>NC_046184.1:53540843-58540843 GCF_011004875.1 Balearica regulorum gibbericeps
CAGGAGGGAGTTGCAGGTTGTGGGAAGCAGTAGAGCAGTTTTGTCCCTGCTTGAGGCTGGCTCTGCCCAGACTGGTCAGGAGCAATGCCAAAACCTGTATAATGGGGCTGATGATCTTCCTGCTCCATAGATTCAGTGAAATTCCTGCAAGCAGTGTCTTAGGTGTGCTCTTGAGGTTTACCTTGGTGTGTGGAACCTATGATTTCATGATAGAGCCACGAGCACACAGCCATTTGTGGTCTTCTCTGTTTTCAAGTGAACTGAGGTTAATTGAGGCATGTCAGGGCTGTAAGGCATCCTAGAATACTTTCTAAGCAATGCGAGTCTTTCAGGTCAGTGTTAATTACAGTTGTCTAAACAGGTACACATCACCAAAAGTATTACTTTCATAATGGGGGACTGATACCATGCTGCTGGCAATTATGAAGTAACCAGAAGAGATTTTCTTCATCTGTTCTATAGAAATGGAGCTACAAAATGAACTAGATGAACAGGAGGAAAGCATTGCTGAAACAGGAAGCGAGAAGATGCCAGAAGGAGGCGTGAGGACTGTCTTTCTGGAGCAGTTGAGGACTAGAACAGATTGCAGTGAGCGGCTGGACCACACAAACTTCCGTTTTCTACTGTGGAAAGCACTGGATAAGTTTCCAGACAGAGTGGAGCCTAGGTCGAGGGAACTTTCCCCCCTTTTTTTGAGATTTATTAGGTAAGTAAGATTTATTTTTCAGTTGAAAGGACACACTGCTTTCAGTGTGTTCTGAGCTACTATAGAAAGACTATGGCTATCTCATTATAGACTTTATTTCCTGAGTGCATGACTGTTGAGATGTCTGTTTCCAGTTAAGATAACCTTTTGATTGAAATGTGGATTGTGTTAGAAACATCACACAAGAAGCAGGTTGAAATGAAACTGGCAGTACGTTTCTGCTGCTCAATCTTGCATTTATTGACTTGCCACTGTCACAGCCTTGTTACTCCATTAGGGAGTGAATTCAGTGGAAATAAAGTTCCCTTTTTAAAAAAAATGAAAATACATTTTAATTTGGAATTACAGAAGACCAAAATATTTTCCCCCAAGATGGGGAAAATACTGGTTTTGTTAAAGGTTGATTCAATTTCCTGCCCCTGGAGGAAAAGCAGTTGTGTGTTTGCATACGTGCACATATCAGATAGTATGATGCATGTGGGGTAGATGTGATCTCATGGCAGGGGAAGGTTTCTGATATTCCTCTTCTATGATTAGAAAGCCAACATTTTACCTGGAAAAATTGAACCATACTGTAGTAGGTTAGTTTCCTCGCTCTCACGCTGCCATGCTCACTGTTCACCTGCTCACTCAAGCAGCACAACCCCCCATGCCCTCCACATAGCCTTTTTACGGACCTCTAGTAATTTTAGTGATTCACATGTCTCTTCTCCTCTCCACTAGGTACTGCCAGTCTCCTTTAGTGTATTTGGTCACTGCCTTATATCTCTGCAACTTGTAGGCAAAGCAGCATATACTTGCTGAAATACACTTCTTTGGGAATTTTTGGTCATGTAAGTGTCCCAAGACACAGTGCCATTAATAATGAGAATGGTGGATTGTGGAGTTTCTAATTGCTCTTCCCCTGAGACCCTGAAAAATGCTATGCTGCTTAATTCCTTCCTCCTTTTTTTTTTTTTTTTTGTAATATAGAAATGAGTACTACCCAGCAGATTTGTTAGTGGCTCCATCTCAGGATCTCAGAAAGAAAACTAGTGGTACAGTAGCAGCAAAGGAAATAGCCAGTGAAGATGTGAATGATGTGGCTATGGAGGAGGAGGAGGAGGAAGAAGAAGAAAAGGAAGGGGAACCAATTGCTGTAGGACTACCAAAAAAGAAAACAAGAAGAGCTGCTGCTAAGTAAGTATTTTTAATTTTCTCTTGCTAGTGCTTTCATGGAAAGGCAGATTCAGCAGCTCATATTGAGATTATATATATATTCCTTTTTTTTCTTCTGCTTGCACTTAATTTTTCAGTAGATTATAAGCACTTTAGAGTCAGAAATTGTGCCTTCACAGTGCTAAACATCCCAAAGACCCTGCCAAGGCTTTGTCATTATCTCATTACCTGCTGACACTCTGTGGTTTGTCTTATTTTCAGCAAAAATTATGTGGTATTCTGAAGTCTTTGGAGGCCATTGTACCTGCATTCCCCTGGCTTCTCTGTGTGTATCTGTTGGTCTTTTAAAACTGTGGACGTTGCTAAACAATGTGGAAAATTAGACTATTCATTTAGGTATTTTAATATTGGGATTCTGCCATTGGCTATGTGTTATAAATCTTGCTCCAGGTCTTCTTAGGGACAAAGATTTTTATTTTATTAGACTGAACCTACATGGTGTTGTAATGTCATTGTTTCCAGTGCTGAATACATGGAGAAAGTGATTCTTTGTATGAATTCACTACAATTTCTCTAAGCAGAGTCTTTTTACTCTGATGACCTCTGTCAAGTGTCTATTGCAAATACATTACAAAGATTTGTATTTTGCCACTTTTTCTGCAAAGGATGGCCCTTGTAATGACAGAACATCAAAATATCACCTTACACATTGGAACATGAAAAGTATTTGATATGTAACCTGAATTGTCATTTAATCCCAGGTGTCTTACAGGTGTTTCGTTTTGTTCCCAGATTCTGGCTTGTATCTGTAAATTAACGACGATTAAAATACAGTGACAGAGTCCAAGATTTCTTTTTTTTTTTTAAACTTCCATCTCAAAATGTCCATGTACTGAAGTTGAAACATTAGTTCCCAGCAGCAATAACAAAAGCATGAAAGAATTACCAGAGGTGTGTTAATGAGTTCTGGAGTGTCCTACCTTCTTCGCCCTGGACAGTCCATGCAGTTGTGCTGGTGCCACGGCAGGAGAGCTCTCAAGGGGCTGCATCCCGCGAGGTCTGGCTGTGGCAATGGGAGGACCCACGCCTGCCCTAAGTTCAGCATGGCATTGCCAGAAAGTGTTGTGCTCATCCTTTGACTGAGCCCGGCTGAGCGTCTGGAGAGTTTAGTGTAAACTACTAGGGAAAACATCTGGATGACGACAGCCTCTGGCAGCCCCACAGCGCATTTGGTGGTGGAGATCTCACACTTTCTTTATCTTAGTCATGTCTCTCCCCTCCATAAAGTGGAGCTGGGACAGATGTGAGGTGACACAGACACTTCTAGAGGAACTGACTCCTATCTGTGCTTGCAGCCCAGCATAAGTCCAGCACAGTCTGTGGCTAAATGCATCCCTTCTTAGTGATAGGAGCAAAATGGGCACCAGTTAAGGACAAGTAAATAAATAGAGACGTAAATTCTCCTGTTTGGTGTTCCTGGCTGGGCTGCAGAGAGACATAAGTACACATCTTGACTGTTTGTATTCCTTTCTCATCAAAAGCTGAGCCCTTCTAGTGCTGCTGAGGAAATGGCCTTCTCTGTGCAGTGAAGTGACATCTGGAAGGAGGTGCTTAGGAGAGGGAACAGAATACCTCTTGCTGTGTCTCTGAAATGGAGGCCTGTAGACTTGGGATCCTCTTGTGTTGTAGTTTGTTGGGTTTTTTCTTTGTTAATCCCATTGGTTTATGATGATGCAGGGTGTCTCTTCTGGTCATTTTAAAATTAATTGTTTTGTTTTGTTTTACAGGCAACTAATAGCCCACTTACAAGTTTTCTCTAAATTCTCAAATCCTCGTGCATTGTATCTGCAGGAGAAGTTGAGTGCATTATATACCCAGGTGACGCTATTTGCTTGCTTTTAGAATTGTTGCTGATAAATGAACTCGTTCTTACTTGAATGCAGTGTTGAGACTGCAGAAATCTGTTGGTTTTTTTAATCCAGCCATGATAGCTGAAAAAGGAACTGTTCTTGAGAGGGCTTCCTAGCAGGCTTCACTTGAAATGAGCCCCTTTAGCAAAGACCTGCTTGAGATACCTGGCTTAGTTTGCCAGGAGTGGCTCGTGTGAACAGATCTGGCAGCAGACAAGTAGTAGTCTTTGGCAAGGTGGAGGAGTGGCTGTAGAGGGAGTCTGTTCCACTTGCACAGGATCTGGAAGAGGAATTTGAAACCAAAGCTTGGGGAAGACCCAAAGAGATTTGTCCTTGTCCTACAGTGTTGTGTCTGCAGGGACTATGATCGGTGTGAACACAGATCATTTGTATCAAAAAAAGAAAAGAGAATTTCTTCTTGAAGAATATTCAGTTTGATAAGATTCCTTTTTGAGGGATTTCCCTGAAGGAATTGTCAAAAATATGACTCTGAAGAGGAATTCTAAGTCTTTATCCTACGCTCCTTAAAAGGGTATTTTATTAATTTTTCTGGGTTTTGTTGGTTCCTGATTTATGGATTTGTTCAGACCATTGGTGTATGCTCTAATTGTTCCCAATTTGTGTTTCTCTGAGGCTGTGGTCAGTGGCGGTAGAACCATATTAAATGGTGGGAAACCTGTTAATTCCCTGGGTTTCACCTGGCACCCAGTGTGGGAGTTGGAAGGTCCATTCAATTAGTCCCCAAATTTGAGAGTCTAATGAACCTCCAGTCAGTTTCAGTCACCTCAGAGTTTTGCTTAGGAAAAGAATTGGTCCATGTGTTTTCTTGCGTGTATTCTTGGGAAAATATTGAACAGATGTGTACAGGTCAAAACAGTGCGTGAAGAACAGCGTGACGTAAGAAGATGACTGCTTCACTTAACTGTTTGCCATTTCTGTGTCTTAGCATATGTATTGCCATGGGTGGTGTGTCCATCTGGCATAGGGACGTCATAGCGAAGTGACCTTTGCTCATTCTAGCCTGTGCTGTTTGGTAGGAGACTGAAGAACTGATAAGGATGCTGCTTGGGGAAATGATCTGTGTTTCTTAGTGCCTAAGTTAGGAGGAGTCATCTCTGAGAGAGGGCAAATCTCAATGACACTTTGCGTATCAAGTGTTTTGTGTTTGTAACAGGACAGACAGACAGGTGTCTTGGGGTACTTTTTAATCCAGTCTTCCCAGACATACAACTTGTAACTGGTTTTGGAGGTTGAAAAATGCAAGCTGACAGTGGTCCAAAAGACCAATTATGAAAAACCAAATGTTACAACTATTCTATGTAGGTAAGGGAGAAAAGTATATATGAAGTACAGCAACCATATCTGCTTTTTATGAGTGACGGTTTGTGTATTCACATCTTGACTTTTATACTGGCAACACATACATTCTGTTTCCATTTTGATAAATTACTCTAAAACCTGCTTGAGCTTGGAGCCTTTGGGTTGTTCCACTATTTTGAGTAAGCACTTCTGTCCTTCTAGATAGGGACTCATTTTTCTTTCTTTTGTCATTTGCAGTTACTATGTCATCAAGACCAGAATGTACAGAGAATAGCTCTTGACTGTATAATGACATACAAGCATCCTCATCTACTGCCATACAGGTAAAAGCTTTTATATTATTTTAGTGTTGGTGAATGAGCCTACTGTCTTATCAGAAACCTGCTTGGGTCACTTGCCTCAAAGAGAGAGCCTTGCCTGAGTTGTTTGAAGACGTGTATAAATTTGAATTTTAGTCAGCTGTATATTTCCTATCTAAAACAGGAAATAAGGTCTTGAGGTTGGTCAGTGTCTCTTTTTTGTTTACAGGAAAATGGTAACACTTCCATTCAACACTCCCGAAGAGTGTGTGCTTAGTAGTTGCATCTTTTGAAAAAGAGGTCTTTTGTACTGCTGCTTTATAACTACTCAGAGAAGGTGACAGCATAAAACTGTAATTTGTGGTTGAATAATCTCTTCAGAATGTGTCCAGGAAGCACCTTCCTATGTAATTAGGTTGAACTTGCTGGCTTTTAAAATATTTTCTGATAAAAGGGTGGGAACATAATACTTTAGTATTTTATATGCAGCATAGATTAGATAGGTAGGTAAGTAGATAGAGATGTGTGCGCGCGTGTGTGTGTGTTTATTTTTACAACCCCTCCCTGCTCTCAAATAATGTTTATTACTCTCAGGGAGAACTTGCAAAGGCTACTAGAGGACAAGAGCTTTAAAGAAGAAATAGTCCATTTCAGTATTTTCTGAGTGAGACTGCAGTAGTAAAAATGGAGCATCGACCAGATCTCATCCCTGTTCTTATGAGGTGGTGTCATGAAGTGTCAGTTTAAAGGGTTTCATGTCAAAGTACCATGAGCAGAGATGTCAGTGCTGCTGCTTCTCATTTTGAACAGTTGAGATAAACCTGTGGTAATGTATAGTTTTGATGATTTAGTTTGTGATATTCTGTATGGTTTCCTTATTAACACAGTTATATAATGCGTTATGCAAATAGCATTTTCTTTAAGAGTGGGATTTTGGTAAATACTTTTTCTTCTAAGGCTTACAGAGAACTGTGAGATCATTTCAATTTACAAGTATTACCATGTATTTTTATTAAGATACAGTGATGCAAGTTATTATGCATGTTGCTTCTTCAGGAGTAGCTGCCCTCAAGCTAGCCTGGAGATATTCTGGTTTTATACCTGAAGTCTCCAGCTAAGCTTCTATTGTAGTAGCAGAAGCTGATCCTTCACTGGGATGTTTTTGGGCACTATGTAGTAATTCAGTGGAGATTGTGAAGGGGGAACTTCCACTCAGTTTGCTCTCACTAAGGAATGTTTTTAAATGAAATGGAGTTTCTCCTGCAAAATAAGTGACTGGGAAACAGAGGGCTTGCTGAAAGCTAATGCAACCTCTTTTTTGGCTCTTGAAGAATTCTCTATGGCAGAATGAGAACAAAACGGGGAGCAAAACACAGGGCAAGTCTTCAGCAGGCACTCGCATGTCGATCGTTCTGCGATTTCTTGCTGGCTCACTGCCAGAAGAGATACGGATGTTCTTGGATCTGCTCTTTGAAGCTGTGAAGCAATTCAGTGATGGTAGGTACAGGCAGTAGAACCTGGGGGTATGGTACTTCCTGACCTGTAGAGATGTGGGAGGATAAATACACTTAGTACTGTTATGTGCTTTGGTTTGTCTCTAACAGTGCCTTGGAAGGATGAAAGGATGAAAGTAAGCTTTTGATAAGGACTGGCCTTCCCCTGAGCTTTTCCTTACAAAGCACAATTGCTTTGTTTTACAGGTCCAAGGTCAGAAAAACTGAATGACTTGCCACAGCTGTGCAAGTAAGCTGTAGCAAGCCAGGAATGAGCAATCACTGCATTGTAGGCTAGCCTTGCGTATGATGGCAATAAGCAGAGTTTGTAAAGTGCTCCAATACTGTAGCAGTGGGAGATGTCTTGAGTGTCCCAGAGAGATGGAGACATAGAACTGTCTGTCATGGTTTAACCTGTCAGGCAGCTAAAACAACCACGCAGCCAGTTGCTCACTCTTCCCCTCCAGCAGGATGGGGGAGAGAATAGAAAAGGAAAGAGAAAAAAAGTAAGACTCATGGGTTGAGGTATGGATAGTTTAATAGGACAGAAAAGGAAGATGATTATTAATAATAATAAATATAATAGAATATACAAAACAAGTGATGAATGGCACCATTCCTCACTACCCAAAGCTGATGCTCAGCTAGTTCCTGAGCTGCCTGCCTCTCGGCCAACTCCCCAGCTAGATATGGAGCATGATGTCATATGGTATGGAATATCCCTTTGGCCAGTGTGGGTCAGCTGTCCTGACTGTGCCCCCTCCCAGCTTCTTGGGTGCCCCTTGCCTTCTTGTTGGCAGGTCAGTATGAGAAGCTGAAAAGTCCTTGACTGCTTGGCAACAACTAAAACCATGTTATCAACATTGTTCTCATTGTAGATCCAAACCACAGCACTATACCAGCTGCTAGGAATAAAATTAACTCTATCCCTGCCAAAACCAGGACACTGTCCTTATTTAAAAAGCTGAATGTGAGGAACTGTAATTTAGGGCCAGATTATACTATTTTTCATTTCAAATTATTTTCTGTACTGGGTATCTTCATTGTGCTTCTCTAGATTTTCTGTACCTTTGCCTATTGCAGGGCCTTGTCAGACTGCAGTACTTCGAAGTATGTCAGAGCTGGACTTAGCTAAAGTCCTGCCTCTTGGGCGTCAGCATAGCCTCTTCAACGGTCTTGAAGTTGTGTTGAAAAACATGGGACATTTGATCCATCAGTACCTGCCTGAAATTCTACAGATTCTGCTTTGCATGACGGCTGTGGTATCCTGTATCCTCCAGCAAAGAGAGAAGGTACAATATATATATATTAAAAAAAAAAAAGTAAATTGAATTTCTTTCTTTCCTCTTCCCCTTAGCTTGCACATGTACACACGCCTTCAGCAGTTCAGATAAAGATAAGTGTAATGCCAGCATGAAGTGAAACATAACAATTAGATGTCTGTCAAAATAAAGGCCAGTGATACTTTTCTGAAAGTGCTACAGGGCTCAGGCAGTGCAGGCAGAGTTAATATATTTAGAAAGCTGCTTAGGACTACATTTTTGCTTGAGTTACTGAAGAGAGAGTTGGAGGCGATCTCTGTGCATTGCTGCTTGCCTACTCTGTGGACAGATGGGAAGGAGGAAAAGGTAAATGATTTATTTTAAGGACATAGTGAGATCTTATAGCTGGAAGTTGAAATTGGCCTTACAGGTGTAGCTTCTTGGCTGCAAGGATAGAACATTTGAGCAGGGAAAGGAGGGGATTTAAAGTTCCTTGCTTGAGGACTTGAGAGCAAAACTTGTCTTTGACAAGCATAGCTACCAGCCATGCTTTTAGCACATTAGAAGCGCGTTCAGCTCTGTATCAGGAGTAGTTGTGCTAATCCAGTGTCACAGCTGGGTCTCAGCCAGGTATCTGCAGAGCACTGCAAGTGTGTTTTTTTTCTTTGCTGTGCAATGGCTGTACATGCAGAAAGGGTCAGGTGAGGAAAACATTCTGTTAAAGATTGGCCTCTCCTGAACTGGGGCGTTTGGCTTACTGCTTGCCTGTGCCCAGGAGAGCAGTGCAGAGATCCCTAAGCTCTAGACCAGATAGCTCAGGGGGTCTGTTGCCAGCTGTTTGGAAGCTATGACATTGAGCCAGGCTTCTCTGTCTTTTTGAAACTGGTGCCTTTGCCGGGCTTCAATCCAAATAGGAAAAGGAAAGCTTGAGTCTCGTCCAGCACAGAGCATGATTATATATTAGGTGAGAAACAAGCAAACTGCATAGTCATCATCGTCACTGCTGTGTTGAAAGGAGTTATGAGATGATAGGCTGAGCAAGTGGTGTGTTGAAAGGAATCACATGATGATGGACCGAGCAAGTGGTGTTAGGTAACGAATGTTTTGTCACTGTGTGTGTGTGTTATTGCCAAGACCCATCTGTGGGCATTCGAGGTTAGAAGTTGTCTTGAAAACAATCCATCAAACAAAGCAAGCCCTTGCATAGGCAGCATCCAAGCTCCCGTAGTTGCCTGCAAGCTGCACAGAACCCTGTGACTGTCTTCATTTACGAAGAGGATGACCAAATTTTAGGACAGCATCCCACAGTCTGACTTAAGCAATGGGTTGCATGTGCCTACATGTTTTAAACTGGGAAAGGAGTTTTAAAAGCTGCTTCATTCATTGCTGGGATAGTCAGATTTTGCCAGGGTTACTATAGTAGTCCTGTCATCGTTGTGTAACATGTGGAGCGAGTCTGTCATTTGTCTGAACTTGATTTGCGACTTTGTTAGCCCGTGAGATGTTAAACAGATTTCTCACACTCTTTCTTGAGCTTTTATCTTGGCTAATGATTAGAAGATATTCTTTGAGAGTAATTTATTGCGGGCTGATATTGCCTGGAGAGTTGAACGTCAACTTTGACCGTTTTAAGTCAAGTTACTCATTTACCGTTTCCTACTGTTTGTGTTCAGTATTGAGTTTCTTTGTCCTCTCAAAGACTTGATCTCAGAGGATTGCTCCTATGGCAACTTAACAGTGGCAGACCCAAAATTATTTTGCTGGAGGTCACCATTAGCAATAGCAGCCTGGCTGTGCTTTCTTTGGCCCTTTGAGCAGCTCATTTGCTGCCTGGAAGCTGATTGCACACCATTAGTACGCATTCAGCACAGCTTGGGAGGTCTTGGGCAACAGCATGTTTGGTTCCTTTTCCACCGTCTCCTTTTTGTCTTTTTACCTGTGATTTTGAGTGCAAAAGGAGCATACCAGTGTGTTGCATGGTAGAGGGTAGCGTCTTCAGAAGTCCATAGCTACCTCAAATAAAAAAAGTTGTGATGTCTTTTAGTGAGCCTTTGACACCAAAGCTGCTTTGCAAAATAAGAGATACAAGTGTTTATTCTGTGTGGTGGATCATGATATGTACTGGAGGCCCTGAGGAACCCAAGACATAGCTCCAGTCTTGGACAGCGGCCTTTATTTGCTCTGACATGGCTCTGTTGTTTCTGAGACTGGAGTTCAGTACCTCTGCACTATGAAGCTGTCTCGTGTTTGTGCTGTGAGCTGCATTGCACAGTATGGAAATAATTTAGGTTACTCAAGTCACGACTCTTCTCTGGGAGAAGAATCAGAATGCAGCAGTGTGTGAATAACTTCTAGATTAGCTGTGTGGCTAATTTTCTTACTTGAAATATTTTCCCCAAGAAAGACTATGGAATGCAAGTGCTAAATGGGTACACGAAGCATCTCCTTGCAACCAAATGCTATGCTCCCCCTGCCCTATGCTGTTGGAGGGGGTGATTCACATTCTTGCCTTCTCTATTCCTCCCGCTTCTCCCTGTCTGTTGATTTCTTTTCTTCCCAGTAGATCTCAATGTGCAAAGTACAACTTCACTTTCAAGAGATGATCTGGGTCCCTTGCTGTGTAAAACACAATTATTTAAGTGCCAGGGCTGTAACTCTAACTGTGTTGTAGCTTTCTGCGTTTTGTCCACAAAGGGCAGATACTACTTCAAACCTGTCAGCATGGGTTTTCATGAGCTGAAGGAGTCCTGTGTAACTAAGTGCAGGGACAGACACCCCTTAGAAAAAATTAGGTCAGCTATGAGAGGTAGATTGCTACCGTGAACAAGTTACAGGAGAAAACAGAAGAACATTGTGATAGTTCCAGCAAAGGTTGTATCTGTGGTCAATGAGTTGCTGTATTTAATTTCAGAAGTAGTAGTCAGTAGTTCTGCAAAGGTCTTACTTTTTTGTTTTGTTTTCTTTTTACAGATCCAACCTCGGTTGATTAATCCACTGAAGAATTTGAGACGTCTTGGACTCAAGCTTGTGGCAGAGTTTTTTTCTGATTATGAGACCTACAGCTTTAGTGTGGAAGAGATTGATGCAGTTTTCCATGCAGTGGTATGGCCTCAGGTCAGTATTTCTTGTTCTTAAATAGCTTGTGTGTAACATGTACCATGCAGAGAACTCCAGCTGCACTGGAGTCCATCGCGTCAGCTATATCCATCACAAGTTGGGATGTGGACTCAGATTCTGGCATTCTGATCTGTGTGTGCAGGGCCAGTTTCTTGGCTTACATCTGCTTAGTCCTGGAATAATCAAGTCACAGGCTAATGTACAAATTAAGTCATCTGAATAAAACAGATGCTATTTCTTTGTTCTTTAACCACAGAAGTAGACTTCTTCCCTGGATGCTTCAGGGAAGCAAAATAATACTAGTCACTTCTAGGTGCACTTTGCTACTTTTCTGTGTGACAGTTATCAGGCCTGTGGTAGGGGACTGCAGAAACAAATGGTACTGCAGGAAAGGAAGGACCCAGCGGGGGTCTGACAGCAGGCTGTGTGCTCTTGTGCCCACCTGCTGGGACTCCTGTGTGAGCACAGTGACAAAGCATGGGGTTGTGGCCTTCATCAGAGAAATTCAGATCACCTCTGAGTTGGGAAGATGCGCTGTTGTGAGGGGAAGAGAGAACACAGAGTATTTGAAATGAAATTATGCTGGCTGTGTCAGTGTACTGGGCTCTGAGGTTATCTGGGAATGCCTGTACCAGCTGCTGGGTTGTCTCTGTTCTAAAGGCAGTCGCTTCCACCCAAAGGGTAAGTGAGCAAGATGGGCTGACTCCCACAGAGCTCTTCCACCGAGGCTTTTGAGGTATCCAAATGTCCAACTTGTTTGCGGCAGAAAAGCCTGTCAAAGAGCACCAGGAGTAACTGTTGTGGTCTATGAAACCTCAAATCTGCTTCTTTAGACACTGTGTTTGCTCACTCCTACCCTGTTTCGCTCTTCTACTCATAACAGTAGGTGATGTGTAGTATGTGTATGTGGACAGAGAGTAGATAGAATACTTTCAGGCAGTGCATATAGCTCTGTATTTCACTGGAGTGAGCAACAGGGAGCTGTATGTTCCTGGTTTGTCCATGGAGTCTTTTCAAGGCCAGGGTGCTACAAAGCAGTGAACATTTACTGCAGTCCCAGAGCAGTTCAAGCACGTGGTTTGGGCTTTAAGTCAGCAAAGTACTTAATGTTTTCGGGGAGCATTGTGTTTGGAAATGCTGAGTATATCTGAATAAGATGTAAAATTGTTGTTAAATAGTTAGAATTCCTGTTGTTCTTACAGATATCGGGAAGACAGACCTGGTTTTGGAGCTTGAATAGTAGTACAATCCAGAAGCTCCCTCTAGAGGAAGGAATCATTCAACTTGTGTGCTGTTCTTTTTTAAGGCTATGGAACTGAGGTGTATAAAAACTCATGGAGAGGGCAAATTGTTTTAAACCTGTTGTACTTGGAGCTGGAGTTTGCTGCTCTGCATACCCCAGGATTTTACTGCAAAGGCTGTCGTTAGACTGCACAGCAGCATTCCTGCATGATTGGATGAACGGTTTACTCTTCGTTTGTACGTCATTCAGAAAAGCTCTGTTTTATGCCGAGCAAAAACATTACCAACCTTTAGGGGGAGGAGAAGCAGCTTTCTAAGACTCTGGCTATGACGGTCAGACCTGCTTTCTTTTCTATTATGCTCAGGTCTTGAGTCCAGACTGAGCTAGTCCAAACCCCACATGCACCATCCTGTCTATTGCCCCTGAATGCACTGGAGCCTCCCCTGCCTGTGTGTTCACTATCGGTGCCCTGCTGACAGTCCAGTTGTGTCAAGGTAGAAACCCAACTGTGTGACTTGCATGCAGCCTGGTGTGTTGCAGAGGAGGGAGCCAGACCTGTACACTGGGTCTCTTGCCTGTGTCCAGTCACATACAGGAGCAGCAGCTGCTGTGTGGGGCTTAGGCTGGGCAACTCTTAGGTGGGCTTGGTTTGGACAAAGAACCTTGTTAGGAGATCCCGTTCCTGGGATGCAGTGCAGTGCTTGAGCCTCTCCCTGAGCAAAGAAGGTGCTTTTTATAGCAGCAAGGCCATGGAGACATAGAGCAGATGCTGGAACGGCAGGTGCTGTGACAAGGGCATAGGAAGCGTGGGAGGAGTGAATCTTGGATGTCATGCTTGAGATCTCAATGGGTATGTCCAGGAGAGGTTACTAGGTCTCTGTGGCAAGCATGAGGCTCCGTGAGGAGCCAGTTTCAAAGGGAGGGCAAAAATGGTAGCTGGAATAGTGTATAAATAGCAGTAAGATCATCTAAAAGCGATTCCACAAATAGGAAGCTGGAAAAATGATGATGAAATTACTTTTTTAAAAAAGGTAAATTATAGATTGTAGTGAGGTCTTTGTTAGAGATGAGGTTTTTAAGTGGCTTTACATACTCATGTTGCATTGGTATCTGATTTTTTTTTTTCCTCTCCTTTAGGTCTGCAGATTGGCTTCAGAGAGTCAGTATTCTCCAACTTTTCTCCTCAAACTCATTCACACCTGGAGTAAGAATCCCAGGTAAGTGTTCTCCTCACAAAGTAGCATAAGTACTTCTGAATATGCAAAATCCAAGGAAAAAAGAGCACACTAACAGATTATGAATAATGGTGTCAAACCCCATATTTTCCTTTTCCATTAGACTGTTACTCTTTTGATAGCAGTCCAGATGCAGTTGGGAAGCTTTCCAGTTTATGCTGTTACTCACTTTTTAGTGAGCTGCTTTTCTCATACATTAACAGCTAAGCACATACATAGCCCAAACTCAGCTGATGGATGAGGAGGGCTGGCTTCTGTATCTTGACCAATGACTTCTTAGTCTTGGGAGGTGGGAAGTCAGTTTACAGTATATAATTTCATTCATGTTTTTTGATTCCCTGTTTCTTTCTCTTTTATGAAAGAATGTGGGCAGGTTCAACAGAGAATCTGTGACTAAGATTTTGATACTGAAAGTTGTGAGAGAGCTTTTTTGTTTATGCAGATGCTGTGCGAAATTGCAATTCGGCTGTCTTTAGTGATTTATTTTTTTTGCTTCTTCCATGGACACTGGCTACTTTATCAAAGGAAAAGCAGTGAATTTGTTTTAAGACATGTCATTTGTAGGCATGAAGAACTTGTATACAAACTTCTGTAAAAAATGGTATTGGATCATTAGGTTAGGAGCAGACTAACAGGAGACTTGGATAGACATCTGTGGAGAAAGGATTAGCTTTAGATGATGCTATCTTGAAGCAAGAAAAGGGACTTGATGACGTCTCAACCTCCAGTCATTCTATTTTTCATGGCCCTGTTGTTCTGTGATATTTTTTTTCACTCTTTCCTTGTTTGAAGTAGAAGACAGTCATTATCTTTTTGTGTGACTCTTTGCACAAAAGAATTATAAAGTTTTGAACTTAAATTTTCAGCCAACCTTTTTTGTAATTTTTCTCTCAGGTATTTCCCCTTGCTGGCCAAGCAGCAACCAGATCACCCAGAGTGTGATATACTGTCAAATGTGTTTGCTGTGCTGTCAGCCAAGAATCTGTCTGAGGCCACGTCCAATGTTGTGATGGACATAGCTGATAGCCTTCTCAACAGCCCAGATTTTGAACCCACGGAGCAGGTTTCCAGTTTGAGCGTGACTGACTGTGTTGTCATGGCCACTGGGGATGTGACAGAAGGTATGCTTGCGTAAGAGTCGTGAGGGGCCTGTTGGGTGCTTTGGATGGAGGTGTTAGATTACGATGAGGTGGTTTTTGCACTGGCTGAGAATACTGGGGAAGGAGACCTCCCAGTGGAGATTGAAATGTCAATGTACAAATTTGTCTTGGCATGCTCAGGAACTGTGAAGTCCTGCTTGTCTGATGACTGGCGAGATCCACATTTCAGTGTCAGGGTCCTGAGCATGGAGAAATTCCTTATGACAGAAGGAAAATTTTTGTGTTGTTGACCTGTTTTGCCTTCAAAGCTTTGACTGATATGATAACTTCAGGAACTGCGTTGCTGACTCACCTCTGGGCCTAACATCAAGTTGCCCACTCCCCATATGCATGTGGTCATGCGTCGCTTTGATGTTTAGTCTGTGCTCCTTGACAAGAAAGACCTGCCATTGATTCCTTTTATCTTTGAGTGGTAGTAGACAGGAAGGATGGTGTGTTGTTTGGCACTCTGGAGCCATCTTTACCCTGTAACACTCCAACACAGTGGAAAGCAGAGCACTTATCACTGTGCCCTTGTTATGGCAGCTTTGATTTGCACAAGAGGTTAGTGGTAGAATAAAGAAAACTACATCTATAAATGCTCCATCCATTTTAGGAGATGGTTACTACCTTTGAGGAAAGTCCTTGGCACCTTTTGATAAGCCCACGCTTAATGGGGCTGTTACTGAAATGTGTGAGGAGAGCTTTTATTCTCTGTGGGTGCTTTCTTTGGTCCTAGCTCAGACATGTTAGATTTGGTCCCAGCAAGTGCTGGTGCATGTTCCCAGCAGCCAACTGCCCTGCACGTTACTGGCTCCCATTGATTTTTCTCTTCCACTGGTGAAACCTCCTTTGTCTGCGTTTTCCCCTTTGTTTGTTGGATTTCCCTTCTGTTGCTTCCAGCACAGAGTTGGGCGTTGCTAACTGTTGATTCCTTTACAGAGACCCTTAGCCTAGGTTGCCGCTTGGTTCTGCCTCATGTTCCTGCCATACTTCAGTACTTCAGCAAAACAATGTTAAATGTGGAGAAGGTGAAAAAGAAGAAGTATAGAGCTCAAGTCAGCAAAGAGCTGAGTATACTTTCAAAGTAAGTGCTTCTTTAGAGCTCAAAACAGTTAAAAAGTTGGAAGGAGGGAGGAAGAAAGGCTTTTTGTAACAGGTTCCAAATTAAAAAAAAATTATGTCTCAAACTATTTAAATTTAGAACATTTGAAAATAACTGGATCTGTCATTGACCTTGCAAGTTGCTGGTGGCTGAGGCAAGAGGTTTTCAGAAATTGATTCTAGCTGTTTCTGTTGCTGGTATTCAGAAATGCCTCTTGGGGGTAGCAAAAGGTACAGAAATGCCTGCAGCCATGTGAAACAGAATACTTGGGCTGATACCATGGTTTTGGTACGGTCTATTAGCTGTGGTGGGTACAGATGGATGGGCTGACAAAGCCCTGTGATATGGCACTGGTGCTGACTGAGTTCTTATTTGCTCTATCCTGGTGATTGGATTGATATAAAATAGTAAATCACCTTATCTCATTGCACAGGATCAGCAAATTTATACAAGAAAAGAGTCAGAATTCAGTCCTTGTGAGCCTTCTCCTCCCTTTCCTTTATCAGAGTAACATGGAGCAGGTAGGTAGAAATTACGTTCGTCCTCTAATAATTGTTTGTTTTTCTTTTAACAAAGTATACTTGTTTGAGATGCAGTTAAAAGTCTTATTGATTACATGCCATTTCTCATGATTAGCCTGAAATTGAGTCTTCATGTCTTTGTAGTCTGCTCAGCGTGCTGTGCCATTGCATGTTGATGTGTACAAGTCACTGGATACTTTGCTGGGATGTTAGTCCCCAGGCTGACTCTGTCCCCGCTTTTCTTGGGGAAGGTCTGCAGAAGTTTTTATGCAGTTTTTACCTCCTTTGCCACTGTAGTCAATCCACCAAATTCCAGTATTTGAAATAAATGCTTTTCTTCATTATGGATTTTATGCACCCCAAATCCAAAGCCGCAGCATCTGGACAGCAATACGAATACATACAGTTGATTATGTAGTACCTGCTGTGTAATGGGCAGTGTTATGTTGGCCTGTTGCAGGATGGAAGGCAAACATTACATAGTGCTATTAACATGCTCCCATATCTCCTGCTTCCATTCTGTTCTCCTTCCACTCTTAAGGATTCCATCCATGGGTACAGAAGTGTATCTCAGAACTGAAACTTCCCTAAAATCCTAAATTCCTCAGGCATGAAAAGCATATAGGCTGCAGTGGAAGGAAGCAGAACTCTCCATGGCTTAGGCTTTTGTAAACTGTTAAATAAATCAGGTGCTGAGGATATTGGTAGACCATTTTGTCTGGGTTTCCATCACTGCCTAACCTTGTCTTCAGAAATATAGTCCCATCTACAATGAATGAATCTATTGATTATTCAGATTATTATCGATGACTCGTTGGAAAAAGGCTTGGGTCTTGTTTTTCTTAAAAGACACACAGTTCCTCAATGAGAGATCGTAGGTTTGCAGAAAGAACTGCTGGGCAGCAACCTGTAGCTTCTGCTTTGCAAGTGGTCACTTAATTGTTCACAGAGGATTTTTGGTTTTTAAATCTGTGAATCGTTAGGGGACCATATATGATTTCATTCAAGGAGATCATACAAGTATATGGTGCTGTTAATGTTTGTTTTACAGGTTAAAGAAAGACTACTTCTTAAAGCTCTATTGGTTCTCCTGACCTTTGAGTCATTTGAGGAAAGACACACAAAAAAATTCTTCCTCATGGTGGCACTCTTCTCTAACACTGTGCTTGTGTCTAATTGAAAGGTTGCAAGTGCTTCTGAGAGATTTGATGATTGCATTGAGTGTGTCCTCCTAATTCTTTGTTCTCCTTCAGTATCTGTGATCTCAGTAAAATACAGCAAAGTGGTTAAGTTCTCTCTGTGTCTTGAAATATTTCCCAAGGAAATGAAATAATCTTGTGAGGTTTCAGTATTTATTGACAGTTATCTGCCTCTTTCAGGGTACAGAGATTGACATTCTGGAGACAGTGCAGAACTTGCTGAGGCATTGCGCAAACCCTACAAGCTTTCTCAAACCACTGGCAAAGCTTTTTTCTGTCATCCAGAACAAGCTGTCTCGACATAAGTTGTGCTTGGTATTTCAGGTATTGTATTTTCTATGTGTCTTTCTCTGCTTTTTTTTACTTGTTCTAAGATATGAAGAACAAAATAAATAGCAGTACTTCGTCTTTGTGGTACATGAGCTTAAAAACCTTTTTAATCATCCATTAAGTGAAAGTATCATAATTGTATATGATAGAAATTAACGAGCTGCACGAAAATTTGTAGAAGTTTTGGCTTACAGCCTGGTTGATGTAACCATCACCAGGGTTCTTTTGTGTAAGAGAAGCCAAATAAAGCACGCTTCATCCATAACGAATCCTCTATCTTTATGAAATGAAAATGGCTTTCAGCATCCTGAAGATGATTTTATTTGTATTCTCTCACAGATTTATAGCAGTCACGCTGTTTTGCATTTCTTTTTAAGTGGACTTATATACCTCGTTTTTTTCAGCAGGAAAAACCCAGGAAACACTCATTGTAGATATTTAGAAACTTGGGAAATTAAAACACACATCTTCCAACTTATGGAAGAATGACTCTTATTAAGCTTCTAAGGAGAAAAATTGATGCTGTTGCTTTATTTTTTGTCTCAAGTGGTAAATTCTTGAGTTCTCAAAATTTTTAACAACTGTTAAGTTGTTAAATAGTTAAACTATTTTCTTTTATGTTTCTTTTTAGACTTTATCTGATTTGGACAATGAATTGAAGTATATTACCGATGTTGTTAAGGTAAGCACAGTTTCTTTGCTCACTCTTTTCCCCAACATTGTATTGTCATGTTTCTGGCTTTTTTCATGAACGACTTGTTGCTCTGTGTTAGCTGAATGCCTTTGATCAACGACATCTCGACGATATCGACTTTGATGTACGTCTGTCAGCATTCCAGTCGATCACAGCCCACATCAAGGAAATGCAAGCAGTGGATATCGACTTCCTCATCGCTGTTATGCACAACTGCTTCTATACCATCCAGGTTGGCTGAATGTTCCTTCTTTTGCTTTGTGCACCATGTGTTCATGATGCATCTAACTTCCAATTTATTTCCATTGGCTGTTTTTTGACACTACAAAACATTCAGAGAGCGTATTTGAGTCTTCTTGCAAACACCTGGTTTTAAGTTTTGTCCACTTGCATTTTCACCTGTGTGTCGAAGGACAAATACAGTACAGCAAGAAGGCTCACCCAAACGTAGTGAAGCTTTGTATCAGTGAGCCCTGGAACTGTTGCTCAATTTGTACTGTATAAAAGGCATATTACAGTCTTGAAAGGATGATTTTGTTTTTGTTGCAGCGTGTTCTGGTTGTGTGGACCTGTTGGTAAATCTAAAAGGATTTTTCCTGATTGGAAGGGTGGGCATTATTAATTCAGGGCTAGAACTTCTACAGGAGGGGTCTCAAGAGTTACTGGCTCTCTACAGGCCTTGTTATGTTGTGTCCAGTGGTACTGTTCGGTCTTTTGGGGAGAGAAAGGTGTCATATCCAGACTCACGTGGTACAATTTCTTCATCCACTCAGCTAGGGGATATGGCTCTTAGTGACAATGCAAGCCTTTGCTTGACCAGTTTTATCCACCGACTGGCAGAAATTGACCACACAGAAGATGAGTACAAGGAACTAATCCAGCACACTCTCCTGGAGTCTGTGAGGAGGGGGCTGAAGAGTAAGACTGAGGTAAGGCACTGTTATCTGATTATGTATCTCCAGGTGTCTTCAGGATGCCAGGGCTTATGAGACTTCTTATACATGAGTTCTTTCAGTCTGTTGCAGGGATAAGAAATGCAGATACGCACTGTAATCAAACTTAGCCTTCATTTGAAATCTTACAAAAATAGAACAAGTTATAGAACTCCACTGTCTTGTGTTTCTTTGCCATTGTTCAGCTTTTCTCAGTTGTAGCTCATTCTGGAGGAGAGGCTTTAATTTATGTACAGTCCAAAATACAGGTGTATTTGCTGTTATCAAAGAATACACTTTGGCCTGAAACACTCTGTTAATGACAGCACTGCTGTTCTGAGGAGTGTGCAGCAGCCTCTCCAAGGGCTACTTAACCTTCACTGCTTGCTGTTTGCAGAGCATCCAGCAGGACTACACGTCGTTGCTTTCCTGCCTCATTCAAACGTTCCCAGCAAATCCTGAATTCCGGGATTTGGTCCAGTTGACCAACCGCCATGATCCCGACATGGACTTCTTTGAGAACATGAAACACATGCAGGTAAAAGGCAACAGGTATTCCCTAGTGCCTCTCTCCCCCTGCCAAAGCAAAACCATTTTACAGTGGGATTTTAATCTTTCCCAAAGCATCAATGTGCTGTCTTTACAGAGAAATTGAACCTGTGTCATTAGATACCGTAAAAAAAAAAAAAAAAGGGGGGGGGGGGGAAAATGTGAGCATCATCACATGAGCGATTGTGAATCAAAGGCTATTTCTATCTGGAAATTTCTTGGCTCTGTGATTTAGCAGCACTGTTTTTTACCTCTTCCTAATTTAGCTTAAAAAATTGCTCTCATTTTAAGTGATTGTTCATGATCTTGAGCAGGCAAATCGACATTATAACCTCTGTGTGACCCAGACAACAGTCAGCAACAGTGTCCTGAGGATCCCTCTGACAGAGACAGGGAACAGGTCTTTTTGGTTTTTTTTCTAGCCTGTTCCCTGCTACTCTCTATCCGGAGGCTGTGCAGCCCCTTTTCATTCACAGACCTTTGTAATATAAATGTTACACAAAGCCTGTTCTCCTCTGCTTTCAGAGATGCAATCAGAGAGCATCTTTGCTACATCTGTAGTTATATGTAGAGTCTAAATTTTTTCCTCAGAATTTTGTCAGGCCTTCTCATCTTGTATCAGTTGCCTCCCTTGTCTGATACCTGAATATGTCACAGTCTTATGATTATGAATTCACAGTGAAATATCCCATTGAGTTGGAATATTTATTGAGGCAAAAAGCTAGTGAACGCCCAGAGACTGAATGAAAAGGGCATGACCTGTCCTTGGAAATGACCATAGGTTTATGTAATTTCTTAAAATTGAGGCATTTTCAGAACTGCTGAATGTATGAGCTTCCTTGTGACTCAAGCACCACCTCATTCGCTGTCTCTCATGTTTGGCTCAGATCCACAGGAGGGCACGAGCTCTGAGGAAACTGGCTAAGCAGCTCACTGAAAAAAAGCTTATGCTGTCTTCTAAATCCCTGCAGAACTACATCATGCCTTATGCTACTACTGCCATTTTTAATGAAAAAATGCTTAAGGTAAGCTTTTAAATTGAATATTTTCACCTGTCTTGAATACCATTCTCCTTAAAAGACTAACCACTTTAAAAGACTGATAAGTTTGTGGAGTGAGCGTTCACCTTTCAGACAAGAGCACTGTGCTTCTTTTGGTGGCAGAAAGAGGATTTGGAAGGTGCAGATGCAGTGTGTGCCCCAATCCTGTATCTGCTAAAACCTGTCCTGTATTTTCAAAGACAGACCTTGGTGAAGAAACAAACACGTTTTATTTCAATTTTGCATCAGAAATGGGTTAGTGATGTGTACTTCTAGTTGATCAGCATAGCCCCGCGATGTGCCATGTGTCTGTGCTTAGATATCTTGACTGAATTTTAGTTCTTCACGCAAGTAAGCCCATAGATGTAGTTATGTGAGAAAAGTTAAATGTGTGCAGAAATATTTGGAGGAAGGGGGTCTGGGGATCTGCTTGATGACCAGTGATTATATTTTATTTTTTTACCTGGTGATCGAGAGGAGATCTAAAAGAACTGAATACCAAGCATCATCCCCACTAGACAGACATTATTTCTTCTGGCTGTTATTGCTTTGAGTAAAGTATGCTGTAGACACATTCAGCATGAATACTAACAGCAACTGAATTTCTGTCTTTTGGGCAGCATGAAAATATGGTAACAGCCTCGGTTGAAGTTGTTGGAGCTGTCTGCCGACATCTCTCGTGGTCAGCGTACTTGTACCACTTAAAGCATTTCATCCACGTCCTGCAAACAGGACAGATCAGTCCAAAGCTGGGAGTCAGGTAGGTACTGTGAGCGATGCTGCTCTAGTTTTCTCCAAAGACTGCTAAGGCAAAATTCAGTGTCTTAAGCAGCATTGCATGGATTTTAGCCTCTTCCCTGGGATGAGAGTTTGCTAACTTTGAGGTGGACTTATGCAAGTGAAAGTGGGCACGGCCTTGCAGACTGCAACTGTGAAGGATTAACAGGTCGCTGTGTCTCACTGAGTGCATGCCAGCATTAGCAGCTTCTGGTTCTGTCAGGCTGTCCCTGCTCCTGGGACACTTCCATTGCTCCAGCACCGCTGTCTGTGAGGTTTCACAGTGAGCTAGGTCACAAAATGCATCTAACTGAAAAGCAACCAGTTTTTATTTCCTGGGTTGTTATTTCAGGATAAATGTCCTTATGCTGCAGTGTCACTGAGTCTGAAGTTTTCCAAAATGTGTTTTTTAGATTTTCTGTTGTGTTGGTCTATGCAGCCTCTCCTTTTTGTGCAGAGGGCTCATCTCTCTTCATGTTTTCTTTCCACAGCTTGTTAGAGACAGTGCTGGAAGCCTTTCACTTTGACTATGAAACGCTTGAAAAGCAGCTTGTGACCATTGACAACCAAGGTGAGCTTTCTGCTCCTGATTGTAGAAACACTGCCTCTAACTGCTCAAAGTGCAGCTAATCGAAATCTTGTGTTTTATTCTTGAGGTCAGCTACTTCCAGCTTTTTAAAATGTGCATATTGGAAGCTAGTTTTGACTTGCCTCCTCAGGAGCAGTGCAGACTGTCCTCCTGTGTGTTGACAAACTGAGGAGAGGTGGGGGAACCATCTCCACATAACCTCTCTGTCCCAGGCCTCCCTAAGCCAAAACAGCCCGGGCTGGGTGTACATAAATCTGGGGGGGTTCTCCAAGGTCTGCACCCACTCGTGCGGCTGCTGACACATCTGAGTTTTTTTTTGTCCTTGACGTTGGCTGCTCTCATGGTTATCTGCAGCTTGGGAAGGGTACTGTATGTCTTTGCCTTGCTTCCACCGCCATTTCATGGGAAGAAGTGATATTTATTCATCAGTGACCTGGATATGGGGACAGAGTGTACCCTCAGCAAATTTGGTGATGATACTAAACTGGGCGGAGTGGCCGACACACCAGAAGGCTGTGCTGCAATTCAGCGAGATGTTGACAGAATAGAGAATTGGGCAAAGAGGAACCATATGAAATTCAATAAGGGCGAATGTAGGGCCCTGCATGTAGGGAAGAACAGCCCCACGCACCAGTACAGGTTAGGGGTTGGCCTGCTGGGAAGCAGCACTGTGGAGAAGGACCTGGGAGTCCTGGTGGACAAGCAGCTCTCCATGAGCCAGCAGTGTGCCCTGGTGGCCAAGAAGGCCGATGGTATCCTGGGGTGCATTAAGAGGAGTGTGGCCAGCAGGTTGAGGGAGGTTATCCTCCCCCTCCACTCTGCCCTGGTGAGGCCACATTTGGAATATTGTGTCCAGTTCTGGGCTCCCCAGTTCAAGCAAGACAGGGAACTTCTGGAGAGCATCCGGTGGAGGGCTACAAGGATGATAAGGGGACTGGAGCATCTCTCTCATGAGGAAAGGCTGAGAGCTGAGTCTGTTTAACCTGGAGAAGAGAAGACTGAGAGGGGATCTTATCAATGCTTATAAATATCTAAAGGGTAGATGTCTAGAGGAAGGGGACAGACTCTTCTCAGTGGTGCCCAGTGACAGGACAAGAGGCAATGGGCACAAATTGGAAAACAGGACGTTCCATCTGAACGTGAGAAAAAAATTCTTTACTCTGAGGGTGACAAAGCACTGGAACAGGCTGCCTGGAGAGGTTGTGGAGTCTCCTTCTCTGGAGATGTTCAAACCCCGCCTGGATGCAATCCTGTGCAACCTGCTC
The DNA here is from genome assembly GCF_011004875.1 of Balearica regulorum gibbericeps. NCBI lineage: Eukaryota > Metazoa > Chordata > Aves > Gruiformes > Gruidae > Balearica > Balearica regulorum. The sequence goes on from NC_046184.1 coordinate 53,564,727, forward strand.
TAGGTGATCCTGCTCTAGCAGGGGGGTTGGACTAGATGATCTCCAGAGGTCCCTTCCAACCTCTACCAATCTCTGAATCTTTGGCTTCTTCACTGTTGTGGTTACCTATGTTGTGGCCTTTGGGATATTCTGAGGAAGGAGAAGGATATCTCACAGCTGTGCTTGTCTGTACCTCTTGCCTTGTGAAATTCTCAAATGTCAGTGAACGGCAGTTCTCTAAGGTTCAAGCACATTGAACTTTGCTAAGCTGTCTGTGGAGTTCAGCCAAAGAGTAACCTAGTCTTTGCTTTAAGCCTAGCCCTGAGGGGCGATTATCAGAAACGGGCATGCCAGAGCATCTCTGCCCAGTAAAACAACTGTGATGCTTACTGATTGCTGTCAGTAATGATAGGTAGGAGTTTTGTCCAGAGCAAAGCCATCACAGGAGTCTCTTTCAAGGGCTCGATTTTTGTGGTCTCCTATATTTACCCATGCTTTTGACAATTACTTCACAGAAGCTGCTGCCATGGACCTTGAGCCAGTGTTGGAGGCTGAAGAAGCCATGGAGCTGGAGCAGAGTGAAGGAGAAGAGGAGGTGGTTGAGGAAAAGAAAGGGAAGAATCTCCCTGAGGAGCCAGCAGAACCTGAGCAAGCAGCTGAGACATCTAAAGATGCTGTGCAAATGGTCAAACCTGTTTCTTTCTTACCCCGAAATAAAGAAGAGCTGGAGTGTCTCATCAAACACATTCAAGATACAGTTACAGTCAACATCTTGCCTAAATTGCACAGGTGTATTGTTGCAAAGGTGAGGAGTTGGCATTGCAAAGGTGTTTTGCAGGTCTGTGCTGCTACCATAAAGGTTGGGGTGCTACTCAGAGCCCAGTGGAAATGCAGCACATAAAAAAAAAAAAAAAAAAAAAAAGACACAACTGGAGAGAGACCACCTGAAAGCATAAAAGGGGTTTCATCCCCTTTATTGTGTCATGGAGATTACTGGCAGATCCTCTGGTCAGTGTGGGTGTGGTGTCTTGTCTTCCTTGCTGAGAACTGGCTTGAACCACACAAGTAAAACGATTCACTTTTGTGCAGCCTGTTGAAAAGTTCTCAGCAACTTGCTAGCACCCAGTTTAACTTCTTTATTGAAAACACAGGGATTTATCTCACCTGTTGTTTAGCTGTCTGGGTTTTTCCTGTAGTCAGCAGAGGATAGCAACTTGCCTTGTTGACCTCTTCTAGAGTTTGTTGAGAAAAAGCAGGATTTGTTTATATATATTGAAAGTGCATTGTATCTTGCTCTTCTAAAAAGGTTAAAAGAGACGAGGAACACAAGCTTGTGAAATCCAGCGTTGTGAATGATGATGAGGTAGTTCGTGTTCCATTAGCTTTTGCAATGGTCAGAATGATGCAGTGTCTTCCCCAAGAAGTGATGGAAGCCAACCTGCCAAGGTAAATCCTGTCAGAGCTCCTTAAATGCAGTTCATTGTTCCAGGAATGAGTGCAGGCACCTTTCTCAAGCTGTGGTTATGTACAAAGCTAAATCCAAGAGGACATCCTAACAATCCTTAAATACTTTTTTTTTTTTTTTGGAAAATCATTTTCCTAGTGACGTTCTCCTTTGTCAGCATTTGACTTTCTTAAAGCTGTGTTTGAAAGAAACTTGGTAAATCCTTAAATAAGAGCAGAACTGTGAAGCAAGTTGCAGTGGTAGGGGTGGCAGAGCTGGGGAAAGAACAACGTACAGAAAAAAAGGACAATCGGTAAAATGTCTTGAAGGACAGTAGGTGTGTGTATGACTATAAAGCCTTTCTGTGAGGCTGGTTTTGAGTATAGCTCTGGTTGTGAAACAGCCCTGAAAAGCAGTCTCCTTAGCTAGCAGTGTAATTAGTTCTGCTCTGTTTGGGGGGTGAACTAAGCTGTCCGTCTCTGTTTCCAGCATCCTGCTGAAAGTCTGCACTTTTCTGAGGAACAGATTTCAGGAAATCCGGGACATCGCCCGTAACACCCTCACTAAAATCATGGAAGTGTTGGGAGTGCACTACCTTCTGTACATCTTAAAAGAGATGCAGTCCACTCTTGTCCATGGGTACCAGGTAATGCTGAAATTCTTCCTCTTCTGCTCTCTGTAGGTTTTTCTAATGTGTTAGGAGGAGAATCCAAAGGGAAGTTGCTACTGAAATTGTTTTGCACTGGTAAAATAGCTTGGTATAATACAACTAAATACTATTGCTGGTGCCTACCTCAGTCTTTATTATGTGAAGTGTCAGATGAGGGTCTGTACCCAAAGAACTTAAGAGTCTAAGGAGGGAAGAAAAGAGGAGCTCCATTTTCCCAGTGAAGAGTTGAGGTATAGAGGTGAAGGATGAATTTCTGGTTCCAGCAAGATTAGTGAAAATCTTTTGAGTAAGGTCATTATGGCCAAGCATCATCTGAGGTGAGTTTCCTAGATCCAGAGCCAAGGTTCTGACTATTAATTCATCTTTCCTCTTTCCATGGTGGTTGGGGTTAAGAAAAATTTCCTGTGTGGGTTACCACAGTGGAATAGGGTGAACTTCTAGCTGCTGTGAAAGTGAAAGCACCAGTTAGCACAGCCTAAAAATATTTGTAAGAGCACTGGAAAAGAGGAGATTCCAGCCCTTCTGCCAGACAGGGGTCATTTTCCTGCTGCTGGTACATGGATTCTCATCCTCCCAATGATTCCCCCCCCGCCTCCTATAATGAGAGCTCAAATGCAGTGTGTGAGTTGTGATGTCTCTGCTATGGGAGTCTCCCCATCCAGTATTATTAAAGAAGTCTATGCAGGGGTTTGGAAACATGATCTGTTCTCTTTTTCTCTAGCTCCATGTGCTGACTTTCACTGTGAACCTGTTACTGAAGGGCCTTTCTACCAGACTCAGCGCTGGTGATTTGGACCCCTGCTTAGATATCCTGATTGAGGTAAAAGCTATTGAAGATTGAAGGAAAGAGCATCATGAAGTGCCATGGGCTGGTTCTGAGAGGAGGTTGTTTTGTGTAGATTGTCTTGGACTTGGTGGCAAACAGGGCTGATTGTGTGTGTACTGCAAAGGAAGGAGACTGTGTTTTCTACTGAGGCATCAGCAGACCCCTTGTAGAGTAGCAAAGTATCTCTGGGGCTGTGTTTTATCTTGACAAAGAAAAGGTATACATGATATGCGGTAAACCTGGAGAATTATTTTTTCTGTGAATGGGGAAAAATAGTGTTGTTCTGCTTCTACTGGAGGACTCTAGCTCTGCTTTTCTGCTCCTCTCATTCATTTCTCTTGCCTGATTTCCAAAGATTTTCAACCAAGAGTTGTTTGGGAATGTAGCTGAAGAGAAGGAAGTAAAGGGAATTGTCTCCAAGGTCATGGAAGCACGCAAGAACAAGAGTTATGATTCCTATGAAATTCTTGGAAAGTTCATAGGAAGGGGCCAGGTGACGAAACTTATTCTGCCACTGAAAGAGGTAAGAAAAGTCAGCTAGAGTCTTTCTTAACTCTGAGCATTCTCAATTCTGTATGATCTGAAAGAAACTCTAGAGCCTCTGGGATGCTACTGTGAAATTACCTATATAACCCTGCTTTGGCTTCCCATTTTTCTTTTGGAAAGCAGTATGCACCCAGCTCAGTTTATGAGACTTTACTATTGATGTCTAGGGCAGGGAATGGTGTTCTGGGAAGCTTTCAACCCCTGCTGGAGAGGAAACATCTTGTTATGAGTTCTCCATGCCCACTTCTCTGCCAGCTCTTGTTTCTTCTGGAGTGCCAAAGTCCTGCAAGGCTGCTCTGTGGTTTGATCTCTTGTGCATGGAGGAAATGCCACCAAAATGTATTCAGGGTCTGTCCATGTGCAATAATTGCCTTTTCAGAGATGCAGTTTTTTGAGGAGAGTGCGAGTTCATGCAGAAATGGAACCCTGGTTTGCTCATGAGCTCTGGAGTGTCCTGGTGGCAATAAGTGAACTGACTGGAGGCTGAGAAGAGGCTGGAGAGAAAGGGAGGGATGTTGGGGCAGAGCTGAGGTGATGGGATGCTGTTCATGTAGAGAGCTGGGTACTTACAGCAGCATGTGATGAGAGAGGAATTGCTCTGGCTTTCCTCATGATTTTTAATACAGATAGCCGATCATTGCCTTCATGTTGCCCTCCTGACTTTCATGGTTGTGCCTTTGCAGGTTCTGGAGAGCACCACAAGCTTGAAGATAGTCCGGAAGGTGCATGAGGCACTGCGTCACATCATGGCAGGGCTGATCTTCAATTCAGACATGAATGCGGAATCCCTCCTCCTCCTCAGTCATGGTCTCATCAGTGAAAACTTGCCTCTGCTCACTGAGAAGACCCAGTGAGTTCCCGGATGTTATCCAGATGGTCTGTTATTGGTTGGGAGGTTTGTTTGCAAAAGTGGCAGCTCTTAAATCCAAACAACCAAATGTATGAGAGTTTCCTCACTTTCATTTGCCTTTTGTTTTCAATGCAAATGAATTATTTGGGCAGTCAGAGGGCAAGGAGAAAGCTTGGAAATAGGAGTGAGCACCTGAATTCATGGGATTCTACTCTTATAAGTGCTCAGGGCCTTCAGCAAGGCTTTTTCACCACCTGGTAAGCTGGTATATGCATTCAGGCGTTTAGATGAAGGGGCCAGGGGCAGAGTTTAGAGGCGAGCTACAAACTGTCGTATAAGAGGTATTTGGGGTCCTGGACATTTTTGTGGGGTCAGGAACAAGAGAAACCGTAGGCTGTCACTTCATCATTTTGCTTCTGGTTCAGAAGTCAGGGAGAACCATCAGATTTCCCCTCCATCTGGAGTGGTGTCACTGCTCAGAGCTGGGTCTGGGTGTCTTGCATTTCCTGTGTTACATAGGCCGGCTTGCTCTAGGATCTGACAGCAGTTTGCAGACTTCTTGGAGCAGTTTTTGTAAGCCATCAGAAACTGAAGTATCAGTAAATGAGGTGCAGTGGGCAGTGGCAGGAGGTATATTTGCTAGAAGGAACTACCAAAGTTGGTCTGTCCACTGAGAAGAAAAAAGTTGGAATGTTACACAAATCAGCGTGCATTTGTTATCTTTGTAATAGTGATATTGTTCTCAGGTCTGAGAGTCCTGTCTGTCATGCTACTCTCAAGTTCATTTTATTTCATTGTAGTCTAGCTGTGACCTGCTTTTGCTTGTTGTGTGGGTAGCAGCTGAGCACAGTTCAGCTCTCTTCACTCCCAACAGCAAGCTTGTTGTGGAGAGGGTTGAAATCTGAATATTCTCCTTTGCCATACACTGCTTTTCAGAAAAAAAGTTGCCCCTCCTCCAGATCCTCGGCTGCAACCAGAGAGCTGCCTGCTGCTCCCACCCACTCCCACAAGAGGAGGGCAGAAAGCACGTGTCAGCAGCAGGACAAACACGTATATCTTGGTTGATTCAGGACTTCGGGTAAGGATCTCCTCAGATACAAAATTTTGCAGTCAAAATTTTTGTTAAGGGTATTCAAAGGAAGGTATTCTGGATATATTGTGGTAACAACACAGCCACTAGCCTTAACTTTATTTTGCATGTGGTAACTCCAATGATGCCTTTTTGAGAGCTGTAAAAAGTGCTCAGCCTGTTGCAGATATTTGAATGGGATATGCCATAAATTCTGCTATAACCTGAAACAATGTGGGACCTTACTTAACTTATTTGAGTTCCAGCCTGCCTTTGAGATGAATGTTCTGTGCTTTCTACACCAGCTTCTGCACATGAGCCTGAAGAGGTCCAAAGTAAATTCTTCTGAGGAATGTGTTTTGGAAATGTTAGACCCTTTTGTTCAGCTCCTTATAGACTGCCTGAAATCTATGGATGTCAAGGTACAGTTCTGAGCTGGAGTCTGTCTGTCTCTCTCTGTTCTACTCAGAAGGGTCCTGCCCACAAATGTCATCTTGCCATTGATCTGCAAGAGAAGAGAAAGCCATCCGTTTTTCAAACCTGATTTCATATGTGTGCAGGTCAAGTTGTTTGAGGACATGATATCTCAAGGGGGAGGAGGGATTGTCACTGATGGAGTACTGAATGCTCTGCCCCTAATGCTGCAGGTTCAAGTATGGACAAGTTCTCCTGGAGCACGTTCATACAAAGACTTTGCATATTTCATAGGTTATCTACAAGGAGGTTGATGAGGTCCTGTGGCTGCTGGGAGCAGTGTTGTCACAACTGTGGTTTCTTTTGATCCAACTCTAATGTCTTTATTCCCAGCACCATAGGCAGCCTCCTTTTTGGGCAACTTTGGGTGTGAGTGAGCCTAGGAGGGAATCTGTTAAACCTTGGGTTTCTTGGAAGTGGAAGGCATGCGTCATACGCTACCAGATACCTGGAGCAGGGCTTTCAAGTGACCTGGGGTTTTGGCAGAGCAACTTCTATGTCTTGAAGGTACCTCTGCTTCAGAAAGAGTTCCTGCCATCTGCTGAATCAGCACTGTGTTAATGTCTTTACCTAGTGAAATCAAAACTACAGAGTTAGGGAGTGGCAGGTAGTGGTTTTAGAACCGAGAAACCCTTTGTATTACATCTGAATAGTTTGAAAGAGGTTAAATTTGTTAGCTAATTGCCTTTACCACAGTTGCAAATAGCCTCACCATGTAACGGAGTGTGAAGAGTGTTCTCTCAGTGTCATTGTATCCATGTACTGTCCTTTGGCTCTTTCTTACAGGTCATAACTGGTGCTCTGCAGTCCTTGGTATGGATTTTAAAGTTCCCTTTGCCTTCTGTCAGTACAAATCTGGAGCCACTGATCAAGCAGCTTTTCCTCTTGCTAAAAGAATTTGCCAAGACAGGAATAGCCAAAGGCCAGAATTTCCACTTGGTTGTGAGCTGTTTCAAAGTAAGTCCCCAGCTCTGCTCTTTTCTACTTTAGGATTAACTTTGTAGAATGAGACTCTTCCAATGGCAGATCCCTCCTGCAGCTGTCCCTGGAAAGCTAGTCTGGAGATCACAAGGTAGTGAGGGAAATGTGGCCATGCTGATTCTTTCTGAAGTGCAAACTTAAAGTTATGCTCCAAAAATGTGCAGCTTGAATCTGAAGGAAGTGGTTTTTATAGAAGCATATTTGCCTTCTGTCTTCCTTACAATAGTATCTTGTTACCAGCCCATCTTTTGAGAGGTGTCAGTTTTGTACATGTATAGCTTGCTTTTAACATGATTCATTGGAATAAACCCTTGCAGCTGAATTGAGACAAGGGAAGGAGGCAATTAATAGTAGTAATATCTAACTCAGTGTGCAATACCTTCCTGTAGATGTCTTCTAAACGTGTTGCTGAATTAATTACAGCTTTATGATCATAAGGGAAAGTTGGAATAATTCATGCTGAATGCCAATGCCAGAAGAATTTTCCCCTCTTCCTGGCTGTATTCCTGCCTCATAGTTCGTGTCTGTGAGCATCCCCGCTCATTTCAAGGACTGATCTGAATTTGTGTATTGGCTTGTGTTCGGTTTTTGTCTCAGAATTGCCAGCTGAAAGCAAAATGTGATGAGAACAGCGCTAGCTGCATTTTCCAGAGCAACAGTTTGTCTTTGCAAACCTAAGTGGTATAAACAGTCAGGCTTTGGCGTGGGTTTGTGTTTTATGGCACTGCATGTGTATTGAGAATGTGCTGTTTGATTTTGCAGTGTGTGACAGTACTTGTGAAGAATGCAAAGAGTCAGATAACCAGCAAACAGCTCCAAGTGTTGCTTGGCTTTGCTGAGGAAGACATTTACGATTCATCACGCCAAGCCACTGCCTTTGGCCTTCTCAAGGTATTTCTCTGCAGCAGATGTAGGGGTTCAGTGAGCCACTGGAATGGCAGCGATTCTGTCTCTTGGTGACGGGCTGTACAATCTCATGTCAGGAAGAGGCCACAGAATGCTGTTAAGGCTCTGTTATGGGTGGGGGAAGCAGCAAAGCTTTCCTGTTTGACTTGTAGTTGCTGTTTAATGTTGTTTGGGACGCTGTTTTATACACATGTGTATCAGGATGTATTTGGGCCTGAGGATGTTTTTGCTAAAGAATCAACATCCCTAATCATTAGACTAGGTATTCTTTTTCCCCCCAAAAAAACGGATATGGAATTGTAAGCCACCTTTTTTCACCTTTTTTTTTTTTTTTTAAGTTGTTCTGGCTTGTTTGAAGATGTGAAAAAGTCAGTGTTAGCGTGCCACCTGAGACCAGTCTAGTCCTGGGTTATAGTACCACATCGTGGACTGTGCAAGCAAAGTGATGTGACTCCAACTGTGCTTTCACATTTTTAGGCTATTTTATCCAGGAAGTTGATTGTCCCTGAAATTGATGATGTGCTGCAGAAGGTTGCCCAGCTGGCCATCACGGGGCAGAGTGAACCGGTGCGAGTCCAGTGCAGGCAGGTTGGTAGAATGGAAAGTCTCTCACTTCACTTACACCAGTCTAACAGGCTAGAGGGCTTAGTGTGGCTATCCCAGCTCTCACAGACACATGCCTTAGACCTGCTGAACCCCTAACCCCGTTTCCCCTTCTTACTAATCCTTGTCTCATTGTTATCTGGCTGGCTTTAGTTCTTGTGACCGATGCATAGCAGAATTGCGGACTGCTTGCCTATAGTGAGACTGTTTGCTGTGGTCTGCCTTCGGAGAGCTAGCTGCTCAGCAGCAGTGACATGGTCCCTCCTTTGGAGGCTTTTAAGCCCATGTAACTAAGTAACCTTTTCTGAATCCCAGCAGAAGAGAATTTGCCGCAAATCGATGATTCCTTCCCACTACTTCCTCCTTTCCAAGCTAAAAGGCAGAATTGATTGCTTCATTTGAAGCGTTGGGATACAGCAGGAGCTGTGCATAACCAAATAGTGCATTTCCATAGTTAACAGGATGAATTTTGAAGGATGCAGAATCTCTCTTAACAGAAGCCTGTGCAAATCACAGTAATACTCTAAAGACTGATCTGGCGGTTGTCAGACACCTGCAGATCCTGTTCCAGGCATGGAGCTTGAGAGCAGTTGTTGGCCTCTTACGTAACAGGAGCTTACATAGGCAGGAGAAAGTGATGATTCTCATAAACTCACTGCATTTTCTTCATAACCTTTTTACAAGTTTTCCTGAGTGTTTCTTGTAACTCCTCTCTGTGTTGTTGTGTTTTTCTTTCCAGATTTACTTAAAATATATTCTGGACTACCCCCTTGGTGACAAGCTGAAACCCAATCTGGATTTCATGCTAGCACAACTGGAGTGAGTTTATATTCCCAACATTTCTGTCAGAACAGAACCTTGTTGCTTAAATAGGACTTCAGTAACCATGTTGTGTGCCAAAGAGCTGTTTGAGGAGGAGAGAGTGTAGCTGAAGTCTTAATTTTCCTACCTCTAAAACACTTACCTTTTTCAGAGGCAGGCTGTTTGATAAAGCAAGCCCTTTTTTTCTTCCCTGTTTCACAACTGGTTTTGTTCTTCATCTCTTTGTAAGCAAAGGTTCTGTTGTTTGCCTAGTGGTTAACCAGCTCCACTGGTTGTAAACCAAGGGAACCGGAAAATCCAGAAAGAATAAGGGAAGGTGCATTTATATGGCTGCTGTCCCATGGCAATGGTCTCAAACTGCGGTTGCAGGCACAGTTGAGATCAACTGCACATGTTCAGCAGGAGCAGTGTGCCTGAAACCTCCTTCTGAGCATGACCTCTCCCTTGTTCAAGGTGACAGAAGTTTCATCATATTCCTCAGCACCATCGCACAAGTGCAGCTGTGCTGGCTCAAGCTGGCTGGAGCCCTTTTTCGCCTGTTTGTGTTTCTCTGTGCCCATTCTCTGGGAGATGGAGCCAATAGGCCTGCTGCTACTCTTCTCCTAAGAATTAAACCAGGTCTAGTAGCTGTTGTAGAAAGATCCCTGTCAGTATGTGTTTCTGGCATTGGCCATTCTTCTAAATTGTTAGCAACTTTCTAGAGTATTAACCCAGCCCTAACTGTTAACCATTTTCTCACAGGTATGAGTATGAAACTGGAAGGGAATCTGCACTGGAGATGATTGCGTACCTCCTTGACATGTTCCCACAGGTAACAAGCACCCCTCAGTGTTCCAAGCATCAAGCAGTTACTGTGGCTTTGCAGTAACAGCCTTTTCAGAGCAGTTTATTTTGGGACCACTTGATAGTTCCTATTATCTCTTATCATGAGCAGAACATTCACTTATCTCCAAAGAGCCTGGCTTTGCTCCAGAAGAGAAATGACATACTGGAAAATCCGCAGTACTTCTTTATCTAATGTGCTCGGTCTGCAAGTAAAATAGAGCTCTGTCAACTGGAGTTTGGATAAACTTAATGGTGATTTATGCCAGGAAGAAACACAAGCAGTTTCGGAAATGGAATGTCAATAGAAAATAAAGTCTAGAGTTTTCTGATTGTGGGGGTTTTTCAACATGAGGGATGTTGTTGACTGAACATGTGATGTACTATATCTGTTTTGTTGGCCTGACTTGAGAGGGAGGACTTCTCAGTGGGGTGGGTCAAAATGAAAGCTGAAAAATATCCATGCATCTATGCAGGGTAACATATGCAAAATGCTAAGCTACCTTAAAGCTCTGCAGCTGGAGCTTGACTGATGAGCGTTCAGGAGACTGAGAGAAGTGCAATCAAGCAAGAATTTGGGAGGAAGGAAGAGAAATTCTGCACAGTAAGCTGTGCTTCACCACCGCCTGATTAGATTTAGTATCTCAACTTGGTTCCCAGCAACTTTGCAAAGTAGCAAAGGGCTGATATCTCAGAGAGAAGGACTGTTAGGCTGATTGCACTGAGGGACTTCAGTGAGAGTTGGGCATGAAAATGCCCTTTAAGGTTTGACACGTTGCTGTCCCAGGGACATGTTCACAAGTCAGAGCAGGGCTGGGGCTGCTGTACGCTCCCTGTGGGCTCCAACAACTGGATCAGCCTGTCCTTTCAGTTCACCTGCCTTGACATGGACCCCACTCAGGGCTGACACTGTTCCTATATGCTGTGCAACAAATAGCCCTCTTTTTCCCCTTTAAATGCCAGAAGTTCCTGGGGGATGTGCAGTTGACTAATGGTTGTTTCTTTCTAGGATCTCCTCCACAAATACTGCGGGCTGTTTTTTCTCTCTCTCTGTATGATGATGATAAATGATGACTCTGCCAAATGCAAAAAGATGGCAGCTTTGACGTGTAAATCTCTGCTCAGTAAGATAAACAATGAAAAACAAGATCTGATGTTTTCACTGGTCACAGAGTGGTTTCACAGCAAGAAGGTACTCTTTGGTCTTTTCACTGACCATGTCTGGACTCTGTTTGGGGGCTGAGTAAGATTAAGGCACGTGAGAGATTGCTCATACCAGGTCTAGTGGATTGGTGGGTTCAGTTATGCCTGACTTAGTAGTTTTAGGAAAGGAGTATGAGCAAGATTCAGCTTAGAATAAAAGCTCTTTAAAGCTGTGCTCAGCACTATAGCTCTTGCTAGTAAGAAGAGGAAGAAATTATATAGCTTCGTATAACTGCGTGTATGTAGGGAACTGCTGCTGCTGCTGTAGGTCAGTCTACAGTCTTCCCAGCTGCGTTGCGCTGCTCTTTAACAGTCCCTCTTTTGGGTCAGGTATTTCACCAAGTGTAATCTTTGCTCAGGTTAAAGGTTTGAGCAAGCTCCTTAAAGCACTTCTGCTCCCAGTAATTGGCTTTTCATGCTGTCTTTAGCTCGGACTTGCTTCAATCTGTTGCTAGCAGCTGGAGGGTGGTAAACCTAGTCTTTCAGACCTCCCATTTTGGTCTGGGTACCTCAGCACTTAGTTATTCTCAAACAAGACTCAGGTTCAGTCCCTCTGTACTAGTGGAGTAAGTGTTCCTCAACACTTCATCCTTTTCATCTCTAGTATGTTCAGTTCTGGTTTCGGCTGTGGGCCGCATGTTGTGTTGTGAAGAATCAAAGAGTGCAAAGTAGCCCTCAGAGCTTTGCAGCTGGCAACTGGACTGGAAAAGACCTTTCGAATTTCAGTTTTAGGGTGTGTTTCCAGGGATAGCTTGTGCTGCCAGGTGCTTTTGTCCCTACCTGGCAGCATCTCCTTTTTTAAAAATACTTTGAAAACCAGTTTCTCTTAAGATGCTGTTGCTAGAGGCAAAAGTTAAGGATTGCTACCAGCTCCTGCACGTGGGAGCTGCAGGATTGGGTTATCAAGAAGTAACAAGAGGCGTTAATCTTTCTGTTGGCAGAGCTCACACAGGAGGTTGGCTGCCCAGGCATGCGGTTTGTTTGTTGAAGTGGAGGGAGTAATGTTTGAACGGCGGCTTGAAGCTGTCCTCACCTTGATTGAAAAAGAAATCAACCCGACTAAATTTGAAGACGTAAGTAATTTTTCTCGTGTGAGGCTTGGGGAAAGAGAATTAAGAAAACAGAAAAAGGGGAAGAAGCTTAGGAGAGATTTAACAGTTGGACCTACTGTTTGGGACTGAGAAAAGACACAAAACACACACTTTTGTTCTGAAGGGGTCCTCACGACCTAGAACCGTATTTTTTTGTCTGTAAGCCCATATTTGATGTCGTGTCACAGCACAAGGGGCAAAGGAACTTTTCAAAGCCACCTGGCCTGAGCCTGCAGACGTACTGTGTAACTGGCAGATATGTTGCTCCTTGCCCCAGCCTCTGTCAAGATCTCTGTGGGTGGAAGGGGTTCTTGAGACAGCTCTCAAGTCTCAGGTTTTTGGTTTTTACCTGTATGACTTGGTGGGTTGACAGCACGTAGCGTGGTCTTTCATGTGGTGGCAGGAGAGGAGGGAGTTCGGTATTTTGTTTAAAGTGGCATTATAAAAACCACCATCAGAAAGAATAGCAGGGTGCACAGGTAGCACTGGGATGAGTTAGAATCTGTTTAGTTGGAAAACAGCCTGACGATCACACTGACATCTGTTTAACTGGGAAATGTGTCTGCTAGCTGCAGCGATTTGTGTAAGGTCAGGAGTGCATCGCTTGTGACTCTCTGCTTTGTTAGGTGTCATTTACAGCTTTAACTTTCAAAGGAGTTCCCTTCCTCTACTTCAGACCATGGTTTTGTTTTATGGAAAATCTTTTTAGTGCATGTGATTAACTCAGAATAAAATTGGGGGAGGATAGATTTAGATTAGATATTAGGAAGAAATACTTTACTGTGAGGGTGATGAGGCACTGGAACAGGTTGCCCAGAGAAGCTGTGGATGCCCCCTCCCTGGAAGTGTTCAAGGCCAGGTTGGATGGGGCTTTGGGCAACCTGGTCTAGTGGAGGGTGTCCCTGCCCATGGCAGGGGGGTTGGAACTAGATGATCTTTAAGGTCCCTTCCAACCCAAACCATTCTATGATTCTATGAATAATAAAGCTGCCTTGGATCCTGCTTGGTGGGTGGTAATCCCAAAGAGATCCCAGTCACTGTGCCTGGGGAGTGGCCATGTATGTTACTAATGTGCAAGGGCAACATGCTGAACAAGAGAGAACCACCTCAGGGTATGTAAATTGGCAAGAGATGAAAACAAAATACCTGCAGCGAGGAGAAATTCAGTGTAATCGCCCCCTGTGCTGCCACATGTAGGTAAAGCACTGACTAGTTATATTAAGCCAGCTGGTGACTGCAGGCAGGGTGAGGACCTCAGGTTGATTTAGTAAAACACAGTGCACACAGTGTTGTCGTAACAACGTGGGGCTTCCCATGTGACACAGGCAAATCTGAGCTCAGCTTGGCTCTAAGAATGAGAGTCAAATGTGCACGAATACATGTACAGACAAAAATTATACACATTGTATGTGTAATTGCTTGCATTTAGAAACGTAAGAGTTTGTTACAGTAACATCTGTATAAAAAAAAAAGAATGATTGTAGTAATAATTTTCTGCAGAGATTCAGTCTCCAGAGGAAATGCTTTAGTGGAGCTGCTTCTCTTCTGTTTATTTTGGGAATTGGGTACAAGTCAGTCTTCTGTTTCTTTGCACAGTTCATCTGAAATCTATCTAGTAGGATAAATAAGCACTGTCTTCGGGTTCTCATAAGCATCTTTCTTGACTTGCTGATTTTATTAGATAACTGAAGAGGAGGAGGAGAAGGCTGCAGACAGGCTGCTATTCAGCTTTCTTGTGCTGGTAACAAAGCTAATCACAGAGTGCAACTTGATTCAATTAACCAAGAACAGTGATGTTGTGAGCAATATCTGGGGTAAGTATCAAGAATTATTATGGCTGTATTACAGGGAAGATTCTTTGTGTGCGGTGTGGTTTTTCACACCCTAATATAAACAACTGAATGTCATTGTACAAGATTTGCATGCTGCAAAATGCTAATATATGGCAGTTACTGGGCAGTGAAAGAGAAGGTGTTAATGGAAAAGGTTACATAGTTGATGAAAAGAACACGCCCTCCGTCTCAGTTGCTGGGATGTATTTTCTATTATCCCAAGAGCAAATAGTTGCAAACTATTGCATGTTTGACCATAATTACATCCTCTTGGATGAAAACGTTCAGCTCTTCTGGGAAGATGAGATTTTCTCGATGAGATCATACATACTAGCCAGCAAGCAATGTCACGTGGTACTAGAGCTGTAAATACTGTGTGTCTGCCAGGATGTTAAGGCCTAGAACTCATTTGATTCAAGCAGTTTTCCTGTGAGTGAGGTTGTACAATGTCAGGCTGGCTTATTGGCATTTTGTTGCCTTGTTTTTAATTGCTTCGTTTGCTGCAGTCAGAAGGCCTGGGTATGGGTGGCTAATGTCTTCAAAGAGTTCAGCCTGCCAAGTGCCTTGAGTGAGATAGGCGATAACCCTTGTAAATCCTGGGTTGCTTGGTGATGTGCAGCTTGGACAGAAGCGAGATAAGAGGGCAGCTCCATCTCTTCTCTGAAGCGTCCTCACCCTCCATCCAGGGGTTCAATCTGACCATCTGCAGCAGGGCCCCCACTCTCACAGCAGCCAGTACCCAGACATCATGGGCAGGTGAGCGGTGGCACTGAGTCCCTGAGGGGACCGTAGTTGCTGCAGAAACATGACTTGTCAGCCAGGATTGGAGCAAGTGTCTTTTTGTGCCATGCCCAGTTTTCCTGCCCAGTTGCCATTGATTTCCAGCAATGGCTCTGTCTTTGGATGTTTGGAGGTGCTGTGGGTGCATTCAAGAATGCCTGGTTACCATGAGGACATTTGGCTACCTGTAGCTTTTTGCCACTCTCTGCTTTCGCTGGATAGAGTTGCTAGGAAATCTTTATTTATGTTCTGAGCAGATGAGCGCAGTTTGTTTCCTTCACCTTTTTACTGTAGCATGTGCTGTGGTAATTCTTGGAGGGACCTGGTTCTTCTTCTCGTGCTGGACCAGCTCCTGTGCTGAAAGAGGTTTTCTTTCTCCCAGGTCATGTCCAGTCTCACCTGTGGTATCCTCACAGCTGGGTTTGGCTGACAGCTACTGAGATCTTTGGCTTGTTGTTTGCATCTAACAAGCCAGAAGATCTTGTCAACGCGTGGAGGGAAAGAAAGGCAGGGAAGAGGAAGAAGACGTCAGTAGAGCTGTCTGCATCCACAGTCTTCTTGACTGCTGAACTGGACAAAAAGGTAATGATAAAATCATAGAATGGTTTGGGTTAGGAGGGACCTTAAAGATCAGCTAGTTCTAACCTCCCTGCCATGGGCAGGGACACCCTCCACTAGACCTGGTTGCCCAAAGCCCCATCCAACCTGGCCTTGAACAGTGCCTCACCACCCTCATAGTGAAGAATTTCTTCATAATATCTAATCTAAATCTATCCTCCTTCAGCTTAAAGCCATTACCCCTTGTCCTGTCACTACATGCCCTTGTAAACAGTCCCTCTCCTTTTTTCTTATAAGCTCCCTTCATATATTGAAAGGCCGCAATAAGGTCTCCCTGGAGCCTTCTCTTCTCCAGGCTGAACAACCCCAACTCTCCAGCCCTCAGATCATCTTTGTGGCCCTCCTCTGGCTCCAACACAGCTCCATGTTCTTCTTGTACTGGGGCCCCCAGAGCTGGATGCAGTACTCCAGGTGGGGTCTCACAAGAGCAGAGTAGAGGGGCAGAATCACCTCCCTCGACCTGCTGGTCGCACTTCTTTTGATGCAGCCCAGGACACGGTTGCCTTTCTGGGCTGCAATTGCACATTGCCGGCTCATGTTGAGCTTTTCATCAATCAAGGACACCCAAGTCATCCTCCTCAGGGCTGCTCTCAATCCATGCATAAAAATAGCATTATAGTTTGGCATGCACATTTCTTTTTTAGTTGTTGATGTGCTGCCTAATCCTGATCGCTTAAAGCATTTGAGGTGTCTCTGCTGCTGGGAGGGAGCTTCTCTGGGGCCTTATTCTCAGCAGCACAAAGGTTCCCCTCTAGGCTGCAAGGTGCAGACAGAAGTTGTGCTGAGCCAGTCCATTGGTGGTCCTGTGGCAACCGCCTTTGGTGACTGCAAAACACTGCTTTGAGTTTCTGCTACTGGGTCCCTTTCATGGCATAATTTCCTTCTCCTTTTTCCTCTCCCCAGATGAAGGAACTTGCGTTTGCATTCTGCCATCAGCTGCAGTCCAAGTTCCTGGACCTGTCTCTGGGAGAGCAGGTAAGAGCGGGAGCAGGTCTGGGGCTGCAGGAGGCCACAGAGCAGGCCCTGGCCCCTGAGGGAGCATTAGATCCCAGTCAGGACAGCAGTGCTGCTGGCTGGTGGTGGCTCGGGGCAAATAGCGCAGGGCCAGCTGCTCTGTGCTGAGGTGCGTGCCTCAGAGGGGCCCAGAAGAGTCCTTGTGGTGTCAGCCTGCTGGAAGGGCCAAGGGCTGGTAGGGACAGAAAGGGGAGGCACCGTGCGGGGTGTCAGAGAGTCTGGCTCTGCAGCCCAGGCTGGAGCAGGTTGGGCAACCACATCCTGGAGTAGGGATCCAGATCTCTGGCGCTGGTTCTCTGCAGCTGCACTGGAGCCCTGGTTGTTTGCTGGTAGCGCTTAGTCCTGCTTGATGCTGTTGCTTGAAGGTCTGACTCCACTCTGGACCTGGTCAGAGATTTCCTTGTGGAGAGCCAGGGGGTGCCAGAGGTGGAGAAGACAAAAGGAGCAGCCCTGCGTCAGGAAGTGCTGGAGCCCAAAAGGCACAGTAACTCATGGGAAAAGACTCTCCCAAACTGCAGGAGGATATTGAGGTGGGCCCTGCTGTTAGGAGCAACGTGCTCTGCACAGGGCTCACAGGCAGTTGGTGAAGCCATTACAGCCTCCTGGGTTGGCAGGTTCCTCTTTCAGATCTAGCCTTGGCTCTTGCATGCCCTGGTCCTGACAGTGAGAGAACCCATAGTCACCGACTACTCTGTTTTCACCCTTCAGGTTATAAAGAATTTGCTTTTTGTGGCCAAAGTTGTTTACTTGCTAGCCCCTGCCTTAGAAGAAGAAAAAGAGGCTGAAGGAGAACTCGTCTGTGAAGTGGAAGAGCAGGAGGCCGAAGGAGATGAGGAAGAGAAAGACATTTCTGCTCAAGGAGAGGGAGAAAGAGAGGACACAGAAGAGAAGGGCCAGCCAGCCACATTGCTGTGGTTAATGAAGAAGCTCTCTCTTATGGCAAAGCGAGAAGCAGCCTATTCCCCTAAGGTCCCTTTAAAGGTAAGAACAGGGTTAAACTAACCGCTTTGGATGCGGTCGGCACTGGCACAGCAGAGCGTTGCTCTGGCTCTTTGCTTCCAGGGGACCAGCCGTGGAGGGTGCAGGGAGCTGGTGCTGCAACGAGGGGTAGTAGGTGCTGAAGAAACAACAAGCATTTCAGTTCAGGGTTCTCAGGAAAGGCTTGTACCAGTCTGCTGCTCCTTGCTGTTGCTTCCAGCCCTCGTGTGGGGTGGTGGAAGGGCGGGAAGGCCAAAGGCACTGAGCTGAAGGGGACAGAGCACTTGAAAGCCCAAGGGTGCTGGGTTTATGCAGACAGGGGAATGGCAGTGTGGAGTTAGTTGCTAGGAGAAGGGGAGGGTGTGGGAGAGCATCAGGAAGAGCACTGTGGTTCCCTGTGGTGTATAGTTACAGAGGCACAGCTTTTGTCTTCAGCTGCTTCAGCACAGGACAGTGAGAACAAGCCTGTTGTTCCAAGTGTTAACGGCTGCCAACCCGGTGAAGTCACAGCTCACACGTTTACAGATCTCTTGGGGTTGTCTCATCTAAAGGCTGTGCTTGGCTGCAGTAAGACAGCAGTGAGTTTCTGACTCAGGTGTCTGAAACAATGCCTTGTACGTTGAACAGTGATACCCAGGCCCTGTTGTAGCAGTTCCATTAGGCAGTTTCCTTCCAACCTTGCTTACTTCATGTCCCACACACTCATTTTCAGAGAAGCTGCGTCTTTAAGTTCCTGGGAGCGATCTCGGTGGATCTGGGGAAAGACAGGATCAAGCCGTACCTTCCCACAATTCTCAGCCCTCTGTACAGGGAGCTGAACAGCACCTATGCAGAGCAAGGTAAGTGATTCCCTCACAAAGACTAGCAAAAGTGTCAGAGCTCTGCCTCGGCACAAACACTGCCTGTCGTTCCTTTTGTCTCTTGAGGCATAGATGCTGTAATCAGGGAATTTCACTTACTTGTGGTCTAACCAGAGTATCAGGAGAGGAGCGTATCACAGTGAAACAAAAATCTACGTGATGTCACAGACTGGAAGAAAGTTGGGCAGGCTTCTGCATGCAAGTGGGTAAAGCTTGAGTGTGTGATGTAATGGAAAAAGTGTAGTACTCAAGGGTGGACTCACAGTGGGAAGAGTCATGGAATCCTTGCTGAGGAGAGGAACAGAGTGTGGGTCTTGAGGAAGCCGGAACAAGACTGTTGCCAAGCGTCGTTATTTTTGAATTGTCACCTTAGATCTGTCATGAGTTGAAAGCATGTTTCAGTTTTAATGTAAACCAGGGTGTGTTTTATGGCAGCTTGTGTTATTGTAGAGCAAGGGACTGTACCGGTCAGAACTGCTGGTGGTGGGTGCTTTATGTTTTCCCCAAGCGCCCTCTTTTGAATAGAGAAGATGACCTTCAGTGTGTGAAGTGTGCACAGTGACTGAAATAAAGTAGCCCTTGCAGGTAGGGGAAGGGAGCTGGGTGCTCCGGGAACGCAGCACTCTGTGTGCGCAGGCACGTGTGCTCCTACTGAACTGTGCACAGAACTTTTCCCTTCCTCCTGAATGAGTCCAGGTCACTCTGTCCTGCCAGACACTACCTGAGCAACAGTGCATGTTTTTCCCTGGAGATCCATGTTTGTTTAAAAGATCTTAAAAGAAGTCATGCCTGGTGGGGGAAGGACAAACCAACTTCCCATTTAGCACGATAGGCTCTTGGTGTAAGAGTAAGACACTGCTGTTCAGAGAGTTCATGAAAATGTGTTAAAAGTCAAGCAAAATCCAGTGTCAGGAAAGGAACAAATCTGTGGTTTGTATATGCCATGAAAATTCAGTGTGCAGCACTGGGTCCCCCACATCTCAGAAAGGATACAGAAGAACTGAAAAAAACTTGGGAGGAGGGCAGGAACAGTGTTCTCGGTAAGGAATAGCTGCCTTGGCTATGTTTTGTTTTGGTTTTTTTTTTTTAGCTAAGCAACAGAGAGACTTGGCAAAGATATGGTAGAGATTGATGGTATCATGACTGCTTTCTCTGCCAGCACAAGAACCAAGGGCCTTCAAATGATTTTTCAGAATAACTGCAGAGAGGGTTTTTTTCATGTGAGAAGGGGTGTCGCTGAAGAGTGTTGTGGAGGCAAGCAGCTTAGGTGAGCTTCTCTGGAGGCTGAACAAGCACTTGAAGAGGCATCTGTGGAAGAGTGAGGGGAATATGTGCCCTGCTCTGCCTCCCCTCAGCATCTCTTTGGAGCCTCCCCCCCACTCCAATATTTTTTTTATTTTCCTCAGTGATTGTAGTTAATATATTGTAACTAACTGGTGATCCTAACCGTTAAGCCAGCCCTTATGGTGTCTTCTGGACAGAGATGCTGATTGACGAGGATGGAATCATCTCTATTTCCAACAAAGCCTCTTCCAAAGGAGCCCTGGTGGCTTTATGCAGCAAGCCACTTTTAATAACCTGTGGGTGCCATTATCCTTCTGGAAAAAACTTTTTGCTTCTCACAAATATTAATTTTTGTTTGCCTGAGTGAAGCACCACTCATGGTCCTCTAGGAAAGCTGGTGAAGAATTAGATTTCACAAGCACCTTTGCTTTGGTCTCTACTGTTTATTAGGCAGGATGAATCAGTAAAGAAAGAGGAATCCTTACTGGGCTCTTGGCTTTCATTCCATGTGCTGAAAAGATTAATTTTGTTTTACTAGATCCAACACTGAAGAACCTTTCCCAAGAAATCATAGAACTGCTCAAGAAGTTGGTTGGACTGGAGGCTTTTTCACTTGCCTTTTCTTCTGTGCAGAAACAGGCCAACCAGAAAAGAGTGATGAGGAAAAAGCAGAGGGCTTTGCAGGTAAGATTCTGCTTTCTTTTATGGAAAAGAGAAGGAGGGCTTCTTGAAAGGCTTGAGAGCTGGCTGGGAAGGTGAGTTCAGGACTGTTCCACCTCTGAACCTTCAGAAGCAACTGATTAAGATGATGCTCTAGGGCAGGTTCTGGCTGGGAGCCGTGCTGTGCTTTCCCACATACTGAAGAGCAGCAGTTAAACCTGGGCAGAGCAGCCAGCGTACCCTCACTTTCGAGGAGCCTAAGAAAACCCCCGTGGCATCCTATCAGTCACCAGGTTCTTAGGAAGTACCTGATGCTTACAGGGACAGCCCTTACTTGTAACTAAACACACAAACGTATTGTTTTTCACTAGACTGTAGCAAACCCTGACATTGCTGCGAGGAGAAAGCTGAAGAGACACAAGAATAAAGCGGAAACCAGGAAGAGAAAAATAGAATTCCTGCGCCCTGCCTACAAGGCCAAGAGACCTCGAAGTCATGCACTGAAAGATTTAGCAGTGGTGGAATGAAAAGGCTTTTCCTTCCCCGAGGATTAATTTATAAAATGTAACTTCAAGCTAAAGAACTAATTAGTGTTTAAAAAAAAGTATTTACATATTTTAATTGTATTTATTAGTATTTTTTCATGTCCTCTTTTTCATCTAGGATCTTAAATAAAAGCTCTTCAATTTTTTCCAGACCTGGCTATTTACCAGAGCATGTACAGTTGAATGGACAACCACCATGATCTTTTATATTAAATTTTACTTTGTTTTTACAAGATGGGTTATGTGATGACTGCGTTCATGCCTGTGAACATCTTAGCTGCCAGGGAGAAAACAATATCTGCCCTACGACTTTGATTTGTCTTTTAGTTTCTGCAGCTATACAGAGCAACTTAACTGTCATTTCTGGCTATGCCAAGAGTACAGGAGTAACAGCTCATGAAGGTGGAAGTTAAATTCAAATTACAGCCCTGGCCCAGCAGGTTATTTTTCTTTCAGAAAACCAACACTACAGTAACAGCTAGGTAGCTATTGCTCTGTGCTGTATGTCATTGTAGCAGCATATCAACACAGAAGGATGCTGAGGTGTAACAACATCAGCTTAAGGAACTCACTCTCTTCAAACGTTCAGCCAGGTGGCTGTTAGGACTGGCAGCGTTGGACTTTGGTCTGTAAGCCAGCAGCCTCTAGCAAGCAACACACCTACAAGAACAGCTGACAGTTCCAGATTTTATTAGTGTTTTAATTACACAAATATAATAGCCACTCAAAACCACCAAAAGGCGGGGGGGGGGAAATGACACAAAAAAAAAAACCAACCCACCACCTTTCCCAGCCTGTAAGACTTTCATACAAATGAACATAAGTACATCCTTTAAACAGAAAGAAAGAAATGGAATATCATAATGGTTACAGACATTCACTTGGTTCAGTTTTACAATTCAAGAGAGGCATCCACGTTACAGGAGTCAAATGCAAATCTGTCCTATTTACAAGTATTTGTGGCCTGGAAATACTTGACTGCAGAAAGAGGGATGCTGGGTAGAGCTGAAACTTCTTTGCGATGCTCAGCTTTGTATCACTGCCTGCTCTTCAAGGCCTCCACCAACCTAGGAAAAAGGTTAAGTAGGTTCACTGAAAAGTCATTTGTATTCTGGTGGGACACTTTAGAAGAAAGTAGCTTTCTCCTCAACATGGACCTTTGTCTTTTGTGGCAGACAGACTTTCTGCAGATCCAGTCTTTAAAAAAAAAAAAAAAAAGGGTAAAAGATACTTTTCTAATGAAGCTAGTATACTTAGACTGTTACTCACCACTCCATTGCTTCATCAAGCCCAGTGCCTTTGGTTGCAGAGGTTTTGAATATCTGCCACTTTCGGTCCTTCAAAGCTGGTAAGCCAAGTGCGTTTGCCATTTCTGTGGGTGTCATGGCCTGCTCCATATCCTGCTTATTTGCAAATACCACCAAAATGGCTTTCTTCAACTCTTCTTCCTTAAAAAAAAGGAGAATCATGCAAGTTGTTGCAGAGACTTTTACCAAATGTATTTAAACAGAGAAAACCCACAGAATGTAAAGAAACTTCAGCAGCTCTCATAATGATTTTTCACTTCGCTGATTTTTGGGGTTTTTTTTTTTTTAGAAAATTCTTCAGTGAAAGAATGGCATTTCTTTTCAATTCCAGTGTGATACCACATAGGATCACTTTCAAAACATGGCTGGTTATGCCCGTTACATTAGGTGGTCAGATTTAACAAGGCATATCAAAGAGCCTGCAGGAATTTGGGGGGAAAGAAAACAAGTTTTGCTCAACTCATCTTCTTCCTCATATTACCCTGTTCTACACACACTTTTCAGCTTCAAAACAAAGTGGGATACTAATTACCGTTAATCCTTCAGGGCCTGATTTTGCCACTACTGAAGCACTGAGCAGCTGTCCTTGCAGACAGATAAATTTTCCTATGACCAGAAGGCTGCACATAACTTCCCTTCTTGCCCAGACAATGCTGCACAAAACTCTGAAATATCTGCAGTACACTTAGTGCTTATCACATAAGTGTTGCACGGGCCTATTCTGAGGGCTGAGGTTTCACAAGTGAAGCTGAGTTTCACTTGATTCACTGAATCAAATTTCACAGTCACTCCGGGGGAAAAAAAAAAAAGTTTTAATTTCTCAATTTCTGTTCTACTGACAGGATTGTCATCCTTGTTTTCTTACCTCTAACATAGCAACAAGCTCTGATTTTGAAGTGCCAATTCTGTCTCGATCACAGCTGTCCACTACATAAATAACTGCATCTGTATTTGAATAGTAACACCGCCAATATGGCCTGCAGAAGAAAGAGAAGTTCCAGTCATATAATTTGCACTTTTAATGGTGCTTTTCAGCCAGATAATGAAAACCAGATTACCCAGAGGAGGTATAAACTGGGGTGAAAGCCCCCAGGAAGCAAGCAGGAAGATATCTTCAAGAGGCTACAAAAAGGAACAGACAGTACAAATACTCTCAATAGCAGGGGGGAAAAAAAAAAATTAAAAAAGCAGCTTGAAAACAGGGAAAGGACAGAAATGCTAGGAACAGATTTATTTGGGAATCTGCCTGCAGGACATCAGGTCCATAACCAAGGGACAGAGAAGCAAGGAAAGTTTAAATAATCATTATGGTGACCAAAGAAGGATAAACAGAGAAATCTTAAATGACTAATTCATACAGGCAAGTAATTAACATGGATCAAAACAAACCACCTTTTTCAGGACTATCTTACTGAAAAGGAAAGGAACCTACACCCTACTAACTGCACCTTTCTTATTAACTAACTTAGCTGCACCTTACTTAGTGTTCAAAAAGGAATCATGAAAAGATCATACAGGATACTGAAGAGATCACTACAATTATGTTTGTAATGACTCATTACAAAATTTGTAAAGCTTGCTAAAAAAATTATCTTCTATATCTAAAATCAACTTCCTAGCTTTGCATTCTTGAGAATATTTAAATATCTTTTTGGGTTTACATCATTCACTTCCCTCTTTCTCAGAATGCTACACAATTGTCTACTACACAAGTAAACTCTCTTTTTCAAAGCAAAACTGTTTACAAGTGAAAACATTCACTTGTTTCTTTCCAAACTGTAGTCCAAAACAGGTTTTACTAACTGAATTCTGTCAGATGAAAGTGCTGTCCTGACGATGGGCTGGTTTTAAGACTGAAAAGAACCAATTTTCAGAAGTGCCAGCTATGAGAATTCTAAGAACTTAGCATTTTTCTAGAGAAATCTAATTATATCTTTTGATTTTAAGAGATCTATTACCTTATGCTTGTCTGTCCTCCCAAGTCCCAAACTTGAAATTTGAGATTCTTGTATGTCACAGTCTCAACATTGAAACCAATGGCTGAAACAAAGTTAAACAAGTTCACCGTTAGTCATTTTTCTTTATTTTTCTGAAGAACATGACAGCACTTAGTTTAAAATTTTCAGGCCTAAAAATTCTGAGTAGCTACATAACGAAGTTCACGCCCTTTGCGAAGTTACCCCAACAAACATTTATTGCTCAAAATAATGTGGTAGTTTTTTTCTTTGAACAATAAAAACACATTGTAAACATATTGTAGAGATTTGTAACAATTGCTAAGGTTGTTAAAAATGAACAGAAGTATGCCTGAAATCACCAAAAGAAACAGAGCAAGAGTTAAAGAAACAGCCAGTTTTAATAACCAAATATGCAACCGACACCAATAAAACACTAAGGAACATGTCCTCCGTGTCCACACCAGATCTGTGCTCTCATAGGACCACGGCACAGCCAACTTCTCAGCAGAAGACGTGACATTCTGGTATGTGGAAGATGGACATAAGGTTACAGCGTATCACCTATGTCATTCCTTTTCCTGCCAGCCCAGAGAAACACAACATAGGGAAGTGAATCATAGATGCAGACTGCCTAAAATTTATAGAGGCTGAAATAAGCAAAACCCTTGGGCAAAAGAATTATGACATAGTAAGCTGCTGGCTTCTGAAAGGTAAAAAAGACCTGACCAAAGTCAGTTTATCGTGCCTATTCAGGTGGAACCCAAGAAGACATGACAGAGACTCAAAAGCCAAGTGTCACTTGTCCCTCATGTTACAGAGAGCGATCCTAGCCAGACCACTTCGGCACACTCATCTGGGTTTGTAATAGGTGGGTGTGGCTGCATGAATGCTAAGACAATTGGTGAAATCAGTTATATTTTTTTTAAATAAGCATCATCTCCTTCCATGAGATCTCATGTTGAGTTTTGTTTGTTACACCTTCTACATAGTGTAAAGTTAAACCATGTGATTTCTTCTTCTGTGTTAAATAGAAGTGTTTATATAACAAACTGAAGACCGTTGTCAAAAGAAAGAAATTAAATAGGTAAAATTCATGACACCATCCTATGTAAAAAAAATCTTTTATACAATAATAATGATATCTAGATTCTTGTTACAGCTATACTAGGAGACAAAAGACTTAGGTAGTCAACAGCTACCATTTACTGAACATTTATCTATCAAGAAGAGCCTGCCAAATCTTGGTAACAATCTTAAGGATCAAATACTTTTTACGTTCAGCTGGGCAGCTTAAAATATTCCTTTATGTAGTATTTCTATAGCACACTGTAATACTGTTATGCAAAAACATTTTCAAATACAACAGTGCAAGGCTCCCGCAATGTAAGGTCCTTTTGTTTATGAAGGAAGCATGTAGCAAGTTCAGCTGACAAAGCTTACGTGTTAGAGCTACAGGCAAATCAGCTATTTTCACTAAGGGACTAATCACTTACTCGGAATGGTGGTAACAACTTCTCCAACTTGTAACCTGTAGAGAATAGTTGTTTTTCCTGCTCCGTCCAGTCCCAGGATCAGAATCCTCCTCTCTCGAGTTCCAAACAAACTGGAAAAGATGGTGGAGAAAAAGCCCCCTACGAAGAAGAGAAAGCTGTTTGAATGCCAGCTAGCAATATCGAGGATATGGAAAGACAGACAGACTGACCTCATTTCTTACTGAGCAACAATATGTGTCTTTTCTCCAGAGAAAACAGACAAAGTTCAGGTTGTCACCCAGATACCTGTGTGCTGAACCACATTGTATTTTCCTGGTTTTATGCTGCTATTTTATGGTAGCTCAATCCAGCAAAATCACGTTGCAGCAGCAGCAGCAAGCTTCCTCATTGTGGTTAGGATTATTTTTTTTCCTTTTCTCCCATTTGCCAAAATCTGAGCCAACTTCTTTCTTGTTTGTATCAAACTATCTTTTCAATTCCACAGACTATGCAAGGACATGCTGAAGCCTAAAAGAATTCTTTCTGATGTTTACGGTCTCCCACAGGACCATCCACTTCTTTCTTAAAATTAAGTATAAATCAGTAGGTACGTGTTAAATCACACTCCGTTACAAATCATGAAGCTGCAATAAATTAAGTACGTTAATGCTACAGAGAAGTCTGGGAGCTGATTTTAAATTACCTACCCTTTTTTTATCTTTTTTCCAAAACTGGCTTGCCCCAACATCTCATTTATTCTTTGAATGCACATAAGAGTACTTGTGGCCAGGCTAATATCCGATTTGTGCCTATTAGATGTTTAAATGTAGAAAGAATGTTCTAAGCCAGCAATAATGCCTTTTTTTTTCCCAATGATTTTTATAACAAATATATCTAATGCTAAATAATAATTTTGTAAATCCACCTAAACCCTGTAAAAGCTAGTGAAACACCATACAAGCTAGAATCACATATTTATTAAATGTGAGAGAAGAGACAAATCAGAGATTTGCAACCAAAACCTTACTGAAAGAGGATTTTATTAAAAAATTATTCCCTGTGTTTGCCTTTCTAAGCAATGCTTTTCCAGGGAAAGGAGGGAGCAATGAGCTGCGTGCTTATGCGTAAGAAGGAATTCAAACTGACAACAGGGTGCTTTACTTTTTCTAACCCCATCCCATCACAGCAGCCATGCAAACCACAGACCTGAAAAACAAGGCGACAGTGTAAGGGACCATCTGTTGCCAGTTTGCACAGCACTGCTCAAGGCACCGTTTACTGTGAGATAGGCAAATAACCTTAACACAAATGAGCTGCAAAAGGTATTTCAATAGAAACATTTCAAGTAGAAGGCTGCTACGTGATCCGTGGAGGCCTAAGAGATGATATCTCTTTTGTCTCAGTCAGTAACTTTGCTTACTGCCAGACACCTCTCATTCCCGCTTTTTATATTCTAACAGGCTTCTCCCACACTAAAACACTGCTCAATACCATCTGTAATAGGACAGATTTACGTTAATCCCTTAACCCCTAGATTCAGGGCCTCTTACTATTCCTTCTACTTTATTTACTATTCTATAAAACCTCTTTTTATAATTAATTCCTTATTAGCAACCACTGCGTACCTGAACCAGAGTTTAATTTAGACAAGGCTCAGGAGTACAAAAGCATCACAGGCTTTGACCGACCGCATACTCCCGCTACGCTGCTCATACGATTCGCCATCGCGCAGGAGTAAGAAGCCACTGAAAACGCTGCCGTGAAGCGCTGCAGCAGCAGCAGCAGCGGCTCCCCCGGAGGGCCACACCAGCGCTAGGAAGCCGATCGCCGATAGGGCCCGGTCCGGCCGGGCCCGGCCCGTGTTACGAGCTCAGCCTGAAGGCAGGTGGGCAGCAACCGCTCCCGCCGCCGCCGGGCGGAGCTGGCAGTCGGGAGGCGATCCCCTCCCCTCCCCTCCCCTCGTCCTTCCTCGTTCAACACCGATCCGGTCGGCTGCCCCGGCGGCGCCGCTGCCGCCCGCCCCGCGGGCCCCCTCTCAGCCCGCAGCCCCCCTCCCCCCACGTCTCCACAGGCCGCCGGGGACGACGACGATGGCCGGGACGGGACCCCTCGTGCCGCCGCCCCCGCGCGCCGAGGCCCACCGCCTCGCGCCAGCCCCGGCCGCCTCCCCTCTCCCCCCCCGGCCCCGTGGCGGGGGCCGGCGCCAGGCACTGAGGCCGCCGGGACCGGCGCCCGCTCCTCACCCATGTCGAGCCGGTACGCCGCGCCGCGGCTACCCCGCTCCGCTCCGCTGGCCCTGCCGCCGCCGAGACGCCGCCGTTCACGGGCTCCACGTCGAACGCCGCGGCGAGTAAACGAGGCGCTCCCTCCCCGGCCTCGCCGTTTCGACACGGAGCCGGGACGGCGCCCGCCCGACCTCGGCGAGGAAGGGAAGGGCTGAGCGCGGGGCTTCCCTTGCCCTGTCTGTGCGGGTACACCTGGACAGGAAGGAAAAAGGGAAGAATGAGTTAAAAAATAACAAAGCGAGCTGGAGCGCAACCGTGACGAATCTGCGGCGGCGGACTCGCGGGGCTTCCGGGAGGGGCGGGGCTCGGCTCTGCGCGTGCCTCGGGCGGGGGCGGGGCTTCCTGCCTCCCGCCGAGCGTCGCGCTCCACGCGACGCCCGACAGCAGCGCGCGCCGGCGCGGGCCTGGGAGGCTCGGCGCCAGCGCCACGCGCCGCTTCCGTCCCGTCACACCGCTACACACACGCAAACAACCCCACCCCCGTCACGCGCCTGCAGGTCCCAGAGCGGCTCGGTGCAGACCCGCCGCCGGTAGCCCGGTTATGCCGGGACCGGCCACCGGGGCGGAAGCAGCTGGCGCGCGGCCAAAGCGGCGCCTGCACTGCTCTTCCGGCTGAGAGAACAACATCACGGGATGAAGTCATGGTAAAAACGTTACCGAAATTCCACGCAACAAGCAGCTGGTTACCGTTAATGATATTTTCTAAAACGTAGTGAATTTCCCAGAGCCAGCAGAATTCCAAAGTTACATTCTTGTAAACGGCAATATTTTTCCACTGAGAGGGTGGAGAAACAAGAAAAACCCTTTTGAGTGTCACCAAAGTCCAACTACATAAACCAGTAACAGCTAGCTGTTCCTATGGAATAGCTAATAACCATCACCTGACAGCAAGGCTAGCACATTCCTGCATAAAAGATGATGTAATTCATGTCATTAGTTTGTGCAGATGAATTACAGAACAGTTCCAGTGCTCTGTCACCCTCAGAGTAAGGAAGTTTTCCTCATGTTCAGATGGAACTTCCTGTGTTCCAGTTTGTGGCTGTTGCCCCTTGTCCTGTCACTGGGCACCACTGAGAAGAGTTTGGCCCCAAATATGTATAAAATCATAAAAATTTTGAAATATTAAGTAATGAAAACTCAGGGGAGACAATTTACAAGGCACACATGGAAACTCGGGCTTTAAGATCAGACGGTGTAATAAGAGAGAAATGCAACAGATCTCACGTCAATAATCAATGGTTACGCTAGTCTGTGTTTTGGGTTTTTGAGACAAGGAGATACGAGTCTCTCACAAGAACAATGGGTAGCTACAGAACCAATCTACCACTCAAGCATGTTGGCTTCCTCCTCGTGGATTTTATTCTGTCTTTATACTCCTGGTCCAGCACGGACAGCACAGATGACTACACCCCCAAGCCCGAAGAACCAAACCTAAGGCAGTCACCTTCCATGGCTCTCCTATTCCCCCCCTCCCCCCCCCTTATCTAGACATGTCCAAAGAGAAGCAGCCTGTACTTCTGTCAGCTGAAAAGAGTCGGACCAAGGGGGAGCAGAAACAAGCAGTTCACGGTGCAAAATGATCACCTTTTGTATAGAATCCACACCAGAGTGATCACAGTCTGCAAGTGCTGACTCGAACCCCAGGTTTTCATTAAACCCACGTGTGAAGCGAGAACAGCAGATTTCTCTGAAAGCATCCGTAAGTGTGATATCATCACAGTTGCAGAACTTCTTTTGTTTCCTTTATGTCCTCCATTAGCATTCTTTCTTGCTTGAAATTTTACATTAATTATAACTCAGTTAAAAACAATCCTTTATTTTTCTTGTCAAGTTGAGAGCAGTAGGAAAGAATACACAAAACTGATCCATAGGGATAAGAAAAAAAAAAGTAACAAAATATTTTTGACATTATTTAGAAAATGTATGATCTATAAAATCTGATGATCCAGAAGGCCTGCCCTAGCACACTGCTTCAAGGGGCAAGCAACACGTATGTATCAGAGTCTTTTAGGTCCTGGATATCCTTAGGAGTCCACGGATGCGTCTAACAAGAGCTTGAATAAAGGTGTACCTTGACCGAACCTTAGAATATAACCCTTCGATGTCCAGAAGCTTCTTCTGCAGAGATTCACCAAAGCTGTTTGTGGCTTCAATCTGAAGCTGAGAAACAGAGATTTGTTCCAGTCAACAACAGATAATCTTCTCTTTCTGGAATGTCTGCTAATCCATCATCAACGACCTGTCAACCCTTTTACCATGATTTATTCTCTAAACCACTTTTAAAAGTATGTTTTTTCGGATTCCCCTAATAAGTACTACTTGCATTCTGCCCTCATGTTTCTCTCTCTAAATTACACAATGGATAGCCTTTCTACAGAGGTTTTTGGGTTAGATTATCCAAGTATTACCACCTTAAAACCTCTCCAAGTTTTAGGAATGAAACAGTCTTATATAATTCAGCTTCTTCAGTTATAGTCACACAAACACTTCTTCCAATTAAAGTTTTCCTAGTCCTTTTAAGTACTGTTTAGGAATTAAGAGTCCATGTGCATAGACATTTTTTCATTAATGCATATGTAATCAGTCACCAAAAAAATTAATTTCATTCTAAGTATTTTAGCAAGACGTTACTGTATATTTTACTTTCGAACAAATGAAATAAAAGATGTCTCATCACAAAACACACATACAACTGTTCTTACAATTCTAGATCTTATAAAGGTACTTGAGACTGCATAGTTTTTTTGAGAACAGGGGTTTTTTTTCCTGCACAAACAATAGTAGAAATGTCAGTGGGATTTATTAATAAAAATGACCTGTTTTTTCTGCCACCTCCGCATCAAATTTACACAAACTATTAAATCACTGTGTAAGCGGAAATCACTTCTTTGCTAGCATTCACATCTTATAGTCTCCTCAGTTTCTATTACCCTTTTTGATCTCATTTCTCTACAGCCTAGCTACAGCTGACCTGTAGTAAACAGCTATAGGATCCCAGAAAATTGGGAATCCTGCCCCCATATTGCAAGTTTTTCAAGAATAACTGATGTTTTCAGAAAACTATTCTTAAAAAATACATATTGTTTGACTGAGAAACAGAATTATTAATTATATTTGTAAGTCTAGCTCATTTTTCATTTAACTTTTTATATTAAAACTTGAAAATGTGTGTGCAGCAGCACATCTGCTACCTGCTTCATAATACTTCACAAAAACATTTTGCAACATTTCATTAATCCTAAGTTATATCCTGTTCGTGTTACCACAGGTTGTTCAGAGGTGGGAAAACTACAGTCAGACTGCTCTTAATAGCTGTGTGGTAATCAGGTGTGTTCTATACTTTTCAGCATGCTGTCACATCTCACCTGTTCTATATCGTGCTGGCTCACTCGATTCAGTCCGCTACTGAAATCCAAGTTTGGCTCTGAACCAAAGGAATCTAGCAACAGAAAATGAGACATTAAAATTATGTTGGCTGCTCCACACTACCTTCTCTACATCAAGTTACAAAATGAGTTTAAAAGGCAGTGCTCCATATTGGTCAGTAAACTTGTGCATAGAAATCACACTTTTTTTTAATTAAATGATATAGAGAATAAATGTTAAGAGCCATAAATATTTTGATCACACAACACGGCACTTCAAGCAAAACGCTTCTCCCAAGATCACTTCTCCCTTTCTGACTTCCTTCCATTCCTAATTTTTTTTTTTAAACAAAATTCAACAAACTTAAAATCTGCTGGTGAATCAATGCTGCCTACAATTCTAAAAATGCTTTTTAAACCACCAATATTAACTTTAGTTCTTCATTTCATTTTATTGTATTGAAATATTTTCCTATAAACTGTTTTCAATCACTGATCTGATTGCATTACTTGAACTTCACTTGGTTTGAACAACAGAAATAAAAAAAGGTTAATTTTACTTTCCTTTGGAGGTTATGTGTAATAGACAAAACCCAAAAGTCTACGACAACAATATTTGTATTGCCAATTCTCCAGCAGAAAATCCAAAGGTATGCCAAATCCAAACAAAATCTCTTTTATTAAATATAAATGGCAAAATTATTAATAGTAGCACATCAGTTTTAAAGTTAAACCATCAGAAGTTATTCAAAGGCACTGTGACGTTTGAGAAATTTTACCTTGCAGCCTTCCTTTCTTAAATGACATCCTGGAGGACAGCAGGGGGTCTTGGGAGTCAGTGGGTGTGCAATGCAGTAGATAGTGTTCCAGATGACGCCAGAGAATGAAGAGACACGTTTCTATAATATCTGTAGACACATCTAAGTGAAGGAGTCTAATTTTGTTGTCTTTAGATTGGACATTTACTATATGAGCATATTTACACGCTTTGAAGCAGCTCAACACCTGTCACCTCCTCCAGAAGAAGCTTCTGAGCCCCACTGCTGCAGCCTGGTAACAGATCGCCTGCACCCTCCTTACCTGCTTCAGGGCAGTGCTGGCTTGGTTACTTCAGTGACGGCTGCTCACCCTGAAGAGGTTTTAAACCAAAGTTCTGGACCAGAGTGGAGTATGAGTGCTCATGTGGTTTATAATGAGAGCTCAGTTGCAGGGACAGTGAATTAAAGGTGAGGTTGTAAAGCTGGGGGTGGCAGCAACACCTTAAATTACAACAGGTAAGTCTACAAGAGCACATCTTTCCCAAAGTAGGTTTCAGAGGAAAATTCTGATCCTCCGAAGACAATTATTTTGTGCATGACTAGTTATTTCCATAGGATTACTGGTGTTTCTGAGATGAGGTTTATGCAGGTTGACTGTAAGAATGGAAACTCCAGTTGCTCTGATAAGCACCTCAAAATTATTTTTCAAAATATTTCTTCCGCTGCACTTACATATGTGAATGTTTAGTGGATCTGGATACTGAATTGCAGAGCTAGGCTGCAGTAACTCCTCCATTATAATGTTACACAAAGTCTTAGTAGGGTCTCCATGATGGGAATTACTAACTTGAAAATACTTATATTTTGACAATGGCAGAACAATACCCTCTTACTAAATTAATTTTCAGTATTTCAAATTTCCTTTTTGAAAAGACCATTGTTCAATGTGGTCAGAAATCTAGGTAAAAAAGAATCTGTTCCTATTTCTCTGCTTTTCTGGAGCATCACCGTGAGGGTCATTTCAATTTTAGAAGGATACAAGAACAGAGGGAAAGGAGCTTGGCTCGGTTGTTTATTAGCTTCACCAGGCGTCGCCTTGCCAAAACGTATTTTTGGGAAGTGGAGATTTTGTCAACCCCAGCTGGCATAACTGACTGACACAGCTGTGATAAGAAGAGGAAAAACAAGAAGATTGTAGGAAATCACAGAGCATCAAAAGAAATAAGCAAATAAAATAACTTATCAATATCTAGAGCTTCCTTATCAGCTACTATTTCTTCAAAACTGTGCTCTCTATTTTGAATTTGCATAACCTTGCTGACCAAAACATGGAGAAGTTAAACGTATCCCCAAGCAACTCTAATGAAAATCACAACTTTTACAGAGTTAAGCCAAATATTTTCCCCAAAGTTTTAGGTCACTCATTCTATGGACACCTTCATCAACAGCAGAAGGGAATATGCACAAAAACTGGAAGTATTTACTTAGATAAGATGCTTTGGAGTCTCTGTTACAGCTATGTCTAAGTTACAAACAATACAGAAACTACAGAGTCAGAAGACCTATTACCTCTTTTATTTCATCTGGTGGCAGTTGCTCCACGTTTTGCAGTTTGTTAACACTCTGACGATGGCTATCATAGTAACTGAAGAAATCACTCGTGCTCTGTTTCAGCAGGTAGACGATAATGCCCAAGCCAGGCAAGTGCCAGTATGGGACCACCGGTGCTTGTGTATCTAGAAAAGATGATGAACAAGTTATAATACATTAAAAAAAAAAAAAAAAAGAAGAAAAAAAGAACAAGAAATCAATAAGGTATGGTCTCTGTCAATAAAGTAGTGAGAGATGTGAAAGCACTGGCAAGTTTATGTTTTATACTTCTGCGTCAGAAGTAATACAAATGAAAGACTAGGCAAAAAGTTCTGTGGCTGCAGTACTAGAAGGCAGTCACCATAGTACGGTACTGAGTGTAACACATGAAATGTAACTAGACCAGAAGACCTACTATTTAAATATTTTAACCACTCAGCTGCATAGTGGCAGACTGTAAACTCTTGCCATGTGGCATAATGAAGAGTTTCAGGCAGCATCAAAACACATCTTACATGTCACAAATTAGGACCTTGTTTCACACACTGTAATCCAGCACAGACACTGAAAAAAAGAAATCCTCCTCTTCCCCTGTCTTGTGCTACTTATTGACATACACTTTTTATTTTTTTAACAGATACATGTGTTTCTGAGGCTGCCATGGAAAGTAAATTAAAAAAGGATTTTTTGGTCACATTTGTTTTAACTTGTATTAGTTTCCTGATTTGGCTTAGTGCAAGGCTGCGCAAACATGTGTTCCAGAATTAGAAAATGGGCAGCTACAGTATTGGCATAAAGTGACTTAAAGTTCATGTGAAACTACAGCCTCTGGTTCATTATCTTCTACTCGCCCAAACGTCACACCATTCAGCCTCATAAAATAGCAAGCCAAAAATCTCACCCTGACGAGGCCCATCTCGGTTGGTTGATTCTGACAAGCTTGGAGTAAACAGACAAACAGCGTGCTGAAAACTGGGGGCGCTTTGCAGCATAAGTGACTCACAGTATTCCATCACATTTGCACAGATCTGCCGAAAAAATAAAAAAAAAATTACAGCATGTCAGTTACAATACCTACAGGCTTTAGAGCATTAAATTTAAAATGGATAAATGTCAGTAAACCACATGTTTTGCTCCCTCTCTTCTCACCAGAATGTGATGATTCTCTTTTCTGATCAGTAACAGCCTCTCTTCTATTTCAAGTCTAGGACTTGCAACCTTGCCTCTTTTCCAAACCCGTTAGCTAAAAATTCTGGTCAATTCTAAGTCCCCTTTGGTTCTAACTTAATGTTAGCCATTGCCCTCTATACCTAGCCTTCACTTTGAAAATTTCTCATCAATTTAAGGCTTTGAAGTTCAGAGTTTGTACCCAAAACAATAATGGCTGCTAAAGGAAATTTAAATAACCAAATTTTCAAGGTTTACTTTAACTAGAAATAAAATGTGGGATCCTATACCAAACTAAAAATAGTGTAGAGCATTACCACTATCATATGAAAGTATGACAACTAAACAAGTCTGCACAGCAGGTAAAATGTCACAATTTGAGACTGAAGGTTCTAGCAGCTTCTCCCGTCCTTACCTGTTGCATGGCCAACTCAGTTTCATCCCTCTTGTTCACTCTGTCTCCCTCTGCATTATCATCTTGCAATTTAAACTGACGTAGTCTGTCTGAACCACCAAACCGACTTAGAAGTCCTAAGCACTGGCGCTGCCATAAGAAATGAGCATTTTCATTAGTATCTCAACAAATGAAGTGCATGATTCTTTTCACTTAAGTGATGAAAATCCCTTAAAACACAATAGCAAGTACTTTTAGCACTTTGTAAACAAAATTTAAATTTTTAAAACACGATGTTTTAACTCACCTTTAATTAATTTAAAAACTAATGGCACCCTAAAGCAGTACCTTGAGAAATAAATGCAATTCAAAAGTGCACAACTGTGATGCTAGTCAGTATAAGAGTTTGGAAGAGACGTAAGACAGTGACAGTTTAGGTTTACCCATTCCCGCTTAAAACACTTTTACCTATATAGGCAAACTAACAAAATCTGGATATGAAGATAATAAGCTCCATAAAAGTAGAGTGCAAAAACCAATTCAATAGCTTCCTAAAAAGAAGTAACAATAAATTTGTTTTTAGTTTGCCTGGGGCTATTAATGTCAAAGTGCCTCAGACTGTAAGTCAGTTTTGCGTGAAACAACAAAAAAACCCGTTCTCAACGATAAAACATTTTTTGGTAATTACTTCTGGGGAAGAGTAAAACACTTAAATCCTTTTAGTACTTGATGAAAATAACAGGACAAACTAGAGAGAAAAGTTAAAATAACAGATGACTGATTTGCACAGTTTTGCTCAGAACAGCTCAGTTTTCAAATTAACTAATTAAAACTCCTTATAATAATAAAAAAAAAAAAAACCAAACACAACAAACTTTCTGCTTTCCCATGGAAATTTCTTGCTGACATAATGCAGCAGAATTCTGAGAACCCAGCGTTACAGCAATCATTTACAGCTTGCTACTTTGCTTCAGGCTTGTCAGCCTAATAGTTACTATCAAAGTGTCCAGAGAACACATCCTTCTCTTGCAACCAGAAGCATTTGATAGGACAGCCCTATCTACAGATAGTTTTCAATGAAATATTTCTTTATGAAAGTCTTTGCTCACAGGAACCACAAAGCTTCAAAAACACTGCAGGATGCTGAATGCTGAGCTGTAAAGAGGTCTGCAATAATAGCTTTTGAGCAAGATTTACTCTGTCTTGGCTTTCATTCTGGTTTCTAAGTCAGAATTATTTTTAAAAGGGGAGGAAAGTCACAAAACACTAGCATGTTTGATACTCCAAATTGTTGAGGTGAAGACGTGCTTGTAGCAAAAGTAGCAACAGAGTATTTCTGCATTACTTCACATGCTCAAATTCTTCTCCATAGAAGGTGAATCCTAAGCCAGGTAGGGAAACAAAGTCCCTGATGCAACCCTGATGTTGCCAAATGTTATCTTTTCTACTTGGTTGAGAAAAAAAAACAAAAAACCAAACCACAACAAAACAACCAACAAACCAAACCAACCCAGAAAAACAAAACACCAAAACCACATGTACCAAAAAAAAAAAAAAAAAAACCAAACCCAAAAACAACACAAAACCAAAACACACCACGCATTCTTCTTAATGATGGAAAACATCCCTTTCATAACTGCTACTAGTCAAGAGAAAAAAAACAAGAAAAAAACCTCATCTACATACACAATTCTAAAAGGAGGAGTGTTATATATATAACTTTATTACCTGAAATCGGCCTATATGTCCTTGTAGCTCCATCTGCGTTCCTTCATTAACATCAACATCCAGCTCATTTAGCACTCCTGATAAAAGATACAGCCATTGAATTAACTGTTTTGAGTTTTTTTTGTGGAGGGTTGTTGTTTGTTTGTTGTTTTTTTTTCAAAAGAAAACAGATGTATGCAGTATATACATTTAAATATAAGCACTGATCAGATATTTCAGCCAAACATACATATTTTGCACATTGATTGAGGAAAACATTCAGATATGAATGCAGCTACTAGGAGATGCATGAGAGCCTGTAGCTTACTGTTCTACTAAGTAATGAAAAAGTGGGGGGGGGGGGGGGGCAGGAAGAGAGGTTAGCATGAAAATTGCAGCTGTTGTGCAAAGCTCAGTACACTGTAAGCAAAGAAACATTTGGGCTAAACCTACAGCTCTGCACTCTTTTCTATTGTAGTCAGACAGCTCTCCTGAACAAAAGAAAGCCACTAAATCAAAATGGAGAAGTTATTTTGAAATGGTTAGCAAGTCTTCTAGCACGCAGAAAAAATCACTATATTCATCACAATATTTATTAGTCCTCTGTGAAGATAAGTCACCCAAGAAAAATGTCAGTATGCTAATCCACAGTTGTTCTCCCCGGAAGCTTTCTTTTTTAAGTAAATAAAAATGGAGAAGACATTAACAGAGATATAGGTATGCAATTTTCTGTCTTCTTCAGTCACAGAATTTGCTAAATGGAAATTATTTTTGAAGATACCACATGCACTTTGAACACTACTATTTGCAAGTCAACTCAAAGAAAAAAAACTACTTACTGTCAGGTAGCATAATGAAAAGAAAATGGGAAGTCAAACGCATATTGGTAAGGGCACTATGTCCACTGCAAATCCACCATACTTATTTCAAAAACAATTATTTAACATTTCTTTATTTTTCCCAGAGCTCTACATGTCAAGAAAATTCTGTATTGTAGTAGATACTTCCTTATATGTCTTACTATTTCTTTAAAGAAAACAAGATCTGAGATTCGTGCAGATGGGGTAAGAGATTTCAGAACTGCAGTTCCTACCAGGCAAAGCTGCCTTGCTGATTATTCCTGTCAGGGAGGCCAGCTCCTGGAGAGATCCAACACTAACATCTTGACACCTCAGGATTGCCTGGATAGTATCTGAATGTGAAATTAGAAACTGCAGAACCTGTACCACAAGAAGAAAAGGGAAAATACGAATGACTCAATTTAGCAGCGAGCAGAGAGGAAGCAATGCTTTTACTTTTTTGAAAAAAGGTTACTTTCAGAGCAAAAGGAAACAGAATTTCTTTGAATGAGCAGTAGCAGTGATACTTTGGAACTCCTTTGGGAACTTACCTGTCCTGCTGCTTGCAGGTGTTGTGCCATGCTGGATGTGAGGATCACTTGGCACAGCTGAAGAGCTGGAAGAAGAATCTGGCGATAACGTTCCACTGGAGCAGGAATGAAGACTGGGGGATCTCTCATTCCATACATTCTTAAGAGGTTTAAAAAGAAGAAAGAAAAAATATAAACAGTGCAAGAAAAGTGAAGAGTACTATCAAAGCAGAGCCTCAGCCTACAATCACCCTCAAGAATCTTCAAACATTCATATTCCAATAATAGGTCTGTACTTGAACTGAGTTTATATTGGAAAAGCAAAACATTTATAATACACAGCTGCTGCAATTTACCTAGAAAGCTGCTGCCAGACATTTTTTCTAAGCAGAGAAAATTACTTCTTTGTACTATACTGCATTAAATCAGATTATTTTGTCATAGAAATATGACATCTGTTTTCTTTACTTATATATAAAACTAAATATTCTCAAATATTGTGGGAAGAGGTGTGCTTAATTCTAAAGTAACTGATAAATACTGTCCTGTACAAATGCCCTGTAGATTTCATACAATCTTAAACCTCACTGGAAAAAATCAAGACTTAGACAAATACTCTGTTTAAAAGTGTCAAAGTGTTTGAACCTCCAGTATGACACTAAGAACCACAAACTTAAAGCAAGGACCGAGGTTTGAAATCAACCAGGGTGATTTCCTTTATGCAATTTCCTTCGCTGAGATCTTCTCTCAGTCATCTCACAATGACTAACAACACAGCAAGACATCAAGAAACTTGTCAAGCAATATATAACTGTGAAATTTAATTATTGTTTTTAAACACATCATAAAATATTTCTGAAATAACATTTACTTCACTGCTCTCTCATTAGTGCTTTATAGGGGAGGACGAACTCTGCACTTTTTGTTCACCAACTGCAAAGCCCCCAAAATAAGTTTACAGTGTAGGTTGTTTTTCAAACATTACAGTCTAAACTATTTAATAATAATAGTAATACATAGACCATTCCTATCTAAGGTATCAAACAAATATGTTTTTACATAGTCTAAGTAACTGAGCATTCAAGTACAACTTCAGACCCACTTATTTGGAATTTTTCTCTCAGTAAAGAGGTACTTTTAAACTGAACTGATAAGCTAAAGAAATGCACACACACACACAAAACGAATAAATGCACAAATCATTACTTAAAAGTCTTGTGGCTATAAAAAGACATCATATGCTTCCAAGACTATATTACAGTTTCAAAATCAGCTGGGGAACCAACACTTACCCCTGATGGTCTGTTTCGGGTCGCATGTCATACACTTGACACTGTGCCAGCCTCACAATCACTCCAGACCGCAACAGCTCTAGCGACCCTTGCTGACTTTTAGCTACTCTAGTGAGGAATGCCTAGGGAAGAGTAAAGAAGGAGAAGTATTGGAGATGCACAATGAGACTTATGACAACTACTTTCTCTCTTGATTTTAGCATCATTTCAAATACTATTATTTTGGTAAAATATCTCTGAGTACAATTAATGTGAAGTATAGACAAACACCTCTTTTTTTTTAAAAGGAAAAAACCCACACCATACCACAAAATTGTTTCTGAAGTACTGTTACCATTTTGGACTCATAGGTGTACAGCGCTTTAAGTAAAGGAGGCTGAGGTGTGAGCAAGCTCTGAAGAGTCAGATCATCATCTGCTAGGCTATCCACAAGCACCTTCAGGTAGCCACTATTGGAGAGATACAACAGCCACTGCTGCTGCTTGTCTACCGAAACAATACGATCGAGCAAAGCCAATGCCAGCATCTGGGATGAGGGGAAGAAAAAAAACAAGCAAACAAACAAACAAAAAGAAACATCAAAACAGAATTAAATGTGTGAGACCAATGAGATTTTTAACAAATACATAGAAATATGAAATGCTAAGCAGTTGCTTCTAACAGCTTCTTAAAAGCAGAATGCGTTTCTGCACTACAATTGCAATCCTTAATGTGAAAAATATTTTAAGATTTCTTGATGTTTTAGTATAGTATGGGCCAATTACCTTTTCTTCTATTATTCTTTAACAAAATATTACAGATATTGTTGACCAGTAACTATGTCAAAATATGCTCATGAAGTATTGTTACAAGCACTATTACAATTTAAAACTAGTTTGCATTCTGACTATATTCCTGTCTACTGAAGTTATTATCAGAAATTATTTCTTCCTGAAATCACCAAATCTTCTCAAAGTGAGAAAATAAACCAGTAAGTCCATGATTTTAAATCTAACAAATACTAACAAATAAATGCCACAGCAGTTCGTACCTACGATCTTTTGCAGTGCTTGCTACCCTTGTTTTTAAAACAAGACACATAGCTTTTTTGAGACAAAAATTAATATGCATGTATGCCCCTACTTTCAACAGCTTGAAGGATGAGTGGGAGGACAGAAACGTGGAAGAGATTAAGTATCCACAAAAAATGTTCCAGTTCTACCTTGCTGCACAGTAGTAAAACGTTCTTTAAAACATACAGAACAGTGATTGCAAAGGAGTATTTATTTACCCGGCCTATCTCATGACCATCACAAGCATCCCGACAGACAACCTCCATGAGAGCTGCCCCGTAACTCTCAATGATTGCCATGTTTTCTCGTTGCAATTTACTAAACACATCTTCAGGAGCTGTCAGACGTTCCCACATCGTTTTTTTAGCTGCAAAAAAGCAAATAAAACAAAAAATGAAAAATGCGAAGATGGGCAGCTTAGCATTAGCTTAGCTACAGTACAGCTGAGGCTGCATCCTTCGAGGCATTCTCTCTACCTTGCAACAGAAATGCCCCAAACAGTGGATAGGGTGGAGTTCTTTTTAATGAAGCGCAAATGTTTTCCTACAAATCCATTCTTTCCTGAATATCTCACACAGGTCAGTCAGGACAAAAAAAATGGTGTGTGCCTGTATACGTACACCACCCTTGTAAACAGTATGCTTAAAATAATTCTAAGATTCAGTACATGTAACAATATCTATTAGGCCTAAGAACTTTCACTGGGACCAAGACACTCAGTTTGAGGGAAGTAAACAAGGTGACTTAAGTGGGAAAGGGCTGAATCCAAAGCCAGTAATAAACTACTGTGGGGTCATAACAAATTCATGTGGTTTTGTTTTGGTTTTTACTACTGTACCTCAAAATGCTGAGCAGTAAGAGTCTGCACACACAGGTACTAGCCCCAAGTTTGTTTTTCAGTCCTTGTCCAAGGTCTAAGATGAAATAATGTTTAGAAACATAGAATAATCAAGTTTTTAAGCCATTAACAGAGAGAATGTGATATTTACCATAAGCTCTCTTGTTTAAGCAGCAATTCTGGTTGGCTTATTTTTTGCTTATTTTTTGGGGGGTGGGGGTGATGCTTTTTTGTTTGTTTGTTTTCCCCCAGGAGTCTTCAGCTAAAGGAACAGAAAGAGTATAAAATAATCTTCGGGTTTTGTTTTGGTTTTGTTTTTTTTTTTTTTAAATAGGATCATTGTGGTATGAGTGTACATACAGATGTGGAGGCAATATATTTCTACAGTTGGACCTACTTGAGGACAGGTAGTTACAAGTAATCTCCAGTTCTTTGACAATTTTGTAGCTGTGATACATAGCTTTAAATGAACACAAATTAAATATCTTCTTTAGTGCTGGCGGTCAGAAATTTAATAGCTTCATCCAGAACAATACATTTGAACACATACGGAGCTAGACAGGTCAGAATAGAGGAAGATTTGCATCATTTAGCATAAGCAGCTAATTTCTGAGGCTCTTGGAGTAAGTATTCTATCTACATAATCTATTGTCAGAAGACAACTCAGCATGTAGAAACTGTACCATTCAGGGTTTAATAACAATTTTTTTTTTTTTTTTTTTTTTTTTTTTTTGCTCTTTTCCATAATACAGTTGGACCATACCTGCTTCTAAAGTGTCTGGTTCATCTGGTCTCTGGGCAATCTGCAAATAATAAAGCAGTGATCCATAAAGGTGTGTCCTCACTCTCTGGAAGCCACCACCTGTTAATAAGAAACATTCACAATTAAAAACAAATAGATGTAAATTCCATGACACCAGTTTCCACTGGCACTTAATTCAACTTTCTTATAGTAGTGCTGGCAGAAATAAATAAAACAACTAGATTCAATTCAGAGTTCTACTGTTTGCATAAAAGTGTATTTATGAGTAAATTCAGCAAGTTTATGCTGCTCCAAAAAAGTGGCAATATGAAATTCCCTTTACAGTCATTTACACATCTCTCTTCTACTTGTTCAGATTTAAAAAATAACATGGCTTTATTAATTTTTTTCTTATTAGTAACATCAATTAGATCTATATTAATCATATAATTGATTGTAATAAAAATCTTCACTGCAGTAACAGGAAGCAGCTCAGCCCATCTTTTTACTCTTGGAAGTTGGAATTCCCACACACCACTGCAAAGGTCAACACACCTGTTTTCAAAATGAAATCCAGCAGCTTTTTTAAGATGATATGGAGGGAGGAGTCACCAATGGAAGCAAAACCCATGGATATACTCTCAGAGCCAGGTGATGAGGTAAAAGAACCATCCAGCATCAAGACATATTGGGACTGTCCCGCCACAGGGAGTGCAAGTGGCTGTTTCTGCTCAGTTTTCACAGACTGGCTCAAGTGAGCAGTCAAGGTGAACACAGCCCCTGCCACCACCGGCATCAACTCCTGAGCTGCATCATCATCAAGGATCTTAATACAGAAGGAGGAAGAAAGAAAGAAAAAAAAAGAAAAGTAGACAAGTGTCTGATTTCATGAGCTATTAAATCAATTAAGTTAGCCTCTCAACTATTTCATTTATGTATGCATAAGGATTTCATTAACATGGCACTATTTAAAACAAATCAAAATCAGTAGTGTCACAAACTTGTTCAGAAAGATGAGTTGAACACACTTTAATTGAGAAAACCATTAGCCTTCTGGTTTTTATTCACACGAATCACAGGCAGGACAATAATTAAATCCTGATAGGGAGAAGGGAAGAAATGTGCTGGTATGAGAGTTGCTTTATTAGTAAAATATCTAAATCTAAGTTAGGGAAAGAACAACTGACACCCTCTTGGCTTTACAGCTATTTAAGAAATCTATTCTCATTAAAAATGTGAAGATACAATTTAGAAAACTCAAAGAGGTGAGCATCAATGTGAGCATCAAAGGCGCTCATTAAGACAATGTGGAGAAACACTAATGAGAAGTTAGCATTTACTATTTCAGTTCACTTCATCATTTAAAAGGTAAACCTGGTATCTTTATCACTGACACTCAAGGAGCTTTCCTTTTAAGCAATATAATTGTTTACTACAAGAGATCAATTATTTTCAAAATAAAGTAACAATAATTGTTTTCTCAAATTAACAAAATCTTCACTAAAAATCAAGTATTACAGAAAATTTGGCTCTGAAATTTCTGCTCTGTAAATATTTTAGGAAAGAAAAAAAAAATTCCTTCAACTAGCAAAGGCCTCCCTTCGTTTCCCTTTTTTAAATTTTGTTCACATGAAAACCCCAAAACCAGCACTCCACTAAAAAATAGCTTTTAGGGAACCCTTACAGAAAAAAAAATGGAAATAACAACAACAAAAATCCAAAAAGTTACCTTTTGCTAGAAAAAAAAATACATTTTCATATATATTTCTCAAAACACAACTTGTCTAATCAGGAGAAGTAAAAACAGCATAACTCTCACAATATAGGGGAGAAAAAAAAAAAGCCCCAGCAGTATAAACAATACAAGAACCTTTCATTAAATTGTGTCTTTGAGAATGGCTGAGTCAGCAGTAACTGCCTAGTCTGTCTCAAAAATTACTACTGTAATTCAGCAGTAAGCCATGTAGACTTTAAATACTTTAAGACAAAGCAAACTCACATTTCCAAAAGCCCTTCTAATTGTACAATTTTTACTTTTTCTACTCTGAAGCTTCATTCAACTCTTTCATTTTTCAAAAGAAGCAGCGGTAGGATTTGCAGAGTCGTCTAAACGCAGTAAAGCAGCAACTGCGGTACTGTTTGAATTCATCCCTTCCATGAGTTCTTCTATGTTCCTCATCAAAATGGGCTGTTTCCTTTTCACACACCCTTTCCAGACTACCATCATACCAGATTATGCTGAAATGTCATAGTTCAACAGTAGGTATGCAAGAATACAGAGTAT
Organism: Balearica regulorum gibbericeps; assembly: GCF_011004875.1. Classification (NCBI taxonomy): domain Eukaryota; kingdom Metazoa; phylum Chordata; class Aves; order Gruiformes; family Gruidae; genus Balearica; species Balearica regulorum. The sequence goes on from NC_046184.1 coordinate 53,609,164, forward strand.
ACCCTCTGTTCACAGTGCATTCAACTTCAGCACAGTAGCAATCAGAAAACTTAAAAGAATACTAAAGGCAGACAAATATTTTTTTTTTATTACCATAAAGAATGCTACTTGAAGAGTAGTTTCTCTTTCACATAAAAGCACAGAGCAACAAAGTTCAAGGAGAGGTCTGATTTCCAGTACAGTATTACCTTGTCATGGACATCCTGCAGTAGATCGCGGATAATCAGTTGTCTGTCCTCAGCCTGTATGAGATCCTGGGGGCAGGCAGTGAGTATAATTTCCACCAGTTGTCTCCATGACTCTAAAGCATGCCTCTTAGCGTGGAGGCACTGCAGCAGCTTGTTCCGCTCCACTACGTACTGCAGGATAGTGTTGATCTCCTGAACACCCATGACAAAGAAATTGAGTTATAATATGCTAAAAGACGTTAATGGCAAAGACAGATTTCAAGATGACAATTTTAGCTATTAGTAATAGTCTTTGCAGGGAGGGGAAGAAAGGTAAGTCTTCAGCTTATCAGAGGAAAAGCTACTATTAATCATTTTAACAAGATAGGCCCATCCATTTCTAAGCTGCTTTTCACAAGGCCTTTCCATTATGAATGTCTCAAGCTTGTATTAAAAAAAAAAAAAATTAATCAGGGAAATGCTTTTCTAACATACACTTTAAAATCAAAACAAAAACAACTATGAAAAATTTGTGCATTTTCTTCCCATTTTAGTCTGAGTCATTTCTCCTTCATCCTTCAACTTTCAAATCCATTTAACCAATTTCAACTAAATTTATAAGATGGCAGGAACCTCAGGAAATAGTTAAGTTCCAAGTTCACTGAAACTACAGCTGTGTAGAAGAAAGGAGAAATAAATTGGCATCCCCTGTGACAGAAAGGCAAGATGAACTTGGCTGCTACACACTGTACTTGTCAACAGCCAATCTTGACATCAGTATGTACTGCTTTCTGTACAGTGGGGTGGGACCTGCAATTGATATCACTAATGGGGAGGGAAGAGGTTCAAGGAAAAAGAAAACAGACTCCCAGTCTGTTGTTTAGAGAACAGTACGTTAAGAAGTAGTTTATCTTATCAAAATTTAATGTCTTTTTTTTTTTCCTCCAGGAATTACCAACTCAAAGTTAGGACTCAAATCCACAAGCTTTCAAAGCTTACTGCTTGACTGTATATGAAATCCGTCAAGGGCAATAACACACAGTACTTTACTTTCTCTATACTTACCTCCATAAGTAAAGGTCTCTGGCCTATTGCTGCCATTCCTTGAAGGGCATTGACTTCTGCAACCAGAACCCTGTGAAGGTACTGAAATTAAAAAGTTAAATTAAAAAAAAAAGCTTTAATGACACAGAAGATGTATTTGTCCTTCCTAAAAGTATTTAGGAGATGCCTACGAAATCACAGAATCATAGAATGGTTCGGGTTGAAAGGGACCATAAAGATCAGCTAGTTCCAACCCCCCTGTCACGGGCAGGGACACCCTCCACTAGACCAGGTTGCCCAAAGCCTCATCCAACCTGGCCTTGAACATTTCCAGGGAGGGGGCATCCACAACCTCTCTGGGCAACCTGTTCCAGTGCCTCACCACCCTCACAGTAAAGAGTTTCTCCTAACATCTAATCTAAATCTACTCTCTTCTAGTTTAAACCCATTACCCCTTGTCCTATCACTACACTCCCTGATAAACAGTCCCTCACCATCTTTCCTGTAGGCCCCTACAGGTACTGGAAGGCCACAATTAGGTCTCCCTGGAGCCTTCTCTTCTTCAGGCTGAACAACCCCAACTCTCTCAGCCTGTCCTCACAGGAGAGGTGCTCCAGCCCTCCGATCAGCTTTGTGGCCCTCCTCTGGATTTGCTCCAACAGCTCAATGTCTCTCCTGTACTGGGGCCCCCAGAGCTGGATGCAGTACTCCAGGTGGGGTCTCATGAGAGCGGAGGGGCAAAATCACCTCCCTCGATCTGCTGGTCATGCTTCTTTTGATGCGGCCCAGGATACGGTTGGCTTTCTGGGCTGCAATTGCACATTGCCGGCTCATGTTGAGCTTCTTATCAACCAACACCCCCAAGTCCTTCTGCTCAGGGCTGCTCTCAATTCATTCTCCACTCAGCCTGTAGTTGTGCTTGGGATTGCGCCGACCCACTTGCAGGACCTTGCACTTGGCTTTGGGGACCTTGCAATTAGCCTTCTGACAGATACAACTGAAGGACTGAGATTCAAGTAAGTTTTACTAAATTTTTAGGTTTTTTCCCATACGTTATTCTCTAAGTGCAATACTTTCAGCTGTCTAGTCTCTCTCCTTGCTCACTGCATTTCTCATTTTTGCACTCATTAATTTCCTTCTGGTCCTAAGTTGTTCTGTCCTTTCATGAGCTCTTCTAACACATCACAATCCCTTTCCTCTTCAACCTCCACTATAGCCCTCTTGCACAAAAGGAAGGGTTTGTTTCCTCTCAAGTCTAAAATACATTTTACAACATAGAATAGCTTGTTCCTAATATGGAATAGCTGCATTCCTATCACTTTTACATTACATTCTGCTCCTGCTCTGTCCCTTGCCTCTCAGACCACAAGTTTTTCAGGGCTATTTATCATACACTTATCAAGCACTCATCACAATGTGACACTATCTTAACTAAAGCCTCTAAGATCTACTGCAGCACACAACTATATTGAGTACATAATTACGTACACTTGTGTAGTACTACATAGTTGTGTACTGAAGACCAATGAAATACATAAGGCAGATGTCACATCTGCAATATCACTTGGGTGTTCCAAGATGGGAAAAACATTAAGATAGAAAATATTTCCTGAAAGTGCCTTAAACTGATGCATCTGTCTACTTCAAATGAGAAATAAGCATGTGCAATGCAGAAAAAGAAATAAACTAATCGAAATAGTTTGCATGTTATGCACATGTCTGAAACAGCTATACTTTTTATGTGCAAGCAAGTTTCAAAGTATTATTAATACACTGATAATTTTATTGTTGTTATTAAGATACAAAATAGCACATGCAACTTGAGAACACAGACCACTGCGCACCTTGACATTGCAGACCACTTGTCCACGTGCGTTCTTGTGCTCACAATTAGCAATGACTTGTTCAATCTGAACTCGGTCAAAAAAATCCAGCTGTAAAGGCTCTGGAATGTCCTGACTGAAGTCAATTGAATCCAGGATACTTAAGATCTTCCTGCGTACTGGAAATATACATCAATTCAAACTGTATTCAGAAATATCAAGGGGAAAACGAAAACAATTGACAATGGGAGCCTAACTTACCTTTATAAATCCAAATCTTAATGTGTACAGTTTCAAAAGAAAATATTAAATCTTCAGAAAGTGCCATCAATCTATATAAGGGTCTTAAAAATATTTTTAGAGCCTGAAATCCTTAACTTGTGTTATACTGTATTGTTCTCCTGTTATGTATGCATGTAATCCAATATTTACAAATACAAGATTCTATTTTTTTTCTCCTAAATAAAAGCAGGCTGGTTTTCAATGAGAACCATGCAGTCCTTTGTTGAGACTTAGAAACATGGTAAGGAATCTGAAGTTTTTTACTTGGGGTTTATATTCTTTGCCATGTTCAGCCTTAGCAACAGTCTCCCTGCTTTTACTGTTAGCAGTAAATTTATAGACTGCCACCCTCCCATTCTGCCCTTCCACAGATACTTAAATACAGACTCTTCTAACTTCCTTTCCAGTCCAGTATTTTCCACTCACTCCACCCATCTACGTCAAGGTTCTAAAATTCATTTTTTTCCCCACACTAAATAAAACTGTTCCATGTACTGCTGCTGTTTAGACAGTCTATTATTTTATTTTTCAAAGTGTACTTTCTAGAGGCAGCTCTCTCCCCATTCAGTATCAGAAAAACTTTACTGAGAAATAATCAGCAGGCATAATATGCTTACCTTTGGAAGCAGTGTCGAAGTGGAGAAACCCACTGACTGATCGACTTTCATCTTCCATCCCTCCTTCACCATCAGCTGAAGGTAATGAAACAGAATAAATAAATTATTTTTAAAAAAATTAAGAGAAAAATACCACCTACTGAAAGAGAAAGACAGAGCACACACTGACAAACCTTTCACATGAAAGTCTAATACAAATACAGCTTTGAGTGTTAATAAAATGAAAACAATACTTATCTCACAGAAGTTAGCCAATTATTAAGTACGGATTAGACAGCACTAGAAATGCCTAAAAAGACACCCCGCCCTACAGTATGAATAATGCAGTTGAACTTTGCAGTTGAATAATGAACTTTGTAAAATGAGTAGGGCATCTGGACAGTTTTCCATATTCATATCTCCATAAGGATGGAGAGATAGCATTCAGACCTATAAAAGTGAGTAGGAAACATCATACTGCTGCAGCCCATGATACTCTGATATCTTCCAGTTATTCTCTTTATTTTCTTTACCTAAAGAGATTTATCGTCACCTGTTTCCATTTCTCTTTATTCACTTCTACTCTCTTCTGAAACTTTGAAATCTTGTCTTTTTATTTAACATCACATTTTACATCACATTAGAATGAAATATCATTGTGATGTTATAATGCCAAAAGCCAAGTTGACCTGTAGCTACTATCTTTTGTGAGAGACAGTTGAAAATATGTGACAGACAGAAAGAAGTCAAGACTGAGAAAATTTTGTATAAAATTATTACTAAAGACGACCCTCCACCTCTCTACACATTAACAACTATGGATTACATTCTAAAATAAATTATTTTATAATTTTAATTATATTCCCCTCTCCTACCGCATAAACTATGTTTATTTTTTTCTATCAGTGTATACACTGAGATGTTTCAGAAATGAAACAAAGACAAAACAGCAATGAACAAAAAGATGCCTTGATTGCTTTCATTTTGGAGTCTACAATCACCATCATCTTTCTTCCCATCTCTCCAATGGCAACTGCAGACACAGTATCACAAATGAAGTGTCATGAGCTTATAGAGAAAAGAATTCAAATAAAGCCCCTCATACTCCCATTTATTCAAGCTTATTTGTGTCCTCTCAATAAATCCCTCTTACCCAAGTACGGTTTCACAGGCATGTCATCAAGCAGCAGATGCAGCAGTCTCTGTGTGTGGGAGCGCTGGCGGTTCAGCGATGTCACTCGCATTTCTATAGCCGCGGTCTTCATCAGCCAAGACATTTGGTTCAGTGTTGAAATCTCATGTTCTGGATGAGGATAAGGAAACAATTACAATATTGAACATAAATAATACGACTTAATCCAAGGAAAGCATTTTTCATTGGAGAAAGTTTTTAGAGGATGTCATTACTTATTATCTGCCCATCATTTGTTTACAAAAGAAGGACAGAGATCTGACAAAAGTCATTAAATGAACATATGGTTATTGTGAAAACAAATCATACACATACATACAACTAAGAGTATACACGTACACAAAAAAATCTGGATATAACCCATACTAACAGTCATTGTGGAGAATGCAGTGCTTCATGAACAAATAGGGTCAGTTAAAGTTCCAGTGAAAATAATCAGACATTTACACAAAAACAACTATAATCAAAGTTGATAAGGCTGGAACATGGGTCTCTAAGAACCTTCATATTCTATATTTATCTAATTTAGATTGTTACGTTATATAAGAATCATCTAACATGCTTTACCCATTCTGGATAAATATATTTGAATGCTAAGTTTACTATCACTTAAAGGACTAGTGGTCAAGCATCTGATAAACTCAATAAATGTACTTATTCACTTTAAGACACCTGAGAAATGTTGGTCTGAAACATTAAAAACACATCTGTTAACTTAAAAATTAATGCCATCACCAAATAAAAGTTCTTTATTCAAAGGAAGAGAAGATAGAGGTGGTTACAATCACCAGCCTTCAATTCCCTGAGTTCTTTGTAGCATTCCTACTTTTAAAAATATAATTTTTTTTCTGTAATCTAACAAAACTACAATGATAATTGAAATATTGATTAGGATTTGCTTCTGGAGAATTGATGCATTCCAAAACTAACATTCTTTTACAAGAGTTCAGCGCTGGTAATCTGAACTTCCTAAATAGGCAGGGTTCAATCTTTGCGGAATTAAAAGGTTAGCAAAGCCAGTAACTAATTCAGTTTAATAATGCTACCTACATTTCTCCTGTGATTCCTAGGAAGTCAAAAAATGCATTGAATTTTAAGCATGTGCAATCTTATCTTAGCATAAAAATTACCTTTGATAGAAAATGGCAAATACTGCAGCTGAGTGAATAAGAAATCCTGACTGGTCCTCAGATATCTCATAGTTGGACCTGATGTGTCAGAGCATGCACACAACTGATAGATCACCTGACAATTAAAAACAGTAGATATCCATTTATGGTTAAAACCAAACCATCCACCAAATCAAAAGATGCATAACACTATTTTACAGCTCAAACAATCTTACTATAAATACAGGTAATTTTTCCATCAGCTTACTCCAAAACCGAATATATTATTTATAACAGATGTTGAATTATGACAAGGACTTAAAGGACTACCTACCAGCATGTGGATGATTACAACAGCTATTTGCCCGCAACATGCCACTATATAAGTCTTTTTGTTTGTTCAGCTCACTTAAAAATGAGTGATTTTTTCAGTCTCCAGGTTCACCAATGCAGGAAGCGTAATTTTTTTTTTTTCCCCTCCTTCTACAGTATGGCCACTTTCATTTTTAATAATGTTTGAAATCTTTTCTAGATTCCACAGATTTTCAACAAGATACAGGTATGTAATTATATGATTATATGACTTAAGGCCAAACATCAGCTGCTTTGCACATACATCCAATTCAGCTGTCTTCCCCATCTCACCCCCTCAGACATACATATATACATTATGTCACTGCTACGGAATAAAGAAGAGAATTTTGTTGGTTTCTTTGGGATTATTTGTTATCTTACTTGCTGGTAAACTGCAGTTCCAAAAATAAATTTAAAAAAATGGCACATGGTCACAACAGATTCAAAGGCTCACCAAAAATATTTAGATTATTAGTTTTATAAGTATATCCCAATTCCAAGCTCTGACATGAGTGTAGATTCTTTATTTTCTGTGTTGCTACAAGATAACGCTTTTTCACACAGAAAAAGTTTGAACAGAAAGAGTTCAATGCATATAAAAGAATTGACAGATGCATTTTAAAAATGAAACTATTATCAAAATCATCAATCATCTGTGTTCACCAATGAAGAAGTAGCTAATTTTATTTAGAGCTTACTTTCAGCATATGCAAACAGAAAACATGCTGAATACCTGGTAGCAGAGTTCTGCTAGATGAGGAGACTCCCGAACTGCTGTAGGCCCATTCCTTGTTTCAGTACCCTTCTCCAATATGTTCAAAATAGCATGAAGGCAAGTTCGTGGGCAACCCAAGACACCTTAAAATACCAAAAAAAATCTAAACATTCTTGATTTTACTTGCCTCCATGGAAAATATAGGTTAGTACACAGAATTACAGAAACTAAATTGTTTAGATACCTTGTGCTGCATTATACTGCTCCACAGAGCTACAGCAAAAATATCTGGCAAAGTTTTTTAAAATAAAAGCAGAAACTGTTTTTCAGCAAAAATCTAACTACAAAAGTTTTCATTAGTCTGTAGGATTTTGAGATGCTGGTGAAAGACAATAAATTATGCAATCAAAACTTATTTAAGAACTTTCTCTTCAGTTCTATAAAAAAAAAAAAAAGAGATTCAATTTATTTTTTAATATTCTGCACGAACCGAATGAAAATTTTAATTCTTGCTCTTAAACTTTGAAATTGTCAAATAAGTATCCAGTTAAAAAGCTTTAAATTCCAGTCTTTATTTTACAACTACAGCTACTTTATGACTAATGCTCCTAAAGGCACCTAACACTGCAACCAAGGGGAAGGGGGAGGAGATTTTAATACTGAAATAAAAAATACGTCTTTTTGCATTCTTCCTTTAGCAAATTAATTCTTTAATCAACCCAGAAAGATGTCCTGAAGCAGTAAAGGCATTAATAACCACAGTTCTTACAAGGGAAATCATCTCCTCTGTTGGGACACTAATTTATGCTTTAGTAGGAAACTATTATCTTGAGGCAAATGGCTTATAGTCATTATTTCTTCACATTATTAATGGGATAATTCAAAAGACGTGTTCAAGGCTCTCTCACAGCTTTGAGACAAAGTCCCCTACCACTGACCTAACATATGATACCCTGTAAAACTGGGTGGGTGCAGATCAGTTACCTGTATTCTGTAACTATGGAATTTCAAAATATCCAAAACATGCTCTGCAATTGTAAGCTACTTTGAAGGTGAAGAAAAAAAAAAAAAAATGTTGGCATCTTTTTTTTTCATCTTTCTGATATATTAAATAACTTTAAGACTTTTTTCCCAAATAAAATTCAGGTCCTATCTACCTTTCATTTAGAACTATGAAGGGCTAAAGACTGCTGAGCCACAGCGTCCAACACAAACCTGGAGATAATGAGAAACATTCTTCTCTAAATAGCTAAACTCAAATGTTTGTTCAAACATGTTCATATAAAACATCCTTTAAAACAGTTAAGAAAGAATCTCATCCTTCAGATTGGAAAGGACTCCAGGATGTGTCAACTCCAAACTACTACTCAGTCATGATATCAGACTAGATTGTTCATAGCTTTATACAGTTGGGTCTTGAAAACTTCCAAGCATGAAGACTGCATGACCTCTCTGGCCAACCCACTCCACTGCTTCACTGTCATCATAGTGAAAAAGTTTCTCCTAGATCCAGTTGGGCCTCTCTTGTTTCAATTTGGGACATGGTTTAGTGGGACTTGGCAGTGTTAGGTTTATGGTTGGACTCGATGATCTTAACGGTCTTTTCCAACCTAAACGATTCTATGATTCTATAATTTATGCCCACTCTCTGTCATCTTCCTGCCACACACCTCTGAAGAGCCTGGCTTTGTCCTCTCATTAACCTCTTTGCAGGTATTCGAAGACTGCTATTAGGTCCCCCCAAAGCCTTCTCCTCTCCAGGCTGAAGAAGTCCCATCCCCTCAGCTTCTCCTCAGAGGTCGAGTGCTCCAGCCCCCTGACCATCTCTGCTGAACTTGCTCAAGTTTATCAATGTCTGTCTTGTACTGAATACAAGTTAGAAGCTGAGGAGGCAAACAAGACACATACTAACACACTATTTTTTCTCACCAATTCAAGAAACATTAGCAACGTCACTCCTGTTGCTTTAAAGTTCATATTATCATATATATATTATGAATACATAAATATATTAATATACCTAGCAGTAGAATGAAAACCCACATATTCTAAAAGGTTTTCTTTTACAACATTAAAGAGTAAAACTGGTTTTTTTCCCTATACTTAATTTTAAACAGGAGGTTGAGGAGGGACAGGATAGTAGTCAAGTAGTATAACTAGTTCAAAGTGACAATCTGCTCTGTAGATTCCCATGCTGTCATAGGTAACAGATTTCTTTGTACTGTGGACACAACTACACTGCATAAAATAGTAAATAAATTAAGGTTTCATTTCTAAATTATCATTTTCCCCCACAACTCTAATTTCAAGTTTGTTCCAAAATCCGACTTAAAGGATCAAATCCTGAAGCTGTTTAAATGCTGCATTTGGATATCAACATATCTTTCAATTTAGCTTTTAAGGATTAGAACAAGGCCTGTTGTTTTATTCTTAATCTTAAGAGGAACTGCTTCTCCCCATGAATTTTCCAATAAATATTCTCAGTGTTGGTAACAGAACTGATTAAATGCTATGTCCCCATTAACTTTTCCTCTTCATACCTGGATCTTGCAGATTTGTAGTGCTGACAGGTTTCTTTAGTTCATATCCCAAGAGATACAAAGCAAGGCTGGGAGGACTACACTCAAGAGAGGTGATAAGGAGATTCAGAATATGGATCCTTGTTTCGTGATGGATTCGTGCCCGCTTCTTTTCAGGCTCCAGCTCTTGATTTTAAAAAAAAAAAAAAAAAAAAAAAAAAAAAAAAGAAAGATACGAGGTGAATAATGAAGAAATCCATTTAATGGAATAATCCTCAGAGCCTTTAAGTTCAATACAAGAAAGCTAAGGCATCAACTTATTTTAGCATAGAGGGATACAAGAACTAAATTTCAAATTACTATTAATACAGCTCTAAATAATACATCCAAAACAATGTTAGGTACTCGTCTTCTTAAAACAGACTCAGTTTGTAGTTGGCTCATCATACTATGAACATATCTTAACAAGACATAGGTGCTTTTCATGCTGTTAGAGGTCCAATTCTACAAAAAACAAGAAAGGGTTTTCTGACTTAAAATCACTTTCTTCACCTCCTTCATTAATGTCATCTACGCAAAAGACAACAGTGTAAGTCATTATTAAAAAGCTTTTTACATACCCTCATCTGGGTTTATTAATTCTTCTGCATCTTCATTGTCCAAACATTCCACAAACCCAGCCATCAGCTTCTGGCTAATACTCTGTATTCAACAATGAAAGGAAGGAAATGAAGAGGATTTTAAGATTATTGAAAACAATACCTTTCATAATTCCCTCCATTTAAGTTGATACAAGTTCTAGACAAAAATTATATAATCTAGTTAATAAGCAGGAGTTAAGAGTCATAGCTGTTCTAAGCATAGGTTAGTAATTAGCCACTGAACAGAAAAAGAAATAATCTACTGTTGTTACATATGCTAAATTGTCCCCATAGGTTAAAGACTATAAAGTCAAGAAGTAGTTTTGGTATCTAAAAGAATATTGTCCTTTTCCTTCTTGCAAACATTCATGATTTTGTTGTTTGGTTTTTTTTTTTCCAATTAATGAAGTAGTTGCTTTTCACAATGCCACTGTAAAAGACTTAGAGCTAAGTAGACAAAATACAGTTTTAATGTACTTTATCTAGAAACCTATCCTTTAAAGCACCTGTATTTCTCCACTAGTTTCTGTTTCCAGATCCAAAGAAAGGGGTTACCTGATCATGTGTGAAATCACCAACTAGCTTTATCTGGATGTTGGAATTATAAGAAATACAGCACAAAATCTTGGCACTTTCAAAAGCCAGTTCTGGATTGCTGTTTCCATGATAAAGATACCTTCAAAAATACAAGATTATTGTAATGAAATTGTTGAGAATTTTACTGTTTCAGGATGGTAATGTACAGATGAGAAATTAAACAACATTTAGAACATTTATAAATCAAACTACATGAGAAAACGTTAAAGCTACAAATAAAATTTAACACTATATGAAGCACTTAACGCTACTCCATCAAAAGGAGGGCAATAGGCTGAGTAGTGATAATAATCCCTCCTGAAATTTTTTCCATTCTTCTTATCCAAAGTCTACCTCAAAAACTGCAGGATAAATTAACACAGCTGATCAGAGGCTCACACAAGAAACAGAGAAAATACCTTCAGATCACATAGAAATGAACATCACTGAAAACCAAAACTAGCTAAAATCAACTACTGCACATACCCAAAATAGGCAAGATTAAAAAAAATAATTTAAAAACATCTTAAAGGGCATGCTTTTTCTTAAACTATTTGTCGACTACTGTTACATGAAAAAAGTAATATAAATGAAAGACAAAAACAGGTATATAGAAAGAGTTTAACTTTTTAGCTCATTCCATGTCAGAATATCACTGCATTTTATGGATTCGATTCTACTATTCATCTATGTTGGCCTGTCTGTAAAGTTACTATAAAATCAAACAGTAACAGAAGGTGTCAGTGGGAAGCGGAAATCCTAAAGTTTCACATTTGAAACTGAGTTTCAGATTACTAGTCTGATACTTCCAATACAGTAACTAATGGACAATTTAAGTAGCAACCAAATGAAGTTTTACTCTCTCACTCTATGACAACCAAAATCTGGGGCAAATTGAATATTATATGCAAAAGAATCACTGCACATACAGCAACCAGGAAGAAAAGACGAGGGTGAAAAAATAAATTAAAGAAATGCAGATCCCAATCTTGCACTAGACCATACACAGATCATACCACCTGTGAAGACACCTCCCCCCACAAAAAAATTTTCAGAGATGCTCTGTGCAAAGAGAAGCATTGACTAGTAAAACTAATCAAAGGACCAGGATCCAAACATTTCCATGTCTCCAAAACTCCTCCCCTCTCAGTACTTTGCACATACCTAGCGATATTCACCACATGATCTGCCTTTTTAGTGCGAGGATTGATTCCTTGAAGCAGCTGCTCCAGTGGTGTGACAATAAGGGAAAGGTGGCTCTCCCGCAACAGATCCATAAAAAGATTCTCCTTCTGTAGGGTTAAGTTTAGAAGCGCAAGGCAATACTGTACAGCTTTCTCTAAATGCTTCTTCCCTGCAGTGCACAAACAACAAAGAACCATAAGAAAAACAAAGGAGCAGTTAAATAGACTACATTCATAAACCTCATTCATCAAGCCGTGCACCAAGAACGAACTTGTCAGTTGTTTACTACTAGGAAAATTTCCCACAAAACATATTATTCTATATGCAAGAGAAACAACATTAAGTTGAAGATACGCAGTGTCAGCTTTAAATTCTACTTAGTATGCATTTTAACTTCACATGAAAAATAAATTCCAGGCACATACCAGGAAACGGAGCATAAGTATCAAGCTGCTTAACCCCTTCTTCTAGCAAACTAAGGGACAGTTCCAGCATGGGGGACTCATTCAATAGATGATACATCAAATTGAATCCAGGTGGTTTATATGCTATTATTTCTTCTCCTGAAAAGAGAGAAAGGGGAAAAAAAAATTAACATCTAATGGAAAAAACTTCCATTACTAAAGCTAGCCTGAGCTAAAAACATAACAGTCCTTGTTGTTGTAAGCAATGTCTAAATAGATGAAACATATTGCATAGAAAGTCTTCAGAGGTTTTCTTTACACATTACTCATTTAGGTAATTTTAGAACTTTGGGAAGAGTAGTAATGGCAATTACCATTACTTTTCAATATCTAATAGCACAATGTCAACATTAACCTGTTAAGACTTTCCCTAAGTAGATCTGACCTTGGATTCAAATCAATACTACGACTGTGTATCACAGTGGAGCTACATTAATCATAGAATGGTTTGGGTTGGAAGGGACCTTAAAGATCATCTAGTTCCAACCCCCCCGGCCATGGGCAGGAACACCCTCCACTAGACCACGTTGCCCAAAGCCCCATCCAACCCAGCCTTTAACACTTGCAGGGATGGGGCTGCCAGAACTTCTCAGGGCAACCTGTTCCAGTGCCTCACCAGCCTCACAGCAAAGAATTTCTTCCTAACATCTAATCTAAATCGACCATCCTTCAGCTTAAACCCATTACCCCTCATCTTATGACTACACAACCTTGAAACAGGCCCTCTCCAGCTTCTTGCAGACCTCCTTTAAGTACTGGAAGGCTGTAATTAGGTCTCCCCAGAGCCTTCTTTTCTCCAGGCTGAACAACCCCAACTCCCTCAACCTTTCTTCATAGGAGAGGTGCTCCAGCCCTCTGATCAGCTTCGTGGCCCTCCTCTGGACTCTCTCCAACAGCTCGATGTCTTTCTTATGTTGGGGGCCCCAGAACTGGATGCAGTACTCCAGGTGGGGGTCTCACAAGAGTGGACTAGAGGGGGAGGATCACCTCCCTCGACCTGCTGGTCACACTTCTTTTGATGCAGGCCAGGACACAGTTGCCTTTCTGGGCTGCAAGCATGCATTGCCGGCTCACGTTGAGCTTGTCATCAATCAACACCCCCAAGTCCTCCTCAGGGCTGCTTTCAATCCATCCCTCGCCCAGCCTGCAGTCGTGCTTGGGATTGCACCAACCCACGTGCGGGACCTTGCACTTGGCCTTGTTGAACTTCACATGGTTCACATGGGCCCACCTCTCAAGCATGTCAAGGTCCCTCTGGATGGCATCCCTTCCCTCCAGCGTGTCGACCACACCACACAGCTTGGTGTCGTCGGCAAACTTGCTGAGGGTGCACTCGATCCCGCTGTCCATGTCGCCGACAAAGATGTTAAACAGTGCTGGTCTCAGTACCGACCCCTGAGGAATGCCACTCGTCACTGTTCTCCACTTGGACATTGAGCCGTTGACCACAACTCTTCGAGTGCGACCATCCAGCCAATTCCTTCTCCACCGAGTGGTCCATCCATCGAATCCATGTCTCTCCAATTTAGCGACAAGGATGTCGTGCGGGACAGTGTCAGATGCCTTGCACAAGTCCAGGCAGATGATATTTGCCGCTCTTCCTTTGTCCACCAACGCTGTAACCCCATCATAGAAGGCCACCAAATTTGTCAGGCACGATTTGCCTTTAGTGAAGCCATGGTGGCTTTCACCAATCACCTCCTTATTTTCCATGTGCCTGAGCATAGTTTCCAGGAGGATCTGCTCCATGATCTTGCCAGGCACAGAGGTCAGACTGACCAGCCTGTAGTTCCCTGGGTCTTCCTTTTTTCCCTTTTTAAAAATGGGGTTATGTTTCCCTTTTTCCAGTCAGTGGGTACTTCACTAGACTGCTACAATTTCTGAACTATGATGGATAGTGGCTTTGCAACTTCATCCACCAGTTCACTCAGGACCTGTGGATGCAGCTCATCAGGTCCCATGGACTTGTGGACCTTCACGTTCCCTAGACGGTCTGGAACCTGATCTTCTCCTACAAAGGCTGGTTCTTCTTTCTCCCAGTCCCTGTCTTTGCCTTCTGTGACTTCGGCAGTGCGGCTAGAGAGAGCACTTGCCGGTGAAGACTGAGGCAAAAAAAGTCACTGGGTACCTCAACCTTCTCCATATCCCAAGTAACCGGGTCTCCCATTTCCTTCCAGAGGAGGCCTACATTTTCCCTAGTTTTCCTTTTATCGTTGACATAAATGGCTTTGCAAGACTGAAAAGTAACTGGAAAAAGTTTCCATCACCTCAAACCTGCATGAAGACCCTGGATGAGAGGAGAAAGCATTTCCAGAAATCAACGCTGAGAAGGTCCACTGAACCCCTGATGCTCATAGTGTACAGATCCCTGCATGTCTGTTGCAACAATGTATGCAAAAATGAAATGACTAGCCTAAAAGTCAAAGACTCTCATAAAACAAAATAAAAGTCAAGACTCATTTTTCTGGTTTATCTGGTCTCCTAGTAGACTACGGTAGATAAAAGCAGGAGAGCAGTAAGAATCTTTTTTAACGTGCAAGTGAGAATGAGGCTGTAGTTTCGTCTGGCATCAGCTTAAACAACCCCCTTCTCCTTCCATTCATTCCATGCTTGTGCTGTCCCCTAACATGCCAATAGATATGCCATGCCACTGTGGAGCCACACTCTGAATCAGTTCAGGAAACGGATCTAGTCAAAAAGATCAGTTTTAACCTGTTTCTCCAATACACCATGTAACTCACAAATCACACAAGCTGAAGATTAGCGGAGGACAGGAATGAGCTAACAGAAATTGCTCAAGCCAGTTAAGCTCCCAAGAACTGTCTGTCAATGTACAGGGCACAGAGGCCTCCCAGATTGAGGCAAGCTCACTGGAGAGGTATGTCTTAAAGTTGTTGTTCACTTAAGAAGTGGTTCTTATAGCTCTCTATTGCTACAAGCAAATCCACAGGCATCAGGCTGGCATTCAATGTTAAAGAAGAAACTTAGTATTAAAAAAAATCTGCAGCCCAAATAAGGCTTAATTTTCCTATAATGAGTTAACTGCCATCTATTTTGGCCTTTTAAAGAATAGTTGTCCAGAATTAAATTACTTCAGCTCATAATTCTACTGCTACTGTCTGCTCTGAATAATTAATATATCAATAATATTAATATTAGAGGATATATCAAATACACTGACACCTTTAAATTAACCCTATAAATAGTGGTGGTTTAGGTATAGACCAAAGAAATCCAGAGGAACAAAAATCACCTTGGTTTTGTCCTTAAGTATCAAATGCTGCTCATTAATCAAATCAGCAATGCAAGAGACACAGAAAATATCCTCCTAGTAGAGCTAGGGAAGGAGGAAATAGTGTACATGAAGCCCTACTGAATCAGCAACATAGCTCCTGATAACGTGGACATTTTTTGAACGTCTTTCTATCTTAAAGCCTTGGTCTAGCTTTCCACCAGCTTAAATACATTATACAAGACCACAAGATAGAGGCAAGACATCAAAGCAAGTTACAATTCTGTTTTTCAGTGAATAAATGAACAAGTTAACCTTGTAACTCCACATATTGGTCCACAAAATCTTCAAGTTGAGGTTCATAGTCCCGCAGCAATTTGTAAAACACTTCCAGAACTACCTCAGCTACTTCCCACTGTAGATAATCACAAAATGAAGAAAAAAAAGTCATACACAGAATAAGACTGATACTGCAGCAACAAGACCAGGATGACAAAGAATACAACAGGCAGTGCAGTGATGTACCAGATCAGAAGTACAGCATGACTATCTAGTTCTGAAATACTATCCAACAATTATAATTCATCATGTTAAATAATTTGAATGGCCAAGCTTTCTTTCTGAAGTAAAATGGAACACCAAAGTAGATTTACTGCCTACTTTGGGCTCTATTATAAAATATACATATTAGTATACTGAAACTACAAGCAATGAAGAGTCTTTAATAAGTATACAGCTAGTGACAGATCATTAATAGCTTCCAGGATACAATTTAGCATGTGCTTTCATCCAGAAGGATCACAAAAGAAACTCAAATTCCTTGGTTCAGCAAGTCAGAAATATTCTCTGAAGTAACAATGAGGAAAGGACAAATCTGACTTGTGGATTTGGGCATGTGATGTTCAGAAGTCATTAGCCGTGTAGTAGAGTTGCAGAATCCTGTATAGCAAATTGAAATTTAACAGAAATATGAACTTTTTTTTTTTAAAAAGGATACTTTATACAGGCTCCTTAGAAGTAGCTTATAGATCCTGATGACCCATGAGTTGAAAAATCACATGTTTTACAGAATCAAAACTATGAACTGCTCCAGGTTTCCTCTGCTACATCAAACCTGCACAGCTTTTCAGGCAGATGTAAGACATCAGCAGAGCCAAATAATTTTAACTACATCCTAAAAAAAGATTTTCAAACAAAAATTACTTTTTCAGCAGCTCTCCGGTAAGCTCTGGTGCGGAATCGGAGAAACACAGAGTCCCTGAGGAACTGGAGATAGGGATCAAAGCCTGGTGGGCGGAGACCTGCTCCCAAATTAGAGGGGAATGAACTCTCCACTAGCGTGCTGATGAGTCGACAGAAGGCACGGGTTAAAGGATATTCCTCACATCGGGACTCAATCTCATTCAGTTCAACCTTCCCAACAGAACAGAAAAAACAGGAGAAAAAAAGATTTTGAAGGAGGAAGAAACATGAGAACAAATACGTAAGAGCATCATCTGTGAATTACTTTACAGTGAATTGACTTTGCTGCATTTTTGTCTACAGTACATCACAAACAAAGCAAAAGCAGTGAAGCAACAGTACTGTCATTTCAGTTCATCAACACACTCTTCATTCATTTCCAAGCTACTGGAAAATATGCTTCAACATTTACATACTTTGCATTTACTATCATAAATAGTGATACTATTTATCACTTTTTATTAAAAAATGAAGTGAGCTGTACTAAGACGTAATAAAAGTGAGGCCAAATTAGGAAAATAGGAAAGTCTTAATAAGAAGTGCTCCTAAGGAATTTGAGGGTTTAATGCTGCTCTGGTACTAGTATGAAGCTGCACTAGATTCATAAATGGATAAAAATTCCAGAAATTACAAGTAGGCCTGAGAGTAAATTAAGCAGCAGTGAAATGACAGCGCTTATTCCAAAGGTTTCCGCTTATTCCAAAGGTTTCCGAGAGCAGCAGATGCAGCCTCTGTAAGTGTTTCCCAAACTCATATGCAGATGGTCAGAAAAGCTGCCTACGTAGACAGAAACCCTTACCTCAATACCAATTGCTTGTCTCTGGCCTGGACTTCTCACAGTCTGTAGTATCTTCAAAACAGAAAGAGAAATTAAAACAAACAAACAATAAATTTCATACAATCAAAGTGCATCGCCATTATTTCTATCAGGACTAAAAGTTACTCATCAATTTTTAGCTGTAAGAAGAGGTTTCCTAAATCCTCTTAAAAGGTAAAAAGCTAAGATTTTCCTGTCTGAAAGGCTGGATTTTATGTTGTACAATTGTATGCTTCTACCTTTACATCCTCAAAGATCCGCAGTGTGTTTATCGTTAAATGAAACAAAGAGCAGAAATACTTTTACATTGATTTGTGTCTTATATCGGCTGGGGGAAAAGACATTTTTCTTGTTATCTCTTACAACAGTATATTTTTTGAAGTATCATAAATTAGAAAGCAAAGGTGGTGAGCATTTAAAATACTATATTATTGTTAGGGTCTTTTTATTAGTAATTAACAATAAACTAGCAGTTGCAGTTCAAATGCCTCAAGTTCTTCCAAATAAAACAGCAATTAGTCTGAACCGTAATACAGACTATAAAATAAGCCCACACCATTGTGATTTTTGAATTAACTATACTGAGAGCATTTTCATTTGATATTCATCTTCCTTAGGATTCATATTTAAAATTTTTCTCTGAAATCAAGACAGACGGGAAAAAAAACTTTTTTAAAAGGTAGCACTTTTTTTATATATATATATATATATATCTGACATTTGCCATTTAAATGTGAAAGTTGGCAACAATATCCTGTAAATTACTTAATTTCTTCTGAAAATTAAATGCCTGAAAGTGGAGCTTTTCAGCCAGCCCCTTCTTTCTATAAGCATCACTCACACTAGAAGACTATTACACACCAAAAAACCCCCAAACAGAAAAATATGTAACCTGCAGAATATTTATCACTGATGACATACACTGAAGAAAAAACACACAGGACTGTCTGTTCGAAAACTTGTATTTATGTAAAATAAGCACAGCCAATGAGATCCCTGAGGCATAAAACCATACTGTCATTTTCAAAATCGTTTCATAGTAAGAACTGCATTAACTAAGTGAAAAAAACCTGTATTCAACAATGGCAAAAAGAAAATTAAGGAGGAAATACAATACTGTTTCAAATACATTGACAATTTCAACAGATTGGGATGCTATAGTTCAAAGCACTGAAAATCTTAAAATACCTGTGTATATTCCAGGGATTGCCAGAGTGAAGCAGCTATTTCAGGAGACCTTCCAAAAGCAGTAAGGGTTTCTAATAGCTCTGCTTTCAAAATAGGAGGAATGCTGCACTGCAGAAGTCCCAGAATGACCACTACTGGTGTCCACTGAGGGTGCTCACAAAGAGCCAGGCGAGCATTCTCGCTCTATGGAGTTCAACAGAAAACAAAACTGCAGATTATTACTTTGAAGATCATTCATGTCTTACAATCTCTAACTCACAGTTCAGTATCAACGACTGCTTCATACTTGAAGGTACACAAAACATCAGAAGAATGGCAGACCATTACAAACCAAACAATTTTAATTAAACGAAAAGCCCAGTTTAATGACTTACGAGTTCTAAAATTGTGCCTATCCATACAGAAAAAAAATATGTGCGTAGTATAAACTTCTTATAACAACTCAAATATTAAATTTTTTAGTAGACGTATTCATGGAATTAATCTTAAATAAGTTTAAGTACTTACACTCTAGACAGCTTCTTCAAGCACTGGTAGAGCGACTCAATATTTCTATTATGAATTTAAATTGCATTCAGACATTTGCTAGGAACTTATATGAGTTTAAGTCTAAGAGCACGCTCATCACCAGTGTAAGCTGATTTGAGACTCTCAGATGAACCATTGGACAGGAACAAGCCTCTAGCCTCAAATGATAACTCTCTGCAGCCTTAGAACAAATTTACTTCTTCCCAGGTTATGGTTTGATGACACCATGAAATACTAGTTTTAAGTTTATTTTTCCCCACGTTTATCCAATGCTGACATGGCAGCTCACATAGGAACACCCCATTATTACCACCACCAAGGATGATTTTTAAAGAGCCTAATTAGTTTCACTGATCTGTCTTGTGTTTGTGTCAGAAAAACCAAGGGTATCTTACTACATCATAGAATTTTTTGGCTGCAGAGTCTGGTGGGTACTGAAGAGCTGAATTCCACGCTGTCCAGAATTACCCAGACAATTCGCAATTTAAAATCTGCATTGCGGTTTTATTCTCTTGGAAACCTCTTCCAGTCAATTCATGACACATTTTACACTCTTGGTTTGGGGACATTTTAAATTTAACTCAGTAGGAAAGTTTCACAGTTGATGAGTTTCCTTGCCAAATTTCTACCATCTCCTTTTAAATTCATCTATTATTTTTGCCTTTTCAAACTCTTAATTGAATGCAAAAAAAGTTCTACTCTGTAGTCATTTCTTCTGAACATACCTCACTTCTGAAAGACATCTCCATGACACCAAAGTGTCAGGAAAGCAAGAAAATCAGTAACACCAGCAACACAGGAAAAGGTGTCATCTCTCCCTGCTTTACCCGGACTGTGTGTTTGGTTGTAATGGTTATTCCTGATGCTTCGTGTACTTTTGAAGTTCACTGATGACAAAAACTGCTAGGTAAATTTGCCCCACATACCTTTTTGGTCAAGGGAACTTCATAGTTGAATGATGATGTTTTGCCAGAAAAAAAATGTATTAGGAAAGAAAACCAAATAAAAGGTTGCTTACCCAATTTACTATAACAGTGGTCAGCTGTAAAAAGGCAATTAATCCATCCTGTTCTTTCTGTGTGATACCTCGGAGAGGCAGGTGACGATACTGGACACTGTCTGCACTTGGCAAGTCTTTCCTTAAGTGCTCATGATAAAGCATCAAAGAGTGGAAGAAATGCTCCCAGGAGACAGGGCTGCCACCTGCTCCTTGGATGTTTTCCGCTAGAAAAGTGACAAACAGTTGACATTTTCTTTCTACTCTTTTACAGGATGACAAGCAGGACAGTTAAATTGAAAAGGAAAAAACTTTCAAAGTAAAGCTATTGTTTCTGAAATTAGTGGTTCTGGTTTGGGGTTTTTTTTGTTGTTGGGTTTTTTGTTTGTTTTTGTTTTTTTAATAGAGACAGAAAGGTGCTAATATGAAAAGCCAGTACAAACAAGTTTTCCGTTCTATGAATCAGAATGTTTGCAGCATTGTTGATATCTTCAAAGTAGGGGGTTTTTTTCCAGTTTGATCAATGCAAAATTAATGCAAAACACAGGACTGACTAGCATCTCTTATTTTGAGAAAGTGCTATTATATTACATGTATGAAAAAATTCTAACAGAATAGAGTGCTTCTGAAAAAAGTGAGCTCAGGAAAGATAAATATGTTTACAAAATATACAACTTAAAGACATTACTAATTTTCTATTTTACAATAAGCAGTATTGGTATTCTGCATCTTATAGTATTAAGACGCAGTTTTTTTAAAAAAATGCATTATTTCATTATGTGAATTACTTGCTAAGGTGCTCAGACATTTAATTATCTCATCAGTGGTTTGTTTTTTTTTTTCCAGATTACACTTTCAAGTGAAGCCTTCCAATTTCATCTTTGTACTAATAATGAAATATTAAAAGTATGAAGCCATAATTTATTTCAAATGAGTCTCTGTACTTTTCTAAAGAAAAAGAGTTGAGAAAGAGCTGAAGTGTCACTTTTCTTACCATGACTACTGCCATTGACTTTTAGCAAACTAAAGCAGTAATGAGCACACTGAGGCCCACTAGCCAGTCCCCGCAGCATTTTCAAGTATGGGATGTAAATTGTGGAAGGAAGTAGATCTCCCATTTGCCTAACAAACTTTGACAAGACAACCTAGAACAAATAAAGATCAGTGTTTAAAAAAAATAAAATTAAATCTGAGTATTTTAGGAAAACAATTGGCAGCCAAAGTCAGAAAACAGATTCTAATGTAATCAGGGCGTAGTAGAGGGGTGGAATCACAACTCAAAAAAAAGGAAAAAATTCCTTTTTAGACTGCCCTATTCAGTTCCCCTGTAGGTAAAAAAACATGTTTCAAAGAGGAAAAAAACAAAACTAATTAAATCATGCCATTGCAAAGTACACTAAGTCTCCAATTCTGTATTTCTAGTGATAAAATTTACTTCAGCTCAGAAATGCTGCACAGCAGTATTATTAACACATCTCACAATGCAAGTTAAGTGATACTGGGAAAGATTTCACTACCCTTGTCATATCCTTGCACAGTAACTCACACACACAGTGGTTCCTCCCAGGGTCATATTAGGGTGTTTGCAGTTTGCACAAGGCCCTAACTTAAGTTGCTTGTATTCTGGGTGGGTCTTGGGATATGTCCAGTATATCTTGTACTAAGTTTTGCCTAACGCTGCACAGTCCTTCAAGAAGCATTGAATGCTGACAGCATCCCAGGTATCCAAAGAGTTTTGGAATACTTGCTTCATCTGTTTAGATTGCTTCTTCATTCTAATTTTAAGTTCTGTCTCTCTTGGGCTGTTACCTTTGGGCTTTAAATAACTGCAGTATTCTTATGGATTTTTACCCCCCAAAATACTATCAATTACAGTTAATAACATTGTTTTATAGTTAAAGAATTTAACTTCTCATTTACACCAAAAAGGTGTGGAGAGGTCATCAGAAAGAAAACACAAGAGTACTGTTATCAGAATTAGCAACTGCAACAAAAATCAGATCTAAACAAGATTTTCAAAGAGGTTTGTCAGGACTCTTTCTTACTACGTTTATGGACAACCATGAATGACTGGCAGAAGCTCATTTTAGAGCAAGCAACAATAACCGTGTCATGTCTGGACACACACTGATAAAAGATAATGTCTTCTCAGAGGCTAGCTGTAATAAAGAAACCAAAAACTTTGTTGCCTCTTTTTTTATTACTTTAATTTCAAGTTAACAGTAATTACTCAAGAAAATCTAGATAACCTGGCGCTGAGGGGGTCGCTGATGAGCCACTCCAAGGTAGGACCCCATGATGGTTGATGTCTGCAAAGGCTCTGATGGACACCAGTATTCAAGGGCAAGTTCCAGATTAAAGGGGTCTTTCCTATACAATTCAGCAATCTAGCAGAGAAAGGAAAATGTTAGAAAAATATCAACTATATAAAGAAAAGATGATTACTTCAACAATAAGCACTGCTTCTAGATAAGCCAAACATGTCTGAGAGGCAAAGCTTCCCACAGCTGTTGTTTCATTCCTTAAAACTCTCTGAAAATGACAGCTTCTAAATAACAATATCAGAACAAATGACAGCCAGAGAAAATCAGAATGCACACATAAGTGAAACTTTCATAACTTTTTATCTACTTATTATAGATTAAAACATTGCTAAGAAAACCGTGTCATTTCTCCTTAAATAACCATTTGCATACCTTGATATATTAACTTAAAAACAAAGTTAGCCAGTATCAGGATTAGAAATCTTACCCGTTATCTGAACATACAAATTTCTCACAGTAAATTTTAATTTCTAGTTCTTCATTTAAGCTTACTACACATCTCAGAACTACTTAAGAAAGCATTTCACTATAAATGTTCATCTTAATGTCCTATAACATAAAGGACTACCTTTGGAAAAGACAATTTATCCCTATTTTAGACTGCTATATTGAAAATTGCACACTTGTGCAGTTTTGTGCTAATTCAGGGGAAATTTACAAGTTTTTAATTTATTAATGAACAGAAAATATAAAATGTACCAGTTCAATATACAAATCTGTTTTTTGATGTGGGTTTTTTTTGAAAGCACAGTTAGATAGCCTTAAAAACTAATATTTGAACAAACATTATTTAAATTTTCTTTCAGTTTTATTTTATTTCAATTTTCTTTATTTTATTAAAAAAAAAGACAGAAACAGAAAGCACTTTCTTTTAAGTGGATGCTTGTGGTCAAAACTATACTGAAATTACAGAATTTTTAATTCCAGCAGCCTTAATGGGGTCACCTTACCTAGCCTACTCTACAGCAAATACAAAACAGTCTTCCAAAATTCTCATTACAAATATATCAACACAACAAAAATTACCAGAATAATTGTCAATAGTGGTGGAAAACCCCTAAAACCTAATTAACGTTTACCCACAGTAAATAGGGAGAAATTTGAAGACTTACAGAAACATAAAACACTGTGTAAACATTAAGGTCTAGATACACAAAGGTGTTCCATTCCAAAGAACTTCCATGCATTTAGCCAGATCTCTATTCTAGTGATAGCCTACAGTCTTAAAATGCCTATTTCTAAGTTATGTTAAAATATGATGGCTTAAGATAATAGATATATGTTAAGATAATCTTATTATAGGTTAAATCTTAGATATTTAAATAGTTTGTAAAATAACTGCAGCTCAAGAATTCTTAAAACATAAAAAGCAATGCAGTATTTACTTAGGAAACAAGAATTAAATGACATTTCATTAACATCAGAAGCCAAGGCAGTAAATTAATTCCTTTACATGAAAAGTTATAGAAAGTGTCTTAAATAAAGAAAAAAAAAATCCCTCTAATTAAAAAAGGGAAAGATTCAGTACTGTATGTTATGATTCAGATATGGGTTTTCTGATGAAGAAGGAAAGGCACAATCACTTTTTGCCACAATATTTTAAAAGAAAATAGGGCTTACTAAGAGCATTAAATGCTCCAGGTCTCTCCGAAGGGAAATAGGTGGATCATTACCCATCTGAATACTCATGTGGATCATGCGAGCATCTTCATCAGCACGGTTTCTCAGTTGTTTCACCTACACAATTTATGAAGTGGAAAAAAAACTGGTCTATATTTAGCTAAGAATGAAACAGAATAGAAATAATGGAATTGTCTAAACAGCCTGTTAAAAACTAAGAAAGCTAATGAACTTCCACATGCATTACAAGAATATTCAATTATTATTTTTTTAATCCCCTCCCCTGCAAGAGCTTATATTCAGAGATATATTTAATCATTTTCTTACTTCCAAGGTCCTCAGTTCATAGCAAAAGCCCTGAACTTACACCATGGGAGTTTTTCCCAACTGCCTTCACCAGATCCTCTGGTTTGGCTCCAAAAGGTGGATCCTTATCCTCTTTTTAATTCAAAAGCTTCAAAGAAAGTGATCCACAAGGAGTGAAAAGAAACAGAAAACACTGTAAAATAATGTTTTCTGTATATAGATCTGTGGATTGCACCTTTCCTGGCCATTTAAGGCTATTTCTACATACAGCTACTTTATGTTTTGAAAAGTTTTGGTTTGATGTAATTACTTTGGACCCAGTCTGTCACAACTAAAAGCATTACCACATATCAATAAATACAATAGGGAAAAGAAAAAAAAAAAAAAAAGAAAAAAGAGAGAAAGGAAGGTAAGAACAACTGCAGCAATTAAAAAGAAAAGCCCTTTAATCAGTATCCTAAAATTTGTGTTGAAAAAAATAATTACCAAACAAAAAACAGCTGACATTTAATTTTAATGTCAAAAAGCTTTTGCCAAAACACAGCACCATAGGCTTATAGAAAGCAAATAGTCATGAGATGAAGAGTTTTGTTAAATATTAAGCAGATATTGAGGAACAAGAAACAGAAATAAGCAACCAATTCAACATACCAAAATTAAAACATGGTGATGGTCAACAGAGACTGATTCATGGTCTATAATACATGCTAACTTGCAAAATTGAATGAGCAGCAAAATAATTGTGTTTCATCAAGAAAAAACAGTTAAAAACTACAAATAACTGTGGAAAGTATCAGAGCAAACTAGCCAAATCAGTATGATAACAAAATTAATACATGGAGAAAATTGAGAGTTGATAAATGAAATAATTAATTATCTGAACTACTAAATTATTGAGTTCTACCTAATTATCGAGTTCTGAATGTAATGCAATCAACCAAAATATTTACCTAAAACATCACTGGCAAGCAGCATAAATGATAAAACTATACAAAGAGTTAAATAAAATGTTGACTTACAGATTTAAATAAAACTGAACTAAGGTTTCATATATATATATATATATATATATAAAAATATATATAAAAGATCCTGCAAAGCACAAACTTCTGTTTACCTAAAATTCGAGATTGAGTAGAAATAGCTGAGTACGTCAGCCAAGCACTAACTAACAGCAGTTAAGACAAAAAATTCCCTTGTAGGGCTGTATCACAATTGCCTGCTAACAAAGTCTCTCCTGTAAAACAACTAGTCGTGGCCTCTATCAAACTGGAATACAAGTCAACGGGCAGATTTTTGCTTATATCATGTATTGCAATATCCTACTTGTAATGAAAAATATGTGTCTTCATCTTTAGGCATTACCTACAATCAACTGTAGATCTGAACCAAAGGAAAAAAAAATTAAATGGAAAAGAAATACTCTTCCCAGAGATAAAGCCTCCAATTTCATAACGCAATGAAGATGAGAGATGTACCAACATACCGACCAACAGCCTTAGGATTTTCAGGCAGTTCTGTGGATATAGGAGACAGGGTCACATCTGCTGTAAACCTAATATGGAAGCAACCTCAGCCTGGGTCTGTCTCCAGCTCTTCCACCTCCATTCAAAAATCTACCTTACATCTCTTTCATAAAAACTGGGATCATGACACAGAGACATTTCCTCTTTTGTAAAGCAACACCATCCAACGAAGAACCACCTCATTAAAAAGTTCCCAGTTCCAAATCTGTTTGCACTTGACTGTTAAAGGAACTTACATAAAATATATCTTTCATATTCCTCATATATTCAAAAGATTCCTAAGGGCTACTGTGTCTGTATTACAGAAAACAGCAGTGCATGCAACCTTCAAAAGGATGCCCAAAGCCTGTTAACAACATGGTAAGTGGTGTATGCAGGCAGCCATTGCAGCAGAAATACAGCTGGAATCAACATGAACTTGTTCAAACTGACATTATACTTGTTCTATGGATACTCTGTGGGTTAAAAAGACAGCTTGAGGAAACAACATGCCAACAGATTACAATTAAATTAGGATTAAACCTAAAAGCTGTCTACAACACGTTCATATATGCCCTCAAAGATTCTTAAGATTCAAATATTGTTTTTCCTGCCAATATTGTTCTTATTCTGTGAAGTTACAATGAACAAAATATATTTTTAAAACCTTCTTTTTGCACTTTGAAGAAAGTAATTATTTGGCAACTCCAACTACAGCTCAACACAATGAGGGTCACAGATTAAGGCCCCCATCAATTAAATAAAAGCGTTTTCACAAAATTTTAATTTTCCATGTCTAGATACAAGGTCTTGCACAAATGAAACTGTTGTAATTGCTTCAATTTTTTTTTTTCAAAACCCCTTTACAGTATTTCTACTGTTCTAGTGAAAATAGCTGCTCATTTTTCCCAACAATTGATACTACTGGAAAAGCAGAATCCCTCCCCTTAAATATGGAAAAAATCATTAGTAAAAGAATAAATAAAAAATGAGAGACAAAAACCGTAAATTAATTTAGGTTATACTACTGTCTGTATCAAAAGAAAAAAACAACAACAACAACAAAATCAATATCCACACACGTTGCCATCAGTTTCAGCATTCATTTAAATTTTAATAATGTAAAACAAAATAAAACCACTACCACCACAAAAGCTTGCTGTGCAAATCTAACCACATGGAAGTGTTTTAAAAGTTACATTCCATGGTGTGGAAAACAAACCCCAAACCATATGGGTTCCATAAAGTCAACAAGCTTTCTCAACTGCAGTACCTCAAGTGGAAGGTCATACCTGAATCTCTATGCTACCTGTCCTAATGTTAGAAATATAGAAGAGATGCCCACATTTCTCAAAAACTGCTATTCACACAAGCAACTTACTTTCATTGGCATGAGTGCAAGGAAGTCTGTGACAAGGTTATGAATTTTGCGAATGTAAAATTCCTCCTGGTAGAAATTTTCAGACCCCACAACAGATTCAGTCAGGAACAGGAAGACATTATCAGCAACTGCTAGCTCTGCCATCGCTTCATCTGCTTCAGTGAATTCTGCCAAAGCTGGGCAACAAAAATCACAAAAGGGGAAAAAATAAATTACAATTATCTGTTACCACATGAAACATATTTCAGAATACCTGGCTGACATGCAAGTTGACATGCTTCTATCAACTATGTTTTTCTAGTGTATAGGAAGACACCAGACTGGAAAAGACAAATGTCAGATGATCATCTCACCTTTCTTTAACAACTGTTAAAGCACATAATCCATTTACCTAATCAAATCTAAGGCTGTGAACCAAGAATCACAAACCAACCTTAATTAAACTTTAATCATAGTGTTTACATTTTCTTTAATAGATATTCTGGGGTAGACTCAATTTGGACCTAGTAAGGAGCCTGGAAAGCTTGTGAAGTACAGAGAAAAAAAAAATTTGAAAAAGATTTGTCCTTTCAAGATAGTGAGGTTTCACATTTACAGACGTAAAAAGTCACAAGCATGAATCTATTCTTAATTTAAGTGTTCAAACGATACTAAAGCTGCTAAAATTGAATCTTTCACATTTTTCAGTACATTAAAATCTATTTCACTTTAATGAGACACTATGCAATATTACTGTCTAATTAATTATTTCCAAATCTGTGTACACTTCAGAGCAATTCAATTCTGAACAACCAAACTCACATACTGAGAAACCTTTAAAAGAGTGTCAATAATAATTTTATCATAAAGGTAAATGCTAGCACTTCAAAAAGGTAACAGATACTTTGACTTACACCACTTGCAAGCTCGGAACACTAATATGCAGCAACTGCACTTTAGCATAATTTACCTGTCACATCGGATAATTGGGATATTCCTCGCAATGCCAGCGCCCAGGCTAATCTAACAGTAGCTTGCAGGCCTGGTAATTTCCAAGGCTGAGACTCCTGAAGACGAGTGTGTATCGTTGCTATATATTGTCTTTCTGCTAGCAAAGGGAGCCGGTGCATCAAATCTTGAAGAACAACAAAAACAAACACAACACCAACACCCCAGTAAACGAATGTGAAAACAAACATGCAAAATCCTACCAATTTGCTACTGATCAATAACAAAATTGGTTAAATAACAATTTATCTATCTGCATAACATAACCTCGTTGGGAAACCTACCAGCATTACCTTCACGATCCTCTGTGCCTTGCTCCAGAAAGCTGACATCAAAGCAGTAAAGGAGAGCCATGAGAAGAGACAAGTTCACACCGTCCAATGAGCCATCAGCTTCCACTGTTACTTTCTCCAGGTAACTTATGAGGATTAGAGTGTCATCCTTACTCAGTGGTGACTGGCAGGTCCAAACAAACAGACTTTCAGCCAAGGACTGTCGGCATTCTTTAATGAGGTCAGAAACCTTTAAAAGGAAAAAGACAAACAAAAACCTGTGAATATAAATACTCTGGCAACATGTTCAGTTTGTTCTTCTCAGTCAATCAGTATGAGTAGGTTAATTACTCTAAAGACAGCAGCTACAGAAAATGTTGGGTTTTTTTAAATTGCTAAACAACAAAAGGCACGCTTGTGCTTGTTAAATGCATTCATCTTCCCATGTATTCCATGTGAGATGTGAGCAGATATCCTGGAATACGACTACATGCAAACCAGCATCTCTGTCAAGACCAGGAGACATGAATCTAGACGGAACTTTTGTAGCTGTAAATGCATCACACAAAAGTCACATTTTGTGACTAATACACAACCGCACAGGTAGTTATATCCGGATAAGGTCATAGTGTTCCCCTTGCCCCAAAAGAGATGCCATCAACTGACTATACAGATACGTAACTTTTAAGACATTGAGAAATATGAAAGATGTTTAAAATTAGAACTTTCTTCCTCCAGACAAAATATTTATATCAACTTTAGAATATAAACATATATGAAATCTCTCATCCCCTATTACATATGGAACAAATATCATGCCCAACATAAAGGCTACCAAGCATTTTCATACTAATTTTTTTCCCCTTTATCTGGCAAAATATTGCATCCTATGATACCATTAGGTACAATGGATCTTGAAAACAAAGTTTGTCTTTTTTCTAACAGTTACACCAAAAACTACCTGTTTTCAAACAAGAACAATCATTTAATTTGTTAAATTCATTCCTCCCGTTTTAACTGCTTGAAGTCTTATGAAAACAACAGAAGCTTAAAAAAACCCACCTTAAATAAAAAGCCACTAATGGCCTTTCATAATGGTCTTTGTAAAACTGTATTTTACTTAGCTAAATCATGAGCCTCTAATAATATTCCTGCCCTATATCCACTGTAGCTAGTTAAATAAAAAACAGAGCTAGAAGCATTCTAGCTCCAGTAAAATCACATGCACGGTGATAAAGAGAAAAACTTTTCAACATTTAACACAGCAAGAGATTTGCACACAGACTTTAGCAGAATAATAGTTCTAATGAATACAGAGGGAAACATGGTAGTCCACCAAAAAGGAAGAAAAAACTTCTAAAATTAAGCGTTAAATTAATTTGAAGGTAAATTAAGATGAATGAAGGTAAATTAAAGTAAATCACAAGGACATTCTTTGCACAGTTTCTAGATTAATAGCAAAAGTGTAAAACTAGGTCTTTATTTGGTGGAAAACAAATTGACTGGTTATAACAGAATAATTTTTAGACAGATCACCCATTAGAAAGAAGTTAAGAAATTAAAACAATAATGTTAAAATTTTCCTACCAGAAACATACTCTGTAATTAGTCACAGTCTAAATTAAGTTCAAGCGTTACAAAAATAAGAACTCATTTTCAAGCAGTCCTCACTTCACTATTAGAAATGCTTATGTTAATATTAACACAATTGGATTATTAAAAAGAGCATTATTTGCCTGACTAGGTTTGGTTTCAATCTGTTTTAATAATTTGTGAATTTTAGTTTGCTATTTTTATTCCAATGGTACTGATAATTGTTGTGCTGAGAGCAGATCATTTAATATACAGTCTTTAGAATAAAATTGGGGAAAAAAAAAAGAATTTACACACACTGCAAATATCAGGCTTATTTTCTTACTGTCCTTGATTACACTTCTTCACTAAAAATAAGGTATACCCTAGCATCAGGGAGCAACAGCAAAACAGAAGTGCAGGAAGAAATCTGAATCCCACACTGGTATAATACAAGCTGTGGAGTAGTTACTATGATCGCTCAGACAGTAACAGAGCTTGCAAAGGTAGAGAACAGAAACTAGAAAGTTTAAAAAAAAATAAAAATCACTCCATATCTCCTGGCGGTCTAACTCTATTCTAATCTGTGCAGTAATTCAGAAGAATATTCACACCCAGTGAACATCTACCTCTTTGCGATGTTTCTCACTGCCCAATCCTCGTTCTCTCTGGAGTTTATCAAATTCATTGTTCAAATCAATGTGAGACACAAGAGTGAGGATCTTCTGAGTCAAACCCTGCTCCATTAGGTCATCTGTAAAGCGTGTCGTCATGGATATTAACTCTTGACTATAATGGAAAGAATACAAATTTAACAATTAAACGTACTATTCCCAGTCACAGAAGACGTCTAAAATAATGAATGCCATCAAATGTATTTGCTGACAGAAAATGTACAACTACATTATAAACGAAAGAACTAAATGTGCATTGCTAATCAGTACCCGGTGCCCACTCAAAACATTAAGCTGAATGGATACAAAGTCTTTAGGTAACTGTACATTCAAGAATATGGAATATGAGAATACAACATGGATCAGTTAGTTAAGATTTCTATCAAAAGGAAAAGGTACTATACATAAGATGCACATAACTCACAAGCTCACAGTCGCTTTCTTACTAGTAAATGCAATTGTCCAATTACGTACACCCTACTGAAGTGGTAGAGTTATTTCTAGAGTAATAATTTATGTTTCAGAATTTATATTTACACTGGAACATATGTTTCAATCTTTCTCTACTCGAGCAATCACTGTGCATTGGAAATAAACAGTGTGTACTGTTTTCTTTTTAAAGTCAAAAAATGTTAGCATATTATGTTTCTCAATAGATAGTGCATCCATTTTAAGTAGAGGCAAGAGCACAATTCTCTGTTTTACAGGACACGGGAAGCCAGAACACAGCAAGGGCAGAAACTCAGTCTCTGAAATACTGAGTAATTATCACTAGTTAAAGCAACACTGACTGGGAGGGTGTCTGAAGCAAAACATTGCCAAAAGAAAACTGAAAGTAAAATGGGTATCTTTATAATCCAATAAAAATATGTGCAAGAAAAAAAATAATATTATGCTTAAAAAACAAACATGGAAGCAGCTGCATCAGGTTATGAGAAACAAACCAATTTGAGAATATTCATACTGCCTTGATTTTAATTAGTTCTAAAAGCACACAAAGCAAAGAGCTTTGATGAGCTAATCACCCTAATACAGACCTGAGTTCCAATGTCCACGTCTTGCCTTGGCGTGACTGGATGAGGGTTCGTAGTGAATTGGCAATGCATCTTTTTCCATCCCAGTACAACAGAACAGCCACCAAACCTCTTGTAAGGCCAGGAAAATGAGGTTGCTGGTGTTCTCCTATTGAGTGAAAACACACAGAATAGTCACAGAAAGTTGAACATACACACTTTGATAACAGCTCTGTATCTTTGTATTTCTAACTGAAATACAAGTGTAGCATTCAAAGCAACTGTGGTTATTAACTACCACTTTGATTTGTTTCAGGCACCTCAAAGAAATCACAGATATTTTGGGTGCTATTAATAAAAATGATAGTCAACTATTAAAACATCCAAAAATTTAAAAGAAATAGAAGTGCAAGTCCATAAATATCCTAGTCTGAACTGTATTTGCAACTAATATCTACCCCTCTTAATAATCAATTCAAGCTGATTATCAGCAAAATATCTTTTCCTTATTCAAAATGAAATTTTCTGTCTGAATTTACATTGAAAATTCAAGTTCAAAACAGAAAGTAAGGTTGACTTGAAGACGGCTTTCCAAAGGTGACAAGTTTGCAGGCTGCTACTTTAGTGAATTTTTAAAAAGTTAGCAATGAACAGTAGCAAGTAATGATAACTAACAATTATACGTTAATAACTCTGAAATCAATTTTCCACATGTAAAGCATGTGTCACTTTCCAGAATACTTCTCTTAGTAATCAGTTATTAGATTATGACCCAAAGAGAGTCACATATCAATGTGTAACTAACACGTAGTTTGAAGAACGAATACCTATTACACTGCTTTATAGAAAAAACTCTCAATCTATTATTTTTAAACTATTTTTAATTCAGTGATAGAGAAGGTAAATCATAAAACCCTCTCAAATTATTCCTCCTTTTGCAACAGCTGCATAAAATATGTGCATTAAGGTTCAGAACACTGTTATTGTATTACATTACAGTGACAGTAGATTTCTTTTTAAGAACATTCTATGTTAGGAAGCTAAAGGCCTTGACTGAATCATGCATTCATGTTAAGCATACACTTAAATAAGAAGGCCCTATTTAAGTTGTATTTCTCCAGCTCTTAAGTATTTTTCCTTCTCACCAGCTAGAAGGAGCTCAACAGCTGCCAGCTCTCCAATATCAAAGAGGTCACTGAGGATAAAGGCTTCTCTGATTAGTTGCTCTGGCAAAAGCCTAGTTCCCTGCTGACCCTGGATAGCAACCCCTTCTGTACTTGCTTTCTGAATTTTCTCATGCTGCTGAACATTCTTTGGCTGCAAGAGAAACAAGCGTCGGAAGTTATTCAAAATGGCAAGATCAAATACTGAATAAAGCTTTACATATTAATCCTTCCTCACATATACAGTTCAGACAGGTTAGGTCATCATCATAAAAACAAAGGCAGTGTTTTTAAACACAGAAATAGTAAAGATATCCTAAAAATGGTTCACACTTGCACAACAATGGTCTCTTTGTGGGAATGTACAAAAATAATCTTATACAACCAGTGCTGTCATTTAGGTTACTCCAAATAACAGAAATTGAAAGTAAATTTTGCCACAATTCTCAACAGGAATTGGTATCAGCTCAATGAAAGACATCTGGGTTGTTGATCAGAACTGTTGCCTTACTCCAAAGCACTCTTTTCTACATCATTCTTTTTTCTATTACTCATATACTGACGAAACTCTATACCTGACTGTTAAATTTTCTGACCTATCAGGTCAAAAAGCCATATACCATCTCAGAAGAAACACCATTGAAAGGAGACATATTTCTAGTTGCTACCTTGTGATCTATCAGCTAAGAAACAGTGAGTTTCTCCACATCATCTCACATTCCCAACAAGACATATTATGTATTTGGTAAATTCATGTGTTCACCTGTTCTGTGTGTTCATTAACCTGACTGAAGCATAAGCATGGACCAAAACCAGACAAAATAACTTTGTACTTTATTTCAGACACACAAGAGTAGCAAAAAAAGCTGATACTTGACTGATGGAACATCAGATACTTCTAGTATTCCTTTCAAAATAGCATTCAAATAATGAGAAGAAAAAATATGTTATAGATAAAATTATCCTGTATAAGACACAAAATAATATGAATTATTCAAGCTATTTGTATTCTTGGAGCAGAATAAGATTGCTAAAACGCATTTGTGTTATGTACTGTAAAAATGCAGAATGAAAAGAATGGTCAGGACCTAAATGGTATGTAATATATCAACACAAGACAGAAAATCATCAACTCTCCAACTTATGCCACAAGAGAGCATTAGTCAAATACCGGATTTCTGAAGAGAGAAATGAAGTCAGATTTGTGTTTCTTTAAAACTTGGTCAAGGCGATGAATAGCTTCAGGTTGCCTTTTCCAAATGGCATTCATTACAGTCTGCCATATGTCCTTATATGGACCCCACAAACTGGCAGCTAAAAGAAATAAAACAAAAAAATGTATTTGAAATAGAGAAAAACAAAGAAACCAAAGTATTTATACACTATTTTCAATAAGTAGACTTTTTAAATTTACTGTTAGTCTCAGCTTGACAGTATAGAATGTTATGTCCTTCAACAAAGCACATTTTCCCTTCTTAAGGCACCAAAAAACCCCAATGGTCTGATATAAAACCTAATGGCATTTATGGAGCTAGAGAAGCAGCAAAGATGATGTATGCAGCCCAGTTCTGTGGCTGCAAGTCATCTTATAAAGATTTGATAAAATTTCTGGGTGTAATCTTGCATTCTTATATGCCTAAGAAATTCCCCCTACTTCAGTAAGATTAAAGACTAATGAAGAACTGTATAGCAGACCTCGAATCTGAACGTAACTCAGCAAGGCAGGCTTCCTGCTTTCAATTTTTCACAGAAAACTCCAAAACAAATACCTAATATATGAGGGATTGAAAATGAACAGCAGTGCTATCATGATCTGATGCATCAATGCATCAGACTGTGCAGAATAAGATCTATTCGAAACCAAACCCATAAGATTAAAGGCAATACTATGTAAGAAATAAAAATCATAAATCTAAAGACAGTTTCTTTCACATTTACTCATCTCAATTTAAAAAACAAACAAAAAAGTATTTCTGACCCCTTATACATATTTGCTGCTAACATTCTGCACAAGAGCTTCATAAAGAAATGGATTTCCTTTACTAGAAACAGACAGATCAATATAAATAATTACTTCACTATGTTTAGAAGAGATCAGATTATTTCTGGAAGCTAGCAAATATAAATGTATTATTATTCAAGATAAGTGTCTGCTTATCGCTACTCTAGAAATACTATCTGTCCTCCTCAACACTGCCAAAAAAAAGTTTTCTCTGCATACTTCAAATCTGAATTCAGTACTACAGTGGAAATTATCTCTTCCTCACTAGAAGTTGTATCCTGAAGACTGCACTAGAAGTTTCCTTATTTGTATTGGATTTCATAAAAACAGTATGCCAAACTAGTCTTCAGACTTGTCTATCATTGTCTAAACTGAAAACCTTACAAATGGAAAATTATTCTTACCACCTAGTATTAACATCCTGTTAAAAAACCAAAACCACTCAAAATTTTAAGACCCACATTAAACAGAAGTATCAAAACATTTCCCTTGTTAGATATCATTTGTATTTGTGAAAGTTTCAGGTTCTACACACCACAAATCACTGCTAAACACAGTAGATAAATTTGTTACGAATTGTATGCAGTTTGCCTGCAAGCTACCACGTAACTGCCTGATTGTAGGTAGTGTTATGTGTTTCCAAGCATCTACTGAGATGGTCCCTGACCCAAAGATATCATAAGCTAGTGGTGGTTTTTGCATGCCACAATTTTGCTAATGGAAAAGCTCCTTTAAGAGGTTGCTGCCCTCCTTCATTCAGAGCCACTTCTTCCCAACCATACACATGCTTCATTAATTACGTCCCTGCAAATCTGATGAACTGCACTATAAGTCATGTTAGTCAAATGATCCAAATTAAAGAGAAAAAGAAAAAAAACAACAACATTTTTGAGAGTTCTTCCAATCTTGTTTTTAAAAATCAGATTATTCCATTAACACAGGTTACAAAGTGGCCCTGCTAACCACTAAAACAACTAAAAGAGCAACGCCTGAAGCACAGAAGGAAAGAGCAAGTGGGTAATGAGAGGCAGAAACCTCTGAAACTGGCTTTGGTTCTGGAGAAATGATAAAATGGAACTGTGCCTTGCAGGTTAGCCTACATAAAAAAAATACTAACATTTCACCTAAAACTGGCTTAATACTTCCCCACCCTTCTTTTTAACATACAAGTTAATATTGTGGTATAAAATCAAGCATAGAGGAAACATTTCATCTTCATGTAGCCAGTTCTAGCCAGCTCAAGGTAACCCTGACTAGATGCATCAAACATATCCACACCTCATCTTTACCAGGCTGCTTACATTACAACAGCAAGCAAAACATAGCTACTCTGATGTGAAGGTGCCCCTCTCTTTCATACAATCAAGACACCACCTCAGACTATTGCAAAATACTACCTGGATGCCCTGAATAACAAGGCAGTGCAAGCCAAGTCGAAGCGTAGTAAGTGAGCATGGAGACAAGCATGGGTCTCAGAGAGCAAGACCCCTGGTTTCAGTCAGTTTTACCACTACCTAAGGTGTCTCGGAAGCAGCAACAAACTAAGCAAAACTTTGTCAGTTTTAGTCTGTTGCAAAGGAAGAAACTACATAAAACAAGAATAAACCAAAACAAATCCTCTCACCCCAAACTCAGAGCTAAAATATTGTCATTTATGACACAATTAGTAGTGCCAGTAGAGCTGTATCTGAGAAGGAGAGGACAGCCTGTAAAAAAAGGACAAATCCTCTGTCCTTTTTAAACATCAGAGTTTTAGTTATACAATGTTACCCCTGCCTATACAAATTCACTAAAAAAAGCTACTACTGGACAAATAATTTCACACTCCAAACTGTAGCTGGTTCTCCCACATAAACTTCAGAGATTTCCTTTCACTCTAAATGGTCTTTTCCAGCCTTCGCTCATATGAAATTATCAAGTCCAATAAATACCAGCAGTGATCCACAGTGCCTACCAAAAGCTATTCAACTATTTTCCTGGCCCAGTTGTTTGCCTTTGTCCCTACAACATAATTACTTTGCACCAGCTCAAACACATGCACCTTAAGGCATTAAAACAAATTAAGAATCTAGCTTTTCTAACTGAAAACTAATCCAAAAAAAGTTTATTTTCAGCAGGATCACATCTACAATCCAGTTTGCTCTGTGATGGCACAAACTACGCTAGCACAAAGATGGAGTGTTGCAGAGAGAATAAGCAACCAGGATGGAAAAAAGGTTTGACTTCAGCAACCATGATGACTTTTTCCCCACTTACACCATTTCTATTATTATTACAGCTTTAGAAAGGCTGAGCCATCCATCCGGGACAGCAAGGAAGGACAGGCTGGGTTGCTTCTTTTGGCCACAATAGCAGTTGATACTTATGCCTGAACTTTTTGCCAAGCTATAGACTTAATCATGCTACGTCCACCCCCCCAAACAACATACTATAACCTAAGGCAAAATCCTCATTAGTTCTACTACCACATCAGCTTTATTTTTTATCTCATCTTTCATGTACAAAACTCCTTTTTCCCCTGTTTTAAGGCTACAGAATCTCTTGCCATGTAATTTATACAATAAAGTGCAGTCCCATTTGAACTACTCCAATTTTCACTTCGACAAAGTCACATTTCAGATACTGTGAATGGTAAGAATAAATGCCCTTCCTCCACCCCAAATGAAGGGTCTTTGCTTTATTACTGCTTTTCTGTGAGGGGGCCAGGATGTAATTGATTGTTAGATCAAAATATCTTCTCTGTAAAATTTACTCCTAGCTTGACACAGGAATGGAGCTTTGAATTTTATTAACTAGTCACTATGACATACACCACCTTAGTTACAGACCTTTTGGCCATGCCCATGTTCCAGTCACGACTGCTTTTCACAGGGTCTCTGTTCTCTCTGTATTAACCTAATGAAGCTCAACAACAGTAAATGCAATGCCCTGTACCTGAGACAGAATAACTCTATCCAACAGTACAGGCTGGGCACCAAGCAGCTAGAAAGCAGCTTTACAGAAAAACACTGAAGTGTCCTGACAGATGGGAAGCTGAACACTACTCAGCAGCACATCCTCGCAGCAAAGAAGGCCTATACACATCAGGCTGTGTTAACAGAGTTGCAGCCAGCAGGTCTAGGGAAGTGATTATTTAGGCATCTCAGAGTCCTTCACTCCAGGACAGTGTTCAGTTTTGAGTTGCCCAGAGCAAGACACTGAAACAGGGGCCCTGAGAACAGGATGAATGAGAAGCTGAAAGAAATAACCTAGTTCACTTTTAAGAAGAGATGTCTAAAAAAGGGATGGGAACTTTGTTGTCTTCAACTGCTGAATGGCACTGTCCCCTGAAAACAGACAGAGGTACCCCAGGAGATGAGCAGCAACTGACACAAGCTGCAATACAAAAACTCCCAATGAGCCATCGGGGGGAAAAAAAATTACTGTGAGGGTAGCCACACACTGGAACAGAGGCCCGTCCTTGCAAGTATTCAACACTAGTTTAGATAAGGCCCTGAGCTGCCTGATTGAGCTGGCCTTGCTTTAAAGGGGAGGAAAAGGAGTGGACCAAATGACCTCCTAAGTTATTCTCCAATTATCCAGTCATTTCCTTTTGTATTAGACTTATTCCCCAGTTATACTAGGTAATTGCTGTGTTAGTAACCCAAAACCGTTCCTTGGGACAGGCTCCGAAAGGACCATGGGTGACCCGGCTGCTCCTAATCCTTAGGAACACTCAATACAAGAGAAACCAGCTCAACATTTCCAGACTCCTTGTGTAGCACAGAGCAAAGTTAAGGACCTGTTTCTTTTTTGCCTTTTATTGCATGCAGCATTAAGAGATGAGTGCAATACATAAGTGATGCTTAACCAAGCATACACCCAGTTACCACAGTCCGGATCACCCAGGCATGGCGGCAACTCTGACCGCGGAACTCTTATCACTTCACCAGGCACCTTTGCGTGGCCCGAGCGCCCCGGGTACAACCGCACGGAAGGAGGTCCGCACGGAGGCCGCCCTGCCCGCCGCCTGCCAGCACCACCGCAGCCCCCGCAACCTGGTGCCCCGCCGCCCGCTCGGGCCGCGCCGCCTCCTCACGCCCGGCCTTCCCAGGGCCGCTGCCGCCCCCAGCTCCGCAGACTCTGAGGAGGGGCGCGCGGCCGGCACCCCCCGATCGGCTGGCGGGCGGGCGGCGGGGAAGACAGCGAGCGGCACCATCGCGGAGGATAAGGAGAAGCCGCGGCCCCACGCTCAGGTCCCTCTTACCCGAATTTACCGCCAACGGCGCCGCCATCTTGGAGAGAGGGAGGCGCGATCGCGGCGCCACCGCCCGAGGAAGGCCCGCCAACACCCCGGGCTGCCCGCGGCGCCGCCTCCCGAGAAGCGGTGCAGCGTCCCGCCGGCTCCTCCCGCCGCGGAGGACGAGAAGAGGGTCCCACAGCTACCTTCTGTTCCGGCTGTGGGGTAGTCTGGCTGGCGAAAGTTAACAAACGGCCGTTTCCGCGCAGGGCCAGGGCCAGACCGGTGCGGCGGGCCCTGCTCCGCGGGCTGACGGGAGTTGTAGTCGCAGAGGGGTGCGGAGCTCCGCCTGGGGCTGTGGCGGCGGCCACAGGTGCGGCGCGGTGCTCGGCTGTAAGTTGCAGATTGATAGTTCATCGTGTCAGTCGGCTTCGTGTCCATGTTCGAACCTTTTCGAGGCGGCTGCGGCAAAGGGAGAGCACCGGGCTTCTGCAATCCCACGTTCACTTCTCTGCTGTAAATAACATATTGCTTCTATGCCGTTCGGTTTCTCTTTTGCCTTTCCTTTTCCATACCGTGCTGAAGAGTCTTTCCTTTCAAGCCTTACCCTATGTGCCGTGAGGCAAAACCGCCTGAAATCAGACGCTGCATCAGGAGGTAAATTTATTAGAACATTTTCATTATTTTTTTTTTCAGTGAAAAAAAAAGTTATACTATTTTTTTTTTCAAAACCAGAATGGTTTCCGTTTCTATGGTTTCAGATTGAAGTCTTAAAAAAAAAAAAAAGTAGTTTGTAAATGTTTTTATGATGGGTTATCCTTATTTAAAATGCAGATAATTAAAACAGCACTATTCACTTAAAGCCATTAAACTAAGTTTTTTGATCGACTTTGTAAGCAAGTGTGTGGCATTTCAAAGGCTTCAGTTGGTGAACTAGGGTTTACAGTCTTGTATAGAAAAAAAAGCAGCCCTGATAGTGGTTATATTGTTAAGAAAGCTGCGTTTAAACTCAAAGTATATGCAAGAAAAGGGTACCAGGAATGAAGAAAAGAAAGCAAAAATGACATTTATACATGTATCTGCAGATAAGGAACAAATATTAGATTCTTAGAAGTATCCTGTGTCTGAAGTGAATTTACCACCCTCTGTCCCAGTGGTAATCAAGTCTCCTCCAGAAATTCCCTCCTGTATTACCTTTGAGATAAAAGTTTCTGTCAAAAGTATGTATTAATTTTTAGTGACAATAGTTTATCTTCTTGAACTTTATTAAAACAATATTTCACGGTTGCAAAACCATGTCCAATGAAATAGACCCGTGGGAAATTGGCAAAATAAGCATCTTTGCTTCTCTAGATCTTCCCTGTAATGGGATGGCAGAGGGGGCAATAGAGCGAGAGCAGTGGTCCTGGGGTGAGGGGGAATTGACGAGGCAGCTGTAAGAAAAAGAGGCAGAAACCAGAGAAAGAGGAGAGAGAAGAGAAAATTTTAAAAAGGCGGGGGGGGGGGGGGAGGGGGCGGGGGCAGGGAAGTGTGTCCTGTCAAGAACAGCTCCTCACAGAGTTCAGTGGATGGATATGTTACTAATTTGGTCAAAGGGTTCATATTTTGTTGAGATTTCCCTTTTCCTGGTCTTAGCCATGAACCAGAACAGACCTATTGCAATGAGAATGATAGACAGTGAATTATGTATTTTATCCTAGGGAAGGAGGAGTGCGAGGGAAGAGGTGAAAGTAGTAAAATAAGTTATTCCACAACCATCAGAACTAATGCAGCTTAGTTACAACATTTCTGTATCTTCTCCCATGCACCCATTTTTTGTGAAGCCACAGCTTTGCTCCTACGCTGTCCACATACCACCCCAAGACCCATGGCTATGAGAGGCAGATACCATGATAAATTTGGAGACTTGTGTGCTGATTGCCTGGCCACAGCAAACCTAATGGATAGCTTGAGGTTTTGCTTCAGCCTCTCCAGCTACAGGGATCCTAATTTTGATCTTTTTCCTTTATACATTCTCTGATTTTCGTGAAGTTTGTGAGGACATAAGTTTTTGAGCCCTTTAGCCCTTGATCAAATTAGGTTGGAATTGGTTCAAGAATTGCAACAGGTTCAAAACTTACTGGAAAAGTTTGGCAGAGAGAGTGTGATTTCCTAAGCCTTGTTTCCTTAAGAAACAAGACTTAAAAAAAAAAAAAAAAAAAAAAAGAGAAATAAAGAAATGAATCCATTTTTTTAAAAAGCCTTTCCCAGGCATCAAGAGCTGTCATATTTCTTTTGGCATTCAGATGCAGACAGATTGCACACATTTATTTTTTTTTAATCTCTGTTGGAGGAAAAAAATCCTTTCTAACCACTGCAGATTTAATATTTTAAATTTCCAGATAATTCTTTCCTCTCTTTGCCAACTGGCCAATGGTCATATAGCAACATGAAGGAAACAAAAAACACCCTGAAAAGAGTAGATGGCATGGGGTTGGTCACTGGGCAGTTGAACTTCAGAAGAAAAATACCACATTTAGCTCCTGCTGCACAGCATTTATTACACTCTTTCTTTGGCAATGTGGTATTTTAATGCAAAATAGCTGTGACAATACAGCCTCTAGTATGGATGAAGTAAGAGAGGTATCTAGATACGCCATACCATACATTCTGCACATATTTATATTGACATAACTGCGTCCATCCATGCTTTGATGAGTAAGCAAGTCCATGAATTCTTTGCTTATTCTCGCTGTATTTGCTGTCCTTTAATTTAGGATCTTATTGTTTACCCAGGATAACTGGCTCGTTTGGTAGACTATTTTTGTCAAGTCACTATAGGAAAAGAATACCTCATTCCTCTTCCTAACAATAGCTCTGAGCAAGTTCTCCAATACAGCTGGGTTCAGTGAGGGACACCGGCTTCTTTCATCTTTAATTAGAAGATGCAAATCTGTGAAGTCTCAAAGGTAGGCTGACACTAAATACCTGGGATGGATATTAATTCTTCTGGATTCCAGGGAAAGGAGGTCCCAGATCACCTGCAGGGTAGTGAGTTCGGCTTGTGCGAGACTTTCGTGTGAGAGGTGTTATTTTCTTTAGGTGGAAATAACTACTAGTAATAAGTAAAATTGACTACACAATGGGAACCTGCTCTTTGACTGGAACTTCTACGTTGTTTGTGATGTAGTACAGGTGTAACATTATTATTTTTAATAATACTAAATTTAGTCACTGTGGTTCATAGCCAAATCACACATCAAGATAAGAAGATAATGATTTTCTTTACATTTTATTACAATCAGGAAGAATAATTATTAGCAATAAAAAAGTATTATTCAAATGCCCAAGAGGCCCTGCTTTATTTCCTACCTTCAGTCTTGAGTGTCATTGTGATCACATCCTAGGTGATGGAGTAAAATGAAAATTAAAACGCTTTGCTGCATTGCAGCTGAAAAAGATGCCTTGTAGAAGTGCATGTACATAAATAGACCAGTCTTTACATTGTGAAATATGCTTCTTTACCCAAAAAGTCAAAAGCATTTCTGGCTACTGATTAGACTGTAAAACTTCCTTGAGCTCTTACTTTGACTGACATTAACTCTGTCTGTGCATCTCAGCTTACTGGTCTGTAAAAATGGGTATAACATTTCACAGCAGGCCTGGAATGCCGATCAACTGGATCTTTAGCCTGACCCCATCTGAACAGAGAAAAAGAATGTGGTTTTGGGTTACGTTAAGTTGGCAGAGTAAAAATTCTGAATTCCCTTACTATGGTGACTAATTTTCCTGAAAACTTCTTAGCCATCTATGATCCTGTCTTTGTTACAAAAAGGTGTGTTTTCTACATCGAGATAGTTAGCTTGGTATCAAATCTTAGGAGAAAGTCTAAGACCTTTCCCTGCAGCAGTTCTCAACAAAATAATTTTGTAATTTCTCCGTCTGCTATCCTAGATATTTCTACTGTCACCATGGTATCTAAGCTCATCGGAGAAACTGCATGA
This sequence comes from Balearica regulorum gibbericeps, assembly GCF_011004875.1. NCBI lineage: Eukaryota > Metazoa > Chordata > Aves > Gruiformes > Gruidae > Balearica > Balearica regulorum. The sequence goes on from NC_046184.1 coordinate 53,652,856, forward strand.
GGTTGTTGCTAGCTTGGGTAAGTGGTTTATCTAGTCCAAGGCAACAAAGAGCTAAATGTTCTCGAAGTTATATGAATACCTTCCTCAGGGTCTGGAAGAGGGGGGAGAGGAGCTGAACAACAGTGAGTACTGCCCTTCCTGTGTAGGTGAGGGCAGTTATTGACTATAGGCATCTGACCAGAAATTAATCCCTTGATAAACAGTATGAGTAATTTTCCTGCTTGACAATTGGGTCTTTATGATCCCTCTTCAGGCTTCAGAGGTAAAATGAAAACACTGTTCTTGGCCGTGTGATGTATTGTGAGTTAACTTTTTCTTAATTCCTGCTTTGGGGCCCTTAAAGCTATCTGTCTTTTTATTCTTTCTTCTCTATCCTGGAATGAAGAATAGCTTTTCTTTTTTGCAATAATTTCTTTATTCAGTGTCTGCAGTGAACAAGGCAGTTACTAGCACAGGAGATAATCTGGTTATTGTAACTGCTAGTAATTGACAAGAGGTGGAGAAACATACAACAGGGAAAATGATGGAAAGACAAAGTACGAGCAAAGTGGAGATATTTGATATCGTAAGTAGAAGTGTTGGCACATCAACTGCCTTATTGATATTCATTCTGTTCAGAGATTTCCGTATTGGATTTACAGATGGTTGATGTTTTTGCTAGCTACTAGGCCCACAAATTCAGACTTCATCCTGAAATTCACACTGAACTCTTCCCAAAGCATGTTGTATATATTCTGCAGGCTGAGTTATACACTTATTGCATCCTTTTGGGTTCTCATCAGAGAACGACTGTGCTGGTATAGGTGTAAAGCTACAGAAGTGTAATGAGGTCACTTGGGCAACACTGAAGGTGTGTAAAGTTGCACAAAAATGTCTGTGCTAATAATGTAAAGCACAGGGTTTCTGTAAGTGGAGATAATACAGGAGACAGGAGAGAAAGTATCTTGACAGTCGTAATCTGAGCTAAGTTGTAAAAAAAATCATTACTTTATACTTACAATCTGAATTTGCTATGGGAACCAGTGAGACTCAGGAAAAATGGCATCTCATAATGTCATCTCTACTGCAATGTGAAATTGCTTCACAAATTGTACTACCCTTTTGTTAATTATTTTCCCAGTGCTGTCCACTTCTTTGGAGTTCTCTGAGTACAAGATAAGAAGGTCCTGTACACCAAAGATGTGTGCAGAATTTGGCTTGCATACTTCTGACAGTCAATTACTGAAATACTTTCCCTGGCTTGATGCTCTGAGATAGCTTATTTGAAGGAAAGCCCTGTGTAAATAGGTAGCATAAGAAAGTATTTGCTTTCTGCTCCAGTCCATTTTTGTTTTGTTGAAGTTTCCTGAGGATCAGGAAGAATTATCCTCAGGAACAAGAACCTGAAGGACATGAACTGAACAAATCCCATTTCTGGAATAGGCAACTGTATTAATTGGCTCTGGTGTCAAAATATTTCACTGGAAGTCACATGTCTATTAAAGCCTCCTCTGGTCTTCTTTGATTATGACTGTGCTGCAGAAGGATAACGAGAAGCATTATTAGCTGTTCACAATGAATGGGGCAATTGTTGAGACCACACGTTCAATAACTCCTACCAAGGTGACACTTTAGACATTGGAGCACTAAACTATATTATGTGCTTGAGTGATCAAGGCTGGAGTTTATGGCTTATGCTCATTCAGTTGCTTGAATGCTTAAGAGTAGAATAGTGGAAACCCTTTATCTTATGTGCAGGTTTCTGAGCTGCTTGGCACGTATAACTCTCATACCTTTCGTCTAGATGGTATCAGACAGTCAAAATTAATTTCCCTCATCATTCAAGAACATTCCTGTTCTAAGTCAGACAAAGCTAAATCTCTGTCTTTGAAGTGCAGTGCTGAAAAACACTTGGTCAGCTATTCTGAACTCTCAGATAAAATGAGACCTAACCAATAGAGAAGACAAAATTCTCAGAGTTAATTGTATGTGTCTGTAGATGTCCAACACGGTGGAATGGCAATCCTTTAGGTCCTTCTGCAAGGCAAAACTATTACTATCATAGATTAACTTTAGTGGAATTATAATAAAGCATACTTAGGAGAATAGTTCCCTCCAAAGCTAATAACCTATTGAAAGCATACATGCAAGAAATACTGATTTGAAGAACGGAAATTCAAAGGTCAAGACCTACATTCATCATTATGGTTGGTATCTGCATAAAGGGTCATACCAGTTCTCTTTAAGTACACAGCAGTAAATTATGATTATGATCTCAGGATAGCTTTACGTCTTGTGCTATCTCATTACAAATGACAATCAATATTTGCTTGGAAATAACACTCAGAATGTGTCACTCGGCTGCATTCCTAGGCATCTGCCTATTAACAATATAATTTTGTTTTTCTTATGCATCACTCTCAGTCTTATTTAATGCACAGTCTGTCTGCAGGAACAAGAAGTTGCGATGAGGTCCAGCCCAGGAGAAGCTTGAGGTACTGACTCATTCTGAGACACTGAAGGAAAGGTTTGCTTGCAGGTATATTTAGACTATAACTAGACAAGGACACTAAGCTATGAGAAACCCCTAAAAATGAGGTGGCCTTATTTTTAATGAAGATTTGATTGTACCTTTTGGGTGGCTTACTTTGACATTTTTTTATACTGGCAGATAGTAAACATGTTTCAAAGCGTGTTTTCCCAGAACTTCTCAGAAATTCTAGTGTCAATTTTGAGGTGAGATCCAAACAGCATTATAGGAGAGATTAATGCCTCCCTTTCACTGGAGGAGTTCAGATCACTTCTTCAGGTTGTGAGAAGCTTGCTAAGTTCTGCCCCCTCCGGCTTAACATACATCTCCTACCTCCCATAAAGGTTGGAGGGGACTTCAGCATTGTATGCTCTCAGTCTCTCATTAGTGCCACTTCATTTTGCAAAAATAATTAAACTTTCACTGGATATGGAACTGGAGCCTGCCGGGGAACAGGATAGAGATAATACCACCATTCAAAAGACTAATCTGACCACCAGGTAAAGAATATTTCTCCTGCGATTTGTGTCAGTGATTAAGTCTTTTGGAGAAAAGCATCAGCATCAACCGAAAGAATTGAGGGAATCACAACCCAAGGCCCTCAGCTGCCTAGAGCTCTTGCTCAAGTACTGTGAGACTCAAATACTAATTCACTTTCTGCCTAAATTACAAAGAAATGTAACTTAAGTGTCTGCTACTTTGGAGAGTTCTTGAAAGCCTGAGCCATATGTGAAAGAGGACACCACTTCCACCAGCTCTGTCAACCTAACCAGCTATAACGGGTTTTTTTCTTTACAGGTATTCCAAACCAATGCAATCTGTATTCTAAGGGTGGATTTTTTTTCTGATCTCAGCAAGAACAAAAACATGGTTTTGGTTTTATTTTTAATGATCAGAGACACTCTTTTAATACTTTCTGGTTTTTTTGCCTACTCAGATAAATCAGTGAGTCATATAGCCCCAGTGCTCTCAATAAACTGATTTCTTGTCTGAAAGTTCTGTGTCTTTTCTCTCTATTCATGGCTCCATAAAATAATTATCAAACTCTAAGTCTTACCTCACACTGAATTTCATGCATAACACCAGAAAAAGGACTTTTTGAAGAGTTAGTCTCCCTCTAGAGCTAACAGCCTTCCACATTGCTAGGACTCCCTGTTCATAAACAGCTTACCTCCTTTTTAAATACTATGCAAGCACAGACTTAGAGAAAGTTAAGGGGATAGTATTAATTGTTGGTGTTTAAAATTAAGAGGAAAAGATACAGGGACAGTGGGTACGCACACGGTCAGTATCACCCAGGGTAGCGTATGTTCTCACTCACATGACACTTCTCTGCCCACATCCCTCTCTCAACTAAATCACTGCTGAAGTCAGCCATGTCATAGCAAGAAGTTCTTCAGTGGAAGCCTAGCTAGGCTAGCCTAGCCATTGCTAGAGCCAGCTGACACAAGGACTGTTGTGGTAGGACAGGAGTAATCCCCTTTCTGGTAACCTTTTGTCACATGCTGTGACATGAACCAACTGCCCCAGCTCAGCCTTTTCCCAGTGGGACACACCTCACAGGTAATTGTGCTGTCAATCTGCTCCACAGCAGTTGACAGCCCTCTGCAGACTGAGCAGCCAGGTCTCGCTTTTAGAGCTTTTATTTAAAACAACTACTTGAATTTCACAGGTGCAAAAACTCAAGCACTGGAGTACTTCATAAAAAGAGGGCTTAGAAACACCATCCTTTTCAACTTTTATGTGCTGAATTTTTTGGAGACTTCTGTCATGAACTGGTTGCTTCATGACATGCAGAGCTGTTTTATCCAAATGTAAGGAGGACATAACATACTGCTAAACTAAAGGACTATGCAAGATGCAGATGAGCCATGAAAACCTAGGGTGGCTCTATTTATCCTCTTAATTCCTCAGTTATCTGAGATGAAAGGCACCAATTAAAGGTGAATGCTGTATCACAGCTAAGTTTTCTTAAGGAAGTACAGTGCTCAGAATATTAGCCAAGCGTCTTTTACAGTTTTGATTGTTCAGTCACATCAACAATTAGAGAGCAATGCCTAATAAAACTCAATTAGGCCATCACATTCTCCTTTCTGTAGAACTACAACAGAACCATGTTATTCTTTCACCGGTTTTACTTCATGTTTTAAGACCTGTGCTGTTTGTTTCTGCTCTTTTACTTTTCATGACAATAGTACCTCAATAAATAGATACTGTACCTATTTAACTATTTTTAAATAAAATCCACAGAGGTATTTTCACTTGCATGACTAAACTGATATAAGCTTGGATTTGAACTAGGTCTTGAAGATGAAAAAATAAAACCCTTGTCTTTACTAAGATCGCAGCTGAGACAACTTACTGTTTACCTGTCCTAAGGTGAGAACATATGACTTCACCCTAGTGAGAAAAGGTCTGAGAGTGCTCCCTCTGATTTCTGTGCCTTTGAAGTAGGCCTGTAATGAGTCAAGGTATATACTGCTCAGAAGAATGAGGAAAGGTATATATTACTCAGAAGGAAGAAAGTCCAGTGTCTAGATTCCTATCTGCAAAGAGGAGTGAAGAAACCAGCAACTAGCTTCCCTCTCATCCCTAATTTTGGCAAAGTCTTTTTCCCCAAGTGGGAAGTAGCTGGCTGCCCACCTAATCTTAACTCTCTTACTCTGCTGCTTCTGTGCTGGAGAGCGAAGAAAGTGATGGCCAACCATGTTGGTTGAACAAGTGGGTTGCTTCTGAAGGACAACGAAACTGTCCACATGTTTATGGCAGGACCTACTGTTAGGAATCACCCTGTGCATCTTAGTCCGTGGTACATTCCCTTCTCTCTTCTCTCAGGAGATTCTTCATTACCTACTATTCTGCTTAGTCATAGCTTTACCTTGAAGTCTTTTCAAAATTTATTCCAACATAATACACCCAAGGGATTAAAAACGGAAGATTCTGGATACATTAGGTAGAATCTGGTGGGTGCCCACCTTTTTTGGTTTTTTTTGTATCATAATACTGTACCCAGTGTTTTCCACAGTGTAGGTCTAATATTCAACATGGAAGTCCTGTGTGGGAAACTTGCAGAATGGAACTGTCTTTCAGAGAAGATGAGTTTTCACTGACCTGAGGAGAAGCTGCAAATGCTCACCTGTTTTGGAAATCAGGCTACTTTCATGGGATCCTGTGCAAATATAAATACCTACAAGTTTTGAAAGTTGTGGCTTTTAGACATTACACTGGTTTATTTACTAGTTAGAAGAAATACTACTAGGCACAGACTAAAACCACACAAAAAACCCAGCATATTTTTCTTCTCTCTGTGCCAATCCAACAACTGTGCAGTACATTTTAAGGCCCAGCATACAGTGAGTTTGCATAAAACAAATTACAAGCACTGCAGGCAAGCATGACACAATATGCTATCAGTGGCAGTGATGGTGGCACATCTGTTCTGAAGGTTTCCATGCAAAAATTCATTTTGGTTTCCCGGGTATGATACCAATACAAAGAGAATAAGGAGAAAAAAAACAAACCAAAATGGAAGTAAGTTAAAGTAAAAATCATCACATGATTTACATGGTTTAGCAAAATATGGCTCCTATCAGAGGCTGACTGGTGACAATTTAAAATAACTTATTTATGAATCAGAGGCAATTTATCATTCCTTAAAAAAACCCCAATTGCTAGATTACTAGGAGTAAAACAAACTAGGTCTACCCAGGGCTTTAATTCTATGTCTGGCCTGTTAGCTGGAAATTCTCCTGTTCATGCAGTAATGTGCATGATTTTAATGATTTTAAAATGTTGCACAGGAAAACAGAGTAAAATTTTAAAACGCATATGAAAGAATAAAAAATATATATTAAAATAGAAAAATATCTACAGTCCTTTAGGTGCCTTGGTTAACCTATACAATACAGTCGGGATACCAGCCTGGTATCTGCTCCCCCGGGATATAATCACTGCCCTCGGTGGCTCTCAGCCTGGCCCAGTAATGCCGCAGGGTGCTGGAGGGAAGCTGGAGCAGAAGGGGAAAGAGAACAGAGCAGCACAAGGCACACAGCACAACCTTCGCTCTGTCAGCATGTCAAGCACAGGCTGTTAAGAAGAGGAAATGTTCTTTATCAGAATATAAGGGCCCAATTTCTCTGTACAACAAGCGCATCTATGTCATACAGAGTCTCGGTTATGGTGCTGCCTATATGCAAGACTGATCTTATTATTCTGGGATCTCTCATTTGTCATCATTACAGTCAGGTTCCTGCAGCTCCTTAAGGAACATACTCATATTTCTGATTAACAAATGCTTCGACTTTCCTATTTAATCTATTATTTTGCCTATCTAACCTACCTAATTTCAGGCTTGTCTCTCTATCAGCATTATTTATATAGCATAAAATTAGCTGCGGTAGCTCACATTCTTTGGCAAAAGGAAGTAGATCTGCCTGGAAAACTGCAAGGTTGCAGCTGGAGCTTGGCTGGAGCAATATATTTACAAGCATCAAAGTTCACCCCAGCCCTTTAACGCAACGTCATACTTTCTTGACAGGTCACACCTGGCCTATGCACAACTTGAGCACCAATGCCGATAAAGCCGGTGGAAATTCTTGTAACTAACAGTTCCTGTTTATACGGCAGCCATGGAATCAATACGCAGGATCAAGTATTGCGTTTTCTCAAGTCGTGCACTTTTTATTTCATCTCAGCAAATCCCATACATCTGAGGCGTTTTTATAAGAATGCAAGCACTTTTGAGCTCTGTGGAAAATGCTGAGCGCTGTCAGATGCAGGCAGAGGAGGGCAGAAGAGAAAAAATGCATTCCTTTGAACACACCAATATAGAAGACAATTAAGGAGCACGACAATAATGAGCAATCATTCTCTCGTAATGTATGTTGTGCTTTAAAGAGCAGGGGAGGACTCCCTGAAAACAATAACAAGTAATATAATGAAGTCCTGTCTACACAGGAATGTTCCTTCAAATATTTCAGATGAGTTGGCTTGAGTGCATTCCCAAAGATTGTCTTAAAGTGGCTGGGCTTTCTTTTTGCGTGAATGAAACCTAGGCTCACCAGCCCACGGCCTTCAGCTATGAGCTGCATCAAGCTCATGAGAGGATTCTGTCCATTTTTGCATGATTTGCCCTCATCGTACATGTGATAAGGTTCATTTGCTGCCTGGCCCCCGAGTGCCCTCTTCTGTTACAAGATCATCTGGATTAGGTATATTACTCTCCCTGAATGCTCGTGGCTTACTTTGCAATTCCAGCGTGTGTGTGTCCCCCCAAATTCATACATGTTTTTAGAGCAGCACCTCTTTTCCTCCCCTGATATTGTCTCATGGGTTGCGTGTAGCATGTCTGGCCCCAACTCTATTACACTGCCTCCAATATTAGGATTTCTGAGTGTTGACCAAACCGAATGCAAGAGAGAGACGTTCCTGAGAAATGGACCAGTGCCACCATAAAGCAAAGTAACTCTGGCTGGTCTACAAGAGCACAAGGGATGTAGGGATGTGAACAGGACCTCCAGTACTTCTAATTATTCAGAATAGGATGAGCTGTGAAAGATTTATCAATGGGAAGTCACTGCTGAACAACAGTATTGTAACATACCCAGGTGATTTACCACAGCTGACAAATGACATCACTTCAAATAGGGAGTTGCAGAGCTAATATTTTTTTCAAACCACTAAACTGAAATGCAAAGACTGAGGTTACAAAAATGCTATTTGAAATCCAGATGGACAGTCAGCTTGAAAATGCTGCCCAGGGAAATACTCCTATGATGTCCTGTATTATATTGTAGCTCTGCATCTCTAAACCAGGTAGTATCTGGATGCCATCATCGGTGGTGGAAATGAGCTGTATCTTTCCATCCGTTTGGCACCGCCTTCCCTCGTGTGGTCATTTTGGTGCTCCACAAACAAGAACTCAATCTTCTGTCCCCACTTTGCACTGCTCAACTACATATCTGGGCTTGCTGCTACTCTTCCTACCACTTAAATAACGTGACAGCACCACATGAGTTAAAGGGAATACAGGCATTTTTATTGCAAGAGCGGATGCAGAAAAAAAGCAATAGCAAATATACTTTGGCTCATAGTTTGTTCAGCACTCTTTAGCTCCTTTCACATTTTATGAGATGAATTACCAAAATTAGACATTTCAAAATGCTGAGATTATAAGACATTTATAATCAAATCTTCAGCAATATAAAATTCTTGGATTCAGGCCACTTGCTCTAAAGTCTGTTCCCTTCCAGTGCACAAGATGCTGACTGACCTGTGTGTGTATAGGAGATCTCAAGGCAAAGACTGCGCTCCATTTTACTATGCACAGAGCAAAGCAATGCAGCCGCCTTTGTTGCTTATCTGCATGGTGTCTCTCTCACTTCCACAATCAAATATATTTCAGTACCCTTCTATGCAATGCTGCCTATCTTTCTGATTTATCCCTTGCCTTTTTCGGTAAGACTTTTTCTCATCTCTTGGAAACACACTTGAAGGTAACATTGCTATAGAGGTGCACATAGAACTGCAAACTTGAATCCTGCTACTATCACTTCTCATTAGCTCAGCATCTTCTCCCCCCCTTCCCATTCCAACACCAGCACAGGATTTCTACAGAAAGGAGATGTAGACTGGGAGGCATCTTATTTTACTACACACTACTGGGTTCCCTGGGAACATCTATTTCCTAGGGAAGCCCAGACTGGAAAAACAGATGGGAATGACATTCCAAAATTGAGGAAAAGAATTAAACCTATTATCATTGGCACTGAGTTCAGTGTAGAAATGGCAAATATTTGCAATTTGTCTCTGGCAACGAGGCACCGTTACGATGAGGAACATCAGCTTTGCAAGCTGCTTGATGCATAAAAATGTTTCAAAAAAGAAAAGGAGGATAGGAAATAGAAGTCCAAGGATTCTGTGAATGGATTTCAGCACAGGAGCTAGAAGGCAAAAGAAGAGCTGGAAGAATGCTTGTGACAACTTGTGCTAACTTTAACACGAGTGTCTAGATTCAGAGGAGTTTCAGTCAAGGAAAACAACATACAGGAAGATTTGCTGAAAATTGTGCAGAAAGAAAAAGACCTCTGATGAATATTAGGACATTATACCACTACCTCAAGCATACCTTGAAGTTAACAAGAGTAGTGGTAGCTTCCTGGAGGTCCCGACTGCACCCTTTCCAGAAAACAGGAGTGATTTCTGCTTTCATTTGCAAAGATAGGTGCACTTACAGATAAGGTGCGCTGTGCCAGTTATGCTGAGTAAGTAAAGATTATCATGAAAATATTAGCTGAGGCAGCCCTCTAAAGTTCTCATTTTCCCCTAATAACACAAAAACATTAACAAAGATGCATTTCTTTCATATCTTTGGCTATAATACATTCATTTTTCATGACTGTATTCTCTCATTTAAGAAAGAGCAGGACAAATGCCTCATCCTGTTTCCCTGAGCAGCATGGACACTTCCTCCTTCTCTCATGGATTTTGAACAAGACATGGTGAACATCTACCACTCGCAGCAACTATTGATCAGAGCATTTGTAAGGCTCCTCCACCTGCCCTTCAATTTCCCAACAAAGCCCTTCATTATTATTCTACAGTCACTCAGAACAGTCATACAGTTTCTTTCTCCAATACATTTGCCCAGTAAAAGGCATCATTAGCCAGAGGAGCAGAAAGATGTCTGGATCTCCCAGAGTGACAAAAGGAACGGAGACATCATTAACCTCCATTACAGTCTGGGGAGCAATTCTTATTTTTGTTGCAGTAAATAAGGCTGAATTTCTAAAAACCCTGTCATCAACTATTGTATATCATTCTGCATTGATATCTGTGAACATTCCATAATAATCAATGAGGCTTTGCAGAAGCTTAAAAAGAAATCTTTTTTTTTTTTTTTTTCTATTTATGAAACCTGACTTTCAGTCGGAAATATAGGCACACACGTCCAGTTGCTGCTTCCAGCACAACTCAGGATCATGAACTTTCCAAATCTTGAAGTATTTTCTCAGCACCAGCACACTGAAGCACACACATAATACATATTGCCAGCACACACTGGTAGACCAGCATCAATTTAGCAAGCAGCAAGCCAACTGCATTGTTGGCAAGCGCTGAGGCACTAATGATTGCACGTGTCCACATGCAGAGGTGCTGCTGTATTGGTTTTTTGTTGTTGAATATTCGAACTGAAGTCCATACAGATGCTTTGCAAACTTTACCATCCTGAAGTCTCAGCATAATTACTCCTCATCCCAAGCAGGCATGGGAATTACTCAGTGTCTACCTCCTCCTTTTCTGCCAGTATTGGTAGACCAACATCATGTCTCTTTCTAATCCCTTCTCAGGACACTCCACTGTCGATCTCCGCCACGTTTCCTCCATACAGCTTGGCAGCCATTTGAAATGGCAGTGACTTAACACCAGAGGGGTCCTGAAAATAGCTTAGTTTCACCCCAAACTGCAGAATCCCAGTAGGTTCCTGTATTTGTTCCACCAGACAGCGACTGTGGAGCACTGCCCGGCAGAACATCTTCTCAGCACATTGTGTGAATCAATGCACAGCAGTGTACATGCAACAAATATGTACTTAGTGGAGGGTGCCCCTGCCCATGGCGGGGGGAACTAGATGATCTTTAGGGTCCTTTCCAACCCAAACTACCCTGTGATTCTATGATTCTATGAATCATGGGGAAATGGAGGCCGAAGCACAATAAATAAGTAAATCATATAGGTACACATTTTTATTCTAGCTAGTACACATTAGTTATTTCCAAGAAAATGTATTCTGAAAGCTTTTCTTTGTAGATATGGAAACAATTTCTTAGAAACAGTCCTGCTTAGTTATCAGGCCTGTTAAAAACAAGTGAAAACCAAACGTTTCCAAAAGCAAATAAGGTGTCAAAATGTGGCTGTGTAAGACTGTGTAATGAAAACAATTACAATTAAAAGCAAGAAAATAATTAATTTAAGGACATCTTAAAGCTTACAGTGGCCACATGATGGCCTAGTGAATTATTCTTACCAAATTAAAGCAGAGGTGGAAGCAGGGCTGTGGGTAACCTTCAGTAACATCAGCCAAAGTAATCTTCAACCATGTAGATTTTTTTCTACAGTATTATTGGCTGATGCTGAAATTTGTCTTCATGTAGGGCTCAGCAAAGGGACATGAACAGACTCTTACTACGGGAAAGACTCCCCAATACTGGATTAAAAGAAATCACAGAATTCACTTAAAAAACAGCCTCAACTTTGACCAAGAATTGCAGCTTTTAGATACATTATTTTTAATCTTTCTTTCCAAGTCAGAGCATTTGCTTTTATTCAACAGGAAATGTTGCCAGGTGTTAGGTGTGTCAACAATTACATTACTTATATAAGTTACTTACATAATGGGTACTTCTGGAACATAATTGTTTATATATAGGTTGATATGAAAATGTGAAAACGATAAACTTTTTGGAGAAATATATTATTTAGATATATATTCACCTGAATTTATTAATATGTAGCTTTTATATGCAGTATATGTTACAGTTTGATATATATGCAGAGAAACATGGAATTTCTCACACACATAGGTGTTTATATTCCATTGTATGTTTTGTTTTCAGAACACCACATTTATGTTCGCATCAAGACTACTACTGAAAACAGTATTTATTTTTATGCAGACCTGGGTCTTGCCTACAGCCAGAAATGGTAAAGTTAATTCATAGAGCTTTCCTGTTGTGGATATACGTATATCGATATAAGATTTAATATGCATAAAGTAACACTAAATTGTTTTAGGAAGGAGAATGCCAACACAAGGCACTTTACTGTTAGTGGAATGGGCATATTGTACAAGGCTGTACTAGTATAACAAATCTAAGACACAAAAGTAAAGGAGGAAAACATCATGGCGCTAAACGAAATAGTTATGCCAATGCATTCTGTGATGAACACCTCTCTTTCCTATCAATTGCTGAAATAAGTAAAATTCCCAGGTGAGTATCCTCATGGCAAAAGTAGTAATAGCTTGTGCACTGGAGATAACTGATAATTAACCACCCAGGATGAGGCTGCCGGTTTGGAGAACTAAGGATGCTGGTGCAGGAGAGCCACTGGAGTGCTATAAAGGCGGTGAGTAAAAGTGCTCTTTTTTCTGTTAGCTGAGGTGATGAGGTCCTTTGTGTGGAATGGGGATTACAGGAAAAAGGAAGGGAGTTACGAGTTCAGCTTTAACACTCCCATGGCCCAGGGTGTCTGCAGTAGAAAGAGGAGACAGAAGTAATGTGGTTTGTGTGAGTTTCTGACAATATAAAGACCCGAAAAAAGGAGGCTTTTTGGCAGAAGAGAGATCCCCTCCTTGAGAATTTGTAGGAAGTTGCTTCTGTCAAAATTACTTACAGCCCCTATGCATGAAAACAGAATTTGTCTGGATTTTGTAAGTGAAGAGAGAAAAACAAGAAAACACCTTTTTCTATGCTTTTGGCTTCTGTTCAAAATGGGGAATGGACCTGGAAAATCCTAATAATAACAGGGGAGCACCCTGTCAGTACCTGCTGCCATGGGACAGCCATGCCTGGGCACAGAGAGGTGCAGGGTGGGTACGGGAGGCTTTTGCCACCCGAAATTGGGGCTGACGGGACAGCAGCACAGTGTCCCGAGAACCGGGGGGACATGGAAGGCGTCTCCAAATTTTGCAACTTCAGAAACAGATGTCCTTGTTAGCGAAGCAATCCTGTCACGCCAGGTCCTCGTGGTTGGAGCCTGTGAGGGGGAAAAAATAAAGGGAGGGAAAAAGGGAAAAAGGGAAGGGTAAGGGGGGAGGTGGCGCAGGGGTCCCCTCCCGGGGGGTACCGAGGCAGTACAGGGGCACAACCCCGCTGTCCCCGGCGTGTGAGGGAAAGGAGGCGCTGTGAGAAACCGCTGCCTGTGTTGAATTTACAGGGAGCCGCTTCCAGTCCCGAACTAAACGCCGCGAGGGCTGCCCGTGCTGGCGGCCGGTCTGTGGGACAGCCCCTCCCCAGGCGTTACAGCCAACAACCCCCAAAGTTTGAGGGGGAGGTAGACGGCTGCGGTCTGGCGGGGGAAACAAAAACAAAGCAACATTAATGAGAAAGGAAAAAATAACAAAAATCAACCCAGTACTTTAAACCTGCGCAGGTTTAATGGCCAGCAACAAGTGGCTGAAATTGCAGCAGGTTTACGGCCAGGGAGTCCCCAGAGCGGGGCGCCGGGCGGTGGGGCAACCCTGCCTAGGGAGGAGGGTTGGGGTGCCCGGCCTCATCCGGGCGGTAGCGGCGGCGGAAAGGGACCGGCCCTCCCGGCTCGGGACTGCCCAGCTGCCGCCTCCTCCCGCGCTGCCCGGACCGGCGCCGCGCCTACAAGTCCCGTCATGCCCAGCGCCGTCGCGTCCGTCGCCGTCACGCCCCGTCCCCCCCCGCCGTTGCTCCCCTCCCATCGGCGACGCAAGCGCAGTAGAAGGCGGCGTCCAGGGCAAGTCTCCTTAATATAAGATGGTGGCCGGGCTGGCAGCGGAGCGCCCCGAGCTCGGAGATTACCCGTCTCTCGCGTAAAGGTCGTCGGAGCAGCCGCCCAAACGCCCGGCCGGCCTCCGCCGCAGGTCCCGCCCCAGGAGCGTCGCTGCGGTTTTCTCCCCCCCCCCCGCTTCTTCTCTCTTTCCTCGCCGCCTCTCTCCTTCCCTCCCCACCCTTCTCCTCCTTCTCCCCTCGCCTCCTTCCCCGCACGCTCACCCACCCACCCGCCCGCCCCCGCCGGCTCGGCCGCCGCCGCGCCGGGCAACGTGAGGGAGAGCCGCGTACACGCACGGCGGACCGGGCAGGGAGGAGGAAGGCGGGTGAGTGCGAGCTGAAGGCCGGGCCGGGGAAGGAAGGAGGGAGGGAAGGAGAGGCGAGGAGAAGAGAAGGAGGGGGGGTGGGGGGAGCCGGGCCGCTCTGACTACGAGAGCGCGGAGGCTTCGCTGGGACGGTGCAGGCCTCAGCCCACCTCCCGGTGCCAGCCCCGGCGGCGGGGGGGACGCGCCGGGCCGCTGCTGTGTGCGGAGGGCACCGGGCCGTGTGGGGAGGGCGAGCGGGCGGCTCCTCCCCGGGGGACGCCGAGGAAGGGGGCTCCCTCCGTGCCGCTTCCCGGGGGAGGCTTTATTTATTTCCTCCTTGCCGCCCCGGCGCGGCGCGAGGGAGCCGTTGGGCCGGGCCGGGCCGCCGGCCGGGGGCGCGGGGGGGACGGTGCCCCCGGAGCCGCTTGCCCCTGCCGGGGGAGGCCGGCGCGGCCGGGCGCGGGGATCGCGGCGTGATTCACTTAGAATTTGCGTGGAAATTTCCTCTCCCCCCTTCTTCCTCCTCCCTGGAGCCAGGCTCCATTTGTTCTTGTGATCTGCACTTTTTTTTTTTTCCTGAGGGAGAGAGGCAAACAGATGGTAAATGGCAGCCTCTTATTTTTGGTGTTATTTTGGACGGTCCGTGTAATGTCCTGAGATTTGTCTGTCAGTAAAGTAACCAGTACGTAACTTTCCGTCTCCTACTTGCAAGATACTAGACGCTCTTTCCATTTTGTGCGTTAGCAGAAGCAAATGATAAGGCTGCGTACGGGCTCTCATCCTACTTCCAGCGACGGTCGTACAGCTCTACCTGCCAGTCTGAAAGTGAGCTGCTGGTGCCTTCGTCTGTACAGTAAAAGGGGAGGGAAAATACGCTAGATAATTATCTTCAAATGCTTCGTTACTGTACCTGAAAGGATTTAATTGTCCATGGCTTATATATTTGTGTCAGTATGGTAATATCAAGTATGTAGTTCATAGGAGAAGCAATTCTCTCTAGAGCATATGTTAACGTAAGCAAAACCCGTCAGCTAGTTAAAGCTGTGGAAACTGTAGGCCTGCAGATGTTAGCTTATTCCTCCCCAAAAGTTTTAGAAGTTAATGTTGGCCAATCACATGTTTACTGAACCTGTACATATTTCTAACTCTCTGTGTTTTAACTGTCTGTATTTTGTTTTAGTTATAAAATGTCTTGACTTGAACATCGCTGTACTTTGACTTCATATTCTTGTAAACCTAATGACTGGAACTAATAGAAGAGAAACTCATACCAAAAGATGAATATGTAGAAGAATGAAATTCCTTCTAGCTCCTTTCTCTCCCTGCTTTAAAAAAAAAAAAAAGAAAGAGAAAAAATAAAATAGTCTTATGAAGAGCAGAGAATAAAATAACTGTTTGGTTTGAGAGGGTGAATTAGCTTCAGATGGCCTACAAGTACTCAAATGTGCTTCTAGTTTCTTAGTGTCTCTGATAATGTAGTGAACTTGCACATGGTTTAGGATTCAGATATGTTGTACCTTAGGCTTTTGGGATTCTGTGATAGTTTCCATTTCATAAACAAGACTACCACATGCAAGCATTTAGAAATGCTTGGCAGTTGAACTTGGCTGAATTGCAAACAAAGTTCATTCTAGGGGAAAGGATTGTTTTGGAAAGGGGGAATACAATGATAAAATGATCTCTGCTTTTAAGTTGTGTGTTTCTCCAGGTGCCTCTTGAGTAGCTTTTAAAATGATGAATCTTGGAAGATCCTAACAGCTTTTCTTTTTACAGAGAAAAGGTGGTGAGTGTCTATCAGGAATAGTGCTTCCTTAATTTCTTGGTACCTTTTATTCAGGAAGCTTAAGAACAGCTATGCAGTGCCCACTAAATAAAAGGTTTGGGTTAAAGAAGGTGGGAAGAGAATATACACAAGTATATGCCTTTTTTGTTTAATTAAAAATATTAATTATAAACAGATACATGTTGTCCTTCATGGCTGCTGTTCAGGAAAGATAGGATAGGATACGCTTTGTGAGTGAAGTGTTTAGAAATTACTCTGGCCAAGATCTTAAGTCTGGGCCCTGAAGGCTTAACTCTGGCAACTATTTATCAATGTTTTGCCTGCCTCTTTGAAATAAATGAGATTATTTCAAATAGACAGTGTTTTGTAAGCACAGGTAACTGTTAAGTTGCTAATCGTAGATTGCATCTTAGGCCTTGGACAACTAAATTCGTTCTTCTGGTAAGATGATGCTGATCTGTAGGCTTTACCACATGTTGGAAGGAAATTACTTGCTCAGCAAGACTGCTAGGATCAAGGGTTCTTAAACTTTCACATGTTGAATGATATCTTAGGTTGTACAAGTCACCTTTTGTCCTACTTGCAGTTGTGTAGTATTGCTGAGATAATGAGTAAGCGCATATGTGAAAGACTGCATAACTTACCTTGCTTTAATGTCCTGAATGTTTCAGCTCTTTAAAGGTGTTGATGCTGTCTTTACTTTCCAGTGTGTATCTTTCTACCTGCTTTGTCCCATTTTTATTGGATGGAAACAGTGTGAGGAGTCAGAGCTCTTGGAATAAATAGAGCCCACATCTTTCTGGGCCCTTCTCTTCTGGTTCTTGGAGAATAGTCCAGGAATTTATTCCTTTCAGGAGATTGGTTAACATTTGTTAACATTATAACAACTGTAAACACTTATCAGACTTGGAAAATGAAGTATAGCAGCAAATGGTTTCGCATGGCTTGAGATGCTGCTCAGACCTTCTGGTTTTTCCTTTAAGCAAATTGGAAGGGCAATATGAGTATCTAGCAGGAAATATGAATATAACCTCTGTAAGTAAAAGCATGTATGCATTTTTGTATGAAACTGTTTGGATCAGTTAGGTGCATGTTTTCATCAAACTGAGTTTTGTTATGTTGTACGAGAAACTTTGAAATGCTTGTTTTTGTCAGATGGCACTTTTCTTGTGCGAGCTTGAAAAGGGAATCCTCATTGTTTTCTTCTTTCAAAATTGTATCAAAGATTCTACTAATTTAGTGAATATTCAAAATACATGTTCTTGACTTCTAGCTAGCTGTTGTTACACTAACTACACCAGCTTAAAGGAAAGAATTAGTGTTTAAACTAGTGATTTCCACATAGTACTAAGATCAAGTGGGTGTGTGGTGTGTGTCTTTGTTTTGGTGTATTTTTTCTTTCTTTCCCCTTGGCTGTTCTAGGAACATGACAACTCCAAGGTATTTCTTGTAGGAGTCTATCATTTAAATGGAGCTTACATGTGTTTTCTAAACATGTATGTGCAAAAAAATGCATTTATAAACTATCTTAGGCACCTGCTTTAACAATTTGAGGAAGCCTGCATCCAAAACCATCAGGATTGTACGGGCCAAGAAAATGAAATTCCTTCTCATCCTTTTCTGTGTACCCCAAAAGCTATGTACTGTATTTTTACTCTGGAGCAGAATATGTTAGTGTTAGTTTCATAATGATTAATCTTAATTATTAAGTTTCTTAATGATTAAAAATACATAATTTATGTATTTTTACTAGTTATTTAATCTCTTGCTGGTTTTCAAACTGGGGAAGGGTGGGTTGGGGTCAGCATAAGGGGGATTTTTTATCTTTTAGTCACCAAGTTAAAAATAAAGGTGGATGTAGAGATCAAGCAAACATGCTACTGAACTTGGTGGAAAGGGAGCTTAGCTCTTGGCTGAGGCTTGTGCCCTGAGCAATGCTGTCTGCTTTTGATCAGGTTCTGTTTTCTTGCAAGGGAAGAAGGAAAAATTTCAGCCGTGAGTGGCTTTCTAACATACTGTGATCCCAGCATCAGTTTCTTCTATCGTGCTGCTACCTCAAGAAGAATAGATGCCTAATCTGAAGTGGGTTCCAATTGACTGCAATATCTGATGTAAAGTAACTGTACTTCTCTGTGTCTTGGTTGTGAGACAGGGGGTCACCTATTGTAGTATAAATCTTGGACTGTCCCCTTCTGGGCTTTGAATGTTTTACTTGTCAGAGCTTAGCAGTCCTTGATTGCTGGAAGGTAACATATACAATATCTTCTATTTGATTGCAAATACTAATTATTAGTGCTAGGAATTTGGGGTGGTGAAGGATTTCATTATTTTTTTATTTTTCCAGAGAGATGAAGTTCTTGACTTTGAACTTCTCCTAATGAATTCTTCAAATTCTGAATAGAATCACAGGAGCTTTGTAGGAATGACCAAAACATGTGACCGGAGTACTATGGTTTTCAAGTAGTGCTTCATCCCTGGTTTTACTTTGGCAGATTTTTAGGCCTTGTTTGTGGTAGACTGCAACCTAATCTTATGTTTTAGACTGAGCTCTAATCTCTTCCTTAACAGAAGAGGCATTTACTTTTGCCTTTGTGAGTGTTCCTAAATGATTCCTTCCATGTAAGATTTGATACAGAAAAGTAGTAACTAAAAGGGTAGCAATCTCACTCATTGTAGGACAAAATAGACTACATAGGAAGGCTCGCTACCAGTTTGCCAGCTTAATGCAGTGGAAAAGGGAGAAGCTGGGCAACTTGTTTCAGGAACACTGAATTCAACAGAAGAGATTTATTTGAAAGCGAGCTATATATGTTGTGGTTTGGTTTACAGTTTCTATCACCAGTGCAGATTTAATGTGACTCCTGTTTGAGTGGTGTATATTAATTTTAAATTGCAAGATCCATGGGCTAAGACATGTAGAGTGTGAAATACTGTACTTGCAGATGGAGTAATTTTATTACTTCTAAACCCATCTCCTATTACATATTATAATAGCTTACCATCTTAAAAAAGAAAACAAAACCAGGATTTGAGTGCAGGAATGGGAAGAAGTAATTCAATTATTTATATGTGCTTTGGAGCTGTCTACCTGAGGGAGTTTGTGATAGAAGTTTTGATGAAGGTAATGTCCCAGATAGGTAAGCATGTGGTGGCTGTTGTTCAGAGCTTCTGTCTTGCAATACAGCCTAGAAATTTAGAAAAATGGGATGCAGAAAGAAGTACATAGCAGTGATCACTAGATGTGTGGAGAAAGTATTCAGCTACTTCTTTTTTTTCTTTCTCTACCTTCTCTCCAAATATAATGAAGATCAGTATATGTAGCTATAGCTGTGCCTGTCAGTTAAAGACCTAAAGCTTCTCTATGATCTGTGGAAGTTACCTTGGGCTGTTGGACGTTGCAAAAATAGAAACTATTCCCTCTCTTTGAATAGCTACTGCTTCATTACATGTGACTTCTTCCTTTTTTTATTGAATGAAATCTAGAATTAGTCTTCAGTATCTCATTCATAAAAAGTGTCCTCGGAGAGCTCCTAAACTAGCATAAAATGAAAGGCCAAAACTTGCTAGGTCAAAATTAGTGTTTATAGGTCAACTTGCCTGGTAGTTAATTTGAATGTATTTCCCCCAATCAGTTTGTACTGTAGGGGCCCCTAAACTGCTGGAGTTATGTTAAAAGCACTGTCTGAATGAGAGAGGCCCAGTAACAATCCAGTTTGTCCAGTAGCTTAATCTTACTGCCATTTATCGTATAACTGCCACTCTTCTGAAGGAGCCTGCTTGCATGTGCTTCTCTTGGTTGTTTAGCAAGTTGAATCCCTTTTCCTAAGAAGGTAAGCTTTCCTTTTACAAAACTCGTTCCTAGGTTAAGGGTCAAGGAAGTTATAACTGAGGAATCATGTTTGAGAAATTATAGCTTCTTCCTGTCTTTGAAAGCTTCTTTGCTAATCCTTTCATTTAGTAAAGCATATATTTAACATATTAATGTTGTGGTTTTGCAGTTAGTGGCAAACTGGTTCTAGAACATCAGGTGGTAAGTGTGAAACTAGAGGATGATCACTGGTTTTCTTTTACATAACTGTTAGTGTACATTGAAAATATGGAAGAACAGCTGGGGAGTTTAAGGAAATATCAGCTCTTATACTCATCAAGCTGTCTTCTGCACATGGGTGGTGTCGTCATCTGGCTGGATTACAGTTTGATTTTTGTCTCAAATAGTAGTTATAATTGTAAGCATGCTTTAAGTTAGGTCCATTCTCATGTTTTCATCAATGTAGTGGCTTCCTGTTCTAATTGAGCCCTTCTAGAGCCATTAATTTCTTAATTCTTTTGCTCATGGTCTCATTCCAATTTAACCTTGAGCTTGTGATTCCCTGGGGGTGGGGCAGTGTCATACCTTGTATGAGAACTATTGCTTTGGTTACTACTATATAAATACATAGCACAGTGAAACTTGGTAAGAACCAGCTGTGTTGTGTGACCATATGAGTCTGTCAGTGTTAAGAAAACACCATACCTCAGGCAGAAACTGCTTAGAATTGGTTCTGTAGGCAACAGTATCTTTTTCTGGGAAACCAGCTAACTGCTTTCAAGTTTGGTGGCCAAAAAGAGACCACCATACAACCATCTTCGTAAGGAAGCCTGCAGTGGCATGGCTTTTATTTTTTGAACTTAGTTGTATAGAGTATAATTAAAGTGACGAATCAGAAAACAGGCACTTAAAAGTAAAATGCCAATTCTGTCTCTACTGATAATTAATACCAGTTACCATAAGTCTTTTTAAATTCTTTGCACACATATATAAATGTATATTGAACTATGGAGTAGAAGTGAAGCAAAACTTGTTTTCGAACAAGTGTGATTTGGTAGGACAAGGTGAGAGGCAGGTTTCTTTGGTTTTTGCAGTACTGTAGTCATCCATGCTTAATAAATGAGCCACTTACTGGTTGAGAGAAGCAACTAGCTGCTGTTTCCGCTGTATTTAGTGT
Source organism: Balearica regulorum gibbericeps (assembly GCF_011004875.1). NCBI lineage: Eukaryota > Metazoa > Chordata > Aves > Gruiformes > Gruidae > Balearica > Balearica regulorum. The sequence continues at coordinate 53,673,957 of NC_046184.1, forward strand.
GTGCCAACCCTGAAAGCATGGTGAAGGTAACTTCCATAGAGGTGTGGTGCAGCATCTTTTGACAGTACCATTTTTTTCTGAGACTTAAGTGGCCTCAGGAAAGACCCTAGTATATGGGAGTACAAGAAAGGAGATGGACTCAGTGTCACTCTGGTGTGGTGTTTTATTTTTGTTTTTTTACTAAATATAAAGCCAGATATTGGAGAGTGTCCTCTCAAACAGAGCTGACATCATCTTAAATGTTTCTGAGGCCTCCTTAGTACTGTCTTAATTTTATTTTTTTTCTTCTGTTTTTTAAAGAAACTTAAATCTAATAGCTATTCATTCTCTTACGGCAGTTATTTGAATTTCATATGGGTTCTGGTTAGTTTGCATCTCACAAGCTTCTTAAGCTTCTCTGAAGGAACTGCATTCAGCTGCTCTTGATCAGTAAAAACTCGGAATTGTCTTTGTTGGTATTAAAAAGTCACAGCATTTAAAGGATATGCTGGGCAAGTGCATTTGCAGTCAGCTTGAACTTCTGTGCTTTTTATAACATATATTTGTAATAATCTGACATTATTTGTTTGGGATGTAATTCAGTGCTTTGCATGTATCGGATGACTCCTTAACTTTGCCTGCCTGACTTAATGCAGCTCCATGTAGTTGAGGTAGCGGTAGAAGGAATTTATCTAAAACCAGTACTACACATTCTACTTAAGTTTATGGAAGCTGATGCTCTGCTTTTGAGTTTTTTACTAGATCGCTTCTTTTTAGAATACTAAATTAGTTTTCCCTTTCTGCCCAGCCTTTTTAGAAAATGACCTGGAAAAACTATTTTCCCAGGATACTTATTAATGTGTTTCCTTTCCTTTTTTCTTTTTTCTTTTTTTTTCTTTTAAGTCAATTGCTTTGCATGTGACTGTCTCTAGAATTTGTTTACTACAGCATATAGGTTATCTTCAAGCAGTTATATGTTTTGCTCCCCATTGAGATAAAGGTACTCCCCTGAATGCAGGTCCTGATCTTTCTCAGCTTTGTCGTTTAGTAACAAATATGTATTTTCCTGAAAAGTATAAAGTTGTAGCTTGTGTACCAGATATGTGGGAATTGAGATCCATGATGTGAGTACATATTGCACAAAACAACTACCTTTCTGGATTTCTAGCAGGTGTGTGGAGTGAGTGATACAAAGATTCTTCCATACTCTCGAGTTCTCATGTGTTTCTAGGTTAAACTTTCGAAGTCTAGTTTGCATTTTGAAATAAAACTCAGTTTTTTGTAAATACGAAACTGATGTCTATAATAATGCTGCAACTTAGTTTTACCAGTTTTAGAGTGTGAAAGTGATTATAACTTGTTGTTAATTTGTGAATCCTTAAAACTTTCTAGTTCTTATCTCATTGGAGGACGTAACCTTCAGTTGAAGGCAGTGATGCAAGAGTCTTATCTGGAGTCTTTAAACTCCTGTTTAGGTATAATAAATATCAACATTTAAATAATTTAAGATCATCACTAATTTCTGCCTCAAAGGAATGGAGTTTAGTTCCTTATAATGTAACTTTTACCCTTGGGACAGTTTTGTAGTTTCCACCTTTATCTTCATTTGCATAGATTTTAGAATTTCTTACCTCCATTTCTATGTGATAAAAGTGAACAGTAGTCAGTAATTTTCAAGAGTTGTTGCCTAAAATACTTAGGCTTGTAGATCTGAGCTCTGCTTTGTACTCATTTTTGTTATGATGGCAATCTTGTTGGCTAAAGGATACTGATTTAAGTGTAATCTTTCACCTTCTGAGAGGTATATTTTATAGAAAACTACAATGTATGCTGGAGTAGTAGAAAGGCTAGGAATGGAGTGGTTGCTTCTGAAGTGAATTTCACCCTGCAATTCCTAATATTTCTCCTTGTCCCAGCAGTGTCTTCAGGGTATGTAAGATTCTGAAGTACAATCCAGAAAAAGAAAGTGAGTGTGGAGCAGAGATTTAGGCTTTTTTTGTTCTGTTTTCCAGCTCTACATTTGTGGGTTGGTGGGTTTTATGGTTGGTTTTTTATTCTTTTTTTCCCAAAAAGTGAAATTCTAAGTATTCTCCTCAGAAGCTAATAATAATCCCAAAGTGTGACTGAGTGTGACTGTGACATGGTAGATATTTGTACTGTTTTCTGTCAACTCTGTGGAGCTACAAAGATGATTAGGGGACTGGAGCATCTCTCTTATGAGGAAAGGCTGAGAAAGCTGGGTCTGTTTAGTCTGGAGAAGAGAGAACTGAGAGAGGATCTTATCAATGCTTATAAATATTTAAAGGGTGGATGTCTAGAGGATGGGGCCAGACTCTTCTCAATGGTGCCCAGTGACAGGACAAGGGGCAATGGACACAAACTGGAAAACAGGAAGTTCCATCTGAACATAAGAAAAAACTTTACTCTGAGGGTGACAGAGCACTGGAACAGGCTGCCCAGAGAGGTTGTGGAGTCTCCTTCTCTGCAGATATTCAAAACCCACCTGGACGTGATCCTCTGCAACCTGCTCTGGGTGATCCTGCTTTAGCAAGGGGGTTGGACTAGTTGATTTCCAGAGGTCCATTCCAACCCCTACTGCTTTGTGAATCTGTAAACTCGAATGTCAGTGGATCTTTTTGAAGCAACATCCTGCTCTTGTCCGTCCCAAGCAGATGATGTCCTAAGCACAGTATTCTTATTTTCCATACTTAAACTGAGTCAATGTTTTTCTTCAGCCAATAGAACTGATAGATCATTGGCTTTATTTGATACTGCATTTTCATTAGATGTACTTTGTGTTTTATCCAACTGTTTTCCAAATTGCTAAGAGATACTTTATTGTCTTGAATTATGTGTTGTAGAATTCTAGATTTTAGAGAAGCTTTGCCATTTTCAGCATAAACCAAGAAATAATCCAGAGGCTTAATTTCCACCTACTTCCTGATAGTGCCACAAATTTGGACACAGGATGTGTGCTATATTTGCAATCAACTTTACCTTCCAGGTATACATCAAGCAAGCTGAAATGCTTCAGATTTTTTTTTTTTTCCATCAGGCTTTGCAGTTACTAGCCACAGGCACTAATGCTTTAATTGCTTGTGCATTCTGGAAGAATTCTGAGTGTAAGTACTTCAGTGTGGATGTTATGTCCCTTTAAAGTAGAAATGGGCTTGTCTATATTAAACGTCTATTGTAACTTTACAGTTCTGCTGTACCGCATGGATTTACATGCTAAGACTGTTATATTGTGCAACAACAGTCTTTTATGTTAGAGAATTTTTTTAATAAAACTTAAATTTTTGCACCTAATATTGCAAATGTAGGCTTGGTTGTGTGGTTCAAGCACATTCTGTAATTTCGTTATTGTCTATAGATCTATTCCAGTGGGTAAATATTACTATTTAAATGTTTGTAGTATCAAGACCTTAATTTCTAGCATTTTTTTCTGCCTTGAGCACTGCCTAAATGCTATTAAGTTCTCATGCATTGCTGGGTTGCCTTAGGTTTAAAATGGAAGTATAGACAGGTTCATAGAATCATAGAATGGTTTGGGTTGGAAGGGACCATAAAGATCAGCTAGTTCCAACCCCCCCTGCCATGGGCAGAGACACCCTCCACTAGACCAGGTTGCCCAAAGCCCCATCCAGCCTGGCCTTGAACACTTCCAGGGAGGGGGTATCCACAACTTCTCTGAGCAACCTGTTCCAGTGCCTCACCACCCTCATAGAGAAGTTGTTTTTTTTCCCCAACATCTAATTTATATCTGCCCTCCTTCAGCTTAAAGCTATTATCCCTTGTCCTGTCATTACATAAAGAGGCCCTCCCCATCTTTTCTGTAGGCCCCCTTTAGGTGCTGGAAGACTGCTATAAGGTCTTCCTGGAGCCTTTGCTTCTGCAGGCTGAACAACCCCAACTCTCTCAGCCTGTCCTCATAGGAAAGGTGCTCCAGCCCTTTGATCGTGTTCATGACCCTCCTCTGGATCCACTCAGGCAGTTCCATATCTTTCTTATGCTGGCAGCCTCAGTTAGTTATTCAACTAATATTCTGTCTCCAAATTGTTAAGTGTTCGTTCATCTGCGGCTTAAACTGACTTGGCTGCTCCTCAGTGGTGAGAGGCAAGTGTTGTCACTTCTGCAAAAGTCAAGTTTACTTTCTTTCGCTGCCTTGTGGCTGTAAAGGTATTAAGAGTGTGAATGACTGATAGTGAATCTGGGTGCAGTGACTGTGCTGTTTCCCAAATTTTAGGATGAGGTTGAAGAGACTGACCAAATCTTCTTCCTCCTATGCGATTCTTGGTAGCTTCTCAAGGATTGTGAAAAGTTCTCTTAAGCAGGCACAAGGATTTAATTCATTTTTAGGGATTTTTTAAATTTTTCTTACAAAGAGGCTGAATGAGGAGTAGACATCTGATATATTTGCTCCCCTTCAGCTAGGAATGAAAGAAACTATGTGGATTTTCCAGAGAGATATGACGGTCTGTGGAGAAGATTCCTTTTGCTCTGTTAAGGAAGCAGCACTACTTCTTCCAGGAACTGTAGCCCCACCTCCCATGGCACCTACCTTTTGAGAAAAAAGCTCTGGCACGCATCTCAATGACTGCTAGGAGGTCTGAAGTAAATCTTTGGATACATCTCTTCTCCTTTACTTCTTCCCCTCCTGTCTCTGGGATTCATTGACTGACTAGTCATGACATGGATTTTCCAGTAGTTAACAATTCCTGATGTTACTTGCTTCACCAAAGAGTGAGTGTCTGTGTCTGAAAAGCTGATGCTATTCTGAAATAGCTTGCCATTAGCCTGATAAATAACTTTGTAGGACTGGATGGAGGATTGGGAAAACCGATATAGGAACTTTTGTTTGTAATTGTCGGTAGAGCACTATACCTTACCAGAAATTTATTTCAGATGCTGGAGTGCTTGTGGCTTCTTTGTTAATGTTTTTCACTTTTTTATAACAACTTCATGGTTTAGACAGCAGCCCTAGTAATATACTCTTATTCTCCTTCCTGATATATTTCTGATCTATGTACTTTGAGGTTTCCCCTCACCCTCCTTCAATTCTGGCCATCTTTACTACTTCCTATCTATCCAAGAGTGTGTGTATATGTATGTGTATATATAAGCCTGTAAAACTTCTGTTCTGTAGAGCAGAACTGTCATTCAACTGTGGGTTTTTAGAAGTTCTTCCATAACTCTTAATTCTAGTTTAGAAACAGCGACAGGATGAATAGGAGACGCTCTCTTTAGCATTGAGGTATGTCCTGGAGAGGGATTATAGTGAGCCTGGAAAGGCAGCACACAACTCTTTTCAACTTGTACTAGAACAGGTTTTAGTATGAGGTCTTAGCTCCTGCAGCTGTATCTGGGGAAGTGCAGGGATGAAGATAAAAAAGCCACTCTGAATCCAAACTTTATACTGTAATGGAAGACTTTACGTCTGGCAGATGCATGTGAGCAGTAAGAGTTTGCTAAAATTCTGTTGGTTGTTAGGGAAATGGGTCTTCAGCCTGCGGAAGAGGCAGCTTTGGGAACTAGGGGGAACTAGTAGTAACCTTCTGGTACCTATAGGCAAGCTATTGAGAATACAGAGCCAGGCTCTTTATAGCACTGTGTGGAATGCAGGCAAGAGACAGCAGGCATGCATTAAAATAACTGCATTTAACAACAACATGTTTCACTGTGGAGTGGGACTACCATTGGGGCAGGTGAAAGAAGTTCTGCAGTGTCCATCCTTGAGTGTTTTGATGCTCAACTGGATAAAGTCCTGAGTAATCTCGACTGATATTGCTGACTTTGCTATGAGCAGGAGGTTGACTACAGAATCCTAGAGATCCTTTCCAACACTAATTATTCTATGATTTTGTAGTAAAAAATGTAAAAATCCTCAACTTTCTGTTCTTGAAGTTGTCCATGTTAGAGCTTGAAACTAAGTATCTGTAATGGGCCTATATTAGAAGCCTTAATATAGATAGTGTGGCTTCAGCAGAAATGCAAGAAGGTTTTTAAAGTTAAAGGTAGTCCTTGATGTAAACACTGAAGCTCATGGATGTAGTACAGAAGAACACTGAATCTCTTGCACTGTCAAAGGATGTTTGCTTGTTTTCTTAAAGTTTGAGCTGGTTGCTTAAAAATTCAGTGATGAAATTCTCTAAAGTGAATGAACTTTTCCATACACTGTCCATGGTACTGCAGGTGCAGGCGTTGCCCTTCCACAGGGGCACTCAATCTTAGAATGTGTTGGAATAAAAGTGGTTTAGTATTGAAGTTGGAGTAGGTTGTGTGTCTGGTGTTTTTTTTGCGGGTGTTTTTCTTCCTCTGTCTTCTCTGAGGTTTTTCTTTCCATTTGTCTTTCAGGCTAGATACTTCTGTTCAAAGCATCAGGAATAGTAACAGCGCTGTATGGGGCTAAATGCTCATTCCTGTAGTTTTGTGTCTGCAAAAAGTGGGAGAAACAGGCTTTGTTTCTGTTGGCTAAAAAGCACAATTTTATAGTAATTAATTCAGAGTAATTTCTACAAGTTGTACCTGCCTGTATACTATAGTTTGACTTATGGCAGAACTTAGTCTGAATTTTCTGCTTAAACTAAGACCTTGAGGTAGCCTCCCCATGATCAGCATGATTATGAATAGAGTTTCAAATGAAAGATAAAATTAAGTGTTGAATATCCTTATGGTAGTTCACAGCTTCTGCAGTGTCCCCTGGGAGAATGCAGGCAAGGAAGAAAATCTGGTCCTAGCACCCAAAACATTTTTTTTCATCTTTGCATAGTGTCCTTTACACTAGTTATTCTAGACTTTGCAGGTATTCTTTCTCAAGCCTGGGAATTTTGTTTGGGTAATTATAAAAGTGTTTTTAAACTAACCCCTTGTTATGTTGATATTGCTGTTAGATGAAAGCTGAAGGACACATAAATTTTCAGTACATTAGTACTTGTATTTCCTTTAAAAACTAAACACTGGACAATAATTCTTACTGTTTTGACTTGTATTCTAAGACTTGTGATGGTTTAATGCCACTTGCGAACTAAAACTAATTAGGGATTGATTAACTAACGTAGATGTCTGTAAACTATCCAATACCTTTATAGAATGCTGTAAAGAGAGTGTGTTTGAGAGCGCTTTTTCTGTGTCCAGTACTATTCTTCAGCTCTTTGTCAAACAAGTTTATCAGGAGTAATATAAATAATCGTAAAAATGCACCTTAATTCTGGCCTGGAGGAATGCGAAGGTAGTTCAGTTCTTCGGGTTGATTCTTTTTTTTTGGCTTCTCCCCACTACTGGTAACTTAGTGTGGTGTGGGCAAACTGGGGTACTGGAGACCTGGACTATAGCTGGCAGGTATAATAAATAGTTGACATATTGTGGTCACCACTAACCCTGAACTAGATCTAAGAGCCAGCTAAAAGGTCAGAGTTCTAAAATATTCAGTGACTACTGGAGTAGTAGTGCTCTGTAAACAACGTAATTTTGGCATTCTGCTCTAAGAGCAGCAGAGATGATGGAGGACAGGCTCTTTACTTAAATGTATGATTATTTTTTCTTTTTTTTTTCCTCTTGGAAATGTTGAATGTAGTAGTACCTTTTCTGTTGTGGGTTGTTGCAGTTTGCCTCCTATATAATTTATCAGTGAATTACATTTGATACTTTGTTGCTAGATATATTGAAAATAAAATTTAAATAATATTCTTCTTCATCTAAAAATGTAAGTGTAACATTTATCTTGAGTAAGATTTTTTTGAGTGGTGGAGGGGGACAGCTACTTATACTAATTATCTGTAAAAGGACTATGATACAGAATTGCTTGTATGGTATAAGAGAACTATTCTGAAAGACAAGATACCTTTTAAAGGTTGGAAAAAAGTTTAGAAGCAGACCCTGTATGTTTTGTGGAGAGCAGTAAGCTCCTAAGTTTTGTCCAGTTTAAGCTTGTATGAGTTAATATTTTTTCCTGTGCAAAGTGTGTTGTGAGAAGATTCTAGCAGTACATGACTGCAGTTTCGCCTAAAATATTTGGCGTTATTTAAACATCTGTATGTAACAGGTTTGCCACCTCTACCCCAAATTTGTGTTGAACTGTGAGAAGAGACTAAATGCAAGATTGGTAAACACATTTAAGTAGGAAGCAAATGTATTTGGGATGTTCAGCAACTGTAATGCTGCCTGTTACAGACACCATGTGATGACTGTCTAAGAGATACTTCAGGGATTTTTTTTTTTGATCCCTTTTAAACTGATGCAAGATGCTTATTTGTCTGCTCAGATACAGTATACTGAAGGCTCTGTTTTCTTCCTTCTGCCTTGTCTGCAAAGACTTTGGTGTAGTGGGTAACTTACGTGTGTTGTTCTAAGAGTATCTTAAAGACCTCTACTACCCCTCCCATGCTTCAAATGTAGCTATTGGTTTCCTCTGGTACGCCATAGTTGATCTTGAACAGTTTACTTTCAAAATGACCACGCTTCTCCTCTTGTTATTCTCTGTGAACAGCAAGGTAAATGACTATTAATTCTTATGCACATCATAAGAACAATTTTTAACTTAAAGTAACAAACTTCTCTTTAATTCCAATGAAAACTTGGGACACTAGAATTTGGGATTGAGTGCTGAATATATTAAAGAGTCTATTTATAACTTAACAGGCAATAATTACTGAATTTTGGAAGTGTCAGATTTTTTTCATCCTGTCCTACTGTGCAAGGTGGGGGGATGCAGAGGGTAGTACCTTGTTGGATGCAGAGATGGTATATTGTGTTAGACCAGTATACCAGTTCATTATACGTGTTGGTCTAATAAAAGATACCATCTCAGCCTACAAACCTTGTGGCTGCTTTGGAGTAGGATGAATGCAGGAGTGTATGTGAGGCACAAGGATGTGGCTTCTCCAGCTTTGGCAGCCTTAGGAGTCCACAGAGGTGCGCAGTGCTAGAAGGAAGACAAGTTTTCTTTCCTACCATGCTCACTCTCTTCTTTTGTGGCTGTCCTTGATCTGTATCTTGCTGTTTAAGAAAAGCTGCTGTGGGCACATGCTTTGTTTTTGGTATTGATACATCTGTGTTCAGGTGTAACAAAGTGACTTGTGACTTCATGTCGAAAACCTTAATTCTGCATAGTGGAATCTTATGCTATTTTATATGCTGCCTATGATCTTGATCTAGAGAGAATATTCTGTGTGCTCTAGCATTCTTAGTCCTATGCTTAGTCATATGTCTCAAGGAATTAAAAAACCCCTGTGGCTATAAATCTCCCTTTAAAAGTGTTTAGAACAGTTTTCAGGCTTTCAGTGAAACTCTTTTCATATGAAAGTTGAAAAACTCAACTGGAGTTTTCATTGAAAGATGATTTCTGGGAAGTAGTACTTTACCTTGGGACTCCTTGCAGGGAGGAAATAATGTGAATTTTGTGTGTGGTCAGTTTGGAGCTCTTGCCTTGCGGAGAAGGTAGCTAACCTGGCAGTTGCTGTAATGTGTAACCCTGAGGAACGGGGCAGTGGGAAGCACATCCCTGCTGCTGATGTCACCAGGCTTTTACTCCTGGGAGAGGATGTTACTTTTCTGTTACTCTCTGACTTTGGATTTATTTTCTGTGCTACCTGCTCCACCTAATGAGCATTTCCTTCCAGAGGGTCTGGGAATTGAGTTGCTGACATTTCAGCAGCAGCAGGAATACTTCATTCTCTCCAAAGGCTTGCTGTTTGTATGGGAGCTGGGAATTTATCCGACTGATATTCTAGCGTAAATTTGGGAACAATGATGTAGTTGAGATGTGCATGTATAACCAAGTTTTAATAAACAGAATAAAAGGGAGAAAAAAAGAAAACCCCCAAAACCAAAAGTGCCATTTATTCACCCTGACTATTCATTGTTAGTAGACTGTTGCCATGTTAATGCTTTATGGGCAGTCTGAACTACCTGTCTTTCGATGTGCATTATGTTCTCAACTAAAACTCTTGATACAATACTGATCACAAGCCTTTTCTATTACAGTAGCTAATGAAAAAACACCAACCTGCTTTTCAAAGTCATATCCCTTCTTAAAAAGCAGATAAAATCTGTCTGTTATTTTATTGAGTCAGAGGAGCATTTACTGTATGTGGTGTTGTGGTCTGTACAGATTATTTTACGTCTTCAATACTGTATGGATCTGGCCCTTATGCAGATGAGTATTAAAATAATTTGGAGTGTGTAGCCTGGTCGCTGTGAGGTGGCTACAACACTGGTCAGGAAGTAGATAACCTGGGTGCCGTGTCCCTGAATAATGATACCCTTCCACCCCCTCCAAGTCTCCAGGAAAGATGCTTCTATAATTATGCTGTTTACTAGATAAATGTTGTAAAATACCTTTTAAAACACAGTCTTTGGTGTGGTGACTTGGCATTATTTTGAAAGTGGACATTTCTATTAGAAACAGTGGAACCACTCCACTCTGATGTAGGAACATTAATAAGGGTTTTCCGGCTACTCTTTAAAACACTTAATTACTATTCAGCACCTTGCAGATGAAGACTAAACCACACTGTAAAGCTTCTATTATAGGTTCGTCATCACATGCTAGCTCACGCAAAAGTGGTAATGCAATATTACCCATTACTTTATTTTACTATTTCTGCACACACATTTCAAATTAAGACTAATTTTGGAAGACTTTTTCTCATCAAATTAAGCTTCATGCTTAACTATTCTCCTAAAGCAAATACAGCATGTCAGATACCAGGTAGTGCATAAATGTAAAAAGCATATGTTAGTATTTCATTCTGGTTCATTATTACTGGACCTCCTGATGCCAAGATCTTAGAAATTCTGAATGCTAAAACAGTAGACTGAGTGGATTATTTTTCTTGTTGAATGCAACTGCTGAGCTGAGTTAAGTTTATTTGCCTATTAATATTTTAAATACTTTGATAAGCAGGGGTATGTGGATGTTTATAATAGCCATGTATGCTAGCCATTTTCCCTTTTTAAAATTGGATTTTTTTTAAATGATTTTTCTCTAAACTAGTTGGTGTTTTGAGAAACACTTTTAGGATATGTGCGAGTAACGCTGTAGTTATGTCCAAGACTCAAATATCATAAAGCTTACTAAGTGGAAAGTCCTAATGAAAAGAGAATGATGTCAGAAGAGTAGTCATAAATGAGCTCTGAAAACTGATGGGCAAGAGTCAATAAAAACGCATCTCAAATATGTGATTATAGCAAAGTAGGGGGAAAGGATGTTCTGATGCTTGCTGCATTCTGTTCTCAGGGGCCTTTTACACAAGTCTGGACACACCGAACAGCTCTGTCCTGACAAGCTGCTGTACTTGGCCTGGGCCACTAAAAGAATAAGGAAAAGTAAGGGTACAGCCACTTTGTGGTTCTGTCTCGCCTGAATTCAGGCATTACTATTCAGATGTGTGTGATAGATTATATGGCTGATTTTAGTGTGAGGCTTGTTTGGAATACATTGCTGTTTGGTGCTAATGACTTTCAGACTAAATCGCCTGATAATTTTTTTTTAAGAAATCCCTGCAGCTTGTAACTTTATTTCTTGATGGCTTGCTTTAATACATTTTTGTATGGGTTCAAGTTCTCTGGAAGGAATGCTAGGACTGCCTCCCTGCGGCTACAGAGGCCTTTGTCCCATGGCTGGTGTCTTGAAAGGGAAAGAAGCGTTCAGCTCAAAGGTTTAGGATGGATTGCCATACTGATCAAGAAACTAAGATGTTCTTCCTGCATTGAATCTTCTAGACCTACTACTTTGAGACATCTCTTGAATCTCTGTTCCTGACTTTTTATCTAGAGGACCATGATGCTTCTGGTACTGTTTTGCACTGAGGACTTTGATTATCGCTGTGGTGGCCATGCAGAGTCTGGCACTGGAACAGATCACAATAAACAAAGCTTTTTAGTTGTCTCTGAGAGTGGAGAAGGTTGGAGCTGATATAAGGATATAGTCCAAAAAATTTCTTTCCTAATTTGAAGACACTAACATCTCTGGCACAGAAAAAAAAAAACCCCAAACCTTGCACCCATTACTAGTGGAAGACAGCTGTTGCTTCTTGTGCTTCTTCCCATAGAGTAAAAAAGAGCAGTAATAATCAACCCAAGGATTTTCAGAGGGAGCTATAGCTTTTCAGAGGAGTCATGATGGCATACTACACTTTTGGTTTGTGGATGGGTTTGTTTTTTGGTTTTTTCCCCCTAATTGCTTTTTTGATGCTTCCACAATCATTAATCGTACTACCTTGGATGGTGTGAAACCTTAATGCAGTAAACTACTTTTTGCAAAGGCAAGGATCTTGACTTCTAGGGTAGGCTGCAAGGCAAACTCGTTCAGCTTAATTTGTAGAAAGGTAAGAAATATTTTACAAGTGCATTCAGATTTTACTGAGATCTAAACATTCAGCCTCCTAAGTCTATTTGCATTAATCTCTAATACAATTAAGGAATGAGTTACAGATTTTCCATAATGCAACATACTTGCTAATATATTCTGAAAGTTGATTCTGGGTATAAGGGCCATGGCATCTGACTGGTGTGAGATTTCTGTTGTCATTTGAAACATTAATTGCTTCAATAGCAGCCCAGTCATTCAGTGACCATAGAGAATATATTCTCCTTACAAGCAAATGTTTTTCCTCCTTTCCTCTTGAAATCTTGTGTAGCTCTACCTCAGGGAAAACCCATGGTGTTTTCTTGTGAGGTGGAGTGTTACTACAGTCATCTTACCTTTGTTGTTAGCACCAGCCCTCTGAATTCACCTTCTGCAAGACAGGGTCTGTAGGCATAATGTATGGTGTCTCCTTTATGTCTAATGCGCAGTGGACCTTGTTTAGACATGACTGATTCTTCTGTAAAACAAACTGGGCAAACAGCCTACAATTCAGGATCATATGCCTGACTTGCAAGGTTTAATGTTGTTGTTTCTCAGTGTAGGTGCATTGTGGGAAGGCAAGGAAAAGACCTCACCTTGGTGCAAAGTGCCATTTAGCTGGTGGGGCTGACTGTAGCCTCTTAAATGTTAAAACAAAATTCGTGTATGTTAACTTCCCTTTTTGGAGAAATTGCGTGATGCTTCTCTACAGAATTTTCTTGTAAATGAAAAGTTTTGGAATGCATTGAATTAGTCCTTAGAATTGTGGCTCTGGGCTGTGATTGGTGGTTTTTCTTCCCATGGAACTGATTTAGGTTTTTCTCAAATTCCTCTGATAGACCAGATTGGTGAAGATGATCAGATGCTTGTGTGCTGGCTCTATGAATGTCTTTCTAGACACTTATCTCTAATTTGTGGTTGTTATTGTATGTTTGATTATCACCAGAAAAAGTGAGAATTTCTTCATGGTACTTCATTGTGATCCTCACCTCTCTGGGATGTTTGCCCTTGCTGAGGAGATACGGGCTTTGAACCTACTCAGGCTGCGTGTGATGATTGTTTATGCCTACTGATGCTGGTTGGAGGATGTACTCTGTGCTTCTGCCATCCTTCCCATCACAACAGAGCTCCTATAAAGTCTTTTCCATGGCTTTTTGGTCCATCATGGAGTCTTCCCCATGCCTTGAATCCTAAAGATTTGGTAGTCTATTTTGATCTATCGCAGCCTGCCTCTATTTTATACCTATGAGGGAAGAATACAATGAGGACAAGCTTACTCTGACAGTTAGAGGGATCACTGGGATACAGGCTCTTGTAACTTGGCTGCGATTTACTTTACAGTAATGCTACACTTACAATAAAGTCCAGCCCTAAATTATTGGCAGAAGTAGGCTTGAACTCTTAATCTGAACAAATAAATAATTAACTAATTTTCTTCCCAGAAACCTTATCCAAAGCAAAGTGAAAACACGTGGATTTGAGCTCCTGATTATATTGTCCAGTTGAGAGGATACAAGCAGAAAATATTTGAGGATGATCTTTCCCCACCTAGTGGGAGTCTTGATGTGATAAGATTTGCTACCAAGTGATACACAGGGACCCTCCTGGAGACTGCTCAAACTGGGCTTGTGTAGCCTCTTTTGTTTTTTCCCTTCACATTTCCTCTGTAGCAGTACTTGTAATTCTTTGCAACTCGGAGCTCTGTGTATTTTGATGCTACTCTTTTCCAGAATTTACTGCAGTCATTCTTTAGATTAAAACTGTACTTTAAAACTGTACTTTCTCTACTGTCTTAAGCCATATGCTAATGAGAAGGGTCAGCACCAGTGTGAAAAACATCAGAAGAGAGTCCCCCTAACTAGGCAGCATGAGGCTATGAAATCTATAGGCTCTGGATATGTTGCTGCTTTTTTTCTTCAAATGGTTAAGATTTCAGTTGTGGCTGCCACTACGTATTATGTATTAAGTTGTAGTACATTAGGAGGTCTGAGGTGCTTGGATGTGATTATTTGAGATACTGCTGTGTCAAGAAACAAAGTTTTGCTTATAATAACAAGTAAACAAACAAAAAATAGTATGGTTGCAAACAGCTTGTTCCAGGTGATAGTAGCAGTAGGTATGTTAGTCCCTTCCGTGAATGCTAAAGCTATGGAGCTGGCTTACAGCTTGTTTTTGTAGAGTGCTCTTCAAGTAATACTACAGAAACAGGTCTGTGCTCCCACTTCATGAGTAGATGAAACCAATCTTGATCTAACTGATATCTTCAAATTTTTATCAGTTGCAAGACTCTAGAAAAGCCTACTGACAGTATCTCAGTGCTATGACTAAGTGTTTCTCCATTGTAATACCTGGTATTGCTGGACACAGACATGCTTTTAGCTGTAGATTTGCTCATGATGCCTTTTAGGGCTTGTAACTGAAAGCATCACTGTAGACAGCAGTGAGTTCTGGGAACTTCAAGTGGTACCTGTAGTGTGAAAATAAGCGGTGCAGCTGTGATTCTGCCTGTGTAGCATAAGTGTGATTACCTGGTAGATGCAGAGATTTGTAACATTAAAATAGCTTCTCATAGGTCTTGTTGATCAAAATTGGGGAATTTTTCTCAATAGTTCGACATAATTTGCTAATGTACTTCTGCCAAGAGCTGTGAAATTTCACAATGTGTGTATCTGTTGCCTGGCTAATTGCTACTTACCAGTCTCAGGACTTGTAAGGAAGTTACAGAGGGGGAATTTTTCCTGATTTAAGTTAGACATGGGAGTCTTTATACTTGCAGTGTCTCTTTCTTTCACTTTCTTGTGTTTAGCAGATGTTAAGTAAATAACTGCTTACACTTCTAATTGCTCTATCAAGTTGTAGTCACTGTAAAAGCATGTTTATAAAAATGCTAGAGTCAGCTCTAGGGATCGGAAATGAAATTGTGAGAAAGGAATCCAGTGAGCAAACCCGCTCAAACTCAGTGGTATGTATTAATCATTCTCTTTCCCTTCCTTTTATGTTTCTAAAAGTGTGGAACTTCATGATAAATTAGACCAATGCTATGTGCAAGAACTGCTGTAGTGGATCAGAATGAAATTGTCTCACCCAATATCTTGCTGTGGTTAGTGGCTGGCAGCAGATGCTCTAGGGAAGACCATAAGATCAGGGTGACTGTAGCAATACTTCCTGGGATGTTTTCTGACAGCAGGCCCTAAGTCTATGGACTGTCTGCTTAATAGTGTTTGAGCTCACTTAATGCTGCTTCTGCCACCCTGGTCAGCTTGCCTGATTATTTTTAAACCATTTAAATTCTATCTCTGCAACCTTCGATGGCAAGGAGTTTCACAGTTTCACCAGGCATGGTGAGATATATGTGTGTGTGTATATGTGTATCTATTACCTTATAAAGGCGTTGTCTCTTCCACTTGTGACAGTTTCACATACCCTCAGTATCCTTTTTTCAGTGGGTCAGTTTTACTCCTTATGATAATTTGGTAATTCTGGTTATTCCCTCTGTACTTGCTAGTTCTTTCTGTGTGTGGCGAGAGGAAAACAAAGTTGTTCTAAGTACAGGGTGCAGGTGCACTGTAAATTTCTACAATGACAGTTTGGTGCTTTCTTCCTAATAATTCCTTGTATTTAGATGGGCTTTTGACTGTGATTACTGAGCTGATGTTACAGGAGATAGTTATTATGACAGCTCAGAAACCTTGTTCCTTAAAATTACTAGGTAGAGTGGTGCATCATTCTGCTCATTTAGAAGTTGTTTTTCCTTGGTTGCATCATTTGGCATTTAGCAACAATGTATTTCATACTGTTTTATCACTCTTCAGTCTCATGAGATCCTTCAGATTTCTGTGCTTGTCATAGATGGTAAGTCCTTTGGTGTAGTAACTTTTGTCCACTTCCTCCTTGCTTTCTTTTTCAGAGCACTAATAAATGTACTGAGTGACATTAATGATATCAGAGAATCCTGTGGAGCTCCCATGGATGATTTCCCTTGTTCCTTCTTTTGTTTCCAGCTTTTAAAAATAAATTCTTAATTCATGAGAGGACAGACACTTCTAATGGCAGCTTAGTTTCCTTAGAGAGCTCAGCAGAACCCTATTGAAAGTGGGTTTGAAATTTAAGGAGGAAACAAAGTTGTTCTGGTCTGTTATGATCTGTGGCTTTCCTTAAAAAAATTATTTATGGTGAGTGACTTGTCTCTCCATGAACATTTGGATATTTTTTCTCTTTGTTTTGACTGCCTGCTAACTCTAGCTCGCTCTACTGCGGTCATCAGACTTTAGATTACAGACTACATGTTAAGCTGCAGGCTTTGTGACATTTGTTCACACCTGGAGAATCTAACGTGTTTCTATTTATGAATGGATCCTTCTTTAGATGCTTAATACTTGGCTGGAAGCTGAAATAATATGCAGTACTGAGCCAGTGTACCTCTGATTCTTTAAACCCAGTAGGACAAGAGGCAAAGAAATTTGAACTGCTTTTCTCTGAAATATCTTAACAGTTCTCTAACCAAAACATTTCCTTTCAGTAAAGGACAAGTATGCAAAGTCAATTCTAAAACATTTTTACTATCAATTTATGTTCTTAAAAAATCTACTACTGCAGCTATCTGTTAAAGCATCTGTGTAAACTCATTAGCAAAAGTTTTGAAGTACAGGCTCAGCAAGTAAGGACTGTGCTCCTCCCCAGCAACATAATCAGCATATACCACTGTGAAAGTAAATGGCAAATAACTTCTAAACTAGTAGAGACACAGTCAAATTCTTAAGCAAAATGGCTTTAAAAATAAACATGGACTAGCATTTATAGCTCTCTTAGATAAAGTATTTATGAAGGGATTTATCTTTTACCCCACTGAAATTTGATTCAGAATTGTCTAGTCAGGCCTTAATTATATTTGATTTTATAAATTTGCACTCCTCATTTGTAGTAAGTGAAGCTTGTATTGAAAAAAGTTATCAGGTAAAGAATGACTGTGCATGTATTGAGGGGAAAATTCTTTTGCCAATTTTTCAGGCCATGTGTGTTAACACATTGGGGCTCTTACAATTACATTCTAATACATGGAGGCAAGAAATCCTAGTTCTAGATTACTGCTTAATATAGTCAAGATTTTTGTAATGTATAATGACGGGGGATGGCAATTCACATGTCAGCATTCTATGACTGGTTGATTGCTGGTTTTCACTCTCTTTCCCAAACTGCATGTTTTCCTTGAAAATTCAAAGTGCAACTTCATTAACTTTGGCTTGATGCTCTTAAAGAGAAGAATTCTGGCTTTGTTCTTCCTGTGTTAAGTCAGGAACGCTTTGAACCAGGGTATCTGTTTGATTTCTTCCCCACCCCAAGCCCTAGTTCAAGAAATGACTGGACAAAATGTAGGGACTTATTTTCACATCAGACCTGAATTTGGAAATTCACATTGTCATGTATTGCAATTGTTTGCATTATGTCTACTCTGTACAAGTGAGCTTTAGAACACAGCATATTCAAAAAATGGGATGTACATGAAGAAAAATTTCTGAGTTACCTGACTTAAAAGAAAAGAAAAAAAGCTATTTCTCTTGGTTTGACCATATGTAACCAGAGTCATTAAAAGACAAAGTACTTGATTTAAACTTGGAAATATTTTAAATGGTATAGTGCAGAAAAGCTGATAGTCAAGTGCAAACTGTCAGAAGCTGTTACTGCTCCAGCAGTTTTTCTTGCACTCTCTCTTATACAGAGGAATGGCAGCAGCTGCGCTATTGCTCCTATACTGTATCTCTGGGTCCCGAAATATAAAGTGATTTAATAGTTTTAAAATTTAACTTTTACTGTCTCTGTTCCATTCCTGACATTTTCAAGAATGGGTTGTGTGGTGATTAGCAGTTGGTTTTTGGTCATATCATAGCTTCTTTCTTACTCTTCTGCTGTCTTCAGTTAAAGCTGAGAGGTGTAGTTAGTAGCCATCTGCTGAGGTTCTTGCTTGTAGGGCTGACCTAGGTGTGGAAACTTCTGCCTTGAGAAGAGAGAGGTGAAGGGTGGTTCCTGCTAGCAGCTTTCTAGGGGAGCGGTTTCAGCTCTGGAGGAGAGGCATCTCTGGAGTTCTCTCCATTGTTTTCTGACTTATTTTAAAATAATACAGATTTTCTTACGTACACATTGGGCTGCTTTTCTCTTACTGGTTTTTTTTTTTGAGGTCTACAGAAACTTTCAGGAGTGAGGCATGCATCCTGCTGATACTGAATCTGTACCATTCAGACTGTTCTGGTTTATCACAGTTATTTAATTAAGTCCTGTGAAGGCTTCATTGCTTCAGGGTATCCACTAGGACACTTTGAATTGTCAGGAATCAAGCTACAGCCTGGAGAATCAGAAGATGATTGAGATCCTTGTAAAGCATCCACATCATTCCAGGGTGAAACGAAGATGAAGAATTATAGAGGTTTTTTTTCCTAAGTTAAAGTACAAGCTGCTACTAGAACAGAGGGGAGGAATTGACATAGGTGCTTTACAGTTTCTGACAGGGAAGTGATGTAGTAGTTTGTGTTTTACTTGTGGAAGAATAAGCATGCATGTTCAATCTAGTGCCCTATGTGGCTGTTGATTTGTTAATCAGTGTGTCATACAGCATACTTCATGCTAGTCCTCTAATCTCTGGCGTCAGCTGGGAGTTTCAAGATAGAGTTGTGGGCACTGAGGAGTGCATGGACTTTGACAAAGAGTTTTTATTCTTCTGAGCTCAATGCTTTTCATTATTACTTGATGAGCAGAAGCACTCAAGCTGTAATCATTGCTCATCCAGAACCTATAGATGAGCTGTATAATGCTTTCTCTGTGCAGATTTCTTAGTCTTAGACTTGTTTTGGTGCTTCTTTCCCCTCCAACCCAACTAAAAAGTCTTTATTCTTTCATGGATTATGGAAAAACATGGGAGACCTAATACCATTGTTGCTAAGAAAACAATAATTAGGCTGATATTACATTCATGTTTGTTTAAAATGACTTGAAAAATGTGTAATAGGTCTGTTGCTCTCTAATACTTAAAGGTCAAGTTATCCTTTTGTTCTCTTTTGAAAATGTTGAACAACTGCAGGAGTTGAAGCCTAGAATAAATACACCTTAACTGAGAAGGTGGGGAGGAAACAAATCAACATTAAGTAGTTTATTGTCTGTTTTCCAAAGGTTGTCTTAAACAAATTTTAAACACTTACATAAAGAGCTCTGAGAATTATTTAAAACATATTCTCTCTCAGATTTTCTGGTGTCTTAGTTTATGCTTTCCTAATTTCAAGGATGCTACTGAAGGTAACTGAGGAGTTGTTGCTAACACTGGCTGGATCTCCCATTCCCTAGATTTGAAGTGTATTCAGCTGTGTTATTAAGCTTCAGAGTGAATAATTCTTAATAATATTCATGTCTTGCTAACATGGAAAAAGGTTTACCTAGTACATTCACTTACAATTTTTCTGTTCAAGAAAAGCATCTCAAGCAGTCTGTGGAATTAAGAACAATGTTCGAGGGGGCTCTCAGCTAGAGGCAAGACAGGTGGGGTGCTCAGTCCCCCCACTTATGCATAAACAGAAAATGTACTACTTGCCATGTGTGGTGTGTGAGGGTTTTTTAATAGTACTAGTATGTGGCTGATACACTTTTCTGGTTTGTTATCACTTAATATTGCTGTGACAACTCAGCAATTTATAAGGGAGAGTTAAGGAATTTGGAATGTTCCTGAGATGCTTAGCAGGTAGAGAGAAGGAGCCACAACTGGTGATCATCCAGTCTTACATTTCATACCTAGTTTTCTACAAGTCATTTTGGGCATTCTTATGGACTAAAGGAGTATGTGTGTGCCTTTATAACGCATGGTGCTACAAATAAGAATGCCTGTCTCTTTTGGTGTGATCACTTTTTTCCCCCCCTTTTCTGTGCTTCTTCCGCCCTGCCCTTAGTGGCTCTAGCTTCTAGTATTATTTCCAAGATAATTTCAGAAGTGCGTGTGTGTGTTAACTACTGGATACTATTCCCCTAAGAGCAAAGATAGTGCTGCATTTTTAACAATTAAAAATCCTTAAATTTCTGTTTAAAAAAAATATCCAGAGAGAAAAATTTCATGTGTCTTAGCTCCAATGGCATTTTCCTCAGTTATGCTTTCTGTGGAAGATATGGTAAGATTCTATAACTGCTTCTTCAGGGGCAAGTAACAGATAATCCTTTTGTTATAGAGGAACATATTATCTAGTAGATAATAAAATATCTGGAGATCTGTTTGCAGGAGTTTTAACTGAATTTTTTTCCTTTATTTGGATAACAAATTTCCAGTAATTAGTAAGAAAACTGGTTAAAGGTTTTTGCACTGGATAGTACAATTGTTGTAATTACTGAGTACAGCTGGACAGGCAGGCTAGGACTTCTGAAGATGCTGCAGTGGTCTTCTTCATGCTGCACTATGAAAATGCAAATGAGAGGGGTTTTTTAATGTAAGAGCTGAGCTGTCCTTTAATGCAAGTTTAAAAAAAAATTGCATACAGTTCTTTCTGAGCGTACTGCATTGATGGTGCTCTGTGTTAGACTCTACTTCAGTGATGGTATGACTCTTGTTCTTCAGGCATCCTTTCAGATCAATTGTAATATTAAGTGTATATGAACTAATGCAGCTGAAGCTGCAGGTCAAAAATCAGTTGTCCTGGTAAATTATCCAGAAGGTGATGGCTGCTGGCAGGATGTTGCAAACTGGGTTATTCAAATACAGTCTTGCAACCTCAAGTGGGGTGATTTTTTTTTATTTTTTTTTCTGGTGTATGTGAGAATTTCTGGGTCGTCTCTCTTTAAAGGCTGTGGAGCTCTTCAGAGCTGAGCTTTTCTTTGTAATTGGATCTGGGAATACTGGCTATTATTATTAAGTATGCAATCTAATACAAGCTAGCACAAGACATTTTCATTACAGAATGGCATGTTCTTACATCTCTTTAGTGAAGAAAGAAACAGACTGATAAAAACTCCAGTAACTGAAAGCCTGAAGCAAATGCTGGTTTTCTTGTCTTTTGGATGAAGGTGTCCTAGGAAAATGTGAACAGGCTGAATGGTACCAGGGAGACGGATGAAAAGTAGGAGATGGTGAGAGGGGCTGCCTGGGAGGTAGAGAGCTGAGCTGTGTTGTGGGAGAGGGAGGAGAGCAGCCTGAATTGCTGTGCAAAGGGAAAGGGTAGCACTGATGTGGTGACTTGGGCAACATGTTGTGGGTTTTGGTTTTTTAAAGTTTTAAATTGATATGAAGATCATGTCTCTTAAAATAAGTTTGTTTGCTTAACTCCCCCATCAAAATCAGTTTGACAAGTGTGTATAATGTAAGTCTTCCACTTAGTGATCTTTGTTACTTAAATTAGCATTTCCTCTAATAGTCAACGTATTCAACACATAATCAATACACATTGATACTAGTACTGAGTTCTAGCATTAATTGTAGTAGAATTCACTAGCTAAAGAACTGAAGTCTGTTTACCTGCTGTACCAACTCTTCTTAAAGGCACAGTCAGGCCATGTCACTTTAATTTACTTGTTCAATGATGTCTTCACTTTCACTGGGGGAACCAATTCTCTTAGGGTGAAAAAGCTCTTTTCTTTTTTTACCCTCAGGAAAGGAAAATGAGGATATGCTATACTAGTTCTGAAATCTTGAAGGATTTGGAGATATAACCTACTGTTAACATTGCTACTTTTAGATAACTTAATTGGTTTCAAGTTTTGCGAACATGCTGTCTTACATTACAAGCACATCTAAGAGTTTGTATGACTTTTGTACACTTTGTTACTTTAAAAATTCCATGTAGATTTTTTTAAAAAAGTTATTAAATGCACCAGTGATATTGGATTGAGTAACAAACTCTCAAAAATCAGAAGAACATATTACATACTGAAACAGAAACAGCTTAAGTGTAGGTGATGCAAACTTTCTGCTGAGGAAGGCTTTTTTTTTAAAAAAAAAAAAGCTTTGTTTAGATGTAGATAAACATGTATCAATAGGAAAAAATATACTTTGTAGTTGATAAGTTAAAATCAGTTTAAATTGAGGGGAGGATTAACTTGCAGTTTGTCTGAAGATCAGTGATTTTTAGTCATAGTGAGTAAAAGCCAGCAGAAGGATAAGAAATTCATAGATAAGTGAGATGCTTCAGTTGCACAAAGTCATGGTTCAGGGGTTGCAACATGGGCTAAGTTGAAGCTTAAAGCTGTTCCAGCCAGTGTCCCCAGATTTACTCAGGATAGCACCAATGAAACATCTGTCTCTAGTGTTTTTAATCTGCAGAGGTAAAAGCATTGGAAAAACTGGATGTTGGAAACTTCTGTGAAGCACATGGAAGCGCGGGCCAGTGAGGTCAAGCTGCCATCACTCACACAGCCTCTGTGCCTTGCTGTAGGGAGTTGGAGTAGCTGAGCAGTGTTAGCCTGTTACGTTGTTATTAAAAAACTCAGTCTGAATTGGTGCAGAATGTGCTTTATTATGTTAGTGACTACCTTTACAATTAAGTATTGTCATATCACAAACAAATTACTGCATGTATATGCATTAATGAGGCTTTTAATTCGTAAGTCACCTGTCTTTCACAAAACACTTTGTTTTTCAAAAGTGCTGTTCCAACTGTCTGAGTGCTTCTGTGCTAGAATGTGAGTCTTCTACAATGATATAAATATGCTAGTCTTCAAACACGGAGAAAACTGGTATACTAGGACATGGAAAGAATAGGAATTTTCCAGTGCTAGTAGTGCTTTACAGGGAGGACAAGTGTGTGTTTGAGTATGTATCACCTTACTAAGGACTAAATGGAACACAGCATTATGGAAAAATTGAACTGTGGTATGCTGATGTGTAGGTACCCCAACTGCAGAATGACTGTTTTGTGCTAGGGTGCTGTGTGAACAGAATAAAGACTCTCCATTCCCCAAATAGCCTGTTTAATAGCTGCCTGTGGTTGCTGCACGATTGGCAAGCTGATCTAGCTAGATCCTCTTTCTGACAGTGACTGGTAGCAGATGCTCTGAAGAAAAAGTACAAGAAATGGAGTAGCACCTCTTTTTTTCCCCAGTAACGAGAGATTTGGGGAATTCAAGATAGTTCAGATGGAACATACTTCATGTTCAACAGGAGCTGATGGATCTATTTTTAACAGATTTTTTTTTTTTTGCATGATATGTTGTGGTCTTTCCAATATTCTTTGACAAGATTTTGTGATGTATAAATTGCCATATACAAATCTATGGTTATTTTGTTGCACCTTTTGCTTGAGCATCTCTTGCTTGTGTCCTGAGGAGTTGGAAATAATCATTCTGGAATATGTATACCAATATTAGATGGTCACTGTCTGTGACACAGGCTTTTAAAATATTTAAGCTAATAATTGTATAGCCTACTTCTAATGCATTATCCAAATGCCTCTGCCATATCATGTCTATATATAGTGGTGCTATAGGTACAAAAATGAAATGGTGATATGCAGAAAGAGAAAATAAGGAATACTAGCATTCAGGTTCTAACATGAATGAATGTGGGAAATTTAGACAATTACAGAGCAGTTTTATGCTTTTAATTTCATTGAATGAGTTGACCTAGATGCTAAGTTAGTGCTGTTGTCTTGGATAATTGTGTCCAAAGCTTTATGTGCTTGTGGATGAATTTGTCAGAATCTTATTTGGCCTATTTTCTTTCTAAATACAATTTAACACCTTTTATTCTGTTCATGATTTATAAGAAAGTAACTTATTTGAGAAAATAATCTCTTACATGTGTCACTGATAGTATGTAGCCCTTTACGCATAAAAGTTCTGAGTCCTGTAACAATAAGCCTACAGTGACCAATTCTTGATTCAGTTTAAATGAGAGAAAAGCATCTTTTTGTGGTACGTAACTCTTTTGCTGCATAACTATCTTGAAATAGTTTGTGTTCACACTGGGTTTATGAAGAATGATTAGTTCCCCTTTCATTTAGCAGGTGGTGTCTGACTCTTCTATTTTTGTTACTAGGTGCCTTGAGGGCATTAGGTTGAAACTTAGTGAGTTCTTTGGCTGATTTTTGCACTGTTGCTGAATTTGCTGCTCAAGCAGTTGTTACCCCTAGGTGCTCATTTCTATGTCTTCACTGTGCTGGTGCAAGCTTCTTCATGGCCATGTGATGAACTGGATGGAAGTTTAAGTAAAATATGACCCAGCAAAAATAGTTACATTCTACTCTTGTTCAAGTGACAGCACAACTGCTTATGCTGGCAGAATTGAAAGTCTGAAACCATAAGAGTGAGCTCCCTAAGCACCTGCAGGGAGGCTTAAAGCAGAGGAGTCTCTAGAGACTTCAGTTTTGATCTCTTTGAGCTAAATAACTTGGAGATAATCCTCGTCAGTGCAATGCTGTTTTTAGAAATACTGAGATGGCTACTTGATTCCTGGTCATGCTGTCTAAATGTTCGGGACTTTGTCTACCTCTTTTCTTATATGATGATTGTACTATGATCAAAATGTAGCTGCAGACCACAGACAGAATAATAAACATTATTCCAGAGAGAAGACATGAGAGGAAAAGGACTGTGCAGTTACTGGGCATGATTTTGCAATTAGTAGTACAGTTTGCTTTAAATGTTCAGCACGGTTAGGAAAAAGTAGGAAGTGAACTTTCCCTCTGTCCCAAATGAAAATTAACTTGGATGAATTCAAGAGCCTGCCTGCTTGCCACTGAGGTGTCTTTGTTCTCAGTCAGTAACAGCGCCATAAAACTTAAAAAAGCATAGCCTGTTTTCAGCACTCCTGCCGTCTCCTATATCTGTGTTGCTAACCAGGTGATTGTAAAATATCACTGTATTTTGATGTGAGTGAAGGGCTGGTGGGAGAAAGGGATCACTCTCCTTGTGTAGTGGTCAGAAGAATGACAGGCAAGTAGAGGGTAGCATGTCAAAAAGGTGGTTCCCCAGATTTCTTCTAAGTTGCGTGCATGACTTAAGACACAAGATTATATGTTTTAATGACTAGATTGTCCGTCCATGATTTGGGATATGTGTATGAACTTTCTGCCATATGGGTTTTCTATGGGGCACTGGACAACTAACTCGCTGGATCTCCCTCAGTTCTGCATGCTTAAACTAAAAATGGGCTTGTCTTTGCGGCCTATGAAAGGTTTTGATGTCAGCCTTCCGGTGGTCACTGTAATGCAATGAAGTGATAGCCTTTCTTGTGTTCAGAGACTGAAGGACATGAAGGTTGCTTTCCTTTCAGCAGAGTCACTAGTGGGAGGAGGTAGCCCAAGTGTGGGCCTCAGGCCTCTGTGCCAGCCTGGAAGACAGAACTGCTGCTGCTCGCTTGATTCAAGGAAGGGATAACCCATTATAGCTGCTGCTTGTGGTCTGCTTGCCTTTCTGCCTCCAACTTGCACGTGAGATCACCGCAGAGGTGAAGTGTGAAAAGGAACTGTTCCTTTGCCAGGGTGGGAAGGGGGTCTCGGGGCTGCCTTCCCCACAGCGTAATGCAGGCAGCATCCACACGCATTTTTGAGACTTCTCGGGGCTGATGAGTTTCAAAAGATACAAGGCCACAAAAAATGGTATGAGTTTCTGTTTGCGTAAGTTTAATGAGCCCTTACTAAAGGTTTGGTGCATAGACTCCGACCTGTTTCACTTCAAGTGTCAGATATGTTTGAACTTTAAGTGAAACATTAGCTAACACATGTCTGGATTTTTTCCTTCAAGAGGCCCTGATTCTCCAAATGTTTTCTGGGATGCAAGTCCTTAGGTCAGGTTTTTCATGACTAAATTTTGACGATTTTTGGCTGTGACACTCTTAGTCTCTTAAGGTGAGTAGTGAGGCTGAATTCAGCTCATCGTGTGAGAGGGAGAATATCTGTATCCTCTGGAGGTAGCTGCTCTCCTGGAGGAGGACTTAAAGTTTAAGGGGTGTATTTACTAAAATGAACTGCTAGCAAGTGGAGATATTCTGGTGTCTACTATGGGAAGATGAGGGGGAGGGTGTGTCAAGTCTCAAGTTAGTGCACTTCAGGAAAAAGAATGGATAACAAGCTAGCTTTTTTTCCCCTGCCTCCTTTTTTATGACCCCTTTTAAATAGGGAAGATAAACTGCTGGAAGCTAAACTTGTTCACCTCAAGTGAAAAAGCAAAAGGTGACGTCTGCATCCTAAATGGACTGAAATCTCTAGCTGTATTAGAAGTAAAACAGTGTTTAGGTGAGTACCCTCAAATAGTAGGATCCCTTTTTCCTGGCTGCAAAATTTGGAGGATTTCATCAAGAGAAACAGTTGTACAGTGAAGCTGATTAGACACAGCTGTCAAATCCACTAAGTAAGCACTTTTAGAAGTTAATGAAAAACTATCTTTTTTTTTCCATTTTGCATATGTGTTTGGAAAAGAAAGGAACTTACTAGTTGGTACAGTGGAAGTGATAAGACACACAACTATATATTTTTGTATTTTGGTTATTACCTATTATGAATTCACTAAATCTAAAAGATGCTGCTGGACACTGTCCATCTTCTTCCCTGTGTGCATGAATGTTTTGGCAGGGTGTCCAGTAAACAGGATGTGGAGCTGTAGGAGCCCTGTTTGACTGCAGTTGTTGGTGTTTTGGAAAGTGTATGGACAAATTCTAGCTGCTTGTATTGTGTGTGTACATGTGCACAACCTTCCTCCTTTTCTCCTGAGATGCTATTAATTTAATCTCTTTGAACTCAATCCCAAAGACCAAATACTCTGGATTAAATGCAGCATGTAATACTGCCTTTTGTTTTTTGCCATTGCTGTGTTACTTTTCCTGTGATGTCAATCTTGAATTGTTTGGAATAGCTTTAGAACTGACCATTACTCTGTGATTCTTGGTAGTGCTATATGAACAATGCATTAATGATGCCTTACTATGTATGTTATTCGGGTTTTGAAAAAACAAGTGTTCTGATGCAGAGTTGAGACACAGACCCTGGTATGTAAACCCTCCTGAAATGGAGGCACATGTCAGTGGAGGATCTCCAGATGAGATGTTTGAATGATCTTTTCCCAAGTAAATAAATATTACCTCTTACTTAGTTTCAAGAAACATGGTACACAGCTGCTCTTTACTTCTTGTTTTAAAATAATGGGCCATTTGCTGACTGAAGCAAGCTATTGGCATTGTTGCTAGCAGCTGCTGAAGTCTTAGTGTTAAACAGCTCATAAATGTTAATCATGTTGCAGTTTTGGTAGAGCTTGTCTGCATATCCCAGAGGCACTAGCTAATACGTCATGGATTTTTTCACATGAACTGATGACATTTCTTAGCAGAGATTCCAAATAGTAACGTCATAATTTAATAGTTTTACTGTGGTGGCTGAAGTTTCTTCAAAACTGCACTTTTAACTACAGCTTCACTAATACTAGTAGAGCTTTATTCAGATGTGTTTCAGTAGGCTCAAAGCTGCTGAGCGTGCGGTGCAGTGAGTACACAGTTGAAGGGAATATGCTGTCTGCTTACTGACCTGTTGTTTGGAGATTTGTGACAAAGTCAAATCCAAATCTAAACTGAACAGAATCAGTTCAGTTTATCCCATGCTTTGGTTTAAAGTCACTTTCACATTGTAATGGTTTTGCTGCTGCACAAGTGTGAAAAGTTTAGAGGAAATGTAAGGATCGCTGTGGAAGTGTATGTTATCTGCATAATAAGCAGTTAAACAATGTGCTGTGGCCTTTTAACAGTCCCACCCACTCTTCAGCCAGTGGGAATGTTGTCTTAAAAACAAAACAAAGCTCCCAAACAAACTAATCCTTTTCTTCCTTCAGGTCAGCTTCTGCTAGTGTTCTCTGTAGAAAACACTGGTAAGGTCCCAGCACCTGGTTTTGAGCCTGTTAAAATGATTGCAAATACAGCACCATTGAAAGCATTGCTAAGGAAGTAAAAGCTGCTGTATTATTGTAGGAGTTTAACTTTTTGATTTTAACCATTGTGAAGGTCAGAAAGAGGACAGTGGTGTTGCTAGTGCATGCCATATAGAGAAATTATGCTTACTGCATCTAAAATCCATTTTCTCATCCTTGCTTTTATCTGAGTATCCAGGGGAACTCTTTCTCTCTAGGGCAGTGGTATATGTTTACCAGAACTGCACTTTGTGCCTAGAGGTTATACACCCTACCAAACTAGTTGAAACTGCAGTTAGTTTAGGCTTCTGGTACCAGTCTGTGAACACAGGTTAACCTAACTACAACGCAACCGTTCCTGTACAAAGCTATATACTCTCTGCTGTGTATTTGGATGGTGGTTGTGTATGTATAAGCTGTTCCTCTTCAGGGTTATCTCCTGGCTGCTTGCAGAGAAATTTCCATCCCTGAAGAGATGTGAAGGACAGGGACAAGTATTGTGGACTGATGCTAGAATGATCCTGCGCTGTATGGTGGGAGGTCCCGACTTGAGCTGGAACCTCTTGAGCTTTATAAGATAAATTTCATGCAAGGAAGTAAGGTTTAGAGTGTGGAAGATCATAAACAGGACTCTTTCATTGTAGTTCTTAAGGAATCAAACCAAAGATGTGTAAGGCTAACACTACAACTTGCATAAATCTGTGAGCGAGGGTTTGATCTCAAAACATTCAGTCATCTTATTTCCAAGGACAGGAGTAAATGTCACTCTTCAAGTAGGTGGATGTGAGAATTTGTTTCTGGACTTGCTCCTAAAAGCCTGGAGAAAGATTGGATAGTACATGACCTAGTAGTTTTTTGTTAGAAACGAAACAGAAAACTCTCTGGGAAAGTAAAGGGGACTCCAGATTTTGTGTGTGGTTAAATTATAATTGCATGACTGTTTTGGGAAAGGCATAATTGTAAAAAGAATTTTGGATTTTTTAAAAAAACTTTTGAGCTGACTTATTTGTAAAGAAGTGATGTAGTTTATTACAGATAGTATGACCATCCAACTATCGGTTCTGGTCACATCTTTTTCAGTACTTTTCAGTGAGTTTCTAATTCTTTTTTTTTTTTTTTCTTCTCCTCCAAAAGGTCTACCTAAAAATTCTACTGTTGCCCTTTAATTCTGTCTCATCTACATGCATGTCTCATGCAGTAGATCAAGACAGCTTGGTGAGATTAGATACAACTTCAAATATCCAGAGTGGTACTTAAATGAAAAAAGAAAGAAGAAAAAACTCAAACTGACTTGAGTATCTCAGCAATGACTGTATGTGCCTTGTTCTGAGTCTGAAAGTAACTTTCGTGTGCTGCATTCTGAAACTGGCAGAATAGTAGCATACTCAAATGACTGAGTTGAAGAAATGATTTAAGAAAACAGTGACCTGAATTTTGGTTCTCTTCAAAATTCTGATCCAGAAATACTTTATTGTGGCTGCACTCTAAGTTAAAACTTAGGGTGTTTTTGAGCACATGCATATATTTGGGCTTTGGTGTGAACTGGGTGCTGATGAAAAGCATAAATGATTTGATGAAAGTTGTTTGACACATGTAGAAACCTGTGTACCTGACAAATGTTGGGTAATGCTGTATTCCTGAGGCTGATCTTGGAGATCAGTCTCTGGACCAAAAAATGAGATGGACAAAGAAACAGATTCACATGAGTAAGAAGCTTTCCTTGTTTTTGTTTTATAGTTCTATCATATTACTTGTGTGACACACAAGTAGGAAGAGACACTCAAGTTTATTAGGGAGTAATGTGTATCAGTAGATAATTTGTGTGGGGAGAAGGAAAGTGGTGAAGTAGTGAAATATTAAAAGGTGCAAAAGAAAGGTTGTCAAAAGTACTAATCACCCCTTTTTTTTTTCCTCTTGCAGACCTTCAAGTGCTGACCTTCTTGGTCTATTAAGTTATTATAAACTTTTGCTGCTCTGCGAACATATAAAAATGTCTCGCAGCCCTGATGCTAAGGAAGACCCTGTGGAATGCCCCCTTTGCATGGAGCCTCTGGAAATTGATGACATCAACTTCTTCCCTTGCACCTGTGGCTACCAAATCTGTCGTTTCTGTTGGCATCGTATCCGCACTGATGAGAATGGACTTTGTCCTGCTTGCAGAAAGGTAAATATCCTGGAACAGCGGCTTGTCTTGCACATATCACAAGGCTCTTGCATTGCGTTGGTACCAAAGACATCCTTTTCCTTCGGGGAAACATTCATCTAGTCATGGCCTAGCTCAAGGGTGAGGTGTTGGATCTTTCAGATTCTATCTGCGTATGTGTTGAAGCTGTTGTGCAACGGCTAGCCTTGGTTTGTTAAATTCAGAACTGGATTGATAGGGAAAGCTGTGGATCAGAACCAAGGCATGTTGATACTGGGAGAACTGCCAAAAAAAAAAAAAAAATCCTTTGAGTTGGGTTGCTCATGCATTGACAAAGTATTTTCAGGAAGAACAGTGAGGATTCCAGTGTCAGGGGGTTGCTGAGGGCCAAGGTTCAGCTAAACTAGCAGAGTTGTCTGAGGCAAGCTTGTAAAGCACCTGCTTGTTTTGTTTGTGGCACTGGAGCTTTTAATCCATGTTTTTCTGGACACTAAACATGTAAAACCTTTGGAAAATATATCCAATGGTGTTAAGCTTTAAAGCATTTCAAATTCTAGGCTAAGTCTATTTGTCTAGTATTCTGATCTTGTTGCCAAATGCTTAAAGGTAGTACTTTGAGAGTCACACTTAATTTCTCCCTGTCTCTTAATTGATGTCTGGCTGAAACTTTGGCCACAACTGTAAACTTTCAGCTTCACTAAGTTGCCTGCTTTTTCCTTTGAATTGTTTTTCCTCTTCCTTTTAGTGTTTTCCTTAACCCCATTATTTCCTTATCTTGAGTGTTTTAATAAAACTCTTAATATCTTCTTCTCCTTAATGACTTCCCTTGATTGTAACATTCTTGCCTGACCTTCCTCTTTTTGTAATCAGAGCTACTTATGTCCCCTCTTTCTCCTGGTATTTAATTGTGATCCTATCTATAGTTTATGCTTCTGTTGGCTTCCTGTCTTGTATTACAGCTCCCTTTTCAGACTCCAAGTAATCTTACTTGGTCTCACTATCCTTATTCACTGCCATAGCTTTCTATAAACACTTCCAGTCATATTTTCTTGCTGCTCTTTTGGGCTTTGGCTACACTAGAGCTATCGCTGCTAACCTGTGTTTGGATGCCTCTGCAAGCCTGAAGGCTATCCCACAGCAACATATGTTTGTTAACAAATTGTGCAAATTTGCTACAATATTTGAGCTGTGTGTTCTACAAGAAAGATCCACCTGTCATCAACCAAATCAATCTCCACATATGATACCTGCTGTAGATGACACATGCTGTATGATAATTTTCATAGTACAAGCAAATTTCTATTCTTCTGGTACAACATGAGATTTCTGGAATTTCCTTGTCTGTTGAAGTTGCTTCATTTACCTGGATTTATTGCACTGCTTTTTGCCAACAACTATTTGATTCGTCTCTGCCTGTTCATTATTGGAAGTTTGTGGAATATATCTGAAAAAAATCACAGAAGCAGCATGCTATTCACTGCCTCTGGGTATCTGAATTCTTTGAAATACGGATACTGCCACAGCGAAACTTTTTCATGTGGAATAATCTGGCTTGTGGATGTGCAAGTGTTCTGCTGAATTGGATACAGTTCACTCAGAAAAACACTTCTGGGAGAAAAGCTAGAATGAGTGCTACAATCGGAATGAAGCACACTGACCATTCCAGGAGAGGAAGGAGACCTCTTCTTTCACAATGGACGAGGATTATGCTCTTGATAGTTTCTTCACCCATGGACTGCAGGATGTTCTTGAGTAGAGTCGCAGCTATATCACAGGATTGTAGGTGACTTGCATGGAGGAGGCTGAGGAGTACACTCCTTTTGTGGCATAGACAAAGACATTGTGGCACAGAGACCCCATCTGGATCTTGGGAATAAATAACTTCTAACTGCACAGTTGATGGCAGCATCAAATAAGTGTGAAGAAGCCACCTTTTCAAGTGTGCTGGACCTTCTGAACCAGGTATGTGTTTTTGTGTGCACTGTGTCTACATAGGAACTGTTTGTGTGTAGTAACATTTCTGGGGAATAGATATAAGCAGTTTTCTAATTCACATCTACTGTGATGTGTATTAGTTGTGACCATTTAAAATGCTGAAGCACAGAAAATAGTAAAGCAACAACACTTTTGCAGGAAAATTTATAGTAGGTACTAAAGTTTCAACTGTCGTGTTTGTAATGT
The DNA here is from genome assembly GCF_011004875.1 of Balearica regulorum gibbericeps. NCBI lineage: Eukaryota > Metazoa > Chordata > Aves > Gruiformes > Gruidae > Balearica > Balearica regulorum. The sequence goes on from NC_046184.1 coordinate 53,706,452, forward strand.
GTATATTACTGCACATTGTAGTGCAGGACACTTACTGTAAATGGGCTGTGAATAAACATATATTAAAGCGAGGCTGAGTATGTGATGCACAGTTACATAATAGAAAACTGCTGTTTGTGCCAATGGTATTGAGTGTGATGCAAGTTCTCCAGTGGTGTGATCACTGGTCTATGGAGAGGAGCAGTGAAGAAGTTCCCTATCCAGGGATTTTGGCCAAAAGGTTTGGGGGAGATTTTGGAAAAGCCTGTGATAAAATAGTCTGGCTATACACTATAGTGGTACCTATGCCATTTGTTTGATAGATCTTAACTGTGCATTGCATATATAACATTGTTTTCCTAAGCTTCTCTAATTTACTTCTAACTGAAAAGACGTTAGCTTGCAGGGTTTTTTTTTCTACCAAGGAGAAAATACTTCTACATGCTTGAACTGTTATATATCTTAATGTTTGCACGTGCAGAATATGTTCAGGTGGTTGCAGTGAATTGAGTTAGTGTGTCTTAAGTTTCCTCCTGTTAGTAACAGTAGTAGACAAACACTTTGTTTTGATTTATGAAAGTAAGGTGCTAGTGTGAATTTAACTTGAATGCTCTTTGGAAAGGAATACTTGTTAGTCTTAACACATGAAAAGCTTTCTAAACTTTTGTCTGAATCTTCCGAAATACTCGGAAATTGTTTCTGTTTAATTCATTAACTACATAAAGTACTTCCTTAAAAAATAGAACTGACCTGTTTTGAGTTCCTGATGCCCTTCAGAATTGTAGGTGTAGTCAATTGTAAGATGCTAAGCAAGCCTTCCTGGTTTTTTTCCAGTCAATTGATTTCTTAACTGTGAGTGAAATAGCTGCTAACTAGTCAAATTAGAATGAAAATATGCTGTCCTCGAAAGCTGTAGCCAAAAGCTGGTTTACAGGTGACCAAGACTCGCTGGTTCTTGTTGTAAAGCCGGTGATTTTTATCTTTGCAGTGACTTTTCACTTTTTTCTTTAAAATTCAGCGGCCTAAGTACTGTTTGTCGTATGAATAATAAGTAGCATTTCAGTCGCTTGTGTTGCTTTAATAGAGCATAGCACTCTCAGACCTCAGTGTCAGTGGTTGCAATTTTTAAATCCAACAACAAAAAAGCCTAGCTTCTTCACACTTAATTGCTTTGCACTTCTACCAAATAATATAACTTGGTACACAGCTGTTCGTGTGGTGTGACTTTACCTTGTTCTCCAGTTCCTTGACTTAGCAAACTTTATTCCTCCTAGCACTTAGTGTTAGAGAAATAGTAAACTGCTACATTTATGATCAAGAAATTACGTGTTTTGAGCATGTTTTTGTCAGTGTTTCTCCTGCTTCTGTGTAAAAGGAACACCTGTTTTAATGCACAGTTTCCAAATGTCAGTTGTTTCCCCTGGTGCTTTTATTCCCAAAACTGAGTAGTTTGGGGAATTCAAATTGGGAACAATTCATATTTAGAAATGTATAGGAAACTGCTATTTTTTTTATTCTTAATATAAGTAGATGGTGTATACTCTGCATAAACCTTACTGACTTTCTCTGTACTTCTCATTTCAGAACCTATTTGGTAGCAAGGCAACAACTGGGAAATGTTGGTACATCCATTGTGTGGAAGGAATGTGACCCATCTGGGAATGCCAAAAGCAAAGTGCTTGATAAATTCCAGCTCAGCTTTCAACAATTGGGAAAATTTGGGGGAAAAAAGTCTGAAAGAAAGCAAAACTTAAATGACTAGACAAACTCAGTCAGGAAGACTGAGAATTCATCAAGGGCCATCTCTGATTTAAGAAACGAGACTACAGAAGAGACACTCGAACTTTTGAAGTTCTTGTAGAACTACCAGCAACTTGCAGTTAGTGTAAACAAAACCTGGTCATTTTCAATGTTGGCACATCTTGTTCAGGTGGCTTCCATGGTTTTTGCTGAAGAGGATTTGTATAACTTAAGTGGAGGGTGTCAGCTAAACTTAGTAAATCAGTGATGTTAACATCTCTTAATGTCTTGCATCTGAAAATACGTAAATGCTGATAACACTCGATGTAGTTACTTTGCTTAGATCTCAAATCCTCCACAAGCTAAGGAATCAGTCATAGTAGGTTAAACAAGTATCTTATGCTTCTTGTTTTAAAAAAAAAAAAAGAGGGGGAAAGGAGTGTCCATGTCAGTAGCATTGCCACTTCAGCTGTTGCAAGACTGACAGCTTCTGCTATCTGTGGTTCTTCCCCTACCTCTATTTTGTAGGGTTGAACAGAGAGTAAACAACAGAAGAAATGGTGCTGTGAGATACACCAGGAGTCAATCCACCTTGTGTTTTTCAGAGCCATGTTCCACCAGCCTTCCCTACATGTGTTCTGTCTGTAGTTGAACTATCATCTGAGTTCATGAACTTCAACACTGTGGGAAGCAATCGCTCTGAAGATTAAATAATTTATTGTCCTATTATAAGTAGTTATTCCTGTAGATTGACTTTGTGTCCTTATTTGAAAGGAACAAGATTTCTAATACTTACTGGGATTTTTTTTTTTTAGAATTAGCTTCTGAAATGTTGATGCTGTGCTTACTTGCCTTCTTCCTCCATTAAATGCACAATATCTCTTATCTGTCATCATGCCACTCATTATATATAGACATCTATCACTTCTTAGGATTGGGTTTCTGATTTATTCTTGGGATTCAAGAGGTGCATGCAGATTCATTTACAGATCCTGCAAGTCAGGATATCAAACTACTCATATTCTGTAGAAGCATTAAACATGTCATAAGAGTGGTAAACATACATATGAAACATTTAATATCTAATACAGCTCTCCAGTATCTAGCGAGAACTTCTGATGATTCTGTTGCTCAAACAAGTGCTGTTATCCATAGTGGCAAATCAACTGCTAATGCTTAATGATTGAAATCCTTATTCAGGCAGTCTCATACCTTCAGTTAAGATGAAGACATTTCTCTTCCCTGACTCTGAAGTTGCTGTTTAGTTGTGTGCCTCCCACCAGCAGTTCTAGTGCTCTCCTGTACAAACTACTAGTTTGTACTATGGACAAATAAACATTCTGCTCAAGGATGTGCTTAGAGCTACCTGGGTTGTTTCCTGACTAGTGTTCAGGACCTCCAGCAGCAAATAGCTGTACAGAGAAGGAACATACTGTCTTGCTTCTCATTTGAGAATCTGCTCTGAACGTGGCTATACTTGGCAAGAAATAAGCTGATGAACTTTGGCACTGTTTGCTTTAGTTTTCTTGGACCTTCAGGAGCATTACTGAATGTACTCAAAATGTTGAATTCACTTCTTGTGCAGTACCAGAGAGCAGCACACTTCCAAGCCTTGCCTTGTGTAGTATGGGATGTGGAGAAGGAATTAATCTGTGAAAGGATGGATTGTGGGTATGATACCACATCACTTGATGTAGGGCAAGCCATTTTATTTTTGAAACTCTATCTACCTTATACTGGTGCACTTGTTTTCTTCCCGTTCCTACCTGCACTCAACTTGACTGTAATAACTGAACTAACTCTCTCTTTGTCTTTCTCTTCCCTAAAACAAAACAATATCTAGTCTTTATTTTACATGATTGACTAACACAGATGTGGAGAAGTTCTTTAAAGAAGTGAAATGCCTTGCAGAGTTATTCTGCATCTCTGAAGTCCTCATGTGCATTGGCAATAGCTAATCTCAAATGACCTTACTAACAGGTCATTGCTGTTCATCAAGTACATTGTGAAATCTGTACAAGGCATTCAGTGTTACTTGTGAATAACATGACTTTTAAAGAAATGATACTGTTTTAACTGTTCAAGGGTGGCATGAGTCCTTAATGTGGTTTTATGTTAAGACTTACTTGTGTACCTTTGGTTACTGCTAATGTATCTTACAAGTTTAAATTCCTTTGTGATATTAAAAACATGTTCCAGAGGACTTGATGTTTCACCATGAGATGCCATCTGCTGAAGTTGACTGTAGCATATTTTCAGAAGATGCCTCAAGTATAGGATAATGGTGCTGAACTTTAAACTCTTTAAACTGTAAAATGGATCTTGTTTTGTTTGGGAATGTACTTAAAAGACTATCAGGTCTGAGCACTTGGTGGCTCTTCCAGTAGCATCATGCAAGTATAAGAAATATACACTTTTAACCTAAACCTTATTTTCATCCGCTGCTGTAGATTTTTCTCAGGTCGCTTAGTGTGACAACTAGTTTTGTATTCTACCACTAACAGAGGACAGTCAGGAAAAAGTTGCATGTTCATTTTTGTTGGACTTGCACACTGAAACCTTTGGTTATAATCATACAAGCAAAGAACTTTGTTCAACATATTGGTGAGCTTAACTTTTTTTATCTTAAGTCTTTACCTCAATGCACATTTCCTGTACTCTTCTCATTTTTTACTTTATCTTGCTGTTTAGAAACACTTTCTTTTGTTTGAGATATATTTTTATATACTTGCTTCTGTGCTTAGCATTGCTTTGTATATAAAGTGTGAAATCTAACTTTTCAGCCTGAGAAAATTGAGGCAGGTAAGGAATATGGAACTGCTTTGAGGAGTAATCTGGAGTGGAGGACAGTGCACTGTAGTCTACAAGATCAGGCTGAAATAGTGCCTTAATAGCAATTCTCTGCGTGGATAGAGCAATCTTTCTAGGTAACTCTGAGGACACCTGTACTTCTGCTAGGTACTTCTGAGACTAAAATCTACAATGTTATGTCTGTGTTTGAGGAGTTATCTGTAAATGATAATCTTGAGGTTAAAATGCACCTTTGTCCAGGGAAGAAAAAGCCTGCGTTTCAAACTGGTACACAGGCGTGGCAAGAATACTATTAAATCAGTATGCAGTAACTGTATTGAAATCTATCTCTTCGCTAGGATTTTACCATGGAAAGATTGAGCTGTGTAATGGTGTTACTGTCTAGAACTTGGTGGGCCACTGATACTATATTTGTATTTTGATTTCTTATCTGTTGTCTTTACTTTGTTAATACACCTAAGTATTCAAATCTGTATCAGAGAACTAAATATAAAGTGAATATGCAAGGGCATGCTTTCACCCTACCTACTGTACTATGTTAGTGAAATCTTAACAGGATGTGTTGGCTGTTATGTTGCAGCTGCTTGTAGTGTTACCAAACTGACTAGGGAGCTGGGTTAGAATGTGGCTATTGCCCAAATCAGTATTATGTCTATAAACAGGAGAATTCCATGAAAATATGCAAGATGTTGAGCTTTCCCGAAGGACTGAATATGCTACTGCTATAATGTGGCTGGCCATGACAATCAGAACAATGTAACACAAAAAATCTGTGTGTTAAAACATCAGGATTAATGACTTTCAAATGCATTGTTTCTTATATGGGTTGTTTTTAATGGTATTTGTTATATTTAGCCATATCCAGAAGATCCAGCAGTGTACAAACCACTCTCCCAGGAAGAGCTGCAAAGGATAAAAAATGAAAAGAAACAGAAACAAAATGAGAGGAAACAGAAGATATCAGAGAATCGCAAACATTTGGCCAGTGTACGGGTTGTACAGAAGAACCTTGTCTTTGTGGTAGGACTATCTCAGCGCCTAGCAGATCCAGAGGTGAGGGTTCACACTTGCAGATCTTGTTCTTAACTTACTGTCAAGGAACCACTGGAATATCCTTGTGCCCACCCTTGTCTGTCTCCCTGAGGGGTACAAAATGAAGCAGTATTGAAAAGGTTTACTGCTGCTGAGGCCCCTTCTTAAGGGAACCTGTTCAGCTTCCTTCTCCAAAGTAGCCTCAGTAAGTCTTTGTGCCTTTGCTTTTGGGAGTATGGACGCTCTATTTTTTTAAGGAAATTGTTCTTTGCATTTGTTTAAAAATGGCTTGTTGTTAAGCTAAAAATAAGCTTAAGGATAGCTGCGTCATGCACCACCAATTCTAAAATGGGAGCTTCGTTGGATTTTAAAGAACAAATATAAAGTGTAGCGCCAATCTGTAGGGACAGAAGAAAAAAGCCGACACTTGAAGTGTGACTAGGAAGGAGCTTAAGGGTGATGTCACATGAGGGAAACAAATTAGTAAGAGGAAGACCCAGGATAGAGTTGGCTTGCTACTCTGCATCATCAAAAAGAAGCTTTTCATTTGAGAAAACTGATTGTTTTTAAAATGTTTTATTTACTTCCATCATCAGTCAGCTGCAGGTGGCTAATGGAATTAGTACTAATGAGTAAAAGTGCCTTGAATTAGAATATGGAGGGAATGTACTACAGGATGAGAGATGTCTTCAAAACTACTATGCCAAGTTAAATTCACCTGATTGGACTAAATTGTCTGGAGAAATTTCAAATAAAGTGGCTGTTTCTGAGGCCTCACAGACTATAGCCTGCCTTTTGGTAGACTGGGAAAGAACAAATGTAAAAAGCTGCTTTTAGTGGTGGGGAGTATGAAAGGAAGAGAAAAATCAAAGTTAAACTGGTCTGGCATATAACACTTCAGTTTCTACAAGAATATAGCAACAAGTATTTGCAAGCAACTGTCAACATTGGCTTGGTGCTATTTATTACTGAAAAATGTATTTAGTGTCTTTGACCAGATAAAGGATTTGTCAGTAAGAGAAATAATAGTATATAGTTATTTTTTTAACCTCAGATAATTCCACACTGAATACCTGAAGTAATTAGAAGGGGGTTTATGGGTGTTGTAAGGGTGGGGGGAGTTGTACTAGCTGGGTTTGGTGGTAGCAGTATTCTCACTGACATACCAGTAGATAATGTGTACTTACTGAATATTGCGTATAGCACCAAGATGACTTGATTTCCAAGAAACCTAGCCCAAAAGAGAGATGGGCTAAAAAAAAATTAAAGTATCCAATATATTCAATTTAAGTTTTCCACTTAAGCAGGCAAAAACCTCCTGCACAAATAAAGAGGATTTGGAAGGGGAGATTGGCTGCTATTCACTGTTTCTGGAAATAGATTTGTGGATCATAATAGAGTACAGGCGGATCCATTTCTGTAGACATGCTCTTGTGAAAAATGTGAAGGCCGTGCTGCAATATCTTATCAGGAGTATAATCTGCAAAATGTTTGAAACTCTTCTGCTTTACTCGGGATTGTCAGTCTCCTCTGGAGTGATGCCTGAGGGTGGGTGTAGGATTTTCAAGACGGTGTAGATCAAGTGCAGAGCAGTCAGAAGAGACTAGTGAGTGACTGGTTGTCTATACACCATGCCCTGTAGTTCTACAGGATGTTCCAAATGGGATTAATACTGTTAGATCTTGAAGACATTGAGAAGGGAGAGAGGTGGTTAAGTAAAGAAGTTCTTGGATCAGTACAGTTTAACTGTACTATCCAGTAGTGTTAGTACGAAGACAGAGCTGGGGAGACAAATCTTCCTTTTTAACCTCTGAGGTTGTCTTGAACTAGAAATACCCTTAGCTTATCTAGCTTCAGTCTGAGTAGTCAGTACTTCTTCACCTCCTTTCATCATGGGGATAGAAGAAGAAAGGCTTCTGCTAACAAATGTGTCAGACATATTGCCAGTTCCATTGGCACACAGGTAACCGTTATTCAACAGGGTTGCTTAATATGCTAGAGATGTTCCTGCTTTGCACAGCATCCCTAAATGGTGTGTTATTACTAACTGATGCAGAGAGGGGCAAGACAGGATTATTATTTTTTTTCTTCAGGGATGTGATATTCACTCCTTCATTTCAGCATGATTTTGATTCTGAAATGTTTTTTCTTGCTCCTGGGAAGTGTCACATATTGTCTTCCTATACTTAGTCTGGTCTTCTGAAAACTTGAGGCTATCTTGAGCTAATTGGTTTACTCTTTCTCTTTGGAGTGGGGCAAGTGAGGCAGGATTCAGGATTTTGTCCCTAGCAGTTAATATATCTGAATGAAAGTGTAAGGTGGTTACTTATTTTAAAACTGGAATTAATGTGATTTTTATTTTTTTCCTCAAATTATAAAATAGATACATACATCCCATTCAGCATGAAATATTCCTGTATCTTACCAGGGTAGGATTTAGGTAATCTGAGAAAATAAATTTAAAATACGACATAAAATGTGGAATATCCCTCAAAGTTCTTTACTGCAGTGGCAATGTACTCTGTATTGCATGAAATCATGTTTTCTATTGGAAAATAAATCTATGTCTACATGCTCTCTTCCTCTTTGTAGAAGAAACCTGTTTTTTTTTTAAAGGCTTTCGTCGCACCCAGAATAAGTACAGCCCTGTATGAATTAACTTTTCAGTATACCACTTTAACTTTCTTTTCTTGTAGGTTTTGAAACGACCAGAGTATTTTGGGAAGTTTGGTAAAATACATAAAGTTGTCATTAATAACAGCACATCATATGCAGGCTCACAGGTAAGTCAGAGGCCCTTGTAATTTTTTTTATTCCTTTAGAGAAAATACATGTGTGCAGAGTGAGTCTTGGGCTCCCTATTTCTGATTAAGTAGTAGGTTAAAGAAGTAAGAAGTGAAAAATACAGCATTGCAAATATCAAATTACTGTTAAGTTACTGAGGCATTGTCCAACCAGACTCTCAAAAACGTGAGATGCAATGTAGAAAGATTAAAAACTGGGAGACAGGATGAGAATCTTCTAAGCAGCAGCAATGTGGCATTATTCACTAATTTGCATTTCAGGGATAAAATACCTTTAAGTATTTTTAGAACTTTAAAGCAACATTTTGATGCATTTCTTTTTTCCCCATTCTTCATGTTCACATCTAAATTTTTATGTATCCTACCATTTTTGTCAGTCTTCCTGTTAAAAATATCTAGCCATGAATATACCAGTTTATGAAGAGAGCTGCTAAAAAAGCAACTTAATGTTCAGATCTGTCCAGGCAGAGAGAAAAAAATAAATATGGTATGTTTTCTTTCTAGGGTCCAAGTGCCAGTGCATACGTAACTTACATCCGGTCAGAAGATGCTCTCAGAGCCATACAGTGTGTTAATAATGTGGTGGTAGACGGCAGAACACTTAAGGTTGTAATATTTTTACATTCTTATGTATATATGCTAGGACACTAATATCAGAGCATAGTATAAAATTTTATTTGTATGGATATGCCTATGTTGTTGAACAAAAATGTCCAGTTTAGTGGGTGTTGGATTTTGACCTATTTTCTTAGGATTAATCACAACATGGAAGTTCAGGGAGCTTCTAGCAGGCAGTGTTTTAGGGGGTTAGCAGGTAACTACTTAAAACAAAAGTTTGAGACCAAGAAAGAGATGCACCACCTCCCCCTTCCCAAGTGGCTTTTTTGCTGTATACCTTAATAAGTGTGAAAACATGATTATTTGCTTTTACAGACCATTTCTGTAGTCCAAACACCACACTGCTCAAAAGCTTCCTGGGAAATGCAAGTTTTTTTCCTTTTGATATCTGTGTAAACACATATTCAGGCTGACTTGACTGAATAGGTGGCTATAGAAAATAATATAGTTAATAGTAATTTCCTGACCCTGCTACAAAACATTAACCAGTTTCATGTTATACAAACTCATAACTACTTACTTGGCTTCTTATGATTATGAATGCAAATATTTACTGAGGCTCTTATTTTGGCATTTATTTAGATTGGATGACAATAGAAATACATCCTAATTATCTAATACTTAAGTATATAGATTTCTTACAAATGGACTTACTAGGCCATCTGCACCAAAAAATGCATTATGATGAAATTCCAAATGGTGGGAAGGAATTTTCTCTTTTGCAAATACAGCTTTTTTTCTTATACTGTGAAAGGCATTCTTAACCTCCAGTACTTAAGTAGTCATGGTTGGTTTTTTCTTTCTTCAGGCATCATTAGGTACAACAAAATATTGCAGTTATTTTCTAAAAAATATGCAGTGTCCAAAACCAGACTGCATGTATCTACATGAGCTGGGAGATGAAGCAGCCAGTTTCACAAAAGAGGAAATGCAGGTAAATGTAACGAGTGGGAACCACATGAAATGTGGCATGCATGTATTTTATTGTATATAATTCAGTCTAATATGTGTATAATGTAGCCTTTTGCTCAGTGTTGCAGCAGAGATGAATTTTGAAATCCAAAAGGTGATTAACCAGTTGGATATTGGAAGTGAACAGTTAGTTTTTTCATTACATGCTGCTTTTAAAGGCTGAAAAATCCACTGAGTTTCATTAGTCGAAAAGGTGGAGATAAACTCTTAGCCAAGAATTCAAATGACCTTGAGTTAGTTACTTGTCCTTTGTTTATACCAGTGCAAGGTAACATGTTATTTTAAATCTCTGAAAAAAGTTAGTGCAGATCTGGATTTTCCTGTAGGTTTTGTGTGTGTGGCCAGTTATTGTGGCTTAACTATTGTACTGTGATTTGACCATGCTATCTGAATTCTGATATCCCTTTTAGCCTGTGAAGGGTATAAAAACCATTTGGAAATAAAATGTTGAGGGTAACTGTAATACAGCATAAATACTTATGTGGGGATTTTTTGACTCTCTCAACATCAAAATGCTTATTATCTAGGATAGGGAAGCAAATGAATGGATAGCTTTACTTTCTCAAAGGTGGTGCATTCTGGGGTCTTTTGAATTTGGATCTGTCCCTTTACATGAGGTATGGTAAAGCTTTTAAACTCAATCTCAGGTATACCAGCCTTGCATCCATGCTATAACTTTTGCATGTGGTCGGTCCTTGAAGCAGGTGATCCCCACCCCTAGTGCTAGCACAAATGTACAAATAGATTTTATTTCATGTGTTGGGCTGATGTAAGCCAGAGAATAAGGAAGAATGTCCATATCTATTAAACATTTTTTCCATAAATTAGTAGTTATTTCTGAGGATTTCAGCTACATTTTGATAAATTAAAAAAATACCCTGCTGGTTCAGACAAATAGTCCCTGCAGTATAGATTTTGACGCAGATAATGGCAATAGGAGGTAAAATTCAAGGAGAACTTGCAAACCAGGCCACCTTCCCTGCTAATTTACCTATATTTCTCCCACCACCGAGATCTGTTGTATTATACATGTTTGAGGGTATGTTGCTGTCTAGGCTTTTTAGCTTTTCATAAAGCTGACAGCCATGAATTTATTTAATCCATTTTGAACCTGCTGATAGTGTCAACCTATAGTATTTTGTGGCAGCAAGCCCCAGAAGTTCACCAGCTGTAAAGTACTTTCTTTTGCCTGTGTTAAACTGATCTCCAGTTAGTTTTGTCAGGTGTCCCCTAATCTTAGCATTGTAGTACTTGTTGAAAGCAAAACCCTTTTTCACCTTATCCATTGCCTTTGTGATGTTGTAAAACTTGATCTTACCCCTCTCAGCCTTCTCTCCAAATCACACAATTTCTGAGCTTTTAAACTTCTTTGTAAAGCGGTTCCTCCTTTCTGTGATAATTTATGTGGCCCTTCTCCATACCTTCTGTGACCTTGAGATGCAGAGGTCAGGTGCATCATACTCATGATGTGGGGGAAGCAAAGTTGAACACAGCAGTCCTCAATATTTTTTTTGGGGGGGGGGGAGGGAGGCGGGTTGGGGAGGTTATGGGGTTTTTAGTGCCATTCCTAATGATGCCCAGCACATTTTTTTTGGTTGGTTGCCAGTGTGTAATCAACTAACAATTTCAGAGATGTATTGACAGTACCCTCAGTATCTCTTCTCTGAGCTGTAACAACCAGTTCACGGATCAGTAGAGCATTAGCGTGGTTTAGGCTACTTTTTCCCTTGGTGTGTTACCTGACATGTCTCTAGTGAAGCTTATTTGCCACCTGTTTGTCAAGTTCTCTGGGGTTCTTTTTGGAGTTCCTCATTATCAGCAGGGTAGTTCACTACCCAAAGAGCTTGATGTTGTCAGCAAAGAACTTACTCTTGACTCCTTTCTTAGCATGCTGATGGTGTTGTACAAAACTGATGCCAGTCATCAGTCCTCATCACTTCTTCTGCACCCTATAAGAGTGACCAGTAAGTCTTACCTTTGCCTTTTTATCTTTGAACTAGCTTCAATCCACACAATCCTCTATCCCAGGGCAGCTTTGTAAATAACTCGACTCATAGAATGGTTTGGGTTGGAAGGAACTGCAAAGATCATCTAGTTCCAATCTGTCTGCCATGGGCAGGGACACCCTCCACTAGACCACATTGCCCAAAGCCCCATCCAACCTGGCCTTGAACACTTCCAGGGAGGGGGCCCCCACAACCACTCTGGGCAACCTGTTCCAGTGCTTCACCACTCTCACAGTAAAGAGTTTCTTTTTAGTAGCTAATCTAAATCGGCCTTCCTTCAGCTTGAACCCATTACCCCTTGTCCTGTCACTACACTCCCTGATAAACAGTCCCTCACCATCTTTCCTGTAGGCCCCTACAGGTACTGGAAGGCCGCAATTAGGTGTCCCTGGAGCCTTCTTTTCTCAAGGCTGAACAATCCCAACTCTCTCAGCCTGTCCTCATAGGAGAGGTGCGCCAGTCCTTTGATCATCTTTGTGGCCCTCCTCTGGATTTCCTCTAGCAAAGCTCCATGTGCTACTTGTACTGGGGCCCCCAGAGCTGGATGCAGTACTCCAGGTGGGGTCTCACAAGAGCGGAGTGGAGGGGCAGAATCATCTCCCTCGACCTGCTGGTCGCACTTCTTTTGATGCAGCCCAGGACATGGTTGGCTTTCTGGGCTGCAGTTGCACATTGCCAGCTCATGTTGAGGTTTTTATCACCCAACACCCCCAAGTCCTTCTGCTCAGGGCTGTTCTCAATCCGTTCTCCGCCCAACCTATAGTTGTGCTTGGGATTGCGCCAACCTTGCACTTGGCCTTGTTGAACTTCATGTGGTTCGCATGAAGTAACTTCTGGTATGAAACCTTATCAAGGCTTTTTTGAAAACTGTGGATCCTCTTTATGCTTATTGACACTATCATAAAATTCCATCGTGTTAGTGAAGCAGGATTCCCTTTACAGCTGTTCAGATTCATTCCCAGCAGATCGTGTTTACCCATGAACTTTTTTTTAAGATAGACTTTATAATCTTAGGATGGGTGGAGGTTGAACTTAGCAGTAGTAGTTCACAGGATCTTTTCTACAGCCCTTTTTTTTAGAAGGCAATGGCAATCTGTCAATCCTCTGGCCAGTTAAAATTGATAGGCTACCTACCTTGGCCAGGAATTAAATTTCACGTAGGACTTCCTTCAGAAGTCTTAAGTAGATTATATTTGATCTTGGTGACTTAAATGAATCTTACTTTCTTGTTCCTTGTTACATTCCTTAACCTTTCTTCTTGATTTCTCATTGCTTTCTGGAAAATCATTAGAAATTACACAACTATTGAAAAGTGCATTGTGCCTTCAGTGCACTAGCTTTCTGAGATTGAATGTTCATTGTCGCAGACTTTGATTCTCTATTTTAAAAAAAAAACGAACAGTGGATGAACTTACATTCTAGGTTCAATAATTGTTAATAGAGCTAAACATTGTGACAAACTGAAATGAACTGATAGAACTCCAGGAAGTCTCTGAAAGTGAAGTTGGGAATTTAGGTAAGATAGGTTGGAGATGCTAAGTTTGGCCTGTGGACTGTTTGTTATAAATAAAACACAGTTACAGCAAGCTCCTATATAGAATTTTAATATTGTTTCTTTCTTATGTTTGTGACAGATAAGTGAGCTTAGGACTGGCCTGATGTTCCTGGCCATGATGTTCAGTTTGTTGCCACTGAAGTCTTAAGCAAGATGAGATATCCAGGGAGGTTTCTTCTTACTTAGCTGCTTAATGTTTGCAGTGCAGATCTGTGTATCTGAGCTAGTTGCTTATATTCTATTCATAGTGGATGGTGAAAGAAGTATTTCCAGGGTGCAGTGTATCTCAAAGTTTGTGTTCAGGTGAACCACACTCTAGAACCGTACTTTTTTCTATTGTGGGTAGTGGTTTGGGTGTAGACACTGACAAAACTGGGTAAGATGATGCATACACCAGATGTTTCAATGTCCTTCTTTTTAAGTGTTCTGCAGGTTGACTACATAGACACATTCAGAATCAATAGTAGTGGAGAACGGGAGAATTAAGTAGCAAAAAATTGGAGCTATTTATAGTGTTAGACTGACTTGGTGTATTCAGATGGGATATGCAGTTGCCTGTCTAAAGGAGCCCATAAGGGAATTTAGTTTCCCAGCAGTACTGTTTTTTGAATTTTGTCAAATATTCCTGCTTTTTTTTTTGAAGCAAGTAACAGTTTTGTATTAAGTTGTTATATTTTTCTAGGAGGATGTCCACATTGCCTGTGCATTAGTTTCATTACAAATGTTAATTTTTAGGTGTACAAGTAGTGTGAGAGCTTTTAAATCAATATTGAAGATGTGATAGATAATAACATATGTGTTCCACACACAAGATTCAGAAGGCCTGACCATAAGTCTTGGCACTCGTTTCCTTTGCTAAAGCACATCTCTTACTATCTGGAAACTCTAGATAAAAGCTATTGATAACTTCAGATTCACTGTTCTATTTTGCATTTTGAGTCAACTCATTACAATACTTAACCTGCAAATAGTATTTCTTAGGGTGGAGTGGTATAACAACCTACAAAAATGTGAATGCTCATCTTGAATTTGTTTTAGATGTCACCTCAAATGTTGGAGGGGTATATATTGCTGATTTTGTTTTAAATATTTAGCTACATAATGTTATAGGTAAGCTAGACTGAAAAATACTCTCTTCACTCATCAGATTCAATATTCTGGAGTTGGATTGGGCCACCTCAATTTCTGAAAGCAAGAAATTGTTCTCAATTCAATTAGTTAAAAGAATATTCCAATTTTTCAGTTATTTTTAAAAAAGGATTTATCAGTTATTGCTCAGATGATACTCCTTGTCATGTGATAGCTAACACTCAGACCACCTCAGCTGTTTTTATTAAGCTGATATAAAGTTATTTCCATTTCAGAACTTTTGGTTTAAAAGAGGTACTCCTTGCTCCTTCCCATCTTCTGAAAAGCTTAGTATGGTTGATATATCAAATACAGACTGCCTTGGAGATGTAGCTGTTTGTCATTTAGAAGGCATATTGTGAAGCTCTTAATTAGAGCTGAAGAGCAAGTTCTAATAAGGCTGTAACTATTTTTCTGCTTTAGAAGTCTAAAAAAAAAATTATAAATTTTTTTATAATACATCCAAGTGTATTCTAGGCAAGCTTTAGATTTATTGAGATCACATCTGCACTGACATTGAGAAGCACTGTTTTGAGTTTGTCAGTAGTGACCTGTTACGTTGTTAAAGCTCAATTACTAAGCTTTGGGACATACGTTTATATATTAAAAATATTTTTTAATATCTGTAAATACATATATTAAACCACTATTCATTCATTATGAGTTTCTCCTTTCTTAGGCGGGTAAGCACCAGGAATATGAACAGAAACTACTGCAAGAATTATACAAACTAAACCCCAACTTTCTCCAATTATCTACGGGTACAGTTGACAAGAACAAGAACAAAGTGACAGCACTGCAGAGGTATGATGCGTAAGTACTGATGCTGGAATGCCTGCCTGTGCTTGCTTTCTGGTTATTCCCAAAGAAAACTTTCTTATTCCTATTGCATCCCCTAAGCTGCGTGCTCTTCTTAGTGGCTATTACGTGATAAACTCTGATACTGGTTTTCTCCATGCAGAGACATTTGCATCACTTTGTATTAGAACAAAGTGAGGGAGTCTTACTAAAGAAATGTTTTTCTACTATATGTATTTGGATCACTAGTTCAGAACGAGATACTCTTATTCTGAAAGAAGACCTTGTATTTATTTTTGCATAAACACATCATATTTATTAAAGACCAAGTGTCAGCTTTCTTGGTATGGCGTCATGATGAGTGCGGCCTGTACTGTCACAACTGAGACACCTTATAGTCTTGATATGTGTTTTTTACATCATGATTTATAGTGCCATCCTTACATTAGTTGTAAGGACCATGGAAATTGAAAGTAAAATTAATTTTTCTTTTGTGTGAGTAAGAATTCACAAGATGTGAATAAAAGATTTCTTGCTTTCATCTAGTAAACTTAAATAATATATATTTCACGATGTTGTAATTGCAGATATCACTTATTACTGCTTGCTAAAATAATACTCTGAAGTGGTTTGTTCAGTAAGTTAAGAAAAGATTTCTGTCCATATAAGTACTTAGTCGTACAAAGATTAATGAAAGCCTAAGGTCATCAGTACTTATTCACTCAAATGTCATATTTAAGATAAAGACATAAAAACTTAATTTCCTCCACTCCTCCTTGTTGTAGGACTTTCCAGATGAGATGGGCAGAGTGGAATGTAAAAGTTAGATTGCACTTCGTGTGCACCTTGGCCTTGGAATCAGGGTTTGTGTTGTGTGCCAATTTACCCACTACTGAATTTTTCAGGCAATTATTTCTCACTGGCAGCATCACCACACAACAGTTTAAGCAAAAAAGTGGGTACTGCATCTAAAGTATTGCCAATGGAGCTTGAGTAAGCAGAATATTCTGAGAACTGGTATCCCAGCTGGTGTACTGGGATTACTTTAACTTCTGGAGGAGGTGTCATATGCTCTTTGACTGCAAGTGGTTGGAACCTCCAGTTGGGATCTCTTCTTCAGGACTGTGCTACTTATTTCTTGGGTACTGGTTCAATATTAACTTGAAAGGTAGTATGCAATGAGTAAAGCAAATACACCGATTCCTGCATTTGGGTATTGATTATTTTATATTCAAAGTCTGAACTAATTCTAATTTGAAGCCTAACTAGATCCCAGCTAAACATGATACTGGCGAGGAAAGAATGCTGTATCAGAAACTGCAGCAAACTTTTAAGCCTTCAGAAAGCAATTATGAATTCGAGTTTGGCCAGTCTGCAGTGCTAACATTTTGGCACTTGTGGAAAAAATGGCATGTTACTCTTAAAGGCAACAAGTGATCTGGAGTTAATTTCTGTTGTCAGCTGAACAGCATCATCACAACACAGACTCTCTTCTTTGCTAAGGGCTAGGCACTACCTTTTGGGTTGCAAAATGAATTTCTTCTTGCAGCTGGGATTTTGAAATGTTTCTTCAAGTCTTGTCTCATCAGTACAAAATGTAGCTTGTGAGCTAGTGAATGTCTTACTCTCCTTCAGAGCTTTCTACCCAATTGGGTTCTTGTTTTTGTCTGATTCATTGATATGATATTAATATTTCTGGCAGTTTGTCAGAGCCTCTGACAGTTTTATGATTGTTCTTTTGTTTCTGGGGTGCAGGATTTCTGTTTCACTCTGGAATTGAAGTTGACTTCTAAATAGTAGATGTTTAATTATAAATATCCAGTAGTAGAAAACAGTTTCTTAAACTGTGCATAAATGCTTTTTCACAATTGTGTTCTAATTTGAAATGTCCTACTCGCAGACCTTTTTTCTTGCTGCTGAAGGCAAATGTTAAAATCCCCCAGTGCCACTTTGTGTATGTGGGTACTCATCTCTTGGTGTGTCACTTGATAATCATGGTGACTGCATTCTCTTACAATTAGAGGTATATTCCACATTTAAAACAGGCCAAGCTCTTTTTCTTTTCTTTTTTTTCTTTCCTGCTGACCTTTTCCTAAAGAACTGGAATGAATACTTTCTTATGCTACAAGTGGAAACACTTGTTAAGCACTTGTTGGTCTTCTAGAGACCATCCCTTTAGAAGCATGCAGCTCTAAACTTAACCAAAACAATAAAAAAAAAAACCCATGTGCACAAAAACCCATGCCAAAATATAAACTAATTTCTTTCTTTACCTTTCTCTTTAGATGCAAAACTGACTTGTAACTGTGACATTTTAAAATTAGTTTTAGTATAGAGATGGGTTTACACTGCAGTGAACATAAATTTTGATATTTAAAATAAATCTGTTAATGGATTAAAACTCTTGTTATCTAGATTGCAGCTTATTTTTGTAAGGGTGACAATATTAAAATGACTGACGTGCTGCTGATGATGCGTCTTCAATATCTGATCAACTCACTATCTCTAACTTATTTCACATGCGTACAAAGGAAAGATGAGATCTGTAAATCAGATCAAGGCTCTCATCTGTACATATTGTATAGGTATATGAGAAAAGATGGAGGTAGAAGAGCAAATCTTATAAAACTGAGATTTGAGGATAGCTGGTAATACCAATTTTATCTGAACAGGAGTAGGAAACGCTTGTGTTTGGTATAAGCAGCTATTGGGCTTTCCAGATTCTGTGAACTTCGTAAATTGACCTAGAGATGTAGAGTAAATATTGGACCATGTAATAATATATTCATGAAGGGGGATATCAGGCGGAACATACATGTTTTAAAAAATTTTTTTTGAAAGCTTGTTTCCTATGAAGACAGCACTTGAACACTAAGAACAGCATCCTAACTGAAGCAAATGAAAAGCTAAAGTTAATGAAGAACTGGAGAACACTAAGGCAAATCTTTTATAGTAAGATTGTAAGGTTAGCAGATGACACTGTATTTGAGTGCTTTCAGTTATAGATGATATTCCAACTCCTATTTGTATAAAATGTAACTATTTTCAGCAAAATCTTGGGCTTTGAGTCCTCTCTTGAACTTCTTTCAGATCTAATGTGCATTCTGAAATGAAATTTAATGTTACTTTATGAAAGGGAAGTAATTATGGCCTTAAACTAGAAATGAAGAGAGCGGTAACTTGAACAGTGTGTTGGTCTGGTCTCATGGTCTATTAGTAAAGCTGTGGACTCTTGTGTAGGTGTAAAAACAAACTTCATCTGTTGGGGCCAGGCTTGATAGGGCCTGGAATATAAAACATTTATTTTAAAAAAAGAAGTTATTTTGTTCATGATTTACAGAACTTACAAATACTTATGGGATAAAGCAAATAATTCTAAATGAGTTGTGTAGGTCTGGATACTTGAAAGTGTTGGGTTTTTGGGGTTGTTTTTGTGGTGTGTTTTTGTTTGGTTTTTTTTCTGTCCACCAAATGGAAAAGTTTGGACTTCAGTATTGGCAGAGCAGCTATCTAGTCAGTGAAGAAAACAATTCCCCCCATCAGTTTTTCTCTCCCCTCCCTACCCCACTAATTCTTTTTTAAAGTCATCACCATTTTAAACCTGAGAAATAATATCCAGATAAATCTATTCTTATGGATTGTCTGGCACAAGGATTCATTTCCCCAGTGTTTACAATTTTTAAAAACACTTTCTTCGTAACTTGAACTCTTCTTTTTTTTTTCTTTTTCTTTTTTTTTTACTCTTGCCTTTTTCCAGACCCAACAGTAATAACAAAGATGCCTGGCCATCATTACAGAGTTCAAGTAAATCAGCCAACGGTTTAACAATGGAACACAGGAAAACGCCTCCTATATTAGAAAATGGCACAGACCCAGAACACATGACTCCAGATGGTGCAGACTCAGATTTCGGGTAATTGTGCTGCCTTTTATACTTCAGATAGCTTGCTTTCTCTCTCACTGATTGGTGTGGAGGGAATGATTCTCCAGTCTCTCTCTGGTTGGAGAGCTGGATTCAAATCCTGATCAGGTCACAAAAAGCTGGGCTTAGCCTAGCCCATGGCAAAAAGACTGATTGGCAGATTGTGCAGGAGAACCCTAATGTGAAGTTAGTAAGTGATGGTACAGGTAAGGGCTGAGGGGAACTGAATAACCAGGGGATCAACAGCTTATATAGCTGCATCATCCCAGCCGGAGCCGAGCCCTTCATTTCTATACAGAAGGTTCCACAAAATTTAACATGCCAGTTGCTATACATCAGGAGGCTAGTCACTTGGAAAAGCTTCAACAGAAGGAAGATAAATGTTAGGGCTGAATATCTGTTGTCTCTTTGCAGTGGTGTGTTCCAGAAACACAACTGCAGAGGTAAGGGTTCCCTGATTATCACTCTAACAGGAACAACAGGGCAGCAGATTCAACTCAGGTTTTGTGCAGAGAAAATAACTCATCTGCTTGCAATAACTTCCTTATTGCTAACCAATATTTTTTCCTCTTTTGGTGCCCTCCTTGAATAGAACTGGTGTCTTTTTCCATCATAAGCATCACTTGCAGTTCCAATGATAGTCTGTAGGCATGCTGTTTTGGGTTTTTTTAATGGACCCCCTTAGGTAATATCAGCTGGGCTCATTCAGAGGTTGGATGGGAAAATAGCAAGGTAAACACAATATTTCATGAGGTGGTGTTGCTGACTAAGTAGCTGATCTTCATTTTAAATCAACATTGAAGCAATGGTTTAACATTGTGAGTGCTGTTGAAAGTGATACCTCCTTGTTAGGCTTAATAGCAGTCTCGAGGTGTGATCAGGGATCCTATGGTTGTGTCTCAGTAGTGACACGCAACTTCCTTATCTTTTCTGAAAATAATGTACTAAACGTAGATAAAAATACTGTAGCAAGTAGATAATGAATCTTGTTCATTCCTGAGGATTAGAAGCCTGTCTTACAATTAAAGGCTCCTTAGGCAGGTTCAAGTATAATAAACATTTTTCAGCACTTAGATTGTCATTAAAAGTTGTCTTACACATAACCTTTTTAAGTGCAGCATTGTGACTTTCTGTCAGCAGCTTTGTGAAAAGAATGTGGCTGGAATATCAGCTCTGCAATCAGAATGATTGTGTAGTAAAGAGTCTACAGCAAACTTCTGTGCTATAGGTGTTCAGAAATTACTAACCTCAGGCACTTTCTTCCAAATGGAAGAACTGTATTCATGTTTGACCACTGACTAGAAAGTATTTGTAAATCTCCACTAGATTAATGCTTGTTAGCAAGTATATTCCTCTGATTTTTTTCTTTTATAGTCATGAATACTTCAGCTATCTTTTTAAGATACCGATTTCAAGATTCTTTACACAAAAATTGTTTTCATTGATGGCTTACTCTTACAGTTTCTTTCAACTCTAGTTATTCTGGATTGGGGAGAACAAACATGGGGGGAAGCAAGCTTATGGATTTTCGACCTTAATATGTGGCTCTGCAATATTTAAACTTTGTAGCAGCAAGGGATGTTTGAAAACAAGGTTTAGCTAGAATCTGAAGTCTGCACCCAGTTAAAATAATTACTATATATATATTTGCCTTGTGCTCACGCATCATGCCTGTAATTTGACTTGTATCACATTCTGGCTTCTTAATGGAACTGAATTTCATGTTCTTTTGGTCCTTGTTTGTAGGACCAGTATCTTGGGCTGTGCAGCCTGATGCTCGTGCATCTTCTTTTATGGGTAGATTAAAATGAAAGTATCTTAAAGTTGTAAAGCAGATATTTTAATCTGAACTTGAACTAATACTGTTTCATTAGTGTGGTATTTAATATAAAGGCAACTCACAGATGCCTGTCAGACTTGAATCCTGAGATGTGCCATTTCAGCTGAGTCATGTTAATTCCCAGTGAATAGATTTGAGGTGGTTTTCTTGCATTATCTGTTATTCTCTATATGTATGTTGGCATGTTTTTAGGCTCTTACCTTTTTCTGCATTTTTCCCCTTCTGTCATGTCAAACCTCAGCTTTCTTGCCTTGTAACTAACTTCTGCTAGTTAAAGCTTATAAGGCTGGTGGGAAGCTTAACTCGCTACCAGGACTAAATAGTTAATTTAATCTTTTATCTCTTCCCAGATTTATTTAAGACTTGTATGGGAACTGACAACTTAAGTATTTGGAAAACAAATCTGTTCCCAAGTTTCTCGCCAGTAGTAGCATAGATGGAACTGACTACTGCAGAAAACTGCCATAGTACAAGAGTCCTGTTTTTTTTGCATGGCATAGAGTTACTACGAATGTGTATAAAACTTTCCTTTTGTTCCTTAACAGGGCAGTCAACAAGCAGAATGGAGAGTGGTGCAAGAGGTATTACAGTATATAGCAAATAATTGGAATGCTTAGGATTAAAAAAAACCCCACCACTCATAAATAATAAGTGGACTTTTTTCCTTCTAATTCCTGCTAATTAATTTCACTTTGTCCGTATTTCAAGGCTTTTCTACCACTATGAAAGCAAATGTTGATTTTCACGTTAAATACTTAATTGTCTTATTGTCTCTTTTCCCCTCCCACTTTTGCAGCCCTATCGACAAACCTTCAGATTCCCTCAGTATAGGAAACGGTGACAGCTCCCAGCAGGTAAGATGTGAAGATAAATGCTGTGGAAGTAAGAACTGAGTTTAGGGCTTGGTGCAAATTGTACTTGGAGAAGCAAATACTTTATGAAGTGTATCACAATTTTAAACAAAACTAAAAAATGCTACTGCTAAGTTGATTTTTTTTTGTTTAGCTAAATATTAACTAATCTAATTGCAGCCAAAAGTTTTGAGGAAATTTTTCAACTGTTTTAGTGTTTATATAGAAAATATTCTTCACTGACATGCCAATTGTTTCTCTTCCTCTCTTGCCTTTAGATAACAAACAGTGACACACCTTCACCACCACCTGGTTTAACAAAACCCAATCCAGTCATACCCATCAGTTCATCTAATCACAGTGCACGGTCCCCTTTTGAAGGGGCTGTAACAGAATCACAGTCACTCTTCTCTGACAACTTCCGGCACCCTAACCCCATCCCTAGTGGGCTTCCTCCATTCCCCAGCTCTCCACAGACTTCAAATGACTGGCCCACAGCACCAGAACCACAGAGCCTCTTCACATCAGGTATGTACACAGTTAGTTTACATGGCTGGGTATTGCTTCCTTTTGCAACTGATGTCTAAAACTGTGTAGAACCAAAAACTCTTAAGACTTGCTCCATAGTGTTTTTCCCCCTTCACAAATGATTAAAATCTGTCCTGTGACTACAAATGAATTTCACTGATGTAAGGGTTTCTTCTAAAAGAAACTTTACAGAGTCTTCCATCTGCATGGCTAAATTATAAGAGTGCAGTATCAATTTTTTAGCCATGTGCCTATCTAAATAATAGAATGCAACATGGATGCTAAATACTTAAAGTTACGGGGTTTTATTGAGAGTGGGGAAAATATGTGGTGTCAGTATATGCTGGTATAATACTCTGTTAGTCTGTAATTCTAACATCAGAAGCAGTGCGGTGGAATTCAGAATTTCCTTTAATATCCTGCATAGTTATCTGAAGGTGCCTAATCCTTCTCTTTCTGAAGTGAGATTATATACATTCAGAAAAGATAAAAATATGGTTAATTGCATCAACTGAAAGATACCTGTATTCTCCAGGTACTTTCCTATGAAGTACCACTTCATACAAATGAAACGTTGGTTTAGGTGTATTTATATAGTCTTGGGAATGGTTAACAGTATTTAGGAGCTCACAAACTGTAGATCTGAGGGAGCTGCTAGAAAATTAAATGAATATCAGTAATAAATAGAATGTAAACGATCGTTTAGGACACAGTTGGTTTACTTAGTGATTAGTCTTCTTTTGATGTTTATCTGACTTCTGGATGTCATAATCCTTTTTGTAAACAATATTACCAAGAAAATTACCTGCTGCTAAGGTACTATACATATCAATTTTTGTAAGGATTAAGTAGCATTGCTACTTAATTTCCAGGTAGTAGAGATCTTGTTTCATAATAAATATAAAGTGTATGGTTGCTCTTTAAATAAGAATACAAAGGACAAGATTTTGTCTAGCAATTCTTTTTATCTATAGTAATGGATTTTAGAGTGAAAATAGAAGTGTAGATTTCTTTTCTAAGATGATACTGAGCTTAATTTTAACTACCTGAAGCAGCAAACCAGGTTTCCTACCAGCAGAGGGAGTTAATGTTGTGAGTGATACTACCTTGTACTCATCAGCTTGGGTTACCACAGTTTTGAGGAAAAATACTCTGAAACTAGAGTTTCACTAGCACTCATTGAACCTGAATAAGAAACTTAAACAGTATAATGAAATGTAGTAATTGAAAATGCAAGGAAATTCAGGTAACCCTTTTTTTGCAACACTGTCTCAAAATATTTAACAATATCTTGTAATGCAATTCCTTATTTCCTTTTGTTTTAAGGTGTCTACTCAAGAATTTGGCTTGTTTTTCTTGATAATGGTAGACAGCGGGGGTTTTGCTTTGATTAACCACTGCTCAGAGGTTCCCCCTGTGAGGCAACATCTCCTCCCTACCTTTCTCGCACAGCAGAGCTGAAACACAGCATTAATACTGAAAGTAAAATACTGAACTGAATGACAACCTTATTTAAACTTTGCTTGGTCACGCTTCCATCAAATAGTATGAGTGTAAAGAATGTTCTAAGCCAGTGTTTATTGGTCTCTTACTACTCGGTGCTACTACTGGAAATACTTATTTGACAAGGCTTTCCTGTAGTTCAGGAACAGAGCAATTCTGCAGTAAAAATACTATTTGCTAGTTCTACCACTTCACCTTAAGTAGAAATCTATGACAGTTTGATCTGAAAATGGCATTCAAAGCTGATGAATAAGGTGTCTTTGGGGAATGTATGAAGAAGTATTATATGAAAGATAACTAGCAACATAGATTCAGATACACTGAGGCTGAAATTTTTGTGTGGATAAATACATATTAATTCTTCTAAATCCTGTTTCTCTCCTCTGACAGAAACTATACCAGTATCATCCTCTACAGACTGGCAGGCGGCTTTTGGGTTTGGTTCCTCCAAACAGCAAGAGGACGACTTAGGGTTTGACCCCTTTGACATCACCCGCAAAGCCTTAGCAGACCTGATTGAGAAGGAACTGTCAGTCCAAGACCAACCTTCCCTCTCGCCCACATCTCTTCAGAACCCTACCCCACACACTACAACTGCCAAAGGGCCAGGCTCTGGATTCCTGCATCCTGCTGCACCCACAAATGCCAACTCTCTCAGTAGCACCTTTCCAGTCATGCCACAGAGGTTCCCACAGTTTCAACAGCATCGAGCAGTTTACAACTCCTTCAGTTTTCCAGGCCAAGCAGCTCGCTATCCTTGGATGGCCTTTCCCCGCAATAGCATCATGCACTTGAACCACACAGCAAATCCCACCTCAAATAGTAATTTCTTGGACTTGAATCTCCCACCACAACACAGCACAGGTCTGGGAGGGATCCCTATATCAGGTAGGTGAATCGGGACAGATGTGAACATGACATAATTCATGCTTTCAGCTTCTCTGAGCCAGGACAGGAAAAGGGAATAGCCAGCTACAAGTGGTAGAATGGTATCTCTTGACTGTCATACTACGTTTATGAACAGGGGGAGGAATAGCATTTTAAATAGGCCCTTTCCATTTTTAGAAAAAGTGTATCTGGATGTTTAGCCTTGTAATATTGAGCTTTATAAGGAAGGTGGAGTATTCTGTGCCCGCTTAATTTTATGCCAAAGCAGTTTGGTATTTTGGTTCTTCAGTCTTGTCAGACTGGCTCTCCTTTAAGACTAGGCCCTGGAAGCACATTGCCACTTCCATGTCAACATGCAGGTGCTGACCAGAGTTCTTAAAATTGTGAGAAAAAAAAAAAAGTAATGATGGTAATTTGTGCCAGATGTCTTGGCTGGGTCGTTCCCTCTTGCTCATGACCAAATGGCTGCACAAGAAAACATTCGGTGCTGTTCGTTTCTGTGCTTCAGATGGCCTTAATATGTGACTCTTTCACTGAATGGATGCTTGCAATTTGTGTAAGACGATTCATTCTGATTATGAAGGTGATGATGTTGGAAGAAAATAAATGCGCAGTCAGGCCAGTTCAGGCTGCCCTGAATGGATTGATAGGCTCTTGCAGCAAACATTGCAACTAAGGAGCTAATTGTAACAATAATTGCCTTGATTAAAAATTCACTTCTGGAGTTTGAAGTCCTTCCATGCTTCCTATTTAGCTTGTCCCAAACATGTTCTCTTTTCCTAGCAGGGAAAAAAATTGTATTAAGTGTATAATCAACTTATAGGTGGAAAGTCTCTGTAAGCTCTTTGTAGCCTTGAGATAGAGGAAAACTGCTTCTTGAGATGTTGCCAGCGTTGTTTACTTTTCATGAGTTTTGAGAAGTACTAGCTATACTATCAGAAAGTGACCTAGAAAAAGTCACTGTGTGTTTTTGATGCTCTAGTACAAGAGCTAATTTTGGCTGTTACTTCCCTGTACTTTGTCCTCTCTGAAGGCTTGGTGAAGCTACAGTACTGCTGTAGGGTCCTTAGGTTGATTCATAGTATAGTATAAACACTTGGTCCAGACTACAAATGCAAATAATCTAAAACTCTTTATATTGGCAGTGGCAAAGGTTTTAGACCAAAATGACTGATAATGGTTACACCGAAGTGGAAGGAAAAAAAAAATAATTTACATGGAGTCAAAAATAAAGCATTCGTGGCACTGCAAATTGCTCAGTTTCCCCTAAACTACATAGAACTTCCAGGAACATTTCAAGACATCAAGTTTCGACTTTACCACTCAGTTCTAAAAATTGTTAGCTCAAGGGGCTGGTGTAGCAAGACTATCTTCTGGACTAGGGCAACCAGAAAAATCCTTTAGTGTTGAAAAAGTTCTGTTTGTAGTACAGGTGGATTCCAGGTTTGCGAAAGTATTGGGTTGCATTACTTTGTAATTGCCTTTGGCACTTTGAAAGTGGACCTCTTTGTGCTTGTAGAAGACTCATAGATTCTTGGTACCACTCCTGAAGAGCCCATTGTATAGCGTTGGTTGATGCACAGCCCATGCCATGTACTTCCCCCATATGTTTTAAGGCATCAGAGTTGATATTTCAAGTATATCCTTTTTTGTATGCAACTGCTAGAACCAATTAATCTCAAAATATTTTTGGCAGATACAGTGCTAAAACCAGAAAATAAACATCTGCTGTAGTCTCTATGGAAAGTTCTTTTGAGTTGGTCTTAATCTCTTGTTACAGAAAACATTGTTAGTTGCCTGGCTGACAATTAGATAGCAGCAGTTGCTGCAGTGCAAACACTTCTCAAGCCGATCTGTTTGCCAGCTTTGATATATCTTGAAAAAAGAATCATTTGCACAAAGATAGATTACTCCTTTTTCTTTTCCTGTTGTCAGATATCAGCTGAAGTCTCAATTCTGGTTTTGTTTGGGTTATGGATTTGTATTATTTGTATGGTATTTAGTCCCTAGGGTTTTCTTTAGTGGTCTAACTGCTTCAGAAGTACAAAGAATTTGAAAGTCAGGAGATGCCCTCTTACCTCTTTTTTTTTGTGTATGCTGACTTAATAGTTTCCAATTTATTGATTATTCTGTCTCTTTGATGTCTATATCTAGTGTACAGGTCTCTCAACACATTCCTTTTATATTCTTTTTGAAAGAATAATTCCTGTTCTCTATACTTGCTTTTAATCTATCTGTAGTAGGTATATAATTACAGAATTTTCCTAGGTTCCTTGTTTGATTTACAGATACAGCTGTATGGTGGGGTTGGGGGATGAAAGTGGTGTACAAGTACAGAGAAATCACGTTGATGGAACCTTATTACAGTGCTTTTATAACAGCCTCTAGCTGACCTGCTAGAAAGGTGGTACATATCATAGTAGCCATTTAGCAGTATGGAGATAGTAGTTGTAGTATACCTGAAGTTCCTTTTTGTTAGCTCTTTGTTAGTCTGTATTAGGGTGTTTTAGAAAATGTTGCCAACTCAGCTCTTTCAGATGTAACAGCAAAAGAAACCTAGTGCAGGTGAAACTCCACATTCTGTCTTCTACCACAGACCCTCAACTGCTGTTGAAGTTGCATGTTTCCTGGGGTCTTTGATCACAATTTTTACAGGACTATAAATTCCCAAAGCAGGTAATACTGGACCAGTGATTTTAAAAAAAAATAAAACCCAACAAAAAACCCACACCAAAAACCAACATGCTTCTTTATTCTGTGCATTTGAGTGCTCTATTTAATCAACCCTTTTCAACTTTTCTTTTTCATTTATGTGAAAACAAGCAGATCTAAAAGCTTTTATAACTTCACATGAAGTTAGTATACTATTTTCTAGGCTTTCTAAATTCAGTTTTAGTTGATTTCACGATTTGTGGTTTGGAAGCTTGTATGAAGAAACCAGTATCTTTGAAACTGCTGCTTCTGATTTAGGTAGGCATTAATATTCACATGAATTTGAAATACTCGTGTGTGACATGTTAAATGTAATGTTCTGAAGCTACCTTTTGTTTAGTTGAGAATCAGAGCTGTGCAGTATACATAACCCCACAGCTCTAGGTAGGGCTGTTTTGTGATGTGCACCAGATTTAAATGGGGGGACACAGGCACTACCTACTTTTTTATTATTTTTTTTAGCTCTGATATTTTAAAATAACTTGTATATGGAATTTGGTAGCCTATTTCTCAGAGGAAGTAGTATTTATTAAACTCATTCTGCAGTTTCCAGTGAAATGATGCAATGACACATGATTGATTTAATTTTATTATGCATATACTTAGCATGTGTCATTCATCAGGCATACATTTGTCCTCAACCCATATTTAAATGAACTTTTTGATTGACTGATTTCCAAACTAGCATTTTTTTCTCCCCCTACAGTATGATTTTGCGAACTGTAGCA
Source organism: Balearica regulorum gibbericeps (assembly GCF_011004875.1). Taxonomy (NCBI): domain Eukaryota; kingdom Metazoa; phylum Chordata; class Aves; order Gruiformes; family Gruidae; genus Balearica; species Balearica regulorum. Next base: position 53,734,867 of record NC_046184.1, read on the forward strand.
GATGTTACACGGTCTCATTGTAAGGGACAATTTAGGCTTGTTCCTCGTCTCTGGATTGGGATGGATTTACTCTGTAATTACAACTGTGTAACTGTTTCAGGAAAAAAGTTCAGTGACTTCTTACTCATCGATAGCATGATTGTTGCTAAAAGCAATCTTACCCTAGATTGCGTGCAATCTATCCTAAGAACATAGAACAGCAGGTATGCTTTATTCTATAGATAATACCAAAGGAAAGATCTACTGACAGCAATGTGGGGGAGTGTGTGCCTTTATTTTTGTTACTTTAGGATAATAGGAAACTCTCTGTAATTTGCTACCCTACTGCCCAGTAGTGTGTTCTAAAATAATAAGTGTAGTATTGGATCATAGAGTAAAGGAGGTCTCAGGTTAACAGCGTGTTTTGAGACAGAAGCTTGTAAAAAGAGATGTATGCATATTAATAATAGGAAAATAGAAATATATAGTTTTATTTCTTAAGTTTACTGAGTGGTCGGTACTCATTGATTTTATTACATAGAAGTATAAGAACAAATTAACACAGTTAAAAGTATGAGTAAAAAAGTTGTAAATGGTTAGTCCGTCTTTGTCAGATCTACGCAAGATGAAGTACTTGATACTTTGAAACACTGGCTGTTATTTCACTTATTAATTTCATAATTATCCTGAGAATAATTCCAAATGAAAAAAATTCATTTCAAGAATTTATCAATTCAACAATAGTGAGATAGTCTTGGAAGAGTTCAAATTTCAAACTAATGCTACGCAATATTGTGTGTATATTCTTCCCATATAAATCACTGAAACCCCTTGAGTTGGAAGGAACCCACAAGAGTCATCGAGTCCAACTTCTGACTCCACACAGGGAAGCCTAAAAATTAAACCATACATCTCAGAGCATTGTCCAAATGATTCTTGAACACAAACAGGCAATTTATGTATATCATGCATATATTAAAAATCTAAGATAGAAGAAATAATGAAGTGGACACAGAAGCAGATAGGAAGCACAAACAATTAAACCCCTTTTAGGATAGGGGAAGAAAAATGTTTTACCCGTTCTTCTTGAAGATAACCACTGTAAAATCCATCAAGTTAGCTACAAAGCCCATTGATGTGGAAATTGCAGTAGACTTCTGTGAGCTGTTCCTGAAACTTCAGAGCAGGGGGCTTGAATGTCATAAGCCTTTGTAGTTGAATAGAATTGACAAATCAAAATTGTTCTGTTCTCAAGACCTTTTTGTTTTGATGTTGTGGCTTATATCTCTTGAATATGCCTAGCCTAATTAATGGAATTATGTATATTTAAAGATGAGATTGAGACAATAAACAGGTGCACAGTTCTATTAAGTTTGGGTGCCATGCAGCAGTCTTTGTGGTAGTGGTGTTGTGTTCCTTATCAAGACACTGAGTAGCATGCACATTTTTTGAGTCTTGCCTGCATTTAGGCTTCTGTGAAGCAATAGTTGGTAGCAGGGAGGGCAAAGCAATGAAGGTTATATTAAGAAGGTGCAACTTCTTCCCACTTACTTTAAGTTCTGAGCTCTTCCATATCTGAACAACTTATGGTGTTGCATCTTCTCCCACTTTTAATTTTCTGGCCTCTGTGCCCGAAGCTATTGAACTTGTCTTGAACATCAAATCCTTTCTTGCCTGATGCTACCTTTTTGGACAACATTTTAGTAAAACAAGGGAAGATCCCTATACCTATCTATATATATAGAAGGGTGAGAGAACTAGCATTGATGTGCTCTGCCTTTAATACTAAGAGTCCTTGTCTGATTTAGTATTTTCTCAAAATGTAACCTTATTTCCATTTGGGGCACACATTTCTTATTTGACCTTTGTCCTTTTGACATTGTCTCCTCTCTCTGGATTGATTCTTAATAGTTGATTCTGTCTCCCAAACAAAGAAAAACATGGCTTGTTTTATACAGTCGTGGAACCAAAAAAATGGAATTCAACATGTTGTAAAACTTAGAATTGTCCGAACGCTGTGTACAAAATGCATTTAGTCCCTACCCTAGCAACAGGCAATGTGACTTAAACAGTGCTGCCTCACCTCCCTTTATTTGGATGCAGTGTTTGAAAGAGCATTTTGGTATACTTTTCCTCCTGACCTGACAATATGTGAAAGTTTTAATGCTGGTTTTAAGTATTGATGGCCTGCCTTTTAACAGTAAGAGAAGCATTAGTCCATTAACTTTCTGTTGTAGTCCTTTAAAGCAGATTGCTTGCTCATTTGATGGTCTTCCTTGACATTTGGCTTTCCGACAGCAGCTGGGCGGAAAGCATGGCAGCTGAATGTTGTCTTTTCTGTGCCTCTGGTTAGATCTATGGCTGCCTGTAGCTCTGAAGTCTTTATCTTATTAGGTATAAATATTGAAAATGGGAAATCTGAGAATCTTGGCTCATACAACTATTAGTTGTAGGTGCTGTGTGTTGGCACCTCCAAAGGCTTGTATCTTCCCTGAGTGCAGCTCCTCTCAGAAGCAGATGTGTCACCCTGATATCAAGGTCAGTCCTTATGTGGAAATAAAGGCCCGAACTGTAAAATGAATTTTTCACTTTACATTTTTCACTTTACATTTTTCAATTGTAAGATGAAAAGTACTGTTTGTAAATGACCCTTAACTGTTTCCAGGATTGCACCCTTGCATTGGCCCTCTGTGTCCTGTTTTCCTCAGTGAAGGTGACTGTTCTTAGTGCAGCTTTTGCCACTGAATATTTTGTTCTTCTCATCAGTCCTTATGCCTGCTGCATCCCATTTCTTTCTATGGAGGCTCTGTGGCCTCCACCCCTCTTTAGAAGGTGCTTTGTGTCTGTATGTATCCTCAACCCCTGAAATTCATTCTCTTTTTTTTTTCCCCATCATAACTGATTTTCTATTTCACTGGTGAAGAGGTGAAGTATTTGGCACAGTATGGAACAAGTTCAATTTTAAAATAAACTTTTGGTTTGCTTGCTTCTGTTGCTCTAGAGATGGTGTGAGTTTTTAGTGCACCCAGAGTGGTGCTGCTAGGTTTAAAATAAATGGAAATGGGATTTTGGATTAATTTCCAAAATAGTAAATCAGTGTCAAGATTGAAGTCACATTGTTTGAAATCTGCTATGGATGTTCCTTGTCCTACCTCTGATGTCTTGTCCATTAACTCCCATACACTGTCTACGTTTACTACTAGGGCCTGCCTCCCCTAGCTTAATCCATGTCACGATCCACAGCACCTGTCCTTTAAGTCCTGCTCCTTCTCCATCTGTTCCAAAATCTCATCTCACACACCCACCCTTCCCTCCCAGTGCCTTTTCAATGCTAATATTGCAACTGTTCTTAAAACCCAGTGGAATTTTTTCTTACGATTCTATAGGAGATACTGTTCCAAATAAAGCTTGATATATAAATATCTGTGCCCTCATCTCTGGTTTTAAGCTCTTATGAATTTCTTAAAATATTTGATTGTAGGATTATTAGGGATAGCAGTGAAAGACAAGTATCCGGCTTTTTTGCCTATTTTTAAATGTGTAATTTTATTTCAGAAGAAGAAAATGTGACAAATATAAAGAAAAAAACTGTAACAAAAAAAATTCTCTAACTTCTCTTGGCTGGAATACATCAGAGGAATGACTAATCACATTAACACTGCTAGACTGAAATAAATGTGATGTTGGCTGAAATAGGTGGCCTGAGTGGCTGACCTAATTTGCATTCTGGATCATCAGTCCTGACAGCTTTTTGGGTAACTCCTCCCCAGAAATGGAAGGAAACAAGCACACATATGAGGTATATCACATCAAATTGCCTGACTGTTCCTGCTTGTTGTAATGTCACCAAATGAGCTTCAGCTGCATTGAATGCTGGGCCTTTGCCTGTGTTTTAGGGATGGAAGACTGCATTTATTGCTTACAGAACAAGAACTTTTCCCTTCCTCTGTAGGGCTTGTTCACGAAAAGTTAGAAAGACTATTTCCTTTCATAGGTAACCCGTAAGATCTCGGGATGGTTCTGCAATAGTGTAAGACGCAGCTCCATTGGCTTACGTAGTATCTATCTCCCTCCTCCAGCAGGCAGATGGTTAGCCTCGAGGTGCTGTGTTCTCTTGGATGCTTTTCTAAAATCACAAACTGGCACTTCAAAATATACCGTAAACCACTAGTGTGAGTTAAAATATGCCATTGACTTAATTATGTTTAAAACTTGGTAGTTTCCCTTCAAAGACTGGAAATTAGTACACTTGACAGTGCCACCTGTTAGTGGCAGTATCTAACAAGGGGCTGTGCCTTGGGCATGCACCCAAAACTTCAGCTCCTTCTGAGTCTAGTCCATCTCACAAAATATCAGTTATGACTGATGAATTTTTGCAAAAAGCACAGACAGTTCATAGGCTTTCTGTGTAAACACATTTTGAAATGCACTGACTTGAAGAAGCATTGAGAAAAGGCAAACATAATCTTTTTTAAAATTGTATTGGGGAGGAGTGTTAATGAAATATCCTGAAGGGATAACAGCAACTGAAAGAGCAGCTTTACAAAAAGTTTCTCCTCCCAGTGATACCAAATCATGTTTTGGGGATGGGGGGGTGTGGAATCTGATCTTTTTCCATCCTTTGCCATCTCTTGGTTCCTTCTACATCACAACCTCATTTGAATTTCAGCTTGTTCCCAAAGGAATTATTTAAAAAAAAAAAACAAAAACATGTATTTAAAAAGTGGGTCACCTCTATTGGAAGACAGCATTTAGTAATCAGAATGAATTTCATGTCATGGAAGGCTTGTTTTTCTTCTCAGTTTTCTTGCAGTTTGTCTAATCTTCCCACAGAATGACTGAAGTACCTAGAAATATACATCAGCCTTAATTGTTTGTTACAGATGTGGAAAAATTAAAAATTAGTTTATCATTCCTTAAAGTATGCAGTCACTGTGCTAATGCTGGTGTCTCAGCCTTGGCCAGAGGATTGGCTGGGTACTCCTGGAATCCAGAACTTTCATAACTAGATAGGCTCTTGCTAATTATTGATACAGCTTTGAAGATCTGATTTTTCTTTGCTAATTCTAGTTATTGCATTTGCCATAGGGCAAATTCCATATATTTTGCTGTTATTTATGCGTATGTCTATGCATGTATGCATAAGTGCACTTGTACACACAGGATTTTCATTTGAGGTCAAAGGTGGTTTGTTATTGACAGATAGGGTAACCTGGTGAGATTGAATCCTGATGCAGAATGTAAGAGTAAGCAGCAGGTATGCTTAGGTTAAAATGAACTTTGTTTTCTCAGAGGGATGGAATGTCTTTCTGAGCTTTTTAATCAAACTGTTCTGTATGTAGGACTCGAGTATCTATTTCTTTTGTTTCAGTATCTTAATTCTTTATATGCTCAGTTTAGGTTTATGTTAATATTTAAGATTATCAGTGGTGAGAACTGGCTATTATGGGGTCTATTTTTGAATGAGAAGCATCTTGCTAGATCACAGGAAAAAGAGGTTATTAATTGACTAAGGTGGAAGCATTACAGAACATACTGTCTTTTTTTGTATGCAGGACAGTGGGCTCCAACTTGAAATCCTACAGTTGACCACTATGCATTTTTAGCAATCAACAATTAAAAAGTCAGTAATAAAAAATGGTGGGATACTGTGGAAACATCTGATAAGAAGTCAAGCATGTTTTGCAAAGCAAGTTAGAATCTCAATTTGAAATTTACTTATGGCTTAAAATTGGGTGGCTAGCTGCTATAATTACATATTAGATTTGGTCTCTTGAGCAATGGTAAGTATAAGTTAATCACAAGAACTCTCCAGAATGCTTAATGTAAAATTGCTTTTCTCAAACCTAATAAAATTCTGACACTGTACATACAAGCAAATAGGAATTTTCCTATTGAATATCAAAGATGAGCTGTCCCCTCACTGGTGATCCCTGTAGAAGGGATTTGCCTTGAAAATAAAGTCAGTTTTCTGACTCTTAAGCTTTCTGTGACTAAAGTGTTAAAAGTTGTACTGTCAGATCTTCATCAAAAAGGAAAATTATTTAGAGAAACTTACACTTAGATTTCAATATATTCCTCTTCTACTTGATAGTTTGGCTTACTAGCATGTTAAGTTGCACTTTATTTATTTCAAATTGAAAAACAGTGCTTTTTTTATTTACATGGCTATCTTTTAAATTGGGTACATATGGAATTAATATGACCATGGAAATGGGTGTGGAATCAAGATAAAAGCTGCTATACTTGCATTCTTTTAAAGCTGAGGGCAGACTACTGTCTTTTGAACTACCAAAGGCAATTTTGTAGGGATGTGTGTGTATGTATGTACACTTCTTTTGTTTCCCCAGCTCTTAGAGCTCATGACCGTAAGATTTTCATTTGAAATCTGTACTGTGGAATGACACTTAGAAAGCTGTTTTTGTGGATTGCCAAGCTGCTTCCAGTGTGTAGAGAATGTCAGTGTTCCCTTCAAACAGCTTTATCTTCTAGTGCTCCTGTCATTTGGTATCTCCCTAATGTGAAGTGGCTACTTGTATTCCTGATGGGCAGCACTGCTGTTTAAATGTGGATAGATTCAGTCTTCTTTAATCTGCCAGTGATGTTATCAGGCCGCTGTGAATGGGTGAAACTTCATTGTTTGCTTTAAGCATTGTGGGATTCCTAGAAATCATAGATAGACAGAATCAATGAAGTCTGAGAGTGAAATCCTTCGGACTGTAGCAGTTTAAATGGGATTTTACTCATGGTTTTAAAAATTCCATGAGCAAACAAGCCTCTTATTCATATTAAAGTGACACAGGTACAGTTTTTACCATAACTGTTTTGTTGGTTAAGTATATAAGCTGTGGATGAAAGGCTTTTGAGTTTATCTAATGTGATGGGCGTAATTTCATTTTAGGACATGGCAAATTGTCCTCTCATTCTCTTTGCCCCCTCAGAGTGAAGTACAGGATAACTTTTTGTAAAATAGAAATATCAATAGTGGAAAGCCATTTTGATACGAAAATAGAGAAGCCCCGGTCACTTCTTGGAATAGGGTAACTGGCTATTTCATGGAAAGCACAGACTGTCTGTGGTATCTGTGAAAGCGATAGCACAAAGTGCAGGCTGGGACTAACAGGGATGTCACTGCAAAACATAACGCTTTTCTGATGGCTCCATTTGTTTCTAATCAAATTAAGAGACTCCTGGTAAACTCTTTCTGCTAGTCTTTCCTGTTTCTTCTTTTTTCTGTCTTTGCCCCCTCGGCCAAACTTTGTCATGCTGGTTGTCTTGCTGAGGCTTCAAAACTAACTGTTACCGGACAGTGTCCTTGAAGATTTCACAAGGGCCTTCTTACAAGCAGGTCACTGCAATAGCCATTGTAGTCCTGAATACACCTTGATAGTCTCTTCACTTTTGTTGCTACCCTGTGCAGTCACGTATGTGACATTCCTAATAAGTGTATTTTTCTCTCATATGATGGTTTTCCTCTGAATTTCTTTTGTTTATTTGGAGCTTTTCTGTAGCACTGTTGTGTGCCTTGGTCACACACATGGCATACTGATGGATCCTTAAATAAATAATTGCAACCTAGATTTGCAGGACTGCTTGCTTTTCAGCAGGACTAAAATATTTAGGACTCTCGGCATAAAGATACTTAACGGTTTTACACAATTAATACTAAATCAGGCTCTTGTAATAGCTTGGAATATAACTTTGGCAGAGCAAAGAAATACACTTCTTTACACTTAATGTGATGGTCTTGTGATCTTTGCTATTAATTGTATTTAAGCATGTACTGTGTGATTTTATTTTTTATATGGATTTGACCATAGACTTGTATCAGAATTGGGGCAATAATTTGATATGATCTAGTCTCTGTAGGACATCCATTTTAGTGGGCTTGTCTCCTGCCACATAAACTGTAAGCCATGCTATCCCATTACCCTCAATATAAAAGGTGAATTGTGTCAGCATCACAAATGTGGTGCACTGAAATCTGAAATACTTTTAGGTCTACATTGTAGTGTCATTTGTCAGAATTTGTGAAGTCACAGAACAGCACCTGTCAATGTGGCTGACACTTGTCCAAACGTCTTCTGAAGTATTGACTGTGTGCAACAGAACAGTGTTTCTGGCTTGGCCATCATTCTCTTTGCTGTCTCTCCCCTAAGTACTCATTGCTTTGCCCTATTTGAAGGAATCACGTTAAGGCGTTGCAGGTAGAGGATATTGAAGTAATGCTACCAGACTCTCTGGTAGGATGTCATGATGGGGTAATGATTTTATGTAGAAATTCATTAAATGACCAGTTTTTATACAGATGAATGTTCAGGCTTCTCAATCGTATTCTATTTTAAGCTAACTTTAAATATTTTTTTTATTTAAATTGGGTGGACAGGTTAAGCTTGTGATGAAGCTTTTTTCTTCCCTTGGCTTGCTTTAGGTTAGTGATTGACTTTGAAAATTTTACAAACAAGTGCTTTTATTTCATATTGGCATACAACTTCAGACCTGTGAAAAAGTTCAGTGCTAGAACTGTGGAATCTGTTCACATCTGTAAACATAAGTTTCTGCTAGACCAGAAGGAATTGTGAAATGCACATCAAGGGAAGACTGAAGTTCAGGATGTGTGTTTGAGCCTATTTTTCATGTGAATAGTGGTGCTTTCAGTGAGGCTTCACCAGGTTCTTCTCTGAGACAAAGTTGAGGCATGGCAGGAGGAATCTTCGATTTATCTTGGTGTGTAAAATAATTTCATTGCAGTCAGCTGGGTTTTAACTTGTTTTCTTCTGTTTTCCCACTGTCCATGGACATACTGCTTTAAATTAGGATGAGGCTATGGAAGGAGATGGTGTGTGTTTCCACTCCTTGAGAAAGGGAAATGGTGTGTTAGTCCTCACCCCCCTAGGTTATGAAGTCCAGCTGAGAAGTCTGCTAGCTAGTCAAAATTACTCCTTTCAACCACTTAAGTTTAGAGGTAGCGAAAGATAATATGCAACTGCCCTTTTTAATAGATCTGTATTAACTGAGAGCTAACCTTTTCTCATAAACTTGATTAACAAAAAAGACAAACTAGCTGAGGAATGAGTAGTAATTTCTTCTGAAAATACTTACTTTCTTCAGGTGGTGGAAGTAACTCCTGCTTCTGGGGTGGATTTGCATTTTCACTTAGGTTCTTGTTTAAAACTTGTCAGATTCCAGCAAAGACATACTGATTTAATTGTTTGGTTTGGGTATTGCTGTATGGTGCCTGGAGATTGCTCATGTACTTGGGTTGCATCAGGAGTTTTTAAAGCTGGGTGTTATACCTATCATAGCCAGTAACTGGGGCCTTGGAGGGCGGTGCAGGGAGTGTTATAAAGCATTGTATTCTTTATTGATCCCATCTACTTTAACACCTTAATGCATTTTAATCCCTTACCACATCCCATATTGCAAGAATAATTTAATTGTAGCATTTCTCCTTAGAGACTGGGAGTCTGACAAAAGCTATGAAACTTTGGTCATGTTTAGGTTGGGTTTTTTTACCCTGTGTATTGATTAGCCAAGCTGGAAAGCCCTGTTACAGGCACCTGAGTAATGTGTTGGTTGCTTTTTCTTTGGTGTCAGAGGGCAATGTTGTTGTGATAGTTTGCCTTTCAGCCCCACAAACCCAGCTGTCTGGAAAAGACAATAAATGTTTTTGAATTCTCTGTTCTGTCACTTTTGTACCCAGGAGCACAAGATTTTAATAAGCTTCCTTATTGCTAGCAAATAAAATAGTTTTTATAGATAACGAATCCTTTCAGGCCTTTCATCTTTTCACTTCTGTGATTCCAAGTGGGTTTAGTACGGACAGCTGAGATAAAGGATGCTCTGCCTCAGTTTCTTCTTGTTTTCTTTTGTTCTGTACTAGAGAGGGTACAGGGCAGTGATGCACTATACCTGCCTCAGATTAATGTCTCCTCACTGAACAGTGCCACCTTTTTCTTTGCATGAAAATCTTGTATCTCAACTGCTTGCTGTGTTTCTGGACTCTTATGTATGCTGTATTATGTCTTTTTAAATGGAGAACATGACAAAAATATGTATGTTAGCACAGGGTGGCCTAATGCTCTATTACATTTATTTTCCTATCCCATTCCTTGTAAGTATGACATCGTGCCAGCTTTGTCTTCATTGGACTTCCTCAGTGACGTGTTGCAGGTGTGTAGCTTACTACATGGCTATTTTCTTGCACATGAGTTTTGAGGGCATGTTGGGGGTTGGTAATGTCCAGGATTAAGATCACGATGAGCTTGCAGATCCCCAGCTCATAGGTATTGCGATGAGTATGTTCACTCATGCGTGGTCCTAGGAAACATCTTGTGTGTGCTTTTTGGGTTGTAGTAGAAGTGAGTAATTAAACTGAGCCACATTTCTTTGCACCAGCTGTTAGAAGCAGTGGTGAGAAAATAAAGTGGAAACTAATGGTGTATCATGCAGAATCTGTTGCGCAGTTATTTCTGTGGTGGTGAGATGGCTACTTTTGTTCCAAAAAAATGAATTTAGAACTTGTCTCAAATAGCATTATGGATGTTCAAGATGGTTGTGAGCAAATATGTATTGAGGATATTTGACTAACACTTCTAAAATTTGGGGGTTTTTTTGGTTTTTTTAACCCCAGGATCATAGGTTTGAATGAAAGATATATTGCACCGAACTCTTTAAAACTGTTTGTGTGCATTAATATTGCAAAGAAAAAAGTGGGAACTCTGGAGGGAACAGGAAGCAGATTTACAGTAGGAGAAATGAAAGTAGAAGTGAATGCCAGTTGTATGGCTTGATGCTAAACAAACACAGAACAAATTGCTGATAAGCCTGCTTTTTTCCCACCCAAAGTGACTTGTACACCAGGCCCCAGAGAGCATGTTGCTGCACACAGTGTGTGGATACAGTCACGCTTAAGTCTGGAGGCTTGATTGTATCTGTGTGCTAAGGCATTACTGAAAAGCTGATCTTAGGGTACTTGCTTAAGGCAGAGCTGCAGTTCTGTTACTGCTGGTTTTTTTCTACTGTAGCATTTAAAATTTCAGTCTTTAGTTATAACATGATGCATGTAGTAATGGGCAGGCTTTTGGGTTTACTTCCACTACTGGATTTTTTGACCTGTCTTTTCTTTGTTTATGGGAATGCCTAGGAGTTGTCTGTCTTCCTCATGGAGGTACCTCATGCAGTAACCTCTGAGGAAGGGTGATTCCCCAGCCTCAGCCAGTGAGTGGGGATAACAGCAGTCAGTGGTAAACCTTCCAGGGTCCGTGGTCAAATGTATTCTGCAAACTTGCCCAGGCACAGAGGATGACTTTCGTAGTACACTCTTTGCACCTGTGCTGTTATCCCTGTTGAAGCTCCATGCACAGTATCAGACGTTCTAGGTGTCAGCTGCTGTCCTGCTACGTGGTGACATTTATGCATGCAGTGGTACAACAACTGCTTTAGGCATGCAAAGGGTTAGAAATGAATGCATTGCTCCAACAGTTGTCATAGGCAAAGTGGATATAGCAGATTTGCATAGTAATTTGTTTTGAAGTTCAGTTGGTGACGTGGACTGAGGTATGACTTGCTGTGATTTGTGATTGAAGTTGCTTGCTGTAATTCAGTACAGAAGCAGAATCTTATATAAACTTTATTCTGGAAAAAAACTCGGGTCTGGGGAAGGAAAGTTCTGCATGAAAGCACAGGATTTCAAGAACTTGCTTTTCCCCCCCTTCTAGTTAGAAAAAGGTAATTGCTCGAGACATCAGTTCTTTCTGAGCATTCAGCTCTACAGAAATTGCTAAGGTAGGTTTTGATGGCAAGTGAGACTGCTTTCTTCACTCTTCAACATACAGAGTTGCAAGTTAGTGATATCATCTAACTTTCCATTAAGAACTTCAATTTCTTCCGTTGTTGATGAAGTAGCAGTATTATGTAAGTATCTCACTGTAACACTTCTGATTGACATCGAGGGCCTTTCTTCAATTAAGACAGGCAGAGATGGTTTAAAAAGGAAAAAAAGTTGTATTCTAGGTTTTTGTCAGAAAGAGCATACTGCCAATATACTTTTCTTTTCAAACATACTTGTCCACAAGTTAGTTAAGTATGACTTTCTGTATTAGCTGGTAAATACTAGGATGCTTGGTCTTGTTTGTTTTGCTTTGAGATACCTAAAGTAGGAGATGGATGGTAGAACCTAACAGTCTGTTCTAGATAGCACGGTTTAAGGTTTGTATTCAGGGAATATTTGCTGTGGTGCTAATAGCCACGTTATCCTGTTGTTCTTTTTCAATACATGCCCTGAAACATTTAGGCAAATAGTTGAGATTTGACTGTTTTGGTGTCCAGCTGGTTTGCTTCCAACCAAAGTTTTGAGGATGTTGCTGTGTCGGGCATTATTCTAAAAGGTCTCTAAAGAATTTTCACTGCTGTTCTTCAACTGCAAGAGGAAATTGCACTCCCTCCAACTTCATGAGAACCTAATTACCATTTCCTTCGGAAGAACATCTGTAGGGCTGTGAATGAGCGAGCTGTAATAAAACAAAAAACTTTAGTGATATTCCTTCGCCTCCCTGGTTCCTCAGGTTTCCTTCGGTTTCTATTGCAAAGCCCTACCTAGCCTTTCTTCATTTTAATGTACTTCAAAGAAAACAACCCAATTCGGCTGCTTCATTAATGGGCAGAAGGCTCGAAAGGGTTATCTAGCTTGCAACAGAGGTATTCTCATAAAGGACCTAGTAGGCTTTCCTCTATTAGTAGTAGAGGGAGAGCCACTGTGCCCTTGATGACTTGAGTCTCTGAACTGAAAAAAATGGGGAAGTATGAATCGGGGGAGGAGTTAAATCTTTCTCCCACTCCCTTATGCTTGGCTTAAAACCTGCCAGCCCCTCTAAGTAATTCATCAATCATACAAACATTGACCCTAGTTTTTGGATAGGGAAAGTATTAAATGCTTAGCTTAAAAAGTAAAAACAAAATCCCATACCCCACCAAAGAAGGACATCTGTTTCTAACTTCAGCTTTTTATTTTTTTATCTTTCATTTTTTTTGTTGGTAAATTTCCCAGACAACAGCAGTTCTGTAGAGAGTTTAAATATGAAGGAATGGCAGGACGGGCTAAGGGCACTTCTACCGAACATTAACATCAACTTTGGTGGACTGCCCAATGCTTCTTCCCCCTCCAACGCCAACCACAGTGTACCAACGTCCAACACTGCCACCACCGACAGCCTGAATTGGGACAGCCCTGGCAGCTGGATGGACCCCGCAATCATCACAGGTAACCGTTTCTCACTCCTTCAGCTCTGCTGGCAAACCATCAAATGGGTATTTGGCACAAACTGATTTACATCTGGAAAAAAGAAAAAGTCAGTATGCGGTGGTCTCTTCCAGCTTCCATCTACAAAACCTCACAGGTCCAGGAATTTTTTTGGAACTGCTAGGTATAACAAAGTGTCACACAGGCCTTTACAATGCATGCCCGGGACCTTTGCAGGCAGTCAGGCAGATCAGCACTTATCTATAGGGTCAGCGTAGGTGTCCCTTCTGCTGGATGGCATGTCCCCTATGAGCACTGCTGGTCCTGAGGCACTGAAGGCATTCACTGGACTTTGTTATTTAAAAAGGGACGTACTCCACTTGTTTATAAAGCTCTCTTTTATAAGGCTGTCTGGTTGTGTTTCCCTATTAGAGAGGCTGAAGCATGATTCAAGTAGGCAGAGGAGAAGCATGCAGTGTACTGGTAGTTTGGTGTGGTAAGGTCACGTCAACAGGGATGCAGTCCTTGTGCAGGATGTTTGATAGAAAATTGTGTGTTTCATGAAGTGCTCTGAGGGGGAACTTTCTCCTATCTGGATTTAATGTTAAATGTTTTGCGGGCAGGGTAATTACATGTAATGATGTAAAATGCATTCTCTGTACAAACTAACCATGTTTTATCACTGTTGCTTTTTGTTAGGTTAAATTGACCTCCTTTGTGCTCAGCTTATTGCTTCTGCTCTGACTTGCCTGTATCCCTGTTTTTTTTCTTCTCTTCATAGGTATCCCAGCCTCCACAGGAAACAGTTTAGACACCCTTCAAGATGACAATCCTCCACATTGGCTAAAATCTCTTCAGGCCCTCACAGAGGTGGACGGCCCCAGTGCAGCGCCATCACAGACGCACCACAGTAACCCCTTCGGCACACAGATCCCTCTGCACAGAGCCAGTTGGAATCCCTACTCTCCTCCTTCAAACCCCACCAGCTTCCATTCCCCACCTCCAGGCTTTCAGACAGCCTTCAGACCCCCCAGTAAAACCCCCACAGATCTACTACAGAGCTCAGCGCTGGATCGTCATTAGGAAAGGAGGAAAAAGAAAAAAAAAAAAGAAAAATAAAACCCAAAACGTTAGAAATGCAGGAAGTGTCCCACCCTGACTCCTCCCCATGCCCACCTACTGTTCCCTGTCATATCTTTCTTTCTGAAGAATCCAGTTCCTGATCAAACTTCCCCCCCAAATGCAATGCCATCACAGGGTCATGACTGTATCTTTTTGTTACATTTCTGCTGAGCCAGTGTTTGAAATACACTGTTTGAAATATTTTCTAACCATTCTAAGGAGAAAAAAAAAAAGAGAGAGAGAATTCAAAATGCAGTTTCAATGCTTAAGGAGAATATTACTGTCATATGTCTTTTGCATATGGGTATTTCTGCCTAGTGGAAAAGTCAATCTGCAGTAGGGGAAAAAATGCAATGCAGAATCAAATGCAGAAACATGAAAAAGGTATTTAATTTAAATGAAGTTACTGAACATGTGGGGCGAGCAGTGGCCTAGCATTTATTTTGTGTTCAGTGTGGCACTACACAGGGAAATTGCTTTTTTTTTTTGAAAAGGGGATTTTATTGTGTCAGAGTTTGACATGAAGTGTGTTGAAAGACAAAACACTTATAGCTATGAGTAACTGGCATGTTGCTGAAGAGTGGTTTAAAGAGAGGAGAATAAGATTTTTCTTTAATTTTGGCTTTAGATTTAAAGTAAACTTTAATGTTTTAAAAATATTCACAGATTTAATACCTAGTGTATACATGATATAATTATAAGCAGCTGAAACATGAGTGATACTTACTTCAGTCTTTCTGTCTCCTCTGTCAATCTCTCTTTCTTTTTTTTTAAAAAAAACAGATTCACCTGATTAGGGCACTCTGGGATAGCACTGCATTGGGGCCACATGATCACCATCAGGAGCAACCTCTGACCTCCTCTGCCTGCAGCTTTTACTTAACCCTGTAGTTTCTGGACGTTTGTGCAGTATTGAAAAGACAGGAAAAAAGAAACAGATAAATAAAAACATGGTTATAACCTGACGCTAAAACTAAAACCAAGGAAATGTACCTCTTTCTTCAGAATTAAAACTAAAATCTTAAATAAAACAGAAAACTTGATGATGACTTCGTGTTTGCTTTTCATTTTTTTTAAACTTGGATTTTTAATTACTGTATCTGGTAGAACTGTATCATTGCATGTTTGGGCTTTTTTTCCTGTTCATCTAAACTGGAGCTGCTTTTTCATGGAAATACTGCTTTGCATGATGACTTCTGTATTGAAGAGTGGAAAAAGCATCCACACTTTACATTTTTAAAGGAATTCCTTTGTCTTTACTCATGGCAATAGCTAGAGGCTGTCTGTCTCTAGCCTTTATTGGTGGTATCCTTTTAAATCTGAAGCATGAAAAACTTGTTTATACTTTCTGAATTGAATGCCATGGCACTTGAGGTAGATAGCATGCAATAATGTGTCTGAAGGTGTGGCAGAAAATTCTGGTTACAACTCCCGGTTTCCATCGGCATCCTTACTTGTCACTGCACAACAGGGGATGAAGAGCTCTTAACATACAGGTGGTCTCCAACAAGCTCTTACGCTTCCAGCCAGAGATATTTAAAACCAGGAACCTTGTGATTGGGGTGCTGGATTGATGTAGCTCACAAGGATGGCAGAGCGCCTGAAATCCTAGAGGTGCCAGTGCAGAAGGATTTCTCACCTGGTGCAAACTGTACTGTTCAGGCTCGCTGCCCTCCTAAAATGTTTGCTGCTGCCAGAGGCAGGGAAGGGAATTGACACCACTGAACTGTGGGCACCTAAAGGGCAGGGACACTAGCCTTTTCAGTGCAGGGAGCGGAAGCAAGTCCTGAATCGATCTCACAACAGGGGAACCAGGCATTAAATCTGCATAAAGTGACTCTAAATATCCTGCTTTGTAACACATCACTTGCAATTTTTGTTGAAAAGCTTTTGCTCTCCTCTTACCTGTGTCGCCATTTAGTGCTGTATTTACTGTGTGAAGGAATGGCATGTATTGTTTTTGGATGGGCACCATTGCAGCGAATTAGTCGTGTGCCCTGGTGACTTGAGAGAACGTGCACACCCTTTGATGCCAACACCCCGCAGCAAAACAACCGGCATTTTCTTCACCCAGTCAGTCCCTGCACAATCCCCCACTGTCACTGCTGGGGGTGGAGGAAGAAGCGCTGCCTGCTGTGACTCTCTCGGCCAGCACAAGCTCCTGGCACTGGGAAGCCACCCAGTGGGAACTGTTTGCTGGAAGTGCTGGTGAAGATGCAATGAGCTTTCTGGTTTTGTTTTCTTTCCCAGTTGTTAGACATTTTTTGACCTTTAATGCTTCCCTTTTAGAAGGGTGCCTTTCCTGACCCTGAAAATAAGCCTCCCAAAGCAGCTGTGACTGCTTCTTATGTACCACAGCAATTCCTGAAGCTGCCACTTCCTTCGGTTCTTGATTTGCCTCTTTTCTGCAGTTTAGGATGTGCTGAGGGAAACCTGTGCCTGTGGTCTGTTACCACTAGAAAACAGGCTTCAGCTGCTCAGGATGGTGCTTATTCCCTGCTGCTATACAGCAGCTTCTGTGGTTGGCCTACTGACAAGCTCTTAGCCATAAGGAAAAAGTTTGCAACTAGAATGATTTTTCTCTTTATGGTGCCGCTCCTCCAAGAAAGACGTTGGTGTTGTAACATTAAAATATGTTAGTGTTCGGGGGGGGGGGGGGTGTGCAGCTTCTGGCTCTTCTGCCCTACTTTTATCTGCTGTCTGATGCTGATCCTGCATCCCCCCAGTCAGGAAGCAACCTGGCATTTCACGCTGTTCAACTGTGTGGAGCTCTCCTACTTTCTCCTGAGGTTTTTGTTGATGAACTGTTCCTGTGACAAGAAATTCCATGCAGGAGCCTTTATTGAGAGGAGAGCATCCATGTGTCCACTTTGTGAGATCACCTCAGTGCATGATCTGTTGTATGGACACATGCAATGCTTCCTTGCATTAAGCCAATAACAGCACTTGACTAAAAGGCTGGCGACGCAGGACTAGCCACACACTTGGTAGAAGGTGCCTGGCAGAGATGAAATTGGAGAGGGAGGATGGACCAGGCTCCTCCTCTATAACAGATATGAAGGTGTGTTGTGGGAAGGGAGGGAGTTACTGGCCACGGTTGTGTTGGTACAAGAAGTTCTGTTGCATTTTCAAAGACTTTGCAATTCAAGTGTAGTAATTTGAGGGGTCAACGGTGCTGGACTGATACTGAGGGTTCTTGGCTCCTTTTTTAATTTGAATATCTAATAAGGCAATGATGTTTCTGTAGAGTACAGCAAGGAGTAAATGTTGCCTTCTAAGTAAGGTGAAAAACCATTGCATGAATTCCTTTTCCTTTTATAATTTCCAATTCCTACTTGCAAGTCAAGTGTGAGCCCTTATAAATGCAGTGTCTTGGCAGGGCTGCTCTAACTATACATGAAACACCATTGCCAACTTCTATGACATGGAGTTAAGCAGTTTGTATTCTAGTTCCTGAACTCATCATTTTTGTTTTCTTTCCCTTCCATCATAGACTCAGTCTTCCAAAAATTTTATCTGAGATGCTCATTTAATCATAGGCATTCAATATATTGGATTTTAGGGAAAATGCAATGTGATTGGGTTTTCTTGTGTGGGGTGGCTTTTGCAGTGGTGATACTGGTTTTGTGTGTTTGGGGTTTGTTGGTTGGGGTTTGGTTTCGGTTTTGTGGGGGTTTTGGTTGTGGGTTTTTTTGTTTTGTGGTTTTGGGTTTTTTTTACAGCTCTGTAAAGATGTCTGTGCTGCTGTGGAGATTTCTTTGGCTTGAACACCTTTTTTTCCTCTGAGGGGGATGTGCACCAATCTCCTCCCTCACCCTTGCAAGGTAGCTCAGAAAAATCTACTTGAAAAGACTGTAGAGCAGTTACCTGTGTGCTTGTTCGTTCCTCTCCTGAGGATGCCTGGAAATTGCCTTAAGTTGCAAAGGAGCTTGGATTTGGTGTTGGTCTCCAGCATACGTAAATCTACCCTGTGGCAGTACTGTATTGCCTGGAACTAATTCCCTCCAGGGAAAGTTGTGTGCTGGAATAAAAACTTACTGCTCAGAACTGAGGTGTGTCAAGGAACATTGAGAGGTGGCACAGGACTGGAAGGGTTAGGGGACTGGAGTTGTCACCAACTGCACTTGAAGGGGTTGTAGGTACTCCTAACTTTTGAGGGGAATGAACTCTCTTCCAGTCCAGCTGCTACTGACACGAATTTTTAGTGTGTACACAAAGCAAATAGTCTGGAGTGCCATTTGACGTACATTTATGTCTATTAAGAGCAGTTGTTGCCTTACATCTTCCAGTACTGTGTTTCTATATGGCTAGCTATAGAAGTGCTTTCTACTTGACTGATTTATTATCGGGCGTTGGGATTGAATGTGGATGTAGTAACCATAAGAACTTGTGCTCCTTCTTCTGCTCCCAAATCCCAGCATCTCTTTTTCCCTACTTCGAGGCATTCCACTGATGAGAAACGGCTCTCAGGTCCTCTTCTATTTATGGAATTTGCTGTAAACAAAGCTTCAAAAGAGGAAAAAGGTGAAGTATTGTCATAGTTTTAGGATATAGTGTAAGAAATGGTGTAGTCTCAGTACGCTCTGATCTACCTGTGAGAGCGCTGTATACGATCAAGATTTTCATCTTCCCTTCTCTCTGGGTTTGCCTCTGTGTTAGGCTTACTACTGTTATGTTTATGTGGCAAAGTGAAGGCTCCTGAGATTGTAATGATCAAATGAAGTTCTTGCCATCCAAGTACAGGGAGCTAGGGTTGAGTGATCCTGGCAGCAACAGATTCGTTACTGGCTTTCCTGATGAAAAGCGCTGGTGGTGTGATGATACTGGGTGTGGTAAGTCGTTTAAACAGAGGTGGTGTCACTATGGAGGAAAACAGTATAGAAAAATCCTTGTTAATCTAAAGCTGATAGGAGAGCGATCTGCCTGACCTGTAGTGTTCATGAGGAGCCCGTCTCCTGGAACACAGATGAAGTGGGGTCTCACAGTGGGATACGGTCATCACGCAGTTACGGTCATCAGCAGAAACTTGCTGGAGTACTCTTTCCTCCCTCCGGTCTTCAGACTTGACAAATCCCTCTCCGCTTCGGAGATGCCTGGAGAGAGGCTGGGACTTGCTCAGCTCTCTGCCCTTCCTACCCGCACAGCAGCACTGAAAACAGTAGTCTAGAAAGCTTGTTACTGGCAGAGGGTGGCCGTTCTTTTCACGATCACAATGAGTATCTTTTTGGAGTTTCATGGCTTTAGCACTTGAATGTTATAGGTCCCAGCATTAACCTTGCCCAGATCTTCAGAGAAGGGTCTGAAACCTCTTCTGTCAGTGCCGACAGTCCTAGGAGGCTCGTACACTGTGCTGAGAGTTGTGACCAAAAGTTGTCTAGCTCTTTCTAAAAAAATGCGCAGGCTGAGGTTTCCAGCATGGAGTCTGAAGCTTAAAGTCCTGTTTCTTAAAAAAAACCTGAGGGTGCTTTCTGTCTTTGTTCAGACACTGAGCAGAAAGTGACTGCTTGTGAGATGTGCCTGGGACGCAAATTGGCAATGGGCTGATCTTGCAGCTATATCCACCCATTTTCAGATGACTTCCTCCAGTTCCAGGGTCCACCTTTCTATGGGATGTTGCATGCATATAATTTAAATAAAAGGAATGTTATATATAATATATAATTGGATATTGCACTTGATGTTGCATTACAAAAATAGAACTAAACCTCTCGGAGCTTCAGTTGTACAGAGGCTAGAATCTTCAACAGCTGGAAACCCCGTTTCCCAGCGTAGAGAAAGCTGCAGTTTCTCCAGTTCTGCAAGGGGGAAGCAGTGGAGAGGACAGCACCTCGTGCAGCTCTGGTGAAGAAGGGTTGGGTAGATGGTAGTCCAATGGGAACCGCTGAATGATGTGGTGAGAATGTGTGGGATTATAAGCTTGTGAGGTTTGTTTCTTCCCGTTTACATATTACTTAAAGTTTCTACATAGTTACCTTCCTTCTCCTTTGGCAAATAAATGCAAATAGTGCTTCCTGGTGCCTTACCCATGGTGTCTTCCCAGGGTGAAGCTGAGTGTGGCTCTTCGCAACCTGAACTTGGCTCTTTGGTAGTCCAAGGCGACAAGGAACTGAGGCAAAGGCTAATGGATTGGTAGGGAAACTCATGGTAGAGTTGGGCTTCCTGCCCTTAACCCATCTTTCTTCTGTTGGTTTCAGTCTCCTGCGAGCTCGTGATGACTTTTGAGGAAAACCTAGTTGTGCTCCTCCTCGCTGGAGGAACTTGTCTAAGACTGCCAAAGTTTTGGGATCATTTTTTTTTTTGTGGTGGAAAAACTTAATGTTGCACGCACACACAAAAAAAATCAGGAAAATGTTACCCCAAGGAAACTTTTCAGTTATGTCAAGTAAATCATTTTTTAAATATCAGTTGTATAAAATGCTTGTTTCAAGTTGACATTTTTCTCTGTATGAAAAACTACTGTGTCAGTTTTTTATTGAAAATGCTAACTCTTTGTTATGACACTTCAAAATCAGCACCTTTCTGGACATGTTTGGCAAAAGATTTTTATATCTAAAATGTGCGTCATTTCAGTTTGCAGTGAAAGCAGGTGTCAATCTCTAATCTTATGTAGCAAAAAAACCCACTTTTGGTTTTAAAAGCATGTTCAGATCCAAGGAACAGCAAGCTCTGTGTTCCAAATGTGGTTTGTTTGGGGGTTTTTCCTCCACAAAAATCTCCTTGGAGAGAGGGGAAATTGTAGTGAGGCTTTATTTATTCCTTAAAACGTGACAAGGGAAAGGAACAAAGAAGGAAACAAATAGGAAAAGTCTCATTCCTGTCCTCTTCAGTTTCCCTTCTGGGTTTTTTTTTGTGATTTCATCCCTTACTAAGACAATTCCTTCCTACATGAACAAAAAATTGGGCAGTGCTGTTCCCAGGGCAGATCCTGGGCTGAATTCCCGGCCATGAAACCTGTTTCAGTGAGACAGGAGTGGAAGAGTAGTCTGTGGGTATGGCACCGATGGGCTCGTGAGAGCCCAAAACACCCGTAGCGCTGTGTCTGAATTCACGGCTGGCCATGGGAAGGGGACCGAAGAGCAGCTTACCTTGGAGCAGGGTTATTCCGCTCCCTGTGTGTTAGACTTGGCTGGAAAAAGAGGGAGGAGAAAAAGGTAAGGTTAGGATGTGAGCCGAAGGGAAGCACAGAGCAGGTCCTGTTTTTTCTGTCCTTTCTACGGCTTCAGTTGTCTTAGGAGAATGAAGTGTGTTGTCCATCTTGTGGTGCTCTTGATGGTAAATGGCCACTGCGGGCATCGACGTCTTTTGCAAGGGATCTGTAAAAGCTTTACCGCCTGCTCCCTCCCTCATCAAACCCAGCCCCCAAACTAGACTTTCCATAGCTTGGTGATGCAAAAAGATGATAGGAGGTGGAATGGAGAGAGATTCCTTTATTATTATTATTATTAGAAATAGAAAAAAGTGTCCCTAGCCTTCTTTCTAGGGAGAAGCAGCAGCGGTTCCCAGATGTCCACTAGAGTAAGTCTTGCCTTATCTCAAAAATGTGCTACCTTGCATTTTTTAAGGTTTCTTTCCTTGAAACGTGATGCAAATGTTGATAGAAATGAAGTCAGCAGACTAAAACTCCTAGCCTTTGTAGCAGGATTGTTTATCGCATTGCACTTTGCATCCTTGAGCACTGGATGGCAGGTGGTGCTGGGTGCTCACGTCCTGGGTGCTCATTCCTTATTCCCTGCCCCATGCATGCGGCAGCTCTCGGGGCTGCCGGCACCTCTTCCGACTAACGCTGTAACGCCTCCTGAGAAACGAACAGCATCTCTGTGCACACATGATGTCACGTTACTCAACAAGCCCCATGTGCCCAGACCGCGCCTGGCATGCTGTGCAGGCATGGGTCTGTCCTGCCGTGCAAACGGGGGGCGAGGTGTCCTGAAGCTGCTTGGCCAGGCGCTGCATGAGCTGCCTGGAATGTGCCACTGTATTTCCATCCAGGAAATCCTGGACAGAAATGTGGGTGTCACTGCTTTCTGAATGCAAATGATGGCACTTAGGCTAGCTCTTCGGGTGCTGCTGTAGGTCCTGATACACCTGATGTGAATTCCTAATGCAGGAGAGAAGGGATGAAATACCGCAAGGTTGTGTTTTTTGGTTTGTTTTTGTTTAGGGATTTTTTTAATGTGCTAGGTCCTTTGTATTAAGGATAAATTCATGTTTTCCTCTTGACTGGCTATCTTTGCACACTTGTCACTGCATCTTGCAAGTCTAAGACTGTGTAGAAATCGGATATGGGGAGTTCTGATCACCAACAAAAGAAACCCTTTAAATCTCAGCCTACATTCAAGTGCAATGAATTGTAAATGCTTCCAATTATCTAATGACATAGATTCCTTGTTCCTGGTAACTGGCTGTCTTCACTTGCAGCCTTTAAAAGAGCCCTAAACAGAAAATCAGGGTCTTGTGTTTAAAACCTGAAAGTCTGCACATGCTCAGCCTGTAGGTTAAGCGGGAGCTGTTCAGACATGGCTTTATGCATCTCACCAAAATGATCAATTAAGAAGCTTCTAACCCAGGAACCCCTGTTTGAAATGTGCACTTCTGGATGTGGGGGGGAAATAAAAGGCTTATATCAAAAAAGCCTTTCAACATGAAGTGTCAGATTTTTTCCATTTGAAAACCCAGGTGCAGTAATTGGCTCTTGTGAAATTCTTTCCTGAGCTCTGCAGTTTCAAGGAGTTGACGGTGTTAAAAGAAAAAAAAGGAAAAAAAAGGTGAATGGCAGTTTAAATTTTCAAACCGGCCTCCTGAACTTGTTGAAGAGCTTATGTTCCTCGTTGCTTCTGTAGTAGAGGGGGAGCAGGTCCCTGGGGAGGTCGGCAGGGCAGGGCACGGCAGGCAGCAGTAGGTTGTGGGGCGGCTGGCTGGGCAGGGCAGTGATGGGTGGTGTGCGGGGCTGTAACACCAGCTGGGGCAAGACATGCGCTTCGGGGTGCCAGCTCTGCAGGGGCAGCTTTGGCAGGTTTTCGGGGCTCCTGGTAAAGGCAAGAGGGTAGTAAGAGGCGTCTGCAGCGCTGATGGGATCCTGCAACCCACCCAGGCAATGCTGAGGCAGGGTGAAGGGGAGCCCTGCTCCTCTAGCTCACGTCCCCCTTGAAAAAGAGCGTGTGGGAGGGTTTCGTTGCTGTTAGGTGCTAGGTGGGGAGTGCGTAAGAGGGTGAGGCAGGGGAGTGAGTGCCCAAGCAGTGTGGGCTTTTACATCTGGCTGCTCCTGCCTCAGGTGGTCTGGGAGCAGCTCTTGCCCCTGCTTGAGGAGCTGAGGGGGCAATGCCAGCGTGGGGGCTTACCTTTGGAAAGCCAGGTTATTGCAGCCGGCGAATGCACCTGGGAAGACAGAGCTGGAGAGGGCCGAGAGGTGGTAATCGCGCCGGTGGTAGTGCTTCAGTCTCCCAAAAGCATTCCTCCCTCTCTCGGGGCGGGAGGGGTCATGCTTCCATCCTCCTCTGACTTTCCTCCTATGCTGCTGCCTGCAAGGTGGGGAGAGAAATGCCCGTGCAGATGCTTTCTTTGCACTTTGTGGCCTGGCTGTTCTCATTTACCACCCTGGAAACATTTGGCATGTTTGTATCCTAAACCAAAGCTGTCACCCAGTGGGTTTGACCCCTTTCCTCTGCTCCCAGAGGAAAGCACCGAAGCTGTCCCAGTCCTTCAGAAAAGGGGGACTGGTGAGGCACCAGCTAGTCCTGGGAAGAGCAGGCCAGCTGGGAGAGGTATGGCTGGTGCCTGCTGAGAGATTGAGATGTTATCTCCTGCAGGGTTTTTTTTACTCCTTGTGCACTTCTGATGGGCTCCCAGTTAAAGCTGCATCCCTAGGTAAGTTCCTGCATGGTCCCTGTTGCTGTGATCCTTTGTTTAGGATACCAGTGCTGGCAAAAACAAAGAGGTCCTGCTGGACCATAGGCCAGGAAAACGGGGAAATGCTGCTGTAGCGATGCTGCTCTGCGAGTGTGGTCCTGGCTGGTGGCACCTCTGCTCACCCAGCCCTGCTCCCCACTGTGGCTTGTCTCCCACTCCTTCCCAGAGGAGGATGCTCTTCCTTTCCACTGGCTGGGCTGTGCACTCACAGTTGCACTGAACTTAGCCTCAGAAAAGGGATATTCCCACTGACCATCCTCCATGTATTGTCTGTTCCCTTCTTTCTCTGTGATGGAGAGCTTTTTGTAAATCACCAAGCCAACAGCTTTGCATGCGCTGCGGCTTTCCTGGCAGGAGCCCTCTCTGCAATCACCAGCAGCATCCCCGCTGCCGGCACCCATCTTCCTTATCGGGGGCCCAAACATAACCTTCACTTTGGAGCAGAGATTTAACTTTTTTCATGCACGATCGTGCCAAGCTGCGGGTGGTTTCAGATGCCCGTACGGGGAGGATCGTGCAGGGGGAACAGTCCCGAGTGGGTGCTCCGTGTCTCAGCAGATGGCAGCAGCGATTCTCCTTCAGCTCCAGCAGCCCCGGCTGCTCCTCACCCCTCCACACCCCCAAAAAAAACCCCCAACCTCTTTGCACACACCCCCCCCCCAGCTCCATACTCACCCCCCGCGGCTTTTCCTCTCCCTATCCCGCCAACAGCAAACTGCGAAGGAAACGGACAGTACCAAGATGATGACACCGCTCAACAGCGAGGCGGCCACCGCAGCGCGGGAACCGGTGCCCGAAGGCTGCGGGGCGGCTGCGGAGCAAAGCGGGGCGGCGGTGAGCGGAGCCCGGGTAGGACCGGGGAGGAGGCGGGGGGGGGGGGGGGGGGGGGGACGGGACCGCAACGCCCGCGTTCGCGGGCGTTGCGGTCCCGTCCCCCCCCCGCCCCCCCCCCCATCCCCATCCCCGGTTCCACTCCCCTGTGCAGAATAACCTAAAGTTATGCTTCATGGGTATAGTTTTTATTAATAACCATTTTAAACAATAACGGTGAACGTGGGTGACGCCACACCGGCTGAATAAATAAGAAAGTTTATGGGTGGTGGTGGTGGGAAATCGTATTAAAACTTAATGTTTTCTTATGGGGGGGGAAAAAAAAATCGTATTAAAAGTTAATGTTTTCTTCAGATAATTAAAGTAAAATGGGACCCCCCCCAAAAAAAAAAAAGTAATGTGTCCGATGCGTCTTGCATAAAAGACAAAGGTAGCAGGAATGAAGCCCTGAATAAAAAAAGAAATTAAAAATAAAAAAGAAATAGAAATGGTGGTAACTTTTTTTTTTTTTAAACCTGGAATGTGTATTTTTGCTTAACTGTTCCTTGGGGGGGGGGGGGGGAAGAAAAAAAGTCAGGGAAAAAGGAAAAAATAAAAGGCAGGGGGAAAAGTAAAAAAAAAAAAGGAAGAAAGAAAGGTGGGGAACAAGTCAAAAAGGATTAAGGAAGCATGAGTATCTGAAAGAAAAAATGGGCTTGTGAAATTAAAAAAAAATGGTTTTGAACACTTTGATGGGCATAATCAAAGCATCATAGAATAGTGTGGGTTGGAAGGGACCTTTAAAGGCCTTCTAGTCCAACCCCCTGCAATGAGCAGGGACATCTTCAACTAGATCAGGTTGCTCAGAGCCCTGTCCACCCTGGCCTTGAATGTTTCCAGGGATGGGGCATCTACCACCTCTCTGGGCAACCTGTTCCACCACCCTCACTATAAAAAATAGCTACTTCCTTCAGACTTTTCTTGGATGTGTGTAGGGTCCATCCAAGTGTGTGATCTCTCCCTGCTGTAGGACTGATGTCTGGAAAGAGCAGGTGAATTACACCCTGATCAAACCATAAAGGGAACTTAAATGATGTTTGCTAAAGTTAGGGAAGTGGCTCTCATCCCAAGGACAAAAAGAATGTCAACGAATTCACTAACATCTGCAAAAATGGTATGTTTAGGTTTTCAAAATAATAAAATACACAGATTCAAAAAACTCAACCTTATGACACTTGCACAATAACCAAACAAAGACTTCTAAAAGTACACAGATTTGCTTTTCATTTCAAAGAGAACAAGTGCATGGGGATTTTTTTCCCTAAAACTGTCTTAAAACCTGTTTATTTTGGGGAACCCAAGGTGTGATTTAATGTGTGGAGGTGGGGTTTTTTTTGGTTCACCCAAGTTGTTTCTGTATTAAGCATTTAGGACTGAGAAGATAAGGTTTGCTAATGAGCTTTATGAATGTTTTACTACAGGAGTACCTGTAATCTATTGCAACAAAGTTCATTGCTTTTATTTTGCTGTGTTTACTTTTATGAAGGAAAGACACGCACTGAATGGGTATCATGAGGTTTTACAGCTCTGAATTGATATAAATTGCATTATTTCTGTTTTCATTTTTAAAGGGCAAGTTGCCTGGGGTGCTTCTGAGCTGAGGTACCTGCAGGGATGTCCTACAGTTGGAGCACTTTGGTTTTTAATTTGACCTTTGTGAGATGTTACCGTTTCAAAATGGATTTTCTTGTATCGAAGTGAAAGAGAAGTGGCAAAAGCGAATGTGGCAGAGCTTTTCCATTTCAAACTTTTTTTAGCCAACTATTGCACCACAGGTTTGCCCATACACTGTTTCTGAAAGGGCCCCAGGTCTTTGATTCTCAGTGTCCAGCATGAGCAATACAATTCACACGTAGACTATGTAGTATTTAATAACTTCTGTGGTTTTGCTTGCTGCTGAAAAAAAAATATATCTTCCTTGAGGGCAGTTTTCCTGAAATTATTTTATGTACGCATGTGATACACAGTGTGTGAGAGAAAGCTTTTAAAGCAATAAACTTTGTTCCTTTGACATTAAGCCATTAATTCTCGATGAGCATGTACCACAAAAAACACGAGGGCCCTTTGCAACTGGCACATGCTCTGCATGCTCTTTCATAAACAGCATGTGGTAGGTTATTACCAAGTTCAGCTTTCCTCCCGCTGAGAGCTTTTGGCTGTGCCCTGGAGTCACTGTGCCTGGCACCCGGCGTTGGGCATCAGCCAGTACCAGCTTTTGACTCAACTTGGTGACTTCTGTTCCAGATATGGGGAGCGAGATAAGGCCTGGTTATCTGCTGAGCCGGTGCCAGATGAATTCACCCTTTGGCAACCCTTCGCCTTATTGCAGCTCACGAAACGCTGCTGCAGGGGCCATGCTGAAGCACGGCATTTCACCCGTGCTGACGACCACCGACTGGGTCAAGCTGGACCTCTGCTGTCCCCTTTTCGGGGTGGCTGGGGCACCCCGCATCCTCCTCCTACCCTTGCCGGCTTAGCCAGAGTGAGGAAACCCCCGTGCAAGGGGTGGTGGCTGCACCTCCCCTCCCCGGTTAGCAATTGGGTGGCATCACCTGCACCCCGCTGAGACCCTATACATGGGCACAGGGGCTGGGTCGCGCCAGCGGGCTCCTTACCCTGGCAGTGGGGCGGTGGGTGGCTCCAGGACGAAGCGCTCTCCCGGCGGAGGCAGGAGAGCCTCTCGCTGCCCACCAGCTGGTACCCCTCCTGGCACCAGTACACGAGGACTGAGCCCAAGGAGATGCCCGAGCCTCTGTCCACGTAGTAGTATCCGTAGTGCGGCGGGGGGAGAGCCGTGCACGGCGCTGGGGGAGAAGGGGAGATGTTAAGTGCAGCTGGGGACAAAGCCCCCACTGGTGATACTTTTGAAAAGGCTGCTGGGCCCCTGTGTCACTCCTGCGGGTCCTGCAAGTCTCTGAATTTTTATTTTTTTTGTGTAATCCTAAAGGAGAGACGTAGGGAAGTCTAGTGGCTTTATCTGGATAATAAATCTTCTAGTTGCAAACTCTGCAATGTGAGCAGCTACTGAACAGCAGAAGTGGGACTGGTAAGGTACAGAATGGGGACAGCGTGCAGAGGGCAACCCGTAAGAAGGAAAGGAAGAGGATGGGCATTTTGTAATACCCCAATATTCTGGGAGAATTTCGTTGGCTGGAACTCAAAGCAATAAAAATACTACTCTATGCTATAGATACTTTTTCCAGCCTTTAATTTTTTTTTCTAATTTGTTACCCACAACTATTCAGAGCTGCTCAGTTATCCTGCTTAGATCATCCTTTCTGCATTGCACCCTTTGCTTCTTTAGTGCTGTCCTTGCTCCAGCTTACTAGTACCTGGCGAGAGCCGGGAGTGAGGCGAGCTCCAAATGGGATGCCATTCTCACTGTGTGCTTGCAGAAAAACCCTGGACATACTAACACAAGGCCAAGAAAATGTGGATGAGTAGAGTTTTGTGTAACAGGTATCACAGGTACCAATATCCTGAATAAAGGATCTGATCAACTCTAGTTAAGGCAAGCTTAAAACCTTCAGGCAGAAATGTGCTTTATGTAGCTCAGGGGGAACTTTTGAGGGAAATTCCGAGTGCGGCAGTAAAGCTAATGTGAGAGAGAGGTTTGGTTTGCCTCTGCTTTTGCTGAGATGATGTAGGCTTCTCCTGAAGAGGGACTGACAAGAAGTAGATCAGGTTGAGTAAGATCAGACTTTCTCCAGGTCCAGCCATACTGTTAACAGGTAGTGGAGATGTCTGTAAGAATAAATTCAGCGGTGCCAGGGAGGCTGCCTGGATGCCTGGACTAGATCTGTCATATGGTTAAATCGTCCGGCACTGGCTAGCCCCTTCCCCAGTAATCCCTCGCCACAATTTGGAGATAAGTGGTCCAGGGACTGTTCCCAACAGGTATTTTGGAAACAACACATAGTTCATAAAGGTTTGGGAAGGTGAAGGGTTCAGTAGCACGGCACGGGCTACTCTGCGCCGCAGCCTCCACCGGGCGGGCAGTCACCCCACGGGAGCCCCAGCACCATGTCCCACTTGCTGGGGAACAGCATGTGCTCTGCTCTAGGAAGTGGATTAAAAAAAATAATCACCCTCAGCATTTGGAGATTATTTGTACTTTTAAAAAAATCTCCATCCTCATTTCTTCCTAAGGGTCCCAGCTCAGCCCTTCGGGACTGGGATGTGTGCACCTGTACCCTGGGCAGGGAGCTGGTCCGTCATGAAATGCATAGAGGTTAACATGGAGGACTTTAGTCTCAAAGGAAGACAGTTAAGTGTTAAATTTCTTCCCTGTGCCTGGTGACTTTGCCTCTGATGCGACACGTTTCTCCCAGAAGCTGCTGTGGCTGTGAGGACCACAGAAAGCCCTGCAGCCCCTACGTGTGCCCTAGGTGTGCCTCCACACCCATCAGGAGAAGCACTGTCATGCCATCATCAACATGTCCCCGCGCCCTTCACCCTGTGTGCCTGCACAGTGGCGCCCCGAGCAGCCCCGCAGAGGGAAAGGCAGGCGATTGCTCGCTGAAGTACCTGAGATGTTGCTGTGCACGTAGGTCCCATTGGCAACGTCTCTGGGCAGCCCCTTTCTGACGTGTCCTGCCCCGGGCGAGGTGGTCCTGGACCCAGCAGCATCACTCCAGGCAAAGCTCAGGCAGCTCCAGGGCAGCAAGCAAAGGGCAATGCATTTCCCAAACCTTTGTCCCGTCATGGTTTGGGGAAACACACAGCATCGTCAAGTGCCCGGCCGTCCTGAGTGCCTGCAGTTTCCCTTTGCTTCTGAGCAGGAGTCAGCTGGGATCTTAGGGCATTAAGCCTTGAGCAGCAAAGCTAGCAGCCTCTCTCCCCACGGGACTTGCCTCTCCTCCGTGTCGACACAAGCCCCATGTCCCTGCTCCTAGCATTGCCAGCCCTGCTCTGGTCACTCGGCTGAGCAGCTCCGAAGCCCTGCAGAGAAAGCAAGTGTGGGAAAGGAGTGAGAAGCAGCAAGCACTCGGGATCCATCTTTTACAGCTCCCTCCTGCAGGGACCAGCTATCCCCATCTCTCCAGGTACTGCAGATGCACATCAGACACCGTCCTCCTCCTCTATCTGCTGAAATCCACGCTCAAGCTCACTGCTGAGACTCCTGAGCTGCAGCCCCTCCTGTGCTCATCCCTTCCCTCCCACCAGAGCCTAGGGCTGATTTTCTGTAAACAGCAGCAGAGAGGGATATAAGCCATGGAATCAAAAGGATTTCATAGGAGCAACTCTACCAGCTTTGCTGCTGCAGGAACCGCAGAGAACTCTGTTTTTCCTTTTCCTTGGAGCTCCCTCTGCACGGCGTCTCTCTGCCTGGTCACTTCAGGCCCTGATGTTTTATGATGTTTTATAGCTGGAGGGGCTGTAGCAGCAACCAGCTCTTGCAGCCTGGGATGTAGGTTGCTCTTACCTGCCCCTACCCGCCTGGTCCCTTCTGTGCACCCAGAAAGAGACACAGTTCCCCATGTTGCCCAAGTGCTTGAGATGAAGACATTTTCAGCAGACAATGGCTCTGTGTCGAGGCTTTCCCCAGCAGCCAGCACAGCAGCTGTGTGACCAGCAGGGCTTTGCAGCGGTTTTCGGAGCATCCCCTGCTGTGGCTATATTCTCCCCTCCTTGCACCCCCTGGAGCTCCCCTTGCCCTGAGGGTCTCCTGTGCCCCTCCTGTCCTGCATCCTTGCCTGTCCTGCGGCAACTTGGGACTTACTGCAGGTATAAGGGTTAAAGCCCTTATTGATACCCTGTTATTCATTCATAGCCTTGGCACAAATACAGCAGCCTCGGCGGCTGAGTGTGAGGACATTTACAAGCACACACAGCTTGGCAGGGAGATTCTCTGGCTCTGTGGGTCAGTTTTTGTTTGCTTCTCTTTTTAGGAAGCCAGGGAGCAGGTTAGGAAAGCGAAAGCCCTGATAGAAATTAGTCTGGCCAGGGATGTCAAGGACAACGTGAAAAGCTTCTATAGGTCAGTGATAAGAGGAGGACGAGGGAAAATGTCCGGAATGAAACAGGCGACCTGGCTACCCAGGATACGGAGAAGGGTACTCAACGACTTCTTTGCCTCAGTCTTCACTGGCAAGTGCTTGAGCCACACTGCCCAGGTCACAGAAGGCAAAGGCAAGGACTGGGAGAATGAAGAACCGCCCACTGTAGGAGAAGCTCAGGTTCGAGAATATCTAAGGAACCTGAAGGTGCACAAGTCCACGGGACCTGATGAGTTGCATCTGCAGGTCTTGAGGGAACTGGCGGATGAAGTGGCCAGGCCACTCACCATCATATTTGAGAAGTCCTGGCAGTCTGGCGAAGTTCCCGCCGACTGGAAGAGGGGGAACATAACCCCCATTTTTAAGAAGGGAAAAAAGGAAGACCCAGGGAACTACAGGCCGGTCAGTCTCACCTCTGTGCCTGGCAAGATTATGGAGCAGACCCTCCTGGAGACTATGCTCAGGCACATGGAGAACAAGGAGGTGATTGGTGACAGCGAACAGGGCTTCACTAAGGGCAAATCATGCCTGACAAACTTGGTGGCGTTCTCTGATGGGGTTACAGCGTCCGTGGATAAGGGAAGGGCAACTGACATCATCTACCTGGACTCGTGCAAGGCATTTGACGCTGTCCTGCATGACATCCTTGTCTCTAAATTAGAGAGACATGGATTCAATGGATGGACCACTCAGTAGAGAAGGAATTGGCTGGATGGTCGCACTCAGGGAGCTGTGGTCAACGGCTCAATGTCCAAGTGGAGAACGGTCATGAGTGGCATTCCTCAGGGGTCGGCACTGGGACCGGCACTGTTTAACATCTTTGTCGGCGACACGGACAGCGGGATCGAGTGCACCCTCAGCAAGTTTTCCGACGACACCAAGCTGTGTGGTGTGGTCGACACGCTGGAGGGAAGGGATGGGATGCCATCCAGAGGGACCTTGACAGGCTTGAGAGGTGGGCCCGTGTGAACCACGTGAAGTTCAACAAGGCCAAGTGCAAGGTCCCGCACATGGGTTGGCGCAATCCCAAGCACAACTATAGGCTGGGCGAGGAATGGATTGAAAGCAGCCCTGAGGAGGACTTGGCGGTATTGATTGATGAGAAGCTCAACATGAGCCAGCAGTGTGCGCTTGCAGCCCAAAAGCCAACCGTGTCCTGGGCTGCATCAAAAGAAGTGCGACCAGCAGGTCGAGGGAGGTGATCCTCCCCCTCTAGTCCACTCTTGTGAGACCCCACCTGGAGTGCTGCATCCAGCTCTGGGGGCCCCAGTACAGAAGAGACATGGAGCTGTTGGAGAGAGTCCAGAGGAGGGCCATGAAGCTGATTGGAGGGATGGAGCACCTCTCCTATGAGGACAGGCTGAGAGAGATGGGATTGTTCAGCCTGGAGAAAAGAAAGCTCCAGGGAGATCTAATTGCGGCTTACCAGTACCTGAAGGAGGCCTACAGGAAAGATGGTGAGGGACTGTTTATCAGGGAGTGTAGTGACAGGACAAGGGGTAATGGGTTCAAGCTGAAGGAGGGTCGATTTAGATTAGCTACTAAAAAGAAACTCTTTACTGTGAGAGTGGTGAAGCACTGGAACAGGTTGCCCAGAGAGGTTGTGGAGTGTTTAAGGCCAGGTTGGATGAGGCTTTGGGCAACGTGGTCTAGTGGAGGGTGTCCCTGCCCACAGCAGGGGGCTTGGAACTAGATGATCTTTGAGGTCCCTTCCAACCCAAACCATTCTGTGATTCTATGATTGTATATCCGTGGCCTGTAGCTGCAGCCAATGTGCTTGGCTGAGAATGGCTGCCTGAGTGGATCTGGGGAGGGCAAAATGTTGTTTCGGATGTGTGGCCAACTCCTGTTTGTAAAACCAAACAGCGGTCTTGCAGTCTTAGTGTGATTTACTGCATCACATAAAGGGGAACTAAAAATGTCAGATGGCATCAAACCCCTGTCCCATCCCATCCTAGGGATGCAGCCAAGGGGGTCTGTGGCAAGGAGGGGAGCTGTGGGGCCGGGCAGCGGCTCGACTTTGCTTGTGGTCCCTTCCTGGCACTGGGACCCCCTTCTGCTCACACCCAGGGCGGCTCAGCAGTGCTCCGTCCCTCTTTGCACTTGCAGAGAGGTTTCTTGTCATCTCCATGGGCCTTGGCACCTGGGAATGCCTTAATCCTACTCTGCCTGACTGTCCATCCGTCTCTCTCACACACTCCTTTTTGGTTCTGGCTGTGCTGGTACCTCTCTGGGTGTCTCTCCAGGGGATTTACTTGCTTTCTCAGGAAAATCTGTTTCAGCCTCCCATGACTTATAATGGTCTAGCTCAGAAACAATCTTAATTTCTTCTCTTTCCTTGTTAATCCTTCTTAAATAGTGAACTTTCCCTGGCTCCTCTTGGAGACCGTGCTGAGGAGGAGGGGATCGTCCTCAGTGAATATGGTTTCTTGTTTTGTTTTGTTTTGTTTTAACTTTTCCTTTGTGACTGTCAGGATTTTGCCATTTCTGCAATGAAAGTAAGCTTTGAGGCAGGCTGGGTTGTGTGCAAGTGTTAACGCCGACAGCAGAGGAGCCGGCCTTAGGGCATGCCCTGGGTACAAACACAGGCATCTCCCGGCAGCTGGGAGCTGGGGTACAGGCACCCCATGGGCGCTGGGGATGCAGGGACCAACCCTGAACCGGCCCCTCCGCCGAGCCTGAGCCTGGTGCTGCGTGTGCCTTCTCCTGCCAGGGCTTACGAGCTGTCCCCACCACTGCCGATGGCTGGGGGATGGTGGGAAGAAGCAGGTGCCCTCTTCCCCCTCCCCACTGCCAGATGTGTCCTGATGCTAAACAGCTGGGGACCGAGCATGTGCTGCAAGCGTGGCCTTCAGCGTGGGGCTGGCAGCGGTAAGTCTTGTCACATGTGCTGGGGTATGAATGGGATCAGCAAAAGCCCAGGGACACAATAACCACGCTTGAGCTTGTGCTCAAAATGCTGAGTAGATGACACGGATTATTCCTTTGCTAATGCTCTTAAGAGCTATTCCTGGGCCAGAGGGTGATAAAGGGGCTTATTATTGCAAAATCAATATCCTGCTGGGGGTGGATTTCAACGCCATTCCCTGCACCCTGCTTGCTGGTGGTGGCCCTCTGCGCAGAGCCAAGGAGCCAGGCACTGTGCTGTGCAGGCAGAGGCTGGGGATGACCCTGGGCTCTGGCGAGGAGCATGGCCATGCCCCAGCTCAACAGGCCCTTTCCTTGTGGGGAAGGCAAGAAGGAAGGGGAGCTAGCAGGGGAGCTGGTGTGGCCGAGGGGCTGCAGCTCTCCCAGCCCCAGGGTACTGGTTGGGGGCTCCCATCTTCCTGGTGGATCACCTGTGGGTGAGCTCCTTCAAGGTCTTCTCCTTCATCACAGCAGCCTGCAAGGTGAAGCTCAGCTGGTGGCTTTCAAAGCTGGCTCAAAGGTCTCTCACACCTGCACTCAGAGCTCCCTGTTGGCTGATGGGCATCCACTTGGGGATAAAGCTTTGCTGAGCCACAGTGGGATTTCCCCCTACCTTCTCCTCTGCTTCATACCTTTTAAATACCCCCTTTGCAAAAGTGGCCCTCTCACATCTTCCCACCTGCATGAGTGTTGCCCTGCTCTGGGTGATTTTCTCCTTCAGCCCCTGCTCTACAGCTTCAAACCTGGCACCCCAGCTTGGATCAGCTGCTGGGGCTCTCCCATCTCCTATCCCATAGCCTCACGAGGCCAGGATGCTCTTCGCCCTGGGCATGGCACGTGGTTGCTCTCCACCTTGTCCCATCTTTGTGCCCTGCTTCCCCCCATGCCGGTGTGCCCAGCCAGAGAAAACAGCATCACTCTTCCCTTGGCACAGGCAGCCAAGCAGAGGTGTGTTGGCATCAACAAGGGGATCAACTTAGGAGATCCCTCCTTTAATCTTCTGTAAGTGTTTTTTCCATCCTGGCATGGCCCATACCCTCATACCATTCTCCTGGTTTTGGCACAACCCCTTTCAGCTCTGCAGTTTGTTATTATGCTGCTTTAGCAACAAAAAGTACCAGTCCTGGAGAAAACCAAATGCTTTTCTTCTTCCTTGTGACATGAGGATGTCTGGAGAGTCCCCGGAGGAATGCAGGTAGATGAAGTGCAAAGGTAACCAGAAAAGGCTACATGTTTCTCTGCCTCGTGGGGTCTTGATCACAGCGCACCCCAGGTTTTGGCCTGTGCAAGGGCTGGGCATGGTGGGCAGGAGCAGCCCTGCATGGAGAAGCACTCATCCCCTGGGACTGACAATCTCCCCTGACAGCAGTGGGATCCAGGACCTGCACCCAGGGCAGGACTGTGGTGTGTCTGGATGAACAGTGGCAGGGGGAAAGAAGAAAGGATTGTATCAGGGGAGACTTGCTGGGATAGTTGGGTGACTGCAGGGGTCTTGCAAGTAAAAACCTGGGGAAGCTCACGCATTGCACCCAGCTCGGTGGGTGTTGCTGTCTGACTGCAGCCTGTGCAGTTTCCCTGGGACACGTGCTTTTGCTCACATGGGGACCTGGCGAGAGGAATGTGGATGTGTGCCTCAGTGCCTCAGTTGTCTTTGTATGTCAGGTCCTTTGGACAAGAAAAAGAACTGGGAGATGTGGGAGGGGGGAAAGGCGAGCACGCAGGTAATTCTCTGGCTGGCACTCTGCACTCGGTTTCTTGCTGTGACATAGAGATCCGGGTGCAAAAATTGAAAACGATAATCCCTGACTATTTAAGGGAATTTACTTTGGTCATTTTTGTTCCCCTGTTGTGTTTTAATCAAACATTCTCTCAGGTAAACTTTGTCATATACCCCAAGTGCATTGCAGAGTGTTGCTCTGGTTGCATTTAAGCGATGAGACTTATTTCTCGTGGCAAACAATGTTTCTGCACTTTGGCAGGCCAAGACTAAAAGCATGGGGCTCACCCAGGTCTGTGCAGAAGCCCACCTTCCCCTACCAAACATACAAGCACTAATTTCAAGTCAGTGACCACGGGTGATCCTATTTTCTTGCAGAAGGTTCTGCAGACAGAAGGATATAGAGGTATTTTGTGACTAAGTCACTCATTGCAAGTCTTTTGCTTAGCTCTCTTGCTAGTCCATCCTTCATGCAAACCAACCAGGGCTAGCTCTGTGGAAGATCAAACCATTCTCCAGGAAGACAATTCCAGGTTTTTTTGGTGCAAGGTCTCCATGTCACGCCTCTTCTGTAAAAGCACCCAGTGCTTTCATTTCATAGCCCTGAGTTCCCTCTAAACCCATCTTTTCACAGCTGCAGTAGCTGGGACTCAGTGCCACAGGTTTGTGAGAGCTGTGGATAAACCTGCCCTCCCAGCAAGGGGCTTGGCATCACTCACCAAGTCTGCAGCTCCCAGGGTAATGTGTGGACAGCCACACATGGAGGGATGCTTCTCACTCAACTTCAGACATCTTCATCTGTGCCAGTCACTCTTGGTTGTTTCATAGTTTGGGAAAGAAATGAGATTTGTTTTAGCTAGCCCGTTTGGGACCCCTGTTTTAAGATGCAGTGGAAGTTTCAGAGGTGCCCACTGAATGCAAAGGAACCACGTTAAGATTTGTCACTGCCTGGAATATTTTGGGATTGCGTGTGGCAGGCACTTGCCACATCTGTATCTACCAGCAGGGCCTCGGGAGTTGCCACGCTGGTGCCACCCCAACCGCAGTTCAGTGGGAACGCCTAAGGAGTGCAGGAAGCTCCTTGGTCATGGAGGCGTAATCAGTTCAGGTTTGCGTCTCAGGGTGGCATTAGAAGTTGATCCATTACGAAACACGCCCTGAGAAAGACTTTGAGCTTCAGGGAAGAATGTAGGTTAAGAGAGAAAATGACCCTGTCAGGAGAGTCAGGATATAGATAGTCCAGGCTCTCCTTGTGGGTACAGGAGACATGGGGTGGAGACTGAAGATTTGAGCCGAGTCTCCCATGTCTCCAAGCTTTTCCTTTATTAGTGGCTTTTAACAGTGAGCTGGCTGCTTCTGCACCCAAGGGCATAAACCAAGAGACAGCCTTTCCCAACATGAGCAGCTGGCTGGGTAGCCTGACTGACGGCAGGAGATATGCCAAACACACAAGTTCTAAAGGGAATCCATACTATATTTTCTTTTATTTTCGTCCCTAATGCATCATGAATGAGTTAACGGGTGGATGCCTGCCCATTTATTCCTAAAAGCCATTCATACAATTGAGGCTGCTATTAAGTGATGACATTACTGGTTAAGCATGCATCTTTGCTAACTGAATAATTCCTTGCTGTGAAAAACCTCACAATTTCATAATTTATTGCTAATCCTGTTATATATACACAGATATACACATGTACATACACATATGATGTACACGTACACAGAGACTTCCTACCTGCTTTGCTTATTTCTGAGGGCAGGATAGTCCAGCCTGCAGCACTTCACATGAACTCCGTAAATTTCTACTTTGACATGTACATTGTGCTATTTCGTAACCTTCTTCTAGATTCCAGATTATGGCATTAACCTTTTGTTGTCTGGTACTGTTAAACTCTAAATTCCTAACAGCTCTACTGTGATGTCCAGGCTTTTGGCTAGGTAGGATTTATTTCCTGCATTTTTTTTATGAAAACCTGCAGTCTCTTCGTACTCTTAAGGTGCATTTTTGGCACATCAGAGTTTCCCAAAATGGCAAAATTGTTTTTTGAAGAGAAGAGAGATTGTTGTTGCTGATGCTTTTTAAAAAATATTATTATTTTGTTCTTCTCATCCTGTTCACTTAGTACACTTTGCGTGGGCAGTTTCACATGCTAGTCTGGATGACACAGGTGTAGCTATGCACCTACGCCTTTGGGTTGTTACACAAGTTTATACAACCAAAAAGAAGAAGAAACCCTGATTACTGAATACCTAGGTCTCATTTAAAAACAAGATTATTGCAGGACTGTGGAGTCATTGAACAGGTACTGGGCTGAAATTAAGAGATGGAGGACTTTTTTGATGGGAGATCTCATAAAAGTCTAGTAGGAAGACAGACTAGCCCCAGAGCAGTATTGTGCTGTGGCTTGGCAAAAAAAATCACAATGAGAGAGATGGTAACACCCAGAGAGTGATTAATTCTCAGAGTGGAGTCAATGGAGGATATCAGAATGGACAGATTTAGAT
The DNA here is from genome assembly GCF_011004875.1 of Balearica regulorum gibbericeps. Lineage (NCBI taxonomy): Eukaryota > Metazoa > Chordata > Aves > Gruiformes > Gruidae > Balearica > Balearica regulorum. Next base: position 53,773,115 of record NC_046184.1, read on the forward strand.
GGATGCTTGGAGAACTGTGCTGTATCCATCTAGAAATGCAAGCAGGAATGTACCTTCAAAAAAGGAATGGAAAAATCCAGCGTTCCTTTTCTTAAGAGCCTTGCAATGGTGCATCGTTGGTGGTATTGTAGCCTCACTGGTATTGCTTAACGGATACCGCCAATATATACAATGAAATTGTAAATATGCAATGAACCGCAACCATACAGTGCACTGAATAACAAGAGATGAGTAACTCTGTACAACAGGGGGTTTTGTCCTGCTTCCTCTGTGCTGGGAATTGGTAAAGTCAAGGCCAAAAGCGTCCAAGGTAGTTTGACCAGGGAAAGAATTTTTGTTTAGAGCTTGCAGAAAGAAGTGGCCTCATGGCAAGATCAGTGGGACTGGAAATGGACCTTCTGCAGTAAAAATACAGGGAGATTCCTGTATAATGGGAGTTCAGAGATGAGGTGTGGCAAAGCCTTGAACGTGTGATTTTGATGCCTTTAGATGTGACTGTCTGGCAGCTCATAGCTTCACTGATGGTGTTTAGAACAAGGTTGTCTTGCCCTGTAGTGCAGTCCTGGTCTGAAGAGAAGGTCTGAGAATAAAAAAGCTCTACAGGATAAATAGGGACCAGAGTTTATTTCAGTTATGCTGCTTCCTATGTGGAAACCAGGAGATGTTCCCAATGGGTGGTCACTGCGTGTAGGCGATAGCATGCCCCTCTCTGCAGGAGCTCTCTGCAGCTGGTCTCGGACCTTCACTGCCTCGGGAAGCCATTAAATTAAATAGATACTTAATCTGAGCAGGGTTGGTGAGGGGTGGCTTGAACGGCTTGATGGAGCATTAACACAGTTTGCTACTTGTTAAGAGAAGGGTAACTGTGCTTCAGGCCATCCGATGATTGCCATTCTGCTAGGATCCTTAGCTGGACAAAGGTAATCAGATGGCCTGAAGTAGTCCTTTTTCAGTCTTATGGCTTTTATACCTCCCTGGTGTCATGTTCTGATGACTTGATTATTGCTTGCTACCTTAAATAGGTTCCCAGTTAAATCCTCATTCTTTTCGTGTTGTAATAGGATTATCATACAAGATGACGACAATGTTTGTACCTAAGCCAAACTACACAGCACTTTACACGCAGAATAAGTGAAACCATCTAGAAATTGAATTTTCTAAAGATTAGCACAAAGCTCTTCAAACAGGCCCAACCCACACGGAAAATGCAAGTTGCTGTTGAATCAATAATGAAGCAACAAGTTTCAAGGCTGTGCCAGGAAAACAGGGAAATGTCTTGCCTCTCTGATAGCCCTTTGCATCCTTACCTGCGGAGGAAGTTTTTTCTGCCATCAGTTACTGATTCACTCAGTCCAGGGAAGGGCTGCTTTCCAATTTGGTTTGAATGCCAGTCCTCTAATCAGCTGGAGAAAAGGAGTCCCTTATATAAGCCAAGGGAAAGGAAATGCTTCTGCGATACGGCCCACATGAATAGCTAGGACTGAGTGCTGGTTAACTCCTGAAGTCCAGCTTCTGCATCTTCTCACCCTGTTTCTTTAGGGCTGTGTTGACTGGGACAAGTGGTGATTTGCAAGGCTTTCCTCTTCTTACTGGTCTCTCTTTTTCAAGGCAGTTGGTGAAGGCAAATGGAAGGCATGACCTCAGACAAAGAGCTCAACGGGCTAGATAACCCCAGCTTCGTGGTGAGTCTGCTCATCTCTGAAGGGTAATTCTTGCATAGATGGGTGCGAGCCCTGCGAGAAGAGGGCAAAGGGAAAGCCAGGGGGCTCGGACTGGCTGCAAGGATGCTGTGGTGTGGTAAATAGGAATCTGAGGAACAATTGCCTCACTACAGCCTGCTGCTGCCGCAGGCTCAAAGTGCCTTCTACTCTCTGGCACCCTTTTTACTTCTTTTCTCCCCATTATTTCTAAAATGATAGTGTGGATAAATGGCAGCGCAAGTGTATCTGTACTGAAAAGCAAACAAGCTTGTGGCTCCTTGTGGCTGTGTCCCTGGGTAGAGCATTTAATGTATTAATTAGTAAAATTATAATAGAAATGTAGCCCAGTGAAAAGTGTGTTTCTTTGTCTTCTGGATCTATTTCTGGTGGGGTAAACTGGCAGAGAGGTGGGGGGAAAAGGGATTTGAGAGTCAGCAGGGCAGAGCACCCTGCAGGGTTACAGCAGGGTGGTGAAAGGTGTAAAAGCTGTGTCAGTTCAGGGGTGTGCAGAGCACTGGAAATGCTGCGGGCTGCTACAGCCACAGGACAAGGGCCTGGGGCACGGCAGCCCCTTTCCTGTCTCACAGCAGGTGTCGCCTCCATTACAAACTAGAAGAGCTGCTTATTTTCTGACAGCAGGTGTGAGAGTGGGGTCCTGACAGCGTCTTTGTACCACGGTACAGACCGCCCACCTGGGGACCTCGGAGGAGGCATTTAACCTCCTGGTGTCTGGTTCTCCCATTTCTCAGATAACTCTTGGTGAGCTGGCTGTGAGCAGTGGGGGTGCTGTGCCAGCTGCAGGCAGAGCCTCAGGGAGGTGCTCAGAGCAATAAAGAGGTTTTCTTTCCCTACTGTTAATGGTCTCAATTTCTACCTGTTCTGCCACAGTGCAGATCAGGCTTGTGACTTCCTCTGGTTTGAATCACCCCAAATAAGGCAGAAGACAGAGGTCTTTTACTTGTGGTTCAAGCAGCTCAGTTTCTGACCATCCTGATGCACTTCTTCAAGATGCTTTGAGGGCCTTGATGCTTTTGTCTGGATAACTGAGGCAACGGAGGGTGTGCTACATGTGTACATGATCACACATGTGTACATGTCCCCTGGCTTCATGGGAGCAGCTGGGCTGAGAACCAGCAGCAGTGGTCCCCTGTTCCGTCTCCAGACTGCTCCTGCCTTGTTCTCCTGCCAGCATCTCAGCATCACAGACTGGTTGAGGTTGGAAGGAACCTCTATTTGTCCAACCCCCGTGCTCAAGCAGGGTCACCTAGCGCCAGTTGCCCAGGACTGTGCCTAGACAGTTTTTTAATATATCTAAGAATGGAGACTCCACAACCTCCTTGGGCAACCCATGCGGTACTTGGTCACCCTCACAGTGAAAAAGTGTTTCCTGATGTTAAGACAGGACCTCCTGTGTTTCAGTTTGAGCCCATTGCCTCTGGTCCTTTCTCATCCTGTTATCTTCACTTCATCCTTATCCCACTGAACCCTGCTCGCTCCTCTCCAGCTCCTGGGTAGGGTCAGGCGTTCATGTGATGGTCATGTGGGGCTGTTACTGGCACAGGCTCTGCCCAGCTGGAATATGCCTCCTGGTTAACATGGGGAAAAATTGCAATGCAAGGAAAGGAGCTTACTGCTGTTCTCCTAGCTTAGGATTCATCTACCCGTGGTGTTATTCAGGAGTAGCTGTCCCCAAATAACTCTCTGCATGGGCAATCTTAAGTGCTTTGCCGTACATTTGTTAATCCACGGCTCAGGCTCTCTTGTTCTGAAATGAAAATGTCTCCACAGGGAGTTATTCAGGAATGCCTTTTGCTCTTGAAGTTCATGCCTGAGCTCAGTTTGAATTAACTCTGCCTTCACCTATCTATTTTGAAGTAACTGTAATGTTCCCAGCCTACCTAGGCTGGATAAATACACAGTGTTTAAAAGGTATTACATAGCACATTTTCAACAGCGTGATCTAAAATGGGACTTTGGAGACTCGGCCATGAGAATGGAAACCTGGAGGTTTCAGGCAAATGATGAAGTGCTTCAGGATTAGTCTTCCACACCTGCAAAATTTACACCTGAATGTGACATTAATTTTACATCTCTATTCCCTGACCGCAGCATTAGCTGTTTGCCTCCATTGGTAGGTAGGCCATGAGCGTTATTGCAGCCACCTCGCTTTGCTGGGTGTTTTGGTGTCTTCAGGTTTCAGCAGGACTTGGTGGATTAAAAAAAAAAAAAAAAGTTGTTTGGTGCTGACAAACTGATTGAGCTTCTCCTGACAGCAGATTTCTGTCCCTGCCTCATGGAGGAGGGCATCCCAGCCCAGAAAAGCCCTCTGCTGCTGGCGTGCCGGGGACTTGATGGCTGGAGACGGGTCAATGAAACAAATGGTTTGGGATCTTAATTAGCTTTTGTATTTGGTTCAAAACATGGCTTTCCAGGGCATCTTCCTTTTACCACATGCATGTGTGTGCAGGGGGAGGTGTGTACGCATAGGTAGGATGTGCATGTGTGTGTGTGCGCCCACATGTGCATGCAGATGGGTGTCTGTGTGCCCAGGCAATGTGTGTGTGCGTGTGTGCACACGTGTGTGTTCAGGGGTCAGGGCGGGTTGGAAGGAGGAGTGGGCAACTACAGGTATTTACTTAGTTTAAAAACTGTGGCAATAGAAGCAAGGCAGTATTCTGCCTTCCTTGGCAAAATGCATCTTTGTATAAGTAAACTCTGCAAGGCGTACAGCTCCCTGGGGAGCCCTGGGGCTTCTGGCTGCCTGGGAGGGGATCCCAGCCTTCCTGGGGAGCTATTTCAGGCCCTGCCACCTCCCTGAGGCCCCAGGTCCCCAGGCTGTTTCCCTGTTCCCAGTGCAGCCCCCACGCTGGGACACCCCTGCGGGTGCTGTTCCCCGCGGCAGGCGGCTGACCCGGGGCAGCACCCCGGTAGCCTTGCTGTGAGTCGGCTCCTTTGAAACGGATGCCGGGACACCCCATCCGCTGGTGTCCCTGTGTTTCACCCAGTTCCTCCATAGGAGCAAGGTTTTCTACTTAAGACAAAGGGCAGGTGTGTTTATCGAGGCAGAACATTTGTAAGGGTGAATGGAAGGAGATTGGAAATAGAAGACTTAAGAAATTGAAATATAAAACATGCTTCTACTCTATAATTAGTGGCAGCCAAGTTGTTTTAGCATATTTTATCAAAAGTGCTTTTTGGGTGGGACAGCCAGGAGGGACAGAGACCGGGGGACAATGCAGCTTTCACCGATGAACCCATTGCACATTCTTTCTTGCCTCTGGTTGCAGTTTCTCTGTCCTTAGCTAGACATTAATGATACTAACGCACTTTGTCCAGAGGTCCCTTTGAGGCTGAGACACCCTCTTCTGGTCTAGACACACACATGCATATAAAATTTTTCCATGGGTGTTTTTACCTTCATTTTAATTTCGCCCCCTGCTCTTCTCTTTTATCCTGTCCTTGTTGAAAGCTTTATACGAGGTATTCCTGCAAGACGTGGAGCGCAGCTGCAGGAGAGGCAGCTGCTGGGTGCCTGCAGGGACGGGCTGTGGCTAACGGAGGGTCTCTCCTGTTTGCCAGGGTGAAGATGGGAGCCACTATTGCTCCTTGCCAGATCGCACTGCCCTGGGCCCGGAGGAAGGCAGGGGCACAGGCCACAGCAGCAGCAAGCTTGCCTACACCGTCACGGACATGCCCCCCTTGTACCTGTGCATCTTCCTGGGCATTCAGGTGTGATGGGGGAGCAGGCGGAGGCTGGGTGTGGGTGGAAGTTTAATGGCTGTTCAGCCGGTTAATGGGGGTGAAAGCTGAATTTGGGAGTGCTTCACCTTCACTGGGCATGCACGGAGCTGTAGGGCTGGATCTCGGTGAACTCAAGTCCTTCCTACCGCCTCCTGAGAACCAGCTGTTACCCTTGTGCCCACAGCTACGCTGTGCCCCTGGAAATGCAAATGGGAAGGCAGAGTGCCGGGGCTGCGGCCAAATAGTTAATAACAGGTCAGATCCCTCGGTAACCACATGTCAAATGTCTAATTTCTGCCTTCCCACGGCAATAAAAACTAAGGAGAAGGGCCAGCACTGCTTTGGCTGGAGTCCGTGCCTGGGCGTGTTAAATGACCCAATGTCACCGATGCCATGCTGGGTACGGAGCCTCAGGGAAGGGAGACCACAGAGTGATTAAGGTAATGACTGACTGTGCTTGGAGCTTTCTGGGCATGTTGTACTTTGTTTCCTTAAACGGTTGTCTCCCATTTAGAGTGTATTAAACCAAGGTTTTCTGAACACATCTGCATCATAATTTTGATAAAACATGGCCTCTAATGAGCACAGTGAGTTTCTGAGTGCCACCAGTTCCACCTCTGCAGTCCTGTGCTGAGGTGAGAATTAACAACTAAGGTTAATATTTAAAGCAAAAATAAGTTTGAAAAATTATTTTCACATTTAATAATTAACAGAAGGTCATTGTAGAAATATGTCTGTGACTCTTCTGAAAAATACAATGCCTGATTTTTTTCATTCTTTGGCATCCATTTTTTATGGTTGTCCATAATTGCACTGTGTGAGAAAAGCTACTGATAGCAAAGAATGGGTAGCTCCAGTTTGCCAACTTTTTATGTTATCCTTTGTGGTGCAAATGAGATGGACTGAAACATTTGCCCCCCCCTTTGCCTGATCGCTTTCTCCCCCTACCTTAGGATGTCCCCACCCTCCTGGAAGAGTAGCCCCGCCAGCTTTGTCTGCAGGTGCTGGGGATAAACTGGTTGTGCCTGACAGTGGTCTGGGGAGTCCAGAGCACTGCAAAAGGTCTTTGGGCATGGAAAGCAGGAGAAGTTTGTGGGGGTGCATTGCAGTTCTTGTAGGTGCTTTGGAACAGTCCCTAGCAGAGCATTAAAGTTGCCAAAAAAAAAATGGGTAATACTAGTACCGCCCAAACACTAATCTGTGAGTTACTTTTATATTTCCCTCAATAACACAGTAATAATATACAGCCAGTCCTTCTTCACCCAGTCTTTCTCTGTGGCTCCTAGCATTTCCTGACAGCCATGGGAGGTCTCGTAGCCATCCCGCTGATCCTCTCCAAAGAGCTTTGCCTCCAGCACGACCTCCTCACCCAGAGCCACCTGATCAGCACCATCTTCTTTGTCTCAGGGATTTGCACCCTGCTGCAAGTCCTCTTTGGAGTCAGGTAGGCCAAATGCAAGAAATGGGACACGTGGCAAAACAGTTTGTGGATGCAATTACTACGTGCTTGGACACCAGTCTGCTGTAGAGTTTATCAGTGAGGGTCAGTTGCTACCCTTGGGCAATCAAGGTAAATGCCAAAGCATCCTGAAATTACTGTAGGTGATAACTTTGCAGGGCTACCTTGTTGTTCTGACTTTTGCATCTCCTGGTACTTGATGCACCTTTGTTTGGGCTTATAAGGAATCTGTCCTACAAAATAATAAAGCATTGAAACATGCAGTAAGCAGTATCTGCTTTCTCCTTACCCCAGCGATCCTCCAGCTGAGGCAGGACCCTTCTGATCTGGGTGCAGGATCAAGGGAGCAGAGCCTGTAGAAAACTCTAGGGTAGGGGATAATTGGGAGAAATCTGGAGCCCATCTGCCACCCCTTAGGGACTCAGGGAGGAGCTCCGCAGCATATCCCATTAAGCAGTACCACTTCCCATGCTCAGGGATTCATGGAACAATCTGAATGTAAGCATCCTAAATCCTCTCTGCTGCTGAGCTGTTGAAGAGCCAGTGGTGAGGAGATGGGCGTGGAGTTGCCATTCACTACCCAGAAAATGAAGTACTTAATAAGACATGTGATTGCAAGCACTCCTCCTTAGGAGTCTTACAAAGACCCTGTATCTTGGCTGGCCTTACGAAATTTCTTTTATTCCCCTTGTCATAAGTCAGGGCTGCCTCTTTCTTTCCACAGGCTGTTTTTTCCTCCAATATGGTGGAAACCCGTGTTTCTTTTTCAAAGGCAAAAATTACGCATTCTTTGGCTTCCGAATCTGAGGGACCTGGTTAAAACTATTCTACCATCAAATCACTGGTCAGCTGCCAGCCCCATAAAATGTTTTTCCTCCTCTGTTTCTTTCCCCAGTGCAACTTTTCTATCTCTGACTGTTTTAAGAAGTGGCTGTAGACAAACCTCTCCCCAGAGGGTGCTCCCCTTCTCCTACATTGCTACAGGATTAGTGGAGGAGTGGGGGACACCCTGGCCATGAAAAAGAGAGAATGTGGTTCTTCTCAGTTTGGTTAAATTCAGGCTGAGGTGCACAACCATGGCTGTGGCTGCTGGTGCGATTCAGGCTGGAGTCCTCCCAGGCATCCCCCAAACACCTCGGTGAATACCCGAGAGCTGTGATGTCCCCTCCTCGCTGTTAGCCCAGGATGAAAGAGTAGCGAGGAGAGGTAGCCTCTCCCGTGGCTGAACAGCTAAATGAGGAACAACAGATCAAATTAAGTGGTAGGGAGTTGCTCCTGTAGGATAAGCTTGAATGGCTTTTGCTGTGCTGAGGATGCAATTGCCTTGTTGCTGGCCCCAGCCATAATGTGTGAGGACTTTTCTGCCGGAAAGGTGGGACTCAACCTGTGGTGTGGCCAGAGGCAAACCAAGCCTGAGAAGACAGTTGGAAGCAGATTATTTTTATTCCTTTTACTGTTTTCTCAAGTGCTGTAGTAGTTGATAACCATAAGTCCCCACAAGACATCCAGAAAAACAGTAAATAACAAGTTGGAGAGGATGCTTTTCCTGGAAAACACCCGTGCCACTCTGAGGCCCTGGGGAGCCCTCAGCTACGCGCTCTGCACGGTTCCCAGCATCTGTATTTAAGAAAGACTAATTCAGAAGAGAAGAGGTATGGAGATGATCTGTTAATGTGCCAAGGGGAGGGGAAACTGTTGGTCTTACAGAGGCTGGCCTGGTTAGCCTGGCAAAGTGGCGGCTGAGAGGGGTACAGCTGCAGCCTGCAACTAGTCTGGGATAAAAATAGGGGTGATCAGGCAGGGAGAAACCATTTTGGCAAAAAGACAATGTTGGCACATGCATGAATGGATGGGAACTGGCAACGGAGATGGGGAGGTTCCCACCAAGAGCGAGTGTGGTTTGGGAGCAGCCCTCCAGAAGCAGTAGCCAAGGGAAAAGCCAGACCCACTGCAACCTGCAGCTCGTTTGTGTTACACAGCGTGAAAAAGCAGTGACAGGTCCCAGACGGTCACCAGACAGACTATCCAAGAAGCTCCTAAGGGGAGACACAGGTCGCTTGCCATTACGGCGAGCCCCCCTTAGCAGATGCTTCGACATCGTGTAGTGATGATCAGAGCATAACTTTTCCTTCTCTAAACCTGCAGCTTTCCCTGGGAAGAGCTCGATGATGCTATATGCATTGCCTCGGCACTCCAGGTTGCTCTGAGCCCACCCGTGTCGGCACTGGCTGTGAAATAGCTTGAGGGCCAATGCAGCGGGAGCTGTGAATCTGTTGTTAATTCAACAGTGGTGACACTAGGCCTTCTCTGTTTCTTTTTGTTTGTTTTTTGCCTTGCCCAGCAAAATCCTTTGAAGGCTGCAATGTGTTTGGCTGAAGGCTGTAAATAAGTGACTCCACGGATGATTGATACTCAAACATAACTTACAGGCAAAGCACTGACAGTGCTTGAGTTGTGCATGGCATGAATAATTGCAGTGGTATAAATATTTGGTTTAGGTGTTGGAGACGTGGTGCTGTTACAGCTATGCCGTCTCTTATTTTCCAGTGCTTTCCAGAGAATGGTGGAAACTCCTCTGTTTCAGGGAAATCCGTGCCCTGCCGAAGCACTCATCTGGCTTGCTGCCCTGCTGCTTTTCTGAGCAGGCACCATGAGAGCTCATGGTGCAAGGAGAGGTTGCTTTGGGAGCTGCTCCCAGGGACGACGTGGTGGGTTGACCCTGGCTGGGGGCCAGGTGCCCACCAGAGCCGCACTATCACTCTCCTCCTTCTCTAGACAGGGGAGAAAAAGTATAATGAAAGGCTTATGGGTCGAGATAAGGACAGGGAGAGATCACTCACTAATTATCATCATGAGCAAAACAGACTGAACTTAGAGAGAAAATTCATCTAATTTATTACTAAGCAAAACAGAGTAGTGGAATAAGAAATAAAATCAAATCTTAAAACACGTCCCCCCACCCCTCCCATCTTCCAGGGCTCAACTTCAGTCCCAGCTTCAAACCTCTGACCCCCTCAGTGGCACAGGGGGGCGGGGGATGGGGGTTACGGTCAGTTCATCACACGTTGTTTCTGCCGCTTCTTCATCCTCAGGGGGAGGACTCCTCACATTCTTCCTGTGCTCCAGCGTGGAGTTCCTCTCACGGGAGGTGGTCCTTCACAAACTGCTCCAGCGTGGTCTCTCCCACAGGGTGCAGACCTTCAGGAGCAAACTGCTCCAGCGTGGGTCCCCCATGGGGTCACAAGTCCTGCCAGCAAACCTGCTCTGGCGTGGGCTCCTCTCTCCACAGGTCCACAGGTCCTGCCAGGAGCTTGCTCCAGCGTGGGCTTCCCACGGGGTCACAGCCTCCTTCAGGTGCCTCCACCTGCTCCAGCGTGGGGTCTTCCACGGGCTGCAGGTGGAATCTCTACACCCCATCACCCTTCCTCCATGGGCTGCAGGGGGACAGCCTGCTTCACCATGGTCTTCACCATGGGCTGCTCTGGCACCTGGAGCACCTCCTGCCCCTCCTTCTGCACTGACCTTGGTGTCTGCAGAGTTTCTCACATCTTCTCACTCCTCTCTCTGGCTGCAAAAGCTCTCTCTAACTGTTTTTTTCCCTTCTTAAATATGTTATCACAGAGGTGCTGATTGGCTTGGCCTTGGCCAGCAGCAGGTCTGTCTTGGAGCCGGCTGGCATTGGCTCTGTCAGACACAGGGGAAGCTTCTAGCAGCTTCTTACAGAAGCCACCCCTGTAGGTACCCCCCCCCTACCAAAACCTTGCCATGCAAACCCAACACAGGTGATTTCTTAACGGAGGAAGCCAAGGCACCTCAGAGGTTTCCCTCAGCTTGCTCAGAGCGTTGCCCCTCGGGCATCTTTGGGTTTTTCAAGCTAGAGGAATGGCCAAAACAACTTGCACTGCAACAGGGACTTAATGCCTGTGGCGGCTTCTCTGTCTCCATTTCTCCCTGCATGGGAGGAGAAGAACTGGCGTAGCTCACAGGAGCACCGGCTCCGCTGTACAAAGCTCTGGATGAAGCCAGTGCTGAGTGCCTCCGGAGGTGCGAGCTCTTTGCTAGCCTGAGGGTTTTCCAGAGTGAGGGTTACTCTAAGCCAGGAGACACATGGCGTGGGGGGAGAGCCAGGGTCTCACCCAGCCAGCAGGCTCAGACCCGTCCATGCAGGTTTCCTTTCCAGTGTCGGTGGAAACAGGGCAGAGTCATTAGGTTTTAAAAAACTGTACTAAAAGCCAAGTCACATTTTCCACTACCCTCAGTGTGAAGATGGTTGTGACGTGGGGAGTAGCCAGTGCATGTCTTTGTGTTCATGAGCAAGTTGTGAAGAAAACCGAAGCAGCTGAAGGGGACAGAGGAAGCAACTGGATATTGGAAAGATTTTGGCCTAGGTTGATGCTAAGCTTTTCTTCAGAGTCTCGCCATCGTTCTTCCTTGGTCTTCTCTCCTGCTCCAGTTTTTTCCTTTGGTTGTTGTTTTATTCTGTGAAGCTCCGTGGTCTAGTCACACCTTAGGAAGAATAATTCTCCGTTCACGTGGGGTAGCAGAGTTTGACTCTGGCCCCGATGAGCCTCTCCATTGGCAGTGTTTGAACCTGAACTCTTCCCCCAGGTATGTTGCTCTTGAGTGCAATGGGCAGCAATGCCCACCCATGGTCAGTGATGGAGACCTGCCAGAACATTTCAAAAGATACTGACAGAGGCTATGCGCAGACCAATTTTTAAATTTATTTCACTTTTCTTTCACTCACCCCTATAGAGCTGGGTTTCTAGCATTCTTGCTCGTCATCTTTTCCCTCTGCTCTCCTTTCAGGTTGCCTATTATTCAAGGTGGCACTTTTGCATTCCTGACCCCAACCCTGGCCATGCTGTCTCTCCCCAAGTGGAAGTGCCCTGCCTGGACGCAGAATGCTACCCTGGTGAATGCCTCTTCACCAGAGTTCATCGAAGTCTGGCAGACACGGATGCGAGAGGTATCTTACATTTTCAGTGACACCTGCTCTGTATCAGGGCTCTTTGCTTTCAGAAAAACACCTGACCGTGACAGGGCCATCAGTGCTGGAGAACCCACCATCCCCAATGGACCTTGGCCCTCACCCTGTTGCAGCTTCCTAAGCATCTAGTCTCCATTAGGAAAGCAGATGCTTTGCTGCTGCTGAACAAGGGATATGCAGACCTCAGGTGATTTATGGTCCCTGCTAAGTCTCCACTGGTCCAGCCAGATCCTTTCTCCATGAAGTGTGGTGTCATGGTTTAACCTGACACGCAGCTAAAACAACCACACAGCCATTTGCTCACCCCCACCCCTCAGTGGGATGGGGGAGAGAATTGAAAAGAAAAAGATAAAACTGGTGCGTTGAGATAAAGACAATTTAATAGGACAGAAAAGGAAGATGATGATGATGATGATAATAATAATAGTAGTAGTAATAATACAGTATGCAAAAACAAGTGATGCACAGCACAATTGCTCACCACCCAGAACGATGCTCAGCTAGTTCCTGAGCCATGCTGCCTCCTGGCCAACTCCCCCAGTTATATACTGATGACGTGGATGACATCATATGGTATGGGATATCCCTTTGGCCAGTCTGGGTCAACTGTCCTGGTTGTGCCCCCTCCCAGCTTCTTGATTGCCCCCTGCTTTCTCATTGGCAGGCCAGTATGAGAAGCTGAAAAGTCCTTGACTGCTTGGCAACAACTAAAAACGTCAGCGTGTTGTCAGCGTTCTTCTCATCCTAAATCCAAAACACAGCACTAACCAGCTGCTAGGAAGAAAATTAACTCTATCCCAAGCTGAAACCAGGACATGTGGTTAGCCTTGAGGAAGGAAGGGAGGGAATATGTTTCCAAGGAAGGGACACTGTCTAAGCACAGGAAACCTAGTAAAAAGAAAGGCAAGGGCAGAGCTTACTGTAAATGTTAAGGAAAAGTGCATTCTTAGGTAGTCAAAAGAGAGAAAGAAAGGTCAGGGATCTCAGTGCCTTGCCCCGCATCAGTCCTTATCAGACTAGGTGGCTAAACTTGCCTCTCTCAATCCATATGTTGGGGTGCTTTGCAAAGCGCTCGGGAAGTGTGAGCTCATGAAGAATTTGCTGTGCAGCACAGGCTGCCCTCCCTACTGACACTCATAAATCTGCCACAAGGGCAGTGCTGCCTTCTCCTTTCAGGCTGGGTGCTTCACCCCAGCCCCTGTGTTTCTCTTCCCTTTGCAGCCAGGGTAGGGAAGGTGCTGAGCACGGCAGAGGACCTGGACTGGGTTTATCACCAAATCTGTGAAGGCAGAGAGGAGCCTCACCCCTGAGTCTGGTGTGAACAAGGAATGGCATTTCAGGATGTAATCGCTGGCTGCTTAGCAATGATTGTCAAACACAGGAAAGTTCAGGGTGATAAATGTGTTCCCCGGAGGGAAACCGATACTCAGAAAAAAACAGAGGCTGTAATGACTCACCTGCCCTACCAGTGTGCTGAAATGCCCCAAGCCCTTCCCAGATGGGAGATGGGTGGACACCATGGCCCTGCTCCCATTTTCTGGTCAAGAGCTTTACCCCTGAGTTTTGGAGGAGCAGGAAGAGAGTGCAGGGAAGCTGATGCATGCTTGGGTTGCCCAGGAGGCCAGGGAGGAGGGCGGTCTTTGGAACAAAATTAGCCCTGGTGAGGACTAAATCCATCAGCCAAAGGGGGACTTGGTGTGTTGGTTCTTAGGTGGTCCTTCCCCACACATAATGCTCAGCCAGGCTTTGCTGTAGTCAGTGGGAAGCCTCTGTGCTAGGCTGTCACTGGAGGCTGAGCTTTGCTCTCACACTGGTTTTACACTGACTTATGAAGAAAAGGCTCGACAGCTGGAGCTCCTTTCAACCTCTGCTCTCTTCCTCCATTTTTCCAGGTGCAAGGAGCGATCATGGTAGCTTCCTGCTTTCAAATCCTTGTTGGATTTTCTGGCCTGATCGGATTTCTGATGAGATTCATTGGCCCCCTGACAATTGCCCCGACCATCACCTTGGTCGCGCTACCTCTCTTTGACTCAGCTGGGGATGATGCTGGGCAGCACTGGGGCATAGCGTTCGTGTAAGTCTCACTTCCCCGTGGGAAAGCTGACCGTACACAAACTGCCTACCTCTAATATGAAACGATGTGTCACAGTCTGTGGCAGGGTTCCCCTGGGTTTGAGGTTTATTTGTTGAGCACTAACATGCAGCAAGCTTCTGCAAGACAGCATCATGGCATAGTCCCCCATCCCCCGCCCCGGCCCTGGAGCTTAGAGCCCTCAGCTACAAAGCAAAACCCAAAAATGAGTTAAAAGATCTGATTTTGTGAAACTCTGAAGTTCATAGGTCAGTACAGAAATAAGTCTTTCCCGTGTGTGGTTCCTGGGGCTAGTCTCCATTACAGTTGTCTACACACACTGTCTTACACACCCATTATTTAAGTCAAAAAGACATTCCTAAAAATGACAAAAAGTTGAGCACTCACAGTTAGGTATTCCTGCAGTTAAAATAGCTGGTGCTTTATGTATTGTTTTCACATGACAAGGAGGAATTGTTTTCTCCACAGAGGGCCTGGGGGGCTCTGGAATTGTCTGCTCATGTGGCTTTGCAGCATTAGGTACTCTTTTGGGGATATTTGTGTGCGTGCCCTTGTGCGTGAGTGTATGAGTGTGTTTGGTGGCAGAATTTCCTTGGTGTTTCAGAAATGAATTACAAAAGTAGAAATGCCACTGCATGATTTCCCTGCAGATTTGGCACTTCAGATCCCTAATGTGGACGTCAGCTTGGGATAACGCGCGGCAGTAGGAGGTTGTTATTCTCTCTGTGGGCTCCCATCAGTTTGCTAGTGCTTTCAGAGCTGCCTTTGGAGACTCAGGGGTCAGGCTTGACTGCAGGCCCAGGAAGGCAAGTGTGCCATTGTGGGGACATGCTCCAGTCCACCTCTCTCTGATTCTCTTTCCTCCCCACACCTGCCCTCCCAGGCCCCAAAAGTCACCTCTCTTCTCCACCTCCAGTTCCTCAGCTAACTGGTTTCTTGCACCAGCACCCCATACAACCCCAAACACTGCCTGCCCCCCAGATTTCCTTTCACCATTGTTTCTCCCACCACATCCCTGGCTCGTTGTCCTGTTCTCCAGCTCTGATTATTTGTCCTAGCCCCTTCGCTTAGTCTGTCTGAATTTTCCCTTCAAAATGTGTATCCTTGTCTGGACTATCTCTGTTTTCTGCCTCCTTTCTCCAGTCATTAGCTCCTAACCTCAGTCCCTCACTTGACCTCTTTTGCCCAAATGTGCTACTCCATTAATGGGGGTCTTAGTCCTCCAGCCCATGTCCCTGTTTTCAACCCTGGTTACCCTTTCTGTCCTATTGATTTCTGTCCCATCTTCTACCTGTGCTAATCCCAGTCCTTTCTTTCCTGACTCAGACACCTTAGCCCCAACCTGACCATTGTGCTTTGAGCTGTCTGAGTTTGTGTCCTCTTTTGCTGCCTCCGCCATGCTATGTGGGTGCCATTAGGGAAAGGGGGAGATGGGTGATAAAGAAGGCAGAAGACATGAGCCATGTGGTCTCAGCCTTCCTATCCAGCCCCATCACATCCCAGAGCCCCCATGATGGGCGATACCTGCTGTTGCCTCAAGAAACTGGTCTAGTGCGTGCTCACTTGCATGCTTCATACACAGGTCATCACTGGGCAAGGCCTGGATGTACTCAGAAAGCTTGGAAACTTTATGAGCTGCAAATGCTAAAGCCTGAGATGTTTCTGCTGACTGCTTGGGACCTGGGATGAATGATCATTGTTACAGACTGATCGTAGTTGAGCAGATTTTTGTGACAAAGAGCAATATCACTCACCTCAAAAAACAAGTTCCACTAAATCTCAAATTTCTGCTCCAGGTCATAAGCAGACCCTGCTACTACTCAAAGGCAAAATGACCTTCTCAATCCAGGCTATGTCTATTTCCTGAACAACACTCTTTGAAATAGGTTTGGGATATGTTTTTCCAGAAATATTTGGCTTGAGGCAGACATTTTCCATGGAAATTTTCATCCTGAATGGGTAAAGTTAGGCAGAATTATAAGCAGCTGAAAATAGCATTTGTTAATGGAATGTGTCAGGCAACCTGAATAATAAGCAGTGACACCTGCCTGAGACAGATGAGGGCTCTGCAGTGATTCATAAGGCTGCCGAGCACCTTTGTTAATGCAAATGCACAAAATGTGCACTGACGCAGTTTGTCTGGGCTCTGTAGCTTTAGAAACCACGAATGGAAACCAGTTCTGCCCCAGACTTTCTGCCTCCAGTCATTCAGTGCTTTGAATCATGATTGACAGATAAACTTTGGCTGTATGTCATGATGTGTCTTTGCAGAGAGGTGAGGTTAGTGTTTCCTTTGCACTGCTGGTGTTCTTCCTGCTTGTGAATATTGCACCTATAACGAGTCACCTTTTCATGCATGGAAAACTGCCAGTTTTCTTTGCACCATCAGTGCACTTCAGCTGCTGCAATCGATTTCTTGCCAAATCCTATCTGGATTAATTCACTCAATGTATACAATTCAGATTTGTTATAAAAAAAATGAGGAGCACATCAGAGGCCTGGTTAACATAGGAGGTAAATGGCCAAGGTCATCTACCAGCTCAGCAGTCAAGGTGAGGTGCCCATTCCCTGCCTTCTCACCGCGTGTCGCAGCCTCCAGCTTCATCTGGTTGCCCTTTCTGGGGGGAAGACACACCGGGGGCAGACAGGACTTACTGTGAGCACACCCAGCTGTGCTGCCATTTGTGGGAGATATGTGCTACACAAGGGATAGGAGAGGAGCTGCACCTCATGGTTGCTTCCACCAGAATGAGCCCCAGGTGCTGCCAGGGGCACACGTGAGCGCCTCTGCCTTGGAGGACCCCTCTGCTGCACAGCCCTCGCAACCTGAAGGGCCATGCTCTCCCCTTCTTGGCTGGCTGTGAGGGCTCTGTGGGTGTTACGTGCAGCCCCACCGTGGGTTTATTCTTTCAAAACAGGGACTTGCACAAACAAATCCTCTTTCTTTGTGCCATGTAGGAGCTTTTTGCCACTTGCAGAGCAGCATAGGTAAACCTGAAATCAGGAAACTAATAAATCCAATATTCCCAGTATATCTGAATTACACAGAGGTTCAGGGACATTTTCCTGCATAGTCTACCTGGACCTTGCATGTCTCTCAGGTTTTTCTTTTACTCATCATTTTCAAGCTCTGGCAACTGTGTCATACTCAGTGATGCACCATCTGCGGGGTCAGTTTGGAAACAAAAGGGGGAAAAAAAGCATTTGCAAATGCAGCACAGCTGTCAGTAGAGTGTGATGGAAAGCTTTTTCCACCCCAGGCTTGCTGGAGTGGGGAGCCACTCTCTGGTGCTGAGAGCCCGTTTTCTGGGGTCTCTGAAGTCCTGGGTCCTCACGTAGCAGGTCTTCAGTTAATGTGGGGACAGGTGGGCAGCTCAGCACTCCTTTTGTCTCATGGTCTGGTTTTCCCTCCTCCTAGGACTATTTCTTTCATAGTTCTGTTCTCTCAGTACCTGAAAGATGTCCCTGTGCCACTGCCGTCTTACCAGAGAGGCAAGAAGTGCCACTTCTCCCCGGTCTACCTCTTCCAGATCTTCCCGGTATGATGGGGTTCCCAGAGACCCAGTGGTTGTGGCAGAGGGACTGGCCTCACCCAGCCCGGGCTGCCCGGGCTCTTTCCACTCGTGTCCAGCCAAGTTAGTGCTTCGCAGACCAGCCTGGGTGGCAAGGAGGCACAGGGGGAGAAGGTCCCCATGACCCTACATGTGGGGAGGGAAGGAGGGAGGGCCACCAGGACCCCCTGCCATCCCTCTGCCTCCATCCCATGTGCAGGGGAAAGGGTCAGGCAGGGAGACACTTTGTCCCCCACAACTGTGCCAGAGACATGGCCATGCCCTAACCAGACTCCTCTGCTGCATGTGATGGGCAGGTGCTGCTGGGGCTCTCCCTGAGCTGGCTGCTCTGCTATGTGCTGACAGTGACCGATGTCCTCCCTACGGACCCCACCACCTACGGCCACCTGGCCCGGACAGACACCCGTGGGGATGTTTTGTCCCAGGCTCCCTGGTTTCGTCTGCCTTACCCAGGTACCACTGCCTCCCTTTCCCCATCCCACCATGCTGCTCCCTGCTCCGGCTTGCACCTCCGCTTATGGCTAGTAGGGGGAGATGAAATGCCAAAAATGACGCAAACACCCACAAGCATCCCCCACAATAGATTTCAGGGCAACTGTGCCCCACCAACCTGAACTGAGCTCTTTACTTGCAGGCCAGTGGGGAGTGCCAACCATCAGCCTGGCTGGGATATTTGGCATCTTAGCTGGGGTGATTTCCTCCATGCTGGAGTCCGTGGGAGATTATTACGCCTGTGCCCGCCTGTCTGGGGCACCGCCGCCGCCGAAGCATGCCATCAACCGTGGGATCGGGGTGGAAGGCATCGGCTGCCTCCTGGCTGGGGCCTGGGGGACGGGGAATGGCACCACATCGTACAGCGAGAACGTGGGAGCCCTGGGCATCACCAAGGTAAGCCTTGCTGCAGCAGGGTGGCTGCAGTGCCCTGGCCCTCCTGGAGTTTTCCCCTGGGGGTGTATGTACAAAAGAGTAGTGCACATGGGTATGCGCTGGACCTGAGATGTGATCTTAGCCCACCTCCTGCAAGGCACGCTGGAAAAATGTGCCCTGGCACATTGGTGACCACCTCAGCAGCAGTACGAGTCGCCTAACAGAGGTGGTCAGTCCCTCTCTTTCTCTGCTTATGGTCTCCACGTGGGAGGAGTGCATCTGGTGGTACTCACAGCACCTGGCTTAGGTGACACTAACCTGGAAAAGGCAAAAGAAAAAAGAGAAAAAGAAAATAGTTAATAGGGCTTCAAATTCCAGAATTTTTATAACCAAAGGATGGCAATCGTGTGAAAGGTAGACTATTTCTTTGGGATTATAAAATGTGATAGCAAAGGTTTATGTTTTTACCTCTCTATAAAATTTTGTGAATCCCTTGAGTATCTTATTGCTCTTGTAAGGGAAAGAAATTTCCAGAGATAAGCTTGACAATCAGATCATAGATTTTCACAAAGCTTTACAGCCAGGGGATGGGTACATCCAGCAGCCAACTGAAGAACATTTTTAAATCATTGTCAAATAAGTAATATCATGTCAGCAGAGCTGAGAGTCAGTAAATAAATGCAGAATATGACTTGGGGCTTCCTCTCCATAATATTGCTTATTTCACTGGATTTTATAAATCTCACTCACAATAAGCATTTTTCACAGGCTGAAGCGTGTTTGACCGAGGTGGCTGCTTCCAGCAGCAAGGGCTGTCTGGATGTCACATAGAGTCCATTTTAGCCTGTCACCCCACGTACCTTGTCACGATGAAGTCTGTGCATATTGTGCATATACCTGAGCCCATTCTTTCCTGACACGTACTTTGCTGCATAAATTGTATATATGGGATGTAGCTTAGCACAGAAGTGCCCAGACTCATAATTATCAGATTACAGGACATGTTCTCCCCGTGTACGCTAAGTCCATCAGGTGGACATGCCATCATTGCTGATTCAGGAGAGATGTTTTCCTTAGATCCCACCTCTGCTCACCTTGTTCACACTTAAGAGAGCAGAAAATACCATCTCATCTCAGTCAACCTTAAATCAGTGTGAGGACTCTGGCTAGGATATCTATCTCTGCTGAGAGCACAAGGCAGGTTTCCTTTTGTTTTTTATGTGGGAAACACTTTTTTCCATAACAAAGGGAAATACAAGGGACTTGTTTCCTCTGCTTAAACAGAGGTGTCCAGCACCACCTGAAACATATTTGGATATCTCGGATATCCACAGGGGCTGTCAGATAAGGCAAAGGAGAAGCTGCTGGAAGCTGCCAAGATGCAACATCTTAAATGGCACCAGGCGCCTATGTTTGAGCTGCTTGATCAAGCCCAGCATGCCAGTACTGAACTCTCATTTCCAAGAAATGAAGAGGAGGATTTTAAGGAGAGGTAAAGACCTCAGTCACCATATAGATAGTAGGGAACTGTGCAGTTTCTTCCACCTTAAGAAACACAACTGATTTTCTTGTTTTCCTGACATAACTGAAACAAACTCTAAACTAGAGGCTTTAGCAGCATATGCTCACAGTTGTGTTATCGATGGATTAGGTAATTTGCCTTTAAGGCCAACTCCATATACTGGGTAATTCGACATTTTGGCAAATTAAGAATCTGAAGCTTCATTCTAATCCTGGAACAAATAGATCTGTTGGCTTTTATTAAATTTCAGTTTTGATGGTAATGGTGTTCCAAGGTTTTAAGCCAAGGAGTATAAAAAGCCCACCTGAAGGCAATGCATGATTTTGTTTTTAAACTCCCCACCAAATCATTTTCATTTATCTTTCACAATCAAGTAAGGCTTAAAATATTTTAAAGGGACATGTGTAAGAAATACTTAAAAAGAGACTCTACTAGTTACTGGGAAAGTTGTTGCTGAAAGCATTCACAAAAGGTCCTTCCTGGAAATATGACATTCTTCAGATATTTAAAGGGAAGGATTAAAATATTTAATTGAATTATAAAATGTTTGCAGAGGATTACAGAGTTTCCCTGCCTAAGACACAAACATTGTAAATCTTAGCTTGATTCTTTAAGCTGTCCAAGTGTTGGTGCGGCAAGGTGTATCCTGAACTGAAAGTCTAATAAATATTGCTGCTTTTCTTTTTAGTTTCCGAAAAATCTCTAAATGTCTTTTTCACCCCTGAACCTGCAACTGAACGTACCATCGAGTGCTTCGGCCCGAGGTGCAACCCCTGCCCGGCAGGTTGGCACTGGAGCCTGCCATCCCTCACCTCTCTGCGCCGGTCGGTCGGTGCGTGACTGCCTCCTCTTCCTCTTGCCCCAGGTAGGGAGTCGAATGGTGATTGTTGCTGGTGCCTGTGCCATGCTCCTGAGCGGCATCTTTGGGAAAGTCGGGGCGATGCTTGCCAGCATACCCCCCCCTGTGATCGGAGGCATGTTCCTTGTGATGTTTGGAGTTATCACCGCAGTGGGGATTTCTAATTTGCAGGTAACAGCTTTATGAGCACCGTTTCATACCTAGGGAAGGGGACTTTGGTTTCAAGTCAGGTTCTTACCAGGCTGAGTCAGACATAACCACGCTGCAGCAAATGCAAACATTTGCATTGGCAGTTCCTTGGGTGAACATAAGGGCACGTACCCAGACAGGTGAAATCACAGAGTACTCCTTGGCCAGGGCAGGGCTTGCTGGCACCCCGGGCAGCAGGATCCCTAACGCCCCAGCAGCGCAGGGGCTGCTGCCCAGGTCCACTCCTGCATGCGGTGTTTACATCCGAGCACGTCTCATGAACACAACAGTAATCCACAGATTTGGGTAATTCCAAATGTAATGTATACAATTTCTCTATGCAGTACACAGATATGAACTCCTCCAGAAACATCTTTATCTTTGGATTTTCTCTGTTTGCTGGCCTCACAGTTCCCAACTGGGCAAGCAAAAATAGTACACTGGTGGAAACAGGTAAGAAACGACATCAGAAGTAGCATAAAACTGAAGCAAAGGCTGATCCAGAGACATCTTTTAAAATGCAGCTTTTCCTGATAAAACCCTGAAAGCTGTGCTTTGACTGTGGTGTGTTTCTTTCTGTGAGGGCTATTCTTGCCCTTTGCTCTCACTCACAGCTATGGTGTGGAAATCTCTGCTCTTGACTAGTGTCTGCACCTTGCCAGATTCCTGTCGGGCTAAGGATTGCAGAGCTCCTCCTTGGGACTCATTCCCAGGATGGGGCTTTGGGCAGGAGAATACTCCAGGGCTGAATCCTGATTAAGATCTCAGTGAATGAGGTTTTCTTACATGCTCATACACAATAAAACTTGGTGCTTCCACAACACAAGAGCAGACTCCTCTACTAAATTCCATCAAGTTCACTTTATTGAAATTTCCTGTCCTCCGACAGTTACGTCTTCATTGTGTCTCATGTGACTAATGTGTTTGTCACAAAGGCGGTAGTGTCACTGAAATCCGGGAATAAACCTCGTAACACCAGTGTAGTGTTAAAAGGCAGGCATTCTTTATTGCAGCGCTGGATGCACGGGGGATAGCTCCACCCAACGTGCATGCCAGGTGATCACCAACATACAGGTTATATAGAATCAAAATATACATATTCATCATCTTTCTCAGAAAAGGCAGTCCTATGATAATAATTTCTTAGAATTCATTTCCATATTCTCCTCCCCGTCATGCATGCTCAGTGATTTGAGTTGGTGGTCCTCAGGGGTCTCTGGTGGTCGTCAGTGGTCTTGCACCCGTGTCCGCTGGATGACCCCCTTCATGCAGGCATGCGCAGTATCCTTGTTGTAGGTGAACCTGTCCATAGCAACTTACTTCATAAGATTAATATCTCCAAACCTATTGTTCAGTTTGGTAGGGACTGTACATGGAACATAGCAGCATTGTACCTTGCCATGGTCAGTTAGCTTCATTACCTATACCTTGGTTACAAACTAATTATCTCAACCTGATTCTATAGTTTCTGTCTCACGGCCTCTATCCTATGGTTACAGTAGTGTCTTCTCTTAAGGTATATCTAGCGTGCTGGGTGGGCTGTTGAAAGAGTTGAGCTCACAAATCACACGCTCTGTAGATGGTCTATCAGATGCTCTATGTCACTGGGCTGTTTTGCTCATGTCAATTAGCCCTCACAGAGAAACATCACACCTTATTAACTTATGGTGAAATCCCATGCTAAATATACCTATATTTCTTTGGGTACTGAAGCTCGTGCTTTTGTAGGGAACTGCTTGCTGTTATGTCATGGAGGTGCAGAACAAGTTTGGAGCAGAAGGCAGCTTTTTCTGGGATAGTGCTGTGGTCTGCGCTGTTAATAGGCTCTTAGTGTATTTATGAGTCATCTCCTGTCACTGGGTCAGTGAATAATTATGTAGAATAAAACCATAAGTCTGGAACTGGCAGTGAGATCAATCTCCCTTGCATTGCCAAATCTTAAGCTCTGCTTTGGGATTTGCAAGTCTTGTCTAAACATGCGTGCAGCTTGCAGCCTCTTGGCACGGGGTATGTTGCTGGTCAAACATACGTGTCTCGGCACCACTATCCAAAGCTTTGTTTTTCTGCTAGGAATCCTCCAGCTGGACCAGGTGATCCAGGTGCTTCTCACCACTGGCATGTTTGTGGGTGGACTCCTGGGTTTTATCCTTGATAACACCATTCCAGGTAGGATTTGCTGAAATGAGCTAAGCTACTAGTTTGTGCCTGCCCTAGGGTTTGTTTCCTAGTATTTTTTGTCTTTATGACTCCTGCTGTATGGGTAGGAGTTGTGCTAGCAACCATGAAATACCATGTAACTGAACTCCTCCCAGAGAGGCGAGAGGAACAGGAGACATCACTGAAGAGGTCTCTGGTTGGAAAACAGCAGCTTATCAAAAACTAACTCATTTTTCAAGAACAACGCAGTTTGAGGAAAACGTTTATTTGGGAAAAATGTCTTTTAGGGAAAATGCGAGCCTAGAGCCATGTTGCTGGTTGAAAGGAGAGAGAAAGGCAACTACAAGAAGTGGAAGGAGCCAATGCATGCCTCCTTACGAGAACTGCTAAAACTGAGGCTGAACTGGTGCCACAGCAGTGGAAAGCAGTAGGAAAGGCTGGTGGCCAAAGATAGGATATAGCACCTGCAGCTGGCCCTCACAGACAGCAAAGAGCCTCTGATTTTCATCTAGCCCGGGGAGGGACAGCATAAGAATAGGAGAAGAAGCCCTCTTTTCTACTACAGAAAAAGAGCAGGAAGGACACTGTTAACTAGATCCTTTTACCATCTCAGGCTTCTTGGAAAGGCAGTCTCCTTTTGGCTCATTAATTTTCTTTCAGCCCTTGATTTTCAGCTCCTCCCGGCAGACTTTCCAGGTGTGCTCACTCGCTTTCCCAAGAGGGACTCAGCCTCTGCAACAATTACAGGCACTTAGCAAGTCCTTGGCTAGGGTAAATGCCTGTGACTGACTAGTAATTGCTAGCTAAAACTATTCCCCCACTCCACAGTATCTGGGCAGTTAACATCCAGCCTTGCTTTCCTAGCACTGTATGACACCCCCCACCCCACGCACACTGCTTTGAACAATTCTTGGATGCCTCATGGCGTGTGAAAAACCTGTCTTGGTCTACTTGATTATTGTAGAAAGCAGCAGACTGCATATCTAGAAGCTGTTGCAGGAAGATGGGTATCGTCTAGAAGTTCATTAGCGAATTTTTGTAAAGAGCTTTGGAGCTAGAAGGGTTTAAGTGCAAGGGATCTGTTGTGCTGGGTCTGCTGGGATTTGAGACGTGGGTGTGAGGCGCACAAGGTAGTCCTATGCTCAGAACACCCGCTGTTTTAAACACAACGATCTCATTTTTGCTGTTGCAGGAACGCAGGAGGAGCGGGGGCTCCTGGCGTGGAAGAACAGCCATAAGGGAGAGGCGGACAATTTTCAGCTCATTTCCAAGGTCTATGATCTTCCATTTGGCATAGGCACCAAACACTGCGCTGTCTCGTGGTTTCGGTATCTCCCTGCTTGCCCCAAAAGACTACCTGGTGGCAAGAGAATGGATGAACTGAAGGCTGCTGGAGAGGAAAGCAGTGTTAAAGCAAGCTCAGAAAGACACTCTGAGATAGGTGCTGATACAAGGATATAAGCACCTGGCCTGCAGGTGAACTCATCTCAGAAGCACAGGTCTGAAAAGCATGTCTACAGCCCCTGTAATTTGAACATGACCTGGCAGCTGTTAGAGGCTGGAGCAGGAGAATGATAATGTCTGTCTCTTCCAGCTCTGCCCCTGCACCACTGGTGACCTTGAGGGAGTAATTTTTCTCTTTTCCACTCCTGCCTGCCCACCTTAGGAAGAACATAATCCCTCTTTGGGGAACACCAAAGCCCAAGAAATGCCTGGGAAAGATGTTCAGATTCCTTCCTTGCGCTGAGCTTTGGGGACCCCAAGGAGCAGCTGTTTAGCTGAAGCAGAGCTCTTCCTGTCCCGTCCTGGCTACTTAAGGGGCCACAGGAGAAAGCATCCCTGATGTAGACCTTGTACCACTCTCAGGCATCCCTTTGGCTGAGGCTAATCCCCACCACCTTAAAGATCTCTAATGGCAACGCTCACCTCTCAGCTTGTGGTTTACACCTCATCCAGGCCAAGGGGAAGGAGCGGGCACCTCTGGGGCGTGATTCATCTCATGCCATATTCCTATAAAGTCAGTCAAGTGAATGTTGTTGTAAGAGAGGCATCTAAGGTTAATGGGATGGATTGTCTTCTGAACATGCATCTCCCACCTTAGACCACAGAGGGAATCTAGAGACCTTACTTAGGTTGTTAACCTGACCAAAAAACCCAGGTTCACTGAAATGGACAACACCTGGGGTGCTGTGAGCAGTCTCAGGGGAGCCAGCTTCCCCAGGGCACCAAACCCTAAGAAGATGAAGGAATCATCATCAAAGAGGAAAGAGAAAACGCTTCTGCTCGCAATCTGATTCATCCTTGCTACTGCTATGTCCCGTGTCCCCCTGCACTGTACCTGTTTGGTCTGGTGATTGTGGGGTGGCAACCACTTCTCTGGAAAAAGGTTTGCAGATTCTTGCTCCTTTCCATTATCAGCAGAAACAGCCTTAACCTATGTGGCCATATATAATGTGATTGCACATGGTGCTGTTTGCTGGTGGTGTGTAGCATAAGCTTGTTTCCTGCATTGAGATTTATACTTAGATTTTTTATTTTTTTTTTAAAATAAACAAAATGTACAGTGTAATGATATTTCTCAGGGTGATTGCCATGGTCAGTGGCAGGTAGTATGCAAAGAATCACAGAATAATTCAGCTGGAAGGGACTTCTGGAGGTCATCTGGGCCAGCCCCTGCTTAGAGCTGGTCCCTTTAGTCCAGGTTGCAGAGGACTGTGTCGAGTTGAGCTGAGGATGGAGAGCCATAGCCTCCTTGGGCAGCCTGTTCTAGTGCCTTGACCACCCTCATGGTGAAAAGCATTTTCCCTTGTGTCTAACTGGAATTTCTGATGCTTCACCTTGTGTCTGTCGCCTCTTGTTGTGTCACTTTTCCCTTCTGAGAAAAGTCTGATCCCCATCTTCTCTGTACCCTCCATTGGACAGCTGAAGGCTGTGATATGATGCCCCTTTAGCCCTCTTGTCTTAAGACTCAACAAAACCTGGGTGGTTTCAACAAAAAAACCTTTATTCCTTGTGCCTATTACAGTCCTGTTCTTCAGTCCCGTCCTGCAGCTGTGGAGGTGCCTTGCTTGTTTTATCGGTAAGGGATATACTGGGGTTTTTTGCTTTGGGAGTGAATGAAGCCTGAAGAGATCAATTGCGTGAGCATTGGGATCCTAAAGGAGAAAACATTATGATGTAAATAGTTTGCTGTTATGGGCAGGTTGGAGTGCCTCCCTTGAAGATTGTGGTTGTTATATCTACAGGAGAAAAAAATGATTTGCATATTTAAGCATATCTAATCCCTCCCCACCATCACAGAGTTTAGAGAGATGACTAGTCCCAGCCATCTCAGCTCTGGTATCATCTTCTTCATCCTCACAACCATGACTATGTCTCTGAGCTCATTTAGAGCCAGCCTATGCTCCCAGGGGATCCAGCAGACAAAACCATGGTCTTAATCATCAGACTTCTCGAATTTACTTGTGCTGTAGCACACATGTGAAAGCGAATTGTTAGTCTTCAGCACCCCGTCCCCGTGTCCAGTACTGAAGCTGCCAAGCTGCTGCTGGCCATACCCGGCACACGC
Source organism: Balearica regulorum gibbericeps (assembly GCF_011004875.1). Taxonomy (NCBI): domain Eukaryota; kingdom Metazoa; phylum Chordata; class Aves; order Gruiformes; family Gruidae; genus Balearica; species Balearica regulorum. The sequence continues at coordinate 53,799,831 of NC_046184.1, forward strand.
TGGAGGAATGGTTTAGATGGGAGCAGGACACACAGCTAAAGAACGAGGTACATAGGCCACACCAATGTGGCCAAAACATGCTGTACTACTGAGTCTTCGATGCTTCATCTTCCATGTGAGACTTTTTCCTTGGATGCTATGGTTCCATTCCCCACATGGAAAAAGCGAGGTGGGAAGCACAAATGGGGAACCGTCAATAACTTTATTGGCTCTGTGTCAGCTCTGTGTAGGCTGCAGCCGTATCTTTTTGCTTTTCCTTGTAAGACATGGATGCTGACATATGCCAGAGGTTTGTATTTGCTTTAGCTCTGTTAAAAATAATAATATTAGCACAAGTTTCCTACAAAATTCAGTCTTCAACTGGGTTTTTTGCTCCCCGCTGCTCATCTGTTACACCATCCTCCTGTACTTCCAGCCTGTTGCTGTGTCTGTGAGTCCCCATCTTTTATTTGCCTTGCAAGCTCCCTGGAGTAGAGCTGGGCATGGCTTTACAGCTCCTGGCATCAGGGTGCCCCAGTCCCCAGCAGAGGCTCATTCCTTACCTGGGCAAATCCTACAGCTCAGGAGGCGCAGAGAGCTGGTGGGGAGTATGCTGGCCCCCAGGGCAGCTGTGTCTGCTGTGGCTAAGGCTTAGAGGCAGTTTCTCAGAAGCTGTTTACATCCCTATTACAAGCTCAGGCTCCTAAATGTCCTTTAAAATTCCCCCTCTGGTGTGTTCATTATATATTTACAAAATAACTAATTTGCCTCGGGGGGACATTTCCAAATTTTAAAATGACGTAGGCAGGGATTAGGCTGCAGGGCCACCACTCCTCCCAGCTGCGTGTGGCCACTTGAGGGTTGGAAACAACCTTGGCTTTGCACTGCAGTAACACAGCTTCTGTTTATTTACTACTTAATGAAAATAAATGAAAAATCAGAGGATCTTCAAGTGCAAAACTGAACACTTGAGGGCTGTGCTGGATTGCTTGGAGAACAGTGCAGCAAAACGTACTGATTTCAACCAGGTGTGGGGTCACCCTGCTTGCAGCTTTGCGGAGAGGCAGACAGCTAATTGGGAAGTCCAGGCAGATGCTCCTGCTGTTCTGGCTGAGGAGATACAGTGATGGGTACTCGTTTGTACCTGGCTGCACTGGCTCTAGAACAGCTAATCAGCAGCTCATTTTCCATGGCTTTCTCACAAGAAGATGTGACCTGGGCAATAGGTCTGCCCTACGTTATGCTCACTGTGTCGTAAAGCGAGAGGCTGCCACGCTGCAGCACAGCTGTAATGAATGTACCCGGTCCCACTCTGCCCTGTTCAGCTTGGTGTGCCCAAACCACTGCACTGGCTGCACTTCCACTGATGCATTCATGTTTCCCACTCCCTCCCTGCTGCCTTTCTGCCTCCAACTCCTTCCCACTGCCCTGCCCCGGTAGCCTGCTAGCCTACGTTTTTCCAGATTTTTTCATGAACAGTTTCCATCAGACCAACCACCGAGCACTGCACAAAGCGGTACCCGTGCGCACGTAGCAATAACGCGCTCAGGAATTAAGTCCGGTTCCCTGCCAAGACAGAGCAGCCCTCACGCACGCCAGGGCAGAATAGCAATTGTCTGTGTAGTGTTGGCTCTGCAGGAGAGGAAACTGCTTTCCCATGCTACACATGGGCCTGCGCTCTTGTAAACTAGGGTCATGCGACAGGATGAACTAAAGTAATGTGCTCTTCTTTTTGTCCTTAATGCTGTAACACCTCCCACAAATCTTGCTACCATCTGGAGGAGTTATTATTTTTACATTGCCTGAACAGACCTGTTGTTTCACATTGATGTTCAGGACAGTCTTAACCTAAAATTCTCCTGGTGAAGCATCAGAAGCTCTGATGTGATGATCAAGGGAATGCATCTACACAGCATATGGTGTCCATTCAAAACTGTCTCCTCTGGTAGGTGGCAGGCTTGAAGTAATTTGAAAATGAAATATTCTGCTGTTTAACTTCTGTCCTGTCCTTCAAAAAGGTGAGGAGGAAAGGCTAATAAGAAAAGGTTGTTAACCTTTGAACATTATTTACTCCCATGGCTGTCCTATGGCATGTGCCAGTATTACCAAGTTTGACCTCAGCTGATGCAGTAATTAAGATGGACATGGTGAAAGAATCATTAATGTAACAAACCTGACCAAATGTTGTGTGGCAAATGGAACTGGAGACAGCTTTCTACAGCTAAAAGCTTGTAGAAAAAGTAGCCTCAACACTGAGAAAAACTTCCCTTTTTCCCCCCATAATTACAGAATGATAAGAAAACACAGGCAGAACACTTAATGTAAACACTTATTACTGTAGGTACATACATATATTTCTTGTACGATCTAAAGCAAAGAAAGCATTGACCTTGGATCCCCTGCAAAGCCTGTACATCTATTTCAACCAGCACATCCCAAGACCCAGACTGCCCAGGGGATGCACATGCTTGGCATTTTGGAATGAGAGGGGGAGAAGGAGGAAGAGGGAGAGCCAGCATTGCTTATAGCTTCAAAGCAGTGATAGTGGTGCATGTGAAGCACACTAGAAAGGCCAGGGAAAGGCAAGGCTGCACCCTGGACAACTCAGAGGGGCTCTCAATCCCAAACAGGATCTGCAGTTAGGAACCCCACCCTCAGTTCCAAACACAGCAGCCTTGCAAACACCCACCTGGGAGTGCTACCATAGCCTCAACTGCAGGGACAGAAGGTGCTCTGGAGGAACAATTCTCCCCTCGTATTTCAGTATTAGGCTCCACATATGTTTCCTTGAGTACAGCTGCGTTTACCCTGCTCTTACGCACCAAGGCAGTGTTGGGCCACAGGCCAGCCCTCTCCGATTCAGCCTAAAAGCCTGGCTACTGAAGACTGATGGATACCTGGCCATGCCAGCTTTAGATTTTAAAATAAAAGTTTTAGCCTTACTGTTTGTGATGGCTCTTAGCATGACCTCAGCATAATCACTGTCAGAACACAATTTGTCCAAGTCTGCAGAGGGCCTTTAATGATAGCTCTGAGATGTGAAGGATTTTATTCATCTTTACAGCATTTTTTTATTCCAAGACACTATCTAGGCAGTACTACTCATCAAAGAATGAGATGTGGCAGAAGAGCACAGAGCTGATCACTCAGCTTTACACACTTTGCAAAAATAAATAATCCAAAATGTATTATTGTGCCTGCACTTCTCTGGGTGATTTGGGAGTGGGTGGCCACTGCTGCTGTCCTCCTAAAGAGATGGAAGAGCCTCATCTCACTCTGTGAGGAAATCCCTCTTTTCTTACCAGCCTGAGATGAAAAATTGCACTGGAAAAGTAATCACTGCCAGGGTGCAGGGCACTTTTTGATTTTTACAGGTTGCAGTTTGCGACCTGCATCCTATACGGGTGATGTCTCTGCAGCTCTTCCGCAGCTTACGCTAGGCAAGGTTATGCCTCAGTTTACTTGTGATGTGAGGTTAAACATTAAAAAGCAATTTACAAGAGTATTTCTTAAAATTTTATAAATATCTAAAACCTGGAACTTTTAAAGATACAAATTACTCAACTGGTATATCAAGAAGCACTGATGAGGGTAATGGGAAGTCAACGGTAACGAACCAGGTTAACATAGTGTCTCCACACTCTACTCAGAAAGGTGCTTCACTGAAAGAGATGCAGTCTCTTCACGTGCCTGGTATACCCAGCAATGCTTGGCAAAATGTTAGCAAACAAAGATACTGTTTAGAAATCTTCATCATCGAAGGTCTCGGTGCACCTCAGCATCACAGTCTCATAGTCAAACTGAAGATCTTCTTCCTGAAAGCCCCCACAAAGCCAAGCAGAGTTAAAAACTCCAGGAGTTGATTGTATTTCAAATATACAGGTAGTTGGCCAAGTGCTAGCATGTGTAGCTAATGTGCCATGAGCTCACTTTCCTCTCTGAATCAGCAGCCAGCACTTGTCAAGTGCCTGAGATGCCTGATGAAGAATGGCTCAAATTTTCAAACAATTTCTTCCTAAAATCAGAGGGCTCCACCCTGTGTCTATTTACATCATTTAGACAGGTTTTACTGACTCTGGTAGCAAGCAGGTCACATAGCAGGCTCTGAAGAGCCCTCAACTTCTACTGACTTCAGGCTTTGCTGCTCTTTTAGCAACAGAAGGAAACAGTCTTCTCTTTCGCCAACTTATAGAGAATAAGTGGCTCTTGAGAAATCAAAGGCTAGGAGATGAAGGTGTTTGTGCCTGCAATCCATCTAGTCTGCCTTCTACATTGATGCAAGGCTCTTTAGGGCAAGACTGCTTTTAAAAATAGGTGCTGTTTTAAAAATGTATAGCTTAAGGAGCACTAAATCCCACTTGCTTGTCAAGTGACTCATTTAAAAACCATAATTTTAAAAGAAAGCATGCTTTTGAAGATGCAAAAGTGCTCAGTGCTATTTAGAAAAAACCCCACTGACTTTCACTTAGATATTGTAAAACCTCTGGACCTCAATCTAAATTAATTCTTTACTGTCTTTGCTGCTAAGCATGTCTTATGATGTGACCTTAAGACAACAACTCTTGAAAAATTACAAGATTGCTTAACTAATCTCATGCTCAGAAATATTTCTCTACCATGAAGCTTCCATGCTCCTGTTCTCATTTTTGGGTCACTGTCCTTTTAAGAGCCCTCCCTCGCTTTCCTTGTCCAAATGACTTCCTCCCTCCTCTTGCATGAACCTTTCTCAAGCATTTTATACCAGCAGGGCACATGCCCTTGGCAGCGGCTCAGTCAGGTGCACGTTGCATGCCTCGCCATGGTACTGTACTTGCTACAGAACACCTCTGTATCTTCTACAAGGTGTGTGCACAGTGCACCAGGACATCCCTTTATCCTTGGGATAGTTTATCCCAGCACTGCCCAAACTCCTGGGCTAGTGGGAAGGGGAATGATCTGCAGGAGTTCAGTCATACCCATACGGTAGGCAGGAAGGGCTCCTTCCCCTGTTAACTGCAGGAGTGTCTGATGCTCTCAGTAGCCCAATTTCTGGGGTAAGCTGTGTAGCCTATACTGAGCTCACTGCTGCTGCCTGAGTTGGTGTGTTTCAAGCTAGCTGGAACATCTCCTAGCCCCACTCTGCAACCACTTCCATAACAGCCTCAATCTGTTTGCTTTGAGATGGAGCTGAATTTCTGCTCTCAAAACAAAAAAATTCTTGTCAGTCGGTTTTTTGGGTTTTTTTGTTTTTTTTTCTTTTTTGGGCCTCTTGGCAAGACTCTCTAGATGTGCTGTACTGCAGTTATCTAAACCAGAACACATTGTAACCTTCACATTATCAGTACTCTCTAGCCTGCGTGATTTCTGGTCAAACTCCCTTTCTATTGTCTTATTGCAGACAACTCAAAGTTCCTGCATAAGTGAAGTGTGTGCAGCCTTTTATATCCTTTTGGATCCACAGAGCTCAGTCAACTGCCAATTTGCACTACTTCAGCTTCTTTTGCTGCCTGTCTTCCCATCATTCCCGTTCTCCTAGTCCTATTTCAAATGTCCCTCTTTAAGGCTTTAAAGAGACACTACCTCATCTGGGAGCTGTGAGATGGACTTGGGCTCACATATACCAATACAGCACCAAGCAGAAGGACAAAATGGGACCACCTGCCTAATGCTGCCAGGCGTGACATTCACAAAAGAAATTTAAAACCAGAAAATATTGTATCTTGCCTAAAGCTTTTCTTGCTTTTCTAGGTGTGCTCAGTTCACGGTCATTTACATAAACACAGGAAGAGCTCTGCTTTAACGAAGAACATATAGTTATTCATAGACCAAAGGGCTGTGTAGATCAGTGCCTGACAACAGCCAGGAGTGGATGTTTAGACAAAAAGTGCAAGAATTGTGCATGCAGTATGCTCTATTCCATAATATACACTCCCACATTATGGCAAACTATGCTCTGAAGACCTTCTGTGAGGGACTTTTTTTTTTTCCCAAGGGGCTGTTTACAAGGGCATGTAGTGACAGGACAAGGGGTAATGGCTTTAAACTGAAGGAGAGCAGGTTTAGATTAGATATTAGGAAAAAATTCTTTACTATGAGGGTGGTGAGGCACCGGAACAAGTTGTCCAGAGAAGTTGTGGATGCCCCATCCCTGGAAGTGTTCAAGGCCAGGCTGGATGGGGCTTTGGGCAACCTGGTCTAGTGGACCTGGCAGGGGAGTTGGAACTAGATGATCTTTGAGGTCCCTTCCAACCCAAACCATTCTATGATTCTATGACCTTCTGAGCTGCAAATTGTATCTGGACCTTCAGATTTAGTAATTGTCAATGGATTGATGCCCCAGGAGTTAAATCTGGTAATTTGCATGTGCAAGTATTTTTTAATATGTTGTTTGTTCATTTCATTGAGTGCTTTCTAGTTCTTCTGGTGTTAGACAAAACAAATAATCATTATGTGTACCAAAACCACATCATTTAGGATCAAAATTCTCTCACAGCACCCCTCAGTCTTTTTTGCGGAAGAGCCCCACTCTAGTAGTGCCTGTTTAATGCCTTTTGCTGTGCCTGCTGTCATTCTCTGCACTTCCTCTAGTGCTACTGTCTCCCTGAGATGTGGGGAATGAAATGGCACGCAGCAGTCACTATGTAATAGATAGTGATGCAACCCTAGTTTCTGCTTTGTTTTCTGTCCCAATTACCCCTCATCACAAACACTCTATTTCCTTCAAAGGAGCATCTGCTCAAGTTACAGAGACTGAGTGGAAGCTAGGCAGTAGAAAATAATAGCAAAACAGTGGCTAGTGCGGAGGTACAATTGACTCTGAGCCCAAACAAGCATGCTCTGGCTGAAGGATACCTCCCTTGTGGTCCTCCCTCTACATGCAAGCTGAGCCACCTCCTTGGCAGGAGGGCAAGAAAGGGAGGAAGAACACTGCAAACACAATGACTTCTGGCTCAGTGAACCTGCAGCAGTAGGCTGAGGTTAAACAGCTGCTGCACTGCCTCTTATCAGCTCTTTCAAGATGACAACAACGTAATACTCCTAAGGCCTGCCAGCAGAGGACTCAGGGTAGGGAACCTGGCACCCAGACAAGCAGAAGGTGGTCCTACTGAGCTCAGAATGAAGCAGCTGGGGGGTTAATGGCGAACTGTGAAGTGAGCTTCGCCTGCTCAGAGATCACTCAAGCTTTTCCACAAGGAACTTTCATGCAAACAATATATAAAAAAATAATTCCTCATGTCATTTGCCATTTTGAATAATATTCTAAGCAACAATAAACCCTCACACTTTGCCTCTTACAAAGGCAATACTACTGACCTTTTGGAATGACACATCTGAAGTGATGAACTCTAAGTTCTTATCTGTAATGATTCTCGACAAGATGATCAGAAGGACAGAAAACAGAAATCCCTTTCTGACAATGACTGAAATACATTGCTCCTTCTATAAGGAAGCCTTTGGCAAAGCTTACCTGGCAAAACTGTGTATTAGCAAAGAAGAGCCTTTTTAGGAAGTTAGTGATCTGCAGATAGAGGCTGTGGTGATCCTCTGGATTTTCAGAAGTGCAGCTTGCAAATGCTGAACTGAAAATGGAACCAGATACTATGTTTAATTGCCTGTTCCCTCATTTCTCCTCCTACTTACTTAGTCTCCTCCACATATTACTTATCAATTAAAAAGATTCAAATTGTTTTCAAGATGATTCTGATATTAAAGACAATAGCCAAGCAAGGCAGGGAGGAGCGGATGAGGACGTATTGACGAGATACTGTCTAACAAATGCAAGGAAGATATGTAAGAACAGAGAACAGCAATATAAGAAACCAGTATCACAACAAACAGATCCATGACAGATACATGACAGTTATAGTAACACTGTTTTGGGGAACAGTATATAGCCATTATAACAGAGAACAAACATGGTTATTTAGTATTTTGGTAGGATTGTTCAGAGGAACAGCTTTGACTTCTTTTGTAAAGTTTTTGAGTGAATGCAGTAACGTGATCATGAAATGACATATTAGCTATCACTGGCCGGTTTGTACTCAGGTAACAAGTAACTTTGGCAAAAACCTAAGATACTCATTCTGGACCTCACCTCTATATTGTAAAATCCCTGGATTTTACAAAGCACAGAGTGATAGGGAAGGAAGGGAACAGGATAAATGTTGACTACTGAAATACTAGTCTTATTTGAGACTTAAAACAGACTGCAGAGATGATGACAACACATTGCAATATTAAGGAATATTTAATCTTATTTTAACAGCAAACAGCAATTGTGACCTAATAAATGCTATTTAATGGATACATATTTGTTGAGCTTTATTATGTATTCAAGTATATTCTTATCAACAGCCAAAACAACCTTATTTCCATTCATTCTGTTCTGGAAGTGCAAGGTGGAATGGTGGTGAGACAGAGATTCACACTAAAGAACTCTCTAAATATGGAAAAATAAGTAGAAAATGGGATTAAAAAAATAAATGAAAAACACTATTTGCAAAGAGAAATAATCCTAACAAAGACTAAGTAGCAAGAATGCATAAAAGATGAGTCATAAAGGGATTTTCCTCTTGAGGAAAGCAACCCTCTTCTTTCTTTGGTCTACAGAGAAAAAAAATCAAAGGGCAGTGACAGCTTTGTATCATCTGACATGTTCTCTCTCAGGTAACTCATCTGACCTGCAGAGGCAAGAGATGTTATTATTTAACAGATCTTGTGTTTCTCTGATGTTACTGTTAGGTCAACCACACTTTAGCTTGATCACCTCCTTATGATTGAATAAAGGTACTTAAAAAAAGGTAAGGGAGACAATGTTAAAAAATGATCATTTTTGTCTTATTAAAGGAGAGTACAGTTTATGATTAGCTGACTTATCCAGGGAATGCCTTATGGTCCTCATAGACCTGATAAGTGAGAGAGAGAAGGAAAATATTACAAATATTGTAATTTGAAAAGATGGAAAGCCATGCAGAGTGGTGAAGAAAATCAGAAGCGCCTCAGTTATCTTGATGTGATGGAGTGCTCTTAATAAGTGATTCTTACTGATTCTGCCGTAAATGCCTATTAATCATTTCACTTTTGCACCTTAAGAGAGACAGTATTATTGTAAGCACAAGTGCTGGAGGCTGCTATTCTAACCATTTACTAAAAATTAGACACAATAAAGGAAGCTAGGCTGTTGCCCTACCGCACAGCAAACTTGCCATGGAGTATTGACAGTGGCCTATTAACTTACTCTGTCTAGCAAAAAGAGTGAGTTTGTAGTTTACCTCTGGCTAGACATTCCCTGAGTCTCACTTCTGTCAAGGAAACCAGCAGCAACATCAAATGCGTCTTCAAACATTACCTATCAGAGAAAACACTTCAGATGTCAACACATCCAGCCACCTAAAAGTTTTACCTAGGGCATCATTTTTCATAATGAAGTCTTTAAAAGCATGATATTCTTTCTTTCTTTCAGTTTAACAGGTATGTAAATGGCTAGAGTAAACCAAGAGGGTTTTGTGGAGACAGAAATAACTGTCTTTCATGACTAGGAACACAAGGTTAGTCCATTCCCTTAGGCCTGTGCTTCAACCTCTAGGAATCAGACTTAACATTACGTCTCCCAAAAAATCAGTAAAAAACATGATTTGTGGCAGTGCTTTACAGACTTGAGCGTAGGCTGCTGCTGCTTATGGCTTGAGATCTCAGCTGTACCAGCCAATACCCCTAAATCTGATTCCAGCGTGCGACCTGGCTTACAAAGGAGTTTAGATGCTCCCTGTGACAGACCGATAAGCTTATTAGTTCACTCTGCCATAATGCAGTTCAGGCATTTTCTGTGCCAGAAAGTACTGTACATGCAACATCCCCAGGACATTTCCTAAGGAGGTCAGTAATATGAATTGTGTCCTGAGGTTCAAAAAGAACTTGTCAATGCAATTACTTATGTGCTAAAGGTGGACACCGGTCCCTCCCTTGCAGCTAATAAAATGACACACGTCTTTGAGCAGCTAGTTGCTTAAGTAATCAGTGCTCCAGGAACAGTTTACAGAGTTGGCTGTTATTTCATCTCTTTTTAACAAATGCCCTCGTCTGCTCAGTCACTGACTTCTCGGCTCTGCAGAGGTGCATGGCATAGGCAGTCATTAGCCCTGTACTACTGGAACTGGTCTATAAATACTTTCTCTTTGCTACCAAGTTCTTTGATGAAAAAAAAAATCACCCAATAAAAACCACAGTAGGCCTTGGCAAACTGGATATTCCTTCTGGATTTAGCTCATCTGTGCTCCTTGGAGAGTTTGCAGAGCACAATAACTGTATAATTCTTGTTCTTGCTCCCTCCCCCTGGAGCAAGTTAGAGCAAATTTAACTGTCACTTAGCACAGAAACTCTACAGGTCAGTGGAGACTAGCAGGATTACTACCACTGCACTTCTATAGCTTGCAGTGTATCTTAACAAGAGAGAATTTGGTGCAGACATTTACTCAAAGATTGCTTACTGTCTCCACTTACGCATTCAAGTGGTCTTGGGAAAGCTTAATTACAGCTACTGTATGTTTCCAATTAAAAGCTGCAGAGCCAATTAGCAACTGAAGGCTTGGAGTTTCAGAGACAGATGATGTGTGTTACTGAGTACTTACTTCCTCTGGTGTGGAGACTGAGGAACCACTGGCTTCCTCACTGTTACCTCGGCTGTCCCTCACGCTACCTTCAGTACATGCAGGCTCTTGGCAAGCAGCCTTAGGATCCGTGAGGAAATCTCTCTGGCCACAGTACTGCAAGATGCTGTCTCTCCTTTCTTCAGAAAGCTCTTGCCAGAGGTGGGAAATAGCCGTGGAGACCTCAGGAAGAGGCACCTCCTCAGTGCAAACAATTCCATGCTCTATCAGCAGGTCCACTGTGTGCTTATAAAAATACAGGTATCTGTAATGAAAGGAAAGGGAGCATCTCTTTAAGAGTAGGCTATGAGGCGGCCATCTAGTGTAAAACAGCAGGGGAGTAGCTCTGATTCATAACTACTTCACTGACTTTCCCCGCTGTAAGATTTCATATAATTACTAAAGGCTGCCCAACACTGTTTGAAGATTTTAGCAACTCTGTTCTGCCAAGATTTCATCTGCAAAAGGCAGGTTCCAGCCACAGCCTCAGCAGGACTGCCTCAAAACAGAAGCTCCAGGTGCTGTAGGCTGTACTTGTTGCACAGACAAACCTCATTCTGGCATTTAATTTATTTTGAGTTACTTGCCTTTGTATCCTGAGGCTTTTACACTGTAAGTCACTTTTTTACTGGCATCGCACTACAGATAAGAGCCTTGGCTAAGGTCATATCCTGACCTATGAGGTACTGTATATACAGATGAAAAAAGACTATCCCAGGCTTGGATGCTTTGACTTAAATAATCACGGATGCTCAATTTTCTCCATTTCATATCTGAGGAAACATATCCCTGTGACTGACTTCTATGCAGTCTGTAGTGAAACTGGCAGTTGAACATAAGTGTTGTAATTTCAACCTGGTGACCAAATCTCAGAATAAGCCTGCTTCTTCTGTTACCACTGTGTGGCAGAGTGAACCAGTGATAATAATGCCTCCTTTGGAAAGCAGCACTGAAGGTTACTTTACGTTTATTAAATGCTTAGAGCTTCTCAGATGAAAATAATAAGATCAAAGGAGTACAAACCAAGACTTATATAAACAGCAGTCATTGTTACTAAGTTTGGGCTCAAAATGATTCCTTGGAAGATGTCCCAAATGAGCACATTTCCTGATTAACTGAACTGCATTGCATGAGAAAGTAACTCAAAAGAGTTCAGTCTTTTTTTTTTTTTTTTATTTAATATTTGTTCCAGCAAACCAACACTGAAAATCTTAAAATAAATCTGCACGCAAGCATAAACACGTTTAAACTCCAGTTTCCATCCTCTGAAGTGTTTTCCACTATTGCTGGAGACAAAACACTAGAAGGGGAATAAGTCTTCTCATGTAACGTATTGCACTCACCAAGGATTCTGGATGTCCAGGTCCAAAGGATCTAGAGTTTCTCAAACAGAAGAATATGAATCACGATTAGACTGCTTTGCTAAAGAAATTAAGCTTGAACCATGACTCGACTATATCCTTGCCAGCTGGAAGGAGACAACCATGTTTTGCAGTGGACAGAGTGCTGTGTAGTCTTACCATTGTAGCTCCTGCTGCTGGACATAGGAAAAAACCCAGTCTGTTGAAGCTCAAAGCATTTCTGATGCTGCCCAAATAATGTGATTAGCTGATCACCAAAAGGCTGTTATTTTCTTTGCTGAAGAGTCTCTATTATTTTAAGCTTGTAATAAAAGATAAATTTTTGAGAAGAATTAGCTATGAACCAACCGCAGTCTGCCATAAGACTGTAGGGTAAGTGCCACAGTCCACACACAGAGTACAGGCCCTGGTCTACCTTGTCAGTGAAGAAGAGGAAAGTCAGGTGTTTACAGCTCTGTCGTGCAGTCTTTAATGAAATAGAGCTTACTTCTCCCAGAAAATCTTGATTCAGCACATTTCAAGGTCTTGTAAATGATACCTTACTCCAGCCACGTCCGATAATCACAGGAGCAAAACCAGAGCAGTAGCAGGAGGCTGGTGCCATCTGCTGGCACAGCTGCAGTCTCATTTTGATGAAAAACTCAATAATCCAAGGGAATTTTATAAGCCACCAGTTCAAAGAAAGAGAATAATGAACTGCGGATGTTTTTGTTTATGGCGGTGATGCTATGGAAGAAGATCCAGCTGCAGCTGTGGATTCTCCTGCACTAAATATTCTTAACTCTGGAATGGTTAGGGTGAAATTAACTGCTTGATGGTACAGGATAGATTAGACATCCATCTGTTTCTCAAATCTCAATTAAATGGTCATTCATCCTTTTGGAAAAGCATCCATGACCTCTAAGTACCTCCTAGTGCTGTCTGACAGCAAGTGGAAGAATGTGATGAATAATGTACTTAGTCTTAAGATATCAATAACTTTGGAAAAAAACAGTAATTTTACCATTACAACCCCAGATTAAGATACACGGACCGCTGACATGACAACAATGCCTTTTGATTTTTAAGTCCTGCATCAGGCACTTAGGATCTCATCCTAAAGGCAGTTACAGACTCACACACACCATATATAAATATTTAGGTTCCTCTCCTCCCCTCTGTGTTGCACACATTATTGAGGAAAGCTTTCTGATACCTTCCAGACCACCACTATTCTTCAGCCTCCAGGCTGAGGACTATCTGATCTTCCCTTGTCACATCCCTTGTCACATTCCTTGTCACATCCAGCCTTACCCTGCTCTGATCCCACAAAAAAAAAGTACTCTAAGGGTCTGTTTCTGGAAGCACTCGAGCTCCTCATAATAATACCATTAGAGGCAGGATGAACATCACTGTGGGGAAAGTATCTGCCTATCTCTGATTCCTGCACCCCCCCCAGAATACATATAGCTGAGAATTTCATCTGGTGCAGCAATTCCTACATTCCTAAGATCCAGCCACAGTGCAGGAATACAACTTGATAGTTGTAGTGATACCACAAACACACAGGGACACACACCTGCATAAATCGTTCTAGATGAATAACCTCTTAGTCCAGCTGAGCTTGCTTGTTAAACCACTACTGTTAGCAGGCATGTCGCATCTTATTCTGCAAGCCATCTGGACAGCGGGAAAGCATGGCCACACAGGGACTGATACACATGGAAATTTTTTTTTTTTTCCTCTTTCTTGAGGATGTATGGAAAATCCTCAGGGATTTTCCAAGGCCTCGAGTGCTGGGGGCTGCTGTGATGCTGGGAGTTGATTCACATGCAAGTCACAGGTAAGGGACTTGGGAGGTGCTCGGTTTCAGCACCAGCAGGGCCAAAGTTGCTGGCACAAAGCTTCTGCAAGGCAGATGCAGGCTCCAACAGGGCAACAAGAACGGCAGCGACTGGATGCATGGTGTTAACGCAAACAAATTAAAAATTTGAAGGCAACGTGGGGTGCACCTACCGTTCAAATTCCACCAGATCTGGGGATGAAGTGTCTGGAGACTGGATAAATTCTGGCTTCCCATCCTCGTCCATTGTTTGTTTTTCACATTCTTCAATCAAATACCAGACGCTAGAGTCACTCTCACTCACAGCTTCAGAGGCTAATACAGTGCTGGAAAGAACACACAGGAAAAAAAGCCACATGAACAACTTCTTAACTGGATTAACAAGGCCTTTGTCATGGTCACTCCAGAGTCCGGGGCCATTCTTCCCAAGCCAGCTTTCTCCTCCTCCTTTTGCTTTGCAGGCAAATGAGATGAGCAAATGAGATGCGCATCTCTTGGTGGAGATGAGCTACACAGAAGGGAAAGGAAATACAAGCTCTGACTGGAAATGAGACCAACAACATGCTTAGAGTGTTCATGCACTGCATGGGATTACAGGCGTTCAGGTGAAATCTCTTCATCTTTTCGTCACGATGAAAGGCCTCTGCTTGGAAGTTCAGTAACAATGACAAAGAGGTTCAGAGATGCTGGGATGGAAGCAAGTGCAAAGTATTATCACCTTTCCTTGACTGGTATAAGCCCTTACCTGTGATTGCTGAAGTGCCTCTTGACATATTCCTCCCTAACTTCCTCCAAGCTGGACGGGTTCCCATCCTCCAGGCTGAAGGACTCTGTTGTCAGCAGAAAGGTTACCGTCACGTCAGTGGCACTTTTGGCTTCCCTCTCACCCTCAGCCCCAATCAAACAGAATGATTTCAACAACTGGTCCTTCATGAGCCAGAGCTTTTCATTAGGCAAAAATGATGTGAAAGGAGACATCTCTGCCTCTCCTACAATGTAACTAGCAATATTGGGAGCTTATGATCATCGAGGAACTTAGAATCAATGCCTTCTTCCTAAGGTCTAACAGAACTGATGGTGAAAACAGCCAGCAAATCAAAGTCCAGGCAAGCACCAGTCAATACAGTATTTTGTGATTGCCACATAATGAGCAAATTGCATGTAAAACCACCTGAAAACCAACCCCTGAGTCACAACCAGTAAGAACTGTACATATATGCAAGTAAACACAAGGGGAAGTTTACCTCCAAACTGTACTCAAGCAGCCTCTCTGCTTGTGATCCCTTCAATTTCGCTCTGTCAAACTATTCCTTCTACCTATGACTGACTTTTAAGAGTTATCCAAGGACATGGGTTCAGAGGAGACTGCTCATTTTAAGCACTGGGACTTTTAATTGATGCAAATTATTGGAGGTGCAAGTTGCATGAATAGCAATGGTTTTTTTTCTAGCTGACAGTAATTTGGACACTTGAAGGGACATAAAAATATGTCCAAAGTCTCTACCCCATCAGGCCCCAGTCCTACTTGCTGCCACTGGAAGCAGCGGCCAGCATCAGTAAACAGGAGGCAGGTTGGCGAGTGCGTGAAGCCCCGCAGCAGGAGCTGCCTCAACTGCTGACAGCACACGCTAGACCAGTGTGACGCACAGTGTTGCAGGTGGCAATGGAGGAGTGCATGAAGACGACCCACCAAGCTGAAAGAAAACAAAACCGCAGCATCTCTCTTACCCATTTCTATCACAGTAAATTCTTAACTAGAGGCTTCCATTTCCTACACTAGGAAATCCTCAACAGTTTCTCTGTCCTTCTCCTATAACTCACACCAGAGTCTGCTCTTCTGAAGTTTAAGCTCTGGCTGTGCTGACTCGCAACGCTGGGTGCTCCTGACAGCTGTGTTTCACGCTGCGCCATGTCACTGCAGCCGGGAGGAGCACTTGTGCTCCTGCAGCCTCTCAGTGGGAGCCCAAGCATGCAGCATGGGGACCCACGCCAGCCCACGCTGCTGGGTGACGAGGGCGCTCTGCCTGAACTGCCTGCTGCCACGGGATAGCAGGAATTACTTGTTTTCTTCCTTCACCTAGGCTGGGGAGGGGGTAGGAACGACGGAGAGTCAGAGGGGGATTTCTGAGGTGCAGTGCTCCATGAGTCAATAGGCTTTTGTGCTATCCCTTGCTTATTGCTACAAGTAAAGCCGCAGTTGGCTCTAATGCTTTAATGGGCTCAGCTGCGTACCTATCTGTCTCTAACAAATAAATAAAAAACAAGTCTGGGCACTCTGTCCAAGGCAAATACTTGCATACAGTACCTTTCATCTTCAGCAAAGAACCCAAGGTTTGCTCCAGCTTCTGGATAGATTTCTTAGCCTTACGCAAAACCTGATACTAAACATAAGAAGAAATCAGAACTGATTGCTCTCTGCTCTGACTAGATTAATGTTTTAACATGCCTTGGTTGTTTTCTTCATTTTTCCTTCATTTTGACCTTCAGTTATCTCGATGTTTCTGTGAAAACAACTGTGTTGTTTCACCAGCTACACTTACCCATATGAAAAAGGAAAAGAACTAATACTAGAGCAAACTTAAATATAGAATATAAATATTTGGGTATGTATTATGCAATACATACACATAATACCCACTCACATAGACATTTGCTACTTAACTCTGATCTTCATCAGAAACTGGTCTTGTTTGGATCGTTCTCTTCTTGGAGTATGTCCAGAAATACCACGCTGTGAAGCCTTGTTGGATGTCTACCAACTTTAGGCATAAGAATTTACTAATAATTTCCCATGAGAATTTTGCTGCAAGCCTTTGCCATGTTCTACTCTCAGCTACACTGATGTAAACTGGAATAATTTCAGTGCTGCACATCATTCCTTCATCATTTATAGCAAGCATAACTGAGAAGACATGGCCAACACATCTAAACATAGACATCTCAAAAATATTTCAACATTTATGTGATTGGTGAAACCCTCCATGGTCACCTTAGACAGGACGTCTACCTTGCAGAGCTTTCGCACTGGATATTTTAGCCAGACATGAAGCACTAGGATAACGAGTGAACTTGCGTATTTAGGCTCTTGAAGATATTCGTCTTCCTTGGCCCCCAAAACTCACACAAGGGGCACATGATACTATGAAAAAGCAATTTTAAGAATTGGTATGTGAAGACAGTCCCCTTAAACTAGACACAACAAGTATCTGTTTAGTCTTGGCCTCTGAGATCATGGTGACTTCAGCTTAACTTGCATCTTGTTCAGAACATGGTACACAGAATTCTTACCTAGAACTGCATGGGAGGTAAGGGGCTCAGCAGGAACCAGCCCCAGATAGCATGTAGTTTGCATGTTCAGAGCCTCAAAGCCATTTACAAGGACAATTCCTGTCCTAAACAGTCATTACCCTCTGCATTTCACAAACTGGAAAACTGAAAGTAAGCAATCTAACTAAATGAATTGGTGACAGAGTTGAGGATAAAAGGAGTCCTGTTTATTCCTCTGCCTTGAGCATGGTAATATCCATCTTTTCAGCATTTTGGGTCAATTTCATCTTTATAAACAAATTTGTTTTGATTAAATAGTTTCTTAGCGTAGTAGACACTAATAAACAGCATTTGTGGTTGGTTTTTTCCTTATTTTTCCAGAGTGTCTTGAAGACAGAGTACACCTCATAAGGCTGAATAAATTACTCCCTCTCCCATAACTTCTTCTGTCCCTAAACTCACTATTCTGATTTTATAGCAAAATGCTGTGAAATCAAGATAACTTCATCACAAGATCCCTTGGTTTGTTTCCAAAACACTATAAAGAAGCCACAAAACCCCTGTAAGAAAAGGGCAGATAAGCCACATGATAAACCCATGACCCAGAGACTACAAAGTGAATAATTTGCTCATGCTGAGCTGGCAGCTTTAAACTAAAAGGGATCCAGGAAAGTCACACACAGTGAAATTACACACACACTGGCACCTGTAAAGATACAGTGGTCATCCTAACAAACCTGGTTAAATTTAAACAAAAATAATAGCAATACATAGAGAAATACAGTTACTGCTCCGCACCTTTGAGGCTGAGTTGTCTGACTGGGATAAAACAGCTTCCCGCAAGCCACTGAAGAGTGTTGCCAGCGTAGCCCGGTGGCGTGCCTGGGACAAGCGCCGCTTTGCCACACGGGGTTCTACGTCTTGCAGGTGTGTCAGGGGATTGGGACTCACTCTGGCATGTGACTTCCTATGGTCTCCAGCTGTCTCCATGAAAAGCTGCAATGCAACATTTATTTATGCTGAATAAATACATAAGTGAAGAAAAAGAAATCTTACAGCCTGTGTAGTGGGCAGAAAAAAACAAGGCAAAGTTTAGGGTGACTGACGAGCACTCCAGCTCATGTTTCTGTAGGAAATCATAGTTTGAAGCCTTCTCTTTGCCTGTGGGATGCCACCTCCAAATACTGACTAAAACCTAATCTACCACTAATGATAAACTTCACCGCATGAAACACAGCCGAGTCAAGCCTCCCACCTCCGGCACCCTTCCCTGCAATGATCTGATGCCCGATTTCTACGGGTTATCCAGGGCTTGGCTTCACAAAGCGGTGGGACTCCTCAGCTCCCCGCGATGTTACTGAAAGACTGACTTCTTCACAGCACCGCAATTTTTTTCTTTTTTTTTTTTTCCCAATTAACCGTGACATCGGAGCAGGCGACGATACCAGACATACACATGTGTGAGAGGGCCAGATCCACGCACAGCCGGGCCCGCTGCAGCCAGCTTGCCGGCCTGACAGAGCCCAAGGCGCCCGCCTAGGGAAGCCCTTCCCGGCAGCTGGACCGGTGCCCGCCCCGTTACCGACCGCAAATACGGCCTAGAGGTAAGCACGCCCGCCCCTGCTGTTTCTTCTGCAGCCGAAACGGGAAGCCCGCGGGGGGCCCACGACCAGACGCCTGCGGGGATCTATCGATCGATCGACCGATCGATCCCACCCGAACCGGCCCGGCCCGGCTCAGCCCCGGCCCCGCCCACTCCCATGGCCGTCGCCGTCGCCGCGCCTCTGCCCGGCCGCGCCCAGCAACATGCGCCGCACGTGGCGGAGGGCCAATCGGGACGCAGCCGGTGCCCAGCGACGGCCAATAAGAAAGCGGGAAAAACGCGAGTTGTAGGCGCCGGCGGGGAAGGGAGGGGGGCAACGAATAGGCGGGAAAAGGTGGCCGGGCCGGCCGTGCGCATGTGCAAGGTGGGGACTACACGCCCCGGCGTGCCTTGCGCTGGGCGAAGGCTGTAAGGCACGCTGGGAGCTGTAGTCCTCCTGGCGCTGGGCTGGGCCATCTCTCTCGGGGCCGGGCTTCCCCCCTCCCCGCCCGTGGGCGGGCGGAGTCGGCCGCGCCGCAGGGACCCCATGGCGGCGGCGGCGGAGCGGACAGATGAGTTGGTGCGGGAGTATCTGCTCTTCCGCGGCTTCACCGCTGCGCTGAAGCAGTTGGACGCGGAGATCAAGGCGGATCGGGAGAAGGGCTTCCGGGTGAGCGGCGGCCGCGTTCCCCCTCCCTGGCAGGGCTCTGAGCGCGGGTGCCCCCCCTCCGTGGAGGACGCGGTCCCCGGGCAGGCCGTGGGCGCCCCTCCGCGCACCCACCCCCGGGGCTGGGCGAGGGGAGCGGGCTGGGCGGCGGCGGGACAGCTCTCGGAGCCCCCGCGCTTCCCCGCCGAGGCAGCTCGCCGCCCCCGCCCGGGCTGGGTTGGGCGCCGGGGCCCGGCCGGCCGCGCAGGCGGGACCCCCCCGCATCCTGGTAGCGGGGGTCGCTGCTCGGCCCTGCTGCCGTTTATGTACGCGCATCCTCCCGACGGGGCGGGGGGGAGCTTTAACCGGCCGAGGGCTTTTCTCCTGCTTGGCTCCGAAGCGGCGTTAGCGCAGGGCAGCGGCGGTGGGCGACGGGCTCCATCCCCTCGCCCGGCTTCCCGGGCAGGGGCCGCAGTGCCCGGGCAGGGGCCGCAGTGCCCGGCCAGCCGCCCCGCGCCGGCGGTCTGCTCGGCCCGTCCAAAACCACCGTCCACGAACCCTGCGTCCGCCCTGTAAACCACCAGGTGCCTCTCAGCTTGGTGCGGAGAGGAACGGAGGAGACGTGCGTACGAGAGGGCAGCGGCAGGAGGACATCTCTTTGCCTGGATCTTTTCTTGGTCGTGAGGTGTTTATCTGGCGGCTTTACAGCTCCACTCCTTAGTTTGGGTGTTTTAAGGACCAGCTACTTTGCTAGATATGTGGAAATTGGTGCAGAATTTGCCGGTGTTGAAAACAGTTTCAGTCCTTTGTGTGCACTGCATGTTCCTGTAGCAGCAGGTCTGGGCACTGAATGTAGTGTTTTGAATGGTCAGATAATATTTATTATCCAAGATAAAACCAGAAAGAGACTGCTCTGGTCATAGATTTCTGTTTCCTTTTTCTGTAGAAAGCTGCAGAGAGGGAGGCTGGATGGTGTCCTAAGATATTAACTGATGAGGGGAGAGCAAAGCACATATTAAACAACTTTGGTAGCTGAATTTTATGTAGGGTGCAGATTTTTTTTTTTCCTGGTGCCTGTCTTGGCCATCAGAAATCACTGAACTAAAAATCTATGCCCACACCACCATTCTGCCTTGTTCATATCACAGAAATGATTTTTGGAGACATAATGACAAAAAAGCCCATTTCTGTTGCAAGCTTTTATGCCTGCCTTATAGCAGATGATATTATTAAAGAAAAAGGTACTTCAAAGATTGCAGTACAACAGATCTTTCTTCCTCTTTCAGTTGGCTAAATACAGGGTTTTTTCCTTTTAGTCTAAAAATAATACTATTTTCCAGGTGTTGCACTTGAGTTTTCAACATTTAATCACATTATTCCTGTTTCTTCATTATCAACTGACTTAGAAGTGGAAATGTTTTGCTTACTTGCAAACACCCCACCCCCTGCCCCATCTGCATTTAACAAAATGTGATCTTTTTGTCAAAATCTGTTTGGCTATGTTCTTTCATGTTTCTTTCTTTTTTTTTTATTTGAAAGAGTGGAAGTTTATTTGTGGAGTGGAGGAATGCTAATACAAAATATGGCATGTTTCCTGGATTAGGAAAATAGCTAACACATAAATGCTGAATTATAGTAGTATTTGCACAGTTAAAGCTTCTCAGCATTAAGTTACAGTCTCTTGTGCCAGAAGAGCCTTCACATGACTGCAGTCTTCCTCGTTTTGCCCTTTTTTAGGTGGATAAGATAGTGGAGCAGCTGCAGCAGTTTGTTCAGAGCTATGATCTGGCCGCCCTGCGGGATTACTGGAGTTATCTGGACCGACGTCTTTTCAGCCGTTTGGAAGATGTGTACCGGCCAACAGTGAACAAGCTGAAAACCAGCTTATTCCGATACTACCTCGTCCATACTGTTCAGGTAGTGTTTGTTTTAAAAAGGATCGTGGTCTTTGAAACCAGAGCAATGAAATACCCTTCTGAGCCTCTTGACAGGCCTGGTGGGTAAGGGACGAGCAATTCATGTGTCATGTATCAGGAGTGTAGTAAGGAGTTTGATGCAGACTCACATGACGAACTTGTAAGCGGGATAGGGAAGCTGAGGCGAGAGGGAAATACAGTTAGCTGGGAGCAAGATAGTCACACTCTGACATGAAGGCAGGTTCCCTTCAGAGAAGATGGCTGTACTGCCAGCTCAGTCCTGCTCAGCCTCTGTTAACAATTTGGATACCGTGAGAGATCACAAGGCTTGTAAACACCTCCTTGTGTGGCATTGCCACGAGGACAGAGGAGGACAAGAACAGTGCTCAAAGCAATCTTCCTAAGTTGAAGGAACAGGCAGAAAGAAGCCCCAAGTGCCTGTATGTAGGTGGGAGTAATCGATCGCTCTGGTGCGGAATAATAAACGTTTGAGCAGGCAGCAGCAGTGCAGGGAAGGGCCTTACTGCAGCGCTGGGGATGAACAGGCAGGATTATCTGTATTCCTTCTACTACTCGAACCTGCTGGCAGGACTCAGCCAGTCCTTCCAGACACTGCAGTTCTTAAAAGCATCAAGGGAGTTGGAAGGTCCAAGAGAGGGGAAAAAAAAGGTGACTTGAAGTTGGTGGAGTTGAGTTTTAGTTTGTAAGAGAGGGAAGAAGTGGGCTTCAAATCCATACAAGGTAACGTGGGAGAGAAAATGAGTTAATTAATTTTTTGTTTGCTTTAAGTAGAACAGAAAATAATGAGCTTAAAATGGGCAGAAACCCTGGGAAAGTCAATGGACAGGATGGGCTTTGGGAAACTGAATAGACAAATACCTGTCAAGAATTCATGTTTCATTTCTTACCATTTAGAAGCAATGTTTCCTCCTTGATTCCATTCCCTGGCTGAAAATCTTAAATGATGGGTGCTAGTGGAGGAGTCAAAATCTAATGCATGTTTCTGGAAGTGCATTTTTTTCATGTTTTGCTTTGCCCTTGGTTTACCCTGAGGCGCGATTGTCCCATGTGAATAATGTATCAAATGGAAACCTTTTCAGGCTACATCTGTTGTAGACTTGAGTAATTTGAAGTATACTTTGGCTCTGTATACAGATGCTCACGCCTTATGTCAGTGCACAAACTGCACAGGTTTAGCTGGAAATCAGTGTAATTAGCTTGATTTGCCTCAGCCTTTAAAGAAGACTGTGGTGACTGGAAAGAAGGTTGGATTAAGTGCATTTGTGAGCTTGTCCTAGTGTATTTGAGTCTAAACCCATGTTGTGGCACAAATGGAAGTGTGAGCCCTGTTGTTCTTCCTGTGTTTCAGACTGGCCGCAATGACAAGGCGCAGGAGTTTTTCCTCAAGCAGGCCTCTGAGCTCCAGAACCAGGCGGAGTGGAAGGATTGGTTTGTCCTGCCCTTCCTCCCTGCCCCAGACTCCAACCCCACCTTTGCCACCTATTTCTCGCGCCAGTGGGCAGATACATTTATCGTGTCTCTGCACAACTTCCTGAGTGTCTTATTTCAGTGCATGCATATCCTTTTTTTGCAACTAATTGTTAAATCTCCCTTGCCCTGGCGTTATGCTTACTATTAACAGTGGAGCCAAGAATATAGTGTTACAGAACTTGTTGCTTTCAGGTGATTGTTTAGAGCCAAGACTTAATAGGAAGCTGGTGTTTACCAGAGGATGTTGGAATAATCATTGTTCAATTATCTGATGATATGTTATATTCCCTGGGCACAAACAGTTGTGGTTGTTGCTAATGCTGAACTCATCCCTGTGCTGCTGACTGGAAATCTTGTGCACATCTTGTTCTGAAACACTTTTCCTCTTTGCTTGGCATAGTACAAAACAGGCATGCGACCAGCCTTGGGTCATAGTCCGTAACTGAACTCCTGTTAGACCCTTCTCTGGGTATGTATGTTCACAACATTGTCTAGTGACAGCTTGCTGTAATAGGGAAGTTCAACATTGGCAGAAATAACAGCTTTTGTCCCACACTACCAAGTTCTGACCTTGTTTGCTGATGGGCAGGTTTACACTGCAGCTTAATTTGATGAGCTGGAATACAGCTCATCTTGAAGCATTTCTTCAGTGTACACTAATGCAGTAACATAACTTGTCTTGTCCTCCACTTCTGACATGTAAAAAGGAAGAATCTAAAAATCCTTGCAAAGCCTATGTGAAATAGTTTGTGCAACAGTAAGGTACAAAGTTGGCTCAGGTAACTAAGCTGTTACTGGTCTTCTGGCCTTGCACATACTTCTCACTAGTAGTGTGATCTGGGCACCTTTGCTGTCTTACAAGCAAGTGGCCAGTATGAAGTGCTGGCTTTTAGAATTAAGCCAGGTGCACACAAGTTCTTGCCTTTGTTTTCTTTAACATTCCTTACCAGTTCCAGTCATTTTGAACTTTGAAGCTGAATGTCTCAGGAGCAGTCTCATACAAGAAGAAAATGAATCGTTGCGGCATAAGGTCAGAACTGAAGTCACTCTTTACTTGCTGACTGTATGAGGCTGTGAGTTTTATAAAATTGGTTCTGTCCATTCAAGAAAATTGTAACTATTCAGTTCAGTGCAGTTATTCCAAGGCTGATTATTGTGTAAGTCCTTTGTTATTTTGGTTTCTCTTTCCACTGTCTTCAGCAAACTTAGGGTTGTGATCATATTGTGAAATGTCTGTTTAGGGTCTTACTGCCCCTCTGCTGGAGGTGACTGTCCCTCTCCTTGTGCTACCTGACAGGTGGCTGGATACTGTGCAAACTCCTTTCCCGCTACACTGCAAAGTCAAGACACGCTGAAACTAGTGGCAGGTTAAGGGCTTGTGTGGCTGACTTTGCATGGAAACTTGTGAACAGTGTTCAGTTGCTTTCAGATTTTAGCTGATGGAACAATAGAAACAGGCAATAACTTCTGGCAAAGAGGCAGAAATCATTACTTCTGAAATGGCCACTTCACCATGGTTGAAGTGCACTTAAAGCAATTTAGATCAACTAATGGAAATGTTGTGAATGTCTGTTTCCCAACTCTGGACCTTACAGTAAACTGTAAGAAGGGCTGACTAGTTCAGATAAAATGTTGCTCAGCTCCATGTCTTGTATTTGACAGTATCATCAGCAGATGCTTAGAGAGAGGGTGTAAGAATATATAACGTGGCTTGGTCCTTCTCCAGTATACTTTCCTAATAGAGATGTTGGGGAAATCTGCAGTTTAAGAACTTTTAAACTACAGATCACATGTGCCTGATCATGTACAAGTGGGAAGCCTTGTTCATGTAAGCAGGACTTCAGTTTCACTTCCTCAAACATACCAAGTAAAAGCTCTCTCTGTATGAACACTTCAGTAAAGTAGGTTTTGTGCTTTACCTTCTGTGTTACAAAACATTATGTAGTATATTGTGCTTCCTGTTTGAGCTGTTCTGTTAGCTGTTCAACACTGTTCATTTGTCCTAAAAATGTTGAAGTAAAATAGAACAATTGATTTCAAAAAGGAGGCTTTTTTGCAAAAGAAAAGCGAGGTTTGTCACTGAGTAATGCTGGGTTTTGTTTGTGGTGTGTTGATTGATATCACTTACAGACTGCATAAGTGTTTTCTGGCAAATACGCACAGGTAAAAACTAGACTTTCTTTTTTGGAGAACTGCTTAGGTCAGAAAAGGAAGCAGATCCCTATAGAATACAGGTTTAAATAAAAAATGATGTGAATAAATATTGAATTCAATGCTAGTTGAAATCAAGTAATGATTTTGATTTCACTGTTGAAACAATGCAAATACATGAATAGTAAGCAAGATTTCTCAAGCTCCTTTTTCTTCTTGTAATTTCTTTCCTTAAATACTTAATAAAAGGAAAAAGAAGAATTACATCTGAAAAACAAATGTACAGAAACAGAAAAGCCTGAGGAACTCTTCATGTGAACAAGAGTCACAGGCATAAACCACATCCGTCACAGAAAGCTGCATCCTGAGGTTCCTCTCTACTAAGAGGAAAAAGAAAAATGTGTCATTCTCCATAATGTGGAGATAAATCTGTCATGCTTGGGAGGGAGCTGGGCAGGGTGTGGAGCTGGATTTCAGGGTGACCTGATGGTGTTGGCCTCAGCGCACCCTGCCAGCTCACCAAACCCTTGGCTGTGGGAAAATGATTACCTTCTAGGCTCAGTGCCATACATCGCTACTGCTAGTCACATGCATCGCCCTGGCCTTGATGCCTGTATGGAGTGGCTGATCAGCTCTGCCCTGTCGGGCTCTCGTTTCACGGCACCATTAATGTCCCTACAGCAACAGCCCAAGGAGATGAGTGGAGGGTTTTAAGTAGGCTTCAGTTTCATGTGTATAAAGTACTGATTATTTTGACTACTTGGACTACTGTGGTGCTCAGCCAGTCAGAGCAGCTTTCTTTCCTTCCCACCCTTCCAGGGCTGTTGAAATAAAGGGAGTAAACAACTTCAGCAAGTGGGAAGAAGGTGAATCTCATCGACTCTCTATTTATCTCTCTCTCTTGTTGTAGTTGTTTGCTTTGCAGGCTGAATCCTCCCGCATGAAAAAAGAGGAACTGGAGGTGGAACAAGTTGTGCATCACAAGTTGCCTGCATATGTGGCCAACATGGATCGACTAGGGGACTCTGAGCTGTGAGTGCCTGCAGGGGAGGAGCTGGGGACAGGCTCTGCTACTTTTGTTGGATTAGGAGTATCATTTCCTTGTTCATTGCCCAGGGAATCAATGCAGAAAGATATCCAGGCAGAAATTCTGGTGACCTAAGGAGGTTTAATAGGGGAATTCAGGATGGGCATCTCTCCTGCCATTTGGGAGAGAGATTCTTCCAATTGGTGAGAGCCCAAGCACACATGGAAGTGATTTTGCTCTGCTCTCAGCATTGCACTAAGGTGTCCTGAGCAGCCAGGGCACTGGTGGCAGTGCAATACCCTGCACAGATGAAGTGGATTGTATCTTGACTCCTATTTTCTTTAGTGTCTGTGGCGCAGTAGGAGAGCGCCCTGTGTTGTTTTTTAGACACTATTAATGTATGACCCCAAGGGATCATTGTTATGCAGAGATGTTTTCTTGCATTTGCAAAGTCAGGGGAAAAGGAGTTTCTTTTCTGCGAGGCTCAGTTATGCACAGACTTCCCCATAAACTTGCTGCATTTCAAGTGTGTTTTATGGCTACATCTATTGTATTCCTGTCTGTGGAAAACAGGCAACATAGCGATACACCTTGTTTAATTGTTATTTAAACTCTTATTTTTCCCCAGTACACAGTAATGCAAAGCAAGTCTGTGTTTTTTAATTCATTGTGTAAATGAGATTTTTTTTTTTTCCCCCTTGCTTTAAAATAGTCTGAAAGCAAATGTAGCTTAGTTGCAAGGTATTAATAACACTGCTAGGGCTTTGACTTTCTCATGTGTTTCTTTCAGTTCTACTCAGACAGGAAGGGGATCGATCAAATTGTGCTGCTGACAACGACAAGTAGAAGTTATAGCAGAGACCACACACAAAGCCTTAGTTTTTAAACTAAAAGTTGTCTGTTTAAGTAGACTTAGGTGTCTGGTGAACTATCTTGATAACTGCTCATGCTCTTAGCACAGGACAGGCTACAAAGCTTAATTTGAGATAATTTTTTGTTTGTTTAACTACTCTGTGTGGAAAGCCCTGATGTTCATCTGCACACATGGGGGAGAGGGATGTGAGGGATGGGGATGGGATTATTTATTCCCATATTCATTTTTGTTGATTTGTATTAGAAAAACTTGCCTTAGAAGTAGCATTTCTTGTGTGTGCAACTTGTCTCATAATCCAGGGGTCTAGTTCTGGTTGCTTTTTCCATGTCTCTACTCAACCCAAAGCCCAACTTTGGTAGAACAGCTCCCTTCTAGAAGAGAGGATAAAGACAGTGAAGGTGATGGTATTCCCCTTCCCCTGGGTGCTGCTCTCCTCTCAGAGGAAGCTGTAGCAGAGTGATGTCAGACAGCTACATTCTGGGAAGCAGCTGCTGCTCTTGGTGTTGTGGGCTGAGAAGGGAGATGTGTGTAATCATAAGAAATTTTAGGTCCATTTCTATTTTTTCTTTGGGTCAAGTTTTTGAGGTATGGAGGGCCTGTGCTTTAAAACTGCTGAGCATGACTTGCTGAATATCTAAGGATGTTCAGTGAAACACTGGGTACTGAATGCCTCTTGAAGTAGGACTGGTTTATGCCTTGAATTGGGAATCCTAGCTGAATAGTTTTTTTGAAACCTGGATTCCCCTGCCTTTCCCTTAGGGTCTTTCTAAACTAACCAGATGGAGTGAAAGGAGTTTGAAGTGGCCCTGCAGGGGATTCAGCAACAGCTGGGCCTAGTATCTCAGTGGCATCTCTGAGAAGTGAGCTTTGGTTACAGTAATTATAATGATCTGTTCCGGGCACTAACAGGATGTTTTAAAACAGTTTTTTAATGCATAGTAGTCCATTGGCTTGGAAGGGAACATCTGTTCTCCAGTGGTTCAAACAGCTGGCACTTTGCTTGTTGGGTGGCCTTTGATCGGATTGTCTGGCTACACTTTCATGTTCTGTTTGGTGTTTTTTGTTTGGTTGGTGGTTTTTTTTTTTTTTTTTAATTTGCTTTGTCTCTTTTTTAATTAGTGATATGACCTGCAGCCAGAGGAGTACTGCACATTCTCTTCAGTCCCGGGGAGGCTTTCTGTCCTCTTTTCTCTCCCAAACTAAAAAGGGCCCTTCCAGACCAGCCCATCTAAGTGGGGCTTCTCCAACACAGACTGGCAGCATGCTGCTAGGGAAGAAAGAACCAGCAAATCACCAGGTAGTTCTCAACTGTGTTCGTTTGAAAGGTGCTCAGTATCCAAGGAGTTAACTTGCATCATAGCACTGCTCCAAGCTTTTGCTTCCACCTGAAAAAATAAAATGTCCTTTCCTTCCTTGCAAATGTATGTGGGGCCTGAATGTAGCACAAGAACAGCTGCTGTTGTCTGGGGGCTTCTGGAGCCCTTGCAGGTGCTTGGTTTCTTTGCTTCCTCTTTTGCTGTCTGTTCTGCAGCCTAGCACAAGTGCCCCTTTGCCACATCATTGCTCTCCCTTCCAGAGTACCAGAGGAAAAGAAGGAACAGTGAGCTGCAAGGATGGCAAGAGCCACTTCAGTGGGTTAATAGCAGGCGAGTCAAGTTCCCTGCAGCAGCGGCAGAAGCGCTTGCAAGAGCATGGGAAGGAAAGGAAGGAACTGCTATCGAAAGGAACCTTCCAGGTACTGGGCAACACTGCAAGGCTAGGAAGCAGAGGGCTGATATTTCTGTAGTTTGTTGTGCTAGGCAGTAAAGCAAGTGCTAGTGTTGCCATTAAGCTTCTGAACTGTTACTGTATCAAAGGTTAATCTCTGTAGTTAATCAGCTCTTTCCACACTTGGTTTATTTCTGTGTCCCTGGAACAGAATCGATAGTGACAAAAGGCAAGTCTTCTTCCACTTGAAATGTCATGATCTTTTCAACAACCTGGTCCTGAGGAGAGTGTTTCATCCACCGTAATGGTTATGTTCAAATACCTTGTTATAATCTTGGCTCGCCCATCGTGCCCAAGTGAGCTCTCTCCTGTGGGTTCTTATGCTGGTTTGTGCAGGTTCTGTGTGGGACACATAAAAATTGATAGAAAGTTTTCCTGGATAGGAGTGGAAATATCCTTCATAGCAACGTTTGCTTTTTGGAGTTTTTTTCACTGTATGTTGCAATTTTGCCTGGGGGTGTGTCCTGCTTTCTAATCTAATGAAATAGTAAAACTGAGTCCTGAATGTTAACTGCTGAATGTCAGTGGACTACTTCTGTTGACCTATGTATTGTCTGGCTTTCAGCAGCCATGTGGTCAAAGGATGCAGAGCACAGGAGGAATGATGGCAGCATCATTCCTGAATGATGGCAGCCACGTTTATTTTGGCTGTATGAGACACTCTCTCTTGGGGGAGAGACAGTGCTGAGGGACTGTTGCCTGTTGTCCTGTATGTGTGGCTGTTCCGCATAGGGGAGCACTTCTTTAGAGAGGAGATGTTACTCCACCACTGAGCATTCAAGGCTAGGAGAGAACTTTTTTCTTCATGGTTTATCTAAAATGTTTTAATTGAGCATTGGTCAGAAAATTGCAAAGCCCAGTTTCCCAATAAATATCTTGTGACTTTCCTTTTTCTGTGATAGTCAAGGTTAAGACAGTGTTTTCCTGGCTTTGTAAAAGTTGCCTCTGGTGCTGTACGGGAAGCTGATACTATTTAGCTTTCTGTTGTTCTCAACACATGTGAGTGAAAAGGAAACTGAAAGGCAGCACTGTTTCTTTCACATGAGTGTCATTCATTGGTTGAATCTCCCTATATTAACTAACACAGAGAGAGGCATTCTTGGATTTATTTCCCAATCTTTTCCAGCTTTGATTTCAGATGATTTGATTATGCAGTGTTTGACCTATTGCTCAAGATGTGAAGCTACTATAAATAAGGCAAGGATGTATTAGGGAACAGGGATTCAAAAACATCAATGCAAGTATCATTTTGGGTCATTTCATCTTCAGAGGATGGCTTAGCAAAGGAATGCTTGCAGATGTTTTACCGGCTTATGTGCTGTATCTACTTCTTGTTCAGCTTCTGGTGGTAAGGGAAGACTAAGCTGCTTTCAAATGCGTCTGTGTGCTGCAGTGCAGATCTTGTCTCATTCAGCTCCCTTCACCTCCTAAAACTCTATTTGTTCTGTCTGCCCTGTCAAATTGGGTTTTAAGCTTTTGGACTTATGTGTTGACTCTACCGTTGTCATCGGTCAGTTGGCTGTGCCCCAATCTGCACAGACAGACAACGTTAATCCATCCACTGGGGCTCACCATCCAACAAGAGTTTTTATGCAGATATACTGACCTGCATATTATACAGACTTAACTTATATTGCTGAATGCAGGAATTCCTTGAAATATACGTGTGAGTCTGTGCTCTAATGGCATCAAAATGGGCCTCTGATACCAGCTGAGGTATGCCAAACAGAGATGATGTGGTTCCTTTAATTCTTACAGGAAAGTGTATGGCTGGGTGCACGGAGGCCTATATAAGGGACTCTGAAACCAGGGAGGCCATATTAAATGGTGCAATTGTGCAACACACTATCCTTGTGCTCAGAAAAGTCCCTGGCAGAAGGGGTGTTGAGCTCACAATGCATCTGTTTCAGTGCAGCTTCTTGTTTTTTTCTCCCAGCAGGCTGGGGTGGCTGAAGAGCTTGATCTGGAGCTGCTGCTTCCTTGTATTTCACACAGGATTTCTTCCTTCAGGGCCAAAGTGCTGAGAAGAAAACAGATACTAGCACAGCTGAGACAGAGCCATGCTCAGACCTGCATGCTGAGCAAGCAGATCCTTCAATCAAAACGCCTGCCAGCAGTGCAGAGGCTGTGGGGGTCCGGCAGGAGCAGCCTTTCATCGTCCTGAGCCAGGAGGAGTATGGGGAACACCATTCATCCATCATGTACTGCAGGTAACGGACTGGCAGAAGAGGGCCTTCTCGTAGAAGCCTCTGTAGAGGACCAGCTGTGTCTGGCCTCTTTCTCCCAGCCTCTGTTCTGTCCAGCACATTGTGCATGTAGTGTCAGTTGTAGGGCAGTCGAGTTAGTGTGACTGAAAATAGTTTGTAGCTTGTGCAATGAGAATGGACAGAGATTTTTGTGACTGGGAGATGCTAGCCAGGAGGAAACTCCCTGGGAAAGCAGGATGGTATTGCTTAAGGGCATTACGCTTTGCATGTGGAGCTTGGTGTACTTCATTGTGCCGGTTATTGTGGACTGAACAGGAAGTGGTGCAAGGAAGTTCTGATTCCTGCAGAAGGAATTGGTGTGTGGTCAGGAGAGGAAGGATTACTGGGGTATCTACTCACATCTGAGAACTTTAGGGAGAAAAATATCCAATCAGTTTCCTTCTGCACTTAGGGTTGATTGTTCTGGACGGAGGGTGGCCAGCTTGGATGTGGACGGGGTCATCAAAGTCTGGTCTTTTAACCCCATAATGCAAACTAAAGCTTCATCCATTTCCAAATCTCCGTTGCTGTCTCTGGAATGGGCGACCAAGCGTGATCGGCTGGTGAGTAGTCTGCGTGTGGAGGCTCGAGTGTCACAGTGGATGATTTGGGGTTGTGTTGCTATGTGTTTTACATTAACTTCTAGACAGCTGCATTGTGGATAAGATCAGACCAACAGTTAGTTTCCACTTCAGTGGCACATGGGGAACTGAAGCCTGTAGGGTCTAAGAAAAACTAGAGTGGGGAGTGTGCTCTGTGCATTGAGCAAGGAATTCACCGCTGGTTGCCCTGAGACAGAAGTTCCCAAGTCGCAGTGTGGGTACGGCTGCAGGATAGAAGTAGCTCCTTTAAGAGAAGTGCCTCCCTCCAGGCAGAGCAGGCAGCCACTTGTAAAGGCAGGCAGAGGCAACCTGATACAGCAGCCCATGGGAACCCTGTGGCAGGGAGCTGTGGGGCTTTTCTCTGCTTCTGACTCAGGGTGTGAGTAGGGAGAGCAGGGCTGAGGAGCAGGGTGTGTGGTGTTGACATTCTGTTTGTGCAGGTGTGAAGAGGGCTCCATAGCCAGTGTTATACTGGTGCCTTACGAGTTGGGGGTTGGTGTGTGCATAAGGAGCTCTGTTCATTTAAATATGACAGTTTAAATGTTTCCTGTAGCACTTTTTCTGTAGTTACTAGAAAGGACCCTTAAATGATATGCATTCTTCTGAGTCCTAGAACTGTTGCTAGTGTTTCATGCCCTCCCTTGGCGAAGAGACAGGGCAGTGTGAGAAGGCAGGCCTGCAACTGAGGGAATATTGTTCACATTCTGGCACTGATGATATGTTGCTGCTAACCCCAAAATGCCACCTGTGAAGAGCTGGTGCTACAGCTTGGCTCTTTCTTTTCTTTTGCTCTTAGAAAGGAAGTTGTCCATGCAGTTGTTCTGATGTTTATTCTGCTTTGTGGAGTTTATTTCCTTCTTGCTGACAGAAAGATTCTTCTTTCTAAAATATATGGGGATTCAGCAGCAAATCAGGCTCTGAAGTGAGACATCTGGCTTGCTTCATTTTCTTTGATAATGCATCTCTCCATGGTTTTACTTTTGATTTAAATTGTAGCACCACTGATAAAGCATGTGTGAGCCCTTCTGAATGACTTCATTCTCCCCTAGATGAAAGGGAGTGGCTTCTACTGGGTTTTCTCTTAAACTTTGATTGTGTTACTCTTCCCTTGCTCTCGTAGATATTGAGACTCCACATGTTTTACCTCCTATAATGTTGAGTTATACTCTATAAAGTGGCTTTTACTCCACCTTGGTGCCTATCAGATCTTTTTCTCACTGGAAAGCAGTGCTTTAACTCTTGTGGCTCTGGGGTAGTCCTGCTCAACGTGATATGCATGGAAACACAAGATGTACCCTAATGGAGTGATGTTTAATCTTAATGCATAAGTAGAAAAAAAAATTATTCTGTGGTGTTGGTGGTTGTTGGACAGCATCATTGTACTCACTCACACTCCTTCCATCTCCTCCTTGCTGGTTTCAAGCTATTGCTTGGCAGTGGGGTCGGGACGGTTCGTCTTTATGACACAGAAGCGAAGAAGAATCTCTGTGAAATCAGCATTGATGAAGACATGCCCAGGTAACTTTGGAATACTGATTTTTATATATAAAAATCAATGTTGTTGGGTTTGCAGAAAAGTTGGTGAAGTCTCAATGTTCCTGCTGCTTTCCTGCAACTGCAGGACTCTCTAGCTGTCATCCAAAATTGCTCAGTTAAACGGGAGACACTCAAAATCTGTCTAAGCACATGAATCCTGCCCTCCTTTACAGTGCACCCTGTTCTTGCAGGGTCTTAATGAGAGAATTTGTAGTTGAGTGTTGTCCTTGAGGCAGCTGCTGGAGAGAGGCAATCTGGACTGTTTGCTGTGTTTCAGGATCCTCTCGCTTGCCTGCAGCCCAAGCGGTGCCTCCTTTGTCTGTTCTGCGGCAGCCCAGAGCCCCATCTCCCACATGGACTTCTCAGCAGTCAGCTCTGGGGGCAAAAGCATGAACCAAGTTCCTGGGAAGCTGCTACTGTGGGACACTAAAACGATGAAGCAGCAAGTACTTGCTGGGTTTCTTTCCTTTCTCAGTCTGCTTGCTGAGAATGAGTGTCTTCTGTTTCAATGTGTTGGAGACCTCTTTCTAAATTATGCTGACTTTCTTTTCAATACACTTCTTTTTCCCCCCTTCCTCCTTTTCCCTCTTATCACATGCAAGATAAAAATGAATTGTGTAAGTAGCTGCTGGGTTTGGATGGGGTTTTTTGTTTTGCTGGTGTGTTGGTTATTTTGAGGGATTCTTCACAATACTCCATAGCCTTGTTTCTATCTTGCCTGCACAGTTTGACTAGAAATGTCGCAAATGGATTGAATGATGCTTTGCTCAGGCTTTTGTCCAGTTGAGCTACATAGAAGGATTTTTCTTTGCTGGTGTTTCTCCTGCCTTCCCTGTTTTTAAGTGAAGTGCTTCTTTCAGAGTTCTCATCTCATGTCATCTTCTCCATTGTTTTGATTTAGATGGGTCAGAGTCTGGCAGGGAATCCTCATCCCATCCCTTGCCTTTGCCCATAAGAAATGCTGTCCTTGATGTGTAGGAGAAAGCAACATACTCAAGCTAATGCCTCTCAAAAGCTGGTTTTGCAGCCTTGAGGCCATATCCAAGAAAGTTGTGGCTTGGTGGAGGTGAAGCATTGGTTTAGGATCACAGTAAAATGCAGCTGCCAGCCATGAAGTCTGTAGTCATGAGAGGTGTAGTCATGAGGGCTCCAAACTGGAGTTCTTGCTACTAGATACTGTCTTTCCTCCCTTCCCTGCAGATCAGTTTTTCAGCACCCCCACCTCTGTTTATTATTAACACAGACTTTCCCTTCCAGCTTCAGTTCTCCCTGGAGCCTGAGCCCATTGCTATTAACTGCACAGCCTTCAACCACAATGGCAACCTGCTGGTCACTGGGGCTGCAGATGGGATTGTTCGTCTCTTCGGTACGTTGAAATTGGGCAATGAGATGGCCCTTTGGTGTCCCTAGTTGGCTGCCCCTAGTACCCCTCTTCTGCCAGCAGTGAGGCAGCTGTGAGACATGCCTGAACACCAAGGTGGAAGCTACTTTGCTTCACAAGAGCTCTCAGGAATGAATTGACTTAAACTTTGTCTGGGGAACATTGGCTGGAGACCCTGGTAGTGCTGCTGGATTTGTTGTTTCCTTCCTGCTGAGGAGCAGAGTTAATTTGCCCTTGAGCCATGTGGTTTTGTTTGTGCCATATAGCAGTACCACTGCCAGAGGCTGAGCCTTGATGAAAGGAATTGATGTGTGACCTTCTAATTGAAGGGAAGGAGTTCATGTCAGTCCTTCTTCCCTGAGCAATTTCTGTTTCTCAGGTTTTGTCCTCTTAAGGCTGTCCTTGCAATAAAGGCAGTTTGGGCTTCAGAGAGCAAGGAAGCTCTCTGAAAGAGGGATCTGCTTTTGGCCCAGGTTTTGAGCTGGAGGCTGCAGTCCCAGGTCTGTGGAAGGACAGAGCTGGCAGGAGCTGTGGGGGTGGAGGAGAAGAGCAAGGGGAGGAGAAGAAGAAAGGTGGCAGTGGGGCTTGGATGCAGAATGCCTGCAGCTGACAGCATGTGAGCAGCCCTGTAAAGCTGGAGGAAGAGGTGACTAGTTACAGGCAATGTTTTTTGTGGCCAGTGTAAAAGCACAGGGTGCTGGGGTTGGATTTGGCTCCCGCAGGCTGGTTGAGAGGGCTGGGACAGAGACCTTATGAACGTAAAGGGCCTCTCTGGATTCACTTCAGCTCTGTGTGAATATGAGCGTTCAGTACTGGTTCTCCCCTCAGATATGCAGCAGCACGAGTGTGCCATGAGCTGGAAGGCACACGATGGGGAAGTCTACTCCGTTGAGTTCAGCTATGACGAGAATACAGTCTACAGCATAGGCGAGGATGGCAAGGTAGGCTCTGAGTGACCTTCTACTGGTCAGCTGGCAATGAGGTCCCTTCTGAAGGCTTCCCCATGTGGTTGGGGTAGGACTAAAAATAGCCTCCGAATCCGGAGGATCCGTGGGCTGCTAGCCGTAATCTTAGGTGTGCAGCACCACCCTGCTGCACGCAGCGTCTGCAGAGAGCGTGACTGGAAAGTGTCATAACAGCTGGAGCTGTCTCGGATCTTACCTGCAAATCCTACTGTTGGTCACGTCCCCTTCCTAGGGAATTCATGTGAAGATAACCTTTCTGTGCCCCTGAGATCACCACATTTGAGATGCGGGGTTCACCAGGGAGCAGAGTCCTGACTGCCTCACATAAATTTCCTTGTCAGCAGCTCCCTGTTGCTTATAACAAAGGCTGCTTCAATGTCTGCAGTTCCAGAGTCTTCAGCAGCAGAGGTGTGGCTCAGGGAGGGAGACTGCCTGAAGATGTGGGTCCTTGGCTGATGAGAGTTAATTGAATTCCCACCAGGATCCTGCCTGCAATGTGGAAAGACACATAGGCAGCAGTGCTTGTGGAAAGTAGGGCATATGTTTACCTGGATAGGAGGCACGCTTACAGCCTTTGCAGCCTGTGTTTTATAAACATAGCCACTTTGATCTACAAGTCCAAATGCCATCTTCTGTTTGTGAGAAACAGCAGCTTTGCTTAAAACCAACGAATGGCGCCTCTACTTCTATTACAGTCAATTGGACTATGGGCTTTTGTCATCTCTTTTTGTCATTCTAGTTTATTCAGTGGAATATTCACAAAAGTGGCTTGAAGGTGTCTGAGTACGATCTTCCCAGCGAAGCTACAGGTCCTTTTGTTCTGTCCGGGTACAGTGGCTACAAGCAAGTCCAATTCCCACGAGGAAGGCTTTTTGCTTTTGACTCTGAGGGCAACTATATGTTGACGTGTTCTTCTGCTGGGGGAGTAATTTTTAAGGTAAGTCTGAGAAGCGATGGGGAGTGCTTTTACACGTTTGTACAAGCTCCTGTTACAAGGCTGCAACAGCAGCCACTGAAAGTTCCCGAGGAGCACCGACCCATCCCTGCTCTGTGAAACTTGCTGCTCAGTTTCATACAGTGTGTATTTTAGCAGTGTGTGGTGTTTAGCAAGTGTTTGAACCCTCTGTAAGCATTTGGCCCTGTGTATGTAGGGGTGTGCTCCTTGTTCTTAAAGCTTGGCTGCAGCAGTTTTCCTTAGTGCCCAGGTGCCTAGGACAAAGTTTTAATTTTTTTGAATGTATTAATGCATGCCAGTTCAATGCAAAATGTGTGCTTGTTGACTGATGCTCGTCTTTAATCTGCCTTGTGTGTTTGCTGATGTTATGTCAGTCTCAGCCTGATTATCTCTTCTTACTGTGTACTGAAAGGAAATGAAGGGTAAGGCTGAATGGTTCCAAGTACCTAAACTTCTGTGCCACCATAGCAAGCAGTTACTGATTGCACGCCCTTTGCCTGCCTCCTCTTCAGTCAATGCCCATCAGTATAAGCCACTGCAAGGCAGAGTAGATGGAATTTTTACTTTGCATCTGGGGCATTTGGAGCACCTGCACTAACATGAGCTATAGCTTAGCCTTACGTGTTCCTCATCAGTGTGTGTTCTTAGCCTGCCTTGTTCAATTGCTGCAGCTCAGCTGATGTCAGAAGCTGAGCTGCCTGAGAACGTGTGCTTCTGTCATGAGACTGGAAATGTGCTTCCTCATGTGTGCTACAGACATCTCAACATGTCTCCTGATTTTCTGCTTAATTATGTATGCTGATAGGGATATGGAGTCTGTAGCAGGCTTTGGCTTTTCCTGGGGCTGCACTGCCCCCACTGCAGAAACTTGCTTCCTTAAAATCTTATGCTTTCCTTCTTTTAGTTAAATGGTGAGGAAAAGGTTCTGGAGAGCTGCCTTTCCTTGGGAGGACACCGAGCTCCTGTTGTCACAGTGGACTGGAGCACAGCCATGGACTGCGGGACCTGCCTCACTGCCTCTATGGATGGGAAGATTAAATTAACAACATTACTGGCTCAAAAGTCTTAACCTGGACAGTGGTGAAGAGAAGGAGCAACAGACTTGGTGAAAATAGTGTTAACTCGACAGGAACAAACTGTATGGGAGAGAAGGCAAACTGCAGTCCCTCTTCTCATTGTAGCTTTTGGCTCTTGACAAACGTTAAATACATTTGACAAACCACTGTGCAGTAGAAAGCCGGTGTGGGACCGGAGCAGTGGCAGCACTGAAAAATAAGTCTCCACTGACCCATTGTGGCAGCTTGACCCCTCTGTTAGGGAGTGTTGAGTTAGCACGTGGCTAGAAGGCTGCTGGGATCACGTCAGGGGTTCTGCAGAAGGGGAGGCTAGAGAAGACATGCATGAGGCAGCACGGTGCATGCTGATAGCATGGCTAAAACCGGAACGGCCAGTGCAAAACCCGAGTATTCTTTCAGTATAGCATTTGTTGTAGTGCTATTTTTTTTCCTTTCTGCGTGTTTTTTGGGGAGTTGTTTTGTTTGTATGTTTGTTTTTTCATAGAAAGAAAATATTCCCTTGCACTTGATTTCTGTGCTCTGTTCAGTTGTTGCTGCAAAACATGGAGGGTGGCTGGGGCAGTGATGTGCCAAGAACGTGTCCTGCCTGGAGAAAAGACCCTTGTGCTTTCACCAGGCGCTTCCGACACTGACACCCGCACGCTGGGGAGAACCAGTGCAAGACATCCAGGAACAAAATGAATCGCATTGCTTCAGATGTATTGTGTTCCCTTGCGATACCTGCTACCACCTAAAGGAGAGATCCTGAATCAGACTTTTTGAGATGCTTGTGTTGGAGTTCAGAAGCTACCTAATGCCTAGCAGCTACCTGATGGCGGATAGGAGGAGGGAGGGCCAGAACCGGTCTGGTCTGGCATAGTGCTCTCTGTACTGGAGCTGTCGCTCCCCCTGCATTCCCCCAACATCAGGGCAAGTGCTGCGCTCAGGTATTGCGTAGTCTTTGGATGGACTGCAAAGCAGCCAGATTTCATCTGCTTACGCATCACCACGGAGCTTACTGCTGCTTCTGTCCTTGGCCTTTATTGGGAGTTTACAGTCCTGCTCCTTGGCAGAGCTCTCATTCTCAATTATGTGAAGAACGGGTCCAATTTCCTGTTTGAAGACACCTTTGGTATCTTCCAAAGGCCGTTTTGGTTTTAGAGCCTGGAGGTTAATATTCACCAACGTGAAGGGTGACTGTCCGGAGAGGAGGTGCAACGTTATTTCAGTCTGTTCTTGCTAAATGTGGTTTGCTGTATTTGTGAAGAGTGGCTTGTCAAAGTTGTAATGCCTAGCTAGCTGTCTCCTCCCATTTGAAGAGATGAGGACCAGGCCAGGTGGACTTGCATAGCTGGCAGCTTCTACTGCTGCCCAGCCAAACCTGGAGCATGATGGTTCTTCTCCAGTTCCAGGTCTCATACTGGGGGTTGGAAATCAAGATTCGCTTGGCTAACTCTACAGCCATTCTTCACTGGCGGCCTCACACCTCGCAACGTGACTTGGTGTCTGAGAAGGTTGTTGCCATCTTTGTGCCTGGAGATGCTGGAGGGAGTCTGCAGTTGTTTTGTCTGTTGCATGTAGGCCAAGGAAGACTACAGTTACAGCTAAGATGAGGTCAGACTTGGGCAAAAAGCTCCTTGAAGCAGGCAGGAGGTCGAGCTGAATAAAACGGAGCCTGCAGTGTGAAATTTCCAGATCACTGGAGATGTTTGTGCCTTGAAAGCAGAGCATCATCAGGGCTGGAAGGGGCATCGTCTTATCCGTCGCCGGCCTGCTCAAAGGAGGGTCAGCCAGCGCAGGGCGGCCACGTCCAGTTTGGAGCATCTCCAAATATGGAGAGTCCACAACCTCTGCATGGTACAAATAAGCCGCCAGCAGGCTGAGCTGGGGTCTCCAGCCCCACCCCAGGTCCCTGACACCAGTCTCACGAGAGAAAACGTTTTTCCTTAGGTTGAGGTGGGATTCATAGAATCATAGAATGGTTTGGGTTGGAAGGGACCTCGCAGACCACCTAGTTCCAACCCCCCTGCCATGGGCAGGAACACCCTCCACTAGACCACGTTGCCCAAAGCCTCATCCAACCTGGCCTTAAACACTTCCGGGGAAGGGGCATCCAGAACCCCTCTGGGCAACCTGTTCCAGTGCCTCACCACCCTCACAGTAAAGAATTTCTTTCTAACATCTAATCTAAATCGAACCTCCTTCAGCTTAAGCCCATTACCCCTTAACAGTCCCTCTCCATCTTTCCTGTAGGCCTCCTTCAGGTACTGGAAGGCCGCAACTAGATCTCCCTGGAGCTTTCTCTTCTCCAGGCTGAACAACCCCATCTCTCTCAGCCTGTCCTCACAGGAGAGGTGCTCCAGCCCTCTGATCAGCTTTGTGGCCCTCCTCTGGACTCTCTCCAACAGCTCGATGTCTTCCTTGCACTGGGGCCCCCAGAGCTGGATGCAGTACTCCAGGTGGGGTCTCACAAGAGCAGAGTGGAGGGGCAGAATCACCTCCCTCGACCTGCTGGTCGCACTTCTTTTGATGCAGCCCAGGACACAGTTGCCTTTCTGGGCTGCAGTTGCACATTGCCGGCTCATGTTGAGCTTGTCATCAACCAACACCCCCAAGTCCTTCTCCTCAGGGCTGCTTTCAATCCATTCCTCGCCCAGCCTATATGGATTGCGCCGACCCATGTGCGGGACCTTGCACTTGGCCTTGTTGAACTTCATGCGGTTCACACGGGCCCGCCTCTCAAGCCTATCAAGGTCCCTCTGGATGGCATCCCTTCCCTCCAGCGTGTCGACCACACCACACAGCTTGGTGTCGTCGGCAAACTTGCTGAGGGTGCACTCGATCCCGCTGTCCGTGTCGCCGACAAAGATGTTAGACAGTGCTGGTCTCAGTACCGACCCCTGAGGAACGCCACTCGTCACCGTTCTCCACTTGGACATTGAGCCGTTGACCGCAACTCCCTGAGTGCGACCATCCAGCCAATTCCTTCTCTACCGAGTGCTCCATCCATCCAATCCATGTCTCTCCAATTTAGAGACAAGGATGTCGTGCGGGACAGCGTCAAATGCCTTGCACGAGTCCAGGCAGATGATGTCTGTCACTCTTCCTTTGTCCGCCAGCGCTGTAACCCCATCAGAGAAGGCCACCAAATTTGTCAGGCACGATTTGCCTTGAGTGAAGCCACGTTGGCCATCACCAATCACCTCCTTATTTTCCATGTGCCTGAGCATAGTCTCCAGGAGGGTCTGTTCCATAATCTTGCCAGGCACGGAGGTGAGACTGACCGGCCTGTAGTTCCCTGGGTCTTCCTTTTTTCCCTTCTCAAAAATGGGGGTTATGTTTCCCCTTTTCCAGTCAGTGGGAAAAGTCAGGTCCCGTGGACTTGTGCACCTTCAGGTTCCTTAGATATTCTCGAACCTGATCTGCTCTTACAGTGGGCGTTTCTTCATTCTCCCAGTCCTTGCCTTTGCCTTCTGTGACCTGGGCAGTGTGGCTCAAGCACTTGCCAGTGAAGACTGAGGCAACAAAGTCATTGAGTGAGTGCCCCAGCTTCCTCCATGTCCTGGGTAACCAGGTCGCCTGTTTCAGTCCGGAGGGGAACCACATTTTCCCTCGTCCTCCTTTTATCACTAACAAGCCTATAGAACCTTTTCATGTTGTCCTTAACATCCCTGGCCAGATTTAATTCTATCAGGGCTTTGGCTTTCCTAACCTGGTCCCTGGCTGCTCGGACAGTTTCTCTGTATTCCTCCCAGGCTACCTGTCCTTGCTTCCACCCTCTGTAGGCTTCCTTTTTTTGTTTGACTTTGCCCAGGAGCTCCTTGTTCACCCATGGGGGGGCCTCTTGGTGTTTTTGCCTGACCTCCTCTTTGTTGGGATGCATCGCTCCTGAGCTTGGAGGAGGTGACCCTTGAATATTAGCCAGCTGTCTTGGGCCCCTCTTCCCTCCAGGACTTTGTCCCATGGTATTCTACCAAGCAGATCCCTGAAGAGGCCAAAGTCTGCTCTCCTGAAGGCCAGGGTAGTGAGCTTGCTGTGCACCTTCCTTGCTGCCCTGAGGATCTTGAACTCCACCATTTCATGGTCACTGCAGCCAAGGCTGCCCTTGAGCTTCACATCCCCTACCAGGCCCTCCTTGTTGATGAGAACAAGGTCCAGCATGGCACCTCTCCTTGTGGCCTCCTCTGTCACTTGGAGGAGAAAGTTGTCATCAACACATTCCAGGAAGTTCCTGGATTGCTTGTGCTCTGCTGTGTTGTCCCTCCAACAGATGTGGGGTGGTTGAAGTCCCCCCTAAGGACTGGGGCTTGTGAGCGTGAGGCTGCTCCTGTCTGCCTATAGAGGGCTTCATCTGCTCGGTCCCCCTGGTCAGGTGGCCTGTAGCAGACCCCTGCTATGATGTCCCCTGCCCTAGTGCTCCCTTTAATCCTGACCCATAGGCCCTTGCAGGCGTGCACGCGTCTCCAGCTGCTCTTGTTTGTTCCCCGTGCTCCGTGCGTTCAGGTAGAGGCATTTCAGTTGTGCCCCCGATGAAGCTGACTTACTGGCTGTATTCTCCCAGTGTTTCTCTGAGTCCCTGGCTCATCTCCTCTAGGCTTCGAGTGTGCTGCAGTGTGTCCAGCACGTCTCTGAGCAGTAGGCCGAGGGCCCTCACCAGCACCCCATCCCTCCAACCTGGGCACGTCATCCCACAACATGTTGCAGGCAAGCCTGATGTTATGCCCCTCCCCCTTCGAGCCTAGTTTAAAGCTCTGTCGACGAGCCCCGCTAGTTCCTGGGCAAAGATTCTCTTTCCCCTTTGAGAGAGGTGAATCCCATCAGAGTTCATTAAGCCTGGTGCCGTGTAGGCCGTCCCACCGTCAGAGAACCCAAAGTTGTGGCGTTGCCACCAGCCACGGAGCCGCGTGTTTATGGACTGTGCCCGCCTGTTCCTCCCAACGGTGCTGCCCTCCACTGGAAGGAGGGATTCCCCTGTTCCAGGTCGTGCCCACTTCTTCACCCCTTTCCCCTCAGCGGGCTACAAATCCATCAGATCCCCGCAAAGTTTCCGTGGCTACCAGAAGCTCGCCCACCACCTTCTGCCCAGGCCACCAGGAGGATTGCTCTAAAAAGGCAGGAAGAGCCTGGTAACTGATTATTAGTAGCAGCGCTAGTGCCTGATCTGAGCACCAATTGTGGTTCAAGCCTCCCCCGAGGAAAAGGACGCAGATGCGTGCTGCCTCTTGGAGATGTCTGCAGGACTGATTTTCATTCAGAGCGAGGGCAGAGAGAGATGTGCTAGCTGCCTGCATAGGAAGAGAGCCTGAGCGAGCCTTCAAAAATCGGACTCTCCTCCTCCAAACCCACTAGGTCCAAAGCACTCCAATTGTGCAGCAAAACTAAGACACGTACTAGATGACAGAGTTTATTAAATACCAAGCTGCAACAGAACACTTGGAATTAGACGCAGGGTAGTCGCTGCAAAAGGTGGAAGGCAAAGGTTTCCAGGCTTCCTTCATCTCCCTGTGAGCACTCTGTTTCCTGGCACTTCCTCTGCTCCAGCATCATCTCAGCGCTAACTACATCGGAGGTTCAGCTGTGACTGGCGAAGGGCAGGAAAAGCAAAGGCTGCGTGTTAGTTTTACAGCAGGCTGGGCCAAAGGTGGCACTGGAAAGTGGATCCTGGAAATGGAGCACTCACGCACAGATCCAGATACCGAAAACCAAAGACTCAAACGTGTCAACAACAAAGTTATAGCCTATGGGCTACAGACACACGTGGAAAATGGCATTACATGGAGATATGGATCACCTCGTTGCAGTTTTTGTGTTATTTCTTGTGCAGTTCTTTCTCCCATCTCTTTCAGACTGCTCTGTTTGGCTGTGACCTACCGTGTCAGTCCCACGCAGTGCGGACGGCTTTTCTCACAGGTCCTGGTTGTCTCTCGTCCACTGCCTGCGGTTTTTCGACTGCGTCTCCAGCTGTTGAGAAATAATGTCACCAACTTGTAGGCAGCGAAACAGAAGGACCTCCCAAGAGAGAGCTCTAAAGTTACTCACGTCTGTGGGAATCCGTGAGGTGGGGGGCCATCGAGGCTGCATTTGTCACCTGCTCTTTCGGATGAAAATTTTGATGTACGGTGACCGGCTACAGCCAAGAGGAAATTAGCAACATGGAACAAAAGCATAGGAAAAGAATCATACCGGTTCCTGCAGAAAAAGGTCATCACCTCAAATCCACCAAGCAAAGCAGAGCTCACCTTTCTTCTTAGTTTACCAGCTTGGCTGGCCACCTCCGAACAGCTGTTGTTCATCTCTCCCTGGAAACTGAGCTGGGACTCTTTCTCTCTCTCTTTCTCCGCATATGCCTTTAGCTTTGCCTGAGCTCCCTGCAGAAGCATCTTCAACCTGCACAGCAAATCAGTAAGGAAAGCGTGAAGCAAAGCAACAGTTGGCCTTTTTCACGTACTCTTACGGAAGCAGCACAGCCGTGGCTTGCTTCATCTGTAGTGGGCTTGAATTGCAGGCCAGGAATTACTGAGAGCAGCCAGTAATTACTCCAGTGCCAGACATCACGTGGAAGGCCCAAAGTTTACCTGAACAGAGGAAGAAAAGACTTCCTTCCCTCCCAGGAGAACTGCAGGCAGCCTGATTTTGCAAGGCCTTTTGCAGCTTTTTCAAACCATAGGCTCACGCACAGAAGCACTTTGCAAGATTGAATGTGAGGCTTGAATTTGCTCACAGACGGTTATGTACGTGCCTTTACGTGAGATTTCAGTCAAGCTTGACTTCCACTCAACGTGATACTTCTTTAAAGCACTAAAAAGCCATGCCTGGTATGTTCTTCCTTCAGCGCACTGTTTGTCCGCCACATTTCCTCCAGAAGCGCTTCTGATCGGCGTTTCATCTCAACCAGCTGCTTCGCTTCCTCGCTTTCACTCCCACACTTTCAAAATAGAAAAGATATGTCACACACAGAGTGCTGGAACAGGATCCATACGCAGAACGTGCAGACAGCGTTCTCCACGAGGAAGAGAACATGGACCTCCCAAGTGCAGTCTCCTCTTGCAGCTCTCAACCACAGATCTCTCTCCCCTGTCCACAGCACAGAGCCTACCCATCAAAGGAAAGGGGCTAACGACTGCAGGAGCCCGCATATTGTGCACCAAGCGGATTCAAAATCCAGTAGCACCAGGGGAATGAGGAGGCGTATAGACCTTTCCCCTGAGGGTGCCCTGCCCAAAACCCTGGGGGGGTTCTCCACAGCCCACCCGATCTTTTCATAAATTACCTGCCCACAAGAAATTGCCAGACTAAAAACAGTCATTCCCAGAAGCCGTTCATATACCTGCTGATGTTGGGGTTCCTTTGCAGTCCGTTTTGTCTGAAAGCCAGTTATCAAGTCCTCCAGGCCATTACGAGCCTACAGCAGCGTTAAGAGAAAAGAACTCATGCTAGGACTTTCCCGACTGAAGGTCACACCTCAGGGCCTTTCTTCTTCTCTTGCCAGCATCAGTGCAACACCATATCTGCCTGCCCTGCAACGCCACCCAAGCACAGCACACAAAATACTGCCTATGGAGGTGTCATTCCCTTATTAGTTGCGGATTTTCTTCTTTGGAGGTCTTCTCGTTGCATTACGGACCCACACCTTCTGGCCAACGAAT
Source organism: Balearica regulorum gibbericeps (assembly GCF_011004875.1). Lineage (NCBI taxonomy): Eukaryota > Metazoa > Chordata > Aves > Gruiformes > Gruidae > Balearica > Balearica regulorum. Next base: position 53,844,725 of record NC_046184.1, read on the forward strand.
CCAGAGTCACTAAAACAGGAAGGTGACCAGAGTCCAGGCAAGTGAAGAGTTCCTGTCACAGTCTGATGATGCCAGTCAGGCCTCCAGGATGAAGCGCTCTGCACCACCAAAAGAGCCCAAGGAAAGTCCGCAAGCAAAGCTACCAAATCCCTCTACTGCACGACTGTCTCAAGTGCTGCCTGAGGTCTCAACCTCACAACTGGTCGAAAGCAGCAAATACTGAAGCCAGTGCGTTAGCGTCAACTCCTTGACAAAGACGGCGTTAAGTAGGACTCGCTACAGTCTCATGGGACAACTCCCAAAGCCAGAAAGCTGGGGAATGGGCCAGCAGGACTTTCAGAGCAGCCTATAGTCAGTAGGACAGAGGAACTGATCTCTCCTAGGCTGTCCAGGAAAACCTCCTCTTAACAGCGGAACTAGGCTCTGTAGCTCATGAAAAGGGAAGGCTCTGACTGCCTTACTGTGGCAGAGGCTCGCAGATCTTTCTGAAGGGCTTCGATGGTCTTGGCTTGTTGCTGCGCTGTGGCTTCCAGCCTGGCCTTTCCAACTTGGAGCCTGCAAAAGAAGTACAGGCGTTACCACAGAAAGCCACAGGAGCACAAATCCCCAAAGAAGCGTGTGAAAGAACCTCATCTAAACCAAAAGCGTGGTTGAAAATCGTATACTATTATCTCACTGGCGTGCAAAACAGACAGTCCTATTTTCACACCATCACAGAAAGCGAGGCCTGGCTGCACTGTGTTACTTCCTTACCGTTGCAGGCGTTCTTCCAGCTCTGGGATAGCCGCAGTTGCGGAAGAGGCGGCCAGAAGGCCCTGCAGGTTCCTGGAAGTGGTTAGTTCCCTCTTCTTGTTCTCTAGGGCCTGCTTCAGGAACTGGACATAACACTCAGTCCGGATATGCTGTTCTCTCAATTCCTGCAGCTGTCAAACCACAACAAGAATCCCCAGGAGTCAGCTTAGGTTTGATAAAAAGGAGTGCACTGCTTTGACTCTCGCCTTGACTCTCGAAACGTGTGTTACTTCTTTGTCTTTTATACTGGCCCCTCTCCTATGTCTGCATTGATTTCCTACAGCGTTTCCTAAACGCTGCCACGACACTCCTCCTCTTCCTCCTCTCTCAAGGACTCCCAACACTCTCTGTAGCCACTTGCTGGCTGCTGCAACACGATTAGAAGCCCCTGCTCCTACAGTGACTTTGCAGCTCCGTAACAATGACGACGTGACGAGGGAATACAAAAAAGCACCAGCGCAACACTCCGCTATGCCTACTCTTTCTCTATCAGCACACCCTCAGAGAAAGAAGCAAATTCACCTTCTCCGTGAAACTTGAGAAGCAGCTTTTTGGAAGGAATGCACACACCCTTCCCCAATTAAGGACCAAGTGACTTCACAGTTAGTGACCTTTTTAATTGTAGGCGCCAGCCTTATAAAACAAGGCGAGTCACTTACATGTCACTCAGTCTACTCCTGTTGCAAAGTTGTCTAGTGCACTAAGACCAGCTTAGCGCAAACTTCCACTGTTAACTTCAAGCAGTGCAAACAGGCAGGCATCAAAGGCAGCAGTGCTGTTCCCTCCCACCCTCATCGCAGCTAGCCGCACACGGAGCCACCCTGGGTTACACAAAACCCCCAAGAAAGGATCAGTTCCCAACTCGGATTTGCTACGGAAAAGGCCTGGGCCCCTGCCAAGGAGACAGGCTTCCTCCGTACCTTAGCTGTTGACCTGTCCAGGTCCTCCTGCAACTGCAGCTGCTGTTCCTGCAGGTCCCTGCAGTAGCGCTTCTCAGCTTCCAGTGACGCTTCCGCCAGGGAGTTCTTTTTGAGAGTGTTGGCGAGCTCCTCCTGCAGCTGCCTGACCCATCTCTAAAGAAACGGTGTGCCATGAGCACAGAGAGATCAGTGAGGAGATGACAACATGAGATATGCTTTTACTCATGCGACTGCAAGAACAGCTCTCTGTACAGTGACAAGCTCTATTTTCAGGTATCTGCATCAACCTCTGATGGAGTCACCTGTCTATCGCTTTGACAATCCACTCGAGCTGAAGCATCCTGCTTTGGCTGAAGCTTTTCTATCTCCAGTGAAGAAATCTGAGTAAATGAGAACACAGACAGACAGTGGGGAAAGGAATGCCTAGCAACACTGCAACATCACACTGCATTTCAGCACAGGGGCTACAGAAGGATGACTTCCGCACGACAGCAGGAAGAGAAAGTACCACAGAATCAAACCAGGAGTCATCATCTTCCTCGTCTTCTGCTCCTGCTGCTGGGCAGACACCTACAAAGGAGGTAAGAAGCATGACGCTGCTGTGAGTGCTTATTTCACTCTGCTTTTCCCCATCGGCTTCACTCCAGAGAAGCTTGCCAAGGTAACCATTTAGTCCGCCAGGAAATTACCGTTGCCGCGCTCCCCTGCAAGGGACTGTGCGCACGCTCCGTGTCTGTCCGCAGTTGGAAGCACCGTGCCGGCCGACACTTTGTGAGGAGCTTCGGAATCCGTCTGCGTAATTCAAAAGACACACGTGAGAACTGGCACAGACTCCTTCTCGACCCGTTTCCAGGCCCAAAGCTCCCGCCTCAGCCAACGCGCGTAACGTGGTATCAGGCGACGGAAAGAACCAAAAGGGCAAACAGGGCCAGCGTGCTAGGCATCTCTGTTGAGCGGGGCTTTCAAAAGGGGCCAGAGTACACCTCCCGAAGACAAGCCCAAGAGCAAGCGAGCGGCGTGGGCCCCACTGCCTCTTTCAGAGAAGGTACCTTAGAATCAGAAGGGGAGTGAACTTCTTCCTCTTGCTCTTCTGCTGCTGCTGGCAAGACACCTACAAAGGAGTTAAGAAGTGCTATGCTGCTTTGCCTGTTTCACTCTGCTCTTCCCCATCCATCACGCTCTGCCCTCAAACGAATGGGTTATCATTGTGTTACAGGGAATAGTGACTTTTTCCTCATCACTCCTCCATGGCAGAAGGATCCTACCTGCTCTGGTCATTGCAGGTTCCCCCAAGGGAAAATGAGCAGTTGTCCCAGCGCAGGAGCTGTCAAGTACTGCTGGGCCTCCTGTGCCTCCCGCAGAACATTCTCCTGTCATTTCACACCTGATGTATTCCTCCAGTTGCTCAGCAGTACTATATACAGAACGAAATATGTATATATAAATATATATATGTCTCCATATAAAGGAAGGAAATGCATTCGGTAAAGATACCCCCGCAGGTGTGTGTACGTAGCTTGGCAGCACACAAGTGAATTGTCAGAGTGAACTCTGGGGGGAAGTAGTCCTTCAACATCCAAATCCACTCTTGACCCGGAAAGAGACGCATCAGAAGATGTCACTGAGCCCAGCTTCAACAAAGGTCTCAACACCTCATTAAACCCCAGTGATGTTACGAAAAAGGGCCGTACATCAGCACGGTCATTCTGAGAACGCGTCTGCTCTAATGAGGATGTAAACCACTTACTTGGTGTAAAGCGTTAACTCTCTGGCATATTGCATAGCTTGCTTGCCCATACAGTCTCGATGAGAAAGATCAGCACCGTGTCGAAGAAGACTTTTTATTGTATTCATATTCCCAGCAAGAACAGCAATCATAAGAGGGGTCCTAAAGCATCCAAGAGATGATAGGCAATACGTCAGCTTCTGTGGACACTGCATTGCCATTACTTCAGTCCCCCGTTGCTCCCCAAACAATTCGTTTCCCCTCTCCGACAGGCAGAGTGAAAGCTCAGCCAAACACGTGGAAGCGTTGGAGAGTTCAGGTTGGCAGGACCTCAGGAGGTCTCCAGGCCAACCACCTGCCCAGAGCAGGCTCAGGGTGGGTGGGTGGGTGGGTTTGGGTGTGTGCGTGGGCGCGTGGCGCCACAGCCAATGCTTGCTTGCAGTCCTCAGTGTGGAAAGTGTCCCCTGAAGTAAGACAGCAGCCGAGCACGGGTCTGCTTTCACAAGTCACACAGAAGGAGCTCCTTCCGGGCAGCTCCTGGTTCTTTTTCAAAGCTCATTCCTATGCCTCCCATCGATCCAACTTGGACAACGCTAAGGAGTCTCACGCGCCCTTTTGACAAACCCATCACCTTTCATGCTTATCTCGAGCATGCACGTCAGCTCCTTTTTGAAGAAGGAACTCAACCATCTCTTCACAGCGCTCGGTGATGGCAAGAGTAAGCGGAGTGTACCCCAACTGAAAGGAGAAATTATCTGCCTTAGAAGAACACAGGAAAGTCAAGCAAGTTTTGGGAAGAGGAGCCTTACCCAAAGTCCAAGCTTACCTCATTCTGAGCATCGATATGGGCATTGTGCTCAAGTAACAGCTCCACTAGAGGTTTGCTAGGAATGACAGCAGCCATGTGAAGGGCAGTGTTGCCGCCAGCACCTTTGAGGTTGGCTTTGGCACCGTGCTCCAGCAGAATAGTCACGCAGTCTTTGTGCTGGTGGTCTACTGCCTGGAAATAAGACACAAAGGAGGAATAACTTCCAACACCTGTGCTTCTCTCTGTCAGAACTCCCGCAGCTCCCCAATGCTGTAAAGTACGAGCGTCTTCAAAGACTAGGCAACATATGCCCCTTCCCTGCTGACTACAGCATACCTGTTTCTACGCAGGCCTACCTAAAGAATCACGTAAGGTACGTATCAGCCCAACGTACAGCGGCATAACGTAGCCCGCGTACCTTCATCAGCGGCGATTTCTTCAAACAGTCACGAGGGTTTAGCTGGCACTTCTTTCCTGCTAGGAATCGAACAACATCTGCGTGGCCGTTCGCGCAAGCAAGATGCAGAGGCGTCCTAGAAATTAAACGCATTCAGTCAACACAGACAGGCAGCCGAAGGCATGGTTTCAGGCTGTTGTACCTGACGCATAGGGCCACAAGCCTCCACTGACAAAAAACAAGCTGAAAGCAAGCCTTCTTGTTCCAGAGCTGGTGGCAGCAATTGCACACCCAAAGCCTGGGGCTGGCTGGGAAAAATCCCCAACGCATCCATTGAGTCAGGAGGCATTTGCTCAGCCGGAGTCTATGGGGGCTACATAAATCTACGGAGGCTGTGGAGTCTGCGTAAGCCCCGGGTTTTCCCCCAATCAGTCCTGCGCCAGACGTGTCCCCGAGACAGAGGGGATGGCGTTTCTAAAAGCAATGGGAAGGCTGCGCTGTGTCTTTCTGCAAATCCATGCCCTGCTGAAGCAAGCCGCTCAGTCTGGCGCCAGGAAAGGAGCCGTCTCTGCTGGGACGAAGGCCTGCTGAGCTCCACAGAAAGTTCACTACAGGGAGCAGGCTGGCAGAGCAGGGCAGAGGGGAGCGTCGGCCGCCTCCTGTCCCAGCGTGGGCAGGCCTCCGGTAAGGCCAGCGCTGTGGAGCCGACCGTGCTCCTAGGGCGCTCGCGACCGTGCTGGGCTTTGCCGGCTCTTCCAGCCGGGGTGGGTGGAAGCTTTGCTGCGGGCACTGCCCGCCCCTTACTGCTTCTTCGCGTCCCGCCTGTTGATGCGGAGTCTCTTCCCCCACCACCAGCGCCGCTGCAGTTCGGCCAGGTCACCGCTGGCGGCCGCGCTGTGCAGCGCGCCCTGGCCCTTCTCCCGGAGCTCGGAGGCCCCGGCGGCGCCGGGCGCGGAAGCGCTGCCGGACGTCGAGCGCTCCCGCACGCTCCTGAGGAGCCCGATGAGCCTGTGCATGCTGTGGCGGGGACGAGGGGAGGGCACGGCCCGCCCCGGGGTCAGCAGCCGCGGGAAGCGCCTGGCAGGCTCTGCCGAGCCCCGGGCGAGAACGGGGAGAGGACGGGGAGAGGGCGAGAAGAGCCGAGAGCCGAGCCGAGAGCGGTGGCCGCAGCTCGCAGCCCCCGACGCTCCGAGCCGGAGAAGCGCTGTCGCTCGCGCCGCGGCGGCAACAGCACTGAGCGCCGGCGCCTGCAGGGGGCGGCCTTGCAGCGGCGAGCGCGCTCGGGGCGTGACAGAGGGGGCGTCACAGAGGGGGCGTCACAGAGGGGCGGGGTGACGCCGGCCGGGGACTGCAAGTGGAATCTCCACTCCCCATCATCCTTCCTCCATGGGCTGCAGGGGGGCAGCCTGCCTCACCATGGTCTTCACCACGGGCTGCAGGGGGATCTCTGCTGCGGCGCCTGGAGCACCTCCTCCCCCCTCCTGCACTGACCTGGGTGTCTGTAGAGTTTCTTACATCTTCTCGCTGCTCTCTCTGGCTGCAAAAGGTCCCACTAGGTTGGTTTTTTCCTTCTTAACTCTTCTCCCAGAGGTGCTACCACCGTTGGTGATTGGCTCGGCCTTGGCCAGCAGCGGGTCTGTCTTGGAGCTGGCTGGCATTGGCTCTGTCAGACATGGGGGAAGCTTCTAGTAGCTTCTCACAGAAGCCACGCCTGTACACCCCCCACTACCAAAACCTTGCCACACAAACCCGATACACTCTCGCACTGAACTGGTGTCTCAAAGGCTGCTGGAGTGCTGGGCTCAGCCCTGTAATATCAGTGAGGACAAACCTGGGGCTCTGCACCAAAATCTTTTGCTTCCTTGTGGAACCCCCATTATGAGGGCTGTGTTAAATTGTTAGGCTGCCCCTCCAGGTGTTCTGCTGCTGCTGGGGTTGAATGTGGGCCACTTCACCTGATGAACTACAGCAGAGGCACTCCAGATACTGTTCTAGCAGGTGAAGTACAGGTGCTCCTGCTGAAGAGAGTATTTTCATTGTGCCTCTGGTGTTGCCACCACTGTGATGGCAATGTGAAGCCAGAGCTCCTCGAGTCACCATTGCCTCAAAAGACATCCCTGGTTAGTCCAGGAGGTGGAGAAGCAGCAGAGTCTCTTTGGGCAACTGCAAGAAGCGAAGCCTGTTTGCTTTTCTGCCTGCCTGTATTTAGGCTAGATATGGCCCAGGTTTTGAGCTGGAGGCTGCAGTCCCAGGTCTGTGGAAGGACAGAGCTGGCAGGAGCTGTGGGGGTGGAGGAGAAGAGCAAGGGGAGGAGAAGAAGAAAGGTGGCAGTGGGGCTTGGATGCAGAATGCCTGCAGCTGACAGCATGTGAGCAGCCCTGTAAAGCTGGAGGAAGAGGTGACTAGTTACAGGCAATGTTTTTTGTGGCCAGTGTAAAAGCACAGGGTGCTGGGGTTGGATTTGGCTCCCGCAGGCTGGTTGAGAGGGCTGGGACAGAGACCTTATGAACGTAAAGGGCCTCTCTGGATTCACTTCAGCTCTGTGTGAATATGAGCGTTCAGTACTGGTTCTCCCCTCAGATATGCAGCAGCACGAGTGTGCCATGAGCTGGAAGGCACACGATGGGGAAGTCTACTCCGTTGAGTTCAGCTATGACGAGAATACAGTCTACAGCATAGGCGAGGATGGCAAGGTAGGCTCTGAGTGACCTTCTACTGGTCAGCTGGCAATGAGGTCCCTTCTGAAGGCTTCCCCATGTGGTTGGGGTAGGACTAAAAATAGCCTCCGAATCCGGAGGATCCGTGGGCTGCTAGCCGTAATCTTAGGTGTGCAGCACCACCCTGCTGCACGCAGCGTCTGCAGAGAGCGTGACTGGAAAGTGTCATAACAGCTGGAGCTGTCTCGGATCTTACCTGCAAATCCTACTGTTGGTCACGTCCCCTTCCTAGGGAATCCATGTGAAGATAACCTTTCTGTGCCCCTGAGATCACCACATTTGAGATGCGGGGTTCACCAGGGAGCAGAGTCCTGACTGCCTCACATAAATTTCCTTGTCAGCAGCTCCCTGTTGCTTATAACAAAGGCTGCTTCAATGTCTGCAGTTCCAGAGTCTTCAGCAGCAGAGGTGTGGCTCAGGGAGGGAGACTGCCTGGAGGTGTGGGTCCTTGGCTGATGAGAGTTAATTGAATTCCCACCAGGATCCTGCCTGCAATGTGGAAAGACACATAGGCAGCAGTGCTTGTGGAAAGTAGGGCATATGTTTACCTGGATAGGAGGCACGCTTACAGCCTTTGCAGCCTGTGTTTTATAACAGTGTTGAGTTAGCACGTGGCTAGAAGGCTGCTGGGATCACGTCAGGGGTTCTGCAGAAGAAGGGGAGGCTAGAGAAGACATGCATGAGGCAGCACGGTGCATGCTGATAGCATGGCTAAAACCGGAACGGCCAGTGCAAAACTAGAGTATTCTTTCAGTATAGCATTTGTTGTAGTGCTATTTTTTTTCCTTTCTGCGTGTTTTTTGGGGAGTTGTTTTGTTTGTATGTTTGTTTTTTCATAGAAAGAAAATATTCCCTTGCACTTGATTTCTGTGCTCTGTTCAGTTGTTGCTGCAAAACATGGAGGGTGGCTGGGGCAGTGATGTGCCAAGAACGTGTCCTGCCTGGAGAAAAGACCCTTGTGCTTTCACCAGGCGCTTCCGACACTGACACCCGCACGCTGGGGAGAACCAGTGCAAGACATCCAGGAACAAAATGAATCGCATTGCTTCAGATGTATTGTGTTCCCTTGCGATACCTGCTACCACCTAAAGGAGGGATCCTGAGTCAGACTTTTTGAGATGCTTGTGTTGGAGTTCAGAAGCTACCTAATGCCTAGCAGCTACCTGATGGCGGATAGGAGGAGGGAGGGCCAGAACCAGTCTGGTCTGGCATAGTGCTCTCTGTACTGGAGCTGTCGCTCCCCCTGCATTCCCCCAACATCAGGGCAAGTGCTGCGCTCAGGTATTGCGTAGTCTTTGGATGGACTGCAAAGCAGCCAGATTTCATCTGCTTACGCATCACCACGGAGCTTACTGCTGCTTCTGTCCTTGGCCTTTATTGGGAGTTTACAGTCCTGCTCCTTGGCAGAGCTCTTATTCTCAATTATGTGAAGAACGGGTCCAATTTCCTGTTTGAAGACACCTTTGGTATCTTCCAAAGGCCGTTTTGGTTTTAGAGCCTGGAGGTTAATATTCACCAACGTGAAGGGTGACTGTCCGGAGAGGAGGTGCAACGTTATTTCAGTCTGTTCTTGCTAAATGTGGTTTGCTGTATTTGTGAAGAGTGGCTTGTCAAAGTTGTAATGCCTAGCTAGCTGTCTCCTCCCATTTGAAGAGATGAGGACCAGGCCAGGTGGACTTGCATAGCTGGCAGCTTCTACTGCTGCCCAGCCAAACCTGGAGCATGATGGTTCTTCTCCAGTTCCAGGTCTCATACTGGGGGTTGGAAATCAAGATTCGCTTGGCTAACTCTACAGCCATTCTTCACTGGCGGCCTCACACCTCGCAACGCGACTTGGTGTCTGAGAAGGTTGTTGCCATCTTTGTGCCTGGAGATGCTGGAGGGAGTCTGCAGTTGTTTTGTCTGTTGCATGTAGGCCAAGGAAGACTACAGTTACAGCTAAGATGAGGTCAGACTTGGGCAAAAAGCTCCTTGAAGCAGGCAGGAGGTCGAGCTGAATAAAACGGAGCCTGCAGTGTGAAATTTCCAGATCAGTGGAGATGTTTGTGCCTTGAAAGCAGAGCATCATCAGGGCTGGAAGGGGCATCGTCTTATCCGTCGCCGGCCTGCTCAAAGGAGGGTCAGCCAGCGCAGGGCGGCCACGTCCAGTTTGGAGCATCTCCAAATATGGAGAGTCCACAACCTCTGCATGGTACAAATAAGCCGCCAGCAGGCTGAGCTGGGGTCTCCAGCCCCACCCCAGGTCCCTGACACCAGTCTCACGAGAGAAAACGTTTTTCCTTAGGTTGAGGTGGGATTCATAGAATCACAGCATGGTTTGGGTTGGAAGGGACCTCGCAGACCACCTAGTTCCAACCCCCCTGCCATGGGCAGGAACACCCTCCACTAGACCACGTTGCCCAAAGCCTCATCCAACCTGGCCTTAAACACTTCCGGGGAAGGGGCATCCAGAACCCCTCTGGGCAACCTGTTCCAGTGCCTCACCACCCTCACAGTAAAGAATTTCTTTCTAACATCTAATCTAAATCGAACCTCCTTCAGCTTAAGCCCATTACCCCTTAACAGTCCCTCTCCATCTTTCCTGTAGGCCTCCTTCAGGTACTGGAAGGCCGCAACTAGATCTCCCTGGAGCTTTCTCTTCTCCAGGCTGAACAACCCCATCTCTCTCAGCCTGTCCTCACAGGAGAGGTGCTCCAGCCCTCTGATCAGCTTTGTGGCCCTCCTCTGGACTCTCTCCAACAGCTCGATGTCTTCCTTGCACTGGGGCCCCCAGAGCTGGATGCAGTACTCCAGGTGGGGTCTCACAAGAGCAGAGTGGAGGGGCAGAATCACCTCCCTCGACCTGCTGGTCGCACTTCTTTTGATGCAGCCCAGGACACAGTTGCCTTTCTGGGCTGCAGTTGCACATTGCCGGCTCATGTTGAGCTTGTCATCAACCAACACCCCCAAGTCCTTCTCCTCAGGGCTGCTTTCAATCCATTCCTCGCCCAGCCTATATGGATTGCGCTGACCCATGTGCGGGACCTTGCACTTGGCCTTGTTGAACTTCATGCGGTTCACACGGGCCCGCCTCTCAAGCCTGTCAAGGTCCCTCTGGATGGCATCCCATCCCTTCCCTCCAGCGTGTCGACCACACCACACAGCTTGGTGTCGTCGGCAAACAGGAGGGTCTGTTCCATAATCTTGCCAGGCACGGAGGTGAGACTGACCGGCCTGTAGTTCCCTGGGTCTTCCTTTTTTCCCTTCTCAAAAATGGGGGTTATGTTTCCCCTTTTCCAGTCAGTGGGAAAAGTCAGGTCCCGTGGACTTGTGCACCTTCAGGTTCCTTAGATATTCTCGAACCTGATCTGCTCTTACAGTGGGCGTTTCTTCATTCTCCCAGTCCTTGCCTTTGCCTTCTGTGACCTGGGCAGTGTGGCTCAAGCACTTGCCAGTGAAGACTGAGGCAACAAAGTCATTGAGTGAGTGCCCCAGCTTCCTCCATGTCCTGGGTAACCAGGTCGCCTGTTTCAGTCCGGAGGGGAACCACATTTTCCCTCCTCCTCCTTTTATCACTAACATGCCTATAGAACCTTTTCATGTTGTCCTTAACATCCCTGGCCAGATTTAATTCTATCAGGGCTTTGGCTTTCCTAACCTGGTCCCTGGCTGCTCGGACAGTTTCTCTGTATTCCTCCCAGGCTACCTGTCCTTGCTTCCACCCTCTGTAGGCTTCCTTTTTTTGTTTGACTTTGCCCAGGAGCTCCTTGTTCACCCATGGGGGGGCCTCTTGGTGTTTTTGCCTGACCTCCTCTTTGTTGGGATGCATCGCTCCTGAGCTTGGAGGAGGTGACCCTTGAATATTAGCCAGCTGTCTTGGGCCCCTCTTCCCTCCAGGACTTTGTCCCATGGTATTCTACTAAGCAGATCCCTGAAGAGGCCAAAGTCTGCTCTCCTGAAGGCCAGGGTAGTGAGCTTGCTGTGCACCTTCCTTGCTGCCCTGAGGATCTTGAACTCCACCATTTCATGGTCACTGCAGCCAAGGCTGCCCTTGAGCTTCACATCCCCTACCAGGCCCTCCTTGTTGGTGAGAACAAGGTCCAGCATGGCACCTCTCCTTGTGGCCTCCTCTGTCACTTGGAGGAGAAAGTTGTCATCAACACATTCCAGGAAGTTCCTGGATTGCTTGTGCTCTGCTGTGTTGTCCCTCCAACAGATGTGGGGTGGTTGAAGTCCCCCCTAAGGACCGGGGCTTGTGAGCGTGAGGCTGCTCCTGTCTGCCTATAGAGGGCTTCATCTGCTCGGTCCCCCTGGTCAGGTGGCCTGTAGCAGACCCCTGCTATGATGTCCCCTGCCCTAGTGCTCCCTTTAATCCTGACCCATAGGCCCTTGCAGGCGTGCACGCGTCTCCAGCTGCTCTTGTTTGTTCCCCGTGCTCCGTGCGTTCAGGTAGAGGCATTTCAGTTGTGCCCCCGATGAAGCTGACTTACTGGCTGTATTCTCCCAGTGTTTCTCTGAGTCCCTGGCTCATCTCCTCTAGGCTTCGAGTGTGCTGCAGTGTGTCCAGCACGTCTCTGAGCAGTAGGCCGAGGGCCCTCACCAGCACCCCATCCCTCCAACCTGGGCACGTCGTCCCACAACATGTTGCAGGCAAGCCTGATGTTATGCCCCTCCCCCTTCGAGCCTAGTTTAAAGCTCTGTCGACGAGCCCCGCTAGTTCCTGGGCAAAGATTCTCTTTCCCCTTTGAGAGAGGTGAATCCCATCAGAGTTCATTAAGCCTGGTGCCAGTGTAGGCCGTCCCACCGTCAGAGAACCCAAAGTTGTGGCGTTGCCACCAGCCACGGAGCCAGCGTGTTTATGGACTGTGCCCGCCTGTTCCTCCCAACGGTGCTGCCCTCCACTGGAAGGAGGGATTCCCCTGTTCCAGGTCGTGCCCACTTCTTCACCCCTTTCCCCTCAGCGGGCTACAAATCCATCAGATCCCACGGATCTGCAAAGTTTCCGTGGCTACCAGAAGCTCGCCCACCACCTTCTGCCCAGGCCACCAGGAGGATTGCTCTAAAAAGGCAGGAAGAGCCTGGTAACTGATTATTAGTAGCAGCGCTAGTGCCTGATCTGAGCACAATTGTGGTTCAAGCCTCCCCCGAGGAAAAGGACGCAGATGCGTGCTGCCTCTTGGAGATGTCTGCAGGACTGATTTTCATTCAGAGCGAGGGCAGAGAGAGATGTGCTAGCTGCCTGCATAGGAAGAGAGCCTGAGCGAGCCTTCAAAAATCGGACTCTCCTCCTCCAAACCCACTAGGTCCAAAGCACTCCAATTGTGCAGCAAAACTAAGACACGTACTAGATGACAGAGTTTATTAAATACCAAGCTGCAACAGAACACTTGGAATTAGACGCAGGGTAGTCGCTGCAAAAGGTGGAAGGCAAAGGTTTCCAGGCTTCCTTCATCTCCCTGTGAGCACTCTGTTTCCTGGCACTTCCTCTGCTCCAGCATCATCTCAGCGCTAACTACATCGGAGGTTCAGCTGTGACTGGCGAAGGGCAGGAAAAGCAAAGGCTGCGTGTTAGTTTTACAGCAGGCTGGGCCAAAGGTGGCACTGGAAAGTGGATCCTGGAAATGGAGCACTAACGCACAGATCCAGATACCGAAAACCAAAGACTCAAACGTGTCAACAACAAAGTTATAGCCTATGGGCTACAGACACACGTGGAAAATGGCATTACACGGAGATATGGATCACCTCGTTGCAGTTTTTGTGTTATTTCTTGTGCAGTTCTTTCTCCCATCTCTTTCAGACTGCTCTGTTTGGCTGTGACCTACCGTGTCAGTCCCACGCAGTGCGGACGGCTTTTCTCACAGGTCCTGGTTGTCTCTCGTCCACTGCCTGCGGTTTTTCGACTGCAGTCTCCAGCTGTTGAGAAATAATGTCACCAACTTGTAGGCAGCGAAACAGAAGGACCTCCAAGAGAGAGCTCTAAAGTTACTCACGTCTGTGGGAATCCGTGAGGTGGGGGGCCATCGAGGCTGCATTTGTCACCTGCTCTTTCGGATGAAAATTTTGATGTACGGTGACCGGCTACAGCCAAGAGGAAATTAGCAACATGGAACAAAAGCATAGGAAAAGAATCATACCGGTTCCTGCAGAAAAAGGTCATCACCTCAAATCCACCAAGCAAAGCAGAGCTCACCTTTCTTCTTAGTTTACCAGCTTGGCTGGCCACCTCCGAACAGCTGTTGTTCATCTCTCCCTGGAAACTGAGCTGGGACTCTTTCTCTCTCTCTTTCTCCGCATATGCCTTTAGCTTTGCCTGAGCTCCCTGCAGAAGCATCTTCAACCTGCACAGCAAATCAGTAAGGAAAGCGTGAAGCAAAGCAACAGTTGGCCTTTTTCACGTACTCTTACGGAAGCAGCACAGCCGTGGCTTGCTTCATCTGTAGTGGGCTTGAATTGCAGGCCAGGAATTACTGAGAGCAGCCAGTAATTACTCCAGTGCCAGACATCACGTGGAAGGCCCAAAGTTTACCTGAACAGAGGAAGAAAAGACTTCCTTCCCTCCCAGGAGAACTGCAGGCAGCCTGATTTTGCAAGGCCTTTTGCAGCTTTTTCAAACCATAGGCTCACGCACAGAAGCACTTTGCAAGATTGAATGTGAGGCTTGAATTTGCTCACAGATGGTTATGTACGTGCCTTTACGTGAGATTTCAGTCAAGCTTGACTTCCACTCAACATGATACTTCTTTAAAGCACTAAAAAGCCATGCCTGGTGTGTTCTTCCTTCAGCATACTGTTTGTCCGCCAAATTTCCTCCAGAAGCGCTTCTGATCGGCGTTTCATCTCAACCAGCTGCTTCGCTTCCTCGCTTTCACTCCCACACTTTCAAAATAGAAAAGATATGTCACACACGGAGTGCTGGAACAGGATCCATACACAGAACGTGCAGACAGCGTTCTCCACGAGGAAGAGAACATGGACCTCCCAAGTGCAGTCTCCTCTTGCAGCTCTCAACCACAGATCTCTCTCCCCTGTCCACAGCACAGAGCCTACCCATCAAAGGAAAGGGGCTAACGACTGCAGGAGCCCGCATATTGTGCACCAAGCAGATTCAAAATCCAGTAGCACCAGGGGAATGAGGAGGCGTATAGACCTTTCCCCTGAGGGTGCCCTGCCCAAAACCCTGGGGGGTTCTCCACAGCCCACCCGATCTTTTCATAAATTACCTGCCCACAAGAAATTGCCAGACTAAAAACAGTCATTCCCAGAAGCCGTTCATATACCTGCTGATGTTGGGGTTCCTTTGCAGTCCGTTTTGTCTGAAAGCCAGTTATCAAGTCCTCCAGGCCATTATGAGCCTACAGCAGCGTTAAGAGAAAAGAACTCATGCTAGGACTTTCCCGACTGAAGGTCACACCTCAGGGCCTTTCTTCTTCTCTTGCCAGCATCAGTGCAACACCATATTTGCCTGCCCTGCAACGCCACCCAAGCACAGCACACAAAATACTGCCTATGGAGGTGTCATTCCCTTATTAGTTGCGGATTTTCTTCTTTGGAGGTCTTCTCGTTGCATTACGGACCCACACCTTCTGGCCAACGAATCCAGAGTCACTAAAACAGGAAGGTGACCAGAGTCCAGGCAAGTGAAGAGTTCCTGTCACAGTCTGATGATGCCAGTCAGGCCTCCAGGATGAAGCGCTCTGCACCACCAAAAGAGCCCAAGGAAAGTCCGCAAGCAAAGCTACCAAATCCCTCTACTGCACGACTGTCTCAAGTGCTGCCTGAGGTCTCAACCTCACAACTGGTCGAAAGCAGCAAATACTGAAGCCAGTGCGTTAGCGTCAACTCCTTGACAAAGACGGCGTTAAGTAGGACTCGCTACAGTCTCATGGGACAACTCCCAAAGCCAGAAAGCTGGGGAATGGGCCAGCAGGACTTTCAGAGCAGCCTATAGTCAGTAGGACAGAGGAACTGATCTCTCCTAGGCTGTCCAGGAAAACCTCCTCTTAACAGCGGAACTAGGCTCTGTAGCTCATGAAAAGGGAAGGCTCTGACTGCCTTACTGTGGCAGAGGCTCGCAGATCTTTCTGAAGGGCTTCGATGGTCTTGGCTTGTTGCTGCGCTGTGGCTTCCAGCCTGGCCTTTCCAACTTGGAGCCTGCAAAAGAAGTACAGGCGTTACCACAGAAAGCCACAGGAGCACAAATCCCCAAAGAAGCGTGTGAAAGAACCTCATCTAAACCAAAAGCGTGGTTGAAAATCGTATACTATTATCTCACTGGCGTGCAAAACAGACAGTCCTATTTTCACACCATCACAGAAAGCGAGGCCTGGCTGCACTGTGTTACTTCCTTACCGTTGCAGGCGTTCTTCCAGCTCTGGGATAGCCGCAGTTGCGGAAGAGGCGGCCAGAAGGCCCTGCAGGTTCCTGGAAGTGGTTAGTTCCCTCTTCTTGTTCTCTAGGGCCTGCTTCAGGAACTGGACATAACACTCAGTCCGGATATGCTGTTCTCTCAATTCCTGCAGCTGTCAAACCACAACAAGAATCCCCAGGAGTCAGCTTAGGTTTGATAAAAAGGAGTGCACTGCTTTGACTCTCGCCTTGACTCTCGAAACGTGTGTTACTTCTTTGTCTTTTATACTGGCCCCTCTCCTATGTCTGCATTGATTTCCTACAGCGTTTCCTAAACGCTGCCACGACACTCCTCCTCTTCCTCCTCTCTCAAGGACTCCCAACACTCTCTGTAGCCACTTGCTGGCTGCTGCAACACGATTAGAAGCTCCTGCTCCTACAGTGACTTTGCAGCTCCGTAACAATGACGACGTGACGAGGGAATACAAAAAAGCACCAGCGCAACACTCCGCTATGCCTACTCTTTCTCTATCAGCACACCCTCAGAGAAAGAAGCAAATTCACCTTCTCCGTGAAACTTGAGAAGCAGCTTTTTGGAAGGAATGCACACACCCTTCCCCAATTAAGGACCAAGTGACTTCACAGTTAGTGACCTTTTTAATTGTAGGCGCCAGCCTTATAAAACAAGGCGAGTCACTTACATGTCACTCAGTCTACTCCTGTTGCAAAGTTGTCTAGTGCACTAAGACCAGCTTAGCGCAAACTTCCACTGTTAACTTCAAGCAGTGCAAACAGGCAGGCATCAAAGGCAGCAGTGCTGTTCCCTCCCACCCTCATCGCAGCTAGCCGCACACGGAGCCACCCTGGGTTACACAAAACCCCCAAGAAAGGATCAGTTCCCAACTCGGATTTGCTACGGAAAAGGCCTGGGCCCCTGCCAAGGAGACAGGCTTCCTCCGTACCTTAGCTGTTGACCTGTCCAGGTCCTCCTGCAACTGCAGCTGCTGTTCCTGCAGGTCCCTGCAGTAGCGCTTCTCAGCTTCCAGTGACGCTTCCGCCAGGGAGTTCTTTTTGAGAGTGTTGGCGAGCTCCTCCTGCAGCTGCCTGACCCATCTCTAAAGAAACGGTGTGCCATGAGCACAGAGAGATCAGTGAGGAGATGACAACATGAGATATGCTTTTACTCATGCGACTGCAAGAACAGCTCTCTGTACAGTGACAAGCTCTATTTTCAGGTATCTGCATCAACCTCTGATGGAGTCACCTGTCTATCGCTTTGACAATCCACTCGAGCTGAAGCATCCTGCTTTGGCTGAAGCTTTTCTATCTCCAGTGAAGAAATCTGAGTAAATGAGAACACAGACAGACAGTGGGGAAAGGAATGCCTAGCAACACTGCAACATCACACTGCATTTCAGCACAGGGGCTACAGAAGGATGACTTCCGCACGACAGCAGGAAGAGAAAGTACCACAGAATCAAACCAGGAGTCATCATCTTCCTCGTCTTCTGCTCCTGCTGCTGGGCAGACACCTACAAAGGAGGTAAGAAGCATGACGCTGCTGTGAGTGCTTATTTCACTCTGCTTTTCCCCATCGGCTTCACTCCAGAGAAGCTTGCCAAGGTAACCATTTAGTCCGCCAGGAAATTACCGTTGCCGCGCTCCCCTGCAAGGGACTGTGCGCACGCTCCGTGTCTGTCCGCAGTTGGAAGCACCGTGCCGGCCGACACTTTGTGAGGAGCTTCGGAATCCGTCTGCGTAATTCAAAAGACACACGTGAGAACTGGCACAGACTCCTTCTCGACCCGTTTCCAGGCCCAAAGCTCCCGCCTCAGCCAACGCGCGTAACGTGGTATCAGGCGACGGAAAGAACCAAAAGGGCAAACAGGGCCAGCGTGCTAGGCATCTCTGTTGAGCGGGGCTTTCAAAAGGGGCCAGAGTACACCTCCCGAAGACAAGCCCAAGAGCAAGCGAGCGGCGTGGGCCCCACTGCCTCTTTCAGAGAAGGTACCTTAGAATCAGAAGGGGAGTGAACTTCTTCCTCTTGCTCTTCTGCTGCTGCTGGCAAGACACCTACAAAGGAGTTAAGAAGTGCTATGCTGCTTTGCCTGTTTCACTCTGCTCTTCCCCATCCATCACGCTCTGCCCTCAAACGAATGGGTTATCATTGTGTTACAGGGAATAGTGACTTTTTCCTCATCACTCCTCCATGGCAGAAGGATCCTACCTGCTCTGGTCATTGCAGGTTCCCCCAAGGGAAAATGAGCAGTTGTCCCAGCGCAGGAGCTGTCAAGTACTGCTGGGCCTCCTGTGCCTCCCGCAGAACATTCTCCTGTCATTTCACACCTGATGTATTCCTCCAGTTGCTCAGCAGTACTATATACAGAACGAAATATGTATATATAAATATATATATGTCTCCATATAAAGGAAGGAAATGCATTCGGTAAAGATACCCCCGCAGGTGTGTGTACGTAGCTTGGCAGCACACAAGTGAATTGTCAGAGTGAACTCTGGGGGGAAGTAGTCCTTCAACATCCAAATCCACTCTTGACCCGGAAAGAGACGCATCAGAAGATGTCACTGAGCCCAGCTTCAACAAAGGTCTCAACACCTCATTAAACCCCAGTGATGTTACGAAAAAGGGCCGTACATCAGCACGGTCATTCTGAGAACGCGTCTGCTCTAATGAGGACGTAAACCACTTACTTGGTGTAAAGCGTTAACTCTCTGGCATATTGCATAGCTTGCTTGCCCATACAGTCTCGATGAGAAAGATCAGCACCGTGTCGAAGAAGACTTTTTATTGTATTCCTATTCCCAGCAAGAACAGCAATCATAAGAGGGGTCCTAAAGCATCCAAGAGATGATAGGCAATACGTCAGCTTCTGTGGACACTGCATTGCCATTACTTCAGTCCCCCGTTGCTCCCCAAACAATTCGTTTCCCCTCTCCGACAGGCAGAGTGAAAGCTCAGCCAAACACGTGGAAGCGTTGGAGAGTTCAGGTTGGCAGGACCTCAGGAGGTCTCCAGGCCAACCACCTGCCCAGAGCAGGCTCAGGGTGGGTGGGTGGGTGGGTTTGGGTGTGTGCGTGCGCGCGTGGCGCCACAGCCAATGCTTGCTTGCAGTCCTCAGTGTGGAAAGTGTCCCCTGAAGTAAGACAGCAGCCGAGCACGGGTCTGCTTTCACAAGTCACACAGAAGGAGCTCCTTCCGGGCAGCTCCTGGTTCTTTTTCAAAGCTCATTCCTATGCCTCCCATCGATCCAACTTGGACAACGCTAAGGAGTCTCACGCGCCCTTTTGACAAACCCATCACCTTTCATGCTTATCTCGAGCATGCACGTCAGCTCCTTTTTGAAGAAGGAACTCAACCATCTCTTCACAGCGCTCGGTGATGGCAAGAGTAAGCGGAGTGTACCCCAACTGAAAGGAGAAATTATCTGCCTTAGAAGAACACAGGAAAGTCAAGCAAGTTTTGGGAAGAGGAGCCTTACCCAAAGTCCAAGCTTACCTCATTCTGAGCATCGATATGGGCATTGTGCTCAAGTAACAGCTCCACTAGAGGTTTGCTAGGAATGACAGCAGCCATGTGAAGGGCAGTGTTGCCGCCAGCACCTTTGAGGTTGGCTTTGGCACCGTGCTCCAGCAGAATAGTCACGCAGTCTTTGTGCTGGTGGTCTACTGCCTGGAAATAAGACACAAAGGAGGAATAACTTCCAACACCTGTGCTTCTCTCTGTCAGAACTCCCGCAGCTCCCCAATGCTGTAAAGTACGAGCGTCTTCAAAGACTAGGCAACATATGCCCCTTCCCTGCTGACTACAGCATACCTGTTTCTACTGCAGGCCTACCTAAAGAATCACGTAAGGTACGTATCAGCCCAACGTACAGCGGCATAACGTAGCCCGCGTACCTTCATCAGCGGCGATTTCTTCAAACAGTCACGAGGGTTTAGCTGGCACTTCTTTCCTGCTAGGAATCGAACAACATCTGCGTGGCCGTTCGCGCAAGCAAGATGCAGAGGCGTCCTAGAAATTAAACGCGTTCAGTCAACACAGACAGGCAGCCGAAGGCATGGTTTCAGGCTGTTGTACCTGACGCATAGGGCCACAAGCCTCCACTGACAAAAAACAAGCTGAAAGCAAGCCTTCTTGTTCCAGAGCTGGTGGCAGCAATTGCACACCCAAAGCCTGGGGCTGGCTGGGAAAAATCCCCAACGCATCCATTGAGTCAGGAGGCATTTGCTCAGCCGGAGTCTATGGGGGCTACATAAATCTACGGAGGCTGTGGAGTCTGCGTAAGCCCCGGGTTTTCCCCCAATCAGTCCTGCGCCAGACGTGTCCCCGAGACAGAGGGGATGGCGTTTCTAAAAGCAATGGGAAGGCTGCGCTGTGTCTTTCTGCAAATCCATGCCCTGCTGAAGCAAGCCGCTCAGTCTGGCGCCAGGAAAGGAGCCGTCTCTGCTGGGACGAAGGCCTGCTGAGCTCCACAGAAAGTTCACTACAGGGAGCAGGCTGGCAGAGCAGGGCAGAGGGGAGCGTCGGCCGCCTCCTGTCCCAGCGTGGGCAGGCCTCCGGTAAGGCCAGCGCTGTGGAGCCGACCGTGCTCCTAGGGCGCTCGCGACCGTGCTGGGCTTTGCCGGCTCTTCCAGCCGGGGTGGGTGGAAGCTTTGCTGCGGGCACTGCCCGCCCCTTACTGCTTCTTCGCGTCCCGCCTGTTGATGCGGAGTCTCTTCCCCCACCACCAGCGCCGCTGCAGTTCGGCCAGGTCACCGCTGGCGGCCGCGCTGTGCAGCGCGCCCTGGCCCTTCTCCCGGAGCTCGGAGGCCCCGGCGGCGCCGGGCGCGGAAGCGCTGCCGGACGTCGAGCGCTCCCGCACGCTCCTGAGGAGCCCGATGAGCCTGTGCATGCTGTGGCGGGGACGAGGGGAGGGCACGGCCCGCCCCGGGGTCAGCAGCCGCGGGAAGCGCCTGGCAGGCTCTGCCGAGCCCCGGGCGAGAACGGGGAGAGGACGGGGAGAGGGCGAGAAGAGCCGAGAGCCGAGCCGAGAGCGGTGGCCGCAGCTCGCAGCCCCCGACGCTCCGAGCCAGGAGAAGCGCTGTCGCTCGCGCCGCGGCGGCAACAGCACTGAGCGCCGGCGCCTGCAGGGGGCGGCCTTGCAGCGGCGAGCGCGCTCGGGGCGTGACAGAGGGGGCGTCACAGAGGGGGCGTCACAGAGGGGCGGGGTGACGCCGGCCGGGGACTGCAAGTGGAATCTCCACTCCCCATCATCCTTCCTCCATGGGCTGCAGGGGGGCAGCCTGCCTCACCATGGTCTTCACCACGGGCTGCAGGGGGATCTCTGCTGCGGCGCCTGGAGCACCTCCTGCCCCCCTCCTGCACTGACCTGGGTGTCTGTAGAGTTTCTTACATCTTCTCGCTGCTCTCTCTGGCTGCAAAAGGTCCCACTAGGTTGGTTTTTTCCTTCTTAACTCTTCTCCCAGAGGTGCTACCACCGTTGGTGATTGGCTCGGCCTTGGCCAGCAGCGGGTCTGTCTTGGAGCTGGCTGGCATTGGCTCTGTCAGACATGGGGGAAGCTTCTAGTAGCTTCTCACAGAAGCCATGCCTGTACACCCCCCACTACCAAAACCTTGCCACACAAACCCGATACACTCTCGCACTGAACTGGTGTCTCAAAGGCTGCTGGAGTGCTGGGCTCAGCCCTGTAATATCAGTGAGGACAAACCTGGGGCTCTGCACCAAAATCTTTTGCTTCCTTGTGGAACCCCCATTATGAGGGCTGTGTTAAATTGTTAGGCTGCCCCTCCAGGTGTTCTGCTGCTGCTGGGGTTGAATGTGGGCCACTTCACCTGATGAACTACAGCAGAGGCACTCCAGATACTGTTCTAGCAGGTGAAGTACAGGTGCTCCTGCTGAAGAGAGTATTTTCATTGTGCCTCTGGTGTTGCCACCACTGTGATGGCAATGTGAAGCCAGAGCTCCTCGAGTCACCATTGCCTCAAAAGACATCCCTGGTTAGTCCAGGAGGTGGAGAAGCAGCAGAGTCTCTTTGGGCAACTGCAAGAAGCGAAGCCTGTTTGCTTTTCTGCCTGCCTGTATTTAGGCTAGATATGGCCCAGGTTTTGAGCTGGAGGCTGCAGTCCCAGGTCTGTGGAAGGACAGAGCTGGCAGGAGCTGTGGGGGTGGAGGAGAAGAGCAAGGGGAGGAGAAGAAGAAAGGTGGCAGTGGGGCTTGGATGCAGAATGCCTGCAGCTGACAGCATGTGAGCAGCCCTGTAAAGCTGGAGGAAGAGGTGACTAGTTACAGGCAATGTTTTTTGTGGCCAGTGTAAAAGCACAGGGTGCTGGGGTTGGATTTGGCTCCCGCAGGCTGGTTGAGAGGGCTGGGACAGAGACCTTATGAACGTAAAGGGCCTCTCTGGATTCACTTCAGCTCTGTGTGAATATGAGCGTTCAGTACTGGTTCTCCCCTCAGATATGCAGCAGCACGAGTGTGCCATGAGCTGGAAGGCACACGATGGGGAAGTCTACTCCGTTGAGTTCAGCTATGACGAGAATACAGTCTACAGCATAGGCGAGGATGGCAAGGTAGGCTCTGAGTGACCTTCTACTGGTCAGCTGGCAATGAGGTCCCTTCTGAAGGCTTCCCCATGTGGTTGGGGTAGGACTAAAAATAGCCTCCGAATCCGGAGGATCCGTGGGCTGCTAGCCGTAATCTTAGGTGTGCAGCACCACCCTGCTGCACGCAGCGTCTGCAGAGAGCGTGACTGGAAAGTGTCATAACAGCTGGAGCTGTCTCGGATCTTACCTGCAAATCCTACTGTTGGTCACATCCCCTTCCTAGGGAATCCATGTGAAGATAACCTTTCTGTGCCCCTGAGATCACCACATTTGAGATGCGGGGTTCACCAGGGAGCAGAGTCCTGACTGCCTCACATAAATTTCCTTGTCAGCAGCTCCCTGTTGCTTATAACAAAGGCTGCTTCAATGTCTGCAGTTCCAGAGTCTTCAGCAGCAGAGGTGTGGCTCAGGGAGGGAGACTGCCTGAAGGTGTGGGTCCTTGGCTGATGAGAGTTAATTGAATTCCCACCAGGATCCTGCCTGCAATGTGGAAAGACACATAGGCAGCAGTGCTTGTGGAAAGTAGGGCATATGTTTACCTGGATAGGAGGCACGCTTACAGCCTTTGCAGCCTGTGTTTTATAACAGTGTTGAGTTAGCACGTGGCTAGAAGGCTGCTGGGATCACGTCAGGGGTTCTGCAGAAGAAAGGGAGGCTAGAGAAGACATGCATGAGGCAGCACGGTGCATGCTGATAGCATGGCTAAAACCAGAATGGCCAGTGCAAAACCCGAGTATTCTTTCAGTATAGCATTTTTGCAGTGCTTTTTTTTGTTTTTCCTTTCTGCGTGTTTTTTGGGGAGTTGTTTTGTTTGTTTGTTTGTTTTTTCATAGAAAGAAAATATTCCCTTGCACTTGATTTCTGTGCTCTGTTCAGTTGTTGCTGCAAAACATGGAGGGTGGCTGGGGCAGTGATGTGCCAAGAACGTGTCCTGCCTGGAGAAAAGACCCTTGTGCTTTCACCAGGCGCTTCCGACACTGACACCCGCACGCTGGGGAGAACCAGTGCAAGACATCCAGGAACAAAATGAATCGCATTGCTTCAGATGTATTGTGTTCCCTTGCGATACCTGCTACCACCTAAAGGAGAGATCCTGAGTCAGACTTTTTGAGATGCTTGTGTTGGAGTTCAGAAGCTACCTAATGCCTAGCAGCTACCTGATGGCGGATAGGAGGAGGGAGGGCCAGAACCAGTCTGGTCTGGCATAGTGCTCTCTGTACTGGAGCTGTCGCTCCCCCTGCATTCCCCCAACATCAGGGCAAGTGCTGCGCTCAGGTATTGCGTAGTCTTTGGATGGACTGCAAAGCAGCCAGATTTCATCTGCTTACGCATCACCACGGAGCTTACTGCTGCTTCTGTCCTTGGCCTTTATTGGGAGTTTACAGTCCTGCTCCTTGGCAGAGCTCTCATTCTCAATTATGTGAAGAACGGGTCCAATTTCCTGTTTGAAGACACCTTTGGTATCTTCCAAAGGCCATTTTGGTTTTAGAGCCTGGAGGTTAATATTCACCAACGTGAAGGGTGACTGTCCGGAGAGGAGGTGCAACGTTATTTCAGTCTGTTCTTGCTAAATGTGGTTTGCTGTATTTGTGAAGAGTGGCTTGTCAAAGTTGTAATGCCTAGCTAGCTGTCTCTTCCCATTTGAAGAGATGAGGACCAGGCCAGGTGGACTTGCATAGCTGGCAGCTTCTACTGCTGCCCAGCCAAACCTGGAGCATGATGGTTCTTCTCCAGTTCCAGGTCTCATACTGGGGGTTGGAAATCAAGATTCGCTTGGCTAACTCTACAGCCATTCTTCACTGGCGGCCTCACACCTCGCAACGCGACTTGGTGTCTGAGAAGGTTGTTGCCATCTTTGTGCCTGGAGATGCTGGATGGAGTCTGCAGTTGTTTTGTCTGTTGCATGTAGGCCAAGGAAGACTACAGTTACAGCTAAGATGAGGTCAGACTTGGGCAAAAAGCTCCTTGAAGCAGGCAGGAGGCCGAGCTGAATAAAACGGAGCCTGCAGTGTGAAATTTCCAGATCACTGGAGATGTTTGTGCCTTGAAAGCAGAGCATCATCAGGGCTGGAAGGGGCATTGTCTCATCCGTCTTATCTGTCGCCGGCCTGCTCAAAGGAGGGTCAGCCAGCGCAGGGCGGCCACGTCCAGTTTGGAGCATCTCCAAATATGGAGAGTCCACAACCTCTGCATGGTACAAATAAGCCGCCAGCAGGCTGAGCTGGGGTCTCCAGCCCCACCCCAGGTCCCTGACACCAGTCTCACGAGAGAAAACGTTTTTCCTTAGGTTGAGGTGGGATTCATAGAACCACAGCATGGTTTGGGTTGGAAGGGACCTCGCAGACCACCTAGTTCCAACCCCCCTGCCATGGGCAGGAACACCCTCCACTAGACCACGTTGCCCAAAGCCTCATCCAACCTGGCCTTAAACACTTCCGGGGAAGGGGCATCCAGAACCCCTCTGGGCAACCTGTTCCAGTGCCTCACCACCCTCACAGTAAAGAATTTCTTTCTAACATCTAATCTAAATCGAACCTCCTTCAGCTTAAGCCCATTACCCCTTAACAGTCCCTCTCCATCTTTCCTGTAGGCCTCCTTCAGGTACTGGAAGGCCGCAACTAGATCTCCCTGGAGCTTTCTCTTCTCCAGGCTGAACAACCCCATCTCTCTCAGCCTGTCCTCACAGGAGAGGTGCTCCAGCCCTCTGATCAGCTTTGTGGCCCTCCTCTGGACTCTCACCAACAGCTCGATGTCTTCCTTGCACTGGGGCCCCCAGAGCTGGATGCAGTACTCCAGGTGGGGTCTCACAAGAGCAGAGTGGAGGGGCAGAATCACCTCCCTCGACCTGCTGGTCGCACTTCTTTTGATGCAGCCCAGGACACAGTTGCCTTTCTGGGCTGCAGTTGCACATTGCCGGCTCATGTTGAGCTTGTCATCAACCAACACCCCCAAGTCCTTCTCCTCAGGGCTGCTTTCAATCCATTCCTCGCCCAGCCTATATGGATTGCGCCGACCCATGTGCGGGACCTTGCACTTGGCCTTGTTGAACTTCATGCGGTTCACACGGGCCCGCCTCTCAAGCCTATCAAGGTCCCTCTGGATGGCATCCCTTCCCTCCAGCGTGTCGACCACACCACACAGCTTGGTGTCGTCGGCAAACTTGCTGAGGGTGCACTCGATCCCGCTGTCCGTGTCGCCGACAAAGATGTTAGACAGTGCTGGTCTCAGTACCGACCCCTGAGGAACGCCACTCGTCACCGTTCTCCACTTGGACATTGAGCCGTTGACCGCAACTCCCTGAGTGCGACCATCCAGCCAATTCCTTCTCTACCGAGTGCTCCATCCATCCAATCCATGTCTCTCCAATTTAGAGACAAGGATGTCGTGCGGGACAGCGTCAAATGCCTTGCACGAGTCCAGGCAGATGATGTCTGTCACTCTTCCTTTGTCCGCCAGCGCTGTAACCCCATCAGAGAAGGCCACCAAATTTGTCAGGCACGATTTGCCTTGAGTGAAGCCACGTTGGCCATCACCAATCACCTCTTTATTTTCCATGTGCCTGAGCATAGTCTCCAGGAGGGTCTGTTCCATAATCTTGCCAGGCACGGAGGTGAGACTGACCGGCCTGTAGTTCCCTGGGTCTCCCTTTTTTCCCTTCTCAAAAATGGGGGTTATGTTTCCCCTTTTCCAGTCAGTGGGAAAAGTCAGGTCCCGTGGACTTGTGCACCTTCAGGTTCCTTAGATATTCTCGAACCTGATCTGCTCTTACAGTGGGCGTTTCTTCATTCTCCCAGTCCTTGCCTTTGCCTTCTGTGACCTGGGCAGTGTGGCTCAAGCACTTGCCAGTGAAGACTGAGGCAACAAAGTCATTGAGTGAGTGCCCCAGCTTCCTCCGTGTCCTGGGTAACCAGGTCGCCTGTTTCAGTCCGGAGGGGAACCACATTTTCCCTCGTCCTCCTTTTATCACTAACATGCCTATAGAACCTTTTCATGTTGTCCTTAACATCCCTGGCCAGATTTAATTTTATCAGGGCTTTGGCTTTCCTAACCTGGTCCCTGGCTGCTCGGACAGTTTCTCTGTATTCCTCCCAGGCTACCTGTCCTTGCTTCCACCCTCTGTAGGCTTCCTTTTTTTGTTTGACTTTGCCCAGGAGCTCCTTGTTCACCCATGGGGGGGCCTCTTGGTGTTTTTGCCTGACCTCCTCTTTGTTGGGATGCATCGCTCCTGAGCTTGGAGGAGGTGACCCTTGAATATTAGCCAGCTGTCTTGGGCCCCTCTTCCCTCCAGGACTTTGTCCCATGGTATTCTACCAAGCAGATCCCTGAAGAGGCCAAAGTCTGCTCTCCTGAAGGCCAGGGCAGTGAGCTTGCTGTGCACCTTCCTTGCTGCCCTGAGGATCTTGAACTCCACCATTTCATGGTCACTGCAGCCAAGGCTGCCCTTGAGCTTCACATCCCCTACCAGGCCCTCCTTGTTGGTGAGAACAAGGTCCAGCATGGCACCTCTCCTTGTGGCCTCCTCTGTCACTTGGAGGAGAAAGTTGTCATCAACACATTCCAGGAAGTTCCTGGATTGCTTGTGCTCTGCTGTGTTGTCCCTCCAACAGATGTGGGGTGGTTGAAGTCCCCCCTAAGGACCGGGGCTTGTGAGCGTGAGGCTGCTCCTGTCTGCCTATAGAGGGCTTCATCTGCTCGGTCCCCCTGGTCAGGTGGCCTGTAGCAGACCCCTGCTATGATGTCCCCTGCCCTAGTGCTCCCTTTAATCCTGACCCATAGGCCCTTGCAGGCGTGCACGCGTCTCCAGCTGCTCTTGTTTGTTCCCCGTGCTCCGTGCGTTCAGGTAGAGGCATTTCAGTTGTGCCCCCGATGAAGCTGACTTACTGGCTGTATTCTCCCAGTGTTTCTCTGAGTCCCTGGCTCATCTCCTCTAGGCTTCGAGTGTGCTGCAGTGTGTCCAGCACGTCTCTGAGCAGTAGGCCGAGGGCCCTCACCAGCACCCCATCCCTCCAACCTGGGCACGTCGTCCCACAACATGTTGCAGGCAAGCCTGATGTTATGCCCCTCCCCCTTCGAGCCTAGTTTAAAGCTCTGTCGACGAGCCCCGCTAGTTCCTGGGCAAAGATTCTCTTTCCCCTTTGAGAGAGGTGAATCCCATCAGAGTTCATTAAGCCTGGTGCCGTGTAGGCCATCCCACCGTCAGAGAACCCAAAGTTGTGGCGTTGCCACCAGCCACGGAGCCACGTGTTTATGGACTGTGCCCGCCTGTTCCTCCCAACGGTGCTGCCCTCCACTGGAAGGAGGGATTCCCCTGTTCCAGGTCGTGCCCACTTCTTCACCCCTTTCCCCTCAGCGGGCTACAAATCCATCAGATCCCCACGGGATCTGCAAAGCTTCCGTGGCTACCAGAAGCTCGCCCACCACCTTCTGCCCAGGCCACCAGGAGGATTGCTCTAAAAAGGCAGGAAGAGCCTGGTAACTGATTATTAGTAGCAGCGCTAGTGCCTGATCTGAGCACAATTGTGGTTCAAGCCTCCCCCGAGGAAAAGGACGCAGATGCGTGCTGCCTCTTGGAGATGTCTGCAGGACTGATTTTCATTCAGAGCGAGGGCAGAGAGAGATGTGCTAGCTGCCTGCATAGGAAGAGAGCCTGAGCGAGCCTTCAAAAATCGGACTCTCCTCCTCCAAACCCACTAGGTCCAAAGCACTCCAATTGTGCAGCAAAACTAAGACACGTACTAGATGACAGAGTTTATTAAATACCAAGCTGCAACAGAACACTTGGAATTAGACGCAGGGTAGTCGCTGCAAAAGGTGGAAGGCAAAGGTTTCCAGGCTTCCTTCATCTCCCTGTGAGCACTCTGTTTCCTGGCACTTCCTCTGCTCCAGCATCATCTCAGCGCTAACTACATCGGAGGTTCAGCTGTGACTGGCGAAGGGCAGGAAAAGCAAAGGCTGCGTGTTAGTTTTACAGCAGGCTGGGCCAAAGGTGGCACTGGAAAGTGGATCCTGGAAATGGAGCACTCACGCACAGATCCAGATACCGAAAACCAAAGACTCAAACGTGTCAACAACAAAGTTATAGCCTATGGGCTACAGACACACGTGGAAAATGGCATTACATGGAGATATGGATCACCTCGTTGCAGTTTTTGTGTTATTTCTTGTGCAGTTCTTTCTCCCATCTCTTTCAGACTGCTCTGTTTGGCTGTGACCTACCGTGTCAGTCCCACGCAGTGCGGACGGCTTTTCTCACAGGTCCTGGTTGTCTCTCGTCCACTGCCTGCGGTTTTTCGACTGCGTCTCCAGCTGTTGAGAAATAATGTCACCAACTTGTAGGCAGCGAAACAGAAGGACCTCCAAGAGAGAGCTCTAAAGTTACTCACGTCTGTGGGAATCCGTGAGGTGGGGGGCCATCGAGGCTGCATTTGTCACCTGCTCTTTCGGATGAAAATTTTGATGTACGGTGACCGGCTACAGCCAAGAGGAAATTAGCAACATGGAACAAAAGCATAGGAAAAGAATCATACCGGTTCCAGCAGAAAAAGGTCATCACCTCAAATCCACCAAGCAAAGCAGAGCTCACCTTTCTTCTTAGTTTACCAGCTTGGCTGGCCATCTCCGAACAGCTGTTGTTCATCTCTCCCTGGAAACTGAGCTGGGACTCTTTCTCTCTCTCTTTCTCCGCATATGCCTTTAGCTTTGCCTGAGCTCCCTGCAGAAGCATCTTCAACCTGCACAGCAAATCAGTAAGGAAAGCGTGAAGCAAAGCAGCAGTTGGCCTTTTTCACGTACTCTTACGGAAGCAGCACAGCCATGGCTTGCTTCATCTGTAGTGGGCTTGAATTGCAGGCCAGGAATTACTGAGAGCAGCCAGTAATTACTCCAGTGCCAGACATCACGTGGAAGGCCCAAAGTTTACCTGAACAGAGGAAGAAAAGACTTCCTTCCCTCCCAGGAGAACTGCAGGCAGCCTGATTTTGCAAGGCCTTTTGCAGCTTTTTCAAACCATAGGCTCACGCACAGAAGCACTTTGCAAGATTGAATGTGAGGCTTGAATTTGCTCACAGATGGTTATGTACGTGCCTTTACGTGAGATTTCAGTCAAGCTTGACTTCCACTCAACATGATACTTCTTTAAAGCACTAAAAAGCCATGCCTGGTATGTTCTTCCTTCAGCATACTGTTTGTCCGCCAAATTTCCTCCAGAAGCACTTCTGATCGGCGTTTCATCTCGACCAGCTGCTTCGCTTCCTTGCTTTCACTCCCACACTTTCAAAATAGAAAAGATATGTCACACACGGAGTGCTGGAACAGGATCCATACGCAGAACGTGCAGACAGCGTTCTCCACGAGGAAGAGAACATGGACCTCCCAAGTGCAGTCTCCTCTTGCAGCTCTCAACCACAGATCTCTCTCCCCTGTCCACAGCACAGAGCCTACCCATCAAAGGAAAGGGGCTAACGACTGCAGGAGCCCGCATATTGTGCACCAAGCGGATTCAAAATCCAGTAGCACCAGGGGAATGAGGAGGCGTATAGACCTTTCCCCTGAGGGTGCCCTGCCCAAAACCCTGGGGGGTTCTCCACAGCCCACCCGATCTTTTCATAAATTACCTGCCCACAAGAAATTGCCAGACTAAAAACAGTCATTCCCAGAAGCCGTTCATATACCTGCTGATGTTGGGGTTCCTTTGCAGTCCGTTTTGTCTGAAAGCCAGTTATCAAGTCCTCCAGGCCATTACGAGCCTACAGCAGCGTTAAGAGAAAAGAACTCATGCTAGGACTTTCCCGACTGAAGGTCACACCTCAGGGCCTTTCTTCTTCTCTTGCCAGCATCAGTGCAACACCATATTTGCCTGCCCTGCAACGCCACCCAAGCACAGCACACAAAATACTGCCTATGGAGGTGTCATTCCCTTATTAGTTGCGGATTTTCTTCTTTGGAGGTCTTCTCGTTGCATTACGGACCCACACCTTCTGGCCAACGAATCCAGAGTCACTAAAACAGGAAGGTGACCAGAGTCCAGGCAAGTGAAGAGTTCCTGTCACAGTCTGATGATGCCAGTCAGGCCTCCAGGATGAAGCGCTCTGCACCACCAAAAGAGCCCAAGGAAAGTCCGCAAGCAAAGCTACCAAATCCCTCTACTGCACGACTGTCTCAAGTGCTGCCTGAGGTCTCAACCTCACAACTGGTCGAAAGCAGCAAATACTGAAGCCAGTGCGTTAGCGTCAACTCCTTGACAAAGACGGCGTTAAGTAGGACTCGCTACAGTCTCATGGGACAACTCCCAAAGCCAGAAAGCTGGGGAATGGGCCAGCAGGACTTTCAGAGCAGCCTATAGTCAGTAGGACAGAGGAACTGATCTCTCCTAGGCTGTCCAGGAAAACCTCCTCTTAACAGCGGAACTAGGCTCTGTAGCTCATGAAAAGGGAAGGCTCTGACTGCCTTACTGTGGCAGAGGCTCGCAGATCTTTCTGAAGGGCTTCGATGGTCTTGGCTTGTTGCTGCGCTGTGGCTTCCAGCCTGGCCTTTCCAACTTGGAGCCTGCAAAAGAAGTACAGGCGTTACCACAGAAAGCCACAGGAGCACAAATCCCCAAAGAAGCGTGTGAAAGAACCTCATCTAAACCAAAAGCGTGGTTGAAAATTGTATACTATTATCTCACTGGCGTGCAAAACAGACAGTCCTATTTTCACACCATCACAGAAAGCGAGGCCTGGCTGCACTGTGTTACTTCCTTACCGTTGCAGGCGTTCTTCCAGCTCTGGGATAGCCGCAGTTGCGGAAGAGGCGGCCAGAAGGCCCTGCAGGTTCCTGGAAGTGGTTAGTTCCCTCTTCTTGTTCTCTAGGGCCTGCTTCAGGAACTGGACATAACACTCAGTCCGGATATGCTGTTCTCTCAATTCCTGCAGCTGTCAAACCACAACAAGAATCCCCAGGAGTCAGCTTAGGTTTGATAAAAAGGAGTGCACTGCTTTGACTCTCGCCTTGACTCTCGAAACGTGTGTTACTTCTTTGTCTTTTATACTGGCCCCTCTCCTATGTCTGCATTGATTTCCTACAGCGTTTCCTAAACGCTGCCACGACACTCCTCCTCTTCCTCCTCTCTCAAGGACTCCCAACACTCTCTGTAGCCACTTGCTGGCTGCTGCAACACGATTAGAAGCTCCTGCTCCTACAGTGACTTTGCAGCTCCGTAACAATGACGACGTGACGAGGGAATACAAAAAAGCACCAGCGCAACACTCCGCTATGCCTACTCTTTCTCTATCAGCACACCCTCAGAGAAAGAAGCAAATTCACCTTCTCCGTGAAACTTGAGAAGCAGCTTTTTGGAAGGAATGCACACACCCTTCCCCAATTAAGGACCAAGTGACTTCACAGTTAGTGACCTTTTTAATTGTAGGCGCCAGCCTTATAAAACAAGGCGAGTCACTTACATGTCACTCAGTCTACTCCTGTTGCAAAGTTGTCTAGTGCACTAAGACCAGCTTAGCGCAAACTTCCACTGTTAACTTCAAGCAGTGCAAACAGGCAGGCATCAAAGGCAGCAGTGCTGTTCCCTCCCACCCTCATCGCAGCTAGCCGCACACGGAGCCACCCTGGGTTACACAAAACCCCCAAGAAAGGATCAGTTCCCAACTCAGATTTGCTACGGAAAAGGCCTGGGCCCCTGCCAAGGAGACAGGCTTCCTCCGTACCTTAGCTGTTGACCTGTCCAGGTCCTCCTGCAACTGCAGCTGCTGTTCCTGCAGGTCCCTGCAGTAGCGCTTCTCAGCTTCCAGTGACGCTTCCGCCAGGGAGTTCTTTTTGAGAGTGTTGGCGAGCTCCTCCTGCAGCTGCCTGACCCATCTCTAAAGAAACGGTGTGCCATGAGCACAGAGAGATCAGTGAGGAGATGACAACATGAGATAGGCTTTTACTCATGCGACTGCAAGAACAGCTCTCTGTACAGTGACAAGCTCTATTTTCAGGTATCTGCATCAACCTCTGATGGAGTCACCTGTCTATCGCTTTGACAATCCACTCGAGCTGAAGCATCCTGCTTTGGCTGAAGCTTTTCTATCTCCAGTGAAGAAATCTGAGTAAATGAGAACACAGACAGACAGTGGGGAAAGGAATGCCTAGCAACACTGCAACATCACACTGCATTTCAGCACAGGGGCTACAGAAGCATGACTTCCGCACGACAGCAGGAAGAGAAAGTACCACAGAATCAAACCAGGAGTCATCATCTTCCTCGTCTTCTGCTCCTGCTGCTGGGCAGACACCTACAAAGGAGGTAAGAAGCATGACGCTGCTGTGAGTGCTTATTTCACTCTGCTTTTCCCCATCGGCTTCACTCCAGAGAAGCTTGCCAAGGTAACCATTTAGTCCGCCAGGAAATTACCGTTGCCGCGCTCCCCTGCAAGGGACTGTGCGCACGCTCCGTGTCTGTCCGCAGTTGGAAGCACCGTGCCGGCTGACACTTTGTGAGGAGCTTCGGAATCCGTCTGCGTAATTCAAAAGACACACGTGAGAACTGGCACAGACTCCTTCTCGACCCGTTTCCAGGCCCAAAGCTCCCGCCTCAGCCAACGCGCGTAACGTGGTATCAGGCGACGGAAAGAACCAAAAGGGCAAACAGGGCCAGCGTGCTAGGCATCTCTGTTGAGCGGGGCTTTCAAAAGGGGCCAGAGTACACCTCCCGAAGACAAGCCCAAGAGCAAGCGAGCGGCGTGGGCCCCACTGCCTCTTTCAGAGAAGGTACCTTAGAATCAGAAGGGGAGTGAACTTCTTCCTCTTGCTCTTCTGCTGCTGCTGGCAAGACACCTACAAAGGAGTTAAGAAGTGCTATGCTGCTTTGCCTGTTTCACTCTGCTCTTCCCCATCCATCACGCTCTGCCCTCAAACGAATGGGTTATCATTGTGTTACAGGGAATAGTGACTTTTTCCTCATCACTCCTCCATGGCAGAAGGATCCTACCTGCTCTGGTCATTGCAGGTTCCCCCAAGGGAAAATGAGCAGTTGTCCCAGCGCAGGAGCTGTCAAGTACTGCTGGGCCTCCTGTGCCTCCCGCAGAACATTCTCCTGTCATTTCACACCTGATGTATTCCTCCAGTTGCTCAGCAGTACTATATACAGAACGAAATATGTATATATAAATATATATATGTCTCCATATAAAGGAAGGAAATGCATTCGGTAAAGATACCCCCGCAGGTGTGTGTATGTAGCTTGGCAGCACACAAGTGAATTGTCAGAGTGAACTCTGGGGGGAAGTAGTCCTTCAACATCCAAATCCACTCTTGACCCGGAAAGAGACGCATCAGAAGATGTCACTGAGCCCAGCTTCAACAAAGGTCTCAACACCTCATTAAACCCCAGTGATGTTACGAAAAAGGGCCGTACATCAGCACGGTCGTTCTGAGAACGCGTCTGCTCTAATGAGGACGTAAACCACTTACTTGGTGTAAAGCGTTAACTCTCTGGCATATTGCATAGCTTGCTTGCCCATACAGTCTCGATGAGAAAGATCAGCACCGTGTCGAAGAAGACTTTTTATTGTATTCCTATTCCCAGCAAGAACAGCAATCATAAGAGGGGTCCTAAAGCATCCAAGAGATGATAGGCAATACGTCAGCTTCTGTGGACACTGCATTGCCATTACTTCAGTCCCCCGTTGCTCCCCAAACAATTCGTTTCCCCTCTCCGACAGGCAGAGTGAAAGCTCAGCCAAACACGTGGAAGCGTTGGAGAATTCAGGTTGGCAGGACCTCAGGAGGTCTCCAGGCCAACCACCTGCCCAGAGCAGGCTCAGGGTGGGTGGGTGGGTGGGTTTGGGTGTGTGCGTGCGCACGTGGCGCCACAGCCAATGCTTGCTTGCAGTCCTCAGTGTGGAAAGTGTCCCCTGAAGTAAGACAGCAGCCGAGCACGGGTCTGCTTTCACAAGTCACACAGAAGGAGCTCCTTCCGGGCAGCTCCTGGTTCTTTTTCAAAGCTCATTCCTATGCCTCCCATCGATCCAACTTGGACAACGCTAAGGAGTCTCACGCGCCCTTTTGACAAACCCATCACCTTTCATGCTTATCTCGAGCATGCACGTCAGCTCCTTTTTGAAGAAGGAACTCAACCATCTCTTCACAGCGCTCGGTGATGGCAAGAGTAAGCGGAGTGTACCCCAACTGAAAGGAGAAATTATCTGCCTTAGAAGAACACAGGAAAGTCAAGCAAGTTTTGGGAAGAGGAGCCTTACCCAAAGTCCAAGCTTACCTCATTCTGAGCATCGATATGGGCATTGTGCTCAAGTAACAGCTCCACTAGAGGTTTGCTAGGAATGACAGCAGCCATGTGAAGGGCAGTGTTGCCGCCAGCACCTTTGAGGTTGGCTTTGGCACCGTGCTCCAGCAGAATAGTCACGCAGTCTTTGTGCTGGTGGTCTACTGCCTGGAAATAAGACACAAAGGAGGAATAACTTCCAACACCTGTGCTTCTCTCTGTCAGAACTCCCGCAGCTCCCCAATGCTGTAAAGTACGAGCGTCTTCAAAGACTAGGCAACATATGCCCCTTCCCTGCTGACTACAGCATACCTGTTTCTACGCAGGCCTACCTAAAGAATCACGTAAGGTACGTATCAGCCCAACGTACAGCGGCATAACGTAGCCCGCGTACCTTCATCAGCGGCGATTTCTTCAAACAGTCACGAGGGTTTAGCTGGCACTTCTTTCCTGCTAGGAATCGAACAACATCTGCGTGGCCGTTCGCGCAAGCAAGATGCAGAGGCGTCCTAGAAATTAAACGCGTTCAGTCAACACAGACAGGCAGCCGAAGGCATGGTTTCAGGCTGTTGTACCTGACGCATAGGGCCACAAGCCTCAACTGACAAAAAACAAGCTGAAAGCAAGCCTTCTTGTTCCAGAGCTGGTGGCAGCAATTGCACACCCAAAGCCTGGGGCTGGCTGGGAAAAATCCCCAACGCATCCATTGAGTCAGGAGGCATTTGCTCAGCCGGAGTCTATGGGGGCTACATAAATCTACGGAGGCTGTGGAGTCTGCGTAAGCCCCGGGTTTTCCCCCAATCAGTCCTGCGCCAGACGTGTCCCCGAGACAGAGGGGATGGCGTTTCTAAAAGCAATGGGAAGGCTGCGCTGTGTCTTTCTGCAAATCCATGCCCTGCTGAAGCAAGCCGCTCAGTCTGGCGCCAGGAAAGGAGCCGTCTCTGCTGGGACGAAGGCCTGCTGAGCTCCACAGAAAGTTCACTACAGGGAGCAGGCTGGCAGAGCAGGGCAGAGGGGAGCGTCGGCCGCCTCCTGTCCCAGCGTGGGCAGGCCTCCGGTAAGGCCAGCGCTGTGGAGCCGACCGTGCTCCTAGGGCGCTCGCGACCGTGCTGGGCTTTGCCGGCTCTTCCAGCCGGGGTGGGTGGAAGCTTTGCTGCGGGCACTGCCCGCCCCTTACTGCTTCTTCGCGTCCCGCCTGTTGATGCGGAGTCTCTTCCCCCACCACCAGCGCCGCTGCAGTTCGGCCAGGTCACCGCTGGCGGCCGCGCTGTGCAGCGCGCCCTGGCCCTTCTCCCGGAGCTCGGAGGCCCCGGCGGCGCCGGGCGCGGAAGCGCTGCCGGACGTCGAGCGCTCCCGCACGCTCCTGAGGAGCCCGATGAGCCTGTGCATGCTGCGGCGGGGACGAGGGGAGGGCACGGCCCGCCCCGGGGTCAGCAGCCGCGGGAAGCGCCTGGCAGGCTCTGCCGAGCCCCGGGCGAGAACGGGGAGAGGACGGGGAGAGGGCGAGAAGAGCCGAGAGCCGAGCCGAGAGCGGTGGCCGCAGCTCGCAGCCCCCGACGCTCCGAGCCAGAGAAGCGCTGTCGCTCCCGCCGCGGCGGCAACAGCACTGAGCGCCGGCGCCTGCAGGGGGCGGCCTTGCAGCGGCGAGCGCGCTCGGGGCGTGACAGAGGGGGCGTCACAGAGGGGGCGTCACAGAGGGGCGGGGTGACGCCGGCCGGGGACGAACGGGCTGTGCTTTCGCCGTCATCGCGCCCCCGGGCAGGAGCGGTATGAAATCGTCTCCGAAAACGTGCGCTTTGCAGAGCTGCTATTCAGGAGCTCTATGTGCTCCCTCGTTAGAATATTGAAGGATGCGTCCCTCTCTGCTTCGGGCGAGGCTTTGGAGTAAAATACGGTATTGCTGACAAACCGTTGAGCACGCAGCAAAGCCCTCTCCCACCTCCCCACTTGGTGCTGCGTGAGCGGCGGGAGCAGCGTCTGCTCGGGCGGCAGCCTGGTGCGTCTGCCTGCCCCTGCTGGGCTCTCTCCGGAGCCGGAGCCCGAGCCCGCCCGCGCTGCTTCCTTGTCTCCCTCCCCACCTGGTCAAGCACCGGGTTCTGTCGTTACTTGGGTATTTTGGGGCGGTTTGGGGTTGTTTGGCTGCTCGCCTGCACGGTTTAGCGAGGAGCAGGGCTCGGAGGGACGGGAGAACGCTGCCCCGGCGGACGCGGTTGGTGACAGCGGGGGGGGCCCTGGGCTTCCCGCTCGGGGGCGGCTCCCGGCGCCGCCCGCCCCGCCCCGCCCCGCCCCGCCCCACGCGCGATGCTGCCGCGCGGGACATGGCGGCGGGCGGGCGGCGGCGGCTTCTCCCGGCCTGGATGGGGGCGGCGGCGCCCCCCCCCCAAGGCCGGGCGGCGGAGGCAGGCGACGGCAGGGCCCAGGTAGCGCCGCTGGGGCGGGTGGAGCGGTGCGGGCGGCGGGCGGGCGAGGCTCGGCCCTGCCCGCGCTGAGTGTCTCCCCGTGCGGTGCTCAGGACGGCGGCGGTGGTGTACTGCATGAATGAGGCGGAGCTGGTGGACGTGGCCCTGGCGTTGCTAGCCGAGGTGAGCCCGCCCGCCCGGGGGTGGGGACGCGGCGCCGGTCCTTCTGGGAGGCCGCTGGCGCCGGCCTTCCTGCTCTCGGCTGCCTCGCCGGGCGCTGCGGGACAAAACCAGCGTCCGCCGTGGACCTGGGGACTGGCGAGGGGATGCGCCCCCTGCCCCCTTGGGGTGCTCCCGTGCTGAAGTCACGCCCAGCCGGGTCTGGCTGTTTTCCCCTTGCTCAGAATCTGCAGTGCAAGAAAGGCGAGGAGAAGGCCCGGTCCACGAGCAAAGAGGAGCTGGAGCTCCAGCCAACGCCAAACGAGGCTCCTGGAAGCACAGCCAGCACCGGGGGAGGCAGTGACCGCAGCCCGGCTCTCCCGTCCCCTCCTGACGCTGATGCCGACGCAGAGAGGACAGGCTGGGAGGACTCTGAGGACGATATTCTGAAATATGTCAGGGAGATCTTTTTCAGCTAGCGTTGCTTCCTCTGCAGTTCCCTAGGAGCAAAGTGGACAGTGGGGAGGGTGTCCCCTCCCACAGCACTGAGAATGGTGGGAGGACAGCCTGGAGTGGGCTATCTAGCTGCCGTGTTGGTGGCCTCTGGAGCTGGTAGGAGGCCCATGAAGGCCGTGGGGGAAGAGGAAGGGGGCACTCACATCTCCCAGCGTGTGCTGGGTTCAGTGGGATTCGGTTACGTTCATTTCTGTTGGGCATCTCAGAGCATGGACAGATTAAAGAGGATATTTGGATTTGTGTGAGTGTCCCTTTGGTGGGTCAGTGTTGGGACTGGAAGAGAGCAGGGAGTTGCTGGCCCTGGGGGGCCTTTGCTGGCTCTGCAGAGCTGGATAGTCATGGCTCAGCCTTGGGGCTCCCTTGTCCTTGCAGTTCCTCTGTGACAGGTGCAGTGGGGCCTGTCAGGCCGTCCCCCTTGGGCCTGGTGCTGAATTTGTCTCCAGGCTGGGGCCGGCTTCCCATAGCTAAGAAGGGCATGGGTGGGAACGGACCGGCAGGGGCAGGGACCATCCCGAGGGGGCTGACCCCATGGCAGTGTGCATGGGGGTCTAGGAGGGGATGAGGATGGCTCAGTGTCTTCTTCCCAGCCCCAAGGGGGGATGAACCAACCACACAAGACCAGGGCAGGTACGAGAGCCTTTATTGGAACAAAGAAACAGTCAAACCAGTATCTCCAGCCACATCCCCACCAAGACTGCAGCAGGAGACATAGCAGACCCTCATGTGCCTGAAGGGGATGGGGGGAGAAAGCAGGCACTTCTTTGTGCAGCGTCACAGACATGGCACGGAGCAGTCCTTTGCTCTGCTCCCCGAGCACACCCTTGCATGGGGCGTGTATGGGGCTGAGCTGACTGCGGTGAGCTGCCCACTGTGGTGGGTTGACCCTGGCTGGAGGCCAGGTGCCCACCAAAGCCGCACCATCACTCCCCCTAGCTTAACTAGATGGGAGAAAAAAGGTATAATGAAAGGCTTGTGGGCTGAAATAAGGACAGGGAGAGATCACTTGCTAATTACCGTTCTGGGCAAGACAGACTAAACTTAGAGCAAAATTCATCTAACTTATTACCAAGCAAAACAGAGTAGAGCAATGAGAAATAAAACTAAACCTTAAAACACCTCCCCCCACCCCTCCCTTTTTCCCGGGCTTAACTTCACTCCCGATTCCTACCTACTCCCCCCGCTCAGAGGCACAGGGGGACGGGGAATGGGGGTTGCGGTCAGTTAATCACATGTTGCTTCTGCCACTCCTTCATCCTCAGGGGGAGGACTCCTCACATTCTTCCTGTGCTCCAGCGTGGGGTCCCTCTCACGGGAGACAGTCCTCCACCAACTTTTCCAACGTGAGTCCCTCCCACGGGCTACAGTTCTTCCTGAACTGCTCCAGCGTGGGTCCCTCCCACGGGGTCACAAGTCCTGCCAGCAAACCTGCTCCGGTGTGGGCTCCTCTTTCCATGGGTACACAGGTCCTGCCAGGAGCCTGCTCCAGCGTGAGCTTCCCATGGGGTCACAGCCTCCTTCAGGCGTCTCCACCTGCTCCAGCGTGGGGTCCTCCGCAGGCTGCAAGTGGAATCTCCACTCCCCATCATCCTTCCTCCATGGGCTGCAGGGGGGCAGCCTGCCTCACCATGGTCTTCACCACGGGCTGCAGGGGGATCTCTGCTGCGGCGCCTGGAGCACCTCCTGCCCCCTCCTGCACTGACCTGGGTGTCTGCAGAGTTTCTTACATCTTCTCGCTGCTCTCTCTGGCTGCAAAAGGTCCCACTAGGTTGTTTTTTTCCTTCTTAACTCTTCTCCCAGAGGTGCTACCACCGTTGGTGATTGGCTCGGCCTTGGCCAGCAGCGGGTCTGTCTTGGAGCTGGCTGGCATTGGCTCTGTCGGACATGGGGGAAGCTTCTAGTAGCTTCTCACAGAAGCCATGCCTGTACACCCCCACTCCCACCCCCCACCCCCCCCCCCCGCTACCAAAACCTTGCCACACAAACCCGATACACTCTCGCACTGAACTGGTGTCTCAAAGGCTGCTGGAGTGCTGGGCTCAGCCCTGTAATATCAGTGAGGACAAACCTGGGGCTCTGCACCAAAATCTTTTGCTTCCTTGTGGAACCCCCATTATGAGGGCTGTGTTAAATTGTTAGGCTGCCCCTCCAGGTGTTCTGCTGCTGCTGGGGTTGAATGTGGGCCACTTCACCTGATGAACTACAGCAGAGGCACTCCAGATACTGTTCTAGCAGGTGAAGTACAGGTGCTCCTGCTGAAGAGAGTATTTTCATTGTGCCTCTGGTGTTGCCACCACTGTGATGGCAATGTGAAGCCAGAGCTCCTCGAGTCACCATTGCCTCAAAAGACATCCCTGGTTAGTCCAGGAGGTGGAGAAGCAGCAGAGTCTCTTTGGGCAACTGCAAGAAACGAGGCCTGCTTGCTTTTCTGCCTGCCTGTATTTAGGCTAGATATGGCCAGAGGGACGTGTCCACTGGGTGCTGGTTCTGATCTGTCCCCCACAGTCCTCTGAGTCAGGGCCAGAAATGCTGTCTCTGATGTGCCCCAGCCTGAGGGGTGTGTTACATGCTGCTGTTGCCAGGACGCTCCCACACTGTGCTGTGGGTGTTGGTGCCTGCTGCCCACTCCCTACAGGAGTGCTGCCAGCTGGCAGCTGTATTGCAGAGCATGGCTGGACATGGGCCTTTGGACTAAGGATCAAATTCCTGCCAGTGACTAAAGCTGTAGTGAGATTACCGTTTTTAATCTGTTTATCAATAGCTCTTGCATCTTCTTCACTGTCAAACCTCAATGGGCAGGGCCTCCTCAGTAAAAGGGCTTTGACATGTGTGTGTGCTTGTCCCAGCTGAGGTACACAGTGGCAGTGAGAATCTGGAGCAGTAGCAGAGCCTGAGTCCCAACCAGTGCCAGGAAGCCCCCAGTGAAATCAGAGAGCTGGATCCACTGCGAGGTTTGGAAAAGAAATATACCCAGGCCTGCAGACAGGCCTATCATCTTGATCATGAGTATGATGAGGATCACCTTCCAGCCCTCTCTCTCCTCTGCACACTTCACATGTGCAACAAAAATGGGGTAGAACATGCTGAAGACCAGGCAGGCATACACACAAACCCTGGCTAATGCCATTCCTGGTAGGGTGATGCCCATCGCCTGCAGGTGCTTGTACTTTAGGCACTGCAGCTCCCCAGCTGTCTCGTTCCACAGGCAGAAGTTGTAAAAGCCAATACGTTTGTCAGGGAGGTCGACCAGGTTCCCAGCTTTCCACAGCAGTGCGTAGAACATCAACGCCAAGACCCCGGCAGCCTCGAGGAAGATCAGCGCACAGAGCAGGTGCCCGGTGCACCTCTGTTGCAGCAGACCCATCCTGATGCCTGCATGCTTTCTTGATACCATGGGAAAGCCTGCTGTAGGGATGCCTGCTGCAAAACATGAAGGGGGGGACCCCTTGGTTGTTGCATGTTATGGCACCCTTCCCAAGGTGTGCTCTGAGCCTGTGTCACTGAGGTCTCGGGACTCCCCTTGCAAGTACAGCAGGAGCGTCTCAGTCCTGCCTCTGTCTGTGCTGTGCTTGTGTTACTGGGTCGAGGTGGGTGCATTTTTGGTCACAGCAAAAGTGGCTTAATGATATCCTGCGCATGGACCAGTACTGGGAGGACAGCGTGGCTCCCTTAGCCCCACATGTGCCCTTTGCACCATGGTCTCACGTTGGACTGCAAACTGCAGTGCTGGGAGGGGAGTAAAACACTACTGTCTGGTAAGGAGAAGATTAAGAGCTATTCTGAGAAAATGCTTTTCTTTCAGTTCTGGTCAGACAAGGACATCCCTTGTGATCTTTGGACAACTGAGTAAAATGCAGGCATGACAGGGTCTGAAGTGCAGAGCCCCCCCTGCCTCCCCACCACCCTCACAGCCCTGAGAAATCTGGTGCCATTGATGCCACAAGTTTCCAGCACCCACATGCCCCTGAGGCTCATGCATGCCCATACATTTCTGGGCACAGCAGGGCTGATTGCCCACAGCCCTGCTCCTCACTGAGGCTGGTAGACATGGTCCTTCTCTGTCCCAGTTGCCTGAAGACACGTGGACTGGCAATTGTGACACCACAAAAAGGCACCATGGACCCACCCGCAGCCACTCACCCTCCTCTGGGGCCCAGGGGAGATGGGTGCTAGGGAGACAGACCTGTGATTGCCATCCTCTTCACTCCTCTCTCAGACTTCCCAGCAAACCCGACTCCCTGCTCCTCTCCCAGAAATGTGGATTGTCCTCAGTGCCCACTTGCAGGCTTCTACTTTGTGCTGAAAAACAGAGAAGTGGCATCATGAAGGGGTATCAATGGCTGCAGAGCCATGTGGTATCACAGCACTGGCCACCCACGTCTGCACAGAGACGCAAACACAGAGCAAGGAGCTCAGAGACCTTGGCTTCAAGCTCAGCTGCTGGCTTGATGCTCTGCAAATAACCCCTTTCCTGCCTTTGCCAAGCATTACCTCCAATGAATCATTTACCAGCATGCTGCAGAATGAGACCTCACGTACGTGTAATTTCACCAGGGATTGTCTTGCCCCGGTATCGCCTCTTGGTTTGTCTGTCTTTACACATGTTATCCTGCAGCCAGGCATTGCTGTTCTTCCTCTCCCTGTCCCACAAGGGCTCATGCCCGCCCACTGTTCTCTCTGCCATCCTGCCTTGCATCCCTCAGAGGGAGAACAAGCTGCACTTGGAGGGGGCTCTCTTAGCCAACCGGCTTCTGTCAGAACTGGGAACTGGGACTGGTACAGCCCAGCCAGCTCCTGGCCATGCCCACTTACCAACCCTTGCTGTCGTATTTTTTGAGACTGGTTTCCTAAGGAAGGTAGGCTTGTAGAAACACGGGCTTTTTGTTCAATCATCTCATGTTACCTTTTGTTTATTCCCCCTCCATAAAATACAAAAGCAATTAAAAATTGTCCTAGTTACACATGTTTACTAGAGAGGGGACAGAGAATTAAATTCCTAGCAGGTTCGTGGAAATACATGGCAGGGGTGAAGG
This sequence comes from Balearica regulorum gibbericeps, assembly GCF_011004875.1. Taxonomy (NCBI): domain Eukaryota; kingdom Metazoa; phylum Chordata; class Aves; order Gruiformes; family Gruidae; genus Balearica; species Balearica regulorum. Next base: position 53,887,398 of record NC_046184.1, read on the forward strand.
AGAGCCACCTCAGAGACCCTGTGCTACTTTGTGATCTCCGCATGTGTGAGGGCCCAGGGAAATCCCATGGTATCTCTGCCTTCTCCTCTGCTTTGAGGCTCATGTCTTTAAGGACCTATTTTTCTTTTCGCAGCTGTGATGGTGCAACACCACACCACTCCCCTGCTCTTGAGCTGCTTGGTACTTGGTGCAATTTCCACACACACACACACTTCTCGGGGCCACATCCATAGGCAGCAGTCTAGAGCATTAAGGCACCCCCTTAACGTGCCTGGCTCTTTCTTCATTTGGCAATGGTAGCAACCTGGTACATCTGTACTTGGATCATGAAACTGTTCCTCTCCTGTTGTTTGGGAACAATAATAACAATCAGTCAAACACCTCTTGACAGCCTGGTCATGACCCAAAAGGAGGTGATGCCAGAAAAGTTCTGAGTCCGCGCAGCTGGTGAAAAGTACCAGACTATTTCATCATCCAAGTTGGGCCGAAGTGGAAAAGTACCTGACAAAAGTCAATTATCTCAGATCCTATAAGTAGCAACTCTAAATGAGACCTGGATCGCAGCACCTCCTCTGATTTGAGACGCCTCTCAAGCACAAACTCCTTGAGGACCGTCTGCTGACAAAGCTGACGGGAGGCCAGGGTGAAGTCAGCGTACTCGAGACTCAACCATCACCCACCGAGGAATGCTAATGCATTGTATTTACTCTAAACTCGAAGAGGGAAATTTTAACCATAAGCTAGCTTCCTTCATCCATCTCTCTACCAATTTATGTGTATAAATATACATATTTGCATTCACGAGTGTGGGTGTCATATATCACTGGGCCCAAATATTTCTATCTGTGTGTACTTGCATTTTGTGTTCAAATATATATATGTACCTATACTTTAAGATACCTTATAGTGAATCGTCATCTTTGAATCTGTAATTAAGACACTGTTTTGATCACAATAGATCTTACTGAATGACTTTTAAATCTTTCAATTAGTCAATCATTGAGTGCTGCTAAAATTCAACCTTTGATTTAACTCATTCTGTTAAAAAATTTTGAATTGCTACTAAATCATAACCGTGTCAAACACCTTCATCCACGACACTAGTGGTTCCCCTCTGCTCACTCTGCCAAATTGCAGGCAGATTTGCCCCTCAGACACCTCCCCAGCCCAGCAGGTGAATCCCAGTCCGCAGGTGTGGCTGTGACTGGGACAGAAACGTGCCTGGTGCAGGTGCCCTGTGCCAGCTGGGGCAGAGAGTGCATGGCTGGCCTGGAGGTGACATACCAGGGCAGCCGCAGCCGCAGCATCCGAGGCTGGTTTGGAGGCAGCAAGGCTGAGAAGCAGCGGATAAACAGGAAAGAGCTGTCACTCGGTGTCCAGCTGGGGCTTTTCCCAGACGTCTGCAGCCCCTCTGCCTCTAAGGGGACACCTGTGACTTTGGACAGGACAGTCTGTGGCTCTACCTCAAAGGTGCAAGAAAGAGGAACCTGAGCATTACGCAGCAAGCCCCAGTCCAGCTTCACCCCCTTGTTCCTGTGCAGGCATCGCTGGAAGCACTGGAATTTACCATGGGAGAGCTCTGTGTCTCAGTCCCCCAGGCAGAGAGGAGCTCCATGTGCATGGCGCAGGAGCTCCCCGAGGTGTTTGTGTGCGAGATGGGGCTTGTAGGAACCCTCTGTGCTGCTGGGACCGCAAGGCCCTTCCCTCTGCTGGCTTGCAGGCAGGTGAGCAGCGAGCTGCTGGCCGAGTGCCTGGGCAAAGGCAGCGGGACGGGGCGGTCAAGGCACGCAGCTTCAGCACAGGATCTGGCCTCTGTACAAGGACAAACATGTCTGTGGAGCTGCCGAACCCTGCTGCAGCGAGCAGGCTGAATGCAAAGGGGTGAAAGGATGGGCATTTTCTCTTGCACCGGAAAGTCCCCCAGAAGACTTGGATTTCCTGCATCTGCCTTCCCCGGCTGCCGGGGGGGAGTAATGGCGAGCAAGAGCGGTGGGAAAGGAAGGCAGCTTTAGACTTGGCACCTTTCCTTCAAGCCACCTGCTCTCCCCCAGGATCCCTCTTTCCCTCTCAGGCAGGATCAGGGGAAACTGCAGGTGAAGAAAGGCTGACAAAGCTAAGCATTGCTGGCAAACAGAAACCAGCCAGCGGCGCACACATTAGACTGCAGAACTGCCCCGAAAGTGTCCCACGGCTGGGGAAGGACCTTCTCCCTCCCACACGTTTGCACCCCGCAACACCACGTCTTCGTCTGGCAGCCCCCCCTCTCCCCCAATGCCAGCAGCATTAAAAAAGTGGGGGACTCAGTGGAGGATACTTACAGGCTGGGTGCGGAGCCAAAACACACTGGAGAGGGCCGAGGTCCTGCCCTGGCGAGCTGAGCTGGTCTGCAGCTGCTGCCAGGTCCTGTGCTGGCTGGCCTCTGACACCACAGCCCGTTTTGTCACAGGCAGCTGCCTCTGCTTTCTGTTTTGGTTTTGAGGGCCATGGGAACCATGGGATGCTCCTCCCTGATACTGCGTCATCTAAATACGAGCAAGAAAACAAGCTGAACCCACCCACTGCCGTCAGAGCTGGGGACAGGTTTGGACTTTCTTCTTCCAGCTGTGCTAACTGACGTGAATAACTGACCAGGTCAAGCTCAACCAAGAAAGTTGTGCTACTAGAGCGGTTTGCACGTCCGTGGGAGCTGAAATGAGTTTGTTTGGACACTTCTGCAGAGGTGACTGTATCCTGTGCTGACCCTGGTACCGCAGCACTGTCGGAGTTCACTGACTACTTTGCCCTTCTTGCACTTTGAACGCTGCTGCCCGCCCTCTGCTTCCCAGGCCCAGCTTCACCCCAGCTCCCCCTTGCCCTCAGACACTGCCTACGCAGGCACAGTGCAGGAGAAGCAGCAAGTTGCCTGCTGCAACAGGAAACCTGTGAAACCTCGAGTTAAGTAAGGGGCAAAACTCTCCTTCCTTTAGTCCTCCTGGCATGACGCAGAACCATTTGTCCTGTCCTGTAAGCAGCCTTGGTGGTGTGTCTGACAGCTAGCCATGAAGCTGTTCACAGAGTCCCACCTAGTAATTCCATATTTAGGCATGGTCTGGAAACCTCCAGGTGGTACATAGGTTGTGAGCCTGTAATATTGGCACTCACATCCAAGAGCACAAGGTAGGTGAAAGGAAATACGGGAGGAAGCCCTAAGAGAAACTCAACAGATAGAGCCATCAGGCAGGTGGTGACGGGGAGGTGCCTTCCTATATGGTCTGTTTGTGTGGAGTAATTTTAGCCTTGAGAAGTATGGGGATTTGGATCGAGGTGGTTCAGATCACAAGATGGCTTGGTGTGCTGGTTTTGGCTGGGAAAGAGTTAATTTTCTTCTTAGTAGCTAGTACAGGACTATGTTTTAGATTTGTGCTGAAAAATTTGCGCTGATTTTGTGTTGTAATATAGAGATGTGCTTACACAGAGCCAAGGTCTTTTCTGCACCTCTCACCACCCCACCAGCGAGTAGGCTGGGGGTGCCCAGGAAGTTGGGAGGGGACACAGCTGGGACAGCTGACCCCAACAGACCATAGGGATATTCCGTGCCTTATGACATCACGCTCAGCATATAAAGCTGGAGGAAGAAGAAGGAAGGGGGGGACGTATTAAACTGTCTTTGTCTCAACCCATGAGTTTTCTCACTTTTATGATTCTTTCTCCCATCCTGCCAGAGGTTAGTGAGCAAGCAGCTGCGTAGTGGTCAGCTGGCAGCTGGGGCAAAACCACAACAGTCCTTTCTGGCACCCAACGTGGGGCTCAAAGAGTTCAAGATAACGACAGATTTGATTGGAATGTGCCAGATGATTGAATTTATAGCTGTTATTGCTGTTTAGCTATTAATTGGCAGGCTCCTGTGCTTGCCATGGGGCTTGCTTTCCTTATTGTATATTAGAGTCTAGTCCTCATTAGCGGCTGCTTTTTGCTTTCACTGTTCGCTGTACTGCTGTACGGCTTATCATCAGACTCTGCTGTGCCTGGGAACATTTTGATAACAGCAATGGCCATGTGCCTGGGCTGGCAGATGGCCAGGGCATCACTGCTGCTTCTGTGCTGCTGGACCGGACAGGCTGGAGCTCCAGTGTGAACTGGAGTCGAAGGGACTGTGACCTGTGGATGAGCCCACGTGGGAGCAGGACACCCCGAAGCATCTGTGGCCGTGAATAAGTCCACATCTGAGCAGGTTTATCTCAAAGTGTCTGTGGTCATGGTTATGTCCGTGCCACAGCAGGTATACCTTTGAAAGGACTGTGGCCCAAGGACACACATGCTGGAGAAAGGACACTTGAAGCATCCTTGCTGTGCATGAGGTCATGCTGGAGCACCTCAAAGCGTGTGGCCACGGATGAGCCCATGACAAAGCAGGTTTACTTCTGAAGTGACTGTGGCTGTGGGTAAGGCCACGCTGGAGAAAGTATGTCTCTGAAGACATTGTGGCCCATGGAGAAGGCCACGCTGAAACAGGTGCACCTCAGAGCGACTGTGGCTGTGGATAATAAGTCCGTGCCGCAGCAGGCATACCCATGAAGAGACTGTGGTTCATAGATAAGGCTCCACTTGGAGCAGGTGCTCCCCTAAGGGACTGCAGTCTGTGGATAAGTCCAAGCCAGAGCAGGAACAAGGGGAGGACTTCATTGCTGTGTTAAACCCTATAACCTGGCCCAAAGGGTCCAGGGGTGGAGATAATGTAGTGGAAATACCTTTAAATTGTTGTAACTTGGGATTTGAGTTGCACGTTATAGGAATTACTATAGCAGGAACCATCTGAACCAATGGAGGACAAGCCTTGCAAGAAGCAGTGCAAGTGCAGCAGTGACCTGACCTGATCTGGCTTTGGTGCCCAGTAACTCCACACAACACACCACCTCTCCCGTCCTGAGTGACCGCCATAACACATGGAGCCCAAAGTCATGGGCTAAATGAACTTAATGGACATTTTGTGGACATTTATGGACATTTTACAGATGTTTCACAGGGGTGGTCCATAGGCTAAGGGAATGATATCTGTGTATTATATCAAAGGATGGAAAGGGGGGTAGGGTGGGTAATGAGAATGCATTGGATAGTGTGGTACCTGAGCATGATGTAAATGGCATGGAATAAGCAGTGGCACATGTGCTGGTTTTGGCTGGGATAGAGTTATTTTCTTCATAGTAGCTAGTATGGGGCTGTGTTTTGGATCTGTGCTGAAAACAGTGTCGATAACACAGGGATGTTTTTGTTACTGCTGAGCAGTGCTTACACAGAGCCAAGGCCTTTTCTGCTTCTCACCCCACCCCACCAACGAGTAGGCTGGGGGTGCACAAGAAATTGGGATGGGATACAGCCGGGACAGCTGATCCCCAACTGACCAAAGGGATATTCCTTACCATATGACATCATGCTTAGCATGTAAACCTCGGGGAAGAAGAAGAGGGGGATGTTCAGAGTGATGGTGTTTGTCTTCCCAAGTAACAGTTACACATGATGGAACCCTGCTTTCCTGGAGATGGCTGAACACCTGCCTGCCGATGGGGAGTGGTGAATGAATTCCTTGTTTTGCTTTGCTTGCACGTGCGACTTTTGCTTTACCTGTTAAACTGTCTTTATCTCAGCCCACAAGTTTTCTCACTTTTACCCTTCTGATTCTCTCCCCATCCTGCTGCGGGGGGCAGTGAGCGAGTGGCTGTGTGGTGCTTCGCTGCGGGCTGGGGCAAAACTGTGACACTTGGGCAGGGGTTACAGTGCGAGAAATCAGGTGTGGGGGTTTGCTTGCAGCAAATAAAGCCTAGCAGGCCATAGCTGCTGAGCTGAATGTGGTGAATGGCAGGGACACAAAAAGAAGCCTTGGGGCTGAACATGGCTGTTATATAACACTGGGGCTGCTGGCTGGGAAATTAAGGAATGAGCAGAGACCACAGAGGCGAGACCTCTGTTCCAGTGAAGAAACATACATTGGCAGGAGGCATGTTTGTGCTCTCGAGGGACGGTCACACAGTTTGGCCTCATGCCACTCATATTTCTGTCATTCAGGGAGGAAAAGGGTGTATGATTTGGGTCTGGTGATGACCAACTCCTTAAATGACCTCAGCACTGCAAGTGAGGCTGCTGTTTTGCTGCCACAGGCAGAAGGCACAAGCAGCTCATTCACAAACATCCTCACTTTGCATTGGGGTCCTGTTTGCTGGGGCAATCATGATGACTGCCACAGTGGTTCTGCTCCATCATGCCACAGCCCTTCTCCCTTGAACCAATGTCCTCCTAGATCAGTGGCTGAATCCCCTTTCCATCTCCTGCAACTGAGCCTTCATGACTGTCATAGATGGCCACACATCCTGGCTTTAGCCTTTGCACACACTTCCATCTCTGTGGCCTTCTCTGCACTGCTCAGAGCAATAAATACACTATTTGGCAATGTTACCCTTGGAGTGTGGCATCTTCCTGGCCAGAGCTGGTTGCCTGATTGTGCACCTATGGCAGAAGTGCTCCTCAGTGTTTCCCAAGGAACTCTATGTCTCCTCCCCTGCAGACTCTCAGTCTCTGCTGCTTGTAATGACTCCTGGGATGCCACAGCTGCCAGCCGGGAGAGGTCCAGTCAGCCTCTGGCTCAAGACTTGCCCTTGGTCCCAGCTGACCTTTTGATTCTGGAGGCCTCCTTCCACATATTTGGTTGCCTTTCTGGCAGGTAGTTCCCCTGCCTTCTACTGCCAGGTGTTTGGGTAGGAAAGATTGTGCCTGAAGGCAGGGCAGGATGCAATATGCCCTGCCGTTCTCCTTCCTAGGGACATTTTACAGGTGTCCCCTGGCTGCCCCTTTGGCTTCAGATGCTCAAAATCCACCTGATGATGGAACAATTGGGGGTGACAGGTGTGATGGGTGTGGGGTGGGGTAAGCAAGATGATCATCATGTCTCATGGAGAAAGAACTGGAAGGGAGAGGAGAAAGAGAGCAGGCTTCCACATGTGTGCCTAGAGGATGGAGTGTTTGGGCTGCTGGGACCTGGTGTCTGCGGGTGGGAAAGGAAAGCACTTCCCAGGAGCCAGCTTCCACTAAATTCCTGTGTGATTGTTTCTTCTTGGAATTGTTTCCTGAAATAGAAATGTCATTGCTTGTATTCATTAAGGACATGTTCACATGGCTTTAGCGTGGAACGAACTGCTCTGCAGCTCTTGTTTTCTCATGGTGCAGTTAGAGCACAAACAGCAACAGTCAGCAGTTGTAATATTAGCAATCACAAGTAAAGCATAAGATGAACTGGGACTTTCAAAAGTGTTTTGCACATTTTAGCCTGCTGTTTTAAAAGTAAGGTACTATACTTGCTTCCCAGAAGTTGGTCATGACCCTGGTTCTCATTCCTGACGGAATCTCCACAGCAGAAGTCTGTTCCCTCTAGTTATTAAAAAACTCTCTCAGTTATAGCTAGTACTGCCCCATTGTGCCATACTTGAGGGATTCCCATGGGAGTGCTCAGGCTGGTGAGAAGAGACGCTGGACTTCACTTCATATTCTTCTACATTGTTTAGAAATCACTTTTATTCAGAAGAAATTGTAACATGATTATTTTTTTTTCTCTCATCTGTAATCTACTGACAACTAAAAATAAATAGATCTCAGTGAAATGAAACCAACTCTGCTTCTCTTCATATAGCTGCCATGAGGAGGTTGCTGGCAACCTAAGAGCTGGAGTCCAAGGCAGTGTGCTGCATTTAGGATTCCATGCGACTGAACCCTAATCTCTTGGGGTATCACATATGAGGCTCCCAGAACTCATTCCCCAGGACTGGTGCCCGACTGGCTGCAGCCTTTAGCTTGGAAGGTACCCTTCTTCACCATACTTGCATCCAGTTCTAGCTCTGACCCACTTGTCTCTGTGAGGCCTTGTAATGATGACTTGTGCCTATGTGTCTAATTTTTTGTCTTTGTTACCCCATTTGTCTCACTGTAATATGACATGATTTTTCCTTTTGTCTCTTAAACAGAGCACATACAGGCTGTATGGGATGTTTCCTTCCAGCAAAACATTTTAAGTATTTTAAGTATATTTGGCCAATTCTTTCTTTTTGCAGATAGAAATAATCTAGCTCAGCCCCTCTCAAATGCTCAAAACTTGATGGCCTTGATTTTGCAGCAGTAGGTTCCAATGTACGGATTAAAATGGAGTATGCCATACAGTCAGAGATGAGGTAGAGAGAGGAAGCCCGCTGACTTGCTTACTGGGCAATCTAAAGTGCTAGGAAATTTAAAGGAGGCAGAACTCATTTACCTGTCTTAAGCAGTGTATTTTTCATCTCTTCTCCCAGATCTCTGTACAATGCTATGTACATTAAGAAAATGCAAACTATGCAGGTACATGACTGTAATAAATAAAATATTACCCAGATATGTAAGAACACATGAATGGCCGTACTGGTTTAGGCCAAGGGGCCATCTATCCCAGTACCCTGCCTCCAAGGTGACTGTGTGTGGATGCCCAGGGGAGAGCAGGAACAGACCAAACATATCCAATACTTTTCCCAAGCAGTCTCCTAGATTCTCACTCTTTTCAGCTGAGATTTCCCAAGCTGTATGTGTCTATTCAAAAACTCCCAGTGCTCTATCTATAAAGTTCATGTCCACCTGAATCCATGTATGTTTTTTGCATCCCTGACATCTTTTAGCAAAGAGTTCCACAGAATGACTATTTGTGCACAAATTTTATGTCAAATGTTTTTGAGTGTAACATGCATTTGGTTTGTTGGTGAAAGGGGGGAATGATTTTTGTGGCTTATCACTCTCTAGTTTCTCTACTATGATCAAGGAATGGTGGCTTCAGCTGCTTGGTGAATAATCCCTCTCCTTGAGAATCTTAGGGAAACTTCCAAATACAGTAAAGAAGGAAAAAAAAAAAGGAAAAAAAGAAAGGGGGGGGACGACCACTTAGCTCTTCACAGAGCTCTTTCTGGAAGTGCAGTCTGCCTCACAAAATCAGTATACATAAAAAAATGATACTTTATATTCAGGAGGGACTCCCAACTAAACTGGTTTAGAATTTGGGATACTTCTTCATGTAGTGAGAGAAACTTCATGTGTACATTAAACAATGTACATGAACTATTTTTCAGGAAAAAAAAAGAGCAAGAAGAATTTTGATTTCTGCAGGTATCTACTCCCTTGCTGGTAGAGTCATAATCCATAAACAAAATCTTGGGAAATTTTTAAGCAAATCAGACACATGACACTTTCATGTGCCTTCACTGGCTGAAGAACTGGGGCTCCAAAATATATCCTGATACTTTGCAGCATGTTGTCTGTTCTCTACTTCAGGCAGTAAGGGCAGAGAGAACTGCAGTATGTCTTGTGCCTGGCAGGATTTACTCTTCTCAACATTTACATCTTGGCTTGCTGTCCTGGTTTTCTTGGGCCTTGTGCTTTTTGAGGGGAGCCTCTCCTTCATTTTCCTTTCTTCCTTTTTTGAATTGTTCTTTGCACTATGATCATGACCTGAGCCAAAAAGGAGGAAAAAAAAAATCTGTATCAACTACTACAGAGTTGCTACGTACTAAAAAAGTACATGGCTTTGGTTTCCTTCACAAGAAACTGTGGTATCATGGCAGAACTATTTCCTTTCCTAAAGGAGAGCCACAGCATAATTCAAAATCTAGTACTAAAATGTGGAAACTTCAGCCATAGGCACAGGACCTGGTTTTATTGCTCCAGCGATATGATTTCTATTGACCCCCTCTGAAAAGGTTAATTCCAATATTTCACAGAGTCAGACCATACATCCCTTTATGGCATGCTGATATGTATGCCAAGCAATGACCTGATGGCTAGAGCCTCTCCCACCAGTAACTGCAAAAGAATAGCGCAGGGTCAGAGGCATTATCCTTTGCCATTAGGTTGAGATTTTCCAAGCTCTTTTCCCTGGGCTGTTCACAAAGAGGTTAATGAGCTTCTGGACCTCTATTGCCTCAGCTGGGAAGCTCCATGAAACCAGTTCTGGTATCTGTCACAGCGTATCACCTGCTGCTGAACACGAAGTTTTCCAGCACTGCTGATGTACTGCTACCATCTGTCTTACATCTTTCAGTACCTTGAGATAGCTAGATCAAGAAACCCACAAAACAGAACTAAATCCTATTCTTTTGTGTATTTTGAATAGAACAGTAACTGAGAAACCTTTTAAATATTGAAATGTCTTCTCTGCTGACTTGGAGACACTTTTGCCATTGTGTTTCTTCATCTTCTGGGAGACCAGATTAAAGCTGGATGAATGGAAATTTTCTCTTGTGGATAGGATCATATCACGGCGCACACTTTTTTCTGCCTCCTGTGGCACAGATGGCTTTTCATGATTGCCTTTACCATCATGAGTGAGACTTGCAGAGCTAAAACACACAGAGGTCAGGCCAGAAAATATTTTATCTCCACGCAAATTCATGAAAATATACACATGAAGATGACCATGTAGAATAGAAAATCCTTACAGGTAAAATTCTTGCTACTTTAGTCTGAAGCATTTCCTAAGAATCATATAAGGAAAAGACAAAGGACAAAAGACAAAAGACAAAAGAAGTAATTTACTGTATTTCAAACTACAAAGAAACACAATGCCACCATACCATCTTAAGGACACTATTGCCAATATCATGTAGCCACTATACCACTATTCCTTCTGAGTCAGCCAGAAGTAGCCATCATAGAAAGAGCAGAGGGTTACCTTATCATCACAGAAGACAGACACCAAAGACATTTCTTTCCTCTTTTATCAGGGGAAAGCCTAAAATTTTCAAGTTTGGGTAGCAAAGTCTGAGCTGTAAGGTGCAAAGCAGGAGTCCTTGAAATTGTTTAGTGTGAACAAATTAATATGTATTATTTCATAAGGTGTTTGTGGCAGGATCCACTCCAATCTAGCTAGCTAGTTAACTCCACTTTGCTCTGTTACCCAACAGCAGCCACATGTACGCTTGGCAAGACACAGAACATTTTATACTATCAGTAGGTGGGTACTTATGAAACACTGATCGTCAGTGTTACTGCCATGGGCCATTGCCCTCAATGTACAACCTTCATTGTTCATCGCCAATGCACCAGAACCTAGAAGTGAAGGGAATGCACTAGCAATGAGCTATGCACCAGCACCACCACAATATTGTGATTTTAACATATCCAACCATTCTAAAGTAGTAAATTTCTGTTTTGGACTCTCTGTGCCACCTACCCTGCCTTGCCCTTTATTTACCCACCTCTGCCCAGTTTCTTAGTAGCTGGATGGCCCTGTCTTCTCCCTCCCTCCCAAGGCATCAGCAATCATCCCTTCCTCCAGAAAAGCACCAGATCAGTGCCTGTGTGCTGGTGAGTCCAGCGTGGCTGAGGAATGGAGATTCAGCTATGTGCTGAAGGAGGGTGCTCCAGATGAGATAGAGGAAAGAGGATTCTCTGCTTCTCTAGTATTGCCTTCCACTGCAGTGTCAACCATGGGAAGAAGTGGCCAAGGACAGCTGTCTAGTTTGTGAATGAAAAACAATGAAGCACAATGTCAGAGGAGCATAAAGAGGAGAGTGAATTTGTAGAGAAATCAGACTGGGATCATTCTCTCACTCCTGTTTTGTGAAAAATGCTAGAAACCTGTAAAATATAATAGCATCCTACCTGAAATAATCTCCTACTTGTTTGGCAGAGGCTGTAATTGGCAATTTTACTGTAAAAAGTAGAAAAAAAATATTGAAAGTGCACATCAGCTCTCTTAAAAAAACCCCAACACAATGAAACATCCAAATTTTATCTTGGCTGGTTCAGACTCAATAACTGGCTGAGGCTGATACAGTTACTTACCGTAACTCTACTTACTCTACTCCACTTAAGTAGAGTTACTGTAAGTAGAGTTACAGTAAGCAGACATTGTTGGACATCAAGCCATCTACTCAGATGACTAGCTGTGGGGATTAAGACATTTTTCATATTGAGCAGATTGTAACTCACATGCCCACTTCCCCTTCTTCATCTATTGCCTAAGAAACGCTGTTTTGAGATAAAGACACTCTACGTAGCTCCTAGTGAAACTGTTCCATATGCATAAAACTGTGAATCAGGAAGTGAAGGTGCCAAAGGCAACATGATTATTTTGTTGTAGTAAGCATGCAGCTCTGCTGAAGAACATGTTCTCAGTGCCTGCTCCAAGGAAAACAAGTGTTTGACATTCAGATGACACTGGACTAGAGATAACAGACATCTCCAGAGCAGGAGTACTATGTCGAGCCCCACTGGTCAAACAACATGGGTGGGAGTGGGAGAGAAGAAGAGCTGGTGCCACCTGACTGATCTGGACAGGCGATGTGTTCATGAGCTGCTCAGCTGCCAGTGCTCCCTGCAGGGTGACTAGCTGGGTAAGAACGAGGTGCCCTGGGACATGGGCTGTGCCAGCACCCAGGGAAGCTACAAGTAGTGTGGCAGCCTCCAGAGTGGTGGTGCCACTGCATTCAGGCAGCAGCTGAACAGGGGACCAGTGCAGGTGAGATGAAAATACCTGAGTGACAGCAACCTTCGGGCTAGAAATTGTTTCCTCTCAGGTACATACATAGCACCTGCCTTCATTATACTCCCGGCTGATAAGACATCTCTAGAAGAGCAGGAGGAGGGAGAAAAAGGGGATATGAAGTGTTTTAGAGGCTGTGGTGTAGTACTCCAGTCCAGATCTAAAACCCACAGTAACAGAATATTAAAAGCCAGGATTTTTTGTTTTTTTCCTTCCTCTAAGCGTCAATTCCAGGAAAGCCTAGAAGAACGTGATCTGTAACGTTTTTACCCTTGAGCATGGTACACAATAGCTAGGAATAAACAGTTGCAGCTGGGGAAGAAAGTGCTTTAGAGTCACCGAAGATTGCAAAAACATTTTAAAATGCATACTTTATTAATCTCCTCTTTGGCAGGCAAGCCCGCATAAGTCAAAACACTTAAATGTACCTAACTGTACCATACTTAAATTGTACTTAAACTGTACTTAACTGGACTGCTTGTACCACAGAAGCCAATTACAGTTGTAATGATTTGTGCTCAGGCTTAGAGGCTGGCAGAGGGGGAGCACCTTTTAATTTCCTCTCTCCCTCCATACTGCAGGTGGCTCATGTACCTTCTTTCTCAAGACATGGATCTCCAGCGCGTCGGCTGGTCTGACAGGCACAGCCCCGGCACTGATGCCAGGTGAAGACATCTCCTCGAGTGACAAAATCACTGCTGCAGCCCAGGCCCCTGGCCTCTCTCTCAGCACGACCTGACCTGGCAGATGGAGCCCACCAGCCAACCATGGACCAGGTTAGCTGCAGCTGGCTTCCGTGCTGCACTGCAAATAACTCATCTGCAGGGTACCATGAGGCAGGAAACTACTGGGTAAGGTCCACGATCAATGGGTGAGATGAACCAGGTCTGACAGTGTATGGGGAGGCATGTCCCTTGGACACAAATAATATTTACAACATTTTGAAGCTCGTTTTATTCTAAGCGAAGAGGTGCTTTATACTGTTGATACTGAATTTCATTAATAATATTTAACCCCCTTGGTCAATGTAAAGTAGGGAGGGCAAAACACAGGAAAACCCTCCAATTATATTTACATAGATTTAAAAAATGCATTAAGAACACAGGATACCCTCAATCAATTAATCCAGTCCTCTCCTATCACAGGCACATCCTTCCTACAAACCCATTCACAAACCAAATATTCATATGTTAGTTTTCCAGCTACCATGCTACATTGGTTTGGGTTTGGGTTTTTTTTTTGGTTTTTTGTTTTGTTTTGTTTGCTGATTAAGTTCTCCAAGATAAAAACAAAGTAATCATAATGCAGAATAGCTCTGGATGCATGTCTGAGAAAAACAAGACAGGAAATTCAGAACCGAGCACAAAGTCATTGCTAAAACATACTGCTACAGCATGACATTGTTAGATTGTCAGCACCCAAAGCATGAAAATCACGTGAATCAGGATTGTCCTAAGAATAAATTCCAGTATCCTTAATGTAGGCAGAGAATAAGTAATATGTTCTCACATCCCTCTGTTTAACTGATGGGTGATAGCTTGCTATGAACCCATAAAACCCATAGATTTATATAAAAACACAGTAATACGTATGGCTATTTTTAAATATTTCTCATCTGGTCCTCACTGAGGAATTCTAGATCTCTGTTCATGAAAATAACAGCTGAAGTACTGTTCTGTGTAATTTGCTGACATGACATCTGGAAAAGATTTTAAAGCTCATTTCAATGAGAAGAATCCTTTTTTTTTTTTTCTTTTTGTAATTCTCAGAATATGTCATGAGACTTGTTTATCTGTGTAGGAGAGGTAAGAACTGAAGAGAAATGTATTACTGGCTTTGCAAAATTTTGGCAATAATATGAGCTGTAAGAATTTTTAAAAAGTGACACAATGCTGTAATTAACACTGCTCACAAGTGTTTATTTGAATAAATAAAAATAATAACAACAGCTAAAATCAATGAATGCTGACTTATGAAACTGTGAGGTGAGGACAGGCAGCTTTCTATTCAGGACATCATTGCTACTTTCTTCATAGATTAATTTGTTGGTTTTGTATGCTTGAGAGCAGACTGTTTCACGGCTTTGTGGGTATCTGTGAAGCCAAAGTTTGACACTAAGCATAACAAATTCCATTGTTTTTCAGTACTCTGTCCACAGCAACATTTTCTGTTAAAACCCTACCAAAAACTCTACCAAACCCTATCCTTAAACTCCTGGGTTGAATAAACTCTACATTCCTGTAAGAAGCCTATTCTGGTTTAATGTGAAACGTTACAATTGTTAAGTTTATGAAAATCAGATTTTTTTAGGCCTGAAAGAACCACAGATCATTTCATAATTTGTTTCACCTACCATGAAAAACAGGCTAGCAATTTCATTCCATTTTCTGTGGACCCTTTTCTAGACTGTGTGTTTGACTGAAGCGAGACAGCGAGAGCCCACCACATCTCCTGGAGTTGCACGAATGGGGTTCTGACTCCCTGCCAAAACATGCATCTCTTATTTCTGATGCAAATTTGTCTGTTATCAATTGCAGTCACAGCTTCTCATGCTTTTTTTTCATGGACTGAGCTATCTCTGCTACTCTGAGCTGCTCTACTGAAGAATGCCATTGTGGCAACCCCTGGTATCAATACAGACTGAGGGATGAAGGGATTGAGAGCAGTTCTGCTGAGAAGGACTTGCGGGTACTAGTGGATGAAAAGCTGGACGTGACCTGGCAATGCGTGCTTCCAGCCCAGAAAGCCAACCCTATCCTGGGCTGCATCAAAAGAAGCGTGACCAGCAGGTTGAGGGAGGTGATTCTCCCCTTCTACTCCACTCTGGTGAGACTCTATCTGGAGTACTGCATCCAGCTCTGGGGTCCTCAGCACAGGAAAGACCTGTTGGGGTGGGAGCAGAGGAGGGCCGTGAAGATGATCAGAGGGCTGGAGCACCTCTCCTATTAGGACAGGCTGAGAGAGTTGGGGTTGTGCAGCCTGGGGAGGAGAAGGCTCCAGGGAGACCTTATTGCAGCCTTCCAGTACCTAAAGGGGGCTTATAAGAAAGTTGGGGACAAACTTTTTAGTGGGGCGTGTTGTGATAGGACAAGGGGTAATAGTGCTAAACTAAGAGAGGATAGATTTAGACTAGATTTAAGGAAGAATTTTTTTACGATGAGGGTGGTGAAACACTGGAACAGGTTGCCCAGAGAGGCGGTAGATGCCCCATCCCTGGAAACATTCAAGGTCAGGTTGGACAGGGCTCTGAGCAACCTGATCTAGTTGAAAATGTCCCTGCTCATTGCAGGGAGGTTGGACTAGATGGCCTTCAAAGCTCCCTTCCAACCCAAACTATTCTGATTTTAGGAGACAATTTTCATCCTATAAAGTCTCATTTCATCATAAAGTGGCTGAACTCTCTTAAGTTTCATGACAAGTTTCAAGTGGTTGTCTCCACTTCTAAATACTTTGAAAGGTTCTCTTTTGCATTCTTCTTTTTAATTTTTTTTTTAATAATGATGACACCAGAAGTAGTCAAAGTAATTCAGTATTAGACTCAGAGAAGTTCTACAAATAAGTCAAGATAGTTTTTCCCTATTTTCACATAGGTACAAACTGTTATTTGTCCTCATGGCACAGTATGAAGATAACTCATGTGGAGCTACTTGCTCACTTTAACGCCTAAATCTTTCACAGATTTCCTAGGGCTTGCATTGACACAAGTCCTTCAGTTCTGTTTCCTTAGCCTCCACATTTGTTTATTTCCTTTTGCACTGAAACCAGAAGTTCTGGTTGATTCTAATTTTCCATAGCATCTGGCCTGCCTTGTTTGACTTCAATGAATGTTTTCTCTTCCAGTTTCTCTGGACCAAATGAGCACATTATTACAAATGCGTGTATCCTACTGCTAAGAGGAGCAAATATTTTTCTGACTCCATGGACTTTGCATTGGGTTCAGTTTTTCTCCAGTGAGACTGTTCCCAGTCAGTAAAGCAGAATATAACAATGTGATGAAGACACTTTAAACTAAAGAAAAATGAGCTCTTCATATGCTGAGACTGAGTGAAATCCCACCAAAGAACTCTGTGCTTATCTTTTTGGGACATACTCTTTACTGAGGTTTGAAATTATAGAAAAAAAAAATGGCTTTTTAGGATTTTAAGAATTGAACTTAAAATATTTACCTTTTTTCACTGGATCAAGTACCTGAGATATCTTACATTGAGTTTCAATGTGTTGAGTCTGTGAAACAGAATAGAAACATGAACAAATTATTAAGTTCCAAAAGATTGACTGGCAAAAAGGTATTATCATCTTTATGATCAGGCACTTTATGGCTTGTTCAAGGAGTGTACACTAGGTTAGGACTGGGGAAGCTTGGTAAGGGTTCAATAACTAGTGGGCAAAGAGTTAACATGTAAAGATCAGGCTTTTTCTTTTTTTTTTTTTTTCTTTTTTTCTTTTTTTTCCCCCCAAGCAGAAGGCAAGACAGACATTCAGTATTTGGCCTGATTTTCAAAAGCTGAGAAATCTCAGCAACTTGTGTTCACTTTGCAAGCTATTGGGTGCTCAGCATTATAAAAAATATTTATGTTAAATTCCTTTTCATGAAAGCAGGAACACAACATTAGATTCCACTGTTTTCATCAAGGATTTTTAAGTGTTTGTCAACTACAATGAGGCTCGCGTTTTCTAAACAGTTATGCAGGATGCCGAACAGCAATAATGGAGAAGTAACATTTTTACAAAAGATTAGATCTTATACCAACTATTCTGACAATGACCTTTAAATAAACTTAATTCCCATGGTAGTTGCTAGGCCAGCTAGTGTTGAGTACCAAATCACATACTCTGAATGGCAGGAAGCTTTATTAATATCGACAGCACAAATATTTCAGAGCTGGGGCTTGGTAATGATCCCAAAGTTAATGAAAAAATTTACTGCTTGTTTCCCTAGAACGTCCTGTGACCTTTCCCCTTCTCTTCTCTTCACAGCACTCTACTGGACTGGAAAACACAACAGAAAATGTTTTCATGGACTTGGTAAAAATTTTGTTCAATGAAACTGGAAGTGAAACAGGCCACCTGAAGGAGTGAGGTGTTAGTAGTTTTGGAGACTGAAAAAGAGCTGGTATAACCTCAAGCTCCAAGGCATGTTCCTTGACAGAAAGATCCCAAAGTATCATATATTCATGAGACATAACTTCACCATTTTCTCCTCCTCAGACTTGTTATGTTGACACTTCATTCATAGATGAAATACACAATAAAGAACAATGGGCATTCTAGGTCAGCAGCTTTTGGTGACAAAATTGTTTGTCCAAAATTACAGTGGTTGAATTAAACCATCATATATCAGTCTCCGGTCAAAAAAAGAGCACAACATGTTTCTACTGGGATGAAAAATACATTTTTGCTTTCACGACTTCTGTCCTTAGCAATGCTGTGAAAATGTTCTCCTGATGTTTTGGGTATTTTCTGCACAGAAAATAGTATGTAACCATTTTGATTTACGAGGGAATATGATAGTTACAAAGAAAAAAAAAAAAGAGTTGCAAATAAACATTATAATCACAATGTCAGAAGGAACATATGTAAGCAAGCTGCTCAAGATTGAATTCCTTATGCTGTTCTGTTCAGCAAATATTTATGAACCTGGACACAAACATATCATATTGACAAGTGACCACACTTCCTACTCAATTTGGCTTTTTTATTTTTAGTCTGGGAACCTGGAGAGCCAGGCTTTCTCAGTAGTATTAATTGCCACTGTTTTTTCTGATGTTGGGGCTTCTGAAAAGAAAGATTGGCATAAAACACAAACAGCTTGGGAAGCACCGGTCTACCTATTGAACCAATGAAAGCATTAATAAAGCAGACACAATTATAATGTATATGTACATAAAAAGAGTATTACCCATCAAAATATGAATGTGGCTTCTTTCCAAATGACAGTTTGCTTTCTCTAGGCAACAATAACAGTGCCTTGATTTTACATCTGAGGGACATACAGATTTCTAGGCTGAACATCAGCAAAGTCCTGTTGAGGGCTACATACAGTTCCAGCATAAATATCTGTCAAAACCTCTACTGTACCTGTGATACTTCTGGCTATTTACCTTTTTTGAATGCCTTTAAGAACTTCCAGCAAGAAGAACAACAGACATTTTAGTAAGTCTTTTGATCTAATAACCTTCCATAGTCACTGAAGTAGATCCACATGGGAAAACACACATAATCATGAAAAGGACAACAGTAAGAAACTTCTTGTAGGAATTGTGTACGATTCTTTCAAACTCATTTGATAAACCTTTGTTACTTTCTTTACATAGTAACAGTATCACTCTGACATGTTGTGCTACTAGTACACATCCAGCAAAAGCACTTTAATTCATTGCATGAAAGATACATGAATGCAATTCATACAATTTCATTGCATGAAAGATGTCTTTGCCTATAGTTCAGCACAGAAATTATAGAAGAGGACCTAGTGAAGTTCCACTAAACTAATAGTTTTGCAGTATATAATGGTGTTTATAAGTATTGGCAGGCATACCCTTACAGAATCAGGCTCTTACGTGCCCAAAGCCATGTTCAGTCCTGAACACGCTCATCCTCTCCTAAGACAGGCACGTGATGGGATGGGCTCTATACCCAGAGGGATTTCTGCTGGAAAAGCTGCCTCTTTATTGTGTATTAAATTAGTGACTCATTTCTAAAGTGAAGACACTTTTAAAATAGGGAGGTTTCAGTAATCACTGAAAGCTGTGGTTTCACAGATCGCTGAGATCTCCTAAGGGCTTCCTACTACTGAAGGACAAAGTCTCTTTTCCTTTGTCCTTGGTCCTGTCTCCCTCACTCCAAACCTTGCCATTTTGGTCCCAGCCCCTAGCTAATGTTTTCCTCCATCCCTTAAACTGTCTCTGATGCTCAAAAAATTTATGTGAGCCGATTTCACTCATTAAGACATCAGAAAACTCTCTCATTCCTTTTGCTGGGTTTGTTTCCTATCAGATTAACGTGTTAAATCAGGTCACGGCAGGGACTGAACATCAGAGGGATATAAGTGGAAGGAATACACAACAAGGAAAGTGGCAGGAGGAGACAAGGGAGGACAGACAGTGGTTGTTAAATGGCTTATCACATCACATGAGAAGTCTGTCAAGATAAGGAATATTCTAATCCACTATTTAGTATAGACCCTAAAGAAATTAAGCTTTAACAAATGCTCTTGTGTGGGTTCTGCATGACACTTCTTAAGTGTTTCTTGGGCTTCCCTGCCCTTCTTTGTCATTGGATGTTTCTTTTATGTATATTACCAAGCAAGTCTACCAGGTTTAAAGACTAAACTAAATGGATGAGAAACAATACCCTAACTTTCTGCAGTGGTCTTCTGTGTTTGTCTGGCCTTCAGTTATCTAATGCAGTGTTACACCCCTCCAATTCTTTTTCCGAGTTTGAAAGTCCCCTGAAATCATAATTATCCAACAGGGATCCACATGTCCCATGTCATCTCAATAAATCTCATTATAGGGCATTTAATCCCAATCACTGGGATGAAAACCATGCACAAATGTTTTGCAATAAACAGTTAGGAATGAGAGTTATGTGGCAGCCTGTTCAATCTACGACTTAGTCACAGACATCAGGCAAATCTGCCTGCCTTGCGGATACCATTTATAGACCACAAGGAAATGGTGCTTACAGACATCAGAAAAAAAACTGCAATCATCTCACTGACTGACATGGTGAGTGTTCTGACACAAACAAGGCTATTTTTAGCAAACAAAGTGGAAAGGCTCAGAGTTTCAGGCAGATTTTTCTTCAAGTTGCCAGTCCTCACAGCTGCCAGCCCCATGCCACACCCCCTTGAACAGGCATACTGTCCGCAGGCAAGAGGAGATGGGGCAAGAAAGCATGAAGGGCTGAGAAGTACTAAAAGGCCCAGGATACTTGGTGTTAAACAGAAAATATTGCTAACTTTAGAGTCCATTTACCATTTTCATTCTGAAGTTTTCATGAATAATTTTTTTTTAAAATCCAGCACCGGGAAGTGTGCCCATGTGGATTTATCATTCACATTAAGGAAAAAAATATCTCAATACTCATCCTTGCTCTGCATGCTTCCATCAACCCTCTGCTACCAGTCTTTCTACCATGCAAAAGAGACTTTTGATCCAACCCACTATGGCTGACATTCTGTAACTAATATAGTCCTGGAAATACCATGGTATCAGTCGTGGAAATTTTGCTTTGGTTCTTTAGCACTGAACAGAACAGGGGAAGAAATTTCAAGCTGTGGATAAATATTAAAAGTTGACACCACCCTTGCAGCACTTCCATCAGAAATTACTACCCCACATGTGGGCTGAGCGAGTGGAAAGTCTGTCTGGACTTCGCCTTCCTTAAGTACAAAATCCTGTAGCTTTGCTTAAACTCTGGATGACAGTGGGACTAAGTAGAACTGTTGGACTTTGCACAAACATGTGTTCTCCGTATAACTCCTCCGGGGACAAATGCCTCCAGGGAGGGGCAGAGCACATAAAGGGATCCACGGCAGCTTTCCTCAAGTGCACTCACCAGAGCTTATCTGACTACATCGTTTCAACCAGCCCAGTCATCTGAAATGGCTATTTGCATGTTTTTCAAAGTGTTACAGGGGTCACACAGCTTTACATACTCTTAGTACACAGTCTTGGTACTAGTTTCCCCTTTTACTGTTGTTTATTTACTGTATTTATGTCACAAACAGGAAGCAACAATTTACAGGAACTATTATTGTTGGCTAAAATTCATCCACAAGCTTTCTAAAAGTAATACACTCACAAAAGTTTGTTTTGCTTATCTACAGGAAACATCTTGAGTAATATTATGGCAATCACAAGCACCAAAGAAATAAACACCAAGTAAACAAGGAAAAAAAACCCCCATGTTTCAATCCATTCTTTTCAGCAAAACAAGGAAATACAGGTTTCAGGAAAATAAAACATCTGTTGCCCTTCAGTGAAAGCACTTTGTTAAATCTGGGGCTACATTTGCTTATGAGACTAGAAGTAGGCACCGGGGTAGTCTGATGCTGACAGCACTTGGCACCAGTGTGATGACTTGCCTGCATGCGTGAGAGAACACAACTCCTGAACACTCTGAACTGAGTATCTGCAAGGTATGGCTGACACCAGTGTAGGCGGCCATGACACTTCTTGTGCTTAAAGCTGGTGCCCTCCTCCTCCTCCTCACCCTGACTCTACGTCTGCTTACTCAGCTGTACTGCAGAACCTGACAGGTAGAAAGCCACCTTCTTTCGGAACAAAACTCACCACCTTCTGGACAATCTGGGTTAAATTATAGGGAAAATTAATACTATTGCTCTGCACTGTTAATTTGGACTGTACTTCTGTAGACTATTGATATGTTAATTACTATTTTGACTGACTTAATCCTAAGGTTCTTCAAAATAGAGCCTGTGAAACTCGAGTGATTCTTTCCCAATGGCATTCAGGACAGAGATGTAAACAGACAAGAAAAAGTCATAGCATACCTTAGTACCTAGTTTTAGCTGGTTTGCAACAAGATCACAGAAGTCTGGGCTGTCCGATGTTTGGCTGCTGTGAAAGATGAGCATTGTTTTGTTTAATTTCCAAATTTGGTGATTGCAAACAGTATTTTGCAGCATTCATTTTAACCATTAGCAAGTGTTTTCTGTAGTAACCCTAGCTGTAGAGATGTAAATGTGTTTTCCACATGCCTGTCTTCCAAATCCACATTTTAATTTTACAGACCTACAGCTAATCTGCAAAAAGTGGGCATCATCATCATAGAGAAGGCTTGGTTATTGAAAGGGATGTGATCTATCCAGGTGGCACCTCCTGCTTCTGCCTAGGTTTCTTTTAGTTCTGCTTCACACACCTTCTCCCTCCCCTCCTAAATCCTCTCACAGAACATCATTCTCTCGGTTTCCAGCAAGCCTTCTACTAGTTCTCTGATGATGCATTAAGAACTGGTGTCTCTTTTTATTTGCTTGCAGTTCAGCACCAGTTGTGAAGCTCAGCTCTTGATTTCTATACTCTGGGCACCTGAAGTTTGATGAGATAGATCCAACCTATTAATGTTTCCCCAAAAAAGAAACGTCCAAAAGTTTTATTCCTTAATAAATGACCACAGGGCCACAGCTGTTCATAAGACATAAATGCCCACCTCTCACAAATCACCTGCACAACTGATCTTGAAGTCACTCACAGTCAGCACTGGCACAGGAGGAGCTTGATGATGTTTAATAGGTGTACCATTTGGTCAGCGTACAGATTCTTGTACTGCTACCAATTACCCTGAACTTAACCCTTTTGGCTAAATGGAATCAGACTAGCATCTTCCATGGTTAATAAAATCAGGTTTACACAAAACCAAACCAATATACCTTATATTGTGGCTAGATTGCTCTGTAAACTATAAGGCTGAAAGAAAGCAGTGATGCAATAGTCCAAGCTCTGTACCAATGCAGGTCCATGTCTCCTCAGGAAAGCCACCTGGGGTAGATACAGAGCTCTACCTCCAATGAACTGGCTAATAAGGTTTGGATATAAAATTAGTATGCAATCTTTTAAGGACTGTTAAATTAAGGAGTGTGACTATTAAAAGTCCAATTTTAGTAACATTTCTAACATTTACTCTGGCACTCCTTATGAAGTGCAGAGAACATGTAAGAAATTGTAGCATTTCTGAATAGTTCAAAGCTACCTGGAATCCCAGTCTAACACATCAGAATTCAGGACTTTGGTGTTCACCCTGGCTTGCTGTTTCACTACTTTCTCTTGTTCCTTCAGGCACAGATAATAAGAAACACCAAAAATTTAGTTTACTGCTTAAAGAAAGCCATTATCAAATTTATTATTGCCGTAACCCTACAGAGTCTTATGCTTTGTCACAGTAGGATGAACTGAGGCAGGAGAAAAGGCCTAGGGGGGACTTTCCTTACCTCCTTGTTATGAACACAGTAGTTCAAGAGAGCATCACAGAAATGCTGTCCTATTGACTCCAAGTCTTTCATATCGAAATGGGTGCTTCGTCTGCAGCCTGCAGCACCAAGAGAAGCAAGACGGAAATGAAAATGTCAGTCATACTACTGACTGCTAGGCATCTGTGATATTTCAGGGTGGTGGCTGACTCCAAACTCACCTATCTTTCACTGATAGATGCTAAACACGTCTATGATTGCCAGAGTTTTATATAGATGATAATACAGATCATTATTCTGGCTATATGAACAAATCTATCCACTCAGAGGGGATTAACTATAATGCATAGTTAACTGATTGCCTATTACAAAATTTCCTAAAAATGCAACTGGCTTTAGTCACTGCTTTTAATCTGCCAGCCGCTAATGTTATTGTTTCATGATACATGTGCAATAATGCTAGCAGTGGCCTGAAAGGTTGCTAGTTGAATGCCCTCATTTCAGTGTTTTCTTAGTTTAGTGTTCCAACATTCATCTTAAATCATCAGACAGAATGCTAACAAGGGGATGACAGCTCAAGCTATCATTCTCCATGAAAAAAACAAAAGTAAAGGTCTTGTTTGATGATTCCTACTAAATAACTACAGGGAATTGTCTCACCCAACTTAGAGCCACAGATAGAGGCTTCCAAAGTGTAGCGGTTGTTGATGCCCATCTTCCACATCATTACCACTCGACCTGTGCCTTTTTTGCTCTTTTGTACTCTGAAACGGCAATCTGGGAATGAGAACTTAAAGGACAGGTACAGTGTCAGCCTTTCAGGTAAGTAGGCAGATACAATAATTTAATTTTAACCCTGCAAGTTTTCTTAAATCTTATCTACCAGGTAAACAATGGTGAGTTTTCATTCTACCTTACTTGAATATTGCACAACATAGCTCAGAGCATAGTGTTATTACAGGTATAACGGACATGTAGGTGAAATAACAGCCTTTCAATTAAAAGTTTATTTTACTTTAAATACTCCTTTCCTACTATTTTTTTTCCCCCTAATTGAAATATCTTACACAAACGCGGTGATTTTGACACAATTTTCAACAGAAGTTTTACAAAAGGATTCAATCTGGAGAAAAATTTTTCTTCTTTAGTTTCTTATTTGCTTACTTTTTTGTTTATAATTCTATAATATATTTTGAAGCTGCATTTAATATATGAGTACACAATATTTAATGTTAGTTTTTGACATTAAAACAATGTTAGTTTCATATTATTTTTTTTTCCATTTAAAAAAACCCCAAACTTTAAAGAATGCTAACTTTATGTCCCAATTCAGCACGATACATTTTGGAGTGCTGGAATTTCAAAGGAGTTAAAATTTCATATTCCTACCATTTCTAGTTTTAGCCCACTGAAGATTATTTTACTGGGTGAAGTGCGGTCTTTTAGTAAATGTGACAACAAAAAATCAGAGATCCCAGATGGTGCTTGAATTTTTAGGTAAGTTTCCAGCCAGACATCTGCTTACCTTATCTGGGCAGCTCTTGCTCAGCAAGAGTGGGAAGACACATGGATGCACATATGGTCCTTTTGCTTGCTGCCTTCTCTCACAACCATACATGAAGACATTTTGTTTCCTGTTGTGACCGTGGATGTCACAATACAGAAAAACATCACGTTCCCCCATCACTCTGTAATATGGGATGGCATAGAATACATTATTAAAAGTGGTGGTTTTTTTCTCCACTTCAGAAACTAGTCTGAGTTAATATGTTACACTGAAGCTCATGTGTAACTTAAAGAGAAAGAAATCAATACAAATTTCATATTCTGAACTCTAAGTTAAACCTTTAATGATGTGCTAGATTCGAGCCAAATTGCTCAGTTCCCTTCAGAATAAAACACTTGTCACTGCACAGAAATAAGATATGAGTGTAGGCATCATCAGCCTTTGTCCATGTGTTTGTTCTAGCTCTCAGGCTCAGTTATATACATCCAGCTCTGTAGATGTATACACGAGCATGTTGTACAGCTGAAATCCGCTATTCTTATCTGCTGCTCTTTCACTACTGAACGTGTTGAATAATACAAGCTTTACAATTATGAGACTGAAGCATAAATGGCAGTGAATATTCTTTCCTTTATCAAACTGGAGACATCAATTTTTATGATATGCCAAGATTCTGTAACATATTATTGCTTAACTCACTTTTAAAAGAAAATTTTCAGGTAGACACAATGGGGTTTAGCAACGCACGCCCCCAATACCCAATTTGTGTTGAAGCAGAGCTCTACAGGGAAGACGCGATGACACCACAGCGTTGTCACCTGGGGCTTTACTCTGGGCAGGAGTTGGAAATCCGTGGTGGAATTAAGAAGGAAGAAGTAATAAACATATCTGTCTCAGCTGACAGTAGCTGAATATGAGGCTGAAGGTCAGTTGCATTTCAGCAGACATAATTAATATTAATTAGAGGGCAGTGACGAGTGCAGGCTGTCTCCATATAGTAAGACAGAGAGAGGAATTCTCATGGAAAAGAAGGAGAGGTACAGTGCTCATCTCCTGTAAGCTAGGGATCTACATGCCAAAATAGTCATTTGAAAAAACACAGATCTTATTTTAAATAGGCTGTAACTGGCAGTGGATGAAAAACCATTAAATGTACTAATTCTGTCATTGGCTTTTTGCACAAGAGTCTTGTTTGTATTAATTTGTTACAGAATTTAAACCAGAGGTGATGTAGGAAAAATAAGGGTTAAGACTGCACAAAGTATATGCCACCTCAAGTATCCTTAACAGTATGTTCTGAAACTATAGTAACCGGGATAAGATTTCTCAATGGACCAGGGATTTAGAGCAATAGGACCCTTCAAACTATTCTTTCTCGACTGTAAGTGCATATAAAATATATCTAGCCTTGGAATAGTATCAAGAAATAGTGTACCCTCAACGCTCCTGTATTGATTTTAATACTAAAATGTACACTCCTTTGTGAATAATGAGCACGTTAATTAGACCTCCTCAAATGTTTGAAGCATGCAGTAAATGCATACGTATGGTGAAGGCGGGTGAAAGGTGGTTAAGGAAGTTTAAGAACACCAATCAGCTACATCTTGTTATTATAAAAAAGGCACGCTTGATGTACTTGCTGTGCTGGCTGGTGTTAGATGCCTGGCAGCCTATTCTGGCCAGAATTGAAACAAATAAATGTCTTGACTCTGTGTGTGATTGGCTCTTTGCACACCGGGTGAAGAACCCAGATTTGGGACAACAGAAGGATTTAGTTTACTAGCTGAAGGTTTAGTTTAATACCCAAAGGTTTAGTTTTATATCCAGAGTATCAATGTCTGTGTGACTAGAGGTCTGCGTAAGAAATCAAACATATTTGTAGCAAAACTGTAGTGCTGCAGCTGTCCGGACTACTCTGAGATCTCAGGATAAGCCCTGTTGTGCTGTTATCTTGGATACAAGTGCTGTGACTTGGGTGCCAGGCACCCCCTGGCCACACCTGGGCTACCTGCTGCCTGAATTGACTACCAGAATGAGGACAAATTGTGGCCAGAATGGAGAATACTGACCAAAGCCAATCATCTCGAGATTGTATAAGCAGCGACCCAAAAGCGAGACTTTTTGAGCTCTCCGGGACCACAGCGGGCTGTGAGCCAGGATCTCCCCTGAGCTGGGACGCCCATCAGGGTAGATTTCATGAGGATTGGAAGATCATCCATCAACGATTTCGTGAAGACCCCGAGACCTGATTTCATGAGGTTCACTGACTGTCCGTTGATGAGTGCTGGCACATAAAAGTAATTCATGAAATTCACGAAAAGGGAAATTTTAATCATAGGTTAACCTCTGTGTGTGTGTGTGCGCACACGCATGCAATTTGATGGAGAACTATTTGCCTGTCTGTCTGTGCATGTGCGTGCATAATTTGATTCAGGATTAGGTTTGTCTGCCTGTCTGTACGTGTGGTTTCCTTTAATGTCCATCTGCGCGTGCAACCCTGCCGTAAGTTTCAGGTGACCCTTGCCACTCTCAAATCCTTAACTAAGTCACTATTTTGATTGCAACAAATTCCACTGAACTGCTCTGTTAAATTGGCTGAGGATTAAGTGCTGTTAATGATTATACAACCTAATCTTGTGATCTATCTCAAAAATATTAATAAATCCTGAATTGCTGTTAAACCAAAGCCATGTAACAAAATCTTATTTGTGACAAAAACATACAGCAAACTTGGCAATCTTTTCTGTCAAGTGGACACGTGGGATCTGTTCTGAACCTAACTTCATTCTAGGATGTGCTTGTATGCCAGAAAAGAAGAAAATGAGACAAATAAGGAATCCAATAAGTAGATTTTGGCAGACCATAGTGGGGAGAAATATGCTAAAAATGTTTTGATGAAAACTCTTTTGTTTTGGAGATATAACATAACCAGGAATGGAGAAAGGATATTATAGGAAAACCTGCATAATACTGAATAAAAAAAGAACCCACTTAGAAATGCAACTGAACGCAAACCAAACAGTCAACCCTTGGGTACAGGGCAAAGATGTAAACAACATTGTTTCTCTAGGGGAAGAGAAAGAGGGAAAGTGAGGGAGGAAGAAAGGGAAGGAGGGAGGGAGGGAGGGAGGGAAGGAAGGAAAAGATGTAAACAACAAACGACAGAGAAGTCACACTAACAAAGAGACAGTGGAAAGGAAAATCATGTGTTCTAAAGAGAAAGAAAATGAGGTTACCTTCTGATCATGTTTCGAGTATACCAAATGGAAGGATAACATTTCTTCACATTAGATCTGTATTTGCAGTTCAAGTCCTGACCTGCTAAAGAGCAGCGGTGATTTCCCACAATCACACCATCTGGATTCAACATTGGTACCACTTTGAAGACAAAATTGTCTCGCAGCAGTTGAGCTTTGCCTGAATCGCTACGAAGGTAATCCACAAAGCCCTTCATTATCCAGGAACTGTTAGTTTCTCCTGGATGCACCCTCGCAGTTAGTACCACAACCTTCCTCTCGGTGCCCTTGCCACTTTTGGAGGGGTTGGTGATAGTTAAAACATACATTACGTTTCCTGCCAGTGAACGGCACAAGATGTGAATCTTGCAGAATTTGGACTTCACTGGATCTTTAGAGATGGTCAGCAGGTACTCCTGCAGGTTGGAGTAGGTGTAAGGATAGCAGTGGGCAAAGTAGCAGGTGTCTCGGTCACAAGGGAACTGGAACGTCCAGGTGAGTGAGAAATACTGACGTCCACCTTGGCCCGCATTGTTTTTGTAATACTTTATTTCATTTCCAGTCCTTCGCCAGCCAACCTTGTGTTTCTTAGCATCGGCTTCTGAGTACAACAGTGGCCGCAAGCCACATTTATACAGGCTGTTACGCTTGGTAAAGTTGACAATAGTGAAGCGATATGGCATCCCTGCCTGCGTGTTGCTTACTTGGAAGTAGTACCACTGCGTGTGTCTGCTTGTGTAGAGGTCAGTGCGCAGGGTCAGCTGGTACTCAAATTCATTGCTGGTAGGGAGAAAGCAGACAAACAGTTGTGATGCTGGTTAGCACTGTAGTATGATGTAGTATCAAACATTGTGGACTGACATGAAAAAGCACCCCGCAGATAATCAGGTGCAAATCTGATTTACACTGTCATAAATCAAAGTCTACGCAGCTGCCAGGAAAAGATGCCTAATTGCACTGAGCGTGTCAATAATGCGACTGCTGTCCTCATTAGGACTTCTAAAAATAACTGGGACTTCTAAAAACATTCTCCATGTGATGCTTTAAAAGGAGGTGCCTAAGAAAAGGTGTTGAGTTTGTGTGGGTGATTATCACCTATAGAAAACATTCAGTGCTATGGAATGGCTGTCAGACCATTTGAAGTGAAGGCTACCTGAAACTACTTTTGAAGCTTATTCAACGAATCTAAAACAAGTTACAAACCCAGAGTAACACACTCTGCTCAGAAATTGATAGCAGGCTGCTGATAATATCAACTCTGATAATAACTTCATCATAATTAAAGAAAAAAAGCATAGAAACTTACACTTTGACCACCTTCTGCAAATTCCCACTCTCAAACCATGCTTCAAAGACCAGTGTGTTGTCCCCTTTCTGATGGAAGATCTGCTTCAGGGGGCAGAGACCTCTCACTTGGGAATACATAAAGCAGGAGTTTTTGTTAACTAGGGGAAGGAGCAGAACAGATGTCTTTCATTTCAGTATTAGTCATTTTAGGGGATACCTGCATCCTTCTGAAAATTCCTTCTAGAAACAGACAACTGCATGGAGCTGAACTTCAAAGCATATCTTAGGTAAGCGTGAAAGAAATTATACGAAGATTTTGCTGCCCATTCCCACTTAACCTCATGGATTTCAGCCATATAAGGTTCAGCCGTAAACTGAACTCTGCCTTTGTCTTGGAGGTGCCTGTGTCTCTCTGCCTGAGCAAAGGGCAATTCATATTCTGTACTTAGGCAAAGCAACTGAGCAACTAGGTTAGGTGGAAACTGAGCTGGGACTCAGCTCCCCCAGGCCTTTTCACCAATCAAACGGGTAATTTCTCTACTCAGAAATCACATGTAGCTGACAACTCTTGCCATCAGTTTGTTTTTAAATCTCTGTATTCAATTATTCTAGTCTAGAAGTAAAAACTATGACACCCAGACGCAGCAGCAATCACTTCACAGTTAGCATGCTTTGAGCCTATATCTTCTTTTGCTCTCTTCTGCTACTTTTTCCTCAGATGAGAGGCTCCACAGAGGCACAGCTGACACCTTTTACTACAATCTTTGTTACCTTAGCTCATTAAACACCAGAACTTCTAGGTTTGCCATCAGCAAGAATTTACTTTTTTGGTTGGGAAGTTGTTTTGGTTCCAGAATATTCTTGTCATAATTTTAATGGTCAAGGATCCTCCTTTTACAGAACCAAGGCAAGAATTATTTTCAGTATTTATTTTCTTGCTCTGTATTGGCATCAATATGGTGGCAAAGGCTTGGAAAACAAGGGTAATCAAAACCACATACTATGAGACTGTGGGTTTCATACTGCCAATATCGAACTGTCTGTCTATCTGACAGAAGTGAAATTCCCTGCTACGTAACTTTCTAACTAGCACCAGTACTGGTGACTGGACCCCAATCTCCAAGCTACTGTATTCCCAGCTCCTGGATTCTTGCTTCTCTCTGTCTCCTTACCGCTGGATCCACCTGAGGAGAAACTGCTGCCTTACCATGCTGCCAAATAAGGGGGACTGACCCTGTACCATACAGCAGGGTTAGAACTGCGCAACAGCCCCCATTCAGGTCAGAGTTATGTCTGCCCTTGCTTCACTGGGGCTGTGCTAGAAATTTATCCTGCAGCGGTCTGTCTTATTCTCTCCTGTAGTGTTATTAAAGCTCTGCCAGTACTACTCAGTGATGTTATGTAAAGCCAAGATGCCTATAAGTAATTTTTTCATTCCTTGAATCGCTGTTGCCACATGCAAAAGATGCCATATTCAGTGTATTGTTCGAAGTTACTACAGACCCATAGGGGTTTTCACTAGAGAAGGGCTGTTAGCTTTGCTAGCTGGGATACCCACTCGAATAATTACTTTCCATTGAGCTGAAATTCCACTCACAGTTTCTCTACCCTTCCCTTCCTCTTCATGCTCTTCCTTAACATTAAGGAACAAAAATGTTTCAGCAGTTAATCCAGTAAAACTGTTTCTGGAAACATTTGAATCAGTCAAATGCTATAGAATGAAACGCATGCATAGAATTTGAGATCTCTGTTTTTTAATTTTTCTGCATGGGAGTCACCATTGGATTGGGTTTTTTTAATCAGATTTTAGGAGGGCCTATAGGAATTCAGCAGCAGGTAGTTTCCAGGCAGGCAGTAACTCCCAGCTCCTGCTGAATTCAAATTCAAATTGAGTGGGAATCAGGAGAGTGCTGCTACTATCTCCCACAGGATACGATGGACATGCCAGTCTGAGGCTCTCAGGTCATAAATCTGCATAATGCAGATGCCTGTCCTATCCTATAGAGCTTCTCTTTGAGGAGGATTTTAGGGTTTTAAAAATTGTATTTATTGCTATATAACTTAGATGGCAAAGCTCCCAAGCTGGTGGTTTCTGTCCCAGGAACAGAAAGGAGAAGATTAACTCCATGGGGCTCCAAAGTTGTCCTCCTCCTCCCACCTGCTTCTGTCCCCCAGCTGGCTGCAGTGCCCAGCAGCCCAGTTCGCACAAGCAGTCTGCTCTCCCTGGGGCAAGCAGGGAAGGGGAAGTAAAGGCTCCAGAGCTCTGAAGTTCTCTGCAGGTCCTGCTACCAGCCAAACCCAAGGCTAGGGGGCAAAGTGGCACACTCGAGGCAGTGAACGTACAATGACAGTCACTTAAAAACTCACCCTGTAGTCAACAAATACTATTATTATGCGTATGTTTAGATACAGAGTTTTCACAGTGATAACAAGCACTCATATTCTGCTGCAGCTTGATGTTTGCTAGCCCAGGAATTGCTAACTGCCTGTAACTGCCTGCACAAAATCATTCCTCAGGAGCAGGAGGGAGAACTGGCCATACTAAAAGGTTTTCACCTCCTTGGTTGGAAAGTTTCATTAATGCAAGTCTGAAAACCATGATACCAAAATACACACTTTACTGGAGAGTTGTACAGGCTGAAATAAGAACCACTTCCAGTCACACGTGCATGAAGTTCAAGTCAGTAATAAAGTACACGGAAGGCTGCATTTTTAAAGAACAGCAACTAAAGGAACATAACAGAAATCACTGTCCTTGTTTTCAAAAAGGCAGGGAGCTGGGATTCAAAGTGTTCCTCTACATCTTATCCCTTGAAATAAATTAGCAGGTCCAGCTGCAGAGTACAGAGGTTCTTTCCTAGTCACACAGCAATTGCCAGTTTTCTTGGACACCAAATGTAGCAACCTAGTAGTGACAGCTAATACAGCCATACTGCAGAAGCAGCTAATTTCTAAAGAAACATGATGTCAAAGAGTACCAGTGCTTTTCAGTATATTGTAAGCTTATACCAACTGTTTTGATGTCAAGAAGTATGCCAGCTCCCTTTCAGTTTTGTGCTTCTGGAAATGTTGTGGCCACTTCCTAGTTATCCTAGGATCGCAAAACTGTTATCATTCTTTCCTATCTATGTAGAAGTAGCTCATGACCAAAATCAACAACTCTCAGAAGTTCCAAGTTCATCCAAGGCAACTGGATCAACTCAGCAAACACAGGAAAGAATAAATAACTTTATAATCAACTGGTGATGGTGGAATAAGGCAATTAACTCCCTTCAATTCTGTCCAATTAATCCTTGCCAGACTTAGGAGCCTGTAATCAAGTACTGATCCAATCTGGCCAGATTTTGGTTAGAAGTCTTGACAAAACCACTACAGCGAACAGGATAACAAAATATTCTCCCAACACAGACTTTAGTGTTGATCTTGCAGTTACACAGCTCTCATCTTTTTCAGTTTCTCTTTTGGCTGTTCAGTTATCTTTCTCCACTCATATTTTCACAAAAAAACTCATTTTGGGCTGGTTCATACTGTTATTCACTGAGAACAATGGCTTGAGCTGAGCTGGACTTCTGAGATAACTAAGAGTATGAGCAGAACTTTGAATTAGGTTCATAAAGGAGATCAAAGCAGGTGCTTCATCTACCTACAGCTGACAGCAAGATTTCTCAGGGTCTTCTCACCTTCTTCTCCCAGATAAATGACAGTGCCTTTGTCAGGAGTTTGGTATGGTGGCATCATCTCCAAACCTGTTGGAGTGTACAATGGCTCAGGGGCCGTGGGTGTCCAATCTGAAAAAGAAGAGACACGCAGAAGGAGTACAAGCAGGAGATTGCATTAGAGTCTTTATAATATGAAGGAAACATTAAAAAGTGGTTCATCCTATTTATACAGTTGCACATAAAGGAACAGGGAAGCCCCCTTTTGAATCTCATTTTTTGGATCTGTGAACAAATCTTCACTATAACTCCAAATAAAAATATATATCAATCTGTGCATGGACTAACTTTTGCTGTGCAAACTTACCTCTGTTCCCTGTACGGCTTGCTTACCATCAGTGAGGATGACAATGGTGAACATTAGACAGCATTGGTACCATTAAGAAAACAGATGGTCCCACTACAGAGAGAAGTCATTGATTGCTGACCACATCGATGCTGCATGGCTATAATGCAGTGTCCCCATGTAACTCGCATGACATCTACCCGGCATGTCAAAGATCTGTTGAACACCAATTCATGCTGACAGTAAGCCCTTCCTTACTGTAATACTCACAGCAGTCCTATCCCATTCCATTCAAGATAGTGGGATCTATTTTCAAAGGTAACAGAACAAGGGCATAGATGTCTCAGTCACACCTCTGTGCATTTTGAATTTCTACTGATTACTTGCAGATTGCAATTGGTTGTATCTATAAAGCACAAGGACTGTTCAAGTTTCATTATCTCATAAGGGGTTTGCAGTATGACTTTTGTACAGACTGCGTAAAAGCAGTTATTAGCTGACAATCATGTTTAACCATATAGCCCTGAAATATGGTACTGCCATTGCTAGTAACAGGACATGAGATTTGTACGGAATTTGCAAGACCTCAGGACTGAAGCTCGTCAGGTTTGCTTTGTCTGAACTTTTCTTTATCTGCCTGCAGCTTTATTTTACTTAATTTAGCTGGGACAACAATTTCTCTAGTTGACCAGGTATGTACGGCTAATCTGTTTTAGTTTATCTTTGTGTGGTACAACCACAGGCTTATGTGGGCAGCAATAGCAAGCAGTTGTTCTGTGTAGAAATCCAGACCTACAGCTGGACAAAACTTGTTTTAGGTGTAACAAAGAGAACAAGGAAATAATATCTAACATATGTAAAGAACATTGTATATGGTAAATTCAGATGTAACATGGAGCTGCAGACCGATGAAGAAAGAATAAGGTGTAAGAGTGAGCTAGCAAACACATGAAAATGACCCCAGAGTTCTTTGGATCCTAGAGCGAGGAAGAAGAAATCATCAATACAAACATATTTCTCCCAGCAAAGGACTCCCAAGGCCGACAATTCACAACAAACTACCTCTCCCCTCCACCAGAACGAAACCTCTGCAATGAAACCCTTAGGACCTAAAGGAGCAGTGGAAGGAGAAGCCAGGAAAAGGGTGTGAGTGAAGCATACATATAACAATTTTAACTGCATTATTATTTTTTCTGCAGCAATTAGATCTGGACTAATAATGATTTGTCTCTAAGATTTCACTTATACTAACAATAAATTCTTGGCTTTATTTATATGTAAGGTGTACTTTGTCTTTGCCCATACACAAGATTTTGAGCATAACGCAGTAACTTACCAATGTGCTCAATTCTGTCCCTGACAACTTCACATTGGTGTGGCCAGTGCACAAGGGAAAACTGACCAGCAGGTGAGGAGTCATCCAGATTCTGAGGCTCCCGAGGACGGGGTACCACTGCCTCTGAGTCAGATGATAACAGAATCTGGTTTGCCCTTGGGAAAAGATGAGCACAAACGGAATCTTTAAGAAAGTGAAAGAACGCTCACATCAGTCTCTCTTGCTCTTCCAAGTGGAAACAGACTGAGGAGATGATGGTCTAGTGGAGGGTGTCCCTTCCCATGGCAGGGGGTTTGGAACTAGATGATCTTTAAGGTCCCTTCCAACCCAAACCATTCTATGATTCTATGATTATCTACATGAAATTTACATAGCTAAGCATGACACAATAAAATTACATCCCACTGAAATGTAAATTTAATACTCCATCCTATAAATCACACTAAATTTAAAAGTAGTGTTGAATGAACACTTAATTCATTAAACCACAAAGCACATCAAGTATTCAACTGCAGCAGGGAATAGTTTATTTGGGTTCCTATAGAAAATGCTGGCATCTTTTATTATTACTGCTTTCATTACTAGTGTGTTATGGTAGGGCCTACAATCTCAGCGTCTGGGTCAAAATCTGTACTGTGCAAGAATATACAAATACAAAGCTTATTCCTACAAAATATCACACAGAGTGTAGGCAACAAGATAGTACTGCCTAGCATGACAGGAGAGGTAACAATCTGATGCTATCAAGAATTTTGTAAAGCAACAGAGACACTTGGAGGAGATGGGGGGTGTCTCTTGTCAGCAAGGAATTCTTCAAAGTTATGAGAAGCCACTTGAATGAAAACATGATAGGCAGAGAAAAGGCTTTGAAAAAAATCTAGTGATTGGATGATTGGGACTGCTGGTACTATGCACTGACCACAACAATGACCAGAGTTAATTACTTGTCTTTGTCACAGATATGAAAAGATCTCCTTTCAAAGCATTCCCTGTCCTTTCTACTATCTGCTTAGAGCATCCCAAAAGATAGGAGTTGGGTTTCATAGAATTTTTGTTTGTATTTGCTTTGGGTCTGAATCAGATACTGGCACCTGTAAGACTTAGTTTACCAGAAGAAAATTCTAATCAGCTTTAGACCTACTTCTCCTCACAACAAACAAAAGAACATAATAAGCAAAAAGTGCTTCATCTGAAGGATCTGGTTTCAAGTGTAGATGACATCATATGTGAAAAGTAAATGAATTAAAACCAAAACTGATGAACCCATTTTTAAGCTCTCATAGATACCTAACCATAATGGATACCTGGTTACTATAATGCCAAATCAATAATTGGTGATCAAGGGCATGCAGCAAGAAGTGACTGAGATAACTACTCACCTATGTCAAGAACCATAAAGTGTGACTAGACTTAGCTCCAATTTTGTTTAGAGCTTGACAGTTATGTGAACACTAATATCTTCCCCCCTTCCCCTTTTATTCCACCCTGTGGTCTTAGACGGAAAATGTAGGGGAATAATTGAAAGGGTTCTAACCTGTAAGAACAGCACACTGCTGACTGCCTTCTGTCACAAATGAGTTAGGGAGGTCTTCATCCTAACGAAAAAAAAATACTAAAATAAAATCAAAAGTTCACAGTAGGACAGCTTCCTTTTGTTTATTTTCAGAGAGAAAAGCCGTCTCTGTTTTGGTTTACTTTATGGCCTGAGTAAGAATTAGGCCAAATCTGCATAGTCAAGTACTCTGACATTATTCCTGTCTGTTGCTTAAAGGTGACACACTTCCACTTGCCCTCTCTTGTTTCCACAGTGCCTCTCTTGTGCAGTACTAGTATTCCTACTGTTGTGTGGAAAGCTAGAGCAGAAAACTGATATAAGAAAAAAGGTTTGGTTTTCAGCTGCCTGAATTAGTCCTCTGATACCACTCATCAAACAAGCCTACTGATGTAAGAGCAGGAGAGGCAATGGAAACCGATAGATAGGACAGCCCTTCTGGCAGCAGCCCAGGTAGATGCCACAATTACCCCAAAGCAATAAGGATTAGGACAGGGAGGTGAGGAACTTGATAGCGGGGAACTGAGGTGCAACGCTCGGCAAAAATTAAAAAAGCACCACTCTGCAGCCAAAGCGCATGTGGGCCATGAAAAGCAACCAACTACCCTGGGTTAAATTTGAAGCATACTGGCAAGGCAGCACAGAGACAACAGTGCTTGTCCCCTTCACGGCACTTAATACAGAATATTTATTTCCTGGGTTTTTAATCTAGTCCCCTTTCATTAACATAATATTCAATTAAAACCCGAATTTCCTTCCTGAAATATGAATGAATGTTGATAACATCAAATGCATTTCACAGCTGGTAAAAATACTCTTTATTTACTGCTCTGGTTTACATGTACCACATTTGCAAATATATTGCAGGGTTTCGAAAAACCGGCCAGACCAGTAGCTGATCAGTAGTTTGATTTTTACAGGTCAAGAACTGGAAACAGCTCACAAACCAAAGCACAGATAAAATCATAATGTAGGGGAGGTAGAGGATTTTACTTTGCTTACTAACGAAGGGCCATACTGCTCTCAGTAACATGGACAGTGCTAGGGATGAGCTCTCAGGACAGGGATTTAGGTAGCGTGATACAGAGCAAGGTCCCAAAATTGAGGTTATGGACGAGCATGCTCTGCGATGCACTCCGGGTGTCTGTACAAATGGTTTGCTAGCGGGGCTGCTTACTGATTTTTTTACAAGAAGCAATTGCTTCGAAAGAATTACAGCTGATTTCCCCATGATCTGGGACCACCTCAGACGGGGAACAGACGCCGACGGGACTTACTGAGCTGCCCTCCTCCCCGATGGCGAAGCCCTCCCCGTCCCGTCCCGCTGCCCGGCCGGCCAGAGAGGGCATGCCGTCGAGGCGGCGGTACCGCCGTGAACCCGGCCTCCGCGGGGCGACTGCCCCCCTCCCCCCCCGCCTTCCCAGCGGCAAACGCCCGCCGCTCCCGAGGGGGAAAACCCCGGGGAGCCGGGTCGCGGTCCCACGACCCAAGGGCCCAGCGCCGCCGCCGCCGCCGCCGCCGCCACGTCCCCCGCTCCCCCGCCCCACTCTCGCGAGAGTCCGGTGCGGCCCCCACCCGCGGCCATTGCGGCGGGTGAGCGCGGCCCGGGCGGCGGGATGGCGGAGCGTCCTGCCCGCCCGAGTCCCTGGGTAGCGGGGTCCGCCTTGGGAGCGGTGCCCGCCGCCCTGCGCCAGCCCCTGTCGCCGGCCGAGTCACGGGTTTGTGCCGCAGTGTCCCCGCCTGGCGAGCGCGGGGGTACGGCCCTGCTGACGGGGCCTGAGGTGCGGGCTGGCAGAGGCTGTGCAACGGCTTCCCTGCGCCTGCTGGGGCTGCTGCGCGCTTGGGCTGTGCGGCGGGAACACGTTTTCCTCCCGTTACACGTAAACCTGTGAGCGCAAACAGCATAAAACATTGCAGTAAAGTAAATGCAGTGTTGACAAACCCTGTGCGTATACATCAACAAGGCAACACCTTCTGTCCCGGTCTATTAACTGGCAACACGTACAACCTGGCCTGTGAAAGTGTAGCCAAAAAGATAGGCCTGCAACAAAGGCCTATTTACATGAGATAAGAAACTATTCATTATTACTTTAGGTAGAAGGCTAACGATTCTTAGAATGAGCACCTGCTACACATCATGATAAAAAGGAGGAGCTACAAGACACTTCAAGGTCCTTATGTACGTACTTTTCAGAAAGGGAGGACACTAATTGCCTCCAGGAGCATCCTTATCTTCCTAAGGCATAGAGCAGACAATTACCAACACCGAAGTATTGAGAAACTAGGGGAAAGGTAATTTGGACCAGGGTCCCCATGACCACTGACCCATAAGCCCCCTACCCAAATTATACCACCGACTCAAAAGATAGAGGTGGAGAAAGGAACTGAGCATGCGTTCTAGTTTGCATACTAGGCGAAGAAATATGAACAAAGTATTGTAATGGGGAGCGTACCACTTTGTAATCTTTGTAACATTTGTGTATAAATATGACAAGAGAACCAGCATTAGGTGTGCCTGATTTGAGGAACTATCCTCCTGACACCCAGCGCTGCAATAAAAGGAAATGCCTGCTTCTTAATGCTAAATTGGTGTTAAGGAGTTTTCTTTTATTCCCGAATTTCAGTGACAAAAGAGTAGCCACTCCTGGACAACACTCATTCCCCCTGTACAGCTGAGGCAGGGTGCTGTTACCTGTTTGAGGAGGCATGAGCAGGCAGCTCTGATGGGTTGTACATGGCCCATGAGCTCATGGACACACCAGGGGATACAGCTTCTCTGGGCTCTCTGTGCCTGAGGCAGGATACATTTCCCAGTCTTCCCATTCTTATTGTATACTACCATAGGTGCCTTCTGTAGAGTTTTAATAGCCCTTTCATGGACAGAAGATGTTCTGCTGAGTAATCTGTTTTCTAGTTTCTTGTTACATTCCAGCAATTACCCTATCACTTCAGTCTCATGGCTGCAATAATTAGATTTCCTATTTTTTCACAGCATTCCTTTTGTCTAAAATAGCTCGAAGGGGATGCGGGAGGTTGCACTGAGCTTTAGGTGTCATTGCCAGCACCACAGCAGGGCTGCAAACACCACAAGTTGCAGAATCACACAGAATCACAGAATGGCAGGGGTTGGAAGGGACCTCTGGAGATCATCTAGCAGGATCACCTAGATCAGGTTGCGCAAGATTGCATCCAGGCGGGTTTTGAATATCTCCAGAGAAGGAGACTCCACAGCATCTCCGGGCAGCCTGTTCCAGTGCTCTGTCACCCTCAGAGTAAAGAAGTTTTTCCTCATATTGAGATGGAACTTCCTGTGTTCCAGTTTGTGTCCATTGCCCCTTGTCCTGTCACTGGGCACCATTGAGAAGAGTCTAGTTTCATTCACACATGTAGTGTGAATCCTTCTTTCTTGGTGTTGTCTCTAAGAGGAGGCTGCCTTCTTAATTTCTAGCTTCCTTGCCATAGTTCTTCACCCTTTCTAGTGCCTGGATGGCTGAATCCTAAACGAGCTAGCTTCCAGAGCAAAGCCCAGAGCTAGCTTCCAGAGCAATGCCCAGGGCCCAGAGAAGTGCCCGGAGTCCAGAGGCTGGGCAGAGACCACACAGAGCCCAGTCGAGGAAGGGTTAAGCTCTTTGCTGACCAGTGCCAAATTCATTTTGGAGCCCTGCAGCTCTCTTGCTGGTGCCAGCCCCAGCTCCTGATGACCAGCCTGGCATCAGTGCCAGCGGTTCACCATCCCTGGCTGAGGGGATCAGTGAAGGAAGGCAGAGAGTGAAGAGCACACCTATGCATTGCTTTCCTAGGACAAAGTCGGTGGCTAAATAGAGGAATGAAGGCCCGGCAGAAAGGAGAATTTAGACAGGAGTTCAGGAATAACCATGATGATGGAGATCACAGTCACCTAAGCAAACTAGCTGGACTCCCTCAGCTTCCTCTGTTGTCCATGAAGGCAGGTTCTTCCGGAGAACAATACAGAGCACTAAATTTTGGATCTGCTTGGGTTTGCTCTCTGGAAGACCTGCTTTTCTTCCATCCATTATAGAGGGACCGGTGGAGAGTTCCTTGGCTAAAATAGGAGTCCAGGTTGGTTGAGTGTGAATATCCATCCCCAGGATTTCTGTAAATTACAGGCAGGCATGACTGCCCAGCGCCCTGAACCTTGCCCAAAGCAGGTCACAAAGGGCATGCAGTCATAGAAAGGACTGTGGGTGGTAAGCCTACTCTTTTACTGAGCAGAAGAGAGAGACTTTGAACCTGCCTCTTACAGTAGTGACATGCTACTGTGCACTTTTGATCTGTGTAATCACAGAACACCTGATAACTCCACAAATAGCCTCCAGGACTAAACAGTCATGGGAGTTTTGCTGTTTGCTCCCACAAGACAAATGCCATAAGCTCTGTATCAGCAATATGTATTATGGTTGTATCAATTTGTACATGAAATTGGGGATCACAGCTTCTTAACGTGTGTAGGAAAGTTACTTACTCCTTGCAATAATCACATTCCACGTATGATGATACAACCTCCTCTAGAGTCAGACCCTGCATTTTCAGCACTGGAAAGCATTTTATATATTTCTCTCTGTAGTGAAGTTGGTCCAGAGATGCATGCAGGTGTGGACAGTCTGTCGCATGCTATTCAAATGTTTGAAAGAAATTAAATCTCTGAAAAAAAAGATTTGAACCATGATATTTCCCTACTTATGTCAAGTCAAAATTGTGCTTTTAATGTAACCATATTTAGAGTATTACTGTGTGTCACAAGAAAACCTTTGTAATGTGAGCAAATAGCGGGAAAACTCCTGAAACAGTCCTTACAAATTATTGCAGTTTTTAGCCTGAAAAGTAATATTAACTGATCGATATCCTGTTATTTCCAGAATTGCTTTTTTTGTTTCCCAAAATGCCAGTTGAATATAGGATTTGCTTCCCTTATGTAAACAATCATCTCTGTAGTCTAATCACAAAACAAAATCAATCATCTGCTTTTATTTCAATTATTCGCTTTTATTTCTGTTGGCATGGTACTTAATCATCATCTCAATCAGAATCATGTTGCATTAGGAGCTGTGTTTTGCTAAGAGTCCACCCTTCCTTTCGAGAGGTGAACAGGAGAGGCAGGGAGGGCAGGGATAGGAGGCAGGAGTGACTTTGCCCGGAGAATGGAGTGGCACAACTGCGAATGGGAACTGTGTCATGAATCTGTCCTGCCCGCTGGGCAGCATTGTCCCTTACAGGAGCTGGAAAACGAGCTGCTGAGCTGGCAGGGGGAAGTTCACAGCCTAAACTTTAGTCTGGGGTCTCCAGGAACCTTTGGGTACCTCTGGTGAGAAATTATGTATTGCTATATTATTTCTTGGGAAAAAAACCCAAACAACAACGTTTGTGTTGATAGCAGCTTGATTTAAAATGTTTTCTTTAGGCTTTATATTACAAACTGTGTCAGTGTTAATTTGTTCCTGAATGAATCAAGGATGACAGGAGTTCAGGATGAGTGCACTAAAGCTTTGTTTGATATTAGAGAAATCGTTCTTCACAGATTATTCATTTGTTTTTAAAGCGTCTGTGCTATCTTTCCTTAAAAGAGTTTTATTTGCATTTGCAAAACGGAGCGATAGGTGCTGTACTGAGATCCTTGCGTTAACTTTACAAAAAAGGTTTTTGACATGTTTTTCTTTAATGCTACTTTTTCCATAGTGACACAGTTCTCCCGCAGTCCTTTGGGTTTGCTACTTCTTTCCCTAAAAAAAATCATTTCTCTCCAGCGGAACAGCTAAGAGAACAGGGGAAAACAGAATTAATTTTCAAAGGTTTCGGCTGCTGTTGTCAACCCAGGGAACGGAACAGCCGCAAGGTGGTAGCAGTCTGTAAGGGAGGGCCGGGAGATGGCTCTCAGCTTTGCTTGTTGATCCAGGGAGGCAAACACTGCCTGTGTGCTTTATGCCACACAGTAGAGCATTTGCAGTGTTCAAGCAGAGTTAATTTAGGTCTATTTTCTTGACTTATTTCACTCTGAGGTAATCCTGTGTGAGGTAGACCAATGGGGGATAAAACCATAGTGTCTCTCTTGTTGGCCCCTTAGGCTGGCAAGGATGCCAAGTGCAAATCTGTTTTAAAATTGCCAGCACAAGCTAGCATACGGGCTTGT
Organism: Balearica regulorum gibbericeps; assembly: GCF_011004875.1. Lineage (NCBI taxonomy): Eukaryota > Metazoa > Chordata > Aves > Gruiformes > Gruidae > Balearica > Balearica regulorum. The sequence continues at coordinate 53,929,916 of NC_046184.1, forward strand.
GCACTGCCATGCAGTCTGTCTGCTTTTTGGGCTCTCCTAATGGCATCCAGAACATCGCAGCCCCAGGTTGCAGAGTGCTGACCTCCTACGTACTCCTTCTGCCGGCTTGGATCGGTTCAGAGTAATCTAACGGGTTAACTTCATACTGCCTGGCTTTGGGAGAGATCAGACGTCATCCAGCCTCCCCGGGCTGACATAAAGTTTGTGTTAATAGAAAAAGACAGTGAAAACTCCATCATGTGCTCTGTCTGATTTGACAGAAATGCAGTCATATGCCCACATGTGATCAAGATTAAATTTGTGCTGCTGAGTGATCTGGCAGTGTGTAAACCTCTATTAATGTACATGAAACCACAGTTTTGGGCAAAAAAATTATGTTTTTACTTCTGCTGCTCCTGCTAAGAGAGAAAAGAAGAGAAAGGGGAGCTTCTGACAGATTACTGGGGCAGGCAACTGCAGGGATCATTTTGGTCTGGGTTATGATTACCAGAAAAGATATAGGAGGTTGTTCTGTAAACTGTTTCACTGTGAATTCTGGGAGAATTTAATGCTTTCTTGATGCATGGGAATTATGGGAAGGTGTGTGACGACCGGCAGCACTAACCTATTTCTGCCCTGTATCTACTCTACATCATACTTGAGTGAATTTTTTGAGTGTCGGCAGGACTTAATGTAAAGACAACATTCAATTTACAGCATGATAAGGTTAATTTAACTCTGAAATGAAGATAAGCCCTGCATTTCTTGCTGCATTTCTGTGTATAAATGCTAATTGTGCTGTGAATAGCAACAGTTTAATTTGGGTGTGGTGCTCAGATGTGAATGCTCAGACACTGCAGCATGCAGTGTAAATCTTTTAAAGCAGAAAAAAAGGGTGTCAGTACTAGTACAGACTCAACGCTCATTGTCATTTGCTTACTGAGAGCCATAACCAACAGTTTGAACTGTCGTTTTCTCCGTGGAGTCCATCTTTGCTCTTGTGCAAGTTTTTCTCCTCAGTGCTAATGATTTAAACACCTTTTCATTGCTCAGTAAGACGCAGTCCCTGGAGGCAAAGAAGGAATGAAAAAATGTCACTTAATGTTGCACAAAATGAAGTTGTGGTTTGTATTGGGTCCCTTTCCCCCAGTGCTGCAAACATGCACACATGCTTTAAATGTCTTTCCATTTCTATAGGACTATTCTTAGGAGTACAGTGAAAAGTGCTTATGTTGAACATGCTACAGGGACAGTTTCGAAATAAATAATGTCCTCAGTTGTCCTGGTTCCCTTCATTCTTGTTTTCCTTTGGCTTATGGAGTGATAAAATGCAGCACTGAAGGTAACGGTCTAGTTTGTTTCTTTCTGATGCAATTGGTGATACATGTTTCTATTTCTGACTTAATTTCCCTGTTTTCTTTTGACTCCACAGTTCTCAAAGGTGCATCCTTCATTTTACAGAAAGCGAAGTGTTTAAGAATATATATTCCAGCTACTTTTAGCTAAATAAAAATAATATACTCTCTGGATACTTATACAACTGGCTCACTTATGGGATTTAGTAAATCTGTATGAATTTTTACAGGTATTTGAGAAGCTTTTAGTCAAGCAAGCTCCTTTAAATCCAGTTATTTCTGCTTTGTTCTTTTCTGTTCTTTCCAGATATTTTCTTCTCTCAGGCCATCTCATGAGCGTCACATCCCTAGCTGCCAATACGGATTCTTGTGTCCATACTTGGTGGGTTTTTTTGTTTTGGTTTTTTTTGGTTGGTTTTTTTGGTTGATTGTTTGTTTTCGGTGGTTTTTTTTCTTTTTTCCCCCAGCTCCAACGTTAATAAGTCTCCTGGGCTTTCTTTGAAGATTTCATCTGCAACTGCAAATAAACCCTTGTGTATTCTGATGCTTCTGTTTGTATTAAAAAGCCAATTGGCCTTGTTTTAAAGACTGAACAAAGAGCTCTTGAAGATAGATGGAGATGGGTACTCTACACACACCTGAAGTCAAACCTTGGAGTACAGAAAAAGTAAACAAAGTTTTACATTTTTCTGCCTTCATTAATGAATTGCTCTAAGCCTGTTGTAATGTTTTAGTTCCTTCCTGTGTTTACTGAGTTAAAAAGGAGTTCTGTATTTTTTTTCATTAGAAGAAGTATATTTCTTTCCCATTTTCCCCCAAACACTCTGGTTCTTGTATATATAAAAAAGTTCTCTCACATACTTAGAGATTATTTCTAATATTTGTCTTTGTTACCTCATTCTGTTTTAAAGCTTTGGCTAAAGCTCTTGAGACATGTTGCAACAACCTGAGATCACCCAAAAGGAAACTTGAAATGTTATGGTACAAACTTGGCCTTGCAATGTCAGAAAGTTTACAAGCAACAATATATGTCCTGTTCTGAAGCAACTCTGTTTTAACACAAGTGCTTCCCACAATCATGTTACTGCGTTCCAGCACAACCCCTTGAGAGAAATGGGTGATGGTGAGACCCTCCAGGAAATGGTTGGGAAAAAAAAAGTCAGAGAAAATGGGTGGTGACCATGCATGGATCTTACTGCTCCTGCACACATTCTCCAGGGATGGGGAATGTCTTTTCATTATATGGTTGTATAATACTTAGCACAGGAAAGCTTTGAACCCTGCTAATGGTTTTTGGGAATGCCAGTCAAAATTGTGCTATTTAACCAATGGCTATTGTAGTGCTTTGAGAATTTGGTTTGTTCACACAGGTTTTATTTTTATCCATATTCCTCAGCTACATATTGGTGTGACTCGCTGTCACTGCCATGCCAGGATTGGTCCTCACTGCATTCTGGACTACTTTATTTTTACATTCTGGGTATGGCACTCACCATATCTAATCACATGCATATGTCTGCATCTGAGCTAGGCACCTTAAGTTTTTTCCCTTGTCTGTGGAGGATTAATCAATGCAGCTGAGACTAGGGTAAGACTCATCTCATGCTGAAGCAGATGCCTGTTTGGTTAGGTGAATATGCCCTTCAGCTCCAGTGGTTTTATTGACTAGATCGCCCTTGGCAACCATGCTATAGATACCTAAAGTTAGGAGAGATGAATCCCATCCTGAGAGACCTCTACCTTGCTGCCTGTATAACTAAGCATCAAAAGCTCCTGTGTAGATGGTGCCTAATCCAAGCCCAAGGAGAGGGCTGGGTGCCGCAGAGGCTGTGTCCCTGGCCCAGCGAAGGGGCTCCCGTAGGTTTTCCCTATTCTGTGAACCTGTCGTAACCAGGCCCACAGAGTCAGCCACATTTGTGGCAGAGCGTGAACTCCAGGTAATAATCTTTCTCCCTTTTTCCCTCTGCCACATCTTCCCTCCCTGCCCTGCCCTGTCCTTCTCTTCCTTTTGGCTACTCTCTGCTGCTGTTCCCAGTGCTGTGCTTGTGCCTGCACTGCCTTCTACCCAGTCTGCCAGATTTTTACTGGTTTCACTGGGTTTACGCTGGATATTTTTCACTAGTCTCTTTCTAACTACAGGGGCAGCAGAAGTAAGAGAAATTGCTTCCTCAGCTTTTGAAATAGCTTAGGACATAAGACAAGCTGCACTGTGCCAGACCCAGAGTTCACCCACCTGCTGTCGCGTTTCTGATAGCTGCCAATAGTGAACGCTGGGCAAGGATGCAGGGCAAGCCCACAGTGGTACTTCCACTTTGCAGACATCTGCCTCAAAAAGATTTCTAAATCAGAGACACCGTATTGGAATCTAAATACATGAACCTTCACAAACAAGGTAGCAACATGGCAGTGGGTCTGAGGTTGACATGTCTAATCCCTCCTCTAACCTCGTCGCTCTCAACTGGGCATTGCTGGCTGTGTGGCTGGTTTGTAAACATGGGTTTTATTTACAGGAACCAACTCAATTACTTTTTCTCATTTTTAAAAATGAAATAATAACTAATTTTTCCTTAGCTATAAACTCCCTAGAAACTGGCTGTAGTTAGAGAGTGGAGAAATAGTTAATGAAAGCACTGTCATCTAGGGTGATAAGGGCCTTCTGTCAGGCCAGTGGTAGCAGGGCTGATGCATCTCAGTGTCAGGACAGACACAATGAGTTTGAGGCTTGCACTAAAAATTGCCTCTGATTTAATACTCGGTCATCCAGGACATGGACCCGCTGGAATAACCAGGCTCTGAAGAGCCTTGTGACTTAGGAAGACCTCTGTAAGGTGCAGTCCAGCCAGCAGTCTTCTTTAGGTCAGAGGGTACACCCCCAAATTGTAAAAATAAAGGCTGATCATAAGCAACATGGTGACACCAGCACTGGGAGGAACAGTGACCAACTTTCCAAAATGGCACAGAAATAGGGGAAGCAGTGGGAAAGGCTGATGGACGAAGATGCTCTGGGGAGGGAAAAGTTGAGACACCTGTTTTATGAAAGGGAATGTGGGCAGATAGTATGTGCTTACTGATGGCAAACTGTGATCCTACAGTACTGCATCAATAAACCAGAGCATTTAAAGAACAGCTATCCTAAATGAGTACACTGTTAAGGAGCATGAGCTTGAATTTACATTTCCACAGCATGCAGTGATAGCCTAAAGCCCAAGCCCTCTGAAGCTAACCCAGTGGTTTGTAGTCCTGCCTAACTCAATCTGGGTTAGTTAGTTAGTGTTTGAGTCCTGCCTGACTCAATCTGGGAATGACACCAAGCGGTCCCCTGGTGGAATGGCAAATAAATTATTTTGCTATGGCTTCTTTTAGCTGCTACATTTCTAATGTACCACCCTTAACATGGGCTGTTTTATGCTGCTGCACGAAAGCATGGAAAACATTTTGTTATTTGCTCATTTATTTCTTTATGCAAACTTGTTGTCTAGAGGTGATGTGATCTGTGCAAAATACTCAGCATCCATCCAGTGATTTCTGGACTAGCACATGTGTGGCATGTCTGTGCTTCATAGCTGAGATATCCTGGAGCTAGCTCTAGTTACAGCTGGAATATCTGAGCAGTGCTGTGCTGAGATAGCAGTCTGGATCTACAGAACAGTACAGCAGTTTCACTAGTGACTACATTTGTCTGCAGGGAAAATTAGCTGGCAGGCGGCTGTGCTGAGGTGTTAGGCTGTTTCCCAATCCAGAGCTATTCTGGTGGGTATTAACTCTGCGACCTTTGCACCAGGTTCTGTTGTACAATGCAGGCATGCTCTGTTGCCTGTTTCTGCACCAACAGATCTGTGATATAACAGACATCATGACAAATATTAACCCAGCAGAGGTTATTTTTGTCTCTCTGTTGCAAGATAGCTCTATCCAGATTAGGACAATATGGAGTAGATCTGGTGATTCTTACAGAGCCAAGAAGATCCAGGGCTGGCTGGCTAAATCAGCAAAGCAGATCTATAATGCAGAAAACAAACAGTTCAATAATGATCCTACTTTTAAGATGAAAGCAAAGCCTCTTGACTCAGTGAAATAACAACAGCTCAGATAAAGTAGCACTAGAAAGGTGATGAAACCACTGCACTAGCTTTAAGCTATCTGGCATGGATGCTGCTGAGGAAATTGGTGCAGCAGCAAGAATTCTGCATGGGCTGCAAAATGCTGCTGAGGAGCTATATAAAATCACCATAGTTTCATGCTTTAGCTGGTTGAAACACTTATAATCCAGAAAGTGGTATGTATGAATGTTGTGGTTTAACCTGACAGGCAGCTAAAACAACCACACAGCTATTTGCTCACTCGCCCCCCCGCCCCCCCCCCCCCCCCCCCCCCCCCCCCCCCGGTGGGGTGGTAGAGAGAATCAGAAAAAGAAGTATAAAACTCATGGGTTGAGATAAAGACAATTTATTATGACAGAAAAGGAAGAAGTAGAAAAAAATGATGATGATGATAAAATAAGAATATACAAAACAAGTGATGCTCACCACCCCCAGACCACTGATGCCCACTTAATTAGCGAGCCGCGGTCCAAACCCCCGGCCAGCTCCCCCTGTTATGTGCTGAGCATGACATCATATGGTATGGAATATCCCTTTGGCCAGTCTGGGTCAGCTGTCCTGCCTGGGTCCCCTCCCAGCTTCTTGGGCACCCCCAGCCTTGTCGCTGGTGGGGCAGCATAAGAAGCTGAAAAGTCCCTGACTTGGTGTAAACATTGCCTAGCAACAACCAAAATATCAGCATGTTATCAACATTATTCTCATCCTAGATCCAAAACACAGCACTATACCTGCCATTAGGAAGAAAATTAACTCTATCCCAGCCAAAATCAGGACAATGAAGCAGGTTCCTGCTCTTTAGGTGGATTCACATGCTTTTCTAGACTGCCTCCAACCATGGATGATATCTTTTATATTTTTCCAATATGTTACAAAAGTTTTTCTAATGGACTGTGAGTTTCTGCCCATCAAATTAAAGCATAGTGACAAGCATCTTGTTTGCCTTGGTTGTTTTTCCTGGACGCTTTAGAAATAGTTCGTGGAGTCCCTGGAGACTGTAGACCACGGGCTGAAAATCACTTAATAATTCTCTTTCCTGGTGCCTTGCTGATTCCTGGGACACAGCATCTCTTTCAGCAGAAAAACCAAGGTGATGCATCCACAAATGCATTCATAGCTTATTTGAGACAGAAGACATGTTTTTAGGTCAGGACATTGGAGTGTGCATGTCAAAAAGAACCTGATAGAGAACAAAAGGGCTAAGTGACATTTGTTGTATGATAACATATTTTTTTCTTCATTTCTTTTTGCATTCAAAACTTTTCCTTGGGAGGTGAGGTGAGGTGAGAGGTAAGTGAGTTTGTAGGGCAGAAAACACTGGTTAAACTTACTCTGCTGTGGCTAGTTTTATTTTTTTTCATGTTGACCTGGGGTTAGGAACAGTCTGTGGCTGTTTCTTTCTTCTTCAATTGTATTTTTAACTTTTGGCAAAGTCTCACAGTCTTGAAGATGCTTATTTTTATAGATTTCAGAAAACAAAATAAATAAAAACAAACTATTTGTATCTTTGTGCTTGTGTCATTCAAAGTCATAACTATGACTTTCACTGGTCAAAACAGGACCCAACAGCTGTTTTTTTACAGCTGTGGAGAGATTGGATAATACTTGATAGTGCTAAAGGTACAATATATTTTCCAAAAAGCCCCCCGTCTTTGCTTCCAGTAAGAGAAAGTTCTTACTTATGGGACAGCTGCCAAAAGATGAAACTCATAAGACTGCTTTTTTCCAAGTAAGTCCATACCAGCAGCTGGCATTTCCTACAGTGGAAATCACTGCTTCCATGTGGGGGGAATTTATACAGGGACACACACACATTATTGTGGATGAGTATCCTGGCCCCCTCTGTGCTGGTCCTGGCCCCAGACACTACAGTATTGCTCCCCTCCCGCATGGTGGGGTGAGTTGTGGGAGGCAGCAGAGCTCCCTGTGCTCTGCATTCAGGTGTCAGGTATTACTAATCCCATGGCCCCTCTTCCATCAGCTTCTGAAAACTTTCCGAATGTTTCTATGGATGAGAAACTTCCCTGTGTTTCAGTGGCAGTAATGGGAAGCTCTGTGTGAGGATGTAATGTGCTGCCACATGCCAGCCGTGGCTTTGCAAGCCAACCGTTAGGCTGCTGGGCAGTTCTGGCACTGCATTTTGGAAGACGAAAGCTACTCCAGCTACTCCTTTCCCCACTTTCAGCTGGACTTACAGGGCAGCAAGAAAATGGATAAAGGCTGGAAGATAGCAAAGGGCAGCGGGATGGGACAGCGATGCTGTGTCAGGAGGGTCTTCCCTTGGCACAGCCTCACCCACAATGATTTTGCATCAAGGCCTGAGAAGCATGGGCAGAGGTTTTAGGGCTCTGTTTTTACAGCCTCTTAAAGAATGCCATTGTCATAATGGCATTCTGGTGTTTCTGGATCTAAAAAGTCCAATAAAAATTTAAGTGGGAAAACATATCAAAGTCACCCTTATTTTCTGTATTTATAGCTCTAGTTCTCACAACACACCGCAGACATTACTGTCTAACCATACAAGGCTGTGTCCTCAGTAAGGACATCTCTGTGTTAAGGACGTTCCCCCTGAGTTTGGCATGGCCAGGAGCTGAGCGCCCAGCACTGTGTGCAGAGAGAGACCAGGGCACAGTCACCCTTGGATGAACAGCTGGCAGAACTAGTACAAGTAAGTAGGGACCCCCAAGAGAGCAGGACATGTTTGCCAGCCACCGTCATCCTCCTCCAAAGGGAGCTTAAAGGAGTCAGTTGTGGTCAGGGGGTGGGGATTGAGAATTGGAGGGAGAGCCCACTCACACACTTGCAGCCTCGCTGCTTCCAGCGCTGGAACAAAAGCAACGCCAGGTCAGTCCCAGTCTGTGCAAATCCAAGGGGTGGCCTTGCTTCTGCTGCTGGATTTTGCTCTGAGGGAATAGGGGTGTCCTGGCTACCTTCTTGTTAAGTAAACCTTACTGCTACAAATAAATTATTAGCATCTCTCTGTTTTGATGCCCACAGGAATCTGCCATTCTCCCTCTGATTCTGCTCTGTCAGGTGTGGACCCTGCCTGCCAGACACACTTACCCCATTCAAACATTAATCACCCAGTTTCTGTCCTAGGTTTGTCTTGCCAGTCTTTCTGGCCATTCTCCACCATAGCCTTGCTTTGAGTAACCTCTGAAATGTAATATCCTAGGTTAAGATATTAGTGAGCATGAGGCAATGTCTTCTGGTTTGCCATTGCTGGCTTAAGTGTTCAACCAACAAACTACCTTGTCTTCTCTAAAATGTTCCTCCTTGCTAGCTACTTCATGAAGGCGAAGAACTTTACCTCTCTGTTCATAGTAAAGCCCTCAGCCTCGTTGTTTCAATGAGCTTAGCTGGATTTACCTGCTGGGATCAGCTGCCAACCCTTGGAGGAGCCCAAGGTTGATAATCTGAATGGTTCTGCCTCAAAAAACTAATGTGGAAAAAGACTACTTGCTGGAAGAAAACACAGTTCCTTGAAATAGGGCACACAAGAGTACCTGAGCTTCTCCTAACAGCCTGGAAAGCTGGTCTTGCGACCAGTTGCAGTAAGTGTATGGTGACTTATGGCAGCAAGGTCAATTTTCAGCAGCAGAGATTCTGACCCTGTGTGTAGGGGAAGGCTGTGAAGTGTTACTTTTTTAATCTTGAATCTACTGGGAGAATGCAGTAATTGTAAAGATTATCTTCCCACAGGAATGTTACTAACCCAAGTTCCAGTAACTTCTACTAATCTCCACCATGTCCTATCTGAATTCTTGAAATGCTGCTCTTAAGTAACACTGACTTAAAAACCAACCTCCCACTGTCACTTATTAGAGTGTTTTGTAGCTATATTTAAAGGCAGAAGGTTTGCTGATATCTCTAGGTGAGGAAGAATGTAGAGCTTTTAATATTTTTCAAGCAATGATGTTCTAACCTGGAACCCATCATTTGCTGTTGATTTCAACTGGCCAAACAATGAATGACCACAGCAGCCTCTGCTTTGGAGCACCAAGAGAAGTAGGAAAGCTTTGTTTTTGTCAGTATAGTACTACTGTCTCTTCCAAGGCAAGTATAGAGGAAATGTGCAAGTGACAGCAAGCAAAAGGATGTGTTTTTTTTCTGTATTCTGAAGTAAAAAAAAAGGTCACAATTCTATTTATTTCTTTATTACGTATGAATGGGTTTATTGCGTGAACTCCTTGCCTAGGGGTACTGTGGATAGTAAAGGTTTCCGTAGGTTCAGAAAGTATCTCTACCGCATCATGAAGGAAACAATTACCAAGTGCTATGAAACACAAAGACATCAACTCTGGCTCAGGATGTCCTTGAGTGCAAATCACTTGAAACTACTAGATTATGTTAGTGATGTAGTGTTATATATTGCCACCTTCTTATATCTTCTCCTTTGCATCCATTACTGGCCACAGCTGGAGGCAGAGTATTGGGTTTGAGGGACCTTTTGTCTGATTGGTAGAGACACTTCTGCCTTCTTATGCTTTTCTGAATGTTTCTGATTTAAATTAGACATACAGAAGGCAGCAATGAAGCCGTATTTTGTCTGTCCCATAGCAACAGGCTAGAAATTTTGCAGTGCCTGTGTCATTTGTTTAATGTACATGCTGATCTCGATTTTTCCAAATACTTATGTATGAGTATAAAGGCTATCATATTTAAACACAGCTCTTGCTTGTGGTCTTCCACCTGTGCACCAATGAGTAAGCATATGGTGTAGATTGTCAAAACCAGCTGGGATCATCCTAGTGACATCCTGTGTAACTCTGACTTCCCCACTGGTCCTGCGCAAGAGCTCTGAACTGCCTGAGCCACGGATGTTAGCCACAGCATATCTATCCTCCATCCTGTCACACTGTCTTGGTTTGAAGCCCTACAGGGCACAGATCACATGGAAGGTTGTTTCTGAGGTTATTTCCTCTGTCAGAAATGAGCAATGTGGTTTGTATCTGAATTTGTCAAACTCTAGTTTCCAGCCACCGGATCTGATTTTACTGATTCTATCTATCTGATTTGCTGCTTGGAGGAAAGACTCATTTCCTATCAGAAGTGTGTTCCCATGAAGACATTGCTGAATCTGATCAAATGGCATTTTGACCATCTCTTTAGTAAACCAAACAGGGGTTATGAATCCCTGATGGAAAGCAATGAAGCCATTTTGTGCTACTGAGTACTGCTCAGCAGCTGAGCTGCAGCAATGTGTTGTGCTTGCGCTCCGAGCTTGCTGCAAGCAGAAAGGATACATGCAAGCGTAAGCCACCATGAACTGTATTTCATTTGACAATTGGAGCAGCCAAAGAGATGACCTTCTTTAACCCAGTCGATGAGCAGTAACTTTTAAAGCTGTGGCAACGCCCTTGCTTTGGACGGGTGTCTGAGCCCTGAGCTTACATACCCCCTCTGTGCAAATTCAGTGCCTCTTCACAAAGCTTGAGGGACTGACGGGGCAGTGGAGACAGATTTTTCTCTTCTCGTTTTTAAGTAGTGTCAAAGTGAAGACACATGAAGGTCAGTGAATGGGTTTTGCACTGTTGTATAGCTCCTGGCCACAATTCCAGTTTGAAAGCAAGCCGGAGGATTTGTACTATTGGGACCACTCGGGACATTTATTTGGGGCTCAGAGAGAAATTCCAGGCAGTCCCCACAGTATGACTTTTCTCAGTCCTTCAAAAGAGGTGATTTAAAATTTGCTCTGTAATTAAATTATTATAACTAGCAGCAATTTCCTCCTGCTTGCAATTTAGTTCATATTAAATTTATCTCTATTATTTTTGTCTGCATGAACCTGGGAATCTTGTTTTAATTGACTAATTTAGATAGAACAAGAGATAAGGTTCTTCTGGGAGTAGGCGCCTGAAGGCTCCAAACTTCTCCCAGGGCCAGGATGGTGAGGGTAAGGAAATATTCCTTCCTGCAGAGTTTATCAAGAGCATCTTGTGATCAGAGTAGCTAATGATTCAGGTTAAACACTTCTCGAAGTTCTTGTGAATGCAGATTTTATATACATAGAAAAGCTATGTGTTAAAAGGTTATAAAACCATAGCACTTTTTCAGACAGGTAGTTCACCAGTTTGCAGTGGGTTGGTTTTTTTTTTTTGGAGCCTGACCTGATCCAAAGCCTGTGCAAGTCAGTGGAAAAACTCCAAAGAGAGTCCTGGCTTTAAGTCAAGGAATTAAGTTCTATGCCTTAGTGCCACAGGATATTATTGCACTAAAGAGCTTATTAGGATTAAAAATGGGATTAGGAATTACCATGAATGAATGCAAAGAGGTTATATGGCTGGGATAAAGCTGCAAAGTTTTATTCTGCCTTTCAGGGAAATGGTCCCAGACTGGAGTCAAGAAAAAAAATTTACGTATCATAGCATTACTCACAATGGGGTGCATCTTGTGTCTTCCAAAGTGGAGGAATCTGGCACTAAAGGTAGCAGGCGGAACTAAAATCTTATCGTTTTTTTTCCAAGAAGCAGTTTTTGCTGATCAGTGAAATGAAAATATCTCATTCCCTGCTTTTTCTTTTGAGCCTTAGATTTTTTTTTTTTTTTTTTTGGTATTTATTTTTCCAAATGAGCTTTTGGTTGCAGTTGCTTCCTTTGGCCCTAGGGAATCAGCAAAGGAGCCCTGGTGCTGCAGGAAAGAAGAGAGGACGGGGGAAGGGGAGGGGAGGAGACCTGGGCCAGCTGCTGTCAGTGGGAGCAGATGGAAGAGGGAAAAGACTTTCCTGAAGTGCCTTTGTCTGGCAGAAAAGCGAAGCACACAGGAGGAGGGAGGCATAAGTGGGAGGAGAGAGGAGCAGGGAGGATGACGAAGAGGGGGAGCAGAGAGTGTGGTGCCAGGGACCACGCATGGGGGCACGCAGATGATGTGTGGGCATCAGGCCCCCCATGCCTCAGCTCCACGATGGGTTGCTGAGGACTGCCGCTTACTGCATACATGTCCGCACCACGCTTTCGTAGAGTGGGAGGCCGTTGCTGCTGACTTTGCTCTCTGATGGCGAAATGGCCCTGCGGCAGCAGGAGCTCGCTTGGGCTGTCTGGCGCTTGCTGAGGGCGAAGGGCTGGCACAGTCACCTTTCCCAGAGGGCTCGCTGGGTGATTACAGGGGTGTAGGTCTGTGCCAATGGTCCCTACTCTTCTTCTTTTTTCTTTTTTTTTTTTTTTTTGTTTCTACAGAGAAATTATAACTCCTGACAGTAATAGGGAACAGAGGTGAAAGCTCAGCTCAGATGTTTTTCTTCCATCATATTAATGTGTTCCTATTTCTTCACTGATTGGTTTGTGTCTTGTTATCAGAAGCTTACAGACGGCTGCTAAAGAGAGCTACCTGTGTGTTTAACTTTGATATTGTAATGACTGAGCATAAATTTCATATGAAAAGCAAACTTACTTTCTATACATCGCTACTTGAGAGAAACCAGCCATAGCGATGGCCCAGCACGACTGCCCTGCCTCCTGCAGGAACTACGCCTGATCTGTACCAGATGTTCTCTGCAGGGGATTCTTGGATGCTTTCTACAGTCCAGTCACAAATGTCCTAAGTAACAGAGCCTTCCCTCTTCCCATGGGACAAGAGGCCAGTTTTCCCAGGGAAGGCATTTGTTAGGACTTCTTGATAACAACTACTTAAAATTTTGATGTCTTGTTATGTTCAGATAGATATTCTTTGTTTCATCCTAGCTAATATTTGTCCTCCTTTGTAATCTATACCCTACAGCTACTTCCAGATGGGAATCACAACTCCACCTGGCTGTTTCAGGGGGCTGTGCATGCTGGCGCGAATCCCCTGCTGCCTGTGGAGTCCTTACTCCTCCTTTCTTCATTTTCTATCTGTATGTTTCTTTCCTCTCCCTCCTCCTTCTACATTAGCTCAAAATGCTTAGCAGTTTATCAGCTTCTGTCCTCAAAATGCCTAGAACTGAATGCAGATTTCTGGATGGGGATGCAACAGTGCTAAGTTCCTCTCAGGTTTCTCATAGCTCCTTGTGTTACTATTTCTGTACAGGCAGTTTTAGTCCAAAATTGCTTCATTTGCTGATCATATTTCATTCCAATTTCATTGCTGACTTGCTTTCGCCTTGCTCTTGTCTGGGACTGGTGCTTAATAGATCTTCTCCGAGCTTAAGATTTGTATTTGAAAGGATTGTTCCCTGATACCTCCATTTGCGTGTTCCCCATCCTGGCCATATATTGACATTTTCAAGACTGTGCTGCATCTCCACTGTCCTCCCCTTTTAGTGAAGTTCAGTACCACTGGCTTGGAGATCAGGATTATTACTAATTCATTAGTTCCCAGTGATGTACTTACAAAGCGCCTAGCATGGAAAGACCTTGATCCCAGCGAGGGTTTCTGGTAACACTGCGGTTGCTAAAGCCAGATCTAACACTACTTGTTGTTTCCCACGCGGTTGGCTTGCTGTTATTTTTCTTCCTTTACTTTCAGACCTGCAGTCAGCTCCCCTGGCGCAGACAGATGCAAGCTTGCTACGCCTGTGCCAGCGTCTGCCTGGATGATAAGGTGGCTGTCTGGTGTGCAGGTTTGAGCTGACTTGTATCCAACTAGCTTGTGAGATGAGCAAATGAGCTTGCCTTCTTCTTGTGCCTTTCTTTCTAGAGAAACCGATATGGGGTTTTGATGAAGCAATGTGAGTTTGTGCCTTAGGTCACCAGTGGGGCAGAAACCTCTGTATGGCTGAGGAACGGGCCCTGTCTCCCATCTGTCTATAACCTGCTGTGCCCCTCTTCACCCTCTGTAAGCCTGCATAGATCACACTTCCAAGGGATGTGTTCTAGCAGCCTGCATTGGAAGGGGCGTTAACAGTCCTGGGATTTCTATCTTTTGCTCTGTCTGGTGTCCTACTCCGAGGTGAAGGGAAAAAAAACACAGGTTATTGAATTCTCCTAATAACACAAGATACAGATTCTCCCACTGATGTCATTCCTGCTTACCTATTCTGTCATCTGTGATTACATGGACATTCTGGTAGTCTGGAGCATCCCTTGTTCCCACATTTTGATGTGTTTCTCTCCAAATTCTCTTTCTTCCTGGGTGGTTGTGCTGCGTCAGCCCCTGTCTCCCAGATAGATCAAGGCCTCTTGTAAGGGATCAAGTTCAGCTTGCTCAGTGGATGCCCCTTGCAGATAGTTTATGCCTTGTGTGGATGCTTTTCTTCAGTACCATAACAGGCTTGGAGCTCCTGCAAGTGCTCCTTGGCCATCTGCCATTCCCTGTCTGGTATGAAGGAGGGACTTCCCAACATTGCTGCTCCATGGTCTCCATGTTCTTGAAGGAATCTTTCCTTCCTATACACTTTCCCTGTGCTCACCGCTGTCCTGACCAAACTCTCAGGGTACCAAAAGCCTTCTCTGCTCCCAGTGCCCCCCCGACTAAAGTCATACTCTTTGTAGGGTAATGTAGTTCATCTATTTGTGTCGTATCCAGCCCGTGTCTGCCCAGCCATCAGACAGTCTGCTGTATGTTGCATATGTGCTGGTGATTGCTGTGCTCAGCCACTTCATTTACAGCCTCAGGAATGTGAGAGGCCCTCAGAAAAATGCCAGAGACAAGAAAGTGTTTGAAAATGCCTGAAGACAATGAGCCTTCATAGTGAAGGTATCCGTTTCACCCAGCAGGAACAGCAAGGGCCAAAATCTCACCACAGTTATGCTAAACTTCAAGAAGGAAAACCACATTAAAAAATGAGAGCACTTGTTAAAGATAAGCTAAAAATTGCAACTGATATAGAATTAAATCCTTATGTGCTCCCAGCACAGAGGCTTCAGCCATCCCACTCCCTACAGGTGGATTACAATCGGTGTGGGGAAGCCTGGGAGCCATGAGCGCTCCCTGCCTTGGGCAGTCAGGACAACCTCTGGAGGTGCAGGTCCCCAACATCAAGGTACTAAGCTGAGCCCAACTTTAACAACCCTAGCAGCACTATGGGGACTGGGAGTAAGATTTCAAAGTCAAGCAGTCCAGTATGAGGAAATTTCAGTTGAGCACATTTATAAGCATGTGATACTATCTTTAATTTTAATTGCATGATCTTCTGTTCTTTTTTTCAGATCTGTCTAGATTGGCATCACAATGGTGTGGTGATGTTGAAACAAACTGTTGGCTGGAATAACCTGCCCACCTTGAGTGATGCTCAACAAATCATTCCTATGAGGCATTACATAAATGCTCTCAAAATACATGCTTATTATTCCTCGGATTTCCAAGCTGAGGCCCTGGATCTTACTGCCTGACTGAGATCAGACCTCAAGAGAGTGAGGCTCACTAATGAGCACTCATAGCTGCAACCACAACCAGTGACAGCTGTATTTTAAACACTAAGACATAATGTTAGGTACTCTGAAAAATCATGTGCTGGAGACCTAAAGGTGATGGATACTTTTAACATGAATTTTTCTAACTCTCAAATTCGCATTTATAAAATAGAAAAATGCCCCACAAAACACGCAGTGATATTGTCAGAGTACATTTGTTAGTCCATACTGTATTGATCAATACCATAGGAAAATGCAGTAGGGGCTTGATACTGAGTGAGGCGCTGATTTGCACACTGTTGGAGGATGGGAATCTTGCACTGAACATCTTCAGATCTCCTGAAGAATCCAAGTTACACTGAAGATTTTTTTTTTTTTAATTGAGATTCCTGAGGTGATTTAGATATATTAGGGGAGGAAAAGCAAGACAAGTGCTTCTCACTTTTCCCAAGATTCATTCTTCTTTTCTTGCAGAGATTTACGTTTATTGAACTTTCTCACTAGAGCCAGGAACTGAGACCAGTGAGGATGGTGCTCATCTTTGAGGTCACTCTTGGTGTGATACAGAATTTTCCAGGATCGGTTAAAACCAACTTTACATTTGGTGCTATTAAAGAGCAGTAACCGTGTGAAAAGATGTTTTTCTGGCTTTCAAAGTGCAGTTGTGAAGAGATTTATGAAAAGCACCCCCCCGCCCCCAATGACTCCTGGCTAACTCATATTTGTATCTCACAGGATAGAGAGCATTCAAAGACAAAAGACTTTCAATTAGACACTCAATGATGAATTGCAAGAAAAAAAATCTCCAAAGATGGCAGAAAAGAAAACACTTTCTAGGGCTGAGACTTGACAGCATACACCAGGAGGAAATTCAACCTGACCAACTTGAAACCTCTATGAACACTTAGAAAGTTCAGCAACAACAAGAAGCAAAAGGAGATGAGCGTTTGCAGGTCTGTCTTGCAGTCATAGCAATGAGAAGGAACTAAGTGGCATTCACCTCTCTGTCATTTTTTTGCTATAGAAACATGCTGACGCTCAGTTGCATAAAGAGTCCCAGAAGACATAACTGGCCAAAAGATTTCAGCCCTAAGGAAATCACGTGTACCGTGCCTGGGAGAATACACCAGTCATCACTCAGGGAAAAAATGCTTCTCAGAGGATGTTAGAGTTAGTCTTTATTGCCTATTGTTTGGAGATAAATAGCTGGTTTTCTCTCATGAGGAGTGGTGAGTGGCTTTCAGAGCTTTCCTTAGGAAAGGATTTTTAGAATTAAAAGCTGTGTCATCTGCCCTTCTCTAGGTATATTTTGTAAGCAAGTCAGGCTACATTCTTAGGATTTTTTAAAACATTTTTTATTCATTTTTATTGTTTTTGACATGTTTTTATAGTAAAAGAACAAAGAATAACATATTACAATGTATATAGACTGAAGTCCTTCAATAAGCTACTTTAACACATTTGCTTTCTTGGACAATAGCCATCTCTCACTGATTGAAAAATGGAAGTTTCAGAGGTTATAGCTCATTAGAAAAAACTCAGAACCTCAGACAAAACAACTGTGAGGATGTTTTAAGACTCCTCTTCCAACTCTCAAAATTCCTTACAAGTAAAGGATCAAATGTAATCCCTATTAATGAACAGAAATTATTTTAAAAATAACTAACAAACTATGTTGACTCAAAACATCTTCTGGTATAGCTCATCAGCCAGGCGTGAAAGCTGGGGTATGTGTGCATTCCTGTTGGACTCCTCTAGGAAGGAGAATGGAGTAGTTCTCTGATGGGAGCTGGGGTTATGGCAATCAGATGTGCAAGTACGCCAGGACCGTCCCATTTGCTGAAATGCTTCAGTCCCTGGACTAAGGAGAACTTTGCTTTTACCCCAATATTTTCTGATGTTGAACTGCTTTCCCAAGGCCTGGGATGAAAAGGGAGTGAAAGGACTAATTCGAAGGTTCTCCTCTTGTTATTCTCCTGCTTAAAAAATGGAAAACTCAATGATAATAGAGGCAGCCAGCTTGTAGGATCCAAGACTGGATCCAGTGGGTCTTTTCCCAGAAAGAAAAGGACAGACTGAGAAGGTGGAATAAGGATCACATGCTACAAGATGGTGTAATGTGAGGGAAAGCACAAGAGTAGTGACATAAGAACATTTACATTTAACCACAGAAGGAGAAGACTAGCACATGAGCTTGAAAAAAATGAAATCAGTCCCCTACAGTATAGCTAAATAAAATGTCATTTACATAAAGAACACTTAGGGAAGAAGAAAAGACTTAAAAGGTGGGAAAGGCGGGAGAAATTGGAAGTAAATGGAAAGGACAGACTGCCTTTGCCCAAGGAAGTAGCCGTGGGCTGCAATTAGCTAAATGGTACATGACTCCTGCACTGTGATTGCATTGCGGTTCTGAACTGCTCGTTGGTTTACTGCTGTTTCCAATGGCAGGAGTGCCGAATAATAAAAGCTGTATTCTGGACTGCCAACAGGAATTTCCTTTAGCTTTTGGTGCTGAAGCTATATTTTAAATGAAAACTGCTAGCTTTTATTTCTGGCATAACAGTAGCGGATAACTATAGCACAGCCATGGATTTATAGCAATGCTTTATGCGTGGGGATCGATCTTTCAGGCAGGATTTGCTCTCCTCTCCACAACCACTCCTTGCTCCCGTGAACACGTTCAGCATAGGAAAGATAAGCCGGGAGGGAGTCAGTTCTTATGCAATGAAGCTCGCCAAGCTGAAAGCAATGATTAAAAATGCCACCTCCTCTTATGAATATTGCGTAGCTACAACAAAGCTCGCTCATTGCCTCCGAAAAAAACCAAAAGCCCTTCATTAATGCCAGGGCAGCAGGGAATCTCGGTGCTTTACCCAAGCATTTAAGAGGCTACGAGTGCCTCACCCCTCACCAGCACTCAGGCTGCCAGAGACCAGGAGACACAAATCGATAGGGTTAAGTGGATTCACTCTGTGCTTGCCTGCGTATACACATCCTAACCCCCCCTGCCTCCCCACCTGCTCTGCTGTTATCTGTCCCTGGGGAACCACCATTCCCCTCCTTGTCCAGGCAAGCTCCAGAGCTTGAAGTTGCATGGGGGTGAAGAGAAAAGCCTTCCTGCTGATAGGGTTGTGTGTGAAGGGAGACTTGCCCCATGCTAAATACAAGGAAGAGGGAGAAACTAATGCGATACCATCTTCTGCTAGATGAGGTGGGACTACTGGCACTGTCTGTGACAGACTGTAATGATTCCCTGTCTTCTTAACCAGCCTCAAACATGTCCTGGGGAGCAAATGCCTCATGTAAATATGTATGGGCCTGGGGACAGTGCAAGTGTCACACAGGGGCCTCCCATCGAAGGAGAGGAAACACAATGTCATTTTGAGTGCTGCTTCTTTGGAATTGCAACCACTCAGGAGCACAAAAGGAATGAATAGTAGGATTAATTCACTTAGCTATTGATCTCAGACATACACATTTTCATTTAACATTATTAGAACAGCCAGAGTCTCATGGCTTATAGCTCTTGGGCAGTACAGCAGAAACAACATTTGCAAGCCTTTTTCCCCTCTTGCTGATGAGGTGAATCTTTGCGGCAGCTTCCTTATGGTGAACCCTTGGAGAAAGGTCTCCTTCCACATAAAAATAGTCCAATGTCTGGACCGGTGACTCTGATCCTGTTCACTATAAATATACTCTCAGCAACTAATTGGTGGCCTGGATAACAGGGGGACATAGTCCCAGAAGCCCTATATAGAAAGCTATCAGGGAGGGAAGGGAGAAAAAAGAATGGGCTTGATATAATTAGGTCTGGACATACATGCACACCCATGCACACAGTATCTCAGCTAACCAGGGGAAAAGTTAACGAAGGGAAAATTTCAAATACAGCCTCCCCTTATCTCCATACACATAAAGATCTATTACAGTGGGAGAAGACAGGATATGGTGTAGGGAGGCATTAAGACATTTTTCAGTAGTTTCATCACATGGAGCATGAGGTCTGTTCAGGGTCCTGAATAACTTCTTTGCCAAATTAAACTGCAAAGGACTTTCTCATGACTAGCACTTACAAAACCACCCTGCCCATAACAGGTGGATGTAAGGGCCAAAAATAAGTGTCAAAGGTGATGAAGACCGTGCTGGGATCTGTGGAGTCACCAGGTGACACCAGTAGAGATGCTGGCACCTTAGATGATCCCAAACTGGGCCAGCTCGTGCAGTTCCAGATGGCTGAATGCTTCCCATGGGCAAATCACTGTGATATCTGTAAAAGAGAGAGAATGAGAAATGGGTTCTCGTCATTGCATTTCTTGGATTTCTTTTGTATTAATAGAAAGGCTGAATGACTCGGGAAATGTTAGAGATTGGAAGAGCAAGAAGAATGAGACTCCACTTGAAGTTTAAATGAGCAGATGAACTCTTCAAAGGTAGGTACTACCTACCAGACCGAACAAGATTAGTGTATTTTTTTCCTGTGCCACCTTTCTCTGTGAGAAAAAGCAAACCAGCATTTCCTATAGTCTCTTCAGTGACTGCGTAGACTGGTGTGAAAATTCATTCTGGTTATGTGGTTTCTTCTGTTCTTATAAACCGCCTGTAGCCAAACTGTGATCTCCTTGAAGACACGTGCGGTCTTAAATCAGATGCTGAATAGTTTGGTCTACAACATTCAGGATCTGTAATTCATTGATAGGTGCAGTTATTGATACTAAGAAGTTCTGACTGACTACAGTTCATCCAGTGTGTGTTTCTCAATCCCAGATGGGTGCATGAAATTCTTGAAATTAGGATTCTGATAATACGAATACTTAACCATCTGGGTTAATCACAGTTCCCGTGATTTTTGGTATTAATAGCTTAGTATTTGGCATTTCTTTGAGA
The DNA here is from genome assembly GCF_011004875.1 of Balearica regulorum gibbericeps. Lineage (NCBI taxonomy): Eukaryota > Metazoa > Chordata > Aves > Gruiformes > Gruidae > Balearica > Balearica regulorum. The sequence continues at coordinate 53,950,499 of NC_046184.1, forward strand.
ACCTCATTCTGCTGAAATTCTTAGCCAGAGTATTAGCAGAAAACAAAGACAAACAAGCACATTTGCAGCCAAATGAAAGTGTTCAGAATTGAAACATGCCTAAATAGCCTTTCTGTCTGGCAGTGTATGTAAGCATAAGCATGACCATGGAGAACTACCCTTCATTGGTGACCCTGAGAGCTGCAGAGGGGCCAGGGAGAAAGGGAGCCCACCCCGGACAGTCCTCTCCCGTACTGAAGCATGACTGCGTTTGTGTTAAAGCAGGGCATGACAATGACATCCTGCAGCACTTACCTGTGCCCAGCCCCTCCATGCCTGGGATGTCATCTCCAAACCTAGGAGAGAAAAGAACAGGCGAGGGGTGAGTTTGGGCCAGCAGCACCCAGGAAAGGGGAGCTGCCCTGCACCCCTGGCCGGGGAAGGAGAAGTGTGGGTGTGCAGCAGACGAGAAGGAGCAGCTCCAGGCGGGAGAGCTGACGGCAGCAAGGGGCAGGGGGAAGCCTCCTGGCTCCTTGCCCAAGGGAAGATGGTACCACAGGTGCCCAGCTTAACAGTGGGGAACCACCCAACTAGCATTGTTTCTTTTTTTTCCCAAAATGCCCTTACCCTTTTACTCCTTTTTTAGGAGGCTTGCTCTTGAACTGCCTTGTCTGTCTCTGCTTGAATTTGGGAGGTCCCTTGCGTGGTGTAGTGGGACCGGTTGGAGCATCTCCAGTGTTGAGGTTGGTGGCTGGGTTCTCACTCATCGCTGGGCTGCTGCGTGTGGCAGGCGCACGCCTCTCTCAGATCCCTCTGTCTGCAAGAGAACAGCAAGGACTGATGCAACACTCTGCTTATCACTTTATCACTTCTAGGTATCAGTAGTCAGGCGACAGAATACGGAAAGTATAATTGTGACAGGATTAAAGAGAAAGATATTAAACAAAAAGAAAGATTGTAATGCATACAAAGTAAGCAGGATAGCACTGCCTTTCTTCTGGCATGTTTGAATTAAGGTGCCAAACAAAGGGCACTCGAGCTGACTGGTTCAGGATATGACTACTAGGAGCCACAAAGGCACATTTAGGGCTTAAAGAAGTATCCTGTCCTTGGGAATCATCATGATATATTTCACCTGTTCTCATACTTATGCCTAAGCAGTACCTTTTGGACACTGATGAAGATGGGATGCTGAGCTATATGGGCCCTTAGTCTGTGTGCAGCTGCAGTTAGGGCCTCATGTTTATCAATACCAACCTTAAGGGAAATAGCACAGGATCTTTAAAAAATTGTAAAGGAGGCTAAGGCAAAGCATTAGAGACTGTCTTTCAGACAGAAATTAATTTCTAAGGATTCAGTAGAGCAAACTCTGTAACTTACCCCAGGATATGTCCATTTTGGTATTTTTGAGCCTTATATCACATACTAACCTCTTCTGCACCACACTGTATGTGAGCCAAACTCCACTTCAGAGTTATCAGGGAGCAATTCTTGTGAAGGACACATCTCTCCTGCCTTGGAGGGCAGAACTGCTGCACTCAGAGCCCTTTGCTTCCTACCCAGAGAGGACAGCAATAACTCTGACCGGTGCCCATGGGGGAACTTCTGGCCCTTCATCACATTTTGTACTAATTAGTATGCTAGAATGGTCTGACCAAGTGCATTTATGGAACACAAATAATTGCCAACTTTTTCTCCCCTCCTTGAAGTCACATTCTTCCCCATGACCATTACATAACTCCTGTCTCCAGGTGTTCATCCCTGTGCAGCCAGGCTGATGGAATCGCTGATGGAATTAACTTCAGGATTTGGTACTAAAGGCTAATCCCATTATGTCACCATAGTGCTCTGGTCTAATCCCCAACATCACCTGCAGTGACACTCTGGACTTTTAATCTCAGAACTATAAATGCCATCAAAGACGGGCATTTCTTTTTTTCTTAGTCTGAAGACAGTTCATGTCCTTGACAGTCCTGAAATAGCCAGAGTGCCAGAAAGCAAAGCCTGAGATGCAAGGAGAAGGACCATCCAAGCAATCCTCCTGTGTCACTTCCACATCGGTGCAAGTAGAAGAGCCATGTTTCTGTATCTGTAGCAGTCTGGGAATACTTCACCCCTGATTTCTTTCCATCTGTGCTGGCAGTAGGATGGATCCTAATGATAGCACCTAGAGGCGCGCTAGTTCTTCCGTCGCTTGTGGTTGGGCTCCTGTCTCTGCTGTAATATCCCGAGCAGGAGACTGGACGGGTTCCAGCAGCCCCAAATGGAGCAGCAGATGGTTGTGTCTGCAGCTGAAGTATGCACAGATGCTATTACCCCGCCTGTAACACAATGCTTCCTAAGCACACACTGTGCCCACAAGCACAGGGATCAGCTCAAATCATAGAAGTTACTTATTCGGCTGCCATCTCTGAAGCACCTGAACAACCGCCCAGTATTTACAGCTTTATCCTCACAGCGTGGTGATAGGGCAGGCAAATACTGTCACCTTCGTCTTTTACAGAATGGGAATGGAAGTGCAGTGATCAGTATGACCCGGACTGCACAGCTGGGAGGAATGACAAAATCTTTTGACTCACAGTTTTTTAGGGCCAAACTGAGAGGTGAAGGCATTTTGGCTCCAAACCAAAGAGAGAATTTGGTGCCTCACTGTTACTCAGGACCAGTGAAGAATTCAGATGGTAGTGCTTTATAGCAAGATGCTTTGCATTGGAAAACTGCTTCATGGCATGTCTGCTAATGCCCCAAAGTATAGTATTATGCCTCTACCTCAGGAGAAGTTCTTGTCAGTAGAGTGTCTGTCTCAGTGCTAGGTACCCCTCCTGACCTATGAGAGACACACATCCACTTGTAAGCAGTTCATCTGACACGCAGAGATACTTGGCACCCATCTCAAGGTCTACTCCCGACAGTACGATGGAAGAAATAAACCAGCTAACAGATTTCCAACTCTTTGGCCTGACATCCAAAACTTGTAGGAGGCAGCTCAGGTCAGTCTCCAAGTGAGTTCCCAGCAAGGTACCTTAACCACAAAAATATCTTTGAGGGCAAACTCCTCTTAGTTTCTTGAATCCATGCCTTGCCCCTGGCCTTCACTCAATAGAGAAATAGCTAATGGGAAGACTCAGTCCTTGGCGTTTCCCTTTCCCCCAATCTGAAGAAGTCATATCCACCTGCCAGCTACTTGATACCTGGGATTTGTTAGGAAGAAGAATCTGCCCAAATCACACTTCATCCTCTCTCTCACCTGCATGAACTCAAGAAAGGGCACTCAGTGAAACTAAAAGGGACAATCCTAACCTCTTCCTTACCAACCTCCTTCTACCTATTCTCCCACACATCACCAAAAGAAAGGCCAGAGGATGGAAAGCAACCTTAATTCCACAGAACAGCCTCCACCTCACAACAGGAATCAAGCTGCCCTCCCACCAGTGAGTTGATGGGACTCACCTGCCACCACATGCAAGCAAAGATGTCTCCACTCATGCTGGAGAGAACCCTGTCCCACAGCAAGGGAGCTGCCCCAGTTTGCACACCTCAGGAACCAGCTGCCCCCACACACAGCCAGACACGGGTGGGCAGGCGGCCCGAGGATCACAGATGCGAAAGAAACACCCACCACAGCTTCCGAGGGGAATTTCCCAGCCTTTCGCCTCTCCATACCTGGGTACTTGGATAATCCTTGGTACCACACCAAACAGATGGCTTGACAAACGTTCAGTGAGACTGGGTCTCCTTCTCTAGCTTTCTGCAAGTGCTATGCTGCCTCACTCCAGTGCTTCCCAGGCTGCCAGGGCTCTTCTGCTGCCGCCAGCACTGGGATGCGGCTCCTGGGCAGGAGCTGATGGCTGTGGATGCAAAGATTGTTGAGGAACAAGATGTTCTTTCACGCACTTCCTCTGCCCCCTCCTCTGACAAGGTGTTAGCTAATTGCCTCTGACAGCATTTCTGCTCAGTCCAGGGTTTAATCCTCTGGGTAAGAGCTGCTTGCGTCCGAATGCTAATTATACCTAATACATGGTAATGGGCTTAGCTCAGTTGCGTCAGATATCCCATCTCTGGGTTCCTGGCCAGGTTAATCGTCCTTCTTTTAGCTTTCTTTGAACTTAAAGAGGCTTGCATACTACTGACAAATACTGACTCTTTAATCTGCCCCCTCCTTAATCTCTGATTCTCTATGGAAAATTTCCCTGACAGATAATGCAGGTGCCTCACTTGACCTTCTTCAGACAAATTCAGTGTAGGATCTCATCTTGCCCTGTCTGAAACCTTCAAAAATACAGACTTCTCCATGTGCACTTGTCTTCATGGTGCCTCAGGGATGGCGTCAGACATGGAACACCCATGGGCCGTGGCCCTCCATGCAGTGATATGCTGGGAGAAGATGGCATCTTGGAGGAAATACCCTCTTTTTTACATTCCTTTTGATGGGTTTCTTGCATGCTCAGCTCTTGACCTCATGAGAGCCACTAGCATCATCCTTGCAGTCAGGCTTTTGTCAGGGAATATTGTATCCAGTGTAAGATGCCTGTGAGGAGTGAGGAGTCTCACAGCTCCAGTCTCAGTTGCTTGAGCTGGCTAATCATAGCAATGGGAAAAATCCACGCAGGTTCAGCCCTTTCTGATCCTGTGTTTTACACAGCATCTCAGACCCTTCGTTCTAGCGGCAGTTTTAAGACCAAGAACAGACAAAAAAGGATGCACTCTAAAAGACAGAAACTCATTTCAAGTAGAACTATATTCCCACAACTGCATCCCAGATGGGGATCATTGGAAAGAATATCACAGTTACAGAAGGGATTCAGTAACACCGGAGGTACAGCATCACATGGTATGAACTCCCCACCGATGGACCCTGCATGTACAGCTGGGCACTGGAGCTGGAAACGCAAGCTGCCTGTCCCAACTGCTCCTCAGGAGCACCCCCGGTGCTGCTCACACGCAGGCTCAGCCAGCCAAGAACACGAGCCAAGGGGGTGCCAGGGATCCCTGACCAAGGGGTGCCCTGCATGAGAAATCAAGTGGCCCCACAGACGGCAGAGCTGCTCACACAGCCAGGGAGCTTTGAGACCACTTGCTGCTGCTGCAGCACTTGCCCTAACATTAGAGGAAACAGCAAACGACCACCCAAGAACCACAACTCCTTCTCTTAGCTACTGGGTCTGTTCATGCTCTCCAAGCACAAACATGCAAATTTTTCTCCCTTGGGATCTTATCAGGACTTTTCTCGCCTCTGGGTATTGCAGCCAGTTCTTCTTTCATCCCCCTGCCACCCTCATTATTGCTCTGAGCTCCTGGGAAGTACTTACAGTGCTAAGGGCTCCTCTTGCAAATCATTCAACTCCCGTCCTGCAGCCTGCGTAGAAAGGGTCTCGAGGTGTCCTTTCTCCTCCAGATATACCCTGCCACCAGGTGACATCAGGGCGCCAATCGTGGGCGGGCCCCCGTGCGGCAGGGGGGGATGACATGTGGGGAGTGCTGTGACCCCAGCGCTCTGAGGGCACAGCTCCAGCGAGGTCTGGGAGAGCAGCAGAGCCTTGACACACTCCTGAGGGGTGACGTGCCCCTTTCTGCAAGAAGAGGTTGTGGTTTCTCTGGAGCTCCTATGGGGTGATCTCTGGAGAAGCAAAGGGGAATAAGGAAATCACTTGCCCTTTGAGTGATGCCGCTGCTTGTGAACACATATACACACACACGGCTGCACATGGAGGGAAGGGAGGAGTTGGTTCTAACCACTGCAGATCCCTCCCCTGGGCTGGTGAACGCATGGAGAGGCTTCCAAATGTCTCAGCTGTGCCACAGGGGGGGTCAAGATGCACCTGACAGAGTGGTGCGTGCAGTCAGCCAGGTGCTGAGACGTTTGAGTCGGCTCAAGGGAGTCATAGGAAAAGCTGCTGAGGTGCTGTGCAGGGCCCTGGTGAATGTTTAACTGCATCAAGCAGGTGGGATGGCAGGGGAATAAGGGGGAACCTTTGTGTCGCACGCAGGTGGCCAGCTGACAGGGTGGCCTGTCACCTCTGAGACCCAAGGCGTTGGGCTGATGGTAACAGCTAGGTCACATCTGGGTGCCAGTAGCGTTGCTGCTGTGAGGGGCTGTCTGAGAAAGGGGAGAGCTGGTGCCTCAGCCCAAACTCCAACCCAACAAAACTCCATGGATGGTAACACACGCTGTTTTATCAGGTACTTTGTATCTCCGATGCGTTTTAACAGCCTGTTGTGACTGCCTGGAAGATCTGTGTCAGAGATGTGGGAAAAGTGGAAGGAGTCTCAGGATGAAAAGAGAAGGTCCAGGGCCCTGCTAGAAGCTGCTGGAAGATCATCCTCAGCTGCAGCAGCACCTCAGTCATGGACTGTAGCTGTCTGGCTTGAGGCATGACCACAGGGTTAACAATCCTCTGGGGTCCGTTGGCTCTGGTGAAGCACCGCTCACTTACCCTGGTTGAGCATCCAGCTCACAACATGAGATCAGGGCTGGCAGGGCCAAAAATGATCGCAGAGAAAGGAGCTGCGCCAGGAGCATCAGAGCAGCACAGGGGCAGAAGGAAACCAGAGTGTGGGTTTGTGTAGTGACGGACGGGCTTCTTCGGCGGGTGAGGCTGCAGGAGACGATTTTGGAGCAGCCATGCCAGGCTGTGTAACTGAGGAAGGACAGGGTCTCTCTGACATGACAGACCTTGGCAGCGCAGACCAGTCCAGCACTGCTCTGATGCTGAGCAAAAGCCCCAAAGCTGTGGCCTCTGGCCTTTCAGATGGCTGAAATTAGTTGAGATAAATCCTTCAGTGAGACTTTTAGCTTACATTTAAAAAATCAATAAGGTTCTAGCCCTTGAGTGGGCACAGAGAAGCTGGGAAGTAAATCCTAGATGCAGTCGAGGGGTTTTCAATCTAGCAGAGAAGCAGCAAACACACTTAGCATTCCCACGTGTTTGAGGATGATCACACAGCTTTTCAGAGGCTTGTGTGATAATTTCTGGGCACAGGAAAGAGAACGGGGGCAGCACGGTGTTGGCATCATCTCTTCCCTGTGACAACTAGAGCTTGTACACAAATGCGTGGAGATTGATTGTGCTCAGCAGCTCCTGACAGCAGAAGTGATTACTGTGGGCAGGGACCTGCTTGTGTGGATATAAAGAGGTGCAGCCTGCTGGCAGCAGACTCGGCTCCCATCCCCGCTGCTCATTCCCATGCCTCCATCTGCTACAGACAGGTTTCCGGGGGCTCCCCCTCCCCTTCTGTCTTTTTCTATGTAGGTAGAGTTGCTGGGGAAATTGGTTCTACAGCCCTCTGCTCCTCTTTTCTGAACCTTAACAATTTACATTTTTTCAGGCTGTTTGTTTTCAAAACACCCCCTTTGTTTTCCTTTTTTTTCCCCAATGAAATCTGGCTCATTTCTCTCTAACAAAAGTGGACACGTGAGAAAAAAATGTCCGTGGTGTCACATGAAGCTATTTTTTGGCCACTGAGAAAACGTGGCAGAAACTCCCTAAATGGCCCTTCTTAATCATGGTCTTTCTTATCTCCCATGATTATCAGGCCATTTCCCCTCTCCTCCTTTCTCTCCTTCCATCCTCTCTCTCTTCCTTCCCCTCACAAAGTGGGTGGCATTTGCTTTGCGAGGGTGCAGGTGCGCGGCTCCTTTGCAGAGAAACGGGCACCCAGCTTTGTGTCGGTGCTCGGCTGCAACCCCAGATGGATGATCAGCTCTGCCCAGGGACTAAGTACCTGATCCCTGTTCCTCTCTGCCCCTGCCCAGGCTCTTCCTCCCCTGGCCCCAGGAAAGCCTTTTGGGCCACATCAATTGCTACCCAATCCAGACCAGAGCTGCACCAGAAACCGTGGGGTCCAGGCGGTAGCAGAAATGCTGTCCCTGTGGCCCCAAAGGAAAACCCATGAGCTTTGTTACCTCTGGCCGGATTATTCCCTATTCCAAGGAATCACTTAAAAAACATCTCCAAGGTTTCTGACCCTATTTATGAGCTGGTGTAGCCATGGTAACTGTAGTTATACCAGAAATAGCAGCTCACTTGAATGACAAAGAAAACACAAGTTTACAAGACAGTGACTTTTCCAGGGGTGGGCTGAGCTCATGGGACTGTGTGGGAGGAAATCCCAGCCGAGGCGCAGACTCGGGGATGCAGCACATGAGAGCTGTGGTTGGCATGGGCCACAATAACTCTTTTAAAACATATCTCTAAAAGCTTGTGCCAGGTGCTTGGGAGACTTTGTGCCTTATTGGTAGACTTTTATCACTTGCCACACAGACATACCTGGCTGGAAACAAGAAGGGAGTTTCCCAGGCATCTGCAGTTAAACTTTTGTTTCCCTCCTGCAGACAGGCAGCCTACCAAGTGCCTCTGAATTCCTGGCAAGAGAAGGAGAGTGGTAGGACCTAGATTTGTAATGCAATAGATTTGTAATGAGATTGTCTCTTAGTCTTGTAGAAGGTCAGTGAGGTTGTCATGTCAACAGCATTTTGGTGAGAATCTCAGTGTACCAAGGTGCCTGTAAAAGAAGATTTGCTGTAGCCCTCCTTCCCCAATGCCCATCATGTTCCTAAGCAGTCTGTCGTTTGTGCTAGCGCAAAAAAGGGAAACGGATACAGAAGACTGGGCTTTCCCTGGCACAGATATTTAGCTGTGAGAATATGTGCAAATTAGTCCATCAAAGATGCAGAGAAGAAGGCATCCTCATGGAGAGTTTTATTTCTCTGCCTTCGGGAAATCACGCACCACTATTTTGGTGTCAGGATTAAGCATCTGTAACAGCCTGCAATAAACTGTGTGTGCTGACTTTGGGAATCTGCTGCTGGATACAACAGTTATGTTGAGTGTTTCTGAGCTCAGCTTGCAAAAGAGCTTGGTTGGGATTCTCATTTCTACTCATGCCCTGGAGGCTGCTCTGGCAATGGGGCAGAGATTAAAGAGGCTGAGGTCTGTTTTTCCACTGCCAGGGCTCTAGAGAGAGATTTCCATGGTCAGTGTGGAGAATAGGGTCCTCTGAGGAAACATAAATCAAGCTGTAAGGTTTAGCTGAACTATCAGCAATGGCCTGTGTTAGAAACTAGGTGACGCTGGGGACATGACTAAGTCTACAAGCCAAATGGCCATTTCCAAGGCTTCCTCAGGAAAAATTAAGTCCCTGCTTTTCTCATTCAGTCAAGGGTGCTCAATTTGTGCATGTCAGAACATCATTACAGGTCCCAGGCTTTCAGGCACCAACGCTTTAGGACATGCTGGGGCTTTTTTTAGCAGATGATATAAAACCCATGCAGCCTGTCATACACTTCATTAGTTACTAGAGAGTTACATTTTCTTCTGAGCAGTAAGTCTGGCCTTTCTTGGAACAAAGAATCAAATCTTACCATCTAATACTCACAAAACTGATACATTGGCATGGTTTTATTAACTTACACAAACTTTTCCCTGATTGGCATAAATAAAAGAAAAATCAGAATGAATCCTCTCTTTTTTCAGATAGGATTTTTCACCCACAGATCTCAAAGCACAGGGCTAAATTTTCATCATCCCTATTTCTAAATATGGAAATTGGTGGACAGAAAACTCATAGACCTGCAGATGAGACCCAGCCATCCAGCCATCTGCTGTGGGGACTGATGTGCTTGGTCCATGCAGCACAAAAAGCTCAGTACTTTGTAACTGCTTTGTGATTCATTGTTTAAGAGCATCCCCCTGCTCATTGCAGAGCTGTCCCATGAGAAAGCAGTAGAATTAGTGAGCAGCCTTTCCGTGCACTAACCTTGCTTAATGTCTGCATCCAGGCTGTTGGTAGTGCTGCAATGGGATTGAGTTTGTTAGATCATTTTAAAAAGCTTCCTTTCTTTCCCGTTTTCACTCTGTCCACAATTAAAATGGGTTTTTCCTTTTATAAGATTATTTTTCTCCTGAATGACATTTGTAGAACAAGCTGAACATTAATATACTGACCCATAGCCTAACATTTTCCCCTTTTTTGATCAAACTCAGGTAGTTAATCTTGTTATCTATGTGACTGCCAGAAAGCAGAACGTGTGGTTGCTCTTAAAAATGTACCTGAATAACAGTTCTCACAGTATTGTCTCAAGGGTTTTCCTTAGGTTTTTATTTTTCCATAATTGATTCCTTCTGTATGAATTACATGCCATATACCTGTAAACAGTGATTAAGCGATCCACTAGCACTCACTAAAATGATCATACATCGAACTAAACAGAGAAGTAATATAGCCTTCTTTGGGGAAAACAACAAAAAAAAAGTAGACTGCAAGAAGGTGTTTTTATTTAAATGGAAATAAGATAATTCCAGAGCTTTATTCAGTTTAAAACAGTGAAGCAAATGATTCAGTGTTGCTGGGCTAAGGAGAAGAAACTGTAGACAAGTCAGCTCCAGATGTCTTCTTTCCTGACAGCTCCTTTTCTCATCTTTTTTCTGAACGATCAATTCTTTCTCCTTGGCAACAAACAGCCCAATAAAGAAAGGCTCTTCTAAACCATTTTGGTAAAATGTTTCTTTCTTCTTCTTAAGGGGACACATCTCATCCTATGGCTTTCACACCATGCTACAGACATACTCTTCTTTCCTCCTCCTACCAGATAAAAGCACTGCTGTGCAATCTCATTCAGTTCAGCCCTTTGCCACCATTATTACGATTTTTTTCATGTAACAGCTGAGGCTTTCAAACAGAAATGATTGGTTCTGGGGAGCATCTTGCTCTCTCCTTGGGAACATTTAACTAATGGGCAGAGGAGGCAGCTCTTCCTGCTCCATTATCTTGTCTCTTGGGTGGCTGCTCACCTCCCAGGCACACGGATGCTAAATGCTATAGCTGCCACAAGATAGCAGATCCCCAGTGCAAATAACTGTGGAAAGGGAAAAGCCAGGGGATGAAAATGTGAATTTTTAAATTTTATTATTATTTTCTCCTTTTATTGTTCAGGTGTATTGCCAGGTACTAAGCCTTCTGTTCTCCCCTCAGGATCTTGCAAATGCATAGGGTTTCATGTTTTATTGGGGCTTTTTAATGGCCTTTCACTGGCAGATTCCAACTTTTCTTTTCATTTAGAGCCTCTACACTCTTGCTTTCCAGTGGAGGTACACACGTCTATAAAGTGAATTAGACCTTTTTACTGGGAGGCCTGTGAGGATATTTCTGTGCCAAGAACCTGGAACTGCAGCCCACTTCTGGGGTACAGTCAAGCATCATAAATACATCATAGACTCAGTGGACTGTTTAGGAGCCATTGTTGCACGCTAGGCGGACGCATGTTGCACAAAGGATGTTCTGACAGTTTTGTATACACAAAAATTTATTTGTGGTGTCCATAGCTGATGGCATACTTTGACTGTAATGGTGAAAGTTATTTCTAGAGAAAAATGAAGATAAAGGAAGAGGGGAGAGAGAGAGAGAAAAAAAAAAGGGGGAAATTGTCCCATGGCCAGCTGGAAAAAGCAGTATGGGGTATCATAGGAGCATCCTCCTCTGAGGGCTCTCTCCAGTGCAGCAGGTGATGACAATGAAAATGATGAGGATGATGATTTCTTGCCATGCTTTCCCTTAGCATTATATACTTTTCACCAGGACCCACATAAAGTCCTTATTGGTTATTTCTGGTTGTGATTCTATTAGGTCTGGGAAGAGAGCACTCATCATGTAAAAATGTTCCATATTCATTGCTTGTTAAGCTTCTGTGAATGTATATTATTGGATAATATTTATTGAGAATTTAAATAGCTGTTAGGTGCTTTGTTGAGCTCTTTTGCTTTGTTTTCTCTTTTAGATACTGAAGTCAACAAAACAAGAGAGAAAAAAGGAGAGAGAGGAGGGGCAATTCTCACACTGGTGCTTTCCATGAGAATCTGCCACAATAACACTGCGGGGGTTTGCAGAGGCAGGGCCGTGAGAGCAATAATATAGGAAGAGCACAAGTGCAATAAAGGAAAAATGTTGCCACAGAGACGCTGGTAATTACTGCCTCATGGCTTCAGAGAGAGGTTATGTAGCTGCAAGCAGCATGCCCTCAGCACTGCTAAGGCACATAAGGCACCTAAGAGCTAGTGGGAGCTGACACTGAGCCATGAATTCCAGTATAAAATCAAAGTCTCTGTCGAGAGGAGTGTTTAGCTCAGCAAGGCGAGGGAGATTTTCTAAGGCCAGCAGAGGAGGAGAGGATGGCACAGCTCTCCTCCTAATTTAGTCCCAGCTTCAGCTCTGGCTGTCTTGGAGGAAAGTCACCACGCAAAGAGGAGTGCTTGGATAAATATCTCCTAACACCCTGCCTGGTGATCAGCTTAGGGCTGAGATTTGATTACACTTGCTGAGATTTGACCTTACATAACCACCTGTTTTCTGAGAGGTCCTAAAATAATCCAGTCCTCTTTCAAATCCAGCTCCGGTGGGTGACTTCACTAGGACACCACCCCCTGCAAGATGCCATGACATCCACTGAGAGGGATGGAGGGCAAAAGCTGCTTTCCTCCATGCTGGGCTCTGTAGCACAGTGGGTGCAGAGAAGAAAACCCCGCTCCATGGTGGCAGGGACCTTTTTCCCCCCACCCAGCCCTGTCCTTTCACTCTCATCCTTCCACTCGCTTAGCTCTCCCTCTCCTTTAGTGGGCTGCTCTGTCCATCCTCAGCCTTTCTCAGGCTAGCCTCTGGAGGAAACTGGCTCTATTTTGCCTTTACTCTCTCATCCCCAACCAAATCCTTTTTCTTTCTCTGTCTTGCTGTTTCCCTCGCTCCCCCAGCAGAGTCAAGTCATCCAGAAGTGACATGTGAAGTCTTTGCGCACCTTCAGGCTGGAGATGGGGGTTATGGGATTAGCACGTTAACCGGCCTGAAAGCTGCTTAGACAAGTATTAAATCTCCAATCTTCTCTCCATCTTTCAAGGAAATCTCTTCTGGAGGAGCTGGAGAGATGGAGCACCCAGTCACGTTTTCTGAGGGTCAGCTCCTCGCCCAGCTGAAAGCCCTCAAGTCCTGTGGCTAAGTGGTTTGAAGGGATTGCCGTGGGATTGGGGGGGGTGGGAAACCCCGCTAAATCCTCACCAGGGGTTCTGTGGCTGCATCCCAAAGTGTCTTCTCCTTCCTAGCTCTCTATGCTGAATATTGGCTTCCTTGCCCGGCACCATGTCTAGCTCCCATCCCTTTCCTCGCTTCCCACTCTGTCAGCTTACACACTCCCTTGCAGCGCTTTAGGAGGGGTGAGTGGCACCGAGCAGGAAGAAGATGGGCACCATGTGTGCTGGGCACAACAGGAGCAACCTTAGGATACTGCTTTTTAAAGCAAATCCTGGGACACCTGGTGCCTGCATTTTATTCATGAGCAATCAATTCGTGCCTCACAGGCAGCATCCGCGTTTATCCCGCTTAACTGGGAGGCGGAGGAGGCAGTGCTGGGTGTACCAAGGAGTTGGGTGGCACCTCATGATGCAGTGGATGCACCCTCATATGGCAGGTAAAGGCCTTGTGTCCGAGCTCTCTGACCTGTCACCTTCCCCCATGCTTATCACCTCATGACTGCCTCAGGTCCAGATTACCTCTTCTCATCTCTGGAGGAGAAATGATCTCTGAACGTAGGGAGGTACACCACCTGGAGACATCCACCTGGGGGACACCCACAGCCAAAACTGACACTTACCTTGCAGCAGCTGTTGCCATGAATTTGCTGCACCACGAGGGTGTCTTCCCAGTGTATCACCTGCAGTCTTCCCAGAGATTGCAAAAACCTTGAGGAGGAGGCAAAGCTCATGACAGTGACGGGATTCGGCAACATTATTCATTAGAGAGTAATGTGAGTTAGTAATACTATGTACTGAGTTCAGTGCAAATGCAAATAAGTAACTCCAACTCAAACCACTTTACAAGAGCAGTAGAAAAAAAATATTACACTGTTGGGACTCTTATAATTACAAATATAGATTCCCTGCCCAGACTAAAATCTCTCATTATTCCTCTTCCTCCTTTCCCCCCCCACCGAGCTTCCAGCCTGGGAAATTTCAGCTACAAATTAGCAAGTTTTGGAATTAAAGAGTAGGTGAAAGTAAAGGATTCTAACAGGTGATGGTTTCCTGAATTAGTCGCTTCTAAAGGCCATAAAATAGTTATTTTCCTCAAATGTAGCCTCTCCTTCTGCAGAATGTGGAGATGACATTTAGCAGCATACAGCAGCGATGTACCACCCATCTAAAAAATTCAAATCCAGAAATTCTGGACAGCTTATGGCAGCAATCCAAACCCAAATGGAAAAAAAAATGCAATGCTCAATTTTTTTAATCTTACACTTTTTAAGATATCTCAAGATTTGCTGGGTCCAATAAGGTGCTACAGAAGGTATATGACTGTTGAGAGTAAAGGCTGTGTAGTTGAAGGATATGCATTTAAAAATTTGCATAAGCTTTTGGCTATTTACTTGAAATAAGTTTAGACACTAGTGGTTGATTGCACATATTAAAGTGGTCAACTATCTGTACAACCAACTGTGATCAGTTGGGCCAAAGTAAATAAGACTTAATAATATTTTAAGTAGAAAATATTATTTTCCAGCTAAGAACACATTTGAAATATTATCATTTCTTTTGCAATAAAGTAGGTACACTCTAGCTGTTGTCCTTGCTTCCTTCTGTCACAGACATAAGAATTGGCTGGGGTTGGACAATGTCTGCAAAGAGATGATCTTCATTGCATGCCATCAGTTTGTCAGAGATGAAATACTTGGTTGTAGGGATTTGCTTTTAGTGATGTTAGGCTCCAACGCCGTTCAAAACCTACCTTTCTTCCAGCAGATCAGTGACGTGGTTCCCCAGCGGGATGTTGGATATGCTGAGCCAAAAGATGATGCCTGGCTGCTAAGCTCCCATCTGCTCAGCATGGTGCATATCCAACGTCTGCAGCTCCTTCTTGCCCCTCTTACCAATAGGAAGATGAAGCACACAGCAATGACGTGATTTGCCTGTGATTACATATTGGCTAATTTCTAATCTAGGAGTAAAATCTGTTTCTCCTGCATGCTAGGCAGACATGCCAATATAGACTGAGTGTACATACCTATGGTTGCACACAGCTATACATCCCTATACCTCTATGCACATTTGTGGATATACTGGTCTTGATGCATGTTCACACACGTTTAGAAATAGTGTGCAAATAGCTACACGAAGGCGCAGGCAGTCTGGTATTTATCTCCAACTAAAAAAAAAAAAAAAAAAAGAGACAAAGCTAAACCCAACCACCCCCCAGCAAAAATTATCATAATAATGCTAGAGTTATTATTGCACTCTGTACACAGCCACTAAAACCAAGTAAATCTCAAGCCAAGCCATGAGTGAAGAGTAATCTCAACCCACACACCCTTCCAGCCAAAAGGGTGTTCTGTTCTCCCGGTACAGATTAGGAAGTCTACTGAAATCAGAGAGTCCAGACAACACGGGAACCAAGACAAGAACTTGATAGACAAGATGCGGGGGCTGCTTAACAAGACCCTTTCCTCAAAGCTCTCCATGGTTAACACGTTCAACTCTTCACACCTTTCCCAGGCCAGGACTGTTCACATGAACAATTTTGAGCCACCATAACGTGCCACTGTTATTGAAAGAATTTGCTCTGTTCTTTCCCCATCCCTATTCCACACAGTCCCTTCCCTTGAGCTAGTGCAAGGGTTTAGTCACATTTGGCCATGGTGAACAAGGATCAGGAAACCTATCTGGGTTTAAAACTCACCGGTATATACTTATGCATTTGCTTACATATTTTTGTCAGGTACATTTTAAACTCAGCTCAGTGCTGTACTCAGCTCAGTTCTCTTGTGCTGGCTCCCAGGGAGGGTTAGCGTAGGAGTGAAAAAGAGCGGCAGAGAATAAAATAATTTCTCTTGGTGGTGAAGCTAATTCATGGAGGCTTAAAATGTTTCTGAGGCTACAGCCCCTGCTAAATGGAAATCCACTGCCAGTCAGATATTATGCTCTGTTTGTCCCTTGAAATGCATGAGGTCAGAATTAAAGTGTCACCCATAGCCTAAATGAAAGCAACGGTAGATTGGGAAAATCAGTCCCCCTCTTCTGAGATCTGTCCATCCCTGAAGGAGAGCCCTCTTACTCAGTTGTTTGCAACCTTTAAAAATTTGTCTACGATAAACATTTTTTTAATGGACATGTGGATCCGGGACAGTGAATTTAAGCCCATTGACAATAGATTTGCTTTGCTTATTTTGCTTCTGCAAATGCATTAAGAGCAGTCCATCAGTCATTTCAGATCCAGATTTGTTGGTTGCAAACCAATGATCTAATTTGTTCTTAAATTCTGCACTGGAGATTGTGTGTGTGAAGAATTTATGTGACTGAAGAACTAAGTGGGCACTCTGTGAGTGGAAAATAAAAAAATCTGCTGATATTTCAGAGAGGAAGTGGTGTAAAATCTCTCTGATCATTTGCGCATCCCTGGGAAATGAGAGCTTGTTCTTCCTGAGGTAGCTGATCTTTGAAACTGCTTGTATGAAAATGGCTGGGAGTTGGGAACAATTAGCTGATTAAGTGCATCAGGTAGCACGTGTTAACCACGAAAAATGGGGTTCATCTGCAATGACCCTCGTTTGCTCCCCCTCAGTCCCCTCACGTATGCAGAAATGCATTCAACCCGATTCTCCACTTATTTTAATCGGTATAAATCAGAGCCAGCTTTTGAAATCGACCGTAATTACACCAGGAAAAAAAACCCAAACAACCAAATAAAAGCTGGGGCTGAAAAACAAAGACCCCGGCAGGCAGGCACAGCAGCACGCTCCGAGAGCCTGATGCCGCGCACCGGGAGCACTCCCGCGTCCCTGCCCGGGCTCAGCCCCGCAGACAAAGCATTGCGCACCTCTGCGCAAAAAGAGCGCAGCGCGGGGCGGGCGGGCGCGCAGACAAAGCGGGACGGGCAGCCGGCGGAGCGCTGCAGCATGCGGGACCGCGCAGGGCTTCCTCTGCGAGTGGGCTGGTGGTGGCGGCGGCCGCTTTTTTTTTTTTTTTTTTTTTTTTGCGTGTGAGTGTTGGTTTTTTTTTTTTTTTTTTTTCTGTCTTCACCAACTTCCTTCCTGCTCCAACTGCCAAAGCTCGAAGCTGAGCGCTGAGAGCGGAGGAGGATCCCGGTCGCAGGCGCCGCTCAGCCGGTGAGTACGAGCCCAGGCGAGGGGAGGACGGGGGGACCCGGGCAGGGGGGAGAGGAGCGGGTTTACCCCCGCCTCGCTCTCCCCCGGCGCCGCGCAACTTTGCGCCTTTGTTCCCGGCGGCTGGCTCCGTTACCCAGCCTTGCCCGGGGAAACGGGCAGGGCCCTGCCCGCATCCGAGGGGGAAGTTGGGATCCGCGCTGTGATGGGGTGGAGGGGCAGAGGAAGAGGAGGCAGCCCCCGCGCCCCCGGGGTGACGGGAGGGCCCCCGAGGGGTGACGGCGGGTGTATCCCTGCGGAGTGGTACCCGGCGGTCCCTGGGGATGGCTGGGCAATGGGCTCCTCTTCTGTTGTCGCACCCCGGGGGGGGGGTGTGTGTGGGATGGGGGAAGCCAGGGACGGGGGCGTTGGTGGGGCCGGTGTGTTTCTCCCCCATCGCAGAAAATTGCTTCCTCCCTGCCAAACCCGCTTCCTGGAGATAAACCCCCGATCGGGGGTGGTTTAGGGGGGTGAATTTGATGCACAGAGGGAGGGTGAATAACATCATGACCCTGTGACATCGCTCTTTGTGCCTGGTGGCAGCACGTGGGGTGGGCAAGGAGGTGCCCACCATCCACCATGACTCCTGCCCCCTCCTACTGCAGGTGTGAGGGCACCCACCCACCCCTGACAACAGGCAAAGCCCTGCTGAGACAACCTTTGCCTCCCTCGGCAGGACATGATTCCTCCTTTGCCTCCTGCAGCCATCTCTCTCTCTCTGGCAGGGGGTCCCTAGCACTGCCCCCTGCTCGTCTGCCCTCTGGTTTGTGAGTACTTGGCAGGCCTCAGAGGTGCAGGTGATGCGCGACTGTGGGTTGGGGCTGCAGGAAAGGAAGAAAAATGTGGCAGGGCAGGGTACAAATCATCTAAAATTCCCCTTGCATAGAGCATTTATAGCCTTAATAGCCTCATTTTTAATGAGGCTTGTGTCCTGAGGCCATGGGGGTCTCCATCTTAGCGCAGCCCTTGGCCTGGACAGCGATACAGGAGCCCAGGGACCCCAACAGTTGGGTACCAGCATGCTCGCTCTGGGCAAGTGCTGGTGCCTGAGCCCAGCAGCGTATCTCAGCTTGCAGAGGGGACCAGTCCCAGAGCTGGAGCGATTAAGAGGCAGGGCAGCTGAGATGTGAGCTTTCCTCTTGGTCACCTCCTGCCTGGGAATTTGGCAGGAAGGCAGGGTCAGGTTCACAACTTGGGGAGAAATGCCATAATTGGGTCTGACTGGTGCCATCCTGAGACGTGTGTGAGCCGGGGGTTGTTCAGTCCAGACAGCCTGGCTGGTGGTGTTCCCCAGTGAGCTCTTGCTGTTGGCATAGCAGGCTGCCTGTCCACCTCTCTGGGAGGTTTTCAGAGCCTAAAAGCATCTCCCCTCAAGTGAGCCACCCCCTGGGTTGGCAGGGAAGGTCTCTGCAGCATGCGTGATGAAAAGGGAAGGTCTGAGGGATGGGGAACAACCAGCTGGTCTAGCCCTGGCTCTCTGCCTTTTCTCTGCGTGTGGCCAGAAATCGTTCTCTCCATCGCCTGGCTCTCTCCCTCTCCTGTGATAAACCACACACCCCCCCCGGCATGGAGGAGAAGGGCAGGCAGACGGCTCTGCTCTGTGGTTATAGTTGTGGCAGATGCAGCCTGGTATCGTGAGAGAGCTCAGGAGAGGGGAAGTGACTCAGATCTGCAGCTGGAGCCCAAGTGGAAGGCAAGACCTGGCGGTGGCTGCCACAGCTCATCATGTCCTTTTCCTGTGCTGAGCGTGGGATGGCACTGAGGGGATCTCAAGGCTTTGTAAGGTGGTTGTGTTGGGGCTGCAGAGCAGTAGGGCATGAGCAATTGTTTTCATGAGGGAGCTTCTGGTTTCCTTCCTCATGAGGACAAGCTCAAAGGCCTTTCCCATGGTATGTAGGTCCTTCACACCTAGGGCTGGGCATGAACTCAGCCAAGGTTATTCAGGTGCTGGGATGTGCTTCCTTTCCTCCTGTCCGTTTGAGTTGGGATTCCCTTTTATTTCCCGGCTGCTTGCTCTGCACTAGTTCCTGACTCACCACAAAATGCCATTGCAAAGTAGTCTTGCATCAGGGCTGTTGCCCATTCGCGTGCCACACTGAGTCTTCTTGTTCCTGTGCTGCTTGGTCCTTCTCTGTCTGTCCCTTTGTAACATGCCAATATACCACTCCTTGATTTTTTTTTTTTCCCCCACTGGAATTGCACTGGGGGTTATGCATATTACTCATTGCTGCCTGATTCCACTTGCTGATTCACCCTGAACTGTTGCATATATATTTTTTTTTTATTTCCTTTCTGTTTTAATGAATGAGAAGTATCCCACTAGCTCCCAATTTAACTTTTGGGAGCAGGGGCAAATGTTAAGGCCACAGCTGCAGAGAAGGATAAAGGGCTTACTGGGAAAACTGTAAATAAGCAGGCAAAAGGGGAATTTTTAGCAGGAACAGCCTCAGAGAAGGAGTTATTATAAGGATAAGCTGCAGTGAATGGAATGATCTGTGTAACTCAACCAAATCCCCTTGCTGCCAAACGACAAGGAATGGCTTGGCCATTTGCAACAACCACCGATGCACTAGGACACTGCTCTGTTTTTCAGCCTTTCTCTGAAGAGTGGGAAGGTGGCTAGGACCACGCGGCTGGCTCCGCAGGGCAGGCAGCTAAGGGGGACCTGGCACAGCACTGCTCACCTCTGCTGCCTTTGTTTCATGTTCCCTGTTCCCTGCCCTTCACCTTGGCTGCCCATCAGTTGATCTCTCCCTGCTCCAGCTCCCATTTGGGATGCCACCCAAGCAGCTTTGCTGTCCTCCTGTGTTCAGCAGTGCATGTCCCAGCCGTGCTCGCTGCATGGCTGTGGGCTCCAGCTGTCCTGCCTCTCCTCTCCGAGAGGCTCCACTGATGCAGCGCAGGTACGCAGCGCCGCTGTGCAGCCAGGCTGGATGCGGTCACCGTCGTGCTTCCTTCCTCAGCGGGAAGGAGACCTGATCGGTGCGTCAAGTGAGCTGTTCCTGGGAGCAAGGACTGAGAATGTCAGCAGATAGACTGTAGCGGGTGCGTTTCCTTGAGGGCTTCAGCTAACTTGCTAATATAAGGGATTGCTGTCAGGTATTTGGTCTTTGTATGAAATGCTGCCTGATCGTGGCTCTTAACCCATTATGAGAGTGTGAATTAAACCTCTGGCCTTGGCTTTATTCGTGTCTGTGTGTGGCAGTGGCTCTTTGTGCAAGATAGCTGGCAAGTGCTGAAACCTTGTATGGTGGCTTGTAATTGCAGGGTTGCTGGCCAGCAACCGCGCTGCAGAGTGGCTGTAAATCACTCTGGTTTCAGCCTCTGCTCCCGCACCTCCTCCCCGGGAGGGAAGAATGGTGTAGGTCTGCGTGTGCGCATGGTGCCTGCAGGGAGAGGAGCGGGGGCAGAGGGGGATTGTGTTCGAGCCAGAATATCAGCACGGCAGTGTCGGGATTGCAGCTGATCACTGTCGCCATTTGCCTGTAACGATCCTGCTGCGTTCAGCACTGGGCAGGGGTCTGCCTGCCCAGGGGACTGAACCACACTGTGCCCAGACCGACTGTCCCCAGGGACGCTACCCCCCTGCGGAGCAATCCCATTGACTGTCCCCTCCTCTGTTACCCAGACCAAGTGACCATGACTGAGAAGACCCAAGAACCTCATGTGGAGGAAGATGATGATGAGCTAGATGGGAAACTCAACTACAAACCTCCTCCTCAGAAAACACTGCAGGAGCTGCAAGAGTTGGACAAGGACGATGAAAGCCTCGCTAAGTACAAGAAGTCCCTGCTGGGAGATGGACCTGTGGTAGTAGGTAGGCTGGGGCATGCTGATAGCAAGGACTGGGGAGATGCATCGCAACAGTGTGCTGTGGGGATGGGGCAAGGTGGCCTCAAAAAAGAGGGAGCTTGTTTAACCAGGCACATGCACTGCTTCTGCTGGAGTACTGGGGATGGGCAGGTGGAGAGATGCATGTAAAGGAAGCGGGGAAGATGCTCTGAGCATTAGGTGTAAAGTTACTAAGGAATACTGGCATCAGAAGGGGACTTGTGGTGGGAGGTGTGCGGGCCTTGGAGGATTCCTGAGGGGTTAGAAACATGAGGGGACCAGCCTGTGCTGAAAGGAGCCTTGCTGCTCAGAAAGATCTTAAGAGGGGAGTCTTCTGTAGTGGAAAGACCTCCTCTAGGTATTGGGGTGGAGGCTAGAGGGATCCATGTTGAAGGACTGGGGTAGATGCATGGTCCTATTGTGCTAAGAGAAGCCTGGCATTACTGGGTGTTTCCTGAAGTACAGTTTCTGTGTGGGAAAGCAACCCTGTTTCTTCAGTGTCGTTCCCCTCCCCCTGCATTTAATTTTGCAAGCTGATAGCTTCCCCCGACTTTCCTACCTGCAGACCCAACAGCTCCCAACGTGGTGGTCACTCGACTCACCCTGGTATGTGACTCTGCTCCAGGACCGATCACCATGGACCTTACAGGTGGGCACAGACACTGTCTTTGGGCATGAAGGGGAACAAGCAAAGCCCCTGGTATGCTTCAAATTGAAAGGAAGTTTGTCCTCAGCTTGCTACAGTGGGTTTTAGAAGAACTCTGAGGGCATCTTAACCTTGTTTCTTATTTTAAGGCATACATGTATGAAAAAGAAAAATAGATGTAACAGAGGAAAAACGTCAGGGTCTCTTTCTTCATCTAGACTGCTCTAGTATCTCCTGTGTTTCTCCTGCCTTCTCTTACTTCCTTTCAATGAGACCTCATGAGCACAAGGGATGTGCATGCGTTCGGGTAACGGGCTGTTTTGAAACTTCAGAATCAAGCAATACTGCAGTTCCGGCTCCTGGGGACATGGGGAGAGAACCAGGCTTCACCTTATATGGGCTTTTCTGCAGAGAGAGGAAGCTGGGCCTGGAGGAGCAGAGAGGCTTCCTGTTCAACCAAAACCATGTAGAGCTCTGCAGAGCCCAGGCAGCCTTGCAAGCTGGGCGGGAGCTGCCAAGCATGCTCCACTCACCCCAGCCTGGGGATGCGCATGGGTGAAGCATGTACACGCTCCTTCAGATGCCCAACGATGAGTCTGTGCATGAATATATTTGTGTATATGTGCCCAGACCTGTGTTTGTTTAGGCATTATCTTCATAGATGCGGACACAGGCACATACGTACACTCAGGCGTCTCTGTGTATGTGCTCTCAGAGTGCAACTCCTTATACAGACCTCCATATACTCATTTTGCAGGTGTGCCATCTTTTGAAGGGATGCTCACCTCCAACACCAATCCCAGCCCCATCCCACCACATGTGGTCTCTTCTTGCTGTGACACCTCTAGCTAATGGCTTGATCCTCTCCTTATAGGTGACCTTGAAGCACTCAAGAAAGAGACCTTTGTATTAAAGGAAGGAGTGGAATACAGAGTTAAGATCCACTTCAGAGTGAGTTGTTTTCCTTCCTGTTGCTTCTCATCAGTTGCTGAGGCCAGTCACTGGCAGTCTATCAGATAACTAGAGACGGGCAGTATGCCTGCCCAAAAGCTGGGACCTTGTAAAGCTCCGCTAGCTTCAAGTGTTGTTCTACCCAACAAGGGACCAGGTCTTTCCAGGGAATTGTTTCTGCTTGCTCGCCCCTTGGAAGAAGTTGCTTTCTGTCCACTCACAATGGTGAACAACATGTGATTTGGAAGCCAGATGGGTAGTTTTGGCTGAGTTTGGCTTGGCTTTTTAGCCATGAGAAAATCTTTAATTCACACAAAATGGGAATAGACAGGGAGAAGAGATAATGGCTTTCCATGAAGTACTACTGGTACTGTATTGCTGGGCTTCATGTATGCATAAATAGATGTAATATTGTAGCATTCGGCTGATGATATCTGAGTTTTTCTAGGTCATGATATACCCAAACGGGCTCATTTCTCCCCCTCTCCCATTAACCGGTATGTCAGCCATTTTTTCTGTTTCCAGCTGAAAATGAAACTCAGCCACACTGCAGTGTATCATCCAGTGATCATCTCCACATGTTTGCTGCAGACAAAGCTGGCTTTGGCAGAGAAGGCAAAAAGGGATGGAGGATAGTTCTCCTGAAACAGAGGAGGGAAAGTGTTAATGTTGTCAGTTCTGTAGGAAAGACTTCCCTTCTTCTCTGAGGCTCGCTCACTCTCAGAGATGACTTTGTCCCCAGAGACAGCTCCTGCTCTCCTTTGTGCTATGAAATATTTCCATCTGTATCTGAGCCCTGTTGACAGGAGATGCCTGGAACCAGACAAGTTATTCTAACTCCCTCCCTCAGTCCCAAGAGTGGTAAGAGATGGCACCATGTGAATTCTCCCCTGGGATGTAAAAGGATCTGCCCGTCTTGTTTCCAGATTGAGTAGTGCTGCGGGGAAGCAGTGTATGCTGGAGGGGGACAACAAGGGATACATCCAATCTATCCAAGGGAGATTTGAGGGAAGATTATGAGCAAAACTGTGCCCCTCTGTCTCTTGAGGAGAAACTTGGCAGCTCTCCACAGAGCTTTGAGGGCAGCTGGGAGTGCTCAGCTAATCTTGCCCACCCGTTTGTGCTGGAGGGATGACTCTAGCCACCCATGTCTGGTTTTCAATATGGAAATTATTAACCGGGAACTCCCTGCTTCACTTTTCTTTGTCCTCATCAGCCCATCTTGTGAAGCTGACTGATATGCTCCAGTCAGCGTCAAAGTTGGGGAAAGGATGGGGATGTGCAGGAGATGCACAGAGGATGCTGTAGGTCCCCAGGTGCCTATGGAGAAGTCATGTTAGGACTGCCCACAATGTGTCCTGCGCTGAGCCTTTGAGAGCAGTGGTATAGGGAGCCGAGATGGGTATGAGTCTAAGGAGGGAGAAAACCAGCAGATACAGAAACAAAACCCTTCCCTTGACACTTCCTTCTGGTCACTCCTTGCAGGTAAACAGGGACATTGTGTCGGGACTGAAATACGTGCAGCACACCTACCGGACAGGGGTGAAGGGTGAGTAAGAGAGCTTTGTGCTCTGCACACCAGTGCTCCTACCACCATGTTCCCTCTGCTCAAAGAAGTGTTCCTGCAGCTCTGGGCCAGGACAGAGCCTCCCTTGGCCCTGAGGCCCCCCCACCCCATGCCACCACAGAGGAGACGACACTTCTCAGCAGAGTGTATTAGCCTGCACTCTGCATCACCCAGGCCAACTGTTTCTTGTTCCTGTGTGAACTCAATACGAGCCAGCTCTGGTATCTGTGCAGTACACCACTGACTGTAGCAGCAAAGTCCCCAGAGACACTGTTCAGACAGTGCTTTGCCACAGATTTCCTTTCCATACAGAGCTCTTTACCTCCCCCGCCCCCCGTCCCCTGTAGAGTGGCTCAGCCCCGCCCCCCCACCGAAAGCTCTTCTAGATGCACTTGGTAAAATTCAGAGCTGCTCTACAAAGCTTCCCACTGTCTGTGGAGCCCTGTGTTTGCCCATGACCTGTCCTCTTTATGTAGTGCTGCTCTGCCTGGACAAGGCAGAGGAAAGCCCCATTTTGCACACACGCATCCCATGTGCATTTTTGCATGCAACCACCTCTAAGGCTCCAGCGTCCCATTTAGCACATGTAAATGGTGTCTTCTCGCCAGAAAAGAGAAGTAGCAGGAGATAAGAGAGATCTTGAGCCATATGCTGGGTGTACCCACTCCCTTCCACCAGTGCATACATGTGAGAGGGTACAGACTGAGTTGCCTGTCCATCTGCCCGTCCATCCATTTATCCTTCCAGCTGTCCTTGTGCTTCAGTAACCTGCTTTTTCCACTGTTTGTGATCCCCTTGCTGACACAGACCATCCCTTTCTCTCCCTACTATCTCCTTTCTGTCTGTGATCTGTGCTCATGCTTGTGGCTTCTTCTGTGATTTAGCATTCTTCATGTGAGGGGCTCATCCTTTGTGGATTGTTTTCTCCTAGTGGACAAAGCCACATTCATGGTTGGCAGCTATGGGCCACGGCCAGAGGAGTATGAGTTCCTGACGCCCATCGAGGAGGCTCCTAAGGGTATGCTGGCTCGAGGCACCTATCACAACAAGTCCTTCTTCACGGATGACGACAAGCACGACCATCTCACTTGGGAGTGGAACCTGTCCATCAAGAAGGAATGGACAGAATGAGTTCACCCAGTTTGCCTTCCCCCTTCCCATCCCCTTGCCTCTTGCACCAGTCTCCAGGTGGGCCATGCCCACCACGCTGCTCCTTCCTGCCACCGCGGCCAGCCACAGCTCTGGCAGCCCTTCCCATGGGCGCCGGGGCTCTGTGCCAGCCTCAGTCGATGCACAGGCCTGCAGGTGGCCTTTGCTGCTTCTTCTGATACACTGAAAATAACCCAACCGTTCTCACCACCGCCCCAACATGACAAATATTGGGTTAAATTGGGAAGCATCTCCCTCCATCTCTCCCAGTACTTCCTCCTGCTGCCTCCATCTCTCCTGTACCAACTCCGCTCCCAGAAGTGCCTTTTCTAGGAAACAAGATCACCTGGCAGGGCGGACTGGTCCCTGGAAAATCCCTATCTGAGTTACACTTGCCATGTGCTCTGACTCATTGTAAATGGTTACTTACCTCCCGTGATGGTCTCCTGGTCTGTATCTGGTGCCCTACCCCATTAAAATCCATCCTTGTGCAGGCAAAGCCAGTCAGGGGGAATGCAGCTAGATGCTGTAACAAGACTTCAGTGTCCCAAAATAAAAACAGTTTCTTTCTTCTTTTCTGCATGAGTGTCACATTCTTTTCTGGAGTGTTTTTCAGTGAGGTGGATGTGGAGAATACATTATAGGAAGGTTTAAGAGCATGTTTCAGAAGTGAAATAGCCTTCCTTCAAAACATCAGCCTAACTCTATAGACAAATTATTTCAGAGCTGCTTCTTTCAGGGGTTTCATGAGTCCTTTGAAGCCCAAAGTCTGGCCTGTGATGGGGCTAGATTCCAGGGGCAGACAGCCACCCCACCCCACCCCCCCATCCTGGGTGCCAACTGAATGACCCCAGGGAGCTATAACATGGCCTTCTCATGTTTAATGGTTACCACAGCACCTGTTCGTCATAGCCAGAGCCAATGCAAGAGCTGCATGTCCCAGTGGCTGCCCCGCTGGCCAAGCACAAGGGAACATCAGCCTCTCTGGGGCCCAGCACTTGGAGAAGCGCAGTGGCTCCTTCCATATGGAGAATGTTCTTACCCAGCTGGGACACCTGGTCACACAGGTGCAGGGTAGCCGAGATGTCCGGTGCTGTGGGTGAGTATGTGCTGGTGGCAGTGTTGGTGAGGCTCTCCAAGGCTGGTGCCTGCACAGCAGGCAGGGACTCTCTCCTGGCCAGGCAGTTATCTCAGGAGCTGAAGATTTCGCTCTGGGCCAGCTGCTCCCTTCCCACTGCCCTTCCCACTTCTCACTGCGGGCCCCTGCAGCAGCTGACGTGTCTCTTGCCAAGGAGAGGACTGGAGCAAGGTGGCATGGTGAAGAGAGGACAAGCTGGCATCATGGACACCTCAGTCTTCCCGTGCCTCTTCATTCTCCTGCTCACCGGGGGCTCCCCAGCAGGGTGTGCTGGAGACAGTGGCTCTGCATCCCACAGTAAGTGAGCTTTCCTCCCGGCTCAGGGAAAAGGATGGGTCTGCTGTGGGGAGTTCTCTTTATGCTGGGTCACCTTACATAGACCGTACTGTGGAAGTATGTTGAGCTTGCAGGAGAGGTGTGTGGGTGGGCATGTAATGGGTGGGATTCTTGTGTGTGTGTTGGGGGAGCCTCTTTGAGCTGCTTTGTGTACCCTCTGTCTGACCTCTCCTCTCCAGGCACGGGCAGCACCGCAGAGAAACCTGTCCTGTTGAATGACATTGCAGATGCTGAAGCCTTTATCAGTGGTGCAGAGGTGGCGGTCATTGGATTCTTCCAGGTGTGTTCATAGCACCTCCCCTATGGGGGTGTGGGGCTGGAAATGGTGTAAACACCTTCCCGAGGCAGCTCCTGCTCCGGAGGGTGCAGGGGCTGTGACAGGCGTGTGGAAGGATTAGGTGACAGGCCCCAAGAAGAATGCAGGGAATTTGGTCTGTATGTAGAAAGGGAGATGGAGCAGAGGAGGAAGATGGAGGAGGTCATAGGAGCCCTGGAGCAGGAGAGAGTAGGGGAAGCAAAACAGGAACGTGGGTGGCAGAGAAACAGTGTTGCGGGGGGGTGAGTGGGAACATCAGTTGTTTGCTTTAGTCAGCAAAGACAGAGCAAGGCACTGCCTGCGTGATGGGGCTGAGGAAACCAGGGCTCAGGCACGAGCGCTGCTGCGGGTCCTCTGAAGTCCAAGATGGTTTGGGCTCAAGCTGCAACCTCTTTCCAGGGAGGATGTAGGCATGGTATCTCTGTCTTGCTGCTTCGTTTCCCAGAGTTGATACCCTTGGGATCTCTGTTCTCTGTGTCTAAACTCAGTTGAAATCAGCCAAAGGTGTTAGAGTGACTGATGGGTATGTGCCCCTTGCCCCCAAAATGACATGAATATTTTTCCTTAGCAAACAAGAAAAAAAATATTTATTGAGTTAGACCAGCATAAAAGAGGCCTCTTTGACAGGATTGTCATTACTTTTAAGGTCCCCAAATTGCACCTTTTCCCCCCTTTTCCTTGAGCTCTGCCCTGGGCTTCTGCTGCCCATGCACTGCCTCATGACTTCTGTCAGAGAAGACTTCAGCCTTTCAAAAACAACTCCTTTCCGCAAGCTCCTTCCTCGTCCTGCCCTGTGCCTGCGGCTGCAGGGCAGCCTAGGAAGGGTATCATGCAGCCCACTGCAGAGCGAGAACTGATGGTACTGCCTGTGCAGCGTGGGCAGCAACAAGTGTGTGAGTGCTGGAAGGCTTATACCCCAGGGGCCTTGCTAAGCACTGATCACAGAGCACCAGCTGCTTCGCCTTCAGTGCCTACAGGCATTCAGAGCTCCTCAGGGGTTGCTTTTGCAATGCTACAGCCCTGCAAACCATTGAGGCAATCTGCACACACAGAACGAAAGTGCTCAGACGCCTCCTTCCCCCAGGGCAGCTGGCTGGGTTTGTGGCAGGGCCACACTCGGGGCGCAGAGCCTCATGCCGAGCTGCGGTAAGGGACCGTGGCTTCTTGCCAGGCATAACCGCTGGTGTCTTGTGCCACTGCGGCCTCCCTCCCGCTGCAGGATTTCATTCATCAGAGTCGACAGGAGGCTGCTCCCATGCAGCACGCACAGTCCCAGGGCAGGGAGGGACGGTCATGCCGTCCTGCAGCGCGGGGACAGCCCCGGCTGCCAGGAGCACAGGGTAGCAGCCAGCGACGTGTCGGGGATTCAATGCCTGAAGCACGACAGGGCTGCATTTAAACAGTAGATAAAGACGTATGTGTGCCATGAGGGCTTGTCTTGGCCCTCTGCCTGAGAGTATATTCATCCAAATAATGTCCATGTTCTCTGTTTGCCATAAATTATTTCTCTGCTGCGGCCTTTCAATTCACTGCAGTACGCGGCTCAGCAAGCTCTCCGTATAATGAGCATGGCCTCCCTGACTGGGAACAGCATGCCATGATGGAAAAACAGCACACTGCTCCAGAAACCCACGTTTGAGAGAAAGGGTCATGCTTGGCCTGATTAAACCCCAGCTTTCCCAGGAATGCTCCAAAACCCAGTGAGGTTATTCCCACCCCAGGCTTTAGCACTCTCACCAGAGCCATGTTGATGTGCTGGCATTTCCAAAACAGGTCACGAGAGCTGTTTTTCTTTTGACTAAAGAAGGAATTTTGTTTTCCATTCTCTCTGGGCTCACAATCAGCTGAGCTGACGGTTCAAACCAAAAAGAAAAACAAACCAATTTCTAAGCAGAGACTGCATCTTGAGAATTTAAATCCAATAAGTAGAAGTATCAAAAGTACATCACTCAAAAGAAAGCTTGGGAATGTGCTTTAACATGGGCTAAGGCTGTAGCTAATGCTCTCGCTGCAAAAGAGAAAATGGACCTCCAATTACTGAGAAACTGCACATTTCTATTCTTTCATGTGTCTTCATTAGCTACTTTTTAAAGAATATATTTGTCACCTGTTTAAAAGGAACCAGGATAATGCTAATGCAAGGTGTTTAGAAATTGTAAAGCCCTGAGTCCGCAATCAAGGTTATCTTAAAAATTATGGGTTTATATATTTATTTTATATACACACACACATATATGTATGTGTATAGAGATGTGTGTGTGTATATATATATATGTGTATGTATATTTAAGCGTGCTACATCCAGATTCTGGGTTTCTCCCCTCCCTTTCAAGAGCCCTAGGACTTCGCATCATCACCATGTTAGCTGTTAGCATGGGAGAAAGAAGCGAGGTTTAAGAGAAAGGGAAGGTGAGATTCCCAGAGTGCCACAGCTCCCTGCTAGCTCTTGGCATCGCCGCCTGGTGACTTCCCCGATTTTGGGGGGGAGAGGTGGTTGGCGGGGCTAAGCGGGCACCTCTACATCATCCCGGCCACGCAAGCAAAGTGACAACGGGAGAGAAAGACGCTTTAGCCCGGTGCCCCTTGGGCTGCCCCCACCGCCGGGCCCTCTCCCCCCTCCCCCGGCGGCTCTGCCGGGCGGGCGGTAGGTGTCGCCCTCGCGCCGCCTGCGGGCGGGCGGTGTGTGTGTGGGGGGGGCTCTCCGCTCCTCACCCCCCCTTCACCCCCCCTTCCCCCCCCCCTTCCCCCCCCAACCTCTCTTCACCTTCCCTCTCCCACCGCAGGAACCGGAGAGCCCCGAAGTGTCCCAGTTTCGCCTGGCGGCCGGCCGGATCCCGGAGGTGCCTTTCGGCCTCAGCACCAGCCCCGCGGTCCTGTCCCGCTACGGCGTGGCGGCGAACACCATCACGCTTTTCCGCAGGGTGCGTGGGCTCCGCGGCGTGGGGCGGCGGGGGGGGTGGTGATGGGGAACCCACGGCGCCGCCGCTGCCGTGGCCGCAGGAGCCGGGGAGCTACGGGGCGTGAGCCGCAAAATTAACGCTCTCATTTAGGAGTTCTTTTGCCCACCGGTCACGGTAAAGAAGAAATTAAATCTTGAAGTAGTAATGATAAAGAGGATTAAAGCTGCTCATCTCTCCTTAGAGCAAGCAAGCCAAAACCCGCTTATCGTTGACAGTCACTCTGCCTGCCCACCTAAAAGCACATCTGTAGAGCTTCCTGCCCCAAAGAGGTCTTTTTTCATTTGCAGAGTGCCCCTCACTGAGACATGCAACATTTATTACACCTGATTGAGATTCTCCATTTTAAGATCGCCTGTGGATCTGGTCCAGCACCCAGTTCTTTGCGAAGAAAGATGTCTGTGTTTCTGTGATCTGCCTGGAGCTCAGTGTTACTTGGATGGGGTTCCCATGGTTTTGGAAAGGCTCCTGAGACACATGAAAAGCATCTAGAGGCCATGTTGCAATGGATCAACACAGCAGGCTTGATATCAAATCTTGCCAAGCGTCACTTAAGGCAGGCAAAGCTGTCTCCCTGGGTGCACAACTTTTCCATCGTCACTGAAAACAGATCCAGACTGGGTCTCTGCAGTTACAGATGCTCTGCCACCAGAAGAAATCCTAAACACTCTTTTCTGTCTCCTATACCATGGTTTGCAGAGTTATTCCATAAATATGCTTTGGGCATGGGCCCATTAAAAATGTTACTTGGCAGTTTCTCAGGGATGGATGCTATGCAAATTAAAATCTTTGTTGACTCCAGCTGTAAGTGCTGGTGCCTCACTGAATTTGAAGCTGTGTTTGCTGAAATTTAAGGAGATGATATTGGGAAGGGTTGTGTACTTGCTTCAAGAGTACCAACAAAGCTAAGAGCAAATATTCTACTGGTTATATCAACTTCCTCGTGTTGCCCCTTCTCACACAAGTGTGGCACTTGAAAACTGGGGAGAGAGATGTATCATAGGAGAGGGGCCCTAGGTAGTACAAGATGTCCTAAAAGCCCATGAAGTGTTGTGTCACCAGAGCTCTAAGCACATGGGGTGGTGGTAGGGGAACGGGGATACTCTACGTGTACTGGGGAAACTAAACGTGGCAGCTTAGCCAAGTTCTAGATCCAGGTTGTGCAAATATTGGACAAAGACTTTCTTTTCTTTCTTTCTTTCTTTCTTTCTTTCTTTCTTTCTTTCTTTCTCTTTCTTTCTTTCTTTCTTTCTTTCTTTCTTTCTTTCTTTCTTTCTTTCTTTCTTTCTTTCTTTCTTTCTTTCTTTCTTTCTTTCTTTCTTTCTTTCTTTCTTTCTTTCTTTCTTTCTTTCTTTCTTTCTTTCTTTCTTTCTTTCTTTCTTTCTTTCTTTCTTTCTTTCTTTCTTTCTTTCTTTCTTTCTTTCTCGTCAATTCTTGCACTGTGTTTACCACTGGTATTATCCAAATAATTCAAAGAGAATGATCTAAGAGTGAGCAATAGGTAGGCAGGTCCTTTTAATTAACCTTTTATTTGCTATGTACAGATGTTGCAGTTTGAAGCAACATCCATCTCAGTTTTGGTTCTTAGTCACGGTGTTTTTCTTCCAAAAAAATTGAAAAGATCCTTTATTTTTGCACTGTGGCAGATAGTGAGGATGACTGCATTGGGAGGGTGTTTGATAAAAGAAAGTGTCTGGATTGTTGGAATTTGGATTATATTATAACAAATAGTCTTTGTTCACAGTCCAGTTTTTGCAGCTGAACTCTTATTTAATAGGAAAAAAAAACCCAACCAAAAAACTAATACACTAGTCAGGTTCAAATGCGGTTGACAATTCACTTGACTAATTGTCAGTTTTTCTTAAATTAATTTATTCAGACACATTGTTTTTCCTTTTATTCTGTGCTGAATACTCTGTAGGAGGAAGGGGTCAGAGATAAAAAGGAAAAGAAAAAAGAACTGAGACAAGAGCTTGGAATCACATACTCATTTGAAAAATACAAAGATGTGTGACCAGGAGAGCAGTGAATCAGAGGCATAAACTCATTTTTTCTTTGCTTTTGCAGAGTATGAAACACTTATAATGCTTGGAAGTTTAAACCATAATTACAGTAGTAGGAGGGGTTGCTGTCAACTGGTGAGACTTCTTTGCATATAGTGGAGGGAAACTGATTTATTCTAGTGAGGAATCTGGCCTGATAGACCTAAAAAGAACATAATTAACAGATGCTAACAAGCTAATTATATGGAGTGATGAAGACATTTTGACTAGAGCTTCAACTATTAGATGCAGGCTATTTTCTAGCTTTATTTTTTAAAATTGTAAATGTTAAGCTCAGATTTAAGATGTTACTATCCCAAAATGTAAATCAGGTGTTTCCAGAAGCCCATGAAAGTCAAGAGAAGACTTTCTGTGGAGTCCGGGGTGCTTTAGATTGGTTCCCAAGGCCTGTCTGATCTCACCCGCCCAGGTGTTACACTGGCCTGACCTCATTTACTTTAGTAGAGCTGCCCTTTCATTTTATGCAGGAGCAAATCTGTGAGGGGAATCAGGCTGCACAGTCTGAAAAGCACCAGTTTGGGTTGCCAGACAGGGTGCTGTGGCCCCCTACCAGATCAAAGACCTTGCCAATGACCACAGAACAGCAAAAAGGGCTTTAGATGTCTGTACATGACTGGAAAAACTAACACAAGCACTTTCAGAGGTTGTACAGATGCAGAGAATAAAATCTGGGGTGTGCACGTGGACCTTGCCTCAGCTCTGAGAACCTCATTCAACATATGTATTAAAGGCCTTCAAATCCCAAACTTTGTTCCTATTGCATGTATAGGATCAACTCAGTCACATCCTGCGGTGGTACTGCACAGCAACTCCGCCCTTTTGGGTGGTTTAGCTATTATTCAATGGTTGCCTGCTTTTTCTCTGTTTACCAGGTCACGAAAACCTCAATAAAATCACATCATTTGGGTGGGAGGGTGAAGTGTGGGGAGATATGTGGCAGGATGGATTTTCCTCTAAAGCTAAAATGTGCTGGGCTTCATTTTTTTTTTCTTTTTTTTCTGCTGTACTGGAAGAAAAATTCCTCTTTTTATTGGAGAGATTTTCTGCTTGCACAATGTTTCCAGGAAACCCATACAGGCCCATGCCAATGTTTATTACTTGTAGAAGAAATAGAATGAGCAAATGAAGATTTTAAAAAGGGGCGTAAAGCCAAAATCGATGCAAGGAGTTAGACTATTTAATGGTCTCTCCCCACAACGCCTAGAATAGTTTATCAGCTAATCCTCCCTGTCTCCAGTGCATCAGGAGCGTATACTGTAGGGATGTCTGGAGTCCTCAGTGATTTCTGTTATGCCATGAGTTTGCCTTGTCCTTGGGAGACTGAAGGAGGGTGGAAGATCCTGATCTTGAAGTGCAGGCTGGTATCTGTAGGTTCTGGAGCTCCAGAAGTGGGGATTATGGGGAGAGAGGATGCCAATGTCCCAGGGGGTGGGTGTCTCCGTGAGTGGGCGCCATCAGGGTTTCTGGAGGAGGTACTGAGAGGAGAGGACAGCTGTGACTGTAGGTGTCTTTGCATGTCTTCAGGTAGACAATGACCGGAGGGATCTGGATATGAACAGCAAAGATGTTGATGCTGAGAAGATGACTCGTTTCATTCGGATGAATGAGCTCCGCCTGGTGACAGAGTACAACCCTGTGGTAAATACCAGCTCCCCACAGCCCTCACTCTGGCACTTGGCCTCCTCCTCATGGATGTCCTCTGGCCCAAGAGTTTGCACACCCAGCTGTGTGCAAGGGTTGTGGCAACGGTGTGGATGGGGTTGGGGAAGACACACAGGTCTTTGCTGCTACTCCATATAGGGACTGGAAGCAGATGCTGTGCTGGGGTGTGTGAGTATGGTGGGGAGAGGAAGGGGGGGCTTGGCAGTTCCTTTAGCCTTCCAGTAAATTTGGAATGTTGGTGGGTAAAGAGCTCCATTTCTTACCACTCTTGACAGCAGTGCCACTTCCTCCTGTGGACATTTGCTGTGTCGTACCATGCCTGCAGACCCTGCTCAGCCATGATCCCCTCTCTTTGGCTGAGAAGCCTTGAGAAACATGGAAACTTGAATGACTTACTCCCAAAAGGCAAGCTCTTCTTCATTATTCAGCACATAGGGTTTGACATAAGCCTGGCTGTTTGAAGGCATATTCAAGAGCCAGTTGGAAACTTCCCAACCAAATTTTTCCCATCCCTTCTATCCCTTACTCCAGAATTCATCAGCTCAAGAAAAAAATTAATATATAGGATGCTTCCATGTTGGCCATCTTCATTAACTCACCCAGCTGACTGGCAGTCACTTGTTCCCAGTGCTCCTCTCCCTTATAGAGGGTGACTATGGATTTAGGATCTCCTGAAATTTCAGCAGTTCACTGGGCTTGTTGCTGTGGAGCCAATGGGTCTTTGAAGCCCTAGTGGCCACAAGGCTGAGACTTTGTCATTGCCAATGGGCTCTTCTGTGGACTTCTGAATAGTTACAGCAGTGCTGACGAGGCTCAATTTAATCAAAGGAGAATGGTCCAACCTGTTTCAAAGCTATTCCTTCTCAAACCAATGCCAAGGATCAGCTAAGAGGGCTGACATATTTACCAGCTCAAGTGCAGCCTGTCAGTAGAGAGAGCATTTTGTTTTGAAGCGCAACATTTTGTTTCCAGAGTGAAATACTGTAGAAGTTCTGTGATGTTGGTTTTTTTTTAAAGAAAAAAAAAATTTGGTTTGTTTTTTTTATCTTGATAAGGGATGTGAAAAAAAACATTTCAAAATCACAGAATATTTCTGGGGACAGAAAATCTATATCCTGCCCCTCTGTCCTTACAGCCCTTTGAGAGCACCCAAGTCACATCAGCGGGTATATTCTTTTTATCTTTATAAACACCCAGGCCTTCTGAACCCTTGGAGCCTCTACTGCATCTTTTGGCAATTCATTAGATTGTGGCTCTTTCTTCATGTGTTTCTGCTGATGCTTTGGGCTCTTGCTCCATAGCGTCCTGTTCGGCAGCCAGGCTGTCTCCCTGACCGAGAAGTCCTGAGCTGTTCAGCTGATCCCCTCCACCCTGACTGGCAGTAGAAATGTTGTTCCAATTTTTTTTCCAGACACTCTGGAGTCCTATCAAGGTGCTGCAATTAACAGTGCCTCCTGCAGTCCTCAGCCCAAAGCCCTCCCAGCTCCACTAAGGTAGCTTGTTTTTTTGTAAATATTTATTACCAGTGCATATGCTGTTTACATCTAAGAATGCTGCTGGTCAGCAGAGGCTGGGGTCACGCGGATCACACTGAGTGCTGCCAAAAGTTTCTCTCCCCATCCTGGGGCCCTTACTGTTTCTCCCACATCCTTCAGGCATTGTTAGGCAATGCTTACCCTGTGGGCTTTCCAGAAGAGTCAGATGTGACCTGGCCATGTTGATGAGCTCTGCTGATCGCTCTTGCACAAGGTTTGCGTGGACAGGCACATCTTTGTGTGGAGCCGCAGGAGGAACTGCTGCTCCAGCCTTGCGCATTCTCAGCTCAGCCTTGT
The DNA here is from genome assembly GCF_011004875.1 of Balearica regulorum gibbericeps. Lineage (NCBI taxonomy): Eukaryota > Metazoa > Chordata > Aves > Gruiformes > Gruidae > Balearica > Balearica regulorum. The sequence goes on from NC_046184.1 coordinate 53,986,099, forward strand.
TGTGGCCCTTGGTGCTGGCTGGCTTCACCTTCACCTTCAGCCTTGTCCTCTCCCATGAGGTCTTCTAATGCTCTCCAGCCTTGGTTTGCATCCCCTCTACTCTACCCTTCCCCATCTGCACACCACCAGAGAAGTGAAAGGGTAGAAAATGGCTGATAAATATTACGCTAACAGCAGAGTCCTGGCTGCCAAAAACTAGATGCTTTGCAGTGCACAGCCCTTGCCAGCATGAACTCCCTGACCCCTTCCTTATTATTCCTGGAGCGTGTGGAAACTTTCTTCTCCCTCTGGCAGGGAGCTGCCCAGTCTGCACCTCCGTGGTTTCAGTGGCATGGGGGGGAGGCAGCAGGTCTGGCCCGGCTGCTGTTTAGTTTGAAGGAGAGGCTGCAGGGCTGCGGGAAGTGGGCAGGAGGAGAAGTGAGATGACGAGTGAATGAGTGAGTTGAGTGAGTGCCTGGAGATGGTCCTTTCCTCACAGAGGGCCAGTGTGTGCTGCCCGCTTGGCCCTTGCCCAGGGGACAAGGGACAGCTGGCTCCAGGTCTTCTCCCACTGTGGGACTGCAGAGGCAATTTTAACCCTCAGCACTCTGCAATGCCCAGGCCCTGGGGTTGCTGAAACTCTGAACTCATCCCCATCCTGCACACAGCATAACGCTAAAGAAAGGAAGTAGGGGGAGGCATCAACCGACACCACAAATCCTTCCCACATTTTTGCTCCCATTTCAGCCAGATGCTGGACCTCTGTGATTCAGGGCCCCCTTACATTCAGTGTTTGCTGGCCTTCCCTCTCCACTTCTTTGCCCCTCTAGACTTCAGCTTTCTGTATCCAGGCAGCCCCCCTGCCTAGTTGCTGACTATCCTGAGGCCAGTGATGAACCCTTGTGGTCTTCAGACTCTTGTCTCCAGAATAAGCAAAGCCAGGATGTTAAGTGCTTCCACAAAGAACCCAGATTGGATCCCTCCTGCTTTAAAGGAAGCTTGTGAGGTTGATTTGCAAAGAAATCCCAACTGAGATGTGAGAATTGATGTCCCTCTGGCAGCGCATCCAATGCAGATTGAATGTTCTCAATCTCCTTTTCTGTGTGTGTTTCTGTCTGTGGTGGTTGTGTTTTCGGCAGACAGCAATAGGTGTGATGCAGAGTTCGCTCCAGCTTCACCTCCTCCTGATCACAGACAAGATGTCTCCAAAGTACCCCGAGCGAATGCGCAGATATCGGGCGGCAGCGGAGCTCTTCAAGGGGAAGGTAAGTCCAAACAGAAAGGAAGAGGAGCCATTAGGGAGAAAAAAAGGAGAACAGTGGTTTCTTCTGTGGATGGGGAGGGTGTTATCTCCTTCTGTGTGCATTAGGGAGCAAAGGCCAAGTGGCAAGAAAAGAGGATTAGCTGGATAGTTAAGCGGAGGGGTTGGATCTGTTCACCTTTAGCCACTTTGCCTCCTTGCGGGGAAAATATCCTCTATATCCCACTCCTCTGCTCTCTCAGTGGGACATTATGTACTTCCTTGCTTCTGGTCCAGTTTTGTTTGCTCGCACTGGGAGATGACAAACAGCTGCTGCACTTCAGTCTGGCGATGGTTGCATTCCACTGGTGTGAGAGGTGATTTTGTATATACAGCCTGCAAGATGCCAAGGAGCATTATATAAGTGACCGGACAGCAATTAATATCGTGGTGCTTCTTAACCCTTAGCCTTCTGGTTGGATCCTGAGGAAATGGTTGTTTTAATGGAGTTGCAGATGGGTTTGTTGGATTTCCCACACAAAGGTGATGGGATAGATGGGATATTTCAGAGAAATTTCGCCTGGTTCCCACCCCTCTGTGGGCAAAGCTTCCCAAGTAGTAAATCATCCCATGGCTGATTCTCTGCCAGCAGCTGGATTACAGGGGAATTTATGTCTGGAGAACAGAGGAAGGAACTGGCAAGCAAAGGAGGATTGAAAGCAACAGGAAGGCATTTGGGGCAAGGGAGAACAGCAGATGGGGGGGGGGGGGGGGCAGAAGATCACAGCAGCAGGGAAGGCTGAGCTGAGAGGCAGTGGAAGAGATCTTCCTAGGAGAATTGTGGAGCTGGAAAGAGTTGGGGTTTGAGAACAAGAACAATTGCATACCCCTGTTTGTGGTACTGAAGAGGCAGATTAAAAATCACGTATGTCCTCATCTTCAAATGGAAGGGCCACCTCAGAACCATGCACCCTCGAAAGTCTTGAGACTTGTTTATGGCAGGACTACTTTGGACCTTGCCATCTGTCCCGCCCATTAGCAACAGACCAGGCAGAAACCAGGCATCAAAATCAAAAGGTGTCTTCAAAAGTGTTTTGCTTTGATGAATGCATAGTGATAAAAGAAAACTCACTTATCTGAAAAATTCCAGCTGTTTCATGTGAAATGTGTGTTATAGTGACACCATCATCACTGTCTTCCACGAGCAGCAGAGTCTGATACAGGTCTTCCCTAAGCAGATAGCTCTAACGCAGCACATTACTGCTTAGCGTCACTGTCCTTTGCTGCTGCAGCTGCAACTAGTTTTCTCTTCATGTGACATGCCTAGATCTGGAAAAAATGTGAATAATTTTCCTAGAAATACTTCACAAAACATTGGATAAAATGTTGTACTGATGTCCAGATAATTTATGAATTGCCAACAAGCCAAATGTGATTTTTTTTTTATTCGTGCAGGCAAGTTTCCCACCGAATTGGCCTAGAAGTTTGCCAGAGTAAAATACAGAGATTAAAGATGTGGAGATTTGACTAATTCTTTCCACTTTACTGCAGTGGCACTGCAGGACACATAGATGAAGGGACTTAGAGTCTAATAATTTGTTTTTCCTAAAGGAGTGGCACTCTAGGGAGTAAATTATGATTTGGACTGTCGTCTTACAAAGCAGTAAGAGAAAGCTAGGATCCCTCTGTTTGGTTCTTAGATCTGGATGCTAAGGAGTAAGCAGAGCGATATGCCCACTTAAGTTTGTCTCCATTGCTCTGCCATGCAGAAAGACATGAATTAGTTTGGGTATCAGAAGCAGCCACTGCACAATATCATGGAAATTTCTGCTGGCTAATTTTCCTAAGAAGTGGAGTTACCAAGTTAACTCAGGTTTACTTCCAAACAAGTAAAGTATTGAGTAGATTTTGCCTCTTTGCAGCTCGCAGATTATCTGTGAATAAATGCAAGATTCTTGACTTGAGTTTTATTCAGGATTACCAGTGAATAATTCATAGCCTGTGGGCTAGTGGTGAAAGGCTTGTTTGTGCTGCAGGGTTAGCGCTGTCAGTGGTTTGAGCAAGGAATCATTGCTGTGCAGTGGAGAGGTGTTCAGGCTCCCCGTGAGCATGTATCACTGCATCCAGCAGTGCTTCACGATGACTGCAGAGTGCCGGAACAGAGTGAGGAGACTCGGTGAGCGTTGCATCTTCTCCACAATGCCAGTGCAGAATACAAACAGAGCCTCGAGAGGGTTCCCAAGCAGGAGAAGGGCTACCGATCCTTTCACGCATCTCTGCTGCACTCTGAGGGAAGAGGAGTCCTTCTCATTGTCATCACCAGCTGGAGGAGGAAGAGAAACTTGTTGCTTGGATTGATGGTGAGATGAAGAGGAACTGCTGCTGCTGAGTGGCTGGCCTCAAAGAGTGAAGAAAATCATAGAATCATTTAGGTTGGAAAAGATCCTTAAGATCATCGAGTCCAACCGTTAATGGATCATGAGGAGGTGATTCACCTGCCAGTTCCTGGATTATGGTCCCTTCATCTCTGGTTTGTAATCTTTCCATTTTTGCCTGAGAGGAAGCTGAGATTTTCAGCTGAAGGATCCATGAGGATGTATGGTGAGGACCATTATTTGAAAATAGCTTGAACTGTACCCTGAGCAGCAGTGAGTGTCTGAAGGCAATCTAGATTATTCTAGATTTTATCGTGGAACCTGGGGACTATAAAATGATGGAGAGGAAAATGCAAATGTTAGATGATGCTAAACCAGCAAGAGCTGACAAGAATAAAAAGAAATATGGTACTTTTCTAGCAGACTTTGAGAAACAGTTGTGGGTGGATAACAGTGAACAGAGCTCAGAGCACTGCAGCTGCAGGAGTGAATCCACCAGTCGTCTTGGAAGGATCCCACTGCAATCAAAATATGTGCTTATTTGAGAAAGTACTGCCAAGAGTCCAGGCTTTCTACTGGAAAGGAAATGTCAGGGTTTGCATTGCTGAGCCAAACTAGCATAAGCATCTTCAGTTTTATTTCCACAGTATCAGAGTATAACATGACAATTACAGCTGGTGTTCCTTATGGGTGTTTGATGGAGTTTCAATAAGGTGATGTTTGGAATAATAAAAGCAGCTTTTGCTGCAACTGATATAACTGGTTTACAATTTCAAAATGATTTGGGTAGATATGTTTGCAAAGTCCCTTTTAATTTATATGTAGGCCCATTTAGAAATGGGTTCTGAGAAAATCCTGATAGTCCTTCAGGAGTTCTTCCATGAAAACGAAAGGATGGTGCCCTTTCTTTTGCAGATAGTCATTCATACACTTTTTATTTTTCTTGTCAGACGTTGATGGCTCCAGAACTGAAAGAGATAATATTTAGAGATGCCTCTTTTAGCCATAAACAGGGGAACCTGTAAATACAGGTTGTCTATATCACGTAACAGTATCTGCGATAAAATTGTTTTTGTAGCTTGCTTTTTTTTTTAATTCATGACTAATGTTTTCATTTTGCTTTGATGTACTGTGTAAGCTGTGCAAGAAATTACTCAAGTTGGATATTTACTTCAGAATTGGATCTTTTTGCTTATACAGTCTCCTCAAAGAATGAAGGTTGCAGCTCTATCAAGTTCAAAGTCAAACACTGGATGTGAGGCTTGATCATCCTTCCTGTTTGTCTTCCTTAGAGGAAAAACTAAGCAACATCAAATTGGTTTCTACCATTGCAGTACTATTTTCAATTAACGTTAATTCCTTGGGCAATAACATCATTCTGTATCTTAGTATTTACCAAGAACTCAATGTTCTAAAAGCACTGGGCTAGGAATCAAGTTGTGAAGACACCAAGACAGCACCAGTGTACAAAATTTTCTGAAAGAGAGCTTATTGCAGGTGACAGTGCAAAGATAATATTAAACTGTATTCTGTGTTCTTGGAGTATGATGTGTGGAGGGGAGAATTTTTGTCAGCAGTTCCTCATCCATGCAAGAGATCCTTCACTGCCTCCAGCAGCAGACCTCTGAACACAGGCAAGAATATTGTTACAAGATGAAAGAATTTAATGGAAATTGTTTCAGAATGAAATAAACAGCTATTGTACAGCATAGTATAAAATAGAAAATGAAATTTCTGTTTTGGATGGAACTACCTGGTTTTTAGTAGTGATGTGAGAGTTGGCATCATAAGTGGGATTTGTTTTGGCTAATTATAGCTTTGGTAAGTCATCTGAGATAAGGCTTTAGGCTCTTTTCAGCACTGGTAGAGAACAACAGACATGTCCTTCCTCCCCTTCTAAAATAAGTGGAATCAAGTGCCATTTATTGTACAGGTTGCCAAGATGACTGGCTGAGGCAAACTTAAGATCTAGATGGCAGAAGTTAGGCAAAGTGAATCTTGTCTCATGGTCAGTATAATTTTCCATGGTCACTGCATTCATTCTCTATGATTAGAGCAGTCTGGGAATCTCTGAACAAAATAAATTCCTCATGAGAAAATGCCAGTTCCACCAGGTAGCATCTATCCTGGAAACGTCCCCATTGAGAAACCTGCTTGGTTTCCAGCTGATGAGACCAGACTTCTAGTACTTGTGGTCTCAGTACCAGCACACCTTACAGACTGCCTCACAGTTGTGACTTTGAGGCCACCCTGGCCTTGGCAGGACCCCTGGAGCACATCAGCGTAGGATGAACGGCCTGTCCTTTTGCTGAGGGAGGATTCACCCCATGTCACAGCACCTACCGGGAACGCATCATTCTAAAACGCATGTGATATAGGCATTATCTTATTGTCTTGTCTTCTTTGGAGCGACAGTGGACAAATGCAATTGCCGTCTCTCCTGTATTTTTGGAATATCAGAGGGGAAGGAAACTTTTGCTTTAATTTGTCACCCTGTAACTCTGTGAGCCAAATGTGAGTCATTAGAGAGGTCCAAGTCAGGAACTGTGAATGATGATATCTCAGCCGTTCTAGCTGAGGGACCACTTGTTTGTGTGTTTTCGTTTTCTTCTGTAAGGAAGAAGGTGCTTGGAGTTTTAAACCCCAACATTTTTATTCTTACTCTATTCTTTGTATTCATGGATAAAATGTGTACGGCTTTTTAGTTTTGGGATTTTTAACAAAGGCTGGAAGCTTGATAAAGTGAAGAGTGATGACTACCATTTATTTATATTACCATGTTAAAATTCTATTGATCTGTTTTAAAGGTGGGGGAGACTTTCTATAGAAAGCGACAACATTTAACAACCTAGATATTCTAAATGCTTTTTTAAAATTAACTTATTGTTTAACATTTGATTAAAAAACCATTGTTGTCTAGTGAATCTTTCACAGAGAAAACCAAAAGCTGTTGAATGAACTGGTGAAAATGTGATACCATTTCCTATACCAACTCTCTGAAAGTGCTCTTCTCTGACACTGGCCTCTGTTTCCAGCTTGCTAGTTAGAAGGAGATTCCTAAAACAAGTATTTCTGCTCCAGCTGAAAGCGTCTTAGATCAGGTCCTTAGACCTGTGACCCTTAGATTTGTGACCCTTCTTAGCTTGGTGTTTTATCCTGCAAAAGGATGAATTTAGCACTCCGGGAGAAGTTCCCCACAACCTGTCTGCTCACTAGCTTGTTGCCCTTGGGGCACAGTTGAATTTTGGAAGAGAAATTGCATGTGATAAATATCATATAACCAGTGAAAGTGTTGTTCTTGTTTCTGTATCACAGTGATTAACTGCAGTTAAACCTTACGCTAGTCTAACTATCCTTCCTTCCCATAGGCTGTTGCCTAGGAAAATTTCCAGATATATTTGGTTTTTTATAGAACATAAATTTAATAAAGAATTTGAGATTTACCAAGTTTATTTTTAGAGAAGAAAAAACTTTTGAACTAACTTGAGTGTTCTTGGTTGAAAAGAAAGAAAAACATGAGTCAGCCTGGGAACTGGGCACGTCATCTTCACATTGCATTACTTTTCTTTTTTTAAACTCTTCTTTTTTCTTGCATATGTTAAGTCATATCCATGTCCATAGATACATTGAATATGCTAGGGCCAGTAGACTGCACAGGATAAAGAGAAGATAAAATGACATGTTACCTGCATATTTGCTTCGTTGACTTGGATGTCACTTGCGAAGGGATTCTATTTAATCAGGTCACTGATTAAATTGTTCAATTGCCATATTTATTTTCTGTTGTAAAATTTATACATAATGTTTGTATTTAGTATTAATAGATAATTTAACAAAGATTTTTGAGATAGCTGTATATTTTATTAATAATCTTTCAGATTCCAAAATTTTAAATTTGTGCTGCACCTGTAAGATGTCCATTGAAACTTACTCTTAAAATAAAGTCATGGAGTTGGTCACCAATTCTGATAAATCCGTGCTAGTGAATCATCCCGGCAGAATCCTAATCCTTGGCTTGATCTTACTCTCCAAGACTATTCAGGAATCCAGGTCATTCTCATCCTGGTTTATTCACTGTTTGGCCTCTCTCCCCAGGTCTGAGCTGGGCTGTTGCCAACAACTCCTGTTTCCCAAATGATTGTGTCTTCATTTCTATTCACTGCAGCTCACTTAAATATGCCCTTTGTATTTGGTACTCTCATGTTCTTATCCTTCCAGGCTCCTGTTGCCCTGTGCTTCACTCCCACATTCTTGCAATTGAGTTCGATTCTCCACACACCAAAACACCTTTTTACTCTGCCACTCTGGGTCTTGCATAGATGTGAGCATCTTATTCAAATAACATGCAAATAGAGGAGTCAGCTTCTTTTACACGTGCCACTAAAATAAAAGACATCTTGTTTCCTCATCTATTAAGAGAATAGCAGTGGAGACTGGCTTCCTGCCATACTGTAGATATATTTTTAGAGAAGGTGAAAGAAGACATTTTGTTTGGTAGTGTAAGTGTGGACTTCATAAAATACAGAAAAATGCACTGCATGGTGCAGTTAGATAGTGGCAGAGGAAAATGTTGTCCTAACACAATATGGTAGGTTTTCTCTAACTCTTTATAAAAATATCACTGTTAATCTTCATATGATCACTGTTTGGGGATCTCTTCTCCCTCTCAGCTTCTGTTGTGCTCATGTTTCCTCTCCTGTTTCCATCACAGATTCTCTTTATCCTGGTAGACAGCAATTTGAAGAGCAATGAACGAACAGTGTCATTCTTCAAACTGAAGAAGTCCCAGCTACCAGCTCTGGCTATATTCCATGCACCAGATGAGGAGCAGGATGTGTTGACTCTGGATGAAGTCTCTGTTGAGCGTGTACAGGACTTCTGTAATCGTTTCTTACAAAGAATGCAGAAGGTAAAGGGGGACTCCTGTAGTCTACAGGAAGCTGGGATCTTGTAGGATGATGCTGTTTCTCACAAGGCTCTTGAAGAAGATGACTTCAGTTCCCTGAACTCCTTCCCACCCCTGCCACATCCTCTCTCATTTTTATTTGCACCTGAACATCAGAAAAGCATTAGATCTAGAGCAGAGTAGAGATTAATGTCTTTGTAGAGTCTCTGACCTCTGCCTCCTAGTCTACAGCAAGAAGACTTCACTGATCTCTGCAACTCTATGAAGGTCTCAGTAAGGCCTCTGTTTTCTGGGAACAGCAGCTGGGGAGACAGAGTGAAGGGTGCTTTTGGACACTGAAAATGGGGGTGGTGGATGGCAAGCACATAAGAGAGGATCAGAGAGACAGTGGCATGGATAGGAAGGAAATCTATCAAGAAGGCCACAGAACAGAGTAGACAGACAAGGGTTCAGGACTCTACCAGAGGTCTCTGCTGGGAGAGAGACAATTTAATCTCCAAGTTCATTCAGTGTGAAGCGTTCTCTGTCTGTGCTATCTTCCTATAGCACAGAGGCATTGTGTGTTAGGACCCCGTGTTGTGCAATTGAAATGAGATAGGGCAGTGGCATAGACAGCAGAGGGAGGCATTTAAATTGGTTTGTTTCCTTTTATTACTATGCTGAGAAACTGAGCAACATCAAAACTGATTTCATGCCTCTAATGTGTTTTAGAAAGAAGACGAACCTGAGGAGAAGGCCTTCAATGAGGAACTCTGATTCTTTCTCAGCCAGCAGGATGACTGTGCCCAGAGTCATCTGTTTCTGGTGTATGAATTGCTCACTGAGCTCCACAGCTCAGGAATTCCTCAGATAGTAGGATTAAAGGGCCAAGTCGGTCATGGATTCCCATCTCCATACTATGTACATATATGCTGTCTGTCCTCTCTAGGAATCTCTTCTCCCGTCTCATTTGTTTGCTCCAGCTCTCTTTTCTCAGTATTCCAGGAGCTCTGGTATTGCCCTACACTGTGTCCTTCCATGCCACCTCTGTTGGAGCAAAGGGTGATACAGCAAAATGGCAATATCAGAAATAAAGCTTGTAGTTCCCAAAGATCTTTTCCCCTCATTCTCCTTGCTTTTGGTGCCATGCTGGGATCCACTGTCAGCCTGTTCTGACACTAGGAACAGATTGATTGCTTGAGGTTGTTTGAATGAACTTTTCCATTTATTTTACTAAATAAAGCAGAAAATGAATAGCCTGAATTTTTATGCAAATATGTGATTTCCCACTCCCCATGTCTTTCACTTAAGGACAAAGCCTGTGTATTTCTGAGTAAGTAAGCTCAAAAATCTCCTTTCTCTGAATTTAACCAGACTTGCAATGCCTAACCAGTCAGATTGGTGGCTAAGAATCATCCCCCATGGCACTGGACCCTTCATCAACAGATACTTCCACCAGGGTGAGAGATTTCTGTGAAGGTTTGGGATCAGAACAGCACTGGGTACAGCAGCTCTGAGCTGGTGCAGCAAAAATGAATGAGCCTAAGATGCAGATCGAGGCTAAGAGGAATGGGAGCCATGGCAGAAGGGCAGTAGAAAGTTGCATTGCAAGATAGGGGATATCTCCACACTGCAATAGATAGAAAGGCTGATGTCTGTATATTGACCTCAGACATCCCTCAGAGATCCCAGTGCTGGCGTACAGGGGATGGGGACTTTGCAGGCGAGGCATATGAGCCATCCCTGTTCTGCTGTACTAGATGCTTGCAGTAGGCTTGCCTCATACTTGGCTCAGCATCCTTTGGCATGAAGTATGGATGCTCCTGTCAAACAGTGACTGCATTGTCTCTCAGGGCTTGAGATACTTGGCTTGGGACAGGGAGCCTAAGAGGCATAGAACTGAGAAACCTCAGCCCTTTCTCAGAGATTAGCCTAAGGCGAAGAACTGGGAATAGAAAGAAGTTGTTCTTGCAGATGAGGCAAACACAGCTCCCCACCACAGAGGGAGAAGCCAGGAACTGGAAGGGATGCAAAGTAACTGCCAGCCACCACGATGAGGGCCACAGCAAGGTGGCTCGCGGCGTAATAGAGAGGCAGGTGCCAGCCCTGCATTAGCTCTTGCCTCTTTCATGTGGATCAAACTGATGTCTTTCATCTCCCTAAAGCTCTGTCTCCCATGCATCTGGACTTATCTCCTTTAGTGCTCTATGCTCCCTTCTCCTCTGCCTACCTAAAGCAAGCCAAATGCTGTAACCGTTGGTATGGGGAATCAAAATCGCTGCACATTTCCAAGGAAGAGTGATATAACCAAAACAGTATTCAGGATTGTGCCTTGTGTTGGCAAAGCCGGGAAACTGTCTCCCTGCACAGGGAGCTCTCCCCTAAGAGGCAGGGCAGTGGGCAATATGGGGTCTCAGAAGCTCCATGGTCAACACAATAGCCAAGAACTGTTTCCTAAATGAGGCAGTTCAGAAAAGAGCAGGAACAGAGGGAGGAGATGAGAGAGAGGCAAACCACTTCTGTCTGTTCTGTTCTCCACTTGCCATAGCTGAGTGCTCCCTAACCTCTGGTTTTCATGTGGCCTATGAGAACCTATGGTATTGCTTCTGGACATAGTAAGATAATAACACAGAAGATGTCAAGGGAGAGGTGAGTTTGGGGCATTACATGCTGAATATTTCTTTCATTAGGCTGGTAAAACTGGAGGCACCTGCCCTCAGCCCATGAAGCGGAGATGTCGCCGTCATCAGCTGGAGCCTACAAGGCCATAAGGTTTGGCCCATGGGTGTAGTTTTCATGTAACAGCTGGAGTGAGCCATCTCTGCAGACTTCTTAAGTGTCTTTTTCTCTGAAGCATGAGACTGTTCAGTGTGGGTCACATACCTGCCACTGTGTTTGGTGCATTGGATTTATACACCAGTCCTGGAGATGCAAGTGAAGACTCCTTGGTGTGTGTGGGGGCCTTGCCTGGTAGCATCACGTGGCTCCAGTGCAGCTTACCCAGGAGATGCTGTTGGTGAGCAGGGCAAAGCATGCCCTCATCATTGGTAGGTACTGAGAGCACGAGGCTGAGCCCCAAAGAGAGGGGAAGGGTCTAAGGTGTCAGAATGTCTTGCTGCATTTGGCTGGTGGCTCAGCCCCTGAGTGTGGGCAGGTGTTGCAGTGCTGGACTGGAAGAACGTGAATGAAGCCTTGACTTTGGTGTTGGAGTTCCCTGTGCAATGCATGAGGCTTGCCAGGCTTCTGTGAGCCCTGTGCGAAGGGCGTGGTGGAGGGAGGACCAGTTGTCTCTGACCCTAGGGCTGTGTGAAGGTGTGAGCACAGGGCTCAGCCCCTCTGAAGCACTGGGGAGCCACAGAGTCTGATCCCAGACTCTGTCACACACTACAGCTTTGAGGATCAGAGATGGCTCACCTCACGGTGGCCCAGAGCCCAGGCAGACCAAACTTACACTTGCGTTCCAACATCCCCATGTCAGTGGTGTGTGATGGTTTTGAACTCCTGGTTTTATACCAGTTCTAGAACATGCAAGGCTGTATGTCCTAGCAAGAGCCCTGCTTGCTTTCCCTCGATGGGAAAATTGTTCCTTTTTATGGCTATAGCTTGTTTCTCCCTAGGAAGGGTTTTAAGGTTTACCTTAAAAAAAAAAAACCCTTACCTTTTTTAAGGTTTACCCTTACTCCTCTGCAGTAAGGTAAAGTGGGAAGGTCTTCTGCAGAGACATCTGTGAGGAGCCTTGGCATTGTAGATGTTTCCAGTGTCACGCACCTCTGTGGTCCAGACCAAACAGTGTGAGGGGAACTGGCCTGCTGCATGGGTGTCTGAGGTTTGTGTCTTGGCCCTGTGCAGACACAACAGCTGCACGAATTGGGTACAGCGACGTGACTCTTCCTCAGTGCTGGAGGGAAACAAAACAGGACATGAATGAAGCTCTGGTTTTGCAAACAAGGCTGGGAGCAAAAGCAACGCCCCTGGTGACTGTGTTTGCTGTGTACACAGCTAATTATAGGGACAGCTTTTCAGGAGCTTCATTATGTACACTGGGGAGTTTAATTCCCTCTGCACCTTCCAGAGCTCTCCACCTAACCAACAACCTTGGGGGCCACAAGGCAGCCACAGGAAAAGCCTCCTTCTCCTCCAGCTTCTCTGCAATACTCTCTGTGCAGCATGGACAGCCCTGGAGTGCTGCTCTCAGGATGCCCTGGGCACAGATGGCAGTGGTGGTGGAGAGGGGGGTCTGCCTTAATCCCTGTGCTCAAGGGCTTCTGCAGTGCAGCTTTGGTGGGCTTAGTCACTGCGATGGAGCATCTGAGATGATAGAAACCAGAGGCAGAATCTTGTGGAGGGGCAATCTCTTGTTTGTTGTTTTATTTTGGGTTTTGTCCCCCATTGCATTATCTCTGACTTGAATTTGTGATGTACTTGGCCAAGACTTTTTGAGCTGTCCAGGGAGTCTGGGTTGGTTTTCAAGGAGAGGAAGTGCTAGATGCAAACTGACAGAGGGCAGGATGTGGGGGTTCCCTTTCCCCTCAGTATTATGGAGATACTGTGGTGGGATACCCCCTGCTCTGCAGCAGTGCCTGAACTCAAGGGGCATTCAAACTAGCTAAGATAGCAGCTGAGCCTCCCTGGCAGCAAAGTGAGGCTGCAGAGGCGTGCGAGGGCCGCCATCTTTACCCCAGGGAACATGGGAATTGGGTTGCACTGTGGAAGATGCAACTTTGCATTTGTTCTTGGTGAGAAAGGATTTGCATGTCTTCAGAAGCAGAATATTTTAAAGACCTGGCAGTTCAGCAAGGGGACTAACATTTTTGTGTTCCTCCCCCCCCCCCCCAAACTGCTGTGCGTGGCATAAAATAATTAGATGTTCCTTAGAGGTGAGGGCTGGGTCCCAGGAATGTTCCCCACATACCCTACCCGGACAGAAACCAGCTCCCAGGTCCTAGTGGCACCATTCAGCTCCCTGGGACACTCGTACTTGCAAGTGCCCTGGGGATGCAGAGGTTTATGTTACAGCCCTACAGGTTGGTGGGGTGTTTCCCCATGCAGTGTTCAGCTTTCATCAGCACCTCTCCTGGGTACACACATCCCTCAGGAGTCTGACTCTGGGTTAGGGATGCCACCAGGCAGCAAGAGACTTGAGGCATGAGTTGGTGCTGACAGTTGCTGCTCTTCTGTCCTGAGGTCCACAGGGCAAGGCTCAGCACTCTGTTACTTTTATTCCCCTCTTTTGCGGCAGCTGATACAGTGCCATCTTCATGTAAATTATACTGAATATCAACTTGGGCAAGGCTGTTTGGGGGAGTTCAACGTGATACGTGTGGTGTATCAGCTGTTGGGGTTGCCATCTCTGCTCACTTCTCTCCTTGAGCACAGAATTTGTGTCCTCCTTTTTGTGTAGTGTGGGCCCACATCAAAGTCTGAATGCAGGGATGGAATGGAGGCAAGAGAATTAGACCTCTGAACTAGCCCCCATCTGCTGCAGGTCGAACCAAGACTTTGAATACGAACATCTCTGCGCCTCAGCTTTGTCATTCTAGTTCCCCTGCACACGGAGTGTGGGGTCTGGCCAAGCCACGGGGAGTCTGGCCAGCAGGAGAAGGACCAGAACAATCTTTGCACCTACCCAGAAGGAGAGGAGCAGGCTCTGGCCTCTGCGTGTGAGTCTATCTGGTCAGGAATGCTCCTGCTCTCAGCAGTGCCTGGGAGATGTTGAGAGGCCTCTGACTGCCAGCACGAAGGGAAACGACACCTCCCAGGCTTACAGCCCTGATGTCTTATGTGTGCAGAGGAGCAGGACAGCCACCAGTGCAGTGAGGCTGCCTGGCTTGCTCCCCAGGCAGGACTGAACCTCCTGCCTTTCTTTTAGGGACTGTGCTAGGCACCAGCATCCTGCCAACTTTGAATAAAAATTTTAAAAATCTCTCTGTTATATACCAGAATAGCTGTCAGAGGATGAACTTGATGGTGCTCGAGTCGGATCCCATCTCACGCACAGAAGTCCAGCGCTGAGCTGGGCCTGAGTTCCCAGGAAGGGGAGGAGATAGTGAAAATTTAGTGTAAGATGTGGTAGGAACGGTTGTCTTCCTTATAATAAAAGGAGGAAGGCCACAGCTGGCTGACACCTCTGTTCATCCAGAAGGAAGGTGAATCAATAAATCCAGGAACCAGTAGTAGAAGCAAACCCTCTCTTGCAGGTGGACAGACCGCAGAGCTTAGTCACTCTGCACCTCCACACAGGATGGTTTCCCCTCAGTACCACTAACGGGCTGGTGGAGAGGTGGGGGCAGTTGACACAGGAGGGGGAAATATTGTTTGAAGGATGTGACTGGGGAAGTGGTTTGCAGGAGCGTGGAAGAGGAGGGCAGGGAAGAGCCAGAGACTGGTCTGGGAGGAGGGAAGGACTTGCCCAGGGGGTGATGTGGCCAGGGACAGGCAAGGGTCAGTGAAGGGGAAGGAGCTGGGTGGGTACCACAGGGAACTGATAATGATGGAGAGGAGAATATAGCAGTGTTTTTTCTGGAGCTGTGAATCAAGTACCTCTTTGAGTAATTTTGGCTCAGTCACTAAGGAAACTTCAGAGGAATATTCTCAGTGGAAAAACCTGCAAAGCCACAAGATGCACACTGAAGAACAAAGTACTTGTTCTCCCCTTTTAATTTCTCCTTTCTCTGCTAATGTACCTGCAAATCCTGACAGGCAGGCTAGTCCCATGAGCTGCAAAGCAGCACATTTCTCCAGGTTAGAGGAAAGTTCCATAGATAACTGCCTCCCTGCCTGCACCAGGTGTCCATGTATGGCAGCTGTGCAGAGTTGCCTTCTATATCATGGCTGCAACCAGCACTGTGTCCTCCTCCCCACCAGCTCACCAGGGCTCAAGCCTTTGAATCCTCCATGCATGGAGCCCCCCACATCCTGTCCATGTACAGGGTGAAAAGCCAGACCCATCCACTTTGCAGCCTAAACTCATGGGCTGTGTGCACTTCAGGTTTCTCCCTATCCCTGTGTTACGAGTATTATATACCCTTCACATCCCCCACCTCCCTCTCTTCCTAGGACAGAGTCCACACTTCATCATCTTGTTAGGGGCTTTGTGTGACTCTGTGCCACCCATG
This sequence comes from Balearica regulorum gibbericeps, assembly GCF_011004875.1. Taxonomy (NCBI): domain Eukaryota; kingdom Metazoa; phylum Chordata; class Aves; order Gruiformes; family Gruidae; genus Balearica; species Balearica regulorum. The sequence goes on from NC_046184.1 coordinate 54,001,693, forward strand.
TCATGTGGTTTGTATAATGCCTACATCACCAGCATTATTTCTTGCCTTTTATCTAGCAGCTGAGGTGTTGGTAGTATTGCTGTCATCACTGTCTTGGACAGGACTGAGATAGATAGCATGTCATTGCTTCCATAGGTACCAGAAGACATAGTTAGCATTGGTGCAGTGCACTTCTGGTTCCTTGATCAGTGGACAACTACAAAGAAATGTCAAGTCCCTGAGTCTGCTAATCGGCTATCAGGGGAGTAGGATAGGATCTTGCAGGTTTCCTGGTTTTTGTTTTGTTGCTATTAATCACTGAATCAATGGAATAATCACCCCAAGAAAAACTCTTCATCTGTTTTCCTATCTACTGAATAATACAGGGCTGTATGCCCAAAAGATTGTGTTTTAAAATAAAGACATGATACTTTCAGGATAAATCTGTTGTGCTCTGAGTGTTCTTTGGCATTTTGGAATTCAATGTGGGTGTTGACCCTAGGCTATTTCATGACTTCCCGTTGTAATCAAGACATTATTTTCCTTGGCCAATTATTTCTATTCTTTGGCTGAGAAACAGAAGAGACAGAGAGTAACTTACTCCAGATTGTTGAGGAAGCCTGTGGGCAGAGCTGGAGAGAGAACCCAGATCTCCTGCATCCAGATCTCCTGAGCCTTAGCCACATGGCCACACTTTCTCTTCACCTTCCATTTCTCTGTGATTCCCAATGGCTATTTTTTAAATTAAAATGGCAGGGGTTTTTGCCGTAAATCAAAGGCTGCCTTATTTGGTTGTTCTGGTTTGGCACAGCTGAAGCTGAACAGTTCTGGATCACTGCTTTCTCTCTCCATCTGCCCTTCCTTGCAAGTGAGAGCTTTCCTCCTGGAGCGACTGCCTTATCCCTGTGGAGGCAATGGGGAATGCGCTTCCTTGCCATGCGGCATTCCCAGTGTAGTTGCAGTGCTCTCTTGGATGCCTGGGCATCCTGGATTTCAGACCCCATCTTGTAGCAATGTTTTCAGGCTTTCTCCCCTATTGAGATTCTGGCAGTAAATAAAATATTTTATTAAGAAGATATTAAGAAGATATATTTGCATGTTACATATTTTAATATTGTTTTAAATAATAATTATTTAAATATTATTTATGTAAAATATTTTATTGAGAAGATATCTTTGCCTATTAAAAAAAGAGCTATGGCAGGTTAGAGGAACATGCGAATGAGTCCCTGCTTGGTACATTTTAGTTTTGGCAAGACAGTAGCATTGCAGAAAGGAAGGGATTGTTAAGGTGAAAGGTAAAATAGATTATGGCTATTTCTGATGCTGTAACTGAGGCAGCAATGTTTGTATCACAGGATCACCCATCTTTAAATGATCATCAGTCTTTTTTTCACATATCTCTTCTGTCATCCAGGAGTCTGGATGCTGAAGCAGTGAATGGATCTTCCAGCTGCTTCCACGTTGCAGTTTCTTAGCATGGAAACAGCACGTCTTTGCTGTCTCTCCTGTGACCTGATAACTCACCGCCATTGCACAGAGATGCAAATCACTCTGGACAGCTGCAATCCTCCCACAAAGAAGGAAGCAGGAGTAGGGTGACCTAAGAATCACCCTGTTAGGGTTGTCCTCAGTATCTCAAACCAGACTCGTCTTTCTGTCTGCTCAGCAGCGTGGAGACTTTAAAGGGTACAGAACACTACACATGGCCCCTCTCAGGCTCCAGGATAGGGCTGCCTCTAACTGCCCCCTCCTCCCCACCTCTGGCTCCCTGTCTCTGTGTGAGTGACAGGCCCTCTGACCCTTGCTATGATTTTATTTCTCTTTTTGCCCACCCCATGCTCTGGAGGCAGCTCTGTCCCAAGCATAACCGTGCTGCTCCCACGGGAAGGTGCCTGTGTGCCCCAGGCACTCCCTTTTAAAAAGAACAAATAGTCCCTACAAAGGGAGAACAAAGAGAACCCATCAAGCACCCTCCATCCGAGTCGTGATGAAGCAAGACCTTAGCAACACAAGGGAATGGATTAGCTGCTTTGCCCTGGAGGCCTTGTTCACCCAAAGCTTTCTGTTTGGTCCTGCAACTGGTATTTCAGTGGAGCCCTTGGCACATCTGGCTCTGTGATCTAGGACAATAAAACTCTTTCTTTTAATAATAAAGATAACTGTATCTAGGACATTTAGAACTTGAGAAACTGCTTTACCAGCATTTCACATGATAGGGCAGGATTATTTCTGTGGCTGTTGCTATGGAAATGAGGTGGTTTGTGTGTCTGCTTGTCCTGTCCCCCCTTCCAAATGCTTAGACACACCTGACTGCAGGGCACTGGTCTCTAAGGTGTTATGGTGCTACTGCTTTTTTGAGACTAGGTGTTGGGCAGAGGAGGAAAGTCCCAAAAGCTGCATCGTTAGCTTTGTTATGCCGGGGGTACTGTGGTCCTGCTCATAACATGCCCTCACATCTTTGCTGGGACCCTCAAACCCCCAAGACAAGCTGCTTGGGAGCTGCTCCTTGCTCCTTGCCCATTGCCTTGAATGGCATCGATGTTCCCTGACTCACCTCTGTGCCCCCTTCTTGAAAATCCAGGCTACAGTGTTTACTTTGATTTGCGCTGGTGTTAGCTGAATGTCTGTCCTTGTGCTGGGAATCCATCGAGCGTGCAAAACCAAAGCCCCTGAAGTGGTTGGCTTCTATTTCTAGCTGTGACGATCAGCCAAAGGCTTGGCACTAGTTTGTTTATGTTTAATATATTAAATCTGTCTCTCTGAATTTCTCTGTGACAGACAGACATGCCACGGATGGTGGCATGTGTGGGAGGGGGCTCTGTTTCCAGACAAGCACACCCTTCTTCTCTGCTTCTCCCCCAGTCCCACCACCCACTTAGCAAATTCCCAGGGACCCCATTCCCCAGGTCACTGGCAAAGGCAGCAAAACCTCCCACTAACTGCAAGGAGGAGGGGGCTGGGAGGAATGGCAAGGTTGTCTGCCCCAAAATGCTCCCAAATGGAGAATGGAGACACCAGGTACCTGAGATGGGCCCCAGGGTATCAAGACCTGAGTTTGCTTCCCTGTTGGTTATGCAGCTGCTATTGGCAACTACTTTGCTCTATCATTTGGGCTTGGTTGTGCATGGTCCCTGTGCCCCTCTCCCCAGCAGCTAGGGCCCCTCTCCATGACGGTCCCCTGGCCGTGGCACCCTCCTGAAGCAGGTGGGAGGTGGTAGTGCCATATCTATGGTGGAGGGGACAGACAGCCTGAAGAAGGGGATGAGGCTGGTGCCGTGGTGTGTCCCACTGGCCAAGTGGGGCAAGGATGGAGATGAGAGAAGGCAGAGAAGGACAGGGGGAGCTGAGGCTGGCTGTGGACTGTGTTTTATAGCTGCTGTTGTTCAGCCCCATGGCTGGAGCACGGTGGGCAGGTGGAGAGTGAGGAGCCCGATGCCTTGTTACATGGTGGCTCCCTGCAGCATTGGGACCCCAGTCCTGGAGCCAGCACCAGTCGTAGGCTCAACTTCACCGTGAGTAGCAGCAACCCTAAAGACAGAAAAGAGCTGGAAGTACAACCTGGGTGTCCCTCTGCCTTTTGATTCAGTTTCTGGACAGGCAGGCAGATCAGGTAAAAGAAATGCATGCTCAGGAGGACACATAAACATGCAGCTCTTGTGGCAGAAGCTGGGGTGCTCGAGTGAGCGGGGGGAGGGAGGGGGGCATCTGTTCTGCAGGCTGGGGTGGGCGAGCTGGTCCCTGTGGCTGGCGTTAGCATCCTTGCCTTGACCAGAGCTGCTAATCTGGACATTCACCTTGTTTTGTGTTTGCTGTAAACACAAGGTCGCTGCCGGGTCTGTCCTTCTTCCTTCCACCCTGGGAATGCAGCTGGCCTTAGCCTGGGGAATCACCCTGCTGCTGCATGCAGCCTTCAGCGTCCTGCTCACACCTCCTTTCCCTCTGATACCTTGGAGACCTTGATATGGGGATTTAGATCTAGCTAATTAACTGGAATCCATGTATTCTGCTACCTGTTCAGGCCCACAAGGATATTTTGTTACTTCATTCCTATTTAGTAACTTAATTTCCAAAATAATCAAAGCCTGATGAAATCAAGTGGAGTTCAGACAGGTGTGAGTTATCTTCCGGTGGTCATCTCAACCTGGTGGCTGTCAAAAAAGTCCTTGTGCCCTTTTCCCTCGTCTCCTGAGCCACTTTTCTCCACTGCAACTGGAGGTGGTGGACATTGGCTGTTGGTGGACAGCTGACATTGGCTCAGATGATAGTGGGGATTCATGTCACCGCAGGAGCAGCTGCAGGATAGCAGTGCAGAAGAAACCCTTCCTGAAGCCCAGTAGCTTTTCAGGGCGCTCACACAATTCAGCAGACTGCAGGAATGAAGGACAGCAGCCACCAGGCAGGCAGGGATGTGCAGGAAACAGCCTCAGTAACAAGCCAGCAGGAGCCTTTTTCTCAGGAGCAGCTTAAAGTCAGCTTTGTGCCGCAGCGCTGCGTTACATGCAGGAGGCAGAAACCTGACCAAAGCAATCTCGGGTGTTTGCTTTCAGGCAGGAGAGAAGGAGCTAAAGCCAAGCTCTCAGATGTCACTCCAGCCTTGCAGATCTCTCTCTTCAGTGGCTGTACAGACCTCCTCGTAACATTCTTGCTGCTGTTTTACTGGTGGTGCCCTTCTCTGGAAGCACAAACTCACTGTGATAAATTAACTTCTGATGTTACTATCTCAGGATCTCCCCAGCTAAGGTATAATGGCAACAGATTTCTGTTTAGCAGTCCAGCGCCTGCAATAGCTGCTGGGGGTCAGCAACGGACTCTCATCAGAGTGACAGTGCAGAGGGAACCAGAGAGATCAGATAATGCAGAAGAGCTCCAGGGACTGAAAAAGGGGGTGAACTTGGTATCTGGAGCCTTTGGGATGCCTGTGTATCATCTGTCATCACCAAGCCCCAGGCTCGGGAAGGCCAGGCAGTGATAAGGGTGTCTTTGGCTGAGAAGGTGCTCCTGCCAGAGAGGCCTCTTCTCCTACGGAGGGGCAAGGACAGACACGTAACCACACGTCTCTCCCTCCTGGGGCTTGTACAGCACTTGGCACAAACGGGACCTTACTCCTAATGAGGTCCCTGGGGAACTGTAATGAAATGACTGTCCTGACTGCTGTCCTTACTGGAGTTAGCTGTTCCTTTCAGGTGTACACTCAGGTCTCAAAGTAGACAAGGGTCTTTTTAGAGAGTATGTTTTATTTATTGGGTATTATTGGTATTTCATTTATTGGGTCCTCCAGCAGGTTCACTAGTGAAATGACCGTCAGGAAAGACCGGCACCTACCTCAAATTGTTAAAGTGACAGGCAGATGGTTGGCCAAGTAACATGAGGGAAGGCTTGTTCTACAGATGTGTACAGATATTTGGCAAATAATATATGCACAGCAGAGATTCTCATACGATGTCTGCTTTAGGAAAATGTATGGTATTAAACAATGTTCTCATTAATCTTAGGCTTAGCCAGGCCACAGGGTTGTAAATGCTTGTGTACCCAACACGTGACTCATGCAGTGTATTTTGCTGATAAATGGACAGTAACATTTTCCAGTGTGGACATGGCTGTAGGTGGGAGACAGTGAGAAGAGAAATCCCAAATAATACAGCCCAATGGGAGCCAGAAAGTATTGTAAACAGATCCTATCACTAACACAGAGGGGAAAAAACATCAGTTAAAGCCCAGGAAGGGCAAAAGTGTCTTTGTCACAAGAGTCTTTAAAGAAAGGTCCCACTATGGAAAAAGCTCTGTGCAACTTCTAGGACTGATATATGCCATAAGTCGTATGTGTGGTTTTATGTGATTTTTGCCACCTGTATTGAGTCTTAAAATGCTATCCTTTATCATGTATGGAGAGAAAAAAGGGCAGATAGTTTCAATACAGCCGACCCCAGCCAATGCTGATGAAGCCAAGTGAGGGAGGATGGTGAATCCAAGAACGTCACCTCATCTCTGCAGCAGTGGTGCCCTGCTCTTTTTCTTGTGCATCTGTCCTGGGTTTCCTCCCAGTGTCTGGCTAAAAGAACCATGAGCCAAAGTGGAAAGAGCTCCAAAAGAAGCTTCTTACCACAGAGACCACTGCCAAAGCTGCAGAATGATGTGGGATGGTTTTGAATGAAGACTTTTCCATACTGAGGACATCATAAAAAGTCTTCATGACACCTTTTGATACTTCATTTTGCAGTAAATACTGTTGCAATGTTGGAATAACAGAGGTCAATGTGAGACATTGTAGAAAGGGAAGGTTATCTTATTTTAAGCTGCACTGATTTCACTCACTCAAACACTCTCATAACCACATATTCACAAGCACCAAGATGCATTTGTTCATACTATTTGGTTTTCTTGCATTCACATAGAAGATTCAAGGCATGGGCTCTGGAGTCCTCATCATGTCTTCTGGGTTTCTCTTAGTTTGACCACCATATGCTCATTTAAGATGCATCTTTTGCATCCTTCAGGAGCTGGCAGTGACTATGGTCTTTCGTCTCTCCATCTTTTCCCACCTCTGAGTATCATTAGGTCTCATCATCTTTTGTTTCCTCATCTAGGTATCTTATGGCTCAATCTTGTCCTTTATCTTAGCTCCATCATCTCTAGTGGTTTGAATTTTTCCTTTTATTAAGTCTTAAGTGTACTCTGTCCCTTGTTTTAGGACATATCTTGTTTTAAACCTTGCTTTGTTTTTCCCAGTCTGGATGTCCAGAGGATGGGTTTGTCAATATGCTGGGATCTTAATGATTTGTTAATCTAGGTGCCATCAATGTGTGCTGTTCTTGTAGCCCTTCTTATGCCTTTCTTCTCAGTGCTTTCATGCCCAGACCTCTCATTTTTTCTCCATTTATACTATTCTTATTGTTTCTTTTATAATTTAAAGGAAATGATGATCACTAATGACAAAGACATCCCTGGTAAAGTGGTGACTTCTGGAGTCCGGTGCCATTTTAGGAAGAAGGAAAAACTAATTGAAAAACAATAAAAATTTATCTGATTTATCTTTCCTTCTCCCTTTAAAATTCTTTTCTGCTTTATGAGAACACAAAATTTCTTGATAAAAATAATCATTTGTCAAATTTAATACAAATAAACAATAAATATGTATCCAAAGAGCATATAATTAGTGTGTGAAATTCATTACTAAGGCAGGGCATCAAGTCGAATGACTTGGCTAGCACATCATGTTAGAAACATTAATATAATTTGTAGTTATGCACAGAAAGATAAGAGTAATCAGATTTCATGCTTCAAGGAATAAGAACGTCTTTATTCTCACCACAAACAACATTTCACAATTAACTGGGTATCATGCATTTCTGCCCACCCCCTAGCCTTCCTTTGAACTCTATCAGATGTTGACAACAAAGGCCAAGAACAGGGACTTGATGTGCCACAGAAAAAGTTATTTACTTACTAAAGAAAAAATTTATGATACAATAGATACTGAACTGGAGATAGAACAAGGAAACATATAACACCATAGGGATGCTTGTAAATATTTCAGTGGCCTTCTGCATTCAAGACAGAACAGAAACGTGTCAGTCTTGGCTTTGCAAGGACTGGCAGATTTTGAATCTAAGATGCTATCTAAGTTTGTTGTTGAAAAAAGAGGCATTATTGTTAGTTTTTATTTACCAGATGGATGAGAAGAGTGAAACCACAGCTGCTTTCTTATCACTCTGCCTGTTTGGACAGGAAATAAGGACGGTAAATCTCATCTGATCCCAAAGAATGAATCAGGTCAGGACATTTTTGTGCTCATGTGGTGAAGCAAGGGGGTTGGGGGTGGAAAGGGAAGAAACATTTCTGCTCCCCTTTCCCATAAGAGTGCAACCCACAAGCATGCTTTGTTTTTATAGGCAGAGTTCAAACTTTTTGCTTGCTCAGTTTTTCATAGGATACTTGAAATACAAGCAATTCTAGTTACTTATATGGATTATTTAATCCGTACACAGGACCCTCTGCCAATTTTTTCATCATCCAAATAATATTAACATTATCCTTTCTCTTCCTTCCTTCCCAGACAGCAAGAGAAACAGGCTGATCAGTGTATGTGGACATGTGTGGGTGGGTGAGTGTGAAGCCAAAGGAAGCGACAGAGTTAGCTCTTAGCCCTGAATGCTTTGGTTGCTTTATTCAGCGAATTAAATAACCTTGGTCTGGCTTCTGTGAAATTCTAGTCTTCTGTGCTCACGAACTTCCCATTGCCAGTAATCTTTTTTTCATTGTTTCAGCCAAACACAGCTGTTCTGGGAAGTCCTGGCCAAACAGAGAAAGTCAGTCTTTAAGGTAACTCAACGATGTCCCATAGAGAGTTGTGAGTATTGGAGTTGAAGGCTTGAGCCAGGCTCGCTTTTTGCAGCAAGCAGAAATGAAGAGCATTGAGTTCCCCTTGAACTGTACTGCTGACCCCAAATGCTCCTGCATTTATACCCAGACTGTGATTTTTCCAGGACACTGGACTTTATTTTGAAGTCTGGTGGATTACAAGGAGTAACTTCGAGGATCACAATTCCATAGCCTGTGGCCGTGAGGTTGTGTCTGGCCACTAATCTCTGAATTTCCACAGATTAAACATTTGCCTCCACTAACAAAATACAGTGGCTAAAACCCTCCCCAATTTACCAACCAACCCACCAACCAACCAACCAACCAACAAAGAAACCCCACAGCTTACCAACTTATGGCTTCTCCTTATGGTCATGGATAATGTGGAGATAAGCCCAAAGTCTGTAGGACAGGTAGAAGAAGAATTATCCTCTCACCCTCTGTCTTTGGTCACAGAGGAAGGATCTGGGCCTTTTCATGGTGTTTAACTTCAGTCCTGCTCCTTCGCACTGGGATACTGAGCAACCAGTTGTCCCAGAGACCAGAGTGACACCCCTTGGGTTGAACGTGCAGGTGTGCTCCACATCCATGGGCAGGAGAAAGACACTGAAAGTCATCACATAGTATAGAAAGTCGAGTTTCTAAAATGCACCCTAGCCCAAAAATTTAGAGGATACATGAAAGAAAATAGCTGTTAGCTTGCATGGGAACCTGCCTCTTCCACAGGAGACTGGCACTAAGTTGTAAGCTTCAGATGGTAGTTTCTACAATACTCCTGAGACTCTACATAGATTCACTTCATTAGAATAAGTTTTGGTTAGAACCAATATGCATTTTCCCACTAGAGACTTTTACGTTTGCACAAAGCTGTGGTGCTGGGGGCAAAATTCTTCTCAGGGGACAGGAGAAAACAGATTTCAAAGATATGTGTTTAAATATTTTTTTTTAAAAAAACTCACTTATTTTTTATGAAGTTACTCTTTTCTTCCCACTCCACCACTGAAATGGAAATGAATATTTTCAGTTATTTTGTAACAAAATTGTTTGATTGCTGTGAAACTAGATTTCTCCTGTTTATATGTTTCACCTTTCTTTTAATCTTCGGAGCTTGTTTAATCTAGTTTCAAAATGTTTAAATCTGTGTTTTTCCCAGGTTGAACTAGCTTTTGAACTAGTTTTAGGGTTAATGTCAGGTAGCTGAGTGACTTTGCTGGCAGAGCTAACACACGTTCAGATATGTATATCAAGTTCTTTAAATGTCTGAAATGCGTTCCGTTTATTTTTATTTCACAGTCTTTTGACTAGCTCCTGTGTTTAAAAAACATCTCCCTTTCTAAAGCTTAGTGTCAGTATGCTAGTTTTCAGCACGATTTAGTCCATGAAGTTGTTGACTTTAATTATATTGTGGATACTCGGACACTGTTACTTAGTGGCTCAATTATACTTGCTTCTTGGATCAGTTCCTAGGTATTACTTAGGACTAAATGAAAAAGTAAAAATAAAGTCTTGTTTTCTCATGTGCTGTAGGACTAGTTGTTCCAAAAAGCACTTGTTTATCATGTTGAGAAATCTCTTCCTAAGCCATAGACCATGTGGTGATTGACTAACTTACATCCTGAAACACAGGAGCAAGCTTGGAAAGGTCTGCCCAGATTCGTGAGTCCAGTTACTTGATACTCTGAGCAACCTGGGTTTGCCCAGACCTGCTCTGTCGCAGAGCTGAAAGGGTTTACTCCCTTGCTGCAGTGCTCAGTGACTCTGCTGAAGCATTCCTGGCATGAGCTGGGCACTTTGTGAGGGACACATAGATATGGATTATGGTCCTGAAGACACAGAGGCTGGAAATGGGTCTTCTCCTAATCATGAGAGCTGTGGGCTCTGAAACAGCCCCTGGGGAAGTACTGGAAACAAAATCTATTTGCTAGTCGATCGTCCTGCCTGGAAAAGCCTTGTGGACAGCGCAGTGAAGGAGATACTTGGTGACTCCCACAGACTATGGTGAAAAGGTCTGTCATTTTGGAGGTGACTGCAAATCACCTCGCCTTGTTAGTCCTCATCTACACCACTTCTTCCATGAACACCTGAGCCATACAGAGGACTCCTGCTGAGGTCTCACTGGTATCTTATCCAGCAGCACTAACAGGTGCCCATATCTGCTGGCAGATTCTCAGTAGACAACTCAGAATCAGTCTTCTGTGATCACCTTTATGATTCTTGGGTCATAGTTGTTCCTTTTATTCCCTGGTTACTTCCAACTTATGAGCTCTTAGTTTACAGCAGGAATTCTTACTGCTAATCCCTTTGGAAAACTTTGCATTTGCTATTGCATATGACCTTGTTTCTGTTATTCCAGCTTTCAAGGTCATCCTTTTCCTCCTGTATGAGCTCTCAGGCCTCCCTTCCACTGATGTTGCTTTCTTGCTTTGTGTTATCGACAAAGTTCCTCAACAAGTGTTTCCTCTTTAAGCCAGTCATTAGTGGAAATATTTGATAAAAGTAGTGCTGATATAAATTTTATTAGTAATTTCTCAACATTTCTCCTTTACACTGCTCAAGCTTCTGCCCCATTTGTCTGGTTCCTTAACATCTCACAATTTCGGTTTTAAAGCCCACTTTCTCCAACTTCACTAAAAACTTGCCAAATGTCACTGGGGCCAAAGCTTTTTCAATATTTAGGTAGATGAGGACAACCAGATCTTCTGGGTCAAGATTTCTCTCCGGGTTTGGCATGTCACAGGGCTGAATATTCAGCTGTCCCTGAAGGGTGGTAGGAGGGAGCAAGAGATGTCCTCCTATTTGCACTGCTTTCCAAAGGTGGCTCATGACTACGTGCCCTATACCTTGAGGACAGCTCAAGGTTGCTGTTCCCAGGCTCTGAGGGCCAAGAGCTGCTTATACAAGGACACACATAACGTGGTACCTTGTTTCCACAGGTAGGTCTGAACTTGCCTCAAACTCATTGAGCACTGTAGGAGCTGAAGATAGCAGCCTTGGACAGGAGCCTCTCACTGTTCTTTGGGAACCATGCAAAAGTGCAGAGCTCAAAAATGCATGTGTTAATTGTAAGGTGACAAGGTATCTTATAAAAGTGCAGCAAATCCCAACTCTGTACCAATTGTTTGGTGGTTCTTTAACTCCACAGTTATGCTATCATTTTCATTTTGTGACCGAGGCTGTTAAGACAGGCCACACTTGATCTTTTCCTGGACCAGAGAAGCTACACTCAGCAGCTGTTTCGTTAGTGAATAGATGTGATGGGTTTTCTCCCTCAGCCTCCTGAGCCACTGATTCTGCAGCTGGTCATCCCCTCCATCTTACCTCTGCTGAGCTCAGTCCCTCAGGCTGTGCCTACCCTTACTTGAGGACTGGACTTTCCAGCATTGACGCTAAGCATGCACCAGGCATGGATCTCTGCTGAGCGAGGTAGCACGGCTGCGGGTTGGTAACTGCATGGGTTCAGCATCCCAGCGTGGTGCATTTGCGCTCTTGGCTTGGGTGCAGGCAGGACCAATAGCGCAGTCCAGCAAGCACGTGCCCTGGGTTGTCCGACGTGTTGTCCAGCACTGTTGTGGGTCTGGTGTGAGCAGCAAGGGCACATCTCAGGAGCTTGAATGTGTGTAAGCCAGCTCTTTGCCTTGTAGAGTTTGTCACTCTTGGAGGTTTCAGAGCTGTGTCCAAAAGCAGACACCTTTGTTACGTGAGTTTTCAGTCTGACATTAGCCTGCCATTAGGAGGGGGGATTCAGACAGTTGCAAAAGCAGCATGGAAGGAGATGGGAGAAGACCTCCTGGCCTGCTCCCCGTGGAAGAGCAGGTCCCCTGGCCAGCACTGCGGCTCTAGTTAGAGCATGGCCAGGGAAGGAAGGGGTGGAGAAGGAGGGGTCTGGCTGCAAAGGGGGAGACTGCAGCCTCAGACCTCTGTCCGCTCACTGTTCCTGGGCACAGAAAGGCAGCCTGGATCTGGCTGTGCTTCCACTAGCCCCTGGTGTCTGCTCTGGCTCTTTCCTCTCCCTCTTGGCTCAGTGTCTTGAGGTTGTTGGTTTCCTGGCTGTGGGCAGAAGGTGTTTTTGACAGAGAAGGTGGTAGACTGGGGGTGGATCGTGAGTGGGAGACAGAAGAGGGGAGGAGTCACTGATCAATGCTAATAAATAAAAGGCCCCTCTTCTTCAGTCCAGGGTCCAGGACGCTGGGAGAGCTGCCCCCTCAGAGAAGAGCTGCAGGCTGGCGGGGAAGCGACGGCTTAGTGAGTATGCAGGGACCGCCTTGCTTTTCCTGGATGGCTGCTCATTATTAATGCCTCGCTGGTGCTTCACAGCTGCAAAATGTTAGTTGCTGTGGAGTGCGTAACATTATGATTCTCCACTCCAGCAGGAGACAGGTCAGAGGACTGCGTTTCTGATCTCCCCTTTATTTGGGGGGGCTGTGGAGATTTCCCTGGAATTTGCAGGCAATTCATCTTAGCTCTTCTTTCTGTATTTCTAACCAGTGGCTGCTGCTAGAAAGCAGAGGGATTTGGCTCACTGTGCTGCATAGTGTGTTACCTCTGGGGCAGCACACTGATGCTGGGGAGGGGAGATGTGTGCTGGAGAAGCATGGAGTGCAGGAGCAGTGGAAAAGACATGTACTTTTGCAGGGGAAAGTGTTCCCCGAAGGAGATTTGTTGGTATAGGGCTGTGTAGCCAGCATGTTTATTCATCCCTTGGAAAATGCATTGCCTCTGTGGTGAAAAAATAAAACATTTGGGTTAAAGTGGTGTTTGTGGCTCTTCTGCTGTGGTTGATGGCAGCGAATGCTCCAGGCATTCTGGGATCAGAGTCCTCTGAAATGGGAGCAGAGTCTTCCAGGGAACAGAAGGCTCTGCCCAGTGTGAAGATAGATAAATAAAGAGGATTTGGCTGGAAAATGTGTTGGAGTTTCCCCCTGTGCAGCCTCACCTTCATTCCAAAGTACTCCCAGTGTCTTCCTCTCTGTGCCTCACTGCTTTCCCGCTGGGCTTTTTCCTCCAGCCTCTCCCTCAAGCCTCCCTTTCTTGGCAGCTCCCATGAGCTCCCAGAGTGTACAAGACGTTCAGGAAACCTATAAAGTCCACATTCAACACTAACTCCAAAACTGTGGGCTCTAAGGAATGCAAACAATTCTAGAGCAGAGAAGTCCCTTAAAGAGATCAGAGTGGCAGGGCATGGAGGGACAGCAGAAAAATCTCAGTTCTCCTCTGACCTTGTGTCTATAGCAGACTTCTGGCTTTTTCCCCAGCACAACCTAGTTTTCCTCCTCATCTCAGGCTGAGCACTGAATGGGCAGGACGTGGATGGTATGGGGGGACATTGATGGTGCAGGACTGAGCTGCTTTCCGCATGGGGTGGGATAATGGGGAAGACTTCTTTTTGGTCTGAAGTTGAAGGCCTGCTCAGCTTCTCTCCGAGAGACCACAGGCTTCAGGCAAGGGCCGTGAGTTTGACATTGAAAAGGTAAGTTGTAAAGCCCAAACTAATATTGTTCCACTGAAGTTTCACTCCCCAGTGACGAAGAGTTAGGCTCCAGCTAGCTGTCCCTGTAGTTCTTGGCTGTGTCAACTGCAGCATGGTTCCCCAGAGTGGCCTCTGCAGGTGACAGCAGTGACAACACCACACTGGCTTGGGGTGAATGGTCTGCACCCAGAGTGCACTCAGTCTGCACCCTGTCAGTGGGAAACCCTGATGGCTGCATGTACACGTGGACAAAACAGGTGGTCACCACCGCTTGGATCAGACATAACAATGGTTACTGTGCCCTAGGCTCATCCCCAGGCAGTGTGCATGGTCCTAGCCCCACCACTGCCATGGGGAGGGCTGGCAGATACTGGGTACACACCTTCCCTCCCTGCCTTGCCTCTAGCAAACTACTCCCCTTTACTTTTCACCCAGCAGCGTTGGCTATCTCTGTAACTCCTTTCATATTTAATTCCTTCCTACTGTATGACAGAGCTGGAGAGGGGAACACTATCTTTTGTGCATTGCTGCTGTCCATAGCATTGGTCCTAGACAAGCTTGTTAGGTGCTAGAAAGGTAATGGTCCCAGAGACTGCTGGCCTGGGACATTCATCCTAGCTGAAAAGCCTTGCATTGACATCTGACTTCAGTGCCCAGTGGGGCAAGAACTGCTAGTGCTAGACCAGAGAGGAAGCAGTCCTGAGAGATATGGTTACCTCTGCCTTCACCAAGGTGTTGTCCCTTGGGCTGGAAGAGCTGTGTAGGGTCAGGACCGCAGTGAGGACCTGCAGAGATAGAGTTCTGGGTGCTGCTGTCATCTTAATGCAAAAATCATGATTCCTCCAGCAGAAGGGATCCTTCTAGGTTGCTGCCTGTCACTCCTGGAGCTGTAAAGTAGGAGAGGGGAATGGGCAGTAGGGTTGGATTTCTCATCTGATGACTGGCAGGCTGAGACTGCAGTGAGGGCCAGCTGGAGGGAGGGGGTCCGAGTGGGGAGGAAGCATTTAAAGCCTCATTCTCTATGTCTCCATTGGCAAAGCTGTCAGAACCGTCTGGGCTGGGTGTATCCAGACAGAGGATGGCAAGGGCAAAGAGGGCAGATCAGAGGAAAAATTAGAAAGGCAAACATTTACATTTGGGATCAGCACACACCTCTCCCTCCAGGCCCCCGGCAGCTCCTGAAATTCCTTCCACTTGTGCAGGCCAGCTTTTCTGAGCGTGGAGTGCTAGTGACATCCTTGCTTGTGAATTATGGCCCCCAGCCCTGAACTGGGAGAGGAAAGGGGCATGCCCCCTCCTTCCTGAAACTTGATTCAATCTGCTAATAGAGGATGTTTTGTAATGGCTCCATAAAGAATGTGTACCAGCCAGCTGTCACCTTCCCCAGGCTCTTTCATGGGCCCCCTCCCGGCTCTGTTTTCATAATAAACATTCCACCGCTAATTTTGCAGGCGGCCCAGGATCTCCAGCTGCCCTCAGTGGGAAGAGAGCGAGACACAGCAAGACAGAGTGAGAGAGTCCTCCCTGCACTGGCACAATGCGCACTCTCATCATCCTTACACTCCTGGCTGTCTTGGTGATGGCTGCTACTTGCTATGGTAGGTGACCTTTTTTACTGGCCAGAGTGATAACTCCAAACCTGCAGACATCTTTGGGTCTGTTCAGATGGGTTTTTATTCAACTTTGTGTCTTCTTTCCCTTTAACTTAATCTCTTGCCTGTTTTCCTGTCCTTGTGTCAGATCCTCCTAGACCTGTTACAGAGCTGTCAGCTCCAGTCATTGTGATTTGTGGTCCAGGATGGTTCAGCCCCTTCCTCTTTGTTCCAGCTCACCTCACAAACTGCTCCTCTTTCTGCCCCTCTGTTGTCTGGACTACAACAAGAGTTCTTATTCTTAATTCTTCCTTGTTAATGGGGAGATTTCCCTTTCTCCTTTTGTAATATCAGCCCACCCCACCCCCCCTTTCCTGTGAGGTGCACAGTTCCATACTGATGGAATTAAGATGCTGTTTCGTGCAAGAGTCAAGCACATTTCACTGTGCTAATCCATTCCCTAAGCACACATGCAGGCTTTGAAGGTAAGCAGGTATCATATCCACTGTAGTGTCAGGAACATGAAGGTGAGGAACTATGCTCAAGAATCACACACTGGAAGACCAAGCATGAGCCTTGAAGTCCTGGCTAAGACAGGTAGCTCCATTCTAAACTCCTGAACACCCTAAACTCCTCATATAAATGCTAGGTCACACCACTGATTCCTTTCTCCTTCTCTAAAACAGGTGCCTTAAAACCTGGTTTCTCTGATTTGAATGTGTGTGTTCTGTTGATCTGTGGTGTGTTGAAAGACTGTGAATCCCATCAATACAGTGTCTTACCACATGTTTTACTCTTTCTTTCCCCAGAGTCCCATGAGAGCATGGAATCCCATGAGTATCTCAGTAAGAGCCTGCTTTACTGTTTTCTTGAATTTGAAGTGTGCTACAGACATCTCCAAGACAATTTCCGTGTACTTTACTGTAGATATTAAATAGGCAGAACCACTCAGCCCAGGGAAATGGAATTTACTGGGTGGAAGAGTTTCAGAATAAAAAGGCAGAGAGTCGTTTGGGCACAAGCGTGTACCACTATTTTGCAAAGAATATAATTAGAATTGGAAAACAAAGAGTCAGGAGCTTATATCCCTGCTGTGTGCACCTAAAACAGGTTAAGTGATACTAGAAAAGGACATAGCTCAAAAAGCTCTGGGATGAGCATGAAAGAGGTACCGCAAAAGCTAGCGACATCATTTGTTCTCCCCCGAGGACCGGGAGAGCCTTACTCTCAGTACCTTGGAAGAAGCAGGTGGGATGTGTGGTCAGGAGGGATCCTTTGGCTGGAAGAGAGAGTTAGTGTCACAGGAGAAGCATGCAAGGGTGGAGAATCTCACTCTGGAACAAGCAATATCCTGAAGAGGTTAGAGAACAGATGGATTGAAACTAAAAAGAAATTAGACCATCTGGGAGAAGGACTTCACAAAGCAGCTAGTCAGAAGCACAAAGGCACATGTGGGAGCCAATACCAAAGACATCCACAGACTCCTGAACTCTGCAATAGGACTGTGATGTTTCACAAGAAGGACAGAAGGGACCTTCAGGCACCTCAGTCCAAAGCTGCCACACAGACTGCTCAGTGACTACCTAACCTTGGAGGCAGAGAGACTTACACAGGCCTTTCCTAGTTTTACCTGTAATTTCATGAGTGTGCTAATTCTGCTGAGCGTGCCCAGACCTCCCATGGTCCATGCAGCTTGGCACCTATGTCTTGGCCAAGGTCTAGACACTCAGAGGGGCTGTGTCAGCAAAATCACAGCAGTTTTCCCCTGGGTGGCTTGAGTGACAGCAGAGCAAGAGCAGCACATGCACTTCCATACAGGCTGCACAAGCCAGAGGGAGAGCCTGTGCACGAACCAGCGGGGTGGACAGCAGGGAATATCAGAAGGTCCTGGGTTTCACTGTGCATGGGAGGGCGGACAAGGAGGCTGTTATAAATGTGGAAGTTAGCTTTTGTTGAAATCTGGCCTTGAAAAAGTGTCTATCATCTACTCTGAACAACTCCTTGCCTTCTCAGATCCCTTCATCAACAGGCGAAGGGCCAATGACTTCATACAAGCTGACATGAGACTAGAAGCCATCTCTCAGGAGAGGTATGTTATGGCCTCAGGACATTAAGGATGGGAGTGGGGAGAAGTGTCTCCTTGCCAAGCACAGGATGGTGCGAGGAGTGGCAGCCATGGTGACTTCTGAGAAGCTTCAGCCCCTCTTTCAATGTGAGGTGCTTGTGAAGTCCCCAACCCTGGGAGAAGCCAGAACTCAGACAGCAGAGAGCGAGTCCTTGCATTTAAGGACATGTCACATATTGGGAGGGCTCTGCTTAATTTGTCTGAAGGAAGCACCAACAGAATGAGAGGGAATCATTGTGGGATGGCCAGAAAAGAAGCTCAGTTTGAGATCTTGTTCTAGTCCTCAGATCTCATACAGAATCTGCATGACCTTTTCTAAATCACAGCCATCTGGGGGCCTCCTTGCCTCATCTATAAAATGCAGATATAGGTGGTTTCATGCCTCATGTAGGGCTTGTGAAAATAAAGGCTGAAGCACAGAAATCATCTCTTATGAGGTGTCAAGAAAAACCTTCTCTGCAGTACCAGGTTGCCCCTTTGCAGGATGTTTCAGGTCTTTGTTCCATGCGTGGCTTTGGGGAAGAGCAGAAGAGCTGAAGGCAGCAGGCTGGGGGGGGAGCTGCAGAGGGAGGGCTCTTCTTCAGGTTGAAGCAGGAGCTACCCCCTTGTCCCCACCACACTACTTAGCCTTGAAATAAAAGGTTTCTTGAGGAGGCAAAATGTTCCTGCTGTAGTCACATCACTCCCCTGGGTGCAGTGAGCACAGAAGCTGGTGTGCTAAGGTCTTGGTAGCTGGATGATGGAATATGGTGATGGACCCTTAATCCCGGTGGGGGATTGTGGGGCAGGAAAAGGCTGTGGACAGATATTTAAGATGATAACACTTACCCTTCATGTCTCCTACTTTTGCAGGATCAGGGAGCGTAATAAGGCTCCCCAGGAACGTCAGAGGGAGATCTGCGAGGACTACTACCCCTGCGAAGTGTATGCGTTTCGCCACGGCTATGCTGCTGCTTACAGGCACTATTTTGGGAGAAGGAGGACTAAATAAAGGATGACCTATCCCCACCCTGGGGCCTGGAACCCAGGGTATCCTCCCAAAAAATGCAATAGCTCTGAAACCTATTCAGTTGCTTGTGTCCTTGTATGTTATCGTGCCTACTGCTTCTCTCCCATGTAGCCGTGGATTCCTATACTGTGTTAATTAGCGCTGAGCTGATGTAGCAGAGATCAGAGTTCAGGATGTGGGTGTTTATTACACAATAAATTTCTGGTTTGATACTATCTTCTCATGAGTCACAGTATTTGGGGGGGGGGGGAGTATTTTTCACAAAGAAGCTGAGTTTGTTTATCATAGAATATGGTGTGGATTATGGAAAAAAGTCACTACTTTGCAATCGCATGAGTTTGAAAGGATCTGAAATGTTTTTGTTCCGGGGTCTACAAGTGGCTTCTTTTAGAGGTCACTGGCAAATTTCAGTTCCCAGTCTTAAGACGTCTTAAAATGGCATGGTGTTCAGAAGGCAGGGTGATATGCACTTTTTGAAAATTAAGTCTATGATATCTTTCCTCATTTGAGGAAGCTAAATTCAGAAGGCACCTGTTTAATCTTAAAAAACAAATTTAGGGCAATAGTGACAGACAAGACCTGTAAACTGCATTTCATCTATCCAGCTACCCTCAAGTTCTGATGTATGGTGCTCCTGTAGAAAGGAGTGTGTGATCTGGACTTGATTCATATTTCCTTTTTCCCCTTTCATGCCCTTACTTCCATTTGGAATGATTCTGGTAGTGCTGGAGAGCTGCAGAAACCAAAGATGAAGATGGGCTCCTGGTGGTAGATAAAAAAATAAAACAAATCCAGTGTTTGGGGTTAAGCCCAACTTTGTTCACCAAGCACAATTTTATTTTACTGTTCATAACATTCAAAATCACGATGTAGCTTGACCCTGTGCACAGGTTGCTGAGCACCTCCCAGCCCATTGAGGAGTGAGTGTGACCGCTGTCAATGTTGTCACCAGCACCATGCCACTTCACAGAGCCTGTCCCCAGGCCAAGAGGCACCAGTGCTGTCATGCCCAAGAATTCAATACTGCTCCGGGCTGGTCAGCAGCCACAGCAGCTCGGATACCCCTTGGTGTGGGTGTGCAGGAGGCATCACATCTTCTATCTCAGCTCAGCACAGCTGGTTTCAATATTCAGATCTCCAGGCTTCCACAGACACCTGCAAATTATAGAAGTGTGAAAGATTCATGGCACACTGTCAAAGGCTATGAGGTATAAAGTATCAAATTGTTGACTATTCTGTGAAATTAAGTCTAGAGCCAAATCTACCTGCCATGTTAGAATCCCGCATCTTCTTCCAAAATATACTTCAAGGCTTTGCCAGCTTTGAAGATGAACTTCTGGAAAGAAATGTGATTTATTTATTGAAAACATTTCTGATAGGAAACTCCACCCTGACAATTGCTAAAGTTTTGTCCAAAGGAAAAAGTGTGAGATAAATGATTTTAGGGAAAAAAGCCATATGGTTTAGGTATATTTACACCCACACTTGTTCTGCATGTTCCCAAGTAGGTAAATGTTATGATCATGAACCTGAGCAAAACTTTCGTACCCTAAAGTCAACACATCTGCAGTGTCTGGGTTTGACTTGACACTGTGACACTACCAAAAAGGAAGGAACAAGGCGTCTGAGTTTGTGTCCAGAACTATCTGGCAATTCCAACCTCCGGTTTACCAGTATAAATAATGAATAACACCAGAGATTTCTGTGGGATTCCATTAGTGTAAGCAATAACCAAACATATTTAAGTGACTACATGCTGGTTAGAAAGCTTGGGAAAAGTTGGGCAGAGAAGTAAAGCTGTTTGGATTACTAGAATTGTATATTTATATACTTTCAAGTTTTCATTTGGAAGCATAACTTTCCAAGAATACCTATATTTAAAATGTTTATTTATTTTTAAACTGTTTCTCTTTAAGATACTGGAAGTTGTTAGTATAAATATATTCAGTCTTTCCTGGACTGTAGAAGAGTTAAACTTTTTTTTGGGTTTTTTTTTTTTTTTTTTAAATCCTGAAATTTCTCTAAGCTAAAAGAGTGTTTCTAGGGATTAGCACAATCCCTAATGGCTCTGACTGCCTTTGGGAGCCCTTTAGGCTTTAATTCTGTAACCCTTGGACATCTCCCCTGCATGTGGAGCTGAGGAGGACTGGATGTGAGGTGGAGGAAGATGTGATCCATGTGCTGTGTTTGGGACATGGCTTTGGGAACTTGGCTGTTGGGTTTGGGAAGTAGGGTTATTGGTAGAGAGGCTGTAGAAGAGCCCACGGGGCTCTTCACATACCAAGTGACCACAGCCACTCAAGTCCTGAAGACTAAAACACTTTTGGAGTTTCAAGGTTTATTTGATTTTTAGACAAGAGAAGCGAAACCAATAGCCTCCATACTAGGAAGATTTCCAGGAAGAAAAAAGAAAGACCCTCCCCCAAAGTAACCTCCAAAGATCTCAACAATATAAAAATCGCAGTTCTCTGAAGTGGTTTTTTGAAACTGTCTGAAGCAAAAAATCTACTATGTGTTTGCTCTATGCAAAACTGTTTCATGGGTTTCTTTAGCTTTCAGGGAATGAGTCAGGGTGGGATAGGGAAAAAGGGCCACCATTGGGTTTGGTCTTGTTTGATTTTCCACATGAGAGTGCCCTATCACACAAAAAGAGCTGCTGTATTTCAGGGTGTGCTGGTATCTTCCCTTGCTTTCCGGCGAGAAGCTGAACGACTTCCATGTTAACAATAAAACTGATTCATATTTTTTTAATCCAGTTGTTTTTCTTCAACAATCCCTTCAAAACCTCAGATAAAATCTTCTGGAAATGCCACAAGTCCTGAGATGGATGTCCAAAACTCGGCCAGAACCTTATATCTCCTGGCCCAAAGGACAGGCTTTGTTTTGGAGCTCAGACAGAGAAACACAAGCCAGAGCCCCAATCTCTCCAGGCGATTACAGGATATAAATTGCTGCCCGAAAGCAAGTGCTGGAGAACTTCAGTAACCTGCAGGAAAGCTCTGAGGTTAGGGAGACTAGCACAGCCAAAGAAGACATGAGGAGTCTGCTGGCACTGCTGATCGTGACTCTGGCCCTGGCAACGCTCTGCTGTTGTGAGAAAGGTAAGGGGAAGAGTTCCCGGGAAGGGTCTCTGGAGCACTGCTCAACCCTGCAGCTTGCTGCCAGCCTCCCTTCGGTCTGGGAGAGACTCACAGCTTCAGGGGGAGACGGTGTGTGTGCTGACGGTCATTGCACAACTTCAGATCTCTGTCCGAGTGACGGAGTCACGGATGAGAGAGGGCTTGAGGATAGACAACCTCATCTGTTGCATTTAGCAATTATGTGAACTGGCAAAGGTATGCTGGGTGTTGACTTTTGAGTAAGAGGGTTGAGTAAGAGGGTTGAGCTGCAGGCAGAGTTGTGTCGACCACAGTGGGAGGGATTTTGTACCTGCCAGCCCTGGAATGCTGTAGGATCACAGAGATAGGCACCGAGTCAAGCCTATACCTGCCAAGAAATGTGGGATGTGGAGAACGTCTGGAGTGAAAAAAAATTCTATCAGTGGTTAACAAAAAAAGGGAATTGTCCCACTGAAATGAGCACATCACATTTGAAGGTGATTTAGCCATTGTGACTTTATGATCAAGAGACAGTAATGTAGTGGCAACTCTATAGTTGATGGAGAGGGAAGGGGGGTGGGGGGAAATATCAGAAAAACAAGTGTTTTTGATTTACAACTGGAAAAGTGAAGTTGAGCAGGAGAGGGCCCTGTCTTTTCTTGTATTATCCCATTCGGAGTTAAATTTCATTCAGTCCTTGGCATCAAATATGTCATGGTTCAATACTGGCAAATATGTTTTGTTTGATCTGTCAGTCTCTCTCTCACTTTTTCACTCTTAAGTATATATCTGCTTTTTTTTAGTCATTATTATTATTCCAGATAACTTAATGGCCTTCGAGTAACTTCTAATTTATATTTTTTTTAATTCAAGGAATGTATACGATGCTTAAAAATAGAACTACATGCAACCCTTTTCACACAAAGTTTTTTGTTCAAGCACAGTTGTTATTTTTTTGGTCTCTAGAATCCTCTTTCTGCCCATAAATACATTTAAGCCAAATATTTGGTGACTTGGGTGGAACTGACATTATTGAAGAAAAATATGGTGAAAAAGTGGAAGAAAAAAATTGTGAAATAGGGCAGTGTGGGAGAGCCAACATTAAGAGACCTACCATTTCTCTTAGGGCACACTTTCCTTGGGTGTTTGCAGGGAGCATTAATGATTAAGGATTGAGATTAGGACTGAATACACGAATGTGTAAATTACAGTGTGTAAACTCCTCTTGGGAGGGCTGGTGAGCCAGGCACCTCAACCCACAGCCTGTGGGGGTAGACTTGTTCCTAATTTTTGGCCCTATTTCCCTTCCCTATCAATAGTTCTAGATTTCTCCTTAGAGTTCAGGAAGCCCCTCTTTCCAAAGATAGAGGAGATGCTCAGCTATCTTCAGGTTCAGTTCAAATTTGGGGTTTTGCTCAAATAGTCCCCTAATTCTTGCTATACCTCCTCTTAGCACAGGTGGGGAGGGAGAAAGAGGAAGATCTTCCTCCAGCTTCCACAGTGGTTATATGTTATTGTGTCATTTAATCTGTCTCAGGCATAATAGGTGAATTTTGCCATGGTGAAGAAGTCTATCCCTAAATGGTGGATGTTAATAAAACCCTTTTTTGGGAGGAAAAGACCTTCTGGGAAAGGGGAGGAGTTGGATCCACCCAGAAGGTAGAGAGATTCAGTTAGAGTGGAGCAGAGGAGGAGGACTCACAAGCAAACTCCTCTGTCTGTCTGTCTGTCTGTCTTCCAGATCCAAAAGACCCCTCAGGATCTCCCAGCACTGACAGTGAGTATATCTGTGTGACCAACAGCTCCATTCTCCTGCATCTAATTTCCTTCTTCCCTTTGACTGGTTCAAGGGGTGAACAAGGATCATGCTGAGTCCCTCTGTCTGGTCCCTTTTTCCTCCCTCAGCCGTTCGGTCCCTGAGGTACAGGAGCCCCTGCAGCAAATAGAGGGGCTGCCTTTCACAGCCATGGAGGCAGGAGACACCCACGAGGTCAGCCCCCTGCACCAGCAGTCTAGCATCGCTCTGGGTGTGCTAGTGCCATAGCCCTCATCTCCACAACCCCTGAGCAGCCGCCAGGCATGACATGAGTCCTGCAGATTGTTAGCAGCTGGATGCATTTGCCCTCTGTGAAACAGGGTGTTGTGGATCTCCCAGGTTCTCTGAGCTGGCTTCAGAGACCTATCCAAAGTGACTGTTGTGTCCCCAGACTATTAAGAGAGCAGAACCTGCCCTGGGGCCTCCAGGCACTGGTCTTTTGGATCTGCTGAGCAGTCAGTCAGGTGTGCAGGATCACAGACTGGAAAGGTTTGGTGCCACATAGCAACAGGCTGTGACATCCCTGCCAAGTCTCACAACCTGGAGACCCTGAAAGCAAGCACCTTCCTTGGCTGCTCCTGAAGACTGCAGCCCCTACTGTCAGGTCACCTGGGACATGGGGATTTGCACACCTTAGGATGTCCAAAGCTTTTGCAGCAAGCTGATCCTGGCAGAAATCTGTATGGAAAATCCCTTTCGTTCTCCACTGTCTCTCCTTTCTCACACCTTAAAGGGTAACATTGCTGCTGGGGAGCATGAAAGCTGGTATTTCTCCAGTGAGCCAATACAAACACAGATTGGGAAAGAGAAAAAAATGAAAAGAGTGTTGAGGGAAAGGTGGTGATTTCTGACAGCTCATTAACTGGCAATTCCTGTGTAGTCAGTATTTTGATCCAGACTAAACCCCTGCTTGCTAGAGAGGGGGCACCTCTCACCTGCCAGATAGAAACACACTCAAACATGCCATGATGATGAGGGAAGGCCACAAACCCCACCATCTCCCCACAAGCAGAGGTCTGAGAAGCTGCTTCTCCCCAGAGACAGTGACCGTTTGCCTGTTTCCTTGCTGAAACATGTATTGGTGTGCAGCTGCCTGTGTTGCTGGTGTGCTGGCATCCTCTGCTGGTGCAAGTCTGTCCCATGGAGAGAGGCTGTGCTGAGCCCCCACTGGGGATGGAGGTATGACATGGCTCCACAGCACCCTGGTGTTTGCACAACTACAAATCCAAGGGAGTGAATAAGCAACTGTGCTGACATGGTGTGTTAGTGGAGATCAGGGACCAATGCTGTCATGGCAGAAAGACCTCCTGTGTGTATTTCTCTCTGGGTGATGTTTACCATCATTATTTTATACGCTTCACCTTTCATGGAACTCTGCACATGTCAGCATTGGTATTTCCATCTGCTACCTGTTGCTTATGGCTCACTAGAGGCATTTTAAGGCCTGGTGGTTGGTATCCCATATCACTCTCAGTCTAAGTCAAATTATAGAAAGGAAGCCAAGACTCTGAAGTTAAGCAGGCTAAGGAGAGAGGGTCCCTTCATTTTCTCCTTATTCATTTTTTATGCTGTCATGACTTTGCCTTCTGCATCTTTGCTGTGGACTCAGATCATGCTGTGTGATAAGGGAATGGAGTTTATGACAGAAAAGGCCCTTGCTCCATGTAGATGTGCAGGCTGGAGTGAGGAGGGAGCCCAGCTGTTGGGCTTTGAGTGGACAGTGGGATGGGGAGAGACGAATGGGCTATCAGGATGGTTTGTGGCAATCATCCGCTTGTGAAGAGAGTAGACTGTCCATTTTCAGAGGTTAGACTGGTCTCTGGTTTTCATATACCATGACTACACATCTCTAACCCGCTGTGTCCTCTCTTGGTAGGCATCAAGATTAAAAAAGAAGTTGCCAACGCCTTTGTGAAGAGGCAGAAGAGATTCAGCCAGCATGAATGGTAACAACTCACGAGTCAGGTGGAGAGCTGGACTCTGGACCTTTCTGAAGAGGGGGTGGGAAGGCAACAGGACATGACAAAGCATTGATTTGTTGTACATCTATGTTATCTTCATGTGTTGAAGCAAAAAGGCTGTAGGAGACACTTATTGATAGATAAATGGCTCTATTTTCATAAATATCCTTTTGAGAGCTTATAGCTGGACTCTGATATTTCTCCCAGGGAGGAAGAGAGTACTAGCTGTCTGGGCTAGCCATGGGGACAGCAGGATACAAGTTAGAAGCTGCTCTAACCTGCAGGGTCATCAGGGCCAGTTTCCAGGGCACTGAGCATCACAGAGCCTTGGTCATTGCCTTTGGCCTACAAAGAAAGCACAGCTCTGTTGCAGGAATAAGGCTAGATCAGAATGGCTGTTCTTTCTGAAGTTGTAGATCCTGCATCCATTTGTGCAGAAATCATAGGCACAAAGATTTGGAGAAATCCTAGCTGCAAACATTTGGAGAAATTTGAGGTCATCCAAGAATGTTGCTCACATGTTTCCTGGAAGAGGTTGTTAAGCTGCTGTCTCATGTAGGCCTGGCAAAGGAATTTTTATTTAATGTGTCTTTGGACTGGAAGGATAATATTGTTTTTTAGATAATAGAAGATTGGGAGGCCCCATATGTGGAAGAGAGGATCAGAGGAACTGGCTGATGTTGAAATCCGCAGTGATTAAAAACAGGATGAAATTCAGTAGTAGCAACTGTACTGACTGTACTGACTACCTCCTTACAGGTGGGGCATCGTAAAAGTAGCTTCTGCTATAAGCATTAACCAGGAAGTACTGAGGTAGGCAGACAGCTCAGGATATTATTTAATCACGAGGTAAGGTTAGTCTGGAAATATGGATGCAACAAATGGAATTCAAGGGTGCTGCAGGGTATATCCAATACAGAAATAAAATACCAATTAATGAGACACCGGTGGGACTTCTCCTGTAGCATTGTGTATAGTCCTCAAGAAAGATTACCCAAACCTGGAACAGGAGCTGAGAAGGATATCCAGAATGTATAGCTGAGACTAAAAGATTAACTGCTTAACTGGGGGGGAGGGATGGGGACAGTGTTGCTGTAAACAGCAGAAGCGAGGATGATTAGAGGAAACTCCTTAATTTAAAGGAAGATAATGGCTAGCAGGAAAGTGAGCAGACACTGAGAGCAAATAAAAGAAAACAAGCAATAATTAATTAAATAAATAACAATAAAAAAGAAGATTCCTGGGTAGGTGGGGAATGAGGTTGGGGACAAAAAGACCCCAGCACTAACTGCTTCTGTGATTTCCTTTGATGATGTAACCTGAAGAGCAATTGCTTTAAGTTGGGTTCAGTTCCAACTTTTCCCAGCATTAATCGAGTTGTCTATCTCCATGTAAATAGATGTTTAACTTACCATGAGAAGTCCCCTGTTGGGGCACCGTGGTGAATCACTCCTCTCATGTTAGTGTCAGGGGTGTGAACCCTCTCCAACTGCATTGACTGAATCTGCAGAATGGCATTTCTCTCTTTGTCTACTCCAGGTACACTGAGCATTACAAAGCTCCAATGGAGCAGATGCATGAGCGTTGTGAAAACTACCCGCCCTGTGTCTATCTCTCTAACCAAATAGGATTTTCCATGGCCTACTACCGTCTTTTTGGGAGATACTAGGGGATGGTCACTCCGTTCATTTTGCTTGGGACCACTCTGAACCCCGCAGGAGAAAGAAGGTTGTGAGTGGGAGGGAGAGAAGAAAAACATCTAGACTGGAGACTTCTTCCATTGTGTCCCTAGCCAGCTGGAATGCCAAGGCAATAATTATCCCACTTGTTGAGCTTCCGTTAGCTTTCTGCCTTTCATAAAAAATGTTTCTCTTCAGTCATCTTTTGTGGTATTTTGAACTTCACCAGAAATGATTGAGAAGAATCTGTCTTACCTCTTTCCATTTGAATCCCCATGATGCAGTAGATGAAAAAAATATGTGATTCCTCTCAAGAAAATCAATGTGTTCCTTAGAAGCATAACAAGACCTTTTGTCCTCCTCTACAAAATGCAGGAGGATTATAGAAGGCGAATGTCACAACGTGTAAATGTGATGGATCTGATCCTGAGATGCTCACTGGGAAGAAGGCAGAATGACTGCCTCCTGGAACATTGACTGGGAGTGTTCCGTATTTTCAAGTAGTATAATCACCCTAAATATGTGCCATTGTAGGACCATTTTGTAAAGAGAGCAGTGTGGAAATACTATTACATAGCCAGTAGTCAGGTTCTGATACACTCTTCTGATTATTCTGTCACAAAATTTGCCTGTATAGCAACAACAGATAAATCCCAAAAGGTGTGTTTAAGGAGTCCTTTAGATGAGCCCTTCCATTTGTATGCCGCATTCA
The DNA here is from genome assembly GCF_011004875.1 of Balearica regulorum gibbericeps. Taxonomy (NCBI): domain Eukaryota; kingdom Metazoa; phylum Chordata; class Aves; order Gruiformes; family Gruidae; genus Balearica; species Balearica regulorum. Next base: position 54,029,492 of record NC_046184.1, read on the forward strand.
ATGACTGTCTGTAAAAAGTAACTTGGAAATCTCTTGTGATTTTTGTTGCAATTGGTTTCTTGTGAAACTGAATATACCCAAGCAAAACAAAACAAACAAAAAAAATCTGTTCCTCTGATGCTTTAGCATTTATGGTTGCAGTAAAAGTGTCTAAACGACTGAAAAAAAAAAAAGAAAAATGCAAAGGGGAAAACCAATAAACTTTATGAAATAAACAACAAAAATAATAGGTTCAAGGATGGATTGAAGTTGGGTCAGCATTTGGGTTATTCAAGTCAATTTGTATTTCTCTCATATATATATATAAATATAAATGTGTATGTGTGTTTATATACGTATCCTCTTCTCTCTGCACTACTTCATTCTGTCCTCTGATATGAATATTATACCTTAGCAACTTTCTGCACAGCCTCCCTTGATGTGATCTGTCAGCTTTCCTTCCTTGAGAGGTAGACAGCAGATCCCATCTCCAAGGACAGGGACTGCTGACCTCAGGAGACTGAGAAAGATCGAATCTCTCTGGTTGCATGTAAACTCATGCAGCCATTCCCAGCTGCTAATTGCAATAAATACTGTTTATGTAAAGAAGGTTGGTGTGCTGCCTCTCTCTGTTCCTCTATACAACCTTTGTCTGCAGTTAGGGATGCCTGGAAGATAAAGCCTGCCCTTACGAACCCTGAAGAGCAGGATCCAGGTATGTCAAGCTTTCTTCTCCCCTCCTGTGCCCCAATGTGATTCTTAAGTGACTACATTGAAATTCAGGTCACGATCCCAGCACACAGTGACAGTGAGGAAGAGGAGGGCTAGGCTTCTCCTGATTCACCAGCTGCCAAGTTCAGCATTTCTCTGAAAGACTTTGCCCTAAAGTAAGGACACGGGTAAGTCCAACAGAGATGGCTGCCAGTGTGAGTGTGAGCATCTCTTGTTTGGCAAGCTGCTATGGCTTGCACTGGCTAAGCTGACCTTGGCCAAGGAAAAGACAGTTAAGTATCTCTGCTTGTCTTGGTCAAACACCTGGAACTGGTTCCCCTATTGGCATAAACTGATGGGGCTTCACTGCTCACAGCAAAACTCTCCTCTGAACGCCATCTAGTAAAAATGAACAAACTGCTCACTGAAAGCAGTGAAAATTTTGCTAGAAAAAATACTAGAGAGATTAGTGAAATCCTAATACCTGGTGTACTAGCAAGTTAGAGGTTTTGTTGTTGTTGTATAGTTTTATTTGCTAAAAAAGAAAGTCAGGCTTCCTGTTATATTTGCATCTTTCTCCTAGTTTTGTAATTTCCTTTTCAGTAAATATTTTTTTCTGGGCAGTTGCACACGAAGGCCTTGATCATGTTATCTCTCTGTGCCACCCGATCTCTGTACGGGCTGAAGTCATTAGGGCCTTTGGGATCTGAGTGCACAAATCAGATGACAATTTTATCGCTGGAACAGAGGAGCTCGATTTTCACCTTGTCGATGCAGATTTAAGACCCACCGTAAGTCCTCTGCTGCCATCTTATGGACAGTATCGACATGCGAAAAATAGTACCCTAGGTTGCTTTTGAAGCTTTGGAAAACGCAAATCCAGTGGGCTTTCTTCCTCATTCACTTCATACTACAACATACATTAAGAGGCCAGAAGGGAAAAATAGGGACATAATCTGTAACTGGATTATATGCAGCTGAATTGACAGCGACTCCGACAGTTCTCACTGGAGCCTGTCTCAGTTCAGCTCCTTTTTATCTCTACATGAACAGGGCAGGAGATGCCTCTGCATAAATTCACCACCCCTTCTCTGGACTCACTTTTAGCAGTGGAAGAACTGCTTTCTGAAATACAGCCCAAGATGATAGAGCAATTCCAAGAAGAAGAAGTAGATAGGTTGCATTTATCACTTTGCATCATCCTTCATGTCATCATCTCCTATCACCAGTGGCTGCAGATACTGTCAGCAGCATCAGCTGATACAGTACTATAGATCACTTTGACAGGAACCCAGTATGAGACCTGAGTATGATAGGGTCATCTCTCACCCTATTTCAGCAATGTTCAGCAAATGCTTTCTGTCCACAGAATCTAAGCAGCTGCACAAATGTCTCTTTTCCTAGGGAATCACACCATAACTGCAAGTGCTGCCCTCACGAAGCCAATCACTAGCAGGCAATGGAAAATGGATTTCACTTCTCTGTAGTCAGAATGAGGCCCTGACATGTCTTCTTGGCTCTTGTTCCATAAAGAAGAGTTGTCAGAGGCCATGGGGCTTCACAGGTGGGTAATTCACTGATGTTATTTGGAAGGGTGACTGGAAAGCAGCTAGTAGAGAGGGATTAGTCTCAGTATAGAATCTGTATTTATGCACCATTTCTGAGTATTTTTTAATGTAAACAGTTCAACAAGGTGCCACTCTACAGTGATGTAAGGGTAGGATCGACAGCACGTTATTAGAAACCAGAGGGAGCTAAGGAGGAGAGGGACAGTTATGTTATCTCTGCTTCCAGATGGGATCCCAACCTACCCTGTGTTTCTGTGTTGGCTTTATCAGAGCTCTGCACTTCTTTAAAAGGGCTTTTTAAGCTCTTGATCAGGGAGTGTGTTCCACCTCATCCTGACACATCACTCCTCAGGAGAGAGCTGCCTTAGACTTCTCCAAGACCAAGTTTTCCTCCTTTCTGCAAGAACAAGAACACCAGATACCCTGGAATTAAGAGAGTTATCAAGGTGAAGGACATCTGCACCAGCTGGAGTTGGCACAATCAGACCCTTCCTTATGGATTCTGGGCACACTTCTACCAGTAAATTTTGTTTGGTTTGATTAACAACTTCTGAATTGCTGTAAGAATCTGGTGAATGATCTTTAAATGAAGAATTAAAGGTCACCAAATCCTGAGTGCAAATTACAAACTGCAGAATTTTCCAGTTCAAGAAAAAAGGGAACATAACAGATGTAAATGACCTCTACTTGAGCTCAATGTTCTTTACAGTGTCTTGAGTGGACTCTAGGATGCCAGTGCTGCTGGCCAGTCTTCTGATGCTGATCTCCTTGCAAAGGCTGGTAAGAGGGGGTAAACAATTTTCTTTATTTGAAATGTTGAAATTGCTCATCCTACCAAAATAAACCTTTTTTAAAATTTATTTTATTTGAAACATGTACTTTAAGGAACTCTGGGCTCAGCTTAAACTCTTCTGCTTTCAGTTGCTCTGTTCCATTTCTTACCTGTCTTAATTCCTTTTAACTACTTGGTTGGAAATTTCCTCTAATTTGGAGCCAGATGCTTTCCCAGGATGTGTTTGGGAGTAGATCTTAGGGAACTTTTCATCTCATTTTTGGCCTGTATCATCTGAGGCTCCCACAAAAACAGTGTGCTGTTGGATAGGACGGTGACAATATTGCTGTATTCCTTGTGACTGTCTTTTAGCTTTCCCTCAAAGCAATTACAGTATCATGGAGAAATAAACTGAATCCCTGTATAGTTTATGGGCTGGTATAACTTCAGAGGCTAAGAAAGGTATCAAACTGGTTATGTGTCTAGGTTGCATATTTGAGATGAAGTGAATATCTACTTGTAGAATTCAACTATCAATTGACTATGGTACCTGACTAGTCTACTAGGAGATCAAAACCAAAAAAGAACAATGTCATAACTCACACCATCTCTTCAATCTTATTATACAAGTCTTTGTTTATGCTAGAAACAGATAATTAGTGTGTCATTTCATAGGCAGAATGTGTTAGAGGTTATTTTCCTGTTATAGCACCCAGTGTTGTAAATCCTTATTCATGTGTTTAATGTTTATTTACATGACAAGTCCAGTTGGCCTCGCTGAGACAAACTGGATGAACAAAAGCTTTGGCATAGTGTTACTATATTGTCCTTTACTGAACATTATTCTCTGGAGCCACAACATGACCAAGAGGTATGACAAGACAGGAAGAAGAAAATCAGCTCTGGGAGCATTCAGGCTGCGCTGCTCCTACCACATGTTTTGCTTATTCTTTCCCTCTTGAAAACCACTTATTAATCTTGAGCAGAATATTGAAATAAATGGACCATGGGTCTGTCCTGCAGGCTCTATACCCTCACCCTGTGAAGGGCCAACTCTCCTGAAGTTGTTAATGCCGCTGATCCCCATCAAATAAGAACTCTGGCATCCTGGCTGGTGTTTGCCTGGGGGGGAGGCATGGACAATAACCTGAGGTTGCTCAGGAAGGTCTTGTCAAAGATGCCTACCTGCTGTGCTTGCTCTGCCAATAATGGCAAAGAGACAAGAAGAGGGTAGGGAAAAACTTGGCCTGCATCCATAGACATACACAAAAAGTTCACACTTTTGATGCTAATCTTCATTTGCTTTTATGTTGCAGGCTGTGTCCCACCTCATGATGGATATGGCACCGCATTCCTTTGATGACCAGTATCTGGAGTGCAGAGAGCAGGTGATGGAAGAACTGGAGCGAGGACACTATTTCCAAAAGGAAATAGCTGCTAACAAGGACTATTTAAGCCTCTGGAAGAAGGCTCGGGAGGCTTTGCTAAAGAGCCCTGTAGGTCTCCTGAGGGAGATGCATGAGAGCCATGCCATAGTCCTCATGGCTTACACCATGAACTCTTCCCTGCACTCTCAGCTGAACTGGGCCACATCTACAGCAGGAAGCTCTCCAGAGTACTACAGAGACAACTTCAGTTTCAAATATTTTCACTTTTACCTAACGACTGCTATCCAGATAATGAAGCAATGGCAGAGCAGCAAGGAGAGCATGGGGAAACGTAAGTGCTACCGGGTGCACAGGGGTGTAAAGGACTTGCATATTGAGGCCATGGTAGGCAGCAGGGTGCGATTTGGCCGTTTCACCTCCACCTCCCGCCTCTGGAATGAAGCCCAGAAGTTTGGGAATGAAACTTTGTTCACAGTGACCACTTGCCTGGGAGCAGCTGTGCAAGGTTTTTCTTACTACACATCTGAGAAGGAAGTCCTCATTCCCCCTTATGAGGTATTCCTTGTCAAAAGCTTCTTTCGGACACAGCATGGTAACCGACTGCATCTGCATTCTGTGGGGAACTACAGCAAGTACCACTGCCAGCTCGTGGAAGGTATTGTAGATAGCCTTTCATGCAGAGGGGGTGTAGACAGTGTGGTCTCAGGTACCCCAAGCAGCCCTCACCAGCTGCACCTACACAGGGCCATGCTCAAGTCCAAATCTGTAGCTTGCCCACTGTGTTCTCCTGCGGGAGCCACATGACCCAGTTTTTACCTGTTTGTTGTGAAACCTGGGAGCACCTCACAGCTCACTAAAGATGAATCCACCTGATACACAGCAGGTTTCATGGTTCTTTGCAGCCTCCATTTATCCTATCTGCCATTGCAAAGATGTTGTAGGACATCTTTGTGTCCCCAGCATTCCTAGTGCAAGGGCAAATGAGATTTGCAGGCAGCTTGAATTCAGATATTTATTCTAGTGGCTTGCAAGACTGCTACACTTCAGGCCTCAGGACTATTCTGGGCTTTGGTCCACTACACTGGCAAGGTCAGGTAAGTGAAGAGAAAACTACTGTCGCTTTAGCGGGGTTCTCTCTCCTGTGACAGAAAGGAGGAAAGGTATCCTTTGGCAAAGCACACACTGTGAGTTTCCTGGCTATAGAGATAACTTTGTGCTGGAAGACCTCACTGGGCTTGTCCCACATCCGTGTTCTTCTGTGAGTCCACCACCAATATAGGACTCTTGCTTTTGTCTCTCTGTACAATAGTGTATCAATGCAACCTTTGAGCACAAAACAACCATTCAGGAATGAGAATTTGTGCCTGGACACAAGCCAAAGTAGTAGGTAGACTTGAGAAAATGGCTCTTCTGGGAAAAGGCTGTGTTAGCAAGTACAGCCAAAAGAGGTCTAAATAATTGTTCTCTTGACTTACTTTCAGCTTCAAGAAAAAAGAACAGCGGTTCCACTGCCCTCGCCTCTGCCTTTCTTCCTAGTGTAGTTGGAGTTTTCATGTGCTTGGCCCACAGTGACTGATTCTCTGGCTGCACCCAGATATATACACTTCAACAGCGAGCAAGAAGAATTCACAGGAAATCAGTTTCTGGTGTTCCTGTTGTTACAGAAGGTTCAATCCTCCCTTTGCTTTCAGCTGAGACTGGAACATTCAGTCTGGTTCATCAAAACAGACATTCCCTGGACTCATTCAGGGAGGAGGGCAGTTATCTACGGCCTTTCTGAAGAGCAGGTCAGTGACACCCTTTACTGTAGGTAGCTTTTCCCTTAGGCATTCAGGAAAGACACACGGACATTGGACTCTACTGACCTCTTAGTACCTTTATTTTAAGTGAGAAAGAGTCTATCTGTGGGATGCAAAAGACACCATGGTGGTAAAGTTGAGTGGGTAACTGTGCAGCCTTGCATATCTCCTTTGAGTGTAGGGTCCCAGGGGACAGTAAAGTCTATGGCTGCTGCATAGCAGTCTTTCACCGCTTCATGACCTCATGCACCAAAGTCATAGCTCTCATCTCAGGCTGACTGTCTGCAGCTCATGAATGGGGGACAGAAGCATAAAACTGCCTTGAGACATGAATTTAGCAGCAGAGGATCATGGGACTTGTCAGACCTGTCTTCATCTTTCACGTTCAACTACAGTATTTCTTCTGAAAAACTCAGGCAGATCTCGTGTTCATTAACAGTCCTCTAGTGGCTGATGAATGCATGTTGGTCATTTCATGCTGAAAGGAAGGAGAGCCTGTGTAACCCACTGCTGTCTTCAAGGGTGCTGGATGTGACTGAAATTAATTTACGTGTCTTTCTACTTTGCTAGTCTTCAATGTATAATGCTGGAAGTTGAATCAATATCACAAACCGGAATTGGAACTTCCAATTTGGCTATAGACTCCTCTCACTTTTATGTGTTCATTTAGTTCTTCTGGAGCCATAGACACCAAAGCCAGAACAGCTATGAAGCTCTCCCATCTCCAAAAAATAGCAGTGTGGAAATTATAAGAAACATTTTCTGCCTGCAATTCCCCTTTCCTTCACCCCCACTGACACTAGCCCTGGGCTGAGGCTACAGTCAGAGAGGTTATCTCCCCAGTCCAAGGAGACTAGTCATGGTGATTTAACTTTGCGGTGGAATCATCAAATAATTGAACTGAAACTCACTGACACATTTCACAAATGACCCCAGCTTTCAGACACTGCTGATCTTAGCAGGATGCTGGAGCTGTATTCACTACCCCCTGTCCAAAACAGTAAGCAACAAGTTAGCTACCCAAATAAGATCTGAATATAAGAGGACTACACAAGCTGCCAGTTAGCTGGTTAATCAAAAGTAATGACAGCCAAAAGCACCTGCATGAACTACTTGACTCTCAGAGCAGCTCCATATAAGCTTGGTGCTGCCATTCCCTTGGAAATCCTCTGGCAAGGAATGCAGAATTTAGGCACGGGAGAAATACTAGCATTAGAAATTCAGGCACTTAAGGAATTTAGGTATCTTCAGGTTTTAGCAGATTAAATGGAGGAACTTGAGTTTCAGCATCTTGTGTATGAGATTTAGGCGTCTATAATGGCAGAGGCCATCATCTAGTCATCTAAAACCTAGCAAGATGTTCTGTGAAACTGAACTACTGCCCCTGAAATCTTGAGAGATGCTTGCCCAGGCAGCTAAAACAGATTTAATGTGGAGCTATTTTACTATTAGCTTGTTTTATATCTATATTTCATGTTACTTTCTTTTTTGCTTTTGGCTTACCAGTGATTTCAAATAACAAGTCGTCAGAACTTGATTTTGATCCCTAAATGCTCAAAGATACTAAGCCCAGATTTCAAAAAAGAATGAAAATATTAGAAACAGCTGCTGCAGATACCTCTTGTACGTGTTTTCAAACATGCTTAAACTCTTTCCTATGTGAGAATTACAAGAATCAAGATGGATTTCTGACACATCAACACATTTATGTCTCTTGCTGCTTTTCCGTTATCGGTGGGATGCAGGCTTCAACCATTTTAACAAAGGTTTGGAATCCTTCACAAGGTGGCTTCAGCACCCTGAAAGCCTCCTCTAAGTAGTCAGCTGCTATTTTCAGGCTTCTCTTTATGGATCTGTGTCCTCGAAGGATAGCCTGTAGGAAAACAAGAAGTGAAGAGGAGGAAGGTACAGAGCGAAGCCTGAGCTCTTGTGATGTTCCACTTGAGGAGGAGCTGCCTTCTGTGGTACTTGGTGTCTCATTTTGTTGCAGCATCTTCACAATATCAGCATAGTCCATGAGAAGTTCTGATACTTGGAGGGATAAAGCAGGTGAACTCAATAATTGATGAACAGCAGACTCCACGGTGTCAAGGAAATTGTCATGTTTCAACATTACTGCAATGATTACACCCATAATTCTTTCTACAACCCCCTTGTAATTCTCATAAAGTTCCTTTACTGCAGTGATCTTGTCCTGCAGAGAGGTGATGGGACCAGCAATCTTGGCATATAAACTATGGCTGATGCTCTCCTGTACATCTTTGTCTTTTGTTTCCATGGAGGCTTGCATCTCTTTCAAAGCACTGACCAGGAGCTGCAGATTGTCTTTAATGCTGAAGTTTTCTTTTACTGATATGATGGGGAAGTTGCTGCCAAGATGTGCATTGAGGAGTCGGAATATTTTGTTGGTTGAAGCGACATAGATGTACACTAAGTCATGCAGATTCTGGCAGGCCCTGACCAGCCTTTCTTTATCACTCTTAAAACCAAGGCGGGCTAACATTTTTGGAGTGGTGTCTGACTCTGAAAAGCAAACAGAGGAAATCCAGAAGACACAGGGGAATAAAACTAGATATATTTTCAGCTAGAATATTACATTTCTGAAACCAATATTACAAATTATCCACCCACCTGACCTGCCCTCCCCCAAGACATTACAGTTAGAAGAAAACACAGAAAAAGCTCTTTGTCAGCCTTTGCAGAGGTCTTACCAAGCAGGCCAGCAAAATATGGTGTAAACAGCTGCAAGTATCGTTACTCTTATGGCTGCAGGAAGTATGACTCTGACCTTCAGCATGCAATCTGAAAAGCAATTGAAGTGCGGTAAGTGAATTATTCTTGCCTTTTGGTGTTTATTGGTAATTTATGGGAGTCCTAGCAAACAATCTACTTTCCATCATCCTTAGAACTATAATCCTTCAGTGTGTATATGGTGGTGGGTCTACACAGAATTAAACTCATATTCTGGGGAGGGGGGAATAGACACAGCAAAGCCAAATGCATCAGACATCTACATTCAAGGGACAAACCAATTGAAGACAGACTAATGCAATGTTTCGACAGGCTACGGTTTCCTGTGAAGTGACCCATATCTGTCAGTTCATACAGCTGCTAGATGTTGCAAGCATCCCTTGATGGGTGGAAGCACAAAACGTTCTCCTTGCTTGGGCTCCTGTCTTGCTACCGTTTTCACTAAGGAAGTCATGCCTTCCGCTTGCACCTAAGAGTTCTCCCAAGGCCAACTGCAGGTACAGTCCTGGGACAGCTCATGGCTGAAGGACTGCTCCTGATGTCGCCTTTGCTTGTGCCAGAGCCCTGGAAAGCCAGACTGGTTGCAGCAGACATGTTTCATCAGCTATTGCTGTGGTTAGATGTGCAGTTAAATGTGTCCAAGCAGTTGCGAATTCCCATCCCACTTCATACTTTTTAAGACTTTTCTCTCAGTGCTCAGCTCAACCTTCTGCCTCTTCCTCCTTTTTCTTCCCATGGCAAAAGCAGTCTGAAATTGTGTGAAATGGCAAAATTTATTTTAGCCTCCACTGCTGTTCAGCCAGACCTGGCTCTGGGGCTCCATAACACTTCTTCCACTCTCATGGCATCAGAGGACAGGACCTAGCAAATTGCAGCAAAGAAGGGTGACAGGCACTCCAGATTGACTCCTTCCCTCAAATTTAACAGGTCTCAAACGATAGCTATTAATTTTCCCTAGAGACCCAGAGTAAAGAAGGAACAAGACTGCTTGCTTATTGTTTAAATTATTTTCTGTCGTGTTCCAAATGATAGAGACTCTAGAAGAGAAAAAATTGCATCCACTGCAAACCTTGAAGACCTGAAATCAGTTACCAGGCTACAGAATGGGACACAGAGGCAGTTGCCAGTCTGATCAATTCAACTGAATCCAATATTGGAAGAAGTATTTCAGGACTACTTTGCATTCTCAGTTAATAACAGGAGTCACAACTAATTGATGATTGCAGAAATGTTAAATCATTAGTGTTCACTCTCAGCTCATCTTCTTACGCCTACAGCTCTGAAAAAAAGGAGAGTTTGGTACTCTGGCTCTGGTTTGAATACAATAGTTTAGCTTTCAGTGGAAAACAAGAGCCAGCAATTGCAGAGCACTCCTGTTATGTCTGATCTTTTACATTCATCTGAGAACCCAACCATTCTCTACTGGGGAGGCAGCATTCATGACCAGAGCCTAATGGGCAGCAGGTCCATCTGTCTAAGGATCAGAGCATGAAAGATGTCTACCTTGGATGAAGAGAGAAGTACAAGCTTGTCTTGCTGGGACAGACAAAGCCTGTTTTCACTGTCTGTGATATCTATTTTTCTATTTGTGTGGGACTGTTCAACCTTTCTTCCATAATTTGCATGTGTGCAAAACTAGTCATTGCAATAATTTCAAGGAATAGCAAGCATTAGTGTTTATTATTTATGCTTATAAAAAATAGACATTTATAAATCCCAGTACAAAACCTAATCCTGTATCTATATGAATGAAAAGTGCTGTCCTACATGATTCATGTTCTGACAAGACAAAGTAATACCATCCCCTTTCAGCTATGCCTGTAGGTACCTGTGATGATACCTTTGTCATAGGCAGGGGCACTCATGCTGTACCTATTCTCATCAGGAACAGAAGACCTTTGGATGATCTAATGATTGGGAACTAGCATTAAATAAACTGAAATCTGTTAAAATTGGAAGGAAGGGGAAAGGAGGAACAAAATGAGATGAATCTGGGTAAACATCACACAATAGAATTAATGACAAGCAGGCAGGCAACAGGACCCAGCTGAAGCCCAGCTTCTGGATCCCCAACTCATCACATGCTGCTGGAAACCACCAGAGAAACACAGGGGAAAGAGGATGAAGTCACTGTCCCATACACATTTCGGCTGATTGCAGGAGCACTCAGACAAAATCAGGTAGGCAGTCTAAATGTTTAATTAGAAAAACTTCTGGAGAAAATCTCCCTGGAGCTGGAGAAATAGTCAGAAATACAGAAATATGTGGCCTGCCTAACTCTAGAAAGCAAATGTAAAAACTAGGAAAAGTGTTAATATGAAGACTGAAAGGTAGTTTTAGCATTAAGAGACATAAAATCAAAAAGCAGTTATAGGAAGCTGAAATAATCATGCATATAATGCCAAAAGTGTCCTCCATACCTGTCTAGTATGTAAAATGTTTGCTGAAGTGCTATTCCTCTTAGAATCTTAGTATATCCTCTTAGTCTTCTCAGTTTCTACAAATAAGGAAAACCAAATGACCTTTCAACAAAACTTCACTGGAGAGGAAAGGATCTAATATCACACCAAGTCAGAGAGCAAGCCAGCAACATTTCTGAGGCAGGACTAATATGAAATTGTAGCTTGCATTGACATGGCTTTATGTTTCCTGAAAATCAGAAACCTTTACTGTATATGTACTTTGGTCACTCCAGCTTGAAGAAAAAGCAAGATGTGTTAAAGAGTTTGTTCTCTTGACAGAGCTACAAGGTAAGTGGCTGAAAGAAATGTACAGTACTGTGCAAAATGTGGTGGAAAAAATTCTCTTCAGACTGGCTTGTATTTCAACACTGAGACTAAAAGTTGGCTAGGGGACTGTTGAAATAATTCTTGTTTTCTACAGTGATCTTGTGGGGGAGGGTGTGTTTAGTAAAATACAGCTGGGTCAGTGTCAGATGATTTGCAGTTAGCAGATAAGGCAAGAACTACAAAGGACCAAAATGACACAAAGGTATTGTTTAAGAAGAAAAAACTAGCTAGTCTCGTACACAGAATTATTTGTAGCTATAACTGTGATATGTAGGCACCAACAGCAGGAAAAGATTTATCTTGGAAAAATGTGAAGCACTGCATAAAAGTGGCCCACATTTGCAATAAGAGGACTGAGAGTGCAAAAATACCAACAAAGAAACTAGTCATCCTCCTCATTCATAGTTTGCCCCTGTTGCAAAGTTAAGACACATGCATTTAAGTCAAAATCATGTTAAAGCATTTTTACTTTGCAGCTGGTGATGGGTTAAAAGGAAGTGGCACAGAGTTGATCCCAGAAGCTTAGTGATGAGGAGAAACTCCATAATCACTGGTAACTCCATCACTTTGGACATATTGACACACAGGTGATGAAGAAAAATGTATTAAATATGCCCTTTTGCTGGCAAACCAGTGGTGGCTCAGAGAAGAATGGTGACCATAAGGATTAGACACAAATGATTAGGGGGAGGGATGGGAATCAAAGTAGTTAAATTTTGTGCTCTGGTCTGTACAGTGATAATGGAGGGTCAGATTCTGCCTGGTCATGTCCTGGGAGCTGGTGTTATCTCCACCCTGGGTATGGAGAGAGAGTGGCTGCACAGGCAGGTCTCTCTCTGCAAGCTGGTGCATGCTGCTCCAAGGCAGTCTGCCTTCACAGACATCCAGCTGGAGTAGGTGCACCTGATGGTGCTTACGCAGCATGCTGAACGTCAGAGGGCTGTCTCCAGCTGTTTGATGTTCATGAGTGAACGATGGGGAATTGATTACAGCATTAGGGAGGTGAATAAACAATGAGGGAACAGGAGCTAAATATCAGGGAAGGAAAGACAGTAGGAGGTGTGTGTAAGGTGATATAGGTTAGGATGGGTTCATTATACATAATTTTACTGTTTGCTATGAATTCCCAAGTGTGAGTTTATTAGTATAAGCACAGAGTGCTTATATAGTAACATTTTCTCTTGAATGTGAGGAGGAATAAGCTACACTGGCATAAAACACTCCTATGGTGATACAGACTATGCCCACTCCACCGGTCGTCATAGCTGTTTAAAAATCAGATGCCACTAACAGAAAAAAAAAATTGGCTGATACAAAAGCGTGTCTAGAGCAGACCTTTCATTTCCACAGCTTATTTTAGATTTTGCTGATTAGATGAGATTGTTCTGGGTTTTAGTGAACTAGTTCAGCTTCTACCATCTTTGGTTTCCAAGGTGAAGAATGACTCATGTTCATTTTACCAAACTTCTAATTACATATTTGTTAGCTATTTTTTATTGCTCTGAATATGTCCAGTCTCTCGTAAGGTCCTTTTCCAATCATTTGGCTAAATATTCCAAACAAGAATTAAGATATATTTATAAGCTATGCCTTGGGATTTGACTTGCTGATTATAAAAAGAACCAGTGAGGCAGAGACAAAGTACACTTCACTGCTCTTTAAGGGCTAAGGTTATGGGTGTTGAATACAATAAGAAATTTCTTTTCTCCCTTAAAGTAGCCTAATTCTGAAGAATGGCGCTGAGTGACCTGTTTTACCCAGATAACCCCAAGAGACGTCAAGAACTGATCCATCTGCACCAGGAATTGCTCAACTGCATGTCCATAAATTTCCGTGCAACAAATGAGCTGGCTGGAGTGCTGAATGAACACCTGGGCTGTACCATCACCTACATTCAAATGAGAGAGAGCAGCACTGTCAAGGAAAACTGTGACATTATCATTCGAGCGATGACTGAGATTCAGCATCAGGTACAGAAGATTGATAGTGACATGAAGGAAAAGCTAGAGCCTGTGCTGTACCAGAAGCTGTATGACATCAAAGAGCCTGAGTTGGAGAAAATTGCAATAGCCCATAAAGTTTTTTCCATTGTTCTTGGAGAAGCGACTTCAACAGCCGGGATGGTAGCTATCAAACTACTTGGCTCCAATCTTATAACTCTCACTGTCAGCAAGCTGGTGAGTCTCCTTGCGCAGATTGGGGCATCTGTTCTTGGGGGAATCAGCATCACCATTCTCGGGCTTGGCATTGAAATGATCCTCCACGCCATCCTGGGAGCCGTGGAGAGGAATCAACTTCTGGAAGCTGTGAGAAGCTACGAGAAGCACCTGGCTGAGTTCAAAGCAGCCTCAGAAAAGTACCAGCGTGCCATACATGAAGTGACTTCTTTGGTGAGACAGCAGGTTCAGTGAATGAAGTCGGAGTTGTTTCCGCTGCTGTGACAGCGGCGGCAGCGGCTATGCCTGCAGAAACCTTTTTGATTCATTATGGCAAATGAACAACCAATGGCTTTTTTTCTTATTAGTGGCAGCAGAGCAAGAGATGTGACAGATCAGGGAATTGGCACTGAAATATATTAATACGGAACTGATTTATAGGTGCTTCTGGGAGGTATTGCTTCAAATACTTCCCACCTTCAGCTATTTTCTGGAATGCATTGTAGGTAACCTTGAACTGTAATTCATACTAGTGACAATAATATTCACTGCTAGAGCAATAGCGGTGAGAAGGTGTGATTTTTCTTTTACTATGTTTCTGTATCAAAGATGACAACACGATAGGAGAAAACAATTTCAACAAGCCAGTCCATGTCATCATCTGGAGGGCTCATCAGGACAGCTGTGGTTGCTAAATTCTGAAGTGTGGATTAGTGCTAAATCTGATAGGCTGAATTCCCTGCTCATTGAACTGCTTACGAGGACTCACTGAAGCATATTTAACTGCTATTTCCTGTCCCATCCCTGCCTAAGGAGCCAGCCAGAGATCTTCTTTAAATAAACTCTAATCCCGGTAGATTAGCAGGTTAAGAAAAGCATGGGCCTACAGGCAAACACATACAGCTGAGAGTAACTGGCTGTAGTGTTCCAGGCATGCCTGGCTGTGAATAACCTCTTATGCTCAGTAATGCCCCACTCCTGCACACCCACGGGTAAATATTTCTGTCCACAGTTGCTCCTCTGTTAATTGAAATGGGATTATACACACGTACAAATGCCTGTAGGATTACAGCCCTATAGATGCACTAAATTTATTTTCAAGTGCTTTACCCAGTCCTGCCAATGTTGGACTACCAAGAGCGTGCTCAGAGTCTGCATTTCACGATACGCTACCAAATGTCTTTATTTTTCAGATTTTAAAAACAAAGCTGGAAGCAAGAACATGATTTGCACTCTCTTGCTCTGATTTGCTATGGTTTGCTTTTTTTGCTTTGATCTTTGAAGGAAAAAAATTAAGTAATTTAAGAATTAATAAAAATCTACCTGAATATTGTAAGACCTCTTTTTCCTGTACTTGGGGTGGTTGGTTTTTTTGTTTGTTTGTTTATTCTGTCTGATAAACCAATCTTAAACCAAATAATGAAAAAAGATTAAAATCTTCATTATAAATTCAATTTATAAATTCTTTTTTAGGTCCACAATAGACTAATCTAGTAGGATGGTGTATAGGTTTCTTTTCTAGTACTAGCTTCCCCCATACTAAAAGCATACTCGAATTCATACTTGTTTATTAATATTCAATATTAGCAATATTAGATGATTATATTAATAACTAGATCGTGTCTGTGAAAGTAAAGAGATAGATAGGTGAAATTACAACAAGGAAGCTCTCCATTGGCTTCATAACCTTTCCAGTCTGGGTTTTGGTGTTTTATTTGGTTGGGTTTTTTCCCTACCGTTCCCACTTTCAATCATCTTTTGACTCCTCTTTGCTTTCGTGTTCAAAAGCCACTAGATGGCAATGCAGCTGCTGGCTCTCGAGTAGCTCCGCCAGCCATCAGAGAGAGCCCAGGGCTCAGGAGCGTGGGTGGATGCCAGGGACTGACAAACGAGGACCAGCACAAGCCGCAGACTGGGCGATGTGGGTCAGGAGAGGCAATTCAGAGGAGGCAAAAAGCACTGCCTTGTCTCACACCAGGTATTGGGGTGGGTGACATGGTGACCTGAAGCATCATTTCTCCAACAAGTGACATCTCCCTCCTCCTGACACAAGTGGCACTCAGTTTAGAGGTACTCGTTTAGAGGCAAGAGACTGTCAGTCAGCAGAACCGCAATATTTGAGCGTAGCAGATGGAGCAGTTCCTGGCTCCTGCTGGCTTTCTACGTGCAAACGTACATTCTAATTTAAGAAGAAAACCCACCAGCTCGGTACATATCTTTGCGAGATTGCCAATCGCTGCTGTACGAGAATAGTGGACTCAAATAAAAACAAAACTGTGGCACTTTTCAGTTTGTCCACATTCTTTTGAAAGCAAATTCTAAGCAGTGTCAGGGGAAGTGGGATATGTGATAAGGAACATAAACAATTTCTATTCACCTCTTGAGAGATCCTTGTTCCTGGTGGGTTTAAAGGAAAGCTGGCTTGCCCGCAACAGGAAGTGTGGCAGGTGTCCTCATGCCCGTAAGATGTTGGGAGATGTTGAAGATGTTGGAGGCTGCGGGCCGCAGCCTGCCTCTGCTTATGAGGTAGGAGGCTGTGAGCTCACAAGGGCCGGGCCAGCATCCCCAGCCAGCTAGGAGAGCTGCCCATGACCTCATAGAGGGCTATGGCCACATCCAGCTGTAAGAAGGTGGTTTTGAGGTAAAAAACCTACCGATCAGCTTGGGACTTTCCAAAACTCTTTCCCCCAACTCTAGCAATAAGAAAATCAATGGCATTTACTTGCATTGCCAACAGTTATGTACTTGAACTGAGCGTATGCATTCAACTGCTTAGATGCAAGGGAGAGCACCCAGTGGAGCAGAAACAGCTTAGCTCTGTTTCTGCTTGGTAACTGAAACTGTGTCCCACAAAATAAAAAACAATTCCTGCCCGTTCTAACCCTTTGACTAGTCATACACTTGGTCCGCCAAAGACGTTGTAACCAGTCTGTGCTAATCAGTCTGCTGACGCTTCTCCTCTAGACTCCCTTGAGCTGCCTCTTGGCATGACAGACGTACGAAGTGAAAAATGTGAGAGGACTATTGTCCACCAAGTCAACAGACACTGCTGGGAGAAAGCAGTTAGGGCTGAGGGAGTACTGGTGTCCCCACTGAGCCCAGTATTGTCATGACAGAAGACCCCAAGCCCTGTGAGGAGCGGCCAGTCTTCAAAGCCTCAGCTATCCCACTCTCCAGTGACATGGTACATGACAGGGATGTGTGTGGCCATAGCGTTCCCATCACACCCATTCAAACATTCTCCCTCTGCTCAGTCTGTTGTTATAGACCAAGGATTAAGAATTAAAACTGTATATGCCTGTTCCAAATAAGAACAGCCCCAAAGAAGAAAAAGAAACTGTAAACCAGTCAAAACCAAAGCTGCTTTCAAACCTGTGTAGAAAGACTGAATGTTTGCAACCAAAATCTGCCCTGCAGCAATTTTTTTCTGGTAACAAGAACAATATAAAGGAACAGGCCGAAGGGGTACAAGGTGGGGGTGGCTCTGCTGTGTACACGGTGAGCAAGACTCCCTGGACACTGAGAGCTCCCAAAGTCCTGGCTCTAAGGGTGCTCCTGGGCTGGCCATCTGCTAACTTGGATTTTGTGCAGTTTGCAACTAATGTTGGTGCTAATGCTTGTAGTCTTGCTTTTACCCATCCTGCAATGACCTTTATAAATTCCAAGTTTGCCAACTAAGTTCCCATTATTTGAAAATCTGTAACACTGTGTTGCATGGCACCTCCACTCAGAACAAGTCATCTACAAATCCTGCTCAGAGATCAGGATACATCTGTGCATAGCAAAAACATCCTTCCTACACCTCCCTCCAGCATGTTAATTCTTTAAGCCTGAACCCACACTTTATTGCTTGCCGTCTCCTTATTCACAGTGACACAACTGGTATCCAAGGAGATGTCCCATGTATCTTTATCCTAGTTCTTCACGTGTCTGGGGACTTTTGCTGGGAGAGGAACTTTGGGCAATGAGGCAGAATAGTTCCCACCAAGTGTCCACCAAACTCTGTAAAGCTGGTCACTGGTTTGCTGCCGGGGCTTCCATGGTAGGTGGGCTGCAGGAAAAAGACAAGTAAGAGTAGATCCTGTGGTCCCTGCTGGGACCAAACTAGCTCTCCTGTTCTCTTTGCATGGCCTGAGCTGTTCGATGAATGTCATCCAGTCACTTCTCTTCAGCAGTCCCCTGAAACACCAGCCAGCACACGAGCCTAACAGAGGGCGCAGCGCTGACTTCAGGCCCAACCCAACAAGAAACATACGTAACTACCAGGAACTTCTTCCCCAGCGCTTTGCCTTTATTCCTCACACACAGAGGCTTCTCGCATGCCTCTCAGCTCTACGTTGTCCCACGACAGGGAGGCAGTTTGTACGATCTCCTCAAGAGAGCACAGGGGCCGCAGTGACCAGGTCCACAGGCCTATCTCTTCCGTCCCAGCGTATTTCCACCACCGGCCATACCGGCGTAGCACTCCTCCACCCCACAGGCGCCCTCTCCCCATAGCCCTCCCTCACCGCGTCTTCCCCCCGCCCCAGAGGCCGGTGGTGCCGGCCGGGAGCCGCCCGCCCTCGCGACCGCTCCGCCGCCTGAGGGGCCGGATCCAACGGCCGCGCCCAACGGCCCACGCCGCTCACGTGATCCTCGACGGGCGCGCGGCGCATCGAGCCACGCCCCCTCCCCCCCTCCCGCTCCCACCCCCGACTCCCCCACCGCCCTCAACCACAGAGAAACCTCCGCGGCGGGGAGAGAAGAGCAGCGGAATCATAGAGTTGGAGATGGCGCGCTAAAGCGCTCACTTCCGGCGGCAGTCGCGCTTTACGGCGGCGCTCCATTCGGTCCTGTTCAAGATGGCGGTGGGACCGCGGCGGCGAGGAGCGCGGGGGTTATAGAGGCCGCTGCAGCGGGAGGGAGCCGGGCCGCCCCGGCCGGGCGGAGGGGTGAGAGAGCGGGATGGGACGGGTCTGGGTTGGGAGGAGAAGGGAAGCGAGAAGAAGGCGGTTTGAGCTACCGCCTTCTCTTCCTCCCTCCGTCGAGGGAGGAGGGGAGGCTTTCGTGTGCCTCATGGGAGACTTTCTGCCTCCTTCCCTAGTGGCCCAAAAAAATAATAAATTTCGTGGGTTTCCTCTCCCCATCGGTTGTTAACTTCTTGCATTGAAGCTCCTTGCTTTGTGTCCTAAAAGGATTTGGGATCGATGTTTCAGCTGTTTATTTCTCTTTCCGCTTTAAGCGTTAGAAATCTGGGAAATGCAGGCTGCAAATGTAACTCCTACTTCTGTTCGGTGAGGTTCCCACCTAAAGAAATAATACTATCTTGCGGGAAAAAAAAATAAATCAGTGTAATCTTATAAGTAGGAGGTATGTTATTGATGATCACAAATCATAGGGTGCTCTTGCAAACAGCAGGCCAGCTGTGAGCGTAAACTGGTAATATGGGCCATGAGCGGAGCTCTGTAGGCTTTTACTAGTCAGCACATTGAATGTGGTCGGTTCTTGGAGCTTGCGAAGAGCCCCTTTTGTGAGGCTGTGAAGCACTAAATGAGGTATTGTGCTCAAATTTCTTTTTAGGGTGTAAGGGGAGGCCCATCATTTGTGGTTTGAAAGTGGCATCTTCAGTGATTAGGGAAGAAGGATGTACATGGTGACTGTGCAGAGAACTTTGGACTGAGCTTGTGAATACTTTCACTTTGGTCACAATCTATTTGAATGTAGTATGGTGATTAGAAAGCTGCATCCCATTGATTTCCAAATTTCAGAGGGTGTGTTAGATTTTTGGGGTGGAATCTGTTGTGTGTTTTGTAGGGGTTTTTTGGTGGTTTGTGGTTTGGTGTTTTTTTTTTCCTTCCTCCAGTGGTGTAGAGGTGAAGCTGGGGGGAGATTAGAACTGTGAGAGAGGCAACATCCTTAGCTGTAGTTTTGACACTTATGTAGTTGTCTGTAAGTTGAAGAAATGTCTAAAGATATGGAATAATTCTTTACAGAATAATCTTTTATTTTCTGATCATTATAACAGAGCTTGAAATAATACTGAGGGAGGTAGAGAGCATAAGAGCAGTGGTCTATGGGGAGGAGGAGGAGGAGAAGACATGGATGTGTGTGTAGAACACTTGCTGATGAATACTGGATGCTGGGGAGAGAAATCAAGGACAGCTTAAAAGTCTGAGGAAATTTGTGGGAAACATTTGAAATAGGAATGAAAAGGTAAAAATTTAAGAGCTCTTATGAGAGTAAATGAAAAGCTAGAATGACTGATACATTCTGTTTTTCTAAAAGGTATGTTTCTCCCTCTGCTGTGCCCCTCCAAAGTGTAAGCAAGAAGCTTCTTGGTTTGAGTCTTGGAATGAATAACAATCTGGTTGATTAGTTAAAGTAGGTACTTAGTAAAGTTGTAGTAAGTAGGTACTTAATTAAATAGTAGTACTTAAAGTAGGGTGATTTTTGATGTGAACATATGAGCTAGTGTTTGAGGACCTTGCATGTATTGAGGTTTTTGAGTGAGCAACCTGCTGATATGAAGAGGAGAAATAAGCATACT
This sequence comes from Balearica regulorum gibbericeps, assembly GCF_011004875.1. Taxonomy (NCBI): domain Eukaryota; kingdom Metazoa; phylum Chordata; class Aves; order Gruiformes; family Gruidae; genus Balearica; species Balearica regulorum. The sequence continues at coordinate 54,049,931 of NC_046184.1, forward strand.
CAAGCTGCTGGTGCATAGGACCTGAAACCATGTCATCTTTTCCAGGTCTCTCCCTCATTTTAAAATTTTGATTTTGAGGCAGAAGGAAAAGTCAAAATGGGGCGGAGATCTACATCATCCACCAAGAGTGGGAAGTTTATGAATCCCACGGATCAGGCCCGTAAGTATCTATAAAAGATAAGCAGATGGGAATGAGTGGTTGGGGTCCTAGGAAAGCCGATATAAAGCTTTCTCTGACAATAAGATCCTCGTTTGTGAATCAGAACTGAGTTTCCGTACCTTGAAAAATATTATCTCAGTTTTGGCTGGTGGAAAAACTTCCTGAGAAGGCTGCTTGCTTGCATGCAGCTGCTTCTCTGCAGTATTTACCTCTTAGTTTTTACTGTAGTTATCAATGTTCAAAGGTATTTGTACTTAGCTTAGGCTAAACTGCAAGCGACTTCTTGGGACGTAATTAATCTGTTTGAGGCTAGAATTTGAGGCACACATCAAATTTTGCAAGTGGTCTGGTTAGATGAGGAAGTCGTCTAACTGTGTTTTTCCTTTTGGTAACATGCCTGGTGTTGTCAATGCTAAGCAGATACAGAAAATCCAGACTTCCTTGGTGAATATGCTTTATTTCAGATGTGTATTCAAAGCCTGTGTATTTTTAAAGTGCATTGTCTGTTGTTGGCTCTATTTTAGCTTCTGGGCAGCAATCATTTCATGACTGCACACATCACTGACTTCTGCTGCCTGTTGTTCTTTTCTGTATAGAAACACCTCTGCTGCTGGAGACACAGACTGCTATATCTCCTTTTCTTTCAATATAACACACATGAAATAGAAATCTGTTTCATACTATATTTCTCACTCACTGAGAAGATGAGTTTAAAAATTACAGTATTTGTAAAATGAGTGAACTGTTAAACAGCACTAATCTCGATGAAGGAAAGGTTCTTCAGGGATTTGATTGTCTCTTTCAAGTTGTTATTTTCTCTTTCCCTCTCCTCTCTAGGGAAGGAAGCTCGGAAAAGGGAGCTAAAGAAGGTAAATAAAGAGATGAGGAATGTTTACATACAGCATTCTCTGTATTATGTATCATGTTTGGGATTGTAATGGACTGTAGCCAATGAATAGACTACAGATGTTTTGGTTGATAAGCTAAGACTGACTTTGGAAAATACTGTCCAAACAAGTAGTTTAAGAAAACATAGACAGAAATCTTGTTTTGAGTAGCCATGTCTCATCATCTCCTATTTTTTAATTTGTGATTACAGCTTTTCAAAACATTATTGTAAGTACTTGGAAATTAAAAAAAGAAAAAACAACAAACAAACAACAAATAAACCGTCCAAGACTTACATACTTTTTAGCATGTTTTACTCTATACCTTTTGTCAGTTGGTTATCTTGTTGATTGTATGTGTCTTAATTGGAATGAATGATTTATAGAAGCATTTGTAAATAGCAAGATAGTGAAATTAAAATTTCCAGAAGTTTTAGTTGCCTTTGCTGCTGATTTGTGCCATGGTTAATATTTGCAGGGCATTTTGAGGCAAGTTTTTTTTCTGCAGACTGGAAATACTGAGAGGACAGTATTTGGTACAAATGTTTTATCTCTTTCTCCTGTGACACTTTTCTGATCTGCTTGATCTCTGATCATCTTAGAACAAAAAGCAGCGAATGATGGTACGAGCAGCTGTACTGAAGATGAAAGATCCAAAGCAGATTATCCGTGACATGGAGAAATTGGATGAGATGGGTGAGTGAGAGGTACCAGGTGTTGTACTTAGGCAGTGGTTTATGTAGATGCGTAACAGAGTTTTAAGAGATGACTGGGAGACTAAAATACAGTAACCTTTTTCCTTTCCTGTTAGAAGGGGAGATTCTTGAATAATTGGAGATTGGTTATGATTTTAGGTGATGTGATGCCTTCAAAGATGACTTTTTTCCAAGAAGATGGCTGATAAAAAGAATTAATAGCATGCGTGATAGTAACTTAAAGTTGAAGCAGGGGATTGTCATAAGGCTGAAGACTTCTTGAAAATAGGGATTGGGATTTGTTTGCTTTGAAGTTGGTTCATTCATCACAGTTGTGCAGTAGAGTAACTTATGAATTTTTTGGTTGTTTTTTGCTATCTTGGATTAGAATTTAACCCAGTACAGCAGCCACAACTTAATGAAAAAGTGCTAAAGGATAAACGCAAAAAACTCCGTGAGACTTTTGAGCGCATCTTGCGGCTCTACGAGAAGGAGAATCCTGATATCTATAAAGAACTGCGCAAGTTGGAAGTGGAGTATGAGCAGAAGAGATCACAACTCAGCCAGTATTTTGATGCTGTCAAGGTAATGCTTATTGTATTTCAGGCTTGTAACTGTGGTAGTGTATATTATTTGTCTGCTCATTAGGTGTGACAGTTAAAGGAAGGGAATTTTATGAGAGACCAGTGTATGTGTTATGTGGCCCATACTAAGTACTTGTGTTAATCTGCATAGTATCTCCAGTTACAGCATTTCATTGAGGACAGCATTTGTCAAGTCTATTTGTCTCTGATACATTGTTTTAATTCAACATGAAATTACAGGGTGTCCTAGTTTCGGCAGGGATAGAGTTAACTTTCTTCCTAGCAGCTGGTTAGTGCTGTGTTTTGGATTTAGGATGAGAAGAATGCTGATAACACGCTGATATTTTAGTTGTTGCCAAGCAGTCAAGGACTTTTCAGCTTCTCATACTGGCCTGCCAGTGAGAAGGTGGGGGTTGCCCAAGAAGCTGGGAGGAGACACAGCCAGGATAGCTGACCCAGACTGGCCAAAGGGATATTCCATACCATATGACATCATGCTCAGTATATGACTAAGGGAGTTGGCCGGGGAGGGCTGCGGCTCAGAGACTAGCTGAGCATAGGCTCCAGGTGGTGAAAAATTGTCCTGTGCATCACTTGTTTTATTTATTACTATTATTATCCTTTTCTGTCCTATTAAACTGTCTTTATCTCAACCCATGAGTTTTACCTTTTTCTTTTTTGATTCTCTCCCCCCCCCACCACCAGCGGTGGTGGTGGGGGAGAGCAAGTGACTGGCTGTGTGGTTGTTTTAGCTGCCTGCTGGGTTAAACCACGACACAGGGCAAAGGGAAATTTGTTGCAAATCAACAAATATCAGAATTTGTTTTCTGTATTAAAGAGAGAGCGAGCCTGTGAGTGTGCAGTTGATATTTCTGTGAATTTCTGCTAAATCTGTTGCTGGAAACAGTGAGAAACCTTTGGCATTCCTTTAAAGAGCTTTATTTGACATTCTTTCCTACCATATCGGAGCACATAATGTTGCCCAAGTGCAAGTATCTGTAAGATTTTCTCCTTTTTTTTGAATATGCAGCAGACTGCGATTTGTGCCTCCTGGATACTTAAAAAATACAGGCATACTTGTCTGCAGCCTCTTCACTTTGGGGACTGAAGGTCTAAAACGAGATGGAAACCTGACTCTTGACTGAAATACTAAAGCCTTTCATGAACGCACTGCATATGCTTTGTTTTATGTTGAAAGCTTTTACTGTTGACTTTTTCCCAAATGTCTTTCATGGACTGCTGCAAGATAACGTGCCCTCAGAATAGGCACCTTTGGCAAGTGACGGCAGGTCCCATATGTTCTGTACTCTGAAAGGTAGTGAGGTTGTGCAGTAGCTTCTGTGGGAGTAACCTGTCCTCTTTTTTTCCCCTCCCCGCCCCGCTTCCCCACAGAACGCTCAGCATGTTGAAGTGGAAAGTATCCCCTTACCAGATATGCCGCATGCTCCCTCCAATATCCTCATACAGGACATTCCCCTTCCAGGGGCCCAACCACCTTCTATCCTCAAGAAGACATCAGCCTATGGGTAAGCAGAAAAAGAAAGTTGGAGGAGAAGTAAAAAAGGAGCACTCATTACTGGAGAGGAGCTAGGGGTAGAAACAGAGGTAATACTGACTGGCAGAAATCAGGAATTCTGTATAAGTGAATTGTACTTTCTTTTAACCAAAGCCCTTTTTAATGCTTGCGTACTATTACAGGATTTTGTTTAAATTGCTTTGAGTAATACAGTATGTCTTCTAGTATTTGTCTTTTTGCACATCAGTAAAACTTAAAGCCCTGCCACTTTGAACGTAAAGGTCCCTTAAATTACCATACATGTGTTCTTTTGTCTTGCTAGTGTACTCATTTTAAGCTAGTTTACTCATTTATCAGGTTTCTCATTCTAGTACTAGTTCTTTCTATTTCTTTCTGAATAGCCTTCTGTTTCATGTCTTTGTATGAGGTTGCAAACTCCTTGGGACAAATACATACTTTATAAATGTTGATCTTTCTTTTTAGAATGTTGCTGTGTAAGCGATGATGGGTGAAGGCTAAAGAATTCCCTTAAGTGCATATTTGCTTTCATTTGTTTGTATTCCTGCGTTTCTCATTTCCTCTCTTAATTCCAGACCACCAGTTCGGTCCATTTCTGTACTTCCTCCTCCTGGGCTTGGTGTTCCACGTTTACCTCCAGGCAGGAAGCCCCCTGGACCTCCTCCAGGGCCACCTCCACCTCAGGTCTTACAGATGTATGGTCGTAAAGTGGGTTTCACCTTGGAGATAGGTCCTCGAAGGCGAGAAGAGGAGATTTCTTACAGTTCTGAAGGAGGTAAAGACTTGCCCGTTACTGTCTGGGGTTTTCCCTGACCTCTCTGTTTTGCTATGGATAGTACTGTTGTGAACATAGTGTGCCCTAGACAAGGTGTTCTCTGGCAGTATGGGTGTTAATACTACTTGAAGGACTCTTCTTAGGTGATTGCTTAGGACTCTGCTGAGGTGATTCTAGAATATTTCATAACACCTGCAATTTTGTTATCAGCTATATTTTTAAATGCTGAAACTTCTAGTTACAGCTTTCAGATACTTGTTTTTTCATTATGTTGCACAGATTGGATATTTTCCCATGTAGTCTTAACAAGGCTGAAACATTGTATGTATTAGCCCTTAAAAAGAAAAGAAGAAAACCCACAAAAACCCCGCCAACTTTCTCTGAGAAGTCTTCCTTTAAAAAAACCACCACCAACAAAACCACCCCAACAACAAACCAAACTAACCCAACAAAAAAACCCAAACAAACAAAACAAATGCCAAATTCCAAACCAAGCCTGAGTATGGATTTGGTAGGAGAACCTAGGTGCTTCTTTTTAATACAGTTACTGTATCTTCCACAGAAACTTTTGTGAATGGGGAGATCAGCTTATTGCATACCAGCAAGGATCAAAGTATTTCAGTAGTGGATGATTGCTGAATAGAAATGAGCTAATGAGTTGCAGGTAGAAGTTGCCTTCACTTGTTTGCTGTGTGAGTTAACCAGCTGGTTAATAGGAAATCTTACAAGTAGACTCTCCAAAATATTCTTTAAGAATATGTGTTAAACAATAAAAAGGCTGAAAATATGTCCAGGCTATTGCTAGGGGGATTTTTCTAACTGTAGACGTATGCTGGTGTGAAAGATAGAATATTTTGTATTTGGAGTTTATGCATTTCCTAATACTTTGCTTCCTGCAGGACAGCGAGGGCATGATGACGATATGTCCAGTACCAGTGAAGATGAAGGTTATCCTGAGGATATGGATCAAGACAAGCATGATGAGAGTAGTGATGATAGTGACAGCGACAGGTCAGATGCAGACAGTGAAGGCGAGGACTTCCTGCATCGTGATAATGACAAGGAGAGGGAAGGTGGTGAAGAAAAGAAATCAGGTATGATGGGAAGTTACAGACTGAAACTATCTGGAAGTGAAGCATCTTTTCAGATGGACCTGTTTTCTTAACTGTTGAGTTAGCTTACTAAGGTTGCAAGCCATTTTTCACTTGAAGCGTTGAATTGGCAGGGTCCCTACAAAAACTAAGCCTTGGTGTAAAATACAGTCACTCCTTGGTGTCTTGAACAACTAAGATGACTAAATTTCATACTACTAATACTTTTGGCTATTTTTTTTTTCTTCATTGCTTGGGGGAGACCAATCGACAAAGAATACTAGGTTAGCAAAACTTCAAATAATCAGTGACCCCCATGTTAACTCTCATGTAAGGAGCATCATTAGGTTAGAATGATGTGTTATCCATACCAGATAGCTTTAAGTCTTCTATCTGACTTTTATTATTTCCTTCCCACCTCCTGCCACCCTTGTCCATGCTTTCCTTCCCCCAGGTCATAGTGTACGGTTTGCAGACATGCCTGGGAAGTCACGAAAAAAGAAAAAGAACATGAAAGAACTGACTCCACTCCAGGCCATGATGTTACGAATGGCAGGTGAGTGAGATGGTTGTATTAAGTGGAGATATGCCAGATCCACTAAGAGTATAAGCTGTGGTTAGGTATTTGTTGGGATTTTTAAAATTATTTTTAGTCTAGTAGTGTGTGTGTTTTGCATAGCAGAGTTGAAGTTAAAGTAGCAGCCTAAGGTTTGGTGGATTTTTTTTTTATATATAGGGATTTTTTCTTCTAAATTTTATTGTGCTTAATTTATAAACAATTGCTCAAATGAAATATGAACTTCTTGGTGAAAAGGAAAGGATGAGATTGTCTATGGGGTCAGCCTGTAACCTATAAGGATTAAGGTCCCCAAAAATATCTTTTTGCAGAAATAAGCTAACCAATAGAGTGAAGACTTTGTTTACTTGTTTTAGTTTTAGAAAGGCACCCCAGTATCTTTCAAAGGTGCTCGAATTTCTTGGACATGGGGATTATGTTTGTTTTGAGGTCATGTCCCTGTTCCTCCTGCAAACTCCCACAAACCATGGATCAAATAGCTGCAGTTCAGGTTGGTGGTAGAAGTTTCAGCTCCCACAGGAGCATATAGCTCTTGGTGATAGAGCTCTGTCGAGAACCGTGATTTTTTTTTAATTTTTTTTTAATTATTTTCTGTTTAACAATAAAATGTCAGGTTTTTTTCCTTTGAAGTACAGTTTATTTTGTGTGCTCAAGTTTCTGATGTTTACAAAGATACTGCCTGTGGACTGATTTTTATAAGTATGTCTCCATTTCCAGGTCAGGAAATTCCAGAAGAAGGGAGAGAAGTGGAGGAATATTCAGAAGAAGAGGAGGAGGAAGAGGAGGACTCGGAGTCCGAAGAGACATCACAACAACAGCAACAACAACTCAGTGAGGAAGCTCTTGCAGAAACTAGGTCATCTACTGCAACTTCCCAGACACAACAGCAGCAGCCACCTTCGCAGCCTGTTCCTCCAACTCAGATACAGGCACCTCCTATGCCTGGGCCACCTCCGCTTGGACCACCTCCAGCCCCTCCACTGAGGCCCCCAGGCCCACCCACTGGCCTTCCTCCTGGCCCTCCACCAGGTGAATACTTGATTTACTCTGGTTTGAAGGATGCAGGCTCTCGGTACTGCAAACAGCATATCTGTTTGGGAGTGTTGAAGCTGCAGAACGTGTTGCGGATGAGGTCTGGGAGCCCAGTGTGGTAATTGCTGAGACCTGTGTGATCTCTGCTGTTGCTGTACTGTGCTTTTGAGGCATCGGGCTCCTGTAGCTGTGGTTGGCCTAATGGGCGTGGGCTTGTTCGTTAGCACTAACACTGATGGGCGGGGTGGAGCCAGTGTTGGAGTATGAAGAACAAAGCCTTGCGCCATGTGCCTTTCCAGCGTTTGTTTTTTCTTCTTGTGGTGTCCCCCTCTCACCCTACCCTGAACAAGATGTGCTAAAGAGGTTTGGGAGCCACTACCTAGTTATAGGCCTCAATGAGGTTTTTTTGTGGGTTTTTTTTTTTTAACGAGCTGCAGTGCAAAGGCTTCTGCTGTTCAACCACCTGAATGTATTTCAGTCTTGTTAGGGAAGAGAACTATCTTCAGATGAAATAAGTACTGAATTTGAATTTATGTCAACATTAGACTGCCTGGAGACTATTAGCAATGACAGCAAATCAATAATACTTTTTTTTATAGCGTATGGGTTTTTTTGAGGGCAAACTTGAGGGGGTTTTTTTATTTAGAGGAAGACAATGGTTTATTTTCTGTAAGCTGATGGGGTTACCGTACAGCTGAACTGGATAACAATAAGAAGTTGTTTCGTAATTTTAAAAGTGTGTAAGTCTGTCTCTTGAGTTCTTGTACTTACACTGCAAAGATCAGTAGTTGGACTATAGCAAGGAGCAATATATACTATGATGTATTTTATTCTGTATGGGTACATCAACAATGGGATTTATTTTTTTCCAAGGGGAGGGGGGGAGAGCAAAGTTCTTTCTGATGTCTTCCCCACATTTTTATTTCTGATATTCCCTAGAGGAGGAACCTCAAATCCCATTGCAAAACTGTTTACTACTACTCAGGCCAAAAGGCAATCAAATGCCAGAGTGAAAAATTCTTTCACTTTTAGCTGTTTAAATTCTAACAACCTCAGCAGCTCAGTAGCTGTTCTCTGCTATGGTTTCACTACATGGGGAAGAGCTCTTTTTACAAGTGACTGTTGTGAAGATGCTTTCCTCTAAGTCTAAAAACTGCTGCCTCTTTTTGAGATTTTTTTTTTTAAGATCTGTTTAATCTGGCAGCTGGCTAGCATTAGAACAGCTTTCAAGTTCCTCTTGAGGATCGTTAGTATTAGCTGATGGGATAGTTTATGATTAAGAAATCCCAAAACTAAGTTTCTCTTCATTTTCATGCATGCTTTCAGGAGCTCCTCCGTTCCTGAGACCTCCTGGCTTACCAGGACTGCGTGGGCCTTTACCTCGACTTCTACCACCGGGCCCTCCACCTGGGCGACCACCAGGCCCTCCCCCAGGCCCCCCACCAGGTCTGCCCCCAGGTCCTCCTCCACGTGGGCCACCTCCTCGCCTGCCCCCTCCTGCCCCACCAGGTAAAGTAAAGCACCAAGTCTCTGCTTTATTTTCCCAGTTTTTGCTGTGGTGACCAAGCCGGGAAGTATAAGCGGTTGCCAGTTTGCCTTTGTTCCTGCCTGTGCGGCTGCATTGTACTGTATCTTTTTCTATGTAATAACAAGTAATTCCATACTGCTGTGTGTAGTTTGGTAGCAAGAAACCTGTCTGCAAAAAGGAAGCTTCAGAGTATAAACTTTTGCTGGACTGTTTCTGAACAACCCCAGCGTTCTATAATGGTGCTCCACTTAATGAGTTGGAGATAGGGATTTTTTTTTTTCCTGTATGGTTATACATTTCTGATGACTCTGAAATTCCAGTGGGATGGAACATCAAGAAACTTTATTTTCAAATAATAAATGTAAAATTTGAAAGGGAGCAATACACAGGCTCCTATCCCTTTCGAAGTCTGGGGTTTAGCAGCATTTTCAACCCAGCATTTGGTGCAGGGTTGAAAACATTTTTTTGTGTGTGAGGGGTTTCTGTTTGGGTGGTTTTTGTGGTTTTTTTTAAGCCAGTGCTTCTGAATCTTGTTAGGATTTTTTGTTTTGTTTTTCCTTCTTGGCTTTCTGAGCCTGTGCATGTTTTTGACCAAAGTTTTTTTTTTTTTTTTTTAAGACTCCAAGGTGTGGAGTCAGCTCATGTTTTCTTTTCTTCTTACAGGTATCCCTCCTCCTCGCCCAGGCATGTTACGGCCACCTCTGGTGCCTCCGTTAGGACCTGCCCCACCTGGCCTCTTCCCACCAGCTCCCATTCCAAATCCTGGGGTACTGAGTGCCCCACCGAGCTTGATTCAGCGTCCCAAGGCGGATGACACCAGTGCGGCCACCATCGAGAAGAAAGCTACAGCCACTATCAGTGCCAAGCCACAGATCACTAATCCCAAGGCAGAGATCACTCGCTTTGTGCCCACTGCCTTGCGAGTGCGCCGGGAGAATAAAGGGGCTTCTGCTGCCTCCCAGAGAAAACAGGATGATGAGCCTGCTCTCCCATTAACCAAAGCTGCCCCTAAGGCTGGATCATCTGCCCCTATCTCTGTACAGACAAAGGATGATGTGTATGAAGCCTTCATGAAGGAAATGGAAGGTCTTCTGTGACCTGTCAGTCCTAGTCAGCTTTCCTGCCCCTCTGAGCACAGATCAGACCACCGCGGAGGGAGGAAAAGGAAAGGTCCTCCTGCAAGTGATGAAAGGGCTCGCATAACAGGGAATAGTTGCCTACCCACAAGTTAACTTGCCAGTAGGCTCTGAATAGAGACTGCTGCAGATGAGGTGCAGCTGGGTTTCTCCTTTCAGAGCTAGCATGTCCACTTGGTGGAAAGAAATTACAGTCAAGAAGGCGATGCTGCTTCCCTTGAGTCCTTCCCCTTCCTTGGAGGGAAATAATGGTACTCTGGGGAGCAGGGTGTGGGAGTGGGGGGTGACTATACTCTGCCTGAATCCTTGCACATCCTGAATGCTCTGGTGAGGGTAGTGGATTGGATTTTTAAAGAGCCAGAAAAGTGTTAGCAGCATTTCATACGCATATGGTTGTCCAGTTTTTATTTTCTGTACTGTTCTCTTCTGTAAATATTTTATAATCCCATTTTTTAGTTGCAGTGAGATTGGTCAATCATCTTTCTTCCAGGGTAGTCAGGGAGGTAATTTGTTGCGTATACTGTACACTGGAATTTTGCACCCTGTCCCCTTTATGGTCAGCTTGATGGCTTTTCGTCAGCAGGGGAAACTTCATTTTGTCTTGTGAAAGACAATAAATATTCAGTGTATGAAAATACTGGTTTCCTTGTGATTTGTCTGAAACTAGCATGTAGATGGAAAGGGGGGAGATTCTTTGCTGGCCTTGGGACATTCTGAACCTCAGAAAAGAAAAGCAATAGCTATATTATAAATAATATATATTATTTTTTTTACTAAAGTTCTGCTATATTCTTGGGTTTAAGATCCTAAACATCTCTTTTGGCCTTTGTTGGTAGCTAGTAGAAACTTAAGTCGTGAATTACAAACCTATTTCTTCTATATACTCTTATTGAAAGGTTTGCTTCATATCAAGTCTCAGATAGCCACTGGATGCATCTTGGGCAGACTACCTTAACTAAAAATTGGTGAGTAAGTTTAATTCTAAGAGCTTGACAGATAACTTTACTTGTAGAAAATCTCTGATTTCAAATTTTATGAAGTCAGTGATTTTTAAGGTGCAGATATTTTTAAAAAAAGGACTTTCACATTTCCAACTTAAAAAAAACCGTTCTTTTGGTGGAAGTATTCCTGTAGCTTCATTCACTTGCTGACAGAGCCAAATATTCCAACCCAATAACCCTTACCACATTGAAACAAGAAACAAATCTTTATTCTCATTTGAAACACTGCAAAATCTGGTATCTTGTAGACGAATCAGTTTTAAGAACAGTGAGATCAGTTGTGTGGGCAGTGAGCTGCTTCATCAGAGAGATAATTGCATTTTTGAAGTAATTTTTGTCAGGAATGCTGAATTGGAGCACAAGACTAATACTAGTAGTTAGGTATTTATGTGGGAGTCTTCATCCTGTTTAGAAAAGTGAGTTAGTGTTATGACAGAGCATAAAAGAAATTGAGAAAAATTTGTTTTCCCTCTTGAAGGACTTGTAGTGTCTTAGTGATTTTAAGAGTGGTCTAACGATATATCAATTTCTAGGTGATTATATCCAGAGTCTGGTGGGTTTTTAGATTTTTGATAAAGAGAATTTATGTTAAGCTGCTACACTAGTAAATACCTCAAACAATACCTTTAGTTTGCTATAAGCCTCAGACTTAGCCGAATGTTCAATGTTTTGAGGTTAAATCTGTTTTAAGGAGACAAAATTATTAGCTACCCAAACACACACTTGAAAACTTTGATTCTGTTTTCATGAATTCTGGGCACAAATAGGTTTGTACAACCATTCTCTTCCTCTTCAGGAGCTAACTGCAGTTGTGTCAGTATCTTACATTTTGGGGGTTTTTTTAGTTATATTTACGGGATATCTTCTTTATATTTTAGCTCTGAGAAAAAAAAAGGCATTTTTTTAGGGGAAGGGGCATCACTGTGGTACCTCTGACCCTGGGTTTAATAATAGTATCGACCCTCCCTCCCAGGAAACAGCCTGAGGAGAGGAACTGTATTCCAGGATAAAGACCTCCATCCCCATCACATTCAAGGTCAAGAAAATCTCCCTGGCAGCCCTGTGATGACATTACTAACCTGCAGGAGTTGCTTGCTTCATTCTACTCTTCTACTTCAGTCCCATTTGTTATTTTTTTTAAATTTTTTTTTTAATGTTGCATTTGCAATATTCTCACGGAGGTGAGCCACTTTTTCTTCCGTTGGGATAGAGTGAGTACTTGCCTGTTGCTGCACCTATCCTTTGCAGGCTGAGGCAAAAGGATTTGAATGTGCTAGATGTTTACATGGGCTAAAAGGGGAAAATTTGTGCACAAGGAATGCGGATAATATCAGAGAGGTAACTTCCTCACCCTGCCTGGAGTGAAAGCTGGTGGGGAGGGGGCAGTAAAGGAGGTAGGTGGTTTCCTACAACTGGTAGACATCTAAGATGGCTTGGGGAAGGGGAGGGGAAAAAAAGGGAGAGAGGGGTGGGAGAGAGTGCTCCTGAAATGGGCTTTGAGGCCACACGGAAGAGCTGGATTTGACAATGCAAATCATCCAGGAGCTGCAATTTTTCTTTTCTGGGAATAGTCCAAAGCCAGAGTGCCTGCTAGCTTGTGTGGCTCTTGTACAGGAGGCTTCTTGCATTCTGTTTTTGGGTAAACATGTGAGGTTGGGAGCTGTATGGCTGGCTGGGACTGTGTACAGAAACTGGCTGTGCTTGGGGCTGATATATGGGCTGATTGATCAGAATTATATTTTGTCTTCAGTTAAATTAATATGAGTTGGGTTTTTTGTTTGTTTGTTTGTTTTTTTCCTTCCTTGCCTTTAACATAGTTCTAAGTGGAAAGAGCACAGAGATGTAAGCTCTTCCCGTCGCTTTTATCAAAGCAATGAGAACTGTGGCTGCCCTGACTTCAATCCATGCACCCAGGTAAACATCTGGTTCCTCATCAGCCACACAAATCATGGACCATGGCAGAAATATCAAATCCAGCTTTGAGGACTGCTGACAATCTTTTCTGCCCCGGTATCAGAAACGATTATAACCTATTTAATTGCTAAACTGGCAATACTTGTATCAGCTAGATGATCTTTTTCCTTTATCCACATGTGATCTTTGGTCTCTGGTAATGACTCTGTGTGAGTAGAATCCTTAAAAAAAAAAAAGATCAGATCAATGAATTTTTTTTTTTTTGGGCTGAACATCCATTGAATTACATAAAGCTCTGTGCTTATGCTTCTGTAAAGAGAAAATAGGAAAACAGTCTCTAGTATCTGGACTGTGTATCTCTGTACCCTGACACTAGTCAAAAAGGGATTGAATAAGAGAGTGTGTGAAATAGATACATGTTTATATGTCATACTGTTAATTTATTTCTTGAGGGAGAGTTGAATAATATTTTAGTATTTAAACAGAAATTGTTTTGTTAGAGGGGAGAAAAGAACACGATAAAAAGCTTGTGGCATATTCAAGGCAGTCTGTGTTTCAACACAGCCTGTGGAAACGATTATGTATTTATCTTATGATGTCACTAGTAATGGACACAATTCTGTAATGCCATCTTCACTACAACTCCAGAACAGATGTTCTCAGCTCTGGACAACTGGTAACGTAAAACCAGGCCAATTTGTCTTTGTATTGTGGTCATAGAGAGCTTTGGGATTCTTCTCTATAATACCACCTCCATCTGGTGGTCACATTTATAATCTGTGGCTCTGAGTAGTGTTCACAGAAGAGGAAATGATCACGGAGAGGAAAGGGGCTGGAAAGTGACTGAGTCACAGAGAAGTGATGTGACTGGCCCAAGGGATCAGTGAAGATTAGTGACAGCATAAAGATGGAAATACAGAAAGAGCCTGAGATTAGTTAATTTGGGGTAATCCATTGAATTGCACCCCTAAGGAAAGAAGCTTTCTAAAGGTTACTGAACCTTCAGAACAGGGAGCTTGTCTTGGTTGCCCAGATATAAACAAGTTGTGACAGTACTTTGTACGTGCTATGAAGTTCTTCTAATTTTGCCATGTTTTGTAATCCCCCTGCCATGACTGGCATATGCTGAACAGTGCAGATCAGAATTCCTACTATTGCACCCTGCAGGAAAGAAGGATGTGGTTCTCCCTTGCTTTCTAACTTGCAAAACTTAGATTAAATGTCTTCTTTTGGGGTTTTAAGTTGGATTTTTTGTTGGGTTTGTGGGTTTTTTTTTGGTTTGGGTTTTGGTTTTGATTGCTATTGCTAATGTAAATATTCTCTTTTCTGTTAGTGTAATTTTGTGATAGACTAGAGAAGCATAGTCCTGGTACCCACAATACTCACTTCACTGTAATTTTATGATATCTATGTCATAGGATCTGGGATGCATTATAAAGAAAAAACACATGTTAGAGTATAAAAGCGTCAAGGAATGAGGATGGGAACAAAAAGTCACACAGAACTGGAATTTACGTAAAGACGAAAGCAGAATCCCATGCTGTGTGGCAAACGGAGGAAGAGCCTGCTGTGCAGCGTTGGGGCAGCAGAAGGATGTGGCCAGGTCCAGGGTCCAGGCTCTGTCATTGCTTTAGGCAAGGATAGTGTCTGCCCTTGCTAGAAATGCATGGAAGAAAGAGAAAAAGATGCCAGGGAATAAAGAGAAACCACAGGTAATTAGAGCAAAGGAGGAAAAAATGAACAGGATTCTCTTTGTCCATAAGACAGGGCCAGACCGTACCATAAAACCATCCTGAATCTTGATGAAGTCACTCCAGTTTATTGGGGCAGTGAGATATTCTCCGGTTTGAGTAATAGCGTGACAGCCCCAATTCTGATGCTCTGCAGAACAGCCTTGCGAATAATACCCTATTAGTTTGATTACAGTAATATTTGATTGATGTGTCTCCAGAATCAATTTCCTGTGTTACACCTTCCTGCCTAGTTTCTACACGTATCTGTAGCGCTGGGTTGCAAATGTTCCTACTGAAAGGAACGTTTCTCTTTATCATTAATAAATAATAATAATGATGATAATGATGTAATTCTGTTGTAGCATTTCTGAGGTTCTAAATACAGAGTGATTTCTAAAACGACAGCGACGGCAGTAGCAGAGATTCCCCCTGTTCCTGGGAGGCAGCTGCGCGCCTCTGCTGCCCGCGGGCAGTGGGGGACACCTTTCCCTACAAGATGGCCTCCCGCAGCGCGTCCCGGGACACAAGGGCGGCTGGGTTGCTCGGCCGAAGCGAGCCAGGAGCGGAGCCGGGGAGGGGATATGGAGCCCGCCCAGGGGTGGCCGCTGCGCCCGTCCCGCCCCGTCCTGTCCGTCCGTCCCCCCCCCCCCCCCCCCCCGCCGCTTCCCGGGGACGCGCTGCCGGCAGGCGGGGGGCGGCGGGGTGGGGCCGGGCACCTGCTCCCCTATTGGGTGGATTTGGATCCGCAGCGCCATTGGTGGGAGCGAGCGAGAGCGTGCTACAGCCAATCAGAAAGCAGGCCGGAGCGCGCCGGGAAGCTATAAAAGAGGCCGGGCGCGGGGCGTAGCGACGCGTGTTTTACGTCAGTTTGGGTGGTGGCTGCGGAAGAGCGTCGGGAGCGATGTCCGGCCGCGGGAAGCAGGGCGGGAAGGCGCGCGCCAAGGCCAAGTCGCGCTCGTCGCGGGCCGGGCTGCAGTTCCCGGTGGGCCGCGTGCACCGCCTGCTGCGCAAGGGCAACTACGCGGAGCGGGTGGGCGCCGGCGCCCCGGTGTACCTGGCGGCCGTGCTGGAGTACCTGACGGCCGAGATCCTGGAGCTGGCGGGCAACGCGGCCCGCGACAACAAGAAGACGCGCATCATCCCCCGGCACCTGCAGCTGGCCATCCGCAACGACGAGGAGCTCAACAAGCTGCTGGGCAAGGTGACCATCGCGCAGGGCGGGGTGCTGCCCAACATCCAGGCCGTGCTGCTGCCCAAGAAGACCGACAGCCACAAGGCGAAAAGCAAGTAAAAGAAACCTGAGGAGCAGGAGCATTCCCACCTCAAAAGTAACCCAAAGGCTCTTTTCAGAGCCACCCACTTTCTCATAAAAGGAGCTGTAGATCCTAACAAAAAAAACCCCAAAACCTAAAAACTGCCATTGTCTTTGCTGTTGAAAACAAATATTTATTACAAATCTTTCTGAAACTGAACTAAAAAATTGAACTTTAACTTTGCAAAATAACTTAATTGCTGGTAAGTACATACTAAAAATCACAAGGTTTATTCCGTTTAAAAGGAATTGCTGCGTTTTGGTAGGGGTGAGAAGGACACAAAGTTGCAGGTAACTGCAAGAAGGCACCCAGAGCCCCGGCAGGCCTCCTGCATCAGCTTAGCCCTATGTGAAGCTGAGGTAACAGTGATGTCTTTAAAAACAACCCTGCTTCCCTCGAAACAACCTTTTGACCTACAGATTTTTTTTTTTTTTTTAATAACAGTAAGCATTCGGAATTATTAATTTTTAATACAGTTTTCTCATGGCTTTGTCTGAGCTGCCGTGCCCATTTTCTGCCTGAAAACTGAATGGGTTTGAGAATAATTGGTAATCACTGGGCAGGCAATATGAGGTAAAAAAGACTGTTGTCATTTGTGATTCTACCATACATAGTGCTGAACATTACCACAAATATGTTGAAATAGAAATAAAAAAACCAGTGGTTATAGGTCAATAAACTCATTTTAATAATCATATGTTTGAAAACAAATTACTTGAATCATAACTTTGTACAAAATTTTAGTACTGCTGACAGTTACAATAGCAAGAGGTAACGAGCAGTTTACAGGCCTTTGGCAAAACAAAAGGTTATAGGCAATAATAAAATTATCAGCAAATACTTGTTTTAATTGTCTATAGTCTGAAAAATGAAATACATTTATTTTTAATTTGCTTAAGTGCGGTCTCACTGACGTGCAGATGAAGACAGTCCCCCGCTTGCTAGCAGCCAGTCATTTTAGGGTAACAGATACATCAGTTGGATATGTTATATTTAATGTGACTTCCAATGCAGGAATCAGTCACTGGATAGCAAAAAGTGTAATATTTCGTAATCTGCTGTGAAAGGGGAGCCCTAATTGATAACTTGAGCAAGTTTTGTTGTGTAGAAGTATGGACAATCAGCTGCAGCAGTGTCTCCTTAGATAATGATGACTCAGATTTTCACCAATCAAACTGTATCAAAATAAAAACGCTGCTGAATTATAAAATCATAGGCCACTGATTATATTTATTAACAAAAACTAGCTGTGTTAAGTTCACATGTCACCTAATTTCTTGAGAAAATAAATATTTGTGCAGCAGAGCACTAGGGAACCATGTCTGCATTGTGCACACCGAGCAACGCAGTACAAGCTGCTATGCTGTAAAAAGTCATCTCCTTCTGGGCCATAAACAGCCCTTCACGGGACTTTAATCTGCTTCTCGCCTTGTTGCATAACGCGCTAATTTAATTTATTTTAATTATTTTCAAAGGGGTAAAGGATTTTGGACAAAGCAGCTAATTTCTAATCCATATTCAGTGCTCAAGATGAGCCTGTGTTACTTCCTCCTCTTTGAAATCAATTTGCGATGAAAATATCGATTCAAATCCCGGTTTTTCAGTTCAGATTAAGAGAAGACCCTTTAAAGATTAAGAATTAGTTACTGTGGAGATTTAGTTGTCCACGTCGCGGATTTTATTTAGAAGGAAAAACAAAAGTTTCTGTCTCCCGAGGTCTGTCCAGGTCCAGGACTCGGGGTTTATCGCCTCTTTTTTAACTCACCCTTCGCCTCTTCGAAGGGAAACTTTGCCGAGGGGAACAACAGTCTGTCTTTTCCACGCCGCTGCGAACTCGGGGTGGGTCGGTGGCAGAAATTCTGATAAAAACAGGCTTTTTTGACTCCTAAGAAACACAAAATGAGCGGGGAGAAGGGACCTTTCTGCCGTGCAGCGGGGCGGGCGCTGCAACGCACCAATCACCGCGCGGCTCCTCTCTATAAATACGAGGCCGCCGACTTGCTCCAGGCCCAGTGGTTTCCCCTGATTCGTGGACGACGGCTGCCACTATGTCGGAGACCGCGCCTGTTGCCGCTCCCGCTGTCTCTGCTCCCGGCGCGAAAGCCGCCGCTAAAAAGCCGAAGAAAGCGGCGGGCGGCTCCAAAGCCCGCAAGCCCGCGGGTCCCAGCGTCACCGAGCTGATCACCAAGGCCGTGTCCGCCTCCAAGGAGCGCAAGGGGCTCTCCCTCGCCGCGCTCAAGAAGGCGCTGGCCGCCGGCGGCTACGATGTGGAGAAGAACAACAGCCGTATCAAGCTGGGGCTCAAGAGCCTCGTCAGCAAGGGCACCCTGGTGCAGACCAAGGGCACCGGCGCCTCCGGGTCGTTCAAACTGAACAAGAAACCCGGTGAGACAAAGGAAAAAGCGACCAAGAAGAAGCCGGCAGCCAAGCCCAAGAAGCCGGCGGCCAAGAAACCTGCCAGCGCCGCCAAGAAGCCCAAGAAAGCGGCGGCGGTGAAGAAGAGCCCCAAGAAAGCCAAGAAGCCGGCGGCGGCGGCGGCCAAGAAAGCGGCCAAGAGCCCCAAGAAAGCCGCCAAGGCAGGACGCCCCAAAAAGGCAGCGAAGAGCCCGGCCAAGGCGAAGGCGGTGAAGCCGAAAGCAGCCAAGCCCAAGGCGGCCAAGCCCAAAGCAGCGAAGGCGAAGAAGGCGGCGCCCAAAAAGAAGTAAAACGTCTGAGAAAAATTATAGAGTCTGCTCATTTAAATAAACCCAAAGGCTCTTTTAAGAGCCACCCACTTAATCTCAGAAAGAGCTGGAACACTATGATAATCGCAGCAGCAAAACCAAATCTTTTTTTTTTTTTTTTAAATTTTTGGTAGGAATTTGTACCGAAATAAACTTCACATTTTCGAAACTCGCATATTCGGTACAGCTTGCGTGAGAAGACCCCGGCTTCCTTAAAGAGAAAGTGTTCCCCTACGTGCCGTTCGGGAGCTCTGCGATAACAGCGGCGCTTGCTCCGCCCCGTCTTAACTGACCGGCGCAGCCGCGGGCGGCAAGAGGCGGCGGTCACGACGGCCCCGCGGCCCATCGAGCGCCCCTTCGCTGCGGTACCGGGGGGGAGTTTAAAAGTCCCGCGCTGGGCCGGGATTGGCTCCTTCCCCCCAGCCCCGCCCCTCCGCCCCGCCCCGCAGGGCGGTGACCCCCCCCCCCCCCCCCCCCCCCCGGCGGCTGTTCCCGCTGCCGCCCCCAGCGCGGGGAGCGAGCACCGCTCGCTCGGTTCCCTACGGCACCGCAGAGGCCCGCCTCCCGCTTCTCACCGGCCGGGGGAAACGGATCACGGATGGAGAAACGTAAGTGCCGTGCTCCGGGTCTGCTTTTGCCCCCCGCAGAGAAAGTCTCTCCGGCAGCACAGCTGCTGCGGACGGAACTTCGCTTTCATACCGGCGCGGTGGGGCGGGAGGAACCGTAGCCCAAAGCTCTGACAGTCCCAGCCCCCAGCCACCTTGCACATCACCCACCGCCCCCAGATTCACGCTCATAACGGTTTTTTTTATTTATTTATTTTAATTATTATTAAGAGAAAACCGATTCCTGCGCAAGTTTGGGCATTGTTTTTTTCAACTAGAAAACTCTTCATAAGGAAAAAAAAAATCTTTCCCTGTTGCCTAATCGAATAGGGATAGCTACTTCACTGGAAAAAGCGATGATGGCACGGAGGGGGGAGGGAGTGGACTGGAACGTACGGGAAAAAGAAAAAAAAAAAAGAAAAAAAGAAAAGAAAAACTTAGCTACAGCTACGCCTGGAAAAGTTGCTTCAGAAACAGCTTTCAAAATATTTATTAGTCACTGAAAGAGGCAGAAGTATGATTTTTTTTTTTTTTTAAATTAACCAGTATAGCACACAGAAAGCGAGTTCATAATAGAATCTAGGATTTTCTACCGGACTTATAAAGAGGAATTAAAACTCTTAATAAAAGGTGAGCTACCATCCCTCCGCAGTACTTCCGAGTTCTGAAAA
This sequence comes from Balearica regulorum gibbericeps, assembly GCF_011004875.1. NCBI lineage: Eukaryota > Metazoa > Chordata > Aves > Gruiformes > Gruidae > Balearica > Balearica regulorum. The sequence goes on from NC_046184.1 coordinate 54,069,890, forward strand.
CAAGAGCTGGCGAAACACTAGGAAAAAAGTTGCTGCTGCTTAACTACATTAAAGACCAGAGGTAATAACGTGTACTCGTTTGGAAGTTTTAAACAACCAAGTATAACCATACGCTGAGTATAGGCTGCTAACAGAGCCCTCAACACTTAAAAATTAAGTAACAGTTCAGCTACCTAAAAAGGCGAGTACTTAACTTTCTAGTGACATGCAAATAAACAGGCTATTTACATACCTCCCAAGGAAAAAAAAACCCCAACCGTATTCAGCCCTTCTACTTGAAAAAATTGGTGGCTCTTAAAAGAGCCTTTGGGTTAAAACTGACGGTCCGAGGCGCTCTACTTGGAGCTGGTGTACTTGGTGACGGCCTTGGTGCCCTCGGAGACGGCGTGCTTGGCCAGCTCGCCGGGCAGCAGGAGCCGCACGGCCGTCTGGATCTCCCGCGAGGTGATGGTGGAGCGCTTGTTGTAGTGCGCCAGGCGCGAGGCCTCGCCGGCGATGCGCTCGAAGATGTCGTTGACGAAGGAGTTCATGATGCCCATGGCCTTGGACGAGATGCCCGTGTCGGGGTGCACCTGCTTCAGCACCTTGTACACGTAGATCGAGTAGCTCTCCTTGCGGCTCTTCTTGCGCTTCTTGTCGCCCTTCTTCTGCGTCTTGGTCACCGCCTTCTTGGAGCCCTTCTTGGGCGCGGGGGCGGACTTAGCCGGCTCGGGCATGGCGAAAACTCCCCGGTTGCTCTGGAGCACCAGAATGCCCGATAATGCGATTACTCCCATATTTATAGGGACCTTATGCAAATCTCTGGCCTCACCGATCAGCGTTTCTATTGGATAGAGGAGCCAGTGACGTCCATTCTCGTACGAACGCCTTTGTAATTGGTCTTTTTTAAATGCCACCCTAGTATTGGTTAATAACGCGAATCCTATCGGCCAATCACAATCAGCTCTTTCAATCGCAGACTTCGGTAGCGAAGCTCGTCCTCTGCTCTCAGGCCTCGCCTCGCCCCCGGGGTCACCCCGGAGCAGCCGGGCTCACCCGTCTCCTGCAGCTGCCTGCTCGAGCGGATTCGTACCTACAAAATGAAGTTATCAGCAATTTTTCCGGGAAAAGGGGGAAAAAAAAGGGGGGGGGGGGGGAATTGCAAGGAGTTTTGCTACTCCTTCAAGAAATATACCTGCATAGTTCATGTAATAGCCTACATTTGTAACAGCCACAAATTAAATGTCACAGGGGAAAAAATACAACCAGAACAGATGCAGAAAAGATGCAGAAAAGATGCAGAGGCTCTGGAATGTTAAAGGAATAGCTGCTGCCTGTGCAATCACACACTATGGTGTCGCACACACACGCACACTTATTCTTGGGCACGCTTCCTGCTTCTTCAGGCTCGACCTTAGGTTTCCCACAGCAGGGTCTCAGGCGTTGGGTTTTATAAAATAATTAATTTAATTGAAAGGTGCAGCAGCAGGATCAGCCCAGGCTGGGTGCCTCCAGAGAGAGAGACCTGGAACAAAGAAATCCCGGGGCAATTATACCCTTGGGTCCCACACACCCACCTTTCATGTGCTGTCCATGTGTCCTTTGGTGGTGATTTTTGGTCTGGGGTCTTCCTGCATCTACTTGGATTCTTCTTCTGTGTCCAGGCAGGCAGGCTCTTATCTTGTTGACTTGCAGTTTCCACAGTTTTCCCCGAAGGTTGGAGCCTCCTTATCTTCTGGCTTACACTCCTTGTGCATCTGCCCTTGCTGGTGGAATATAGAGAACTGAAGGGTCCCAGACTGGGAAAAACACTATTGAGACATCAGTGTGATATCAAAACACTTTCCCATACTAAAAGACTAAACACAGCTCTGTACTAGCTGTGTACTAGGAAAATTACTGAGATAAATACCTCTGTCAGGCCTAAAGGCTTCAGCAAATCTATCCACTCATGCTAAGTAAAGCTAAGCAAACAGCACAAATCACACCATATTATAAGCCTAAGTAATTTATTCTAATTAAAACCTACTTATTTATGTTAAACAACTAATATCCCTCAACATGGAATACTAAGCTTTGTTACTTGTGTTTGAAATTAATTCATCTAGCCTGCAGAATATGGTTTGTTTTTCAGGACTTTAAATGAGATGGAAGTTCTGATTTAATTTGTAAGTTGAAAGAACGTGGACTTCTTTTGGGATGTAATAAATATTGGATGAATTTGAAGTCAAAGCAAGATATTCCTGGTAAATAAAAATGAGTTATGAATTTAAAATTGAATTTTGAATTGATTGTGAATCATAAATTCTGTCTGTTTTCTTCTTAAGTTGACTTAATTGTTCAAGAAGAAAATGCAATTTTTTAATCAGTCTAACATGATTTAATGGTATTAAGAATCCTGATATGGTTTTGTTGGGTTTTTTAAAATATGTGATAGAGGAAGTGTTCTTTAAGATAGTATTACCCTGTATGTTTAGAAAAGGGCTTATAATATTTTTTTTTTTTAATTAAAATGCTCTGTGGCCACATTATAAATTACAATTATAAATTCATTCATTGGTAAAGGAGAGTGTTATGATCCACTTTTAAAGGGATCAAATTAATTTGTAGTTGAATTAAGCTGGGACTAGATAACTTGGTATCATCATCCAGTGCTATAATGATGACATTTCCTTTTGGAAGCCTTAAGGGCCATTCAAAATCTCAACTTTCTTGGTATCAGAGGAGATGGATGGCATGAGCCTAGAGAAGAAACCTATCTAGCATAGGTAAATGCAGATTAAAGTGGGTGAGACTGCTAAAATCAGAACAAAACTAAGTGCTCAAGGAGATTTGTAAGGATAGTAGGAGAAATTCTGGTGGAAGCAATCAAAAGATCTGTCAGCTTACTAGGCTGGTTTTGCATCTACTTTTTTTTTTTTTTCTTTTTACTTTCCTGGGCAGAACTCTGAAGGCACAAAGATTTCCAGCCTACAACCAAAATTGTGCTTTCTGAAGAAAAGGGATCAGGTGAGGAGAGTGTGGGACCTTTCCACTTCCCAGTGAGTAAGACTTGCTTGCAAGTGCTTCTGCTGTGCTCAACACCCAAACTAGACAAAAGCAGCCACCCGTGTTGAGGAAAGCAGCTTAATTCTGCCTCAGTGATGCTGCAGCTCTCTGGTTTAATGTCCACCTCCCCCAGCCCTGCTCTTTCTCATCAGGAAGAGGTGGATGCTCATCCATCTCCATTTGCTCTGCCTCCCCCACAGCTGCCTTTAGCAGCTCGATCAGCTTGGAGAAAATCTAATAAGGCCAAAGGGAGCTATATCTGCCTCTTCAAGAGAAGAAAAGTAGTTCTTGCTCCAAAGCAAGAAGAGAAGGCAGAGTGGCCCATCTCTAAACATTTAACTCCTCACATGTGCTGTGAACCTGATGACTTTCTTTTGGCATAAACATTACCTGGAAAAGCAGGTCACTGAGAACACCTCTGCCTGGTAATGGGAGTTCTGTCATGAACATCTGTGAAGATCCACAACCTGACATGCCACTCCAGGACAACGTTGCGTAGGATCTCCAGTTTTGTCTCCACAGTAGCAGACAAAGGCCGTTGCTTTTGTTACACTGCTCTGAAACAGAAAATGTAGTATAACACAGGGCAATCTCAGCAACGTAGTCTGTAGATCCAGAAAGCAGACACATTAAAACCAAAACCAAACCCTCCAAGCACAAAAAATCAGATTCTACAACCCTCCCCCCCCCCCCCCCCCCCATTAATCCTGTTAACTCTATTGATCAATTCCAACATAAATGACATTTGATCCAGGTCTTGGAGATTCTCAGTTCTAACAAGTTTTGTAAAGACCAGCTATGGAGTAGAAAGACATTCAGGTTAGAGCCTCAATCGAGGAAAGGCAGCTACTGTGAACTGAACAGCCACCACTTGATTTTAGCCTTCCAGCTGAAAAAAAATCTGTTAAAACCAAAACCCAAACCCAACACAAACAAACAAAAGCAGCAGCTGAGTAATAATTGAAGACCAGTCAGTCCTGGTGTAGTTTGGTTGTGCACGCTGCCTCTTCACGGACAGTGCTAAAGGCAAAATAACTAGGGAGAGGAGTAGGGAGAGGGTTAAGAGATGTTTAGGAAGGGAACTCAAGGTCTTGGAAAGAACTGATTGTGGAAATCTTGTCAATGATGTCAGAAAAGCTGAGTTTATTGCGCTGTTTAGACAGTCAGGATATATGGAAAAGGAATCTAGACATTCATGCTTCTCTTAACAAGCTAAAAAAACCCATGTGCACTAAAAGAAATCTCAGAACTTGTTAATGTCCAGCCACCCGTCATCCATCTCACTTCACTAACAATGGAGTTTCCAGTGACTGACCAAGGCTTTGGAGCATCCAAGGGAAAAAATCCTTCCGACTCAGAAAACTTTAGTCTGACAGAACAGAGAAAAGGCTTCAAGAACAGCTCCAGGACAACTCAGGAATGACAGAGCTTGAAGGAGTCACCAGCCTATTGCATCTTACCAAACAGTATGAACTGTGAGAATCCCTTTTTCCCCATTTGGTGTATCTCCTCCAGGTGAAGACATTGTGCTACAGGCTGTCAGCTTTCTCCTGTTCAGGTAACTGCTCCAGTTGGAAGTTTCTAGGAGCTAATAAAGGCAAAGCTGATGTTAGTGTTTTGCCACTACAGCTCCAGGGTGAGATCTGCATAGCTTTTTCTGAAAAATACTCTTTCTTAATCTGAAATCTCAAGTCAGAAACATAATTTTGTTGTGTCTGTGCTTATTGCCTAAATGGGCTTCAGGAATAAAACCAGAATTTATGAGTGGTATATTGGCTCTCATTAATTCCACCTACTGCAGCCTCTTCAGCCAGGAACACTGGCAGACCACTTATCTGATGAGGGAGAGTCAGACACCCATGTATTATTTTGGGTTTACAGCATACACCATGCTAATGGCAAAAGCTCCTGAAAACCAAACCAACCACAAGCATTGACCAAAGCAAAAAGGCAGAGGCAAAAAGAAAGCTGTTTAAGAGTAGTAGGATAAGTGTTGGAGATTTAGATTTGTTTCTGAACTTAATTTCATTTTAGTCTGGTGCATTCCTCCGTGGGGAATACAGAGAAAGGAACCCATGAGATGTCCCAGCAAAATTTTTAGAACAACTAGACCATCAACAGAAGACATTTAGCACATAGCATTAGGGATTATTATAAATATATTGATGATAAGGCACAGCCATCTGGCAGTTGTGCTTATTTTGGAAAATTTCTAAAATGTATAGTGCACCTTACGATCACTTTTGAGAAGTCTGAATTTAAGGTTATGGGTAGCTACTGTAGACCTTTTAGGTGTTGAGACTGAAATAATAAACATAACTGCATTACAGGCTGCATACCTTGCCATCTCTAGCTGCAAGTTTTCTAGCTTTGTAAATTGCTGAGCGTTGCTGTGATCTGAAGACCTTGTAACTACTTAGAGAAACAGTAAATATATGGATTCCATTTTTACAGCATAAAATAAGTGCACTGACTAAGCCACAGGATGAAAGGGTAAAGCAGGGGGAGAATAAGTTGCCATCCATTTTCTGAAATAAATGACATTTGGAAACTTGAGACTTCCAAAGATGATTACCATAACTGATTTAAATGTTTTCTTCCCTCTGAGTGCAGATATAGACTAAAGTTTATAAAAGTATTATGTTTTGTGTCCAAAAAGTAAAATTATGTGAAGAAAAAAACCTCCAGCAAAACACTTTGAGGTATTATGGATCAGGAAAGAGCAAGACCATGAAAAGGAACAAACACGTACCACATTAATTAAAAACATCTGAAGCAATCTAGATGTTTTTCATAGGTACATTAAGTAGATACCCAAATCACCTTCATTAACACCTAGGTACCATAAACACAAAAAAGCCACATTATCGTGTAGTTAAGAGACCTGTGAAATACCGATTTAACCCTCTATTAAAAAAGAAAGTGTCATCCCCAAGGGAAAAAAATAAAAACAACACGAAAACCAACAAAGTGGATGAATAACAGTACTCAGCAATCACTCTAAAACAATGGAACTACTCGAGCACAGAGACCCCCACGCTCACCCGTGTCACCCCCAGCCCCTGCCCGGCCCTTTGTTGGAGCGCAGCGAAATGGCGGCGGCGGAGCGCGGGCGGGGCAGGGCGGCCCCGCGCGGGCGGGAAGCGGCGGTCCCGGCCCCGCCGTCCCCATTGGCTGGATTTTGCTGCAGACCCCGCGGCCGGCGGGGCCCGGCTCCCCCCCTCCCCCCAGCCGGCACCGGGCGCCGCAAGGACGGGACCGGGCAACCGGGACGCGCGCGGCGGGAAGGAGGGTGTCCCCCTCCCGGGGATTTGCTCCCGCGGCGCCCAGGACGAGCCGGCGGCGGCGCCGGCTGCCTCCCGGGGCAGGGGCCGCGGCCGGAGCCGTGCCGCCCTCGCCCGCCCGCCCGCTGTCGGAGGCGATGTCGCGAACGTCCCTGCCCGCCGGGGGAAGGGCGCGGAGAAGAGCCCGCCCTTGCCCTGCCCCGTCGCAGTCCTCAACCAGGTCGGACCGCCGGCAATATCTGGCGGCGCGGGCGGCCGTTCCCGCCACACGCTGCTGGGGTCGAGCGAGGCGCGGTCATGTCTGGCAGAGGCAAGGGCGGGAAGGGGCTCGGCAAGGGGGGCGCCAAGCGGCACCGCAAGGTGCTGCGCGACAACATCCAGGGCATCACCAAGCCGGCCATCCGCCGCCTGGCTCGGCGCGGCGGCGTGAAGCGCATCTCGGGGCTCATCTACGAGGAGACGCGCGGCGTGCTCAAGGTCTTCCTGGAGAACGTAATCCGCGACGCCGTCACCTACACCGAGCACGCCAAGAGGAAGACGGTCACGGCCATGGACGTGGTCTACGCCCTCAAGCGCCAGGGACGCACCCTCTACGGCTTCGGCGGCTAAACTCGATTCCTGGGAATAGGTTACGCTTTCACAACACAAAGGCTCTTTTCAGAGCCACCCATCCTTTCAGAAGAAGAGCTGTGATCCTTGCTAACCCCTGTGTCGTGTTCCTTTAGTTGCAACAGAGCTCGTGGCTGGGGGGGGGGGGGGGGGGCCCCCGGGGGAATCGGGGGCGTTGGGCTTTCGCTGTCTCCACTCGTAGCCCCCGCTCTCTGACGTCCTTCCCCACCTCTGCCAGCCTCGAGCAACGGCAGAGGTTGAAAGCGGCGACAGGCGATGTCCCGCTTGCACTGCCCGGCAAGAATACTGGGGGGAAAGGGTGTAGCGCTGGGGGGGCTCCCTGGGCTCGAGAGAAAACCACGTTGGCTCTGAAAGACCTGTACGTCCTTTGTCCTAGCCGTGCTCCCCCATTTCCCCCTCACCCCCTCCCCCGCCACGCCCCTCCCGGGCCTCCTTCGAGGCGGGAACGGGACGCGAGGGACCGGCAGGCGGGAACGCCCGGATGCCGGGGGGCAAGCGATGGAGTGAGACAGACAGGCTGCACCGCGGCAGCCTGCAATGGGAAGCTCCCGACACGGCGCCGCTCTCCCCTCTGCCACTGCGGCGGGAAGGGCGGGACAAAGCGGGAAGGCGTGGGGAGAAGAAACGGCTAAAAGCACCCGCGCAGCGCCCCGGGGACTGCAGAGGAAAGAGGCTGCGACCCCCGTGCGAAAGCGCCTTCCCTTGCCGCCTCCCTCCCGCTAGAGGCTGCCCGTTCTCTCGGCACCGCTCTCATGCGCCCTTCTCCTCCCACCCTGCGTCGGCAGCGCTCAGCGGGAACCTCACAGCTGCCAGCGCACGCGGCTCGAACCTCCCCGTTATCCCAGAATCAGCGCTGCCCCGAGCGCGTAAAAGGGAGCGTGGCACAGGCTGCCCACGCCCGCTCCCAAAACACAGCGACACAGCTCTCTCCGGTGGCCGTGTGGTGGCTCTTAAAAGAGCCTTTGGGTTTGGCGGTGGCAGGGCGGGAGCCTCAGGCGCGCTCACCGCGGATGCGGCGGGCCAGCTGGATGTCCTTGGGCATGATGGTGACGCGCTTGGCGTGGATGGCGCAGAGGTTGGTGTCCTCGAAGAGCCCCACCAGGTAGGCCTCGCTCGCCTCCTGCAGCGCCATCACGGCCGAGCTCTGGAAGCGCAGGTCGGTCTTGAAGTCCTGCGCGATCTCGCGCACCAGGCGCTGGAAGGGCAGCTTGCGGATCAGCAGCTCCGTCGACTTCTGGTAGCGCCGGATCTCGCGCAGCGCCACCGTGCCGGGCCGGTAGCGGTGCGGCTTCTTCACGCCGCCCGTGGCCGGCGCGCTCTTGCGGGCCGCCTTGGTGGCCAGCTGCTTGCGGGGCGCCTTCCCGCCCGTCGACTTACGCGCCGTCTGCTTCGTACGCGCCATCCTTACACGTTCTGCTCCTCAGAGACACACCGGACTAACAAGTGAAAACTGTTAGACTCTACCCTCACTGGCTCATTTTTATATCCAAGCTCTGCTCGTTCATTGGCTGATGGAAAGCGCCGATGTCATTGGGCGATTTCGAAAATCCCGCGTTAACCCCTTCTGTGCTGAACCGCGCTCTTTAATAGTTAAATTACAGGGTTGATCTTTCCATCTTCCATTTCTTATGAAACGGCTTTTCTTTTTTTTTTTTTAACGATTTGTCGTTATTAACTGTGCCCTTCATCAAATTAATTGTTCTCATACAACCCGCAAAAGCAGTCTGCTATCAAAGATGGATAAAAATAAAACATTTTATAGTTTAATCAGAAGGATTTTTTCATGTTTAATTAGTGAAACCTAAACTTGTAAAAAGCAAGTAAAATATATTTTATGGTTCTAAATTATTTAAGATGTATTTCCTATGGAATTTAATGCTTTATTTATAATCTAAAATTAAAAACGCTATACTAGTGGGGTTTTTTTATCAACTGAAGTCATATAATTAAAACATGGACCCAGTAAGGGAGATTCAGAGTCACAGACACCTCAGAAAAAAAAAGGAGAAGTAAATACTAGAGAAATAAAACTTTAAAGGCCTTTCATGCATCCCTGAAAAAGAGGGAAAAGACTAGTTCCTTTTGGAAAGAGCCAGGGCTCCGGCACCTTCAGCTACCGCCGTGGTGACAGAATATTTGGGCAGGCCAATTAAATTGTTCGATTACTCGACCAATCAGAAACTGGAAGGCGTGGCCTCCACCCGCTATAAGTAAGAGTCGCAAGATCTCTCGTTCCCCTTTCTGAGCGGCACGAATCGGCGGGTACCATGGCGCGTACGAAGCAGACGGCGCGTAAGTCGACGGGCGGGAAGGCGCCCCGCAAGCAGCTGGCCACCAAGGCGGCCCGCAAGAGCGCGCCGGCCACGGGCGGCGTGAAGAAGCCGCACCGCTACCGGCCCGGCACGGTGGCGCTGCGCGAGATCCGGCGCTACCAGAAGTCGACGGAGCTGCTGATCCGCAAGCTGCCCTTCCAGCGCCTGGTGCGCGAGATCGCGCAGGACTTCAAGACCGACCTGCGCTTCCAGAGCTCGGCCGTGATGGCGCTGCAGGAGGCGAGCGAGGCCTACCTGGTGGGGCTCTTCGAGGACACCAACCTCTGCGCCATCCACGCCAAGCGCGTCACCATCATGCCCAAGGACATCCAGCTGGCCCGCCGCATCCGCGGTGAGCGCGCCTGAGGCTCCCGCCCTGCCACCGCCAAACCCAAAGGCTCTTTTAAGAGCCACCACACGGCCACCGGAGAGAGCTGTGTCGCTGTGTTTTGGGAGCGGGCGTGGGCAGCCTGTGCCACGCTCCCTTTTACGCGCTCGAGGCAGCGCTGATTCTGGGATAACGGGGAGGTTCGAGCCGCGTGCGCTGGCAGCTGTGAGGTTCCCGCTGAGCGCTGCCGACGCAGGGTGGGAGGAGAAGGGCGCATGAGAGCGGTGCCGAGAGAACGGGCAGCCTCTAGCGGGAGGGAGGCGGCAAGGGAAGGCGCTTTCGCACGGGGGTCGCAGCCTCTTTCCTCTGCAGTCCCCGGGGCGCTGCGCGGGTGCTTTTAGCCGTTTCTTCTCCCCACGCCTTCCCGCTTTGTCCCGCCCTTCCCGCCGCAGTGGCAGAGGGGAGAGCGGTGCCGTGTCGGGAGCTTCCCATTGCAGGCTGCCGCGGTGCAGCCCGTCTGTCTCACTCCATCGCTTGCCCCCCCGGCATCCGGGCGTTCCCGCCTCGAAGGAGGCCCGGGAGGGGTGTGGCGGTGAGGGGGGGGAGGAGGAAATGGGGGAGCACGGCTAGGACAAAGGACGTACAGGTCTTTCAGAGCCAACGTGGTTTTCTCTCGAGCCCAGGGAGCGCCCCCAGCGCTACGCCCGTTCCCCCCAGTATTCTTGCCGGGGAGTGCAAGCGGGACATCGCCTGTCGCCGCTTTCAACCTCTGCCGTTGCTCGAGGCTGGCAGAGGTGGGGAAGGACGTCAGAGAGCGGGGGCTACGAGTGGAGACAGCGAAAACCCAACGCCCCCGCTTACCACCCGCACCACCCACCACCCCCCGCCACGAGCTCTGTTGCAACTAAAGGAACGCGACACAGGGGTTAGCAAGGATCACAGCTCTTCTCCTGAAAGGATGGGTGGCTCTGAAAAGAGCCTTTGTGTTGTGAAAGCGTAACCTATTCCCAGGAATCGAGTTTAGCCGCCGAAGCCGTAGAGGGTGCGTCCCTGGCGCTTGAGGGCGTAGACCACGTCCATGGCCGTGACCGTCTTCCTCTTGGCGTGCTCGGTGTAGGTGACGGCGTCGCGGATCACGTTCTCCAGGAAGACCTTGAGCACGCCGCGCGTCTCCTCGTAGATGAGCCCCGAGATGCGCTTCACGCCGCCGCGCCGAGCCAGGCGGCGGATGGCCGGCTTGGTGATGCCCTGGATGTTGTCGCGCAGCACCTTGCGGTGCCGCTTGGCGCCCCCCTTGCCGAGCCCCTTCCCGCCCTTGCCTCTGCCAGACATGACCGCGCCTCGCTCGACCCCAGCAGCGTGTGGCGGGAACGGCCGCCCGCGCCGCCAGATATTGCCGGCGGTCCGACCTGGTTGAGGACTGCGACGGGGCAGGGCAAGGGCGGGCTCTTCTCCGCGCCCTTCCCCCGGCGGGCAGGGACGTTCGCGACATCGCCTCCGACAGCGGGCGGGCGGGCGAGGGCGGCACGGCTCCGGCCGCGGCCCCTGCCCCGGGAGGCAGCCGGCGCCGCCGCCGGCTCGTCCTGGGCGCCGCGGGAGCAAATCCCCGGGAGGGGGACACCCTCCTTCCCGCCGCGCGCGTCCCGGTTGCCCGGTCCCGTCCTTGCGGCGCCCGGTGCCGGCTGGGGGGAGGGGGGGAGCCGGGCCCCGCCGGCCGCGGGGTCTGCAGCAAAATCCAGCCAATGGGGACGGCGGGGCCGGGACCGCCGCTTCCCGCCCGCGCGGGGCCGCCCTGCCCCGCCCGCGCTCCGCCGCCGCCATTTCGCTGCGCTCCAACAAAGGGCCGGGCAGGGGCTCGGGGGGGCGACCTGGAGGCTGCGGTTGTGGTTTTCTGGTCAGTCGATGTTGTCGGCTTGGGGAAGGTCACTGTGTGTTAACATTCCCTTTGGCATAGCTCTTTGGTTCAGGAATAATTTTTGGAGCCCGAATGGTTCCGGTATACTCGTTTAGCAGCTTTTTCTTTTCGGGAGAACGTCGTGGGTTTTGTTGGGGATCTGTCAGCACCACGAGTCTACGCTAGGGGAGCTGCTGCGGTGTCTCCCGGAAGCACGACCGGTGTAGAAAGCCTGCAAGCCAAGCCTTCTGTTCATACAGTTTTACTTTTTCGTAGTGTTTAAATTTATAATTTGTTATTATTTTAATAACATATGAGGTTATTTTTACTTTGTTCTCGAAGGATCATCAAATTAGCGCTATTCCAAACTGTTGCCATTTACCATCTCTTTCTTGTCAGGAGTTTTTACCTAATTAATTATATCTGCGTGCAATACACAGGTTTTATTTTTCCTGCTTGGTTGGTGCAGTATTTGTAACTTTGTTTGACTCCCCTCTTTTCCCTGTTTCATAATGGGTCTCTGCTACTATAATGCTTCTTGGTCATGAAAACTTTTTGCTTGGTAATTTCACAGCCCTTTTCCTTTCAGTTGTCACGTGAGGGTTTTGGGGTTTGGGTTTTTTTTTTCATTTCTTGTCCTTTTTCATCCCTCTATCTTGAAAGAATTTTCTGTTTTGGGGGGGGGGCTTTGGGTTTTTGGGGAGGATCGTTTTTTTCTCTCTCTCTGTGGCCTTCTAGTATATATGTCAGTTTATGTTTGAGCACCATTTTGATAAGTCTAGCTACTCAGCTTTGCAGTATTTATATAAACCCTTATTAGTATCACCTGATTTAGTTCTACAGAAGTAGCAAAGAGGTATTTATCTTTGCATATAGAATCATAGAATGGTTTGGGTCAGAAGGGACCTCAGACAGAGATTATCTAGTTCCAACCCCCCTGCCATGGGCAGGGACACCCTCCACTAGACCAGGTTGCCCAAAGCCCCATCCAACCTGGCCTTGAACACTTCCAGGGAGGGGGCATCTGTATCAACCTTAATGGTGCTGGAGTTCACTTACTCTTTGAGGAAAAAAAGGAATTTATATGCAGTCTTTTTTTCCCTTCCCGTTTATGGGTTACAGCGTGAATACAATAAAACAGAGCTCAGTAAATCTGCATAACTGTAGAGTGTAGTCTCCCCTGCCTATTACTTTTCTCAGTATTTAATATCATATACCTTTTCCCTAGCAGTCATGAGCGTGGTTTTCCCTCTATTTGCCTAGATTCAAAGGGCCTCTTTTGTTCTCTTCAGGACTGCTGAAAGAATTATTTTTCCCTTCTCATCTGGCACATTTTATTTTTAATCATGTAATTTTTTGCACATATTTTCTATAGCTTTGTTTTCATTTCACCTAATTAGTTCAAATGGTGTAGGTGTTAATATTCTAATAGATTATCCACTTAAACAATTTAATTCTCTTTATGTGGTTTAGTGGGAGTAAGTATTCTGCCTTGCAAGCTGCCCTATTCACCTCCCATGCCTAGTGTTGTTTGGCACTTTGTCAAAAAGTTGCAGCCTCTTTTAGCATCCATTTGTAGCTTCTTTTTAGTTCACTAGATGGCTTTTTGTGATATTTATAGTGCACTTAATATTTTTTTCTATGAAATTTAACCTTTGCTTATTTTTGCATCATATTTTCTTGATCCTCTCTAATTAAGTTCCCTAAATATTCGACTTCTCATCCTCATCCAGGGCCCATTGCCTCTTAAGAGTGACAACTCAATTCAAGAACTGAAACATCTAGCTATGTAATTTGTTCCTGACCTAAGCAATAGCTTAGCTTCAAAAGGGATAAAAAACCATAGATGGTCTGAAGCGTGAGTTTTTATTATGACCAATTTTACGCAGAATCTTGGTAGATATGATAGCAATGTCCAGACACATAGATTGCTGTATTACAGTGTGCTTGGGTTATTTGAGGAAATATTATTCTATATTTCATTACTGTTAAAGTCAAGTTATGCTTACCCAATTTTATCTTTTCCAGACCAAACTACAGACAGTTTAATTTGCTTGTTTTTTACTTTAGCATAATATATGTGTGTGGTATCTTTCTAAACTTTTCACTGGCAGCTCTAGGTATAAAATAACAGTGTATATATTATTGAAGTGTTGGGGCATTCCTAAAATACACAAAATTAAACCAACAGAAGGGGCACATATCATGTTTACAGGACCTCAAACCTTTCAGTGTTCTGGAAAAGAAGGAAGGAGCTCTGAGCAGTCAGCATTGATTGAATTCTTGAGTAACACTTCATTTCCTAATATGACATCTTGGTCTCGTATTTTATGGCCAGTGTTCATCTTTTGCTACTGGTGGTCCATTTTCATGGATTTTATTACTCAGAACCAACAAGGAAGAATATGAACTACCCATTAATGTTTGTGGGTTGTTTTGGTTTTTTTTCCCCACAGTTCATCTTTTCCCATTAATCAAGACAGCATGGAGAGGATGAAAAGTTCTGTTTTCCTCTTCCTGATCAGACAGCATTAGTTGGAAGAGCCTTGCGCTGTCTCCCATGATGCGGGAAGGCAGCCGGGGCACACTGGAGTGAAGGAGCAGGTTGGGTGAGGTCAGGAAGGAGTGAGGAAACAACTCTACTCCTCTTCCCACTCTAGGTATATCATAGCAGATCATAACACTCCTCTTCCCTTCTGCATCAGCTTTCAATCTCCCATCCTCCATTCCTGCTAATGCTCCTGACCTTCCCAAAAGACGATCATCCCCTTGAGGAGGCTGTTGAAATTATGTGAACTTCAAAATTTGTTTTCTCTTCAGTGATGTACATTTTTTGGGGGTTTTCAGGAAACGTGTTTAGTTGTTATCTGAAGGGAGTTGCTGATCTCTCGGTAGATCTGCCAGCACATGTATTTTCAGGTCCTTAGGGGAATGAATATCAACTTAGAACAGCTAAAAGTATCGTGATAGAAATGTTGAAATTTGGAGATGAAGCTTTGCTTCACCTCCTAAAGGAGAAGCTTGTGATAAATATGCTATTTTACTTAGGTGAGACATTTGTGAGAGAAAGGAATAAAACTGCATCGTCTTCCTAGGGAAATGTAAGTGTTCTCAGAGCATAATCACATGAAATGTAGAAATCCAAGGAAACATGGAGATGGATTTTTTTTTTTGCCTAGTGATAACCAACGTGATGAAAATACTGCAGAAGATATCTAATTCTGTGGAAAAAAAAATATTGTTGTAAGTTGCATCACAAATTTGTTAATTAAAGCACAAGCAAAATTAATGCTCTGTGCATCCTACTCATATGGAGATTCCAAGGTGTCAGTCTCTGCCCAAGCCATCAACCTGCACTCTTCAAGGAGCAGCTGCTGCCCAGGCATTCATACGTGGTTTTGGGGCCTGTTAAAGTATGCCATCCCCTTTGGCCCATTGCTGGAATTACAACCAGGCGTTCTCTCAGGGGCTGTCAGGTTGCAGCCTTCGCAGCTGCATCAGCTAAATCATTCCCCTTACTAATTTCTGTGGCACTCTTGGTATGGGCTGGGCAGTGTATAAGAGCAATTTCTGTAGGTAGTTGGATTGATTCCAGCAAGTCATGTATTTCTTCTCCATTAGATACCTTTTTTCCTGATGATGTGATAAATCCTCTTTCTTTCCATAACATCCCGGTTGCATGACATATCCCAAAGGCATACCGAGAATCTGTATAAATACTAATTTGTTTACCTTTCCCCAGACGTGTTAAAGCTACCAGCCCTGCTCCTTGTGCACTCATTGCTGGGAGGGCTTCAGCTTCTATTACTTGCCCTTGGCTGACCACAGCATATCCAGGCTGGCGTTGTCCATGCAGGTAGTAGGATGACCCATCTATGAACAGAGGTAGGTCTGGATTCTGCAAGGGAACATCAGTTAAATCTGCTTATGGTGTGCTTAAAACATTCATCACCTGTGCACACTGGTAACGTTTTTCCCCATCGTCAGGCAGGGTTATTAGGGTTGCTGGATGCAAAGTATTATATCTTATCAAAATTACATTATCTGCCATTAGAATGATCAATTAGTATCTGTGTGCCTGTTGTGGTGGTAGCGCTTGGGTCGCATACTGTTTCAACAGTATTTCCCTTCGTGTGGGACGTAAACTGTCACAAGGTGTCCCAATATGATGGGGCAATTTTTTTCTAATATTGCGGCTGCTGCCATGGCTGATTTAACGCAAGCTGGTGCTCCTGCTGCAACTGGATCTAGTTGTGTGGAGTAGTATGCAACCGGTCTCTGGTGGGGTCCTAATTTCTGTGTTATCACTCCACTGGCTATTCCTTTCCGTTCGTGCACATATAAATTGAAAAGCTTTGCATAATCCAGGAGCCCTAGAGCAGGAGCTGATGCCAAGGCTCTTTTTATTGCTTTAAAAGCTTGCTGTCTTTCCAGGTCTACCTCCTCATTTCTTGTTGCTTCTGTCAGAGGCTTTGTTAATTCTCCTAATCCAGGAATCCATGGCCAACAAAATCCCGCAGCCCCAAGAAAACCTCACAACTGTTTCTTCGTAACTGGGCACGGAAGCTTTATTATTGCCTCTACCCTTTCTGGATCTATTACTTGCTGCCCTTCCCTTAGGATGAACCCTAGATATTTGACTTCTTTCTGACACAGCTGAAGTTTAGATGGAGATGCACAATGACCTGTCTCTGCTAAGATGATATATAGATGTGTAGTATCTTTTATGCAGGTGTCTTTATCTTTACTTGCTATGAGCAAATCAACTACATATTGTACAACAGCTGATTCACCCGGTAGTTCTACATCTTTCAAATCATTTCTCAGTATTTGAGAAAAAAATTGTAGGTGATCCTGCAAACCCTTGTGGGAGACGCATCCAGGCTAATTGTTGTCCTTTCCACGTGAAGGCAAATAAAAGCTGGCTGTCTTCATCTAAAGGGATACTAAAGAAGGCGGCAATTAAATTAATCACAATGAAATATTTTGCCTAATGTGGTATTTGCACAAGTATAGTAGAGGGATCAGGCACTACTGGATGAGGAGCCACTACGTGCTGATTAATTATCTGTGGATCTTGTATAAAATGGTATTTGAGGTCCCCATCCTCATCCAATCGATTCTTTTTTACAGCGAGTATAGGAGTATTGTATGGTGACATACATACTTTTAAAATTCCTTGTGTTAATACTAGTCTATTTGCTTTTGAATGCTTTTTTTTTTCAGCTTCTTGGGATAGGGTACTGTTTCACAGCCAGAGGAGGGCTTCCTCCCATATTTTTTATGTTTACAGACTGAGCAGAAACTAGCAATCCTACAGCCATGCTAGTTTTACTCCACAGATTTGTTGGTAGAAATTTTAATATTTCCTGTATTTTTAGCTCATTATTAGGGCTGCCAGTGACCACAGGCACTCCCATGATTATTAAATCCATTCCTTCAGGTGACAAGTGTAATTTTACATCCAAAGCCTGCAAAAGATCTCTCCCCAACAGGCACACTGAGAAGTCCTCCGTTAATACAAATTGCCCCCATGTACTCTTGTTCCCTATAGTTACTAACAGGGATTTACTTAAATTCTACTCTTTCTGCCCTGGGACTCCATGTATTAAAATTTTGTCTGTGGTCCTAGATCCTTTTGGGGTAAAATTCAAAAGGGATAACATAGCTCCTGTGTCTACCAAGAATTCAATTTCACAAACTTCAACTTTACCTATAATACATCCCCACTGGTCCAATTGGGTTACACACATATTAAAATTTCTAATTTTTCTATCCCTCCCCACCCCCCGCTTCAGATCCACAGGGTCCCGTTTCTCTAGTCATTGCGATTGCAAGAATTCCTGGGGCAGTTGCCTCTGTTGAAAATCTCTTCCTAGTGTCCTGTCCCGTGGCCAGTATGGGTATTCCCACTGTAAATGTCCTAAATTCCCACAATAGTAGCACTCCCTTCCAGCATTCCTTCCCTTTTCTCTTTCCCTTCTTTCTGGTCTTAACTCAGACCATGAATCTGACCTTCTCACCCTCTAGCCCCATTTCTCATTTGCAAATTCCTTGCTAAAACCGCAGCCAGTAAATTTGCCTCCTGTTCTTTGATTTATTCTTTTTTCCTCTCTGTAACCTGCTCAACTTTTTGCCGTTACTCACGTCCATTGTATACAAACACAGCAACACTCAAAATCTTCTGCAAATTTTCTCACTGCCACCTAGGCATCTGTTCCTTACAGTATTTCTTTATATCAGGGGCTGCCTGATCCACAAAGATGCTAATTACGAGCATTTCATTAACATTTTGCCTGGTCATTCCCCCCCGTATTTCAACAAGGCTTGTCGGAGTCGCATCCAAAAAATCACTAGGGTGTTCGTCTGGCCTTTGTCTGCACTCCAATACCTTAGCCCAATTTATCCCCTTTGCATGCCCTGATTGCTTTTACTAAATTTTGGAGTGCAGTTTGGCAGGCGGCTCTACCCCCTGCGTTATTATAATCCCAATTGGGATTATTTGCCTGCCAGGGCTTTCTACCTCCTCCAGCCTGTTGTGCTAATTCTGCATCTTTATTAATAAACTTTTCACTTGCATCTGGCTGAAACAACTCTCTTAAAAGTATTTGAGTATCTTCCCAATTTGGGTTATACCCAGTGCATTTCTTAGAAAACAACTGAGCACGTTTGTCAGCATCCTCTCTCAGTCTTGCCATTTTACTCCCCCACGTAGCTCCGTCACCAGAATTCCAAGGCCGATTAGTAAATACGTGCAGCACAGGGGGAGCCCCACCACCTCCCGGTTGCATAGCAGCAGGATTAGGTAAGACGTTAGAAATCAGAGGATAGAGTCCAGCAGCCAGCAGAGCAAAATCAGAAAACAGAGAAGGAGCATTAGGCATGTAAAGCAGAGCGGATGCAATTGGAGCATTCTCTGAGGCTTTATTCGGGGCAGTAAGCCTCCATTACTGCAAGTAATACTGCAAGTAACTTTGGCAAGGCCTCTTTCGTCCCGCTCCCAGTCATCCCAAACATACCAGTAATCCATTTGTCCTAGGAACCTATCCTCAGTGGGTTTGTGCTGGTCAAAGGTCCCTTGCGGTGGCCACCATTCTGCCAGGTTTCCATCTCTAGTTGTAGCTGACGAGCCTTCTCGACATAAAATACTGCCCTTTCTTGATAGAGTCGCTGTACCAAAAATGATATTCCAATTTTGCATGACCTCAGCCAATGGCATCCCCTTTTCTGAGCCGGGTAAGTCTCCCATCACTTTCTCAATCTCTGTGTGCTCTACACTGGCCAGGCCACACGCTCCCTGTGCGATTTACGCTGGCCAGGCCAGGCGCTCTCAACAGCTGCAGCAAAAAAATAAACCTCTTCTCCCTCTCTCTCTTTTCCCCCCAAATTCTGCTCCAGGAATTTTAACACTCGCCCTTTGGCGACTCCCGCTCCAGAGGTCCCAGGTGAACTCACCCATTGCCAGCAGCTGGAAGTTTGGAGCCAAGAGGATCCAAAGGTGGTGGCCTAGGGTCCCATCTCAGTCGCCAAACTGTTAAAGGAGTAGCTGCTGCCTGTGCAATCACACACCATTCATGGTGTCGCACACACACGCACACTTATTCTTGGGCACGCTTCCTGCTTCTTCAGGCTCGACCTTAGGTTTCCCACAGCAGGGTCTCAGGCGTTGGGTTTTATAAAATAATTAATTTAATTGAAAGGTGCAGCAGCAGGATCAGCCCAGGCTGGGTGCCTCCAGAGAGAGAGACCTGGAACAAAGAAATCCCGGGGCAATTATACCCTTGGGTCCCACACACCCACCTTTCATGTGCTGTCCACACGTCTTTTAGTCCAATGATGACTTTCGGTGTGGGGTCTTCCCACATCTAATCAGATTCTTCTTCTGTGTCCAGGGAGGCAGGCTCTTATCTTGTTGACTTGCGGTTTCAGCCAAAGGTTGGAGCCTCCTTATCTTCTGGTTTACACTTGTGCACCTGCCCTTGCTGGCTGAACGTGGAGAACTGAAGAGTCCCAGACTTAGGAAAAACACTACCAAAGCATCAGTGTGATATCAAAACACTTTCCCATACTAAAAAAACCTAAACACAGCACTGTACCAGCTGCTAGGAAAATTACTAAGAAAAATAACTCTATGGTGGTGTAAAGGCTTCAGCAAATCTAGCTACTCATGCTAAGTAAAGCTAAGAAAACAGCACAAATCACACCTTATTATAATCCTAAGTAATTTATCCTAATTAAAACTTACTTCTTCACATTAAACGACTAATATCCCTTAACATACACATCTGCCCAGGCCATCTGCCAGGAAACTGAAGACAGACCCATTGGCATGACTAGTGGTTATCCCCAAATATAAGGGAGAATCCCACATTTTGTACCTGACAGCTCACTATGCCCCTAAATTACTGATGGACCGTCTGAGTTTTGGTCAGCTTAGCCCTAGTTTTCATTCTCATTGACCTGGACTGACTGCTCCCCAAGAGTCTGTCTGCCCCAGGAGGATTTCTTCTCAGGTGTACATTTACCTTCAGGCTCTACTCGCAACTGTGTGCTGAAGCCACCGCCGGTGCATTAAAAGTCACTTTGCTCCAGGTGGAAGATGGGAATCCTCGTGCAGTGTGGATCGTGGCAGCTCTTACCCCAGGAACAGTGGGGTCCGTCTCTGACAGATCTTTATAAACCTCACTAAAAATCATACACGTATTTATTAATTACTGATGCTTAAGAGTGATACCTTGTCATGCATTGGTGTGTTCATATGCTAACCCTTTCTGGTTATCCCCAAACTTGCAGAAATTGGCAAGGAGTAGCTTGGGCTGAAAGCAAAAGAAACAGCACATAGGAGAAAGTTACAAAGTCCTTTATAAGCCAATAACCTATTTTCCCCTCCCTTGTTTAATGTATAGTAATTAAATATTAGTCTTATTAGTATTATCTTGATAATGATTATCCTATGCTGCTGCTGTTCTGTGTGATACTGTGCTTTATACCTCCAGCATGTTATATGTGCATGCATCTAGGCAAATACATGCATGTATCTAGCATGAAATTTTCTGTTGAAATCCTCCCCTATCTAAAAAAGCATCACAGCTGCTCTGATGTGGCAGCAAGGTCCTTCAGCACTTAGTAGTCTCTACAGACACAATGAGTGCCTACAACTACCAACTAATGGGAACCTCACTGCCTACAGACACATGTGGACTTGGACTTCTGGATCGTAATGGATGGTGGCAAATCAAACCATCCTTTTGGTAATAAACAAGATCTCCATTTGCCTGACCTGCAACAGTGCTCTTACTATGACCTTTATGTCATACATATCTTGAGCTCTCCAAGCTTTAGGTGTTTTGGATGTCATTAAATGAAAATAAACTTCAGCATTCTCATTTATTCACTTTTTTTTTTGACCATAGTTTTAGGTTTCATTGCCTGTCCTCCTGATCCCTGACTCAGTGTTCAGAACTGACTCACACCATTTCCACCTTCACTGCGCCCTCTCCAGGTTGATCCTAACAAAAAAATCGTCCCACATCTGAAAACAATAAATAAATAACTAAAATAATTTGTTCAATGCTCAGAAGCACTACAATTAAAATAATTTAAATGTCAAGAATCACCAGAAGAAGAACAGAGAACAAAACAAAGTATAATATATCTTTGTAGCATTGTGTGAAATAGTTGCACCTTGAGTAGTACTATGCACATTTCTGGCCTGTAAATTAAAAAAAAAAAAAAAAAATTAAAAAAAAATACAGTGCAACTGGAAAAGAAAGTTCTGAGAAAAGTGATAAAGATGATTTAAGGTCTAAAGAGGCTTCTCTACTAAGGATACTAGGATACTTTCAGAACAGAGACAACTACTGGGTGAAGATGCTCTTGCTTATCATCTTCTTTACTATCTGTAAGGTCAGTGGCTAAATCTATCAAATTTAGTGAGGTCTAATCTAGTTTATAAAGTTAGTTACCAACCAAAAGGTTACTGAGGACAGAAAGGCTGCCTAAAATCATAAGTGGTTTCCTTAAGTAAATGGACTCCTTATCTCTTATCGGCTTTTTGCAAATGAAAGAGAAAAGCTCAAGGTGGCAAGTGAAAAGGTGAGGACAGAGCCATCTCTCTCCTCTATAGAAATCAGTTCTGGAGAACACAGCTGCTTGCATAACCATAAGCACTTCCTAACACTGCCAGTAAATAGTTCCCATCTTTTAAAGACTTCTGAACTGATCCCTGGTGTTATTAACCGCCATTTAATTACATGCACTTCCCGAGGATCAGTTTTGGGTTTGCCATAAGGTCAAAAAAAACCCCAAACACACAACAAACCCCCCAAACCACTTCCCCTAAAAAAGAAGCTCCTGTTCATTTGTTTAATTTTTTTTTCTTTCCTCATGGTTTCCAAGTTACTAGCATGCTGGTTTGTGCAGGTGCATCTATGGTTCTCTACTTCAGGAGACAACAGAGGAAGTTCCATAACAGGAAAAAAAAGCTGCAGTGTCTATAGGAAGGGGGAAGGCTGGGGTTTCTATTTGAAATCCCTCCCCACTTGTCAAGGGCAATATCACCCATATGCAGAGTGCAGACTTGAAATAATCGAATTCTTAAGGAACTAATATATAGAGATGCCATCTGGAGAGGAAAGAAGGTTTGTTTTCATCGACCTAGTTGGTATGGTAGGGTTGTTTCTGTACCGTGCAGTCATGTGTCAGGTTTTCTAGGACAGGAAGAACAAGGGGGAAACGCTCTACTGATCAGGGCCTCCTTATAGAAGTAGTTTATCAAGGAGGATGGTCAGTTGTGCTCTCAACCATGAAGTCTGCAGAATCAAAATAACATTTTCTAACAGAACAAGCTGGAACCCCAACAGCTCCTTGTTGTTTGGGGTTTTTTTGTTATTTGGGGGGGGTTTGTTTGTTTGTTTTACCCTGGGCAGCAGCTACAGTATAAATAAAGCAGTTAAAATAAAACCAACACTCGATGAAAGAAACACTGGAGATATTCAAAGCGCAGTCTGGTTTTTGCAGCAGCCAGGGCAAGGCACTCACCACCTCACCACGACGTCATTCGGCAAATTCGCTTTCCTTGCCTGCGGATTAACCGAATGGAAACGACTCGGGGAGGAGGAGGGTGGCGGAAAAGGCAACCGGAGGGTCATAGAAGGGAAGAAAGGAGGAAGAGGCGGGGGGGGAAGCTCCTTCCCAGGCGGGATTGGTCCGAAATTGCTGCAGCGGGGGGCGGGCGGTGCCCGGGGCCGCCTCTCCCCGGCAGCTGCCGCCGTGCGCCCGAGCCTGGATTTGGGAATCCCCCAAACCCATCGATCCTCCCCCCCCCGTTACTCAGTACCACAGTAACATTAGGGAGACTCCCAGAAGATGCAAAGAGAAGCGCACCCAAGGACTTAGCTACGATTTAGGTCAATCTGCTTTTCTACTAATATTAGGTACACTCAGAGCATTTCCTGTTACCTGCCAATGTAGGCTTTTGCTCTGTTACTACAGCTGTAGTGCGATTGGATTTCAGACTTTCATTCAAATTTCCTGAATATCAGCATTAGTGTGAATGGAGACATGCGAATTTTTCATGTTTACTAGTGTCTAAATTGATTCTGTGGTGTATACCTGAGAGAAATAAACATTATCAGTGATATTTTTTTTAACCTCATTTGGTGCATAAGCAGGCCTGTTTTCATATTCATTTGAAAAGTAAATTACTAATGATATATTCAAAAGGTTTCTATATATTACACCAGATTTGTAAGATATCCCTACTTGATCATATTTTGTTTTGCTATGTATGATTGTAGAAAGGTACTAAAGGAACTATATATTTGAGTGAAGGGGTTTGAGTAGTTTATGAATAGATCTGTAAATGTTTAACCTTTGTGTAGACTGCATCACAAATATTCAAATAAGTTTTACAAAGAACAGCCCACAGTTTCATGGATATGCTATAAATAGCAGGTAAATAATTCCATTCACTTTTGTAGGCAAATACTCCAACTTGCCTATATTTTGATAAATACAGTAGCCTAAGGCAACTTCTCCTGAAAGGCAGGGGGAATTAAAAAAATAAATCACATCATCTTCAGTGGAAGACTGCTTAGTACCAAGGGAATTTGGACAGGGTCTTTATGCTGTCCACAATCAGGTTGTTATTGAGCAAACAAGCACAGTCTTTTTCAAGAAAAATGAGTAAAACATTTTGAAAGAAAAGAACATTAAAGGACTTTTCCTACATACTATTGTCACTATGAAGTTAATCAAAATATCAATGTTTATCACTTCGCTCTGTTTTACTTGCCTGTCTACATACTTAGGAATGTTTCTGCAACTGAGCATAGGTTTTGTTGGTTTTGATTGTGTTTTTTAGTATTACCTTGCATATTATGTTCTGATGCTTTATGGAAAACCAGAGAATTATGAAGTAACTGCAGGTTGAATAACGTTACCTGAGACCAGGCTGAGTGATTGTGCTACCTATGCCATAGCTAGTACTTTAAAGCATTAGTGTGAACCTAAAGGTCAAAAGTATTTTAGGTCATCTATGACACTGAATGTTTTTTCATGACCGACATCTGCAATGTACTGTTCTTTAAGTCTAAACCCTTCCTCCTTTATGTAGAGATCTGTTTGGGAATTTAGGCTGTCTGAATATTGGGGGGGGGGGGGAAGGAAGAGGAACTGTATGCAGTAAATGTAGGAAAATATCCCAGTCAAATTTTAGCTGGAAAAAAAGAGATGATTTGTTATACAGAACTCATCAGCTCGTCTGTACTAATAAAAACATGCTAAAAATGATCATGAAAATACTGTTGGTGGCATAGAAAATAGAACATTAGTCATAAACTGCTATGAAAGGAAACCAAGACCTTTATATGCACCCTCAAGGGGGATACGTGGCTAGAAAAGCAAAGAACAAAATGGTAAATTTAATGAATTACCATTACTGAGTGTGACTATTTTCTAGTGAATAAAATACTGTAGACTAGATTTCAATCTACCTATATAATTTGAAAGTAAAATGTTAGAATACTTGTGTTTTCAAGTGATTTTTCAAACATCAGTAGAGAAAAAACCACTACCCTGGTTTCTAAGAGAACTGGAACAGAGATACTTCCTTCCCAGGCACTTCAGTGTAAGCGTTGCTCTTGAAAGAGGAATGCTCTTTCCTCAGAGCGTGTTTCCGAGAGTAAAAATGAAACACGGGAGGCCTCCGTTACAAAACATGGAATTTTCAAATGGCCCAATCAGGACCTTCCACAAATCAGTCCTGTGCCTCAGACCCACTCAATCTCTTCCTCCCATAGTAAATATCCACCAACAGGTGGCTATTTTTCTTGATATACTAAAAGAAACTGAGATTATTAAACAAAAAATATTCCTCAAATGTTTTAAACCTGTTTCTAGCCTCAAATACTAGCAGGCTACTAATAAAGTCCTGCAGTTAATATGGTATCAAAGTCCAGCTCTGAATGGTAGATGACTAATACCTAATGTAATTTCTTTTGACAAGACCAGGCTGTTAAAAAAGGAGGAAAAAAATAGCATATTTTGGAGAAAAGAAAACCAAACCAAAAGGCCCCCAACTTTAAAATTGTGTAAGAAGTAAATACCATTTAAAACAATCCCGCGATTCTCATCTTGTTTCCAAGTAACACTTCAGCCAGGCATTCCAGCGTTACCACCCTCTGCTTGAAAAACATTTTTGATTAACACATTGCCACAATGACTCATTCTGTCTCCTGAGGGAGGACACGGCAAAAAGCAGCACAGTTTTCCTCACCTTATTTCTGAAAGGGCGCTTTTAAAGAACAGCAAAACAAATTCCCCCCCCCCCCCCAAGCCAGAGGCTCTCAGCTCCCGGCAGTGCATTCCTGCCTCCTCTTCGGGCAGTTTTGTTTTCTTCCGCATAAAACGCTACTGAACGAAAGAGAAAAATTCCTGTTTCACCCATACGTGGCTAACGAAAGAACACGGTGTCCCTTACAGTGGAAAGAAAAAAAAAATCTGTTCCAAGGAAATAGATGAGAGAGAAGCCTTCACTACCTCCAGCAGGGCAGACACCCCGAAGCACAGATGGCGAAGAGGGTCCTCCCTATAAATACCAGCCTCTCGCTGATTATCTTTCTTTATATCCCCCTTCCCTTTTTGCAAGTGGTCTCCGACCATGTCTGAGACTCTGCCCGCTGCTCCAGCCCACACCTCCAAGCAGGGAAAGGCGGCGGCGGGCGGCTCCAACCCCGCAGGGCCCAGCGTCACCGAGCTGATCACCAAGGCCGTGTCTGCCTCCATGGAGCACAAGGGGCTCGCAGGCTCAAGCAGGCCATGGTGGCCTCCACGGCCAAGAACCCCAAAAAGTTGGCTATAGCTGCCAAGTCCAAAAAGGCAGCCCTGAACAGCACTGCCAAGCCAAAGAAGGCAGCGCCCAGAACGTACTATCGTAAGAGGAAAGGAAGTTCAAGTCCAGACTGGTACACAATGATCCCCTGCAGCGCATATACGTGACTTTCCATAGCGATTCTGTAAGAACTCACATGCTATGGAAAAGCAAACTAGCTTATTTTGTCTTAACTCAAAATAGCTGACACTGTCCTTTGGGAACAGCCTCGGGTTAGTTATGGGACAGCGTCCCAGTGAAATACTTGTACTGCTTTAACTGTCACCTGAAAGACATAAGTTACCGACAAGCAAAAAAAAAAAACAACCTCATGAGGCAGAAAGCCAAAGAGGCCACTACGCACAGAGCACTTGGACTCCTTCCCCACCCGCAAAACAGGGGCAAGCGGCGGCTGCACCGGGAGGAAAACGCGCCCTGTCCCCTCCCCCCCCCGTTTGAAAACCGCGCGCTCCCCTCGGATTGGCTGGCAGTGACCACACCCCTCGCCGCGGGGGGTGCGGAAACCCCGCCCCCTCCCCCCGCCCCAGCCCACCTCCGCCGAAATTAGCGGTGCTCCCCCCCCTCCCCGCCGCCAACCCCGAAGCAGGAGGCGGCGAGCCCACCCGCGCACTGTTCTAATCGCCTCTCCTTACATCACGCTGCGGTGAGTGATCTCAATTGTAACTGCTGCCTTCTATTGATTTTTCAAAAAAGTGAAACTGAGAAAGGTTTACATAAGTACATTGACTTTTTAGACAAAAGAAAAACACAGGGACCTACACTGACCAGCAAAATACAATCGAAAACGCACATAGAAAAAACATGCTTCAGAAACCTTCCTTTGACATCCCAAAAGTTTCTAGATATCATCAAAATACAGTTCCCAGAGAGGCAAGTATTAGAGGCTGAGGTGCTCCTGCTCTTTTCAGGAAGACGTGGGTGGCTCTGAAAAGAGCCTTTGGATTGTTTGCTGAAAGAGTTTTACTTGGCTTTAGCCTTGTGGCTGTCGGTCTTCTTGGGCAGCAGCACGGCCTGGATGTTGGGCAGCACCCCGCCCTGCGCGATGGTCACCTTGCCCAGCAGCTTGTTGAGCTCCTCGTCGTTGCGGATGGCCAGCTGCAGGTGCCGGGGGATGATGCGCGTCTTCTTGTTGTCGCGGGCCGCGTTGCCCGCCAGCTCCAGGATCTCGGCCGTCAGGTACTCCAGCACGGCCGCCAGGTACACCGGGGCGCCGGCGCCCACCCGCTCCGCGTAGTTGCCCTTGCGCAGCAGGCGGTGCACGCGGCCCACCGGGAACTGCAGCCCGGCCCGCGACGAGCGCGACTTGGCCTTGGCGCGCGCCTTCCCGCCCTGCTTCCCGCGGCCGGACATCGCAGGCACAAGTTAAAACAAAACAAACAAACAAAAAAAAAAACCCCAAAAAACCTACGTACGGAAAAAAGCGCTGCGAAAACAGAAGAAATGCAGTGAGAACGGCCACCCTGCCTTTTTATCCCTTCCTTCTGGGGATCGGTAGGACTTCTGATTGGCGGAGGCCGCGATTGTGAAGTTAACCAATGGAAAGACAGATGAAAGAGCGACCAATCGCAGATGAGCGACAGTTTGACATCATCACCCTCTGTTGTCCAATAGACAAGAACGGCCTTGAGTCATCTCATTTGCATACCGTCCCTATAAATACGGGTGTCGCCGCTATTGTATTTACGTCGTTCCTGCGGTAGACAGGTAGTGACACACTTGTGAAATGCCGGAACCAGCTAAATCCGCTCCCGCTCCGAAGAAGGGCTCCAAGAAAGCCGTCACCAAGACGCAGAAGAAGGGTGACAAGAAACGTAGAAAGACTAGGAAGGAGAGCTACTCGATCTACGTGTACAAGGTGCTGAAGCAGGTGCACCCCGACACGGGCATCTCGTCCAAGGCCATGGGCATCATGAACTCCTTCGTCAACGACATCTTCGAGCGCATCGCCGGCGAGGCCTCGCGCCTGGCGCACTACAACAAGCGCTCCACCATCACCTCGCGGGAGATCCAGACGGCCGTGCGGCTCCTGCTGCCCGGCGAGCTGGCCAAGCACGCCGTCTCCGAGGGCACCAAGGCCGTCACCAAGTACACCAGCTCCAAGTAGAGCGCCTCGGACCGTCAGTTTTAACCCAAAGGCTCTTTTAAGAGCCACCCACGTTTTCAGTAAAAGAGTTGTTCACACTGATTCGTTTCGGTGAGTGGTACTTGTATTTAGCACTGTTTTAGTTCCCAAACTAGGACATACTGTTTAATAGTACTGAAAATGTTTGTCATGTTAAAGGACTAGGGATGATTTTGGTTGTCTTTTATGTGCCCTACCCCGCCTGTTCATCGGGCAGATCTATAAAAAGAATGTTAAGCACCTAATCCAATTCTTAGGCTATTAAAGTTTTCCTTCCTCATTTTAGAGTAATTAGCTCTAGTTTTTGATTAAACACAGAAATATGAATGGTAGCGTTTAGGATGTTTTGGTTATTTTTCTGTTGTTACGATATAAAATAAAGCAGGGTTCTTTTTACAATTCTCATTCCAATGCAGATTATACATTTTTTTAAATAAAAAGTCTTCGTCCCCTTTAAACATTAGCTGTCATTCTCAAACGACTTGGCCGCAAGCCAGAGCGGCTTGTTTACTCCGTGAGCTCCATAGGGATCAGTCTGTGATATTTGGAAGACGATGTTTCATGAAATTTATCACACCATGCGCGGTGGAGGTGAAATGGTGTACGGAAAAGTATAATTTCATTACTCTCAAAGATTTTATATGAAACTGATGTAGTGGGGTTGTGGGTTTGTTTTTTTTTTTTTTTTTGTCGTCTCTCTTTGACGGAGAATAAGCACAGCAGAATAAAGATATTCCTCAGAAATCCTGAGTAACAACGTGACAGGAAAAGACAAGAAAAAAATAAAGAATGCTTAAAAAAAAACCCCAAACCTTCAGATGGCGCAGGATATGCAGGGAAGGCTGGTTTGGTGGGGGTTTTGGGTTTGGTTGGTTGTTTTTTTGTTTTTTTTTTTCGAAAAAGCCTTTTTCAATGGAGCCGGAATCCTGGTTGCCTGGGACAGAGGCGCCGATAAAAGCGTCTGTTGCGAGGCCAGGGTAAGAGCTCCGCGCCTGCTGGCAGGCTACCGCTGTGGCAAAGCGCGCTGCCGCCGCCGGTCCCGCTCGGCGGGGCAGAGCGGGGGGATAAGAGAAGCGAAAGCGCCGCCGCCTTCAGCGGGGGAAGGGGACTGCGGCGCGGGGAGGGGCCGTTACCCGCCACCCTCCCTCGGCGGATGGCGGGCTTTTCAAATCCTTCCCATTGACCAATGGAATCTGTGCTTTCCCCCTAGCCAATCACAGGGCGGTGGTGGCTATAAATACCGGGGCCGGCGGCCGCGTTGGGTACAGGCACTCGTAGTTCACTGTGAGACAGTTGGTCAGGGGAGGAATGGCGCGTACGAAGCAGACGGCGCGTAAGTCGACGGGCGGGAAGGCGCCCCGCAAGCAGCTGGCCACCAAGGCGGCCCGCAAGAGCGCGCCGGCCACGGGCGGCGTGAAGAAGCCGCACCGCTACCGGCCCGGCACGGTGGCGCTGCGCGAGATCCGGCGCTACCAGAAGTCGACGGAGCTGCTGATCCGCAAGCTGCCCTTCCAGCGCCTGGTGCGCGAGATCGCGCAGGACTTCAAGACCGACCTGCGCTTCCAGAGCTCGGCCGTGATGGCGCTGCAGGAGGCGAGCGAGGCCTACCTGGTGGGGCTCTTCGAGGACACCAACCTCTGCGCCATCCACGCCAAGCGCGTCACCATCATGCCCAAGGACATCCAGCTGGCCCGCCGCATCCGCGGTGAGCGCGCTTAAAGCTTCTAGCGAACGGATCTTTCAGACTATCGAAAACCCAAAGGCTCTTTTAAGAGCCACCACATGACCATTAAAAAGAGCTGTAAACCCTTAGTCGTGTGTGCCAAGTGATGTTTTTCCCTATGTTTTCTGGTAATTTTGCAGTGACTGGACAGCCTGTATCTCAAGTAAGTACCAAACAAAATGTGGTAAGTCGCGTTTCAGAGGGGTTGAAAGCCATCTTCACCGTAATGAAACAGTATGTCGTGGTTAAATCTTGAGGTGATCGTGGTAGGAAAAGTCTCCGTTTAGGGTCAAAATTCGAAACTTTTTAGGGGACCTTCTAGCTGTTATGGGAAAAGCTGTAATTGTGGGCTTTTCCGAAGAAGATATCCAGCTCTAAAAGATTTGTATATATTTTTTCTGTTTGGCTATGTCTTAAAGCTGCCCTCTCAATTAGAGATTGTATTCAGGGGTAAGTAAATGCCTCTAGTTTACTCTATGTTCTTGTAGTAACAACCTTACGGTTTATTGTCCCAACAGAAATACTGTTTTCGTTTCCAAATCTATTTTTTATGGTGGTTTTTTTCTTATTTCTTGATCCGAGAGAGGGGATGGGGAGGGGGGAAGCGTCTGTCTTCTGAAGGCTCAAGAAGTCCTTTCCCGCCCTTCCAGGAAAGGAGCTTGGTCGGTAGCTTTCTCGGTACTAAATCACTGATTATCTCTGTCGTGAGCAACGTCCCCCGGGCATCTTCATCCCTTTTACAATCGCTTCTTATTTATTCCTGAAATAAATGTATTTCCAGACAGAACTGGTGGTAGGATAGTGGCAGGGTAATTTCTGCTACGTCTGCTTTCAAGAAGTGTTTTCTGCTGGTGTCTTCTCTGGGGCACGTTCCTGGCATCGTTGATGTTTCTGGGTATCGTGTGTGACCGATTAGGGAGAATCGTAGGATGGGTTGGAAGGGACCAATTTTCTCCAGTTGTGTTCGGGCTACCGAAAAATCTATGCTGAACTTGAGCACACAGGAAGTGTTTTCCGGAGAGAATTAGTGATTAAAAACTTCTAGTCCAGAATTATTTTTAAACGGAGACTGTTCCTTCTCCGCATATTCAGTGATTTTTGTGAACCTACCTGGAAAATGGGATTTCTCCCTGACTCTAAGTTCAGTTGCACAGCCCCTTGTCCTCCTAATCGATATATCTGTAGTTGGTGCCTGAAAAATGTAATTTCCAAATTTATCTCTGACCTTCACTTTTTTACATTTGCAGGCCGTTTTATGTAATTTGGGGAGCTTGCTGTTCCATTGAAGTGTTGGAAATAACGCCTTTTTGTTTTTTTTCAAAGCTACAAATGAGTAGCTGCGCCTTTAAGAAGCGGTTGAATTGCGTTAAATACCGCTTTCATTTAAACTTAGAAACAAGGAGTCACGGAGAATTGTTTAGAGGGAGTATTCCTTTTAGAAACTTTAAAGCTGTAAAAATCTTGGTTCTCTATAAATTGCTGATACGTTTTATCTTAGCAAATCTTCCTTTCTCTGTGTCAGGAGCTTGGACTCTGCAGCAAAATCTGACCAATCAAGTGCATCGACGCACCATTTTCTTTCCCTTGTTTTTCTCACTTTCAGCCATTTTCTGTTACTTAACCCTCGGAGGGGTAAAAAGGAGGGGGGAAGGTATCGGGAATAGTACTTTGGGAATTAAGCTAGTCTATGTGATTTATTCCCCCCTATTTGTTCGTTGACGTAAGATTTGTGTTTTTCAGAAGAGATTTTTTTTTTTGCAGTAGAGGATTACCAGTGCAATTGCAGAAATGAGTCCTAGTGAAAGCAAAGTCACTTCCTGTTACTAGCTGATAGCAAGAGAACTATTATTTATCTAAAACTGTTTCTATATTTTCATGACAAAATTATTAACAATTAAAATATCTGAGTTTAATATTTTATATAGTGGGATTTAATATATAAACCAAGAGTCAGAATACTTAAACTGCAGTAGAAATTTGGGTCAAAAATGATGCTTTTGTGCATGTTCAAAAAATAAATTATTTTTTAGGCATGACACAGAGAAACAGTTTTATTTGTCTTAATATTTTTCCTCTAATCTTTTAAAGACCTTGGACTATTTTAATAAATATAGTATTATTTGGACTCATTCTGAGAGTTGCATGCTTGAATTGTAAAAAACACAATACTCCATCAGTTGATGTGCAAGGTTTTTTGCAGAAAAGGTGAGCTCATATGAATTCTAAATTATGCCTGAATCTGGAGTAGATTTGGGGTGTAATACATTATGAAAGGACACTAATAATAATCATAGCTTGTCCTAGTGGACCAGGCTAGCAATTAGGAAGAATTTACTGTGTGGATTTTGAAGTCTAATGGCTGCAGATGGCTGTAGTAGTGATACAGGGAACAGTGGCAGACTGATTGTATCTTATGTGTGGACTTTGCTCTTCCCTCTTTACATAAGTGATAAATCCTATATGGCATCCTAGCAGTTTGCATATGGTGTTAAATCACTTGACTATAAAAGAGCAACAACAAAAATCCCAAATCAGATGTAGGTTGAGGAGGGGGAAAATCCTTTCATAAGATATGAATAAGAACTGATATCAAGAGTGTTTCATTAAGATGACTTTTTGAGCAAAGATAAACTGCTTAGAGAATTAAAAGACATCTTGGACTTGCTATAAAATTCAGAGAAAATCTGATTATCATTTAAGTCTGATACAGAACAGATCCTGGAAGGTATTTGCAAACCCAAAGATGCCATGATTTAGAAATAAAACTCAATTGCTACAGATAGACTATCTGATGTAATATTTTTTTAGTCTGATACACAGAGGTGACTTAGTGCAAGATTTCCTAAGTGAGAGTAAAAATGGAAATTCTTCTGGTACCAGCAAAAGGTCCAGCAGCATTTCTGCTCTTTCTGGGAGAGCATGAACTAATGAATGCTGCCAGGTAGAAGCTGGCTGTGAGCAAGGCCGGGGTGCTGACTAGCTGAGGACTGGCTTGCAAACTGCTGGTACCCTGCCCTTGTGGCTTGTTGGTCACCATGTAAGGTGCCTTTGCAGGTGATTTTTTTTTTAGATGCTCAGTAAGATATTTGGCTAAGCCTGTTCCTGGCTGTTTAGCCTCCATGAGTGATCTGGCTCAAATCCCTGCTTGGAAGAATGTACTTCCTATCAGTCCAACAGTTAAGATAGATCATATCCACTCAGGTCCTGGTGAAATATTTTCTTTCATCAGAAATATATAAAAGGTCTGATGACAGTGTCTTTCTAGAATAAAAACATTTGAATCGGCCCTACTTGACACTTACTAGTTTCTAACTCTGAACTGATATATCCATATAAAAAAAGGTGAGGTTTTCATTTGAATTAACTATTGTAAAAGCTTTGTAAAGGTGATATGGTGGCTTCCATGCAAGCTAGCATATAAAGATAAATCTTAAACATCCTATCATGTTATTTTAATTTCCAAATCCCTCTTCAGGGCTGCTTCACAAGTGAATTCCCTGTTTGTTACAGTCTTCAGTAACCAGAGTGAAGTCTGAGCTCAGCCAGCCTTGGCTCTCCTACCAGCCTGGGCGGTATTGCTTTGCTTCATCTTCTCTCCCACTTGCAAGTCATGTTGTATCTTCAGCTGGATATAAACATCTTTCAGATTGTAGATGTGACATCATTCTTGCAACAGTATGAATATCTGCTAAGTTTTCATATAATATGTAGATGAACTTCAGGTATCAGCTACTATTGTTATGGATTTGTGTACAGTGGTGGTCATAACAGGGTCCAAACCTAGGATCCTACTGATTAATGTAAGGTCTGAGTGAAGGTTTCCAATTCCTTAATTCTCAGGTTACAGCTTGAGCAAAATTCCTCCAGTGAGGAACCCTACATCAAATTGTACCTCTCAACTATACCTGTACCACCTAACTCCTGATTCTCCAATCACTTAATTCTGGGTGGTGGTCTCTTGATTTCTTATTAGTTTTCATTGTTGCTGGGCTGACCTTCTGAAGTTATCTCATTCTCTTGGAGTTGTTTCTTTGGTCCTTATGTTCTTCATTCGGCTTGTATCTGCCAGATTCAGCTAGTTATGTGACAGCGGCATTAGCTTTATCAAAAAGTTTACTCTTAGTCAGCTCTTGTGGCCTAAGGCTTCAACTGCTTTAGCTACTAGTGCTGAGCTGCTAGTGCTGAGTAAGGTTATTCAGAAAGAAGAATACAGATAATCAAATTTATTCTATTACACTATGAAGTGATAGTCAAATGGGAAGCTCTATTCTCAGCAAAGCTGTTGCTGAAGTAAAAGTGGCTGGTAATAAAATGGCAACCTAATCAAGAAATATAATATAAACCAATGAAACCCAGATTTTGTTGAAAAACAGCTGGTAGGTGAAAACTGTAAGATGAATTTGATACCTTGGCTTTGAGACAAACTCTTCTAACTATAAAATGGTGTTAGTGTTCTGTATGTTATAAAAAAATACCTTGACCTAGTTCTAAAATTGGGTCCAACAAGCATTTCCATGTCTTTTAAAAATATTAGTAAAATATAACACAGTACAGACCACAAAGAACTGTATCAGGTACTGCTTGCCAGTACATAAAGTTCTTTGTAATGTGGAAGTCCAAGAGAGGAAATATTTCTAGCCTCTTTAATCTCCTTTTATTCAGGGACAGTTATTGCTTTTTCATGTTTTTATCCCAGCCAGCAGCTAAGCACCACGTAGCTGCTCACCCACTCCCCCTGATGGGATGTGGGAAGAGAATCAGAAGGGTAAAAGTAAGAACTCATGGGTTGAGATAAAGATTAAGTTAAACATAAAGTTTAATAAGTAAAGCAAAAACCATGTGTGCAAGCAAAGCAAAACAAGGAATTCATTCACCACTCCCCATCGGCAGGCAGGTGTTCAGCCATCTCCAGGAAAGCAGGGCTCCATCATGTGTAACTGTTACTTGGGAAGACAAACACCATCACTCTGAATGTCCCCTCCCTTCCTCCTCCTTCCCTCAGCTTTATATGCTGAGCGTGATGTCATTATGGTATGGGATATCCCTTTGGTCAGTTGAGGATCAGCTGTCCCGGCTGTGTTCCCTCCCAATTTCTTGTGCACCCCCAGCCTACTTGCTGGTGGGGTGAGAAGCAGAAAAGGCCTTGGCTCTGTGTAAGCACTGCTCAGCAGTAATGAAAACATCCCTGTGTTACCAACACTGTTTTCAGCACAAATCCAAAACACAGCCCCATACTAGCTGCTATAAAGGAAATTAATTGTATCCCAGTGTATTGGGTTTGTGTGGCAAGGTTTTGGTGGTGGGGGTGGGGGAACTACAGGGGTGGCTTCTGTAAGAAGCTGCTAGAAGCTTCCCCTGTGTCTGACAGAGCCAATGCCAGCCGGCTCCAAGATGGACCCGCTGCTGGCCAAGGCCAAGCCAATCAGCGCCTCTGTGATAACATATTTAAGAAGGAGAAAAACAGTTAGAGAGAGCTTTTGCAGCCAGAGAGAAGTGAGAAGATGTGAGAAACTCTGCAGACACCAAGGTCAGTGCAGAAGGAGGGGGAGGAGGTGCTCCAGGTGCCAGAGCAGCCCATGGTGAAGACCATGGTGAAGCAGGCTGTCCCCCTGCAGCCTATGGAGGGAGGGTGATGGGGTGTAGAGATTCCACCTGTGGCCCATGGAGGACCCCACACCGGAGCAGGTGGAGACACCTGAAGGAGGCTGTGACCCCGTGGGAAGCCCACACTGGAGCAAGCTCCTGGCAGGACCTGTGGACCTGTGGAGAGAGGAGCCCACGCCAGAGCAGGTTTGCTGACAGGACTTGTGACCCCGTGGGGGACCCACGCTGGAGCAGTTTGCTCCTGAAGGTCTGCACCCCGTGGGACAGACTCACATTGGAGCAGTTCGTGAAGGACTGTCTCCTGTGGGAGGGACCCCACGTTGGAGCAGGGGAAGAATGTGAGGAGTCCTCCCCTGAGGATGAAGAAGCGGCAGAAACACCGCGTGATGAACTGACCGCAACCCCCATTCCCTGTCCCCCTGTGCCTCTGAGGGGGGCGGAGGTTGAAGCTGGGAGTGAAGTTGAGCCCGGGAAGAAGGGAAGGGTGGGGGGGAGGTGTTTTAAGATTTGATTTTATTTCTCATTGCTCTATTCTGTTTTGCTTAATAATAAATTAGATGAATTTTCTAAGTTCAGTCTGTTTTGCCTGTGGCGATAAGTGGTGAGTGATCTCTCCCTGTCCTTACCTCGACCCACAAGCCTTTCATTATACTTTTTCTTCCCTGTCTAGTTAAGGAGGGGGAGTGATAAAGCAGCTCTGGTGGGCATCTGGTCTCCAGACAGGGTCAACCCACCACACCCAGCCACAAACCAGCACATACTTACAGGACAGCACTGTGACAAAGTCCCTAAGCATCCAGGTTGCAGTCTGCGTGAAAATTCTCATCTCCCACTGCAGGACTGTCCAAATGTCCAAGGTGACAGTACAGAGCTGCAGTGTGCAGCAATGTTACAAAGGACACTCTCCTGACTTTTGGTGAACACTTCGCTATTCTGTAACTGCTAAACTCTGAAACCTTAATCTCTGTCAGAAAAGAGTGGTGGCCCTTACCACTCTGGTGAACGCTCGTACAATGTTAATAACTGAAATAGTGAGATGTTAAAAAAAAAAAAAAAAAATTACATTTGTCCGGAGATGGCAGGGTTGGGGGGGAAAGCACCATGTATTCCCAGACCTCTAGAAATAGGTAGAATATGCAAGCACAAGGAGGAAGAGCAAACGAGTAGCTGTAAGTACGGAGGGTGTCAATTGGACCTATACAGTAGGTAATCAAGGTTCTGAAATATCTACCTGCAGCTCGTTTGGGAAACCCAGGCTGTGAAAACAAAGTACAGCATAAAACAAGGGACTGTACTAAAGCAATTGAGAGAAGATGAGAGGAAGATAACGATCAGCCCTGCACCAATGAGGCATTCAGCTACGGAGACAACAGTTGGTGAGTAAATTCTAATGGTAACAGAAGTGTTAGAGGTTGGAGAGACAGAAGAATAGAATTGCTATTAGCTTCTAAACTACACAAGAGGCCATTCAAACACGAGCACGTTGTAGCCAACCCCTCCCCCCCTCCCTGGAGACCTGCTGAGAGCTCATAGCAAGCATTCCTTGTCTTGCCTGTCCCTGCCAGCAATGCTGGCCTGCCCACTTGGAAACTTACCTGGTGCTTTGCGTGTGTGTGTGTGTGTGTATTTTAGGATGCATGAGTGAAATAACTTGTGCTTTAAAATAAAAATGCTTTCCCTTTCTTGTAATTTCTCACTCTGAGCTTTGCAGCAGTGCATCAGTGTTTAGGTGGTGTGGTTTGGCGTGGAGTTTTTCTGGGTTTTTTTTTCATCTTTCTTTCTTTTCTTTTTTCTTTTTTTCTTTCTTCCTCTCCCTTTTTCTTAACATCAATTACTAGTTAATCATAGAGAAAGAAGTATTTGTTATCCAGCTTCCAGGCAGCGGCAGTGTATGGCTTCAGTTCCAGAACTGATTCCCTGTCTTGCAAGCCTTTTCACTCCCAAGCACTGTGACAAGTTGCTAGGACTGGGAAGAAAACGTGTTACTGGTCTTGATCACAGCAAAGACTGTACTATGCTGTGCTGTATCATCTGTTCTGATGCACACATGGAGATTAAATGTGGTCAAGATATTAAAAAAGCTTCTCAAATCTCCCATGTATCCTTTTCACTGCTCTCTTTACCCTTTATCCTGACCCATCGTTACACATTTCTGAAGACCTTCCAATATTTCCTTGCATGCCTGCCCCATATTATGAGTATTTGAGGTAGTTATGAGCATCTCCCTTCTCCCTGCATCTGTGTTTCTGTATGTTATCCCAAGCACACCACTGATCCATCAGGATGGGCCAATAAAGCTATACAAAATGCTGGCCTTTAAGAGCTTCAATTTGTGAGGCCATTAATAAGGAGGAAATTGTTTCAGCGGGCACACGAGAGAATTTTCCATTAATGTTCAGTATGCTCCCATGGATTTTTAGCACAGTATACCAATGTTGTAATGTACATGTGGATGCAGAGCTTAATGTACACTGGGAAAGGGAAGAAGGATGGTTTCTGGGGTACAGCCTTTCAGTAACAGCCAAAAATCAAATGCAAAACTTTGTTTCAGATGCCAATTCAATGAGCTGAGCCCTGAACATTTTCAGAATTAATTCAGACTACTAATAGTCCATTAAAAGCACGTAAGATCCCCACTGCACCAACGCGATAAGAAGTAGTATTTGAGAATGTCTGTATGCTTTGCTGCCATTAACCAGCTCATTGTCAAAATCACTGTCACACTGAGATTAAAGGATTTCTAAGCTAAGAACCATGCTAGCTACAATTTATGTAGTGAAATAAAACTTTCTTTCTTTCTTTCTTTCTTTCTTTCTTTCTTTCTTTCTTTCTTTCTTTCTTTCTTTCTTTCTTTCTTTCATGAAGTATGGTGCTGGTTGTTGAAACTGAACGTCATTTTCCTTAGTTGTGCCAGTTTTGATCTTCCCATCAGCTCTCCCAAGCAGGGTCACCTGACTGATTTTTGTTTTGTTTTTAGGGAAAAGGACCATGTCCAGAAAAAAAAAATTAAGCTCGTTTACATGGATATGGGCTAGTCCACTTCCAGGAAAAAGTATTTTAAAGGTCAAAGAGAGGTAACTATACAGACACCAAAGAAATTACAGGGGTTGCCAATGTTTAGCACTCTCAGGCTCCTTTGGTAATCTCATTCTAGGCCAATATACGCAGAAGTTTCACCAGATCAAACCTGTCACCCCATGTCTGCATCCATTGCCTGAGAACTGAAACAGCAGCATTACCAGGCCAGTTCTTGCTGTTTCACTGGTTGTTTAGGCAGGCGTGTGCAGAGTTTGAGTGTACCTTGCTGTAGTACAAGTACAGTCTACACAGAAATAAAATGAACAGCCAGTGTGATGTGAAGTAGTCCATACCGATTACATGCTATGAGAACTGAAGAGCAATTGATACATGTATGTGTGTGTGTGCGTGTGTATATGCAGTTGTTAAACATTTTCAGATACTGTAACTTCTGGGATCTTTAGACTTAGTCCAAATAGGAAGTTCTTAAATTACCCCCATAAAATTTATCCAGCTCGATGGCACGGAATGAACGGTGCTAAGAGCACACGAGAAGTATTTCAAAATACAATGTATTTTATGAACAATTGTATACAGTGTATTTCAAGAACACTTTCAAATACTGATACTTTGTATCCTCAAGAGTTGGGGGATTGATTTTTTGTTACTGGTTTTAAACACATTAGAAATAACATTTAAGAGTTACTATTTCTCAGCTATTTAACTGAAATTTAAAGTTCCCACTAAAGTTTACAGCTTAAAGTTCCCAGTAATTCACCCCAGTGTCCCAGTACAGATGCAGAACTCCACTACGATGCTATATAGCACAGCCACCCTCACCCATATCCCCCAGAAATGTAAAGCAGAGCTCCCAGAGCTTCCTTCAGATCCTCCCTGAGGCTCCTCCAGGTGTTTGTTTTTGCAAAAGAGATGGTATTGTACCTCTTCTCCTCCCTGAGATATATTTCCATAGCTGTTTCATTGATCCATCAATTATTTGGATGTTTTTACTTAACATTCTGATTGGGGTTTTGGAATTCCTAGTTGCTTTTGCTTTGTATATCTACGAGGCTTATCTGGCTGGAGGCTGACACACACATGCTAATGGGTCTACCATTTAATTGTAGAAGACTCTAGTTTAAATGTAGGAATCAAATAGAAAGCTGCCTGCTGGTGTTTATAAGAAGGTAACTAAGCAGAAAAGCCAAGAGGGCTCATATCAAGGGAAAAGGGAAAAAAAAATTAAAACAAGCAAACAAACAAATGCACTGTGACACTTCCCTTAATGCTACAGTCACAATTCCAAAACAGGCAGTCGCCTGAATTATAAAATTCTGTCAATGAATTTTTCTCAAGTTCGTAAAAGAGGGCTGAAGAGTTTTGAACAAAGTTGTCTGCTACGGAGGGAAATGGCAAAAGAGCTAAAAGGTAACAACACATACTTGAAAACCCTCCTGCTGCCTTATATTTCTGTTTGGAAAAAGTAATATATATATAATCTTCTAAAAAGACAGAAGTTTCCTTTTTTTTTTTTTTTTTTTTTTTTTTGTACATGTATCTAGTATACTTTCTAGGGGATGAGGGAGGGCGGTAAAGGGAAAGAACTAGCTAAGTTTTTTACCCTAAAAATGTGTGAGCCATTATCATTAAGTAAGAAAGATGCAGGGAGGTGGGGGTTTGCTACTGAAACGTTTTTTTTTCTGTTTTCCAAAGAAGTTACATAAAATTATGCCAGTGAAGATCTTTTATAATGTTATGGGTTCTAAGAATATGAGGACTAAAAGCAAATTAAAACAGAAAGCAAAACAAAATCCCTGAAAAGTTCTTCAGGAAATTCTAATTCTCACATTTCTTGAAGATTTATTTATATTTATTTCAATATTCCTTTATTAAATGAAAGAATGATTTATTATTGCCAAAAAACACTAGAAATTTGTGAAAATCTGTGCTGTTAAAAAGAAAGGAAAATCTCCAAGTGGCCCAAAACAATTTTATTTTTTTAATTGTGAAGTTGTGCTTAATCTCAGTATAAATTAGTTTAATATTATCTGTGTCAGGAAGTAAAGTTTGTTAGTTTGAGCAAGTCTGCCTTAAGCCAGGAAAGTTAGTAATATTAAAACACCGATCTGTATTTTGCTGTTAAGCATTAAAAATGAGAAGCATTTGTATTTTAAATGGCATGCCTTTAGCGAGGAGATAACCCAAGCATTAGCGTGAGAGTATTGCGTTCGTCTCTCGTTTCCCTTAAGCTGCTGAGCAAGAACGGGTCTCTTGCTTCCCCAGTAGGAAGCCGTCCCAGAACATCACGTTGCGACTTGTGCTGTTTTCTTACTGTCTGTTGTCTTAGAAGAATTCTTTAGGCTCTCAGCTTTTCTCGCAATGGTCAAAAACATGCTTGATAGGTGAAGGTATGACAGATATATGTATGTGTTTGCCTGTGTGCGTGCATGTGCCACGAGGTAAAAAAAAAAAAAAAATTTAAAAAAATATCACGTTTTAATCCACGAGACGGAAATACTACGTTACAGTTTAAAAAGGAAAAAAAAAACCCCAACGCTGTTCTCACGCGGCTTGTGCGTTTCCTTCCCTTCATTAAACCAACACATGGAAGGACTTAATAACAGAAAGAAGCTGTAGGTCGAAAAGGACAAGGCTGATAGAGATTATTTAAATATAGCTGAGGAAGATCTCTATGTAGGCAAACATTAATAACTAAAAAAAAAAAAAAAAACCAAAACAAAAAAAAAACAAACCACGAAAAAAAAAACCCCCAAAAGCAACTCGTGAAGCGTCCAGAGCATAGGCGGGAAGCAGCGGCGGGGCGGGGCGGTAGCGCCGAGCGCAGCCGCGGATTGGTCGGATTTTGCCGCAGACCCGCGGGCAGCGGGGAGGGACGGGACGGGGCCAGGGGCGCCGCAGCCCGAAAAGCGGGCCCGGGGCCGCCGCCCCCTCGCGTGTCACCGGCAGAGACCCGGAGCTGCCCCAGAACAGCCACCCGCGCGTGGGGGCGGCGCAGGAAAGAAGCAAGAAGGCGGCGCGGGCCGAGAGCGGGCAGGGGCGAGAAGCGCGGGGGCGGGAGTCCGGCCCCGCTGGCGACGGGCGGAGCCGGCGGACGCGTCCCGGGGGCCGGTGCCGGGGAAAAACGCCGGGGCCGCCATCTCGCGGGAAGCACGTGCCGAGCCGGGCCGGGCCGGGCGGGGGCCGCCCGGGGCCGGCGGGCGGGGGAAAGGGTGGAGACTGCGGCCGAGCCCCCGCCTCCCGCCGCAGTCCTCAACCAGGTCGGCTCCCGGGAAATATACCGCGGCGCCGGGGCGCTGGCGGCGTGCAGTGCGAGGCTGCGGGTAGCGCTACCATGTCTGGCAGAGGCAAGGGCGGGAAGGGGCTCGGCAAGGGGGGCGCCAAGCGCCACCGCAAGGTGCTGCGCGACAACATCCAGGGCATCACCAAGCCGGCCATCCGCCGCCTGGCTCGGCGCGGCGGCGTGAAGCGCATCTCGGGGCTCATCTACGAGGAGACGCGCGGCGTGCTCAAGGTCTTCCTGGAGAACGTGATCCGCGACGCCGTCACCTACACCGAGCACGCCAAGAGGAAGACGGTCACGGCCATGGACGTGGTCTACGCCCTCAAGCGCCAGGGACGCACCCTCTACGGCTTCGGCGGCTAAACTCCAGTCGTAAACCCTACACTGACAAAACACAAAGGCTCTTTTCAGAGCCACCCACAAGTTTCACGACAAGAGCTGTTTGTTACTTAACCTTTTTGGGTTTTAAAAGTTTTTAATACATCTGTAACGTTAAACCACTTTGAGTCGTTGAAAGTTGTTAAAATTTAAAAGCTCCTACAAAGCATAATTCCTAAGAAGTTCTGCAAAACAAGTGCTGCAAAGCACCCAGTGTACTAAGATCAAACGTTTTAAATTATTTCATTAGTGAGTGTAAACTCAGTGCAGCATCTCTTATGTAATTCAGTAATTATACTTTTTTCCCACTAGTGACAGCAGTATTGCTCTCACCGCGTAACTGCAAAGCACGATTGTGTAGATGCATGCCTATGCTGTGACGGTTACAGTACGGAAGTCCCTGTAATTACGTTAGTATTTTTTACTCCAATAGGAATGGAACGATTACAATCCTCTAATTTGCATAAAGCCCTTATAAATAGAGGGGCAGACGCCATTTTCGATCTTGTAGAGGTACAGCGAAGAGCTTGGAAAGAAACTTTTAAAAATGCCTGAGCCAGCAAAATCTGCGCCAGCACCGAAGAAGGGCTCCAAGAAAGCGGTGACCAAGACGCAGAAGAAGGGTGACAAGAAGCGAAAGAGAGCAAGAAAGGAGAGCTACTCGATCTACGTGTACAAGGTGCTGAAGCAGGTGCACCCCGACACGGGCATCTCGTCCAAGGCCATGAGCATCATGAACTCCTTCGTCAACGACATCTTCGAGCGCATCGCCGGCGAGGCCTCGCGCCTGGCGCACTACAACAAGCGCTCCACCATCACCTCGCGGGAGATCCAGACGGCCGTGCGGCTCCTGCTGCCCGGCGAGCTGGCCAAGCACGCCGTCTCCGAGGGCACCAAGGCCGTCACCAAGTACACCAGCTCCAAGTAAACCGGTTTTAAACTATAACCCAAACGGCTCTTTTAAGAGCCCCCATTTTTTCATAGAAAGAGCTGTAATTGCAAATTAAGATAATCCAAAATTTAAAACTTTATGTGACTTCAAGCCATGAACTATGATTTTACATAAATGTTTTTCATAGCAACAAACAGCTCTTGTCGTGAAACTTGTGGGTGGCTCTGAAAAGAGCCTTTGTGTTTTGTCAGTGTAGGGTTTACGACTGGAGTTTAGCCGCCGAAGCCGTAGAGGGTGCGTCCCTGGCGCTTGAGGGCGTAGACCACGTCCATGGCCGTGACCGTCTTCCTCTTGGCGTGCTCGGTGTAGGTGACGGCGTCGCGGATCACGTTCTCCAGGAAGACCTTGAGCACGCCGCG
Organism: Balearica regulorum gibbericeps; assembly: GCF_011004875.1. Taxonomy (NCBI): domain Eukaryota; kingdom Metazoa; phylum Chordata; class Aves; order Gruiformes; family Gruidae; genus Balearica; species Balearica regulorum. The sequence goes on from NC_046184.1 coordinate 54,113,214, forward strand.
CGTCTCCTCGTAGATGAGCCCCGAGATGCGCTTCACGCCGCCGCGCCGAGCCAGGCGGCGGATGGCCGGCTTGGTGATGCCCTGGATGTTGTCGCGCAGCACCTTGCGGTGCCGCTTGGCGCCCCCCTTGCCGAGCCCCTTCCCGCCCTTGCCTCTGCCAGACATGGTAGCGCTACCCGCAGCCTCGCACTGCACGCCGCCAGCGCCCCGGCGCCGCGGTATATTTCCCGGGAGCCGACCTGGTTGAGGACTGCGGCGGGAGGCGGGGGCTCGGCCGCAGTCTCCACCCTTTCCCCCGCCCGCCGGCCCCGGGCGGCCCCCGCCCGGCCCGGCCCGGCTCGGCACGTGCTTCCCGCGAGATGGCGGCCCCGGCGTTTTTCCCCGGCACCGGCCCCCGGGACGCGTCCGCCGGCTCCGCCCGTCGCCAGCGGGGCCGGACTCCCGCCCCCGCGCTTCTCGCCCCTGCCCGCTCTCGGCCCGCGCCGCCTTCTTGCTTCTTTCCTGCGCCGCCCCCACGCGCGGGTGGCTGTTCTGAGGCAGCTCCGGGTCTCTGCCGGTGACACGCGAGGGGGCGGCGGCCCCGGGCCCGCTTTTCGGGCTGCGGCGCCCCTGGCCCCGTCCCGTCCCTCCCCGCTGCCCGCGGGTCTGCGGCAAAATCCGACCAATCCGCGGCTGCGCTCGGCGCTACCGCCCCGCCCCGCCGCTGCTTCCCGCTTCCGCTCGTGGGGAGCCCGCGGAGGGACGTTTCGTGGGCAGCGCTCTCTTTGTTCGCTTTGGCCGCGGCGGCTCCGCGTTTTCTTTGTTTACGCGGATATTGCGCTCCCGACAGCTGCCCCCTCCTCCGTGCAGCCCTGGGGGCCGGGCCCCGAGCGCTTTCATGTCCGCACAGAGCAACCCGCATGTCGGTGGGAGAGAGAGCAGGGAGCGAGGACCTGGGCTGCAGGGAAAATGGTCGCTGAGGGGCTCCGGTGGGAAACGCTTGGGCCTGAGGCTCCTGTGAAGGCAACTCGGAGCGGCTGCCGGGGAGCACAGGAGTCACCGCCCGCTTGGCTTCTCTTCGGCCACCCCCAGCCCCGCAGCCGGTTCCATGGGTAGCGCTGGCCGCAGGGCTCCGGACTCGCTCTTGTCCTCCGAGACAGAGAAACGCTCGGTAACATGCAGCTGGATCCAATAAGCAAAAAAACCCCCCAACATTAAAGACATTACCGACCCGATGTCTGTATAGTATCTCTGAAAAATGAACAATAACCAAGTATTTTTTCTTCAAATGAGCAATCCAGAAATTTTGCTGTGTATTTAACTCCGTGGCTAACAAACCTCACATGCATGCTGCTTACAGTATTGGACTGTATTTGTAAAGCAGATTAATAAATACTGAAAGAGTTAAAAGGCTATAGTTTTAAATTAAAAGTTACTTACACACTCAGAATCCAAGTGATATGGCTATGGTACTTGCCAGTTATGTTATTAGTATTTTGTGCACCTCAAACATGTCTACCTTTTAAAAATGATTGACATCTTTTTAAATTTGTACAGTAGTTGATGTAATTTCATCCCTGAACACAATTTACGGAATCTAGGCAATATCTCCAGAATATTTCTTGGCAGAATATATTACCTAAATTCAAGGGAAAACATGACTGAGATATTAATGTATGAAGTTACAGGTGTCCAAAAACGTACAAGTCTTTTCTATAATCATCACCGTAAATTCCATTTTCATTCAAACTGTTATTTTAAATAAATTAAAATGAAAGAATTGCCACTCAAATATATATGACATGAGCATGCCAAACTAGCTTTAATTTAGATTATGTTCACTTTTTGACTGAACAGGATGAATTAGAACTGTTTATAGAGTAACTAGAAGGTTTGTCACTAGTTGACCTGCCAGGATAATGCCTAACATCACCATTCGGCTCCACAAAGTCTGCTTTGTTCTTTATACCTGAAGATCTATGTCTAGATATCTTTCCTGAGGCAGTTATATACAACCTTCTGAATACTAAAGGAAGCCTAAAGGAATTACACTAAATCTTTTAGTGTGTCAAAATCATCATTTCTTCATAACTCTTCCTAAATGCAGGGTGAGTATCTTAGTATAACTTCTCCCTCTAGCATTATAACCACTGGAAAACTTGGAAAATCATCTTCCAAAGTGTCCTGGCAGAAATGGGTGATGCAGAGGTTGAGACTAGTAGCTTACACATTAACTGCAAATCCCTTTCCCCAAAATGTGGAGCGCATTTGATATAATTTAATATCATGCTTTCTAGAAGGCTGTCTTGCCTGTAGGTTGCTACAAGCAGCCAGACACATTGCCCAAATGTTTCCGTTAGTGGCACAGTCAGTTCTCTCTTAGACCCACAGGTTTTCTTAGACAAAACCAATTAAAACAAAGAAAATTTTGCTGCTGAGTATAATTGCCTAATGAAGTTACTTTTACTGTGTATTGGAGACAACAATTATTATTTGGATCAAAGTTTAGTATCTAATGCCTAGATTATAGGAACTACATTTTGCTCATGATTTTGGACGCATAGTACTAAAAGATAAATGAAAATAGAAACCTTTGCAAAACTCTGCTCCATTAAAAAAAATCTGTAGCTTTTCAAGTGGACTTAAATTAGGATAGTCACCTTATTTAATCTTTAAACTATAACGAGGAAATTGCATTTGTTGCAGTAAGGCAACATCTCACCATGACTGCACAAGAAAGTACATAGTTACCAAAAAAATAATCACATCAGTGTATTACATCCAACTGCAAAGGTGCTGTTAATTTTATTGAGAGGTTATATGGCAATTTAAATCCATACTTGTATCTGCTACAGCCATAATAGTAATACTACACAAACTAAAGTCATGTAAGATCTTTTTAATAGAGTACATTATTCCTAACATTGCAAGCAAAGTAAAGGTGAAAAGGGATAGAAAAGCCTTTCATCTTTTAAACTATGCAATTCTAAGATTTTTGGTGTATAGACTGACATTATCAAGTTATCCCTAACACAACTGTCATTTGTAATATTTGAGAGATCTCGGTTAGAGTGGGTTTTTTTACATCATGAGCTCTTTAGAATATGAAGGTGTATTGGAACCCAGTCATACAGTTAAGGCATCATATGGTACAGACCTCTTTACTACTGTTTGTCATATATGCAAATGAGAGAAAGCTCATTTATTTAAACTTGCTTTATTCCTTCATCCAGTGGAACTTGCTCAAAAGCCACAAGTTTCTAATACCAGTAGATTTGCCAGCACTCTTGCTATGTAACCCATCTGACTTATAGGACATTCACATTGGAGGCCTCAGCATCGTGCCAGCATAGGGTTCACGACTGGTACAACCACTAGTGGCTAAGAACAAAAATAGGGAATGCTAAGAAGTGGGCCTCAGTATCACTGAGATGAACAGAGTAGTGACTGAAATAAGAGACGTTTGGAATGAAATTCTGAAGTAAATAATTTATTTCTGGTCACATGACAAGAATTTGGAGAGATGTGCTGAACTTACCTCCACACACAGAGAAGGGCAAGGCCCTCTCCTGTGGTACCAACTCTGATTTCCACATTTAGGAGTTTGTTCACTGAAAAATCACACTCCTGGATACAGATACCCCCACAGGCTTTCTATGGAATTCCAGTGCTTTGATCTAGAGGTGCATGCTTGCATCGCAGAAAGCCCATCATATCCTGGGCTGCACAAAAACCAGCATGGCCAGCAGGTCGAGGGAGGTGATTGTCTCCTCCTACTCTGCTCTTGTGAGACCCCACCTGGAGTACTGTGTCCAGCTCCGGGGGCCCCAGCACAAGGAAGACATGGAGCTGTTAGAGTGGGTCCAGAGGAAGGCTACAAAAATGATCAGAGGGCTGGAGCACCTCTCCCATGAAGAAAGGCTGAGAGAGCTGGGGTAGTTCAGCCTGGGGAAGAGCAGGCTCCGGGGAGACCTTATTGCATCCTTTCCATATAGAGAGATGGAGAGAGACTTTTTACCAAGGCCCATAGTGACAGAATGAGGGGCAACGGTTTTAAACTACAAGAGGATAAATTTACATTGGTATAAGGGAGAAATTTTTTGCAACGAGGGTGGTGGGACACTGGACCAGGTTGCCCAGAGAAGCTGTGGATGCCTCATCCCTGGAAGCGTTCAAGGTCAGGCTGGATGGGGCTTTGGGCAACCTGGTCTACTAAAAGATGTCCCTGCCTACGGCAGGGGGTTGGACTACATGATCTTTGATGATCTCTTGCAACCCAAACCATTCTACAGTTAGGATCTTCTGACATACAAATACGCATGCATCTGTTCTGGAAATATAGAAGACTTGTTAATCATGTGTTTTATATCGTCACAGTTTTTCAAGAAAAGCATCAGTACCAGGAGATACGTAGCTGCAGCTAATGATCAATAAAACAGCATAATGAAAGCATTACAGCACTAAATGCATCCACTTGCAAACAAACCCCTTAGGCACAGATGCTGTCACCATATCAGACCAGTGTGGTGCTCCAGGCAGATCTCTTCCTTTATGTTTCTCTCCACAAATGATCCCTGATGTCCCGCTTTGGCCATGATACGGTCCTATATATAAAGCCTTTCTGCTGTGCAGGTTGGGAGGAGAGATACAGGGGCTACTACCTTGCTATAGGTAGTATTTTCCTTCCTCCAAGCCCAGAGCATTCCTCCTTTTCTGGGGATGGAGAGGGCAGAGGTGCTGCACAGGTGGGAGGTACGGCCTCAATGCGGTGTGCTGCAGACCATCAGGTGCGGCTTCTGGTAACATCCTAGCAAGAAGAATCAACTAGACAGACCTCATAATTTATAACAGTGAATCTAAAGAGTTTTAACATTGTGCTCTTAGGAGATACTTGTGCCAACAATGTATAAAATTAGTTCAAATAATGTTGCCCACCATTAACTGACACAACATGAGAAATAGCTATGCACAGGGAGTGAAGAGTGGCAAGTTTGAAAATCCCACTTAAAACAGGAATATACAAGTGCTGCAAGGAATTAGAATCTTCTTAATGGAAAGATGCTATATTGTCACTTTACAGGGCAGGTCTGACAAGTTAAGGATCTAGATCGAAATAAGCTGTTTCCCCTAAAGCATTTCTCATTTAATTTCTAAATAAAGCAAAATCACAGGGAAGTTTTACATCTTTTAAATAACAAATGCCTACAAAGGAAACCTTCATTTTTAGATATAGTTATATGGGTTTGGGATGGTCCCCTATTTATTTTCATGCTGCACATCTTTTTCACTCTGCCTTCAGACTTTTAGGTGCACACCGCCCCACACACACACACCATAGGTAGCCTGTAAAGTCATGAAAGTTGAGTAGATTCAAAATTAAGTATTGCACCAATCACATTACAAGACACACAAGAATAAGTAAATCACTATGATTAGCATCCTTCTACTAAAAAATGATGAAGACTTAGAAAGCAAATACACTACCCCTCTTCAGGTGAGAGCCAAAAGTTTTAAAGCATTACTACAGAACACGTTTTTAGCTCCCTATCAAAAGCAGCATACAAAAACCACTTAGCACCCAAGTACTTTTGTGAAGACAGCAACACAACTCTTTTCTGACTGTGTGGGTGGCTCTGAAAAGAGCCTTTGGGTTATAAAGTTATGTCGTGAAAAACAGAAGCAGCTTTGCTCTGCGAGCTTATTTGCTTTTCGCCTTGTGGCTCTCAGTCTTCTTGGGCAGCAGCACGGCCTGGATGTTGGGCAGCACCCCGCCCTGCGCGATGGTCACCTTGCCCAGCAGCTTGTTGAGCTCCTCGTCGTTGCGGATGGCCAGCTGCAGGTGCCGGGGGATGATGCGCGTCTTCTTGTTGTCGCGGGCCGCGTTGCCCGCCAGCTCCAGGATCTCGGCCGTCAGGTACTCCAGCACGGCCGCCATGTAGACGGGCGCTCCAGCCCCCACCCGCTCCGCGTAGTTACCTTTCCGGAGGAGCCGGTGGACACGGCCCACGGGGAACTGCAGCCCGGCCCGCGACGAGCGCGACTTGGCCTTGGCACGAACTTTGCCTCCTTGTTTCCCACGGCCGGACATGCTTTAGGCGTTTAAAAACCTGCAGCCTCCCCACCCGAAACAAGACCGAGAAAATCATACTGACGCAACGGCTCTTCCCGTTTTATGCCTTCCCTGGGCGGGATTAGGCCTTGGTGATTGGCTGGAAGCGGTCATTGCTTATACAACCAATGAGAAGAAGGATCGTATTGTGACCAATCAGCGACAAAGATACACCCCCGTGTGGGAAGATCCAATGGAATTGTACGAGTTAGAGCTCCGTATTTGCATAACGCCCTATAAATACGGGGCTCTGCGGCCATTTTAGCTGCTGTTCGTGTTCCGAAACAGAGAAAAAGCATTTTCAAAATGCCCGAGCCGGCCAAGTCCGCCCCCGCGCCCAAGAAGGGCTCCAAGAAGGCGGTGACCAAGACGCAGAAGAAGGGCGACAAGAAGCGCAAGAAGAGCCGCAAGGAGAGCTACTCGATCTACGTGTACAAGGTGCTGAAGCAGGTGCACCCCGACACGGGCATCTCGTCCAAGGCCATGGGCATCATGAACTCCTTCGTCAACGACATCTTCGAGCGCATCGCCGGCGAGGCCTCGCGCCTGGCGCACTACAACAAGCGCTCCACCATCACCTCGCGGGAGATCCAGACGGCCGTGCGGCTCCTGCTGCCCGGCGAGCTGGCCAAGCACGCCGTCTCCGAGGGCACCAAGGCCGTCACCAAGTACACCAGCTCCAAGTAGAGCGCCTCGGACCGTCAGTTTTAACCCAAAGGCTCTTTTAAGAGCCACCCACGTTTTCTCTGAAAGAGCTGTAACACAGTAACGTCTCGGTCTTTTTAGGTGTGAAAAGGTACTTGAGATACGCTAAAAAGGATTTGAAATAATTCTGTTAAATGACAGTTATCAGAACTTGCAAAGATTAAAGATCTGCTTCTGAAATCCTTGATAAATATTTGGCAACTTTAAGGAAATACAAATGTGTGAAGTATTACTTCATAAATGTTACCGTTCAAACGCTTTTACAATAAATGTAAGCAGTATTGTTAAGCTTTTTTTTTTTTTCCAGCAGGGATGTGAGACATGGTACATTATACCACACGTTCCATCGTAAATAAGAAATTTACATAGCTTCCAGTAGCTACGTTGACACAGGCACCCCAAAAATGAGGGTGAGGGAAAAATAAAAGACCCTGATCGTTTTGGGTTTTTATAGCTGTCCGGGGATATTCTAAGCTTAAAAATTTTCCCTTCCGTATGAGAAGAGAGGAAGCAGCCTTGCAGCTGTGAAGACAAGAAGACTAGGAGAACCGAGGACACCTCTAAGGCAGGGTAGACGCTTTGGGAGGACGAGCTGTCCGGGGATGCGTGGACCCGGCATCACGGTCAAGCGCGGCGCCAACTCCAGCAGCGCTCCCTGTCCCGTCCGCAGCGCGGGCTTTTCGAAATCTGCTATAAGACCCAATAAGAGGCTGCGGCTGCCCCCATCAGCCAATCACAACCGGCCGCAGGCTGAGCTCCCGGAGCCACCGGTGCTGCGGGATGAGCTTCCCCGCCGCTCTGCTCCTACCGGGCGCAGAAGCCCCAAGCGCGAAGCTCCCTGCCCGCAGTGGTTCGGGACAGCTGCCCGGTAGAGCTCCTGCCGTTCCTGCTGCACTGCCGGCAGGGTGCGGAAGAGAACCGCTGGTAGCTCTTACCCGCCTCCCGTCCACGGCAAACTCCTCCTCAAAAAGCAGGTCGGTGAAGTCACGCAGAAATTAAGACCTGCCCCGTGACAGCGCTGCCAAGCGGGAAGGTCATTGCCAAGGAAGCGGGAGGAGCCGTGCTGACAGTTCCCAGCTACGGTCACTAAGAGGTGTGGCAGTCGCACCCATGTCGTTAGGAACCGCGCTGGTTAAAGCACCGAAAGAAACCTCCGAGCCCCAGAGCGATACCCGCCCGAAGCAGTCCCTTTAACACATACACCCTCTTGAGGTGCTCAAAAAAAGTCAGCCTTTAGAAAGAGTTTTCGCAGGGAATGTAAACTTTATTTTTCCAGGTCTTAGCGTAACCACGGCCGGAAGTTAAGCGTCCCATCCACTCCACAGACGAACGTCCCACACGGACAGTGGCGTGTGGTTAGCTCTGCTGCAGGCACGGAGCTCGGTGACAGAGTGTATCAGCCCTTTCGGGGACAATAGTGGGTGGCTCTTAAAAGAGCCGTTGGGTTTAAGTATTTCCACTTCAACACTTCACTTCTTGGGCGCCGCCTTCTTCGCCTTCGCTGCTTTGGGCTTGGCCGCCTTGGGCTTGGCTGCTTTCGGCTTCACCGCCTTCGCCTTGGCCGGGCTCTTCGCTGCTGCCGCCGCTTTCTTGGGCTTGGCAGCCTTAGTCGCCTTCTTGGGGCTCTTGGCCGCTTTCTTGGCCGCCGCCGCCGCCGGCTTCTTGGCTTTCTTGGGGCTCTTCTTCACCGCCGCCGCTTTCTTGGGCTTCTTGGCGGCGCTGGCAGGTTTCTTAGCCGCCGGCTTCTTGGGCTTGGCTGCGGCCGCCCGCTTCTTGGGGGCTTTTTCCTTCACTTCCCCGGGCTTCTTGCTGAGACGGAAAGAGCCGGAGGCGCCGGTGCCCTTGGTCTGCACCAGGGTGCCCTTGCTGACGAGGCTCTTGAGCCCCAGCTTGATGCGGCTGTTGTTCTTCTCCACATCGTAGCCGCCGGCGGCCAGCGCCTTCTTGAGCGCGGCGAGGGAGAGCCCCTTGCGCTCCTTGGAGGCGGACACGGCCTTGGTGATCAGCTCGGTGACGCTGGGACCCGCGGGCTTGCGGGCTTTGGAGCCGCCCGCCGCTTTCTTCGGCTTCTTGGCGGCGGCCTTAGCGGCGGGGGCCGCGACAGCGGGAGCGGCGGCGGGAGCGGTCTCCGACATCGCTGCAGAGACTTCTTCCTAATCAAAAGAAAGTAATTGGACTACAGTAACCCCGATGCCTGAATTTATAGCGAAGCGGTGATCTGTGATTGGTGCTTTGCAGAGCCCGCCTAACTGTTAGCCAGGAAGAGCTTTTCGTCCTCCGAGTCTGTGTTTCTTCGGAGTTATAAATTCATATTTTTTGTAAAATATGTGCCACGAAATCACCCCAGTTTCTTCGGGGAGTGAAGAGAAGACGCTGGACTTTCATTCGGGGGAATTCCTTGCTGTTGGGACCCCAGATGAGGGAGAAAAGATGTGTTTAACCCCGCGTTGTGTAGCCAGAGAGACCCCCGGAACGGCAAACTTTTGTTTTTCCTTCTAAATTAAAATAAAACCCGTAGGTAAAAAGTCTCCCTCATAATGCAGGCTTATTCTTTAGAGGGTTTTCTCCAGATTAGGATAGAAACCGAGGGGATAGCTTCGGTATTTTTGTCGTAAATTGATTTCAAAGAGAAGGAAGTAACACAATTTCATGGCTGAGCTTTGAATATGGATAAAGATTCGACTCCCTTAACCATATCTTTAACTATTAAGGATACAGTATATCCACAGAATTTCGTGTTTTGGGAAAATAAAGGACCTTCAGAAGAATGTATGTACTCTTGAAAAGTGTCTGGAACTTGCCAGGGCTCTGTATTTTTTGTCCTGTTCTCTAAGTGAATAGCAAGATTTTGATATTTAAAAAAATATCTTCTGTTTATAAAATGAAGTTGTCGATGCCCAGTTAATACATATAAATTCCGGATAAACTGCTAGTTTAACACTTTCTCTGTTACAGTCGTGTATACTATTATTTTCTAGGACCTACGGAGGTCAGAAACAGACTTGCAAGGGGAAAAAATGTCAAACAGGTAGAGATATACTAATAAGTATCATGTACTACTTAAACATTAAGGAAGCCAGTTGAAGCCTCGATTCTCCCCAAATAAATAATGTGGAAACCTGGGCTGTGTGAACAGAATGCTTCAGCCTCAATATTACCGATAAATATTTGGACACAGATTGTTGGGAATTCTTTTTTTCCTTTTTTCATAGGTTTCATAAAACCTGCCATTCTCTTCTTTAAAGGAAAAGGAAAACTCTTGCCAATTTAGGTTTTCATCCAAGTCCTCCGAATATTGAAATAATTTGCAGAGAATCCTCATGAATCAAAATCAGCTTTATTTATTAGGATCCCACTTAATTATTAAATCTCACAAGGTGACAACAGAAATTAATTACGATTTTTAAGGACTGCTACGAATTGTTTGGGATCATTTTTGACTAAAGCAGAAGACAAAAGCCTCGAGCGGCCTCTAACTAAAAAACAGCCGGAATTTTTTTCCTTGGTTGAAAAGAACAAATTAAGTCCAAACCTAATATTTTGCCCCATTGTACTTTGTAAAAACTTGAATGCAAAACGTCAGACGGCCCTTTCAGCAAAGCAGCGTCTGTTCTAGCGTGGGGGAATTTGAGATTCTAGAAGAGAAGCAGTAGGTTGCAAAAGGCCCGGGCATTTATTTTCACATATCAAATGTTGAAGACACAATTAAGTTATAATTAATAGTAAGTAGCTTTAGTTGAAATGAGATCGATTAAAATGCCAAGGATAAATGAGATACATTAGAATAACGAAAGTGAAAACAATGAAGTATCACTTTTTCACATGATCTTTTCATTCTATTTTTATTTTCTTGTATCTGCATGCAGGCCAGCTAATAAATACTTGGAAGGAGAGAATGACAGGAAGGGAAAAGCAGAGAAAGGGAAAAAATTTCAGTACCCCACAGTAAAAGACAGACTGAAAAGCATACTGAAGTGGGCTGTGAAATCTTCTCGTGGGAACGTGATGTTATTGCCACATAAGCAACTAGACCAAATCCACAGTAGTCATAGAGTTTGGAAGCTCAGACTGGGAACCCAAATGAAAAATAGGGATGTTTTTCCGAGAGGTAAAAAGGCAGTTGCTGGTAGCAAGTTGAGTGCATTATGCTTATATTCCAGGTTAAGTGGACAGAGGTGGCCATAAAGCAGAATCAGACTGTAAGCGATACAAAAGGCAGCCAGGAAGGGTTGTCATCTATCCACGTCTGTTTAATGTATTGCACATTCTTCTGGGAATAAGAAGCTTAATGTGCCTTGATCTCTGTAGCTTTGACGATTTAGTGTTAGATCTCTGGAAATCTAGTTTATTACACTTGAATCTGGTAAGGATGCTGGGAGCAACTGGGAGTGGATGGTAACAACTGGTGCAAGAGTGCAGCTGTAGCCCCAGGGGTAGGTCCTATTAATCAGTTCCATCCCTCACATCCACACATTTGGGCAAGTTTCCCTTCAAGCTCGCTCTTTGTAAACCTGTTCTTAGTCCACCAGGAGAGGAGAGATTTCCTTCCCCTCCCTCATTACCAGGCTGCACGTTAAACACAGGAGGTAGACAGAGATGGGAAAAGAGCTCAGATCTTCTCCCAAAGTAGCGGCAGTCCCTTGAAGTCCATCCGCAGCACATAGGGATTGCTGTCCTTACTCTGTGACAAGTTTTAAAGGGACAAGATCGTCTGCGTTTTTGGAAAGAAAGCAGATGAAGGTGGTCGTGGTCCAAGGATTTCAAGGAGCAGAATTTACGACTTCTCACACTTCTAGTTCTGGATGGGTCCGTGTAAATCTGCACGTCTTTTAAACAGTTCCTTCCTCCAGGTGCTGACTATTTTGTCACTTTTTTTGAACACTTCTGAAGTTCTTTGTTTTTCCCTCGTAGTCTGAGGCGCTGGAAGACTTGGCAGCTGGCCTTCAGCATTATGTGTCAGCATCCTTTGTAATACCTATTCCTCAACCATCAAACTGGTCCTGTTCTGCATAGAGCATTATTTGTGCTCTATTTCTGAGCGATGAGAATTTTCCTGGTCTTACCAACCATTTCTGCAAAAGGCAATTTTTATTATTTTTTTTTTTTTTCTTTTAGAGAAGGACTTTAGAGATATGAAGTGGTGTGAAATGGGGAGGCTTTTCTAGGGTTATCCTCCGCACCACCCCTGGCCCCACAAATGACATTTTCTAGTTAATTGGATAAAATAAACTTAGCAGCAGCAACTCTGAACAATTTTCAGGTTTGCACTGCTGGAAATAGTTGTTAAATGCAAAGCTGGACCAAAATAACAATTGTCAGTTTTTAGAGAGACCAGTCACAATCTACCTTAGAAACAGCATTGATATTGCCTTGGGTGTTTCACAGATAAGAGGAAAAGACAAAGCAAAGCAAGCATTCCACCACATAACTTAGCAAATCTTTGGTAGATTATGGAACAGTTTTTCGACCTGATAGAGAAATTTTCTTACTGCTAAACAACATTACTTGAAAAATTAAAAATGAACTGGTAACAAATAATGCTTGCAGTTTGCATGTGAAGAGACAAATATTTAAATGTGACTCATTTTATACTAAATTTCAATCAAACAGCAGAGATTGAAAGTTCTGGTTTTTCCTTTCCAAACACCCTGTCCAAATTCAGGCTCTGTTTATCTCACACTCAGAACTTCAAACCCATTTCTTATGTCTCCTTAAAATGCATACTCTTACTTCCCCCAAACAGAACCTCATTCCCATGCATCATCACACAGTATGCCCTGGCTTCCTTCCTTGCCTATCCATATATATGTTAGTGCAGATTACAGACGATCCTACAAAATGTCAGTGCATCTTCCAATGCAAGGATCTTCAAAACAAAAATAGTTCGCATGTAAGAAGTGATTCCTAAAACTGTATAGCAGAGAAAACGCTTGGGGTTTTTTTCTTATCAAGACAGAAGCTCCACACGGAGGAGAAACAGATTAGACATTAGACAAATAGAGGTAGATTAGATATTCAGACTGCAGGAGGAGAACAATCCAGATAAGCTGATTAGCCAAATTTAGCTGAAAACCTACACCCATTTAATTACAATTACTATTGTTAGCATGGTGAAGACTCAGAGAAATTATGAACTTTTAATTGAAGCATGCTATCATCTTGACAAAGACTGATTTTGCAGACATTCAGGTAATCACTCTCAATATTAATAATAAAAACACTGTACCAAGATCAAATGACATTAGTCAAGTCTCTGGCTTGCCGCAAGAATATTGACAATGCTGATTCACCAATTGCAAAGTTTATATAGTAGGGAAGAGTTAAGATGTCAAAGGGCTGTCAGTAGTGAAGAAGCCTGTATCCTTTTAGATATATACTTCAACTAAGCTGAAAAAAAAATATACTGAGAGCTATTTAAGTGTTAGGGCAATCACATCTCCTAAAAAAAAAAAAAAAAAAAAAAAAAAAAAAGTGTCTTGCCTTCTAATCTTACACCTACCTTCATGCTCAAAGAAGGGTCAGCTAGAGCAGGGAGACACTACAACCTCTCTGGATAGCCTGTTCCAAAAAATTCTTTCTTATGTTTAAGTAGAATTTCCTGTGTTTCAGTTTGTGCCCAATGGCTCCTTTCCTGGGCAGTACTGAGAAGACTGGTCTGAACACATGGGCGAGACTCCTCAGAGCCTTCTCTTCTTCCAGCTGAACAGTCTCAGCTCTTTCAGCCTCTCCTCATATGGGAGATGCTCCAGTCCCTTAATTATCTTCATGGACGTTTGCTGGTCTCACTCCAGTTACGTCCATGTCTCTGTTGCATTGAGGAGCCCAGAACTGGACACAGCACTCCAGATGGGTCTCACCAGTGCCGTTTGGAGAGAAGCAATAATTTCCCTCTGTACTATTTTACAAATAATACTTCTCCGGTTTAATTTGTGAAATGTATTTGCAGATTAACCCTGAATGGCACTCCTGCCACTTTTCAATTTTGGTAGTTAAATAAAGGTAGCTTCAAAAAACATTGTAACCTCTCACACAGTCCTTAGTTGTAAGGATTGTCAAGACCAGTTTTAGCTACCATAATTTGATTCAGTGATCAGTTTGTCCATGATTGTGGGACTTGTTAAGGTTAGTTGGAGTCTCAGCAAAACTGCCACTTAAAAAAATATAAATCCCTACATTCTAGGGTCATCAAAAGGTGGGGAGAGGTGACTCTGCTGCTTGCCATAAATGCTACATACTTGCTAACCAGCAAAAAAAAGGGAGGTCTGTGCATTGTACATTGTAATGAATCAGCTTCACACTCTCCGTGTCTGTCCAGAATGGACAGCCTAAAGCATCAAAATATTCCTTCCAGCTTCTGAAAGCATTTGGATCAGAGATCCTCTTGTAACCAAATTTTACTTTTCTCCACCGTCATTGGGACTGAGAATTATCACTATTATTAGCAGCATTACTACACATAGGAATCCCAGTTATGAGCAGGATTATGTTCTACTTTGTTATGTAGACTAATTAGCTATTGTTTTCAGTTGAAGAAAAAGAGGAAGCAGATAAATGCAGAAACAAAGAAACATAGGGACCTACATGCAAAAGCGTGGAAATGTAACCCTATCTGTAACTCTCACTGAGAGCCTGGAAAAAATTGGAATGTGGTATCTGAACCTCTGTCACATGCTGTCTGTTCTCCCAGGTGCACAACACAGTCAAATGGCAGTTCTTTTTTTGTGAGTCAGATTGCGAATACTGATTCAGTCAGAGATGGAAATTGAAACTAGGCCATCAATATAGAAAATCTACGTCCTACCCCTTCAGTGGCACTCAGGATGTACATGTAATTAGATGCCATTTCCTAAGCTGTCAAAGTTGCTAGCCCTTCACGCTGAGTGAAGGGAAATAGGATGCTGTAAGCTTACCTGTGATAATACGCAGTAGACCCAGCTCTGCACCCAGCCTATGCAGCCACTCTGTTACTCTTAACATATCTGAAGAACATGGGCAAGAACTAATCACACGATAAGGCATTCTGGGTTAGAAATTTATGCTTTGCTCAGGTTTACAAACTCAGCACATCCCAGGGAAGGAATACCTCATTGATACCCAGTTGTACTAATTACCAGCTCAGCCAAATTCAAGGAAGATATGAGTAAAACAAAGAATTTACAATACTCAGACATTGGTTTTTAAGACATAGAGGAAGAAATTAAAACCATGTTTAACTGGCTTGCTCCAAAATTAACTTTAGAAACAGTCTCAGTAGAGAATGCAATGTTTCCCTAGAGCTGGCTGATACACTGCAGATTTTTTTGTTTCATTTTATTTCATGATAGAAAAATATTAGAAGTGAAACTAAGAATCACGGAAACTTGGTCCAGCAGAAATCTTACACCCCACACCCCCCCCCCCCACCCCCCCGAGGTTAGAAAGTTATATTTAAAAGTTTATCATTGTCAACTATGAAATTAAAATGTTGTGTCAAACAGAGTTCTGTAAGGATCAGTCCTAAGCCTGGTATAATTTTATTTATGATCTGAATTATAGTCTACAGGGCATATATAGAAGTGCTATGAGTACCAACAAAGAAATGCTAGAATGGTGGAGGACATTTATGCACTGAAAAATGCCTGCTAAATTTGAGATAATGTCTTCAAAAACGTGCAAAATACTTCACCTGGGAAAAAATATATAAGTGTTATAAATATTGGACAGTAGCAGTTGACTAGAAGCTGAGTAGATCTGGATCTTCAGGTTATAGTTATAAATTGACAATGAATCAATAACAGTATGTTACTATGTATTAGGAAAGGAACACAATGACAACATCTACAATACAGATGATGATGATGATCTTGCTCTGTAGTCAGGAATGGTATAGTCTCACTTGGAGTTTTAGGCCTAGTTTTTAGTACTGAACTTCAGGTAACGAGAGGTGAATAGTATGAGAATACACAAAAGAGAGCAACAGTAATTATCAGACAGGCCTAAGAACTATTCCCTAATGGAAAGGCACATACAGTTGGAATTCCCTGACTCAAAGAGAAGGCTGAAAAACTGAAGTTTCTTCTTGAACACTTAAAACATGAAGAGGAAATAAGTCATCTTTCCTCAGTATACATCTTAGTAAATACAAGAATTAATGTTCTTCCCTGCAACAAGTTAGCAGTAAGAAAATAATTTTTAATATGGAGTGACACACTAGAAAATGTTACTTGGGAAGATAGCGGGGTCTCCAAGAATCAGCGAGACTGAGCAACTATCAGAAATAATATGTGTTCAGTTGACTCTTGATGATGGGTCGAGAGCAACAAAAATTGCTGGTAATCTAGACACTGGTAATTATCACAGAACTACAAGAATCTATGTGGGCAGGGGAGGGGTGCAGGATACAGCAGACTTGGCATTTAGTAAGAGTTATGGAACCATCTCACACAGCATTCTCATTTGGGATCTGAGGGAGTACAGGCAGGATCAGCAGGCTGTTAGATGTTTGAAAATTGTCTGTAGAACAGGATGAAAGGGCTGTAGTTAACAACTTAATGACTGTGGGCAACCAGTGAAGAAAAGAATGCCCCAGGGATGAATGAATACTTGATATTAATCGGTGTTTTCATTAAAGGCCTGGTTGGTAAGAGTGTACCCTTAGCATGTGTGGATGATACTGAGTTAGGAAGGGTAGGCAGAGCCAAAAGTAAGACATCAGTTAAAAGGGACTTTGATAAACTTGAGGTATGGGGCAAAAGAAACCTTTGCAGTTTGTCAAAGAGAAGTGCGAAGTTGTGCACATGAAGCAGAACAGCTGCTTGTATCAGCATGGGCTGGGAAATGACTGGTCTGACCTGGATGCAGAACTTGGATGTGGTGGTGGCTTTCTCAACTGCTGGATCCTTAAAGGCAAGCCTGCTGCTGTGTCCAGAGCCTAAGCATAAATAAAACCCTGTAAGCAGCTGGGGTTTCCAACCGAAGTATTTGGTTTTCCAACCAAGTATTACTGTAACAAAGACAAAGCACAGCAGTAGTGTCTGGAGACACCGACACAATGCACGTCACCATTTTCCAGACTTGGCTTCCTCCAGAAACACACAGCCCAAGACAAAATTTAGTACATTCCTACAAGGATGCCCACAGTAGATTCATTACTTGGAAAATGATGCCCCAGAGAGACTGTTTGGACAGGGCAGTACCTCAGCTGCTGTTAAGTACTTACAACTCTGTAAGAGTTGGCAGAGTTCAACGGGAAGACTGACTGCCCAGTGCAGCTCTGCAGGAGCCCAGGCAAGGAGAAGAGCTGATCAGTCTTGGCTGTGCAGGAAACATTGTGCTTACAATGCTTTCATGATGTGTCTTTCTATTTTAATAATGTTCAATGTATCAGGAGTCCTGTACTGCTTCAAATGTCAGTTTAGAAAGCGGAGTAAGGATTTAAGAGAAGCAGTCACGTGTCAGCTGGTTTGCTGTCCCTTGCACAAATGCAGGAGCAGATTTGCATGGTGTGCTACAGAGCTCTGAACTCCATGGGCCACCCTGTTCCTGGGAAACCACCTGGCATGTGTGTTAGAGAGGTCTGACTGGGCTTGATCCTTCATTGTCTTCCTGGGAAAAGCTCAGAGCCCAGGAAGGAAAATAACACGGGAAATGGGGTTCCCCCTGCCCCCGATTGCAGGTAATGGACCCTATCTCATCTTTCCCATGTCCTAAAACAGCTTCACATGAGGAAGTGGGTATATTACAATCTTCCCAAAAACCTGGTTTAGGACTTCCTCCAGCCTTTCTTCATAGAGCTTCCAAGGGAGCAGGCAGGCTGTAGATGGGGGTAAGTGCCAGGCTGCAATCAGAAGTCATGAGTGGATGTTTCCTAAAACTTTGATAATGGGGGAAAGAGGGACCTATGTATCTTAGCAAGGCAGCAACTTGTGCATGGTGTAGTGGGGATGAGGCCCATGCAAGCCTTCTCCTTCCAAGGCAGAATGAGACACATCACAATCACCACTCCAAAGTCATGCAGGCCATGAATTGCTGTCCAGACAGCTGGTACGTTGTTGTGTGAAAGAAATACCCCAGAAAGGGTATTTTTGCAATTCTAGCACAAACACCATTGCTTTGAAAGGAACCCTGAAACATCTGTCCTGGTGAGGAGGTGTGAGTGGTGGCAGAGCCATGTGAGTACTTGGGTGTTGGTGCCTGCCAAGCACAACATTCCTTCGGAAGTGCGTGTGCAGTCTCTCTTCCTGCGATCTGCTGTTGTGGAGACTAATCCTGTGATGTCGTTTTCCGTGAGTAAACAGCATCCAGCTCCTGCTGGTTTGCAGAGCAACATGGCAGTGACTCAGACAACATACACTTGCCCTTGCCCACAGCTGGCATAACGCAGGGGAAGCGGACAATTTCTGGAAGATTTTGCTCCTGAATGGATTGTCTTCTGATCTGTAAGAAGCCACTCTCTGTGCATGGTAAACTGTATCCTCAAAGGTCAGCCTGGGCTGCTGGGCCACGACAGAGGTCTTTTCTATCCCTGTGTAGTTTCTGAACTTGGCAGCAAGAAGCAGATTGGAAACAGTGCAAACCAGGGCTGAAGCCCAACCTCTTGGATCTCTGACGGAGGAGAGCCTTTACATAAAAAGGTGAGAATGGGGCTCTCCACCTCTACCTGTCTCAGTTGGTGGGGAAGGGGGAGGGGAGAGATGAAATTAGTTATCAAAGTACCAATCATTAAACTAAATTAATGATCACAGTCCCCCCAAATCTATGGTCATATCTATCAAATAGATAGATATGATCAACACACTGGGAAGCCGATAGCTGTAACATTTAAACATTAAACATTAGGTCACATTGTTTGCTAGTTTTATTTAAGCAACATAAGCACTTCTGCAACTGTGCTACTGCCGGAAGATTCCTTTCAAATGGCAAATCCATACATGCAAATGTTGACTTGGGCCTCAGTCTCAACATAAAAGCTTTCTGTGCTTAAAATATTTCCTACCAAAATCATATGTTCTGCTCCATCTCAGTAAGCACAGCTTTGTAGCATGGCTTACATGCTGAACTGAAGGTGATGTATGTGGGCACAGGGAACGAGGACCACTGGCGTAGATTTAGAAGCCTGAAGTGTGCCAAAGAAGTCAGTTCATGTGCCTCCAACCAGGTTCTTTTAGATGTTATGCACGAGGAGAGTTTAATATAAAATTTCCTTATTCAGCATATTTGGCATTACATGGGATTTTGATTTAGCAGAGTGATGCAGCAATGTACTGAAATCGTATAATATAGCAATTGCAATACACAACTGAACCACACTGCAGACATGATTCTCATTACTGGTCTCTATATGCTCATTGTCACAATGCTGGGCCCCCTCAGTTGCTGGGAAGGAATATGTTGCTTGAAACCATCTCAGGCCCATTGCTCTCTTCAAACTTTATTTTATTTGTTGTCCAGTGTTTATATTTCATATTGGGCTGAGCCACATATATATCAACCGTGCCTCCCTGTCCTTCATGTTGGTCTGGTTTGCTCAGGAAGACATTATTCTTTGTTAAGGAACCTGATGATTCACTGGTGCAGCTGTCTTATCTAAAACCATGGTAACCCTCCAGTCTTCCTGGCGTTGAGATAAGTGCAACTTTCTTTACAGGACATTGTTCCTCAAGCTCATTGTCTTTTTTCCCTACTCCTCTGAGCTCTCCTCCACTGTGGGGGTGTGCTGGTCTGTCAAAAGCGCCCAGGTTTTCACTACAAGGGTGCAATTTTTTTCTTTCCCCCAGGTAGCCCAGATGAGATCTACTATGTTTTCAGCATGGCAGATCACAGGAGCATGATAACAGTGCAAAGCAGGTGTCTGAACAATCTGTCTCATCCACAAAGGACAGATTGAAATTCCATTTTTTTCTTTGAAAGTGACAGAAAATATTTTAATAGGGAATGAAGCACCAGCTGCTAGTAAGTGGAAGGCACAAGGAATACGAAAACCTGTACAATAGTCTTATAAAATTCAAAACTACTAGTTTGAAAAATATAAATACTTTTCCACAAGTTTATTCATGTATATTCTTACAATATAATGTCTGACAGTAATTTTTTTGCCTACTATTAATCTAAACGTGAAGCCTGAAGTTGTATTAACATTTCATGAATGATGTTTTTTAAGTCAGGATTAAAATAATAGCTGCATATTCTAATTACTCACCCTGAGGTTATCAATACAGACACCATGCCCTACTGGACCCCTATCTTATTCTGCTAGACTTTAAAAACATAAATTAATTACCTAGAGGATGCAAAACCGGAATATAAGCAAAGCAGCTGAAAACTCACAAATGGAAACCAAAAGCTGAGCATAAAAATCATGGAGATAGAGAGCAAATGTCCTCAGTACATTAGAGGTTTAGTCATTTGCCTCTGTTTTGCAGAATTAAATCTATCTTGATTCTGTCTTGTTGTGGATCTGTCTTTAGTTTACATAGGTGCTAAATGAACAAAATTTTAAGTGCTCTTGCATGAACACGGTCACTAGTAAGTATGGTCAGGAGTTGGGGAGCAGAAAGGGAGTAGTATTGAAATTTAGTGTTCTGTTGCTAGTGAGGTACTAGTAAGTGAAGAAAAGAGAGTCATAATTTAAAAAAAAAAAACAAAAAAAAACAACAAAACAAACCTATCCTAGAGTCCTTCTTTAGGCTAGTTACAGCAGAAAAGGCTTGAGTTTGTTTACTGTTTTGTGACCTGTCAGTTCTGTATAAACAAGAACTGTAGCAAGCTAATAAATTTTTTAAACCCCAGTAGCATACTCAGCTGACCTGTTCACTCCTCCCAGGAAGATAAAGGAGGTACGTTTAGGGCTACCCCAAATCTAAAGAGAGTCCCCATTACACCTATGCATTCCTCTGCACCTCTGCAACAGGAAGCACAGTTGCTACAGCCTAGATAAAAAGCTGTGAATGCCTCTGCTAGGTGAGGGATAGTAATTGATTAGAAGAGTTCAGTGAGGGTTGCTTCATATTGGAAGAGGGGAAAAGCAAAGATCATTCCCATGTTTCTTAATATACTCCTTTTTCTGAAGTGCTGCAGATTAGCTAGGGAGAAGAATTTTTTCATCTAAATCATATTTGTTATCTTCTCAAAAAAAACCCCCAAACCAAAAACCAACCAAAAAAACCCAAACCCTGAAACAAAACAAAACAAAACCCACCCCCGACACTCAGATTTTATACTGATCACGAAAACATGTAGGGACAGTATTAGAAACAATATTTGAGATGTCAGGATCATGAGCTCCCCCATTAATCTTTTAATATAACCACAGAGAGCAAAAGACTCCTTTGGTTTCATGACAGAATTTAATTCCATCATTATTAAATAGACTGGGAGAAGCTACTCCTTCCCAGTTTAGTAGCACAACAGAGATAAATTACTTATTACATGTTTTAATATGGCACAGTTTAAAAGAGTATGTAGAAATTATCCGACTCGTGACGGAAACAGAAAAAAATGGCGGGAACCCCGCCCCTCCTCGCTGCAGTCCCCAACCAGGTCGGCTCCCAACACATAAACACCGCGGCGCGGCCGGCGGCAGCTCATCAGCGCGGAGCACAGAGCGGCGGCAGCAGCATGTCTGGCAGAGGCAAGGGCGGGAAGGGGCTCGGCAAGGGGGGCGCCAAGCGCCACCGCAAGGTGCTGCGCGACAACATCCAGGGCATCACCAAGCCGGCCATCCGCCGCCTGGCTCGGCGCGGCGGCGTGAAGCGCATCTCGGGGCTCATCTACGAGGAGACGCGCGGCGTGCTCAAGGTCTTCCTGGAGAACGTGATCCGCGACGCCGTCACCTACACCGAGCACGCCAAGAGGAAGACGGTCACGGCCATGGACGTGGTCTACGCCCTCAAGCGCCAGGGACGCACCCTCTACGGCTTCGGCGGCTAAAGTCTTTTCGCTCCCGCACCATCTCCAAGAACCCAAAGGCTCTTTTAAGAGCCGCACACTTAAGTTTTAAAAGAGCTGTATCGCGTCAAGGCTAGCAAAGGGAAAGTAAATGTCCCACTGCGTTTCCGCTAGTTGGTCGTATTTTTCACTCGTAATTTGCTATATATGTCTTAGAGGTGATTAAGTAGGTGATAATTGTGTGCATTGTTAATATGTTGGAGACCACCCTAGTTAAGTAGATTAGGGAACGCAGAAAATTGTTAGATTTCGGTATCGGCGTAGTCGTAATGAAGAAGTCTTGGACTTTTTTTTTTAATTTACCCTCCGAAAAATCAAGTCGGATAAAGAATATGTCCTAAACTTATGTCCAGTTTCGAGCTGGTGAGTTGGCCCGGTTCCGAGGCAGGTACGCATTGCCTAGCAGGCACCTCTCAGTTTTCAACTAATTTAGGAAACAGTAGCAAAAGTAGGTACGCATTGGTGTTTAAATGGTGTTGATCCCTGTAATGGCGCTCTGCAGGTAGAAATGTACGGGTGGGAGGTGTCACAGCTGGTCGCCCCCTAAACCCCTTCTCATAAAAACTTTAAATCTGAGACTGATCCCACGTCTGCCCTCTGGAAGTGGCTTTTAGGGACTGGTCCGTTACTCTTTGTGCGTCCCGTGTATTAAAGCTTAGGAAGCTTTTTCTTTCGATTTAGGGCTGCCGACGCCGGAGTCAGTACCAATCCTCTCTTTGCCCGAAAGCCCTTCTCTACTCCACCCTAGGGACAAATCTCCTGGCTAGGAAAGAACCAGAAATATGTAGTGGGAAAAGCAGAAAGCTCACAGACAACAACGTTTTTATTCCAACAAGCAAGATCCTGAGAATATGCTATCCCTTTGAACTAGAACGGTTTCATGTGCAATTCGTCTTAATAAAAAAAACAAACCTATTTACCATACCAGTTAAGGTATTACTTTCTACTATTCCCAGATTTTATTTATTCAGTGTTAAGGGGAAAAAAAAAAACAACACAACAAAACATCAAAAAAACGAAACCCCCAAACCCCAGACAACCTTCCCCCCCTTCTCCACTAACAAGACCCTCAACGCACACACAAATACCCACCCTTAAACTAAGCCCCGTAATACCGTTATTAGGTTTCCTATTGAGGAAATCCTAGACAATATTTATTTTTCAAAGCTCTAGTTTCAGTGAGTTAGAACGCCAATCTTCTATGCGTTGAAGAAAGCGTCATTTGCAATTACCCATTTCCATTTTGAACAATTTTTGCTAAAGGTTTTCGAGATATAATGTAAAAATTACTGTAAGAAATAGATTAATCGAAAACAAGAGCAGCTCTCAGCCCGCCCCCATCTTGTACCCGCCAGTGGGCGGTTGGTGAATGAGCGCGCTTTCGAGGCGGGCTTTTCGAATTTGAAAGTATCCAATAATAACGGCGCATCGCTGCCAGCCAATCAGAGAGGGGAACATGCTATAAAATCCCCACGGCACCGGAGCGGCAGCATTCCGCAGCACCGGGTTCGAAGAGGCAGCTCAGTTCTTTCAGAGCGATGGCGCGTACGAAGCAGACGGCGCGTAAGTCGACGGGCGGGAAGGCGCCCCGCAAGCAGCTGGCCACCAAGGCGGCCCGCAAGAGCGCGCCGGCCACGGGCGGCGTGAAGAAGCCGCACCGCTACCGGCCCGGCACGGTGGCGCTGCGCGAGATCCGGCGCTACCAGAAGTCGACGGAGCTGCTGATCCGCAAGCTGCCCTTCCAGCGCCTGGTGCGCGAGATCGCGCAGGACTTCAAGACCGACCTGCGCTTCCAGAGCTCGGCCGTGATGGCGCTGCAGGAGGCGAGCGAGGCCTACCTGGTGGGGCTCTTCGAGGACACCAACCTCTGCGCCATCCACGCCAAGCGCGTCACCATCATGCCCAAGGACATCCAGCTGGCCCGCCGCATCCGCGGTGAGCGCGCCTGAGGCTCCTGCCACAGCCCCTCCCCTGTGATCCTTCATCCCCGCACCCTAAAGGCTCTTTTAAGAGCCACCACATTGCACAAGAGGGCTGTCACACTTGTCTTTTGATGCTTGGATGCAAGAATAAGTAATCCTGAAGTTACTTTTGCTTTTGAGGAATGTTTCGTAAGTACTAATATTCTTAGCATTTAGTTTGCTACCCATCCAACTTCCCTGACTCTGCTCAGCTGATTTCTCTGGACATTTGTCAAGAGGCTTCTGCAAGCAGGTACCACAATTCCACTGAAATATGTTTATAAGTTTTCCTAAGCAGTCATCTCAAACTGGTGGGGTGGTGGGTTTTGGGAGGTGGGCTTTTTTGTTTTGTGGTGGGGTTTTTTTGTTGTTTCTTTTTCTGAGCAATCTGTTGCATGCTGTTAGAGTGAGGGGATTGGAAATATCTAATGGACTATACAGAAAAAGTAACTGCACAAATCAGAGGAAAAACACTCAGATAAGGTAAATGAAAAATACTTTTAGTTTAATAACCATGGCAAGAGCTATAATTTAAAAAAAAAAAAAAAGTGGAGTAGGACAGAAAGCTTATGATAATTCTTCTACCTCCTCCCCAGACTTGATACTTCCTGTAAAATATTTTACGAGCAGAGCAGGTTTTTAATTTTAAGCAATGTGGAGGACATAACTTGAGTTAGTATTGGAAGATAAGGTTCAAAGAGGTTTTTATTAAACAAAAAATGCTGTAAATATACTCTATCATGGCTCTTACTAGGACATACTCTAAAAACACTAATACTGTATTAGATATGAGAGCTCTAATTCTCTAAGATGAATAAAACAAAAGATAAGCCTGACGCATGGGATAAAAATGGGAAATTCAATAAATTAGTCTAATTGTGATTTACAGTCTCAATTTTGTTTGCTTTATGACTTTGAGGAAAGGCTGGAGTAGAAACCAAAGGAGAGCTTGGAAAATGCAAAGAGAATCTGGTGGATTTTCTTGAAGTTTGCTCTCCCATTTTCCAAATAAATGGAGAGCACTGGCATGGGGAAAGTTTCATGGCTTTTCTTTGGGACCAAAACAGCTGGGGGAGAATGAAAGAGGCTATCAAGCCTCGGCAGCTTTGCAACGGATGAGAGGCCTGCAGGAAATACGCTTATATGGTTTTGAGAATTGAAGACAGTAATTTTGTTTGATGATAAAAGAAGGTGGAGTTATTAGAGGGATATACACAGAGGGATCAGGTCAGAATTTTCTAGAACTGAGTTGATTGAATAACGTTTTGTAGTCAGGAAGTTACAGTTGGCTTTTAGTTCACTTCAGTTTCTTGCTTGCTTGTGTGAAGCCTTGCAGACTCTAGCACTTCTGGTATTTCAGAGAAGTCACACTTTTATTCATTTAGAAATAAAATATTCAGATTCCAATGGGTTTTGCTTCTTTGTTGTCACAGCATCTTTTCCTCTGCCCTTGATAATGGAGTCTGGCATCCCCAAGACATTTCTGAAAATGTTACCAGCCAAATTGGTCTGAAATGAAAGTTCAGGTGTTTGAGTAAGGCATCTGGGGAACCCTGCAAGAAGAAACATTGCACAGGAGGTAAAAGATAGTAGATACAGCTAAATTTCATAGCATAAAGATGTAGGTATAGATGTATACACACACATACATATTGTATATGTATATACACACACATCCATGCTTTTTCCTTCACTCACAAATTTTAATTCTTCTCAGTATCCATCCACCTCTGTCTCTTTCCCAGCACCCTCTGCCCCAGCACCATCCAGCTTTATCCATCTGGCTTTATTTTTTGTGGTTCCAGCAATACAATATGATAGATCAAATGAAAGAAGCTACTTTGCAGTTGGACTAGATGGCTGTTGTAAAGCCCTTCCAACTGAAATATTCTATTCTATTAATCTCTTTGTACATCACCACTTGTAGAGTAAGGGATGACAATTTTATAAAGTTGAAGTGCTTCTGCTGGAATAGCACAGAGACTGTGCCTATAAGTGTAATTTGAAAGGAATCATATGATTATAATTTTAAAATTAACTATTTGTCTGGTACACTCAAAGACTTCAGAAGGTTCCATCCTGTTTGTTGCTCCACGTTTGCGGTGTATTATTAACTGAAATGACTTAAGTTTGTAGCTAGGTGCTGCTTTGAGGTGTTGAAGCTTTCAAGGCCAGGTTGGAAGGTGTCCCTGCCCATGGCAGGGGGGTTGGAACTAGATGATCTTTAAGGTCCCTTCCAACCCAAACCATTCTGTGAGGTTAGCAAAGGTTACAATGGCTAAAACCTCAGTTTTGTTACAATTGTAAGTAAATAGTGAGGTAATAGTATGAACAAAAATGACCTTACCGGAACAGACACTGGTGCCTGCTTATAGTGCACACCCAGGTTCTGTAAGGAGCCCTCACTGATACCAGACTGTGGAATCTGCTTTCAAAAGTGAATAAGGAAATTATTAATCGTGACTGATAAGTAGTTAACATCTTGTCTATGTTCCCAGGCCTTGTATCAGTGCTATTCAGTAAATTTGCTACAAAGGATGGGATAGGATCTTATAGTGTTAACAAGGTGGTACTTCTTAGAAATAAGACAGAGTTCCTTTCCCCTCTCCCTCCCCCCTTCCTCCCCCCTAACATTAAACATATTCTAGGATAATTGAACCAGTAGAAGCAAGGACTGAGGTTATGAGAACACAGAACTTTTGTGGCTTATTAGGTTTCCTTCCCTCCCCAGCCTGTAAGTGTAAAGTATCTTCTCACATCATGCTGCTTCTCAAGACAAGGGGAAATCTAAATGACATATTTTTCATTTCCAAAACCTCCCCCCCCCCCCCCGCATAATTTGGGTTTCTTTTATTCTTGTTCACTATGAACTCAGAAAGGTTTTTAGTTTACATACAAATAGAGGCGAAATTTATCTTAAAAAAATGCATATATACGTTCTGTTTGAAAGACAAAAAACCCCATATACTAGCTCCTCCGTCTATCACAGACTGCACAGCCATTCCATTCATCACTTGTCAATATTGCAGCTCTTTACTTCTATTGCAACCTGGTTTCAGAATAAGGCCGTGGGGATCAACAAACTCATCTGAGGGGCTTTATGTAGAAGGAAAAAAAAAAGGAAGAAAGAAACCCCAAAACCAACCTTAATCTGGGCTGATTGCTATAGTTAGCGAGTCTTTTCACCTTTTCTCATCCATCAAAGTACGCTCTCTGACTGATTGTGGCTATAAGGCAGTAAGCACTTCTAAGAGAAGGTATGCAAATAATGCCCAGAAGCCTCTAATGACATCAGGTGACAGTTCTGCCTCCTAATAGTGCTCTTCAGTGTTACCCAGCACTCAGGACTGTTACACCCCAGGTATCAACTGTGACCTTTCACAGCTGGGGAGAAGACAGGAAGATGTTTCCCAAAGTTATGACAGAAACTGCTATTACTCTCTGTTATGAATCTGAGGCCTAATTTTTAACTTCCTATTTTAGTGCTTAGGATGTTATTAGGCTGGTCACTCCTGTGTGTATGTCTCCTAGAATTCAAGCGAAGGTATATCCTTACAAGGAAGGTTGAAAGCTCTATACATATATATGTGCATCCTGCCAGTATCTTCTGAAGAATCCTAGAAATCTGACTGCAGAAATCTAACAGCTCAGCACATTTTCTGACTGCCTAAAATCTCTTAATCACTACCCGGGGATGTGCAAGTTCAAAGACAAATACATGTACATTTATTATTAGAAGAATACACAAATTTCCACTCAAAGATTTTTATACAACTTTTATTAAAAATGCACACACACACCCTCCCCCCCCAAAACCCAAAGCAAAACAAAAACCCTCATGAAATACATAACCTTTTCCCCACAGTTTTGTATTATCAATGGTAACATATCTGAACAAACTTGATAGGTATTCCTGTGTACAGTACTTTTCAGTCATAGTTTCCTAGCCTTTTTAGGTATGTGAGAAAGAAGCTTCAGGTGCCCTGTCCTTTTAGCGTTGTCCATCATTTTGAGACCAACCTCAAACCCCATTTGTTGAGATGGATATTCTTGCTCCTAGAGTTAACAAATACTGGAGCAAGATCACAGCCCCCTTGAGAATAAGACTGCCTTACCAGATTCAACAGTAACAGAATTCCAGAGAACTACGGGAAGTTTCTGCTCTTGCCTAGACCCAGCCAGCCGGGGGAATTTGAAAGTTTAAGGCATAGAATTCCTGAGCCCGTGGCAGACCCGGACAGAGCTCTGTTCTGTCACCGTCCCCTTCCCGCCCCGTTTTTCTCCCTCAAAGCTATTTCAAGTCCGGTGTAGTCATAGCGGTGCAAAAACCCCATTCTACCTGATGCTCTCTGATTACCGTCCTTAAACTAATATATCGACCACCAGCATCCAATTTTGTCTCTCTTACCTTGCCCAGTGTTCACAAAGTGCCTATTGCTCCCCTTCGGTATTTGCAAAGCACCCCGGTGAATTGCAGAACAGGAGATTTAGAGCCTTGTGAGTTTATAAAATAATGAGGTCATACGCAGGCAACATTTTTTTTTTGTATTTTAAAAATGTCAAATTATACAGCCTAGGGGGAAAAAAAAAGGAAACATTGTTATCTCTAAAGCGTGCCTGTTTAAAAACAGTGCTACAGCCCTTTTTATTGTGCATGGAGTGGCTCTTAAAAGAGCCTTTGGGTCTGTGTGGGCTGCCTCGGCGTCTGCCAGAACCGGGGAGGGGCTGTGGCAGGAGCCTCAGGCGCGCTCACCGCGGATGCGGCGGGCCAGCTGGATGTCCTTGGGCATGATGGTGACGCGCTTGGCGTGGATGGCGCAGAGGTTGGTGTCCTCGAAGAGCCCCACCAGGTAGGCCTCGCTCGCCTCCTGCAGCGCCATCACGGCCGAGCTCTGGAAGCGCAGGTCGGTCTTGAAGTCCTGCGCGATCTCGCGCACCAGGCGCTGGAAGGGCAGCTTGCGGATCAGCAGCTCCGTCGACTTTTGGTAGCGCCGGATCTCGCGCAGCGCCACCGTGCCGGGCCGGTAGCGGTGCGGCTTCTTCACGCCGCCCGTGGCCGGCGCGCTCTTGCGGGCCGCCTTGGTGGCCAGCTGCTTGCGGGGCGCCTTCCCGCCCGTCGACTTACGCGCCGTCTGCTTCGTACGCGCCATCGCCAAGCAGATACAAACCTCAACTTGAAGAGACCGAAATAACTGAAATAAGCGCTTCAGCGCCGGTATTTATAGAGCCGCCGCGTCTCTGATTGGGCGACAGGATGCGCGATCTCATTGGTTATCCTGAAAACCCCAGCCGGGGCTCAAGGTAGCCGGAGTCGCCGCCGCCTGCACCCCCACTGTCCCCACCCCCACTCGCCCCCGCTCCGAGTCACGGCTCCCTCCGTGCGAGTCCGAGGCCTTG
This sequence comes from Balearica regulorum gibbericeps, assembly GCF_011004875.1. Taxonomy (NCBI): domain Eukaryota; kingdom Metazoa; phylum Chordata; class Aves; order Gruiformes; family Gruidae; genus Balearica; species Balearica regulorum. The sequence goes on from NC_046184.1 coordinate 54,142,290, forward strand.
GGGGGGGCGGGGGGATATTTCAGAGCGTTCGTATCTCTTCTGCTTCTCTCTTTCTCTCCGCCAGTCTCCTGAGAGATTAAAAACCGTGTATAGACTAAAATTCAGGAGCTGTTCTTAAACCCGCAAATTAGGTTAATAGATTTGTTTGTTGGTGAACTAATCACAAAAGCAGAAAAAAATTCCTTCAATGCCGTACAGAGCTCCCTCCTGCAGGAACAGGCACACTATCCCCAAGGGAAAGATCGCCCGGTACTTCAAAACACTTGAGAAATCCTACAATGCAAGCTTGTAGCTGTAACAAGCTGTAACAATGTAGATGCATCTTTAAAACTATTTTTCTCATGTTATTTTCTTTTCTCTAGAAAAATCGACATGAAAAATCATAAGTATCTTCAAATAAAATCCTGACACTGAGAATACTGAGGCAATTAACTTATTTGTGAAATGAAGATCTTAAAAAAGAATACAGAATTACTCTATTACTTAATTTGCCCCTACTCTTTAAAGCTGTGAAAACAAGAAATGACCGCGAGTATTTATCAACCGCCGTTGTTTACGAGTGGTCAATGACTACGGATAGTTTTATATAAATCTGCAAAATTTTTTTGCAGTTTTTTCCTCCGGTGATGAAGAAAGCAGCACACCAATACTCTCCTCGGGCGAGGATGCGGGAGAACTGCGACAACGAGAAAAGCCTTCACACAAGACTCTTTGAACGCATTTTCTTAAGATGCATTGCCAGGGACAATATTCATTCACGGTCCCCTCCCCGCCTCCAGTAGGTAGTCTAGAAAACTCTATGTGATTTACTCCTGAAATTGTTTTTTAAAAAGAAAGAAAATGTATTGACAAAACTAGGCAGAGGTTATAGTAAAGAAAAGTTTATTTAGAAATATCAGAAAGAAAGCATTTATCTCAGAGCAACTTTCATATTTTTCCCTAAGTGATAAATTGGTTTCACTTTCTTCCGTACAGTGGATTCAGTTAAACGAAAATTTTAAAGTACAAGACAACAATAATCCAGACTGTTATGCTTAAATTGGTGAAGATTTAACAAAAAGGTAAACACTCAGCTTTGATTACAAAGAACACTTGAATTAATTTTTAGTGGGGTACTACATTTGTATGGGAATTTAAGGAGTATGCAAAGAGAAAGTATCTTAGCAAAAACTTCGCCATTAACAACAAAATGCAAACATTACATCGGACTTATCTAATCAAAGTCTTTTAGCAGTATTCCGTAATCGTCAAATTTAAGTAGTTTTGGAAATTGGATAGTAAGCGCTTCAGATGTCCTTTCAGAGAAAAGAATGTCACAGCTCTTCTTAGAAGGAAGTGTGCGGCTCTTAAAAGAGCCTTTGGGTTCTGGAGATGGTGCGGGAGCGAAAAGACTTTAGCCGCCGAAGCCGTAGAGGGTGCGTCCCTGGCGCTTGAGGGCGTAGACCACGTCCATGGCCGTGACCGTCTTCCTCTTGGCGTGCTCGGTGTAGGTGACGGCGTCGCGGATCACGTTCTCCAGGAAGACCTTGAGCACGCCGCGCGTCTCCTCGTAGATGAGCCCCGAGATGCGCTTCACGCCGCCGCGCCGAGCCAGGCGGCGGATGGCCGGCTTGGTGATGCCCTGGATGTTGTCGCGCAGCACCTTGCGGTGCCGCTTGGCGCCCCCCTTGCCGAGCCCCTTCCCGCCCTTGCCTCTGCCAGACATGCTGCTGCTTGCAGTGATCGGCGGAGCGAGTGTAGCGAGAGCGGGGCGGCGCGGCGGTGTTTATGTGTTGGGAGCCGACCTGGTTGGGGACTGCAGCGAGGAGGGGCGGAGCTTGGGGCTCGTTCCCGCCGAATCTCCCCGCTTTCCCTATCGCGCGCCCCTCTAGCACGAAAAAGCGTGTTTCTTGCAACTTACCCTTCCCCCGGCACAAGCGTTTCGGTGTTGCTGCCCTTTCTCGGTACGTTTTGGGTTTTTTTTCAGGTAGCAAAGACGTTGGGCCTATGTGTATAATAGTTCATATATTTTTTATAATCTGTGATACGTCGTGATAATTTAGAAATAAAACCTCGATCGTAGCAGGGTATCCCAGTTACTGAATCACTTCAATTACTCTTTGATTTTTTTACTATAATTGTTATTTTAAGGTACTGGTATGTGTTATGTATTGCAATTTCACCTGGTTGCGTTGATTCTCACGTGTAGCTTCAGTGTTCCAAACAGCTGCTCCTCATGTATTGTTTTTTTGTTGTTGCTGTTTGTTTACTTTTTTAAATGGAGCATCTTGCAGCAAAATCTGTCCAATCATGTTTCTGAGAAATTCTACCTCTTCTGGAATTTCTTTCTCATCTCCATTTCCTGCTCTTTCTGAACGTTTAGCAGTACAGACACACTAATTGGGAGTTTAACACTTACGTGCTCCACTTTAACTTTTTTTTAAGGTAAATTGGTTCTTTTGGACAAATATTTTTACAGTACTTTCCATTCCTGTGGTATCATAGATAATAAAATGGCTATGGTTTTGGAGAGATTGAAAAATTTAATTAGTAAAAAGAAGGATATTTTTGTCCTTCAGGGGAAGGTGTCGAACTCTGGTTTTGATTGCTTTTGGGAAGAAAATTCTTCTGAGGTTTTGCTGTTGAAAACAAGAAAGAGTATTTAACAAAAACATGCGGCAGCTTGCGTTCGACCTGAAAATTATCAGGAAGGGTGAAAAGTTTCCAGTATTGAGCGTTTGCTGCCCTCTCATGGACGTTGCTTTTTTGTTGGTTTTGTTTGGTCTTTTTTTTCCCCTTACAAGCTGAGCAGCTTTATATAATGTATCCTTTCATAAGGATGCAACATAAGATTAATCAATAAATAGTCTCTATTTTCACATAGGCCACAGATACAGATCTTGCATCTGCTAGCAGAGAAAGAACTGTTCCAGTGGTCCCTCACTGGCAGATGAAAATAATGTAGTGTGCCATGCTGTTCATACACAATCTTTTCAGCATAGGCTCAAAGGAAACCAAAATGGGGCAAGACAAACACCAAGACTCTGAAGGAGAAATCCTAAAGGCTCAAACCAGTAACAAATGTCCTGTTCCACAAGGAACTTGACAGAATCCTAGGTTGGGCTATGGCAGTGATTCTGGAGTACAGTGGGGATGCCACAGCTAAGTTCAGGGTGTTCCCTTTCCTAAGGCCAGTTTGCTCTCTCTGGGAAGGGAAGTTCAGGGACCATGAGTGGCCTGTTGTTGGAGAGTGGGCAATCTGTAGTCAGATCCTCTGTCATTTGCAGAAGATTTTGGGGGTAAGGTAGCTATAGCCTGCACTATAGGAAACACACTTGATGTAACATTTGTTGCAGGCTTTATAGCTCTGAGTACACAGGCAAGTCCCCAGGACGCTAGTAACAGTGTAGTTTAGTTGTACCTGCTGCAGAGCTCCCTGAACCCGCAATGCCATGAAAATGCAGTTCTTGAGCCTATTCAATCCTTGGGAATCTGATAGTATCACAGGACCCCCATAGGAGTTATTACCACTTGCAGACCACTGCCATGAAGTTACTGGACAAATCTGGGCTTCACCAATCACCTCCTCATGCAGTCCCTGATGGGTTGTCCAGCTCCAGGGAGCTTTTTGTTTCTGCCTTTTTTTTTTTTTTTTTTTGTGGGATAAAATTCAGTTAGAGATTCATCCTATAACTCTGCTCTATAATGAGTTGCTTCTGCCCAGAAATCTGTGACTACATAAAATATTTCCCCGTCTCTTGCTGTCTGTCTCCTTGTCTTCATGCTCTTATTGGCAAAATGTCAGAACCCATTTATGACTGTAACTTGAGATAGAAATGTCACATCTTCTGGACAGTTGCTAAGATTCATAGAATCATTTGCATTGGAAGGGACGTTCAAAGATCATCTAGACTAACTCCCATGCTGTGGGTAGGAACATCTTTTACTTGATCAAGTGAAAACCCTGTCAAACCTGACTTTGAACACTTCCAGGAATGGGGCATCCACAACTTCTCTGGGCAACCTGGTCTAGTGTCCCACCATCTTCATCATAAAAGATTTCTTTCTTATGTCCAATCCAAATCTACCCTCTCTCAGTTTAAAACCATAGCCCCTTGTCCTGTCAGTACAGGCCCTTCTGAAGTCTCTCTGTCTGTCTTATAAGCTCCCTTCATATACTGAAAGTCCACAAGAAGGTCTTGCTGCAGCCTTCTCTTCTCTAGGCTGAAAAGCCTCAACTCAGCCTTTCTTCATGTGAAAGGTGTCCCAGCCCTTTGATTGTTTTTCTGGCCCTTCATGGGATTCACATGGGCCCACTCATCAAGTCTGTCAAGGTCACTCTGGATGGCATCCCTGTCCTCTAATGAACCAGCTACACCACTCAGCTTGGTGTCATCAACAGACTTGCTGAGGGTGCATTCAATCCTATTATCTATGTCATTGATGAAGATAGTAAACAGTACTAGTTCCCGTATGGATCCCTGAAGGACGCCGCTTGTTACTGCTTTCCATCACTTGTTACTGTTTTCCATTTAGACATTGAGCCTTTGGCTATAACTCTTTGGATACAACCATCCAGCCAATTCCTTATTCATTTAACAATCCATCCATTGAATCCATACTTCTTCAATTTACAGGTAAGAACACTGTGGGGGACGATTTCAAAAGCCTTACAGAAGCCCAGGTAGATGACATCAGTTGCTCTTCCCCTATCCACTGATGCAGTTGCTCCAATGTAGGAGGCCACTGGATTAGTCCGGCATGATTTGCCCTTGTTGAAGCCATGTTTGCTGTCTCTAATGACATTCATGTCTTCCATATATTTTGACATAGCTTCCGGGAAGATTCAATCTATGATCTTACCAGGCACTGAGGTGAGGCTGACTGTTCTGTAGGTCCCATCTTCCTCTTTATTTTCCTTTTTTAAAATGGCTGTGATGTTCCCTTTTCTCCAGTCTCTGGAAACTTCACCAGACTGCAATGACTTTCCAAATATGACAAAGAGGGGCTTAGCAACTACATCTGCCAATTCCCTCACGACCCTGAGATGCATCTCACTGAGCCTCATAGATTTGTGTATGTTCATGTTCTTCATAGGGTCTCAAAACTGATCTTCTATGATGGGAGGGGCTTTGTTCCCCCAGTCCCTGCCTTGAGCTTCAGGGACTTGAGAGACATAGGAAGAGTGATTGCCAGTGGAAACTAAGTCAAAAAAAAAAAAAAAAAAAAAAAAAAAAAGAGTACCTCAGCCTTTTCTATGTCAGTTGTCACTAGTTCTTCTGTCTTATTTATTGGGGGGAGGTGACACATTTTATTTAATCTTCCTTTTCTGAGGAAAAAAATAAAAATCTTTACTACCCTTGTGTAGCTTCCTTTTCCTGCCCAGGCAACTATGATTTTTGGGATGGTTGTCACATGGAATACTTAGTTGGCTTTTCTTTGACACTGGAGAAGAGGAAATATGTCCGAAACACACCCCCTTTCAATGAAAGAAGTCTCCTGTCTCAGAAGTGCACAAACTCACCAGATCTGGTCCTGACAGGAGAGAGATGCAGGTGATAATAAAGTGTTCTCTCTGACAGAAGGAGAAAAAAAAAAAAAGAGGGTTAAGGACCAAGTGGCCAAAGGCAGGCAATCAGGGAATTGTCAGAGAGTTCTTTTATGAAGACAGTATATCTACAGCAAAGAAAACAGAGAAGCAGGGAAGATATGGCAAAACACTGAAACAGCAGTGTGCTTTTTTACTAGGGCAGTCACCTAAAACTGAGCGTGAATATGTGGTAGGCAGACCAAGCATACAGAGCTTGACTAGTGCCGGCCTACACACTGGCTGTTGAAAGAACAATAGGAACTTTTTTTTATGTGCAGGTCCTGACCTACGCTTTGTTTATTTTTACTGTTTTCAGTGTTTGATGAGAACAATAATTATATTTCTACATTTCATTTTTTCTACAGCTCCTGGCAGCCCAATCCTGAAATCATTGAAAAGCAAACCCTGCAGTCCTTGGAAAAACCAAGCACTGGGGTTTCACTGACGTTCCAGCAGAAGGCCTGCAGGAGTGATGAACAAAGCTTGCGAGGCACTGGAACTGCAAAGAGATCACAAAAACCAATCTGCCAAGCGAAAATCGGAATGAAATACAACCCTAAATCTAGAAAGAGCTGTGCAAAATTGAGTATGGAGAGTGAAGGGGGATCCCAGGAGGAGTCACATCAATGATTTTGTTGTGCTTTCACAACCGGTTATGAAGAAGAGGGATCTCAAATCCCCACAGAGAAATGTGGCTAGTATCTCCCACTGCCCAGCACTGTGATCTAGGTAGCAAAAACAAAACCTGTGGCAGAAACACTCTATTGTGTAACCTCGCTAAGCCAAAGGTGTTTAGGTGAAAAGTGTTTCTGTACCTGAACTCAAGCTGGCGCAAATCTGTGCTGCCATGTGAGCAGCAGAGAACAGGTCTGGTATTAATGATATTTGTATTGCACTCTGACTTTTGGGGACTCCACGTTTGCTGTCCCCACCTTCCTGTCCATACACAATAGCTGTCTCCCCCCTTCAGCTCCTTCCCTTTGAGAACCTGTAAACTTAGTCTTGAAATGTACATATTTACATCTCTCCATTTGTTCAGCCCGGGATATTATGAAAGGTTTTTTCCCTGCATTATTCAGTTTAGGATGCTCACCACTACTGAGGACGTGCAATAGCATCATATCCCTATTTTAAACACCTTTGCACCTGAACTAACATCATTCAGCCTTTTATTGAAGGCTAGCTTCCAATTTTCTGTAACAAATGCAGCAGCTTTTTTATGTTAGTATTGGAATAATTTTGCTTAAAAGTCCAGCTTTGATATTTTTCAGAAATGAGCTTCTAAAGGGGACCTTTTTATTGTTTTCAAAGACATGCTGAGGCCATGTAGAATAAACTCTTACTCTCACATGACAACAACTACAGCAAAAGACACAGTCATACACAAAAAGCACAGGAGTAACAGAACCCACTAACAGAGAACAAAGAGATAAAGAAATACATGAATAGAAATGACAGACTTCTGATATCACCATTTACTTAGTAAGTAAATCTGTGAAATAAAAAGTTGAACTCATGGAAGAAAAAACAAATGAAAGCAATTCTTCCTCATAATAATTTGCAATTCTGAACCAATTTTTTGACTTTCCTCCTATTTTTTAGCAGCTTAGTCAGCATTTAAAAAAAAAAAAAAAAAGTGGATACTTGTTTTTTCTATCTCAGTATGGCCCCTCACAAAACATAGGCCCTTTTTTGCCTCCTGTTAAGCCACCTCCTCTTTGGCCACCGGCATTTCAGTTCTCCATGTCAAATAGTTGCACAGAATCACTGAGCAGTCTGATTCCAATCCAGTTCCCAGAGCTATTCACAAAAGACAAAATGTGGTTTGTGCCTCAGATCTTAAAGCTCTGCTTTTCATATTGCTTGTGTTCCAGTCAGTGGTATTGAAGTTCCTTAGAGTCCATAGTGTGCGGAAGTGTCTGTGCAGTGCAGAAACATAAGATATCATATATTTAAGATATCATGCATTGAAGAGAATATTAATCTCAGACTATGTATTAGTCTGAGCACTTAGAAAATGTGGACCAGGCTAGGGCCACGACATAGTCCATATTAAAAGTTCAATAAATATATGTTGCATTGCCACAGAGACTGTTGAGAGATATTAGTCATTTCACACAAATAAGTAAGTTTTAATTAGAATAAATTACTTAGGATTATAATAGGGTATGATTTGTGCTATTTGTTAGCTTTACTTAGCATGAATGGGTAGATTTGCTGAAGCCTTTAAGCCACCATAGAGTTATTTTTCTCAGTAATTTTCCTAGTGGTTTTCCTAACAGTACTGTGTTTAGTCTTTTAGTATGGGAAAATATTTTGATATCACACTGATGTCTCGGTAGTGTTTTTCCCAGTCTGGGCCTCTTCACTTCTCCATGTTCCACCAGCAAGGGCAGATGCACAAGGAGTGTAAGCCAGGTGATAAGGAGGCTCCAACCTTCGGGGAAAACTGTGGAAACTGCAAGTCAACAAGATAAGAGCCTGCCTGCCTGGACACAGAAGAAGAATCCAAGTAGATGCAGGAAGACCCCAGACCAAAAATCACCATTGGACTAAAGGATGCGTGGACAGCGCGTGAAGGGCGTGTGAGAGGTGGTGTGTGGGACCCAAGGGTATAATTGCCCCAGGATTTCTTTGCTCTGGGTCCCTCTCTTTGGAGGCACCCAGCCTGGGCTGATCCTGCTGCTGCACCTTTCAATTAAATGAATTCTTTTATAAAATCCAATGCCCAAGACTGTGCTGCGGGAAACCGAGGGTCGAGCCTGAAGAAGCAGGAAGCGTGCTCAAGAATAAGCGTGCGTGTGTGTGACACCATGAATGGTGTGTGATTGCACAGGCAGCAGATCCTTTAACAGAGATATCCTGTGATATAATATAAAAGTCTTGTTGGAATCTTATTTTGGGATATTAATACAATCCCTGAATGTGGTAGGAACTGTCTCGAGAAGCTTCTGCTCATTGGTTCTTAGAAGAGGACACTCAACTAAAAGAGAGACAGAGATAAAGGCACGATGGAAGATCTTCCTTGCAAGAAATGTACCCAAATCCAGAAACTGCATAGATCATCAGCATTTCAAGATGACAGAACAAAACTCTAGGCCCTTTTAGTCGTTTTGAGTTTTGACTTTTCATTATGAATGCACATCCAAGTCTTTTCAAGCTGCCCTGAAAAGCTTCATCTTGGCACATGACATATCTTGGCGGATACTGAACAGAGCTCATCTCTTTTCCTTCTTTTCCCTGTTTCATGAGGCATCATAACAGGTTTCAGAAAATAAATTAATGCCCAGATGTCCAAAAAGGAGGTCATACAACAAAGTCAGACATGTTCCCTCTCTACTGCAACTATAAATCACACACTTCAATCTCAGCTCAGCAGGTCAGTTAGAAACTTGAACCATGACAGCAGAATAGTACCCCCTGATTTTTTTCTTAGGATATAACCAGGACAACAGGATTTTTTGTTCTGACATTAAATTTGTCCCTATACTTGATAGCATGTCCAGTGAAGCCTATATAGCTAGTCTATTCAGTGTTCCTGTATACACATACACTTCCTTTCTGTAGTGTGGAACAATCTCTTACATTATTTGGCAGTTATAAAGTCTACTCAGCTGAACCCACAGCTGAGTAGTCTTTGCCTGTAACGGTATTTTAGACTGGTATCGTTGTACTTGGGCTGGTGTTCTCCATCACCACTTGTGTTCAGAGATGTACTAATCTTCTAAATCGCAACTACTGCAACATCTTGGGTGGCTAACAGCTCCAACTGAATTTTCTTAGAAAAACAGTTATAATAATTTGAGTTTTTCCCTCTTACCTCTCAGAAAAGGGAAAGAAGTATCCTGTCACCTCCCTCAAGTGAGCAGGGAGGGTAAATTGCAACAGGCCAAGAGTGAACTGCTGTCATTACCCCAACTCATTTCAGAGGCCGAAATGTTTATTCCAGGATGGTCCCACCAAAGTCAATTCAATTTCCAGGGATGTGTGATACAGTTTTGCCCATGCTACTGCAACTGTTTGGGTTTTGCCTTTTCAGGTTCAGCTGTGAAGAAATAAATTCAGCATGAATATCTCATTTGCTACAGCAGCGTACCTGCTCTTTGACCGTAACCAGTCAAAATCTACTCCTTTCCAACTAGTTGTAAGAGAGCTGGAAAATCACACTCTCCTCGAGTCAGTGTACCTAGTTGGGTGAAACCCTTTCAAAATTAGTGGGTGTGAGTCCCAACACCCTTTGCTAATGGTAACTACGAGAGTCTGGTAGGCACATCTCCATCCCAAACAGGGGCACAGGCCTGTGAGGTCAGGAATTCAGGATGTCAGGGTGAAGGCACATGGCCCGATAGTTTTAGAAAAAAAGTGGGATGTGTATGCAGATTTGTATGTTATATAGAGGAAGAGGTAATAAACCTGAGCGAGGACCAAAAAGTCGGATGACCCTAAGAAGTAATGCAGAGGAAGAGTAAGAACAGCGTTTCAGGAACCGGGCTTAAAAACAGAGGTTCTGGTTTTTATTCATTTCCCTTTTAGTACAGGGATTTAAGACGTGGACAGTCTTTGGAAAAGCACGAATACCGGCGAAATACGATCCCACCATTTCTCCTCCCGTTTCCGGGTAATCCCTTCAGATACACGAGGTTAACAGCTACGGACTTGAGATCAGCCCTCTTTTATTGAGAGCCAAGCAGGTAATTCCACGAAACCCCCCGTTTTCCTGCCCGCTGGGGAAGCGGTGGTACCAGCACTGTGAGCTCAGCGGGGCGAAGGGCATCGCTTGAGTGCGGTAAAGGTGACGGAAGGAGGGCACGGTGGAGTCACCAGGAAAAGGAGGCGGCCGCCGGGCTGGAGGACAGGTGGGGGGAACACCCACGGGAGGATCTGACCCCCGCGGGTTCCTACCGTGCACCAGGCGCTGCCTCCGAGCGTTTCCTTTGCAGAAATGAGCTCCCGGCAAAGAACGACCCCGGCAGCTCCAGGGCGCAAGAGGTTCAGCACGGAAGTCGAGGACCGGCGGGCAGCACCAGGGATTGCTCAAAAGGCAGCTCGAAACACCCGCTGGCCCTACGATTTCCAGGGAAGGGACAGAAATAGAGTGGGAGTGAAAAAGCCCCGTAGGAGGTGAGGCGAGCACGTACCCAGGAAGTTCATAAGCCTCTTCCGCCGAGTGGAAAACCCCGTCTGTTTTAACCCGAAAACTGCTGTGCACCAGAAAAAGCCCGAGAGTCGCGGCCAATCTCTGCGCAGCGCGGGCTTTTCGAAATCGGTGGAGCTCCGGGGGGCGGGCGGGAGCGCTTCCGAGCGCGGCTTTTCGTCCGTCCGTCCCCCGCTGATCGGAGAGAAGCTACAGGGAACCGCGGCACTCACGCCCCTCACCACCCCAAGAGCCGGGGTACTGTGCGCGCTGCCTACCGTCCACGGGGATTTTGGACTCATACCGATTTATTACGGCTAATGGAAAGCTATTTGCACCCACGCCCACGGGAGTGTGCCGAAACGAGCCGTACTGCGGTGAACACTGCTGCGGTGCTACCCAGCACTTGTGGGGAACAAGAGTGCGGAAGTTTGTGCTGTTACGGGATCGACCTTACACAAGAGCAGCGCAGAAGCAGGATAGTTAATATTGTACGCGCACATACAGACTAGAGACGTAGGGAAAAAAAAAAAAGAGAAAAGCGTTTCAGCTCTTTTCAGGAAGGCTTGGGTGGCTCTTAAAAGAGCCGTTGGGCTTATCTGCAAGGCAGACAGAGGTTTTTTTCAGGATCATTTATTTCTTCTTGGGCGCCGCCTTCTTTGCCTTGGCCGCTTTGGGCTTGGCCGCCTTGGGCTTGGCTGCTTTCGGCTTCACCGCCTTCGCCTTGGCCGGGCTCTTCGCTGCTGCCGCCGCTTTCTTGGGCTTGGCAGCCTTAGTCGCCTTCTTGGGGCTCTTGGCCGCTTTCTTGGCCGCCGCCGCCGCCGCCGGCTTCTTGGCTTTCTTGGGGCTCTTCTTCGCTGTCACAGCCTTCTTGGGCTTCTTGGCGGCGCTGGCGGGCTTCTTAGCCGCCGGCTTCTTGGGCTTGGCTGCGGCCGCCCGCTTCTTGGGGGCTTTTTCCTTCACTTCCCCGGGCTTCTTGCTGAGACGGAAAGAGCCGGAGGCGCCGGTGCCCTTGGTCTGCACCAGGGTGCCCTTGCTGACGAGACTCTTGAGCCCCAGCTTGATGCGGCTGTTGCTCTTCTCCACATCGTAGCCGCCGGCGGCCAGCGCCTTCTTGAGCGCGGCGAGGGAGAGCCCCTTGCGCTCCTTGGAGGCGGACACGGCCTTGGTGATCAGCTCGGTGACGCTGGGGCCCGCGGGCTTGCGGGCTTTGGAGCCGCCCGCCGCTTTCTTCGGCTTCTTGGCGGCGGTAGTCTTGGCCGGGGCCGGAGGGGCGGCGGCGGCAACATCGGGCGCGGCGACGGGAGCGGTCTCAGCCATGTCGCTGTCTGCGCAGTCAGCGCGAACAATAGCGGCACCGGCCCCGCCGCCCCCTTTTATAGCAGCGCCGCGCGCGCTGATTGGTGCGCCCCGCCCCGCCCCGCCACCCGCCGCTGCTCCCGTTGTGTTTCTTCCCGGTCCAAAACGGGCTTTTTCCTCCCGAAATCTACAGCCGATGCACCCCGTTTCTTCCCGTGAGGTGAGAAGGGGGCTGTCCTACCAGCTAACGGAGATTCCTGTTGGAAGGAACAGGAATGAGGGAAAAGCGACCCCAGAAACTCCGCGGCGTGGAGCCTCAGAGACCTCGGGAGAGGGAAACTTTCGTTTTATCTTTTAAATTAAAATTAGACTATCGGCTAAATAGGGGCAGCCGGCGTGAAACATTGTGCTTTAGAAGGTCCTCTCCAGAGTAGGGCAAAAACCGGAGTGGTTTGAACGATCAGAGCCAGGGTAAATTGATATTAAAGTCGAGGAAGTAACACAGCTTCGCCCCGTCGTCCCGGACGCGGATGGAGAGCTGGCTCCTTCGGCCGAGCCGCTTCCCTCCGAAATCACATAATCCCACTCACTGTCCCTTCGGAGACCACGGTGTCTTAGCTAAGGCCTTTTGGGGAGACGGTCGTGCTTTAGCAACACGTATGAAACCCGATGTCACCTTACCTCTGCTTAGGTATTGCAGTGGAACAAAGCACCGACGTGCCCCTCTGAAGTCTGATGTTCCTGTCACTGCACTCTCGATGTCACCTTAACGAAGTGGCTTTCGTTTGTTAAATTCAGGAGTCAGAATAGTTGCAATTGCAATATAATCTGCTTTTAGTCTTAAAAGATATAGAAGTGCTTGTCTTTGCATCGCGACTTGCTAAAATTGATTGGCGAATAGAATCTGGGGTGTAACGAAATTTGAAATGGACGGGGAGGTAAAGCTGAAAATTCGGTCCTTTAAGGGTATGGTCGGTAATCAGAAAAAATGTTTATGCAAAACTGATTTCTCTGTTCTAATGAATGAGTGTTGATGCTGTAAGTGTTTTGCTTTGATAACAGCATCTGGTGATTCACGGCTTTGCTCCTGTCAGAAGTAAGACAAGAATTTACACCTTTTCAAGAGGGTTCCTTCCCTGGGTCAGTGGCAGCTCCATATTCCAACCAATAGATGAATTGTCACTTAATTCCTTTGTTTTCAATTGCATGTTGTGTTCTTTTTAATACAAAACAATTAACATTCTGCCTGCAATAATATTGTGTTTCACACGCTAGATACAAGGCTATCATCAGCTTATAAAAACGGGTTTTTTTTTAATTCAGAGCTAAAAGAAAGTGTAACAAGGTGAATGGAATAAGGGTACAACGTAGAGTTCCCGCTACCTGGGACTGTGAAAATATACAAATGCGCTGACTTGAATATTCATGTGGCATTCGAGAAATGTCATATTATTTTCTGATTACGCGTGTTTAACTGAAAATGCTAAAGGGATACAATCAAAGCAAGGGCTAGAGTTATTCTAGTAATTTAACATACCGGGTTTTTTCTCTTCTTGGAGGTGAAATGTAGGAAGAAATACAGCTTTGTGAGATCTCCCAGCAAATCATTTCAGCCTATAAGACGAAGGTGAATACGTGGTTTGGCTGCGATAATGAGCACGATGGAACTACAAAGTGTGAGACTGCAGAACTGTGCATTGTGTATGGATTAAACACAGAAATTGGAAACTAATTTTAATACCCATTTAATCTGATGGGTATTTCCAATAATGGGGGAGGATTAAGGTCCTCAGTGACGTGACCGAACACTGTATCAGAACTGCTGACACTCTGATGAAAAGATTTTTTTCTAAACTATTAGTAGTGACTCCGTAGTAAGAAAGAACGGAGATTTCAAGCCCTCCCAGAGACAGTGGAGATACGATTTTGTAACTCTCCAGTCCATTGATCTCTGTGTATGAATAGTTTGTTTGTTTCAAGCTATTCACATTTAATGGCAGCTTTCAATCAATTCGCTGGAGTCGTACAATAAAGGCGAATATTGTCAACCTTACCGGTCTTTGAAAGATTCCTAGTAATGTTTTTATTTCTCCCAAATTCTTTAAGACAGAAACGGACTCCGAGATTCCTGGAAATAGAAACAGAACATTCATTTTTTTGCTTTCATTCTCATGATTGTATCATGACTTACTTGGAAACTGGAAAGTGTTTAGAGATTTGATTCTGATCTCTCAAGCCCATCATTGCTCCATGTAAAAAATATTTCTGTGCATTGGAGATTATCCACATCCACTATGTGAGAGATTTGTAACCAAAAAAAGAGAGATTGATACTATCAGGCTATGGGTTCTCATAGGAAAACAACATTATGATCCCCTACAATGTAGGTCAATTCAAAGATGGGCGTAAACCAGAAGACAGGAAGGACAGACTTGAATGGTGAAGCAACTTGCAGATCATTTGCCTCCCTCTGGTTCTTTTATTCTGTTATGTTTTGCTTTTGGATGTTCAAGAATAATATTGTAGAACTATACAAGTCTTTGGATTGCAATCCAGTAAGTGGATTTTAATTTCTCAGCCACCGCAGACTAAAATTTAATTTTTCAGCCATAGTAGAATATGACACAAAACAGAGGGCATGTGCTCAACACAGGAACTTGGTGCAGTTACATAGACACAGCAGGAAGGCTTCCGCAGGCTTTAATAGTCCATTATTTCTTCAGGTAGAAGTTGTATTTGGGTATCACCACTCCATCCACCTTTCCTTCATTTTTAGAATCAGCAAGTGTCAATAAAAATACTGAAATATTTCACTAAAATGTTGTTACTTTCTTTCCAGGAAATAAACACTTTTATGAACTAACACAGGCCTATGGAGAGATTCTGCCCAGAATTTCTTTAAGAGGAAGCTAGAAAAAAAAAAAAACATTGACAAGAGTCTGTGATGGGTTCAGGTTCTACATTAAAACCCCATACCTGCTTGGGACCAATTCAACCTTATCTAGATCGCTTACTGAAACTGGACATCTACCCTTGCTCTTATTTCAAGGAAAATCAGGGTAGGTAGTACTAAATGATTGTTGCCCTGTGTTTTAATCCTCTCTTTCAAAACTAATGCTAACCGCAGATGTCCTAATAGTCAGTAAACCAAGAATCCTTGCTTCCTTTTGCTTAAATGAGTCACAGGGTCCTTTTGTTTTCCTCTGTGCCTACTGACATTAATTTTCCTGAATTACTAGGAAATTTAAAATGTACTATAATAAACGTTGAGCAATATTTTCATTACCACCATGCACAAATGAACAGCAGCCAATTGCAGTTTTCACAGTGGTGAGGCCCTTGGATTTTTTGTATTTTAATCTTCTGTCAGATTTCTGTATATAGGCCATAGCTCAAGTTGAGATATGCACTACAAAATGTTCAGAAGAGTCTGTATTCCATATTTGAAAGACATCTGTTTGGGGTTTTTGTTTGTTTGTTTGTTTTTCTTCCATACAACAGAACATGCCTCATTTTCAGGAAAGGGAACCATTTTTTTTCATCACATAAACACCATTCAAATACAGATGAAAACTACTTCTCTATCTTCCAGTCTTTGCACGCTAACACTCTTGAGAGGACGGAAACCCAGCTGCTCAGCATGCAGAAGCTCCACTGGACTGGAACTTTTCATTTTTCTTTTTCTCTCATGTGGAACAAGAGCTGTTTCTGACACAGCATTAGACGTAACGGGTGCTGCTGGAGCTGGCTTAGTGGCACAAGGATGAGAATGATAAGGAACAATTTACACTTTGTCAACAGTATAGATCTAATAATAAGTATGGGTTAGAAAGAATCATTTTCCAGGGAGTACCAAAAGCCAATTGAAGAATGAGGTGAACCACAGTGTTTTTCTAAAAATCATACTAGAGCTTTTTCCAAAATTGCAGGGTTAAGGTGTGAATGGGGCCTTCTTGACCACAGGCAACTGGCAGTTGTTGCCCTTTGGAAACTCCAGATATGGCACAAGCAGAAAAAACTTTGGTATAGTAGAGAGGGAAGTCAAGGACGTTTGTGAAACTCCTAATGCACTTGGAACTTTTTTTCTTTTCCTCCATATGGCAAAAGCAGTACATGGTGTTCCCCAACTCCATTGATACTAGTTAGCCTAATTCCTATTACTGTGTAACAGCCCAAGTTCTGAGGGCTACTTTAGACCAATCTCTAGGTATTTCTACACTGAAAGGAACGTCTCTCTGCCTGCTTCAAACCCTATTACATCTATGCTGTAGTTTTAATTTTTTTTTTTTTAAAAAGAAAACTTTGTAACATAAAAACATAACACGGCTTTTTTTCGTATGACTTTCCAGTATGCTAACATAAAATGTCGATTGCCTCTTCTGCTAAAAGAGAGTCTAACATTTTTGCATCCCTCCTTTAATTTTTGAACCTCCTCTTCTCCTTTAATACCACGGTGATGAATCTTTTAACTGAGCATTACATAACCCAAAAGAACGATTTATGTGTAACCAAATGGCTGCAAACTGACAGTAGAAGGAAGCAAAGCTGTCAAGAGACCTTCCACCCTGGTTTTGGCGCTCGGAATTCATGAGCAAAGCCCCCAAATTCAGTGTGTTCCAACAGTCTAAACCCTAACTAAAATTCAGTTTACAGCTGTTATGCTCACATTTCACATCTTCAATGCTCACCCTCACTGATGACCTACAAAGAGGTCAACTTTGTGCTTGTAACATATCAACCAGAATTTAATCTGCATATAAAAATATTTTTGGGCTGATTTTCTGAAAAAAGAACAAAATAAACCCCCCAAACCCCAAACGAACAAACTGTGGTCTCAAGGTTGATGATTTATGAAGGTAAGAAGCTAAGAAGAAAATTGTGACAACAAATTAAATGGAGATAACTAAAAGATCAGTGAACATAATTAAGAAACAAGATGTAAGAACTGCTTTCAGAATCTTCGCGGATACTTAATACTATATTCCTAATAGTTTACCTATTGCTTTATAAATTATTAACAATTGTTTGTTGTCTTCTAGGCAATATATATTTCTTTTAATATATAATGCTATTTAAATGAGTTCCGGGGGATTTGTAGGCCCCAAATCCATATCTAAAAAGGCAAACGGGAGAAAGGAAAAAAACACCTCGACATATTCTTTCTGACGGTCATATTCACTGTAAACTCTACCTGTTTCACGTGGTTTATAACGTACTGTCATGTTCATTCCCTGCATACCGTTCCCAGCATCAAATGAACTAGAAATTAAGAGTTCAAGGATTTAGGGCTATGCACAATATAAACCCATAAGATCTACGCTCATTCTTGGAAATAATTAGTGCTCGTAAACTGACAGGGTAATTAATACACGAACATCGATATGGGAAGGATAAAGATGTGCTGCACGTATAGCAATACCGTAATATTCAAATTATTTGTGACAACATTAAAAAACAGCAGTAATGGAAAGATCAATAGATGCTCCTAACACTTTAGTAAACTTGTCGAAAAAGTAGTAAGAAAAATTTGAAGAAAACGAAATTATGTCCAGTAGATGGCAGGAGAAAATAAGACAAGCGAGACAAGGAAAGTAGCTCCCATCCCTTCTCGGCACAGCTGTGCCGGGCGAGGGCTGCTCCAACCCTCGCGAAAGGTCCGCCAGAGCCGCATAAGCGCCGATTCCAGGCGCACAGGCCCTCTGGGCCGCTGCGCACCGAAGCACTTGGGACAGAGCCCAGCCGGCTCTAGAGAGAGGTGGCCGCGGTGGCGTGCTCGGCCCCCGGCAAAAGGAAGGCCTGCGCGCCGTCGCCCCGCCCGCCCGGAGGGGAAGATGCCGGGAAACGGCGCTTCAGGGGCACCGGGGCTGAGGGAAGGCGAGCGGGGAGGAGGCGCGGGCTGGAGCGGTGAAGGCGGCCGGGGCCCCGGGGAGGTGCCCGAGAGCGGCGAGGAGCGAAGGCTCCGCCTCGCCGCGCCCGCGGAGGGGGCGGAGTCGCAGGCCCCGCCCCCGCCATCCGTGCCCGCCCCTGCTCCCAACCAGGTCGGCTCCCAACACATAAACACCGCGGCGCGGCCGGCGGCAGCTCATCAGCGCGGAGCACAGAGCAGCGGCAGCAGCATGTCTGGCAGAGGCAAGGGCGGGAAGGGGCTCGGCAAGGGGGGCGCCAAGCGCCACCGCAAGGTGCTGCGCGACAACATCCAGGGCATCACCAAGCCGGCCATCCGCCGCCTGGCTCGGCGCGGCGGCGTGAAGCGCATCTCGGGGCTCATCTACGAGGAGACGCGCGGCGTGCTCAAGGTCTTCCTGGAGAACGTGATCCGCGACGCCGTCACCTACACCGAGCACGCCAAGAGGAAGACGGTCACGGCCATGGACGTGGTCTACGCCCTCAAGCGCCAGGGACGCACCCTCTACGGCTTCGGCGGCTAAAGTCTTTTCGCTCCCGCACCATCTCCAAGAACCCAAAGGCTCTTTTAAGAGCCACCCACTTTCTCTTTCAAAAGAGCTGTGTCGCGATGCTTGTGTTCTGGGAGTGTTTGCTGTGTCTCTCCTGTTGCCTTCCGGCTCCCATTCTCCTTAGTCCTCAAACCCGCGATTTTCTTACTGCACCCCGACTGGCCAGCCTCGCGTTGCGGCTCGGGGTCCCTCCCTACTGTCCTGCTGTTGCACCACCCCCCCCCTTTCAGCCCTTCTGCTTCCTCTTTCTTTCTCAGGAGAGTTTGTCTACTGAGGCTCTCCGCCCTGCAAGGCGGGCAGTGCGCGAGTTTGTGACTCTTCCCGAGGCAGTTTCTGATGGCCAGGAAAGCCTGAAGGGCGAAGCCAAGCGCCTGCCTTCTCTTGGGTGGGAAAAAAAAAACCGCGGGGCAAGGGACCCCGCCCCCCTCCAAGCCCTCCCGGCTCAAAAAAAAAAAAGGCGGGAAGGGGGGCAAAACCCGTGTCTGTCCCGCCAAGTTTTCTACTCCAGGGTGGCGAGCTGTATTTCTCTCCTGCTCGCTCATGCCTGAAGGTGACTACTGACACGGGCTTTGCTTCACCCGGCAGAACGCGGAAGACCTCGCTCTTGCAGCGGGGGCCTGGCGGCCTCCGCAGCCGGACCCCGTCTCCGGCGGCGAGCGGGTTAAGCGTCCTCCCTCTTTGCAGAAGCCCGTGCGGGGGACGATTGGCTCCGGGCGGTTCCGCGCTCGGCAGGTTCCGCGCTCCGCTCCCCGCGCCCTCGCCTCAGCACAGCCCCCACCCCGGGCAGTGCCCCCACCCCCCGGGGAGCAACACGATCCTCCGCTCACCCGCTACCGGACCGAAAGTGCGGGGCCCACGAGGAAATGCACGTTTCCCGGCAGCGCCCGAGTGCTCGGCGTAGCTTAGGCCGGGGCGGCTACAGAGGCGACACACACGCACACACACCCCCCACCCCCCCTCTGGCGCAAAACGAGCCAACTCTCCCCTCCCCTCCGCTCTGCTCCCTCCCACGAGGAGCGCACACAGACCGTTCCCCTGCCGCCCGGCTCAAGAGCGTTTCAAGCTCCTTCTCGAGTTTGTGGGTGGCTCTGAAAAGAGCCTTTGGGTTTCGCTTCTGTGCTAGGGACGCTTCACCGGGCCCGGTTTACTTGCTCTTGGCTTTGTGGCTCTCAGTCTTCTTGGGCAGCAGCACGGCCTGGATGTTGGGCAGCACCCCGCCCTGCGCGATGGTCACCTTGCCCAGCAGCTTGTTGAGCTCCTCGTCGTTGCGGATGGCCAGCTGCAGGTGCCGGGGGATGATGCGCGTCTTCTTGTTGTCGCGGGCCGCGTTGCCCGCCAGCTCCAGGATCTCGGCCGTCAGGTACTCCAGCACGGCCGCCAGGTACACCGGGGCGCCGGCGCCCACCCGCTCCGCGTAGTTGCCCTTGCGCAGCAGGCGGTGCACGCGGCCCACCGGGAACTGCAGCCCGGCCCGCGACGAGCGCGACTTGGCCTTGGCGCGCGCCTTCCCGCCCTGCTTCCCGCGGCCGGACATGCTCGGTCAGTGGGTCGGACGGTCGGCGATAAACTCCCGCTGCCACACGGAAAAGAGCAGGTGAGTTACCCGCGCCCTGAGGCCCGCCCTTATATCCCTTCCCTTTGCGCGGCCGCCGGCTCCTGATAGGCCGAGGCGCCTATCGGGGAACGCGCACCCAATGGCGGACCGAATCTCGTCCTGGCCAATAGCGAGGGCCACAGCTCCGAAAGGCCCCCGCCCGCGCTCTCCAGGCGGCCAAT
Source organism: Balearica regulorum gibbericeps (assembly GCF_011004875.1). Taxonomy (NCBI): domain Eukaryota; kingdom Metazoa; phylum Chordata; class Aves; order Gruiformes; family Gruidae; genus Balearica; species Balearica regulorum. Next base: position 54,162,523 of record NC_046184.1, read on the forward strand.
CACCCGGCGGGAGGGGCGGGCCTCAGCAGGCGGCTCCGCCCGGACGGATTCGTCGCTCCCGTCGCCGCAGCCGCCCGGACCCGCGGGCGCCGCGCCGACCCCTCTTTGCTTCTGGTTCGCTTTTCTTTCTTCGTTACCTCTCCCTTTTCTTATTTTTTTTAAGTTGTTTTAATTTTACTTTAATAAATTGTTTTAAAGCAACTGGCTCGGCAAAAAGTGCGGGCTGGGGGCGGAGGAAATGAGAGGCGGTGTGGCTGCGTCAGTGAGCGCGAGCACGGGGCGGGGGGGTTACCGGGAGAGGGGAAAGGCGGTGCACCTCCCCACCTTGTTTCACGCTGCATCGTTTCCCCGCAGAAAGGCTTCGCCCCTTTCTAACACCGGGCCACCCCAAGGCCTTGCGACCTTCCAAAACCGTAACACCCTTCCTTGCATTGGACACCCGTCACAGCTCGCTCCCTTCTGTGGCCACCCCCCCCCCCAAAGGCACAGCGGGACACTGTGATTAAACACGGCCTCTGCGCTCGCTGCCTGAGCACTGCCAAAACTTCAGTTTAATTACTATAGTCCTCCTCCGGTCCCCATTTTCTTACTACAGTTGTATCCGTGTGCTAGTAATAGGGACTAAAAGGGGTGGGTCTTTTCCATTATTTTATTAGTTTTTCATTATTTGTTACCTCTGTATGCTTCAATAATGTATTTTAGTAAAATTTTGTAAGGTAATATAAGCAGTAAAAAAAATGTGTCACAGCTCCTTTTATTGTGTATGGAGAGTGGCTCTTAAAAGAGCCTTTGTGTTGTTCAAAATGTTTTCTCAAAATACACGTTCTTAACGGGTTTATGCACGCTCACCGCGGATGCGGCGGGCCAGCTGGATGTCCTTGGGCATGATGGTGACGCGCTTGGCGTGGATGGCGCAGAGGTTGGTGTCCTCGAAGAGCCCCACCAGGTAGGCCTCGCTCGCCTCCTGCAGCGCCATCACGGCCGAGCTCTGGAAGCGCAGGTCGGTCTTGAAGTCCTGCGCGATCTCGCGCACCAGGCGCTGGAAGGGCAGCTTGCGGATCAGCAGCTCCGTCGACTTCTGGTAGCGCCGGATCTCGCGCAGCGCCACCGTGCCGGGCCGGTAGCGGTGCGGCTTCTTCACGCCGCCCGTGGCCGGCGCGCTCTTGCGGGCCGCCTTGGTGGCCAGCTGCTTGCGGGGCGCCTTCCCGCCCGTCGACTTACGCGCCGTCTGCTTCGTACGCGCCATAGCTCTCAAGCGAACAAGATGGAGAGGAACAGATGAACTAACATCCTGGGGGTAGTCGGGGAGTATATATAGCACTAGTCCCTTCTCTGATAGGCGGATGAGTGTATGCTGTGTCCTATTGGTGTATTCAAAGTTTAAAAATCCCGCCACTGGTAGGTACCGCCTATCCTGTTTCGTCTTTGTTCTTGCGGTATACTGTGTGTCGTCTAAAGAAGCCATTCTTTGATCACTGTGTATTTTTTCCACTTCCGCAAACCCTTCATATATTATTGATTTATATTTTTTTGACCTTGTGTGAGTTAATAATTAAGACCTCTTTTGTAAAAAATATTTTTTTTTTCACTGTGCAATTTTCTTTTTTTCTTTTTTTTGTATGGATATTTCCATGTGGAGTTAATAAGGATAAAATTTCTCTGGAATTTTTATTTAAATATGTTGAAATCTTACAGAAACATACAGAATATAAAAAGAGAACAGAGGAGAAAAAAGATGGCAGTTGAAAGAAAATAAAAGACTGAAAAAATAATGAAAAATGCAATTTAGTAAAATATGTTTGATTGAATAATGGAAAAGACCCACCCCTTTTAGTCCCTATTACTAGCACACGGATACAACTGTAGTAAGAAAATGGGGACCGGAGGAGGACTGTAGTAATTAAACTGAAGTTTTGGCAGTGCTCAGGCAGCGAGCGCAGAGGCCGTGTTTAATCACAGTGTCCCGCTGTGCCTTTGGCGCGGGGGGGGGGGGGGGGTGGCCACAGAAGGGAGCGAGCTGTGACGGGTGTCCAATGCAAGGAAGGGTGTTACGGTTTTGGAAGGTCGCAAGGCCTTGGGGTGGCCCGGTGTTAGAAAGGGGCGAAGCCTTTCTGCGGGGAAACGATGCAGCGTGAAACAAGGTGGGGAGGTGCACCGCCTTTCCCCTCTCCCGGTAACCCCCCCGCCCCGTGCTCCCGCTCACTGACGCAGCCACACCGCCTCTCATTTCCTCCGCCCCCAGCCCGCACTTTTTGCCGAGCCAACTGCTTTAAAACAATTTATTAAAGTAAAATTAAAACAATTTAAAAAAAATAAGAAAAAGGAGAGGTAAAGAAGAAAGAAAAGGGAACCAGAAGCAAAGAGGGGTCGGCGCGGCGCCCGCGGGTCCGGGCGGCTGCGGCGGCGGCGGGAGCGACGAATCCGTCCGGGCGGAGCCGCCTGCTGAGGCCCGCCCCTCCCGCCGGGTGATTGGCCGCCTGGAGAGCGCGGGCGGGGGCCTTTCGGAGCTGTGGCCCTCGCTATTGGCCAGGACGAGATTCGGTCCGCCATTGGGTGCGCGTTCCCCGATAGGCGCCTCGGCCTATCAGGAGCCGGCGGCCGCGCAAAGGGAAGGGATATAAGGGCGGGCCTCAGGGCGCGGGTAACTCACCTGCTCTTTTCCGTGTGGCAGCGGGAGTTTATCGCCGACCGTCCGACCCACTGACCGAGCATGTCCGGCCGCGGGAAGCAGGGCGGGAAGGCGCGCGCCAAGGCCAAGTCGCGCTCGTCGCGGGCCGGGCTGCAGTTCCCGGTGGGCCGCGTGCACCGCCTGCTGCGCAAGGGCAACTACGCGGAGCGGGTGGGCGCCGGCGCCCCGGTGTACCTGGCGGCCGTGCTGGAGTACCTGACGGCCGAGATCCTGGAGCTGGCGGGCAACGCGGCCCGCGACAACAAGAAGACGCGCATCATCCCCCGGCACCTGCAGCTGGCCATCCGCAACGACGAGGAGCTCAACAAGCTGCTGGGCAAGGTGACCATCGCGCAGGGCGGGGTGCTGCCCAACATCCAGGCCGTGCTGCTGCCCAAGAAGACTGAGAGCCACAAAGCCAAGAGCAAGTAAACCGGGCCCGGTGAAGCGTCCCTAGCACAGAAGCGAAACCCAAAGGCTCTTTTCAGAGCCACCCACAAACTCGAGAAGGAGCTTGAAACGCTCTTGAGCCGGGCGGCAGGGGAACGGTCTGTGTGCGCTCCTCGTGGGAGGGAGCAGAGCGGAGGGGAGGGGAGAGTTGGCTCGTTTTGCGCCAGAGGGGGGGTGGGGGGTCTGTGTGTGCGTGTGTGTCGCCTCTGTAGCCGCCCCGGCCTAAGCTACGCCGAGCACTCGGGCGCTGCCGGGAAACGTGCATTTCCTCGTGGGCCCCGCACTTTCGGTCCGGTAGCGGGTGAGCGGAGGATCGTGTTGCTCCCCGGGGGGTGGGGGCACTGCCCGGGGTGGGGGCTGTGCTGAGGCGAGGGCGCGGGGAGCCGAGCGCGGAACCTGCCGAGCGCGGAACCGCCCGGAGCCAATCGTCCCCCGCACGGGCTTCTGCAAAGAGGGAGGACGCTTAACCCGCTCGCCGCCGGAGACGGGGTCCGGCTGCAGAGGCCGCCAGGCCCCCGCTGCAAGAGCGAGGTCTTCCGCGTTCTGCCGGGTGAAGCAAAGCCCGTGTCAGTAGTCACCTTCAGGCGTGAGCGAGCAGGAGAGAAATACAGCTCGCCACCCTGGAGTAGAAAACTTGGCGGGACAGACACGGGTTTTGCCCCCCTTCCCGCCTTTTTTTTTTTTGAGCCGGGAGGGCTTGGAGGGGGGCGGGGTCCCTTGCCCCGCGGTTTTTTTTTTCCCCACCCAAGAGAAGGCAGGCGCTTGGCTTCGCCCTTCAGGCTTTCCTGGCCATCAGAAACTGCCTCGGGAAGAGTCACAAACTCGCGCACTGCCCGCCTTGCAGGGCGGAGAGCCTCAGTAGACAAACTCTCCTGAGAAAGAAAGAGGAAGCAGAAGGGCTGAAAGGGGGGGGGTGGTGCAACAGCAGGACAGTAGGGAGGGACCCCGAGCCGCAACGCGAGGCTGGCCAGTCGGGGTGCAGTAAGAAAATCGCGGGTTTGAGGACTAAGGAGAATGGGAGCCGGAAGGCAACAGGAGAGACACAGCAAACACTCCCAGAACACAAGCATCGCGACACAGCTCTTTTGAAAGAGAAAGTGGGTGGCTCTTAAAAGAGCCTTTGGGTTCTTGGAGATGGTGCGGGAGCGAAAAGACTTTAGCCGCCGAAGCCGTAGAGGGTGCGTCCCTGGCGCTTGAGGGCGTAGACCACGTCCATGGCCGTGACCGTCTTCCTCTTGGCGTGCTCGGTGTAGGTGACGGCGTCGCGGATCACGTTCTCCAGGAAGACCTTGAGCACGCCGCGCGTCTCCTCGTAAATGAGCCCTGAGATGCGCTTCACGCCGCCGCGCCGAGCCAGGCGGCGGATGGCCGGCTTGGTGATGCCCTGGATGTTGTCGCGCAGCACCTTGCGGTGCCGCTTGGCGCCCCCCTTGCCGAGCCCCTTCCCGCCCTTGCCTCTGCCAGACATGCTGCCGCCGCCGCTCTGTGCTCCGCGCTGATGAGCTGCCGCCGGCCGCGCCGCGGTGTTTATGTGTTGGGAGCCGACCTGGTTGGGAGCAGGGGCGGGCACGGATGGCGGGGGCGGGGCCTGCGACTCCGCCCCCTCCGCGGGCGCGGCGAGGCGGAGCCTTCGCTCCTCGCCGCTCTCGGGCACCTCCCCGGGGCCCCGGCCGCCTTCACCGCTCCAGCCCGCGCCTCCTCCCCGCTCGCCTTCCCTCAGCCCCGGTGCCCCTGAGGCGCCGTTTCCCGGCATCTTCCCCTCCGGGCGGGCGGGGCGACGGCGCGCAGGCCTTCCTTTTGCCGGGGGCCGAGCGTGCAACTGCGCAGCGAGCAGGCGGCCTTGCGGCCCCCCGCGAGCCGTTGTTATGGTTACGCTCGCCGTGTCTCAGTAGTTCTGAGGTCACATCGCAGGGACTCAATGGTAGGATTGAGAACTGGCTGCTCAACGTAAGAACTGACAGGTCATCTCTGTGGCCTTTATTACTAGTATTTGGCTTATGCTGTGAAGCATCAGAAAATCATATCTATGTATTCAGCTAAGACCAGAAAGAAGCACACATGTTTTTCTAGAAGCTGGCTGTGCCTAACTCTTGGACTATAAAATCAATGGCAAGTCCACAAAGGGCTTTTTCAGCATAGAACTGGAGGAGACCCTTTATTTTGTGCCTTGTGTCTGGAGTGTTGCTTCTTATTAAGTCCCAGACTCAATGCTGGTCAAATTCAAAAAGCACTATATTTCCATTTAGATCACTGCTACTAGCTGGATGAAAATCAGTCATGTATGTCAAATGCAGAACACAAATGTCTACATCAGCTATGTGCATGTGTACCTCCATGTTTTCAAAGGCTTGACATGATTCTGAGTGGATAGATACTCTTTCTTTCACATTTCTCTTTGTTATTTTAGTACAACTTCACAACTGCGTATCAGTCATCATGACTGTTAAATCCATATCTCATTTCTGCTGGCTATCCTTGCAGACCTCCTTTTTTGTACCTCAGGGCCCACTGGGGCTATGACATTAGCATAATTCCAATATGGAGAATTTCCCAGTGCTCATCATGGCTGAATACACGCATCATTATCCACACAGAGACAGAGGAGATCCTTTCATGATCAAAGACTCAGGGAGATCTTTATGAACCCTTTGTCTCTCTGACATTGTCATTTGGTTCTGCCTCAGTCATAGTGACTCTGGGAGGGAAGGGCTATGTGAGTGATGGGATCTAAAAATATAACGGTGAGGTAATTCTTTCCCAGCATCTTTCAGCTCAGATTATTTTATATAGGAATGTCTCTGCCTGGCCCTGAAGGCTGCTGATTTCTTTTTTTCTGCTCTTTCAAATGACTTGTCATTCCCCCTGCTTCAAATACATTCTCTTCACCTCTCTTCAGCTACAAGAAAGGGGGTTCAGTTCAGCCTCTCTGCTGGTTGCTGCTTTGTCCCACTTCATCTACACCATAGAAAGCATATTTTCCAGCACCATTTTGTAACACACACAATGAGGACACTTAACTGTATATAAATGAGATTTTCCTCTATGATAGGGATGCACTCCATGTAGCATACATGTCCATCACCCATTTGTTCATCTACCACTCCCACTGTACCTATTCCTCAGCTTTTTATACTTTGTCATGTTAAAGCCACATCCTAAAGCATGAAAAATGAGAGATCTTATGTCCAGGGAAAACAATCAATAAGCACACAGGAGAAAAATACATTCAAGGCTCTCCAATTCAAAGCCATCCCCTCTGACTCAGTCCCTGGCCTACAAATCACTAGGACCTAAGAGATCATTTTGATGACGTATCAGTTATTGTTCTTGTACTCTTCTTTTACTGGCCTCTGTCACAGCTGGGATATTCGCCCAGGTGGAAGTTTCCTGTGAATTATTCAGTTCTTCCAGTGTTATGATCGTAAGTCTCTGTCCAGAATGCAATTCAAAGGGCAGCACAACTTCAAGGCTGTCCCACTCATATCACCCATTCATTTCTCCCAACTCTGGATCCATGCTGATATTCCTAACTGCAAAAACAAGTTCTACTACTACATTTTGTATTCTTCCTCTATCATGTCCCAGACTTATGGATTGTGTGTCCTAGATACTAGCCCAATAGTGCTAGTGTCTCCTTCAACACTGACCATAACCAGGTGACCCTGCTACCCTAGGGAGAAGAAGGTGACCAAAAAAAAAGAAAAGCTAACACCATTTACCATGTTAGGAAAATAAGCACATATTGTAAAATAAAAAAAAAAAAAAAAACCAAAAAACAAAACCAAAACCAGCCCACTAAATCAGAACAGTTTTCAAGTGTATGAATATTTTCATTAACGCCAAATGCAAACAAACATTCTTGTCCTCATCAAATGATGTAACTGACAGCAGTAACCCTTGAAAGCCTTTCCATGTACTCAAGTGCATAAAGGCCTATTTTCTTCCAAAGAATTAATAAAACAAGCACAGATTACACCTTTGCTTCCACTTAGGTTTTGGTTCTTTTTTTCTCCCCCCCCCCCCCCCCCCCCCGGGAAGACATTTATATAAATGAACGTGCATTAGATCTGGACAGTTAATATCAGAATTACTCAAATGTTTACCTCGTTGATCAGCAGGCCTTTTTTCAACAGCTTTCAGTAATTTGGGCTATTACTTTTTTTTTCTTGTAGGTGTTTTGTATTGCAATTGGAGTAAACCCAAAACACCATCTAGTTTCTCTTTACTTATCATCTCTATATAGCTGGACACAGGCTGATCCCTGCTTCTAGCTGCTTAGTGCTGGCCTTGTGTGCTAGTCCTGTTAACCACACAATTAAATGTAAGATGTTACAAACCACTAACCTCAAACAGCACACGAAAGTTAAACTTGTTATTTTACTCTTTATTTCATGCACTGATCGACCAAAACTTGATTGCATTTTCAGTGTCCAAAATGGTGAAAAACTATGTCAGGAAGACCAAGATTTAGACTTAATACACTTATGGAAGCCAATCCTTCTTTCTGGGACCAGATCATACAAAGCAAGTTGCAGGTAAAATAGGTGAAATATTTTCTTCTTGAATGTGCCCACACTGTATACACATACACTTGTAAGCCTGTGAAGCAAGATTCCTGACTTCCTAACAGTCTGATAGCAGGAGTGCTGATTCACTGGCCTCATTTATATATTGTGGGGAAATCTGGGCACCAGCTGACACTTCCAGTGCCCCTGGCAGTCTGGATGCCATCCTAACCAGGGACAGTGCAGCTCTGGCACCAGCCCATGGACTGTACAGCTGCAAAGCAGGTACTGTAAAAAAACACAAGCTAGAGCACAGCACCCTAGCAATGAACAACTCTTCAAAAACTTTTTGCCCCCTTCTATGGGAAGACAGACAGACTATATTGCTGGCACCCAATTGCTACCTTGCGATACTCCTGCTCCGGAAAGATGGCACAAACAGCCTTATCTGGAGCCAGTACCTGCTTCACCCCCACACTTCTGAGGAAAACTGGCAAGGCAGCATCACTTAATGAGAGCACCTTCACATGGTGTGTGACGCAGTGCTTTGGCTCTTATCCAGCCTACACAGTGTCTGGGTGCCACCATCACTGCCTGCGCGGCAAAAAAAATGGGTTGCCTGCCAACCCAAAGGTACCTGGAAGCCCATCACATCACTGCTTGGGGTGTCACCAGCCAGAGAGATGGAGCATTGCAGGCCAGCTGTGCAATGCACTATGTGCCCAAGGACACTTTGTCACTCCGTAGGTACCAAATGTGACTCTGGCTGGAGGGGGCATGTAGACTGGTCACATTGCTCCCTCCCTCTTACCAGCATGGCCAGGGAGCATTGACACACAAATAAGGAAGAGTGGAGGGCAGAAAGGACACAGAAGTGCCAGGTTGTTGTGGGGAGGAAGACTGGGTTGCTCAGCTTTGCTCTATGTGGGCTGCTCACTTCCCTGAGCAGCGAGGCTTCAGTGCTGATGGAGAGGCTGCTCTGAAAGGACAGTGTGGTGGCACCCACCCTTGGTGGAATTCACTGTTAAATGTAGCTGAAAGAGAGGTACTGTCTATTCAGGAGGATATGATTTCTTCGGGAAGCCATGGCTGATGGAGCTTCCATTAACGTTGCTTAGCTTTCATGGACAGTTTGCCTCAGGGCCCGAGGTCCTCAATCACTGGTTGAGGACTACACTCTAAGCATGCCAGGGTGGTCCAGAAGACAGTTTCTTTAATATCTGACTGACAATGAGGATCTTTTCTTTGCCTGTGTGTGAGAAAAGTAAAGATGTGTTAACCTGGTAAACTCCAGTACATTATAGAACCAAGTGCATTTTTTTTTTTTTCCCTCATTCGCTATTCTGGGAAGGGTTTTGTCCCCTTGCATTTTTGCTGGGATTTTTTGCTTTCCCAGAAAAGGCATCCTTCCTAGTGCCTCCTAACGATGGACACATTCAGGTTTTGGACTATAGGTTTTCAATTGCTAAATGACATGCCATGGCAATGATGAAGGGAGGCCACAATAGGTGCCCCAACCCTTAACCACGAGTACAGGGAGGAGTGTGCAACATTCCAGGTAGCTGAGTCTACCGGGACAGTCATCCATTGCCTTACCCTATTTGTCCTGCCCACTATAGATGCTCAGCCATACATTGGATTTAAAAGGCCTTTTGTGGCCTCGTTACACTTAGGAGCCTTAACAACACCAGCAGCAGCATTAGGATTATGTAGGCAGAGACTTGTTTGCTGAGCTGCAACGAGTTTGTAGTTTGGTAGATACCACTTTAAAATTGCTTAGCTAAGGGTTAAAAGCTGTTAAACTGTGCTGGCTGGTTTGATCACATGAGTTACTACATTTGTAACTCAGATGAAGGATGAAGTCACTGAGGGCAAGTAAGGCATGGGTGTAACACTGTAATACGAGTGTAATCACGGTTGCAGGGAGTATTTACACCTCTTTCCTGTGGAACATGCATGCAAGAGTAAATGTAAAGGCCCTCTTGCCTAAATCTCTCTGGAAATTGTCACTAGAAGTAAGGAGAGGGGCTGTGGTGCACAGGCACATCAGCTGTACTTCCTGCAGCTGTCTAAGAACGACTGACCACGGCACTCACCTACAGCAGGTAGAGCAGCCCATTAGCCACGTTTGTGTGGCTAGCTCTCATGCTAATGCCTCATAACAAAATTGCTTGAGAAGAACAACTACCATGCCACCTCTCATTATTGCAAATATATCTAAATATAACCCAGAGCTCTTTTTCTTAGGAACAAGTACTGGCAGGTCCTAAACTGGAGATGGGAATGTTTGATAGCTCTCAGGTGCAGTGCCAGCCCTTGGCAGTGGTTCATGTGTCTCCTTGCTTATGCCAAGAGGTCTTAATAGATAACTGCAAAAGTTGGACAGATCTGGGTATCTGAAGGGAAGTGACTTGCATGGTTCAGATTGCAATCTTGTTCAGGTTTCAGTGTGGCCTGCTGGGGTGCCCATGAGGTGAGAAGGATTGAAGTCATTCAGATGTAGTAGACATTAGAGTGATCCTCTCCCCAAAACCATCTCTGGAAATCCTGATATCATTCTCCTTCTCTTTTAATGAATAATGAAGTCTGCCTCCCTCCAGTCTCATTGGGAAAGCCGAACTGCATATCAGAGTCTAAGCGGCACCTCCTTCATGAAGTATTTTTACAATATCCTATACCTAAACCAAGATTATTTCCTTTTTTCGTTTGCTTAACTGGATGTGAAACTGCCATTCCTGCCTTTTGTATAATCCTTCGCCACATTTTTTCTTTGCCTGAGTACATCTGTTCATTCCTTCTAAACTATCTGCTCTGACTGCAGAGCAAACTCTTTTTAAAATTGCCAAATCTACCTTAACTTTCCAAAATTTTGTTCCTGCATGAATTTCTTTCATGTAGAGAACACCACGTGTACCAAGCAGCAATTCCACATCGCTGAAGTTATTTTATGTCTCTGCTGTCAAGCCATTAAAAAAGAAAGATCACAGTTTCTCTCTGTGTCTCTGTGAAATTTCTGAAGTTATTTCAGTTTATTTTAAGATAGTAGACTGTAACTGTTGGAGATCAGAAGCTGCTACACATATTATTAGCTATCCCTATTGGGAATAGGGGGAGGGTAGCAACTGCTGGGAGAAAAGCCAGGCAGACAACTGGGATGGTGACCCCTTTACCCACCTCAATTTCAGCCACCAATAAATGTGAATGAACACTCTATGAAGCCACAACTGAGGGCTGGAGTATCTAAATCTCCTCCAGTGAAGGCTACTGAAGTAAATGTGTATGAGTTCAAAATAACAAGAGTAGGCAACATGAGATTTCATTTTTCTGACAAGTCACTCATAGTCTACGCTTTTCTTCTGTTTATGTGCTATAAAGTGTCTTGGTAGGTGCTAAGTGTCATCGCTTCTCAGTGTTGCTACTTTATTTCACTATGTAGTTAAATCAATGGAAAGTCTTATTCATTGATTTACACACATATATACGATATAGGCTTAACAATATATGTATTTATTTTACTTCAGTTTTGGTAATTTGAGAAGGTATATTTTCAATATCCACACCCACTCCAATTTATTTCATTCCTGTATCCTTATTTTATGTTACACAGCTTTTACCAGCAAGACTCTGAAAATCCCAATTTCATTAGACCTCCTCTCAATTATCTTCCTGTTGAAGCATTACAGAGTTCAGGTGCACTTTTCCTGCAACCTTTTTCCTGATATTTTTTTCTTCTAGGGTATAGGTTGTGATTTTTCCCTTCATTGCATTTATTCATAGTTTCATATTCACTGAAACACAATTTTACAGCAAAGTGTTTTCATGTTACATACACATTTAGTATTTAAAAAGCAGCTATTGTAAATGGAAAAAAAAAAAAAAAAGAGGTGGAAATAGGATTACACTTACTTAAAACTACCTATTCATAAAATCTGAAATTTTGGGTTGTAGTATCTACTTAAATACAGTCTTTACATTATATGTTATATCTGGTTACATCAAAGGAAATCAGAGGGCAGGGCTGAAGTGTAGTCTTTGTGATTCTTAAATAACTACAAAAGGCAATGGATAATACACTTGTTTATAATCAGGTGCAGATTCATGAAATATTATTCCAGAGCTCGGTTCTGTTCAGCACACTACATCAACTCCAACTAGATATTAATATTGATTGAATTCTTCCTGGTTCTTTAGGAACGACCTATGGCCTACCTCTCCCCTTGTTAAAACTCAGGTTATCACAAAGTGCACTAGTTTTTGTCCTGAAAGCATTTCCTCATTTCAGTGATGGCTGTAAAATACATAAGGAAGAATTAGGTGGGTTTTATTTAGAGTGGATTCAGAATTGGCTTTAGATAAACCTTTGTGCGGCCATACTATGTGAGGTGTGTTAAAAAAAAAACCAAAACCAAAACACACAAAACCCAACCAGTAATACGGTTTTAAATTCTACTACAATCAGAGAAAATACATAACAAGATGATACTCTCTGGGCAGGAAGAGCATAACTACTAAGCTGCTACACTAGCACTTCAGAAATAAAGATAATTTCAGTAAATACCACCAGAAGTTTAGGAGCTTGTTTTCTTTTACAAAGCTGCAGTTTTGTAACATCAGACATTAAATGACTGTTTCCTTGAAAGTGATATGCAACATGAAAAGCAAATAGTTTGATTTACTTAATAATCAGTACAGAAATTCATATGGAAAACAAACAAAAGAAAGAAAACACCCAGCACAAGGTAGCAGGGTAACTTTGCCTCCCTTCTACTGAATTCCAGGAAGACAAAATAAAACAACTGTGTGTTCATATATCTCCAGATATTAACAAATTGCTTACGGCTCTATAATAAGTGCAATAGGAGGTTCTACGAGACACTATTTCACTAGACTTTAGCGTTTTAGGAGGTAAAACACATGGTCAAAGGAACCGGTTCTTAATCCATATTCAGAGCTGAAAGAGGAGTTTGTGTTACTTCCTCCTCTTCAAAATCAATTTAAACTGTCAAAAAAGCTTTAAATCCGCAAATTTTGACTTTGAACCCGAGAAAACCCTCTAAAGAATCAGACTGAGTCGTTGCTGTAACATTTATGTCAATAGGAAATTTTTAATTTGCAAGGAAAAACAAAAGTTTCTCTCTTCAGAGGTCCCTCCAGCAGCAGCACACGGGATTTATCGCCTCTCCTTTAACTCAGCCCGCGTGTTTGCGGCTGGAAACTCTCCCGAACGCAAGTACCTGCTCTTCTCCTCCCTCACCGGGGAAATGGGGCGATTTGGTGGCAGAAATTCCGAGGAAAATACACTTTTGTTGGTCCAAAGAAACACAAATCGAGCACACCGAAGGGCTCCCCGGCCGTGCAGCGGGGCGGGCTCTGCAACGCACCAATCACCGCGCGGCTCCTCTCTAAAAATACGAGCATCTGACCCGCGCCAGCCCAATTGTGTTCGCCTGCTCCGCAGAGGACGTTGCCGCGATGTCCGAGACCGCTCCCGCCGCCGCCCCCGATGCGCCCGCGCCCGGCGCCAAGGCCGCCGCCAAGAAGCCGAAGAAAGCGGCGGGCGGCTCCAAAGCCCGCAAGCCCGCGGGTCCCAGCGTCACCGAGCTGATCACCAAGGCCGTGTCCGCCTCCAAGGAGCGCAAGGGGCTCTCCCTCGCCGCGCTCAAGAAGGCGCTGGCCGCCGGCGGCTACGATGTGGAGAAGAACAACAGCCGCATCAAGCTGGGGCTCAAGAGCCTCGTCAGCAAGGGCACCCTGGTGCAGACCAAGGGCACCGGCGCCTCCGGCTCTTTCCGCCTCAACAAGAAGCCCGGGGAAGTGAAGGAAAAAGCCCCCAAGAAGCGGGCGGCCGCAGCCAAGCCCAAGAAGCCGGCGGCCAAGAAACCTGCCAGCGCCGCCAAGAAGCCCAAGAAAGCGGCGGCGGTGAAGAAGAGCCCCAAGAAAGCGAAGAAGCCGGCGGCCGCGGCGGCCAAGAAAGCGGCCAAGAGCCCCAAGAAAGCCGCCAAGGCAGGACGCCCCAAAAAGGCAGCGAAGAGCCCGGCCAAGGCGAAGGCGGTGAAGCCGAAAGCAGCCAAGCCCAAGGCGGCCAAGCCCAAAGCAGCGAAGGCGAAGAAGGCGGCGCCCAAAAAGAAGTAAATTATACCAGAAGAGTCCTGCTCTACATACTTTGTTATCCAACGGCTCTTTTAAGAGCCACCCACACTTTCCCTAAAGGAGCTGAGGCACCGAGATCGGCAGTAACCTGCAGCCAAGGATCCAGTAATTCGTAAGTCGTCAGAGGTCAATTGTGTCTTTCTTTTTTTTGCCCCCTACGAATACCGAAAGAAACGCTAACGAGCACGGTATAACGCGGCGGCTTTAGGGAAGTGTAGACTTTTTACATATTTTTGCCGAGTAATTGGTTTGACTACCAGGAAACAATGTTTTATAACATTTGATGATTTGATAAAAATCGGATGTACGGTTTTTTAAGAATATATTTTGTAACAAAAGTAATGCAATTATCAGGCACGCTACTACTGAGCCATGTCTAATCTATTGTATTATTTCTCTTAAGGTGTCTCCTTAAATGCTTTTGTCTGTTTGGGGGAGGAGGGTTTTCTTTACTGATCTGAAAAGAGTTTTGAGCTCTCCCATTCCTTTTGTTCCTGATGAGAAAGAAAAGGAGCTTTTAAGTATTGAAAAAGCCCGCCCTGACTAAGGATTGGCTAGCGGAGAGCCCGTCCCGCTGCCCCTTCCCCCCCCCCTCCTTCGCCTCGTATCTCTGGTGCCGTTTCAGCCACTCTCGGAGAAGAAAAAACGCGGAAGAGGGGGGTGGGGATGGGACGGAACAGGAGCTCTCGCCGAAATACACTGTTCCCGTGTTCTCTGGCTTAAGAACTATATGGAAAATATATCATCCCAGGAAGAACTTGCTCTGGGAGGACATGTCGGCACGACTTTTTTGTGTTAACAAAAAACATGGAAAGCGTTGTTACTATCATCAAGCCAAAAATACTGTTAATAAACATGGAGAAAGAAAGAAAAAACACGGGTTGAGTAATTAATATAAAACGGCATAATTATAGTAGGGATAACTGAGCTCTCTCATGATTTTTGTGGGTGGCTCTGAAAAGAGCCTTTGGATTATGTTCTCGGGAAGAAACAACGCGCCGGTTTTCCGCTGATGTTCACTTGGCTTTAGCCTTGTGGCTGTCGGTCTTCTTGGGCAGCAGCACGGCCTGGATGTTGGGCAGCACCCCGCCCTGCGCGATGGTCACCTTGCCCAGCAGCTTGTTGAGCTCCTCGTCGTTGCGGATGGCCAGCTGCAGGTGCCGGGGGATGATGCGCGTCTTCTTGTTGTCGCGGGCCGCGTTGCCCGCCAGCTCCAGGATCTCGGCCGTCAGGTACTCCAGCACGGCCGCCAGGTACACCGGGGCGCCGGCGCCCACCCGCTCCGCGTAGTTGCCCTTGCGCAGCAGGCGGTGCACGCGGCCCACCGGGAACTGCAGCCCGGCCCGCGACGAGCGCGACTTGGCCTTGGCGCGCGCCTTCCCGCCCTGCTTCCCGCGGCCAGACATGTTCGCTTTCTTCTAAGAGCAACCAGCAGCAGAACAGAACAACCGGCCGCCGCTCCTCAGCTATAGCCTCGCGTTCCCACCTCGCCCCTTCGCTGATAGGCTGAGAAGTAGGTCTCCTCTGGGCAGCCAATGAGAAGGTGAATCGAATTTCGACCAATTGAAAACGTTTATTTGGAGGTTATGATGCGTTGTTGTGTTCTGACCAATGAAAGTACGCAGAGGGAATTCTTCTCATTTGCATAATGGGGCTATAAATACGTGGCAGGCGGCTGCTTCCCCTCAATTCGCCTTTGGCTGTTGCTTGTGCGGTGGTTGCTGTCTGCGATACACGCGCGTTTGCTGCGATGCCCGAGCCGGCCAAGTCCGCCCCCGCGCCCAAGAAGGGCTCCAAGAAGGCGGTGACCAAGACGCAGAAGAAGGGCGACAAGAAGCGCAAGAAGAGCCGCAAGGAGAGCTACTCGATCTACGTGTACAAGGTGCTGAAGCAGGTGCACCCCGACACGGGCATCTCGTCCAAGGCCATGGGCATCATGAACTCCTTCGTCAACGACATCTTCGAGCGCATCGCCGGCGAGGCCTCGCGCCTGGCGCACTACAACAAGCGCTCCACCATCACCTCGCGGGAGATCCAGACGGCCGTGCGGCTCCTGCTGCCCGGCGAGCTGGCCAAGCACGCCGTCTCCGAGGGTACCAAGGCCGTCACCAAGTACACCAGCTCCAAGTAGAGCGCCTCGGACCGTCAGTTTTAACCCAAAGGCTCTTTTAAGAGCCACCTACCTTTTCAATAAAGGAGCTGTGCAGTCAAATATGGAAAAAGTTTAGTATGAATTATTAATTTACAGTCTTTTATTTCATTAAAATACTCTTCTCCAATTTTTCTGTGTCAAGTAACATATACTCTAGGTAACAGATGATTTGCTGTAACTAAAGTTTCTGTAACGAGGTTTTTTGTGTTTTCTTTCTAAGTGATACTGTTTTCTTAATTTCTCTTTTCATTATACTTTTAAGTTTGCGGTACATATATTTCTGCAATGTGATGCAATACATCACATAATTCTAAGTTATGTTCATGTTATATGCGTTGTAAATTGAAGGAAAAACCCGTTTTCTGTAGTTTTTCTAGTTGGGAAAGAAAGAAAATTATTGCTAATGGCAACACTACATCGTGGTAACTGCTGTATCATTATCTACCACTTGATGGTGCTCAGTCTTCTCTCTTTTTCGCAGCAAAGTGAGAGGCCTACAGTGTACTGCACTGTAGAAGAATTTATGTAGTAACAAGTTATGTTTATCTTTATAAGCTGTTACCAATAGTCCAGTGATTAATATGATATAGGTGTTCTAAAGTTATTTATTTTCAGCAATTTTCTTAATAATTCTCCTGTGCCTTTTACAGTAATGTACACGTCTTCTGCCTTGGACTGCTTTAAGGAGAGAATATTCCTCTCATTCAGCTTCGGGGTTTTAGTTATATTATTTCATACCTACTTGGCATTTTCTGTGTTTATATGACATTTGTTAATAGTTTTAATACAACTAATAAGAAACAAGCCACCATGGACTGACTTACTAAACTCAGACTTTATCATATAGCTATTAATCAGTCCTAAAGTCTTTCAGCCTCAAACTGCAGGGTGAATCAGTTCATTGTGTTCTTGGGTAATTAGACACTGCTGTATGTGCACATCCAAGCTATTGTATTCTCTCAAACTGGATCTGAATAATAATGAGTTCCAAGCATATTCTGTGGATTTGTGAACACAGTCAATACAGGGACCACAGAATCACAAAAGTCAACCTTTCTAGTACTGACTGCATGTCATTTGGTGGTACAGAGACAGGCATTAGGTCTCTCTTCAATTACCCACCAATTTATCAAAGTTAATTTCAACTTGAAAGTTGATGGGCATCTCTCAAACTGGATTTCAGATATCCAGTGGCAAGAGGCATCTTCCATACTCAGTTTTCCAGCAGCTTCAAATGGAGTTTAGAGATCTGGTCTCCAAGTTCCTTTGTGCAAACTGAACCATAGTTTGCGTATTCGGGGCCTCTTTATATGTCTGGTACCTAAAAGGATGAATAAACCATAGTATATTCCAGTCTCTAGGGTTTTGTGTAAGGGGATGTGTATGTCACTACAAAGGGACTCTAGAAAATATCATATAATAAAGTGCTCAGATTTTGACAGTGGTGGTGATCATTGGAACAATTTGTCAGTGGCTATTATTCTCAACAATCAGTCATATAAAAGTCAAAGTCAGTAATGTTGTCCTAAAAAAAAAAAAAAAAGACCTTAGTTCAAACTGCAGCTATCACATAGCAGACCCGTTGCCTGAGATAAACTAGGAGCTCAGTGGTGCCTTTTTTGGCCTCACAGTTCAGGAATCCGTAAGCATTCTTTTTGCCTTTCTTGAGTTTGTATGCTCCACACTGCATGCTTCATTAACATAGCTTTCGTGGAAAATTCAGTTTGTGATTATTGGTTGGTTGGTTGTTGGGGTTTTTTAGTTTTGGTTGGGGGGTTTTTAAGGCTGTTTCAGTATGCGAAATCGTTTCTAGGCTTATGAAACTCTTCACTCAACAGAAAAGAAAATGTTGCTTATGATTGCTTCTTCCAATCTCAGTATGAATGATAAGGCAATATTAGGGGCATTTCTACCTGCACACACGCATCATCGGATCTGATTCGAACACATCCATTATTTTTCCATCAGTGCCAAGACCAAAGTTTCTGAAATGACAAAAAACAACTACCATGGAAAATTTTGTGTGCTTGTTCTTTTCACCAGAAGTAAAAGTAGTAGGATTTAGGCTCAGCAAGAATGGGAAACAGCAATTTCATCCCACAGGAGGATGAGCATACAAAATTAACAAAGCAAATACTGTGAACATAAAATCATGTGACATCATACTCTACCATCTTTAATGTTCTTTAATATTCATTCTTACTCAGTTCAAAGCATCTTTCTTTGTATTCTTAAATCCACTCAGATGAAATCGCCCAGCAACAGTAATGTTGAGGGATATTAGTTGTTTAACATAAATAAGTAGGCTTTAATTAGAATAAATTACTTAGGAATATAATAGGGTCTGATTTGTGCTGTTTGCTTAGCTTTACTTAGCAAGAGTGGGTAGATTTGCTGAAGCCTTTAGGCCTGACAGAGGTATTTATCTCAGTAATTTTCCTAGTACACAGCTAGTACAGAGCTGTGTTTAGTCTTTTAGTATGGGAAAGTGTTTTGATATCACACTGATGTCTCAATAGTGTTTTTCCCAGTCTGGGCCTCTTCACTTCTCCATGTTCCACCAGCAAGGGCAGATGCACAAGGAGTGTAAGCCAGGTGATAAGGAGGCTCCAACCTTCGGGGAAAACTGTGGAAACTGCAAGTCAACAAGATAAGAGCCTGCCTGCCTGGACACAGAAGAAGAATCCAAGTAGATGCAGGAAGACCCCAGACCAAAAATCACCATTGGACTAAAGGATGCGTGGACAGCGCGTGAAGGGCGTGTGAGAGGTGGTGTGTGGGACCCAAGGGTATAATTGCCCCAGGATTTCTTTGTTCTGGATCATTCTCTTTGGAGGCACCCAGCCTGGGCTGATCCTGCTGCTGCACCTTTTAATTAAATTAATTCTTTCATAAAATCTGATGCCTGAGACCGTGCTGCAGGAAACCGAGGGTCGAGCCTGAAGAAGCAGGAAGCGTGCCCAAGAATAAATGTGCCTGCATGTGCGACACCACGAATGGTGTGTGAATGCTCAGGCAGCAGCTACTCCTTTAACAAGAAAGATGCACAGTGTTCAAATACATCATCCTGGTGTAGTAGGAATTATGCCACTGCCACCTAGACCGTGGTAGGAATTATGCAGATGCCATTTCAACAGGGCTTGGCCCTAGGTTCCTGCTCAAAGAAGATGAGTCTCCAGTATGCTGAGTAAATAAGTGGTTTGTTTATCTGACGTTCCGAGCAGCTCAAGCTGGGTGCCTCTAAAGAGGGACCCCTACTCCAGATTGCACCCCCCCAATTATATACCACCCAGCACCCGATCCCTAAGTCCAATCACTTAATTCTGGACAGTGGTGTCTTGATTTCTTGTTGGTTTTCTTGGTCACTGGGCTGTCCACCTTCTGAAGTTGCCTCATTCTCTTCAATTGTTTTCTTGTTCCTTACACCCTTATTGTCTTCGTTCTGCTCGCATCTGCCGTTTTCAGCTAGTTCTGTGTTTGCAGACTTAGTTTTATCAAAAAGTTTAGTCTCAATCAGCTCTTGCAACCTAAGGCCTCAACTACTTTAGCTTCTAGTGCTAAGCAAGTCTATCAATCCTAACAATTCTCAATACTGGGAAGTGCTAGAATAATCTTTAAACAGGCCCTTTCTACTGTATTTTTATATATCCTCTTCAAAATACCTCTTTATTCACAGCAACTGAAATACAGGGTATATTTATTTTTGGTTATACAAACGTTTTTGTCAAAATACTTTTTTTTATATCAGCATCCTTTTGTATATCAAATTATCAGAGTTACATTACAGTTTACTCCTTTAGTGAATAGCCAGCCATAAAGAACACTAAAGAACAATCCAAACAGTTACAAAAAATTCCTTTATTTTATTTTTTATAATGAAGTTAGTAGGATTCTTGGAAAGATGTAAAAAAAATATATCTTCTCTAGATCAGCATACCTACAGTAAAACTTATATTTATTAATCATCTTTTTTTTTTTAAAGTGGTTTTATTTCTGCAAAATAAATTTCAGCTGGATAAACAAATAACTGTATTCCATAGTTAACTGACCAGACAATGAATCAGAAACAAGAAATAGATATCATACACCTGATCCAAACCTGACCAAATCACACACTGGCTATAGCAATTTTATGCTACTTTTTTTAATGGAGTAAATAAATATCTGCTTACCCATTTATGAAATCAAACTGGTTTTCCTAGTGGCAACGCACAGGGCAAATTATTGCTATGTTAGTTTCCCAGAGACTTTCTTTTCCAGTTTTAATAAAAAAGATTCTATTTCAAAATAATTAG
The DNA here is from genome assembly GCF_011004875.1 of Balearica regulorum gibbericeps. Lineage (NCBI taxonomy): Eukaryota > Metazoa > Chordata > Aves > Gruiformes > Gruidae > Balearica > Balearica regulorum. Next base: position 54,182,743 of record NC_046184.1, read on the forward strand.
CATTGAGGGAGTAAGTATTAACTGCAGCTAGGGAAAAAAGTTTTGGTCTTACATACACTTTGACGTAATGCTTTTTGGTCCGTAATGAAATGTGTCTGGTTCAGATTGTAAAGGAAAAAATTGAGTCCTTGGGCTCCCAAAACCTGTATCAGAGCACAGCACAGCTCAAGATACGACACAAGTCTCATTGGTGGCAAGGGCTGGAAGTAGAGGGGAATGCAGGTGGGAATTCAGGCTTATGGTAGCAGCTTCTAATTGTGCGTTTATCGACGGGACGAAAATCAAACAATGAAGGTTTCTAAAGTGTTAATAAAGACAATCAATCAGAGAGATTAACCCTTTTCATAACATCATGAAGGCGGAGAAGTCTTTTACTTTTTTTTTTCATTTTTACAGTATTTTCCACCTGAGAACATTTGCACAAATGACTATTTCTCAGCAGGAAATGACACAGGGTGTAAACAACAGGGGACATCAGGAAGCTTCAGAAGAACTGGGGTTTATTTACAGCATTTATCTGAACTGAATAATGTGGACTCTTCCGCTTACCCTATAGGTTTATTTCCTGACAATGAAAGTGTTAAAGATACTTTAATTAGTGAAAAGGAAATAGCTTGTTTCTGGGTTTAAAAACCCGGGCCCCTGCTCTACCTTTCTCGGAGACACCCGACCCTTTTCTTCACCTTCTCCCCGCTGTTCCCAGGCGCCTCTTCCAGTGCAGGGGGATTTGGAGGATACCGCAGAAGCAGCGTAGCCCGCTCAGCCTCCGTCCCCCTCAACGCCCCCATCCCTCCTGCGTCGTCCCTCTCCGCCCAGCCCGGCCTCCCTCCCTGCTTCTCTTCTCGAATCAGCCCGTGTTACACCTCACTCCCTCCCTTCGACTCGTCCTCAACGGACCCCGGCTCCCTCCTTCCCTGGAAGCGGATCGGTCCTTAACCCTCCCATCTCTGGCACCGGCGTGGGGAGCAGGAAAAGGTCCGCTTGCCACGGCCGGACCGACAAAGCCGGAAAGTTTCGTCGTCACTGGAGACATGGGGGCAGGGGGGGGGGGCTGGTGGGGACTGCCCGCTCCGTTATCCGCCACCAGCTGCATTTACGCAGCGACGAGGTATCTCGGCTTCAGCCTGAGCTCTCCTCCTTTAACGTGCCCAAATTAAACTCGTGGGATTTAATCACGCAGTAAAGCCAATATTGTTGAGTAGATGTTAAAAGCCCATCCGAGTGTTTTGGTTATTTTTCTATTTCCCTCACTCAAGGAATAAAACGCGCAACGAAGAAAGAAACAAAATCATATATAATTCATTCATTTCCATGTGCAGCCAGCTCTTCGATCCGGCTGTACGGTCCGCTGTCGGAAACAACGCAAGTCCTCCTTTCCGCAAGCGCGATGGATGAAGAGCGATGTGCGGTGGCGGCTGTCCCATCCAGCAGCCGAGCGGCGCGGGAGCGGTGGGGGTTCGGGACCCGCTGGGAGGGACGCCGGGGGATGCGCTGACTTTTGTCAGGCCGCCCGGAGCGCCGGTTCGTCAGAGTCGCTAAGTGGTCCCATTCCCACGGATTCAAGTAGGTAGATTTCTCTTTGTCTCTGGATGACAGGCGTTTTCACCTTCCTCTCCCATTTTGCTGTTGCAAAAAGCGAGTTAATGTTAAAGAAATAACCGGGGGATAATCCGTCTGTGCCGCTTATAGGAGACTGCAGGTGTTTACACTCGCCTTGTTAAAAAAAATAAAATTTCAAACCAGGTCTGACCGCTTCCCCGAGTTTTGGTAAGCCACATCTATGAAGCATCTTCACGAAAGCGTCTGCATATACAACATGCATTTGAGGCCTTGTGGCCCTTCACAGTTAAAAGTTCACGTAGGCCAATTGTTTTTTTAAGGCTTTGTTTCCCAGATATATGATTTGAAACTAGAGCTACATAATGCCTAAACGCATTCTGCAACAGGGAAATAACAGGGAAACCTACAAGAATAGTAATGAATACTGTATCTTCTGCAATATTGCATTTGTACTGTCGATACTAGAACATTCATTTATAAGGGAAAGAAATCCAAAAGATTGTCTTCTTGGAAGTTTCTACAGTCTAGAATTTAAATCCTCTCGCACAACATCGAGATGATGCACACGTACCCAGGGGCTTCCACAGGACCCTTCCCCATTTTTGCTGCAATTCCCAGTGGTTTCGATATGCAGACAACGGTTTCATTATATGGAAGAAACAGACACGGAGTGGAATGGAGACTTCCCTCCCCTGTAGATGGGTGAACTTATTACCGACTCAATTTTAGGAAAGCTAAACTCAGTGAACACCAGGTCCGAAAAGATTAGCCCACCTCCCTCTTTTCCCTACGCTGGAGAATAGAGATGGGGGAAACTGTGGTCATGTTGAAAACCCCTCCTGCTGCTCCAGTGACACCGAGCTGATCACTAAGGTCATGTCCGTCGCCACAGAGCGCAAAAAAGAGCCCCAGGAAAGTCAAGCAGCTGGTGGCCTCTGTGGCCAAGAGCCTGCAGAAGACTGCACGGATTAAAAAAAAAAAAAAAAAAAAAAAAAAGAGCCCCGCTAAAGCCAGAAAGAAATCAGAAGCAAACAGGGTGGCATCAAAGTAGAGAAGCAACTTTAAGACAAGAGTGTGCCCTGCTAGAACAGCAGCAGCTCTTCGAAGAGCCCCTCACCTTCTCCGAAAACGAGGTGGGAGCTCGAAAACTCCCCGTATCTCATGGAGAAGAGGGGGCGGATCCAGCCGGCAGTACGAGAAAAACGAAATTAAAAGCGACAGTGCTCGTTGCAGTTTAACGCAGCAGCCGTCACTGCGGCGGTCAGCTCACTGAGAACACGAGTAACCCCCCGCTGCCTGAAATCTTGCCCCAGTGCTCTGCAGGGTTAGTTTTGCCAGGGAAAGTTAGCTGAAGTCTCTCACACGATAGTATTAAAACGCAACGAAACGCGGAAGTCAATAAGGGGCCAGAGACAGAGAGCACCCCTCCTGTTGCGAAAGAACTAGTTCAGGGTGGCGGCCGGGACCGCGTGATTTCTTCAGGGATTTACTTTTCGTGCGGGTGCTTTGCTCCCCCCAAACCCTTCCCCCGAGTTTGAAAATTCTACGTTGCAGGGAGGCGCAACAGCGATCGGCTACTAATACTCGCCAACACAAGTTATCTAAACACATAAAAAAAGGTCGGTTTATTTCGCCATCTAATAAATAAATACTGCTTAAAGCACTTACAGCAAAGCCAGTTTGCTTACTAGGAGATGCAATGCTTACTCCATTATCATACAAAAAGATAGTTGCCACTACTGATGTTGAAAGGGCACACTTTCTCAAAGCATAGTTTATTAAAACAGGAAAAAGTTATAAAAAGCAACAAACAACTAAAATGCCGCAGTAGATCAGCCCAATTTTTTAAGTAACATTTAGTACTAACAAAAAAGCAACCTCCTGTAAAAAAATAGGCAGGAAGGGAAAGTAGCATAGCAAAGGCAAGCACAGTCCAAAAAAACCCAAACAAACGGCGTACATAATTCTGCTCGCATTCATTAGACAAACCGAAACCGCAAGAGAGCAACTCAACCCTTTATGATCGTTGTGAGTGGCTCTTAAAAGAGCCTTTTTTGTCCGGGGTTTTTTTTGGTTTTTTTTTTTTTTGATTAGTCTTAGATGCGTTCACTTGGCTTTAGCCTTGTGACTGTCGGTCTTCTTGGGCAGCAGCACGGCCTGGATGTTGGGCAGCACCCCGCCCTGCGCGATGGTCACCTTGCCCAGCAGCTTGTTGAGCTCCTCGTCGTTGCGGATGGCCAGCTGCAGGTGCCGGGGGATGATGCGCGTCTTCTTGTTGTCGCGGGCCGCGTTGCCCGCCAGCTCCAGGATCTCGGCCGTCAGGTACTCCAGCACGGCCGCCAGGTACACCGGGGCGCCGGCGCCCACCCGCTCCGCGTAGTTGCCCTTGCGCAGCAGGCGGTGCACGCGGCCCACCGGGAACTGCAGCCCGGCCCGCGACGAGCGCGACTTGGCCTTGGCGCGCGCCTTCCCGCCCTGCTTCCCGCGGCCGGACATCGCAGCGATTCAGCCAACTGACAGCAACAGCAACAACAGCTCCGCGAAAACAACGATGGGGTGCCGGCCGCGCCCGCCCGCTTATATTCGCCTCGGTCGGAGCGGCGGCGCCACCGCTGATAGGGTAGGAAGGCGGTGTTGTTCCGGCAGCCAATGGGAACGCGGATCGAGAGGTGTCCACTAGCAAAGCTTAGTGCGGTGTGACGCCCCGCAGTAGAACTTTCAACCAATAGCGATGCGACGCGGTCGAGTCGGGGCCTCGCCGAGCGCTCTATAAAAGGGGCTCCCGCCGGGAGCGGCGTTACCGTGTGCTTGGTGATCGCTGCTTGTGGGTGAGGGAGAGGTGCGCGTTTTGCTGCGATGCCCGAGCCGGCCAAGTCCGCCCCCGCGCCCAAGAAGGGCTCCAAGAAGGCGGTGACCAAGACGCAGAAGAAGGGCGACAAGAAGCGCAAGAAGAGCCGCAAGGAGAGCTACTCGATCTACGTGTACAAGGTGCTGAAGCAGGTGCACCCCGACACGGGCATCTCGTCCAAGGCCATGGGCATCATGAACTCCTTCGTCAACGACATCTTCGAGCGCATCGCCGGCGAGGCCTCGCGCCTGGCGCACTACAACAAGCGCTCCACCATCACCTCGCGGGAGATCCAGACGGCCGTGCGGCTCCTGCTGCCCGGCGAGCTGGCCAAGCACGCCGTCTCCGAGGGCACCAAGGCCGTCACCAAGTACACCAGCTCCAAGTAAATATCCGTATGAAAAACTGTTTTAACCCAAAGGCTCTTTTAAGAGCCACCCATGTTCTCAGTAAAAGAGCTTTAATTTCTATATTTTACTTCAGGTTTACTAATGGTGTACGTTCTCATTAATGATGAATGTTCAGCCCCAGTGGCGTAAAAGCCCTAGCATAGTTTAGTAGTAATAACAACACTTACCCTTTCATGGCTGAACCCTGCCATTACTGGCAATCTTCACGCTGCCCATTTGTATGTGGTCTTGTGGGCTGCGTTGCTGTTTTTTTGTAAAGATCCCTTCTCTGTGATGTCTGCTTCGTGCGTGCCGTTGCTCAGCGAAAGTCCCTGGTGCCTGAAATGACAGAAAGAGTAGTTAAGGTGCTGGTGCATGTAGTCCCCGACTCAGGCCTGTTTCAGCCCTGGTCCATCCCTTCTCCACCTCCTCACACCATGAGCTTCTATGTTGTCACTCAGACATATGCTAATATAATTTAAACATATCTAAAGTATAATTAGTAAGGAAACACTTTTTTATTGCTTTGTTTCTTTAGCCAGGCCTATGTGGAAAAAAAGTCTATTTTAAATGTATGCCTTAAATGATTACATAAGCTATTACCTAGTATTTCTTTATTCTGAAGTTCTTAATACAAGACTGTTACTGTTTTCAGAATGGACTAACATTAAGATCGATAAGGTCTAATCGTGCATCAATGACTGCACTCTCTTCATCCCTGCAGCCCCCTTATGGGCACTTCTGAAGTTTCTGTCATTTTGCGGTTTAGAGCATCAGGTTAAGACCTCAGACATAAGAAAAACTGCAATAGCCGATACAAAACTGGTCCTGAAGGACAGTATGCAAGCAAGACTTAGAAGACAGGTAGGTTAAATAACTTGCAGAAAACACCAGTGACAGAGCTCTTCAAATGTAAAGGATTGGTGGCTCTTAAAAGAGCCTTTGGGTGGAGCAGGTCTGGCACAGGATGCAGAGGCAGCTTACTTGGAGCTGGTGTACTTGGTGACGGCCTTGGTGCCCTCGGAGACGGCGTGCTTGGCCAGCTCGCCGGGCAGCAGGAGCCGCACGGCCGTCTGGATCTCCCGCGAGGTGATGGTGGAGCGCTTGTTGTAGTGCGCCAGGCGCGAGGCCTCGCCGGCGATGCGCTCGAAGATGTCGTTGACGAAGGAGTTCATGATGCCCATGGCCTTGGACGAGATGCCCGTGTCGGGGTGCACCTGCTTCAGCACCTTGTACACGTAGATCGAGTAGCTCTCCTTGCGGCTCTTCTTGCGCTTCTTGTCGCCCTTCTTCTGCGTCTTGGTCACCGCCTTCTTGGAGCCCTTCTTGGGCGCGGGGGCGGACTTGGCCGGCTCGGGCATCGCAGCAAAACGCGCACCTCTCGCTCACCCACAAGCAGCGATCACGAAGCACACGGTAACGCCGCTGCCGGCGGGAGCCCCTTTTATATCAGTGAGGGAAGGTTGCGGGGGAGGAGTTTGTGACTGTGACTCACTGCGCGGCGGGGGGGGGTTACCGACCTGGGCGATGTTGCGCAACGATGTGTGGGGATCCGGGCGATGCGGCGATGCGTCGCGGTGAAGAGTGATGTGATCGCCGCAGAGACATACGCGCGGCCCTCTGTGTTTCCTAGGGAGGGAAGGGACGTGTATTTTGTGTACCGTAGGGCGGCAGTATCGCGGGGCACTGAACGATGCGTAGTCCTTCGTGCAGAACGATGCGAGTGTCTTCCGGGAGTGAAGCGATGTGCGTGTACGGGAGGAGCAGAGGGATGTTTGTCAGTCTGGGTAGAGCGATCTGTGTGTCCGTTGTCGCGCACAGCTACGTGTGGGTCGTTGGGCTCAGGACGGTACGTTTCGGGGGGGTATAGAGCAATGTTCGTGTCGGGGCGTAAGGATAATGAGTTTTGGGGGCCCCGTGTGTTTCGAGGAGGATGAAGAGCGAAGTGTTTCGTGAGTGGTAGACCGATGGCTATATCGTAGGCAGGACGACGTGCATCGCGGGGCGCGGATCGATTCGTGCGTGTTTGCGGCGGAGGACGATATGTGTTGTGCGAGGATTAGAGCGATTTGGGTTGTAGTTGTGGGGTTTAGAGCGATGTGTTTGTTGTAGCAGCAGAACTATGTGCGCGGTGCGTGTATGGTGGGAGCAGAAAGATTTTTTTTTTTTTTTTTTTTTTACGGGGCACAGAGCGATTTGCACATCGTAGGGCGGTGATCGTCGCCGTGAGCCCGCGCTGAGCCGCGATCGCTGCGGTCAGCCCCCGCGGAGCGACGATCGCTGCCGAGAGCCCGTGCAGAGCGATGGGAGTGTCTTTGGGGAGCGGAGCGGTGGGTGTCTGCATCGGCGCAGAGCGGTGTGTGCGTAGGGGAGGAGCGCAGCGATGTGCTCGCTCGTCGTTGAGGCGCGGAGCGGTGCGTGTTTCGGGAAGTGTAAAGCGCTGTGTGTGTCCGTCGGTGCAGAGCGCTGAGTGTGGCGTTAGGCTCAGGGCGCAGCGTGTGCTGTCGTGGGGAGCAGAGAGATGTGTGTTTCGGGAGGTGCAGAGCTCTGTGTTTGTCAGGACGTAAGGGGAATGTGGTTTGGGTGCGCAGGGCCGTGTGTTTTGGGGGAGACTTAGATGTGTTTCGGGGGTCGCGGAGCGATGGCTGCATCGTACGCAGGGGAACGTGTGCGTGGCGGAGCGATGGGCGATGGGAGTGTCGTACGCAGGACGAATTGTGCGCGGTGGGGGGCAGCGCGATGTGTTTGTCAGCCACTGCAGAGCGATGGGAGCGTGTTCGGGGAGCGGTACGATGTGTGTCCGTCGGCACAGAGCGATGCGTGCACCTTCAGGCGCTAAGCGATGTATTTGTCAGTCAGAGCAGAGCGACGTGTGTATTGATGAGCTCAGGGCGTAGTGTATATTGTGGGAACAGAGAGATGTGTGTTTCGGGAGGCTGAGAGAGATGGAACTGTGGTGCGATGGGAGACGTGTGCGCCGTGGTGCGCGGAGCGATGCGCGTGTCTTTGGGGCGCAGGACGATGTGCGTTGACACGGAGAGACAAGTGATGTATTTGTCGTAGCCGCAGAGCCACATGCGCGGTGGCATATGTGTGGTGGGGTGCGGAGCGATGAGAGCGTTCCGGGAGCAGAGCGATGTGTGTGCACAGCAGAAGCAGAGCGGTGTGCGCCCTCGGGCTCTGACCGATGTGTGTGTCAATCGGCGCAGAGCGCTGTGTGTGTCCTTCGGTGCAGAGCGATGTGTTTCGGACAGGGAGGGGGACGACGACGCTGGGCGATGTGTGTTTCCGCAGGCGCGGAAAGTCGGGACTTTCGTACGCGGGGCTATGCGTGCACCCTGGTACGATGAACGATGTGTTTGTCAGCCAGTGCAGAGCGATGTGTGTGTCGGGCGGTGCACAGCGATGTTTGCGTCGGGGAGTGAAAATCTAATGTGTGTTTCGGGGTGCATTGTCTTTTTCGGGAGCACAGTGCGATGTGTGTTTCGGTGAAACTCAGTGCGATGTGTGTGCCGGGGACATAGTATTGAACGTTAAGGAAGTGAAGGCTTCTTTCCAGAACGAAGCAGCGTACTGGAACACAGCAGTGGGCTGTTGAAAGAAGCGGTCTCTAAGGTAAAAAGTGCTCCGTGTTGGGACCCACGAACACTTGGAAGGGGACATCAGGTCTTCCTTCTCCGGCTGCTTGATGACATGGGAGTGTGGTGTGCACTTCACATAGATCGTCTTTTACTAATTTCGTTTCAGGTTTCTTCCGTCGAGCTTGCGCAAGCCGCGACAGCACAGCGCCGGGACTACCTCCCTACTCCTGGATTTCCGTATGCCCGTTTGCCGAGCACGGCGTTGCCCTGCTACCCGCCGTGCCCGAACCTCACTCGGCGGTGGGACCCACCTCCGCGCAGCCTCTACGTAAGAGGAAGATGCTCGCGGAGGTGCCCGTTGCGATCGGGGCTCGGCGGCTGCGCCCAGCGTAAAGCCGCGGCTCGTTCCTCTCTGGTGCCGGCGCCGCGTCCCACCGAGCTCTGCTCCGGGCCGCGCTCCCGGCTTCTCTCCCGGTCTCGCCTTGCGATTGAGATGTTAATCAGACCTTTAACGAATCAGTTCTTTTAACGAATTTGTATTTGCCTCATCTGGCTATTCCTTCCTGGAAACATTAGAATTAGGGGCTCAATTACCTTCTGTTTCTTGCACCGCTGCCGGAAGCCCTTGAACGGAGCTCAATACTCATGGGGCCCGAATTCACCCTTACGGGGCTTCAGCGGTAGAGTGCGGAAACAGAGGGGTCGCGCACGCTCCCAGCGGTGTCCCGGAGCAGCTCGGGGGAGGAGTGAAACCTTCCCCTCCGTTCCCCGCCGCTGTACCTCACCTCGCCCGCCCTGTGCAAGAGGGACCGGCGTGGGGCGGGCAGCAACCCTGCCCTGCTTCGCCTTTCGGTACTGAGGCTCTGTCGTGGTTGGTTGTTGAGGGAAAAACGATTGTACGTGGAAGTTTTCTAAGTGCGGGAACTGCTGAAGTAAAAAGCCGTGTTTTTTTTCCCGTGTGGAAGTATTGGACTCCTCCCGAGACCCCCCCGTCCCTCCATTTGCTGGTGCCCAGACCCGTGTCGGAGCTCACTCATAGGGGAAATAGCCACGAATGGGGAAATCCGACGGGAGAGCCTGCGGCGGTCAGGCTCGGGGTTGAGTCACAGCAGGGCACTCGCTGGCAGCCTGTTTACGCAACACCCTCTCCCCCCGCCCCCGGCCCCCCTCCATTTTCCCACGCTGTTCCTCCCTGATTTCGTCCAGCTTTAGGCTGACACTCTCCATCGCCTCTCCACCGCGGCTGCAGTTGCGGCTCCGAGCCCCGCGCACACATACGGCCGCGGGAGGGATCTCCAGCCGGGGCGGGAAGGGGACTCCGGCAGAGCCCGCAGCGAGGGTGCGGCGCGGAACCCTTACCTTCCCCTCGCTCCTTTGCGGCACAGGGGGAGTCCGCATTGGCAGCGCTCGGATCAGCCCGGCACTGTTCTTTCAGCAGTCGAAACTTTCCTCCCAGCCCATACAAGAGGCTATTATACGGAAAGTATCGTGTCTCCTCCTCGCTTCTATCAGGAGCACGTACTCGTGCACAGATTTGGCAGGGAAGCCCACCCTTCGCCTAATTAAGAGCTACACATTGGTTATCACTAACTGATTTTTCTGTGTTTTATCCTTAGCTGTCTCATACGGTCCCTTCAGAGTGGAATAGTTAGCAACGATGGTGAGAATATCTTGGCATGAGGTGGGAATAAATTCACTCTTCTCAGTGGAGGGTGAAGTGCCTTCTCTCCTCAAAATTACGGCAACCATAACCATCACCGATATAAACAAGTATTTAACCAAACACCACTTTCGTTTGCATACGATTTGTGCCTTTAGAAAGTCGCATAGTTCCAGGATTTTTTTTTTTTCTTGACATGAAGAGAATCTAAATTAAAACCCTCTTCTCTTTGGCTTTTTGCAGACATGTGTCACCTCTCTGTCATTTATCGCCTGCTAAAGTCTTCTCCCTAATAGACACTGGTGTGTATTGCATATTGTCTGGGAGAGAAAAATCAGCGCCGTGGAAAGAGATGAAATAGTTGTAATCAGTATCAGAGGGCGTGGTAGGGAAAAATCCCGGGCAGTATAAATCAGTTTTCCTTTGGGAGTTGCTTATCAAACTTCGCTCAGAAGCCACAAGCGTATGGAAACACAAACATACAAGCCACAAAGGTTAGATATCTTTCTAGACACGAATTAAATTTCATGGAGAGCTGAAAACGAGTAAGCTGAACTCATTCCTCAGCGTGGATCTACCAACCTGATGTCAAAGGAAATGGGAACAAAGACAAAGAAAAAAAAATTTGCATATCTGAAGACAGGGGTTTTAGCACTCTCTTGTTCTTGCAAAGCACTGCCTTTCCCGCAGCAACAGCCCACAGAGATATTCGGCCAGCCTGTTCCTTTCCTAATTTTTTGTGTGCTTTCAGATTTTATGGAAGAATTGAGTCCCTGAACACAGACGGACATTTGGAAGGGGAGTTCTGGACACCGGTTCCATACGATGGAAAATCAAACCCTAGGCCGGCAATGCAGAGTAAAAATGCTTTATTCACCACGTTAACCGTGTACAAGCAGATTTGATGGCATTCTGCTTGTACTTCTGCATCCAGTCAGACTCTGTTCCCATAAGGAAAACATACTTCTTGTTGCTAGGACCTTCTTTCTCCCTTTCCCTTTGCCAGACTTGAAGGTGACTTGTTTGAGGATTTCTCAAGATCTTGATGTCCACCCATTGATTTTTAACCTCTTGGCTTTGCAGTTGCATTTGCTTTACCTTACATTCTGTTCCTGTGCATCTCTGACTCCACTGGCTGCACTTTCCTGGCTCAACCTCATCCCAGCCTTGTCCCCGTGGACTTGCCCAGTGATCTAGGGCTGTGCCCATTCCCAGTTACTGCCACCATCCCTGCCCCACTTGCCATGTGTGGGTGCTGTGGGGCTGTGTCCTTGTTGGTGACAACATGACCCTGCCTGCCCCACTGTCCCCCTCATCTCCAGTTCACCTGCCCTTGAGGGACAGCCACCTCCTGGTGCTCCTCCACAAACTTTGTTGAACTTTTTTTATTCACCTAGGAATGTATTTACTTAAGTTAAATTAGACTTAATACAGAATCTCCTCCCCTTTCAAATAGCCATCCTTTACACATCTGTCCCCATCTAGTGTGTTAGTGATGGTAGCACAGTGTTGTGGTTTTACCCCAGCTGGCAGCTGAGCACCACGCAGCCGCTCGCTCACTCCCCCCCATCGGGATGGGGGAGAGAATTGGAAAAGTTAAAGTGAGAAAACTTGAGGGTTGAAATAAAGACAGTTTAATAGGTAAAGCAAAAGCTGTGCACACAAGCAAAGCAAAGCAAGGAATTCATTCACCACTCCCCATGGGCAGGCAGGTGTTCAGCCATCTCCAGGCAAGCAGGGCTCTGTCACACGTAACGGTTACTTGGGAAGACAAGCGCCATCACTCTGAATGCTGCTTCTTTTACACCCTTTGTAAACTTCTTTTACACCCCCAGCCATCCCGCTGGCAGGGCAGTGTGAGAAGCAGAAAAGGCCTTGGCTCTGTGTAAGCACTGCTCAACAACAACAGGTCTATATAACAAAAACATCTCTATATTATCAACACTGCATCAACACTGTTTCCAACACAAATCCAAAACATAGCCCCATACTAGCTACTGTGAAGAAAATTAACTCTCTCAGCTGAAACCAGGACACACAGATCTGAGGTTTGAAGCAAAAATCCAGCCACCTCCAAGCAGTTCCTGAGACATTAGCCTTCACTGTTGATCCTGCACAGATGACTTTTTCTAGCTTGATGTTCCATCACCTTCTCAAATATCTGATGCTAGGATAATACCAGGGCAGGCTCCCCTTGATTTGTGTAAAGATGACCTATTGCTGACTTGGAGTGACACAGTTCAATATTGCATCTGCTTCTATGAATATTGGCTGCAAAGCATAGTAGGTGTCAATAATAGTGGCCATCAGCCTGTTCTGTCTTTCCTTCCTCTTTCCTTCTCCTGTCCTTCTTCCTATCCACCTCACACATCTGAAGGTGCCTCCTGTTTGTTATTCCCCCTGTTCCCAGGAAGCTGCTGGATACCAGCACTCTCCCAGCCCCACTTCTCCTCCTAGGGAAGGACCATTTCTTCCTTACAGCATGCAAGCAATGCCTGTCATTACTGAACATGTAGCATCCACCTCTTCCCTGCCTTATCAAATGTCCTGATTCCTGATTTGTGGCATTGAATTACGATTTTGAGCTGTAGCAACTCAGCCAAGTAATGTGCTGAACATCACTGTGATTGGCCTAGACAGAGAGGAGAAACTTGTGGTGGATATTCTTAAGCACCAGAGAAGACAGATGATTTCTTTGTCCAGCTGAACAGAGAATAGTTATTACTCTCACTATCTTGCTGCAGTTGTCTGTGTGCAGTCAAGCAATAAAGAGATGGACAAAGGAGACAGCTAGTGGCAGAGGTGCCATAATGATGCAAATGCATGATATCCTGAGGAGAGAGAGATATGGTAATGGCCCCACACTTTCCTCTGCAATGGTTCTACTGACAGGTGGGGCAGCCAGGGTACTCATGAGCCAGGTTAAGAGACGGAATTGTCAAAATTAGGGGTATCATACTGATTTTGCTGATCTCATTCTGTGAATGAGATTCACTTATTTTGTGAATACTGGGCTGCATGCAGAGCAACCTTGTCAGGGAAGCTTCCAGAATAATCTGCAAGGCCTGTAACACTCTTTTTTTGACAAGGGGGAAGGAGGAAACAGCAGTTAGGGACTGTAGCAAACAACTAAAATGGCTCCTGGGAGCAAAAAACCCGCTATGACTTCCTGGGTATCACCTAGAAGGAGAGGAGCACAAGCTCCTTCTGAAATGCATAGGTCTTCCCCACCTCAAAATGTCTGGGAAGGAGCCATGGATATCAGCTTTCCAGTGTCTCAGCTGTCTTCTCAGTGCTCACCTGCAATGCTCTGCATTTATCACAGTCTACAAGGAAGAAAGGTAGCTTAGATGTCTTCCACATCCCGAAGTACTGCAACTGATTGCACTCTTCCCATCATCGTAGTATTGCTTTCCACCATCAACCACAGGTCTTCTGAGCCAAGGTACCAGGCAGCTAGAAAGTGGCTCAGCCGCTCAGTCTCTGTCTGCGCTACCTGTAGTTTGTAGGAGACGATACAGGACAGTTCAGTTCTGCAACAAGGTGTACCATTACACGTTTGTCACTTCTTATTTCACCTGACAAAAACCAGACCCACACTGCTGTAGGGACCAGGCAGAAGTCAAAACTAAAATTTTGTTCTCACCATCTCGAAATGCAAATGAAAACTTGGCCATTTGGCGCAGCACCTTTGCTGAGGCTGTTTGTGGAACGGATGGCCTAGGCAAGAGAGTTACTCTCCCAGAGTAACCTGGAGTGGGAAGGAGATGCTCTTCCCCAATGCACAGGGCAGGCAACAGCAGTCAAGACACGCTGCACTGGGAGATCCCAGATGACATGCACAAAGCGTGCAGCAGCAAAGGAAATGTCACATTCATGTGGCATTAAAATACATTATTTCACATGTTCTTGTCCCCCAAAAAAGATCTTGAACATTTGCCTGAACAATTAGATATATTCAAATTAGTGATACCTAGAGTTTCCATTCTACACATCCTTTTAGTCTCCAGCTTGTGCACGCATTTTCCAGACAAGTCATATTTTTGTGTGACCCTCTCAGATTATTAAAGGAATGGGTTAAGCAGAAAGGAAGAGTGGTGACTGGCTGCTTTCTCTCTACCTGAATTCATATTCCCTAGTGGCAAAATTAGGCTTTTCATTAGACCATTAATATACACATATAAATTCATCCAGTGCTGTACCTGGATACATACGTATTATATGTATATCACATTGAAACATTAAATATTAAACAAGAAACTTTATCATTTGAGGGATTGATTGCTTGATTGATTGACCTGAACTGATTCTTGGAATTATCCCTTAACTGAGCTTGGAAGTTATCAAAAAATAGAGTCTGGAATGATCAAGGAGCTATTTCTCTCTTGCTTTAAACAAAATAAAACTTTTAAAAAAATCTGAATATTTTTGCAAGGAGATAATTTTAAGAAAAATTAAGAAAGCTCTATCTATGGATCCCCTTGTAATAACTAAATTTTCTGCCTAATGCCTACCATAACTCTGGTCATGGATTTCTTATTTTAAGAGATTACTGATCTATCTGAGGATTTAAAATTTATATGAATACAAAAACCTTTTATCATGGGGAAGAGTTCTTTGCTGGAGATTGACCAGTATGCTGCTGTAACCCCTTCCCCACTGAGACATGAAGTTTTCTTATTCACGTAACAATGTGTTATGAATCAGAACATCATGATAAATCAGTTTTTAAATAGAATCCATCATCCACAAAAAAGATCCAAAATCATCCAAAGTCTGCAATTACATCAAGGGCAGATTTGAATAGCCTGAGTAACTCTGTGACTTCATTTAAGTTTCTTATGTACCTGGAGAACCAATAAGTCAGAATAAATTTAACTGGATCACATATACAAAGTATGAATGCTCAGCAGCACAGGCATCAGGAAGGGCTACTTGATTGAGAAAATACTGAAGATGCTGTGCAGCATTAGGCAGCCTAATGTGAAAAACATGCTAATGTGGCTTTGGAGCTGTAGGCTTAATGCATGACCTTGATCACCCTGTTTGAAATATGAATGCATGCGCTAGAGTCCTGCCTCCTCAGCTGCATCTGTCAGATGGATGCCTTCATATATCTTTCTAAGCAAACAGTACAACTAGCACGGTCATAGTTCACTTGGTGGGATGAATCACAAGACCAGAGTGCTGCAACTGATGGCTATAAATTGTTCAGAAGGGACAGGCAAGGAAGGAGGGGGCAGGGGGTACGGGGGAGGAGGCTGTCCTCTCTGTAAAAAAATGGATTGATTGCACAAAGTTGCTATGAAAACCAGTGATGAACAGTTGAGAGCTTATGGGTAAAAATTAGAGACCAAGCCAACAAAAGAAATGTCGTGGTTGGTATTTGCTACAGGCTGCCCAATTAAGGGGAGGATGTTGATGAAGCTGTCTTACTTCAACTACAGGAAGCATCATGCGCGCAGGCTCTGATCCTGCTGGGGCTCTTCAATCAACCTGACATCTGCTGGAAAAGCAGCACAGCTATTGTAAGCCATCCAGGAGACTCCTGGAGTGTGTTCAGGATAATTTTTTAATCCAGGTGAAAGACCGTTCTACCAGAGGAGAAGTACTACCAGACCCGTTGCTCACCAACACAAATGAACTAATGGAGAGGTCAAGATTGGTGGCAGCCTGGGCTGCAGCCTTGGCCCAGGCCCATCACAAACTTGACATAAAGTGAAGACCCTGAATTTTAATACAGCAAACTTTCAGTTGTTTAAGGAACTAGCGGATGAGACCCTCTGGGAAACTGCCCTCAGAGATAAAGGAGCAGAACAGAGCTGACAGCTGACAGGACATTTTTCTTGGAGAACAAGTGCTCTTGATTCCCACATGTAAGAAAGTAGGCTAGGAAGGCAGGAGACCAATATGGCTGAGTAAGGACCTTCTGGTTGAACTGAAGTGCACGAAGGAAATGCACAGGTAGTGGAAGCAGGAACATGCATCCTGGCAAGAATATAGGGATGCTGCCAGGTGTGTAGGAATGGGATTGGGAAAGCTAAGGCACATCTGATGCTGAATTTGGCAAAGGATGTGAAGAATAACAATAAGGGCTTCTGCATGTACGTTGATCAGAAAAGGAAGATTAAACAAAATGTACCCCCCAATAAATAAGGGAGGAGATCTAGTGACAACTGACATGGAGAAGGCTGAAGTACTCAACAATTTTTTTCTTCCGTTTTCACCGGCCCACATCTCTCTTCCCAGATCTTTCACTCTTCCCACATCTCTCAAGTGCCTGAACCTCAAGGCAGGGACTGGGGGAAGAAAGTCCCTCCTATCACAGGAAAAGATCAGGTCTGAGACCATCTGAGGAAACTGAACACACACAAGTCCATGAGACCTGATGAGATACATCTCAGGGTCCTGAGGGAATTGGCATATGTAGTTGATAAGCCACTCTCCATAATATTTGAAAAGTCATGCTGGTCAGGTGAAATCCTCAGTGGCTGGAGAAAAAGGAATATCACAGTCATTTTTAAAAATGGTGTGATATTCCTTTATAACTGGGAATAGGTAAAAAGGAGGATACTGGGAACTACCGACCAGTCAGCCTCACCTCAGTGCCTGTTAAGATCATGGAGTAGATCCTCCTGGAAGCTATGTCAAAGCATATGGAAAGTGATAGACAAGAGGTATGGATTTGATGGACGGACTGTTGAATAAGGAATTGGCTTGCATCCAAAGAGTTACAGTCATTGGCTCAATGTCCAAATGGAAACCAATAATGAGTGGTGGCCCTCAAGGGTCTGTGCTGGGACCAGTATCTTCATCAATGACATAGATAGTAGGATTGAATGCACCCTCAGCAAGTCTGTGGATGACATCAAGCTGAGTGGTGCAGTTGATTTGCTGAAAGGAAGGGACGCCATCCAGAGGGACAGGCTTGAGGAGTGAGCCCATGTGAACCTCATGAAGTTCAACAAGGCCAAGTGCAAGTTCCTGCAACTGGGTCAGAGCCATCCCCAACATCAGTACAGACTGGGGGATGAACTGATTGCAAGCAACCCTGTGGAGGAAGACTTGGAGGTACTGGTGCGTGAAAAATTGGACATGAGCCGGCAATGTGCACTTGCAGCCCGGAAAGCCAACCATATCCTAGGCTGCATAAAAAGAAGCATCACCAGCAGGTCAAGGGAGATGATTCTCTCCATCTAGTCTGCTCTCATGAGATCTCACCTGGAGTACTGTATCCAGCTCTGGGGTACGCAGTAAAAGAAAGACATGGAGCTGTTAGAGCGGGTCCAGAGGAGGGCAATGAAAATGATCAGAGGGCTGGAACACCTTTACCACGAAGAAAAGCTGAGAGAGTTGGGGTTGTTCAGCCTGGAGAAGAAAAGGCTGCAGCAAGACATAATTGCGGCCTTTCAATATATGAAGGTATATATCCCAGTCCACTGTGAGCAATACCTTCTATCCTTTGTATTTTACTAAATTTTCTGTTTGCTTAACTATTTTTTTTCAGGGAAAAATAGGAAGCAGAGGTTACTCTGTCTTTCACTGAGTACATAATTGTACAAATCTTCATATGAGGAAAAAAAAGGTTAAGAACTTATTTTCTTGAAGATAATATTTGAAATAAGTAATGAATTATTTTTTTAAGAAGGTTGCCCATTAAATTAAAGGAATTAAAGGGCACCAACAAAATTATTTTCTCCTTCCTCTTCTCCACTTGATAACATTTACCAGATCTCTTTGCACTTCCTCCTTTGCTGAGCCTAAAAATAACTGTCTATGATTGTAAAAACAAAACTAAAAAGTGCAGATATGTGGTCAAAATTTTAGAGGACCACAAAAATGAGCTTTTAGGAAAGCATATAGACTGCTCCAGGACTGTGCTGCTACATCAGGTGTTGAGAAGAGGAATAGAGGCCTAGCCTAAACCCAGGAAAATGCATTTGCAAAAGATCAAAAGAATTTAGAGGTAAAGCTACTAGTGAACTGACTCTGATATGAGTGACTAGAATGGAGTAAGTTACAGAATTTGAAGGAAATACGTATTCTACAGTACTACCTCCCAGACATTTCTCCTCAATGGTATGTGTCCTTCCCAACAGACTCACTTCCGTAACAATGTAGTTCACAACCCGCAATCCACAGTGGGATCAGCAGGTGAAACCACCATGAAATAGATCATCAGTACAGACATTGGCCCCAAATCCACATGATCTTCTGGTTTTATACTCTGGCGTATGATGTTATTCTGCTGCTTGTCTTCTCTAGACAAAAGCCCCTCTGAAATGCTACCACATCTCTTGGCAGTTTCTCACACTTCGGGTGCACCCTAGTCATGGTAAACCAGCACTACTGTCAAGCTCTTAAAACTGACCCCCTCACTACGAAAACTCCACGAGACAGTGTGTGGTATTACATTATCAAAAGAAAAAGTGAAAGATGACAAATGACTGCATTTTCAATCATATGAAATAATCACCAGGGTCTCCTAATACTACATATTTTTGAACATGACACTCCTCTATCCATCTCATCCCACGAAAAAATAATTTTATGTATAGTCAGTTTATCCCACATCACAAAATTGTTTCATGGTCAAAATGTCTGACCAATGACATAATTGTTTGATTAAGCTATTAAGAAATGCATGCAGCCTTACCTCTGTTTTTCATAAAGAAGACATGCACAACTTTTTTTTTTTTTTGCACAATTGCTGATTCTGGCTGACAAAATGCCTGAGGCACAATGTAAAAATAAGCACAAAAATAAACTCTACCTTAAAATAAGACCATACCAATGAATGTGTTTACCTATTGTGCTTAACCAAAAAAGGTATTTTGGAGAAAAAATGGAAATATAGTTCATCAAAATATTAATACGAGAACACAGAAAACTGAGGAAAACAGTGAAAGAACTTCCGTATGTTCTTATGATAAGCTGAAGGTACCTGCTGATTTGAGAGCTGTTTTTCACATTAAAGTTTCTGGTGAAAACCATCTTTCTTTTACTTTTTATTAGCTGCGAGTAGAACTACATAGGGCACTATGTCCAAAGGTTTCATTATTTTTAAGAGATGAAGCCGTCTTACGGGAAACAACACATAACCCAGATACAGAGCCGAGTGGCTACTTTGTGTTACTTGCTTCTTTTCAAAACTAATTTATGCTAAGAAAATGTCTCGAGATTACCTCAATTTTACATTACCTTGATGAAAAGCCGTCTCAGGAACATGAATTCGCTGTCACTGGGACAGTGCTGTCAGAAGTAAAGTTTTAATTCAAAAGGAAAAATAAAAATCTCACCGTCCAGCTCTGTGTTCAATCCCCAAACTCAGGGTTTCTTGGCTTGCCTGAAACTCATTTTAAGTCTCCGCTAAAAGAAACGCCGAAAGACAAAAATATCTTCGGTTCCCAGCAACACTGCTAAGAAATGGGGTGCCGCGGTCATGGTTTTTTTACGAAAAACACACTTTTTTGAGAAGGAAGAAACACAAGCCGAGCGGCAGAGAGCGGGGCGGCGGGGCGGGGCGGGCTCGACAACCCACCAATCAGCGCCCGCAGCGCTGCTATAAATGGGGGCGCCGCTGGCGCTACCGCAGCCACTCTGTTGTCGTCCGTGTGGTACCGTCATGTCCGAGACCGCTCCCGCCCCAGCTGCTGAGGCAGCGCCTGCCGCCGCCCCGGCCCCCGCCGCCAAGGCCGCCGCCAAGAAGCCGAAGAAAGCGGCGGGCGGCTCCAAAGCCCGCAAGCCCGCGGGCCCCAGCGTCACCGAGCTGATCACCAAGGCCGTGTCCGCCTCCAAGGAGCGCAAGGGGCTCTCCCTCGCCGCGCTCAAGAAGGCGCTGGCCGCCGGCGGCTACGATGTGGAGAAGAACAACAGCCGCATCAAGCTGGGGCTCAAGAGTCTCGTCAGCAAGGGCACCCTGGTGCAGACCAAGGGCACCGGCGCCTCCGGCTCTTTCCGCCTCAGCAAGAAGCCCGGGGAAGTGAAGGAAAAAGCCCCCAAGAAGCGGGCGGCCGCAGCCAAGCCCAAGAAGCCGGCGGCTAAGAAGCCCGCCAGCGCCGCCAAGAAGCCCAAGAAGGCTGTGACAGCGAAGAAGAGCCCCAAGAAAGCCAAGAAGCCGGCGGCGGCGGTGACCAAGAAAGCGGCCAAGAGCCCCAAGAAGGCGACTAAGGCTGCCAAGCCCAAGAAAGCGGCGGCAGCAGCGAAGAGCCCGGCCAAGGCGAAGGCGGTGAAGCCGAAAGCAGCCAAGCCCAAGGCCGCCAAGCCCAAAGCGGCCAAGGCGAAGAAGGCGGCGCCCAAGAAGAAGTAAGCCCCCGTGGAGGAAAGCTTTTCTTCCGCACTTAAACCCAACGGCTCTTTTAAGAGCCACCCATGTCGTCTTAAAAGGGCTGAAATAAGTTTGTTTCGTTTTTTTCCTTTGTTCTTAATATCGCGGTAAATGGAGGAAATGGCTTTGAAGTTTTCGAATCTCCCATACGGAAGGTGATAGTGTCCGCCGCGAGTAGGAGGGACTTTATCCTTCTAGGAACAGGTTTTGAGGCTGCACTATTAGGGAGATTGTTCGCTCCTTTGAGGACAGATGTTGCGTCAAGGCGGTTTAAGTATTTAAAACTTTGAAATTAATTCCTTTGTTTTTAAACATAGTATTGTAGCCAGTACTTCACGCTTTCTTTTCAGAATCCGTGCGTGCGAGTACGTGACAGGGCAAGCAGAAGGGAGGGGACGGTTTTTTGTTTGTGACTCGATAGCTCACCTTAGCGGTAAGATAGGATGGGGCAGAGACAGATTTATTTTGCACTTGAGTCGTGAGTCGAACTATAGGATCTAAATCATGCAACATTTCCGGTTCCAAGAATTAATCTCATTTGCAGACTACAAAAATAGACATTTTAAACTAATCATAATTATAAAAGGTCATTCATTCATGTATTCTTTTTTAGAAAGCTAAGACCACTGGTATTTCTCAAGCATTTCCAAGCACACTTAAAGCAATTTAGCTCTTCAGTGATCTAGTGGGTGGCTCTGAAAAGAGCCTTTGGGTTTCTCTGGGGAAAAATTCCCCGGCGTTGTTCTTCAGCGTTCACTTGGCTTTAGCCTTGTGACTGTCGGTCTTCTTGGGCAGCAGCACAGCCTGGATGTTGGGCAGCACCCCGCCCTGCGCGATGGTCACCTTGCCCAGCAGCTTGTTGAGCTCCTCGTCGTTGCGGATGGCCAGCTGCAGGTGCCGGGGGATGATGCGCGTCTTCTTGTTGTCGCGGGCCGCGTTGCCCGCCAGCTCCAGGATCTCGGCCGTCAGGTACTCCAGCACGGCCGCCAGGTACACCGGGGCGCCGGCGCCCACCCGCTCCGCGTAGTTGCCCTTGCGCAGCAGGCGGTGCACGCGGCCCACCGGGAACTGCAGCCCGGCCCGCGACGAGCGCGACTTGGCCTTGGCGCGCGCCTTCCCGCCCTGCTTCCCGCGACCGGACATCGCAGCGATTCAGCCAACTGACAGCAACAGCAACAACAGCTCCGCGGAAACGGCGATGAGGTGCTGGCCGCGCCCGCCCACTTATATTCGCCTCGGGCGGAGCGGCGGCGCCACCGCTGATAGGGCAGGAAGGCGGTGTTGTTCCGGCAGCCAATGGGAACGCGGATCGAGAGGTGTCCACTAGCAAAGCTTAGTGCGGTGTGACGCCCCGCAGTAGAACTTTCAACCAATAGCGATGCGACGCGGTCGAGCCGGGGCCTCGCCGAGCGCTCTATAAAAGGGGCTCCCGCCGGGAGCGGCGTTACCGTGTGCTTGGTGATCGCTGCTTGTGGGTGAGGGAGAGGTGCGCGTTTTGCTGCGATGCCCGAGCCGGCCAAGTCCGCCCCCGCGCCCAAGAAGGGCTCCAAGAAGGCGGTGACCAAGACGCAGAAGAAGGGCGACAAGAAGCGCAAGAAGAGCCGCAAGGAGAGCTACTCGATCTACGTGTACAAGGTGCTGAAGCAGGTGCACCCCGACACGGGCATCTCGTCCAAGGCCATGGGCATCATGAACTCCTTCGTCAACGACATCTTCGAGCGCATCGCCGGCGAGGCCTCGCGCCTGGCGCACTACAACAAGCGCTCCACCATCACCTCGCGGGAGATCCAGACGGCCGTGCGGCTCCTGCTGCCCGGCGAGCTGGCCAAGCACGCCGTCTCCGAGGGCACCAAGGCCGTCACCAAGTACACCAGCTCCAAGTAGAGCGCCTCGGACCGTCAGTTTTAACCCAAAGGCTCTTTTAAGAGCCACCCACGTTTTCAGAAAAAGAGCTGATGCTGTGGTGACTTGTTCTTGGGCAGTCCAGATTCATCTCGGGAAAAGGGGCGATAATGGTGTGGAAAGCACTGTGGGTTATAAGGAACCCCGGGGTGATAAACACAGTGTTCGGAGTTGTTTTTTTGGTGGGTTTGTGGGTTGTTGGTTCGTTTGTTTGATTTTTTTATATCTACCTCAGTGGAGCAGAGAATGCTCACGATTCGCTAAAAGTACCCTGGGAGCCCGCTTCCCTTCCGCGTCCGTTGTGGGGGAGGTTTAACAATAAACGATGTAGGTGCTCTCTTTTAAGGTCCGAAATAAGCGTGTTCTGGATAGGTGCCGCTTGCTCTTTTTTCCCCGTGAGGCACTCTAGCGGAATGCGGATGCATCGAAGGCACAGACGGTTCAAGACAGCCGTGGGGGTCTGGGATGTGGTTCGGGGTTTTTCTGTGGGTTTTGTTGTTTGTTTCAGCCAAAAGCGCCACGCTAGATCCTTCCCCCGCCGTTAGCGTTCTCGCGGACGACCGGGCGAAGAAAACCGGGGCGCTTCACGGCGTTCTCGCCCTCGAACCGCGCCAGCCCCCCTGTGGTCCCGCGCACAGCGTACCCCTCAGCGCTCCCCCGCGGTTCTCGCCCGCTTCTCCCTCCACAGCCCCGCGCCCCGTAAATCTCGCGGCCGAGCAGCCCGCGGGAGCGGAGGCCGGGAGGAGGACTCGTGCGACGCGCAGCTGCCGGGGCTCAGTCCGACCTGAGTGAGGACTGCACGGCGCTCCCCAGCAGGCGGGGCCGGCCCGGCCGCAGCTCCTGAGAGGGCGGTGATTGGTCGCGGTGACGCTCGCGTCTCGGAGCCCGTCCCCGCTTCACCCAGGCGGGCGCGCTCCTCCGAAGAGAGCCGGCCCTTAAACCGGGGGCGCGACAGCAGCCAGGAAGCGTTCGCCTTAGCCGGCGTTTCGCGTATCACCTGTGCCTGCAACGTTCCCGCCCCGGCCCTGAACCGAACGCGGTTACGGAGTGGGAGGAAAGAGCGAGCTCTCGGGAGAGACGGAGGCTGCCAAACGAGGGAGCTTTAGCCAGCAGTCACGATACCGGGTGGGGGGCGCGGGGAGCGGATTGGGCCGAGCCCGAGCCCGAGGCGAGGGCGGCGGGATCTGCTCCAGCCGTCACCCACGCTGGTGCCTATCCCCCCCCCCCCCCCATTCCCCAGCCCCCGCCTCCCAGCCCGTATGTTCGTGGGGATGGTACACGCATTTGCTTTTAGATAGCGAGGGAGCCAGCGCTAAAGCGTTCTGGAAGGCCGGAAAAGAGCAAGCGGCCGAGCCGGGGCCAGGGCCGCTTCGGCGGCTCTGGAGACAGAGCGGGGCGGGGCGGGCGAGCGGGTTTCCCGCCGGCGAGGCGCGGGCTTTTCGAATGCTCGCGTCGCCCAATGGCAGCCGGCCTCGCGCGAGCAGCCAATCGGCAGGGAGCTCCGGCTATAAATAGTGCCGCGGCAGAGCCGCTACGGCGGTTCAGTCTCTGCTGACTGAGAGCGCTTAGCGGTGAGTGCGGAGCGATGGCGCGCACGAAGCAGACGGCACGTAAGTCGACGGGCGGGAAGGCGCCCCGCAAGCAGCTGGCCACCAAGGCGGCCCGCAAGAGCGCGCCGGCCACGGGCGGCGTGAAGAAGCCGCACCGCTACCGGCCCGGCACGGTGGCGCTGCGCGAGATCCGGCGCTACCAGAAGTCGACGGAGCTGCTGATCCGCAAGCTGCCCTTCCAGCGCCTGGTGCGCGAGATCGCGCAGGACTTCAAGACCGACCTGCGCTTCCAGAGCTCGGCCGTGATGGCGCTGCAGGAGGCGAGCGAGGCCTACCTGGTGGGGCTCTTCGAGGACACCAACCTCTGCGCCATCCACGCCAAGCGCGTCACCATCATGCCCAAGGACATCCAGCTGGCCCGCCGCATCCGCGGTGAGCGCGCCTGAGGCTCCTGCCACAGACCTTCCCCGGTTCTGGCAGACGCCCACACAGACCCAAAGGCTCTTTTAAGAGCCACTCCATGCACAATAAAAAGGGCTGTAATACTTTGTGATCTAATTGGAACTTGTGTTCTGCCCTATAGAAATGTAAGAGTCCATAGAACGCACCATTTCAATTGTTACATGACTCAAGCATTGCCCACCACTAGTGTATATAAATGTCCTGCTAAAAAAATGGTAATTTCTAAAATCAATAGAATTTGTGGTAATGAATTTCAACTGGGTGAGTTTTAAATTTTAAGGTATTTGAACTGGATGGGGTTTACATTTCTTCAGGGGGTTAAGTAATTCAATACACAAAAACACTGAACGAAAAAATCCTTAAAAATGTATGCATTATGATGCTTCAAAATTACCTTTGAAACTAGTATTACAGCCCTTTTTATTGTGCATGGAGTGGCTCTTAAAAGAGCCTTTGGGTCTGTGTGGGCTGCCTCGGCGTCTGCCAGAACCGGGGAGGGGCTGTGGCAGGAGCCTCAGGCGCGCTCACCGCGGATGCGGCGAGCCAGCTGGATGTCCTTGGGCATGATGGTGACGCGCTTGGCGTGGATGGCGCAGAGGTTGGTGTCCTCGAAGAGCCCCACCAGGTAGGCCTCGCTCGCCTCCTGCAGCGCCATCACGGCCGAGCTCTGGAAGCGCAGGTCGGTCTTGAAGTCCTGCGCGATCTCGCGCACCAGGCGCTGGAAGGGCAGCTTGCGGATCAGCAGCTCCGTCGACTTCTGGTAGCGCCGGATCTCGCGCAGCGCCACCGTGCCGGGCCGGTAGCGGTGCGGCTTCTTCACGCCGCCCGTGGCCGGCGCGCTCTTGCGGGCCGCCTTGGTGGCCAGCTGCTTGCGGGGCGCCTTCCCGCCCGTCGACTTACGTGCCGTCTGCTTCGTGCGCGCCATCGCTCCGCACTCACCGCTAAGCGCTCTCAGTCAGCAGAGACTGAACCGCCGTAGCGGCTCTGCCGCGGCACTATTTATAGCCGGAGCTCCCTGCCGATTGGCTGCTCGCGCGAGGCCGGCTGCCATTGGGCGACGCGAGCATTCGAAAAGCCCGCGCCTCGCCGGCGGGAAACCCGCTCGCCCGCCCCGCCCCGCTCTGTCTCCAGAGCCGCCGAAGCGGCCCTGGCCCCGGCTCGGCCGCTTGCTCTTTTCCGGCCTTCCAGAACGCTTTAGCGCTGGCTCCCTCGCTATCTAAAAGCAAATGCGTGTACCATCCCCACGAACATACGGGCTGGGAGGCGGGGGCTGGGGAATGGGGGGGGGGGGGGGGATAGGCACCAGCGTGGGTGACGGCTGGAGCAGATCCCGCCGCCCTCGCCTCGGGCTCGGGCTCGGCCCAATCCGCTCCCCGCGCCCCCCACCCGGTATCGTGACTGCTGGCTAAAGCTCCCTCGTTTGGCAGCCTCCGTCTCTCCCGAGAGCTCGCTCTTTCCTCCCACTCCGTAACCGCGTTCGGTTCAGGGCCGGGGCGGGAACGTTGCAGGCACAGGTGATACGCGAAACGCCGGCTAAGGCGAACGCTTCCTGGCTGCTGTCGCGCCCCCGGTTTAAGGGCCGGCTCTCTTCGGAGGAGCGCGCCCGCCTGGGTGAAGCGGGGACGGGCTCCGAGACGCGAGCGTCACCGCGACCAATCACCGCCCTCTCAGGAGCTGCGGCCGGGCCGGCCCCGCCTGCTGGGGAGCGCCGTGCAGTCCTCACTCAGGTCGGACTGAGCCCCGGCAGCTGCGCGTCGCACGAGTCCTCCTCCCGGCCTCCGCTCCCGCGGGCTGCTCGGCCGCGAGATTTACGGGGCGCGGGGCTGTGGAGGGAGAAGCGGGCGAGAACCGCGGGGGAGCGCTGAGGGGTACGCTGTGCGCGGGACCACAGGGGGGCTGGCGCGGTTCGAGGGCGAGAACGCCGTGAAGCGCCCCGGTTTTCTTCGCCCGGTCGTCCGCGAGAACGCTAACGGCGGGGGAAGGATCTAGCGTGGCGCTTTTGGCTGAAACAAACAACAAAACCCACAGAAAAACCCCGAACCACATCCCAGACCCCCACGGCTGTCTTGAACCGTCTGTGCCTTCGATGCATCCGCATTCCGCTAGAGTGCCTCACGGGGAAAAAAGAGCAAGCGGCACCTATCCAGAACACGCTTATTTCGGACCTTAAAAGAGAGCACCTACATCGTTTATTGTTAAACCTCCCCCACAACGGACGCGGAAGGGAAGCGGGCTCCCAGGGTACTTTTAGCGAATCGTGAGCATTCTCTGCTCCACTGAGGTAGATATAAAAAAATCAAACAAACGAACCAACAACCCACAAACCCACCAAAAAAACAACTCCGAACACTGTGTTTATCACCCCGGGGTTCCTTATAACCCACAGTGCTTTCCACACCATTATCGCCCCTTTTCCCGAGATGAATCTGGACTGCCCAAGAACAAGTCACCACAGCATCAGCTCTTTTTCTGAAAACGTGGGTGGCTCTTAAAAGAGCCTTTGGGTTAAAACTGACGGTCCGAGGCGCTCTACTTGGAGCTGGTGTACTTGGTGACGGCCTTGGTGCCCTCGGAGACGGCGTGCTTGGCCAGCTCGCCGGGCAGCAGGAGCCGCACGGCCGTCTGGATCTCCCGCGAGGTGATGGTGGAGCGCTTGTTGTAGTGCGCCAGGCGCGAGGCCTCGCCGGCGATGCGCTCGAAGATGTCGTTGACGAAGGAGTTCATGATGCCCATGGCCTTGGACGAGATGCCCGTGTCGGGGTGCACCTGCTTCAGCACCTTGTACACGTAGATCGAGTAGCTCTCCTTGCGGCTCTTCTTGCGCTTCTTGTCGCCCTTCTTCTGCGTCTTGGTCACCGCCTTCTTGGAGCCCTTCTTGGGCGCGGGGGCGGACTTGGCCGGCTCGGGCATTGTAGTCTACCCGTCACTGCACCTCTGCTAATAAACCCACAACCGCGAGCGAAGTCAACCGTACGCGTTCTGCTTTTATAGGGACCGTATGCAAATTTCGATTCCCCTAACCTTAGTTTTTATTGGCTGACAGAGGTTTTGGAGGAGTAATTCTCCGTGCTTAATTGCCATTGGTTAGAATTCGATCCGCGTTCCCATTGGCTCTTTTCGCAATGTCACCCTCTCAGCCTATCGAAATTCGTTCCTTTTGCCGAGAAGGGATATAAGAGCGAGCGGCGGCGCTGTTTTTATTTCCATACGTCTGTAACTCTTGTGTGCGGAGTTGCTGCGATGTCCGGCCGTGGGAAGCAGGGCGGGAAGGCGCGCGCCAAGGCCAAGTCGCGCTCGTCGCGGGCCGGGCTGCAGTTCCCGGTGGGCCGCGTGCACCGCCTGCTGCGCAAGGGCAACTACGCGGAGCGGGTGGGCGCCGGCGCCCCGGTGTACCTGGCGGCCGTGCTGGAGTACCTGACGGCCGAGATCCTGGAGCTGGCGGGCAACGCGGCCCGCGACAACAAGAAGACGCGCATCATCCCCCGGCACCTGCAGCTGGCCATCCGCAACGACGAGGAGCTCAACAAGCTGCTGGGCAAGGTGACCATCGCGCAGGGCGGGGTGCTGCCCAACATCCAGGCCGTGCTGCTGCCCAAGAAGACCGACAGCCACAAGGCTAAAGCCAAGTGAACGCTGAAGAACAACGCCGGGGAATTTTTCCCCAGAGAAACCCAAAGGCTCTTTTCAGAGCCACCAACAAAATCTGTGAAAGAGCTTGAACTTCATTCCAAGTAGTGAAAAGCCCCCGCGCTTTTTTAAATGGTTGGGTGAGACGGAGTAATCCACACTATCTGCAGGGACGCATCCCCGTGCACACCCCCCCACACACACACCCTCCTCCGCTCAAACCCCTCGTTGCTTCCCTACCCCGGACCGGGGGCGGGGCTGACGGGGCTCCCGGGAAGCGGCTCAGCCCATCCGAAGCCGCAGCCAATCCCCGCGCCGTGCGGGCTTTGCAAACTCACCAGCGCGCTACTTCACTCTCCCGGCTAAGCAGCAGCAGGAGGGAGCAAATTTAACAGCAGCTTTCGGGTTTGCTGCTGCGACATCTGCCTGTCGCCGCACTGAAAACTTTTTCGCCAGCAGCGTGCTATTCCCATAAAAACCCTATTTTCTCCTTCCCGAAGATGAGAAACAGCCACAGCGTTTCAGCCCTTTTAAGACGACATGGGTGGCTCTTAAAAGAGCCGTTGGGTTTAAGTGCGGAAGAAAAGCTTTCCTCCACGGGGGCTTACTTCTTCTTGGGCGCCGCCTTCTTCGCCTTCGCTGCTTTGGGCTTGGCCGCCTTGGGCTTGGCTGCTTTCGGCTTCACCGCCTTCGCCTTGGCCGGGCTCTTCGCTGCTGCCGCCGCTTTCTTGGGCTTGGCAGCCTTAGTCGCCTTCTTGGGGCTCTTGGCCGCTTTCTTGGTCACCGCCGCCGCCGGCTTCTTGGCTTTCTTGGGGCTCTTCTTCGCTGTCACAGCCTTCTTGGGCTTCTTGGCGGCGCTGGCGGGCTTCTTAGCCGCCGGCTTCTTGGGCTTGGCTGCGGCCGCCCGCTTCTTGGGGGCTTTTTCCTTCACTTCCCCGGGCTTCTTGCTGAGGCGGAAAGAGCCAGAAGCACCAATGCCCTTGGTCTGCACCAGGGTGCCCTTGCTGACGAGGCTCTTGAGCCCCAGCTTGATGCGGCTGTTGTTCTTCTCCACATCGTAGCCGCCGGCGGCCAGCGCCTTCTTGAGCGCGGCGAGGGAGAGCCCCTTGCGCTCCTTGGAGGCGGACACGGCCTTGGTGATCAACTCGGTGACGCTGGGACCCGCGGGCTTGCGGGCTTTGGAGCCGCCCGCCGCTTTCTTCGGCTTCTTGGCGGCGGCCTTGGCGGCGGGGGCCGGAGCTGCGGGGGCCGGAGCAGCAGTAGGGGCAGTCTCGGACATGACGGCGGCTCGGGATGCACTGGGCGGCAGAGGCGGCGGCGCCCCCATTTATAGCAGCGCGGCCGGCGCTGATTGGTGCCGCCCGCCCGCCCCGCCCCGCCGCCGCCCGGCGCTCCGCGCTCCGGCTTGTGTTTCTTCGGGGATAATAAAATGTGTTTTTTCTACTTTATCTGTCACGCAATTGTCCCTTTTCTACATCTGGGAGGCCGTGGAAGTGTCTATTTTCGCGTATTGGTGTTTTGTCGCGAAAAGAGTGGATTTTGGGTACAGAAGGGACAATAAATCCCGAGTCCTGGAACCGAACAGACCTTGAGAGAGCGAAAGTTTTGTTTTTCTTTGTAAATTAGAAATTCCCCTTTAAAATTAACGTGAGACAGGAAACTCAGTGTTAATCTTCAAGGGGTCTTTTTCACATTAAAGAAGAAAGCGAACAGTTAGAATCTCATTCTTTAAAATAAAATCGTTTCAAAGAGAGTGAGGTAGCACAAACTCCCACAAGCCATGCCTCCGCTTCTCTTACCGACGTTTATACCTCTGGCTCCTGCGAAACACTCAATTAGGGATTTTTTTTCCCCTCTGTACTTCCAAAACAAACGTTTCCGGCGGCCATGCGTGAAATAATAGTCAGCATATACTTTATTTACCTCAGAACAGACTACTTTTTCTGCAATTCTTTGTTGTTGTTAACATAGCAAAAGGCTCTCTAATGTTAATGGAATAAATTGGGACACGGAGACCAAATATGAAAAGGTTTGTGTCGAATCACTGGGCTTCATGTAAAGTCTCTGGCATACAGAAACAGACCACACTCTAAATAAAGCACACAGTGCTATATCTGTAAAATCTGCTTGTATGATTCAGTAACGTGGAAAAAATTGGCAGAGATCAAGTCTGCAAGAGATGTCAAAACACCATTTTATTCATATTTTGATGCCAAGCTAGGAAGAGAAATCATAATGTTTGCTCACTGCTCTTTTGCCAGGTTACAGATCAAGTCAGAGCAGCTTCTGTACATAAAACCTTTGGCTGCAGCACAGAGTGATGCAAAGCTGTTTATCCACAATGTGGTGACTACTCTATTAGCATGCACACCTCCTTATCAGCTAAAAAGTTGTATATATTTTTGTCTCTATGGAAGGAGTTCTTAATTAATTTACATTGAAGTTTAATGGCCATCAGCCAGTTTAGCACCATCATATTGCTGCCTTTGTACCTGATGTATACAAACTGCACTTGCACGGTTTATGTATGATGCTGACCAGATAATGAACTTAATTATTTCAACAGAATGCAAGATCTCTAAGTGGAAAACATCACCTCACTCCTCTCTTTCATTCCACTATAGCGAAGGCCGATGAACCTCTCGAAGATGTTGGGTGACCCTTCATCTTCAATTAATTCACAAAATCCCATTCTTTAAAACTTCATTTAGGCAGTTTGACCTTTTCTCGTATATTTATGGTGCTTTAGGAAAATAAACATATTTTTCTCTCACACATGTTTTCTTTCTAACTCTTTCTCATCATTGAGGTCTCCTAGCTGAGGAGTTATCCCCGAGACAGGGAAGGCGAATAAGATGGCAAATTCGGCAAATCTGGATCAGGGCTTTCAAAGCTGTGTTAGAAGCAGGATGGCTTATACAGAAATGGTCACTGGAAATTTTACAAAGGCAAGAGACTTGACTGTAATGCATGTACTTCCTGTAGTAATAGGGACCATAAAGAATTAAATAGTGAAATTATTTATGTCTCCTAAAATTTCCTGAAATCAGGTGGATGAATGTATGCCTGCTCTGTCCCATCTAGGTCTGGTAAAAGCCCTGACATCCCTTAAAAACTAAACTTGTTACAGTGTCTGTAAGCTGCATCTTTTTATACTCAACAACTCTTTTCACATTACCGATGTCAATACTGGGGTTGGGACAGAAGCCTTTCTACCTCACAATAAAACAATTTACCCCGTTCTCTGCAACTCTTATTTTGCAAAAGTAATAATGCAGCACAATAGCACATTTTCCTCCAATCTGTAATTTGATATTCTCAAGACTGTTTTCCTTACACACACATAGTCAGATGGAATACAGCTGTATGTCTTAATCCTGTATAGCAGTGATAACTACAACACCAGCCATCTCAAGAGAAGCTTCTCAGTATGTGCCAGAGCAACACTGCAGCTCATCGTGGTAGTCCCTGTCTTACTCCACTTCTGAGGCTATCAATCTCCATCAAACATTAAATGGCCATTTTGCAACTTGAAGCTATTTTTTGTAATTACTTTAAGTACTTCTACTTATCTGATTTTCCACTTATGTGCTTACGCCATAATTCTCTTCCCTTATTGTTAAAAAGACAATATATTCTCATGACCATCTCACAAACAAGCAGTGAAGTCAGGTGTATTAGGGGGAGGATGCAGAAGTACCAGAGAAAAATCAAGGCATACAAGGAGAGCTGAATGCAGTGTCACCTCCTTCAGTAGTGAATACACAAGGACCATGATACACTGTCCTCCAAATACTGCTATTCCTTGTGTGATTAGCAGCATGAAAAGCCAAAGTTATGCACCAGAGGTCATTAGCCTATTCATGATCAAGCTTAATTAGTATATGTGGTAGTAGTACACATTTCGCTGCAACACAGACACAAAAAAGGAGCAGTTAGGGAGGACACTTGCTGAGAGAGATTCTCCCTCCCTCTTATGCATTTGCTATCACAATTACAGCAAGCTTTGCTGCCTCACCTTAGAAGAGATGACCATTAAGAACCACAGGACCTTAACAGTATTCGACGTTGTCGGTCTCTACATGCTCTGTCAGTATGGACAGAGATATCTGGCAGCAAATGCTACAGAATGTTTTTTGCTGGTGCTACCAATGTGAGCCAGCTCAGACTTCAGGGCTAGATCTGAAAACCTCTTTAGAGCCCTTCCCAGCCAGCATGAAAAATACAGATTATTATAACCAGTAATATATGCCTACTAACTTGAAAAAATACATAGAAATCCAAACCAAACTTAAGGCTTGCAAGACAACAAGCCATTTTTGCAAGATTAGGGTAATTTTCCATTTATTGCATATCTCTTTTGTGATACTTAACCTGGCACTAGGTGACAAAGCATAGTGGCCAAGTCCTAGGAAAAGCAACTTACAGAGGTTCAGTATTCAGCTGTTTGGACACATACTGAGGATAATTCTTCCTGAATTTTTTTCTCCTTTTCCTCCCCTTCCTTATGACTTTTCCACATGAGTATCTAACTGCACTCCAATTATTCATTTCATATTTCCACGCCTTTCCCAAACACGTAAAGCCCATCCCCACTTTGGAGGTGGGAGAATTGAGAGTCACTTACCCATATTTCTTAAAAATGCAGTTGGGTATTCCGATTTTTGTCTGGTTCAGGTTTTCCACCCTCCTTCTGCTGAGGCCCAGCTATATATGTTAACTCTCATCATTTCCTGCATAGCAGAAAAATAGTTCAGAGATGATTCATCTAATTTCACAGGGGGAAAAAACCAAAACCTGTTCAAAATCCAATCAATTTGTCAGCTCATTTTTACTTCTAATTTGTCACAAACCTCAGCTCCCTCCTGCACACACACAGGCAAGGTCAGGATGTCAGTCTGCAGGTGGGGTCAGAATCAGGCCTGGTGGGGGGGCACCGGGAGCAGCCCCAGCCCCGGGCATCGGGCACCCCCCTGGTGCAGTGGGGCCGTGGGCAGCTGGAGACCGGCCCTGCTGCGGCATCGCTGGGGCAGGGACTGATGGCCCCGGGGGGCTGAGGTGGGGTCCTGGGACCTGGGCAGGGTGGGGGGAGTCCCGAGAGATGCTGAGCAGGGTCAGACAGGGGTGGTGGTGCCCTGACAGGACCCCTCCTTCGTGTAACAGGGATTATAAAAAGACTCTCAAAGCTACTGCTTCAGTATCCCTCTAGATCCAGACAATAAAGAGCAATTTTGGCCAAGTTGCATGCAAATGTTTGATTACAGTCCTAGTAGACAGAGAAATAGATTTCAGTTATAACAAAACTATACTGCCACTTGCACTTTCCATTGACATTGGATGTAGTCACCGGCTTTAGGTTCAAGACTGCTGAGAACAATGGTTCCTGATCCTCAGTGTAGTGAGTCCCAACTCTTTTATCATCAAATACATCAAAATGTGGGAATGGCTTGGCTGACTTTGTATAGGGCTCACAGTGGTCAGCTGGATCTGAACCACCCTTCCACCTTCATTTCATTGATCCTTCCAGCGAAACATCTCAGGAGGTTTTGGACTAACAGCATCCAGCTTCAGTTCCAAGCTGTCCTTCTAGATAACAGCGTTTCCATCCCCTTCAGCACAGTCAGAAAAACCCAAAGGGGCCAGTAGAAAGAGCCATTTGTCCCACCTTTTGTCTGCTATCTGGAGAAAATGCTGACCCACAGTTTTGGTCTGGGTGACAACATACAAGTTTCCCTACTAACCACTGGTGGGAACTCCCATCCTTTCCTGTCCCACTGTGGACCACAGGACTCACGTCACAGGGGTGCCTCAGCCAGTTTCATTTCCCCTAAGGCAGCTGGTCCCAAACTTCTGGCTGGCATGCAGCTCTTGGGGCTCACCTGCTCCCGTTGGTGCCCACCCTGGCAAGTAACTGCCTTTACTTGCTATCATTAGCTAAGCATATTAGCTGTTCTCTAATTAATCTAGACACTTAAGAGCTGCCTCTTGACCCTGTTTGTCATCTCGAGTGCTGTCACCCACGGTTTGGGAAAAGATCTGCTTGCAGAAGAGCTCTCACTGCATTTAGGCGCTTCTGCAGCCTCCATGGAAAGATCCTGCATTACTAGGTTTGTTCCTCCTTTACTAACCAACAGCTTTGACTCTTCTCAGTTCCCTTCTTCCACCATCAGTGACCCACAGTGTGCCAGTACAACCTGCAACCCCTCCGCTTCCTGCAGAGAAGCCAGGGAGATGAGCTGCCACCTCACAAAAACAAGCTCACAGTGGCTCAGCACAGGTGGACAAATGTCCTTGAGGGAGAAGAGATTGGCCCCCCTCTCCCTGTGTTGCTGGAGGGCAGGAACTGAAGATGAAGTTCCCTGCACTTTTCCTAGAGGACACTGGGATGCAGAGTCTGCAAAGGAAAGGAGCAGTTTGGCACAGATGTCCAGCAGCTGAAGCGCTGCCCTGAGCTAAATGCAAAAATAGCTGCTGGCATCACTGCACCTGTGAAACCAGGGGAGCTGTGTGGAGCTGGGCAAGCAGACGTCCTCAGAGAAGAGCTGGAAGAGGAGGGATACTTCTGGTGGGTTGTTTTTCCACCTTCTTTTTGAACATATGTAAGGTGTGTTATGTAAAGTGCTTAGTTTTGGGACCCTGAATACATCCATGTGTCTTGTTCCTTAGTTCTGGTAGTTTTGAACTGATGAAAAGCTTCTAAGAGTTTTTAAAAATTACCTTCATGAAGCAATATTCTTTCTTATTGCTGGTATGTATTCAAATGAGAATTCCTATGACAGCTGTCCCATCACTTCCATATTCAGAAAAAAAAAAAGAAATTTTGTCTCAGGGACCTTACAAGGGAAAGATTCCTGTTGGCGTACTGATGCCTTTTATTTTCCAAGAAATATAAAGAAAAGAATGCTGTGGCCTTGAAGACTGATTTAGTATTCCTCACATCAAGCTGTCTAGAATCAGAAGTATGATATAAACTTAAAAATGAGGAAGTCTCACCCTCCAGTCTTGAAGAGGCCCAGAACAAGGGAATTTAAAATCATGGCCTGATCAGTATTACAAAAGCTGTGCTAGGTCCGGGTAGCCTCGGGGAACAAACCCTCATCTGTAACTGAGGCCACCTACGTTCACCATTTGGTTCTGCCCACGAGGCAATAAGCAAACCACCAGCTTCCTCCCTACCTCTGTCTCCCTGCATATCAGGTGATAACAGGCACCTCCCAAGTTTGTTGAGATTTCTGCAGAAGAGCAAGAAAGTGTGAGTTGTCTGCAGCTTCATGTTGATAATCAGAGGTCCTGGATCCAAACTGATGTGATTTTTGAGTATACATCAGGATATGCATCAACACCATATGCTTCCTGAAATATAAAAGGTAGTGAGAAGTAGGCGGCCAGATTACCAATGCCTACTTAGTCTACTGTGCTAAGGAGGAAAAGACTCCTACTGAGGAGATTTTGGGAAAGAGACTGCTTTTTGCTAGGCTCCTTCATGACCACCCACCATGGGAAGACCTGCCTACAAAATGGCTAAAGAAGAAAAAGTGTTTCAGGTGCAATACTTGGTCTGTGCTAAAGCTGGAAGAAGAAGGATAGTCATCTTCAGACACCTCTCTAAAGAGCCACATACTTGTTTTCTGAGACCTGACCCAGCTCCCTGACTGCACTGTGCTCAATCAAGGGCTGACAATAAGAGGCTGTATCCACCCTCTCTGCTCAGTTCCAGTTCTCCAAGCCTGCAGAGCTGCTTCAAGTGTGAAAACATTTTCTAGATCTATACTAGTTCAGTATAATATGTTGTCATCTGATCTGTGCAGTCACTCAATCTCTGATGTGCTGCAAATATATAATAATACCCAGCCTAGAGGGGAGCCCTAGGATACTCCACAAGATGTTAGTCTCATGGATTTTGATTTAAAATCTGATCTAGGTATCAAAAATGCATTTATTCTTAAAGGCAGAGTCCACAACCAGTCTCCAAAGCAGGTTTGTCAAATTCAGAGCCTTGATTCCAGATGGGCATAGAGGCCATCCCAACAGCCAAACACCCCCTGCCAAATACTGACTCAGTACGGATGCGAGCAGCGGTACCTGTATGAGCAATGTTTGGGAGGTACAGAAGGAAACCTTCCCTAAGGATGATCTCATGACATCACCACAGTGCACAGCACCAGTCCAGGGAGGTCTGGGGTGCCTGGAGGTGGGGATGCTCAAGGCAAAAGCATCCTTGCTCTCAGCAGCAGCACTAGCAAATGGCAGATCAGTGGCTGCCCTCCACACTGCAGCTCTGCTGCCTCTCCTGTTAACCTATTGCAAAATTTCTCAGCTTAAATGAGGCCTAGGACCACTAATAACAATTAAAAGGCTCCAGTTTGAGCTGTGTGATTTATAGGCCAAGGTTCCAAATGATTATTTTTTTAATTATCACCACCACCACCCCCCCCAGGCTGTAAGAGCAAACATGGATTAAGATGATACTTAGCAGACATCAACCTCACATTGCATTTGTGTTGATATTCATTGAAATAAAAGCTTCTCTAAACCAACCACTGCACCAGTGCTTTGGCCAGTCATATTGTCAACAAACCCCATCATCTCACTATTCATCCCTTTTCCACATCATTTTGGAACTTGTTAAATAGCACAGAACCTAGTGCAGACCCCTGCAGAACTCCCTGATGAACTTCCTCTATTTAGCCCTATGCTTTTTTCAGCCTTCTATCAAATAACTATCCATGCTAGATTTTCCCTTTTATCCTGCTGCAGTTTTCTTTCAGGTCTTTTCAGAGAGGCTTTGTCAAAAGTCTTTGGAAATCCAGGCAGATCACATCAACCAGATCACCCTTCCCCACATACTAGTTGACCTCATCAAAAAAAACCTCCAAGAGGTTTGTAAGGCAGGACCTCCCTGTGCATGCTGAACTTATGCTGACATTATTGAAAAGGCTGTATTTATCCAGGAGGCTGTTCTGACCCTCCATCAGTGTATCTGGCACAGCCAGTAGACTTATAGACCAAGAGCTCTCAGGCAGGATTTTTGCTGCTGCTGTGACAGATGAAGGATTTAGTACCAGATTTGATTTTTTTAACCAGCCGATCTTCTAATCCAATTTTGGACAGCTCAGTTATATTTTTATGCTTAATCTGCTAGAGTTTATGTTCTTTTCTCTGTTCTTCATTCAGACAAACCTGCAGCTTTTTAAATGATGCCTTTTTATCTCAACCATCCCTCCTGTTATTGGTGCCAGCATCCTTCTCTTTTTCAGGCCTTTCTGGGTGGGTGGTAGCCCTACCACTGTGTCCCCAGCAGTCACTTCAGCCATCTCCACCCACCTGTGAGGATTTAATCCTCCCAGCTGTTCCTTTGAGCTTCTTTTTAACAAGCTCAAGGTTTCCAAAGCGCCTACCATATCAACAAAATGTGCCAGTGTCCTGTCTTGTTTCCCAGGCTTCAAGCCCTGATGTTGAGACAATCACAGCATGGACTGGGTTCCCTGGACTTCTCTTTGAATGCTAACCCTCTTGTTTTATGCTATCCTCTGATGTATCCTTCCCTAGAGGCTACAGAATTTGTGATGTCTTGTCCTTGGGAACACTGTCCTGAAAAATGTCACCACTGGTTGGCTTTCCCCCACTCCTCAGTTTAAAACCTCACTGACAACCTCCTGCATGCTCATAGCCAGAAGCCTATTTCTCTTCTGATTCAGATGAGGTCCACTCCTTCTGTGCAAGTGCTCTGTAATACAGAAGTGGTCCCAGCTCCTGCTAAAACCTTATTTTCAGCCAGGTTGTGAAACCACCATCCATGTCCCTCCCTGGTCCCAAGCAGCATACTGGGAGCTTTTCAGCAGCAGGTGAGCATAGACATTCTGGTATTCATCTTCTTCCCCA
Source organism: Balearica regulorum gibbericeps (assembly GCF_011004875.1). NCBI lineage: Eukaryota > Metazoa > Chordata > Aves > Gruiformes > Gruidae > Balearica > Balearica regulorum. The sequence goes on from NC_046184.1 coordinate 54,220,531, forward strand.
GGAGCTTACACACTGCATCCAGAAATTTTCTCCTTCCTTTCACTATGACACAGGCACTGAAGTAGTCCATGACAAGCCCTCTGGCTTATCCAAGGAGCCACTCATGTACCTTGTGGAGTTTGTCATCTTCATGTACTTCCTCAGAGTAGTGGGAAACTCCTCTGGCCCTCCAGCCCCAGTTGTTCCCCACCTGTGTCTCAAAACAGGGAATTAGGCTGGAAAGCTGGATGCTGGCTCTAGCGTGTGTACACATAGAGGGGAGGGGATGAGTGCTAAAAGGGCCCTGTTGGGGATACTCCAAGGAACATGTGTTATGGAAGAGGGTTCTGTATGTATGGCATGGAGCAAGCATGAGCCACAAGTCCCTGTATGCACGTGGGAATGGCGTACTTCAGTCTGGCAGCTTACTCCAGGGTTGTTCTTTGGAGCGGTCCTCCCAAGCCTTATGGATGTGTCCTCCAACCAGGAATGGGATAGGGAGAGTGAATGGGAAAGCTCATATGGTGAGGAGACTGGCTACAAAATAATCTGGGAAAAAGCTATCTTAACACCTAAATTAAACATGTAGCCATGTGTAGTCTGTGAGGAAATAAAGAGGAGATTGCCTTCCACACAAGCATCTCTTCTGCATAGTACTTTTGTGGACCATTATCTTGACGTAAGCACGAGTCAGAAGAGTGGTCCTTGGTAATCTAATTCTTCCCTGGTGCAGCTTAGGGCTTTCACTTTTGCCAGAGTTCCAAATGTCATGGAGCTCAGAGGAAATGCTGTTGTTAAGATGTTTTATCTTTACAGAATTTTCATTGAAAATACTTTTTGGAGAATTTCAGAGGAGAATCTCTTCATCTCACTCCAGCAATTTGCTGCTGCCAGCAGAGCATCTTCTGGCAGTGAGAAGCAAAGTGTAAGGTAGAACCTGTTTTGAGTTGCCCTCAGTGACAACAGGGTTTATCTTGGCTCCATCCAACTTGGGAGATACAAACAGCTTTATTGTCCTCTGTAAACATTGTCCTAGGCCCAGCTCCACTAGATCCGAAAGCCAGGTCTCTCTTTACTGTTTGTGTCTGGGGTGGGTTAGAAAAAATCAAAGAATAGCTAAGGAAATATATTTTTTTAACTTTTGTTTGTTTGCTAACTTTGGTTTTGGGGTGGGCTTGGTTTTTTTGTATTACCGTTCTGGTAAAAAAGAGGCACTACCTGATCTTTTCAAGAGCTGCATTTGATCAGACAGTACCAGAGAGGTTTACTACCCCTCCAAGCCTTTGTACCTCCCAGAATGATGCTGGCTTTAGAAAGTATTTTTTAAAACTTGCATGTGTTTGCAAACCACAGGGTCACTCAGCCATGCCCTGCCCTTATGGCTTCTGCTAATCATGCAGGGCGTATCTGCAGATGCAGGGAAGCACATTCTCTACCAAGTTTCCTTTCCTCCCTCACATGTCCTGATCATTTGTTCAAGAGGGTGCAGGAAGTGGGCCAAATCCACCTGGGCCAAGAGCATGTACTGACCATCCTTGTAGTCTTGTGAAAATCCTTCAGGGACACTGGGCAGCAGAAAGCCCCGTGTTCTTCTGTACACATCTGGCTTGTACATGTCCTCTGCTAATCCTGAGAATGTGACTGACAACTTGTCACTCACAAGCATGAGGGGGGACCACGTGCCATGCACCGTGCAGTGCAGGATCACCAAACCCATGGGCTTTTCTTTCCCTGATCCCACACAGCTAGCATAAGGGTCACTCTATGAAAGGAGTACATTAGCTGAAAACAGTCAGGAAATACTTTTTTATACCATGAGTAAGTGGGAACTTCTGGACTTTACTGTCCCAGGAGGCAGTGGAGGCATCTGGAATCAGAAGGGTCAAAAGGTACCAGATAAATCCACAGGCCTGCAGGGGACAGGCAGGGATGTACCACTGCCACCCGCACTCTTCCGCAATAGCATCTCCTACTAGCGCTGCAGGACACCAGGTGCTGGGTTACAGGGACCACCTCTGGCCTGGTGGGACAGGACATTTGAACTTGGAGCATAAACCTAGCAAACCCGGGGGACATTAAATGGGGTGGGAGTGGGATAAAAAATTGCTGTCTATAATAAGTGATGTATTATAGAGCAGGTGCCTGAAAGAGATGGACCTTTGGGGATGGCTGTTTCTTCTCCTGGCTCTAGAGGGAGCTTTGGAAAGTGAATAAACTGTGTGAATCTCTGAAGAGGGCTGAAATTAGGTGAGATGCAACCCTGTCTGAAATTCAAGGTAATAGTTTCTAACTTCTCCTGGCTGCTTTAGGCCATTGTGTGTCTGTCATGTTTCTACGGTGCCAGATGGAAGGGTTAGCCAATGTAATGAATTTCATTATTTTATTTTCATCACAGTGTGTTTTTTATATGGAATGTTTCCTGCTGAACCTTAATCCTGTTAGTGAAAGCTTAACAATAGGAAATTAATAAAAAATAAAAAACAACAACAAAAAAACCCACTCAGACCAAACCCCCCCCAAAAACGGGTCTCCAATACCTAAATTTGATTACAAGTTCTCTTATCTAAGTTATTTTTCAATGAAATGCCCATGTATCGTTATGAATATTAAATATCTCTCTTGACTAGCTGCAAATTATGTACCATAGAACAGTTGGCTAATTTGAAGAAGCAAGAGAAGAATTAAGATTAAATAAAAGCACAAATTCTAAAGCAATATTCTTTTTCTTTCATATATTTAAAAAGAAATAATAGAGCTCATAAAAATAGCAAAAAAAAGTTAAGTTTTCTTCACAAAATTTAAGTCAGACAATGTCAATGCACTGAGACTCCATATCACTCATGACTTTTTGTTTTTATTTTTTTCACATTCTTGGTTCAATATCGGAGCAGATGCTTTTTTAGCACATTTGAAATCACATTGGCCAGCCACTGCCCAGGTAGCTGGTAGGGAAGCACACAAGGATGTGGGACAAACCCAGGCACTGCAGCTTTCTCACCTTGGCCAGTGACAAGTACAGAGACAGGATCAGGAACTTTTCATTATGCAAATACAGGATGATACCAAATCCAATTTTCCTGACAAAGGTACGTTTTCCTAGCCCTTCCCTCCCCCATGAACGTTCAGTGAATTTTTGCTTGGTGCCTTCAAGCCTGAGAGTTTAAAGTTTTTCAGGTCTCAAAGCTGAGACTTGTTACCTCACCAACAGCCATATCAGAGCAATTGAGAGCAAGAATTGAGGAGCAAGAGATAGCGAGAGTGTCTCTGATATCATTAACTGAGACAGCAATCTGCTACTGGCAGGGGTAAATAGGGGAGCCAGGTAAAAGCTCTGTCCTGTGCTGCCTGATGGTAACACAGACACTCTCATTTCCTAGCTATTAAATCTACCCAGTAATCTGTTATCCCAAGGCTCCTAAGACTGGTTTCAGGGATTTACACCTGAGTCTTTCCAGCACATTAATTTTCTTGGTAAAGACATGATGTTGGCACCACACTTCCCAGCTGAGCTGCTTTTCCTTCCCATTCAAACTGTGGTCCTGGGGGTACTGCCGGGCCCACCAGCACACGGTACAGAAACGCCACCAAAGGCTCCTGCACCAGCAGCTCCTCCTCCTGCACTGGAGGACATGGACATCTCCTTGGCAGGGAGAAGACCACAGAGCAGTACATGAAACAAAAGATTGGCTAAACACTGCAAGACTCACACCAGCAAAGGGGAATAAGAAACCATGGACATCTGTGCTTTGTGTTTCGGTTGCAGGACACAGAGATTTGTTCTCGCCTGGTCCCTAGGGAAATGAGGGTTACGGAGTGGGGCTGTTGGCAGTTTTGTCAGCTAGTTGCTTTTGAGTTTCCTGAGCAATCTTAGCCAGAATTTGACAAAGCAGTCAAGGTTCCAAAGACATCATCTTCTTGCAAGATTCATGAAAATAAGTCGTTTTTTAGGTGAGAAGAATCCAGACTCTTGTTTCCTTTGAGACAAATGTTGCAACATGAGCTCAGCCATCAAGAAGTCCACACGAAAAGAGCCACAAGAAACCAGGCTACCTAATTTCTACTTTTCACCAAGCTATTGGGTTTCTTTGCAGTTTTGGAAATATGATATGGATTGTCTGTTTTCTACAGTACTTGAGTGTACGGGTAGCCAGGCTTGCTCTTTGTGGCACTGCTGCTGCCACTGCTGAGACACTGAACAGAGAAAAGTCTTTCAGCAGCACAGGTCTCAGCAGAACCTGCATACGGCCACACTCAGTATGTCAGCTGTGCCACAGGCAAGGCTGGAGGCATATGGGCTAAGTGGGGAGTTGGTTTTTTGTGCGTCAGAGAGAGAGCAAGCCTTATGCCATACAGCCTGCACTGGAACATGTAATTAAAGGTGGCAAATGGCAGCATCAGCTAGTCTGTTTAAGTCCATTGCAGAAATTCACGCTCCATGTCCAAATAAATACTTGATCTCTGCAGACCCTGCTGGCAGTGTTTTGTCAAAGCAATTTAGGATGGTATTTTTGTTATATGAAAGCTTGCTCAGAAAGCAGGAACAGGCACAGTCAATGCATTTGGCTAATATCCTACTTAATTGGAACTAGCAAGAGATGTTTCCATCCCACAGGCTGTCCTGTTCCCCCCACCCTGTCCTGATCTTGGTAGCTTTCTCCAAACTCACTGAAGTCACACACACGCTGGTGACCAGAGCTCAGAGCAGCCTGTCTCATTCCGGAATGCTTTCAAAAAATTAATTTGGATCTACTGGTAAGGTTACTAAAAGCCAATGCAGCCCTTTTTGGTCTATTTTGCTTTGGTTTAGTTTTGGCCTATTCAGGTTCCCCCTGAATCTGAATGAATGTCTTGCTGTGAAGAGTTGAAATTTGTCATCAATTCAATTGACCACAGGAGAAAGAAAAGGAGAAAAAAAGATACCTTTCAGCCCCAGGATCCAGTAGTTAAGGTTGAAAGTACCAAGCTGGCAGAAATCCCCTCTTTAAAAGATTATATTTGAATGAAAATTCACTCAAATTCACTCAATTATTTGATCAAAACAATGTTAATAAAGGATCTGTATCTGAAACTCCAGCTTCAAATGCTACACATTTACATCTAAATGTTACATTGCAGTAGCTCCAAACAGCTTCAGAATAAACACTTCTGCTACATATCCCTTCTGCTGAAGAGAACAACAGCAGAAAGACTAGTCTTTTCTGCCAAAATCCACTGGAAGGAAGAAAGCTGAGGCAATAAAACATCCTTCCTTCCCCTTGCTGGTCATCTGCTCCCACAAAATGCCTTCAGGGCAGATTTTACATGGGTCTGGCTTCTGCCCATTTCAAGAGGATATAGCTAGATGGGAAAGGGTGGAGCCGAGGGACCATTTTTGGCCAGGGTAGTTGCAAAACACCTGCTATGGCCCTTCCACTCTCAAGCCCAAGCACTCCACAGGCCAAGAATGAAGAGACTGCAGCAGCAGAAGGGTTGGATGAAAATGTACAGCAAATGGGATGATGAGACCTCCTAAACTAGCTTGCAGGACTGGCCAGTGAAGGTCAGACCTACTCACGAGTCTTGAGATCCCTGGTAGCTAAGGTTCACTCCAAGCAGGCCCCTGGGACCTACTTGGTGACTTGGCAGATGTGGTCACATCTGGGCAGGTGTAATAAAGGCACTGAAAGCCTTTCAGTCTCTGGGAGGTGCTCAGAGAAAACGCTCCTCTCCCATCCTGCTCCCATTCCCACCTGCTCACCTTTGCTGGTGGGGGTGTCTGTAATTGCTGGTGGGAGAGAAGACACCAGCCCTCTCACCAAAAGGATGCTTGTGAGAGTGTCAGCAGAGACAAAATCAGATCAGACCATACTGCTGTAGGGCAGCTCCCTAGGAAATAATGTTTCTTATTCTAATATACATTTATTTTTTAAAATCAAGTTGACATCTGTAACTCTTCATGGGAAATCCTTACTTTCTGGGCATGCACCTCATTATTGGGGTGCATTACAGGGAAACATCCTTTTTAGATGGTGAAGGAGCCCAGGGATGATCCCTGTGAGAACCCATCCTAACATTTTGTCTTGTGTGAAGTGCAGGTCTTCAGTGTGCAGGAAACTCTGTGAGGGAATACTATAAAAAAAAAGTGAATTGTCCTTTCTGCACTCTATTCATGTCCTCACCCATGCACTGAGCATCACAGGGGTTTCTGACAACATTTTGCAGCTGAGTATATTCAAAGAAAAGCACTGGGAAACGAAGAAGAGTAACCAAAATTGTATCATCTTCTCAGGCTCATTCTAGACCTTTTTTTTTTCTTTGTTATTTCATTTTTACCAAAGCTCACTGTCCTAACAAGGACATCTCTGCTGGCAGAAGTCCCAATGCAGATACAGTTACATAAAAAAAAAAAAGCCTATTCTGTTTGGGAATGTGCGAAAGAACTCTTGTGTCTATCAACTGCAAACCTTCGCCAAGGCAGATGGGCTCCAATTCAAGCATATGTTTGCTAAAACAAAGGGAAGGGCTAAAGCACAGTTTCCTTCAGTGTCAAAACTCACCTTCCTGTTAATGTGCAATATGTACAGAGTGTAACAGACCAAGATTGCTTACTTAAGCATCTTCAAAACAATATTTTCTCTTTTCAGGTCTGTGACAGGTTGAAGTAGCTCTTCAATGCTATTTCTTTATTTGTTCATGTCCCATCTCATGCGGGTCCACACCTGACAAAACACTTGACATATTGTTTCACAGTCATTTTAAGATGATCTAAAATGAAGTTGCCATTGAAATGAATAATCCCAGCCTTCTCCTCTCCCTGCCTGCTGCCTTTCAGTCCTTGTCCCTTCCTTAGGTCAGCTCCAGCAATTGCGTGGCTATGCATCTCACACATTCAACAGTAAAGCCTCGCCACTCAGTGACATCTTTCAGATTAACCAGGCCAGGAGGACACTAGGGCACAATCAGAGGTTCCCTGTCAACAAGAAGAGTAAGAATCCATGAAGCAAGAAAGTAGATGCACCAACTTCAAGCACAACTGCTCAAAACAGACGTCCCTGGCACCACATACCCTGCGTCAATAAGGACACGTGCCACTTTGGTCTAAGGTGGGTTGCACCACTTAGTGCCACCAAAAATCCTTTCTTTCTGGAGCCATCCAAAGAAACTGTCTTTGCCCTGGCTCAGTGTGAAAGGCTGCACCAGGAGTGTCACTTAGGCTGTTCCTTCCCAACACCTTCATCACTTCCTCCCTATGGCCACATCTGTATGTTGGCACAACTGCCAGGCAAAAACAGGCAGCAAAAGAGGGGATCTCAATGACCCTTCCTTTCTGATCATTGACTGCTGGGCAGATAACTTAGGAAAACATCATGCTTGTTTCTCAACCATCATGGTGCCCATGGTTAAGAAACAGCAAAAGCACAGGGTGATCACTTCTTTTGGAGGATGTCGCATAGTTTTATCTACTCAGAAGGAGAAGGGATGGGAACTCAGGGCAATCATCTTGCTGTGGAGCTGCTTCCCTTTTACGTAGTGGAGCACCGCTCCAGCTCTCACACAGCACTGCTGTGCTCCAGCCAGTCACACACACAATTGTTCCAAAGACCCGGGATTTTAAAAGTACACTGGCCTTGAATGAAGTAGCTGGCTGGCTGATGCTCCACTGGCTCTAGACGTGTGGTGGGGGGAAACTTCAGTCATAAAGCAATTGGTGGCTCCAGCACAGAGTAAAGTCAGTTGCTATTTCAGGGAACGGAAAGGCAACTGTTCCCTGGGGAGAATGACTGCACTAGCTCAACGCCAGGAATAGGCTGAGATTTTTTTAAAATTTTTTCCCCCTACACTTCAGGAAAAGTGAACACACAATGTTCATTTGCAGGGATCGTTTCCTGAACATGATGTGTGCTCGCTGTCCCGCAGGTCACTTTCCAGTGTGTCACATCCTTCTGCACAAGGGAGAGCAGGAAATGGCAAACTCCCAGTATGAGGCAAAGCATTCCCATCGCAGCAATTGGTCCACAGGAGCTATAAATTGGTCTCCTCCAGAAACAGATCAAAATTTGTCTTTGGGGAGGTCGGCTGGAAACTAAAGGTAAGTTTGAACAAGCAATTTTTGGAGTCTCTCTGAGTACTGTATTAGGAAAGCATTTGCCAGTTTTGGACTAATGTATACCTTTATTGTTGGGGAGATTTTTCTCTAAGAGCAGGAGTTGGGGTTATTTTCCTTTATGCTGGCATAAATCAGTGTATTCAAAAGACATGCATGACTCTGCAACTTATGCTATATATTGAATGACTGTTCCACTAACTGCAGTGAGGTGGCCGCTGTTAATACCTGAGACTGTTCTCAGCAAGAAAATCTGCAGAACAAATTGTTAAGAGGTTACAGGAATCAATATATTTAATGATCATCATATTGATGTTGTTAAGTTATTGGTGATATGCTCATTGTTCATTTCAATGCCATTATCCATTTAGCTTAGTGTTAGTCCTTGTACTTTCATCTTCATCTCTGACTATAGTGTAAAAAATAAGAGGACACTGCCTCCAGCTAAGAAAAGCACAATGTACTAAGTGGCTCAAATGGCCCAATGATACCAAGAGAGACTGGGGTCGTTGTTCTGAAGGGCATAGGGGGAGGTCCTATAGGATTATGCGTGAGATGGATTAGGACAAGTAGAAGGGAAAAAAATTGTAGTGAGAATTATTTACTTATACATTTCAGGATGGAAAGACTCTTTATGATAGGAGGTTTCCTCCTCCTGAAACCCAGGGATTCTGCACAATGAAAGCCCCAAGGATCCTAACTGTATAGTGTGCCTGTGTGAGGGACCAGGCACCTCCAGTTCACACAGTACAGAAGACTTAGAAGTGAAAAGGTGGCTGCAGCAATGAATAGTCTTGCTTAGTTGGCTCTAGGACAGGGTCTTTCTGCTACAGAGACTTCTTTTGGCTATGAGGGCATTATGGACTGCAAACAGCTTCTTAGCTCTATGGCTAGACCTTGCTAGGTGCAGAAGCAGCACAGCCTTGTGCGCAGTGCAGTGTTGTGGAGCACAAAAGCTCTGCTCCCACCAGACAGCTAGCAATGCTACATCACTCCTATTGCCTCCCTTGCCTCAGTTGCCCTATAGGTAAGCAGGGTTAACAATGCTGGCTTTCTTTGTAAAGCACTTTGCAGCCCTAGAGCAACCTGCAAATGCTTATTGGAACATTTCTTTCTACCTTTGTGACAAAGAACAAAGAGAGCAAACAGATCGCCTAGTACTGAAACCCTAAAGATTGACCCTTTAGAAGGGAAGACAGTCTTCTGCTATCTTGCCAGGAGAGGTTGCCATAGCCAGCAGTTTTCAAGCCTTTTCTATTCATGGTCCCCTCTATTTCCCCTGTTTCGCCAGCCCCTAGGAAGTGTGCACTGCAAGTGGGCTTGCTTTTCTGATGTGCCCTTCATGAACCTTTTAAATGAGGTCCACTGGCCTCATTGCCACTGTCACTGGGGATCCAACACCACAGGCTGGACTAAGCACTACAGAACAATGGTTCCCATCTTTGTCCAGACCCTGACGCCAGGTTACAATAGGAAAAAAAATGCTGCAGGATCTTGCGTTGCTTAGGCTTAAAGAAAGGAAGGATGTTCACAATACCCGTCTGAGGCATCAATGAGCTTCTCACCTCATAGATTGAAAAGCCAGACCTTGACTCCCCTCAGCAGCTTCCCTCTGTCCTCCTTTAATGAGAAATTACCCCTAAATAGCAACCTGGGATGGGTGGCTTTCACCTCCTCAGAGCCTGGCCTTTCTTGTGAAAGATGCCCTTGAATATTGCACATCCTCTGAATCCCATCATGGGGACAACATATTAGTTCTGGCAGCATTACTACTCTGGGCACTGAGTCACTTAATCTCAAGGGAATTTCTTTCCCCAGCGTTGGAAGAGATGTTTTATGTCTTCACAGAGGTAATAAGAACAGCACCTTTGACCCCAGCCCTTGAGATACTCTAGTCTTCTCAGGGAACAAGAATAACCTTTAAAAGGTCCTCTGTCTGAAAGTTACAGTGGAATCTGGTAATTAAATGTACATGTGTGTACGTGCACGTGTGTGTGTGTACGTGAGTGTGTACGTGTGTGCAGACAGCAAACCTTCCATGTAGCTGAGTGAAGCAAAAAAAAAAAATAAAAAAAATTGGCTGGATGCCATCCCTGAAATGGTGGTCCAGGCTGAGCATGTCTCCTGGGTTGTTTTTTTTTAACATAAATCCCAACCCAGCCTTTTCTGTTTCTGGACAGAGGCCATGGAGAGAAACAGTGCTGCCTTTCCCCAAGCACCAGACCCCACACATCACTTCCACATAGCGCTGCTGGATCAGAGACGGAGGCTGCGTGGCCAAATTGCTCACCTTCACAAGGTGGCTCGTAAACTCAACAAGCTCCGCAAAAGGTCCGTGATTGCCAACGTCAGCGGGAGCACCCTGACCGCCGCAGGAGCAGTCACAGCCATTGTGGGGTTGTCCCTGAGTCCGGCGACGCTGGGAGTCTCTCTCCTGGCATCGGCTGTGGGTCTGGGCTTGGCCACTGCCGGGGGGGCCGTCAGCATCACCTCCGATCTCTCCTTAGTGCTCTGCAATTCCCGGGAGGTGAAGAAGGTGCAGGAAATTGCAATGACTTGTCGGAAACAGATGAGGGAAATCCTCGGCTGCCTGGAGTTCCTCCGCCGGGGGCAGGGTCCGGGGGACCCCACACTGCGCCAGTCAGAGAAGAGGGCTTCCATCTCACTGTACAACTCTGTCTGCTTCATGGTCTTCTGTGGCTCCCACAGCTTCCTCGTGCCAGAATACACAAAGGAGGTCACAAAAGTCAGCCAGGCTGTCCTGAAGGCCAAAATCCAGAAGCTGGCTGCCAACCTCGAGACCTGCACCAGGGCGATGGACGAAGTCTGTGAACTTCTTGAGTCCAGGACAGAACTTTCCCCACACACAAGGAGACTCAACTTGGGTGCTAAAACCACTGCTGAGATCCTGAGACCATCCAGCTGAAACAGTGTTTGCCCCATAATTAAAATCAGACTTGGAGACATTACATTATTAATTGTCATTGTTAGCACTGCTATCTGTCGCTATTGTAATATTGGTGGTGCTAATCCACACAGGTGCGGACATCTCTCACGTGCCTTATCTATATCTGAACACAAACTCTTTCCTGATAGGAAGCTAAAGCTTCCACACACACACATCCCCCGCTAACTGACAGTATCCACCTGATTCAGGTTGGAGATTATGACGGACACGTGGACTACTGTGTAAACAGCAGCAGATCCCAGAGCCCAAAGGCAGGGATAGGCGGCCGTTCCTCAGATCCTTGTTTCCCCAGACATCTCCTGGGCTCTGCTTCCCCAAGACAGCAAAAGGAAGCAGGTCAGGTGGCTGATGAAATCCCACAGTCTTGATGCTGACTGAACCTGGTTTGTAAATAACTTACGAATCTATGAGTGGTAAAAGGGCTGCGGTACCCTCAAAAAGCCAGCAGCTGCCAATTTCCAGTAAAGTACAGTCCTGTTACCAAGGTACATTTCGAAAGGCTGTTGAAGGAAGCAGCTCCAGATATGACAGATCGCTCATCATCCCAGGGTGAAATAGCAGGGCCAGAAATTGTTACGTCTTTTGAAGAAACCTCTCCAGGCTGAGAACTGTGATGTTTGTGTTCTATTTATTTACATAGGATTATTTTAAGGTTTTGATATTGTATTTAAAGATGTATTATTTTTTCTTTTAAAAAGGAGGCCTCTGCTCCAAAGGAAAGCAGCTGTTCTTAGAAGCAAAGCAAGTCTGTGGCATGTGAGAGCAAGTTACCTGTTCTTTGGCTGTGAGGGAGAGCAAGTCCCTGTAGGAAAAGGAAAGCATGGCCTGAATGCTGATAGTTATAAAAGAGGTGAACCAAAAGAGGGAAAAGGACAGGTCAGTGACTCTGGGACCAAAGCCTGCCTCAGGACACTGGTGGAAGAAAGCAGTTATATCTCTTGCAGCAGGGACGGAAGCATAGGTTGGTGTTACTGGTCTGAGCGGGAGCCCAGCTGTGATGGGAGCACATCTGAGAGGTGGAGGTGCCGCTCTCCGTGCAGTTGAGCAGCCTGTGAGACCCACAGTGATTTGTCTGTGAGGGAGGAGGCAGCACTCTTGGAGAGCTACACATACTCCTAGCAATGCTTCCCAGGGAAGGCTTCGTGTTAGCAAACTATGTACTGGTACTAATACTCAAGAGGGGTGCAGAGGAGTAGGATGATTCAGTGGCAGAGCACTTACGAAGCAGGAGGAAGCACTGGGATGCCGTTTCAAGTGACTGTTCTGCTAAATATGTCCTTCATGATTTTTGACCCCTCAGTGCTTCAGTTCTCTGTTTAAAAATGAAGATAGTAGCATTTCCCTACCTCACAAGGATGTTTCTGGGACAAATATTGAAAAGTGCTCAAGTACTGTGATGATGGGGATTATGTCAATACCTGGAAGAGGTACAAGGAAGAAACCCCAGAAACTAGCTTGAGACAACTAGATGAGTTAATGCAGGGATAATTCCACCTCCATAAGTATGCTCCAGTGGATAAGGGAAACTTCCCTGCAGATGCATGAATCAAAATGATCAGAAAAACACACTCTGTAATTCTGTAACACTGAGCAAACTCCTAGGAAGGGCAACATTCCATCTCACAAAGCTTGAATCCTTGTCCTTTTTGTCTCTTCCTCTTATGACATCAACATTTGTTTTTACACATAAGAAGAACAAAAGCTTTGGTCCTTCAAAGTGTGACTCAGATGCTTCTAATGCCCATGCCTGTTTGCCAGAAATGAACAAGTTTGATTAAATGAATATGAAGCACTTTTGTGTCAGTGTCTCTCTGCACACCTGCATGTGATCACACTCCTGCCCCATGACTCACTCCGCTCGATTTCATGCTCCAGGCACTGGAGCCAGGGAATTGATACAAGCAGCTGGATGCATTCAGAAGGTGAGAATGAAAAGTGAGATCATTAGCTCTATGCCACAGAGCTGGCATTTGTGTACAAGTGTATACATTTATGTCTGTGTGAGCACATACCCTGGTGTGCACATTAGCTCATATACACTGTGGATGTTGGTCTTCGACATGCAAACACTGAGATGCGTATGCATGAGCATGTAAGTGTGTTTTTGGAGTGTGAACTGCACACTATGCAAACGCAGTCACGATGCAAATTTTTTCCTAGTGCTCCAGCATATCACCAACTAACTCCACCACATCGGTTATGACTTTACCATGCTTCCGAGATGGTTGGTTTTATCATCACAGATAAAATTGTGTAACGTATACTTCTACCTCCTCCCCAGTTTTATGGCAATCCAGTTCTTCTACACGTCCACACACAAGGAACAACAACAGACCTGAACGGACTAATCTGACTTTCAGAAGGATCTGAATTCGATAGCTTAGAGCTTCACAAGGCCTGGTTTGTTCTGCTCAGCACAGATCTGCCCAGCAATTGCAGCCACTGTTTCAGCAGCTGGGGACAAATCTGGTTTTGCTTCCAGTCTCAGCCACACAGGCAAAAAACCTGGCTTCTGTTCTGTTTTTTCCCTAGGCTAACCCTTCACTCAAAGTCAGGATTTGGGTTGTTGCGCATGCTGCTGTGTAATTGAGCCCAAGGTACCACACTCTCCTGGCCAGGTCTCAGCCACTCCCCTCTCCAGGTTGGTTTGCTAGGAATGCAAAGGGAGGCTCAGGCAGAAAGTGGGGCCTGCGGGCTGGAAGGTCTGTAATCCTACACAAGATGGACGAGCCGTGTGACACAGTTTGCTAGCGGACAGGGCAGGAGGTGGTTGGATCCTCCTCACGCAGCTCCGGGCATGCCATCCTGTCTCCTCCCACGCAGTCAGCGCTGAATCTCATGTGATACCCTGGGGAGCCAGCTTTGGGAGCTGTGCTGGCAGAAATCTACTATATTTGGGGGTAAGATTAATTTCTTCCTCCTTTTGTTCCCTGAAACAGCTCACTGCTGTGTCAGATGAGCACCAGAGCTGGTACCAAGAAAGCACCAGAAGCAAGTGACCTGGGCTGGGACAGGGGTGCACCTACTCCAGTATTAGTATTGGCTTAGTTCCAATATTGTGACTCCCTTAGAATCACAAGAAACATTTGGGAGAATTGTCTATGATAAGCAGCTTTTTTGCTAGTAGTTATGTTATTTACCCTTCAAAGTAGTAGATGTGCTGGCAGAACCCTTCCTTTGGTAGCTAGGCAGCAGGGGGAGAAGGGTACCTGTGTGATTTGATGTTTAGCCTGGGCTGGCAGTTATGAAGCCTGGCCTCCCGATGGCATTTTTACTCCCCTTTTATTGAAACTGACACAGGGAGGAATGATTCAGTTGTCAAGCAGGAATGCAAACATCATTTTAACACAAAGTCCCATAGTATGTTTTGAAAGCATAATAAAATGTGTTTACAACAAAGGAGCCAAAGCACAATCAGGGAGTCAGGATATCCCAATAGACTCCCTCTGGGCATCCCAGTGGGTAGACAGGATCATTTACCATTAACTGTGACCTACTATATACACTTCCCATCTTGTCTTACTATGCATCCCTCGTGAAATAGTTGGCATTATACCTGCACTAAAATTCATCTGCTTTGGATGCTTTCACCCTGTCCCTGCTAAGGAAGACTGAGCTTATAACATGCAGTAGGGTTAGGAACATATTTGGTCAAAAGCCAAGTCCAAAAGCCCTGGACTGAAAATTTCTAAATCCAGTATAATCTGCAGTGTCCTGTGCTGAAAAGCACAAAAGGGGAATCACCATTTAGAAGTGGTACTTACTTTATCACACATGAGTGCTCTCAGCAGCAGTTTAGGATAGGAGAGAACTTTTATTCAAATACAGCTACTGATAAAAGGGAATTACCCAAACTGGAATTTCACCAGAATAGAATTGTTCCACCCTGCTCCCCACCAAAACAGCACCTACCATATTATATGGGCAATGAATTCAACAAAGAATCACAAGCAGTGACTTCCCATCACATCCCTCACTCTGTTTCCTGAGGCATCCCAGTGACCCTTAAAAGGGTTCATGTCTAAGTGCAGGCCAGGCTTAACCTTTAGCATTAATCATATATAGCAAGCTCATGGCTCAGAGTGCTGTAATTTTTGAAGCATGTGGTCATAACTAGCATCTACACTGGGTGTTTCTTGTTGGTTTAAATTTATTATTTTAAAATCATTGCTCCTGAGCACAGTGGGATGCAGCAGTTTCATTTCCACTGCTGGCCAGTGAATTGTTTCAGGTTTCCTCTCCTTTCCCTGTCATGCAGAGAGTTTGTTCGGATTTCCTCTCACTTTCCTCATTGTTCTGGGAGCAGAGGAAATGGCACACTTGGAATCCAGTGACAGATGCTCAGGTACGTCAGCATTTCCACCGCGAGCACACCCAGCCAGGCTTCCCAACCAGCAAGAGGGAGGGTCTGCTCAGAAATGCAGTCATGAGTTCCATTTTCCAGTCGGCTCTGCCATCCTTTCAAAGCCCAAGCTCTTGGGTATGTTAGCATCCTTTTCTCTAAAACAAAGGAGGTTCACCTAACTGCAAGGTTGCCCTGCTGCAATCAGCATCGGGGCCATAGATCAGAGAGGCCACACCCAGACCAGATGGAAACCAATGAGCTCAGGAACTACAATTGCAACATGATATTTTGGTGCCTTGAAGGGCACTGAATCCATCACCATTTTCACCTCTCATTGTGCACTTGCAGGCTCCCTGTCTGAGCCACAACAGCAGCAATCAAGGGAGCTGAGGGAGTGTTCGCATCTATTCCCATCCTCTATTCTCTCATTTCATGCTGGGAGTTGCCACAGTGCAGTTGATTTTATGTATTTCTGGCACTTCAAAGTTGCACGTTGGCAATTATCATAAACAAGAAAACAAGGTGGAACAATGACAGCTCTTGACTTCTTTTTTTCCCCCCTTCGTTAGTACTTCAAAATGTTTCAGCAGTTCCGAAGAAGTTAATTTGCTCTTTATATGTGCTATATATGTAAGTTTATATATATTGTATTTTTGTGCCTGGCTAGCTCATTTATCTTGTTCATTCACAACTGTAGAATTTATGAATACAGAACACCATCAGGCACACTGCCTAAGCTATGCAAATGCTGCACTGCAGGCCAGAGGCTTAGCCATTTGCAGTTAATGCCAAGCAGGCAGGTTTTCACACAGCCAATTCAGTATGCTCTTATCTCAATACAGGCGGCTATAGCTCCGTAACTCCTCCTTCCCCAGAAACCTCTCTGGAGTTCTGTGAAAATAGTCACAGTTTCTCGTTTGGCAAATCATAGCACTCATCACATAAATCACCACCATCTCCCCCCCCCCCCCCCCCCCCCCCCGCCCCTTGCAGAAGCATAAGCCAAATTAAGTTTTTTAAAGAAACCAAGCCTTGCACACGTTTGTAAGAGTGCTGCTTAATAAGCTTGTGCAGAGTCAGGATGTTTCCACAGACACAGCATCTCGGCCCACACCACCTCCTCTGCATGAGGAGAGGAAAAAAAAAATGACAGCAGTTGGTACGGCGAACATCACACACACTTCCCAGAGGGCTGCACTCTGAACAGCTCCGGATGCAGAAGACACCTTCTGACTTCAAGAAAACGAGACCGCCTGTACCTCACGGCAGCACTACCACCGTCGCTGCGCTGTGCCGGCGCGGCCCCGCCCGCCCTGCCGGAGCTCCGGCCCGGCTCCAGCCGCCGAAAGCAGCGGCGAAACCGACCGCTCCGACGGGTAACGGCCGCCGCGCGTGGCCCCTCGAGGCCCGCCCGCTCCGATTGGCTCTTTCCTCCGAACTACGAACCCCATAACGCCCGCAAGGGAGACTACAGCTCCCAGCGTGCTCTGCGTTACCTCAGAGGGGGACGGTCCAAAATGGCGGCAGGAGACGAGGAAGGCCAGGCGGCGGAGCCGGAGGCCGTGGTGGAGCTGGAGGAGGCGGTGCAAGAGCCACGGAGCTTTAAGGACCTGGTGAGGCTGGGCTGGATCTGCTTCTGCCCCTGTTGCTCCCTTCCCCGCCCCGCGTATCATGCTGGGGGAGCTCCTCGCACAGCCCCGTGTGCTAGGCCGTGCTCCACGCCGTCCCGCTGTGCTCGCCCCGTAGTGGCGCGGCCCCGGGCTGCGGGCTGAAAGCGGCCTCAAGCCCGGCGGGACCGTCGGTGCGTGGGGGGCAGACACGTGCGCTGCCTCGCTGCTTCGGTCCGCAGGCGTGGTGCTGTGCCCGGGCGGGAGATCTGGGGAGTTTGGGCCTCTGCTCCGGTGAGGGTGGCGTTGCTGCTCCGGTCTGTGCTCCTCAGCCGGCTGCCTGTGTTTTCAGTTGTGTTAGTTTGCCCAGATATTTTCCTTTTTGTATGTTCATGGGATACCCCCAGAGGGGAATAAGGACAGCTTGGTGTGTGCAGAAAGGTGCTTGTGTAAGCTAGGAAAAAAATGCTAGTTTCTTACTAAGGCAGTCACTTCTTAACGGTTTTGAACAAATCTATAAAGTTACTGATGGAGATGGGGATCACTGTGAGCAGCCTGCTCTTTCATGTAGTTGCATTAAGGGCCTGATGGAGTTGGTCTGCTAGAGACAAGCTTGGCTCTCTTGCACCATGTATTTAACTGAAGTCTGCAATTTAATTTAGGTCTTCTTGGTGATGTCTGTTTGCATTTTCCCTAATGTTCAGGGAGTTACAGATGTCCTGTGTGAAGCTTGTGATCAGTTAGGATGGAAGATGCCAACAAAGATCCAAGTTGAGGCTATTCCAGTGGCTCTCCAAGGTGAGCAGTGTGCTTCTCTGATCCTGAATCTAGGGATGCTACGGGAGCTCTGTGTGATTGAATTTTGCGGAATGAGAAGTGGTAGGGATGAGAGTGTTCTTGTTGCTTTGTCATCGAAGATCTCTGTCTAGAAGTAGTATCTGTGTTCGTTCTTGTGTCCCTTCTAGGTGGAATTTGGATTGCTAATTTCGCCTATAACACTGCCTGTAACTACAAACTTTCAAATGTGACTTGTAAAATGAGAGTTTGGTATTGCCATTGCCTAGTAGTTGGTATGACCTAAATCTCAAACACTGGAGTCTATATCCATGTAAGCCAGTAAAAAGACAACAGTTTGTTGGTCTAGAATACATACCAGATACAAGCAATAGGCTGTAAATTGACTGACAGATTTGAGAAATAATAAAGTAAAGCTTTTTTTTGAACCTAAAGTTTATATGGAAACCTGTATATTGGCAGAAGTTTAACTAGAGAACGAAAGGCATTGAGACTGTAAATACTGTACAAATGAAGTCACACTCTAAAAATGTTGCAGAGATGCTCTGAAATTCTTTATTGTGGCCCTTTGTTCTCCTTTATCCTTTGTGTGGCTCCTTTTTTTTCTTCTTTTTTTTTTTTTCCTCTTTCCTTATGGAATCTTGTGCTTTATTGCCCAGTGCTTTGAAAGTCTAAGTTTGTAACAGTTTTTGCCCTCCTTGATGCTCCTTGCAGGCAGAGATATCATTGGACTGGCAGAAACTGGCTCTGGAAAAACAGGAGCTTTCGCTTTGCCAATTCTTCAAGCACTGCTGGAAACGCCTCAGAGATTATTTGCTCTTGTCCTCACACCGACAAGGGAGCTGGCCTTCCAAATCTCAGAGCAATTCGAAGCTCTTGGATCCTCCATCGGTGTCCACACTAGTAAGTAGCTTCGTGATATTGGAGCAGTTTTCCTGAAGACTGAAGTTTGCCAGCTCTTGATCTCAAAGGAGAAAGTAGAGAGTATTTGTATGGAGGGGTGGACAAAAGGTGAGAAAAGCTTGTGATGCTGGAAGACAGAGATCTGGTATCAAGCTTGGGAAAGACAGACTATACAGTCTTTTCTCATGAAGTAGTCTGCAGCCCTTCTGCATTTTATGTCCAAATGGTTAAAGATGGAAGTATGAGAGAATCTTCTCAATAGTAAGTTTGTGTCCAGTGAAATTGCATAGAGCTCCACTCTAAAGTGTGATGTAGTTTAATATTTCCTTCCTCTCTGTGTTGGTTCTTTAGATACACTCTACAAACATAAAAGCTTTGTGGGTATTTCTAGAAATAGCAACTGGGTTAAGCTGCAAGGAATAGATTCTGCCTGTAGCTCTTCAACCGTGAAAATAAAATACTCAGGACCAGTAAGGACTTTGGTGTATAGCTTAACAGCCTTGGGAAGGTCAGGTGTGCTAAAATAAAGAGAATGCTCATAAAGATAAGTAGTCTTTCATTTGTACAGAGTTGTGGGTGGCAGGGAGTAGAAGGAAACACTGTGGTGCAAGGGGCTGGCTGGTGCTACACTGAGAGATTCACTATATTGTATTTGTCCTGCAGCGGTTATTGTGGGTGGAATTGACACAATGTCTCAATCTCTGGCCTTAGCCAAGAAACCGCATGTTATAATTGGTAAGTTAATGTACTGGGGGTACGGGTATGAATGTTACCAAACCGCAGTTGTCCAAAAGGTTTTGTGTGTTTGAAGAAGTGAGAGTACGTCTTTTATTTGTTTCTGTCCTGAGATCTGAGTACTGGCTTGTTAATGTTTCTAAAGGAGACACCAGTAGCCTTGCTGCTGCAAGCTCATTCCAGAACATTCCTGCTAAACTGCCTTTAGCTTGCTTTTTTTTTTTTTTTTTTTTTAAATTTTCCTCAAGTATTCAAAATGCTGGTCTCATCCTTCTCAGTACAGCTTGTCTACAGTCTGGTTTGGTTTGCTTTTTTTTAGCAGAGGGTGAGGGGAGAAGGAAGGAGGGAATTCTTCAAAATGTCTGACTCCATTAGTCTTATTTCCAAACACTTTGAAGATATCCTATGAAAGAGTACTTCCCACAAAGCAATCTGCCTTTACTTCTCTTGGGCAAGAAATCCCATTTCTGTAACGGATGATCCTCTTGCCTTTTTGGATCTTTTCCTTTGCTTTCATTTTTAATTTGCTCTTGTGATCTTGTTGGTAGCAACTCCTGGCCGTCTAGTTGATCATCTGGAGAACACAAAGGGCTTCAACTTACGAGCTCTGAAGTTCCTGGTAATGGATGAGGCTGACCGGATCCTTAACATGGATTTTGAGACAGAGGTAGGAATCTGCTAAAATAAGAGTTTGGAACACCAGATGACTCCCTTTAAAATTGCTTCATACAGTCATGTAGTAAACACTGAGCTGTTCTGTAGAAATAATAGCAAATTTTTACTAAGATCTAATAATTTCACAGAAGTATACGGTGGGAGTAGAACTTTGCTGAGTTCTGCAGAGCACTAGCAAGACAGTAGGAGGCATTTTGTCTCTGAAATCTACTGGTTTCTCTGGAGCGCCTGACGTTGACACAGTTACTGCAGAACACAATCATACGCACGTTCCTGCAGGAATATTGCCTGATATTTGCACTGCTGTTGGACTTCTGGAGTTCACACTACCTGTCAACAGGCTATCAGCCTATACCTTCTCTTTAGACGAGGGGAAATTTATTCCTACTATGAGCCCAAGTTGCACACATGCATTACTCTTCATTTCGATGATCATTATATTTGGAGGAGGCTTCTGTCTTAATTGTTGTTGTATTTGACATTTCCATTTACTTTATATTTTTACAGGTGGATAAGATATTAAAAGTGATTCCTCGAGACAGGAAGACATTCCTGTTTTCTGCTACCATGACCAAGAAGGTGAAAGCACTTTGCTTTAGTTCTGCTTCCATCAGGCTATACTGTTGACTAGACTGTATGATACAGGTTTCTGACAAGATCTCTGTCGGTCTAGTACTAACATACATTGATCTTCCTAGGTTCAAAAACTCCAGCGTGCTGCTCTGAAGAATCCTGTTAAATGTGCTGTTTCTTCCAAATACCAGACAGTGGAAAAACTACAGCAGTACTACATTTTCATCCCCTCGAAATTCAAGGTGATGCCACTTCTGTTTCTTCCCTCTTCTGATTGTGTCTTATATTGCTGTTCTCACTTCTCCTCAATATCTTGTCATCTTCTCCAACTTATACTTACTCTTTAATGTGGCATATGTGATTTTTCTTTTTTCCTTTGTTTCTTTACAGGACAGCTACCTGGTTTATATCTTGAATGAACTAGCTGGAAACTCTTTCATGATATTTTGTAGTACATGTAACAATACTCAGAGGACTGCTCTACTGCTCCGCAACCTGGGGTTCACTGCCATTCCTCTCCACGGGCAGATGAGTCAGGTATGGGCATAGCCCGCAGAGTGGAGTAGACAGGAGACCTGTTGCTTGGGAAATGGGCTGCACCATACTGAGTCACAACTACCTTGCAGGGTTATTTCACAGCTAGTGGACTGAACTGATCCCTAGAAATTATTCTAATGTGAATGTTGCCACTGATTCTCTAATTTCTTTTTGAACTATTACAGAACTGAGTTTTTTGAGTAGTTTCTCCCCCAGTTCTTCTGTACCAGTATTTCAACAAGAGCATATTATCTGGAATGAGCACTATTTTCTCATTCCCTTTTTGTCCTCCTCTCTTCCAGAATAAACGCTTGGGCTCTTTAAACAAGTTCAAGGCAAAGGCACGTTCTATTCTGCTGGCTACTGATGTTGCAAGCAGAGGTCTGGACATCCCACATGTAGATGTGGTGATAAACTTTGATATTCCTACACACTCTAAGGTAAGCTAGTTTCTGTGTAACTAAGAGCTTCCTGTCACCAGGAGGCATAGCAAAGCTAGACAAAGGAACAAGACATCTTTTCTCTGTTCTGCTGGCTGAGAGTCTAATTCATGCTTCTGTAGATTAAAAGATGTAGTTCAGTCTCTGCAGGTGAGTTTGTATCTCAGTTTGGTTGGGTGGCTTCATCTTGATTGTAGAACTGATCCCATAAGTGAAAAGAGGAAGTGTGGGACGTTCTGTCTCTTTGTATTTCTGCTCAGAGTATGTGTTTTGCCATATTACGTTAAAGGGCTTCTAGACTTTGAAAATAGTTTTACGATATTACTAGTTTCAGGTAGTCATTTCTGTTCCTGTGATCCAGGTCTGCCTTCATGTTTTAAACTATGTTTAAAAATAAATAAAAATTCTCCCATTATCTTCAGTGAGGATTTGATCAAGAAAGATGTCTTTAATGTGCTTCGCCTTCATATCACAAAAGTACAGCAAACTGAAAAAAAGTGAGTTACTAACCTTCTACCTTACAGAAAGTGTAGTATTATCTTAGGAGTGGGACTTTGTTTCCCAGCCTAGTTTCAGAAAGCATACTATTTACATGCATTTCAGGAACTGCTCTTGTTCCTTATAATGATCAAAGATACTACACACTGCAAAGGGAAGAAAGTATCGTGATTCTTTTGAAGATACTGCTTTTGACATTGTAAAAGGATTAAAGTTAAAAAAATAAAGGTGGAGAGAGCAGCTTGAATGATGTTGTTAAAGTTTTTTGTGCCCCTCCCTGTCATCTAAAGATGTCACAGGACACATCCTTTCTCGTGATGCTTCCTTTCTCCACATATCCTGCATGGAGAAGGGAGTATTTTAATTTCCATAATGCAGTATAAAACCTGGAAAACAGCCTAGAGCCATACGAACAAAAGACGCTCAATAGATCAGATGCTTCCAAATTGTTCTCATTCATCCTCCCTTTCACTGTGCTTGCCAAATTTAAATCTGCTTGCCAGAGAGTTTGTCTGGAAGACAGACTGTGTAGAGTACTAGATCCCAAGACTGAAAATGCAGGCATTGGCTCACTTTAAATACTAGTTTTCCAAGGAAGTGATACTTCCTTAGCAAAGTCATGTATCACAACTTTTGTTCTGCAGTCTTGAATAATTGGAGGTGGTCTTTTCCTTTAGAAAGAGAAGAATTCAAATGTTAAAACCAAAGATATGCCTCCACAAGCCAGCATCTTCTCAAATCCTAACTCTGCACATGGTCCCAAGAATTTAATCTTGGCTGTATTTTCTTCCCATTTTCTTATTCTTTCATAAAGAAAAAATATATGGCCTAATTTCCCTTAACTTTGGTGTTTGGTGCACATATTGCTTATCAAGAAAATTGTTTTCAGGATTACATTCATCGTGTTGGGAGAACAGCTCGAGCTGGGAGATCTGGCAAATCTATCACCTTTGTCACACAGTAAGTATTAAAATGAGGTAGACATTCTTCCCAGATTTGTTTCAGAGCAGAAAACATCTGACCTCATCCTGGGTGAGAAAAAAATACTACTTTTCATTTTGAGGTGCCAGTTGGATTTATGTAGTTAAAGAGGAGAGAATTCAAAGCCCTGGGTGGGGAGGGAGAAAAGTCTGAGATAAATTCTAGAAGCAGGCATCTAATGAGCAGAATTAACTGTTTATAACTTGATTGTCTAATACACATTTTTTAATGATATCTAATGCAGGTTAAGTGTGGGGTTTTTTGTAAATACTGAACTATTTGTCTAAAGTCTTTGCCAAATGCTTCTGAATAGAGATGAGCTGAATAAATCAGTGAAGCCGTCCTGAACGATGGCATCATTCAGATGCGATTGAAGGTTGCTTGTGAGACTATCAGCAGAAGCTGACAATATCTGTGGGCTGGAGATAAGGGTTGATGTCTGTGGATGGTGACAGCTGAAGCACTTTCAGGAGGGCTGATGCAAGCTGGTGTCTTGTCTTTTCTCAGGTATGATGTAGAGCTGTTCCAGCGTATTGAACACCTGATTGGCAAGAAGCTGCCAGCATTCCCCATGCAAGAGGAAGAAGTTATGATGCTGACAGAGCGTGTGGCTGAGGCCCAGAGATTTGCTCGAATGGTGGGTGCTGGCTTTTTGTCCCTCTACTCGCTGTTGTAGTCTGAATTTCCTCAGGCGACAGAACTCTTGGTCAATCCCTTGATTGCATTGCAGGAGCTGCGGGAGCAGGGAGAGAAGAAGCGGTCTCGGAATGATGATGATGACACGGAAGAAGCTATTGGTGTCAGGAATAAGGTGGCAGGTGGGAAAAAGAAGAAAAGGAAAGCCTTCTAGTTTAGTATTTGGACGGACTTTTATTTTTCTTTTTATGGCTATATGGCAATAATGGTCTACCAAGCCATCTCCAGTGGATTTTTTTTCAGAACTACTTACAAAATGGGGCTGTCCACCTGGAAAACAACTTCCTCTCACCAGTTACAAACTGAGCTTGACCCATTGTGGTACCATGGGACTAGTCTTCCTTTCAGAGACACCAGACCATCACCTCTAGACCTGATAGCAGCTGTGGTCTGGCCCTGCTCATTCACAAAGAGGTGCAGTGTGAGTGCAGCTTTCCTACTGCTGCAGCCTGTCTCACCACCCAAACTCTGAGTGCATCTGGGGTCAGATAGGTCTGTCGGAAGAGAGGAAAAAAAAAAAAGAAGCAACTGAGTTTCTACAGCACAGCTGTGATGCCTTTACCTTAGTGAAGGGACATGTGACATGGAGAACTCCAAATATATTTTGCTTAATTTTAAAGCTACCTTGTTTTCCTTGTCTTATCACTGACCTGTTTTGCTCATTTTAATATCTGCTCTGCCAGAAGGTTTTTCTTCTTAGGTCAATCTTAGCGATTCAAATGTGACATCAGTACCTTAGATGAATCAGCTGAAGAGTGGCCCAGCACAGAGAACATCTCTTCCAGCAGGATTAGGCTATTCACTGCCTGGAATTCGATCCAAAATCTGTAATGTTTGGAAAGATAAAGGAGAGATCTGGGTTTTGGGGTTTTTTGTTTGTTTGGGGATTTTTTTTTTTTTATGGCTGATTCTTGTAGTACTTACAAACCAACACAAGAGGGTGGTATTTACATGGCAAAGCAGCTCACGAACTGGATGGTGATGAAAAACTGGTATCGTAGAGGATCCCTATTTATTTCTCTGTCTTAGGCAGAGTCCAGTGCTGTATAAATAGACTCTTGCAAGAATGAAATCAATGTACTTATCTTCATATCGAACCAGTAGGTTAGTGGTATTTCACATTGGCAGTAAAATTTTTCATCCTGTACGTGTCCTGGTGAGAAGCTCCTTCATGATCACTTGACATGAAAATTTAACGTCCATTAGAACCACTCATAAACTGGATTTTCTGCTACATGAAAAAAATTTGTTCAAAAGATTATTTTTTTAGATTTAAATGAAAAGTGGAAACTACTGCAGTAGTCGAGATGCGCACAATAGTTACTTCATAGTGTCACAGTAAATCTAATACACGCATGAATGTTAGTCAGAAAGCTCTTACAACTTTTTTGTGGGGTCAGCATATTTTGCAAAATTACAAAAAATACAGCATGGTTAAAACTAAGGAGATTAAAACTAACTTTTTTATTTAAAACAGCTCTGTTGTCTTCATGAGGAAAAAAACATACTCTCTGGTGTGAGAAGAGTGCCAGTGTTTTTACTTTGTCCTTTTTTGTAGCAATTTCCTCAAATCTCCCAAATACCTTCAAGTTTGATAGCTCTAAAGCAGTCTAAGATCAGTGGCAGAGAAGTAGGAGTACAGATCTTGGGTATGTTGACTGCTAAGAGCATTCTTACAAAGCAGGAAGAGAGTGTGCATCTTCTGTGGGTCTAGTGCAGAGAGGCAGTGGTGGAAGCCCAGTAGTGAGAAATTGTTAATTCTATGGGGCCCTTTGGTAGGGATCCCCACAGGTAAGAGGAAACATCCCTAGAATGCACCAGAGAGAGAAGAATAAAATGAGTGAGCATACGGGTGGAGATGGAAATGCTCATTCCCCATGGAGGAAGGGAACTCTCCCGACTGGTATTCTTTCCTGCTGGATGCTTGAACAAAATTTCTTATCCTTCACAAGCAGGACAGGATTGGTCCCGCTGTCAGCACATAAAGATTAAATCCCTCTGAGACTCCTGGGTCTCTGGAAAACCTCTTGGCATTATTCCCAGCTATGGTAACGGGTGGCATGCACAGTCAGTCCTGAGCCAATCTCGTAAAGTGATGTGAAGGGCAATTTTACTGCTGGAGAAGGTAGGGCAGAGTCATTCCTTTTGGAAGTAGTGTGAGGCTTGCTTTAATAGATCGGTGGAGAGTCTAACATCTCTCTCTGTTCTTTCCTGTGTGGAAGGCTGCAAAAGCAGAAGCGATCTGTCTTGCCCCTTGATGGGATCAAAGATTGTCCTTTCTCTACAGTTGCAAGAATAACAGAGAAGTAGAGCTGCTCCTTGTAAAAAGGTGCAGAGCCTCCTTGAGAGGAGTGACTCCTAGACAGCTGGCCACCTCCCTTGATTTGGAATGACAAGCCATAGAAACACTTGGCACTAAAAAAGCAAAGGTCTCACCACACCCACATTCTCACTGGCGCCTCACCTGCCACAGGTATGTGCATTCAGTTTCAACTAAGAATATCTCAATGCGTTGGAGGGGCAGGAAATAGTTTCGTATTGTGACTACGCAATGAGGGCTAGATCAGAGGGTGTTTGTATAACTTAAGTGGAGTAGGGAGTGTCTAAAGATGTATTTGGTCAAAACAATTTTCAGCCAGGATAAAGCAAAATCTGTAGCTGATCTAATGAAGCATGAGGGGGAAAAGAATGGAGTGAGACCTGTCTCTCTCAGTTCAGAAAATACCAGCACTGGTATGTGTGTGTTTGCATACGTTTGTACAAAACTGATGCTAGTGTGTGTGTTCAGTCAGGAGGACTCTTGAGGGGCAGTTCTGAAGAACGCTTCTCCACTCACCTCTCGAGTCTTTGCACAGCAGGCAGCTGAAGTGGAGGATTAACCTTAGCATGTGACGTAAGGCAGGATCAGGCTAACACTGTTTTAGTTTCAACCATACAAAACCGACAGGTTAAGTCCCAACAAAAGCTGTGTTCTTGAAAGATGTTCAGAGGGGATGTGTGCAGTTTGAAACAATTCTGTGCTTCCCAAGTCCATAATGTTAAGGTGATTGATACTTGTAATATATATTTTAAATAATGTTTTATAGATTTGATTTTTAATATTGCATAGGTGACTACCTCAGGAAATAAAGAATGGCGATATAGTGTCTTTCATTTAAATGTTCTAGAGCTAGCAGAAGCAGGACGATCCTTTGGAGGGGAGGAATAAAATTAAACATTGATGTCAGTGTAGATAACTGACCTCAAGGTAAGTGAGGATAGATGCAAAAAATAGCAGTTCCTGCAACCACACAGTGGTCCAGAGCAGAAGCTGCACTGAATTGACCTGTCTGAAATGGATTTGGCTGTCTCAGTTCCCCAGTGTCATGCACCTGCTGCCCAGGGGCTGCAAGAGAAGACACGGCCAGGAAAGTGCAGCTGGGAACCAAAGTGGGGAATCCAGGGCTTTTTTCTGTGGTGGCAGCTTGAGCCTAAGTCTGCTTAAAATAATCATGAGGAACACAGCCTGTTTAAGGACCTGGCAGCCCACCTTCCCCCCTGCCCCAAAAAAAAGTAGAGATGACCAAGGGGGAGAGCTAGGTATGACAACCGTAGCAACACCATTAACTTGTGCTGAGAAGAGGCTCAGTTTAGGAGGGAACTTTCAGAGTAAGAAGTGATTGGGAATCTGGAGGGCCTTAGTTTACAAGGCAGGACTGAAATTAGTAAACATTCCCAGTTTAGCCAGGCACTGAAGAAGGAAAATACCCAACATACTTAAAAGCCCTTGGAAGTACTTAAAAAGGAATGGAATTGATTGTGTGACCTGTGAAATACACAGGCATATACCAAGCATTTGGATCTTGTATAAATGTGAAGTTGTGGTTTGCCTGCAATGGCATGTGAGGAGCTTCTGTAAACGTTCAAGTGAGCCATTAATTCTTGCAAGTGTTGCAGAGCAAATGCTGTAAAAATCCAGCTTTGGTGCCAGAGGTAGTCATTCTGAATTCTTACTGCTCTTGCTTATGCACTTAACAGTAGATAGTTGGGGGGGGGGGGGGAATTTTGTGTCGACATGGAGAATCAGAATATGAATTTCTGACAGAATCCCTAGCTTTGGGGTTAACTCCCGAGCTTTAAAAACAAATAAAAATGTTAAAAGACACTTTCTTAGTCTTCAGATGGCTTTTTTTTTTTTTTTTTTCTTAGCTGGTCAGACTATGAAAGGTCTGTCTGAATAACTATTTAAAAGGGAGAGCTAAAGATATTTTGTTCCTCTGGCACCTAAGAAATGGGAATGGTTGCTTGCGCTCTAGCCCAGGGATGAATACAGCCATTCCTCCAGCGCTGTATCTCTTCCTGAGGACCCTTCAGATATGGAAACTTAAGATGATGACAATAGCACTTTCTCTCTGCTTCCAAATCCTCCCTAGGACACAAGTACATGCCTACCTGAACATGATAATCAAGTATACATCATATTTCATGGTAGGATGTGTGTTGGATTGTGCCAAGGTCATGCCTAGTTGTGCAACAGGAGACAGTGGTACTGTGCAGTCTTCAGCTGTTGACATTGTAGGTCCTCAGGGAGGGGTGGATGCCCTTGGAGCTTGTTCAGCACTTGTTCGAGGAAGCATCTAGAAGCCTGAAGCTGTGTTTATTAGAGGGTAACACAGGGTAATTTTGCATGCCCAAAGGGAGGAGGACTATTTTTATCTTTTTCTTTCTCTGCTGGAGGATCCTCATCGTTGCAGAGCTGTAGATGCTGCTCTGTTGCCTCTCTCTAAAATAAAGTCTAGGAATAGGACTCTTGTCAAAAGTTTCTGCCTTCTCTTGGGCTTTGTGCTTGCTAAGGGAAGGGAAATGCAATGGGGGCTTTTCATGCAAAAAGGGGAAATGTTCTGTCTTCCATTCAAATCCTAGCAAAGGCAGAAAAAGAATCCTGTTGACAGACCTCTCTGAGATGATTCCTTCTGTCCATCACTTCCTCCTCCCTATTTGATATTGTCAAGGAAGGCAGTTTTTTTGTCACATGTTTCCTATTTGGACTGATTTAAGTCCCCTTTAATCCTCCTCAAGATTTTCACCCACAAACACATCTCTGTGTAAAGAAAGGCAAATAGCAAAACTTGCTCTGCAAGTCATCTGTGTGAGGTAGAGGGAGGGTTGCATGATAAGATTGAATTGCTTTGGTTATGCTGGCTTTCCAGAAGAAAATTATTCCTTTGTGTGGTGTTTGATGTACATCTGCTCCATCCCATGAACAGGGCTAAAACATGAAATTTCTTGCCTTTGATGTAGGAAAAAGTCTTCTGTACTCTCTTTCCTGCAGTAGCAATGTAAGGGGCCACAGGATCTGTGGAGCGAGCCTGCGAGAGAACGTGTGGAGGCTTGTTCAGTGTTATTTAAAGCAACAGAAATTAAGGTATCCCAGTCAAGCATGTAACTGGATATACTTGGTCTTCTACTGTCTTTATTGTGGCTCAGTTGAAGGGAGTTTATAACAGGAGATACATAGCCTGATCCTTGCCAGCTTCTGTGCTTGATGTATCATTTGCAGGGAAGTAATACTCCCTCAATATGGATTCAGAATGATAAATTCGGCACTAGTGATTTCCTATTGCTGCTGCTCGTGCGCGTGCTCATAGGTGTGTTAAACTTTTATCTTGGTGAACGCCAGAGGCTCCCTTTGGTTGTTAAGAACTGGTCTTCTCCAAACACAATCAACAACATGAAGCAGACAGCCTAACAAACTCCTTTGACAGAGCCTAGGCAGAATCAGCTTTCCATTCCTGCAGTTGCAGGTCTCAAGATGCCTCTCAGAGATTCTGCAGAACTAGGGACTATTTTCCGTTAGATACACTCAAGTCATATATGTGTGTCTTAGTTTAGGCGCTCTCCACCCGTTGGTGAGAATTGCTTTAGTATTAACTAGGAATCCTGGAGTCACCTTTCCAATTTTCAAGAAAAGTTTAGATAAAAATGCAAACTTTTAAAAATGCAAACACAGTATTGGCTATGCTCTCCAAAATGAATAACATAGTGAGGAATGGTTATAAAAGGTCTATGGAAGAAATCTTGGAAATAGATCTGCTAGTCTGTTCTCTCTAAGATAAAATTTAGAGATAGCCTCACTTCTGCCTGTGTTCAGCTGCAGCCAGGCTTGCTCATCTCAGCTGAGTTTGTTAAAGAGCCCGTCCTTGCAAAGCATGCTGATGTTTTGTGACCCTTTGGTTCTTCCAAGGCTCCTGTTCAGCTATGACTTCTCTACTCCAACTATACTGCCTCTGTCGAGTTCAGAGAATGACTTTTTGAAGATCCATTATCTGAATGCCAGGCTACCTCCCCTCTTTGAAAATGCCAGTGCTGCTTTCACAGGTCAGATGCTGCCATCTGGTCTGGCTGATGCACAGCTCATTGTGATTAGTGAGGAATCTATCTCTCCATCAGGGTTCTGTTAAGCTGATGGAAGGGGCATTGCTGGAATTGCTTTCACTGGTCATCTTGGTCTTGTATTTGTGCAGACTGTTTGTGAGTATGTGACTGCTGTGTTCCTTTGAAAATCCTACAGCAGACAGTTGTGTCTCTCTTAAATTCAGTAGAAGCAGCAGATGTAGAGGAAGACATGGCTAGTGCAGGGTTCTGTTAGCCTTTTGTTGTTGATATACCTGTTGTGCAACAGGAACACAGCTTGCTGGAGGGTATAATATCCATGAAATCTTTGGTGTCTTTATCTCTGTATCTTACATAGCAAATAAGACTTTCTTTTTTTAAAACACAACAAGCCCTTTGGAAAGCTAATTGCTCTGTTCTTTCTTGGAAAGGAAGGCAGAGCCCCTGAACCAGCCGTGTTTGCTTGCTGTGTGCCAAGCAAGACACACAGATAAAAACTTTGAGAGCTCTCCTACTTGGGCCACAGCAGTCTCCTGGTGGAAGTGTTCATCTTTGTTAGCCATGTCAGCCCTTTGCTTCTCTGATCACCTGAGATCTACAGGACTCTATTACCAATTTACATGGCTAGCACAAAAAATGCATGAGGGGAGATACTTTTCTGCCTCAAAGAGCTTGTGAGTTAACATCCAAAAATATGCTGAAGTCTGAGGAAAGGACTGTACACTGGTTATTGATGTGTGAAGATACAGGTATAAAGAGGACTGCTGGGGGAAAAGACCCTCTTAACAGCTCCATGCAACTCAACATCCAGCTATAATCTCTCTTGGTGGGAAAGACCTCTGACAAGTAGAGATCTGAAGCCAACCATGACTGGGTGATTTTGTCTTGAAGTGGCTTCTACGATCTGGACACTCATCTCTTTGGCCTTCACAGTGTCAGGACAAATATGTAAATTTCTGCCTGCTTTGCTAAAGTAAGGTAACTCTGCATCAGAAGCCATGCTGAGCCTTAAAATGAATCCTGGAGAGAAGGAAACAGCTTGTGAGCTTGTGCACTGCCCCAGGTCCTGCTTCAGCTGGAAGGCTTTTCTCTGTGCCTGAAGTGGGCAACGGGCTGAGCCCTGCAGCAGAAGCCAGGACTGCCTGACGTACAAGGCTGCGCTGGTGCACCAGAGCAGGTTAGCCTGCCTGCTCAGCAAAATCTCACTGCCTAGATAAGCAGAGTTTGGCTCGTTCTGCTCTCCCACATTGTCTGCAGGATTGCATCATTACCCAGTCCACTCCCATTATTTGATCAGATAAAGCTGACCAAAGGACTCCACTAACCTTTGGAAGCATTCAGTGACGGAGATCTTGGGGCGGTGGTGCCCGCAGGAGCACGCAGCTGGGGAGCCACCTCTCCTGTGGCTGAGGGAGGGGGAATCTCCCCGTGTGGCCTGGGGTAGGGGAACCCCTCTGCCCATGAGTGTCTGGGTACAGCCTCCCTCCTTGCCTTCAGGCGTCTCCCCATGGACTGACTTACTCCTCTGGAAGCATCGGCCAAGGCATCCCTTCACATAATTAACTGGCAACCCTGTGCTTCACTCCTGCAGCTGGCACAGGTCTGCAGAGTTCTACTGAGATCCTCTCCAAGCAAGATTTCCTCATGCTCAGCATGCCTCAGAATGTATCACATTATTAAACTTCCCTTATTTGGTGCTTTTTCTGCGGGCGTCCCATTTTCTCCCTCCACCTTTAGCCATTCCTACGCCTGACTCCCTGCCTTCACAAAGGTGGTCTGATGCATGCATCACCCTTTCTAAGCACCTTCTGCAGTCTGCCTTGCTCACTTCTCCCCAGCCTTGCCCTAGCAAGCAGCCTGCAAACAGGTCCCTAATCTGCCCCAGGGCTGATGCTTTGCTGTTCATGCACTGCAATATGGTTCTGCAGGTTTTTCTCC
Organism: Balearica regulorum gibbericeps; assembly: GCF_011004875.1. Classification (NCBI taxonomy): domain Eukaryota; kingdom Metazoa; phylum Chordata; class Aves; order Gruiformes; family Gruidae; genus Balearica; species Balearica regulorum. The sequence goes on from NC_046184.1 coordinate 54,252,656, forward strand.
CAGCCGATGGACAGGTGCCTGCCCGAGCTGTTTGCTTCCAGCTCTGCCTTCCTTGTGTTTTCCAGGGTGCAGGGGAGATGTGAGCTGCCTCAACAGTTCCCGTGTGGCTCTCCCCATCTTGATGGTGTTTTAAAAGACACCTCTGTGCTTTGAAGCCTCTTGCCAGGGGAAGCTACTACAACCTCTGTGCAGGTGGATGTCCCTCCACTGCACACCTGCAGGCATATCCCACCTCAGCTATTCAGGGGACTGACTGGCATCTGTATGCACACATGTTCTAGAAGATACAAAGCAATGAGGTAAATGCTAGAAACCAATGGAGATCTGGATGGGCTCTCTGGGTAAGTCTTATTGCTTAGTAATGTAGGACTGCTTGTTAGGAAGAGATGGTTCATTTATATTCATCAACTTCTTTCAACTCATTAATTATATTAGTCTTAAATCCTTTTGATGAGTAAAGAGAAGGATGGCTAGATTTAGGGCAAACCTGTCAAAATTTTGTGCTGTCCTGAAAGGTTAGGATACATCCTAACCAGTAACAGACTCAACAGTGTCATTTCTCTGCTTGATGATTATAAATGAGTAGTTAGGAAAGTCAGATTTCAATTGACCAGCAGAGGTTTTAATGATGTGTACATCTAGATTAACCACTCCGGAGATTGGGGATTATCAGCTCTTATGTAATAGCAGACTTTTTTAATTGGAGCAGGACTGCAACAGATGTTGTGTTTGCTAAAGAAACCAGACTGTCATGTAATACATCCAGAATGTGTGTTTTGTTTGGCACATGGATTGCCACTTTCCTGCCTTTACCTCTAGTAAAAACACACTACTGATCACACAGGAGAATCATTATAGGTTGGATTTATTTCTTATTTGGGTTGTCAGGTAAGAATTAAAGTTGGTTTAGTTGAGTTCCAGTTCAACACAGCTTCAGATCTATTGTGTGAGTTCAGTTCTGGCTGAGGAAAAGCTAACCCCATGTAATGTAAGATCTAATAATCTAATGGTAACTTCACCCCAATGTACATCACAGCCCAGTAACTTGATAAAGCCCTTGGAGTCAGCAATATTTCTCGAATCCATAGTATATGTGGGATTTCTTCATTCACATACAGCATAGGCTTTTTTCTTTTTTTTTCTTTCGACATACTTTAGCTTATGCCACACATGATGGGTTGTGTTGTGTACTAAGCAGGTGATCAGAGCCAAAATTTGTAGCGATTCCTTTTGCCTTTTAATATGTAAGTACAAAGGCAATGTATTTTCTGTGTGATTAAATGAACCTCCCCACAAGTCCCGGAAACAGAGTATTGCGTGCTTGCTGAAATGCAGCGGCAATGTCTGGTGTCCAACAGCTGCTAGGTTTTACCGTGGAGTGAGGTCCAGTCTGCAGCCAGGGATTCCTGGAAAAAGCACTTTACAGCCTTTTCAGGAGAGCTGCTCATGTGCCAGTTGGTGTTTTGTTACTGAAAACAAATGTCTGTTATGGTAGTTTGAATGAACAAAGAAGGGATTACGGAGCAATGAAACAATCCTGGAAAAGGAGAAGAACCTGCTGCGGGGAAGCCGAAGCTTCCCTTTGCCATATCATGCACACATCAAGAGCTGTCCCTCATCTCCGACACTTTCCTGGATTGCTTATACTATTAGCTGAAGCTGTGTTTGCTTTTCTGAAGAGGTTGATTGGCAATTAAACCTTGACTAAACCCTTCCCTGGGGTATAGCTGTCACTTAGGGGGTGTCACTTTTGTTTACCAAGTAAAACAGCCAAGGCTGCTGGGTCTGAAGAGTAGCAAGGAGCCCAGGGGTTCCCACAGGAGACCTTGCTCGTCCTTCCACCCAGCTAAGTGAGAGGAAAGGAGCACAGCAGGGCTGGAAAGGGACTCCTTAGGTTGAGGTTACCGACCCAAACTGAAGCACATGCTTGCTTTCTCTCCATACTGCAAGCCAGAAGCTTTATAAACTTCCTTCCTTCCAGCCAAGTCCTCTCTATTTGGCTACTAATAATGGCTGTGCACTGGTGTCCCTCCCCCTAGCCTTAGGGGAACTCCTGGTTTGTCAAGAAGGTTGGAAGAATAATAATCAAGGCCAGAGACTTGGCAGTTGGCTGTATTTTCGGTCTGGTTCAGATCTCACCTCCTCCCAGCCCCGGGCACAGCATCCAGGCTGGGAGTTCTTGGAGTATGGAAGTTTCTACTTCACATTCAACAATGTAATGCTCTTTTCTAACCCAGCATCGCTGCTTGTTTAGATCCGTGCAAACATGGCAAGTTTACAATATCTTTAGTGACCGTCAAGTGAGATGGCAGATGTCCCCACAGGCTTATCTGAAATCAGGAGAGAGTTAAATGAAGGCATGAGGTGAGACAGAGAAACTATCTCAGCAGCAGATCCAGAGACATTTTGAGTTCTGCCAGCTGGTGTGAATCATCAGTGGAAATTTCCATTTGAACTCTTGATGGAATGATGGATTTTTGTTTAAAGGAGTGAGGAAGAGCGTGTGTGTTCATCCATATATGTGTGACTGTGTGTTTAAGACTGCATATTTGAAGAGTTATTGTTTCTTTGCTTTTATCAGAAGACTTAAAACAGTAAGAGTAGGAACTTTATGGACAGACTACATTTTCCAGTCAACTCTCTCTTTGAAATTTCCACTCTTTAATTCTATCACAATAAAGGGAGAATAATGAAATGGATTACATTAGGGCCGCAGCTTCATTTCTCAAGTACTTAATCTCTCTGGCTAGGATTCAAATCTATGGCCTCAAGTGCTCCATCTTTACGAAGTGCAGCCACTGAACTAGACAGCATTTAAAGAGTGCAGATCTTTCAGATCACAAAGCAAGCAGAGGGGTCCTATTGCAGTGCAGCACGTGCTAAACATCCTGCAGCGAATTTTCTATGGAAAACCATTTTGAGTGGTGCTCCTGGCTTGTGATTCTTCACTCTCTTTCTACCTGCCTGGCTACCACGTCCACCAACAGCCCCCTCACACCTTGCAAGTCCTGCATTTTTAATCTAGTTTTAATACATACTGCAACAACAGAGGCAAAAGCGTGGCTGGCAGTGTAAGGCTGGGCATGGCTGGGCTGCTACGTGTGCGTGCTTGCTCACAAGTATGCGTGTTTGTGTGTGGTTGTGTGCCCACTGAGATTAGGTGGAAACTGCAAAGAGAGGCATCATTTTACAAAGTAAGCGGCTGGAGCAGGAATGCTACTAGGCCTCTTAAACACACCCATTTAAATATCTGCCTTAGTTAAGCAGATAGAATAAAGCACTATTTCCCCCCTCATTTTCCCTAAGTACAGCTACGTGAATGCGTACCATTATGTCATAGATTTTTATGCTGCTTAACTACCTGATGCAGCAGGCATGCACCAAATGAACATTGCTATGTCTCTTAGGGAGCTTAATGTCACTGGCGATACTAGGAAGTTGGAGATCTCATAAAATATCAGTTGTGATTAGCAGGACAGGAGGAAACTTGAAAGACCTTTATGTTGATGCAACAACTGATCACTCCTGGCAAATATTGCACCAGGAGAATCATTCAAGAAAGGATTTTGGTGGGAGGAATGCAGAGCTGAACTGCAGTCCTGGGCCTCTAGTGAGGCAGTATCGGGGGATACTTATGTGCCTGTGTTGTCCTCAAAGTTAGAAAAGCAACCCGCTCACCTTAATGTGCAACGTGATGTAAGAAGTGGTAGAAAGAGGCCTGTCTTCTGCCAGGTGAAAGGAAGGTGCCCAACAATGTGTTGGCCTTTTAAATGGAGGATACCAAGCTCTGTTGCTTAGCCAGTTCCATAACCTCCACCCAGTGTGAGGGTCTTAGGCTACCACCTGCAGGCCCCCAGCAATGGTGGGACCTACTGCTATCTGTGCATGCCTGAGGAGCGCCAGACCTCCAAACTCCCAGGGCATGCCATCTACCTGTGCCAGAAACCATGTGCTTCCAGGCTGCTGCTGTCTGCAGAGCAATTCCCCTGGCACCTGGGTTGCCAAAGGGAGGGGAGTCTTCAGGATTTGAGTTAAAAGGCATTTTGTGCCCACTGAAAGCATGGCCCTAGCCTTACCCTGATGAAACGCACATTCTATTTTTCTCTCATCCCATCTCTCTGAGCGTTTGCAAGGCTGCATTGGCCTTTTTGCAGACACACTGTGAGCTGAGGAAGGGGACTGCAGCATGGGCTGAGCTAGGGGTCCCCTCATGGTTGCTCACATATGAGTGCTTGAGCTGCCCTGAAAGGCATCTGAGGAGTTTTATGGTCATACATAATCATGGTCAAGCAAACTTTACCTAGGGTGAACTAGCAAGCAGAACTGAGGCGTTGGCTTTATAAACCATTTATATGTATTATCTGGCAACTATTACTCACTGCATTTCTGCCAGGTCAGCACTGGCATGACACTTCCAGCAGTCTCCTCTCAAATCACAGGGACCCACAGACTGTAATGCCCATGGCTGCTGGAAAATGTCTGTGTCTGTGGAGCAGAGCAGTGCTAGAAGCTCCCACCTCCATTTGCCTGAGCTTTGCTGCCAAGCACCTGACACCCCAGAAGATGAAACTGCACAGAAGAGAAGCTCCTTCTCCCAAGGCTTCAGTAAGAAATTCTTCATCAAGGCTGGCACCAAAGCCTTGTGTGTTATCATGGTCTTCAGTTACATTTCCCTGAAGCCTGACTGGGATTCCCAGAGACCTACGTGTCTCCTCAGCAGCTCTCCAGCTCCAAGAGGTGACACTGGGATTTGTGGCACCCAGAGATCAAGAACTGCCCGCCCTGAGGACCTGCTCTAAACTGCAAGAAAATATTCATGAGAAATAGGCTGTGAATTCAATTACTTGACGTTGTCTTACAATTGTTCCTATTTTTCTCCCCTGCCACACATTTCCTTCAAGAAAAATCACAGCATTGATTAATGATTAGCCTTGGTTGGATAACACACACCAAACAAAACTGCCAGCTGAATCCCAGGCCATAGTTCTGCAGTCAATAGTAGATTTGTGCACAGCCTTATCGCTCAATAGGATGTGTCTGATTAAGATTAAACATGTAAATACGATTGTATTTTTTATAATTTAGACAGGACAGACAGTATTAAGTTTATGCCAGCTTTTATGCTGACTGTATAGGTACACAGATCTGTACCAGCATGAAGCTTGTTGATAAAAAATAAAACAAAATCTATCAACATTTTTTTTTCTTTCTGATGAAGTCTAAAAGGGAGGGGTGATTTATGTTGGATCTCAGCTTTGTTTTGTGTCATTGTGGTAGTGTTTGATCCAGGAGCAGTAAAGCAGAATTTTCTGTATCATTGAGCAGGGAGGTTTTGTGTGCAACCTGATTCCCAGGAATGCTTCTGGCATGGAAGCAGTCTTCTGCAGAGACTTTACCCAAGGCACTGCTGGCAGGAGAAACCAACTTCAGACTCCAGGGCAGGATGGCTGTCTCAGAACATCTATTGCCAACAGTCACCCATGCAAGAGAGGGCCCAATCCTCTCTCAGCGAGAATCTCAGCCAGTCATCTTAACCCCACGGTGTGGAGTGGAAAAGGAGGGAAAAGGGAAAACTACTCCAGGCACTGTGGGCAAAGAATACCGAAGGGAAGACCATTAGGGACCAGGCAAGAGTACCAAAACGAGCACTGGCACACAGGGAAAGCAAAGAGTGACTCCTCCTGGAGTGCTTTGCTGAGTCTCTCTGTTGGGCTTCACCAGCTAAAGATGCAGCCAGACATGCCCTCTCTCCTAAATCATTTCCCCAGCCTTGGGATCAGCCTTTCTGGGACAGAGAAAATGCAGGTTCTCCTGGATCTCCCTTGGCATGTCTTCCTTTCTGGGGGTATCAGGCAACATCCCCACCAGTTGATATGTTTTCAGATCCCTTGTTTCCTGAGAGTTATGCACTTCTCCCCAAATGTCTGTCTATATACAATACCCATTCATCCATATCAGTGCAACTTGCTGCTTTGGGAACATATCAGCACAAAAGCAGATGAGGTTAATGCCATAAAGGAGGACTGGAGCCTTCTTAGCTGCTCTGGCAAGTGGACAGGCACAGGATACCTCCAGGAAACTACATCTAGAAGAATGGCTCACTTGTAATGAGTGAAATGTTTATCAGCACAGTGATGAAAGGCCTAAAGGAGGTGATAAATCTAATTATTTTTTATAACTTGCTTACAGCCTTTAAGAGACCCTGTTTTGTTGTACAAAAAGGCTCTTCCTAGCCAAAGTGATCACAGCTGCAGATGCTCTTAGCTGATCTCCACTTATTTCTGCCTGTTCTTGCTCCAGTTTCCACACTTATGGAGTATGAAAGACAGAGTGACCCCTGCCCCTCTGGAATAGGAGCAAGTCTAAGGCACAGTTTCAGTGGGTGCTCCAGGAGCCACCCCTTACCCCTAGGTTTCCAGGTACTAGGCAGGCTGGCCGTACCTGGGATGGTGTGCAGAAATGATCCTGTTTGCAGCGCAGCAAAGCATTATGTTCTTAGTGGAGGACCAGGCAGTCTGTTTCCATTATATTTCCAGGAGGAGGGTCTTCTCACCAATCAGGGATGCTCTGGCAGATAATTCACAGGTTTTAAAGTTTCTGTTCATAGAATGTACTCAGTAGCACTGATTTCAATATTTTAACAAGTCTTCTTACCCTCTTCTTGCACAAATCTCTTCCCCTCCCAGTAAATGAACGTCTTGTACCAGGAATGTGGGCATTTAGGAGCCAGGAAGAGAAAGAGGTTGGCCAAAACCTACTCATTTAAAGAAGGGAACTTCTTTGAGAGGAGGCAGCAATCAACACTCAAAGCAAAGCAAGGCACATCACTGTTACATACTAGAAATGTTTATTTTGTTCCCGAGACTGAAAATGGCAGGGAGCAAAGCATACAGTTTGGAAGAGCTCATGGCTGCAGAGACAAGTAACAGCTCTGAAGGACACCAGTATGAGTTTCTTCTGTGATTTTTTTAGATAACATTTACTTTTTGGTTCCACACTTCTCATTTCCAAAGGAAAAGGATTCAACTCTTAGACAGGGGTTTTGGTAATCCTTGGATACATGCTTTCAGAGCTAGAGCACAAGGGATTCAGGACCCCCAGGAGAAAACCCAATGTTATGCAGAGGTGCCACATGTCCCTTTCAAGAAACGACACCCTCTGCCCTTGTCTTTGCTCCTGTCTAAGGCAGAGGTGCTCCAAGCTGGCTGCCTGGGCTGAAGACCCATCACTTCTGTGCCAAGCTGTTTCCAAGGGTGTCATAATGTTTATACCTGAACTGATTTAAAGACGAAGGAAATGGACGGGGCAGGACAGGGTGGAGGCTGCTGTAATGTTAGCTCAGTATGACTGTGATAAGTGCTGGCAGGGGGGATTTTTTCAGGGAGCAAGGCTGTTCTTGTGTTGTCAATGTACTGCATAGGTAGCTAAGCAGAAGGAATGACAGAAGCATATTCACAACGCAGCCAATATCAGTGACCAAAAATAAACATGTTATTTAGACACATTCCAGAGTGCCAAGCACCATCTCTCCCCAGGCATCTACTTACTTTATTACTTTGCTTAATGAAAGATACTAACCCAGTCCCTGAACCTCCCAGACATGCTCTCTCCCCCAGATCTGGCTGAGCTGAGAGGGGATGCAGCACTCTGTCCTTCACTGGCAGCTCAGCCCTGCAACACTGAAGCCCACGGAGCATGGCTGGCCCGAGGCACCGTGGGCAGCACTGGGCATTGGCACCCCCACGGGAGGCAGCAGGGCCAGGCAATGCCAGCAGCGAGAAAGGGAAAAGAGCACAGTGGACATAGAGAGAGAGCCCAACTCTCCTCCTCCACCTTGTCCTGCTGCCCAGGGACTGTAAGGGGAGGTGTGGGTGCCTGCTGCCCTCAGGAGTCAGTCCCAGCTGCAGTCCTTGCATCTTCTTGTCAGCCGTAGCCACTGCTCCTTCCCATTCAACAGTAGCCAGCTTGCTTGTCTAGGGCTGTGGCATGGCCAAAGCAAGCTGGTTTGCTACCAACAGGCTCCCACCCAAAGGAACTTCCAAAGTTACCAGCATTTTGCTACTGGATTGTGGTGAAATGATTTTGGAGACTTGCTATGCAATTCAGCTGACAAGTGTAAAAATCTGTATCTGAATTTATTATCTTCAGTTGGAGAGAAACAGACACTGCTCAGCTGTGATTGGGTTTGTCATGAGGCAGGTCAACTGAAACTCCCCTGGAGTGACTCTTTCTCTCCACGAACTATGGGAATCCAGATGACTACCTCTGATCTGGTGTCTACTCTGTAGACACCTAGGAGTCAATTTAATTGCCCACACACTGGTGTCTAGGACCATTTGAGATCCCCTGGGTTAGTCAGTGTGAGCTGATGCTCCAGAAGGATAGTTTCCCACAGCTCTTGTATCTTCTATGCCATCCCTGTGATGGTGACTGAGTTACAGATCACTGAGCTACAGTAACTCCAATGAACTATTTGTCTATGCTGATGCACCAGAATGAAGTCCATATGGTGGACATCTACATCTTAGTACCTACGTATGAGCTGGGCATCTCAGCTCTGAAATAGCCAGTGGAGATTCGGCACTCAATCCATTTGCTCTTACAAAGGTGATTTGAGATTTCTGAGGGTTTCCAAAATGTCTGCACAGGACTGCTAGATCTGATACAGGAGGTGTCATGGTACAGGACCCATGTGCTCCTGGAGTGGTCCCTGGAAGCTGAGCAGGATACCCTGTGGCATCTACATGCTGATGTGCAAGCAACTAAGGTGAGGCCCCAGACAATCCAGCCAACCACACCTGAGAGCATTTCAGTGCACACAGAAATAGGCACCTGCATCCAATCAGCTGGGCCAGTCTTTCTGACTTTCTGGCTATTTGGGAGCTGAGACACCCAGCTCACATTTAGGTAATAACCGTCAAACATCTAAATTTAGGTGCCTCTATCAGCAAATTGCATCCTATCCCTAAAGCAAGGTGACAGTCATCTCACCTTTCTGGTGTGATCGTCGTGCTGTTTGTACTAAGTCACGCAGACTAGCAATTCTTCTCCACCCTTCGGCATAGCATGAGGGCCACGGGCATCATTTCTCAGCCTACCTACCACAACTCAGCAGCACTTGGGCTCCTAAGTCACTTGGGAAGTTTGTTTTTTTTAAATGTAGCCCCATTTATTAGTCTTTTGAAAGTACAAGGTGTGTTTGATGACTGACACTCAGGGATTTCTCAGGCATTCTGGAAAATGCAAGTGTTACTCATCTTTTCTTCTTTTTTTTCCCTCACAAACCTGATATAATCTGACACTCTGCCTTCCATGGGGGTTTGTGTGTCTGTGTAAATGTAGGTAAGTAGCTGACAGTCCATAATGTGCTCTGACAAGATGCAAATGGGCTGGTGGTAACCAGTGACCTTTGAAAGCTTCTTGGGATGTCTTCTAAACTCCTCTCCATCACTCCTTTCCTCCTCTCATTTTTCACAGCTGACTCCTTCTTGGCTGGCTCACTAAGCCAGGGACCTACTTTAAAGTTACGATTAATTTCATGTAAAGAAACCTGTAACGTCTTTTCCTAAGAAGCCTCAGGATTTTACACTGAAATGAAAGTAGGAAGGACATGAGGAACTGTTCTAGGGCTCAGCATGGCCCACCCTGCAGTGACTGCCCTGAGCGTTGCCTTTCGTTCGATGAGCCGCTCATCCCTGCAGGTCCTCGTGTACTTCTGGGAGGTGTGCAAGAGAGGACTCTCTTGTATGTGTTTTGTGGCAATCTCCACACGTGACATTCAAAAGGGATCAGCACCCAGAAATAAGCCGGGGGCCCTAAAATAGACAAACAAACAAAATTAACATGCAGATAAGGCAACCATGCGCAGGCAGACCTCAGCACAGGCATGTACAGCTGCTCCTTTGGTTTTGGGAAGGAGCACAACCTCCACGGGGTGGGAGGGATTTCCAGGTTTAGGGGCTGTGTGTAGGGACCGAGTGCTTGGTGTGGATAGGCTCTGATGTCAATTCCTTAATCAGAATAATGAAATACTCCCAGTGAGTAATATTTAAAATAACAGATGAAGTCATGAACACGTTGGAGGTACCAGGGGCTTTAGATGGGATTGCACCGATAGGTGTGTCAGGCCAGAGGCAAAATGTAGAGCAAGGGGGGATTTGTCATTGCCTTCATTCATTAACCATTTGGGCCAGCAATTTGGACAAAGTGAGTCAGCACTCATGAGCAGACAGAACTGTGCCTTCGGAGAGCAGGGCTGGGCTTGAGCAAGACACCAGGAAGGGCGCCCGTGGCTGTCACTGGGACAGGTGGAAGGGATGAGCAGAGGAGACAGGTCCCCGCACACAGACGCAGCACCCAGCAAGAGCCCCGAGGAAACTGTCTCTGGATCCAGGCTTGCAGCCACTCTCCCTCCAGGTGCTGTGGGACCGTTTGCATCCAGCAACCTCCTTGTCTTCCACGTTGCAAGCAGTTATCTGGCAAGAAAGCATGCAAAGAGACAAAAGGCTTGGAGCAGGGAGGGGACGCACTGCTATTCATAGCCACCGTCCCCACCTATGGGTGCTAGGAGTCAGACTGGGGACAACCTTATCAGGCGCTTGGCTGAGCAGCATTCAATCCTGTCCCAGGGCTGGGACAAGCAGCGGCTCCTTCTCCACCCCAAAGTAGGGGTGAGTGCCCTGCTGACGTCAGGAGGCCTTACTTCATTTCCTGGCACGGGGACCGTATTTTCATAGCCGTGTCCTGTCGGAGAGGAGAGGCGGTGGAACTGGAATAGGCATGCTCAGCCACACCTCCTCAGCCCTCCAGCTGTTAAAGCTCCCAAGGAGGGCGAGCGTGGGGCTGCTGCTTGGCTGGGGTTAACAGGAGCCGAGGTGACTGTCTTACTGGTGCATTGGGAAGTTGCCTTTTCTAGCCGGAGCCTCCTTGTTGCCTTCTCCAGGCAGGACCCAGAAAGGTAATTCAAGGCAATTTCCTACAGGATCCAAAGCGGACCTGCCTTCTGCCGCTGGGGTTGGATGGCGCGCAGGACCGTTGCTCTGGGCGGTGGGAGAGCAGGGGCATGGGGTACCACAACAAACAGATTGCCTCCCACCCTTGGCTCTAACATGGGATTGCCAGCTGGAGCTGGGGGATAAATGGCAAACTTTCCTAGGAAGTTATTTGAAATTTGTGGCTGGATGGGTGTTATTTTATGCACAAGTATCAGTGAGAGAGGAGGCTCAGGGTGGAGGGAAAAGACTCAGCACTACAGCGAGAACCATGATTTGGGGTGAGTGGACCCAGCAGTAGTGAAGTGACTGCATCACAGGCTCCCTCGTACAGACTGCAGAGCCCCTTGGAAATCCCAGACGCTTGTGTAGGTGCCAGAGGAGCACACTTGGCATCTGGGGGGCAACACTCACCCAGGAGACAGGGCAGAGACTCTTCATGCCTCACTAGCACATCTACCCTGGAAAAAAAAAGAAAGGGGAGTAAAAATCAGCACAAGTGGCCCAGTTCTCCAAGGTGCCAAGGTTCTTTCCATCCTATTTTTTCCAAACGCTGTAGCAGCTGACTGTGTGGCAACCGACACTTGCAGTAAGCACCAGTCAAGACCTAAAGCTATGAGTGTGCTCTGTGCTGCCCTGGGGTCTCACGCTGGCTCTCTGGGCTCTCCACATGCCCCGACAGCGGGCACCAGTCTGTATCTGCCTGAGCTGTGAATAGATAAGTTTATCTGATTGACAGTAGATTTCTGTGGTTAAAATTGTAGCATTTTCTCTCCAGATTTTCAGAAAGGTTTCTTATTTCTTGCTCACAAATGTCCAGATAACTCTCAGCTATTTGTGCAAAAGATCATAAAACCCAAAAATTTTGTGAATTACGATTTGTGAAAACTCCCATGTGTGTTATTCACCAATTCCATTCTCTCCATGGGAGTCCAGAGTTCCTGCATATTTGCATAATTTGCATATTATTATTATTTTCTTTTTGAAGACCTGCACATCTCCTTTTACACAGTGAGGTTAAAAGCTGGAAAAATACTCCACTATTTATAAGCAAGTCACACTGAGGCATATGTGGGGCTGAGAGTGAGTCAGTGATATTTTCTCCCTTCGTTCATCCTTTGATTAGATCCACTGCCATTTATTGAAGACCCAACCTTACCTCCCTAAAGTCTCTTGGAAGGGTTTTAGAACCAACTCATAAACTGCAGTGTGTTGTTCTGAAGGGGGAAAATGAAGGAAAATGACATAGCGAGTACTAAACACTACATTTTGCAAGAGGAACTTTTTTCTTTTTATCTCGGAAAAGAAAGCCCTTGGTTTTCCAGTGTGGGTCACTGTTGAGGCCGGATTCCCCCATGTTTCATGCCAATATTGTATCTAAAACTCCTGTTTTGATAGATTTGAGAGACACAAGCCTAACTGAGCAATTTGGTACCTAGAAAGCCCCTGGGATCTAAACTCACTCAGTGCCTGCACAATGGGCCACAAAGTGCTCAATATCCTTGTGCAGTGATTTCTGCACATGCTTCAGGCTCACAGGAAAGTAGGGAACTTAATTCCCCTCGGCAATGGGCAGAGCTCACCTAAACATCCCTTTTCTCCCCTGGCAAGACAGGCTTAAACCAGGCTTACTCAGACAGCACTGAACTCATGATGAGACAGCAGGAATGCGCTGGGTGCATTAGAGACCTCGTCCATCCTTGACACGTGGACTCCTCAAGCAGTAACTTGGTTACTTCTCGTGCAATGAACAGCATTAGTTCTGACATGTCAGGCCTCCAGCCAGCGCAAGGCAATATCTTGGAGAGGGGACCAAGGTTTTTGAGACAGTTCTTATTGCTACGCTGCCATGAAGGAGGTGGAATATGAGTTTGGGGCTCATGGTTGGTGGCCTATATTTGCTATTTAAATCGGAGTGAGAAGAGCTACACCGGAGGTTAGTTATCTGCAGGGTAGAAAGAAGGTAAAGTTCCCCTTCATTCATACCCGCAAACCAAAGCCAAGAGTGTTTCAGAGAAAGTAACAGAGACTAAAGAAACAGAGTAATGAGTTTCCTGTTCTGCACTGCTCATCTCTGAACCTCACTGGAACAAGGTACTGATATTTTTTGAACTTGTCAAAAGAGCGTAAGCCGTATTATGACTAACAGCTGCTCTTGTATCACAAAAGTGACAAGGCAGCTCAGTCTCCGTGCTGCAGGGCACCAAGCTAACACCTGCAAAAGTGCCTCACCTTCTCCCCACTCCCCACACTCCTACGGCATTGCACAACCCCAGGCATAGTGCAGAGGTCATGCAAGGTGAATCATCTCCTGCTAAGGGGCTTGGCTTGCCCTTCACAGAGAGCCGATGCCACACAAGGGGACGGCTCTGCTCCCACAGCTCCATGTCCCTAGCAGTGTGGTGTCCTTGCCCAGTGGGGTATGGACATCTGTCCTGCCTCTCTTTCTCCTCTGCTGACAGCACCCAAGTGGTTGATATGACAGCCTGTGTCTTTTCTTCTTCTACAGCTTTGGGGAAACATTTCACGGGGAGGTTGTTCAAGAAGGCAAGAGGATGACGACGTCACCTCCCCGAGGCTGTGGCAGCATCGATGCTGACTACTACCTGCTCTGTGACATGGAGCAGGCCTGGGGGATTGTTCTGGAGTCTCTGGCTGCAGCTGGTGTCCTTGTCACCATTTTCCTCATCTGCTCACTCTTCTTTCTCATCTGTAAAGTACAAGACAACAGCAAACGGCACATGATCTCCGTCTATTTCTTCTTTCTCTTAGGCACGCTCGGCATTTTTGGTCTCACTTTTGCCTTCATCATTAAACTCAATAATAGGACTCGCCCCACTCGGTTCTTTCTATTTGGAGTCATCTTTGCTCTCTGCTTCTCATGCCTCCTCACCCATGCCTGCAACCTCAACAAACTCGTGAGAGGAAGAAAGCCCTTCTCCTGGATGGTGTTGCTGCTCCTCATTGTTTCCTTTGCCTTGGTACAAGTTGTGATCAGCATTGAGTACTTAGTCACCATGCTAGTAAACGAAAAAGACAAATTTCTGAATATGTCTGTGGAGGAGACCAACAGGGACTTTGTCATGCTTTTGATCTACGTGCTCTTCTTGATGGCTCTGACCTTTTTGGTTTCCATGTTCACATTCTGTGGGTCATACAAAAGCTGGAAGAGGCACGGGGCGCACATCTTTGTCACTGTCATGTTCTCCATTGCCATTTGGGTAGTGTGGATCACTATGCTCACAAAAGGCAACACAGTTTTAAACAAACAAAACTGGGATGATCCTGTCGTGGCCATTGCTCTGGTGTCTAATGGATGGATCTTTCTCATAATGTATATCATTCCTGAAATTTGTTTCCTCACTGCCCCTCTGAAGCTAGAGGACTACCCTCCAGAAGATGACTTCTGCCAACCCAAGTTCATAAAGCAGACAACTGGAGTGGACAACCATGCCTACACCCAAGATGAAATTGTGCAAGGTATGATGAAGTGAACGGCTCCACTGTCCCTCAACCCTAAGCACACATGCACCACTAATGAGCTAAAAGGGGTAGGAGGGCGACAAGAAAAGATTTTAAGATGATGGATAATGTAGAGGTAGGAAAAAGTTTCAGACTGATGAAACTTCAGAAATGCAAGTGAAAATGAATCTCCAGACAAGAAGGAAAAGAGTAAGGACCAATGCAAAACCAAAGATGTGTAGGAGGAGTGACTGAGTAGGAGACTGAGTGTGTGTCAGGGCTGAGACATAAGTCCTTATGATTCTGTTATGTCTGGAAAGTCTGTGTAAAAATTCAGGAGTCTTTTGTTTGTCTCTTAGCAATGCTCCAGCTTTTCAGGCCTCTCCAGGTAATACCTTGGAAATTATTTATTCCAGTTCTGATCTGGTTCCCATTATCTATTTAAAAATGAACCTATCATCCAAAAAGGAGGCAAGGAAGTCTTACTTTTCTGTGCGAGTCTCATGCCTACTTGGACAAAGCAAAACGTTTTATCAATTGAGGCTTCCCAAATCTATGGGTGGGAGATGTGACTGCATTCCCTGTGGATCTGCTACTGAGATCACATTTGTCCCCTGGAGTCAGACCTCCAGGTTTGTAAAAGAATAGCCGAGAAAGGCTGTGCTTTCCCAGGGAATACTGCAGAGAGGGTCTTGTGCATACAAGTGGGAGGGATTTGGCCAGTGATAACAGTAATTGTGAGGCAACAGGAGGTGTCTAAACTCCAAGGCCACTTATGTCCCGTTATTTACAATACCATTCATTCCTGCTTTCACAAGGAAATATTTAATAAGTCACTCACCTATGGATTTTAACTCATTCCTGCCTGCATATTGCAGAGTTTGGTCAGTCTAAAAGCAGCTGCTAACATAGCCACAGGCCCTTTGAGTCTTCCTTGATGTGGTATTTCCAAGCTACCATATAACACTAACTCACTAACTTTCCCTCCCTCTTGTCTTGTGCCTCAGGAGATACAGGAGACCTCAGCTACTCCCCATACTCTTCTCACTTTCAGATGAAGGTAAGTTCATGCCCCCCTTCACCCGTTTCACCACATGTAGGCTATCGTTCAGCTGCTGAAGGGAAGGAGAAGGGCAAAAGACAGATGGACCTAGAGCAGGCTCTGTGAAGGCAGGCAAGTGCTTCACATGGAGCCAGGCAATACCATGACACATGTTCATGGAGGTGCCTGTGGCTGGGAGGAGAGAGCTGTGACATGTCTGGGGACACGGGGAGGCAAGAGGGGCCCAAGGTAAAGTCTGAGGTTGTGGTTTTCTAAACTTCTGGATTTGATATCACATAAGAAGTCCTCTCTTTGAGCATAGTTCCTGCAGTAGACTGTGCCCTTTCCTCAGGGGATTGTGCTCCTTTCCCCAGCCCGTGCCCGGAATGTATTCCCACCAGCAGTCACTGGAAGTTGCAGTGCAGATCCAGAGTGGGCAGTCTGCATGTCCCCATGTCCATTCACCAGTCATTCAGACCACAGCCTAGCCAGGGCTAGTAGCTCACATCATAATGCCCCACATGTCCTCTGGTGACACGTCTCCATTACTGGTTTGTTCTGCCAGGATCCTTTTACACAGCCCCATTGATCACACTCTCACAAAACCTTCAGTTCTGTGTTTTGGGGGTTTTTTTTAAACCCTATTCTATCGCTTCTCTCCAGTTTTGAAAGGTAAAAACTTTCCTGCTTCCTTTTCAGACCATCGAACCCCAAAATGATTTCTCCATCCCTCGGCCCAAGGCCCGGACAAGCCCATACCATGACTACACTGGTGGGAAAGGCCCCATGTAGCAGCCCTGCAGGGCGCAAAGAGACTGAGCGCCCGTCAGCAGAGGCATGGGGAATGGGCTGCGTGGTGACAAGTGAGTCGATCCTGCAGAAGAGACAGAGTAAACCCACACTGGCAAGAGAGGAGAGGGGTCCTCTTTTCCCCGCACAGGCATCCTTGTAGCCCCCTCTCATTCCTCAAACACAGCTTTTGGACACTGCTCTGGCCATCCTGTCCCTGCTCACTCTGCTTCTTCATGGGATGGAGCTCATGTCTTCTGACAGAGGAACGTGCTGAGAAGACCTTGTCCTGGCCTATTTTCAGCAGGAATGCTGTAGGGCTAGAGCAGCAGGAAGATCATCAGCTGGGTCTGCGACTGGCTCTGCCCCAGCCAGGACTCACTTTGATCAGCTTGCGGGGATGCCCATGCCCCACATCTGACAGGAGAAGAACCAGGAGCAGGAGCATCAGCCCTACACATCTCCACTCCTGCCCACCCATTAACGCATCTCAGGTACTACCAAGGACACCTTTATCTATCCACCCTTACTTTTGTGCCCACTCCCAGCCCTGCATGGCTGTCATCCAGAGATCAGTGGAGAAGAGACAGAGAGAGAGAAAAAGCATTCCTTTTTTCTTCTTCATGTTCACTTCCAACCCCTTCCTCATCACCTAAAGACCACGGTGGAGAGGGGGAAGCAAATTTAAAGACAAAACCATCAACGCCTATTTACCCTGACACATTTTCTGATTTGTGTTCTAACATCGGCCTCCCTCCTAGCACTGACTCCTGACCACACGCCCCAGCTGAGGTCCCCAGGGTGCCCGCCCAACCCCGCAAACCCTCCCTCCCCACCCCTGCCAGGCTGTGGATCCCTGCAGACAAAACCTCTTCCATGCAGCTGCTTGCAATACCCTGGTGGGATCTAATCCCACGCACCTTGGAGCTCTGCCTCCTCCCAAGTGTGTCTGTGGCATTAACACGAACATTTCCCAAGCAGCCTGGTTACAGAGGGCAGACATCTTTCTTTCCAGGAGTGAGTGAGCATGAGCATGTGCATGTGTGTGTGTGTGTGCATGTGTGTGCGCTGTGTGGACTGCACCCTGGTAATAAGCAATGAGTCTGCAGAGTTGAATCATTCTGTAGCCTGCTTTGCATTTGGTAAATAGCTTTCCATGATATTTCACATCTAAATACATAGCGCTCTCTAAGTGGGTGTGTATGGTACACTAGTGTCTGACACAGCTATATATTTATTTAGTACTTTGTATATGGAATATTTAATTAATAAAAACCCAAACAGCCTGACTACAAGAGACTGATGTTCTTCCTCAGGGGATGCCATTCCCCTGAGAGCTGGTGGGATGTGGCAGATGCACCCACCCCAACAAAGCCCTGACAAAGATCAGGTAAGATATGACAAAAGCCTGTGAAAACCTAACAAAGACCCGACAAAAACTGCCCTCCATGGCTCACACTATGCCCACACGGTGGTGGTCATTTCAGTTGAAAGGTGAAGAAGTTGGGGTCTGGGGCCAATGGGAGGGCTACGTGACCGTCTATGACCACAGGGCCGATGTGAATTTGGCACAAACGGGGCCCCGCGAGAGAGCCGTTTTGGGTTGGTCTCCCTCAGAGCAGCGGGTCTGCAGTCGGGGGCTCTCCCCGTGGGTTGGGATGCCACCTACGGTTCATCTTCTGCACAGCCCGAGGGGCCTCATCTTCTATAGGTGAATGATTATGCACATTTTGGGTCATCCACCATAAACCTTAAGAGTTCTTAAGTCAACGGTGTGGTATTAACTCCCGAATGACATCCTGAACCTGTGGGTTGTTAAAGTTTGTGGGATTCTTAAAATGGTTTTGGTTAGAGTAAAACTTAGTTTGAATTTGATGTTATCTTGTAAAAATAAATCCTGTTTTTAGTTTGTTAGTCGGTCTGGCTTGGTCTGTGAGGTTCCGTGATATTTAAATTGGTGTAGTTGGCAGCATGGGGAGGATGTCTATAAAGGAGTTATTAGGAAGGCACGGCTGTAGTCCTTCTCCTCCAAGTTTAAATTGGATAAAGGAGAAGTGGTCCGACCCGGTAGCAGTTGTGGAGAGAATGGAGCAATGCCGCGGAAATAGTCGAGATGGGAAAAGTAAAGGAACTATGTGTGCCATCCTAGGCGCCTGCTGGATTCAAGCACAGGAAGAAAATAATGATTGCAAAAGATTGGCCACGGACAATTTAAAGAAACAACTAGAAATAAATTGTTTAAAAAGAGAATTACGAAGAGAAAGAGCAGACACATCTGTTGGAATGAAAAATTGAACGAATGCTCAATAGTACAAGTGCCCCCCCCCCACCACCACCCCCCAGTATTTTCCAAATCTGAAAATTCGTTGCAGGTGCAAATCCCGAAGATTGGGATGAGGATATCTGGGGAGACCCTGATGAAAATAGTTCTGATGAAACGGAGGAATTGGAGGAAAGGGACGTGCGACCTGTTATTAAAACGGAGAGGCACACGGGTCCGCATGGCAGGGACCCCCGAACCACAGCCCGCAGGATTCCCTGTACAGGACCCCAGCTCAGCGAATTGCAAGCGAAGTTCTCGCGAAAACGTGGAGAGATGGAAACGGCGTATTTGTGGACAGTCTCTTTAACAGGGGCGGGGGTGATGCGATGCTGTTGAGCGATGACGGAGTAAGAGGGTTCTGGGATTCGGGAGTTTTTCTGACTGACGGACCACAGGGCAAGCAGCCAATAACATCTCGAGTGGTTTATTGGACTGGGGGTGTGCAACCCAAAGAGCGGGGGGAACCTATTGCTATTAAAATAAAGGCATTGTCGGAGCTAGCGGAAGGAGCGCAAAAAGCCGCTTGTATTCAGGCAATGTATGAAAGAGGGCAGCAAGGGATACCGATGGCTGCAGCAGTGGACCCTGGCCACCTTATACCTCTTACTAGGGGATTGCCGGATGCTTTGAAAACACATGTTCAATCCCTGAGAGAAAGGATTCGGAGAGATATTGAGCGCAACCGGCAGGACCCTCAGACAGACAGACAGACAGACACACACACCCCTCCCACCCCCCACACCCCGGCGCAGGTTTTGACTTGGGCGGAGACGCTGCACAATATAGTGCAGTGAGGGCGCGATCCGGGGGATGGCGCCGAGGGGAAGCGGAGGGTCCGACCAGCCGGTGGCAAACCCCACCGCGACCGGCTTCCTCGTCGGGAACCGGAGCCTCTCCGGGGTAGATCCGATCGGACTTAACGATTTAGAAAGAAATAGCCTTTGGCGAAAAGCATTAGCGTGAGGAGTACCTGCGCGGGCAATCCGCGGCTCGGATCCGAAAAGTGGTGGAATTGTTAAAGGGGAAGATTAAGGAACAAAAGGAGTCTCGGGAAGGGAAACGTAACCCTTTCGTGTCCCTGCGAGAGGAGCTGCGAGAGTTAAAGAAGTAGAAACCGCTGTTTGGGGTTCGGGCTGCCCACTCCGCATGGTGAATTCGACCAGTCGTCTGCTGACGGGGAACCTTATATACGTATTCCTATGGATCCAAGATGGCTAAGTTTAGAATGTTTAATTAGTGTTTTAAATAAGCAACAGGCTGAGAAATTGGGAATTAAACTCTCGAGAAAAGCTATAAACATAATAGGGGTAACGGGTATAGCAGAAAAATGTCCTTTAGCTCAGATTCAACTTTGGCTACCTGGGGAGAAAAGAGTGACGGCTGTGGAGGTGGCCCTAAGCCCTCATAAGGGAAATATATTGGGATTTGATGTGCGAGCAGGCAGGTGATGGCACCCACCTAATGGCAAGATACAGAGTTTTGGAAGCCGATGGGCAGAAGCCGCCCATGTTGGGACCTTGCAGCTTGCTCCCGCAATCTAAAATAACCTACATTCCTCAATACCCTCTGCCAACCACAGCAAAACGGGGCATTACAGATGTAATTAACAATCTTGAGAAAAGGCAAATCATAAGTCGCACCCACTCGCCATACAATTCTGCAGCTTGGCCAGTCCATAAGCCCGATGGATGGTGTTGTTTAACAATTGCTTACAGAAAATTGAATAGTAATACTCAACCCTTAACTGCCACTGTCCCAAGCATAACGTCAGTGGTGATGGCAATCCAGGCAGCCCCTCACCCATAGGTGGCCGCTTTAGATGTTAAGGACATATTTTTTATGATACCCCTGAGAGAAGAGGATAAACCCCAGTTTGCCTTCACTTGGGAAGGAGTGCAGTACACCTTTAAATGACTGCCTCAAGGATGTAAACCCTCTCCTGCCATTGCCCATAATGCCTTAGCTAAACTTCTTGATACCGCAGAAGTTCCATCTGACGTCTACATATATCAATACAGAGATGATATTCTAGTTGGTGGAGGTAACGAAGAACAAGTAGTGCAAGTGGTTGACGCCATCTGGAATCTGCTAACTAAGAATGGGCTAGACATCCCGCCTTCCAAATATCAAGGTCCCGGACATGAGGTTAAATTCCCAGGAGCTTGGTGGATAGCTGGTGCAGTTGCAGTACCTGATGATACGCTGTCAGCTATTGAGAAGGGCCCAAGTCCAGGCAATAAGACAGAATTCCAGCAGATGCTAGGTACATTGGGCTACTGGAGGATGCATATACCTGCATTCTCAGTGATTGCCCGCCCTCTGTATGACCTGTTCTGGAAAAATAGGGAATGGGATTGGACTCTGTAGTATACAGAAGCCCTTAACACCTTGAAGGATGAATTAAAAACATATCAGAAGCTAGATCCATTGCACCCACAAGATCCGCTAAGGGTGGAGTGGGGATTTGCAGAACATGCCTCCTGTTGTGGCACATTTCAAAAGGGACCACGAGGGCCAGCTAGACCTTTATTGTTCTTTTCCACCTTGTTCAAAGAAACAGAACAATGGTTTTCCGAGTGGGAGAAGGGAGTTCTTTCACTCACCAGGGCAGTTAACGAACTGCAGAGATTATGTACTTCACAAGATATCATGGTGCAAGGCCCTTTCCCTCTTCTAAATTTGATCCTTAAGGGGTCACCCCATCCCGAGGGGGTAGCCCAAAAGACCACAGTACAGAAGTGGAGTTAGTCAATTACTGCAACTGAGAGAGGACCTAGTTAAGGTCTCTAAGTTCCAACAACCTGTTAATCCACATCCAGTTTTGTTAGGCCAACCTTATAAACCTTACCTGATCAAAGAGGCACCCGAACTATCTGCAGGCTTGGATATACAAAGAGCGTGGTTCACCAATGCATCTACCTGCTGAACAGGATCAAAGTGGCAATATAAAGCAGCAGCATTTGAAACTGGTACTGGGAAAATGGTTACAGAGGAGGGAAAAGGCACACACAGGTGGAAGAATTGCATGCTGTCCTCCTGGCAGCAGAAAATGGTGCCACCACCATTTACACCGGTTCTTATGCAGCCTATAAGGGTGCCGTGGAGTGGATATACCGATGGGAATCTGATCAGTGGGAAGCAGGCTGTACAAGGGTCTGGAGAACCAGAGAATGGCAATGATTGTTAGAAATAGGCAGATCATGACCCCTAAAGGGGGGATGGGTGAAAGGACATGCAAGGAATGGAACCCCCACTGCGAAATGGAACCAACAGGTAGATCATCTAGCCCAAATCAGGGTAGTTGGCAGCGAAAAGGAGGATCGGGGATGGGTGAATGGCTGCACATTAAGCAAGGCCACTCAGGAAAGACAGACCTCTATGACAAATGTTGGTCTTGGGGATGACCAGTGTCTATGAGAATATGTGAAGCAATTCTTACACCCCGTCCACAATGCCGAATAAGGCTCAAAGCCAACCATCCAAATCAAGCCCCTGCCCAGCATATCAAACAAGGCAAAGCTCTTTGGAGCACCTAGCAAATTGATTATGTCGGGCCCTTGAGGCCATCCCATGGGAAGATGTATATTTTGATATCGGTACTGACTATGGCCACAGCTGTTGGCACAGCCATGGGAGATCAGACGGTTCAAGTCCTGCAAGAATGGTTTGGTATTTTGCCCACTCCTGAATGTATTCAGAGCAACAATGGGTCGCATATCACAGCCACAGTGGTACAAGACTGGGCATGGAGAGAAGGTATCAAATGGGTGTTTCACACACCATACTATCCCTAGGCTAATGGTATAGTTGGGCGAGCCAATGGTTTGATTAAAAGGCATACTGATGTCTTGTGCTGTAACTGGAACATACGATTGCCACAAGTGATCTTTACTGTAAACCAGTGGGGAAGTTATGGAAGCCCAGAGATTTAAGTGTTTTGTCCTACAGGACCGTTGACAGGCACTGCCCCCATACCTGACAGTCAGAAGGACCACTTCCCACTGAGGACATGTGTAGGCCAACCTGTCATGGTGAAACTATCTTCTGTTGGCATTGTACCCATGAGCCTAGCAAAACCAAGAGGCTTATATGCCTGGAAAGCCCTGGATGGGAGCAGAAAGACCCACCATATTAGTACATGATGGATAATCCCTCATTTTTAATCCCAAGGCCTGGTTTCAAAGGACTGAGGCTCAGTTTTGTGCTTTCTTACAGGACAATGAAGAAGAGGACTGTCTTGCTACTCCTACTGGCAGTGGTAATAGTGGCTGACATGGACAGCAAAGACCTGGAGGACAACATGGTAGTGAAAATGACGATAGGGTTTGCCCGAATGATGAATCTAACCTCTGTAACAGTTTGTCTACCTACTCCCAAGTCAGCAGAAGACCCCTTACCAATTTTTGTGCAAGACATTAACATATTGCTCACTCTTGAGCTCACATGGGAGCAATATAACAATTATAGCTGGTATTTCAAAAGCCCTGAGGGCAAAGGTTACACTTATGTTGTCTACAGTTCGTCATCGGGTCCATTAAATGCAAGCTCAATATGGGATGCAAGATGCAATTATACCCTCCAACCCCCTATTGACACCACGGGTTGGAGTGTGAATGGTACTGTACCATGTTCTTACATTTCATGGGGAGCTACTGAATATAATATTCAATGGAGCACTGATGATCATTCTCTACAATATACAAAACCTTTAAATGCCTCACAGTGTATTAAACACCCTGAAAGGGGTAATGAGTGTCCCAGCACATGTAATCGAAACTCATTTGACTGTCCTCTCAACTGCACATGGGCTAGATATACCTATCTGCCTAATTGGGATGGGGACAAGGATAAGATACCCTCAGCAAGGAAATCTCCTCTCTGGAGCTGCCAAGTAGAAATTGGATGCAAAGACATCGATAAGATGCCATTACTATGGCTGTACCCTCCTATTAAGAGAGCTCTAACACAGTGCTGCTTGTGCAGTAATACCAGTTACTCACGACCCTCTGTCTTAGATTGTAGTAAGAAAGGCCATTGTCCCCCTGTTACTACCACACCAGGTTCATGTCGAGCATCCACCATCCCTGCACCCCCTAATTTAGTATGGGCGTGATCCAATGGCCACCTATATTCCCGACTACATTCAACTGTCCCTGGGCTAGCCTGTACACTGACCATGTTTTCCCTCTGCCCCATTTATCAGGAAGGCCCCATCCCACACCAGTGGTGGGATCATAGCACAAAAGATGAATGGAAGGGATGGCAAGAAGCCCCAACACAAATTGAGTGGTGGATGGAATCATTATTTGGAGTAGGGATTGCCCCAATACAAAACTGACAAGCCATTTTGGATCTAGGCCTACAACTATCAGCTTTAGCCAATGCCACATCTGATAGTCTGAAGCTTTCAAATGATTGATTACAACGTACCAGTAAGATGACCATTCAAAACCAAGCCTTATTAGACTTGATGCTGTTAGAGGAGAAAGGTGTATGTGGAGTTCTGAACCTGTCAATGGATGAGTGTTGCATCCACATCCCAAACGTATCAATACTGCTTCAAGACCAAATCAACAAGATGAAGAAAGTAGCTAAAGATTCAGAAGCGATTGTTGCTGCACTAGGAACGAACTGGTTGGGGAAGATTTTTGACATGTTTGCATTTTGTCTTTCTGGATGGCTAATCAGCCTCCTTCAATCTTTGATAATGACTGTTATGATAGTTGTAATTTGTATTATGGTAAGTTGTATTAAGCGCACGATAGTAAGATTTTTGTCAGTTGTGAAACATACTCCCTCACAACCTGTTCATGTAAATGGTATCGCAGTATAGCTATAGAACAATTGAGAAACGATGATCTACAGTGAGCATTAAGACTCACCAAGACTGTGCTCCCTTTTAACTTTGGAGCAAGAGGTGACTGTACCACGACTCCAGGGAAACCAGTCGAATCATGACAGTGGTCATGAGGTGGATTGTGTGGCAGATGCACCCACCCCAACAAAGCCCTGACAAAGATCAGGTAAGATATGACAAAAGCCTGTGAAAACCTAACAAAGACCCGACAAAAACTGCCCTCCATGGCTCACACTATGCCCACATGGTGGTGGTCATTTCAGTTGAAAGGTGAAGAAGTTGGGGTCTGGGGCCAATGGGAGGGCTACGTGACCGTCTATGACCACAGGGCCGATGTGAATTTGGCACAAACGGGGCCCCGCGAGAGAGCCGTTTTGGGTCGGTCTCCCTCAGAGCAGCGGGTCTGCAGTCGGGGGCTCTCCCCGTGGGTTGGGATGCCACCTACGGTTCATCTTCTGCACAGCCCGAGGAGCCTCATCTTCTATAGGTGAATGATTATGCGCATTTTGGGTCACCCACCATAAACCTTAAGAGTTCTTAAGTCAACGGTGTGGTATTAACTCCCGAACCTGTGGGTTGTTAAAGTTTGTGGGATTCTTAAAATGGTTTTGGTTAGAGTAAAACTTAGTTTGAATTTGTTGTTACCTTGTAAAATTAAATCCCGTTTTTAGTTTGTTAGTCGGTCTGGCTTGGTTTGTGAGGTGACAGCTATGGCTCTCTATGGGTTGGAGTGGGCCACCTGGGAGATTGCAACTGGGGGGAAGATGGCAGAGATGCTGATTTCTTCAAAGCTGTCACTGTGGATCAGAGATAAGCTGTGTGAGGGTGCAGAAGAGGGTTAGTAGCTTCTCCATGCTACTTTTCTTGCATAAAGCAAGCTCGTTCAATGTTAGAAGTGCTTAAGAAATGAAGAAATATAAACCCAAGCCGCAGCAAACAAATGGAGGAGGAAGGATGTGGTCTTTTCATCCCTGCATGTGTCTCTGTCTCCTGGGTCTGTAATCCTGTATTTAATCACTTGTGTCTTGCTGGGTACTTGCATAATGAAGAATAGGAATGGAGCTTGTAGGTATTTAATTCAGCTTGTGAAAATATCTTTCTGATGTTCTGTTCAAATATTTTTATTTGAAAGGAACGACATCAAAGCAAAATGATGATTATTCTTAAAAAACCTCCTGATGGGTATGAGGCTGTAATCTCCCATTTTAGAGGCTTCCTCTCCCATGAGTTTTTACATGGTATGTTATGCTACCACATATGGATATGCTCCTGGCAAGCAAACCCCGTTCCTCAGGCACAGTGCTGTCCAGAATATGCCAGGCTGCGCCTTTCCTGCCAGCACTGAAGGGCAATGCACAGGCATTTCATAAAATCATAGAGTGGCCTGGGTTGGAAAGGACCTCAGATATCATCTAGTTCTAACCTCACTGCCAGGGACAGGGACACCCTCCACTAGATCAGGTTGCCCAAAGCCCCATCCAACCTGGCCTTGAACACTTCCAGGGAGGGGGCATCAGCAACTTCACTGGGCAACCTGTTCCAGTGCCTTCTGGGTCTTCTGAATCCCTTGGGATGAGAAAAAGCCCTCCTAGGCGTTGGTTGGGACATCTTGCCTTTTTCTAGTAAATCTGAGGTGGAAACAATGCTTACACTCCCCTCCTCCTCTCCCTTCCACCTACATAGTTCGAAATGTGTAATGCAGAGGATGGGGGAGAAAACTCAGGGGTACTAATGCAACATTGGGGAGCAGATTGGGAAGGGGGTATATGAAGCCATGATGCATATTGTTGACTTGCAGAATGAAGGTAGGAGGGATGTGCTTGAAACAATACCAGACTTTAAAGAAATGAGGTTTTCAAGCTGATGTGGTACCACTGATGGCTTAAATGTAGCTCATGTATGTCCCAGAAGGAGCCAAAGTGTGTCAAATGAAACAGAGCCAGTTCCTCTCCTTCAGTGGGGTCTGGTAAAGCAAAGGGACGGCCTAACAGGAGAAATAAGAGCAAAATGTGCTCTTACCATGTGTTTTTTCCACATCCCAGACACTTATCAACTCCTTCACCGACTGCCACAGACCAGAAAGTGCCTCCCAAATGCACCTTGGCCCAGAGGCAGCAGAACTAGGAGGGATGAGGGACACAGTATGCGCTCCTATTGATGCAGGGCACAGCGATTTTCCTTGATTACTTGGTTGTTACTGCGTGTGCTGCTTGGCAGAGAGTGAAAATCTTCCATAGATTTACAGCACCTTTTAGAGTAATTTTTTAAACGTCTGTAATGACACAAATGCTAATCTGCCAAGAGTTATTTTGCACTTGTTCAATATTAAGGCAGCTTTGGGTGATGGCTGATTTAAATGCCAAATTAAATACAAATTTTTGTGGAACTTGGCGCTGGCAGGAAAGGGGTGGTGCCCCTCTGCAGGTTTCCACACCTCAGGAGAGACTTTTGGAAAAGCAGCAGTTTAATCTTTTCTTAAAACTGAGCTTAAACCAAACCAGTCGGCCACTTAATCACACATACAGGTCCCAGGGAAATCCTAAACTGGTGGGGCCAGACAGGCCAGACCCAAAAGGAACAAGTGAGTGGAGGAAACACGATGTTGCCTGGTCTTTGTG
This sequence comes from Balearica regulorum gibbericeps, assembly GCF_011004875.1. NCBI lineage: Eukaryota > Metazoa > Chordata > Aves > Gruiformes > Gruidae > Balearica > Balearica regulorum. The sequence continues at coordinate 54,279,738 of NC_046184.1, forward strand.
CTGTTTTTCCTTAAAATCTACCCACTGGAAAGCCAGTAAACCCAGTAAAGCTCATGCCCACCCTCTCCCCTGCAAAGTGCTCTTTTGCTGCTGGGGGCTGCAGGTCCACTACCTGCAGGGCCCTCTGGTTTCTCATTCCTCCTCTCCCTGTACAAGGAGACCAGAGCTCCAGAAATTTACACACTGGAGAAGGGTTGGCATGGAGCCCACCTGGATTATGAAAGCAGCCAGGATTATCAGGAGGCAGGATAAACTCACTTGAACATCCCTCAGGTCAGAGATGTCACAGGAAAAGAGCAAGGAAGGGCAGAGGCACTGCTCGGACCCAGGACCTTCAGGGTCACCAGTCCATGGGCTTGCCAGGGCTGTAGGGCTCCACGTGCCCGGCCAGGTGTGGGCACAGAGGGTGCGGTAAACCCTTGGGGCACAGCCCCAGGTCAGTGATGCCAGGGCCTGGGATGGGGAAGGACCTTGCTGGGTTCACCTCCCAAATGCTCCCCTGCTTGCCAAAACAGCTTCCCCTTTGGCAGCCGGTGGGGTGCCATCTTCCCCACATGACGTGTTTAACTCTGTCCCAGCCAAAACCAGTGCAGGGAAGGATCCACACTCTCCCCACAAGCCCTGTAGCTCTTGCTGTGGCACTGGGGTGGTATATGAGTTCCCCCCCCCTCACCTGGGGCAGGAGATGCCAGGGACTGGTTGGAGGCAGGGAGGAGCATGCTGCCAGCATGGCCATGGTTGCGTTGTATCCTCCTTCAGGCTCTGGAATAGAGGTGTTGGGGAGCTTGCCCAGTTCCCACGGTGCACCAGGCTGAGACCAAGAAAACAAGTAAGAGTCTCCTGCAGTGGCAGGAGGCAGCTGCCTGGGATAGGGAACCCACAATGTTTTGTAAGACCCTTGTAAGCGTGGGGCACCCCTTGCACCCCCCAGCCTTTTCTGAAGCAAGTGCTAAATTCCCCTCTGGCCTGCCCCATAGGAGCGACAGGTCACTGGGAGCCATCCATCTCGGATGTGGCAACGGTTGGCCCAAGTGTGCATGTTGCTCCTTTGCCAAAGGTGACCATCCCGGCAGCAGGGCTGACGGTACAGTCCCCAATGACAGCAGTCACCTTCTTATACAAACCGTACACTGTAGGTGTCAGTATATCTCATCACAATGGACCGCAGAGGTAGCTGAAGAGCAGAAACACCTCTCATTTTCCTGGCCCTGATACAGGCAAGGTGAACAGCTGGGAGCAGAGTCTCCTTCTGCCACCCCAAGTAGCTGCACTACCACCTGTGAGCAGCACCCAGAGGGGATCAGCACCCAAAGGAGCAAGTGGCAGCATCAGAGCGTGAAGACACCCCCCACACACACATTTCCACCCGGCCAGGTGGGTTGCTTAGCTTACATTGTCACACACACTTTAAGGCTTTGCAGTACCTTAAAGACAAACATGAGATCTAAAAGCTGTCAGTGTGTAGGTAATGTCTGGGTTATACATGGGTTGCCTCTTGCTTTATTCTGTTCCAAGCTCCCTTCAAAGCATAAACTCCCACACATGCAGGGAAATGTGTTTCTGAAAAGTTCCTCCTTGTTTCCACTCTTTCCTGCATTTTAATAGATTTATCATAGAATCATAGAATGGTTTGGGTTGGAAGGGACCTCAAAAATCATCTAGTTCCAACCCCACTGCCAGGGACAGGGACACCCTCCACTAGATCAGGTTGCCCAAAGCCCCGTCCAACCTGGCCTTGAACACTTCCAGGGAGGGGGCCTCCAAAACTTCTCTGGGCAACCTGTTCCAGTGCCTCAGCACCCTCACAGTAAAGAATTTCTTCCTAATATCTAATCTAAATCTCCCCTCTTTTAGTTTAAAGCCATTACCCCTTATCCTATCACTACATGCCCTTGTAAACAGTCACTCTCCAGCTTTCTTGAAGGCCCCCTTCAGGTTCTGGAAGGCTGCTACAAGGTCTCCCTGAAGCCGCCTTTTCTCCAGGCTGCACAACCCCAACTCTCTCAGCCTGTCTTCATAGGAGAGGTGCTCCAGCCCTCTGATCGTCTTCGTGGCCCTCCTCTGGACTTGCTCCAACAGCTCCATGTCTTCCTTGTGCTGGGGACCCCAGACCTGGACGCAGTACTCCACATGGGGTCTCACAAGAGCAGAGTAGAGGGGGGGAATCACCTCCCTCAACCTGCTGGTCACACTTCTTTTGATGCAGCCCAGGATACAGTTGGCTTTCTGAGCTGCAAGTGCACATTGTTGGGTCACATTGAGTTTCTCACCAGCCAACACCCGCAAGTCCTCCTCAGGACTGCTCTCAATCCATTCTCTGTACAGCCTGTAGTTGTGTTTGGGACTGCCCCGACCCATGTGCAGGACTTTGCACTTGGCCTTCTTCAACTTCATGAGGTTCATACGGGCCCACCTCTCAAGCCTGTCAAAGTCGATCTGGATGGCATCCCTTCCCTCCAGTGTGTTGACCACACCACACAGTTTGGCGTCATCGGCAAACTTGCTGAAGGTGCACTGAATCCCCCTGTCCATGTCGCCAACAAAGATGTTAAACAGTGCCAGTCCCAGTACCGACCCCTGAGGAACGCCACTTTTCACTGATCTCCACTTGGACATTGACCCATTGACTGCAACTCTTTGAGTGTGACCATCCAGCCAATTCCTTATCCACTGAGTGGTCCTTCCATCAAATCCATGTCTCTCCAATTTAGAGATGAGGATGTCATGTGGGACAGTGTCACAAGTCCAGGTAGATGATGGCAGTTACTCTTCCCTTATCCACCGACACTGTAATCCTGTCGTAGAAGGCCACCACATTTGTCAGGCACGATTTGCCCTTAGTGAAGGCATGTTGACTGTCACCAATCACCTCCTTATTTTCCATGTGCCTGAGCGTCGTTTCCAGAAGGATCTGCTCCATGTTCTTGCCGGGCACAGCGGTGAGACTGGCTGGCCTGTAGTTCCCCTGGTCTTCCTTTCTTCCCTTTTTAAAAATGGGATTGTTTCCCCTTTTCCAGTCAGTGGGAACTTCACTGAACTGACTGTTTAGCAGAATTAAAGTCACACAAAGGCTTTGGTCAGATGGGACCTCTGGAGAGGTCTAGTCCAGCTTCTGCCCTGAGCAGGGCTCACCTCAGAGATAGACCAGGTTGTCAGGGCCTTGTCCAGGTAAACTTTGAATATCTCCAGAGGTGGAGATCCCACAGCTTCTTGGAGTTCCTATGCCAGTGTCTGATCACTCTTATTGGGCTTTTTTGTTAAACTTGTGTCTAATCGGAATTTCTCTTGTTGCAACTTGTCTGTCACCCCTTGCCCTTTCACTATGCACCTCTCTAAGAAAAATCTGGTCCCATCTTCTCTATAGCACCCATTTACTTACTAGACAAGAGCAACTGGATCCCCCTTAGCCTTTCTTCTCTGAGGCTGAGAAGCTCCCTCAGTCCCCCTTCCTGGTGACATGCTCCAACCAGCCCCCAACTGTCTTATTGTACCCCCTGTCAGACTTGTTCTACTTGATCAATCCGCGTTGCAGTGAGACACCCAAACTGGACACAGTACTCCAGATACAGCCTCACAAGTGCTAAATAAAGGACAATAACCACTTCCCTCACCTTGCTGACTTCACCCTTACTTATGCAGCCCGGTATGTGGTTGGCATACATTGTCATGAGTGTGCACCGCTGAGCAATGCCTTCTTCAGGTTCATTCTCCCCAGCATCAGTTACTCCCTTTGCCCTGGAGGAGCTTGTGTGGTTATAAATAGAAGGGACTGAACAGTCCTGAGGTTCTCTGTCTACGGCAGGTGGTTTCTGGCAGGAACCAGAAACAGCACCCAAGGCCACTCGTGAGCTGAAGGCTGCAGCAGCAGCTGCCTCTCCCAGCAAGGAGCCCTGGGGAAGGAATTCTAAGGGCTCCTGCAGGGATTTGACTGCTTTCCAGGGGATCTGAAGGCAGAGGAGAGGTGTGTCTCAGCCTCAGCAAGCCCAGTTCTTGGGTACCAGCTGGTTCTGCATTACTCCACCCAGGCTGGGATTGGGACCAGCTGCACTTGATGAATCTATGCCCTTACTGGGCCACCCAACCACAGGGACTTGATCTCCTCTGCCTCAAGGCGGTCTTTATCTCTGCAGAAAGCAATGCAGGACAGTGGCTGTAGGAGTCCCTCCTGGGGGTCCCTGCCCCACTCTGGCTACCATGGTGTCCTCTGTCTGCCTAGGACTGGCCCTGTCCCCTCTCCCTTCTGCACCCAGGACTGTCCTATGCTGGATGCCCCCCCCTCCCTTAAAGTCAACATGCTCTGCCACCCGCAGTTTCTAGGGAAACTGGTGTTTGCTTTGCCTTCGCTATGGTGACGAGTAGAGCACTGCACTAGCTATGAGGAGTGCCGCTTTCTGCAAAAGGCTTTCCGAAGTGCCAGGCATGGAGCAGGAGCTGCCCTCATGACTGGCCAGGCTGATCTTATCTAGATCTATTGCCAGAGTCAGCCAGGGCTCTGCCTAGGAGGAGTTTCTCCCATCAAACCAGTAACAGGCACACCTGAAGAGAAAGCAAAGGCTGTGGCTTACCAAACGTGGATCTTGTTCTCTAATGAATTATTCAAGAGCTGAAACAGAATGCTGTGTCTCCAACATACGGCACTATCTGCTGTTTCTCCCAAAATGGTCTGTAATGGGGCTAAAATGCTGGAGGAGAAGTGTGAAGAAGTGATGAAAAATTTGGGTGAGATCTGTAATCATGGGGAGAAAGGGACCTGAGTAGCAACCTTGCCTCCAGTGCTGCTCCTTGCTCAGTGCTGTAAGAACACGTTTTCCTGCAAATCACCTCTTTAATGGTTTTGCCAGACTGAACAACATGTCTGAATCTCAGAAATTAAACACCTTGTTATTGCTCAGTGTCATCCAGTCATCCCAGGACCCCTCTATAGTCAGAGTAAAGAGACAGGCGGTTCCCACAGGCACACTCTGGTTTTAGCAGTGCCGAACCACCCTCTCTCACTGCCTGTTTGCCTGGAAGGAGCCAGCCATGACCCTCAACCCCTAACCCAGCCACCTGAGACTGATGCTGAGGAAACGATGAGGCACTCAGGGTCCATCATCCACCTGGTACCCATGGTTGTCTCCAGACCAGCGGGCCACGTTCCGCTGGGCTATTTCTGGCAGGAGTGAAAGCAACCCCACCAAAACCAGGGAGGAGGCTGGGTTTAGGTCTCCGGTTCCGCGAAGGCAACGCCAGGGACATCGGTGCGAGGGAAAGAGCCGGCGGCCCTGCCGGGGGCGGGGGGGTTAAACCCGCGGGGGGGGGGGGAGGGAGGGAGGGAGGGGGGCGGCTCCTCCTGGCGTTCCACCAGCGGCCGCTGGGTGGCGCCGTTGTCCCGCGGAGCCCAGCGCCGCGCGGGCCGGGCTGCGGCCGCCGCCTCCGGGCTTCGCCTCGGCGGGGGAGGGGGGAGCGGGGGCTGCTCCTGCGGCAGGGTGAGGCCTCTCCACCTCCCCGGCGTCAGAGCAAAACACGGTGGACTCCTTGTAATTTAAAAAAAAAAACAAAAAACAAAACCCACCAACCAACCAACTCACCCCCCCAAACCCCTGCATCTCATTAAAGCTTTAATATTAAAACCATTTAAAAAAATAAATTCATGGCTTTTGATTGAACTTTGGTAAAAATTGCAGTTTTGCTCCCATGAAATGGTTTATTTGATTCAGCATGTTCCAATAATAGAAAAAAAAAAAAAAAGACTAAAACTTTCCAGCTTAAAAAGGAAGTTTTTCCACTGTGACGTTTGGCTTGTTTTATACAGCAATACAAAAGCTTGTCTCTGAACTCATTTTATTTTAGGCACAGTTTGGTTTGATTTCAACTAACCTCTTCCTGACTGGCTGCACTTCAGCTGCTGGAGAGAAATGGCTGCCTGGAGAGCCTCCTGCCCAGCTCTGGTGAGGTATCTGTGGGCAAGGAGGATCAGTCAGTCCCCAGACCCTGTGCCACAGGCTCCTGGTGCTTCACGAGGCTGCAGGAGATGGACAGTTACTGGGGTAGGACAGCAAGCAGGCAATCAAGCATGATTCTTGGCATTCTAGCTGTCCAGGCAGATTATGGCTCACCAGCTCCACTCCCCATCCTGGTCCTGGTCCTGGTCCTGCCTAGGTGGGACTGTGCTAGTCAGCAGGACAGGACGTCCCCAGTGGCAGAGCTGGTGACATCTGGCAGCGACATGTGCAGGACAATTTTATTACACAGAGAAGGGGCAAGTAGATAACATTGCAAGGAGCTGCAGGTAGTTAATATGAGCTGTCCGCGTCCTTTCTCCTCCTTATGCACCACCATCATCATTACTATATATCAAGGCTGTGTTGTGGTTCCTCTTGTTACATCCAGAATTTTGGGTTTAAGATGGCAAATGATTTGTGTGAGATGAGACCTTTGCAGAGCCAAGATTAAATGCCCAGCTCTTAAGTGCAAGTCACCTCACAAGCAGATGTAGTCACTGATGCAAGGATGTGCGCACTGGTTTGAAGGGGAAAGGATAGAAAAGTGTACTCATCTACCTGGCTGCATTGGATGGTCTATGAACAAGATGAAAGCATAAAGTTTTTCCAGCAGGACAGACCTATGAGTTTCTGGCAGTGTGGCAAGCTACTGGGTTGTGAAACAGGAGTCCGGTGGGGCCAAGGGTATGCTCAGTTCTCCACAGCACGGGCTGTTCCAAGAACCGGGGGGCAGTTATAACGCTGCTGTGAACGCCCTGGGATGCTGCCTGTGCAGCTCTCGCAGCATCACAGTGTCACGCTCCCTGCTGCCCTGCTCCTCTTCTAGGAGGAGACCGGCTCTGCCACCTGCTGTGCTTTACCGCATTCCCTGAAATACAAGCTAAAAACCTGTCCTGTGTGAGGACCTGAAATACTGAACGGGCTCATCTTTCCCATGACATCACTCCGCTGTTCCATGACCTTCAGTGACCAGGCGGGGGCACTGCGGGATCTGCATCCACGGCGGACACGCGGTCTCCTTTCTGCCGAGTTGCGTGGGGATGCACAAAGATAGATCGTGAGCCATTTTTAACCTATTCAAAGTGTTCGAGTGAGTTCACACCAAATCAGTGCTTCGTGTCTTGGTGGCCACCACATTTTTCATCTGACAAGAGGAGTCCTAAAGCCAAATTTGTTGAGGTGTCCAGCCCTGGCTCTAGCTACAAGGCATTATTTCCAAATCCTGGAGACAAGTGGGGTGGGAGGAAGGGAAGGTGTTCTCTCTGCAAGTTTCATTATGCATCTTGGCTTTTTTTGAATATCATTTGTCTTTATTGTCTGGTCGTAATCTCTAAAAGTGGAAGTAACTTTGCCTATATTGAATGAATAGGGAAATGCTGAAAGAAGCTGTATGCTTTACAGGACCCCAAAGAGATGAAACCTTTGATACTGTCTCATCTGATTTCTCTTTCACTGTGCACTGTTCAAATGTAATCAGCTTTTGGGGCATGCTCTGCCTCCAACTGTGCATACAATGCTCACATTGAAATTAATAGAAGCATGATGATATATTTGAAGTGAGAATCTGGGACAAAAAAAAGTTAAATTCTTGCTGGTAAAATCAATGACAAAAGTTTCTTTGGCTTTAGTTCTCACTTTAGAGGCATCTGTATGTCTAAGGCTGGAAAGAATCATTTTTATGGGTATATGTGTCTTAGCAACATCCTAAGATATAAAAAACCCCATTAACTTTGGTTACATTTTATACAGGAGTTTAGAAACTTGTCTTTGTGGCCTCCCTCTTAGCAGAGATTTGTTGCCATGTTTACCTCCACTCCCTCAACCCCAGTTCCACCCTGGGGGATGTGAAATTGTTTGTGATTGATGGGATCATCATAATACATGTGGACAAGGTGCTAGGCTTGAATTTGTATCAGTGACCTCAGATCTGGCATTTAGTAATGCTCCTATTGTGTTTTTGATGTGTCTATTGAATTGCTAAGAGTCCTACAGGAGGTCTTTCACGTGTTTACCTTTCCAGCATGCCAGCATGATGGGGAAATGCTGTTGCTTACATTCAGGGCACAAGGTCAAGAGCAGTTTTCCACTCTGCTTAGGTGGCTGCTCACCCTCATGCCCAGGTGAGTTGCTCTGTGTCACTCAGAGAAGAGATCCAAACCTAGGCTGCTTCCAGGCAAAGACTCATGCCACTGAGCTCTCCTTCCTCTCCCCTTAATGAAGGTGATGTCTGGATAATCGCATGTGCCTGCAGTCCCCTGGCTTGACTCAGAGGTGACTGCAGGGGAGCCGGAGGCTGAGCAGCACCATCTCCTGTAAACACACATTACCGCACGCACAGGCTGGGTCCCCAGCTGAGCCAGTGGCTCATCGTTACCGGGGCAGTGATGGACACCAGTCCCAACCAGCAAGTACATCATCTAACCTGGGAGGAGGGGCTAATCACAGCACTGAGCTTCTGGCTTCTTTTCCATTTTCCTTAGGATTAACTCTTGTCATTGGATGACATGTCCTTCAGCCATAGGACATGGTCCCTGTGGGTGCAGTGCCATCTTCCCCACCACTCCATGCAGTTGCTCTGATCACTGTCACAACAGAGGGGCATTGATCCTTGACATGCTCCCATTCTTGCAAATCTCTCTGCATGCAGAGAACTGAATAACTTCTTGCATAATTAGCCTCTCTGTTAAAGCAGCCTGAGACCCAGCAAAGCTGTCACCAACAACTGGCTTAGAGGACAGAGAGGACTAAACAGAGTAGGACAGCTCTTCTGATCAGTACCCTTACTCAGAAGGGGCACTACTATCAAGTGTAAGTCAGTGGGATTTAAGGTCCCTCCCTGAAGGAGGATGCCCTTTCAGTTGGCATTGATCATTTGCTTAAATGGGAATCTCTGTAGGAAGAAATGAGGAGAGCCAAAACACCTGGATGTTCTCATGGTGTGAATTAAGGGGATGCTTGGGATAGGCCTTCACATTCAGACTGTCCTGTCCTCCCTGGCACTGACTGAATTGCAGCCCAAGCCCAGAAGCTGGGTGCAGCCCAGGCTGGCAGCTGGACTCCAGGTTCTCTGTGGACTCTCTGCCCCGTCCTGATGATTTGCCCTATCCTGTCCTATTAGTGAGATGAAGCAAGCACAGGTTTCCCAGAACAAGCTGCATGCCTGCCACTTCTGCTATGTAAAATCAGCCAGCAGCAGCTTGCTGCAGAGATTTCGTAAGGGGAAGTCATGGGTTAGAGGCACTTGGTCAAGGGTTTCTCTGGCTGCAGCTGTGCCTTGTCCCTTGTCTCGTGAGCTGGACCAGAGCTGCAATCATGAACAGACAGCAGGGGGGATGGGAGTATCTCCCAGTCAGGCAGAGTGACCTCCTGTCTCCATGGGCAGGACAGCTGAGATGCAGCTCCCTGCACCCAAACCATCCATCCCCCCATTACACTGTGGCCTCTTACTTAGCCTCCAGCTGGTACCCTGGCCAAAGGGAGGAGAAAGGCAGGAGCGGGATGTAATCCTGTCACCTTGTGCAGACAGTGAGCGTTCATCCTTTGCAGCTTCCTCTGAGCATCTGTAGCACTGATTTTCCTGTCTCAGCCCTGTCCAGCTCTGCAGGTAAATTCCCAAAAGCACTGTGAACTAACCGTGCTTCCTAAATGTCTGAAGAATGAGGACATTATTTACTTTTGGCTGTCAATGGGCATCAAATGGTGTGAAAGAAATGTATGCCTCAGCTCCATCGCTATCTGGGACCAAAATAACAGATAAAAGAAGAATATCAGTGGGAGTTATCATTATATGGAGTTGCCATGGAAATAGCATGAGAGAACTTGGAGGAGAGCTAGCACACCATGTCTCCAGGAGGGCATAAATCCCCTGCTAGTCTCACTCCTTTTTATCACATTAACAGGCAATATTTCTTGCTTTAGCCAGAGGTGGGAAAACATCAAAGCACAGTTCTGACATTTTTGTCTATTCCTAGATTTCTCTGACCAAGACCTCCCTGACCCCTCAAGAAGCAGAAATGTGAACCCTAGTGCTATTGGAAAGTTGTCCTGGACATATCATAATTTGATAATTTCAGTAAAATGGTAAGATGCGTGTAATTTTCCCCAGAAAATATTTATTGCCTTTCGTGAAATCATATGAAAAAAAAAAGGAAAAACTTTTTTTAAAAAAATGTCCTATTCTAAGACTTTTTTCCAAAGAAAAAGGTCATATTAAAAGAATTTTTTTTAATGCTGATTTCTAAGGAAAAACATTACAAGTTAAATGATCTCAGAGTTTCAGTGAAATTGCTGTCTTGTGCTGTAGCATCGTTCTGGAAAGCCCATTTTATTCTCCTCTCTGTTGCTGAATCTCAATTTTAAACTGCCTTGTACTCTCTGGTCCAGGACAGGACAACCATGTCTGCTCACGCACCATATCCTGAGACTCCACAAACACAAACACAGCTCTGAGACATGATGTTGTGTGGGGGTGGCATCCTTCAGCACACGCATCCAGTTCTCCACCCTGTGCTTCCCAGTGGGCCGCAGGTCACTCTTCTGGAGGGTAGTCCCCAACCGGGACAGAGTAAACTACTACTTGGATGCTGGCATCCAGCTGCTTACGAGTACAGGTACACGAGTGTGAATGAATGAAAACTGTTCTGTTTTCAAACATAATCATCGTCTCCTATAAGGTCTCACATTGAGTTCTGTCGCATTATTGCTCCAATGTTGCAATATTTTTTCCCCAGGTACCGCCTTCCCCACCCCTAGCTCCTACAGTTCCCTAGGGCTTTGGGAAATATGGGATGTGACTGAGCACCTTTAGAGATAAGAAGGACCCTCAGCCTGCAGCCAGGCTCCAGAGGGTAGAGGGCAGGCAGGCAGGAAAGACTGGGCAGGGCAGCAGTAAAGCCTTCATATTTGTATCTGCTCCTTTTCAGTAGAGCCAATTAGTGGGAAAGAAAAGATGCCCAGGAGCCTCCAATAAGACCTCATCTTCCTCACCCAGTAGTACAAATGCTTTGTCTCTGCATCAGTGCTGCAAGGGCAAATGAGATGAAAGAAAGCAGAATAACAAGAGAGGAAGCCAAAGAGCACAGTCCCTAAATGCTCCTTTAAGAGCCAATTCAAGTTATGTCCCAGCTACCGACCCCAGTTCTGGCTTGGAGCGGCATTTCAGCAACTGAATTTCCATCACATTTGTGACTCCACTTGCAAAAGCTGGGACCCCAAGTGATATAAAGCCCTGCATTTGGAAACCTCTCTCCTACAGAATAGCTAAATCTGTGGAATTAATTTGTATGAGGTGACAACTCTGGCCTGGGCTGCTGCTTTGGCTTACAGTCATCACATTTGCCATGATGGCAGTAATTCCAACTTTTTTCCCTAAAGCTGTCTTAAAGAAAGAAAGGAAGGGGGGAAGAGAGGAGGAAGGTCTCTTTTGACATCTGCATTTCTAAGGCAAAAGTCTTACAGTTATCTAAAGTGTTACCAGCAACCAAGATTTCTCCTCAGAATAAAACTTGTGTGCTAAGTTCTTGTTGATTGTTTTGTCTGTTTGCTCAGCATCAGTTTAAGATAAAATTGTACACATAATTTTATAAATGCTATTTATAAAGCTGTGAATACATATTATGCATATTTTGTGACAAAATGAATCCATTTTTACCCCTATGAAATGACAAGTCCCAAACACTGAATAATTCCAAAGGGGCTATTTTTATGGCACTTGGTGGTACATTTGTTGCTGAGTAGCAGCTCTCTGTCTATAGCCATGGGAATAGACATCATTTTTAGCTTGTCATAATTCTGGAGCTGGATTTGTTCCAGAAGAGTTTGTCATAACAGTGGGCTGTGCAATGGCTATTTATGATAAATGGATTCGTGGATTATGGGATCAAACATTCTGGAAAACAATTGTGTTTATCTTCACATCAGGACTGTCTGGGGAGCTCCCATTCATCCCCTTGCTGTGTCTCCAAGGACAGGGAGCTGCAGTCAGCGGGAAACTCTCTGGCTGGGTGGCAGTCCCCAGGACAGTCTCCTCATCTCCCTGGTGTGCCTGGTCATATCTTGCTGCTTTCAGCAGAGTTGTCTGGAAGCAGCTGCCTCCGGTGTTTCTTCAGGATTGTTATTTTCCCATATTTCTTTCCAGGGAAAGGGAAAACATCCAGAGCTTTTTCAAATGCTACTGCCTTCGCATCAGGAGCGGGAGTAACTTGAAAGGTGAGACAAAAATCCCTGTCCGTATCTATGCAATTTTGTTACATTCTGTGCATTCTGGGCTTCCATTCAAAATAAACAATTTTTTAAAAGCCAAAACCTAAATCATACACTACAGAAAAAACTTGTCTTTTTCTCTCTTGTTCAGAAATAGCACCATCGTGATGTAAAATAAATTAACTCCTGCCTCCTGTTAACAAATCAGCTCTGTGGAGAGCTGTCTCCAGCCAAATGACTGGCCTGGTTCAAGATCTGAGTTTTGTTCCTGCATCCAGAGAGATCTTCTGTGCAACCATTATAAAGCTGACACCATCCCTGCCTGGAGCATGCATCTGAGGAGTGAAGTGGGGAACAAGGCACTACTTATAGCAGTGCCACCGCTGTACCCAGGGAGATGGGAGAGGTGAGGCGTGAAGCTACGTAGGGGTCAACACACAGACCTGGGAGGAAGAAAACCACCCCTGGGCACGCAGTGTGCCTGAAACCGTACCTGTTTTCCAGTTCTATTTGCTCCAAATCCTGTTTCCCCATTCAGATCAAGCAAGCACTCCAAAACCTGCAGGACCGCTTTCATTGTTTTCAAATCGGCTGGGCAGGTTCCCAACTGGAGGGTGTTTTAGGCCAGGTTCCCAAGACGCAGTATCTCATCAAATCAGTGTTTCTTTTTTTCCCCTCCCGAGGGTAGGGAGGGCTTCTCAGAGCAGTCTCAGCTGCTCTTGCGGCTCAGGATTTAGCCCCTCCTGGGTAGCAGCGCTGAAGATGTCCTCAGAGAAAGAGCATTGCTCTCTGCGAAGGCATATACCAAAGTCTTGTGGAAAGCAGATGGCAACACAGTGGGAGCAGAGCTGTGCTGGGGATTTCCAGGGAGATCTTTGCTCCCTGGGCCTTGGTGTAGGGAGGAGACGGGGTTTGGCTCAAGGCATGGCTGGGGAAGCTGGGAGGCATCTCTGGTTCTCTTCTGTGTTTAACTGTGCTGCAGCTATCGCAACATAAACCCTTATCGGAATGGATTTGGCTGTCTCCCCTTCCCCACCAACGTCTGCCAAGGCAAAGGGCCAGCACACAAGTTATGGGGCACACAAGGCTCTATGTCGAAATGACCCATCTTCACACCACCCTCTGCTGAGACAGCAAAACCAGGGAGGGCATCAACTGTCTCCCTTCTACATCTCCACAGGATTTTTCCTCCTCCTCCAGCTTGGGTTTCCCATGCATGGGTACTGGTGTGCAGGTGGAAGCAAGGCATTGGAGAATGAGAGGAATGGTTTTACATTAACTTAATTACCTCAGATAGACACGACTGTAGTAACCATGCCCTTCGAGGTACCCTGGCTAAATAATACTACAGCTCATGAAAGAGTAGTATTTTCAACAAGCCAGCACATGTTGCTTTGGAAAGATGTTCCTTTGCAAAGCTGAGTCATAAAGAGGATTGAGAAACTCTGCAATCAGTGATTAAATATCTAGAAAGATCTGCCAGCAGGAAAGTGTGCCCAAAATTGTCATGCTGTACACTACCTTTTATTTCAATGCTTTGCTTTGGGTCAAAGGTTTAATTAGTTTCATTTGTCTGAGTATGATGCATTTCAAATTTCAGATCCTCTCCTCTCTTACTCACAGCAACATTCAATTCTGCTGATCTTGTACTTCATCAGTCATGTGGGAAGGTGACTGAACTTTCTGTTTAATGCAGAAGATGCTTCAATTGCTTCTTTGGACTCCCATTAGGAAAGGCCTTAAATTAAGCACCAGGGATATAAAAAATTTGGATGAGTTTGGAAAGCTCTGGAAAAATACTCAAAGGAGACTAGTTGCCATGGCAATGCTTCTGTGTTTTCTCTTGGGATACAGAAGTATGTGCTGAAGAAGACACTTCCCCAACACACACCTCCCTTAGACCCAAACCCACTTCGCTTCCACGGGCAGGCACAGGCAGGGTGGTGCAGCTGCCCACGTAGCACAGGCATGAGCTCTGCTGTCCCATCCCAGGGAGCCCCAGCGTCAGGTCACACTGCCAGTATCACACTTTCCCACACCGGCTGCCTCTCAATGGCCTAACAGCTCCAGAGCATCTCTGCAAAGCAAGTGTGGTTGGTGAGAGGCTCGCAGCTTACGATGTCCAGCGGCATCAGCTCATGGGATTCCAGCGGAGGAGAAGACCCATGGCACTTGTAAGCCACACTGCAGGCTGGGCTGCAGGGGATGCAAAAAAAGGAGGCACGGGCCTGATCCCATGGCAGTGAGTTGATCCATATGCATGAGAATCCAGAACCTCATTGACATTGAAGCACTAAATCCCAGTGGTATCTCTCAGGATTTTGTTTCTGGGATGTTTGACTTCCACTTGTACTTTTGAAAAACCTGCACCTAAATTTCAGGTTCCTGAACCCAGTCTTCTCACCTGGATTGCACAGAAGATACGTCTGAGGCTGCCTCGGGACCTTGGGCTGCTGATCAGCCAGACCCCACATTCAGTCTAAGAACAGTGTGGCTCCTTCCACCTCATTCACTCTAGTTTCTCCTCACAGAAACTGGGGGGTGTGGGGGTGTGGGGGGGCAGCAGTGAGAGGTAGGGGAGCAGCATGCACCCAACTCTCACCTAGGCATGGGCTCTGGATGTGGAATTAGACAGACAGCACCTTAGGAATCAAGCAGCTTTTGCACTGACCCATCTTCAGTAGCAGCGCCCACAGAGGCCTATAAAAAAAGCATCTGCCATGGCTGAAACCTGTCTTGTGCAACAGATTCTGCTGAGAGCAAAGCAGAGATTATGAATGAGCTGACAAAACCAGCCTGCTGTTGGCATAGGCACCAAGCAGAGATGGAGTAGCTACACGGGAAGTGTTTCATCCATTACTGTCAGAGAAGTCACTTTTACCACTGATCCTGCTCCAATAAATCATGTTGCCAAGCAGTTTTATAGAGGCGTTATACATCCAAAGCTACTTATGGTCCCATTAAAAGAGATGCATTTCTTTTTTAGCTCAGTGTGGCTGAAATGCTGTCACAGAAGAAAGAGAGTCGCTGCTCAGAGCACTATTGTAAAAGAGGTATTATTGTAATTACAGCAGGAGGGACGATGTGAGCTAGGAGCCACCATCTTCTTCCCCTGTCCCATTGCCTTCGGGCAGCCTTGCAAAGCTGCAAATTTGCTACCACAAGCACAATAGCTGCTCACACACCCTTTGCCATGGTGATTGATGAAAATGGGGAAATAATGATGTGACTTCCCCTTTCACCATAAATCACCCATCCCCTCAAAGTGACTAGAGTATTATAAGTCTGGCCAGATTTATACGGACAACTTAACCAATTAGCTCTTTTATAAAGGCTCTTGTCTTCTTAATGTAGTGTTAGATATATTTAGGCATGTGTCTACAAAAGAAAGTATTTCTTTCCAAAGCTAACAAAGCTCTCATTCTAGCAGACTGAAAACCTCAGTCTGCAAACGTTCGCCCTGTGGCTGTGTTCGCATTAGCAAGTTATTCAGTGACGGCAGAGGCCAACCAATAGATCAAAGCAGGGTGTCTGGAGGCACCTACATAAACACTACATATATACATATACATGTACTTAAAACATACATGCATGCATACATACACACATATTTATACACATACACACGTACGTATATATAAATATATATGGTTTGCTACCATTGAGGCCAGTAGGAAAACTCTCACAGATGATGTTACTAGCAAGTGAGGTAGCTTAGGAAGCCGGTGTATCCAGCACAGCTAAATCTACACGGCATGCATTTAATTCCCATCAAGATTATGCTTTTGAATTTGACTCTGTTTAAATGTGGCTCTTCCTGTGGCCGGCCCTATCGCCATCACACCGCTGCTTTGCACAGCACTGGGAGGGACCTGCCTGGCTGCTAATTAGCAGCAAGGCCACTCCTGACTCTGGAAGGCAGAGATAATTCCCAAGGCCGTTACCCCACTAAGCCCATCTAGCCCAGCAGACAGCACTGGCAGCCATGGAGATGCTCCTCTGCACCACCAAGCGAGGTGATGGGAGAGGGGCCCTGGGCAGCGGTGCAGCCTTCGCTGCACCCACCGCATCCCAACAACCCAGCAAGGCAGCCACCGACAGCACGGAGGTGCCTAAGCAAGAAGAAACGTCTGCCTTCCAGTTTTCTTTGCACTGTTGTCTTAAATCCATACATGGCAGTTAATGTCATGACTCCCTGTCAACCATCAGAAAAGCACCAAAATGTGCCTGTTTCAGCATTTGCCTGAGACAGAGAAGGGCACTGCACAGGCACAGAAGAGAAGCAAGGAGGTCTCTAGGCAATCTGCTGCACTATTATCCCTCGGAGAACAAATACTGGAGGGGGCAGAGAAAAAGCTTTGGGTTTTTTTTACGTCAGTTCAGGAGTCAATTATGTGTAATGGAGCGGCTGTGACCATGCTGGCCTCAGGTCAAAATCCAGAGCACACATCTGACTCCTGGCTCCCAACAAAGAGGTTGCTGGAAACCCTCTAATGTCAACGGCAAGTCTGTCTGTCCAAACAAACATGCACCCACAGTGACAGAGGCATATCAAAAAGCTGGCTGACCCACTGCCTATGGAGCAGAGAGACAACCTGCTGGAAGCCCTCAGCCAAAGAGTATTTCTGCCCTTCCACATGCAAGGAACTCCTTGCGGAAGGACAAAAGGATGCCATGGATAGTAAGTTTACCTTAAGTCTGAAAAGCAACTGGACAAACAAATGGGATAAAGTCTATCTGGATCCACCAAGTGCAGTAACAAAAATCCCTGAGTCACATTGTACTACAGACAGGGAAATATTTAGAGGAGATACCAGCCCACAGTGGCACTGATCCTGTAATCTGTCTCAGGTGTCCACCACTGGCAGCAGGGCACTGAGCTAGATGGACCTCAATGTGACAATATGTCTAACATTTCCAGATAGCAGGCTGTGTTGAAAATCAGTCGTAAGTATTTGCCTGAACGGTGTCTGTGAACCCACACATAGGAAAACACAAGTGAACACACAATTTTCCTCACGCGAGCACGCCCCCTAGCTTCTACATTAACACAAATACATCAGTCAAAGTGGCTAAATTCAACAAAAAAAAAAAGATTACTCCATCAGCTCCCACCTTCCACAGTCAAATAATGCAGGGCCACACCAGGATACCTAAAATAGCAATTTATTGGGAAAAGTATTATGGTTATTTATAGATGCTGCAACATGATTAGTACCCTAAACAGAAAGATAAACTAGCAAACTAAATTCTTTCAAATCAACAACTCCCACTGAGCTCACAAAGCCAATGATCAGCACAAAAATTGTACATCATAACATTATATTTTTTTTATTTATTTAAAAACTCTAGAAAATGCAGACATAACACAGGCATCTTTGCTTGTAAAGAAAAGGCAATTCAGTTTGCATAAGCTTTTGATATCAGTTAACACTGTCTATGAAACTATACCCTGCCTACTGCATGCAAAAGACCAGTAGCAGGGTGTCCTAGTTTCGGCAGGGATAATTTTTTTTCTTAGCAGCTGTTTAGTGCTCCGGTTTGGATTTCGGATGAGAAGAACACTGATAAGACGCTAATGTTTTTAGTTGTTGCCAAGCAGTCAAGGACTTTTCAGCATTTCATACTGACCTACCAACAAGGTGGTGGGTGCCCAAGAAGCTGGAAGGGGACACAGCCAGGACAGCTGACCCAGGCTGGCCAAAGGGATATCCCATACCATATGACATCATGCTCCATATATAACTGGGGAGTGGGCTGGGAGGCAGGGTAGCTCAGAAACTAGCTGAGCATCAGCTGCAGGTGGTGGGAAATTGTGCTATGCATCACTTGTTTTGTATGTTATCATCATCATCTTCCTCTTCTGTCTTATTAAACTGTATTATCTCAACCCAAGAGGTTTTGGGTTTTTTTTTTCCATTTTCAATTCTCTCCCTCATCCCACTGGGGCAGGGGGAGTCAGCAAACAGCTGTGTGGTTGTTTTAGCTGCCCACCAGCAGCACAGGTGGAACCTACAGATGCAATTACTCTATTGGGTCAGATATGTTTCCAGCCATCCAGTGGTTACTTCCACCATTGTAAGAGCATAACGCTTGTCTTGGCGGCTTCGTGGGAGCGTGATGTAGTCGATCTGCCATGCTTCCCCGTATTTACTCTGTTCAGAAGAGTGCATACACGTTATGAAAAAAACCCACCAAAACCATGCTGCTGAGATGTGCAGCTCTCTTCATACCAGGTTTATTTATTGGTCTTCCTAATATCTGAGATTTCACAGGAGAAATTTTGAGAAATTTCAGGATTTTGATCATTGCAGGCCATTCATCATTGGTTGATAGAAAGGACTGTATCCACAGTCTATACACAAGTTCCAAAATGAACTCAGGAATGCGTAATATGGGCAGCACTGTATCCCTCCATTCCTCACCTACAAAGGTAAAAATAATCTGGGGCATGAATAGGTCCCTTTGGATTCAGGGATGGCCTTAGAAGGGCCTTTGCTCCTTAAAAAAACCCCAACTCTTTCAAAACCCTAACTCTTTGTTCACCTTGATTTCCCCTTTCGATTCCTACTCCCCTGCACTGCAATCACTAAATGCAGCCAATGGCTGTTCCCCCCTTTTTTTTTTAAATTGTATTTGCTCTTTTTACCCATCCTGACTAGCTGCTTTTGCACACAGGCAACTCTCATGAGGTCCACAGAAAAGCTCTTACATTGGTCAGCAAGAGAGAAAAAGAAAGCACACGAGAACCTCAGGTTTTCTCCTTTTACTGCTGAGATCTGTTCTCGGAAAGCAGGCGTATGTCAAGCTTGACCGGCCAGAACCTGGGATGCCATCTGACAAATCTCTCTTCCAGCTCCAGGGGAAAAACGGCTTTTGGAAAGCGCCTGAACTTTGAGGTGCTTCAGCATCAGAGGCACACCGCTTTCAGCAAAGGTAACGAATTATACAGCCACCCACAGTAGCATGGTGTGTGAGCATGTGTCCACTGCAGGCATCCTGCTGCCTCCCTGGCAGAGCCAGCAACTAAAATGCTGGTTTGACGCCTAACAGTTAAACTCTGATGGTCGTCTTAACACAAGACCTGCCCTTACTATTGTATTTGAAGTTTCCGAAAGCCTATTATTTGACATAAATCCCTGTTTTCAAGAATAGCCAGGTTTTCCTCCTGAAGCAGCCCTTCAGAAAGTAATACCATTTAAGAGATTTTTATTTTTTTTTCCCCAAGATCTGCACCTACAGTGAGTCCCCAAGATTCTCTCCATTCTTCAAATGCACCCTCAGATCTCCAGTAATAGGCACCAGCTTTTTTTGCAGCCTGTATTTTTCTAATTCAATTACATTACCACACACATTTCAGCTTTGGCCCTTGTGTAGGCTAGTTTTAAAGAAATACTACACACAAGTAACAGGAAAGTGAGTAAATGATCTTGGGGTCTCCACATTATGTTGCCCAGCTGCTAGTTGAGATCAGGACATAACACACCCCAAAATGTCTCACCTCAAATAGAAGGACAGCTACAAACAGAAACCCGGCTCTTCCTCTAAATGACATTTCTCTGTCAGATGACAGAAGCACGGCTCTCCTGCACACTATGAGACAACGTAAAGGATGTTTTATTTTCACTGTGCTGTGTTGGTAGCAATGCCCATGTCCCTTTAGACTGCTTTTGGAACGGCACAGATAAAAGCAGTGTTTTACAGCTGCAGCAAGCTCAAGAAGATAAAAAAGTCCCTGTACGCACTTCTGTCATGTTCTCGCTAATTAAGTACTTTTGGCTGTCTCAGCATTGAGCTCTGGGAGCATGAGGGAGATAAAAGCAAACCACCGAGAGATCACGAGAGGCTGTGTCGTTGAGGACTTTGTCCGGAAGGAAGGAGCAGGATCACCAGGTGGCTCTGCGGTGTTCTTCTAAAATGGTTGGTCCATAAAAGACTGAGGCATAGGTGTGGAGGGAGGAAAGGATGGTCTTCTGCCTCTGCCAAATTGTTAGTTTATTTTGAAGAGGACAGGGACATAGCATGGGGAGGTTATCAGTGCAAGCCAGCACCACTGGGAGCCAGGTGCTCACTCTTTCACAAACCAGACCTCATTGCGTCGCCCATAAGGCTTCATAGGGGGGTCATAACCATTGCAGAAGTAGAAATCCTTGCGGTATGCAGCTTCACTCCCCAGAGCAGACTTCAGCTTGGCAGCATAGTTCACATAATCCACTTCTTTGGCATAGCCACCAAACTGCCTGCAAAGAAACCAAACAGAGAGGTGTTGAGCAGTCCCGTCAGAGCACAGAAAGGAAGAGAGGGAGAACAATATATAGCCACGATATATTTAATCATGCATTTTGATTCAGGTCCCGCCAACATGCACTTGTGCAGGCGCTGTTCTTTGTGAACTGGCACACTTTGTGATAGATTAAGTCTCAAGGGTTACGCAGCCAGGTTGCAGTCAGCCATTGGCAGGCCCCAAGCAGACCCACGTATATCAGTCAGCAAAATGGCCCTGCCCTTTGAATCGACGCCACATCAGAGGAACAGCTTCCTACAGCACAAGGTTATCTCCAAGTCTGCTCAGCCTGCAGTCCCTGCACCAATGCTGTCCACAGCCATGTTCACTGTGGTGTGAACAACCATCTGGTGGAAACCAGATCATGAAGGCAACCCAAACTCTAGCTAGCCCAAGGAACAGGGGGAATGGGAACAGAGACGCTAGCAATTACAGCCCACAATGCTATTTAAGAGGGATGGGATGGAATCGGTCTGGTTTATGTTGACCTCCCACCAACAGGAACTATTTCCACATCAGCCTGCACCTCACCACCCTGCCTCAGGGTCAAGGTTTGAGACAAAACAGCCTGTTCTTGCAGAAGTGGCCCACACCCACAGCAAAGGGCAGGCAGCAGTCACAGACAGTTTAGAGTCAGCCAAAATAGTTCAAGCAAGGAGGCAGGGGAACATCCAGGGGGTTAAAAACAGGGTGAAGAGCTTATTGTTATTGTGATGCTAGTTTGAGCCCAGCTTGTCAGTCAACAGCAAAGACATTCAAAGGTGATTTGAAGCAGTGGAATGGCTGCTTGTTTCCATGATGGATTCTGGCATGAGTCCATCTAAATGAGGCTTCAGCTGACACCTGTAGTTTGACACGAACCACACTGAAATACATTCTTGATGACTAAGAACCATCTTGATCTCAGAAAGTGATGAAAACAATAGTTTTCAGAGATTAGGAATGACTCAGTACCTTCATATTTACCTTCCCCTGCTCTTCACCAGGCTTTCACAAAAAGGCTTTCAGGACTAACCTCTGCACTTGTTTTCCCAGTGAAAAAAAAAAAAATTCATATCCCGAGTAGGTGCAGCACGATCAATGATAAGAAATGCCATGAAATACTTGTCTTCAGTCTGAAAGACCCGTCCATCTCCTTCTACCACATGCACCCATTGTCCAGCAAGTCACCTAGTAAAACCAACACTGCTCTTCAGAACACCTAGAGACCTCAGCACTTGGGATTGGAAATCCCAGGATGCATTCCTTACGTGGAATAAATGGTCATCCCCTGTTTCTCTTCAATCTTAATGCTTTCATCGCTAGGACAAGGAGGGTTGGCTTGAAACTGGTTTGGGATCCGCAGGGAGACCTTCACTTTCTGCTGTAAGGAGCCATCTTCAGCAGGAAAAGCAGTGATGGAGACAGGAGCAGTCATGCCCATTCCAATCCCTGAAAGAGACACACAGACATTACTAAAGAAGTCTAGGTTCTTGGGAACTCACAGAATTAACAGGGGATTCACAAAAGCTAATTTTAGTTTAGGAAAACTCCTCACACTGAACTCCTTGTGTAGTCAGCCAAGAGAGGGGTCCTCTGACGCACGCAGAAAAGCCACATTAGGCTTCTGCTTGGGCCAAACTTCTCTCTCCACTCACTACATAAGGACACTGGGAGATAAGGGCCACAGGTGACCTCTGGATGGCTTTTTATTAATGGTCCTGTTGCTGTGGCTCTCAGCCATACAGCTCATGCAACCAAGACATTCTGTTCATCTGACAAATCATCTCTAACACAAAAGGGTCTAATAGTTCCAAGGCAGGTCAGGGGCACATGTAAATCTACATCAGTATTTAAATTGTTATCATCTGCACTTAGTGGTGAGCCCATAGCCGATACTGGGTGACAGAAGCTTTCTTCTAAACCCTTCTAAATGCTTCCAGACATCCTATAAGTTCCAGTGCCCCAAAACTCAGAGCTATTCTGGCTTTCAGCAGGACTGTCCATGCTGTCCACTCCAGGAACAGCATGCTGCTTTTCTGCTCATTACTGCCAAGAGGTACCACATGGCACTGAAGAACATTTTTCTTTCCTCTTCTTCTTTCAGCAGTAGGGAACCTCCAGCCCTCAGAATCACGTAGCCACAGAACCAGCTGAGATCAAGCCATCTTTCTAATTTATTTGCTTTGATACCATACCTGTCTCCATGCATATGTTATAGAAGGCACCCTTTCTCCTACAGCAACAGCAATCATTGCCTTTCCAAAACATGCTGCTGTAAATGCCATTTCCCTCTGCACCTGGCTCCTATGCCCATACAGGCTACATAAGTCCCACTACCAGTTGCCTGAGAAAGTTGCAAGAGCAAATATATATGCCTCAACCACTCTGTGGTCTTCTCCTCCTGCTACGGATGATTACCGATGTGCATACTTCAGTAAACTGAGAATTAGAAGCAATCACCTGGAGGCACCATTATAAAACATTACAAAGTACCATTAAAAAGCAAGCTCATTGTTCATTATCCTTTCATGAATAAAAATAGCTAGAGTATATGATAACATATCAAGGTCATAAAAGTTATTTCACTGCCTACAAAGGCACATCACAGAGCTGAAATGCCCCAGATACCCTGGATTTCATCAGCTACCGCTCACCCAGGGAGCCGTGTGATAGATATACGTGTGCCTATCCTCACGCTATCCCAGCTGCAAGGTAACTCATTCCTGCTTCGAGTTTTTACCCTGAAACAGAGATGGGTTAGGAGCAGACTCATAGCATGAGTTGGCTGGGCACACAGTGAGCTGCAGCAAGTTTATTTTTCCCAGCAAGGGGCCATCCCCATCACAGACCCCCAGCGCCGGGTGCCACAAGCCAGGTGGGTGCTGCCACCTCCATCCATCCAGCTTTCACCAAAGCCCTGCTAGCAGCGGTCAACCACAAACCCTGCGGGGCAGGGAGTGCCTCTCACCCTGGTCATTGGTTCCTCCGACATACTTGAGGAGCTTGAGCACCCCTTCCTTCGAGGCTTCGTCAAACGGCTTCCCTGCCACCTCCACCACAGCGAAGCGCCCGCCCTCGCACGCCCTCTCCTCGTAGCTGAGCTGCTCCTGGGGAAGGAGATGGCAATGGAGAAGCTGCCCTGCCGTGCTGGGAGGAAAGCACTGCCCGGAGGACACCCACCCTTCCTCGTAGCACTTTATATGGCCCGGCTGGCACAGAAACCCCCCGGAGAAACAAAGCCCGGCCGCCCGCTCCGGCCACGTACCTTCTCCCCCTTGCTGAGCACCCGGTAGGGCCATGCCTCCACCGTGCTCAGCAGGGAGTTCTTAATCATGCCCAGCATGGTGCCGCTCGGCTCAGCACGGCTCGGCCTCACTCGGCTCGACTCGACTTCACTCGGCTCAGTTCGGCTCGGGTGAGGTGGGAGGGCCCGGCGGGCGCCCCGCCGCCCGCAGTGCGTCGCACCACCTCCAGGGGGCGCCCAAGGGCCGCCTGCGCCGCGGCGGCCGGGCGGGATGGGGGGGGTCGCGGTGCCGGGGCGGGCGGGGGCGGTGAGACGTGGCCGGGGGGAGATCCGGCCGCGGCGGGCTGCGGGAGCGGGAGGGCGCCGGCCCCGGGGGTGAGGTTATGAAGGGCGCCGAGAAGTGTGAAGTGTAATAAAGTGCGGGAGCAGGTGGTATTCATCTGGAGGAGAGAGGAAATCTGAAGGAAATAAAATAAAAGGGAGGGGAAGTACTGATGAAAGTGTGTAATATATAGCGTGGAGGGGCACAGCTGTCCTGAAACTGCAAAATCATAACGTTTATTATTCTTTTTTTAATAAACGGAACTAAGGGGGATCAGATTACAGTTGTCTTTCAAGATAGTGATTTAGGCAGTGCTCTGTGTCTCTGTGGATGTTGTAAGCTTTAGGTTAGGGGTAGATCTTCGAGGCCGCTGATGATATTTGCTCTCCCTTGGCTGACCTCTGCGTCTGTTCACAGCCCAACCGGTCAACTCTGTTTAAAACTCCAGCCAGGTCCCTTCCCAGGTCAATGAGCACAACAGGAGGTTTAGATGGCTTATATAGCTGGGTATATTTATGTGCATGGAGGACTTAGATTCTTTATGATCACAAGTGGGTTTTAGTTGTATAAGCCACGTCAAAGAACAAGTGCAAGGTAGAGAAAGTGCCTTGCCCAGGATTGTTTAAGAAGAGGGATTGATTAAGAGACAGGAATTGAGTACAGTCACTGGGACAGCCATGGATCTGACCAGTTTCCCCAGGCAGATGAGGCAGAGGCACCTCGAGGTGCCAGCTCAGCTGGACTTCTGCCTCCTCAAATAGAAGGTGAGTGGCGTGGAACGAGGCTGATAGACATCTAACTTTAATCTTAGAGAAACTGATAAAAGAAATGTGCCCTTAGAGCATTTTAATCTAGAGAGGGTGGTGCAAAGACAAAGAAGTTAAAGCAGCTGGCCATAGTCATCTGATCAAACAGGCAGTGTTCAGGTGAGGTAGCAGGGATGGAGCCTGACATGGACTTTCACAGAGTAAATGAAAGGGGCTGCCATCAGTAGTGACAAGGCCACGGATCTAGTCATTTATTAACCATTTATATAATTTGATTTTTTCACCATTATGCAAGAAATTGCAAAATTGTAACATACGTTGCATGCTGCAGCTTATTTGTTCTCTCTTAAAACAAACAGTTTCTCTGTTGAGCTGAGTAGTTTTGCCAAAAATACCAACTTGCTTATATCAGTATAGAAATACATGGACTGGGTCAGAGCAGAGGTCCATCTTGCCCAGTCCTGGCAGAAGCTGGTGGTGGACATTTAGGTAAAAAGTAAAAGCATGCAGTGATCTGGCCTCTCACCTCCAGCTGTCTGTGACTGAGGGACTTCCCTGGGCCCCAAGTCTCATCTTTCTGTTTCACATTGGATTTTGTACAACTTCAGGTTGCCTGATAAAATGCTGATGTCTAAAATATGAACACGAAAGCTGACATTTATGGTGTATTCTTCCTCTAGATAGGCCAAAGTGACCAGCAGTGTCAAGCAAAGTCCCTCCTCTGGAGGGACCAACAGTCTGTGCAAGCACGCAGCTGATGTTACAGCACAGCCTGGTAGCTCTGAAGGGAGAATAACAAGAAGGAGGTTGATGGGGCCTTTCTCTCCTGTTATTCCTTGTAATTTAGGTAAATATATTCTGGGATCAAAATACTCTACCTTTCCTGAGAAATTATGATGACAACTTCACCAAAGGTACAACTGTATCTTTTTATCAGTACTTTCACAGGCTTGGCTTTTCCCTTGTCTAGCTAAGCAGTGTTTCAAATACCCAAGCAAAAGCCAAAGTAAGACCTTTCAAGTTAGAGTTTTCTTATCTTTGGAAAACCTGAACTCAGAGAATTAACATCCGGAAAATATGTTATTAGATTGTCTCATATACTCCTCATACCTCCCCCACTCAACTTCCAGGTCCCAGCCAAACTGCTGACTGTGTTACTTCTTCTGGTTCATTTTGAAAGATTTCATATGAAACTGTTTTTTCCCCTTTCCCTCTGGAGGTTATTGTAGTGTCACTGAACTTCTTTCCATAAACTCAGTCCTTGGGAATCCTTACATAGCTAGACTGCATCCTCACTGTTTATGACTGGAGTGTTTGCAAAACAACTATCATGCCAGCCTCCCCCACAAGGATTTAGACATGATGCATTCTTTATTTTTTTCCCCTCATAAATTGCTTCATCCAGACCTTTAAAAAGGTTTATTTTCCTCTCTGACTGTCCTGCCTAGGTTTCAACAGATTTCAGGTACGCAGTTGGCTGCATCACTGAATGGGAATCTCTGTATTGAATTTACCTTTAGAGACTTGAAGGGCAAGCCCACTCTATCCTCTGTTCAGTGCATAATTTGATTTCTACACTGTTTTTTATCACCAGTTTTATCACCAGGAAGCCACAGGCAAAGACAAGCTGAAGGCAGGGTATTCTGGGTACTTCCTGAGGCAACAAAGTCCTTGGGGTGCGTGGTCGTTCTTTTTCTACCGATCTTAATTGTGCTAAAGTATGTTGGGAAGCATCTGGAGGTCAATGCTTGCACGTGGAGAAGATACTCTGCAGATAAGACACCAATTGAATTATTATCTGTGATTTTGGAGACTGAACTGTCTCAAGCGATTTTGCAAAATCCTTCTAGACACCTATCTATGCCATTATGTATCTAAATGGTTTTGAAAAACATCTTCTGGTTTCCAAGGGTCTTGGCAGAAGTCAACACAATGTCTTTCAGAGCACTGGAAATTCTGAATATGTCTGGTGAATAACAAGGTTTTGAGTCCCCAGTTCCAGGTAGCTACAAGAAAGCCCTTTGCAGAAGATAGATGTTCAGATTTGGTACCTAGAATCTGACACACGTTCAGTCTTGAAACACAATGCACAGACCAAGGTTATCCAACCCTGCCCACCCTCTGAACATGTGAACAGAGCATTCTTTGCACAGTGGAGAATAGGTTAAGGCTGTATTTTAAAACATAGCTGCTTTCCCCCCTCCCTGCCCAGCTGGAATTGCTAAACAATAATCTATGTTTCTGCATTCATCAGGCATTCAGCACTTTTGAAGATCAAATTCCCCAGCTGTTTCAGGTGGAGTGCTGTAAAAATAGGATAGAGAAAGAAAATCACCTGATCTTTACAGAAAGTGCTTCCTCTGGTAAGCAGAAAGAATGACTGTATAGCCTAAAGGTATTCACACTCAAGTAGACTGAGCTTGTCAGGTCATTTTGCATGGGACACAAAACAGCCATCATTGAAGATCAGGGTCAGATTTCACCTACTAACCTAGGTTTAAAAGGCAGCAACAAAATGCAGAAGTTCTGGTCTCTTCAGTAAAGCTGACTTATCTGTGCTTTACTTCGTTGTCTCTAGTAGTGTCCCATTGAGAAAGGCTTAAGCAGGTGGGAAAAAAAAAATCCCTTTTTTTTTTCTGGTAGAGAATTAACTCCTCTGAGGTCTCCTGCGAGTATACAACCGTCTCCTATGCATTGGAAGTCTCCGCATCTGAGTGTTTCCACGCCTCTGGCTCTGCAGAGCATTCAGTCGGATAGGAAGGACAGTTTTGCTGATGACATTGAGCCGTTCATTCAGTTCTTCTAGCCTTTTCCTTATCGACTGGACTTCCCTCACAAGATTGTCCACAGCCGCAGAGACAGGGCGGAGACTACAGAGAGAGTAATACAGGAGAATAACTCAGTGTGGGCAGTGTTCCTGAGCATGCTAAATAATTTACTGTGGTCTTGTGTTTCTTGGTGGGGAAGGGCCCTTCATAATGAAAGAGTTGCCAGCAACCATTAAAAGATACTTCCAGAACCACCCTACCCCTTGGGTGGTGGGAATTTATCTGTGATGCCCCCGTCTGAGTCCAGCAAACGATGAGGTTCAGGACCAGCAGGGGTGACATGCTCTTTCCATTGCCACCGAAGCACAGCTGGCTCATTGCAGAATGACAGCTGGTTTATGAGCTCCCAGAAGCAGTCCACAGCACTCCTACTTTAACTGGGGAGATGAAAACCATCTTGCATGGCTGGAACCAGCGGGAGTAGAGAAGAGAGCAGCAAGGCTCTCACTTATGAGGACTTCCTGATGAAGGGCGGACTGCTGCGTGCCATGGTGCAGCTGTGATTGCACAGCCACCAGGTCACTCCAGGCTGTGCCTACGCCTGAGCTGAGGGAGGGGAAGAGCCAGGTTCTACATCAGGGTTTGGGAAGATGAGGGCTGCACTGATGCACCAGAGTGCTTGGGGGTAACCCCAACCCTTCCTTTGGAGGGCTTCCTCTCAGTGTCCCTTTGGGCATTATGAAGTTCTGATGATCATTCTAATCTTACCTCATATTAATTAGCCTCTCTGTTAACCAGGAGCAGACTTGGAGGCTGGGCCACTGTTTCTCTTGGATTACTGTCAGTCCTCAACATTTCTAATGGACCAGCTGTGTCCTTACCAGCAAACTCTGAACTCAAAGCCCTATGCAGGAAACAAGGCTGAATAGTCTCATTACATCTCCTTGGACTAAAGTTAGAGCTTTCCAAATACATGACTTAATATCAGCCCTGATAATCTTAGGCATCAATGAATTTCAGCACTGGCAGTGTGAAAGTTGTGATTAATTCTGTGCTAACAACAACAGCCACTATGCAGTCCGAGAGAAATCCACTTGATGCTAAAGGCCAGCATATAATCTATCAACTATAGCCTCTTGAAACACTAGTTTGTACAGATATTGTGTGACCTTCTGACTAGTGTCATTTTATTCTGCTAGCCTTTCCTCTTCAACTGGTTCAATGCATAGCAGTTGTGGACAGATTTTTTTTTTTTTTCCTTTTTCCTAAAGAGAAAGCTGAGTTATGGAAGAGGACCGCTTGCTTTAGGAACAACTCTGATCTAAGTGATAATAGGTTTCTAGTAATTCTCTGTATTCTCTACTCCTCTCTCTTTTTCATTGCCTATTCCACTCTGTTTCTGGAAATATGAAATCAAAGTAAATTTTCTGACTGTGCTCAATCATTAATATTTCCTTCAATGCAAAAGGGACAATTTGAGGACATAGACTAGTGAATAGCTTTCTCAGATCTGGGTGTTAAAGAGATTGAAATAAAAACCATCACAGGCCAGCTCAGCTTCTTCTGCCTGTCCCATGGCGAAGTCCATGTGTGGATTTGTAGCACAATTCATTTTTCCAGCCTGTTCTCACAAGAATGAGGTGATGAGAACAGTCTACATTTTCTTTAGGATAATTCTTAAAATACAGTCATGGCAACCTGTAATATTTCACAATAAATAGTCAACAGAATATTCAGTTTACTAGGGTAATCAGAGCTGCTAGCACAGCAGATACCAAGACAGTGGGATTCATCTCCCCACACTTGAACAATCTGAAAGGTAAAGAAGATGAATCCCACTCAAGGAAAGACACCTAGGAGAGGACTGAATCCTGCCTTCCAGATGAAGGGCATTACCTGGAGAACTCGGGCAGTAAAGCGTTCGGGTTGTTCAGCAGGGTGTGCTTCATTTGCCAGAAGATGCCGTTTCCCCATTTCTCAAGTGTTTGAGTAATGCTGTTAATGCCTTCTATGTTGACCTTGTCAGCTAGGTTAGCAGGATGTCCGTGGAAGAGAGGAAAATAAATGCGACAGAACAAGAAAACATGAGCTAGTGGTCTGAATTTGATTCCACTCCCCATCACTTGAACTGAGCCACAATGAAATGCCAAATATTAAACATATGGAGGATCTAAATTAAAAAGCAGATAACTCTCCCTCACTGTATAATTCTCTGCCTCTGGTTGCCCAAGTTTTTTGCTGTCACTGGATACCCCAGATGATTATTTCTAAAACCGTTTTTCTCTCCAGATATCTCAGCAGCCACCCAGGAATCAAGAAAGAGCACTCATGAATGAGCACTGTGTGTCTCACTCCGAGGACAAAATAAGCAAACCTTCAGCCTTGAGTTAGCAAACGCCTCCCAGGTTGACCCATCAACAAAAAACTCTTACCGCCTTCTCTGTAGTTCCATTTCTGATGCTGGTCCAGAAAGTCCTCCTGGGATTTACTACAGGGCAAGAGGATGAAGAGGAGGAAAAGAGGAAGAGTCACCATGATGGCTGTTCGTGGGGCCTTGACTTTCCCTTGCTCTGTGGAGACAAAAAAGTCTTGCTAACTGCTTTATTTCTCTCTTTCTCCATCTCTCACCTGTCACCCCAACACCAGATTTTTCTCTGATGATGCATTTCTTTAAAAGTTGTTCAAGTTACTCAGCATAGCTTTTACAGAAGCACAGGGACTCTTCTTTTTAACAAGTACAAAACTCCTTACTTTTTTCCACGCCATTGAGTGGTACAGAGATACTTCATCAACTGGTGGCAGCTAGGAAAGTAGCTTTGCTCCATAGGTAGCCATGTTGACATAGCACCTTTTAGCTATAAATTTTTTATCAATGTCAGGCAGAGGCACTACGAGGTTCAGAAATAGCTTCATCCCCACTTTGCAATTAGGGAAAGCAAGGTTCAATCCAGTGAAGCAATTCATCAAGGATTTAATAGAGGCCAGAATAGGAAATTGTTCTTTTTGGTCTGATCCACTGACCAGTGGTAATAACTGAGATGTAGCCCAGTGATGGAGCTTCAAAGACAACCCCACCCCTCCATGTACTATCTCCACCTCGCCATGGTGTCAGGGGGTCAGTTCCACCTGAACAAATATGCAGAGTAGTCAATACAGATATATGAACTGATGTGAGCATTTACCTAAGCTCCTCACCTTTTTTTTTTTTTTTTTTTTTTTTTATTTTACCATCATTCCCAAGCCAATGAAAGTCAATCTTAAACTACAGGCCCTCCTGGACAAGTACCATCTCTAAATCTAGAAGGACAGATCAGTCTCTCCACAGCTTACTCATGCTAATTTGTTATTCTGTCTTAATTAAGTAGCCTCTCAGTGTTGAATATGATGTTTTTTTAAAATGTCATGAACAGCTGTTCTGGTAGAAACTGGCTGGAAATATCAATTATGCACATAGCAAAAAAAAGATGCATTGCCAAGTTCATGGGTTTTAGTGATGATTTCAGTCATCTGTAGTCACAGTGATGGAGGGGCTCACGTGAGAAGTAGGCACATGCAAGTACATGCATCAAAAATCTAAAACCTCCCTACAAAAAATGAGAACATTAAATTGTTTTTTGAATATCATATAACCCTCATCTCCTAACCATCTGGGAAGAATGCAGCCACCTCAAATCGTACTAGGAGCTCTAGCAGATAAAGCAGTACATAAATAAAACCTTTTACTTTGTGCCTTTCTTACAGTCAATCACTAGTGTATTTTAATTGCAACTGCATTTATTTTTCCATATATTTAAGATAGCAGTATGAATATAGCCATACTGATGGAAAATGTCATGCTACTTTAAAAATATTACTTTCCACCTGTCAGGAGGTATTTTGTACTCAGTATTCTTCTAATTGCAGTATTCATTTAAAGGAAAAAATAAATTACCTTCTTCCCCTCTCACATGTACATACACCTCTTCCTCCCCCTAACTCAGAGCTGCCAGAATGAAGATCTCTAAGGTTTGCTGATATGACCAAGGCACATAATGAAAAGGTCTCCATAGACCTTCTTGAAACTATTTGCATTGACACCATAGCTCCTCTGCCTCTCTGCTTTTCCAGATAAATACTCCAGCCTTTAGACCTTTTTTTATTTTCCTCTTTCTTTTGATGACTATGCACTGCACATGCCTTTTTAATCTTCCCTGATGGGAAAAGGCTCACCAGATGCCAATGTCTCTAATTGCAAATGATTTGAAAATGCTGCCAATATCAAGGAGGCAGTGTGGCTTCCCAGCTCATTCTAAAACATCCTGAAGAGATTGTCCATTCCTCACTGTTTCCACCTCCCACCTGTTTCAATACCCTAGGGCTGGGATACTTTTATCTTTCTGTATTTGTTAAAGGAAGGATGGTGATAAATTCCACCTACATCTGATGCTGAAAATCCACCCTGCTTGATCTCGAACTTTTTAAAACATCAGGTGTCCAAATGAATTGCAAGACCCACAAGCTGTATTTGCAGGGCCCCTCACAGACCAGTTTCTTTGTAGCTTTGCTCCCCGCATTCCTGAGGGCCTATTGTAATTTATTTTCATAGTAAACATCAGCTTATAATCATCTTTGAAATAGATTCCCATATCTCAGACACTTACAAAGAAATCGAGCAATCTTCCCTCTCTTAGGTGGAATTGTAGAAGGTAAATGGATATTCACTAATAACGTTTCTAGCAGAAGAAGTCTGCAGGTCATCTGTAATAGGAACCAGTTCCCAAGCCTGCTGCAAATATGTCTTCAGATCTGTTGCAGTGTTGCACTGGAAAATACTGTCAGGGTAGGACACAGATTGACAAGCAGGGAAAACTCTCACACATCCTTGGATAAAAGCCCTTTCCTAAATCCACAGAATAACAATAATAACATAGTAACTTTGCTATTGTTATTATTAATTACAATAATATGGCATGCTCTCTGTCAGAAAATTACATCATATTCTGCCCTCGGAGCAGGCTAGGCTCAATAATTCACCGGACAGTCTCTTCATCTGCAAGCAATGAAGACAGACATATTTGTCTCATTATTACACAATTTTTCTTTCTTCTTTTAACCTCTCAATTCCTCTCTCCAACATGATAAAAGAGCTCTGCTAGCTCAATATCCCGAGCACAGCCCTGCCAGGGTCAGCAGTTCTGCCATTCAGCCTAAATCCCTGCCCCAAAGCAAAGAAGTGCTGCCAGGATTTGAACTCCTATTTCTATATCCCTCTCCCCTTCACCCTTTCTGTTTCTTGCTGCTCCAGTGTGCTCCATTTCCAGTGCTCATCCGTCCCTACACGCAGCGGGCAATGACAACAGAGCACTGAGATTTCACTGGTAACTGCCCCAGACACACTGAGGGAAAACAGGGGACGACTTGAGTTCACTACTGCCCGTGAGTTGTGCTGCCTGCTAGGATTTGGGGAAATTGGATGGGTTATCCTCTCTCGGTGCCAAACACAGCTTCATTTCAGAGAGCCCTCTCTCCCCTTGAAGCCTGAGGAGAACACACTGTTCCTATTGCAGACATGTGAGTTGTTGCACCACGATTCAGAGCTTGCCTGCCCCTTTGTATTATCAAGAGGGCTTCAAAACTTTCCCTGCACTTCTGGTCATGCTGGAGCACCTCAAAGCATGTGGCCACGGATGAGCCCATGACAAAGCAGATTTACTTCTGAAGGGACTGTGGCTGTGGGTAAGGCCATGCTGGAGCAGGTATATCTCTGAAGACCATGGAGAAGGCCACGCTCAAACAGGTGCACCTCAAAGCAACTGTGGCTGTGGATAATAAGTCCGTGCCGCAGCAGGCATACCCATGAAGAGACTGTGGTTCATAGATAAGGCTCTACTTGGAGCAAGTACACCCCTGCAGTCTGTGGATAAGTCCAAGCCAGAGCAGGGACAAGGGGAGGACTTCATTGCTGTGTTAAACCCTATAACCTGGCCCAAAGGGTCCAGGGGTGGAGACTGTGATGGAAATACCTTTAAATGGTTGTAACCTCAGATTTGAGTTGCACGTTATAGGAATTACTATAGCAGGAACCATCTGAACCAATGGAGGACAAGCCTTGCAAGAAGCAGTGCAAGTGCAGCAGTGACCTGACCTGATCTGGCTTTGGTGCCCAGTAACTCCACACAACACACCACCTCTCCTGTCCTGAGTGACCACCATAACACATGGAGCCCAAAGTCATGGGCTAAATGAACTCAATGGATATTTTGTGGGCATATTAAAGACGTTTTACAGGGGTGTTCATAGACTAAGGGAATGATATCTGTGTATTATATCAAGGGATGGGAAGGGGGGTGGCAGTTAATGAGGTTGTATTGGATAGTGTGGTGCCTGAGCATGATGTAAATGGCATGGAATAAGGGGTGGAGAATGTGCTGGTTTTGGCTGGGATAGAGTTAGTCGTCTTCATAGTAAGCCCCATACTAAGTATGGTGCTGTGTTTTGGATTTGTGCTGAAAACAGTGTTGATAAGATAGAGGTATTTTCACAAACTCAAGGCCTTTTCTGCACCTTACACCACCCCACCAGCGAGTAGGCTTGGAGAGCTGTTGGGAGGGGACACAGCTGGGACAGCTGACCCCAACTGACCAAAGGGATATCCCACACCATATGATGTCATGCTCAGCATGTAAAGCTGGGGGAAGAAGAAGGAAAGGGGGGGACATCTGGCGTGATGGCATTTGTCTTCCCAAGTACCCATTAGGTGTGACAGAGCCCTGCTTTCCTGGAGATGGCTGAACGCCTGCCTGCCCATGGGAAGTGGTGAATGAATTCCTTGCTTTGCTTTGCTTGCATGCATGGCTTTTGCTTTACCTATTAAACTGTCTTTATCTCAATCCATGAGTTTTCTCACTTTCACTCTTCTGATTCTCTCCCCCATCCCACAGGGGAGGAGTGAGCGAGCAGCTGTGTGGGGCTTAGCTGCTGGCTGGGGTTAAACCACATCACTGTTCTAAACACATACACTCTCGCGTACTTGCTTTGAGATGAGGATTTTGTTGATTAGAGTTAGCAATCACTGTAGCAACACCCAAAATGAAGGATTTTTCTTCTGCAATATTGGACTGCAAGTGAATTAGCTTCGTGGTTTTCACTTGAGACCCATTCTCCTCTCATAATTTTCCCAAGTTCCTTACGAGATACTTTCAAACTAAAGCTGAAGAGTGATACTGGCTTTTGGTTATTTGCATAGAAATAAAATATACTTTTAAATGAATCAGGGAGTTTGATCTCAGGTAAATCATAAATACATAAAATGTAGCTCTCACTCCAATGGTAATGGATATTTAAACATCACGTTAAGTTTAAGATTCTCAATTTTGTAAAGGATCTCAAAAGATAATAAAGGCATTTTTACAGACTGTTGGAATTTATCTTTATTTCCATATGCAATATTTTAAGAATATTTTAAGGCTATATTCCTCACACACACACAATTAAAATGTTCTGGTTTATATATAAAGTCAAAGAAGGTTTAGGTGCTATAAACCAAACAGTTTCACATTAAAGAAACATATAGTAGCTGCAGACAATTTCTTCAGTTAATGCCAGTTCTGCCAGAGCTCCCAGGCTGGGATCTTGAAAAGACTCTGAGCTTTTAGAGGAGAAAGCTGCCAAGACTGAGACTCCAGAACAATCAAAGAATTTGCAAGCTGTACTTGCAAAGTGGATGGCATTTGTTAGCTCTCCAAGCAAAAAAAAAAAAAAAAAAAAAAAAAAATTAAAAAAAATCAGGGCAGTATAAACATTAGCATATGTTTGTAGCATTACGTAATGGTGGAAAGATCAAGAAAAATGCCAAAAGCAATTTAAAAAAATTGAATCCTACAATATTAACCCAGCCATAGAATATCACCTGTTTTGAAAGTCCTTGTTAAAAATCCATTGTAATGTATTATTCTTCAGTTTATATGTCTATGGGTATAATGTTGGTACACTCGCACACCTAGCTTTGGGTTATGTAGGAATAACAATATCTTGACTTTTTCAAGTTTGGCAACATATTTGAGTCAAACAGTGCTTTTGCATATAATTAAGAGTTACACTGCTCATTTTCTACCCAGCTGTTGTGTGAAACCAAAGAGCACCTTAATTCTTCAAATAGCCTGACCATCCTGCTATACAAAGGGATCTGATTGACAGCCCTGATGACTAACAGCTAGGGCGATGCTGTTGCCAGCAGGCAGACATACTGATGCTAAAGAAGGGGGAAAAAAAGCCATCCAGGTGCAAAGCACACGTCTACTGCAAATCATAACATTAGTAAAGTGCTATTGGTTTTGAGGAAGTAATATATGTC
The DNA here is from genome assembly GCF_011004875.1 of Balearica regulorum gibbericeps. Classification (NCBI taxonomy): domain Eukaryota; kingdom Metazoa; phylum Chordata; class Aves; order Gruiformes; family Gruidae; genus Balearica; species Balearica regulorum. The sequence goes on from NC_046184.1 coordinate 54,315,622, forward strand.
TTCTGCTTCTTCTCCAGGTGTACTTGCTTTTTCAGGATATGTCTTATCTCCATCTCTCTCTCATTTAGAGCTTGGTGCTCCCTCTTAAGAAGTTTCCTCTCTCTCCTGGGATAGGCACCCACAGACCTTGCATTGTCCACGTCTGCCTGTCTGGCTGTCTCTAAGGATATGCTCACTCTTCTCTTCTCCCTCCTTCTTTCACTCTGCACACCCCTGTTCTCTGGAAATCTAGGTAGCAATCCTCCAACCTCCAAGTCCATGCGAGCCTGCACATGTTGCCTCCTCTCCTGGCTGTTCCCACCGGTGCCCTTAGAGCCCCTGAACCCAGCAAGCTCTTTCTGAGGTGCATGGATGCGTCTCCTCCAGAGGAAGAAACAAAATATTCCTGGGAAAGAAGGCAGAGAATTGCATACAAGAGTTACCTGTGCTCTTGAGACCAGTCCTTCTGTGATGAGGCTTCCAAATCTCTGCCTCCTTGCTCCTCTTCTCCTCACCACCCCCTCTGCATTTCAGCTTGCAATGAGTGACGTGTCCCTCTTCATTTCCCCGCTCTCCGCGTTTCCACAGTCTTTCCGTGGAGCCTCTTCCAGCTGTACCTCTCCTACCCCTCCCTCCCACTCCTGCAAGCTCACCATCTCCCCCCACACATGGGAGCCTTATGGGAAGGAAAGCCTGGGAGATGGAACCCCTCTCAAAAGCAGCTCAGTCAGCAAGGACACCCGTATATCTTTGCCCCCAGTTCTTTCGGGCAGCTCTCAACCGCTGGCTCTCCGACACAGCTGCACGACTTCTCTTACTAGTCACAGTTTCCACTATGCAGCGCTCCTCTCTGGCTGTTTGAACCCTCTGTCCATCCAGCCATGAATTTGCTCACTGCGTTGTTCCTGCCTTTTAACAAACATGCCAATTAATTCCCTGCTGATTAGTTCATTCCTGATGTGCTCTGCCAATTCTATTTCTGGTGGAATAAACAAGGTGGGATGAATCGGCTGCAGTGTTGTTATTTTTCCCCCCCCTGCCCCCTCCTGCAGGTTCATGCCTGCCAAATCAAACAGGCTCAGGTCTGGTCAGTACTCAATAAAGAGATTTCTGAAGAAATGCAAGGTGTTAAAGGGATGATTTTTGTGAAGCAGGAGGTGGACCCCCGATTCTGGTCCCGTGTCCATGTCAGACTGACATTTTGCCATGCTTTGAGAGGATGCGCAGCCGCCACAGCCTGAAGCGGCACAATTGCTGCGCACCCAGACTCATGACTAGACCCATGGCACTGCTTTGCGAGTGCCTTGGCCAAATCTGCATTCTTCCTGATATTACTTCTCCAGTATCAGCTGGCAACAACACCCTCCCTGTTTCCTGACCAGCCTATTCCTATTTAACTCCATTTTCTACAGCCAAAACGTCTGCACTCAGCAGTGAGAGAAAAGATGCTTTTCTCATAGGGCAAAGGACTGTCCAGCCACTCAGAATAAAAGCAAACACCCAGAGGGGCCAGAGGATATAATGCAAGTGTTACAGACAGAGCAGTTACAAATACAGTATTATGATTGCAATGGAGGAATGCTGGTTTAATCCAGGTGAGGAGCCGATCAGGAAGAAAGTTGAGTGGCATCCTTCTTAGCACAGTCATAAACATCAGCCAGCACTATCATTTAGTCAGCCACTTAAATCCACTCAAGAGAGAGGTGCAGCCAGGACCACACTCAGGGGTATCTGCTTCTCTGACACCAGAAGCATGTGGTTTTGGATGCTCCCGCTCCCCTTGTCCCACTGGCTCTGTGGCAGGGAAATTTCTGAGAAGACCGCCTAGTTTATGGAGCCTTGCCACTGAAGCAGCAGGACACTCATTTGCAAAGTTATAAAACACCAGTTTTCAAAAGCAGCCCACAATATACAGGCTTAACACAGACCAGTCTCCGGAGGAAGTAGAAACCTATTTTTTCAGGGCTCAAGCAAGCAAACAAAATATCCAGGCAACAGGCAAATAACCCAAACAATCATCTGTCTCCAGCTGTTCCCCATTCAGCACATGGCAAACACAGTCTTGTTACGCTGCCATTGCAACTCCCTGCGAAGAGGAAACAAACTGCTGATGGTCAGCGTGGGATGGGAACGCTGGATGGAGGAACGTTCCGAGCAAGAAGCTGTCCACAGCATGGCACAGAGACTCCAGCTTAGCAAACCTGATGGGGAAACACACACTGGCACAACACCATGCTCCTAAAACCCTGGTCCAAATCCAGCTTGTGCTGGTGAAGGGTCACAGTGTGTGCCCGATGTCCTGGTTTCATGCTGGCAGCATGCTACCTCAGGAGCACGTATCACAGAAATTCCCCATACCTTGTGCCTCCTCCAGGATTAGTGGGGGAGGCAGGACAGGAGGGAGCTGTAGCACTTTCCTTCCCTGTCTCCTGCCTGCTACCATCCACATCCCCAGTGATGGGAAGGGAGCACTGCCCAGCCCACCATCACCACTGTGGCTGCATTGAGCTAGGGACACCCAGTGCCCAAGTGCCATCACTGTACAACACTAAGCAAACATCAGAACCTTTAATACAACCAACTAATGAGAAACTCCTCTTTTTTTCCTTTTTTTTTTTTTTTGTTGCCACATCTCTGTGACTGTGTTGTAAGCAACTGCAGGGTGTTTGATCTGCTCTCCTGCATGAGGACTGCTGCTTGCAGTCAGTTTTCTAAACTTGAGTAGCTTCAGTATGAAGCTCACTTGTGATATGTAAACAGGCTATTGCACATGTCTGCTGCGTGTCTCTCAGGACACACAAGAGCTCCAAGACAGCAAAATCCCCCTGACAAGAACATCTGCAGAAATATTTGTGCTTATTTCCCCAGACCCTGGTTTAGCCTGCAGCCTTCGGGCAGGTGCAGATTTAGCAAGCTGAGGGCAAAAGGGGCTCAGACCCTCCCTGTAATCCCCTGTGCCTTGCAGGTTGTAGCCAGGGCCATGTGGAATTGCAGCAGCTGTGAGGTTCTCCTGAATGCTGCCACTGTGTCCAGCCCTGGCTGTCATATACACACTGAGTCGAAATACCCCCAGAGTGCAAAAACTGGGCACCATGAGTGAGATGGGGTTGCAGAGGAATTCCTGACACCTCCCAGGGACCAGAAGGCAGGCTGGTTCTGAGATGTTAACAGCCGTAGGGCTGGAGACCTCTTAAAAGTCCACACATGAGCCACCAGGGATTTCAATAAAGCTCTGAAGTGCCACAGATGCTCCTGTGCAATTATTAGGATTATCAGTCTTTGGAGCTACCCCAGGGATGGCCGGCCACTGCTGGGCTCTGACTTGCCTCAGCTCTGTGCACAAACCAGAAGCCAGCCTGCCTGAAACAGCTCCTCTCTCCCCAGTCTGGCTTACAGGGCCATCACCTCCACCTCTGCAATCCCCGTTCTCCTGCCTGCCCCTGTGCAAACCATCACTGCTTTGAGGTCTCACCCACGTAGCTGCAGCCACTTCTCTCACACATCAGATCAAGGCAAGCGCTGAGCCGCTGTGAAGTGTTGCTCTCCCGCTGGCACCACTTCATGCCTGCTTTGGACTGCTGCAAATCAGCAAGTGAAATGTCCCTGCTGCATGAGGCTTCCTCCCGTGCACAGCTGGGATGAAAGGAAGGGCTGTCTGCACGCCACTGCTCCAGGCACGGGCACTTGCAGGAGGACTCAGATCGCCCATGGTATGACCATGACCTCACGTGGGGAGGCAAGGCTGTCAGAGGAAGCCACAAAGAACAACAGGGGACACAGAGCTGGCATTGAGAGCCTACACAGCACTTCACAGAAAGCATCGACCAGGTGGTGTCAGACCCGACTGTTTAGAGGGAAGAGGGTAACTCCCAAGGGTACATCAAGATATATGCTTGGTGCTGGGCAGTTTGCAGGATTTTGCATCAGACACTGCCCTCCCCTAGTGCATAACAGATTCTCTCACGATCTACCCTCTCCCTCTTTTCATTTATTGCTTCTCCAGTTCACACGCCACTGGGCACTTCCCTCCAGGCTCACAGCCACAGGACCCCCAGCATTGTCAGAACAGCACTGGGACTGGAAGAGTCTCTGGAGATGGACCCATCAGGGGTTTGGCTAGGGCAGCCCCCCACAGGAACTCCCTCAAGTAACACACACCATGCCTGCCCCGTGACAGCACGTGGGCACGCCACACAGCCTTGGGACTGCACAGCTGAAACCTTTGCAGAGCTCCAACCATCTTTTGGCCTTTTGCTCATGCTGGGGTTTACAAAGGGCTGGCGTTGGTTTTACTGCCTGGGCTCATTAGAAACTCTACAATCATCTACACTATTTAAAATTGCCTGAAGTGTGCTTGCTGTTAGGTATCAGCAAACTTGGAGTGTTTCACACCTGCTAGAAATGTTATCGTCACTTTTCCTGGATTTACTTGCTTTTGTTGTTTCTTCCTGTTTGCCTTCACTGCTTGATTGCATTTTATTTTGTTGTTTGGACAAGCATTTCCTATTTACTGCAGTATCTGCTACCATGTGAGTCCTCTGTTGTGGAGGGACTCAGCCAGGCACGGGACAAAAGAGGACGATGCTCCTGGCCCTGTCCATGTAGCCATGCAAAGGAGAAGGGCAGTACAAAGTAAAAGCATTAGCATAGCACTAATAGAAGTGCAAAGACGCAGGTTATTTCTTCCCTCTGGACACCTGGAGGAAGGGAGAGCTGAGAATAGCTCCTGTCCCAGCAGCTCATCGGAAGGTGATTGATCTTGCGGTGGAACAGCATGTGCAATCACTCCATCGTGCAGCTCTGCCGGTGACCTGCTCTGGCTTCAGGACCTTCAATAGCAGTGTTTGATGTGGGTCCTTTCTGTACCAGAGGTTCTTGTGCAGGCTGGAGAAGGCTGTAATTTCTGGCAGAAAGGCAGCAAGAAGCAAGGCGGTGGAACATGGGGCCTCACCAGTTAATTCTGCCCCGCTGCATCCAGCCCAAATGTCTTTCACCATTTGTTTGCATTAGCCCCATCCTTTACTAAGTGATTGGCAGCTGTACAAGGGGAATCACCGTACAAAAAGGGCAGCGCTTTCCACTTGTGGGACATTCAGCGTAGGCTGGTGCAGTGGCTAAAGCGGAAGGGAACTGAACAAACTGATTGCAAGGGAGGAGGGGCGTTATGCTGTGGAGTGACAGCGAGAGGTTACGGGAAGAGGTGACACTGAAAAGGTTTCCTTATGTCACAAAAAAGTGTCCCACCATTTTTGAGCCAAATGCAAAGCCTTCTGCACTGGCCCTATTAGGTGGACCCTGGGTATCACTACAATTTGTGGGAGTCAGGTGAATGTTGTGTACCCACACAGCGACCCCAGCACATCGGCATTTCAAAGGGCACAGATCAGGTCAGAAATCAGGTGTCTGGCATGGCACAGCGGATTCACCGCAGGCAAGGTCTTCGTCCCGCACAGGACAGCGGGTGCCAGCGTGGGCAGGGAGGGCTTGCACAGGCTTAACACTGACGAGGGGCTGGTGGCTGCGGATTTTCATGCTTTTTTGGCTTGTAACATTTTTTTAAACGACCATGCTGCCAACCCAAAGCTCTCAGACTTCCAAGCTTAACCCTAAGTATCTCATTTTTCAACATCTGGCTTTTTCAAACTGCTTTGGAAAAAAAATAAATAAAATGAACAGCAACATTCACATAAATGAATGATTTATTTGCAACTTCAGTTTTATTTTCACAGCGTTTTGATTGATATTAGTACACTTGACAGGTCCAATTTATATGCAAATCAGCTTGCATTCACAATGTAAAGACAGAAAACTTCATTTCTTATGCTTTGCAAATCATTTACACCCTCTGAACACTTTGCTTAGTCATATGTTCCTCAAAAGCATTAGTTTTCACCACAAATCACTTGTCCTTGCTATCTATTAGCCTCACAGATCTCTGAGGACTTAGGGAACAAGCGATTTTTGAACTTAAGAGGGGGCTATGCTGTACTGCAAACCTACAAGCACTGTAAACTACAGGCTCTTGCAGTGTATGTGTGTGTGCCAGATGTTAGAAGATCACAGATGAGGACACCAGATTTTCCAGTTCCCATTTCTGGCTGTTTTCTTCTGTACCTTTGCTCCAAGCTCTAATTGGTGCCAAAAGCATTTTCTTAGAAAGAGCTGCTCTGCTGGACAGCTCTTGTCCTTGTGCATCACAGGCTTTGCTAACTGAGACTTGAAAAGGATCCAAGATCTCTCCTGTAAATATTTACATAGATACAGGACTGCCACTGCTATTAAATCAATAAAGTGGAGGAGCAGAAATGGCACATGGAACAGAAGGACTCTGTATTCAGAAAGACCTGGAAGGGAAGAAAAAAGAACAACTCTGATGGTTTCTCCAGTTTGCCATCTGGGACTACCCTCCCGAAGTGCTGTGTTCTCAGGAAGGTCCTGATCTGAAGCCTGATGAAATCAACGGAAAAAAGTCCCTCTGGTACCAAAAGGTTTTGGATCAGGAACTACTCTTTCCAGTTTGTATCTGAAAAAAATTCTCTTCACCAGCTAGACCACTTGGTGTCTCTCTTTGGCTCCTCCTTTACTGTTATTATTTAAAGAGTTTCATGACAGGCCTGGGCAGGAAAGGGTAAGTACATTACTTGCAGGAACAGCGCCTGAAACAGGGGAAGGCAGCAGCAGCAGATGCTGAGGAAACACGATGTGTTCTTCAGCCAATCGGACTTTCTTTTGATGTATTTAGCCAATACTCCTTTCTCTTCTTCTGTAACAAAGGAGTCAGCCTTGAGAGTTCTCACACAAATCATGACTTGAAGAAACAGTGGTGTTAGATGGCCTGTCATGGGCCTGGGAATCAGGAAGCTGAAGCCTTATGGCTTTGGGGAAGCCACAAAACCGTCCTTGCTCAAATTCCCCATCATGGGAAAGGGAAAGTTCACTTGTTTGCTTACCTTGGAAGGCTGTGGTGAAGACTGAAAAGAGCTTTGAAAAATGCCCTAGCGGTCTTCTGTACTGTAATTAAGCGAAAAAAAAAAAAAAAGTTGCAAAATAGAACAAAATCAACAAATATGATTTCTTCCAACCCAAAACTTCCCCAGAATGAAGACATATATTTATACCAAGAACAACTTAAAGGACTGGCATTTTGCATGTAAACCACTTATGACAACGACCATATTTTTGTGTAAGTCTGTGCCCAGCACACAGTGGGGGCTCTATAAATCTGGACTATACTTGGTCATGGCTTGCTGCCACAGGCCCCACCGCCCTGCGGGTCTCTGCCCCTATAAAATAACAGGGAGGAACCAAAGGGCAATGGAGCCAACAAGGAACTTTGGTTTCCATAGGAATCCCAAAGTTTAGGCCGGGGGGAGCCATCTCTGTGGGACAACAACACTTCCCAGGTGAAGGCCCTATTGCCATCCCACCCAGAGGCCTGGCAGCTCCTGGCAGGGACAGCCCCATGGGGAGAGGCCCTCAGAGCCTGGTGGCCTGCACCCCTCGCACTCCCAGGCTGCCCACCACACAGCCCTCACCCGCAGCTCCTGGGTACGGGGATCCCCGGAGCTACCCCACCACCACCCCTACCCCTCTGCCCCAGCAGAGCGAGGCCGTGCGGGCGAGGAGCGACGCAGCCCCCGGTCCCCCGCCGTGTTGAGGTGGGGAGGGACGGAGCCCTCCCGCGGCCCCTCACGCCGAACTACAATTCCCAGCAGGCAGCGGGAATGCGCGGCGAGGGAGGAGCGGTGCGCATGCGCACTGCGCATCTCCAGCATGGCTACGGTGCTGTCCCGGGCGCTGAAGCTGCCGGGTAAGGGGTTTGTACCCGCGGGAGGGAGACAGCGACGGGCCGTGCCGAGCCGAGCTGAGCCGAGCCAGCCCGGGCCGCGGCACCCATGTCTGAGTCCGCCCCCGGCGGCGGAGAGGCGCGGTTGCCGCTGCCTGAGGGCGGTGGGGTGCGTAGCCATGGTGATACGGCGGTGTGGGCGCTGGGGCGAAGGGGCAGCCCCGGCGGCCCTGGGGGCGCAGACGGTGCGGGTGGCCCGGCGGCCTCTGCCCGGGTCCCTTAGCGGAGGGAGGGCTGCGGGGCACGCGGCAGCACCTCGGGGCTCCAGGGGCGTCGTGTGTGGCGGCGGGGGGCCTGGGCCTGGCCGCGGCCCTGTGAGGAGCCGCGTCGGGAGTGCGCGGGGGGAGGCGCCGGCCCCGCAGGCCGTGCGGGAGTGGGCACGGGGCTCCAGACATCCGCCACCACCGCGAGAAAACGATAGTCCCTCTCTGATCCACTCCTGGCACGTTTTGTCCCCAAAAGCCAGGTTGGGAGTTTGGTAAGTGCCACTGCAATTATTCAGGTAAATGTTTAAAGTTTGCCCACCAAATGCCTTCAAGCCAGAGATCTTCAGCGAGATGAAAGGATATTCAAGTACAAGGGACTATTGCCTCAGGTAACCATATCTTTCAAAGATAAGGCATCCAACAAACATTCCCTTCACCAAGGAGATTAAAAGGGAATGAAAATACATTGCAAAACCAGATCTTGAGAACATGTTAATTGCTGTTGGATGAGCTGGAGATGGTGCCAATGCACCTGGCTGCATTAACCCAATGGGAAAGTGTTGGCACATGGCTGCATTAACCCAATGGGAAAGTGCCTCCTGTCCCCTCCTGACACTGTCTTGCCTTTCGGACAGCCCTGGGGCAGAGACAGGGCCCAGCTGTGCACTGCTGGGGGAGAGCTCATTCCCAGCACCCTGCACCACTATGGTCCCACAGTGCCCTGGTCTGTGTAGTTGTGCTCAATGGGCAGGTTGTACATTCCTCCTCCATCGGTCCATGAACATCACAGTAATGTCTTCAGGGCCCTTCCCACTAGCTCTTAGTAACCCATACTAGGAGTCATTATTTTTTAGTTTATGTGGTGCCCATTAGATCTCATTCCAAGAAGTTTTGTTTGCAAACCAATTTCTTCCTGGTTATATATATGTTTGTCTAAATGGGAAGGAATACATTTTTCATGAAGTTTATTTAGGAAAAGTGCAAACTAGTGGGTATAAGTGTGTGTACTGGGGTGTAACCACTTGTACAATAACAAGTACAGATCTCTTTGGGACCTCTGGAACCAGTGTGATCTATTCGATATCTGTTGTTGGGAGGCACTGATTTGGAAAAGAGAACAGGCCTTGCAACTGCAATTAAGAAAACAGTTCTTGCATCAGTCCTTAGGTTAAATTGCATACATTGTACCTTGTTTGTGTGGTTAACCCTTAAAAAAATGAGGCTTTCAACAGCAATGAGAAAGCAGAAAGGCTGTTGCTCTAGCTGTTTTCTTCCTGCTGCATCTCATTAAATTAATTACATGAATATGTGGCAACTTATCTCCCCACGGGCTTAGAGATATGTCTGCAGTACCCAGTGACTGGTGCCTGCCAACTGCCACCTGGGAAAAAGAGAAAAATAAACAGAACATGAAGCAAGTACAAAGGATAATGGAACCAATATGTCATCATTGGAATAACACACTGAAAATTGTACTTGTCTAAAGTCCAAGATCTGTTCTTACTCCAAAATGAATGCAAAGAAAAAACCTCTCCAGTAAGTCAAAACCAGAAAAGAGATTACAATTAATATCTTTCAAGCCATCAGCACTAGAAATGAGTATTTCATTATGAATGGGACCTGATTCCAACACAGATGCCTCTTTTCCAAATCATGATCACATGATTCATCTTTTCATCTTTGAGAGGTCACATTCTTCCACTACAATAGTTGCAAGAGCTGCCTGTGCAAAAAGTGCTATTAGGCAAATGTACAGGGGATTTTCAAAGTCATAAAGTACAGTGTAGAGTCCTACTGCCCTTAAAGTCAATAAGTTTGGGGCATTTTCTCTCTCTTCTGCCTTTGAAAACCTCCCTCTTCAGTATTTGCTTTTTTTCCCAGTGCCTGCAAAAAAAAAAATCCAGGGCAACATGGCCAGTACGTTAGCCACAGACCACGAGCAACAGTTCCTCAGATTGATTGTAACCACAGGCCACTGACTGGGAACCTCTGCCTTATCACTGATGTCATGGAAAAAATGGAATAGAATTTAGAGCAAGTCAGAACAGAAGCAGTTTATTTACTATACCTGTAGGAGAGAACATAGAGCAGCAGGGAAACCAACTTTGCTGATATGAACTCTGTCCCTGTAAAGTGGATGCAAGGTTTATGTACACTCAAGAGATGCTATGCAAAAGACAGATAACAAGATGTGAGGTACACAGATCTGTTACATACACAAAGCCACAGAACTGCTTAAGGTAGGTCTGGAGTCTCTTTTCTTTAATGCATGGACTAATTTATCATGAAGTTTATGCAGTAATTATTGTTTCAGGAGATAGGGTGAGCATTTGACCAAGAGGCCAACTCTAGTCTTAGCGTTTCTACTTCCATGACAGAAAACTAAAAGCTGCATGGGAGTATTGGATTTTCTGAACAGCTGATCATTTGCAACAGAGGCAGTTTTAGCTTTCTCTTGATGGACAAACTGTCTTCCCCCAGCCTGAGCCTTATTGTTGACCAGAAAGGACAGAATTTGATTCTGGAGTGCTTCTCAATAAATCATAATTCTCTAAATGGTGTGAGACTGCCCTTGTTTTCACACATTCTTTACTATAGTTTGTGTCTGTCTATTTATGCTTTTCTGTTGAAAAATCATTTGGGATTGATTAGTGGAAGTCAGGTGTGGTATCCCTCCTTCCCACAGCAAGTGACCGAAAACTCAGATGAAGAGTCATGTTCCTTCTGCTCTCTCTCCAGCCAGGTGAATCATGAGTTACGTATTCTCTGCACCGCAGAAACAACCTTGGGAGGCTGGGCTGAGCACATCCTTGCGAGCCCTCCAGATGCATTCCCAAAACACCTACAGGTGGATGGTTAGGGCTCTCTCTGAACAATGGGAGATGAGTGTTTGAATCCTCTGAGATTATATAATATCCAGTTGGGTTTCCCATGTGCTAGGTGAGTTCTCCAACAGCCTTGTTAAAGGGCAGTGTCTTCCCTCCTTTTGGCTTTAAAAAAAAAAAAAAAAAAAATCAGCAGGGCATTTTATGCCTGACCTTACTGAGTAGCTGTGCCTTGTGAGAGTGCCAACTAACCTTTTGAGGAAAGACAGGGAGAAGGAACACCAGTTTCTTGTTCCTGGTGAAGCTTAGACAAGAAATAAGACTTTTATAGCTCTCAATAGATCCTTTCCTATGTAGATCACCAAAAGCTGTAAGTCATTACTCTGTAGTAGCTGTTTTCTAGACTCCCATCTGTGGTTCTCAGCAGGAAAGGTGTTGCTGTTACAGATTGTCTGTGGTTGACATTGCTGTCGATGTTGCCAATATCTCAATCCCTGACAGTTCAAGGAGTGGGTGAGCCATAATTTCAAGGTCCTTTCTGTCTCCTCGAGATCCAAAATAAAACTGTTCCAGATAAAACTCATTCCCTATCAATGCTTTTAGTTGCCCCGAGGATGAACAGCAGGTTTCAGTCTTCTGGGTTGACTGTCTGGAATTAAAATAATTAAACAAATCACAGTATATCTGAAGTGTAAGTATGCTGTTGAGTCGTTTTACTCAAAGCACACCAGTTTCTAAACCAGAAGCAGTCTGGTTAATGTAACTGTCCGACTTTGACTTCCCAGGCTGAATGCCATTTATTCTTGGGCCAGCAGCATTTGTTTTTCGTACCACTCTGACCTGGCTTGACCTGCACATCTGGATCTGTAGCGAGAAGCTGCAAATAGGCTGCCAGCGAGTCCTCTCTGGAATTTCTTGTTTTCGCTGAGTACTCTTTCAGCAACTTGTCATTACAACCTACTGTGTAGGCATCTGGGAAGTTCACACTGCTCTGTCACTGCAGTCTCTGAGCAGAGAGCTGTGTGCCACTGAGGTTAGTGGCCTTCTGTGCTGCTCACAGGATGGAGCCAAGGTTATCAAGACTTCCTGAAAAGCCCACACTTTGAACACGTTTAGGGCAGATCTATGTGAAACAATGCTGTGTCTCACAGGGATACACCAGACCTTCCCATAGGAATGTAGTATCCTTTAGCTGGGTGCTCTACCTCCACAAGGAACAGCTTTTTGGAGTGTGTCTGTGCACCAGATTGTTTTGACATGAGTCTTTTTTAGAAGCCCCCTAGTTCAAAAAGGAAGGGTCTGATTTATATAGGTGATCTCATTGGATATCTTCATTTCCCTCTGTTCGGTGTGGGTGGGTTGTCCTGGCTGCTCCACTTAGTGTGGGGCATTTGGCCTTTAGTGGGATTGACAGGTTTTTTTAAATCCTAAAATTGACACTGAGTACCATTTATAAGTGGTACAGGAAGGGGAAGTGAAGGTCCTTTTGTGGGGAAAGAAATTAGATGCACATGCTGCAAAATTGATTCTAGATGATGCACTAACTAGATATTACAGTACATCTGTAACTGTGAGTCTGCCTTTAACAGGAAAACCAGAAGTATGGCAGACTATCTTATGCAGGAAGAATAATCATGAAAGCCCTTAAATTTCTGCTCTGTAAAGCCTTTCCATCATCTTAGTGTCTGAGAGTGGTTACAGCTTGCTTATTTTTGCTTATTATTTATGCCTTGCGTGTATCGCTTCAAGCGTCTTTGGGCACAAGTTAGCTCCTGTCTCGGGTCAGCTTTAGGCAAAGGGAAATGAGGCAGATATCTGGAGTAGCAAAGTCCCACCTTGGAACAGGAGAGAGAGAGAGAGACACAGACTGAGACCCTGCAGTCATCGGAGCAGGGGCCGTGGCTCCGTGCCCAGCTCCCTGAGACGTGATCCTCCACTCGTAGCTCAGGGCAGTGAGTCTGCATGATCTCGCTGGCCCCCATGAACAGATGGCCCTGGCCTTATGCCAGTATGTATGACCGGGCTCTTGCACCTGCCCTCGTCACACTCCCTGCGGCTGTCTAGGGCTTGGAGAAGTCATCCATGTGCCAGGCATCTGTGGGGGAGACACCTAAAGCTAAGCTAATTTCTTGTACCACCACCTGAAGGCATCAGTACTGAGTTACCTGTCTCGGCAAGGGCAAGCACAAGCTGTCGGCTCTGGTGGGAGCAGGAACAGAGCAGGAGCACTGTGGTTTCCTACTGCAGAGGCTGGAGCACTCCCTCTCGCAGTGCTGAGCCATGCAGAGAAGGTGGTGTCTTAGAGGGGCAGCCCTGATCCCTTCAGACACCAGCATGTTACTGGCCCAGAGGGGCAAAATCACTTTGCCTTCATCTTCAGGGAGTTGATACCTGTTTTTACCAGCGCTGCAGAGAAACTGTGTGCAGTGCTCGATCCTTTTTGTCCCTCACGAGGCAGGACAGCAGATGTGGCACGCTAGAAGGCAGCAGTGCTGCTTGGACCAGGCAGGAGGAGCAGGGGAAGAATGAGTTGCAGAAGGAGACCCCCTCAGAGAACAGGGACTACAAGTGAAGAGGGTCTATGTTGGGATTAGAGGCTGGCAAAGGCTGAAAGAGTTCAGAGTCTGAAGTCAAGAGAGTGCTCTAGTTTAGGTTCTCAGAGCATTAAACATGACTTCATGTCAGCATGTCTCATTACCAAACAGGAAGGTATTAGAATTAAATCAGCCGTGAATTATATATATTTAACACATACATATATATATGCATATAGATATTATACATATACCTTTATACTGGGGAAATAAAATGTCCACATGTTTTCTCCTGTAGCTGCTACTCTGAAACATGGACAAACTCTGTCTCTTCTCTCACACCTCTCACTTGGATCCATGCAAAATGCAGACTGTGCTATTGTCCCTTCTGCATCACATTCCACTGCAGCCTTTTCTCCACTGAGATCCTGTAAAAGCGAGGAACTCATGCTTTATTGTCTCGCTTTTGTCTCTCTTTGTTGTCTCTCTTTTTATTGTTTCTCTCCATCTCTTTCTCCAGGAAAGAAGAGCCCAGACCTCGGGGAATATGATCCCCTCACTCAGGCTGACAGTGATGAAAGTGAAGATGACCTGGTACTCAATATCCAAAAGAATGGGGGGGTCAAGAATGGGAAGAGCCCCCCTGAGGAGGTGCTGGACCCTGACTCTGATGTGGAGGTTGGGATGACAAAGCAGCACACGTCAGAGAGAGCGCCTGAGGGTTATCCTGCAGAGACGGCTGGGAGTTTGGAGCAGAAGGCTACTCCCTCCCTCATGCCATACCTGCGCACAGCGATCTTTTTGCTCACTGTGGTGATCTCGATGATTCTTGTGTTGGTGTGCGCATTTCTAATTCCCTGTCCCCCTAGAGACTTGCATAACACCTGGAACCGCGACCTAGGTCAGGGAGCAGGTGAGAAAGCCCCAGGAACGGCATCTGGCACGGGGGAGGTGGCAGCTCCCAGGCTGGGCATCGGCGGGAGAGACCTATCTGGGAGAGCCAGGTCGGAGCAGAGGCCCTTCCTCACCACTGCAGATGCTCCGAGGTAATAGACAGGCAACTGTGTCCTGCTCACTCTTCAAGCTGAGGCCTGTGAAATCTGGCATCAGTAGATAACAGTGCCAGAAAGTCTTGTTTCGGTCAACACCAAAAAAAATTTTGATTTCCCCCATTCTGCCTTTTTGTCTGGATGGTGCATTCTATTCCAGATGGAGATGGCCCAGCCCACTTTAAAACATAGCACCTCCCTCTCTACATCCTGGATTTCACCAGCACCTCCACACTGAAGTGTGTGGATGTGTTCGGCAAGAGAGAGAGAAAAGTCTTCATGTCTCCTAACTGGCTTAACTAACCTTATTTCTTTTGTCGTCTTGTCCTGCTTGAATCTGTAAATCAACATTCGGGATCTTTTGTCATCCTATACGGGCCACTGGTAACATTTCTAAAGTATCTCCCATTCTGACTTCTGCAGTAAAGTAACAGTGGTTTGTGAAATAATTTCTGCCAGGTCTAGATATGTCTCTCCCTCCTTGCTTTCTGCCCTGGCTTTCAAATCTAAGCCTTTCGTAACATATGTGGCTCCAACATCATCTCAGAAAGTGAAGTGGGAAGCAGAAATCTTCTTCTGTTAGCTCCTCCATTTTTCCCTTTCCTTTCTCTGACCCAGATGCTACATTTCTGCCTTTCCATGCAATGAAAGATCTTGCCGTGGTATGAGCTGCATGGCATTGATGGTTCCCTAGTATACTCTGTGAGGCTTGGCTGTCCATGAGTCTTTTCTGGGCCAGCCCTGTTCTCCCAGTGTGGAAAATGGGCTGGGTGGCCTTTTTGACAAGTGCAGTGATTCTCTGTGACTGTTGCAGGTGGTGTGTTATCCCCTCTGGAGCTGTGTGATGTGAACGGCGATGGGCTCCCTGACATTCTCATTGTCTTCACTGCTTTGATGAATGCTAGCGTCATGGGTAAGCACTGTAGCTCCTTTCCATTCCTCTTTCTGTATATGTCAGTATGGACCTTTGCATGTTTGTCTTACGCATGGGAACAGTTCCTGCCACTGCAAATCCATTGCATTGCTTTTTTCAGAGTTCCTTAAAATGGCTGGTGTACTGTGCCTGTGCTTTGTCATGCTGCTTATCATTTTCATTGCAAGCTTGTGCTCCCATAGCCATTGAGTCAATGTCATCTGTTTCCCCTTATCTCATCTTGGGGCAAGTCCATCTCTTTGTCCTGTATTTGTGCACACTTGGTTTAGGGGCAGGCAAAAAACAATTAGAAAGCACTGATCTACAAATAGCAATTGGAAATAAGGTGGGGGTTTTCCCCCCTTGTTATCTCTCACAGCCCTTCCCAAAGGAGCTCAGTCTAACTACCTCCATTTTACAGGCACGGAGATGGAAGCACAGAAAAGGGAAGTGGCGTGACAAAGGTCACAAATGAGATTCAGTGGTAGAGTCTCAACTCTTCCCTGATCTGTGGTCCAGTGTCCTGGTCATTACCAAGGGTAGTTGGCAACAGGAACAGTGATGGCAGAGCTGACTGTTGAGCGCACTGGTTCTTCTGAACTGGCCAGTTGCTTGCCAACAGGGAGCGTTAGGGATTTTTTTTAGAGCAGCTATAGGTTGGTATTGTAGGAAACACCCTCACCTTGCTGCCTTTTCCTCCAGGTCACTCCATATACTTTCCACGCTCCAAATCATTGTTAATTCACAGATAATAGACTCACTGATGGTGGGGAAGCTACTGTGCCTGGCTGTTGAGCAGTTATTGCCCTTTTTTCTCCTCCTGGCTGCTTTTGCTTTCTCTGTTAACCCTCACAACCCTCAGGTAACAGCAGCAGCCTGCTGATACTTTCCACCGTTATACAGGGGCTGCCAAGTCCAGTGGCATGTTATTGCACTGGGCTTCTGAAGTTCTGGAGGTTCCCAGCTGCTTGCTGTACTGTGTCTGCCCAGCCTGGCATCACCTGAGATTATGTGAATCTATTCAGTCTCAGAGATAGTTTCAGGGAACAAGCATACATTGCACAGCCTGAAGAGAACTCTTGTCGGAGCAAAATGCCTTGGCTCTTCAAAGAGCAGGGTAATAAAAATATAGTCAGAAGATAAGGAAAACATTATAGTTAGAAGATAGGAAAAAAAGAGGGAGATACTGTTGATGTAAAGGCTGCACCCATTCAGTTTGTAGAAGTTGTCCTTGTGTTCTGTATTTTGCCATTGCATTGTATTTATCTTTCATCGCAGACACGTGGACAGTTCTCAGCATGCTCTGAATGGAACTGATCATACGTAGCTGCATCCTGGGCTATAGCTATGCTGGAAGACAAAAAGCAGCCACTAAAGCAGGTGTAAGCACATCACAATCCTAAATTCACATAGCTGGACATCAGACCTCCTGTAGCTTGTGCTCAGAGCATTCACACAGTATCCAGTAGAGATAAGCTTGGGATAGGTACCTGATGGAGTAAGATGTGATGTTGTTAGCTGGTTCTCCAGCTTGTATGCACAACAGCTGTGAACTGCATTCAGGAGTTTGTTGTTCTTGGTCCTTGGCCAAGCCAATGAAGAGAACTTGGGCTGGAGCAACCCCTTAGCATAAACCAGATGATTTTCAGTTTGAGAAGAGAGTGAGTTTGACGTAGAGAGTGAGCTCAGACTTGTTTTTAGCCTGTGGCCCGGATATGCCCTTTGTGTAGTCAGGTCACGTGTTTTGCCAGTAAGACAGAAGTCGACTGGGACTCTTGTTATCTTGAAATGTATAGGAGTTAATCTCAAATTGTGATATGAGCATAGCAGGTGGAGATTACAGTATCCGCAATTATACTGGGGGCAGGCTGAGCTAGAAGTTGCTCAGATTTGGAATCACAGCCAACAGGCAATTGAAACAGCATAGAGCACCTTTTCTCACAATTATTTTGTGCTAACCAGTGAATTAGGAAAAATCCCCTGCGTTGATTGCATTCAATCTGTTTTTCACAACAATAAAACTAACTTGGAAAATGAAGGAAAAAGTTCTCAGATTGCCAATCATCTGCTGCTGCCCCAGAATTACAGAGAACTCGGGACTTTCACATGAGGTGGCATCTGCCTTGGGAATCACTTAAGGTTTCCCCTCAGTGTCTTGAGGGAGAGGGGATCAGAATGATCAGTCTGGTTTGACAGCAGTATGTTTTACACCAGCAAGTCAGCACAGTTGAGCAAGTTGTCCCCAGGATCTTCATTCCTGTGTCCCCAGCTGACCACATTTCTTGCTGTGAGCTCAGGTTCAACCTCCATGATTGTCTGTGCTGTTGGCTGACAGCCCAACTTGTCTGGAGATCGCTGTTAGGCTCTGCAGGCAGAGAGACTCAGCCTCGGGGTGGGTTTTTACCTTTGTTTTCAGGCAGTGCGGATGTGGCTGGCTTAAGCCACTCAGCTCCAGAAGCTACAGCTGGAACTCAAGTGCAAAGACCAAAGGCAGCATGGACATAGCCTCTGATGCCAAGGGATTTCACTCACTCTCTCCTGCTTCTTCCAGGTGTTTCTAGGCCCTCTGTAACTGTGGTGGCCCTTTCTGGTATGAATGGCAGCACCCTGTGGTCAATCCAGCTTCCAGAGGAGACTCGGAGTGTACAGTGCAAAGGCCTGTCACTGGGGGCACCCACAGAGCCCGTCTGCCTTGTTACAGGAACATCGAAATTCCTCAGCCTTCTCAGTGCCTCCACAGGTAGAGTCAACTACCAGCATATTAGAAGTGTGCTACTGCTTTTCTCTTTTCTTTAAAGGACTGATAAACATGAATGACTCAGTGCTGGCACTTCATGGTGGCTGTTATCTAGTGACACGCAGGAAAGGGTCAAAGCACTAATGAGTTTCTAGTTACACAGGGTAAGAGAGAATCCAAACCATTGCTGCTTTGTGGCAGCATCTTCATCCTACCATTTCCGAACATTTCAAAGTGTTAATCTAATCCTGTAGCATCACCATGGCAAAAAGGATATGTAAGGTCTGTTCTCATCAGCATTGAGCTGTTAGTACAACTCAGCACCTACCTAACAGCACTGAAAAGCTGAACACCATTCTTGAAGAAGTTATGTAAGGACATGTGCTACAGCCAGTAAAATTCCCAGAGAAATTAGGCCCATAGAAGAATTGATTAGATGTGAATGAATATTGCATTTTTAATCACTTGATCATGTCCACTTCCATTCTCTGATTGCTGTTTGTTCTACCACGTTAATTCACTGGCAGAAATATTCATAGGTAGGTATAGGGATGTTTTTCGAATCAGAACAGAGAATGGAGAGATACAAGAAACCTTGGGTTTAAGTTAATGAGCAGTGGCCAGTTAATGAGCAGTGGCACTTAACCTTTCAAATGCTTTTAGGGACCAGCTTACTTACACCGTGTTTGCATGGTCAGGACCACAAACTGTTTCCTTTGGCAGCAGTAGGTGTGTTATTAATGTGCACAAGTGTTTGCACGTCTGGCCGTTGGTTTCCTTTGTCATGCAGGAGCAAACTCTATCCTAAACAGCAGCAGCAGAAAAGCATTTTTAAACTCTGATTGAAAAAGCAGAAGTGTTGGCAAAAGAATCATGGAAAAGTAAAGGCATTGAATTTCATTTTGCCTTTTTTGGGTGTTTATTTGCCAATTCACAAATCAGGTTTTACTGAGTTTCCAGCTGAGTTCATGCTGGACTGCTGAACCATTTGACATCACGTCTGCTAACATGCTTTCACCCTGAGGTGGAATAAGCATGCTATGCTGGAGTGGCTATTTGCTGCTGGGAATTTAACTGAGACACAGATTTGCACTTTGAATATCAGAAGTGCCCATCTGTTCCCTTTCCTGGCATCTACCTACAGGCTTTACTGCTGGCTGAGGAAAACAACTGCTGTCCTGCAGAGCAGCACTCTCATTTAGGTTCTCCTTCCAAGAGTGAACCTCAAATATTCTCTGCTGTTTCAGGAATTGTTCTGGGCTCAGGTCTTTCTAGAGAGATATAAAGAAGGAAGCACAGCAGGACTTGAGGCATGACACTGCAGCTTGCCCCAGTTTGTAGGCTTGTCTTTCCTCTTCTCAGAGAATGGGGGAAACAACTTACCTTGCTCCTTCCTTCAAGAAGGTTTTGTGGAACCCTCTGGGGATGCCCACTGGTTCCCCAAGTGTTGCAGGTCTTTTCATCCTATTCTTCCCACAGGCAAGACCATCTGGACACTGAACTCCATCCACCTTTCAAGTGGGATCCTGGCTGCACCAGCTGCAACTCTTCCGGATGTAGATGGAGATGGGATTAGGGATATTGTTGTTCTGGCTCTCAAAGAGACACAGGTACAGTATATCCCCGCTCAAGGTTTGAAAGGACCTTGACTTCTAGAGGAGAACAGGAAGCTTGATGTGGAAAGGCTATAACAGGAGCTACAGGAGTCCTTAATTTTCATTCCCTTAGATTTCCCCAGAAACCACCCTTTTTCTTTCAGTAGGTCAGAGCAGTGAGATCAAGGTATAATGACACTACCTGCATTTCTTGTCAGCTGGAAATGAACACAAGGGTCATTATTTACCCCTGGCTGAGACTTGAGAATTATCTGTTTCTGTTCAGTGAAGGCTTGGTTTGAAGTGAGTGTTTAGCAGCAGTGTAGGGAGCCATGTTGAGGTAGATCTCTGGAGAAAGGAGCATTCAGCTTATCCAAAAGAAATACTTGTGTGATTCTTTCAGATGCAGATTTCCTCTATGCTCATCCCTCCCCACAATTCTAGCATTAATGTTGTTAGAGGACTTCAGGTTTTTTAAGTCCCTTCCATCTTTGATGCATTTGCAGTCAAGAGAAAAGCACGAATGTAAGACTCCTAGAAAGCCAGACTAAGCCAAGAGAAAGAGACCACTAGCTAGACCTTGCTGTGGGGGAAAAGAGCAATGTTGCTTCATGCTGTGGAGGCCGGGGAAGATTCTGAGAGCACAAGTGCATGAAAGCACTGCTAAAATTCTCTACATCTCTCCCTTGGCAGCCTGATGTGTTTTTCATCTTGGTGTCAGGAAAGACTGGGACTGCTTTGGGTGGGCCTGTGAAGTACAGCACCAACGGAGAGGGGAAAGTGATTGGCCCCCAAGTCCACATCACCAGCCGTGGAGCCATCTACATCCTGTTTGGTTTTGGTAAGATGCACCTTGCCTCTTCAGCACTTCACCTTGCTGAGAAAACATTCATTTTACATAAAGTGGCCCAGAGCATCCCTGGGATATTTCTACCATGCCTTCTGCTGTAAAAGCTGGGAGTAGAGGACATGGGAATGAGTCTCACTGCCATGGTGTGGAAAAGTGCAGGAGCACCAATACCTGCTAGTCTGGAATACCTTGGAGTTTCCCAAAGGCCAGGAAAGTGCCAGCTGTGAGCATTTCTTTGCCTTCTACCACATCTGCAGTGGTCCCAAGGGCCCTGTGTGCTACTAGGGAGTTAACTTTTGCAGGCAGGACTCTTCATCTTTATTCTTCTTGGCAGGTAATGTACAAGCAGTTGCCCTGAGGGATATCTTTACCCAAGCCAGAAACCGGGACAGCTTTCCTGCAATGCTGCAGCAGGAGGAGCCAGAGTGGGAAAAGCGCAGATCTGTCAACCTGTCGGAGCTCATTGACATTTACAGGTAGGAGATGGACTTGTCATCTTGCTTCTGTTGGGAGAGGAATGGGAGGGTAGGCACCTCTTAGTGCTCCTAGAGATGGTCCCTTCAACTTCAATGCTGTCCTTCTTTTCATTGTCCAGTTGATAACAGTACTCTGGGGAACCCATTGTTTCCTCCCTGTCCTGTGGTGTCCTAGCAAAAGAAGTGCAGACTATGATAAAAGGGAGTCCTTTGCTTCTGTTCGTCCTTGTTCCTTTCTTTCACCCCCTATACATACCTGGAGTGGGGGGG
This sequence comes from Balearica regulorum gibbericeps, assembly GCF_011004875.1. NCBI lineage: Eukaryota > Metazoa > Chordata > Aves > Gruiformes > Gruidae > Balearica > Balearica regulorum. The sequence goes on from NC_046184.1 coordinate 54,336,902, forward strand.
TGGGGGGAAAGGTGTTCCCAACTAATGGAGTCCCTTTAGGAAGTCCAGTCTGTGTACAGCATTGCAATCCTGGATTTCTCAGCTCTTTCTCTACTGCCAAATTGTGGTTAAGGTCAGCCTGGATAGCAATAAAGGAAGGAAACAAATGTGAACCTCCACATGCCATGCTTTTTATAGTAACTCAAGATGTTCAGAAGACCCCACACCTGAATTTAGTGCACTTATATGAGGAACCCCCAAAGGAAGCTTAGCTCCATCACTGGGGAAAAGATGTGCTTCTCCAAGAATAGTTCAGATCTTAGGTAGGATGAATTGCCATCAGGCAATGCCTGTGGACAGGTAGCTGGTGCTGAGATGTGCAGTTACAAGCCTAGGAATCTCCTCTCTGCTTTCCATTTGTCAGTGGGGGTGTTGACTTCCTGCAGACGATGAAAACACCTGACACAAACTGCAGCAACCTGCTCATCACAACCAAAGAGGGCTTGATCCTACTGCGGGGACAGGACCTGGAGCCCCACTGGACCCTGGAACTGCAGAACATCAGCAGGTTACATACTGGGAACATTTTTCTGTCCTGTTTCTTCATGTACTGTTTCCTGCCTTTCACTTGTAAGCACATGTGGTCCTTAGAAAGCAATTGAGAAGAATTCTCAAAGTCTGCAGAGAAATCTAAGAACTGGAGGTGTGCAGTTGCATCGCTGAGGAATTGAGGAGGGCAGGGGCAGAGGGAGCAAGGAGCGGAAGGCTGGAAACCTGAGCTGTGTGCTTGTGAGTGATCACAAATAAAGGCCTTGCTTCAGGTACCCAACATTGATGTCATGGGAGCGTCATGCCGTTGGAATTCAAAGGAGTACTGGTGTGTGATTCAGCCCATCTGCTGTCCAGGGCTGCCCCTTGCCAGCTCAGTGGAGAGGAGCAGTTGCATTAGTGATGTTATTTAAAGAAGGTGTCTGAGTATGGCCTACACATCTTAATGTTCCTTGAAAGTTGAAAATGAGCACTCTGATGGCAGTCAGCACACCATCTATACTAAATGTAAATCTTAAAATAATACTGCTCATCCTCTGATTTCACACATGGAAATTAAATAATTTGCCAGATCTCGTGGGTTGATAATGACCAGCAATTTCAGCTTGCCCAGTATTAAATATTTGCAAAGGGCAGTTGGGCACAGTTGAGGGAGATTATGTAGGAAACAAATTGCTTGCTCTGCTATCTAGAGGAAAGAAAGCAGCTGTCCATTCAGTGTTACTTGACTGTCAAGAGCATCTATAGGAAGAAGGCATTGGAACTTCGTTAAGCAAAAAAAAATCAGTGTTCAGTGAGGTTTGATATTCAGATAATGTCCATATTCTTGAGGGCTGATGGGTGACATAAGCAATCGCTTTAGGAATGGCTTATGGTTAGTTGATCTTGCTGTTGGGAAAGGAGATGGACTAAAAGTGTTTTGAGCCCAGAGTCTGCAGACTTCTGGATGTTTCTGGGGTCTAATTTAAAGGGTAAGTGTGTACTGACTAAGCAAAGCCAGTTCATAGATGCCGTAAAATCAGTTATACACAGGAAATTTCTAAATGGACCCGTAAATGAATTGGAAAATTTCTATGGGTTTAAATCAAGAAGGATTGAAAACTGCTTTATTTGCTCCATTCACAGCGGCACAGTATGATAGAGATTGGAAGGCACCTCTGGAGATTGCCTAGTCCAACCTACCTGCTCAAGCAGGCTCAGCTAGAGTAAGTTACTCAGGGCTGTGTGCTGTCATGTTTTAAATATCTCCAAGGATGGAGACTGCACAGCCTCTCTGGGCAACTAGTATTCCAGGTTGCTGCACTCCAGCCCTGTTTTTTCTGGTTCTGTGACCTCCCAAGGGACAGGGTACACTGCATATACAGGAGCTGCCGGGTAGGCATTGAAAAACAATGAAAGCAATTCTTGTTCAAGGCCACTGTGCTAAAGTCCTGGGACTGCCTGTTTTTTCGGAGTTAAGAGAGATGAAATCTGGTAGGCTGAATATATTTTGGACAAGCATTTATTTAAGAAGGTTGTTTGGGGTTTTTTTTAGGACCTAGAGAAGTTTGTGTAAGCAACATAGGCTGGGGGACAAATTCAGCTCAGGGGTGTCACCACAATGTCAAACAGACCGAAACCCAGTTCCTCGTCAGTCAAAGCTTAGAGAGCCAGCTGAGAGTTCCCTTTTCCTGGGTAAACCTGCCCCAAGCACACTGCTCCAGCCAGGCAGACTGAGACCAGCCCTTTGGGAACAATCTCCAAGAAAAACAGCCTGGCTGCTGCAGATGTGCTGCATTTCCAGATAGCTTTTGACAAGATCCCTGGAAAACCATAAAGGAGAATCAGTAGTCATAAAACAAGGGCGAAGTTCAGAGACCATGAAATTGAGTAAGCAGTTGAAAATTGTGTTGTAAATGGGTGTTTCAGATGAGAGAGGATTAATAGCAGGTTGCTGTGGGGATTACTGTTGGGCAGGAATAATTACTAGCCTTCTGGTTCATTTGAGAAAGTGCCCAAGGGATTTTTCAGTTGATTGGTAGCATCTAAAATACATATGTCTGTCTGTATTCAGTTTGTGGGATCTGCCGCTAACTATAACCCATAAGGGACACGAGAAGAGGTACCTCAGGAGATGTTTTAAGTTTGTGCCCATAGAACTGCTTGCTACTTCCTTTTGCCAGTGGAGAGCTTTCAAGCTATAGGCATGTCCCATGATACTGTATTGAAAGCATTGGTTCTGGTTGCCCAAGGTGTCTGTAAAGCTAATGTCATTGTTTGATGTAGTAAGTATAAATAGTCAAACCACTGCTGTACTGTGGCATTGCTGTTCAGGAGCCATTCTGGTATGCATGTTTTAAAGGGGAAGCTGGAGAAAATTGGAGAAAAGGGCTAGAAAAAATGCTTTAGCATGGAAGATTTAAGTCAGTGGGTTAATATGATCAAAGAGAAGCCTGAGAGGTGAGTTCATAAGTGTGCGTAAGTAATGGGAGCTAACAGGCATTTTAATCTTGCCATAGCAAGAACAAGTGCCTTGGAGCAAAAGCCATTCATGTTCAAGGAAATGAAAATGCAGACATGTTTCTTTAGGTGAGATTAATCATTAGAACTGACTGTCATGAGAAGCGATTAATTCATCTCATCGTTGTATTTCCTTAGCAAGCCTCATGGCTGGTAGACCTAGATAAAATCAGCCTACTGATACTTGGTTAATTGAGTGAAATACAGCAATCTGTCATAAACAAGATGAGGGAGGACATATTCTGATGATCCTACTTTGCCATAAAATCTCTGATTCTGTGAATGTTTGAGGAATCCTTTGTGCTTATTTAGAACCTTGTGTGTAGGTGTGGTGAATTTAAGGAAGACAGAGATAAGACTCAGGAAGCCAAAGGCAAGCAAGATGGTTACAAAACAGTTATAATGAGAGATATTCAAGTAATAGTGTTATGTCACCCAGAAGGGAGAGGATGAGAGGGGACTTCATTTAAACTGCTGAAGGTTATAAAAAGGCTTATAAAACTGCCAGCAGTAAGAAAACAAAGAATCATGGGCTGACATTAATGGTGAATATATTAAGAGCCATTTCACACAGCTAAGGCAGCCTGGGAAATACACTTTCAGCAGGAGGTCAAATCTGCCGATGCATTTTGAAAGGGCTGGGTAATTTTTTATGACCATAGCAAAACTGTACAGGTTTTCATGCTAAGGAAAAAATAGTACAAAGTCATGTCACAGGGTGATAAACATGTCTACCCAGCCCAGCAAGGGATGCCACCCACACAGACAACTGAAGAATGGCTAACAAGCACCATGGGCTGCTTGATCATTTTTCATTTTTCTGATCCACCAACAAATGGTTCCTGACAATCAGAACAGTTCTGAGTGGATGAAAGATCTTACTTAGCATGGCAAATCCTGCCTTTTTAAGAGGCAGAATGGAGGATGAAAGCAACTGTGCTGCCTCCATCTGAAATCCCTGTTTTTCTGCCGTGGGGCTGAGTGTTTCTTTTTCCAAATTTGCAGCCAGCCTGTACCAGGTTACTTCAGTGCTGACCAAACTCTGGACTTCATGCTGCAAGCACAGACTGGAGATGGGAACAAAAAGGTAAAGCAAGCGAAGACAAGGGGGACAGTGGCAGCATAGAAATGAGAGAGCTTGGGTAGAAAGGGACAATCATTCCCTGCTCCTCACTCTTACCATTTCTGTGGCTAATACTTATCACTGTGTGGCCATAGACACGAAAGGGAACAGCACAGGCCATGCCACTGCAAGGGGGCTCTCTGTACACCCACACCTGGACACCCATTAATGCTAGTTTTCTCCCCTCCCTTGAGGTGGTGGTCATAGACGGCAAATCCGGCCTCCCTGTTTGGAACCAGGAACTCCCATGGCAGAAACAACAACTCGATGCACTGTCAGTCATGACTTTGGACAAGAAGTCTGTTTTTCTCTTCTGGGCTGATGAAGCACAGCCTGTGTTACAAAATTTGGTGAGCAAGCATCCTTTCTTCACTTTGAGGTTTCTCTGTGAGGCAAATATAGTCTCTGTCTTTTATTCCTAATATAATCAAACTTGAAACCTGCCATATAAGAAGGCTATCGGGGACATCTTTTCCTCTTGCTTTGTCACTCTGACTTCTCTGAGCCTGAACACAAGAGGTTTTGTGTGCAAATTCTTCACCAGAAAGCTTTGTTGACAGAAAGTTTGTGTCCACAAAACCAAAACTTTCTACGTGAATTTTATTTTTTTTATGCAACACTGAGATATTTTTACTGCAGATTTGTTCTCGGTTCCAGAACACTGCTTCTCTGCACGCAGGCACACAAGTCAGCTTGGAGATTCAAACTTCCAGACTGTAGCTTTGCCTATCAAGCTGGCTTTGACAGAGACAGATCTCAACCTTACCAAACAGAAGTTGTGGCGTAAATTCTGTCTTAGAAAAAAAAAAAACTTTGCAGGATTTCATCTCTGTAAAACCATAGAGTTTTTGATTCTCTGATCCATGTAAAAACAGCGCTGTGTCAGAAAACTTTATGTCTTTTGCAAAGCTAGACTCCTTTTTGCGAGCCAGCTTGTTTTTGTCTGTCCTTCATTCCAACAGCAACCTAGTCCCAGACCTGAGTACCCAAGGCTGCACCACCTCTATCTCCTCCATCCTGTTTTTCCTACCGTCCTTTTAGACCTCACCAATGCAACAGACAAAGTCATTGCTTCAGCAGGTGAGTACAAATGGAGCAGAAACTACCTAGGCTATAATATGGAGGGAGAAGTAGCCTTGAGAAACAATGGGGTGTAGTTGTGTGTAAAGGTAGCATGTGAGGTCCACCACACAGCAGCAATGGGAAATAAGATTCATTTTCCTCCTGAAAGAAGGTCCTGTCCAACCCCTGCTTTGCAAATAAAAGACCCACCAAGTTTCTTGCACATTTAGGCAACAAAAGGTCTGAGTTTGATTTCACGCATGTTTTACACCGGAGAAGTTGCCTAGTACATGCAGTTGTAAAGTCAGACTGAATATAACCTCAATCCAGTGGATGTTTTGACCAAGTAAAGTAAGATTTCTTTTGGAAGAAACGTAATCATTTACTCTTCACCAATATTTTCTCTCCCTTTTCTGATGAACCAGTTGGAATTAATGATCTCCAGAAGGATGCATTTCACATCACTGTGACAACAACTGCAACCTCTGAAAAACAGCCAGGCTTTCTCTCGGTCAGCAAGCTGGGCCTGAAGTGGGCCATGATGAGTCAAGGTAGAATGGTGTGGCTAAAGGACAGCACCACTCCCAAAATCAGCCGTGGAGAAGTGAGGCGATTTCTTGCCCGGCTGAAATTTGTCGACTTTCCTCAGAAGGTGAGCTTGTGCAGACATCCCTAATGAAATCCAGGCCTTTGAAAACATAGTTGAAAACATGATCTCTTCCCTGCAGACACAGTTAGGTGCTCTTTGGGATGCAAAGAGACTGGTGGGATGCAAAGAAACTGTTAACAAGATGACTGGCATCCCCTTTGGGCATAAGCTGGACAGATTGTGAGGCCTAGTTGTACTTTGGCAGTTGGACAAGGAGGGGGATCTTAGAAAGAACGAGGGATAGTGATCCTAAGGGACTGACAAACTTGCAGAGGGAACAGAGAGGTGGGACAGAGATCACTTGTTTTGACATGGGCAAACAAGGGTCCTCCATATAGTGGTGCCCAGGTTCACTTCATAGAATCATAGAATCTTAAGGTTGGAAAAGACCTCTAAAATCATCAAGTCCAACCATCGACCCAACACCACCATGTCTACATAGAATCACAGAATCTTAAATGGCTGTTGCAATCTATGCTGTTCAATCAAATGCTGTTGAATCTTAAATTACAGTTGCTGACCTGTGAATTACCACTTTTCTCTACCAGACTGGATGATAATAGGGTTTGGCTTCAGTTTTTGTTTACCTTTCCTTCTCCAGCTCTAGCCTCGTGGTTCCTCATTTTGGTTGGACCTGTGACCTGTATGGGGAGTATGGGAAGCTGCTCTGTGGATCTTCAGGAAAACTGCTGTGTAGAAGGAATGGGGGCTAAAAGCACTTCCCCTTTCTTCAGCTCTCTGAGGAATGCTGCTGGAGGCAGGTTTGTCCTAGGCAGACCTGTGCTGTACCAGAGGAACCTTGTTCAGCGTCTCCCCCTCTATATGCTGTTCTTGCATGCTTCCTTCCAGGTAACGTGGAAATGTGAATTTAGAATTTATATACATATATATTTATATATATATAAAAAGCCAAGTTTTATTTATATATATCTATATATGTATCAATTTATACAATATATGTATATTTTTTCTATGTTTAATTTATGAATGAGATTTAGGACACTCCTTTTTATGTCCAAACAGTATTCCCAGGCAGTCAAACAAGCTCTAGGCCTAGAGTGGGCCATCATGACTCAAGGCAACTGGTGTGGCTAAAGGACACCACCTGCTTTAATCTTTATATTTTTGGAGAGAAGCCTCTGTCTGGCTCTTGCAAGGCTAGTCTTTTCTACAACCTTTTCTGTGCTGTCAGCCCTCTTTTCCATTCTGCCACCAGACTCACAAACAAACTAGTTCTCTGGCTGAATTACCTGATCTAGAGAAAGATGGTCCCCACAGCATTTGCCAGTTCTTGCACTTGTATATTTGTTTTCCCAATCCCAAGTTCAGGATAGGTTCTTCATGTGGGTGATGTAGAAGTGAAAGGTTCATATCTTCTATCTCCTCTTCATCCATCCCTAAGCTTTTTATGTCACTGTATGTCACACTCAAAGTGTCACTTTGAGTAACGTCACACTGCAGTCCAGTGGGCTGAGTCCCCTTTTGCAATGCATCACAGCCCTTTTAGGATAGATTCCCAGCACATGACCACTGGCACTGTAAAGATCACACTAGGTCCAGTCACAGCAAAGCTGATTCTCACACCACTGCTTCAGGGTTTAGGGGCTCAGGCAGAGGCAGAACCAGAAAGCTGTTCCGTGCATTTTCCCGTATTCTGAGCTCAACTATACCATTCCCTTGCCAGCCCAGCCCTCTGCAGTTCCAGGAGGAACAGGCCACCCCCAGGGCACATTTGCTCACCACATGTTTAATGCTTTGAACTGTGCCTCTGAGTGTGCCATCAGTCTTCTCTTTTGTAGTTGCAGAGCATCTACATGAGTTTTCTTGTAATAGAAATGACCATGTAAAAAGCAACCGCTTTGGTGCTCCAGCAACTCCCCGCAGTGCAGGGCAACAACATAGTTATGGTTTTGCCTGGTATGCCTTTCTAGGTCTGACTTTTGACATTAGGCAGAGATGAGGATTGTGAAGGACTCTGTCCTCCGGCTGGCACACACCCTTCCAGCCTTCCCGCATGTCCCTGTGAGTGGTGAGGTGATGGCAGGACTTTGATGCTCCCTCCAGATGGACACATCTACCACGGGTTCATTCTCCTGGGCTTTTGACTTCTCCCCTGCTATATCACCTTCTCTCTTCTCCATCCCTTCATCTCCATATAAAGCTTCCAGGATAGCCCTTCAAGGATTAGCTGCAAGCCCCAAGGCTGGTCCTTGGGCCCTGCTCTCTTCGTGTTAGAGCCTGTGAACAGTTTGTATATGTTTAATGGTATTTTTGTGTAAATAGCTTTGTATATATTAGCACAACTGTAGCAATGGCTCTAGGCCTGGCATTTTCCTCCAGACAGGGGTTAGTGTTTATAATATATAGTCAGTTAATACAGCTGCATAATAGGGACTGAAAGTCAGGACCGTAACATATGAGGATTAAACAGGAGTGTCCCTTCCACCTTGCTGGGAAAGGTGAAGCGGCTGTTACCTGAAGTAGTTATTCTCCTGAGGTTCTTTCTGAGAAAACCGATATTCCAGTGCAGTGATGTTAGCTCCTCCGTAATGTGAATTCAACCTGCCCGCACACACACACATCCCCACTGTGAATAAAGAGTCTGTCTGTATATTGTTGGGAAAATGTATTTGAACTGTGAACTGCAGTGGAGCGAATAAATACTGTGTACAGCATCAGTGTGTCACGTGAACCAGTGTTTCACCTTCGAGAGATGATGAGTTTGCTTGATTTGGGGATTGTTTGATATTTTTACAATGGGGAAGAGGGGACAGATGAAGAGAAACAATGGAAAAAGCAAAAGCCCAGCCAAGGATTCTTAAAGGCTGTGGAGAAGCACAGTCAAAAGAGACAGACAGGAAAGTACCTCAGATTGGGAGATTGGGGGGCGGGAACCAAGAAGGGAACATGTGTGAGTCATTACAGATAGGATGGAAGAGAGAAGTCTGAAAGCATCTCCCCCTTCCTACTGCAGCAGTACTTTTAATCTGGGGGCAGGGAGAAGAGGAGGGTGGGCCAGGAAATGAAGAACAAGTAAGGTGTTCAGAGAGGATTAGAGCTGATCAGTATGAGCACTGATGCCCTTCACCATAGCACTGAACGGGGGATTGCTGGAAGGTCAATGTGACACCACCCAAAGAGGCGCAGTGCTGCAGTTTGCCAGCTGGATGGCGTTGACTATTCCCAGGTGCAGTACTGCTGGGATTAGGACATCTGCCTCAACTCTGAAAGTGCTTGGAGACAGCTGGCACCAACAACGTGTCCCTCCAGTTTCACCCTTCCTAGCTCAGGACACCCATCAAACTGTGACCCACCCTGCTACCGTTGGCACTGCTGTTGCCCTGAGCCAGTGCCTACTTCTGACTTCCCAAATTGTAGAGGAAGGAAGATCTCCCCAAGAACTTACTAACAGTGGTGCTAGTGTTTGATTCAGAGCTCTTGTGCCTCCAAACCCCACTGCTCTGCCCCTGCACACTCATCCCTAACAGCGATCCTCCCCAATCGTCTGTCCCAAGATGTCATCCAGGTCCAGCTCTGGTTCCCGCTGTAGCACTTTCTGCTGCAGCTCAGAGTAGAAGTTGACTCCCTCCGAGACTGAATGGAGAGGCTTGTCTTGGGGCTCATAGTAGCTGCTTATTTGCTGCTGAATGAAGCACTGGTGGTGCTGAGGCTGATCCTTGAAGCTCCCATCGTAGCCTTTGATGTGGTTCCTTTTGAACTCCAGCACCGTCTTGGTGTAGGTGTTAAGAGTGGTGACAGCAGAGGCCATGCAGCAGGTGAAGGAGGCCCAGGCCATGCTACAGGAGAGACACAAGAATAACACACACTGTGAGAAGCCAAGTAGGGTAAGGAATTGAACTGCATGCACCGTGATGCACCCTGATTTGCCAGGCAGAAGCTCTTGGACATGAACTAGAAAGACCAAGGCACATAATGTTACAGTTCTTAGGTGTTATCCCACCACAAGATCCTTCTTAGGTCGGTGGGGTAAGTACCGGTCATCCTTGTCACAGGGAAGGGAGGGATACAGGAAAAACAAAAAGGGCAGCAGGGAAGTCTAAGTGCTCAGAGCAGAACAACACAGCTTGGAAGCAAATTCTGTTTTGCAGGGCTGCTCAGTGTCTTCCTGGACATAAGGCATGTCTGGTTGAGCATAATGAGATGTCCACAGCTGGCACATGGCACTGGAGTGTTTAAGAATCAACGTGGTCATCGTCAGTACAGCATTGCACATTGAGCCTGCACTTTCCATGGGCACTTGCAAGGCTCATCCAACTTTTCCAAGTCAGTTACGGCATACCTGCTGCAGTCAGTTTCTCTAGCCTTTAGAGAAGGAACCCTGAGCCACCTGCATTTTGCAGTTGCTCTTCCTGGTTACGGTGTCCACATCTTTAAGCACGTGTCTAAGTCTGGTGCTGCAGGAATAGGCCCTTTGGGCATTGGTTAGTGATGATGCCAAACCAGCATGCAACTTATTTAAACTGCAAAAAAACAAGGCATGTTTGAGAGCATCATCGTAAGTGTGACACTGGCCTCTGCACACAGGGAAGAGCTGAGACCAAACAAGGCAAACCAGCTTAGGGGCAAACCTGATTAGTCAGCAGGGTTGAAGGCACTTGTTCAGGCGTGACCTCATTGTTTTGCCAGTCCTTGGTAGCTAGTCATTTAAGTAACTCAGCAACTATTTGTTAAAGCAGGGGATGAGGCAAAGACAGGCGATTAGCATTAGGAGAACCATGGTACACCTGTCTTTGGAAACACAGAAGGTCAAGAAAGGAGGAGGTGAGTTTTGGCAGGGTGTAGAATGGCTGAAGCCCAAAAGGCTGGGCAGGTGAAGATGGCTTCAGAGTTCACGTACTAGAATGCCCAGCCATAGTCCCATGAGTGCGGCCTCCAGTCCTCTGGTCCCAGACTAACTGTTGCCTGGAAGACTTGAGTATACATCATGTGTGCCACCATCCCAAGGAGACCTGGACACAAAAGACAAGAAAGCAAAGAAATTACAGCAGGAGCCAGAGCAGCATTCTTCAGCCTTGTGTGGGAGAGGAGGCTCTCCTGCTGCTGTGATTCCAAGCCTGCAGTAACACACTTACCCGACAGCACAGAGGAGACGGCAGCAAAGGCATTGAGCTTCAACCCACAGACAGGATTGCCAGTATGCAGCATTTCCACCATCAGGAGGATGAAGCTGATGAGCAGCAAGCTGATGTACAGCATCTCTGATCCCAGTGACAACCACAGGATTCCTGCCAAGAACCAGAGACGTCTCACATCAATACAGAATGGCTTGTTCTAGGGACAGTGGTCCCTCTTTCCAACCCAATCCTGAAAGGACATCCTTTGGAAAGGAGGGAAAGAAGGAAAACAATGAACACCCAAAAGCAATCCCCCCATCCTGTGAGAAAGGGCTCAAAGGATGCTGAAGGGGACAGAGAGTGTGTCACAGAAGATGGCTTGGCTAGTCTGGCATGGCAAAAGCTGAGAGGAACTAAAATGCTTTCTGTGAACAAGCCAGCATTATTCATAAACAGCAAGGAGGAGACCAAGGGGAAAAAGACAGGGGGAAAGCTGTTGAGTATTAACACAAGACCTAGTGGTCACAGGTTGGCCATGAACACATCTGAGCTGGACGTTAGAAGGTTCTTACCCATTAGCGTTGTGACCTTCAGAGTAGGTTTCTAATCACAACAATCGAAGCAAACCACTTTTAACCTGGAACTCAACTGTTTAAGTAAAGAACAGCACAGTGCATCTACGGCTGTGGCTGGGACCTGGCCTCTGGAATTCAGGAAGCCCCTTGCAAGCTTGTATTTCTCACTGAAACCCCAATTAAAATGAAACTACATTCCTTGGTGTGGGTATCCAGCTAGGGCAATAACATTCACCACTCACCCTGCTGCTTGAACAGAGTGCAGGTACTTTCATGCTGGGATTATGAGTGTGACTTAGAGTGATACCACAGTCCACAGCTGAGTTCACTGTGCAGTAGGACTTGGAGGAGAATAAGAAAAGGCACTCTGTAATGCTGGGCTGTGGAAAAGCACAGGATTCACTAAGGAAGAAATATTAATCTGACAAATGAAGCAGCACTATGAACATTACTGTTAGCAACTATTAATGGCCATAGAGGAGACATTCAACTGGGGAAAAGGAGTCATTAATGTGGCAGTGACTTGACTCCTCAACATCATTAGTGCCATAGAGTCACCCAGCTCTTTAGCAGGAATTGATGAGCTGCATTCCCTGCTTAAAGGAGCTGGCTTGCTTGCTGCGGCACCCATCAGGGACACTATTTCATTAGAGTTCAGATTGCTGGAAGTGTCCTGGGGGCTGCAGGCACCACACATGCACAAAGGTCTCTGCATCACTTTCCCTGTGAGTCCAGGCTCACCACGCTTGCTGTGTAATCTGGTCTTGTAATGCTGCCTATGTAATGTGGAGCTGCTCTGCACACACTGAGCTCAGCCAGCCCAGCCTGCAATCAGCAGTCACATCACCTTCTCCAGTGCTGGCCCAACTATATAATGGCAGCTGCATTGGAGGCCAAGGTCATTTTAAGATGATGCTATGTGCAGGAAGGGGTGAAAGTGGGTGACAGAGCTGTTAAGACCACAATGTCACTGTGTCAGGCTTAAGCTCACAGTGATCTTCCAATTAATTTGTAGGAGCCCAATGTCTTACAGAACATGGCCTTTCTATCAGTGTTGGGCTTCAATTAGACAAGGAGCAGTAGGAGGATTGTGAGGGGGGACAGACAGAAAGATTTACAAAGACGACGGATAATCTGGTTGCATAAACCTCCTTTCTTAGGAAAACAGGCTATAAGAAAGATGTTGGAAGCAATAGAGCCAGAGGCCTGGGCAGGGAATGAAGCACAAGCATGTGAGAAAGAAGAAAAATGCGTTGCTGCTCCCTGTGAAGTGAGCATTTTACATTAAATGCAAGAGTCATTCCGTAAACGCAATTAAGTCATTTATTTTACGAAAAAGTGGAGACCTGCATGACTTCAAAATGATCTTGTAACACCAGCAGTATTTGAATTGTGTGAATACTGTTTCCCAAAAGAATAAGCAGGGGAGTTTGTTCTACCCTGCTGTTGTGCCAAGAGTTACCCAGGTTAATCTGCACAGTGATGCCACTGCACGCCACTCGCACCAGGCCCCTCACCTGGGAATGCACATCGCTTTATAAAAGCAGGTCAGCAGTCTTTGCCAGTCTTTTTAAAAAAGGGGAAACAAGGCAGAAAAAGAAGATGAGCTCCCTGAAAGTACTCATCTCCCTGCTGGCTGTTGCGATTCCCCAGCGTTTGTTCCAGCCCTGGCTCTCACGGCTTGAACGCTGACACAGATGCTCTGCACCCCAGGCCTTTCCTTTCACATATGAACATCCTCTGAAATGACTTGCCTCCAGCCTCCATCTCAGGGAACAGTTAGCAAGCCCACACCAACTGACAAACTTTCAGGAAGTAAAATCTCCATTACATATAGACGCATACATCCAGGTATACTGAAGTTACCCCCAGGATAATTTGAAACGTGACAATGACAGGAGGAGTGAGCTCACCAACCCAAATTAAGTTTTGTATTAGATGAGACAAGGACTTCACACAGAAAGTGCAGCTTTTGGATGTCCTGATTGCTTACTGCAAAGTAAGAGGTGATTCAGCTTCCATAGTCATCACATTAGACCCCAAAACTGAAGCATTGAGACAACACGTAGCATATGTTGGAAGGACTGCCCTCAGGTGCCATCCATCCCCTTCCCACTGACTGCAGCAAGATGACAAGCTCCAACCGGACAACTTATCTAATAAGACAAATCCCACTTCATAGGGGAGGGGGTCTGAGGTTTCCAGCACTGACCTCACAGATAGTAGTGGTTTAGGAAAACATCTGGGAGGAAATCTTTGCTCTTTTAGCAATCATGAGGCCAGGATTTCATGCATGGCTCTTTGGGGACCCATCCTGCTGTCCTCACAGAGGTGAAATGTTGCAGGTCCCCCATCCCAAGGAGGTGCACCTCCTATAGTGAGGTATGGGGATTTGCTCTTACCTCTCTCTGCTGGTGGTGAAAGCTCAATAAAGCTACGACATTTCTCTTCTGAAACACAAAAAGAAAGGTATTAGTTTGCAAAACAATGCAGGGTACGTAAGGGAAAAAAGAATCTCTTCCTCTCACTCTCTTTTCACAGCATAGCTCCAGCCATCCCTGAGTCTACCCATCACCTCTGCTCTTTTTCTGACCATCTTTCCAGACCTTCACTGGGGCAAGGTAGGGGAAGGCAATGTCTGCCTGGAAAACTAGAAGTGGCTTTTCCAGAAAAAAACTTCAGCAATTTGTAAATCGTTTGAGCTTCTAGTGAATATAAAAATCTGTTGCTACTCATTCACAACATTACTGCTGGTCAGGCCTGTTAAGGGTGTAGCTTATAACAGACTGCAGACCCACCACTTCTGCTAAGGAATTCCCACTTGCCCCAGTCTCAGCAGAGCAGTTCTAGCACTGCTTCCCAAAGAAGAAAGAAAAAAAAAAATCTTCCCAAGTGAAATGCTGCATGACAGAGATGTGAGTCCCTCTTCTGTGGCAGAGAATCACACAGAAATATGGTCTTCTGTCCTCACATTTTAGGCATACTATTTGGACAAATAGTATTCATATTTGCTTTGGCTTTTTATGTTGGCCAGATGCAAACTATTGTCTCAGCTGAGGGTACATCATTATTATCTGTAAGTCTGTCTTACTACATACTGCATTACTGCATTTGAGGGTCCTCTCCTCGGCACAGTATTTTCTCTCAGAAGTATCAGCCTGCCACTTTTCATGTAAGAATCCCATTTTCTTAATTTCTATCCCCAGTTCTAATCTCTCCCAATCTCCTGTATTACTTCTGCCATCCATGGCTCTCAGGATGCTACCCAGTTTAGAGCCATCTGCAGTCCTCATTAACTTGTGGTTTGCTACTTCGCCTAGATCTTTAAAGAGGTTATTCAGTAATGGCTCATCTAAACTGATTCTGAGATTAGCCTGAATAATGAAATCTTTTCTCCAGCTCAACTCAAACTCCTTTTGCTTGTGGTAGCCCTCCTTTTTTTTTTTTTTTTTTTTGTTGCTGTTGTCTATGCACTTGCTTCAAAGACCCACAGCAGTGAGTGGGTTGTACTCAATTTACAGGAAGCAGGGGACTGAGACGGACTATGTGCTGTACCCCGTGCTCTGCTGCGATCCAGATGTAACACGCTCCCTGCGTTCCTTCAGGCATCGGGGTTATTCCAGGACCGCCGGGTGGCCAGGCAAGTCTTTCAGAGAAAGCTGTCAAGGGATGTAGTTCCATTCCCACAAGCACCATGGAAACACACTCCAACCCAAACCAGTCCCGAATAAACACATCTCCTTCCGCAGCATGTCTGGAAATGCTCATAACGAAACAGCCCTCTCATTAGGACATGAGATTTTCAAGCACATTCCCTTCTGGTCCCACACCTTTCTGTATCTGCTTTTTTTTTCACCAGTTCTTTATTTTTGAACTCTTGACAGCAACAGATAAGAAAATGAGAAATGCTATACTAGAATGGCGGCTTAGTTAACGAAGGTGAGATGTTTGTGCTTGGGGAGAGCTGAAGGGAGGGTGGTGGGCCTAGAGGAATGGGCCTGACGAAAGCAACTTTCATCACTGTGTATTTAGATACCAATCTCCCTGTTGGTCACCTTCCGGGTCAGTTCTGATCCGTGATGTGTGTGCCAGGCCATAAAGAGCATCTGTGCACTGCCAAGCATCCACCTGTGCTGGCGTGACACAGGTTTCAGCAGAAGGATTTCAGCAGGGCTGGTCAGGAGCGAGTCAAGGGTGAAGGGAGGCACCAAAGGGGTTTACAGTGCCAGTCCCACATGGTCAAAAATCAGAAATGAAACCTGTCACAATATCACAAAACTAAAAAAAATTACAATACTTTAGCTCTAATTGTCAGGTCCATTTGCCTCCTAGCTTTAGTTCCTCTGGGTTCAGATCCTCCAGGTTTTCTCTGTATTTATAAGGCTGTACTTCTCTTTCTCTTTTTTTTTTTTTTTTTAAAGAAAAGCCTGGTCCCTCTTCAGTTCACAAAACGTCTCAGTTTGGTGATTTAAGGAGAACACCAACTACTGCAGTCCTCACAGTGATAACTATAAATTGACAGCACTGCATAAAATCACCCTGCTTATGTTTCTGAGGGGACATGCACAAATGTGCCCTGGAGAGCATGAAGTGAGCTGTGTGTAGGAATGGAGATAAGGGGGAAGGGAAAGGAGGCTCACTCCAGTTCACATCAGGACGAATGATACCATCACAAAGTCACTGCCACCACCACCACCACTTGCACTTCACAGCCCTTATTCTAGACCAAAGGGCACACCAGAGACAACTGTTCTCCCTTGCCCCCCTCTGTAAACATCCTAATGAAGGACAGAAATATAATGACCACAGCAGCGCACAAGGCTAGGAAAATGAAGAAGGGTTTTTTCTCCCAAGTGTTGTCAGCCTCCCGTCTTTCCTTTCCAAACTCCTGTGGAGTAAATACAAGGGAAGAAGTTGTGGCTGCCTGGGCAAGACGCTACCTGGCCCTTCCATGCTCTCTTCACAGGAAAGCCACATCCCCGTGTGGAAGTATCTGAAGGCAAAGCGGTCATCCCCGGTCTCCCAGCTGTAGTGCACCACATCCTGGGATGAAACATTGCTAGCACCTGCGTCAGGTGGCATGGGGACACCGATGCACTTGGTGGCTTTGCTTTTCCCACACAAAGGCTTGGGCACTTTCTGGGTCCCCGTGCACCAGTAGCTGCCAAGCAAGGCAGTGGTGGAGAGGCTGAGAGCCAGCAGGTTCAGGATGACAGCCAGGAAAGCACGGCGCCATGGCAATCCCTTCAGCAGTTCCATCTACAACACACAAACAGGAGGGACAGTCACACCAACCACTTGTCCCACACGTTTTCAAGCAGTTCATTACTGTACCTAGGGAGGTAGGGAGTGTATTGATTTCACAGTGGGGAAAGGCAGGAAAATGTTCCTGGATTACTGAAGGTCACAACGTCAAAGCAGTGACCTGCTCAGGAGGGACACCTAGCTATCCAGACCTGGCAGCTCAAGTTCAAGGCCAAGAGCAGCACCTCCCACCTGAGCAAACACTGCTTTGCACATCAGAAATTTGGTACTGTGGTGGGATGACAGTGTCTCTGCTCTCACACAAAGTGTCAAACGGTTTTCTTTTAAGAGCGAACATTGGCACAAACACTCTTCCTGGTTTCACCTCATCAGAAAAATAATTCAGAAAGCAGTTTGTGTACCAGGGTCCTGTGGTCTTTCTCACTCAGAGGAAGCTTAACATTTTATGGTTCCTGCAAAACCCTGCACTGACTTCTGAGAACCCCAACTTATCACTCCATGGATTGATTAGATGTCATCTACCCACACATCAACCTTCACGTAATCAACGCATGCCTCTTCCCACATGGCACTCCCTATGTTTGGCACAACTTCATCCAGATACTCCCACCCTTTCCTATTTATGACTCTCAAAATCTATTTGCCCATGAATAGATTCAGTTTGTACAGACATTGCCTGCTGCTGGTCCTCTTCACATAACTTCAGTTGACTCACCCAACGTTGAATGTGTGAGAAAGGCCCAGCATACTGTGGACACTACTATAAATAAACAATACGAGACTGAGCTTTGCATTGTTTGTGAATGCACCACAGCTTAAAGTGGTGCAGTTAGAAGCATTTGTTCTGCTAACCAGCAGGCTCAGAAATGTGGTCAGTAAAGCGGGTGCTGAAGCTCCTCTTGGAAAGCAGGACTCATTAGCATCTCATCACATTGAGAAAACAGTGCCTGATCCAGAACACTCTCATAGAAGGCAAGAAAATACCCAGTTCCTGAAAAACTCCTGAACTGTTTTATGCTCTGACTTCTTTTGTCTCTTCACCAGAGCATTTCTTTCTTTCAGCAATGGAGATGTGGCACCATGGAGATGGTAACATCTTAGTGATATCATAACTAATGATTTCCATGACCTGAAGGCACGCTGGATATCACCATTTTCACAGAGCAAATATGTACTTGGAACAGTTAATTATGTGAAGGTTTCTGGTTAAGGTTGGTGGCAAATTCCTCACTGAAAGATTTTTCAGAGGAGAAGTTGGCTTATGACTGAAAAGGAAATTATAGATAAAATTGCTCTCCTCAAAAACATGATTTTTCATCTGAAAATAGAAACCTTCAGCACAAAAAGTTGTTTTTCAGTTTTTCATCAATGCTTGATTATAAGATTTTCTGTCATCAGGTTTCAGTTTGTTCATGCTTTTATTTAAAAAAAAATAAATCTTGCCACTCATAATATTGACAAAAATAATTTTTCTAATTTAAATCTTCAATAGTGGGAAAAATATTCTCTCCAGTTGATTTGTGATAGTAGTTGAAAGGCCATATAATTTCAGAACAAGTGATAAGGAAAAAGGCAAAAAAAATATAAGAAACAAATGAGTCAGAAGAAGGAACTGGATCAAGGATGCAGAGGACATAGGGAGTGAGAAGCAAATCTGAACTACTCCTTCATGAGAATATTGTCAGAAAAGTTTCCCTCCATAAAAGCCAAGCACTTACTGGCAATAACTGACCATGGTATCTCGATAGCCCCAAAAGGAAAAAGAGTTGAATTTACCTTGGCAGCAAGTCCTCAAAGTCCTGTTAATTTGGAGGAGCAATGCAGAAATGGGACTCACGCTTTGCCTGCTCTTTTGCTCATCTCTAGGTCCTCCAAGAAACCCAATTGCTTCAAAACCCCTTTCTCCTTTGTCTCCTCCCCTCCTCCATCACATACCCACCCCCCCCCTTCTGCCCCCAGTGATTATTAAATGCTATCCCTCCAGCCAGCAGCTGTTTTGTGGGAAATGGTCATTTTGTAATCCACAATGCAATCACAGCACAGCTGTTCTGGGAGATTATACGGGAAACGATTGGTGCTGCGGGCTGGGATTAAGTGCGGAAGAGTGACCTGTATTGACTGAGTAGAAAGTTTCTGTAAAACACAGAAAGATCCCAGCCATCTCCATGCAGTGGCTGTTTGGGAGCTTATATGGAGTGAGCTGGTGGCTCTCTGGCCAGTGCTTCAGGGGACAAGTGACCTTAGCTCAGAAACTACCAGCACCCTTGGCGTCAGGTCACCCCTTGCCCTCTGCAGTGTCTCGGCAGAATGGCAAAGACCACAGCCCCCCCCAGCCCGGCAATATCTTCCTGGCCAGACCTGCCAGTCGCAGAAAGGGGAGAAGAAAAAAAAATGGGGAGGGGAAAGTTTATGCGACTGCATCTGCTCTGAGGACTGAGGATTTCAGACCCTGAAGAGATGCCAATCCAGCTCTGCCCATGGGCACTGGAGATTTTAACGACAAAAGGAGCCCCTTAGCAGAAGTGCTGCTGAGTGGCAGGCTGGCCCCACAGTGTCACCACCACCGTGACAGAGGTATGTGAAACAGTGACGAGTCAAAGTCATCCAATACTCAAAGGATGGGAGCATGGGGAAGACTGTCAGTGTCCCTCGTAGTGGCAGCTTTTACCAAGGCGCGAAGTTCACCAGGAATCCCAGCTCCCCGCAGCTTCACATCAGATGAATTTGGGAAGCTAGTAAGGAGAGACAGAAAGATTCACACTCACCCAAAGTCCCCTCTGAGCTCTTCTCCTGAAAGTTTAAAGGCTCCCACAACACCTGAGGGTGTTGGTATACCTTGTTTGGTATCAGAATAATGAAAAGTAAGAATGGCATCATCTCCCATGACAACTGTCACTAGAGGGCATGGAGCAGTGCTGCACTGAATCCAAGTGCAAAGGAGAGGAGCATCCCAAAGGTACGCACCCCAAGTTCCCCACAAAGGCTTTGCCCAGTGCCAAGCGGTTGAGGCTCCCACCACCCCTGGGAGGGAGCAAGGCAGATTCCCTGCGTGCCTGCCCCGCTGCTCTGCCGGGACAGAGGAAACCAATGGTCCATCTGCTCTCATCCCCTACTTCCAATACCGGAGCCGTGAGGCTGGGAGGCAGGTGTACGAACAGCTCCGGGTGACAGCACAGCCTGTGACAGCCCCTGCACCGCACAGGCAGCAGACGGAGCCGACAGGTTCACGGTCCTGTACGTGGGCTGTGCTATCGCGGGCTCCTGACCCTCTGTGCCCTGAGCAGAACAGTCGGTAGCTCTGCGGCTATTTTAATCCTAGTCACTGCATAAGCGCCTCTAATGTAGATAATCATTTCTAAGACGGGCTAACTGAAAGCAATGCTAAATGTTTTCGTGCTCTGTGGACTGCCTGCAGGTTTTTTGATTAATGAAAAGGTTCTGTTTGACACAGATGTACTTAATTTACTGAAGTAGGTAGAATAACAGCTGATGCTGTTTAAAAGGAGAGTGGTAATTTTTTTTTTTTTCATTGTTCAGTCTCTCTGCATCTGGACACTGTAAGTTTGGTTTCTAAATGCTCAGTAAAAAAAAAACCCTGGTTTTCAGGCTCAAGACTAGATAAAGTTCATCTCTCTACTGATAATCCTTAATGTTAACATGTTCCTAATTTTAAGCTCAATGAGAGTCTCATTAAAACCCAGGATGCTATGTCAGTTTCTAAAGATGGGATCATGGTATATATGTTGATGCAATGAGACTGAATTAGATTTATATGGATAAGAATTCAGGTTGAAAAATAAATTTATCAGAAATATTCTATGGTTTCAAAAATATGCATATATCGGATTTAGTATTCTGAAAAATGGCAGATATTTATCCTTCCAGAAGATGGCAATCTTTCTCTAGTCTTCTTTTTGGGAGTCTCTGCTGCTCACCTGTGTCCTGGGGGGAAGCAACGCCCAAGTTTAGACTTCTGTTCCTTGCCTTTATTTTTTTCCCCCTATATCTTCCTCTTTTTTTTTCCCTTTTTTATGAACACAGCCTTTTTACCTTGCCTGCAATTTGGGGGGGGAGTCCTTCTCTCTGAGTTATCTGAGCCTCACGAGACTTCTGAAATCATTGGGGAAAGAAAAAAAGAGGAATGAATGCAGGAACTTAGCAGGGTTTTTGCTCCACCTTCTGCCCTGCACAGAACTATACTTTCTAATACATTTTCCAATATTTTGTCAAGTAGCATATTAATTTTCTCAATGTGTTTCCCTCCCCAGAGTATTGCGCACAGCTCATAGAACATCAACACCAGAGCACATTTCCTGATGTTCAACAAACTTCCCTTAGCAAAATTTTATGTTTGGTTGTTGTTTTTTTTTTTTTTAAATCTCCATTCCAATCTCACCTTAATCTGACCAATTATGGACAGGAAAACCAAGCTGTATCTGTCTTTAACCTATTGTGCCTTCCAGTTTTCTCCTCTTTGTATCTGATATTTCCCACCATAACTTGGCTCGGCTAGGGGTTTTTGGATGTCTCTTTCTCTTTGAACTCAGCAGCAGCCAGTCCCTGGTGACTCGTTTAAAGTTCGCCCATTGAAGTGAATGCCCACAGCAGTTGATTTCCTGCGCAATCAGCCAAGCACTTGGCTTATAGGAACAAAACAAGGAAACGAAATGCAAAACACAATTTTAGCACAGCACCTCTATGGAGATTGCCAACTCTAAAAAAGTCCGGGCATTTACAAATGATGCATTTTTATCCTGGCTGTATCAATACATACTTTGGGTGTATTCTGACCCAAAGTGACACTCTCAACTCCCAAGCGTGTTGGTGGAAAAGAAAGGTGAGGAGCCCTTGCCATACAGGGCCCAAAAATTGCAATACTTAACTGGCAGGTCTCAAGAGGCGCACGGTTCTTCATAGACCTCCATGCAGGAATCCTCCCCAGGGATGTCAGGGATTACATGCTGTCCTGACATCGGCTC
This sequence comes from Balearica regulorum gibbericeps, assembly GCF_011004875.1. Lineage (NCBI taxonomy): Eukaryota > Metazoa > Chordata > Aves > Gruiformes > Gruidae > Balearica > Balearica regulorum. The sequence goes on from NC_046184.1 coordinate 54,358,657, forward strand.
TTCAGCTGCCCTGAAGAGGAAAAGAGAGGAGGGAGAGTGCCTATTTACACCCATAAAGTTGCTCTGTGAAACCTGGACAAAGACTCATACTCACCCCTCATTCCACACATTCCTAGCAAATGACACTTCCCAGAACTCCTATTTTTGCTGTTTTTACAGGAAGACCGTCCAGCGCTGCAGTCCCCTCCCTTACTGCCACACAGAACGCAGGATGTCTCCGGGTGGCAGTGACACTGAGAGAGCCAGACTTCTCAAACCCAGTGACAGACTGCAAATGCCAGATTTCTCCCTGAGCTCTGAATAATTCCACTCAGATTGTAACCTTTATTTAGCTGTTTGCATGATGCATTAACTCTTGCTCTGCAAATGACCTCACCAGGCATATTTTTTCTAGTCTAAGCACATTTAAAGGTGAATTCTGTTTTTAAACATGAACAGCTTACATTGCTAGACATCAAGTCTGTGGCAGAACAGAAGTAAAGATTGAATTGAAATAAATAAATGCATCTTAAAGATGAACAAACAAGCTTGCCATTAGTTTGGACCTAATTACTTTTTTTACCACCCTACTTTTTTTTAATTCTTTTTTTTTTTTTTCTTAACCCAAATCTTACTTGGTTGGATTTTTTTCTAATCTTTATGGTTATCAACCATTCAAAAACCACATAGAAAGCAGACATGAAAAGAAAAAAAAAAGTAAATGCAGCAACACAGACTTTGAGGACTCACTAGAGATTCTAGATGCCTCAATTTCTAGATAGGCAACATAAGATGATTTAAAGGGAGTTGCTTTTCACAGAGTACTTAAACTTTGGCAACTCTAGGATGTGTTCACCTGAGCACACAGAAAAAAATGTTATTTATCAAATTTAGCCAACCATAAACTGTAAGCAGACAAGAAAAAGACTACTTTTTATATAGATCTATAAGGATATTAAAGAGGAGCCAGTCCAGGAAAGGGTCCATACAAACCCCCAAGTAGATAAACGCTTACCTTATCTCACTGCTCACTATCCCCATCTGCTCTTCTGAGGCATTCAGTGAAATACTACAAGGTGACCATGGACTCTCCCCACTATTTCTTTCTCTGACTGAACATGTAGCAGCCAATAAATTCCATGAGATTTGACCAGACGTTTTGAAATATACCAAGTCTGTCATTTTACTGATGGGTTAATTCTTTCTGAGCTCGTTAATTCATCACGGTACATTATATCAGCCGCAGGATTGGCAGGGAGTCCACTTCTGCAGAATGCGTCTTTGTAATTTGGTAGTCTCCTTTATGAAAATTGTTGGCAGTTTTAAATCTACCACTTATGGGATCTCAGTCTGTTCCTCCACAGAATCACAAACACCCAGATTCAATGGCTGTCACTGGCTCATGGTTTTTTTATTGTCAAGAGGGACCATTACGACAACATAGTCTCATCTCGGGTGTAACAGAACCCAAAGAACTTCAAACAATAATTTCTAGTGATACACAGAGCTCCTACTGGAGGTATTGCACATATTTTATGCAACTAACTAGCATTGACTGCACAACAGACTATGATGGAAAACTCATCACATTGTTAGAGAAGTTATTCCAATGGTTAATTAACCTCATTCTTAAAATTTTGCTCTTGATTTGTAAGCAGAGTGTCTGCTTTAGTTTTCCAAACTCATCAGGCTGCTCCAACACACAAATAAATAGCCAGTGAAATGATTTCCTAAAAATGTTATTGTAAGAGTCACAAATCAATGCATTTCATTAGAGGCACACAGTGTGATCTAACAAGCTGGCTGACAGCCCAAATTCCTGGTTCTGTACTTGGCTCTGACTCGTAATTTTCCCCTCCCATCAGCCAAGTCATTAGTGGTAGTCCGTTTACACTGCAGTCAAAGCAGTGGCAGAGATGGGGAGTAAACATTCAGTGCTTGTTTTAATTGAGTGTTGCTAGCAATTTTGCTCCAGCAATATGGAGCACAATGCAAGGTACAAACCTCAGTCCAGAAACAGAGTAGAGAGTAAGCTGTGCTGAACTCCACATTGCCATGGCTGGACTGATAGTTCAAAAATAATACTTGTTTCCCTACACTATAAAGTTGGGTCTTCATAGTCATTCCCACAGACGCAAATCTACAGCACAGCTGATCCTTGTTGATGTTGGAATCAGCACAAAGCCAGTGGGAAGGAGACACTCTGTTTTGATAATGACAAAACTCGAGGATCTAAAATTATCTGTGCAAAAAGTACATCACGTATGCAGGTGATCTTGGAGTCAAAGAAATGTTTAATATCAGTATTAAAGCAAAAAAAAAAAAATTGAAACAGTACAGTTGAACCACACTGCACTTTGGTTTCATGTCTGGAAATGAGTAAGTCAGAGCAATTGTTCTTTGCTTCAGTTTATCTTTTCCTCCATTTCACTACAATGAATCAGAATAAGCAGAGCTAGAGGAAGCCTCCAAAGATTATCTAGTCAATCCACCTGCATCAATATGACCTAGGCACCCTGAAAACCTTCAAGCCTGCCGTTAAAATTTTCTGCAAGGCAGACACTACTCCATCCTGGATTGAAGTCAGTATATTCCCTTGTAATATCTTGATTCCAACCAAATCACAATATCCAACAGAAAACTTTTCCATCTCTGCTAAATGCCATGGTCTCCATCCCATATCTGACGTATTTACTCACGTGGACTGTCCCCTTGAGGCCATTGGAACCACACGGTTTACTAAAGTTATACTCACGCGCTAGTATTTGAGGAACCAGTGCTTCAAAGGAAGACTCTAAGCTAGCAGGAGAGGTTTGGAAATCAAAAAAGAGTGAGTAAGACAGAGAGTTAGCTTTTTTGAGGTGAGGCGTGGGAGGTGTTTTCGTTCTTTAGCTATTAAAAACTCCTTGCTTTGGCAAGAAAAAAAAAAAGGGGGGGGAGAGAAAACTGGGAGGGGAAGGATTCATGAATAAAGAGGCCGCGTGGCAAGAGGTACAGCAACCAGGGTGGCCAGAAGGCACAAGCGAGTTTCTCAGGCTGGCTTGCCTGATGAAGCAGAGATGGTAGTGAGCACAGGTCAGAGGAGCCAAGGTCTAATATGCTGGTCTAAAGGGAAAAATAAAACCAGCTCTCTTTACAACGCTGAGCAGAAGGGTTATGTTACAGTGGGCGCTTTGAAAGCAACGGTGCTAGATATTATAATTGCACCTTTTATCTTTCTGGATGTCCTGGTAATTATCCAGGATTGAGGCATCTCCTTTCTTCCCAGATTTAATGAGGATTTCAGATCCCTTTCCATTCCTTCATGGCATTTTGGAGCCGTGGCTTCACAGACGGTCCTGCTGTCGAGCACCAACCCCAGTGCTCACGCCTCCCGTGCCTTTGCACACTGCGGCGGGCAGCACGGCGGGGCTGCCTGTCTACTGGGGAGGGGACAGGCCAGCGGTGACACAAGTTTGGGCCCCCGGCCCTGTGCCTTGGCGGCCCGGAGGGAGTGGCGGTGCGGGGAGCAGGCGGTGTTGCCGCCGTGGCGTTGGGCGGATGCAGCCATGTGTGCCATGGCTGGGGAGCTGCGGGGTGCCTAGGCCTCCCCACATGTCCTGGGGGAAGGGAGGGCCCTGGTCGGTGGAAACGGAAGCAAGAAATATTTTGGAGACGGCCAGGAGAGAACTTGGGCGTCTCCCTCTCCTCTGCTGTTTGGTGTTTGGGGTTTTTTTCTGGTTTTTTTCCTTCTTTTTTTTCTTTTTTTTTTTTTTTTTGTTGTTTTTCTTCCTCCCTCCTTCTCCTCTGTCTGTACCTCCCTGTTTCCTCACAGCCAGGTTTCTGCTTGCCTGGGCAACCCTGGTCCCATGCGAGGAGCGGGGGTACCGCTTCCCCAGGGTGGTCCCAGCTGTGGGCAGGAGGGGTCCAGGAGCGGTGACATCATCCTGGGCCAGGGGAGGCCAGAACTGGTGACCCTGGAGCCACAGCCAGAGGCCTTTGTGCAAGTGCATTGTAACCTGGGCCTTAATCACGAAATCATGTGCTATTATTTCCATCAGGCCCAGAGTTAAAAAAAAAAATAAAATAAACAACTGTCCTTCCTGACCCCCATTATATTTTCCCTGAGCAGGCTCAAGCTGCAATTACTCAAGGGCTCATTATTTAGCCAGATTTGGGGGAAGTTTTGTCATAGATGGCAAAAGCTGTGTTCCTGACAGAAAAATTGTGATTTATTTCAAAGCAAGACAGTGCTCAGAGGGTGGTTTTTTAAAAGAAAAAGTCAACAAGATTTTTTTTTTTTTTAAATGTGGATAAAACAGAATATTCCCCTGCCAGCCTTGTTCTCAGAAACAGCTACGTGGTTTTGACTGAAATTAAAAACAAAACCAAAAAGAACCCAGTAAAACAGCTGAAGCAGACGTGAGCTAGAAGATGCTGGGTCCAAGTTTGGCAAAGTCAAAAGCAACCGAAGCCAAACCTTGTGATGGGATGTGTCAAGTGACTATTACAATAAAGAGGCAACGCTACTAGCAATGTCTTCTATGTTCTGCACATCCATTAACATGCTAATGTCAACATCAGTCTTTCCCAGGTAGCCAAGGATTATAATTGCTGAGCTTTACAACTAAATATTAAGCGTCATGGCTAAACTGCTTGACTGAATAAGAATCATTTGCCATCACCTGAACCGGGTGAGCATGAAGGAAAGAGAACATTTGGCTAGTGTGTTATCACGGGCAGAGCTCAGAGAAATTAGGTCAGGCAGAATGGAAAGAAAATTTCAGAAACCTCTTCCAAACAGTGAAAAGTAGTTGTCTGTCGACTGCGGAACAGTCTCTTATGGGAAGTAAAGGATGCCCATCGCTTAAATCATACACAACCAGACTGGATAATGCACTGGAAAATGTACTGTAAGAGAGAATCTTGCAGGAACTGAGCTGGGCTAGAATGTGAGCAGATGGACTGGATGATCTAGCAAGATTTTTCCCATCTCTAATTTCTATGGGTTGGGGGGGGGGGGTTTGGTTGTTTTGATGTGTTTGGTATTATTTTTAATTGGCAATAGTTTGCATTGTTGAAATTCCTTCACACAAGTCAAAGCATCTCTGAGCGAGACAGAAGATGAGGCTGGAGAGAGAGAGGTGGGTGTGTTTCCTGGATGATACAAAAAAGAAAGAAGTCTGCAGCCTTGCAGAGGCTGTGAAACTAGACAGACTGGCTGGAGAGAACAGGAGGGAACACAGCTCCAAGGGGCTGCTCCCACCAGGCTGATGCACATGCAGGTGAGCTGTGCTGAGGACACGGTGGGTGAGGATTAGGAGTTAGGTCAATGGTAAAAAGGGTGGCTTTGAGAGAGCTATGACCCTACTTAAGCACGCCATGGTCACTCGTGGTCAGTCTTCAGCACTGGGCAAGAAGTGGGAAGGCTCAGCTCTAGGTCTCTGCATGACTCCCCTGCTAGTCCCACCAAAGGATTTTTGAGTTAGCAGAGCATTTGATTAGGGGCTCCCCTCCCATGCTCCTTCCTTTTAAAGCAAGAGTTTTCTGTTTTGCTTTAGTTTGAAATCAGCTTTCAGAGGGTTGGATTAAAACAGAGATTGCAGAGCTGGTTTTTCACTCCTTCATTAATCCAGTGCTGGACACAACAAACATCCTTAATTACTCCCATCAGTCCTTATGCCTCACACGTGGCTTGACCAATGCACCACAATCCTGACTTTCAAAATCCCTAGCATTTCAGTTCATGACTGGATGCAGTCACAGGTCAGCCGCTCCCCTTTCATGACACTCAAAGCAGGTCACTGGCCTGTGCTACAGCCTTTTACCACTCCTGCTAAGTCTGCCTGTGTTGCAATCCTAAGGATGCCCCAGGGCTCTGTTAATGGGCACCTGAAGTCCAACCTGTATTGAGCAATCCTCAATCAGCCCTAGGAAAGTCTGTCTGTCCTACTGTACCACATGTTTTACTATTCCAGCCTTGGAACACCTCCTGGTTTGGGCTAACACAGCAGTCCAGGATAACACCTCCCTCTGCAATCCTCATGCTCCAGGTTTGGGATGATGGTGATGTTTGAAGTGCAATATTGCTAAGATTCTCAACAAAACCATTCTGGAATTTACTGGTGTTTCTTTCCACCCACAGTCTGTTACAGACCTTAAATGTGTGCCTCACAGCTTTGCCAGAGCAGATCTGCTGTTCTGCTCTCTTCATAGATTAAAATGCATTTAATAATTATTACAATCAATATTAAAATCAAAGCAATTGAACTTTCCCACAATCCTTCATAGCCATTTTTACAGCTGGCTTAACCTCTTCACTGAAGATCTGGAGACTATTCTTTTAAAAGCTCAAATGTGGTCCTCAAGAGGCTTTGAGATCCTCTAGGACAAAAGAGCTACTGAAGTCTTTTTGTTGTTGCTAAAGAAAAAATCTGTGGGTCGCAGATCAAATCTGGTAAGGTACAAGGCGTCCCAGACAGCACCAATCACTGTCTTGGGGACGTATACTGGCGAGCGGAGGCAGGGATGTCAGAGGAGCCATACCTCCAGTCTGGCCTTCTTTACTGTATTTCCTAATGGGAAGATTCCTGTACTATTCCTTCTCCACCTCCTCACTCCCAGGCTTTCACTGGTGCCCTCAGACACCCGGCTCACTAACACATAACCAAAATGTACATCCAGGGAAAGTGACTTGACGCCTGCAGGATCTCAGCCAGCTTATTCAATCACTGCTTGGAAAACAGCCATGGCTTGGAATGCCTATGTCCACCCCCAAAAAGCTTCTCTTTTTCTGAGCCACCACAGCCCCTCTCAGCTACTAGGTTACATGTAGGCGCTGGGACTTCCCACAGAAGAGAGCAGTAGGGAGTGCAGGGAGTGCCGTTTCCATCTCCTGTCCCGGAGGCAGAGAGATTTAATCAAGTGCTTTCCACAGAGCTTAGGGCTCCTAGCAGCGATGAGGGAGAATGAGTCTCTTTCCGATCATTAGGAGGTTCTCACAGAGGCTTTCCCTGTAGTGATCACACCCTTCAGGGATACAGGTGCATCTGCTGAACACTGCAGATACCTGCTCTGACCCCGTGCACAGCATTCACCTTTGGTCTCCCTCCTGCCCACACTAAGGCCATGGTTTCTTTTACGTCTCTGCCTTTTTAGGATGACATACAAGCTGGACTGAAAGACTTCAAATGACAAGCAACTAACCATCCCTAAACTGTCCCACTGCCTAACCAGCTTCACAGTTCGGGAGTGCATGCCCTATTTCTTGATGGCCTTCAACTGCCAGCCACTGTGTTAGTAAGCTAAGCAGTCCAGGCCATGCACTCAAGCCCCAACATGCAATTTTCTGCATTGCTGAGCTGTTAGCATGCTTTGTGGCAAGTTTTGGCTTGTGGCAGCTAGTACTCTCCTAACAGCAAGGCTCAGTCTGACACCACAGGTCCGGGCATCATTCCCAACAGGTTATTTGGGCAAGGCGACTTTCTTTGGGGGAGAAGAAATTTTATTCAGAGGGATGCTGTGCCACTTGCCCGCAGGTTCAGAGAACTGGCCATGGATCACTTTATTTACTAGTGTAGGTGTAACCTAGATTTCGACGAGACCTTTTCTGCCAGCGTTGTTTACTATTAGAAATCTCTCTCCCAGGTGAAGTATTTGTAGACTGTGATTAAGTTAATTCTTAACTTTGTCTTATATAAACTACATTTTGAATTCTTTCCAGTTTTCAGCATCCTTTGAAAAATACAAATGGGAAAACAGAAGACAGTAGTCCAGTACGATCTCACCAGCCATGCCTGTCCTCCAAGCCCTTTGCAGCTTCCCTTCCCCTTATAAGCACAGCACAAGGCACAAATCCTCCTGTCCTTGTCTGTGTACTTCTTTTCCAAGGTCAGGAATCCTACAGGTGTAGGCCAACGGGACACTAATTTGGTCCCTGACATGACCTCTCAGGCAACCAAGAGTTTAAAGCATTCCAAGTTACACTTCTGCTGCTCAGCTTGGACACAGAGGTTAGTGGGACTGAAAAAAATGAAAATGTCTCACTTGCTATTCACCTCATACATTTAGGAGTGATATCTTTCCTAAACTGTTGAGGGTTTTATCCTGAAGATTATTAACCATGATGCCGATATCCTCTACAGCGGCCCTGTGTTCCAGCATACTGTCTCCAATCTCCCTGGCATATCCCATGTACACACTTTGCTACCAGAAGGTAGCCGTGGCCTTTCATTGTTGAAATGCACTCAAGAGATCCATCTCTGCCTGTGCAATTTGAGCTGACCTTGCTGTTGTTGCCCTCCCCACCATTATTAGTGTAACATGTAAATACGCCACCAATTAAATTTTCCTGATAAATGAGTTCAGTACCACCAGGCTAAAAGTTTACCCCTGTAGCAACACCACTGGAAGCACTTGCTCATAGCAGGTTTTCCCCCTGGCAGGTACTTTCTGAAGTCTAACCATTGATAAGCTCTCAAGCTATGCAACAGAGGTGGTGTTGGTTATCTTTGCCTCTAACCCTGCCATCCACGAGAAGGTTTCTGTATCATGGCCCGTGGACTCTTAGATGCCACGGTCTTGATCCTTACGTCATAAAGCAAAAATAACTGTATTACACATGAAAGGATGGGGTTTGTATGTAAGGCATTGCTCTTGAACACAGTTCCAAGCTCGGCTGTACAGGTCTACAGAACTGCCATTCAGCCACTCTACCCCTCATCTCTATGAGCACAGCAAGGCTCGGTCGTTTCTGTTCACAGGGATGTTGGTAACACCAAACCAGGGAGCCACTGTGGGGCACTCAGAAGTTAGGTGAGCACGTAGACAGTGTCAACCTGCCACTACGCCCACACTCATGACTTGGGGATCCACTGATGCAAGCACTGCACTGTTGCAAAACAAATACTGCAGAGTTTCAGCCTCACTAGCCCTCTGGTGTGGCACAGCTGTCACTGTGCCTCAGAACAATTGTCACCACCTTGCTAGGCAACCATCACAACATGGTAATGGCCTGTCAATATACAGCAGGAAGGTCATAAGGCCAAATCTTCAGCAGCAATCTCCAGGATTTCTTTTGTAGAGCTCCCCTTGGCTGGGTAGCTGAGGAAACAAGAGATTTTTCTCCAGCAAGCGGTATTAAAAAGAAAAAAAGGGAAAATAAAAGCCTCAGCCTGCTTTGCAAGCACAACTGCAGTTTGCAACTATGAAGCTGAATTTTCCAGCCATCAGAATGAGTTTTTCTCCCTATCTGTCCCTTTTCTCTCCGCCTCCAGACAAATTGTAGAATCATAGAATGGTTTGGGTTGGAAAAGACCTCAAAGATCATCTAGTTCCAACCCCTCTGCCATGGGCAGGGACGCCTTCCACTAGACCAGGTTGCTCAAAGCCCCATCCAACCTGGCCTTGAACACTTCCAGGGAGGGGGCATCCACAGCTTCTCTGGGCAACCTCTTCCAGTGCCTCACCACCTTCATCGTAAAAATTCTCTTCCTTATATCGAATTTAAATCTCCCCTCTTTCACTTTAAAGCCATTACTCTTTGTCCTATCATTACACTCCCTGATAAACAGTCCCTCTCCATCTTTCCTGTAGGCCCCTTCAGGTACTGGAAGGCTGCTCTAAGGTCTCCCTGGAACCTTCTCTTCTCCAGGCTGAACAACCCCAACTCTCTCAGCCTGTCCTCATAGCAGAGGTGCTCCAGCCCTTTGATCATCTTTGTGGCCCTCCTCTGGACTCACTCCAACACCTCAAATACTGCAAATACTGCACACACTGAGTCAAGGGCAAAGTTTTAGGAGTTAAATCCAACCCCTTTGGAAAACACCATACCTGCCACACTGGGATCTTACTGTCAGCACAAAGACTTCCCCTTGAAAAATGACTAGTAGCTTCTACCGGGGCACTGCTGCTTAGAGGGACAAGACTTTGCCTTCAGCAGAGAGCTAGGTGGCATTAAGTGCTGAGCACTAGATAAAGCTAGGAAAGCAAGACGTATTGTGCTAACCCTTATCTACAGAAACACCTTTGACATGCAGAATGTTTGTTCACCATGATTACCTGGGTGGAGAGGTTATTGTTGCTTGAATTATTTACTTTTAAAACCACAGTTATTTGCCTCCACCCTTCTCACACTGCCCTGCGCACCCCAGCACTAACACATCTTAGCATAACCGGGGAACACCGGGGAGGACTGTAAAGAGCACTAGGAGAATGGCTCCTAGGAGATACATCTGGCTAGAGACACAGATGTCCACTGGGACTACTCATCAGCACGAGAGAGCAAAAAAGTGTTACCTGCCTCTGCTGTAAGGTCTACCGGGCATCAGTCCCAGAGGAGAAGAGGACATAAGTGAAGTAAGACTAAGCCTGGCAGAAAGGCATCTATTCCTTCTCCTTTTCCTGCCTCTGCCAGATCAGAGGGCAGGGTGAGTCTCAATCAGATAAATACAGCTTTACAGGCCTTATGCATAGAATGGATGTGCTCCCTCCAGTCCCTGTTGGTGAGAAGATCTGGCTCTCTCCTCCCAATGCTCTGTGCATCTCAGAGACTCTTGCACTTAACAGCTGCCTGAAGGGAACAAGCAGCAGAATTGAATGGAAAGGCATGGTTTTGGACATCCTTGTGACTCTGCCACCACCACTGCACTGACAAGAAATGCCTTTGGGTGTAGATGAGAGATGGAAAATCAGCACTGGATTACTGTTCAGAAGGAGCCTGTGTTCCCTGAGGTCACTGGCAACACTCGCATTGGTTTTTTATGGTGCGGGGTCACACCCATAGTCTTCGTCCCAGCCAAAGCAAGTTCATTTCCTGGCCTGCAGTGTGTTCTCCTGTGTCCAGTCCAGTTTCGGAGACCAGAACTGATTGATAGGCTAGGCTTCCATTACTGAGTTTCCCTTGGGAAGCTATTCCACACACCAACAAAAGTCAGTTGCTAGCAAAGATTTCCTGATATTCAACTGAAAATTTCCTTTCACTCAAACTCTTTCCATTACTCCAGCTATTTTCTTTTGGATCTTCTCCCTTAAGTACCATATTCCACTTGCCTCCATCCTTCCAAGACAGTTTCATCACTGTGTGTGCAAGCCTAGCTTTTGAGAACTGCCTGTCCCAGTCCTGCCCTGCCCTGGTTCACTCCCCCTGTCAAAAGGAAGCACACAGCTTGCAATGCTGGGAGCAAGTGCCAGATTTTCAGAAGTGGTAAGAAACCACAACTGCAGAGCAGTCTGTGGGAGCAGCAGCTGTGACCATCTCCAGCTGCCCACAGCAGGTGAAGAGCCTGCAATCCCAGCGTGGCAGGACTGGTTGCCTCCAGCAGCAGGTCTCAGTGCTCCTGTTGACATCCATGTGGTCACCAGCAACAGAATAACCAAGGTGGGAAGGTCAGCATCACATGTCTACAAATATTCCCCAAAGTATCCAAACTGAAGAGCACATGAAAAGAAAATGGCTTGCTTCCAGGCTAACCCTTGCACGCCAAGGCAGGGACCCAGATCTCTGTGATGGCCACCCTGGTGATCACAATTGCATTTCAGCGTCACATTTACCTCTAAGGACAGTGGTGGCTCATTATATTTCTGACCACCACCTAGCACGTTGGGGCCCTAGCTCTCAGCATTGCCATAGAGTAATAATAACGGTAATAATATGGTTTGGTTTGTTTCCTCAAACTGTTACAATAAGGTGTCAGTAAGAGTATTGAGCGTTGTCCTTCATACCAGTGCAAATTTAATCCCAGCACTACAAAGGTATTCCTTTGGGCATATGAAGCTTTAGGGACACTTTAGCTCTAGGCACAAACAGCCATATTCCCAAAAATATACTTCTATTCCAGATGTTGTAGTGATTGTATCACACAAAGAGCAATTCTAGCTTGATAAAAGAAAAAAAAGTCACTTATTCCCCAGAGTTATTAACCCCTTGCTCCCTCAGCAGTTTTCGCAGGGAAATAGTCACAACATGTGAGTCAAACTGAGGTAGCAGGTAGGCTGAATATGGCCCAGATACGTGCAGACCGCTATATTATGTTATATTACATGGGGCAGCTTGGAAAGCTAAATTGAGTCAGACAAGTCCCTATAAAATGTGTCATGGTTTAAGTCACTCTTGTTCAGGAGTTTATTACTCTCAGCTAAGATGCAAGAGCTGAACAGTGCCTGTAGTAGTATGAAGTGTAACAGGACAGCATAAATCATATCCTGCAATAGTTAACCTTTAAAAAGGTGAATGGATGCCTTTAATCTCTTAGGGGCTGAGAATTAGAAAATTGATACAGCTCTTTTATCCACCTCTTGAGTGCATGTACATACACATACATCTATTCTTCTCAGAATAAGGCTCACTTACTTTAAGAGTAAAAATTCAACAACCAACCACGAATGGTTCCCAAATTTACTAACGTAGAAGAATATAGCCTCTCTAATCTGCTCAGATTTGCAATACAAGAAAGAACATCAAGGTGGATGTTTCCAGGCAAGCAGGCATACGATATGAACACAACACTACCTTGGTGTGATGCCAGAAGCTAAGGTAGTTGGACCCCATTCAGGTCCCAGAGACCCAATACACCTGCTATTTCGCAGCCAAACCAGTGAGCTCCCCCAGGAAAAGGACGTGTTATGGGGTGCAGGGAGCCGCTGGCCCTTATCAGAACATAAAAGCAGCCAGAATCCCATTGGGAAACAAACAGGACACCCCCCTCTTTTTTTCTTTTTTTTTTTTAATTTTTTTTAGGGAAAAGGCACACCTACTTCCTCTGTGCAAAGTCTTAAATACCAGACCAGCAGCTCAGTGATATTTGTCCTATTAGTCATGACAGGGGCATTTACAACAATGATGAGTGCGGTTGCTAGCACTGTAATGCACTCTGTAATGCAGTCATAGATTCAGTATATACAGGCTAAGAAAATGCAGAGATAACAAGTAAGTCTCCGTTCCAAGGTATTTAAAATGGATTTACAAATTATCCACCTTCCTGGCAAGCAGGGGTCAGATTACAGCAGTTTACTCTAAGTGGGCAGTGAGGATGCAAGAAACCTGAAGTTTTATTCTTCAGTGGCGGAAGCCACTAGGAGCCTGGGTGAAGTGCTCTACAGACAAAATGCAGCGCGCAGGTCACCGGCTGGACCGTTTGGACAAAATCAGTTGTGGATGTTGGAACCTAAACAATGCTTCAGACAGGTTCATTTAACTGTTGCTGGGTATGTTTAACACCTCAGAAAAATAAAGTCCCCTTTTTGAATTGATTTCAAAGTGGGTATTTGGAGACCTCAAAACTAGGAAGCCCTAACCCCAAATAGCAACTGGCTTGTGGGGAAGAAAATCTGTAATCTTGAAGTCTGGCACTTGCAAAAGGATATAGGGGTCACAGGCTTCTTCATGGACTCCCCTCACAAAGCCCCTTTCTGCCATGCCTGCACAGAGTATTTAGACAGAAGGTTACATGGGTTGGATTTCAAAGCAAGGAATGTCAGAAGAGATCTTCCAGCTGTGAATGGCCTCCAGATGTGGGCTTTTTTTCTCCAGGCCTGGGGGAGGGGATGAGAATGCCTTGCGTTTGTCTCATAAAATTAAATGGAAAAACATTGTCTACCGAGGAGGGTGGGCAGACAGAGAAGGTGGAGTCAGAAACTGGGCAGAACAGAACAGGAAAAAAAAGCAGAAGCACAGCTGAAATGGTTGAGGACACGTATCATCTTAAAAGCTGCAGTCTCTGAGTAGAGGCTGGTTATTAAACGACATGGCAGACATCAGCAATCAAGGCATTTGAAATGCAAAGGGCCAAATAAACCAAAATGTAGTTTCATTTGCAGAAAGTACATTCTCCCTCTCCCCGAGCTGTGACAGGATCTTACACTGTGAAACACCCCCAGAGAGGCTGTGGCCAGGACCACTCGCTTGCTGGTTGAAACTGTGCTAAGCCACAACCAACATGTTTCTCTTACCAGCACCCCACAGTCCTGGACTTGTAGCTAGTTATCTTTTCCTCTGCAAAGACTGTCTGTGGACAGTTTATACCTCCTTCGAGCTTATTTATGCACAATTATTCTCCTCAATTGAAATTCGGCCCCAAGCAATGAATCTGTGCAAGCTGGAAAGACCAGCATCCCTGGGGACAAATTTTACTCTCAGTTATTTCTGCAAATGTTCTACTCACGGTTGCAAATACGCAGAATCCAATTACATTGCTGATATGGAACCTGGCATTTCCTGCTTGGACAGGTGTTAACTGTTTGTATCAGACAGCCAGAGCATATTTACTGCTCATCCAGCAAGGGAAGAGTATGTCTGTCTCCTAAACGTCATCTACTGCCCTGGCAAAGCTAACAGGGAAAACAATGCTTTTCTCATGTTAAAAATATGACCACATTTTTTGCTTACTTTCACTCAAAAGTCCCTATTTCTGGTTTATGGCATGGCCTAGCACACCAGTGCAAAGAACATTAGGAATGTCTATAAGAGATGTCAGCTCTCCATCTGGAAGCTTGTGGTCTTCTCCAGCTCATTGGTTCACTTTCCACTTCTGTAATATCTCACCAGCTGTCAGATAATAATTTGGGAAATGACTGTAGCAGAAAAAAAAAAAAAAAGTTTTACTAAAAATGTAAGATAACCTGTCCTAGCCCAGACTAAAGAACCAGTATTTCTTCTCTAGCAGTCACCAGCTATTAAGGAAAGAAGTATAAGAAACAGAGGAAACATAAACTACATCCCAGTACACCTGCTCACTTTCCATCAGCCTGCTGTTTAGGACACTTCTGATGCAAAGGTAGCATCTGTGCTGCTGCATTCAACAGTCACCAAAGGAAATATGCTGCATAGACGTTCCAAACCCATTCACGCATTATCTTCCACCAACAGTCTGTGGCAATGAGTTCCATTACTCCTTGATGCCTACGTGGAAAAGTCCATAGTTTGTTTGTTTTAAACCTGTTGCCTAACCATTTTATCAGGTGCCATTAGTATTTGTGATATGGCACTGCATGAATGTTAGTTCTCTGTTGACATTCTCCATACCATTTGTGATTCCCTTTCAGGCATCTCTTTTTCAAGATTAGCAATCTCTGATTGCCCAGAAACTATCTCCTACTTCTGATCATTGTTGAAGTCCTCTCTATTCTTACTAGTGTTTCTTTATGGTCTTCAAAGCAGTAACCAGAAGCACTCGCAACTTTAAAACTTGCAGCAGACCATGAAGTACAGAGGCATAATCACATTCTTTGTTTCTTCTGTACTCATTCCTAACATTTCTGTTTGGCTTTTTGACCTTTACGGAGCCTTGAGAGAGTGTTTTCAGCAGGCTGTCTGCAACAAATCCAAGATCTCTTTCTCTACTGGCAGCAGCTGACTTAGAGCCCTTCAGTGTATCTGTACAGCCAGGATGTTTTCCTCCTCGTGGAATTCCCTTGCATTTGCTGCCACTGAATTTCATCTGCCAGGGCGTGCCCAGCCACTCAGTGCCAGGAGATTTTCTGCAACCCTTTGTAGTCAGCTTTATATTGCCTCTCTAGAATAACTGTGGGCCAGAAGTAAACTGTTAACTTCTGTTCACGTTCCTCTCCAGATGACAAGTGTGTTGAATAGCACTAGTGTTAGCACAGAGCCCTGTGAGGTCCTTCTGATGAGCTCTTTGTCGAGACTGACCATTTGAAGTGCTCAGCTTGACGCTTGTGATCCCATTTGGCAGAGCTCTCCACAGCCAGGACTCACCTTTGAGAGGGGTCCAGCGCACAGGACTGCCCGGCACCAGCCTTTTTCAGATGCAGTGTGCTCAGACAGCAGGTATGTGAGGACGCTCTCTGTGATAACTAGAGATAAACTCGCTTTAATGGCCTGGATTTTAAATCTAGCAATTCCAGGGACAGAAGAAACTGGACACAGATGCTTGCTGGTTTCTGTGTTACTGAGTTCCAAAGGATGTGAGGGCTGCCATAGGAAAAACAGAGTTACTGCACGGGAAAGGTTGGAGCTCTTCACATCAGCGGAGGACAGGGTGCAGATCTGCACTATCCCACTGCAACTCCTCCCCTCCCTTGACTTGGAGCATTCCTGACATGTTCCTTCCCTTTCTCTGTGGGGCTGGTGACGGCAGGCAAGGGTGCCTTGGGCAAGTTTTCACTAGCTGTGAACAAGCCTGCACACAGAAGGATCCCCCTTGATCCATCCATCAAGAGTGGGATGGATCAGAAAACAGAAGAGTGGGCCAGGTGTGGGCACAGCACACCCTCCACTCTCCTCTGCCAAACCACAGGCTCTCTGAGCCAGGATGTCAGCCTGATATCCTCTTCTGATACATGCTGGCTCCTCCACATCCAGACCCTCAGACTGCCCCAGCTGGGATTCTGACCTGCAAAATATGTCTTCTGCTCCTGACTTTGCAGCTGGAAGTAACCTCATGGTCATGTGGCCCATGGTTTCAGGTGCCACAATGTCTCCAAGGTGAGAGGGGCCACCTTGGGGGAAAGCAAATAGGAAAGCATCCCAGGCATGAAAATGCTTCTGTGGTTCTTGAGACAGGAATTTCTCTCACACCCATCCCTTCCCCTCTATTCCTCCCCACTCCTTGGTGCAGCTGAAACCCAGCAGCAGCAACAGCAGGCAAGTTTAGTCACTCTACCACCTGGGTATCGATTACACTTGCAGGTGGAAACCAAGCGATCAAAATCAAGATGTCAGCTTTGCCAGAGGATTCTCCTTGACTCCTAGTTTGGGCCCAGTGCCAGTCCTCACCCTGTTGCATTTCAGCATCCCAGATCTTCCCATGACAGTCTGGCAGGTGTTTATTCAGGCAGAGGCATTTCACTTCACGTGTCTTCAGCCTTCATGGAAGGCAGAGAAATTCCAGAGCTGATTTCCTGAGCAGTATTGAGCAACCCAACACCACTGACAGCTGGGACAGGCAGAAAACAACAGCTTTTTTGTGTCTGGGTCAAACCCTCTCATTACTTGTTTCTGCCTGCTGACATTTCCCTAGACGGCAAAAGGATTTTTAAATTACAGTGACATGCTGGCCTTTCTTGTATTAAGAACTCAGCTTTACAAATAGCGCATGGTACCCAGCAAGGCATCAGCTGAGCAGCAACCTGCCTTCAGAGACTGCTCTCCTGGGAGGAGAAACCTCCACAGATCTCCTGTGACTCAGTGCCTCTCAGCTCCCTGACTTTTTCCAGGCATTTTGGGAGATACACAGTGCATACCCAGTGACCCATGCTGATAAGCAGCATCATCTGCTGCTGGGACAGACTCAGCTGCTAGCCAGCACGGAGAGTGGGACAACCAGCAGTTGTTGCTTGTGTGAGTATTGGGTGGGATTGGTTTCCAGCAAAGAGAAAGGCTGCGAATTCATGTCTCCAGTGCACCCACATATCCTTCTCCCCCAAAAGGGGACAGCAGAGACAGCAATAAAACTCTGAGAGATGGAGATGCCTGTCAGCTACTTTGCAGCTTCCATTTTTCATTGCTGTTTCCACCCTGCTTTCACTCTGAAATCACTTATTTTGGTAGCTGTGACATGCAGAGGTCTCTGTTAACTTTCAGAGCTCAATCATGCCCACTGTTTGGCCCATGGCATGGATGTCACCTCTTCATTGAGTCATTAAGGTGACAGTACTGGACTGGAACAAGCAGATGGGAGGCAGCACAAGGAACCTCCATAAGGTTCCTTGTGCCCAGACACACCACTGCTTCTAAGTCATGAAACTTGGAGGGTTCAAAGGAGATCAGTACCTCCCTTCCCCTCCATCCTGACCACTTTTCTTACAAAGAAAAGGACTCCACAGCCAGCCAGATGGAGCTGCTGGTGATGCCCGGTGGGAATAGCTGCTCTGCAAGTGGTCCATGAGGCAGAAGGGCCTCTTTCCCCATCACCTGTAGAAAACGTGACCAGCTTAAGGAGTACAGCCAACTATAAGAGATGTAATTCAAGTACCACACAGGAGTTCCTGACATGTGGCTTGCTGCCTCTATAGCCACAATAATAGAAATGGGATGTTGGAGTAGCCTATCACCCTGCCTGCACTTTGCTCACCCCAACACACACAGCAGCACTGTGAAGAGGATCAGATCCTGCACTCAGAAGGGTTTTGCTGGGTTCTTCTGGAAGTGATGAAGATGATGGTGTCCCTTGCTCCTCTGTGTTTCACCTTGACCCGGTAAACTCATCATTCATACAAACCTGGCCACCACAAAACTATTGTTGCAGGTTATTCAGCCTGTGCCTCATTTTGCTCAGTTTCACTCTCTAGCCCTATCTGGAGCAGTATTATAAAGTAAACCCACAGTCTTGCATATCACAGGAGACATTACATTTGTCCTCAGCAAGGCAGTACCTACATCTTTGGGGTTACCATTAAGCTTCAGTCCAAGGTTCAAAAATCCCCTCCAATAATCACATCCTCCTAAGCATTTCTTCAGTTCACCTCCAAGAATCCTTATTCTTCACCCGGGAGCATGCTTTACCACTCTGCCATGTCTTTTGCTTCAATTAATTTATTTTCATTTTTTGTTCAGTTGATCTCACAGGGATGGCAATGTTCATACACACCTATCAAATTCAAGCAATCATTTTGTGCCATTGAGACATTTTGCTGATTTTTGTTCCACACTCGCAAAGCATCACCCTTTACAAGCATACTTGAAGTAAAAAAACCCAGGCCTTTAATTCTTTGTGCTATCTAATCATCCTCAGAGCCAGGCAGTGTGGTGAATGCTCCCTTTCTCCTGCCCCTCGTCTAGCTCATGTCTTCCCCCAACCTCCCAGCATGGAGCTGCACCAGGGACATGATGTCTCTGACTTTAGTATGAAGCTACCACAGACCAGCCAGGCAATTCCTCAGTCCCACAGCACTGCTGGGACTACACTAGAGCGATCCCTTGTCATAGGATTTGAGGCAAATCCTCTCAGCAATGAGAACCTTCAGTGTTCACTGTCATTACCATTGATAGGGCCTCTCCAGGGGTGAAATATGGCTCTGAGATTTGTGGATGTGAGAGGGACATCAGCATTTGAAGAGCTCTAAATGACATTGGCTGCCTTCTCCCCCGCTAAGTGCTATATCACGTTGCAAGCTCTTCTCCAGCTCTCTGTCTGCTGTCCCTGTTAAGTTGCTTCCAGCTTTATTTCTCTTGCAAGTTCCAAAGGCTCCCGCCCTCTGAATAGCTAACTTTGGGTTTATTTTCCCCCAGATAATAGGTTTGCATTTTTCCAGTTTGAATCTTGTGTTATTATTTCCTGCCCATATCCTGCCTCAAACACAAGGGAGCCACGAAAGTGGTGACTGTACATTACAAAAGGAGAAGGAATGGAGTCATGAAAATTTTTGAGTTTGTGAATGCACAGAAAGGGAGCATGTGTGTGTGAGGGGAAGCAAAGCATAATTTATGTTCCCCCTCAAAAGACCAATGGACAGCTGGCAAAAAGCAGGGGAGCAGGTAGCAAGGAAGGAGACAAAGCTTAGTTCAATGCTCAGTCTCTGTGCTGATGTGAGAGGTTTTTCCCCCTCAAAAATTCTCTCTTTGCCACCGTTTTTTTTGACATGGTGGCACTGCTTCAATCCCTGATTCAAAATCAGAAAGACTGCCATGAAGCCGATGCGAGCTGTTCCAGTTCTGCACTGCTGCAAATAAACTCAGAAGCTGGCCCATAGTGTGACACGTGTAGATGTTTCCTCTTTCAGAAGGGAACCATTCCTCTGCAGTCACAGGAATTGTTTTCCTCTTTGTCAGGGAATGAAAAAGCAAACCTAGAGATCGTCCCCTTCCTTCTGCCATGCAACAGCAACAGGAGAGATAGGACTTCCCAGCCTCTTGCCAGCCCTCTCCGCTTTGCTCAGGGACTTGGAGCTCAGAGGTGCTTTCCTTATTGGCTGCATCACCCATGGTGTTCAGCCCTCTCTGCCCTGCCCTGACCCTGTCAATGCCGAGCCTGTCTTTCCATCTCAGCTACACCTCTCTGTTTTCCTTCTCCTCCCTCCTCACTATGCACTGAGCTCGGTGCTTTTCCCCTCCCACCAACCCTTCCCCTCACTGGGAGACCAGTACAGGTACCACTGCCCTCCCTAGCAAGCCTTCCCTGGGCTTTTCTTTCAGTTTAGTTAAGTGATCTGCCTGCTTGGTTTGTTCATAAGTCAGGTCCCTTGCAGTCTCTGCAAATTTATCTTCCTAGGCTTCCACTCTCCCTTCCCACATACATGTAGAGCCTGTGAGACTACAAGGTTACTTAAATAAATGCATCCTGAGATTAAAAAAAGCAAGATATTGCAGAGAGTGAGGAGCAAGTACAGTCAGCCATCATGCATCCTCTAAACCTTATCTCTGGCTGCAGAGACATCAACATCTACTCTAAGAAGAAAGCCCAGCAAACCTTCAGTAGAGCTAATACGTGCAAACAGCCCATGGGGGCAGCAGATGAACAGAAAGATGTCCCGTTATCAAACCTCAACCACAGCACAAATGGCACTTGCCCTTGCCTCTTAGCCAAGGTCCATTCCTACAGCCAAGGACACAGCTACAGTCCAGGACATAGGACGGTCATGCAGCTAATTCCCTC
This sequence comes from Balearica regulorum gibbericeps, assembly GCF_011004875.1. Lineage (NCBI taxonomy): Eukaryota > Metazoa > Chordata > Aves > Gruiformes > Gruidae > Balearica > Balearica regulorum. The sequence goes on from NC_046184.1 coordinate 54,379,164, forward strand.
TGTCAGCACTGAATGAAAGGAGAGCAATAAGGCACTGTCAACTCATGCCATTTCTTGGTGCTTTCAGGATTTCTTTTTTCTCCACTAACATGGTAAAACCTGTCAGTGAAGCACTCAGTAGCAGGCACTGCACAATCCAGCAGCCACAGAAGGCAGAGGTAGAGATGAGCCAGGAGCAGGAGAAAGCAATAAAGAAAACCTCCTTGGTTGCCAGAATGGATGAGAGAGGCCTTCATGTGCAGGTGGAGAATACCACCAGCCACTAACTCTTTGATGTGGAATGGGAGAGGTTCTTGGGGAAAGTGACAGCTCAGATGGGTCTACCAGGGCAGAGGTACCATTTGCACATTACAAGCAAATGTCTTCAGCTGGGCTGTTCCCAATGGAAGAAAGGAAGAGATTGAGGTAGAGGTTAAAGTAAGGGAAAATGAGATGGGGAGTGCAGTTCCCCCACTCTCATAAAAGCAGCACCCTAATTTCAGATGGCTCTCATCTCTCCACACCTTTCGCTCCAGAGCATGGAAGAAAGTTACGTTTTCCAAGGTTCAGGTCTCTATTCCCAGCACCAGCCAGCTCATGCTGCCTCCTCCAGGTGTTCAGAACCTCAGCCTGAGGATCACATTCAGCCCACCCAACAGCACCTGGGAAGGCAAGGCACTTCTGGGCTAACTGACCCCCTAAGAACTAAACCCCTCAGCCAGTTATGAACAGATTGCCATTTACCCAGTCTGGCAGAATCTCCACATCTGCTGCAGAGACCACAATAGGAATGTCAGTACACTAAGACAGAGTGAGATACCCGTCCACCCATTGCACAGAGGATTAATAATCCAGCAACATCTCCCTTTCCAACATAAGAATGAAGTGTATGGTCCCTTTCACACAGTAGGACAAAACTGAATTCTAATCACTATGCAAATTATGGTAGGAACAGTCTCCTTATCTCATGCCCATATTAATTTTTTTATTCCTTTTAAGAAACAAGGAAAGTTTTGGGGCTTACCAGATGTGGTAGGTGGGTTGCAGGGAATGCATTCTGGCATAGACCCCACTCATAATGCTCAAGTCCTGGAGGAAGCTATTGCAGTTTTTGCTTGTTAAAGCTTTGTGACAAACCATTTGTTGTGGTTTTACCAGGACACCATTCCTACACAAATGTTATAAACCCTAGGCGTTTTCAACTCTGTACCTATCACCCACTTTCAAAAGATTAGTCAGTCTGACAGTCCTTAAGTGATTTTGGAAAAATCAGATGTAGATGTTTCTGTAGGTTTTGTTCTTTGTACAGTTGACCAAAGTACTTGGGCCAGAGATCATCCCTGCCACCAAAAAAAACCCCAAAAAACCCAAACCCCAAAAAAACCTACAACCAGACTGTGCACAGGAAGAGTTACAGCTGTTCAGAGTTGACTGCAGTGCACTCCTTTCTTGTACTACTGAGCTTGTAAAGCCAGCTTCCCTAAGTACTGGAAGTCTAGCAGTCCTTCGGGGGACAGGAACATGACAAGACGCATTAGAGAAATGACCAAAACCATAAAGGTGTGACTTCCAATATCTGCTTCCTCAGAACTGAGTGAAGCTATAAATAAGGGAGCCATTGCCCTGTCCTCTCCAGTGGATGAATGGTCCCATTTGAAGCCCTGCAGGGTCATGCATGACAAATGCAGTTTATCATATGGCTCTGAGATGTATCATATGTCTCTGCAAATTACTGTATCACATGGATAACCCCAGGATACACACACAAACACATCAGTTACACCACTACAAAGCAGTATGAAACTTGTTGGTTTCTATTTTTTTTAAACCCACACATTAGCTCAGGCTCAACCCCGCCTTCTCCATGTCACGATAAGTGGAGAAGTAGCAAACAACATGGAACATATCACTTCCACTTGTCCTGCAACCATCCAGGAGGATGTTGCAGAGAGTAAACAGCACAGAGAGAGGAAAGGATTTAAGTATCTTTAGGTGGAATGACATGCTGTTTAGACTGCAGGGGGCTTAATATGCAATGTGTGTTTGCAGATCGTTATCCGGAAAAAAGATGTCCAAATAGCATATGTTGAATTCCTGTTGAATTTGTAGTTAAAAGCATCCCAGAGAGCATGGGAACTCAGCTACAGACCTCTCCCAAGCATAGATTCTGGCATCTGAAGAAAGTGCAGAGAGACCATGGCCTATTTCCCCTGGCACCCTCCTCTCTAGAAATGATCTGTTCTGGATGCTCCCAGCCAAGCCTGACCATGCCTCCCCCACCCCTAACTCCACACCCCATCTCCCGCTCCTTATCATCCATTCCTCCTTTGATCTGGGCTTGCGAAAGCTTAATGTTTGTCTTATGTCACTGTGGATGCTCATCTTGTTACACCAAGGGCTACTGTTCACACGCAGTAGCGATGTCTGCAAATGTGTGGGGACATGGCAAAACAAGCAGAGATACAGCAGCTGCAAGCTGCTTGTTTAGGAATAGCTTCAGCAAAGGCATGGCACGCATGGGAAAGCTTCACCCTCTTGTTGCCCGTGGAAATGCCAATCCAGATTCCCACAGCTTAAATTCTCATGGCTTTGACCTGACCACCTCCTATTAGTTGGCTGTAGGCATTCAGAAAAGCCTGTGAAATGAGTGATGCTTAGGTCAAGGGACACCATGAATTATGGTGTGGGGATCTTAGGCAATTCAACCTTAGTGTGTCAAACTGGCAGCATGCTTTAGACTTTTGGTCTCATGATGAGACTTTTCACGTCACGGCTTTTCTATTGCAACCTGCCTTGTGAAACCACACACCCTAAAGGGAGAAGTTGCCGGAGGCACACAGGAAGACCAGCCTCTTCTCTAGATGGGTGGATAGACCTGGTTCTCCGTCACACACACAAAGGCTTATTGAGCTAGCGCTTCATCCACAGACAAACAGCTACAGAAAACATGACAAATCTTATCGACTTGAAAAGTTTTCTTTCCTTTACCTACTGGTAGGAAGTTTTCTCACTTCTACCTTGTCTTCCTGTCCAGATGCAAGGTGGAAATATCCCAAAGAGCTACCAATCTGCTCAGTGGAAGCTGAGCTCTCCCCTGACCTCATCATACCCTGACATCAGGGGGATACCCTCACTTGCTTAAACCATCATCTTGCCCACATGCAGCATTGCTCCCAAAAAGGGGCAGCTGCCCACACCTTTGTTTGCTTGATGCTCACTGTTAACCCCCTCTCATGCCCAGCTTGACAGGTATAGCAGCAGGGATGAAGCAAACTGCTGGCAGGGTACCAGTGCTCTTCCAGGGCCACAGTCACAGCCTACGTGGCCTGTCCGGTTACTTTTTTTTATTCTGCTTGTTAGGCACCAACATTTCCAGATGGAGAGCTAGGAAGAAATGCTCCTGTGGGCAGGCTGATGCTGACGCTGCAGAACCCCACTGCCTCCCTGCGAAGCGTCTGATGTTGGCCATTGCCTGACACGGCCTCTCAGGCTAGAGAGCAATTTGTATAAAACAAGTTTGGTCTCTCTGGACAAATAATGCTTTGCCAGTCACGGGTCACTTCATAACCAACTTCCCAGGCGGCTCCACCATAGTTGCTCCATGTGAATGTGTTTTAGATGCAGGTGTTTTGGCTGCTGGGTCTCAGATAAGCAATTCTGCGAGTGTGCAGGCAGCTGGCTCTGGCAGGTGGGCAGTCACTTGTGAGCAGGTCTGAGGCAGAGGATGCTCCACCGCAGCTGAACTCTGATCCACGGAGTCTGCTTTGGGACCGTCCACTCCAGTACTTTGTGTGGAGCTGAGCATCCCTCATTCCAATAAATTCTGCTGGGGGAACAGAGAAGGGCAAATGCACAGTGCAGCTCAATGCAAATGGCAGCTCCTTCTGCAAGGTAAGCAAATATATTCTCCTTTCTCTGGATAGCATATTCATGTATACCACCAAGAAGCACATTCTAATCCATACATATTAAACTCAGGCTTATTCTATCCTTAAGGAACAAAAATTTGTCTTTATTTTTCATCAGTGGCAAAATTCCCATGGGATTGTCTGGGCATGATGTCTTTGCCCACCATATATGTCATCTTTGCTGCTATTTTATCCATAGATATGTTTTTAAGCAGGTTGCTATAGTCTAAAATTAGACCAGACACATATCAATAACACCAGAGAGGAAGAACAATGTGAAAAATAGCCGGGTCTTTTAATTTCTGTAGACTTCAAAAAGCACCAGCTTTGTCTTTCAAATAAGGGCAATCCAGTGTCCTCCTCATTAAAGTGGTATTTTATCAGTATCTGCTTATCTCTTTCTGGGCCTCTGCAAAGGCAGGCTTGATTCCTTGCAGTTGCAGATCACCAGCTACCACAATATGGATCACATTTTAACCCAGATGCTTTCTGACAAACTTCTCCCCCCTTCACTCACATCTCAAGCACATCTCTACTCAATCTTGCCTGTAGCACCCACGAGACAACTACACCAGTCAATCCTCTGCAAATGTAAAGGATCTATTTTTAGAGGTCCTTAAGATGACAAGAAATGCTGACCTCAGAAAACTGTGAATCACAAACTCTTTATTTCATCTTCCTTGCCTGCTCTCTCTCCGTGGAAGTAAACCACCACCATCTGGCCAACTTACTCCAGAGTCACCATCAGGCCAGAGCTGCATTTTGAGCATCTCTGCTCCTTGGTATATACCCAAGAGTCTTGTCCGTGCCAACCCCACAGGCCCAATTTGCATCCCCCATCCTGCCAACCTCTGCGACTTCTCCCTGTGCAGCACGGGGAGGGGATGCGGTGACTCACCCAGCCTCAGGATGCCCCCTGCCAACCGACTGTTTGTTTGTTTGAGTGATTGTATTGTTGAAGTCCCGTTGCCACATTTGTAACTATACAATTTTTATTTTTTTTTTATGACAACCAGAAGTTCAGTTTTCTAAACAGATGCTGTTATGGGCCTCTATTACTCAGCTGGATCAGCGTCAGTCGTTTTTCCAGGCTGCGGTCTCTGTACTGCACACTGAGTCAGACGCAGCTCTGCACAGATTTCTTTGAATCGCTGGTTTCCTCCCAGCAACTCTTGACTCCCTGCCAACAAAGCAGGGCGTAGCTCATTAATTTTTTTTTTTTTCCCCTTCTCCCTCTCTTTAAAGGCAGACTGATTCATAGTAACTCCTTTAAAATAGAGTGGAAAGACACCACCCTCCCGCACCACCGGAGGAAACTTAAACCACCACCAGGTCACTCCCCTTCACTACAGCTCCGTGCTCCGGGACATCAGCACTGCAGCCCAACACGCTCCTGCTCCCACAGGTGCCAGCACCGGCCCCAGCCCACACGGTAAGACCTGCTCTCGAAAATCCTCAGCAACTTTTCTCCCTCACTGGCAGCTGCTCCCTTCGCCCAGCTGCTCCAGCCTGCTTTTCTCCTCTCCTTTTCTCTGCCACTCCTCTTCCAACTTGGCACACGAGCTCGCTACAGGACACGCCATAACCTTTCAGCTTTTACTTTGAAATCCAGCTGTGTTATGGGGCAAAGTGACACTGCAAGGCGCCCCAGTTGCAACCGTAGAGCACTGACTGGCTGCAGCAATGTTACTGTCTCTCCTCGAGGGCACGTGCAGCCAGGGCGCAGGCACAGGGTGCCCAACCTGGGCCAGCCCCAGCATAGGGGCTGCCCGCGCTTTTGGAGTGGCATTGTTTACAAACGTGGGAAAACGCCTGCTCGAAATTAGGGCTGCTGGTTCAGTGTTTCTGGCTCTCGCTCACATTTTTCTGCGTGTCTGTCTCTCCTCCATCAGTAGTTTGCCAAGCCTTAATTTAAAACAACAATTATCATTCCAAGTGAAGTCTGAGAGGCCCTAAAGGTGCAGGCTTTGGGGTACACTGGGGAGGAGCTCTCTTTTTCTGTTGGGGTCTCGGCTCCTGAGGCTGAAGCCAAGCCCCACTTCCTAAGCAAAGCCACGCGATGGGTAGAAATGCACGCTACGCCTTCCTTCGCAGCACAGATCCCGGAGTGGGGAGCACTGAGAGGCGAAGTGAGGGAGCGGGCGGAATTGCTAAGAGCACCACAGGCTGCACGGTGGGGTGTGGTGGGGGGAGGCGCTGATGAGAAGTGTAGGATTGCAGAGGCTGGCAATTTTCCCTATTCACCTGCCTTTTTCCATGCAACCACCCCCTCCCTCCCTCCTCTTCTTCACCAGTTCTCTCACTTCATCTGTCTGCTACGGTTTGTGTCTTGCGGTCAAATCTGAACTATTTTGAGGTCTGAGAAAGGGACTGCAGCAAAGCCAGTTTGTTGGCACCAGGCTTTGGTTCCTGTTGCAGGAACCCAGCCTGCCCCAGCACAGTTTCATGGGTCTGAAAGAGACTGAAACAGTATTTAGCCCAGTGCGGCTGAGAATGGCTGGGGCTCAGCCTGCTTCTGTGGATGGTTACTATATGAATGGTCAAGAAGCTGAGCTGACTTTAACCTTGTGGCAGAAGGATGGATTTTATGAATTTTTAGGTCCCCTCTGGCCCTGGTGCTTGCGGCTTGATCACACAGGGGTGCGTCCTGCCTGAAAACTAGGTGTGTTTGAGTGGCAGGGAAGCCAACTGAGGCAGCGAGTGTTTCTAGGGCAGTCAGCAGCCAGTCTGGATAGAAAGTGTTTTCAGAAGTTGTCATTTACCATGATTAACAATGAAATCAGTTTGCAAAAAAATAAAAATGCTGTGGCCAGAGAGCAATTTTCACTCAAAAGTTTTGAATTCCTCGAGGCACCTCTGAGAGGAGCTTTGCCCAGGAACTGCCCACTTGACATTTCTGAACAGAGATTTTCTGAGCAAACACACAAGAGGGAGCTGGGCTTGAAGAAAAACTTGGAGCCCATTAGCTATTGTTCCTATGATAACAGCAGTCAGCCGAATGCCTCCACCCAGCCCACCTCACACAGCTGCCAAACCTGGGGACTGTGCGGGCTAAAGGCAGATTATTTCTATTTGCTCCCTCGGGGATCAGCATAGGAAAAGGATCAAAACTGAGGTATCGTACTATCACTAACAGTGCAGTGCCTGGAAGCACACCCTGACATGCAGCTCCTTCATGCAAGGCACTGCACACCCACCTAAGAAGTTCCTCCCTGTAGGCTCCCGTGGAAGCTCCCCCCAGCTATGACTAACCATTCAAACGCGTGGCACACAGTCTGAGCCATTCATCCAGGTTACCCTCGTGTGAGAGCTGGGCATCTCCACCAGGCACGTGCCACCCCGAGGCAGACATCTGACAGAGATGGTGTTGAGCCACACCCAAGGACACATTAACGGAGAAGACACTTGGGATATTCTGGAGAAACACCCAGTTTTGGAGTGGGCACCTCAGAGCTGAAGGGTTGCTAGTACTCCCCAGTACCCCGCTGAGGACAGAGAGCTCTGGGCTTGGAAAACCGGCCCTGCTGGCCTAGCCGGTGGTCTTTGAATTTTGCAGTGTGTGAGCAATGCAAGTGCATGCAGCAATTACTGTTTGGTGGCCTGGGGTGGAGCAGAGGTTGTATTTTGAAACAGTTCTGGGAGATCTGCTGATAAGAGCCAGCGGGGGGGGGGGGGGGTGGGGGGGGGGGGGTGGGGGGGGTGGGGGGGGGTGGGTTTGGTTTTTTTTTTTTTGGTAAAAGACCCACCTTGGGGCCTTGTTTATAATGAGATGGGGGAGATTTGCTGCAAGCACAAATCCTTCTCTCTAGTCATCACCCTCCCAGCTGCAAGGCTGTCACATGGCACTCAGCCTGGGCCTGCTTGAGTTTCCTCAGAGCAAAAGAGGGAGGGGTGGTGGGGTACAGCCTCCTTCCTTAGCCCTGCCCGCACCCATGGGGCTTCACAAGTCCCATCAACCCCACACGGCAGCCGTGACACCCCTTCCATGACACATTTCCACTTGCTTACCCCCCCAATTCCCTTTGGCTGCTGGATGGGTGCTCTCTTCACTGAGTGCTAAACACGATGGCGAAAGGGGAGGCACCTGACGCTGGGCTGGGATTTGCCCTCAGATATTCAACTGGCCCACAAAGCAAGAAATAGCACCACTAGATCCCTTTGATCTCAGTGGGTTCCCGTGCCTGTACCCTCACAGGGAGGTGACAGCACCGTCACCCAACACAACACAGGGCAGGCTGCAGGGCGTGGCACTCCTAATTTTTTTCCTTCTCCTGCAATGCAAAAAAAGTAATGAAAAAGGACTAAAAGATGAGATTTCTTTACCCTTTCTTCAAGGCAGGGAGAAGTAAGAGACCCAGAGGTACTCTTTTACACCTCCAAAAGGGAGGGGAAGGAAGGAGATTTCCTTTCTCCCCATCTGAAGACGAGTGCTTAATACTTCATGGGTCTTTTCTGCTGAGGCAACTCAGCATAGACAGTAAAGGAGGCTCTTCTCAATGGCTCTGCTCTTTTGACAGCCCTTGCTAAGATGGGTAACTAACTGGTAGCCACAGTGCTGCGATACTGGTCCTGAATAAAAGTGCTGAAGCACCAGCTCAAATGTGACTATACAGATCTTCTGCCATCCAACAGTATGACACAGGGTCCAGCAGCAGTTCCCCATATCAACTGCCCAGAGGGAAATTTAGAGTGCCTCCTTTCCTAAACCGCTTTCTGCTGTTACACTTCAAGGAGGGCAGCAAAGCAGCACATCTAGGGGCTGCAATCTGGAGCATGATTTCTTCAAACCCCACTGGGAGAGTTTTGGAAAGTATATCTCCTGAGTTAGAACAGCTGGACAATGAACAAAGGAAATCCTGGCCAAATTTGCAGCTCCACGCACCCTCATCCTCCTGAACTGTTTGCAGCAGGGCAGAGAGTACATGGAAGCTGCTCTCTGAGTAAGACCAAATGTAGCCCATGCCTTGTCACGGTAGGGAGGGACAGGTTAGGACAACTCAGCTCCAGAACCCACATTCACCAAGGGAGTGACCGGTTCGCCAAGCTCATAATTAAGATCTATCCCCTTTCCCCTGTGAAAACCAGACTGTACTGCAGGCACGGGGAGACACCCACAATGAGAGCTCAAGGACAGGTCCTGGGCTAGGTCATCCCCAGCCACGCAGAGAAATGCAATGAACTATGAGCACTGGAGTGGCTGACGGCAGGTGAGCAGTGACTCATGCCAAAGGGGCCACCTGGCAATACGTGTGGATTAGAGGAAATCTGGGGCGAGGGCCTTTGCTGTCCTTTTGCCCTCACAGGGCAGAGTCTGCTCAAGGAGGGTTGTGAAAGCAGCTGCCACGACTGGGTCCAGCATCCACATTCTCCTCATTCCTGAGAGACATCTCCCCTACGGGCCCCAGCAAGCCTCTGGAAAGGACAGTGAGAGCCATGGGAGCAAGAGGGGAGAGCTGCAAAATGCTCAAAGCTGGAGCAAGCTGGTCAGGGGGTTGTTGAAGACTAGCCCCAGGAACGTGGACCACTGCTGAAGAAAAGGTGGGCTCTGAGACTGGCACAGTCACTGGTCGTGCCAGCTCAGGCAGCTGAGCCAACCTGCCTGCTAGCTGGCCTCCAGTGGCTGCAGCCAGGCCAGCGTGGTGTGCCCTGACAAGGGGAGTTCTTGATGGCTCATGAAAGCCATTTCCACATGTAAGATGAGCTAGAATGACGCTTACACTGTTCTGCCAGCCAATACTAATCACAGGGGTAAGAAGCCCTCTTGAAGGCAGATGGGGCATTTTACCTCACGACCACCTTTATCCCACCCTGCCCAGAGCAGTGACCATCTCCCACCTGCACAGCATCCTCTTCCTTCTGCTTCATACTCACGCTCCTGCACCCCCCCAGTCTTTCGCTCGTGCACTGTAGGTGAAAGAAGGAGCTATCACACAGTTTTGCAATTTAATCCTGCACAGTCTTTTCCAAGCTGGCTTGTAGGAACAAGGACACCCTGGAGGCAGACTGACCCAAAAGCTCATACCCTTTAGATGCCTAAGTCGCACTGACCATAGTGTCTCATAGGCTGTACTGGCGTGTTCAGAGGTTTTGCAGTCTTGAGAGAGAGGGATGCTATCTGATAAGCAGCCACTTCTTTTTCAGAGTTACCCTCCCTTGGAAAAAAAAAAAAAGGGAAGATCTTTACAAAACTGTCTGTGTAAATCAGAGAATTGCAGTTTTAATTTAAAAATGCAGGCAAAAGCACAGCTGATGTGGGCTCTATGGACCTTCCACCTCTACCCAAAGGCTGTTGCAAGGAGGAAAAGCAGTAAGTCCCACCAAGAATGATCTGTGTACTTTTGCTCACACCACACTGTAACCTGAACTTTCCTGTCAGAGCTGTCAGATGGTTTCTCCCACATGCACACTGTCAGTGTCAAAGTCGCACAGACACATACGCGCACCCATAAGGAAGCCATGCATGATCACGCACGTGGACAGACACGCTCACACACACGGTTCGGCTCTGCCCACAGGGAAACCGCAGATGCACACTCCCATTCATAGAGGGAGCCATGCAGAGCTGCAGATGCACACCCCTACACACACCACATCATCGCCCAGACCGTCAGTCCTCCCACAAATGTTTCTCTCATATCTCGGCATCTTGTCTGAACCCCTGCCAGTCCCAGCAACTCCCGTGTCTAACTAACCCACCCAGGGACCATCCAACGAGCTGAAGGGTGAGGATGCTCCCCATCTCACCTCCAAAGGTGCAGAGGAGCACTTCAGTGCTTCCATTAGCACTGAGGTCCCCTTCCCCACCCCTCCCTCTTCCTCGCTGCCCATCAGTCCCAGCCCTTCCTTGGTGTGTCTGGTGTGAGGAGCTGACAGTGCTTTCCTCCAGCAGCAGCTGCTGGATCCCTGCCAGCCCCCAGGCAGCTGTCTCTTCCCCTTCCTACTACCAAGTGAGCTTTGGAGTTTCTGTTGATGTTGTCACATGGCTGAGCGCTCGAGGGTGGTTTCTTCTGGAGAAAATGCCAATTTCTCACTGTCTGCCCTAGGAGCTCTGATATTTCCCCACTCTCGTATGAATCACGAGCATGAGAGCTGGAAAACCCTTGTGTGTCATCTTTTGTGACTCCCCCTTGCATCTCTCAGTGAGTCCAGGTTCGTTTCCAAGGGTGGATTCTTGAGGACTCTGTCTGATCCCACAAGAAATGATTCACATGCTGGAGCTTTACCACTCCCCTGGGAAGGCAATTCCCCCTGATCCCTGGGAGACCATACTGCCAGGAAATGCTTCCCAAGAACCAGACAAAATCTTCCATTTACTTAAACTCTCAGCCCTCGGGCTGCTCTACACTTTCCTTTTGGTTCACATTCATCTGCTACTTTTACAGCCTCTCTACACCCCATGTAGTCACCACAGCCATCACCCATGCATCACAAAATCTCACTGCCATAAACCAGAGGCTCCAAAGGTCTCTGTGTGCCCACGCACACCTCCTGCCCAACCCTTTTCCCACACATGTGAAATCTCTTTCCAGAGGCACCAGCCTACTCATCCACATGTCTATAAAAAGCATCTGACTTGTAAATTGAGTCAGGCCGGTCTGTCAGAATCAGGTTGTCAACAGCAGTGCTGGCGTACAACGGAACTTATTAAAGTCTGGAGTCAAAGGGTGAAAGCAAAAAGATCCTTCCCTGTCATCATTTAAAGTTGTTATGAGCTTTCTAGTAACAATGTGATGGGTCCAAAGTCACCATGCCACCAGAATATCACAGAGATATTCACATCTTTGCATCCTGCCAAATGACCCTGGGCATGATGAGGACTCATGCTCATATCACACACAATGACAAGGTGTGCAGTTCTAGCAGGGCTAAGATGCAGTCAGAGGATCAGATCAGTTGAAAGGCAAATCTACAAATTCTGCAGAAGGTTTTATCCCACCTTGAGGTTTCCCTTACTGGTAACATCATGACAGCATTGCTATTTGTAGGTTGGCTTTGCAGTGAGGAATGCACCAGTGACAGAGGTGGCAGGTTTTGGCTGTTTCAAACAAAATCAAAAAGTTTTTATTTTCTGTCCCATCCTCTCCAATTTTCCCCTTCCTTTCCAAGCGGCCTTGGCCCTGATTCGAACCGCCAGTATTCTCGGTGTGACTCTGTGTCACCTCAGACAGTGGCCAGGTTCATGTGCTTTCTCCAAATATTGGACCCCCCCTATAGCCACCATCAGAATCAGCATGGTGAGACAGACCACTGGTCCGATTTACTACTGCACTCCTTATGTTCTGTGGTGGCAGCTGGGGAAGGCAGAATTTCTTTCATCTCAGTTGCTTTCAATCTATGGAGATTTTTGTTGACATTCTGGCCAAAAGCATTTGCTTCTTCCCCAAAAAGCCATCTTTCCCATGTTGAGAAATTGAATGTATCAATCAAACCCAAGGAACTTCAGCTGAAAAACTGAGTTTTAGAGGAGTCAGAGGTGACCACAGTGCTCACAGGTGGTGCAATTTAGATGTCCTCTGCTCCCTAGATACTATAGACTGCTATAGGCTGTTGGCTGAGTTCTCCCCTCAGCCAGCGTCTCTCACAGTACACCTCAACAACTCACCCTGGGAAAGGCAGTCCCAAGCAGGAACCTCAGTTCAGACAAGAGAAGAAGAATGTAAGTCAGATGAGCTACATCCCTTAGGAACACTACAGATCTGAAATATTTCAGATTTAGTTGAGAGTTCTCTGATTTTTCACACCAAACAACCCGATCATTCCTGCAGAAACATCCTGTACGCTTCCCCTCTACTCCTTTCACTGCAGTGCACTTTCTGCCAGAAGCAAAAGACCACTGCCTAATCTGGCTCACCCTCTTGAGTAACCCACTCCCTGTATTTGAGGAACTATTACCATTGACCTTTGTCATATCTCCGAGTGGCACTTTGCATTCCATCCTGATGCTTTGCTAAGCAGCAAACCAAGGGCAAAGACTCACTTCTCCGGATTGTCCTCCAGATAGAAGGATCCAAAACACTCATCACAGGGGCGGTATGTGTGGCTACACTCTGCCTGCACAAGAAGACTTTGTCTTAGTTTTTAATGGGTAGTACTTGCCTGCTTAAACTTGAACTAGGGTTCAGCAGAGCTATGTATTGTTCCCTAGTATGTGTACTCCATAGTCAGAAAAAGTCTCTACACAGATAAGAGTCTGTCATGCTTATCTGTAGGCTTTTTTGTGCTGAAGGCTGCTGTGGTGGTTACACACGGTTACTGTTGGCGTGGCTTGTTATTCCTCCTCATCTGTCATCTCAGGAAAAGAAAACTCAGTCTTGCTGCCATCAGTGCAAAATCTCTTGACTCAGGCAGGCTGTTCAGCAGGTGCATGACCTTCACTCCTTCTTCTTCACCAGCTTGTCCTACCTCAGTAGTCATTCTACTCTCATGTCTCAGCTCTGTTTTTCTTGGCTTAGCTGGGGTCTCTCCTCTGGAAGACACACCAAGAGGCTCAATGCAGGATTCACAACCTGGTTGCTTGACTGGTTCTTGAGCAGCAGTCCTAAAACTGATAGAGTGTCCTGAACACTTGCAGGGTTAAATAATTGTGGTTTTGAGAGCTTTGGGGTGAGTCAGTGGAAAAAACTAGCAGCTCTAGGAAGGCAAAGAGTGACTCATAGCCCAAGAAGTGCCTGAGGAACTCCAAATCCAGCTGCAGTTTAGGTAGGCGAATGGAAGAAAATGCATTTGCATGCAATTGTGTCCTATTGCTCCAGCAATGTGACCCCACCCTGTAGCGGAGAAAGATGTCTCACACTTAACAAATGGAAAGAGCATCCTGTCAGTGACCAATGCTTTGCCAGCTTCTCTGTCTATGGGAGAAAAAATATCCATGCCGTACCATCAGAGACAGAGATGACTCTTATTTCAATGCCATTCGTTCACCCACTGGTCCTTTGGGATTGTTCTCTAGTGTATTATTTAAAGGGCAGGGAGAGATGAAGGAAGGGGAAAGTGAATGAATAGAGAGGGAGGCTTGTGCTTTAACTCACAAAGAATCAAAACTAAGCTGTGAGCACATATCCCCAGGGGGAGTTTGTATTTGATAGCGTGTGTATTCAGGGACAGGTGCTGATGTTCTCAGGAATTAGGTGCACTGAAAGGACCTGAACTAACAGTGCTCTCAAGCAGTGCAAGAACAGAGCAGAAAAAGCAAAGGGAATAAAGGGTTTGGGTTTTTTTCTTAGCATATTGGTCAAAGTTCTGGGTGGTTGGGGTTTTTTTTGTTTGGGTTTTTTTTACATTGAAAAGTAACATTTATCCTTCATTTTCATTTCTGAATGCAAACAGAAGATGCATTTAAAAAGACTGTTCTAGTCCGTTAGGGTGTCATGAAAGTAGGTTTTTAGTCTTTGAACTGCAGGTCTTTTCTGAAGGTCCTTAAAAATAATCTGCAAAAAACCTGCTGAATTCATTTTTAAAGAGGCCATGGAAAAATACGTCCATCTAAGAAAGAAGAAAGTTTAGCCACTGTTCAGTAAAGGCAAATTTCATAGCAGGCAAATTTGCCACAATTTGGTATATGCATACCAATACACTGTGGTGGCAAGAGCACCTGTTACACTTTGTGTAAGAACCAAGGTAATCAGAAAAAAAGGATGACAGTCAAAGGGATGAGAAGATTTGACTCAGAGGCTCTATTCAAGGCACCTGCTGCAGACATGTAACTTAGTCATGGCAACAGCAATAATTTCTCAGCTCAAGGTACAGTGGCAATATCCATATCAGTTGCCATCCAGCATTTTGAAACCCTTGTTCCTTTTGCAGTCAGTGGACAGAAGGGGTTTAACGCTCAGGTCAAGTGTGTTCATGTGGTAGCTTGCCTATAGAATTGAGAGCCTGGATTTTAGCAATGCTGAACTCATAAATGACTGTCACTACTGTCAGAGAGGAACTCCTAAGAAGGCTGTACTTTCTCCAGCATCATCACTAAGGGAGGTACTGTGACAACAGAGGGCACAGTGACCAGGCCATCCAGGCAAATCAAACCCTAGAGCGTGAGGAGTTTGCTAGGACACCCCAAAGCAGACAAGCAAGCCCGGCCCGTGTTCAGGAAGCGAGGGCTAAACAACTCCAGAGAGTTCTCCCAGGTAAAGGAAACTTCACAGCAGACAAGTTCCTGCTGAGGAGATAGGACCAGTCACCAAACCTAATCTGTCCTTCTAAGGAGTGGCCTCATTTGGGTGGGAGGAGTGACCTAACAGAGCTGGTTCCTTGAGATCCTGAACTCAAGGAACTCCTCCTGGTCATCGGCTAATGCTGAACTGGCCGAAGAGCCACTGATGGAGAAGCCTACCTGCCTGCTGTGGTTTAAGAAACTGTATCCAAAGCAGTGCGAGGAATAGCTGCAGCGCTTTACAGGAATACACTCCCACACGTGGCCACAATGAGAGGAAAGACAGGAGTGAAGAAGGTGGAGTCATTAAGTAAAAAAACCCACACTGAGGAGACTTCACAAAGCCTTTTGTTACAGTTTGTGTGGAAGACATCATAAGTATAATTGTGTTGTTCCATGACAATGTTACCACACCCTGAACAAATGGTGACAGCATCAAACCTTACCTGAGTCACCTGGACCAAAATAACTTGACAGCCAACATTAATCAAATACTGTCGTTCAGTACCAGTCCTACCAAAAGAAAGAGCAACACAGCCTTGTGAAATTTTCTAGGAAGCAGTCTTTCACTGACCACAGAGTGGACCCAGTAAACTCTTTTGCCTGATTTCTGTAGCTATACTGCCTGATTTCTAACAAATGCTGGGAAGGAGGGGAAATACGCTTACTCACTTTGTGTGAATTGCCTGCGCTCACTCTCACAGTGTAGAATTATTCCTTGTATTTCACATTTTCAGGGAAGAAGTCAGCAGCCTTGATGAACAGTGTCGAGAGCTATCTAAAGTGCATTCCCTTCCCAGAAGTCTTGTCTTTCCAGTTAGATGTTCATCAGTGACAGGGAATCTTACAAAAAGTAAAAGCTTGCAGGGTATAGAGGAAAAAAAAACCAAAAAAACAAACCCAAACCAAAGAGGAACTTGCATTACAAGAGAATCTTATTGCAATAATAAAGTGATCTGCATGCTTCAAGTTTTAAAAGGGAAACAGGCAGTTTTCATTGTAAACCTAACAATCTTCCTCTGCCCCCGAACACCTCAGTGATGTTCCTGTTGTGGTTATTCTCCTCTTCACATAATACAGCGGGCCATTCAGTAGGGTTAGTCCCCAAGTCCACTCTCTGCCACTGCTCAAAACCTGCTGCACCCAGGAACACAGAGTTCTCCACTTCACACCATCTGCCTGTGTCCCAGACCAGCTGGAGGGGGCTGTGCTGTGAGAGGGAAAGGGGGAACAGGAAGATCTTTCCTGACGTCTCTGAATCCTGTGGGCAAAAACTCCTCATCCTGCAGTGTAGGCCTGGAGTATATTATTTTTGCTTTACATAACCACACAACAATTTAAGCAACCTGTATATATACTCAGGCTATTTTTAAAATGCCCCCAAGCTAACTACCCCTGCTCTACATCTCCTCCCAAACTGGTTCCTTTACCTCCAGGCTTTCTGTAACGTCTTGAGCAACTCCCTTGCAGATTTTGACAAAGGTTTTAGCTATGTTTTTTGTGACTACATGCTTCCAGAATGGATGTAAGATCAACCTGTTTTCTCACACGTAAATAAAGATTATAGTACTGCTTTCTTTGATTCAGCCCTTCCCTTCACCTCCTCCCTCTGTTGTTCTCCTCCAGAGCTCTCTGTATCAGTGACAACACCTAGAAGGGACCCAAGATGTTGGTGCTACTGGCTGGTATCTTTGTGGTTCACATCGCCACTGTCATCATGCTCTTCGTCTCCACCATTGCAAACGTAAGTAGACACCACTGCCTTGGAAGAGACACAGCTGTTGCCTCCTGCAGCAGTAGCCAGCCCTTCACATGGCTGGCGGGGGACAGGCAGGTGGGTGCTCAGGTCTATAGGTGAGGGACCTGCTCATGGCCATGAGTAAATACGAAGGTGGGATGGCTTTGCTCAGGGAGCAGAAAGGCAGCCGGGCTGGTACAGGAGGCACCCTCCACCTGCCGCATCCCGCTCCCCAATCCCAGAGGCAGCAGCACCTCAGCACTCTTCATCCGAGAGAGTGCGATGAGGAGCGGGGGCCATCAGCAGATGACAGCTCCGGAGCGGTATTTGCCATCCCATCTGGCGGCCAGGCTGCTGCACCACCGGGCGCTCCCCCATGCCTGTCTGTTTCGACGGCAGCATTTCTCTGCCGGGGGCAGGGGGGCGGCCACAAGCGCTGCTCCCGATGGAAAGCCCGAGCCAAGGGGGGCACCGGGCCCACCCCCACCCCGGCGCCGGGGAATCCCGGGGTGAGGCTGACCCCTGGCAGACCGACGGGGGCGGCGCTGGGGTGGATTTGGGGGACTCCTCGCACCCGCCGCGGCGGCTTGCTCGCCTCATCGCTCCCTCCCGCCGCCTCGCACGGGGAGAGGGAGAGGGTGGTCTGAGCGATTTCCCCCCCCCACCCCCCGATTGTGGGAACAGACTTCCCCGGTGTTGTGCCTGGACCAGAGGCCTCCCGGCTTTGGAAGCCTGCGTCATCTCCCACCCGTGTCGGCTGTTCATCTGCTGCCGACACATGCTGACTTTTTCAGCTCTCTGTCTTGTGGCACTTGGGCTACTGCTGCTGCCCTTACAGTTTAGTGTGACAACTGGCCGGAAGAGCAAGGCAGCCGCCCGTGTGACATGACTGTTTCATCCTGTTTTAGGTGTGGATGGTGGGTTCTTCCAGCTTTGGAACGGCCTCATCAGGACTCTGGCTACTGTGCAACAAGACCTGTGAGCGGCTGCCAGTCAGCAGTAGTGATGAGGGTAAGTTACATCTGCATTTTCATTGTGGTGATGAATTGCAGGACGTTGGTGCACAATACCAAGGCTGAGTCCTGACCTTCTCAAATCTATTCCCTGTGTGTTCACAGCTTCCCTGAAAGCCGTGCAAGCCTTTATGATCCTCTCAATCATTTTCTCCGTCATCGCGCTTGTCATGTTCATTGTCCAGCTGTTCACCCTGGAGAAAGGCAAACGTTTCTACATCACTGGAGCCATCATGCTGGTTTGCTGTGAGTATGCACACCTTGCGATGGCTCTGCGTGCGTCCCACTGCCTCTGCAAGCGCAAGTAGCTGCACGTGTCTGCCACATGCAGCCATCAGGGGAGGCTGTCAGCCACTTAAATGTTTCCAGTGGTCCACATTTTTGATGAAACAAAGCACTGAGGAACTGAAAAGTATTTGGGTTTTTTTTACTGTATATAATGAAAATATTTTCAGATTTTCATTAGAAAAGCCCAGTGGGTTTTGCAAAATACCTTTGAAAGACAATAAAAATTATTCAAGTTATTTGGGGGTCAGGGGAATAAACAGTTAGACAGCTACTGCTCATGGGATTCAACACGTAGCACCAAACTGTCTGCAGATCTTATTACTTATTTCCTCCTAACAAAGGTTTATTCCCCATGGCACCCACTAAACAAACCCCGAGTGTCTCATGTCATCACATCTGCAAGAGAAATCCTCCATAAATAAGCCTAATGGGCAGCAGCCCATCTCTCACATGGCACAAGCCATGAATTAGAATCTCAGGGGACAACAGTACTTCAGAAGTCCTGCAGCAATGCTGGTTTCTCTGCATTTTCAAACTCTTTTTCTTTTCCCTTCTTTCCCACAGGGATGTGCATTCTGATTGGAGTCTCCATTTACACAGCTCGGTTCACAGGCAAGGTGCCCCTGTCCACAAGTTCTCACCACGGCTACTGCTTCATATTGGCCTGGATCTGCTTTTGCTTCAGCTTCATCATCGGCATCCTCTACCTTGTTCTTAGGAAAAAATAAGGCTGATGGGAGTCCAGGGGAGAGGGTTGGCTACTGGGAATGGGGAAGAATTGCTCTGCTGAGAGAACTGTTGGGCCAATAGACAGAAACAGCCACCATTATCACCACTGCCACCACCACAGAAAAATCACTAACAAAGATAGAATCCTCAGAAACTCCTTCAACAAAGAGAGGGAGAAACAGCTCCAACTGATCTAGCACTCCTGGGGCTGTTGCGCCAGAAATCTGCAAGTGACCCAGACAGCTCTTCTACTTCTGCAAAGTCATGTCATACCTTTACAAAGCTTCAAGCTCAGCAGTGATGGTTGAAGGGCACCACAAAAACAAGGGCTACATCTTTTTCCCTTCCTAGAGCCCTTCTCACTTATCTTCCGGTGTGCCTTTTGGGGTGGACAGTGAGGCTTATGACCCCTTTTTTTGTCCATTGAAACAAATGGGATGGGCCTTTTGTTACATTTTTTTATATATATATATGTGTGTGTGCACACATATGTGAAAGTTAAAGACACTAAATTGAGAAGCAACCCAATAGAAATCAGATTAAATTTGTATTAAAATATCTACAGAAATAAGGCAGCATATTTTTTTTTTTTTGCTGTTCTGTTTACTATTTGACATTCCCATGGTTGAATCAGGTACAGGTAGGAAGAGTAAATATACAAGTGTGGATGATGGAGAGAGAGAGAGAAAGTGTGGGGGTGAAGATACACAGGGGTTCCTAATTACAGAGGATGCAGTTTCTCAATGATGCACATGCAGGGAGGGAATCATTTAGGTGTGCGTCTACACTAAAATCTTCTGTTGAGCTCCAGAACATGGTAACAGCACCACAACATCACATATCTTTAGTGAGACAAGTCTTTATCTGTAGGCAGGTTTTTTTACCCACATCATCACCCAGGACATCGTATTGATTGAGAGCCCCCCCTTGTGATACAGCTCATCTCAAAGGTAGATGATGGCAGTTAGCAGAGGAAATGTATTCCCTAATGAGAGATTTGGAGAGAGGAGGCAGGGCTTTTGAGTCTGCTCCTTGCTGCACAACCGTAGGCCAGTTATTTAACCCGGTGCTTTTCCATCTGCCAAATTCTTCCATAAAACTACACCTACTTCCCAGGGTTGCTGAGAGATTTTGAGTCCACACCGTAATACAAGGTCCCCGTGTGAAAGGCTGGCATAGGAAAGCAAGGCATTGGTACTGCTGCAACCCACAAATTTCTGTCAGTTCGAAGAATCTCAGTCACAAGTGGCATTTATAAGGGACAAGAGGTCAAAACTTCCTGTGGCTCCATCCACAACTAAAAGGCAGAGAGTATCAGAACAAATACACGTGCAGATTGTGCATGGATGCTATTTACCTCTCTCTCTCTCTTTTTCTCTGTTTCTGTTACATTTTCTTCTTATGTAGACTTTATCAATTTGGTGGATATATTCTAGTACTGTATGTTGCTGTTTCATTAACAAAGGTTATTTCATATATAGTCATTGTAAATATTTTGAAATGCATATTTTTAACTTTGAGGGTATAAAAATAAAATCTGATTCCCTTTATTATAAAGAGTTTTACTCTGGGTTTTTTTCATTAGTGTTTCAGATATTTGTTAACAGATGCATTTGCTGTTCCCACTGAATCAAAGTTCACCCCTTTAAGATGATGCAGAACTACCACGTTCTCTTGCTTGTCAGTATATGAGATTTCCTGTTCTGGAAGGGAGGAGGAAGCAGAACAACTGTTTCAGGCAAAGCTCCTGTTTCAGGCTCCCTGCAAGCTCAAGCAGATAGTGTGAGCAATGATAACACTCAGTCTCAGAGCCAGGCTTTGCTTCACACCCAGGAGAGCTGGAAATGCACTTTCTCACTGGCAGAATCTCATCTCTGTGGAAGCTGATGCCTAAGGTGCTGCAGGATTTATTATGTCTTAGACCAACCCTCATCACAACTGAGTTCCAAAGCAAAATCACCAAGATGTTTGCCTGGGCCACTTGACTTGGTATAGCTGTTGCCTCTTTTGAGTTGTCTGGGCAAACTTTGTTGAGATGCACAGGACAGGTCACAAGCAATGGTCTCAATTTTTGATCAATGTTCTCCAACAACCTTTGCCTCACCACAAACTATTGTCATTGGCAGCTCAGCAAGGATATGAAGGGTACTGGACACTCGGGACAGCTTGGTTTGCCTGAAAAACCACTTGGGCTTTTAAAGAATCAGTGCTCTAATCTACAACTGGAAAAAAATCACTGGTTCCTCTGGCATCTGACAAACCTAGTTGATCTAGTCCCTGAAGTATAACCCATTCCAAACAACACAGTCTTTGCTCCACACCTGGTAGTTCCTACCACTTTTCTGAATCCTGTTATATTAGGGGCTGGCAGGCAGGGAATTGCACTGGGCACCAGCAGGACGGAACACACCAAACAGAAAAGCAGATGCCAACAAAGATGAATCAATTACACAACAGAAGGAAGCAGAAAAGGATAGAAGAAATGGCACTATTTGTTGTGTCATATGACAGGTGTTTGCTCAAAAAGCATCTTCAACACAGCCTGAAAGGACACTGACCCAGTGCCACACAGACTGTGAGACACAAAGTCATGGCATTCCTGCAAGAGCCATTACAGGGATTTCAGGGGCCAAGCCTCACAAGAATCAGGACCAAAACTGACTCCATTACTTCACAGCAGAGTCCTTACACTAGGAAGAGACTTTGGAAGAGGAGAAGCAGAGAAATGAAATGATTCCCATGCCTGAGACTCTGCTGCAGAGCAAAGGAAGGATTCCCTCTCCCTGGTCCTTTTTCTGCAGGTCACAGTGCAAGGTGGGATTTTTCATAGACAAACAACTGACTAATTCAGGGCATTTGACTAGAGTAAATCAGCTGCAGGAAGCACTAAAAATGAGGGACAGCCAAGGGGGGAAAAGCAAGAGACACTCTTGCTCTGATGAGAAAGTCAAGCTATGCAGGCTGGGAAGAAGCAGTCCAATAACTGCTCACATTAATGGGTTTGAAATTATCTGCACATGTTCATGAGAGTGTTGCAAAAGCCGCTGCAGACAGCTCAGGGGTGAGCCCAGCTCTGTGAATGGCAGAAGCCCAAACTGGCCGAGCAAAGTAACTGACCCATGGGCTGATCAAGGGGTGATGACAGCACTGCAAACACCAAGGCAGCAGCACCATTACAGAATGCAGCTGCCTGCCAGTCCACCCAGAGCGGGAGAATGGCTTGATTCCCTTGCAGCAAAGACGACAGAGAAAAAAACAAACTACCACCAACAACAACAAAAAAATCCCCAAGTTTGCAAGGAATGGGGACATCATGGGAAGTATAAAAGATGATGCTAAGAGTGATGTAAAAGATTATGGGTCACTTCCAGCACTGGAGTAACTCCCCACTGCTGGCATCCAGGGTGCAGCTAGTCCAAGAATCATTTAACAAAGTAAAGCAAAATCATCATGAAATATTATCCCACTCAAAACATATCCAGCCCAGGGGGCAGCCTAGAAATGTATGCTGCAGTTGTACTAGTTGTCTTTAGAAGGCTGCCTAATCTTGTGATTATTTACATTTGCAGCTCTGCCTGCTCAGATAATAAGAGCAGTCAGGGTACCAGTTGATTGCTGGAGGTACTGGGGAGGAATTTTAATCCCAGACCCTCTGTTCCCGCATTGCACAGTTGGCGAGGTGCATCACTGCAGGCAGCTCAGCTCTCCTGACATTGTCAGAGACATGGTATTGGATTAGATAAACCAGTGATCTGATGCATGATGACAAATCTCATGTTGCACAATTCACCCAAAGTATGTGGGTATCTGGTATAAATATACACCTTGTCATCTGTTACAGTGCTTAGGAAACTTGATTGCCTTTCTGCTCAACCTAGCGTGGAAGGCTGTAGCTGGCAGCCTTTCTCCATTCCACCCCCCCCCCCCCAGGCTCCTCATGTGGACCAGGCTAGCCAGGGACCAGCAGGGTCAATCCATTGGGTAAGTAAGTGGCCTCCAGCCAGCATCTTCCCAGAGGCAAAAACAGGAGTCATGGTCCTCAGTGGAGATTTACGAGAACCTAAAATGTTTCATCTGGTCTCCTAGGCTAATCCTAGTGTCAGGATTTGGGCAACAGAGTTGGATCTATCTGCAGTGAGATCTAGGGGAAGAGGCAGTGCTGTGGAGCTCTGCCCTGTGAGTATGAACACTCCCATACAGATGACCTGGAGAGCATAACATGTCAGAGGTGCTAAAGGAGGGGGTGTTGGGGGTGCTTCTGTCTCTCTCCACAGATTTTTTTCCAGAGAAATCTGTGGGTGGACAGAAGCCTGACTATTGGCATTCACAGATGGATGCAATTTTTTCCCCCTGAGTTTTGTAGGGCATCACAGATTATTTCTTCCTTTGGAAGCAACTTCCAGAATAAAAGGTTCATTTCATTCACATGCTCACTGTAGAGCTTTTTGGGCCTTGCTCTGATGATAACATGAAGCTGAGGGGGCTGAGCTGTAAATCAATGTGTAAAAGCACTTCCTAGGGCTTTGGGAGGGTAGGGGAATGTGTGGCTCAGGGGAGACACAGGGGAGTGAGTTGACAGGGGAATATCAACTGAATCAGGCAGTATCTTTTTATCAGTTCCCAAGAAGTGATACATGCATAAACACACCAGGGAAGCTTAGCCAAGCAAATAAAAAGGTGATGCCATAGGCATGGCCTCTGCGAGGAGGGGTCAGCATGGAGAGACAAGGCAGAGGAGCTGGCAAAGAGGCTTCCATGCACTCCTCCATGCACAGTGCACCAGGACATCCCTTTATCCTTGGGATAGTTTATCCCAGCACTGCCCAAACTCCTGGGCTAGTGGGAAGGGGAATGATCTGCAGGAGTTCAGTCATACCCATACGGTAGGCAGGAAGGGCTCCTTCCCCTGTTAACTGCAGGAGTGTCTGATGCTCTCAGTAGCCCAATTTCTGGGGTAAGCTGTGTAGCCATGGCAGGTCCTGACCATGCTCCTGGGCAATGCAGGGCTCCCTGGGAGCTGCTGACAGCCCATGAGTCCTTCTGACATCTGTAAAAGTTGAGGCTGCTCACCATTTTGGGGCATGGTTAGCAGCTCCTAGGATTGGGTCCACAGATCTCACCATTTTTGTTTACAGACTTAGGGAGGTAAAAGATAGCCTCAGAACACCTTGAATGTATTTTTTTAGGGGGTTCTGTTACTAAATGGCACTCTGAAGCAGGAGTTGCTTCATGTGCATCACACAGAGGATGTACAACCATGCAGCACAGCAAGAAGCTTTGTGGCAAAGAAACCAGAAACCCTGCACTTTACATCCCAGCTCTGGAAAGGGCTTGCAGGCTTTGCAAGAGAGCCAAGGTGTGGGCAGAGGGAGGCAGAGGTGAGATGCAGGAGTGAAGGGCCATTGCAGAAGCAAGCAGCATGGGCACTACTTAGACAAGAAGGTGGACTGGCAGTGAGTCATCAGATTCCACGCAGGAATGAGGTAGCAGAAAGAAATGAGAGATCAGATGTATGGACAGGAGGGAGAAAGAGATGGACTGGAAGAACAAATACCTCAGAAGACCCAAAGACTATCACTACCCTGGTGGCTTGGGGGAGGACAAGCAGTTCAGTGGGGAGGTGTATGGAGTTTGGGAAACCTGAGACCCACTACAATTATCTACCAAGCAGAGAGACCTTAATCACTCAGTAGGATCGCTTCCCCAAGGCAGTACCAGAGGCTCATGTGCACAATCCTGCCAAAACCTGGGGCAAACCATTGTAAACTGTACAGCACCGAGGACCCACGTGTGCCCTTTCAACCCCTCGATGGCTGAAGACCCCGGTCCCCTGCATTGTCACTAGAGGTCAGTGCAAGCCCAGCAAATGCCTCTGCTGCATATATTTTATGATCCTATGATTTGAGGCATGGGCATCCCCAGCCAGGGACAGTGCTGCTTTATCACTGTATAATTCAAAAATGGGACCATGCCCCAGCCTTGTTTGACAGCCCTCAGACAGGCCCCCTGCTAGCCTGTGACATGTCACATGTCAGAATCATAGAATCATAGGATCATAGAATGGTTTGGGTTTGAAGGCACCTCAAAGATCATCTAGTTCTACCCCCCCTGATATGGGCAGGGACGCCCTCCACTAGACCAGGTTGCCCAAAGCCCCATCCAACCTGGCCTTGAACACTTCCAGGGAGGGGGCATCCACAGCTTCTCTGGGCAACCTCTTCCAGTGCCTCACCACCTTCATCGTAAAAATTCTCTTCCTTATATCTAATTTAAATCTCCCCTCTTTCACTTTAAAGCCATTACTCTTTGTCCTATCACTACACTCCCTGATAAACAGTCCCTCTCCATCTTTCCTGTAGGCCCATTTAGGTACTGGAAGGCTGCAATAAGGTCTCCCTGGAACCTTCTCTTCTCCAGGCTGAACAACCCCAACTCTCTCAACCTGTCTTCATAGGAGAGGTGCCCCAGCCCTCTGGTCATCTTCGTGGCCCTCCTCTGGACTTGCTCCAACAGGTCCATGTCCTTCTTATGTTGGGGGCCCCAGAGCAGAACACAGTACTCCAGGTAGGGTCTCACAGGAGCAGAGTAGTGGGGGAGAATCACCTCCCTCGACCTGCTGGTCATGCTTCTTTTGATGCAGCCCAGGATACAGTTGGCTTTCTGGGCTGCAAGTGCACATTGCTGGCTCATGTTGAGCTGCTCATCAATCAACACCTCCCAAGTCCTTCTCCTCAGGCTGCTCTCAATCCATTCTCCACCCAGCCCATAGTTATGTTTGGGACTGCCCTGACCCACGTGCAGGACTTTGTACTTGGCCTTCTTCAACTTCATGAGGTTAGCACAGACTCACCTCTCAAGCCTGTCAAGGTCCCTCTGGATGGCATCCCTTCCCTCCAGTGTGTCGACCACACCACACAGCTCGGCGTCATCAGCAAACTTGCTGAGGGTGCACTGAATCCCCCTGTCCATGTCGCCAACAAAGATGTTAAACAGTGCCGGTCCCAGTACCGACCCCTGAGGAACGCCACTTTTCACTGATCTCCACTTGGACATTGACCCATTGACTGCAACTCTTTGAGTGTGACCATCCAGCCAATTCCTTATCCACTGAGTGGTCCTTCCATCAAATCCATGTCTCTCCAATTTAGAGATGAGGATGTCATGTGGGACAGTGTCACAAGTCCAGGTAGATGACGTCACTTACTCTTCCCTTATCCACCAACACATACACCACCACTGTAATCCATTGTAGAAGGCCACCAAATTTGTCAGGCACTATTTGGCCTTAGTGAAGCCATGTAGGCTGTCACCAATAACCTCCTTATTTTCCATGTGCCTTAGCATAGTTTCCCGGAGGATTTGCTCCATGATCTTGCTGGGCACAGAGGTAAGCCCTGTAGTTCCTTAGGTCTTCCTTTTTTTCCCTTTTTAAAAATGGAGGTTATGCTTCCCCTTTTCCAGTCAGTGGGAACTTCACTGGACTGCCACAGCTTCTGAAACATAATGGATAGTGGCCTAGCAACTTCATCCACCAGTTCCCTCAGGACCCATGGATGCATCTCATCAAGTCCCTGATCATCGTTGATGTACCTATAGAAGTTTTTCTTGTTGTCCCTGACGTCCCCAGCCAGATTTAATTCTATCAGGGCTTTGGCTTTCTTAACCTGATCCCTGGCTGCTCAGACAGTTTCTCTGTATTCCTCCCAGGCTACCTGCCCTTGCTTCCACCCTCTGTAGGCTTCCTTTTTGTGTTTCAGTTTGTCCAGGAGCTCCTTGTTCATCCATGCAGGCCTCCTGGCATTTTTGCCTGACATCCTCGTTGTTGGGATGCATCACTCCTGAGCTTGGAGGAGGTGACCCTTGAATATTAGCCAGCTGTCTTGGGCCCCTCTTCCCTCCAGGGCTTCGTCCCATGGTATTCTACCGAGCAGATCCCTGAAGAGGCCAAAGTCTTTTCTCCTGAAGGCTAGGGTAGTGAGCTTGCTGTGCACCCTCCTTGCTGCCCTAAGGATCTTGAACTCCACCATTTCATGGTCACTGCAGCCAAGGCTGCCCTTGAGCTTCACATTCCCCGCCAGCCCTGCCATGTTGGTGAGAACAAGGTCCAGCACAGCACCTCTCCTTGTTGGCTCCTCTATCACTTGGAGAAGGAAGTTATCATCAACACATTCCAGGAACCTCTTGGATTGCTTATGCCTTGCTGTGTTGTCCCTCCAACAGATATTGGGGTGGTCGAAGTCCCCCATGAGGACCAGACCTTGTGAACGTGAGGCTGCTCCTATCTGTATACAGAGGGCCTCATCTACTTGGTCTTCCCGGTTGGGTGGCCTGTAGTAGACTCCCACTATAGTGTCCCCTGTCCCTGCCCTGCCTTTAATCCGCAGTTGGCTCCTCATCCATTCCCAGGTGGAGCTCCATACACTCCAGCTGGTCATTGACATAGAGGATGACACCCGCTCCTCATCTCCCCTGCTTGTCCTTCCTAAAGAGCCTGTATCCTTCTATCCCAACACTCCAGTCATAGGAGTCATCCCACGACATGTCCACGATGCCAGTAAGATCACAGCCCGGCAGGCATGTGCACGTCTCTAACTTCTTTATTTCCCATGCTACATGTGTTTGCATAGAGGCATTTAAGTTGGCATTTAAGTAAGCTGACTTACTGGCTGGAGAACAAGGAAGAAGAAAGAGGCTTGTCAGGGACATCTTGTCCCAGATAAGAGGTAACATTGTGGGATGTTATTGCTGATGAGAAACCTACAGGGCAAATGGAAATGGAAAAAGAAACTCTACAGCGGAATGAATGAAAGCTTTCTAGCCATTAGGCCTGGACAATGAGAATGGAAGGGGCGCTGGGGTAGCCTGAAGATGGAAAGGGTGCAGTCCTTTAGGACCTCCACAGTTTCTGCTTCAGGGAGGGACCCTTTCCAGCTAGCTCCCCTTCATTCCCAGTGGATCTTAACAAAACAGGGTCTTTTTTCAGTTTCCAAAGAGCAAGCCCCAGGTTCCTCAAGACTGACTGCAGCAGGCCAGTAGCTAAATCTGTATTAAGGTAACTAGCTTTCAGAGGTGTGTTTTTAATACTGATGAGTTGCCAGTGAAATCTGGGGGAGATGCAGAGGTCCATCAATTTCAGTATCTCATTTCAAACACCCAAGCCAGAAAAAATGAACACAGACACCCAGTAGAGACCTTGAAATCCCATAGCAGGGAGGCAGAGAAATCAGAGAAGTCATTGGGGTTTTTTGCCATGTCCCTACCAGAAGATTTCCAATGACCTTGCTGCAGTAAAGGCAAAGTTTGTATTTGCAGTGCAGTAAATCTAGTGGTCCCTGCTGTATAATTGCATGTTCACAGACAGGCACAACTGCTCTCTTGCTGGGGAAAAGGGAATCATGGGGTGGAAGTGTGGCAGAGCCCAAACAACAGGAGACAGATGAAGCTGAGCATACGAGAAGGTGAGTTTTTCCACTCAAATTCAGAGGATTCTGCAAATGATAAAACATTTATTTGATCCAGTCATCAAAGCTCTGACAGAGGTGAGAGAGGTCCAAAAAAAGGTCATGGCTTTGGAGAGTTCTAGAAGTTTCTGTGGCACTTTGGGCAACTGTGTCCTTCTGCCCCCTCAGCCTAACCTCTCAGGTCTTGGGGAGAAGACCTCTCTTTCCCTCCAACCATTTGCACCCTCGGCACACAGCTCCCTCGGCTGTCACCTCCCAGGCTGCCTCTGTAGGAGTGGGAAATCAGAGGGGACCTGCCAGGCTCCTTCTGCGATGCACTGCGCCCAGGACAAGGGAAAGGTTGTGGTCATAGCAGGCAGTTCAGCAGAGAGCTGGGGGGCAGGACTGATTCTTCACCCATATTCATCACCATGACCTCTCTTCCAGCAGAGAGGTCTGAGGGCAAGGAAGGCATATCCTGCCTCTCGAGGCAGGAGGGGGGATCAAGTGTTTAGGCCATGCTTGCTTTGTGCCAGCACAGGTTAAGCTTGTGGTCTCCTTACCCCTCACCACCTCCCCAGCTGCTGTCCTGGGCAGCTGCCTGCTTCACCTGTGCCTGCAGCTAATGAGCAGCAATGAGTAGTGAAAGCAGACAGGCCTCCAAGGAGAATCTTTCCATATTATTTTCACAATGTGACTAGCAAACAAGGGCATTCGGGTCAGGATTCACAAACCTTCAAGTAGGCATTGGTCATGAAGAATCAAGCACAATCACATCCAGATCCAGTGTGCTTCGGAGCAGAACCAGTGCAGCACAAGGGGTGAGACCGGGCTGACCCGTAGTGACCCATAATGGAGCAGTTACTGCACACTGGCCCTTACGAACGTTCACATTCAGATGACTATGGCTTTGACACATATTAAGCACCTACGATGAACTTCTCCCATGCTGGGTCTCTTTGTCCCATTCTTTTTTTTTCACTCACAGGGAAAAACCAGATTTTTCTGCTATCTGCTTCCAAGGCAAAGCTTAATGAAAAGCAGATGCTTTCTACCGTGACTCTTTCCTTTCATCCTTCCCTGCATGACTTCTACCCTTTCCTTACTGCGGAGATGGAAGCAAAACTTGGCAGAGCAGCAAGCTGGGAGTCGTGCAGGAGTCCTTTACTGCCCAGGAGAAAATCAATGCCACTTAGGCCAATACATATGCTATACATAAAAGCACTACTTGCTCAGAGAAGCCAGTGTCAGCAAAATTAGCCTGTTCCTAACTTTCTGACCATTCTGGCTGTGTTGCACAGGTCTCCAAGTATCAGAAAAGCTTTTGTGCCATACTAGTCAGATATGGTTGCAATTCAGGTGGAAGACACTGCACAGCCACGCATGTGTCACGCCAGGTGGAGCTAAGAGAACAAATCCACATCCCTATTGTGTAACCTTACCCATTTCCCTAGGTTCATTGATATTAATGGGATCCAAGCAAAATGGAGCTCTTCTTTAAGAAGGTGCAATGAATAGGAAGCTACAGACCCTGAGCTCTTGCTTCTCATCTCTTTAACTGTCTGGAATTGCTCTGTTTATAACAGCATCCTTCATGGATGCATGGATTCAACATTCATAGTTTCATGTACTCTGTTTTACAAAGGTTGAGAGCATGGCTGCAAAGTCACCTCCAGCAGGTCTGGGAAGACAGATTTCTAGTATGAGGGAGAGAAATTATACTACCTCTGCCTTCTGGATCAACATTACACCTGATTGTTCCCGATATGCAAAACAAGGCTACTATCTACATTCCCACCTTCAAGACCATCAGATTAACAGGCACAGTGTAGATGCTGCTTGTCATTATTTAACCACAAGCACCCTTCTCCTGATCAGATCCCCAACCCTTCCAGGGGTGGGCTGGCTGACACATGCCATGTCACTCCCCATCACACTGCTTCCTTGGGCACTGCCTTCTTCTTGCATCCCACTGATGCCACTTTCCAGAGCTCCCACAGGTAGTCAAAGGGCAAATGTCTCAGCTTTAATCCTCAAAGCCATCGGCAATTATCTTGCATCATGCTTACCACTCTATCACATGTGCAATCCTAGTTCCCACCAGTGTTGAAAGCTTCCAACAGCCCTTGCTTTTTCAAAGGGCATTGCAGACAGCCATTTACACTTTAAATAGATATTAAAATGAAGCCACCTGCATGCCTTCCAGTTCCCAAACTGCAGAGCAGAGTGATCGATAATGGAAGTGTACCAACACATCAACAGTTTCCACTAGCAACTGCTGCAGAATAGCATGATACCAACTTCAAATATGGACAGGAAATGGCTTTTCATATCAAATGTAAGTTTCAACCCCACAGGAGTCTCTAAAAATAAGTATTTTATTCCCACCCGCCCTTGATTTGATACCAAATGGATTGTGGAGAAGGACCAAACTCTAGAAACAGAAATAATAATATAGATACAGTTTTAATTACCTGATCCTATATTCTTGCTCTTTCTTGGACTCACTACCTCATTCAGCACACAGAAGTGCTCCGTGGATGAGGCGATCTTCCTTATTCACTCCATGGCCGTATTTATCTGCACACCAGCAGTGCACTATACAGCATACAGAACTTTGCTTCCCTCCTGGGCTTTTCAATTTGCCTCGTTATTATTACCACTGAGCAGTTCACAAACTCAAAAGGACTTTTGTCTTCCAGTCACCCCTACAAAACCAAACCATTATCACAGAGATTTGAGAGACATGGGAATTGATTCATAGGCAGATCACAGCTAAAAATCTGCAATGCTGACCATTAATTTTGGCCACCACAGTGGCTGGCCGTCTCTACATACAAAAAGAAAGAGCTCATGGCTGCTACTGAAAAGCTGGGTCTATGTGATTTTCTCAGCATCACATTCAGAGTCCATGGTAAAGGCAAAGAGAGAAGAGTGGGTTTCTTCAACCCACTGTAATGGTCTCAATACAGCTAGCGGTATTCATCTTCTTGCTTGTGCACAGAGGTAGAAGGAAGGTTGCACACATCTCCTTAAGCCACCAGTCACCTCAGGTCAGGATTCCTGATCTGAGAAACACCAGGAAACTTCCCACCAATGTGAACCCTCTGGATGAGAAACACAAGAACACAGAGATAATTGTCAAAAGGATCAATTCATGTTAGGTGCCACCATCAAGACACCAACAGCCCATGTATAGAAATCTCCATGCACTTAAAGCACAGCTCCCATGGGTTTCAGCTGTAGTGGTGATTTCTGCAAAGCAGACCCCAAGGGCTTCCATCAGCCCCTTTCCTCCTCTGCAATAAGTCATGTCTGCATAGATCTGCTTTTTAACAATTGAACATAAGCTCTGTCTTGGCTGAGGACCAAGTGCTGCACATTTGCATCCCAACTTTATGCCTTCTTGCACATTAAGCCCATCCAGAGGGCAGGCTGTATTCTAGGCTTAATGATCTGTTCCCCCCACCCCCAGTACAGGCACAGTAAATCACTGGCAAATCTTCCTGATGGTCTTTTAGAAGGAAGGCAGATCAAATACATATAGTGTGTTTTAAAATACCAAGTCCTCAGGAACATGATGGTCTACAACATTGGTGCAGAGCATGGATTCAACTGGATGACTTTAAATGCCTGCAAGTAAGCTTTCCCTGCCAGCCCACCCTTCCCAAGTCCTCATGCCTGGGACTCTCTCCTTTGCCAGGCAAAGATTTTGCCAGACTTGGCTTGCTCACTTCACTCTTAGTCACTGCAGTTCCCTGCCCCCTCCAAAAAAAAAAAAGGCTCTGAGCAGAGACGGCAGACCAAAACTTTTGGAAAAAAATCTCAAGAAGAAAAGCTAGTTGGTCTGTTTGAAGGTTGGGTGCTGCTCATCACAGTGGCTGCTGGAGCCCTGGCTTCCAGGGAAGAATTTTGTACACCCAAGTTGTGACCAGGTGATGTACATGGTCATGACATGAGACTCGGCTGCATCTTCTGCCCACAGAGCACAGTGCAGAATATGGGGATCAGCTCACAGGACCAGACCTCAAAGACCAGAGAGAGATCTTAAGATATCTTTATGTGTGGCCACATAAGATACTTCTCTGATTTTATAAGAGGGTAAAGTGGCACACACAAACTCAGTCTCAGGAGATGGCCACAGCAATCTGACTGCCCCCCACAACATCACACAGAAAGCTGTGGCAAAGGCAGGCTCTGCCTCTGAACTGTCCTGACAGCACTTAACAGCCTTAGAGGGAAGATACCTCTGTGTCCAGCCTGGGGGACCTCCATCTCATTCTCTTCAAACTTTCCAGTATCTCTAGTGACTAAGGCAAAGGCTTCGCACTCTGCAGTCCTTATTGCTGCTGAGCTCTGACCTCTCCCAAAAGCTGCTCCCACTGTGCCTGCTCAGTGAGGCATGGTCTTGCGTTGAAACACCATGTGATCTTGTATTTAAAGACTGGTGAATAGTTTGGGATGCCAAAGCAATTAATTCAGGTTCACACCAAACTTAATTGTGACATGTCCTGGGTACTCGATTTTGTTCCTTAAATTAAGTTTTTTTATCATCAAAAGATTGTTTTCCAATGTGTGCAGTATACTTAGAAGAAGAAATTCCCTCCTGTGGAGTTCAGTGTTTCTGTCCACTTACTTAAGCTGGATCTGACAACTTAAGTTATTAGTATGCCTTGAGCTAACCATCTGCATAGGAATAAGCATCAACTATAGTTTACATGTAATATACTGCACAAAATATAAATATATCCACATGTGCATTCAAACAAAATGTCAATGCTATTTCTCACAGAATATGGGAGCAAGGGCCAGGGGCCAGCAAAATAATTTTCAGCTTTTAAGTGACAGACAATGGAAGTGATCCAGTCTTGCATCTCATAAGTACTGGCAGATTGACCAGGATTTGGATGCTAACAAAGAGATTCAGTACATGGGCCTGGTTTCAATTAATGAACATGTGTCCATATGGCTCTGTGTGTGTATG
Organism: Balearica regulorum gibbericeps; assembly: GCF_011004875.1. NCBI lineage: Eukaryota > Metazoa > Chordata > Aves > Gruiformes > Gruidae > Balearica > Balearica regulorum. Next base: position 54,412,395 of record NC_046184.1, read on the forward strand.
TGTTTATACTGAGTGTTCTTTCTTGTTAATGGGTGTTGCATAAGTACAAGTGTGCATGTGCGTGCCTGTGAAGACAGGTTCAGAGCTAGTTCAAAAATGCCCAGCAGCACAGGCAAAATTTAGTGTTGACGCTCAGGACAAAAGGTCTTGTACATTAGCTGTGACAAGACCTTGGAAATATTGTATTTTAAACAGAAAACCTCTCTTCCCTGGCAGGAAATCAGATCCACGTGACAGCAGTAAAAGCACCAAACCCGAGCCACTGACCACACGGGATGTGCCACTGTGTTGGGGCAGGGTAGTAGCAGTTGGCGCTGGGACAGGAGGACCGAATACCATCAAACCTGCTCCTGGAAGACACACCAGCCAGGCTGCCCGCTCTGCCTGCAGTGTGAGGAGGCAGAGACTGTCAGGGCTTACTGCTCAAGTGCCTGGTACCAGTCTCCTCTTGCAGCGGCAGATCCTGCCGTTCTGATGCGCCGGGCAGCCTGATTCCCTAGGAAACGTCCCGCTCTGCTCGTGCCTGCATCAACCCACCTGTGTGCATGTCAGACCATGCACCTGCCTGAGATTTGGCAGCAAACCACATGGCTGTCTGTCTTGTCCACTGCATGTGCTTCTCCTTTAGCTTTTTTTTTAAAACCAATGTAGTTGTCAGCTCAGTTGTTGTCAGATGGGTAGAAGGAGGAATAGGCAAATGAGATAAAATACTTTGTATGTGATAGGAAATTCAGACCCAGCAATTTTTAAACAATTTGTGCATCCCTAAGCTTAATTTAATTCTTTACCCTGCCCCCCCGCCTCAGTTTCTTCAGTTATAATTGGTTCTGCAAATGATATGCTAATTCAAAATTAAGATGTACTTATGAGGTTGATGATGACCATACAGAACCACAGACTCTGATAATGTGCTTACCTACTATTTTAGGGTTATCTTGCCTTTCCAGCTCTACATTCCTTTCCCCCAAGATGCACTAACTTTGCATTATTCTAACTAATGCTTCATTTAAGCTGGAGCACTTTCATCTCTGTTGATATTGGTGCCTAAATGTTTGCTTTAAGTACCCCTTCAATCTCTTCTCTCATTTTACTCCCAACAGCCACATATGCAGGACTCAGGACCTGGCAGTCCTGGCATATCTGTGGATCCTAAAGAGCAAGACAGCAGCCTGATATCACCAGCCCAAGACTGAAAGCTATTTGGGAAAGAGAGGATTAGGACAAGATACGCCACGGGATCAGGCTGAGTTCAGGGATAGCTCAACTGCTTGGAAACAAGTCTGGACACAGAGATCCTGACAGCTCTGGGACTACGTGTAAGACATTCACCCTTGCCCTGCCAGACCTCCTGGTACCAGTACAGCCATTGCCTGGCCCAATTTTAATCCTAACTCTGTCGGCAATAGAGTTAACCAGTTTCTGCATTAGCACTATGCACAAGCCGTTTACTCTTGCCAACGCTAGCCCTTCTCCACTCTGGGGAGCGTGCTGGATGCAACAACAATATGAGTGCTCCAGCATCTAATGCTCAAAACCATAGCCTTAATTGCTGCTCATCCCTCACCTGCTGCATACCGAATCTTTTTGGACCTTTTACAAGTGGAGACATTCTCCATCTTCTATACTGAACAGTTATTTTGATGTTTCTTCCATTGCAGAGATAACCCCCCTGTGACAATTCACAGTGAAAGCCACAAAGTAATCCACAACCAAATCATTACTCCAGATTTTCTTTACAGAAGCACTTCCAATATCTGAGTGCCTCAGAAATACTCTCTGCATCTTGTGTTAATTTTCCTGCCCAACTCCATGCCCACTCCATTTCCTCACAGGATCAAATATATATATATATATTCAAATATGAACTATTATTTTCCCCTTGCAATAATTCTATGAGGTAGGAAAGTCTAATTTGGAGTGCTCAAACACGGCTTTAAGGGCTTTCATAAACCACGGTCTAGAGTATCCTGCCATGCAGTGACAGAGCTAAGTACAAACATAAGCCCCTCAGGGAACCAGTACCTGAGAACGAGTCTACCCTGCCACAACACCCCAGCAGCACTTTTGAGGCCAAACCCCAACACCACAAACCTTGACTGGAGCGAAGAGCCCATTCTGAGTAATCCCAGCAATGAGAATGCTGGGATGGAAGCAATGAGAAGTAAGGATCTGAGAGCAGCGAAGCCAGGAGTGAGACTGGGGACCGGAGCTGAGGGATAGCAAGAGCACTGGAGTGTTTTATGGATGAGGTTAAATTCCAACACTCATTTATTTTAAAAGCTTTTTTTTTCCCCTTTGATGATGGGATGCAATTACAAGCCTGAATTAATTTTCTAAGACTAGAGACAACAAATGGATACCAACCAAGAGGCGTTGGAGAAGAGACATTGAAACAATTCTGGTCAGTGTGACAGATCGTGAGCTCAGCAGCCTCCTACTCACCCATATATCCATTCACAGGCACAATGATCTTTGTCCTTCAGTCTCTGATTTCACTCCTCCCAGGAGAGTTTTATTACTGTCTTTGTCCTCATCAGCATTTTTACTATTTGTTTACTCCTGTTAGGAGTAAATAACAAACCTGTTAGGGACCAAGTGGCTGAGGTCTCACGATGATGGAATTCCCAGCCAGGAAAGACACCTGGAGTTTTTTAGATGAACCAAGGGAGAGGGCAAAAAAACAGCTCAGAATTCATGAATGGCTGTGCCCCTGTATCTACAGCAGCCTGCACACAGCATGCTTGCGGTCTGACCTGCAAGCAAACAAGAAGTCCATGTGGAATCTACATATCCAGAGCCGGTTTGAAGCTATAAATTTGCAGGTTTCAGCCTGACAGCATGCTGGGGCTATCAAGGGAAAAAAAAAGCAAGCAATTCTTCCACCCTGGTGATTCATTCTTCCATGTCTCAGATATCACAGAGCTGAAGCCAAGAGTATCTTTTCAAGTATTTTCTCCCTCAATTAAATACAGACCTAGGTACTATCCTTTAAGAAAAAGCTAACAACACTAAATACCAGGTTTCATCCTTGTAAAATCTCTGAGGCCAACACCTAGCATGTGGTGGATTTAACTCTTTGGAGAGCATGAAGGACTTCAGGACTAAAACATAAAAATCACTTAGCTGAGTTGAAATCATTATCTTTATGGAAAGTAATGCAAGATGATAATTTTGATAAGGATGACAAATTCACTTATTTCAGCATAATTCATCCTAGAGAACCTGAGTGCACTTTCTGGATGGCAAACAGCAGCTACTATTAAATTTTTGCAAATGTCTTGACAAGCAATTAAAGTTATCACAGCACTTAGGCATTTCTTCCTCTAAGAGTACAGAATAACCCGAATACCTGGTAGCATCAGTAACTTGCAAAGGCGGGTGTACCGATTTTAAATGTATATAATAGGATTGAAAATACAGAAGACAAAACTGTGATGCACGTTCACTTGAAAGAACACTCTCCCTCTAAGCTTTTGAAGTGAAACACAGGCACTAACAAAACCATCCACTCATTTTGTCCCTAACTTCAGTGGGACCAGGATATGAAGAAGGACAACACAGAAACTGAACCAGAAACAGAGGGGCAAAAACCCAGAGGAGTAAAGAGACTGTGGCATAAAGAGAGATGAGAATGATTAGCTTTCCTTGGTTTCAAGAGGTAATAAATGAGGGCTGCAATAGATAAAAATATCACAGGAAGGAGAAGGCAAAATTACTGCCTTGTGCAGGAAATGGAAGGACATTCAATTACAACAGAGGCAGGTACAGTGAAATGTTTTCCACATGGCATCTAAATAACTTGTGGAGCTTACTATTGGAAGATGTTATTAAGGTTAAGAATTTAGCAAAATGTAGAGCAGGATTCATGCATCTTGCAATGGATGGGAATTTTTAGAAGCTTTGTGTTTATTGTAGAACATAAAAACCAGCTTCTAAGTGGCAGGGATTAAGCAGAAAGTATCCCTCTGGGAAGGTTATCCCTAAACAACGTCCTGTGGGATGCTCCCCCTTCTTCTGAAGTGCTACAGACAAGCCAGAGGTAACCTACCTCATCCTGATCTCATCTACACAGTAATTCCAGGGAGGTGTTTTCACAGCTGAATGGAGGAATTGTATGCTATTTAATCTGAGCCCATTGGAAATGCTTAGCAGCATCTCAGGCTGCACTGTCAGGAGATCAATTATTACATCAATAAAAGGAATTAAGAGCTTTGTGGGAAAACCATCAGGAAAGCAACTGCCCTAAAAGATACGTAGACCAAATTCTCATGCTGTTGATGAGATGGAAGAGGGCCCTCCCTCCTGTCCCTGCCCCAAATCTGTGCTGCAGCAGGAGGAAAGCGGATTACAAAGAGCAATTCCTCCCAGTCCCCAGGTGAAAGTACCACTCTACCCCAGTTCCCAATAATGTTAGTGGAAAAGTTCCTTCTAGGCTGATTTGCACTGACCTACAGAGTCATATATGTGAATACAGTAAGTGTTGATGTGAATGCCACAAGAGTAGCAGCCACAGCATAATGGCTTAAGGCTATTGCATAGTTTATTGAGGTTCTGCTTGCCTGGTGGGAGCTGGGCTGGCAGTGCTACAGTGGTTCCAGCAGCCCTCAGCCCCACAGCAGCTGGAAGAAGAGAGCAGAGCTAAGGGGGACAGAGACCACTTTGGAGGTAGGTACCCCAGTTCTTCTCATCAGCAGGTGTGTGGGAAAATGCAATGATGCCTGGCGATAGGGTAAGAGAGGGAGGGAATGGAACTTTTTTCTGGAGTTGGATCATGAAGGTTTGGTTCATGGAAAAGGAACATACTTTCTGGGGATGAGGCTAAAATCTCCAAATATAAGGGCATTTGCCTGTAGGATGTAAATCACAGTACTTCTGCAGACTCCAGTGGAAAAATGGTGACACACTAGTCTCTAATTCCAGACAACAGAGGAACTCCAAGATTATTTCTATGTTAGGAGTTCTGAACTTTTTTTTTTTCCCTACAATGTCCAAAAGCAATAATATAATCCTATTATTTCTCTGGAGCAAAATAACATCTTTTTCCTCCTGTGTCCCTTACCACCCCAGAAATCTAAAAGATGACCAGGATCGGGAAGAACAGCCAGCTGCTGTGTAAGAGAACATAGCAGAGAATGGACAGTTGGGTAAGTTAGTTACCTGCTAGAGGACTTGGACAGACCTCCTCTGCACCTCATAAACCAGCACAGACTATCTCAGTTGCTGCGAACTGCTTAACCCAGTGCACTCTGCTCCTGAGAGGAGCCTGCAGTCCTACACCAGCCTTGTGCCTTCCCCCCACCTTGCCTGCCTCCCTCGCATGTGCATGCATGCACTGAGGAGGACAAGTTTCCACCTCTGAGTGAAAGGTGACATCTCTTCTCTTCAGGAGGGTCATTCAGCGAGTTGGCAATTTAATCCAGGCTTTCAAACTCTCATGCCATCCAGTGGCTTGACTTGGCTTCCTGCGGCTCTGTAGCACTTTGAGGTTCTTTATTCTGTAGGGATTTGACTTTTATTCTCTCTGAGATTGGAAAAGAAAGAATCTTTTTTTTAGCATGTATCAGGGGCTGGCTTAGGAGACTAAAGAAAGGCAAGGTCATCGGTTCAAACCAAGCCATATCATTGTGAAAACACTAACAAGCCTGTAATAAGAAGGGAACTACGACTCTATTGCTAGACACAAATTATTGGACCACAGAAGGGCCATCACCTCTGCACTATGTCACAGACAGGATCCTAATGTCATTTACTGTATCACCCAGATCTCTACACCAAAGGTAAATCAGGCCCAGATTTGCTTGGCTTGCAATATCATACCATCTTCAAATTGATTAACTATTCAATTTTCTCAGCAGCCTGGAAGGGCAGGTAACGGCAATTATTGCTATTCAATGCAAGAGAGAATTGTGGCAGAGAGATTACTCAGAGTACAATCAGGACAGCGATCTGAGAACAGCCTGGCTCCCAGGCCTCCTCCTGACCCTTACAGCTTCCACACAGCTCAGCAACAAGATGAGGACTCAACCCATGTCATGAGAAAATGTATACAAACTGTCTGCCCCCCCGGCTGCTTCTTCAGGCGCGTAGCGCTGCCAGAGAGATACTTCATAAGTGACCGCAATAATTCTTTTACCCCCTTATGTGCAAATAGGCAGCATTTTAGTAATCAGAAAGTGAGCAATCCAAATCTGCTACAGTTCTCAGCATGATGGCAGGAGCAGCAGCACCAGGTTGGCCCCAGCTTTGCAGCAGGTCTCCACTCCGGCTGCTCCTTGGCTGGCCGTGGGCACACCACATCATTCATAATCTGTCCTGCAACCACTGAGCAATGAGCTCACTGCCAGCACCCCAAAGGGACTACATGGCTGCCTTGCCCTCAAAGGTTAAAAGGCATAACTTTATCTGAGCCTTCTGGGAACAGGTTTTTAAATTCCTCCAGGTGTGCATGCACATAAACACTCAAACAAAAGCTTACTGCATGTTGAATACCAAAAACATCACATGTGCTCTCTCAAGCAGTATTTACTCTTTTCCTGCTATAAGTCAGTCTCCTTCCTTCCTTCCTTCCTTCCAAGCTGACTTTTGCCTTTTCCTCCCAAGGGGCAGTTGCCTCCCTCCTCAGCTAGCAAAAAAGGAAATATCTCATTGTTCCCTGCTGGATTTCCACTGCTAGCAGCCTTTCACTGGCCAGACCAGCACACAAATCACAGCCCTGCTCACTCAGAAGGTGGCAGTTTCTTCCGAAGATCCTGTATGGTCTGTACTGGGATGTCCCAGGAACACACAGCTGAGGGGCTAAAGTGCTTAAGAAGAGAAGGCTGAAGTAAGGGTGACATCTAGAAAATGCAGCAGCACTCTGTGTTGACACTTCACATGTCCTTCCTCTCCCCTTGCACCACTTTCCCTGTTCTCCTCCACAGTCAGCCACCCTTGGAGAGTAGTTAAAAATCTGCTTCTGAGCTGGAGGTTTATAAGGAAATGTTGTGACAAAGTCAAAGTTTCAGCACATGCTAATTTGAAATTAATTCCAACTCCAAAACACTCCCTGAATTTTCTTTAACTGCACAGCAACAGCTTCCATTGCCTGCAGAGTAATATGGCACTTCTCAGGCCAAGCCAATATTCCAAGCAAACATTACTGGGCAACAGAACAATACCATTTTTAATAGACAGAACTGATGAAAATGTGGGGGGAAAAAGTGAAAAAAAAAAAAAAGAAGTTACACAAACATTTGCAAATTTACCCCTTAACACACACACACAGACAGAGTCTTATAAATGGCCATATACATTTGGATTAAACTCAAAAAATGGAAATTTAACATCTTCAGTGACCACCAGAGGGCTCTGGGTATGTGTGAGAAATGATCAGCTGAAGTCGACTCCTTAATTCATACCAAAACGCCTGTGCATGCAAAATACCAGGCAACTCTCCCCATTCATTGCATTTCCTCCTATGCAATTAAAAAAACAAAACAAAACAAAACAAAACAAAACAACAACAACAAAAAACCCCACCAAAACCAACAGGTTTTTTGGAGAAAATGCCCATGACTGCCCCAGTAATATGACTGCTGCCTCCAAGTCTTCATATGTAGGACAAGCCACCTTTCATCTTCACAGACCAAATATCAGAAAGCAACAGACACTTCAGAAAACACAGAGAGACGAAGGAGAGGGGGAAGCAAAGAAAGTGAAAAGAGAATGTTTCCTTGGGAGAGCATCATTCACGCAATATGCAGGGCATCTGTCAACAATTCTCAAGGGCGCTGCATGTAGACACAGCTGTTCACCAGGTGGCCGGGGGAGCATGTGATCCTAGACCCTCTGAATCTGTGTCAAGACATAACAAAAGATCTTTCTCCAGCACCGCAGCTTTTAGACCCCATGTTGGATGCCAGCAGCCATAACCAAGCTGCATAGCATGCACCGTTCCACTCCAGACAGAGGAATCGGGCTGGTTTCAGCACGACGAACAGAAATAGTTGCTTTCCAGTCCCAGGAGACATCTGCACTTCATTGCAGCAAGTAATGCTGTTTGGTATGGTTTGGAGTAGCTTTTATTTGACTTTTTGCTTCTTTCCAAGGATACAGATTTCCCCCCTGACAAGCCCAAGGGATGTGTAACTAAATCAACTAATCTGGAGAAATGGACAGTCATGCATTCAGGACTACACGCTGCTTGGGAACCATGAGAGGATGAATGAGATGCTCCTAAGGGATTATGTCTCTTACCTCTCAGTGATTTTTCTGGTGATTCTGACACTTACTTAGAGAGGTGGCATTTAATCTTTAAACTGCTGACAGAAGTGAGGTCTCAAGGTGAAACTCAGCTGTATGCTGAGCAGCATACTTCCTTACTGGTGCACATCCTACCACCTGCTACGACTGAGGATGATGAAGACAGAACAAAACCACTGTGGGAATGGTCAGTAACCAGGAGTCTCTCCAATACCTGATTAATGAATGGTTAATGCTGTGCTTTCTTCCAACTTTTTCAGGTAGAGCCATGTCCCTGTATCAACTGGTAAGTGCCCAAATGTGGAGAAGACACAGAGAAAGGGGAGGTAGTTTGCATTATCTATTGCGCATTTGGGTCAGCCTGCAGTGCATAAACTGAGACAACAGCAAAGACAGTAATTCCTGTCATCTGGACTGAGCTGCCCCATCACCTCTCCATGTTAGAAGAAACGCCCAGCCAGAACCAAGAGGAACTAGAATAGATGCTTGCTTATGCCAAGCTGGGTTTTTCAAACTGGATCTAGGATGATAGAGATGAGACTAGATCATATCTACCAAAATATCCTAAAAATGCAGATAAAGTTATTTATTTTAAAAAGAAAAAAGTTTCTAAGAGAAGTAGACATCTCCTCATCAGCTGCCTTTAACTAACTCACCTGGGGGCACCTGTAGATCACATGAGAAGACAACCTTAGGCACAAGATCTTTTTAAATCTGATTTGGTATCAAAATTACAGATGCTGACCCTTAGGTGTCCAGCAGACCAGAGAAGGCGCAATTATTTCCATTCCATAACCACCATTCACGTGGTCCCCATTCAGTCTCAGTTACTACAAACTGTAGTAAACTCAGCTGGAAAGCTTGCCAGAACCCAGCACTGGGCAAGTTCAAGGTACATATATTGCTACAAGTCTATAACCTGTGGGGCTACATGAAACAGCCAGCACAGACGAGTCTTCCAGTTTGATCTGCTTCAAAGACAGTGTCTACCTATACTTCCAAGAAAGGATCCAAGAGCCCACAAGGCAATAAACCCAGGAGGCATCTTGCATAGATATCCTGCAGATTTCTATTCTTAGAATGATGCTACCATAAAATGTTCCTCAGTTTGTCTTGCTGATGAAGATAGTTCTTAAAACTGGACATGATGAAAGATGCCATCACAGAAAAAGTGCTATCTAGGATGCCCAAGGGGGGCACAATCAGTGTGTGTGAACACAGCATGTGTCACAGTGTATAAGCAAACAACAGTATTATGCTCATGAGCAATATTTCTTCAAGAAGCCGAGCAATATCTCCTGAAGTAGCCAAGCTTCAGTTACACATACTCAAGGGGTATGGAGGGTACTGATGATTGCATTTACCAGTGAGGACATTTTTTAAAATGTCCAAATGACATAAATATCTAATTCCCATTTTCGAATTTGAACTAGACCTGTGGGGTAACATTCATCATACTAATTTTAGCTATCTCACAATTAAGCATCTGGGAAAAACTAATCATTTGGGTTCCCTCTATAGCAAAAGGGGAGAAACAGAAACATCCAGAAGGCAATTCAGTGGGTCTGATCACAAAACAAACAAGAATTGGGCAGTACTACTCGCTCAGTCTCTGCGAGATGGAGGTATACCTCCTCTTGCTCAAGTTACAGCACGACCTAACTGGAGCATGCTGTTGATTAATGTTTCTCTCACTGACTGCGAAAGGACCCCAAACAACAAGCTGTGCTTAAATGCTTAACTTTTCTATGAGTGAAGTTGAACAAGATGAACCCCCCCTCCCTTTCTATCAGTGTGTTAAAATATTTTGCTATAAAAGAAACAGAGGCATCTATTCTATAAAAGGGGTTTCAGGAGACACTAAGAAAAATCCTGCCTTTAGTGATTTTGAAAATGAAATAAGAATAATAGATATTTCAACTGTTCTGGCATGAAAAGATCTTAACAGCATGGCACTTCTAAAGAACTCTGAGATGACAAGACTGATTTTCCAGAAGTGATTCTTCAGTTTCATTTTGAAAATTCCCTGCAGAGGAAAAATCAGAAATACTGCTTTTCATTCCCACTCACCAGGAAAAATGTCAAGAAGCCATCAAGTTTGGCAAAGCCAGAGTTTCCAAGCCCCAGCAAACTAAAAACCTACAGCCAGCACTATCGCAGCACAGAGGCAGCTCCTTAGCAGGAATTATTCTGCAAGTCCACTGTCGAACCATGCAGTTCATTTACATATAAGACATGGCAGAAACCTTGCAACAAGCAAGAAGACCTGATGCTAGCTCGTCTACCCCAAGATGGTGAGAGTATCAGTCAGCAGACTGAATTCAGCTATGAGGGGAACTGGAGATGTCATAGGCAACACTAGCTGAACAGAAGCAGATAATGGACTTGGACTGTATGTCCAAGCAGAACTAGCTTGCAGGTCCTGAGTGCTCCTGGGTGCACCCATTCATCTCCCATACCATTCTTAAGAAAATCTTGCTTTGCCTTCATTTTGTAGAAAAAAGGCTTTTTGCTGGGAATAACAAATCTCTAATTTCGTTAACTAGAGGCAGGGGCAGCTTAAAGAATGGCTGCTTGAAAAACTAAGTGCAAAATACCTCTCAGCAACAAGCAAGATTTATCCTGGAGGAAAGGGAAGTAACTACTCCCTCTGGATGCTCTCCCCAGTTGTTCTGCATGCCAGGTATTGCCTCAAGGGCACAGCTGGGGAGTCAGAGGGCAGAGGGCAGGTGAAGGTGAGAGCAGTACAATGTTCCTGTATTGCCACCTGTCCTGACTCCCAACAACCTGATCTAGACCTGGGCTAGTCTGGCCTCTTGCCTCCTGTCTGTACCTCCAGACAGCAAGGTAGCTAAAGAGACACATAAATGCAGTGCTTTAGTTGGCACCTCCTGTGTGGTAAGGTTTGGCTCTCTCCCCAGAGGGATGTAGCCAGATATGAAAGAGTGACAAAATGCCAGCAATAAAGCCTTCCAACATCTCATATTATTGTAATGAGAAAAGAGAGTGGTTATAGATTCCCTTAGTCCTGGATTTTCTTGTGGATTACATCAGTTTTTAATGAGAAATGGAGGCTCAAATGACAACTCACTCTCTATCCTTACCCTTCTACAACACAGCCATGTGGATCCACCCCACCACACATGTCCAGTCAAAATCCATGTTCCCTCTTGTCCCTGTGCAGGCACCAAGGCAAATAAATGGGCCAGAAACATCACAAGCAAGGGCCTCTCCCTTAACCCCCTTCCAAGGAACATCTTCTCAGAAGAGTCAAAGGCTGAGGTTTCCCTTAAATATCCCTCTTCCCAGCAGTGCCCAGCACCTCTCCAGCATCGCTGCCCATGCACAGCCCACCATAGAGCACAGAGCAGCTGCATGTCCTTCAGAAGAGGTGCAAAGGACAGGTGAAAATGCCTTCCTGGCCTCTGCAGTTCAGCACCAGAGTCTTCTGCCTGTACCAAAGAGCCAACACTCCTCATTTCTCCCTCTTCCACCTCCTTCTTAGAGAAAAATTCCATACATTACTGTAAAATGAGGACTAATGTTGCATAGAAGGGTCAGAGGGATAGCACACATGGCCAAACACAAGTGCTGCTTCGCTCTTCTAACACAGAATGAGTGACTTGCAAAGCTACTACAGAGTAGCCACAGTGACCAAGACAGGTGTCTCACAGCACAGACCTCATATGCTGGTCTCACTGCAGCACGTTGCTGGCCAGGACACTGCCTCCAGCCCCTGCCAGCAGAGGTGACAAAAGGAAGGAAACCTTGAAAAGACTGCCATGTCCCCCCTCTGTCCCTGTCCCCTCCTCCCTGAAATCCAACCTGGAGCATCCTGAGGGAAGCCCCATCTGCTTCTCATTCCAGACCATGTCATGTCATAATTATTCCTAATTATGCCTCATTTAGCTTGATATGTACCAGATTGGGAAAGATGCCCTAGTGAGAGAGAGCATCTTGGACGGCTGCAGCGGCAAGGCGAGGCGAAAGGAAGTGTGACGCAGAAATTAATAAAGGGACGCGAGCTGTGCCGCCAGGCGAGGGGCGGCAAAGGGCCGGGCTGCTGCGGGGCCCCGCAGACCCAGCCCCAAAAGAGAAGCGCAGCGGGGAGGGGCGCTGGCAGCCTGGAGGGGCGGCAGCATCCCGCGGCCGAGGCCCGGCCCCGCTCCGCTCCGCCCGGGGCGGGCTGGCACCCGCCGCCACCCGCAAGGTGGCGCCCGCAGCACCCCGCTGGTGCCGCGGCCCGGCCGCTCCCCCCCCGGCTGCGGCCCCGCCCGGCCCGGCCCGACCCCGGGGCGGCTGTGGGGGCAGCCCCCCTCGCACAGCTCTTGTCCCAGCGTGAGGTGCGGCGGGGGGGGCTGTGTGTTCTCGCCCCCACTCCTCGCTTCCCCAGGTGTCTTCTGACCCTTGGGCAGAGTGGCTGCTGGTGGGAGGGCTGCCCCTGACCCGCCTGGCTCTCGGCCGCTTGCTGTCAGGCTGTTCTCCTGGACAAGAGGCCGGGGAGGGTCCTTCTCCCCTGTGCCCACCCAAGGGTCACACCGAGTCCTGAGGGGCTGGTGGGTCTGACAGGGCCGGTGGGTCTGCCGGCACAGCTTCATCCCGGTTGGGTCTGGGATGCCTGCAACAGGTCGCTACAAAATGAACACTGCAAAAACAATACTACCAAGACACCAGTTAGGGACACGTTTCTCCTTCCCGATTGTAGGCCTGCGTAAGTGGTTTTTAATGGGTGCACTTGTCATACTGCAGGAAAGCTCCAGTGCACACTAGCACATTCTCCATTTTTCCACACAGCAACATGACCTGCAGATGCCCGGATATGTGTAGCACCCACAGCTGAGGCACCAGAAGACACACTGAATGCAAGGCAGCTGACCCTCTGGGATGGATGCTGGGAACCGTGTGGCTTCACCATGGATCCCGGCTGCTGTCTTTCTTCCTCATTGCACATCAGCCATAGGTCGAGGCTGAAATGCCGCCTGCTAACCTGCGGGGACTGGCAACAAGCAAACTGCAGGAAAGTGCAAAAACATCAAGGACGTCGATCAACAGAGGTTGGTTTGAAAGGGGCACTCGCTGCAGAAGCCACTGAGGAATCCTTCTTCAGTACAAGTCAAAGGCAACCACGTAACAACAGCATCACTGTGACCTGGACAAAAAAGACATCTTCACAAAACATTTTGGAGCAGGGGTTAATTGGCCAGCACAGAGACAAAACATGAAGAAGTGACATCTACACATGTACTGCTCACTTTCTGAAAAAAAACCAAAAAAACAAAACAAAAAAAACCCAACACATTTTTTGCTTGGGTATGAGCTCCTGCAACTAAATTGGCAGTTGGGAGAGCCAGTGCTCCACCGTAGTCGTCTGCAAGCTGCATCTCTGAGCTGATGCAGGCATTGCATCTGCAAAGCCGCTAGCCCTCCCTTCTGCCTCTTTTTTCTCCTCAGAATCCACGTTCCGAAAAGCCCACCAGGCAGACAGGCCTTCGTTCAGCCCATCCTTCTCCCACCTCACTGCTCTTCTGCTGCAGGGGGATGGGGTCAAATTCCAGAGGGAGAGAAAGGGAGGCAAAGCCACCTGCACTAAAATCAAAGGGCTGCCGTGGGAAGAAGCTGGGCAGCGAAGGAAGGATGATTTACTGACACAAGCTAAGCCAATATAAACACTTAAACCGATACAGGTGTCTGTGCTCTAAGAGATTGCCTGACTTAATTCAATTGTTTTGTAAACTGATTTAGTTAAATCTGTATAAAACTGGTGTTTAAACAAGCCCAAACTGTTTAAAAAGTCATTAATAAAACATATCACCATAAAACAAATAGATATTACCAAGGCTTCCTTTTTGCTGACAGGATATATCCTTTCCCCCCACATTTCTTTTTCCCTCTGTTCTTTTCTTTAGAGGCTGTACATTCTTCTGTGCCATGACTGACTCTTCCTTTCTGTACCACACAAAAATAGGGTTATCACCATTCAAAAGTGTGCAAGTCCACCTCTAGCATTCTTCATTGTTGTGTAAAATAGAGCTGGGGAAACATTTATTCATTTTTATATAGCCTCCAATAAGATTCAACACAAAATGATGCTTTTAAGCAGATTTTAAGCAAAAATTACCTCTTTCATTCTTTCCAAACGGACCTCTCTTACAGTTTGGAGTTATTTAATCACTTTGAAAAGATGTTCCTACTTGTTTTCAGCAAGGTCAGTTTTTTTAAAACAATATTTGTAATTTTCAGTATTTTTGAGTCCTATTCCAAAATCACCCAAATCAAACAATTAGCTATGTCCAAAATTAACTGTTTCAAAATTCCAAGATCTTTTCACAAACTTGGCCCAAATGCCCAATTAGTTTGGTCTCGTCCTCCCAAACCCTTTCATTTTTTAAATAAATGCATGATAGATGTAAAAAAAATAGTAAGACGAAGTTACTGAACCCCTAGCAGTAGTCAACAACAATAGGACTAGGATAGGTCAAATATTCCCTAGACATGTCTTTTTTTTGTGGTCTTTGATTCATCTGGAGGAGGAATTTTGGCAAGTGCTTCCTGCATCCAGCTGTTTGCACATCTGCAGGATGCCCTGGAGCTATCAGTCCCTTGGGGAGGCAGGTGAGGGGCGGCTGGAGCAGCCACACTAAGTGGCAGAAATTGTCACTGACAAGAATGAAGAAGAGAGGGACACATTTGAAAAACAGGCATTGAAGGGGTTGTAGTGGATTTCACGTCTCAGGTGGGCAGATCTGAAGGAGTTAGGAGGGGCCTGGGAGGGGGGTACAGCAGCAAGGGGGGCTGGGGCTGGTCTGCAGGGGTGATGGGAAGCAGCCTCTGGACAGGTAGGGAAGCAGGAAGCATTGAGGCTCTGAGACAGCAGCGTGACAGCTACCAGCTCTGGGATGACACAGGCCAGCAGTGCTGAGTTGGGGTGGGGTGGCTGGAGGATGCATCTCTTACTGGGACTCTGGTTTGGTGGGCAGAGGCACATCCACTGCTCCTACCGCAACCAAACGGGACACACAGGCAGCCTCCCTATTCCCCAGAAAGCAGACTGGCCTCCTACCCCGTGCCACGCAGCTCTGCTGATTTATACCCTCGAAGCCAGGCAGTTCTGGAGCACCGCCCCACCGCACGTCAGTAGAGCAGAGGGCCACAGGGAGCCCAGCCAAGCCCCTGCAGCCTTACGTTGCTGCCGTTTGAAGAGCACAGACCCTCGCCTAGGGAAAACGATGCACACACAAAATCTCCTGGGAGAGGCTGTCACCCACGCGCTCCCAGCTGTCCCAAGTTCCTGCTCTGTATCAGTCCCAGAGCCCATTTCTACTGCAAGACGAGGCTGCAGACTGACTTGGGTGCCAGCGCAGGGGTTGGCTCCTAAAAGCCGTGCCGGGAAGGCTGCTCTGCTCTGACAAACACAGTCAGAGTAAGCCTTGTGTACATTTGGCAGGGACCATAGTCCACAATCACCCAGCCTGGCGACATCGCTGGAGGCCTCAAGGGTAGACAGTCCAAGCCAGGATTTGTGATTGTTTACCTTGACATCCATTTGGATACACTCCAAGTGTAGACAAGGGATTTAGATGTCCAGATTATTTGCCCTCATGGCACCAACGCACAAACACAACTACTAGGAAGATTAGAGAAATCCCATCTGCTTAAACTGCTTCCCTTTTCCTGCCAGTATTGATCACTCTCTGATAACCCTGGTGATGGAGACTTAAGCCCCAGTGCCACTAACTGTGACTGGCACCAGTGTGATGACTGTATTTCCCATGGGACCACCCTCCCAGCTCTGTGCAGTCCATCTCTGCTCATCTCAGCACAGCAGTAGTCTCATCTCTGCTGGTGGGGTCCCACACCTCGGCCCCCAGCAGCAGCCCCCAACAGCTCTTGTGCAAGGCATTAGACAAAACTGTAGCAGAAAGATGGGTCTTGCCTTTTTGTTTGGCTGTTTAACCAAACTGAGATGGTCCGGATCATGAGAAAAAACAGCAGACAACAGAAGGAATTACAGGAAATGTAGATCTTAGTTGTCCTCGCACGATTGCAAGTTGTTATGCTAGTTTTATTCATACTTGGAAATGTCACCTCTTTGGGCTGTGGCCAAAAATATTAAGTTCTAGTCCACGCTCGAAAAATAGAGGCTTTGACCGAAAGTATCTTTACTAAGCTTTAACTAAACCATTTGTTATCAGTAATTGCTGCAAAATAAGAGACACTCTGTTCAGCCCTGCATCTTTGGAAGGAAACACAATAAGTAATTATGAGTTTACAGTGCAATTACATAATGGTTTAGTCTCAAGCATTTTCCTTGGCGGTAGACAATTCGGTCATTAGGCTGCAAACTCAGAGTGGGGTTTCGCACTTTTGCCTCCCTGTATCATTTGGACCTGGGGAACACAGCCTTCCATGATTTCAAGTGCTCGGTGTTGTGGTTCTGCTCCCCAGAAAGAGGGCACCTCCCACAGCCAAATGCACACCTTTGGTGAACAACGTTTTCCACGGACTCTGTGGGAATTTCGCCAACGCTGAATCCATAAAAACCTTTTTCTAGCCCAAAGTTACGGGTCTCCTAACCGAATAATGACTTAGCTCACCCTGACTCCATTTGAGAGCACAGATAAGAACACAGCAGAGACTAATCTCCCTGGGAGGCAGTCACACGTGTATGCTGTGCTATTGCAGTCTTAAACCTTCCGGCAGTGCACGCATTGGGCTCTGGTAATGTTCCCCTCCAACCTCTCTCCTGGAGTTGGCCAATTGCTGTAGATGGTGGGGAGTTAGTCATGGTGGTTGATGACAGGTTTAGGGCATGTGTTCCCATACTACCACAGAGAAGCAATTTGAATTATAGGAATCCCCTCCTTTTATTTTTCTCCCTTTCTGCAGTGGGCCCAACACCCATTAAGACTGGTCATTTACCTGCTCTCTTGTCATCTCATCTCAGTATCTCAGCTATGAGATCCAGCTCCTGTTCTTATTTTTGGCAAGTAAACACAGTAACCCTGTGCATGCACTAGTGCTTTTTGGTGTTCTTGCTTATTCTTTTGATGGGTCAGAAGATGCCTTCAGTGCTGTCCAATCCCCTGCTGTATTCAAATAAATTGCTTTTTTCTTTTTTTAATCTTCTAGAAAACACTGTTTGCCCTCTAGGGCTGACAGTTATTCCCATACGCTCAGAAGCAACAAAACCCAAACACACTACATCCTTTGTAGTCAGCTTTGCAGGTAAGAGAAAAGGTACCCAAAGTTCTGCTTGTAGAGGGCCTCTTAAAGAGTGGGGGGAGGCAGTGACTAGGGGATGTGCTCATAATAATGTTTACCTGAAGTGCAGCCCATGAATGCTGAGGGGATGTACCACGATGACCACCGACATAAGACCCTCCTCTAGGCTTTTCACAAAGCTTTTCATGAGCTGGGAGGCCATAAAGGAGGAGATGCAGTGGGATGCACATTGTTTAGAGGGAACTGCAGGGCTTGTTAGAGGAATGGAGGAAACAGGCAGCTGCACAGCATAGTGAGGAGGATCTCTAAAGCTCAATGAGTGCTTAACTGCTCCTACATCTCTTCTTTTGTCTGTTGTGCTATTCATCAACCCAGACTCTAATAAGCAGGTGGACCCAGCTCAATGCAATAAAGCAAACGAGCTGGGGTTGGAGGTTTCGCAGCAGAGGCTATAAGGCATTGAAACTGCAGAGATGGAAATCATTGCTGTGAAAGCACTTTTCATCACTTTCTTCCCATGAGTGGAAATCCTTACACCTCCTGCCTCCTCACTCCCAATACCCCAAAAGACATTCAACTGCATTGTGTAACACGGAAAAACTTCATCTGCAAGACAGGTCCACAGCAGCAGGGCTTCTCCCTCACCCTTGGGGAGAGCTTTTGGGCACAGGCAAAGGAATGCGAGGCAAATTGTTGTTTCTGAGTTAGATTGCCATAAAAAGCCTAAGCCATCAAATGACAGAGACAAGGAATAAGAGGGAAGGATGGCAGAGAGAGAGTTGAGATGGAAGAACAATTTTGCAGATTGTTTTTTGTTTGGGTTTTGAAGAATAAGAGGATTGCACTCCCAGCATATGATGCACAGTAAATGCTGAAAGGCCAAGCAGAGGAAAAAGGGGGAAAGGCCCTGAAAACCTTCAATACATTATTGAAATATGAGAAGTAAAAGGTTTTGTTTCCATGGCAACAGGTCCTATGGTGCTTCTGCTGGAGCAATCTACCACAGAAAGAGGACTTTCACTGTTAGGGATGCTGGTAAAGCAAAAGATAATTACAGAGACCCCTTCCCTCAACTGGGTGCATTTGTAAATATTCTACTTGATGTATGTAAGTGCTCAGATGTTACATAACCCCCAGAAATGGGTGTCTCCCATGACACCAATGAGTGAGCTCCTGGGTATGTGTAGGTGACTGTCACAGGCCAAATGTCTGTGAGGATTTGGGTGCACTGTGGGTTTTGGCCCTTCCACCATGCTTCTTTGATGTACAAATACAGCCTGAGGTGCCAATAGAAACTTAAGAGTTAAAATCCTTCTTGGCTGCAGATTTTGGATTATGAAGTTGCAGTTCTCTTCCAAGATAAGAGGACTTTGTTCCCATCTGTCACCTTCCGTTGCCCACATACATATACGTCAAGGCTGAGGTGCTCTGTAGCAGTTGTTTTGCCACAGCAGCACAGCATGAAACAATTCAAGAGAAAAAGGGAGTATGAAACAGGAGAGGGAACTTAAGAGATACAGAAGATACTGATATAAGAAGAACTGGAACAGGACTCCAAGCATAGCTTTCATCCTCTTGCAAAGAGCATCATTAGATCATCACTTACTAAAAATGATCAGCTCTAATACTAACTGAAACTGTCTATGGTATGGTGATGCTCAGAAGCTCAAAAAGAGACTGCTATACATGTTGTAAAAAAAAAAAACACCCTTTGCTCCAAAGAACTTAAAATCCAAGTGGGTAAGAGAAAGATTTAGATATCTGTATTTTGCAGATGGGAGGCAGGGACGAGGTGTAAGAGGTTAAAACACCTTGTCTAAAGTTGCACTGGAAGTTTGTGATAGAATTGGTTGAACCTACAGCTCCTGACCTCCATCCAAATGTCTAGTGATATAAATATCTCCAGAATAGTATCTCCAGGTGTTCAGTTGAAGAATTCAGCAGGTGCATGTCAGCTGCTGAGACCCAGCATAATTGTACAGATGGAATAAATACAGGCAGCACAACAGCTCCATGGCCATGGGAATGTTACAGACACTCCTCTGTCCACCGTAGTTTCAGCAAAGACATTTTCTTCCTAAACTAGAAACAGCACCAACTAAACAAAACAAAACAAAAAAATAACCCATTGTCCTTCAGCCATAATAGCATATTACACAGAGGAAGCAGGAGGGCATTTTCCAGCTGGAAGATATCTCTACACTCATCGGCTGCAGTATAGTCACTTAGGGCAGCAACTACCACCCTCTCCTGTATTTTAAGGACCAGACCCTGAAAGGACATGCTGGGAAAAATTTCTATTGGGCATATCTATCTGGTGTCCTTCCTCCTCTTTTTGCTTCTGCCTGACTAACTTTTGGGAAAAGAAACATGGGGAGCAGGCAAGTGGAGACTGAGGTGTGCCAATAGCTAGGGAAAACAAGTACATGTGTTCTCAGGTACCAGTGCCAGGATCAGCAGCAGGCAAACAGGTTACAAAACTGTGCTCCAAATGAGCAATCCACCTCTGGATCCTGAAGGGAAAAAGGCATTAGGGCCCACACAGCAGTACCATTTCCTTTCTCTGAGGAAGGAGCTGCCAGTAAATGCCAATCACAGCCTGAAGCTGGCAAAGCACTTACAGAAAGCAGACCAGGCAGAGACCAATGGCCGTAGATAACCTCCTCCTATTGCTCTCTGCAGTTTTGCATTGCAAGGCTTTCTCTCCTAAGTGCTACAGGCTGGCCACCAGCCCTTCTTTCATCCCACTTAGTCAAGTGCCACTCACACCTCCCTGCCACCACCATCAGCATGGCAGTGACAAACCATAACAGCAAAACTCATGTAGCATCTTGTCCATCCTGTTTTCACGTTCTACTCCAGTCACCTATCATGGATTTTTCCTGTAAACTCTTGGGATACACAAAATCTACACATCTACATCTGCATGTGCACAAGGCTCTGGCCCCTGTTAGCCTCGTATCACTACAGTCATTAAGGATAGCATCGCATTACCCATCACATTACCAAAGAGGTAGATTTCTTTCTCTGATCAGGCATCAGAACAGCATGGTGGCCATTTGAAAAGATGAGTTGTGGATTTTGAGTCAACTATGTTGTGTTGGGTTTGCATGGCAAGGTTTTGGTAGTGGGGGGGAACTACAGGGGTGGCTTCTGTGAGAAGTTG
Source organism: Balearica regulorum gibbericeps (assembly GCF_011004875.1). Taxonomy (NCBI): domain Eukaryota; kingdom Metazoa; phylum Chordata; class Aves; order Gruiformes; family Gruidae; genus Balearica; species Balearica regulorum. Next base: position 54,433,024 of record NC_046184.1, read on the forward strand.
CTAGAAGCTTCCCCTGTGTCTGATAGAGCCAATGCCAGCTGGCTCCAAGATGGACCCGCTGCTGGCCAAGGCCAAGCCAATCAGCGCCTCTGTGATAACATATTTAAGAATGGGAAAAAAAAAAACAGTTAGAGAGAGGTTTTGCAGCCAGAGAGAGGAGTGAGAAGATGTGAGAAACTCTGCAGACACCAAGGTCAGTGCAGAAGGAGGGAGAGGAGGTGCTCCAGGCGCCAGAGCAGAGATCCCCCTGCAGCCCATGGAGGGAGGGTGATGGGGTGTAGAGATTCCACCTGCAGCCCGTGGAAGACCCCATGCCAGAGCAGGTGGAGGCACCTGAAGGAGGCTGTGGGCCTGTGGGAAGCCCACGCTGGAGCAGGCTCCGGGCAGGACCTGTGGCCCCATGGAGGGAGGAGCCCACGCTGGAGCAGGTTTGCTGGCAGGACTTGTGACCCCGTGGGAGGGACCCACGCTGGAGCAGTCTGCTCCTGAAGGCCTGCACCCCATGGGAGAGACCCATGTTGGAGAAGTTTGTGAAGGACCATCTCCCGTGAGAGGAACTCCACGCTGGAGCACAGGAAGAATGTGAGGAGTCCTCCCCCTGGGAATGAAGAAGCGGCAGAAACAACGTGTGATGAACTGACTGTAACCCCCATTCCCTGTCCCCCTGTGCCTCTGAGGGGGGCGGAGGTTGAAGCTGGGAGTGAAGTTGAGCCCGGGAAGAAGGGAAGGGTGTGGGGGAGGTGTTTTAAGATTTGATTTTATTTCTCATTGCTCTACTCTGTTTTGCTTAGTAATAAATTAGATGAATTTTCTAAGTTCAGTCTGTTTTGCTCATGACGATAATTACTGAGTGGTCTCTCCCTGTCCTTATCTTGACCCATAAGCTTTTTGTTATACATTTTCTCCCCTGACTAGTTAAGGAGGGGAGTGATAGAGCGGCTCTGGTGGGCACCTGGCCCCCAGCCAGGGTCAACCCACCACATATGTCTTTTTTATTTCTCTTCCTTGCAATATTCTTCATGTAGAGTCAGAGAAAACCTGCAGAGTTTTTCTACAGGGCTCCTCTGCAAGTATGCAAAGCTTCCAGAAGGTGATCCTGGAGAAGCATTTTCAGTAGCCCTTGGAGGCAGGGCAGTGACACAGGGACACTCACAGCAAGATACAGAGTGCAGGACTCAGGGCGCACAGAATTAGCAAATGTGACAGGACTGAAAATCCCGCAAGGAACTCAAAGATCCTGTAAATGATCTGCCTCACAGCTCACCTCAGATCTCCATGTTTAGGTATAAAAATCATCCTGGGCCCAACTCAGGGAGTTTCATATGTTGGAGTTGAACGTGCAGGACTCTGGAGGGGGAGGAGCAGCAGCTGGAAAAGGCCGGAGGAGAGTGGGAGCACCGCTTCCCTGTGAACACCTCCAGGGCATGGAGTCTCTCCTGGCCCAACACCAAGGGCATCCCAACTTGCTGACTTCGAGTGAACATAGAAAGCACTGTAATTCTCATCTGCCCAGTACTAAATTATCCCCTTCCATTACCCCCTTCTCCTGTAAAAGTTAGAGAAGCATAGGGGCCATCTTAATATTTGGTGGCTTTACATAGCCCACAGCTGCTATGAGTACAGAACTGGTTCTCTAGGTCCTTCTCATGCTAGAGATGCCCCCTACACTGGAGACCATATCAGGAGTGGGAGTCAGCGTACAGCCTTGCACACAGCCTGCCCCAGAGGAAAAACGGTTTTCATCAGCTCTTCTCTGCTAGAGGAGCTGCACCCAGCCCATAATCATCTCTCCTAGTACAAGCTAATAAGCAGGCAGAAAGCTCAGTGCCTTCTCCCTCCTGCGAGGACACCCCACCCGCAGCTGTGCACCTAGATAAAGTGCCAACAAATTATGGAGGCGAGGCAGAAAATCATTCCTACAGCTCCATTTGCAAGATAATTTATAGCATCTGTTTCTGAATTCAAACGAGAGCAACGCTGCAGCCTTTCTAACCTGCTGCTCGTGCTGCAGGGTTGTCACCATCTTCTGGCTGTTCAGGGAGCCTCTGTGAAAGGGAAATGCATTAATGGACCTCAGGCCAGCTATTAGCAGAAGCTTGTCTGGATTGCAATAGAGATCATAGCTTGTTTGGTTGCCCACAGCCTCTGCAGAGGGGTCAAGGACTGGAATAGGTTGACAGAGATGGTATTCCTGCTCTCACCCAGCAGTGCTGGAAGGATCAGCAGTCAGGTGTAAGAGGCAAAAGAGGGCACCATACTTTCTCCAGTCTCACATTAGCAATCATAAGAGAAGTTGCACTAATGTGCCGAGGAAAAGTGACCCAAATGTAGTCACTTTGCCTTTGTCACATTCTCAAGCTGGGAAATCCACTTCACGTACATTGCCAGAGTGCACCAGGCCACCCTGGTTTTTAGGTCACAAAATCTTGTTCAACCTTGGTGGTGTGGGCTGGGGTTAGACTCTTGCCTTGCCTATACCTGGCAGACTGACGCACAGATTAGCATCTCTCCTTTGCAGTATATGCCCTGGTCTCTTGCTTTTTCTCCTGTACACTCACTCCTTTTTTAACTGCATCACAGCTGCCAACCCCCTATAAAACCTGAGTTTCTCACCTACAGCTGGACCCGAGTTCCTACTGGCAAAAAGTAGGGAACTAGATGCTAATCCCCTTCTAAGCAGGATAATAATCTCAAGGGTATCTGCCTGGTCATACCTGGTGCCAGCTCAGAAGACAGACAAGTTGACAATCAATCCAGACTCCCATGGTAAATGCACTTGCAGAGCCTGACACTCTGCTCTAACTTGGGTATCTCTAAGACTAGGGTGAATTTTCCTTTGGAGGTCCACACGTCTGTATCTTGGCCACTGGAGTTATAGAAGACATGTCCCCCTTTCCTCAGTAAATGATTGGATTAACCTCTCTGATGCTCTGCCCATGAGGACTATAGAAGACCTGCCGTGTGGGCTGAGGCACATTGTGGCAAGTCGTGGTTCACACCGTGATGCAGGCTGTGCCTGAGCCACTCGGGCAGAGCTGCCCAGTGCTGCTTCTCCTGTGGTTGGTGCCTCCTGCCAGGGAGGGGGCAGAAGGGCAGCAGCAAGCGCGGCCGCGCTGCAGAGCATGCCTTGCGGTGCTCCTGCTGCCACTGGCCTTCCAAGAGCCCATCTGCTCCTCTTGCCCCTCCCTCTCAGTTTATGCAAAGCAGATCATTAGTACCATTAGCAGCTGAGCACCATCTCTGATTGTTCATCAGTGATTCCTTTGTCACCCTCCATCACTCCTGTTGAGCCTCATTAGTGCTGCTAGGAAGCAGGGGAGCTGCTTGGATATTTATAGGAAGGGTAGGGTGTTCTTTACTCTTTATTGCTAATATCCCTTCTCCACTCATCATGTCTTCCCTCACCCCAGCCCTCTCCAGAGAGCCTCCTTTTAATGTGGGGGTTATCCAGGGGGTATACTGAGACAGGACAGGACTAGACTTATGGTTTTCAGTCAGGGAAATGAGAAAGGCAAGCTGGAGGTATGCAGAAGCTCAGTCCTTGGTCAGGAGTGTACAGGTCTGCGTAGGCTGGGTACCTGTCAGGGGGCTGAGAGTGTGCCCCTGTGCATACACAAATCAGCTGGGATGATAGCTGTAGCAAATGAATGCAAAGAGATCATCATGTGCACACATCCATCTTGGGCAGTTATGTGCCCCAGCTACAAGCATGGCAGCTTGCACATGTGGTACCTGTGTCAGGGGCTGGGTGTGAAAGCATCTCCATGCAGGACACCCACCTCCCTGCCTATAAGCTGATGGAGAGCTGTACCATGCTCTCAACAGCCCCACAGGGAGCGACTGCCTTGGTTACTTACAAGAATATTCTTTCATGCAGCACTTAATTATGGAGGCAAATAGACAGAGACTAATCATTCATTCTAATACAGGGGAGAATAATCATTCTGATGGCAGGAGATATTTGGCTTCTCTGGGAGGAGAAGAGATATTGTGAGGAGGAGGAGGAGGCTGAAGAAAAACCACAGGACAAGGAGAGGAGGAGGATGGAGGAACAAAATCCTAAATCAGTTACCTAGTACAGACACCTTTATGACTTCATAAATGGAATATGCTTAGTGTCAGCAATCTTTGCCTTACAGCATCATGAGGATACTTCTCCCTAGTCAAAGCTACAGGCCCTGATTGTGCCAGCAGTCAAACTGGGTGACATTTTAATACCACTTTTCATCTCAAGATTGCATCTTCCTTCTAAAGGGTCCCAAGGAGTTTTTATAACCTTTCCAGACACATAATTCATATCTCATGGCACTGAAATGGAACCTGTTCCTGAGAAGGATGAGCCAGCTCCACCACTGTGCAGGAGTTTTGGACAGAAAGCAGTGACAGCTTCTGTATCCCTCTGAAACCATGGGGTACGCATGTGCATGTGCGTGAGGAGGGGGTTTTCAAAGCAGCAGAATGCAATTGCAAAGTATGGAAGCTGGCCAGGAGCTGTAGCCAAGTCCTCAGCTAATATGTAGGTTAGCACTGGGGAGCTGTAAGAAACAGCACTGGTGATTCAGAGCTTCGCAATCATCCCTTTGTCTCCCTGGTGAATCATGCCCCTACAGGTGATTGGACCTCTGTGTGGCTGGGGATGGCTCTTGACAGAGGCTACAAGCCAAGGTCCCGACATGGGTAGTTGTTCCAGATCAATCGCCAAAAAACAAGGTATCGATCCAAGTGTCTTTAACAAAATCCAGGTTTGGAAAATGGCATCACACACTTCTAAATCCCTCTTTTGGGTTTCAACCAAGTCCCACTACTTTCCTTTACCCTTCAAAACGGTGTCTATCTGGGAACAGAGGTGGCTCTGTTCCCACTCTGCTTCTCCCACGCTCTCCCTAGATGTCTGCTCCTTGCTCACAGCTGGCATGAAGACCCTGGGTGAAATGGATCTTCTGCTGGAGACGGTGTACCTACCAGGCTGTTACACCCAGAGCTGTCCTGCACCGTGGCTGGTGAAACGTTGCCCTGTGCTGTCCCCAGTGAGGAGTCTTCCTTGATCCCCACTGAGGATGGAGCTGGCTGACAGACATGAGGCAGGGATGGCCTTCACTGTCTGGGATGTGCTGCTCAGCTTTGTCCTTCAGACCTCACAGAGAATCAGCATCCTCAACAGAATATGAATGAGGGCCATGTGAAACTTGAGGAGAGCCCTCTATGCCATAAATGTGTCAGGAAGTGACTCTTCCCTTCCTCAGCCAGTGGGCTGCTGCAGCAGCAACCCAGAGCTTTTGGGGAACACCTGGCCTCCTACATAAAAAGAGACCTCTCTCTCTCTCTGGCTCCCTAAGTAGCAGGAGGAGAGCTTTCCCTGCCCTCTGCAGCTGCAGGCCATCATGCATACAGTATTATGTTTGTGTATCATCTCCTCCACCTTCCTCATTGCTGCATCTCTCCATTTTCAGCTAATACAATTGACTGCTCTGGTTATGAAGAATCATGGTACCTAGGGACCAGGAGTAATACATAACATCATACTGCCATTTTCACATCCTAAAGCTGTGCAAACATTAACTAATGCTAACTCTAATTTACTGCAACTCACTGGAAAGTAGGTGTGCTGGTTTTGGCTGGGAGAGAGTTAATTTTCTTCATAGTAGCTGATATGAGGCTCTGGTTTTGATTTGTACTGAAAACAGTGCTGATAACACAGGGATGTTTTCCTTACTGCTGAGCAGTGCTTACACAGAGCCAAGGCCTTTTCTGCTTCTCACACCACCCCACCAACGAGTAGCTGGGGGTGCACAAGAAGTTGGGAGGGGACGCAGCCAGGACAGCTGAGTCCAGATGACCAAAGGGATATTCCATGCCATATGATGTCATGCTCAGCATATAAAGCTGGGGGAAGAAGAAGGAAGGCGGGGGGATGTTCAGAGTGGTGCCATTTGTCTTCCCAAGTAACAGTTATGTGTTACGGAGCCCTGCTTTCCTGGAGATGGCTGAACATCTGCCTGCTGATGGGAAGTGGTGAATAAATTCCTTGTTTTGCTTTGCTTAGAATCATAGAATCATAGAATGGTTTGGGTTGGAAGAGATCATCTAGTTCCAACCCCTCTGCTACAGGCAGGGACACCCTCCACTAGACCAGGTTGCCCAAAGCCCCATCCAGCCTGGCCTTGAACACTTCCAGGGATGTGGCTGCCACAGCCTCTCTGGGCAACCTGTTCCAGTGCCTCACCACCCTCACAGTAAAGAATTTTTTCCTTATAACTAATCTAAATCTACCCTGTCTTTGTTTAAACCCATTACCCCTTATCACTGCACTCCTTGATAAACAGTCCCTGACCATCTTTCCTGTAGGCCCCTTCAGGTACTGGAAGCCCAGAATTAGGTCTCCCTGGAGCCTTCTCTTCTTCAGGCTGAACGACCCCAAGTCTCTCAGCCTGTCCTCATAGGACAGGTGCTCCAGCCCTTTGATCATCAAAGCCACGCTTGCATTTGTGGCTTTTGCTTTACCTATTAAACTGTCTTTTTCTCAATCCATGAGTTTTCTCACTTTTACTTTTCTAATTCTCTCCCCCATCCCACCAGGGGATAGTAAACAAGTGGCTGTGTGGTGCTTAGTTGCCAGCTGGGGTTAAACCACAACAGTCCTTTCTGGCACCCAATGTGGGGCTCAAAGAGTTCAAGATAACGACAGATTTGATTGGAATCTGCCAGATTGAATTTATAGCTGTTATTGCTGTTTAGCTATTAATTGGCAGGCTCCTGTGCTTGCCATGGGGCTTGCTTTCCTTATTGTATATTAGAGTCTAGTCCTCGTTAGCAGCTGCTTTTTGCTTTCACTGCTCGCTGTACTGCTGTACAGCTTATCATCTGACTCTGCTGTGCCTGGGAACATTTTGATAACAGCAATGGCCATGTGCCTGGGCTGGCAGATGGCCAGGGTATCACTGCTGCTTCTGTGCTGCTGGACCGGACAGACTGGAGCTCCAGTGTGAACTGGAGTCGAAGGCACTGTGACCTGTGGATGAGCCCACGTGGGAGCAGGACACCCCGAAGCATCTGTGGCCGTGAATAAGTCCACATCTGAGCAGGTTTATCTCAAAGTGTCTGTAGTCATGGTTATGTCCGTGCCACAGAAGGTATACCTTTGAAAGGACTGTGGCCCAAGGACAAGTCCATGCTGGAGATGGTGCACCTTGAAGCATCTGTGGCTGTGCATGAGGTCATGCTGGGGCACCTCAAAGCATGTGGCCATACATAAGCCCACCACAGAGCAGGTACACTCATGGAGGGACTGCAGGCATGGGTAAGGCCATGTTGGAACAGGTTCACTCCTGAAGGGGCTATGGCTGTAGGTAAGGCCATGCTGGAGGAAGTATATCTCTGAAGACATTGTGGCCCACGGAGAAGGCCACGCTGGAACAGGCTGTGGATAATAAGTCCGTGCCGCAGCAGGCATACCCATGAAGAGACTGTGGTTCATAGATAAGGCTCCACTTGGAGCAGGTGCTCCCCTAAGGGACTGCAATCTGCGGGTGAGTCCAAGCCAGAGCAGGGACAAGGGGAGGACTTCATTGCTGTGTTAAACCCTATAACCTGGCCCAAAGGGTCCAGGGGTGGAGACTGTGATGGAAATACCTTTAAATTGTTGTAACCTCAGATTTGAGTTGCACGTTATAGGAATTACTATAGCAGGAACCATCTGAACCAATGGAGGACAAGCCTTGCAAGAAGCAGTGCAAGTGCAGCAGTGACCTGACCTGATCTGGCTTTGGTGCCCAGTAACTCCACACAACACACCACCTCTCCCATCCTGAGTGACCACCGTAACACATGGAGCCCAAAGTCATGGGCTAAATGAACTTACTGGACATTTTGTGGACATTTATGGACATTTTACAGGAGTGGTCCATAGACTAAGGGAATTATATCTGTGTATTATATCAAGGGATGGGAAGGGGGGTGGTGCATAACGAGAATGTGTTGGATAGTGTGGTACCTGAGCATGACATAAATGGTATGGAATAAGGGGTGGAGAATGTGCTGGTTTTGGCTGGGATAGAGTTAGTCGTCTTCATAGTAGCTGGTATGGTGCTGTGTTTTGGATTTTTGCTGAAAACAGTGTTGATAATACAGAGATGTTTTCCTTACTGCTGAGCCGTGCTTACACAGAGCCAAGGCCTTTTCTGCTTCTCACCCCACCCCACCAGCCAGTAGCTGGGGGTGCACAAGAAGTTGGTAGGGGACACAGCCGGGACAGCTGATCCCAGCTGACCAAAGGGATATTCCACACCAAATTACATCATGCTTAGCATATAAAGCTGGGGGAAGGAGAAGGAAGAGGAAGATGTTCAGAGTGGTGGCGTTTGTCTTCCTAAGTAACAGTTATGTGTTATGGAGCCCTGCTTTCCTGGAGATGGCTGAACACCTGCCTGCCGATGGGAAGCGGTGAATGAATTCCTTGTTTAGCTTTGCTTGCACGCATGGCTTTTGCTTTACCTATTAAACTGTCTTTATCTCAACCCATGAGTTTTCTCACTTTTACTTTTCCGATTCTCTCCCCCATCCCATGGGGAAAGAGTGAGCGAGCGGCTGTGTGATGCTTAGTTGTCAGCTGAGGTTAAACCACGACAGTAGGTAAGTTTAATATTAGCCCCATTTTTTAGCTGATGACACTAAGATTCAGAAGGACCAAGATTCAGAAGGACTTTTGCTTGAGTTCAGCAAAAGAACCAGGATAAAAATGGGCAAATATGTTTTCTAGGCTATTTCACCATCCTGAGAGATATTCTGGCCTCCCACACAACATGAATTTGCCCCAGCCATACCTCAGGAGCTGAGGACAGGATGCCTCAGACCTGCCATGCCATAGCCCCCTCAGAAGTGCCTGTGTTATGCCCAACCAGCTGGGAACCCCTCCCCTGGCTAGTGGTACACTCACCCGCTGCCATGTCCCCCAGAACATCCAACTGGCACACACGATGCCACCAGGACACAAGGAGGTTTCCTGAAGTCACAGTCATGCAATAGTAGGGCACAGGCTGCCCCTTTTCTCCCATTTTCCCACCTGAAAGATGTTCAATGAAATGGCAAAAGTCTGCACTGACTCTGCTAGAAGCCATATTACGAGTGTAAAGTTATATTCTGAAGTCATGGTCTGGTTAGCAATTGCTGGAGAATATATGTAGTTTCTAAATGCTACAATCCTTTCTTTAAACAGAGCATGGCCTTTGTGCAGGGACATTTCAGTTTTAGATACTCTAAGTCACTGCTATGTTATTCTGTCCCCAGAAACTACCTGTGCTTTCTTTGCTTTCTCTCTTGTTCTTCTCCACTAAAATCCAAAGCTATCTAGAACTTCAGCATTTCACACTCAGGAAAAGAGCCAGGAAAGTCCTTCCTTCTTCCTTCATTCTTACTCCTCTGCCTCATAGCAGACCTTTCAGCAAAGTCATCAGAAGTACAGCTGATGGACATTCTGCAAGATTGGTTTAAGAGAGGTTCTCCACTAGATAACTGCTCAGGCAGTTAGTCTGCCTCAAAATTTCCTCAAGCCACTTCTATCAGCAGTAGCCCTCACCTTCACTGCTTTCTGGGTCATCACACTCTTCTAGCTGCTCTGCTGCAGTAGCTTCCTACCCAGAGGTGGCTGTAGTTCCCTCAAGGATGCATATACTGGGTCTTCCTTCATTGCATTGCTTCAAAGGGAGCTGGTGCTTTAAGCTAAGCTGTCCCCACCTTTGCAGAACAAGAAGTCAGGGTCTCTCTCTTGCACACACCTTGTGAAAGTTTCTCTGTTTAGTGTTGTTTACAAGAGCAGAAAAGGTTGGGGAAATATCACAGCTAAAATGAGTGGTGAAAAGAGTTTTGTCCAATACCAGGAATGGATGGGAAGAGGGGTCAAAAGTAGCGCTGGCCAAAGTTGATGGTTCCTGAGTGAAACAGGATGTCACTGTACAGTCCTCTTCTTTTGTATCATTTTGCCATTATATAAACCCCAGGTACACTCAGTTCCGGGCCATTCTGGCCCCTGCTTGCCAGGAGGGCAGAGTGGAGTCAGAGAATGCATGGAGAAGAGCAACTAAAATGGCCAGGGAGATGGAGCAGCCACCTTGGGAGGAGAGACCAAAATGGCTGGGGTCTTTGCTTTTGAGAAGAGGATGGTAGGAAGCTTTACAGACTTACTTATCCACCATAAGCTTTACTTATCCACCAAGGCAGTGGATAAGGTGAAAGCGGAACTACTGTCACCGAAATCCGGGAATAAACCTCGTAACACCAATGTAGTGTTAAAAGGCAGGCATTCTTTATTGCAGCGCTGGATGCACGGGGGATAGCTCCACCCAACGTGCATGCCAGGTGATCACCAACACACAGGTTATGTAGGATCAAAACATACATATTCATTATTTTCCCGAGAAAAGGTGATTCTATGATAATCATTTCTAGGATTCATTTCCATATTCTCCTCCCCATCACGCATGCTCAGTGATTTGAGTCGGTGGTCCTCAGGGGTCTCTGGTGGTCGTCAGTGGTCTTGCACCTGTGTCCGCTGGATGACCCCCTTCGTGCAGGCATGCGCAGTACCCTTGTTGTGCAGGTACATCTGTACCTGTCCATAGCAACTTACTTTATAAGATTAATATTCCCGGGCCTATTGTCCGGTTGGGTAGGGACTGTACAAGGAACATAGCAGCATTGTATCTTGCCACGGTCATCTTGCCACTTGCCATGGTTAGCTAGCTTCATTACCTATTACCTTGGTTACAAACTAATTATCTCAACCTGATTCTATAGTTTCTATTTCACGGCCCCTATCCTACGGTTACATTTCCCCCCTTTGGAAGTTTTGAAATAATAACTTTTCAATACTTCCACTCATATTTTCCTATTCTAGACATATTACAGATGTTCTTAAACTTGTAACCATAGCATCTATGCCCCAGTGTGTCTGCTCATGTTCCTCTTTTGCAAGTTCCAACATAATTTGTGGGGTCACTATTACCTGATTTTCTCATGTTACCCACCATCCTTCCATATTCTGAGATGCTTTTAAGTGCTCTGCCAATTGTTCACCTAGTTTACTGTATCTTACTCTTATGTTCGGAATCTTTACCTGTTTTACTGGTACTAGTGCAAGGATACCTTGTTCTGCAGCCTCTTTTGCAGCTTTATCCACCAACCGATTACCTATATTGACAGCCGTCTGACCAAATTGATGAGCCTTTCAATGCATTACGGCCACTTCCTTTGGTTTCTGCACATCTTGTAGGAGTTGAAGAATTTCCTCCTTATGTCTTATAGGTGATCCTTGGGCTGATAACAGCCCTCTTTCTTTCCAGAGAGCTCCATGAGCGTGGATCACATCAAATGCATATTTGGAATCCGTCCATATGTTTACCCTTTTCCCTTCTGCCATCCGTAAGGCCTGCTTTAGCGCCACCAATTCTGCTTTCTGTGCTGATGTATTTGCAGGTAGTGTCCCTGACTCCAATATCTTGGTGGTGGTAACAACAGCATACCCAGCCATTCGCCTTCCTGCTTGCACAAAACTGCTTCCATCCGTAAACAGTTCCAGATCAGGATCCTTCAAAGGTTTGTCCTTCAGGTCCAGTCTGCTGGAATAAACTTGTTCAATGGTTAGCAGGCAATCATGTTCCAATTTCTCGGTAGGATTTTCTGTTGACAGGAACATTGCTGGATTTACAATTGCTGTGGTTTTTAATTCCACATCATCTTGTTCCAATAGGACAACCTGGTATTTCAACATTCTGCTAGGGGATAACCAGTGACCCCCCTTTTGTTCTAAAAGACAGTTATTACCATATGCGGTACATATACCACTATCTTTTGGCCCATAGTCAATTTTCAGGCTTCCTGAATCAGCAGCACCATTGCTGCCACGGCACACAAACATCCCGGCCATCTTTTACTCACGGTGTCAAGTTGTTTGGAGAAGTACCCCACCGGTCGCTTCCAGGATCCCAGCTGTTGCGCCAGCACTCCAAGGGCCAGATGTTGCCTTTCGTGTACAAATAGCTCAAAAGGTTTAGTCAGATCAGGTAAACCCAATGCAGGGGCCATCATTAATGCCTTTTTGAGTTCTTTAAACGATTTATGGCATTCAGGTGTCCACGTCAAGTATTGATCTTTAGATTCCTTCAGGGCTTCATATAGGGATTTCACATACAGTCCATAATTTAGAATCCAGAGTCGACACCACCCAATCATTCCCAAAAAGGTTCTCAGTTCCTTTGGGCTGTTAGGTTCGGGGATCTGACAAATGGCTTCTTTTCTTTCATTTCCCAATTGTCTCTGTCCTTGAGATATCTCAAATCCCAAATAAATCACTGCTCCTTTCCCTGTCTGGGCCTTGTTTCTGGAAACTCTATATCCTCCTTGGCCCAGGAAATTCAATAAACTGACAGTAATTTCAAAACATGTTTCCTTACTTTCTGCTGCTATCAGGTTGTCATCCACATACTGTAATGATTTTGTTTTTCTCCTTGATTTTGTTTCTTCCACATTTCCAACTCTTTTGCCAATTGGTTTCCAAATATTGTAGGGCTATTTTTAAATCCTTGTGGAAGTACAGTCCACGTTAGTTGTGTTTTTCGTCCTGTAGCAGGACTTTCCCATTCAAAGGCAAATATGCCTTGACTTTTCGTATCCAGAGGTATGCAAAAGAAGGCATCCTTTAAATCCAGTACAGTAAACCATTTATGCTCCTCCCTCAAGGATGTCAGCAAGGTATATGGATTGGCTACTACTGGGTGTATATCTTGAACTATCTATCTGATTTATGGCCCTTAAGTCCTGAACTAATCGGTATTCCTTACCTCCTGATTTCCTTACTGGCAATATAGGGGTATTGTATTCTGATTCACATTCTACTAACAGCCCATATTCTAAAAATTTTGTAATTAATTCCTCTAATCCCTTCTGAGCCTCCAACTTAATAGGATACTGTTTTTGTCTTACCGGCTTGGCTCCAGGTTTTAAAGTCACCTTTACCGGTTCTGCCAGTTTGGATCGTCCTGGAACTTGTCCATACCAGGGGGGTAACTGCATTGTCCACCGCTTCTGAAATCTGTTCCTCCTTGGAGGAATCCTGTAACATAAACACTCTCGCCTCTATGGCTTTGATTCTGGTATTAGCAATCTGATTTCTCCATCTTTAAAAATTATTTGTGTGTCTAATTCGCTTAATAAATCTCATCCCAATAAAGGCAATGGACATTCAGGCATGTACAAAAATTGATGTGTTACCCACTGTTTTCCCAGCTTAAATTTTAATGGTTTCAAGAAAGGCCAGTTCTGTTTTCGCCCCGTCGCACCAACACCCTCTGCTGATTTATAGCTGAGTTTTGCTTTACATGTTTATTATTCTCGGTCAAGATTGCCAGAATTTTCCATCCCTTTACATTTGTCTGACTTCTTTTTCTTTTTCTCTGTTGTTATACACAGTCCAGGCTACTTCAAGCATTTTACCTAAGTCTCTGGACTCAGCCCCTTCCAGTTTCTGGAGTTTTTTCTAGGGCTGATTGTCCCATAAATATAGAGGCCAATTGTATAGCTTCTTCTGTGGTGTTTTTTTGTTTGCTTGCTTGTGGTTTTGTTTGTTTGGTTTGTTTTTTTTTTTTTCTCTGGGTCCAAATTAGTATATTTTCTCGCAGTCACCTTCAGTCTTTCCATAAAGGCTGAAGGGGATTTGTTTAGTTCTTGTCTTTCTTACTTCATATAATTTAGACCAATTAATTGCTTTTGGCATTGCATGTCTAACACCAAATAAAATCCACTTCTGATATCTAGTCAGCATCCCTCTGGGCCCCAGTTGATTAGGGTCCCACTCAGGATTTGTGGATGGAAAATTCTGATCCACTGTCCCTTGTATAATCCCATTAGCATGAGCTCCTTCCACTTGTTTTCTGGCCGTATTTAGTACCATTTTCTTTTCAGTGTCTTCCAACAAAGTATTCAATACTACTTTGAAATCCTCCCAATCAGGGTTCTGGGTTCTGATTATTGTTTCAACTACTTTGGCAACTCTTTCAAGATCATCTCGATAAGTGCCTGCAGTTTCTTTCCCTGGTCTTAAATCAGTTATTGAGAAGGGAACTTTTACCATTACCAGACCCTCATTACCAACTGCCTGTTGAAGAGGGGCCTGGAGGGGAGTTAGTCTGTCTCCTCCCCCTCTTCCCCTTGTCCTCCCAGCAATCGGGCTGAATCCTTCTGCCTCCCCTTCCACAGGAGGGGCGGAAGCATTATTGGCCCCCAGATTTTGATCCCCTCGATCATTTCCTAACCTTCTGCGAGGTGCAACCAATCATTCAACATCATCATCTTCAAATTCACATTTAAAACACCGTTTACCAATATCACAAGCTGAGCAACCTTTTCCAAATTCTTATCAGGTTCCTGCCCCTTTAACGCCATTATCGCAGAACTAGGTGAAACCAATTCACATTGCCTTTGCCATTCTGGATGATTTCGCAGTGTGAAAAACAAATCTACATATGCCATTTCATTCCATTTACCTTCTCTTTTACAAAATAACATTAGTTGCAAAATTGTATTATACTGCAACGTCCCATTTTTCGGCCACTTTTCCCCATTTTCTAAAGTATACAGTGGCCACCAGTGATTACAATATTCAATTAACTGTTTCCGAGTCAAAGGATCAATATTTCCTAAATCCTTCCAGTATTCCAGAATGCATCCCAGTGGTGTTTTTCGTGGGATTGATTTTTTACTCGGAAAAGTACCCATCTCCCAAGGACTCAGTGGTTGTGATTGTGCACTATCACAAGCACTAGTCAGAGGGGCCCTAACCCGTGTTAGAACTCCCTCAAGGATTTCTCTTGGTGCGGGCCTGTCCCACCACGGTGGTAAGAGAAATCTCAACCTTGGAGGCTTCCCCTCCCCTCTGGGCCCTGCTCCACAGGCTTTCGCCTAGCAGAGACTTTTTACCTGAGACGTCTCCCCAGCCCAACTCTGCGCAGTTTTCACCGCGCCTTACGAGCAGGCCTCCCGTCCACGGGGCTCCTTGAATATTCAAATCAAATAAGAATGCCTTTACCTCTCCCAGGGGTCTTGCTCAGAGCTCTTCGGTCCGGGGATCGGAGGTTCTCCCCGAGAATTCCCCGGTGCCGGCTGGAGGTCCTGCGATCCCACGGATCCGTCGAGGTTCAGAAGCAGTGTCCCATCTGGGTCGCCAGAAACTGTCACCGAAATCCGGGAATAAACCTCGTAACACCAATGTAGTGTTAAAAGGCAGGCATTCTTTATTGCAGCGCTGGATGCACGGGGGATAGCTCCACCCAACGTGCATGCCAGGTGATCACCAACACACAGGTTATGTAGGATCAAAACATACATATTCATTATTTTCCCGAGAAAAGGTGATTCTATGATAATCATTTCTAGGATTCATTTCCATATTCTCCTCCCCATCACGCATGCTCAGTGATTTGAGTCGGTGGTCCTCAGGGGTCTCTGGTGGTCGTCAGTGGTCTTGCACCTGTGTCCGCTGGATGACCCCCTTCGTGCAGGCATGCGCAGTACCCTTGTTGTGCAGGTACATCTGTACCTGTCCATAGCAACTTACTTTATAAGATTAATATTCCCGGGCCTATTGTCCGGTTGGGTAGGGACTGTACAAGGAACATAGCAGCATTGTATCTTGCCACGGTCATCTTGCCACTTGCCATGGTTAGCTAGCTTCATTACCTATTACCTTGGTTACAAACTAATTATCTCAACCTGATTCTATAGTTTCTATTTCACGGCCCCTATCCTACGGTTACATTTCCCCCCTTTGGAAGTTTTGAAATAATAACTTTTCAATACTTCCACTCATATTTTCCTATTCTAGACATATTACAGATGTTCTTAAACTTGTAACCATAGCATCTATGCCCCAGTGTGTCTGCTCATGTTCCTCTTTTGCAAGTTCCAACATAATTTGTGGGGTCACTATTACCTGATTTTCTCATGTTACCCACCATCCTTCCATATTCTGAGATGCTTTTAAGTGCTCTGCCAATTGTTCACCTAGTTTACTGTATCTTACTCTTATGTTCGGAATCTTTACCTGTTTTACTGGTACTAGTGCAAGGATACCTTGTTCTGCAGCCTCTTTTGCAGCTTTATCCACCAACCGATTACCTATATTGACAGCCGTCTGACCAAATTGATGAGCCTTTCAATGCATTATGGCCACTTCCTTTGGTTTCTGCACATCTTGCAGGAGCTGAAGAATTTCCTCCTTATGTCTTATAGGTGATCCTTGGGCTGGTAACAGTCCTCTTTCTTTCCAGAGAGCTCCATGAGCGTGGATCACACCAAATGCATATTTGGAATCCGTCCATATGTTTACCCTTTTCCCTTCTGCCATCCGTAAGGCCTGCTTCAGCGCCACCAATTCTGCTTTCTGTGCTGATGTATTTGCAGGTAGTGTCCCTGACTCCAATATCTTGGTGGTGGTAACAACAGCATACCCAGCCATTCGCCTTCCTGCTTGCACAAAACTGCTTCCATCCGTAAAGAGTTCCAGATCAGGATCCTTCAAAGGTTTGTCCTTCAGGTCCGGTCTGCTGGAATAAACTTGTTCAATGGTTAGCAGGCAATCATGTTCCAATTTCTCGGTAGGATTTTCTGTTGACAGGAACATTGCTGGATTTACAATTGCTGTGGTTTTTAATTCCACATCATCTTCTTCCAATAGGACAACCTGGTATTTCAACATTCTGCTAGGGGATAACCAGTGACCCCCCTTTTGTTCTAAAAGACAGTTATTACCATATGCGGTACATATACCACTATCGTTTGGCCCATAGTCAATTTTCGGGCTTCCTGAATCAGCAGCACCATTGCTGCCACGGCACACAAACATCGCGGCCATCCTTTACTCACGGTGTCAAGTTGTTTGGAGAAGTACCCCACCGGTCGCTTCCAGGATCCCAGCTGTTGTGCCAGCACTCCAAGGGCCAGATGTTGCCTTTCGTGTACAAATAGCTCAAAAGGTTTAGTCAGATCAGGTAAACCCAATGCAGGGGCCATCATTAATGCCTTTTTGAGTTCTTTAAACGATTTATGGCATTCAGGTGTCCACGTCAAGTATTGATCTTTAGATTCCTTCAGGGCTTCATATAGGGATTTCACATACAGTCCATAATTTAGAATCCAGAGTCGACACCACCCAATCATTCCCAAAAAGGTTCTCAGTTCCTTTGGGCTGTTAGGTTCGGGGATCTGACAAATGGCTTCTTTTCTTTCATTTCCCAATTGTCTCTGTCCTTGAGATATCTCAAATCCCAAATAAATCACTGCTCCTTTCCCTGTCTGGGCCTTGTTTCTGGAAACTCTATATCCTCCTTGGCCCAGGAAATTCAATAAACTGACAGTAATTTCAAAACATGTTTCCTTACTTTCTGCTGCTATCAGGTTGTCATCCACATACTGTAATGATTTTGTTTTTCTCCTTGATTTTGTTTCTTCCACATTTCCAACTCTTTTGCCAATTGGTTTCCAAATATTGTAGGGCTATTTTTAAATCCTTGTGGAAGTACAGTCCACGTTAGTTGTGTTTTTCGTCCTGTAGCAGGACTTTCCCATTCAAAGGCAAATATGCCTTGACTTTTCGTATCCAGAGGTATGCAAAAGAAGGCATCCTTTAAATCCAGTACAGTAAACCATTTATGCTCCTCCCTCAAGGATGTCAGCAAGGTATATGGATTGGCTACTACTGGGTGTATATCTTGAACTATCTATCTGATTTATGGCCCTTAAGTCCTGAACTAATCGGTATTCCTTACCTCCTGATTTCCTTACTGGCAATATAGGGGTATTGTATTCTGATTCACATTCTACTAACAGCCCATATTCTAAAAATTTTGTAATTAATTCCTCTAATCCCTTCTGAGCCTCCAACTTAATAGGATACTGTTTTTGTCTTACCGGCTTGGCTCCAGGTTTTAAAGTCACCTTTACCGGTTCTGCCAGTTTGGATCGTCCTGGAACTTGTCCATACCAGGGGGGTAACTGCATTGTCCACCGCTTCTGAAATCTGTTCCTCCTTGGAGGAATCCTGTAACATAAACACTCTCGCCTCTATGGCTTTGATTCTGGTATTAGCAATCTGATTTCTCCATCTTTAAAAATTATTTGTGTGTCTAATTCGCTTAATAAATCTCATCCCAATAAAGGCAATGGACATTCAGGCATGTACAAAAATTGATGTGTTACCCACTGTTTTCCCAGCTTAAATTTTAATGGTTTCAAGAAAGGCCAGTTCTGTTTTCGCCCCGTCGCACCAACACCCTCTGCTGATTTATAGCTGAGTTTTGCTTTACATGTTTATTATTCTCGGTCAAGATTGCCAGAATTTTCCATCCCTTTACATTTGTCTGACTTCTTTTTCTTTTTCTCTGTTGTTATACACAGTCCAGGCTACTTCAAGCATTTTACCTAAGTCTCTGGACTCAGCCCCTTCCAGTTTCTGGAGTTTTTTCTAGGGCTGATTGTCCCATAAATATAGAGGCCAATTGTATAGCTTCTTCTGTGGTGTTTTTTTGTTTGCTTGCTTGTGGTTTTGTTTGTTTGGTTTGTTTTTTTTTTTTCTCTGGGTCCAAATTAGTATATTTTCTCGCAGTCACCTTCAGTCTTTCCATAAAGGCTGAAGGGGATTTGTTTAGTTCTTGTCTTTCTTACTTCATATAATTTAGACCAATTAATTGCTTTTGGCATTGCATGTCTAACACCAAATAAAATCCACTTCTGATATCTAGTCAGCATCCCTCTGGGCCCCAGTTGATTAGGGTCCCACTCAGGATTTGTGGATGGAAAATTCTGATCCACTGTCCCTTGTATAATCCCATTAGCATGAGCTCCTTCCACTTGTTTTCTGGCCGTATTTAGTACCATTTTCTTTTCAGTGTCTTCCAACAAAGTATTCAATACTACTTTGAAATCCTCCCAATCAGGGTTCTGGGTTCTGATTATTGTTTCAACTACTTTGGCAACTCTTTCAAGATCATCTCGATAAGTGCCTGCAGTTTCTTTCCCTGGTCTTAAATCAGTTATTGAGAAGGGAACTTTTACCATTACCAGACCCTCATTACCAACTGCCTGTTGAAGAGGGGCCTGGAGGGGAGTTAGTCTGTCTCCTCCCCCTCTTCCCCTTGTCCTCCCAGCAATCGGGCTGAATCCTTCTGCCTCCCCTTCCACAGGAGGGGCGGAAGCATTATTGGCCCCCAGATTTTGATCCCCTCGATCATTTCCTAACCTTCTGCGAGGTGCAACCAATCATTCAACATCATCATCTTCAAATTCACATTTAAAACACCGTTTACCAATATCACAAGCTGAGCAACCTTTTCCAAATTCTTATCAGGTTCCTGCCCCTTTAACGCCATTATCGCAGAACTAGGTGAAACCAATTCACATTGCCTTTGCCATTCTGGATGATTTCGCAGTGTGAAAAACAAATCTACATATGCCATTTCATTCCATTTACCTTCTCTTTTACAAAATAACATTAGTTGCAAAATTGTATTATACTGCAACGTCCCATTTTTCGGCCACTTTTCCCCATTTTCTAAAGTATACAGTGGCCACCAGTGATTACAATATTCAATTAACTGTTTCCGAGTCAAAGGATCAATATTTCCTAAATCCTTCCAGTATTCCAGAATGCATCCCAGTGGTGTTTTTCGTGGGATTGATTTTTTACTCGGAAAAGTACCCATCTCCCAAGGACTCAGTGGTTGTGATTGTGCACTATCACAAGCACTAGTCAGAGGGGCCCTAACCCGTGTTAGAACTCCCTCAAGGATTTCTCTTGGTGCGGGCCTGTCCCACCACGGTGGTAAGAGAAATCTCAACCTTGGAGGCTTCCCCTCCCCTCTGGGCCCTGCTCCACAGGCTTTCGCCTAGCAGAGACTTTTTACCTGAGACGTCTCCCCAGCCCAACTCTGCGCAGTTTTCACCGCGCCTTACGAGCAGGCCTCCCGTCCACGGGGCTCCTTGAATATTCAAATCAAATAAGAATGCCTTTACCTCTCCCAGGGGTCTTGCTCAGAGCTCTTCGGTCCGGGGATCGGAGGTTCTCCCCGAGAATTCCCCGGTGCCGGCTGGAGGTCCTGCGATCCCACGGATCCGTCGAGGTTCAGAAGCAGTGTCCCATCTGGGTCGCCAGAAACTGTCACCGAAATCCGGGAATAAACCTCGTAACACCAATGTAGTGTTAAAAGGCAGGCATTCTTTATTGCAGCGCTGGATGCACGGGGGATAGCTCCACCCAACGTGCATGCCAGGTGATCACCAACACACAGGTTATGTAGGATCAAAACATACATATTCATTATTTTCCCGAGAAAAGGTGATTCTATGATAATCATTTCTAGGATTCATTTCCATATTCTCCTCCCCATCACGCATGCTCAGTGATTTGAGTCGGTGGTCCTCAGGGGTCTCTGGTGGTCGTCAGTGGTCTTGCACCTGTGTCCGCTGGATGACCCCCTTCGTGCAGGCATGCGCAGTACCCTTGTTGTGCAGGTACATCTGTACCTGTCCATAGCAACTTACTTTATAAGATTAATATTCCCGGGCCTATTGTCCGGTTGGGTAGGGACTGTACAAGGAACATAGCAGCATTGTATCTTGCCACGGTCATCTTGCCACTTGCCATGGTTAGCTAGCTTCATTACCTATTACCTTGGTTACAAACTAATTATCTCAACCTGATTCTATAGTTTCTATTTCATGGCCCCTATCCTACGGTTACACTACTGCTCATCAAATGCCATGGTGCTGGGTGGGGATAGGGAAGGCACTTCTGAGAGCAGCTAGGCTCCTGCACTCTTCCAAAATACCATCTCCTACTGGCTCCATAGGACACCAAGAGCTGGGCTGTGGGGACCATTGCTCTGACTTGGTGGGTCATTACATTTTATGTATCATGCACAGCGGATGTGCTTTCATGCAAGCCCAGCCTGTATAGAGACATAACGCACAAATGTCCCAGAAGCACCAGCCACCCCCTGCCTCCGACCCAGTCACACCTCCGTGTAGGCAGCAGGCAGGCAGCGGTACAGGCAGCATCCAGGCACCCTCCAAGCACTGACTCCTTTATACAGCCACAAAATGGATCCAGCGTTATCTGTGGCTATAGCCTCGCACAGCAGGACTTGTGCTTGAAGCCAGCAGGTCTGTGGCTGAGCAGAAGGAATAAAGAAGCCATTCTGCATTCAGGTGGTGAGCATGTGTCCCCACTCTCTGGGAGAAAATGAGGTGGGGGAAAAAGTGCCTAGGGACTTCAGACACTTGTGTTATCCAAGCACCCTGAGGAGCTTAGAGACAGAGTGGGGGATAAAATTGCAGTCATTTCCAATCTCTCTGGGAAGATAAGCATTGGGTCCAGCCAGGAGCCATCTGCCAACTTTCTCCTTATTGCACTAGCTCAACCCTCATTTCCTTACTAGATGTATTTAATAAGCAGTACTCAGTCTGACAGCTGTCTTGCAGCTCACACATGAGTTAGAGCCAGAGTTTACAGAGAAATGAAGACAAGAAAGAACATATATAATCTGTAGAGTTTCACATATATAATCTGTAGAGTTTCTCTCCCCTCATTCACAGCCTGCTGTCTTAATATTCACAACACACCTTTGCCTCAGAACTACAGCCATGCATCAGGGCTTGATCATTCAACATAGTATGTATAGCCTTTGGTAACAGAAGACATCATATGTGGGAACAGGTGGTAGAGAAAGAAAGAAGCAGAGGAGGAGAGAAAATTATCCCTCCTTCAGTTACATTCTGCATGGAGAGGAAAGCAATGTCAAATTGAGGAGCTTTAAGAATTAATTTAACTACAGGCTTTGGAGCACACACCTACCTTCACAGGGCTGCATGTGAATATTCATATTCCTCATGCAGAACATCATCTTTTAGGGCTTATCACACTTTGACTCCTTTGCTAGGAACCGGAGTGCTCTGCTGTTGCACAAATCTCAACTAATGCAGCAGAGTTCAATGAGAGACCTTATTGGAATAGCTTATTTTATTCTAAACCACTGATTTCATTCACACATTCTTTCATGCCCACATGTTCTCAGGCACCAACAGGTATGTGCCTATGTGCTCCAGCTAGGACTCCTTGCAAAGACGGGGGACAAGGGACACGAGCTAATGAGTCATCACATCTCTAGAGTTCCTTTTAGGCAGGCAGACATGGGCTGGTTTTGGACCTGCCTTTTGTTCACTTTAAGGGTTCACAGTGGTTGTGAGCTTTTGTGTCCCCACCCTGTTCCACCTCTCAGAAGTATTAGGAAACATTGCTGATTTACTCATTCTTTTTAGCCTCCTTACCTGGATATCTTTAATGGCTTCAGGCTTGTCCTTTATCTCACCTCTTAATGGCTTCACTCTGTCTTTTGCTTTATTCCCAATCTGGGTGATTCAAGAAGCTGCAAGATGTTCTGTGATCTTGTTAATCTTCTAGCTTCAGTGTCATCAACAGCTGTCATTCCTGTCCTTCTGCCTCATCCTTTGGTGCCGTTCAAGCCCATCCATTCCACTCTCAATGTTTCTGTTAGATTTCTACGATATCTCTGGCTAAGGCATAGTCCCAGCCCACACACCTTCCATCACTATGCCTGGAAGATCCTATCATAGAGGACAGACATTTTAAATGCATGGCATATTTAGCTGAAGAAAAGCTATTTCACTCATTGGTGATTCTTGTGTCTGTAAGAAGCATGTTCTGACTGCACAGTAACCTGGTACAGAGAATTTGTCAACAAGACTTCAGTCACCAAGACACTGTAAGTGTGTAGAAAACCTGTCCTTTGCCTGACCACTGTCAAATCTGGACTATAGGCCAGGGTAATTAGGAAGTGTTTGGGGGAAGTCCACATTTGGACAAGTAAAAAAATTCTGATAGGTTGATTGTTCTTCTTTTTTTACCGATGTCTGTTTGAAGAGGGTTACCTGGTTGGAAAGCTGGGCTGAGCCCTGGCAGAGGGAGACAGCTCGCTAGCGAGCCTGGGAAAGGTTTCTGGTGAGCTGTTTCCTAGCGCTGCATCATTTCTGCCACTCACCATTCAGCTCCTCCGGACTCAAGCAGAGCCCCATTCCCCAGAGTGGTGGCCTACCAGGCATCCAGTAGCTTCTCCTTACAGATAAATTCAGGATCCTGCTGTGAGGGACTGAATGAGGTGCAGATTTACTGATGTACTTGGGTGCCTGGGAGTTTCTGAAGATCCCAGTATGACCCCTGTCAGGCACCTACATACTGTTGTAAATCTCCCAAGGATTCCAGGATTTACCCTGCACACACAAGAAGCCGAGAGCAGGATTGAGATCACCACAGCTTCTTTCTAGGCCTAGACCCCATCCAATAGCTGGAGCTGCCTTCCAGGATGTCCCTTGGAACAGCCATGGCAGCGCAGAGGTGAGACCACTCACTTCAGGAAAGATGGTTTTATTCCTCTACCCATTAGGGTAGGTGCCTAAAATACCAGGACATCTGGGCCAAATTTATTTGTATTGGATTTGGGTCCTAAAGCCTGAAGTACAGACTCACGTCGCTGTCTGCACCGCCTCACCAGAGGTGCCATATGCTGCACGCAGCCCCTCTCCCCGAATGCAGAGCTCACTGTGCTCAGCCCCCAGCACTTCCTAACAACTCAAAATACAGAAGCAGGTCTGTGGCAGCTGTGTGTGCCAGATTTCTAAAGAATTGTGCTATCAGATGGGGATGTTGTGGTTTACCGTTAGCAGAAGAGATTGCTTATATTGTAGGAGAGAAAAAAGTTAGTGTTTGTGGCTGTGCTTCAAAATGACATATAATGTTGTGGGTTTTGTGGGTTTCTTTTTCCTTCAGTGCTTGATAGCTAGTGTCAGAGTTAAGGTTACAGTGTGTGTAGTACAGTGAGGTGGGGTAAGTCAGATCACTGACCCTGCTTGAGGGTCTAAATGACCTCCTGAATTTCTTCCAACCTGAATCTATGGTTTTCCCAAAAATACAGTGACCATTTTCAGTTCTGGAAGAATTGCACTCTGAATATTGGGCTCTGAATTTATCACATATGTTGGCAAAGTGATTTCTTTCTTTCTTTACAGTAATAATCCCTAAAAAAAACTTTAAAAGATCTTACTTAAAATACCTATTAACCTGAAAGACATGTAGTGGAACACACATGAATAAAAGAGCTTAGATTTACAAGCAAAAATAAATGAAAACCAGCAGCACCCAGAAACATAAAGTGGTTTTGAAGATTTTAATAGAGTAGAGAATAAGTTAGCTCCCTTGTGATCACTAGAATAACAGGAGGTGGCTGAAATGGCTCAAATAAAATGCAGCTATTTTGGAGGCGGTGAGCCTTTATGCTCCATCAGCCACTCTCTCTGTGCACCATCACTGAGAAAAATTCTCTGAATTTTCTCCTGGTAAGGAGAAGGGGTAACATTAGCAAACAGACGATACGCATGAAAAGACTGAGGTAATTACATTTAAGGCTAAGGTCTCCTGGGAAGTATGGCAATGCAGAACTGATCTTATCCTGACCATCCTAACCTCTGTCAGTGTATGAGGAGCTTTGGGCAGGTGTCCTGCTCTGTAGAGGAATAAATCAGACCGGTCTTGGCATTGAGATTGCTGACTGGTCATCACAGGCAGCCACACAAGAGATGCTCAGTTTAGGGTCTACAGGACGCTTCCAACAACTGATACAAATTTAAGACCCACAGTATGCCACCATTGTAATGCAGCATTGGAAGAGGTTAGACAGAGCTTAAGTGCTGTCATTGTTGTGAATCTCTGCATTAAAAGGGAATTTGTTAAACAAAATTCCCAGGTGATCCGAGGAGGCAGCGTCCCTGCTCCCTCAGAGAAGGGCTAAAAAGAGTTCAGATATCTAGCAGGAAAATTAATAAGGTCAGCAAATGTCTCTAGCATGTCAGCAGGACATATCAAATGCATCTGAAGCTCTACCACCAATCTGCGATCTGCATCCTGTCCTGAGCTATGACTGTCTCCAGTGATGTAGAGAAAGGTGGAAAAGAAACAAAATTCAGAAGATGGAAGGCAGTAAAGCCTTTCTAAGTCCTGACAATTGCAGAAACATTGAACTATAAGCCTGACACAAGATAAATATAATGGAAACAAACAGAGATTGAGTTTCCTTCCAAACCCATTTGATAAGCCAATGCAATGCATAGTTAAGTACTCGTATTTCAAAGTTACTTCCTTTCTTCAGAAATCCACCTATTTAGTTACATATATGCTTATCAAGCTTCTAACATAATATACTGCTGAGTGGGGTTCAAACATTTCTGTGGTGGAGGTAGTGTTAGAAAAAGAGATAAATTGAGCACTGGAGCTGGTCTGGATACCTTGCCAAAGATCCAGACGGCTAGACATGTTTTCTGCACTTTAAAATCAGCATATTGCATGCAGATGCAGCTGCTTTCAGTCATCTCCACCTTGGTTACATAGCACACAGTCGTCCAGTTGTGGAGAGATGATATTTTTGTGGCATCCACAGCTCCAGAGTGCACACAAATTCATCCCAAAAGCATGTTGCAAATGGTGTCTCCAGCCCTGAAACAGTGACCAGGAGGATGGCAGCAGCACTACAAAGGCTGGCAGGGTGTTGTGCATTGTAGGACAAAGAGATCTTGGACATTGGAAAGGGAACAAACTCTTCCTCGAGCAACAGACACTGCGGGCTCCTCAACATTCACACAGAACAGAGCAGCTCCGCTTTTACACTTCATTTGGAGGGTACAATATGTAACCTGAAAATGAAAGCCGAGCGCATCTGAGATTCCAGGAAGAATTACATTTTTCAAAAGTATATGTAGCCTGCTATGCTAACTGTGCTCTCACTCAGCCTGAAGTTGTAATTTAAATGTGTCGAAATGGGGTAAGAATTGGGGGAGGGGAAGAGAACGCCACGTCTGTCTCCAGCTGGTTTCTCTCGTCTTTGGACAGCACCCAACACTGCAGGACTTTAATCTGGATTGTTAGACTTTGTTCCCCAGGCCTTTGACCATTACCATGCTGGTAAAAATCCCAAACAGCACAGCGATAGCCAAATGCTATTGCAAAGAAAAGATTGGATAAGCAGCATGTAACAACCTCACCTGGAATTTGGCAGCCAAAGTAGAATTAACCTGTGTAGCACTGGAAGAAGCACAAAAGTCCCTGTTCACATCTTTTCCAGAACTGCAGGGCCCAAGCACAGGTGATCCACTACATGTCCACCATAGGATGGCTACCCACTTTATTTTCTTTGAAGTCTTCACATCCATGCATTGATCAGGGCAGATCTGTCTTGGTTACATACACAAAAACAAGTCACAAAGGTACAGCTCTGTGCCAGGGTCACTGGAAGTTTCAAAATATTTGGGGGCACAGATGTATAGAGGGAGAAATGCTGAGAAAGAGAATTTGAGCAGAATATTTGCAGATTCTAAATGGTTGGTTTTGGGGGGTGGAGTGGGAAGGATGAGAAAGTACTCCCATTTGGGGATTTGTTGTCATCTCAAGGTGTGTAGTGTACACCAAGGCTGGGATAGATCGAGGCTTATTGCAGCTCCCATGTACTTAATGACCAGCTGTGGAGGAAAATTAATGGCACGACAAGGGGACTCTCCACTGCCTGTGGACTTTGTGAGCACCAGTCCTCTCTAAAAAATGAAAAGAAAAAAAAAGCTGAAAGAGATTGGACATCAAAGCTGAGCAGGGAGAGATTTTTAACTCACATGAGTATTACCTTCAGATTTGCACAGCAGCCTGTTGCAATCTTTGCGAGCACAGCTGGGCAAGGAGAGGAAACTCCATTCTGGAGAGGATTTCAATATTTGTAGTTATGTTGGGGGGTATGTGTGTCCCAGTTTGGAACAAACCCTCAATGTCTTCCTAGCTTTGGGCAGGCCAACCAGTGGGCTGCCAATAGACCAAGGAAGCCTGTCTCTCTGCAAATGAAAGGCGATTTGCTGCTCAGGTGGGCCAAGGAGGAGACAGGGACATTTCCCAGAGCATCCGGGAACCAGACAGACTGCGAGCCCAACCTGGCAGGCAGCCTCCATCAGGGACGCCCATTGAGATCGAAACTCCAAATTGGAAGATCCTGAAAGCAGAAAAAACAGTCTGTTTGAATTCTTCCAGCTACCCCCAAATGGGAGGCTCTCACCAACTGTTACCAGTATCCTGCCAGACCCTATCTCTAAGCACACAGCAGGACTTTTTTGCATTGTGCAGCAAGGAGCTATTGAATGGAGAAGCCTCATAACCCAGCCCATTGAAATTCACTGAGGACCTGCTGGGCGTGAGGAGTCCAGTCCATGACCAGGGAAAGCCAAATGTTCTCTCTGACACAGCAAGCAGGTTCCATCCCGTTTCAAATGGCTCAAGCAACTGAATGTCTCTGCTTGTCCATTTACATGACCCATTTTCTAATGGTGGCCAAGGGATTCAGACAGCACTATAAACTGCAGTAAAATTTAAAGGCCTCCCTACCCTCAGCCTCTCCATGGCCATGAGCACTCTATAAAATCCTAGATAGATTAAATTAGATAGACAGTATGAGGAACAAGTTAATTGATGGTGTCACCCAGACTGGTACATCTCATTGCTTAATTACCCAGTAAGTCACCACAAGTGGCAGAGCTGTCCCTTTCAATATTTGTAATCAATGGGGAAAAGTTGCCTTGAGGGGCTACCATGCAGCACATGCAAGTACTAACAGAGCCCCTCTCCCTCTTGATGTTGCCCTTGTTTCCTACTGCCCTGGGTAGTGGCCACAATCAGGAGCTAAACGCATCTTCTCCTGCATGGGCCTGAGGACTACCTGGGCAAGAAGGAGGTCTAGAAACAACACCGAGTGAGGCTGGAAGCACTGCCACATCGCAGCAAAAGGGAGCCTCTCTTCTGCCTGACAGCAGCAAATCTCCCACCACATCAGTCAGCTGGAGCGTGGTACTTCAGTTAGGCCACTGAAAGTCTTCACCTCTCCCTCCTTGTATCAGAAAGAGTGTGGCCTGCAGGACTAGGGACGTGATTGTCCCTTTGTAGTGGGCACTGGTGAGTCCACCCCTTGACTACTGTGTTCAGTTTTGGGCCCCTCACGACAAGACAGACATTGAGGTGCTAGAGCACGTCCAAAGAAGAGCAATGAAGCTGGTGAAGGGACTGGAGAGCAAGTCTAAGGAGGAGCAGCTGAGGGAACTGGGGTTTTTTAGCCTAGAGAAAAGGAGGCTGAGGGGAGACCTTATTGCTCTCTACAACTACTTGAAAGGAGGTTGTAGCCCGGTGGGTGTCAGTTTCTTTCCCTCAGTAGCAACCGATAGGATGAGAGGAAATGGCCTCAGGTTGCACCAGGGGAGTTTAGATTGGATATTAGGAAAAATTTCTTTGCTGAAAGGGTTATCAAGCCCTGGAACACGCTGCTCAGGGAAGTGGTTGAGTCACCATCCCAGGAGGTATTTAGAAGACTGTGTAGATGTGGCACTTAGGGACATGGTTTAGGGGTGGACTTGGCAGTGCTAGGTTAATGGTTGGACTTGATCTTAAAGACCCTTTCCAACCTAAATGATTCTAAGATTCTATGATTCCTAATAGCTTCCCCCCATTTGGGAAGGCAGACAAGCCCCCCCTTCCCGCTTTTTTGGGGGCTTTTAACACCTAATTAATTAGTACTCAAGGCAGAGTTTTATGTAAATTTTATTTAAATCCCAATCAG
Organism: Balearica regulorum gibbericeps; assembly: GCF_011004875.1. Lineage (NCBI taxonomy): Eukaryota > Metazoa > Chordata > Aves > Gruiformes > Gruidae > Balearica > Balearica regulorum. The sequence continues at coordinate 54,461,769 of NC_046184.1, forward strand.
TGCTCTCATTTCCGTGCAGAGTTATTTTTACCATAGCATCAGCACTCAGGTGGGCAAGGAACAAAACTACCCAGGGGAGCAGAGCCTGACGTGCCCAGCCTGACAAAGAGACTGGGAGCACTGGGACGGCAGGAGGGGCTGCCAGGTGGCACAGAGATGTCCCCAGTATGCAAGTCAATGCTGAGGGGAAGGGGTAGGAGCAGTTATGGTTGCAGGGCGCCGATAAGCTCTGGCAAGAGTAGAAGCAAGTGAGTCTTGACTGTGGAGCAGACCACAAGGTGTTGTCTCCTGAGGACTAAGTGTCCCTCCAGTAGGGAATGGCTTAACACACAGGGATGTTGATGCTACAGCCACCAAAGGGATGATGACAGCAAGCCTTAAAACAAGTCTGGATTCAGGGGCATTGTTTTTAGCCTATCCACAAAAGCAGGGACTGTCACAGCAGGAATCTCCTCAGTGGAGTCCTCCCAGTCAAGATCAGCTTCCTACTCACTGGAGCTGTCTTGACAGGCACCTTGGGGATCTTCCACCTCTTCCCACTCAGATCCAAGGCCTGTGACCTTCCTGCTTGCCCCATTTCTGTCTTTTGAAACACTGTTAGTCATGGAAGGGCCTGTAGAAACTTCTGTCAGCAGCACTCACATCCTACGAGAGGGAGAGAGAAAAGCACATCTTTCCTGGAATTGGATGTCCAATGAGGTCAACTAGATCCTCAGGCACCTCATCACAGTAACCCATGCATCACAGTAACCCATGGGATCCTTGGCAGCAGCACACCGGGCATCAGCCAACACTGCCTCCTTGTGCATCACTGCTAGGGCAGCCAGGTACGGGACTGAGCCTGCTGGGGTTGGTCCTTCTGCTACCAGGCTTGGGGGAGAGCCAAAGGTGGGAATGGAAGTGTTTTCATCTCTCTCCAGTCTATGGAGAAAGCAAAGATTATTCAGTATCTTCCCCTAGATCATTAGACTGGCCACAGAGAGGAACCAGCCACTAGACACAACCACCCAGATCAGGTAGGAGGACCTAGCAAGAAAGTCCCAAGTTGCTGCAGATTGGGAAAGTGAGCTCAGCCAGGTGATCCAGAAGCAGCAGATGAGTTAAAGCAGTAGGATCCTCTGTTCAGCAGCACAGGACAGCTTCTTCCTGACAGATGTTTCACAATTTCCCTGGGACTGCTTCCTTCTCATGCTGCTTACATTCCCCCTTTCCCTGAGGCAGCCACAGTTCACTGAGGTCAGAAAAAAATAAAAACCTGGTCTACAGTGCAGTCTAGTGGAGAGCAGTTTTTCAGCCACCATATCTGACTCTCCACAGCAGAGACAGCTTTGGGATGGTTTTTTAACTCCTATTCAGATTTTCTAGCAGCAGCCAGGAGGCTGACTCAATGCGAGTGGCTGTGCCTCATGCTGGATGGATTCATGCTGTTGATCCTCTCTGCCAGTCCTTCAACACCTCTCACTGTGCTACTCAACTCTTCAGAGATCTACCGATTTACTAAAAACATCTCCAACTTTAGTTTCTACTTCATGAATCCTTCTCCTACCTTCAGCCTGGATAATTATAGTTTATTTCTTAGGGGACGAGGGAGGAAAGGGTTTCCACTGGAGACACAGTTAGCATCTGCTACCCAGAGAAACAACAAGGGTTCTGTCACTGATAGAAAAAGTCTCAAAAGCAGTATATATTCTTACTGGGAGAAACTAAAAGCATGCCCACTACCAATTTCAAAACATCCACAGGCTGGGGAAAGTCACTCATTGTCACTACCATTACAGAGAAGAGGGTGCAATAACAGAGCAAGAACTTCATACTAATACCATCAATGATCAATATCTGCAACTTGGCAAATACAAAGCAAGACTTTCCTAGGCTCCCTTATGGTCATAGTCCATGCACAGAGAGAGTCCACAACAGATTTGGGGACACTGGAAGAATTCCAAGGTGGTATTAGTCAACGCCTAATACTGCTTCATAACCAATTAGATTTATTAACTTTCCCTGCCACCCAGAGTCTTTTGTGTGATGGCAGACAGATGTTCCCCAGGTGTTTGCAGACTGGCTTAGCTAATACTTTTGATAACCTGAACCTGCACAGCAGATGCATTAACAGATTTTGACATGATGCCATTAGTTTTGCAGCTGACAGCAGGGAGGGACGAGGGGGAAGAGAGGGAAGAACAAATAAATAAATGTTAAAACAGAGAGAAAAAGAAAAAGAGAGACTAATTTATAGGCTTCCTTCTCCCCCCAGAACATGCAGTCCAAGCGCTGGCAGACGGCATTCCCCATCTGCGCCATTCCAAGGGCAAGGGGGCAGATTCCACAACCGGCTCCATCCTGCCAAAATCCCCTCCTTCCCCCTCCACCTTTACCCCTTCCTTTGAAGTACGATTGCATAGACTTCCATCTGGCAAGGAAGCCTGTGCTTCACGAATGCACGCACACTTTGAGACCACAGCGAGGAGGGCGTTTAAGGTACAGAGACAGGGAAAGTGCATCGCAAAAGGCAGATAGTGGGTAATACAGAAACACTCCCTTTATTTCCTTCCGATGAGTCAACATGATGAGTCTGTTGTGTAAAACATATGCTGCTTGTACATCTGCATAAAATGAGGCAGCAAGATCTAGGACCGTTCATTAAGGGGCTGAATTCAAACCTTATTTTTAATCTCAAGCTTACTCCCTACCCATAATTAGGCCTCCAGTCAGTCATTGAAGCTCTATCTGTGTGCCGTTCCTCATCCTTAAGAGAGGATTAAACCTTCTACCCAAGGAGTTGTAAAGAACTGATGCTACATCCATGAAGCCTTGTGTTTTATATCTGTGAAGAGATAAACAAACAGTTTACGTCTGAGCAACATCGGAAACAGACTCAATGAGCCTTCCAAAATAAGACAGAGAAAACCCAGGTCAAAAGATCCCTTCACCTTTCTCACTGGGACTTAGCACCACAGGCAGAGTCAAAACAGGGGAGACAGAAGAGAGAGAAAAGCCACCACCTTTGCCAACAGTCACTGTTGCCATGCTGGAGAGGAGTTCAGGAAGCTGATGACAGCTGCCCTTTTCCCAAAGAAGCTCAACAAATGCAGCAGCATGGCTTCAATTTGCAGCCTTTTTATAACCTCTGGTAACACGTTTTACAAATGAAACTCATGAGATCTATGGACTCATTACTGGCTCTTGAACACAACTCCCTTCGGATAAAGTATGACCACTTCTGCATGAATATTGTGTAGGAAACTGTAGCATCTCTGCCTATGTGTCATTTGGCCAGATGTTCAGCATACCAGTTAATATTTCCCTAAACCAATACACCAACAGATTTCAAATCCATCCTTTTAGAGTAACGAGCATTTTGATGGAAAACAGCAGATATTCACTGAAGAGGCCAGAGAGATTGTCACCATGCCGTGGCTCAGCAAATACGGCTGCTTTCCACTCCCTAGACACAGATATTCTCCTCCCCTCCAAGTCAGCAGCACAGAAATCATCCCCTACAAAACATCCTCTTCCTCCACCTGACCAAAACCAGTATCAGGGATATTGGTTAAGCCTTTGCAAAGGCTTTATCTGTACCATTCATGAGAATGTCGCCTGCACCATTTCCCCTCTGCCTGGGAAGTTACATTTCCTCATTTATCAAGGAATCATTATTCCCAGCTTGCACAGCTTTGCCCAAGCTTTCAGGAAAACAGGACAGCAGTTTAAGGTACATCTGATTTATACATTATCGAAGAGGAAGTCACTTAATCAGGAAAATTATGTAAGCCTCCATGTGTCTAAGCGCTCCATCTCCATTATACAGGAATGGCAGGCAGTGTCCTTCCCGGTGAGATTTCCAGCTGCTCTGGGATTAGCGCACAGTTTGCCTGTGTAGGACGTTATCAGTGCAGTGAGGCGAAAGCAAAGACCTGATGGCTCCAGCCCCCTCTGCCATGCATCAGGCAACTCAGTTTGTCTGTTTTAACTTATTCCAGCAGTAATCCTAAAATCAGGGCAACGATTACTTAAGGCAGAGTTCTTTCAGACGCAGGGGAAACTTGCATAGCAAGAGCCTGCGTTCCTATAGGCCATGAATCCCAAGCCTCCCCTTCTCTAGCATTAATTCTATGAAATCACCAGTAGTAGACGGAAGAGATAATTTAGGGGAACAGAAGATTAGTTAGAAGGGCATGGCTGATTGCTGATTTATTAGCATCTAGCTCCACATTTCAGTCATGCGAGAATGTCAGGGGAGGGGGAGCAGAAGGGCCATGACCTTGTTCTCTACCTCGCATTCAGCCAACTTTGAGGCATAATGTTCACAGCAAGAACTATGCTCCCCAAGAAATGTGCACAGGGAATATTAAGAGCCTTGTGAGTTTTGCTTTGTTCACAGAAGAAGGCCGATCTGAGGAAAGGGGAGGCTTTGTACAAACCTTCGGAGACATGGTACATCACAGCCACTGTGAATTAGAGCTCTTGGCTCTAGCCCTCCCCTAATATATTGCATTGGGTTGGTTTGTCTGGCACAGCACAGACACTCTGTTGCCTCTTGGCTCCACATACCCTGTTATTTCCCTTTTATGCTGCCCCTGGCAGAAACATCACTACAGAATGGGAGAACAAATTATTTGTTCCTGTATTGGAGAGGATCTGGAGGGAAAAGTGGTGTCAAACAATTGCTTCTCCCCAGATGACAAGTCAAAATTCTCTTCCCCAGCCAGTACAAACCCTGTTCACATCCCCAGGATGGCATGAGATGTCCTCTGCTACCGTATGCTGCTCTCCAGGATGTGCCACGCTAAGATAACCAAGGCACCCTTACAGGACTGGCAGATTGGCCACAAGGCAACCAAGCCCTCCTTGTATGTTAGCTTGAGAATAACCCAACTCGGGCATTGCAGGTGAGTTAGCTTGGTGATGGTCCCAGGAAACACCCCAACAAAGTCAACTACTCATGCAACAGATTGTCAAAAAGCTAGAAGAAAAGCTTTAGAGAGCAATGGAGTGCCAGTGGCCACCTGTTGTCCGTACCACAGCAGTAAGGCAATTGGCCACCATCCTGCAAGGGAAGCCCGATTTTATCCAGCCATTAAAGCACAAACAGCAGAGTGTCAAGATGCGTGTTCTGCAAACAGCACTGAGTAAACAACACAATTTTTTTCATGGCATAGGTAGATTTAGGTCTTAACTCATCTTGTTTAGGTGACTTGGTGGGTCTGGTGTCAGACAAGACCAGAGCCATTGAAATTAACCCTGTTTGCAATTCACCTGACATGTGGCTCTCAGTTCACGTGGAACATGGGGTGCGGTGGCAGAATGCCTACTGGGTGGCTCTGTAAGAGTCTGCATCAATGCTGCTCCTATACAGAATATGTGTCAGAGAGAGGAGCAAGCCAGAGGTACAGAAGCATTCATCTACTGGCAGCATTTCCCTTGCATGGTGCTTGGAGGGAGACAGAAGAGTCTCTACTGTCCTATTCCTCCCCCAGGTGCAATGTCTTATAATAAACACCATCAGCAATTCACCCACACAGAAAGCTGTAACTGTGTTCAAACAGCCATTCATGCTACACTTCTACTCCACAGGAAAAAAAACATGTCTCCCTCCAACCCTTTTCTGATTACAGACACATCTGCCCTGCAACATACAGGTGCAACTGCCACCCATGCAGAAACAGCCTTACTAATTTTAAACAAGACCACGTGGGTGACAGTCTAACCTCAACAGCAAGCCCTCCTCCATCAGCAGTCAAAGGCCACCAGCCCACCACAGCTGGGATCTGTGCCAAGTACAGTATGAGCAGACAGAGAATTATCTTCCTTTACTGGATGAGCGATACAGATTGCTATCACATCCCAGCTGAGGTGCTTTCCCCAACCCAACTGCAAACCCTTTGTGCAGAGATGTTGCATTTCATTGCATGCCTGCCTGGACTTGCTGCTTCCTGTTATGATATGATTTTTGGCATTAACACATCACTCTTGGTTTAGCATCTTACTCGTAGGCCCTGCTGCTCACTGTACTAATTTACAAGGACTCTTTGAGGGCTTTGACCAGGAAAACCTGATTTGCTTATGCCAGGCTATTGTCGATAGTCCTCACTCAGCCATATCTGATTGAGCATTAGCCACAGCAGCACCTGCCCTGAGTCAGGAAGCAAATGACCAGAAGTTTAAGAGACCTAAATATAGCAACAATCAGGAGTTGCACAAATAGACATAATCCTGTCAACCAGCTGGATTCAAGTGGGCTTTGGACTTTACAGCCTCCAATTTAGGGCTTGGTCTCACTATCATTAGCTTTAAGAACCTACTAATTACAGATTTTTGTTTTACCAGTTAGTCCTTCCTTGATAGGCTTTTTCCATAGCTAAAATTTGTTTTTACCAATAAGATCCTTACCCATGCCAGGAAGGTACAGATCTTCCAGGTTCACAGCTGGTAGCATTAGGAGTTAACTGGGAAAACAAGAAATGTGTGACAGGAAGATTCCATAAACCTTAAAATAGCCAATATTTATAATTATGAAAATTGTAGGTTTCACAGTGATTACACACATGACTTTGAAAAGTGATCGGGAGTCGCTCAAAGAAAATGAAATCTACCCATTAGGATGCAGTCAAACCATACTTATTTTAGAGCTTTTTCAGCCAAGGGATGTTCATCTTGGATGCTGTAGGAATAACATACACAGTGTTAAGCGTGACCTCATCAAAACCATACTGCTCTTTCAGGCTCCAGTGCATTGGGAGGCTTAGCGCATTTTTCAAATTAACATATACCAAATCAGCGGGTGAAGAATCAGCAAAGCACTCCCCCATCCCTGGCATCCAGCAGACTCCGGCTATCTGCTATGGTTCTCATCTTTGATTTGGCAAGGGAAAGGAGTCACATGTCTGTTCTCAGTTCTTAAACGTCCAGGTTTTCAAAGGGATCCAGCAGGCTTTTGTAATAAATATTACCCAGAGCCTCATCAATTGCGCTAAGTACAAAACTGACAAACCTCAGATTGCAAAGCTCACAAAAAACCTGGGCCTGAAGACTACCAGCATATTTTTTTTTTTTTTAGTTGAGCTATTTGGGCTGCAGCAGGAACTTATTAGTTGATCTTTTAATAGGTGACATTTCTGGGAGTATTTGCTCCAATTTGAAAAGTAATTTGTATCAGCTGTTCTGGTTCCTGTTCCGTGACTCTTTCCCCCTCCCCTGCAGCGGGCACCTGAGCCGGCAGCTTTTATATTTGCTCTGAGGAAGCAGGAGAGTGAAAAGGGTCATCTTTTATGCAGGATGAGAAAAATGTTTAACACAACAGGATCCTGAAAATGTCTTTACTTTGGCCTTTACCTTTAGCGACGTAAAGAGCCAGACCTTAACACACCTACTGCAGAAAGGGCTACCAAAGTACATCCTCCTTTTTATTCTAAGACTGAGAGAACATTTTAAACTTGCAACAGTTTAATTGTCAGTGCCCTGAAATGATACTCACTTGGGTGGCCTACAGCATTCTTCATACCATTTACCTAATGGTTTGCATTTAACAGTTTGGATACTTAAGAAGTCCTGCTGCTCCCAGTGCTTGCAGTGAACACACAACCTGCAATTTGAAAGCCCAGGTTAACTCTAGGCATTCAGCAACTCAAGGAGAAGACCTTGCAGGTTTGGTTACGCCAAGTGAGCATGATTTTCAGAAGATTAAAGGAGTGGATACTGATTGAGAATACGATTAAAGGAGTTGCTCCTTACAGCCTCTCCCTTGTGTTGAGTTGCCACCCAGGACCCAGACAAAACTGCCTTCCTTTCAGGGTCTGATGGGTGCCCACACAGCCTCAATGGCCAGAGTGACCCACCTCACCTTCAGCTGAGCACCTGCTGGTAAGTCAGGCCTGAAGAGACTTCTCACAGCAAGAGTCAGACTGGAGCCTATGGATAAATTGTACCCATGGGCATCACAGCCAGATTTATATATCAGAGAATTGCAGGACACTTTTATATCAGGGAGCGTAATGTTCTCAAAGGAGTCATGAGAGTCAGCCTGGTGCAACTCCTTCCTGAGCAAGTCTCACAGGTCTGATCACAATCCTCTCAGCTCAAGAGAGCAGCATTTAAAGCAGCTGAGAGCTTCCTGTAGATGTCAGAGTGACCTTATAGCAGCCAGGCAGTGCCTGGATGAGGGACTGGTTTCCTGTGTGGTTTGGTCCCATGCTCATCTGCTTGTCCCTGCCTTGGCTGTCAGGGAAACAGTGCTGCCTTGCTGGGCTCCATTCTGAAGGAAAATGGCACTGGTGGCCTATGGCAGGACAGATTTGGGCAAGACAAGAATTAGGCTCCTGCTTGCTCTGTCAAGCAGCGAGCCTTCCCCAGGACTGTTTTAATCCCAAATATTTATTTAAATCTATTTAAGGTCAATCTAGAAATCAGTCCTTGGGAAAGATTGAGCTAGTGAAATGTTCTTTTTTGAGGTAAGGCTGTGGATTCAGGATTTGCACTCAGATTTGTAGTAAAGGCACAGCAGGTTTTTGGCATTCAAGAAATGTCTGGATTTCCTGCATATAGGATCTGCTGGATGAATCGCTGCAGTTGGCAGAGATGAGCCATACATCAGCTGCATATCCCAGGAGTATTTGCACTTAAGAAAATCCTGAAATTCCTTTCAGCCTAACATTTTCCCTCTTTATGTCTTTAAAGTGGGTAAGCTTGGCTTTTGTTACCAGCACAGCCAGGGCACGGCATGTTCACCTGCCAACTACCCACACACTCCCCTAGTTTCTCATGTGCAAGTTTTGTCACTCACAAGGCCTGGGCACTCACATAGAGCAGTATCAGCCTCACCCAGACAAATCTGCGTGCCCAGGAGTGGAGTGAAAACACAGGTATCCCCACAGGCACCCAAAGGCTGCACTTGGACACACTTTTTGGGTACAACTCAGGGAGACTAAAAAAAATCACAACGCTCCAGACCTGCTGCAGAGCAGCATCGTTGGCACTCCCTAGCACAGCTCTGCTAAAATAAACCAGCATAGCCAAATAATACCCAACATTTGTTTCCCCAGCCCAGGAGCAGGTTAGGCAGCGAGCATGCACACAGTTACAGCAGCAGATCAGAGGGCTTGGGAAGAACAACAGGTAGCCCAGTTTCTCCAGGCAGTGCATGCCCAGCAGCAGTCTTCCTCTCTTCCCAAGCCCTGAGCAGCTGTTAGCAGTGCCCAGAGCAGTCTCCCAGTGCCAAACGCAGCTCCAGAGGCAGTGGTTACTCCCAGCTCAGGGCATGGGGCTGTAGGAGACTGCAGCAATGAACAAACTCCAGAGCAAGGTGGTTTCAGAAAGATATTAGCTGAAGGGTCACCTATTGCATCCCTTTATACCTGCCGCCTCTCTGAGGTGGTTAATAACCCCATGCACCTTATTTCTATGAAGAAACTCCCAAGAAGAACCACACAAAGGGAGAAACAATGAGGATTTGTCTCACCTGTGAATCAGTTTTATCTTTCCTGGCCTGAAAAGGGCTGGAAGGACTTTAGGTGATCACATGGTTTAAATGCCTTTCACCAGGAGGACAAATATCTTCTGTAGTTGTTGCTATGATGATAAAGAATCCCAGAAGGGGTTTTTGTATACTCTGTGGGTTGTACAGTTGGTATTGAAAAGTTAACAGCATTAAGTGTGATGGATTATTTGAGTATGAAATATTCTTAGTCATAGTCAGAAGAAGAGCTGAGCAAACATTTGCCATGAAAAAATGTAAGGTTGGGGGTTCTTTTACCCCCATCTCTATGAAATTTGCCTGTTCAGCAGCCAGGAATAGTTTTATCAGAGTTTAGACATGAAGTGAGAGGCTCTGTGTGTGCGTATGTGTGTGTGTGGAGAAAGGAAGCTGGAGGAAGAGCTGCATGCAGAGCTGGAAAGCAGCAGCTCCTAAGCTCTGTCACTTTGGTCTGCTTAAGCGATGCACCACCCAGCTAGAGCCCTGAATTCGGGTCCATTCGCAGACACCTGGGTCCAACTCCTAGGTCTGCCACAGACCTCCTGTGAGCCCGTACACGAGACAAGTGCATCCACTAATCATGCTGAGCATGTGTTCAAGCGATTGTTCAAGGAAAGTGTTGCTGAGGGAGGCTGCGGCATATGGACTCAGTTAGAAAAGCTTGCTCCTGAATTATGCCAGTTGTGGATTTACTAGGGGGCAGGGGAGCTTCGCCCGCTCAGGGCTGGCTGCAGGGCATGCACATGCACCCGGGGATGTTTGCAGGTAGTGTTGCTGCTCCATGGAGGTCAGAACTGCATCTACCCACGTCTGTTGCTGTCAGCTGGGAATTGCTAAAGCAAAGCTATGGCCTGGAGGGGTGTACGTACAACACCCCATAGTTAAGATTTGCCAAATCTGATGTCTGTAGCTGGATATAAGATATGCAGGCAACATGCCAGAGTTGATACTTTCAAGCCTGCATCTTGCATGAACATATACATTTCAATGTGCATAAATAGACCTATGGAAGAAACTGGAGATGGGAACATCTTTGCCAGAGGATGTTAAAGAGTTCTGCAAATTACTGTGTGTACATTATGGTCGCACCAAGAACTGGACAGAGTTAGCTAATGGCAGATACTGCCGCATGTTTTATTAGTTCATTTATCAATCAAGTGAAATGTAGCAAGATGTACTTCGTGAGTGTATTTTCCTGAGAAAAATCCATATTTTCTTAAAAGGTCTGTTTTCATTTCTCTCTGTTGTTTCTATAACAGCTATGATCCAGACTAGCTAATTTTGTCCTGTCAGTGTCTGTTCAGCTCTCCCACCTCCAGCTAATTTGTTTTTTTACAGTTCACTATGTATAAGGGTCTCTTTGTTCTTGTTTAAGGTGATCTCCTCATTCTTATGCAAATGGAACAGCTTGAGGCAGAATGGTATCTTTCTTCAATTAATTTAGAAATTACATTTGTCACCACAAATCAATATTTTCCTACTTGTGGCCAACATCAAGACATATGGACTAAAGGCCTTTCATCTGTTTAGCATCTCTGGTGATGCAGAGCCAATACGGTGCTCTGAGCTGCATAGCCCTGTGCCTGGGAGAGAGCTGCTATCCAGAACACCATTATCTAATATCATCGTAATGCAGACTCACATAACACTCTTGTATCTTCACCACAGTCCATTGTGGGCCAAAACTCGTGTATCCGCTGCTGGCTGCAGCCAGCAGGCGTTCCTCTGTTGGCTGGAGGCACTAACTATCTACCCAGTGTGAGAGCTGGAGCAAGCTGGAATGCCATCGAGTAGCTTAAACTTGGGATGATTCTCCCAGAACTGCACAAAGGGAATAATTAAGAGGTCCGGTTCAGAAAAGTAGTTTATTCTGGGCTGGCAGAATCTGGACATAAAGATAAAGGGAGATCTGCTGAGCTGGACAAATCTGTTGTTACTGATGATGGTTTTTCTCTGTCATCCTGAAATCAGAAGAGATATTCCTCTCTGGACCTGGCACAGGAGAGGAAACTCACTCATTTTCCCTGTTTAGGAAGAGTCCAACTGTAGCAATCTTGAGCAAGAAATAATGTCTTCTCCTGGTTCTGCTTCAATAAATCATGTTTAATGTTCTGACTTGGTTAGTTTATTCAGTGAGGCCTAAAAAAAAACCACCAACAAAAAAATAAAACAAAGCCTAGACTAGTCCAGGACCCCTGAAGCCACAAGAGTGAAAATGTAATGAAAGTCCAAATGCATTTAAAAAATGAAGAAGATTCTGATCTAAACCCAAGACCAAATAAATCTATATTTAGATGGAAAACAATCCCAGTGGGAATTCACACAGATGAACTATGGACTGAGCCCTCCCTTCTCACATACCACTTGGCCATGCAACAGCAACCTTCACTCCCTCTGACCCATCCAGCCCCGTTCCCGTTCTTCAGCACCTTGCAAAGGGACTGGGTTTGTCCCAGGGGACAGGGAGGGGTCCCGCATGGAGCAGCAGTGGCTCTTAGGCGCTGGGCTCTGACAGAAACAGGTGAATTCGTACTCTGCAGATAGAAGTGGGGCTGTTAGGAATGTACATCAATTTCTGAGCAGAAATCAAAGCTGCACGGGGTTCCCTGACAGCCCTGTCTTTGTTGTTGTGGTTCTGACCCCACTATGTCGTTTTTTACTTCCTTAAATATCAGGACGTGCAAACAGCAGCAACTGAAGGAGTGCACCCTGGCCTGGGTGCTTCCATCTAATCCAGACTGAGACAGAGTGTCTCTTCATTGGAGACAGGCCCAGAGCAAGCCAGGATTACTAAAGATTTTAGTGTGCTCTTTCACCCCAGGGATGTTATGGCTAAGAGACGTGCATTTTCTATGGCAAGATCTTAAAGCACTTTTTTTTTTTTTTTTTGAGCACATCTCATTAAGTTTCCATCACCCACCCCTCGGTGTGAAGACGAAAAGCATTATTGTCCTCATTTCAGAGCTGAGGAAACTCAGGCATGAAGGGCTAAGCTTAAAGCAGCTTTTCTAAATGGATACAGGGAGGCTCTCCCAGGTTGCAGGGCTTATGATTTTAGCCTAAGACCATTTTTTTTCTCTCCCGTACAGAGCCATGACAGTCCTGTGAGGAATATTATGTAAATACAGGTTGTAGCTGTTGATATAAATCACTGTAAATCAGTAGCTGACATCAAAAGCATAAAGCTGCTGCTTCTTTCCTAATGGATGGGCATTCATACACCTGACAGTGCTGAGAATCACATCTCCCTGTGTAAGGCCCTGAAAACAAGCGAATGTTGCAAACACCCATCTTGACATGGACAGGGATGGGCTGATGATGACCAGGGAGTGTTGAACAAGGACGGAGCCTGTGGAGGCGGGATAATGTCTTGTGAGACCACTCCTCTATTCCTGAAACACGTAAACAAAGACCATCTGTGCCCTGTGCACCATGTGCCTGTGACAGATCACCACTCGCTTGGTCAGCCCTGAAGGGGGGGGGGCAGTGAAACCCCCAGGACCCCCACAACCCACGACTCATTTCTAGAACGTTTATGAACATTCCTGAGCACATACCCGCCTGCTCAGTGATAACAGACCCCTGCCTATGGGGCGGGCACATCGGGTTATAAAAAGGGAAAACATAAGTTTTCGGCGTGCACCCACCACCTGAAGACTACAACTAAGAGCAGAGAACATCGCTGGATCCAAGGGTGGCGATATCTTTTCTCTCTCTCTCTTTTCTTTCTCTCTTTCTTTTCCTCTCTATCACTCTCTTTGTCTCTGACTTAATTTTCGGCACATTAGGGTAATATCATCACATGTTTTACTAAACCCTTACCCTTCATAGTTCTGCTAAATTTTGAGCATTGTTATGACCTTTGCCAAGCCTCCATCTTTTGTAGTTCCACTGAGTTTTAAGTAAATTTAGGATTGGTTTGAACCTCTAAAGTAATTGTCATTACTTCTGATTACCACGCAGAGAATTAAAAAGTTAACCTCACCCTCACCCCCTGAGTGGGACGGGACACCCAGCAAGCCTGCTCCCATCCCTCGCTCTCAGCATAACTAGAGGCAGTGCATCCCTGTCCCCCTGCAAGCTGTGCTCAGCCTCACTGCAAGGAAATATCCTTTCAAAAGCTGCTCCTTCCCATTCACCCATCTCAGATACACCACAGACAAAAGGACTTATCTGCATTGCATCCACCCATCCCCTCATCCATAAGCTGATCTCAGCCCCACTGCAGGATGAAATCCTTTGCTCCTGTCCCTCCACTCTTTCCAACATCCTGCAGCAAAGGCTTCATTGCCTGCCAAGCCAGGAGCTCCTCTGAGCCCATCCCAGGCTCACCACAGGATGGTGGCTCCTCAGGCCCTGTCTGCATGAGGGTTAGCCACCTTGGCAGCCAAAACACAGATGGTCCAGGGGCCAGTGTTGCTGCCTTTCCAGCAACATGCCTCTGAGCCAGAACCAGCTAAACAGAAAAATCTCCCTTGACTTGAAGACACTCTAGACCAGGGCCCACCATCAGATACACCAGTGACCAGCAATTGCAATGACAAAGCCAAAATGGTTGCCAACAGTCAACATCAGACCTCCTAATGTTTCCAGTACCAGGGTGGCTGAATGGGTGACAGCAACAGGTAAAGCTATAGGGTTTTTTGCTGCCCATCCATCCATGTGAGCAGCTCCCCTCAGCTCATGGGTGAAGGATACACCCTTCAACAGGCACTGCCTGAAATGTTTTGTTGCTGATCTTTCCACTTCCCAAGGAACATATTTGCCACACCAACTCAAGGTGATTTCCAAAACATTTCTGGTGCTGACAGCACCCTTTAACCTTTTTCCAACCTCCAAAGCATTTTCCAACCCCAAAGCATTACCTCCTCTGGGTAGTATCAAGATGGGATGGTGCGATGAACTGACATTAAAAAGGCAAGGTGACAGCTGCAGGCAAATGGAGGTCAGTATTACACAGGCAGGCACTGCCCAGGTCTTTTCCTGTTGCAACCCCAATTACTGGGGTGCCACAAACCAGCATGGTTTTGCCAAAGAAGTCAGGTTAAACTGCATGGGGCACAAATGGCGCTGACCTTTGGGGGGACATGGGGTTGGACTCAGTATCAGAGTATGTAAAGTGTCTACCACCAAGCTGCGGTCTGGCAAGGGGCTATCTACATCCCACTCCAGTCCTCTGTCTTCACCATCCTCCTCTGGCCCTGGCAAGCTCTGAGCCCAGGGAGCATCCAGCATTTCCCATCATGGCACTCTGAGTCTGCCTGGGGCTTGCAGGTGCTTGTACTTTTCACCCCTGCAGTGCTCCGACGTGGGTTAGTGATTGCTGGGGGAGCCATGACATCCTCACGGAGCAATACACCAGCCATATTGCACGTCCATCCCTCACGCTCAGAAAGGTGAGTGTGTCCAACCAGCTGCTCTGATATTTCAGCCCAGAAACCTTGGCAGCACTGACTGAAAGGGTGAGTAGCTGGTGCGAAACCTTCCTGAACCTGTGCCGAATTCAGAGCCTGCTCCTCAACAAGGGGCGAGGGTGGGGGGGCAAGAGCAGAGGAGAGACGTCATACACAGCCTGGGAGAAAATACAGCACAGGTCCCAGACAGCTGGGTTGCCATGGCTGAATAAGCTAAATCTGGACTATGGAGTGTGGTGAGAATAAATGCGTCAGTACCCAGCGGAATAGGAAAGCTGTCCAGGTAGATCACTCCTTTATCAGGCTGGACTACACGGCTTTGCTCCATTGACTTGTAGGATGGAAATCTTTGATTTTTGGAGCTGATTATCTGGCTAAGAGATGACAGGGAAGAGAGAAGCAGTAGCTCTCAGCCCCTAGTAACCTATCTAGGGAGTGAATGAAAGTGACAAAAACCTGCCAGCACACTGCCTACACATGAAGAAATTCTGTTTCCAGTCCCCTGGGGGAGACTTCTCCTGAAAATCCCTTTCCGGAGGCGGGGGGGGGGGGGGGCATAAATAAAAAAAAATTGCTCTATGTGCGTGTCTATATGTGACTTTTCCACTTGACTTAGACCTATACAAACAACGACACTATGATCATCAGCACATTTGTGTCAAAGGAACGGGACAGCTCAGGGCTGTGACAGACTGGTACGTGGGGTGACCCTGGTGCAGGGCGGTACCTGCAGCACGCTGTGGGCGCTGCGAGAGATGGCAGTTTTAATTGCTAACTGCAGAAACGGGGACCACGGAAGCAGAGGTGCAAAGGAGCTGCAGGAGGAGACCACGCGTGGCATCTCCCCATCCCACTCACGTGCTCTCACTGCCTCCTTTCCCAGACGGGGAACCAGCGAGTGGAAAATGCAACGGGAGGAGGATGGCATGTATTTCTCCTTCAGACACACTCCCCCTTGCAGCGCTCGGTGCAATTTACATATGAATGCTGCGGTGTTCTTCATAAGCAAGAATTTAGAGAACAAAAGGGTTCAGGAAGTGAGGGGAAGGGAAAGGGAAAAAAGACAAGACAGAAACTGGAGGCGGTGACAGGCACCCAGAGGCAAGGTTACCACTCAGAGTTACTCAGTGTTGTCCCTGCTGACATACACTCCAAGGATATAATTTAAGAAAGAATTGCCTCCCCATGCTTTCTCCCCATCCTGCCTGGCCCCCTGATCCATTCTGCCCTAATTTCTGATACACTTGTGCAGCATCCAGGCCATTTTTCTGGGGTGGACACAGCAGGCTGAGCTTTTCCAGCCCAAGGAGAACTTCTCTTACCGCTGCAGCCCTCCCTCCTGTGTGTAACGTGTAGGGCTTTTGCATGTGACTAACAGCTACATGTACACTCAGAGTGCAAAAATGAAATGGATTTGGAGAAACTAGTTCAAATGGTGCCTATATGTTTGAGATCTCCAAGGCGAACGGTAGCAAGCACACAGGCTAAGGTCCAAATTCCCAGTGAGGCACACACAGATCACAATATTCATAAATTCAGATTCTTATTTGACAGAAAATAAAAGAAAAGAAAATAACATGGATGTGCAAGCATACATATTTGGTTACAGAGTTCCTCAAAAATAGTTACGGGTAAAACAGGATTTCTACTATGAACAGAGAATCATATTTTTAGTCAATCTTCTGTTAATTTACTCAGTATCATCAAATTGCTCAACTCTCAATTTCATCAAATAGGGGCTATATCCCCAGGAATTCCTCTAACAAAGGGGTCCCCCAGAAGCTGGAAAACTATCCAATTATAATTTAAAGAAACTTGCAGCCAGAATGACTGAGTAAAGATAGGAGTGTTAGGAAAAGAGAAAGAAAGAGTGTGAGAGCACTTGTATGAGAGAGAGCTTCACTTTCTCACAAGTGAAGTGAGGAGAATTATATCTGTCCTTAAGTTTTGTGGCAAGGGGAGCCAAGGTTCCTGCTGCTGGATTTGGACCAGCTTGCTTTCCTTCCAGTCTTCTTTTCTTCTTCTCTCTCTTTTGCTATGTGCAGGTCCCGTATTTTTATGGAAAACTTATATTGCTTCTTATGGATTCTTTTCATATGCAGTCTTTTTAAATTTATATCCATTAACAAGAAGGTTAAAAGCTCTGTTTGGGGCAGTACTGGCAGAGAATATAAGGCTGCTGTTACTCCTGGGCTCAGTCAAATGGAGTGGTAGATAGCTTCTCCTGGGGACACAAAGGAGGTGCTAGAGAGCCAGTACCTTGAAATCCCACCCAGAGCAGGATCACCAAGAGCTAACAGCTCTTCCTACCTCTCTCTGGGTAATTGTCCACAGAAGGTGACCGTATTATCATGCCTGGAAGGAGAACTGCATGATGATGCATTCCCATCCCGTGCCCATCATAGATATTGCAATCCCTGGGCTGGCACAGGAGAATATCCAATTGATTCAGAAGCATTCGAGATGATTGACTGGAGATCAAGCCTGTCTACTCTTCTTTATTGCTAACAGGTCCTACCTGACTCACCCTTGGGCATGGATGGGCAAACCCTACTGTTAAACCCTTGCATCTTCAGATCTGCCTTCTGCTGCAGCCACCATGGCTGTGAGCCCGTGGATTGCCTGGGCACAAGCGGGGAGCTCTGCAATGCGTGTGGCCCTGGGCTCCCTCTCTGTTCGGCTGAGCTCTGGCTCTTGGTTCACACAAGGTGTATCTGCAACGTGTTGCAAAGTCTGGAGGCTGTAGAACCAGGAGGTTGTAGAACCAAAGGAAGCATGAAAAAAATTAAATAAATAAAGGCAAGAAATAATCAGCTGGAAACATTAGTTTCAATTATAAAATAATTTTCATGTTAGTACCCCATCTATGGTCATTTTTACCAAGTTTCTAGGAAATGAGTTTGCTCATGAGTGTGCTACAGAAGCAGCAATGTTTAAATGAGTCCTACAGGAGATGTGAGAAGAGAGATTTCAGACTCTCTCTAGTCAGGATTTGCATGAGAAACTTGATTCCAGGAATTATACACATCCAACAAGAGAACAAAGACCTATTATGTGACCTACCTGTCCAGTCTAATCAGCTCAAACACTGAATGAAATTAATTACAACAATTAGAAATTGAAATGAATATGCCAGTGTTTCTCAAGAAATAGAACTTGGTAATGTTTCAATTATTTAAACATTTCAAAATTATGTTTTCAGTTCTCATATTTCATTTTGATTTAATTTTCCAGTTTTATGTTACCTTTTATAGCTTTTAAATATACTCTGATGATGTCAGCACGTCATCTTCACATCATAAAATACTGTGAAAAAAGAAGTGAAGAAGAATCTCTAATCAAAAATAGTATTTTCAAATGCAGTTCCAGCATTTTCTGAAATTAAATCTTTTTCATATTGAAGTTTTCTTTTCCCATACCTTCTCAAAAGGGATTTCACAAAATTCATTCAACTTTTATCCAGGGAGCAGCAAAACAACAAAGAAACAAAACTCCTAACCATCAAGAAGAAGTTTTCAATGAAACACTTCTGTCTAGCCTTGCTCACTGCAAAGTCTTTCTGGATGAGTGACAGGTCACAAATTACCTATAGAAATCACCTGCCAAATCATTTCAAATTAAGTGTGCAAGGAACCCATGATGTGCTCTTAAATAATTCACAGAGTCACCTCTGCTATCCTCTATCCGTGACTGCCCAGCTGAAACAAGGGAGCTGCCAGCCAGCACTGAGCCTCGCTGCGCTGGCAAAGGGGGGTGAAGCCTTGGGAAGGAGGGGAAGGGACTGACGGAGGTCACCACGGACATGCTGTATGGATGTTGAGGTGGGACTTGGGCCAACACATTTGGGCCCATGGCTGAAAGTCCAGGGTGCTAGGTATGTTAGAGCCCAATCCTGTGTTGCTGCCTTGCCTGGAGGTAGAATGGGAGCACATGGAGGTTGGGCAGGAATCACAGCCTTGCCTGCCTCCTTCCCCGGGTGGCCTACCCAGGCTTCCCACCAGCCAGCCAGTGCAAAGGGTTTCCAAGGAAGTCATTCAGTCCATTGCAGTCAATTAATCAGAGCAAGTCATACATCCTGTCTGCTGTCACAAGCCATTGCAAAGAGTTTCCGTAATCCTGCCTTTGAACTCAGCGGTTATTGCCGTTTACAATGGGTTTATTAGAGGCTTAATTGAATTGGTCCTGCTCACAGTGCTCATTGCTAACACGCCGGCCATTAGCAGCTGTTAATGAGGGAATCCAGAGGATTACTGCATCAATTATCAGTTTGGTTTGGACCGGAGGGGCAGCCCACAGCAGGCTCCTGTGAATTCAGCTGAGAAGTGTGACACAGCGAGCGTGCGGGGAGCCGATGCACTGGCTGTCTTGCGACGTCTGGGAGAGGCGCACAGTGACACATCCCCACGTAGGACCCTGGTGCCCATCCCCATCCCGCAGCGGGTGTGCTGGAGAGGAAAGGACCAGCACCTCCATGCTGCCACTGGAGGAGGAAACACCTGCTTTGGGGAAAACCACCAAGAGAAAGTATGCAAAGCCATGGGAAAGGAAGCAAAATGACCATACTCTTTCAAAATGTAGACACACTATTTGTTTGCTAGAAATGGCTGGTGGGGCCTTGTGTTCAACACAGTTACGCCAGAGAATCAGAAAAGTTGGTGTGCATCTTGTGTAGGAAAGCATCTTGCACGTGAAACAGGCCTGTGTGCACTGCAGTGTGCAGATCCTTACACGTACTTCAGGCAGGCAAACATACTCATTCTGGAGAAAGGGAGAGCTCCTCTCCTGGAAGAGAGGGGGCTGTCCTGGGAGGAGAGAGAGAGGGAGGGAAGGAGGAATGGTCTCCCACACAAGGAGGAGGATGCTACATGCAGCCAGGGCCTCCCAGCAACCTGCTTCATTGAGCAGCAGCATGCTCTCCAAGCCCCTAACAGAGAGCAGGGGGGCCTGACCCTGTCTGGCTGTGAGCAAGTGCTGGGGATGCAGCATGGGGCAGCTGGGCTTCTCCTGCTGGGACCACGGGATTGCTGGGTGCCCATCTGCTGCCTCACTACGTTGCCAAACAAAAAACAGGGAGAGGGATTCTTTCCTTTTTTGATTTTTTTCATTCTCCCATCTCCCTTCCCCGCGGCTCATTTTTCTTCCATGTTTCAGATAAGAGAGCGTTCATGAGCAGCATTAATTATGTTCTGTGGAGGTCAATACAGGGCTGCTGGGTTGCAGCAGCCTGGGTGTCTCTGGTCCCGTGCCTGAGGCAGCACCTTTGCTGCTCCCCCATGCTCATGTGGAGCCCGAGGAAACCCTGCAGAGGGACCTGCTGCGGAGCTGGGGGCAGGCTGCGGTGTGCCTGTGCCCCAGCCGCTGGTCTGCCATGCCATGGGAGCCATGGATGCTGCAGAAAGCAGGTCCGGCAGCATAATGGGTGAAGGCTGTGAGGGGAAAGGAAAGGAAGAAGGGACTAGTGAGGGAAAAAGCAAGGAGAGGATCGTGGGGTGGGAAGAAGATGACACTAGAGGGATAAAGGAGCGGGGAGCTCTACAGAAACTGAGAAACTGATGGTCCTTTTTGCATGAGACATTTTCAAATGCTGTGACAATTAAATTTTTACAGAATGTTAATGGGAGAAATCAAGCTCTCCTTCCCCAGCCCCCCCAAACCTGTTCCCTGCTCTTTCCCAGGCTCACAGTTGTGGCAGGAGGCCTCTTTTTAAAGGTTGCCTGAGGAGGAGAGATTAACACAGAAACACATCATCTCCATGCTCCTGAGCTAGAGGAATACAATAACTGGGACTGCTGGGTGCGAATTTCTGGTTGGAAGACAAAAAGGTGGTGAGGATGACCAACCAACCTACCAACCGCCACCAAGAAGGGACCACCTTCAGCCAGTCATGCCAGGGAAGGGAAGACCTGAGTAAAAGGACAGGGGAGTGAACTTCCCAGGTGATCTCTTATTTCTTCACTCAGCCCTGAGGAGGAGTCACAACTTAAAGGAAGGAAATTGTGTTTCTGCTGTGAGGCGTGCCAAAGCTAAGCAAGCCCTGAGGGGAAAAAGAGGGGATCACTGAAAAGAGGAGCTCGCTGGCAATGGGAAGAAATTATCAAATTTGGATCAAAATGACACTGGGAGAAAGGGAAAAAAGCCTCTTGCTGAGGTGGAGTGGGATGGTCATTAGCTCTCCCCAGTGGCGGAGGGAGGCTGCTCAAGGAACTGGTGGGATGATTACTTGGGGACCTGAGGAGCTGACAAGAGCAGCTATTTCCATTTCAAATGGGAAGGCGAGAGGAGATCAAACACATTTCACAGTAATGATCCGGAGCTTTTCCCTGCACACTGAGCCACACAAATGCTCAGTGTAATTGGAGCTACACACAGCTAAAATGGAGAAGCTGAAATCTGCTCAAGGAGGCTGGGGGAACAACACCCACAAAGCAAACATAAAATCCCAACCTGCAACAAACAAACAGTTCTGCAATATCCACAGAGCATCTGAGAGAAAGCCATTCCCCAGCATTGGTCTTCCCTCCCTCCTGTGGTATTTGCCTACCACAGGCTGTCCACACGCATCAAGAGGTGCTCTGCAAAGTGACACCACCCCACTCTTCCTGCAGCTCCCTAGAATCCATAGGCAACTATTCCCAATCCCATGAGCCAGTGAAAAAGCGAAAAATTGGTAGTAAATAAACATTTGTGTTAAACCTTTGTTTTAGATGGGTATGGAATAAGAATGTCAGTACAGCACAAGATGGACTTGAGATCTTTTTGCTTATTCATCCATTTTCTAAAAAGACTAAGGTGACTCCTGTTTAAAACTAGTGAGGAATATTGATCAAGTGCTCATTGCTTTTCATTCCCTGATCTCCTGCTGAGACTGCATTTAGGTATTAAGTGGTAGTTTGATATGGTCCCATTCTTCCTACCTGGAAGCCAGCCTGAGATCCACCAGCTGACTTCAGAGGGACAGACCTGTTGCCATTGTCGCCTCTACCCCAGGGTTTAAGAAACTGGCTGTTCCAAGGTAATAAGGATTGAATACCTTACCCATCCCCAGATTTCCAAATGCCATCTAGAGAGCAAACCTGAGTCCTTCCCAATCCCATTCTCACAGCCTAGGAGGCTTCAGACAAGGGAGGAAAGTGTTTCCATGTTGCAGAAAGTATGAGAGACAGGTTTATTTAACGTAAAATGTAGTGATGCGGTTAATCCAAATTTAGTTAAAAATGCCTGCCCCAGGCTGGAAATACTTGCTTTAGAAACAAGAGCATCCACAACAGTACCAGTCACTCCAAAGACTCTCAGGCCATCCTCCCTCTCCCCATTGTCACCTCGGCCAAGCGATGGCAGAAAACCAGGGCTTGTCACACAGTCAGCAGAGCCAGGAGCCCCTTCACAGGGAGGGATAAGACCACTTTGCAGAGTGTTGGGTCTTTTCTTCAGTCAGAGGCAGAAGCCTGCATGCCTCCTGCTACCCATTACTTAACGTGCACAGCAATAATAAGAAGACAAAAAAGCAGTTTCTAAGGTAACCGCACACCCAGCGCTCCAGGCTGTGCAGGAGACAGCCAGCTGCTGGGAACAGCTGGGAGACAGTGGACAGCACACAGGTGAGTGCCATCCCCCACAAGAAGCCCCACACAGCACCGGGGAGACACGATGCTGTGCCAAGCCGACTGAAGGAAAGGCCCCGCATGGGCCATGCTCCTGCAACCCCATCCTGCAATGACCGGGATGTGGGCCAGGGAGATGGCTGGGCTCCCTGCAGGGGTGATGCCATGCAATCTTCTTCCCGCACACAAGTGCCACAAAACCATCTTGGAGCGTGCCAGCACAGCGACTCACTGCAAATCCCACACTGTTTTCTCCCTCCTCCACCCAGGTTTGAAAGGCTGCTCATTGCCCCAGCTGCTTGTTGCCTTCCCCACAGCTGCACTGCAGATCTGGTTCCCAAGAGATATTTTTAACCCTTGTAGCCTGGCCTTCTCCAGGGCTCAGTTATGATGGTGATGAGAGTGAAGGAGGAGTCTGCACAGATAAAGCCGTTCCATCCCAGGGCTGAGGTGAGACACAGCCTTGTTCTAACATGGCTGAGAGTCAAACCAAGAGCTGTCCTCTCCTACTGGGTGATGCGGCCAGTCCCGCAGCTAACAACTAATGAGAGTTAGTTGTAGGAGGAGTTTCAAACCCTCCAGGGCTGAAATGGGAGAGCTGTGGTACCCAGAGATGGGGATCCACTGGTCTGAGCTGAGGCTTATGAGTGGAATGAACCAAGGTACAGGTCTGCGTAGGGTGTTCTGGGGGCGAGGCTATTCTGTGCCCATGTTTTATGTGCATTAGGGACAAGGCAGTGAGCACCAACAGCTCAAAGACAGCCTGATCACCAGCTATGACCAAGCACAAGGCGGATGCAGTTTGGTCCCATCTCCAGGGGAGGTCACCCAAACCACAGCCTGCCAAGGCTGGAAGGGGGTTTGGACCCTGCTCCAGGGCTGAGGCTTCTGGCTCTTGCTGTCATGAGAGTTTGGTCTGAGCCCAGCTGAGGAAAAGCTCAGTGCTGGGACACCAAGCATTGCTGAAGTGAGCACAGAGCTGGGGCTGCAAGGGATGGCATGAGCAGAGAGGAGCCTGTGTGCAGAGCCCAGAGCAGGGAGGGAAAGGGAGGCACATGTGTGCACATGTGTGTGCTGTGGGATTACACGGGGGGACAGGCCAGTGACCACGAAGAAACCTCTGTAAACAAGCGTGTGGGTGAGTCAGTGTGCCTGGGGCACAGGAGAGGGTGCAACAGTCCTGGTAGCTCTCAAACTAAGGCAGCTGCAGTAGGGGTAGCCTTCTTTATGCACAGGCTACATTGGACCCCACAGAAACCCCTTTTGCACGGCACAGCCCTGGGCATCAGCATTTCTGGCTGGAAGAGTCTCCTTTAGCATCTGCAGCATGTAGATGTGTGTGTGTATGTGTGCAAGCTAGACCCAGGTGTGAACCCTGTGTGTGCGTGCGTGCATTCAGGGTAGGTACAGGTACACAACATGCACATACGTTCTGTGGCAGTGAGTGAAAGCCCAGACATTTATTTCTGAGCCCATCCTGTAAGACGTAGGCAGCAGAACCTCTGCCCGTGCAGTACAGGGGAGCACCTCAGCCAGCTGGAAGTCCCTCCTTGTGCTGCAGCCAGCACCAACGCAGCCTTGCCTGATATTGAAACCATTACTCTTCACCAGTCCCTCGCCCTGTGCTGCCTCTTCATCCCCGAGAAGCTTGGAGCTAAAATTATACACCCGAATAATTATTCTGTGGCTTGAAAACAATCTCCCTCCCCACCCTTTTCTTTGACGTGTGTGTTTAATATCAAATTATTTATAACCCAGCCTCGCGGTCAAGCTTTTAATGAAAGAGCTGCCAGAGACTTTTAAAAGCATCGTATTCACTCGACTGACCACATTATGCTGAGTAAGGGCTGCAGGGGCTTTAGCAGAAGGAGTCTTGCTGCTGAAAATCCCCCCAGTCCATGCGTGCACGTGTTTTACTCGCTCACGCTGCTTCTTGTTCTCTCCATGTCGTTTGTTCTGTCTCTCCTTTTCCCTTATGCTATCTAGATCTGCAGTCTCCGCCTGGCTATCTTGAAATTACTGCCAGCACTGATGTCTACAAATAAAAGAATGATTAAACAGGGATTCTTCAATGCCACATGGATTTTTCCTACCCTAGGATTATGCATAACCAAAGAGGTCAAATAAATGAAGGAAGAAATCCTCTAACCCTCCCTCCTTCCTTCCTCAGCCTCATCTGCTTCTTTTCACCGCACTAACCTTTTCCTTCTCTAAGTATATATGTACATATACATATTCCTCTCCCCCTTCAGCATGAAATATTGATGAATTCTGCTCCCCTAAATGAAGGTTTGTTGGAGAAGAAGCCTGCAGTTCATCTTCAGAGCAGGAGGAATGCAAATGTGTTGAAATCCTGGGAGGGATGGGACAGCGAAATACAAGGGCTGCTGCAGCAGCTGCCAGATCATGTTTGATTCTGCGCACAGGCACAGATCGTAGCAGGGCAGAAAAGCTGCCCCGAGCAGCGCCGATCCTCCTACTTCCCCAAGCAAGAGGCAGAAACATGCTGCCCAAGTAGGAAGCTTATTTGCACAAAAGATATGCCTTGAATTATAGGGTAGGGCCAAGCTACTCTTAGCTTGTAAATCTCTGGCTACTGAAGCTAAAAGGGAGCTCTTCCAGATTTACACTCCCATCAGGGGGGTTTGTACATGTAGTTTTCCACAGTGCCTTCTGCCATCCCAGGCACCACTGCACATGTCCAACTTTCATGGGCTCTGGCAGGAATAAAGCACGCATAATGACTTGGTAATCAATCCCCTCTGGGTCTAATGTAAAAGACCTGTCCCCAGAGGATCTGATCACTTGGAAGAAGAAAACCAACAACAACCCATAACATTTAGGGAGCTGTGCTTTTCTTTGCATTCTCCGAGGAACAAAGTGATGATGCCTGTCTAGGTATGTAATTGGGCTCTGAGCACTGAGTGAGGAACATCAAGAAGGTGAGAATTGTGTGCAGACCAACAAGTGAAGTGCTGTGGCTGTTCATGACCATGTGGCGTTCAGGTAGGGCAAGATGGAGCTAGAAGCCCCCTACAGTCCCTACACACAGATCACAGCCTTTGCCCAAAAGAGCCACTGATCCCCTTGTACGTGCTCTCTCAACCCCTGCATCTGAGGAGGCAACCTATGTTCTCCATCAGGGGCCAAGTGGTCAGGCTCAGGCAAGATGACAGTGAGGAAAGGCACAAGTGAGAAGGGATCAGGTGCTAAAAGGCTTTTCCCAGTCTTCCAAGTCACTAAAGCATCCTGGTTTTCCCCAGATATGAAGGCCTCTCCAGATCCAGAGAGGAGCATAACAAGAATTTCCCAAGCTCTAATACTATCAACCCCTTGAAATTACTGCTGCACTGACACCTCTAAACCTAACTGTCCTTTGCATAACTGTCTCCATTTTTAAGATTAAAGACCTTAGAAAATCCCCCCACAAGTCCCTCAACCAGAAGCCAAAGCCAGTGAAGCCAAACGTGAGCCACAGCAGCTGACCCGATGCTTGCCCATGTGCGGCTG
The DNA here is from genome assembly GCF_011004875.1 of Balearica regulorum gibbericeps. NCBI lineage: Eukaryota > Metazoa > Chordata > Aves > Gruiformes > Gruidae > Balearica > Balearica regulorum. The sequence continues at coordinate 54,487,763 of NC_046184.1, forward strand.
CATGCCCCAAGCGACCCTACCAAACCCACTGCTGTGCTGCCTGTCCCAAGAGCCACAGCATCTCTGCTGGCCTCACAGCCACTTACCGGAGCCAGCCCTATCGGGGGATTTATGAGGGTTCCCATGAGCTCTGCTCAGCATCACATGCTCCCTGGCCACAGCCAACCTAGGGAAAGAACCATAAATCTCATTTCACAGATGAGAGGAGTGAAGCACAGAGAGGTGAACGACTTCACAGTCCAATCCCCCATCCAGATGCCTACTACCTTGGCTCCCCAGCCCTTGCCAAATCCCTTTGAGTGGCCCAGACCCCTTACAACACGCTGCTCCAGCACTACAGCTTGTGGTGATGGAGGGTACCCAGTGCTCCCCCTCCTTCTCCTCTGTGTACTGCCAGCTAAATGCTTTATTTTTTTCCCCAGTTCAGAAGGCAGCTTCGTGCATCCCACTGTGTGGCTTATCTTCTGCAATTAGCACTTACCACCATATCTGATAGGAGAGAAGGGCTCAGCTGCCCCTGATTAATTGCCGAGTATTTGCTTTCTTTTCCACTTCTGTGGCCTGGAATTAATTAGTTTATCCCTCTTACTCCTTTCATGGGCCAGAGTGTTCTCCTTTTTTTGTGCAATTATATATAATAGAAACGCTTGAAATCCCCTGGGGAATAGTTGAGAGAGGCTCTCAATGGGGAGGAAAGGATCCTGAAAGCAGGGAGATTACTAAAGGTCATACGCCCTACAGCTTCCCTGTGGTCTTAAAATATATACTATCCCCTGACTCCAGCACAAATCCCTTCCCCTTGCCACCTGCCTTGCTGCTTCTCCAGGTTTTTCAGTGAGTTAATGTCTGAACAGCAGGAAAAGCTTGCAGACCTAAATCCCATGTGTGAACAAGAGATGCAAAGCAAGGGCCCCCCATGGCTGGACACCTTCAGGTGTTGCAGAAAACACAGATCTCAGCCCAGCAGGGACAGCCTAGCAATACTTACCTGGCCCCCAGAAGCTACATGGCAATAGGAATGTTTGCTCTAATTTGAAGGAGATGCTACAGCTTAGATGCAGCAGCTAAATACTCAGTCTCTGGCTGAGGAGGATTGCTGCTGTGGTCCCCTTACAAGCCAACCAACAGCACCCTGCTGACTCGGGGGAAAGAGGAGAGAAAAGGGTTTCTGAGAGCAGAGCAAGCAGCCCATGCTCAGTTCCTCCCTTGCAAACACAGGCAGTGCTGGAACCAGTTCTGCTTTCCTGAACAGTAGTGTAAATCAGGACTAAATGAGTATGAAAGCACTGTTACTGAAACCAATCCTTGCTCCTTTGGCCAAAAGGAGCAGGCTTTTCTGCTATTCTTAATTAAGTATCTCCAAGCCAGGCCTTGTCTATAAACTACAGCCCTCAGGGAACGGTATGTGGGGCAGCCCTGCACCTTGCATGGGGGAAAATGAAAGTATCTGGGAAAGGGTGAGACAGCGCCTCATCTAATTCCTGAACTGTTGGCAGTAGATCCATTTAAACCCTTATTTACTGAAGTTTATAGACCCATAATTGTCATCTTCCTTCTTATTTCATTCACACCCCTCATTAAGCAATTTGATCTTTACAATCTAAAGTGCTTGGGCTGCCTCACTTACTACATTTCTCTTTAAGCTGGGACGTGATGTGCCAGGTGGCTGTGTTTGACCCAGTGCAGTCTGAGTTTCAGGGTGCTTTTCAGGTGTCAGGGTGCCTGTGCATGAAAATTTCAGTGCTATCATCTGGCTCGTAGCTGTGGCAACCCGCTGCGGCCAGGACGCTGCCCCCAGCTCTCAGGCTGTCAGTATGACAGTGGTCTCACCCGGGCTGGGGAGGGAGGGATTCCAGGGCACTTACACAGCCAAAAATTTGGCAAGCACTTGTTTTCCCACTGGAATACCTGCAGAACTAAAGCTGTTCAGCTTTGAGTCAGAGAACAGACAGCAGGTTGACCCTTCACAGGTGTTTGCAAGGAGCCAGGGCAAGATAGTGTGCCTAAGAGACCCTGGCACCCTGCTCCTTGGATTGACATTTCTCTGCCCCTCCTCCCCTAACTCTTATTCCTACTTGGCTTCAGCTTCATTTGGCTGTCTTAATTATTAGCAGTGCCCAGTTGTCACCCCTGCAATCATTTTGGGTAGACTAATAAATAAAGGTGATAAATGTATGGAAGGTGAAGCCTGTGCATTGCCTGGGCTGCAAATCAAGAAGCTGAGGACTGCAGCTGGGGTGGCACAGCCTCTCCGCAGCTCTCCTCCCCCTCCTTTCTCTCCTTTTTGCCTCTCCTGACTTGCAGCTCTGCTTGTTCTGCATCCTGGACCCCTCTGAATTTGCTTGGCAGGCAGGGTGTGAACAGAGCGCAGCCATGCCTGCGAATCTGCGACTATGCGGCGATGTGTGTGTGTGTGTCAGGAAGGGGGAAATGGGTCCGAGGCTGGCCAGGCGCATGGAGCTAGGAAATGCGAGCACGCTAGCCCTGTTACACACACACACCCCCCCCCCCCTATTATTTGAATCGCTGTCTGCACCCTTCAGTATACTGCATGCTCCAGAGAGCATCTGCTGAGCAAAAGGCATTAACATACAAGAAGGAGGGAGCTTGCTCTAAAGCAACTGTATGTATCCATCCAGAGTGTGTGCCGCAGTCGGCGAGTTGCTTCAAGGGAAATGGTTGCATCTCTCTCCTTGGGAAGGTGGCTAGCTTAGCTCTCCCTTGCTGCTAGGCTCTCCCTTGATTCAGGGGGAACAGCCATTTCTCTGCTCACAGAATCAAAAGGACATAAAACACCCGCAGCTGTTTCCCTTACCCATTTTTCTGGGAGAGGACAAGGTGGGGTAGTTTCTTGCCTTACTGTAGAGGTACTGTTTCCTGGTCCTGGTGCTGTGGGGCATGGCTGGAGAAGAGGGATCTGTATATAAGGAAAGTGAGTTGTGCCAGTGGTCTGATGAGGGGTCAAACACAGCCTCTGTTCCACAGTGACCTGCGTGTTGGAGTGCCCAGCAGCAGGCACGGAGGAGACCCTTTTACCTCCCTGCATGAATTCCCATTTATCCCTGAAGTTCTTGGATTGGTGTCCTGGTTCTTCTCCTTCGACACCTGCATTCCCCAGCCACGCTCTGCTGGTGTAAAATGGCCAATCTGTCTTTACTCGGACAGTGCTGCAGTCATTTACACCTCCTGAACCTCTCTCTCCTTTGTAATTAGGGGAGTAACTGACCTCATATGAAGAGCTCTGCATGGCCTTAAATGGCAGGACTGCAAAACTGACAAGGCTTTCCACCCCGGCACCTATAATGCGATTCATGCACATGCACCAAGCATCATCCTTTGTTTAACCTTGCAATAATCTACAGCTTTACTAAGGTGACGCTCACAGAGGTGACTTGAAAGCAAACCAATAAACATCTCTCTTAAATTACTTGGTAAAGCTTTTAGTTTTCTATCACTTTGCTTCACAGCTCTGAGTAACAAACAGCAGGCACAGAAGATATGCAACGTACTAGCTTTGAATGACAGGGAAAGCCAAGTGCCAGCTCATGACAGCTCATTCAGGTTTGCAGAAACAGAGCCCAGAGGCACATGCATTTCTGCATGCCCAATTCTGCACCAGCATTTGCAATTGCTGAGCTGCCTGTACAAATCAACCATTTTACATGGGCAAACTGGTATTTATTCAACCTCATTTGAATGCAAAGCTGCCATTATTACACACATAAAGTAAGCCTGCAACTCCTCTCAAGCAGACACACTACCCCCAGTGGTGATGGGGTGCACTCCCCAAATTCCTGATAGCAAAGTCCTGGGATTTCAGTGTCAGGCACTGCTCAAAAAGAAGCTTAGCATCTCATCAGATTCCAGTTTGTTGTTACACACTAGCTACTTCAAATTGTCCCTACTGTTTTCCAGGCAAAGTGTTATTTGTGCTTCCTTCTGTACATGTCTTTGCCGGGTTTACAGACATTATTAAGCATCTGTCACACTCCACCCCAGAGGTAGCTGCATTTCAGCTGTGGCTGAATGATTGCTGTGTACGTAGTCTGCAAAGCAGTTAGTGATTCTTCAAGATGACAGGCACTGGGGATGTCAGTCATTTTCATTAACATAAATAAGATATGTTTCATTTTAGTCACTCTAAAATCATTGAGTCATTTATTGATGTCTCAGTAATTTATGAGCTCTGTATGTTGGCTGGAAACCTACCAGTGTGACTGTGTGCAGTAAGAAATGGGCACAGTACAGAGATAGATCTCTGTTTAGCTGAAGTTCAACTATTTCTTCCCTGGGTCAAAGTGTTAAACAGACTGGGGTGACAAGGCTTGGGAGCCTTTCACCTGTGGTTCATACAGTTAGTGGAAAAATGCTTTTACTACAGTGCCCAGTGAGAAATGGGCTGGTCATTTCTCATGTTCCTGTTGGTGCTATGGCTTATCATGGGCATCCAAAAACTGGATCTAATTCCCCTTTTTGCTGGCAACTCTAGCCCAGAAGGCAAAGGACCCATTAGGACTGAGAATGAACTTCCTTCCTGCTCCTAGAAATGGTCAGCCAGGAGAAGGGGTGCACATGTTGTATTTGCTCTGCTGCAGCTGGAGCTTTTATCTGGAGGGATGATGAAAGGGAAGTGTGAGTCTCCCAGGGTGTCAGTCAAGCACTCTCATCAGACTAATTTCAGGCAAAAAATTTTATCAGGCAAGAGAACTGAGTGGGTTCAGATGAGCTCTGGAGAGGCATCCAGATTTTCTGCTGATAAGACAAACCAAAATGGGATGCCAGCTTGTCACAGCCCAGAGGGAAGAGGAGCCCTGTATCCTCAATACCACCTCAGCAGCCCCCAGCCCAGTGGTGGGATGGAAGGTTTGTCCAAGAAACATGTCCAGATTCTGCATCTCTCGCAAGATGTCTGCCCCTTCCTCTGCCACATGTTTCAGATCCTCTCTGCTCTCAGAAATACCCATCAAGGGTGACCATGAAGCCAATGGGGAGAAGAAGAGTGGGGGAGTAATGACCTGTATGAAGATCAGCCAAGCAAACTGCGATGCTGAGGGTAAAGAAGTGTGCACAAGCACTCCGGCTCTGGCCATGAACTTTCCTTGAGGCAGGAGGAAATGGTGAGGACTGTGTAGGGTGCCCAGAGCCCACACTGACGTTTCTGTCTTCCTCATAATCTCACCTCTATGGCACCTCACTGCCAGGAGAGAGGCAGCTTCAAAAAGATGTTTTCTTAAGCCCAGCAAGGGGGAAAAAAAGCAACCCAAAACCTAAACAAACTTCTGTCTCCCTTTGTCTCCCATTCTCACCCCTATTCCTTCCCTTTCCCTCCTGTGTCTATCATGTTCTCTCCTCCCTCTCTTACTTTACCTCCCCATCCCTCCCTGCCTCTTCCAATCCTCTTCCCCACATTTTCTCCTAGGCATCCTCATAGGGATCCTGCTCTGCTCACAGGCTGACAAAAGCATCTGGCTCCCTTAAACTCTACTTTTAAACAGGCGGCAGCAGTGTTTCAGTGCCCAGTCAGAAGGAACTTTGGCATCACTGCTTTGCCACCAGACTGCACTGTGCCACATCACCTCTTCCAAACAGCTCACAGGAGCCGGGAGCACCCGGAGCCCTGTACTCACCCAGGGACCCTTGGTCCTGGAGCAGAGAGAGGAGATGGTCCTGTCCTCACTGCAGAGTTGCATCACACACGGGGGTGATGCTTTTTAGAAAGCATCGCTAAGAGCTGCCACTCACAGCCTCTGACACAGAGTGGTCCTTGGTTCCCTCCAGGTCCAGAATCGAGCCCGTGTGGATGACCCATGTGCAGGCTAGGTATGCTCAGGCGCTGCTCCATCTTCAAACTGGGAGCCATCAGGACCCCTGACTTTCCACAGGGGGGATCATACCCCAGAGCTTAAAGATCCCGCTCCTCCTTGCTCCCACCTGAATGTCACCCTTGGGATGCAAAACTAAGGCTTGAGGCTGGAATTTGTCAATTCTGCATTTGTCGACTTGTCACCCAGGAATGTTAATGATCTCCCTGCACAGCCCACAGCCATCAGAGGTGAAATAGCTCATCTGGAACATTAGGACTTCCATTGATTTACTTTTAGTGCTTCTGGGCAGTAAAGTTCTCTTGGTTTTGACCAGCTAATTGTATTTTCCGAAGGGATTTTATCTATCTATCTGTTATGTGCCAGTGGGATGGTGAGAGTGTAGCCGAATGGGCTTGCACATAGGTGGGAAGACTGGGAGACTGGTAAAAATCATCTGGGGGTCTTTTAGACAGGCTGTGGTGGGAGCCATTTGATTTCAATGGCACAACTTTCAGCCCAGTTAAGGGATGCAGCATGGTGGGTCCAGGATCGCTCTGCAAAAGTCCAGCAGTCAGTAGAGCAGTCCCTTGCTTTCGTTCAAACCAAAAAGGCACTTTTGCAAGCTACCCATTCTGCTAACCCTAGCAGAAATGCAGTTACTTCTGGCTGTATCAAGCTTCTCTGGCCAGCGGAAAACCTGTACAAATGCACCTTCATAGTGATGATAACTGAGATGCTTTATCTCCCATCTGCGATGAGCTATTAACAACCACACAATTAGTTACTGTAGACCAGCTATGAGCAGTAACAGAAGATGCTGTGGTATCTCTACTGCACGTTAACATCTGCCCTTAGTCAAATAAAGCAGCCCCTCTGCGTGAAAGCGATGTATGATATATAACACTGCTGGATGAGTTTTTCCTGGAATGTGAAAGGCAAAAATGCAAGCAGAGCACACACATACAGCCCAGCACAGGAACACGCATCACTAAATTGTTAAAGGCATGTCTAAACTTGTCACAGATGGGACACTTCTCTGAACTCGGGCATTATTGCTTTCTTAATATCTTACCCCCTCACAAGATTTACTGAAACTCATTCTCACTGAGTACAATACAGGAGCCAGAGCTGACATTTGAAAGCTGAGGCAGTTGTCTAAATGCAAAAGACAATAAATCTATACCAAGTCAAAAGGCCAGAATGATCTTAGGATAGCTGGAAAAGGGTAACTCTAGGCCAATCTCCAGATGGGAATCCAGACCAACCCCCATTGAGCTGCCACTGTAGCCACTTGGCTCTTCAGACCTTTTAGTGTTTTTTTTTTAATTTGTTCTTCGTGTAATTTTTCATAGCCCCTTTGAACAGGTTCCACTGAAACTCCCCAGATCTCTTGATGTGGTTTGGAGTCCAGCCTCAGCTCGCAGAGTGAAAAAGGTGCATGTCAGAGCTCCAACGCCCTGGGCTTCAGGAGGGAGATGGGAGTCCACCCCCAGGCCTCCTGCCATGCCCAGCAGCAGGGTTGCTCTCCCTCTGTAGCCATTTGCAAAGATGAAGGGCTTGGACTCAGGATTGTAGCTTCTTCCCTTCTTCTGGAACGCAGTGTGTTGGGGGGTGGAGAGGAGAGAGACCCCTGCCATCCACGTTAACAGTAACTCAATGTATTACTACTGGGAGCTATTCCACAAGACTTTTTTTCTACATTAAAATTCAAGAGCCCAGGAAGGCAGCTCAGGGCTAGACTCCAGGATGCTAAATCCTGTAACTCAGAGCAATACACAACTGTATAACTATGTATATATTTATTTATAAATAAATAAATAAAAAGACCACCCCTCTCCAATGTTCTGTGAAAACCTTGCAAGCCTCCAGGAAATTATTTTAAAAAAACCCAATAACCCAAATCTCCAAGTACTGTGCAGTCCTGCATCTGCCTTGGACTGGTCTCTCAAGTTGCCTCCCTGTGGCTGCCACCCATGCCAGCATCACCCCTGTGCAGCCAGCTGCACCAAGTGTGTGTCCTGGCACGGAGAGGCTGGGCGTCCATGTCCTGGCCACCCGGTGCTGGGATGCACCACAGTGACTCAGCTGCCTGCACCCCTTGAGAGAGGAGCGGGTGCTGGGGATGGCGACCACCTCTCTGAGTCACAGCCCTGCCCCAGGGACTGCAGGTGACTCAGCAGAGAGTAAGCAAATGTTTAATTTTTTGTTTGTTTTGTTCTCAGCCATCTTCCAGGTGAGCCACTCAGCCCCTGAATACCTGCAGACAGTGCAAAGCTCACACCACTCATTGAAAGCCTGGGGTCAATTTGAAGCCAGTGGGGCCAGCGCTGCACTTGGTTCAAGATATATGATGAGCACCTGATGGCTGACAAGGGTGTTGTGGGGTGCAGCATACATCCTATGGGATCCCTGGGCATGCAAGACACTATGGAAATGCAAGGCACCATTGGTCCTATTCCTCCATGTCCCGGTCGCTCCATCCCTCCTTTAGGTCTTATAAAGGTGAACATCCACCTCTGCCTTTATTACCCCTCCACACCAGCAGCCACCTTGCAGAGATCAGACTATAAATGTTTTTTGCGCCCTACCTCTACACCCAGGCCAGCCCACTGCATTACCCATTCTTCTCCCTGCTGCCCTTGCCACGTGCCAGCAGGTCCCTGGGGGTCCCCAGGAGCCACCGCTACCCATGACATCGAGACACTCTCCGCTTCCCCAGCAGCCCAGCCTCTGCCTGCTCACCCCTGGCACCACAGCCTGGCCTCAGCGGGGTTCCCCTGTAGTTTGGGGAGAGGTGGATGGTTTTGGGGGAAACATAGAGGTTGGTAGCTGCAGAGGGCAAGGGATGAGAGAAAGAAAGAGACAGAGAAAACAAAGCTCCTGGAAAAGCTATAGGGCAAGAAGGGACGCTCTCCCATGGATCCAAGGTGGGTCAGCAGTGCCTACAAGGTGGAGGACATCACGGAGCAGATAGAAGCAGAGATGGTAATGCTCTGCCGTGGTTGCCCAGCCATCTTACACAGCCAAACGAGGTCCGTGGCACAGGACATTACCTGTGGGAGAGAGCATTGCTGTAAGGAAAGCAAGGTATGCATCTGAAGCATGAGACCTCAGCAAACCTGGATTTCGGTCTCAGCCTCCAGGCTTTGATGCTTTACATGTGGCTCCTGGCTGCAAGCCCTTCTGCCTGCTCGCTTTTGTATCCAAGTTCTTCTCTTTCCCCCTCTCCCACTTTCGTGCTTTTCTGGTCAAGCCAGAGCTTCGCTCTGGGTTGGCCAGGGTTGGAGCACTGGCTGGGAGCACAGGGGGAAGGAGCAGAGAGCACAGCGGTGGAGACAGGTGGTGGCTCCAGATGGTGGGGAGGGGACTTCGTGGTGGGGGGCAAGGGCAGGGGAAAGGAAAAGCTGAGGGGAAGCAGGGGATGAAGAGATGGGGTGGAATGAGTTGAATGAGAAATCGCAGGAGAAAGAGACCTGGCCGTTCGGCTGGGCGCCACACACTTCGCACTGCAAGTGGCTCCTCTCTGTCTGCAATGGTTTGGTTAATGCTTAGAAAGGGAATAAAATGTGTGTATGCCATATATATATTTTTTTTGTTAATAACAGTGATCTATTTATAGGCTGCAAATTATACACCGTGAACGTTGCTCAGAGACAAGACATTATTTTGCTGCCAACAGGGAAAAGGGAAGGAAAGAAAAAAAGAAAGAGACAGAAAGGGAGAGAGAGGAAGAGAGACATAGAGAAAGTGAGGAAGCTGTGAGCTTCTGCAACCCACCCTGCACCTCACACATTTACAGCAAAGGGCACGTTGTGTGCAAGAGGGATGACACTGAAAAGGAGAGGCATACAGGGCCAGCTCCAGGAGCACGATCCCTCTCCTTCCTTCCTGCCATGGAGGAAATGTGTGAGGCCATTTCTGAATGAACCGATGTATTTTCTAGGGTCTCCCCTGAGTGCCAGAGCAAAGCACCATGAAAAATGTTGCACAGGAGCTGATGGCCTGTGGTATCTGTCACCCTCCTGTCTGCTGCAGATAGATACAAGTGCACGGGCCACCTGGCCAGCTTTCCTGCCCCCACAGCAAGTGATTCTGAGTGCTTCAGGAAAAGTGCTTTACTATTCCCCTTCTCTTTGTTTCTTTTCTGGTCATCCCTCACCCCCCAACCCCCCCGAAGCCCTCTCCCTCCTTTTGCAACCACACATGCACAGAGAAGACGTTTGAACCCAAATTCATCTGCCAGAGTTAGAAACCCAGACACACTGCCTCCCTTTGCAGTCAATAGAAAAAGGGAGAGAAGGCAATTCGCCTGCTTGGTCTCCCCATTAATTATAAGATGACACTTCAGTATTTAATTAAGTGTAATATTTGAGTATCTAACATTAGATGAGACAAGTCTAGGCCTTATGAGAAACCCTACAAATTGTTTCCATCAAGCTTGCTGTGTACATGGCAATCCTGGGTCATGGCAGAATAAGAAAGATTTATTTTTAATGCAACTTCTGATAAACTTTTCCACGAATTCTGGGGCTTCAGAAAGGATTAGAGCAAATCTAACATAGCTTCCTTTTTTCCCTCAATCTTACTGACCTCTTTCTTTCGATCTCTGAGCTTTATCACATAATTGCACCTTTCTTTCCACAATAGTCCACTTCCTTTTTTCTCATCTAGATTTCATACTGTTTTTAATACTCCACTCCTTTTGTTTTTATACATGAGGAAAAGAATAAGAGGTTTTGACCCATCTTGCCTATAGAATTAAGAAACCTTTGTCATCTCTGAAGTTTCCACATATCTCTCCTGTATGATCAAAATGGAAAACCTGGAATGTGAAACCCACTCATTTTACAGCCCCACCATGACAAGCACCGTATATCCATCCTACTGGCACTGCAAACATACCCTTGAGTGACATCCCACTGCAAAATATCTGTAATGTCCTCTGAGGAATGTCACAATCCAGATATGGACCAGAACCAGATACTGCACCCTACATGGCCTCAAATACAAGGAGCACGTGTGGGTGGGCATGGAACACTCAGATCCAAATTCAATCCACCTCTTTTTTCTCTGGTACTTAGTAATTGGCTCAGATTTGGAGTGCCCAGGGTCAACCATGTTCTGCAGACAGGTCTTCCCTGCATTTCAGTAAGGACAACAAGGGATGCCAATATGGAGATCTGGAAAAAGATGAGAGAGATTTGTTTGACAGTCTATTGAATCATGAACAGTTGAGTAATGGGTGGCTGAGTAACTGACGGGGTACTGCTTGGCATTGTTTCAAGCCACGTGTTGCTCAAGAGGAAGGAACAATTTAAGCCAGTCATCCTCAGGATGGAGCTAAAGTGAGATCATGAATTTGGATCTGAGTTTGCAGGGCAAAAACCCCAAAGTGATTCTCTAAGCTGCTGCATGTAAGATGGTGCCACGTTCAATGCCATGTAATGAAATCTGTGAGCTCCCTGGAAGCACCAGCAAATGCGAGCAACAGCATTAGAGTGCTTGACACCGAGAACCTGCCCTCTGCAGCTGCTGTTGCAAGCCAGCCTGGGACACTGTCATAGAGAGCAATCCTTTTCATGATGAGTGCTTGTTTGGTGACCTGTGCACAAAGGGACTTTCTAGTTACACTTAAAGGGGCACAGAAACACCATCCCAGATGAATCCGAGGGTTACTCTCATGAAGTGCTGTACAGAGATATCTGAGCAGACACTTAGAAAAATGTTACATCATACAGAGTCCCGTAAATGTGTTCAGAGGTACTGACTTCTGCCCTGGAGGTATTACTCGATATAGAGCCTTTAGCAGAGACACCATGTTGCCAAACTGCCTTTGCACCCAGCAGTGGCTCTTTCTACAGCTAGGAGAGGACGTCCATGCCGACAGTGATGTGTGGGCAGGGAACTTGCAAAGCAAATGCTGCTGCCAAATAAATAGAAACTCAGATCCCCAGAGTTTTCAGTTTGGCCTGGAGGACAAGTCAAACAGCAGAATGGATCAGCCTAGCTACTCCTCATCCGAGCCCCAGGGAACAGCCCTACCTAAGCAGAGTGCACCCTTCCCCCTCAAGCTCTGATCTTGCCAGAGCTCAAATACAAGCAACATGAAAGAATATCCCACAGTTGCTGATGAATTAGTACATGCTGCCTTCTCTCCGAGTCGGTGCTAAAGCTAAATCTGTCTGCATCAGATTAGAGAGCTATGTTCCCTCCCTAAACGCCGACACCTGCAATCCCGCCTCACTCCTATCCTCTGAAGCTCAGAACCAATTCTTGGACCAGTGCTCCCAGCAAGCAGACTGGCAGCCCCTGCCCTTGGCAGGGTCTTGCAGCCAACCTGTATTTTCACTGGTGCAGCAAATCAGAACTGAGCAGTCCCCTGATCTCAGCCTTGCAGGGCACAGCAGTCTCCAGAGCTACTGTCTGTAGCCTTCACTCTCATGCCCTTCCCGTGCCAGAAACCCCTCTCGTCTCCGTGCCGCACAGCCTGGCCATAGCTGCTGCTCCAGAAGCCTGCCAGGGAGAACCAGCAGGGCTGAAGTTCTGCAGAATCACATCTGCTCCTTTGTCCTGGTTTCCCCCATCTCATCTATGATTTCATTCAACTGAAATCACAACAGCTTTTCCAGTCCTACATAAGCACGGCAGATCCCTTTACAGGTTTTTTTGGGTTTTTTTTTTTTTTTTTAAATGAGTATTATTTTAGGGTGGAGGTGGAGGGAAGGGTGCTTAAATGCAAAAGTCTGAATCTATAGCATAAAATCTCCACTCAGCCTAAAGGAAGAAGCTGGCAGATTGATGGAGAACGTCACCACAGTGTGAAAGAACAAATAGGGTGACGATGCTGCCAGATGGGAAACTGAATCCTCCTTGGCTCAATGAGCAAAGATATCATTGGTGGTGTACGTATCGCTGGCACATTCTGCAAAGAAATTTTAATCTTGGCTGTAGCTACCACCAAATTCTGCCCTGGTCTATAAGCAGCAGCAAAATATTGAACCCAAGTGATCTGGAGGCTTGGAAAATCCTTTCCTTTTCCCACTCAGCCCAGATCCCAGCAGATCCTCTGTCCTTACAACAGTGACGTTTGCAGCCATGGATAGAGGAGCCTGGAAGGATATCTCCCTCATGCACACCCCTTCCACCTCTCCAACAGCTGGAACCTCCTTGCAGTGACAGACCTAGGAAGGGTGGCTCTTTGCAGAAAGCAAGATGGTTTCTACGTGGGTGAGATTGTTGTTGTGAGGGCTTTAGAGAAGGAGAAAAACCTCCTCTGTTACTAAGCAGGGATCTGAAGGCCGTTGTCGGGGGAGAAGCAGAAGAATTGCCATAAAAGGAAGAATTATTCTGCCTGCAGCCAAACCACCTCGACTCTGATCTTGTCAGATCTCACAGCAGCAGCGGGGCTGGTCAGCATGGGGAGGCGAGTCCCCGGGGGGAAGCAGGGTGTTGCAGTGACGCAGGGAAGGAGGGATGGAGCTCCTCATCCTCTGTAGACAGTAAACATATTCCCCACCTCCCCATGGACTTTTAAAGTTTTTCTTTCTTGACCGAAAGAAGAGCTGTTTACAATCCAGAGGGTGCTAAGCAGGCATCACATGGAGTATCTAATCTGGCTTTTTCATCCAATTCCAGCAGGAGTAATTAATAATGCCAGACTACCCTCCCTCTCTTTTCACCTTCTTTCTTCCTTCACTCAAACTGCTCCAATTGGTTGCCAGCCCCGGCACTGTTTGAAAAACTGCGTATGAAAAATGTCCTGTTATAAGCAATGTAAGGCCTTCAGAACAAAGCCACCCATTGGGAACAGAGTGACCCCTTGTCTGATCAGCAGGAGGACTCCCAGGATACTAAAGCAGGAATGGGCATGGTGGAGGAGAGGGAACTTAAAGCACAGGGCCTCTATCCATCGATCCAGCCCCAGAGTCAACATGAATCACTGTGGACTGCAAGGAAAAAGAGACACCCCCAGATCCCAGCCCCTTTTTCTGCAGTACCCAGGGATGACCTCAGGCAGCTTGTCTCCTTGCTTCACCTCTGAACCATGCCCTGCACTGTCAGCAGAGCTGCAGAGGCTGACACGACAGCAGCACCCTCCAACATCCTTGAAATTCCTGGGCCATAGCTGACAGCAAGGTTAAGTGCACCCACAACTTTCCCCTGGTACCAGGTCAGTGCTGATCTCTCTCCACATGCCAGTTGTTTAAATTCACCATAAGACAAGTAGGAGGAAAAGAATAGATTGGGGGAGGAAATAACCAACTCTTGTCCTGCTGCTCTTTGGCCAGTAAAGTGATAAGGCAGAAAAGAGAGAGGAGGCTTTTTCCCTGCCGTATTAAGAAGCTGAAAATTGAAAAGCAAATGAAGAGTATATTTGAAGATAGCACAAATCCTCGATAAAGCCTCTCTGAAACTTGATGAAAAATTTCAAAGTGTATCAGGAAAGCTGGGATTCTCTAAAAGGTAAATCCATCAGACAGGACAAATTGAGAAGGGATGGACACAGATGGTCGGTCTGGGCTCTCTGGAGCAAGATAGGGGTGTAGAGCAAGTTTTAACCACTGTGGAGCCTGTTGGCTCAAGGTCAGGGACAGAACACTAGCCTGGAGATGAGGCACCCAGGGCCTTCGGTCTCTGCTAAACCTCTCCTGTAATTTCAGGAGACAGCCCCAGTGTGCTGGCACTGCAGATGCAGAGGCTGCTGGGGCAGCCATGACACGGCATGGTCCCCATCTCACCTTGCTCTCCATCCACTTTCCTGCCTGGGGGACAAGCTGTGGACAACACAGGCAAGCAGCACGCTTGATGGTTCCCTGCCTCACCAGGAAAGCAGGGGAGCATGATCTTCTCTGGGCAGGGAAAAGGCCACGGTCATCATCACTGAAGATGTGGTGTTGAGGCCTTTGGGAGGAGATGTAGATGCAGTCACTAACCTCAAGTCTTGGTTTTCTCCAGTGTCTTCTATAGATGAGCAAGCAGAAGCCCTCTGCCTAGCTTTCCAGATCTGCACTAACCCTAACTCCCCCAATCTTAAAAGATTTGGGCTAAATTTCTTACCTGCTCTTCAAGGGTTTCTCTCACCCCCTTCCCTTTTCCAACAAATTAAATCCCTTGGAACAGGTCTGCAATTAAGAAATCATACAGGGGACTTTGTCATCAGGTAAATACAGAACATGGTATCTGGAGACAGAAATTCTTTCGATGAAGATTAATTAGAGTTCCTGTCCTAGTCTGTCTGGTAGTGGGGAGAACAGGGCTTGAACATGGGAGAGAAGCACCAACCCTCTCCCCCCCACATCCAGCACCATCCACCCAGCAAATGTTGCTCAGGGAGGCTCTTCAGAGGATACAGATGGTTTCTCTATTTGCAGGCTTTTTGTTAGGAAGATCTGCTCCTAAGGCTAGCTCATGCAGCAGCAGGGAAAAAAGCCAGAGAAAATACACTTATTCTTGATCAGAAAGAAGCACATTTATTTGCCCCACGTGCATCTGCTTCCCAGAGCAGATGTGGACAGGACCTGATGTTTGCAATACACCTGGCGCTTGGTGGGAAGGCAGGTCCAAGAGAGACAATAGGACACAGCTATGCCTCTTCCTGGCAGATCATCCTGGCAACAGATGTTTTGCCTTAGGAGTTTGTGCTCTTCAGTGCCCACCAGGCAGCAGCAACCTGACTGCAAAGGCCTGAGTCAGTGAGGGGAGCAGGAACATGCAGGGATGAAGAGAAAGCTCAACTTGGCTTTACATGTTGACTGGAAAAAGAAAATACCCAACATGAGGACAAAAAACGCCACAGAGGCCACAGCACACAAAACAAAGGAATGGATGGAGAGATGATGCAGAACTCAGCCCAGAAACTGTGTTAAAGCAGCAAGGAGAAAAAGGGCTGAGGAAAGATGTACCAAGCATCCACCACTAAAATTAAACATATCCAAAGAAGGAAAAAGCTCAAGAGAAGAGAGGGAAGACAGGAGCAGATCTTGATGTGGAGTGAGGGGAATTGGTGTGAGAGAGCGCGTTCACCCTTTCACCAGGAGCCTCACACACATAGCTCCTGCTAAAGGACAGATGTGGGCAGGAGAAGATTACCCCAAGCAAGGAGGCTCCTCTGCCTCCACCTTACACAGCCACATATGAGCCTTTCCTCTGTGCCCAAGTTTCATGTACCAACTCAGCCAGCAGCACTGGCAAAGACCAAGTGAAAAGGTGTGTGTGTAACTCTCAGTGGTCCCTTCCCCATCACCACCCCCCAGTAGGTACCATGGGCTTTGTGGCTATCAGCATCAAATTTTGACCTGAGATGAGAAGAGTTAGGCGGACTGGCTGCCTCTGATCATCCAGCCTTGCCCACAGACAGCCAGTAACAGAAGCACACTGCTCTCAATAACAATCTTAGAAAAGCTCATGCTTATGCATAGTAACTTGCTCTTTTAATAATGGTGACAATACCTGCACTTCTTGTAAAAAGTTCAGCCCTTGGGATGTTTAATGGCAGAGTCTCAGAAAGCTGGATTAGCTGGCTGTGAAGTCATGCACACTTCAGGGAATAGCAGGTCTCATCTGGAAGGCACATGGCTTCAAGTGAACTTTTGGCCCAAGGTAGCGTGACTGAAATGCTGCCGACATTCCCAGGAAGGAAGAAAAAAAGATATTACAAGAAGGTGAAGAAAGCCTTTGATGCTCAGTTTATTGGGAGGCATAATGTGATGTATGAGAGATTTAGCCAGCATTATCAAGAACTGGAGGAGACTGCCAAGTCCTTCAGAAGAGTGGCGCAGAGCTATTCAGGACACTTTCAGAGAATTTATAAGAGGCAGCATCACTGCGGGCCTAGGAGACAAGGAGTATTGGTGTCCTCCTTCCAGCTTGACTCCACACTGACTTTGGCAAAGAACAAAAAAGCTGCAAGCGTAGAAAAGAAGCAGGAAGACTTGGAGGGTAGGGCATGCAGAGGAGGAAGAAGCAGGTGGGTTGACCCAGCCCATGGCAACTCCCAGGCAGGTAAAAGGGACCAGACACACCAAGAAAACCTCCAGGGACAAAGAAAGAAACAGCAGAAAACATTTTGAATATGCCTATGAATTCAGGCCGTGTATTTTCACACCCAAAACAAGGTTGCAGGAGGCCAAAAGAAAGAGGGAGCTCAAGAGAGACCTGTCCAACAAGCAAGGACATAATTAAGAGAAGCTGCATTTGACACAAAAAGCCACTGAGGTGTGCAGAAGCAGGGTAACCCCTCACAGAGACACAGATTTCAGGTTCTATGATGAAACCCTAAAGGCAATTACATCTTGAATTGCCAGGAGGTCCCAGCAGATAGGCAAAAAACCCTACAACCCACAACTCCCAGGCTGGTCCAGTCTTCAGGAAAAGCTCCCAGCTAGGGCAGGGCGAGGTTGATTTTTTTTTTTCCCTCCAGATATCCCTTTGTTGTCAGCAGCTCCATGCTCTGTACCACTTGCAGCAGCTGGCCAATCATTTACAGTGCATATAGAAGAGCTTGGCCTGGGATATTATAGAATCATAGAATCATATAATGCTTTGGGTTGGAAGGGACCTTAAAGATCATCTAGATCATAAAGATCATTTTGCCCACAAAGCTTTCCTTATGAAGCATAGATCATACTTTCGTTTGGGGATGAGAGCAATAGAGGTGGCAGGAGATGCACTTCAGATGTGAGGAAGGAGCTAGATACCCAGGTATGATTAATGCTCTGTAAGTTCTGATGTCTAAGCACAGATAAAAGCATAACATAGAAAATGGAGCTGGATCCACTTACAGTGAGAGACAGGTACTTTTACAGTGGGTTTTTTCAATTTGTTTGAGATAGGTACATAAGGATGAGATAAATCATAGTCTTCCTCTCCCGTGGCTATAAGGGGAGCCTGGCACGGTGGTACGCATCTATCCTTAGCGAGAGAAACCCACCACCAGCACCTAGAGAGCTTTGAAAGGCTCCAGTTACCCAGACCAAGGCATAACTAACCTGGTGACAACAAACAGCCTCTTCTAGAGAGGACATCAGTGGCATGGACCTGTGCTAAAACCGATATATCTGTGAAGATGCTGTGAATCGGTCTGCACGCCATCCTTGCTGCAGGTGCAGGACCAGTCCCACTCCAGGGAGAACCCATGGGGCTACTTTGGCCTTTGAGCAAGAGCCCAAGCACTCCTGTCCCAAGGCCCAGCATGGCCCCAGCAAGTGGACAGATGTGGAAAGCAGGGGCTCATCACCCCCCACCCTGCAGACAGAGCCCCAGTGACTCAGGGCCACCACAACCTTCAGTGGAAGAGGGAAGAAACAGACAGTTGTCATTTCCTCCATGGAACAAATGAGCTCATCTATCCCATTGCTTAAGGTAGCCTCAGTGCCAAGCAGGACCGATCGCTCCACTCTGCCCAGCCCATTTTCTCATTTCTCTGTTCCTCTGGGTCTACCAGCATTGGTCCAGGAAGGCCACAGAAGAGTTGCTGGGGAATACACCCCAACAGCACAGGATGAAGAAAGGGCAATTAAAATAATCATTTGCCTTTTCTCTGTTTGATTGGCAGCTGGGTGCAGGCAAGGAGAGCTGGCCCATAAATGGTGCCCAAGAACTACTTCACAGAGAAACTGAGAAGATGCTTTAAAAAAAAAAAAATTCTCCTGTTCTGAGGGATCCAAAGAGAGGTCTCTATTTAACAGGCACCACATGTGACAGTGACAGCTCAGGAGCCCCCTCCCTCTCCTACATATGAGTGATTCCTGCTAGTTTCCAGGGGGGATTATTTGTGTCTTGATGTTGGAGAATGACATCCTGTTTTGCAGAGAGGTTCCTCCCCCAAGTTCTTCAGCATCTCTGAGAGAAGAAGCCGGCCTGCTCCACCTCTGGCATGTCCTCAGAGATCACTGACAAGAACGTAATTAGTTCCGGTTGCAGAAGGCTGTTAGTTTTGTATGTGCATGGGCGTGTGTGCTGACCACATGAAAATGAGTTTACAGAGCTGGAAAACAATAATTTCTCTCTTGCATAAATTTCTGTTCCACCTTCTGTGCAGCCACAGTAGCCTGGGCAGTAGCCACAAGCAAGAGAATCAGGTGAGGACCTGGAGAGCTCCATGGATGTCCATTGGGGCTGAAGTGGTATTTTACTACTAGGCAAGAGTGGGGCGAGATATTGCCTTTCAGGAGGAGAGATGTAAGCCAGGTTTCTTTGCATAAAGGCATCCATGGGCATGTGTGCCAAGTGGCACACGCTGGCCAAGCTCTGGCCAAATGCCAGCCAGATTTATTGCATCTCAGCTGCCCTTCCAGCTCACATATTCCCACTTGTGCAGGGACTTACATGTGATAGGGGTAGATTGTAGATGCTCTATTTCTGCCTCTAGAGCATTCAGAAAAAAGTCATGGTCCCATGTTGTTTGCACTATATAATCACAACAGCCATCCACTGAACCAAGGCAGGTTGAGGCTGTTCATTCAGGATGTGCTTAGGGAAGTTTTCCTTCTTGTTTTGCAATCACCATATCTAGATACTTACTTTCTAAAGGCCTCTTGAGATTTCATGAAATCGCCAGAGTCCAAGCCTGGCGCTTTAATAAAATCCTGCGCAAAGCTAGGAAACTTACCTCAACATCTTTCATCGATCTCTGGGGTTATTGCTACCTGTAAGGTCCTAGCTGCAGTCTCTAACTTGTACCCCAAATAAATTATAAAAGCAAGCATCCTGCAAAATAAACACAGACCAAATGAGGCTGTTTACCATCTATGCTTCTCACACTACTTCATTTCTCTGTCCTATCATCTTTCAGCTGTTGGCATCTGTAAGCACAAGCTGTCTTTGGAGGCACCTCACCTATAGCACCTGGATTAAGAGCACAAACACAGCACAAGCCATTCCAAGTAGCCCCACAAACCAGCTCCATCCCCCAAAGGGACTGGAGAAGATGGCAGCAGAGATATAAATCATGACTGACGTTAAACCCCAGCTGCATCACTTCAAGAAGTCCCAGGGACTAGTGTTCAGATCAGAGGAATTAGAGTTTAGTTTGGAAGTAAGAGGCAGAAGATTTAACACCAGACAGCCTGAAGGATGTTAAGTACAGTCATCTTGTCCACAGATGAATGAAAGGTTATCAGTAGAGCCAGAGAGGATAATTTGACCTTTCTGTCTGTCTGTCTGTCTCTCTCTCCCTCCCTGCAGCTCAAGGAGAGAAAAAGAAATCCTTCACTAGTTCTATCAATAAACTTCAGTTCCCTTGTTGTTGGGCCTCAGAGCATAGGGCATACCAAAACACTCCTTGCACACAGGAGAGGCTCCAGACACAGCAGAGGGAGAGGTGGAGGAGCAGAGGTAGCAGAGGGTTGAGCCTACTGGAGCTCACAATAAGAAAGGGATTTTGCTGGAACAAATTGTAGGATACCTGAGGAGAGAGCAAAGGGACTGCTGTGCTCACTGAAGAGCCGGTGCATGGAAAGATTGGAGAGCAGGTTGTACAACGGGCCTGGCAGTCATCTTCAAGCACCTCCTCTCATGCCAATAGGCTTCCAATATTAGGGACTGTTGTGATTTAACCTGTCCAGCAGCTAAAACAACCACACAGCCGTTCGCTCCCTCCCCGCCTCCCGGTGGGATGGAGAGAATCGAAAAGGAAAAAAAAAGTAAACCTCATCAGTTGAGAAAAAAACAGTTCAATAGGACAGAAAAGGAAGATGATGATGATGATAAAAGAATATTCAAACAAGTGATGAACAGCACAATTTCTCACCACCCGAAGCCAATGCTCAGGTAGTTCCCGAGCTGCCCCGCCTCCTGGCCCATTCTCCCAGTTATATATGGAGCATGACATCATATGGTATGGAATATCCCTTTGGCCAGTCTGGGTCAGCTGTCCTGGCTGTGTCCCCTCCCAGCTCATTGGGTGCCCCCCCACCTTCTCGTTGGCAGGCCAGTATGAGAAGCTGAAAAGTCCTTGACTGCTTGGCAACAACTAAAACATCAGTGTGTTATCAGCATTCTTCTCATCCTAAATCCAAAACACAGTGCTAACTAGCTGCTAGGAAGAAAGTTAACTTTATCCCTGCTGAAGACAGGACAGAGACATACCAGCAACATGCTGGAGAAAGCACAGCACTGAGGGCTGTATCCATCCAGAAGAGCAGGGAAACCAGAGCACCATTGGGACTGGCTACTTCCTCAGCATTGGGAGTCCCATTTGAAGAGGTTCCCCATCCATCCCTAGCAGAACCAGACACACTATGAAACATGAGAAAAGGGGGTGTATAGTGCACACAATGAGATGAGGACCCTCTTGCAGGAATGAAGAGCAAGGGGACCCAAAGATTGTGATGATGGCCAGACACAGAGTACATTGCACCTTGCAAAGTCCCACAAGGGTCTGGCAATCAGAATCTCTCATCTCTTCCCCTTCTTGCAGCAAACCTGAGAGACACACAGCTTCTTTCCTTCCTCCCAGCTTCACCTTGCATCTCCCCCTTCTCTGGGATCTCCTGTTCCTGACACAGCTGATTGCATGGTCTGGGACCTGTCATGGGAGCCTACAAAGCAGGAGCAAGGCTCCAAGGCTGTGCTGTGGCAAAGGGACCCCTGCCCTGGCACAGCATCTCTATCTTTGTCTGCCACATACCTCTTCTTTCAAGATCCAGCTATTGCCTTCACAAGTCTGAGACTTGGCTGTGATTCCAAGTGCTGGAGGAGAAGCCGTTCCTCAGCTGGCTGGTGAAGTGCTCTGCATGAGCTTAATAAAATCCTCAGCAATGAGCCTGCAACACAGCCCAGCCTGAGGGGGGATGGAAGAGGAGGTGAAGTCTCCCCTGGCAGCAGGCACTGCTCAGTTGTGAAGTACTATTGCTCTGGCCTGAGAAACATACAGCAGGAACTCCATCTCTATGGCTCAGACCACAACCTACTCTGGTAAAAGCTTCACTCTAAAAAAGTTTTACTCTAAAAGTTATGGCTTCATTTTCTTTTTCTGGGGTTTTTTTTTTTGTGGTTTTTTTTTGGAGGGGGGGTGGGTTCGTTTGGGGTTTTGCTTTTGTTTTGGGGGTTTTTTGGGGTTTTTTTGGTTGTTGGTTTTTTGGGTTTTTTTGTGGAGGAGGAAGGCTCCAAAATGCAAGGAAAGAGAAGAAAGTTGCAAAGCTTCTATGAAGACCAAGAGTAGGAAAACATGTTCAGCAGGAACAGTACAACTGCCGCATAAGTGTGTCCCAGGAGCACTAGGGCAGAAGAAAGCAAAACCTGATACATCATCTCTTCTATCAAGATCCAACGCACCATCCCTCCAGTGCTGGCACTGAATGTAAAACCCACTTTTGCTCCAAAAAGCAGCCTAATTGATGCACAGAAGTGTGAGCACATTACCAGGAGGGGGAAACACTGTGGGTCTGTGCGTGCACAGGCAGGAAGGCAGTCCTGTGGGAACAGGGGCAGGAGGCAGTGGGCAGGGATCGATGTCCCCCACTGGAGGGGAGCAGGGTGCAGCGGGGTTGGCACAGGGGCAGCAGAGAGGCACCCGCAAGGCACCGCACAACAGCCCAGACAGCACTCAAGTTTCCCTGTGCTCAGACAAGTGCACAGCCAAAGCACTTGATGGGACTTGTTATTTAAACAAGCCAGTTGTTAATAAATGGAGCCTTTTAGTCCTAATTGGTGGAGAACCACAAGACTGCAAACCTCCCGGAGCTCTTCAATTATAGATACTGCCCCAGAACTGCCGGGAATGGCTGAGCTGTTTCGTTAGTCACCGCAGAGCCGCTCCTGCCCATCACTGTGCACAGCTCTGACACCGCTCTGGCATGTCAGAGCTGCCATGATGTGGACCTTCCTTTACATACCCTTCTGAGGCAGATTCACCTATAGCCAGCAAAGGCTCTGGACTCTAAAGGAGAAGGGCTTTTGGTGCAGCTGTTTGCACCTGTTCTGCATCCTGACCACTGCTGGCTTCCTCCCCACATCCCACCCATCAGCTCACCAGCTCTGATGGGGCCTGACTCACACAGGTTTTATAGCCAAACATCCATCAAGTGTTTCCAGCAACAGTCATTTTGCTTGTTTCCTATATCTCCCATCACTTCATAGGTCCTCTTCCATGTGTGGAGTGCTGGACAAGGCCAGAGATGCTTTTTTTCCACAACCAAGCAGAGCCAGCTCAGCATGGTCAGAGCCCAGGTAAGGGCTCAGTTCCTTCAGGCTTCTGTCAGGCTAAGGAATCTTTTCCCTCTTGGTGTTCCTCTCTGCTGGAAGATACCACCAGCGTTAATTACCTTGCCTTGTGTAACCATGAATACAAAGCATGCAGACAGGGACCACTGACAGAGGTGTGAGTGAATCCTTCCTACCCTGCATCACATCAGATGAGGAGCCAGCACACAGCTAGTTACAGGGATTCATCTGAGAGGCACCAACATCCACTGAAGGTTCTGAAATCCCTCTGGTTCCACTGTTTGGAGCCCTTCTGGCTCCATGAAATGAAACATTCAAAACTTTTCATTTTGAAAATGCCTAAGGCATAGATATCCTTTGGATACCAAAAAAGAAGTTTCCTGGCCTGGCTACAGCTCTTAGGCTCCAAGGCAGGAGGCTAGGAGCCAAGGTGAGGGGCAATGCAGCAGCTGCTAACTGGTTTTTGTCCTACCAAACAAATATTTAACATGTCTGAGTCCATCCATGGATTTATCCAATTGGGTACACTCCAGCCAAACAACAAGAGCCTCATGAATCAGCGTTTTCTAACAAACACACTGCAAAAAAAATTCTTCACCAAGCCCCAAAGCCCTGCACACCCCAGGAGACCCTACAATACAAGCGAAGTCTCAGGGGTGGAAATCATCTTATGGTTTTAAATCCAAGATTTGGACCCTCCTCTTTCTCTACAAAGAATTAAGTTTCCTATCTTCTGATACAGCTGTATGCCTTCATTTTCAGAGCTCTCAGTTGTCACTCATGAAGATAAATGAAGGAGTAGAGGGAAGAGGGAGCTCTGAGGTAGTACAACAGGGTCTGGGCTGCTTCTCTGCAGCCAACCTCTTTGTTCTGTTGCCAGTGTCTTGCATGGACTTTAACTGGCTGCTCCTGAAGGCACCTAGATGCTAATAAGCAGAGTGGGGAAGGGAATGCTATATAGTCATGCTTAGTTACACATTTTTAGACTCAAAAGTAAGCCACACTCTGGGTGGGAGCCAAAATCCCTCTTCCAGAGCAATCCTTATGTATATGAGCTCCCTGCCCGACCCAACTGGCAAGACCCCCTCAAGGTAAAGGCATGCTGGCAGGAGGCATCATGCAAGCCACTGCATGGGGAGGGCTGAGCTCTTCAGGTCACAGCTGTTGTGTATATGGAGGGCAGAGGGATCATAAGGGCTGTCGGTCACCTCCGTTCCTGCTCCTCAGAGCAGTGGAGAGGAGCTCACCTTTGAGACACGTTCATATGTCAGGTGGGCACATGCGTGAGCCCACATGTCAGTTACCCCTTCTCTGCTAGTCTCACACCTTTTCTCCACAGCCATAACTGGTTTACCTCTTCCAGTCTCTGTTCATAACTCATCAGTAAAGCATTGCTCTCTCCTGCAGTCCCTTTCCTCCTAGGACTGGGCTCTCTTCCCTGACTTTCAAGGTTTCCTTTCTGTGACATCTGTTCAGGATAGCTCTTCTGCCATGGGCAATGGTGGTGTTAGTGGCTTCAACAGACTTAATCAATCACTAACAGTATTCGGGGCACACATGCAAAAAAACTCTTGCATGAGCTCATGCCAGGGCCTTCCTGACATTTCCCATATGCAAGGCATACACCACAACATGCTTTTACTGGCACAGCAGGACAACATGTTAAATGAAATCGACACACCCTCTCCCATGCTCTGAGGTTTACCTCTTGGCTCCTGCTGCGATGTGCTGTCCCAGTTTCCCTCACATTTGTGGGCCATGGGAGGCTGAAGGACACAGTGATGTGTCCCCTCCTATCAATAGGTTACCTCCAGCAGCGTCCCTCAAGTCGGGCTTCTCCACATCTGCTCCTTCCTAACCAGGAATCAGCCTTTGTAGCTAAGCTGTGTTAAGGAATGAAAAAGCAAAGCCAAGTCAAAACATGGAACCTCTTTGGAACAAATATTTTGATTTTAATGAAGAAGACTTTCAGGCTGCTTTGAAGCAGTTGTGCCCCATTCTGTGCTGTAGCTCTTTTTTCTTGGGCTATCACCTTACCCAATCTCCAGAGAAAGCAGGAAACATTGGGTTGGGGCTCAAGGAGGAGATCATATAGAAAACATTGGGTGCTGCAGAAGGCAAGAGGCTGGGGCCAAAGATATGGGCCTTTGTTACATGGCTCCTCTGCAGCTCAGCCCATGGAGGATTTGCCCCATACCTACTGCTGTGGGGTCAGTCTATAGAAGCACCACAGATCGAGTATAACAGGTGAAGTAAAGGCCAGCTCTCCAGATCTGTGGGTGAGAGAAGGCTACAAAAGCCACTGGGTCTTGCCTGTAAAAGCAAGGGCTGGGGAGGGGAGGAGGGTAAGAGGAAGTCCATCCTCAAAAGCCTTTCATTCAGAGAAGGCTATCAATGGAGACAGATAGCACAGACACTGCTGCAGCATAGGGTTGGTGGCACCACAGCGGTGTGGCTAGGGGAGCCCCAGCATTGTGGTGTCCAGGTAAGGGCTCCAGAAGCTGACCCATCTGTCCACTGTATCCACTTTTCTGTGCAGCCCCTCCACAGATGGCTCATCCTGCCTGGGATTCTCACTGCTCACCCTGCCAGCATTCCTCTTCCTGCCAAGAGACCATAAATGTCCTACTTTTAACCCTTGAACTCCCTTTTTTTTGAGTTGAGTTTGGGGTTTTTTTGTCCCTTTTTTGCTGTCTTCACCACAACAGGAGCTCCTCCCTGCAAGTAGCACTGACCTACCCAGCAGGAGGACCAGGCCTCCATGCAGGAATGGGGCAACCATGGTATGAGGACAACCTCAGGCTTAACCAGGCTTTATGTTCCTGCAATCAGCCCAGCCTGAATAGGAGCCTCTGCAGCCCTGCACCACCTCCACCAGCGCTGAGCCAGTGCTCCCACGTGCCAGGACGTACAGCAACACAAGGAGGCAGGTCACCTAGGGACTTGCTCCTTCAGAGGCTGCATTTGTTTTCACACCCTTCGCCTCGCTTAGGGATCACCTGCCTGGTGCTCTGAGCCTGCAGCACTGCTCACGCTGCTGCTGCTGATAGCACTGAGTGCTGTAACAGCACCGCAGCCATGTCCCAAACTTGTCCACACCACTGCAGCGTGCAAAGCTGCAGACAGCAGAGCTGCCCTTACTTGATGCTTTGTGGCTTTGAAATCTACCGGCAGAGGAGATTTGTGTCATATCACAGCTACAGCAGCTTTTTGTGCAATCAGATACTTAGATCCTTCCTTCTCCATCTCTGAGGCCTGCAGCCAGCTCAAGAGGCTACAGCCCACACAGTGCCCTGAGGAGCTTCAGAGGGACTCACCATGAGAGGGATGTAGGTCCAGATGGATGCTCAGAAGCTGGGAAGGTTGCGTAATAGGTGAGGCCAGGAAAGAGTTGGGCTCTTAGATGGTTCGAACTCTGTGTGGGTGGTGATTTGGCAGGTGTGTCAGCTGGGTGCAGAGGCAGGTCGGAGCCTGGGGTTATAGTGGCATGCAGCAGTGAGACAAAAATAAAAGAATTTCTGTGTGCACCTGAGGAACTCCACATGCTTGTGAGATATGGGGAGGGAAGAAAGAAGGTGTAGAGACTGCATGTGCAGGAATAGGTTCAGTTCTCAACACAACCAGTCATTCACTGTGCTCCAAAAGTCACACATCAGAGCTTTCCTCTGATCTAGGAAGAGAGTGGTGAGTGATTCCACATGCCCAGACAGCATTTGGGAGAGGGAGAGGCAGGTCACTCTCTTCTGCCTCTGTCACAAACATTCATTTTCTTGAGGAAGGGCAGACACAGAGATTTGTAATGCTCCTGTACCTTCAAAACTTGCAAGTCTGGTTTTGGCAACTGGACCGTGCTTGGGGTACTCAGCAGGCATGTCAGTGACATGAGACCCTGGGCTATGAGCAAAGCACGATAGATAGGAAGAAACCAGTGTTTAGTGAGGCATGTGTAAGGCTGCCAAGGGAGGAAACTGATCCCTGGGCTTGCAAATGGGGTTTACACGTTTGTGTTCAGAATTCGCATCACATGAGCAGACCTTTTCAAAATGTGCAGACAGTGACACAGAGGAGCTCTCGTCATTGCAGCGTCACATAGAGGAAGGGACACCTGAATCTCTTCCTGGAAGAGAGAACATATGGGGGAGTGTCCTGGTTTTCAGCTAGGACAGAGTTAATGTTCACAAGAAGCTGGGAGGCGACACAGTCAGGACAGCTGACCCAAACTAGCCAAAGGGGTATTCCATATTCCATACTATATGATGTCATGCTCTGTATATAAAGGGGGCTGGCTGGGGAGTAGGGGGTCACTGCTTGGGGACAGGCTGGGCATCGGGCTCCAGGCGGTGAGCAAATTGCATTGTGTGTCATCCGCTTTGTATATTCTTTTATAAGTATTGCTCTTGTTTTCCTCTTCCTTTGCTGACCCTGTAAACTGTCCTTATCCCAACCTATGAATTTTACCTTTTTCTTCCAATTCTCCTCCCCATCCCACTGGGGGAGCCGCAGCCACATGGTGCTCGGCTGCCAGCTGGGGATAAACCATGACAGGGAAATAGTGTAAACCACTAGCAAGTTAGGGATCACCAGTCTCTGTGTGCCACTGTGCAGAAGACACCACCTATTAAAGCCTACTGCAACTCTCCAGCTCATGAAAGCAGTTCTGGAGGGCTTGCATTTGATCCTTGCTTTGTGATAGCAAAGTTGTTCCATTTCCAGTTTCTCCTTGCATCATGGAGATGATATGTGTGTAACTGCATGGACAGAGGTGAGGTCTGGCAGGTTGAGAGGCAGCAGAGGCCTGCAATATAGATCTTGCCTAAATATGCACAGGCACTGCAATACACTGTGAGCTAGAGATCGGTGCAAGTGTGTGCATGTTGGCAGCATTGCCGTTCACCAGCAGCTGCAAACAGCAAGGCAAAAGTTATGTGAGAACTTTCTGGTCTGGATGAGAATGCCATTTGGGAAAGATGCCCTGTGTCTACCAGAAGCTAGCTGGGAGACTGCAACATTGATCATCCTGTTAGAGAGTGTAGTAGGGAAATAAAACAACATTATACAAATCTGAAGTACTTTAAAAAGTGGACTATTTGTGATACAATTAATGCTCAAAAATAGCAGTTATTTCAAGAAGCGGACTTGACCACTTGACATTGGAATGACCATGAGTACTTGTAACGGCAGCGAGAGCTGCGCTTTCAATGGGCAGGATCAGACGACTGCCAGGCCTGAGCTGGCTTGCTTTTTAATGTTACCTCTCTTGGGTGAGATGTGTTTGTAGCAGTGGCCACAACAGCACTTGTGAGAAATAAATGTTTATAATGCTCTAGCTGACAACTGCTTGCACTTACTGCCCAGACTGAAGCACAAGCAAACACTGCAGGAACAAATATACATCTAATTAAAAAACCCATGGTATATAAGGCAGGCAAACAGCAGTGACTAGACTGACTTGCACTAAAGCAGAGACAATCTCAGCACAGCGAAACAGCGTCCAGGCACAACGACTCTGCGCCGTGCATGCTAGAAAACCATTGGAGAGAAATGTTCTCAGCAGAGAGAAACATAAAATGAATTAACAAAATGTCTCGAAGGACAAAACCCTGCTGATGATTTAACTAACTGTTTTGAAACCAGCCTTTACCACAAACTGATTTGTGATTGACAGAAAGAAATGAACAAAAAGGCAAAGGAAACATGACAGAGATTGAGCCGAGCACAGCTACATCACAGCAAGCACCTCTTTTGATAAAAATAATTTTCTGAAATAGCCGCCAAAGGAGTCCATGTGGCAAAACTAAGCCTGACATCTTTGCATTACCAAGACTGATTACAGAGGTAGCATTTGTAGTTGCAAACCTCACCTGGGCCTAGTTTACAGAATGACATGCCAGTAAAGACATTACTGCTTGACCTGGGATATCACACAGAGGAACAGAGCTCCCTTTGGCACCCACCAAAAGGATCATTGCTTTGTTTTCCCAAACTCCATTTTTCCCCTTTTTCTTCAATCAACAGAAGTTTATGCATTTTCCTGTGCTGCATGCCAAGAAAAGGCTATTTAATAGAGCATAAACAAACAACTGAATGAGATTAGTTAACTAGAACCTCTGTGAAAAAGGCAGTTGATAAAAATCCAGGAAAGATTTTACTAATGAGAAAAAAATCTGCTAAAAATGCAGTACTTTTACTTAAAATAATGGGTACAGTAATACTTAAACAAAGTGTTTCTGCTTTGATGCAGCTGAGTTGCTGCAACTGAGTTCCTCATATGAAGAAAGTCTGAGAGTGCTGGGACAGCTCTGCCTGGAGAAGACAAGGTTTGGAGGAATCTCATCAATGTGTACAAATGGTGTACATTCTATCTAAATCTAAACGGTAGGTTCTATGATTCTATAAATGCCTGAAGGGAGGGTGCAAAGAAGACAGAACTCTTCTCAGAGGTGCCCAGGGACAGGACCAGAGGCAATGGGCACAAGCTGAAACACAGGAGGTTCCCTCTGAACATCAGGAAACACTTTTTTACTGTGAGGGTGACCAAGCACTGGCAGAGGTTGCCCAGGGAGGCTGCAGAGGCTCCCACGTGGAGATATTCAAAAGCCATCTGGACATGGTTCTGGGTAACTGGCAATAAGTGGGCTTGCTTGAGCAGTGGGGGTTGGACAAGATGACCTCCAAAGGTCCCTTCCTACCTCAGCCCTTCTGTGATTCTGTGAACTTAACTGTCAAGAGGAAAAGCTTTGGGGAACTTAAAGAAATTTTCAAAGACTGCCTTTTCAAAATTAACAGTCCAAGGTATTAGCTAGTGTGAGATCACAGAGAATGGGCTGTTTAAAAGGCTGTCAAACTATGGCATCTACAAAAAGTCTAAAGACAAATTGACAAAGGGTCCAAGGAGTTCCTAGAGATTACTGGTTGTCCATGGTCCAGACACTGTTCAGACTGAATGAGATGATTGAAAAAAATTACTTTCATTTCTATGAAGTGAGCTGTTGCACAACAGGGAGTGTCGGTAGTAAAAGTAAAAAATCACAAGGTTTTTGTACCAAGAAATTCTCTTGGATGTGTCATTTCAAGCATACCCATCAATGCGGAGTCAAATAGGGTAAAAGAGAAATCTATACAAATGACAGAGTACTGGATAGATGAAGCCCTACCTGATTCAAGTGATCTGTCTTAGCATAGACCAAAATATCTGGCAGCACTTTATTCACCATTTCAGAGATTCTTGAACAGGAAATCTGCCATCATCTAAAAAGTTTCTGGATCCAAGGTTTATTAATACTGAAGTTGCTACAAAAAAACCCTATGTGCCAGGAGACACACCAGACCTCTCTAAAAAGAGGGTCAAACTGTTACTTGCTAGAGAAATGAGAAAGAATTAGATGTGTCATAACCATTAAATGAGACCATGTGGCAAAAGTGACCATGACATGTTTGTATAAAGACAAATTACATCAACAGCATTCGAAATAGAAGGCTGAGCATGAATCTGGCTTAAAACACAGCCTGCCGGTGGAGAAATCACAGCATGATCAAGGGTCCAAGGGCAGTGCAAATAGAGTTGCAAAGGAACTGGAAAGGCTGACTGGTAAAACACCTCTGCCGCCCGCATTCAGGTTAGATGTCTGCAATGCCCCTCAGAGGTACCCACCTAAGAGAAACAGATGATTGCATCTCCTTTTCCAGGACAATGTTGCTAATGCTGCCTGTGTGTCTGCAGAAGTAACTCAGTTCCTCATGGCATGAAACGAGATTCTTCACCTGTTGGAAACAGCCCAGTGGCCATAGTGGCCAGAAAGGATGTGTTTGGTGAACCAGGAGTGGTTTGGTGATCAGAATAACCCCCTTTTCCCACTGCCTGACTTTTGTTTGCTAACCTGACTTTAGTCATATTTTTGTTTACAGGCTCAACGTGCTCTTAAGTCCTTTCATAAATTAATAAAATGTCGCATTAACAAAGAGGGACTGGAGTATGTTTCACTGAGGAGTCACTCATACTCCCAAGTTACAGTGCCTTTTTTCCTGGTGAAAACAGAGAGATTTCCAGGCACACAGGTACTTCTTTGGGTTTGAAAGCAGCAGTGTTGAAGGGGGGGGTGGGGTGTCTCAAGGCCCCTCTGTTACCCCCTCTACAGGAATAAGAAAAGATGTGACCTCTGTCCCTATCAACTTTGCCTTTGCACATCTGTAGACCCCTCACTTTGATAACTGAGGCACCGTCTAGGTCACTCGTGTACATGGCAGCTAAAACCAGTCATCAGGCTGGGTCTGTTTGCACCGGGCCTGCTGCAGTTCTCCATGAGCAGACACACAAACCTGCTCTCGCATCCTTGCAGGCACAAGGACACAGAAGACTGTGGAAATGGTTCATGTTCCCTGGGTGCCTGTCACAAGAAAAGCAGTGCCGTGGGACGCGATGCTGGGTGACAGTTCCCTGTGAAATGTTCTTCTCTCCCAGTGTTTCCATTCAGGACGCCTCAGCATTTAACAAAGCAAAGCAGTTGAACTCTAGGTGTAAGAACAGTACAGGAGTACTGGCAAAATACCTAAATCCATCCAAAGAGGAAAACCAGCTCTGGTGCTCACTAGCTGATAACATTTATATCCTGCCAGCCCCATAGATCCCATGTTACTCCCAAGAGCAGGGAATTCTATGCAGAGCTGCCTCTAGTTGCTAACCCGCTCTGTGAGTTTGCTTTTGATTTGGGATTAATTTCCAAGAGTGCCCATGTGGTTTTGCATGGCTGTTTGTTACTAGAAACATTCAGCCTGCCCTTTTGAGTTCTGCTTTTCTTCCATTGGAAGACAGAAGCCTCACCAGGGACTGAGTCCCCACTCAGTACTTACAGATGTGATGCATGTAGCTAAAACATGTTTTTTACAGAGAGGCTTGCATTGTGTTTGTACTATGGCACATCTTTGGAGGCGACCTCCCTACAGACCAAAGTCCCCACCTGCCAGATCTTGAACAAACACAGATGAGAGCTAGTCCCTGCCCTATGAAGTCTGCATTCCAGACAGACATGGTAAAAAGCCTCTGGCACAGCAGGACTGCCAGAGAAGGCACGGCCCATCAGCTAGAGAAGAGGCAGGAGTGCTGTCTTAGGGGCACAGAGTAGAAATCCCTTTCTCAAGCCTTGCACCTCTCCCCTGGCAGCTGCTCGACCTTCCTGACCATTCAGTAGCAGGATAATCTGTGGTCATGGCATACACACTGCGTAACCCTTGTCAAGGACTTATTTAACCATCACAGTAAGAAGTCTAAGCCTAGAGAGACTCTGACAGTGAGATGGAGGGGAGAAGGAGCAGGCACATTCCCCTTCTCCAGCTGCCTTTCCTCCCTCTTCATGGCTGACAAAAACAAGATGCATGGAGGGTCCTGCACCCAAGGGTACCCACAGCACCCTCTTGCTAATGTGAACAGTGGCAAATCTCATTGCAGACACTGGCTGTCTCCACTCAGGGATTATGTGGTGAAAAAGCAACAACAGAGATGCTGTTGTTCGTGTTGTATGCGGCTACCAGCAGTCAGCCTGCTTTAGGTGGCTGCTTTAGGCTCATCCATCTCATCTCATCACACCTGAGTGATCCATCAGAGCAGAGACCCTATTTCTCCTGCAACTTGCCTTTGCCATGGCCTAAGATGCACCAATGGGAGATGTAATAATTTCTCTCCTACCTGAGCCCTACACTATCCATAAGTGCATAATCCTCTAATGTCTTCCTGTCCCTGCCAGACTTTAATTTATGCTTTTAATCATGCTCTTGGTAAATTTCAACAAAGTTCAAACTACTTGTTGGGTCACAGCACTCCTATATAAATGTCTAATCCGTAAATTTACTAGCCTTTGTGCTGGTCTGTGACAGTGGTTTTGGTCTGGACAGGTGGGAATTGATGAATTTGTTCCTCTCTGAGGGGTGTTTTGAGCAATGAGAACTCCAGCCAGCTGGAGCAATGGAGAGAAGGGCTGTAAGTCTCTCTAAGGGCATTGCCCAGGAGCCTTGCTGTGAATAAATACCTGCCTGACTTTCCACAAAATCTGTTGTGTTATATATATTTGATGTATGCAACAAGAGCAAATCCCAGGGACTGATTAATTGCAGGGTGAGAAATGTTAGTGCCTTTAATCTATAAAAAAGGAAAAGCATGTAGCCTTTAAGACTTCCTCTCTTGTACCAGGCTGACTTGGAGTGTCTGTTGGCCTGTTCTTGATCATTCATCATCTACCTGTTTATTACCTTCACTTTGGTCTCCAGCATCCCTAGTCTCTCCATACATCAGATCCTTGCTCGCCCCCTGACAGGTCCCAGCCCCTCTTGCTTTGGATCGTTTGAATTGCCCTTCACTGGACCTCTATGATTTCTGCACTCCTCATTAATTACACCACTCCTTTTTTCCTTCCTCATGTTTATCTTCTGGTTGTATCGGCACACCTCTGCTTGTTTTACAACCACCTGGCAACACATGGTGACAGGGTGTTGAAACAACTTAGCTGGTAAGGGCTGGATAGCCGTCAAAATGCCATGTTAGTTACGCAGGTGCTGCTGACTGAGGAATTGGCTCAGACATCCAGTCACCTAGAACAACACACATTCAGATTGCCGTATTACTGAGCTGAGGGAGCGAGGAGACCCACCTGGCCACAAGCATCACTACTTCCCATCTGCGTGGGTGCGAGCAGAGCAGCGGAAATGCTGGGGAGGTGAAGAGAAAAGCTACATCCTCCTTCCCAATGTGATACACAGAGGAGGAGACAGGGCTTGGAAGAGATGCTTAAAGCTGTTTGTTCCCAGCACCAGCAATGACATCACCATGAGGCTGTGATCTCAATGCTGTCCACATGCTAAGGAAGCTGGGCATGGAGGCTATTTCTGAACTCCACAGTCTTACTGAACAACCCTCCAACCACAGCTGCCTGGTGGTGGGAGCTGCTGTGCCATGGGAAATACCCTCCATCAGCTGAGTGGCAAGCCTAAGCACCTACCGTGCTTGCAAAAGGCTCACTGGCAATTCTGCCAACTCAAACTCAAATCCCATGCAACAGGACATTCATGCAGAGACCACTTTACTCACCACTAAAATGCACTAATCTCCTACAGTCAGTGGTACCCAGGTACTCAGGTTATCACAGCCTGGTATGAGAGGTAGAAAAAGGATGCACAGAAGGACACGTTAACTGCTCTGGGAGAGCAGCCTCACAGCTCAAGCAAACCCTGCTTTCTGGGCATGTGTCATCTTGCAGTCAAACAAGGCTTCCCTTCACTAGAAAATGTTTAACACTATCACTCACAAAGCAAATGTGTAATGTAAACAGTTTCAGCGTTGGCTAGATTAATTACACAGCACATGGCTGCACTGAGCTGGGCAGAGCACCTTTGCCATGTCTGGGCTGCTGAGTTCATCCACGCTTATGAGTGGGCTACAGGCAGTTCCCCTGCGCAGGGTGAGAAAATCTGCACAGCAGCCCTTCAGTCAGGCACTGAAACAAGGATTGTGCAGTAACTTTTTGATACTTTTGAGACAGATGTTTTCCTGCGCATTGTTAATTAGAGAATATATCTGCAAAGAGTAGGTATTGTCTCACAGAATAATCTTTTGCTGATTGCATCTCCTGAGCTCAGACATATCCAAATGCGTATGCACTGCTGAGTATGTGGCTGATTACTGAATAAAGAGCAGCATTCAGATAGCTGGTGCAAGGAACACTATGCAGTAATAAGCAGTCTTTGGGAGATTTGGATAGTTCAGGGTGTTTTCAATATATGGATGTGCAATCTTTCTTTTACATTTTCTTAGCAGGATATTATTGCATATAGCCCTATATAAGTACATCGCACAATCACACTATAATTTAACCAAAGTGAATTACAGCTTTGGTTGCTGGAACAACGCAAAAGATAAAAAGAGGAATATAAATATGCATGCATACATGTATATAAAGGAGCCACAAGATATTTAAGAAGTCAGAGGAGAAAAAAAAAAAAAAGTTGGTGTTTTGAAGCCATAGTTGGGAAAAGACTAAAAAATTCAGCCATACCCATTCAAAATTACAGGTAGAATTTTTAGATAAGGACAAATTAATTATACAAGCTGGAACTGGGCCAGGACACTGTCCTTTTCTATACTACACAACGTTATCATGTTTGAACATGCTTGTAGCTAATTGAGTCAGAGGACACAATGCTGAGCACAATTTTCCTCTGAAAGCAGAAGCAAGCCAGCACAGCCCCCTCCGGGTCACTCTGGTCTTATTGTCATGGGACATCATGCTTCTGAATACAATTTTTCTAGGGCCCCACTGACCACTAAATCAATCAAGGTCCAGTCTCTGACTGAACACAACCATACTCAAAACACAAGGCACCACTCTCCTTCATGCTCTTGCAGACATTTGTGCTAATGTTACACCAGCTGAGAAGATGGCTCACCAGGATTTAGCTACGGAAAACACCCCTCTGCATCTGACAGTGCTGAGCAATGCACAGGGACCTGTAAGCCCTCCACTCGTACAGTGCTTTATTTACATCTCATGTGGCAGAAAATGGGGAAAAGGGATGGAAAACACAACACTGCAGCTGTCTGCCAAGCCTCATTCAGCTTTTTGAGTATCAAAGTGGGTACTTCTTACACCAACTGATATTCCTGCAGAATCCTAGTTTCCCTCTCCCATTAAGGCTTTATCCTATGTACAGCACCACAGCGATGACTTTTTACTTTAGGGTCCTCTAATAAGCCTTCCTAATTTGAGAATAATGAAGACTGAAGGGTTCACATCCCTCAGGCCAGTCAAGGAAGAGGGCAGCCCAGGATAGTGGAGGTTGGGGAGGACACTAATATGTTTTAATTGCTTGCTAAACTTTTGCTTGTCCTCTTGGGACAGAAAGGTGCCCTCTTGCTCTGTGAATTTCACTGACGGAGTGGTTTCATCCCCCGCACAGGAGAACATGGCATCTGGCACAGGACCTTTACTGGAGCAACCAGATTTCTGCATAGCTTGGGATTAATGTTGAAAAAATCTGAGTAGATAGCAGTTATGGACATGGAAGGCAGTACAGCCAGTCGCACTGAGGGAAGGAAATGGGAAACCTGCCCACTCCTGGTGGGTTGAGTCCATTTGCCAGTGTTTTCTGAGGGACACCGCCAAGGTGTGGTGCACCCAGCAGAGGGGAGCTGGTCCCCAAGGCAGGCACAGAGGCAAAGCTCCTTCCCAGCTACAGCTGCACTGGCAGTGCTACGAGGAGTGTCAGGAATTAGGTTCTGAAGGATGGCAGAGTGGCCATGTTTTGGGACAGACATGCAGGGATCTCCTTGCTGTACTCAAGGCAACATCAGCCACTGTGCTGATAAGCACCATTGATTCCAGCTACATTTTTTCACCAAACATACACATTATCTTGTGTGTTAGATTTGCGTGGCAAGGTTTTGGTAGCGGGTGGGGGCTATAGGGGTGGCTCCTGTGAGGAGCTTCTAGAAGCTTCCACAGTGTCTGACAGATCCAATGCCAGCCAGCTCCAAGATGGGCCCGCCCCTGGCCAAGGCCAAGCCAATCAGTGCCTCTGTGATAACATATTTAAGAAGGGGAAAAAAAACAGTGGGGGGGGAGATTTTCAAGCTGCAGAGAGAAGTGTGAAGATGTAACACTAAGGTCAGTGCAGGAGGAGGGGGGAGGAGGTGCTCCAGGCACCGGAGCAGAGATCCCCCTGCAGCCCGTGGTGAAAACCATGGTGAAGCAGGCTGTTCCCTTGCAGCCCGTGGAGGAAGGATGATGGGGTGTAGAGATTCCACCTGCAGCCTGTGGAGGACCCCATGCCAGAGGAGGTGGAGGCACCCGAAGGAGTGGCCCATGGGAAGCCCAGGCTGAAGCAAGTCCCTGGCTGGACCGGTAGACCCGTGGAGAGGGGAGCCCACGCCAGGGCAGGTTTTGGTGGCAGGACTTGTGACCCCATGGGGGACCCACGCTGGAACAGTTTTCTCCTGAAGGTCTGCACCCCATGGAAGAGACCACGCCGGAGCAGTTCGTGAAGGACTGTAGTCCATGGGAGAGACTCCATTTTGGAGCAGGGGAACGTTCAGAGGAGTCCTTCCCCCAAGGACCAAGAAGCGGCAGAAACAACGTGCACTGCACTGAGTGCAACCCCCATTCCCCCCCCCACCCCTGTGCCGCTGAGGGGGGTGGAGGTTGAAGCCGGGAGTGAAGTTGAGCCTGGGAAGATGGGAGGGGTGGGAGGAGATGTTTTAAAAGTTGATGTTATTTTCGCATTGCTTTACTCTGTTTTGTTTAGTAATTAGATGAATCTCCTTTTTAAGTTCAGTCTGTTTTGCTCGTGATGGTGATTAGTGATCTCTCCCTGTCCGTATCTCGACCCAAGCCTTTTGTTATATTTCTCCTCCCCATCATGCTGGGGGAGGGGTGAGCGAGCGGCTGAGTAGTACCTTGCTGCCGGCTGGGCCTAAACCACGACATCTTGTGACTCCTTTTGCTGCTTATTGATCTGCCATTGACTACAGGCTGCCGCAAGATGCCTCAGACAGTAGAGCTCATACACTTCCTTCTGCTCCCTTTTTACACCACTCAGCCCTCCCCTCCCCTGTGCCTGACATTTTCAGTCACTCAGCAGCAGAAAACTTGGCCCAGGAGGGAGTTCCAATCCCAACCCTCTCCTCAGAGCGTGGCATTCAGTGCAACTCGGAGGTAAGGGAGCCGTTTACTCCCAGTCACCCCTTGCCACCTTAACTTAGACACCAGCGGTGGGCTTTGGTTGACCTACACTTGTCTGCCAGTAAAGATGTCCGTGGGTCCAGACTCCCAGCAGAGACCTGCCCAGGCAATGAGTTCAGTGAGAGATTTGTCTGAGCCAAAAGAGGTATCTGTTTGGAGATGATGAAAATCGTTCTCGAGTCCATTGACTGTATTGACTGTAGATGCCAATTGGTTTCAGTGAAAACCTAAGCATATAGCTGAGATGTCAACCCCTAAATTTTAGGTGAGCCCCTGCACACACCCACATGTACATGCTCACACACAACACACGTATATACACACACCAGTGCGAATCATCTGGGCAATTACCGAGAGAAATGCTCATCCAAGAGCAGTTGTGCCCCAGACACTGGCTTTAGGCCAGCATAGCTTATGTTTGAGAAATGCCTCCTGCTGTGCCACGACCAAGGAAAGAGGCTTGGAGATGTTCCCTGTCAGACACCTAATGTTAGGGAGCTGCATCCTCACCACCTATGTGGCAAGGGTAGTAGACCCTGGACAGAGCAGTGAATAGCTCTTTTCTATCATTGTCTTCCTGTGTTGCATTTAAAAGCTTTTCTGTAAACCTTGGCTCTTCAAAGTATCAAAGGGGGCAGTGAGTGCTTGACATCAGAATAAACTTGTCAAACTTGAGTATCATAAGGCTAGTGATAATGTGATTATTTCCGCTCATATTTGTACTCATTTTTTCATAGTTAGTCTTGGCCTACCAGATTCTGGCTGAGGTGAAAGTTAAAAAAAAACCAACCAAAAAAAAAAAAAAACCTACAGAGGAAAACTAATCAATTTCTTTCCAGTTCCAGCCCATTGTTGTGCATCTGGGAGATTCAGAGAGAGAACCTTATTTTTCGGTTGCTATCTCATTCACTGATAGCATCTCCAGACTTCTTAAAATTCATTTGCTTCAGCTAAAGCACTGTCAGATGAGCCATATGAAAAGTTCTGTTTGGATTTTATTTCACTGAAATTTACAGAAATAAAGACCTCCTGAGAATTATGTTTCTACTGTTTGAATACTTTTTCAATCCCTTTTGATGATTACCTTTGCTTTTCACTCACACACTCCATTTAGTTTCCTGTCTGGATTGTTTTTAGTCTGTTAGCATTTTTTAAGTGTGCAGCTTGGCCAAAAGGTGAATATTTTCAAACCTGAACCTAAATTGACAGACATTTCTTTTTTTCAAAACAGGACTTGTCAATTAACAATTTCAGTAACAAAAAAAGGAGAAAATGCTATGAACAGTATTGAACAGGTGTAAAATCTTCCTGTTTGAAAAGGTAAAAGCATGAAATTGTTTGAAACACTCAAACTGTTCACATTTCCCCTGCACCTCCAGCCAAGACTTACTTCTGCTCCTTTCTTTGGCAGATGAACCTAGGACGAGAGCTAAAGTTTGAATGACTTATACAATATTTCAGCCATGTGTTGGAAGTTAGCCAGTTTTGATGGCGGTGTCCTGCATTTGAGTGGGAATTAATGCAACTCTGTTCCAGACCTGGAAAATAGATTTTGGTTTTCTGAACAAAAAATATCAACTTCTGTCGGAATTGGCCCAAAACAATCACATTTCATTTTTGCAGTAAGTCACTGACCAAAAAAAAAAAAAAAAAAATTGGATTCCCCATCAATATGCTGCTGTTTTGAACTCAGAAATAGAAGGGTGAGCACCTCTGCCTTAGTAGCTAAAGCACATGGGTTGAGACTGAAAAACAACCCCCTGATATTAATCTCTTTTTTCTGGCCTTCTGGTATCACTAAGGTCACTATTGGGCTGGTGGATTTTGGGGCTGGGAAGAACCACTGTCACAAGACCGTCCAAATGAGCAGCTGAGTCATTTCACTGCAGCAAGCCCAGAGACTTACAGCTGATAAGGGCACGAGGCAGGTACCGCAAGGGACACAGAGCTGTGACAGTGGAGGCCTGGAGCTGAAGCCCTCCACCACACCCCTCAGAAAGGCACCCAGTTGGGTCTTAGATAATGTCCCACTTCCTTTGGTGATGAACGGCAATGCTGACATTACCTACTGTATCTCCAGCTTCATATCAAAAACGAATATTGAGCCTTTCAGTCTCTCCGGTGCTATTATTGACTCACGGTTAGTACTGAACGTTTTTTTCAAGAAGCACATATTTATGTGTTTATGTATATGTAATCCTCTTTATGTCTGCTAGCCAGGGATTTTCTTTCCCTGGCTGATAATTTTGCTCCCCTTATCATTTACTAATGTTTAATTTCTGTCAGCTGTTATGAACTTCCTTGGCTGAACACTGCTTTTCCTGTTCTCAATCTGGCTTGCTGCATCTGAGTGTTTCTGCTGTGTTCCATCCTTTTAATTGCACCCCACAGGTAGTCTAGCATCCTTTGACTAGCTCAGCTAGTCCATTTTCTTTATTTTTAGCTCCCCTAAAAATAGCTGACTGTCCTCTCACCATTAAAGGTGACCCACTGCTCTGTGTTTCCAAAACCTGCCACTTCTTAGAATTTCTTTATAAATAACTTCTTTGGCCTTTTCCATTGGTTGGACCAGGGTAACCTCTGCAAAGATCCACTCTTACTTCTTCCCTCAACTTCCCTGTAGTCCTGAGGGTCATGATTAATGGTTAGTGCAAAGATGAACTGACATCATTGGAGACATCCCTACCATCTTGGCCACCCTGTCCTCCTCTATAGCCCCAACATGGACTTTGTTTTATGAAGCAATGTGCCAATGCCTTGTCACTTGCTGACCTGACAAGAGGGGTTCAAGACAGCTCCAAAATCCTCCAGGTTGCTTAGCAGTGTTATCAGTAGCTTCACGGTGGCCTTCAGCATGCAGCCCCCAGCCAGTTTCCAGGCGGTGTAAGGAGAGATTCAACCCATGGAGACAGTCTTCCATCCATGCCTCTGCCTCGGTATGTGTTTGTGCTTTTTGAATGTGAAAGGTGTTAGAAGCTATTCCTTCATCTGCTCTCACCAGGTAACCCCAAGATACCAAGCTCAACACACAGCTACTAGTGAATGTCAGGGGAAAAGCCCCCTCTCAAGTGACATTGTAGTCCTAATTTCAACTCATGCCCATTTCAGGCTTTTAAAACATCACAGATATAGAGCAAAATTCCCAGGCATTCTCCAAGTTAAGAACAAAATGAACAAAGACAACTGAGAAAATGTTCTGATTATAGGTTCCGATTTTTTTTAACCCTGATATTCTGTGGTAGGTTTCTTTATTTTTGAATATAAAGTGACAGAAATAATTTGTTGTTAGAAAAGAGAAAGTATCTTTGACTATTTACAGGTTTTGTACATCACAAACATTTTCATGTTTTTTTGTTGATTTTTCTTCTTTTTTTTTTCCTCCACATCCTTTAAACAATGTTGAACTGGAAATCTCAACAGTTCACAGAAACCCTCTTCCCCAAAAAAGCAAACCCCAATGAGAAACAAGAGAAATCAAAGGGGAAAAAATCAACTCCTTTCATAGTTCTCCAGGAAATCCATTTGCTTAAATATATATATTTATATATTTATATATATTAATTTTTTCAAGTTCGAACACCAAAATTCAAGAGAGAAAGGTAAAAAACAAAACAAGTGTCTTCCCCGCCCCCCTCCAGAATCTGTTGATCCCTGCTTGTCCAAAATCAGAAAGAGTTATTTACAGAAAGAAGAACTGGAGGGGGGTGAGGGTGCAGGGAAGAGGAGGATGAGGTGGTGACTGGTGGAAGAAAGATAGTAGGATTAGGGCCTCGGAGAGATGAGGCAAGCCTGAGTTCGACCGCGCTTTCCCTTAGGAAGACGCTACACTGGGGAAGTATCCACAGTGTCCCCTTGCCCCTGTGTTCAGTGCAAGGGTGCTGCCTTTCGGGGTCCCCTCTCAGCCCCACACCAAGTTCTCGGTGGTCATCGCTGCCCTTCTGCCCACACCCTCCACTGGTCCTCCCCATGCCTGCCAGCCCTGAACATCCCCAGCCAAAGGTACCACAGGGAGCACAGCGGAGCGCCTCGAGGGTCTCCGCTGCACCCAGCTGAGCCCCTTCATGAGGATCAGTGCCAAGGCAACCAGGCCATGACTGGCAGCAATCTTTGCTGGCCCTTTCCCTCCCCGCTGGCTCCTTTTGCTGCTCACACATTTCACTCCAAGCCTAAAGTCGCTGAGCACACAACTAAGCTGCGTGTTCACAGGAGCCTGACCCCGGGGCCACAGCATTACATGAAACTCATCCTGTTGCCAGCTGTCCTTGGCATCCTCTTCTTCTGTTTCATGACTGCAGGGTATCGGCAAGTAACAGGTGCTAAGGAAAGACTTCTTCACAGAAAATCCACCTTTGATCCCTGTTCCTCCTTCCCTTCCTGCCATATCCTGACTCCAACTGCAACCTGCTGGAAAAGTTCCGCCAGACAAGTCAAATATTACATTGCACAAAACGAAGTTTATGTTGCAGATGTGAGCCTGCAATTTACACATGATTTGTGTGTATTATAATGTATTAATCAGGAAACACTATGTAAATGTGTGTAAATGCAAACCACGATCTTAAATCAGTTTTGCATAATATAAGTAAACAAATTAATCTCCCAATGCACTTGTAAATGTTAATAAAAACTTGACATTAACCATTAAGTTTAGATAATGTTACTGAATGAGAAAGCAGCGTTGTATGTCACATGTGCCCTTGAAATGCAAATGACTAAAATTTACATGTCCAAGACATGCATGTTCTTGAGAACTCAAATTGCTGCTTGCTGTAAGTCATGTAAGCTCCACTTCTTCCATTAGCAATTTCTTTTTAAAACATTGCCTCCTCCCTGGAGAGAGTAAACCATCCAAAATTAAATGTAAGGAACCCTTGAATATTTGAAGAGTGGCAGTGACTCTGTAAGCAGGAGTATGCATAATTGAAAGGGGTACAGGCAAGACAGACCTAAAATTTTGGAGCAATTATGAGGCTGGAACTTGAACTAAGCTGAACTGTAACCCTAGAAAAACTGGTTTTATCATCCTAGCCTTTTGAAGACAAAAGGAAGCTAGATCAGCCTCTGTCCAGTTGCATGTTTGTTTGCACTTCAAAGCATCCTGAAAGGTTTGGAAGCAAAGCCCAAGAAGAAGCTGGCCATGAATTTCAGTCACTATTCAAACAGACCAGGATGTCTTGGATGAACTTCATCAAGAGATGCCAAGTTGGATGAACACTTTGCATGGTGCAAAGAGGTTCTTGATGAAGCCTCTCCAATGTGACAACCTGAGGTGTTACTGCACACCGGTGGAACCAAAAAAGGAAATAATTTTCAATACAATGTTTTGACAGCCTCCTTGTAAAAGCTGAAAGTTTGTAGCAGCCTGACAAAAGCAGCAGAGGGATGCTCAAGACTACTTGTAAGAAGTACACTAACCTGGATGTGCAAGTTT
Organism: Balearica regulorum gibbericeps; assembly: GCF_011004875.1. Lineage (NCBI taxonomy): Eukaryota > Metazoa > Chordata > Aves > Gruiformes > Gruidae > Balearica > Balearica regulorum. The sequence goes on from NC_046184.1 coordinate 54,530,881, forward strand.
CCAAGGAATGGGAATGAGTTGTATTTTGAATCCTAGTAGAGCCTCCAGGATCAGCTCAGAGAAGTCAAGTCAGGGTGGCAGCAGAGGCTGAGCCCCATGCACTGCACGCATCCTGGGAGAGCCTGTAGACCCCAGCACCTCTCTGGATCAGGCCCATATTTGCACTTCCTCATGCTACCTGTAAAAGCAGACCTAATTAAAAATGTGCAGAGAAAACTACCACAATTTGTGGTTCAGGTTCTGTTTGTCCAAGGCTGGGATGAGGTACAGCATCCTCAAGGCTCTGCTCAATGGAAGAAGTGAAATGAAGATGGAACACCAGAGCACTGTCAGAATAGGAAGATTCCTCACCAAACTCACCTGAAGCAGAACCTGATTGCCCTGGGCATGGCTTTGCAAATTGCTGTCAGCCCTTCATGACCTCCAGAGGGCAAAGAAGAAGACAACCTGCCAGGTACTGAAGAGGTGACAGGCAAGCCTGCGGTCTGGTGCCCTGCTTCTGTATGGATCACAGATTCACCTCCTCACTCTTCCCCTGCCTGTGTCAGAAATTCGTCCCCTTACTGGGTATGGGGAGCTCAGTTGGGTGACGTTTGCACAATGCTGCAAAGAGGGAAGTATTTCTTTCTCAAATTTCAAAAAAATAACAGGCTGGGACCCTGACTGTCCCTTCAGGTTGAGGTCACAACATCCCAAATCATATCTCCCAGCACAAGCTTCCTGCACTGCTTCTGCCCACATACCAGAGAGACTCCCGCACTGCTTTCTCTGAACAGCAACCATAGGCACAATATTTTTGTGTATGAAGGTGCCAGATGTCCTTTTCCTCTGCCCCTTGGTTTTACCAGTTCATACAACAAACCATATCAATTCACCTAGCTTATCATACGTCTGGATGCCTCAGTTATTTCCCCTATAAAGTGTACATGTCTCATTTAATATCAAGAAAATAAGATGCAAATACATGCAAGATTTCAGGATATTTGCATAATATATGTAAACTATGGCATCTGTCAATTTACTTGTTAATGTAAATGCTACTATTAATGTATTTCAGTTTAGCATCAAAATTGCAAACTCTTTGAAGTAACGACTATGGCAGTGCAAAGCATCGAACGGACAAATCTTGGTTTAAAACAGGACCTAAATGTTTTTGATCAATTTTATGTCAGGGTTTCACCCTGCTGGCAAAGCATTTCACTATATTCGCTGCTTCCCAGATAAATGATTGATACTGACACTGTCCAACTCCAGAGCAATAGTAGTGTTGTTAGGAGAGATGGAGTCATTTTGATCGATGCAAAATTACCTCTGAAGCCACCAGTCACTGCTTGTTTTCAATGTGCATCCCCAAGCATACCTTTCTGAAGAAATCCTGCCCAATGTGCTACCCACTTCCCCCTCTGGGGCAGGTGCTATCGAGGAGGGAGCTCGATATCCTCAGCTCAACCCAGGGCATTCTCCACGAGCAGCTGCTAGTTCAGATTACTATCACAACATTTTAAGCTCAGAAGAATTCAACTAGTTTACTTCACTATTAAATACTCTAGCCCCTTCATAAAAAGATTTTTAAAAAGAATAAATATTCTTAGCTTTTGTAGTGGAAATTTCTAAAAGTGCCTGAGCAGCTAAGCACTATTGGCTTTCAGGGAGATGGAATTTGTTTTAATAAATCTCCCAAGTGCTTCTAAAAATCCTTCCTTACTTGATGCAAGCATGGCACAAGCATTAACTAATTATTTCTTGCCAGCACTCAGTGCTGCTGGCCCCCAGGCACCCCCAGCTATGTGTGGTAGGATCACTTGAACAGAGCCATGCAAGAACCAAGTGCCTGAGACTCTGGACTCATGGCTCTTCCCTTAAGACCAAAGTGGCAGAAAAAGTGGCCCTGCCCTTTGTCGCATAAGCTATGCTATTCCCTCAGCAAAAGGATGTAGAAACACACCCAGAGCCTGTGTCTGGGCACCAGCCAAAGATCTGTCTTATTCTACCACTGCAAAACAATACTCTACACAGAGAGACAATAGTCTGAGTTTCAAGTGAGCAAAGAACCTTCCTCTTCTCCTTTTTCAGGAAATTTTCCCTTGGGAGCAGGGGAAATAGTCAAGGAGAAAACCAACCCCTTCTTTTCTGCTTAGATGCAAGTCACACCAATCTTGAAAGAGTAGTGAGCGCGTGGTGTAAGTCGCTTAGCATTCCAGTGCGTGTCCCCTCTGCTAACAGCGCAGTGGCAACCCGCAGCCAAAGGACGATCGCTTACCCAAAGCTTAACCTTGCGGCTGGCAGGCCTCGGTCTCTTGCCTTCTCAGCGAGGATAACTAATCAGAGAGCCACAGAGACAGGTCCAAAATGTCATGCTTCTGCAGTTTTAATCTAATGCCTCAGATAAGAAAGCGGCCATGAAGCCCTTACTCTCTGCACGTAAAGGAGGGGGAAGGTCAGCAGAGACAGCAAACCAGGCTGCCACTGCGGCACAGAGAGAGCCATGAAGTGGCTTGGGGAGGAAGGCGAACGTCTGAACGGTTAGTCCCTAAGCAATATGAAGCTGCAAAGCTAGGAGAAGTGGCTGGTTCATTACAGCTAGCTGTCTTTGGTCCCAAATGGGATGCTTTCACCTGTATCTTAGCACAGCAAGGTTCAGCTCCCAGAGCTGAAAAAGGAGCATCTGCATGCAGAAAAGGGCCAGCAGAGCTAGTGGAAGTGCATTTATCGCTTGGTAAAGTCTCTACATGTGGAAGGCCAAAGAGGAGCCTTGAAATTGTTTGCTCCAAGAAGTGAAGAACATCAGCTAATATCTCCAGGTATGGGATATGCATCTTTGCAGATGCCTTTTCTGTAACTACAGTCCTAGTCCCTTGTTCAAATGTCGAAAAGCCACATTGAATAGCTCTTCTTCACTGACAGAATCTTGGCTGCCTGATGGATCATGCAAATCATCTGCGAGGGCAAACTAAACCCAGCAGCACTCACATTGACAAAGACAGAGAGGTGTTTCAAGGAGAGTATCTAGGGCTTGTGTGCTCAAAACCTCGAGACTCCTGCTCTTGCTCTATGTGTGTACTGGAAGAACTTCTGTCCTCCCTCTGGCCTGGTTGAGTGATCTTAAAGGTGTTTTCCAACCTAAATGATTCTATGATTCTAATGTCTACCTTGAAAGACCTGAAGTCTGAGCTGTGAGGTGCAGAGACAAGGTGGGCAAAATAGAAGCTGTTCCACTTTGTCATTAGGCCCTCTGGGTCTAAGGGAAGAGATGAGCCTGACACTTCACTCCAGGGAGTGAGTGTGGAGGCTGGAGTAGAAGAATGGCCCCTGGCTGAACTTCCAAGTAGCATAACACATAGACAGAACCCTGGTTCCAGACTCTGAGACATTATGCTTGGAAATCTGACTTTTGAGAGCATTTGCCAAGTTTCTCCTTTAGCTCCGTTCCCCTCTGCTTCCAGGGAGTTGGTTTCAAAATGTATTCCACTCAGACCCATATTTCCAGGCCATGTTTTTTCTCCTCCAAACACCCTGTGCAGCAAAGTTATCTATTCTACTCCACTACACTCATTCCTCTGTAAACATTTCCTGAAGAGAGGTAAAGTCCCCAGAGCTCAGGTTTTCATTGTGACTTTTCCTTGCCTGCTGCTGGAGGCAGCGCTTGTGCTGTCAGGTCAGCAGCCTGGGCTCTGATGTGCACCATGCACTTTCAGCACTGAAGCTGAGGTCCCTGCAGGTGCTCAGTCCCTTGCCCTGTCCCCTGCCGCACATCCTCTATGGGGCATCCTGCTGCCCAGGAAAGAGAAAGAGAGACCACCTCTCATATGGAGGAGACAAGAAGATCTAGGGATCATAAAGTCCCAGTGCTGCTTTTGCTCCATGCCACATTCTTTAGCTCTTTAGCACACAGCACACACCAGCACAACATTACATGGTCATCCACATCCTCTCCCTGATTCCCCTTTTCCTACCCTTCCATGCTGCTACTGCCTTGATCTCTGACTCTTCTAAGGGGAAGCGTATAAATAGGAGGCTGCTGGTAGAGCACCAGTCACAAGGTGATTGTTCAGACTAAAGACAGGAGGCTCCTTGTGATTCTCCTCATTGTTTTTGAGGGAGCAAATGCCAGCCAACAACACACACACAGATGTAAGATACCATGTTCTTGTAAGGAAGGCAACTGGAATATCCAAGTTGCTGGAGGAAAGTAAGGACTAGGAGACAGAACAAGTGGGAAGAAGGTTAAATAGCCAGATGCTCACTGGAGGAACAACCTAGATTTATAACTAATAATGACAAAAGCTTCACAAGGCAGAGGAAAGTCACTCTCTTCTTCCCTGTAGGAGTAAAAAAGCAAAACCAGATAGTGCATAAGCTAGGGATTGGCAATAGGCAGAGACAGGCTAACTCAGACCTAGATAAGCCAAGACATTGCTTCACAATTTGGTCTGTATTATGCTAAAAGGACTCTCCCTCTCTTTCCTCCACCAAGATGTAATGTTTCCATGGATCCTCTTTCACACCTGTATCTGGGGCTCAGAATTCAAGAACTCACCACTCAAGTTGGTCTATACCATCACTGCCTGCTGGTCCTCCCTGTCCACTCCACCCAAGTCTATCTTGACTTTAGTAGAAGACAAGATTTTGACCCAGGGTTCTTTTTCTGCCACAGTAGTAGTCTAGGCTGATCTTGAGTCTTTACTGATTTTCATTCTTCTTGGCCAGTACTGAATCCATATTTTAAGCTACATACTGTGCTATCTGCCTCTTCCCTTTCAGTCTACGATGTAGAAGACACTCAGACAGCAAGAACAGGGGAAATAGAGAAAGTCTCCTGCTAGCTGATGGGGCAGTGTTTTAATGATTGAGTGGGAGATGAGAGCATGAGGGAGGGAAGATGAAATTCATATGCGAGAAATCTGATTCACTCAGGCACAAGGAATATTTTCAAGGCAGAGTGGACCGAGCAACCTACCAACTTCCCTGGGACGGTCTGGAAACCAGCATCTCCTGTTCTCTGACAATTCAGAGGAGTAACACCTTGATCCACAGCAGGGGCGGATGGGTGCTACCACCTCCTCAAAGGCAATCTAGTGCTCCAGCACCTGGCATCAGAGCCCCTAAAGGAGGCAAAGAGCACTGACACTTCCTTCAGGGGAGCAGAGAAACGCCACTGCCATTTCTAAGAGGGTCTGGAATGCTGAGACAACATACTATTTTGTCTGGAATTGGGAGAGGCAATCTGCTTCCTTTATGAAACCTGTAATTTTCTTTTTTCTTTTTTTTTTTTTTTTTTTCCAAAGGAATGAAGAGTGATGCCAATATATACTAAAAAGAACACTACCCTGTTCCCTTCTCAGGAGGAAATGTGAAGAGACTCTGGTTTGACTCCTGTGCCTCGCATAACAAAAACCACAACTTTGTCAGCCCTTCATTAATGTCTTACCTCCTTCACACCTGCCTCCCCAGTACCACAACCTCAACTACTCAAAAATCATAAATCAGGCAGAAAAAAATTCATGATCATTATTAACACTCAAAAGCAATTCATGGCCATTTTCAATTTGCCTTTTGGTTTTTTGAGTCTTTGGGATTCATTCTGTTCTTATTTTCAAGATTTTCTCCACAGCAATTGGAGATAAAAACATCTTTTCATATAAAATATGAATTGTAGGTTTGGGGTTTTTCTTACATAATCACAAGACTCCAGTTACGAAAATTGAAGAAAAACATAATGTATTGTGAAACTCACAGTAAAAGCCATGGCAGTAGCATCCCTCTCTCATACACCACTGCTTCTCTCTTCCTTCTTTTCCCTCAACAACTAAACAAAAACACCCTCTGCACAGCTTTTATTCTTGATCATTTTATTTTGGTGGTTTTCATGCTACATAAAAATTAGGTTTTATATCAAAAAATTATTCACAATATTTCCAAAATAGTTCAAGTTTTTTTTTCCTTTTTGTGTTTTTTAAATATTTTTAATGTATTTTTATTTCTTTTTTTTTACTGCAGCTAGGGTTACAAAACATCCCATTTCCTCTTGCCACCACCAATTCGCTGTCGGTTCCCTTTTACATTTGCATATGTAAAAAAAAAAAAAAAGAAAAAAGAAAAAGAACAAAACTTTTTTATCATTTACTTGAGAAATAAAAAGTCATTTGGCACTCATGTCTCTGTGGCTCTGATTTTCACCAGTGGAGTGGCTGGAGGTGGGCACGTGCGTGTGTGTGTGTGCGCGCGCGTGCACGCACACATGTGTGTGCATTAAGGGGATGAGGAGGAGGGGAAATTTAGGCAAAGATGTTTCAGAAGCGGATAGGATATATCTGCTGTGTGCAACAGCCTGATGGTTGGCCAGGTTCACCGCAAGATACCAACAGCTGAAGAGAAGAGGAGGTAGCAGTGTTGGGCAGTAGAAGACTTACACTAGAGGTGAGTATTTCTTTTTCTTTTGGTTGATAGACTGAGCTCATCAAACGTGCTCTCCAAAGTAAATGTACATTAGTTAGAAAGCAAATACAGCTGAAGCTGACCTGTGCCAGCTCTAGAGACGCTACCTGCCCCAACCCTAGTAGACATGACAGTCCTCCACTACTGTTGTCGGCCACTTCCAAGTGCCAAAGGATGAAGGTGTTGGGCATTCCCTTAGGTGTCATGACATCATCGAGAGCTGGCCAAATACCCATGCACCACCTTTAACCCCTACTTCGTGGTCTGTGACACTCTGCTCAGCCTTGAATGATGTTGCCCAAGTTGAGGGTCAGCCCTACCCACTTGCAAATAGCTCAGGAGAGGGAAGGCTGAACCCCTCTGGCCCATTTAGGGTCATTCACTTGCCCCTGTTGCAGACCTACATGCCCCGCTCCTGCTCCAGCATGGGAAGGGCTGTGCAGGGGTCGTCAAGTCATCTTCCCCTGCCTGCCCTCCTGCCTGACCCACGACCTGCACAAGCCAGAGGATGATCTCCTGTGGATGCTCGTTCCCTTTGGGTCAGGTCACTCAGCAGCCACAGGGTCCTTGTCCCAGGAACAGCTGTGGAAACTGCCAAAAAGGGCCTTTCTGCCTCCTCACCCGGGCAATCCCGCATGGCTTCAGGAGGGAAAGACCCAGCGGTCAGACACCTTCCCTGCCTGCTACCCACCTCGCAGCAGCCTTTGGGGCAATGGCCAAAGCTCACTGGAGAAACATTTATTTTTTTAAGGGAAAGAAAGAAAAAGAAAAAAAAGGAAGGAAAAGAGAGGGAGTACCAAAAAAAATCACCCAACCCCAAAACCCACCTGTGCAACAGTTAAATAGTTTGCCTTCTGTGACTCCACAGGGAAGTCAGTAAAAAGCTACTTCCCGAAAGGCTGCTGCCTCCTCTATATACCAGCCCTCGCCTCCAATTACAGACGGTGCTTTGGTCACTGGCAAAGAGACGTTTCAAGTTAGCCCTGCCATTCAGAAAAAACACGTACAAAGGAAAGACCCCAAAGACAGCTGAACCATACAAACAATAACTGCACAGAACTGAGGTCTCGGAAAGTTGTATTGCTGAAAACACCTCCCTGCTCCCACTAAAAGGACTGCATAAAAACGAACAAACAAACAAAAGAAATCAACAGCTAATCAACAAACTTTTTTTTTTCCCCACATTAGAAATTTTGAAAATGCAAAGCTAAAAAAAGCAGTTTGCTGCATTTCTGACCATATGTGAGAGAGAGCCTGCTCCAAAGATAAGAAAAGCAACCAGACAGGCAAAGAGGCCTCCAAAGCTAGCAGCTTTCTGTGCTAACCTCCTCACTAACCGCTGTCTAGTGGGAAGGTCATTTCCTACAGCACCTCTTGAAGGCTCCAGCTTGCTAGGAGCTTTTAGGTGTATAGCATGTTGATAATAGTACTAATACTTAAAATACACACACAGATGTGTACACGCACTCACACACATATATCTTCTCTTCCATAAAAGACGAGCCTGTCAGAGCACAGGATACAATTTGATGGAAAGAGCAGCTGAACATGGAAGAAAGCAGAGGAGGTGGACGGATGTGGTCTGACAGAAGGAGTCACTGGAGGCCGCAGATTATTCTGTTACATTTTTTATATATAAATAAAAAGAAACCATCAAAGAGGCCCAGTGACACCAGCACTAAAGGGCTGGTTAAGCAGACTTAAGATAGTGTAGATGATGAGGGCCCTAGCCCCCAAGTGTTGCTCCTTCCTTATCTGACTAGTCATGGCATCTCTTCATCAGGTCCTGATTGTCTTTTCTGGCTGCTGACAGAGGACAGCAGTGTCTTGTTCAGCAGTTTGGCCAGTTAAAGTGCTGTGCTGGCTGGCACTGTAGGGCCCTCCCAGCAGGTCATCCTCTCTGGTGCTAGCAGTGTAGTGATCTCTCCTGGAAATGAATGGGATGGAGAAAGGCTGCAGAAAGTTCACTCCCTCACACCCTCTCTATTTACTGTCCCCTCTGAAGAAACGGAATCCCTCCAGAGCTCAGGATGTGCAAGCTTCCTACGCAGCTCCAAGCAGCAATGGTGAGGTTCTTCCAAACAGTAGGAACGGGAGATCAGTCCACCACAGCTCAGCTTTTGCCTGCATCTATCTGACAGAAGAGCAAGAAAGGACAGGCTAGTGCTTGCTTGCAAGTGGAATACCAGTGCCTGCATTGCCCTAGGAGGCAGCAAAAAGAACAGCAAGGGAGCCTCTTGTTTCAGTCACAGGACAGGTTGACCAGATCTCTCCCAAAAGACTTTACTGGTCAGTGCATGATTGTCTTCCTGCTCCACCTACCAGTTAAGGCCGAAGTAGGTAATGAGTGTGGCACAATGGTTTGAAAAATGTGGCACAGCAGATTCAGCACAGAAGTGAATGAACGCATGGAATGGTTTTCTGGTGCTGTATTCAAACCATCTCCAGGAGGACCCTGTGTCCCAGCCTTGCCACTGATTCAGAGCTGGTCCCCCAGAGTCCAAACAAAGCAGCCGTGCCAGAGCCTACCAGGTAAGCAAGAGCAACAACAGGGTTGCCAAGGTACCTACAGGTACTCATCACCTGGCTTTAGCAGCAAACGGCTTCAAACACTTTTCTCTCAGCTCAAGCACATGCGTACAAACACCTAAGCACACATACAGACTGTGGCACCACGCGTACAAATGTGCGCAGGCTGCATAAATATACGTACCAATATGAACCCACCCCTGCCCCTCCACAAGTAGACACATGCAAGAAATACAGACAAGTAGCAACAGGCATGCAACATACACATGGTGATCCCAAGCAACGGGAACCACTCTAAGCTATGTTCAAGCACGGTGAGTTCCTGGGAGATGAATCCTTGCAAAATGCATTGCAGGGAGAGGCCCACACAAGCAAGAGAATCCACAAAAGGCATTCTAGGCTTCTAAACCCCTAAGTAGCTGTTCCAAAAGTCCCTTGAATTTCACAGGAGTTTAGCTGCCTGTGTCGATGGATCTGGTTCCAAGGCCCCAAAGGAAAGCAGAGGGAGAAAGCACAAAACTTTCATCTTATTCCCTTGACTGATTTTTGTCTGTTCAGGGCCAAGTGTAATCTTTCTCCAGCTGACATGGGACTTAGCAGCCAGTGCCCATGGGCCTAGCTAGAAGTCTCTTGTGAGGGATGTGTTCTCTCTGGACGCCCTGCAAATGTTGCAGGTATGTCATGCTTATGGCGTGTTGAATATGCAAAGGAAACATAGCAAGGAGCCTGGTGACACTTGGAAAGGTAACTCACTATTTTGGCCAAAAGCTAATCTATGGGATGTACTCCCAAGGAGATGCCTGCCATACAGACACACATCATTGGGGTAGCACCAAATGGGCCAGCGGTTTCCAACTTCACTTATGTGTAGAGTTCTGCCAGGAGTCACTCGAACGCATGAGCATACATCTCCTCCCAGACTGACAGGTATTTGCAGCCATGTCTTCACAAGTACACAGGCCACTGCGGGCCATGCTGGGACAGCCATGCCAAGGTCATAGCAAGAGTACATGAAAGGGATGTCTACCCTGTTCATGCCTTTGAGCAGAGCTCCATTCCATTTGGCTGTAGTGGTTTTCCCCACCCAGAAATCAGAGATGCAGGCCTGCAATGGCAGGTTGAGCAAGAGTTAGCAGCAGCTGGGAAAAGACTGCTGCTCTGGATAACCTCTGGTCATGCTGACCCTTTCCATTGCTCCCTGCACTGCCCATATTCGTACAGTACAACTCAAGCCCTCGGAGACCAAGGCATGTGGCAACACACACGCACACATGGAGAGGCTGACTGGCCCTTTCTCAGTCTGTGACCAGCAGACCCAGGTGTGCTGGTCCTAGACCCAGGTGTTCAGGGATGAGCAGCCAGTGCCAAGGCTGTGGAGGATGGTGAGTTGATGAACGTTATTAAGGAACAATGCAAGTTGTCCAAAAGGGAAGGAGGGAGGTGTCTTTGTCTTAGCATCTGCCTAGACACTACCAGTTTTGCATTGGCTCTGTCTCTGCTTATTCACCACATCACACCCTGTCATTCTTCTCCCTTACTGACATGACACTAGACCACAAACCATAGGCAGCTAGTGCCATGCACCAGCTTTTATTGACTTGTCAGACAGAAAGGGACCAAATACTACCAGACATTCACTCCTAGGTTTGCAACACAGCAGAACATCACATGGATGTTTTCAAGCCAATGGCCTCTATGCAATAAAGGAAACTAGCTCTGTGCTTCTAAAAGATAGCATACTTCTCTCCAGCAGCCTTGCTTTATTCACATAATGTAAAAGCAAAGAAACTCTACTGACCCTGATGTGGATCAACCTGGAGAGGATAAAAACTATATCTGCCCTTCATCTAAATTCACCCATCAGCCATCAAGGACAGAAATGGTGCTCTTTCTCTTGGCTTTCTCAGAAAAGACAATCTTGCTGCTTCCTTGCACTGGCTAATTTGCCAGACTGATCATTTCTTATTTTTTGAATGGGCAAGAGCAGAACACCACCTCAGTGAAAGTGACAGAGAAATCAAAAATAGTTACCAAATATCATCTTCTAAAAATCCGGTCAGGGCTAGAATTTTCCAGGAGAGGAGCAGTAGAGGCCTGCCCTTCACTCATCTTCTGCACAGCATTGCACAGGCTGATGAAGACAACAGAGCAACAAGACAGTAATAAGAGAAGCAGAGCGGGCAAACAGCCAGCGTAAGTCATTCTGAGGGAAGAGGTGTAGAGATTAAATTGAAGAATCAGTGTGAGTAAGACGGGAAATAAGTAGATAAGAGGCCAGGGAGATGAGGCAGTAAACTGCTGGAGAGATCAAAACACCTGAAAATGAGGTTCTGCTTAGAGGAAGGACAGAGAGGGTCTAAAGGAGAGGAAACAAAGTGGACAAGAATGGCACAGAGGGCCTGAGACCACATTGTCTCCCCTCCCACTGGTACTGGGAAGGGCACAGAAAGAGGGAGATGGAAGAGCTGGTCAGGATATGAAGGCCCAGAGAGAGATCCCTGTAATCCACAGTAACAAATGTACTCTGCTGACATCCCAGCGGGAAGACAATGGGGACCAGGGAAGAGAAAGTAATCAAAGAGCAAAGCACATAGAGAAGGAAACAGCCCTGTGCCTCACACAAACAGTCCCTAGCAATCAACACGGCATTTATTACAGGAAATTATTAACACCCTCTGCTACCCACCACCCCTCACCAATCCCAAACCTCCCCTGTTTGGGGACCCTTTCTTGGCACACACATATAACATCCAGATAAACTTTCCAAACCAGCAAAAGCAACCACTGAAACAACTTCAAACACCACAGACCAATAAAACCACAATTTAGAAGTTAACTTTCCCAACCCCCCCCCATGCCATTATTTAATAAGGAAATACTGTACAGATATAAAACCCACCCTTTTCCCAACCTGAATATAATTGCTTGAGTTAGTTTCTGTACATATATACACACATATTTACACAGTAATGCTGCAGTCAAGAAAGCAGATGATGTAAAAGTCACAAAGTGAATACATAAATTAAATAACTACCAGCAGAACATTAGGAAAGGTCACGTTGTTCCTACTTGGCAAAAATGCATTGTGGGACAGAGTCATTACGCGTACTGCAATGTACCGTGCGTATGTCTGTGTGTGTGGGCGTGCGTGCAAACAGGCACGCGAGCCTCACAGCTTCCTGCTGTGTCAGGTTTGTTCATGTGTGTTTCACTTCCCCTCGTATGTGTGCGTGTGCCCAGAGGAACCCCTGTCCCACAGCGTGGAATTTTTGTCTGACCTGTTGGAGCGTATACCAGTGCTTGCTGTGAACCTTTAATGGCAGGAGGCCAGCAGGTTAAGAGATCTGTAACTACTAACACATCACAGAGATCCTCCTTTACCTCAGCACCCAGGGGACTTGTACCCTTGGCGTCAGCAGACAAGAGTCCTGCTCTCTGCGATACAGTTTCACTGCCTTTTTCTATACACAAGCAGATTCATGCTGTGTCAGTTTTGTTGTCAGCAATGACAGAAGGATGCCAGAATTCACTCAAATGGCATGGCTAGGAGAGGAATTTGGGGATGCTCAAGAGATGAAGAAAGAACTCAAAGCCAATTGCAAAGTGTTTTTTGTTGCTGCCGTTGTTGCCGTTCTAATGGCAGACACCCAGGTCTGTCTGCAGTCAGCCCCAGGGAGGTCCAGAGAGCCCATGATGAAGATGAAGCAATAGTATTTGTATTGCCAGTGAGACAGTCAGTGCCCCAGTTTGCCTTTGCGGGTGGGGGGGGGAGGGAAGGAGCCACAGGGAAGTGTAGGTGGGTGAATGCAGCGAGGGTCTATGGCTTGGAAATCTATTTGGCTGCAAATTGAAAATAAGCCCTTGTGGGGACAACAATTGGGTCCCACTAGTTACTATCTCAATGTGCCCTGCAGCATCCAGCAGCATGGTAGGTGTGTTCCAGGTGGACACGCCAAGTGTGTTCAGCAGCAGGGAAGCACTTATGGGAAAGAGTGGGTGCAGATGGGGATCGTGACATGGAGTCTGTCCCCATTCGTTGCCAGCAATCCAGTTTCTTTCTCGCATACAGCTCCCAGGGGCTCCTGCGGTGAGCCAGGCATATGCCACGGAAAGGCAGCATAATTGGACCCTACCCTTTGCCTGCTTGGACTGAGCAGGAAGAGTGAAGTGTAATTCCTTAGAGCAATGGTGCAGAGAGTCAGCACAAAGTCCCTTCATCAACACTCCTCATCTTATCCCCTCCCCTTTTTCTTTTCTTTTTGGCAACCAAAAATGTGGGGAAGTGCAACCTCCCACCCTTCTCCATGGGAAGGGCTCATCAAAGGTTGCTTGATTGGAGTGGAGGATGTGTGAAAGGCCTAAGTCTGATCATTGGCTGTGTTCCCAGGCTGGCTTCCATCTGTTGATAAGTGATGGAGGTGGGAGGATATGCCACATTTGATAGAAAGCTCTAAAGCAAAGACTTGCCTAGGTATCCCTGAGGTATCTCTGATCACTCTAACCTGTCACCACCATCATATTCATTCTCTGTCTCCCCCTCTCTCTTTTGCTGGCAATGTTGCTGTGAGAAACAACCCTGATTTGAAGGTACAAAGGGGCTTTATTCAAGATGGACGCTAGTGTCTTGGAGTGAGGAGCTCAACGTCAGCATGCATTGCTGAAGAAGTCAGAAGCAAAGAGGCCCATCCTGGCAACTCTTAACTCCTCCACCAAATCCTTCAGGACATCACAAAGGAAACTTCCTCCCCCCATGCCCTACGGGCAAAGTTCATACTTGGATATTGCTGAGCATTTTGAAGCCACTGGGGTTCTCGCCTGGAGAGTTCTGGTGGCGCATGCTAGATTTCAGATAGAACGGGCTGGTACTTTGCTGAGGAGGTGGGGCTGGTGTGCTTTATTGACTCAACTGACAACAAGTCCTGACTGCAGCTTTTCTTTCCTACTTATGATGTAACACGGCAAGTTCTGATACTGCCCTCACCGGGAGGCATGGTGGGAGACAGAGAACTACTACACCAGCCTGTGCTGTGTTGCGCTACGGTAAAAAGCTGATGTGAATACTCCAAGAAGGTTTATGATGTAGAGATCCACGGCTGCAAGTTCTACCTGCCAGCTGCTTTCCATTGTGCATGGCACATTTCTGATATTTTTTGAATATTTCCTCCGTCTCCTTCATACACATCCTCCTTCAGCTGAGTACATACACTCCAGTACCCCTTCAGAAGAACATGGCTCATGAAAATACCTCTCAGAGAGCCATGCCTGGGGCTAGAGTGAGGAGGTGAATGCCAGAAACATTGCCAAAAGCGCCTAATCTATCCCTGGAGGCTGGCTGCAAATATACAGAAGAGGTCACCAAACTGTAGAGGACGCAATGATTTTTGCTCGGTATTCTTGTGTGCAGAAACCTTCAGAGAGGGGAAATGTTCCCAGCCACTGCCCCAGAAAATACTGGTGTTTCTACAGGAGAGAGAGAAATGGCAATGGAGGGGATATGGAGTTTTGTCAGGCTCTGGTATGAAATCCCATTCTTTTCTGGACAGGTAATAAACAGCACATGGGTGGTTTTCTAGTATAGACAACACCTGCTGCTAATATTACCTGATTGATTCATTTGAATACTTAGAATGAAAATACACCAAATCTAAAATTCTAAATATATAATCAGAGTTTAATAACATCATCGATTTATTTTCTGGATTATGAATTACGCCCTCCCCCCTCCCACCCCTTCCCCTTCATCTCTGTCCCAAAACTTGTTGACCTGTCAGAACTAAAATAAACAAAGCAACCAGAAAAGATCGCTTATAGGAGAAAAGATTAACCTGATGGACACGTGGCCTAATCTATAATGGGAGAAGGCAAAATACCAGGCTCCTGTGGTTAGACCAGTGGTTCAGTCCAGAATTTCCAGTTCTTCTTTTCTGGTTGCCCTAGAGCATTCATTTGAGTGGTTTGTGGCACAGTTAATATTTGCAGAGCACTCGAAGTGTTAACAGTGCTACAATAGTATCAACACTAGATAATGATTTTGGCAAACTATCATTTGCCGATCAGTGGAACAAGGGACAGACCAGTTCGGAGAAAATACGAACCAACTTTCACCCCGGAACACAAAAATCAGAACCTTTAAGAAGAGATTTGAAAAAAGTTCCATTAACTTCTTTTTGGTTTGTTTTCGGCTTAATTTCCCTGCAGAGCCACCCTCCAGGTTTCCTTGTTCCAGGTGGGGAGGGACCGAAAAGTACCGAGATAACCGCCAAAGAGATTAGCTGCCCTCGCCAGCTGTCAAGCTCCCCCCAAGCCCTTAGGAAATACCAGAAATTATCATGAGCTTTCCCAGGTCCAAGATTTCTAAACCAAAGTAGCATTGGAGAAGTCTCTTAATGTCAAAGTGATGGTCCAACCTGAGCGGCCAACTTGATGGTTCACCCCACCACTATCAAGACAGGGTAGTGCCTTGAGGCCCGAACTCCACAGAGAGATGCTGGTACAGAGAGTTTATATGCAAAAAGGAATTGGGGGTGTTCCCATCAAAACATGAAACCCTGCTGGCAAGGCTTGAAGTGACGTTCCGGCGTCTTCCATTCATGAAGATAAAGGTGACAGGGCAATATGGGGGGACTCGGGCGAACACAACACACATGGGTTTCTCTCTCTCTCTCTCTCTCTTATTTTTTTTTTCCTCATTCATACGGCCTCGACCCGCGTAAACCGCTTCCAAAAACGCAGCCTGAAAAGTCGTAGAAAACAAACAGAACAGAAACAAACTTCCCCTCCCTCCCACCCCACGACCTGAATATTCACGAGAAGAGAAACACCAATTTATACAAAAACGCAATAAAAAAGAAATATTTACAAATTAAAGGAACGCCTTCTCGGTGGCTGCTGTCAGAGGCATCTGACAAGCTGCTGTGTGTTCTGGATTGCAGATCGCTCTGTTAATTTGTTTGGTTTCCTTTTTTTTTTTTTTTTTTTTTTTCCTTGTTGTCCTTGTAATGAGAGAAGAGGAAAAGAAGAAGAAGTTCCCTTACCCCGAAGACTAAGGGGTGGCGTTACAAAGACTGTCCCCCTCTTCCCTCCTCAATTTCCTCAGTGAAATATAAGAAAATATTCCCCTCACCAACCCTGCCCACCCTCTCCTCACACTCTTTGACTTTACAGGCAAATCCCACCCTCCCCCCACCCCAGCTTTAAAAAATAACTAAAATAAATAGGTAAATAAATAAATAAAAGGCCTTCTGTTGGCTTAAAAAGAGAAAGATAAGACAAAATCAACCAGGGTGAGGTGAGGAATGTGAGAGAGGTGGCTTGCAGCTCCAAGAAATGTGGCTCATAAAGACGGGGCTGCCATCTCCTTTCAGAGCCAGTCCCCAGCAGTGTCCCCATGCCCTCAGCACAGGGCTCTCTCAACCCTTCCCCTGGTGAGCCACGGTCATCGAGACACTGGGACAGACCCAGGGACAGACCCAGGGATAAGCAGGAGAAACTTTGCCACCCCTCTCAGGATGGGAGAGGTTGGCCCACACCCCCACCTCAGGAGATAGAAGACATATGAAAGGGGAGTTCAGCTTCTCACTCCTACCATTGCTCCCTTTCCTTTAGTTTAGTTTGCATCTAAAATGATACAATGGAAAGAAAAAAACCACTCTTATTGATACTAGGTGCACCAGGAAAGCTGTCACTACAACTGCAGGGATGGGAAACCCTAGGCTATTCCAGCTTTGCACCTGTGCTAGTATCTCTCTCTCTCGCACACAGAGGCACACGTACATGTACACACATATCTCAGCCTTGCACGTCTTGTCCTCAGCCCTCGGCACAAGTTTCTGTGCTCTCTGGCATTTACTCAAGCACACCCCTTCCGAGGAAGACAAGCCGTGTACTTCCCCTGTACATTCAATAGTAAATATACATATGTATTTCCTATGGGTGCGCACACCCTCCTCCCATTTCCATATGTGCAAGGGAGCATTGAAACAGTCCAGCAGCACCACCGCCACCACAGGCACCCTTTCATGGCACTTTTTTTCCTCTCCAGCACCATGCCAGCATTGGCAGAGGGCACCCTATTCTTTTTGTTCCAACCTGTCCCTCAAGGGTAGGGAGGGCAGAAGGATGAAAACCCTTTTTTCCCTGCCCTCCTTGATGAAAGGACATGCCAAAACAGGCTTGGTGTCCCCTGAAGTGACAGTGACAAAACTCCCCACCTTTCCCTACTCTTTAGCTCTGTTCCACTGTGTTTGTTATCCAGACACCTTATAGGATTGTGGGTTTATTTTGTTTTCTTCACAGACATTTCAAGTATAAAGTTATCGTATATACTCGCGTATAGGCTAACCCATACTATACACTGCTCCCACCCTTGAAGTATGTCACAACTAGTGAGAATTCATAGCTAAAAAACCAACCCTGCAACACTTTCCTCAAACTCCTCTCATTCCAGTGCAAACCAGCATCCTCTGTCTCATCATCCAGCAGTCTCCCTGACTCCAGGGTTGCTTTCCCAAACTCAGACCCCACTTCCTTTCCATCTCTCCTACTGGTCTGCCACAGATTCAATGGCTGTACCAGCCATAGTGAAACCACTAGCCAGACCTGCAGACAAGCCTTCTCTCCCTCCCCCCACACCCCCCAGCAGACAATTCAAAATTTTAGCGTAAAATTTCTCAGCATATACGCAAATATATATATATATTTCAGCCCTAAACCCCCATAGTCTTCACAAAATAATGTAACGAGAACCTCAGTATAGCTAACATATAAGTGCATCAAGTTAGTCGTGTTATTTCCCCTTCACTTTCTCCACGTCTTCGAACATTACTCTTTTCTAGGCAGTTTTAGGAAGAGTTGCCTGAGCAAGCATATTTTCCTGCATGTCCATTACACTGCTTCTGCTGTCTCCTCTTGCCACACACACACTTGTGTGCGTGTACACGTCTTTCTCTGCCAGGAGCCAGCAAGAGTGAAATGCTAGAGTCACTGCTGCTCCCCCTCAGCCCATCCCTTCCCTGCCTTTTTCTCCCCTTCCTGAAATCATGAGCGAGGATATCCAACTCCGACGTCACTGTAAAGTGCAATGGCCAGGAATGGAGGAGAATGGGAGGAGCGAGAACATGGAAAAAGAGATAAAAGGGGAGGGGTGGGAAAGAGGAGGAGGAAGAGGGGAAACCAAAGAGGTGGCACTTGTCACCAGTGCTGCACTACTCAGAACTCCAGTATCCCACAAACTAAGGATGACCTGGGACAGTAGCTGATGGGATTGATCCCACCCACCCTCCCACACTCCACATACACCCCCAGTCCCTCCCCACGCTCTTCCCCTCTCACTCAAACGTCAGACTCAATACTGGAGAGTTTCTCATAAACATGCCCGTTGCTGGAGCCATTGAAAGCCCTGGGGTTTTTGTTGTTAGGCACACAGGGGTTGGACTGGTTCCCTATACAGATGTCCTTCTGGAAACGGGCTGGCACAGCCCCATGAAGGGCTGAAACCACCGGCTTGTTGGTGGTGACAATGGCTCGGAAGTCTGGCCTGGCTTTGGGCCCTCCTGCCACCACAGGCTGCCTGAAGAAATAAGATTTGCTGCCGTGGAGCAAGCATTGGTCATCCCCAAAAGTGGGGATGAAAGGGTTTTGGGTGACCCGGTCGGGGTAGAGCGACTTGCTGAGCATGTAGCCCCCGCTGCTGCCGGGGTTGTTGTGGTGGTGGTAGCTGGTGGCGGGCACTGAGGACTTGTTGTTGGCAAACGTGGTCTCACTGGCTGGCATCTCAAACATGTGGGCGTAGGGGCTCCCCTCCAAAAAGCGGCCCTTGTCCTTGAGGCTCACGCTGCGGGGGGCCAGGGCCGAGTCATCCTTCTGCAGGTCCACAAAGGTGTCATAGGAGTGCTGCCGGCGGAGCTTGTTGCGGTTCTTCTTCTGCACCTTGGAGGCAGAATTGGAAGGGCTCTGAGGATATTTGGAGGAGGAGGTGGCGCTGGTGGCCACGGGCACGGGGGCAGGTGGCTGGTCCAGCTCTTGGAGCGAGTTGTCCTCACTGATGTCATACAGGTTGCCCGCTTTCTTGCAGGCCTCGCAGCGGATGCAGGCCTGGCGGGTGGAGTTCTGCCCCACCACCGATGGCGTGTAGTTGTGCAGCTTAGAAGGGCAACCGCGGCAGAAATTAGCCCCGGACCGGTCCTCCCAGTCTAGGTTGGTCAGGTTCTTCTCCCACGGCGCTGGGACCCCGCTCACAACACCATGCTTGTGCTCGTTGCCTCCACCAAACTCGCCCGAGCTGTGCTTGTGGTGGGCCCTGTTGGTGCAGGATCCACCACCTCCTCCTCCCGTGTCACGCTTAAAGTCATCTCCCCGCTCTTTGTAGATATCTGTCAGGTCCACGTGTTCCCAGTGTGGCGAGTTCTCCTTGGCCCGAAACTGGTCCAGGTAGAAGTCCCGTAGCCCTTCCTTGTCCCTGAAGTAGCGCTTGTGGTCGGGCGAGCGGGGTGGGCGCCGGCGGTAGGCCAGCTCTATCTCGTCAAACTCCCGCCGGGACTTGGCAGAGGCCGGGCGCTTCTTCAGGCTGTCCTTGTACTGCTGCTTCCGCCGCTTGGCCGCGTTGCCCTCGATGTTGCCATAGGTGACTGTGTGAGTGGAAATGTCAGAGACGTCTGAGCGGATCAGGTCGTCATGGGCCCCGCTGCCCCCATAGCGGTCACTCTTGAAGGAGAACTTGCCATAGAGGTCACCCAGCTGGCTGTGCTTGGCAGGGGGTAACCCCAAGTCCAAGGGCTTCTTCCCAACGGACCGTGACTGGGCATTGAAGGGTGGGTTGTCACAGTCGTAGAGCCCGTCAATGGAGCTGGTGCTGCCAATGCTGTGGGGGCGGTGGTGGTGGTGGTAGTGGTCCTGATATACATTGCTGTCCTTCAGCTGGAGGTTGCCAAAGGTCCTTTCCACCTCACTGATATAGTCACTAAAGAGGTTCTCCTCGCAGGGGGGGTTGTTGTAGGACTTGCAGTCTGAGTGGGTGAAGCTGCGGCGATGCTCGGAGATATCGTAGACCGACGACTCACGGCGGATAAAGTCCAGGGCACTCTGTGGTGAACCGTTGACCCCTGACAGGTTGGCCATGTTCTTGGCTGTCCGAAGCAGACGGAGGATGTTGGAATGGGTGTTGTTCATAGTCGCCGTGGGGGAGTTCATTGCTGACTGGCGTTCCTCGATGGCCACGCCGTGGATGCAGCTGTAGATACCCTGAAATGAGAGAAAACAGGAAGATAAGTGGTCCTGCAAATACACGAAAGGGGGTCTGGGCTGCGAAGCACTCTGAGCAGCAACAGCATGTTCCTGTAGGACAGCAAGGCCTGTCAGCCTTCCATCATGAAGCACAACCAAATCAAATGTGATCAGACTGGCTTTACCAACCCCTGCTGTTCTGCCCCTCGCATTTTTCCCTTGCCCTCCATTCCGCTTCCTCTGCTTTGCTTCATGCCATATCTGTAGGATGCAGGAATACCTGCTTGCATCTGTAAGAGTTACTCAAATCTGGTAGGTGTAACACAGAATTGCAAATGGGGAAAATAATAACCTTGGGAACAAAAGCATCAAGACAAATGATTCTGTGTGGAAGAGAGAAAGTCTGTTTTGGCCCTTGAAATTCTTCTGGACATCAGTGAATCAAGAAGACGGGAACTATCTTAAAAAGGGAACAGCTTCATTTGTCATAAACTTAGCTACATTAATCACCAGTACAGATTAGAAAAGGAAACAGAGAAAGAGCAGGACTGCCAAATAGGTATTTAGGTCTTTTGCATCTGGTTGAGTGAGGTACAATAGAATTTTTAATTGCATTCTGTTAAATTTAACAGTGATAACAGGCTCCAAATTGACATCCCTGAAAGCAAAATTCCTCTATTCAACCTCAAATCAGACAGCAGAAGTGCCTGATTCCTCCACATTCCCCACTAGCTCATTTCATTCATGACACAGACTATTTGCAAGGGCTACCCTTAAGAGCAGAAGGAAAGGGGTTCATTTATTCCCTGGCCTTCCAAATGGCGCCTGCTGATTAATGTCAATTGTGAAAGGGACACCACCACACCGTGTTACCATGGTTTCTCAGCAGCTAACAGATGATTAACACTTTTCAGACTTTTCACCAACCTGGCCCAGGTCTACCAGATAAACCCAGAATGAAAGAATTTGTACTTAGCTAAGGATCACCAAACACAATCCCCCATCCCATCTCCAGACTAAGCCAGATTAGAAACTAACAATATAAAAGAGACGCTGTGTCCCTACATTCAAAGGCTTTGTCATTTCTCCTCAACAATATGTTATGTAGCAATTATATACTCCTTGCACAATCAAAGTTAATTCTGTTACATTGGACATTGAAGTAAAAAATGCCGAGATTTCACCTCACTTCAGAATGTATCAGGAGAAGGGACCAGTGCCTTGAAAGAAGAAAAAGAAGCTCCAAATAGGACTCTGCTAGCTACAATAATAGTAGAAAGATGACTCATAAATTACTAGAATCTGCTTTAAATGTAAATATTATACCCTAAGGCAGATTTGCATAAAGCAATTGCTAAGTTCATGTGGTCACCCTCTCTAGAAGGAATTCTGCACGGTTCAGGGCATGACTTTTGGTTAGGGACTTCTGACCGTCCATGATAGCACAGTTATAGTTAACATAAGTACAGATGAACAGCAGTAATATAGAAGACAATGAAAAACTCCTGAATTTCTAACCATGTTATCCACCGTTACTTGGCTTGTTGTCCCCAAATTTGGCCTCCTCACAACTCACTTTAGAGGAGCAGACAGCTTCAGCTAACTTTTTATACTGTATTTTCATTTCCATGTGAAATTTCCATTTCCATGACCATAACAGAGATCAGAGATGTCACAAAAAAAAAAAAAAAAAAAAAAAGGTAGATGCTTTTGCAACATTAATGGTGAAAAGATGCCAGCCTTTACCCTGCAGACCACCACTCTATGCCACTTGTGTGGTAGACAGTCTTGGTGGATTTCCCCATCTCCAGTACCTAGGACTGTCTGAATAAATCCTGACTCTGTTCCTCCCTGCTAGCTAACAACACTCACCCTGCTAATGGAGAAGACCACACCGGGCTTGCCAGAGCAGACGCCCATGAAGCAGTGGCGGAATTGCCAGTAGAAGAGATGCTCACAGATGAAGGTGATGAGACTGAGGGCCATGGCTGCTCCCAGCATGTAGAAGACACCTGCCATGTTATCTATATCCAGCTGGCTGCTCATAACCTCATTCTTCTCGTTGTGACAAATGCCAGTGAGCCACAGTGCTTCCAGCTCCTCCATCTCCCCTAGAAAGTCAGAAGGAAAGAAACAAGTTAGCCAGCCCTGCAATGATTACGGAGCTCAAGATGGGGCACGTTGAAGGCAAAAAGCTGATCTAAGGTAATTTCCAGTGGCTGTGCTCTTTTTCCACAGCTATTACATCCATGAAATATCCTGACTGCCCTTCTCATAGGAGCAGGTGCAATTTGTGACAGGGAAGGCAACAGGATTTTTACACAGCCAGATATTAGCCACAAAATGGTGTACTACAGGACGCAGCTATCACACTTGCCAAATGTCTACAGTGAGATCTTAAAAAAGCTGTCCTCCTGATGACTGAAGACCTGGGCTCACAAACTTCCACTTTCATATTAGGCCAATGAAGGAAAAAATCAGTGACTGATACTGCAGACAAAAATGACTCACTTCTAAATGAAAACATTGTATGTTTCCAGCTCAAAATTCAAAATGTTTGGGTTTTTTTAAAATCAAAATACTTGATTTTTAATTTGTTCCCATTATATTCACAGGTCATTAAAACTAGGTGCAATGTTCCCAAAAATATTTGTGCATTTTTACCTGTTTTTCTTCCCTTCAATTTTGTCCAAATTCAACACTTCCAAGCCCTTTGACCAATCAAAAATATTACTAATTTGTATCAGGTAGGAACAAATGTTCTGTAGTCTAATTTCATGCCCCACTTATTCCCATTATAATATTTTCATGAGGGGAGAGAGATAAACACTCACACACATGTGCGCACCCCACCCCCCCTCAAATACTGAGATATTCAGAAACAAACTAATTTTGCAGATCAGCAATTCTTTTCATGCTGTTAGGAAAGTTAGTTTTTCACATCTTCAACCTCCAGTCCAGTGACAGGGGAAAAAAAATCCGTGTATTTATGTGGCGCCATAGCACAGTCTTTAAAGCTTTATGGAGAACTTACATCTTTTTCTGAAATAATACATATTAGGCTGTTTAAGAGACAGAACACCCTATCTGTCAGGTGGCCAGTTTTCTGCTGAAGTATATCAGAGCTATGTTCCTTCCATATTTATTATACCTTATGTTATTTTCAGAGTTCAGAAAAAAGAAATACTTATAAATAAAATAACCTGTGAATTTTATTTATTTAAAAAAAAAACAAAACACAGCAAGATGTAATATGGAATGGAAAGAGAAAGCCAGGAAAATATTTGCTAATAAGGAATTCCTTACCCCATGAATAACATTTTTTTAATAATAGCGATTTCTCTGTAAAGGATGAGATGAACCAGGTAACCATAATGTTCTGATTAAAAACTCACTCCAAAATATGCTTTGGAGTCTCAAGTCCTTCCTTGGTCTTTTTGAGGTTTTGGGAAATCTGAGTTAACTCTTTCATCCAGAAATATTTAACCTTTAATGTTGTAAAGTCTACATGGCTTGATACTGTCTAGAACTATAAAGCATGGGATGATCACAGAAAGTCCAGTATAATTAGTGGGTTTGGTCATGGCAAAACCTCAAAGGTAGTGAAAAGTTCACAACAGAAATCTTGTTTTTATAAGACGTTCTTCACAAAAGATATTTTTCAATCACACATCTGAACTGGTTCTATGAAACCTGTAGTGCTTTTGACATTGCTTTGATGATACTGCTACCCTGCATCAACAACATAAAACAAGTGACATCCTCACATTTTTGGTGTAATGCCTCTAACAAATCCTTGTTAATAATTTTCTATTCTCAGCTCAAATCTGAAGCCCCAGAGCTAGGAACTTCTATTTCCAACATACTTGGTATTTCTTAGGAAAACTCCAACTTCTCTTTTTCTTGTCACTTACCATCTCCAAAAAGCTGTAGAATGGCAAGATCAACCTGGCGCTTCCAGCCTGAGTCCTTTTGGATGGCAATGCCATAGCCAGTGGAGGCAAACACTTTCCCACTCCCAATGGTCACCAGCTTGCAGCCTTCATCTCTGCCAGCCATGTAGTTTAGCACTGCTGCATCATAAATGAAAGCATCCAACTTCCTGCACAGGTGCAAGAAACAAGAGGGGCATAGTACAGAAAAGATAGAATATCTGTATGAGTTCAAAAGTGTTCTCAGGTAATTAAAGCAGAAATGAACCTCTTTCAGATAGAGTACAATAGGTTGCATCTTCATCAGAGTTAACTAAAATCTGAGCCTAGGACCTGTTTACAGATGAAGCTAGATTATATATGAGGACTGTCTATTTATTCCTGACTCTTTGATAATCACCATTTCTGATCTGAGAGAAAATTTGGAATACAAGCATACTGGAAAACAAAATGAATGAAGAGGAAGTCAAGGGGATCTGTAGTCCTAAGAATAGCTTATATTTCTGTACTGCCTTTCATCTGAAAGGAACCTAAAATGCTTCATAAAATCTATCAATATTAGATCACAAAGAAGGGGTTGAAATAAGGAAAATATTATCTCTGATTCAAACTGCTGGCATGACTTAGCTGACCAAAACGTATTTTTTTTGCAAATTAAATATAGTCAGGACATCAGGTTTAACTCCTCAGTTACACTGAAAAGCACTACTGGATCTTTACCCATGTCAAGTGGCCACAGTAACAGCTTTGCGGTTTACTATGCTGAGTAGCTCTTTGGTGAAGAGTGCTTAGCTGAAAACCACAAGAAAAATTCTGTTTCAACACAGAGAAATCCCCATGATGGGATGGGATGGGTAGACAGCACAACAGAATGATGAGCGCCTTCCTCTCACTGCAACAAATTGATTTGGGGGGGGGGGGGGGCAGTCTCAGGGGGCTGCATCTTCCACATAACCGAAGACAGCCGATGAGTAAATCCTCCCACTAGATCTGAAACGAAGCACTTTCCAATAAAAGACCAAAGACCTTCCACCTTGCACATTCTCACACCCACGCTATCTTTTCAATCCACCTCCTGCACATATATTTCCAGTATAGTGATTATCTCAGTCAAGTGTGTATCTGTGGGGAACCCTGTCCAAGGGTGGATATGAAGCCAGGATAGTATCTACCACAAGTGATGAGCTCTATTTCATCCATATATTTCCAGGACAGAGCATATTTATTTCCTGGATGATGACTATCCTGGCAAATGTACCTTCCCAGGATGGCATCCAGCAATGGTACAATCATTTATAATGGGCTGTATGCCTCTGAACCTGGCAAACAGGTTTAGGAATATTTAGTCAATCTAGTAATTAAATTGGCTGAACATCTTCATTTGCGCTTTGGAATTAACTTTCTCATAGGAGTGCAACATAAGTGTAAGCAAGAATGTTTTTTTCACTGGGGTTGGGCTCTGACAGCCAAAATGGTCAACTCTGGGAGGAGGTCCTTAATTATAAAAGACAAAGGCTTGCAAAATGGCGTTTTAAGTTAGCTCCTTTACAGATTCATTGCTATTAAAATAGGATGAGCTCTTAAACATACTATTTGCTAATGATTTTCCCCACATTTCCCAAATTACCTAAGGAAATGCTTCCCTATTATTCCTTATTATGCAAACATCATTTTGTTCAGCCTTTGATACTAAAATATTCCAGAGAGAAGGGCTACTTCCAACTATTTGCTTCAAGCACACCTTCCATTACACTATATTAGCTAGCAATACACTAGGGTGGGATTAATCTGACAAGGATTGTTTCAGCTTCGTGATTAACATAAACTTTTACAGACAGGAGGAGGGAAAATAAAGGAATTTCCAGATGACAATGCAAACACTCTGAATAAACCTTTGTCCACAGAGTTTTTCCTGCATATGCATAAGGACCCATCAGCATGAAAGAACTTGCTGAAGCAAGGTCTTTAGGATTAATATACACAAGGATACAGAAGACCTTTTTTTTTTTTTCCCCCCCCAAACAGTCTTATAAACACAGCAAAATTAGAAACTCTTATACAGATTTCATCCTGGCTAAGAGAACCACAAAATTATTCTCCTGTGCTGTGTGTGGTCTTGCTATACTTCTAACCATGGAGTGATAATGGAAGATCATTTTCCAAACCCCACAAAAAAATTTCCAGACAATCATGCAAAGAAGTCAGGTTTCTGTGGTGAGTAAGCATGGAAGAAGAAAGCCTCACCCAGTCTTCAGCGAGAACAGTGCATCATCCACCCCCCTCTGATTGAACTTCACCATGTAGCTGTGCATTTCAGGGTAGTTGTTGCGAATGTTCCTTTCTGTGCTGCCGTTGGGAACTGTCCCAAAGCGGAAAGGGGGAGAAAAGTCATTGGGTTTCTGGAACTGGAGAGACAGAAAAAGAACATTTGTCACAATCTTTCAGCAAGAAACAGTCACCTGAATAGCAGAACACATTCTCCTTGGAAGGGAGTTCTGATTCTATTTTACTATCAGGTGGAAAACATTATCGAGAAGTTACTACATTTCACTATTTTCAAACACAAACATCTGTTAGTGCCTCAGAATGAAATAGTGAATCTGAGCAACCTGGTCTTTTTGTTCATTCTGGATTAAGTGCATAAAATAGCCAGTGATCCAAGATTAAAAGGAGGTTAGATAAAAGGAAAAACGAAAAAGGAAGAAGAAAAAAGGAAAAAGGAAAGGGAAAAGGTAACAGCTGCTTTGGAACACAGTCAAGGAACGATTTTCAATAAAATCTATGTGTATTTTATCCACAAAGTGTAATTTAGTTTCTAAGAAGTATCTTTTTCAGCTCTGTGGATGCCTTTGCACTTCCTGATTCTGACTGAAGTAGAAAAGTAATTAATGACGATGCCTCTCAGAACACCTTGCGCCCACTTCACCAAACGAATGATCAGCTTTCAAACTTTTGGGCAAATGTCCCAAATGAAATGCTATTAGTGGTTGCAAGTCACTAGTAACATATGATGCCCAGAACAGAGCTGGCAGAGTACTCCAAACCTTTTGCTGCTCCCAAAAATACATTCATCATAACATTCATCTATGGCTGCAAGGCTGTGAGATTTTATATGCCATTTGCTTAACTCAAGTCATAATCAATGCTCTCTGGGGTTTTATGAGCAGTAAAATTTAAACTGTCAATTATCAAGACTGCTTAAAACCCCTAGAACCAGCAGACGGGAAGGAGTACAGAATTGTAAGCCAGGAACTGAATAAGCAGTACAGAAAAAGATGCAAAGGTAGGTCAGATGGAAGCCCCCTTTTCTCTTAATACATCAAGCAATAACTTGCCTGGTGCTAATTCTTGACTCCCAACTGTGACTGTAGATTTGGATGATCCTGAGAAGCAGGCTAAGGCCATGCTAATGGTCAGATCAAATCCATTTAACAGCAACAGTTTACATGGTACATAAAAATATGTAGTCATATACTGCCACCTTCTATGGTGGAAATGTGGCTACGGACTATAGCTAGAGCTTTAAAAACATGCAGATGGGTCTTGTTCTTGAATTCTGCTCAAAGCCAGTCTGGAACCTGGTTGGCTCAGCTGAGGAGGCCAAAGCCATTAAAGCTGTTTATCTCATTCACCACATCTCAGCAATAAGGCCAACCAGGAGCTGTGTCTGTGGGTAGGTGAAGGCATTGTTCAAACCTCCTGTTTCTGTGTACCAGTCAACTCATCTGGCTGTGCAAGGAATCATCTCTCCAGTTTGGATCGTGAAATGGGCTGGCTTGTATGTACATACATGAGCATGTGAGAGAGAACATATATCCTACTGCTTTAAGCCAATAGGAAACATCAGGTCTGTTTTTTGAAACACAGGTTGGCACATAAACAAAAAAGAGAGGTTTCACATAGCATATAACAGGCAGTAAGATGCCTCTTAGAACCTTGTCACACTTCCTAGGGATGAAGACAAACTCAGCTATCAAAACCTGTAATGAAAGCAAACTTTGATGGGAGAAAAACCACTGCAACATGCTTAAAATTATTCTTTTTAACCAAGCTGATCATAGCAGCAGCTTTGGGGACCCATCACAAGAAGAGCATTGCCATACCGGCTGCAAAGGAATACAGTCTCTCCTCTGACATGCCAAACCAGGAGTTTTCAAAGTGGGCAACTTGCTTCCCCAGCGGCTGCAGATGGGGCACCCCCCATCCCCACAGAGCCCTCCAACAGAGTAAAGCCAGCAGGGCATGCAGCAGGCAGGCCCAACCAACACTGGTGTGACCTCAGGTTCAGTATGCCCTTTCAAGGGGCAGCAGCTATGAGAGCCTCTCTCTGGGCTCAAAGAGTATTAAGAGAAAAAGAAGCCCCCATCTAATGTCCATTTTATATCTTCACCCTTCATTCCCCACGATACAATCTCTAGTTTTTCTGCTTCCATCACTGCGTCTATGAACTGGAGTAAGAAGGATTATAGAGTCAGGCAGGGCTGTGATAAGGGAAACGATCCCACCTCTGAACTGTCCTTTGTTCCCCCTGTTTTCCAGGGCCCGTTTTAGCAGCCAGAGGTGAAAGACTCCATATTTAATTTTTAACCTCCTCAGCAATCAATAAGTAAATTTAAAACATTCATCTTGATGGAAATTACTGTTTTCGGCAACTGGAAAATCATGTTTCTAGAGAAGGAAGCCAGGCTAATGGCTTCTAGAAAACCACATACTGTGCATTCACTCACCATTCCTCACACCCTGCTCATTCCTCAGTCAGAACAGATCTGCAAATGCAAATTATTCTCCACACACCCACATGCACACAGACTTCAACCACAGCCTGGTGGACGACGAGACAGGAAACAGTCTCAAAGGATCCATATGGGACCCACACCAGAGATCTTTAGCTTGAATGCCTAAGAGGAATACACATCCCCAGCCACCTGGGTTGGTGTTTGCAAAGCTGAAAGCAATTAATGTCCAGCTGACTCCACAGTCCATGGAGCCAGAGATAAGCAGCTAACTTCTCCACATTTGAGAAGTAATATGGTACATGCGTGGAGCTTTCTGGCAGGAGATGGCAGCTGAAAAATGCCCATGTTTGCAGTAGGTGGGTACAGCTCAGTCCAGGGATGGAGGGATCTCCAAAGAGCTCTTCAGAGCCAAAAAATGCTGCATCTTTCTGAGCTCACTTCTGCCCCACACAGCTCATACTGAAGGAGCAAGAAGACACACAAGCCTTCCCAGAAAATATATTGGACAGATGGGGATTGAGTGTGTCCTCTCCTGGCAACACGGTGGAGGAGCCTGTGTGGAGAATCTGGGGAAGATCCATAATGAGGAAAATTAATTGACACTATTGTCAAAGAGTTCAGTAAGGAAAAGGCTCTTCTTTGGCTTCTCCCAAGGGCTGGGAGAGTAGGCCTGGATCAGAACTGTCAGCCCCAGGGAAGCAGGGCTCTTTGGCAGGCTGGTCTAGGAGTCTGACAGACATGAGACAGGAGCTGAGACACAGTGCAGAGGCCATTACACAGAGGCAGCCTGTGCAGAGGTAATCTCAATGCCTCAGTAAATACTGACAAAGGAATTAACCACAGATATTGACAGAAAGGGTCAGAATTAAAATTAATGAGAGAGCTCTCCCATAATTTCATGTAAATATTTCTCCTGCCAGAGCCCTAAGTCACAACTACTCTACCCCAGGCATCAGCAAAGAGGAACCCTGTGAGGATCTGACAAAAAAATATGGTGATAACGGGGGAGGGGAAGATAAGCAACTGCACCAGTTGCTGAGCAAACCCAGCTGCTGAGAGTCGCAGGGAGCAGCAAACGGGGCTGTAGAAGCTCGTAGCAGCCCCACCTCACCTGTCCCTGCAGCAGGAGCCCTGTCCTGCTGCCCAGCTCTACCTGCCTCAAGGGGTGACTGCCTGGGAGGGAACCTGCAGGGCTCAGCTGCAGCCCTCTGCACCCAAAGAGCCCCCAGCGGAGGTGTACCCCACCTGCTCATTCACCATGGGGCCTTGGTAGCGAGATGCTCCCCCTGTACCCAAGATGATGTGACATCCTCTCACATATGAGAGAAGATCCCTTATGGAGCTGGCTTCATATCAAATTGGGGGAGGAGATGGGTGCCAGAGATGGGGGTGGGAAGCAGACAGCAAGCTTGCCTGAAAGGCTGGGGTGGCTTTGGGACATGAGATGCCTGTGTTCAGAGCCTAGTGACTGCCCGCTTCTTCAACCCCCTCACTCCAGAAATGGAAATCAAGAAGCATTAAGTCCAAATCAGACCGTGGCTTTGGGAAAGTAACCTCTCAGAGTCAGCGAGCAGAAATCTTCCTGCTCTGGAGAGCGATAAACACACAGGCCGGGGGCTATTAGCACATTCAGAGTGGAGAGCCCCTTTCCCTCTCCCCCCCCCCGCAACTCGCCATGAGAGCTGTCGGCAGCAGCAGCGAGAGCGGGTTTAAGTGACTTGTCTGGCAGAGCTGTTTCATTAGCAATTTGGAGCCGTGCCGTGCAGAAAGCAGCATTGTTCTCAGATGTTTGAATATCAATCTGCATAATGAAACAGGTGATACGAGCTCTTCCCATTCAGGCAGCCGCGATTGGAGAGGATTCAGGGATGAGGGGTAGGGGTTATATCTAATTGGCCACAATTAATTTGATGAGAATTTTTTTTTCAATATATTGTCTATCACCAAATGGTTCCTACAGAAAAGCGCATCTGCACTTATTTATCTGCCTGATGTAGGCCCTGTTTACACTGTAAAGTGTTTGCCAATAGCATTGAAAGCAGTTTCCCAAACTCAGCAAGCTCTCATAAAAAGGCTCTTTTTTATCAGTCGATCTACTTTTACACTGCTTTTTTAAAAAAATAATCCCCTGCTGGATAACATAATGAGCTGGCAAAACTTGGTGTGAATGTGTGTACTTGTATGTGTGTAGAGTCTTACCTGTACACAGCTTCTTTGGGAGGGCTTCTTTCACTTCGTAAGGCCCAAACCCTCAGTTTAAGTTTTCTACCACAGCTCTGACCCACCAAAACAAGGAACCCAGGTTCAGCTCCTCTGTTAGCTGCAAGTCCAAAAGAGCTTGGGTCCAATTCTAGCTAGATACTTTGGGTTCAGTTCATTTGCCCAAGTGTTAAGTGCCAATTTGAGATGCCCCAGGGACTTTCCCCCTGGGAGCAGGTCTCTCGTAGCCCCTGTGTCAGATTTGCCAGCCACCTGAGGGTATTTTGGACACTTTGGTGTACGTAAATTGGCTCTAGACATCTACATTTGCACAACTGAATCTAGCCACTTGGACCATTTGGCCCTCAGGACAGCTTCTCACACCAAAAGTACAGGGAGCCAACCACTGTGGGTAGCAGACAGCCCAAAGAGCCCACCATTCTCTTGAACTTGCCCATCAGGGCATCAGTCACAACCTTTTGCGCAGGCATCTATAAGCAGCACTCTGCTTGCTCTTTTGGCAGTTGTACAACCAGCAGATATCTGTTGTGGCACAGCCCAAATATCTCTAAAAAAAATGGCATTTATTAGTGAGCTGCAATGTAAGTTTTAGTGACATCATGCTAGAAAAGCAAATTCCATTCTCGAGTGCATAATTTTAGCAAAACCTCTCTCCATTGCCTAAACATCCTTGATCGTCCCCTCTTGCACTGGTTCAGCTGCATGTCACTGCAGTGAGCTTGCACCTTTCTTCATCGCCTGAAAATCCAGTCAGGCTGGTTGCACAGGAGCTTCATCCAGAACCTGAGTTAGTGGTTTTCAGGTCTAACTCCAAAGTAGCTCTATGCTTAAGTCTTGATAGACTATGCATGTCTACAGCAACATGTCTGGCCCCAGCTACCTTGGTTCTGTACCCTCTGTTTCAGCCAGAAAATTAACTCCTTCATAGCTAATGGGTGACTCGCAAAGAGAGGAGGCTTGGTCCTTTCATACTCCCAAAACACGTAATTTTTGTCCCCCAAGCTGCACCATGAACAATGCTACAGAATCACAAACCTGGATGTGGCCCTGAGAAGATGTCTCCTCTGTCCCTCCCTCTCAGGTGGGTCTCTCCTAGACACGCTGTATTATCTAGACCTCCAACCATTCTTGCTGCTCTCCTTTGGCTGTATCCAGTAAGTCTTTCCTTGACTTGCCTTTGGTTGGTGGACATGCTCTCCACATCCACTGAACAATCAGAACAATCTGATCAGGACCCCAAGATGCTGAGAGAACATTACACTAAAAAACTCGCAGCAAGACAATAAAAGCATTGCTAGTGAGAGTTAATGCTCATTATTACTCTCCTCAGTGCCTGTCTGTGTTATATCCTCTTACTTCTGTCTTTTAGTCTTGTCATCTGCAGCTTGCAAGTTCTTCAAAGCTGTAACTCTGTCCTGATCTGCATTCAGGTGGTGACCAGTTTGTTTCTGGAATGTCATTCATCACTGCCAGCACTATCTTCAGGGCTTTTCCTGTATTCTTTTCTTTATCCAGCTTGATCATGCACATAGGCACATCACACAACTGTGCCCCATCACCTGTTCTGGTACGGGGAGTGCTCTACAGATTCCCAGCATGGAGCCTGCTGTATTGGTATGTTGGTGCAGGGCTCTTTTACATTGTTAAAACAGCATCCCAGCTAGGAGTGTGCCAGCCCAACAGCGTAGGCAGAAAATCATACTGCAAACCTAAATCATAGCACTGGTACAATAATCTGTGAGGAGAGCAGACTAAAGACACTGTGCTGCTCTT
The DNA here is from genome assembly GCF_011004875.1 of Balearica regulorum gibbericeps. Lineage (NCBI taxonomy): Eukaryota > Metazoa > Chordata > Aves > Gruiformes > Gruidae > Balearica > Balearica regulorum. Next base: position 54,563,726 of record NC_046184.1, read on the forward strand.
TCCTCTATTAGTCATGAGTCTCTTGTACAGACACTTCTCAAGCTTCATTCCTAAAGCATCCCTCTCCCCTCTGCACAGTCACCTAGTTTTGACGTTACAGACAATTTTTACTCCCAAGGTGGAACTCACAGACATTTCCTAGTGACTACAAGTTTTCAGATCCTCCTTTTACCCTAGCTCAGATTTCCTCTCTTCTTCTGCATTCCCTCACAATATCACCCTCCACCTCCTCTGCAGTGGATGGGACTCCTCACAGCTCAGAATTCAATTGCCACATCAAATCTTCCCGATTTTTGGGCCCAGTTGCAGAAATCAACCCTACAATTGCAGTGGCAAAAATCTGGCTTCTTGTCTTCACCAGTCAAATAATACACGCCTTGATTTATAAACAAACAAGCAAACAAAAACTAAAAAGGAATGAACAGCATCAAATCCAATATGTTAGTTTTGGGAGGGCATAAAAATACCTTGTGCTCCCTCAGAATTTGACTTTGTGATTTATCTTATTCTTCAATACCCAGTGATGTTTCAAATTCTCTGGTCTTGCTTTGCATAGTGCTTTCACCCATGAATTCCTCTAGATAAGTCTGAGAAAGGAGTTATCAGTTAGTGCAGCTGACTGCAGCAAAGCTGGCAAAGTATTAGATTAAAGTCACTTTTAAAGGAAGACGTAGGGTGGGTCAGACCCACAAACAAGAAGAAAAATATCTGTGGATGTCTGGTGGTGAAATAGGGACACGTGTGGGTCAGGGAAGGGAACAGAGCAACCTAGGGACAATGCAGGTGAGGGAGGGGCAGGTGAAAGCAAAAGAAAGGAGTTCAAATATAGCAGCTTTAAAAATAGTTGCCCTTGTAAAATAACTGAGATGAAAGTAGAGATCCAATTGGTGGAAGAAGCCGCCATCACATGCAGTTATTGCCAGAGGAATGCACACAGTAGGATTGTGCAGCCTCTTTGCAAGCTGGATTGCTATGTGCAGACCTGCTCTGTGCCGTTTCTGCACAGAGCAGAAGTCTGCAAACCTTGGGCAGCGCGGCATTGCCCCAAACAGATGGCATTTCAGGGGTCCCACGTCTTCCACAGCCAGACCTACATGTACATGCTAAGACCACACTGCCTTTCTGCTGACTCAGCGTTACACACACCAGGCCTATGGGGCCAGTCCAGGATCAGACCATCACATGTGGACAGAGTCCACCCACCACCAACAAATCAGGTGTCTTCTGGGTCTGCCAAGTGTGTGAGCATTATGCAGACTCTGTGCAGCTTCTCCAGCCAAAAGGTAACACTAAGGCTTTAAAACTTCCTCAGGACACATTTGGCAGGCTATAGGCTTCGAGTCAGTCACACTGTTAGGTGTCCCTCAAGCTTAACCAGAGAACAATATCTGTAGTGGAATCACTGAGCTTCACCAGTCAGAGACAAAAGCTCCTTGCACAGCCATAGTATTAGCAGCTGTGGTATCAGTCATATCTGTTGCAATTAAGTGGGCTATGGGATCTTAGCTACAGTACACTAACTTTTGCTTGCATGCATGTAGAGGATTGAGATCTTCTGTTTATCCCAGTATCAGATCATGCCACGTATTCCATCCTTGGAAGTCAGCTTCCTTGGAAGCTAAACGCAATGGGGCAAAATGCACCTACTGAATAATCCCAGGCAAGCACAAAACAGAAATTAGTGAGGCAGAAAGATGCCGGCTAGTACGCTCATGTTAATATCATTAACAGACGTTCATTCAGAGGGAGAAAATTAACTGATGAAAAAGACCTTGAGAGGAGAGGTGGCAGCTAAGTACAGAGGAGTTAAAAATCTGCTTTGTTTGCACATGAGACAGCTGGTTAACGAATTATGAAACACTCTGAGAGAAATTCAGAGGATGTAGTTTGGTGGGGGAGCAACTCCATTTTTCATCCATTTTCACTAAGAAAGCCAGGTCACAGCCTCTTATATTCCGAGCACTAATAGCAGCCAACCTGCTTCAGCACCTTGTATGTGGGTACCAACCACTGGGCAGTAGGGTGAAACCCTGCGCAAGTCTAGCAAACCTCTGAAAGACTTCACTGGGGCCAGAATTTTCATCCAAGCAATTAGAAAAGCCTAGTCATCACATTAGTGCAATTTCTTAAGCACCTCTGTAGGCAGGGAGGCAAAGCAAAAAGCAGGGCACTCGAGGCAGGGCAGCTGGGGCATCCCAGCACTGCTCCAGAGGTGGGAGAGAATTCCTTTCTTTAGCCTTCTGCAGAAAGCTGCCCCCTATCTGCAAGCAGATGACAGCAGAGGAATGAAAGCCCTATCACTTCCTTGTGAGTCCTGAGGCTCTGGAGCAGGTATACCTGAAGCAAGCAAGCCTGCTGGGCCACCAAGACTCAGGGGAAATTTGACCTTGAACAGCCAAAGGCCTGGAATAAGTAGGGCTCCTTTCCACCAGGTTAAGTAAAAATGCCTGGGAAGATACAACCTGCCAAATATTTATCAAGTATATGTAACATATAACTTCAAACGTCACAGTCACTAGCCATAAGCAATAAAAGGGTGGGGGGCTGTTGTATTTTTTTTTAAATGTTGTAGGTCTCATCCTCCCATCCCCTCCCCATCAGCAATTCAGCCCTGATCGTTCAGATGAAGGAGGCCAGCTCTCATCTCTCAGGCTGCCAAATCCTGGTGGCAGAGCCATTGTCTTTTATTTGACTGCAGAGTGCCAAGTACTTTTATGGCACCATATAAATAATAAATAAAAATATTCATTGCTTCTCTCCGCTGACTTACACTGACGCGAGAAGCAGGACAATCCTTTGCTCCCCCCTCCCTCCCCCCCTTATGTAACTCTCCAAAGACGGCTTTTTCCAGACTGCCAAACAATTAGCACAAAAGCGACCAAATTTGCCCAGAGCCTCCAAAGACTTAGCTCCAAGAGCCAGTTAAAAGGAAGATGAAAAGGAAGAGTCAGTGGTGGCCAAAACCTGGGAAAGGCCAGGACGGCGCAGTGGGGAAGATGCAAAAGCCGCAAGCTAAGGACCGTGCCGCGGCCCCATCGCCGACATCCCCCATCCAGCAACTCCCACCCGTGCTGCCAGCAAAGCCCAAGGGGCTGTGTTTCTCCCTTTTCCAGCAACGATAAATTAAGCCTACGGTCTGACTCTGAGTATCAGTATCCTCTCGCCTTGTAACTTACCTGCTTAAGTTCCCAACTAAACTGCATTTTAACTGGCACTAATCCTGAGGAGTCCCATTACAAGTTTTTACTGCCGTTAAATCCCTCCAGATCAACAGAAAAGAGAGAATCCTGAGAGACTGACTCAAGGCTAAAGCATACCGCAGCCTCCTCACCACTCTGCGCTACGCAGCACTGAGCTTAAAAAAAAACGAGGGAGAATGACAAAGAAAGTAGGACTGAAGCGGGGGGAGAAAAAGCATGCTTGAAAACCCACTGACTTTAAACATTTATAGTCTTAAAACTACTGAATCACTTTTTAGCACACAGGCACAGAGGTTTGTTCCAAGGATCTCAGAAAGCATAAAAATCGTGCCAATCCAAAGAGTGCAGAATGACTAAATTTACGATAAATGTACCCATCTACTACTGTAAAAAATTATCTGAGATCATATTTATGTACACAATAAATGTAAGTCACCAGTTAGAAAGATCTATTACTAACATATGATATGCTGTAGCTATTTTAATAGTTATTTATTAATATGAAGACTTTAGCATAATATGTAATTACAAAGATATATACTGCACTATGTAGTATTTGTAAATAGTTCATATTATAATAACTGATGATTTACAAAGAGGCACAGAGAAATAATCAGATTTTAAGGCATAAAATTTCAGACTATCAGAGCTCTGAGTTTTCTACACTTCACTATGAACCAATGTTTGTTATATTAAGCACTAATTGGTACCACTAATGTTATATATAAAGGTCGTATTTAAGCAAAAGACTGAACACAGTTCAACTTATTTACAGGAAGATATCCCCCCAGAGGAGCACTGTGGAAAGAAATTCAACTCTACCCCGTGTCATAAGGTTTGGGGACTTCCTTATTTGGGGGGGTTTTTTTGGTCAAGTAAGGTGCATCAGACTCTACACATTTTAAAACAGGGTCTGATTTATCACAAGAGGACAGAGTTGGAAGTGGCATGGTCTTACTTCTGTCTAGCTAACTCATATCTTCACAAAGGTCTTCTGACAATAAAAATCATACTGCCGTTGAAAGGACTGCATATTTTCTGCTTTTGGACACTGTCACATAAAACTTCCTTTCTATCGTGCAGAAATGTGTGAAAGTACCACAAATGACTGTCGATACTAAATGCTTAATCCCATGGAAGATTTGTTCTGCCTCCAAGCCATCCGGTTAGACAACCTTCCCCTAACAGACCTCACAAGGTACAAGACTGACCCCCACTTTTGGTCCCCTTGGAAAATTTCTAGCTGACAGATACACCCACTCTGCATTTTTCCTAGACTTCTCCACAACAGATATTTGTTGTACAAAAGATGCAAGCCCAGGAAAGCATTTAACTTCAATCATGTGAATAATAGCCAATTGACTTTAATGTCGCCACTCATGAGTGCAAAGTTAAGCACGTGCTTAAGTGTTCTGCATATCTGGGATCCTTGTATAATTTAGATTTAATGTGCCGCAGAGTACAATGTTGGAAATAATTCATTTTTCAGTTTCATGGCCAAGCTTCTATTACTGCAGAAATACAGCAGATCCTTTTTTGCATATTTTTCAGTGAGACTTTTGTTTTGTATCGACCTGAAATGTTTCGTTTACCCCAGAAGAACATGTGCTGTTTTGTCTTCCAATTATCTCCTTTTGTCCCTTTCCTTTGTTACAGAAAAAAAAATCTTTATTTTCCTTTATTTTTTTTAAATGTAGGTCAATTTTATGAGTAGTGCCTTTAGAAAAATGACAAGTCAAAAATACATGTCAGAAATATCAAACAAAGTATTTTGTTTCAAGTATACTAAAATGAGCTACTTTTTGGCAAATATCAGAATTTCCCTCTGCCTTCTTATGCTCTCCCCACATATTTTTTTTCAGTAAAAATGTTGGCCAGGTTTAACTGCAAAACTTAATTTTTTGGAAAAAAAGCATTATCTGTTGAAAAAAAATAGCTGACCTATGCTACATAGAAACAGGTCCTTTGTCTCAACATTTCATTAACATCTTAAAAAGCAAATAAGTCAAATACATGTGAAATTTGAGCAATCTATGTTAATTTGCATGCATGCAGAAATCCATTTCTCTCCTTTTTATGTCAATTACAAAATTACCATTTTGATACTTTATTAGCTTCTTTGGCATTTCCAACTAATTTATAGGCATGGATACTATTTTTTTTATTATTATTAACCTACTGCATTCTAAATTATTTTATTTAAATGCCCTGCTGGCTGTCCACATTTGCTTTTATTCTATTACTACTGTACATGAATGGAAATTACGTATAGCTATTAGATTATTTCACACATTAGTTCATTTTATATAATCTTTCCTGTATTTATTGCCTTCGTTAGACTGAAATACCGCAGGCACTTGTTTCTCTAATGTGTCTGAAGCTCTCCCGTTATTGGAAATTGGGTTATATCTCCTGATTACAGTCAGATGAAATCCAGACCCGGGAGCCGACTGCAGTATCCTGCGACAGGCAGTCTTATCAGCAGGGCTTTCGTAGGGGGTCGGGGCCATAGCAGCCCCCCACGTGGACCCCAGATGGATGATGCAGCCTGGTGGTGCGTGCAAGGATGCTCCGGCTGGGCTTGCTGGCATTGCCGCCGAGGGGGCAGAGCTCCGGCTGGGGACCTGACCCGTCCAGCACGGCTCTTCTCCTGCCAGGACCACATCCAGCCGCTCCGCTGCACAAGGTGGACCAGCGGAGGCGGCGGGTACTGGTTTGACATCTGTGCAGGAGAGCGATTCGGCACGCCGCCGGCACCGGGAGCTGGAAGGGAGATGCTGTCAGAGCAGCTCTTTGCCTGCAGGACTCGCAGGGCCAGTGCTGCTCTCAGAGAGGAGCGGCTTTCTCCTCCCTCAAACTCTCCACAGCTGCACCAGCGTTAACAGCCGCAGCTTGACATATGATTTAGTGGCTGCAACAGTTAACGTGGGGAAATTAACAGCCATTGTGAGGTGGGTTCCTGGGTCAGCTCTGGCACCAGTTTTAGGCTAGCTGAGCACACAGGGGTGGCACTCAGCAGAGTGAGCATCACCTGGGCCAGAGAGAGAGCGGCAGAGGTCACTAAGCTCAGTGCAGGGAGCCTCCAGCCACCCTCAGTCCAACTTACTGCCCTGGCACAGAAGTATCCACTCCAGCCCAGCTCAGACAGGCCTGCTCAAGCATCCACACAGCACAGCAGGGACATGACGTTAGTCACTGTCTTGCATGTCGTTAGGAAGTAAATGCTGGGGCACAGCCAAGACGCCATCCAAGTCCTTAGACAGCTGGAACGTTTCAGTCTGCTTTTCTGGGGAAGCAGCAGGTCAGCAGCCATAGGAACCTCTCAGAGTGGCTCTTCCCAGGCAAGGCCCAAGGAAGAGGGTCCAAGGAGACCCTCAGGGTGGCTGTCGCAGGGTGTAGCCAGCCTGACCTTGACAAGCATTCTCCAGCCAGGCACAGTAATGGATTTTGTGAGTGCATCTGGCATTTTGGCTGCTGTACAGTACCAGTGGGGCACTTTTCCCAGGTACGATCATGCTACAAAGACATTTGCAAGCAGATCTAGGTCTAGGCAAGTAGGAACAATATCCCTTAAAATAACTAGCCCTTTGCCTGTCAGTTTGGGTTACATCCTCTGCTGACTCCTTGTGCTGGAGTAGCAGGCCAGGAGTTGATTTGCCTCGCTTCTGCTGTGGCCACCGGATCACACCTTGGAGATAAAAGAGACTGGAAGCTATGAGACTGGAAACTATAGGTGTTCCTCTTGGCCACCTGGCATTGGTCAGTGACTGCCTCCTTTGAAAGCCTGAACTGGCTAATTTAAGCAGGCAGGAAAAGGGAGGTAGAGCACAGCACACTTCCATCTGTCCTGGATGTGGCTGCACCCTGCATCTCGGCCAGGCAGTGGCACTGAGGGGGTGAACAAGCTGCAAGCAGTATGTGGGCTTTGGAAGACAGAAAGGAGGAGATTCAGAAGAGTGAATTCCTCCCAAACCAGGGCATCTTGAAGCAGTGTGACAGATGCCTGCATGGCTGCTCTCAAATCCTGCAGGGCTCTCTGCATGTTCAAAGAGTGGAAATCCATGAGCCCAGTAGATCAAGCTCATTCACTCACATCTTTTGGATGGGGTTAGTCCCACCTGTCTTTATTCTCCAGAGGCAGCAGCTGGGCTGTTTTTACCAGCCAGCTTCCATCTGATTCCAGATGCTCTGGTAGATCATAATTTTACCCAAATGTTGTACTTGCACTAGCAGCTGTGTTTGAGGCATACTGCAATGATCTGAGTATGTACTGTGGCCTTTCTCTTCCCCAAGAAACAAAGCACATATGCCTTAGGATAGCAAAAGCAAACACAGGTATGTTGGCAAAGAAAAGTAGAAGAAAATGACCTCAATCTAATACACACAGGCAGCCCTACAGTGAAATTGACAAAAATAGGCCCAGAAACTGGTATCCAAAGGCTCTGTGAAGCTCCAGGAGTTACCGCTTTCAATTGATATTTCATGCACATATCTCTGCAGGTATGAAGAATATCTTGAAAAACATGAGAAAGAAAGCGTGGCTCTCTCCATGAGCCTAGGCACAGCCTGAAACAATAGATCACAGGTATGAACTACCCATTTAGCTCAGACAGTTGAAAACCTAATGATGACAAACTAATGTTAACTCTGATAGGGCTGGCTGGTTTTGAACAGTGTCTTTCAGTCTGAGGGAGTCTGCGGCTTCTAAGGAGTCTCCGCAACAACCTCCACCTGGCAGAAAAGCATCCTCCCCTCCACCCCCTCCTCAACACAGCACACTGCAAATGTGGAGACAGCATGAAACAAATTGAGGTTGAAATTAAAACAAATAACAGGAGTACTTCTGCATGGATTATATTATTCTGTGTCATATTTCATTCCAGGAAAAAAACAACAAAAGGGGAAAAAAAAAAACCCCTCTTAAAAAATTAATCCACCACAAAATTTCCAGACTGCTGTACAGGACAGTGTGTACACAGGGGGCCTGGCCACAATTTATTTCTAGACTATCATGGGGAACACAAGAGACAGTAACTATAACCAGTCCAGCAGCAGCAAACTGACACTTCCAGTCCTCTTCTTGTTTCTATCCCCAATAGCAGTGTGTGCAATCTATTGCTATTTGGTTGCTCTACAATGGCATGAATCCTTAAGCAGCCCCAATGATTGACTAACAATTTCAGCATGGGCAATCGAGCCTCACAACACTCAATTCCTTGCGAGTAACCTCACCGCAAAACAAAAATAAAGCAATGTGCAAAGTTTCAGACCCTCATGAACCAGAGAGTGCTACCCTGCACGCATGAGCACTCTCCTCAAAATCCTCAGTTGCAGAGCCCAGCAAAAGCAAACGCTCTGCAAGGACAAAATGCAGTGCATGTAAACAAGGCAGCGAAACACACTCTGAACAGGAAACGATTTCTTCTGCTAAGCTTCCAAAGGTCTTGAAAAAATGACAGTATAACTTCAAATGCAAGCAATAGTAAATGATCAAAGCCACACTGATTTACCCCCATGGGCAGAACTTGTCCCCAGAATAAACTAACAGATCATATTTGTTAGCCTAATGGCCAGCATTCCCGCACAAATTATTTCATCCTGAAAAAATAGGTTACAGCCATTATACACATCATCCCCAAAGTTGCATTAATTCATTTCTTGCTGACAATCAAGGTGTGGTTTGGGATCATGCAAGCAAACACAGTTCAGTTCTGTTTCTAATTCATTCCTGAGTGGTTAAAATATGTAAAAATGCAACTGAATACTAACAAAGAGCAGCTGTACTATTTAAACTAGCAACTAAAGCTATGATGTGACTCTGAAAAAAACCCGAACGTTTTCCAGTAAATACAAAGAAGAGAGGGTAGAGCAGCCTCTTCTGTGGAAAAGGCTGCTTTGGGGGTTTGGGTGGATCCATTACCTTTTTGTCGCTCAAGCCAGACACCTGGTCCACGTATTCCTCTTGGATCATGAAGGCAGCCAGGTTGGCAGTGTAGCTGGCCAGAAAGATGACAGCGAAGAAGGCCCACACCGACACCATGATCTTGCTAGTGGTACCCTTGGGATTCTGCACTGGCACAGAGTTGTTGAACACCAGCCCCCACAGCAACCAGATAGCTTTGCCAATGGTGAAAGAGGGACCTCCTGGCTCTAGAGTGATTGAGAAACATGATCCCACAGTGAGCATCTCAGAGTAAGTGGTCTGCACTTCTATTCAAATATGCATCTTGACTTCAGAGTTAAGAGCAGTATCTATTCCCACATGTGAGATGAATGTCGGCAGCTGTGCTCCCCTATATTCATGGACACCATATCTCAACGAAGTGTGACCCTGAAAAATGACTTTTTTAAAAAGTCCTCAGGCTTCCATATTTATTCTGTCTCAAAGATTTCCGCTGAAACCTTATACAAGGGCTTTTTTGTATCTATCTGGAGTATCTAAAAGCCCAAACATTCCATTTTGGTTCAAGTGTTATCACCAGAAATAGTTTGCTCAGAAAAATTCTATCCTCATTTCTAGCTATTCAACAGTGATGTTGTCCTTGAACTCCCAGCATACACCTGTGCAAAACATGGCCGTCACTGTACTTGTACAGGTGCAAGGAAGAGCACCATCTGAAATAACAGGGCTTTACAAATACCTCTGCAAGAGGTTTTCTCTACCCAGTCTGTCAAAGACACACAAGCCAGAGAAGAACACAGGTTGCCTTCCCCATGTTCTGTGTCTAAGGTAAGTCTAAGTGACATGTACTCTGGTCTATCTCAGGAAAATCAGCAGCTCTGTCCCAGACAGTCCAGGAGCAGATCCAGTGTTTTAAAAGCTGCTGTTTCCCCCTTATTCACTTTTCAGTGTGGAAGCTCACTCATACCCCAAAAGCTCATGAAGCACTAGGCCTGAAAACTTGTGAAATCCCGCACGTCTCCCAGCAGTCTCATATGCCCGGCATATGCTGGTTCCATTAGTGGGAACCCAAACCAAAATTTGCTCAACTTGAGCACAAGAGGAGCTGTCAGGGAGACTGCAGATGCAATTATGCCAAAGATCCTGCTTCAGACACTGAGAGGACCCTCTTAGGACGAGAGTCCTCTGGCACAGTTCAAGGGTCTGTCACTTTTCCAATGGTGACAACTTGGCTCTGCAACCTTTTGGGTTAGCATCCCTTGTTTTATCTTCTCCCCTAGGTAGGCTGACTGGTGCCTAGTGCTGCTGCCTGTGGTTAAGGTTGGCTCCAGCAGAGGAACAAAAGGGAAGGAAGTTTTGACACTCCTCTCCAAACCCCTGAGCAGTGAATAGCATCGATCATCTGAAAACACTGACTGCGTTACTCTAAATACAACTGCTCACTTTACACCCTGGGAACTGTACACCAAGTTCAAAGCAGAATCATCACCTGGCAAAATTGGAGCCTCTAGATGCCAAGGAGACAAAGTTGCTGTAAGAAACATGGTTTGGCAGTCCTTGTCTTTTTACATGTTGGAGTGGTAGCTTTATATCCCTCTCTGCCTAATGTGCCCCAAGACACACAGATGCAAGGCCTGCAAATCATCAGTGGGATCTGTAAGGTGTAAGGAAATCTTGAGAAGTTCCCTCCTAAAGCCTTCCTCTCTCCACTGATCACCCCATGTGCTTTTACAGTTACTTCGTCAGCCACAAACTAAGACAGCAATGGGAGCTTCCAATTCACACCAGGGACCCAGAATCCTTCTGAGCTCTCCAACTTTGAGTGCCCCAACAAGAACCCAACATCATTTAGGAGCAGATCAAGGCATGCCCACCTGACTCTGGAGAGAAAATCTTGGTGTCCATAAAGAGAACATGCAGGTGTGGGAGGTATGGGTATACCGCCATAGACTAGTTCAAATGCAGCCAAAACAACATTAGCCAGGGTGTTCACTACCAAACAAACATCGCAGTCTCTGCAGCAGATTTCTACATCTTCATGTTACACCTGTCAGGGATAATATCTGCCTGATCATGCAGTATGGTTCATAATTAGTCAGAAATATTGATATTTGCAGCTGCAGTTCAGCTAACTTAATAACTGCACAACTGCACACCTGTACTAAGAACTGCTTTGAGTTCCACATCTGTGTTAGTATCTCTCAAGAGACTCACAGGTTTAACAGTATTTACTTGTGTCCACAGATCCATGTGGTTACGATCAGTTGCCATAAAGGCCCTCCACAGCTCCATGTTGAGAGAGAAGTTCTCCACTTCCCCATATATGTGGTTCTGCCTGCATTCTCATTAACACTTTTTTTTCACTCCTCTCTAATTTGATGGCATAAATGCACTCAAAGCACTAGACTGGGGAGCAAATGAGTGCATTTTCCAATAACTGTCTCTCTCCCACTATTCTAAACAGACCACTAAACCCAGAAAGGTTTGAAGGGCTGATTTATCAGGGGGTGAAGATATGGAGATGACAGAAGGCTCAACTTGCTACTTGTCTTCATGCCAATAGGGCAAAAAAGGTTGTCTCTTAGGCTGTCTGCCCATCCTCTCTTTAACTCATCAGGCTGTCTTCCCGAGATCAGAACCACAGAGATGGGTCACTTACTTTTTCCCATCTTTCCTGCTGACCTTGCAAAATAATCCATCACCCACTCCCAGGAAAATGAGCTTCCCACTTTCTAAGTCAGCCTTAGCAAGCCAGAGAACCAAGCTGGGGAGGGACATGCCCAGGTGACAGATGTGGAGTCTGGAGGACATAGCACTATGCTGGGAGCCGGCAGAGCGGCTCTCCAGGGAGACGTAGCACTGAAGGATGGATTGACAGTGATGAGCCCTCTGATTGCCTCAGAGAGCACAGCACTGTAGGCACTGCCAGCACCAACTACCAGGACCCATTTTCCCTCAATGAGAGACAAGTTGGAGCTGGTGCATGCTTTAGAGATGAAAGGCGACACAGCTCCGTCTCCCGAGCCAAGCAAATTATCCATTATACACATCTGCTCTCTTCACAGCCTTTTTTTCCGCCTCCATCCCTGCCCTCTTTATTCTGAACGCGGAGCTCAGAGTGGGCTAGATCCATATCACATTCGAGGCAAAGGAAACACCCTGACAAAGGAGCCAGGATTGGAAGCAAGAGAGGATTGTGGCAAGGAGGGACTCCCCTTACCTCTGCCATCAGCAAGGCACCGATTATAGCCCACAGGGCTGAAGTACTCAAAGACGAAGACGGCCACTGCAGAGATGATAAGCAGCATCACAAACATCATCACCCATACATCAGCACTGAAAGGCTCTGGAGAGGAAGAGAAAACCATGGTGAAAAACCTGATATGCTACCTCACCCCTCCCTCACCTTTTTTGCTCTCCAGAGCACCCCAGTGAGAGTGTGGGGCAAACTGGGCTGTGGAAAAACAGAAGTTAAAACAAAGCCTTCGACCCGAGTCTGAAAAACTTCTTGAATTGGGAGAAGTGTAGCTTCTGTCTCTGTAATGACTGCATTCCTTCTTACTGTTACATTTGTCACACATGGCTCCATCTGGAACTATATGCAGCCATTGTGGTATGCATTGATAAAATAAAATGCATTGATAAAAGATTGTTCCCAGGAAGTCCTCCAGCACCATCTGGAGAGAGTGGGGAAAATCAAGCACAACTGGCAGAGTTTCAGACAAGCATCCAACTTTCAAGATGCTATTGAGCCAAAGAGCATCTCCAAATTTCTGACGTTCAGCCATAACAATAATAGTTTTTTCAGCTATTCCATTCCTGTAGCAACGGGAACATTGGCTCATTCTAGAAATATTAGCATTCATATTCTGCAAGTTTTCTCTCTCTCCAAGCCTGAACAGATAAAGATGGGACTGAACCTGATCAAAGAAATTTAGAACTTTGCTCCAGACTACAGCTAATATTGCAACCTCAGTTAACTTGCATTTTTAAATTTTGGAATTAAGTTTATCGTTACTTTTACATATACCAGCAATACTGGTGGACTTAACTAAAGGCAAAAACTCCTGAAGAGTGAGTAGTCATGAAACTCCTACTTAAAGAGGTTTGGAAAAATTTCTTTACCCATATAAAGTTATTTCTGTTTATAAATGTTCTCAGAATGCTGGCAGAGAGCAGACAGTAATTATATAACTCATATACTGTGTTTGCTGCATCATAAAGCATTTTATAAAGCCAAATAGTAGATACTAGGAAGACACGGATGTCTTGAGGAAATGCAGTATAATTTCTGCATTCTCTGGTCAACCTCCACCACTGAAGGACATTAGAAATCACTTTATTGGAAGACACAGTGTCAGCACAGAACTGATGGCTCAACTCTTCTTGAAAATCTCTATTAGATCTCTAACTTCTACCACTTGGTCTGTCAAGGGAGGGTTAAGTTGATACCGTCTTTACAAATAATGTGTCTCACATGGCACTTTGGGACATGGTTTGGTAGACGTGGTGGTGTTGGGTCGACAGTGGGACTTGATGATCTTAGAGGTCTTTTCCAACCTTAAGATTCTATGATTCTATGATTCTATGAAAGTGCAACAATTTATTGCTAATTGTTATCACCAAGTACCATGGCATACCAGCTATACGGTTTGAATCAATTTTCTTCTGGCCTACACTCCTTGAACATGCTATTAGTTGAGTCACTGGGAAACCACGTGCTGCAGAGTAGGTGACAAGTTTAAGTAAACTCATTCTTTGCTGAGATTAGGCATATAATTGCGAGAAATGCCTTGGAAATCCTAGGCAGTGCCTGTTTGCATTTGCCTGGATTTTGCTTGCTTGGGATTTAGAACTAAAACATCACAGTTTATTTTTATATGCCTGTCCCACAGGTACTCCCCAAAAGGGACTTTCAGGCTAAGAATCACAAACAACCTTCACCTAATTTTTGATGAACACTGGGTGAAGTTTTAATTTTAGATTAAAATGATACCTAAGAAGGCAGAAGGTGAGACAGTTCCATTGCTACGTGACACCATGACGCTGATTCCCGTCTCGATGAAGGGCACAGAGAAATCCACCACTTCTGAACGCTCCTCATTAATGGTGAGGGATCCCACAGCCATATAGGCCCGTTTGGTTACGACCTGGAGGAAGGAAAGTAAAAGATCATACACAGACCTGAGGCACCTCTCAAGCACCACGGCCAAGCCCCTCCTCACCTTCCTGCCTTTCCACACAGTTCTTTTACTCCTGTAATCCCATTCCCTATATTGTTTCTATCATCTCTCCTTTCTAATCTTTCATCAGGACACCTTCTTCTTTCAGGAAATCTATAGACATTAATCTTCCCCTCAAAGCTGGTATGTGTATAAAAAATAAATCCGCAGAGGTCTTAGGATAAACACATCATCCACTGAGAAGATGTCTTATCTCATTTTTCTGTCCTTGCTTTCTCCTCCCTCTAACACTGCGAAGTCTTATTTCATTCTTTATGCATCTTGTATACAATCTAAGCATAACCTAGGTTGCAGCCTCTCTGGTGCATGGATATCACCCTCTTTATTTGACTATGAAAGCCATTATATGTGACACTATAAAGAATAATAATCAATTGTTGAACAGGAAAGGTACTCATGGTCAGAGTATCAGAGCAGATCAATTCATACAGTGCCCAGAAAGAATCCAGACCAGTAATTTCTATAGAGTCACCTCTGTCCCTGCCCCAGAAGGGGACCCAATAATGACGGGAGACCAGACCTGACCCATGTCACCCAGCCCAGCGATGAAGACCACCATGCCCTTCCCTTTGCTGCTGACCTCTCCAATCATTCCATTCCACGTCCCATTGATCTTTTTTCCATGCTTGCCGTTAGTCACCAAGTAGAGGTCATAGGTGAACTTGACAGACTTTGAGATTTTCTTGAGGATGTCAATGCAGAACCCCTTGCAACATTTCTTCATGTAATCTGGCTCCTCATCAGTTTTGTTCCTGAACCATCACAACAGTAATGGGTTAAAAGACTGGGGAAAACTCCCTTAATTCCCTTCTGTTGTCAGTATGCACTCCCCCTCCCACAATATAATGTGGAGAATTTCATTGTGCTATCTGTGCTGGAGGGTGAAGGGACATACTACAATGATTTGCCCAAAGGGGCCAGTCATGAATGGACACAGGCCAGGCTGGGCAAACGGAGGTGACTTCTCTAAAAGGATTATCATGGTACAATGGTATTGGCCCAACAGACTCTCTACATTCTGCTGAGAAGGAAGAGCCCAATAGGAGGAGAAAAACCCATGGGTGCATACTCAGTCACTATGCGTTTTTGGCAAGGGACCGTGTTCCTCATGCAGGTGCCACTTAGGGGGTCCACATTCTCCACAATGACGAATGGTGCCTCTTCCAAGGTCACAATACTCAGGTGATCATCTTCACGTTCCTCAGAGTCGGGATACAGCTCAAAGCGGGGCCACACGTAATACTTCATCTGCAACTTTTTTTCCTTCCATTTTCCCACCTGTGGAGACACAAAGCACAGAAGATAGACTTCTAGCTGCCCCATCCCTCTGCATCAACCACAGGTCTCACAGGTCTTAGCAGGAGGACCACTCTGGAGTACCCAAGCTCACGGCTCATGTAAGATGAGGACACTTCTGGGGAGAGGGCTCTGAGTAAGTGGGTTCAAACCAGGGGGAAGTAGAGAACAAGAAAGATGTCTGGGTTGTCTCATGTCTGTGATGGTCTCGACCTCTGGGAGTGTGAGTAGATCACCAGGGGGATAGCATCACCATGCTCAAACAGACATGATGTCTTTCAACTTTCTCAGCCAAAAAACAGGAACAGAGCTTGTTGTCTCCTGAAATGTCAACTTCAGCCTACTAGCCACAATTTTTTTTTTTTCTAAAGAGAGGAGAAATATATACAAATGCTGAAACAAATGTAATTTTGAAACAGAGAAATTGAAATACTTCACTTGAAATAGTTAAAACAGAATTTCTTTATTTTTTTCCAAATTTTGTCTTCATTTGTTTTCAGTGAAATTCATCAAACAAACAGATTTATTTTAGCCAAACTTTGTTTTGTCCAGAAATAACTCCTTCTGGAAAAAGGTTGCCCATTCCTAGTCAGGACTGAGTTCTTCCAAGAGACAGGCAACTGAAGAGGGAGATGTTCTGCATTTTCAGGAGTGTCTTCATAGGAGAACAACATAGACAGAGATGCTTGCTAACAGTAGATCCTGCTGTCCTCTGCTAAGGCCTTACTGAACTACCTGTTCTTGTCCTTTCACATTGACTTGGTTCCATACATGCTGGAAACAAAGAATTGCTCTGTGTTTCTGACACATGAAAAATAAAATCGAAGAGCATCTATGACTTTTTAATCTTGCTATATTTTCCATAAGGATACATTGCAATTTTAGATCTTTTCATTTTCCATTTCTTAAGCAAACAGAGATCATATCTTCAGCAGTCAGAAAAGGGGAGTGGAACTCAGTTGCCCTATATTTATTGCCACAAATAAGAGTTCTTTTGAAGTCACTCCAGTTCCTGAAGAGACAATATGTGTAGCCATTGCCCATAGTAGACCATTCCTTGCAAAAATTTCAGGAACAGAAAAAAAACGAACATCAACTATGCTTTCAACCATCAAAGTCTTGCCTTTGTTCTCAATTCTCCCCATCACAGTTGACATTAATTAGCACCTTGGCTGGCAGCTGAAGCTGAGAGGGCAAGAAACTAACTGGGCTTTGGAAGGAACTTTCCTGCACAATCCTCAAAGAAAGCCCTCCAGGCCAGGGCTGAGACACAGCTGACTTGATGGCAGAGGCAGTGTGGCTGTGTGGGAAGCTTGCACGACTGCTCTTAGTGGTGTACCTGCTTGGTGGGTAAACAGAAAAGCTTCATTCTACTGCAATCCAACACCCCTCCCACCACCCCCAAATTTCAGTCATTTATTTATTTAAATGACAGGATGGGAGGGAGAAGCACTTATTAGAGGCTCATTAGGTGTCAGTGGTTATTCTATGAAACTCAAAGCCCAGCTGGGGTTTGGCATTTGAGAGCAGCTAGAATTCACATAAAACACTTGTCACCTTCAAAACAAACAAGCAAATGCTTCATCTGGCCATGAAAGAAAAATCCACTCTGGGGGCTTGTGGAGGGAGAAGAAAGGCAGGAGAAATCACCCAGAGACAGCAGCCTACCCATCCATCCCTGCAGCATGAACACAGCACCTCAGTGAAGGCAGGGCAGTGGGTTTTGTAAGAAGGGGGTGAAGTGGCCAGGTAGCTGGTCTTACCTTCCTAAGGGCCCTTATGACAAGCAGTTGGCAAAAAATGCTAAGGAGAGCTTGCCCCTAATGTTCCCTCCACCCATGGAGTCACACTGCTTGGACCAGCAAGCAGGGTACACAGCTATTTTCTTCTTTTTCTCTCTTTTTTTTCTTTTTTTTCTTTGTTTTGTTTGTTTTTGGTGTTACTTGAGTGGGCAGGGAGGAGTTGTTTTAATTTTTAAATACACTTTGAGCAGCAGGTGAAAGTTGACAGACTGGGAGCCTTGGGAACTGGTGGCCCCTTTTGTCCACAAAAGACAGGTCGTGTTGTCTAGGGCAGCAGATGGTCTGTACTCGTGCTAATATCTAAGCCTGGATGTGGAGAGTGCATTTCTGAGGGAATAAAGAACATACACTCACCTGTTCACCAAGGGTCTGCTCAGCCCTGGACTTCCCACTTGTTGACCAAACAGGTCAATTTATCATCATCTGAGCCAGAGATTTCTGCAGTGCAACTTTAGCCCTGAACTAACTGAGCTCAAATCCCCAAAACTAGTTCAACAAAGCCACCAGACAAGCAGAATAACTGCACACACGGTGCTCAGTAGGGACCAGTGATTAAGATGCTGCACAGAACAGCCCAGACTTCAGCTCAGTAACATTAACTTATCATAGAAATAAGTGGTTGATGAAAGAGACATCTTGCAGTATCTCAGCAGCACTTAGATATCACAGTAATAGGCATGATATAAACCCCTAAGTGATAAATTAGATCAGATAGGCAAACCCAACTCGTAATTACCCAGAAGTTCTCTGGGACAGAACAGGGAGTTCATAAGGCTGTGTGCCAGGCACGTTTCACAGTGTTGTACTACACAGACAACATTATGAAATTAGGATAACAATGACAGTCTTGCCACAGCCTCCTGTGCGCTGAAGCACCTAACCTGCAAATACAGTAATACATGTCCTTTCTGTATTATCCCAATAAAATCATTCTAAATTGTCAAAAAAGGAAGAAAAACAGGATGTAAGGGAATGTTCTGACCTAAATTTTCAAATTAACTATGGAGTGTCTCAAGAATACATGCAAATATTGTTTCATTGCTAACCTGAACAATCAGGCATGCCATATACCTGCAAACATGTACAGATATGAATAATCAAAGTCAGAAAAGCTTTGCGAATTAAGAGGGGCAGACTTCTTTACATGCTCATGCATGCAAGGGTCAAATGTGTATGCATGTAGTTAAAGACGACCAGGTTTAAGCAACATGTGGGCAAGGACAGTAAGGATAAGAAACACCGCATGTGCAAAGGATGGAGGCAATGCAAGAGAAAGAAAATACAAATGTGCATCATATACTAGATAATCTGCCATGAGAGGGAAGGAGCAATTCACTGTGGGGACAGAGGTTAGCCACAACAGAATTAAATGTCACAGATTTGTCCAGGTAATGATGCCTATTCTTAAAGAATATAACCTGCCAAGCTGTGCAGAGCAGAGCAAGGCACTTCTGAAGTCTCAGGGTATTTGGTATTAACAGCTTGTGAACTGTTATTACTTAGGTTTTTCTCAGTGCTTGCCTCAGCAAACAGAGGAAAAATAAACCATCCCAGGCATCCTACATATTTGTCACCCTGCAGTTTCAAGACCTGCTGGGCGTTCTCCGATCAGAGTCTAGTCATCCAAACTCCCACTAGGAGCCCTGGAGGGTCACAGAATCAGCAAAAGTAAGGATGCTAGGGATCTTTAAAACCCTCTTTCTAATCATATTCTCCAATCCCTAGGTATGTTCCTGTATGCCAGGGCAGGGCTCCTAAGAGTCAGAATTTCACCTTAACTTCCCCTTGCTTTTTCTGTACCACATCTGATATTATCAAGAAAGGAAAGTCACTTTGGTTTGGGGATGAATTTGGAGGTGTTGAGGGAGGGGAGCAGCTAACTTTTACCTGAAATATAACATCTTACTTTGGATACCAAGCTGTTGGAAGTAGAAATCCAATACATTTGCAAAGAACAAAAGTGAGAGCTAGTGTAGAACAAAAAGTCAATCATATATGCTATTGGTTTGCTTAAGTATATAAGCTATTCCATGCAGACAAAAGGTAAGATTGCCTATGCAAGGGGAAAATAAGTGAGAGCCTTCGGAAAGCCTTCCAGCAGGCTGGCAAATTGCCTTAACCGCGGTATAGTGCAGCCAGAATAAAAGTGTTCTGCAGTATGTTAATGCGCATCTTTAATGAAAGGTGTATCATATTAGCTCCCTGAAACGAATTCTTAACAGAGGCTTTTCTCTCCTCTCAAGGGAAGCTAAGGCTTGTAACAGCCATTTGTGGCAGATGTTTGTCTAACCTGTCCTTACACTGACAGAGAGCCCATGGTCTCCGTGGACAGTCTATTCCAGCGCTTAACTATCCTTCCCATTAAAAAGAGGTTTTTTCCTCATGTCTAACCTAAATCTTCTTGCTGCGGTTTATACAAGGAGACTATATTTCCTTATTCTTCTACATGTGCTCTTTTCAGTGTTATCAGGTCAGTAAGATATTTATAACACAGAGGAGTTGGTAGTCTCATTCAGTGGATATCTTATATGCTACATTGGCAAAAGCAACCACCTGTTCAAATGACCAGCATCCAGTCTCACCATTTACAAAATCCTTAGCCATATGGGTAAGAACAAGCTACTCCCATGAACTTCCAAAATTGTCTGTTCCAGACAGAGCAGAAGCCAATCTCTGAGCTCTTCCTAGTATGTCAAGGCAGGACTTCAAAACACAAGAGCATCTCGAGAAACCTCTAACTAATGTCAACAGATGGAAAAACAAAACCACCTAGAAATTTGGCTTTCAAGGACTAGGCAGCAGAATACAATTCTGAATAAAACCAGAAATGTGCAGACACATTTCTTAGGCAAGATGCTCAGAGGAATTGTATTTGTATTTGGGGTGAAGATTCAGGGGAAAGCCTGAACCTTCAGGTGCTTGTTTTTCAACAGGCTGCAGGAGAACTATGTCTGGGCAAAGTCTTTTGATAAGTTTTTATTTCATTCAGGCTCCCATTTGCACTGTGCCTTGCACCAGTCTCTTTTCATTTAAAATCTTCTCTCACTTCCTGCCACTCCTGGTATAGAAGAAATACAAAAGGAACAAAAGGGATTTGATTTCATTTACAGAATAAAAGAAAGATCATTCCAAACTCACTTAGGACTTGAACTGCTTTCTGCATTTCCCCAAAAGTTCAATATTTCCTCCTTTATTAAGTTTTGGGTTTTGTTGGTTTGTGGTTGGTTTTTTGGGGTTTTTTTTCAGGAGCCGAGGGGCTTGTTCATTCCAGTAGGGAAGTACTAAGGCAACAACACAGAGCAGGCTAGAAGGCAGAAATTCCCTATTCCACCAAGGACCTCTGGAATCTGGTCTGCACCCTTGTGCCTCCACTCCACATTATGTAAAATGGAGATAATGGTACGTTTTCACTTCTGGGGTGCACTGGGTAGATAAACACAGAAAAGGCCATGAGGCTCACAAATAGTATGCAAATGAGGAGACACACACATGTGTCTAGAGCTAGAGGAGGGAACATATACAGCATGTATCTGTGAACAGTGTAAATGTGAAAACTTTTGGTCTTTTATCTTTGCTGTCAGATAGTTAACTGGAAAAAGCTTATGTAACTTTTACACCTGGTTTTAATACATGAAGATGTGAAGATCAAATACAGAAAAGGTAAAGGTAGGATGTTGGGCAGCAGGCAGAAAATAGCAGTGTTATTGGTAATACAGCTGATAGAAAAGCATACCTAACCCCTTTGGGAAGCAGAGAGTCCAGGGAGAAATGAGAGTCTTGTCAGTACAATTCGTACAGACCCTGAATGAGGACATGTGAAAACCAGAACAACTGGGCAGGACCTGAAAAGGGCTACTGTAGAAATAATAGAAACACCATAGAAATAGCAATTATAACTGGGACACTGCCAATGGAAGTATGCACTGCTCAGAGTACATAAAAGTAAAGGTAAACCTGGGGGATGCTGTTGTAACCTTAATGCTGCAGTAGACTGTGAAGAAATAAATCATGCATAAATAAAGTGGAATCATTTGGGATTGAGATAGTTTTTGGAAGGCTAGCGCAAGATATTCGACAGGACTGAACTACAGAGGTCTACTGTAGTTCCACAGGCTTGCCTTTCAGTCTGGATAGAGATGTCATTACTGTTATTAAGGAGAAATTATATCAGGAACCAAGTCATTATGGGAGACTTTAGCTTCATAGAGATAAGGTAGAGAACAAATGCAAATTTTAACAGCCGAACCCTGAAGTCTTTTTTTCTGGATCTGATAGTTGACACATTTCTTCGCCCCAAAATTACTCAACAGGCAATAGGTCATGCTGTTTTACACTCAGTTTGGGCAAAGCAACAAGGAACCTTACAGAAAAGCTAGCTATCAGAAATAACCTTGGATTGAGCGATTAGGGGAACAGAGAGCCTGCCTTAAAGGAGGAGATTAAAAAGCTTGTTTAACCTAGATATATGAAAGCCAAGAGGGGATATGACTGCTCTGTATAAATAAAGGGGAGACAGATACACAAGGGAGGAAGAAAAGGTGTTTTTAAGCAGAAAAACAACATTGGTACAAGAACAACTGGTTGTAAGGAAATTTGCCTTGAAAATAAGATGGATTTTAACCATCAGTGGAGGGAAGTTCTGGAACAGCTGCCCAAAAGGAGCTGTAAAAACAACTAAAATGGGGTCAAGAAGAAGCACAACTAGTTTGTATAGGGCTATATGATGTTGCCGCTTAGATCAGCAGGGATGGTACCAGATGAGCCTTTCCAGTCCAGTGGCCTTAAGTAAGCAGAAACAAGAGGAGTAATTCCTCTGTGGAAAACCTGTTCTCCTTGACTTTTCAGCCTGCAGATGCCAAAACTCAGTCTTAATCATTATATCTCTGTCCTCCAGTTAACCCACATGAACACAAAGACTCTTATTATTGCTATCTCCACCTCCTAAGCTCATGCTTCCATCATTCAACAGCAAAACCTTCTCCAGTGCCCTGAGAATAGAGCATTCCTTTTAGCCTTCACCCAAGCTAGTGAAGTCATGACTCTCACACTTACAGTGCTGACATCACAGCCGTTACCGAACGTATAATTCCAGTGATGCTACAGGTCTGTATCCTCATATAGGCTGATCTACAGCAGGTGGAGAAGAGATGCCATGGAGAGCAAAAATCTCCTGTTTACAGACACTTAAGGTGATTAATTAGCCACATCAGCCAAAGCAGACAAGAAATGGTTGTGAATGCTCCACATGCAAAATTAATTAACACAGAAACAACACTTCTTCCTGAACCTCAAGTTCACCTTCCACAACCACCTGGGGAAGGCTGCTTTCTTCACTGCACCTGCAGAAGTAGGGATTGCTTCTAATAGCATTTCAATTACACACGTAGGCTGCAGGAGATGGTGGAATTTTCTTCCTTCTGTATTTATACAGCACCTAGCATATGCCAGAGAGAGGCTCGGCTTTATAACTCATTCTGGGAATAAAAGCTCTTTGCAGAAACACAGTCGCCCAGCTCACTGAGGTCTGGCATTTACACAGCTCTTGCCACTTTTGCCGAAACATTTCTTTTCTGGTGCATTTATATGCTTTTTGCAGTTGCTGAGGTCCTGTCCCCTGCCATGATTAGCCTGAGAAGGTTAATGAGATATACTTTGAGTGCTTCTGACTTCTGCAAAGTCAGTGAACTATGGAGCTCTACTGGTGTCACAGAAATGTCAGAGCTGTGAGAATGCCAATGTGTTTGCCTTGGCAAATCATTCCTCCAAACCAGAAGGTGCCAAGAGATCACTACAGGTATAAAACCAGCCAGAATCACCTGACAGCTCCCTCTGGGAGATTATGATGTTCTTGGTGGTAGTGTTAACTTGGAAGCTCAGTAAGTGGTTCATCCAGGCAAGGCTAGCTCATGCAGGAGCAACACGGTTTCCAGGGGGACATATTTGTTCAAGGTCTTCAGTGCTACCTGATGTACACATAACCATGATTTATGGAAATGCAGACTGCAATCAGCACAGGCATAATTAGGAGACATGAGGGGAGAGGTTAGAGGAAACTGTTCATGATAGCGTGGGCTGTGATCTGAGTAGGCTGGAGGATGTAACTCAGCAAAGCCATAGCTTCTAGGAGGGGGAAATCAGGTGTTAGGAATTTGGAAGAAGAATTGGAAGAAAATTTATATCTTAACAAATACTGCAGACTGACTATGCCATCCAACATAACCCACCTCCAGCTAAGAGGCAGTGACAGCACCTGACTTAGGCTTCAACAATGTTGCATCCTTAGAGCCCTCATGCCTTTCTGAAATGACTCTGTGTGAGGAGAGGGGAGCTTAATACCATGTCCTAAACTCCAGCAACATCAGTTTATTCTGATTCTGGTCTGGGAAATAAAATCTAAAGCTAGGGAGCTCATACTGCCCCTATCCTTGCTCATCTAAGGTGAAAGCAGGTTTCACCTTGAACATCTCTACTGCTCTCCTCTGCAGAACCATGGGGCAGGGGAAAATGTAGCAGGGATACTGGTAAGATTGCATGTTTTGTGCCACGGGGTTCAGAAGTCACAAAGGTTTAAAGAAAAATGTATTTTTATGTCCATGTATAGGCATCTAAATGCTTTATGAAAGCATTCTGTGGTCTCTAGGAGTGCATCCCCATTGTGCAGGTGTGTGTCTGCATCCAGTACGTGTCCATGCATGTAATGCCCTGTCTAATGATTTTTTCCCTTGGCTTTCCCTGTTGAGTGCTGGGCTTGGGTTTGCATTTTGCTGAGCTTTCATTTCTTTCACTCAGAGTCTTTCACCCCTCTAAAACATGTTACATAGAGGGAGGGATGGGCTTGCCAATTCATACCGCAGACTGGGAGATGGTTTAGAGCTTCGGCTGGTAGGGGGGTCCTGTACAGCAGTGTACAAAGTCCCGACATGTGTTCCCCTGTGCAGTGACACCTACTCTTTACACAGAGTGAATATCTCCCAGCATCTCTTGGGACCTGAGACTAAAGGAATGTTTAAAAATGCAGATTCAGAAGAAGGCCAAAAATGTTTCCTTGTGCTGAGAAAAGCTAAATGTTGAAGCAGGCCTTGGCAGGGTTGGGAGAGGAGGTAACATGAAGAGAGAGGGGGTGGGTTGCCTAAACCTCACTGTTTTCTGAACTGTGCAAGCAAGACCAAAGGCACCGCTTTGAAAAGCATCTCCAAGAATATCAGAGAGATCCTTTAACTTTCACCGAGGGATGTCACAGTGGGTGAAACACCTCCCCATCCTGAATACACCAGCCAGAGCCCCTGCCCTCTGCACAGCAGCCCTGCATTGCCCCTGTGCAGAAAGGCGTGCTTGCCGAGAGAGGCACAGGCAGGCACAGCTGCACACGCGCCCCTCCGCAGAGACGCAGGGTGCTCAGCTCTTCTCTCGCTGGTGAAAAGGGGAGGAACGTGCCTCCTCCAGAAGAATTACTGCACATATTGGGAGCAAGATTTCAGGGAAGGCAGTTACAGAGCTGCACGCTCCTGTTTCTTTCCTCTCCCACCACTGAGAGCTCTGATAGGTGATTGCAAATGCTGTCACCACCCACCACACACCCTTTGTCCAGATCCTGGCCCTGGATTCACACTGGCATAGCCACAGCCAGCCCCACCACCTCCACACCTTCAGAGTGCATGTCTGCATCCCCTCCTAACCCGGCACATGCCAGGAGGCCTCGTGCACTGCACTGGGGCTGTCCCAAGGGCTGTCCTAGTCAACCAAGCCACTGATCCAAGTGGTCACCAGATCTCCAAACTGAGTAGAAACACCAGCTCTGCTCTACACTGTGGTTGTCTGCCAGGTCTCTTCACTGAGCTGTGCAAAAGGGCCAGATGGGAAGCAAAGATGTATATAGGGGCAACCAGGAACACCCTTTCTGCTTTCTCTCTACCCCGTGTGTGATTAGGGGCGCTGGTCTCTGGCATCCTTGCACCTTTTCTAATCCACAGCCTCCCTTGCCTGTCTCTATGGAGAAAACCTCATGCCCTGACTCAGTTTCTCCCTCAATCCTTTCTTTTATTCACTCAGGTGCTCCCCAATAAACACAAGGGACAATGGATGCGGGTGGGGGGAAGGAGAGGCAGCAGACAGCCCCCACCTCACCTGTGTGAGCAGAAAGGGATGGTGGTCCCTCACGCGCCAGCTCATCAGCACCCCACCTTCAGCCCACCCACATTCCTGCCCCCCCATCACTGGTGTGCACCCATGGACATGGTCCCCACTGCATAGACCTGTCTCCTCACTGATGCCTCCATCGTGTCTTCAGTCTATTGCCCTGCTGCCACTGTGCCAGGATCGGCCACAGGAGTGAGACTAGTGCAAGTCGTGGAGAAAACCACAGGGATGGAGGAGTAACTCATGGTGTGATTTTCCCCCCATCTCAGATCTCACCGACTTAGAGCTGGGCTGGGTGGTTTTTCCCCATCCCAACAGTACCCAAATGCTAGCCTCACCTCTGTCCTGAAATGAAGTGCTGGCCCAAACTACAGCAGTGTCAGTACTGTGCATCTCCACCAGCAGTGAGCATTACCCAGGTACTTCTGTCTGTGCTGCTGCAGACCAATCCGGCATATGGGAGAGGTTGCCAGAGGCTCCTAGGACCTGGTGTGGGCTGTATTCCCCAGCTGGAGACTCCTGCCTTAGGAGCTCATGCTTCAGCCTCTCTGGTGGATGATGGCTCCAGAAAGAGAGCCCACAAGCTGCAGGACCCCCGCTTGACCCACTGCTACAGCCAAGCACTGGGCTTTGCTTGAAAACCACAGCGCTCTGCCGTGTTTGGGCAGAGCATTAGACAAGACCTGCCAGCTCTACCTACACCCTACAGAGAAGACCCGACCCTTGCACGGGGCCCATCAGTAGGACAGCTGGTTCACTGCACACGTGTGCATTACTGCCACGCTGGCTGGAGCCAGCGAACACCCTGTGAGCAGCAGGGAACGGCTCTGCCAAAGATTTTGCTCCTTTCCCGTCCCATACACAGGTGCAGACACACACACAGACACCCACAGAGGTACCCCCAGCAGCAGTTATCCTAAGCTGATCTGGGCTTGGAGTCCAAGCAGAACTGCCAAGGGCCCAGCTGAGGCCATCTGGGCTGCAAGTCATCTCTGTGCAAAAGGAGTACAACTAGACCTGAATATGGATAGAGAGAGAGGTAACCTTGAAATCAGCAATTTGGGAAGAAGAGAGGAAGCTATGCATTTGCCAACCCCAGCTAGCAAAGAAGGGTTAAGCCAAGGACTGCTTTCTTGGGAGGATGGCCTTAGGGAGATAAAATCCTCCCTTTTTCTCAGCCCTGATCGACCTCAGGCACACCTATTTTTCAAAGATTCGTCTGTCATTTTGTGCCTAAACATGTCAACACAAAAGCATATCTTGTGCCATTCCCTTTCTGCAGCCTAAAAGTAGGAGAACAGGCATGACAGAGGCAGTCTTGGAGACATAAGATGAGTCAGCAGGTTGCAAAAGGTCTTCTCTGGCACATGTAAGTCCACACGTGGAATGACTTCTTGTAGTCTGGAATTAGCTGGATGACTTCATATGTGTATTTAAATGTGTGTGTACTGTGTAGTTACCTCTATTATAAAGGGAGTTAGTAGTAAGCTTGTAATTAGGTTCTCTGACACTTTCCATTACAAGAGTCTTCAAGCCAGTTCCCTAGGAAAAGCCAACATCTCCATGTTTTGCAACAGGCATTTGAAAGTCAGCAGGGAAAAAACCCTGAGGCTAAGGACATGATTTTTACGTTGGCCCATCAAATTTCATTCACTCCTAACTGTATTATAAACTGTTAAATAATCATCATTTCTTTTCTGTCACTTTCTTGCAGAAATCCTGGCAGACAGCCCAAATGGCATCTGAGCATAAATGTTTTAAGAGCTAAGCCCATCAACTCAGTAAATCAGTGGGGACATCCCCACCAGTACCACAGTCACTATAAGCAACACCTCCGCTTTGGCAGAGCAAGGTAAAGGCAAAAGCCTCATCAGGCTGCCCATAAAGAGTGGACAAACCATCCAGGTTCTCCTCTATCTTTTAAATGTGCCCCACTATGAAAAGGTCACTTGCACTCCACCATTTCAGATGCAGAAGAAAGGCACACCAGTTTGAGCTGTCATGACTGTCTGTGGAACAAGTATAGGTTAGTCACTGAGCAGTCGGACTCAGTGCTAAAGGATCAGCATGCATAAGAATGAACAATACATTTCTACAGAAAAGATTTGGGTTTTCCCCTTAAAAACAAAACAAAACAAAACACACACAAAAAACCCCATAGAGCAAACTACACTAAAGGAACTTTATTTAGGTTGAAATATTAGGAAATGGCAGGTTTACAATTTCCTTTTCAACCTTTCTTCCATCCCACTTGTGTGTGGACATTTTGATTCAAGTTTTAATTAATGAGTGCATGCAACTGTCTCCATGGGGTCCCTGCCTCAATCCTGGTACTGCAAAGAAACTTGAAGGAATACAATTAAGGTGGCCCGGGAAACAAGACTGGCATTTCCTAGCTTGACTTCACAAGCTAAAAATGAAATCACTGTTCTTTTATTTTCTGTAGGTAATTGCTTATACAGCTTGAATGTGCACGAGCTCTTACAAAACCAATAAACGGGCCAAGAAAGTAACAGTGAAGGTGGAGAAAGAGCTATCCATAAATCACCAAGCACTGGCAGAGATGACAGGAATAAAGAAACGGTGATGGACAGCAAACCAATCAACCAATGTAGAAATTATGCAATCCCATTTTATGACGAGAGAAACAGCACTGACCTTGCCAAGGGGTTAAACGGGGCAAAGAAAGTAGAAGCCAAATTGGAAGGAAGCATTGGAGAGATGTGGAAGAGGGTGAAGCTGGCAGGTCCCTCATGGTCATGGTGCCCAGAAGGTGAGAGGAAAGGAAGGCACTAATCAGGCAGATTACGCTGCAGGCAGGTTTCTCACGTTGCAGCTATACGCTTGTTACAGGCTAAGGGAGAGAGGGCTGATCTGCATGGGAGGTATGGACAGCACCAAGCTGGTCTGGTATGTGCAACCCTACAGTAGAAGCACAGGAGTGGGGGTAGATGGCACAGAGACACCAAGCCAGTTACGGTCCAGATGCTGTCTAGCCACATTAGTCCAGCAGGGCTAAGTTGAGAGCCAAGGCAGCTTGCCAGGCTCACGCAGCTGCCTTGCACCACACTGTGCTTCTGCGTTCCCGTGGCACTGCTCTGCACAGCGTGGATTTACCATCGCAAGCCTACGCCAGCACAGGCAATGTGCAGCCGGGTTTCACAGGGCAAACTTGCCCTAAGCAGCTGCAGCAGCTGTGCAGAGCACAGATGCTTTCTCCCCAAATGCCTAGGAGTGAAGGGACCCAAGTGCTGGCTGTAATCTTGTCCTGTGCTTACTCTGTGACCTTAAGCAAGCCACTGAAGCTTTCTGAAGCTCAGTTGTCCCTCAATAAAAGGCTCTTAATAACCCATCCCATGTTGCAAGGGGGATGAACAGGGACCTAACAGCTGAGAGCAATGACAAAAGTCAGTATAGTAAGGAGATGCCTCAGCTCATCCACCCCAGAGGAAATCACGCGGCTCAGGGCTGCACCTACAACACCCTCATGCCCCACATCAGAGGAAGGAGCATTGTCGTAGAAGGGTGGCAGTTACTGCAGAGCGGCCGTGCGTGCTGGCAATCAGCAATGGAAATCGTGCTGATTAATGACAGAGCGGCAATACAGCAGGGCAGGCACGTGGATCGACAGCTGTAAAAGGAACAGTGGGACTTTATATGCTACTTGCTAAGAACTAGTTTGGAATCAGGAGATTAACTAAAGCTCAAGAGCACATTCTTGGGTCCTCTCCAGCTGCTCTGGAAGCTGAAGTGGCACAAGGGACGAGGCAGTTGTCTTTCCTGGCTCTCTGAAGATACCTTTCCTGGAAGAGGGAGCACAGCGACGCTCGAGCTGGCACAACGGCGCTCAGCCCTGCCCTTTCCAGCCTCCAGGAAGCAGGTCCATCTCACCTCCCATGCTCAACTTAAGGCTCAACCAGCTAATACCCTGGTCCACAGATCTCCCTCACGGCTCTGAAGCAGCCTCTCTGCCACCCCAAGACCCCATGCAGCAGGTCTCCTCACACACAGATGAGATGTGGGTGGGAGGGAGGCTTCAAGCTCCTCAGAGGGCAGCATTGCTTCTCCTGTCCTGCCCTCCTTGGAGCTCTCCTCCAAGGATGCTCCCCAGATGCAGCTGAGAGCTGTGGCTCACCAACATGGTGCTGTGTTGCCCAAGGAAATGGAGGGAGCCTCTGAGACCTGGGCTTGAGAAACAGTCTTGGAGAAGGACCGACTGATCAGCAGTCCTCGGTGACACTGTGGTGGGGTGGCCTGCCAGGTGCAGAGCAGCCTCATGGCCAGCCTGAGGCACATACAAGTGCAAATTTGCCTCAGTGCCAACTGTAGCCGCCTGCTTTTCTGATGTGCCAAGAATATCCAGTAAGCCAGGCCTTACCCCTCTTGCGACAGAAAAGATCGTGCTTATGACTGAACATTTATCCCTTCCAGTCTGCTGATTATTTCACTAGGCAACCTTAACGTTCCATTAATATCAGTCTTTGTGGAGCTAAATATATACACTAAGCACATATACAAATACATATAAATACGTCTCTATCTAGCAGAGAATCCAATTAAGTGAATATGTTACGCCTTAGCAATTAATGAATTCAACAAGCCAAGCTGCCTCCTGCATATGATTAAAGTTCAAGCAATATCAATCACAACAGAAAAAAGATTCCAGATTTTCCTATGTGCTATCTACAAAGAGATTGTTAACACTTAAATCAATGGGCAAATTCAAGTGTGTTTGCAAACCTCAGGAAACTCATCTTCCCAATGACATACGGCCTGTCCTTCAACTCATCATAGCTTGTTCTTGCATGCAGTATCTCAGACCATTCCTGCCTTCTTATATATTTTTCTGCAGCATTTTCTGAATGGCAGGTCTGTAAAAATGCTGGTGTCCTATGGGTCAAAAGAAAGCAAATTCCATGACTGAATGGAGCTGGCTCTCTAAATGCTTGACTAGTGCAAATGCTTTCTTTCTCTTTGTGTTCAGTTGCCAATTTTTTGTGTTTGTATGTGTGTAAGTGTGTGTTTGTGTGCATACATGTGCATGTGTTCTTTTGTACGTTAATCTTTTTCCAGGACAAGGCTTTTTTGTGCAGTTTCTGCCTCTTGGCAACAGACAGTGTTGAGCCCTCTAGGGATTGCTCATTCCCTCCTTCTCTCACAATACCCCTCCTCTGCATTCATAAGACATTCCCCAGGGGCAAGTTCTGCATAAATAAATATTTAAGTAGCCACTAAACCACAGAAGATGCAGAAAAGCACGTGAAGGACTTGGATGCAGTATTTAGGGCACAGAGGGGAAAGAAGAGGGGCATGGCTTGGAGGGTTGGGAGAAGACAAATGATGATGAGAGTTTGAACTGGAAACACAACCATCCCCTTCTCTTCCCTGACTCAGCCAGCACAGCAGACTGGTTTTCACCCCGAGACCAGAGTCGATATAATACGGGTCTGTGTTAGTATAGCTGCCCAAATTCAAAACCCAAGAATGTGCCTTATTGGGAGGCTAGTAGAGGAACATGTCTTTAACTGTGACACCAAAGACACAGCTAAATAACTGCACTTCTAATGCTGAATCTTTTTCGGTTTAGCTGCTCCGTTGTTCTCCTAGTTTGTTGTCACACTCCAGGAAGAGTCCTCGAATGCCCAGGAGCAGGTTGGAGGCTCCTTTCTGGGGGCCAGTTGGGTCTGTCACAGACAGAGGCCAGGTCTCAGCCCCAGTCCTGGTTGCTCCTTTGCCCCCCGAGCTGGGCACCAGACGGACAGCTGGCTGTTATCATATCAACAGCTCATTCCAGGCTCACCGGTTTGTGGATCCTATACCCGTGCAGAATTATTTGTGTCTACGCCCACAGCA
Organism: Balearica regulorum gibbericeps; assembly: GCF_011004875.1. Lineage (NCBI taxonomy): Eukaryota > Metazoa > Chordata > Aves > Gruiformes > Gruidae > Balearica > Balearica regulorum. The sequence goes on from NC_046184.1 coordinate 54,595,158, forward strand.
CTACAGATTTCACGAGTCTCTATGAGATATCAAAGAATAAAGCTTGGATCCTTTCTAGACTACTTGAGAAACACTGGTTTGAAAGTGGGTATTGTAGGGAATAGGGTATAAAATTGGCCACTTATGTACACCCATGTAAGATGGTAGTTTGAGGGGCGATAGCCATATAAAATATGCCATACCCCAGGAAACCACACACTATTTGTACGCTTTGCAACATATCCAGAAGAGCTGAAAAGCCCTCAGAAAATCCAGTCAAGAGCCAGTTTCTTGCAGAGCTGTGGGAGCATACTCTGGCATACATACAGAGCCCACAGCAGGCACTGGCAGACCTGAAGGACCACTTGTATGGTCAGAATAGGACATTTTTTGTGCGTTGGTATGCAGCTGTCAGAGGGTGATGCTTCAGAGAGATTTGGAGATCTTTCTTTCAGGAGTATGTCCCAGATTTATCACTTCCCCAGAGAGCTGAAAAGGTCAAGAAAGGCCCCCTTTCAGGTTTACTAGTTTTATTTTCTCCTCTAGGTACAAAGATGCAGGCTGCTATTTGAGTTGCGGTAAGAAGCAAGCCATCAATGAGAGCTTTGGGTCTCAAGTGAATGCAACCAGCCAAAGCCACTTCCTGTTTCAGCAATCTCTGCAGGTTTTCTTCTGCCTCAGCAGGGTGTCTTTATCACCATTTTACCGTGCTCCACATCAGTGCCCTTTGGGGAAGTAAGACACTTTGGAAAAAAAGCTCCTTACTGATAATGAGGAAATAATGTACCCACTCTGTATATAGACATCAAAAAACTCAGCCTTTGCACATATGCAAACAAGTGTGCTCAACATGAATGACAGAGGGGATGGTTTCTTACCTGAACTCTTGTGCAATAAGTATAAAGAAATGTACTCCCTCTCCTAGGCTGCCTTCTTGCATTACAGGAAGCCCCCCATCTCTCAGAAATTTGAAGAGTGAGAAGAGCCAGTGGTATCCACCAGAGCAAAAGATGGGAGGTGGCCTGTCAGTGTGGTGTTTACCACTGAACATGAGAGACTGGCCCATTCCTTCCATCCATTCCCACTTCTCTGTAAGCAGAGTGGAAAATAAAAACACCCTTCCCACAAATAGTCATCCAGATGTCAAAGCATAACTGCATTTGCGCAGTTGGGATCCCCTGGGATTTTCACCCCACACAGCTGTCACAGCTGATGATTCCCCAAAGTGGCTGCTGCATTGTCAGGCTCCTTGCAGTTTGCCTTCTCTGTGGCATCAAGCCCTTTCCACCCATCACCTTCTCCCTGTCTGTGATTACCACTGCCTGTCAGCACTGCAGTAAACATGTGTATGTTTCTGGCTGTCTCATTTCTCACTTTACAGAACTCTCTTTCCTAAAAACACAGACTTTCCCATCAGAGCAGACACTAATATAGAGAACAAACAGCATTTTTTGACAGGCTTTTACCTGCTCCACTCACTATGCATGAAAGTATCTGCACCTAAGAACTTTTTTCTGCTTCCTGCCGAGGTTATTGCACTTCTGCAACTGCGACATTGTAAAGCTGTTGTCATAGGTGCCCATGATCTCATAGGTTAAGAAAAAGTCAGGTCTCTTACGAGAGCTGGACAAGATATCTCCAAAAAACAGAAGTCCAATGACATACAGGAAGCAGCGCAGTGGTACTGAGTGAAGGAGAGGTCTGTGCTCCAACTCCTGGGTAGAGGAAAGTAAACCATGCTGCTGGACAGACTCGCTTTTTGGAGGGGAATACAGCCAGGTTTCTGACTCCACTTTGTCATCAGCAATGCAGGTCTAAGGTATGGGATTAGGATCCAGGTCTGTTGACCTGCACAGACTGTCACGGTCCTGCTCTCTCCCTTACTCTAACATCTTTTCACTTTGGCCATGACAACCACCTCTCAGCCCCCGCCCCTCAATCCATTCAAAAGGCTGTTTCAGAGATCATTTGCCTAGATACCATTTTTCCCTCTCTTTTCAGTTTTTCTTTGCCTCTCTTCTCAGTGGCATCAAGTGCCTCTTTTCCAAGCCACTTGATGCCTCTAATCCCTCAGTCAGAATCAAGATGCGAACACTGACCTGCTCTACTTTCTTCAGTAGCATTTCAGAGACACATGTAGCTTGCTTCAGTTTTGGCCTTCTTCTTGAGGGAGGTCCCATGAATACCAGTGAAGTTATCTCATTGCATTTTTTCATACTCTGCCCTAAATGTCTCTTTTGCCCAGATAGCTGCAGATACTTTACAACAGTCAGGCTGCTGATATGCTAAGCTTATAATCCACAAAATTTACAAATACTCACCCATTTTCCCCTTGTGTTCCCCTTACAGATCAATGTGAAAACGTTCACTGCCATCAGTGGATAAAATATACCATCTCTCTACAGACTCTCTCTAAAGTATGCACAGCGAGGATATTTACTACTGTTCTTAACTTGCCTGTGTTCCCTGTACATTGACCTTCTCATCTGTCTACATGACCATGTTTTCTCAGCTGATGCTTACACAGTCCGTGTTTAGTAGCTGTGGCCATCATCTTGGTCTCTCTGTGCAGCTCCCAGCACAATGGGGCACTGGTTAATGGCAGGTCTTTTCATAGTAATACACATAATCAAAATAACCATAAGCTTGTTCTGCACAGTTCGTGAATCAAACTAACCAGGGCTGCTTTTTTGCAAGACAGAGAATGACAGCCATATTGCAACCCAAGTGCTATTCATTACAGTCTTTGTCTCTAATTACTCCTCCATTTTCACCTGTTTCCTAAACTGCAGGTTAGAGTGGCTTTGCACTGACAAACAGCTGCCATATCTCATCCCAGGGAGGGACAGCTGCATCTCTACAGAGGGCAAAGTGATCTCTGTGAACAGAACTCATTCACGGAGAGCTCAGGGACCTCCCTAGGCTAAGGGAAAATAGGAGGTTTGCAGTGTCACAGATTTACCACCTTAAGAGATGTGGAAAGTCTGTCCTGGATTTATATAAATCATTTATATATATTTAATTGCAAATGAAAAAACAGCAGAAACTCAAGAAATGGATTTCTATTTTCTTCCATTTATATCTCAAAAACCTCTCTCCATGTCCATCCTTCCCCCATCCCAGCACAAAACATACCCTTTAAGACACTTAGCTGCTCACTCCATGCATTTGACAAACTCTGATTAAACTCCCAGATAATAAACTTGCAAGGCAGTACCAAACTTGCAGCAGTACAGGGTGTTCTCATCATTGGCTTCCAAAAACAGCTCCTTGCCAATAAGAGTCAATCGGTTCAGGCTTTGCCAACGTGCACTTCTACTGTCCCCTCCCCCATCCCAAGGGCTGCTGACACGACTTGTCCCCCCCATAAGAGCTGTGAGGCTCTAAATACAGCCAAGAGTTGTGTACTGGTTCCTGAAAATACCTCAGGTTTAGAACATTAATGTAAACCAGGCTTCCACGGGTTCTCCCTGTCTCCACCCTCTGGTATGAGGGAAATCTGTGAGTCCTGGACTGCAACAGCTGTGAGACACCATTTGTGGGCTTTGGTCTGCAACATCTTCCACAACCTCCAAAGACCTAGTGGCAATGATCAACGTGGGATAACTATTTTAGCTTTGTCTCAACAACGCCCGCTGCAAGGATTCAGCAGAACTGGTTTCAAAGAGGGAGCAGAGAGTGGGAAATGTGCAGCTTAAGGGAGCGTGTGATTGCAGACAAGCAGATCTAAAGGAATTTGGAAGGAAGACAACAAGGAGGAGAAAAGAAGGTCCCAGGATAGAAGAAAACAGAAAAGGGTGCTCTTAATATGCAAGGATGGAGTGCAGCACTGTCAACAAGCCAAATCAAGCCCAGGAATAGGTCATTTTCAGGACAGAAACCACTGACTTAGTACTGTTCATTTTGATATCTACATTGCAAAAATTTACCACTGACGTCAAGCAGTGAATCTACTTTGAAGTCAATGGAATTGCAGCCACTTATGCCAGAGGTGAATTTGGCTCCCAAAGGACTTTTCTATGCAATGATTTAGATAATGACCCTTCAAAGCTTATGTTGCGGCCATAGCATGACAGTGGGAGAAAAAGGGCAAAAAAAGGATGCAACAAAATAGCCATCTGTCATACTCAAGTCTAGAGCTCAGCTAACCCAGGATGGCATATAATAAGGGCAAGAAATACTGGAAGTTAATCAGCACCCCTGGAGAAAATGTTACTCCCATCTAACAGTACAAAACAGTACAGATGTGTTAATACAGGCGCCTTCATGCAAACTGCATCCCAGAATATTTTGCAAAGTTAAATACAAGACAGCAAATGGCATGCAGCATAAAGAATAGCTAGTGCACTGAGCAATCAAGAGGCAGTGCAAATGGCCATATAATTTCGCCTTTTAAAAGCAACTGCATAAAAGCTCATTCATCCATAAAAATGCTGCGTTTCTGTTTTCTGCCTTCCTAGGAGCTTTCTTGCCTGCCCCCTTTATCGCCAACTACAGACTTCAGATCTTCTCAAAAGACTAATGACAAACACCTGTCCTTCCATGCCCAAATATTGCCTCCACATTTCAAGGCTGTTTTATATAGCTCCCAAGTATTACCAGACAGGGTTAGCCAAAGAGTTCACAGGGCCTCAGACTCATACTGTATTTTAAAAGTATTGCACATGACAATGGGCTGAATATACCCAACAAAAAAATGGGGATGTCAAGGCATCATGTGGTGAATACAGTTGGAATTTGAAAATTAGGAATGAATGAGATACAGTTTCAGGTATGGAAGGATAAATTTGTTTCCCAGTTCCTTTGAGAAGGCAGAATCTGGCATTCTGGCATCCAGTGAAATCTGGACATCATTTTAAACATCATGACATTCAGCCTTCAAACTTTCTTCAGCCATGATTCTGCAAGAATTGCCAGTCCAGCTTACAACAGCTAGTCAGATAGCAAGTTACAAGCATCATTTTTTCTACTATAATACAGGTATTTGGCTTCCTCATGGCCCTCAAGATCTCCCACTCTGTCCATATGCAGTTTAGTTTACCTCCTCATAGTGTGCAACATCTCCCTTACACACTTTGAGCGACTGACCTCTGGAAGTGTTTCTGCAGTGCCTAATACAAGACACCATAATACTAACATGGAAGATGAGAGAGTTGAGATCTGGAAGTCCAAAGGAATTAAAGTAGCTGTCATGGTTTAGCCCCAGCCAGCAGCCAAGCACCACACGGCCGCTTGTTCACTCCCCCCTGATGGGATGGGGAAGAGAATCAGAAGAAAAAGGTAAAACTCGTGGGTTGGGATAAGGACAGGTTACTGGGACAGCAAAGGAAGAGGAAAATAACAACAACAATACTTATAAAAGAATATACAAAGCGGATGACACACAATGCAATTTGCTCACCACCTGGAGCCCGATGCCCAGCCTGTCCCCAGGCAGTGACCCCTCCTCTCTGGCCAGCCCCCTTTATATATGGAGCATGACATCATATGGTATGGAATACCCTTTTGGCTAGTTTGGGTCAGCTGTCCTGGCTGTGTCCCCTCCCAGCTTCTTGTGAACATTAACTCTATCCTAGCTGAAAATGAGGACAGTAGCCCAGATGGAAGAGGACAAAAGACATCTACAAGAAGTCCAGAAGAGTGGAAGTTGAGGCAGTTTCACAGACAGACAAGCTAAATCACTGTGGATATACAGTGGTGACAGATAGGTAGACAGAGACAGACATACATAGACAGATAGCTATATACATACAGAAGATGCAGATGAAAGAAAAAGGCAAGGTCAATGATAAAACCAAGTAAGACAATAAAGAGTTAAACCTGGCTTAAAGAAAGAATTGGAAGAGATAGTATGAAGTCTTCATCCTTCCTCCAGAGTTACAGATGCTGTGCAGAAAATGATCTGCTATCCTTTCACCCTTGCTTTGAAGACCTCCGCTGACATGCAGCACACATTGTCAGTGGCTCTAACAACTCTTGGGCCCAAGCAGACCCTTGGCCTAGGTGTGCCCACTTGTTACAAGTGGGAGAGGTTCCTCATGAGCCCTCCTAACTTGCTGTGTTCCTCCTTCTTTCCTGTGACAGCCTCCAGTGCCATTGTGTTGACCATGGTCCAAAGGATCTGTTCAAACAGACAGGAACCACCTGAACTTCTAACCACAAAAACCTCATCATAGAAATGCTTTCTCCATCAGGGACCAGGTGAGAGTGCTGACACAGTCACTAATACTGTCACTTAGTGCTGTCAAAGGGATTGCTGCAAATGGGGAACCTCTGAGATTCAGAGTTCATTGTCTGTTGCCTAGTATCTCCCCACTTGCTTCCCAGTCCCCTCAATTTACAACTAAACAAACCCAATTCATTACATCACTGCTTGTATGTATTTTCTACACCCCTGATTATTCTCACTGCTTCCTCCAGACTCGTTCCAGTTTGTCCAGATCTTTCTTGAAGTGCTATCTACAGAACTGCACACTTTTTCAGCCTTACCATCACCCAAGCACAGCACAGAGATTACATCATGCACCTTGCAGGCTAAACTCCTATTTATACATCCAAGTACAGCATTTGCCTCTTTCTTAGCAACACACAATCATGTTCAGCTTGTGATTCTCTTTTATCCTACCCTCCCAATCGTTTTCTGCAAACTGTGATCTAGTTGATCTTTCTCTGCACTGTATTTATGTAGTCCATTTTTCCTGCCAAGGTACAATAGTTTGTGCTTATGTCTATTGAATTACATCCCACTTTTTCAGAGTGTATCTCCAATTTGCCAAGATCATTATGAATTCTAACCCTGTTCTCCAACAAATTCACAGTCCCCCCAGCTTGCTGTCATCTTCAAATTTAATATGCAAATTCTCCATCCATCACCAAGGCTGTTAAAGAAAACATTGAGCTGATCTGAGCACAGGACAGACCCTCACAGAACCCCAGTCCGTGCTCCCTTCCATTTTGACATTCTTATTCATTTTGCATGCATTTGTTATTAGCTCTCCTCGAGACCTTGCTCCTCTAGATTGCAAACAAAGTGTGACGAGAGAGATGGTAAAAATCCTACTGGAGTCAAAGCAGATGACACCTTCAGTTTCACCTCTGTCCACAATGCCTGTGTTACCCTGTCACAGAAAGATATTAGATTGGTCTGACATGACTTGTTCTCAACAAATTCTGGTGGACTTTTACATGTCTCCTTGTTATTGTTCAGGTGCTGACAAGGAGTTTGGTTGATAATTAATTTCATATTTTTTTCTGAGGATCAGGGTTAAGCAACAGTGTTTCCATAAATCTGCAATTCCCAAGCACCTTTCCCCTCTGCTTCCCTTCCATCCCCACACTTTTTTAAAGATAGGCATTCATGTTTCTCTAGTATCTGGCAGATACTACCTGGGTCAGCTTTACAGGTACAGATCCAATGCAGTGCATTCACAGAACACCCATTCTGTAAATTTCCTTTGGAAAAAGGGGCAGGTTGGATATGTACTCTGTTGCTGCAACAGGAGAAAGGGGGTAGTTACCTTGTCTTGGGAAACATGCACCCTTGCCCTTGCGCGTCTCCCTCATCATGCTGACAGCAGAATAGAGACAGGTATTAACATGCACCAGACCTCCTGTCCCGCAATCCTGACCCGTGGCATATCCTGCCATTTCAGCCCTTGACAGCAATAAGCAGTTCAGCCAGCGCACCTTAGACCCCATCCGTGGCAGCTCAACTATTTCAGTCCTTCCTCCAACTCAACGCTTAGTTTTGTCAATATGCCTGCATCATGCTCAGCAGCGTCCCTAGCTACTCAGTCCTGCTTACCCTATCCCACCTGTGTGCTCAGCAGGGACTGATATTAAGCTGATGACTTGCACCTTCCCTGACATTACAGTTCTCACCCACTCTTCCCTCCTCCTCCTCCTCCTCCTCCTCCTCCTCCTCCTCCTCCTCCTCCTCCTCCTCCTCCTCCTCCTCTTTCTCCAGCTCCTCTGAGACATTTCAACCCTGACTTCCCACTACCTCCTGCACCTGCATTTTCCATGCCAATGAAGGGCAGTTAATCCCAGGCAGGCAACGAGTTGTGCAGTGTTTCAGGATGATAATGGAAACCCAGGAGATGACCTAAGGCCTGCTGCACTTCTTTCACTTGTAGCAAAGGACAGGCTAGACAGCAGTGGTCAGGAAGCAACCCGCTGTAGGAATAAGGAGTCTGAACTGTGCTCTGGTGTGCCAAGCGGAAGTCAACAGCCATGTGCTGGGAGCAGGCACAAGCTCTAGGCTGCTCGAAGTCGAGCAGCTGAGACCATCGGAGGAAGGAAGTTCCTCTATAACTATTGAGAGAACAATTAACTGGTATCCTGGGGAAACAGTGCTGTTCCAGGGATGAGCTCTGATGGGCAAAATAGCATTTTCGTGTACTAAATACCATGTGCACTCTTCAGTGCAGATAAGGACCCAGGTGCTCATCAATTATTGAGGTTGCTTGAAAAGGCATTTAGGAGAGTGCACAAGAGGCCAGTCTGCAGCTCTACCTCAATCCCAGCTGGGCTGCTCTTAGAAACCCAGCCAGTTAGAAGGGAAGAGGAAGAGAAAAGAGGAAAAAAAAGAAGTAAGTAAGTAGAGATGGAGACAAAGAAAAAAGGGAAGAATCTAGTAGAGCCTTCCCCTTGCCAAAAGAAATCATACACAGTAAAGGAAAGGCTGCCTTGTAATGTTGTTCCTGCAGTATCACCCCCTTCCTTCCTATTTTCTGAGATGAAAACAGCATCTCCTTTTTTCCTCAGGGTGCAGCCCACACCCTCTGAGGCAAGCTCCTAGACTGAAGATAAGACCTTGGATTGGAGTCAGGTCAAGGCAAGAACACACTGTTGTCCCAGCAGCACTGTTGCTACATCCCGACCGCTCTACTACCCCAGACCTCAATGGACTATACAGCTTTCTTAAGAACTGCCATGATTACCCAGTTCAATGGACTATGAAATATTCTGGGCTCTTCTGTGACAACTCCCATTTAGAATCATAGAATCATAGAATGGTTTGGGTTGGAAGGGACCTCAAAGATCATATAGTTCCAACTCCCCTGCCATAGCCAGGGACACCTTCCACTAGATCAGGTTGCCCATTGGCCAAAGCCCCATCCAACCTGGCCTTGAACACTTCCAGGGAGGAAAAAAGACAGCTCTTATCCCAAATCAGCTGCCAACATTCAAACTCCCACCTGTCAACACACATCTTCACATGGATGTGCAACAGAAGACTGTCTCCTGAACAGAACAAGCCCATGCGTTCACTGCAATTTGCCATGCATGTTGGCCATAGCCAGCATTTAATCTTCATTATTACTTTGGAGAGGAAGCACAACTCTCAAGAAAGTCACATGTCTAGGTGCAACTCTCTCAGGAGATCCACAGCTGATGTGCAGTCAAAATGAGAAAATGAGAAGAAATCTCAAGGAACAGCTGCAATCTCAATGAACTTTCACTCACAATCACTCAGAACTTTTCTATTTGTGAACTAGATTTCCTTGGATGTAAAAAGTCTCTTATGCCATTGAACAAGCATGGCGCTAAAATTTGACCAACTGTAGAATTATCCTAGCACTAAAAAGTGTGTCTTTTTATTAAAAAGAAATAGGTTTTTTCTTCACAGTAATAAAAAAATGCTGTGGAAAAATACTTAGTAAGGTCAAATTCTAAGTGCTTTTTTGTTATAATTTTGAGCTTTTGAAGAAACTTTGGGTCAAGCACGTACCAAAATAAGAGTATTTTGGACTATCACGATCCCCAAAAGGCAGAGCTTTCAAAACTACGAGCTTATGGAGGACTAGATACGATTACAGCAGACAATACAAGATGTCTGGAGAGTCAAATTGCTTACAATACAGGAAAGAGAGTCTTATTTTTTTTAATCCAGAGCCTTTAAAAAGTAGCTACAAGTTTCTTTTTTTCATTAGTGTCTTTCATTTAGGATCATACAGACATGCTTTTGGGACCTAGGAAATGCTTCTCCACATACTGGAGCATCAGGTTCTGGAACTTGCTATCATAATGCAGTAGTGGGGGACATGGCTTGATGGTGATGAGGAAAAGACTGGGCATTCCCAGGATCAGGAACCATTCCCAAAGTTGCAATGGCAATGATTAGAAAGAAACAAAACCAAAGAAACTTGGGAGTTATGGCAGTGGTAAAAACTCTTATGATACGTGTTATAAATGAAGACTGAAAGAACTGAAGGCGGCATTAGGCAGTGCCCACGCACATAGAGAAAAGAGGAAGTGCTCCACACACACCGCAAGGACCAGTATCTCTAACTCACACGTAGAAATACACGCAGCACCAGTACAGTTCCATATGTACCCTGTTAAGCACAAGTACCCATATGCACATCTACAGCTTTCTGCAGACACCAACCACCACTCACCTGTCCCCCTCACAGAATAACATGCAAAGTTTTGTCTGACCGGCAGGCACCTCACTGAACTGTGCATCTCCTGGAAACACTGGGGAAACAGGTCTAGATTCCCACTCAGTACCAACCACTGCCTATTCAGAGCCATGTTGAGGTTTGTTTCTGGGCTTACATTTCATGGATTGGGTGCAGCAGCAGGCACAACCAGAAGCTTGCCTGGATGGTGAGAAGTGTCAAGTAGGACACAAGATTGCTGCATCAGACTTTCACACCTGGCATTTTGGCTGCCTGAGATTTTTGGCCACTGAACAGAAGCCCCAGACAGAAGCCAAAACAAGATGGTTAAAGAGGATGGAAAGAAACATCACCCCAAAACTAAAAACTTGGGCTATTTTCCCTAAAGACATAATACTGATGGGGAGGCTAGCCCATATAATTATGTTTAAGCCATTTCACAAGTAGATCTGCCTCTGCTGACTGTCCTGGCCTAAGGGAAACTCTGAAAGAACAGAGCTTTCAAGACAAAATTCTGCCAGAAAAGTGCATGTCTCTAGCACAAAGTTTTCTTTCTTTTCCTTGGCCCCAGGGGACCACACACTTAAAATATCCAAGGGATGAGGCCTTGTCCTCTGAGTCCAAATCACTGGACACTTAAATAACTCCACCAGCATTTTTAACTGTTCTCAGCATCTGTGGAGGAGCCTGGAATGACAGCCTGGAGATCAAATTCACTTTGCTCTCCAGAGAGCATAAGCAAAAGCAGTCCTACCTTGTTACTGAGAAAATGGGACATTATGTATTGAACCACTCTGAAGTCTCCCACATCATTTACTGCCAATATTAAAACACAATGAACTCATAACCTGCTGTGGAGACACTATGCTCCTAGCCATGGACAGAAAAGCCTGTAGCATAGAGCAGAGGTTTCTTAGCAGCTGCAGAAAAACCCCACTATTTCTGATCACCAGTGAAAGCCCCCTGATGTGTGTTCACCATGAAGTTAAGTGGTAGAGGCGCTGGACTGAAGGAGATCTTTAGGATTTAACATGTTCTTTCAAAAAAGTACTTCTCTATTACCCCTTTCTCTCACCACACTTTAATTTCAGCTGCCATTTCTCAGAGTGCCTCTGCCTCAGCAGCCAGGAAAGCTGTCTTCTGGGCTCCATGTGAAGGAGAGGGAAGGGAAATTGTCACTAGGACAGCTCCACCTCTCCTCCCTCAGCTTCTCGTGGGGAATTTGTGCACAGATTAAAGCTGAAGGAGTGAATTGGTCTATACCACATCACAGACTGCAGAGGTACTACCAGAAAGACCTAGAGCAATTGAGCATCACCTTTGCAGAGGCAGCTGCACCTTATAATGTTGCATTAAGTACCGCTGCTGGTAAATGCATAACAAGCAAAAGACACTTGCCCAAGGCCACAGGTCAGAAGATCATTGATACTCAGCATGGCTTCAGGACAAAGAATTACAGAATGTCAAGACTTCCCTTTTCTCAATTAAGTAAATATCCAGGGAATGGTGGTGCGGAGGAAATTTTCATTCTTGAACAATAAATCTTGACCTGATTTGTCTCAGAAATATGCCCCTTTCTAAACTATATTGTCAAAACACTGAGAATGGAAATCAAAGTAAATAAAAATTTGTCTCCTTCAGGTGGATTTAGAAAAGGGATCATCAAAGAAAGTTTTAATGAACTGCATCAAAACAGTTTAGGGATTTCCTCTGGATGTAGCAAACTGCAAGAGGTAAGGGACATCATTGTGAGCTTTGGTCCGAACTCTTCTTCCATAGCCATGGCTATACAACTGCAAGTATCTCCAGATGACCATGATATGAATGGGAAGGAAAGTGTTGTCTCCACAGCATGAAGCATCCCTTTCAACAACAAGTGCTGATAAAAGCAGTCTGTGTAGATCAACCCATCCACAAGCCAGAAGGTTCCTCTTTCTGCAGCTGCACCAGCAGAAAGGGGAAACATGACCCCATGTACTGCTGCAGCACAAGGGCTTGAGGAGTTCCCCAGGCTGCTGTGCTGCTCCTTCCTTACCAATCAAGTCTCATTTCCTGGGACTTCTCCTGGAACAAGCTGTCCACAGCCCATCAGTCATCTTGCTATGGAAATCAGAGGCATTGTCCTAACCCAGATGAAGGCCACTTTTTCTGATTGATCCTCCATCTTTTGACTTCTCGATTAACAAAGGAGTCAACAAATCTCTCAACTTTGATCTGTCACTTTGTACATTCCACATTTCACTGTTCCCTACCTCCTTGCATCCCCCTCAGTCGAAGTGTGTCTCCCCTGTTCACTGCCCTGCCCCCCATTCCTTGGCATTTCTGGTGCTTGCTGTGTGTAAGAGAGAGATCCTATGATAACACTTTCTCCAGAAGAGAAGCCAGAGAAAGAAGGACAAATAGTTTATTAGTCAACAAGGAGGCTCCAGGCACCACAGACGCAAGATTTGCCAAACCTCATAAGATCATTGGTTTTATTTATTTCCCATTCTGTATTGTGTATTATTTCAATCTCTCCAAGTGCAATAGCAATAAAATTGAAGAACATCCATGGAAACACTTCCAATTAACACAAGGTCAGAAAATGACATTAGAGACCTACACAGCCCATAAAGAAGAAATACACCCAACATGTCCCTACACTACCATTCTCCTCAGAAACAGCCTCAGCAAACAGGCAGGCAGTGCAACTTGTCTTAAAGGTCAGCAACCTTTGTCTGCATTTTACCAAGGGCATGGAAGAAAGTATCAGTATCTAGCACCCTGTGCCAAAATCACACTACCGGTAAGCTACATGTTCAAATCTACAGATTTTTAGCTCAATTAACTTAGCTACTTTAAATCCAGGTTGAAGCATAAAGCTACAAAATACTCAGGATGCAAAGCCACAGAGGGCTTTGGAGAACAAATTCAGTACCTTCAGCTGCACCAGAAACACAAAAGAAGGTAGGCCCACTACTGAAAAAGAGATGTACTGTAGGGTCAGTGCATGAGCATTATTTAATGAAACGGCTTAACGTCACTATGATTTCAGCATAGGCTCCTGTACAGAGCTCTGTGGCACCCAATAGCAAGAGAGGTAACGACTGCAGCAAGAAGGGCACAAAACACAAGTAAAATCAAAACAAAGATGTTTTTAAAAAGCTAGGGTGCTATTTCTTGTCCACAGATCCAACACAAAATAGATGGCACACCCTGGTACCTGGAGGTCAGGCTCCTTTCATAGGCAAATTGGAACATTGCCTCGTGGCCTCTTCTAGCTAAGCCTCAGCCTCCAAAACTACCAAAAAGATTGCCCCTCACACTCACACGGAGGTCTTATCCCCCAGATCAAGAGCCCTTGTGTAGGTAAGCAATTACCTTAAACTACCCAGTAGCTGAAGGGAGCAGAAAGGAGGTGTTAATGGAAGGTGTGTGTCTGACTCAGCAACTGAATCCTGGTTATCACAACCTTCACAGCTTCCCTGTTCCCAAACCTAGGCTGAAACAGGTGAAGAAAATCAGAGGTCTTCAGATCTGCTTCTGCACAAGCAACTCAGAAACCATTTTCCCCTGCAAGGAAGCCCTCTGGCAGGCAAGCAGATAAAGGGAGAACTCATCTACTTTGAAACATAGCTGCTTACAGTATCTCTTAGAGTTGCTCACAGAAGGCTGGTAACCTGTCCCCTCCTCTTTCTACAGAGGTCAAGGTGATGTCAGAAAATCCTTGAAGACAGTTCCAGTTTCTGGCACTGTATTATGCTGCAGGTAGATAGTTGACTGGCCACATGGCAGTATTCGGTTCACTGCTCTGCAAAGTGCTGCAGAAATGAATGACCAGTAACAGCAAAATTCTAAGCAGAAATAACCTTGGTTTAGTCTCTCCCCCAAAATACGAGTTTGTAATCAAAGATGCAGTCAATCTGCTTTCGACACAGATCTCATGAGAGTTATTTATTTTAACCTTTCCCCTTCCAGTCCCTTCTCCCTTTTCTTGGCTATCTTCATGTTCTGGCTTTGCTGAGCTTCACGCCACTACCCTGTCCAGCACTGCCTGGAGGGACAATGTTGGGAGAGCATGAAAAGACTTCCTGGGCATGCGCACCTCACGTGAAGAACCAGGCAAGGACTGCCATCCTAGTCCACCAGAGGTGCTTGGTACTTGGGCCCCAGAAGGAGGGGCTGGGTCAGGTACTGCAGTACCAATTTTACAGCATCAGTATAACTCAGAAGAGTCTGGTTTGCAGCAATAGAGCAGCTTCTGGAGTAAGGAAGGGGGAGAGGCAGAGGGTGCAAGGCAGCAAGGAAAAGACACAAGCTTTGCACAACACTATAGAGGATGGTGTCTAGGTGGCCTTTCAAGAACAGAACACCTCTTTTTTGCTTTAATTTTTAGAAACCATCTTGCAAAGTTGTGATGATAGTGTCTAAATATTTATCATTAATTCTTATACTCTGTTCCAATAGTTTCCATGTTTTTCCTGCCACACAGCTGTGCCCATGCTCACCATACCCTTCATAAGCCCTCAACAGGGAAAGAGAACACAGCTTCAGATTTGTCCAGGACCTCAACCTTGAAATGGTATCCATCCCGAGCTGTTTCCTCAGAAATCAAGGTTTGATTATTCCCTCAGCATCTTGCACAGCTTTGCATTTATCATTGCAGAACCTTCTGGAGCAGAGAGAGATGGTAATTTCCTCTGAAGGAGGTACACTGGCTAAGGGTATGTTCTTTTTTTAATACCAGAATCATCTGGTTCATGTTTCTGGCTTCCTGAAATGCACAGAAATATCCATTTGAATATAAATGAGAGGAGGTCCCTGACATTGCTTCTTTAGCTGAAATTTTCAAAATAGTATTCAAACATTTGAGAACAAAAAAACCCACTAATTCGTACCCGTTTGTAGCAATAGAAGACTCTGGAGTGTCTCTTTTCAAACTTCTCAGCTTTCTCACAAAAAGTTGGAGCGTCTCAAGGAAAACAAGCACCTTATATGAAAAATGTATTTTAACTGAAATACTAATTATCCACCAAAAAAAACCTTTCAAAGGATTTTCTGCAAGTTAACTCAATACTGCTTGTGGGCAGAGTCACTCAAATAGATATGTTTGTATATGTAAGCCTCTTTCCCAAGGCCTATACTTAAGTATTGTAACACATCAGCATCAACAGCTCTTCAGATTACATATCACTGAGACGAGTCCTGATAAGCATGATAGACAAATGAGTCTTAAACAGTGCTTCTTCCAGGGTAACAGTCACACTTTCATAATATTAATATCTTCATTATATCCTTTTTGGTGCATTTCTCTAAATTAAATGAAACTAAGAGCTTGCCTTCAGGGGACAATTTACCAGTAGAAGCTACTGAAATCTCTTGCTGACCTTTCCATCATCCCTTTCACTTCACCTCTGCATAGCTGTAATTGTCTCAGAGCCAGCAAGTGAGGTGGGACACAGCACCCAGCACCAGGGCAGAAAGGTAGCATGCAACAGCCCAGGGGCTTAACACATGGGCTTCATCTTCACCTTGCATCCTTGTCAATCCACTGCAACCCTGGCTGCATTGCAGGCCAAATCAAACAGCAAGCCCCCATAACATCCTTCTCCTGCTGTTGGGCTCTGCAGAAAGGATCAATAGTCCCCAAGGTTTCCTCTCCTGGGTGCCTCCACCCTGATGCTAGAATTGACATCTAATGTCCCCAAATTCTATTTTTGCCCACTGCTCCCCAGTTCTGCCCTCTGTGCCCCCTACTCTCTGAAGGCTTCTCCTAAAGGACTTTCTGACCTCCAAATGGGTCCTCCTACTTGGCCTTTGAGCCTCTTCTTAAGGCCCCCCCTGCGGTGCCCACTCCGCTGCAGCAGCCCCCATGGAATGTGTTCACTTCTTGGGGGACAGGTCATCACTGCAGCTGGCTCTGTGCTGCCAGGAGGAGTCTTGGCTGTGGACACACACAGCCTACGCAGGACCTCTGGACTGCAGTGCCAACAGAGCGACAGCACTTCTGAAGCAGAGAGGAGACCTTGCTGGGATCCAGGCTTGTCCTCACTTGAGCCTGCTGAGGTTGGTCTTTACAGGCTCCCTCTGTATCACAGGAAGCAAAGGTGCTTTTGAGCAGGGGTCTGACTTTTAGCCATTCTGCATTGCCTCTCGGAGCAGTCAGTCTCACCACTGGTCACAGGTCCAACGTTATAAATTTCACCTCCCTTTCCCCTGTGGTCCCAAGCTCTGAGCCAGCTCAGCAGAAGTGGGGCCAAGCAGCACCCCAGCTGCCAGTGAAGCTATGTGCTAAGCTCCCCCTGTCCTGTGAGTCTGTGCTTGGAGGTCCTGTCTTCCTCAGCTTCCCTCGTCGTCTTCCACATCATCATTCTCCTCCTCCCGTAGCTGATGCACAAAAAAGGCAAGGGTCCCCCTTTCTGGAGCAGGGCTTGAAAACAACTAATGCTCCACTCACATTTCCTTCATTTCACATCCTAACTGAAATCACAGGGGACTTTTTTTCTCCTTTACCTACCCCTCTCACTGCCCTCTGTCAGAATTACTCAGCTCTCTGAAGCATTACCAGATACGCTATGTAGGAAAGACATGGCAGAAGGAATTAAATAGTATTGTTAGGTATCTATAATTACCCCAAGTCATTTTTTCCACAGTGCAGCAATTTCAAGTCTCTCACAGCACTCTCTTTGGAAACCAGATGTTGACCAAGTCAGCTGTGTGCTAAGAATGCATTTTCATGAGTTGCGGTTCTTGGAGTTTGCAAAGCGATGGTGGTGGCAGAGGGAGACGCTCCTGGAAAATTCCACCCGCGCAGGCGCAGGGTGGGCAGTGCAGAGCCCTGCCAGGCTCCTCAGGGCACGGGGGGCTTCTTGGCCCTCTCCCTCCGTCACGGCACAAAATAGGGCCCCTCTCCTCAAGCAGAAGGCAAGGGAAAACTCTTCCATACTCCTGCTCGTGGGAGAGCAGACAGGGCGGCTGGGGGGAGACCGTATCTGGGAGAGGGAAAATTTCCCCCCAGGGCTGCTGTGCTGCTCACCCTCCAGAGCAACACGCAGACAGATATGGAACAATGAAAACAAAAAATTTGGTGGCTATCTCTCCGGTCGGTTCTTCTCCACCTCCCTCCCATTTGGTCTGTCCTGTCCCATAGTCAACGCTTGCAGCAACCAGGCTCCCAGCATGTTCATCAGACAACTGTTTTGCATCTTCTAAAAGAACCCACTGATTCCTGATATTCAATCTAAGTGCACTTTTTCTCTATGTCCTGCCTCCTCATTACTCTTTAATTACACTCACTGGAATTGTCCTAAAGAAGTCCTTCCTTTCCTTATCGATTATTCCCTTCGAACGCTTGCAGAAAATTATCATACTCCCTATCTGGCAAAAATATATACCTGGGAAAAATCTATCCTCAGCAACCAGGCAAGGGTCCAGTAAGACAGAGGCTGCCCAGAGAAAGCAGGTTTTAACTACAGTTCAAGTAACATTGCACAGTAAACCCTGGGAATATTTCAGAGTGTTTATTTGAGACAGGGGACTTCTTAACGGAGAAAGTCCTTAGTGCAGATTTCACTAGACTGTACTCTTTTAATCTTTATTGTAAGACAGTGTCTCCATTAGTCCCAGGCTGGAGCAAGGTGTCTGCGCAATGAGCAGGAAAATATACACACACAGAGGACTTATTCTGGGACCAAACACAGGAGACAGAGCACGGATGAGAGCAACTGTTCAAATACAGACACACACAGAGCTCTCTATAGGTCTGTTCCTCAGCCATCCTGAAAGTCAAGACCTCAAATAGCAGTCATCTGTAAGAAAAGGGACAAGGCATGAAGCTGGTGGAAACTGCAAATGCAGGCTGATCTATACACGGGAGAAGCTCAAGGAAGCCAGCTGTCCACAGGTAGCCCCTGTCAGAGGCAGAAAAGCTACAGAAATGAGATGCTGCCATAATCCCAGCAGTCTTTACAAAGCAAACATAATTAAATGCAGCAATACAAAGAACTCTGGCCTCGGTGAAAATGAGCACACATCTAAGAAGGAAAGCAAATAGCTCCCACTTCTAAAAAAGAACAAAAGTAAAGCACTGGCCTGAAAGAAATGACCCGAGTAATCCTGAATTCTTAAAACACCCAGATGATGCTTGGAGCAAACAGTTAAACTTGTCATGCAGGAGCTGATCTCAGGCAGCAGACTGCAGAAGAAGGCACTCTTTCTTTTACTCCCAGATCTCCCAGCTTGGATGGTTGTATGACACTGTTTAGACTGGAAAACTTGCAGCACATCTCTGCTGTCCAGTGCTGCACCCAGTATAAATTGATTTACCGGCAAACACTATTTCTTCTCAAAAACCACAGGATTACATAATACCAGGGTGGATTTACTGGGAGAACAGAAGGATCTGCAGCACCTATTAGCATTAAAATTGCAGTGTGTGCCCTGTGTTGCTGTATATTAAAGGTGTTGCTTCAATCTAAACCCAAGTTTGTTTGCTTTTTTTGAAGTTTCCACTAATCAAACTCATCCATTCAACACACACACAAAAAAAAGCATGTTCTTTATCAGACATGATTAATAAAAGTGCTGGAAATTTGGATCCAAACAAACCTGCAAAGACACTTTGAATACTTACTGGCAAAGGAGTTTCAATTAAAAAATAAAATAAAATAATAAAAAAAATCCCAGTCCCAAGAGCTAGACCTCTCTCCTGAGATGTGATGGAGACCACTATTTAAACCTCCGCTCTGAGTCAGGCAGAAGGGATTTGAATGCAGTTTTCCCATTTCCTAGGAGTTTGCCCTCACCGTCTGGCTAACGAGGCTCTGGCATCTGGGGGAAGATGCTGCCATTTCCTCTTCCACATCGCCTCTGTGAATGGTATCTAAAGGCTTTTGTGAGTCTACATGAAAACACCAAAATGTCTGTTTTCATTTACAGCAATAAAACTTCCAAAATAAATCCTCCATATCAGACCAAAATTAATTCATATTTTCGTTGATCCCGAACTGTGTTTTTCACAGACTTGTTTGTTCCTTCCACTATATATGTGAAGCTCAGGCATTATCATCTAGAAAGGGAACGACACAGGCCTTATCACTCCTGGTCTTTAATGATCCATGTCATTTTACCCGAAAACAGATTATGGGGACAGAATTGGCCAGAGTCCAATTAAAAATTCCTTGCTTCCTTCCACTTGAGACTCCTCTTTCTTACCCTACATGGCTGTGCATCATTCTTTTAAACAGCCTAAGCCCATTCCACCACACAAGCAGCTGAACGTTACTCACAGTGAAATGTTGCCTGTATGTTAATATTGCAAAGTGCTTAGGACCCTTCTCAAAGGAAGGAACAATAGAAATGGAAGTCATTATTGTGTACAGGAACCAAGGTAATAAACCTAAGGGAAACAAGCACCAGAATCTGTCACACAAAATGCAGACCAAGTTGAAAGCTTAAACAGGAACAAGAAAAAGGCTGTCAAACAATCTTCCAGGCTTGGCATGGTGGGAGACGTTGCAGAATGCAGCTAGCCCAGCAGAAGGAAATTAAATAAGCCTGGCAAACTGCTGACTCAGCAGAAGACAGCAAAAACCCCAGCACATTAAATAAACCCAGGTCAGTAAATGCCAGAGCCTTTCACGAGGAAGAAAGGCCAAAGGATAGTGACAGAAACTCAGACACCACTACGAGGCAACGAAAGAGTGAGTGCCGGGATCTAACGTTACCAAAGGCAGTCTGAAAAAATTACAGACTCGGGGAAAACACAGTTCAGGCAGAGGGAAAACAAACGACACTGAACATACTGTACGCTCAAATCGATGACACTAAACGCATGCCAGAGTTCATGAGCAGCAAGAGTAACTCAAGCACACAGTAGCTCCAATGATAACCACAGGTTTAACACTGAGATACCTTTGAAAAGCAGCAGAGAAGTTAACACATAACAGTGCGGAGAAAACCACAGGGGAAAAGATTGTCCTGGTCTAGTAAAAAATACTGCCAAGATGCAGATTAGCATCAAGCCAAGTCAACCACACACAATCAGGATTCGAACCCAAAGTAAGGAGCGTGTGAGAACTGAGCACAGAAATGCTGGCCAGAACCAACATCAGAGGAGAGAAATCAAGCCAAAGACAGAACAAACAAGCTATTCCTTACTGAATAAAAGTCTAAGTAATTTCATATTAAGAAAAATATATTTCAAATGCATTCAGAAGCAAATGTGGCCAGGCTTCTACTCCAGGAAAAGCAAACTGCCAAAACCCTATAAAAAAAAAAAAAAAAAAAAAAAAAGAGGAAAAGAGGAGGAGAGGACGAGAAACAGAAAGAAAAACAAAACCAAAAGAAAAACACAAAAGAAAAAAAACATAGGGTCCTATGAATATGCAGATGAGGACACAGCAGCACCTCCCTTTTCTCAAGCACCATGGAAGGAAAACAGAGCCTCCAGTTAATAACATCCAGGAAATGTAAAAATAGAAAAAGCAAAAGATTCACAGGCCAAGCAAAGACATCGTCGACATGAGACAGTCTCAAGCAAATGCAACCAAACAGATGAAAGCACGCCCTCAGGCACGGGGGGCACGTTCCCTCTCTGTGAGCCTCCTTCAGCAGAAGCTATGCTAGCACTTTCTCCAGACTCAGTTTGGTTGGCTGCTTCCTCTCTGCCATCATCTCTTCACAAATTTCAAATCTTAAAGCTGCCAAAATCCCCATGCTTTCCTCAGCTGTCTTTTTGTTGCATAGTCTGGCCACCAAAAGCAACGGGAAATAAACTGCCTCTTCCAATGGCACTGGGGCAACCTGGGTGGTTTCTGGCTGCTACAGACTCCCTGAAGTGATTTCCAGTATGTGACTTGGGGCAAAGCAGAGAAAGTGAAGTCTGCTGTGCTGTGTATATGTTCGATATTGTAGGACACACAACCTGCCCATGTCACTCCTGAGTAGAGTACAGCTGGAGCAATTACTGTTGGGCTGATAAATAATCAGTTCACTCATAGATGGAGTTTGGGGAAAAAGACATTCTTGTGCTCAGATTGAAATTAGAGAAGAGTTTTGGCCTAAAGAGAGGGCAAGGGAGGCAATTCTTAGAATGTCAGCATATATCACAGACTTTTCACAATGACATGCTTTGCTTAAAAATGGTCGATGTTACAAAATGTTTTTACTACCTTTAAATGACTTGGTTTGCGTTTTTTTTTTCAGGTCAGAAAAACATTTTCTGTGGACTCAGAAAGAAATATGAATTTATTTTCATTCACCAAAAATACAAAACAACAGCTATGTTTCTTTCTTTCATTTCTAACCAAATCAACCCCCCCTTTTTGAGGATGTCGTAGACTGATCCGGGATGATAGGATGGATCCTTGATACTGCGTTGTGATAGAAATATTTAATTACTGTACCCATGCTTGAAAGCTCATCTTCCCACAGCAGCTCAACTGTCACCTGAATTAAGATAAGGATGTTTATTGTCAACATGCTGGGATAACACATTCCCGCAACCAATGAAATGCTTACAATGAAAGGGGCACAGATACACAGCAGCATCTGACATGCCACAGAAACCTCCAAGCTGGTGGCAAGCAGAAGGGCTTTTTGACCAGAAGCAATGTGTCTCTGGCACTAGCTCACCAGCCCTGCACTGAGAGGTGGTGCTACATCGCAAGACGTAGCCTTACCACAGGGGGTTTTTTGTCCTCTCTAAAGGTAGGATTATCCCCTCAGATGTTAAGAAGACAAAATTTTTCAGCAGCACTGGGTATTTTTGAGTTGTTGCACCTTCTCAGCCCCAGCTCTCCAAGCACGGAAAAGCACCTTTACTGCTTTTTCCCATCTGCCCTTCACACTCTCGATGAGGCCCCCATAAGGCTGCACAAAGCCGGTTACAATTCTCCGCTGCCTATCAAAGCCTTCACAAGAGTTAGGCAGTTGGTGTGTAAAGCTTGCTGCCTACCATGCTGACTAATGTTGTCTGATTGTTCCCTTGTACTCCCCCGTTGGTCCATCTGCACCCATCTGCTGCCTTTTGTCTTCTAATTGAAGTGTAACCACTTTGGGGTAGGAGCCACCTTTCTGGTTATCATTCACACAGCTCCCTGCAGAGCAGAGTCCCAAGTCTGTAACTGGGTACTGGGGACAGCAATGATGATGCATAAGAGGTGACTGCATGTACGTGTGGCAAGGGGGTATGGTGACCCTCCTCACTGTGTGGCATGGACAAGTCAGTTGGAAGACAGCCCCAGACTAGAGCTCTCAACCAGAACACAACCAAGGCAAGAGCAGTCGTCTCCTGTGGCTGGATGGTGTTGCCACATTAATACACTGGGCACAGTCCTCAGGGTTGCCCTGTCCAAGGAGTCAGGTTGGCAACCCCAGTAAAGGTCAGATGGCTACTATCACCCTCATCAGCTACACCAGCACGGAAATGGTAGGAGGCATTCTAACTACAGCCTGGGCTTAATAAAGATCTCCAGATTTTCCAGTATCTGATTTGCATTAGAGGACAAGGTCTCTCCAAGAAGCTGTCATTGTTTCAATGTAAGAATTCCCTCCGGTAGCCGAGGAGTAGGGACTGGTGGAGAAGAGCCAGAATATTTTTCTGCAGGCTCATGAATCATACAAATACACTCCAAAATTCAAGCAAACAAAGTCAGGAACTGCTTCAGCAAGAGGCAGAAAGAGCGAACAGCTTACACTGACATAATATATGGTGGCTAGGAGGAGACACCCAGCTAGTGTCCTCTTTGTTCGAAGAGATGGACTAGCTCATTATTGCAGGATGTAGTAATCTATTCTAATGGTCTGATACGATCAGTCAGCAAAGATACCATTTGATCAGCATGTCCACAAGATTTACGTAGGAGGCTTTTTCAGAAAGATTGTTCCCTTTATCACCTGATCACAAAAGCTTTGTGTGGCACTTGCATCTGCCCTTCTCCTTAGGAGTCAGCGTGAGATTAACATGGCCATAACTAGCCACAAACACATACAGTTACATCCTGGACAACTGTGAGAAGCCAGGCCAAATCCTGACAGTGGGTGCAGCATAGGTGCACAAATAAAGCCATCTGGTTGTCTGATTGAATCAGGGTCATCAACAGAGCCATCAGATGTGACCTAGATCAGGTATCTAAGGGACACTCATTTGGGAGTGGGGTATCCATAAAATATGTATTCTTTGATGCAAGTCTGCTGTCTAATGAGAAGCAAGGGTTCAGGAAATTACAGTCCCTTAGAGAAATGTCCAGAAAGAACACTTTATAAATAAGGGGCAAATGCATTTACAGACTCCCATTCTAATTTCAGCCATATGTGCTTAAATCCAGAACAGTTCATCTGCCCTAAGTGAAGCTATACCCTTCTAAAATCTGGTTCTATGGGAACAGAATCAGACACTAACTCTGAGTAGGTTTAAACAAACTCCTATGCCATTTCTCCTCAGGGACAATGAGTCATAAATCCCCATGTACACAGGGAAATTAGCAAAACAAGACTGATTGGCAAAAACAATCCAATCTTGTCTAACCATAAAAGGAGTCTGTAGGATAAAAAACCCAAACATTTCCTCTATGAAGTCCCAGGACATGCTGTCAAGGTGCCAAAACTCCACACGCAGAGCAGAACCTGACCAAAGGCAATAACTTCTACCCCAGGGAGGCAAGCATACCTGTGCATGCATGTGTAAGTGATCAGAAAGGCTTGCTCAGGTGGGCACCAGACAACACAAGGAGGAAACTGTCTCAAACTATCTAGTCATCTTTCCAAGGGCAGGGGAGGGCCTTCAGAGAGGATGCTTGGATTTGTACAGCTGCAGTTTTCACCTCACAACCCTACATTCTTGTTCCTCTCATGTTTAAAGAATGTTCTTCAGAAAAATGAAATTTAAAAATCTAAATCTTTCCTTCTGTGAGGCAATTTAGCAGGTACATGATTCATACTGGTTCTTCATGGAGTGGCCAGTACCACACAGACCCTCACTAAAAGCCAAGAGTACTGATCAGTCCTCTTCCCTCCCTCCTCTGTTATTTCTGCCACTCAGACATTGCAACACACCCAAAAAAAATGGTGAATATTCCTTTTAATGCACAGAAAGACTTGACATCAGGCCTGAAGGCTGCATCATCATCAAAAGCTACAGCCTCTTCAGCATCTCTGTGGTGTTCATCAGCCCTCCAAAGCTGCAGACTGCAGGAGGTGACAAGTGCCTCTATAAGGGCTTTTGTTTGCAGCCATCCACAATAGCCTTCATACACCAAATGCCTGCTCATACAAAAGGTACACAGTAGACGCCTGCAGAAATGATGTCCTCACTGTACCAGGCTTGAAGTCTTTGCTGATCAGCTTGCCCATAACCTGGGGGGGAGGGGGGGGGGGTCCTATCAAATAAGTCATCTCTTGTGAGACACTCTTCAGGTTCATCTTGTTCATCTAATCACAGAAATGTAGGCTGACAGAGAACCACAAGAGATCGTTTACAGCATCCACCAGCTCTGAGATGGGACAAGATAGATTTAGACCCCGCGCTGTTGGATATTTTTCTATGTGTCCTCTAGCAAATGAGCCTCACCAGCAAATGAGCCTCACCATGTCTCACCATGCTAACAATTAGACAGCTCCCTACATATCTAACTGAAATCTTTCTGCTTGAAAATTTAGCATATGTCGTCTTCTTTCTGCTTACTGTGGACATGAAAAGCAACTGACCATAATGTCCTTTTTTCAACAATGATTTAGATGTCCAAAGACATCTAAATGCTCCCCTTCCTCTTTTTTTTAGATAAAACAAACTTTATTTTCCCATTTTTCTTTTCTTGATCCTTGTTTCCTTTCTGTAGCTCCCTCCCACATCGCAAGGGAACCCTTCCCAAGCACAGATGGGCATAACACTGCTCTGTCCCAAGCAGGGGACAGTGTCAAACAAGTTCACGAGCTCACCTTATGTGGACTACAATCCAGGCTGAACACATCTCTGGAAAGCCCATGCAGCAGTGAGCAGCAGGACCATTTTTCACCCTATTGCAGTGTTAGGAAGTACTGGAAGTCTACAGTCAGTGAGGCAGCTGACAGCATGTCACAGCAAATGGCCCCACTCCCAGGGAGCACTAATGTGTCCAGCAGTGTAGGGGAACAGGCTAAGAGTAGCCTGTCCATGAATTAGTAATCATGGCCACACCAAAGGCTAGAGGAAGCAGAACAGATGCTGCTAATTGATTTTCAAGAGTTCAAAAGTCAAACACTGATAATTATTGGAGCAGCAGCAGGCAAACATTTTATCTGCTGAAGGGGGGGTGAGGGTTGATAGGGGCAAAGGATTAGCACATGCAGCAGGAAGAATGAATCTTTCAGCATAAGTTTCCCATCTGTCCTCCTCTAAGATGGCTTGCTGTGGCACCCTGACCAAAGCCATCACCTGGGGCTTTGCTCGTCCTGCCAGGAGTGGGAGTTACTGGAGCATGCGTGGTAAGAGATGTCCTAAGGAACCTGCAAATCAAAGGGCTCTGTGGGGTGGCACAAGAGGTTGCTGTCATGAGCTGCATGGAAAGGTGCTCGGAATCCCCAGTGACACACCTAGAGGAAGAGGCAGAGAAGCATCAGCAAAAGGGAGAGGCTGAGAACAACCTCGTGATGGAAGTGATGCAAAACTCACTAGAAATTAGAGAAAGAATCCCAAAGAAAGCCTCAGAGACAGTAACATTTGTGTCATCCCCAGGTTTGCTGGGGGAAAGTGAGGCAGCAGACAGGAGGAGCTGGGAGCTAATGGGACAGGACTGCTGTGCCCTGCCTCAGCAGAGAAGGTGGATGTGAGCAAAAGCTGGATAGCAGCACTTGCCAGCTCATGAAAGGACCATGAACGCAGAAATAAGCCCTCATCATGTGTGGGATTATAGGAAAGCAGAGGAGAAAGGGAACCAGTAAAGTAAAGAAAAAGCCTGGGTGAAAACTCTTCCCACACAAAATATTACAAGCCACAGACACAAAACCTAGTGTAGTATAGAGCCTCTGGCTCACCTTGTGAGACCTCTGTCCCCAGCTCATCACTGCACTGAGGCAGGGCCCTTCATGGGGCATAAGGGTGGACCTCCTTCACCACCTCCATCTGCATACCTGCCCCTCTATGACAAATACAACAGGGGCATCTAGGCACCCAAAACACACCTAGGCTGTCTGGCCAGTGAAGCAAAGAGCTCTACTAAATAGCTAATTAAAAGGTAGTGAGGGAAGGCATGCAGCATTCTGCCCCTAAGGAGCAGAGAACAGAGAAGTGAATGAAATGCAGCACATTTGCTTGTCACAAGAGGAATTGTTACTCATGAACAACAAGAGCAGAAGAGCTTAGGTTACTGTCCCTTTCCAGAGAGTGGTTGATCTACGTGTTCTTTCATGATTGTCAGCCCTACAAGGCTTCAGTCTGTCTGAAGGACAAGGAGGAGATTTTTCATCATGAGAGTCTGGGGACAGGTGTAACTTTTCTGGAAAATGAATTTCTGTTCTGAAATAACTGGTGAGATTTTGAAGATATTTCTTCCCAAATTGGGATGAAAAATCAAAATCTCAAAAAAATTCACAGACCTAAACTCCTGAAACAGTTCAGTCACTGTCTGCATCTTTGCTGCTCAGAAAATGGAAGGCTTCACACCTGTTTTAAAACATTTCTTTATATATATATATATACACCCCTCATGAGACATACTCCTCACAATCTATTTGCCATCTTTCAAGAATCAACTGCACCAAGCCAGAGGAGACTAATAAAAATGATCAGAAGAATAGAAAAAATGACCGACCAGGAA
Source organism: Balearica regulorum gibbericeps (assembly GCF_011004875.1). NCBI lineage: Eukaryota > Metazoa > Chordata > Aves > Gruiformes > Gruidae > Balearica > Balearica regulorum. The sequence continues at coordinate 54,622,315 of NC_046184.1, forward strand.
AGCCTGAACAAATTCTTGTTTAATCTACAGCAAAGATGACTAGGAGACAACATGATAGAAGCCTTCAAACATACATAGGGAAGATAAAAAGAGAAAGAGAATAAACAATTCTCTGTGTCCACTAGGGAGATGCCAAGTAGTAATGGACTTAAACTGCAGTCAGGGAAATCTAGGTTAGACATTAGAAAAACTTTCCAGGGTAAGGAAAAAGAAGCTGTGGAAGAGATTGCCTCATGATTTCCTGCAGTTTCTAGCATCGAAGGACTCTCAGAACAGGTGAGACAAACATCTGTCAGGAATAATTTCAGTCTAGTTGATCCCTCCCCTGGGCACGGGGAGGGACTAAGTGACCTCTTGACGTTCCTTCCAGGCACAGCATCTGACTATGGATAAAAGTGTGCAGCAATGTAATTAAAGACTGAGCTTTAGTGAACACACACAAGTGGACTGAATGCAGCCTTTCATCTCTCGTCTCCTACTGCCTGAATGTTTGACTTGGAAACTCTCCTGCACTTTGCGCAGTTTCTTCTATATATTGCCTAGAAGTTGCCAGGACGAAGCACCTTGCTAATATAGCAAAAATTAGTGAGAGTTTGGATGATTTTACACCGCAAATCAATGTACTTACAAAGGTATTGGGGTTGTGTGCTAATAATATATGAATAATTTATGGCTTGTTTTGTGGCATTGCCTGGGAGCTGCTGTTAAGGGCCAGCATTCTGCTTTGCCTGTCTCTCTGCAAACATGGAACAAAATGATGATCTTTGCCACAAAGAGCTCTCTTTCACCCTTATATTTTAATGTTTGCATTTCTGCTGAATGGAGAAAATTAAGAAAAAGAGTATGAGGTTCTAGGTATGAAAGGTATCTGCCTGTGATCAGAGCATGCTGGAGATGACTTCTGTGTTTTCCCGGAAGAACCTGCCAGCGTAAAATTCAAACAGCTCAGAGTTCAATTATAATAATCTAATTTTCCCACTGAGCGAGACATCCACTTCAAGGTAAAATATCTATGTTCAGGAAGCACTATGGGCTTCTCATACCACTAATACCATAGTTCATCACAGTCTCATTTCAATCCAGTCCCAGCTCCTACAAAATGAATAACTGTTCTGGTTTATGGATGCCAAATAGTGTCCCCAGACAGCAAGGCTCAAGCAGGTCTCAGGTCTAACCCCAACACTACAGCTCACCAGCATCCCTTCCACTAATTGTCTGGTTCATTTGAGAGACCACAGATACGCTCTAGTGACTGAACAACCCCCGAGCCCTCACTGAGGGTGTAACAGGGCAATGCATGTGAGAAGTAGGATAAAAACAGGACTGGGTTTAGCTGTGCCTCCCCAGAGCCTGCAAAGCATTCCAGCAACAGATTCGCCACAGCTGGCCCTGCTGATAATCCCTAGCAGGATTCATGCTGCTACTGCCGCGTTTTCCAGCTCTGACAATCAAGTTTTCCTTTGTGAGAACAAATTTGGTGCCAGCTAGGAACAAATCCTCCTGGACTTTGCCTGGTGGACTTTAGCAAAGCTATGTGATGGGCAGAGCTTGACACGAGGTCTCTGCAGCCCGAGCTTTGCCTGCCCACCCCCTGAGCAGCCAGCCTGCCTCCAAACACATCCAAGGGTTGACCACACATGCTGATGCCATGCCATACATTTCCTCATGCTCCTGTCCCACTGAGACCTCTGCTGACTCTCCCAGACCATACACTGTCATCTGGTCTGCACAGTGCCAAGACCATGAGGTAGATGGGTCTTCACCAGCAGCACAAGCTGTGGCCTTTCATCCTCCTCCCAAACTCCTGTGACAACTGAAAGATCTTAGTGCTTGTCAGGCACTAATGCAATGGCTCCTCTGCCTCCGTCAAAAGTTGTTCCTCCGGCCCTCTTCTGAATGCACTTCTCCTGACAGCCCCCTACCTCATTCTCATTTGCCCATGAATTTCTTCCTTCCATGCAGGCCACTTTGAAGTCCGCGTAGGGAACAAGCAGCCAAAGAGAGAAGGCTTTTCTCTGCCTGGTGGGGCAAAGGGGCATTTTTCTAAGCCAAACACGTGATCGCATCCAGATTGAGCTCTGCTTCATATCTATTGAGTGCTCTGCTGAATTCTCCTTGCTTTTGCTCTGACTTCTCACCCCCATCACTTTTTTATATCTTATTTTCTTAGTCCTCAAACTACCTCCTTTACTTCAATTCAAACCCTCTTGGAGTGCATGTTCAGAGCCTGGACCACTGACATTTATGTGGGAGGTGAAATGAACCAAAGCTTTGCACTAACACAGAAATCCACACCATTTCTAAAACAGTGCTTTGGGTTACATGCAAATTATTCAGAAATATGCAAATTTGGATCTTTGAACAACTCAATATGATCTCATGTACACATCCTACTTAATGCACCATCCCATTGCAAATGACAGTGGCCAGATATATCAAACACAGTTAACACTGGCATATATTACTAAGTATGGTTGTAGCTCAACCACAATCATTTAGCATACAGAACTTCACTGCCTCCAAGCCATGCAGAGAAATATTTTCTGTCTCTGCCATTGAAATCCATGGCACAGAGGAAGTCTCTTCTCTGAAAGGCAGGAAAACTTATGTTCAGAGGTTACAGAAGGGAAGCTGATGAATTTTCTATCCACACTAATGGAAGAACGTAATGGCATCCTGCATGGAGAAGACAGTAGCCTGGGTATTGGACCAATGGTCTAGGATGCAAGGAGGTGATTGCCAGCCCTTGCTAAGAAGTACAGAAAGATGGGAGGGATTATTCTCCTGGAGCCTTCCTCCATCCTCTTCCTCCCTGACACCATTTGAGAATTACCAAACATGTCCTACCCTCTCCCACTTCCTCTCCTTGGTCAGAAGGATGATCACCAGCTTGGGATGCATCTGGTATCCGTCCTCACTGAACGACAAATTCCTGCCTTCAAAGGTGACGTTGATCAGGTACCTGCAGGAGAGAGAAAAGAGCGAGGAGAATGTTAACGCTTGGGAACCAAACCCAAAATGAGAGCCTGCCCCCCACCCTGTAGCTTACACCAGGATGGTAGGAGCACAGTGCAAACAGTGTTATGAAGCTGGGGACAGCAAAGGAAAATCCAAGAGGAACAGGGTGGGAGAAAAAGGACAATTACTCCAGGAACTGGGACAATCAGGCAAGGCAAGGCAATTGCCCCCATTTTGTGACTGGAATAGGGAAGTGTTGTCCCATGTTGGCACTCAGTGAATTCCTGAAAGTATGACTAAGAGTCACATGCAAACATGTGTGGCCATAGTCCTTGATTTCCCCTAATCCCAAAGGGCAGAAAGATCCATAGCAATTATCTGTGTAAACACGCTCCACAGCCTACACTTTGCTCACTTTCCAAAGGGGATTCACACGTCATTTGAGGACAGCGATGGCGTACAGGTGAAGCAGTGGAGACAGCCTCCCCCCAGCCCAAACACTGAGGCAATGATAAGGAAAGCTGCAGAAAGCAGAGGAAGGAGCAGCACACCTGCAAGAAGATCCATCCCTACCAGAGCCAGCATGCCTCACAGGGCCCAAAGCAATCCTCTGAAGCAGTTTAGGAATAGGGACAGTGGATGTGGAGATAGTCCAGTGAAAGTCCTTTTCCCTAGGGACAGAGTCATGCCTTATACCCAGCAAGATCAAACCAAACGGTGATCAAGCCCTGCAAATCCCTGCAGCCAACTTTAATGATTCTCTTTGTCTGGAAAGGGCCCGTCACTTCTGCACAAGGCACCCCCCTTTGGGGCATCTCCTGTCAGCTGTACAAATGGACTATTAAACAGTCCGGGCTTCAATCTTATTTATCCTAAGGCCTCTTCACTCAGCTCTGGCAGTGGGGAAGACCTTTAAGTGGACCGAGATTACAGCTACACTCATTTCAAGGCCTTGCTGCATCGAGAATGCATGTTAAAGTGGTGTTCCTGTAAATGAGAATCAGGTCTACTGTTTTCTTAACTGTCATGCCATCCAGAATGACACTGTGGGGAAGAGGAGGAGGCAAATACACATTTCACAGTTCAGTGGCTTATATGACATCTTTGTGGCTCTCTGACAGTTTCCCCTGTTTATATATTTCACTTCAACTCACAATCCTGTTGCATGAAGTAGATTTTGCTTTTATACACCTGCTCTGGCACCAGTAACATCATGTCTCTGTGAGAGGCAGAGGTGACCAAGCTGCCTGCAGGGCTAGCCCCAGTACTCTGCCCTCCCGTGCTTTGCCCAGTTCTCTTACAAATTACACAAGCAACATTTCCATTACAGATGTGAGAGGTTCTTCTGCTCTATTACACCATGACACCAGGAAACAGTTCCTGATATTCAGCTTCAGTTTGTCCCTTCTGAACTCAATTTGAACCAATTTCAAGAAAAAAAAGAAAAAAAAAATCTGTTCTTTCAGTGGGTTCACACTTTTCCACTATCCACACACACTCCCTGCTAATTTAATGAAAGCATTGGTAACAGGGAAACTTCTTCAAACAATTAAAAAAGCAGGTCATGATTTTAGCTTCTTCATTTTCACAAACTTTTTTGTCCTAACTCCGTTGATCAACCAACTCATCCACTAATTCCCCGTTACCAAGTGCTATCAGCAATTATGTTTACTTCTACAGGAAATTCCATACTTGCTCCGTTTGTGACCTTCAGGGAATGTGCACAGCATAGGAAACACAGCCATAAGGGAGCCCAGCATGAAACATTTGCAACAGGATGATTTTCCAAGGCAGACTATTGATTATTTTCCAAAAGCCAGACCCATTCAGCACCCAAACACTGACAGATCCCCAAAACATCAGCCGTGTGGAAAATCTTAGCCACGCAATTGTTTGCAATGGTGTGAAAGATCCCATGTCAGGACCACACATGCTCTTTTTCTGGCATTTCTTCCCAGCCGTTTGCATTGTTCTGGTACTGAGGAATGCCAGGCACAGACCATCGCCAGGTATGTGCAGCCTATCAGACCTATGTAAGGTTCTGGTGGTGGGAAAGACCTTCCAGTGACCAAGATTACAGCTATACCCATTTCATTACTTCTCTGCACTGGCCACTAGAGTAAAGACAAAGCAAGGCTCCAAGAAGATGAGGATGCCATTAGCCTGATGGGAGGTGCAGCTTTATATGTCAGTCATTAGAAAGCAGTGCCAATATCTAATTAAACAAACAGCAATATTAAACAGTTCTCAGCCCTCTTTCCCCTCCTACATCTCCCCACCTGAGAGTGATGCCACTATGGGAATCTCCCTTGTACAGCCTGACAAAAAGAGTTCACAGAAATCAGCAACAGATATGACACAAGAGACTGTAATTTCTATTCGTTTCCACTGGAAAGATTAGAACCACTAATAATAATCAAGGAGGGATCATCAGTGACTCCGATCCTTGGAGCTGCCTTGAGATTTACACTTAAAGCGGCACTAAAATCCCTCGCTTCGCACCTTAATGACTGAAATTAGTCTCCAAATTTGGCACAGTAACTCTTCAGAGGGTTTTCTCTCAACCCATTAGCAACATGTTTACCAAAGTTTTCAGGAAGAGTGCAGCAGCAGCAGGTCCCCCACTCCACCCCCAGCTTTCCCTGCACTCCTGCGGCTTGCTGGATCCTGTTGCCTAGATGAGGACGCAGGGTAAGAGCAGCACCTCAGGTGCTGTGGGGCTTGCTCAGGTGCACTGGGAAAGGGGACGCCTTCAGGACAAAGCGTCAGGGCTTGAAGGACTCCCTGGCAAGCCAAGTCGGCAGCGTGCTGCAAGGCAGCCACACTCGAGTGGCTCTGCCTTCCGTCACTACCGCAACGAGAGTCATCCCCTTCAGCAGCAGCGCTGCCCTGGTATGCCAGCACTTCTGCTGCCTGCTCTGACCAGGGGGATTTGTTTCCTCCCTATAGCCTACACACACTCCAGTCCCCAAATCAGCAACCAGGGGGCTGGGAGATTCCCTGGTATGTCTGCACTGAGCCACCAGCTGCAACAGAGGCACAACATGAGGGCAGCAGGCTGTGCATGCAGGTGAGGTAACTCAAGATGAAACTGCCTGTAAAGGGCTTAATCCATCATTCCCTGGATGTTTTGGACTCCAAGACAGAGAGAGAAAGGGGGCGTGAGGGGGGCAGACACAGGTAATTTAATTTAATTTAATTTGCTAGAAACGCCTTTCAGCAAAGAATTTTGCTTACGTGCGCGTTTCTGGAGCTGCTAGGTGCAACCACAGAAGGGTCAAGCCCTTCCCCAGCCCAGTGGAGATGCAGCAGCCACACTGCCCAAACTCAACCAGGTGGGAGCAAAACACACACAACACTGTGGAAACAGGCTGACATTGTGAGCCCCGTGGTACGGATGAGCAGGCAGAACAAAGAAGTGACATGTCCTTGGGCACAAAGCAAGTCAGACTCAGGGGGACCCAACTCCCCATCCTGTGCTCTCACCATTAGGTAACATCATCCATCCTAGATGTGAGGCTGACAGCCCTGCAAGCTAATGGAGAGTCTTTCCAAGGTTGGTTGGCATATGAAATAGAGCATTAAAACCACATCAGATGGCCAATTTAGGACTAGCAAGAGATGATGACATTTTAAATGGTTCCAGCTAGTGATGGGGAAAGCCATCACAGCCACAAGGTAAATGTGGCAGGCAGAGGGGACTTGGGGGGAGACAGGGACGGTGTTAACCAAACTCTTCTCTGCCCCAGAGATAGCTCTGAAGGAGATGTGTTTCAAATCAGCACTAACCACTCTTACTTCTGCCTCCAGTGCCTTGCTGGGAATCAGCTCCTCCTGAAGCTGCTGACTGGGTGCGCAAATTTGGACAATTCCTGGTTCAGTCCACCACAGTCCAGGCCTCACGTGTGCACACACACACACACACACACTCCCCTGCACCCTGTCAGTGCTTGTTACGCTCCAATGAGACAAACGGTCTGTCTGAAATGGCATGATTATCCTAACATCGACCGCTTCCCTGAATAAGACAGGCCACATAAATAAAACAGCCGCTCCACCATCAGCATCAGGGAGTCATCTCAGCGGTCCAGCACACAAGGGAAAAACAGGGTGTAGGTGGAAGGTGGGGAAAGAAAGGCTATGGGATACCTCAGCTGGAGAGGATTTGCAAGGTAAAAGGCAGGTGGAGTTTGATGCAGGGTAATGGGGATGCAGACTACCATCAGACTCTTTGGAAACTCACTGTAGTGTGAAATACTGAGGCCAGTTCAGCAGCACAACAGCAGTGAGATGAAGGCATGCACGGCCTGCAGAATCTACATAGTGAAATAGCCTTTTTCTTTCCCCTAGAGACAGCATTAAAAACCCACCAGCCAGAGGTACCAGGGACAGGCATACCTGCCTGCCCAGACCCACTTTATGCTCTGGAAAGAGCAAAGACGAGCGTGCTACTGCATCTCAGCACAAATGCCCACAGCTCCAAACCATGCTCCCTCGCCCAGCCCCAGCAAGACCTGCCCAGGCTGGGCTGATGCAAACAGCCTTGGCAGAGTGCATCAGTCCTGCCCTCCAGCAGGTTCTGCCCACCCCGCAAGCCTGCTCCTGGATGAGGATGGACAGACACAAAGGTGGGTGGACTCAAAGGACAGGGAAAAGTGAGTTTAGAACCAGTGTATTTATCTACAAATGGGAATTCTGACATTCAAGTGGCAAGTGATTGACAAATAAAGGTTTAACCAGCACTAACTATGCCGTTAATAGCTTCTGCTCTCATCTGAGAGACTGAAATAGTATAGATTTTTTTTAACGAGAAAACTGCAACTGATCCCTCTGACTTCTGATTTAAACCTCCATTCTCCAAACCCATGGGAAGCTTAAAATAATACAGACAATTTTTCTCCATACCATTGCTTGACATTTCCATGGCTGCCTTTGCCTCAGAGGACAGCCAATACATGCATGACAGCCACCCAGACCCAGCTGCAAGTGCACGAGGTCTCAAGAGACAAGACAGTCTCCAAGAGATATCAAACCAAAGTGGTCACCCCCAAAAAGATGAGAATGGGGTCCTCCTGGGCCTTTGATCAAACTTCCCCATGGCTGGTACTGACCCTGGCTGAGCCTTTCAGAGACTCTCCCATCGCTCACTGCCCTGCACTGCCCCAGCCTCCTGCGTTGCCTCCCACTCCTGCGGTGCCAGTGGCTTGTGGAGTTGTGAAAGGCGGGCACATCTGGCTGTGTCTGTGTAACATCTGTCCAGTGTCAGGTACAATTTACAGCAAAAGGATTCCATGCAAAGGGCACGAGTGCAGCTGATTTTACATAACAAGGGGCATGGACTCTGTTCTTTCTGCTATCATGAAGAACAAAACCAAAACAAGATAGGAAAAAAATAGAAGCAACCATTGACTAGGAAAATTAAATCTTAAAGGAACAGTATGTCACTCCTCTTCATTTGCTCCTTTCTCTCGCACTGTCAGTGTTACCACTGAATCTGCAGAGATGCACTGCGAGAAAGAAAGCAAGCATTGAAAAGAGACCAACCAAATTCAAAATTGTGCAGGCATCCTGCACCAGAAAATCTGTCCCAGCTACAACCATTTTATACTACTGAGAACCAACCTGACCAGCAGGCTTAGAAAAATGCCCAGACCTTCAAGATTGTTTTCATTAAGCAAAGAGGTTAGGAGAGCATCTAGATTAGGAAATATCCCTCAGGCTAAAACATACCAGAGATATAAGGGATTAATTTGATTTCTCCCTGCTGTCCACACCTTTTTAAAAGACAAGAGGGCAGATACCGGGCTGGAATAAATCAGTGATATTCAGCTGACATCTATGGAGTGATACTCTTTGATCTGCTGAGATTCTGACTCCTCACTTCTAGGAAGATGAATTTTCTTGGTGTTTGATCCTGGCCTGTAAAATACCCATTCCTGGTGGAAGAGAAATTTCTACTGATCTGTCCTTGCTGTTTCTCCATCATATTCAACAAAGTTGTTTTGAAAACAATGTACATGTGTGCTGAGACTTCCAAGTGACAGCTCCTATATACAGTGGAAGGATGAATCTTTTCCATCACTCCCTCTCTTAATCATAAAGAAATGGTACTTCCACTTTATTTCCCATTTCTTCTATTTATCTACCATGAATTTGTCATTTCAGAAAGACTCTGAGCTGACAGTTCCAGGGGACTGAGGATATATCTATCCTTAGAGAACGTAGGAAGCCAGAGCAATGGCAGGGCCACTTTCCTACATGCATTGCTTGATCCTAATGAGACGGGACCATTCCTGAGAACAAGAAGCGAAGCTCACTTTCCACAGCCTGTGCAGTCTACAGCCTCCCTCCTGAAAATGTAAAAGGAAACTCATGCACTGCAAGCACAGAGGTTTGCACCATGGACTGATGTCCATCAGGAAGCGGCCAGAGTGGAGACTCGTTGCGCAGGGTCACCAAATTACCCCTCCTCCTGATGGGGAACATGGGGTCAGCTCCAACCTGGGGCAGAAATGACAGTAATGACAGGTGAAAGGCTGTTCAGTGAGCTTCAGAGTTTCCACAATAGCTTTTTTACCCATGTACCTAATACCATCTAGGACCTGATCTCCCATTTGCTTTTGGTCCTACGCAGTCATTGCCTTTGATAGAAAGGGGGAGAGAGGTGCTGCCATTCATGTCTACAGGCATTTTACACCCCCTTTGCCAGGGTGCCACTCACAGTGCCAAGGCCAGACTGTGACAGCCAGGTCATATGTAGGAAACGTAGGTATAAATTAGGATGAGGTGACCTGTTTGTGGAAAAAAAGGCAGGATAAATCTTCATTTTGCCCCATCTGCTATGTTGGTCACAGTAATATCTTGAAAACCCAACTAAAGCCAAATTTTTCTCACACACATCCTGAATGACCTATTTTCACAAATGCCAGAGCCAGGAAAAATTACCTATCAAAACCACTTTTTAAATGGAAAAGGGGAATAAGAACTTGGCAACAACATTTTCTCATGAGGAGGTCAACATTTTGTCAGAAAGAAAGAGAACCATAGATCTGAACACTGTAATGACATTGGACAGAAAATGAAGCTTCTGGCATAGTCATGCTCCCACACAGTCTGGTCTGTTGCGTGACACCTTCTGCCCTTCATTTTATGGATTAGAGCCCCAGTTGAAATACATCTGCAATGTACCACCCTGAAAGAGTCCTACACAAGGAACAGCATCAGCTCAATGGGGGAAAGGATATCACTGGAGATTTAGTCCATCCAAGTTTCATGAAGGAGAAACAGAAGTATAAAAATCCCATGCTCCTAATCACAAGAGACAGCAAATAGGATTTCCATGGCAAAATCTTCCATTTTAAATCCTAAATATTTGATTTACAACTTTTCTTCCAAAATTATATTTTTTGCTGGGAAATTGACACAGTCCTAACTAGCTTGAGAATATACCTCTACACCTTCTGGCTTCACTAGAGATAAAATAGAAAGAAGGAAAAGTGTTTTAAGAGCATACACTGGTTAAAGCTGGAAATATCTATAAAACTCATAGGAAATCAGTCTATTCTCAGAAAGTTTTTTTTTATCCAAAAAGCTTTGATAAAAACAAATATACTTTTGAATTGACTCACCAAACCTTTAAGTAATAGAAAATAGCTAATAGAAAAATAGCTTTAAGGTCAAAATTGTTACACTGACTGGATAAAATAAAAACTAAATGTTCAATCCAAAATTGGATCAAGCTGCAAAGCTTTACTGAGTTAATAAATTCCTGCCAATTACTTTTTTAAAGTATTATTTTTTTATTTCTACGTCTTTCCATCCTTTCTTATTCATTAGGAACAGATAACATATCACTTTTCTCTGAAGAAAAAATAGTCTTCAAGGTATTTCTCCCATTTGAGTGGACTAAAAATCTGCTTACATGGGGCAGTAATAGCACAGAAAATTACATTTGTCAGAACAACTGACAATGGGTCATAATTATGTCTTGGCATCCACCTAACAGGTCACTGATGGAAGCTATACTGCTAGGAACAGGCAAATACTGAAAGGTTAAGCAATGTCCTTCAGATCTGTTTATCTGTCTTAGGGCACAGTCATACAAACATTGATAGGACAAGCAGTCACAGAACAGAAGTTAAATGAGGCTCTTCACAGTGATTTTTAACCCAGGATGATGTTTTTCAAGCTCTGTCAGTTTGCAGAGCCTTAAAAAATATTCCAGCTGAACTGCTGTCCCCATACAGTGAATTTAATCCCACTAACAACAGCCTTAATTATTTTTGCACATCCCTTAGACATCTCCCATGGACCCACATGACTGTTGACCACAGCTTAAAACAACTGGCCTAGTAAATGCGCATGTCAACAGCCCCTTTGGTCTCTTGAAGGTGGCTGGTGTGTTGGGAGTCAACCATCAAGACATCTCGGTATTTAGCCACTGCTCATTCCAGTTTCTGTCCTGGGACTCAAGACAGAAAGCAGATGAGCACACCAATTTTCCTCTAGAGCTTTCAGCACTTTCTTGCTTATGGAAAAGCACTCAAATCTGCCAGAAAGGTCCCTCTCACCACTGCTAGAAGCTAGACAAAACTAAACTAGCTGGAGAGATTGAAATAAATCCCTTTGTTACATTCTCTGAAACAGCAGACTAACTTAACTTTTTCAACGCACCAAGAAACCACAAGTGATTTTGGGGTTATTCAATGTTTATCAAGTGTTGAAAGCATTCACGCATTTGCAAGGGCAGCAAATTCACAGTGCTCACAGGAGCAGAGCCATTGCCCGCAAGGTCCAAAAGTGTGACTGGATTTTCCTGGGTCTGTAGCTGTTCAGCCAAGATGGCACCCTATCACTTTCTGTCTTCCCCTATCGCATCTCCATGGGGGGATCGATTAAAACAAACAAGCCAATAATCACTCCCATCGGTAACTGTGGGGGGGTCTGGAGACTGCTACTCCTTCGCCAGAGGAGCCGCTCTCTGCTGCTGCTGCTGCTCCCTCTCCTTCTCCCTCTTTCTCTCCCTCCGTGGGTTGATGTTTCCATGGAAACGTGTTCTTTAGTGCCGCTGAAATTACATTGCATTTAAAGCATTAACCCTTCCTTGGGCTGAGGAAGGTCTCAGAACAATTAGAGTTCTTTTGTTTGTTTGTTTGGGGTTGGGTTTTTTTTTGTTCCCCCTCCCCTTCAAACTTCCTTGCGATTTTTTTTTTTTCCTTGCAGCATTAGCAAAACCTTGTTCTTCCCAAGAAGACCTCCCAGCTAGCATTTGTCTGACAAGGGGCACAGGATGCACCACCAGTGGGGTAGTATCTAATTTAAGATTTCTTTTTTCTTTTTTTTTTTCTATACAAAACCATTAACATATTTCTCTCCACGCTACAGGCATAGTGGGAGAAATGCTGCAGTAGCAAAGAAAGTGAAGAGTAAGACAGAAAGAGAAGCAAGCAAGCCACGAACTGGCACTTGTGGAGCACACAGTTTCAGTTTATACCAGAGCTGAACCCCTTGTAGCCCCACACTGAGCCGCAGCTTCTTCATTGCAAAGTGCTGTAATCGTGGACCTCGCCACTCCTCCTCAAGCCTGCCTCCTCTTCCTCTTCACAATCACGTCTGTAATTAGCCATCCTTGTATTCACTTGCAGTTAGCACCCCAAAAGCTACTGTAACACTTGTTGCAATCAGTACCCTCCTCACCACCAGCACCCTTCCCTGTGCCACTGCTTCTCCACCCAAACTGCCATCTCTGCCGTCCTTCCCGTTGGCTGTCTATTGCCAGGCATCACCTTCATCAGCACTTCCAACGCAGCCATTGCTGGGGCACCGATGTCTTCATCACTGCCAGCTCAACCGCACAACCACTTGCACTTTCTGTGCTCCCACCGTGGGCCAACCAGGCTCTGAAAGCCAAGATGTAGCCATCCAGGTGCTCCCTGGACCCCAGGTCCCAACTCAAAAATTACTCCGCAAATCCTCTGCCTCAACCTTTACTTATCCCCACCCTGGTCACAGCCATGTGTGCTCTTCTTCCACTGACATCATCCCTTTTTCAAACAAAATGTAAAAGGGAGATAAATACCAAGTATCTCCTTCCAGTCTTTCCCTACAATCAGGCATGCCTCCCTTCTGCCTCAAAGTACCATGACTTGACAGCTTGCAAACCCCTTTCATTACCTCTACCTGCATAGCTACAGGGTCCATATTCCCTTGCACCATCTATTTTGGGTTTCCCAACACACACTGAATGCTTCAAGCATATCTCACCGTTCTCAACTCTTGCCCCAAAAGTCAGAGTGTGAAGCCTCCTGCTTCGAGCTGGGTGCATATGTAGTGCTGTGAGGATGGATCAGTGTGGGAGGAAGATGCTATTCTGAAATGAATGATAAATATGGATAATAAACTCAGCCTAAGTCTTCTCTGCCTGTCTCTAGTGGGTTCCCAATATGGGAGATAGAAATATCATGGGTACATTTTGAACACGGCTGGGAACGCTGCCAAAGTCCTACTCAGAGTTCACACATTTACATCATTTATATCACATCCGACTTGTGCCTTGTATTATTAACTTTGTAGAGTGTTTTGTGATGTAGTTTGTAGTCCAGGCTCTGTTAAATAAAGTCACCCGCCCTCTCTCTGTTCCTTTTGGTAAGAGAGAGTGAGTGATGTCTGGGGCTACACAAGGTCTTACTAAGCACAAGGAGGGTGACTGTGTCTGCTGATATGGTCAGTGCACTCGTACATTCTCACACAATGCTCTGGAAAATCTTTTGGGATCCATCCCTGAGGCCTGAAAGGTGCAAAAAGAAAGGAAATATTTGCTTTCTGGTCAACAGTTCAACTCCTAGCCCAGATTGGTAGTGAATGAAGATTTTTTTCTCTGCTGCTGGATGTTCAGGAGCCTGTGAAACACACGGATGGGGTCCACCTGACAGCTGCCCAACATGGCAGTGCAACTACTCAGGCTTCTTCCTCAGCAGTGTCAGAAAAGAGGTTGAAGACAGAAGGAGACAAACAACCCAGAGCATGGGACTGAAGAAATCATGTTCATCTAGAACAGAGCAAAGGCATATCGACAAGGAAAGAGGTAGAGCATTGCTGACAGGTCAGGCTTTTTGCTTTCTGTGGGACAGACCACAGTCTTTGGCAGTTGAAAATCCATCACCTTCCAGGAATTCATGCAAAAGAAGAGAAGTTACAATGACCCAGCATTGTGACTTTATGGTTTTGTAAATCAATACTTTTTCCAACAGCCTGAAAAGATTCCAGGTTATACTCCATCACCTACTCCACATGCCCAATTTAGACTCTGTGACTATTACGGCATCTGAGGCCAAGCGAGCAGCAAGTGACTCAGATGCCTGGTACACACAGACAATGGGGAGAGGTAACCACAATGCGTAGGTTAGGTGTCTGCAGCAGGCCACCTGAATGTAGTTGTCCATATAAAAAAGAAAAAAAAGTGCATTCTCAATGTTTCCTGAACAAGAAAAGAGAGAGAAAGAGTCAACTTCAGCCCGTGTTGCTGCATCTCCAGTGAAGTAAATGTGCCATTTTACTCTAGAGCTGCATTTGATCTTGAATTACTCCTCTGCTTCTTCGCCAGGAAAAGGTCAGTTTAAAGAAGCCTCAGGCATGATGCTAACATCGCATTCAATAAAAGACTCTCAGGAGGTCTGAAATAAGTACAAGGTCCAAATTCGGGATATATTATCTGAATCCTTCCCTTCTCCCTCCTGAACAGTCAGAGTGGGAAATATCCCAATAATATTTCTTTGCTCAGGAGACTTCCAGGCCTCCTTGGACCTAGAAATACTGTGAATAAGGTTTTCCAACACACATCGGAGTGTCCTAGGCCACAGTGTCCGCTGCGGGAAGCCTGAACACAGCACAGATGGAAACAGCAAGTGTGCTGGGAGTGAGACGAGAACATTTCCATGGAGAGTGCAGCAGAGGATCAATTCCCACATCTACTACGATACCACAGCTCCCTCCAGTTCAACCAGCTCTGCTACCCAGAGCAGCACAGCTATCAGAGTACCCCAATGCTTTTCAGACATATCCAGGTGACTGTATTTCATTTGAGCAGAAACTTAACTGATTTCACCTTTAATTGGTGCTTAAGCTAACAAACTAACCCACAAACCTCACACACAAGCCCTGATAGAGTGTGGACATACCCTGAGACGTTAGGATTTAGCATGAGGACCAGGTGGGATAATGTGGGCTCTAGTTCTGGTCTCATTCAGTACCTTTGGCTGCATCATTTCCGCAGCTCTTGCTGTGCACATATTGTGGCAGCGTATGAGTTGTCTGCACCCTTTTCTGTTGGCAGCAGTCACTATGATCACTTCAGAAGAAGCAGCCTCCAGAGGAGGCACCTTTCAGAAATCTTTCACTCCTTTTTCTCCAACATGTCTTGGGCACTTAAACATCATTGATTCAGACTCCAGACTCCAAACGACACAGTTCCTTCAAACTGTCATAAACTCCAGTGTCACGTAAGCACTTCTCAAAGCCATAACCCTGCTGGGGCACCTCTTTGCAGCTTCCCACCACCCTCCCTCCAGGAGGACCTACAAGTCCAAGACAGACTTCCCTCTTGCCCAGGGACAAGGTTTCGAAGAGGCAGATGGAGCCTCCCCTACTCACACATTACATTAAATTGAAAAGCAAACTTTTAACACAAAAAAAACCCCAAACAAACCCCCAAAAAAACAATGGGTAGGGGGGGAATCTGAAATTCTTTGTGGATTACGACTTTTCCATAGCAACAGGCTAGAGAAACAGGAGGGCTGGGGAGGGGGGCGAAGAGAAGGAGAGGGAGGGAAAGGAAGGCAGAGCACCAAAGAGGGAGCAAGCAGCACTGGTACATTGCCATGGAAACCCTCTTGCATCGGCAACCAACTGCCAAAGTCAGTCAGGATCCCAGAAATGGGCTTGGAAGGGGGCCTGGGAGGGGCTGGGGGTGGAAGCCATCACCTGGCCAGCCCTGAGGGTACCCCATCCCCATGAACTCCTTCCCCACTCCTCTCCCTTGGCCCCGCCAGCCATGACACTCCTGGTGCCCTCACCTCCGCCAGACAGAGCCAAATTTGTGGGAGGAAATACGGATCAGCAAACGAAACAACTGAGGCAGGCGGGAAGGAGCGAGGCAGAGAGAGATAATTTTTCTGATAGCCGTTGGTTTTCTTTCCACGTTTCTGGATCAATTTGGACCACACAGATGTATTTGTTTTCACACCCCAGATGGCTGTAGAAAGAGGATGTCACTCCTAATCACTGAAATCGAGATGGAAATGTTACGTCCCTGCAAACTTAGCTACTGAGGCAAGAAGAAGGGCTGTGTCTGACTAAAAGTTGCCAGGTCCACGTTTGCATTCAGCCATGTCCCTTTCGACTGTGTCTACCCCACTCAGTATAGCAAATGTCCCAACCTATTTCTAAGACATGACAGATGCCACCATGTTGCGGCCAAGTGAGAAATTAGAGGAGATTCTGCTAATGGAAATGAAGCACACTGTGAAAATGAGTTAATACTGCCTTCTAACCCTCTTCTGCAACACTCGGAGGGCAGGCAGCTCGGTGAAATGAACGATCAGCCCTTCACACCCCTTTGCATGCTGTATTTCATCAGAAGCCTTTTGCTGCCATAAGAAGCAGTCAAAGACAGATTTTGGAGAAAGAACTTAAAAAGGGCTGGCAACTTCTGTGAACCCTAGCTAGTATTTATAGTTGTACCCCTAGGATGGTAAGGGATGGATGAGCCGTTTCAGGCTGCAGACAACTGCAGACGGCAGGAAGGAATTGACTCCTACTCCAACCACACAACTGGCTAAGCAAATTGTGGAGGAAGATTCCCTTCTCCTGAAGCATCTGTTATCACCCATCTGATTGCACAATGAATCAGTAGTATGAGGACAGGCTGCTGTGAGGGTGGGGGAGGAGGGAGAGAAAGATTGCAAATCCGACAGTTATAAAGCAAGGAAATGCCAGTTTCCACTTTGTCACAGGAAAGGACGTGGACCCAACAGAAAGGGCCTGGTTTGTATACTTTTAAGCTATGTGTTTGGATTATTACTGATAGTATAGCGCCAATGAAGTAGCTTAACTTTTGATGCAACAATAGCTTGGTTTTCCCACGTATCTTTCAGAGCAGGGGATCCCAAGGTGCTCTGCACTCTGACCATTCATCTCTCTAAATCATCTGCACTGATGAAATAAAGCAGCCAGCCTGTACTGACAATGCTACAGCAGAAGCAAAATCCTTACCCCTGTGCTCCATGCACAGAGCCCAACCACAGCTCTGCTGGACCACCAAGTGATTAATCGGCACTGTTCTGCTTACTACTGAGATTCGATCCCAAGCCCAGCCCACCAGACCACTTCTAAGATACTCTTACCACTAGTCATGTTACCTGGGATAACGAGAATGAGCATGGATGGTGGTAGAATTTTTCCCAACTTTCCTGATGAGGGAAGAGCAGCTGACTGACTCTTCTGAGCTCCATAACTTCCTAGGTGTCTGATACAAAGCTACCACAATGATGCCTTCATGAGCTCAGCATCAGGGTGAAAATTGTCAATATTGGCCCAGGCTCCTACTGGGACTGTTGGTGGGACTTGAAACCAGTCTGCATTTTGGAGGAAGAAAAAGGAAATTACAATAATGTCCTGTTATGGACTTAAATTATAAACTGGTCAATGTGGAAAAGAATAGGCACGGGATTAGTTTTTTCACATGGACTGAGCTTGGGCAGCAACAAATAATTCAAGTCCAACTCAGTGCTGATTTCCAGATATATATTGAGAAGATCCTGGTAAGCCTGTTCAGCTGGGATTAGCTTCAAACAAGTGAGCTCACAAGGGATGTTTCTTTTCAGGCTGCATCCATTTAAAAGCTTGAAATAAGGTGACAGGTGTAATTCTGTAGGCCAATATGAGGGATGATATTGGGGCAAGGCAATAGGGCCAGATGAGATCAAGTTTGGGTCATAGCTAGCTGTGAGATGTGGTTTGATTCAGAATCTGAACAAGGTACCATGCCCCATGGGCAGGAGAAAGCTGAGGGCTCACTCTCTGCCCTAATTCTGACCCACTAGTTGAGACAACACTGTGATTCCTACCCAAAGGACACAAGTTCCCTTCTCCAGAAAAGCTGCATCTTCAGCTTCATCAAAGGTGAGGGCAGTTCCTAAAGGACACTGCTTTCCTGAGAGGACAGTTCTCAGCCTGGAGCCCTTCACTGTGCATACAACAACTAACCACACACCAATAAAAGGAGCCAATCCCAAATATTTTCTTCCTGACCTCACCATCACAGTTACTCTTCAGGACTACTCTGCAATGCAGGATGCACAAGTCAAAAGGGGAAAGAATGATTTCTTGTGGCCCAAAGTCCGGTTACAGAGACCTTCTACTTCTGAGCTCAGCGGGGGCTCCCAGCCAGCCCACCCCCAGTTATTTACTGGTCAGAGACAGTACCAAACAGGAGCCTGCCCCTGGAAGCTAGACTCCTGTGAGATACTTTGTGCCTGGCACTGAACTTTTCTTATCCTTGTATCTCCTGCACCTGCATCTGCCTTCACAGAAATGGATAGGCTATTAAATATGGACTTGTATCACTTAAAAGAGCTTTGCTGGCCCATCTGTGAAATTGCTCTCTGTCTCTTGAAGGCGTGCGCAAGAGACATTCTCTTCCCCCCTCTCCTCTTCCTCCATTGACGGATCGGGTCTGTCAGCTTGTCAGCTCTCGTTGGGCACTGTTTGACATCAGTCCACATCGGGGCAGTGAAAATCTGTTTGCAGTCAGCTCTTCCAATAGCTCCTGCAGAAGAGGGGAGGCTGACCCACTCCAAAATATGCTGCCTCAGCTGGCTACAAAATGGCCATGGATGATAGTGGTGTTAGAAAACAGCTTGAGCCAGGGTGGCAACACTACAGGTTTCTTCAGGGTGTGTTGGGCAGGGCAAGGGGAAGGCTGAGAGCTGGGATGGGGACCTCACGGCTCCTGGATCCCATGCACAGACATTGCCACCAAGATGAGTAGCCAGTGACTGAAGAAGAGTAAGTTTGCATGGTGGAGGTGGTACAGGTGGCATGGGCCCTGGAATGATGTTCTAAGCATCCCTGGCCTCTCAAGTTGCAAATGTCATCTGTCAATCCTGGGCTCAGTCCTTCAGGAGCAGTGCTGACAGGGGTAGCTCAGAAGGGACATCAGAGGCTAGCTAGGCCTGCAGTGCCTCCAGAGGGTCAATTGCTATGGTACATCAAGTAGCCAATCATTCAAAATAGGGTTTCTTGGCCCTTCCTTCTTAATGTCTAAAAAAATTACACTGATATCCCTGAAAATCCTTCTCAGAGTCATTATAGAAAGCCAGAATCAAGGCTATTGTGGCTATCACAGTGTCTTGGAAGGAAAATGTGAAATGATTAAGAACAATGAAGTTGCCATGATGCCCCCCTCCTCTCTGATTCATTTTATTCTGACATGGGAACAAACACATGAAAATAGCTGGGTTTCTAGGAAGGAGCTGAGGTGCTATAATCAGTGGTTCAGAGACTAAGAAGATCGAGTGCAGCCCACAGAGATTCTCAAAAGGAACCATTTTGACACGGAAAGAGAGAACTATGTTGAGAAATTCACGTATGAGTCCAGTTTCAGCCCTGCAGTTCCACTTCCAGCTGCAAGCCCTCATTTAGCAAACACTCTGAAAACGTAGACTTTGACCCCATTTGGCATTGCAGCCCTTGATTGGCAAAACACTTCTACAGATGAGCTCTTCAAATTGTAATTTTGTGCTCTCCTGCAAAGTAAGATTGGTTTAGGCTGTGAAAGGAGAAACACTTGATCGGATTTCTGTGCCTAGACAATAAGATTCCAGATACTGTCCAGTCCCACCACGCCATGCACTGTGAGACAAGCAAATAAAAACACACTTCAGGACGAAAATATCGCTACAGCAAACAAGATTTTGAGAGTCATAGAGAAATTTAGGTTAGAAGGGACCTCTGGAGGTGACTTGGTACAGCTCTCCCCTCAAAGGAGGGCCAGCTTAGGTCTTTTTTTCACATTCATTTTCCAATGAAATAACCAAACATCAAACTATGATCACTAACTTACTTGTCACCTATTGTTTCATGTCACAGTCACCCATTCTTACACACCTGCACAACACACACAGAATTTTTAGCCCCACCTTCAAACAACTGTGAACAGAAGCAATAGGTCATTCCAGTTACTCCTACAAATAGCATAATAAAAAACAACTAAACAAACAAAAATATTAAATAACCCTGCAGCCAGGTATGATGGGTAAAGAGTAGGAAGGTGGCTGGACCAAGAAACAAAAGAGTGAAGGGCAGAAAATGTGACTGTAGAAAGGGGTGGACAGAGAGGTGGAGTGTCATGGCAAGGGGAACCTCTGGATCTGTTTTAGCAGTAGTAAGAAACATTAAAAATCTCACAAGCAAGGTTTAGTTTTTCTGAGTTTCCTAGTCCAGCACTTCAGAGACAGTGCATATGGACAGTTGAGCTAAGTAGCCATGTTTTATATACTGAAGGGAGCTGCCTTGCTTTTGGAGCATCCTTCCACAGGACCTCAGTGGCTGCCAGCTGCCCGTTGGGTCCCTCACCACAGTATCTGCTCGCCCACCACTTCAGTCAGGAGCTACCCTAGGTGTAGGCAGAGGGACCCATGACAGAAATGGCTCAGGTGCACAGCTATAATGGTGAAAGCAAGCTGATGATGACATTGGAGAGGGAGCTGCAGTTCCCTTCCTTGCACCAGGACACACAGTAGAAAACAAAGAGCGATGAGAGTCCCAGAGTGAGCAGTGAGCATATGGCCAGGCTGAGTCACTTAAAGATGAGCCTGTTCTCCACCTTGCAGCCCTGCCCTGTGCATTAGTTTCATCATTATCCATGACAGTGGTGACAGAGGATTCCCACCCTGGAACAGAGCTATGAGAGCATCTGCAACTCCCTCCCATCACTGCCTAAATTAACTTCTTCCTGTATCTGCAGAATAGATGCATGAGCCTTTATTGCTCCTATCAAGCCCTGTGTAATAGCTGAGGCTAGTCAGAAAGCTGGGTAATCCATTGTGGTATCTTTTTAAGCTATTTGCCATAATATTCCCCTAAAGCGACTATTTCCATACCTCAATTAGACATTGTATTTTTAACTCTTCTCCTTTTAGCCTTTTCCCTTTCACATATTTCACATTTGCTGTATCTTAACCCCAGGAAATACTATTTGTTCTTGGACTATTGAATAAGGTATGGGAGGGTCAAGCAAGAAAGTCTCAAGAAATTAGTACTGAGACGGAAGAAATATAAGCAAACTCTCTCAAAGATAAAGGCGGAGGCAGCTGAAGGATGGGGAAATACATGTGAAAGAAATGACACCTTGAGAGCACCCTGAAAAAGGCATCATCATGGGCTGGGGGTGGAAATAGGTGAGAGAAAGGATATATCTTGATGCATGCTCTGGTCAGTGCCACCTTGACAGGGAGACACTCTCCCACTGCACCCATAGCAGTCCTGGGCTGGGCTTGGCAGAGGTGTATCCTTGCCAATTCTCTTCAATAACTCGGCCCTTTTACCCATGAATTTTTGGGAGGTTCTTCTAGAGTGATCAGTATGGCAGCTGACTACCTGAAGGAATTTACTATAAACCACAAACCTGGAGATGTGGCTTTTTACTCCTACCTCCCAGTCATTGATGATGATGGATGAAAGGAGCTGGGGTGGGGTGGGAGATGGCTGTGAGCTCCCATGCACAATGCAGGGTACCCCAGCTCTGACTGGCTCTTCAGGGGTGGGTGGCATGCCTGAAGAGCCAGCTTGCTATTTCAGGTGAGAGCTTCAGGCAACAGTAAGCCCTGCAGCGAAGGGCTCGGCACTCACTTGGGACTAAAAACAGAGCACTTCTTATTAAGGAGGCTGATGTAAAGCCCAGAGCAGGGGGGTGGGGGGATGATGCGCAAAAGGAGGACACGTGACATTCATTCAGTAAAAGAAAACCAACAGCTAAAGAATGTGCAAGGTTAATATCAGCCGCTTTTCTTGCCCTAGAGCCTTCTTAGTGCTTGGAAGCCCAGTTGTCTGGGGTGTTTTCTTCACACACACCAGAAACATGCACCACACATCCCATCAGTCTCAGCCTCCTACAGTTGGAAAGAGGAGCAGATACCCAAATCATAGACTAAAGAGAAGAGCTCTGCGGGGAGGAGTGCTTAACTCAGAGCAGAACTGGTCCTAGCCCAGAAAACATCACATCCTCCAACTCCAGGACTGGGGGCAGCTTTCCTGATGCCAGCCATCTCCAGCCCCCAAGCAAGCACGCAGCCACTCACTGCAAACTGGAGAGGAGCCAAAGTCCCCGTGGGAAGCACATGCAGGGTGGGAACACGCATATCTTCCCCATATCTATCTCTCTTTGTTACTCCCCCTCTAACCTTCCGGCTTTCCCACTCTCTCTCGGTGCTAGAGGTTCTCCCGCTACAACCACCTCCGTGATTCAAGAGACTGAGGGCTGCACAGCCCCGAGCTCCCGTGCTCCAGCACAGCAACCTCACCCGTGGCAAGGGCCAAAAGGACAACCCTCTCCAGGTCAGGACAGCTGCTAATCCCCAGCCTCCACCCTGTGTAGCCCTGGGTCTGGTCACCGCTGGTCCTTTGGCTCCAGCATGCATGTTCAGAGGTATCCTCACTGCTTTCTGTCTGGTTTACACCCTGGTTTCTAGATGCTTCTCATCATAAATTGGTTCTGCTCTGCCTTCCCCTCTCCCCAAGGCACAGTGCAGCCTCTTTGCACAGTGGTACGTGGCCTAGAATCCAGGATCACTGCTAAACACATTTGAAAGGGAGAATCAATGGGGGTAACAAGAAAGTCCATTTTAGCTTCAAGTGACAGCCGGGGACAGCTAACGAAGACAAAGCAGCAAGGGTGGCAAAGTGAGACAGATGGACAGACAAGGAAGTTGGCGCAAAATTTATATTTTCTATTACCCAGATGTAAATGGATTTGTTGCCCTGCAGCAATTTACAATAGCTGGAAACTGGTCCACAGAGCTCCAGAGGGAATTAGGATGCTGTAGTGTCCCAGGAGCTGAAAAGCTGGTTTCAATGCTGAGCTATTGCTCACTGGGAGTCATTCTAGATTCACAGCCCAGTCAAAATACTGGTCTCAGTATTTTCTTCACACCATGACCAGAAGGACAGCAGAAATCTGTTCCACTGACCACATTCCTCCCACCACCTGACTTAGCCACATGCATAACGAACTAATAATTCAGTCATGCATATTCACCACGCTGTCACTGCAGCCCACATGCTCACCCACCTGCTGCCAGAATAGGCACCCCCCATTGCCAGAGTTGGTCAGGCATGTTTCTTCTCCCACTCACACAGTCCCACTCAGTTCCATCCACACCCCGACTCTGTCTGCCTTTAACAATTATCTCCAGCTCTGGGAAGGAGCACTGCAGATTTGCATCCCAGCCTTCCCTCTAACTGCTCACTCGTTGCACTACAGAACATGCCCTGAGCTGGAATGAAATTTTGCCCTTTGCATATCTTTACTTATTTACACTTGCTGCCCATGCTGGTTGCCTAAGGGATGGGAAGGAGGCAGGAGGGTATTAACAAGCTCTTTAACATGATACCTCTTAGAAATAGAATAGCTGCTGCTATCTGTATCACTATCTTTTGCTTGACTGAAAATCAGGCAATGGACCCACTCAGGACTCCAGTCCTGGCTATTTTTCTATGCCCACATGGTGCTATATGGCGCACCAGGAATTGGGGCTCAGCTGCTGGCCCATCATTTCTAAAAGCTAGTACTCACACACTAGGCTCAAGTTTTACAAGGTGTGAGAAGGAAAGTGGCTTCAGACACTCTTCAGAGCTCAGGAAAAGGTGATGCTTTTGTGGAAACAGAGCCTTTTACAATTCACGTCCATTCTTCCACATTATTCACAGGCCTTTGGATGCACATGTCCTCTGCTCTCTCCACTGCCTTCCTTGAGGCAGTCACCAAGATCTTCCTTTCCCCTCCAAAGACCCCAGTAGTTAAAACCAGTAGTTAAAGCACAGGGGCCTCAAGTCCTAAATTCCTGATGATTCAGATAAGGATGTCAACCTAAGTCTCCCTGGGAAGGCATCCTAAATTTGAAGTTGTCATATATACTAATACAGAAGAATTTCTCTAAATCTCTTTGTCCTGGTTTCAGCAGGGATAGAGTTAATTTTCTTCCTGGCAGCTGGTTAGTGCTGTGTTTTGGATTTAGGATGAGAAGAACACTGATAACACACTGATGTTTTTAGTTGTTGCCAAGCAGTCAAGGACTTTTCAGCTGCCAACAAGAAGGTGGGGGGTGCCCAAGAAGCTGGGAGAGGACACAGCCAGGACAGCTGATCCAGACTGGCCAAAGGTATCATAGAATCATCACAGAATGGTTTGGGTTGGAAGGGACCTTAAAGATCATCCAGTTCCAACCCCCCTGCCATGGGCAGGGACACCCTCCACTAGACCACGTTGCCCAAAGCCCCATCCAACCTGGCCTTGAACACTTCCAGGGATGGGGCATCCACAACTTCTCTGGGCAACCTGTTCCAGTGCCTCACCACCCTCACAGTAAACAATTTCTTCCTAACATCCAATCTAAATCTCCCCTCTTTTAGTTTAAACCCATTACTCCTTGTCCTGCCACTACACTCCCTGATAAACAGTCCCTCTCCATCTTTCCTGTAGGCCCCTTTAGGTACTGGAAGGCTGCAATTAGGTCTCCCCGGAGCCTTCTCTTCTCCAGGCTGAAATTCATATTGATATGTATACACAGATGGATATTCCATATCATATGATGTCATGCTCTGTATATAACTAGGGGGTGGGCCAGGAGGTGGGGCAGCTTGGGGTCTTGCAGAGCATCGACTTCAGGTGGCAAGAAATTGTGCTGTTCATCACTTGTTTTGTATATTCTATTATTATTATTATTATCTTCATTTTCTGTCCTATTAAACTGTCTTTATCTCAATCCATGACTTTTTTTTTTTTTCCATTTTTGATTCTCTGCCCCATCACACTGAGAGGGGGAAAGTGAGCGGACGGCTGTGTGGTTGTTTTAGCTGCCATCCAGGTTAAACCGCGACACTATTCTTCTGAAGTAATTTTATATCATAGAAAATACTTACATCTTCTTTGAAGCCTGAGTTTGTGGTATCTAAGCAGAGTACCCTCACAGTGGGGTATAGCGCCAGCCCCAGCCTGGCTAGGGATAGATGTAACTGATAATGAATGGTGATAACGAAATACGTGTGCCATCCCTACAGCGGTTGCTCCTTAAGGTCACAGAAGTACCAAATAGAATTTCTTCCTTAATCCAAGTGTTTTGTGTGCATAAATGATACCAGTCAGTGGGACAAAATCAATCTTTTCTCCCATAAGTTCTTCCATCCTTCTCCACTGGTATGTAGCCCAGCCCACTCAGAAATGCAAGCAAAAAAAAAAAAAAAAAAAAAAAAAAGCTCCAACTTTTTTTCCCTGGATGCTGGTTCATGACTGTCATGCTGAGGAACCAGAACTAAATCTTTTCAACTTATACCAGCTCGCTGAGTTCCCCTCTTCATGCTAAAGCCACTGCTAGAGACAGAGTTTATCTCAGGTATGCACATAAACTGCCATGACTCCACTTAGTTTTCTTCTGCTGCCCAGTTCTTCTGCAGCACTCAGTCTTCCTCCTTTTGAACAGTCTGGTGTTACAGATTTATACCATAATAATTAAGGGTAGAGTCAGAGTTTGTCTCCACTATGGCAGGTTTGCTATAAAAGCGTACAGGGAATTGTACTTCACGGGGCAAATAGATTCTGTGTCCCTAAAGGATCCCACCTGAGACAGAAACTGTGCTTCCAATTCATCTGATTGCTATAGTTAAATGTTCATACCACTCCATTACACACATCTTAATTAATCCACTGATTGTTCCCATACTCTCCCAGATTAGGATACCCTCTCCTAGAAAACATTAGCTTATTAACCCAGTCACTCTTCCTAAAGTAGTCCCAGAACAGAACATTGCCTACCCACTAAATGCCAAGGTATTCGTAATGTTCTGATTTACCAAGAGGTATTGCAAAATCTCTCAGAAGTATTTGAGTGGAGGAATAACACACAGACTCTTTCAAAAGCATCATTAAAGCCAGACAAACCTTTCAATCCATTTAGCGAAGTGCCTGAAGGTTGCCTTTTCAGAGAGAGGAAACAGAAGTAAATACAGCACACTGAAATTGAATACATGCAGTGCCACAGGCACCAGTCCTCTTGCACATCATTTGAGATGCTGATGTTTTTTCCTGTTTCCTCTTTTTCTTCAATCTATACTCAGTATATTTCAGGCTCACATGAGGAGGCATCATAATAGCCCTGGAGATTTGTGTTGATCCCTGAGAAAGGTATAAAGTGGGCAGCAGCTGGAGAAGTTCCCTCCGCTGTCTGACGAATGCCAACCGGAAAGGATCACTTACCTGCCAGGAGAAGGCAGCTCGTAATTGAGCCCCACTCAGGCCCCTTCTGCTGTGGATGACTCACAGGAACTATCTGAGAAGGGGACTGGCTTAGGAGAAGGATAACATCAGCTCTGAACTGGACTGAGATACCTTGTTCATCTTACAAGTCCCACCACATTGCCATTAGTAGGCAGGAATATTTAGTCAATGCTAGTGGTGAGGTTCAAGGATGTGCCACCCATTCCCTGGAGTCACAGGGCTTCTGTTTCTGAAATTCCCTCCCAGAGCAGAGAATGCTCGTCCTGGAGTCCACAGAAGCGATGCTTTCCACTGGGCTTTCTCCAAGGAAAGGCCAAGGGAGGATGCATCAAGTATCAGAAGATGCTTGGCTGTTGAAACAAATTGCCAAATCTCTGTCAGCATCCTGACCCCAAACTTGTCCCCTCTTTCAGTCTCCCACATTGTGTAGCATATAGCCAGAGCTCTCAGCTGGAGCCTGTAACCTCACCATGCCACTGGGCTCCTAGAAATTTTGTACAAAAAGTGAGGAAAAACAGTAAGTCTGGCATTGTTTTCTTCTCATCAAAGCTTCCTATGTTTGGGGATGATTTATGAGCTGCATGGGTTAATGAGCTTCGGTGAAGGCAGGACTGCAAAATGCAGCCCCATAGCTGAACATCCATGGCTGAACACCCATGGCTGAAGCAAGGAGAGAGAGAAAGAGGAGAAAAAGAAAGATAGCCTGTGGAGGACTGGATTTTTTCCACTCTTTTGCTTGTTTGTTCTAAGTGCTTGGCTGGTTGGTTTTAGTTCCACGCTGGGGACTGGCACTGATTTTCTTTCATTGTGTGACATGCATTTGTAAATGAGTATTAAAGGTGCTGAAAGCCTGGGGTAGGCTTTTTTTTTTTTTTTTTTTTAAAGAAACCTCGTTTTTAATTCAAGCTGAAATAAAACAAATAATTTCTCTGCTTTCTGACTGAGCCCCAGGTTTAAGCCCCTACAAGGACATGTTCAGCCAGTGAGCAGATCTTCCTTGACCTCCTAAAAATGCTTCAAGAAGCCCACAGACAGAGGTGAGATCTGCATTGCTGGGGCTGATACTGCTGTCTCTTCAGGTTACCCTTTGCTTACTTCCGTAAAGCCTTCCTCACAGATTCCTCTAGCTATGCCAAATTTTATCTTTCAGATTGAAATTTTCCATATCAGACGCTTATACCAGGTTTGATATTTGAGGAAAACTGAAGGAAAAGTGGTCCATTTCCAAAAACAGGCTAGAGGAAAGAAACTATTTTACCAACATTAAGAAAAAAATAGTGACCTTTTTAAAAAGCTCCAGCAAGTTTTCTGCTTTCAAGGGACTTGAATTTTGATGAGAGGGGAAAGAAAAGGTTCCTTTCATGTCACATGCTGATTTTTGCCATACTTGTGAAAACCTAGACAGGTCATAAGCCTTTAGAACAACTGCAATTCACACTTGTTCAACAGAGACTTAATAGATCTTTAAAAAAAAAAAAATCCTGTGCTCACTGGGCCTTCTGTAGTCTAAGGGACTTTCTCTACACATGAGCTCAAGGAAGGTCTAGCTCTGGACTGGGGAAGCAAGAGAAGGAGGACTGCACCTGTTGGCTTTGCGTGTCCCCTGATCCTGCCTGTTGCCTGCACACAGGGATTGCTGGAAGAAGAGGATGGCTAATTCAAAAGTAGTGGGAAAGCCAGAAAGGTGATCAGGATACATTGCCTTGGGACATTGGGAGAAGTATGGGGCTGAAATGCTGCATGGGAGAAGAAAACTGGGAGGTGTGACATCTGGACCATTTGGGCAAAAAGACTGGGACCTACTGGGGCTAAACAGAGGGGAAGACAGATAGGACAAGGTGCCAGAATGTAAGAAAAGTGGAAATGGATGAGAACAAGTGGCACAGAGTCCAGAAGTGGAAGTTGGATTTTTCTAGATCCAGAATCTAGAGGTCAGATGAGATATCTGTGAGGCAGGTCTGAGCCTTTCTAGGTAAGAACCAGGCTGGGACAAGGAGCCAGAAGGGCAGAAGAGACAAGACAAGGTGGAGGAGACAACACAAAAGAGATCAGTGGTGGAGAGAAAAGCTGAAAAGTCTGTGGCCTCTAAACCATGCACTTTGCCAAAGTCTGGGCTTATTCATTATACAAAGTCAAGCACTGCAAAATGGGGAAACGTCAGCATTACAGTTGTTCAAGCAACCTGAATGCAGCCCTTTTTGCATAACCACTAAGAATCACTCCTGAATGACATAATCAACGACAATTTTTCTTGCAGGACCTCTGTCTCATTCAGTGCACCAGATGTATTGAACCAGGAATCCAACTTAGCTGTTTGGAAAGTGGGCAGTAATCAAAGGAGAGCCAGAGAATGGCTGCGATAAACAAGACGATCATATGGCTAAGCCAACTGAAAACCATACTGCAAAGCTGGATTCGTCCCTACCTCTGCACAAGGGTCCTGGTGATGCCAGTAAATTCTCCTAAACCAGATTCTTTGCAAGTAGTCACTAAATCTGTGCGCCTGATTTTCTGGATGCTTGACAAAAGCTGGACAAACACTCCACAGCTCCTTTTTTGGTATGGTAGCAATTCCAAACAAAAATAAGTACTGTACTGAGATTTTGGCAAATCAGTAAGTATAAAGTTTTGACAAAATATATAGTTCAGCCCACCCTCTTTTGAATCTAAACATTTTCAAATATCCTTTTTCGAATAAAAGGAAGAGATATATATTGAAGTGATAAACTAATTTCAATAAAAAATTAAATGTTTCATCTAAAATATATTGAAAGAAATAAATCAAATTAAAATTTAAAAAGTGAAACAGTTTGGAGACTGTTTTGTTTTTCTCCTGGGTTCAAGATGATTTCTGCAAAACAAACAATTAAACATGATAAAACCAAACAGCCCATATGACTTGCATGTCACTAAGCCTCCATTTTTGCATTTAAAAAAAATCAATGAAAAATTGTGTTCAGCCCTAGTTAAGATTTGGCA
The DNA here is from genome assembly GCF_011004875.1 of Balearica regulorum gibbericeps. Lineage (NCBI taxonomy): Eukaryota > Metazoa > Chordata > Aves > Gruiformes > Gruidae > Balearica > Balearica regulorum. The sequence goes on from NC_046184.1 coordinate 54,651,797, forward strand.
GGGGACAATTCAAGGAATTGCTGAGTTGAAGTCAAAGAGAAATTTCCTTTGAACACAGAAAGCATTCTGTAATGATCAGTACTTTGAATAACGAGATTCTAGGTGTCTCAGATGGGCCATGAAAAATTAATAGACATTTTTGACCTTAATCCTGCTGCACCTCAGTTCTCTGCCTATACAATGGATTTACATAAGGCAGCTTGTGTCCTCTCATCTCACAGGAGTAGGGTGAAAATCCATGAACTTCATGATGTACTGAGATACTGCCCTAAGGTGTGCCACAGATAACACCCTGAGATGAAGAATCCTCTGTTCTCAGCAGCCTGTGAAAGCAGGCACAATACAAAGCTTAAGGCTACACATTAAACAAGGCGAAGAAAACAAAACATTGAATCACTGCTCAGTCAGAAAATGCCACCTATCCTGCGTATGGAAGCAGGCAGGGGTCCTGCGTTGAAAGATACTGTGCAGTCTCGAAACCACTGCTCTATAATGCATAGACACAAGAGTGCCAAATTAAGATTGCAGCCTTAATTCTGGCATTTTCTTCCATTTGAAGTGCTTGCCTTTGCAACCTAAATAATATTCATCTGACACAGTTGTGTGTACGTAATATATGAAACGCTCTTGGCTCGGGGGCCTTGGCCTTCACAGAACATTGCAGCAGTCCCCCTGAGTTTTCCTCCCCGGTTATTTTGCTTCCAGCTCATACCGGTTTTGCAGCACTGTATTAGAGCCTGTCTTTTCCTGTCTCCCTCCTTTACCATATGCCCTTCCTCAGACCTGCTTTCTCACCTCCAGGCACCCACCCAGCCAGCTCCCCTGCACTGACTTTCATTGCTGCATTGTTAATTATTTGCTTGGGCAATCATGATCGTACAACTCCAAGCACAGACAGAAGTCTCGCTACGTTAGATATAAAGCAGCAAATACAATAGTTAGAGGTTCCCTAATTTCAGGGCAGAATTGCAATAGTGTGAGCATTGCCTTTCTACATCCTTCCCGGATCTGGTCCATGCTGCAGAGGTCCCTGCCTCCATCATTTGCTCCTTTGCAACCCTCCACCCAGTAACTGTACCGGTTGGAGGCAGAAAGAAAATCTTTGACTCATCACACCTGTCTCCACTTGCAGCTCTCAGGCTCCTTCTAGCTCCAGATTCCCTAACATTTTCACTGCTATCCAGGTTCTGTGGTCTTGTAGTCTTTATCCACATCTCTTCACCTGAACAGAAGCTGAACCATCCTCTAATTCTCACCTGAAGATGACAAAAACTCAGGAAACTTCTGCTGGTGTAAAACCCCCTTCAAAGAACTTCTCATATGGTTTTGTTAATCCTGCAAAATGTGCCTAAAACCTTATGTAAAGCCATGCAAGCCACACATTTGAATCAAATGAAACAAAGGCACCATATTAGGGTGGGAGTAGGGGTTGGTGTTTAAAAAATTTCTACATACAGGGAAAAATAATTTGGAAATTGCCAGAAAGGAACTACTTGAAAAAAAAATTTTAAAAAAAGAGCTTAGGGCTTTTTTAATATTGAACTTTTTTTTTTCTACTAAGAATATGTTTCAAAAGTTGAAAAGATCAAAACAATACAAAAAGACCAACCCAGTCCAAAACGTGGATAATCCTCTTCTCCCTGGCATCAGGACACCAGTCAGTGCAAGATTCCTCCTTTGCTGACATCCCTTGTCCTGTCCTGTTGTAAATTACTACCCTCCTCCTCTTTCTTATTCTCTCTCTCCCTTCTTCCCTCTCTCCTGGCTCTCTCCTCTGGCTCTCCCTGGTGAACAGTGAGCCGCAAGAAGCATTCCTGGTCTAGAAATTAACATATTAATGAAGAAAGAGCCTTGAAGAAGGGTTGAGAGATGGGGAGAAAACAGAGAGACGAGGCAGGCAGAACAAAATAACAAAGGGAAGATATAATGAAGAAGGGACACAGAGCCAAAGCACAAAGGGAGGAAAAAAACCGCCTTTCTCAGGAACTTGTGCTACTTCAAACACTTCCATGGGAAGAAAAGATGAAAGAGAGGAAAGAAAGGGGGTGGGGAAAATGGGGTGGTTCTTCTGTTTTAAACGAAGATTTAATATTTCTATAGAAAAGAATCACCTATTGAGGGAAGGATGAGAAAGATGGAGGATGGGAGCAAGGGAAGGACACAGACACACAAAGGGGACATGACTGGTAACAAGAGCAGTGGGTTCATCCCTGGCTGTTTGCAAATCACCATGAGCATGGAGGCATGGATACGTCAGTGCAATCTTAGGGCTCTGCCTATGGGTTATTGCCTCCTCTGCAACCCTCTTATTCCCTCCTTCCACAATGTACTCCTGCAAGCCTGCTCCAAAATTATGTTGAAAAAGGAGAAAATGTCAATTAGCAAAGACTACTGTTGATCTGGGCAAGCTCACAAGAGTCCCATTCCCAACCCCTCTCAGCGCCCTCTCAGGCAAACAGTGGGAAACCCATTAGGATCAGTGGGTTGAGGAGGAAGCAAAAAAATTGTTAGTTCAAACATCTAAGTACTTGTTCAATCATCTGTTCCTCTACTTGACTACCCACCATTTACATCCTTGGATAGATGTACTGCAGAAGAACATATTCTGAATACTGCAGACAAATATATTCTAAATTTGCTCTCACACACGCTGGCCAGAACATGTCCACCACTCCCATGCCTGCTAACAAGAGAGCAAAAAAAGGATTCCTGACCTGAAGAAGAACCATAAAGAAACAGCATCTTTAGTGGTGAGATACACAACAGACATTGCAAAACCAAGTGATGTTAAGGACTTGACTAGGAAAATAAGCTTTTTGGCATAGGTCTACATCAGTAAAGGAGTGAGCTGTTATCAGAGAGCCATTCCTGTAAAACAGACCTCCCTCAGTTTATCACCACCTTTCACAGTCCCACCACCATGTGCCACCAGAAAAGAACTTGTTCCATAGCTTTCTGGTGGTACTAAACTGGCTCCTGGGCACCTCACCAGGACACTGCTATACTGAGAGCACCCTCACCATCCCAAGCGCTGAGGGCTCATGGTCTTCTACAGCATCCTCCTGGAGGTGTAACGATTAAGTAAATAGCCGCAGGCACAAGAGTGTTTGTCTCCTTGATGAGCCCCACATCTCCTTTCTTCTACAATGGTGAGGGGAAAAGGACCAAGGAACGTTTCTCAATCAGTCAGCTCCAAATGACACCCCGACATGCTACCACACAGCTTTCTTTTCTGACGCTTAGAAAAATCTTCCAGCAAAAGCCTCTGTCACAAATATGACAAATTTATATGGCTGCTTTCCCTTGACTTCTTACATTACAGCAGAAGGCTGCAGGAATTCGCTGGTGTAGGAGTTCCCACTGTCCTGCTTCAGCAGAATGGCCACAGCCAAGGTCACAGCATCTGTGCACCTCTCTGGCTTTCAGCTGCTTTGACCTGTGGAAACTGAAAAAGTAAACTACGAACCACACGGAGGAACAAGTCAGTGCCACCCACGGTCCTCCCACTTGGGAAAGCGGCTATGTGCCGAGCTCAGCAGTAGTCTGCATGTCCTGCAGAGTGAGTACCATAAAACCAAGCCCAGTGATGCTTTTTATTTCCCCAAGCACTCCTCCTCCTGCACCGCATCTCCACACTCCTTCGCTGCCTTGTTGTCAAGTGCCCTTCTCTGGGGACCTGCTTCCACGCTGCCGACTGACGGCTGTGACAAAGGTTTCAGAGCTGCCACAGCTGAGCACCTTCTCCGGGCTTTGTGAGGGTCCAGAATTGGGTAGTAAAAAGGGAGGCAAGCAGCAACAGCACAAACCAGCTTGATCCCCAATAGAAGGTGGTAGATGCGTCTCACTTGATCAGCTCTCCACTCCCCTGTGGCTAATCCTAGCCCTGAATGACTACTTACCCTCTGTACTGGCTTACATGGTACTTTCAGAGCCACCCACTGTTGGGAGTGCCATGCTCTTCTCATTTGGCTCCCTCACTCTGCCAAACTTTCTTGTTAAGCAATTTCATGGAACTATAATATACTATCCCAAATCAATTTCACGGCATTGCTAAGCTTGTGCCTTCATCAATTCAAACTTGAGCTTTCCATGAAAAATTGCTTGGAGAAAAAATTACAAATCGGTAAATTAAGTAAACTTCTCACTCTGGCCAATCAAACTGGGGCCCAGCATCCCAGAACTAGCATCTTTCCACTGCCACCAGAGAAACTGGTGTGACTTGGCACCATCTCCAAAGTATTTGTTTCATCTGACCAGTACTCTCACGTTGGCAAAAAGCAAGACCTCCTCCTCACAGCTACGTTAAAAGCAAAATAGATCTGCAAGTAGAGCTCCCCCACTACCTCAACTACACACCTGCAAGGAAAGAAAGAAAAAGAAGCTGAGATGAGGGCAGAAGAACATGGAGAACCCTAAAAGATTGGTCCCATTGCACCTCCTGGATCTGGGCAAGTGAAATGCTGGAAAGCTCAGCATCCCACATTCCCCCCGAGAACAGCTATTTTACACGAGTGCATACTAGGCATACTGAAGAGCAGTTGCTAGATGTTCAGCTTTATTCAGAGACTGTAAGAGTCTGTACTTTAAACCTCAAAGTCTTCACAGTCCCTTGGTGATGCTGGAGAGTGTTTCGTCATGGCTTAAGCACCAGCTCTTGTAAGCTCTCACTATGCCACACGTCACCACTTAGATGCAGAAGGGCAGCATCAGCATCTTTGAGAACAGGATGGAAAGCATTTCTTGCAGCAGTCTGTGTTTGAGGTACCTCATGTCACTCACAGGGCTTAATCTGCCAGTGACGCATTATTTTAAAGGGGATGAAAGTGATGAAAAACATCCTTTTGGGGGGACCATCTTTTATTTATGGCATCTATTACCCATGTGGCTGCATCCTCCCAGAGCTTCATTGCAGTTGACCCTTATGCTCCCCATTCAGTTCTGGTTATCGTTCGTCTATACCCAGTGGTACACAGCAGCCTTGCTGGACGTCTCCCTCTGCCCAGGGCTGAGTTTCCAGGGGAAATAAGTAGATAATCAATATAGAATCTAGGTACATCTGCCCAAAACATGTCATGGTCTTGTGATGAAGGAGGTCTCTGAAAGCAGATTATCATCTGCTGGTGAAGTCTGCACACTGCCAACTTCCTTCCTGAAACCACTTCTGGAACTGCTGGCTGCCTGCTTCACACAGGCACACAAGAGGCATGTGTGGCACTGCTGCTAATCTCTTGTGCTTATTAAACAGCCCCAATGTCTTGGCAAAAATCCACCTCTAGCAATTTCATTCTGCCAGCTGAAATTCTTCGTGCAGCTCCAGTGAGGTGCAGTATTCATCTCTGCTTCATACTATGTGCTGTTAAACAGTTGCTCTATTTCACCCCAGAGATGGCTGAATTTTAGTGGTGAATTAAGCCATCCCTTTCTACTTTGTAAAGTGCTTTGGAATTGCAGATAAAAGATACTACAGCCTGTCATAAATAAATGTAAGATGCTGACACTGCTACTGGAGGTAGCCATCTTGCTGAAAAATGATTTCATTTGTGACACTAATAATACAGGGAAGAATGCCGGGCAAGACACTGAAAACTCATTTCCATCTCGTTTTAATACAGCTTCAAAAACCAGAAAAAAAAGTCAGCATCAAGTCAGCATTTGTGCATTTTTAACCACTGTCAGGCCACAGAGATTCACAGATTTTCAGTCCAGTGTGGCAGTTCTCTTCCACCCTGGCCACACCATCAGTGGGTGAACTCTTCATCTGATTACCTGCCATCTGCCAGAACCTCAACAAAGACCAACCCTAAATTCACAAAATCTGTTTTTCAAGCATTTCTCATGGTACGTCACGGCAGAGGGGAGCTCTAATCACCTTACAGTCTTTACTCAATCAAGACAGGTGTGGAGACCTGTTCAGTGTGATATAGCAGACTCAGAAATCTCTTCACAGGGATGGAAAAGAGCTTTCTTTGTAGGAAGACGGCTGGCAGCATTCAGTCTGATTGATCACTTCAAGGGCACTATGGTTAGATTTTAATATTCATTTTATATTAAGGTGCTTGCAGACTTGAGTAGGGACATTTTTATTACTTAAATCAGGAGAGAATACGCTGCAGGAATGATAAGGCAGGTAGTGGACTGGACAGGCTGACAGGTCTCTGCCATTTGTATTTTCTTTGTTACCATTTCACTCACATTTAAGCATTTTAAATACCACATTTTTAGACTATATTTCATTCAAATACTTCAAGAAATATAGTCCACAGTCAATGTACAATACCAAAAAAAAAGACACTAAGGTAACATATACCACCTTCGAATGTTCATATTTAATTCAAAATCAAATTTTCTAACCTTAATAAAGCAGGAATCGCTTGTCTAACACTGCAAAATGATCTTTTGAAGTTTGAAGTTAAGCTAGCTTTGAATTATTTGTCCACACTAACAGAAACCTCACTGCTCCATAATTACTTGAAAGCAGAACAAATGCATTCATTTCACACTGTCATAACAAAATTGGATGAACAGGGTTTTTTGCTCAGATTTTTCCAAAATGTTCACCTTTGAACTGAGAAAGAAAATAAAATTTGCAATATGAAACAAAATGTACTTTAAAAATTATAGCTACTTGAAAACAGGCCAGTGGAGAGGTCTGTGAGCTGCAGAGGGAGGTCTGGACTCTGCACAGGTAACAGGTGTTCAAAGCCACAGTTCGGTTTGGTCCTTTCGATATAAGTATTCAGCTGCCTCGCAGATATGCAGATCCACATTTTCCCAAAATTTGGATGCAAGGCTCAAGTATACCCTTAAAGCAATGATTTTAAGAGGAATTTCATGAGCAGTACCTAGTCAGGAGTGCTCTAAGACTTGATTCAGCAAAGCACTTAACTGTGAGCTTAGCTTGAAACATGCACAATTTCTTAGACAAAGCATAGATGGCAAAGACCACTGAATGCCAGATGCCTCTGGAGGGGAACAGACCAGCTGATTGTCAAGGCTCAGTTCCATCACACAGAAAGAGGAAAAGAATATCCCATCAAAAGTTAAAACTGCAGGAATGGCATTAAGACTGCAGAATGGAACAAATAAATCACGTCCCAGATGCACCAGGGTTAATGCCTCGACTCTCTGCCAAGAAAGGGCATCTAATTTTTTTTTTTTTTCCCCTTTTATTCATGACTTTCTGCCAACGGTGAACGCTGTCGCGGCCCACACCGCACCCACCCACCCACCCCCCGCCGGGGAAGGAGCCACTAGGCGGCGAGCTGGGCTGGTGTCTTGTCAAACCGCAAACCCAAATTGCATCAAAGAGAAGAGAAGAGAAAGCTGCTCCAGAGTTGCACAGGGAGCCATAGCAACGCGGCAGTTCCTATTTTTAAAAACTTGAAAGATAGTAAGAACATTAAGTCTGAGGGGAGAAGAAAAAAAAAACCAACCAAAACCTAAAACCCACGTTTCTATCAGAAAGAAAAAAAAAAATGCACGTGTTCCTTACAGGCTCTAGTGATGAAACCGCATATGGCTAACCACTGATTTGCAGGTGTGCAAGTCAGAAAATATCCACAGCCTCATCAAGCCAGTCCCTGAAGGAAAGAGGCTATTTCTCACCTTCCCTCCACTGATCTGCTAAAGCAGGTTTTCAAATTCCCTGGGGCACTTTAAAATCCACAGGACCCCAACTGTGTTTTGTGATCAGGGGAAGATGCTGCTGTAGCTGATGCTAAACCGTAGCCAGAGCTGGGTTTGTGGTTTCGCACTGCTTCCTTCAGCTCCGCCACAAAGGAAGGATTTTGATTCGCTTTTCATGAAAAGCGGAGAGAGCCTGAATGCACAAGTTAAAGCATATTGTCACCAGCAAGTGAAGTTGCCACTGTATTAGCACTAATTGGACTTGGCTGCGGAGCAGGAGATGTCTCAGAGGGCTGGAAGCAGAACATGGACATTTTCCCATCTGGAAACTGATGGTGCATACCAAAATTCATTCCCAGCTGGTGGATTTTGGAGGCCTTTATGAAAGGGTCTGTCCTCTAATCAAAAGATAACCCTTGCCAAAAACCCATCACTTCACTTGAACCCTCCCATCCTATTTTAATTGCAAAGAGGATGAAAAATCCAGCTGCCCACACAGAACAAGTGCCTCCTCTTCCCCTCAGACAAAGCCCTTCTCTGCAGGACCAAAGTATCCTGTGGTGCCTGCTGAGGAGCAAATATTTTTGCTGTCTCCACATCATATACTACCTTTGAGAAGCCAGGGGTCTGCAATATCCTACCAGCATATCGAGTTGATTTCATGTTAGACCTTCCCCTGTGAGACAGCTGTGCCTCTCACTGCCCAGCTTAAGGGCTGGGCATAGCAAGGAGGACAGCCGGGCACAGACTGTGCCCTTCTGCATCAGGCACCCTTAGCAGCCCACCCATATGGGGGAGGTTTAGGTCAAGAGCACATTACAAAGCTGCCCTCAGCATCCCCCTTCAGGGACAGAAAAAAAAAAAAAGGAGTGAGAGGAAACCAACAGTGCCCCGGAGATGTAGTGGCACATGGATAAATGCACCCCTCACCCACTGCTCACCTCCCGGGCAGGTGGTGTGGCTAATCAGTAGGCCCAGGGTAACGAACCCAATGCCTTTCACCAGCACTGAACCACTATGACAGGGAGCAACGCAGGCAGGGCAAATGAAATGTACCAGGAAATGCAAGGTGGGGAGGGGAAAAAAAAAAAAGGAAAAAAAAAAAAAAAAGCGATGACAGCATGCAAGCAGCAGAGAGTGAGGTGATGTACAACGAGGGACGTGGGGAGGCAGAGAGACCCCAACAGAGGCGGGAGGCGCGGGCCAGCCGCGGCCTTCAGCTGCTGCTGGAGCGGTGACAGGAACAAGCAGATTTCAGCAGCAGGGATCTTTAATCCGTCAGCAGCGCTCACACCACGTGCTGCCAGCTAGCACCAGCCTGACGGTAGCCGGACACACCAACCAGCGGGAACATAACGAGCTGCTAACAAGACACCAGCTTAAAGGCTCCGAAAGGTCAAAAGTTACATATGCTCCCTCACCCTCCAAGTTTCTGAAAAGGGCAATTTCTACATCCGTGGGAACGTGCCATTTATACCTTCTCCCCACTCCTTCCCAGAGACAAGAAGCAAGTCCCAGCACTGTGCCTCCCACCACTGGAGCAGCGCTGGGTTTAAGGGCTGGAGTGGGGCTTCCCAGCCAGCTCCCAAGCAGACAAATACCGCTCTGCCAAAGCCAGTAAGACTTCAGCGCTCCTGTCTCATAGCACAAGGTTAACTCGGCAGTCCTACAAATGGAGAAAAGGCGACACAAATGGTCCTTTCTCCATTCCTGCTCTCAACTCCCTTGCTGCGCTGTGTGAAGGTGTGTGGCTCAATCAGCTGGCAGATAACACAAAGTGGCTCCATGGCAGTACCTGCAAATGACACAGGATGATCCCCATGCCTGATGTCGCAGGCGATAGCTGCCATGGCTGGAGAGGAGAGGGCAGGAAGGTGGGTTGGGAGAAGCCCAGGAAACAAGTGAAGGTGCTGCCTGGGCACTGTCCTTGCCACCGACCTGGGGAAAGCAGGTCCAGGATGCTATGGGCATGGTGCTGCTCCCAGGTATCAGAGTGGCACAACACCCTGAAAGGGCACTGCACCTTTCCAGGGATAAGTATAGCCCCTACAGTCTTGAGTCTCCAGGGAAGCAATATATCTGTACAATCGTATTGCAAGCACTTTCTTTGCTCACTGACTCACTGTTCAGCTTTCTAAGCCCCAGCAATTCCTAGTGTCCACTAGGGGAATGTGGCCACGTGAGAACAGAGCTTGCCCTGGGTGTTCCAGGGAAAATAGTTTCCAACCATTCATCAAGGGCTCTTTTGCATTTCTTAACTGATTGGCATGGAAAGCTCCAGATGAAAGTCAGTATTTCCCCCAAAGTGGAAGTATCATGTCCAAACAATGCACCGAGCTAGCTTGCCAGCTGTTTTCATATTTGAGGAATCTTGAGGTGCAGAACTGAACCTACCTTTGTTCCCCTCTTAATGTATTTCTTTGCAAAAGCAGTATAATTCCACATTTGTATTTTCATTCCAAGGCAAATGCTTCACTGCACTTTTTATTAAAATGAAATCTGGTGTGTGCAGCCTGGTGTTAAATGAGAGACTATTAAAGCCAATCAGTGGAGAACTCATTAGTAACCCTACAAAAACAAACTAGTAGTTATGGCCCAGCATTCACAAGCAGCCATGACAACCAGTAGGAAGAACCCAGGTCTCATTGAAGGCTCTAATAAAAACACAGCTTATGTAGCCCAATGACTGTGAATATTCATACAAAACGGCTGAGTTTCTATTCCTCAAATATGTGTCAGAAATCGTATTCTTTTCTCATGACTCACCCCTGAATTCCACTCCCAAGAATGCTCCTGTCATTTAGTTATTTCTTCCCATTTCTAAAATGTAATGACAAGCACCAATCCCGAGCTCAAGGAAATCTGTCCCATCAATTAAAATAATGAAATAAGCAGAAGGCTGCCTATAAACACATCCACCTCTGCCCACTCTTTCCTCAGCAGCCATGGTGAAAGGAGAATAGATGAACTTTGCGGGATGCCTATAAGGTTAGCAACTCTCCTTGGAAGGGCCAAGAGGGAAGAACTCCACATCTGAGCATCTGGCCAGAGGAAAGCCCTGTTAGAAACTCCTTCCCAATCTCTGTAATCTTCTCATCCAGTAGAAAGGAGGAGAGACCACAGTGGTTTGCTGAATGCCCAGGAGAAGACTGACCATTGAGATAACTATAAACTTGGTAGACTGGAATATTCCAACCAGATTTCTTTCTGGGACAAAGACGGAATAAATGAACAGGTAATTATTACAAGCAAAACAAAGAATTAAAGAGTGTAATTGAACTGGAAAACAGCTTTTGGATATTTGGACTCCAAATGATCACCTAAGCCTATTACCAGCATAAGTTGAGATAAATCCCTCACTAGAGGAAAACTTCCTCAAGAATCATTCAAAAAGAAAACTAACAATTCTTGTAGAACAAACCTTTCTTAAAGTATCATTTTCCTACTAGTTAGTGGAGTTATCTCACCAGAGGGCTCATTTCTAGGACAAAATCTGCAATGTTTAATGGTCGTGATCATACTTCTGCAGTTCCAGGCTAACACAAAGGAGAATCAGTTTCAAGACAGGCAAGCAACAGTTGCTATGAGACCATTATTAATAAGAGAAGATGCAGACCAACACCTACATTGGCAAGAAATGGCATATAGATAACAGTCCGTCTTGTTTCTTTTTGTGCTTGCATCCATAGTTCAAACAAAACTTTGGTTGCACGAGCACTTGCAAAAATGAACAAGAGCATCAGCGTAAGAAAGGGAAAGACATGGAGAAACTGAGCTTTCTTTCTAAATCTGAGCAACGTTCAGTTCATTTCCTCCTTACTCCATTATACACCCAGATCAACCACCAACTGAGACCACATTGAGCAGGACCATTTGATTTTAGCTGCATTCAGAACTACTGCACTTTTAGAAAGGAAAAAAAAAGAAATGGTCAGAGTTCAAAGGCAGATCTTGGGAAATGACTAATTCACAGTCTTAGGGTATAATGTGCCCCAGCTGAACTAAATTACACATTTTTTTAGTTGGATGTGTCACTCTCCGAAGAATAAAATGTGAAAATTCCTTTATCGCACTGCCTCCCAGCTATGGATTTGAAGCAAATTGGACCACTTTGGATTAGCTTCAAGAGTTTCTGAAACACCAGCTACGTGGTGATGTATTATCTGAGGTCACATACACTTTGCAGTCTCCCCAGACATCAAGCCCACGTACATACATTTCTCTATTCTGTGTAGGCATGCGGAGAGGGAACTGTAAGTTGCAGATGGCTGAATATAGTATTGCCAGGTCCGGGGCAGGACTAAAATTAGTTTTCCAGAACCTTCAGTCCAGTCCAAAGAGAGCCAGACCGTGTCCCAGACATGCAGGTATTGCTGCTGCCTGCTGTGCACAATGCACAAGTGCTGTGGGATTTTAGGAGGTGGAAGGAGTTAGGGAAGGTATGAAGCAGCCAGGTCTGCAGCATCCATAATACCCCAGATAGACAAAGCATTTCAGGAGAAATTTAAAGACCTCAGACAGACAAAGTATATCAAGAGAGGTTTAAGGCTTATCACATAGTAAATTCCAGCAAGTTCAACAGGACTTGAAGGTATGAACACAGATCTCTGCGGGTTTTGGTTCAGTGAGGTGAACTCATATCTTCATGTCTGCTTCTTTCCACTTCTTCTCCCTCTCCTCTACCTTTCCTCCTGCCCAAACTCCAGGCTGTGAGGCTGATCTTGAAGCTATCACATTTCTATTGAACCTTTGGATTTGTAAAAGCAATGGCTTATTTTGGACACTATGAGCTTTTATACATCAAAAGGTGCCAGAAAGTAATTTAACTTAAACAGAAAACCAAGCACCCAACTCACTGAAGTCACACTTTTTAACCACCTCACTCAGAAAGTACAGACAGGGTGGAAATATTTGGGAGGATCAGAACCCCAGACCGGCAGAGCACTGGCCAGTGCTGTGTGAGGCAAAGTGAATATTTGCACTGTGATCACAGAAGCAACTGCAACACAGTGTAATTATTTCTGAGCTAGCTCAGGTGCCTGCAGCAATCTAGGCAGTGGCAGAACGGAATTTGGCATGGACTAATTGACTCTGCTTCTCAGGGAGACTGATGTCGGTACCCAAACTAACCTGGGTATATCTACATGTATCTGCAGTCATTCCTGTGAATGCTGTACCCAAAGCAAACAAGGGAGATGGAACAGCATGATTTGGGCCATGAAGGTGAGAAGAAAGCTAGTATCTTGAAAAGTGACAACTGCTTTCATGTGGGGTGCCCAGGCTTCGGGGCATATCTACGCTGCACAACAGTACTGTCATATCTAGAGACTCAAGAGTCTCTGAGCTGGTGACTTCTATACAATGCAAAGAAGTGCTATGCAAAGAGATTATGTTGGGTCCTTGAAGAGGTGTAGCTATATGGGTATGATGCTATGCACAGGCTAATACAGTGTCAACAGAACTGATCAGCAGAAGGTCTCTGCAGAACAATGCATCACATAGCAGGGGACGACATTTTGTTTTCTAGATAACTGCTGAAAAGACACAATACAGCTCGCCCGAAAAATCCCTATTCATTTGGAAAGGTAGAACAACAGCCTGCCTGGATGCTACTTCTGATAACTTTGTACATATTACATATCTTTTTCCCTGTTCAATCATTCCAGGGATGACTCAAAAGAGCAGCAGAAAACACCCCTTACCCCTAAGCCTAGCTGAGAAGGAAATTGATAAGAGCTTTGGGCGCCTTTGGTGATTCCAAGGCTTGCAGACAGCAAAACACCAGTATGGGGAAGAGGAAGTAAAGGCAATAAGACCTGGTAATATGCCAATGGAACATAGCAACAAAGAACAAATAGCAGATAGCATTATGGATAATATAATGGGTCAAAGAATAGACTTTTTCAATCCCCAACTTTCAGGCAAAGTAAAATCTGGTTTCTTGTCCACCAGTCCCTCTATCTGCCTAGTACAGCTGACAGTGAGGGGTCACAGCACGCAAACCAATCCATCACATTTACACTGTTCCATGATTCATCGTGACAAATGAACAAAGATGCTGAGCTCTGTGTGGCCACCTCTCCTGATGGCTACTGCCTGGATTCCCCTTGTCCTACCACAAAGGGACCAACCTGCCCAAGAATTTTATATGTAAAACATAGGAGAATGACAGCAGAGCAGGTTATCTGGCTAATTGCAGCTACCACTTCCTCCAGCTCTTCCCATGTCTAATTATCTGGGTTGCTTAGTGACATACTAAAACTCCAGCTGGGACAAAAAGGAAGATCTAGCAATCAGAGTGCTGTTCTAGAGGTTGTTCCATCACAGGCTTCCTCTATGACCTTAAACAGGTGTCTTAGCACTGTTTCTTAAGAAAATCTGAATCTGGATCAAAAGAAGATGTTTATCCAAATAGGTTTTCTCTATTTTTAAATGCCCTTTTCCATCTAGAAAAACTTGCCATTCCAATCGATGTGCCTAGGCTCTCTGCATAGTGTGCACAAGAGAAAATGGGACCCAAAACACCCAGCAGACGATGGCAAACAAGGTGCCAATGACCATGGTGATAGCACAAGTCCTTCTGTTTGAGGTAAACTGGATCCTTAAGACACCCAAGGGCTTTAAAGGCTTCCAGTATTAAGCAGGAGCTGAGCAGAATTGTCGACTCTCTTTTTGCAGCTCTAGTTCTCCAGATCTCTCTGTATTTCCTTTTCTCCTGTAATTCAGGGCTAACGGACAGCAGAAGGACACTTGGTCCTCAGACAATAGGTGCCACAAAATTATTCCAGGTGAGTTACACAACCATCACCTATAAAGGACAGCTGTTCACATACTGCTGGTGCCTGGAACAGAACCTGGCACCTTCTAGAGTTCAATACAAACATCCCCAGTGCTGGCAGCAAGAGCCCACCTCACAGTTACAGATCCATTCATGCAAAGACACTCCAAGAAGTTCAGCGCTGTTATAAAAGCAAAATTTTTTGCATCGAGGGTCACACTCAAATTTTTGCACTATGCCTTCATTGTTCCTTTTCCTCATGCTGGCTTGCCCCCTGTGTTGTATGGAGGCTTTCTAAGGGGGTAACAGTACTGGCACTCATGACCCTTTGCCCAGGTTCTGGCCAACACTACCCGCTGTCCTGAAACACCATACATCCTAGCAGAATTATTCTGGTCTTAGAGGTCCTCTCTGACCCCTCTTTTGCAAGGCTGGCCCAGCCCCTTTCCTTACCTGTTGAGCATGTTGGACTGGTAAATCCTTTTCTCCTGGGTGTTGTAACAGCTGCTCTTGGGCTCAGGGATGAAGCTGTGTTCAGACAGCATATCAGAAGCAGCCGTGGTGATTATGGCTATTCCATCCCTCACTCTGGCAGGAAGACCGTAGTCCCATTCATCATATGAGACAGAGATGAGCCCGGTGGGGAACTCGGATGGCACTGTGTCTGTATCCCCTGCCACCAGGCTGGGCACAATCCACGTGTAACCATAGCCTGTCAGACCCACAGAGTTGGCCACCTCAAAAATGTAGGTGGCTTCTTCCTTTGTGCAGTAGAGGAGGATAACAGGGCTTTGGAGCTTCTTCAGCTGGTTCTGGATCTTTGAGTCCCCATCGTCCAGTGACATGTCCAACAGGAGGACCTCCTCCAGTTCCCAACCCACAAAGCTGTGCTCAATGGTACTGCGGATCTTGTTCACAAAGTCCTGGTAACCAGGGAAGTAAGTAGTGACAATGGAGAAGATGTACCAGTCATATTCTTCCATGATGTTGAGCATGACAGAGGCTTGCTGTTCTATTGATGGGCCAAACTGGAAGAACATGGATGACTCATCCTAGAATAGGAAGTCAAAGAGAGGAAGAGAGAGAAAAAAGAAAACAAGAATAGGTCAAAGGAAATAAACAGCATTCCTTGTCAACCCATTGAGCATGGAGGGGGAGGCACACAGTCAGAATCTTACACTTCATGTCTTGGCCAGAGCTTAAGGATTTTTAACTTTTAAAAATTTAAAATTTAAGTGAAGCAAGTGGGGAGGAAGTAAAAGCCTTTTTATGACCAGCTGTCCTTACTTTATTTTTAAAGGCAGGTTGCTGAAATTACTTAAAGGTTTCAAATGTTAGGCATGATTCTAACAGACAGGGAACAAGTGGTACACAAGTGAGGACAGAAAAAGAGAATACATACAAAATATTCCATGGTTGCAGAAATTAAGAGCTTTAATCCCAGGATTTTCATAACCTTATATGTAGTATAAACAGGTTATACAGCAGCTTTGATACTAATTTAGTTTGGGACAGTCACTCTAGTTTGAGTATCCAAACTGAAGTACAACTAGAGTAGGAAAAACCATTGGACACAAATAGCTCTGAGAACCTCGACTACAAGCTCCTCTCAAAGCAAGCAGTGGCACAGAGTGCTACAGCTGAGAAAGTTCAGCCTCAGAACAACATAAAACATACTAAAATGGAAAAAAATAAAATTCTAAACTATCATAGGGTTTGTTTATACCATGCTTTAGAGAAATGTCATCTCAATATTTCTCTTGGTATTCCTTTCATATCCTTCTACCATACCAAGTTCATCTTTGCAGGAATCAGAACTTGTACCATTTTATAACCTCCAAGACTCCAAGGGAGTTTTGTGCAGATCTCAGCTCTCCAATGTCATAGTGTAAGCCTTTTTCATCCTGGGATTTCATAAGACACCAGGCTTTTAATTTGTGACAGATCCAGTAAAATCCAAATCCTTTTCCCTAATTCATGATAGAAAGGAATGGAAAAAACATTTGGCAGTACGCTCTTTTATGGACTGATCTTCTATCTTTTAAAATCAACTGCAAACACCCACTGAGTTCTGTAGAGTAGGATTAGATCACCAAAAAAAAGGGGGGGGGGGGGCAGAATTAAGACATATCTCTCTGCAGAGATTCCCATTACAATAAGAAAGTTCTTCAAATGCAATTACCACTTTTAGGAATGAGATAGTAGCCCCACCTTCTTTCAATAAGCCAGAAGAGCAGAGATCCAAAAGGAGGTAGTCAGGAGTTTCAGACCTGAGGAAAACTCATTGTGCCAATGCCTCAAGACATTACCTCAAGATATTCACGTTTAGAACAGCTCTCTTTCAAATTCACTCTCTTACAGATTGGCAGGTAAAGCTGATTTTCAGCAGGGTTGCCAGTTAATCATCCATCCACCCCTTCTTTAGTTATTGTTTTGATTACCTACAGCCATTTTCCCTATTGGTAAAATATGCCATAGCTCAGCAACTCCAGGAAAAAAAGCTCTGATCCTGCATCCAGCCTTAAGCTGTTTGTTTCTCTTTTCTGAACTCACTAAGGGTCATGCCCTATACGGAAGAGTCCTTGCTCCCAGATCCCCATGCCTCTCCTA
Source organism: Balearica regulorum gibbericeps (assembly GCF_011004875.1). NCBI lineage: Eukaryota > Metazoa > Chordata > Aves > Gruiformes > Gruidae > Balearica > Balearica regulorum. The sequence goes on from NC_046184.1 coordinate 54,668,811, forward strand.
TGAGGTTTGGTGATTAAACTCTGGTCACTTCCTCCACACAGTTCACCACCCACTTGTGAAAGTACTCTTAGGGCTGCTCTTTGCTCACTGGAAAAACAAATGTACACAAAAACAAAAAGGAAAAGAAGACAGCAACAAATTGGAAACAAGTTAAAAAACCAGGAGCAGCATCTGTGGCAAACAGCTCATACTTCCTATCACTGGAATTCACCTCCTTCTCCCAGAACTGTACTCAGGAAAATAACTTACTCTTCCAATAAAAAGATACTTTTTCTCTTTGAAGCTGATGGAGAAAATCAGGAAAGCCAGAGGAAAGATTAAATTATTGTCATGGCACCTGCCAGAGTTTGAAGAAAGCCTGAACAAGCATCTCCAATACCCTTCATTGCACTGTGCCTTTGAAAGCCACTTGTAGCAAGCTGAATGCTAGGGTGCAAAGACTCAGCCTTACTGTAATATGAAAAGGCAAGACAGGTACACTGATGATTAGTATTTATTTTTATATCAAATTCAACAAAAGCTTTTCTATACTTATGCATAAGAACCTCTGAACTGACCGCAAATTTCCACAGTTTCTAGCAGAGATTCTAAGATCTAAGGACCTGGCTATTGAATTATGGGAATATTTGACACACAGCATCTTGAAGTCTTGCCTGAAAAAATACTGGGTGCTTTTCTCAGTGACAAATAGGGAATGGGAGATGGTAAATCCACTGGTATTTCAAGGCTGCATTGAAACACACACGCGCACACACACACAGGAGTTAGTAGATGTGATAGCGAGGTGGGGGAGGTACTGGCCTCCCCATGATTTTAAACAGGGTCAGATGCTAAAGTGCCCACCAACAGTTCATTCCACATGAGTGCACAGCCCAACTGTGGAAGGGAATTCAGCCCCAAACACTCAGGGAGAAAATTCAGAGGTCCTCACTAAACAGAGTGTATCAGAACATCAAAAATCAATACACCAAATAGATAGCTTTATCGTAACCCAGCTAAACAATTCCTCTTCACCAAGAAATTCAAGCACTCCTCCTTAAATCAAACAGCACAGACCACTTGGCTGTGCATGCAATAATTGCTCTTGAGCAACTGCTTGCATTTTTATTACAGAAGCAGCAAGAAGAGGCAACTTCTATTCAAAATGAGAGCACTAAGGAGGTGCAAGCCAGTCCAGCTTTTGGCTTGCCAAGATGTCTCTTGGCACTTGATCACCCCAATACTTGGGCTAGCCAAATGTTCTTCATTCCCTAACCAACTCAGCACTCAGACAAGAGAGGGGCGAGGGAGGAAGGACGAACAACAGTGTAGAATAAAGTGTCCCTCTCATAATAAATCAGGAGAATTGCTGATAGAGCTGGACAGGAACCTCAGTGAGTACCTTTTGGTGAACAAAAAGCAAACTAAGAAAAATGCCTGAGAGCCACTATTTCCTTCCTGTCCTTATTTTTGACCACACCTGATAGAAAGTCAGGGAAAAAGAGAAGGATCTGAACTGACAGAGAATCACAGGGCTATCAGAGCAGGAATTTGACCCCACTGTGGTGTTACAGTGAAAGCTTTTAAATTAGGAGGTGGGTCTAAGGGGGTTTTACCATTTTTACACACATATACCCCATAGACTCATTATTGGTTGATTACAGTCTAAAACCAAAAGGGATTGTTTTACCCCTCCAGGCATTACAGGTTTTTACAGAACATTAGAAGCTCCTCTTTTTCTCCTGCAGAAATTTCACACTCTCCACCTCTCTTTTTCACCTTGGAACAGCCAAAACATGGTTCAATGTTGCCACCAGGAGACAAATTTATGTTTGGGATAAGGGATAGATTGAGTTCAAAGCAGAAGTAGTCCCTTACATTGCACATGACCCATGTGAAATACAATCCCCTGGATACAGGAAAAAGCTTGTCTTTCTCCTACAGCCCTTTCACCTGCAAGCCCAGGCTCCCCATAGCTAACTGTTGCAAGAGACAGCAAGATGCTGCCGGGCATCCCTCACCCACTGAAAGAGCAGAGGCTCAATTACAGGATCTCAATGCCTCCAAAGATCCTAGTACTCCCCCACTGTCACCCTGCAAGGTCAGAGATCTGGAGTTCGCAGAGTTGAGCTGGAGCCGACCAATTGACACAGCACCACTCCCCTGCTGACAGATGGCTTCCCACAGAAAATCTGCTCTGAGTTTACCACTGCTGGGACAACTATTGCTTCCCTTTCCCACACGTTTAACCCCTCAGATAACGAGGCTGGATTGCACATGGTGAAGGTGCAAAAGTGCACCTTTGAAGGTGGCAAAAGGTTTAGAGAGCGACCAAGTGTTATTTCCACCAATTCTAAGTCACTGGTGACTTATGTTCCTCAAGGGCAGGCCCACGCAGATATTGCACGAAGGCCAGGTCTGACCCCCACCCAGGATGCAAGTCCTTGCAAGGCTGCAGCTGACTATCCAAGGAGCCCTCCTGCAGCTGCACCATTTGAAACCAATCACTGCCAGTTAACGAACCATTTATCTCAGATGTGGCAGGAAAGTGCCCTGGGGTGCTTTTCTCCCATGTTCCTTCCTAGCAGGCTCTCTGGATTTTCCAGGCAACCATAAAGCAATTTCTGCCTTACAAACAACATCTTACTATCCAGAGTCAAAACTGCTGCTCAGCATGGGACAGACCTAAAGCAGAGGAACACAGGATCCCTAAAAATGGTTGCAGTGGGCCAGTCACCTTGAAGAACTAGAGAGATGTCCACTAAGCCATAGTATAACTGCTGACCTGGGGAGTGAGATGATCAGCACGCTACGTTTCCTCCATGAGCGTAATCTGGTTCTGTGTGCCGTGCACCGGTGGCTGGGCCATGAACTGATTTTTGCTACTGGTGACAGGTTCCTTTAGCTCCAGTCCAACTGCCAGACCCCACAAGGGCCAGGTATGTCAAATTATGCATGAGGAATTTGAGTGAGGAGCAAGTCAAAAGCACGTGTTTGCTTCTAGGATTTGGAGAAATAAGCCATGTTTATGCAAAATGGCCTAGGCTGCTATCTCTGCACAGGTGCAGGAGAAATACAATTTGTGCTGCTAGCCCCTTTTTATTAGGTTTTTGGGAACCTAAGTATATCTAACCCCATTTGCTGCTGCATTAAGCTTCCTGTGCAGCCATAATTTAACAACTTGGGTCTGCCCTTCTTTTCCTTTCCAGTTTGCACAGGGGATCCTGTAAGAGCCTAATGACTCAGGCCACTATCACTTTCCAAAGTTCTCTTCTTATTTTCCTGATTTAGATGAAAATTTGTGTGTCTAATACAGTCTTGATTTGCAAGTTTCCTCTATGACCCACAGACAAATCACATAGGGCTGCCCCTTGTTTAGACTTCAGCCCTGCCTACCACACATTTTGGGGGGCAAAAAGGAGTGAGCAAGCACCAAATAATTTCTGGGAAAACACAGACCTTAATTTCCCTACCTATGTATTTATTTTCCTCAAAATTGAGACACCACTGTGTACCTATTTGTCACAGTCCTAGTGGGATACCTGATTCACTGGGAGTTTTATTGTTCATGATGGAAAATGCCGCAAGAGTTGAAAGTCTTATAATTAAATTTTCTATATTTCTGAGTCCCTTTTTTTTATAACAGATCTGACAGGAAATCAGGATCTTTGTTGCTTAAGTGTTCATTTACTCCTGTTTATTCTTACCACAAATGCATCACTGCCTCAGGCTAGCCTGCAGTCAGGATCTTCTGCCTGTTTGTTTTTTCTCCCCACATTTAATTTTTTATTTAGTTTTCAACGACTCAATACAATAAAACTCTGTTTTTAATATTACGTGCTGCATCATTCTGTGCGAGTCCTTTCCTTGAGTGCTTGCGGCAGGGACTATGGGAACACGGTGACACTACAGCCCTAGCACAATGTCCCTGTGGTGGGACTGGCATCTAGAATAGCATCTCTGCGTCTCTCACACACATACATGCTCACATTTCCACAAATACACATATTCACAGCAAAACATACTCAAAGTAAGGTTGGAGCACGTTGGACTGCGTCATTTCTTAATGACTCTCTGCCTAGTTTATACTATTTAGTAGTATTTCAAAACTTTCCTGTCTTACTGGAACAGGTTCTCTGGCTTATTACTGATTTTGGCTTGCACAGCAGATGGAGCAGATGACCTCCTGCAATCCTTTCCCAGTGCTCTGATTCACTGATGAGTGGATCGTTCTTGGTGACAATCCTCAGAGCTGCCCTGGGAATGTGCCGTCAGTGGGAAGTTCAAATTCGTTAGATGCAGAAACGTGGTTTACATAACTGTATCATTTATCAGTCCCCTCCCTTGTTCTCATAATAACTGCTGAACACACTGGCCTTATTTGACAGGAGGATACATAGCTCAGAGATGATGGTTACAGAGAATTGATTGCAGAAATTGGTGGCTGAGTGAAAGGAAGAGATCCAGTTCAGTGTCCCCACTGATGGAAAGGCAGGCAGGATATACTGTGATAAATCAGTGGAGGGCTGTAAGAGCCCTCTCTTACAGAAGAGCGTGTTGCTGTCCTTCTGGTCCCTGCTAGGCAAGGCATACAAGCAGCCAAGAAAGAAGGTCTGTGGCAATTAGGAAAATGGTTGTTGACTCTCTAGGTCTCTTCTGGAAGCCACGATCTCTGGTGACTACTGAGAATAATTGCAATAAGGAATCTAGAGTCGCTAGTGTAGCTTAAGTCTGTTACTCTGGTAAACGGTAACAAATGTATTAAGATTCACATGTATAATGACATTAACTATATACAGATCCCAGTCATGTTTTGGACATTAATCTCTCTGTAGCAGTGGAAACAAATCTGCTGCAGAACCCTAGCCCAGGGAGAACTCTGTAAGTGCTCCAGCACCGAGGAGTTCCTGAGAGCTGCAATAAAAAGGTCTCTGATTAAAGATGATTCAAGAGCTGAAAACAGCTAAGTGATTTCCACTTTCCACCTAAGGGTCTACAGAAATCATTCATTCTAAGCATTTTGCAACAGAGGAAACACAAGATACCCTAGTTTCTGTAATTTTGATCTTGGGATTGTTTCACTCCATACCACATGCAGTTAATAAAAAAAATGAAAGAGTCAAACACCCCAGGGCCACTGTTTGACATATACAATTCAAAGAAAAAACCCAAAAGTTGTTTGGCTAAGGCAAGAGTGCACCATTTATGAATTTGATACACAATCACTGGTCAAAGCAGGCTAGTATATGATGGTATGCCATACCAGCTTCTCAGAGCATCACATATGGATGCCAGCACTTTTCCACAGAGGGGAAATGGCAGTTAGCAAGCTGCCAGGATAAACAGTTTTCACACTAGGCTTGTTGCATTCCCATTTTCACCTCCGTATGTGTGTGTTTCCTTGTTTGATGAGCTTACACGGATGGATTAAACCACTGGTCACTCTGGGTAGATTCCTCCCATCAGGTGCCATGTTTTACCACACTGACAATGTAGACAGCTAAGGCCTAGCTCCCCTGTCCCAGCTCAGACAAGCCCACTAGGTTGGCTTAATATCCTGACATTGCCAGCCCATATCAGTTAGAGGAAAGTCAGACTGCCCCATTACTCATCCATCCAATTACATCATAGTGTTTGCCTGGGGCTTCTTTTCTGGCTGTCTTACCCTCCAGACTAAGGACTGAATTTTGACCGTAAGCTGAATGGGATGTCATTGGTATAGCCATATTAATCAATAGCAGCCATAAAACTATCCAGCACTCTTTAAAAAGTCCAGTCACAGTATTTGGCAAGATGTCATTGAATAAATTTCTCAAATCAACTATCCAGGGTGAAATACTATTTCTTTTTATCATTTCTAAATTAACTGCTCTTCCATTTCATCAAGTATGCCTTTGGTCTCTTATTATGAGCAAACCTTATTATGAGCTGAACCTCCAAAGGTTCACAGACTCTATTTAGATAAGCCCTGGAAGTTCAGCATTGCATCCAATGCCCTCTGAGCCTCTCAGGAGCTGAAGATCTCCTCTCACTGTGGCCCAGCTGGGGACAGGTCAGAGTGTGTCCGTGAGGGCCTCCATTCCCCTTCTGTCTCATGAAGTAGCGATACCCCATCTCGCTCAAATTCTGCATTGCTTATTTAAGCATTAACCTTCTGTGGGCAAGACTGTTAGTTGCTCCGTGTCCTAACACGTGGCACCTGCAGTCCTGGTGACGCCAAGGTCTACTCAGCCGTTATGGACAGTGAATTGGCTGTGCTCATGCTCTGAGCTGGCCAGACCACAGCCAAAGCAAAGTAGCCAATTTAAGGTAATTTTGTGCCAGGACTCAATCTTTTCTTAGCGGCTGGCCTTATTAACCAGTTTAGATCATTTTCAATGCACTGATATAGCTTACATACTCTTTGGATCAGAGCTGGCTTGCCTCAGAGTGCAAGTGAGCAAGTAGCAGAAGGCGAAGCCTGTGTAGATGGGCCTTTCCTCAAGGCAAGGGGCAATAAAAGGCTTCAGCATCATCCAGTTTGCCCAGCAGTAAATAGGCAATGCTCTTACTCAAAAGAAAAAACTTTAAAAAAAACAAAGCTAAAAAAAATAAACCTCACCTACCACTTAAAATAATAGATGAGCTCTCTAGCAAGGGGACAAAACCAAGAGCTGAGATCTGACTAGATTACACAGACTCCAAATTTCCCACTGCCCCACACCTGGCTACCTCTTCTCTAAAAGTGTCGTAGATGATGCTCTCAGGAAAAAAAAAAAAAAAAAAAAAAAAAAAAAAACCACAAACACCACGAAAAAAAAAGTCCGGCCCCCACCGCTTTGGTCCCGGTTCAGCAGCGGAGTTTCCCTGGCAACCACGCACACGTAATACGGCCGTGGCCGTAAGCTGCTTACAGCCGGCGCTGGCAGCCCGCGGGGAGGGCCCTGCATCGCTCCCTGCCGCGCTGCCCGGGGCCCGGCGCGGCCCGGCGGTGTCGGGGCTGCGAGGGATGGGGATGGGCGTCGCTACCCTCACCCCAAACTGGAGCTCATCCTCCGGCAGCCCGCTGGGACTGCAGAGATGCTAGGGAAGAGCCAGGTAACCAGGGCTGGCAGGAGTCAAGATTCCCCCTCGTCCTGCCCACCCAGGCCTCCTCCAGAGCTGGTTCCTGACGGCCTACATGCTCCTTGGCCCTATTTTCCTCTGTGGTGTGCGAGAAAGGTATGGCCTGTATGTGCTGCTGTCTTTGCTTCCCTGCATTCATGCATTGCTCTTACCTGGGGATTCATTCCCACAAATACAGCCAGGTTTATTCAGTTAGCCCAGGTCACTGGCTTCCTGCTGTGAGGCTGCCCCAAAGCTCAGAAAGAAGTGAGCCCACCGTTTCTCCTCCGGTGCCTGGGAGTAAGCGTTCATACTCACAGCTTTCTGAGACCATGAGGATCCACGCAACCCTTCACTGTGCCCTCCAAATCAGATCCTATCGCTTTGGAAAGGAGGTGCTCCTTGCTCAGAGTACACCTCCTCCCTGCTCTCCCACACCTGACTCACTCGGACTCACTCCAACCTGTGTTTTACAGCATGGGCTGGGAGAGGAGCAATGTCAAACCCTCGCTGTGCACCAGACGAGAAGGCAGCTCTGTATGGTGTGTTTTAAGAGGGATTTTACCACCTTCCTTATGCTGTCAGGATAGTATAAAAGAGACTAGGTGTAAAATGAAGAAACAGTACCCTGATCCATTTTTGTTTGGACACACTGCTGGCAAGCAGCTGTGTCATTAGCACATAGCGTGCATGTCTGCACCAGGCAATGGGAGACACACAAACTGTGAGCTGGCCCTAACACATCTGTGCATTAACACTGTGTGGAAACTCCAGGTCATGTACAGTAGAGCTGCCATGTCAGGAGAGTTAATTAGTTCAAATCCCGGCCTGTACTACCTTGGTGACACTTTTGGTTTCAAATCTAGCTGGGGACTCTCTAAGCCTAAGGAGAAGAACCAGAGGTGGATTCCTGAACCATCAGATCTGGACTCTGGATTCAGCCCCTGCTTTAGAACACGACTCTATCACTGAAGTGTGTTACAAGAGTCCTTGGCTGAAACAAGCAATAAGGGTTTCAATATGCACCCTCACTTGTCATGCTTGAAGGCCTGATCCCTATCAGAGCTGGTTTGGCCATAGCTAGTTAATTCTTGTGCTTCAGCATGGATGAAAACATGGCAGCACCTACCTTCTCCCTACCCAGCTCGCGTTCCTGATCAACCAGTGAGCAGTGCCTCTCTTGGGAAGCTGCTGTCACGCCTGTCTTGCTCATCTAATTGATTCACAAAGTTTTAAATTATTATTGATTCTCCTCTTCCCCACTGTGGAGATTTTGAGACCAATAAAGCACATAGAGTTATTTACACAGATATTAGAAAAGAAAGAGGCTCCCTCCTCAAATGTTCTTCTCAAGCTCCCATCTATTAAGTTTCAGAAACTCAATAGGAGGTTTCCTACAGTTTTACAAAGACACTTACAAATATATGAAGTCCCCTGCGCACAGACATGCCCATCCAAACATTTGCAGGATGTTCTGCCAAATCCACACCTGCTAAATTATTGCTTCCTATTGTTTTATATTGGGATCATAGCTCTTTAGTTCCTTTTCTTTGCCCTGATGATTAAGAGCCATTTGCCATACCCCTTGCTGCTATGAGAGTGAGGCAGAAATTGTGGCAAACCTGCTATTCAAGGAAAAGCCATTTCTGAACTCCAATGAATAGGAAGTTGTTTTGGTAAAAGACTGGACCATAGGAGACTTGCAGAGCTAAAGCTTGCAATCTCCCCACAGTTCCCGAAACACTTCGCATTCATCATTGCTACAGTGATTGGTGCTGGAAGAACCATTATATTCATCTCCATGATCTAAGCATATGAATGTTTACACTCCTCAGGGACTGATGAAGAGGATTTGGAAGAGGGAATCAGTCCATCTGACTTTGCAGTAAGGGTGCTATGAGTTTCAGTTTTGTACTGCTTTTTGCTTGGGTGATGAAAGTCAACGAGCCCATTTCTAGTCAGCTTAATTCTGTGCTGGAGCACACATAATTGAATTCACTTTTTTTTCTATACTTACCTGCACGTTAATAGAAGGTGTCTTCTATATATTCAGTATGCCCTTGACATAACTTAAAAGCAGCAGCATAATAAATAAGATGCTCTTTTTGTACTTGAATTCAAATTTTTCTATATTAGGCTTTGTACTTTTTTAAACAAAACCCAAGGCTGGGACTGAACTGCCATATCTTTTTCAAGATCACACACACACACACACAAGGCACTGAGATTTCTGTCGAGGATTGGCACAGCAGAGAAAGGGATTGATGGAGCAGCAAAAGAATTTGCCTCTGCTGGCCATTAATAATAAGAGTAACAAAAGCATCTGAGAGAATAAAAGCCCGGGTGAGGCATGTAAGGTATAGAAATAGCTCTTTGAGTGACTCAAAGGCAAAGTCGATGCATCTTGTTTTCCTGCATCTCCCGTTGCCTGTCCTCTTTCTTAACCACACACTCCAACACGACGGGGGAGTGGGAAGTAGATGGAAGCATCAGCAGGAGCTACAGCAGGCCAGGGAGAAACGAGCAATTCAGTCTGAACATTGCCTGGCCAGGGCCCATGACAAAAGATGAACAAATAAGAACATGAGAAGGGAAAGAAAAAGCCATGTCCAGCACTGCACCTCCTGCAAGGGAAGAGCCGTTGGCTGTGATGCTTTGTCTTTCCTTTCCACTTTGTATCACTCTGTCTCATTATTTCTTGACTTCCTGTACACAGCTGCCTCCAGGTTCTTCAGTGCATGCAGGTATATATAGATATATATATATATACACACACATGCTTGGGCACGTGCACTTAGGCAACTCTACATGCAGGATGGCTCATCTCCAATATGCCTGTTCTGCTCCAGCTCAGGCTGGCAGCACCTGGAGTGGATTAGCATCTGACAATGATCCCTATGAAATGAGGTGATGGTGCAGTCCAGCCTTACTGAAGATTAGTGTCTACATCACCACACATGCGTTCAGAGCTAATTAAGCCTCTGGTTAGTGCTCTCAGAGAGAAGCCAAGGATTACACAGGCTGCTTCACTACATAGGCCTGGCCACAGCCCAGAGAAAGAGAGCTTGCATGCCTTCAAATTATGGGTGAAAGCATTGGAGACACGGTTTTAACAGACTTTATTCTTCCTGACAAAGTACAGTCCTTCAGGACTCATCTCTCATGGAGGCAAGTAGTCATCTAATTAATATACACCAAGAGGATCTCGGTTAAAAAAAAAAAAACCACAAAAAAACCCCCCACCCAACCAAAACTATCTTTCCTTTAGGCAGGTCAGAAGTAGCAATACTTGTGGGAAGGGAATAGCAACAGAAAGGTTTATTTCAGAGTGCAGCTAAGCAATTCTGGAAGCTGAGACAAAGTCATCGCTCTGGTCATCTAGCTTCAGGATACTTTTTTTTGCTAGTAGGAAGAAGTGCCTTTTCTCCTTTTTCTGCAAAACCTCTCAATATCTGCCTCTTGAGAACTACTGAGTTGAAAAACCTTTCCTTCAGGACTGGTGGCTAGTGCAAGAAGCTCGACCTTTTCATTATCTCAATGTATGCAGGATGTGTACATTCCTACACTACTAAACCACGACATACGCATCTATCTGCACTGCGTAGGAGCCTGCAGCACTCACTGTGCACCCTTTATCTCAGAGGACGTTCTCCTCCTCTCTGTGCTAAGAGTAGAAGAAACAGAGTTTAAGAACTATATACGTTCACCGTCTTGGCATCAGTGCTCTTCAAGGCATGCAACATTGCAGAGTGGGCATGCTGCATGGGAGATATCAACCCAGTGCTCTACAGCTCATGTGGTGTCCAACTGCTCTTGTTATGCTATCCAGTAATTTCTAAGAACTGATAGTAGATCTCTTTCTCCTTTCACTCATCAGGCTAATCCCACTAACTTCAACGTCCCCCTATACTCTCCAGGTGGAAGTGAGAACATGGTCAGGCTCCTTGTGCATTCAGCAGTAGGCTATGGACACAACCTTTCTATTCATCAGTAGGAAAACATGGCCTTTACAAATATCCCTCACTGGCCTTCTTTCCCATGGAATCTCTCTTTATAATGTAGCTCTAGGATATCCAAGGAAGGAAAAGTATACAATATTTTTACATATTTGTATGTTTTAAAATGTACATACTCCATCCATACATAAAGGGCTGAGGATCCTAAATCCCCTTTTTTACAGGGAGCTTTCAGAGGGCCATGAGTTGCCCTTCAGCTGCCTGCTGGGGGGGACTTTGCATAGCCTATTGATAATTCCCCTATTTCATTGCTATGCAATAAGCAAATTGTTGGGTCCCCATAAGATTTTCACTTCACTCCATAAGCACCAGCATGTTTGTTTCAGCAGAGATTAATCACACAAGCCCTCCCAGCCTTGGACTCAACCTTTCTCAGGGCTCCTCTAAGAGGGCAGTTTACTTCCTTACACAAGGTCAATTGTGTGTCTTGGACTTCGATGAAGGAAGCCCTCAGTCCTCTGGGCACACTGACAGCAACATTTTAAGAGTGCACAGCAATGCTGCCCAACAGTGTACATTCTAAACTAAAGATGAACAGCATTTCAGACAGAAATGGCAGGAGGACTTTAAGCAGGCTGGTCATAATCCCTCCTGCTGGGATCTGGACAGTAGGCATAAACTGGTCCCATTCCTGGTGAGTCTTGGTAGGGGATTTTTCAGGACTGTTAAGTGGGCAACACCTTCCATCCTACAGCTTTTACCAAACCACGTCCTCAGAGTTTAATAGCATCTTGTGGTCTTTATGGACTCAGGAGATTACTGCCTCTTGAAGTGCCAAGAGCTTTTGCTACAGCTTCTAGGTTTTCCCTGAAGTGCTCCCCTCCAGGTATTGAATGGGCTAGGTATTACAACTGAAAAGATAATTTAGCAAATTTTTCTTCTCAGCTGATGTACTCAATGCAGAGGGAATACGATAGATGAGATGTCTTTGCTCACCCATATCTGCATAAGCTTGTTTTAAGCACATTGTAAGATTGCTTCAACTGCCCAGCAACAGCCTCCTCACATCTCCAGGCCTCTCAAAACCACGCCTGGATTGTGCAATGCCACAGCCCCACGTCAGAGATGCCAGAGCTAACGTGGACAACCTAGTAAGCCCACAAGGTACAGCCACACCTTGCAGAAATATTATCTTGGATCCCTGAACCTGAAGAGTGGTTGCAGTACAGTCCCTGAGCTAAATTTGTGATGACACGATTGTACCACCCCATGGACCTAACCTGCTGGGTGCTACCTAAAGGTCTACAAAAACTGTGCCATGCAGCTATGACCTCACCGAGACTCACTCCCTTCCTGCAGTACCTGGGCACCCCAATATATTGTGGTGCTTCCCACCACAGCTGCTGTACAACTTACCCTTGTTGCCTGCTCCTCGGGAACCTTTTGCCCCCACCGCCTCAGCAGAGGTTGTTCTCTGCTCCCCAGGGAGCATCTCAACCCCTTTCTCCCAGGCCCACTTTGGACCCTTCTCCTGCATCCCTCAGCCCCACCGGTTACTCTGCATCGGCTCCCCTCCTACTCGCTGAGCACGGGGTGTCGTGACGTGCCGGGACTGGGGCAGCAGGAGGCGAGGCCAAAAGGACAGCAGACGGTGGGTTCACGTCCACGTACACGCGCATCCCGATTAAGGATCCAGCTTTGTTTCCATGGCAACGTGCAGAGCCTCCGCAGCATGGTCCCTTCCCACGCGGCAGTGGCCGCGCTGTGCACCACTAAATCCTCCTGCCGCTCCCAGCCACTGCCAGGGCCTGCCAGCAGTGACCCCTTACGCACTTTCCAAAGCCCGGCAGATTAGGGCTCACAGATTTCCCGCTCATGATGTGCCGTCCAGAAACAGGCAAATAAAAATGTGCCAACTAATAGCAGTAACAGAAATAACACCACCCGTCACAATCGAGCTGTAAACCCTTTAGAACAGCATTACAGAGAAACGTGTTTCTTTCCTGGAACCTGGCAGTGATTATGGACTGCAGTTCAGGGAATTAAAAGAAGGCATTTTTCCCTACGCACAGGTAGCTCCTTAGCACACAGCCAAGCAACCCAGCATTCCCCTGGATCTACTGCCAAATGCCGCTTGCAACCAAAGCCAACTCCACCTTTCGGGACAGGTTGTCCCACACAGCCTGCCTTCCCATGGGACAGTACTAGTAGTCCTTCCAAACAAGGATAAGCCTGAGCTGTTTGGCTGCTCCTCTCACCCTCCACAGTAGGGAGGTGATATACAAGAGGACAGCTGAGACACTGGGTCTGGGAGCTTGCACCCTTCTCAGCACTTCTCCAGGGAGTGGCAAGTTAGACATGGCCAGATTATTTCTTCAGGCCTTCTGCAGTCTGAAAATCTGCTTGCCAGCTTACTGCTGAAGCACAAGCAGGACTGAAGTGCTCATGATTTCTTGGCCATTTCTACTACATGACTTAAGGGTTGTCTGTTGAGGAACGATTGGGAAAATTAATCCAAATTAACTAAAGTTGTGAGTTTAGCATGAATTCATTAAATCACATTAGCCTTGAATGGACACAGTTCTTCCAAATTAAAGCAACCCTTAGAAGAAAATTGAACTAAACTGAATTAAGGTCCTTTTAATTCTGAAGAACAGAGTGCCTGCATGGGGTTTGATGTAATTAAGGAACAGCAGTCTGGAAGGGATGTCCCAGCCCCGTTCTCCCAGACAGCCTCTCCATATTAGTCTTTTCAGGAACCTATCATGCTCTCACTGAAGAGGGGTTAGGTTTCTTGCTTTCCTTGTGTGATTTGGAAGCTGGAGCAGCACCTCGCTGCACAAATGACTTTCTGGTGAAGCCTGTTCCTGGCCAGTTAATACCTAGTTGCTCTTTACCTTGAAGAGCTCTCCTACTTCCAGGGTATTTTCCCTTCACTGTTGTTTTAATGGAGGGCAGCCTTTTATATTCTTCTCAGCCTGCATTTTGCCAGGTTAGATAAGCTACACTGTCTTAGTCTCCTCTTGTAAAACATGCTTTCCCTTCTCTCTACCAACCAGGTATCTTTCTGACTCCATTTTGCTTTAATTGGGATAACTGGAATTATACACAGAATTGTACACAGAGGAAATTACAGTAGAGCCTTTTAAAATGATACTGATACTTCCCTGCCTTGGCAGAGAATATCCTGCCTGGCACCTAGGAACATAATTGCCTTTTATGCTGATGTCTCATATCAAAGGCTCAGTCATCACATCAGTAAACAATACTCCCACTTTTTCTCTTTTTCATTTGCTTCTAACTGATAATCCCATTGTTTTGAGGATCAATTAGGAAGAGTAACAAAGAATCTTCCCATACAGGCCAGCAAGCTGTGCAAAGTCACCCAGACCAGCTAGAAGAAATAGAAGTATGTTAGTGCTGCACTCTCCAAACAATTTCTGCTGCTCAAATCCTTCAGATCTAGTGTGGGTTCTACCATGTGGCTCCAAAACAGGCACTGTAGACCTGTCTATCTGCATGTCCCTGGACTTCACACCGTTGCATTTCACCCTCTTTCTATACTGTAGTCCTCAAGACTGTCCAGTTCTTCCTGCTTGTTCCCTGTTCCACTCTTTGTTGATCACGCTACTCCCAAGCATGCACAAATGTCCTCATGAACATGATCCCTCACGCTTCTACACCACAAACCAGAGCCAGACATTTGGAAACATTTACAATTCTGTGGTTTAGAAAGTTTCAAATTAGTCACACTACACTTCATCATATTTCTGATGTGGGAGGAGGGAGTCAGATTAGAAATGCATAACTAATGGCAGCAAGACAATCAGGTCTCCCGTTCAGACAAGCACTACCCATTGCAGAACACGAGCATGTTTACAGCAAGTGTCACATGAATACAGCCAGTTTAAAAAAATTAAAACAGTCTTCCTACAATATATATCCAAGCTGGGGACTATATTACTACAGGAAATCATTGTACTGAGCAGCAGAAAGAGGTAAAGAGGTAAATTATTAGGTTCTGATTCAACACGCCATTATTGCCATTCAAGATGCCATTTACCAAGGACCAGGTTACTCCACTGTAAAATTAGACTTTTGTCCTGGTAATTTAGGCCCTTTAAAAATATTCATTCACATTTTTAATGCAAAATTGCGTAGACCTGGCTTGTCTGTGTTCATGTGCTGTCAATGCTCCCGTATAGGAGTTTTATCTGCATATTCATGTACGGAAACGTGCAAAAACTTGCAGAAGTGTACAACTTCTGGTTTCATATGCAAGTATTCAAGCCAGAAGTGCTTGTGTGCTCATTCAACAAGGGAATGGAAACAATACCAAATAGATCTCTCTGACCAACCATAATTAAGTAATGCAGCCTGTATCAATCCATAGAGTAAATATTTTCCAAGAAGTTCACTGAATAAATTCAAATAAATTTGAGGAAATTATGATCTGCACAATTGATATTCCATGAGCAGAAAAAGAAGCTAAATTCACTGAATAAATTATGTGTTGTGAATTAGTCCCCCAGCTCTAGCAATTACTATGGCTGGATTATTAAAATGGATGGATAATTTAGCATCAATAGTACTATTTTTTGTCCTGGGTACTCAGATAATACTAGTTAGGTTTCTATAGCATTGCTCAAAATAAATTAAATGACAGTGTCTTTTTTTTTTTTTTTTTTTTTTTTTACAGAGGAGGAAAATAAAGTGGAGAAACAACCTTTCTGGTGTCAGTGTGTACCAAACTTCTGGTATGTACCAGCTCAGCAAACTGGAAGAAATACAACCCACGTCCCTGAAGAGCTAGCTAGAACCTCCCTCCAACAGCACAAGAACTAGTTAGGACATGATCTCTCGTCCCTCTGTATGAGAAGATGGCTGCATTTGGGATACAGAAAGAGTAGGGATCCTGTTAGCCTAAAGCAACAGGCAACAGTTATTGTTTGAAAGCGTCTCATCACATTTAATGGCCTAGCGAGCACTAGATTTGCCCTTTTAGAACAGGTCCTTTGGGAAAATCTATTATTAATTGTGATCTCTTCTGTAGCGTCACCAAACTATGATGTTCAGCAAACCATACTCCAGTCTGAGGGGTAAATTAGTTCTTTGGAGAGCTAGGAATGAGACTGAAATCAGCCCATTACCACAAAATATTTTGGGAAGTAATCTGCAGGACCTTTGCGCAGCTCCCTATTGATCTCTCTGAAATACCTCCCTTCAGCACGACCTGCACAACTGCTACCCTGTTGCAGGAAGGCGAAGGGTGGAGGAGGTCTGAGCTGCCCACTGCCTCCTATGGGGATTTCCTAGAGCGGGGGTGAGATATTGGGCCAAAACAGGGGAAATGGGAGGGCAGCTGCAGGGCAGCCTTCCCTTGTCCTGTACCTGGGATGGCAACTAAGAAAAGAATTTCATGCTGCAAAAATCATCAGTTTGGCACCTCGCACCAGCCTCAGAGCTATTCTGGTTAAAAGAAACAAGGCAATTTTCTGGTAATTTCACTAAAAAGAAAATTCTGAGCCCTCCAGCCCTCATGTAAAGCCATGGGTTAGTGCTTGTCCATTCCTTCCTTCCCCAGGTGCTGTGCTGCTGCCACATGTGAGATTAACAAGGAGGTTATATTTAAACTTCCAAGAGGAGCTGCTGTGCGATTATGGGTCTATTTAAAATCCTCCGGGCAGCTGCAGTACATAATAACAAGTCAGCGGGAGGGAGAGAGAGAGAGGGGAAGGAGGAGAGGGAAAGGAGGGGGGGTCGGGAACGTCACAGATTGTCTCCAAAAAATTGATTGCCAGAAGATGGCAGGGGGTGCAGTCAAGTTAAAGATGTCCCCCACGGGGAGTGAAAGGGAGAGGGGGGACATGTGAGAGAGGTGCCAGCACCGGAGGAGCGTGCTGACGGCAGGGGGATTGGAAAGGCCAGAGTGGAAAGCTGCCAGACCTGAAACCTCACTGCCTCAGGCAAGGACGTCATTCCCTTAAACCCACCCCGCTCGCTCCGGAGGGCTCTGTCACAGGCCACTGGGTGCCTGTCCAGGCTTCCTCAGATCACAGGCATTTGAATGAGTAAATAGCTATTATTAGACTGTCCTCTCCAGCCTGCCCACACACACACCCCCTCACCCTTAGGCCAGCACAAAACTACCCCCAAGAAAACATCCCCCCAGGGCTTTACCCAGTCCTAAGATTCACTATACCCCTTGGGAATCTGTTCCCCTGTCTAAACCCAGAAGAAGGGTTTCCTCACAAGAGCAGAGCAGGGACCCAACTCTTCCTGCCTCACCATAAATCACATTTTCTGTTTTTTTTCCTGACCCTCTCAGCACCTGCCTCCACCATCCTGTGTCATCAGGGAAAGGACAAGATAGGCTAAGACCCCCTCAGTGCTCACCAACAAATGTTCTCAGCTCGCTGTGACATCAGAGCTCAGTGACATCACGTCTGGCGAGGTCCCACAGGCAGCCCTGGGGCAGGTGAGGTAGCAGCAGCAGTGGCTGGGCAGATGGAGGAGAGCCGGGTCCCAGCACTGCAGGAAGCTGCACCAGAGGTACCAGCTCTGGCTGAGCCGGGAAGGGAGGATGAAGCCGTTGCTGAAGGATGAAAGCTAATTCATTCTTAATTGCAGGAGTGAGACCTTTCAGTCACAGGTGTGTTTCAGATAAGTCCCACCCCATCACACAGACTCTCATCTAATGATTTCCCTGTGGTGGTATCATAGCCTCCTGCCTGCCTGCCCTCTCCTGAACAGTCAAATTTCCACGTCCTTTCAAAGACTTGCTGCAATCCAGCCAAGATGACTGCATTTCAGTGCTGACTGGAGCCTTTGCAATGCAGTCTATAAAACACCTTGGGAGCTTTCCAGAGGAAAGATGCTCAAGAAACATCAGTCATAGCAGTCTACACACCTTCTCTGACACTGTCCTTTGTGACTGTTTCCTACTCCTCTCTTCTTTCTTCCCCATCCTCCTATCCCTACACAACCATTTTCAGTACTGGAGAGTGGTGCTACCAGGCAGGGAAGGAGTGTCTCTCCAGAATGAGATTTGCCTCAATTTCTATCAGCAACAGAGAAGAGGGGAAAAAAATGTCCAAATTAAGCTGCTTGATTACTGAAATTAATCTTGTCACTTAGCATCCCTGTTCCACAGAACGGGGCCTTTGATTAGCCTCCTTGTTTCAGAATATTACAAGCAGACGTTTATTAAGCAGAAGGCAATTCCTCCGCAGGGGGAGAGGGGCAGCTGATTCCCAAGGGAAGGCTGCTCTCAGAATAAGAGATGGACCCAGCTTTGCCCGCATCCCTGGCTCTAACACCACAGCCAGGGCCCCCCAAGAATTCTCCAAGATCCTCCCCCCAACATATGACTAAGGCCCATCCTGTTGTTACTGTCATAGGCTTGGTATTTATAAGGTTGACAGCTCTTGCAGCAAGTTATCGCTTATTATTACCATCATCCTGACAGCCCTCAAAGGTTGTGAGGTGCCATGTCCCCCTTCCCTGGCTCGCTCTGAGTGCTCAGGAAATGCAGCCGGGTGGGGAGCACTCCCCAAAGCAACCAGCAGACCAGAGGACCTGCACATGGGACTTTTCAGCCCCCGCACTTCCCTCCCCGCTCCCTCTCCAGCTCTGCACAGCATCACAAACTGCATGGCTGTGACTTTGCACATCCGTGCTGTCACAGGCAGCTATGTGCTTTTCCACTCCATAGGGCACATGCTTAGAAACCAGTGCCTCACCGTAGGTGTGGACTGCACTCACTGACCCGATGCGGTGTGCCATACTTGCTGGGATGGCCTAAGGGAGAGCTCAGAGAGGGTGGTGGGATGCCCCAGGGATGCCCTCACAGAACCCAGGCAATTTCTCCTAGGAGGTGCCATCCAGGAGCTCCAGAGCCCAAAACTGGCACTGCTGGTACAGAAGTGGGACAAGAGAGGGTAGAAGGTTGCCTCCTTTGGCTCCCTCTGACTCTGCCTTCCCCCAGCTAAAGGGTGCTTGGACATGATTACTGGCATAGGGACATATTCACCAGCATCCCAAGCAAATCACTGGCAAATTTTAAAAAGGCTAAAATGATTGCTGGGCTTCAAGATACACTGGTCAGTCAGCCAGTACTGAAAGGCTGTAAAATCAAAGATCAACCTTTACATTATCTTCCTTTTCCTCCCTATGCAAGGGAAGTTTTTGGTATTGCTGGCCTAATGCTTATAATGCCACTAAAATGACTGTATTCCAGTCTCCGTGTGCTACAGCATCACGGTGCCAATGCTCCATTCTGCAGGAGAAACGCAGATCAGAGGGAACATGAGGGTGAGGCCTGTATAAGCTTTAAGTACAACTTTTTACAGGCTGTTGATCTGGACGCTGGCAAAATTTGGCAGTTTTCTAACCATTTTCATCAGAGGGCCTCAAACTACTTTCCAAACATTAAATAAGTTTCACAGTAGCCCAAATCCTCCACTCACCAGTGAAGTCAAACTTGCCCAGCCTATGGGGAGGTATCATTATCATCTCTGTTCTACAGATGGGGAAACTGAGGCACAGGGAACTCAAGTGATTCAGTGATCATACAGATGAGCCAAGAGCAGAAGAGAGATTTTCTTGCTTTGGCTCTTCCTTAGCCCTCTGCATTCCCACTCTTTGCAATACTAACTACTCAGCTTCCAGGCTGCATTCAGCAGCTCACATATAACAGCAGATCTAAGATCCTAGAGCTGATGAAGCTTATTTGAACCTCCAAAACTATTCTGAGGGGCCCAGATGGAGGCAGAGACACAGGTGTGTAACAAGCTCTAATTTTAGCTGATTTGGGCTTGCTCGTCCTTTCCTCCCCAGGGCGGCAGCTAGGGCATACAGGCTGAATGAGAAACCATGCTCTGATGAGGCATCTACAGGTTTGGTGCGGTTTTGTTTGGGGGTTTGCTGTTTCTTGGGTACCAGGGCTGCATGAAGCATTGAAATTCCACCCTGAGCAGCAGTGAGCAGCAGAACCTGGTTTCCATAGCACTGCCATGGAAACCGTGCTCTGCGAATCTGTGCCTTCGGGCCCCTCTGCGACTGAAGCATCTCTCTGCTCCTCCCCAGCACCCACCTCCACACTACAAGCCCCCAAAAGTGCTTGTATGATTACAGGGTGCGATACATAGGAAAAACAGGACCCTGTTTGGCTCCTCCCTGAATCATAATGTGGAAAAGTGTCCTTTGAAGAAAAAAACCTAATAGCATACTTCCTTCCCCCCTTCCATACATAAAAGTGGAAAAACCTACAGTTAAAATTCCTTAACTTGAAATTGCACAAGTAAAATTTTGCCTGATAATATATTAAGGTGCAAACCCAATAATCTCATGCAGTGGGTTCTTTTATCTTCCTTTGACTGCCTGGAACACCAGCTTCCAAAAGTGAAGGATTTAATTAACTGTTAGAATGTAGAACAGGCTCCCCTTAATCTTCTCCTCTGGTTTTGTTTTTTTGTGTTTGGGGGGTTTTTTTGCTTCCTATCTCATGGCTCATACTAAAAAAACTCACGGCAAGGGTTCCATAAAATGAAGGGAAAAGTCAAACAACGGGTGCATGCAAGATCTGCATTATTTCTTCCCTGCATCCGCTGACTGCTTGGGGAAGTGCACACTCCAATGCACGTGGAGCTGGTATTTTAACATCTCAAAAAGACTCAAGCCTATGAGCATAAGCAAGCCACCTCCACTGGCTGGGAGGCCACAGGTCTGCCCAGAAGCTTAATAGGTCAATCCATAACAGCCTTGGTCATCATGAGGAGTTTGAGTGCTTAGACCCTCTACCCCAGGAACAGGACAGGAAAAGGAAGGCCTGAATTTCAGAGGGAGAGCACCAGAGAAGCAAGTGAGAGTCAAGATCTAACTGACAGGGAGCAAACAGCAAAAGCTTCTTCTTATGACCCTCCACCATGGGTCTTGAGGGAAGAACCATATCCAGAGTGAGAGAAATCTAGTCTCTCTGCTTCACCAACACCCTGGTCTCTGGTACAATTATGGAAAAGGACATTGTGTTACCAAGATAGGCCAGAAAATTTTGTTCCAAGTGGGATGGAAATCTCCCACAGTCAGTGATTGAGTTGCTTTATGTACTGTCAAAAATGGCAGCTCGCATCTGACATGCATGGAGCAAAGGGAGCCCCTGGATGGGAGAAGGACCAGTTCTAACTGCCTTAGGTTAGAGTTCATCAAGGGCACAGACCCTCACATCTTCCTTTCCCAAGTGTCAGAATAACAGCAATCAACAAATATCAACATAATACCAAATTTTGCATATTTATAACCTGTCCACTGCCTACTCAAATAAGCACAGTGCTTTACTCTCTGAGGTGACCTGTGCTGTCACGTGAACCAGCTCTTCTCCATGTGTGCAGCAGTGTTGAGTCTATCAGTCACGTCGTGACCAGGGCCACATCTCTCTCACCTGCTGTGGCTGTAACTCATCTGAAGTGTTGCTGAGCAAAATGACTGATTCGTTGCAGTCCCTCACAGACCATGAAGAAGATCACTTGTCTTCCAGCATATGTGTCCACCTGACCTGACAGTCTCCTGCAACGACAGAGTATTTCCCTGTGTTGTCAGGCCCACCTCTAGCTTTTCTTCTCCAGCGTGTATGTGCATAATATCATTTCATGAAGAAAGGAAGCTTCTCAGACCCCAAATGCTTTGAGCATTTTATTTTGCCTTACTTGTCCCTTCATATAACTAACCACAAATCCCAAGTGACTTTGACCCCAGTTCTGGACTCCAGTTTTTTGTTGAACAAAAAGTCTGCAGGAGGCAATTCTTACTCCATTGATGCCATGCTGTGATTTAAAAGAGCTTAATACAGATCAAACTATAACCCCCATCTTTTTCACTCTGTTCTTTATTATTTTAATGAGGTTTTCAACCCATCTGTTAAATCATGGATGAAGAAAACTAGCAGTTACATGTCAAAATCCATGCAAACTACTTAAAATTTATGCCTACTAAACTGGCCTATAGTCAGATGTTACTAAGTCAGGTGTATCATGTCTGGAAAAATAAATTTGGTCTGCATGATCACCTACTTAGCTGGAGTGTCCTCTAATAAGGTTAACTTGAAGAAATGAGAATAATAACTTAGGACAAGTACATACTGAATTGTTTTATTTTTGTGGTGGTGGGTTTTTTTTCAAGGCAGCAAGAAAAGATCAGTGGCTACTTTGCTGCAAGGGGCCAGTTTTCCTTGTACCACTAACTCTTTCACTTGACATGGCCCACATTTTTGGTATGTGTGTGAAAAGCTTTGACAGCCTCTTCAACAGCACTGCTCTTCTGAGCTGGGGATAAAACCTCTTTGGCCCCTCTCAAGTTCCTTTTAAATCCCTAAATTACTGTCATATAATCTTCAGTCTCTCATCTCGTATTCACTGGACATCTTTGAACAGAAGTGCTGTCAAGACCAGGGCTGCTGAAACTAAACGAGGCACTGATTTTTCTTACAAAGACCGTGGTACTTTTTCCTTGTCTGTGGGGCAGTATTGGCAATACTGTGATCTACCTGCATTAACAAATCTTCAAAGTATGTCATTTACACTACATTGGTACTAGTTCTTCACAAAGCTTCTCAGATCATCTGATAATAGCTTTATGGAATTTTAATGCAGCTCAAAATCTCCACTATCTAAACGTCCATGCCCTTGATATCAGAATTCCTCCCCTCGCAGTAGCAGGAACTGATCTATTTTTAAACATTTATTTACTCTTTTAGATCCTATGTGTCCAGCTTTACACACTTCATCACCTGATGATTTCCACAGGAATAAACTCTTTGATTTACTCTAATCTCCACTTACCACCAAAAGGGATTTTTTTTAGGGTCATGAATCATTGGCTGACTTGGCTCCTACCACTCTATAGCCTAGCAGCTTCCCTCACCCCAGGAAAATATCCTCAAATAGTACCTTGAGGAGACCTAGGCTTAACTGATTCGGAACCTTACAATGATAATATTATGGATCATCCCTTCTCAAGTTTGTTGGGCTTTTAGCCATACTTTTAATTCATTCACTTCCCTGCAAAAGAGCAACTCACCTCCATACATCCTGAATTCTCCTACTTTATCACTTTCTTCCATTAGTTTCTCTTTCAAGGCGAATGCCATTTTTTATGGCATCAGACTAACATACTCCTATGCAATTTCACTTCCAGAAGTATCCCACTTGCTTTGACGTTGACAACAAAATCATCTGCTATTGCAAAACTGTCTTTTGCAGCTACAAAGAGCTGCCCAGTTTTAATGATGATGTTGGCATCTTCTTTAACTATATTGAGAATGCATTTGCAAAGTAAAGCACAGCACTGCAGTTCTTACACCCTTTTCTCAAATGCCAGCACTGCGTTGGTTATTGCTGTTTGCTGCAACATCAGTTGATGACACCCGTGTCATTCTTGGTGGATGCTGACTTCGAAGCGGGAAGGTGGACAGAGCTCTTTTTGTGGATTTCTCCTTTTGCAGCACATCAGATTCCTCACCAAATCCAGACTCTCTCTGGATTCAGTGATTCTTTCCCTAGGGAAATTCAGAGTACTCTTTCAAGGTTTACCATGGAAAGTCCTGTGCTCGTGTTCTCTCTCTGGTTATCCTCACTGAGCTTTGTCCCCTCCTACCACCATCCAGTCTTTTATCAGGGAGTTGTTTAACCTCTCAGAAGTGCCAGACAGGGTCTTCATCCTTTCCAATTTCACAAGCCCTCTTGAGTCTTTTGTCTTCTTTTTATATTCTGGTTCAAAACACTGGTTGAATTTGCACTGACTGTAGGATGACTCCATTTATATGCTCCCATTCCAAATGAAACCTCATATGGCTGAAATCCCCTGAGAACAGCCCATGCTCCCAGCTACCTGTGCTTTTCATTTTGCGTGCAGGCTTAGGGTTGGGTACTATGCAAGTGTTCCCTTGCATCACCTGCATTTCCAGAGAGACTCAGCTCTGGCAAGGTTTTTGTCTGCTCTGTTCTACTACTCAGCATGTTTTCTTAGCTCATTTTACTCCTGGTGCCATGCGCTTTCCAGCAGTCACTCAGAGCCAAGGAGCCAGCTTCATTTAGCATCCAGTCACAGGCTGCTCCACAGGAGTAAGGGGAGCATCCCTGTAACACAACAGCTGGCTACAGCTGGCTCCTGCCAAAGCGTCTTAAAGTTGCATGTTCCCACAAGCCCTGGAGAATGTGTCCTCTGTTCAAGGGCTTGCTCAGGGAGCTCAGAAATGACTAGTCAAAAGCCGCTCAAAATGAAGCGCACATTACAAACCAACATCACCCTTACCGAGCCTTTCTAGGAAAGGCCTGATGAACACTCCATTTTCCAAGGGCTTATGGTCCTGCAGAAACACAAGCAGATGCTATTGGTGAGTGATTGTACATTCTCATTACAAACTTTGGAAGCAGATTCAGTCACCCGTGCACAGCCACATCTGGCTCGGTTATTTTATGAGCCATGCCCCTCACAGAGCTGCCATTTCTGCACCCCTATATTCCCAGGATATTGTCCAACATAGTTTGGACTGACATTGCTTTGCAGGATGACCAAGAAGATCCACAAAGATCACCCTGCTCACAGTCACGCAATGCGTCAAATTGCAGATAAGTCCAATTGCAGAAGGTAAAATTATAAGCATACTGGACAATCACCAGAGTCCAAGCAAAGCACCTCTGCTACCCACCATGCTACTCATCAGGACTTGGAGAGAAGAACACAGACCTCTATGGGAAAATGATACAGATCTTTCATAGGTGTGGTTTAAGATGTACTAGGCCCAGGCAGTAGCACATCATAGTAAAGTCAAAAAGCATCCTTTTTTTTATCTAGACTCTCCCAAAGGTATTTTTGCAGACACAAGTATGCAGACATGACATCTTGGACCCACACAAGCTCCCACTGAATGCAGCAGAATAAGATGTTACACAAGACATCAGCACCGAGCACAGCCCCTCTCCGACATACCATACATGTGTCCTCAGAATGGAAATCTCCTGCTTCTCTGCCTGTCCCTGTCCTGGCCCCCCATCTCATCTGCCTTCCCCAGATCTCTGACAACTTCAGCTCGATGTCCCCTCACTGCTCCTAGCAAACACAGCCTCTGTCTCCCCAGTATCGCTGCCTCAGACTGTATCAGCCTCCACTTACAAATCACCCCTGCCACATCTCCTCCCCTTTCTCCCCCCTATACAAGCTCCACAGGCCACCGCTGCCCCTCAGAAGAAGAGATATGGGTCCTCAGAGCAAACTGGGGACTCCCAGCAGAGAAAGATGCACCAGGGGAACCATACATAGTATTTTTCTGCCACTCTCCTCCACCCCCTATGCTTTCTGTAGGTAGCCCCATCCCACCCTATATCCTGCACCTGAATACATCCTCAGGATGGGGAAGCCTCTGTGCAGTGAGTGGTGATGGGGGGAGGCCAAAAAGACTGCAGACTACCAGGATCAAGGGAAAGTTTCAATAGCAATGGGCCCTGCATGTTCTGGGCTTTTGCTGATGAGAAAGGCACCAGAGCAGCTTGAAGAGCATTCCAGCAGTGGATTTTGTCTGAAGAGACACTTTAATTGCGCTGCATTTCTTAAGCTGGCCAGAAAACAGAATTGCTGTTTTGTTTGTATTCAGAAGGCAAAAAGTTCTTCCATTATCATGTATGAAGAGTCAAATATTTGATATAATTTATAAAAGATAAATACCTGAAAAATTCCATTTTGGGACATCACCAAAAGATTATTATTTTTTTAGCCTGTCATCCACTCAGCTAAAAGGGATCTGGAAGAGCTACACAGCCTCTCTGCAGACCAACCAACCTGCCTCATTTCCATCCACAGTTGTGACAGGCCTGACACCTTCCCAGGGGACTTTTCAATACTGTAGAATCAACATTTTTCAGCAGAAAATCATTCCACTAGAAAACCTTTCAGGCAGCTCTACTATTCATTTAGAAACGTTCCGTATACACCAGTATGCTGAGCATATATTCATACGCTATTCACATACTATAATCTCCAGATACTTTAAGTGGCTGTCCCCAAAGAAAGAACAAAGTAGAATATGCCCCTTAAAATGCCAACCACAGTTAAAATGACAAATGATCAGCACAAGCTTTTGCAAGAGAAGCACATAAGTGGACTCTAATTTTTATTATTTCCCTTCATCTCCATCCAAAGGCTCTGGTTCCCTCCTCAGTTTTAGTTAGCAGCATTTAGCTGCTTTGGGCTTTGATCCCACTTCTCACTGCATAGCAGTTTCTGCCATGCCTGTGAAGAGTCTCACTGGAGTCCATAAGGATCTGCCGAGGAACTGGAGACACATGCATTATATCGGCACGCAGAATCCAAGTGTGCCGTCCCTGTACATCTTCTGCCACATGGAAGCGTGTGGAAATTGCACACGCATACTGGATAGCAGTCTCAACTTCATCTTTTTTTTTTTTTTTTTTGAAAGCTCTCCTCATTCCCACGAGCTCTCTCCTGTGGGACTCCATGGCTGGGAAAATTAAAATTTTGTTCCTTCAAATGCTACATCTCTGTTTTTCCTAGAGGCGGCTACAATTCTTTCTCTGTGATCTGAAATTGCAGCAATAATTATATTTCCTATTTTGTTCACTGTAGTTGACTGTTTTGGCAGTCATCCTGTAGCAGTAATCCACACATAAAGAGTCATCTTGCATTTTTCAATCCAATTTAAAGGGAATTGTTTCTCAAGAAAAGCAAGGGGGTGAAAATGTTCCCCTCTGGCAAAAACTTCAAGTACTTGGGTATTACATGCAAGAATTTTACCTACCTGTCTTATTCATCATTGCATTTTACAAGCACTGATTTAAATTCTTTGCACTTCTAGGGAGGCCTGAGAGTTTCTTCATGTTGCTTTTCCCTTAGTCCCCCCTCAATTCTTCCCACCATTCAGAGAGAGAACTTCAGTTCCCTCTTTCCAGATGATGCTCAGAGCACCGAGTGCTCTTGTTCTTGTTTTGTTCTGGGGCTATTTGTTTGTTCTAGACCAGGGGAAGGGATGCAGTAGAAATTAAGGCAGGGATGCAGTAGGAGGCAAAGGAATAATTATTTATTCTTGCCATCAGCTCATTCTCTTGGTTTGATTTACACAAGTTGCCCCAAAGTTTTCTTTCTAATTATTTTTGCTGAAATACCCAGAAGCCTTTAATAATGGCATTTACATGTATAATGTAGCATTATTAATGTTAAACAAAGCCTTTGAAATCCCCTCCATTCTGCAAGCCTCATTCCCTTTCAGAACAAATTATTTTCACAGTAACCTCTCCCAGACAAACACACCACCGCTATTTTGTTAAGTCCAGATACTTTTTCCCTGTTCTCCATTCATTTTCAATCTTGATATTCTCTGAGTCACAACGATATGAGAGCAGCACAACAATGAAGATGCTGGGGCCAGAAACAGTTAGGGTCAGGGCAGACAGGTGACTATAAATTCAGCCTTTAAATCCTGCACATTCCAATTGCTGAAGCTCTCTCTGCATTCCAGAAGGGGCAAGCATCTGAAATAATAGCATTACAAGGAAGGCAAGTTTCAAGATATCTCAGGAAGAACTAGAAGAAGAAAGGACTGAAAGTTTAGGAAGCAGAATTGGTGTTTGGGAAGCATCTCATCTCTACATCCCAGCACATATAAGTTTTCAGCCATCTTTCCAGCTTGCACCACCAAAACCTGCTCATCACCTGAGGAAGTTTCAGACATATCTGTTGCAATTACAGGGAGTCTTAGGAGCTTTGCTTTGTTCTTTTCAATTGTTGTTTTAATTGACTTTTCCCTCTCCCAGGCATGCAATGATTCAGGCACCAGTTGTTTCTACAAGACCTCTGCTGCATCCCACCCCCTGTGACCTTGCTGCTGCTCTGCTCAGCAAACCGAGCTCACTCCAAGCCATGCGCTAACGCCTTGCTCTCTGCTAGCGGGGACCTGCTCGAGTGTCCCCGTGCAGCTGGGCAGGCAGCGCTGGTGTGCCACAGACGGGGCTGACCGTAACGTCGAGGCACTTCTGCAGCAGCGATTCAGCACATCGCAGCTTCCCGGGCTACAGGATCCACTCCTGGGTCAGGGAGTGCTAAACACCTGCCTGCTCAGCATTGCAGCCCAAAAGTTTGCAGTGTGCTTGCTAGAGGGAAGCAGCAAAGGGTCAAGAACCTAATAGGTCGATGCCAATACAACTGAAATCACAGGGGGGAAAAAAGAGTCACAAAGTCTTTGTACCATACGGGCAATTCTAGAAGGTTTCTGCACCTCAGTCTCATGTATCACTTCTGGGGCATCTTCGTTCCACTTCATGGCATCACAGAAACACTGGCAGGACGGGGCCTTAAAGGATCCCCTCACAACAAGACCATCACCAACACTAGATCAAATCAGCTGTGGCTGAACTCAGGGCTTTTGTTCCAGCACTGCACTACCCTCTTACTGAAAATGTTTTTCCTGATGCCCAAGGAGCCACTGTGGCCTCTCATTATACTTTTTGGCACTACCAAAACCAGTTTGGCTCCATCATCTTTGTAACTGCCCTTCAAACAGTGATAGGCACCTACACCTCTTACCCACATCTCAGAGGGCAGAGCCAAAAAACATGCCTTGGGACAGCACAGGACATGTTGTATCTGCGTCAGGTCCAGCTCAGTTAGACGCTGCAGGTAATAACCACAGTCTACAGATCTTCCTTGTTTGCACTGGAGGGTCTGTGTTAAATTCTTTCCCCAAAGGGATGCAAAAGAAGCAAAAAAGGTATGAGGATGGATGACACAACTGCCCAAATTACCATTCTCCTGCAGAAAAGTGACAGCTAGGAGGGAATAAGGTAAGGACCTCTAAGATCAGGGGATGGATAGAGAAGGTGAAGAGGGAATAATTGTTAGATGCCTTTTTCCAGTGAAAGAATGAAGGGATATCAAATGAGAACGCCAACTGGCAAGCTTCCAACAAAGAACTTCTTCACCCCATGAGCAGTTAAGTGGTGAAATGCCTTGTCTCTTGGATGCTAAAAACGTGCATGGGTTCACAAATGCCAGGAATTTGCACGTGGGTAAATGTATGGAAGAAAAACCCATCCAGAACTACTAAATACAAAAATACACCAACTAGCTTAGAAAGTCCCAAGCCATAACTTATGGGCTGCTTGGAGAATATTCTGAGGAAGATAAACTAATTGATCTTCTATCAGTTGCTGTTGGATGCAGAATACTGGGCTAAATCAACTTTTGATCTAAATCTGTTCATACATCATTACAAAAAGGCTTCTAAACTAACATTTGCTGGACAACTTTCAGTCTACTGGGGCAATATAAGCAAAGTCCCTGCAGCTATGGGTCAGGCCAATTTACAAGTCCACCCACCTGTTTTTATTTAAATGCTGCATCAATAAACAGAATCAAGACACTTGGCTTCCTGGAGAAGATGTGCGTGCCTGATCACCCCATCAGTTCAGCGCCACATTACTGCAGTCCCACAGCAGCCAAAGGTGCAGAGCACCTGGGATTGAGCCCAAGGACTTCAGCCATGGCACATCGCTCTGCTGCACTCTTCACTTCACAGCCAACTGCCCCCAGCTCCAAAGCATCTTTTATGAAAAAAAAATCAACTCCGTACCATGGCCAGAATGGGCTTTGAGGCTAATCATCTTCTCAACCAAAATTTGCACCTTCATCTCCACTCCAAACATTCACAATCCATTATTTTTGCCCTCCTCTGATTTTCTGCCCTCTGCGATACGTGAAATGCCCAAAATATACCGTAAGGTTAAAACTGGCCTTGAGGGTAGTAGTCCATTTAACCAGGGGAAAAATGGGCTCATCACATCACGTTTTCATTTCTGATAGGCAGAGAACATTAGACCGTACTGCTCTCCCATGCATCACCTCACACTGTCGTGATGACACTCCTCTGGGGCAGCAGATCTGCTCCCAGCCCCTGACAACACTCAGTCACGCGGACCTGCCCACTACAGGCATACCTCCATTTCTGTGAGTTTCCAGTGCTGCCTGTGCCAACTCCTTTCTCTTCCTACTCCCTTGGGTCAGCGGCACAGCCCGAGGAAGACAGTTTGGTTGGGGCATCCCTGTGTCAGACTAATCCCAGCTGCCACAGGGGCCCCAGGAGTCTGTCAGCAGCCAGAATAAATCGAGGTGGGTCTGACTCATGCCAAATCCCAAGCCAGCAAGGGGAATATACAGGTGCAGAAATGGTGTAAAGCCATTTGTCTGTTTCAGTGTGCAGACATGTACCAGGCACAGCTCAGGGTATCCAGAGTAGAAGATGCAGCAGCACAACGCCCCGAAGAAACGGATGACTCCTACGATCTCACTGTAGGTGACTGCCCCATAGAGGATGGGACCTTGGGAAGCCAAGGCTGCCCGACAGATTTGTGTATGCCAACACATTTATGTTCCCCCTAGGTTTATTCTGCTAGTTTTTCTAGTCCTAAGGCATATTTTAAGCTAAGATGCTCTCACCCCAGCACCCAGCTCCAGACAGCCATGGCAGCACCCAGGCAGAGATGAGGCAACAGTGTACCGAGCAGGGGGCAAGCACCCCACGGTGACACAGTGCCGTCCCCCGCTAACCTCACCGCCTTTACACTTCTCCTACCCCTCCTCGCCCTGATCCTGCAGTGGGTTCACTGAGGAGCCAAAAGTTGGTGCTCGCAGAGCCGGCACACGCCAAGCCGGCACGGGCTTCAGAGGAATTAATTCAGACGGGCAAAGTCTGATCCCTTTCAGGGAGCGTGCAAGAGAGGAGGCAGCGCTCAGCGCTTCAGACATCAAGGGAGAGTAAGAGAAAAAGAGATGAGAGAAAGCCTCCCATAGAAAAGGCAGCAGGAAAAATGTCCTAATTTGGAGAGACAGGCCTCATTGCCATGGCAACCCAGAATCGCCCCAGAGCGGCCAGATCCGACTTTGTATGTGGTGTTAAACGATTCAACCATTAAGGGAAAATACTAAGGGAAAAAAATAATGGGGCTGTGGAAGGGAAAGTATTTGGCAACAAAGAGTTTTCCTCTGGGGGCACTCGGGCAACTGAAGTGAACCTTTTGAGTTTTGGTGGGTTTTTTTTTTCCCCCCATCTTTAGGTGCAGACACATTTTTGTGCATTTGCTTCATTTCTGGAGAATGAGCCACTCCTTCCTCACTGCGCTGCCTTCCCTTCCTGGTGCTCACTAGCAGTGGGGCCAGATCCGGTCTCCTGGGCTACAGGGGGACAAAAGGCAACTGGAGCCCCCATTCCCTTCTTTATAGCCCACTACCAAGAGCTCACAGGACAAGGCAAAAAGTGGGAACATATCACAAACCACAGGAGGACAGTGCAGGGTGGCAGCACATGTCACCAAGGAGGTGGCAACATGACACAGGGTGACAGAAGCCACCAGCAGCTCCAGCCTCTGGTCCAGGACCTTGAGGAAGCACGTACGGGATGTTTCCAAGAGAGCTAAGGGGTGCTGAGTGCATTGGCCTTGGGGTAAGTGAGAGATGGTGGGAGGCATACACTCACTAGAAGTCACACAATGCACATATTGCTGGCAGAGAGAGGAAGGTGCATCCCTGCGGTTGTTAATTAATTATGTGATCTCACCCTGAGACCTTTCTGCCTGCTTTAGTCTATGAATGACTCTGAACATCATGTCAAACCTTCTCTCCCCCACACCCTTGCCTCCTTCCACCCTCACTCTTGGGGTACCCTGCATACTCCCTCCTCACTGCTACCTCTTGTCAAACACCCCCCTTCAGCAAGTGTCCTTGTCCTTTTCTTAGCCCGGGCACTGTTCTGCCCCCTCTTCTCACCTCCCTACGAGAAGTTCCACCCATTCTGCAGGGGCTACCCCTCAAAGGGTGCTAGGACATGGAGATGGACCAGTACAAGGAATAGTAAGGGCAGGTGAGCGGCAAGGAAGGAATATTAGAATATGTTTTTATCCTCTGGAGTTTTCCTCCTTGTAACTGAAGGAACAAATCCCAGGGGATGAGTTCCCTGAGGACCCTCCCCTACAGATTCCTAAGTGCAAAGAGGTAAATTGATTGTCACAACAAGTTCCTTTTTACCTCATAAGCGTCTAACCTACTTGTGTCATCTGATTTCCATATTTGATTTATTCATCAAACAGCAGTAAAACATTTGGCCAAAAGGATTCCTTGATAGTAGGGATGCATGAGGCATGGAGGAGGACAGGACATGCTTTTGCACAGGCATGGTTACACAGCAACACAGCTACACGTCTTCTACATGCTGTTACCCACTCCCATACAAAACCACTTCTCCCTGTCCACAGAAACCCAAACACAACAATCAAGAAAATCCTTTTCCTGGTATTGCAGTCGAGGCTAAAGCAGGAGAGAGGGAAACCAAACAACTAATCTCACTCCTTTACTACTAAACGAAAAAAGCCATCAATGTATGATTTGAGAGATTTGTGTATTTTATAGCAGCAGCACAGCAGGACCTGCTGGCTGGCTACAGGCACTCTGGAAGCACAAAATGCTTCCCCACAGCTTATATTGTATATTATTGAGAATTATTACAGGCACGTCTCAAGACATAGAGCAACACACTACTGGACCAGTACAGTGACCAGTGAGCAACACTATCGGACAGTAACGTGGCCCTAAGCACAGCAGAAGACAAATACCACTCACAACCTCCGTTTCTCCTCCCAGTGGTCAGTATCACAGCATGCTTTTGCCAGCCCGTTTTGCCTCTGGTGAGAAAGCTGCCGGCCACAGCTTCAATTTATAACAATTAAGCAGATGAAACAAACTCCGCATGCGTGTGTAAAATCTTCCAAGGGAGCTCAGGCAAGGGCAAAGGGATCAGACAGAATGGCTGGGACAAGCCCTGGTGAAGATGAGCCCCATGGCTTCATGCCAGGACATGGAGACAGCAAAGGTTAACGGCAGCATGGCTCATTGGGGGAGAATGGACCATGGGCATGAGGAACGGCACAGCCCGGTGAGGTCTCCAGCCATTCCCTAAATGAAGCTGTTCCACCATCTGCAGGCGAGCACACTTTGACATTAAACATTTTGCATGAAGACCTAATTAATGGAGCACAAAGTGACTGATTAAATCTAAATTAAGGAACTAACTGTCTAGCAAAAAAAATTACATTTCTGGCCAGGTAATGGCTGTATCAAACATTTGGATGTGCCCAAAGCTCAGCAAAACTCACATGGCAGATTCCAAATAAGCAAAAGTTTACCAAAAGATAATCAGAGACTTTTAAAATGAAAGAGAGGGAGGCCACATGAGTTTGAGGACACAACCAAAACTAGCAGAAAGAGAAGGCTGTCCAGTTCCTCCCTATCTCCTTCCACTTCAGCAGTGCTGTCTCCTGCAAGCACACATATACTCCAAAACTTTGTCAGTCCTGTTATAAATTATTTTGGTGTTCAGACTGCAACTGCAGGAGATTAGCCTCTAGAGCCAAGGAGGACTTGCTGCTCAGAGACATGTCCAAAGTTTGCTGTACACCTCCCTGCCTCGCATTTCATCCCATTACACCTTTCAGACCTTCCTGTCTCTCCCCTTCCCAGGGGTTCAGCACTTTCAGCACACCCCCTCTTCCATATCAAGGGATGCATACTCCCTTCTTTTCACCTTCAGGCTGGCTCCTGCTCAGCCCACCCAAGGCACTCGCTGGTTAGAGCATGCCCTGATCTCCTTCAGTGCCACTTGAGGAGCCCAAACGACCCCAGTTTGCTGTAGCCTTGCCACGAGTCTAAGAATAAGGCTAGACAGAAAGCTCAACGAGCCCAAAGGCAAAAAGCAGATAACTGCTTGTTAGTTATGAAGAAAACCAAGGTGCCATTCACATTTTAAGTGCAATTTTTAAGTCTCTGCATTGAAAATATAGTTATAGGCATGTGCCCTCCTCTTCCACAGAGGATACTAATGGAATAATCCAATTACTGCTGCTGTCATCAGGCTAATTTCTTTTCTCAAGAGGTCTGGTTTTGGATAGAACTATTAAAATCTCCCAGCCTTGCACCACATTCTCCTTGAAAAGCTAACCGATAGGAGCACACGACACTGAGCAAGTGCCTGTTCATGACTATGCCTCATTTGCTGCTGCGATCCAAGCCACCATGGTGCAGTAGCGTGAGTCACAGAGCACACACATGTGCGCCGAGCACAAGCGTGAACCAAACATCCAAGCCCGAGAGACAGCGCTGCTTGCATTACATGCTCGTCTATGCGAATCACAAAGCAGGACTGCGCTGGGGTGAATCACAGTGAGTTACCGTGGGAGCACGTGGCAAGGAGGGCAAGCATGCTGCAAGTGTGTTTGGGACACACTGTGCATGGGTCACTTGTGCAGAAATCGCAGCTCCCGAGACACTCAGATGCAGGGCTTTGCCCATCTTCTGTGTGCATTTTTAGCTTATGTTCTTTAGGAAACAAAGCTCTTGCAAGCCTGGGGTGGGTGTGTGTGTGTGCATATGTGAGTCAGGCTTCCCAGTAACTGTTAAACCTGCTGGCCAATTTCCACCTGATTTGACAAAGAGGCAGAGGACTCAAGGAGAATTAAATTCTTACGGTGCTGTACAAAATACAGCCCGCAACTGCACACGGTCCCAAAGCCTTTGTCTGGCCCCACAGCAGCATGCATGATTCACCCACTCACAGTCAAAGGCTCACTAGGCAATCAAATAAACTTCATCCTGGCCTGGCAGCATGCCTGTAGTGGGCAGCCCCTACACACAGAACCCCTGGGGCACCACAGTACATCTCTCTTTTGCCCAGCCAGCAGGTATAAAAGAGCAGAAACTGGGAGAAAAGCAATAGGAGACCTGGGGGAAAAAGGATTATTGTAGGGAGGAGGTATAGCCAGCTCCTGAAAAATTGAAGCTGCTCTGGGCTCACCCACTTATTTGGACTGGACATCTTGTAGTTGAAACAGAGCAGTGGGTAGAGAAATGAGATCCTTTTAATGCCCCTGGTCCTCACCCCCGGGGGAAGGATGAGTTCAGCTCTGCTGAAATCTCTTCACCCAGCTCAGTCCTCTGTGGACTCTCTGGTGTCTATTAAGGGCTGTGCTCACATTGCAGTCTTAGTATATAATTCAGTTAAAGAGTCAATTAACCATGAGGTGTGAATCCACTGAAAACAGGATTCATTCATTTGGGAGCTGACAAAATTACTTGTTCTATCACCCTTCCGCTCACTCTGTCTTCCCAACAAGCTGTTCCAATGTCAGGTCATAATATTCACTTTCAAGTGTGCCAGATAGGGGAGGGGAAAGAAAAAAGAAGGCAAAGAAAGAAAAGCCTCTAGCATGCATTTGTAAAAGCAGTGAGGGACTCTGGGTGTCCATTCAGTGATACAATATGAAAGGCCCAACTTTCAGAAGGTGGAGGTGCACAGTGTTTTTTCAAATTTGGGCTGCCTTAACCTGTCTCATCTCAGATGTCAAAAAAAAAAAAAAAAAAAAGAGGCACTTATAATCACTGTTCACACTCAAAACACTTTAGCCTATTTCTTCGATTGCCATTGCTTCCTGGGAGGTAGGCAGAGCCCATCCAGATCCCAGGTGTCCTGTGCCTGGCAGCTTGGCAGGCAGCGCCGCGTGGAAAAGGCTCTCCACTCCACCAGCCCCGATGCCACCTGTTCCCACCCCCCCCCCGCCGCCCACCCAGCCCTGCCGCACCGAGGAACAGGCTGAGCCTGGCCCACAGCCCAGGCCATGAAGGAGCCCAAATGGAGGCAGGCAACTTGGAGACACGGAAGGCAGGCACTTCTGAGAGATGGTCTCTCCATACGCTGCTATCTGACAAATGCACCATTATCCAACAAGAGCCTCTCTCTCCACTTCCTCAGCGACTATCTCCTTTGTTAAGGATCCATTGACCCCTCCTTTTTATCTACAGTACCTTCAGAAGAGGATCGTCTTCCTTATGTTTCTCCTGAGCTCACTAGGTGGTTTGTGGCATTTTTTTTTAACTGTCTCTAGTAGATAGCTAAAAGGTATTGGTAACCATTGGCTCAGTGTGTCCCCTGAAGGAAAGCACGTGTTCTCCTCTCTCAACTTTCTTCCATACTGCACCAGCAATGGAGACTCCCCTTGCTCCCCAAAAGCCTTCATGAACTGGAAGTGATGGAAACATTGTATTTCCAATGGGGGCAGTCTCAGGAAGAGGAGGCCACCCCCTTCAGCGGGAAAACTCATTTATTTCAAGAGGGTCAAAGCTATGTGCAGCCACTTGCAAGGAAGAACAATTGTGGCGATAGTAATTTTACTTCACACTTAGCCCCATGCAGAGTGTGTAAACCCTATGTTTTGGTAGGCTTAAATACAAGTTAAGACAATAAATCCCTCCCAGATATCTGACCTTTGCTAAATGTGAAGAGCTGGTTAGTGCAGCGCACTGAACATTGAAACTTCAGCTCAAGTAGGTTTGTGTTGGAAGGAGCCCCCATCAGCCAGGAGCCACGAACCCTCACCGCACACCACATCCTCACAGGCAGCTCTGCCCTGGCTGAGGTGACACCACACATCACCCCTGGCCAGGTCCCCGCGGGCTCAGTGGCCTCGTCCCTAAGCCCAAGGAGAGCAACCAGCAACATGCAAGACTGTCACAAACCTCTCCCCAAGCTTCGCCTCCCCTTACCCACTCATCCGTGACATGGTATAGACGCTGCTAGATTGTGCTCGGCTGCAGTGAGAGGATCACCAGCTTGACAAGCTGGTGATGTGGAGAACGGTATTAACTGAGTAATTAAATCATTTCTGTAATTACTCTCACACAGCTATAAATAATGTAAGCCCACACGTTCTCTCTGGAAGCCACAATAGTGAGAGAAGAGAGGGTGAGGGATGCAAATGAAAAAGGAGAAATAATAATAATAATAAAAACACTTAACATTTATACAGCACTTTGCATTTTCAAAGCACAGTGCAAACAATAATTAAGAAATGGGTAGAGTGACAGACAGGAGAGGTTGAGAGGAAGGGAAGCAGGAGAAGGGAGAGGTGGGGAAGGATGGCAGGTGTGGAACAGGGTTTGAGACTCAGCAAGGCTGGCAGCCCAGTGGACACGCTACCCAGCCCCGTGGCAGGGCCACACCACGTGGCTCTTCAGCCCAGACCTCCGTACTGCTGCAGCAAGCCAGGGGGTAAGGACACCGCTCTGCCTCTGCAGAAAGCGAGCAGCAAAGCGAGTGCTGGAGCAGGAGCCAGGACAAAGCATGGCGCTGCACAAGCACACACCTGGAGGACCCGGCAGCTCCATCACAAAGCATCTTCCTAACAGCTTCTGCCTGTCCTCTCCAGCACAGAGGCAGTGACCACGCTGGCCCTGAGACAGGCAGCTGGCAGCCAGTGGAGGCTGTGGGGGGCTCAGCCCCCCACCAGGACCTCTTCCTGTCCCCACCATGCCTGGGGCCCCAGCACAGGGCGTGCTGGCTAACGGGGCGGGGGGGGGCACGACCAAACCAGCCCCAGGCACGCTTTGGGTCACCTGCTCGCCTTCCCCCAGGGGGGAGCACTGACTCCAGTGCCCCCATCCTTCCATCCCTCGAGGAACCATTTCTGACTCCATTTGTGGCTCAGCGCAGAGCGGGGAGGGCGTATTTCTGCCTGACCGGAGGGGGAGGCAGCCCTCACAGGGAAAGCATCGCTGCCTGATCCCACTGCCCTGTGCCTTGCCTCAGCCCAGGCCCGCTCTCCTCACCCAGTTTCCACCCAACAGCTTTCCACCCCCGTCTCACACCCCACGTCCTGTTTGCTCAGCGGTTCTGCCACCCCATGCTCCCCAGCTCTTGCTCCCGCAGCAAGCCAGGCAGCATCACCGGGGCAGACACATCTCCTCCTCTTTCCTCTCCCTCTCTGCCTTTTCCTATTCCCTATCTCCTGCTTCCCACCTTTTTCCAGCCCCCTCTCCCCCTTTCAGGATCTCTTCCAGATGCTCCTCCTCCGCACTGGCTCATCACACCCTCCACCCCCCCACCTCACGCCCAGATCCTCGGCCGCACAGCACATTTCTCCTGGCTAGATCCTACTGGGACCCCACGGAAGAGCCCTGGCCCCAGCACAGTCTGTGCAGCCCCCAGGTCCAAGTGCAGTTTTGAAGCAAGGACAAGATCTCTTCGAGAGATACATGGCAAACATCTAAAAAGACTCTGCTGCGTATATGCAGTTTCTCACATTCATAACAAGGCCAAACTTGGGCAACCTATGCAGTGGTAGCAAAAGCGCATTTCTGGTTAAAGTCCTCCTCTGCAAGACACCCTCTCCAGACCTGGGCCCTTGCTCTGAGAACCACTTAGTGGTCAGGCAGAACCTTCAGAGGAAAACATGCCAGCACTTGCAACACGGGTAAATCACGTATTTTTCTGTGCCACGTTTTCAGAGAGAGATGTTTTATTTTCCAAATAAATAGCGAAATAAATCAATCAGCTTGAGGCATACACCTGGCACAGGAAACTTTGCTTAAACAGTCACAGTCTGGCAAAGTTACAAGAAAGCCCCAAGAGGATGTTATAATGGAGAATGTTAGGCAGGCTTACAATAGATGGTACTATCAGCCCTGCATACAATAAGCTCTCCTGCATGCCGCGGCTATTCAGCCACCTCTAATGGGGGTTACAGCTTCTCCTCCTGGAGTCCAGATTTTCATATCAAGCATTGTATTTACTTCAGCTAGAAAAATCCATTAATTGCTCCCTAGCAATTAGGTAGCCTTTGCCTTTTGTAGAGCTCAAAGTACTTTACAAAAACATTGTTGCAAAGGGCAAATTGCTGTAGACAGAAGTTGAGCAACTGTCTTAAAGTCATGTTTCAGAGCAGAGCTGCAACCGGGACTCTGGTCTACCAGATCATCTTGATTCTGCTGGCACCCTGTAGATCAGTCTCCTCACTGTGTGAGCCTGTCTTTTTTGCTTTTTTTCCCCTGCCTGCCTTTAGACTCTCCTTCTCCTTCATTCCTTCTTCCCCCTTTTCTCTAAAACATACATCTATTGTTATTATCAAGAACCTCATCAATACACAGCTAGAAGCTATTGCCAAAGCACAGAAAAATTGCCTCAGAGTCTTTAGGGTATTTTTTCCAGTTACTCTCAGAATTTACTTCAATCAAACCCTCTCTTCCCCCATGCACCCTTTTTTTTTTTCCTCTCTCTCCACAATCCAAGATTCAGGAGAAGTTTTCCTGTCTCTCATCTTGTTCATCTTCTTTCTCCTCCACTGTAGCTATATAACACATTCTCCAGCGCTTAGTTCAGTCCTGCTTGAAAACAGCTGAAGCAATGTCATTTCCATGCTTTTCCCTAAGGAGACTAGAGCACATCCTAATAAAACTCAGTGTCTGAACTTTTTTCTTAATACACCTATATATCATTTAATATTATCATTTAACATATCATAATACATCATTTAATATCTTTTCTCAACTGTGTCCTGTCGCTCCTACTTCTGGCAGCTACACCAAGCGTTATTTTCTCTAATCTTAGTCTACGTCTATTCACTGCATATATAAATCATACCCTGACTCATTGTTCAGCCAATCTACAATACACACATATAGCTGTTTCAGTCTTTCTTCATATATCAGTTCCTCCAGACCCTTAACAGAGTCACAGACTACAATTATATCTTTTTCTGTACCCTGTTTTTTTCCAGCCTGTGTATATGTAATTCCCTTAACTTCCTTCATAATCCATCCCCTCCAAACTTGGTTAATGAGGCAAATAAAAGGCAAAAAGAATAAGAGATTCCCTGGAAAGAATTGTTTCTCTCTGTCCCGCGGTTACTGGGGAATGACACGCGGATCTAAAGCAGTAGCATTGGGCAATTTCACACTCCATGTTTTCAATTTCATTTTGAGGCCAGTTTAGGGTAGGGACAAATTTGAGTGTAATTAATTTAGATTTTGTGAGACAAGTAACCGCTTGGGGTTGTAATAAAGGACTGCCTGCTCCAGAAGGAAGAAACTAATCTCCTTGTCCAGCTGGGGATGGCACAAATTGATTTAATACTTTTGTGTTGGGTTTTTTGTTTTGAAGAAAGAGGTTCTAATAATGATTATAAATAACTATCGGTCAGATCTCATCAAGCTCCCAGATTTTCTTTAGATAAGTGCTTGCAGATTTGGAGATCTACTTAAGCACCATCAATGTGAAAATCAAGGTTAGAAATCTAGGAAGAAAGAACTTTTTCACAATAGCCTTATTACTTGCCAGGTCCAAGCTGGGTGGAAATCAACATTTCCTCGCAGATATTTCAATACTTCTATTTCCAGATAGACAAGGGCAACACCACATTTAAACATGAGTAGCAAAGAGGTTAATTCAGCTTCTCTTTCCCTCAGGTAGGTTGCAGCAGTTGTGCTCAGAACTAGGCAGGGAAAGGTCTTCTGTCACTCGAAAGAAGACATCACTATAACAACAGAAGAAAACTAACACTCAGTACTCCTGGAAGAAGAATTCTATGACCCAAAATAAAGCCGCTTATAAATAGCTACAAAAGGCTGATGTAAAGGAATCAGACTTCAGTTTTGCTTGGTATTTGTTGTCTGGGACAACTTCTGCTGAGGGAAGGCATCCGCACCTCAGTACAGGCTTCTCCTCCTGCATCCTGCCCTTGCCCCAGCACTGCCACTGCCCAAAAGCGCCCCAGGGCACCTTGGTGGGGTGTGAGCCTCACCAGGGTCCCTCCAGGCATTCCCCTCCCCAGCCCTGCGACGCTCAAGCGAAGATGGTGCCTTCAGGCTTCAGGTGTCCAAGGCTCCGCATTTCCAAGGCTCAGGGCAGATAAGAAGTGCAGCCAGTAGAAATTATTAGGGGGGGGAAAAGCAATGGGCATATTTCAAATAAAGTTGCATTTCCAATTTCCATATTTTTTTTTTAATGGGATTTCTTGTTGCCTTTTTTTTTTTTTTTTAAGGGACAAAACACCTCAAACTCCATTTTTTTTGGTGGCTCTTGAAAACAATACATCCAAAAAAAGTGAAGGCCTTGAAATGGAGTTCCTCTCAAGCAAATGGGAGATTAAAAAAAAAAAGGCTAATAGGATATTTAATAAAAGAAACAATACATTGCTTTGAAACATTTTTTTCATTGAAATAATATTGATGAGAGTACTTGAGCTCTTGTTTAGAAAATGAGAGTTAACATTGAAGGATTTAATGGCCCTGGGGAGAGGTTAAAGCTCTTAAAAGTTCATTTCCAGGTTTCCTAATATCTGAGGGATTTTAAGTGCTGTAATTTATTTTTAAAGTAATAAAAATTGTTCTAGGGAAATTCTCAGATGTTAATTAAACTCCACAGAAATACGCTACCTATATTCTCTTTCTTTATATGAAAAAATTTAATTTTGTATGGACAGATTAGACACAGATGTAAACATAAATTACAGCTCCACCTGGCCTGTTATTGCATGTGTATACTCAAGGGAAAAACAACACTGGCATACAATACTGGCTTTTATTCTCTATATCTCTCTGACCTACCTTTCTTCTCCCTCCCCAACTTTTGCAGCAGACTTGTAGTTTGAGGACACATGATATTTAGTTCATTATTTGTGAGCTACACAGAGCTTTTGTTTGGCAGCAAAAGGAATCTAAGTACCAAAAGCAAAAGAAGCATATAAATCATGTCCTCAATAAAATTATTAAAAGCTTGAAGGGAAACTTCTGGGGTTTTTATTTTATTTTTTAAAATCAAACTGATCTTTGCTGATCATTAGATTAGTCTAAGAAACATTTAAAGTATTACTATCATCAAATGCAGCTTCAGAGAAATGAAAACGCTTTGTGAAATTACATGAACTGCATATAATTTTGCTTTGGAGGGAAAAAAGGGATAGAAATCTTCTAGCAACACCGAACCATACTCTTTCAATGTTTGCAGATTAAAATGTGTCTTTTTTTCCCCCCCTTCTAAGCAGCATTTTGTTTGGAATTTATTTCACTTCAGTTCATATAATCAATTCAAAGGAAACTTTTGGGGATTTTTTGTGGGTTTGTTGTTGGTTTTTTTTAACTGAATTTCTTTCACACAAAGGCTCTAAAAATTTCAGATGTCATCCGTAATGGAAACGAAACCAATTTACATCCAAAAAATGAGGTTTGCATTCCCCATGCATCTCTATTATTTAACCTTTGGAAACCTGAGAATGAAAGTGCTTTCCTTTTAATTACAGATGTTCTGCTTTTAGCAGCACTGTCCCAGTGTCTTTGACTTTGTCCTGGTTTCAGCATGTATCTAGGTGCTCTGCTCATCCAACTAGTTTTGGCTTGCCTGTACCTGACGCATCATTTTGCTCCCCTCTGACCAGCAGCTAGTTTTCTTCCCTGGTGCTTTACACCTGTTGCCTGCAAATGGACTTGCTCCCCACCAAAATACCAAAGAACACCGTTGCTGCTGCAGCAGCATGGCCCAGGCACGGAGCAATCACAGCAACCTTCAGCATTGGAAGAGAAAAAGACAATGTGTCTTGGAAACCTTGACAGAAAACAAAAAGAAAGGGGACAGGGATTTATGAAGTGGGGATGGAAAGGTAGAGGAGAAATTTCAGCTTTGGTGTGAATGGGAAAAAAAAGCGCAAGGAATAGCAGGAAAGTCAGGTCTATGCTGTGTTAGAAAAGGAAGGAGAATCTGGCCTAGAAAGGATTATGGATTTTTAGATTTCAGGTTCGTTTCATACGGCTTTTATACAGACTTTATTACGGGCAGAGCCCAGTTTAACAGATCATTCTTTCCTACCATTTTATTTCCATCCTCATGGCTACCCTGTACAGGCAAGCCCTGGAGAAAAATACCAAGGAATGGAGAGACAGAGGAGAATGATTTTCAGCTGAGAAAATATCATCATCCTCTTCTTCCAATATTTTTCCTGGGTACTGCCTGTGCACCACTGTGTTACCATAAAGCTGCATAGGTCAAGAAGCTTTGGTAAAATAATGTGACTGTGGAGAAACAGCAAGGGATAGTTCCACCAAAAATGATGGTTGCCAGCTGTGCTATAAGAAAACCCAAGGCATTTTCTGCTATTACCTTTTCTGCTTTCATTATCACCAAGTTGACTTTTTCTGTTATTTTAAAAACATAACTAGTCTATCATTACAAAACAGACCAGTCAGCCAAACAGTGTGGTTATTCTTTAGGCAAGAAGCTAAATCTTTTCCAACACAATAAGTGGCCTAAATCTGAACAACAATTTGCTCTTAAGGTATCTATAAATGTGCACTATTATTATTTCATTTTCTATGATTGCTCCTTTACCTCCTAGTTCTGGGCAGAAGTGATTTTATGTAATATTGAAAATATAATGAAGAGGAGCCCAGCCTGGATTTCCAGTCTCAGGTCTGCAAACACAAGATATTGGTTTGTGTGCTTATCTGAACTGAAGCTTGGTTTGCAGCCTTGAAGGTTTCTTTCCACCATCAGTCTCCTAACACAGAGCATCCTCATCCATCAGCTGTTTCCACACTGTGATAGGATTGAATTTCTGCGTTCAAAACAACTGAGGAAAAAGGAGAAATTATTTTAAACATTGGAATGGGAGCAGATATGCTCACCAGTCACGGGTGCATTGCAGTCCTCCGGACAATGCAAACTAATGCTTAAGATCAAGCAACACAAAGCTATAAAAAGAAAGGTCACTGCAGCAACTTCAGGCAAACTGAAGAGACCGGAGAGTTTCCACAAGCAAAGGTCTCAGATCACAAGAACCTAGCATTGGTGATGGTGCACATTTCCTTCCTCTCCATCTCATCTATTCCAAATTAAATACAGGTCATCAGTGATCCCTTTCTCATCAGAGGTCCAGGTAAGGTGATGCTATTGTCCTAGTCCCTTCTCAAGATATCAGCACCAAAACAAGGACCAGGCACTTCCTTGTAGGGCTGAAACAGTGTGATCACTCTTCTACCCTGCTCCACAGCTGCAGGACTTGCTCCTCCG
Organism: Balearica regulorum gibbericeps; assembly: GCF_011004875.1. Lineage (NCBI taxonomy): Eukaryota > Metazoa > Chordata > Aves > Gruiformes > Gruidae > Balearica > Balearica regulorum. The sequence continues at coordinate 54,712,761 of NC_046184.1, forward strand.
AGAGGAGCTAACACAGGGGCTGTTGGACCCCCTCTGCCATCGCTCCCAGGCCACCCAGCCCCAACAAAGTGACTGCTGCAGTTAGTGCTGTTTGGCATCACTGCTGGCATGTTCGTCGGAGACTAAAGGGATTGAACTGGCTATGACAAGACTCTCCCTCAGCAAAGTGGTCTCTCCAGAGCTCGAGTGAGGCACACCATGTGCCTATGCTTCACTGTTTTCCTGGAACTAAACCCAGATCACAGTGTGCACACAGATCGTCTGGTCATTGTCTTCTGATGCCAAATTAAGCAGAGATTAAACGTAACACTTTGTAACAGCTAAACAGGTGGGATTAGAGACACGAGCATCAAGGAGAGAAACAGCAAAAACGTAAGCAAATTCCTATATTCTTATTTTTCCAAGGAAAAAGGAAAAACACAGGGAAAACAAAAGGATATAAACATTATCTACAAAATCTAATGAAATGCAATATTAAAGAGCATGAGCTTGAACAAAAGAATCAGGAAATCCAGATGTTACACTTACAGCAACATACCTCCACCTGCTATCTTACACCTAGGGCAGGATTCATAGCATTTAACTTGATCATCACAAACACGCTGGGATACAGCCTTCTTCAGTAATCAGTGGGGAAACACAGGACTATCCCCGCAAGCATTTCACAGCACCCTGAGGTGGGTGGGGTGAATTGTCCTCAGGTGGTTCCTCCTTCCCCACTGATTGTAACGATGCCTAGACCTCCAGCTGGCAGGTAGCAAATTTCCAGATGCATGTTAACTGAGATGAAGCCAGCCTATGGTGCATGTTATACAATATTTCCATCTATATATACAGGAGAAAAGAAAATTCAGGCTTGAAATCCTCTTTTTTTTTTTTTTTCCTTTTTTTATTTACCATGTCTCGATTTACCAGCTTCACAGTATATTACAAAGCCCTTTTTACACATAGACCCAAATTTCCTCCCAGACACACTTATTAAACCCTCACTGAAGGTGAAACAGAATTTCACATACTACTCCAGGGAAGGTGGTTTGACTGAGGATTTTTTTTTTTTTTTTTTGCATTAACCTCCAGAGAAGAGGGGCTTATCTGTCACACCAAGGCATTAGTAGCTTGTAGCGTTCTTTAGGTATGCATTGGCACCACTGATCACAAATGCACAGGGAGCATAACGAAGCTATAAGTGCAGGTCTGAACCTGTGAAATGCTGAGCAAGTTCAATCACAGCTGACTGCTGTGGGCGTTGAGGGGATGCTGAAAGAAGCAATCCATGCTTGCAGGATCAAACCCCAGCCACACAACTCATCTGCAAAGAACATGTCTAAGAGTCACTCAAAGCAAAGCCTCTGTCAAGGCCGTCTGTGGAAAATAGATTGTTTAAGGACTTACCAGGCTGACTTCAGTATTCTTGGAATATCAATGTATTTACTCTCTACCATATTTTAATTCAATTCATCAAATAAATATTATCTATTAAAGATTACACACCTGTGAATCAGAAGCTGTAAAGGTCAGCCTTTTAAATTTATGTTTAAAAGAAATCTTAGCCTTTCCTAAAACTGCAGATCTTTGTACATAACCTGCTTCTCCTGTCTGCAAAACTACAAAAAAAAAAAAAAAGGGAGTTTGATAAAACAGAGGTCTCCATTCATAAGGCTTCCACCTTTGAGCTCCCCATGGGCTGCCTGCCTGCCAGAACACTCTTCAGAAGCGAACCAGTGGGGTACACAGGGCAATCGCGGGAGATGCTGCCTTCCCAAGGAGAGACTAGAGATAGGTAGAAAGAAAAATCTTTGCCAAGTTCAATAGGCCAAATTTGTCTTTGAATTACAGCAGCGTAAATCTGATCTAATCCTGCCAAAGGCAATGGGGCTATGCTGGATTTACACTGCGGGAATCTGAAATCAGAATTTGGCCTGCCACATTCAAAGTCACAAGGACCTTTTCCCAGTGCTTAGGAGGTCTGGCATCAATAACACTTACAATTGTTCAAAGAGGGTGTAAAATGCCACCATAAGTGTGAAATCCAGTACTCAAGTAATGCTTCAGACCTCTTTTGCACAGACATCGATAAGCATGCAAAACAGCAGGCAGGAGAACGTCGAGATGCAGCATTGTTGCCTGACCTTCAAGACAGAAAAGCTTTATTGTGGGTGGAATGGGGCAGAATGACTTTAGCACATGTGCAACTATTCAAGGAGAGAGAGAAAAAAAGGCCTGTGATTATTTTATTCAGTGACTACTTTAGTTCAAAGACTGATACGAGAAAATAACACTGCATATTAACTGTGTGTTATTCGGCAACTGAACAGTTGGTCAAAGAGTTAGAAAATAATTTGTGATTAATTTATGCCCATCTACTCAACTACGATAACCTGCACTGGATTATTTATTTACATGATAAATAAAACAAAAAGTGCCTGGATTTCTCAGCTCGCTAGATCTCTTTCTGAGGAAAAGCTGCCACAGTGGCCAGCTTAATTCTCCCCCTTCATTCTATTAGACTCAATTCTGCCTAGTCAAACGTCTCAGATTTGCTTAAGAGCGACGTGTAAAAGAAAAAGGCTGTCAGCCTGTGTCCCTGTTTACTTCTTTGCGATGCACCAAGTGTGGTCAAGAGGATCTTCTCAATAAAGGGCTTGGCCCCGACTCTGTCTGACACTGAGACTGCAGGGAAAAGGACAGCACATTTCTCTCAGGTATTCCTACTGGCCCACAGCAGCCCAGAGGCCACTGTTAGCCACACCATCTAGCCAAATGCACTCTCAGGTGTGAATTGCTGGGTCCCCTGTTCCTCCAGGGGGAAGACCTGCATCAGGTCCAGCTGCACCCCACGGAGGCTCCCCTAAGCTGAGAGTTATCAGCCCATCAAAGATGCTGCTCCCGCTGCATCTTGCCCTGTTCAAAATTAGTAGTGGGAAGGGTTGTTTGTGTGGTAATTCCCCAGGAGACTGGCTGGGGCCTAGGAAAACAGGGAAATGTCAGTGATATGAAGGAATAAAGTAGTGCAGTGGAAAAAAGAAAGACTTAGCTGGACTGGTTCAGACTGGTTAGTTGCTTTAGCTAACACCCATTTAACTTCAGGAGCTAATGAACACTTCTGAGAGAGGATGACTTTATTAAAGATTCAATTATTTTCCAATTAAGATGTAAGAGCTGTATTAAATGTCCCTGAAAATACCACAATGTCCTCCACCTGCATGCAGGAAAAACCCAAGCTGGCATCCTTGGCTGATATAAGGTAAAACACAGGTAAAAATAAAACCTTTTAAAAAAATCACAATTGTCAGGGGCTCTTTACCCTTCCTAAGGAGGAAGAAAAGGGCTGATTCCTTTGCAGGTCTTCTACCTGCTCCTTTCCCTCCTCAGTTTTTCTCTGTTGCAGATAATTCCACATGATTAATAGGCTCTTCTCAGCGGTGCTACACACAGTTAGCTCTTTTAATCTCTCTCTGAATCTGAGGCTCTCTAATCCCCCGACCCTTCAGCCCCATGAGACTACACCTGAGGATCACGCAATAAGATATTTTTTTCTGTTTTAAGTTTCGATCTGCAGGTCTGCGATAGAAGGAAGCTTAAATTTACCTTATCTGCCATGATCATAGAGGAGCCTCCATGGATGCCCAGGATGGGAGTGAGGGTCTGGGCAGAGATGAAGTCCAGGATCTGGGCAATGGCTTCCTGGTCTGTGTCATCAGCGAATACCACCCCTTGGATCTTCCGGTCTGACATGAGGTCACAGATGCGGGTGATGATGCTCTTGGGATCCGTCTCATTCATGGCCACCAGCTCCACCCGAGGCACCACTGAAAGGTGGTGGAAGTCATCTTTCTCGTGGGCATCTTTGATGGCCACTTCGTCTGAGGTCCCCACCAGGATGACCGCAATGCCAATGCTCGGGTGGCTTTTCTGGGCATGGGCCCCGCTCCCTGTTGTTGCGAGGACTGCCAGCACCAGCCAAAACCTTGGAGAGTAGCACTCCACCCTGGGCCTCATCTTCAGCTCTTACACTCCCTGAGCGAGGAAGAAAAAGAAAAGAAAAAAAAAAAGGGGGGGGGGGGAATAAGAGAAAGGGAAAGGGATTAATTGACAAGTCAGTCATGCACTCAACCTTCAAGACAGATCCACTGATCTTCCTTAGCCAGTAGCCCTCCTCCCACCAGTCCTCGCCTGACGCCTAGCCCTTTGGCAACATTCAGGGGTGGGAGGATGGGGTGTCAGACCAGTCCAGCCTCTACTTCAGAGTTTGGAGTCACTTCAGAGAACAGCTGTCAGCAGAAGATGCGATCATGTCATCTCTCAGGTCCCACGTCACTCTGAGACCCAAGTCAAAAGTGATAGAGAATTGTCCTTTGACGGCTGATCAGCTGTCTTTGTGAAACTAATTGTTTATGTCAAGCCCATGTCTAAGTGCTCACCCTCGACACAAAGGAATTACTGGTGCTTGTGATCAGTTTGGCCTTCTGCTGGAGGTATAGGCAGGGAGGCGGAAGGGACCAGACAGGTAAGGACTCCCTTTTACTTTCTCAGCACAGCCCCTCTAGAATAAAGTGAGGACAAATTGGCAAGGCCATTGGATGTATATGTACATGTATAAGTGTGTATCCATTGCATGCAACCTTCCTACCACCAGGACACACACAGCTCCAGCCTGTAGTACAGTCAGCCATATGCCTTTCACCCATACAAGGTTCATTTCTTTCTAAAAAGCCAGGAACACAAAATTTCCCAGTGGTCATGGCCAAAACTGGATCAGTATAGTGTGGGAAAGACATTCCCTCCAAGCCCGTATGACAGTTGGTTTTGCCCAGAAGCAGAAAGACCCACGGAGCTTACAAAGGTTCACCCTCAGCTACTTACAGCCAGGGATGTTACACTGATCTTTTCCCTGAATATGTCCACTTTATTTTGTAATCATAACAGTAGAAATGGAAAAACCCAATGAGGTCATCTCTCCAGCCCCTGCCTGAGTGGGACTGTTCCCTGCGGGATTGTTCCTAGCTCTTTCTGTATTCAGTCTCGTTTTAATAATAGTTCGCATTTCCACAGCGCTTTTCATCCTCAAGGCGCTTTACGAACACTAACGAATTAATCCTTGCAGCACCTATGCAGTGTAAATACCAGAAGCTGCCCTGGTCTGGGGACAAAAACAGAGCAGTGTCTCCCCATGCACCCACCACCCCTGTGGGAGGCAGCGCTGCTCAGTGTGCCCACCCAGGGCAGTGCAGCTGTCCCAAGGAGATTTCACGCATTTCAAACTAAAGACGACTTTCCCTCAGCACAAAAAGTCCTGCTCAGCTAATCGTGCCCATAACTTTTTTCTTTAGCAGTCAGGCACACTTGGAATAAATACACCAGCCCCGTGCTTGGGGTCTTGGGGGTCCAGGAACAGGACCCTTCCATACTGTTCGCCGGGACACACGCCTCTATCGAATGAACAGAAAGCCACAGCAGCCAGGACAAGGCTGACAAGACTTTGGGGAAGCTGGAAGGCCACGGAAGAGCCCTACCTGGCAGCAGCCACCCACAGGGAAAGGGCGCAAGGGGCTCCAACTTGCGCTGCCCAGGAGAACACAGGCTCAGCACCTGCTCCCTCACTGTCACGCTAAGCAGAGAGAATGTATCCTGCATTGATATTACTGGATAAATAAGCAGATAATAAAATAGATAATAAATATGCACCAGAGGAACCAAATCCACTTAGGAGGCTGAAAGGGACCGCGGGTGTGAAGCGCCAATCGATTCTAAACTCTCTGACGGATCCACTTTCTGAGAGATGCTCACAAGGAGAACCAAGAGACTTTGAGAGTTTGGCAAAATGAACAGCTAACTTCATTCCAGCAGGACTGTTATCCTCCAATTACGAGTCACTAAATTAGATTCCTTCACAGTGAAATGCAGTCCCCACTCCTGCAATGCTTTATTAACTTTAATGCACTCTATACGCTCTCTGTCTCTCACTCTCTTGCTCACTCACTTTAATGCTATATTTGTTCTCTTTAAAATATGTCTCCTGTGATCCCTCTGCATAGTCTCACACAGTATATTACGCTTGGTTAGGCAATAGCTAGCTGTGATGCCCAGGGAGCAGAGTGTAGGTTTTTCCCAGCCCCTCTCCCACCAGGAATACTTTACAGGGCCTTCCAACACAGGGCTTGGATAGCAGCGATGCAGGAGCTATGCAGGCGATCATGGCAGCTGTCTGCCTTCATGCCCAAACACAGACTTCTCCCACCGCGAAAAATGCTGATGAAGAAACTTATTCCCTTCCCTTCACCTACATCAAAGCCAAAAAATCTCAAGCATCTACCTCTGAGCAGCAGAAAAGAGCCCAGATCCTGAAGAGCACATAGGTGCCAATCTGTTGGGTGTCTAGCTTATGGGAAGTGCCTCCCAGGCAGATTTTTCCATTCAACACAAGATGATGGAGTTCCCTGCACAGTGCCAGATCCTCAGGCTTTGGCCAGATATGCAGGGAGCAGCCAGGGCTAGCAAGAGGGTAATGTGAAGAGGAGGTCACCAGTGCTTCCACAGCCAACCTGGCATCTCCAGTTTGGATCCTCAGCCATAAGCCCCCTCTGGATCAGACAGAGCAATGCTTAGGTAGCCTGTGTTGTACCACCCAAGACAGCTCTCCCTCCATCTCTTGCTCACACATAACACTTCTGTCATGCTCACAATGTGTTTCAGGTGCTCCATGGCTGGTACATGGGACAGAAACCAGTGTCCTCCTGAGGGAATAGAGGTACCAGGTCCAGGCTGGGCTCCCTTGTAGGATGCGACCCAGGGATATGATAAGGTATAGAAATGCCAATAAATCACACCCAACCCAGGGATGACTGGTGGTCTTCACCATTCAGCTCCCACAAGGCAGCAGCAAGTTCACAGAGCAGAGTTGAGCTGTTCAAAGACTACAATAATGGTGCTCATGGTGTTACAATCCCTTCCCTACCCTCCCTGGGGCTGACTTCTGTTCACAAGCAGTACCCACTACCCACACTTCTGCTTACATGCGAGTGCTGGCTGTTGGAGAAAGGGACAAATGTCCCAGCACCAAGCCCATCTCTCTTTCCTCCTCTGGTCTGGATCACTACAAGCCCCTTTAGAATGTGTGCTGGTAGAGGAGAGGCGAGGGTGAACCAGCACAGACTTATTACCAGATTAAGGTGACCTCAGAACTATTTTGAAAATGTGTTTTTACATACACAGCAGCAACTTTTATCCATTAATTTCTGCATTGTTCAAATGCAGAAGTTTGAGGCAACCAGTGAAGGAAACACTGGAGGCAGCACATGGACCTCTTCCTGAGGGGTGTTCTTGTTTCCAGTGAAGAGAAATGGAGAAATTCACACATGAAGAAATTCACAAGCACCTGACAAGGCTGCAGTTGTAAAACATGGCATTTGCCCTTAGTTGTTTCAAGTAACTTTAATATTGCTAGAGTCTAATTTCACCAGTCAAGAATTATTTTTTTAAAACATGCCAGTGTATTTTATTACAAAGTATTTTACATGAGCAGGTTTTTCCTTTAATGGTGGTGTGGGGCAACACAGTGTTTGGAGCATTTTCTATGATTTTGCCACTCCAAAACAATTCAGCAAATCCCAAACTCCAGTCTGCTATGTAAAATCCTTTACACATTACTCCACAATATTATATTGTCCCTTACTCCCTGGAAAATAATATATGACAAGGACATTACACAAAGTGGTTTTACAGGCATGTCTATATTTAGGTATAAACATGCCTGTAAAACCATTATACCTCTATAATCTCATTTTACTTACCAATAAAACATATCCACCATTGTAGAAGAATGCAGCATCTACTTAGTGCTGCAGAGCACTGTTACACAATCACTGTTAAAATGGGAAGGGAAAGCTAACTTCTCCAATTGAAAATGCAAGAGGAATGTAGGTAGTCAGACAGTAATTATTCAGATTGGAATTTGGCCAGGACCAAAGGTTAGATTGCTTAAAAATATCATGAGAACCTTATTTGACACTGCATTTTTATGTGGATCGGATCTAAGATAAGTATTAATAGAAAATTATTAGGCTGCACAGACAAAATACAGCTCAGCATTTAGACATATTTCTGGACGATATTTCAAACTACAGAAAGTACACAAATAGGTCACTGTGCACTCAACCAGGCTAACTGTAAATAAAGTACTGCTCAGGCAGTGTACAGCAAAGCTAGGCAACCTTCAGGTCAGATAAAGAAACTGAGGCAGAACATGGGCTGGTCCCAGGAGTTTGGGGGCAGTTCTGTCGTGCGCCAACACTGCTACCTCCTTCTGCTGCAATTGTGCCAGCTGGGCAGCTTGCACAATAGCCCCTTGGGAGGGTATTTGCAGGTCCTCAAAACCCTATCTCCAAGCTCAAGACAGTGAGAGGAAAGGAAGTCCTATAACAGCGCAGTCCCAGACAAAAAGCTGTCTTGAAGGCAGCTTTCCTACTTCGAAGGAAGACGATGCTTGGGACAGGAGGCTGATCAGCATGCACTAGCCACCAGCAAAGGGAACTTCACAGGGACATTGGCTCCATACTGGAGGAAGAAGACCATCATCTACCTCCAGCCTCCCTCTCCTGTACTTCCCTGGAGGGCCATGGGGAAGTTTATATCCCAGTGCTTTCTGGGCTCTGCTCACTGGGAGCTCTGATGAGCTCCCAGCACCGGTTAGAGGACTTCAAGCCACAGAATCTGAATTAAACAGCTAATTTTGCATCTGCACCAACTGCAATGCTAATTCCCAGCCCTACTCTCATCCCTGATCACTACCCCAGTTCCGGGACTCACCATCACCCTCAGTCCCACTGCTACCTAGAGAGAGATGTCTTGCCAGCCCCAGTGTTAGCCATCAGTGTTACCGTACCCTTCAGTATTGGCTCGTCTTTGACAGCATCTTAATTCACACTAGCTTCATTTCCCAGACAGTTTGATCAGTATCAGACAATGAATCAAAAAGCAATCCTTGTGTTTCAGGCCCTAGTTGGGGGTAGGAAGAAATCCATCTCACCTGTGAGATACTCTACAAAGCTAGAAGGTGCTTTGTGCCTGGTACCCAGCACACCACCAAGGAATAAATAGCAAGTGCACTAGAAGAAGCTGTAGGGAAGTTAACATTGCACTAGACATGCTGCTGGGCTGGCAAAGAAATACCTGTATGCCCACACCAAAGAACAACACTATTTCTGTGTTTACCAACTGCAGAAGACTGGTGCATATTTAATCTTTTTGTCTACTACCTACCTTACAAGTAAACTGCAGGATCCAAGAAGATCCATGCGAAGAAAGGGGCAGGACTGATTACAACCCCATAAATTGTTACTCCTACGAGCTGGGGCTTAAAGCTATAAACCACTCCATAATTTACACCTAAGTTTCTCCAACTCCCTGATTTTTGGCAACCCAATTTCAGCTTAGGACAACCTCCCATTCTCATGGTTACTGCCATCTCCCCAGTCCAGACACACTGCACATTGTATACCTCTGAAGAAGCATTCCTCATGTTCTAACACTGCTTTAACCATTGTCCTACCACACCTTCAGCTCAGGCTATTTCTATGCTGACAACTCTTGCGCTGCTGTTCCCCATATTACTGCTTACCAGGTAGGTAACATAAGTGCCTATAAATCATCTTCTTGCTCACAGCCCTGTTGTTCCAGGAATTTTGTAAACAGAGACAAAGAAGAGGGGGATGGATCTGGGGCACGATGGATATGTCTTGGAAGCGCCTTCACAGTTCAGGTGCTGATAAACAGAATGAATTATGCTGCAGGAAAATCTCCATACATTCAGAGTAGGAAGATGGCAGAGACTAAAGACATCGGAAAGTGCCATGCATAGTGATGAATGCAAGAGCAATCCATCACCTGGACCAAAATGGTTCATTATGGTAACTTTGAGTAAATACCCCCCCAAGGGCATTTCAGTCATTTTAGTTGAAAACTTGTGCAGTTTAGTTTATTTTAACTAGCTTTGAACTTCACCTATATTCTCATTCTGATATATAGATGTTCCTATGACAGTAACAGAAACATTTCTCCAAGGCCTTTTGGGCAGGTCTTCTTTCTGCTCTTCACAACCACTCCCTCTCCAACATGTACCTTTGTCCATGCTCGCAGTGTCCCACAGACTCATTTTTTATCTAACTGACAAAATGCTGCTTCTTTTCCCGTATTTATCCCAAGTCAGCCATTTTCTTTTGGGGAATGCATCACATACCTCCAGCCAAAGCCTTCAAAGCCTTTGGAGCTCTCTCATTACCTCACTGTTCATTTTCCTTCCATGGGTACTGGGAGGAAAGTAGTAGATATGTTTAATTCTATCCCCTATTTATTTTCTTTCAAGCTGTTCTTTCTTTATTAAACCAGGTACAAACTCCTCCCTGGTTTGGGCAGTGTCAGATTCATCCTATATATCACATATTCATTCTTGCCCATCTCTGATCGCTAGTTTGCCTCTGCCTATCCAAAAGGTCTATCCAAGGATAAGGTGACAAAGTGCTTCCCTTTTTTCTGCCCCACGCAAAGGAGAAGAGCAATTCTCTCCCTACACTTAAGGCGGTACAAAGAAAGCTTTGATCATCAATTAGACCCATATCATTCCCAAAAGATGAAGAACTATGTCTCATTATTGTAAGCCTGCCCAAGGGTAAGTTCCCAGTGTCCTTCCCACTTCTTCCCACCCACATATTTTACATATCACGGGTGATAGCTGATACAGCCACAGCCTGCAAGCTTCTGTTGAGACCAACACCAAGTGATTCATGGAAATTACAAATTAAAATCCTCTGCTTAATAGTCTAGCCCTTCCCCCAGACACTTCAGGATTGCTGTCTACGGCAACTGCTTTAGCACACTACCTGCTCTGAAGCAACTGAAACAATAGGATTACAACTGCTAGGAGATGGCTCCGAGGCTCACATTTAGAAATGTTTCCCTAAACTCAGCCTAAATTTTCCCTTTGCGCAGCTATCCTCTTACTTCAATAATATCCCCTTCATTCAGCCTAAACAATTTCTCCCTCTCGACTCACCATTTCCACCCTGAAAACGCTTGTAGATGGTTATCTGATCACCCCTCGGGACTTTCCTCTGCTGCAGCCGAAGTTCAGCTGTGTTCATCCCTCCTTGTAAGTTGAGTCCCCTCGGGTCCTCAGCAGGATGAGTGAGGGAGGACGAAGGTAACAGCTGGGCAAGGGAGACCAGGAGCAAGTCTGACCTGCTTACCCAGGCTAGCACACACGTGCAGAGCTGCGGGAGTCAGTGTCACACACACAAAAGCCATTAAGCAAGACAGCAGGTCAGTCTGGCATTGCCCAGTGCCAACTTCTAAATGCCAGGGCATAAAGGCTTGGCATGGCCACCGCTCTCTGCGAGCCCAGCTTGCAGAGCCAGGCTGGAGCCACCGTTCCCCTGCCAGGATCTCACCTCCCCCCAGCATCCCACTTGGACAAGTTCAGAGGGATGAGACAGACCCTCCCTGCCAGAGACCGAAATATCCTCACCACCTGGAGGGTTCAGTTGCCACAGCTGTCGCTCCGTGCATGCTCCATTTGAAACAAGGGTTTCAAAGATTACGAGATGTCCACCGATTCCCACTTCCAGCTGTCCTCTGCCCCATCTCAGAACCGGATCCAGGCTCAGAGGGAGATCATCCAAAGCAAGGGATGTGTCGCTGTGTGCACGTGGCCCCTCCAAAGGGATTTCAGCATGGCTGAAAGCAGCTTTGCCTCCTGAAGCGCAAGACTAGGTTTAGCAGGCAGCAGAACACTGCACCAGAGCAACACTGGTTTTGCCAATTAAATCAAACTGGAACAATTTGGTAACCTATGCTGCAATCACTTCCTTCCTTTCTTAATTCTCCACTTCCAGGTTTCATTTCCAAGCAGGAATCATCAGCACATTAATAACATGAAGACTTTAAAGACTGTGATTTCCAAATGCTAGGGATTTAAATACTTCCAATCCATTAATATCCACAAGAAGCACATGTTTAACTTCAGTTGGATGGTTTGGAGAAGCACATCCCCTGCATTTCTCATTATTTGCTGTATTAATTTGAGGTTTTCTATGAAACCTTAATAAAATCTGCATTTTGTGCATTGGCAGATTGTGATATTGAATGACAAAATTTAAAGATTAGGAGAATTTTTAATTCCAAGGGTGGAAGGACTTTCCCATTCCCCAGACTCTCTCAGGCACCTCACTCAGTACCTGTTTGTTCCCTGCATCATTTCCTTAAAGGAAAAACACAGAGCAGGCAGACAGAGACTGCACTGTCTCCTGAAGGCAGCTGCCAAGCGCCACGCCGGTGCTGAAATCCCATGGGTTACTCAAAGTCTCACATCAAGAGACAGTCTTAAATTCTTTGGACGCCAGATGTAAACACTGTAAAAGCCAAATCACAAAGGTTTCTTAAAACATACCACAAGTGGGAAAGAAAATATGATTTTTCCTTTTTTTAGGCAGAAACTGGGTGATTCTTTCTTCTACAGTACTGAGAATCCCAAAAAGGGCATCTGAACCAAAGGGAGACAACCTTAAATTGCACCTGTACTTTGGATACAGCCATCCAGTTTGCTGCCAGTCTCCTCAGAAATAATGCATGACAAGGGATAAAGCTTTAAAACATAAACCTGTCCTGCCCTTAGGAAAGATCTTCATGGGTGCATGTTGCAGTCTTGCAGCCCATGCAGCAAGGGCAAGCTAGGAGAAACTCACTGCACTGCCTCTGCTCATTGTGGCACCATAGCAAATCTTGAGCAGCCCTGAGCAGAGTGTCAGAGCCCACCAGACCTGATCAAACCCTCATAAAGGTGTTACAGACAGCACAAATGGCAGAGAAGAAGAGTTGATGCCCAAAACACCGAGACGTGAGGGAGGGCAAAGGAGTCACTAACTAGAGGCAGCAGGGTGGAGAGAGGAAGATACATCCTATGAGCTGGCCGCAGTGCTACGCTCATTGATGGGCCACGGTTTGCAAACTGCCAGCATCCCTCAGGAGCCTTGTGACCTCTTGATTTCCACTGGTATGCAGCATTTTGGAAAATGGGGTTTAGTCACCAAGGGACCCTGTGAGAATACCAGCCTTGCTCGTGAAATGAGACAGGGAATTAATCTGGAAGTGAGAGGGACTAAGAGATGTTTTTAGCATGGGCAAAAAGGCATGCCACAGCCATCAGAGCCAAGAAGGGTCAAAAGCTGGCTCTGGTCAGGCCACTAGAAAGGATGGATAAGTACCTGGAAAACCTTGCTGTGAGTTTCCTTCCTTCTAATTGCCTGTCACTTGTCCCTTCCCTTTTCTTCTCTGATCCTCAGTAAAGGACTTTTATGTTCCTGTTATCATTACTTAAAAAAAACACATCTACCTAGAAGTAACAAGGGAAACCCAATGTCTGACACCAAAAAGAGTGCCATTCAAGATGTCTGGAGTTGTACACTCCCAACCCAGAAGCATCCCAAAAACCACTCATCCCCTTAGAAAAACTTTATCCTTACAATAAATAGTAAAGCCAGGATGAAGGGAGAATTGACAACTGCAAATCAGTAATTTTTTTTTTTTTGTGGTCTCATATTTCTTATCCTTTCCCTCTTTACTCTCCCCACCCAACACTCTCCCCTTTCCCGATCTTTCTCTCCCTGAGTTCAATGACCAGTAAGGCATCAGCCATCAAGCCGCTGGATACAATATGCTTTCACAGTACATTAGTGCTGTGCACCAGACCATGCTGTGCCTGTGGTTGTATGACAGGTCAGGGCCAATTCGTCTTTCCAAGACCTTCAATCAATAACATCCAGAAAGGTTTCCCAGCTGGAGGGGCCCAGCCCAGCAGCCGCTGACCTCTCCCTCTGCTCAGCATTCGATCATATTTCTAGAGCTGATGGAAACACACACGGGCAAAGCCACATCTGGACTATGGCTGGTCACTGGCTGTTGATGCTTCGGGGACAGGGATGGAAAGGCCCAATCCAGTGCAAATAGATTAGATTTGGCTCAGCTGAATGTCATTTCCATGCTTTTTTTTTCTCTGCTCTCTGTTTTCTCCAGCCTCTCAAATTCATTCATGCCTGCTTCAGCCACCTTTCCCAGTAGCTCACCTAGCTGTTGATTCCTCCATGTGCTGGCCAATGCATACGAGGATGTACAAGCCCATGCCTCCTGCCAGCCCAGGTCCACCAGTGGCTTCCTCAGGGTGCAGCTCAGCCCCCTCGGGCCACATCTCATTTACACAAAAGTCACTAAAGTTTGCACTTGCAGCAGGAGAAAAAAAGCATTAGCAGCAAGAGTAAGAAGGCACAACCACCAAAACCAGACAATTGTCACAATAAAGAACACCCTACCAGTAAATAAAAATCAATACTATGGACAAAGTGTAGCCATGAGTTACTTATGCTTTAAGGTCAGTTTACACTTTTAAAACAGTATAAGAGGGCTTAATGTAAAAGAAAATCCAGATTTTCAGTATTCCCCATTCCTTCAAGCTACAATATATGCCCTAATCTACTGCCCTTCTCAGCTTTCTCCATCGATCACTTATCTCTAATCCATTTTTTGTCCTCCATGGCTCCCGCAGTCATTCCATTCCTCACTTAAAGCACTGTTATACTTTTGGTCCCTCTTTGGTACCTCTTAGCTCATTCATATTCACACTGTTAGGTATCTGGGTTTATATCTTGAAAGCATGGAGCGAGTGAACCACAACAAGTGAAGTCTTGTTCTAATCCCTTATACCACCATTTAAAATCAATAAGCATTTTTTGAAAGTATAAACACCATTGTTTTCGTCCTCACCCTTCATCTTATTTTCCTCATCAGAAAGATGGAGATGCATCTTCTCTGTTTCATAGAGTTAGAAGGTTTAATTATTTATGGTATGTAAAGTACTGTTGACTCTCAAGTGATAGAAGCTACAGGAGCTGAGATTATTATTATTGCTTTCCATTGCACTTCCCTGAAGGCAGCAATGTCTTCTTGTGAGATCATACCCAGCATTATTCACATGATCCCAGGAGAGTGTACTAAAACCTGTATGTCCAAGATCTTCAGGACAATAAATCCTAGTTTAGCTAGGAGCAGAAAGAAAGGAATTGCTGTAATACCATAAATAGTTGTCGGTTTCCAAGCAAAATGCCTGATATTCAATATCGACTTTGCCACATTGACTCAAACTGCAAAATACTGCTGATCAGTAGTTTCTGATGAAACAACATGTTGTCAGCAAATGCCAGTTTGTTAAGCCTATACTCATGAAAATATCTCAACTTGCAACACATTTTCCCCTATTCCAAAACAGCTTCCTTGCTGGCAAGGAAGAGCAAGAGCCATGGAGAGCTTTAGAGAGCAAGGCAGAGCTGCAGTGGGCAGCCAGCCTCCAGGGTCTGGGCTGGAGGTCCAGCTCTTCTGAGCACCAGGCCCCATCCATCTGGCAATTTTAATCCAGACCTGGAAATCTCCTGTTTCATCAAGAGATCTATCCTGTGGGTCTGCCATGGATCCAGGGAGTCTGGTTCTAGCACCTCTTGGACAATGGAAAGGTAAAGTCCAGTTCTGTCTTAATTCACTTGCAGAATCTCAAAATAGGAGATCTACTTGCTGTGGGTCTCAGCAGTGGAGACCCTCAGACCCTGAGTTTAAACAGACCAGAGTCACCAGTCTTTTATAGCATGGCCAGAAAGTCCTGGGAACTCTGGTTACCTCATTAGAAAAAAAAATAATAATCCTAGTCTTACACCAGGAAGCCTGGAGACCCTGAGAGTCCTGGCTGGGGCTATAGTGTCAGAGGTGCCAGAAATCTAGGATTCATAGAGAAGTCATCCTCAGGTGTAATTCTGAGAGCCCATGGCCTCGGGCCAGGCCATAAGTGAAAATGCACCACAGCTGCAAACCCTACAAGCCCTGGGAGCCAGAGGAGGATGCTAATAGCTTTCACAGTTTCACCACAGTTCCTCTTTATTGGTTCCTCTGAACTTGTAGTTTCCTAATATTTGCCGGCAGAGGGAGGGAATTTTGCCATTAATTTCAGACTAAAACTAAATTTCTACCTCTGAACATCCCCCTTCAGACTTCTCAAAGTACGCTGCACTGTGTCGGCTGACCACCCAAGTGAGACCTGTGGAGAAATACAAGGGGCTTCGAGGGGTGCTGGCAGCCACAGGGTATCTGTTGTCATTGATGAGTTTACAGAGAGCAATTGCTTTACTTTGGGGGAATTATTTTGTTGACCAGAGACAGTAAAGACTGAAGTAGTCCTGGAGTCAAGAGAAAAGATGTTGTAGTCCACCCCAACCCAAATTCTTCTTCCAGTTCCCATCATTTAATGGGTTACACTGCCATAGAGCAATGTTGAAACACTAGTATGTCCCCACTCCGGAATTAAGTATAAAGTAAAATGAGGGTGTGTATATGTATTTTTTAAATATATATATACACACACTGTATATATTTATTGTATATAAATATGTACGTGTTTATTATTGCTGTTTATTTATATATATTAAAAAATACTATATACGCACTCCATCTCATCTTGGACCAGCAGACAGGACTGTGTTTCTTTGAACGAGGAAATCAGGTGGGAGAAGGAGCTCTTTGCAGGATGGCCAATTACCCCTTTCCTGTCAGACCTGAAATGCTACCAGTTCCTAAAGGCACTAAATGTCAGTATTCCTGAAAACAGGAAAACTCAAAAAACAGCCTTGGAGAAAAAAAAAAAACAACAAAAAAACAAGGCGGGGGGGGAAGGTGGAGACCATATTCAAGTTGCATCGCTTTTACATCCAGGCTGGTCCTTGTAGGAAATCAGCTTCCGAGATAGAAACCCAAACTTTGCTGTCATGCTAGGGGTCAGCCCCTGGCACAGAGCAGCTGCTCTCCCTCCTGAGAGTTGTTTCTGGGGTGTAGGCAGAGGCACCACTAAACCAGGAGGTGGGGGTTTAATGGATATGGTGTCAGGGTTGTTTTCACACTGCCCATCCTGAAGTGCTAGAGCAGCACTGAGATGCCAGTCCTGTTTTGGGAAGGGCTTTTGTACAATCCTGAGGTTATAGGGCCATGTAACCATCCAGTTAAAGCATTCAGTTAGCGACAGGCTGCAGTCTTTAGCTAGGTCTCTCCCTTGTTTGTATATGACAGTACCAATATTGACATCCTGAACAGCTAAAGATTATATGCTGTAAATATCACCCAGCCCCTAAAATGAAGTACAGAAAGCAAACCAAGTTGCCTATATGAACTGCCTCTCCAAACTTTGCCTCCAGAACACCACTTGTCCTCCTGGAGCTTACTGGGGCTATGCTCACTTTGAGGTTTCCTTGTTTCTCCTTCTCATCACAGCTTTGACACCTCTCCAAGCCCAGTCCAGGCCACAGGGCTGAACCGCAGCCTCACATGGTCACCGGTTTCAATTAAAAAAAAAAAAAAATCAGCCATGCTGGCTTCCTCTCTGCAAAGCCTCTCTGACATAACTCCTGCTTTGGTGTCCTGTCAGGATGACACTGTGACAGGACCTTGTTTCCAAGCCAGGAGGCATTTTTGCATGCAGCTGCATCAATTGTTATATATACGAAGATGCCCAAGTACAGTAAAGTTCCCAGAGGCCTTTGCACGATGTATTTCCACTACACCTGTGCCAGAGGGGTGTAAAGCCCCTCTGATCTGATGTGGCAGCTTTTTAAACCCACTTTGCACAGGTGTTAACACCTTTGTGAGGCACTGGATGCCACAGGAGGGGACTCATGATCTATAAACACAGCACACATCCAGAGTGCAGCCTCTTGCCACGCTCCTGTGATATTTGTCTCAGGAGAGAGAAGGAAAAGCTGGAACAAACAAGCCATGTATGCATTATCACCTGACTACATCGCCCCAGCGTTGCTCTGGGATCCCCTTCCTCTTGTTTGTGCTTTTATCTTCAGAGCCTGCAAATCTTCAGGGACCCTAAACCACCTCCCTGACCATATTCCTAGCACAGTCCTGTCACCACCCCATCCAGAGGTCAGGAATACTTCCGCAAGACTAAAAGCAATACCCACTTATCACTCCACCATTCCTAATTAAAGAGATCAGAGGACATACCAGACCAGAGCTCCTGGCACTAGAGTTGAGGTGAGCTGGTGGGCAAGCTGTGCAGCCCCTCCGGCTGGCCTGGCACGTGGCTAAGGGACTGTCTTCTCCAGATCCATCTGCCTTACAGCTTCCCTCAGTGCTAAAGTTTTAATTTATTTATAAAAAGCAATTGCCTAAAAGTATATATACAAAAGAAAAAATTTTTTAAAAAATGAAAAATCAGGTGCCCTGAAATTAGGGAAGGAAAAAGCACTCAGGCAGTGCACAAATTCCCTAGAGGAGGTGCTCAGACGTGAGTTACTGCCAAGACAACATCTGTAGGGAAATTAGCCACTAGATGCAGGGGAATGGACTGGAGGGACCTAGAGCAATGGAGGGGGCAAGGGGGGAAGAGAGAGAAATAACACAAGAAATTAAGCATGCTGGTTTGCCCATCACTATTTATTATGCTTTACAGAATTTACGGGTGTCTTTCACTCCTTATCTCTGCTGAAGCAGCTTTCTAGATGTCCCAGTACCTGCTTCAAACCGTCTGGCCTCCCATATCCCATCCCAGCAGACTCGCAGCCAAAAAAGGTTCAGTGCCTATTGTGGCAGAGCAAAAGAAGAGCCATCTTCTCTATCCACTGTGACCTGACTCTCCCCTCCACCTAAATGGCCCCCATTTATCTCATAAGCAAAAATAATCTCCTGCACAAGCACACACATCCCAGCTTTCTAAGCAGTGCACCTCCCCAAACATTCCTTTAGCAGCCACCATGAGGAGACAGTCCCGTCTCTCTCACATCCTCAAGCCCACACTGTTGCAACAGCAGCGGTGGTGTGAACAGAGGATATGTCCCATGCCAACAGAAATGTGAAATGAAGAGGATGATGTTTCACCAGATGGCTTCAGATTTGTCACAGCAGGGAGAGAAACCCACTTGGAAAACCTGGCCCTGGCACTAATCAACATTTGGACAGGTAGTGCAGGACCACTGGAGCAGTTGGGGCTGAGAACGAGATGTGAGACAACAGGAATGCGGAGCAGCAATCACACAAGGTGAACATGGAGGCAGTGAGAACCACAAGCTTCCTCTGGGACTGCAATGACGTGTTCAGGCAGGCAGCATGTTTGGAGCAAGAGCAGAGAAAAAGATGCACATACCAAACAGCCAAGGGATGCACACACCAAACAGTCAAGGGAGCAGGGTAATGAAGAGTCAAACCATCTGACCACAGCTTATAACAGAATCAAATCATTGCAAGCAACGTTTGGAAGAAGAGCAAGCTCTAGAGAAGGCTCTGCAGCATAAAATATGCAGTGCACCAGCCTGCCTACAGAGCTCACTAGCCCAGGAGACTTTACCCTCCTCAACCTAGTATCAGCCCAAAACTGCCACTAGTGCCAGCGATGATTCTTGTTTCACACAGCCTCTCTAAAGGGCTGTAGAATCACAAAATGGTTTGGGTTGGAAGGGACCTTAAAGATCATCTAGTTCCAAGCCCCCTGCCATGGGCAGGGACATCCTCCACTAGACCATTTCCTTAGACATCATGCCCGAAAACTCAGGTGATCACCAAACAACTGTACTTTGTACAAGTGAAACCTGCTGTTGTCCAGCACACTGAAGGAAACAGAGGAAGGTCCTTGCCCCTTCTGCACTGCTTGCTGTGTCCCAGGAGACAATCCTCTGCCAATACAGAAAATACCATCACATATTGAAATCTTGGCTAGAGACACACCTTTTTTTTCCCCCACATTCACTGGATTTTTGTTTTTGATGGTCCTCATCCCAGCGCTGGGGGTATCAGCCAGTTGTGTGGGCACAGCCGACAGAAGTCTGCTGCAAGCCCACAACTGATGGGACAAGGGGACCCCATGGGGATGAATATGATCATGCTTCCAGTTGGATGACTGAGTCCATGCACTCTTCCAAAAAGGTTTTGGCCAAAGAGGGACTAAAAGCAAAAAGGCTGCCCCATAGTCACAGTTCCAGAGCAGCTGTTGCGTGTGCCAAGAGCAAGACAGAGAGTGCTTGCAGACCAGTGAGCTGCATCATGAAGAGGGATGACAGAGATGCTTTCCCTTTACCTCATTCTCACGGTGCTTCCCTGAGTCAAGGGGCACCCACTTCCCAAAGAGGCCATCAGCCTGCACCCTCTTCTAGTGCATGCTTTTCCGAGGAGGTAGGAATGCTCGGTTAGATGCAGTCAGTGCCTCCACTCCTCCATCGCAGGCTGACGTCCATTCCAGGTGCAATGTACACAACCACGCACCGGTGAGCAATGATCAGAGAAAGAGGGGGAAAACTAAGGGGAAGGAAACAGCAGGGCAGAGAAAGTGAGGACAAGAACAAAAGTGAACAGTGAGAGGGGTGGTGAAAAGAGGAGATAAGGATGGGGAGAGAGAGTGGAGAGGGAGTTACTTTGCAAGCAGTAGCTAAAAATCTCCCAACGTTTATGGCAAATGATGCATGAAATACACTGTCAGGAATGTGATGCCCAGAACCTATTGCTGCTAAATATTTAATCTGATTGGCAGGGAGCCGTTAAAACCTCGGTGTCTAGATCTCAGGCTTCTACAGAGCAACAGGTAAAGTAAATACATCAACATGTAGCAATTCACCTGGGGTGCCATCAGCCTTTCCAACCTGCAGCATTGCACAGGGAAAAAAGTTGTCAATGGATATTAACAACAGCAGAAGCGGGCTACAGGAAAGAGACAGTTTATGTACCTTGGTTCCCACTGCAAGCTACAGACAAGTGGAAGGTGGATATGTTGAGTGTGTTCTTCAGAAATGACACCACACTGCTGCAAGGATCTCATACAACGCAGTTCATGCTTCTCAAGCACTGAAAAGTCACACAGAACTGTGGTACATCGAGACTGCAGCTCTAACGGCCCACACTTCCCTGCATGTAATCCCTGAAGCCAATCTGCAGGCAAACCAAAGGCTGCCTCCAGCAATCAGCTTCCACCGTCTGTCGAGCATGAAGCAGGTCAGAATGTCCTATATAAGTGCCTCCTAATGCCAGCACACGAGAGCACAGCAGGGCCAGCTGGGTGCATGCAGGTACACACTCCTTTGGGGTAGAAAACCTCATTTTCTCATACTGCAGCATAGTGAGGAGACAACAGGACAGCCAGGGGCACCTGTGTGCGCACGTCTGGGCATCCCGCGTGGGCTCCCACTTTGCTGACTCTACCCACACAGCCCTCAGAGTGGCTGCTGCCTGTGTCAGCTCTGGTGTCCCTAAGCCGGCATCGGAGCTGAGTCCATGCTCCCAAACGGACGCTTCTTGGAGCTTTACAAAGGAGAAGGATTATGTTTGGGCAAAGCTTTTGCAGTTTCAAACTACAACTCCATTCTGACTCAGAGGTAAACCTTGCCACTCAGAAATACTCCTAATCATTTTGTATTGTTCAAACCACTCATTTCTAGAATGAGAGTGTTTGGGGGGGTTATTTATTTCGGTACAAGGTAACATTTTAAATTTCCCAAAGCTAACTTAAAGGTAGAAATATTCTGTTCTGCTGTAGAGAGCTCCAGACCAAGTTCCTCATCACCATCCAATACACCACCAACAAGAGTGCAGTTCTTCCTAAGGACTCAACAGGTGCAGGGCATGTGGTTGACTCACCGCACTGACACTCACAAGTCCCGAAGTGCATGAGCCCAACAGATGCCTTGCAAAAATTAATATATAGATAGAAAAATAAATTCATAAGAAGTGGAAAGCCATGACAGAAGTGTAGGGAAAAGTAAAATACCCCATCCTTGTTTTCACAGAGGACAGGGGATTTTACTGTATTCAAAACCTCATTTCATGCAGGACATCTGCAAATCTAACACTGGCTGCAGAGCCTTGGAAGTCTGGGATGAGGGCTTTGCACGTAACACAGCACTGAGCACGGAGATCTTCTCTAGGCATAGATCTTGCAGGACTCATCATAGACTGGTATTCACCAGCATAAATCTCCCATCATATTCTCCTTTCTGTATTTCTGGCTGTTTCCCTGTCCCTGTGGCAGCTGTTCAAGGAGCTGACTTCATCAGAATATGCTTTGCAAAGTGCTTTTCTGCTCTGTACAATGCTTTTGCTTTATTTCTTTCAGTAAGTGCCAAACCACTGAAGAACGCCAAGGGTAGAGCTCTGAAAGTCGAGACCAAGTAAAGAGTAAGTATTTTTCTATGGTATCATCAGCTGAAAAGTCTCAGGGCACCTCACAAACACAAAAGGAAGTGTAATTTTTCAATACAACTGTATGGTGTGCGTGACCATCATCCCAGCTCACAGATGAGCAGGTATGCTGAGTGACTTGCTCGTGGGTTCTGACAAATCCTTCCACTGTTTAAGACTTGTCCAGCTGCAGCTTGCCATCCTCATTGGAAGGTACTGCCTGTAGCTGGCAAGGCAGAAGGAGACCTGTGCCTGTATTTCAGCCACTCCAGCCGACAGCCCCATGCACTATCATCAACCAGCAATGAAGGTGGGTTTGCCAGACCACTGAACTGCTGCAGGAACAAACTGCTGGGACAGGGAAGGGAAACAACTTTATTGACCACAGCTGTGGATTAACTCAGTAAGAGCCAATGCACGGAAAAGTCAGATATGGGACCCTGCTGACCTGCCTCCTATCTTTACCACAAGATGAGTCTTCCCCACAGCGCAGGACAGGGCAGCCCTACTTGCATGCAATGCCTTAAGAGGTGCTCTTCAGCGTTTACAGCACAAAGATGTCTCTCTGATCCTGGGCTCCTGTCACTCTTTGAACTCCCTCTTAAAATCACCGAGGAACTAGCTGTGTCACTGGGACACAGTCACTGCCATACAGGGAACTAAACTGAAGCATTTATTTTACAAACGGCCCTCCAAACAGGTATCACAAAAGAATAAATTTAGGATGCTCTTCACATCAGGCTCAACAGAGCCATTCACCCAGAGAGACTGGAGCCACCAGCTGAGATACTGCACCGGCTCATGGTTCTGTTTCTTATCCTCACCTCTTCATTTCACTTAGAAATGTGCTTAGTCTTAAAAGCAGATCAGGAAATTAACATTTCCAGGTATGTCATATCTTCCTGCATCTGAAAATCGACTTTATATGAAAAAAATGTGCAGAATTTCTTAACGACTGGATGAGATCACTCTGATAAGAGCTCTTGCTTCATGATATTTTCCTATGCCTGTCAAAACGAGGAGATATACTACTGCACAGAGACTCTTTTTTTAAAAGTAATTAAGCTATTTCATACCTCGAAAAAGATTCACACCGAAGGGGCAAAAAAAACCCAGTTAATCCACACTCTGCTGGAACTAGCTCCTCATTACATTTTTTTTAATAAGCGTTCATTTCATCCGTAGTCCCTCCATTGCAAAAGGCAACATTCAAACAGATCCATAATCAAAAAAGAGAATATAATTAAACAGAAACATTAACAAACATGTTCTGAACAAATAACCTGCAAGGAAAAAGCACCACAACACTGGCTTGTTTAGAAACTCAACAGCCTTTTAAAGACTATGAAATCATATGAAAACTTACCGAACCAAGACCAGTTTCCTGATGGCAGTGTCGCCCCCTGATAAGTGAGTGTCTATACCCTGGGTATCTATACTCACAGCAATTCCCCCACCCCCTCCCAACCTCATTGTCACCCGACATTTAAGCTTCTCCTTCATATAGATCCCACTTTTCCCAGCTTCAACTAAGGGCCCACGTTCTTCCAGATCTGCTCTTAGTGACTAAAGAGAATAATTGGCCCCTGTTCTCTCTCTGTAACAGTGCTTTACGGATTTGCAGACAGTTAGGTTTCCACCCACAGTTATCTTTCCTCTAGACTGAACATGCCTGGCTCTCTTAGCATTTCTTACAGGACTTAGAGTCTACTGTCATCTACCTCAACCCCCTTGCCTGGTCCCGCTCCAGCCTGCAAACTATTTTTTTTTAAAAAACACTACATCCCAATATGGATGCAACGCTACAAAATCACATCCAAAAGGATGGGGGAGAAATGATCAATGGGTCCTGCAAATCAGAGGGGGAGGGCTCCTGCAGGAACACAGGGAGCCTTCAAGAAAGGTGAAGAAGGATTGTTTACAAAGGCATGTAGTAGCAGGACAATGGGAATTGACCTTAAGCTGAAGGAGGGCAGATTTAGAATAGATATTAGGAAAAAATTCTTCACTGTGAGGGTGGTGAGGCACTGGAATAGGTTGCCCAGAGAAGCTGTGGATGCCCCATCCCTGAAAGTGTTCAAGGCCAGGTTGGATGGGGCTTTGGGCAACCTGGTCTAGTGGAGGGTGTCCCTGCCCATGGCAGGGGGGGTTGGAACTAGGTGATCTTTGAGGTCCCTTCCAACCCAAACCATTCCATAATTCTGTAACACCACATCCTTTCCCTCCTTTCCTGGAGGATTTTGGACACTCCTTGTAGCAAAGCTCCCAGGGCTACTTTCGTTCAGAGGCTGCCATCCCTTCCTTGGGAATGATACTTCAGCCTCTGCCACGGTTCACAGTGGGAACTGTGCTGTGTGTCCAGCGCTCCCTTTTATTGGGTTTGCTGCTATTTGGATACAGATACTTCTCCTTCGGTTCTGGTCAGGCTCCTACACAACCCTCCCAGCAGTGCAGACTGGGCATCTAACCAACCGCAGCTCCGACAGCACTAAACAATTCCTCGCTCTCTTTCTCTCTCCTCACTGTTTACATTCTTAAGCACACACTTTAAGGCAGTCATCACATCTCTCTTTTAATTGTCATTTGGCCAAGCTAAATGTAATTAGTTACTTTAATCTTCCCTCTTAGATCAATCCCTCCAGCATCTTAATCATTTTTGTTCCTCCACTGAATTTGTTCTAATTTGCTGCCATCTTTGGGGCATCGAGTTCTCCAGAAATGAGCTCAATAACCTAGGTACACTCAGACCAGGCACATGAAGAAAACATGACTAGAAACACGTAGAAAACATTTCCTTGCTCCAAGACACAATAGTTCTGTTTATGCAATCCAGAAATCACAGCCTCTTTGGTGCCACATTGTATTGCGAGCGCATATCTCATTTGCTAACCGGTGTAACCCCACTGTCATTTCTGGCATTACTGCTTTCCAGGGGTGTACCTCTCATCTCTGCTTTCTTTCCGAGTGCAGTCTGATTTTAACTCCTACTATTCAATTTATTATCCACTCTGCTAATCCCCAAATCCTATTCTGAGGTATGACTGCTTAGCCAGCTATATATCTCAAATCTCTTTGATTTCCAATGGAAATACTCTCACAAAGCAAAAGGCACGGGGTTTGTCATCGGAGTAAAGTCAAGGCACATCCCTAAATTCACAAGACAATATGGTTTTTTCACACGCCTGTCTCCAGCATCAGTCCCTCACCAAAAATTGCCAAGGGTTTTCAAACACTGCAGTTCAGCTTTGGTGAGGTACCAACCGTTGTGCCGCTGTGTGACAGCTTTGCATCAGGCCCTGCTGCTCTCAAAAAAAAAAAAAAAAAAAAAAAAGCAGTGACCTCTGGAGACCCATGCAGGGCCCTGTGAGAACAACTATGAGCACCAGGCAGGTGCCACTTAAGCATCACCCAAGTGTACCACTGCTGGGGTACATTTCCGTATGCTGCCTTTCTCCATACGCACCCTCAAAGTGGGCATGACACCTTCCTAATAGCCTGCACATCCGCTTTTTCCCCAACAGTAGTGTCAAAGGCTACCCTCCTCCTTCATCCCAAAGGGTGGGGAGGGGAGGCTTCTTCAAAGCCTTTCTATAAGACATCACATTGGTGCAAAGCACCCCAGACGCTCCCTGAGCACAGGGCAGTCACAGAAGCAGGACCTGAGTGCAAAGAAAAATTTTTAGTGGAGAAGAAAAAACCCTCCCCCCCTCCTCCAAACCATGTCCCTCTGAAATCGCCTCCAAAATTCTTGCCCTGTCATTGTGTGTGTGTCCCCCTCCTCAGCTGCCCTACAGACACCAGAGCCTCCAACACCTCCCAAATTAGTTCAAAGGCACCGAGACAAGGCGGTTGTCTCCCTTAGGCATATCCATCACCTGCAGGGCTGCCCTGACCATGAACTGGGGGTGATGGCATGAAGTCCAGTTGGGCTTGGCCAGTCTGGAGGAAGAGGATGGAGGAGCAAGGGGAAGATGGGGTGCCACAGGGTCGGGCATGGATAGAGAGCTAGCCCTGGGCAGTATTGATGCATTGCCTCTGCGGTTGTTCAGCTCTGTAGGGAAGATGCTGCTCAGCCCGGTCCTGCTTCTGCTAGCCACAAGGCAGCTGCGGCTCAGCAGTGCCTAAATGAAGTGGGACGGGGGTCCTTGCCACTGTGCCTCTGGCTGTGCCTGCTCCCCCTCAGCTCTGGGCCTCAGGTGAAGGGGGGCACATCTACCTGTACCAAGCAGGCTGTAGCATCAGTTTCCCTCTCCCCAGAAAACAGGGGGAAATAAAGCACCAGCTACTCCCTCCCACCCTCTCCCATGCATATGTACTGCTGGTGTGGGTAAATTTATGAGTCAACTCTCTCAGTCCCTCATGGTCCAGGCTTTCCCAGGACTGGAATGCAATTTACTGCCAGTGAAAGTCCAACGAGGTGTATAAATCTGCACTCCTGCCACCACCTATTCTCATGACCCATGTCAGCCCACTTCCTCCTCACTAGCAGCAAGAGAAGGTCTTCTGCTTAACTTTCCAGTCTCATGTGCCAACAGAAAGAAGAGAGGCAAGAGGCTTAGCACAACTCAAGTAACTCGAAAAGCCGCAATGTGTGTGAATTGGCTAGATTTATGACAGTCGTTAGTGCCACCACAAAGATCCTCACTACGAGCAAGAGGATCAGTTTCAGCAGAGGGAAAACAAAGTGGACTGAATAAAAGTACAAAACTGCAGAGTACCCATCCTTTGGACATTTAGAAAACGTGAGGTGGTGCAGATGCACGCATACACCTCTCCCACCTCCACACTTTGCACTCACTTGAAGCCCATGGATCATCCTTGCAGGAGACTAATCTTCAAGATCTTGGGATGCTTTTAGCCTGAAAAAGACCAGACCTATGCCTACATTTAGAGAGGGGAGCTCCAGCCAAACCACCTGACCGTATCTCCTGGCACAGACCAAGGATGGGCACTTTCTGCCAAATGCTGAGTAGCATACACTAGACCAGCTCAGCCAGTATGGAGAAGGTCAGCTTGGCTTCAGCCAACTGAGAGCTGACTATGGCCAAGAAAAACCTTAGTGTGGCTCTTACCATCTTGCTCTAGCAAGCAGTAAGACAATTCTTAATTACATTTTCTCCAAGCCCTCCGGTTTTGCACCAAGGAACTCCATCCATTCAGTGCATTGCAAGTGCTGCTTAAGGTCATATGGCTGTTCTCCAGTATGTTCTTCTAGTTACAGGTATGAATGTATAATGTTTCATTTCCAGATACGTTAAGAGGCACAGCTTAACCTACTGATTCCAAGTGAAATTTGCCTTTTCTTCACATTGCTATGCTGATCTTTCATTGAACAGACTACCTCCGGATGCTTTTATCCAAGTTTTGTATTTCCTTAGCTGATGTAACAAATGTGGCATTTCAGTAAAGCCAAGGTTCAAGCTGAGTCTTTTGCACACGAACTTCTCTAAACCCCCAGGCTTCACTTAAAGAACATGTAGATTTGTCATATACAGGAGCAGCATTGGACCAAACACTGTCTTTCTGCCATCTCCTTAAGTCCACTAAATATTTAGACATCCTATAATAAATTCTGTTCAAATGGAAATTTCAGCTATGTCAAATACAGCCATTTTAAGCAGTTCTTACCAGAGAGTCATTGATTTTTCTCCTCCAGGCACAGTCCACGAGGATTTGGGGGAGGAAACTCGACACAACTTAACCTGATCCCAAAACTGAATGTCAACCAGATTCTATACTTATTGCTGTTTTATACTGCAGGAAAAGCAATGCATTAGGCAATCAAGAAAATACCTGAAAACTTATACAGCAAAATAAGTGTTGATGAACCTGTTGGTATCCTTAAAATCGTGTCATTTAATGCTTGAAAAAAACAAGGAAACCATCAAATACAAAAACAAAAAATAACACCCATTGTATGCAGCTAACACCAAGGATTTATGCAGCATTCATTGCAGGCATCGAAACAGCAACCTAGACAGTACCTCAATAGCTCTTAAAGATGTTCCTCAGATGACAAAAGTGAACAAGTTTATAAACAATAATACTTTGAAATGAAGCTTATTCAAAGAAATATTTCAAGCCCTTGCATCTCCTACCACAGAGCAGACCTCCAAAGTCAATCCAATCCTCACCACAGTCAATGCCAAGATTCTGCCTGACTTCAAAGGGACAGCGGATCTGGCCGCTGGGCTGCGGCTGAACCCTTGTGTAGGTACACATCGCACTTTGTCCTGCCACAGTTGCTGAACTACAGTATCACAGAAGACTGTCATGTCAGAGAAAGATATATGGATTTCTGTACTACCCTGTGCACTTAAAAGGACACAGTTAGACTGCCAGGGCAAACCTTCTCTCTAATTTGCTGTTTTGTTTTATTTTTATGCTTCATCATGCAAGCAATATTTTCTTATGAAACATCTGCCTTGGTGGAAATGGGCAATGCTTCTAAATGCATGCAGACAAAGATGTACAAAGACATATAATTAAATGTGATTCTTACACCAGCTCCCTCCTGGGGCACAGCGGTTATAGAAGAAGCAAGCCCTGGCCATGTCTCCTTATCCTTCCTGCAGCAACAGTTCTCTGGGGGGTGCCAAGCCATGTCAGGGGACCTCACGTGCCAACTTGCCACCCTCTGGCTTGAAAGTCAAGTGTGAGAAATCCAGAGATCATGGCTGGGCTGAGCTATATGGACATTGCTGTTTCTTGCAAATTCAAATCACGTTTGGGAACCATTTACATCAGACCCAGACTGAAGGATCTCCAGGCCTTCAAGTTCAAAACGAGATGGACTATCAGGTAGCCAGTTTTCTTACAGTGGAAAAACACCACACAGAGGAGCAGGGACTAGGAAACTTTGGATTCCTCCTGGATCATAACTCTTTTCCAAACTGGGTGGTGAAAGAGGGATAATTTAATACAACTCCAGCCCCCAACCCTGTACATCCTTAACATGCATACACACAGAACAAAAGAGAGACTTAAAAGCCTTTAGGAAGCTCACCTATGTAGACTGCCTTTGTAGTCAACAGGGATCAGTGTCTCCAGAGGGCAAGCTGGAGCACATCCATTGGGCTCCAGCTCTACTCTGCCCTTCAAAGGACCCCCTCTTTCTCCACTGACTCCCTGGAGATCCTCTGGAAACAAGTCTCCCACAGCTAGTGTTAGCTTCTGGAAAAACTCCCCTTTCCATATAAAAGTCAAACATTTCACGAAGCTTATAAAAGCAGATATATAATGAACAATGAGAGGGGATATACCGAGGGATATGAACTGCAGGAATGAAAATCCCAAGTGATTTTAAAGATCTGGAGACAACTTTAAAGAGCTACCTGCACATTATAGGAAATGATAAAAATTTTCATTGAAGCAATAACTCTGGTTTCCTGTCAGAGTCTCTGTAGTTCTCATCCCTCATCCTTTGTTTAAGAGCATTTGCTTGAGGATCAGGTCTTTGTTCCCTGGGAATTCCTCCTGTCACTTTTTTCTCCCACCTGGAGTCAGCACTGGAGCTGTATGCTAAGTGAAACATTTTGTTGTCACTGGGAAATACAAATGCATCCAAAGCAGAACAAGAACAAACCTGCACTGCCTCATTTGGAGGGAGAATTAGCTCCCGTGTCTCCCATATCTCAGAGGACTCCACAGCCTCTGGGCTATGGACCCTGCTTCACCATTTCTTTCATGCTGAAGTCATTTCCCTTTATATAAGTAATTACTTTATATCGGGCCAAAGAAACAAACTACCTCCACAGTCCAGTCACTAGAGCACTCCCTCTCCAGCACAATGAATAGGCATTTATATAAAAGTAGAACAGCTCCAAGTGGAAAAGCTCCAACTGAGAAAGCATTACTGCAGAGGACTCAGTAGTCCGGGCCCCCGTGCTGGCTCGGACAGTCTCGGGGACAAGTCCCCACTCCAAAGTATGCAGAATAGGAATGCGTCACCCAAAGCCCAGTTACTTTTCTGCTGACCAGGCTGCTAGCTATTCTGGGCTTTTCTCTACTTTTCCATGAAATCACATCAAATTCTCTAATTAATTTCTAGCTCAGAACTCTAATTAAGTTGTAGTACAGAACTAGAAAAATCTATGAAATTAATATTTTTTGTTGTGGGGCAGTAAACCCATTTCTTACCACATTCACTCTATTACAAACCTCTCCTATCGAAAACCTTAATCACCATCTCTAACATAAAAAACTGAAGTCAGGGATGTCTCTGACAAGCTATGAACAAGGAACATGATTTCACCTCAATGTCCTAACAAAAAAAAAACCACACAAAAAAAGTATAAGAGTATTAAGGCAATGTATGTCATTAACCAACACTTATCTCCTATTGTGCATATCCTGGTTTCTGAAAATTATTCCTCCCTCCAGAAAAAAAAAAAAAAACCACCATTGTACAGAAAAGGCTGCTCATGGAAGATACCTGCTGTGGGCATCCAGCTTTTGCTTCAGAGAGTGTCGAGGCACAGGCGCTCAGCTCCTGCAAAGTTCTCTGAGCCCTAAAGTTCCGAGAGCCTTTTAGCCCCTTTACTCCCTATTGAAATAGTGCAAACTAAAAGTGGATAAAGCATGATCCTTACAGCTCTCTCTGAATCCCTGGTTTGAAAGTTTGCAAACTTTCAAACCAGTGATTCAAAGAGAGCTTTCTGTAAGAATCACTATATCTTTCAAGGCAGCCAGCCCACAGCTATCCTATTTTTCTAAGCTACTTAGTTTTTATCTCCTCCTGTTTAGAGTACAGGCCCCCCATCATGTAATGAAACGATTTCAATGTCTTTTCTGAGATTCCGTTTATGCTTTTGTGGCATTTACCACTTTGTTACTTCCAGATGGAGTCTTAAAAGCTTCCTCCCAGAATAGTCAAATACGTGATAGCTCAGACCACATCCAAGCTGCTTTTATACTTTGACTTTCAACATTTCAGGACACTGTCTTTGCAATTTGAATTATATATAATATTCACCTTTTCAGTAATAAATTAGAGGGTAATTTCAAGTTGCACCAAAAACGTGGAATGCTGAAGAGGAGAGACTGTGAGAACAGATTATGTCATTCTGTCGCTTTCATTAGACTCTCCCTTGGGGATTATCAGCCTCTGATGTTTCAGCTTGCCTCTGCTGAAACACGTCTGACACGAGGGAATCTCCCCCGAGATGCTTAGGCCACTGACTACATCAGCCAGCAATAACAGAGAATTACAGAGGAGGAAAGAGAGAGGTGCAGGGATACGCAGATCCCTCCCGCGCGCTTTCCACGCAAGCGTATGCCTACGTGCAAGTAGCCGCAAGCTAGTGCATTTTTGTGCATTTCCTCTGCCACAATGCACTTCAAATGCATTTCTCAGCAGAGTCCTGTGACAGAAATTCCCCAGCAATCCAGTCATGTGCAATTAGTTAACATCGCGCTTTACCTGGCACAAAGAGATTCACAGCAGCGACCCTTTCTCTGTCCTCCTCCCAGAGCGGCTGGCAGCATCCCTGCACCTTTCCATGCAGCAACCATTCTTCCCACTACACAGGCTTCAAAACCACCTGCCCCCAGATGCTGTGAAGATTTAGGATTTGCCCTTGGAATCAGGGCCAGCTTTATGCTCCTAGCAGATCTTCTGCAATTCATTTCCAGGCAGAAATATTTTTGAATGAATATTTAGAGCTTTCGCCTTTCATGTTCCAAACATCCACTGTGTATCTCCAGGACCTCGTTCCCAGCTGGGGATGCTGGAATAGCAGAAGTCCCATATAACAGAGGGAATACACGGTCCCTTGTTACAGCAGACCACAACCTCTCACCTACCCATATCCCCCTGTGACCTGTTCATGGCCACAGCTGGAGGCAACATACCGCCACCGCTATCTTCAGCTATCATTAGGCTATTATGCCTATCACCTGAAAACAATTTTCTGTTCATTAGGCAGTCAGCCCTGATGTAGGACATGGCATTTGTGCTAGTAAATTATCAGCGGGTTCATGACACCAAATCTTATCTGTCTCAGCTGGCTCCTAGTAAACATCTCACCTTCTAGTCTGTTTTGAAATAGTGAACTTAAAAATTTTTACATGTGTTTCCTTTTGCAAAATCCTCAAAATTCTTCAGAGGTCATGCATGCGAGAAACTGCATCCACATGAAAGAGTTGTGCATATTAGCTCCTCAGCAGTGCATGGCAACCCTAAGAGATCAGGAGAAGAGGTGAAATAAAAAATGTTAAATCCAAGTATAATAAAAAAGAGAGCTTATCGTGTCGTTTCCTCCATTTGAGTTTGAGTTTGTCCTGGACACCTGTATAGAAAACTCCTGATTCTTACAAAAAACACCAGAGGTCAGGATTACACGCTTGTTGCTCTGCTAAAAAAAGGTACAATCCACCAGCAAGGTTGTACCATAGTTCCTGCTTCTGCTGATGCACAGGAGGATATAAACTGGCATAGGCTTTAGGCCACACAGCACATTCCCAGTGCTGGCCAAACTCACAGTCTCAAAATGGCACTTTCAGCCCTCTCAGCTACCAGCAGAGGAATCTCTACCGACCCTAAGTAGGAACACCCCTCTCTGAAGGCATTAACAGAGTCTCCCATCCAAACCCCAACCATGCACAGGAAGCTCCTCCAACTCAGAGCACAGAGGTGCGTCTGTGAAGGCTGTTTAGTGATGATTCTCAGAAACCACGATGCTCGTGGTTCCCCAAATCCCATTTTATCCTCTGGAAGCAGCAAAGGTGAATAAACAGAAGGCACCTTTAAACTGTAGCTCATCTTGCAAGACAAAAGGATGACATCATGAAATAGCAAGGCGTGTATTTTCACATTGTTCAGTATGTGAGGATATACGTCACCTCCCCTTGCAGTATCAGGTTTTGGCACACTAGCTATTCAGATGCTGTGGTAGTGTAAAGCCTTGAAAGCAATGGCTACAGGCGGGTGAAGCTTCTTAATGAAAGGGACATGGTCTCAGTCTAGAACAGCTCAACTTAGCCCAGGACTCAAGAACTGGGCCTGCAAATGCTAAAGCATTGTTCACAAGGGACAGGTTTGTAAGTCTCTCCTGCACAGATTTCTGTACTGAAGCTCTAGCCGTCCCCCAGGACAGGACGTGCTGTCACAACCTACCAGAGGTTTTGAAAACCAGGCATCTTTGGGGAGCTCCCGATATGCTCAAGCTGTGCCACCAGTCACCACTGTCATGTTGACTCCTACAGGTACCGTACGAGATTTGGGGCACACGGCCAAACCCATTCAGGTGGGGAGGGTTTCCTCCAATGGGACAGTCAGTCAGTCCCTCCCTCCTGCACACAGAACAGATCCACCTCATTATCTTTCTTCCAAAGATGTTTGGTTAGGCATGCAAATATCATGATCTATGGTTCACTGGAGACAGACTTTATTAGATACAAAATCCTGATAGTTCAGCACCTACACCTAGCTTTAAATATCTTCAGTCACAGCCATTCTGCCACATCTATCAGCATCTTCTACTGTCACTAAACCATTATTGCAGTAAACATTTAATTTGATGTTTAATCTGTATTCTCTCTGCTTCATCTTAAACTCATTTATTTCCTGATCCATCCTCAGTGACTAATGAGAATAATTGGCCCCTGTCCTCTTTCTGTAACGGTCTTTTATGTATTTGCAGACAGTTAGGTATCCACCCACAGTTGTCTTTTCTCCAGACTGAGCTTGCCTGGCTCTCCCAACCTTTCTTTACAGGTCTTGTTTTCTCTGATCTGTGATCATTGTCTTTGTTCACTCCCCCACACTCTCCCCAGTCCTTCTCTCTCTTAGAAGTGCGGCCCCCAAACAGAATGCAGTTATCAAAGCAGGGCTTAACCACATTTCTAAATAGGTATTAGACATATCATTTCACCATTTTGAACAAACAATGATTGCATATGGAGCTCACACATGGGCCGGACAGCAGGTCCAGTAGAGGATGGTGGTAGCTAAAATGATGAATTTCTTGATAAGTGGTTCAAATCCAGTCTAGGAGTGTAGTAAGCAAGAATTGTTCCCATTTCACTAGATGATAGCTACACACAGTCAAAGTAGTGTAGGCTAACTGCTACCTTGAGAAGTAATTTACAAGTTTGTCGCATGGAGTTAACTGGACACGAGCTCCGACATGCTTAGCATGCCAGGGGTGAGCAAGAGTGACAGAATAATGTCCCATGAATTATTCAGGTCAGATAAACTGGTGGCCCCACACCTGTTTTGGTGGATGAGCAATCAGCAAAGACAAGCCACCAAACAGACCATGAAGGCCAAATTCCCAGTTTTCCCCTAAAAGTGTTTCTTCCCTATAAATGTTTCAGCACAGCCATGCACACCAATATTAACGACACTGTATGTGCTCTGGGAATACAGAAACATCTTCAGTATTCAGAGCTGGCAACCTAACATTTTACCTGAACCACTTTCAGTGACTCTATTCAGTTTTGAGCCTTCCTTGTGAACGGGGTTAGAGGTATGGGGAGTGAATGCTGCAGAGGTCTCAGCTTAGTATCCCTTTCACTTTGAGCCAGTAACTGCACTCTCATTTGTAATTTCTCTTTTTCCCCAGATGCTTAATCAATCCATCTGTATTGGTGGCTCTGAAACACCATCTTTGATTGCTTGTGTTAGAAAGGGAAGAGAAACACCCAGCATACTTTACAGTGTGCAAATACCCTCTGTATTAGGAAGTATCAGCTGACAGTGAGTTTCAGAACACATACCCTTTTCCTCTCCCCTTTTTTAGTGGCCCTGAGTACAGAAAAAGCAATAATTTTATTCCCCTCACACTAAGCATATTCAGTGTACGTGTAAAAATTAAAGAAAAGCTAGTCCCTCCTCCTGTCCAGAGCCAGCGTTCTCTCCTGCTTCTAAGAATACACTAAAAAAGCAGCCTTGCCTCAAGAGGTCCAAATTAGCCATGGTTTGAACTGACTTGATCGCAGCACAGTTTGCACACTGCCCAGTGCCATGCGTTTGTTTCTGAGTACATAGAGGGTTTTTTTTTTCTCTGCAGGTGACCTTAGGCTCATGGAGGTATGCTGCCTGGTTTGCACAGATCACCACCAGGCATTTGGTCGACTTTTACACACACCAGTTCACAGGCCAATGCACGATTCTAGCTGGGAGCTGGTGGTTTGCAGCTTAAGCAAGCCATGAGCTCTTGAACTATAAAGGGTGGGTTCATTAGGAAATTTTTTTTCCCAACATGAAAGGTAGCTTGGACATTTAACCCATCTGAGTCCGTCTCCTGGTTCTCAGGCAGTTAGCACCATGCCATTAATTTTGCCAGAGCAAGTGCCAGTCCATACCCGCCCAGAACCTCCTCTCCTGTCTTCAGATGAACAGACAAGCAAGATGGATAAGTAAGTCAGAGGGATGGTGGAGCCACCTTCATGGCTGGAGAAATGGTCTTTTTACTTCCCATTATGACGCACTTAGCTGAAGGAGAAACACAAGGCTCAGAAGAAGGGACGAGGCAGTGGTAGCAGGAGGGCCATGCTTAGCTTTAATTATCTTGCTTTCCTCTGGTTCCCCTTCCACATATTTCAGTGCTGCGATCTTCAGATTGCAATTTCATCTTATGCAGCGAGCCACCCAGGGTAGTAGCTAGTCCATCGGACTGTGGCGAAGCAACGAAATGAGTAAGTTGATTCACCGTGGTTTAAAGAATTCGTGTGGACAGATGGGTGGAGGACAGATCAGGGTAATAGCAGATAACTTATCAGCCATGTTTCTCCCAACCACTCCCTGCTTTTCTATCAAGTATAAATATATCTTGAAGAAGGCTAATCACAGAATCGCAAAAGATTCAGGCAGTCCTAGAGCCTTGATGTCAGGCAGAGCGGATGCTACCAGCTTCCCATTGTAGATTAGGCAATCACAATACATGGAGCCATCTCTCAAAAATACCATCTAGTCCATCTCTCCTATTAACTAATCCATTCCTTTGTGATAAATTGCAGCTTATATAAAGAAAAAAAAAACATTGAAAAGACTTCTGCATATTCTCCAACTGCAAGATAACTCCCTTTCCCCAATGCCCACCAAGCCATACTGATAAGTAGAGTACAGGCAGAGTAGATCCGTGGCCTCCCTAAAGGCTGAGAAGATTAAATCTCAAGGGACCAGCCTTCAGTCTGGACTATCTCACAGGCTGATTTTGCGCATCCTAAGGAGCAAAAGGCAGGAGCGGGGAATGGAGCCCATTGCAGCGACAAGCAGCGCTGTCTGTACAGCGCTCCCATCCTCTGCCAGCTTGAGGAATGAGAAAACAGCACTGGGAATCAAATCCAGACCTCCCACATGGTACTGCAGAGACACCGATTCCTGGTGCCAGCCTAGGCAACGCGAGTCCGGCGTGGGAATCCAAGCACAGCTCCATGCGCTAGCGCAGAACGGCTCTGGCACTGGAGACGAGGTCCACCTGCCCTCTTCCAAACCAAGCACAAGAAACAGCCCCAGCTGAGCTCCAACAGCAGATGAAAAACAGAAATTAATGCCGCCACCTTTTCCCCCTGTAGGCGATAGCTTGGGGATGGGGTGCTGGTTCATAGGTTGACAGGGGTTTTGTACAGGGGCAGTTGGTAGTCCAAACTTAGCATAAAACAAGTCAAAGGCTAAATTATTAGATGAGGATGGAGGATTGGGATTTTTGCCCCTGCTCTGTATTTTCCATCTCTCCACAATCTCTTCGTGCTCTTGCATACACAGGTACAACATAAAACTCAGCCATCAACGCAGGTATCCTGAGAGCCCTGCCCTGGGTTCTGCTGGGGCTGCTCCTGACACCTTCCTTTGCCCAGCTGTGGTCTCACTGACAAAAGGATCACAAGAGGCACCAGGACTGGTGCAGGCTGAACCAGGCTGGTGCAGCAGGTGAGTGTCACCAGATCAGAGCCCAGGGTTCCCA
This sequence comes from Balearica regulorum gibbericeps, assembly GCF_011004875.1. Classification (NCBI taxonomy): domain Eukaryota; kingdom Metazoa; phylum Chordata; class Aves; order Gruiformes; family Gruidae; genus Balearica; species Balearica regulorum. Next base: position 54,749,912 of record NC_046184.1, read on the forward strand.
GGAAGAGTAGAGGCTTTAACCATGCTTCTTTCCTTTTCCCTGCTGAGATCTGCCCCTGCGTACCAAAGGCAGAGCCAAGAGGAAGCTGAAGCGGGTCTCACCACCCCCAGGCTGTTTTCGCACTCTGCCCTCAACCTGCTCCATCCTGTCCCAACTGCCTGAGACCCCCACCCAGGACTAGGAGACAAGCTGGTGTGATCGGGGACCAGCAAAAACCAGGATATGCGGAGGCGACATGAGCTGCTGCTTTGGGGTTGGCGTGGGTGAGCGCTTGAAAATCGCCCATACCCACACCTCACATCTTACAGAGCACCCTGCACCCACACACACATTGCCACTCTCTCCAGTGCTGCAGCTGGGGCACACCAGATCACCCCACACCCCAGGGTGCCATGCCCCTGCTCTGCTCCCCAAGGCCTTGGGCAGTGGGGCAGCACTGGGGCCCCATGAGCTGGGGATGTTGCATACTCAGCCCTCCCTACCTGCCCAAGGGTCAGCTCAGGGGGGACCAGCTGTCCCCCCCTACACTGCTTGCAAGGCCTGAGGTAGCTGTGATTGATAGTGGGGGGGCAATATTAGAGGGCATCTACTTTTGCCCATACTGGAGCTGGCAAAGAATGCGAGGAAAAGTCCCAGGTAAAGGTAGCAGCAAAAGAGATTGGGAGGTAAAGGCAGGATGAGGAGCTGGGCCCATGCTCCCTAACCCCAGAGCTGAGCATCAAAGCTGCAAGACCCCTCCCCAACTCCCATCCACCCTACTCTACCTCTGCCCAAACCTGGCCCAGGTCACAGCCGGGAAGGGCCATGGCAGGGACGTGGCACCTGCTTGGGCTCAGTGCCCGGCAGGCAAGGCTGGCGGCTGTGGCAGGCAGCGCTGGGCACCGCTCTCCAGGGGAGCACACAGCCCAGCCCGGCTGCCGGGGGCTGCACCCCGGCCAGACACCCGAAGCAACTTTCTCTCCTTCCCTCCGATCCGCCTGCAAAACCCGGGGCGGGGGACGGAGGAGCAGGGGCTGAGCCGGGCTCGCCCAGCATCTGCCCTCCTCTCCCCTTGCCGTGCATCCCGCCCGGGCCCTGCTGGCATCTCCCCCGCCCCGGGGCTTGTGCTTTTAGGGGCTCTCGCGGGTAAACGAGACCAGAGGGAAGGGGCTACAATCCCCCACCCCGGGCGGTGCTGGGTTCCCGGGTGGATCCGGTAGCAGCCGGGAGCCTGAGAAATTCCTCCCGAAAAACGGGAGAAAGGCTCCCCCACGCCCTCCTCCCCGCACAGGTAAACTTTCTACTCCCACTTGCGGAGGGAGCGGGAAGGAGGGAGCGCTCTGAAAGGGAGGATCCAGGCGCCAATAAACCCTGGGAAGCCTTAGATATTTATAGAAGCGTAGCCAGAATATGGCAGGAAAGGTGGCTGTCAACCCCTCGAAAGGGAACCGCTCCTGGTTTTTAACAATAGCCCGACGAACCCCCCCCTCAGAAATGTGGGAAAGAGCCACTGGAAGGACCAAGGCGAGGGAGGGGGTGGGAAAGGCGCGCCCCCGCCGCAGGGTGCTCCGGGTTCCTCAAGGGTTGGGGGCCCCCGCCGCCGCCCCGGCCCCCCGGCTCGCCCGACGGCAGGGCTGGGGGGCCGCCCCCCTCCCTCTTCCTCCTGCTGTGGGGTGAGCCCCTTGCTCTGTATTGCCTCCCCCCCGCCCACTGCCAGGCCTCCGGTCTGCCGTAGGGACGAGAGGCAGGGGAAGGCGGGTCGGGGGGAGCCCAGGCGGGGGGCTGACATTGAGAGTAGGGGTGGTGGGGGTCCGCCCCGGGCGGGGGAAGGGGTGCAGCAGCTCGCCTCTGCCCCCCTCCCCCCGCCTCTCTCTCGGCGTGGGGGCGCGCAGCCCCACGCGTGTCGGGCGAAGCGGCGCAGCGGGCACGGGCTGAGGCTTAAAATAACCCCGAGACGTTCAACACCTTGTGCCCGGCGCTCCCGGCGGGGCGCGGCGGCAGCGGGCTCCCGCACCCCCCGGCGCTCCGCTCCCTTTGTCTTGCCACCATCTTACGGAAAGACTCACATGTCACGTTACGGTCGGGATGCACCGGTGTCTCTCGCGTATCTACAGCCGAGCGGCACGATAGCCATTTTGCATCCCTCCCAAGTGGGCTGGGGAAGGGGCTGCCTGCGTGGGGACGCGGGGTGTAAGGCGCAGGAGGACGGGGGGGGGAGGCGGCGGTGAGGGGCCACGATGGCAGCTGACAGCACCAGGGGGACGGGGATAAATTAAAACCCGTGAAGTTGCCTGAATACAGCGCCTCGTAGGTTCAGGTTAAGACTCTTGACGTGCTTGGACTTAAAATAGCCCTTCACCTCCACGCAAGCAGGCGCACTCGCCCCGGCGCTGGGCGGGCTCCTGCCGCGGTGCCAGGGGCGGCCCCGGCCCCCCCTCGGGGCCCCGGCCCCGGCCCCCGCGTTAGGCCGCTCACGATCGAGAGGCCGGCGTGGGTTTTAAGTAATGCACCACCCTCCTCGGCAACAAGCAGGTTTCTACGTACTGTTATTCCTAATGAGCTCTATTTTCACATCAAAGCATGACAAGGAGCCCCTGGACCAGTGAAAAGAAAGAGGCAGTTTGCGGATGGGTGGATGGATGGATGGATGGATAGGTGGGTGGATGGGAATTATCTTTCTTTTCACCCCTTTCCAAAGCCATGTTCGTCCTCTCGTGTCTCCCCCGACCCCACCTGCCCACCCCAAAAAAAATTCACAAGGGACTTTCCCCCGATTCACGACGTGGTATGTAACTCAAAGCATCCCTCTCGCCTTCTCTTCATGTCCTATTTGATGAGCCAAGAGGGAATCAACATGTCTGGTGAATGTTTCCTCCTTATTTTATTTTTTTTTTCTGTATCTGCTTCTAAGAGCAGCATCCGTAAACCTTTTGTTCTACCGTGAGTGGTCTTCCCTGGGCAAACCTGTGTACCAAAATGAGCTGCCAGCAAAATCACAGAAACAGGAATTTCCCTACCTTGGTTTGTAGAAGCAGAACCTCTAGACGGACAGATCAAGGGAGAGAGCATGTTTGGAATGTCCAGTATCCTCTTCTTGCTTGCATATCCACATAAGAAGAATAAGGGTCGGGGGGCAAACGTGGGGGAATGAGTTAAAAAAAAAATCCTATTTGGCTGTTAAAAAAATAGAGGATTCTTTGTGGCAATCTTGCGTCTTGAAGCGGTGCAAATTCAAAAGCCGGAGAGAATCACTTCAGAGGATATTCAGCGCGAGTGGTGAGGATCGTCAAATGCAGGTTCCAGAGTAAGCATTCCTTTCGCCTTTTTAATGATTATTCTTATAATTATTCTTTTTTTTTTTTTTTTTTTTTCCTGGAGCCCTAGTGGAGGAGGTTGTGTGTAAAGCAACTGGAGGTCGGTGTCGTTCTTCTGTGAAGCATGATTATCCTCAAAGCGTCCCCTTCCTGAAGGGAAAAATAAGCATCAATTTTGTATTAGAGGGGTCTGAAGGGGATAAAAACCGCTCCCCAACAAAGACATTAATATATTGAGAAGAAAGGGAGGCAAAACGCATTTCCCAACAGTGCACACAAGCGGAATTAAAAAAAATTTAAAAAAAAAAAAAAAAAACAGCTGGCACGAGTCTATAAATAATTCAGATACGGACTGACTACACCATTCCCGGGATAGGCATGCATACGAGACGGGAAAGCGGGCGCGATGTGAATCGCGGAGAGAAAGCGAGCCCCCCCCCCCCCCCCCCCCCGCCCCCACCCCACGCACGCACAGCATTTCGCCCACCCCCGGGCCCAGCCCCCGGAGGGCTGGCGAGGGCCGTGCCCACCCCTCTGCAGTGCTGCCGGCACCGCTGCCCGCCGCGATCGGCTCAATGGGCAGCGTGGGGCGCGCTCCGCGCAGCCGGGGCGCACACACACGCACACGCACTGCCACGGGGGGGGCTGTTTCACCTGCGGCGTGGCCGGTTTGCACTACGCGGCTCCCCCATCGCCCCCGGGAACACAACCCTTGGCTCGCTGGGGTTTGGGTTGGGCTTTTTTTTTTTTTTTTTTTTTTTTTTTTTTTTCCCCTAGGTGGTGGGTTGATGGCTGGAGGTCTCCCCCCACCACCACCTCCAGCACACGCGGACAGGGTTTACAGCTATGCAGGCATTTATTTAATGAACTCGCAGGTATTTTTTTTGCTTTCCCCTCCCATCTCGCACGGAAAACAATTCACACTTACAGCTGTCATAAAATACAGACCCACATACATACCAGCAAATCCTGCTTCAAGCACTCTGGCTGCTCTGAGCAGCTACTGCCTCCCTCTCTCCCTGCAAGGCTGATCCACCTCAGACATGCTCAACTTCTTCGGTCTCTTCTCTGATACTGCCAGGGTAGGAGATATAGGGCGGGGAGGGGGAAGTGCTCAGAGCATCACCCTAAAAATACATTTTTTAAAAAAATATATCCCCTGCAATATAAAAGCTCCGAGAATGCTTCCCGAAGGTGGAGAAAGCACGGGAAGATGAACTAATAAAGCAGCTTGATGATTAATAATAATAAAATATACACGCGGAAAATGGTGGGGAGGGGGGAAAATCAAGGCTCGGCTGGGGAGGGGGAGGAGGCTGTGCGAGTGAGCAGTGGGGAAAAACGGGGGGAGAGGAGGAGGAGAGACCGTGCGGGGAACGGGAGATGAACCCCTCCCTGCCGCCGGAGGGGGCAGGTCTCAGGCTCCGACGCCCAGCGGGGGCGAAGGGGGAGCCGGTGCCCGGGCGCCGAGCAACGGGCAGCACCGGTGTCTGCTGCCGGGCCGGGGCCGGGGCCGGGGCCGAGCAGCAGCCGCAGCCGCCGGGGCCAGCGCCGCGCAGCTCCGCGGGAAGAGCCCGGGGCTCCGTGGGTCCGCCCCCCGGGACTGCGACCCGCGTGGTTGGAAGCGACCGAGAGAAGGAATGCTTTAAAAAATATATATTAACAATAACCATAAAATAGTAATAATAAGAAGAAAGGAACAGGCGCCCAACCAGCAAGCAGGCAGAGGAATTGGATCTGAACAAAAAGAAAAGAGAACAGAGATAATGCTTATATCCAAATTGGATACTCCACAATTAAGCCCGGTACTTTAATTGCTATTCTCAGAGGCCCCTGGAAGCTAAGCAACAAGAAATCAGTCTGAACAGAAAGCAACGTGCATTTGCACGCTCGTCCCTGCTCGCGGGTGTCTGTGCCCTTGCTACACAGGGTGCCCTCAGCCCTGCCCCTGCAGTGCAATCCACTCTGCGGTCACGGACCTGTCCTTGTCCCCTCCCGTGCCTGGGTTCAGCTCTGGGTGGCCTGAGCAGAGCGCGCCTGCCTGCCCTCCGCAGCGCTGCAAAGTTGTCCTAAGGGAAGTCTGTCCCAAACCTGGGCAAGCTGGAGATGGTAACAAAAGGCAGAACCGCTCCAAGTGGACATGCTAAGTGCGCCCTTCAGGGTATGTAGTCACTCTAGGGTCGCAAACACCCACCCTGCCACTGGCTGGGTTTTGGTAGGAGGTTTGGAAGGGCTCAGCTGGGCCTTGGTGACCCTCTAGAGACAAGAGCAATGAGGAAAGCCCTCTCCATGCTGCCCTGCCAGCTACACTAGTTCTGGAGGAAATCAGACCCCAAGACCAACACTGCGTGTTCTGGTTTGGTGCTGATGCAGGCTGCATTGTCCAGCCTTTGCATCCCTCTCACTGAAAGCATCCTCCAAGGAAAACACAGTAGCCTGTACCCGTGTAGGCATGCGCTGTGTCCAGGAGCGGTGAGGAAGGTACCCCTCAAAAGACAGGCAAGGAGGGCTGGATCCCACATGCTGAAGAGCTGTGCTTCGGTGAGCAGCCAAGCACTCAGTGCTGGCCCTTCATTGCAGGTATGTATCTGCAGGGCAAAACATGGATATGGTTCTTGAGGGAGGAAAGCCTCTGGAAAGCACCACAGCAGCTCCAGACCCGCTCTCAACCCCCCCCGGTCCTGCCAGTTTGTACCTCAGAATCCATCCACATGGTTCAAATGGGGTTTGCTGGTCTGCAGGGGAGGTTATGGATGGCAATGTGGCTGTAGCATCACGTGCATGTATCAATATGCCATCTGGAACTTGAATGAATTTCCACGACCATGTACAGTGGGTGTACAATGGTATTTTTCATGTAGCTGCAGTGACCACAAGCAATACCAGTCTGTGCTTGAGCTCCTTGCCAAAAGTAGACACCAAGATTTTAATTTCGACAGCCAGGATCTTCCTGAGGGCGCTTGGTAAGGTCTGTTCTGTTAGAAAGATTTTCCTAACATTTTTAGGCATGCTTAAAAAAAGTGACTATGATCTTTTTCATTCTAATTTCAGTAAAAATGGAAGACATATTAGCCAAAGCCTGCAGTAATCTGAAATTATCACAGAACAGTTGGAGGAAAGAAATGTAGAGTGATACTTGCGTGCATAAGTTGCTAATAGCTGAAAAGATTAGTCATTTGACTTTCCCATTCCTTTCACTGATAATAGTGATACAAGAATAGCGGATAGGATTTGGCCAAGGGATGTTTTTCCTTTCTGTATGGCAAGAAGGGATTAACTAGGACGGTGCAGGTCTTCCCGCATTCTTCTGGATGAAACAAGCGGAGAAGGAGCTTGACAAAAAAAAGAGAGGGAATGGTTTTCATCCAGCATACTACTTAGAAACACAAAATGGAGGGTTAAGAAGTATCTTAGGAACGATTTCTGAAAAGGGGCCTATCAATCAGAAGAGAACAGCTGCAATTATTTTAACCAAGTCAGCAATATTTAAGATTATAATTCTCTCTGAGCTTAAGATGAAGGAATTCATCAACCACAAGTTTTCTTTCTAAAACTACACAACTCCACGTTTACATGGTACATGGCAGCCTGTGTTACTGCTCGCTTGTAAGGATAAGGCTAGTTGCCTTTCTACTTAATATGTACACCTTATATAAACATTATACACATGTATATTTATAATTCTCTCTGAAATAGGGGCCTGAGTGTCCAATTTGATACCTTTTTCAGAGAAAGGTGGTCCATTCCCCTTGATCAAAGAAATGGGGCTCAATTACAAGTTTGAAATTGGTCACACAAAATGCCGGTTGCTTCAGAATTGTCTTCTTCTTGACATTCCGCATAGCATCTAACCCCTAAATTACTTTTACATTAATATGTAATATTTATTGTAAATAATGGGTGTGGAGGTAGGCTCCAAATAAAAACTGTTAAAAAGTCTCCGGCAGCACAGTACTATAACAGGGTTTAGTCTCACTAGCTGGGGTTGGCTTTTATTTTTTCTCCAATCAACTAAGATGAATGAACTGCATAAAATGAAACAAATAGTATCTCTGATGGGAAATTGGTTTTTCAAACATCTCTTCAATTCAAAAACACTTAAATGTTATTTGTAAGACAAATTGAGGAATATATTTTAAATGTGTCCATGCTTTACTATAAATTAAGGGCCGTATTATTCTTGTCCTGCCTAAGATAAAAGAATGTGGATGAAAGTTCCTATATCAAAAGCAACCAGGGCTGGATGTGGCAGGGACAGTGTTGGGAAGGATGCAGAGCAGCAGAGCCATTCTGCCGCCACAGAACAGCATCTGCCAGCACTGACAGGGATGGAAGGCCCTACAGTATCTTTAACCCTTAGTAAATACCCCAGTGCCTTCATAAAATCAGAGCCCACTTCCAGTACAGTATGTCCCTAGATAAATGGGGTCTGCAGCAAAAGGAAAAGACTGGCAATTCACAGGCCATCAGCACAAACACAGATGCAGTCGCATTAGCGTAAGAAAAGCCACATCTATGAAGAGCAATTCCTTATAAACAATGAAATGGATTTTGCTCTGGATAATTCACACCGTAAAAAGGTTTTTCATAATGGCATTCCTTTGGGTGTTTGCATATGGGCTGCAGAGCATGGTAACCAAGTGTCCAGCTGCTTTTATACAGTGCCCTGCTCCACTCAGTCAATCTGATTACAAAGTGGCCAAATACCTCTATGCCCATGTCCCAGATCTTCCCACTGTCTGAGACAGTGTAGGAAGTCCTGCTGTTCAGGTAGTAGGCCTATGACGTTTTTGGAAGATCACCACACAGGTCCACGAGCAAGGATGCCATGCCATGCTACATAAAGAACATGAAGAAATGTTATTGGATAATTAAAGGGAAAGCAAACAGAGAAACAAGCACACAAACCCGACGGTGTCACAACCGCTTGGCTGAAGGACTCAGCTGAATTTTGACATGAAACCTTTTATACTTTCTTTTGCACATGGCTTACGACCAAGAGATGCTAGAGCAGGACTGAGCCAGAAGACACTGGAGGGAGGGGGGGGGGTGTCTAGTCAGTCTCTTGCAAAGACACGTGGGCACAAGAAGACCGCTTGCTTTGTTTGCTCTCTCAGAGGACACTTATCCTGCCAGCAGCCCTGCAGAAGAGAATCATGAGCACTGTTGCATTTGCTTTGAAATGATATACATGTTCTCTCAGCTGTCATACCATGACACTTAACTGAGCTCTCATCATTTTACATCGCAATAATTGCAGCATCCCCTACTGTCTCTGCCATGGTCAGTTTGTCCCCAGAAATCCTAAACAACAGACTGGTTTTTTGTCATGCAGAATCAAAAAAAAGTGTGAAGTAGATTAAAGGAGAAATAGCTTTCTCTGTGTCTTTATAGACTTGTTTTATTCTTTTGAGTATGGAATGTCAGGCTCACTGAAATTGGTTTTCCTGCATGGTCATTTATATGTGAAATACATACACATTAAACTAAGAAACTGTGGAGTTCTTTCTTTCAAATGGAAATATGTTACTTTTAAACTGCAAAAGCACAGACAAGATCTCAAACTGACACTGTCACTTTTTTAAGATAATATATGGCTTTTCTACCTATAGCATCCCCAAACTGAAGAAACTGTCTGTCAAAAGCCACTGCATCTAATAATATATAGTAATTATCATTAGATGCTGTATTGTATGTCATCAAAGCACGGCACAAACATTAGCCATATGTGCCATTTCTTTTCACATGCCATTCAGAAGCATGAAGGAAAGGTTGAAGCACTGCCTTGCACCACTCTGAGAAAGAAACCTTTCACCTCCACCTCTGGGGTGCAAAGATCATTCCAGTGGCTGGAGATTTTGTCCCACCTCGTTGGTCTTAACGAGGCACAGTTTCCTGACACACTTGAATGAATGGGAAACCATAGCCCTCCAGGCAGTCATCTCCATCCTGTTCCAACCCTAACGACACAAACAGATTACCTGGGGGTTTTTTCTAAAATCAACTTTCTGCTTGATGAAAACCTTATTGGTTCTCTCCAGATTTAAGTGGTGACACTCTTTCTTCTCTTTACTGGAGGAGCTGCAAAATGGATTAGGCAGATTACCTCCATGGTTTAAAGGAAACTGGAAAACCGCTTTCAGTAAGAGATAAGGTGTAGCTTTTGCCAGTTCATCGTGATGAAAAATCTAAAAAAAAAGAGTCTTTTCAAGAAAGTGCCTGCATTCACCTATTCTCCGTGCAGGGCATACAGCAGCCAGGAAAATCGCCCTTATGTCTGAAAGCCGTCTTCAGTGTTGTAGCAGAGGATCCATCAGAGCATTCAAAACTAAATTAAAATCCCAAGGAGGAATAGGGGATTTAATTCTAGGATTAAGCTTTGAAGTTGTTCCCAGGAAATAAATTATTATTGGATGAGAACCAACACACCAATTATCTAGTTTACTGCTCATGCTACTGAGAGCTGCTGCACACACTCTGAGGGATCGGATACCACGGCTCTACCCAGCCAGTCTCATCTTTAACGCAATATCCACATAAAGGCAAAAGCTCAGCTAGTCGCATTCCAAGAAACTTAGCTTCCCAGTTCCCAGTATTAACAGGGAAATTGTCCGCTACAAAAATATAGGGCAATAAGATTCAGTCACTTAAACTCCCTGCTTTTCACCTTTTATCTTGCTTTGTTGTAGATAATAGAAGAGTTAATAACATGCCATTTCTTTGCTCTGTATGTTATAGTCAGGTCAAAGTACTACAGTATTGGTACTACCATAAATAAGCACATTTATTTTTCTTACACAGGAGGCTACACACTAGTTAAGTAGCAGGCAAGCCCTACTCCATTCAAATGGCATCTAGATGAAGCAGTGGGACTTACTCAGCTTTTCACTTGCTATTCCACAGATTTCTTCAGACTACCCAGAATACCTCACCTTCACTTACGCAGCCTGAAATCCTTAATGCTTGTTCAATGGGACGTTCCTACAACATGAACCACCTTCTTTGGAAGGAATATGTAAAGTTAAATAGCTCCAAGACTGATAAAAGTGTCTGGAGCAAAGAGGAGTACAGACATCAGAGCTGATATTTCACCCAAACTAAATGCTACCAGTTAATCAGTGCTATTATAAACTCACTCAGAACATTAAGTTACTGCGGGTAAAAAATAAATCCTTCCCTCTGAAAAATATACGTGTCACCACTGAGGCAAAAGCTGGCAGCAGCAGTGTACACAAATATTTGGTTTTCTCCAACAGAATGTATTTTTTTGTTTAAACACCTTATGACCTAAAAAGACTGCCACCAAAGCATCACTACTTTTTTCCTCCCAAACACATGGTTCATGTCTTTTCTCTGTGGATTCCTTTCAGTCCTTAACACAGGCAAACGATGTACGCAAAGCAAAGATGAAATCCCACCCACCTCCTATGTCCTCCTTCACCTGCAAGCTCTGTCAGAGCTTTTGATACCATTTAATACATACGCGTACATATGGAGTGGGGCATATCCAGTGAGTGGATTCACTTTAATGGCAACGCGGCAAAAAAAGCGGAGGCACTGGTTAGTGTCAGCAGCCGGGCTCCCTGCCGGTGCGGCAGTTCTGACAAGCCCCGTCGCTCACGACCTCCTAACAGACCCACCATTTTTCAGAAAAGTTCGGGGCCGATAACAGCACCGAGTCTCTCTCTCTGTTCCTCTCATTCCTCCTTCAGGTGAAGCAGATGGTATTGCAAATAACTCGCCAAATGGGTGCGGGGGGGGGGGGGGGGGGAATAAATGGTAGTGAAGGAAAATATTATTTGTACTGACAAGGATTCTGAACAAGGAGCTGCATGACACTAGAAAAGCATTAGAAAAGCAGATCACTTTTCTAACACAAAGATGTGGATCTGAAAGCATTCTTTGAAACAGAAGTAAGAATAATTTCACCAGCGAGCCAAGAGCTTGTGAGCTGGAGATGGTCCCACAGGGTTTGGGTTAGGTGCTCGCTCCAGCATTTATTGTACATTTGTATTGATCATCTAATTTAAGACAAATGTTTTCTGTAGACACATTTTAAAGTGAAAAATTATCTCGGTTAGCATGCAGCTGTGGTCCCTGAGATAGCTCCTTGCCCAGGGGCAAACAGAAGAGAGATGTTAATGAGCTTAAAAGTAGCTCTGAAAACCACTGTGTCCATGGTCAATTGAGAGCCAGAAGGATCAGGGTCACTTGCTCCTGTGCCTGTTTATTTAGTAGTTTCATTAACTGAAAAGGTGGAAAAGCATGTGCTAAACCTGAATATTCACAGAGCAGGGAGAGAACATCTACTCCCAACAACTGAGTTTATCATGCTGCCTCATCACCACCACACCTTCCTGAAAAAAAGATACCTACCCTTGGCAAATTACTTTATGCAGATGGAGATAGATTTCCTTTGCCTGAGCTGTTTCCAAGTGAGCCAGCTGACTCAATAGTTCAGCCCTCTGGCTGGAAGAAGCATTAAGATTTCTGTCAGATTGCTCTATATTCTAAAGAAAACTGCCACCTTCTTCTCTCCTTTACTTAGACATCCCCTTACTTAGACATCTAGGAAGAGGCAATAAGCAAAATACCTCTGGTACACCTCACCTGCCTCTTTTAATCTACCATCAAATTGAAATGGAGGACATTTACCTCAACTGCTTTGAAGCCTAGCAGCCCATTTTTGCTCTCATGTTAGGTCTGACTCAAACTCAAGCCTCAGCATCTTGATTGCATGCACTACCCACAGACTGTCTCATGCTCTGGCTATTTTTTTTTTTTTTTTTTTTTTTTGCCATACATCAGCTGTAAACCTGATTCCAAGACAAGGCCTTACTCAGATATGAGTTCCTTTTCACCTCCACGGTGATTATGAACTCAACAGAACGAAGTCTGGCTTCAGCTCCATCAGCTTCTGGTCAGCCTCCATCCTCCAGCAAGCCTACAAGTTTGCTGTATCCCCCACGTTACTGCCAGAAGCCAAGTACTGATTGTGTTTCTGTGGCCTGGCAGTGGGAAAATGGAAAGTATTAACCCTTCCCATGCATGGGGTATGCCTTTTCCTCATTCTTTACCAAGCACTGAATTCAGAAAAGCACACGCTCTTCTGTCCCTCTCCCCTCATCATCTTTAGAAAACGTCCACCTAGAGCTTTGGCCGCACTCTGGCACCTTTCCCAGTCCAAGGACAGAGGCTGGGCACTAGAGCAAGGCAACATTTATTTGGAAGGACAGCTCAAAGCAGCTCACAGCAAAAATTTTGGCTTCTTCTGGCCCTCGTAAACAGGTTTGCCTGAGAAGGGGGAAATCTGTGATTATATTCTGTGCTCTTTTCACGCCATTCCCCTGTATTTATGCTGTTGTGTTGTTCGGTTTTACAACAAGACCATTTGTCCTTTGCTGTGCCCTTTAGATGCAAGTACATAAAGCTCCTGTGGAGCTGTGGCTTGTTCCCCTGGCAAAAAAGCAGCTGGGCATCTCTGCTCCAGCCCCTATGTCGGTCAGGAGTCGGTACTCTGGGCTTGCCATGCTAACAGGTTTTCTCGTGCTGACAAAGAGCGAGCCTGCAGGCTGTTGTGTCCTTGCTGGTCATGCCCTTATTCTAGGTCAAGGATGGCCATGTGTTTTCATGCTACCTGAAGGAATTGTACATTTTTTTTTCTCATAAACTGATCAGTGTCTCTCACGTGACTCAACTTCCATGGGCCTCCATCTTCTTGCCTTTGCCAGCTAACAGCTTGGTCAGACTGGAGCACAGCCTCTGCAGAGGACACTGTCTCAGTGGCATAGATGGCACAAGGGACAGTTCGTGACCTAACGAAGGCAAAGCACAGGGAAAAGGGGGTATCACTAATGCCACTTTTCCCACATATTTTTATCTTCAGACCCATCAGAGGAGGTCTGTGTCTCAGTTATATTGTTTCCTGGTGGCACCTCAGGGGATGCAGAGAGAGGAAGAGAGATGCTAGGAGAGGGTAATGAAAATGATAGGAGGGAGCAGTATTTGGCAAAGCCATGAATTGTTATTATAACTGTGAGTTATCTTATTATATTCTTGTCTGTCATGGACAATTATATTATCAAGAAGGACCTTTCCCTACTAGGAGTCACCCAGTGCTGGTGGCTCTGTTGGGCTAAGCAAGGGCAGATTTGACTCCAGCAAATCCAGTGTTGATGGAATGTCTCCTTGTTGGCCTCACTGTCTTGTGTTATCCAGAACAAGCTACAGAAATGTCAGCAAACCTCAGGATGCTGTTACAGGTTACTGGCTGAATATGCACATTATGGCAATTCAGTAGGAGCTGAAGGCCTACTGCAATGTCTGCAATGTCCAGGGATGTTCAGAAGAATTAAGGTAAGCTGCATCATTTGGAATACAGGTTGTCGGTAGTGTGTTGCAAAAATTCCTGTCCACAGGCAGAAAAAAGCCTGATCTGGCCATGATGACAAAGTCAACTTCTGAAGAAGCAGGCATCCAACATGCATCCAACATTGCCTGTGTTTAAGCCCATGGAGTGGGTTAAACATCCTACTCAACCATCCATCAGTCCCTACGTTATCACGGCATAGGACCCCTTTTTATTAATTTGGTGAGCCATCACCTCAAGTTGACAGTTTGTAGAACCACAGCTCCAGCAGCTGGAGAAACCATGTTGAGTAAAATTGTTAATGCTTCTTCTGGGACACTACAAGGTGTGCAGTGCCATGGGGCACACCATGAAGGGATACAAAGTATACACCATGACAGTGCCTACTACTCCTATGACCTCAGTGATGAACTTTGCCTCAAACTAGTCTGCTACCCATCGACAGAAGCTGATAACTGCCCCTCTGCACCCGTGGCCTTTAAAGGCTGTATGCTGACAGTCTGAGATGTGTACGAGCTCACAGCACAGCATGTCAGATCTTCACATGTATACAAGCCCCCTGTACCTACTGCTCCTGACCTTCCCAGAGGTCGCATGGAGTGTTGATCCCTGTCTTCCAGAAATTCTGCTCTACAGCAGAGAAGCAGGGATCAGCCAGTCAGTTGCAGTCAGGCTAAAATCTAAATAGCTCCCCAAAAACAATGGGGCCAGAACTGCTTTTTTTCTGTTTCCAGATATAGTGGGTCCCACAGTTGAGGATAGATATGACTCTGGAAAAGGCCTTGCTCCTGATCCAGGTCCTCACCTGGAAGAAAAGCCAGCTGCCCACACACATAGGATCCCTGACAAAGAGCATGCAGGACGAGAAGATACAAGGCCTGGGTGCAGGCATCCGGGCAACACAAAGTTAGCAGATGGGTTCAAGCTCTTCTCTGGTCCTGCAGTGATTCCCACTGCCTCCCTCAACCTTTATCCCCCAAAAATGCAAACTGAGCATTTTTTCCTCTCCAAGCATACTAAGACTAAGGGACCATAACTGCCCCAGAGAAAATTTCACTTCAGCTACCATTGTTCCAAACACATCTCCAAAGAAAGAGTTAAAAGAGGACTGCACTGCAGGAATCCTCATCTCAAATGGCCATATTTGGCACAGAGCACCAGACCCAAGTGAGCAATTCTGGTCACCAGGAGCAGAAGGCAGGCTGGTGTGGAGTAGGTCTCCTCTACACATGATACCACTACTTTGCAACCCGGTGCTCTGAAAGGATAGCTTTTCAGGCAGTCACTGGTGGACTTGAACATGACGCCAACATGGAGCAGAATTTTCTGGCTTCAGGGCTGACTGGTAAGGCAGCCGTGGAAATTGTGAGCAAGGAAACTGGCTATTATCATCTGTCTCTACAGTACTCAGGGAAACAAGTCTTTAGGTACACAAGCTATAAATAAATAGGCTCACACAAAATATGCATCGAGTGGTAAAAGTGGTTTCTTTGCTTAGTGGAAAGAGCATGGCAAGACCACTGATGCTTTCTGGGCCACAGAACAGCAATATCTCAGGCAGGTGACAGCCCCATCCCCCCCAGACTGTCACCAGGATCTGTATTACTCTTCTGTGCAGCTACCAGCAGCTGTAGCTCAGCTGAATAGAATTGAAATAACTAATCACACAATCTCAGGTAATAATGGTAGGCCTCAAGCTCTGTGATTGCAAGCATCTAGCATATGTATAGATGATAAATGTCCCCTGGAGTTACTGCTCAAAAGACCAATTTCAGAGTTTTCATCAGAAAGGACTGGCTCCTTAAAAATCTGTTCTGTCTTTTGAGATCCAACAGAGGTAAGGATTGTTTGGTGTCTCAGTGTGGTGAAATGAAAGGAGTGTCATCTCCTTCAAGGGGGTGACAAAGAACAATTGGATTCATTAGTAATTGCATATCTGACTGTCATTGCACCTGCAATATTGTTGTTTTCAAACTTCTCTTGATGGCCACAGGGTTTGGAAACTGTAGAGCTGTATTGACCTGAAGTACTTGGCTCTGTGGGCACCTTACAGTGCAGTGACAGAGGAACAGCAGTCCCATGACTTCCTCACCATCAGGTAAGCCACAGGATCACAGGATAATTCAGGTTGAGAGGGACCTCAGGAGGCTCTAGTCCAACCTCCTGCTTGAAACAGGGTCAGCTGTGAGATCAGATCAGGTTGCTCAGGGCTTTAATCACTTGGGTCTTGAAAATATCCAAGGATGGAGACTGCACAGCCTCTCTGGGCAACCTGTCCCATTGCTTTTATGTCGTCAGTCAAATCCTGCAGAAGTGTAGAAGTATGCTTTGCAGGGTATTTGAGCCTGAATTTCTGAGAAAACCCATGTTGGCTAGACAGTCTACAGCCCCCATGTTTACCAGCATGCCTTCACAAGGTCATGGGGAGGCATGCTCCAGGGTCCCCACACCCTCACGCCACATATATCTCTTCAAAACCCAGGTTGGTATCAAGACATGGTGCCCAACTTCCTCGTCAGCTGCTCTGCCCCATCCCTGTACAGCATCAAGATGCTCACCAGCTCCCTATACCTACCCAATCTGCGAGGGACCACACACAGCCATAACCAGACCCAGTACTTGCTCCACCACACAGCCCTGAGCAAAGCACAACCAGTGTGGACCACCGTGGTTACTGTACTTACCCTCCTCCCCTAGTTCCCCTTTCCCTTCCCAATAGCAGTGTCCTCCAAAGTGCCCCCTCCTCCAATATCGCCAGCTGAACCGTGACAACCGGGTTGCCAAGCAACACGAATTCTCCAAGTAACCACCCACGGCAGATCGCAGCAACCCATCACAGATCAACTCGAAAGCTGGTGGGCTGACCACCATTTTGTCTCTCAGCAGGTCTTCCATCCGGCTGTAGCTAGGATCTACTCAGGCCCATCCCATTCTCTTTCCTCATCAACCAAGAGCACTGGCCCTGGCAGCCGCGTCATTACCAAGCAGCCAACATGCCCACAACTAATCAACACATACAGCGCACACAAGCACAGAGGCCAAGGAAGTCCAACCAGGAATGGCCTTTATACAGGCACCAAGCACTTCCCTCTCTTGCATGGATCATCAGTCTGTTTGTTTTGGCTAGGATAGAGTTAATCTTCTTCATAGTAGCTAGTATGGGGCTGTGTTTTGGATTTGTGCTGAAAACAGTGTTGATAATATAGAGAAACTTTTGTTATTGCTGAGCAGTGCTTGCACAGAGCCAAGGCCTTTTCTGTGAGTAGGCTGGCGGTGCACAAGAAGTTGGGAGGGGACACAGCTAGGACAGCTGACCCCAACTGACCAAAGAGATATTCCATACCATATGACATCATGCTCAGCATATGAAGCTGGGGGAAGAAGGAGGAGGAAGGGGGGGATGACGTTTGGAGTGATGGCGTTTGTCTTCCCAAGTAACGGTTACATGTGATGGAGCCCTGCTTTCCTCGAGATGGCTGAAGACCTGCCTGCCAATGGGACATGGTGAATTAATTCCTTGTTTCGCTTTGCTTGCGTGCATGGCTTTTGCTTTACCTATTAAACTGTCTTTAACTCAACCCATGAGTTTTCGCACTCTTCTGATTCTCTCCCCATCCCACTGAGGGGAGTGAGCGAGCAGCTGTGTGGTGCTTAGTTGCCAGCTGGGGTTAAACCACAACAAAAAGGCTTTCTTTTTCTTATTAAAATCATTAACTAATGCAAGTTTTGATTTGCATTAACTGCATAGTAACAAATGTGCATCCTCAGTCCGGTCTTCTAGTGTCTGTATTTCCATCCAGCCTCAAATATGACACATGGAAGAGCTGGGCACATCCCTGATCCTGCCCTCAGAATTCAAATTTAGTGAGGTCTTACCTTGAAACCCAAAGGACCCATTAAGATTGATGCTTTTTCCATAAAAATAACTCTATGGAAGCATCTATACAACCATTCCTTACGGAGGAATTTGGGCAAGGCTCACTCTTACAGAGAAGCTATAATTTCTGAAGAAGCAACAGTTAACCAGATCATTCTGTTCCAGCATCTCATCTATGGGCCCTGTATAAGGATGATGGTATTATCCTATTTTTCCTTCCCAGCTAGTTAATAGGAAATCCCTTTCAAAGGCAATTTCCATTTTAAATCACCCACATTAAGAGAGACATGTTTAATACCAATAAATCCGCTTTCTTAAAAGAGACAGAGAAGCCAGGCTCATCAGCTGACTAAATCCTCTCCCCCACCCCCATTCCTGCCTTGCAATCTGTAGATCTTGCAGAAGGGCGATCTAAGACAGCTGTAGTTAGCTAGCTACACTTCTGAGCGCTAAGCTGCTCCTCACTTTGTATTCACTCCATGCCAAACCAAGGTCACAGGGACGTGAGAAGCTAAAAGACTTTTCTTGCTATAAGGGAGTGGGAGTTTCAGCCAGAGATGCTCCAAGGCTGGGTTTCCACACACCTCCTGTGGAAGCTTCTCCCTATACCAGTCCCACAGTGTAAGTCAGTGTGGGCTGAGTGCTAAGGGGTCTGCAGGTAAAATTACTTTCTCTCCTCAAAGATTTTTGTAGCACACCTAGAACTGGCCACTGACTCCCAGAGGGATCCCCGTGCCCAAAACACATGCCCAGAGGGCTGCTCCTCTGCTGTGGGGATCCCACTCCACCCTCACCATCACCACTTCCCCTCTCCAGAAGGATTTCTAGCCTCTTGCAGTCAGTTTTACTACACCTTGGCAGAGAAGCGGGTGGCAGCCTTTCCAAGACTCTCTTGGGTGCCTAAAGCAGCAGCCAGCAGTGTGGGCAATGCTAAGGCAATGCTCCATCAGAAGCCAGAGGAGGGTGACCTTGAAGGACCCCCCAAGGTTGGGGCTGCACCAGCACTGGGGCAGTGGCACTGGTACCTCCCTCGTCTGACAGGAAGAGACGCAGCTGACTAAGGGAGGAGGATGGGGAGCTCTGAAACCTGAATAAACTCCCTCCTGCTTCCTATTGCTGTGACAAGGATCAGGAGCAAAAACTACAGACAAAGGTAAGGCTTAGGACAAAATGAAAAAACGACAAGGTACAGCAGAAAACCCTGGCCAAGAACAGACCCAAAGTCACCCATGTGATATTCCTCTGCCTCATCATGCAGCTCCAGTAGCCAGACCTTCTGCTGGCAAGTACAGTGCTGTGTCCCTGCAATGGTCTCTCCTGGGAGAGACCAGCCAGCTCCCTTCATTGAGATGAGATCGTGACACAGGGGTATGGATTCTGAAAATTACTTTGAAATCTTCTATCATCTGAAGCACATGTTGGAGATAGCAAAGTATAATTATCACTTTTTCCAGTTGAAAATCTGAACACCTGATTTAGTAAAAACAAATTTTTTTGTTGTTTGCTCAGTAAATGGGCCCATTTGCCCTGGACACATCTCTGTTTCCCCACCAAGTATACAGGCTCCAGCTCTGCAATCACCCGTTTAGGTAAGTATCATTATGCGTATGCATGCATCAGCAAGTACCTACCTGTGCAAGGCAGGGCCTGTCAGAGTGGGGGCTGAGCCCATAGACCAAGGAGGTCCCTCCAGTGGTATCCCAACCCTGCAGCAGGACCCATCCAAGGAGATCCTTCCCTTACAGGAGTACTGCTCAGACAAAGCCTGCTTACAGAGGAGCATTTCAAAAGCAGCTTTCTTTAAGGAGTATAAAGGTAAATCCACAGGAATCTTACTAGATACCTACTTTTTGCTTTATTGTTTAGAGAACCTTGGCCTCATTTTGCTCCACAAGTTCTATGGCTGACTGGGTGCTGCTCAGCAGCAAGGACAGCTTTTCCACTGTTGGAAACCGCCCTGCCTTTACTGGAGCAGGAAGCCATCCTCCTTCTCCCTCGCAGCACTCTTTCCAGTCTAGATAGCATGGATAATTATATCTGTTTCCATGCTCTGCTTAGCCAAAGTGGTATTTCTTAAACAATTCCATAAACACCAACAAGTCCACTTCTCTTTCAATCTTGCATTTATTTTGCACCTGATATTAAGATCTGTTTCTTGATTTGCAAGTGAATAATCCTTAAAAAAACAATTATAAACCTGTAGTCGATAGGGAGAAAGAGGAAAGGGAAAAAACATGATTTGGGGGAAGCTTTGTGGCTTATTGCTCTGCAACTTGCCCTAATAAGGTATAGCAGGTATGTTACATTATTACACAAAACCTTTAATAAGTAGACCAGGGTAAAGCACACAAAGATTAATAAAAAATTTATACAACAACTTCTTCTAAATACTGCTGCTACAAAAAGACCACACAAGTTAAGGGACATAACATGGAGAGGGGGAACAAAATCCTTATTTTCTGTTATTCTGAGACCTTTTTACCCTGTTCAGTGGACAAAACATCTCACTTAAGCAAAATCTTTTTGCTTTAAAAAAGAAAAATTAATTCATACCCTAAGTAACTTTTGCCATGCCCCAAGGTGGAGTTAGGTGCATGCTAGAATGTTCCTATCTGTCGATATCCGCACTGAACTGTTAAGCAGATGTTCACTGAGGAGAGAATAGACTGCAATAAACTGGCACTGACACAGATCTGAATCGCTGGAACTGCCATAGAGATAAAATTCATTTAAGAAATGTGGTTTCCATTTCCATTTTCTTTTAATAAAAAGGTATTGAAACATTTAAAATATCTAATATTTTAAACAGCACACTATACACATAAGTAAGAGGAGGAACAGAGACTTCATTTTATTGATGTAAAATTTGAATACATCACAATACTGGACCTCATGGAAGACCCGAATTAAAGTCCCTTTTCATAGCAAGGAATAGATCCTGTCCTTATGTACACAGCTGGCCAGCACTCAAGGTCTGATCCATTTTAGAAGCCATAGTCAATGTATGAGAGCCCCATGGACCCCAATAGGTGAACAACACATGGGAAAGAAGAGAGCATACAGTGCAACACACCTAAGTGGAGATCTTTATGCTACACTGACAGTGAACTGCCCTTCCCTGCCTCAGTGAATCTGCTCTTTGGTCTTACTCCCAGCACTCTACCCCAACCACGATGCAGTGTGAACCACTTTAGCACTTCTCTTCCCAGAGTGGGGCAAGACCCTAAAGCAGACTATTCTTCAACCCTGGTGCAAATCCCTCTGAGTCCTACATGCTGTCGAAGCAGCCTGGGCAGCGAGCTCCTGTCCTGTGCAATGAGTGGTCATGACAAAGCTCCAAAATTACATATATAAATTGGTTTCTCCTCTCATGATCCTGAGAAGAGCTCAAGCAATTACTCTGCCAAATTAATCTGCCTCCAAATCAAGCCTTTGGTCCTGCACTCCAGGAAGATTTAAGAGCATGAATTTGAAGTACCCTTAGTACTTGGATGAGATCAGAAGCAGGAGTGGAAAGCTCTAATGGAGAGCTATATGCCCCTGCATCCTCTCCAATAACCTCTGTAAGCCAGGCTGACAGCTCCAGAGCTGGTGGTTAGTTGTTACACCAGCCTTCTAGAGATTTGTAAAATCTGGACAAATCCAGCACCCTAAATGTCTGCCATTATGTGCCAAAGAGAAAAATTACCGTGCTAGCCTAATTGGTGATCAGCTCTTCTTTAACAACGTGAATGAAGATCACCATGGATACTATAAGTCACTGCCTACTTTCAACTCTAAAGTAACACAAGGAAAATCTGAAAAGAGTTTTAAATTCCATTTTTCCTGGCTACGATCCCCACACACTCTGCCTTGCATATTTCTTCTGGAAACATTCATCATCACAGTGTCCCAAGTCCCATCTCTTCATGCTCCCTTGTGCTCACTGTCACAGGGCAAGCGAGGTGCCTTGCACCACGCTCTTGTGGGACAAACATGGTTCGAGGTGGTATCTTATCCATGTTGCTGCAGAAAATTTTCAGGTCACTAGCATAAAAGGACAGCAATCCAGAATTAGCAAGAACATCAAGAATACCAGAAAAATAGTAGGAGGCTCATAGCTATACTGAGGTTTTGGTCTCCAGGGAGAAGCTAAGCAGCCTTTTCCATGTAGCCATATTTTGATACATGAATATACTTGCACTGGCTTAAGGAAAGCCAAATTAGTACCAGTGCTGCTTCCAACAATGCCTAGAAAAGTCCCTCTGATGAAGAAAAGGAAACTGCAGCACTTTAAGGAGATTCCTGAGACAGGACCCAAGCATCTCCCAAGACCTCTACCTTTCTTCTGGCTCTCAGGGAGCAGAAGGTGAAGGCTGCTCCACAAGGAAAGCCAAGAGAGAATGGGAACTGCAGGACCATGCTGTCACCAACACAGGCACAGCCCCAAAGCACCTGAGCAATGCCAGTACACCAATCATCCAACAACCACAAATCAAGTCCAAGGTCAGTCTAGGAAGCCCAGCCAGATACATTAAAGCTGAGAACAGACCAGCTCACTACACAGCTCAGGCACAGAGCAAGGCTGAGGGCTATACAGTGCTCGCAGGCCAAGGAGCAGAGTGGGTGCATGGGGGGATCCCAGGTGAGGCTGCTCAGGACGATTACAGCCCATCAGGCTCGCTTTGGGCACCAGGCAATACTCAGTGTCTCCATTTCCCATGTATGGGCCGTGAGTCACCTTCCATGGCTGCTGCTCTGAGTTTTTCGCCTAGCAACAAGAGAGACGGATGGATGGGGGGGTGTTAGAAGAAATGTTGAAGCAAAATGAGACGAAAAAGACAGAAACTAAATTGTCAAGGAGAATGAGGGGCAGGTGTGGTGCCTGAAGCTACTTGAGTTTCCAAAGGACAAAGACCAGTTTGCGGACAGCAGAGTCCCTTCTGCACTTTAGCCTTCCTGGGAAACCATGACCAACTGTACGGGGGTGAGGGACGCATCCAGCTCTCCCTTGAGCCAAGCTGTAGATCAGTGTGCTACAGCAAGTAGCACCTCCACAGCTGATTTTCAGCTGGTTGAACTGAAGCCACTTGGAGGACTTGAAGGCGTGACACCAAATGCTCCCCAGGGAACAACCCTCCCATCAGAGGCCAGGCCCTCACACCCTCCCCCAGGACACACCATGCTGCAGCCATCGCTGCTGGTGGCAGGCTCAGGACCTGGGGGGAAGGCCAGGCTGCCCCACCACCTCTGCCCAGAGGAGAGGATGCTCTCAGAGACTCGGGGGTCAGCACTAGGGAAGGCTGTGCCTCCTCAAGCTCTAAAAAAAGGACTTTGTTCCTGCTCAGCAATTTTTTTTTCCCATCTGGGCTAAATCCACTCTTAGAAAGAGATAACTCTATCTCCAGGGAAACAGGCTCTCTGTGCTTGCAGGGACTCAGCCAGCTCCCCCTCTCCCTTTGCTGTGGGGTCACTCAGCAGCAAGGCTGCAGCACGCAGTCGCCACGGGGTGTTGGGCTTGTGAGGCCACCCCAGGCCAGGAGCACTGCAAGCACAGGATGCTCTGAGGCAACATGTGTTGGTCTCCACACTGGAGCCAGGGCCACCAAAGGACCTTCATGACCCTGCCCAGCTCTGGAGAGCTCACACAGGAGTGATTGCAGAGATCGACCACGCTAAGAAGTCTCACATTATGAAGACTGACTTGTGCAGTCTGCTTTGAATCTTCTTCTTTTCTGCCCAAAATATCTCCATGTTCTCAGCACATTTTCTTTGCAAACTCGCTCACTGCCCTCCCTCCCACCACAGAGAGCCAGACACGTCCTGCTCAGAGAAGTCCCCAGCTGTGCTACAGCATCCCTGTCTCCCCACACAATCCCCCTCCATCCTCTCCCCACTGCACTGCAAGTCCATGGGATTCTTTGGGCAAGCTGGGGGGCCAAAACAGCTTGGAGGAAGAGGGAGTGACATGACAACAAGCTGAGCTCATTGCAGGGCCCCACAGGCCCCTTTTCCAGCTTTCTTGGGCCAGTTATCACCTCTTCTCCCACTTGCCTGATCTCTGGGGGAGTGATTCATGTCATGGCAGAGGGGGGTTTCACCCAACAGTTTATGTATTTCCATCTCTAGGCTCAATCCTTAAATCTGAGCCCCAAAGAAATTCCCACAGCAGTTACATTTTTGGGGTGGTTCTTTATTCCCACAAGCCAAACTTCATTTGAGAGAGCTGCTCTGCATTAGCATCTGAGCTGGAAAGGAAACAAGCCTGTAAGGGTCTTTTGGGCTACAGTCCCTCACCCATGGATGGCCACGAGACCTCTGTTATGGACACCATCACAGGTAACTCAGCCCTTTCCTGCTCTGGGGACCTGTGACTCCTCCCAAACCTGTGACCGCTGCTCCTGGGTGCCTCTTCCTTGCTCAGAGGCATCCAAAGCACCCCACATCATCTTGCAGAACAGTTACATCCAGGTTTCCACACAGTCCTGCCAGCAGGTCTGCCCTGCTGGGACAGCAGTCAAAGCAGAGCACACATCAGCAGCGGACACGCACCTCTCGCTGCCTTCCTGCACCCCGGACTTTTGGGCACAGCACAGAAGCCCAGCCCTGACACAATACCCACACAGAGTTCGTTGCAGGATCCATGCCTTATCTCGCCTCAGCATCTGAAAGCAGACTTTGGCTAAGTCCTACACGCTGCTATTTAAAGTAAGGCAATTTGTATTCATTCTGCTTGCTACATTCACCAGTTGTTCTGAATTGTGTTTGAAGCTGAAGGGAAGAGGAAATGTACAACAAGAAAAAATTATACACTGGTAAATTTTGTTCTAATCCCTTCTCCTCCCATTATTGCTTCCCCTTTTTTGGGTTTCTTTTTTGTCTTCTGTGTTTTATGTATTATTAGCTTTAGCATAATTTTGACTTAGAAAATATGTAGCTGATAGGACGGACTAATTACACTACCTAGAAGAATTAATTACACCATCTGTGACTGACAGAGGAGCCTGACTCGTTGCTTCCTGGTAGATGGAGCTACACCACCAGCTGCCCCAAATCTTTCCCTGTAGAAGGAAAAAGAAGAATTACTGTAGAAAACATCATTTAAAAGGCATTACTTCTCTTTCTGAGTAATTTAACATCATTGGGTGACCTAGCCTTACTGGCCGAGTCAGGGATGAAGCTCATCTGCCTTCCCTTGTGATCTAGGAAGGAAATATTTCTACACCTATCCTGGCCCTTTGCTACTAGTGATCAGCTGGCTCAGTCAATCCTAGGAGCTAAAATGGGCCAGGGCCCATTTGCAAGGCAAATGGCACAGCATGGCTTGTGTCCCTCCTGTCTCCTCTTCTCCCCCTTCACACCTCCTGGGACCATTTCCTGGACAAAGCTGTCCCTGAGTGGGAGCCAGGCTTTGTCTATGAGTTAGAACAAGGTAAATCTGTGCCAAGGGCTGCACTAACAACGTGATGGTCAGGATGATCCCAGGGCAGCCAGTGCCCTTGCCCTGCCCAGTCTTCTCACAGAGACTCCCAAGATCAGCATTTGCTGTCATTCCCCAAGTCCAGCACAGGTGGAAGGACAGGCTGCTCTCTCAGCACCCACTGTGGATGGATGAGAAACCTCAACACTTTGGAGGAAGCAGAGTAGTTGGAGGCAGTGAGGTTTTGCCTTGCTAGAAAGACTGCATCTCTTATAGGTTCACCCACCAAGTCCCATCAGCTTGCTGCTGGCATGCTGTTATCAACGGGCTCTGGCTGCAGCCCTGGAGGGATGGTGGCAGCTTTGGTCTCTGCAGACAGCTGAAAATCTGTCCTTGTTTCTGTCCTGGTTTACAATGGACCTGTTGAAGATTGTCATGGCTGAATGTGGGTGCTAGAAGATCTGTTCAGATGCACAGCCTTGAACGTGTGTTTTCAGCTAAGGGAGGGGAGTGATGCCCACAGGGGTCAGGAAACTTTTAAATAGTCATGCTTTAAGGTAGCTGTTCCTGCCCTTTTTGCCTCCAGCTCTGCTGCAGTTCTTTTCCTCCCACTCCACTTTTAAGCCCACTCAACTTACACAGGATAAGCTGTTGTAGTTATGATGTTAGAGCAAACCTCTTGACTGCAAAAACACATCCCTAACTAAAATTCAGGACCCCAAGCATACAGTTGTATGTATACCCACCCCCTTGCTATTGCTCTTCAGGTGCACATTACATGGACCAAAAAAACCTAGACTCTCCGGCCCTTGATCCCTGGTTTAGACCAGGGATCTGGTTTCTCTCAATGCTGAACAACCCAATGCAGTGATCCTTAACCTGAGAAACCTGAATCCTTCTCTAGGTAACTAAGGAAGAGCTCAAGACATCCACTAAGACCTGGTGTTTGCCTGACTCAGTTTTTGCCCAAGGTCTTGAACATCATCCAAACTATATGTTGGTTAAGACTCTAGGAAACACACACTAGCTGGACATGGACAGACCCTGGGGGATTCCCAGGCACTCACAGGGTAAGCAAGCTTTATTTTGGACTGGGTATTGGCTGGATGGTCACACTCAAAGAGTTGCAGTCAATGGGTCAATGTCCAAGTGGAGATCAGTGACAAGTGGTGTTCCTCAGGGGTCAGTACTGGGACCAGCACTGTTTAACATCTTTGTCAGCAACATGGACAGCAGGATCGAGTGCACCCTCAGCAAGTTTGCCGACGACACCAAGCTGTGTGGTGTGGTCAACACGCTGGAGGGAAGGGATGCCATCCAGACGGACCTTGACAGGCTGGAGAGGTGGGCCCATGCGAACCGCATAAAGTTCAACAAGGCCAAGTGCAAGGTCCTGCACGTGGGTCGGCACAATCCCAAGCACAACTATAGGCTGGGTGAGGAATGGATTGAAAGCAGCCCTGAGGAGAAAGACTTGGGGGTATTGATTGATGGGAAGCTCAACATAAGCCAGCAGTGTGCACTTGCAGCCCAGAAAGCCAACCGTGTCCTGGGCTGCATCAAAAGAGGTGTGACCAGCAGGTTGAGGGAGGTGATCCTGCCCCTCTACTCCGCTTTCGTGAGACCCCACCTGGAGTACTGCATCCAGCTCTGGGGGCCCCAGTACAGGAGAGACATGGAGCTGTTGGAGAGAGTCCAGAGGAGGGCCACAAAGCTGATCAGAGGGCAGGAGCACCTCTCCTATGAAGACAGGCTGAGAGAGTTGGGGTTGTGCAGCCTGGAGAAGAGAAGGTTCCGGGGAGATCTAATTGCGGCCTTCCAGTACCTGAAGGGGCCTACAGGAAAGACGGTGAGGGACTGTTTACCAGGGAGTGTAGTGACAGGACAAGGGGTAATGGGTTTAAGCTGAAGGAGGGTCAATTTAGATTAGATGATGTTAGAAAGAAATTTACTGAGTGGTGAGGCACTGGAACAGGTTGCCCAGAGAGGTTGTGGAGGCCCCATCCCTGGAAGTGTTCAAGGCCAGGTTGGATGAGGCTTTGGGCAATGTGGTCTAGTGGAGGGTGTCCCTGCCTGTAGCAGGGGGCGTTGGAACTAGGTGATCTGTGAGGTCCCTTCCAACCCAAACCATTCTATGATTCTGTGATTGGGAAAAGTCCAGGATAATGACAAGGCACTGTCAATGCACAAAGATGCTCTGGCCTCATCCTGTAGGCAGGGTGCCGAGAGCAGACCATGACTCTAAAGGGCTTTTTTTTACATCATGAAATTCCTTGGCAGGGACTGAAGTACCAAAGTACTAGTCCTGCACTGCCAGAGCAAGGACTCATGTCTGGCTCATGGCAAATACTTGCATAGATGCATTTCACGTGGGAGAAACTTCCTAAAATTCTCCTCTTCTGGAAAGGAGAGGAGCTACGGAGAGCAACAAAATTTGGTGTTTTTTCTTTTGTCCTCCCCAGGTAATCCTTGTGCCTCTCATTCTCATCAGAAGGAATTCTCCACCTCCAACTTGGAAAGTGCTTTTCACTGCAGCCTGTAGCCGCTCCCAGCTCCAAGGACACACCACCAGTTTCTCTTGGAATGACCATTTTTTGCAGCATGCCAAATTCTGTATATTCGAGTGATGGGTGGAAAAACAGGCTGGAGTAGAGTTGGAGAGCAGAAAGGTGATGTGGCAATGAAGGAGAGGAACAACAAGCCAAGAAGGTCTAAGCAAAATATGTCTATATGAAGTAAAAGGACATCTGATGAAGGGGAACAGAGTTGCTGGGGAACAATAGGAAAAATCTGAGGAGCAACAACAGAGTGAGCAAAATGTGAAAGGAAAAGAGGAGCAGATGCACAGAGAAAAGACAGGGAGATGCCAGTCTGCTGTTTGCAGTACTGGAAATAGTGATGGGGTGAAGGATTTGGATCTGGTACAGGATATTCATGCACACATTTTTCAAGAAGCTGTTCCTGCATTTTCAGCTGGGTATTTCTGTGACCTTGAAATGTCACTTTATTTCTTTATACCATAGCTTACTTACCTGTCACTTGGAGGTAGTGATAATGTTTCCACCACAAGAGCACAGGTATGCTTAAACAAAAAGCTTTGAGATCACAGGCGGAAGTGCAAAGTATTGTCACATTTAGTCAGATTTCACATGTACATGTGTATAGACATGTTTAGATGACCACATATATCGGTAACTACACATATGTAGATATAAATATATTACGAAGATACATATCCCTTTTTTATTTATTTAGGCCAAGCTGACATTTCATGGTTGCTTAGTTACCATAGAACAATAATGAGAATCTGTTTAGTATATATTTCATGAAGAAGGGAAGGGAGAGGGCAGCTGGGTATCATGTCAGACACAACCACTTGTCGGGCAGATTAGCCCTTTTGGTGGGAAACATGGGAAAAGGCAAAAGGGATCAAAGCTGAAAGGAGTTCAGACAGGGAGGCAATGAGCTATGGCACGTGGTGCGTGTAGTTCTTGGTGTTCCCATGGCACCTCCGTGAGCGTGAATCAAAGCTCAGGTCATCAGGAGTTATGAAGTGTTCATTACTTTCCTGACATACGCCAGCTCTCAAGTTAAACAGACATTAGGAACGTCATAAGTGGTTACAAAATCTGCCTCTCTTTATACTGGACTTCTACTCTCCTGCTCCCCATCCACACCAACGCTGGCACCCTTGCTTCAAAACAAATGCTTTTGCTAACTGTAAGAAAGAAGGAGGTTTTGCTGGTCAGAGCAAAAAGCACCGCAGTAATCAAAAGCACCAAAAAAGCACATTACGCCCTCCAAGCTGCATTCATTGTCTCTAAGATTTGCCTACACTGCAGCTCCCAACTATTTCAAAATTTGTTTGGCCTGATTTTGTAAACTCATGGAAGACCCTTATGGTTCAGGACCTCATCTCACTGTTTCACTTCATGCTAAAGGTAGTCTGGGTAAATTTTGTTGATGGAAAACAGCTTTTGCAAATTGACATCTTGTGTTGCCAATTCTCACACAAGCCCAGAAAGCTTAATGAGGGAGCTTGAATTTGTCCCAGGACACCATGAGAGTGGTTTATGGTTCAACTTTCCCTTGGGAATAGAGCTTCTGGAGTTCAACCTTCCCTGAAGGCACTTCTGACAGCAGACAAGGAGGTTAAGATAAAATTAAAGATATAGTGTATTTGTTACAATTCATATATTAAAAATAGAATTACTAAGCTTAGAGACAGGCATACAGCAATTAAAGAAAACCAGATTTTTGCTATAGTTGAGCTGCCAGACATTCACTCTCTGCTTTATCCAGTTAAAAAGATGCAAGAACACAGTCCTTGCATCAAGGATTCAAATTTCAGGCAAGACCCTTGTCCTGGGTATTGCTCAGATACATACTGGGTATGTTGCTTATCTTAAATACATAGTTCCCCCACAGGGTTCCACTGAGAAGTAAGCCTTCTTCCTATTCTCCCCAATCTCCAAGAACTCCCTATGACTCATAACATTAATATTTAATCAAGGTATGTTAACATTTCTTTCAAATTATTATTGACTGTCCTAACTTTAGAGATGCTGTTGTTGTCCCTTGATCATATCCAGGAACAACTCCCGACAAGATAGTGAAAAAAACCTCTCTGCTGATGAAGTTAAACACCAATGTTTAACTTGACTCCAAACAAGCTGTTTGCATCTTCTTAAAGAAATATTGCTAAGACCGTCAGAGCATATGGCTGGTTTCGGACCCAAAGGATCACCCAGCCCAGTGCTCTGACTGCAACAGGAAAGAGCAAAGGCTTAGAAAAGACAGCACAAATATACGGTGATCCTTCTCCCACTGCATTCTCCCAGCAGCCAGCTATCCACGGCTGAGAGATTTCCTGAGCCAAAGATCACATCTGCGTCAATGCATTTAGTAGATCTTAATGGCCTTTTTTTTCTTCCCATAAATTTGTCAAGATGCTTTTAGAACTATTTATAATTTTGCCCTCCATGCCATCCGGTGAATTCCAGTTTAAGCATGCACCAGATGAAAAAAGTGCCTCTTTTTAGTTTTGACTGATAAATTTACTGGGGATTCCTACTGTTCATATTAAGAGAAAGCAGCCATTTCCTAACCCCCCCTCTGTAATTCTCCTAGACCTCCATCATGTCCTACTCAGACATCTCTCTTCCAAGCTGAAATGTCCGAACACCCTACCAAATAAAAGGGAGGGTTCAAATCTTGCTGCCTTATGAGCTGAAACACTGAAAACTGTCCAGAAGTGTAGAAAATGACATAGATGTAGTATGAAGTAGATATACATTATACAAACATGTTAATGAAAATAGCATGTGCAGTCTGTTAGCAGCTCTTGATGAATACTGGACAGGATAACAACCAACCAACCTTGGGGAGAGCAGTATGCTTGGGACAAACCGTGCTTGCCCCGCTGTTGAAGGATGTTGTTACATCAGAGCAGTAAAAGCAAACATTTACTTATAATTCAAACTAGTTTCAGCTCAGCTAAACTGATCCCAGAATCATCTGTGCTACCACAGAGATCAGATGTCTGCTATATTTCTATGAAGCACATTACAAAGCCTGTTCCACGTGAGGCTGAAACCTACTCAGCAAAAGTGGCTCTGACTGCCTGAAATCTGATCTAAGTCACAGATACAGCAAGTCTTAGATCAAGCTTAACTGAGCAGGTTTTTAAACTACCTTGAATTTTGGAGGTATATTCTCCAAGTCTGGAGATTGTTGGTTTTTTCTGTACTCCTGCACCCAGATAAATACAAAATATTGCTTTTTAATCCCCTCTGCTGGACATAAGTCCTCTTACTGCTTCACCAACCTACCTTCTGGGCTGTGCCGTAAATCATACTGGTGGCAAAACGTACGACATATAGGAGCTAGAGCAACTATAAAAGACAGACAAAGACCTGAAAACACCCACCTGCAAATTACAACTCAACTTTATTCTGCAGCCTTTACCCTCAAAGACTGTGGCAACTAGAGCCAGAGGCTCGTGAGAGATATTGAAGTGACCCTTGACTATTACACTGCCTACCTATTTAGGAAGACTTATTTATTTCATGTTCATCATGCAATCTGAAATCATCCAATAATAAGTATTCTAAAAAAGTCAACCACATTTTCATATTTAATGTACATACTGTAGCTAAATAAAACCACTTTTGAGGGGTAAATAATTGCAGAGGAAGAGAAAAATTCAAGAGCGTAGGCTATGAAGATGCACTTTCAGCTGAAATGTTTTAAAAAGCGATTAGTTGAGGCAGAGAGGCAGGAAAGCTGTTCTTATATGGCTAAATCAACACTCAAGGAGGGTTTCACACTAACTGTGGTAGATAAGTAGAAAAAAGCAAGGTGATACACATGAAGGAAAGGATGGGAAGCAGATTATAGTCTAGCAGATACAATAGACAAGAGTGAGGATCTTGAATCAGAAACTTGCTTCTGTCTGGGTGTAGGGGCAAGTTCCTTAATCTCTTCTGTCTGACAGCTTTTCTGTTTGTACTGGGGGGTAAGTCTTACAAATAGAGTATTGTGAGGATTAATAGTGAGAAGAGGTTTAGGAATATAAGTGCAGTATAGCCAGCTGCAAGGAGTGAAAAAAACCCAGGAGCTGCACTCCAGAAAAGTCATTACAAGGTCTTCATTTTCTTCTGGAAATGCCGCTGTGTTTGAACTGCCTTTTCAACAGCACCCTATTCCCAGCTCCCCAGCATGTGACATTCACAGAGTCACCAGCATGCCCAAAAGCAGATGGTGACTTTGGATCATGTCTGCAGTGACTCTCTCCGGACACTCTGCGACCCAGAAAATCCAACTCCTCCCCACAAGTGTCAGCGATTTCCCTCCCATGCACCTCCCCATCTGCAGGACCAGTAGTGAATTAATTCACTTCTCAGCCCCATCTCTCCCACCATTGTCCCAGCTTATAGGAGTTACTTCCCACTTCTCCCCCTTACTCCTTGGCACACCTCTGCTGAGATTCTTCTTTGCTCTCCTACCCTACTGCGACCTATCGTGTGGATTGCGGTGAAATACGGTGGAATAGGATGCAGTGTTCAAGCATTCCTGCTTCTTTCTTGCCCAGGGAAGAAAAGAGTTTGGAATCTTCCTTTTTCTCTTTTCCAAGCCTGGTACTACAATGCTACAACTGAGTGGAGCAAAACGAAGTCAACCTATTTTCCCCGAAGGTGACAAGGGAGGAGCACTGCACAGAACATCTGCTCCCTCCACTGTCCGCTGACAGGAGGTCCACTGTCCTTTCTCCCAGGTTAAAAACCAAGGGTTTTCAGTCTTTTTCTGAATCTACAAAAAAGCAGTAGCCATCTGCTCAGTGAAACAAGGGTCACAGTTGGGGGCCATGACCTGGCCAGAGATGTAAGGCAACACAGGCCCAGACCGCAGAGAAGTAGCATGAGGTGATGTGGGGACCTTTTCCAAACAGACCTGCCAGGCTAGGCAAGGCCAGAAAAGGGTGTGAAATAAGGAGAGCATGCAAAAATCAGCTCCTGAATCACATGGGAATTGCTCCGTTGGAGAGAAAGGGAGAGCAAACCCGGAGAAAGGTGTCACAATGGGCAAAGGATCTGAAGTTAAAATAAGGGCTTTTCTGGAGGTAGAATTGAGTTAATTGGCACATGCAGGTTACCCTGCCCGTAATGACACCACCTCAGGGTTTGTCCCCACAGAAGCAGCCTGGCCTGGATTTGGCCAGCAGCGGGACAAGCAGCACGAGGAGAAGCAGCAGGAGCTGTGTTGGTGGCTCTGCAGACA
Organism: Balearica regulorum gibbericeps; assembly: GCF_011004875.1. Taxonomy (NCBI): domain Eukaryota; kingdom Metazoa; phylum Chordata; class Aves; order Gruiformes; family Gruidae; genus Balearica; species Balearica regulorum. The sequence continues at coordinate 54,782,629 of NC_046184.1, forward strand.
GCGCTCTGCCACCAGAGACAGCTCTGGATGAGCACCTCCCCGAAAGTCTGTAGCTGAAGATGCTGTCTGCCAGATGGCCCCGAATTCTTCCCAAAGCTTTGGAGTTTGTCGTGATTTCCTCCTTTTTTAGGGCTATGATGTCCTGCCTCATGCAAAATGAGGCTTCATCTGCTTTAAGCACTAGTGAGGCAGACTGCTCGGAGAGCTCTCGGCACGGGAGACTGCCATTTCCCTCCAGCATTCGCAGGTAGCAGAACACTGCTCACACCAAAGGCAGCTACCACACGCGGTTGTTTCCAGTGGGGATGAAGCGTGTCTCCCCAGGTAGTAAAAAATTTGCCAGATACTCTGTGGGGAGCAGGCTGGGTCAGGAAAACATTCAGTTCAGGAAAAGAGACTGGAAAGCGAGGAGGGGTGGTTTGTAAAGCCAAAGCGGACTAGGACCATGTCTGATCCCAGGTGAGGGGGCCATTGCCACAGCAACATGATGTGCAGGGGACCAGAAGTGGTAAAAAGGAAGAAGAAGAAAGAGAAGGAGATCAGGTGGAAAAAGGAGGATGCCGCAGGGCAGAAAAAGCAGCAGATGACATGGAGAATGCAAGCTGGAAAAACGCTATTCTATCCCCCCTCCTTACTGAGCAAAAGCACTTTGGAAATAAGTCATTACTATTATGAATATAAAGAAATAATCCCAGTTTTGCTCCATCATCTGTCTGTCCGGTTGAGAAACATCAGGCACTCGGGGAGGGGAGGAGGAAAGGTTGCCATCAGACAACATCCATTTGTAAAATTGTATCTGCCAGTTTCCCAGCAGCTATGATCTCCAGTTCGTATCAGGAGTGAACGTGAGAGGCTAGACGGGGGAGCTGGGGGTGGAGGAATTGTGATTTTCAGTTCTCCCAAGCAATACTTGGCACTAGAGCCAGCACCTGATAACGAATTGACTCAGTCACTAACTCGCACAGGCTCCCTCTCTAGTAATGGACTCTTCTCTCATTAGCAAATACAATTGACAGTAAAAATAAACATATTTGCACCCTCCCCCCTCTTGTGCTGCCGACACAGCCCTGATTGACGGATCTCACAAGTACATCAATGAAAGGAGAGGACAGTTGCTGTTATCAGCTGGCTTGAACACGGGACAGAGCTAATAATAATATCTTACGTTTACAGTGTCTTTCTGTCATGATCCAAAGCACCGCAGAGCACAGAGAGTGGTCTAGCAAGCTCCAAATGGTTTGCAGTAAGTAAATTTGAGAAAGGGTTCTCATTCTAAACTTCTTTCTTCAATTGCTCAAAGGAGCCATATTTTAAATTTATTCATTTTCTGTTAGCACTGACAGTGAACAATACCCGGAGTTAACAGCCTAGAAAAGAGAACAATAGAAAGCAGCCAGGCTTTGTCTTGTTTGCAAAGTGAACAAAGTTCCAAACAGTTCCGTTGGTTATGAAGAACTTCTGCAGATACCTGTGCCTCGTCCCAGTGATGAAATATTCTGGCAGGCCTCAGGAAAAAACTGCAAAGATGTTATGCCTGAGTTATCTGAGAATGAGAGGGGAAGAGAGGGAAGAAAGTGTATTTGCTGCCTTTAAACAAATAATTAATAAGATCTTTTTGCACTGAAGTGTAAGTAGTTGAGATTAACACTTCAGTGAGGAAGTGTCGTTATACCAGATCGTAACAAAGGACAAATCTTCAACGGTTCAGAAGTCTATCTAGGCATTAGCAATGTACACATGCAGTAACACCAGAATATTATGCACAGAATATGCCCAGCAGTCTGCAATGGCAGATGCAGTTTTGCGCAGAAGCAAAGCCTCTACCTCCCATCAAAGATTATACATTACAAGAACTTCAGCAAAAAGCCATTATGCACATACTCCACAGTCTATGTCTGAAGACACTATTTTGAGCAAGAGCCGTATGTAAGTCTTCCAGCACACAGTGTTCTGCATGCATTATCCCACTTCACGTTACTCACTGCACATATCCTCCTGCCTGAACTGTCAGCTGCAATCTCACCAAAAAGCGCAACAGAGTTGAACCCATTCCCCTAGTGTTTAAAATCATAGAGTCCATCCACTTTTCTGGGATTCAGTTTCTCTCCTGGGCGGGAGGGTTTCTGGCAAGGCCCCACATTTCCCACAGCAGCAGAATTTCCTATGGAATACATTTTATGTCGGAGTATTTCTTCTTAAACTGCAGGACTGCATTCTTCAGGGAATAATGTTCTACTTTAAAGTTGTAAAGAAACCTTAAAATACCAAACAGATGTGGTCTGATGCCATGCTGTCCTTCTGAATCCATGGCCAGCACGGAAGCATCCTTTTCCATTCTCTTGCAGAAAGGTTTTATGCCTGAGCCAGCTCTGTGGCACTCCAGGACTTGTGAGAAAGGCATAAAACCTTCCCTTTTCCTTACTGGCATCTAATCCTAATTAAAATAAAAGTATTAGCTCTATTAGGTTCATCGTAATGGAGAAAAGAACTAAGTGAACCTGAGGTTCCTTAGCCCCAGTACAGACAGCAGCTGATACCGAACTCCAAGTTATCATCACTTCTTTCATTGACTTCCCCATCAGCTGGTTCAACAGTGAACTGCAACCAGTGCAAAAACTCATTCCATGCTGAAAACAGAGATGCTATGCAAAATAAATTCAATGCAACCTCAATATTGCTGATGAAAAGGACACAAAATTAACCAGAGCATTATTGTTTTATATGTAAACACATGTGGGTTTTTTGTTTTGGTTTTGGTTTTTGTTTTTGTTTTTTAGAATTCCTCTACAAATTGCACATGATGTGGAAGGTAGGGAGTTTTCCAGTCACTGGAAAAACATGAGTTTTGTTTCTCGCAGTTGGGTGGCAAGGCCATCTCAGACCTGGTTCCTGCAAAGAATCCAGCCTGGCCAGTTCTTCCCCAGTCACTTTTTCTCTCTTCTGCTTACCCGGCACACCCCATCTACTGGCATAGTTCACTGGTGCTTCTAGGCAGGAGTTTGTGGACATCATCTTCTGGACTTGAAGAAAAGGGCATCAAACTCAGATCAGCTAAACCGGCAGTAGTGAGCAGCGTTAGGGGCTAGAGGCTGCCAAAATCTCAGTCCCTTGGAAGCTGGAGATCGGATTTTCTGCATGGATGAAGGTCCTAGAGGAAGCAGAGAAAAAGTTGAAAGGTTGCTTTAGGAAGGAGGGAGAAGAGGAAGGAGACACTAGCCGATCCCCACCTTTCCATTCAAGTCAAGAACACATCAATGCCTCCTGAATGCTCTGAGGCTGAGATAGAAAGCCGTCATTTTTCCTCCCCAGTCTAACTGTGGTACCATGTTTTGCACAAAAACCCATCTGTTGTTGATGTTCAGTGTGCTCGACAGTTCTCTGTTCCCCTCCACCACAAGCTGTTGCTGTAGGGTTCAGTTCTTCTCATCCCAAATCTCATTTGCTTTCTGCAGCCAACAAGCTGCAGCTCTGAATGACTCCTAAAGAGAACAGAAAACATGCAGCTTCTGATCTTGCTGATGGAAGCGTTTGCTTTGTCTCTTTATCTCTTTCTGCTAGCATACAGGAATTCCTCTGTGTACAAAGACCCCTTTATTTTTGTACCCACCTGCCCCAGATTTTTGCTCCTCCAACCTCCTGCATTACATTCAGCACATCCTGCCTCCTGGGCCAGACCCTTCTGATAACATCAGGTGAATAGAATAGGAGCAGCTCTATAATAGCAAATTACGTTTGTTTTAAATCTATATTTGTCATGCCAGTGTGCAATGGAGAAGATTTAATTAGCCAGTGAAGCTCGCCTTTGGTATGTTTTCATGAATACAGTAAGAGTTTTGATGCATGACTTCAGGCAACTACAACAAACAAAGAAAGCACACCATGAAATTAAGAAACATAATAATATACAAGAGAAGACACTTGGTTGCTGTTACACATTTCACCAAGAAATAGGCCACCACCAAACCTGGATCAAGCTGCCTAAATCTAGGGACTTTTTTAATTCAGATCCAAATTTTGCACTACAGTCTCAGTTAAATGCTGGACAGAAGTTAATAACATATGAGATGACTGCACAGGACCCTGTGCAAAAAAGTGAGTAGAGGGAAGAAAGCATGGATGACTAAACGAATGGCCCTGCTGTGACACATTAACAAAACCCCAAGGTTGTTTTGCATTGTTTTGATGGCAAGGGCTGCAAAAAGACTGCTGTGCCAACTAGGACACCACAAGACCACAGCGTGACCCTGTCTGTATTTCTGCTATGCTCCCTATTAAGAGTCTGTACAACTCTGAAATGCACCCACCAAGCTACACAAGTGCTCACACAGCTCTTCAGAGCAGAGGTATGTCCTGCTGGTGTCAGTGATGTAGTGCAGATGAGTAATATTAAGAATCAGCATCAAGAGTCAAAGCTGGACTTCCCATTGACCTCTTCTAAGCAGCTGCAAAATGGCATCCTTGGGGTAGCCAGACGACGTCTCAGTGAAGGAGGTCTTCAGGTCTGCCCAGGTATACCTTTGATCCAGTCCTAACTGTCACACATATCTTGCCTGACCTTCTCTGATGAGCCAAAGTTAAATGATACATATGACTTTGCGGGTATGTTATAAGCACTCATTATTTAAAATTTACACTTCCCTACACACACTGCTGTGTGATGCCATTTATTATCTTTCAGTCCTCCACTCACGTTAAGAGGAGAAATCAAACACAAAAACCCAATTTCAGACCACCAAGAGGAAAACTATCCAGCCCCAATTTCTAGCACCTGCTTTCAATTTTATCTACCATGATTTCTAGCTGATTAGACTTTCTCGCCTAGGTTTCAGAAATGCTGGTAACCTGCAACCCGAAGGAGAAGCACTACATTAGCAAGCATTACCAGGTATGGTTCTGCTGGCAAATTCCTTACAGCTTTACTGTGCTGGCAGCACCCATTAATGTATATCTGTCTTTGCCGCTACTATTTCCACATAGCACCAAGTGAAACAGAAAATAGCACCTGCAAGCAGACACCTGGGGTTTGCATTCCGGTGTGAGCAGCTGTGGTTTTTTCATATGACTCAGGTTACAAGGAAGCCATGCTTGGAGCACACAGATGAGGAGCAGTGTGGGAAGGTCTTACCAAAACTGGCTCTGTCACTCCAGGGCTGAAGAGAAGATTTCATTCTCCAAGAGCTGCCAATCTAGTACTTTTTTTGCTAGTGATAATATTTTCTAAGCTTAAAAATAAACTTAGTGAAGTATATGCTACCTAACAATGTAAGTCTCTTCAGCTTCAGGGTAAAAAAAAAAAAAAAAGGAAAACCAGACTGAATATCAAGCATTCCAAACCAGTATCAGGTATAACCAAATTATAGTTTAATATGTTTCAGGTATCCCATTTAGAGCTTCAGATCTTTCAAGGAAATAGGTTTTCCCCACTGAGAAATGTATATGCAGTGAAATTAAAGCAACTTTAGCCCCATGTGAACCAAAAGTAGGTTGGATATCTATTTTAAATAATCACCCAAATGTTAATTTTTCATGATGGAAGAAAGACCTGAGAGGAGAGGAACACTCCCCACTTCTAACTCTCCAAACTACTGTGTCAGCTGCTCAAGGCTGGGGTGCAATACAGTACACAGTTAAATACATAAAATTCTGCTTTCGTTACTGTTTGCCATCTTTAGAGACAGGGTAGAGGACCAGTGGCCTGGAGACCCCTCTTTGAATATTTGGGGCACCATCTAAGTGCCATCTAGCATGGTAAGAGAGCAAGATGCCAGGGTGAGAGGGAGACTTCAGCGTACATCCAAGCATTGATGCCCAAACCCTTCTTCCATCTGACATCCATCCTCCCTCTCCCCTTCCTTGCTTGGGAGGCAGATCCCACGGGAGGGCTGGCAGCACGGGTGGCCGTGGGGCAGGGAGCTGGGTCCCGGCTGCGTGTGGGGCTCCTCCGGCTCCCCCCACACTGCCCCTTGCACACGAGGGGAAAAAAAAATCCGCAGGCAAAGGAGGAAGGCAAGTGCTGCTAAGTGGCTCATTGGTTTCTATGGCAACCGGCTCCGCTCTACTCCAGCTGCTTACCCCACAGTCCCTCTGTCACCCTATTTTTAGCTGAAAAATCAAAGAAAGAGGAAAAGTGGTGGGGGTTTGGGGAGGAGAGAGTTGGGAGACCTTCTTGGGTTTTGCGGAGTGGAGGTTAATGTGGATGCAACCTTGTCTTGCTTTTAATCACAAGTTAAATCCTCCCTGCAGAGGCTTCCTATGGGATTCCTCGAACTTGATGCACAGTCAGGTCCCATATTTGCCAAGACCATGCATGAAGCAGCGTGAAAATAAGACAGCCCAACCATCCCCCTGTGCAGCTGGGCTGTGAATTTGACCTTGGCATCCAAACTGGAAAGAGCAAGAAGGCTTTTCCATACTTGGGGTAAAAATCTCTCCCCTCCCACAAGCCAACACAATGAAGTGATAGATGTCAGCACACCAACATTTTTTAACTCTTTGATCTGAAAAGTTATTTCTTTTTTTTTTTAAAAAAAAAAGAGTTTAGTCTGCCCATACTCTCTCTGTCCTGCATGGTGCAAGAAAATCCTCACGATGGATGCAATATATTTTGCTCAAATATCTCATCAATGGAAGACTAAAAAACAAATTTACCTGTGCTGTACCAGGCTATATGTTAGTTAATGGATTTTGGTATTGGGGACTTTGGTTGTTGAGCTGCAATATATCTGCTGGTAAATCTAGAGCAAAGATACTGTAGCCTGCAGTTTTAGTATGCATAGGAGCGTGTGTTCACAAAAGCATGGGTCCCTTAGTGTCTTCTGGCTGACTACCTGCCTTTCTGAAATGAATGTACCCAAACACTGTGAGATACTGCTATTCTGACATGCATTTCTAGCTTCATTCCTCTCCCTCTCCCCAGAAATTCTAGAAATTTTATAACAAAATGTTGCAATTATCCTCAAAATAATAATCTTTAAACTCCAAACCAAGGCAGATTGATGTCATGAACATCTATATTCACTTTTTTCATTCAACTGCCATGACATTTGAAGCCTGTTCCTGCTAACAGGGTTGTGGAAGTCTACCTTTGTACCACTCGTTTTCATTTGCTGCCATGAGAAGGGATATTGATCTGTGTATCTCTGCTCACACAGCAAGGCTTCCCATTTTGGACCTGTGATATTGTCGGACTAAGAGGACAAGGAAAAGATCAATGATTTCTAACAATGATCACTTTTAAGAGGAAGTGCATTGGTAAAATGACTTACTAGTCCAAGTATCGCATTTGCAGTCTCTGTAACCACTTCTATATCCTGGCAGGCATTAACACTCTTGCTGTAGATAAAAGCAGTATATTGGGAGGGAATCATCCACTTTAAAAATGTTATTGGCTATGGCATGTGATGGTATAGACTGTACAGGGCTTAAGAGAAACCACACGAATGGAGCAGGACGCAGCCCACAGAGTCTAGCAGTGCCCACACCAAACAGTGTAAGAAGTGTCAGGGCACTGCAGGGCTGGGGGCTCCCCAGGGACATCCCACAGCCCCAGCCAGGAGCAGAGCAGCTGGGGGGCACCGGGAGCAGCCCCAGCCCCGGGCATCGGGCACCCCCCTGGTGCAGTGGGGCCGTGGGCAGCTGGAGACCGGCCCTGCTGCGGTATCGCTGGGGCAGGGACTGATGGCCCCGGGGGGCTGAGGTGGGGTCCTGGGACCTGGGCAGGGTGGGGGGAGCCCCAGGAGATGCTGGACAGGGACAGTCAGAGCTGGTGGTACCCTTGGAGCCCTGAAAAGAAGTTCTAGAAGACGGCTCAAGAAACATTTTAATTCCTAGGAATTTGAAAACTGACTCACTCTGTAGAGCCACCTGGATTTTTTTACTTTAGTTTGTGGCCTCCAGAACACCCAGTGGCAACATGCCTCATGCTTTAATTACCACTGTGTGAAGTACTCGAGCACTGTATTTGCCAATTTTTCTCTGAATGGCCCTTTGTTAGTTTCTGGAGAGACACAAAGAAAAGGTGTTCCCGACAGACCTCTTCTGATACATGTTACTTTAGACACTTTGATCAAGTCCCTTCTGTCCAAATTTAATTTCTTGAAGCCACTGCCAAGCCCATTCTCCCAAGGAACCTTGTAAAACCCATTATCAAAATCCGCCCTGGCAGGAAACTACACACTCACCTTATAACCCTCCTGCATTCGGCATCTCTGCACAGTTTGGGGGACTGTCAGGACAAAAACCGACACAAAAAAGCAAAGAGAGGAGACAGAACTACAAATCTTCCTCTGACAGCCCTGGTAGACAAGACATCCCAGAGAAAAGGACAAGGATGGTAGGAAAGGTACAGAATACCCAGGCACACAGTCAGGCCTGCTCTGCAAGGAAACTGGCTGCAGGAAGCCTCTGGCAGAGGAGAAAAGATCCTTTGCAGCGAGGGGCACTGAAGGCAGAAGCAGAGATGACCCGAAGGGAAGCAGCAAGGCACACCTGCAAGGAAAGGAGGAAGGGAGACAGAGAGAAAATACATGCCAGTAAGCACACAAGCACAGCCAGGATGGACGGCAACCTGTGCTGGGTGGTGATGGATAACCCCGTGCCCTGAGCAGTAAGTGAAAGCATGAGTGACTCCTTTTAAAAGGAGCAGTCAAGGATGGAAGAGAAAATAATCAAATGTACATCCTCACTTGCCTCTGCAGGTTAAGTAGAGAGGAGGAAGCTCTGTGACTACCAGACAAGTGACTTTACTGAGGAACTCTGTCCCATTTGCAAAATTGGCGGCTATCATCCTGACCTTCTCTGTAGAGTATTTTCACGTCTACAGATGGAAATCACCAGCTCTAGGTGGTGTTTCTGATCGTTATTTATTCTGCTTTCTGACAAGAGGAGTGTACGAGCACTTCCAGATGAAGTGTGTGTGCACATTTAATATTAATTTATGGCAAGTAGTTGTGTGTAGCCTTGACATTTGTTTTCCATGTATACTAGCAACAGGAAACTTGAGCCTTTGAATGTTTATGAGAAAAGAGCACACATGCAAACAATGCTGACGGAAGATGATCTTCTTTAAAACCTGCCTATTTTCACTTCTTTTGCATTTCTCATTTGTCCTTATTCAGCACATTTTAACCTGGAAATGTTATCCTCAAAAGGCCATAGGAAACTCAGATTGTCAAATAAAGCTGAGGCATGGCAAAGATGGTACTTAGTAACTCATACAGACTGAGACTGATAGAGATACATGGAGAGAAATCTTAAAGAGGTCTGACCATAGTGTAAGCTCTGACAAAAAAATCCTCCACTCATCAACAGGGATCCTCAGCTCTATCTCCACCAAGAAGACCAAGTTAAAAAGAGAAAACCATAACAACTATCAAATGCAAACCAGCCCCATGGAACAGCCTCTTGTATCTGTACCTCCAGATAGTCCATGGCAGCAAGGTGACACAAAACTCTTCAGTCTGGGTGACACAGCCCAAAACTCAGTACTGACTCCTTCACTGAAGTACCAGGGCTGTCAACAAACAAGCGGAGAGCAGCTACAAGGCATCAAAGTCTATTTGTTCTGCAGAGCTCTTGGATAAATCCCTCCTGATAGTGGTCCTCAGGAGGACTGAGCTACAAAGCTGTTGGGTACCAGTGACCACTCCACCACCTGCTATCTCTCTAATGATCTCAAATCCCTCAGCCTCAGAGGGAAGCAAGATAAATCTAAAACACAGACAGAGAGAAGGACACTCTGTCCTGGTGACACAAATAAGCTCTTTGGAGTGTCCCATCCAGCAGGTCTTGTTTACGGTTGATACTCAAGGGAGGAAAGGAGAAAGTCAGGTGAACTCCTTTTACTCCTTCTTTGTAAGGAATGCTGTTTTGCATTGGAGAGATGTTCCTTTGTTAAGGATAACTCCATGGCCATCAGATCTCTTTTAGCAATGTCACACATCGATGTTTATCACCTGCTGTTAGACCTTGTCTGAGCTTGATCCCCTTAATATCAAGCAAGAGTGACTTGTAGCATCTAGTCTGGGTGTTATGCCATTTGTGTGCTCTGGGTTCTGGGCACAGAAACATTGAGGAACTGAATGTCAAGGCTGTTTGTCTCCTCATCAGTTGTTTTAATGAAGCAGAATAATTCCATTACTCTACACAGAGGGGACAGGCCTTCTATCTTGTCCTTCTGAGGTCTGTTTGCTTGTTCATAATTTGCAGTGGCGATCTTGAAAAAGCTGGTATAGTTTAGAACAAGGCACTCTTTGGAAAGGGGATACCTCACTGAGAATTACTTGTGTAAGCAGGCTGCTCTACCCATCACCCAGTGCAAAAGGCCTGTAAGCTAATTTCCACTCTACCTGGTGTCCTAAGTCTGTGTCAGTCTGATGTTTGTAGTAAAGGAGTCCATTCAGTTTATTCTCGTCCTTAAAATTCCAGCTACACATTGGTATCCAGTGACCCTCGTTGCCTTGGCTGCAAAGAAATGGCAGGGGCATTTCAGGATCCTGCGCCAGCAAAAGAAACATAATGAGAACGAAGCAGGGAGGAAGATACTGTGTTATACAAGACATCTAGGAGAGAAATTATGCAGGACGTTAGCAACATCCTGCAAGACAAGCAGACTTCTAGGTATTGTTTCAGATACTGGCAGTGTCTGAAACAGGATGATGATACTGTGACTGCTTTTGTGCTTCACCATCTCTGCCAGGAGACAGTTCACAAGGTGCTTACACTGAAAAGCAGGAAACAGCTGGCTGGAAGTTAGGATTTCACAGCAGCAATAGGAGTGATCCAACCACCAAGCACAAGTGTGCATTAGAAGAGTTTGAAACACATGTCCTATGAGCAACTGTGGCTCACTCCTCAAAATAGCCTTTCCATTGGATCAATGAAGACTCAGTTCAGAGAAGCGATGGGGTAACATGCATCCCGCTGAGTTTGTCAGATGCTAGACTTCTTTGAGGATATTGTTGCTCCCTGATCTGTCTCTCCTGCCCCATCCTGCACAGGCACATCTTTTGCTCCCTAAGGCTTGTGTTGATGGATCCTCAAGGACTTTTCTCTCTGGTGTACTACTTTGAGACACCTTTGCAGCAAATTACACGGCATCATTCAGCAAGAGACAAAGGTCAAACAACCAGCTTGGGAGTGGGCTAGTAACATCATACTGCATGATTCCTAAAAAGGGTTCTAATAACGGGGATAATGTAAGGGACTGGCATAACAGCAATCTGACAATTTGGTGTTGCTATGCAACTGGAGTTGTGAACAGACTTTTGCAGTTGCTTCTTACTTGTCCATTGAATGCTCAGTGCCAGTGTCTGGCAACCTCCCCCCCTCATCACTTTACCTAAAGCAGCAAGAATTCATGTGCAGGTTTTGCGCCAAGGTGCCCTCTTCCAGCCACTAATCTGAGCAAACTGAGATGCAGACACCTATAATGCTTTTTCCAAACTGAATGAGATTCCTCTTGTGCCACACACACACATAAACAGCTACATACATTTACACACATTTCTCCTTTTCCTCTGATTCATTGCACATCTTCCCCTTTTTTTCTCCTTTCCTACCTAAGGTTATCATGTTGTCATAGAAGAGCACTGCCTTTGAAAGCTCTTCCCTTGCCATGTCACAGCTTTTGTCATGCCAGTTCACACTCTTTTTAACTTTGTACATGAGGTTCCTTCAGACCTTGCTATCTTTCTCCCAGCTGTTTTCTCAGACTCATACAAAGTAGGGATAGATAAGGCCATTTGCTCCATCTTGTTTTATTCACCTGTCCTGACACTGCTTTGTGCTGTCTTGAAACTTTGACCAGTTTTAAAACCCTCAAGCGATGATGCTTGCAGCCCTTTCCTTGGGACGCTGACAGTCTGACACAACTCAAGTTGTTCGGGAAGCTGACCTGCTCCTCTCCCTGGCTGAAACCTGACCACTCCTAGTGACGTCTCTTTGTGTCACCCTCAGAAGCTCTCTCTTCCATGCTGGCATCACCTGATTATCAAGGTGATGGCTATTCTGCATCACTATTAACTGCTACTCATTCCCTATAATCTTTTGTTACCACTTCCCAGACAACCCCTGCAGTCCTCACTCAATTTGTTGCCTTTCTCTGAATTTCTTTGCTTTCCACAATCTGTTTCGTGGTGTTGCTTGCGTGATGTTTAATAGCCGCAGCTCAGAGTTGGCTGCATTTCAGTGGTAGGAGGGCGAACACAGTGAACTGTGAACTGAAACTCCACATAATGTTGCTAGAGATGAGAACAAGTAAAGGAGTGCTTGCTATGCACTCTATCTCCAGAAAAACATCTTTGCAAATGTGTATCTGTGCAAGCATTGTGGAGACAGGGATTACGTTATGCAGAGGGGAAGAGGAGCTGACTGACAGTAGAGATTTGCAGTCCATATTGATGTTTCACAATTGTGCATCTGTCTGCAGAACAGCCATAGAGCTCTCGAAGTCATTGCACTAAAAAAAAAATAAGGAAAGATAAATCAATAACTTCACTCACCCTTTTACCACAGCTCAGAGGGTGGAGGAGGAGAGTGTCATAACAGCTCACACTAGTGAGAAAATTTTAATCGAAACAGTCTTCAACCAGATAATACCATTTTGATAAAATCAACATTTTTCAAAAAATCATAAGTACAAATGAAAAATCCCTATAGAAAAGGAGGCTCAAACAAAATTTTCAGTACTGGAAAGTTTGCCTTAGGGAAAAAAATGCCAGATTTCCTTTCAAATTAAAATACTAATTTTGAAAGGAACCTTATATTTTCTTATCATATTCTACTGCTTGTATTGTTTTTACATTCTTCAGTTAATAATGAGAGACACTGATGTGTTCAATATCCTGCCATTAGCCTGGAATCAGGTTTCTAGGATATTAAAAACAATTGGTCCCTAACTAGTACCCAGCACATTTCTTCTTCAGAGTGTAAAAATTGAAATTGTTTCATTCAGCACAGACTAATAAAGCCAGTACCAGTTTTGATAGAAAACTCATTACGTGGTAGAAAAATCACTTGTTTTGAAAATAAAATATCACCTGTACTAAATTATATAACAGAATAATTAATTATTATATTCATGGTATGCTATGTTACTGGTAGGATTGCATAACATGCCCTCATAGGAGTCTTGATTTGGCATAACCTAACTCTGCATTACAACTGACATGTGAAACAGTACCAAAATGTAACTAATTTTCAAAAACAAAAACATCAGTTATTTTTCTAAAAGTATCTATTTGAACTGTTCATAATTTTCAGGTCCGAGGAATACACTGAAAACAGTCTTTTTATCACTAAGAGTAACAAGAAGCTTTGAAATCACAAACTTTGAAATATCTCTCAAAATGAACATTTCAGGTTTCCTCTGGCTCTCACTTAACCTGTGATTCATTCTTTGTACTGACTCTAAGTCTCCCTATTTGGAATAGTTTTAGGATTGGAGACCTTGTCAAAAGCAATCGTCATAAATACAGCATGCACTTAATCTTAGCTGGTTCTACCAGCATTTGTTGCTAGATAAATCAGCTCATCAGTACTCACTTTCATTTCAATTTTAATACTTTTTATATGCATTCATGGTGCTCCCAAAAATATCCCCATCAGGATATATAAATGAGGATAAAATAAATCAGGATAAATTAAATCAGTCTTGCAACCCAACCACACCCAAGATCTAGGAAGGCTGCAACGCTCGACCGCAGCCTTGCTCACAAAATCCTGTTGCAGGGAGGACCTGGGATGGGACAGACACTTCTCCTCCATTCCTCCGCTCATCCCATTCCGCACCTGGAGAGCTTGGACTTTCCTTTCTAGCATGTGAGAGCAGCAAGAAAAGAAAAAGATCTCCCTTCTGAAAGCTCAAGTCTTCTGCTCTTTCTTCCTCAAGCAACTGCGGTGAAACCGCAGCCCAAGGCTTCCACCTAGTGTCTGCTGGCAAGCTCGGCACACCACCCGGCTGAAAACGTGGGATGCCACTGGGTGCCCTGAAGCTTACAGATAAAGAGGAAAGGCTTGGTTTATTTTCGAGTCGGGAATATTTTCCTTACAATACAAAACCGAATCTCTGCTCATCGTGAACCACCCAAGCTTTGTATGCTGTCACCTAGAACTCAAACGCTAGATTCTGGTTTACGTGTGGAGAGTGAGATTCTCTTTCCTTCCCCCACCCCCCCACCCCCCATCATACAGGCAATGCTAAAACCCGAGGCTTTAGGAGGATGCAACACAAAAGAGGAGAAGAGAAGGTGTTGGATTAGGTAGGACTGCTCTCCCACACCCACAGATACCTTCCTAACCTTTCTCTGTGGTGCTGCCTTCACTCCATGGTCAGCCCCCAAGAAAATGGAAGGACTTTCTAACACTTCAATCCCTACTAATTGAGAGACACTTCAAAAATAGGCCTGGCCCTAGAACAGATACATGATATACAGATGCTTTCTTTCCACTTGTGTTTGACTCCCTCCACCTTCATTTCACAGACTTGGTGGGCAGAAAAAAGAATCAAGGACCCTATCACCAATTGTTTCTGCCCATCCCTTTCTCCATCCCAAGAAAAGCCAATGTGTTTGCTGTTGGATTTTTATTTACTCAAGGGCAGCTAATGCAGTATGATCTTGGCAGCTGTCAAAGCAGCACCCTTTCTGTTCATTGTCATCCTCATATACTGGCCTGATTTGAAACTGTCCTCTCCTTCTCTGGTAAGTTTGGGTTTTAAAAATCTGTAGCGTAGGTGTTTCCAAGACCTTTCACAAAAGGCTGTTCCCTCTCAGTTTTAAAATGCCTCTCTTGATCTCTTTGCTTCAGCTACCTTGGAGCAAGACTCCTTGCACTCCCCTGTGCTTTGGTTTATGGAGGCCAGAGGCCATGTTCTTCCTCCAACACCTCTTATTAATCATTTGGGCAAATGAGTGAGTATATGTAGATCCATATATATACCCATTCACAAGAAAACTCTGTTAAGAGGAGCTCAGTGCTTACAACATGACCCCAGAGCTGTTTAGAATATGGGGTCACACTTGGAGACTGGAGTCACTGAAGGCCAAAAAAACTCTCCAAGTCATGAAATCTAATCCAGTTGCCCCAGTGTCCCACTACTCCACTTCTCTCATCTACAAAAACCCATCTTCCTTCAGCTTTCCAGCTGCCTAATCTTTTGATATGTACATGAAATTCAGAGTATGTTCCATGGGGCTTAAAGCCCATTCTAGCTGAATCTGTCTGTGTGCAATGTAAAGGTAAAAGGGAAAGGAGAAGCCACTGATGGAAGAAATGGTTGCAGCAGATGCACACACAACGCCCCTTGGGGATGATGAAGGCATTGTGCAGTATAGACACTTCAGCATCCTGCTAGCATAAGACCACCAGACTTCTCTGTGGGAGCTCCACCACTGTACTGGTAGAAGCTATATGGTAAAGACAGACAGTATATTTTATTGACGTCGCTAGCCAGCATTACTTAGAACAGGGCTAAGCACAATTGCAAAAAGAACTGCCTCCCAGATATTCTATTTATATTCCTACCAGAGCTACCATTGGTACAGTCATCCTGCTGCTGAAATCCTGACCCTGTTGTTGCCAGTGTAGCCACAGACCCGAGAAGATCATTTTGGATCGTTTCAGAATTTGGCATGGTCTTAATACCAGCAAAAGCAGCATTGGCAGGGGGTGGAGTGTGCTATTTGCACAGGACCTGCGTCAGGATTGGCATTCAGTGAATAGCAAGACATATGAAGGCATTTTATCCCAATATAGAGAATAACGCGTCTTCCTCTGCGTTGCTGGTGGTAACTTTGGCAGTCCAAGGAACAATGGTAATTGCTTGTTACTGTGGAAACAAGACCTCCAGAAATAACGCTAATGAGCCAGCAGGGTTGTGGGAGAAACACAAGCATACTGTCTCCTGCAAACACACATGATTTGGCTGCACACAAGAGATGGGGCTCTGGGGAAAGGATCAATTTATTTGAACGCAACAGGCACCCAGCACAAACTCTGCTCATCCCCCATGCCAGTCTGAGCCTGCAAACAATTTAAGTGACTTCAAAAAAAGTTCAGCTAACTTTGGAAATCATTGCTTTTCACCTCCCTACCTGCCTTAAATTGGGGAGGGGAGGGGTTAGTTGGGAGATGCCATTTTGTGATTTGTGTAATACACCTGACAGGAAGGTGTCTCCAAAAATCTTAGGGGAGGGGAGAGAAACACATTCTTACAAGTTTTCCTACCCAGTTCTGCAGATGCAAGGGATATTGGTAATCTGTGAGATGTGTCCATAAGCATCTGAATTGCAAGGTCCTTTTCCTAATAACAGTCTGTTGGTGATGCACCACTCCAGTCAAAACAAGATGAAAGGAGGGAAGCATACAGCAGAAGAGGGGAAAGGGGGAAGGAGACATCAGAGAGCTTAACTGTCTTTTTCCCCTTTCATGCTGTGTTGCCCTTGACAAAGAGAGGAGAAGATGGAGTAAAGGAAGCAAGATGGTGGATGGCAACCTGTGAACACAGCTATTTCTTGCTCCACATTCTTCTGTCTTGTAAAGTCCCCAAAATGCTGCTTTCTGCCCCTGGATCCTATTGGCATAGCAGTGTGGTGGGTGGCTGCATATTTATAGTCAGCTCAGCCTCATGTGCTAGGTGCCAAGAAGTGGACCTAGCACTCAAACTGCCCTGAAGGAGACTTCCCTCTGCCTGCCAATGGCTCTGAGGCCTTTAAACTTTTTGCCAAACTCTGCAAGAGAAATGTTTTACCCTTGAGAAGAGGAGGTAGGAGCTGGCAGCAGCAAACAGTACATGTGCCACCTAATGTTATAGCCTCGATGCTGCATTTGGGGTGGCCTTGCAGTAGCCCCACTGCTCACTGAACACTCCTTGTCAGCTCAGAAGGAGACAAATTATGTTCATCAACAGCTCTCTTCAACAGCTGTTTCATCTGTGTCAGGCAGGTCATGGGGCAAAACACAAGCCAAGAACCATTGAGAAAGGAATTGCTGGTGTATGCAAGCCCCCTCTCAGGGCTTTACTGCTATTAGGAAGCCATGTTCAGATGTACTTCCAGTGTACTCAAATATACGCACTAACCAAGAGCTGATGAGGCCTTGGCAGAAAGTATAAACCAACTATTTAGTTGTTTTCTTTAAAAAAATCTACTTATGAGTGAGACTGTAGCCCAGGTCAGCTCCCTGGAGTAACTACTGATGCACAAGCTCTTTCCCCAGGATGAACCAAGGTGGTTTTGCTCTTCTTAGTTAAAGGTGAAGCACTTCAGATGAGCAGACAGCTACCCAGGAGCAAAGATAGGCACAGAAGTCAGGGCTAGTCCAGGCCAGACAACACTTGGAATCACACTCTGCCTTAATATGAAGGAATGTTTTTACTGCCCCCACCCTACAGGGGAAAGAAAAGAAGGTGTAAATATCAGTCACAGGAGAAGAAAGAAGTCAGTCTACTCAGATGACAGGGGTTTATTTACTGATAGCTCCTGTGGTGGGCCAGAAACTTCTCAATAAGCAAACAAACAGGTAGGGTCACCACTTTGCTTATTATTGCACTCCCTCAAATCGTTTTTATTTACTATTTATTTATTAGCTGCACCAAGACGCTTTAGATAAAATCAAGGCACTACTGCACAGATTAAGAACATCCCTGACACCAGCACTTGCCACAGCGTATGCCCACACAAAAAGCAAAAGGACGAGTAGAAAGACTGTGTGTTGTCTACAGACTAGGACCTCAGGCAGAAAGACATGCAATGACTTGACCGTGGTTATCTCAGGAGCTAGTGGCAGAGCCAGTAGTTCACTAATAGCAACTTCGGTCTACATGGCCTTTGTCCAGAGTTTTAATCATAAACTCCTCCTTTTTCCTGCAACCTAAAAGCCAGAAAGAGAACATGGACAAGCAGTGGGAAGCAGTTTGACACACAAAATGGGAAATAAAAATCAAAAATTAAATTATAAACATGGTGACATGGCCTCAAATAATCTTGCATTGACACAATATTGTGGGGGAGGGTTCTCTAAGGCTTTAATAATTCTATTTTCAGAAGTTTTAATGCACATTTGTGTCAGTTTTTTTCACTTAAAAATACAAAAAAAACCCCAACAACCAAAAAACCAACCTGTTTAAGGCCCCAGGTCACTCTCAGACATGTACATCAAACAAATCAAAATAGAACTATGTGTATGCTGAAGCCAGTAAACGAACAGCATACTCTCCAATGCTGAGCTGCTGGGACCCCAGTGCAGGATTTCTGCATTTCGCCAGCAACAGCGGGTGACGCTGCAGGCACCGGAGCAGAGCGCGGTCCAGCAGCTCCCGAGAGCCAAGCCAGCTTGGAGATGCAGCCAGGGAAGGATGGAGCCAGTTGAATAAGGGAGGAAATTGCCCCAGACATTGCTCCTTTCAAAGAAAGAAAACAAGAGTTTAAATCCGTATGGCCTCCCTCTGATCTGGTTACGCGAGCAGCTGCCCAGTGTGTAAGAACCTCATAGATGTTAAAGAAAGAGAGGAGAAATGAAACCCAATTTAGATAACAATTTCTGAGGTTGTGGCCACATATTTGCCTAGAGCACCCCGCCCATCCAAATCCAGAAGGTTACCATGGTGACAAATTTCAGCTGTAGGTAAGAAGAAAATGTTTCTGTATGAAAGCCATTTTGTAGAAACATAAAAACCAAAGATTAAGCCCCATCGCACCATTTATAATCTTTGTTGCCATATATTCGCAATTAGATGAGCTTTCTCATCTCAGGAATGGTTAATCACAATGCAAATAAGCTGCTTTTGTTTTAATTCATGTGTTCTGCTAATGGAGTTCTTCTCCGTACAGTAAAATAACGTTCCCAAAATTTACCAAAAAATGGGGGTATTCATTTGCTTCCAAACTGTGTCGAAGGGTGTTATTAATACTTTTGATTCTCAGAAGATAGATCTATTCCATTGCCTGATGGTGCATTAGAAGAGAATTATCTTAAATCATTTTTGGATCCGATCCACAGCACCTTAAGCACGGAGAGTCCCCACTGCAGCCCACATGACGAAGGCACAGTGGGGAGCCGAGCGCAGCTGGTATTACAGACTTTCTCTCAGTAACTCAGGGGAAGGCTACAGCCCAATGCTCACACATTCACTGGGCCTGAACCATATATCAGCTCTGGAAAGCCACCACAGTAAACTCCCTCTGCACCCATCCTGGGATCCCCAGGTAATTGGCATGTATCGAGCTGCCATTTCCTCAGTTGTCCCAGGCTGAGCAGCTCTGCTCCCGCTGGTTTAATTTCTCTCAGGCTTAGCACAGCAGCAGGCGTAGGCAGTCGCACAGCCTTGGACCACACCGTATCATCACCTAGGGGCCAGGGGCAGAGTGCCAGCTGCCAGAAGCTCCTGTAAGATTACCGACCTTAACACCACTGAGGATCTGGCTTTGTGGCATTCAGCGATGCCTTTCTCTGCAAACTTTTCCTCGCCTGCTGAGTCTCACACAGACACCAACATGCCTGTGGCTGTAAAACCATTCCCCGCAGCCACAAGCACACCTAGCACTGTGGGCAGGGCACGTGACATCACATACGTGACATCCTCCTCCTCGTTGCATATGGGCAATTTGTGCACAGCCAGTACTCTGGCTTTAGTAGGGTCAAATGAGCAACAAGACAGCACTCATGCTGTGGAATAAAACCATGCTTTAAGCAACATATCCTTTTTGTAAGAATTGGGGGTTGTCACTCCTCACTACTAAGCACAGGCCCACGATGTGATTGGCAATGCATTCCCACCTCCTTTTCCTCCAGCGCAGGAATGAAGCCTTGATCTTTCCTTCTCCCCATGAGCCCATGCAGCCATGTACCACTTGGCCATCCCCTGTCAGCACACACAGCCACATCGCAAGCATTGCAGAGCACTGCAGGTATTCTCCTTTCAAAATACCTACAATCTGAAATCTCA
Organism: Balearica regulorum gibbericeps; assembly: GCF_011004875.1. Lineage (NCBI taxonomy): Eukaryota > Metazoa > Chordata > Aves > Gruiformes > Gruidae > Balearica > Balearica regulorum. Next base: position 54,802,571 of record NC_046184.1, read on the forward strand.
ACATCCTGCTTTATTTAGCCCTCAAATTGCCTTTCAGTAGTCACTGAAATGTGGTGATTACAATCCATTTATTGTGTAAGGATTTACAGTGAACTATGCCACAGTGAATTGTGCCAGGTAATACACAACCAAAGTTCAGCCCTTGCCCAGCTAAGAGAGGTGCTCTCTGGGTAATGTATTATGTCCTCTAGCCATGGGAGCAGAAGAGGGGGCAATCACTAGCCAGTAAAACCAGCAGCAGTTTTGAGTCTTTATCATATAGCAGCAAATATGCCCTTGTGGTTTGTGACAGGGTGAAGATCCTTGCTGCTCATCTTTCTTCCTCAGATTATCATAGAACCATGAGTAATGTTTGTACTGGAGAGTCCAAGTTAAGCGAAGGTCCAGTCTGGTCAGAGTTCGGATGGGAGCAGGACTCTGTAAGCAGTCATTTCATCCACGTCAGTAGGACCAGGTGTTAAAACCTGTCTCCAGACATCTCCATTTCCCACATCCTCATCCAGGACCAGCACCAGCTGCGCTCAGCTCAGCCACCAGCCCTCTCACTGTCTGACCAGGCTCAAGCCCAGAAGTCTTTGCCCCATACAAATCTCTGCTCCACTTCCAGAACTGGTGGGTATTATCCTGGCAGCCCAAGATAGCAATTCTCCATGGGAAAATCATGTGGGAGGAGGGACATTCTTTCGGGAATCCGACTTTTCCTGGTGCTGGCAGTTGCCTTCCTTCTGGATGAAATAAGAAGCTAAGGTTCTTTCTGCTAACAGTCGTTAAATAACTTTTCTCTTTTTTTCCTAGTACCATTTCAGTATTTTGATCAAGTTCCAGCTTGGTTTAATTACATACTTTCTATCTGAATTCCTGCCCAAGCTTCATTTAGAGAAATTATTCATTTCCCATCTTCAACATTATTATTATTATTATTGTGCTTATTTGCATGATGTGCTTAGCATTCATTGTACACATCTTCAGTACTCTGATGGGCTCATCAGAGTGGTGCCGGTAGGATGGAACAGAAGAGCCCTCCTTATCCACCACTCTGAAAAATCAGCCCTCCTCCCCATCACATATGGGCAATTTTGCAATGCTGCAAATTAGGGAACGTTCACAGTCACATCTGAGGCATCATAAAAATATTACCAATTCCTCCTCAGGACATGCCTGAATGCTGAACAGTAACATTATTTAATGTTATTTAATCTTTATCAGACTGGAAATAACAAGTCAAAGGGAAAAATGTTCATTTCAGACTATTACATTTTCCAGGACACATCTTCCCAGCAGTGAGGAAAACAAGGAAAAATTGGGTGAGACTGGCAGAAGCACATACTCTGGGAACACTTCTCACGTTTCCTTGCAAGGATAAAAGATTTGAGCAGTCTTCGTCTCACATGACCATCTTGTGTGAATCTCATGCAGTATGTGGTTTTCTGTCATATGGCAATGGATGCCTACAGAGAATTCCAGTTTATGAAACTTAGTCATGTTGAAAGTGATGTTTTCCTTGCCCCAGTGATTTGTTTTCTACCCAGCTGTTTTCAGCAGTATTTAGACTTCACTTCTCCTCTCGATATCTCTCCTGTAGCCCTCTGGGGTCTACCATACAAGATCAGAGAAGTGCACTTTTTCCTTCTTCCCATCTCACCCAGGGACTTAGTTTGAAACCCCCTGGAGACTGGCAAAGACCATTTTGCCATTTGGCTGGCTCACTGACAGAAGGGCAGGAGGAGGACAGCCAGAGCAGAGGAGTACATAAGCCCACACATGCACACAGCTGTGATCATTCCCAGCACATGAGGTCAGGCAAGCATTATTTAAAATTATAATGAATATAAAATGGATGATCTAACACCAACTGCATTGCATACTTCTGTTGGGTAATAATATCCCCTGGACAAGAGAGAGCCTTGCATAAATGTCAGAAATGGAGCAAACACCCGGACAACCTATCTTAATACATCAACTGCACTCCAGCTCTTGGGGTTTGTTTGCTTTTTGATGTGGATTAGGATCTGATTCCAAACACAGGGCATCAAAATCAAAGCACCAGCAGCATCCGGACAGGGAGCCCTGTATGAGACAGCTCCATCTGTATCTAATCGTGGATAGACACAGAGCAGTCATGGAGCAGAAGATGGCATATCACTATCCAGTTGGAAATCAGCCTCTTTCAATGCTGAGATAAAACACGAAACAGTTTCAGTGGCTTCAGTCTGAAGGGCAAAAAAATTTCAGTGAGGTAACGCCTGATCCTCTGCTTCTCACATGCACTCCTTCCTGTGCTATAAGTTATTGCAATCTCTCTTGAGAAAGCAGAAAGCCCCTTAGAGGCAGGAACTTTCAGTGTCTGTAATATCAAGCCATGTTACCAGCACCTTTCGAGCCTTGCCTTGGGTTAGACACACATTTATTCTACAGATGACTGGAACTGATTTAAGACATTAGCATTCCTCAGATGCACGTCACCCCCAATCTCCTCGCTCCTATCAGTAGGAACCTCACTCCCACTGCCAGGAGGACAGAAGGTGTAAGCATTCCTCATCCACTGTCATTCAGAGCCCATTATCTGAGCTTAAACTGCTGGAGAAGGTGCTCTGGCATTGTGCTGTAGCACCCTTCCCATCGCACCAGCGCACCTGGGGAGGCAAAAGTCTCCAGTGCTGGGGGAAGCTGAACAATCAAAGATAGAAACATCTTAAACTACCTTACCTAGACCCAGAGAAGAAAGCCTGTCCATATCCTTAAACATCTTGCACATCTAAACTCACGCAAGATTTATCTTCTACTCAACACATGTGAACATGTATATGTCCCACCCTGGCATTCAAATCTCCTCACAGCACACAGGTGTGAATCTCCCCAGTTATACAATTCCGAGTCATCACACCCAGCACAACTCCTGTGATCCCGATGGCTTTGTGAGCATTGCACTCTAGACTACCCCAGACCCTGAGGTTTACATTTTTTTAAGCACATTCTAGCTTTCATGACAACGTGGCAAATTTGCAAGCAGACAATGGATGTTTGAATACCAGATGACAAATAAAAAGAATCCTAAATGTCTTGCTTTAGGTTGTTATTGGTGGTGGTTTAATCTGGTAATTTTAAAGGTAATCTCATTTTGGAGGGGAGGCTTGGCACGTGATTTCTGTATGTTTGGGTTGGCAGCATTGTACACATGTATGTTCAAGGACTTGCTTGTTATGGGTATGTTTATGCAACATATTTCTGGTAGTCACAAGCTCATGCTGACCCATAATAGCCCATGTAGACATACCCTGTGATTCCCTGAGGAAAGAGGTCTTTGCTTTGCTCTCTTTGCTTGCTACTGCAGAGACCGTCCCAGCTCTCAGTACAGCTTGAGAACTGACTTGTCTGTGGTTTGCTCTGAACATGTTTGGTATTAAAGTGTCACTCTTCCCCCAAGCCATTTCATACTAAAGTCATCCCCTTTCCTGCCTCACACGACTTCAGGGTTGTAGAAAGCTGAGTCAATGACTTTTTAAAACAAAAATTATGCTTTGTTTTTCCAGTAGATTCTTTCGGCTATCAATAGGTTGTTAAGACTGAAGAATCTACCTCTTTGCTTAACTCTCAGTGCAGTTACCTTTAATTTGCCAGAGCCATGATGCTGCCCATATCCTGCTTAACTTTCTAGTTCCCTAAACAAGGTCCTATTTAGTTTGGAGCTCATTATGGCTCTGGTTGTATGGGGCATCCTATGTACAAGCAGTGAATGGTCCCTGCACTGATGGCAGTCCCTTCCCCTTTCTGTAGCCTCATCTTTGCCATCATGGAGGTTTCCCACGTGGAAATGAGGGGAATTATGCATAGTCTGACATAACACAACTATGTCAGCAGGACTTCACAGCCCAAAAGCAGCATTACTCAATGCTCTTGTGTAGAAATTCCAACTTGGCTTGGGGATGTTTAGACTATACATTTTTTTCTTTTTCTCTTTTTTAATGTTACCTATTTGTTTTATTTAATTCAAGGGCTTAGTCAATCCTATTAATATTGGCTTTATTAAGCATTCTTTCTTTTTTTTTTATAAGCCCAAAGCCTACATTTGTGTCCTACTGTCCTGATTTCGGCAGGGATAGAGTTAATTTTCTTCCTAGCAGCTGGTACAGTGCTGTGTTTTGGATTTAGGATGAGAATAATGTTGATAACACCCTGATGTTTTGGTTGTTGCTAGGCAATGTTTACAGCAAATCAAGGACTTGGCTTCTCAGCTTCACATACTGCCCCACCAGTGAGGAGGCTGGGGGTGCCCAAGAACCTGGGAGGGGACATGGCCAGGACAGCTGACCCAGACTGGCCAAAGGGATATTCCATACCATATGATGTCATGCTCAATAAATAACTTGGGGAAAGCTGGCTGGGGGCTGGGATACTGGCTTGGGAACTAGCTGGGCATCGGTGGTCTGTAGGTGGTGAGCAATTGTGCTGTGCATCATTTGTTTTGTTGTATCATCATCATCATCGTCACCATCATCATCATCATCATCCTTTTCTGTCCTATTAAACTGTCTTTATCTCAACCCACAGGTTTTAGCTTCTTTTTTTTTTTTTTTTCCCGATTCTCTCCCCCATCCCACTGTAGGGGGGAAAGTGAGCAAACGGCTCTATGGTTGTTTTAGCTGCCTGCTGGGTTAAACCACAACACCTATGCAAAAGGCAGTTGTGCTCTGATAAGGCTGTGGTAACATGTTAGTAAGGAGACTTCAACTGGCAATCCAAAAAGGAGTACTAGTAAGTAGCATGGTCACCATTAAAATTTCCATTAAAACAAAGAAACTACATGACTGAAATAAAGACCTCACAAAGAAGACCTAGATTTGCTCCAACAAAAAAAAAAAAAAAAAAAAAAAGGAAGAAGATAAATTAAAGAAGACTGTGCAGATACTTGTGGTTTAAAAAGTGACCAACAATTATCCTAATCATAACCACAGAAACAGAAAGAAACTCCTCCTTTATGGGAAGCTGAAACTCAGTTTCTGGATGGCTCCAAAAAGTGATGGAAGAATTTCTCATAATTTCTGGGGTGGGAGCTCATATCAAAAGTCAGCAAAAGGTATCCTCTGGATACTGGAGAGGGAAATGACACCGTGTTCTTCAGATGGGACCAGGTATTTTCCAAAGCAGAAAAAGGATGAGGCACCCAGAAAAACGAATAGCAGGAGAAACAGATGTTTACAAAGTAAAAACGGGATTTGTGTGATACATGTGATATTGCTAAAAATCTGAATGCAGAGGAGACAGAATGCCTGCGGAGGGGAAGAAAGCACAGGGTCTGGAAGGGCGGTTGAATCAAACCCTGCAGAGGGAGGGACAGGGTTTGGTGGTTGGCAAAGGCGGTGAACTGGCACTTCTAGAAAAAGGAAGATAATTACAAGACACAGAGCTGAAACACAGTTGCTCTTTACAAAGAGAATTGCTAATGGGTAAGATGAGCCAGATAAAATGCTGCTGTAGTGAGGTCACTATCAGTTCGCATAGCTTGTTGCAAACACTTCATGCCCTTCCTCAGTTTAAAAGCAGCAGAGAGACTGAAAGTCGATAATGCAACCAGGTGAGAAAGAAAAAACAAGTTTGGTAAATTCTGCAGAAATACCTGCAAAGATCAGCTGAGGAGCTGGATGGAAGCTTCAGTGAGGAGCAATCCTAAAGCAGAAGGAAATAAGGGAGAGCACCTGGGAGCTGATGTTTGAAAGAAGCAGCAAGCAGAAAAGGAATAAAAAGCTACCAGGATTCCCTCTAGAGCTCCCTAGAAAGCTCACCCATTTTATTAAACCACAAGATCTCATGAAACCAAAGCAGCCTTGGCTCTACTTGCTGTTTCACACACACACACACACACACACACACACACACCCTTTTTTACTCTCCTTGTTCTCTTCCAAACAAACCAGCCAAAGAAAAAGTGTTTCATTTCTAAAGAGTCCTTAATCAATACCACCATTACCCTGTTCCCAAAGCATGGTGATACAGAAGCCACGAGGCCACTGGGACCTGCTGAGTAAGAAGCACTAACATTCATGGCGCAGCAGCATACAGCCAGAGATCAGTGTAGGATCACAGAATGACACAGGATGCTGCTACTCTGCAGCAGATTTCAGGAAACAGAATGCCCAGGGCTACAGCATATGCATTCACAGAATCAGGGTGGGATACATCTGTTGACCACTATTTTAGCCTGTACAAGTGCAAATGTTAGCCACGGTCTCAGAAGTATTACCCTAATGCGCATCCCAGTCTTTGAAAACACCACCTCTTCTCCAAACGCAAGTGGGCCACTTCTCATTTCCCCGGCAAGCTTCAGCTTCGCAAAAGCTTTGTTTTTCAGGTGTCTTGATAAACACACACCATCTCTACTCCACTGCTGCTCCTTCCATTCCAAAATAAATGTGTGTAGCAGCAGGATTTCATTTGGGGAAGAACAGAAAAGCAATTTTGAACAAAACACATCTTTAAAACACTTCTCAGATCTGATTGCCAGGCCTCTGGCAACCAGCACAGTTGTCCAGGGCTCTGATACTAAGCCATAAATTACCTAGCCAAGAGCACCACAAGCAGAAAGAGTCAAAGTAAAACAGTAATAAAAAAACAAATGTGATAATAAAAGCAGTTGTCTTCCTCCACGACTAAAATGCCAGAGTAGCAAAGTTACAGTATGACATTACATAGGGGTTTTCTAAGGGGACAGATGTGAATTGTGTTGTAGATCCAAATATTTCTGATTGTCCATTCTGTTCCAGTTCAGATCAGTATTCTATAAGATATAACTTCTGAGCGGTACTGGAAATCTCAGTCCAGTTCTCATGAAAACAGCGTCCTCATTGGAAATGTACCACCTCATATTGTAAGGATGAGAGGAAAACCAGCAGAAGTCCAAATGAAAACTTGCATTTTCTTATCACTAATTTTGATATTTTAAAAAGCATTTGTAGAAACAGCTAGACTGGCACAATTGTCTCTATGTACCAAATGCAGTTGCCAAGACAGGGACTCTAATCACACCAACCTGTTTCAATCTGTCCAGGAGGGAGTATATTTAGAAACAAGGACAAAGTTCATTTTCATCTGGCTGCAGAGATTAGATCTGTTGAGAAATGTTATCTTCCGTTCACATTAATATCTAACCATATTAATTCTCAAGATAGATCAAAATGTAACTAAAACAAAGTTGGGGTTTTTTTAAAATTCAGAAATAATTTCAGCAGGGTTCTACAGGAATATTCTATCTCAATCATTTCAAAATGATACCCCCAGATTTCAGTGTTTTTCATGTACATTAAAAACAACTAAAAACAATAAAAACAATTGTCATTTTAACCCAAAATCTTAAATATCCTCATTTTAAAACACTGACAAATTGGAGATGAAAAAAAAGACACACAAAAATAGACTGACCTTCTTGTAAAGCTTCAGAAAAATATAAGCCTATTGGAATCCACCTTTTTCCATTAATTCATTCAGGTATAAGAAACTGGTACCTTCTAGTGACCAACTTTATGACCAAAGGAAAAAAAAAACCAAACCCCACACAAAAATCTCCATACTGAATTATCATTTGGAATCATCATTTTGGATCGCCCACTGGAAACTAAGCTAAGACTTTATTTTAACCATTGCTTAGTAAAAGAAAGTGGCTGTTCAATTTCCATGAACTCAGAAAGAAAGATTTTGTAGTCTCTGCTCCCATCACAGCTTCCAGTCATAAAAGAGACCTTGTCAGAATTCACAAAGCATATAGTAGTAATGGACAGATCTGTTGGTTTTATTCCTTTGATCTCTCTGTTTCTCAGTGTTAATTTTTAATTTGAATGACAGCAGTTCAGAACAACCTCAACGTTTGTGTGACCCAGTGTTGTGGTTTAACCCCAGCTGGTAGCTAAGCACCACACATCCTGCCAATGGGATGGGGAACAGTATGGGGAAAAAAACCTCATAGGTTGAGATAAAGACAATTTAATAAGATAACAAAGGATAACAATAGTAATAGGAAGAAGAACAACAAGAAGAACAAGAACAAGAATTTATTACTATTATTTTATATATATAAGAAGAACAACTGATACACAAATGCAATTGCTCACCACCTGCGGAAAAAAATCCCGATGCCCAGTCTGTTTCCAAGCAGCGATTGTGCCTCCTGGCTAGCTTCCCCCAGTTTATATACTGAGCATGACGTTATACGGTATGGAATAGCCCATTGGCCAGCCTGGATCAGCTGTCCTGGCTGTGTTCTCCCAGCTTCTTGTGCACCTGGCAGGACATGGGAAGCTGAGAAGTCCTTGACTTAGTGTGGACACTACAACTACCTAGCAACAACTAAAAACATCAGTGTGTTACCAACATCATTCTCATCCTGAATCCAAAACACAGCACTATACCAGCTACTAGCAAGAAACTTAACTGTATCCCAGCCAAAACCAGGACACCTAGTCAAGCAAGTTATTAAAGATATAAAACTGAAAATAGCCTTGATTGCGGTAAATACAGCTATGTGCTTAAGGACTTTATTTACATAAAAGTTGAGAGGCTTTAGGAAAAAAAATAACGATGACATTTGTTAACTCCGAGGATTGGACAGGTCTTGGTTTTGCTTTCAAGAATCTGACCATTTCTCTAGTGAATTTTTAAGGGCGGCAATACCAAACAAGATCAAGAGATGGCAGCATTGGTAAAGCATCTCACCGCTCAGCCTCACTCCCTTTTCAGTACTGGACCAGACTTACTCATTAATACATTGTCTCACTGTTGCTAAAATCCTAACCTCAAAAAATGTTCTGATAGAGCATTCCCTGAATTGCTGTCAGTTTGCAGATCTTGTTTATGTGTGGTAAAAATATGGACTGGCAAAAAAGTATTAGAAAACAGGGAGAAACTATTCTTCTTAATGGAACACAGGTCAGCTCTCCAAGAGTGGAACCGCCAAGGCACGTTACTGTTACATGTATAATTAAGATTAGTAATTGCCTGAGATACAGTAGGCCCACAATGTTCAAATCAGAACTATATCTAATTGTAGTGTTGCTGCAAAAGCACATAATTCTGCACTGGCAGAATTTGGGGTTTTTTTAATCATGGGTCAGTCTACACACCACCAGGCCTGCTGGGAATAGACAGAGTATATCTGTCTCAGAGAAAAGGATCTTTGCACAGGATTAGCAGAGCTCACTGAAAGAGCTTTAAACTGAACTTGAAGGGGGAGAGGGATAAAACCAGGCTCACTAGAGATAAGCCTGGGGGCGGCACACCAATGTTTCAGGGACAGTGTTCTAGCGAGGTCTTTTGGTCTGCCACCTCAGTAGAGGTAAGGGATGGAGATTCATGTGGCAGCAAACATGTAAGGGTTATTGATGTGTTAGAAACCACGGAAGTGCCTGAGAATGGTCACATAGGAATTAGGGCTTCCCTCCAAAAAGGTGACAGGATCAATAGCCCAACTGAAGTGCGTTTACACCAATGCACATAGCATGGGCAACAAACAGGAGGAGCTGGAAGCCACTGTGCAGTGGGAAAACTATGATATAGTTGCCATCACGGAAACATGGTGGGATGGCTCACACAACTGGAAGGCTGTAATGGATGGCTATAAACTCTTCAGGAGGAATAGGCAAGGAAGGAGAGGCAGTGGGGTCACCCTATATGTCAGGGAGTGTTTTAATTGTCTAGAGCTTGATGACGGTGACAATAGGGTTGAGTGTTTATGAGTAAGAATCAGGAGGAAGTCCAACAAGGCAGATGTCATGGTGGGATACTGTTATAGACCACTCAACCAGGATGAAGAGGCAGATTAAATACTCTCTAAGCAGCTGAGAGAAGTTTCATGATTGCTAGCCTTTGTTCTCATGGGGGACTTCAACTTACCAGATGTCTGCTGAAAATACAATATAGCAGAGAGGAATCAGTCTAGGAGGTTCCTGGAATGTGTGGAAGATAATTTCCTGACACAGCTGGCGAGGGAGCCAACTAGGGAAGGTGCCCCGCTGGACCTGTTGTTCGTGAACAGAGAAGAACTTGTGGAGGATGTGATGTTTGGAGGCCATCTTGGGCACAGCAATCACGAAATGATAGTTTTTGATTCTCAGAGACGTAAGGAGTGGGGTCAGCAGAACTGCTACCTTGGACTTTCAGAGGGAAAACTTTGGCCTCTTCAAAGGCCTGGTTGACAGAGTCCCTTGGGAGGCAGTCCTGAAGGGCAAAGGAGTCCAGGAAGGCTGGACATTCTTCAAGAAGGAAATCTTAAAGGCACATGAGCAGGCTGTCCCCATGTCCTGAAAAACGAGCCAGCAGGGGAGAAGACTGGCCTGGCTGAACAGAGACCTCTGGCTGGAACTCAGGAAAAAAAGGGGATTTATGTCCTCTGGAAGAAGGGGCAGGCAACTCAGGAGGACTACAAGGGCGTCATGAGGTTATGTAGGGAGAAAATAGAAGGGCTAAAGCCCAACGAGAACTTAATCTGGCTACTGCCATAAAAGACAATGAAAAATGTTTCCATGAATACGTTAGCAACAAAGGAGGGCTAAGGAGAATCTCCATCCTTTATTGGATGCGGGGGGGTGGGGTGGGTGGGGGGGTGGATTGGAAACATAGTGACAAAGGATGAAGAAAAGGCTGAGGTACTTAATGCCTTCTTTAATTTAGTCTTTATTAGTAAGACAAGTTGGTCTCTGGGCACCCAGCCCCCTGAGCTGGAAGACAGGGATGGGGAGCAGAATGAAGCCCCCATAATCCAATGGGAAATAGTGACTTGCTACACCACTTAGACGCAAACAGGTCTATGCGGCCGAATGGGATCAGCCCAAGTGTACTGAGGGAGCTGGTGGAAGTGTTCACCAAGCCACTTTCCATCATTTATCAGCAGTCCTGGCTAACCACAGAGTCCCAGTTGACCAGAACTTAGCAAATGTGACGCCCATCTACAAGAAGGGCTGGAAGGAGGATCTGGGGAACTACTGGCCTATCACTCTGACCTCGGTCCTGGGGAAGGTTACAGAGCAGATCATCTTGGGTGGCATCACATGGCACATACAGGACAACCAGGTGATCAGGCCCAGTCAGCATGGGTTTATGAAAGACAGGTCCGCCTTGACCAACCTGATCTCCTTCTAGGATAAGGTGAACCACTTAGTGGATGACAGAAAGGCTGTGTGTTGTCTTCCTGAACTTTAGTGAAGCTTTTAACACCGTTTCCCACAGCATTCTCCTGGAGAAACTGGCTGCTCATGGCTTGGACAGATGTGCTCTTCACTGGGTAAAAAACTGGCTGTGTGGCCGGGTCCAAAGAGCTGTGGTGAGTGGAGTTAAATCCAGTTGGTGGCTGGTCACAAGTGGTCTTCCCCAGGGCTCAGTCCTGGGGCCAGTTCTCTTTAATATCTTTATCAATTGTCTGGACGAGGGGATCGAGCGGACCCTCAGTAAGTTTGCAGATGATACCAAGATGTGCGGGAGTGTTGATCTGCTTGAGGGCAGGAAGCCTCTACAGAGGGATCTGGACAGGCTGGATCGATGGGCCGAGGCCAAGTGTATCAGGTTCAACAAGGATGAGTGCTGGGTCCTGCACGTGGGTCACAACAACCCCAACCAGAAAGCTGTCCAGTGGAAAAGGACCTGGGGGTGTTGGTCAATTGAATTTTATAAAAAAATATCTCTAGTTATCTCTTCCGTGTATCCAGCATTTTTTAAAATCTAGCGGAGTCCTATTCAGATCCAGGAAAATGGTAGTAGTGCAAGCTAGTCTTTTTGATTTCTGTAGGACTTTAGCCCACCTTTAAATGTAAACATTTGGTTGGACTATCTTGGAAGATAATCTGAGGTTCAATCTGAAAGATATACAGTGATAATTAGGCACCTAAAACATATAAGAGCTAGACTAAAAGAAATTTGATAACATTTTCATAAGTTTCACCCCACTACATGAACACATGCATGTTTCTGAGGTGACTGAGGTCACCATGAGATCTACTGTCAAACAATCATAGAATCATAGAATGGTTTGGATTGGAAGGGACCTCAAAGATCATCTAGTTCCAACCCCCCCCCCCCCCACCATAGGCAGCAACACTCTCCACTAGAACAGGTTGCCCAAAGACCCATCCTACCTGGCCTTGAACACTTCCAGGGAGGGGGCATCCACAGCTTCTCTGGGCAACCTCTTCCAGTGCCTCACCACGCTCACAATAAAGAATTTCTTCCTTATAGCTAATCTACATCTCCCCTCTTTCAGTTTAAAGCCATTACCCCTTGTCCTATCACTACATACCCTTGTAAACAGTCCCTCTCCAGCCTTCATGAAGGCCCCCTTTAGGTACTGGAAGGCTGCAATAAGGTCTCCCTGGAACCTTCTTTTCTCCAGGCTGACCAACCCCAACTTTCTCAGCCTGTCTTCATAGGAGAGATGCTCCAGCCCTCTGATCATCTTCGTGGCCCTCCTCCGGACTCCAACAGCTCCATGTCCTTCTTACGTTGAGGGCCCCAGAACTGAACACAATAATCCAGGTGGAGTCTCACGAGAGTGGAGTAGAGGGGCAGAATCACCTCCTTCAACCTGCTGGTCATGCTTCTTTTGATTCAGTCCTTATTGTGAAGACCATTTTGTGGTAGGCAATGTATTCATGACTCATGTTAGAAGTTTAGTTAAAGAAATACCTTTGAGGGACTTATAGTCATCCAGCTAACACTGTGGCCATCTCTCATGGTTTAATCTCAGCTGGCAACTCACCCACACACAGATGCTTGCTCACTCCCCCTCCCCCGCCCCCCCGCAGTGGAATGGGGGAGAGAATCGGAAGAGTGAAAGTGAGAAAACTCCTGGGCTGAGATAAAGACAGTTTAATAGGTAAAGCAAAAGCCATGCACGCAAGCAAAGCAAAACAAGGAATTCATTCACCATGTCCCATTGGCAGGCAGGTGTTCAGACATCTCCAGGAAAGCAGGGCTCCATCACACATAACTGTTACTTGGGAAGACAAATGACATCACTCCAAATGTCCCTCCCTTCCTCCTTCTTCCCCCAGCTTTACACGCTGAGCATGACATCATATGGTATGGAATATCCATTTGGTCAGTTGGGGTCAGCTGTCCCAGCTGTGTCCCCTCCCAACGTCTTGTGCACCCCTAGACTTCTCACTGGTGGGGTGGGGTGAGAAGCAGAAGAGGCCTCGGCTCTGTGTAAGCTCAGCAGTAACAAAAACATCCCTGTGCTATCAACACTGTTTCCAGCACAAATCCAAAACACAGCCCCATACTAGCTATTAGGAAGAAAATAACTATCCCAGCCAAAACCAGCACACCATACAAGCTAGGTATATTGTCTTTGACCTCATCACTTATGTCTAACACAGGCACCCAGTCAGAGAGGCTAGGAAGTTGCTTGGGACATGCTGTTTGTGCCCATGATCCACAGACAGGCACTAGGAAGGGGAATCAGTGATCCCACTGCAGGGGAGGGCCAGGTATGTACCCCCATGATGCTAGAGGGAGAGATCAAGGTACCAGCAGCCTAGGCTGTGGGGCAGAAAGGGGTGCTGTTCCTCTGCACCTCTCAGGCTGAGACTTCATGAGACACCTCAGCCAGTCTAAGAGTATGCTGCCTCCAAAGGGGAGCTCAGCTCCCCACCCACCCGCCCACACCTACCTATACCCTCCATCCCCTACAGCACCCATCTAGCCCTTTGGTCAATCATTGCAACTTGCTTAGGAGCAGAAAGTAAACCAAACAGTAGAGCAACAATGGTTCCTGATATTTCAGCAAGCTGAACGCTCACTAAAAGTCACCCAAGAGCCAAGGGGACAGAAGCACACCTGGGAGCAGGGGAAGGGAAAGCAGGACTGCCCCTCGATAGCCACAAGTGATTTTATCAGCTCCAGCTATTATGTGAAACATCACCCCTAATTAATATCTGAGGACTTTAGGCGAGGTGCTTTCAAATAACACCAGGCACAACTCTATGCTAGTGATGATGTAAACTTTAGCAGACCTATTGACCCACTTAGACTTACAATCTTATAGTAGACTTACAATCTCATGGTATGAAAATCTTCATTCCAAATATTTCTAGTCTTCTTTGCATGTTCAGAAATGCTACAGACTGCTTTTCTGTTGTGTGAAGAGCATTACCACATACCCATGCTACAGTGTTTTAACAGAATGATTGGTTTGTTTTTATCAACATCATCTAACTAGATCAAATCATCTTAACAAACCATCTAACTACATCAAATTAAGATTATGCTATGCATTCCACACACTATTATATATCTTCCTTTTGAAGCAAGTTCATACATACATCTGCGAAGAGAAATCTCAGAGATTCATCAAGAGGTAGAAAGTAAGCCTTTGCGAGGTATCTCAGTGCAGGCTAAGTAAATTAAAAGAGCATAATAAATATAAGTCAGTGCCCACTTTTCAAGCCTGTATTTCTCACAACCTCAGCAAAAAGAAAGCTAACAGCTGAAGGTTCACATTTTACATCACATCCCACAGAAAAAACCTATTCAGGTCATCAGCAGACAAATTGAACAAGAAATTTTACAGCTATGCTGTTTTGCATGTGTCTCTTTCATTTTGTGCATGGCTTCCTAATCTTTGATTAGAAAATTAGATTTATTGTTTTTCAAAATTACTTGCTCAGCAAATCCCAAGGGTGATTGCTTAAATGGTGGGGCTAAAAAATGTCTTTCCAAATTTTGTTTGGATTTTGGTTTTCTATCATCTGTAAAATATTAAGCCTGTACTTACCTGATTGCTATAGTTGGAATTATAAACTAATTAGAGGGAAAGTTTTTAAAATATCATGTGCAGTTATCTCTGGCAAAAAGACTGCTAGGCTCATGCAAAGTTTCTTGAAATTCTGAAATCCTAATCACTCGTGATGTGTGACTACAGCTTGTAGATTAGCTGCTTTCTCCACATAAGACACAAACTTTGTTAAAAACAAAGCAACCAGTGCTGGGTTAATTTCAGACTGCTATGACATTGTCCTAATTCCAAGGCACTCTGGACATTTTATAATAGTATTCTCAACACCTGAGAGTATTTCTAGCTGTAATTATAAATAAATATCCGAAGAATGCATGCTATACAGACCTGACTTTTCTTGATCAATGGCATTAAAGCTGTTTTAACACACAAACCTGATAACCCATAACCCATGCCACATTGGATTGACTCCAGAACAACAAAGGAACTGTTGACTCTTCTTCCATATTTCTGCTCTTCTGGAAGTATGCGAGCCTTTTAAATGATGAAAAGGCTTTTAAGACTGTAGACTGGCCACATAGCCAAAATACCACAGGGAGTTTTGTCCTGGTTTCAGCTGGGATAGAGTTAATTTTCTTCCTAGCAGCTGGTATAGTGCTATGTTTTGGATTTAGGATGAGGATAATGTTGATAACACCCTGATGTTTTGGTTGCTGCTAAGCAGTGCTTACACTAAGTCAAGGACTTTCCAGCTTCTCATGCTCTGCCAGCGAGAAGGCTGGAGGTGCACAAGAAGCTGGGAGGGGACACAGCCAGGACAGCTGATCCCCCAAAGGGATATTCCATACCATATGACATCATGCTCAGTATATAAACTGGGGATTGTTGGCCAGGGGGTGGTGATCGCTGCTCATGGACTGGCTGGGCATCAGTCAGCGAGTGGTGAGCAACTGGTTTTCATTTGCATCACTTATTTTTCTTGGAGTTTATTTCTTTCTGTTTTTGTTATTTTCCTTTTCATCATCATCATCATCATTATAATTATTATCATTGTCATTATATTTCAATTATTAAACTGTTCTTATCACAACCCATAAGTTTTCTCACTTTTACCCTTCCAATTCTCTCCCTCATCCCAGCAGGGTGGGGGAGAAGTGAGCAAGCAGCTGTGTGGTACTTAGTTGCTGGCTGGGGTTAAACCACAACGTTTTCTTTAAGTGAGTCTATTTTAATCATCTGAATCACTTTGCAGAAAAGCCCAAATGTTTGTGAACCTTGGTCAGGTGATAAAAATCTTTACTTTTTTTTTAAAAAGAGAGAGAGAGTAGGTTTCCCTACTGGTTTTTGATAAAACAGTTTGAATAACCAGCAGCTGCTCTAGAAATACCTGGGTTTATTCACATAGTCATAAAGAGATAACATTAACCTTTATGTAAATATTCTCTCACATATAACAGTGGAGAGGCACTCTACGCTAATGCTGGTGAAAACACAGATTTGCTCCTTTTACAACTTGTGCAGAGTGTTACTGCTGAATAAAAGAAAAGGTTTTCCACTTTTGTTTTTCAGAAGATTTTTCATTGGTTTTATAAGACTTAAAATTGAAATGAATACTGGTGTTCCTCAAACAGAAGTGAAAGAAAGTTAACATGGCACACAATAGACTGGGAATAGACTGAGAGGTACTCAGATAATACATAATTTTCCTGTTCTGGTTCTGGCAGTACCCATTACTCCCTGAATGCAGTATCAATTCAAGGGCTACTCAACAATCCCAGTTTTGTTAACTCACCTCAGGTGCGTTCCTGACCTATCACACAGTGCCAAGCCTGTTTCTTCTGCATCCTTATTGCTTCCTATCAGAAACTTTAGCCATTGATTCATTCCCTTCTCTTTCTGGCTTTGAAATCCAACTCAGCCATTATCCATGGAAACTGACTCTTTAAGTCCAGACTTCCACAGACCTCTCTCTGGACCCCGGAGGTTTCATCCTCAGCACCCTGAGAGGCTACTCAGGGATTTTCCATGGACAGGACAGCTAATTGTGTCTCATTAAGTAGTTTTTGTAAATAAAATGTGTTATTTAGACAAAGACAAACAGATGTTCCAATTTAATTTCATTTATGAGGCCAAAAGATTCTGACTAGTTAAATATCCAAGTAATTACATATCCCAGTGTGTCACTAAGCTATATTCACTTGTGCAGCAGCTATGTTGTTTTCCTGCCACCCCTCCACCATCTCCTTTCCCCATTTTTAAAAAATGGAAACTAAATACAGGCTTATTTCAGAATAGTCTTCTAGTCTGAAGGAGAAATTTGTCCTTCAACTGCAAATCTGCTCTGCTTTTTTTATTATTATTATTTGTTTTTTACATGTTAGCAATTATTATTGATGCATTCAGGAAAGAAAAGGGCAGAACTGTAGAGATGAGTAAGAAATGCCAGAGTCTGAGTTCTAAGAAAGTAGCTAGCTGGGTTATTTTATTATTTAGAAGGCAAAGGAAAAAATAGAGTCAACATAAAAAAGCTTTGAAAGATCACTTCACAGAATATAGAGACCAGAAGAAACATAATAAAATTTCAAACAATTCTGTTCCTACATTTCAGATTAACAAGCAAAATAAGCATTCAGCAACTGTATGTTTTATGAAGGGTAGGCCACCATTTACTCTGAGTGCAGAATATATATTCTCAGAAGATTCAAGTGTATTAGTAAATAAGTTAGAGTCCTTTAGGAAAGTTGCTTGTCAAATAATTTTTTTATTGTCCTTGATTATCTTGTGATAACTCTTCATACGCTTCGGCTCATTAAACTCACTCAGACCTCCTACTCTGACATAACTGAGAGATTTTTTTAACATGTGTTGTTTTTTTCCATAATTTGTCATAACTGAATGCTTTCCCTTTAGCAAACAAATGTTCTACTATGGAAATTTTAAAGAAAAAAAAAAGGTGCCTGAAAGCAGCCTCCCTCCTTTATTCAAAGTGGTTTAGGCTGTCATTACACCGCTATTTTAATCTGGCAGAAGCATGGTCTGCTGTTGAAAAGAGCGGGCTGGTTTTCCCTCTCCAGCTGTCTCCTGCCACTTCTTCCCACCACTTCCCTCGTGCCATTCATATGCCTGAGCCTGTGTGATGAGTTGCTTCAGGGAACCACTCTGGTTGAAAGCTAATTTTTCTTTTGCTAACATAGTTTTCCTCACTGCGAGGACTACAAACAGTAATGTTAGCCCAAGGGCAGTAACAGGAAAAGTGTCTGGAGCCAGGTACAGAGGTGACCAGGATTATTCTTCAATAGTCATTTAATAGTCAGTTTAAGCTAAATAGGAATTATAAAAGTTATTAGGTACTAGTGTTGGAGGTACTGCTACTGTTTTGAACAAAATAGTGATAACTTGATAGAAAACTGATTTTTGACAGAATTAATTACTCTGCTTTTTGTACCCACACACCTTTAGTTTTCCAACAAAGTCCAATTGCCTCAGAACCACACTACTTCAGTTTGAATAAATTCAGTAATAGTTACAGCTGCTGGTTATACAATCTAGGCAAGCCTCTGAGGATCTAATGGAATCCAGGTAGACTTGGCCTGCAGGCTTCAAAAGTGTCTTGAGCTATTAGGGATCCGTAAGACCTAAAGCTTTGGCTGCTGACTGACAGAGCTGGCCACAGCTATAGATCAAAGTTGTTTCAGCACAATCTACAGGATATTCTTGTGGCCAACTGCACCTCTGCCACTTTGGCTTCAAATTGTTCTATGTATTTGCCAAAGATTTCATTAACATGTGTATAACAAATGTATAATTAAGTGAACGAGGAACTATGAAATGTATTAGTACATTAAAAAAAGAATAGAATTGAAATCAATACTTAAATAAGAAAGACTGCTAGTTCTAAATTCATATGTGTGAATTCATGTCAAATTCTGTTTTCATACAGACATGTGTATTTGCCTTTCTTCTTTATCCCTATGATTTATTTCACCTAGTTTTGAGAATTCACTGGCATCTGCCATGATTACAGAAATTCACACAGGATTTGAAGTAGAACAGGTATTTGAATCCCTACAAGAAAGCCTGATAATACTCCTGGAAACCTAGGTGTAGCAGATGATAGCCAGAAGTTGGCATGCGATCTTTCTGCATCATCTCTCTTTAGATTCCTGAGAGCAATACTGTCATCCTCAAACATCTTGAAATACTTTAAAATCCTCAAGGTGGTCAGTGTAATTTCAGCTGAAAAATACATGCAGAAGTAGATACAGATATTGCAAGTGAAAGAAACATAAATTTATTCACAAATCTAACTCTGTCACAAAAAAATTGGATGAAAAATGTAGTAAGTACTAAAAAAAAATAGAAGGTTTAATTTACTGTATTTCTTCTGATAAGCTTTCTCAAAAAAGTGTTCAGTTCTACTCATGAGGCTCGAGAACAGACAAGTGTGGGCCACCTGGAAGTGGAATAGATTGATCAGGTGGTGCAAAATAATCTGCAACGGAGCTAAGAGTTGAGAGGGGATGGGGAGATGAGATGCAGGAGAGATGAGAAGGTGAATGAGCTGGAGGTAAGGAATTGAAAAAGCAGAGTTTGAAAGTTTCTCTTGGCAAGTGATGAAGCCTCCAGATCTCTGACAAAGGATGCTTACTAAGAGCTGAATACACTTGCTAGTTGCTGGCAGTACAAGAATGCTTCCTGGCATGCTCACATATGGCTGCTTACATAGGAGTAGTAATGTTGTCCTATACTTTTCTACGGTATAGCTTGACTCTGCTTTCAGAAAAGAGCACAACAATTTTCAAATTTGGAGAGAATGGGAATTTTTCTATTAAAACCAAAATAAGATCTTGGAAAGTCATTCTGCTTTCCTGTCCTAAAACTGACATATTGCTTATCACTCCCTTTTCTTAAGCTTGATGAAAATATTATCACCTTTTTGCTTGCATGTTGTTTTACGTTGACAGTCAAGCTCCTGTGAAATCAGAGTTTATGTTTCACTTGTTTTTCAGGGAATTAGATTAAGGGCTTTGCACGAGTCAGACAAATACATGCTATTTGTTGACTATTCTTATTTCATGACATTTCTTTCACATTAATTTCAGATATGGTTACAGAAATAAGATTGGTGTTCTGCAATGACAGCTAGGGAGACAGCAGTATCCCAAAATCTAACAGTAGTTTAACTGAGACACAGAATCATTACACATGCAATTCTAATGTAGCCAGTGTAGCCTGTAGTTGGCATCTGCAACAGTTGGCTTAAGTAACCCAGAGCTGGATGAGCAAAATAAACCAGAGGAATAGCTGCTGTTGTGTGATTTCAAAGCTCATAAGCAGGATGGAAGGAGGTAAAGAAGCTGAGGAAAGTGTCTTTGTAAGGATTTAGAAAAGAGTCAGGAAGAACAAGCACTGAAGCACGGGAAAGCATTTGAAGACTCAAAAGAACTGGGGTAAAAAAAAAGTGACAAGAAGAAAGGACTTGTGAACACTAAATATAAAGGAGCTGGATTTGCATGGATCTCTGCAGTATATGATCTCCAGGTCCCCAAGGCTGCTGGGGTATCTGGTAGCTAGAATTAGTGAGGTCTTGTTTACAGAACTGTGTGTCATTGCTTAGTTTTGTATAGTTGTACCCTGTGTATCCAGTAAGGCTTGTCTGTTAGATGACGGAGTGTCTTTGTCTCAATTGCTGTCTGCTTTACTGACCCCTGCCCTGATTTGTTCCTCTGGTAACCGCAAGAGTGCAGACTGTGCTCTCAGTGTCTTTCCAAGCATCATGGTGAGCAGGGTGGGAAGACATACAACAGCGTCTGCACCCAGGCTTGCAAGGTCACCTGGCATCTTCAGTCAGAGAGTCAAGGGAGCACCTTCAGGGCACTTTATTGATGTTCTTATGTGCAAGGCTGTAAATCATTTGCCCACCAGATTGATTTGTGTTGCTGAATGTGTGAGCCACTCATCTTGTGCTTCATAGTTTTGGTGTTCATCTTGTCTGTGTCAGACATTGACTACCAAAACAGGAAACATTGTTGATAATTTTCTTTGTTACTTATGACCAATGAAGGTGACATACTGACTGCTTGGTCATAACAGGAAAAATTGGTGATCTGAGTCACTGTGGGATGACATTGCATTTTCAGTGGACTCCAACTTGAATTTTTTTTATTATTATTTTCCTATTCATAATGAATGTAAACTTGTATACCACAAGTTTTATACCACAAGCTTATCCTTACTGCAGATTTCAGATTCTCTGAAATCATGTTGGTTTTGAATCCAAACTGTATCAAAATAATATTTGCTTCAGCTTTCTCTCTAAAAACTTGAAGAATGAGGATTAAATGGAAGTTAATTTCTTTCTTCCTAGAAATTTGTATGTTGTGACACTAAAGAGAGTCTGGGAACAAATTCAAGAAGAAACACTAAATAGCCACATGAAGAAAACAATCACTATCATCTGCATAACATAGGAACTATCTGAAAGTGGTGAAATGATAATATCGGAAGACCGTACTGGCTTTAAGAACTTCTTTAGTTGCTTCAGACAAGGCCCTCATTTGCTTTTCTTCACTCTGTAAGGCTAGAAACAGGGTAAAAGATGGATTGTAGTGATCTCATCTGAAATAGGTGGAAATCATTGTGACATGGCATCTCCATGATTTACTGCCATTTGTAATGAGACAAAGACAGGCTGAGAGAGTTGGGGTTGGTCAGCCTGGAGAAAAGAAGGCTTCAGGGAGACCTTATTGCAGCCTTCCAGTACCTAAAGGGGGCCTTCATGAAGGCTGGAGAGGGACTGTTTACAAGGGTATGTAGTGATAGGACAAGGGGTAATGGCTTTAAACTGAAAGAGGGGAGATGTAGATTAGCTATAAGGAAGAAATTCTTTATTGTGAGCGTGGTGAGGCACTGGAAGAGGTTGCCCAGAGAAGCTGTGGATGCCCCCTCCCTGGAAGTGTTCAAGGCCAAGTAGGATGGGTCTTTGGGCAACCTGTTCTAGTGGAGAGTGTTGCTGCCCATGGTGGGGGGGGGGGGGGTTGGAACTAGATGATCTTTGAGGTCCCTTCCAACCCAAGCCATTCTATGATTCTATGATTCTATGATTCTATAAAGCAGTGTGTGCAGCTCTTGTAGAGTTTGGCAAAGTGCTTCCCTTCTCTGCTGAGCAGTATCCAATGTCTTCATTTGATCAAAGCTAAATGTAGATGTCTTTATCAATAGGTGTTCTCACACTGAAGGAGTCAGGCACCAATCCTGGCTGACATGCCAGACAGGTCTAGTTCAGTATGAACAGCTTATGCTTTGGTACCTGCAGTCCTCATTGTTACTTAGAAAGCAGTATTTTTCTTTTCAGTATGGTTCAATATGCTGTATTAACATTTTCCACAGTGAGTGTCTGTATGAGTTGAGTTATCTGGTAATTCTGAATAACTTAAATTTCTCATAAAATTTCACACTATGTCATGAGGATGACTGGAAACTTACTTGTTTTGAAAGATTGAATGTTACTTGCAGTGTCTTGTAGAGACCTGAGGGCTACCAGTAGCATTTCTTAATGATTTATTGTTGCCTGAGGCCAGCTGAAAGGTTTTCTTGCAGGCAGTGCTGAAGTTTTTAGGAGTTGGCTGCTTGTGAAGGGGACATCTCTTCTGGGTAAAGTCGCTGTCCTGGTTCTGGCGAGGATAGAGTTAATTTCACAAGGAGCCAGGACAGGTGACCCAAGCTGGCCAGGAGCTATTCCATACCATGTGACATCATGCTCACCATAAAAGGGGGGCTAGTCGGGCAGGGGAGGGGCAGAGCGGTTCGCATGGTTCTGGGACGGGCTGAGCGTCTGGTTAGTGGGTCGTTGGATCAGTAAATTGTTCTCTGTTATCACCCATTGTGAATATCTGTTATCAGTACTGTTGTTGATTGTTTTCCCTCTCCCTTGCTGTCCCAGTAAACTGCCCTTATCCATTGTTTTTCCGTTCTCCTCCCCATCCCGCTGGGGGAGGGGTGAGTGAGTGGCGCGTGGTGCTCAGCTGCCGGCTGGGCCTAAACCACATCAGTCCTTTTGGCACCCAACGTGGGGCACGAGGGGTTGTGATAACAACAAGTCTGACCCAAGTGTGTTAAAACAAAATTGTTATAACCATTTATAATGTTATCAGTCACTGGTCATAATGATGTTCTGTTTGGTCACATGGCTCTGGTTTGTAAACCCGTGTTTACTCTATGTAATCCCTGCAGCGCTGTTTATCACCTCTGGGAGAGGGGTTCCTCTTCTCATATTGTTGTATTGTGTGATAATGACTTATGATAAGATATCGTCGGCAGTCATGAGTCTGAGCTGGTACTTGGACGTAGCATTTCTGTCATGCCCATACCTCAGTCAATATCTTTCAGAATTGATTAATAATTGCACCCAATCTATGGGGAAGACGGGGGGGATACCTTCTCCCACTCTTTCACCTCCCCTTTTCCCTTTTGGTTGGTTACAACAATTTTTGAGAATTTTGAATACCCTTGGAATGTTCAGGCCAGTATATTCCTATTGCTAGGTCTCCTGCATGTTTTCCAAGTCCTGTTCAGGGTTAGCAAAAATTGTTTCAAGAGTACCACCCAGGGATCTTCCCCGAGGCTGAATAGTCAGGGCTGGCATGGCATATGGGAGAGTATGGGTGAGTATCTAGAGACATTTTCACCCCCAATGGTTTGGAGCTTCACTCCCGAACAACTGCAAGACCCTGATAAAATGGTAGAATATTTGAAAGAAAAATGCTGTGGGTATTCTAAGGAGACACAACTTACTGCGCTGTGCTGGGCCCTGACCACAATCTATCAAACACTGCTTGATAGTAGACAGCACCATCCAGAGGGAGAGACCGGACCCACAGGCACTGCAGCTGCCCAGGCCCCCGCAACAGGCACTGCGGCTACCCAAGCCCCCGCAACAGGCACTGTAGCTGAGCCAAAAGATCAACCCATACCAGTATCAGTCGCCCCTATACACAAAAATAAATACACAAAGAAATCGGTTCGCTTAGTGAGAGATGATGATGAACCGGGACCATCACGAGAACAAGAAGAAGAGCCAGAACCAGAAGTGATCACCCAATCCCTGTCCCTGAGTGAGCTGCGAGATATGCAGAAAAATTTCATCCGCCTTCCAGGGGAGCATATTATTACCTGGCTGCTCCGCTGCTGGAATAACAGGGCCAGTAGCCTGGAACTGGAGGGCAGGGAGGCCAAGCAGCTAGGATCCTTGTCTAGGGAAGGGGGCATTGACAAGGCAATTGGGAAGAAGGCACAGGCCCTCAGCCTCTGGAGGTGACTCCTGTCAAGTGTTGAGGGAAAGGTATCCTTTCAGCAAAGATGTCATATGTTGGCCAGGCAAGCGGACCACCATGGAGAGAGGTATCCAATATCTGAGGGAATTAGCTGTGCGGGAGATGGTTTATTATGATCCAGACAACGCACAGTTGCCCACAGACCCCGATGAAGTCCACTGTACCCGACCCATGTGGCGAAAATTTGTGTGAAGTGCATCATCATCGTACGCCAACTCACTGGCAGTAATCGACTGGAAAAGTGAGGAGGCATCCATAGTGGATGAAGTGTCTGGCCAACTCCGGCAATATGAAGAGAGCCTTTCTTCCTCCCTTGTCTCGGCTGTGGAGAAACTGTCCCAGGACATCCAGCAACTCAAAGAGGATATATCATACTCCCCACCTGCACAGACCCGTATTTCAGCTGTTAGGAGTAAGCGTTTTTCTGCTCCGGAGAGGGGATATGGAGCATACACACCACGAGGTACCCTGTGGTTTTATCTGCATGACCACGGAGAAGACATGAGGAAATGGGATGGGAAGCCTACCTCAACCCTGTGGGCATGTGTACATGAGCTACAAGGCAAGACAGCTGTACAAAGGGACTCTTCCAGAAAGAATGCTACTCCAGTTTCCACCAGGCAGCCCCCCAGATCAAGTGGAAGGCCTGATTGCACTTATGATCCTCTTGAAGGGACTTCTAAGTCCTTTTTGCAAGAGATGAGTAGTGAATATGATGAGCAGGATTAGAGGGGCCCTGCCTCCAGCCAGGTGGAGGAAAGGGACAATAGAGTGTATTGGACTGTGTGGATCCGATGGCCTGGCACACCGGACCCACAAGAGTACAAGGCCCTAGTGGACACTGGTGCACAGTGTACCCTAATGCCATTGAACTATGAAGGGGTGGAACCAATATCTATTTCTGGTGTGACGGGGGGATCCCAACAGTTGACTCTGTTGGAGGCTGAAGTAAGTCTAACTGGGAATGAGTGGCAAAAGCACCCCATTGTGACTGGGCCAGAGGCTCCATGCATCCTGGGCATAGACTACGTCCGGAAAGGGTATTTCAAAGACCCAAAAGGCTACCGGTGGGCTTTTGGAATAGCTGCCTTGGAAGCGGAGAAAATTGAACCATTGTCTAGTTTGCCCAGTCTCTCAGAGGACCCTTCTGTTGTAGGGTTGCTGAGGGTTGAAGAGCAACAGGTGCCAATTGCTACCACAACTGTGCACCAGCGGCAATACCACACCAACAGAGACTCCCTGGTTCCCATCCACAAGCTAATTCGTCAACTGGAGGGTCAGGGAGTGATCAGCAGAACCCACTCACCCTTTAACAGTCCCATATGGCCAATGCCGAAGTCCAATGAAGAGTGGAGGCTGACGGTAGACTATCGTGGCCTGAATGAAGTTACACCGCCGATGAGTGCTGTGTGCCAGACATGCTGGAACTTCAATATGAACTGGAGTCAAAGGCAACCAAATGGTATGCCACAATTGATATAGCTAATGCATTTTTCTCGATCCCTTTGGCAGCAGAGTGCAGGCCACAGTTTGCCTTCACTTGGAGGGGTGTCCAGTACACCTGGAATCAACTGCCCCAGGGGTGGAAACACAGCCCCACCATTTGCCATGGACTGATCCAGACTGCACTGGAAAAGGGTGAAGCCCCAGAGCACCTGCAATACATTGATGACATCATTATATGGATCAACTCAGCAGAGGAAGTTTCTGAGAAAAGGAAGAAAATAATCCAAATCCTGCTGCAGGCTGGCTTTGCCATAAAACGAAGTAAAAGGTGAAGGGGCCTGCACAGGAAATCCAATTTTTAGGAATAAGGTGGCATGATGGGCGGCATCAGATCCCAATGGATATTATCAACAAAATAGCAGCCATGTCTCCACCAACCAACAAAAAGAAGACACAGGCTTTCTTAGGTGTTGTGGGTTTCCAGAGAATGCACATTCCGAATTACAGTCTGACAGTAAGCCCTCTCTACCACACAACCCAGAAGAAGAATGATTTCAAACGGGGCGCTGAGCAACAACAAGCTTTTGAACAAATTAAACAAGAAATAGTTCATGCCGTAGCTCTTGGGCCAGTCCGGGCAGGACCAGACGTAAAAAATGTGCTATACACCGCAGCCGGGGAGAATAGCCCTACCTGGAGTCTCTGGCAGAAAGCACCAGGGGAGACTCGAGGTCGACCCCTGGAGTTTTGGAGTCAGGGATACAGAGGATCCAAGGCCCGCTACACTCCAACGGAAAAGGAGATATTGGCAGCCTACGAAGGGGTTCGAGCTGCTTCAGAGGTGACTGACACTGAAGCACAGCTCCTCTTGGCACCCCAACTGCCAGTGCTGGGCTGGATGTTCAAAGAGAAGGCTCCTTTTACACGTCATGCAACTGATGCTACATGGAGTAAGTGGGTTGCGCTGATTACACAGTGGGCTCGAATAGGAAGCCCCAATCGCCCAGGAATTCTGGAAGTGATCACAGACTGGCCAGAAGGGAAAGATTTCGGAATGTCACCAGAGGAGGAGGTGACACGTGCTGAAGAAGCCCCACTGTATAATAAACTAACAGAAGATGAGAAACCATATGCCCTCTTCACTGATGGGTCCTGTCGCATCGTGGGAAAGCACTGAAGGTGGAAGGCCACTGTATTGAGTCCTACATGGCGAGCGGCAGAAGCTGCTGAAGGAGAAGGTGAATCGAGCCAGTTTGCAGAGGTGAAAGCCATCCAGCTGGCTTTAGATATTGCTGAAAGAGAAAAGTGACCAACACTGTACCTCTATACTGACTCATGGATGGTGGCCAATGCCCTGTGGGGGTAGTTACAGCAGTGGAAGCGGAGCAACTGGCAACACAGAGGCAAACCCATCTGGGCTGCCCTATTGTGGCAAGATATTGCTGCCCGGCTAGAGAAGCTAGTTGTAAAGGTACGTCATGTAGATGCCCATGTACCCAAGAGTCGGGCCACTGCGGAACATCAGAACAACCAGCAGGTGGATCAGGCTGCCAAGATTGAAGTGGCTCAGGTGGATTTGGACTGGCAGCGTAAGGGTGAATTATTTATAGCTCGGTGGGCCCATGACACCTCAGGCCATCAAGGAAGAGATGCAACATATAGATGGGCCCATGATCAAGGGGTGGACTTGAGCATGGACACCATCTCACAGGTCAACCATCAATGATGTGAAACATGCGCTGTAATCAAGCAAGCCAAGCGGGTAAAGCCTCTGGGGTATGGAGGACAATGGTTGAAATATAAATATGGGGAAGCGTGGCAAATCAACTACATCACACTCCCACAAAGTCGCCAAGGCAAGTGTTATGTTCTTACAATAGTGGAGGCAACCACTGGATGGCTGGAAACATATCCTGTGCCCCATGCCACTGCCCGGAACACTATTCTGGGTCTTGAAAATCAAGTTCTGTGGCAACATGGCACCCCAGAGAGAATTGAGTCAGACAATGGGACTCATTTTTGGAACAACCTCATAGACACCTGGGCCAAAGAGCATGGTATTGGGTGGGTGTATCACATCCCCTATCATGCACCAACCTCTGGGAAAATTGAAAGGTACAATGGACTGCTAAAAACTACCCTGAAAGCAATGGGTGGTGGGACCCTCAAACACTGGGACACACATTTAGCAAAGGCCACCTGGTTAGTTAACACTAGGGGATCTGCCAGTCAAGCTGGCCCTGCCCAATCAAAATTTCCACGCCCAGTAGAAGGGGATAAAGTTCCTGTAGTGCGCATGAAAAATATGTTGGGTAAAACAGTTTGGGTTATCCCTGCTTCAGGCAAAGGCAAGCCCATCTGCGGGATTGCTTTTGCTCAAGGACCAGGGTGCACTTGGTGGGTGATGAGAAAGGATGGGAAAGTCCAGTGTGTACCCCAAGGGGATTTGATTTTGGGGGAAAATAGCCAATCAATTAAATTGTATAATGTTAATAGCTATATACTGTATCAATGGTATGACCATAAGAATCACACAAAACTAATGAAAGATGGACTTTGGAACTAGAACTGACTTCAACTGATGCCCAGGAACTTCATCGGAAATCACATCTTTGACGTCCAGACTGTAAGCATGGACCATACCAGATACACCAGTCATGAAAAAACTCCGGATGCAGCGTGCAACAATCCAGCAGCACGCACCATTGTTCCTGCTCTGAGAGACTGTAATGGCAGATGGAACCCAAAGCCATGGACTAAATGAACTCGATGGACACTTTAGAGTGATGGCCCTTGGAGTAAGAGAATGGTGTCTGTGAAATAATCTGGGCATGATGTAGATGGTATAGAATAAGGGGTGGATAATGTCCTGGTTCTGGCAAGGATAGAGTTAATTTCACAAGGAGCCAGGACAGGTGACCCAAGCTGGCCAGGAGCTATTCCATACCATGTGACATCATGCTCACCATAAAAGGGGGGCTAGTCGGGCAGGGGAGGGGCAGAGCGGTTCGCATGGTTCTGGGACGGGCTGAGCGTCTGGTTAGTGGGTCGTTGGATCAGTAAATTGTTCTCTGTTATCACCCATTGTGAATATCTGTTATCAGTACTGTTGTTGATTGTTTTCCCTCTCCCTTGCTGTCCCAGTAAACTGCCCTTATCTATTGTTTTTCCGTTCTCCTCCCCATCCCGCTGGGGGAGGGGTGAGTGAGTGGCGCGTGGTGCTCAGCTGCCGGCTGGGCCTAAACCACGTCAGTCGCACTTGCCCTCTGTTGCATCTGCTTGTCAGATACCTCAGATATCTGTATGGAAGAGGATATCCATAGCTGTAGTTGGCCTTGCACCTTGCACTTTGGAAGGAAGTAATTCTCTGTGCTTTTATTTGATGAATTATGTATTTGTGTTTACTATTTGTCTACTTGAATCCAGGCAACTGTTCTTCCTCTCTGTGACGAGTTCACTTTGTGCAGGGACACCTTATGCTGCCTTCTGTGAAGATGAGTGGGACACCCACACACTGCAAGCTATTTTTGAGGCTGCCCTCCATGACAATGCTTGTATTAACTGATTTCATCTTCACGGGTTTTATTATGATCCTGCTTCAGAAAATGGAGAGTGAAAGTTGGGATTAGAGATTGCTGTGAGATGTTTTGAATAGCTCATTGCCCTTAAACCATGATCTTTTTAGCTCTTCTTGCCTATGGGGGCCTGGGAATGCTTCCCAGCTTCTGGGTTCAGCTACGCACCCCAGCTGTGTAAGGTCTATATTAAATGACATGGTAGAACTTCCTCCCTCCCCGTTTCTTACTTGCAATGCGCATCCGTAGATACCCATTAAGTGCAGCTGTTGTTGGTCCTCTCCTGCCTCTAGGCTCTTTCTGGGTTCAGCAGGTCTACGTACCAAGCTCTTTCCTGATCTGCATCCCTGGAATCTATAAGCCATGGAGACTGTCTTACCCAGATGGCAGGCAGTGGAAGGATCAGAGCCTGGAGGCAGTACCTTCACTCGCACCCTGTCACAGCTGAGCTCTACAGCCAAAGCTTTGGCTGGGAGAGGGAGGAGGGCTTAAACTTGGTAATTTCCAGCCCTCTCAGGATCCTTTCGTGGCAAGGCAAACTGTCCTCTGGTTGATCTCTGTGTTAAAACACTCTCTGAAGCAACAGAGCTTTTCCCATCCTTTCGCCTCTGGTTTTCTTGGCCTAGGTGTTCACTGCAGCCTCCCAGGGCATCAATCTCTGCAAATGTCTCACCAAGGAAAGCATTGCTGGCGGGACATCTGCCCCCAAATATTGTATACCCAGAGCCCAGATAGTATGCTGGCTGAACTACAGTTAGGGATTTCTCTGAGATGTCTGCAGGAGTCGCCTGTGCTGCAGGACAAGTGGATAAAATGGATGGAGACTCCCGGAGTAGGAAATGCCCCGTCTGTGGGACATGGCATGAAGGAAAGCATGTTGGTGGGGGTAAGGGAATGTAAGTGCAGGTCAGAGAAGTATAGCAGCAGAATAGGGGGCAGAGTGAGAGGAAAGGGAGCCTCATGGGAGGAGGCACAAGTCTGAGGGTACACATGTGGCAGGAGATTGGGCTGTAAGTTAAAAGAGAAAATGAGTGGAAGAGAACAGTGGGATGGCAAGATGGAAAAGGGAAGAGAAGCAGGTGGGAGTTGGAAAAATTAGAATGGAAAACTCCCTAATCCTCAAGACAGGATTCAGAACAGAGTTCTGCCTAGAGCAGCTAGGAGGAAGCCCATATTTGTGTGTGTGGATTTAAGGTTTGATATGAGGATGGGTTCCCTCTCTAAAGCTAAAACATGAAAAACTTTACTGAACAGGGTGGGAGTTTGAAAACATTTTATAATTTTGAAGACAGTATTGTTTCTCTTGCAGGGAGGGATGTGATAAAAGAATTTCACATCCTGGATTTCATATTATGAAAATGAGAAGAATTAGATGGAGAAAAAAGTGAGTTGTTCTTGAGAGATCTGTGGCCAGGATTGGACTAACAACTAAGAGGCAGTAGACAAGTGGGAACAGGAAAAAAACTTGGTGACATGTAGCATAACAACATACTGGAGTGGAGATTACCTCCTTGTAGTATAAAGAAACTTTATTTAACAATGCAGAGTTCTCTTCTTATGGCCAACAGCTGTGATATAACTAGTCTAACAAGTCAAAGGAGGTAAATTTGCTTGGGGGATAGCTGGCTGTTATTTATAGCACAAGTTGCTGAGTCTTCAAGTGTCTCCTAAGCCCTCACCATCCTTTTTGGAAGTATCATAGCAGGTGTTTTTTCAGGCCGTATCCTCTCCTGCTAATGCAGTTTTGGTTGGCCCAGGTCACCTAAGATGAATTATGCTCTTTTGAAAATACTTGAGTTTAAACACTGCTTATTTGAATAATTGCAGAAATAATTGCCAGAGGAGTTTGAAGGCCGAAACCTTGTCCACCTGTGTGAAAAGGTGAGGGCCTGTGTGCCGCTGAGAATTTTTACCATCCACATCTGCATTTATGTTAGCTTCACAATTAATGCCCTCCTTTCCTGTATTACAAATGAAGAAGGGAAAATGTGCAGTATTTTGGTAATTTCGGGTGTATTTTCTTTTGTGTAGTGGGACCAGGATGTTCTGAGGCAGGTGTAAGCTTTTGAAGGAGGTTGCCTAATGATGTTGTATATTCCTCTATTTACAAGACTGTGATGCTAAAGCATAGCAGTGAAGCAACAAATGAAAGGAAAAACATGCTACTCTCCACATAAGTGCTGGTGAAATGACTAAATTAAGAATATAGAATATGTAATCTTGAGAATTATGCTTATCATAATATGTTGTAAGGCTAGATGTGAAAGCAACATATCTCTGACCTCCTGCTTCAGGAGACTGTAGAACTGCCCTCAATGCTTTTTTTTTAATCAAGCTCAACTATTTCTCCTTAAAGTTTCAAAATAATATTCACTCTTGAATTAAAGATTCCAACGGATGTCTCTAGAAACACTGTTTCTATGACTAATTTATCTGATAGATAATATTTTGCACTGTATTTCATGTTAATTTATGCTCAACTTCCAGCTTTCAGAATATCTTTAACTGCTTTTCTGTGAGACCAAAGGACCCACTAAGGAAAAAATCTCACTACATTAAGTACGTCTCAGTTACTGTGAAGCAGATTCTTATCTTTCTATAGCTGCAAAATGTATTCATCTAGACAAAGAACTGATCTTTGTAAAAATAAAGTCAAGAAAGAAAAAGTTGCTATGTATAATTAAAATTTAAAAATACTTTGTTAACTAGTATTTTCTAAAATATTATAAACAGCATATTATAATTTAATGAACATGTCACTAACAAACATTTGAAGTTTGCATTGTAGCAATAATGCCAGGCTTTGAAGGATAGGGTTATTTGTGCCTGTGAGCAAAGGTCTGGCATTTTCTAATGTTTAAATAGTGAAAGTGTTCAAGCATGATTATTACCTCATTATTTTGAAGTATTTGTCCTGGTTTTCAGCTAGCATAGAGTTAATTTTCACAAGGAGCTGGGAGGGGACACAGCCAGGACAGGTGACCCAAACTAGCCAAAGGGATATTCCATACCATACAATGTCAGGCTCAGCATATAAAGGGGGCTGGCCAGGAGGAGGAGCCTCTGCTCAGGGATGGGCTGGGTGTCCAGTTGGGTGAGCAAATTGCATTGTGTATCATCTGCTTTGTACATTCTGTTATAAATACTGTTATTTTCTTCTTCGTTATACACAGCGATAAATTAATTGTCTCTTTTCTTTTTACATACATTTTATTTATATGACTCATTAAAGCAAAAGGTAAAAATTGGCTGCCTGCTGTATATTATGTCAATACTAAGCCTTTAAAAGCCAGAATAATTCAATTTACTATGCCAAAACTATCAAATTCCCTTAAACTGACTGACTCCAGGTCTTCTCCCTGTCACCACCTCTTCAGAAATGCAGCCACCTCTCAGCTCCACTATTCCTGGCACCTATCCAGCATGCTGAACTTGACTGAAAGTGAGCACTCCCCTTAGCAGATTTCCCCTGGCTCATTTTCAGAGATATGGCAAGATTTATGTTTTCGTTTCAAGACTGCAGAGGTGAATTTTTAAATAGGTAAATATTTATTTAACCCTTCAATACACTGGAACAAGTACATACACATAAAATCTATTTTGCTTAGCCACGTATTCATTTTCTTTGTGTATGGACAAAAGCCAAACAAATACTTCCCTACCCAAAACCCCACAAAATCTGGAAAAAAATAACCACCATTGACCAGGAGAGGGAGACAAATGAGAACAGCCAAAATCGGGACTGTCGGTGCTCATGCTTAAAAAAGGCATAATGTATTATAAGGACTTTTTTCAAGTCCTGTTTCAGAGAGGTCGGGTGGACATGCCCATTACAAAATAATCCGTATTCAATTGCAATGTAAAATGGTTTTCTGATTGCCTAAATTCCTGAAGGTTTCTACTTTTTTTTTTCCTCTCTCTCTTATCCCTGCAGTTACAGACAAAAATCCAAACTCCCTCCCTAGAGTATTTCAGAGATGGTCTGACCTGCCTTTTCCAAGGAAATCAAGGAGAAAAACCAAGGGAGCAAGGCAGACAGGTAGAGCAGAGACTTTCCCTTTGTCAGAGTGGCCTCTCAGAGCCAGAGCCAGGTCTGCCAACATTTGAAAGTTATACAGTGTGAAAATGAGGGGATGCTTTCGACCTTACTGAAAAAATGTGAGAATGCAAGTATTTTCTGTTGGCATGAGGGCTGGAGGCAATGGATAGGGTGGGGGAAGGGGAAGCTGTGCCTTATATAAAGGGGCTAGTCCCTTTCAGCAGACACAGTTTGCAGACAGCCTCCTGTGAGAGGAGAGACATTTTATTCCTCATTCTTTTAAATCTTCTCTGGTTTAAGGCTAGGCAGGAACTACCTGGTTTGAAAAGCAGCATTCTTCCACTCCTGGTGCAGGGGGTCCTTGAAATGGAGACCTAAAATGCAGTGTAACTGCAAACCACCACAGTGTAATGAATTCCACTAAATCCACATTGTTCAGACTTTACTTGTTAATGTGTACATGTGTGTGCATGCGCATAGTTGTACGCATATACAAATTTCCCCCAAGGTCATTGCTGCTCTTATTTTAGAGGAAAGCAGTGAGTAGATGTGTTTCCTCCAGCAGGCAGCAAGGATGGTGTGTGAACAGCCTTCTGTAAAACACTCTGCAGCTGGTGCTGGGAGTGCGCACGCTGTGGACAGAAAACTGGAGGAGGAGAGGTCAACATGCTCGACAGCTAGGCTGCTGCTCAGCAGCAGTCCCAACAAACTTGAAAAATAAGTCAACAGAAACCTCGTAAAGTTCAACAAAAACAAATGCAAAATCCTGTACCTGGAACAGATCAACCCCATGAATCTGTACAGATTAGGGGATCAGCTAGAAAGCAGCTTTCCAAAAATGGACCTATAACTCCCGGTAGGCAAGAAATTAAAACATGGCTGGCAGTGCACTTCTGCAGACATCAAGGCCAACTGCTGAGCTGCATTAGCCAGAAGCACAGCCAGCAGGTTCAAGGGAATTATTTCCCTCTATTCAGCATGTGCAAAATTGCACCATTCCAAAGTACCATGTCCTGGTTTGGGCTCCCCAGTGCTAGACCGATATTTGCAAGCCAGACCAAGCCCAGTGGAGGGCCACAACGATGGTTTTGGGCCTGAATCAGGTAAGGGGAGAAAAGATAGAAAATGCAGGAAATAATGTTGCAATATTGTAGCAACAATAGAACACCCTGTAGGAGAAGGTGATTTCATTTTAGAGAAAAATTGGTTTAATTTACTTATTTATATTCAGTCCCAGTGGTCTTGTCTTCCTTGCAATTACACTTAAAACAAGTGATGCCAGCTACCAAGTGTTCTTCAGTTTTCCTGGATTCATAGCTTTGTGTCAAGATGTTCTGGTAGATGTGGGTCTTTTGGTTTTGAGTATGGTTGGTGAAGGTTTTTTGGTAGCTCTTAGGAGCTGACACTAGTCTCTCCATCTTCCCATGTCTATGAGTCATTAGGATATACTGACAGTCTTCTGTGTCTGGAGAAGTTGCCTGTAGATGTATCCAGACCTCAATGACTTGCTCATCTAGGTGCCATCAACATATGCCACTTCATAGACATTTTTTTCTGCCATTCCTTCTAGTGCCATCACACCCATGCACTCCCCATTAATACCAACATTGTTTCTGTCCTCTATAAGACAGCTGGGTTTCTATAAACTGGAAAAGCGGCCATGGGGCAATCAAATTGCTGCCTTGTACTACCTATTGATAGTTACAGAGTAAACAGAACTGGACTGCTCTTGGGGGAAATTTTAAGTAAATATAAGGAAAAAAAAATCTTCACAGCAATGACACTCAAATACTGGGGTAAGTTGTCTAGAGAGGATGCAGAACCACCATTTTGGAGACATCAAAAATTTGTCTGGGCAATGCTGGGAGCAGCCTGATCAACCTGCAGCCTTTTTTGGTGGGAGGGGAGTGGAGGAAGATGGCCCAAGGTGGCCTCCAAAAATGCTTTCCAACTTAATTTATTCTGTGATTCATAACTCTGAGTCCCGTACTAGGTGCAGATGTCAAGGTGTTGGCAGTGGGGGGGGGTGCAGGGGTGGCTTCTGTGAGAAAAGGCCACTGTGCCAGAGACAGCCAGTTCCAGCTGGCTCCAATGGAGGAGGAAAAGGAGGAGGAGGCACTCCATGGCCAGACAGTCCCTGCAACCCATGAGGACCTGTGCCAGAGCAGATGAAAAGTGTGAGATGAAAGGAGTATCAGAGAGAAACTCTGATGTATGTACTCACCATAACAGCCTCCCTTGCCCAACTCTTTTCCTTGCTGAAGGGACTGAGTGTGACCTGCAGCGGTAAGAAGCTGGTAGGACAAGCATCTGGAGAAGAGGAGTGTAATGAGCTTGGGAAACAGGGGAGAAAATGAGTTTTCCCATGTGTTTTAATGTATGGTTTGTTTCCCAATACCCAAATCAGTGATTTTTTTTTTACATATATATATATATATAAATTGGCAATAAATTAATTTCCCCAAGGTGAGTCTGTTTTGCCTGCAATGGTAATTGGTTAAGTGATGTCCCCAACTTTATCTCGACCCAGAAGCTTCCTCATTCCTGTTCTTCCTATTCTCTCCACTATCCTGCTGCAGATGGGGGGTTAGCAAATAGCTGGGTGAGTGCTTGCCTGCCAGCCACGGCCAACCCACCACAACTCCTTTCACATGAGGATGGCCGACTAGCTGCACATGAATGACCTACTTCCTACTTTCACTGGGGACTCTCTACATTTTGCAAACATTTGTCGCAACATACCAACCAGATGACTCGTGCCCATTGTCTGTGCCATCAGTAGGAGTTGTACACTTATTTTTGCATCCAGAGGTAGATGTGAATGGCACGCAACTATGGGAGAAGTCTTTACACCTATAGTGCTTATACTCCTAGGGACAATGAATGTTTGACTTCAGACATTCAGGTGTAGGTACACATCATCACATGTGGTTGCCTCTCCTCGCTAAGGAGAAACTTGTTCAGGAACAACTTCATAGTATCAGTGAGACAATGAACAGCTTGCGGCCACAGAGGGGGTTGTTTACTCCTTTCCCACAGCCCACTTGTGGAGCAGACCTACTCTCTAGAGTTGGCTGCAGCATCTTGCTGGACTCTTTGGTGAACCAGTTCAACACATGGATCTGGCAGAACATTTCTCTTGTAGGATGAGAGTAGCATCTACCACCTTGGTGAACTAAATTGGCTCAGTCAGGTGTCTGACAAATGCCAGAGCTAGCACAGGGGAAAGGGGGGGGGGGAACTCCTTCAGCAGCAGCCAGCTGCTAAGTCTACTCAGCTGAATCATCAAACCAAAGTCCCCTTGAGGTTGTGTGAAACGTCCCTGTGAGGTGGGTAGGGTCGCTACCTCAATGCCTTCAGAAGCATGGAGGTCTGAAAACTAAAGTTTTCACCAAAACTACAGCAGAGCTAAAGCCCAGGCACACATACTGCTCTGGTTTGGCACAAAACCATGCCTGACAAAACCACTCAGCTATAGAGAAGTCGTGCCAGCCACTGGCTCCAAATGGCAGAACGGCATCCCACAGCACCCATTGGGTGAAGCATACTGTCTCCCTTCTGTTCCAGGTGCTGCTGGAGGAAATTCCTCCACAGAGGGAA
Organism: Balearica regulorum gibbericeps; assembly: GCF_011004875.1. Classification (NCBI taxonomy): domain Eukaryota; kingdom Metazoa; phylum Chordata; class Aves; order Gruiformes; family Gruidae; genus Balearica; species Balearica regulorum. The sequence continues at coordinate 54,839,273 of NC_046184.1, forward strand.
GTCAAACCTCTGGGCAATATGCTCTCCAAAATGGAGTCAGGCCAGTTTCCTTTGATCTGTAAGAAAGGGGGATGGATGGGTTTAAAAAAAGATGCAGTGTCTTCCGTGGTTATGGAGTGACAAAGCCAGGGTGCACTTACCTTCCTGCTGACTGCAAAGGGCAGAAGGGAAAGGGGAACACCCGGATTTGTCTCCTGTACTGAAAGGGGGGACTGGCCTGACCATGATGGGGGGAGGGGGGACCTTCACGGGCACAGGGGGGCCTTTGCCCCTGCCACGAGGGTGACAGGCAATGGAGCTGCGTTGCTCCTTGCAGGGCTGACAAGATGGGACAGAGCAGCTGGGGTCCATGTCTTCAGAGAGGTGTAAGAAGCCAAGAATCCGAGCACCGAGCAGGCAAGGAAGGAGAGTGGTATCTCTGAGCTGCACACAGCAGGAGGGGCAAGGGGCTGTGAGGGGCCCAGGTGCGGCCATGTCCACTGCAGAAAGGTGGCTTTGAGTGAAAACAGCAAAGCTTGCTTTGTGCCCATTTCTTCCCTAAGTGGAATAAAAAACCCCTGCAAAACACGCAGTATTTCCCTGATTCTGGAAGAGAGGGAAATGTGGGTAGGAAGCCAGGGCAGAGAGGCAACATGCCGATTAGATTCAAGGGCAGCAGCAGCGCCCACCGGCGTGGGGCGGTAGCAGCGGCTGTGCGCTGGCAGTGGGGAGGGTGCACGGCTCAGCAGGGCCCCTCTGCCCACCGAGGCAGAGCGGGGGCCGGAGGTGGGGGAGCGTAAGTTCACGGTGTTGCTGGAAGGGAAGCCGCGGGACTCAGGAGAGGAGGAGGGCGAGGGGGGAGGGGGAGGAGGCGCTGCTCCGCGGCCAGCAGATCCGGCCTAAGCCAGTTCGAGCCGGTTTGGGCCGGTTGGGGCGCTGGAAGGAGACAGCAGCTGCTGAGGACGCCGCCTGCATCCGGACGGGCGGTACTCTCCGGACTGGATCTGGCAGAGCCCTTGGAGCGGAGTTCTGCGCGACATCGCCCCGCGCGGCCGCCACCGGCAGCCGCAGGACGACCCGACTTGGCCCCGCCGCAGCCCGGAGCTGGAGCCGCCTCCAGGCGGAAATCCATTCCTGTCTTTCCGTCTCGCCTGGCGCGGCCCCAGCCTGCTGGAGGGGCAGGGAGGCCTCGGTGTCGGGTTTCAGCCGGCGTGGCTGGTTTTGCGGCCGGTGGGGGAGGCAGAGCGGTGGGGGAGGGGGTGCTTCAGGGCCGGGCAGGGCCTGAGGGGGTTGCCGGCCGCGGGAAACGCTACCCTGGGCTCCTGCACAGTCGTTGCCCCTCATAGGACCGAGGCCCCGCCCCCCCTCCCGGGATGTTACCCCAAACCTCCCAGTGCGGGCTCCTGCCGCGCACGGCCTGCTGCAGCCCGGTGGAAAACCTGCCATGCAGCAATGAAACGACTGGCCCACCCCGGGGCGTTTTCATCAAGCTGTTGGGAGGCGAGGGGTGTGGGGCAGTGCTCTGAGGTAGCCTGGGGTAGGAAGTCTTTGGCTTATTGGTCATGTGTGGAGAAAGGAGCTTGGTTTTTTTCCGGTAACCCTTAAGTACAGGTTTTTGGCCTTACCTAGAATCTCCTTTGAAATGTCCGTCAAGCTACACCTATGTTCTGTGTCCCTATTGCACTGTATTTGAAAATGCATAAATACTGCATTTGATCTGCCGTGGTAGCGTTTTAAGTACAAAAAGGCATGTGAGCCCTTTTGTAGGGGAAGTGACAATCTCCCATGAAATACATTTGCTGGTTTTTCCTCCGGTGGCTGATAACAATCTAGTTATTAAAGTGCCCATCGCTGGAGCACAGACCCACAGGCTCCTGGCTTCCTTTGGGAAATGATAGCACACTTTACCAGCTTACCTAGTAGAAGGCACTTCTTTATCCTTCCCAGCCTAAATTACCGTTTTACTGCATTGTACTTCGTAGATCAATTTTCAGTGACCACCTACAGCTTAGTAAGTCAATCAACTTTTAACAAAGGGTGTATTTTTCACCTGTACCCATTACTTCAGTGGAGACCCACAATTGCAAAGGATGCAATTTTTGGTCTTCATGTTCTTTTGTTCTGTCACCCTGGGCTGGTAACAGCAATGTAAACTGGCTCCTGGTGTCTCAGCCTAAGGGCTAACTCAATCATCTTGTCATCATACTAAACAGCAAAAGAACAGCCTTGTCCCCTGCCTTTATATTAGATCATATCTCTCCATGTGTCTTTAATCTCTTCATAAGCATTTGATCTGCTTCTAGTTTCAGTCTTTCATCTTTGCCTCTCTTGCTGGGTTCTCCAGATAACCCAGATAAATGGAGGATGCTACCTGTCCATCATCAACAGTGTTTTTAATTTTTTTTTGGTTGGTTGGGGTTTTTTTTGTTTTCGTTCCTCAGGGCATAACCATGTGTCACTTTTTCACTATTGGCACAGCTTTGGGAGAGGTGGGAGTGGTGGTGCAAACAAGGTGCTCCCTTGCTTAGTTATCTGACCCATTTGGAGTCTATGTAGATTTGTTTAGAGAGGCTATTGATAAAAATGCTTTGGGCCTCACAGATTTTGCCAACAGCAGTATTGTTTCAGCTTGTCCTGGTTTCGGCAGGGATAGAGTGAATTTTCTTCCTAGCAGCTGGTATAGTGCTACGTTTTGGATTTAGGATGAGAAGAATGCTGATGTTTTTAGTTGTTGCCAAGCAGTCAAGGACTTTTCAGCTTCTCATACTGGCCTGCCAACAAGAAGGCGTGGGCACCCAAGAAGCTGGGAGGGGACACAGCCAGGACACCTGCCCCAGACTGGCCAAAGGGATATTCCTTACCATATGATGTCATGCTCCACATGTAATTGGGGGATGGCTGGGAGGCAGCACAGCTTGGGAACTAGCCGAGCATTGGCTTCGCGTGGTGAGAAGTTGTGCTGTTCGTCACTTGTTTTGTAGATTCATTTATCATCATTTTTATTGTTGTTGTTGTCTTCCTTTTCCGTCCTATTAAACTGTCTTTACCTTAACCCATGAGGTTGGTTTTTTTTCCCTTTTTCAATTCTCTCCCCCATTCCACTGTGCAGAGGGTGTGGGAGGGGAGTGAGCAAATGGCTGTGTGGTTGTTTTAGCTGCCGGCTGGGTTAAACCACGACACAGGTTTTACCAGAAGTGGAATTACTCTTATAACTCGAAAGCAGTCACAGGAGAATCAAGCTCAGGCAGAACGTAAAGGAAGAGATAGGAGCTGTATTTTGTTCTTCACAAGCCCAAAGAAGTCAGCATATGTCTATATGGACAAATTGTGTTTTTATAAGTACTAAATATGGACAGAGTCACAGGACCAGAGGTGTTCATGTTTCAGCTCAACATGCTTAGTATTTGGAGTAAGAGAGACCTGTCAGTTGCTCACATCCTTATTCCCTTCTAAGAAGCGAGGCAAGTAAATACAGCTAGCAGCCGGTACACTTTCTCCTTGACATGAAAGATAGTGAAGCAAGAGAGCTACTTATATTGGTTAGTACAGCACAGTCAGCTGTGGTGGCTTGGGTAAGCCAGTTGTGCTGCACTCATCTGATACTCTGTATTGCCAATGGATGGGGATGGGCCCCATCCTGTACTGTGGAATTAAAACTTTATTGAAATGCATAGGACAGTTTATCCTCTCAGTACTAGCTCTTCTAAATGTTTTATAGTAATAAAATGTGTACCTGTGTCCCATCAGAGGAAGAAAAAGACAAAAAAATCCAATGTTTCTGTTCCTTCAGTCATGTGGATATTGTATCTTGAAAGTCAGACCTGATTATCTATGACACCGATGCAGGAACTATAAACTCGTGTTGCGGCCAGATTTTTTCACCCATGCTTACTTGAGAAGCGTGACTCAATGAGCAAGCATTTCCTGCATGTGTCCCAAATATTGGCAAATATGTATTACTTGAGTCAGAGTTGCTATGTTAATTTTTTTTCATGCTTGAAGTGCATTTTTATAAGAAAAAAATGTAAGTTTCTAAATTATAAACCAGCATTTTTCTCTCCTCTTTTACTTCAGATGTCTCCCCTAGTGTGTTTATTTGTTATAACATTCTGGCATAACAATAAGAGTGTGTGTAAGATATTTCAAGTGAGTCAAACATTAAGCAGATTATTTTAGTCATTTGAATATTTCAGATGTCTTGGTTAACACATTGCACAGTAAGTTTATGTTCTTGCACTTTTAAGAAACAACATCGTATCACCTGTGTCACTGAATTTTTTTATAGACTAGGTGTGAAAAAAAATTTGTTCACACAAGCATGAGAATGAGGTTAAGGGAGTTGCTGAAGGTCACTGCAAGTCAAAGGTCATGCACAGGACATCGATAATCTGACAGCTAACCACTAGACTATACCACTCTTCTCAAATTACTGGGGTTTACATTTTTAAATAAAATTGAATTGCCACTCATCTTACACCTGTCTGCAAAGGCAGAATTTAGGATTCCCTGTCTGTAGGAACGACTGAGAATACTACAGGCATCTAAAGCTGTGTAGGATGTTCAGTGAAATATTTTGCTTTTGTTGCTTTTATCCACTGTTTCCTAGGCAACAACGAACTTTGAATATGAGTTCTGAGAGATAAATGAAAGAGAAAGTCTTTTTAGTATGAATACTTTAGCATAAATACTACACATACAAGCATACTGTAAACAGTTGCTTAGTATAATTGAACACGATAAATGGAATTTGTTGGTTTAGTTCTTGATTTGCCCGATGTTTTTAATGGAATATAAAACAGGAGGACTAAAAAGGTGTTCTTCCAGAAGATGTGAAAACTGAAGAGATACTTAGCCACACAAAAGTAGGATATATGTTGATAGCAAGATGATAAGATGTGTGAAACCCTTTCAAATTATCAGTCAAACCCACCTAAGGCTAACCTACCTGTGTTTCTCTTGTACTTCAGGGTAGAAACATCTTCTGGTCTTATGCCTCAAAATACACCTTATTGGTAGAAAATAAGCTCAAAATACGCAGCAACAGCAAGGTAGAAACGGAAGTGTGTAGTTAAGCTTTGTGTAACAGTGATGGAACCAAGATTCTGAGGAAGCCATTCATAAAATGGAGTTAAGGCAGAGAAGTTTGGTACCTACACTTTACACCTGAGGATACCTGGACACAAGTACCGACAGGAAGAAATGAAGGAATAAAGTCACCAAATGTTGTAGCGGTATATACCTTAGCATTTTTTTCAGCTAATGCAAATTTTGACTTTAAAAGTTAATTGATGGGCATTCTTCTTCACACGGCTGTGCGTTTGCATGCAGCTTCTCCCCCAGCGCCCTCCCCAGGACAAAAACACCTAATAGATGTGGATGTTGGGTATAATACTGCATTGTGTTGGGAGAGAGGATTAGTTCAGGCATGTATGTGGAAGGCTGCAGATTTAAGATCATCTTACTCTCAAAAAAATTAGAACTGGATGTGTCTGCCAACAAATCTATATAGGAAACAATGAATAACAAAATCTTTTTTTCTAGAAAATAAGAGTTTTATTTGTATGGGTGATTCTATCTTACAGGAAGGACTTAGAAGCACCACCTATTATTAAAGTGGACTGCACGTTCTATGGTTAACTCATTTCCAATTGCAAAAACTTTCACAAAATAGTAACTATTCAGGTTAAAACTTTCTGGCCATATGTCCAGTGTTTGTATTTCATTTGATTATGTTTTAATTTATTTGGAAAATTGCTGTCAAAAACATTCCTCTATTTCTGAGAATGAGGTTAAGGAAAAAGAAGAGACTTTTTTCCTCCATGAAAAAATTCTAATGTCCTTTACTTTAGGAAGCTCCAGAGTAATTGGACATTTTGAAGAGAAATGGCCTTTATGCTGGGGATGTGCTTTTTCCTGTTCCTGTGAAGCTCTGCACACATTTGGCAAGTTAAAACTCTTTAAAAAATACGGGATGTTCATGCTTTCAGCAGGCACCCTAATTTTTATATCATCATGACATCATAATCCCATCTAGCTCTCACTCTGAACCAAGATCCCACTGTGCTACGCTCTGTACAGACACAACTCCAAGGCAATCCTTGCCCCAGAAATGTGCTGATCGGGATGCACAGAGCGGGACAGCAGATGGATATAGACAGGCTGGTAAAGGAGTTAAGGAGTAGGGAGTTAATGAACTGCTACTGATCAGTGAGATAAATAGTGGTCTCAGCACACCAGTATATTAACAACTGTCACATTTCCTGCATCCACATTGGGCATACTACAGCCAAGGACTGAGCACAGTATATGGTTGTAGCCCTGATGTGTTTGTGGGCTGGACTATGGCCAAACAACAGGACTAAAACCAAAATGCCTGTCTCGGTTACTCTCTATCTCATCAGTGCGCAAGGAGTAGAAAGAGGGGACCTAATTTAAATGGAAAACGGGTAGGAACTAGACATGGGAGGTAAAAAGTTATATGAGGCATGGGTATCCCAGGAATACAACTAGTACAGCAGAAGGAAGTAGAGAAAACAGAAGCAGAGACTGTGATTTAATATGGAAGTACAGTAGACTGGCTGATGGAGAAAATTGGGTGGAGAATTGAGGAAGGAGTCTGGGGGTTGTAGAGCTGTTGGGCCTATGCCTTGGAGAGGGATAATATATGCTATGAAAGTAAAAGGGGTATTAAATCATCTGTCTTGGATCTTGGAGAAGACTGGAACTATCCTGGAAGGAAAATGGTAGAAATATGCATGAGCTGGGCAAGAAAATGTGGGCTAGAAATAAGAGGTAAGAGAGCGCAAGGATTTGACAGTCAGTGTGGAAAGACTGAGGCAGAAAGCGTCAGGTTCAAGAGAAACGGGCAGAGGAGCTTAAGACTGATCTACTAGATTCCTATTTCAGGTCTGGAACAAACTTAATGACTTCTGCATCTCCCCAGTCCTCAGATGTAAACAAATAGTAATGAAATCCACTCACATGGACATGGCACTCTGCATAGCAGATGAAAACATGCTACCTTAGTTATTTCTCTGCTAGCACAAGTCACAAAAGTCTGTAATTCAGTCCAAATTTAATTTAATTGTAATGTAATTTAGGACCAAAGTGTCAAGCTGACATCATGTGACTGAGTTTGTAGGGAAGAATAAGAAAATAGGTCAATTTTTGTTCATTTGTTGTTAAAAATTACTGATAAAAATCCTAGTTTAAACCATTGGTAGAGCTGCAAAATCAAGTATTCATTCAAAAAATACCAGAATGAAGGTTGCCTGCACAACTCCAGTTTTTCCCATACTTCCAATAAACATTATGGTCATTCACAAGGTCTTTGCCATATGCAGTATACAGTGTTGTAGGAATGAATCAAGATTGTACAAAAAAGGAAACATCCACAGAAAACTCTGCATTTCTTGCTGGAGATAGAAGTTGTGTGATAGGTCACCCTTGTAGTCTGAGCATTGCTCACGTTTTTTAACAGTTCACATCTCTGAGAAGTCTCTAGATTTGTTATTGAGTTGGGCCTTGGCTAATACCTTTTGTTGTTACTAATTGTAAACAAGCCTGATTCATGCTCTTGGTGTTTGGTCTCAGCTTTTAACTTCCTGGTGATACAAAGAAATGTGGTCTCTTTGATGGTTCTCTTCTTTATGATCTGTTGTTTCCCTTTCGTTGGGGCCGTATTGATCCTGGTTGCTCACCACTTGTTTGACGTTTTCTTTGTTTCCTCCATCTTCTTAAGAATTCAACAAGGTTTCCTCATTTTTGTTATGCTGTTGTGGTTTAACCCAGCAGGCAGATAAAACAACCACACAGCCATTTGCTCATTTCCCCCCTGCACAGTGGGATGGGGGAGAGAATTAAAAAAAAAAAAGGTAAAACTCATGGGTTGAGATAAAGACAGTTTAATGGGACAGAAAAGGAAGATGATGATGATTATGATGATGATAATAATAATAATAAAAAAAATAATAAAAACAAGTGATGCATAGCACAATTGCTTACCACCTGAAGCCGATGCTCAGCTAATTCCTGAGTTGTGCTGCCTCTCAGCCAACCCCCAGTACTATATGGACCATGACATTATATGGTATGGATTAGCCCTTTGGCCAGTATGGGTCAGCTGTCCTGGCTGTGTCCCCTCCCAGCTTCTCGGGTGCCCCCTGTCTTCTCGTTGGCAGGCCAGTATGAGAAGCTGAAAAGTCCTTGACTGCTTGGCAACAACTAAAACATCAGTGTGTTATAAGCAGTCTTCTTGTCCTAAATCCAAAACACAGCACTATACCAGCTGCTAGGAAGAAAATTCACTCTATCCCTGCCAAAATCAGGACATATGCATATAAAATTAACCAAACTCTTTGTTGCTGTAGCATTTAGGAAATGCTTTGTATCTTGTTCGTGTTGAGGATTAAAATACAGACAATAGGATGTATTTTTAGGATGAGTAATTGCTTATCTGTGTTACTCTGTTTTCTTTATTTTCTATTGCAATTTATAGATAAAAACCTATGTCAAAACTTTACATTTAATTCTTTGATTCTAGTTTAGCTTTCTTTAACAGCTAGGGTAGAAACATTTTCACTTACTCGCTTGCTTTAGGGAATTCTAATTACCTCTCACTGAAAAAGGGGGTTTAATGTCCTTCAGGATAAAGGAGACCAGAAGTAGTCTGGCTTCAGAGCAAATTTAGTGTTGCTCTAAAATTCTCCATGTCTTTGAGAGCAAGAGAGATTGCTCTCCACTTTGGGTACCTGACCACAGCAATGAGAACCTTGGCAAGTAATGTATTTAGAGAATAAAATGTTTTCTTCTCCCCTCCTGATAAGTCAAACAGAAAAACAAGACACAAAAACCCCCCACCCAGATTAGTTAATTTTGCTTAGAGCATTTCAAAATACTTTCCAGCTGAGATTAAACATGGCTTAGTGTGGAAAGCTTAAACACACAAATACTTCAAAAAGTCCCGTGTATAAAAAGTTGTTAGAATTATTTGGAACCCTCAGTTACAACATGCTATTATACAAGTAACCATAACTAATGAGTAATGGAAATTCACAAGAAATAAATTTTAAAGGTAAGGGTTTGGTTTTTTTTCTCCAGAGGTCCCATGCTCTAAAACTCCCATTAATATTATCTGAGTCGTGGTTATTGACAACAGGATAGAGTTATTGGAGAGACCTAGGGATTGGTAATCTCCTCTTGGACCATCTAACCTGCAGTTGGTATTATCTGATGGTCTCTCTTAGTTACTTGAGGGGGGGAACCTGAGCTGCTGCACAAGCACCTAATTCATTCATATCATGACCACATCCAGCCCTCAGCTCCTGAAAAACTGCTTGAAAAAGGTCAGAGAAGAATCAAGAACTCCCTCTCTGCAGATTTCCTGAAGAAGAGTTTATATTATCAAGGTATTACGCATCTCCATAATTTTAAATGGCAGCACGATCATGAATGCAGTCTTAAATATTTTGATGACTCAGAACTTGATGAGAAGAGGGAAGGAGAAAGAGAACAGGAAAGCGAAACTATCACCAGTCTGTTTTCTTGCACATTGTAAAGGTCAAATTAGAAGAGTCAGGGGCAGGTCTCGTGAGAGCACCAGAAGAGAAGCAAGTATGGTGAGGAGAAATGGAAGAGAGAACGGGTTGGAAAAGTTACACAAGGCGTAGGAGGAAAGGGGAAAGCATTGTAGATTGAAGAAGGACAAAAGGGGATGAAGGAAGATTGCCAGGGGAAAGGAATAAAAAACGAAGGAGAGCAAATGAAGAGTAAAACAAACACACAAACCCCTCTTCCCCCCAGGAATTAATTATTAACTAGATTTGCATCCTTCCTTCCAGAACTCCAGAAAATTTGGAGGTCAGAATATCTCCGTGGACCTCAGTAAAAGGTCTATGTTCTTCTCCAGGATTTATCTTCTAAATGATATAAAGTCTTGTTTGGTATAGTGTAGCTTAGAGTTCATATGCAGCACAAAAAAATTATGTACCTTGGTCCCGCAGTGCAGACTATGCCTTATGAATTTCCATGTTTACAGTTCTTTGAGCTATGAGATGACCAAGTAATTGTGATTCATCTAGTCTTTAGAAGTTATTGGGCTTTGCCTCAGAGCAGAAATAAGGTTATTAATGTAATATTCCTGGAGGAATTGTTAAAATTACATTCATTGATTGCACAATAGCATTTTTCTGAATTACAGTTTTTATAAATGCAGTTTTCTGATTTTTGTAGTTTACCCATGGGTGGTGGTGGCGGGCGTTTTAATGAATGTGCTCTCTAATGTTTCTTTTCCTGAACTCGACTAAGAAACTCAGCATTAATTTGCCATTAGGGTGGAAGAGTATCTCCCTTCAACTAAGTAACAACTGCCTCATTTCAACTAAGATGAGAAGAGTTTGTGCTCCTTTATAGTGCCAGAGAATGGTCTCCATCAAACTTATGCATGTATTGGCAAACAAACCAGCAAATATCAGACTGGTATGGGAGAAATATATTTTGCTGGCAGTTTTCTAAGAAAGTGTGTCCTATTATTAGGTTCCTGCTGATTTCAGGCAGTATTATTGTGTACAGTCTTTCTGAAGAAGTGGAATTGATCAGAGCCTCCTGCTTTTGCTGTCATTTTTGACATACTAAAAGTAATTCACAGTTTCCCTAGTTTGAGCAATAATTTGGGTAATTATATAAGATATTCTACCAGTTCTGCATGACACATGGCCTCTTATTTGTATCGTGTATCCCGTGGCTAGAAATAAGGAATATATGTGCTTAAATGTCATGGATTTCACGTGTGTTTTTCATTTGTTAAAACAAGCCACTTCTTGTTTTTCTCTCATTGTGAGTTCTTTTTCTTTAACACTGGGGTTTCACGAAGTGTTCAGTGTTTGACAGCATAGAGACTAAACTCTCCAAATGTCACCAGAGGTGTGTAAAAACGTATTTCCTAGGATGAGAGAAAAAATGCTGAAAACTGATGAGATGCTGCAGCAGAATTTCAAATAGTCCTAATTTATGTCTAGCTGATGGGTGTATATCATAGTTCCAATGTTTTCTTAAGGTAATTTGAGCAGGACACGTATTTTCAAGCAAACTGTATGTAAAATGAAAAAGTAGGAGCACTTTGAAGTCTTGCCCTGAAGTGCTCAGTGCAATCAGGACTATGAAACCAGTGAAATATCACAAAAAGCGTTTACCTTCCTTTATGCTTACATTAGGATTGCTAAAAAAGGGAAGAGAGGGGAGGAGAGAGAATTTTTCTCATTGATCATTCAAATAACTCACATTTGAACAATAGTGCTCTAACCAAAAGCCCATGTCTGGAATGGAAATCCTCTCCCACACCCTTCCAGGCTGACCTTCCCTCCCCCCATCCACCATAGCTCATATTTCAGAGCTGAGCTAGTCGCCAGCAGGCTGTAAGCAGGAGGAATGCATTATTTGCTCAAAAGAAAAGCAGAGGCACAACTGTTAACTGCCCTCGGTGCCCCAGTCCCTACAGGACTAGACATATTTCTACATAAGAGATGAACTTGATATTCCTCATAGGTACAGCAAAACCCATAAAACCCACCACGTGTGCTCACATACACGAGGGCTTTATTGTGATGAAGAGGCTGCAGCTCCTCCCAGAAAGCTAAGTAGGTCGTGGCAGCTGACCTGTCCCTGTGTTCTCATGTGATTGCGTCCTAGGGCCAAATCCAGATTGTTGTTCTCACGTGATTTAGGCAAGCTGCTTGCATCTGGTAGGCAAAGAAGACATGGATCAATAAAAGCAAGGTTTATAAAAGGACATCAAGATTATGCTGTTGCCCTGCGGCATAAGACATTTAACAGCAGTTCTTGCCTCTCCTAAGAAATGTTTGTTACATGTTTGTACCAGCAGACTTTGCAAGTGGACACGCATTGGCAGCTGAGTCTCCTTTGCCCATCCTCTGAAAAAAAAAACAAATTCGCAGCAGTGCCCCTTGCACAATAGTTGCATCCATTCTTAGACCTTTTGACTCTGTGGTTCCGTTGGTCATGAAGACTGGGTGGACTGAATTTTTCTTTAGCTTTGTCAAACTTTAAGAAATTAGGAAGAAGAGTGTAAAAATCTTAAATTAGAAATGCTCCAATTCTACAAAAGTTTATAAAAGTAAAGAATATTTTTGCTTTTTTCCTCTTTTTTTTTTGGCAATAAATATTCACTAACCACTAATCATCGACTGTAATTACAGCATCTGTGTCAATGTGTGCACACTGTGTTTGGAATATATTTTGATTCCCAGATAGGTTTTACTTTTAACTGCAGGAGGACCTTTCCATGGAATTAGGTGCAATGAGGCAAGGGAAATTACATAGAAAAATGGCTGGACAGAGTGAGATGATGGCAATATAACAAACTAAACATTAAACATTCATAAATAGATTAATTAGGCCCAATGATGTTGGCTCCTGTACAGGAATTTTTATTCAAATAACCATTCAAATATGTTTTTTTCCCCTGAAATATTCATATTCATCCAATAAACATTCTTTATATCATGTCATCATGGAAAATGCGGAATGGAGAGAGTTCTCCCAAAGCTAGGCATTTTAGGGTGACACAGCAAAAAAATAAAAAAACAGTGAAGGGCTCCCTGTATAAATAAAATATTGTGAAACAAGCTGGGATGTGAATTCAAGAGCACAACAGCTATTCTCACCCCTTCTTAGCTAACATGAAGAGCACTCATTCTGTCTTCAATTTTCTGTGTTACATTGGCAGGTAGACGAGCTCTCAAAAATATGTTTAACCACTTTGAAGTTAATGCGGGTTGGGGGAGGCAATGCATTTAAAAGTGCAATGACTGCTCTGAAATAACTGTGCATAGATATTCCATATTCAGAGCAGAAGTATCCACACATGGACTCAATCAGGAAAAGCTTCATGTGTAAACAGATGTTAATAAAGTATCTACTTAAGAGTCTAAGTGACAAAATTTGACAGTCAAAGGGCGGTTGTTTATTCATTCCACTTAGAAGCTATAAAGCTAAACCTAAGCAAGGCTTTTGGATAAGAAACTGGACCAGACTGCCCCCCCAGCTCACTTAGAGCTTTAGGTAGGGAAGGTGTCCGAGAGGAGGTCTGCAAGCTTTCTTTTTTCCCCTCCCTCTGGACCCACCTTAAAGCCAGAAAGCCAGACCCATCTGTTTTGTGACTGAAAGAGGTCTGAGGGTGCAGTTAACCATGGATGAGTGATCATCTAGGCATCAAATAGCCAGAGATCCTGGAGTACAGTTCACACATGTCAAAGAGGCCTGGGTCCAGAAGTATTGAGTCACACATGTCTTTGGCTTGGTGTACTTGAGACTATTCAGTGTCACCTCCCAGCCCCAGCAGATCAGAACAGTTTTGGAGAGAACGTGTGCATCGTCATTTTCCCAGGTGGGGAAGAAGACATTGTCAGTTCACAGTTGCCAGGAGGTGATGGCTAATGTGCCGGAAATACTGACAACTCCAGGGGTGTTGTGTCTGGGCCAGCTAAAACCTGTTAAACAAGTGTAGCAACTCCAGCACATTACCACGCTCCAGAGCTGTTCTGGAGCCCTCCTATCTTTACTCTACAGGAATGCCTCTGTATAGTGCTGCTTGTAGCCTGTCCCTCCAAAGGTCCATGGCAAAAGTTGTTAAATTTTGTTTCTGATTTCAGGTTTCAATGCCAAAGAATGCGGCGGGGGGGGGGGGGGGGGGGGCATGGTTCCTTATCAACTGAAATGCCTCTAACCACTCCTTGTGGCTTAAGCTCTTGCCATCTCATATTTTAAATGAAACCATATTACTACTACAGCTACCAGTGAAGGAGTAGGTTGAATGCATAGAACTTCATTCCCTGGTACCAGCAGCCAGTTCAGCTGAACATGGACTTTGTGCTTACAAGCTCTTGAAAGAGGCTCCACCCTCATCAAACCAGTCCTGCCTAGATGCCTTCTGAGACCAGCTGCCGCCCTCCCCCACCAGAAGTGACTGGCACTGGAATGTGAACCTTCAACAGCACCTTTTGCAGCCAGGATGATTAATACTGTCTGCATGACAGTGCCATGGAAACAGTTGTCAGGAAAACAATAGAGTTGCTGGTGACCAGATGCATATGCAGGGCTGGTGTGGTGGGCCAGGTGCAGAGCTCTTCAGGACCTTGAAACATCATCTGACACAGCTTCTATCAGTGCTCCCACAAACAGCCAGCCCTTCAGCAGGTCACCCAAAGCAGTTCTTCTAAATACCATTTCCTCAGCATCAGATCCTGACCCTCAAGATGTTTATTCCTCCTGCTGCTTCTCCCTAGCTAATGCAATTTATCTCTCCTCATTGAATCAATACAATGGTATGTGGAGCTGCACTGATAATTAGGTCATTGAAAAAGTGGGAAAAAAGAAAAAAAAACCCAACCTGTTTCCCCCCCTGTAAAGTTACATTTCAAACTGATAACTTCTGTAGTAAACTGATAACTTTCTGGGGTAAAGTACATCACCATAAGGGGTTTATCAGCACAGTGAAGGCAGTGGCAGACAGCTGGGAGTAGGAGCAAGAGGATGTTTGCAGATGATCATCAAGTTTGCTGATGATCCCAAACTGGGAGGTGCTGTTGATTCTCTTGAGGGACAAGAGGCCCTGCAGAGGCATCTAGATAGATTGGAGCATTGGGCTATGATTAATGGGGTGAAATTTAACAAGTCCAAATGCCAGATTCTGCACCTAGGACGGAGTAACGCAAAGCACAAGTACAAATTGGGAGAGGAGTGGCAGGAGAGCAGCCCTGCAGAAAGGGATCTGGGGGTGCTGGCCCACAGCAGGCTCAGTATGAGCCAGCAGCGTGCCCTGGCAGCCCAGAGGGCAAACCGCATCCGGGGGGGCATCAAACACAGCGTAACCAGCCAGTCACAAGAGGTGACTATCCCGCTGTACTCAGCGTTGGTGTGGCCTCACCTGGAGTACTGCGTGCTGTTCTGGGACCCACCAATTCAGAAGGATGAGAAGGACCTTGAAGGTCCAGAGGAAGGCAACAAAGCTGGTGACAGGGCTAGAAGGAATGTCCTGTGAGGAGCAGTTGAGGACTTTGGTCTTGTCCAGTTTGGAGAAAAGGACGCTGAGGGGCCACCTCATTGCTCTCTACAGCTTCCTGAGCAGGGTGCTGAGCTCTTCTCCCTGGGCTCCTGTGATAGGACACGTGGGAATGGTTCAGGGCTGCACCAGGGTGGTTTAAACTGGACATTACGAAGCATTTGTTTACCAAGAGCGTGGTCAAACACTGGAACAGACTTCCTAGAGAGGCGGTCGATGCCCGAAACCTGTCAGTGTTTAAGAGGCATTTGGACAATGCCCTTAATGACATACTTTAGCTTTTGGTCAGCCCTGAATTGTTCAGGCAGTTGGGCTAGATGGTCATTGTAGGTCCCTTCCAAGTGAAACAGTCTATTCTATTCTAAGCAGCTGACCTTTGTGGCCCTGTAAGCTGATTTCAGCCCCAAAGCCAACCTGTGTTGTGATGGTACATCTGATGTTGTCCTCCTCCTCCAGTTGAGTGTTAATATTAGAATAAGGTACTTTTTCCTGCAAGTGTTTTTGAAAGAAGCTTCTGCCTTGGATAGAACACTGACAGTGAGTCTTTGTCTATCCTCAGAAGAGGCGAGGTGTGGGTAGGAGCATATGAACTTTTACACTCACTCTACCTCTTCCTTCCCCTTATGGTCCTTCTCTGAGCCCACAAGACCACCACTAAAGCAAAAAGCAGTTTAGTTTCTGTGCTCTTGCTGTAATAAGCCTTCTAGCAGAGACTGCCAACACAAGGACTGATTAGTGCCCTGTGAAGTAGAGGGATATGAACACTACTTCCTCAGAAAATAACCATCAGCTCATTTTGTACAGGCTGCCAAGAGCCACCAAGCAAATGAACCAGTTGCAGTCACTCCTAGCTTGAGAACAGTTGGAAAAATCTGAGTGACAGATTCTATTTAATTGATACTTTTAGTTTAGTTTTTCAACACCTGTGAAACACTTCTCCTGCCTTCTCATAGTAAGAACATGAGAAAGTCACTTCACTGCTCCCTTTACTGTTCATCCTCCATGCTCTAGTTGTTTATCTTAGCCAAGTCCCATTTCCTCCCTATGCTATTCTTCACCTTCTTTCCTCCCTTCCCGCACATCTTAATTACCATAGATTTCCCCCGGCGTTGTTTTTTTTTTCTGTTTCTGTCAAAAAATATAGTTTAAAAAAACCCAAACCAACAAACAAAAAAAACCCCCAAATTTTGACAACATTGGAAGAAGTGTGTAATTTCATTTGCCAACTCATAGTCCCCAGAGAGGAAATAATCTTGCCTGTAAGACAGAAAAACACTTTGACAGAAAAAAAAATGGAAAGCATCAGGAGAGAGTTGGGGTCTAGCAAGATGTTTCTCTGGGTATTCTACAGCAAGGAAAACATTATTTCAGTAGATTAGAGTGGTTTACTCTAGTATGTTGTCTTCTGTAGTAATCACTGTTAGATGCCTTAGGGTAAGGTGCAAGATGCAGACTAACTCACCTAGGGAAAAAGTCTCTTTTAGCACTTTCCATCCTACCAACAGAGCTTGTCTTCACTTGACTTTATCTCAAGTTAACTAATGGCCATTTAACTTGAGGCATCTTTTTTTTGTAAAGATTAACATACGCACTCCTCACACAACTGATCCAGGTTCAAAATGTTTATTCTTTAACCTCAGACTGTGTCTTCATTGATAAAAAGGGGTTGTGCATGTGTATATTCATAAAATTTCTTACTGGGAAGCTCTAGTGGAGATAAACACGTGGACAGTACCTACTTCACTACAGCAGGCCAAGGTCAATATTATGCTGTAATACAGCCTTCCCAGTCAGGCTAGTTGTAGCTTAATAAAAACTACAAGACTCTGATTTTCTTGGGATTTCCTAGTAAGATGGGTACTAAAAAGGGAACAAACCCTGTAATTCTGTCTGTAAAAACCAGGCTGCTACTTGCCTTCCCTGAAATCTGTTTGGTTTTTTTTTTCTTCCTTCTTCTCCTGTTTAAGTATCATTCTTGAATGATGACTCATGGCAGGAAACAGAGCTGCCTTGTGTCCTTGTGCAAGAGCCAGAAGGCATATGTAGGTCAACAGAGCGTGTACAGAATGTCCTGCAAACTTGAATGCAATGCACTTCACATTGTAAGTGCTTACACTTGCAAGCATTCTTCAGTACTAAAAGTACTGGTGAAACACTGTGTCCTGAAAAAAAAAAAAAAAGAGGGGAAATCCAGTGGCAAATAATGGCACCTACTAGGAAAGACCTGGAGCCATCATTTTTGAGAAATAAGCTATCTCGTTTCTGGTTACTGTTTTCTAAGTTGTCTAGAGGTGCAGAAGCTAGAGGACACCATGAAGTTCTGGTGATATTCAAGTACTGATTAAAAATTAAAAAAACCAAACCCTGGGTGGTGACCCAAATAACTTTTTCCACTGTCCAGCTCTTTCTGTTGCCTTGTACTTCTTCACTGTGTGACAGATAATTATCTCTGATTCATAGAGAGTTATAACCTGTATGTGTTGAGAGGTTCTGTCCAGACACTAGTCAGAAACATCTTCCAACAGTATCAGCCATGATTCACATGGAAAAGAATGTGGACCCTAACCATGAGGATAAAAAAAAATTCAAGATTTGTTCAGATCTGTAGAGCCCCAACAATATAATCTGGTTTGCCATTTCACTTCCAAAAGCCCCAACATCCACTTCATGTTACAAGCTATGCACAGGCTTCTTAAATAGCCTTCTGAGGACTTTACAGATAGCTGACATTGGGCTGATGTAAAGCTGGTTACTACTTTAAAACAACACAGAAAAATTGACACCTATGCAGACAATCTTGAAGTCATTTTTCCCCAAGAACTACATATGATTCTACTATGTCAGTTATTACAGCTTTTTACAATCAAATTTTCCTGTTTCTCAGATTGTCTTTCCATCAGTACAATAGCAGGAAAATACAAATTAGGGAAGCTGTGATTCTGACTGTGCATAAAATGGTAAGTTCACAAGTTCAAAATATAGACATTTCCCTGCCAGTAATCTCTCAGTTGAGCTAGGAATAAATATAATACCACTTAATTATGGTGATCTTATGCTTTACCCTCCCAGCTCTTTAAGCTCTCCTGGGGCCATTTAGGAAGAATTCTACCCTTTCTACTATGTATTCAGCCCTGCAGTGCCAGCAAATTTAGCTACCCCGGAACTGTGAACACTGGTTGTCAAATATAATTTCTAATCAGAGGGAAATATGTTTTAAAACAATCCTTACACTGCAAGGAACCAAAATCTTACCTGCCCTTCCTCTTGCCAGGAAAACTACAAAGTATTGGTTAATAAATTTTCGACCTGCAATTTTTCCACAGTGAGACAAGATGTAAAACTACATTGCCGTGTGGGGGAGTGTATGTGTGCACGCGTATGTATATGTGGCATGTGAAGAGTATGAGACTGAACAGAGAGATGGAGCTTCTTGTTTTCCCTACAAAAATCAAGTGTTTTGTAGGTGGTGTGCTTCAGTCTCCAGGAATAAAGGAAGTAAAGTTGGAAACACTAAGAGATGAAGCCTGAGTTAACTTCACTCTTTTGTATGTCAGTCACAGAGAGAGAAAGGTCCAGATGAAAATAATGATGCAGGTTCTTGTTTGACATACTCAGTATATTTCCCTCACAGCAGCATTGAAAATGTGTCTTTGTTAGAAAATGTCAGTTATCAAATGCACACAATGTCCCTGGGAAACATAAGTCACATCCAAAGGTTAGGAGACCTCTATTTAGGCTGCAGATTTTACCTCTCTCATCTGAGGGGATAGGACTGTTTGCTTTGGACTGGAGAGAAGTCACACAGAGAGGGGTCTGAAGAGGGTCAAATGAACTGTGCAGAGGCTGAAATAAGCTCTGTACTGCAACGAAATGTCTTCAGCTGGGGTCCTTGGAGAAAATTACCCATCTCAGCTCTTTCACCTTCACCCAGTTAGGCTTCTCCTTGTTCAACAGCCCTGTCAAGGAGGAGCATTAGATCAGTGAATTCCTTTCAGATGTGTCTTTCTCTTACCCCAGCCTCAGCCTCTGCAGGTTGTGCTTGTGCTGAATGGGGAACAGATTTCATTGCACTATGTGATGGAAAGGGTTTTCATCTGTTTTTTATACTGTAAATTCTGAATTCTGTGTAATTACTTTAGCTCAGGCTTTAAAATAGATCCATATAGCTTTGCAATAGATTTCAACTGCTAAGCACCATTTCTCCCATGCTGTTCATTAGCCACTGAATTTGCATTAGCAGGGTATCTCAGCCAAGGACATGTTGAAATTGTAGCATGATGTTTATTTGTCATGCTCCAGTGCTGTGTGAACATGAGCTGTTGAGATTTTGCATTGCCAGCTGAGGACCTGAGCATGCTAGGAAATTGTGTAGGTTTTGGTTTTGGCAATTTCTTCCTCGTCCTGATAGGTAATCTCCATGGGTTAGTCTCCTGACTGTCTTCAGATACTGTTAACAGTTCAGGAACCTATATGTCTCCCAGCATTCAGATGCAATAACACAAATTTCTTCCCTTCAGGTCTCTGCTGACAGCACAGAAAAAACAATTTCAGGGAAACAAAAGGCGGGAGGTTTGAACTCTGGATGTTCAAGAATGGATATGATTTTATTTTCTTCAGAATTCTCCATATTTAGGAGAGGCTCATCATAACACCATTTCCATCAGAAAAATTAATAAAACAAATTCTTTAATCTGTAAATTTGCCAGCCAGTGTTCCAGATCCTGGTGGCTTTCTTAATATTTAAGATCATAAAATAGCCTGATTTTAAACTTACCCATAGTAAGTTTAAGTAGCACTTAGTTGTCAAAGGCAGATTTCCAACTAAGCAAAGCAATGCAAAGTACCTAAATAAATGGCCAGATCGCCGAATTTTCAGGATGCTGGACACTGAGTGACTCTGGAACTGTTGGCCAGCTGTGACCAGAAGTAATTATTATCAGAGAGTTGTCTCTTACTCTGTGCAAAACAAGTTAGGGACGGTAGTTTCTAATGGTTAGATGACTGCCTCCCTCTAACCACCAGTGCAGTTACGAGTGTTGCCAGTTTTTAGCTGACTGAATTGAAACCAAGAACCAAAAGGCTTGAACTCTTTCCTGTTGTCAGAAACTGGGAGTTTGTAGTACGAATAGTTGTTTTTCTTTAGCGTACACATACAGAGACACAATATATATGGCAACTTAGATTTCAGCATACTATCCACTTCCTATGGATCAAAGTGTCAGCTTTTTATGCTTCTTACAGGAAGTAAAGGAGTTGCTTGGCTACAAACTGATCATGTCCTGAGCTGCAGTACAATACATTTACAAACCTGTTGGGCAGGTGGAGGGCCTTATGATCAGGTGGTAATTTCTGAGCAGTATCTGCTTTGGGAGACAGGTTGTTACTGTGTTTTGCTCAGTTACAGTAGCAGAAATACTGGCCTGTAACTAGGAGATAAAGATGGAGAGACTTTCTGGATCTATTGAATAGCCTGTTGTATTGGGTTTGCATGACAAGGTTTTGGTAGCAGGGAGGGGCTACAGGGGTGGCTTCTGTGAGAAGCTGCTAGAAGCTTCCCCCATGTCCGACAGAGCCAATGCCAGCCGGCTCCAAGATGGACCCGCCGCTGGCCAAGGTTGAGCCCATCAGCAACAGTGGTAGCATCTCTGGGATAACATAGTTAAGAATGGAAAAAACTGCTGCAGAACAGTAGCCAGAAGAGAGAAGTGAGAATATGTGAGAGAAACAACTCTGCAGACACCAAGGTCAGTGCAGAAGGAGGGGGAGGAGGTGCTCCAGGCACCTGCAACCCGTGGTGAAGACCATCCTCCCGCACCCCATGGAGGATGATGGGGAGCAGATATCCACCTGCAGCCCATGGAGGACCCCACACCAGAGCAGGTGGAAGCCCGAAGGAGTGTGTGACCCCGTGGGAAGCCCTTCCTGGAGCAGGCTGCTGGCAGGACCTGTGGCCCCATGGAGAGAGGAGTCCAGGCTGGAGCAGGTTTGCTGGCAGGACTTGTGACCCTGTGGGGGGCCCAGGATTGCACCCCGTGGAAGGGACCCATGCTGGAGCAGTTCATGAAGAACTGCAGCCCGTGGGCAGGACTAACGGAGAAGTTTGTGGAGGACTGTCTCCAACAAGAGGGACCCCACGCTGGAGCAGGGGAAGAGTGTGAGGAGTCCTCTCCCTGAGAAGGAAGGAGTGGCAGAGACAACATGTGATGAACTGACCACAACCCCCATTCCCTGTCCCCCTGTGCCGCTGCGGGGGAGGACATAGAGAATTTGAGAGTGAAGTTGGATCCAGAAAGAAGGGAGGGGTGTGGGGGGAAGGTGTTTTAAGATTTGTTTTTATTTTTCATTATCCTACTCTGACTTTTGATTGGTAATAAATTAAATTAATTTCCCCAAGTTGAGTCTGTTTTGCCTGTGACAGTAATTGGTGAGTAATCTCCCTGTCCTTATCTTGACCCACAAGCCTTTCATCGTATTTTCTCCCTCCTGTCCAACTGAGGAGGGGGAGTGATAGAGCAGCTTTGGTAGGCATCTGGCCTGCAGCCAGGGTTAACTAACCACACCTGTGAGGACAGATATGCACAATTTCTGCCGGTTCAGCTAGGTGGTTACAGTTCTTGATCAGAGATAAAGTTTGAGCAATAGCAAAAGAATGTACCAAGGAAACTGAAGAAACAATTTTAAAATACCATGTAAATTGATGTAATTGGAGGAAACTGTGTGTCAGTGAACTCCCAATAAAATTCCTAAGAAGAATTTTACGTAATAAAAATATTATTTATTCAACATCATAATGATAATTTAAAGTGAATAGGGAACAATGACAGAATTTCCTTTCACTTTACAAGTGAAAAGTTTGCTAAAATCTTATCTATAAAATAGTATGTCCAGATATGGGCACTGCACTCCAAGCAAATATACATGTCAGCTGGAGAAAATCCAAAGAGGAGTAACAAAAATGATAAATCTAGAAAACTTAATACAGGCTTGGAATAACTGAATGTGTTTAGTCTAGTGAAGAACGAGGGGAAATGTCATTACAGTTCGAATATTGGAAAAGTTGCGGCAAAAAGGAGCAGAATAATTTTTTTATTTTATGTCCACTGGAATAGGACAAGAAGTAACAGTGGAAAGAGAAGAAGGTAGTTTAATATTAAGAATGCTGAACAGTTTTAGAAAAAAACTTTTCTAAATGTTAGGATAGACACGTACTGAATGAATTGCAGTTGAAAGGCTGTGAAATACCTGTCGTCTTCACTTGACAGCTTTCTGGTCATTTTGCTAAGGTACAGGTATGAGTGCAGCAAGTTTGTCCTTCGTCCCTCTCTCTTCCTTGGAGCTTTATCAGGTACTCAGCAGACAACAGCCTCTATCTATTAGGAGTGCAGTATGCAGGTGGAAATGAAGAAAAAAACACACAAATCTTTATTGTCCAAATAGTAGGCCAGGCATCAGCAAGGACGAAATTTGCTTTTCTTTATAGCTTTTTGATGATTCCTCTTCCCAGTTTGAAGTGCAGTTCATTTCTGTGGGACATTCAAGCCTATACAGAGTTGGTATTTGCTTGGAGAGCATCTGAGGAATCTGCAGCCATGATTTTAATCATGCAGGCCTCCAGGTTGTCAGGATGGAAGGTGTTATTTGAGGTGTGCTTCAGATGACAGAATGGCTTTATTCAGAAGTCGCTGGTCTTTTTGGAAAAATGCATTATGCTGTTTGCAAGGTCGAAGTCTCTAGGCTGAATTAGCAAGAACAAACTGCGGGCAACCTAGAAAAGGTAGCATTTGTCTCGTGAAAAGTTTCACACACACACACACACACAGAGCAAGCATACACATAGGTATAAGTAAAACATAAATAATTGCAGTGAGTGCTTGAATATGCATTCAAGACGATCTACTTTTGTCAGTTTGCATTCTAAAACATGAAGGGTAAATAAAAGAACTGCAAGCAAATTTATTTTTCCTGTTGATTTTTTTTTTTTCCTGTATTTTTCCTGTTTTCACACAGTCAAATGCTGCAGAATATATCTCTGGAAAATGAGCATGTTGAAAATGTAATTCCTTGGTGCACACGGCTTTTCATGCACTAAGACGTGCAGTCAGAACCTGAGTATGCAGAGAGAGGCTGTTTTCACAGTGTGACAGTGCTCAAACACTATGAGGAATGAGGTAGCTTAGCTCTCTCTGTGAAGTCATATAACACACCAGGTAATGTTAGATGAGCTCTGTGTACCACTTTCAGGCTTGGTCTTTGCCGGGTTTTCAGGAGTATCTGTAGCATCTGGATCTCTACTTCCAGGCCACACATTGACAGGAACCACCTATTAGGAGCTGAATTTGTTTGAATACTTTGTGAAGCCAACTTCAAACATTATAGAACCTCTGCTGGGGTTTGCTGATGACCTTTGCTATAAACATTGAATTTGTTCTAGTATGGGTGATCATGTCAACAGCATTAACAGAACTGCTGGTGTTGCCCTTTCTGTTATTGCAGTCCTGCCAGTGACCCTTTGCTTTGTAGTGGCCTCAGTCCATGTCCCATAAATATCCTTCCTCCAGTGTTGGCACTGCCAGCTGCTTGCAGCTCTTGGTATTTCAGAGGCTGCTCAGCTAGGACTGGATGTGATCCTGTCTCAAGAGAACAGGGATCTATCCAAGGGATCCTGATAGGCTATATTGAACCACAGGAGAGAAAAGCGTGGCCACTCTAAGGAGGTCTGTACCCTTTTTTGCATATACTTGTAAACAAGTTGTAACTGCAAACACTTTTACTGCATGGTGCACTTGTGTTTAGAACAGGAAGGTGACATGAGGTCAAGATGATTTGAGGGCAGGAGAAAGCTGTACACAAGTACATGGAGAAGCTGATCCAGGTGCAGAAGAATGCCGGATGAAGAACAATAGCAGAATGGCTTATCCAAAACATATATGGATTCACTGTGACCCTGTTTCCTGCAGGGCTGTCATATGTGCAGCACTGAAACAGGTGAGATGACTCAGTGCCACCTTCTTGGATTGTCAGTGCTGCTGTGGGAAGGAAGAAACCAGAAGGAAGGTCACACAGGTGTTTTCTGTGTTGGTTTTCAGATGTAATGAGGTCATTCCTTCTCCTCTTGATATAATCTGGCAATGGGTATGTGGACATTTCCTGAAACTATGTGAGTCATATTGATTCATTAGTTTTCCTTTGGTTTTCTTTATAAAGAAAAGGGGTTCTAAGGTGAAGAATAAACCTTCTTTAAGCTATTGTACTTTCATTTTGGCTCACTGGTCTATTTTTAAATGTCTTCAAAGCCTTTCCTTTGTTATCCATGTTAATTTAAAAGATCCTGGGCATCATTACTACCACTGCCTTCCAGAATTGACTTTTTTATTTTTCTTCCCCCCTGTCATGTACATTCAATTATTTCAGTGTTGGGGGTGTGTGTGTTTTGGTTTGGTTTTGGTTTTGGTTTTTCAGTGGGGGGAAAAAATCAAGTAATTCTTGCAGAGCTCCTCATTGGAAGGAGATAGACAAATTACATTATAGTATGAAGAGGAAGCTGCTGACTTGCCCCCCCCCCCCCCCCCCCAATATTTCTAAATAAAGTGAGTTGGATTCAGGTATTCATACAGATAGTGTCACTATATTTCTAGGTTCTTAAACAGATCTAGCCTCCTAAGCACTTACACCTTTTGTTGTTTACAGTGCGGCAGTCTCAAAATTAAAAATATCTTGTTGTCTTTTTGTTTGTCTAAGATCAGAAGGCAAATGTAATAGCCAGTGATCAACTGGTAGGATACCCCAGCATTAACATGGTGCAATTTGTCTTTTCATTCTAGTTTCCATCTTCTCTGCCTCTTGGTGTTAGATATTTATAAAAGTGAGCTTTTCATATTTAAGGGTCTTATGTTGGGTTTCCAGTTAATCATTTCTCACCATCTAGCATGCCTGTACAGGAGACCGCCAAGGAAAACCCATTTGCTTCAGTAAAAAGACTACATTTGTTTCTTGTGCTTTAGACTTTACTAAGTTTGATAAAAAAAGGACCTTGAAGTACTTTAAAAGCAGGAATGATTATGCAATTGTCCTGCACCATTCCACCTCAGATATGGTTCCATTTCAGAATGAGAGTTTTGCTACATTAGAAGTTATGCACTGTAATCATTGGTCTGTGGAGGAAATCAGTTGTCACACATTCGTTGTAACATTCCTCAGTTGTCTACACTGTTCATGCTAATAGCATGACATATTTGTTTATGCCATCATAAAACAGATCCACCCATGCAATAATTATTACCACATGACTGTGAGACACTTACTGAAGGTCCACTTAAGAATATACAAGTCTGTAAATGATTGAATATATATGTGGTGGTATTGTGGTCATAAATATATCTAAGCCCTGCTGGGTTCAAGTACTTCAAAGATACATGTTTTCATAGGTATATTAGCCTGACCTTATTGCGTGCAAGTAAGGTGAGCACAACAGTACCTAGGCTTAGAAGTGAATTGATCATAGAATCATAGAATCATAGAATCTTAGAATCAATCATAGAATGGTTTTGGTTGGAGGGGACCTTCAAGATCATCTAGTTCCAACCACCCTGCCATGGGCAGGGACACCCTCCACTAGAACAGGTTGCTCAAAGCCCCATCCAACCTGGCCTTGAACACTTCTGGGGGGGGGGGGCATCCTCAGCTTCTCTGGGCAACCTCCAGTTCCAGTGCCTCACCACGCTCACAGTAAAGAATTTCTTCCTTATGTCTAATCTAAAGCGTCTCTCTTTTAGTTTAAACCCATTTCCCCTTTCCTATCACTACATACGCTTGTAAACAGTCCCTCTCCATCTTTCCTGTAGGCCCATTTAGGTACTGGAAGGCTGCAATAAGGTCTCCCCGGAGTCTTCTCTTCTCCAGGCTGAACAACCCCAACTCTCTCAACCTGTCCTCATAGGAGAGGTGCTCCAGCCCTCTGATCATCTTTGTGACCCTCCTCTGGTCTCGCTCCAACAGCTCTATGTCCTTCTTATGTTAGGGGCCCCAGAGCTGGATGCAGTACTCCAGGAGGGGTCTCACAAGAGTTGAGTAGAGGGGCAGAATCACCTCCCTCGACCTGCTGGTCATGCTTCTTTTGTTGCAGCCCAGGAGACAGTTGGCTTTCTGGGCTGCAAGCGCACATTGCTGGCTCATGTTGAGCTTCTCATCCACCAACACCCCTAAGCCCTTCTCCTCAGAGCTGCTCTCAACCCATTCTCCACACCACCCAGCTTGGTGTCATCAGCAAACTTGCTGAGAGTGCACTTGGTCCCACTGTCCGTGTTGCCGACAAAGATGTTAAATAGTGCCAGTCCCAATACCAGCCCCTGAGGAACACCACTCATCACTGGTCTCCACTTGGACATTGAGGCATTGACCGCAGCTCTCTGAGTGTGACCATTGAGTGTGACCATCCAGCCAATTCCTTATCTACCGAGCAGTCTGTCAAATCCACGTCTCTCCAATTTAGAGACAAGGATGTCATGCAGGACAGTGTCAAACATGTTCAGGTAGATGACATTAGTTGCTCTTCCCTTGTCCACCAATGCTGTAACCCCATCGTAGAAGGCCACCACATTTATCAGGCACGATTTGCCCTTTGTGAAGCCACATTGGCTGTCACCAATCACCTCCTTATTTTCCATGTGCCTTAGCATCGTTTCCAGGAGGATCTGTTCCATGTTCTTGCCAGGCACAGAAGTGACACTGACCAGCATTAGCTTTCTTGCCTCTAAACAGAGAAAATTAGAGGAACATGTTAAAACTGGACTGTCTCAACCAGTGGGATTTCACAACAGAAATGATCTCACAAAGACATCCTGCATGCTAGATGCCTATCTTGACTTCCTTCGCCACACATTTCTACATTAATTATCAAACATGCAGAAGTAGAATTGCAAGGACACTGGCAAACAAGTCCTTTTCATCTGCATTCTATTTTCAGCTGTAGTTTAGCCTTCCTGTAGTACAAAAATAATTATTTCACATGTCATCATTCAGTGACATAGTTTCCATGCAGTCATCTTCCACCTCACCATCAGTCAGTGTTTATATGAGCTGAGGGGAAGGATAAACATTTTCCTGTAAGGATTCCACCAGAGCTTGGTGTTGGCAGACAGGCATATAAGTAATTTCAGTAGGATCACTGATGATGTCATTGCACAGTATTCTTTGTCCTTAACTCTCCTGACCCTGTCTGACTGACTGCTTCCTGTTTGGCTCTCAGTTCCTTCTTTCATCAGCATTGCATTTCCTGCCTCCAATAGTCCTTCACAGCCTCTCATTCTCTTTGTGTTTCCTGCAACCAATCCCTTCCGTTTTTCTGCCATATAAAGCAGAGAGACAAAGCCACACCCTGAAACGTAAAAACCAAGACAGAAATCATGGAACCAAAGCAATCACTGCTACTATTTTGCTCTATCTTTGTCTTTTTTCTCCTTCACGACTGTCTTACTCTTTAGATTATAAGTATTCCTTACACTCTATAGTGCAAGTGTTAGTGCACTGTAAAAACTTAAATATTTTCAACAATTTCTTGTGAAATCTAATGTAAAACGTGCCAATAATAATGTGGAACATTTAATATCTTAGTCTTTCTAATAGCCTCAAACCGTACTGACTTCTCAGTACTTCTTATAGAAAACTAATATTACAAACCTAAAATTCTACATCTTACCTATTCTTTAATTATAAAAGCATCAAAACTGAGTTTGGAAGCATTTAATCACACTCAAATAATTCAATGATTAATATTTTTTTTTCAATGTGGCATTTCAATACATGACCATTTACAAACAAGTGCAAGTAACTGAGATTAGAATGAAGTCGCTATGTCAACTTTTAAAATTATGTGCAATAGAAAGTTAAAATGTTTTGTGTTTTAAGCATATGGGATACCAACATAATCACACAGCAATTAATTACAGTGTAGTTTCAGTCCAGTTGATACCCAGTTACAGTAAGGTCATGCTTTTTAACGATTAATTGATGCCAGTACAAATATGAAGTAACTATACAGGTATTCCTATTACTCCTATTCTACACAACACATGTGTGTATTCTACAGCTGAATTCTACATCCATATATAGACAGACATACAATCACATCTATATATATGTATCTCAGATGTACATTGTGTTCACATGAACCATTGTGTTCCTACTATAATTATTCCCAGCCATACTCTCTGTGGTTACACAAATTAGTGGTAATTGTAGGATAAAAAATTACTGGTGTAACTATGCTATAATTTCAGTGTAATTACAGTCATTGTATTATGAATTTTAACCAAATATCTTTTCAAAGATACTTTTTCAAAACAGAACATTTAAGTGCAACCATTACATAAAAAAGCCTGAAACTTATTTTGCTTTCTGAAAGTTTCCTCTTTCTCTCCCACACTAGCACCTTTCTTGGTTTTTTAATAATTGAAAAGGAGAATCTGTGGGCAACTGAAAAACTCATATATATGAAATATACTTGGCAGAAAAAAATATATGGAAAATTAGCCTTTTCCTTCAATGGCAGAGTTGAGAATTATTAAATCCTAACTGTATTTTTTCTGAAGACATTTACAGTATATCAAACATTTGTTGTAACACATCTTTATAAGATGCTGTAATATGATGTTTTTCCCTTTCGATCTTACTTTTAATCAGTATAATTCTAGTATTTATTATTTCCATCTGTCACTTAATTGAAGATGCATGCAAGTCACATTCGATCTTGAAACTGAAACTGAAAGAGAAAATAAGGAAGATCTCCACACTGGTGTTTGGCCACAAAACTGGGCCCAACAACTTTGCATTTCCAAAAAAATACAATGAAATCATTAATTATTATAAAAAGGGAGGACTGTTGCTTTTCTCATGAAATAAAGATGATTACGTTAGTAATGCATCCCTAAGAAATGATCCATTAATTTTGCAGTCGAATAGCAAATATAGCTTTTAATTCCTAAAGTACAGCGACCCAGCCTAGGATGCTCAGGAACTACTACTATTGCATCATTGGCAATTGTCTTAGTGTACAGACTGGCAGCTATAGTTGAAACCATGTGGTTCAAAGGAGAAGAATGACACGTTTTGTCCCACACCAAGTTCCCCTTGATAGTCACATCACAGGCTGCAGCCGGGAAAGAACAGCATGCTGGGAGACATGTGCCATGGACATAGCATGTCATTACTGGCTCTCTCCTGCTCCTCGTTCACCACATGCCTCACAGAGCTGATAAGCATGATCTGGGGTGCCAGAGGGAGAGGAGGTAGCAGCACTGCACTGCCAGTGCATGAGTTATGGGTGATGTAAAACGAGACAAGAAACTGTTGAATAAGCCTGAAGCGTCCTGAATCAAGGATCCATAGCCTGTTTAATTGTTAGTGCAAATGTCAGATAACAGTGTAAAGATCTACAGGCTTGCTTTCTCACTACCCTGAAGCTTATGACACCATTTACAAAATCAGAATTATATATTAACAAATCAGCATATCAATACACATGGTAAAATGTGAGGCAGAGGAAAACCATGCCTTCATATTAACTGTTTAGCACTGTTAAATAGTGGAAGAGGGCACATGCAAAAGTTGGACATATAAAATAAAATATGGTGCTTTCAACAGCACAGTTGACTACAAAAATGTTAGTGTTCTGTACTTGATATTAAATGTGTTTTCAGTTTAAACTCAAGGTGAGTGTAAAACATGGTCTCTTTACAGATGGAATTATTCACTTTCATATATCTTATAACGAATAACATACACTCTTTTCTAATGCAGCAGATCATAATTTGACCAACTCGTGCTGGTGGTAGTGATAAACAAGGAGATGGAAATCCAGGAAAGTTTATCACATCCACTAGAAACCAGGAATAAAATTCTACACTTTAGAAATGCTATAAAGTGTATTCATGAATCACAAAAAGAACTTATAGCCATAATGATTTGTACTTTACAGTAAAATTATGATGTCTGAAGAATTTGGGATAGTTTCTGCTCTTTTGCAACAAAGGAATTGGGAGGCAATGGGGCACTAAATCTGGGACTTCACAAATTTGCTTTTAGCACCATGGCAGTGAGTCTCCCAAAATACATGCTTCTAACATGGCTCCTTATCAGCTTCTCCTTAACATACCCACCTCACAGCTAGTAGGAAAGTTTATACTAAAATGACAATTCTAAAATGCTAAACAGAAGACCTGTAGAACAGGTCTAGTGCCAGGAATTCAGATTGTCATGTAGGGATTTTAACAAAACAATTAGAAAATGCTTTCCCATTGCACAGTTTGATAGTAATGGAAAAAGCTCAGAACTGGCTTCTCTTGTGGACGCAACAGAGATGCAAGTTTAATACCTGGAGCAGAACTAAGCTCAAGAAGATCAAAAATGGATTTTTGTTTGAAATGCTTTATGAAATTATAGACCTGGTTTCTATTATGTGATCTAGAAAATGCCTATGTTTAATAGTTCAGGTCTGAGTGAAGCTGCAGCAGTGATAGGAAGGTGTCATACTGGAGCAATTTCTTTCACATCAGGTGGAACGTGGGCTGCACCAAGCAGTTCTAATATGGAGACAACAACCCAGTCAGGCTTCCTGACTGCTGCAATTTAGTACATCCACACTGCATGTCATTCAGTTTTCAAAACATGCCCTTGACATGTTTTTTGAAAGGACAAATGGAAAGTCAGTGCAAAATCTCTGTGCCATTCAGTATTTTTATAGCTTTTATAGCTGTAACAAAAGATTCTCAGCTTTTCATTTTTGTTCTAATCAATGTGACACCTCTGAACTCAAATTTCTGTAATGGTGTACCTGTTTGAGATGAAAGTATCACACCTGAAAACTATTTCATATGAGAGAATATAATATAGACATACAGATAGACAGGCTAATATTCTACTCCTGTTGATGTGGTTTTTCTTCCAATTTTATGTCTTCTCATATTTTTTCTATTTTACTTTTTAATTGTTAATTCATATTCAGTGAAGATTTATGTGTCTGTCATATCCACCAGATGTCTTTCCTGAGGAATCAGTCAATGTAGAAGCCATCACTAGGTCTCTGTGTTACGCCTTCTCATCCTGATCTGTTGTGTATGTTATGGAAATTCCCTTCCCTAACTATTATGTCAAGCAGTCTTTATAGTATGAAAGTTTATTAAAGTATTAATAAATACTTAATAAAGCATTAATTAATACCTTAAAATACTATTAATAAACTATTAATAAATACTTTATTAACAAAGTATTAACTTTGTTAATATATTTTAGTTCACATTATACACTGCAATGTAATAAGGTAGTGGAATTTTACTGGAGACTTTGAGATTGTTCAAGCTTAAGAAAAACAAACTAATGGACACCAGCTCATTGCAAGGACTGGGACAACAGCTCAGCCCTAGAAATAAGGACTTTGCTTCTTGGAAGCTTAGAGCTGTCCATTAAGGATAACATAAGGCTGGACAGCCAAGATAACACCAGCATCCTAGCCCCTCTAACATGTCTTTGAAACCCTCCCAGTGTCATATGGCATCATAGATAAGTAACTACAGCAAGACTGATGGCTGGATCAATAGACAAACAGCTGGAATGCTGCAGAACTATAGTTGCTTTGCAAAGTTTTACTATGATTAGTAATCAGTAGTGTTGTGTTAGCTGCAACAAATCATGTTGTAGCTGAACCCTTGAAAGGTACAAGAACCTTGTGTAAAACCACATTTGGGGTGCCCCACTTTGGCTGGGATATCCACGAATAAATATTTACCCTTGTAATTCCATACTTTGCATCCTAGCCTCTCTCCTCAGTTGGCATGAGCCAGTTGTGAATTTTCATAACATCTAGCACAGAAAACCAAAGAAAACTAACCATTATTATACAGACATCTGGTTGTGTCCATCAGCTTCCTCTGGACCTCTCTCACTTGTGACCTCTTTTGTTGGGATGCAAAGTCTAGATGTCACCAAGTCTCTGTAAACGCATTCTATTTAAAGGAACTGTGTTTTACCCATCAGCATTACTAATGCTACTGAAAAAAGTACTGCCCCAGTGACATGATTTTAGAAAGCAACTCCACTGCATGAGAGTGATACGCGTAATGAACTCTTTCTGATCTCAGTCTACACCAAGAAAACCAAAATTGAGGCAGGGACGTTCTGTAACGCTCTTTCACATCACCACGCGCTCTTTGGCTTGCCCTGGCTGTACTCCCCTGTAGGAAGGACAAGGGGAGCACACTACAGATTTGCAGGATGAGCAGCACATGTGGGGAGCCTTCCCCAGGCATGGCCGCAACCAAGCCCTGTGGCACCAGGCCAACGCCATCGTGGCACACCCAGCACCTTCCCACAGACAGCCACTGTGCCTCTCCCACCTCAGCGCATTATTCAACCTTCCGTTTGGCCGGTTTCGGCCCGTTTTCAAGTCAGGTTCCTGCTTCCTCCCCTCCCCCACGACAGCTCCCTTCCCCTCCCCCGCCTCCAACAGCTGTGCTCAGAACACTCTAGAGGCTCCTCGAGCCCACAGCCCTGGTTGCTAGGCAACACTGCTTACCTCACGTGCGTTGCCACGGTGACGGCTTCCCACACCCGGTCCCAGGTCTGTGGTGGCCATGGCAGCCCCTGTACAGGAGGCCCTGTGGCCCAGCGTGGGTACTTGGGACACCCCGCAGCTCCCAGCCTGGCCCTCAGCTGCGGGGAGACCCCAGGCTGCCTTCACCACCGCGTTTTGGCTGGAGGCGCCAAGCCCAGGCGGCACTCCCAGCTCTGCCTTACGGAGTTTCAGGATCACTGGCTGCTCCACAGCTCTGAAAAAAACAAAAAAAAATGAAAAACTGTCGTTCACTAAAAGCAGAGACCAGGAATTCAGGGAGGTTTAGCTTCACCATTGTCATGGTTAGGCTAATGGGCAGACATATTTTGTTTTACTTCCATACACGCCATATGTTGGTGGAAGTAGGTTTCTCTGACGGTGCCTGAGGGAGTTGAAGAGCACGTGCATGCACACAGGCACATGTGTGTGCATGGCCAGAGAGGAGCCATCACAAAGGGATTGGCTTGAGTGTGAAATAAAACCCTGAAAACATTCGGTTTCCTATTCTAGCGAGCCACTCTACTGGTGAACTAGCAAGTAACTAGTAAATAAAACCATGGTGCTAATCCGTAGCGAGCAGCAGAATGGTATAGTGGAAATCCACAACCCCTCTAGCAAATGGGGCATTACTTTTGAGTAACTGGAAGAAGCCACTTAAAAAGTAGAGGGAGCAAGGCCACTAAAAAGAGAAAAAACCTGCAAAGTAGAAGGAAATTATTCATCCAAGCAAAACTTGAAACAAGGCAAACATTTTACCACTTTGTAATACGCTCTTTACTGGATAAAGAGCATCAACTCCTTTTGAGGAGTATTGCATAATAATTCCAGTCCTCACAGGTACAATGGATATATACAAAACAATTTTGGTTTTCTGCTGTTGCTTCAATGCTGTAGCTTACAGGTTTGCCAGTTGATAGCTATGTAGTTCCTCATTGGTTTCATGTGAGTGAACCTGCTCTTTTCTCAACTTCTTAGAGAAGCCCTGAACAGTTTCACACCTCAGGGAGAAGTGAAAGCCACAGACAAGCTGGGAAAGGGTAAAGCAAAAGATACCAGAGCCTGGAGCAGCTGAAACAGCTGAGACAGAAACAGCACATGGCCTGTGGATTCAGCTCAGGAGTGAATGGGCTGGACATTAGCATAAGACTAGTACAAAAGGTAGAACTACACAGGAGACTGGAGAGAAATGCACCTAAAAACCTCAGCAATTTGAAAGGAATTGACTATTCACCTGAGGGTTTCATGTCTTTTGTTCAGAGCATTGTCCCTTGATAGTGAGACTCCTGACTAGATTCCAATGCAATTCCAAAACACATTTTTTGGGGTCAAGTTTTGGGGACAGGAATGGGAGCATCATTGTGGAGAGGAGGATATAAAGAAAGAAAAGGTACTTGGTTAAATTTCATAAGTTAAGCAGGTTTTAATGGATATGTTCTTTCAAAATGCATCAAATATTCAAGTGATTGTTCTGACAATTATTTCTGTTGTTGGCCAGGTCTGTTGTTAATCAAATACTGTGCGGAAAGTGTGTTAAGTGTTGTGAAATGTTTACTTCTCTGTCATTCATCACACAAAAAGTTGTATTTTGGTAGCTGACAGTGTTACTGTCAGATACCCAAAAATTATGCATTCCTCTTATTTTAGGCAGCTCAGCACTAGCATCGTCAGGGTTGACTATTTAACTCTAGTTTGTATGTTGAGTTCTAGAGATCTCTCTCTGTTCTTTCTTTAGATACACAAGACCAGGATAAACTGAGGTCACACAATGAGTGCTTATAAATTTTAAATGTCTGAATTTTCAATCAAATATATTTTTAGTAGTTTTGACATTTCATTAAGCAGTATTATTAATATAATACAACTTAATATAAAACATGATTTTCTTTCAGATTAAATCCTGAAAAGTTATTGGTATCTGAAAGTTGGGCAAATGTGAAAATCCAAAATAAAGAGTGAATTTGCTCAAAGATGTTAGAAGCATTTAGAACACGATGTTGAGTTACATCATAATTTCTTCCATGTATCTATAGATTTTCTGCATGATCTATTTCTCTTCCTCCTGCTCCAAGAGGGGTATTTTTTCCACAGAAACAACTTCCTTAGAAACCTGTGCCTACCTTATCCTAATGAAGGGACTGAGTATGATGAGATAATGTTTTCTTTTGGATTTTTTTTAAGTTGTTTCCTTCCTTTTGAAACAAATGAGGTACATTTGAAAAGATGCATTTGTTAATAATTAATAATTTCACTTATACAGTGAGCTACATCAAGAAAACATTAAAATGTCAACTTGTAAGACTATCACAGAGTAACACAAACAAAAAAAGAACCAGTAGCAGCTTGTGGTAAAAGGAACTAATGTTTCAGCATTTTTATCAGAAAGCAAAGAATAAAGGAAAAGATATGATTTATTACATAACAGGAACTTTGGGCTCTTTTTGGTTTGATATAGGGGAGGAGGGAAGGTGTTGTTTTAATTTTTGTTTTTATTTCTCACTACCCAAATCTGTTTTATATGGCAATAAATAAATTATTGCTCCCCGAGTCTGTTTTGCCAGTGGCAGTAACTGGTAAGTGATTTCACGGTCTTTATCTCAACTATCCTAAGCTTGTCCAACCTATTTTTTTCACTTGTCCTGTTGAAGAGGGGGAGTAAGAGAGCGGCTGGGTGGGCATCTGGCTGCTAGTCAAGGCTAAGCCACCACAGTCCTTTTTGGTGTCCAACATGGGGCTGAAGGGATTTGAAATAATGATAGTAATTGGGAGAGGTAATGGGCAAAACTCTGACTGGACATTGCCAGGGAGTGGAATAATTTGGGGGAGCTTTGATACTAATGTTGGGAATTTTTGTTGTGGTGAAGGGACAAGTGGTGGAGTTTTATTCTCTGTGTGTGTATTGTTCACACTTATTACTGTTGTGATGGTGTTACTTTGATTTTGATGTGGGGAATTTTTTGTTGATGTTGTAAGTGAAGTTTGTGTAGGATGTGTGATGAATATATATTTTAATGACAAAAATATGTTCTTCAAAGGCAAGGGGAGGAATGAATTGCATGTAGGTGGCAAGATTTTGGTAGCAGGGGGGTTGCAGGGATGGCCTCTGATAAGAGGTCAGGGCCTGCCCTGTGCTGGACACAGTTGGTTCCAGCCAGCTTCACAACAGACCCACTGCAGGACACAACTGAACCCATGAGCCAACCTGGTGGCAGCTCTGGGAAAACATACTTATGAAATGGTGAAACACTGTACAGCAGTAGGACTGAGGAAAAAAGTGTGAGAAACAACCCTGTGAACACTAGGGTCAGAGAAGAAGGAGGGGGGAGGAGGTGCTCCAGGCGCTGGGGCAGAGATTGCCCACAGCCCATGGAGACCGTGGTGGAGCAGGTATTTCCTACAGCCTGTGGAGAGGACCACGGTGGAGCAGACATTCCCTGGAAACCTGTGGGAGAGGCCATGGTGGAGCAGTTATCCACACTGCAGCTCACAGAGGACCCCACACTGGAGCAAGTGCATATTTTCTGAAGGAACTGTGGTCCTTGGAGAACCCACGCTGGAGCAGGTTTATCCTGAAGGACTGCAGCCCATGGAAGGACCTATGCAGGAGCAGGGGAAAAGTGTGAGGAGGAAGGAGCAGCAGAGAGGAACTATTATGTACTGACCACAATCCCCCCATCTCCCCTGCACACTGGGCAGGTGTTAGAGGAGTCGGGAGTGAAGCTGAGCTTGGAAAAAAGGGGGAGGTGGTGATTTATATTTTTTGTTTGTTTATCACAATGCAAATCTATTTTAATTGGCAAAAAATTAAATTAATTTTCTCAAAGTCAAGTCTGTTTTGCCTGTGACAGTAACTGGAAAGCAATCTTGATCTTTGTCTTGAGCCATGAGCTTTTCCAACCAATTCTCTCCCCCTGTCCTGTTGAGGAGGGGGGAGTGAAAGACCAGCTGGGTGAGCATCTGGCTGCTAGCTATGGCTAACCACCACTGTAGAGTAACTATTGCAGTCATGTCTTGGAGTCCAGGACAGAGATTTTTAACTACTTTTATAAAGGTTCACTATTAATAATTCCATTTTTATTTTAATACCATGTGCTATTAGAAATTACAGAAAACATAATTATTACATACCTATTTTAGATTAGTTATATTGAATAAAACAGCTGCTTTATCTGTTCAGTGGCAACTATATTCTTGCCACAGCTTCAGATCAGGCTTCAGTGGTTATTTTTATAAATAAAATCTTAAGACACTTTTGCAGGATAGTAAGGTAGATAAAACATATTTTCATCTTAAACTCTGTCCAGTGTAATTTCTGATGAATGGAAACTAGGAATCTTAATAACACACCCATAGCCATGAAAGGGATAAATCCAGTCCACAGCAACCCAGTTGCACAAGCAAATGATTGTTGAACAGCTCAGAATACCCTTTCCCATCTGCTCATGATATTTCAGTCATAAGCGATGGACTGTACAGTTGTAGAGTGCATACATTTCATAGATGTTCTCAAAACAGAATGAAAAATTTTGATAAATAATTGAAATAGTGAATTCTGTCTCCTGAACAATGGAACTGATTGGGATCAAAGGAGAGCAAGCTTTGGTAATGCTTGATTCAGGGCTTTCAAGACATGCAGCCCCCGAACATGAACTGGTAATAGCACTTGCAGATTCTTACAATCCCAGCACAGTTGAGGAATGAAGGCACACAGAAGACTGTTGGAAGAGGAGAAGGATTAGAGAAGGGAGAAGTGGAAAGAGTGGAAGGAGAGTAGGTTGCAGCTGTGGCAGAGGATGAGGACATTAAGGGATAGGGTAAATGGAATGGATGGAGAAGAGAAATGCCTGGCAGTTCTACTTTCAATCCTACTATTTGTTGTAATAAACTGGTCTCCTTCCTTTTAATTTCCACTCTTCTCTTGTCACAGGCAGGCATCCATCCACTCTTCACAGCTTTCACAGCCACAGAGAATGGTTGGTATAGAACAGATGTATCTCAGACAGAACTGGGAATGGAGAAGTGATTTCAGATCTCCGTACCATAGGGAATGTCTCTGTGAGAGGGTCCTGCTACGCTGGTAGAGGGAAAAGATTGTTTCTATGTGTACATGTTAGCCTGTTAGCCAGATTCTAAGGTCTTCCCATCAGTGGCTCCTTCATTCAAATTTGAGAGAACCAGGCCTCCCTGGTGAAAGGGGCAAAAGAGGCAACCTAAGCTTTCTCCCTCCCTCCATCCCTTCTTCCCTTCCTCCTTCCTAGAGTGTATATGTATATATTATGATCTCTAGGACTCCTGCCTCAAAAATGTAACACCTCCTTTCTCACTTCCCCAAGTACATCAACATCTGGAGAAAATTATTCTGCTAAGTCATGGAAATTAAATACATTATTAATTAAGATGGTGGTAACTGGCCATGGATAGGTGCTAAGTTCCCCATTTGTTGATGACTTTAATCAGGATCAGTGAATATCTGGTGGTTTGATTAGTTACATGTCTCAGTATTGGAAGAACCGTTTGATATTTTTAACTATATTTATACAAGAGGTATTGATCTTGTTTTACCACATTATAAAAAAAGAACCTATAGGAGGAAGTCATGAGAGAGTACTCAGAATGTGGCAAAAAATACCAGATGACAACATCAATTAGGAAAAAGCTTTAAAGGCAAGACAATGACTTCTAGCAAAAATAATGACAATTTCACACTGACAAAACCCAAAACTTCAAAAGCTTCCTTTCTGTTTTGTTTTGTTTTAATAAATATGATTGCATTTTCAGTTTTGGCACAAATATAGCGAGTTTTAAGTTGCCCTTCATTTTCACTTTAAAACACTGTGGAGAAAATTCTACTCAAGCAGGAAATACACCAGTAATAAACCCAACAATACTAAATAAATAAACCCAAACAAGCATATTTTTACATTCCACTCCTTTTCTGACAGCCAAATTTTTATTTACAAAGCCTTCAGCAAGTTAATACAAGGCCAATCATCCTATGTTTAAGACCAAAGAAAAAGAGAGAGACCTTTCAAAGGACAACTGAGGAGATCATGAGATATTCTTAAGTCCCAATTATTTTGTAATTAACGTCTTCTTCAAAAAGTTCACTGTGGCTAAACTCAAGTGAACTTTTTTAAGTTGTTACTAAACCACTTCACTAGCAACTTCCTGCAGATACACATAATTTATTGAGAAATTTATTACCACTATTACCATTTGGATTCATTAACCCATGAGTCTTCCACTTTCTAGAAAGATCTAAAGCAGGTATTACATTGCAAAAAGCCCAAGGTTAGAGCTGAGAAAAAGAAATTGAGAAAAGAAACTGATTCACTCCAAGGGTAGCCTTTTTAAACAGTATTGAATTTTTCTTGTAAAGAAGGTATTTCCATTTCTAAACATTCAAAAAGGTCAAGTATTTTTGTTCATTTAAGCTAAGTCAGTAACATGACTACACAGAAATCAGCCAACACATTTCAGATTATCTGCATAGTTAATTTACTGAAGACATCCCATATTGATCACATTTCAGAGTGATGTTCAGATAGATTTCTTCCAACAGGTCAAAACATACTCCCAAGGAGGAAACATATGAAATATTCTTTACATTTCTTCATCAATTTCTAAAAATACTTAAATGTATTAGATAAAACTTAATGAGACACATGTTCATAAAACTTTACGTATGTAATATGGAGGTCAAGCACACTGCATCTAAGTAGTATTGTGGGAGTTAAAACTGAGCACTAATTTCTCAACCTCTACTGTAATAACAATGCTACCACAGTATTACTTTGCATTTTTTAGGGGGGGAAAGGCATCTTCCAAACCAAGCTACTTCTAGAGCACTTATCTCTGAAGTAATGGAAAGACAATTGTGTTCAGGAAGTAAGTTACATAGTCAACAGACTTGATGAAAACCAGATTGTTCCACGGCTACCACATGAATACTTCTAGTGACTCAAAATAAACTGCAAGAAAAACAGCTAAAACCAAAAGACTTTTTATAGTGTTAGGGTTCTCCAGTATATTAGGTGCTGGTTTTACCACTAGGTTTCACAACTTTCTCGTATCAAAGAAGTGGGACAATGGGAGACAAGCTCTTCTTTCCAAAAAAACAGATTCCTGATTGGTGCTTAGAGTTGACTTAATTTTTAGAGCCTTTGAAAAAGGGCCTTCATTTAATAGATTCCAATTGTCAATCAGGTCACATTTTGTTAAAATTACTTTTTCTTTTGAAGTCTGATAGACTCTTCAGCTAACTGTTAAACACAAGAATTCACAGTGCAGATGATACTTGCTTGTATCTCAAAATACTGAGTTTAATGTAGTAGAAACAAATTTAACAAGCTATAAAAACATGTTTTTATCACTATTTCTTCCTCACTGAACTCTGCACTTACCACTGAACTCTATCAATCTTTATGGTACAAAATACAGTTTTCTTATTAAAACCAGAAATGAAGTTGTATCTAGTTTGTTATGGTGGAGGTGGAAGGTAGCAAAGGGAGAGGACAACTCAGAGGAAAACATGACTGGTAGGTGATTGACCTAAACAGATCTGCTCAGTAAATAAATGAGTTAGTTAATACAGCAAAGTCACCACAGAGTAAGTTTGATAAGAAAACAGCTGAGCAGCAGAATATTTACTTCATGATTAGTAAATTTTATTTTTAAAAACTATTATTAAATCAGAAAAGAATAGAGTAGATTTAGGAATTTCCCCCAAATCCTCTTATTACCCTTAATGATAATAGATAATATTAGCATATATTACAAAAGTCACATTACAGGAAGGTACTTAATCTACAGTGAAAAGTAGCCTAAGTGAAAATGCCTTAAATAGCTTTAATTCATTACAGTATAGTTTCCTCAAGTATTTTGCTTACATTTACCATGTTTGTGCTCTTTGTACATTGTTAAGTTTATATTTTTAAAAAGTTTAGGAAATGCCTTAACACATTTTCATAGATTTCTTCCTGCTGGCTGTGCTTTAAGTTTCTGTACTTTAGAAAAGTGTCCTTATAGAAAAAGGAATTTTAAAAATCTTCTGGTTTTCTTCACCAGAAAGTTATCGCACAAATCCTTTCTGAGTGACATTTTAAGCCTTCCTAGTGAAATTCTTCGAGTCCCAAATAAATAATTAAATCACAGGTTATGTTGTCAGATAGGTATATATTTTTTTCTTGCCAGAAATATTTCCATTAGTGAAATTACTTCCTAGTAGTACAGTGTTTCTTTTGCCCTGCATAGGAACTATTTATAATCAAAAAAGTTGTAATCATTCCATCCTATTAGGCTATTACTATGCAAGAAATCCTTAGTAATCTAGTCAGTTACCAAGAAAAATTAACGTAAATCTTATTGGCTCAAAAGTGTCGTCCATTGAATAAGGTGAACTCTTGTAAATATACATTTTCCAGCAATGATTTAAAAATAAAATGTACAAATAAAATTACTTTTTTCTCTATGGCTAACCATTCCTTATGGTCATATTTTGATTTATTTAAAAATCACTAGTTTTCTGTTTATAAAAAGTTAATTTTCATACTGACAGCTATACCTCTTTCATGCATCACTTCCCTTTTTTTCTGTTTATCATTCCCATTTGTGACTCTGCAATGTCTCCATTAGCAATTATTAAATCATATGGAGAGAGTTAATATTTGAGAAATGTGTTAAGTCTCATTTTTCTAACACAATTTGACATACAGAAAGAAGGATCATGTAATCACCTTACTAGTCATACGTCACTCGTAGGTTGGGAGCTGCCCTATGACACTTACCTGGAAATAAGAAAATGAAATGTTATATGCATACTTCAAGTCTTAAGTTCAGTGGAGAATTGAGAACGTCAGGAAGAAATCCTCTGTTGCACATAAAAAACTCTTTTTTTTGTTTTTCTTCTGTAAAGTGGGCTGGAATCTATTGGGTTTTTCTCTGTGTTTATCATTACAATGCCTGAACACATTAGCAGGGTCCTCAGACAGGAAAGTGAACTACATGGACATCTACTTTTCTGTGGTGTTAAAATTTTAGTATCTTGTAAATTTAACTCCAGTGTAGCATTTGCTTTATATGTCACTTTCACAGCAAAAAAAAAAAATATTTTGCAAATAAAGAAAAACTGCTGAAGTCACATTTTCTCAACAATTTTTTATTTTAACTTTCTTGTTGCAAAGAGTCCGAGCAATATAAACTGATACCATTGCCTTTTTCAAATTTCTGACCAGTCTGGCTTCAGCAAAAGCAGTTGACAGAAATCTGGACTTTTGCTTCCTCAAATTACTAACCTGATAATTTAAATATGATCATTGCTCTTCAAATTTAAGGAAGCTAGGCTACTGCTTATAATGGTATCTAAAATGCCATAGCAGGGCACTTACTTGCTGTAACAGCTACATTAATACAACTTTGGAGTTAGTTAACACAACTGTGGAGTACAAGAATAACGTAAATAAAATACAGGTTGTTCTTCTTGCTTTTAAGGCTGAACGGGAACACTGCCTGAGAAAGAAGTTGAAAAAAGAACACTGGCATTAAAAAAATATTATGAGGTGTATTCTTTAGTTTTTCCATGAACCCATTTTTAAGCAATAATAAATCATCTGATATGTATTAGTAATGATAGAAAATGGCTGTGATGTCATGATGAACATATTAACATATTTTGTGCTAAGTAAAACAAGAATGAAAATCAATTTTCCATTTAGAAATAGTTTTGATGCTGATTTTCTGTTAATCTGTATTGACTGGTGATGAACAACAAGTAGTTCTGAAAACGAAATTAACTGATTTCGTTTGTTTGCTTTTTAAGAGTTTGTCTTTCTATAACTGTTTTGGAGCAAAGGAAGTTACTATATTTCACTTCTGTCATTGTTGTAAAGCTTCAGTGAAGAATGGGATCACATTCTGTCTTTGCAAAAAGAATTCATACACCAAGTTAAATTTCTAGGCAATTCTATGTAAAACTTTGAATGCATTTATTTCCTGTCACCTGTCAAGTGTTTAATTTATTAATAATTTAAGAAACAAACAAAAAAACGCATTAAAATGCCTTTCTAAACACCATTTGAAATATTTATGAGTAATTCTTAAGAAATAGCCATTGGTCTACTGGGCCTTGCAGAAACTTTCCCATGCTATTTAAGTGTGAGATTTCAGTGGCAACTTTCATGTCTCTATTTCATTACAGAACTGGCGCTCTGAACTTCTTTCAGAGATATCTCAGTTTCTGTCCTCGTGAACAACATATAAACTCTGGACAGCCGGATTCTTCAGCATTTGAAAGAACAGTAGCATGTTTATAAGTAGGCTTATAAACACTTCAGAGATTATCAGCAATCTAGATTATCTGGGGATAATTACAATCAGCAGCATCTCATCTCTTCTAGTAGTAGTCGATGGGTCCCCTCAGTTGCTGATTAAACTGCATCCTGTCACCAAATGGAGACGGATATTAGGTCTGATAAATAGGATTTTTTAGGCACTCAAATGTTCAGTACTATCTTTTCTTCAGAGATCTAAGAAAGTTTTTTGTAATAATTCATTTATTGGTGCAATTCTATATTTTCTGTTTATTTTTCAGAAAAAACATCAAGCTAATAGCAGCAAATTCATACCTAAATGCAGACTTGACAAACTGTATATTTTTTAGGGTGCCAAAACCTTCTTCATTCTCTCTATAGGTGCACAAAATGCACTGCAGTGGACAAAATACTATGTTGCTGTAACTGCTTCAATATCAAATTAAATTTGGAATAACACCAGCTGTTATCCAAAGAAATGGCTGTACTAATACCCAGTCTTTTGAAAACATGCATCTTTTAGCCACAAAGCATTCACTGCTGATTGACTCTCAAAGGATGTGTATGCGTGGACCCTGCAAAAGTGCTCACCAGCAGTGAAATTGCAAGTGAAACAATAGGCATGACTAGGAGCTGCCCACTTCTGGATAGTTCTAGCCTTTTCTTTCTGAAATGCTTCTGATTGATTGTACACAAAACCACAGAAGACTCAACTAAAATTCAAGTTTCCCTTTTTCGAGGACAAAACATTCCAGTATTGCACTGCAGCTCAATAAAGCTAGCTATGAAAGTTTAAGAAATAACTGTTGCAGGTGTCAGCCACACTTTCTCTTAGAAATTATCATGCCTGTAGCAAAGATGGCAGAGCAAGATCTATGTTCACACTTCAGCAGTTCAAGTTCCCAGGCTAGTACACCTGCTTAAAGCACTGTTGCAGATGTGTTTGCACAAATTTATTGGCACATGTAAACATTTCCTTCTTCCATCTCAGCTGTGCAATGGAAGCACGTAACAGGGAGGTCAGGCAAACCACTGGAAATGGCAGCATCTTAAAATGCTGCCCCTCAATCCTCCAAGCACATCTGACAGGACTTTCACAATGGCTGAGTCACAGGTACTGTTTCACAACATACAGGAACATAGCACCCTATTGGTCAGCTTGGTCGATACGCGACTGACAAAAACTTAATTCATAGTTAGCTTACTCTTGAAGTAGATAAATCACAATGCCATTTTTCATGCCTTCAGCAGGAAGAATGTGAACTCTATTGGCCTTAAAAAGGAGGGGATGGGACTCTCCATTACAAGTTTAGCAGGTGATTGGTATACAATGCACTATATAAAAATTTCTGCCGAAAACTCTATGTGCATCCTTGTATGCTCTTGTACCTTCTTGTGTACCTTTTCCTCAGTTCAAGAAAGACAGGGAACTACTGGAGAGAGTCCAGTGGAGGGCTATGAGGATGATTAGAGGACTTGAACATCTCTTGTATGAGGAAAGGCTGAGAGAGCTGGGTCTGTTTAGCCTGGAGAAGACTGAGAGGAGATCTTATCAACACTTATAAATATCTAAAGGGTGGATGTCCAGAGGATGGGGCCAGGCTGTTCTCAATGGTGCCCAGCAACAAGGGGCAATGAGCACAGACTGGAACACGGGAAATTCCATCTCAATATGAGGAAAAACTTTTTCACTGTGAGGGTGACAGAGCACTGGAACAGGCTGCCCAGAGAGGCTGTGGAGTCTCCTCCTCTGGAGATATTCAAAACCCCCCTGGACATGATCCCGTGCAACCTGCTCTAGGTGATCCTGTTGTAGCAGGAAGGTTGAACTAGACGGTCTCCAAAGATCCCTTCCAACCCCTGCCATTCTGTGATTCTGTGTACCTGAGGATACAGTTGCCAGCCTCTCCGCTAGACCTGACCCGCTGTTGGCAATGGTCATTCCTGCCTTTGGCTACAGTACAAAGGGTGCCAGGTTCTGGCTTGGATTAAAGCAGGTTCCATGGTTTTCTCCCCTGCCCACCCA
Organism: Balearica regulorum gibbericeps; assembly: GCF_011004875.1. Classification (NCBI taxonomy): domain Eukaryota; kingdom Metazoa; phylum Chordata; class Aves; order Gruiformes; family Gruidae; genus Balearica; species Balearica regulorum. The sequence continues at coordinate 54,884,260 of NC_046184.1, forward strand.
CACCTCTTACCCAGAAATGGAGGGTGGGTGGGAAATGGCCACTTGTGGTTTTAACCTGCATCTCACCCAGGATAAGCCTTAGCTTCATTTAAAACACAGCCAACGGTACTGTTTGGTTTCTTGACGCTGTTGAAACCCAAAGCTGGTTATTAAAAAAAAACAACCCCAAACCTCTGTGTTTTGCCAGGTGACAGCTGTTACAGAGTAACTTGAAGTTAGCCCTTGCACAGCCCAGAACCTGGACAAGAGGTAAGGGAGTCACAGCAAGCAATGCAGGAAGCTGGTAACGCAAGACTGTCGGCAGGCATTCGAAGGCGTCGGTGCTCCAGAGCCACCTAGCCCGCAGCTGCTGTGGCAGACAACTGAGAGAGGGAAGAGAGGGAAGGGGGAGAAGGGAAGGAATGAAGGCAGAGCCGGCTGCTCCCGCCCCTGAGCCTTGCCCCCGGCCGGGCCCCTCAGCCACACCACAGCGCCCCCTGGCACCGACGGCTGCAGCACGCCCCTCGGCCCCGGCGCGTTATCGCGAATAACCGTCCGCCACCGCCCGCCAAGGGGCGGGGCCACACGCTCATTTAAATAACTTGGTGGCTTATTTGCATACGGCCAAGATGGCCGGCCCTGGGATTGGCCGGCTCCGAGGCAGCCCCCACTGCCGGCCCCGGTGCCCACGGAGGGGGCGGGGTCAGCCGGGAGAGGGGAGGGGACACGCGACTTATTTGCATAACGGCCCGGCGCGTGCGACGGAGGGAGGCGGTGTTGGTGTCTGGAGCGGGTTCTGATTTTGAATCTACGGCGGCAGCACCGGGAAGGCGGCAGCACCGGCGACTGCCGAGCGCTGGGACAGGAGCTACCGCGGAACGCAGGGGCACAGGTATCGCACGTCCCTTCCGGGGCGCGAACGGCCGGGCAGCGGCAGCACTCTATCCGAACGCTGCCCCGCGCGGCGGCGGCGGTGGCGGCGGCGGCAGTGCGCATGCTCCAGGGCTGCAGCTTTGCACACGCGCCGCTGCGCGCACCCACACACTCTCACAAGCGCAGCGCAGCTACGCGCACGCTGCATGGGAGCACGTGATTCGGCTCCAGTGCAGGCGGCGGCGCGCATGCGCGTTGCTGTTTTCGCGCAGAGGTGGCAGCAGGTGGGGAGCAGGTTGCGGAGAGGCGCGTTCCTCCGTCCCCTACGTGTGGAGGGATCCCTGTGGCGGCAGCTGCGGGTCACAGGTAGGTTTGGCGTGGAGCAGGGCACTGCTGGCGCACTCTGCTGTGTCCTGAAGGTGCAGAGAGCTGGGCAACACCAGGAAGTCTGTCGTGCATCAGTGAGGTGAGGTGGAGGTACCTCCTACGCTGCACTGGGCAGGTGTTTGGGTGGGACAGTGGTGCGTATGGCTGGTGCCTCAAAAGCATTTCCTTACTCGCTGTCTGAATTGGGGATGGCGTGACCTGGGTAGTGCTGGATGCAGCCAGTGGATATCCTTGCAAACACAGCGTGTGTGGGCGTTGAGTGTCGTCGTGGATGGACGGACTGTAGAACTAATGAGGAAAAAAACATTTTTCTTCTTGTTGCGCACAGTAGTGTGCTGATGAACTTCAGATTAAGTTTTCTGAAGCATGCAGGCATGCTAATTTACTAGAAATGAAGGTGGTACAGTGGAAAATGAAAAAAGGGCCTAGTTATGCCTTATTTATGTGATGTCATCAGTAAACAAAGCCAGAGTGGCTACTCCAGGTTGTTGTGGAGACCCACATCAAACAATATGGGAAAAGTTAACAGTTTACGTAGTATATTCATGTAAAGGAGGTACATTTGAACTTCTAATTTTCTTTGAACTTAAGCATTTAAAATACTGAAACTGTATTCATGGTTGTTTCAAATTTTAGTTCTGATTTTACACTGGGGCCTGTTAGAGATGTAGCATTGTCTTCGAGCAGTTTTTTCTTTTAACTGGTTTATATCCTTCTTATTAGATCTCGTAATCTTTGACAGATATCCAGTGACAATACCTACATTAGAATATTTTCTTGTCTAACAGTAATCTTGAAATAAGTGGTGTAATATCAGTGTGACCCTTAACACAGATAGACTTGTTGGATGGAAAAATTGGATGGAATTGTTGATGGAAAAATACTCTCTTAAAATGAAAGGATGAACAGCTCAATTGTTCTAGGCAACAGTCAATAAGCTTAAAAGCGCAGCCTTCATGCAGTCACAGAAAAATAACACTTGTACATCTAGACAGCTTATTTAACATGCTGTCTAATTGGTGGAAGTAAGAGTGTTAATAAATACGTTTGGCTAATATCCCAGATTATATAAGCAAATACAATTTGTAATAAATTTATTGGAATTTGCATCCGCAAGATCAGGATGTTCTACAAGCATGCTATTTGGCTCTCTTTTGCAAATTAAAATATTTTGGGGGCCTTTATCTGTTATACCAGTTTGTTCTAGCTACAGTTATTAATATTTATTTCATGTTTAGTTTTTTAAAAACAAAAACTTGGAGAATGTGCTTAGTTTCTGCTTAAATCTGAAATTAATAAGTTAAATACGAACTCTGTACACAAACAGCAGGTATCAGTGTAAGAAATAGTCTTTTTCTGATTGGGTACTGTTTAGTGCAGTCCTACTGGAAGGTATAAAAGAGAGTAATACCCTGAATATTAAGAAATCTTTGGAGGGGGAAAAAAACCCACAAAACCTACTGTTATTTGATATGTGATCTTGGGTAGGTAATTTCTCAGTTTTCAGATCTGTGAAATGGGGCTAATGGTCGTTGTCAGCCCATCATAAAATGAATTCACTAATGATTGCATGAGGACTTGTGCAATTCATGAATCATGCCAAGTAAACCCACTATTTATTCCTCAAGTCTGGCAATTATCTTAATATTCCATATGCTCTGGAAGTATCAAATCAAGTTCTTATGTACAAGTAATCCAGAAAGGAATTATACTAATAATTTTGGATTGCAATACAATTTTTGATAAATGCCAGATAATTAAAATACAGAAAAACTTGTTTTGTCACTGCTTATAGCTGCCTGTTGTGTGTTCCTTTTCAAAGAATTTCAAGAGATCTTCGTGTTCCCATCATTATGTGCTTAGTTTAGTAGACCTAATCCATTGCTTGGAGTAGGAGGCTTTTTATCAGCTCCAACCTTGCTACCAAGTGTAGCAGTGCTGAACTGATGCTTCGTGTGATAACATGGAACAGTGTTGTATTTTGCTGTATTAATTAATTTAACAAGACTATCTTGAGTGTTGTGTAGGCTCGAAACTGATCATGCTTAACAGAATTGATTCACAGAAGGATACAATAATTATATATATCAATTGAAACAGTCATTTTGCTGCTCTTATTGAGGGACCTCTTATTTCATAATGGTTAGGAAATGAAAATTCTGTTTTCACTAAGATGCTAATCCCAGTAGATATGCATACATACTGTACTCAGCAGTGTTTGCTGATACCTCCTGCTTTAACCTGTATTGTTATGTCCATTTCACATATTTAGAAGATCAACATTAACCGTACTATGTTAGTTTTCCTGTACTGGCTCTTCTAGTAATGATTCCAGAATTTGGGGCGTAAAGACAGGAAATGTGGTCTAATGTAGACATATGCTTGGCTCACCCCACCCCCCCCAGCATGGGAGGTTATCTGGCTAGCCAAGAGACTGAACAACCTATGAATAAAAATAGTTTCATTGAAAATATTGATTTAACAGAATCTGTTGCAAAGAGAAACAGTTTACATGTTAAATTATTTTTAAAATCCAATTTTAGTAACTGATTCCTAGTTAGTAACTAAATCCTCACTTTAATTGTGTGTGTTTGTGATTTGTGGGAGAAGGCATTTTTTTCTGTTACAGATGAAATTTCTGGTTAAACCAGAAATTTTGTTTTCCTTCCAAAGCAAGAGAAAAAAAATCTAATTTCTTCCCATTCAGATTTTTTTAATGGTATAATTATTAATTAGGCTTATGTGGACTTACTGTCAGGAATTATATTTATGCCAGAAATCTTAGGGTTATTCATGAAATGTAGGTAGTAAGGCCATGGTATGTTGCTCTTTCTTAAATAGCTTGCAAGTTGAATGCATTTTTCCATTTGCTCTCCACCTAGTGTTTTTCTATATTGCGTGCTAGTCATAAATTTTATTATGAGTTTATTTTGGAAATTACTACAGTGACAAAGATGTACGTCACAGTTTCATAAGGGATATTAGATGAGGAAAATAAGTTGCAAGTTATAAAGCTGTTATGAGACATGAATGTGGGGGGTTTGGTTGTTTTTTCCTCCCCAATATATTTTTATATAATATTTCTCTTAAATGCAGTGAAATCTAAGATTGTTAATGTCTTCCAGTTAAATCTGGCTGGACTCTTTACTTCTCTTTTGTATGTGACATTACTTTGAGAAATTTACCTACACACACAAAACAACTGGGAACTCATAAACTGGCCAACACAAATGATGTATGTTTGTTACTCTGGTATTTCTAGTATACTCCATGCACTATATGCCATACTGTATGAAAAAATGCTCTCGTGTTTCGACCATACTGTAAGAAACAAAGCAGTGACTTACCCAAATACAAGATGGAGAGTAAGATATGGTTGTTGTGTGGAGTTTTTTCTTTCCTTCTTTAAAAAACATAATAAACAGAAACAACCAAAACAGCAAAGCAAGCAAATAAAACTTGATTTTGGTTTTTTGGCAGCTTGTTAAGAAGCAGAAAGTAAGCTTGTTCTCTAAAGTGATCTCTGTAACCAGCTGTCCTTGTTAAGTTGGACAGTTACAGAATGTCTTAATCTCTGAATAAAGTTTAGATGTGAATTGGGTAATACTTCATATTTAAAATTCCTGTAGCTCAGTCTTGTTCTGGATGTTAAAGCCTGGTGGCTGATCCCAAAGAAGGTAAAGTGTTCTTAGCTTTGAGATTTTTTCAATCAGGAGTATCTGGAGCATGTATTTTCTCAGCCATTGAGTTCTGGTTATCCTTTTAAATACAAAATTTTGCATGATGTTGTGGGATCTTAATTCTCCTGAAGAGATTTTGTGTATCACTCATAGTGTTTAGGTGTCATACCTTTTTTGTTTGTGTGTGGGGGTTTGTTACTTTTTTTCCTCCCTATTTCTGTAGCAATGGGGGTCAGAAAATCCTTGAATTCATATGTAATGATCAGATGCTTCCAGAGACTTAAACATTCTTAAGTGCATTATTAGCCTATAAATCAGACTATAAAAGTGAGTGTGATCAATTTTAGAGATATAAAGTACTGATACTAGTTATCCAGAAACTGGATCTGCAGAATGCATTAGTGGTTTTTTTAGGATGGTAAAGATTGAACTAGACCAATACATTTTCTAGCTTTTCAGGGTGTGAACAATTGAATTGTGATTCAGAAATGGGAGCCTGTTTTGATTGGTTGGGGTTTTTGTCTTTAGTTGCATATTCTGGCTTTAGTGAATGTTGTATTTCTCATCTCTGTTCTGTCCTGACTATTTCTGTGCAATATACATATGCAAAAAAAATCCCAAAGTTAAGAGTAGAATTTCAGCTGCGCTTGAGTTCTATGTGGCTTTGTGTTTTATGCTTTCATTTGAGGTTGTGTTAGACCATATTAAACAAAAATCAGAATGCTGTTAGTGAAAAAGAAATACCTGCATGAAACTTAAAAAATGCATAGTAAGGTTCTTAAATGGCACTTAGGAATTCCACTAATAAGCAAATATGTTTAACAAATAGAAAATACCTGTTTTGCCATTTTCTGCTTAAATTAAGCTATGTGACAAAAATGTTTCATTGTGCCACAGCCCTCCAGGTTTTACTAGAAATCTGCTCAGTTCTAGTATAGTAGTCCAATTTTATGTGATCGTTTGTCAGTTGTTCTAGCCTTAGTAATTATTGAGAGACTTGTTGGTTTTCAGTAAATTTGATAGAGTAGTAAATACCAAGGATAATTAATTTCTGCAAATTTTGTGAAAACAAGCAGCTGGGGTGAGGAGAGGCTACCATTGTCTCCAGTGAGGGAACTTGGCAGTTACACGTTGTTTTGGGGGGATAACTTCCTGTCAGTCAGGACATAGGTATTGTCTGTCAAAGCAGTATGGAATCTGACACATCAGCATACAACTTAAGCCCAGATGCATACGTGCACTCACCCAGTGTGGTAAGGCACCAATGATAACCTGAGGTTACTCTGATAAAAAGTAGCAAGGCAACGTTTATAAATCTGCAGGAAATGTGGTTTCATTAGTTCCACTGCTCACTCATTACCTTGTTTAGTACCACTGATGTATACTTTTTAAAATTGCTAGTGTTTTTAACTGCAAGTCTGCCTTTTTTTTAAAAGTAATGATTCCTTGGTGGTGTAGCTAAAGGCATATTAGTAACTATGTGATATTAAATAAATCCTTGATCCTCATTTGCATGTCAGCTTCCATCATATCATTGTGGAGGAATTCAGAACACTATGTATATGTATGTATATTGTATAAATGTCCTTTATTTTCCTTTGTGATTTGAGTAACTAATAAAAAAAGCTGTGCCCTGTATGATGTTTTATTTTGAGCTGTGCATGTTATAAATTACTAAAAACTGTACTCAAGAGTTATCAGCTCTTTTTTCTTCCAGGAACAAACAATAAATCATGTGAGATCTTAGTAAATTAGATGGCTGTGTGCAAAGTACTTTTTTAATAACTTATTTTCTAAGATATTTAGGTAAACTAATACAGCTTGCTTGCTGTATGTAACTTGGATATTTTTAATACAGGAAAATATTTTTCTCTTCTAAATCCAATTTCTTAAAGTGCTCTTCAGTAAATTCATGTACTGAAAGCACAGATTTTACAAATGGTATGACTGTGGATATGTCAGCTGTTAAAATAAACTGTATACTTGCTCCATCATTTTGTGCTGTCCTAAGCATTATACTCCATTTCACAGTAGTGTAAAGAAATGTTATGGTAAAAACAAAAAACCTAACATGAAAGAAAGTTCCTTCTACTTTTGCCACCATTTTAGTGCAGTTTCCAGAAGGTCATTTGAAAAAGATATTGCATTCTTCTTTTTTTTAAGTCTTTCAAAATGTGTTTAGTAGCAAACTAGCACATAAACATACATGCTTGCTGACTTCAGTCAGTATATTGAAAATGTCTTTCATTGGTCCTACCATCAAGTGGCTTGGAATTATGGGAAGACCTCAAATGTTGTGCAGACTTTGACTTTCTGGACTCTAGTGTTCCTTGCCTCATGATCATCATGAACTCTTTCTTTTCCCCTATAGTTTAAGTAGTTTTTATCTGTGAAGTTCTTGCAGTCCTAAATGATAGTCAAGATGTTTCTTGAAGCCAGCCTACTGGCCTGTGTAAATATATGAAGGTTTCAGCAGATGGTCTATTGAGACTTCAATTCAAATGCATACAAACAGTAGTGGTCTCTCACTAATTTCATCAGTATAAGAACTGTTTTGTCGACTTAATGTTAACTAACATACAAAAAAAACCCCCAAAAACCAAAAAAAAAGAAAAGGGTAAATGAGAGAAGTGGATGAGATGTGGTTTGCACACAAGGAAATGTGGATGATGTGTAGCATACTGCCCTTGTAACATGAAATGACATAAAGACCTGCCTGAAAGTCCAGAATTTTCCGCATCCCCTTGATTCTTCAGGGTAGGAGTCCTAGTATAAAGTCCAACTCTATGTAATGGTATTTAAAAGGGGGGGGGGAGGTGATATTACTTATACAGGGCAACAATTAGAGAAATGAGAGGGTACCGTTCTTCTGAGTTTCTTGTTTGATGTTCATGAGAAGGTTGGAAAATGGCAGCTCTGATTTAAAATTTAACTTATGACTACAATAATTGAACTTGCTGAGATACTGCAGTGTGTTGGCATGTCAACAAAAGAGGGCAGAGTTAAGGTTGTTTCTAGTTTTTATTATGTGTTTAAGAGAAATGTAAACCTAAAAGGTTAAGTTTAAATTCCATTCTGAATCTTTTTTAAATGCCTTATTTTCTTATTTATTTTTGATTTTTAGGGAACCTGTATAGATGCCACCCTAAGTAGCAGTAAGAAATGGTAGTCCCATGCTAATACAGGAATTCCACATTAGCGTAGGTTCACTTTAATATTTCCTGGACCAAAGCATTCTCAGATGAGTTATTTCACTCCTAACTTTGTGTTTAATTAAATGTCAGGTTTAAAATTAGTTTGGTTAATATTTTTTTAACAAACTAACACACCTGTGTATGCTAAATAAAATATATTGAAGTGAACTCTTGAGTAAACGCATATGGTTTCTTACCATTCAGCTAGATTTTTTGCAGCTAGGTGTCTGTATTCATGTATCGGTACCTCTGCATGTTTGTGAAGCTTTCTGACAAGGTAAGGCGATTGACTGCAGCAACTGGAGTGTGACATAGGTTCTGCTTTCTCTGGCTCAGTGAAAGTGTTCTTTGAAATTTTTTTTGCCGAGTAGTTATGCTTATTTAAACCTATTTAAGTCATTGAGTTTCCATGTATTGAGCTCCAAGACTGAATGTTAGAGAATGAAGTGTTGTACAAGTGCAGCCCTTGAGTTCTGGATTAGAACCTCCCTAGGTTTTTCTTGAACTTCCAGGAGTGGAAGTTAGAATTCACCTTTTGATGTAGGAATTTTGTAGGTGCACTAAAAGTAGCTATGTTTTAAATAGAATTCTGCTGTGGAAATCAAAGTGTATGTATATTGTATATATGAAATACTAAGTTTGAATTTTGAAATGTTACAAGTTACTGTAAATCCTTGTAAGCTGAAGATGTACTATGTATTAAGTTCAGAGTAAGCAATGTGGGGGTTATAACTCACTAATAGAAAACATTTATTTTGAATTTGTTGTAAACTTGATTTTTGATTGTAATGTTGTTCTCTAGTCTTCACAAATTCGTTTTTGAGAGACGTATCTTTTGGGCATTTGAACTTCAAGCATATTTTAATTTAGACCTCTGAATGTGTACAGTATTCTCAAAGACGTTAATAAGCAGTGTAGCTGTTCACATGTATGTGGCAGTTGCTTTTTCTTGTGTTGCAAATCATGCTTTTCCTTTTGTCCTTCTATTAGCCAGATGGTGTATTTCAACTTTTTTTTTCTAAGGTTTGGAATACTAACTGTGGTGCTGATGAGTGCATCAGACAACTACTGTTGGCATGATTAATCAGTTTTGAAATAACCAACTACAGCTGGCAACAGGCATGCCCAGTTATGCAAGTTTAGACATTTTCATAAAAGTAGTAGATGGAGGGCATGTTCTTCCACTTTTTTGAGGGGGCTTAATGTGTTGGGTTAATTTTGGATCACAAAGACTATATTTTAGTAGAAAGTTAGGAATAATTCAATGTTAATTTCCTTCAGGATCGCCCCATGTGCACTTGCAGTTATTTTGTTGTAAAATAGCCATATTTGGATTTTGTAGAAGAGCTGTATGTGATCAAGTGAGGCAGATACAGAGGAGCTCCCTCCAGAGCTGATCCACAGTTGGCTGGACAAGAGCAGGTGACTGGCATTAATGAAGAGATATTAAAGAGGATCCTGTGTTATCTTAAGTTCTGTTAGCATTAAAATTGTGTATTTGTTTGACAACCCGTGTGTTCCCCTGTAGGTTCCTAAACCCGTGCTCTAGGTACAAACTACTTGGTATGGTTACAACAAAATTCCAGCAAAATTGCTGAAGGGATTCTAGATATGTGTCGTCTTTGAAAACCTTCCACAACATACTGCATCATTTATAAAGAATTAGATACTTGATTTCTGTGGGCACTGTAGTTCTGGAGTGTTCTTGGGTTTTTTTGCTAGCTTCCTTATTTATAAAGTGAACTTCCTTTTCCCCCCCCCCAAGTAAAACGGTTTTATTGGGCAACAAATATTACACAATATTTCAAAATAGGTGGTAAAAAGGTATAGATCAGTTTCTTAAGCTTTTTTTTTTTAAGACTGAAATGAGGCTGTTCTTGAAAAGTATTCCCTAATGTTTGTCAGTTCTATGCATGATCTGGCTCTGTATCTGTGGCTGTTAATATGTGACATGGATTCTGAACTGCCTGGAGTCGGGAGGGATTTGAAGTATGCAGTACAAATCCTGGATCACAGACCTACCGGGCTACCTCTCCATGGCTTTTCGTTTATTTTAATTTTCTCATTACCAGTGGTGCTTTGAGTAGCTGCAATGTTGCAGCCATGCATTAACCACTTCATGCCTGTCAAAGGAACCATTCCTCTGGCCCCCTTCTGCTTGTGCAGTTTGTTGCAGTGTGGTGAAGAGGGGGTGCTTTGCTGTATAAATGTTTTATCCACTGCCGAGTTGTCACTGAGTGGCTGGTCTTGACTGCACGTTGCAGCCATCTTAATCACATTTTCAGTGCAGCTGAGACAGCGCAGTTTCAAAATGGCTGATGAAGTGCTCTTCATTGCAGCAGTTTAGCTTGACTGTATGCAAATGAGCAGAACTGTTGGCATCACATGTTCCAGACCTTAGAGGTAAGCACCAGCTCTGCTTTGCTGAGAAACAATTTTAAACTTAGTTTAGGCAAAATTAATTCTCAGCTGTATAAAATATCTTAAAATACTGTCCTTTTTTTTTTTTGTCAACAGGAGGGTGTGGTTTTGGTTGCGGTTTTTTGTGGGTGGGGTTTTTTTTTTATTTCCCTCCTCTCACTGAATTAATTCATAGACCTCTATCCTTTCTCAGTTATAGCGTAGATTGGGTGGGATGGGAGAGATCAAAGGTCATACCCATATGTCTTGGTAATCAAAAGATTTCATTTTGGCTTACTTCCTTACCAGGCCAGAAGAGCTCTCACTTCATGCTGCCCTTTCTCAAAAGCTTGCCTCATACTTTTAGTTAAAACATAAACTCTTTATGAACGTCATTAAATTTTGTTACCAAGTGGTTAAGTTTACATTTGATTATCATATTTTCAATACATAATTTTTTCCAGTGGTAGGTGAGAACTATAAAACTGGTGTAAATACATTGGAATAGCAACAATTATGTGAATGTTCACTGTTTTGCAGGTAGCAGTTATTTGCTAATCAAGAATAGCACTACCATAAATTCCGCAGAACCGTTACAAACGGTAGAATGAAAGTTTCAAGGTAAATTATTCTTTTATTTCTTTTGTATAACTTAATCAGAGTTTCAAAGTGCTAGTGGTTTCACACAGCTTAGTCTTCTCCTGTGTGCGTTACTGGTTGGTGGCGTAGTGTCTAATAGGTGTCAGTGTCCAGGGACGTGAAGGTGGGAGAAAAGCAATGCTCAGATCTTATCAATTGGGGATGGGGGGAACAGAAAAGGAGGAGAAAGAACACTCTTCCTCATGACTCACTCATATTCTTGTTTTGTGTCTGTCTCAAATACCTAGTTACGGTCTTTATGGGATCTTAAGATGGATATGAGTTAATTTGAGAGTAATTAAATAGGCAGTTACTTGAACTTCTCCCAAAATGTATCGGGAGCAGCAGAAGAGCTGGATAACTCATCAGTATGCAGCTCACAGTATTTTCCTTAAGTTGAACTTGTTGCTAAGGCTGTGGAAGTCAGTACTAAATGCCTAAAAGTTTAGTCCTTCCTCAATATTATTGCACATTAATTTGGTGCTTTTAGCATACTCTATAAAAAAGCACTTGGTGATTAAATCAATTTTTAGATATCTGTTCCTATAAATGATCAATACACTGTTTATAAAGAAACAAAGTATTCTGAGCAGATAGCGCACATCAGGTTTTCAGGAGACGTGGTTTCTCCATGTTTACTGTGTGCATTTGATATGATTAAAAAAAATAAATAAATCAGTAAAATACGGGGTTTTAAGCCCAGGCTGATTGCTGACTTCAGCTAACTGTAGATTTGTGAGCAATTGGTCGTAAGATTTTCCTGCTTTAGAATAAAAGATCAGTGACAGGAATAATGCAAATGTGTGGTCACAGATGATGATAAAATACAGGTAGGTAGTTTTATTACTTGTTTTATTGCTGGTGGAATTTTTGTTTAGTGGATTTAAGGCAGATTTTAGTTCACAGTGGCTTTTCTTGATTGGGTAAGATAGTTAAGATCCCAGGAACATTTGGGCGCTTTAAAATGTCTGAAAACTCAGACAACAAATTCTTTTTAAATGCATTTATCTTGATATAATGGTAAGTTTTGCCATACATTCACCTCATCTAATGAATGCAGATTAATAATGTAGTGAGATTTGCTTCTTCTCATCCCCCGAATAATAATAATCTTTCTGGTTTTCTGTAAGATACTGAGTCAAGTCATCCTGACCCCAGTCTTATGATTATTGAGGTTTGTGTGGGTTTTAGTCAGTTGTTGTTGTTAATTCCAGCTGTTAATAACTCGTATTGTTCAAAGCAAGAAGAAACAATTCATTCTTTATAAAGACATCACTGAACTCCTACTTTGTAATCATTGAAGTGGATGAAATTTTATGTCTAAAACATACTTTACCATATACATCCTGTGGTGGTTTTGTTGTTGGCTTTTTGGTTTTGTTTTTGTTTTGGTTTGGTTTTTTTTAAAGGAGCATATGAAAATGTTACAAACCAGTAGGCATATAAAAATTGTCAAGTGCTATTGGTTCTGTTGGTTTTGGGGTTTTTGTTAACCTGCTCTTTAATGGGAACATGAAAAGGAAAAGTAGCATGTGTTTTGACATTCACTGTAAGGAGTGGTTCTTCACATGTATTACATTTGAGTAAAATATTGTACGTTCACACCATGTCTCTCATACAGTCCTTTGTGCCTTTTTTGTTGCCCATGGTTTTTTTTTCTCTGTGAGCTGAGTAAGCTTACTCCCATTTTACAGAAGAGGCACGGAGAGATTGCCAGAGTTCAGAGGAAGGCTCTTGTCTCTGTGTCTTCTCTTCCCTTTGGCCTTGGTTTACTTTGCTCTTTAACAGGCCATTTTGAAAACAGTATCAATTCTTGGAAATGCTGTACAAAATGACTGGCCCAGCAGGGAGCTGTAGCCATTTGTTGTAGTGTGCTGGGTGGATAGTGTGGGGTTTTGGTGGGGTTTTTGGTGGTTTTTTTCTCTTTTTCTAAAGTGGGTGTTGGAATGTAAAGTATGGTAGGTTTTGAAACCTGTGTTGCATATGGAACGCATCCTTGATTCCAGAAGTCCGAGCACACTGTAATGCTTGCTGCACAGTAGTACTGGTAGCTGACAGCATGGTATCTTCTCTGCTCCTTTCCATGGTGTTAATAGCTTGTTCTTTAGTAGTCAAAAAGAAAATTTAAAACCACCAATTTACCTGCATAGGAACAAGGCATTTCAGTGCATGTTTAAAAAAAAAAAAAAAACGCGTTTTATTAAAGATATACATTTTCATTATTTGAATTAGAAATAGTTGTGTATAATGAATTAACGATTTCAACTGAATTGATCACTATACATTTTTAATGCAAGATGCACTGTCAGACTCTGCTCAGTGTTATTGTGTCTGCATTTTCTCCACTTCTGAGACCTGCTGCTTTCTAGAACAACTAGCTTTGTACTGCTGATAGGTAAACGTGAAAGATAGGCTTTCAGAAGTAAATAAATTGCTAATAGGGTAGCAGTGTCAAATACATGTGACTTTCAAACAGAATTACCCAACAGTAGTTTACTATGAAGGAATGTATAGATTCACTTTTTTCAATTCTTTTTTTGTAAATGGTGTATTTGATTATAGGAAAATGAGTCTACTTTATTTTCATTTGTGCTCCAACTATTTGGATAGTTTTTCATTAGTAAATTGTACTTGCTTGAAACCATTCTAACATGGCTTGATTATTTTTTATGTTCCTCTTAAAACTCAGAATTGTCTCAATTTGCACAGCTGCATCTTCTATTTTGGTAGATATTTGGGGAGCAAACAATTTCAGGCAGGATTCAAAACAAACTGGAATGGACTGATGAATTAACGCAATACTGTTTAATGCATGCAAATCACTTTCAAACAGCTGACTTGTTTGGTTGTTTAGGTACTAGAAATAAATGGTTACCAAGCACTTAGAACTGTTTTGAATCTTAAATACATTATGACTATTATCAAACAGTTAACTTGGACCTTTATTTTTAGCTGTAAACTTTTATTATGTTTTTCTCAAGAATGTAGTGTCTTCAAAGGAGTTATGAGTAAAGCAAATGTTAATTTGTTTTCCCTGCATTGTCTTGATTTGCAGGTTAAGATCTGTCAGCTTCTCAGTGTTTAGTAAATGACAAAATTCTTCCTGTAAATTTGAGAAAAATGTGATTTCCCCCCCCCCCCCCCAAAGTTGATAAGCAAACTGAGTATTTTCCCTTTCTTTAAAAAAAGGGGGGGCCAGGAGGAGGTGGGGAGTACAACATTAGATTCTGTTACTGCCTGGAAGTTACCCGGTTTAAGACACTTTTTCTCACCCCTTTGCCACAGTAGAAAAGCAGATACAACTAGCATCAGCCCCCCTTCCCTTTCCTGCCTTCCCTGCTCCTTCTGTTGGTATAGGCTTCTGCTGTAAAATACAGTGGTAAACAGTTCTCTGCTTCAGAAATGAACATAATTTTCTGCGCCATTCAAAGACCAACATGAGAAAAGCTTGGGAATTACCAAGCTTCTGGCTAACTTACGTGAATAAATTGTTCTGTTTCGTGCTTTGGAGAAGAGGGAAAGTTGGAGGGGAAGGGGTTGTTTCGGACTCTGCATGTTGCCTAAAGGCCTGGGGCCTTTAATTTTCTCTTGCTCTGTGGTGGCATTTTCTGTTGCTGCTTTTTTGTTGTTTTTTTAGATCAAGCTACTAGTGAGAGATTATTTTTTTTTTTTAGACAAACTTTGTCAATGAAATGCTTTCCTATCTGAAACCGTGTCCAAGTTCAGCAAATCATTCTGTGGCAGACTTTTTTTGTACCTATTCTGAGATGAATCAACTGACACTTAAAATTTGAGGATGTTTATCTTTGATATCTACCAATTGAAATCATACAGCTAATAGTAATTATTTTGAACGCAACTGACCTTATTACATGTGGCTGTAACACCTGCTCTTCAAGGTTGTTTCTGATGAGACTAGAAAATTGTGTGCATGTTGAGGGAGGAGTGCCGATACCTGGTTTTGAGGAGGCCAAGTCGTAAGAGCTCTAGGGTGTTTCAACTGACTGCATGCTAAACGTGGGAAAAGCAGACAGAATATAATTGTGTTATTTATTATCCCAGGTTAGTCTTGTGTAAAAAGGGGGGGGGGGGCGAACCCCAAGACAAAACCAAATAAACCACACCAAAAAAAAAAAAAAAGCAAAAGCACCCCAAAGTAACCAACAAAAAAACCACAGAAACGACCCCCACCCGCACATCCTGGTTTGTTGCTGCAGGAGTGTCCCTGCGCTAGGTCTCGGGCTGCGTTCCTCAGCTCTGCAGGTGTCAGGCTGGCGTTGCTGCGGTTGGGCTGGGGCTCAGCAAACCCTCCAGTAACTTCAGCTCACCTCCAGCTCGGGGGCAGCACCCTGTGCTCTGTATAACCGACTTGGTGCATTTGTAGCTACTAAACCAACTAACTTCCTCCTCTCCGTTAAAAAAAAAAAAAACACACACAAAAAAAAAAAACACTAAACCCAAACATAAAACATATTGCGTTTGAAAAGAAGCTTTACGGTCGCTTGTGGTGCGGGAAGCAAGAGGGCGCGGAGAGGAAGGTAAAACCGAGGGAGTGCGGGTGACTCCGCCGGAACGTTCTGGAAGCGGGGTGGTGCCTCCCCCAGACGGCAGATGGAGAGCTCAGCCTCGGGGCTGCCGGCAAGCTCTGGCGTGGATTTCCTGAGCGGACCGGAGCTGAGACTAGGAAATGCTCCAAGTAAAGGCTTTTATTTTGCAGTATCTGTTTTACTGTGGTGAGAATCATACTATTATTCTGGTATTTGTGCACAAGGCTGTAGAGCTGGGGGGGATGGGGGCGGCGGCTGTATGTGGGAAACGCAAGGGGTTTTTTGGCTTTTTTTTTTTAAGCAGCATTGGTGCCCTTCATTTTTAAGCTCAGAGGCTGTTCATCTGATGATTCATTCTGCAAATGACAACAGCATCACTGAAAGATATATTCTGCACAGCCCTTAAATGTGCTAACATACACAAATCTGTCTGAAAGTAAGATAAATCACAAGATCCACATGACATAAAAGCAGAGCAATGTCAGATCACCTGTCTAGTTAATGGCTGTCACTTTAATGTGACAGTCATTCTGGAAAAATAATTATTTTTCCCTTACGCATCAGTTTAGGCTTTTGGATTCAACAGCTGAGGATGAATTGTAACAACCAATGAAAGAGTACTTTGCATGACTAAATACATTCAGACACAATATCGTTATCTTCTTGACATGATGAGCAAACTGTGTTATTCTTAAATAACCTAGAACCAGCCATACAGCCAGTTACGCTCACTGTGGAAAAGGGGACATACCAAGTAATTTGACTATATATAGCCTTGACACTGTTGGCGATCTAAAGAGGGACAATGCAGGGAGCTAGAAGAGGCAGGTGGCGCAAAGCCTGCTCTTCTGGTCCTGAGGCGGCTCTGCCTTTGCCCTGCTGCAATCTACAAGCATGGCTGTCTCCATCGCTTTCCTTTTCAACTAAATGGTGCCAGGCTGCCACTACAGCAGTGTTACTAGATGTGTAGCTGGCCAAACATTGCTGGGGCTTTAACTTCATTTTACTTAGGGTTTCATGTATTCATGTTTATAGTTAGTATAATAAATGTACTGTTTATTTGCATTGAGTTGTTTAGTGCTCTAAGAATTTCTTGTAAGGCAGCAAATGAGGGGAAAAAGGTATTGGTGATAATTCATCCTTTACATACGCACACTTAATAGTAAGCAAAGCCTGGATTTTTTCCCCCAAAAAAGTACAGTGACTTTTACAATAAGTATTTGTAAAATGTAATTAATTTATTAATGTAATTGCACTTTGGAAGAAAAAAGGTAAAAATTAAGAAATTAACTATTTGAAGTCAGAGTGAGGCTGAAATCTGAGCTTCTGCCTCTACCTGTCACTGTACCTTTTAAGTACTTGAAAAGATAAAGTCTGCAGCTCAGGATGGGGGATTTTTTTTATTCATCTGCCTAATGAAGAAAAACTAAATGTGAAGTGGAAACAGTAAATTAAATGGCCAGACATGCTACCTGTGAGCATTAGGTTAAAAATGGATCATTCCTACTTGGAGCTGGTACTTCTTGGTAGGCTGTGAAATACTGGAAATACCAGTTTAAGAAAAGCTGATTGCTGAGCATTGAGCATACCCATTTATATGGTGTTATTTCAGTTACTACTGAGGGCTCGCCAGAATCGCTTTGAACAGTGCAGTGTGTAGCGTGCTACTAGGAACAGGCTTCGAGATGGAATTTCTTTTGCAGAGACTAGTGTCAATTTTCATTTATATAAACAGTAAGAGCAGCACTTGACTTCTGACATGGATCTGGATTATTAGTAAGCAAATAACTAGACGATATATTCTAGAACCCCGTAGTAGTCTCGCGGGGGGGGGGGGGAGTGGGGGGGTGAGGCTTTGCTCAGCAATATCCTGCCGCAATTTAGTCTTGAAATGAGGCCCCTTTATGTAAATTTTTACTGGCGCCAGATAGCTGTAACTGCAGTCTGGCTCCGCTTCGGCAGCAACTAACATGTGTCATGGACTTCTCCTGTGCACGGATTGCAGGAGCACTCTGGTTTCTGGACCGAAAGAGCCGTACTGATGATTGTGAAAAGATGTGTAAAGGAACCTAGGTGTAATTAGATTGCTAGTAAGTGAAAATACTGAGGAAATTTCAGCTTGTCTTTTTTTTGGTGTGCTGTCTTGTGCTGTGCTGTAATAAATTTATGCTTGATGGTACTACTGTGTGGTATGTGGGAGGTACTTCACTGCACATAGTTGCTGCAGTGCTAATAGTTGGCAGCACAGAAGGCAGTACAGAGAGTCCGACTGGAGGCACTTGCAGTTGCAATGTTCCCTTGGAGGCTGTGACGTGCTCAGTGAGCTGCAGGGGCACCCCAGGCACGTTCAGCCACTTGTGTGGATAAGTGGGAGTTCTAGCAGGCTTTAGCAAGCAGATGTAGGCTACTAGCTGAGAGCTACAATAGCGTAGCTCAGGCTGACTAAAAAAATAGTACTCATGCTGCTATGTAGTCAAAACAAGATCTTAGTATCAAGATGGCCGACCTGGAAGTCTACTTGTAGCTGGTGATACTTATGCAAATGAGCTACATGTCAGTGGCTTACTCAGAGGAGGAAGCTCATTTTGCACGTGCCACCTTCTCGCCAGGTAAGAGAACCAACTCATTTTCTGTATTAACGTTTTAGAGGCCTTTGATGTTATTTTTCCATTTAGGTGCCCATCCCCCACGTTGGCACAATGCCAGGAATTAAATTTAAATATAAGAGGTGTTTTCTGGGAAGCCCGGAAGTCATTTGTTCTTGCTGTAATTATTTCTGGGTTGCAGTTGTTACGGGGAACATTAACTAGCAATTATTGTAAAATATTTACTTAAGTAAAACTGAAGACTTTAAAAAATATTAGAAATTTGAGTGATCAGGTTTTGCTGCTGCTGTTACTGGTTTTGTTTGGTTCAAACATCTACTGTTTTGCTACTGTGCTATTTTTGTCTCTAGAGTGACATCAGTTGATGCATATGGAGGCTTAGCAATACTGTGAGTTTACCCATGAAAAGGATGCAGAATTAAGAAGGTTGAATCCACCAGTGGTGGTTTTTTGGCTTTGTGATATTATGAGGAGACTTCATTATCCTGGTTGTAGTTTGAATTCTCTTCTTTTTGAGATGGCAAAGCTGTTGAGTGTTGGACACTAAACTGTTGTCCATGTGTCTTTTAGTATAAATGCACATTCTCGTGCATTTATGTAAATTTTTAGATGTATTTGTAAATAGGTAAACAGATCAGAATATGATATTTATCTGATCTCCCCCCTCAGAAGACAATAAGTTTGCCTCAGAGCAGCAAATTTTAACAAAATTATGTGATTGCTAGTTACATAATATAGTCTTGTGGTTACGCATATAGTGCATGAAACGACTGCATGGGGCAGATGTGCTACTTCTGCACAAATGACTTTGTGGTGTTCCTATTTTACAAGTCAAAAAAGTTGTGACAGGGTGGGGGACTGGAAAGAGGAGATGGTAAAATAGAATAACTGGATCTGGGAAGTCTCTGAGATACAGAAAAAGAGGTAATTGGAGATGCATGAACAGGCCAAGGAAAACATGGTCACTTAAAGGTGGACAGCAGCTCAAGATAGGCATGTGGAACTGGCGGTAGATAGGCCTGGTCCAGTGAAGGAAAAATGAGATTAAGGGAATAAAAAGGTAGAAGGGCAACGTAGGCAGGTAGATTATTTGAGCTTATAATGGCAATGATAGGGACTAAAAGTATTTGAGCCATTCTGAAATGGACTCTGAATTAGGGCAAATAGAGAAGATGTAAATACGCTAGAAAAGAAAACTATAACTGGCTGATATTGAGGAGGGGGAGAATTTAATGATAATAGATAAAGGTATACCTCTGCATTGATATGGCAGAGTAAAATGCTGCATGCCAACAAGTTGGGCCAAATTAGTCCTTTTTTGTACATATTTTATTTACTTTGAAACCTTTGATAATACATCTTAAGTTATCGCTAAAAAAAGTTATGGGGGACAATTTTGCTTGTCATTTAGAAGTCTGGTTATATACATGTCCAGACTAAAAAAAAAAGTACAAAAATGGTGTGTGGAGTTTTGTGTGCCTGTGAGAAAGTATGTAAACAGATACATGGTAGATTTCCCCAAATAAATTACATTAGAAATAGCAGTTAACAACTGTAAAGGTTGTCCATAAAGAGCAAACTCTGTTAAAATCACTCTTGTCTTCATTGCAATGTGAAGCAATTCAGGGCCCCTCCCTCCTTTTCTGTAAGTATAATTGCAAGAGTGGTAGAGGAGAAATGGCATTGAGTGGGGCATGAAAAATGTAGAATACTGATTAAAAGAAACAAGATGTTCCTGAGAGAAAACCTTGACCAGTAAAGCAAAGGATAAAAAAGGCGAGATTGTTAAAAATTGAGAAATAATTCTAACAGTAATGTAAACGACAATAACATGACGTATAGTAAAAGAGAAAAGGCAGAAGATTACAGTAAGTATTTTTTGGTTTCTTAGATAAAAGTTAGTTTACATTGTATCATCTCACAGGTGACTTGACTTAAAATCTGTAAGTTACAAGGAAGATAGGAGTTACAAGAGTCCATGATAGACATTTCGTAACGAAGGCTAGAAACAGGTCTTTGTAAGCTGTATCCAGGAGTTCTAAAAGAATTGGCTGAGAATATTTGTTTTCTTAAGTGCTCTTCCTAATAACTCCTAAAATACAATGGAAATTCCAGAAGACCTTAAAGACTTCTTAGTTAAAAAGGTTAAGCAGGATGACCTAAATAACTATTTAGTCTCACATCAATCTTGGGGAAAAATAGTGGAGGGACAACTGAGGGATTCAGTAAATATGAAAGAATGTTATTAGAATTAATGCTGATGTGGTTTAATGGAAATAAAGTTTTATTAAGAAAAAAAAAATTCCTAATGTAATTTGTTTTAGAAGAAGGTTCCTTAGTGTAAATACCTGATATGTGTAATGCAATTATGCTTTCATACAGTCTTTTTCTTAAAAATTTCTCCCCACCCCCTGTATCAATAAAACATTAAATTGATTAACAAACTTTTTAAGCGTGTGAAGGGGAGAGGGGTACGAAGCATGCTCCAAGTAAAGCTTCTTTATGATTGATGTTGTAAAGCAGTTACTTTTGTTAACTCGTAGAGGATAGAAAGATCGACTCTTGCAGAGTCATCTGGATGATTTGCTTTACTGGGACCCACTCAAACAGTCTACTGTTGCACAGCAAAATCTGAAGTTGTACGTTTAGAACCCATTCATTATAGAACATATCTGCTTAACAGGAAACCCTAACCTGGAATTAAGTAGGGATGACAGAGCCAAAAAAGTGGGCTAAAGTCCCAAATAGGAAGTTAATGTAGAGGGGCTCAAATTCTGTTGAACACAGAGAAAGAGTAAGGAAGTCATACACTTTACTAATCTGTCCCGGTTATACTGGTGATAGGAATTCTGCATCAATACAGGTTACAGTTCTGTTATCCATAGGGGGCTTTTACAATGTTGAAAAATTAGGAAGGGTCCTGGGAAAAGGCACAAAAAATCACTCTGGTTCAAGAACACAAAATTGTAAAATAATTTAAAAGTTACACCAATAATTTAGGTTGGAAGGGACCTCTGGAGGTCATCTAGTCTGACATAATCTTCAAAAGAGGTAACTTCAAACTTAGACCAAGTTGCTCCAGGGTTTGTCAAGGTGAGGTTTGAAAATTGGCAAGGGTGGAGATTCCACAACCACTCTGGACAAGCTGTTTCAGTGTTTGCCCACCCTTGTGGTGAAGAACTGTTCTCTGTATCTATCTAGAATTTCTCTTGCTGCAAGCTGTATCTATTTCTTCATCAATGTGCTATGCATCTCTGAAAACGGTCTGGCTTTGTCTTCTCTATGAATGCCACGTAGGTTGTTGAAGAGAGCAATTAATTCTCTTCACTTAGCTATCTTTTCTTCATGCTACACAAATTCAGTTCTCTAGTCTCACCTCATCTGTCCTGTTCTCTAGCCCTTAACTATCTTGGTGGTCCTCCACTGGACCTGCTTATCAACATCTCTTTTGCATTCAGAGTCCCACAAGTGGTACCGTACTTCAAATGTAGCTTCACAGGTGCTAAGGATAATGGAATAATAATTTTCTTTGATCTGCAGGCAGTGTTTTTGCTTATGTAGCCCAGTCTTGAGTTTTAGAAGAAAGAATTAGTATAAAGCAGTAATCCCATTAAATATGTTCCTTCAGAAAGCAAAAATGACTACTAAAATAGGCTCTCCAATGCAGGGGGGGGGGGAATATAAAAAGCAATGGGAAGTTGGAGGCAGACCTACAAATACTTAAAAATGGTGCACTTTTTTTTTATTAATTGTGCTATGAGTAAATGAAGCAGTGAATTTTCTTTCTTTCCATTTTGTCTCTTTCCAGAAAGACATCTAATCTTGATTTGAAAACAGACTTGAAAGAATGGCCAACCTATGGCACTTAGATGGCATATGCGTTTGGAACAGCTGATGTATGACTTGCCCACTATGGTAACTCTGCAGTGGAGTTACAGGGGATAATGCTGGCATGTGAAGTCTTCTATGTGATCTGAATTTGTGGTTATTGGACACAGTTACCTAGGAGGGACTGTTACAACCTTTATCGCTAGTTTGACTCAGAGCTGGTTATGTATTTAGCCAAACCACGACCAGCATTATAATGATGTGGTGAGACTCCACTAAAGTTGTCTAGATCTTCTGCCCAAGAATAATTTCTGGACCATCTCATCTTGTGGCTCTTAGCCAGATAAGATAGATGATGAGGTCAAGAAAGTTAGCCAGCTTTGCATTAGCCAAATGTGCCTTTCCGGTTTCAGCAAATGGATGGCTAAGGGCATTTAATGGTCTGATGAGATTAGAAATGGCTCCTTTTGTTGTCATGCTTTACAATGTCTTCCTTAATAATAGCAGTTTGGTATTTTTCACCAGACACGTTGCAGTGATTCTGGATACTCTCTTTTTCTCCCCCTTCAGAAGGGACAGTGATGAGGAACGCTTAATCTCTGTGCAGCAAAACTTGTAACTGTTGAATGAAAACCCTATGGTCTAGAAAAGTAAACCACATAATAATATTCAGTCATCCCAGTGGTGTATAGTCAGTGACCTTATCTTATTTTTATTTACAACTTTATTTCTCTTTTGTTGTGGACTTTTTTGTTAATGTGTAGCCAGACCTGCCTTAAAATTTCACATAATGTGGTGTTTTCCTTTTGCCCTGAAATCTGCTTTGTTTGTGGGTGGTTTTTTTTCTTTAATCACAGAGAATTATATTTAAAGCTGTGAACAGTGCAACTTTTATACTGCCTTGTTTTAGAACTTTAATGACATTTTTATCTTGCCTATGATCAGTCACAAGTAGAGCTTATCAGCTGCGGTATAGGCCTGCACTCTGTATGTGTGTGTTGGGGTAGGAGGGGAAGAGGTCCTTTGTGTTCTCCATTAGCAACCTCATAGAGGGTTGTTTAGCTGTTCTGGGTAGATCTGAACTCTACTTAGGAAACATCAGCTAATCTATGCTGCAAACAATGAATATGTTACCTTTACTGAAAATAGTTATGAAGTTTTCCAGCTTTGATTGAGGTAGAGCATCAGCAACTTTTAGTGCGTGCAGTTGGTTTCATTATGGGGCCAGGAAGGGAAAATTATGCGGCTCTGTCACATCTGGATTTGCTGTCACAAGATGTGATGGAAATAGAATTCTGAACATGCTGTAGCCCGGGATTTTTTGCTGACTGTCCTAATGGCATCTATTACATGTTTGACAGCAGCAAGGAGAATGAAACTGATGTCTCATGAGCTAGTTCTCAAAGTGAGAAAGCTGTAGAATTGCATCTATTTTCATTGATTGGCTAGGATAAATCAAGTATCATGCATGCCAGTGTAAGAGCTGCATGTATGTTCCAGGAAGTGTTGTTGACAGTATAAAGCTAATTTTGTAAAGAACCTGCATTTTCCAGGCTAGGAAATTATCAGTCAACTCAATAATGGAGGAGAGACATTGCAAAACCAACTCCAAGACTGTTCGTTTGGCACAGAAAATGCAGCTATCATAGGAGTTGTCAAAGGTAAAATGCTAAAACTTAACTTTAGTGCCACTTAAAGTAGGTGATGCAGGCTATCAGTTGGTTTGGACATGCCATGATTATTTCTAACTTAATACGGCAGGTGAGCTTCCTTCCTCCCAGAGGCTTTGCTTCCGTCTTCCAAAGAGAAGTGATTGTTTCTAACAAAGAACTAGCGTTCATTTAACAAGGATATTGGAACAATAGCCTACAGAATAATGAAAGGACTTTAATGAATAAATGATAAGACTGGCTGATACTTGAGCTGGGAAAAAATAACATTATTTATCCCTTAATAGCTACAGTGTGGTTTGCTTCTATGCAAAATCTGACCAGTTTTTAATCTCTAAGCACAGTTCTGTGTCTTTTAAAAAAAATAAAAATATTTCAAGTCAGTTAATGAAAGCAGCATGTACCCCTGACATATTAGTCCCTGTTGCTGTTGACGTTCCCTAGAGGAAGATGGAAGCATTTTGCTAATTAGTACTCTAGTTACGGTAAAATGGAAAAGAAAGTTTTCTTCCCAAACAGCTATGGTAATTAACTATTCTGTTCAAATGCGTATGTAGCAGTTTGAAAATTGTTGATAGGATCTTTTTCTTCACACGTTAAAAGATTGCTGTGATACTGCTATAACTTCTGCATTGTTTTGGAAGGCTATCATACTGTTAGCAGCAGCCTTCTCCTTGAGAATTGTGCATTTTGAAAACAAGATGAAAATACTCAGAATTAATTGTCTAATTAAAAAAAAAAGTTAGTACCTGTGCTCAAACTTCTGGCTTCAATTGGTTCTGAATAATAAAGTCAGCTTACAATTGTTTGAGTTTTGAAGAGAAGCCATTTGGGTGTCTAATGCCACTGTCATGATAGTCAAGAAGGCTGTTCCAAAGTGTTTGCACAGGTACTGCAGTCAGTGAGCACTGTGAACCTGAGTCGATACTGTGAACCTGAACCCACAATAGTAATACGTTAAGATGCAGAGCCTAGTGCTTTGGAACTTGAGCATAAACAGCCTAGCTCTACCCAAAAATACAACAACCAGATGTAATTCTAAAATTGAAGAGTGTCTCTAATGTGAAAGGCCAAATGCATAAAATAGCAGCATCTACTTCCCAAACCTCTTTTGCATTATGCTGTGCCATATGACTAGTCAGACACTTACGTGCAAATGTATTGTGGTCTGGATATAATGTCAAGAGACTGTGCTAAATTTTTTCATCTGGGTACCAGTTGTGGGAGTGAGAAGGTTTTGGTGGACACCAATCTGAGCAGATACTTTCTAAGCTTTATAGCTTGCTCAAAGAATTGCTTCTTGATTTGCAATACAGTTGTAAGTTCCAAGGAATAGAGATGGCTTTGATATAAAGCATTTTCAAGTTGAGGGCAACTTTATAGCTGGATTTCTGTCTTCCTATGTAAGATTCACAAGTACATTGTCATGTTCTAACATGTCACGTATGTTACAAAAGATGAAAAGAAGCAGCTTGTTTTATGCTACCGATCAAGCAGGTGTTTTATTTTATGATTCACCTTCATTACTGTGCATCAAGTCACTTATTTGGGAGATCAATCACCAGGTTAAATGGGTTACATAATTCGAAATAAATAGTTGGAAGTACAGTATTCCAGATGAATGATTTCTCAAAGTCAGTCAAGAGGGTGAAGTGATTTTGATTTTTTTAATGTTTAGTAGAAACATCCTGAAATTCCTTTAATTCTGTTTTGGAAAGGTAGGGGACTTGACACCTTCAAGATTTTAATGGAAAATTTTTTTTTAAGCTCTTCTGAGGTATCATTGTAGAAATTAGATGGAACAAAACTGTAGTGGTGGTGTTTCTCATTCACATAGTATGACCTTTGCATTTGAGAATCCATGTTTGTTATTAGTTGTTTTCCTGCAAAATTGGTCCAGGCTTCTTACTTGAGTCAAAATCAGGGAATTACACTGATTCGGAGAAGAGCTTTTCACCTCAGTCCTTTTTAGAAATTAAATAAGCCTTCCTTTATGCACAATGTGAAACTTTCATTCATTTGTAACTGTTACCAAGCTACTACAGCCCATGGAATCTGTGCCCTTTGGTAAAGCACAAAGATAATTTTGAATTGGACTTTGCTTTTGACCTGTCAAACATATGAAGAAAATGACATTTTAGGGATTTGGGTCCCTTAAAAGTATGCTGCAAAATACTAGTTTTATTACATGGCTTAGGTAGTTCCCAAGAGACTTTCTCTGTAGCAGCCAAACCATTTATTGGTAGCTTGGAGAAAGAAAGGAGGCATTTGCTGTGCGTTTCCTACACTTCTGGAATTTAGCATCAGTTAGCTTTGCATCCTAGAGCTCAGTGCTCTAGGATGTGACTTCTGCATCTCAGCTGTGATTCCAGAAAGGCACTGGTCTCTTCTAGGTCTTGTGTTACTCTGCTTCATGTAGGTTATAGAGCATCAGAACCAGCGCTAGTTGCCTGTTCTTAGGCTACTGAGTCTCATTCTGTGTGTTCCTAAGCTCCTTGAATTTTTACGTTTACCACAGCTTACTATAACCTCTGTCTCTGCATCCTGTTGTCCTTAGAGTTGGAAGGTTGGAGCACTTCAGAATTCTTCAGATAAAACATGGCATTATACTTTGCTTAAAGAAAGATGCATGGGTTTGGATAATAGAGCAAAGTAGTTCCATTTTTCTCCATCAATATATATCACTTTGTTCTGTGCTCTCTTAAATTTGAATGATTTGATACACGAAATGGATTCTAGAAGCATTGTCTGAAATTTTGGTGATTGATATTTTCTAGAAACTGTTTTCACAGGAGAAGCATTCCATTCTTCAGCAAAAATGCCGAAGCATTGAACTAGATCTTTTAGCTTTGGTTATTTGGAGGTTTTGTTAATGTTTATTTCAATATCCTTGTGGGGAAAAAAAAAAGACACAAACAGTGGCATTTGGAATGAACTTGTAACTTGTGGACTTTCTCAGAAGCAATGAATTTATTAATGAAAACTTTTACTCTTCAAAATTAATTCAATATTTGAATAACATTCTTACCAAATAAGGGACTTCCCTATTATTTAAAACATGTCCTGCAGAGTGTTGTTATGGCCCTAAGATCAAGAGTTAAACATAGGATATTCAGAATCAATGTTAAACTTCACAGAAAATCTTGCCAGATCATAGGAATTCATAATTTGACAGTCATCCAACCTTATCTTTTCCCTCAAATAATACCATGCAATGTTACAAGAAAAGCAGTTTGGGTGGTTTTGTTCCAAAATTGCATAATGTGTATTTTCAGATGTATTAGAAATCATTCTCACATTCTTTATTTTACTTGAAAAGCAATGATTTTGTGAGGCGTAGATTTTAAGGTTATGAAATACATTCTATATCCATTGTGAACTTGAAATGTATTGTCATCTTAAAAAGCACAAAAAGATAAAAAGCTGTCTTTTCAAAATAAATATATTTGGTTTTGTATTTACTTACATGTGTTATTGAGTCTCTTACTTGTATCTGCTGCCTAGCTAAAGCTTTGCTCCCAACAAAATGTAAAATGCAAGACTCTTGTAGATTGCTTTGTCACAATTTGTGACTTTTGGCAGTAAAATTTACTGAAAAAGACTTATCTTTCTATCTCACTCTACAGTCAAGAAAAACTGAGGCAGGATATAATGCTGATTTGACAGGGCTAAGTTGTTGATCAGTAGTGGAACTGAAATGGAAACAAGGTCATGTTCAGCACCAGTCTGTGCTTTATTCTCCAGGTGATAGTATCTTGTGCTAAAGGTAATGACACATCTTCCTTCATGATTTGTCATTGTGCATATGCGTACACAAACACACACGCGCTGTGGGTAGGAAACAAGTATTAGAGTAATCCAAAAGTTTTATTTTTGGGTTGTATTCTTCCCCACCCGCATCAGCACCACTGCTGCAATTTTATGTTATTGTGAAGAACAGTCATTTGGGGACTTGTTTGACCAAAGCTGTATGTATCCACAGGGATACATGCGTGTTATCCTGCTAGCAAACAGGCAGACTGTGCCCTGAAACTCCAGTTGTCCAGCAAGGCGTAGAGAATTTGTTGCTACTGCATTGTTGTCCCAAAGACTTCTGCTTTGTTCTGTTAGTTTTTTTGCTTTCAGTGCTTATCTGCTTTTACAGACTGGTGCATCTTTTCTAGTGAAGTTCTGCTCTTGGCATATAGAGACTTTGGAATCTCCAGGCTTTTGGCCTTCACTGTACCTGGATCTAATGTAAATCTTCACACATCCCCCTCAGACTGACAGGTGCTGAGAATGTATCTGACTGTACTCAGAGCTGAATTCAGTATGTATGCTGTCTGCTTCATCTCACCTTTACTGCCTGGATAACCTGAAAGATTATGAACTTTGCAGTGTTATGGATCTTTGTAAGAAAATAAACCTTTTCTATGGAACCTCAGATTTGAAGAAATCTTGAACAGAGAAGCTGAAAAAGCCACACCTTCAAAAGCAGAGAGCAGTTTCCAGAACAAGATGATCATACAAGAATCTGAGCATTTTGACTTAATTTTGGTGACATTTCCTCTATACCTAGCCTGGTTATTAATTATCTTTCTAGAAATTGTGACTTTTGGAAGGGGAAGAAGCCTCGTGAACAAAATAGTTTATTTTCCAGAATACCCTTTGGTGCCAAATGTTGCATTATTTTTAGGATTCAGTTCTTGGCATGAAAGACCATTACTTCCTTAGATGCTTCTATGCAGCATTCTGACTATTCCACTACCCATATGACTTTAAGGCAAAGAAATGGATCACACGCATATAGTCTCTTGATACCCATCTTAAGATGTGTTTCAGATGTTCTTCAGGGTTACATTCAAGGATATCTTCCAGGATGATCAGTCTAAGGACACGCATCGCTCCCAAGCAAATGGTGTGGAGAGGATTATGAGATACTGCTTCAGACAGAAGGAAACTGCATTTCTTTCCCACATGAGAGAGAATCCGCTTCAGCCTGTCTTGTCCCATTTCATAATTGTCAGTGGCACCTTCCTCAAACAGAATTGGTGAGGCAACCATGTGTTACCAAGGCATACATCTAGCTATTTCAAGCCTTCAGAGTTCCTTAATCAAGGTAATTCTGATACATATATGGAGTTCTTCCCTGTTACTGTGCAGGTGCACACTTTGAACAATGTCAGAGGGCAAGGTCTGCTCCTGCTATCCCCAGACAGTGCAGGAGAGCAGATTTTTTTTTTTTTTTTTTTTTTTATGGCAGACAGGTAGTTTGAGTTCATTGCTTTATCATGGTAGTGGCACAAGCACCATGCTTCTTTTTCAAAGGTAGATCAGCTTGTTGGTACTTCTACCTTGTGGTCTTAGCTTAGATATCAAGAAGCTTTTGGCAATAGAATGGACAGAAAAATAACAGGGGATGTTCCATGATGAAGTTTTTGGTGTGCTGCTGTGATAGATATCATCCCTCACAGTTTCTCTGTTTTCCTCAAATTACGTGGTAAGCCAAAGAAAGTTGTTACCCACATGGTTTAAAAATCCTTGAGATGAAGATTTTCACCATCTCTGACTTCATTTTTTGACTTCCCAGCAATCTTAACAGAAGACAGAGGTCACCGATAGAGCTGGAATGGCTTGGGGCAGCTGGTGTAGTCACTGTTTATAGAATCATAGAACAGAATTGTTTAGGTTGGTGAAGACCTTTAAGATCATCAAGTCCAACTGTTAACCTAGCACTTCCAAGTTCACCATTAAATCACATCCCTAAGTACCATATCTACGTGTCTTTTAAATACCTCCAGGGATGGTGACTCCACCACTTCCATAGTCAGCCTGTTCCTTTTGGTGAAGAAATTTTTCCTAAGAACCAATCTAAACCTCCCCTGGCGTAACTTGAGGCTACTTCCTCTTGTCCTATCGCTTCTTACTTGGGAGAAGAGACCGAGACCCACCTCACTACAACCTCCTTTCAGGTGGTTGTAGGGAGTGATAAGGTCTCCCCTCAGCCTCCTTTTCTCCAGGCTAAACAACCACAGTTCCCTCAGCCACTCCTCATAAGACTTGTGCTCTAAGCCCTTCACCAGCTTTGTTGCTCTTCTTTGGATGCCCTCCGGCACCTCAGTGTCCTTCTTGTAGTGAGGGACCCAAAACCAAATGCAGTAGTTGAGGTGCGGCCTCACCAGTGCCAAGTACAGGAGGACAATCGCTTCCCTAGTCCTGCTGGCCATACTATTTCTGATACAAGCCAGGATGCTGTTGGCCACCTGCTGGATCATATTCAGCTGGCTGTCAACCAGTACCCCCAGGTCCTTTTCCATCAGGCAGCTTTCCAGCCACTCTTCTCCAGACCTGTAGTGTTGCATGGGGTTGTTGTGACCCAAGTGCAGGAGCCAGCACTCATCCTTGTTGAACCTCATACGCTTGGCCTCGGCCCATCGATCCAGCCTGTCCAGATCCCTCTGCAGAGGCTTCCTGCCCTCAAGCAGATCAACACTCCCGCACATCTTGGTATCATCTGCAAACTTACTGAGGGTCCGCTCGATCCCCTCGTCCAGACAATTGATAAAGATATTAAAGAGAACTGGCCCCAGGACTGAGCCCTGGGGAAGACCACTTGTGACCGGCCACCAACTGGATTTAACTCCACTCACCACAGCTCTTTGGACCCGGCCACACAGCCAGTTTTTTACCCAGTGAAGAGCACATCTGTCCAAGCCATGAGCAGCCAGTTTCTCCAGGAGAATGCTGTGGGAAACGGTGTTAAAAGCTTCACTAAAGTTCAGGAAGACAACACACAGCCTTTCTGTCATCCACTAAGTGGTTCACCTTATCCTAGAAGGAGATCAGGTTGGTCAAGGCGGACCTGCCTTTCATAAACCCATGCTGACTGGGCCTGATCACCTGTTTGTCCTGTATGTGCCATGTGATGCCACCCAAGATGATCTGCTCTGTAACCTTCCCCAGGACCGAGGTCAGAGTGATAGGCCAGTAGTTCCCCAGATTCTCCTTCCAGCCCTTCTTGTAGATGGGCGTCACATTTGCTAAGTTCTGGTCAACTGGGACTCTGTGGTTAGCCAGGACTGCTGATAAATGATGGAAAGTGGCTTGGTGAACACTTCCGCCAGCTCCCTCAGTACCCTTGGGCTGATCCCATTCAACCCCATAGACTTGTGTGTGTCAATTTTGTTGTTCAGCTGCTTGGATTGTTACTTGCTTGACAGCTTTCTGAATGTTTCTGATACTTCAAGACAAATCTTTCGCTAGCTTTGGTTTACCATTAAATACCTCATAATGTTGAACAGCTAAGACATCTTTGTGGCAGTAAAATTGCCTTGATGGCCCAAAAGCATGGGGTTTTTTAACTTATTTGCTGTTGAGCATGAGGAAAGAGGGGGTTCACAGTTGTGTGTGCAGGGAGGAAGAAATTGAGTTCAGAGTTTTGAGTATGTAGGCATACTTGATGGAGAACGCATCTAGACAGTGTAGCTTAACTTCGCATATAGGTAGACACACACAGTATCTATCATCTGATGGTAAAGTACATAAGCCACCAATATTTGTGGCTTGAGTAGCTGGAAATAAACTAAGCTGTGATTTCAACATTTTGCATCAACATTGCTTAAGCACCCCTTGTAACTTCCTGGTTCTAGCTACTTGTTCCTAGCCTTTGCCATCCTGTTCATTACACTAGCACAGCAAGGAGCCAGATCAGAAAACCCATCTGAAAAGCCTCTGGGCAGGAAGCTGGTTCAATGGCTCATTGTGCTGTGTTTTACAAACTGTTCTGCCAACATAGTAGAAATAGCATGGAGTGGAAACGAGGGGCTAAGGAATATGGCTGTAGGACTTGTCACTGCAAAAATGCACACTGATCCTTTACTGCAATGTCAACAATCCTGTAAATGTGCGCGATAATTGTAGAACAGAATTTTTGATGGTTTTGGGTAAGGACTGTGTTTTACAAGCACAGAGAAAAATGAAGAATTCTTTGTTTCCAAGGGCATTACATGATTTTTATGTCTTAGTTTTGCTTTTGGTTTGGAGAGAGATGGAGTCTAATCTCTCTTGCTGAACTTGGAAAGTATTCTTATTATGTTGTCTTTACAGAAAGCTGTGTCCATGTAGAATAACAATGAGAGAGGTCTATAAATATATGGAAGTAATGGTGTAATCTGGGATGGTTCTTTCTCACACTGTCATTTAGTCTGACTGAAAAAACACCCTTCTATTTTCAAGTCTTAACTTCTGTTGAAATGCTTCCTGCCTTAGGTCTGTCTTCATTCTCGTTTCCTCAGCTTACTCAAATACAGCACGGAACACGAAGAAAGCCCCAAATGGAGAAGCAAAATAGATGTTTGTCTCCTCTTGAATTTGAGCATGTAGACAATCCTTCTCTTATCTTTTTTCTTTTCCTTCTCTTTTTCTTAGAGAAGTTCACTAAAGGGTTCAGACTGGAGCAGGATTTTTTTTTTCCCCCCAACCTTTTCAAGGAAGATCTTCCCAGAAGTACTGGCAGGCCCTCTGTTGTAAAACATTTTCTGCATAAAAGAGAAGTGACTCTTCCTTCCCTGGAAAAGAGTGGAAAGATGGAAGAACTTGAACTGGCTGAAACAGTTATTCAGCTCTTCTGAAGCTACTTTGGCAGTAAGGCATTGGCCAACAGGATTCCGAGACAGAATAGGAGGCTCTAAAGCTCATTGCTCAGTCTTCCTATCAACCTTCATAATCTTTGCGCAGTTTCAAAGTGAACCGGAGCTGCGTCATGCTAGTAATGTCAGCCCAGTAATGTCTCAGTTGAGAAGGAACTCTGATGGCTAGTTCTGGGTCTCATGGTTTAGAATCTGGTACTCTGGTCATGGGCTGAACATACTCTGTGACAAAGGATCTCTGCTGAACAAAGCAGAGGTAGCTAGGAGGTCCCTTGTGAAGTCAGTATTTCAAACATGCTTGAAAGAATAAACCCAGAGTCCTGCTGTCAGAGGACTCCTATCTCCAGTTCTGCTCTATGCGATAAAAAGAATCGGGAAGGACTAAATTTGGATCTTGCAGTGAAGCAAAAAATAGGCAGCACCAGCGAAAAGAATACAGAAAGGAGTGTCCCTTTCTTAAACTACTCTGAGAGAGAGAAAATCCATCAAAGTCTGATTGAGAAACTCAGTGAAATTCAATGAAAAAAACAGCAAAGGAAGCAGTTTTCTGTCACTGTCATGAGGATTTTGCTAAAACACGTTAAGCAGAATCTGTTTCTCTCTAGTAGCATTTTGGAGAGAATATCGTAATACTGTCCATCAGAAAGCTTAGCTACCTCTAGTTCAGATGTAGTTCCAGAGAGAAGGATACTTGGCAGGAGAAGGTGTGACAACCTTATCAAACTATTCAGTATTTAAAAGGCCACAAAACAACTTTGATAAGGAAATCTTTACAAAAGAGGAAAAGCATGCTACTCATCCAGGTAGAATCCTTATTCAGTATCTCTTTTTAGAATTAAAAAAACCCTTTACATTTGGAATGATGGCTCCTTCCAGGCAAAATTGAAAGACTGACAGGTGTAATTATAGTGTTCATTCAAAATAAGATTCTTTATTCCTCTGTAATGGATATGCTGATACAGAAAGAAGGCCTATTGCCAAAGTACCTCATAAACAGAACTTAAAAAGTGGGGATTTTTCTTTTTTTCAAGAGTTACTTCTGATTTACAGTATTGTAGCCACATTTACTGTTATAACCACTTCATTTGTTGGACCAATGCTAGCATAGATTAGTAATCCAGCACCTGCTAAAAAGTGGGAAAAAATTTTAACTGTTAATCTAGAAAAGAATCTCTGGAATCTGTATTTATAGTCAACTCAACTTTACACCAGTTCATTGCTGTTATAATACCTACAAGGTCTTACCATTTGAGGAAAAGTACTATGAGCATTTTAGGAGGTTGGCAGTATTGCTGGTTGACATCTTAATGTCATGCTTTTGAATGGCTTCTTTTTCAAATCATCTTTGGAATCAAAATGTCACAGCTATAGAGTGTTCTGTTAACACTTTTCTCATAGATGGGCATGGGGGGTGTCTTCTAACACTATCCTGGCACATTCAGTCTTGAGTACTTCCAGAAGACTTCACAGAAATTTGCCTTATTTCAAGGGAGAAAATAGAACTTATAGGGAACATTTGTCATCTCAAATAGTTTTTTTAAGTGTCCCTTCAAGGATCAATAGGTTCTTGTGCAGATGGTTTTCACTGGAGCTGTACAAGATTTTAAAGCTGGTAGTAGCTTCCAAAGAAAATGGATTAGAAGTATTCTCAGGAGGTTATCTAGTTCAGTAGCTTCTGCTACCCTTTCCTCAGTGTCTCCTTAGTACTACTATTTAGAGAAATTCTGCCCCAAGAAGGTCCCATGGTGACAAATGAATATGACATGGTTAATACTCACCTTTTAGGTACATAAATAAGGTAGTTTTATAATCACTAATGCAAACTTGGACAGAGATGGTCACACATACAGAATCGTCAGGAGAGTCTGGAGTTAGTCTGAAAAATTATCAGGAAACAGCTCAGCTGTTATGTGTCAGCACATGAAGAAAGGATGTATATTGATGTCTTCAGTCATTCAAAGAGAAATTTAGCCTTTAATTTTTGGGATAAGGTGAAACTGCAGTGCTTTACAGGAAGCAAGCGAACAAGCATTGTGGCTTGCTGGTTCACCAGGCAAAAGTCAGCCTGTGGAGGAGAGCTACATTCAGAATATTCCTTTTGATGTTAAAGGTTTCTGAGTAGAAACTTTCTAGAGGTTGAGCTATTACAGCTAAACCTAAATTGTAAAATTTTAAGACAGTGTTCCTTTGTGACTCTTACACCATTTGTCAGTGGAGGCATTCTTGAGTATAATTCATACTGTCTGCTTCTAACTCTGGTTGGCATTTGGAAAGCTTTCTAGACAAGACAAATGAAGTTTATGTAGGTGATCACACTGAGTTGACTCTGTGTGGGTGCATATTTTTCCATATAATTTTCTGTGGAGTTTGGGAAGGCAAGCAGTCTAAAATAGCTGTATAAATTCTTCACATACTTCAGTGTTTGCGATGATGGTACTCCTGGATTGTTGCTTCATCAACTCCTTTTTTTCCCCTCCCACAATGGGAAAATTAAGGATGGTTTTTGTAGGAGCTATTCTGAGCTCTTCAGACAGCAGTTTGGAGAAATCTTTTACAGTATTAACAGCTACTGAAAGTGCTGGCAATATCACTGTAGCCTGGCCAGTTTTTTAGGTCCAGGCTCAACAACTTTTTATGGATTGTTCTGGCAAAATCACTGCCAAATAACATATTAGTTAAGCTAAACTTGCAGCTACTTTTTTTTTTTTATAGTATACAACTGAACGCTCCTTTGATGTTTCATGCAGGCTATCAATGCTTCATGAGTTTGTAGTGTTGTCTTGTTTTCTTTATTTTTAAAGATTTGCAGTAGCACGCAAAACAGTGACCTCGTTACTGGAAGGAAATGTGTTTTGCTTTTGTTTGCTTCCATACTTTCCACTTAGGAATGCAATACTGGCTTTGGAGGTGGGCCTAGTCCTGCTCTTTCTGAGCAGGAGGAGGCATCAGTCCTAGGAGGATTGTATATCTAGATATGTTTCTCTGGTTCGCTTGGCTAGTATCTATGATCTTACTAGTCAGCATCAACAAAACATTGCTGGCTGACTTCTGTCCACAAGTTCATTGCCAGCTAACATGCACAGTTAATGATGTTAGGTGACTGCAAACTGGCATTCATAGCTGTTGTTGAAAAGAATTCTACAGGGGAAAAAAAAATATCATTCTAGATGTGAAGTTTAAAGCCAGGAATGCCTTTTAGTGTGTTGTGTGCATCCTGTGTAATTACAAGCCTCATTGGGGTCATTAGTGAAGAGCATCTTAAGACATAAGAAACATTTCTGGAAGTGTAAGTTGATCTCATTTGAGGCATATAGCTTCTTATTCTAAAAGGCATTTATCAGGTAGAACACCTCTGCAGTCTTCCTCTTTATTTTGCATTTGTGTCCTCTGAGAAACCTAGACCGAGAACACAGTAGGCCGCAGGTTTTCAAGAGGACTGTCAAGAGGACATTTTGCATGTAACTTTTTTCTGCTTTCTTCTTCAAGGACCTTTCTCTAAGAAATTGAGGAAACACAAAGATGAATTCTTTCTTGGTTGTGGAGGATAGTGGTCTTCAGACTACAGATTTTAATTTCATTTTCTTATGCGTGGAAGTCCACATATCTTTAATATTAACAATAATTTGTAATTCACAGAAAATATTTAAGATTCCTAGTACTAGTGTTTTGCTAGGGGTATGGTGGCTGACATTTGGTCATCCTGCAAGGCAAAAGATAAACGCAACCTACTTAGCAGCTAGAGCACCTTGGTGATTGGAAGGTTAACCCAAGTGACATCACCTGTGTATTCTTTGAATAATCCTAACAAACTTTATGGTCTACTGATCACAAAAATCCAGTCTTCAAAGGGACCTGTGTCAATATGAACTTGCAGGAAAAATAGAAGCTTTTTAATAAAGTGATATTGCTGAAAGTATACTTACAATTTGTTGGACTTACTCATGCAGCTGGATGAAGCAATATGCCAGACTTCAGAAGTCTTTCGCAAAAGTACCTCCATGCAAAAGTTTTTGTTTAAGAGTGGATTGTATCTAGACCAGAGACGGTGTTAGAATGTCAGCTGCAAGCATCCTGTCAAACCCTCTCTTGTGAAATGGGTGGGAAAAAAAACCCGCATGCAACATATTATCCATCCTTTACCCTTATCAAGGCATTTGGGAAGGATACTTCCAGCTGGAGATGGGCAATCTAGAATCATAGAATGGTTTGGGTTGGAAGGGACCTCAAAGATCACCTAGGTCCAACCCCCCTGCCACAGGCAGGGACACCCTCCACTAGAACAGGTTGCCCAAAGCCTCATCCTACCTGGCCTGGAACGCTTCCAGGGAATGTGCATCCACAAGCTCTCTGGGCAACCCGTTCCAGTGCCTCACCACCCTCACAGTAAAGAATTTCTTTCTAACATCTAATCTAAATCTACCCTCCTTTAGCTTAAACCCATTACCCCATGTCCTGTCGCTACACTCCCTGATAAACAGTCCCTCACCATCTTTCCTGTAGGCCCCCTTCAGGTACTGGTAAGCCACAATTAGGTCTCCCCAGAGCCTTCTTATATCAATCATACAATCCCAACTTTCTCATCCTGTCCTCATAGGAGAGGTGCTCCAGCCCTCTGATCTAGCTATATCATCTTTTAAAATCATGGAATTTCTTTTTCCTTTAAGATGCTTAAGAATGTTCTGGGAAGTAAGGCCATCTAATTGGTCTGCCAGGCAATTCTACCTTCCCATGAGAGAGTTCAGGTACTGACAGCGTAACAGTAGTGGGGTTTATAAATTCATAGAAATGCAAAAACCAAGTCCTTGTTTCAGAGAGCCATTATATCTGGATTTTGAAGCAAGGTAGTGTTCTGAGACTGGTATTTTGGGGGGATTATCCAGAAATGTCTCTAAAACATCTCTTTCCTTAAAGACTGCAGCTCACATATGCCTCTGGATACAGAAGATCAATCCCAAAACAAAAGAAAGATCATAATAGACTTAAAATTGATCATGCAGTTTCTGTACACACAAACTTACTAGTTCATTCTCAGTGTCTGTCTCGATGTGGTCTGGCACCATATCTCCCGGAAGGTTCTACTGTAAGTCCTGAACTAAACGTATATAAATAAGAAAGAAAAACAGAAAGCCTCTTTCTCTGCAGTGTTTCCTTTGTCAATCTGATACTGCTTTGAAGTCTTCTATGACTTTCATTTTTGATAGAGTGATACCAAACTTTAGTTGACTCTTTTTTTTTTTTTTTTTTTTTAAATGTTCATATTGCAAGATGAGAAAGTACAATAGCTGGGTAACTTCTAGAGAAATTTTTTTTTACCTACATCCTTGAGACATCTGTCTAACGTTAGCTGGGTTTGTTGTCTCTTATTTCAAATGGTTAACTAAGCGCTTGCTTTTTTCCCTGGTCAGTTTAAGGCTATGATTTGAAGAGCTGTTGCCTGAAGTGCATGCACGATTCCACTTATTTAGTATTTCATAAAAATACAGTTATTTACAGTTCTCATTCCAAGAGCCTACACCTAATTATTAGAATTTCATCCTTTCCTCTTTTTTCCTCAATCCTTATTCAATCCAAAGGGAAATGTCACGACATACAGTTCACCTAACAGAACCCTTACTACAAGACAATCAGGAATACTTCTTAATGCTTAAAATCTACTTAATAAGGTCAGGATAGAGTTTATGAGAATGGGACTCTATAAACCTCGACTAACCTATTTAAGATGGTGCTGCATAGTAGTGGTGATGCTTATTCTGCTAGAGTTCCGGAAAACTCATTGCCTCTTTTGAATGCTATTACTGTATTCAAAGCATGCAGGGTGTGGGGCATAGGATGCTGTCCTGTAAGGCATTTGGTAGGAAGGCCCTCTGGGTTAAATGACAATCTGTGTGTGCAGTCTCTCAAGGAGCAATTACCTCATAGCAATGTTATCCACCGAAATACATTGACCATGTGGATTCTTGCAGTCTGTTTTACTTTCCTGCCACTGGAATCTGCTGCTTGATGCCTGTGTATTGGTAGAGTCACTGGAGGTTGTTTAGATTAGTCCTTTTTTGGTAAGATAGGAGAACATGTATAGGCTCACATGTGGTACTCTTCAAGAGCGTTCAATCTCATTTATGGAGTATATGTATTCCAAGAGTAGAATAAATCTAGATAATATGTTAACTGCTCTGTGATTTGAATTTTTTATTATAGTTGTTATTATGGAAGTGCCTACTTCTCCACTTAAGGTAAGAAACCAGAAAAGGCGAGATAGTCAGTGAAACCAGTTGGGGTTTCTGTAGCATTATGATGGCTGTTTCTTGCCACATGCAAATATTCTAGGATATTTTATCTGCAGAAGATGCACATAGGTATTTAGAAAAGCATAGGAGAAAAGAGGCTTTTCCCTCTTCCGCCCCCTTTTTTCTTTCGTATTTTGGGCTCTCAGATTTTTTGGCTTAATGTGCAGACTTGGGAGAAACAGTCTTTATAGGAGAGGATCACCAAAACAGAATTGTATGGGCAGATTCCTATATATACAGAAAAAGCACTCACTGGTCCCTTAAAAATCTACTTGATTGCATTTTATGAAACAGTTGTGAAAAGCTCACTTTTTCATTTTGTATTTGATGTTATGCAATCAATGCATTATAGGCCTTTGGAAAAGGAGAGGAATGAAATGAAGTTATTAAAATAGCATTAGGTTCCAGTGAATATTCCCAAATGGCTAATGTCAAAATTGAGATGAAACTAAGAGATGTTGCTTAGCAACTGTGGTAGTCTCTGGTGACCACAGATGAATACAGTGAGTGTTTACAGCAGTGCTGCTGTAAAGTGAGTCTGTCTGAAGAAGGATGTCTAAAGCAGCTAGTTTTCCTCATAAAATTCAATAATTATTTATTCCTCGTTCTGGTGAACCTTCAAGCCACCTTTGTCAGGGATGGGACGCAAAAACCTGGCAATAAAACTGATTTTGCAAATTGATCTTTTTCCTAGTGGTAAACAACGCTTTCTTTCAAATATTTTCAATATTATATTTTGTGTTATAGTAGCAATAAGCTTTAGTATTTCTGTTCCTTGACTTGTCTTCAGAATTTGAGGCGGGATTATACTGGATTAGTTGTGCATAGGCTATAGTAGCAGAACTGAGAGGAAAAAAAATATTTCATTATATCTGAGGATAAATTGCTTTCAATTTTTTTTCTTGTTGCATCAGCCCTGATGTCCTCTGTGACCCTTACAGTGCTCCCTGCTGTACATTTATTCAACTATATTATGTATTCTTCAGTTCTACAAACCCTTAGCTTTGTTTCTTCTTTCCTTCACTTAAAGATTTCCTAGTGCAAACATATTTTGAAATCTAACTTCATACTTATGCAACTTGTGAACTGTTTTGAACATTTTTCTGAAACTAAATTTTGCAGGTGGAAGATAAAGATGAGTAAATGGGATGTGAAGGTTGAAACCTATGTATGAAAGAACAGTCTAAATTTGTGAGAGTTTTAACAGTACTCATTTTAATCGACAAGCTTTGTAAGTGTGAGGATCTTAATCAAAAATGCAGTGCGTTGTTGCACTTCCTCAAATTTATCCTGATGTTTTCACTTGAATTCTTCAAATTAAAAAAAAAAACAAAACCCCAAACACACACCCAAAAAAGTGCTATGTTTTTGACAGACACTTTAAAGTCTTTGTCAGTTGCTCAGTGTCCCCTAGTCTGGACTTCTGAAAATAACCTTCCCCTTCTAGAATGGAATCTTCATGCCTTGCAGTGTACCTTGCCCGTAAAACAAAGACATTCATAGTAGCGTTTATTTGAAATCTTGTCTACATTGTTATGTAGGGTGTTCCTAAATAAAAACAAATTCTGATGCATAAGCTCTCTTTTCATGACTTACACTTCTCTTCATTAAAACCACAGTTTGCATTTCCAAAGTATGTCATGTAATTTGGTTAAACTTGGTATTCCATGCAGTGTTTTTAAATATATTTATCTACATTTTTATCAGCAGCATTTGCTGAATGAATGGTTTATCTCACCATTTCAGAACAGTAAACAGTCAAAATGAATTCCAGAAGATGTAAAATGAAGCTCTAATCATATTGGTTGACCAAAGAAATGGAAGTCAGGTACTTGAAACTCATATCTCAGGTCTGATAGAAGTCTGTGTCTAATATCATATACACTAGACATTGTGTTTCAGAAGCAGAGTGTTACTTCAGTTGTATC
This sequence comes from Balearica regulorum gibbericeps, assembly GCF_011004875.1. Classification (NCBI taxonomy): domain Eukaryota; kingdom Metazoa; phylum Chordata; class Aves; order Gruiformes; family Gruidae; genus Balearica; species Balearica regulorum. The sequence goes on from NC_046184.1 coordinate 54,924,902, forward strand.
AATTTTTTGCATATATGACCAGAGATGGCAAACAAGCTGAATTTGTTTTCCTGGGAAGAATGTGGCTAAAGATAAGTTCACTTTGGCTTATTTCAGTCTGATCTTTTACTGTTTGCATGCATATATCTTTCAGCTTCCAGATACAATAATTATATTTAAAAGCCTATATAAATAAAACCAGATCCTTAAGTTCACAACCTAATTACCGTCTTTTAGACTTTTCTTATTGTAAGCCAGCTGATCACATTTTCTCCAACCATACATATCTATTTAAGTACAAAATATATAAAGTATACATATTTTATATGTGTGTGTATATACAACATAATCAAAGATCAGTACTTTTTAATGGCTTCTTTTATTGGTAGAAGACTGTTTAGCTTGAAAGCTATCTCTTCAACTCTGCAATTACTACTCACTTTACTGAAGATGTAACACTTCTTTGGAAGGCTGGTGGACTAATCATCTGTCCACCTTTAAAGGACCCTGACTGGCCAAATGGATATTCCCTACCATAAAATGTCATACTCAGTACAGAAACTGGGGAAGCTAGCCAGGAGGTGCGATTGCCGCTCACAAAGAGACTGGGCATCAGGGGTTTTTTTTACAGGTGGTGAGCAATTACATTTGTGCATCACTTTATATAATTATTTATTATTCTCTTCCTTTGTTATCCTATTAAACTGTCTTTGTCTCAACCCAGGACAGGAGGTGGGTTTGTTTGTTTGTTTTTTCCACTGTACTCCCCATCCCATTGAGGGGGGGAGAGGGTGAGCAAGTGGCTGCATGGTGCTCACTTACTGGCTGGCGTTAAACCATGACATGTGGCATATGGTTAAGTTCATAGAATAGTCCAGGGACCTCAAAAGATCATCTGGTCCAACCTTTCTTGGGAAGGGGAGCCTGGATGAGATTATCTAGCACCCTATCCAATCGTATCTTGAAAACCTCCAGCGATGGGGATTTTAGCACATCCCTGGGGAGGTTGTTCTAGTGAAGCATTGTTCTCACTGTAAAAAAATTCTTTCTTATATTGAGACAGAAGTTCTTCCTTTTCATGATTCTTTACCCACCAACTGATTTCAGCCAAACTTTAAAGGTATAGAAACCTTGAAGCTGGTTTGTACAAGCTTTATGAGAATTGCTAGTTGGATAGAAGTAAAAGGAATCTCAACTTAGTGTTCCTGCTGAGGTAGAGGTAGGGCTCTTCTACAGTAGCTTCTGTTTAGTAGCAGTTAGCTCTTCAATTGGCACATATATAACTTTGGACAAGCCAGAGGAGATGCTTTCTTTTCTCTCCTGGGAGAATTCCAAAGCCTGTATTGACAAGAATAAGTTATGCAGAACTGGAACAATCTCCTATTTTCATAGTTTTGTTTGTTATTTTTAATGTGAAAATGTTTAATGTGAAAAGACTTCCTGATTTTGTGTGTATGTATGGGGGTTTTTTTCTCCCTGCTTACTGTTTTTTTCTTACTCATAATCACTTTTTTAAGGTGGCCTGCAATGGCATCAATAGAAATAAAGCTTTTTTATTTTGCCTTTTTGTTCTGGATGGTATCAGAGAATAGAAGTGTAAATGCTTACATTGCATCTTTTGGAATCACCCTGCTCATGTTTTTACTGCTTCTCTTTAGAACTGGTTAGTACTGAGCTGTCCAGAGAGGATGCTATCTGATAGTGAAAATTAAATCTGTGCATTGGTGGCACTTGCACAGGTTACTTAGCTGTGCTAAACACAAATTTGCTTTGAAGGACAGAAGACTCAGTTTAGTTATCTGGGCATATCCTGGAAAAAGTAGAGATCAGTTCTTCAGGTTATTTCTACTACAGGTTTCACTCAGAGAAATGTGTTTGGAAAAGTACTAATGATCACACTTTTGATCTTTGTGTATTTAGTGTACTGGGGTTTTGTTTTTAATGGCGGGTTATCAACTTGATCTTTCTGAAAGAGCTGCTAGTAAAAGCAAACCTAAGTAGTTTGTTAATGTTACCAATTGTCATGTAGAATAACTAGGAACCTTCAATAATTGCAGAATAACCTATTTACCCCTGGCCCCAAAAGTAAAATACTCTGAAAACATTTTGTTCATCTTAGGCTTCTATTATATGCAGCTACAAGATGTTTACAAATCAAGAAATGGCACAGGACTGTTGCCAAATGCAGTTCTTGCTGCGTGTCCTTTTTGCATTAACTGTATCAAATAAAATATCTTCCTAGTTCATTGTATTTGTCAAAGCACCTTAGAGTACTGGACAGATTGAAAATTAAGTGGTTGTGGTAATAGGCTACAAATGTAAACGTGGGCAAAAAAGGGTTGATGTCACTCTTGCTTCTTCAGATAACATCAGGTTTTTTTAGAATAATCTAATACACGACCTGATCTTACAAAGTCAATCTGGAAAGTAACTAGTTTACTGGGGATTTACTGTTACTTTTAATCAAGACAAAGCATAAATGAAATGAAGGTAGGAGAGACTGGAGAGTCACAAATTGTGGGGGGTTTTTTTGTGGTTGGTTGGTTTTATTTCTAGGCTTTTTGTCTGATCCTGAGTAAGCTAGTTAGCATTCTTTCTCTCTGGCTCAGTTCTCCATCAGTAAAGTGTGTGCAAGATATATGCATTCAGTAGAGGGATAAGCTAGGCCTTTGTTAGCAAAGGAGTCATAAAGTACCAAGCATAATAAAAGTAAATTTCACTGCTTGCTTGCTCTGGTCATAATTAATTTTTTTCATAATGTAGTTAGAATTAAGATTCCTATCTCCTGTCTGTCCCTTTTTCTGTCAGGCCCCCCCCCCCCCCCCATGTTTCCACTTCCCTTGCATGAACGATGTGTTTTTCTTTATCCAGCTGTCTAACTCTGGGAAGCATTTAAAGTTCTCAGTGAAGTGTGAGGACAGAAAAGATAAATGGGGTAAAACACCTTTGTCTAAAATTGTTATTGGAGGGAAATTTCATCAGCTTTTCATATACATTTGAATTTGCTGTTGAATTCATGCATAATTTATTGTCTGTACCCAGTTTCGGATTTGGTACTTCAGTGTTTGAAATTCTTCCTTAGGGATTCAAGGAGTGAATGCAATCAGTTGAGATCAGAATGATCATATCTAGAATAAGTATTGAAAATTATTTCACTATTATAAATGTGACAGAATTTATGCACACCTTGTTCAAGATCAATATTTGATAACTAGGTTGAAGACAGGTGTGACTGCAGGTAACTGGCAAAAGAAGAGAGACATCTAATCCAAACTAGTTCTCCAGTAGGTGTATTTGGAATGCTGTGCTCCAAACTTCTCTACTTTTATGTGTTATTGTTTGAAGCATGTGTCCCCAAATGGTCAGATTGGTCATTGGAAACTAGTTCTCCTGAGACAGGAAAGCTGCATCAAATTTGGATTATTGTATTTATAGGTGACTTTTGGCAACATAATACAGTTACAGTTTGCTCAGGTTAGCTTCTTTGTGCTGTGTATTTTCAAATTATCTTCAAGTTATGAACTTTAGAAGTGATCTTAGTCCCTAGATACTAAATGCTGATAAGCTGCACAGGAAGGTACATTTAGTATTTGTTTTTACTGTGAAATCATACTGTACTATGTAATTAAAAACCACATATGATTACTTATAAGCTGTCTTTAATACTTACTGAAGAGGTTTAGATGAGCAAAAACTCCAATTGTTTGGTATATGCTGAGCAGAACTAGTGTTTGGGGTTTTTATCCTGTTTTATTTTTTCCTAATATGGTTTCTCAAGTTATTTCTGTTTTTATTTTCAGGAAACAATAGGGCCAGGGAAATCAGTTTTCTTTCTTTGTCACAAAAATTATTGGGGCGGGGGGGAGGAAAGGCTTTAATGCTGTCAACCTCTGCTAAAGAGCAGAAATTTTCTTTTGAGTTTTGGGATAATATGTGACACCTTAATGGGTTGCTTCTCCCTGTTGGTCCTTGTCACAAATGACTATTCTCTTTGATTATCACATACAGACACATGAATTTTGCAAATCATGTTTATGTAAGATATAATTAGTTCTAGGCTAAGCCATTTCAAGCTTCAATAGTTATATTCCCTTAAGGTTACTCTAGCACACTAGACACTGATTTTTCTCAGCAGTCTGACCTTTTTAGTTGATGCAATACTCAACTTTGTGATGGTGACACTGTGTGTGTTTGGGATAACTGAATATTAAGTAGAGCAATCCAAACCAGCTGTGGGTTATAAATATGCTCTTCCTTAATTAATTTTCCTGGTATGTTTAAAATAGATACCAAGTCACTAAATTAATGGATAATCCAAATAGATGAGTAGAGAATTTCTACAGTTCAAATGCATGTAACTGGCTTCATGTCACCAGGAAAACTTCAGAATGTTACAGAATAAAGTTTGTCATCCACTTGGAAGCACCAAAGTAATGTTTAGTATTAACATATTTGATTACCAACAGGTCAGTTAGCAAAAAGCTTAGTATGTGTATGTATTTGTAAGAGCCACCACAAATAATTTTTTTTCTTCTTTTAAATAGAGAATAAAATGTTTCCACATACAAGATGTTCACTGAAACATTTTTAAAGGGATGGGATAGTATGGATTTTCATATTTTCTGTACTAATACGGTATTGAATTCATAATACCAAGTACAGTCAACATTTGTTACCTGTAATTGAGTACATAAGTCTGGGAATAAAAGTTCACTTTAGGAGCTTGGTATTGTCCACAGACCAGAGGCAAATTTTGTTTTCCATACTGCTTTTGGACAGACTATTAAGAAGAGTCTGTTTCAGGGTTTTTTCACCACTGTATAATCTACTACAGTCTAAAACCAGGAGTTTAATCTGCTTCTTTACGGTACTTTATTTTTTAAGCTTTCAAGAAATAGCTATGTATTATTAAATATGTAATATTATTGTACCTATTGCTTTTATGTCAGAGGAGTATTTATGAGCATTTAAAAATAATAAAGACACACACTTGGAGATAGCAAGTATTTTTCATTGTGGGGACAGCCTCCGTGCCCTGTCCCTAGAAAGTCTGAATAACCAGATGCGGCTGACGTTATGGGACATCTGTAGTGCTTTGTCAACCTCTAGAAGATCTGTCTGTCCATTACAGCAAGTTCTTGACTCATACATTCTCACCCAGAAAACCCAAGGCTGTTCTGTTGCATGTTCCCTGGTGTTCCTGTGATTGTTTTGTCAGCCAGTTCATGGAGCTGAGTTTTAAAAAAGCACTGATCCTACTAAATATATTTCTAGAGGCTAAGGTCCCTGATCTAACTCAGTGCTGTAGTTGTACAAGTAATGTAAGTTGGTACTGAAAGGCTGGTATGCAACACACGTCTGGAAGCTGTTCTCTGTTCCTCCTTCTGCCCCCTGCCTTGTGCTGACTTAAGAGTTAAAAGCAGAGCTGTATGGCTGATAGCATCAGACAACTGATCTGGGCTGAGGCTTTTTTTACTTGCTGGGTTGTTTTGTATTTGCTATATTAAACTAAAAGGTTAGCTTTAAGATGGCTGAGGTCCCTGATCTGAATTCACATGCAGCCTCACCAGTGCTTGCGTCATATTCTTGCTTTATTTCATCCTTCATATGCAAACATGACTGCATACTGTGTAATGTAGTATCAACACAGTTTATGTGGAATGGATGCAATTTTGTTATTAATGTTCATTCAAAAACATTGAAAAGAATAATATGTCTTTAATTTTTTTTTAAGAACCATGTACAAAAGGATTTTCCAATCAACTGCTCTTACTGAAGATGTAACACTTCTTTGGAAGGCTGGTGAACTAATCATCTGTCCACCTTTAAAAGTCCTATTTTAGAGGGTTTTTTCAATATCTGGCAGGTAATGCTGAACTTTGTCATAAAACCAGTCTTACAGTGTCCTCGTTTTGGCTGGGATAGAGTTAAGTTTCTTTCTAGTAGCTGGTGTAGTGGTGCATTTTGGATTTAGGATGAGAATAATGCTGATAACACACTGATGTTTTTAGCTGTTGCTAAGTAGTTGTAGTGTCTACACTAAGCCAAGGACTTCTCAGCTTCCCATGTCCTGCCAGGTGCACAAGAAGCTGGGAGAGCACAGCCAGGACAGCTGACCCCGACTGGTAAAAGGGATATTCCCTACCATATAATGTCATACTCAGTACAGAAACTGGGGAAGCTAGCCAAGAGGTGCGATCGCTGCTCAGAAACAGACTGGACATTGGTTTTTTCCACAGGTTGTAAGCAATTGCATTTGTGTACCATTTGTTTTAGATTATTATTAGTATTAGTATCCTTTGTTATCTTATTAAACTGTCTTTATTTCAACCCACAATTTTTTTTTCCCCATTCTCCTCCCCATCCCACTGAGAGGGGGAGTGGACGTGAGCAAGCGGTTGCATGGTGCTTCATTACTGGCTGAGGCTAGACCGCAACACAAAACTAGTTCTATTGTTCTTCATATTTATTTCCATGATTGGAACTGTATAAAGAAGCCATCTTGTGTTTGTCCACTTTCTGCTTCCTGTTCCTTGCTGAGTTTAGCAAAGAATTAAAGTCTGGCAATCTGTGTCTGCAGAGCTTTTTCTAAGCATGCTTAAGTTGAGGAATCATCTATGCTATCTATGGTTGCTTATGTGTTTGATTATGAAACGTTTCAAGTGCAGTTTCCGTAATACCTTGGGTAATTTTTCTTGCAAGTCTTTACAAGGTTGAGACGTGACAAATCTTTGCCTAGCAGCAAATACAGAAAAAATAATTGTCTGCCCATTGACCCAAGAGAATTTAATCTGCTGCTGTACACTTTTACTAGGGTAAATAAATCTTATTCCATTGTATGCTTGGTATAATAAGAAATTGACTGCCATAGAAATTTATTAGAGGGTGACTGCTTATCATTGTAAAAACATGAATTACCTGCATTATGTAAGGTTCTTAGCATATTAATACAGTGGGTAACCAGCACTGAAAACACACTTTTTTATTTTTCTCTTGTATCTAGTAATGAATAGAATATTAAGTTGATATGTTTGGTTTTTCAGTTCCCATTCTTCCCAACATTAGTTTTTGGAAAACATTTAGCCTCTGATTAATGAATAACTGTCTTAGAGGCAGGAAGGCACAGTTGCTACTAAAATTTATTAGCAATAGCTAACTAACATCTATGGAGTTAAGCTACCTTACCTTAAAGAAGGATACTTGTGACAGATAGTTCGAACACTAGGTACAGGTAATAAAGTTTTGGTAAACTGTAGCTTTTAGAAGAAACTATTTTTGTGGGGTTTGGTTTTTTCCTTCTCATGTTATTTTGAAGAGTTCTTATATTAAAATTTTTGTTTTCCTTCACATTAACCTTCCAGTTGGGTTTTCCAGTTAATCTTGGTGATTCTCTTTTGTCGAGTCATTCAAAAACTATCAACCATTGTCAGTGGTCACTCTGTGACCGTCTGTGGTGGTCACTTTTCTTCCTTCTCTCCTTATTTAATTGTGACAGCCTTGTAGAAAATACATTTTTATATACCAGAGGTGCTTATGTATACCTTACATATCAGATGGTGCTTTTCAGGCTGCTGAAAACCCAGATTAGGCAGCCATACGTGTCCCGTGAGCATTGGGTGCTGTTTTCATCCATCTCACTATGTTTGCTTTCACCCACCTTTAACCAGTTCCATGAAACAGAAACTTGGAGGCAGATGTGGTGGATAGAAAAGTGCGGAAACCTTTTTACTTCCTTCTGCTGCAGTCAGAAGAGTTTATGTCATCAGTTCAGTAGTACTGAAAATCAAACTTGTGTAGATGATACCTATTTTGTAGGTTGAAAATGGTAACATGCCGTATATGTAGATCACTGTTGAAGTTAATAGATCGTGTATTTACATAATCATTACTTACCCTGTTTTGTATTTAATTTTTATTCTCAAGATACCATATCTGTTTACAGCATTTCTTTTGTTGGTTCAGAATTCTTTACTGTGAGGGTGGTGAGGTACTGGAACAGGTTGCCCAGAGAGGTTGTGGAGGCCCCCTCCCTGGAGGTGTTCAAGGCCAGGTAGGATGAGGCTTTGGGCAACGTGGTCTAGTGGAGGGTGTCCCTGCCTGCAGCAGGGGGGGTTGGAACTAGCTGATCTTTAAGGTCCCTTCCAACCCAAACCATTCTGTGATTCTATGCTTCAGCCTGCTCACTTTTCCAAATCCCACGCTGTTCCTGACTGCATGAATTGTACGAGTATGTCTCTGATGATGTGTGACTTACCAAGGGATAACTCAGGAGCCAAAAAAGAAGTCTATAACTTGAGGTGTAAGAGTCCACATTTAATGAGGATTCTGTGACATCTGTTGTGGATGACTCAATTTTCATCTGACATGGGATATTAACCAGAGTAAGAAAGATGTTTTCTGTTCCTGCTTGCTTAGAAATGAAGGCAAGAAAGAAGATGTGGAGATTATAATAGTTTATGTTTTGATTTGAAAAGAGAATGACTTCAGAAATTATTATTTTTCTATTTTTAAAAAAAACACAACACAAACCCAAATGCCAAAACACACAAAAACCTTGAAGTTAAGTGTGCCATACCCCCATGGAACGCCTCCGCTTTTGGCACAAAACTTGGAAGATTGGGTGTCCCTTCGTTCCTCGTGTTTGCAGAGTGACAGCGTCGCAGGTGCACGTTTCTCGAGGAGGAGGACCCGCACTGCGTGTTCTCATGTGCACTACGTCACCATCGGGGCGGGGCTCTGTCGCGCTGCATCTTTGTTACGTGCCGGGAGTGCCCGTTCTATTTTTAGCCGGTTGTCGGGCAGATTTGCCCACGGTTCCTGTGGTGGCTCCGCCTCGCGGTTGCAGATTGGTTTATGCAAAGTAACTCCCGCAGCCAATCCCGAGCGGGTATGCAAATTTCTCGCAGTCCCCGGCCATGAGGCAGAGGAAGGAAGTTTGGCTCTGCCGGGCCGAGAGGTGCTCAGGGGGCGAGATGGCAGCGGGGGTTTCCTCCTGACCTCCCTCCCACACTCACAGAAAGAAAATTCATCATTTAATGTGGAAAATAGGTAAATAGCCTTCCTGCCCCCAAAGGGTAAAGATTATGAAAATGCCCTACCAGGCTCCAATTAGATGAAATTATGAAACGGGTGGTTCCTTCATATACTGAAGACCTGCCACCTTCAATCTGAGGTGATGCACTTGGTGGGAGTTCAGCAATGACTTCTGTGTAGGGAAGGGCTGGTCTGAGCAAGGAATTAGTGAGTGAGGCAGCAGTTGCACTGCCCCGCCTGAGAAAGGTTACGTTCCCTAGAGGAAATACCAATAATACTTTATAAAACAGCGGGTTCCCACAGCCAACTCATCAACTGCTATTTTAGTGCCATTTTAAATTGCTGCTTTTTTGTTACTGAGAAAATGTAATCTTTTCTGAAAAAAAAACTTATAAAAGGCACTAGTATGAATGACAAACAATGACATTTTAAGGCAGCATCACCTTTTTTTGTTGCAAGTTTTCTTTTCACTTCTGTTTCTTATGGCATTTAAGTGACCTCAGGGGACCACTGTTAGCATGACATCTCGCCTCTGAACTCTGATGTCAGCAAGTTGCAAGTGTCTGAAAGCCGAGGTTACATCGCTACAGTTAGTTGTACATGTAGTATGTGAACTAGTTTAGAAAATATTTTACAGAATGTTAAGGGTAAATATTTTTTTCAATAGAATAGTGTTACTCTGCATTTTATCTAACAGAAGGTTTGTAATGAGGTCTGCCTTAAAAGGATGCAGTTCTGCATGCATTAGTAATACCTTCTTATAGCTGTAACCTGTTGAATTTTCACTTGAAATTTCACCTATAAAAGAAACAATACTGTATAATACATAGAAATGCCTAACATCTTGCCTTTTTAAAGGATTTTTTTTCACTGAGTTTCTCATTTTTTGGTCTGCATGTACATGAAAAATTTATTCAGTTTTAATATTATTCAGGTTTTAAGTTTGGAATATCAGAAGTTGGATACTTTTTTTTAATTGTAGATGTGTTCTGGCAGTTAGTGTCCACTTATGTGGAATTACTAGCTCCTTTTCATATTTAAGGATAATGGTAACTGTTAATCTTTATTAAGAAATGCTAACAAATGCTAATCCTTCTTAACAATGCCAAAGATGGAACCACAGTATAACATTTACACTGTGTATAATAAAAGTATTCCAGAAATATATCTTAAAATGCACAAATTCAACTTTACATAAAATTTTAGTAAATCCATTTTTTTACAGAAAAATATACTTAGTGCTTTAGCTTGTGCTAAAAAAAATCTGTAAGAAAGCTGAATTTTGCTGTACAGATATTTCAAACAGCAGTACCTCTTTAGCGTTTGGAGATCTCACAGCTGAATTGAAAGCTTATGTTTTGAGTTGATAAAAGTTGAAATCTCTAACATTTGTGGGAAGTAAGAAAATACAGTATCTATCACTGTTGCTCTGGCTGAGTTCCACTCAAGCAGTTTAACAGCCATTTTGGTCATTTAACCAGTAAAAATGTAGTTTACAGAAAAAGACAAAACTCTTCTTGGAGAATGAGCTAAAGCTACATGTGAAACGGCAGGTGTTTCTGAGGCATTTGAGTTGCTGGTATAAGGCTAATTGGAGTATGTATTTTAATTAAAAGTTGTCTAGGAAAAAATTTCAATTCTTTTCTGTTCTTCCATCTTCAAAAGTATGCATTTTATGTGTAGTAGCTACCAAGGTATAAACTGATGAACCATGTAAGGACAATTCTGCAAAATCACCAGCAGATGAAAGATCTTAGTTGTGTAAATGGCTGTGATGGTCTTTTTCCCCTGAGGAATCCATTTTTTTCCATGAGGCATGGCAGCCTCATGGGAAAAGAACTCTAAAATTACTAATTTAGTGTGAGAAACGGGTTCGTGAGCCAAAGTCAAAGGCGGTATTATCCTCTAGAGGTAGAGGAGACACAGGACAACTGCTTAATTCCCTGTGATGCCAAAGTGATGAAAGTGTCGTTCAAGTTTGTACATGAAGTTGTTGATCAAATACAGTACACAAAACCATACAACCTGTTTGTACTGTGAATTTACTCTGGTTTACTAAGCAGTACATTTGGGTGTTTTTCTTAGGCATAGATACACGTGTGGACTTAACATTTTACTGAACTGGTTCTTCAAAAGGGTGGGGGAGAATGGCCTCTACTTGCAAGAAGTCATATTGCACTTGTGAAAAAACACCAATTTTGATGCTTCTGTTGGGACACTAGAAAAGCACGGGCACTGCATCGTATTTGAAGAACGGTTACCAGCTGCCATACTTGAACCTGCGTTCAATTTCGGAAGTTTTTTTGATTCAACATTTAGTATCACAGAAATTCAGTAGTCTTAAAATAGCCTAAAAAATGCTAACGCACGTTAAACACCGACTCTTTATTGTAGCTTTGCACCCCCTGTGTACTGCATTCATCTGTTGGTGCTTTTGTGTAGCTCCAGGTTTCAAACTGAAAACCCGTAACTTTTTCTTACGTCGTTTACTGGCTTTTTGGAAAATACCGTGAAACCCAAACCTGCCAGCCTGCGCCGTGCGCCCCTAAGCTCGTGTTCATGCCTTGGCGACTTTCTGCCGACGGCCTCGCTGGGGTTTGTTGCTGGGTAGAATTTAAGGCGCTGCTGTCTGATTGGCTGCCGTGCAGCTGCTCCTTCCAGCCAATCGGATACGGGGCTAGAGTCCATTCCCCCGCAGTGCCGAGGCGAGGGCTGCGGGCTGGCGCGTCTACCCGGGAGAGGACGCAGGCGGCGTGCGGGGCTCCCCCTGGGGTACCCTTAAGAAATTACAGGGCTCTGCTGCAGCGAAAAATACTGCTTGTTTCTTAAACCGTGAACCTCAATACTGGGTGTTAAACACGGGGGGTGGGTGGAAAATAAGCTAAAGATTTATTTTTTTTTTTAAATGATAGTGGACCTTGTTTTGCTGTATGTGCACTAGGTGAAATAGGACAGGATGGTGAAGTATTTTTTTCTTAAAAAATGGCACATTCTTCTTTCACTTTGTTCAGCCAACACTAGCATAGTTTTAGCCTAAGAGGGAGGAAAACTCAAACCTTCCGTGGTGTGCAAGAAGAAATACTATTTGTACTTACCATATGTCATTTGTTTATTATCTTTTAAAATAAAGGCATAGTTGTATGTGGATCTAACTAGGCTGATGGTATCTTGCATTCAGTCCGATAAGTAGACGTGTATTAGTGGTAGAAAAACAAATTATTGGCACATTATATCTGCGTGTGTTCTGTAAGAACAGATCACAAATGGTTAGTTATTTTCTTCTATGAAAATAGTTTTAAATTTCTGACAATTGATATCAACATTACTATAGAGGATTTCAACTGAAATCAGCTTTTTTATTAACCACTACTTAAAAGGTAGGTTCTATTCACCACTTTCATTCTTTGTGACTATCTAGAACAAAATACTCCTGACCATTTGCTGCCTCCCTTTCCTTGATTTGGCAATGCTACGTTTTTAAGTAGACTTGCTTATTTGAGCACTGATTTTCATGATCAAAGGCTGTACTTCCTCCATGTAGTTTTTGTGCTTTGGCAAATGTCTTATGGTTGTGGTGCTTTTGGCTAGCACTGCAGGCACTCCAGGAACCCTGTGCCAATGCTGTTCTAGACTGATGATATTATGCAAATCCTGTTGTGCACTATTGTTTAGATTCCAACTTTTGCCCCCTACACACCACAACACGCCCCCCCCCCCCCCCCCCCCCCCCCCCCCCCCCCCCCCCAGTGTTTCCATGACCACCTCTTTGTCTGCTGCCTGTTACCGGGCAGGATTCAGGGCAGCTGCTTGCTGATTGGCTAACGCCTCAAGCAGCTCTTGGGCTGCTCATATGAGCACACGATTATAGGCTAATCCATAGCAGCTAAGCTAGTACCTTCCTTTGTTGCTTTAGAGCTGCAATTTCTCTCCAGAGTAGTAATAATAGAAAAAAATAAGGAAATAGAGGGGAAGCTTTTAAATTGGCTGAGAGGGGAATCCTTTACGTATTCCTAGCTGCACTGGCACACTTGGTTTTACACACATTTGGTCATGAGAAAGAAATCTGCAAACATTATTGGAGGGAGGTGTCTAATGGTGTGTTTCTTTCTTGCGTCCTGAAGTATATGTGACTTTCAAGCTTAAAATAAAAAAGGGGATTTTCATTAATGATACCTAAACAAATGTACACAATGCTTGCATGTGTGGTGGTTTTTCAAAAATTATTGTGTTTAAAAAAATCAAAACAAAAAAGCAACCCAAAAGTCTACCACCTTATTCACAGTATTTAACCCTTCATGCAGGAGTCATTTTGTGCTGTTCTGTACAAATGCCTTTCTTTGAAATAAAAGATGTCCTTCCTTTGGCTTGGTGCCTGGGCCACTCCTTTCCTTCTTGTGACTTGGTCACACAATAAGTAAAAACTGAAAATACCCAAGCATCAGATAAGGGAAGTGCATAGCAAGTGTAGCTAAACTTTGTGTCAAAGCTAATTATAAAAAGAGGCTACCAGCATACATTAAAACTAGTAGTATTCTAGATGAAATGTTTTATTTGTGCAAGACTGAATTCACGTAACCTGCTCTGGAGTTGCTCTCTGAAGGATAACCTCCTTACCCCTTTGAAAGATTGGAAGGCAGTATTTATCAGATTAATGCTGATTGGCTTGCATCAGTATGACCACAACTGTCTGGACTGGTTACTGAGTATACTTGTTTCTTTTACCCTGCTCTGATGAGAGATCTGTTCCTTAGCTGCAGTGTGCTCTCTTGTGGGTGTGGCTGGAAACACTTTACCGCTGGTCTGCAGTGATATATGGTATTTAGCTGTTAACTAGCATTTAGTGTTCATCTTTTACTCTCATCTATGTTTATAATTTTGTCACTTATGGTACCTTTTATTGAATATTCTTTGGTTGCAAAAGATGGTGGGGTTGAGCTGAATGAGAGTTAATTTTCTTTCTAGTAGCCGGTATAGTGCTGGATTTAGCATGAGAATAATGCTGATAACACACCGGTGTTTTTAGTTGTTGCTAAGTAGTTGTAGTGTCTACACTAAGTCAAGGACTTTTCAGCTTCCCATGCCCTGCCAGGTGCACAAGAAGCTGGGAGAGCACAACCGGGACAGCTGACCCAGACTGGTCAAAGGGATGTTCCCTACCATATAATGTCATGCTCAGTAAATAAACTGGGGAAGCTAGCTGAGAGGTGTGATCACTGGTCAGAAACAGACTGGATATCAGGGCTTTTTTGCAGGTGGTGAGCCCTGCATTTGTGCATTACTTGGGTGGTTATTATCATGATTATTTTATTATTCATTTTCCTTTTGTTATCCTATTTAAACTGTCTTTATCTCAATCTAAGAGATGGGAGTTTTTGCCATTGTCCTCCCCATCCCATTGTGAGGGGAGGGGTGAGCAAGTGGCTGTGTGCTGCTTGCTTACCAGCTGGGGTTAAATCACAGCAGTCCTTTTTGGCACCCAACGTGGGGCATGAAGGGCTAAGATAAGAGATCTGAAGAAATTTGTTATAAGCATTCATGATATTACTTTAATCATTGCTGGTCACAATGTTGCTTTGTTCTCAGAGTTGTGTTATGTAATGTCTTACTTGCCATATATACTGTTAATCAGTGTTTGTGTGTGAGTTACCAATTTTGGGCATTGGATTAAGGTGGTCGCTCTTTACTGTGTAACACTGGGTTATGGTATATGAAAATTATTTATTGTCACACCAATCTGGTATCTGTACTCTGCAGTGGCAGGCAGCGCACAGAGCAGAGCAACAGCAGTGGTTTCATCTCCATACTTAAGGAGCCATCTGTCGGAAGCTATTAATAACTTCACTTTTTACTTTTTCTCAGAGCACCAATATGTGGGGGAGACACCTTTCTTTATTTTCCCTTTCTCCTCCAGGCTAATTACACTAGGTCTTGGGAATGTTGAAGATCCTTGGGTTATTCAGACCAGCATACTTCTCTTGCTAGTCTCCTGAATGTAGTTCCGGTCTTGTTTAGGGTTAAACAACTATTCAAGAATACCACCCAGAGATCAACCCCCATGACAGGCACTGTAGCTGAATCAGAGAACCAACCCATACTGGTATCAGTAACCCCTAAACACAAGAAGAAAAAACCATGAAGTCAACTCATGTGGTAAAGGAGCAATCACAAGAACAGGAGGAAGAGACAGAATCAGAGATTATCATCCGATCCCTATCCCTGAGCGAGCTGTGAGATAAGCAAAAATATTTCAGCTGTTATCCAGGCAAGCAGTTTGTCACCTGGCTGCTCTGATGCTGGGTTAGCAGGGCCAGTAGCCTGGAATTAAAAGGTTAGGGAAGCCAAGCAGCTGGGATCCCTGTCCAGGAAAGGGGGCATTGACAAGGTAATTGGAAAAGGGACACAAATCCTCAGCCTCTGGAGGTGACCTCTCAGACATGAGAGAAAGTTATCCCTTCAAAAATGATATTATATGTCACCCAGGCAAGTGGACCACCATGAATAGAGGTATCCAGTACCTGAGGGAATTAGCCATGCGGGAGATGGTTTATTATGACCTGGACAATGGGCAGTTACCCACAGATCCTGATGAAGTCCAACGTACCCGACCCATGTGGCAGAAGTTTGTACAGAGCACGCCACTGTCGTATGCCAAATCATTAGCAGTACTGGCCTGGAAAGATGAAGAGGCACCAACAGTGAATGAAGTGTCTGGCCAACTCCGGCAATATGAAGAAAATATCCTTTCCTCCCTATGGGCCTGTGTCTCGGCCATGGAAGACTGTCCAAAAAAATCCAAAAAGCTGTCCTGGGAAGTCCAGCAACTCAGAGGAGGGTGTGGAGAAACTGTCCCAGGAGGTCTGGCAACTCAAAGAGGATATGTCACATTCCCCACTTGTGTGGACCAGTATCTCAGCTATTAGGAGTAAGTGGTCCTGTGCTCAAGAGAGAGGATACAGAGGGTGCACACCATGAGGCACCCTGTGGTTTTACCTGCATGACCAGAAAGAGGGCATGAGGAAGTGGGGTGGAAAACCTACCTCGACCCTAGAGGCATGAGTATGTGAGCTGCAAGGAAAAACAATGAAAAAAGAGTATTCTTCCAGGAAAAATGCTACTCCAGTTTCCAGCAGGCAGTTCTCCAGACTGAGTGGAAGGCCTGATTGTATTTATGATCCTCTTGAAGGGACTTCTAAGTCATTTTTACAAGAAGTGAGTGATGAACATGATGACCAAGACTAGAGAGGCTCTGCCTCCAGCCAGGTAGAGGAAAGGAACAACCTGGTTCATTGGACTGTGTGGATTTGATGGCCTGGCACATCAGATCCACAAGAGTATAAGGGTCTAGTGGACACCATTGCACAGTATACCCTAATGCCATCAATCCGTGAAGGGACAGAACCCATCTTTTTCTGGAGTGACAGGATCCCAACAGTTAACTACGTTGGAGGCCAAAGTAAGTCTGATTGGGAATGAGTGACAAAAGCACCTCATTGTGACTGGCCCAGAGGCTCTGTGCATCTTTGGCATAGACTACCTCAGGAGAGGGTGTTTCAAGGACCTGAAAGGGTACTGGTGGGCTTTTGGAATAGCTGCCTACAAGACAGAGGAAATTGAACAGTTGTCTACTTTGCCCAGTCCCTTGGAGGACCCTTTTGTTGTGGGGTTGCTGAGGGTCAAAAAAGAACTGGTGGCATTATCACACCAACCAAGGCTCCCTGATTCCCATCCATGCGCTTGTTTGTCAACTGGAAAGCCAAGGAGTGATCAGCAAGACTCAATCACCCTTTAACAGTCCCTTATGGCCAGTGTGAAAGTCTAATGGAGAGTGAAGACTGACAGTAGACTATTGTCGCCTGAATTAAGTCACACTGCTGATGAGTTCTGCTGTGCTGGACATTCCAGAACTTCAGTATGAACTGGAATCAAAGGCAGCCAAGTGGTATGCTACAATTGGTATTGCTGATGCATTTTTCGTGATCCCTTTGGTGGCAGAGTGCAGGCCACAGTTTGCTTTCACTTGGAGGGGTGTCCAGTACACCTGGAATCGACTGCCCCAGGGATGGAAACACAGACCCACTATTTGCCACGGACTGATCCAGACTGCACTGGAACAGGGTAAAGCTCCAGAAAACCTGCAGTACATTGAAGACACCATCATATGGAGGAACACAGCAGCAGAAGTTTTTGAGAATGGGAAGAAAATAGTCCAAATCCTTCTGAAAGCCGGTTTTGCCATAAAACAATGTAAGGTCAAGGGACGTGCACAGGAGATCCAATTTTTAGGAATAAAATAGCAAGGTGGATGTTGTCAGATTCCAGTGGATGTGATCAACAAAATAGCAGCTATGTCTCCACCAACTAGGAAAAAGGAAACAAGCTTTTTTAGGCATTGTGCGTTTCTGGAGAATGCATATTCCAAATTACAGTCTGATTGTAAGCCCTCTTTATCAAGTGACCCAGAAGAATAATGATTTCAAGTGGATTCCTGGGCAACGACAAGCCTTTGAACAAATTAAACAGGAAGTAGTTCATGCAGTAGCCCTTGGGCCAATCCATGCATGACAAGATATAAATTGTGCTGTACACTGCAGCGGGGGAGAATGGCCTTACCTGGAGTCTCTGGCAGAAAGCACCAGGGGAGACGTGAGGTCAACCACTAGAGTTTTGGGGATACAGAGGATCCAAGGGTCACTATACTCCAACTGAAAAAGATATTGGCAGCATATGATTGATATCAAAGCACAGCTCCTCCTGGCACCTTGACTGCTGGTGTTGGGCTGGCTGCTCAAAGGGAGAGTCCCTTCTACACACCACGCAACTGGTGCTACATGGAGTAAGTGGGTTGCACTGATCACTCAGTGGGCTCAAATAGGAAACCCCAGTCACTCTGGAATCTTGGAAGTGATCACGGACTGGCCAGAAGGCAAAGATTTCAGAGTATCACCTGAAGAGGAGGTGATGTGCTGAAGAGGCCCCACTGTGTAATAAACTGCCAGAAAATGAGAAGCAATATGCCCTGTTCACTGGTAGGGCCTGTTGTATTGTAGGAAAACATGGAAAGTGGAAGGCGGCTTTATGGAATCCCACATGACAAGTCACAGAAGCTACTGAAGGACAAGGTGAATCAAGTCAGTTTGCAGAGGTGAAAGCCATCCAGCTGCCTTTAGATCACTGAGCGAGAAAAGTGTCCAGTACTTTACTTTATCCATGAGTCAGTATAGAGATACTGGCAAATGCTCTGTGGGAGTGGTTACAGCAATGGAAGCAAAGCAACTGGCAACACAGAGGCAAACCCATCCGGGCTGCTGCATTGTGGTAAGATATTGCTGTCTGGCTAGAGAACTTAATTGTGAAAATATGTCATATAGATGCCCATGTACCCAAGAGTTGGGCCACTGAGGAACATCAAAACAAGCAGCAGGTGGATCAGGCTGCTAAGATTGAAGTGGCTCAGGTGGATTTGGACTGGTAACATAAGGGTGAATTATTTATAGCTTGGTGGTCCCATGACACCTCAGGCCACCAAGGAAGGGATGCAACGTATAGATGGGCTCAAGATCAAGGGGTGGACTTGACCGTGGACACAATTGCACAGGTTATTCATGAATGTGAAACGTGGGCTGTAATCAAACAAGCCAAGCAGTTAAAGCCTCTCTAGTATGGAGGACGATGGCTGAAATATAAATACAGGGTTGCTGGGCAGATTGATTATATCACGCTCCCACAAACCCACCAAGGCAAGTGCTATGTGCTTACAATGGTGGAAGCAACCACCGGATGGCCGGAAACATATCCTGTGCCACCACCCAGAATGCTATTCTAGGCCTTGAAAAGCAAGTCCTGTGGTGACATGGCACCCCAGAAAGAATTGAGTCAGACAATGGGACTCATTTCCAAAACAACCTCATAGACACTTGGGCCAAAGAGCCCTCAGGGAACGATACAATGGATTGCTAAAGACTACACTGAGAGCAGTGGGTGTTGGGACCTTCAAGCATTGGGATATACATTTATCAAATGACCGGTTAATCAGCACTAGGGGATCTACCAATCAAGCTGGTCCTGCCCAATCAAACTTTTACATACTGTAGAAGGACATAAAGTTCCTGCAATGCATGTGAAGAATATGTTTGGGAAGTCAGTCTCGATTATCCCTGCTTCAGGCAGGCACATCCACAGGATTGCTTTTGCTCAAGGACCTGAGTACGCTTTGTGGGTGATGTGGAAGGATGGGGCAGTCCGATGTGTACCTCAAGGGAATGATTTATATTGTATTACATTAATTGCTACATAATACTGCATGTCATCACCACTGTGATTGCTATATGCCATAACAACGGTATTACAGTAAGAATCACCCAGATTAATGAAGAATGAACTTTGATGAAACCAGAACTGGCTTCAGCAACTAGTGCCCAGTGACTTCCTCAAGACTGACATCTTCAGACCGTGAGCATAGACCGTGCCAAATACATCAGCTGCGACGTCCGGATGCAGCGTGCAACAATCCAACATCACACACCATCTCCCCTGCCCTGAGAGACTGTTTTGACCCATGGAGCCCAAACTCATGGACTAAATGAACTCAACAGATGTTTTAGAGGGATGGCCTGTAGACTAAGCGAATTATATCTGTGTGTACATATCAAAAGACAGGAAAAGCGATGGTGATTAACTGGAATGTATTGGGAAATATAGGACCTGGGCGTGGTGTAGATAGTATGGAATAAGGGGTGGATGCTGTCCTGGTTTCAGCTGGGATAGAGTTAATTTTCTTTCTAGTAGCCAATACAGTGCTGTGTTTTGCATTTAGGATGAGAATAATGCTGATAACACACTGATGTTTTTAGTTGTTGCTAGGTAGTTGCAGTGTTTACTCTAAGTCAAGGACTTTGCAACTTCTCATGCCCTGCCAGGTGCACAAGAAGCAAGGAGAGCACAGCCAGGACAGCTGATCCAGGCTGGCCAAAGGGATATTCTGTAATGCTCCGTATATAACTGGGGAAGCTAGCCGGGAGGCCCGATTGCTGCTTGGAAACAAACTGGGCATCAGGGCTTTTTTGCAGGTAGTGAGCAATTGCATTTGTGCATCACTTATATATTATGTTGTTGTTGTTGTTCTCTTCCTTTGCTATCCTATTAAACTGTCTTTATCTCAGCCCGCAAGGTGGGTTTTTTTTTTCCATTCTCCTCTCCATCCCGTTGCGGGGGAAGGGTGAGAGAGCAGCTGTGTGGCGCTTAGTTACCGGCTGGGCTTAAACCATGACAGTTAACAACTCTTAATAACTGTCTAACAGTAAATTTTTATGAAAAGCCTTTTTTTGGTACAGATTCACTGTAGAACTGTATTAAAGCTTTGTTTTTAAACTAGATTTTGGTAATATCCTAAAATATAAAGTAAACACAGTTTTGAAATACATTAGCAATTTAAGCTTATTCATTCGGTATTTTTTAAAGAAAAAAATAAGGATGCATCAATAGAAAGCTATTCTGAGGTTTGATTTTTTTTTTTAAAGACTACTATTCTTGGCAAATATAAAAAGGAAGTTCCCTTCATTTTACTCTGTACTTACTGTATTTTATGTTAAAAATATGAATGAAAGACTAGATAGCATTTTCTGCTCTAATGTCCTTAACCATCTAATTTAAGTTTTATATTTTATGATTACTCCAGTGATGAACTTATGAATTTGATTTTAAGTTGTCTATGAAGATTTTAATTTTTTAGTATTTATTTTTGGTCATAGGGAAGGTAGGATTGTGAATTTTGTAATACAAGAACTTTTAAATTATGGGTAATGCTTATAAAAGAAAATATTGTAGTCTAGGAGATCAAACTACTTATCTGTCTTAATATTGATACAGAGGCACTGTATCGTTGTACTACGTTAACAGAACACTCTCACTAGCTGGTCACCTATTAGGAGCTCTTGAAATTGTTCAAGGTTAGCCAAGCCCGGAATTTTCTATTTTTTTTCAAATTGGCTCTACAGGATACACATCTGTAAGAGCATGCATGTTGGTTGTAGGGGATTATATGCATGGAACGTGAGTATGATGATCAGTACTCTTATTATGTGCCGATCTGATACATGCTTTTATATTGACGTGAAAAAACGTGCTTTACATTCTGAGTTCTTGGGAAGAAGGAAGGAATGCGCTTTCAAAAACTACACGTGCACTTCTGAAATAGTAGAGGTTTTTATATGCTTCTCCTGACTTCAGGACTAGAATTACTGTGTTAAATGTATTCACTTCTGGAGGAATATGAAGATGCTGTATTTAGCATGTAGACAGCTCTGGAGGGACATTAACAGCTCACCTGGAGTTCATATTTCATCTGACTGGAAATGGTTATGTGATGGGAACATTTTCTAAAAACAAGTAAACTGATGCTTTCAGATCAGTGTTTCTATAGATGTTTCTATAGATTTTGCTCCCACTAGTGGCAATACAGTAATAGACAATCCTGTTCAGAAAATGTCATTCAAACTGGCAAAAATTCATGTCCTAATGGTATTATTGAGAGTCTGTAAATAGAGCTGATAGAACCTTTTGTGCAGATTTGGTCATCTGTTCCTGAGGTGTGGATTGAAGTGTTATTTAAGCACCATCAGTTACTCAAATACCAGGATGCTAGATTGTTATACAGAAAAGAACTGAACTCAAGTAGAAGGGAATCTGAAAGTTATGTTAACAGGAAATGCAAAACGGGGGAAATTATATATTTTTTTTAATCATACTGCTTTCTATTTTGGCCATATTTTTGTCAGGTCATGTTGACTAAGTGTAAAAGAAGCCTTATAATTGCCCGGTACTGTATGTCATGATACTAAGGTTTAGAGTTTGTCTTGATAGTAGAATTCATATTGTACCTTAGAATATATATTCATATCTTACCGTAGAATATTCTAGTTGGGCAATGCATAAATGTTATATAATTTCCTTCATAAACAAACTGTTCCCAGTAAACTAGGAAGGATCCAGCAGAGGACTACCAAAATGATAGGAGCCTAAAGCATGTGACTTATGATGAGACGCTGAGGGAGCTTGTCATCTGCTAAAGGGCAATCTTACGGCTGCCTAATTAAAACTTGTAGACAAGGTTGGTTACAAAGAGGGTGGAGCCAAACTTGAAAAGCTGTTGAGTCTCAGTTTTTTGAATTTTTACGACTTGGTTGTACAAAACCATCGCTGATCTGAGCTAGTGTTGGCAATAGTCCTACTTTTTTTTAATCAAAAAATCAGAAAAATTTTATACTCCACCTGAAAAGACAAAATGCAGTTTAATAATTAATTTCTCAGCTCTGTAAATGAAAGTGGATTGGGGGGAAGATGCAAAATGAATTATACTAAGTAGTTAAAATGCATCCTTTATGTAATAATTCTGTTGTATCAATGGTATAAACATTTGCTTATCTGGTGCTTGGGGGGGGGGGGCAGACACGGGGGCAGGATTCATATAGACATAACTGCCTGATGTATTTTCTTGCTTTTTTCTATTTGCTATAATATCTTTTAACTACTGCTACCCAAATGAATTTTCACATGTTTTGAGAAACTTAAGCCATATCTTAGACAGGAGTCACTTATGATGATATAGTAGCTTCAGTAGAGCTAAATTGGTTGGCATCAGCTGATTCAAGATCTTGTTTGCTGAGTTTCATTTAGGCTATAACAACTTCCTTAACTGCTTTCTGCTTCTGAACAATGTTACCGTGTTCTTTACATTTGATAATTTAAATAATTTTATTTAAATTTTTATTCATTATTTAAATAATTTCTTTAAAACTGTGTCCTTAAACAAGATCACGAGGGAAAAAATATAGTATAAAAATCCCTATGGATTTTTGTTTGTTTTGTTTAATGGAAACAAATGAAATAAGATTTTGTTGTATTTCAACAAAATTATTTTAACTTCCTAGATAATGCTGGATTTAACTCCATTTACTGATTTGCTAAAGTAGATTTTCGAACTTTTTTTAAATACTAATGTTTAGTATGTTTTTTTTATTTACTAATGTTCTTATTTTTCTTAGTATTTGCATGGATGGATGGAATTAATAAAATTATATGGAGGGTAACCCCATTGGTTTTCCTTTAGAAAAATGTCTTTTTCCAAAGGAGCTACAAAAACTGTAGTTCTTATGAGCACAAATGGTCATAGTAAAATACTATTGCTAATTAAATGAAAGTGCTCTAAAAACCCAAGTTCAGTTAACCATTGCATAAATATGGAGGATGGAGGTCTGTTTTATCTATACAGAAGAAAAAGTTATCTTAATGACACATTCAGAAATTCTTTCAATATACTGAAGTTTTCTTTAAAAGTTTTTTTTAATGTAAAAATCCTGTGATTTACCCCAGTTTTTAATTCTGTTTGAAACTCATGAAATTACATAGTTTTAGAAAGATAAATGTAAACAGATGGGCCAGGAATATTTTTTACTTTTTTTTATGAGGAGAGAGGCTGCTGGCTCTTATATTAGTACAATATCTTTCTAGCTAGAAAACATCATTAAGTGGCTGTGCTATAATAATATGAGTGATCTAAAATGTATAGTCAGAACATTACTACATAACATTATAGGGTGATCTCAGTGATCTTTACATACATGTGTTTATGCAGCATACGTAGAAACTTCACTTTTTCTGAGGACAAACAAAATTTGAGTTGTCAGTTGTTTCTTTGCTTTTGTAGATACAATTAAACCGGTTTGCTTTAAAATGCTAAATGCTACAGTCTTTCTTAGGAACACTGTAATACAGTGATAATAAATTGTTACCTTCACAATTATTTCTCAACTTTTTTTTTAAGGGTCAAGATGGATAGCACAGATGAACCTCAGAAAAAAGTCTTCAAAGCACGAAAAACAATGAGAGTAAGTGATCGACAACAACTTGAAGCTGTCTATAAGGTTAAGGAGGAGTTGTTGAAGACAACTGAAGTTAAACTGTTAAATGGAAAGCATGAGAATGGAGATTCTGATTTAAATTCCCCTTTAAGCAATACAGACTGTGTGGAGGACAAGAGGGAAGTTAATGGCCTAGTGGACTTGTCTGTTAACTCTGAAGGAGGAGGAACAGCTTCTGATGAAATTAGTGAAGCCAAAAGTCCTGAAAGTAGGGCAGGGAACATAGTCCATGACATAGAACCTAAACCTCTAACGCTGTCTCCAGAGAATGTTACTCCTGAGCAAGATAAAGATACGGATACTGCTTTAGCTTGTGAGGCTGAAAATGGGGTGCTTGGTAGCAATAAAGATAACTTCCATGAAGAAAATGATACAAAAGATCATTTGGACCAAAGAGAGTGTGACATCCCATTAGAAGATGAAAGTAAATCAATCTGTGATATTGGTGACTCTTCTGAAGAGAAGGGAGAAAGGAAGGACTTAACTATTAATTCTGATTCATCCAGTGAGGAAAAGAGGACTCAAAAAGCAACTGTTGAAGATGCTGTTGGAGAAGAAGCCATCTCTAGCAGTATGGAAGGTGACCAGGAACCAAAGGACAAACGAGATGGCATTGCAGGTCTTTCAGAAACCACTGTTCAGAAGATGATAGATGAGCCAAGTGAAAGTATCTTGGACAGTACTGACTCTATGGAAACAGATGAAATTATTCCAATTTTGGAAAAACTAGCCCCTGCTGAAGATGAACTGAGCTGTTTCTCTAAAAGTTCTCTGCTTCCAGTGGATGACACAGTCCCAGATTTAGAAGAGAAAATAGACAACTGTTTGGGTTCACCATCCAAGCAGGAAAGCAATGAAAGTCTGCCAAAAGAGGCTTTCTTAGTACTGTCTGATGAAGAGGATCCCTGTGATGAGAAGGAGGAACATGCTGAAGTGATACTACCAAACAAGTCAAATCCTCCAGGTAAGAGTTTTCTAAATTGGTAGTTCTGATTCAAGTCTGGGATTTTGTTCATTTCTTAGAATGACGCACTTGTGACATGTTTATAAATCAAAAAGTCTTACCCACCAATTCTGTGTTACAATTTTCAAGGATGGAATTTGAGGCAGAGAAAAAAATGAAAGTAACACGAAACAACTGTCATCTTAGAGATATGGTTTGTTTTGTTTTTTTTCTCATACTCTTTGCAAACTGGGATGGGATGGTGGGTGGAAGAAGAAAAGAGTAATTGCCAGACATAGAACAGAAAGATTTGTGCGAGAAGAAATGTGTTCGTTTAGTGTTCTTGAGAGGAAGAAAGGATTTGAACTTTAACACACAAATAAATAGTAAGAATGAAAACATGCTTGTAATCCAGGCATGGCACAAGTCACATTTGCTTCAGATTTCTTTTTTTCACTAAAAGACAATATTGGGAAGGTTTAATGAAAAACACAGATCATGTATGGTTTTCATGCCATATAGCTTTTATTCATTTAAGTCATGATAGGGTTTATCTAACTCTTATCTGATGACTATGCCAACTGATTAACATTTGAAAGTATTAAGTGTAGGAAGCTGGTACTTTAGTCTCTTCATGTAGTTAGAGGATTATTTTCTTTATATTAAACTGAACGGATGTCCTCTGTAGTCTATTATTGTCATGCAATTTTGTAAGCATACTTATTTTTGTGACATAGGGCGTTCATTGTCATACTGTTGCACTTACGAAAATAAAACATGAATAATTTACAGATAAGTTGACACTGCTCTTTTGTCTGTAATTAAGAAAGCTGTTGTTTCGAATGATCTTTGTTTTGGTTTGTTTTTTTTCTTTTTTCTCCCCATTGTATGGCTTTTTATGAAATTATGACCATGCTAACCCAAATGTGTTTAAACGTGCTTGACTGGGTAGGAATTTCATAGATAAAACAAGATTCAGGTGTCTTTCAGTCTCTGGAAAATTAGTAACCATAGTTTCTCAGCTCTTGTTTCACTAATGATGAAAATGTGTCTTTCACTATTGTATGATGACACTCTGAGTCTTCAGTCGCTAAATAACTAGTAGAAGGGATATAATAATGTCTCTTCAGCCATGTTTCAGACTCTTCCTTCTTTTCTGGTATTTACCTTAAAATTTATGCCAGCTAAACAGAGAAAAGGTAGGTTCCATAGTTTTTTCTAAGGATCTTATTTAGGTGTTGCACTGAGATTGCAAAACTGGTACCACTGTTGTGCAATTAAAGTCTTCCAGAAACTATTTGCAGGTGGGGGTTGGCAAGGAGGAAAGACATTGTGTGTACTTCTGTCAAAACTGTAGTGTGATACAAGTCCCTTTTTTTATAAAATGTATGTTACAAATAAATTTGCGATCCTTGTTCTTACTGCAGTTTAAGGGTTCTTTCATTGGAGATGAATGAAATTAGAATATCAGGGTTACTTTTTTCATCTTACACAATGTGAAAACACACAGTGGTCACAGAGCAGTTTTTGCTCTGGAGCAAAAAGACCAAAGTCAATATTAAATATTGGACTACAGTTTGCAGAAGTCTAAAATTATTGTATCCAGTAGTATTTTCTTCAGGTTTTCAGTTTTGGTGACAGGACGAATTCTCTTGACTAGTTGTGTTATTTATTGGCTATAACAGTTTGACTTTTACAGTTGCATGGCTGTAACTGAGACTGTTAAACAAAAACGGGCCACTGTGAAGTATGTTCTGTATTTAACCAGCAGTCACCTGTTAATTTCTGCGTTCTAAGCTTCATGAAGCTTGCCCGTCAAGTTGCAGAGAAGGAAATTTAATTTTTTTTCGGAATAGTACATTCTGTGTGAAATATTTCAAGCAAATCTTTTGAGGACCCCTTTTGTACTAAATTTGAGATGGTATTAATGGAAAAATTTTGCAGTCCTTCCACCAATTTCAATCTTTCAATAGCAAAGAAAATAGCAGAGATGGTGCAGGGGCAGGAAACAATTGTATGAGAAAACAGAGTTGTCTTAGAAGATAAAAACTAACTTTTGGAAAGAGTCTGTGAGGATTAAATCTGTGGAGAGAGTATGGAGATCACTTGAAGATGCTATATTGAAGGCACAGGTGCAAGCTGCTCAATTAAAAAGTAGAGTTTTCAAAAAGCCCAGATGAAAGCCAGCATGGCTAAACAACAATGTGAAGAATGGTACTAGAAGGCTTTCTTCAGATGGGCAGATTAATAGAATCTTTTTGTCCAGTAGAATTAGTGAATATAATAGTTATGTTGGCGGTTAAGATTTTTGTAACGGAAGATCATACATAGAAAACCACGGAATTCTTCAGGTAAGTAAACAAGCACATGACAAGGAAGATCTGATTGATATATTTGAATTCTTCTGAATACCAAACACACAACTTTTTACCAAGAACTTTTGGAAACTGAACTGTCTTCGGAAGACAGAAGATCCTCATGGAAGAAATAATCTTCTGAAGAATTGAAAGGAAATCTACAGTGATCTGTTGCAGAGACTGTGTTGTGTGGCAGAATTAATAATTTAGCTAAAATGAAGGGTGACTAGCAGAGTGACAGTTTGCTGATGATACTATGAATAGCTGTAGAAGAATCTCACAATGCTGAATGACTGGGGTATAAAAATGGCAGATGAATCTCATTGTGCTTAACTACAGAGTGGTATAGATGAATACAAAAATGGTCATAACTTGATAAGAAGATAGAACTGACTTACCACTCAAGGACAATTTTCCAGGATTATAGAAGGTAGCTTTGTGAAGACATTGATACAGTAACAGTTGAAGATAGCAAATAAAGAATACTGGGAATAAATTAAGAAATTGAGAAGAACTTCACTATGGGACATCAAGCTCTTAAATGTTTTGTATAATTCTGTTTCTTTTCCCCTCCCTGTATCAAAGATGTTACAGAACTGGAAAAGGTGCATGAAGGAGCAACAGGGAAGATCATGGAACTGCAGAGTAATTTTAATTCAATCCTCTGATGGTCTTTATTCCAGCTCCCTACTCAAAGCAGGTCTAATTATATCAGATGGTTGAGGGACCTTGGCAGTTAATTTTTGTGTATCTCGAAGGATGGATATACCACAAGTTTTTCTTGAGTAGCCTAATATTTAACCAACTTCAACAGTGAAAAACTTTATGCTTAATTGGAATCTTCTGTGTTCCAACTTGTGTCCATTGCCTCCTGTCCTTAGAGAAGTGTCTCCATCTTATCTCTGCCCTCCCATTATGTAATGAAAGGCAGCAGTACAATCTCCAACTAGTCTTCACTTGTTAAGGCTGAGCAAAGCCGCTTCTGTCACCTGTTCCTCATACAGCATGTACTTCACTTCCTTGACCTTTCTGGTGACCATCCACTGGACTTGCTGTGGTTTTGTCAGTGCCTTTCTAGTACTGGAGATCCAAAAAACGGACATAGTGCTCCAAATAGGGGTTTCTCAAGTGCTGAACAAAGGAGAATCACTTATCCTGCTGGACACATTTCTTGTTAATACAGCCTGAAATGCTATTGAACTTATTTCACACTGCTGACTGATGTTCAAGTTGTTTTCCACCAGGAATCAAAGCCTTGTTCTACAGTGTTACATTTTAGCCAGTCAACCCCCAGCCTGTCCTATTGCATTAGGGTTATTCTAACCCAGATTCAGGGCTAATCATTTGTACTTGCTGCACTTTGTGTTCACCCATTTTTCCAGCCTGTCAGTGTGCCTCTGAATAGCAGCTATGCCCCACAGAATATTTACCACTCCCTCCAGTTTGTGTCTGCGAACTTGCCAAGTGCAGTCTTCTGCCCACAGGTCCAGGTCATTAGTAAATACAATAAACTGCATCAGCCCAGTCTGGCTTCCTGAGGACTGCCTCCAGTGGTGAACCACCAGATGTACTACATACCACTGATGCCAATTCTTTGAGCCCACTGTAAAAAGCTACTAGGTCTGTCAGGCACAGTTTGCCGTTACTATATCCAACTGGCTACTCCCAGTCACCTTTCTATCCTTTGTGTGCCTGGCAATGGCTACCTATGAGTATTTTTTCCCATAACCTCCCCAAGATGTCAGGTGAGGCCAACCAGCCTGTAGTTTCTGTGAATCATCGTCCTTGACTGTCTTGAAGATGGCTGTGACAGTTCTCTTTTTCCAGTCATCAGGAGCTTCCCTTGGTTGCCGTGAAGATTATAGAGAGGGGCTTTGCAATGCCGGCAGCCTACCTCCCTCAGCACTCTTGGGTACATCTCATCTATTCCTGTGGACTTCTCTATATCCACCTGGTTTAAGTGTGCCCTAGCTCTATCTCCTTGACTGTGGATAGCACTTCACTTCTGCAGACTCTGCCAGAATCTCTCCCTCTGCTCTCAGCAACTTAGGAAGAAAACTTGCCAGTGAAAAATGGAGACAGAAAAGTTGAGTACATCAGCATTTTCCATGTCCTCAGTTATTAGGTTGCCTGCCCCAGTGAGCAGTGGCCACACATAATTTTCCATAGCCTTCCTTTTGCTGCCATTGTAGTTACAGAAGCTCTTCTTGCCCTTCACATCCCTCACTGGCTTCAATTCCATGTGAGACTTGGTTTTTCTTACTCCATTCCTGCACAACTGGATAATGTCCCTGTATTCCTCTTACTTCCTCTTCCTATGTAATTCTTTTTTATATTGGAGCTCTGTCAGGAAGTCCCTGTTCACCCATGCTGGCTTTCTTCCATGCTGGCTGTACATTCTGCACATTGAAATGAGCTATTCTCATGCCTTGAGGAAGCTGTCCTTGAAGAACTACCAGCTCTCCTGGGTATTTTTGATTTCCAGGGCAGCTCCCTTTGGGACACTACCAAGTAGGTCCTGAATAAGGTGAAATCTGCTGTCCTTAGGGCAAGGACATGATGTTCATCCCGCTTACTTCTTGCAGGATTTTTAATTCCCCAGTCTTACGGCTGTTGCAGGTGAACCTACTCTTGACCTTCCATGTCCCAGACCAATTCTTCCTTGTTTGTGAATAACAAACCCAACAGAGCATCTCCCCTAGCTGACTGATCAGTTGCCTGTGTCAAGAAATTGTTTTCAGCATGTTCAGGAAACCACCTGGATTGTGCCCAATCATACAGCCTTTCCAGTTAAAGTATACCCATGAGTCAGTCCTAAGGCCTGTGATTATGTGAAATGGCTCTATTGACTTCCTCTCCTTGTTCAAGTAGTCTGTAGTGAGTGCCTAGCACAACATTGCCCATGTTGCTTTTCTGCCTTCTCCTTGCCCACAAGTGCTCAGCTGGCTCATCACCTGTCCCATGGCAAAACTCTGGGCACTCTTCTGTGCACAACCAACTCCTCACCCTTTCCAGCCTGTCTTTCCTAAAGAGACTATGTTCATCCATTGTTATGCTGTAGTCATTTCAGCTATTCCGCTATGTCTCTCTGATCCAAATGACATCATAATTTTGCAGTTGTGTAGTGACTAGCGATTCCTCTTGTTTCTTGTGCTGCATTCATTTGTTTACAGATACTTGAGATGATGAAAACTTCCACTGATGAAGACTGGACGACCTCTCTGGGCAACCTGTTTCAATGACTCTCTTCATGTTGGGAATGTTTTTCTTTCTATCAGTTGGAATCTCTTGTTTCTGCTTACACATGGTTTCTCTTACTGTTTGCCATGCAGCTTTACAATGAGTCTGACTTCATATTCTCAAAAGCCACCTTAAGGTATAGGAAAGCCTTAAGGTATAGGAAAGGTATAGGTTTTTAAGTCCCCATTAAGCTTTGTCTTCTCCATGCTGAACAAGCCCAGCTCCCTCAGCATCTCTTACAGGTCATGTTCCCCAGCCCCTTAGCAGTCTCTTGCTCCTTACTGAGAGATGGCATAATGAGTGCTAGGTAAAGGGCAATAACCACTTCCTATGGTGTACCGGCTCTGTTCCTGTAAATGCAGCTCACAATGCTGTGGACCTCCTTTGCTGCCAGGGCATGCTGTTGGCTCATGCTTTGCTTGCTGTCTGTGCGAGTTCTCAAAGCAGAGCTCCTCCCCAGCCATGTGGGCCCTAGCCTGTGTCACTGCAAGGGTTCTCACTTCCCAGGTGCAGAACTTCTGTATTTGTCCTTGTTGAATATCACAAAGCATTTCTCATCCCATTTCTTCAGCTTGTCTTAAGTCATGATGATTCATTTGAAAATAGATGAATCTATGATTTATTCCTAAACAAAAATAGTCAAATCCTGTCACATTTCATGGGAAAAATCTGTATTTCTGTTTTGTAATAACTTCTGGATAGAGTTTGATCA
The DNA here is from genome assembly GCF_011004875.1 of Balearica regulorum gibbericeps. Taxonomy (NCBI): domain Eukaryota; kingdom Metazoa; phylum Chordata; class Aves; order Gruiformes; family Gruidae; genus Balearica; species Balearica regulorum. The sequence goes on from NC_046184.1 coordinate 54,956,081, forward strand.
AGGATTCACTACTTAGAAAGGCTGTGCTTTTGTACTTTATTGTGATTAATGTCTGTGCTCATCAGTTCTAGCCAATCTGTAAGGAGAATGTTGCAGTTACAGGATTATAGAATAGTGAGAGTATGACTCTGCAATCCAGAGTAACTTGCAAATACTGTTCAGATGCTCTTAGGCTTACTCAGTATTTTTATTTCCATTTATATGTATGTTTTGGCAGAACTGACATGCAGATATGTATCCAGTCAGTTACTAAGCAGATCTAAATGCTTGCAGCTGTAGAAATTATTAAAAGGTATTTTCAGCTGTTTAGTGACAGGCAAATACCAAGTAAAAAAAACCCACCACCACCTTTGTGTTCAGATCCATGCAAATAGTGTGACTTATTAAGACAACTGTGTGATAAATACAGTGATAACTTAATGATATAATCAAATTACTGGTTTTTTAAAGGTTACATTAATTGCTTCTGCCTGTCTAGCATTGAGATAATAAGTGAAAATAGATAATATTGAAGATAATCAGTGAAGATAATAGTGAAGATAATCAGTGAAAAATAAGCTGATAGCCAGATGTAAAATTATCTCTGTATTATGGCTTGAACCTTCTTAACTAGAGAAATTTAGCTGGGCATCATGTTTAAACCACTTTTAGTTAAATGAGCTAAATTTGTTCACAGTGTGATGGAAGTTTGTAAGGAAAGGACTTCCTTATCCCTAGCATTACTTTGTTGTCTACATAGAACTCAAAAATCTCAGCTTTGGAACTTGTAACATGATATTTTAAAGACATTCTAGGTATATGTATCTTTCCATGGAATATTTGTATCTTTCAACTGAATATTAAAAACTGTAAATTGTGGGAAAAGTACTCTTGAACTTAATGACTCTCCTTTAGATTCTTAGGTAAATGAGTCCTGTTTTATTGATAACAATTAAATATATGATGCTTACCTATAAGCCTTAAAGTAGGTGGCATTGGCACTGGCACTGTGGTATTTTATTACCTTAAAAATAAATCAGCTTGTCTTTGAAGAATTTATGAGTATTATTTTGTGTATAAAGTAACAATGAAAAATCTCATAATTTCAGTTTAGTGTTAAGAGAGCGTCAAGCATATCTTTGCAGCCAGAACTTTCTCTAAAGAAGCTAGTAAACTCTGCTGTAATGACAAAATGAAAATATTAAATTGGAGAAGTGTACAGATCAAGATGTGCATAGCAGTACTGACTTGTTTTGTTATATTCTGAACAGATTTTAATGTAGTCTTAAAAGTAATAGTTTTATGTTGTATCTAGCAAGCACAGGAGGTGGCAAATACAGCCTGTGTGAAACACATAATGGAAGTTTATGGAACATACCATAAAAGTTTTCAGGAAGTGTTAGCATTTTTCATTTTAACCTGTGTGCATTTGGGAGTGCTATTACAGATTTTTCTTTATTTAAGAATTTCCTGAACTGTACGTTTTTAAATAACTGGTCTTAAATTGTGGTACTTTATATTAGGAAGAAACTTTAAATGAAAGTTCTTATTTGTTAAGAAAAGAATTTAAGCTTTTTCTACCATAAAGATTATGGGTGAATTTGCCAATTGTAAATAAATATATTAGTATTTTGTTACTGAAATTTGTATACTTTTTTCGTAGGTAAAAAATAAACTAAAATAATTTATTGAGAACTTTAACTACATTAAAAATACATCATTTCAGAGGTAACTTTGAGGCATTGTGTTGATTTTAAAGCTAAGCAAATCCAGAAGTGAATCTTACTGTGTTGTATGGTAGTTCAAATTTTTACTCTGAGGGTATCCTCTGACTTTTTTCATCTCTGCATTCATTCCGTGTCACACTTATTTCTTTCACCTTCCCCAACATGTTTTTTCATAAGTATTCTAAGTTCACTAGTGAAAACAGGACTCTTATGAGAGTTTTGTAGAACAGCATAAGTAACACATGGTGGTTTTTCTTCTGTTTGTAGAAGTGGAAGAGGAGAAAAGAAAGGAGAGTGAGGAGGATAAAGAAGAAGAAGCCCACAAAGAAGAGGAGAAACATGCAGAGAGAAGTACATAACATTAAAACTATTATGCTTTGCTGGTGGCACGTGTTAGAAACACAGAATTGTTGAGGCTGGAAGGGACCTTTGGAGACTGACTAGTCTAAACCCCCTGCTCAAACCTAGGTCAACTAGAACAGTTTGCTCAGAACCATGTCTAGACAGATTTTGAGTATCTCCACAGATGGAGACTCTACAACCTTCCAGTGTTCCACTTCCAGTATTTGACCACCCTCATAGTAGAAAAGTTTTGATATGTTTGAATGGAGCAATTTTCGATTCGCATCCATTTCTCTCATATTTTCACTGGTACTCACTAAGAGGCTTGCCCCTCTCCACCCATCAGGTAATTTACACACATTGTAAAATCTTCTCTAACCACCTTCTCCAGTTAACAGTGCCAACTCTCACTTCCTTGTGTGAAGGATGGTCCAGTCCAGAAAACATCTTGGTGGCGCTACACTGAGCTCTCTCCAGTATGCTCACGTGTTTCTTTTATTTAGAAGCCCAGAACTCGACACAAGACTCAAGGTTAAGTTTCAGAGCAGTGATTAGAGGGGAATAATTACCTCCCTCGACCTGCTGTAGATACTCTTCCTCAGGCAGCCAGGGATGATGTTGGCCGCCTTTGCCAACAGGGCATGTTGCTGACTCATGTTCAACTTGATGTGTATGAAGACCACCAGGGCCTTTTCTGTAAAGCTGTTTTCTTGCCAGTTAGTTCCCAGCCTGTACATGGGTTTATTCTTACCCAAGTGTGTTTCCTTTTGTTGAACTTCATGAGGTTTCAGTTTGCCAGTTTCTCCAGCTTGTCAAGGTGACTCTGAATGCCATCTAGTGTTGCAACGCCTCCTTCCAGTTTTGTATCATCGGCAAATAGCCGAGGATGCCCTCTATCTCATTATCTAGATCATTAATGAAGATGTTAGTGTTGGTATCAGTATCATCTGCTGGTGTACATTCCTAGTGATGAGCTCCTACTGGACTTTGTGCCACTAATCATGGCTCTTGGAGCCCAGCAGTTGAGCCAGTCCATTTATCTAGGCTATACGTCATGAGTTTGTCTCTGAGGATGTTTCGGGTGTCAGAAGCAGTACTAGACAAGATAAACAGCATCCACTGCTCTCCCCTCTGTACATCTGCAGGCAGAACGGGAGCTGCTGTCCTGGTGGCTCCAGCCTTTGTCATCATGGGAGTCTCCATTTCCCATCTGTATAAGCTCAGGCTCTATACCTCCTTTGATACAGCTGGGGGTGCAGTTCTTGAGGCTGCAGGATCTTGGAGTATATCCAGTCATAGCTCCTTTAACTTGGCAACTCAGCTGTCCCACTAGTTTGTACCTTCTGTAGCCAACAAGCTCATCTCCCTCTGCCATAGCCTCAGTCAGAATGGGAGGCCCTAAGAAAATCCCTGCAGCCCAAGACTTGCAAAGCCCTATTTTCCCCCTAAGTAGCTTAGTCTGGAGGCTCTGACATTACTGGGAGAGTTGTTGCAGTGGCTGCTGGAGACCACAACGTGTGGCACATCACCAGCATTACTCAGTGCAGGGACCGTGACACCCTCCTGTGCACCCCACTGTACAAATTCCTCTGTTTGTTAGCTGCTCTCTGGGAGCTGTGCTCTAGGTCCAGCAGCAATGTTGGCCTCTCCCTAGTACCTGCTGAAAGGATGTTTGAGCTTCCATAAGGAGTTGGCTGGAACATAAGCACAAAGCACGCTTTGATCAAGAACAGCTGACACAGCTCATTAGAAGCTGCTAGAGTTTCCTAGAAGTCACAGCCTCCTTTAGATACCCTTTCCACTAGTAGCAAGCACTCTGAAGCTCTTCAAAGAGAATCTAACTGCAGTAAAATTAGATGTATCATCTGCTTCAGAACAAATTACCTGAACATTAAACATGTTCTGTTAAATACGTAAGTAGCTCTTGCATGTTACAAACTGCTTGTACTATTCAGTGGTCAGGCTTTTTCTAAAGAGACTGACTGGGAGTAGGAAAGAGTTGTATGGAAGATCCTAATAAACTTGTCTTCACTAGTCTTCTGACTATTCAGATTTATTTTATTTCTACAAGTTTTTCTGATGGATGGAAGAAAGCTGGAGATGTAGCTCTCTTTTTCTCTCTTCGTTTTCCACTGTTTGCTGTCATTCTGGAAAAAAAAAAAAAAGAAAAATTCATAGCTTAGACATTTGTATTGCTTGCAGATATTCAGCATTCTGCAAATGTTTATGAAGAGCCCTATGGCCCTATAAAACTTACCTAAAATTTGAGGACCTATGCTTTCACAAACTTTTAAAAATTATCTAGGTTGTCATGCAGATTTTTATAATATTACTTATTAATGATTTTTAGTACATTAGTGCATTTTTAGTGCAACTCAAGAAAAAATCGGATCAGATTGAAATGATTAGAAATCTAGCTATCAAAAAATCAGACTATAAGAAATGGGTGAAGTTAGAAATATGCCTCACAGAATGTATGCAATACAAGAAAAAATGACAGTGAAAAGTAACTATTTGTTAGGCTATTTCAGTCTCCAGTGAATCTTCGTTGACGTACTACTAATTCTGTCTTTCTGTGTCATCCTCAGGTTTGGGGTGGAGGGGTTGGGGGCTGTGGTCTTTGGTGTTTTGATGGTGGTCAGGTACCCACAGTATGCTCTGTAGCTTCCCTTCCTTTAAATGTAGGCTTGTTGTTTTATATGTGGGTCTCTAAAGGATACAGTGCCAGGAGCTGGAGGAGTGAATGAGGTCTCTGGTTCTTTCGTACTTCATCACTGCAATGAAAATGACTTTTATAATAGAGCTCTGCTTTGAGCCTCTTATTTTGTTAGACTTTTACTTTCCTCCTTACCCAAGAAGTAAGAAAAATGTTTGAATGTTTTTTCAGTTGGGGACTGGTTAAAACTTCACAGCAGGTAGAAAAAAGTTCATTGCTGACACTGGCAGAATGAGATGCAGTTTTATTTGACTGGAATCCTGAGGATTCCTTTTTCAGAAGAGAGTTTTGTTTTGCTTCTCAGAAGCCATGTTTCACTATAGGATGGTGCTGATAAAAGCAGGAAAAACTGGAGGCAAGTTCTGGAGGACGGAGTGGGAGTACTAGAGCCATTTTGCATTTGGGGCAGTGGTTTGGTGAATCACAAAGCAGAACTCACTAGCAGGGCAGCAATGTACAGAGACCAAAGGGACTGTTGTTCTGCTTTGATGTCATCAAACATCTTGTTTTTCCAAAGGCATTCTTACTGGTTTAGAATGAAAAAGCTTAAACTTGAGGACAAATCAAACTTCATAATAATCATGGCATTTTGCAGATGCCTGATTTTTTCAAAGGTTCCTCACGAGCAGTTGTATCTGATCATTCCAGGTGAAGCATCAAGGAGAAAGCGTTCCAAATCTGAGGACATGGACAGTGTTCATTCTAAACGTCGTCGGTACATGGGAGAAGATTATGAAGCCGAACTCCAAGTAAAAATTACAGCCAGAAGGGATGTTGACCAAAAATTACAAAAGGTAGAGTGGAGGTGCAGAGTGAAGATAGCAAACACACACCATCTTTGAATTAGCTATCCTTTTCCACACGCTCCCTGCCCCTCCAAACACTTTCTCTTTTTTGTGGTTGAAAATTGTATGTAATTCAAATAACGTAGGTAGCTTAATTCATACAAGGTCCTATTTAGCCCTGCTTTTAAGAAGTATATAAATATAATTTGAAAACTATGCTGCAAGAGTTATATTTGAAATGTGTCACGTATTTAAACTCTTAAGTCGTGTGTGACTAAAATGGAAAATCTTAGCAAAGGAGGTATTTCAGTGTGGTAAAGGTTTATATGTGGTGCGCTATATTGTGTTCCCAGCTTTAAAGAAAGTCTCTCTCCAAAGGAGGATGCAATCAACATAGCATCTTGCAGATCTTTATAGAGCTGTTAATTGCCTGATTGCACTATTGGCATGTAAAGAAACCTGTGGTCTTGAAGTTAGCTAGTGTGTGTTTTAACTTCATTAACGTAGGATGCAGAAAACTGAACCATGTTTGCTGCTTGTTTGCTTTTGTTTCCTAAGAAAATGTTTTGCACTGCAATAGGTGTGGCAGGAAGAAAAAAAATTAAATAATACGTGTAACAAGTAAACTTTGTGGAAATCAGTCTCTTCTTTTTCCATTTTTAGCTTCTACAAGAAAAGCAACACATTTGCTTTCTGGGGGAAATGCATCTTGGAAATAAAATTTTGTTGAAAGTCTTTAGTTTCTGTTCTTTGAATGCAGATGTCCCTCTCAAGAACAGAAGAGTAAGAGGAAAAATTAATTTCTGCAAACACAGCACTTCATGAAAATATCTTCTGTTGTTAAGGTTATTTTTATATGAAATAAGGTTTTATACACTTATATATACTTAGAAAATTAATTTATTGAATTAATGGCAAAGAGGGACCGTTTGTATTTGCCAAAATAGCTGTAGAAACTTTTCTTAGCTGTGCAACCATGTGCTTATTGGTGACTGCAGGTTTATTCAACAGGGCACAACCGTTGTCATTTGTAGCAGAATGCTTGTTAAGAGTTGAGAATATTTTTATAGGTGGTCCTGCAAATTCTGGGATTGCACTGTTACTTTTTAAAATAATAATAATTTTGCAGGTTATCCAGAGACTGTTAGAAGAAAAACTTACAGCTTTACAGTGTGCTGTATTTGACAAGACTCTGGCGGACTTGAAAACCCGAATAGAGAAAGTAGAATGTAACAAGAGGCATAAAACTGTGCTTACTGAACTACAGGTGAGTGTTTATGTGTTGAACTGCATACTAGAGAAAAATAAGTTCCTCAACGTTTAGTAGTAAGTCTCCTGTAGTTGTCAGTAGGGAAGCCATTTTGACCCCACAATGGGAAGGTGGGGAAAGCAGCAAATACTAATGTTGCTTTTGAGTTGTAAAATTCTGTTTCCTTACTTAGAAAAAAGCAACCAACCAAATAATCATCAAAAAACCCCAAAGCAAATCTTCCTTATGGTAAACTGATTCATTAGCTGGTAGTAAACCGCTTTTCCGCTCTTCTGTTCCATTTAGACATTCTTCAAATAAATGTTAAGTATGAAAATATCTAATGCCTCTATGAAGCCAGAAATTTGCTTAAAAACAGAAGAGTGCAGAAAGGAGAGGACAGTAGCTCTGGACTTTGTAGAATGTTCAAAAAAAAAAGAAACACCACATAATATTTATCCATGTTATTTTCCCAAAAACTAAATAATTATTTTCTAGCAAGGAAACAAATAGCTAGTGTTGAATGCAGTATGCTTTCTTGCGTTCTCTATAGAAATGATGTACATAGTGGTGAGATGAGGAACACCACAAAAATCAAAGACTTTTGAAGTGACAATTAAGAGCTTATGTCATAACAAATTCAAACAATAAGGCCATTTTACTTTTAACATAAAAAATACGGAGTTTTCCAGACCAGTGTGTACTACATAACTCTACCCCCTCACCACCCCAAACACTTTATGTTTACTTCTTGTTAAGTGCTATCTAAGATGCTCTCAGTATAATAGTTTATCAGTCAACTACAGTGTTAATAACATTGTGTAAGGCTGTGAATGTGTTGATGTTAATATACTCACAGTCTAAGCTTATATGTTTTATTGTACAAGGGGCTCCAAAAGACATTACATTGTAAATAACAGAAATTGAAATATACATCTAGTTAAAGGCAGACTATAATTGTAGCCTGTTGTGTTGCTTTGTAAAAACGTGAGAGAGGTGAGGTTTCTGAATGGACCAGCTCCTTTTAGGTAAGACGTTCTGAAATCATGGTATCTGATACGCACTGATTTTTTTTAAAAACTTCCATTCCTCTAGTGCTAACCTAGTCTATTCAGGAGTTAATAAAAATAATTTAATTCTTTTGGGGCAGGCGGGGGAGGAGAAAAAGTACCCACTAAGAACAAGTGGCACAACTACTACCTGCAGAATAAGTCAGCCATCAGAACTGCAACCTAGACAGGGTAATTAGGATCTTGTAATGCTGAGGTAATTACAGAAGGAATGGTCACCAAATAGTATATTGAGGGAAGCACAAGAAGTGAAAGACAAGATGTAAGAATGGTGCTTAAGAAGATAATGAACTTGACACCTAAATGTCAAATAGAGTAGAACAAAGCTGTGACAGTAAGGTGTGCGTGATACCTAGTGTATCACTGAGAGGAGGAAATAGGATAAATAGGGAAAAAGTAGATAATATGAAAGGCAAAAAGGGGTGCATTTTTCAATGTGGTTGGTACATAAGGCATTAAAACAGTCAAATGCTTTTCAGTTGCTTTCATTCATGCAGAATATTGCATGAACGTCTGCAAGATGGATTCCGTTTCTGCAATTGTGAATAGGGAGGAAAATAATTTCAGTTGTCTCTTAAGGTCTCTTCATTGGGATACACGTGTGTGTCTTTCTGCTGCTCTGAAGTAATACCCAGTTGTACTGTACTTCAAGGAAGAATAATTTTCCCTGATATGAAAATAGCCTTTGACTTGATGTCTTTATTATGTATCTTACAGTTTGTATAATTTCTTTGATGGTTCTTGGGGAGGATATTTACAGTTTTGTTTGTTTTCATTTTCTTCCCATCTAGGCTAAAATTGCTAGATTGACAAAGCGGTTTGGAGCGGCCAGGGAGGACTTGAAGAAAAGACAGGAAGTAAGAACTAGATTTTTTTTTTTTATACTTGTTTTTCTGAGTTAGCCCTAAACATCGTGTTGAAAAATAAAGAAATGTTACATGCAGAAAGATATGACTTGGTGGTTCAGTGGTGTTCACAAAGTAGGTTTGTCTTGTTTGGTTAAAGACAGTGATATGAAAGAATAGTCTTTTAACATCTGTTATGTAATTCTGATTTGTATAGAACATTATTTAGGCATTGTTAGTGTGAAAGCCCTTAAACTGTATGTAAGTAAATCTAATTTACTTCAATATGATGAGTACAGAGTAAAGAAAAGTGAATCCCAGTACCTTGATTTTGTTGGGGGTGGAGGGGGGAAAGGAGAGGACTGGATACAAACAATAGTATTTCTATGTTGAGAATGAATATTTTGGATTAATTACTGTTAAGAAATGGAAGCTAAAAGTCCATTAATGTTCAAGAAGAAATTTTGATTCTCATACTATAAAAACCTGAAGGCAAGAGACTTATATAAAGGGAAGGATGTAGGAAAGAGAGACAGGTAGGACTGAGGTGGTTTTGGAAGGGTTGTAAAATGTGTCAAGTTCTCCTGCAGTGTTGGCTCCAGAAAATGTGTTTCTTACACAGAAATGAATGAATATGAAATACAGTGAAAGCATAAGTTTGCAAGCTGACTGCTGGTTGATTTGGTTTGACTTTTCCCTTTTTTAACTAACTTTTTTTTTTTTTTAAAGAATTCACCAAATGCACCTCTGTCTCCAGGGAAAGCACCAAGTGACACTGCAAACACAAACAATGTGACATATCGGTAAGCAAACCACATCACTGTGACCATGTTAAAATTTATAGTAGGACACTTGAAATACCTAATGTAATGGATAATCCCTGTATTTTCTTTTTTTAATTAAAGTGCTCTTCCTTTTCCTTCATTGCTCTTCAATTGTAAAATTCAGTTTTCTTTCACAGAAGTCATAAATGGACAGTATTAAATCCATTCTTAGGTAAACTGAGATGAGTGTTTCAGCAGCTAAAAAATAATGATTAAAAATGGAAGTTTAATTTCAAGGAAGGGAAAATTCTGATGGTGAAAGGCAAACTTGGTGCAAGCACTTGAAAATTTACAAATAAATCTGCCCTTTTTTTTTTTTTTTTTTTAGTAGGGGAATATCCAAAGTTAATTTTCATGGCGAGCAGAAGATAAATGAGTTTAGAAAATCTCAGTGAAAAGAATAGCTGTAAAATAACGGGTTTTTTCATCATTGTACTGTTCATAGTTACAGCTGGTGTGGCTTATTAAGAAATGCTAACTGAAACTTCATTCCATAGAAATGCTGGCACAGTGAGACAGATGCTGGAGTCAAAAAGGAATATAGCAGAGAGCACACCTGTGACTTTCCAAGCCCCTGTGAATGCAGGTAAGAAACTGCTTATGGACTACAAACACACTTCTTAAGTTTTATTGCTTTCATTAAATAAGTAACTAACTGAACAGAGTAAAACTGGGGTTTATGACTTTTTTTTCCTGACCTCAAAAATCATTATTCTTAGCTCTCTACCACATTTCTAGTTTATATTTGCGTAGTGCGCTTACCATCTAAGGGAAAAAAACGTGTTGATTTGGCCAACCGGCACAAGTGGGTAAATTAGATGCTTCAGCAGACTGCTTGCCGGGCATGGCAGCAAATCTTGTGGTCTCTCAGCTGCTGAGAAGTGAAACACACGGCTCCCAGGTCATATCATGCTGATATCTTCCCCTCTAACTATTGGCTACAGAAGTTGAGTGAGGATCTAAAGGTAGTCACAAACCTAATTTCTTAAGGGAATCAAGTTGAAAACTGGAATTCCTAGAATAGAATTTTATAGGGAATGTAGAATCAAAACCACCAATAATTACATTCATTGTAGTCACACTATGCTTGGTCTTAAAAATAATTTACTTAATATTGAATGCTGAATCTTTTCCACAGAATTCTCCCATAGTAGGCATGTATACTGGCTTTTTGTAGTGTATTATGCTCCTTATCTTTAGATTTAATCCTGAAATTTTGTTGCATAAAAGCGAGTATCTTCTCTGACACATTAATTGTTGGTTTCAGTAGAACCTTCAGGTTATAAGGTCCTAACTATACAGAGCAAGTTAGTCATAACTGACTTAGTTTTTCTTTTCTTGTGTTTTCTGAAGGATGACCGGTTGTTCTATTTCTGCAACAAGTCTTTAAAATGCCGTATTTCATGTGTTTTCAACAGTTAAATCTTGGAGTCTTCTTCAAGCCTGTGTGTGTCATAGTTGTTTGTGTATCTCTCTTGCCATTTGTATACAGTTCTTTCAAAAAGAAATACAGTATTGACTGTATCTTTAAGCTATTGAATATCAGAATGTACAACAGAAAAAGAGTATCTATAGCCTTTTTTTGCAGAAAGTTAGTCATATACCACATTTTTCGCAGAATCATAGAATGGTTTGGCTTGGGAGGGACCTTTAAAGATATCTAGTCCCACCCTCCTGCCATGGGCCAGGACATCTTTCACCAGATCAGGTTGCTCAAAGCCCCGTACAACCTGACTTGGAACTCTTACAACAATAGTGCATTCATAACCTCTCTGGACAACCCATTCCAGTGTCTTATGACTCTCATCATAAATCGTTTCCTGTTTGTTGTGTCGGAGTGAAACTTCCCACTTGGTTCAAATACTTCTTTTTTTTTTTTTTTTTATTATTTTTTTGGTGTAGTGCCAGCATCCAGTCTTGCTGCTCCTCCAACAATTGTGAGTGGACATCCTAAGCCTCAGACTCCGGTGACCTCCACCAGCTCTTTGACAACAACAGTTATTCCCACTGCTAATACAGCTACAGTTGTAGGCACTAACCAAGTGCCCAGTGGCAGCGCGCAGTCAGTGTCTGTCTCATTGCAGTCTTTGCCCGTAATCTTGCATGTACCTCTTGCAGTGTCATCCCAGCCTCAGCTCCTGCAAGGCCACACAGGGACTTTGGTCACTAACCAGCAGTCAGGCAACGTTGAATTTATATCCGTACAAAGCTCATCTACAGTTGGTAGCCTTACCAAAACTACAGTGTCTTTGGCATCGACTAACCCAACTAAACCAAATAACAGCCCATCTGTGCCCAGTTCTGGTATTCAAAGGAACTCTCCAGCCACTGCTGGGTCAATAGGCACAACATTGGCAGTACAGGCTGTTTCTACTGCACATCCTGTTGCCCAGGCTACAAGGACTTCTTTGCCCACAGTGGGTACTTCAGGACTTTATAATGCTACCAGCAGTCGAGCCCCCCTACAGATGAAGATTCCCCTCTCTGCATTTAGTAGTACAGCTCCTATTGAACCACCCACCGTTACAGCGCCCAGAGTTGGTAAGTTATGCTTGAATGTTGACAGTGGGAAAGGAAAATAGTTGTCGAAGGGAACCACAAAACTCCACTCCTGTGCGAATTTATTAGTGTATTTTACTGAAATGTTTCTTCTGGGTTGCCTTTCTTTTGAAATTGTCAAGATCACAATCTTGAATCCCAATCATGGAATTTTGATTAAATCACTTCTGTCATAGATGTGTTTCAGCCATCTCTCCTTAGAAGGAGGAGTCAGTAGTGTGGCTCTGTAAGCTTGGGGTTTTTTATTTTATTTGTATAGTTCCTAGCATGAAGTCAGAAACTCCTATTCTACCATTAACAACTTGGTATTTATTTTTAATACAGCCTGTCAAAATAATCTGGCTACCTTTCTAAAGCAAAGACATACTGCAAGTATAATCATTAGTTTAACTTTCACAATGCTTAAAAGTAAACAAAATGGGGGAAAAATGCAACTGAATACTAACCCAGTTCCACAGTAGTACATTTATTGTATTTAAAGTAAAGTCTCTGAACACAATCAATGATCAAATACAGTATCTAGATTAACTGTTTTAAAATACTTTCCCTCCATCTCTTGGCCACACCATGATGATTCTCTGCATTTCTCATTTTACATACCTTGAAATTTTTTTTCTAAGAGGTCCTCAAGATTTCTAAGTGAGTTGAAATTGTAGCAAGTTTCCTACTGGCACAATATAATGTTAAAATGAACTCAAGCAAAACTTGACATCAGAACTAGTTTTATTTAATTTTCCCATCTCTAAGTTACCTGTGTTAAAATATGTCTTCTGTAGAGTTGGGCTGTTATATGCTTTGTATTGATTTTTAGCTCTAAAGCTAATATAATGGTTTAATACAACATAAAAAGGATTGTGACAGATCAGGCACAGTGGCCAAAGGGAGGGCCTGTGTATCCAAAAATGTGTCTCATTTTTTGCAGTTCGCATAGACTTTTGTGCGAACCCTAGTAATTTCTTACCAGAATTGAAACACTGCTATTGGCCAGCACTGTTGCTGATAAGCTCTGGTTACAATGAAAATTAATAAGAAGGGAGCATTTGGATTTAAATGTTTACATCAAATATTCAAGCAACTTGTGCTTAAGTTGCTAGTAGATACATGTTTGGCTGCACAAATTATCTCAGTTATGTGTTTTGCAGTCTGTTTAACCACCTGTTGTTGACTCAATTCTTTGTACAAAAATGCTGAATAATTTTAATTTTTTTTCAGTTTAATGTCTTGTCAGTTTAGATACAGAGGGAGGAGAGGCTGGAGTTATGCTTTGTCCTCAGGCAAGGGAATTGTTCATCAAATATTTTTAATACACTGCGAGAATTTCAAGAAATTAAACATGTACTGCTTCTAGACTGGAAAGTGCCATTTTGCTTTTCTGTATCTCCTATTCCCTCTGAAAAATGGTAGTAATCAAGTTTGAATACTTATAATTGAAAATTAGGGCTGAAAAATGTTAAACGTGCCACACACTGTTTAGTATCAAACAATTTTGAATATTGCCTCCAAATTTGTATAGTGGATATCAGTATTTAGTACTGATTAGATACTGCAAATGAACAATTTCTTGACCCCTCAGAAAACCAGGCAAGCAGGCCACCAACAGATACTTCGGCAAACAAGCGAACTGCTGAAGGAACAACCCAGGTAGGTTGTTGCTTATGTTTCTGTATAAAATTCTAAAGTTACAATCCACAGGAGAAAAGTTCTTTATTGCTCATAATGAAACAACTTTAGTTTCTTTTTTGTGCCATCCTTTCTAGTTTCTGTCCATTTGTATTTTTCTTCTTCTAATCTAGAGCATTACTTGGAGCATGAGCTTCTGATAATCTTTTCAGAAGTTTTCTGATGGGGTTTGTGTAAGTAGATGAGTTAATAATTCAGGAGCACGCTAAAATGTGTCTGATACAAGAGAGCTAACATACAAAAGAAAACCCTGCCCAGTTTTTGTCTGAAGAGCTTGAACTTAAAACTACAAATATTTTTCAAATTATTGCAGTGCTCTCATTTCCACACTAATCCAGAAGTTAATAAGAATTGGGGTTCTAATATTTCATTGTCATATGTCATTAAAAAAAAAGGAAAAGAAACTTTCTTCAGGAATAAATACTTCATGATAAAGGAAAACTTGCTGTACTTCTGGATTCCTCATCTAAGATTTGTTGAACTTGCTTTGAAAGGTTGACATTAAGCTATTTAACATTATTCATAATAAATTTTATTTCTGCATACAGATATTTCACAAAGCACCTCTTACATTGCTGTTAACTGGAATAAAATTAATTTATTCTAGCCAAAATTTCCACATTTAATAGTATTTCAAGTTACAGTAAAATCTGAATTGTATTTCAAAGCAAGAAGAAAATATATTGGACAAGATTCTTTTTCACCTGTTGCGGAAATAGTCTGGCAAAGATAACCACTATCGTAAACTGTGCCTCACTCTACCTTTTTATTAAGGCATTTCATAAAGAATGGTTGTTTGGAACTTCATTTTTCAAAGATACCTGTGGATTATAGCTATCAAAACATTTGTCAGTACTTGATATGGATATGTAGGAAATTCAATTCCAGAATGGATGACACATGTATGGTGTTAAAATTTAATTTTCAATGTAAGATGCCTGTTTTGGAGTTTTTCTTCTTCGGTAGAGCCTGAAACCCGGAAAAGATTTTTGGAAAAACAGATTGTGTGTGATAGTGGTATTTAGCAATGAAAGGTGAGCAAGGACGGAAGTAAGACACATGATGCTTTCCGGTTTTCAGTCTTTGTTATAGTGTACGTTTCTAGGTTTGCTTTCAGTCAAATCAGTTAAAGCATGTGTAATGCCATGGTTAATAAAGAAGGACCTGATGCATTTTAATTGGCTAGTGAGGTATGGAATTGACATGCCATATCATTTGAAAAATCCAGTTAATGCCACCTGCTTTTTATTATGTAAAATCCAAAATATTATGTATTACTCCGCACTTCACAGCTCTCAGAACAAAAAGTAGTTCGCTGTGTGCCGTATACCTGTGGCATATTTGATGGTACAACTTTGATCAATTGTTTCGAAAAGCAGTTGAAACAGGAAGAGACTTCATCAGAAAAAAAAGAAGCAGTAGAAGCAGCACAGATGAATTTTAACTTCCCCGAGGATGTCCTCTTTGGCTTGGAGGAAGAGGAAGAGGATGCTAAGAGCATCAAAAACACCCACAAGCAGACTGGTTGGGCAGCTAACGTATTAAAACAATGGCTGGCCAAAAATGGCAAGGATCCTAGCTTTGAATTGGTACCAGTAAATGAACTCAATGATACCTTAAGAGAGTTTTATTACACAGTAAGGAATCATGATGGAAATACCTACAGTGTGGCAAGCTACAAGTCAATACGTGCTGGCTTAAACCGGCATCTCAGAATGCCACCTTATAATCGTCAGATTTGCTTAATGAAGGACAAAGAGTTTGCTAGTGCAAACATGGTATTTGTGAGCGTGCTGAAGATGCTGCGCATGCAGGGAAAGGATGAGACTCGCCACCATCCTCCTATAGCTGCTGAGGACTTGCGTAAGATTAAACAATCCGGTGTGCTGGGATTGCACAGTCCACTGGCACTCGTCAACAAGGTGTGGTTTGATTTGCAGTTGCATTTTGCCAAACGAGGGAGGGAAATTTTAAGAGATCTGGCTCCAGATGCTTTTGTTGTTGAGAAGGACAAGAACGGGCGTCGATATGCTATGTTTAGGTATCCTGGCAAAGGAAAAAATGGAGAAGATCCTCATAAAATGGCTAAAATGTATGATATGCCGGGGGACCCAAACTGTCCTGTTTTTTCCTTGGAGCTTTATTTGTCTAAGTTGCCTCCAGAGCCCCCTGCCTTTTACCTGCATCCTTTAAAGCTAACATCAGAGCAAATGCAAGAACAGCCTGTCTGGTACAAAAGAGAACCAATGGGTGTGAACTTCTTAAGTACCATGATGCCCAGGATAAGTGTGGCAGCCAGGCTCTCTCAACGATATACCAATCATTCTCTCCGAACTACCACCATCCAGCTACTGTGTGAAGCGGGACTGGGGCCTAGAGAAATAATGGCAGTGACAGGCCATCAGTCCGAGTCTGCTATTAGACACTACTGGGGAGCTGCAGAAGTTCGCTACAGGGCTTGGTCAGATGTAATGGAGAATAATGCCCCCAATTACCTATATAGCAAGATCCCAAATGAAGTGATAAAAGAATCACTGTCTGGTGCCTCCACCTCTTCTGTAAACCACGTTGTTCTAGAACAAAGCAAAATTTTATTCCCTAAGAAATCTGTGGTGCCGCCTGGCACTAATTCTGTGACTTTCGTCCCTGAGGGACACCCAGCTCTGAATTCCAAAAGCTCCGTCCTGTTGAACCACAGTTCTTCTAAGGTGTTTGTCCCTACGAACACGGCCAGTGGGAACCTAACTGCTGGTCCCCTTCAAGGCTGTTGTAACGAACCTGTCTCTATAAAGCCTGTGATAAAACAAGAACCAATGACTTGATGCTTCTGTAATGGAACTGATTTCAAATTAATTGCTAAAATGGAAAAATTACCAGTTTTGTTTTTTTCACTTGGTCTACTAAGGAAATTTCATATGGTCTTGTTCAGCAAGAAGTATCCTGTTCGCACTCCTGAAGTGACCTATGGAACAGAAACTTAAGCAGAGCAGGGCTTGGAGTTTGTATGACTTTCTGTGGCAGCTGGGACTCTTTAAGTGGCTGAGCAGAGCTATTTTAAAAAAACGAAAGGGAGATACTGATATCCACTTAGCTGAAGAACTACACTTTCTTCACTAAGTGCATGGCTTTTATATTTTGTGAAGAGTGTATTTATTATACCATTTTGTGCCTGCTGGCACTAATGTAGCATCTGACAAATCAAATACTTGATTACTGAAGAGCACGGAGAAAGTAGAAGCTGAATGAAATAGACACAGATACACTAAAATATATACATATGCATGAAAACACCTGGAATTGCTTGACCACTGTCACCCTCTCTGTTCAAATTGTTATTGGATCTACCAGAGAATTGTGCCTTTTCAAAAAAAAAAAAAATTACTAAATTGATTTTTTTTTTTTCTGTGAGCTACAGATTTGTATTGCAGGTCTTTGCTTTTCCTGTTTAATATTTCTGGCTCAGATTTCAGTCATTCTGTTCTTCAAAGGCACTGTTTGATACAAATGATAGTAAAATTGGGATCTCTTCAGTTGTGCATGAAATGGGGAAAATGGTCTCAAAAGAGTTGAGAACAGGTTTGTTGCTTAAATGGCAAGTAATTAGAGTTGAAGTGTTGTCTCTGTATGTGCTCATTTTGTGAGGGGTGTTTTTGTATTTCCTCTCACCTACCCCTTCCATTACATTTCACATTGTCTTTGCAGTATAGTCAGTATAGTCTTTGTCAGTATAGTATAATTCAGAAGAAGTGCATCCTGTTCTTCCCCATCAAACCCTATCCAAACATTATTTTTGGTTTTAACTTCTTTAGATTAGTTCACTGTAGTAAACTGATCCTAGCATTACATTTTTCCCTAGGAGATTTTTACAGGTTAGAAATTCTCAGGATAGTGGATGTGAATTTTGTTGGAGAAATGAAATTGTAGTTTAAAAGGCTCTTTAATAAAAAAGAATTAGAGATTAGGAGGGCTAGTCATAGTTTGTTTTTAATGACTCACACTAACTCATGGTTTGTCTCTGCTAATCTATGTCATGATTTTTGTCAGAGATTCTGACAAATCGAGAGATCTTCTGTAAATAAAAATGGAAAACAGGTCATCAAATCACAAATTATGGTAGGTCCACTTTGGAAGAAGAAACGGTGTAGCATTTAAAACTGTTTTCTGTTATAGTAACTGAATGAAATAAGAACAGCTTCATCCTTTTGAAATGCGTGTGTGTATGTGTGTACACACATGTGCCTGCACACACGGTTTATCGCACTAAGAACTTCACTGGAAGTGTTCATGTTGCTCAGCAGTGGACACAATAAGGAAAAATCCCAGCTGAAATAACAAATTGACCATGATAAACTCTGAAATCTGTGGAGAAATTCCTTGCTGGGAAAGGCTTTCAAATATTAAATGAGATTTACCACTTTGTTATAGTCCGAACAGAGAACTTGATGCCTGAACTTTGGAGTTTTTATCTTGGCTGATAACGTTTACCTTTGTGGCCTTGGGTAGGTTATTCATACTTACTGCATCAATATTCCAAAGTGTTAAGACCATCACGGTATGTTCCATTTTCTGATGGATCATGTTGAAGATTAAAAGGTTCTGAAAAGTGCTATATTCATCTTACGTATTGTGTTTACAGTCACTTTTATTTGCTGTTGTTACAATGATTGAGCTAGTTGCTCAGATAGAATTGTTAATGTAAAAATTACTTCTGCACAATCATACACTTCCTTAGTTGCAGCATTAACTTACGACATCAATGACTAGAGGAAGGAAATCACGGATCCAGGATTATCATTTTGTCAAGCCTCAAGTAAATCAGATGGAAATGGTAAAGAAAGTAATCCTTTCTAATGGCTAGAAAGAAGAAAAATTGAAAAAATAAAGGGCAAATGGTTCTCAAAATATAGAACTGTGCAGTAACTTGTTCTAGGATATTTTAGACTAACATAGATTTCCAAATTTTATGAATTCATACAATTCATAATTCAGCCAGACTTGCAACTTTAATTTCTTGTTTGAAAAAGTTTACTCTAAACTTTCACGAAAATGGGTATGTATTATTTAAAAAAAAAAAAAAAAAAATCCTGTCTTTGTCTCAGGTAGTTGCTTGTTCCAGCACACTGATGTTGAACACTTATCCTGCAGAAATACGAGATATTGCCAGGAGATCTTTTTTTTTTTTTTTTTTGTTCCCTCTTGCTGCATACTGTGGTCATACTGACCACACGCCCTGCTCTGATCCTAGCTGCATCTCGGTAACTTACTGTAACAGCATACTGCTGATTGTTTCATTCCTTAACACAAGTCTAGTTGGTGGTTTAAATTGAAAAAGAGGCTCTTTTGGCCAATCTGGGCAAGTCTGTGATTCTTTTTAATTATCATTTGGCTTCTAACCTGACTTCCATTTTGTTGGCTCATAATTGGATAGTTTTGCCTTCTCATTTGTTGAATTCTAGTTCTATTGGCACCAACTATACAATGTCCTCTTACTACCTTCAGTTTGAACCTGATACTTCAAAGCTACTGACTGCAGTATTACTAGCTTTTTATTTCTGTACGGGAGAAATTTTTTTTTTAAATGAGAAAAAGCATTCCTGGTTTGGGCTGGAAGTATTATTGCTTCACAAGAGCTGGAGTCGATGTTCACTAAGCTTTCTGCTAATACTTGAATTAATTCTAATTCATACAATAGATTTCTAACCTTCCAGAACTGAAAAAGCTTTCTCCCTTTCTCCTGTTCCACCTCCCACCCAAAGTGTTAAATGAATCTTTCCTACATGTATTTCCTGTCTGGAAAAGCTGAAGTGGGCAAACAGAATGGGTGTTTGTTTTGCTGCTTTTGTAAAGTCAACTTTGGCTATGTATACAGTAATATGGGGAGCAGAGGGTCTTTTTTCTTTTTTCTTTCTCTTTCTCTCACAGTGTAAAAAAAAAAAGTTTCAAGTCAGTCCTGTTCATTGCAGTACAGGTTATGCTGTGTGAATGTCATGAATTCTGTCAAAGTGGGCATGAATTGGAATCCTCAGTGGCAGTATCAGCAGAGAATCTCAAACAGCAGGATAACTTGAGTTCCGTGTGCTGATTTTGGGGGTTGTTTTTTTTCCTCCTTTCCATTATATTTCCATTGTAGGAGAAGCATGTTGGTGAGCCAACAGGTTAAGTAGTTTGTCTAAACTTAGATATAGACTTTGGCTGTAAATTTAATACAAAATTGTTAATCATAATTTAAAATTCACTTTAAAATCTGAATATAAAAAATATAAAAAGAAACTTATGATCTGTCATTCCTGGATTTTCTGACTAGATCTTTTCCTAAAATAAGAATATTTCATTTCAGTTGCAAAAAACCAGCACTTCACCTTAACCAGGTCAACTAAACTAATTTTTTTAAGTAATGGCTGCCATGTCATTGATTAAATTCCATTCCCCTTGATGGAGATGATGCTGAAAACAGTAGGGAATGACTGGAACCTTATATAATTCATCCATATATTTAGTTTTCCATCTAATTTTCATAATGAAGCTTTGGTACCGGTGCTGTGAATCTTGAACTTGTGTTTTCTCTCCTTTTACCTGATAAGTTTGGAAATCTCTGCTGTTACTTCAAGGAGTACCTTAATTATTTTTTATTTTTATGAAGTTGGCACAGTATCTTACAGTATGTTAATTTTTTTTATTCTTGTATTGCTGTTTAAGTAATTCATCCTTGCTGTAAGGTACTGTGATCTACAGTCTGGGAGATCTAGAAGGTAAATGTTCTTCACTGTATGCACCTTCTCTGTGCCCCCTGAAGAGCTCCATTGTGTACAATGTCAAGTACCTGAAGGCATTGGGAGGATGCTTTGAAACTGAGCGTGTTCTTGGCTTTATTGTGGTTTTTAGTCTGGTACATCTCTTTTTCGTTACCCTGCACTATGCCTCAATAGTTGCATACTGTTTAGGTCAGTATAGTCGAAATTTCCAGTAAGCAGCTTGGACATATGATTCTGCTGTATGACTGCTTCTCCTTTTTCAGCCTTCCTCTGCTTCTTGCTCCAAAAGGAATGGCCACAGGGATGTGGGAGGAGGCTTCTTACTTGTTAGTCTCTAAACTTCGACTTTTTCCCCACGTACACAGAAATGTAAGGGTTGTTATTCAGTCCCAGTCATTTTCCCAATGGCCGTTCCAGTGCCTCAGGTCCTAGAATTGCATATCTGAAAACATGACAAGCACTTTTAATGTATTGGGGTTGTTATTGTTACAGAGGCAAAGTAATTTTTAATTATATAACAAATCTTTAGAATGGTTTTAAAGTATTTTATTATGAATCCAGTTATAGATACAGGATTTATATATATTATATATAAATACAGCTATGGTATACTGATGGAATCTATGAAAGCAGCTTTTATTATATTGTGACATTAAATAACAGTGAACAAATTTGAATGGGGTTGGATGTGTTAAAAATGGCCAGCATAAACTCAATTTGTTCAAGAGTGGTTACGTTATATTTATTAAAACGCCGGGTCAGGTGAATAGTCTTTTCTTCCCTGTTCCCCACTCCAGGTGCACCTTATCCTCTTACGGAGTAATTATTTTTTCAGTCTATATTTCATCTGTGCATTTTACCTTTTCAGCTACTATTAGTTTTGTTTTTTAAAAAAAAATCCACCAGTGTCCTATCCATTTCCCATTGTTTCTAACATGCCTTGATTTGTTTGGTTGAACTACAGTTTAATTTAAGCTATTTTGCTGCCTATTGGAAATTCATCTGGTAAAATGTTAATAAAGTACATTTATAGCTTCTATCCCTTTACTTTGCAATGTGTAACAAACTTTGTGAATGTCTGTTGGGAAACAATGTGAACAAAGTGGATATGTCAGCTTACAGTTTATAAGCAGCTATTAATTCTATATTGTTGAAGCATTATTGATGAATATGTTTCCTTGCATTTCATGGTTTTGTCACTGCAAATAAACATGCATAATTATATATGTAAAATGGGATACTTGATTTTTGTCTCTGACCCTGGGGTTATGTTTGTGCTGTTTAAAATGCACCTAGCTCTCATCTGTGAGGTGGAACCTTTACCTGAGACTAATCAGAAATCTGAATTACAAAGATGTTAGCAGGACAGTTCAAAAGTCATACAAGAATGGATTAACTTGAATTTTGTTCCTTACAACAGCAACCCAATTTGGCTACATGACGTACTGTTGGGAATTTTTCAGATTATTTTTTTTATCCATTTTTTAAAGTGATTTGTCTTTCCCCGAGACCATATCTGTGTTACCTAAACCACCCCCAGTTACTGAGAGCAGTTTTGAAGAAGTAAATATACTTGTGTTTTGTAGGCTCCAATTTGTCATTTTGGGCCAAAAAATTGAGAGGATGATTAAAACAATCTAACTGATGATGTCATTACTCCAGACATGGATAATAGCTTTTAAAAGCTGCATTAAACTAATCTGAAAAGTACTATAAATAAAATATATTTACTGCTTAATAAGGTGATCTTTCATCATCCAAGACAGCCATCCCACATAATACTGATGGCATACTGTCAGTGGGCTTTGAGGAAACAAGGTAGATGTTTTACCTTAAAGGAGTAAGAGCCAGTAAAGAGACGTGTGTGCATGCATGCATGTATGTATGTGTTTGTTATGTACCGTGTTAACTGTTTGGTTAAGGAAAAAGAAAATCACAGCAGTAGAGAAATACTTCGAGCATTGTGTGAAGTGTTCCTTTATGGCTGTTAGTTGGAATTATGACTGCTAGTGCCTAAAACCAGCATTTCTGGCCACCAATCTCTCAGTCTTCTTGATTTATGATTCTTATTAATAGGGGTAGCAGAGCCAACATCTACTCTTGGCACCAAAGAAATGAGAGGGTCTGTAATACATAGGGGTTACCAAGACTGGTTATTAATTTTTTCCATGCTTGCATTGTTATTGTTCTGTAGGAAGTGTTGCACAGTACCAATTAAGGGTGAGGGAAACACAGCAATGTTGTAAATGCAATACGTAAAATGTTCATTAATAGTAATTGAGTATCATACAAATATGCAACTACACACTATCAAAACACGTATTGCAGCCCTATGACATTTTGTGCAAACTGTGATCTTCGTAAACTCCTAACTTTATTGCATTATCACTTTCATGTTTGTCTTGGTAAGAGATGACAAATACATTTGGTACCTGGCCAAATAAATTTTCATGGCGGTTTTGCAAGGCTGGAATAATTACTTCAATTTGTGGGAGTTACTGCATTGGAAAAAATAACTGTTAAGGAGTGATAAGTCTGAAATTGAAGCAGTTAGTGACTGTGAAATATGCTCAAAAATGTATTAAAAAAATAATTTCCACGGCTGCTTAGGCTGTGCTTGAAATCTGTAGTTCTGTATACAAATGCCTAAAAAAGTAATATGAGCCTTACAATTATGCATTGTTGTGGTTTAACACCAGCCGGTAACTAAGCACCATGCAGCTGCTCACTCACCTCACACCCTGTCGTCCCCCCCCCCCCCCCCCCCCCCCCCCCCCCCCCCCCCCCCCCCCCCCCCCCCCCCCCCGTGGGATGGGGAGGAGAATGGAAAAAAAAAAACCCCTTACGGGTTGAGATAAAGACAGTTAATGAGGATAACAAAGGAAGAGAGTAATAATATATAAAACAAGTGATGCACAAATGCAATTGCTCACTGTGAACTGTTTCACCTGTGAAAAAAAAAAACCCCCGATGCTGAGTCTGTTTCCAAGCAGCAATCGTACCTCCCAGCTAGCTTCCCCAGTTGCTATACAGAGCATGGACATTCTATGGGAGGGAACATCCCTTTGGCCAGCCTGGATCAGCTGTCCTGGCTGTGCTCTCCCTGCTTCTTGTGCACCTGGCAGGGCATGAGAAGCTGAAAAGTCCTTGACGTAGTGTAAACACTGCAACTACCTAGCAACAACTAAAAACATCAGTGTGTTATCAGCATTATTCGCATCCTAAATACAAAACACAGCACTATAGCAGAAAGAAAATTAACTCTATCCCAGCCAAAACCAGGACATGCATTCAAACACAGTATCACCATACACTCCGTTCCCGGAATGTATTTTTAACATCATTCCCCATAAGTTAAGGTTGATTTTGCTATTACATAACGCCTTGGTGCGTCATGTATGATTGTGGTTGTGTGATGCTTCATGGATTGTCTGTTTTACAACCCCCAGCATTTTTTCTAGGGTTTGTTTTTTTTTTAACTGTAGAAACTGCTAATAATAAAATTGTCTGCACTGTGTCAGTGTGCCACATGTAATTTTCAGAATTTTGATCTTTACCCTGGAATTAATTTTTATTTTACACTGTATTTTTGTTGTTGCATTTTTCCCTTAATTTTTCACTTTCACATACCGAAATGTTCCTTTATGAAAAGCAGGTGGCATTAAAATGAATAACTTTATTATCGCTATGTGATGAACTGAACCATGGCGTTATATAATACCAAAACTTTTTTTAATCATATATATATATATATATAAAATATACGAAGAGAAGTACATACTCAGAACTTTTTTCAAAATACCAACATTCATCTTTTGGTTTTTCATGTGGCACAATACATGTGCATGTTGGCATGTGTATGTATGTGTGCTGTTATATAAAGTGATGTAACAGGTAACATTTTCCAATTTGAGTTTTAGAGATTTCTTTCCCAGTTTTCTTCAGTAGTTTGCCATCGACATATATATGCTTTAATGTTCTAACTACTTCTTTCTGTGTTAAATTTCACAATGGTATTTGTGGTGGAAGATTCCTCCTTTCTCAACATCATGTCTACCATATGTGCTTTGGCCTTTAAATTCAGTCTCCTTTGTAGTATTTGTTTTCCTTATGGAATTGGAATAGTTACCCCCCCCCCCTTTTTTTTCTTTCTCTTTCAAAAATTTCAAAATTACAAAATGATGAATCAATTTAATTTGCAGCAGTGCTGATCTGAAAAAGTTGCTGGATAGTAAAGCTAAGATGATATTCTTTCTCCCACTACAGTGTATTTTACAGCAGTGTAAAATGGTCTTGGCCTGTGGAAAAGCAGAGCTTAGCACGTAAGACAGTAGCCTGTCTCAATGTCCCTACTTTTCCAGAGGCAGATGAGGAAACTGCTTCAGAATCACTTTAACATCAGAGAGAGCTCCTTCACTTTATTATGAGGCTGATTTCTTTCTGATTTCCCTATATTCATTTACTATTGACTAGTGTATAGGTTAATTATTAGGTATTGCAGTCAATGATGTATAGGATATAATGACAGTCTTCCAAAAGAAGGGTGTTAGTTCTTAATTATAAAGCATTTACATAGCATTTAATAAATCTTAATTGTGACTTCAGATTCAGGTGACCCTGTTCACTGTATTTATGCATTTTTGTTGTGATTTAACCCATCAGGCAGCTAAAACAACCACACAGCCGTCTGCTCACTACCCCCTGCTCCAGTGGGATGGGGGAGAGAATTGAAAACAGGAAAAACTCATGGGTTGAGATAAAGACAGTTTAATAGGACAGAAGAGGAAGACAATAATAATAATGATGATGATATACAAAGCAAGTGATGCACAGCACAATTGCTCACCAGCCAAAGCTGACAGCTAGATCTTGAGCCAAACTGCCTCCCAGCCCACCCCCAGTTATATAGGGAGCTTGACGTCATATGGTATGGGATATCCCTTTGGCCAGTTTGGGTCAGCTGTCCTGGCTGTGTCCCCTCCCAGCTTCTTGGGTGCCCCCCGCCTTCTTGTTGGCAGGCCAGTATGAGAAGCTGAAAAGTCCTTGACTGCTTGGCAACAACTAAAAACATTGGTGTGTTATCAGCATTCTTCTCATCCTAAATCCAAAACACAGCACTAACCAGCTGCTAGGAAGAAAGTTAACTCTATCCCTGCCAAAACCAGGTCAATTTTAAATAAGCTCCAGGATTTTTATTATCTCTAAGGACTCTATTATAATTCTTTTTTAAAAGTCTATAATACACATATGGTATTGGTTCTAGAAAGTTACTGTATAGTTCTTTCCTTCCTCAAAGAAAACTGTATTATTGCTGCTTTTTCTTAGCACTTCTCCCCATAAGTATATCTTCTTTTTTTGTCAGTACATCTATTTCTCAGTACTTTCTTTAATTGTTAAGACGACTTTTGTGGTGAGGATTGGAAGAAAGCAGATGTTTTGTTGTCTTTGTGTATGCAGTGGAAAATGCATGAAATTCTCATTATAGGTCACTTCTACCAATCCTTTGTATAAAACCCTGAATTGAAGTATAATTACTGATTAAGTGATGTGTAGAGAAGGCGTTATGACTTAGCCTCTTTTTTAGGACTTACCAGGTTTCACTCAGATCTTGGAAAGGAATGAGGATTTACTTTTTTGGTTTTGTCCCTCTTCTAGTCTTTTTCAGTTGCTTCTTTCACAAGTTATGTGCTTGATAGTAACATACTTTTCCTTCACATTTGCCAAGTTTGATGCTTGCCTGAGGCATTTGGCATGCAAACAAACAGAGCCCAGGAATAGTTACATATTGGTAAATGCGGTAGGCGTGGATGTGACTTTGCAAACTGAAGAAGCTGGGGCAGAGTCTGCCAAGATTTTGTTTAAAGAAAACACTTTTCAAAACAGATCAAGATTGTAAATGTGAAGTGTTTTCTCCTTGGCTGGATGTTTCAGGAAACATGTACAACACTGAATGAGAATAGTAAAGTAGCATTACAATACACTCGCACTGTCCTTCTGTATTTGGGGTGGTGCATGCTTGGCTACTGCTTGGCTTGTAATTCTCTTTTCCCCTGCTGCCTTTTTTCCTCCTCCTGCTTCCTCTTTTCACCTTTGTTTCTGCTCTTAATCATACCGTGCAGTCCTCTTCCCCCACTTCACCTAGTGTTTTGCCTTTCAACTTGAAGTTGCATGCATCTTCTTGGGCTCCCTCTACGTTAGACTTAAGTATGAAATGTTCCATTATAGGACACATCATTTTTCTGCGAAACACATTAATTGCAAATGGAAGTTCACCAACCAGATGAAGAATAAAGATGTGATTATATTAAAATTAGGAAGTCAGGAAAAGATGTGGTCTTGTATATTTCTTCCCTTCTTCCTAAAATTTTTTTTCGTGCTTATCTTCAGAACTGTGACACTTCAGAGTAGGATTTGTTAGGTTTAATTTTTTATTTCATTTTCTTCGTTCCATTGTTTCGTGTTAAGTTAAAATTGTTGCACTGTTGGCTGCTATGTGAAAGCAGAGAAAGGTTTAAACTATGGCAGCTCAGAGCTTAAATGCCTCTATGCAAATGCATGTAGCATTGGGAATAAACAAGAGGAGTTAGAGATGCACGTGCCTGCAGGGCTGTGATCTCACTGGCATCACAGACGTGGTGGGATGGCTCCTGTGACTGGAGTGTTGGGATAGAAGGATTCGGGCTGTTTAGGAAGGACAAGCAGGGGAGATGAGGAGTGGGTGTCATCCTCTATGTCAATGACCAGCTGGAATACATCAAGCTCTGCCTGGGGATGGATAAGAAGCCAGCTGAGACCTTACGGGACAGGATTAAAGGGAAGGCAGGGACAGGTGACACTATAGTGGGAGTCTGCTACAGGCCACCCAACCGGGAAGACCAAGTAGATGAGGCCCTCTGTATACAGATAGGAGCAGCCTCACGTTCACAAGCCCTGGTCCTCATGGGGGACCCCAGTATCTGTTGGAGGGACAACACAGCAGGGCATAAGCAGTCCAGGGAGGTTCCCGGAATGTGTTGATGATAACTTCCTTCTCCAAGTGATAGAGGAGCCAACAAGGAGAGGTGCCGTGCTGGACCTTGTTCTCACCAACATGGCGGGGCTGGCGGGGAATGTGAAGCTCAAGGGCAGCCTTGGCTGCAGTGGCCATGAAATGGTGGAGTTCAAGATCCTTAGGGCAGCAAGGAGGGTGCACAGCAAGCTCACTACCCTGGACTTCAGGAGAAAAGACTTTGGCCTCTTCAGGGACCTACCTCCTTGGTAGAGTACCATGGGACGAAGCCCTGGAGGGAAGAGGGGCCCAAGACAGCTGGCTAATATTCAGGGGTCACCTCCTCCAAGCTCAGGAGTGATGCATCCCAACAACGAGGATGTCAGGCAAAAATGCCAGGAGGCCTGCATGGATGAACAAGGAGCTTCTGGACAAACTGAAACACAAAAAGGAAGCCTACAGAGGGTGGAAGCAAGGACAGGTAGCCTGGGAGGAATACAGAGAAACTGTCCGAGCAGCCAAGGAAACCTAAAGCCCTGATAGAGTTAAATCTGGCTGGGGATGTCAAGGGCAACGAGAAAAGCTTCTACAGGTACGTCAGTGATAACAGGAAGACTAAGGAAAATGTAGGCCCTGTCTGGAAGAAAAAGAGAGACATGGTTACCCAGGATATGGAGGTGACTGAGGTACTCAATGACTTTTTGCCTGAGTCTTCACCAGCAAGTGCTCTAGCCACACCACCCAAGTCACAGAAGGCAAAGGCAGGGCCTGGGAGAATGAAGAACCACCCACTGTTGGAGAAGATGAGGTTCGAGACCATCTAAGGAACCTGAAGGTGCACAAGTACATGGGACCTGATGAGATGCATCCACAGGTCCTGAGGGAACTGAGAGATGAAATTGCTGTGCCACTATCCATCATATTTGAGAAGTTGTGGCAGTCTGGTGAAGTTCTCATGACTGGAAAAGTGAAAAAAAAAAAACATTTTTAAAAAAGGAGAAAAGGAAGACCTGGGGAACTACAGGCTGGTCAGTGTCACTTCTGTGCCTGGCAAGAACATGGAACAGATCCTCCTGGAAACGATGCTAAGGCACATGGAAAATAAGGAGGTGATTGGTGACAGCCAACATGGCTTCACAAAGGGCAAATCGTGCCTGATAAATTTGGTGGCCTTCTACGATGGGGTTACAGCATTGGTGGACAAGGGAAGAGCAACTAATGTCATCTACCTGAACATGTTTGACACTGTCCTGCATGACATCTTTGTCTCTAAATTGGAGAGGCATGGATTTGGAGTGGATGGGCCACTTGGTGGGTAAGAAATTGGATGGTCACAGTGAAAGTGTTGCGGTCAATGCCTCAATGTCCAAGTGGAGACCAGTGATGAGTGGTGTTCCTCAGGGGCTGGTATTGGGACTGGCACTATTTAACATCTTTGTCGGCAACACGGACAGTGGGACCAAGTGCACTCTCAGCAAGTTTGCCGACAACCCCAAGTTGTGTGGTGCAGTTGACACGCCAGAGGGAAGGGATACCACCCAGAAGGACCTTGACAGACTTGACAGGGACATGCAAACTGCATGAAGTTGAAGGCCAAGTGCAAGGTCCTGCACATGGGTCAGGGCAAGCCCAAGCAAGGCTGGGCAGAGGATGGATTGAGAGCAGCCCTGAGGAGAAGGACTTGGGGGTGTTGGTGGATGAGCAGCTCAACATGAGCCAGCAATGTGCGCTTGCAGCCCTGAAAGCCGACCATATCCTGGGCTGCAACAAAAGAATTGTGACCAGCAGGTCGAGGGAGGTGATTCTCTCCTCCTACTCTGCTCTTGTGAGACCCCACCTGGAGTACTGCATCCAGCTCTGGGGGCCCTGGCATACAAAGGACAAGGACCTGTTGTAGTGAGTCCAGAGAAGGGCCACAAAGATGATCAAAGTACTGGAGCACCTCTCCTGTGAGGACAGGCTGAGAGAGTTGGGGTTGTTCAGCCTGGAGAAGAGAAGGCTCCAGGGAGACCTAATTGCGGCCTTCGAGTACCTGAAGGAGGCCTGCAGGAAAGATGGGGAGGGACAGTTTACAAGGGCATGTAGTGACAGGACAAGGGGTAATGACCTTAAACTGAAAGAGCAGAGATTCAGATTAGATTTAGGGAAGAAATTCTTCACTGTGAGGGTGGTGAGGCACTGCACAGGTTGCCCAGAAAAGTTGTGGATGCCCCCTCCCTGGAAGTGTTCAAAGCCAGCTTGGATGGGGCTTTGGGCAACCTGTTCTAGTAGAGGGTGTCCCTGCCCACGGTAGGGGGGTGGAACTAGATGATCTTTAAGTGCTCTTCTAACCCAAACCATTCGATTCTATTCTGGATACAGTTGTGGTTACTTGGATAGTTCAGTTCATGATGTTACTACTTCCAGGTTGTACAAAGTTACCTCATCAGCTATTGATAAATCAGTTCCAAAATGGCAGTGTGAATGACAATATTTTGGAGGATTTCCACTTACTTAGAAGTTAAAGGCATATGCATTAAGATACATGAGCTATTAAGATGGATGGAAAAGGGAGTTTGGCATTTGACACTTATTTTATATTTCAATGTAAATGTGTTTTGATTACTAGAAACTACTCAGATGCTGTTGTAAAAAATCAGGTTTAAGTATCACTTCTGGTCTCTTTGGAGACTGGTGCTTTGGTACTGACAAATGGTGGTTTGTGGGTTTCTGGTTTTGTTTGCTTTGAATTTTTTTGTAACTGTGATCTTTAGATAGGTAGATATCACTTCATATTACTGTGGTTATTTTGTTTCTGTTCCAGCTTATTTTATATTCTAAGATGACTGAATCTTCTGTTACTCAGACTTGCAGGCAATATGCGAACTAAAGCACCAGACATATGTTTTGGGTTCTTATTTAATAGTTTTAATTATTTTGCTACCGTGACTGCACTGATGAAGAGGTGTTATGATTGCATCATCTTGCTCCTCTGCAGAGGTCAGCTGAAGCAGGTTTAGATTCTTGGCTTCCTGTGTTTGAAGAAAGCTGAAAACTGACAGCAGACCAGAATGCCTTGACTTTGCTTTTCTGTGTTAGCAGTTTCTGCCCAGATACTTGCTGAAATCTGGTATTAAGTACTGAAAGACTTGTTCTGTTATTTCAGTTTTTGACATAAACATAAAGGTTGGTCATACATGACTGAAAGTCCAATGTCAGGCTTCCCTTTGCCTTCATCAGGGCTGCATGCCTTCTTAAGCTGGTCTCTGATTTTGCCCAGAGCAGCCTGTCTGAATCTTCTCTTCTGATGTGTGACGTGGCAGTCTCCTCCTCAGAACTCTATTCCTTTCTATTTACAGAAGCAATAGCAGTTGTTTCTCTCTAGCCTTCCATCAAACATAGCTGTGTTGTAAACTGGAGTGTTCACAAGTCCTTGTAGCAACAAAAATTACCTGAGAGAATTTCTGAGTAAACTAGTCATGATACTCAAAAGGGGTGTTTATATTTTCTTGATTGGTTGGGCACAGGATTTTCTGAAAACCATTTATTACTTCCTTTTGGCAGAGATGGTTCCATTTGTAGGTCTTAACCATTCAGGTGGTAAGTGACAACTCCTACACCATAACCCCCTAGGTAGGAAACACAATTGTGCAGCATTTTCAGTGTTTCACATTTCCTTAAAATTTTCCTGTACCCCTAAATTTCATTCAAGGGAGATGCATAGTTGGTGAATTATAGGAATCTAGTTGGGAAGGCTGGGGAATCAGGACTTCAGGGTGTGCTGTGTGTGGAGTACAGCATCTTCTTGGAGTAGCTGGAGTGTGTGCCATGGAGCCAGGACTGGGGGATGTACCACAGAGCACCACTCAAAACGCTGCCGTGCAGATCTGCAACTTCCTTTGTGGATTGTGGAAAGAACCTAACTACTTACGGATAGTTCCTGTTGAGGAGGTTGCTACCAGGGTTGTTTAGTAGAAAACCTTGAATAGTGTGGCTTACTGCAAGAATGTCTTTCCTCCTGAGAAGTACATGTACGAGACCTTGTTGGCTGATTAGATTTATCATTTAATAGTTGCCTGTTTAACTCAAGATTTTGGCCGTTCACACAGACCAAAATAAATGCATGCAGTGACACTGAATTGGAAATTTAAAGAACTTTCTTGACTGGCACAGTTAAACAGGGCTTCAAAGTAGCTCTCATACAGTTTTTTTCTTAGGATTTAGATTTCCTTGTGGAGGAAGAATTGGAAGGAAATTACTTCAGACCACTGTATTTTATAGTGGGGAGAAATGAATAGCTTAGTGTTAGTTTGTTCATTCTCCAGTTCCTTATAAATCTCCCCCCCTCTATTTTTCAATCTGCTTTCTCCTGGCAGAGAGTACCATAATTCAAAATACACATCATTTACTGGGAAGATTATCAAGTTGGAATGAAATTCCCCTTAACTTTATGCTAATCGAGTAATCATTGATTATTTGAATGTGCCTTTTAAAGCTTCAAGTGGGTAAATCAACTCATCATACTAAGAAAAGTGAAGCTGGAAAGTCTTTGAGATAGAAATTGCTCAACAGAAGAATTCCATGGTTAATAAATCTGAAAGATGTTTCTCTATGTATAGCAAAGATGGAGTCCCTATAGAGATCTCTTCTACCGCCTGTGAACACAAGTAATTAGATATTTCCTACTCAAATTGTGTATCATGTAGGTTATTAGCAGAATTTCATCAGTGGCAGCAAGAGAATTTAAGGCAAAAAGAAATTGGGTTGTAATAATGTTTAACGAAGAGACAAGTCATGTCAGGCACTCCAAAGTGAGTGACCGATGATTTTGATACAGCTTTTGTTTGCATTTAGTAATCATACGATACCTCTCTTCCATCTCCTCAAAGCCTTGTCTGTGTGACAGTTGTCTTTAGGACCTCCTTAAAGGCTTAGTTTTACCCAAATGAAAAGTCATAGAGCAGATAATCTCAATGCTTAGGCCTTTTGCATCTGTCCCCATCAGACTGCACAGAAAAATCTCCAGTATTCCTAGGATTTATCATGTTGGCATTTGTACAGGCTACGTGGGGATGATAACTCTTACACTTTTTTCCATGTTAATTGTTCAGATATTTTGATAATTACGTTGCTTTCCTAACTCTTTGTCCTAAGGAGCCTGGTTTACTTTAATCCATCAATGGGTAGCAGTTTAGTCCAACAATAAATTATCATCTTTTGTACAAAATAAAAAAAACCCTAATTTTTGCAGCAGGTTTGAGGACTAGAAATGAGCACAATTCAAGAATTTTTCTAGAAAGTATATTTAAAACCACGGAAATATATAGGACCTCCCCCAGTATTTTTTCTGTCATATAAAGGAAAATGTTGATGGTCCCTGTAGTCTGAACAGTCAAGGGACAGTAATTGATCCAGAAAGTAAATCTTGTTTGATGGTCCTGTAGGGGTTTTTAAATAACATTTAGCCTTCACAATAACTTAAGATCCCTTTATCCTCTCTAAAGAGATGTTTACAAATGACTTCATATGTAGAATAATAGAATGCTAAAATTTGTGACAATGAATAAAAATACAGTACTGAAATTACTTTTAAAAGCTGGATACAATTGGAGTTTTCTGATAGCTTTTGATTACATGTTTTATAAGCATTACAGGTTCCATTGTAGCCTTCCCTTTTTCTTACTGTGAAGTCACAGCTGTCTCAAGATAAGTAATACATTGTCCTGGTAACCGTTCTGTCAAAAGGTTATACTACTATAGAGGAAAGCAGAGATTACAAACAGATTAAAATATTAAGAGTCATAATTGAAAGATACTGTATAACACCAAGTTGTTATTTTTTACCTGTAAAATAACAATATGCTACTGGTTATCAAGGTTTTTTACTCCTTACAAAGCTAAAAATACTTGTAATATTTGATACTGCAATACAGTAATTTGATTATTGCCTGTTTTTCAAGTCCTGGGAAAATTGTTTGAAATTTCCTCCTGCTCATTTCATCAGTTCCTTTCTAATAACTGCATCAATTCTGAGACCCTTCCCTCTCAATGTTCCAATTCGTATCCCTTTTCCACCTGTGTTCCCTGGATTTGCTTTTGCAAAACGAAGGAGTTTTGTCTTTTCAGAGCGGGAAGGTCACAGGAAGTGATTCAGGAGGTGTCATTGATCTTACACTGGATGAAGAGGATGATGGCTCTTCTCAAGGTAGGTGAGAAAGATTTTGCTAGCTGCAGGAGTAATTGAGCTACAAGTATTATTTCATCCCTTGAATGACAGAAAGGAATAAACTTCTGTTTCTGCATAGTGCATTGTATTCCTTGGTGTTTCATTTAAACAGGACTATTATTAAAGAATTCTGACAGGCATTAAATAAAAGGAATTCTACTTACTGTAAAACAGTCTTTAAGATTGTTACCTTTCCCTTAATTGAAGTATTGTTGCTGTCTGTGCTTAAATCTGTTAGGCTTGTGGAATAATTTGAGATGTTTGAATTCTTTATTATAATTTTGAAAGTTCTTCTAGATGTAAACTTTTCTGTTTACTGATTAATTAAAGACCTTTTAAGGTATTCAGGCATTAGGTTATTACAGCTTCTAATCTTTTTGTTAACTGAAAAACTTTGTGTGCAAGAGTTTAGACACCAAATGTAGATCTGTGCTTTGGGGCTGTATGCCAAGATTAGAGTAAATATAGTTGTGCTCTTAATATCCTTTGGCAGTGTGGATGCACTTCATCTTTTAAAAGAATATCATTTTCCTAAGTCTTGCATAACTGTGGGTAGGTCTAATTATAATTAGGATTCAATTAGCAAAGAATTATAGTATTTCAGAGAAGTAATAAGAGTCTGTACTTAAGACTATTGCACTGCCATCTTAACTGAAAAATTGGTATTTCTACTATTAGAGATAAAATTTTAATTCTGCATGGTCTCTAAATGCGTGCTCCTACGCTGCATTCTGACGTCCAGCCTCTACAAAACCTCAGTAGCTAACTCTAAGTAGTGTGTTGAAGTTCTACACGTATATTCTTAATTTTTTGCACAAATGTAGAAAATCATTCTGGGATGTGGTAGCATTTCTTTCAGTGAGGGAGAAATGGAATGTTACCACCAAAAGGAGTTAATGTGGTACACAAGTATTAGAGAAGCATTATGTCATTCAGATAACTGACAGTCTGGTTCTTTTATCAGCAGAAGCTATATGGCAGACACGGAATTGAGTATGAGCCAACAGTGTTTTCTCATTTAAATTTAAGTAACTCTTCCACTCACATTGACACTAGTGGGACCACACCTGAAATACAGTGTCGTTTTGGCTCCCCCTTCCTTGAGTTCAGAAGAGTGTGGTAGCACTGGAGAAGGCCCAGTAGATGGTGTCAGGATGGTGGGGGCCATGACCTATGAGAAGAGATTGACAAACCATGGCATGTAGGGCAAAGAGCAAACAGAGACAACGTAATAGCATCCTACAACTACTTGAAGGATAGTTACAAAGATGGTGGAACACAACTCTTCTCAGCAGTGCCAGATGATATATCAAGGGGCAGTGGCCATGAACTACAAGTTCAGGAGGTTCAGGTTGAGCTTGGGGGACAAAGAAGTCAAGAGTAGGAAGGTAGCACAGCACAGGGGAACATTAGAAACTCCATCCTTGCATGGTCTCAAGATTCAGCTGGGCAAAACTGCAACTCATTTGATTTAGTGTTGGTGATAGTCCAGCTTCAACAAGAGGTCAGACTACATGATCACCAGAGGTCCTTTCCAGCCAGGATTTTGATGACTCTGTGAATCACTTAGCTGAGTGTCAGAATAGCATAGGGAATCAAGTTTTTACCACTGTCATCCCTTCTGAGGGTTAGTTCTCAAAAAGATAAAGAAGGTGGTCGCATTTGGACTGTGGAACTCTGTTCAGGTAAGGTTAAGCTACCCAGTCCTATTTAATATTCTGTAAAAGACACCAACAGATCTAAATGGATTTATGGTATGTTTTAAAGTGGCATGTCACAGTATTGTATTTCAGCTAATCTTTTTCTATCAAAAGTAACATTTTTCAGAGAGTTTTCCCCTCCCTGACTGGATAAAGTATGTCCTTGCCTCACAATTACTATAAAAGATCAACACTATGGTTGCACGTGCAACTGTAAGAATGCTTCTCTAATAGAAGTGCTAGCAGCCACGGCAGAGTCATAGTTGCATTACAATATAGTAACTTAATTGTTTCTCGATTTCTTTTTTTTGGGCTTGACCCAGTATCTTTCAGTTTTTTCCTGTGGGATATTCTGAGATTCTTTCCCCTTAATTGTTCAATTTTAGAAGAATAATCCTTTCATTAGGAGGAAGGTTAGGGGGTACTTTCAAGCTGGGTTAGCTCATGTGTGTCTCTTCACTGCAAAGCAGAAGTGAGACTCTCACTGCTAGTCTGCAGCCTTGCAGATTAGTTTATGTTTAGAGTTTGTCTGAGGAGTCAGTATTTTTCATACAAGCTATAGAAATGTATGGACTAAAACCCTAATAAAAGCTTGAGTTTCACCACGCAGTCAAAACACATCTCTAGGATTTTGAGCAAGTTTCCTGGGAAAGAATTCAAGTGTTCTGATAATAACATTCAGGTTAAAAAGAGGAAATGTACACTTCTGACAGCTTTTGCATAATCGTATGCGTGTATATACCTGTGGCCAAATATTTTTTCCACTGCATTTTGTTTACAGCAAATGTGGAGTGAGTTACATTTTGTTCTAGATTTATTAGTACACAACCTCAGGATAGAAAGTACCTCCCAGCATTATGGTGTTTACTATAGTATCCTCAAATATCAGTTCAGTACTAATTCAAATAGAAGAGCAACACTTACACGGTGTTCTTGGGAACGCTCAGATCCTGATTATTTTGTTTAAAGCGCTGTCACCCGCATACTAAGTAAACCTAATTCTGTTACTTCTGAAAGGTATTTGAAGAGATGTTAATATCTGCAGCAAGATGTCTATCATGTGCTTCCCTTTAAACCTTTCCTGGTATAACTAGGAAACAAAGTTAGGCTATTTTGGAAATAGACAACTACAATGTGTGTCCTTGTTGGTCGAAATTTCTAAAGATTCATGTTGAGAGTAAATTTAAACATTGTGGTAGATTTTTAAACTTGTTTGTGTAATCTACTCTCTATCCTTTCCTTTTTCCAATGAAATTTCCATTTAGATCAATAAGTAACATTAAAATGTATAATACTGTATACCAAAGTATGCGTATAGGGTAAATTAGACTTAAAACTCTAGGTTAAGAACTATGGAAATTTTAGGCGTTTTGTTAGGTTATTAAACTGAAATCAGAGTTTCTGTATTGGGTTATGGAAGAGCAGACCTGTATAGACTGGACTTGATGACAGTCTTCAGTCATGGTAGATAGACAAAACACTGTGCATTATTTTTAAGGGCTAATCATGTTTTGAGGGTGAGGGATTTTTGTTTGGTTGGGGTTTTGGGTGAGGTTTTTAGTTGGGGGTTTTTTTTGTGTCATAGTGACTAGGATCTCTACTCGTGTGCTTGAGCCACTGGGTTTGGACACAGTACTCCAACAGAATAGAGTAGCTGTCTTTCAACACCTGTTGGTTTGGCATTTTGAAACCCCACTCCTCTATCAACACAGAAATGTATCTCTAACTTCCAACCCCTTTCTTACATATAGCAATTTGCATTCAAATAGTGCTTCATATAGGGAAAAAAAAAGTATTACCATCACACTGTGGAAACACTCAACCCATAGAGCCTAGGTTTGCACTTTCTTTTTTACTTCATCAGACAAGCAACATTCTGTAATGAACAAAATACGCAGGTTTTCCTGATCATCTTGGCTGCCCCACACATGATTTCCTACATTAATAGCAGAAGTTCTTACCAGTTCCTAAATGGCTGATGTTGCACTGTCTACTATCATCTTTTTTTCTAGTTCTCAAGTCAAGGGTATGGAATATCCCTTTCGCCAGTCTGGATCAGCTGTCCTGGCTGTGCCCCCTCCCAGCTTCTTGTGCACCTCCAGCCTTCTCACTGGCGGGGCATGAGAAGCTGGAAAGTCCTTGACTGAGTTGTAAGCACTACTTAGCAACAACTAAAACATCAGTATGTTACCAACATTATTCTCATCCTAAATCCAAAACACAGCACTGTACCAGCTGCTAGGAAGAAAATTCATTCTATCCCAGCCAAAACCAGGACAGTATATTTAATTGATAGTTTCTAATTGTGTTCTTCAGTATATTGTTGATATGTTTTCTCAAGAGTAAAGTATGTATTAACATATTTTTTACTTTTATATAGTGTGCTCTTTTAGTAAATTAGTGGCTGCTGCATGGACAATTTTATTAGGGCAAATTTTTTTTGAATGATTGCCCTTAAAACCTACTCTTTTATTTGTGGATTTAGTTTTTGGTGATGTCGTCTTTGCCCACTACTACTCTCTAATCAGGTTGAAATACTAAGGCAAAAGCTTCTCAATTCTTCTTTATTCAACTTGTGCACAGGCTTGATTACATACAGACTTGCACTAAAATGAATATTTTATGTTGTCACAAATAAACTAAAGCAGGAAAAAACAGTGCTGTAGTAAACTACAGATACAGACGCTATTTGTCACTTCTCACAAGTTAGTAAGTCATGTTGAGGAGGGTGTCAATGTGAGAAAACAAATTCTCTTTTTAAAGTCTTCTATAAATAATAAAGCAATTCCCCTTTTTAAAGAAAATAACATGAACATTCAAACCAGCAACAAACAAGGCTGACTAACAGATTCAACAAAGGAAATAGTCAGCAAATAACAAAAGGATATAAGCATCGAAGGTAGACAAGATTTATTTAGGGAGCTCTATCACTTTTTTTTGGAACAAATTGAGTACAACAGTGTTTAGGCCTTTTTAAGGTTTTAGGCTATTCTTTTCTTAATAGAAACTTTTACAGGCTTTGGTATTAAATGTGTTCCATTAAATTCAGGCTTCCAAATTATGCTGAAATAGGCAGACTTCGTGATAGAATGAAACATGGAGTATGGGGGGGAAAAGATTGAGCTGATGAAAGTGAGTGGAGTTGAATTAATTTTCTACAGTTTTGTTTGCAGAATGAAAAGATCAAAGAAGTGTCATGCTAGGAAATATTCTTTGCTAATCTGTGAATGATGGGGGAGAGAGATTTAAAAATTCTGAGATGTTCTAATTTCTGTTTGCTATTGTCTATAATTTTATTTTGTTTTAAAGCAGATGGCAAGAAGCAGAACCAGACATCTGTTACAGGATTGAGCATACCCACCCAGCCCTTGACTCGACCCTTGCAGCCTTTGCAGCCAAACCCAGTGCAGCAGACAGGTGTGCCAACGAGTGGACCTTCCCAGACCACCATACATGTGATACCTACAGGTAACTTCATTTTACATCATTATGTGATGGCAGTGACTGCTTTTTTGTTGTTGTTGTTAAACTAGACTCTTGTGTGTTCTACATTGTGCTAATATTTTCAGGTGAATATTCAGAGTGTTTGAGTCACTTTTTAATCTTCAACTCTAGTCAGTTTCCCATAACTTTGTTTTTTTCAAAAATGATGAAGTAAAGGGAAAGATAGTCCAGTTGGTTTGGAAAGAATTCAGGATCAAATTAATTCCATGGAGAGGAAGAAATGCTGCTAGGATGGTTGTGGAAATTATTAAATATAGTGTTGTTTGTAAAAGTGAAGGAGGAGAAACCTGTAGTAATGCATTATTTAAGTAATGGGGGGAAAGAAAACATTAGCAACATCACTCCTAGATCTCTCCACCTGCACCTGGCAATTAGTCCTTTTGACAGAGTGAATGGCAAGGCTGACATTGAAGTTCCATCCCTAGTTAAATGTTATTTTGTCTGCAGTGTGATTTTTTTTTTTTTTCCTTTCTAACATAAAGAAACATAGATGCTCTTCTTTTTCTTTATTTTACTCTGTTCTTCTGTAGATGATTGTTAAAGATTAGTTGGCTTTGGAATTGTCTTATGATTGATCTGTTCTACAGACTCTTTGGTTGGTTTTATATTCTCCACACCTGTGCTTACATACAGAACCCTTTTTTTTTTTGGGGGGGGGGGCAGGGGAGGGGAGGTATTAAGTTTATCTTTTCTGTTTGAAAAATGTATATATATTGCATTGTTCTTTCAGGTGAAAATTACTGTTAGTTTAGGCTGTTTTCTTGCATTATCAAAAGCAGAGAGGATTTAAGAGACTGTTTTTATTTTCCATGGCTCAGATGAGTCAGTTTTCCAAAGGAGGTGTGTACTCTGGAATAGGCATATCAGCTTAATGTTGTGGAATTCCATTCTAGCTTGTGGCCTCTTTTTTTCCAGCTCCAACAACAGTGAATGTGACTCATCGGCCAGTGACTCAAACTGCTGCAAAACTTCCTATACCAAGAGCCCCTGCTAACCATCAGGTGGTCTACACCACTCTTCCTGCACCACCAGCGCAGAATCCTGTACGGGGAGCTGTGATGCCAAGCCCTGGTTTAAGGCCAGTCAACCCGCAGACTGGAGGTAGGGGATGCTTGCCTTATGAGAAGCAGCTGAGGGAAGTGGGGTTGTTCACCCTGGAGAAAAGGAGGCTGAGGGGAGACCTTATTGCTCTCTCCAACTACCTGAAAGGAGGCTGTAGCCAGGTGGGTGTCAGTCTCTTTCCTCAAATAGCAAGTGACAGGACAAGAGGAGACGGCCTCAGATTGTGCCAGGGGAGCTTTAGATTGGTTCTTCGGGAAAATTTCTTCACTGACAGGGTTATCAAGCCCTGGAACAGGCTGCCCAGAGAAGTGGTTGAGACACCATCCCAGGAGGTATTTAGAAGACGTGTAGATGCAGCGCTTAGGGACATGGTTTAGTGGTAGACTTGGCCCTGTTAGCTTTATGGTTGGACTCAATCTTCAAGGTCCTTTCCACCCTACATGATTCTATGATTCTATGCACATTTTAGCATGACACAGCTTAGGATGTTCTACCTGATGGATGTGGGGTTTGGTGGTTGGTTTTTTTGTTTTGGGTTAATTCCTTGGATTTTTACAATACAGTCCTAATTATAGAGGTTAGGTATTTCATTTCCAGTTTACAGACTTGAGAAAATATCAAGCTATTAAGAAATCATTCCCCCTGCAGCTATGTGAATGAGGAAAAACTGGATCAAAGTCATTTCAGGCACTAACTCTGCCAATTAAGCATCTCTGGATGACATGCCCAATACTTTACAAGGTAGCAGAAGGTACTGTGATGAGCACCACTGTTTTGTAGAAAGATAGACACCATTTTGTTATTATGGAGTAAGATTAAAACATTTAAGTATGTAGTAAATCTTGTTTGATTTCCTGTCTAAAAGTTATGTTTATAGCAGACATCCTAATGTTGCTCCTTAACAATCTCTGATGTCTTATGCCCAGCAAATTTTCTTATATTCTCTAGGCCTGGACAAATGAAATTTCTCACAAAATGTATTCAGAAATTGATGCATGCTTGAGTTTCCTTGACAGGAGATGTCAGCAAGTTCATCTTGACTTTGCAAAGTCATAACTGGTATCTTCCTATAGCAGCAAACACATTTTCTGAAATTAGTAGTAGGTGTCAAAAATAACCTTAAAGTTATGTGATAGTTTATATTTTGTAACTAAGTGGTGGATCTTAACTATCTTTTTTTAGCTCCCTACAATTTCTACACTATGGTTATTTTAACACCATTATGTTAAACATAAATTTCCCTGTTCTGGTGCACTGAGTATGAGCCTACTTTTGTGACATCCAGGTAGTAATGTTTTTATACACCGTCTGTGTAAGCCAGACTCTGAACACTGCATGCTTGAGCCTTGTAAGACTGTACCTATGTAGGTTTGTGCAGATATAATTGATTCATTGTTCTGAAATTACAGTTTTTGGAAAGGAGAATATCTGTGTATGTTTGTAGCAATTGAATTCTAAATATCTCTTATGACTGGATTCAGCTGCATTGCCATAGCCTGTGAAAAATCAGCTGTGCTAGCTAAACAGAAGTTGATCAGACAGTTCTTGAGCTATCCCTGTGAAATGTCAGGGTGTCAGGAAATTGCTGTTCTTTTCAGAGTACCTGTTCGT
Source organism: Balearica regulorum gibbericeps (assembly GCF_011004875.1). Classification (NCBI taxonomy): domain Eukaryota; kingdom Metazoa; phylum Chordata; class Aves; order Gruiformes; family Gruidae; genus Balearica; species Balearica regulorum. Next base: position 54,997,679 of record NC_046184.1, read on the forward strand.
ATTTCTTAAACTTCTTACAGTCTTGTGCCATGTGCATTTGAGTTCAAGTTTTTCTGACCAGCAGTATCTTTTGAGGGGCATTTCTGCATCTCGCGTTCCTGTTGGCAAAAGGCCATAAAAGACAAGGTAACCTCAGCCCATGCTTAGTTTTCTTTGTCATTACCCTTAGCTACAAGTTAGATGTGTCTGGTCTACCTGTTGTTTTGGAAGGAGTTCTGAGTACTTAACCATGCGTTCACTTATGTTAATTATTTTAAATAGTATTTTCTTCTTTTGTACCAAAATATAAAATACATGTTTTTGTCAGAATCTACCACTTAGAGCAGTTGTTCTGACTAAATACACATCATTAGTATTAACATCTACAGAATATCTTTTAGTGTTAGACATGCAAGATAATTAATGTGTTGTTTAAGGACATATGCTAGGTAATATGCTATTTTAAGGCCTTTTCTAGGAGAAGTCAATGAGGTAGGGAGTTCATATGTTTTTCAGGCAAGGTCATCCAACAGCAGATCTCTGTGTAATGTGCTTCTGACCTGTTGATCCAGTGATACAATGAATGCTTATCCTTCAGGTGTCTGCTTACAAATTCTCAGAAATTGAGGCAGGTTTCCACCAAAATAATTAAGGTTCACCTTGACCAGACCCTGAATAACTAAATCTAAGAGCATACATTCAACAGAAGGCTGGGCCAGATCATCTCCTAAGGTCCCTTCAAACCTGGACTTCTCTGTGATTCTGTTAGAGGCAGTTCTGTTACTCTGGCTTGAAAAGTATGTCTGTGTATTATACAGTACTGTTGTCTGACAAGCCACATAAGATGTAAGAAAATGACAGTTCCTCCATAGCGTTGTGTATTCCCTCTACCTCAGGACATGGAAGCCAGATGGGTAACCTGAGTAGATAAAAGACTAGTTTAGTTAGAATACAGATTATGTCAAGGCTTCATATTTGCACACCAGGTAGAGAGGTTTCACATATTGTTAACAAGAATCGTGTTTCTTGATCCCTTTTAGCTGTCCTGAGTTTTCTGTCTTTTAGTCCATTCTGCATTTTTCACCATCTTTGTTAGACAGATTTCAGAAAGGCTGCTACTTGTGTATTGGTTTATATTATCATTGCAACAGTCTTTAGTGTCAGTAGCAGATGCTTCAGGAGTAAGATCTCTGCACTTTGAAAGTTTAACTGTGAGAACTCATGTGAAGTGTTTTGTAAATTGTAGTTTTGTACTTCTACCTCAATCGAGTAGTATGCCTACCTAGAAATAATGCTAAATGTGTACCTTATATCCTGTTAAGGCATTCCTCTCTGTCTTCAGATTATTCTGAAGAACTATCTAAGAAATAATTTCCTGAGGTAGAATACTAAAACAGCATATCTGATTGGATTCTCATAGATGACAAATAGCCAGTTCAGGTGACTGTTTATCCTACAGGAATTTGCACAGCTTCATTAGCTTCTTAGATAGATGTGCCAATAGGAAGATAATGTGAAGCAGCTACCTAGAGTTCAGCACTTTATACTAAAAGCATTAAGATGTAGCACTCTGAGCTCCCTGCCTCAGACTCACAGATTACATAGACTTCTGACACTCATCACCTATGATCATAGCTTGATGACAGTTTATATAGAGAAGAAGTTACCATAGAGTAGCTGTAGTTTCGTGACGTGTCACTCTGTGAGCTTCTCTTCTGGAGTATTAGAATGCTTCGATCTCATACAGGTGTGGAACTAGGGGCTGGTGGAGATTGTCCCAAATCTTCTGTTTCTAGACGTAAATAGAGGGACACCCTAGGCAACCCATAACAATGAGCAAAAACTTTGAGCTCACAGAACATACATGTTCCGACAGTAAACAGACAAAATGTTACGTAAGAGAGTGAGATATAGTATAAAATGAATGAAAACTTGGTAGTTTGCAAGAGTTCTGGGTATTATCTACAAGGCTGTAAAATTACCTAGTTTATTCCCGTCAGTCAGGTCAGTTTGCTGTGGGAATGAATGAAATGGTAATGCTTGTGAGTAACATCTGTTATAGCGTCTGTTCTGTGATGGAGGACAAGCTTCTTGGACAAGGACGTAATTTTTCTGTTTTCAGTGCACAGCCTTCTGGCATTTGAATACTGAGTGGATATCATTCTGCTGCAGCAGCATTTATCTTTTCCTTTCTGAATCACAAAGTGATGCAATTTTTCTTTTCGTGCTTAAGCTCCCTGTATCTCCCACACTTCCTCTTCCCCTCCCCTCCCATTTCTTTCATACTACAAATTATGAAAACATCATTCTGTCCCCTCTGCAGACATAAGCACTTGCTCTCTTTCACTTCTACAGCTTCAGGGGACGGGAGGTGGTTTTGTTGTTGTGCAGTACTTCATCACTCTACTGGCAAGTTCAGGAGAGTGTGTCAGTTTGAAATTTGGTGTCATCCAACTGAACGAAGGAGTTGGTCTTCCAGTGTTCTGTGTAGCTGATTTTAAGACTGAATACTCAAAAGCATTCACTGTGCTTCTTACAGGTATGGCAGTACGAATGCCTCAAACAACTGCATATGTCGTGAACAACGGACTAACTCTTGGGTCTGGAGCACCTCAGCTTACAGTGCATCATCGACCACCACAGGTGCATGCTGTGAGTAGCCATTTTGAAATTGCTTAATGCAGTTTACAGGCTTGTCTCTGCATTAATGTCTTTCAGATTGCAGAGTAGTGAAATGCCTTGTAGACACTTTGCAGCCAGTTCACGTGCGTAGCATCACCCTAACACCTACTGCAACTTCTGTCAAGAATGGTAAAAGCTATGCAATCTGTTAGCTTACCCCAGAGTTCTCCAGATCATCAGTAGCACGTATTGAAAAATGGTGCATGAATTGTCTGCAGGTGACTTGTGAAGAGTACAGAAGAACTGCCACTAAAAAGTTTATTCATGGTTTGGCTACAAATTGGATGACCAGTTTCTCAGTACAGCTGTTTGCAAAACTGAGGTAGGAGAACGAGGTACAAACAAGATCCTCAAGGCTGCCAACTCCCAAGTTTCAGGGGGGTTTTTTGTCACTGTTGGGGGTGATTACTTCTGTATCACCTCAAACCTCCTTTTGTAAGTATTTGAGAATTTACTCTGACTCATTTTACTTGGTTTTGTTGTGGAGACTGAACCAAATACATTGCCTGCATACTCACTGTTGGGCAGTCACATCACTTGTGATGTCCTGAAATGGTAACTATATTACTAACAGGGTGGCTCACCGTTCTTTCAGTGTAGACACCATTCAACTTCATGCATTCTCCAGTGATAAATATTGAGCATAAATCAAGCCAGTATCACATGGAACACTTATGATGACATAAACTATCCCAGATTCCAACTTGAAAGGCCTCTAGCTCGAAGAATTACAAAATTTTGTACTTACTGTAACCACACTCCTAAATTCATCTAGAAGAGACCATTCATCTAGAGAGACCTAGGACCATTTCTGTGGTATAAAAAAAAAAAATCAATGGAAAGCCACATTTGTGTCCTTACTTCAAAATTTTCTGGAAACCGAGGCTCAGCTTTTGTGATCAATTTAAGGAGATAAAATCCATGTGGCACCATGTCGCAGTTTAACCTGGTTGGGAGCTAAAACAACCGCACAGCCGTTTGCCCACTCCCCTCCCTCTACTGGGATGGGAGAGAGAATCAAAAAGAAAAAAAGGAAAGATTCGTGGGCTGAGATAAAGACAGTTTAGTAGGACAGAAAAGGAAGACAATAATAATAATGATAAAAGAATATATGAGGCAAGTGATGCACAGCACAATTGCTCACCAACCAAAGCTGATAGCTCGATCTTGAGCTGAACTGCCTCCTCCCCAACCCCTCTGGTTATATAGGGAGTGTGACATTACATGGTATGGAATATCCCTTTGGCCAGTCTGGGTCAGCTGTCCTGGCTGTGTCTCCTCCCAGCTTCTTGGGCAACCCCCACCTTCTCACTGGCAGGCCAGTATGAGAAGCTGAAAAGTCCTTGACTGCTTGGCAACAACTAAAAACATTGGTGTGTTATCAGCATTCTTCTCATCCTAAATCCAAAACACAACACTAACCAGCTGCTAGGAAGAAAGTTAACTCTATTCCTCCTGAAACCATTACCCATTCTTCTTTTTGTGACTGAAAACCCATCTGTTGAGAAGATGCTGAGTTGTCAGCTTAATCCACTCCCTGCCTGGGGTGTTTTGGGTAATGTGGGAACAGCAGCTCAAATGTAGATTAGCTCAAAGTCATTGTGACCTGTCTGCTCAATCTTGGTAAAGGGCATCACCTCTTGAGTGGGAAGCAAAGAGGATATAGGGAGTTAACTGTGGCAATGATCATCTGTACAGTTAGGGATTTATATGTGAATAATGAGAACTTACAGCATCTTTGGTCCCACCCCTTCTCAACCTTTGCTGCTGCTCTTTTGCCTCTGCACACAGGACTTAGAGTTGTGATGGCTGGGGTGATGGCAGGCTCGTTTGCTTCTGTTTGCCTGGGGAATGATGAATTAAAGTCTCCTTTCACTGCTGTAGCCTCTGACCTTCTTGCTCTCACGTTGCTTAGGAGCCACCACGCCCTGTACATCCTGCCCCACTCCCGGAGGCACCACAGCCACCACGTCTGCCCCCTGAAGCTGCCAACACTTCTCTGCCTCAAAAGCCACAGCTGAAGCTGGCACGGGTACAGAGCCAGAATGGTATTGTGCTGTCATGGAGCGTCATGGAGGTGGACCGGAGCTGTGCCACTGTGGACAGTTACCATCTCTACGCCTACCACGAGGACCCGAGTGCCACTATGCCCTCCCAGTGGAAGAAGATTGGGGAAGTGAAGGCGCTCCCACTACCTATGGCATGCACTCTTACACAGTTTGTGTCTGGCAGCAAATATTACTTTGCAGTCCGGGCTAAGGACATCTATGGACGTTTTGGACCCTTCTGTGACCCCCAGTCCACAGATGTGATCTCCTCCCAGAGCAGTTAAACTAGAGATCTTTGGAGCCTTTAAACCTGTCCTACTACCAAGAATTACCCCAGTTTTGGGGGGTTGATCCCATGCATGAAATTCACTTTTAAATCCACTCTCTGCAGGATTATTTTAGACAGTTGTGTGATACACTACATGCATTCAGAACCAAAAGAAAAATAAAGTCTCACCTGCAGCAAGAGCGCCTGTTTTTTCTGGATAGCTCAAGTCATGGGCCAATTGCAAAAATTCATTTTTCCTTCCATGACAGCTGTTTCACCTAGATACCTACCTACCCTTTATTCAAGGGCAGCCCGAATGCCTGGGATTCTGCTTCAGAGTGGGAACAAAATAATAAATTACAGTTTGTCTGAAGCAAAACATATACATCTGTAACTTCTGTCAATGCACTAACATGAGGGCGAGAACAGATTTGCTTCTTGCCCCCCCACCACTCTGAGCAGGCTGTGATATGGAGGGAGATTCAAGGTCTCACTTTCGTACTGGAAGATTGAGTGATCTGGTCTTATTTTACAAACTGTAATGAGCTCTCTGAGGGGAGGGACGGGAACTTGAGTCCGGCCAGGGAACCAATATGTGTGTAAATTTTGAGGTGGTGGAAAAAATTAATAAATCGCCCTACTACCTCCTATCTTTTCTAATTAAGAATGCTCCTCTACTTTCACCATCCTCCCCCGCTCACACTGGGAGCATCCCCAGTTCAGATCTGAAACTGGATTGTAGAGACTGCATTCACACCTCTCTAGCTCAGATAATTTCTCTGCCCCTCCCCTTATACATTCAGCCCTATTTTTTAGATTTATTTTGTGCCTTAAAGAATAATTTCAGAAATAAATGTAGCCAGATACCTTGTGGTGTTCTTTTATTTGCTTGGAGTTACTTTCCCCTTTACCCTTCTAGCCTTTCATTACTGCTTCTCATTTTCCTGGCCTGCAGTAATTATTATTTCTGTACAGACCAGGAAGTGTAACATCTGCTGACGCTGGATTTGTTTTCATCTGCAGTATCATTCAACCCTTTCCTCACTGTAATTCTTGAGTAGTTGTTTTTGTCCTGTCAAGAATATTAGAGTATACAGACAGTATTTTCCACCAGAGCCTTTCCCTGTTCTTTTGGGAAAGCTGTATGCTGCAGTTCAGCCAAAGAAGAAACCTCTGTGGGGTGGCACCATGAAAGCTTCTAGCTCTTTGAACTCAGTCTGGATGTTCTGTTAGTACAAAAAGATAACAGGTTGGCTTCCCAGTCCTTTTTATGTCATCGCCTGCCTGCCTGTGCAGAAAGCCAACGCGCCCAAAGCAGTTTAGAAACTGTTTTAGACACTGGCCTAAAATGTGTGAGCAATGGCAAATGGTTAAATAGATGCTTTCATGATGCTTCTGAGCTGAGAAAAGAAATTGGTGCATCGGCCCTGCTGTTGTTGACATGTTAAACTTCCTTTCTGCATAACCAAATTGTAACACACCTGCGCAAAAAAGTTTAAGGTTTGTATTTTGGTACTTTGCAGTCTCATTCCTGCCCAGCAGAACCAAACAGTGGATTTAGAAGGGAGTCTGTTTGTTTGTTTGTTTTTTTAAAAATCTCCAGTTTGCCATAGCAAAGCTGTAGAAGGTCACATTTTTTAATTTCACTGCTCTCTTTCTTAAAAACCAACATATTTAAATGTAAAGCAAGGTTGAAAAAGGGCAGGAAAAATTAAATCCCAAAATGTGGCTGGTGAAATATGCTATGAGCTTATGGGTTCTTTAGTTGTGCTCCTTTTGAGAACTTTTACAGTGAAAGAAACTGCATTGTAGACTTTTGTCTATACCACTTTGCTGTGCTCCTTCACGTAGCTGGGATTGTCACTTCTGTCAGGTGAGTAACGAATATTCTCTGTATGGAAACCTGCATTTAAAGTATAGCAGTTTTATTGATTTGGGCGAGGACAATTCTGTCTAAATCCAGTATCATGAGAGAAGGTTCACGCTGAATCTCATATATGAATGATGTGTAACCTTTCCTTTGAATAACAGTTGTCCCTGTATTACTGGTGCCAATAATCAATAATGCCTTGAATTTTTCTATGTTTAATTAAATGTTTTGTCTGCCTATTTCAAGGAATAATTATTTAATAATGCATTTAGTCTACTTATGGAAAGTTGGGTCCTTACAAAGCCAGTTCTGTAGTGGAGTTTGGAGCAGTTCATTCCAGTTGATGGCTGTCAAGTCCTCCTTGGGCAATTTTTTAAATGTGTCTTTGAGGTGGTACCAAAGGGCCATTGGCCATATCAGTACAATGAGGTTTTATAGTTTGAAAGTTAAAATAAACATTAGAATACAGCCTAGAACTTACGCTGCTTATTTAATTGTGATTCCAGCCCAAACTATGCACGAGCTTTTCTATAGTTTGTGCTTGCGTTTAGGTCACAATTGTTCTTAGCTGTCTTGCTTGGGATAGGTGAGGGATGAGAGTCGTGTTAGAATTTTTTGCTTTCCTCCAATGGAGGTGGTACTAGCAATGATCTGGTATTGTGTTTGGAGGTTTTTGTGGGCTGTATCTCTAGAGAAAGAACACTCATCTTTATTTACTAAAGAAAGATGTAGTTCTCAACTGAACTGATTGTAAAAACTGGCTTCTGGCTTAATCCATTTCTGCTGTGTATGGCAGAGTGCAGTTGATTTTTTTGTGAATAAATAAGCTAGCTACCATTTGTTGACTGAAGCCGTCGCAGCTGTGGGGTGAAAGCTGACTTCTCTTTTGTTTCATCCCAGCAGAGCTGTTAAAGGTCCAGTTCCAGGATCTTCAGCAAGTAGTGGTGGCAAAGTATGTGATAAAGCAGGGCTTGACTTTCAAACGCCTAGCTTAGTTTGGAGACCTTAAAGGTGGCTGGTCCATAAATCACGGACACACACAGAGAGAACTCTTGCCATTTCTGTGAAATCATTTTCATGGTGGAGCATCTCTCTGCAGTGAGTATTCACCCCTTATGCTAACGAACAGGAGTATTGCTTCATTCTGTAACTCGTGGCGCTTTTCCCTGTGTTATGCTGTGGCTGGTTATTTTATTATCCATTGCCTCCCAGAAACAATAAGACTGAGAAACTAAATCTCTGCTAGCAACAAACATTCAGAAATAATTGATTTCATTTAATAGACCTTAAAGTTAAGTTTTAGCAAAATATCTGGGAGCATTCAGTACAGGTCTGTTAACATGGTGCTACCAGACACAGCTCTTCATAAAAGTGTTGGTTGCTGGAGGCTTCCAATAATCCACTTTTAAATATGCTAAAAATCTCTGTATGGCTTTTAAGCGGAAGGGTTGGGTTTACTTTCTTCACTGCACTTCATGCAAGTTTTTCCATCATATTTTCAGTACCTTGGTGTAAAGTTGTTGCCACTGGGTACATGACATTTCAGCAGCACCACCTTGGACCTAGTTCCCTGTGTTTTAGCAAACACAGCACTGATTCTACAGTTGTGTTTTCCATCCTCATTTACCTTCTGCTTTGTTTTAGGTTTGGTTTGTTTTCTCTCTGTGTTACAAAGGCATCTGGATGTCCAGGTTGGAAGTAATTTGAGTTAGTTCAGTTTCTGGTTGGCAAGGAGCCCTGTGGTGGAGTGCTGATGGCAAAATGCCATTCCTTTCCACCGTTCCTCCAACTTACAGCTTCACTGGCCTCCTTTATTTCAGTATATGTCTAAAAAAGCTTCACTGGATTCAAATAACTAAACCCAAGGAAGGGGGCAGACTGTAGGTTTTAGCATCTGTACTGCATCTGCAGCGGCAGCTCCAGAAAAGGAGACGGTGCAGAGGCAGGTTCCCCTCTGCCTGTATTTTTTTCCATGGTCTGCCAGCTTCCCTGGGACTAGCAGTTGGTCTAGGACTTTGATTCTTTGAATTATTTGTGCTACCGTTGGCCATGTGAGATCACTGAGCACAAGCACTGGGACACTCGCCCATCCCAAGGGTTTTAGCACAGGGCTGGAAATGCCCATGGTGTCTTCTCTGTGAAAATAAGGGGTCTTGCCCTGTTCCTTGGAAAACAACAGCAAAACCCCTCGTGCCTTCAGTGGGAGCACGACTGGGCCCAAATAGGATCTGAGCATCATTTTGTACTGTAACAGAAATAGTCACTTCAGCCCTTCCTTTAGGTGTTTGTCTTAAATGTCCAATGAATTAGAATCTGTTTTATATGTAGGGACAGGTCAAATCTGTTCCTTCTCCCCAAACAGCCATTCCCCAGTGTTAAGAGTATTGCATACACTGTACAAAATCAAGCTGTGATTCTGCCGCCTTATAAACTCTTTGAGTATTTTCATTTAGTCAAAAAATATCTATCCAGATTTTTTAAATAGAAGCTTGATATATTAAATAATATATATTTTTTTAATTTGTTGGTTTGGGTAGGGGTGGGCATTCTATGAAAACACTGGAGGGAGAGGAGTTCAAATGACACTGAGCCAGCCCTGCCACCAAAATCTGTATTCCCTTCTAAACACCTTCTAAGGGGAGATGTAAGAAAATAAGGATAGCTGAGAGAAAGCAAATGAATGGATTTCCCTTTCATCCCCTCTAAGTACCTGTTAAAATGCATCTTTATTTCTCATTGTCATTATGCAGGCTGAGCATTCTTTTTTTCTTTTATATATATATATATATACACACACACATATATATATTTGAAGTGCTGTCTTAATTTAATGGGGTATACCTGTAAATAAGGTAACTGGGTAGTAGCTGTTTGGGGAGTCCTGTTCAGCTTTAGTAATTTATTGGCTATTGGGAGTCAAATGTGCAAAATTCTTTGTTAGGAAATTCAGAATTTGATTTCTTGTTTTGTTTTGCAGCTGGACTTGTAAATACAAAAAAATGTAGGACTGATTTAATGTCCAATTTAAACTGAGCAGTTGCAAGCTCTCCCCATTTTTGTATGTACTGTAGATTAGTGTGCGTGTGTGTATGTGTGTGTGTTAACTGTAGTGGGGTTTTGTCTGACAAGCCTGAAATTTATACTTTGAAATAAACTACTGGGTTTTTTAACATTTTGAGTCATCTGTGCTTAGTTCCAGACATCTCAGGAGACAAGTCTTTCAAAAAAGAGCCCAGTGTGAGCTCTTCCTCTTCAGAAGTGCTGTCACCTTGCTCAAGTAACAGGTTGGCTCCAGGTCATTCCCAGAAAGTAAGTAAGTCAGCTGCATGATGCTGCCCACCCAGCCCTCTCACAGAAGCAAAAACCAAAAGCAATGCTAGAACTTCTGGAAGGTTTTAGTGCACGGATCGAGAAAGGCTCTGCCCTGCCCTCCCCTCCCCCCCCCCCCCCCGCCGTTGTTTTTCAAGGGTAGAAGCCAGGTATAGCACCATTAAATTATGTTCTGCAACATATTGAGAAGCAATAAACTGCCTTAGTTGAGAGCAATATGGTAAAAGCTGCCTCTTGGACCCAGCATTGCTACTAATTGTAGAGAATTAAAAGTGGTGTTCCTCAGGGGTTGGTACTGGGACCGGCACTGTTTAACATCTTTGTCAGCAACATGGACAGCAGGATTGAGTGCACCCTCAGCAAGTTTGCTGATGTCGCCAAGCTGTGTGATGTGGTTGACACGCTGGAGGGAAGGGATGCCATCCAGAGGGACCCTGAGAGGCTTGAGAAACAGGGACATGCAAACTGCATGAAGTTGAAGAAGGGCAAGGTCCTGCACATGTGTTAGGGCAATCCCAAGTAAGGCTGGGCAGGGAATGGATTGAGAGCAGCCCTGAGGAGAAGGACTTGGGGGTGTTGGTGGATGAGCAGCTCAACATGAGCCAGCAATGTGCGCTTGCAGCCCTGAAAGCCGACCGTATCCTGGGCTGCATCAAAAGAAGCATAACTAGCAGGTTGAGGGAGGTGATTCTGCCTCTCTACTCAACTCTTGTGAGACCCCACCTGGAGTACTGCATCCAGCTCTGGGGGACCCGGCCTACAAAGGACAAGGACCTGGTTTAGTGAGTCTAGAGGAGGGCCATGAAGATGATCAGAGGGGTGGAACACCTCTGCAATGAAGACAGGCTGAGAGTTGGGTAGTTGGTCAGCCTGAAGAAGAGAAGGCTCCAGGGAGATGTAATAGCAGCCTTCCAGTACCTGAAGGGGCCTGCAGGAAAGATGGGGAGGGACTTTATCAGGGAGTGTAGTGACAGGACAAGGGGTAATGGGTTTAACCTGAAGGAGGGTTGATTTAGATTAGATTATAAGGAAAAAAATTGAGCAACCTGGTCTAGTGGAGAGTGTTCCTGCCTGGGGGGGGAAGGTGGAACTACATGATCTTTAAGGTCCCTTCCCACCCAAACCATTCTTTCTATGATATACTTAACTTTTAAGTTATTAACATGCCTACCCTGAATTAGTGCTGAGCCCATACATCAAGGGCATATAATTAATTTGTGATGGTAATAATTAGTTTCCTAGCACTTACTAAAACTTGCTTCAAGTCACTGACCAAAAAAAAATGGACTCTTATGAAGTGATGCCTGAACACAGTCACACTTGAAAGTCCTGACTTTCTCAACCTGCCTATTTAGAGTAAGAGTATACACACTGCACCTAGTTTAGACCATTAGCTTTCTCACAAAAATATAGTATAGCCACTCTGCTCAAGCACTGTTGTAATTGCAGTTTGTGTTGGTATAAAGAAAAGTGAGTAAGCCAACAGCCAGAGCTGTCAGTTCTCTTGCCCCTGCCTGTAGGTCCATGCCTTCTCCTCCGGTCCCTGACATCGCTGTGCTGGGGAGAGGAGCTGGACCCAGCTGCTGTGGTCATCCTTGGCAGATCAACCCAGGCTGGCCTGCTAACAAAGGAAGAACACAGAACAGCACAGTAAGAGGAATGCAGTGACCTTTAACAGCACAACCATCAAAGGCAAAAAAACCACACAACAAAAAACCACCCCACCCCAAAAACCACCACAGTCACATGGAGTAGAGTCCTAGGCTTATACAGTCCCACTGATGTAAACATTTAATCATAGAAAAGGGCTCTTAAAAGTAGAGCTCTGTTTTCCCACAACTCTGGGTTTGAGCACCAAGCAGCTCCCTCCACAGGGTAGGAGGCTTAAGGCAGGAAAAGGCAGAGCTCCCATGTCCATGCATATTTGCAAGCAGGCATGTCACATCTGCTGCCTCCATTCCCAGCAGGGGGGAAGTATCCAGGTGTGCCCTGGATCAAGAACACTGTCCAACAGTTATCAATCAGCAATTTCCTGGTCCCTGGGGATCAAGTTTTAAACAGTATTCTTCCATTAATATTTTTATATAAGATCAGGTGAAAAGGCAGCAAATACAACCTGCAGTGTGGCTGTGCTGTCTTGGAGTGACAGTTGAGTAGCGAACAGCCATCCTCCAGCCACTCTGTGCTTCCAGTCCCAAACAAGCAGCTGATTCTCGGTTCTCTGCTTGCTGTCTGCTCAGCTCCCCGTACTGCCCTCCCTGACCCAGCTCCATTCCTTCAGTGTGCTCCTTTATGCCCTTTACAGCCTGTTCAATTCAACTGTATTTATGGCAATAGCTCTGCAGCTGCCAATCTATCTCCCAGGAGTTTAAAACATGTCTCCAGACAGTGATCACCTGCCAACACCTGAAGGCTACAAAAAAAAAAAAAAAAAAAGCGCTTAGTTTATATTTGGTGCTTATTCAAAAAGCATTCAGATTGCTGCCCTGCAAGGCTGGAGCTGCAATCAGAGTGTCCCAGCAAGAGCTTGAAGCCAATAAACCAGGCAGAGGGTGAGACACGCTTGATGACAGGCCAGCAGGAACACCACCCAGGCCTTCGCAGGCTCCAAGCAAACAACGCAAGGTAAGTGACACATGGCAGACAGAGCTTACCCACACTTAGAGCTGCCAGGGCCTAGCACAGAGGCAGGGCTGTTCAGCTGAGCGCTGCTGTTCATGCTCAGGGGGACATCACAAGTCCACAGTACCCACTGCCCTTCATTCAGCACAGCTGGAACAGGGCAGGGAGGGGTGGCTGGGATTACAAAACATTACTCCCAGGGAGTCCATGTGCTTGGGGCAAGGACAGAGGTGCCACACAGAGGCAAGGGCTGACGCAGGGGCCCTCAGGCCCCAGCTGTGCAAGACACCTTCACCAGCAGAACCTCAGGGGAAGGAGTAAAGGGGGGGGGTGCAGTATTTAAAAACTCTGTGGCCCGGGGTGCCTCCTCCCTCACCTCTGGTGCAAGGCACCCGTGCAGCACTGCCAAGTCTCCTGGCTCCCAAGAGGCACCAAATGAAGAGCACAGTCATCCCCCTCTAGCATGGGCACCGCTGCAACTGGTACATACGCCAGTGCATACACTTACCACGTGGCTGTGCGTGTCTTGGCTACCACAGCTGAGTCATTTTGCTGCTTTACCCAATGAAGAACAGTATTGCAGCTCTGTGGTGAGTACTTTGGCAGTTACAGTCATTTTACACAGTGCTCTCCTGCCCCTGTACCCACCCACTCCTACCCCTGTGCATGGCACAGATGCACTTTCCAGCCTCTCACTTACCTCCTTCTGCTCCAGTGAACAAATCATTTTGGTCTTTTTTCATGGATTTTCATCCTCAGCAAAAGCGTTGCTGTTACTTGTGGTCTCCCTCTCCCCTTGACAGAAATCAGCCCTACTGTGACAGCCAGCTATTTAGGCTAGAACCTCACCCATGCTGCAGTAAGTTACTCCCTTCCCCATCACATAAGCTAAACTCCAAGGGCTTGATGAAAACCTCACACTGCTCATCCTTCACCTTCATAATACAGGGCAGTTGCTTTGCAGTTTAGCTTGGACTGCCAAGGCCATAAAGAGCGAGCTGTTTGTTTTGGTTTACTTAATTACATGTATAACATCTAGCACAAAACAGCCCAGTGACTCCACTGCTCAGTGTAAGCACCGGTAGCTAGGAGTAATACATACAATCCCTCACAGCCATCTCACTGTCACCTTCCACCTCCACCGCTGAGGGAGCAGGCAAAGAGATCACTGAACAACTGATCAGTAAGAGATCCATTGCAGACACATGCAGGCACAGATCCTTCCCTGCTATACGCTGCAGCCTGGGGCAGCGGGAGAATGTGGGGGCTGCTTCCAAAAGCATCAGGCTGCTTTCAGAAATCACCAGGCACATCTCTTCACTACCTTTCGCAGCCTGACCATGGCATGCTGCTTTGGTGAGGCAAAGGAAATCTTGCAAAAGCCATGCCCTGTAGAGCACAAGCCCACTGACCTGCCATGGAGAACATGGCCTTGACTCTCTGCTAGTGACAGTCCTGGCTGAGAAGCAAATGGCAGCACACCTCGCAGGCACTGCTCAGACACCAAGCCAGCACAGAGATTAAGCCACCATGGCCCAAAGCAGCCACCTGGCTTGGCCCAGCCCTGGAGGCAGGTCCCATGTTGCTACTAGAGACAGGTCAGTCATTGATCGCATTGCAGTTCACCAAAAAGCAGTGCCATGCTCGCTTCTCCATGGGAATGGCCACCCAAACAGCTCGGAAGAGCAGAACATGCACTGGGCTGCACAGAGACAGCCAATGTCAGTACCAAGTGCCTAGCAGGCAGGACAGGGAAGGCAGGTAAGGCACAGGGATATGGACATCCAGGTCAATTTATTACACGCAGGAATGAAAATTTCCATTTAAAAAAAATCCCATTTCAGAATATTGATGCTGGTTTTACAGGATCGGCCTCATGGTGACAAAATGAAAGTTGTATGAATCTGGCAGGCCCTGATGTCGTGTGTGGTTAAACCGTCTCCAGGTGAAGACAGGGAGACCACCCTGTACTGGGGGGCCATTGATTGCAGTGGCTGTGAACGCTGAAGCCAGGCGGAAATCTGACACCTGTAATAAAGGACAGGAGTTCAGGACATGTGACGCACACCCATCCCACAGAGCTGAAACAGCTCTGGAAGATTTGATAACAAGAAGGTAAAGCAAGCGAGGAAGGGGAAAATGCGTGCTGGTTAGACAGCATTCCTCCCCTGCACAGAGGCATCTTCAGCCACAGAAGAGCCAGCGCTGAAGGGTCGCAGCAAAGCGCAAGCCCAGGCTGCCCTCTAGCCCTTGTGCTATTCGGGGTGAGAGAGGCAGCACGCCTGCACTCAGGACAATCCTCCTAGGGTGCGGGTGTCTCCAGAAGAGCTGGAGCTGCAGCAAGCAGCCTAGAGGGTCTGACCAAAGCTCTGCTGCGTGTTAAGAATTTGGGCTGTCCCCTCAGGCACTATCAGGGTAATTTAGTGTCCACAACAGACTGGCATTAGCTTCACTGCCAGGTTTTGCTTCTGCTCTGGGCTATTTCTCTCAATGCCTCTGTTTGGTCCCCTGTCCCCCTGCAGCCCAGCCCGTTCCACTTGCCTAACTGTGCTTGCAAAGGCATCATGACCAGCTTGCACTGACCTGCTCCCTTACCAGACACCTCTACACAACCTTCCTCTAGCAATTTTCTAGATTCATCTCATAATAAACAGCTCTGGGAGCTCCTACTGGCCACTACAGCAGGCAGCTGGCCTGGGTTTGTGCAAGCTGAGTGGACACACAGCACTGGCAATGCCAAAACAGCCTCCACAGGGCCCATCCTAGCAGCCAAACTCACAATCCAGAAATGGAGCAGAGGCTGGTCCCCACGCGATAAAGCACCATATGACCTCCCAGCACACCAGGGCTGGGCAGCTGCTTACTCAGGTATTGCCCCTCACAATGAAAACACCATACAAGCTGCTGTCCTGGCTTCAGCAAGGATAGAGTTAACTTTCTTCCTAGCAGCTGGTTAGTGCTGTGTTTTGGATTTAGGATGAGAAGAACACTGATAACAAACTAATGTTTTTAGTTGTTGCCAAGCAGTCAAGGATTTTTCAGCTTCTCATACTGGCCTGCCAACAAGAAGGCGGGGGGCACCCAAGAACCTGGGAGGGGGGACAGCCAGGACAGCTGACCCAGACTGGCCAAAGGGATATTCCATACCATGTAATGTCACACTCCCTATATAACCTGAGGGGTTGGGGGGAGGCAGTTCGGCTCAAGATTGAGCTATCGGCTTTGGCTGATGAGCAATTGTGCTGTGCATCACTTGTATATTCTTTTATCATTATTATTGTCTTCCTTTTCTGTCCTATTAAACTATCTGTATCTTAAACCCACAAGTTTTACTTTTTCTTTCCGATTCTCTCCTCCATCCCACTGCAGGGGAGGAAGCGAGTGAGCACACGGCTGTGTGGTTGTTTTAGCTGCCTGCTGGGTTAAACCACCACAAGTGCTGCCCAGAAAAACTGCTGCTTTCTCCAGGACAGTGGGTCTAAGGGTTTTCCTACATCCCCCCAGAAGGCCAAGTGATCTTTACCAAACTTTACTCAAAGCAAAGTTTCACAGACAGGTGGAGCCGTAGAGCAGGGTGACTTAGTAGAGAGCCAGGCTTTTGTAAAGGTAAAGCTAAAATGAGGCTGAAAACACATTCCTGTGGGCTCATCAGGAGGCTGATGCTGTGCAAGTCACCTTCCCCAAGTTATGCAAAGACTAATTTCAGCCTTCTCTTAGGCTCCTCTTGCTGCAAGGCTTTGGGGTTTAACCACTAAACACCATAAGCTCCCATGGACATAATTCTCTCCACACCTCCTCCTGTATCCTCTGCCACTGTGCCGGGACTGGTGTCAGGGTCAGGAGATAGGACTCCACACAGAATTACCATCTCGAGATCTGCCCAAGCACGGGGACAGCATGAAAAGAGGGAACAGACAGGCCTGACCATGCCTGCCCTAGTGCAGGGAAACATGCTACACATCTGATAGGAGCACAACCAGGCTGCAGCAAACATTCCGCAGATGTTGAAATTGAGCTAATTTACCTTGGAGTCATAGCAGCCTGCAGGCACTGGAAAAGAAGGATTCAAGTCTTCCCGGCAACAAATGGTGTTGCAAGGATTGTGTTCAGCATAAGGATCGCGCTGGTAGTCTGGGGAGAAGTGTGGTGGAGAGGGAAAGAAGGAAGAAAAGAAAACAAGTTAGTCCCCTCACAGAAAGCTGATGCAAAGTGCCTGAGCCAGTAATGGCGCTGGCATCGCTCTCATGCTCCTCCCCAGGTACCAGCTAGAAGTCAGTGCTCAAGACAGGACATTAAGTAGAAAAGCTCCTAATCCAAGTCCATACAGCTATTTCTGCATCTCAGGGACACCGCTGCCAACCTCTAACCACAAACATCTGCAACTCCAAATGAGGAAACCTTGCAGGAGCTTTGTCAGGAGAGAAAAGCAGAAGAGAAAGGGAAGAAGGGGGGGATAAGGGAAGGAAAAGTGCAGCAGTGAAAGCCTTTGTTTTCCTGTTCTGGACTAAAACAAATCACAAAGAACAAAGCCTTTGAACACCCATTGTAGTAGCTGGAAGCTAGGAGAGGAAGGTGGACAAGCCTCAACGTCTATGAGCATGCTGCTACTCACAGCTCAAACAGTAGCAATACCCCACCCTGGGAGAGGCCTCCCAAACCCCAAGCCCAGTAATGAGTGTGCACCCTATAATTGGGAATAAAAATATAGCATCTAAAGGTATCTGTACTTAGAGATGGGCTTAGCCAGAAGTTAATTGTGCTGGTTTTAATCCAGTTAGGAAGAACTCTGTCAGGGAAAAGCAGAGCAGAGCATTACCTACCAAAGATCATTTGCCTGAACAAGGAAAAAAAAAAAAAGACTAAGTTTTACACTACATTCTCTGGTCAGATCTGACCTAACTTTTGCTTGGGATTTAAGACTTTCAGGATTGACAGGTTGTAGATGTGTTAGGTAACAGCAGTCCACAGAGTCTCTTGGAATGTCAAAAGCTCTCTGGAAAGGTCAAACAAGTCCAAGGGCCCTTGTTCTAGAAGGAACTCAGTCTTGTTTCTGTTAGAGTAATTTTAGCCTGGTTTCCTACCTCAACAGTAAGCTTGTGTTATCTTTTTTTCTTTATGTGTACTCTGCATCTAGGGTAATATAACTGATCTGTATGTGAGGCTGCAGCTTCCCACTATAATCCAAGAAATAAAAGTAACACTGCTTTATTAAGCTCCACAGTACATAAGTATGTGTCTTACTGTTGTATCTCATGATGTACTTCATGCTTTCCAGGTTGTTCACCTTGCCCTGGTCTCGACGGAAGATTTTTGCTCTTGGAGCAAGCTCGTAAGAGAAATCCATGCCATACTTCTCAACGTATGCCGCATACCCACTGAGATTGTAAATCTTTTCATGGAAAGGGATATTGTATGAAGGCCAGTAACCTGCCAGAGACAAAACCCAATCACTAAGAAAAGCTGAACACTCTTGCTTATATCAAAAAAGAAAAATAAACCAGTTTCCATGCTGCATTGCCATTATCAGCATGTCGAGGAATAACATGTCAAACTGGTTTGAACACAAGAAAATAAGGCAATAGTCACTGGCATGACCAGGGTTGACTCCCAGTGCCACACCACGAGAGACTGTTCCCAGGCAACCCGCCCCCAGACATCCACCCTGAGGACTCATCCTGCAAAACAGCTGAGATCAGACTTGCCAGAGTCCAAGGTGAACACGCAGAACAGCCACAGACCTCCTGCAGAGATTTCCCTGCTCAACCTCTGAGAAGTGTAAGATAATTTACCGTCACCAAACTTCCCAGCAAGAGGCTTAAAGTCACTCCCTTTTTTCCCCACTTCCCATCTCACCATGGCAGAGTAATACACTGTGCTGAGATGTCAGGGACAGGGACACACACACACAATGGGGTGACCAGGAGGTAGGTCAGCAAAGAACACAACGTGCTTTGGGCAGTGGTGGTTGGAAAACTGCGGTTGCCCACAGTGATAAGGAAAGACGGGGAAATAGCTCCACGTTCGCCAGTATCTGCCTTTGAGGGTTAAGAAGTGATTGATCAGCAGAACTGAGCCCTGCCCTAACTTCTCCCAGAGCAAGTATGAATCCTGCAGTTTCGTGAACTCTAAAAGCAGGGTCACCAGCCAGAACTCCAGAGAATTTTAAGTAGGTGACATACAACTATCTGAAACAAGAGTAGTCTAGGAAGCAAAAAAGCTTGGAAAGAGTCAGGAGACACTCCAGGTCAGGATCTGGGTACAGCAAGCCCTGGAAGAAGTAGATACCTATCACATAATGTTTATTTTTAAATATTTTTTGTAAGACAAGAGCAAAGGAGGGTTTAGGCAGAGAATACATACCAGGAGCTAGTCCCAAGAGCTAGTCCCAAGAGCAGCACACTTGCAGCTTCTCTCCAAAGCACTAGCCCTCCTGTTGTCAGTAGGGAACGTTGCTTTTCAAATCACACGCACCAGGATTTGGCTTAGAGATTTACTATCTAGACACTGGTAAAAGCAGCGCTCCATGTATTAACATAAGCCCAGCACAATGTGAGGAGTCTGGCTGTAAAATACTCACAAAAATCAATTGGGACCCCCAGGGAGCGATACACACAGATACAAACCAAACTTCCTAAAGGACAGATACGCACACAGTGTAAGCACTGGAACGCTACCTGAGCGGAGGCATTACCAGCTTGGATTCTGCCTAGCATGCAGCAGAGACAGGAATACCCTGTCTGCTGGGATTTGCTTACGTGACCTAGAGTCTACCTGAAAGAAACAGGTTGTGTACATGTTGTGTTGTAATACAGGCGTCCTCCAGAAATGAGCACACTTGCCAGCCTCTAATGATGCAGGCTGGAGGATACGGATACATCAGCTTCCAAACCAGCAGGGTTTAGTTATGATTCAAAAAGGTGCTATTGTACGAACACAGTGCATACAGATGACCTCCTCCTCCCACCTGGAAAAACTTTTTGTTTAAATTGCTAAAACAGAGGAAGCTTTTTGAAGTTCTCCAGCAAGAGCTCTTCCATGTCTCAGGCTCCGCAAGACTGCAAATCCCAGGCAGGCAGTGTGGCACCCAACCTAAGGCAGGCTTTACCCAAGGGCTGCTAATAAGGCAGTGAAACCCACCTGTTAGGCCTGGCAGCGTGAACAGTGACAAAACCAAGTCAGAGATGGCATAAGGTTGAAAGGGGGGTGAGGATGACAACATGAAGGCAGCAAAAATTCTTTGAAACAAAATGCCTTCCTCCTCCACCCATTAAGAGGAAGACATCTCAGCAATATTGAGGCAGAGCAATGAGAAGATATGGTGGAAAAGACAGAGATCCCAGTTTCTCATCTCATGTGATGCTTTTGATGTTGAAGTGGATGCATTAATCACTCATCATCAGGAAACACAAACTGCAGACCACTCCTGTGCCCTATCCCTATACTGGAAACAGTATTGCTCTCTCCCACCTCCTCTACAGGATTTATGAGTTTTCATTGTTAACACACAGAAAGCACCTTGACATCTTTGCCTGGAAAGGGCATTTTTAGAGTCACCTGCACTGGCCTATGAAACCAGCAGACAGAAGCCATAAAAAAAGCTTTTCATTTTCAAACCTATATAAGAAAATGCTTCCTCTTTCCTCAGATACAGGGCCTACTACAGCAATGCCTGCCTTTGTTCACCTGAGAACTCAATTCTCATTCTCCGTTGCTTCTAGGTTTATGCTTGAAAGATACTTAAAAAGCCAATGCTGGTACAAACTCACTCCGACCAGGCCAAGAGCTATTACGGAGTGTGCCAGGGTCAGCTACTCTACAAACACTTTAAGCCAGCACTGCTCTTGAGAAAGGCAAGCTTCCTTCACCTCGGCTACTCCGAGCACCAGGGATCTCAATGGGATTTGTCTGGTGTCCTGCATGACATGGAGGAGCCTAAAACTGCTACTTACAGGAGCAGTGCTGGCTTACAGCAGCTGAGGTCTCCAAGACAGTACCTCTGCAGTGTTTAGCCCACCCTGTGTGCTCTCCTTCTAATGTTTTAAACTACCAGAGACTGACTGGGACATTACCCAATACACACAAGATGCATTTAGATACCTGGGAAAAGCCATACCGTAATATGCAACTTCTAATACATGCCACTGTCCAGAACAGAGCAGCCACAGATCTCCTAGGAGGGATCAATTGGTCACTGTGTGCCCAAGGCCAGGGGTTGGGCTTAGTCCTACAGGGAACCCCACAGAGCAGCTCAGGGAAAAGGAACTCAGGGAACCTTCTAAGCCCAGCCTCTCTGCACAGGTGCAGCACTGCCGTGACACGGCTGCACTGCTTCAAGTGCCAGACCTAGAGAGGTCTCCATTAGCCTTTTTTTGTCTGCACCACAAGCCACAACACAGCACAAAGGAGCCGAACATTTTATCATCACACAAACGTTAGAAGATGAGCTGCAATAGCCTACTTTCATATCTTCAACAGAAAAAGGAGCCAGAGAAGCATAAGGAAGAGACATGGGATTTTTCCAGCCTACAACAATCATCTCATAAAGCCATAGTGACATTGTGGCAATGCTTAAAATAAGCCAGAACTTTCAAAGGAGCCAGACACAAGGGAAAATTCCAAAAGGGAACAACCGCAGCTGCTAACGTAAATGCATTTCCAGTAATTTTGAAGAAGAGCAATTCATCAATTTACCTCCTGAGCATGTGATTAGAGGAGGGAGCATAAAGCACCAGACATACACTTAAATTTGTGGAATGAGCTCCAGCTTTTGGATGCTGACAAAGTGTGAATGAGACCTGACAGTCGGTGTTTTGCTTCACCTATATTTTTGTTTGCTTGTTTTCCATTATCTTGTTGCTAGTCTTGCTGGGAATTAAGAAATCTTTTAAATAGCAAATATTTATTAGGTAACAGAGCTCCAGAAAAGTTAAGGAGTTGAATCTACCAGAGAACTTCTCTCGTATTTAAAAGTTCAGCTCCTTGTAGGGTGACCCACTCAAACATATCAAGTGGCCCACAGCATCACAGTTATTTAGTACTACTTCAAATAGACCTCACCTTTGCCTTCATGGGTCTCTAAAACAGGGCAAAATAATACCAGAAAAAAGGCAAGAAAGTAAGAAAGAAGGTAAAGTCTATTTTTCCCTTCCCCCTGCTTCTAAAACACAGATGCTTGCCACATTTCTGCCACAGCATACAGGAGAAACGAATACAACGTTATAGACCTGGCAACAGAGGGATGTTCACACAAACCTTTGTAACTTGAAGCTCAGCACTAGTGTTCAATAGACCCTTCTTGGGTACAAAGCACAATTCTCTGTCAGCTGGCACAAAGAGATGGCTTTCCTAATCCAGTAACTACTATACGGAGCTATTACCTTTCCGGAGAACATTTGTTTGATCAGAATATTCCACAAGGGTTGGGATCTGCTCAACAATGTACAATGCACCATCATCAAGGCTCTTCTGCAGCTTGACCTTCTTCAGGTCCAGCACCATGTACTGGTTGTTGTAGGTCCCTAGGTATGAGGGCAGAGAGTTACATGTCCTGCCTCAGAAAGGAAAAGGGTACAAGGGGGAGAGGGAACACATCCTTTTTTCTAAAATTCATGTGTAAGTGTACTTACCAGAATTGCATTTTGAGAAGGTTTCTGCCCAAGTCTTGCCACTATCTGCCATCATGTTAGCAATGCGGACCCTCTGCCAAGCTAACAGGGATTCGGGCACCACTTGCTTAATGAGGGTTTGGTTGAACACGCTGTTGGTAGTCTGCAACATTACCAAGCCACTGCCTAGTATGTAAAAGTCATCCAGGGACACCAAAAAGCCTTAAACAGCAATAATAGAAAATCTGTTATCTTAGTGAACCTTTGATATACTCTTAGAATAAAACAGGCAGACAAGCCAAGAGGATATGAATGAGTCCATGTGTGTTTGAAATCAAACTGTACAAATATTAAAGATGAGGTGGCAACTTCTGCAAGTGCTTTACACCCTCCTGTCAGCACAGTTTCTCATTTGTCACGCTTTCAACACACAACCTAATTCTTTGTCTAGAGCATTTGCTTCATGTTTGCATCCCAAGCCTGGGTTTCTCCTTAATATATCAAGCTACGTCTCATTCTTATGCTGAGGACTACATACTGTAAATGTTTAGTGAATGTTTGTTTCTAACAAAGAAATTCCTTTTAAAAAACATAACCAAGAAAACCAAAAGTACAAACTCCAAAGATTTTCATCAACCAGTTTCAGTTTTAGATTTTTATTCTGTACAGACAATAGGTATTCCTTTAAATTAATCCCTTCTGGACTAAATCAAGCCAATCGGAAAAATCTTCCTTCTAGTTTAATCTTTTCAAATCTAACTATTCTTAAAGGAACCTCCAAGAAATGGGCACCTCTTAAATCATAAACCACATCCTGTATATGAAAAAGTTTTACCTACTCCTCTTTCTGACATGCTGTCATTGGGTTTTTATGCCTATCAGCCCTGCAAGCTCAACACAGAGATGGGTCTCCAGGCAGGATTCCCTTCCAGGTTACATGCCAACAGAAGCACTAGGTCCAACTGCGGATCCCACACCAGGAGGAGTTACACAGAACAGCAAAGGTCAGCTATAATGCCATGGATAGCACGGTGACTACTTACAAAGTAGAAATAACTTGACTTTGAGATTCCCCAGCAGATACAGGGTTGCCAGGCTGGGGAAGAAAGGTTGTTAACTGAACTCCTGATGGGGAAGTGATCCAGAACCCAGTCTCTTGCTAAGGAGTTTTTAATGGTATCACTCTTCAAAGAATACAAAACGCTAAAATGCCGCACAACAGCATAATAGTTGAGTTCCACTAAGAAATCTTCTACAGCAAGCTTTATTAACGCACTCTGCAAACAAACTAAGGTCAGCAACCTACGACAGCCAAAGAGACAACTCAGCTCTGCCACCTATTCCTGGGATTTCATCAAAAGCCAGACCTCCTTCAAGCAAAATAATGTGTAAGGGCTCCATTTCAGCAAGTTTTCTTTAAAGTCTCAAGTTCTCAAATCAGAACAGATCAGGAGAATATACTTCGTGGTCACCTGTTCTCTAAAAATATGTCACTACAGAGCAGGGAGAGAACCCTGGCAGCTTGTGGTTCCTAGTATTTTATTCCTGGAGATCGAAAAAGAGTGTCAATAAGTTATGTACATCAACAGCAGCATTCTCTCTCAAAATAAGTAAGGACAAGGAGAGAAACACTCTAAATCTAGCTCTGCCAGTCTATTTTATACAAAGACATGGGACACTCCAGCAATAAGCTGTTGCATAACCAATCAAGTGTTTGCCCAGAGTCAAGAAATGAAATTGTTAAACCACTGTGATTTGAATTGATGGCCAATTCCCATGTGGGTGCCACTGCATAGTGTACTACTTCAAAATAAACCAAATAGTTTTTTCTTCTTTTTCAATCAACAGCTGAGAAAACAGAAAAAAATCAACTTAAAGCAAGTGTCAACACAAGGAACGATGCTGAATTAACTCAAGTTTGAACTCTAATTCAAATAAATTGCAAAGCTAAAAAGAAGGGGATTTCCTCCTGGGCCTTAGTATTTACCTAGTTTTATCCTGCGATGTTTTATAATACAGTGTGCCCTCCATGATACACCATTACTAGCCTAATTATTCTGAGACAACATATACCATTTTGACTTAAGGCACAGGCACCCCTGAAGCAAAGGGAAGTTAAACATGTACAACAGGTTTACCTAGGGTAAAAACATCCACAAAAACAAAACCTAGATGAAGCCTAGAGATATCAGTAGATATTTGATGTCCTCTTATGTCATTCTTGTATTTTTTAGTATGTATGAGAATCTGTTGTGATTGAAAATGCCTTTTATGTCAACTGTTACCTCACTGTATGGTTCACCCGTTCTTTCTGTAAACCCTTCCTCCATTTTTATCAGCAACTCACAATCATTTTTTTCTTTTTTTTTTTTATTTTATATCCCCCCCCCAGCAATGAACCTGACTCTTCCTTCACAGAAACAAGCAAAAGCACTTCTGAGTGCATCTTCTGGGTCTGAGCCATTTAGATTCAGTTTCCTAATCACCACTGAAAAATTGAAGTTCCAGAGTCTGGAGCTTTGTTCATTGTGACAATATTAATTAGTCAAGCAAAGCAAAACACTTTTTCAAATCTAAGCCACAGTGTCCTCCAGAGAGTCAGCACACCAAAGAACGTAACACATACCTGGCAGCTATTGTTCCTGAAGAGGTAGTTTGCTGCTTTCTGAACCAGATGGCATCAGCTTTTTCGGTGTTTTTAAAAGGTCGTTGTGCTCATTCAAGTGCAGAAAGAGTCAGTATTACAGGGTGGAAGTCAGAGACTTGAGGTCTAGCCATCACCTCACAGGGCTAAAAGTAGCTCCCAGCTGAGATGCTCAATGCTCTGGGCTACAAACACACTTGACAATGGGAAAGGAAACATCTTCTCTGGATTAGCTTTCTTAATCCCATCAGCAGCTGCTTCTCATGCCAAGACCGAACTCCTGCCAGCTGCCTGCCTTCCACTTGCAGACCTCTCCCAGGCACTAATAAATAACACAACCCACACTATAGCTCTGGCCTCTTATCTCCAAAATGCATCAGATACTTTTTCTCTGCTTCCCTCCAGATCTTAGATGTTAGAGGGAGCAAGGAAGAAAGAAATGGTCTGGCCTTATGAACAAGCTCGGCCCTTGAATGTAAGGGCTACCATTCTTTCCATGTTTTATTCCTCCTAGCTATTGATCAGGCTGCGAGGACAGGTAATGCTGCACTTTCTGATCCTGTGCTAACACCAGCTTACTTCAAAGCAAGGGACACATGATACTTCTCTCTCCTGCCTCAGCAGCACACATCAAGACCACTTGTGCCATCTTGTTCCCATATCACAGTATCACAGCTTGTCTCAACCAAAGTAGATCCTGACAGCAGACCAGAGAAGCAAAGGTGGTAATAAAGTTCTTCTCAACTATTTTGCTTCAACAGCTAAAATCAGGGTAACATACTTAAAAAGACTGTGGCTTGGCCCAGAGAAAGTAGGTCACTACCCAAATGAGAGTGCTTGGGTCCAAACAGTCAATTCCCTTTCTTAAATGGGTTTCAAAACAGATTGTTCAAGAAGAGGTTCATCCAAATAGATGGAAATCTTGGGAGCTGCAACCTCCCTGCTGTCCAAGGAAAACTGCAAATTTCATCAGTCAATTGGGCTCATTTCTTTGAATGCCAAAATGGGGCGGTGTAGAACTGTCATGACTGCATAGCATGTCAGGGGCGGGGGGGGAAGGAGATGCGTTTTCTCTCTGATCTTTCACTAGCTATGTCCTGCAAAACATAGCACCTAACCTAGTCTCTGTCATCACATTTCTTACCCCCCAAAATGAGCATAGCTTGACTCAACATTTGTGAGCAACTGTGACATGTCTGTACAATTTAAGTTCTCTCTGCTGTGCACAGATTCACCAACCACATTAAGTACTTACATGCAGAGCTTGAACAAGACACTGAAGTCAAGGGTGCCCAAGAATTCAGTTCAAAGGCATTCCTCCTTTCCAGAGGTTGCCACAGCTGTCCTACATGCAGCTCTGCACAGATGCTTTCAACAGAAGAGAAAGCTAAGACTATGAGGAGAATTTAAGTGAGGATCAGGATTAGTGTGGAAAGTAGCAGCAAGTGGCTAAATCATTCTCCAAAACTAGAGATTACTACTCCTGTTCATTTCCACTTGACTGTGCCTCTGCAATGCTACTGTTGCTCTGAAAGGGACAAAGCAGCCAAGAGAGGACATGCTGCAACAGTGATGGAGCATGCGAGCAGGAATGTGGGGAACTGCTGGGAAAGCAGGGATAGATTCTGCAATTCCTGTCTGTCCTCTACCTACTCAGTCACAGCAGAAGCAAGGAAGCGTGAGGCCCTCTAGCTGTATCATAATGCACACGCTGACATGCAACATGGTTAGTGAATAGTATTAGATACTTTGAGTCACAACAAGTATTAATTCTTGCAGTGTAGTAGCCCGTCTTTTGAAATTCAGTAAATAAACAATCTGGATAATTTACTCTGTGACCCCAGGAGAAATCGGGGAGTTGGCACAGTCCTTCTGGGAAGGCAAACAACTCCTTGAAGCTTTTCTGACACAGCTTTTGGACAGCAGAAGAGTTTTACTTCATATCCAATCTACTGGGTGACAGAAATCTTTTAATTACTCAGTGTCACTGAAGGCCTGGAAGGACACCTGTCTTTTAATGTTCTTTGCCTTTTCCAAAATCCAATACTTCTGTGTACATTAGAATCATGTTACCATTCAGGGGAGCTTACTAGCTTGGTCTTTCTTACTGGTTCTTAGCGTCTATCAGGACAGAGAATAAGAGTGGGAACTTGTATGCAGGGAGAAGTTAGTCGTCAAGTTGAGCCATGGCCAGGACCTGCAGATTCTGTGGTCAGATGCCCTGAAAATAAAAGGCTTCATCTCATCACAACATGGAGCAGAGGAATTTGGTAGTTCCCTTCTTCCTGCGTGACCATTACCAGGCCAGTGCTTTAGAGCTTGCTCATCCCCTGGAAAACTGCAAGTTTGTGAACTACACCCACAGCTAATGCAATTTGCTGTAGTCAATGGATCGTGCTTGTCTAGTGCTTGTGATAGTACCATATAATTAGGTGGCCAGCGAGCACGCTTTATATACCACAGGTCTCAAACTTCACTGTACCCATGGGAACTACGTTTTGCAACAGTTCTCTCTGCATTTTGTTGTGTCAGAGTCTACCTGGCACAAGCAAGCTTTAAAATGGGCCATCTCTGCAGACGTCAACCTCCAGGAAGTACGCTGGAATTTCACACCCTAGCGAACAGACCCCAACGATTTCAGCACAGTAGTAACTGATTTTCAGGTATCCTCCCCCACAGCGAGTTTTATCAGTCTCATCAAAACAGAAGACTTGTATTTCACTTTATACAAAGAATCAACAAAAGGAACAACCCAGAGACATCAACATAGACACTCACTAAAAAGAAAATGAATGCTCTGCATGGCTGATCCTGATACCCAGTTTTGAATCTGCAGCACAACGCAGCCACATTCTCCTGAAGGACAGTACTATCTTCAACAGTATTTCTTCTGAGAGATACAAGAAGATAAATTTCTGTACATTCAGGTGATGAACACAGCTCAGACAGAAACCTTGACTTTCCTCCAGGTTATACAGGCTTGGTAAAATTCCTTGCAACAAGGGAGTGAAATTCCTCCAAGGGAATCGGAGATAATGCAAGCTCTGGAAAGGCTGTACATTTAACAGGAATTTGCTAGAATATCCCTACTCCTTCCTCAAAGCAAAAATCTCAAAAAACACTGCATTCCTGAGAAGGGTCAGAACCCCACAGAAAAAGACTTCCTTTCAACATGAAATGAATGCAACTGCTTTTCAAAACAGTTTCCCAGTCACAGTCTCAGAGTCGCTGCCATGAAAGACCCTTGCCGTTGTAGTAAGGCAAGCACAGTAATTCAACAAAACATGTTTTGAAATCAAACAACAAAATTTAATCAGAATGAGACAGTTTCCTACAGCACATGTTTCACTTTAAAAAGTTTACAAAGATTCTTGAGTGTCTTGAGTATTACACTGAATTTGAAAATCCACCTTTAAAAGCTTATACAATGCTAACTCACTCTTAAGAGTCTTAGATTTGCTTTGGTTTTTCATGTTCACATTTCTTGGTCCTCCTCTAGCAAGAGTACGTATTTTACCACTGAAATATTAACTGCTGGCCATTTCTAACATTCTTCCAGGAACATTGAGAATATTATATGCTGCCTAATCTTCCCGAGGGAGATTTTAAATATTCTGACTGGCTATACTACTAACATATGAAAAAAGCATTAAAAAAATACTCCCCTCTACAGCCTACAGAGAAGCTGGAAGAACAAGATGAGGGGAAAAGCAACCAAACAACTGACGGTTTGCTAACCCAACACCAAAGAAGTCGATACAATTTCAAATGGCTAGTGTTTGATACTCTCTAATAATCCCATTACAGCATGAGTCATGCCACAGTCCAAAACAGAAGTGTTCAAAACTTAATAGCAAACATGCAAATGCTACAGGCAAGGTGAGAAGTTCAACAGTTGAGATGACTGCAGACTACACGAGCAGAATTCAAAGCAGTGTGTTTGTGCCAGAGGTAGAATATTTAACTAGCACTATTCAGAGCACTGAAGGTGATTAATCAACAACAAAAGATGATGACAACACCATGTTCAAGCCAGAAAATGAAGACAACATTTTGTCCTCTCAGTGGCTAAAATTTTTAAGGTAGATTGAAGCCAGCGCTTGTTGAGGTATCATGCTTTTTATAGATAAGATATCTGCAAGACATTGAGATGGTCCATGCCATCTTGGATATCTACATTGTTTTGGTTTTCTTCACTTTACCTGGGTAACTACTGAAGGAGACACGGCTGGTGCTAGTGTCTGGATCAACTATATTGAAGTTCCAATGCTTATATATTCTCAGTGTGGCCGCATATGTAAACCAGCTGGAATGGGCAAAATATATATTCTCATATCCAGGTAAAACCTGGAAAACAGAAGCAGAAAGATGAATGATTTCAGACCCTACTACACTCTGCATGTTTTGTACTTGATAGAAACTGGGAGAACAACTTAAGTAGTTTGATTAACTTCATTGTTCAAGAAGGAGCAGATTCTTGTGCTTTTAAATGTGTATTTAACAATGAATTTCTGAAATCTCTGGAAATAATTCTTGCCTATGTGTTGTTTTCAAATAATTAGTTATTTTTCAAAATGAAAGAGCTTAGGGTTTTGGGGGACACCTGCATCACATGGTATGTTTTGTTTCCCCAGTTTCCTCTTGAATACTTGCATTTACACATTCAGATCAGCTCTCTGCAAACATATTCAGCATTAACTGAGAACAAGCTGTTTCTGTGAAAATGCCTCCAGTTAACTTTAAAGTACAGAAGCAAAGGCAAGTAAATTAATTTTGAGAAGGTAAATACAGATTGATAGTACATCTTTTCAAAGTATTTCCCTGGTTCTAGGATTTGTTGTTAGCTCAGAAACCTCTTGCTGTAGGCAAATGCTTGAATGAATGCTTCTCGATTTAAGGTGAATATTGTTGCTCTGGGATATACGGAGTCTCCACATGCAGACTAGATCCTTGATAATATTAACTGAAAAAAATGTAATTGCCACCATGATGTATCAGACATTTATATTAAAAGCATTTTTTTCTGTCAGTACTTCCACTGGAAAGCTGTTCCAGAGTATCACTGTTAACACTTAAAAACATCGGCCGCTTGCACTCATTTGTTCATGTGCTAACACTGTCCTTTAGTTAAAGTAATCCTCTTCCCTTTCTCCCTCCTTATTTGCCAAATGTTATCTGTAGGCATTCACAAGAACCCTGTTCAGACTTCACTTGGTTAGGTGAACAAGTTACTCTTCCAGTCTCCTCTCCATGGTAGTTTCCCTTTCCCTAGTATTCTAGTAGCTTTTCATTGTCAATCTCTATGGTTTTGTTTTGGTTTTGTCCCTGCCCTTGAACACAAGTAAGCATAACTGGACCCAGAATCCTATAGAAGCATACATGACAACTGCATAAAAGCACTTTGACTGACAGGAGTCTCTTTATGCACATGCAACAAACAGTGAAGACTCCAGAAACGCAGACTCTCAACACGGCAGATCAACACAGTCACTGGAGACGAAGTTCTTGGTGCTCACCTTGATGAGTGCAGAGCAGTGACCCATATCCCACTGATATTTCCCATGGCTTCCTAGCTCCACGTTGCATTGTCCACTCCGTGTAGAATATTCAAATAATGCAGGAATGAGGTCCAACAGGTCTCCAACTGCATTCAAAAACTGGACATCAAAGATGCTCAGTGGCTGAGGAAAAGAAGAAGAGAGACCACAAAAAGCACTTTCAGACAGAGAAGCATCAAGACAGTCTTAACTGTTAGAATTTTTCTTTTGCTCTCAAAGAAAGCTCTTCTATAGCCCACAAAATACCTGCTCACAAAGACCAGGGTGCATTAGGCACCTAGATATCTTTAAGGGTCTGGCCCTTGTAGTGGCATTACCAATGCTAACATTTGAGGAAAAAAGGAGACGATAGTAGTAACTTATGAAACTTTTGTGTGGCTTTGCAAACAGCATACCAATCGGTCTGCTGTTACTGTTACGCTGGGGTAATAGTAATATTTAAGTGGTTCTTGTTTATCTAGATGCTTTTGAAGAGCCTTGTATACTCTTGGGAGTTTTCAGATTTTTATAAAGACTGTAATTTAAGACATCCTCAGGACTGAGGAAGAGGAAACAAATGAGGGAAGTGAGGTATGTTAACAATACTATCAAGTAAGGAACCAGCTGAAGAGAGGAAGTCAGACAAAAGGCACTCTGCTACATGTTTTCAAAACCCCTCTACGCTAGAGCTTAGCCAGGGTTAACTACATGCAGCTCATTGTGCAACGTGCTCTTCCGAACTTTCTCTTAGTTTGCCTCTCCGTAAATAAGAGCTTAACAGTGGTCTAACCTCAACCTTCAAAGACAGTTTTCTAAATCTTTCCTGTTCTTGCTTGCCCCACACCTTTAGTTAAGGCAAGGCTTAAGGAAAAGAAGTCAGAACACACATCACTGTAGGGCTATGAATAGTAATTTTAGAATGGGATGTAATCATATAGCAAAGAAACACACTGCTTGCGATATAAATCACTGTTATTAAACCATATAGCAGATCTCTCGACAAACCCCAATAAAGGGGAGAAAAGGATATAGAAAAAATAAACAGCACCAAATCCCTTTACTTTTTATTCAGAAGGTTTAATTCTGTGTTATTCATCTGCTATTTTGACAGAAATAACCAGCAGGAAAACCAAAAATAAAGTCTAGGCCATATATCCCAGGGGAAGGAATTAAACCTTCCCACAATGCTTACCAACACAAATGAGAGACATAAGCCATTCTCACAACTGAAATAATGCATCACAGAAGGCCCTAACAGCAGCTATAGTGCAAGGAAAAAATCCAAAGCAAACTTTCATATATGTTACATTGCTTTATCTCATGTTTTTGCTGTAAGGGCCCTGTAAGGGAGCAGCAAAGGCCACAACTGATAAACATCAAGAGATGTATCTTTGGATAGTTTTAATCAACTCAGTGGTATGAATAATTTACAAGTCCAAACAACTGCTATCTCATTGGAATCCATATAGAGAGACTTGGCACTGTTTCACCACAATTTGCCCCCCTCCAGGTGCACTTAAAGGTCTGCAAGCCCACCACACAATGAAGAGAAGCTGTTTTCCAATGTCCAATTTACACAGGCATTACTGTACAGTACCACCAGGAGGGGAGCAAACAGGACTGTATATGAGAATGCTCAGCCAGCAATGAGACATTTTAATTGTACTTGCTATCCATCTGGCAAGTACGTAGTCTCCTCCATAAAACCTGCCTTCATTGCAACATCTACAGGTAGCTACACTGATACTGCTGCAGCATCACTTGGAATTGCCTGTATTTTTTTTAAGTTTCACATTTCTGTGCTATCTTATAGTCATGTCAAGTCAACAATGCAGTAACTACTAGGAAGTCCATTCAAGCTAGAACAAAGGTACCAAGAAAGGAAGCTATCAGAACCATGTACACAGAAAGGTGGCCAGAGAGCAGGAGGAAAGATCCACTCAAAGAAAGAAGCAAAGGTTATGTAAATTCCTGGGGCTCCACTGGGTGAGATTAGGCTGCCAGCTCCCAAAGCCAGCCAAAGTATCAAAGAAGTGAAAAAGGAATTAGGTTGTTGAGTACCCACTAGGGTTCTGTTTTCATTCCCTTTTTGAGGGGCAAGAAAACTTTGTTCCAGTTTATTTCCAAGAATTCATTGCTCTTCTTGGATAAACCTGGTTTTGTGTTTAAGATCATCTGATGCTCAGTGACAACAAGCACAGTGCACAGAGCTTCTCTGGAGTCTCAGTAAAACAATGCATTCAAATAGGAGACTTGGGCATCTGCAACGCAGGCCAATTCTGGGAATTTCAGGAGTGGCCCAAGGCATCTGCCACAAGGCTGAAAGCCCAAGTTTGGGACTTCTTACAGCCAATTTCCAGGATATATAGAGAAGTCTTCTCTGGGAGGAGTTAGTCAGTGTCCACCAGCAATAATTAGACTAAAAAGCATGCATCAGAACAAGTGCACAATATAGGGCATATTACAATCTTTTGTAATCACCTTCTATCTCACACAGCAATGTCAGGAAAACACGTTGCATGCATGGTTTACATCCTGAGGAAGAGTGAATGAATGAGCTAAATGGACAAGCAGAGAGATGGTATAGCTACGACAAGAGAAAAAGTCCTTTTGCTAGAATGTGTGCCTCCACCTCTAGGGTACAATCCTGAATAGCAAAAAAAAAAATCAAATTGTGTTTCAGTTACATCAGCTGTAAGGAGAAATAAAGTCAGAAAGGGGAGCAGATAGGAGAGAACCAACCTTAAAAGCTTGTCTACATAGGGCAGCAAAACAGAAGTTACTCTAAAAAATTATTTTCTGTGCATGAGCATTCTCAATACAAAATAAGGAAGCACAAATAGAGAGATGTCCTAGAATCATTGTACTACTTAAAACTCTGACACCTTCTTATTCAAGACTAATTTCCCTGTGTAGACAAGCCCAAGATTAATCACAGCGTTGGTAGAGCATTAGGCAGATGAAAAGGCTTAATGTTCTTTGAGTGCCCCTCCTTCAGAAATTGTCTTGACAAAAGGGTTGGGTTTGTTTACTGGATATAAAATGTTGCTAAACCAGATGGAACAATGTCACACTAACATGAAAACTTGTTCAGATTTTGACATCATTCTTAATGATACCTGTAAATATCAAATTCAAAATACAGAAGTTTACAATATACATTGCCTTCATGCAGGTTTCAAAGGAAGCATCTAAAATAGCCCTGCAGGAAACCAGACTTCATGCAATTAAAAAAGTTTAGAACAGTACACTACAAAACACATACTTCATACATATAGGAAAAAAAGAGTATGTAGTAGTACTACCAAACAGTGCAGAGTCCACATCAAATTTTCCTTCTGTAGTAAGGCTCAGTTATTTGTGGCAGATACAATGGTTCTACAATATTCAAGTGAATTAGACCTTAAGCTTAGGGGAGAAAAGTGGAACATTTCAGAGTGGCCTGTGTGCATATAATCCAACTCTCATTCAAGCACTATCTTGATTCAGCATACAGGACAATGGAAAATCAGATCTTTTCACTTGTCTTCCTCAAATAAGTGCACATTAACTAGTCCACCAAATGTAAAACTCCAACTACTTGCAAGTTTGAAAACATATGTGTAGTGCTGATAAAAAAACCTTGACACATGAAATGTGTAAGATTAAAAGCAGATTAGCTACTGATACAGAATTTCCATTCTCCTGAAAAGGGAACAATCTTGTTCATCTTTGCCCAGTGCTCAGTGTTGAAATCCACAGACTTTGTAAACAGAGTCCCTTTTCTCCATCTTTTGATCGATCGCTCTTAACCAACCAGCTTGTCAGTGTTCAGGAGAGCGCTCTGTCCATGTATATGCATACATTGGAGAGGGAGAGAATAGAAGAGCTTTGAAATCCATCTCTTCCTCTTTCTTCTCTATGTCTCTGATCTTTTGGAAGTTAGAGGAAAAAGTAAGACTTCCCAGCATTTCTTATGCAGTGTTTAGCCTTCTTTTAAGCTTAGGACATTGGGGGAAATTGCTCTCTGCACATAAAGAATAATTATAGAGTAATCGGTTATATTTAGAAGTATGCATAGTTTTTCCCAACAGCAGTTAGAACATGAGGCAACAAAACACAGCCTGTCACATCTTGGGGTTTGTTTGGTTTTGAGTTAGGGTTTGGGGGGGGGGGGGGGGGGGGGGGGGGGGGGGGGGGGAGTGGGAAGGATTAAGAAAAAAAAACATAAAACCACCATACAACCCACATGAGATTCTCAGTATTTCTAATGTTCATTACCACCATGAATGCAAACTACTGCACCATTAAAGATCAGAAGATAAACTCATTCCTCATGATAACAATCCTAAGACAATACACATATAGAAAGGATTCTTTTTTTAATGAAAGAAAAGTAGTATCTACCAAAGGAAAGAGGGAAGAGGACACTGAAAGCACTAAGGAAAAAATGCAGTAAGAATGAGATTTGCTTTTAAAAACATGCATAAATTGTTGTGAGAGCTTTCAGTAACAAGTCTATTTTTTAAAGTGAGAAATGAATAATGAATCATAGAATGGTTTGGGTTGGAAGGCACCTCAAAGATCACCTAGTTCCAACCCCCCTGCCATGGGCAGGGACACCCTCCACTAGACCAGGTTGCCCAAAGCCCCATCCAACCTGGCCTTGAACACTTCCAGGGAGGGGGCATCCACAGCTTCTCTGGGCAACCTCTTCCAGTGCCTCAGCACCCTCACAGTAAAGAATTTCTTCCTAGCATCTAATCTACATCTCCCCTCTTTCAGTTTAAAGCCATTACCCCTTGTCCTGTCACTACATGCCCTTGTAAACAGTCCCTCTCCAAGGATAAATACTCACTACTGCAGTTGTTGCCCAAAGAAAGATCAACATTGGATGAATTGAACCAAAGTATAATACTTACAAGTAAGGAGAAGAAAAAATTATCTTCTAGGTGAATGTATTTGCCAAACATTCTACTAACAATCTAAGGGATTAAATAAAAGAACCTTTTTAACATTCTTATAATATGTACTGCAAAAGCAAAGTCGAAAACAGCTTCTTTGGAGGGCAGATGTTCTTTAATGACAAGGAGTAAGGACGATGCTGTTGGTCTTCGGGGAGGGGGGGGAAGGGGGTGTGTTTGGTTTGTTTGTTAGTTTAGGTTGGTTTTAAGTGCCAACGATTTACAGAAGCTGGGTTGATTCTCAGATAAGTGGATGTGTCAAAGCTAGACTACTAGTCAGTGACATTGCATCTGCACCCGTTTTTATTGTACATGTAAGCTCGGAGCAACAATCTTCAAGCTCTTCATTTCATGAAGGGGGTCCTAACAGCACTAAATATGTACACAAATAGCATTGTGGTAGCCTAATCTCGCAGAACTATTTGAAAAGTAGCATGGTATCCAAGTGAACTGCATATATTTTTGCAGAGCTGACAGGTATCATGTTGATGCCAAGGAAAACCAAACATGTAGGTGCAAAAGCAGCTGTCCAAACTGTACTCAAAGGTAAGAGACTGATGTTAACTTACTGTCTCCAGCAAACAGAGGAACCTGCAGCACCGTATCAAGTGAGAAATAAATACACAGGGAAAATTTTTAGTTCTAATAGAAAGGGATGGATCTCAACATAGGTGATAAAGCCAAAAGCTAAAATTGTGAAAGGCATAGGAAGGAGTTGAAAGAAATTCCACCATCTGCCATACGCACATTTGGGAAAAGAACTATAGATATCCACTGCATATAACTCAAAAAATAGAGGACACATTTCACACTGAACCACATATTTGCACTTTCACTAAATGCACCATTTTTATATAAGCATGCTGATGAGATTATCTGAAAAGAGGATTAAGAATGACTTGGTCACTTCAGAGGTCAGTGCTTTTTAGTATCAAATACACTGTTAAATAAGTAAATATCAGGTAATACACGTTGCAGGTAGGACATTGCCTATTACAAAGAAATAGCTCAGGCACAAACTAGCACTTTCCCCTCCCTGCATCTGAAACTAAAGGATTCTGAAGCAGCCAAAAAAATTTATGAGTTTTGCAGGTCTCTTCAGACACAGGTGTTATGAAAGGGAATTAATGAGTTCTTTTCCTAGAAAGTCAAGGTGTCTTAGTGTCTTCCCTATAGCTCGGGCCCATCAGGATGGATCTTTCTATTATTGTGAAAAGTCTTTTCTTTTAGTTTGAGCCGATTCCCCATTTGTGAAAGCCCCAGAGCAAGTTCTACACAACAAAGATGTGCATTTTACTAAAACCCAGCTGTTTATTATTTAGCACTCCCAACTTCTCTAAATTCTTGATATGGTTAAACAAAGATAAAGGGGGTCAACTACAATTACTCAAGTCCTCCCTCTCACGTTGAGAAACCTATTAGACATTAGACTTCAGAACAGCACTGTAATAACGGTAGCTCTACTGGAGTTAAAGGAGCTCTGCTATTTCATACAAGCTGATGATCCAGAACACAATTCAAATTGAATTAAAAAAATACTATACCCCATTTGGCCTGCCACAGCACTGACCATATATTTTGTAACGGGAGACTTAGAAAAGAAGGCATTTAGCAACATAAAACATATGCAAAAATAGAAAGGCTTTTAAGATTTGAAATCTGACGCTTGGAAATAAGAACAAAAGCTTTAATACACTCCCTACGTGCCGATTCATGCTGTTGCAGCTACTCTTTATACCTAGAGGGTCATTTGCTCAGTAACAGTTGTAAAGTGACAACAGCAAGCACTTTGGAAGTGTCTGTCCTTCCAACATTCACACATGGATACAAAAGCCAACCCCAATCTAATCAGTACGTGAACACCTAGGGCTCCAAGTCCAGTGCAAAGGATCTGTAGTGACAAGACAACACACAAGCAAGTGCTCAGTCATATTATCTACATTGAACACCCACTGAAGTCCTTGTAGAATGGCATGCAGAATGAGTACTTGCCACTAATTATCCTCCTCTTTTTTTTTTCCTACATATCAGATTCCCTTCCCCAACCTTTGTCCTCTGACATCCCATCCCCAGCTACTGAAAAAGAGATGCAGTCATCTTACTGTTTGTTTGTGTAGTTTAGCCCACTCGAGGGCTCCCATGTATAGACCATCCAACTGTGCAATAATATAGCCAGCATGCCTCCAAAAGGGGTCATCCTTATTATTTCTGATTTGTTGTCTTGTCCATTGATCTTGTTTCCTGCAGAGGAACAAACAGGTTGGGGTTTTCTTGGTTTTTGTTCTAGAGTATCATTGATAATGCAGGGAAGGGACAAATTTATTATGACCCAGATGATCCAAAACACCTTCCTAGTGTTCTGAGGCAAATCATGCTTTGGAAATCCTGCAGATATAAATGTTATATCCTCTGGGTGTAAACATTCAGATCCATGCAGCATACCTCTACCAGACTTTAGTATCAAAGAAAGAGCTGGACTCCACCTCTGTGAGGGACTGCTAGATCAGATCCAGCATCCCCTTATGGTCAGTAAAGGGAAACAAGCGTTTGATAGGTCAGATGAACCATTCCCTTTTAAATGCCTATTTAAGGATAAATTAGGCTGACCTTTGAAGACACTGTTTCTCTCCCCTACGTACAAGTGCAATGAAGGTGTGCTGCTGGTAGTACTCAAACGCTGCCTGAGAATCATTGCTATCCTCCCCCTGAGGAAAAGGTGGGAGGCCAAAACACAACCATCCCATGTGCCAAATCCAATGAAGAGGTTACTAGCCAAATAACCCAGGTTTGGAGCATGAGGCAACATTAGCTCAACAGACCCTAGGGGAAGAGCAACCAACATTACAACGATGTCCCAGCATTCCCCACTTTGCTGTGTACAAAGGGCCATGGAAGAGCCACAGTTGTTAGAGTAAGTCAGGACCAGATTCCAGCCTCTTCCATCCTCCTGTATCTATCTATCCATCCAGCATTACATACAGCAGCAAAAAAAGAGAGAGAATGAACCTGGTAAGGAAGCAAACTCTTCCAGCAGTCTGTGGGTGACAAAATCAGCCAGAATTAGCTTTCTGAAAGTAACAAGTATGTCAGAGGAAAAAGGGATATGGTCAGAGCACGCAGGGCTAAAGACTTTCACAATGCAGCAGTAGTGTTGCAAGAATACTATTAAGCGAAGCAGCAATGCAGGAGTCCAGGATATAGGCAACAGAAAAATTATACAAGGCCACCTAATATTTCCCCCATCCTCCAACAACGCATCTTGGGGGATACATCTGCTATGCTGAGTCATTCCGGGAAAAAACCCCATACATATTGATATGGTAGCTAGCCCATTTTTCTCACAAGGACAGCAATGCTGAAGAGTGATAGTAAGGAAGCACTGAGATTTTTTTCTTTCTCTTCTTTTTGGATAAGTTAAAACCAAACTGCTTTACGTATGTGCACCAATAACAATTAGTCAGATACATAACCCCTTGTGGAAAGCACAAGACAAGGGAAAGATGGAAAAAATAGTTCCCAGAAACGACCAAAGTTTCATGGAAGTATTTGTAATGGAAGAAAATATAAGTCTAAGGAGATTTAAACAAGTGGTAATCACAGTTGAGTTTCCCAGTACCTGGCCTGGTTCTTCTCCCACTTGTAGTTTCCCACCAGTGTAGCTGCATTATTTGAGCAGAATTACTTTTGATTTATAGAGCTGAAGAGAAAAGGGAATCAGGACTTTTGTGATTAGAACAGAATTTACGTCAGTGGTAGAATAAACAAAATTCTAACCTAACAGAGCAAGGAAAGGATACACCGTGCTAAAAAGATTAAGTGCCAAGAAACCACGTTGTTCAGTGTAACATTCAAAATATCAGCTTTTTAGAAAAGGATTTTGACTAGAATTACATTCAGAATTCATTGGCATTATCCACACCTCTTTGTAGCAATAGTTTTAAATATTTCTTTGAAATAATCAGAATTAGGGAAGGGCATATGCTGCTCTTCATGTTTAGCACTTTTTTTTCATAGTAACAGCATTCAGAGGGAAAGGAAGCATATATTTTCTTTAGCCCATAAGGAAGAGAATAAATAACCCTTGATAATTCTGTCACTCTCCACCCCCAAGTCTTGAATAATTTCTTTTCCAATAACTAAATACATACGCCATAAAGTTCTGAACTCCACGTCGAATGGTGGGATTCTTAATTAACTGTGGATACATATTTGCAGCATGGTCATACATATGCCTGAAAGAACAAGAGTAGCAGAAGTTATTCTTTTGCATCTACCCTTCCTTTTGCTTACCAACCCACTGGTCAATAAGCATTGATAGACAAGCACCACAGTCCACAAAATAAGCTTTTCCTAATCACAGAAATTACTACATATCTTTAATGCATGACAAACAGGAAAGGTAACAAATGGATCATTGAAATTTAACTTAAACAGCCTCGCTAATACCTGCTGAAACTGCTGTACAATGGAAAGAGAAGCAAGAATGAGATTGAACTACTTCACAGCAAAACTTCACATTCAGGGAATAGTTGTAGGCCAGAACCATCTTGGAAGCCTTAGCACATTAATTAAAGTCACAACAAAAACAGTTTACTGGAGAGCTATTCTATTTGGAACCAAGAAAACAGAGGTGAGAATGTAATTTGCTGATTCAGTTGTGAAAGACAATTTCAGCCTGAAATCTAGCAGGTTTTACTTACCA
The DNA here is from genome assembly GCF_011004875.1 of Balearica regulorum gibbericeps. Lineage (NCBI taxonomy): Eukaryota > Metazoa > Chordata > Aves > Gruiformes > Gruidae > Balearica > Balearica regulorum. Next base: position 55,037,909 of record NC_046184.1, read on the forward strand.
TTAACCATGTTCCTTCCTTACCAATTAAGCTAAATATCTCTATTTTAAAGCGTGTATATGTTGATCCTACATGTTCCCACAGAAACTCCCTAAACAGATTCAACTTATTGGAGACCAAAATTATTGTGATGTTTTTTGTTGAATTCAGTTAGCTGTTTCATTCCCATTAACTAAGAGAAACAAAAGCTGTACAGTTTTTTTGGTTGGTTGATTGGTGGGTTTTTTTGATTGTTTTGTTGAAGTGAAGCACTTTACATTTCAAGATGAAATCAACTGCCAAAAATTGCTCAGGATCCCAAAAGTTAAAATTACCCTTCCATTTTAGGTCAAATGTAATTCTCTGGTTCAAGCCAAAACAGAACTTTTGGATTTTTTCATTCTGTTCATTTTTTTTTTTTCCTATCAACATTTCATAATTTGGGTCAATTTTTTTCAGCCACTGAATAAAAAAAAATTTAAAACATAAAAAGAAGGAGGGAAGAGAAATACTTAATTCTAGGTGGAAATCAGCAGAAAATTATTTCACTGAGGTCTGGAATCAGTAGAGCTACATCAGTCATCAGTAAAATTAGCTCCTACCAAGTGCCGAGAGAAAGAAAACAGAACTAACATACCAGCCTCAAGGAAAGCAGGACAGAATTCCCTATATTAAAACTCACAAGGCCAACCTCCTTCAAGAGGGATGCAGATGGGAGCTCTTCCCAGTTTCCCTTAGAGCATAATTTGAGAATATAGCCAGAGATGATTGAATGGTTTGCTGATAATTAGAGAATCAACCATTGACCTTCTCCCCTCTCTTTCTGTCCCCTGTCCCATTCCCAGCTGTTCAAGTACTTGATTGCATGACCCTGCTGCCTTAGCTCTGGTACCTTGCAGATTGCCAAATCTGTCAGTACACATTCAGGCAAAACACTAGCCCAGCAAAAAAGGGAATATATTTTCCTGGCAGTTTGTAGTTTGATTTAGGTTTTTATGTAGACACATAAACAACAAAGGTGGTGCAAGAAGACAGCTATCTACTGTGTTAGTAAATGAACTGATGCATGAAAGGGTCTGATCAGTGCCAGGGCAGACAAGTTGGGTGGAATTGGATCTGCGGAGAAAGGAGCTGGGACAAGAGAGGGGAACATTCAGCAGCTTTGCACTATTATACCTTTCAAGAAACTGCAGCTATAATATCAATTTTAGTTCTAGAGTTTCCTGTCTTCCATTTAACACAAAACTATATGCCATAATCATAACCTACTTCTTGAAGAGGACAATAAAGTTGAAGAAACAGATCAAAAGTCTCCACCCCTGCAATCACAGAGAATTTGACAAATAAAAATTCCAGGTAATTTTAGGAAGTATAGAGTATGTTACGCTATAATTTCCTACAAGTCAGAGCTCTCATGGCACTAGAGAAGAGGAGCAAACAGCACGAGACAGTCCATCTGGCAGATGGTCTTTTAGGGATGAGAAACACTTGAGGATAAAAACCAGCCAGGATACTACTCTAATCACTGCCTGGGCCAGGACAGATGATCAGGCTTCCAGGTTCAACCATCAGCTCTACTCTCCATTTTGCACTCAAAGGTTATGCAACACAAGGCAGATTTTACACTAGTAGTATCTTTAAGCTATGATGACTGATGTAGAGACTGGATTAGTTTAGAATCAGGGGACTGAAAAAAGCTTCTTTAATGGCCTTTCTCCTACGCTATCAGAGGACATACAATTCCTGGAATTGATTTTTCTTTTTTAAATACCCAAGGTTATTGAGAATTTTTCCCCTAGTTGCTCTGGGGTTTTTGTTTGTTTTTTTTTTGTTTTGGTTTGGTTTTTGGGGGTTTGGTTTTGGTTTTTTTGCTTTAACAAAGCTTCTATGTGCATGGCTTGCACGTTTTGTAAGGGTATTATCCTCTGAAGTAAATTGGATCATTATAGTAAGGTAAGGCTTTGCAACTGTATCTAAGACCAAATGCAAGGCAATTACAAAGCTGGGACAGGAATTCAAAGTCCAAAAACAGCAAAGCAGAGCCCTGCTTCTTCAAATTAGAGAGGAAGATGACAGGACTCAGGTCAGCTGAGGTTATATAAAAAAAAAAAAGAGTACAATTAATGTTGCTTCAAATTTAAATACTGCTCTTAGGCACCTGGCATCCCCCAATTGGAACTGATTAAAAGTATACGCTTAACATCACAGATTTGGATGTGGTCTGCCATTGCCAAAGTAAAGTGACGCCTCATTAATGCTTCTCTGTGTGTAATGGGGGAAGAGAATTCATACTCAAGAAAACCAAAGCAAACATCTTTGGCTGGATGATAGGACTGGACCTTACAGAGAGGTGAGAGACTGAGGATAAAAACAAATGTCTGGATCTCCAGACACCACAGACACTAGAATTAGATTTATCCCACCTCTATGTGTTTTCAAAATAGACAGCTGCTATCTGAATTAGGTGCCAACACTAGAAAGATGAATCATGCTCTAGAAAAGGCTTGTGTTTCTACCCTTGCCAGTAAACGGGTCTGACTAGCTTAGCTATTGCTTTTTCTACCACTGACTTATACAGCTAGAGCCAAAATTAATTCTTCCCCAGTAATCTCAGATAAGACAGTCCCAGCATGTTTTGTATTTTGATTTTTTTTTTTAACCTGGTTGTCTTACATTCTGCTTAGGTTCCTATTCAGGACAAAGCATACACTTTTAAGAGAGATGTTTTGTCGCTCTTTTGCTCACATGGTGAGGCCTAGCTGTGTCTAAAAGCCCTCCTTCATGTCCTAAGTGTAATGCAAGAACTGAGCTAGCTGAGAATTCCTGAAGGTCTCCAAACTGCAGGCACTGTCAAGTTGGAGCTCCTGCTCAACAGACAGCTTCTGCAGGAACCTGTACAACTGGGGTCAGGCATGCAACATATCCTTCCCATTAATGCATCACAGAGCTCTTCCTAGTAGGACTTCAGGGTTTCTGCAAAGACACCCCCCCCCGGTCATTTCTACTTCATGAAGTCATTATCACAAATGGATGCAAAAGAGCTGGAGACCCTGGAGTTGTTCAGGCTACAGGTAGCAATGTGCTAGAGGGCACTTCAATTACCAGGCATGCCCAATGTTTTCACAGTGGAGGGCCGTGCCACCTCAGGTGGTGCTTGTAGAGGCAAGTGACACAAGCGTCTTCACTCTAGTAGCTAAGCGGTTTTTGATCCAAGTAAAGCCTTCCTCACAGCCAAACACATTGTTACACACTTCCTTGTCGTTACCAAGTTTTTCAGAAGGAAGGTTGAGCGCTGTGCAGCTACTGTGGGCACTGATGTGTGCAAAAGCAGAGAGTGTTTAGAGACACCTTCTCATAAAAGAAGTCACCATGGTGCTAGAGACTTTCCCTGAAGAGAGCCGGAATGGGTAGGGCAGTCTGATGGGAATAAGTTACAGATTGGGAAAGAATGTTTCCCGGTTTTACTTCAGAAGACTTGTGTAACTGTCCCAAATAAAGAACATCTGCCTGCATGTTAATTAGGATTTGTGAATCTCTAGGCAAGACAAAGAAGGAGAAATGGAGCTCTGAGAGCCATCTTAACATCTGCAAACTTAGTGAGTTGTCACTACTCCTGCAGTTCAAGAAATTGCAGACACACTGTCTAAGAGGATTCATGAGCTGCAGTTTGCTGAATAAAAAACCACCAAGGTCATGCAGCTAAAACCTGAAGTAATAGGTTCTCTGTCTTCTCAAGGGTCAGAAGACTACATCACTAATTCATCTTTGCTCCTCAGCTGGAGTACTTTCAATAGGTATTCTTAGCTTCAAAGAGAATCCCTCTTTATCCAAAATGGCTTTACATGACCTGACAGAAAAATTCATAATCCCCAGTAAGAAATATGCTTCCACTGCAGATACAGATGTACGATGGTGCAAAGACATAGCCAAAACCCCAATTCAGATGATATGTGTAATATTTGATAGCCATTTTAATGATAGTAAGCATTTTCAGGTTTTGCACTATCAGAGGATTTGTCAGTGGATTTCCTCAGAAAAGAAAGTCTTTGGCTACTTCTGGTTTTGCATCTTAACCCATACTCACACGTAAACTCCTTTAAAACAGTTGAGTTTCCCGCTTCACTTAAAAGCCAAAGTCTCAAACCCTACCTTTCCAAATTGATACAAACCCACACTTCACTTTAAAATCTGTGTTCATTACTATTTCCACTATATCCACTTCTCTACAAAGGGCCACTCAGTGCTGGACTGGTAGCCCTCCAGTAACAACAGCTAGGGCTAGAAACCAGCCTCAGTAAGCACCTGGCCTGAAGAAGGCAAAAGCCTTGAGCAGAATAACTTACAAGTACCTTCACTTCTGTGAATCTTCACTTAACACCTGGGGAAAAAACAAAGGGGAAAAACTCCCTCTCCTAAACCTAAGCATAGACTAAGACATCAGATTGTGTCTGCAGGGACTTTGTTTCATATTCAAACCATGCTTAAAGGAATGAACATATACTTAAATTTGTTTAAAAGACAGTCAGGAAGACTTATAAATCTACTCTGGAGGCAGAAGAGGAACACGACGTGGGTTGTTCCTACTAGAACATCTAAATACTTGCCATCTAATTGGCCTTAGCATGGATTGGGCTTTCTGTGTAGCAAGACAAGCTTTAAGCTGAACCACTTAGAGATTAGTACACCTTGGTAAAGCCTTAGTGGAAAAAAAAAAAAAAAAAAAACCTGTTGAGCAACACCCAGTTTTAACAATATTCTAAATGTAATGCTAGCATCCCCCAGATCCATACATAGTTTACGTAAACTGACTGAATAGCACATGACAGTAACCTCTCATGCCAAATAATCCTACAACATACATCCAGATCTCACGTACTTAATTTTCTTTCCTGCCTAGAGTACAGGTTGTGCACTCAGAACTCCAGGTTTCCTTTGCTCCTTCCCTCAGAAGCATTTTGTTATTGACAAGTATTACTTTATTGACTTTCCTTTATACTCTGGAGAGGCAGCTAGCTCTCTGGAAAGTCTACTACAAAGTCACATTAACATATCATATGATCAGAGAACTATTCATACATCTTAACTGATCTTAAAATGTCTTACTAATTAAATTAGTATCATCTTGTCCAGCAGCCATATCTGACAATTGTTCAGTCAACCCTCCCCTGCTGGCCTGTTTAACGCAGTCTATGGGTATTTACTTCAGTGTTCTGGAAGCAAAGCTGGTGAAGCCAAATGCATGTCACTGCATCCATCACAAGCATCTCCCAACTACTCCCCAGCCATGCATCATGATTTGGGAATTTTTCATTTCCTATGACTAAGTTGATAGAGGAAAAAGATGGAGCTTGTTCAACAAGCAGCCACAGGTCATGTTCTTAGCTGTATCACCAGCTATATCCTATCAGCTCGCATGTCATAGTGCCATTCTGTCTTCCAACTTAGTCAAGGAAAGAATAGGGTTTGGTTTGAGGGTTATTTTTTTTTGGTCAGTTGTTGGTTTGGGTGGTTTGGTTTTTGGTTTTTTTTAGGAAAAAATGCTCTGGATTCATAACAAGTACAAAATTCTGTCAGTTTTCATAGATCTGCATTGTGGGAGAGATTCAGTCCCTCAACTTCTCTTCAAAGGGCTTTCAGGAGTACACTGACCCTTCTAGACACAGCAGTCTACCTTCAGGCCTATCAGTGTATATATATTTTTTAACTTGTCCAAGAGAGACTAAACTCAATGCTGTGAGGTTTCAGTATCTGTTCCCCAGCAGTTTCTTGACAGTGCTTGCTGAAAAAGGTCCTCAAGGAAGCCCTGCAGCCCTTGCTAGCAACATTTCTCCTTGCCTGACCTGCTCTCAATTGTCTCATCTGTTGTTGGTCAGTCACCTAACTATAGGCTGGGGAAACGTCCTCTTCTGTCATTCTTGTATTTATGTATGTATGAGAATCTGTTGTGATTGAAAAATGCCTTTCATGTCAACTGTTACCTCACTGTATCGTTCACCTTTCTGTAAACTCTTCTTCCATTTTTATCAGCAACTCACAATCAATTTTTTTTTTCTGCTACCCCCTTTATAATTCTTTACACTGTAGGGCTTACACACTTCCTTACACATTATTCTGTGATTACATTACTTAATCAGTAATATAGATACAGTACTCATCTATCCCACCAAGGTGTTAGGAGAGCCTGCAGGATGAGAAGAGGGCATATCTTGATCCCATAATGAAGAAGCTATACTTCATACCTGCTACTAACTAAAAGAACAGTACATAACTGCAAAATGTATGGTTAGTTTAAATGGATAGGAATTAAGGGAAATGAAAAAACAAACAAAAATAAAATAAACTCACAAGTACAGAAATCCACTGGAGGTGGAAGTTGAGTTGCTTCCTAAGGTACTTACGGAGCTGTGAGATAGCCTTCCAAGAAGCCAGCTGCATACATGATATCTTCATTCCTTAAGGTCTGACTGCCATAGCCTGCTCTGATCTCCAGAACTCCCCAACCCGTTGTCTGTATAGTGTTATTGTAGAAACCATAGGCATCTCCACTCCTGTCCAGTGTATTCTTGACCTGAAGTGTTTTTTCAGCTCTATTCCAGTACACAGTTGCATAGCGGATTTCTATGGTGAAGAAGAAAGTGTGCAAGGGAAACAAACAAACATGACTAGGTATTTGCTATCTGATACTGAAATGTCATGACAATATTTTGGCAATTTAAAAAAGTTAATTTGATAGCTTTCCATCAGGTTTAGTTCTACCATGGAGAGCAACACTAATGTTAACATAATGAAAAGTTGCACGAGAATTGGAGTTTTACCAAGACAAAAGTTTACAGCTAAATATTCTCATGGTACTCTTTTGGAAATTATCTAAAACTCTTTCAGTTTACAGCTCCAACATAGCTGAGACTTGCCATAAAATTTAGAAGAGTATTTCCTTACCTGGCCCAGAAAAAAAAAATCTATACAAACCTTACTGAAGTAACTTTAGAAGACAGCATGCCTTAGCAAGTGCAAAGGAGAAGCTACTGTTGACTTTGTTCTCCACCTGAAGATTCAAAAGGCTACAGAAGTTTTCTACACTGTCTTTCTGGGCAACTAATCCTGGAGATGGCATTACTGAACAGGAGCACTAAAACTCTGTAGATCACAGGCTTAAGGACAAAAGCACCACAGGCATGCAATCCTTTAAGACACACAATTCCTATCACCCAGCTGCAATAGAATCGATTCCAAGTGTGAAATGAACAGGAAGGAAGGGCACTAGACTGCTCAGAGTTCTGCTTGGACTGCTATTTAAGAAACATTCCTCATTAGCTGGATTTTAATCCCGCTGAGCTGAAGAACAAAGAGCAAGGTAAACCGTTTTCCAAAAAAAAAAAAAAATCCCACAATTCTAATTCAACCTTCCCTAAGATGGCACCTGATTACATCAGATATCTATTGATGACCATTCAAATCACTACTATAGTGATTGCAAGTGAAAAGAGTTCAAAAAATCATGAAAAATTCTTTTTAAAGTTTTAAGGGATAATAAACACTCATAAACACTTTCAACTGCTGAGAAACTAGCAATGTTTTTATTCCCCTGACCCTTCTCCAATATGTAGCAACTAGTCCTGCCAGTTTATAGCAGGAAATTACAATTTGGTTACTAGTCCTCACAATTCATTTTGTGCATCATGCCCACAACAGATCCAAAATAGAGAGCTAGATCTAATTCTGGATGAGGTATGTGCTTAAGCAGCTAGCTTGATTTCAAATTAAGTGCACTCACTTTATTCAGTACTCTAAAACATAAGGAAGCTAGTTTTATGAAGAGCCATGATGCATTTGAATAAAAAAGCAGAAGCTTTCCAAGAACCGAACTCTTTCTCCAACTAATCACTTTTTCACATAGCAGTTACTCAGTTTCTTTAAGACAGTTTCCATACATTTTACCAGACTGTTGAATAATCTGTCATTCAACAGCCAGAAAGCTGTTCCCTCCTTGTGTTCCAGCAAGAAGAGCTAAAACTGTTCATTACCAACAATGACAAAATGGTTGAGGTTGGAGGGGACCTCTGGAGGTTATCTTGTCCAACTTCCCTGCTCAAGCAGGGTCACCTAGAGCAAGCTGCGCAGGATCGTGTCCTCGTGACTTTAGGTATCTCCAAGGATGGATTTTTACAACCTCTCTGGGCAACCTGTACCAGTGCTTGCTTCCCCTCATAGTAAGAAAGCGTATCCTGATGTTCAAAGAGAACCTCCTGTGTTTCAGTTTGTGCCGTCCGGTCCCATCACTGGGCATCACTGAAAAGAACCTGGCTCCATCTACTTTACACTCTCCCTTCAAGTATTTTTACACATTGATAAGATCCCCCTTGCGTCTTCTCTCCTCCAGGTGGAGCAGTCCCAGCTGTCAGCCATTCCCCACAGGAGAGATGCTCCAGTCCCTTACTCACCTTCGTAGCCCTTTGCCACACTCTCTCCAGTAGCTCCAGATCTCTCTTGTACTGAGGAGCCCAGAAATGGACCCAGCACTCCAAGCATTTCCTTACCAACGCTGAGCAGAGGGGAACGATCACCTCCCTCGACCTGCTGGCAACACTCTTCCTGATGCAGCTCAGGAGACAGTCATCCTTTTTTGCCATAAGGGCACATTGGTGGCTCACGTTCAACTTGGCATCCACCAGGACCCCCACGCCCTTTTCTGCAAAGCCACTTTCAAAATGGTCAGCCCCCAGCATATATTGGTACATGGGGTTCTTCCTCCCCGGGTGCAGGACTTGGCATTTCCCTTTGTTGAACTACACAAGGTTCCTGTCAGCCCATTTCTCCGGCCTGTTGAGGTCTCTCTGAATGGCAGCATTACCCTCTGATGTTTGAGCCATTCCTCCCAGTTTTGTATCATCAGCAAACTTGCTGAGGGACACTCTGCCCCATCACCCAGATCATTAAGGAAGATGCTGAACAGTATTGACCCCTTGCATACACCACTAGTTACTGGCCTCCAGCTCTGTACCACTATGTCAGTCTTCATGATGTACTAGAGACTTCTCATTTGAACAGGAAAAGCATTAGCAAGAACAGATTTTTAATAGGGAAGGAATTGGTGTGGGGTTTTTTCCCTTCTATGAATAGAAGTTTTTACATGAATCTCTATTTAGAGATGAAGTCAGTTCAGGGACTTGGAACACAGTGTTTAAAAACATGTTTTTCATCTGCCAGGTACTGAGGCTATTTAAAGGACTGAGACATGACAAATTCTGGATATCTCCAAGCAGCTGTAATCTTTTTTTTCTGTTGTCTCCTTAACTATCTTCTAGTAATACATGGGGTAATTGCTGCTTTAGCTTAAGCATAAACATGGGAATCACTCAGACTGAAAAAAAAAAAAATCTATAAAAGAACAGACTGATAAGGGTCATCACCAAAAAGAGCCAAAGGCCGTCTTACAAAGCTAAAGCTCACATAAGCAAAGAGGTCAGGGAAAGGGAGGTCCTGTGAAAAAGTGGTACAAGGGGTTGGTGCAGAACAGAACTAACCTGCCCAGCAGTAAAGAGAAAGGTTGATTCCCAAGATGCCCACTGCAGGGTGGAGGAGAGACAGGCCACGTGCCCAGTACACAAAGACAGCTGAGGAATGGGTAAAAAGAGCAAGAACAAAATAGGGAAAAAGATGATCTTCCCATCCTTTCAGTAGGCTGTGGAGAGGTGGCAAGTAGTCAAGAGGAACCAGGGCAGCTGGGTATTGTTGTTAGTGCCCACACACTAAATAGGTAAGTCAAAGAAACTTTGTTCTGCCTAAAGCAAAACAGGCGTTGCTTTCTTTTTTGAAAGAAGGCTGATGTCAGTGCCAGACAGACTGATCTGACACAGGTATTCTAACACGGCAGGCTCTGTTTCTTTGTTTTATGCTCTGCCAGAGCATGAACATGCAGAGCTATTTTCAAAAGTCAGAACAAACTTTAAAATTACCCTTGGAGTTTGCCCTGCCCCAACTTCACTATATGACAAATTTAAACTGAAGAAAACCAGGACTAGAAGATGGAAGAGAAGGGGAAACATTAAATTACAGGATAATTTGCAAGAAACCTGGAGAAGCCTTTAGAGGAACAACATCAAGGTAGCTCTGAGATGTGGCTTAACAATAAAACTGGAAAAGACCATTTGCCATTACTGGTTCCCCTCCCCCCAAACTCATTCACTCATTGTCCCATTTTACCTCATTAATTTTTATGTCTGTTTCTGCACATCTAATTGCCCTGGTCTAAAGTATCAAAATACCTACATACAAAATTGCTATGTTTATTTCAAAGAACATATAATCATACAGTAATTGTTATAATTTAGAAGATAAGTCTTTATCTTGCTACAGATGGAGTTAAAACTATAAGCTTATAAATCTCTGTACACTTAAAACACGCTTACACTACAACGTAATCTAACCATTTGCTATCACCCAATCTGTTACAATTTTTATCTGCATTCATCTAAACTAGCAGCACCACCTTTGCCAAGAAAGCCATCCAGAACTGAAATATAACATGGAATATAGATATACAAGAAACTGCACATTTCCAAACAATCCCCTACGTGTCCTGCAACAGGAACCTTCCCCTTGAATAATGCTGGCATTTTTATATTTATTTTTGAAGGGTGAGGCAGGGGCCCTGGCATTTCTTATCCCAGCAGTTGTACTGGTAACTTCTTACATATGAATCAAATGCAACATCACCGTGAATCTAAAAGTCATCCTTTTATCATCAAAGTTAGACTACCCAGTGTGTTTCAGCCTATTGCCTGCTCTCTGGACTCTGAAAAACAAAACAGACTGTGATAATCTGTGGCTATTCCATAACAGTATTGCTTAGAATAACCTAAATAACAAGCCAAAGCACACGCTATTTACTGCAATGAATGACTCCAAATCCCAGGGGATACGGTAGGTCAGTGGAGTCACTGTTCCCCTACATGCAACCAGCCAGCCAGGAGAACTGCATGGCACCAGCGATGTGCAGTTCCACCACAACCACCAGTGTGCGGCATGGTGGGAGACAGAAGTGGAGAAGTGCAAGAACAAAACAAGCCTGGAAATAAACAAGAGTTCCTTCTCCCTTCTGCAGTCAGTAGGGACTGGGAGGAACCTTTCCTGAAAATGACTATTTTTTAGATACATCAATGCTTCTGCCAAATAAAGATCCAGACACAGGGACTATAGTTGGGAGAGTGCTGGAATTTCTTCAGCAAGTTGTAAGTATCTCCTTTCTCCCAAGACTATACCCTAAATAATGGAAAAAATGAAGATATTCCAGCCCTGGCTAGGAGATGGTGGCAGTCCCCTTGGTTTTCAGGTTGAAATGCCAAATCTGTTCTCTGCCTTTTTGGCTCAATACAGACATTGCCAAGGTTATGTTAAAAGCAGAGCTTGTCTTTTATTTGGTGGCAGCGGGAGAGTGGAAATACTTACGTGTAATACTTACATGAGAATATAGAGAAAGCAATTAAAGTAAATACTGAGAGGACTGAGGCAAGATAAAAAAAAGAAGAAATCAGATGCTGAAGAGAACATGAGAGTAGCAGTAACTTGTAATGAAAGAACAGAACAGACAGAGAAGATGAGGAAGAAAAGCAAAGAGCAGTATAGCCAATGGCCCAAGACCATCTAACACACACTATTTGATAACTGCCACTAGTATTTATTAAATAAATTACACCTACAAAAATAACGCCTGACATGCCTTAAGAATGCCAGTAAAATTTGTTAGGCAATACGCAACAGCTGCTTTTCCTTACGCTTTCCCAGTCATAAGTTGGTTTTAAAACATAGATATATCTAGGTAGACTACTGGATTTTCTAATTAGATAAATTAACAGAACTCTCTTTTCCTTGCAGATGAAAGAGCTACAAGATTTGGAGGTGAGAATTAATATTCATATTTTTCCTTAGTCTGAGATACAAGCTAACTCACAAGCAATGAAGCACTGGTTAGGTTGCATGTAACAAGCCAAATTAACAACTGTGAGCATCTCCTAATAATAGAAAAACCACTGGCTTCCTTAACTACTAATTTTTATCTATATTTTACATGCCTATTTTTATCTGTGTCTGTTCAAAGGTGAAGCTTTTTTCTAAAGGTGTTCAGACGTACTTCATAGATTCCACCTATGCATTTTCTGCTAAATAAGGAAGCTATCACTCTACCGTTTCACTGAAAACTAGTTTTGCACAACTTAAAGGCAAAAAACATAGCACAAAGTCGCACATCTCCCATTTTCATTACACCCTTTCCTACAGCTAATGTTCAGTAATAAAGATTATATTAGCACAGTATAGCATCTAAATATTTCAGGTCAACCATAGTAAGGAGCATCTGACGTTTCTGTTCAAATTTGTAATTTGATAGAGCTCATCCTATTTTCCCATTAAAAAATTTAGAACCATCCTTTTAACTGTTTAAAAAAGTTTTATACCTTCAAAGTACAATTGAGATTTCAAAGTACAGTTATGATTGCAATCCATTACAAAACAAACATTAATTACTTCAGGACTTCTTTGGAGATTAGCTTAAACCACACAAGAACTTAACACGAAACCCAGTAATTTTCAATTAAAGGAGTAAATGCTTTCTTGTTCTCCTTGAATATAAGCTGTTTGCATTTGCTATTCTACTGGCCTTAATTCATCCCATTTCCTCATACAATTCAGGTCTAAGTAATTTTTCAATTTGCCTCTAACAGGCCTGTCGTTATTCAAAGCCTAATCCCCTGATTTGTGCTTACATGAGAGAAGCAATATTCAAATATGAACTACAAATTAAGAGTTTGAGTCTTGTATGGTTTTCACATTCACAAGGATAATTACTAGTAAAACTTAGCTGATGCAGAAAACTTGTCAAAACAGTTACAGGTCCCCAGTATAGGTCACCCACAGAGGAAACAAAAATAATTTCAAAAGTTGCTTCACTAACCTCATAGTCCCTAAATTTAAGTCATTTTTACGAGAGAACATGCTCTAGAAAATTTCCAAATAGTACAATGAAGAATCTTCAAGGCATTCAAAATGCCAAAGAACAATGAACAGATTTTTTAAAATAAATAAATAAATATAGATAATTCACAGTGCTGAAGGCCAAGTTTACTCCACTGAATAGCCTAAAGGCATTTCTATTTGCTACTTAGTAGTTTTCTACCAGTACTTTAATTATGATGTGAGGAATCAGTCAGGTATTAGCTGAAATTACTTCATACCCTAAACTTCCTTTCACTCCCTCTGCATGATTCATGGTTGACCCTTCCTTCAGTCCTGCTAATATAGTACTAAAAGTTTTTGCCAATTCAGGTAAGGTTTGAAAAGCAAGTTTCCAAGATGAGGTAGGACCATCGACAAAATGAGAAGCTTGTCACATTTTGGACATTAAACTGTTACCTTAATTTCTCCTTGTTTTGCAGCTATCAATAAATTAACTAGGAATTTCCTAGAAGATAAGCACTGAATCCAGCCCTTCAAGATCTTCAGAATTCATTGAAAGCAGCAGAAGAGGGAGATACTCTCCTTCTGAGATACGCTCCCCAACAACCTTACTATTACCATTAGTACAAATGACATCCAGAATCCAATGGGCATTGTGCTCTAAATAGTTGCTGTCACTAACTTTTACTGATCCTCCAAAAGCAGCTTTACTTTCACATACTCCACACTTGCTCAGCATCTCTTAAATTCCCTCTTTCAGCAAGTCCTTTCTTTGTCCTTCCAGTTGCTGGTAAACCTGTTTCTGACTTTTAAAATAAAAATTTTTTTTTTAAAAAATCCTACGTTCATACCTGACTGGCATGTCTTTTCTAGCACCTAGTTAGCTACCCCAGTGTGTGTCCACAGGTGCAATACTCCTCAAACACACCAAGGAGAAAGCCAATTTTTAAGTGGGAAGCCAAGATTCTATAGAAACCTGTGAAGCTCACCAAAATGTACCGTTATGGCATTTGCCAAAGTCTGCTCGCATCCAAATCTGACTCTGAAGTTGCAACAAGAATAAAGGTCCAAAATCAGGAGACAGAAAAGCTACAGCAGTTCACAGAGGAAAATCAAAAGTGTTATAAAAGTTTCAGTTATTGAATTACCCTGATTGGAGCCTTACAACTTTGAAAAAGTATATTATGCAAATACACAATGAAAAACAACCATGAGCACAAAATTAGCATGAAGTGGTATTTGTACCATAAAAAACAACTTCCAAGTTAATCTGATATTGGTGAATTACTCTAATGGCGACGCAAGTTCTTCTACTCAGAACTAACGTCAGATCATGCACGGGTACAAACTCTGAAACACAGACAATGACCTATACCCACAAGCTAGCACTAAAACTCTGATAAAGATGCAAGTTGCACCATGCTGTAGGCCACAGCACCAAATCGAAGTGTCCAACCTAAATGACTCCCGTGCATGCATATTACATTAAAATCCAGCACTCTAGGCAGCTTTCCCATCTGTTAAATTCTTAGTTCGGTTTCCCCTCGCCCATTCCGGGAACTGGAAAGATGTTCTGAAAGCCTGCAGGAATGAAGCGCCAGCACTTAACACCCACGAAGCACCACGGCCGAGCCTGCCCCAGCCTGCGGGCCATGAGGTGCTGCCGGAACAAGCCCATGAAGCAGTCGGGCCCCTCTCCGGCCCGCAGGGTCCCTGCGGGACGCAGGGGCTTAACAGCCGCGACGGCCCTGACACCGCCGGGGGACGAGACCCGCTCGCCACCTCGCACCCGTCTCCAAGGCGGCACGGGGAGCCTTTCCGCCGCCCCCGCCCCCCCCCGCCCCCCACCCCCCCCGGAGCCAGCCGGGGAGGAGGCGCAGCGAGGAGCAGCTGCTCAAGGCGAGGCGCGGAGCTCGGCGGGTCCCCCGGGGCGGGCCCGAGCTCGGTGAGCTGCCTCCTCGGGAGCCGCGGCTGAGCCCCGGGCCGGGCTCCACCGGTGACAGGCCCTCCCGGTCGCCTGGCACCCCCGGAGCTAGGGGGCAGCCCTGCTGCCGGCCTCGCCGCCCGCCCGCCTCGGCGAGGTGACTCCGGGGCAAGGCCACCCCTGCCGCCCCCTCAGGGTCACCCGGCCGGCTAACCTTCCACCCACCCCCCCCCCGCTCACCTCACCTGCTCGACCCCCCGCCGCCGCCCACAGGAGGACGAGCCAACAGCAGCACACACCGCCGCCGAACCAGGCCATGCTGCTGCTGCCCCGCACCTCCTCTAGGCACCGGGAGGCGGCGGGACTTTATAAACTTCCCTCGCTCAGGGCAGGTCTCGCCGCTGCCCCCGCCTTCTCTGGCGCCCGCCCCGGCACCGGCACCCCGTGCTGAGGGTAGCCCTGCTGAGGCGAGGGCTGTTCCCCGCGCCGACCGCCCTCTCCCCTCCGGCTCCGGGATGTGCTCCGGGGGGGGGCGGGCAGCGGCGGCGGCTTTTCACACCGAGCTTCCCGCCCGAAGTGTCGCGGCGGAGGCCTCGAGGAAGCTCTGTGCCCAGCCGCCTCACAGCCTGGCGTGTTGGTGGTGATGGCAGAAGGTGTCAGGGAAGGTGTTGAGTAAAGCTGGGCAGCAAGCCCAGGGCCCTGGCATCTTTTTGACCCTGGTGCTTGTTTGGAGCCCGCAAGGCCTGGCCAGGATGTGGGGTTCGCTCCACTCTAGCTGGCTTCACATGGCTCGAGGCTGTGAGGAGGGAGCCCCAGGCTGGCGCCTGCTGGGGCACTGGGCCTGCCAAGGGTGGTGAACCAAAAAGGGGTGAAGGTTTGTCACCGAAATTCGGGAATAAAAGAAAACTCCTTAACACCAATTTAGCATTAAGAAGCAGGCATTTCCTTTATTGCAGCGCTGGGTGTCAGGAGGATAGTTCCTCAAATCAGGCCCACCTAATGCTGGTTCTCTTGTCATATTTATACACACATGTTACAAAGATTACAAAGTGGTACGCTCCCCATTACAATAATTTGTTCATATTTCTTCGCCTAGTATGCAAACTAGAACGCATGCTCAGTTCCTTTCTCCGCCTCTATCTTTTGAGTCGGTCGTATAATTTGGGTAGGGGGCTTATGGGCCGGTGGTCGTGGGGACCCTGGTCCAAATTACCTTTCCCCTAGTTTCTCAATACTTCGGTGTTGGTAATTGTCTGCTATATGCCTTAGGAAGATAAGGATGCTCCTGGAGGCAATTAGTGTCCTCCCTTTCTGAAAAGTACGTACATAAGGACCTTGAAGTGTCTTGTAGCTCCTTCTTTTTATCATGATGTGTAGTAGGTGCTCATTCTAAGAATCGTTAGCCTTCTACCTAAAATAATAATGAATAGTTTCTTAACACATATAAGTAGGCCTTCGTTAGAGGCCTATCTTTTTTGCTACAGGTTTATCAGGAAAGGCCCCTATAAAGCAACAGGAGTTAGGTGGTGTCTTATCAAACTGCGTTTTACATCAGAGGAAGAGCAGCTTTTGGCCCTGTTGAGAGCAACAACTGTGTGTCCCAGCAGAAAAGCTGAGAGACGGTCCTTTTCTTAGAGTTTACAGATAGGGACAAATTCCCGTGGGGTCTTCCTCTGCCCCCATGTTTCAGATAATTTTGAGATGCTGTCTTCTCCTCCAGTGTGCGATATTCTCCCACTGTCCTAAAACAGCCATTATTAGGACTTTGTGTTTTGGTAATTGTTTAAGATACAGTTAAAATTTGATACCGGTGACTGTAATAGCCTCATATACCGAGGTCACATGCCAACCAGTTCAGGCCAAATAGCACGACTTGGCCTCAAGCCCAGGGTAAGAGGACTAAAACTACTCCCAGCGGCAGGGATCCTGCCATACTCATCGCTGTTTTGTTCTGGGCTATGTTTCACTAAGAGATAAGGATAAAACACAGTGCTGTTAGGAGGTTTTTGTGCCTCTCCAGTGAAAAATAACTCTTAAGTGTCTAATCATAAATGGATGCTGTGCTTGTTTTGGACAAATATTTTCCAAAGGTTTTTCTAAATGAGAAATTCACCTCTGTCACATGCTGCCCTCAGTTTGACTGTTGGTGAAGTAAAATACGAAATTCTATTTCCCTGTATAGGATTACCACAGGGGAAAAAAGAAGTATTTACAACAAGATTCTCTGTGCACAAGTGATGGGCATGGCCAGGAATTAGAGGCACATGCAGCCTAGGATAGAGACCACAAATACACAATGCTGAAACAGAAGGGGAGTGCAGATGCGTGACAAAAATGAGATAGAGACAAGGGTGGAGTCTGAATATGACCAAAGCTACAAAGCTCTTGATGTGTATTTGGAAACATTAACTTCCACATGTTCCCAGCCCAGGGATTCACAGAAATCTTTTTTGTGTGAGTTAAGTTCAAATGGTGACGGTGCAGCCAAAATCCTTTCCACTCAGAGAACAAAATTATATCTCACACTAGGTTTTTAGTGTAACATTTCACTGCTTAAAAAAAACAGGAGCAGTGAATGACTGGACCTTCAGTGACAGATTTCTGATGGTAGCAGGCTTTTTGATCTAACATTTGGTAACAAGATGCAGTGGTAAGGCAATGAATCTAAGACAGATTCAAACCAGAAACTAGGAGCAAATTTTTAAGAAGGGTAGTCAAAATTGATTTTGTTGTGATGTATTGCAGGAACAGAACCATGTAAAACAGAACCATGTTTGAAAGCAAACCTAGCATAAGATGGGTCCATCAACTCATTGCAAAAGTAACTATTTGTCTTCAAAGAATTATGTGAAATTTATGATCTGAAGAATGCAGGAAAGAGAAGGGCTACATAAAACTAAACACTGTTTAAATTAATTGTCCCAATCAGTGTCAGCAGACATTTGCTCTAAAATAATTTGTATTTCAGAGGTGTCAAGGATAGAACCCATAAAACTCCCCTTTTAATATAGACTTAGGTCACTTCAAAGTTCAGAGCAACTCTGCTTAAGATAGTAGTAGTAGTAGTAATAGTGGGCGTCTTCAAGCTTGAGGAGTCCAGTGTTTGTCACTGCATTACAGCTACGCTTGCTGAGCATATCAGATACAGCAACCGGAATAGTCCAGTGGTGCCAAAAGCACAGCAGTTGCACCCAAGAATGCAGACATAGAGATGAAGCTTGTTGATTGGCACCGCGGGGCAGGAAATATCAGACTTTATACTTTTTTACTGTACTGGTTGAAGTTTTTAATACATACCAGTTTTAGAATACTAGACATTTTTTCTATCCTTATCCCAATGAACACTTCCATTAGGACACCGACTGAAGAAGTAATGGTATGGTACTAGCACCAGTCCAAGTTTAAGATTGGTTACGTGTCATCTGAAAGCTGTGGCTGTTGGTTACATGCTATCTGCTATTTCTATGTCGTGTTCCTGGGTGTAGGAATTTGCATTCATTAGGCAAGAGTATAAGCCCTACGCCACCTCCTGATTTAATTTTTCCAGGAATCTTTGCACTTCAGATCTGTCTATTTACACCTAGGTGGTTCTTTTTGTGCATGTTCTTACAAAGCCAGTTTAGGTTGATAATGAAAAAACACAGGGAACCGGCTTGCTCTTTTTTAACATCTTTAGGTTGTTTTCTTCAACAAAAATGCAGTTCAAAGCCATAAAAGAATGATTTTGCATCACGTTTTATGGTTTGAATACTGCCAATATTTTACAATGGTGAAAGAACTAACTCTGCGTTGAAAGTCACCAATGCACAAAAGGTCTTTGCAACAATTTCACTCGCTAGTTGTTATTTCTTCATGTGAATGCTGATTTTCTTTTACGTGTGTCACCTGTACTTGGGTTGCTTTTTAAAGTTGTTTATAAATGTCATGGTGTCAGTTAACGAGCAAGTAATTTCAGTAAAACCTGAGTTCTGCCTGGTTTTGCAACTTCATCCAAAAGTTGAATTGAAAGTTTCTGAGGTTTAAGAAATTCAGATAAGTTTGTTTCCTCCATTTCTGTTGCACTTCTGGTTTGGAGACAGAAGCAGAAGTGGAGAAAAGATATGAAAGTGTCTGTTATTGCACGATTTCCAGTTTCATTTTGGAGGCCCAAGAGATTCAGATAAGCTTTAGAAACCATACAACTTCTGGAGTAATCTCCCAAGGTAAATAACAGAAGTGTTGTCTCTTGAACAAAGTCAACTTGATTTAACAAAACATGTGGGAGACAGGGGAAAGCAATAGAAGCAGCAAAATGGCAACATATCCAAGATTTACATATAATACGTTTAATATTATTTTCAAATATAGTACAGCAAATCTTTCTTCAAATAAAAATTACAAATTAAATACAATATTTAAAAATCATGAAAAATTAAGGTTTTGCTGTGAATGTTTTCAGAAGCAGATTATTGAACAGACTATCACATTTAAAAAACTAACCAAAAGGAAAAAAAAATGTTTTCCAGACTCAAGTGCAGATATTTTCATTTACCTCAAATCACACTGCATGTGTCCTACTGAAGTCATCCAACAATTTTGATGTTACAGTGGAGAGGTTTGATTTACTGATAGCAAGTCGGATGGCAGGATGCTTGAAAAGTTATTTTTTTTCTCTTTTAGCTGAGAGTATAAGCCTCCAGCCTTCACATGAAGTACTCCAGAGAGTTGCCGCAGCTTTTGAATTATACTATACATCCAGTTTTAAAGATATGTGGCAGAATTCCCTTTGGTGGCCAGTTGCAAGTATTCCAGGGTACCGGATCGGTAGCTAGCTACCCGTGAAAGCTCCCGTGTCTTGAACCCTTCGTTTTCCCTTTTCTGAAGAATATTTGTTATCATCTCTGCTAAGTCATCGTGTAACCGCTGCTGATTCTCCCTGAAAGCGACAGGATGGAAAAAAAAAATCAGTGATTCAGATGTTTTTAGTGATCCCCAGTGGTTTTTAAACATTTCCATCCTATGTTTATCTTCATGACATTCACAGACTACTGATAGAAAAGTTTGGGCAGAACCAAATTTAGGTTCTGGATTTGGGAATAGAATTCAAGATTTACATGTGATTCCGGATAGTACGGCTCACTGTCCCTGCACAGGAGATCTGTAGCTGTGTCATTATCGACCTTAAAAAAATTTCAGCATCATTTGCATCAAAAGGAAGAGATTAATTAGACTAACTCCAAATCAAAATAGATTCTAGCTCTCAACACCAGCACCAGCACTTCCACTATTCAACTTCAGGTGCCCTTCAGTAACAGAGTTGCCACCTTTTCATAAATTTCTGCAGTGTGTCTGGCTTTTGCTGGAGTACCCCACATATGACAATTTTAAGGAGCAATTTTATCAGTCACAGCCTATATGAGGAAGTGAAAACAAAACCATCACTGACCAGAGTAATCCAGCTCAAGAGGTACTTTCAATAGTTGAATTCCAGAAGAATTGCCAATTTTATAATTCTGATAGTCTCAACTGATCATATTAATTCAGAAAAGGAATTCTGAATTTACAAAAGAGTAATTTCCTGCTCAGCCCAGAGACAAACACTTGGACTTTATATAATTGCTTCAAGTTGTACTGAAACACTGTCATTTCAAAGCAGATGGCAGCAAATTCCCACTTAGTAAAGTGACTGTACACCAGAGTTTAGAGCAGACAGTGAGGAACTTCCACATTTAGTGAGTTTGCAGGAAATAATTCAGTACTCATATTGAAAATACACATTAAATAAACACAACTAGTTATCTTGACTTCAATTTTGCATAGTTTCTCAAAAACAACACTTCTGCTCTTACTGTATTTTATTCAATACAATGCAAAATGATAGCTCAGTTCCAGGACATTAACCTCTTATTTTTTTCTTGACAACTTTTCTTTTGTGTATTAGAAAGTAAGCTTTTGTTCAATTTTTAAAGACTTTATGCCTGTGCAATACTACAGTAACTTTGACCACCTCTTCTAGCAGAATACTGCTCGAAATCCTCAAGTTTCATTCCTCCTAGAAATCCTCCCACAAGAGCTCACAGGCATAACATGGTATTACAGAGAGCGGCACATTCAGTTGCAGTTATCCTCTCACCGTACTGTCACACACAGGTGCCATTAGGACTAAAGTTTGGGGAATATTAATGTTTTTCATTTTTCTGTCCATCTCTTACACTTACCACATCAGCAGCTTGTCCTGTAAGTCTTATTTGCCTCACAAGTAAATGAACCTGTTAAGCGCTTACATATAAAAATAACCTTCAGCACACGCATAGTCCCATGTCATGAATATTTACACATCATGTTTATATGCACATACACTGCTAAGCCTTTAACTACTGAATGCAAGTTGAGTGGTATAGAAAAACCACAAGTGCCAGGGAGGAACAGTGAGGGCTAAAGTTCAAAGGCTGGGAATTTCTCTTCCTTTTCCACATATAAAGACCATCTTACACAGAAGGAGGTGTTGGGAGATTGTATTTCTTGTCCTCGGTACCCGTCAACCAGTAGGTAATCTCTGTTCCTCTGCCCTAAATACGTATGACAAAGAAGAGAAAGCACAGTTTAGAGATTAGAATGCAATTTCCTGTAGTTAATTTAGTTAAATAATACTGTATTGCACATTGCTGTCTTTGCCTTTGCTTGTTTTCAGTAACTGATGCTCACAGCAAAGGATTAAAAATCAGATGTGAGAAGAATAATGATGGGGGAGATGCAGCTCACACCTGCTCCCTTATTCCGTGACCTGAAACTCACACCATGGGAGAGGTGAGCTGTGCTGCCTGCCATCAGCTCCCAAGTACAGACATCTGCCAAGTGTAATAGACTGAAATAAATGAATTGGTAGACAGACAGTCAGATATCGGAGCATGACCAAATTAACAATAGATTCAGCTTCCCTTCCAATCAGATTAATTCACTCCACAATTTTCTCTTACAAATTGTATGTTTCATTTATTCTCCGCATCTTTATGCTGCTTTAATTTATGACTTAGGGAGCTCTTCATTGCCTGCATTGTCCTTATAGAACTGTCTTCAACCACTAGAGACTGTGATACCAATTGATCTGTAACCCTTGTTCCCCAGCTGATAAGTTGTGGGATACTCTCAGCTATATAATACTTTTATATTATCCCTCTTCTTTATGTTCATGAATGCACATGGTAAAGGTTACCTTCAAGTACGTTTCTCCTCTCACTTCATACTGGAATCGGCAGTCTGTTCTTTTCAGGATGTTAATAGTGGAACCATTTACATGTATCCTTAAAGCTAAAAAATAAAGACACAACAAAAGCTCAATCTGTAAATGTACCACATAATCATATTAAGTATATGTGAAAACTGGTGCTATAGCAGAAGCTCTTCCAATTATTAACAACATAAATTCTGAGAGTCAAATCAAATGAGAATCACTTATGCTGCTGTACGAAAAATCTGAGTCCACTACATAGCATTGTATCTAGGGAAGAATAGCTGGTATAGGCATTGATCTGACCGTGGTATCTGTAGTACTAAGATGCCAAAAGGGAAAAGAATAATTGGGAGTGTCCTATACAGAGAATAGTCATGTGAAGACACTGGGCAGAAGGAAGACAAACTGGCTCTTGACACAGTTCCCTAATGGTGAAGTTGAAAACATAATTGCTTCAAATTAAAATATACAGTCAGTGTATTTGCACACCAGAGCTGTAATACAATTCTAGGTCGAACTAAAATCTACCATTTATAGAGTAAAATTAAATCCCAGACACATAAGTATCATATCTTCCAGAGGAACTCAGCCAGTGAACCAGCCTACATGCTCCCTGTTACCAGCACTGAAGCATGAACAAGGAACAATTCTTCATTGCCCAGCAGGACAGTGAAACAGTTGGTAATCAAAACAAATAGGGCTTCTCAATCTTTAAAACTGTGAGCTGATAATAAGTTGTTCACAGCTGAAAACAGACACTTTAGTCACAAACTAACCAACAGCCTTTGGTCCTGTTACACTGACAGCTAAAATTAAATCCTTACGCAAGCCTGTGGATTCCATCCGTGAAGCTGTGTTCACTGTATCTCCAAACAAACAGTAACGAGGCATTTTTATTCCAACCACACCAGCCGCACATGGACCTGGAAATGGGATGCAGAGAATGAAAAAAAAGTGGATCAAGACATTATTTGCTTGGAAGGTGTCTCACTGTTGCAGAGCAATGCAGTACCTGCAGGAGCTCTGAGTTCTTCACTGATGACAATACTCTGTACATCACTTCCCAAAGTATCTGGTGGTCTCCCCTTCCACTCCAAACCAAGCCTAGCTCTGTTCATCTTGCATAACCCAATAAGAGCATAAAAAGGACATGGCTACACAGTGTTAATTGTATTTAAACACAATTTTTATGCAGGAAAAAAAACCCCAAAACAATTACTAACTGTCAGTTTTGGAAGCAAGAGGAAAAGAAAATAAGCTTCATTACAGAGGGTGCACAGTGGTGCCTCAAAGGATTTCTCAGTGCCTCAGTTGCTTTCACTGGTATGCTCCTCCCTGGCAACTGGTGTTCAAGTGGTTGTTGAAACAAACAAACAAACAAAAAAAAAAGATAAAATTTCCCAAAGTACTTCGGAGCTATCTGCTTGAGCTATCTGCAGTTTCCCTTTGAGAAAAAAATAATTTTATGGGTTAATTAAAATATGAATTCCCACATAGGCTTGTCAGAACTTCTGCCTCCAAAAGCATAAAATACAGGCCTGCATTTTGTGGCTAGACAAGCATATCTGGCCATGGCTGATCTGCGCTGCGGTCAGGAGGGAGAAGTCTGCGAAGGCTTATTTGACACAACTAGATAATCATACCAGGAACAATGGCAGTTGCTCGTCCTAGCTACTGACTTAAGCTATGATTGAATGGGTATGGGTTATTTTGCTATGGGGGAGCAAACCAGTGGCTTATTTACTTCTGTTGCTCATCCTCCAGGTACATTGTTTTCAACCTGATTCTTCATGAGGAGAGCAGTTGTGTATGATGTACTACCAGATCTTCTCTGGATGTCTATTCTGTTCAAAAGCAAGGCAACAACATTGTCATCGATGATCTAGCACTACTGTGTACCAGAGTGAATTCCAATGCGAATCCAAACAGGCAGACCCGGCAAATGTCTCAGTTCAAAAGATCCCATGAAGCTGAGGATGTCTAGAGCCATCATGGAGATGTCTACTGCATGCCGATTGCCATTTCTCTTTGGTAAACCACTCACCACCATGTAAGCATCACCAATGGTCTCCACCTGTGGAAATAAAATTAGAAGTCACTACCTGCAGACATAGCAAAATACATATTTAGTTAAAAGCAGAAAGGTTTTATCAGATCCTCTTGTTCATGATTAAACATTTCTTCCCTGGACAGCAGGATTGATTAGTTTAAGGTAGCTGACACCTTTTTGGTATCTAAGTGTTTATAACTGTATCCAGCATTCCAGTTATTGAATCTGTATAGAAAATTTGGTATAAGCAGGCACACTGAAAGCATATTGAAATGAGGTAATCTTGAGCTGTTTTTCTCTCTTTTGTCTTTGCTTAGGAGGCAGATTCCCAAATCCACCACATCATCCAATTTGATTTGTGTGTCCCCTGGTTGTTAACTGAGCAAAAGCATGGAGCTAATCACCTTGTAAACATCATGATGGTCAAGAATGTGGTCAAAGTTCTTGTAGATATCATTCAGCATATCTACCACCTCCATAGGGGTGCTGTATTTGCAAAGTGTGGTGAAGCCAACAATGTCACTGAAGTAGATAGTGACTTCTTCAAATAGCTCTGGCTCGACCAGTCCAGTCTCCTTCAAAGACTTTAC
Organism: Balearica regulorum gibbericeps; assembly: GCF_011004875.1. Classification (NCBI taxonomy): domain Eukaryota; kingdom Metazoa; phylum Chordata; class Aves; order Gruiformes; family Gruidae; genus Balearica; species Balearica regulorum. The sequence continues at coordinate 55,062,611 of NC_046184.1, forward strand.
TACTGGCCTGTGGAAATAGAGAAGGCGGGAAGACGGATGAGTAGTCTGTGTTTAATATTAAAGGCTTTTTTTCATGTAACCCAACCACATCATTGCTTTCTGTATAGGAAACATCAAATAGTTTGCTGAAAACTGCCACTATAATTGCATTTTAGATGCCCATAATACCTTTCAGCCAGGGACCTCAAAGCACTTACTAATGTTAATTAATGCACTACAGCCTTACAAAATCCAAGTGTGTTAATAAACATGAGAAAACAGAGGCACAGGAAACTGAGCTTCTTGGCTAAGGTCAGAAATGGGGATACTGAGTCAAGTTTAAAACTGAAAATCTGAAATTTCTGACATGTAGCCCTACATTGTACCCACACAATAAGTAAGAGCAGACATATTTTTACGTTTCCCCAGTGCAGAAGTAATTTCACCGTGACAATTACATCACCTCATCCTGATTTCAGATGAGATATCATAGTCTGATAATTTTATGGAACAAAAATTCAATACCATGACCTCAATATCTATTCAGAGGGACCTTCATTTTCTTGCATTTCTAAATCCAGGAAAATATCTGTTCCTAGTGGAGATATTAGAAGAGAATAACTGAAAGAGACCCAGAAAATTATAGGTGTTGCACAATGCTGTGATCCATCTACAGTGACACAATAATAGAGTGGTAGGAACAACAAAGAGTGGAAGGAAATATGGATTCCTTGTCACATGGTTTACACAGCCAGATCATTTCAAATTTTCCCCAAAACTGGATTGAACAGACACTTCTTTTTTTTAAAGACGAGTCATAAAATCAATATCCTGACTACTTAAATACCCTTGAAACTAGTCATGACATACCAGGATAGTTTTACTATTGCGAATGTATGCAATACCAAAATTATTGGTATTACCAATATTATAATATCAATAATACTTGTCCTATACCGTACTCTGAAGTATCATCCATCTAGCCCAGTCTGACCCAGACCACTTCAGCCCCTCTGTTGCACTGGTAAACCCCAGCCTGAAGCAGGACTGTACTGCTGCTCTCCAGCTGGAGGGAGACACTCCTTCTACCTAGCAAAATGCTGGACAGAACAGTGATGTGGGATCACTGTAGATCTGTGTGGTCCCAGGAAGGCAGTGAAAAAAGAGGTTTGTGCTGAAAAGGGGGATCCTGTGCATGAAGAGAGACTGAGGAAGATAACAGGTGCCAGTACCATCTTGGCATGAAACTCCACCATAGGGTGGAGACCTCAGGGACAGCTGCTTCTTCTTTCCTCCCTAGCAGGATCAGATTAGAGGGGGAGGAAATAGAAGATTAATATTAATCCTAACCCCCACTCTCCAAGAATCAGGTGATACATGTAATTAAAATGCCAGTGAAAATCCTCCTGGCCTGTTACCTTGGAAGTAACATGAAATTAAGCCTGTCTGCTCTGTCTCGCTCTGCTTTGTATAGCTCTGTCCTTTCCTCCACCAGGTGCTCCAGGTTCCGGGAATACAGCTGTAGACGCCGGATCAGGGTGTCCATGTAGCTTTCATTGGTCTGGCCATGGCAGTTACTGCGAATAACAGAAATACACAGGAGCCAACAAGAAAGGTTGATGGAAGCACATTGTTGAGAGAGGCAAAAAAGAGGCAAAAAAGGAGCAATGGAAAACTTCTCCAGTGTCTGACTTCCATGTACTTAGAATGCAAAGTGCCACAAGTATATAATTCTTTTTCTTGCTTGGAGGTCTTATGTATATGAATTGAAAGTCTGTGATCCATGCTTGTCACTTGGAGCTGCTAATTCTTAAAGCACCCGTAAATCACGTAGCCCTGCTAATATTGTTAACTCCAGGTTACCTTGGATAATCCATGAGCAGTAATTTGTAAAAAGTAACTGATAAGCTCAAATCCTGAGAGGAAGCTAAAGATAGTAGGTAGAACATTGCATATAACATTTAGATTGGGACTTCAGCCAGGATTAAGACAATTTGGGGCTGCCTGTGTAGAAGGCAATGGAACAATTAGCAGCCCCTGGGCTAGTTTTGCTCACAAGATCCTGCAGACTCCAGCCTACTAACTCCTGGAAGCAGAAGTATGGTAATACGAGCCACTTGTAACCCTTGTTTGTCTGGGCAGCCTGTACTCACCAAAGCAGGCTGAAAGTAGATGGGACCAGGCTGATGGAAAGAGTCAGATTAGTATTGTACCAAACAGGACTTTAAAACCGCTCTTACTTTAAACAAATCTTTGTGTCAGGGATGTACCATCTTAGACCCCCCTCATAAGGAGAACACTGTGTTGCACATGGCAAGAGGCAACCTCTTTGCTTTTGTAGGACGGAGGCTTAGGAGATGATCCAGGATGTCTTTCTATTCAGCTGCAGTAAGATTATTCAATTGATACATGCAGTTATGCACAGTGCAGTTGTCCTTCTGCCTATGTAAAGTGTAAAATGATGCAAGTACTCTTGGGGTTTGTTGATGAGGAGAGCTTTAAAAACTGGAGGAGCAATTTCCCAAGAAAAGTGATTAAAAGCTTACTGTTTGGACATCAAAATAATTAATTCAGACCAAACTCTGTAGGAACAATGCAGCATTGGCCAGGCGAAAGGCCTGTATAAGCCCACAGGGTTTATCCAGCTATAGACCTTATTATCCCACTTTATACCAACAAAACTCTGTAATTAATATTTCTGGTGTGTTAGAACCCAACACTTTAGTCAGCTTAATTTGGGACGATCCAAACCCATTTATGGCACAACCCAACTCATCCAAACTTTCTAATCATCCTTCAAACATTTATGTGCATTCATTTCCTGAAACTTAAGACGACATGAGTCACTATCCAAATCTTGACTAGAGACAGGGGGTGAATTACTTGAATGGTTTAAATCTCTAATTATCCAGCTTGCTACTTTCACAATGTACCAATTTGAGGTATGGTGATTGTCTTACCCTCACTGAGCTAATACATGTGTAGATGCTCATGTATACACATGTACGTATACATACGCACATGCTCACCTACTTTTCTGCCAAAGAATAAAAGAGGATCTAAGTGAAGACACTCAGTTTTTCCACTGACTGAATCATAATCACATCATCTTACATACTTAAAAATATGAGCTTTCAAAGACTTAGGAGGAGTTTGGAGCATCTTAAAAAACAGAGCCCCTGCTGCTCACCCGAATATTTTAGCCAGAGTACTCTCAATTTTCTTAAAGTCAGGCCTTTTCTCTGGATCTTCCTCCCAGCAGCTCTTCACTAGTGTATACACCTTCAAACAAAAATTTAAGGAAAATCCACCTGAGTAATGAATATAGAAGGATAATGGTGCTAAACAGCACTATTTCTTTAGGGAATTTCCGGTTACTCTTGACTGGCAACATATTAAAGTGTGTGACTAACTGTTTTGAATCTATGGTTAGGACACTCATTGCAGGCATCTTAAACTTAACTCTGTGGTGACTAGTGACATGATCTTAACTTGAATTTGCAATACATAAATGAAAGGCAAGTAAATGGATCCAGTCTTGCAGCTGGTGCCAAGTACAGTTATTGACATGGAGGTAAATGCTGTGGCTATTATATTTCCAATATCCCGAGTTTGGGATTTTTCTGAAACTGGTGATTCAGCCAAAAAGAATGGGGTTCCTTGCTGAATATGTGGAGGTCTACAATACAGACATTTTTACCTGAGCAAGATGCCTTAGGAACTATATAATCAGTGGATAGAGGTATATTTGAGGTGTGAGTCATCCCATCTTAAAGATATCTAAAATAGGTCAGAAGACTGGCACCATATAAGGGTCCATTTCTTTCCAGTGAAATAACTTTCATGAGTTGTATTTCATTTCACTGGTAACAACTATAGAATACTGGTTTTTTTCCCATGAGGTTAGGGCATTTGGCATAAAATGTGCATAGCTTTCATCCTCCCATGATTAGGAGCTCTATTTTGGCCGAGACTTCCACCCTTCACCCAGAAAATGGCTTAGTTAATTATTAGCTTACTTCCATCTCTCTTTCTCCCACTGTTTCCAAGGACAAGTCTGGTCGGAAAGGCTTCACTCCTTTGCCACTCTCCACTCTGTAAAGTTTCTCTAACACAGGAAAAAGATGCAAAGTTTTAAACAAAAAAACATAAGAAGGACATTCCTTGTGGATAGCATCCTACGATGTTACACGTTATTGTACAAACAGAAACCTTGAAGACACTTCCCTCATTTTGATGTGAATTTCAACTTTAGAGCTTTTCTAAATATATGGCACAAATTCAAAACTGGCTGCCTTGAAGGCCCCTGAAAGCAAAATGAATAGGAATGTACATGAGTATTTATTGGTCACGGTAGACATGGTTATGGCATCTTCCCAAATGAACGTTAGGCATTATTAGTGTGCCTCTCAGCATGAAGTATAGCCATAGCAAAAAACAATGCGAAAAGCCCATTGCAACTTGATCAAAATTGTGGAGACATACAACTCTCATCAGAGCAGTTCAAATCATCCTGCAGATGCTCAGCTTCCTTAAAACTAGACTATTAATGTATATGGTTTTAAAATGTTGCATTTGTTAGCTCATTTGTATTCTTATTCATGAAATCTGCTCTATGAAAGTTATTTGGATTCTGAACACATTACAATGATGGCTGCATTTGCACAACTCGATTTAAGCACAGTAAGCGAGAGCTAAAGCAAAAATCTCTCTCTGTGTCCTTCTCCTCCAGACCTCAAGAGTTTCAGAGGGAGAGAGTTAAAAAGAGAAGCTATTTTTCACCTCTGGGGGACAGAAAGAGCAACTGAAAGGGGTCCATGAACAACCATGAAACACATTTATAAATAATATCTGATTATATTTGGGAGACAATTTTACTGAAGGAAGCATATAATGAGATGAGGAGGGTTTGTAATTGTGATGGTAGGTACAAGTCTAGAGCAGCTAGGGATGCCCAGTGTGCGTGATCACCCTAAAAAGATGCAGTAGCTTCCAGCTTTGTGGTACAGAAATTACAGACTAGAGAAGGAGCATGAGACACTTGAGTGTCCCAAATGCTATGGAGTGGAGAGACTGCTAAGAAGTCTTCTGTGGGCTAAGAGACAGAAGAATCTGTGTGAGTCTCATGTATGCAAGAGGAATGTGTTGGATTTCCACACTGCGTGCACACCTGAGAGCGGAAGTAACAACAACTATTAGCAACACTGCAATTAGCCAGTGGCAGAAAGTAGTGGAACAAGGAGACAGCTTGAATTGAGCGTTGGTACGTGACAAGATTTCACACTCTTGAGCAGTGAATGAGGGGTTTCTGCAGAAGAGTGGAGCAACCAGCTGGCCTAGCAGCTGTCTCACAGAGAAGTCAGTGAAGAGGACTATGACCTAGTTACTTCTATACATTAGAAATACAGTTCTGTATGCCCGTCGTCTTCGTGGGACTTCTTTTCTCTCATTAGTAGCAATATTGTTGTATGTTAAGTTGATTGATACATATTTGCAGATTGAGAAAATTGGCTCACTTAGTACCTGGAAGTTGAGTTTAATTTTCCTAAGTTGGTGGATGGAGGCTAGGTACAGGGGAGGTTTAACAACTGTTTTAAAATCTGAACACAGTCCTTGCTGCTGCCAATGAAGTCCTGGAGAAGCAGTTATATCAGTTGTCCTGAAATATCAATATCATGAGGCTTTGGGCAAGCTGGTCTAGTGGAGGGTGTCCCTGCCTGCAGCAGGGGGGTTGGAACTAGATGATCTTTAAGGTCCCTTCCAACCCAAACCATGCTATGATGATTCTATGATTCTACGTCTTCTAACTTGCAGAGATTAACTTCTGATAGCCTAGCCATTGAAAGACTTTCTGCAGGAGACTTAAAAACCAAATGAGTCTAACATGCAACAGAGACATTTCTTTGCTCATTACCATTGACTCTAATTTGGTATTCTTTTCCCTCTTTTTATCTTAGATATTTGTATATGAATGGTCACCCCAAGTTTGAGCTACTCTGTTCCAAAGTTAAATGATGCCACAAACAAAATTCAAAGGTGTTTGAATAAGTATGGTCTGCCCTCTGGCTGCCTCATCTTGTCTAATGAATGAATCCCAGATATTTAAATGAGGAGCCACTTCAGCAATATATAATGACATTCATTCCTTTCTTTTACATGAAATTTGATGAACTGCTGAAACTAAGCTGAACACATTTACTCGAATTGCATAATCAAAAATCAAGAATAATACCAGAAGCCATTAGATCAGCAATATATATCTTAGACATCTACTAATACTTTTAAGGAAAAAGCTTTGGGGAGAAAAAAATCTCCTCACTGAATGGAAAACTTAAAATTTCAACTGAAGTTTACAAAGCAGATTTTTTTTTTTAAGTTACACTGAATCCAGACTTACCAAACAGGCTTCAGGATCAGTAAGTTTATTACTGTCTTACTAAACATGCTGGTATGTGTGACCATCTCCAGCAACAGCACTTAGAGATGCTAAAAATTGTTTCAGTTGGATAGATTAACTTAATGCTATTTGAAAGGGAAAATCTTTCTCAAATGACAAAATGCAGTGTTAAGAAACAGGTCACAGTTAAAACAAGGAACCAGATTGTGACTATGACAGCCAGGGTAAAACACAGAGCAGTAAGGATGCCACCACATCTCAGAAGAACCCAGAAGCACTGTGTCTGAGGTTAACTTAATGACCGTTAACATAACACAGAAAGACTGTAACTGCTGAACAGTTAAAAGAATGTAGTTTGCTATGGATTTGCTTTGCAAGGAAGAGCATTGCTCTTTCCTTTCTCTATCTATTTGGCAATATTTATAAAATCCTTGCATTCTTGAGGATTGTACCTGCCTCTTCCCAAGAAAAAGGAACAGATTTTTATTTCCTCTACCTTATCTTAAGTATGGAGTCCTGAAGAGTTTGCTTGAAGGGCAACAGGCCTTTCTAATCTTTTAGGTCTACATTTATATTAAAGAGTTGGTGACATGAAATACTGTGTTTCCCCAAATATGAACATAGATTTGTGATAATGTAGGATGATGAACATGCCCCAGAAGTTATTCTCAAATGTAACTCAGGAAAAGAGCTATTAGGTTGCCCAGCTGCTGCTCTAGATGTTTTAACAAATGTGAGGCAGATCTATCAGAATGACTCAGAGGTAAAGGCAATGTATAAACTTGTTGTTGGTAACTGTCACTAGGAAAATCCCAAACCCACACATGCGTTAATGTCAGTTCTAATATATAATAATGCTTGGATTCTGGGAACTGGGATTGACTGGGCTGTAGGCCACTCAAAAACAATGTCACAAAATGCACAAGATGGGATTTAATGGATGCAGGAGGAGATTTTTTTTTTTTTTCTGACAGAAGTTAAATGACTAAAGTTAATTTTGACAAGCTTGAATAAAGTCTGAATTGCCAGTTTTTTAATGCCAGCTGTTCTTGTGTCATGCTGCTGAGCTTTTATTGTTCATTGTTGACATTGCTGATTTACAATGCCTCATATGAGTGAATTATTATATGTTGTGCACAACTCATAATAGAAAAAGCCTTTGTGGCCTTTAAATGTTACAGTAAGTCTGGACAGCATGGTATAATGTTAACTTCTGTAATGCTGTGGCCAAGGTAAGTAGGGAGGAGAACGGGCAAGAAAACTCAATGCAAACTTTATTTACAGAAAGAATAAGGACCCTTGCCCCCACAGTGAGATCCTTCAAACAGGCTCTTCATTCATCACACAGTGAAAGAAGCAGCAGTTCAAGAATCTATCAGAGACAGTGCCTTTCACAAAACGTGGGGAATGGGCCAGTTATGGCTACACCATTCTGGGATGCTGCAATGGAGGAGAAGTTTGTGGATTTACCTTTGTTGTCCCGGCAGTGTCCAGTGTAAAAGGTCTCCCTGCGTAGGATGATTTCCTGAGCAATGATCCCGTAGCTGTACACATCACCCTTCTGAGAAACATCAGCATGACGGAGATGCTCAGGAGCTGTCCACAGGTCTGAAGATCCAGATGACAACGGGGGGGTAAGGTAAAGGGAGAAGGGACAGAAGTAATTGAAAAAGAGTGATCCTTCTCAGAGCATCCATTGGCTATAGTGATGTTTCCTTTTGCTTTTTCCATATCAAACCCCGAGCCCACTGGTACTGTTTATTTCCTACTTCAGCATTGTTCTTGAGAAGCTGACTTCAACACAGGTTAGATAAACCTCTGATGTTGTAGTTTTAAATTGTCTGGGATTTGCTGACCCTACTGTTTTCCACTCTACGTGCAGACCCTCTCCCCTCCAGAAAAGTTATGGTTAGTGGCTATGAACTTGCTTTTCTTAGCTACCTTTCATGGGCTTCTTAGAAATAGCCAATAGCCTATTGGAATAATATAGACCAAGGAATGCCAGTGCTATAAATAAAAAGCTGAGCCATAACTTACTGAGCTAGATGCATGGGGTTTTTTTATACAAGATGTCAGATGAGAAGACTGTAATATTTCCCAGCAGCCTTGATGTCATGAATCTATTGAAATAATTCTCAAGTGCTTTTGAGCCTGACATAATGTTACTTGCTCATAACCACTTTCTTTCTACAGAAATTATTAATCTGTATTTCTAGTGCAACAAGCACAATTGTACCTCAAAACCAGAATGCTGCCATGGTATGACAGTTTATTATGACATTCTGGTGATGTATCATAACAGTGACCTGAACACAGTGACCCTGGAGACAGTGTTATGTTATCAGGCTGCAACATCCAGCCACAATTAATCTGTAGCTCTCTTGTGAAACAGTACGTTTTCTTCAAGGAAATTTGGAGGCTGCTTGTATTTATGAGTATTTATCTCATGAGCAATGAAAGAAGATAAATACTTTACAATATGATCATAATATAAATATCAATATGAATTTTTTAAAATGAAGAATGAATAGAGCATTTACATTCAGTGCACTTTTCTTACTCTTTTTTTTTTTATGTTCTTATTGCTACTCTAGAACATGTTTGTGTCTGAATGTAAAAAATTTCTCTCAGCCCAGTTGCAACCACAGTTTCTTCTCAGATCATATACTACAGTTATGGCACAGTGCTGTGCTTACTATACCCCAAGCTCTACTAAACAGATTCAGATGACATAATTTCAGATGGGCTCATCTTTTCACTCAAGATCAAGAAAGAAGGAAAAGATGAGTAGAAAGTAGTGCTCTATTTTACAGAAGTGTCCTATGAATATGAGATGAATAGAAAATGTAAAGAAAAGCCATTAAAATTATTCTAGTCTGATTGAACACATATTGCTAGTTTCCTACCTAAGGAATGAAAAACATTGAGGTCATCATTGCATATCATTACAGATTTTTTTTTAAGGATTATCAGAGTCACAAGTGTTAATGTTTAAATTAAATCACAGAGCACTGCGGTTACACGTGCATCTCATCAATGAGATCATGTGGTGCTTAACTCTTTTTTTTCCTTCACACAAGTTCAGCATTACTGCTGAAGAGCTGTTTGCATGAAGGCCTTGAATGCTGAAAATGTTTCTTGCATCTCAGCCACATGTGAAATCTCTGTTTTCTAACCTGTAAATTTAGAATTCATCTTTCCTTTCATTCTCACCTACACTGCCCCATTTCTTTCTCTACCTGCTAATAATTCTCTTTCATTGCATTATTTAAGACAGTGTTTTCAGATATCATTTGTATGATGGCTACTACATGAAGCAAAATCATATTGTATGTTTTGTATTGTGTACAAGATGTAATTAGGCCCAACTGGACTATGCATATAAGAAAATTCCATTGGGTTGGAAATCATGAAGGAGAGTCCAATTGGGTATTCTTTTTTACCTTTCCTTGGAGGCAGAATTGAATTACAGCCAAAATCAGTGATCTTCACTACCATGCGATTGTCCACTACACAGTTTGTGGATTTGAGTCGACCATGGACTTCGGTTTTGCTTGAGTGCAGGTAAGACATCCCCTGTGGTTGATAATAAAGAGGAAGAAAGCAAGACTATATGTGAGACACCCAGCTGTTACCAGAGTCAACAAGAATGTGAAGTATTAATGTAAGATCTAAGTAATTAAATGGCCTTCATCAGCGATGGAGATGCATAAATCACAATTCTCTGTCATGGAGGGAAACAAGTATTATTTTACAGAGGAGACTTTCCAAGATGACAGGAACAGTCAATATTAAGAAATGAGGAGATCATTAGAAGGATCATGGCATGGAAGACCATCCTTCCTCTTAGTTAACATAAGTCTGGCATAGCATCTTGGGTTTTGATAAGATTCGAACACAATTAAGCAATTAGGAAAATTTATTTCCTCCCACAGAAGTTTTTATTTCACTTGCAATAAATGCTTTTTTGGTAAATTTCATACAGACTTGTTGGAATGTCACACAAAAAAAGTGCTTCTGACTACTTGTTCATCCAATGGACACCGTAGGTGTGAGAGGAATTGCTCTTTATGCTTCTGTCATCTTTGAAGATTACCATACACCAGAGACTTCACTCAGAAACATAGCAGCAGATCCTCTTCTGCAAAGCACAGGGCTAAAGAGGGGTCAATGCAGACAGTGTTAGATGATGCACTAAGGCTTATCTAAGGCAGGGGATCAGATTAGACAATCATAAAGGTCTCTTCTGACCTGACTAATTATGGTTTTCTCTGTACTAGTCAACAAATACCAGCTATCCATGAGCCACACTTGGAAGTGGGCACCATGAGGACTGGCTGATGTAGTTCCAGCTATATTTCCTGAGACTCAGATTCTTGATTCGCAGCATACACAGGCATACAAAGGTGTGTGGTTTGCCCCTTTTTACTTATCACCTCTGAATGTATCTAAGTTAGTGTAAGACACAAATACAGTGCAGTACATGAGAAGGGGCCAATACAGAGGCATAGCAGAAGAACATTAGTAAGTGGGTGTAAACTGAAGAAGGGAGTAGGTATGCTAATTTGCACTCTCTTGCTATTATTTATTCCATTTCATCTCTCTCTTCTGAACTACTTAAGCTCACACCTACTTACAGCCTACTGCTGGTTGTTTTTCTTCCTATAGTTCTCTTTTCTATAGCTGAATATATGAAGCACAATTTATATTCTCTGGAAGCCAGAACAGGTACGTCATATTTGTTTAGTTTCTTCTCTGAATGGTCTTCCACTTAGACTCCTACATGTATAACTCATCCTCTTGTATGATAACTGGTAGATAGACTTTAATCAGGGTTACATAGCTCATATGGTCACTAATACACTGTATGACGTCCTGGGTTTTCTCTCCTTTGGTACCCATTTTTGGGAAGGGACCAGCAAATGCTACAAGAGATCACTGAGACATGAACTGTTTTGGGCGCAGTAGATGTATGTCTGAGGCACAAGCAGCCTGCAAGAGATGCAATCCCTGGAGAATGTTGTTGGACTGGTTATCCTGGACCTATCTAGACTATGCCAAAATTTACAGAGACTGTGCACACTATATCCAAGGAATACATTTCTTGATTAAGCAGCTTTTATCACGCAGCCCTGATGACACTATCCAAGATGTTTCGCCTGCTTCTGGTCCTGTTTCCTCCAGCTGTGCCTTCTTCCAGCACCTGCTTTCATCAGCCGGGAAATATACCCATTGCTACAGCAGAATTCGTAATCAGTTTCTGCATCAAATGGCAGGCAAAGGTAATTTTGATTTCCTTATACCAGGGCTTTCTTGTTAACAGTTTCTGGAGGCAGAAGTCTTATAGATGTGCCTGATAAAATTTTCCTCTTTCCTTCCAACTATCCTATGCACCCTGCTGAAAACACAGCACTTCTTAAGAACCCGTGATGTGATTTTCAAAATTTATAATGTCTTTCAGTGCAGTACTCCTAAATCCTTAAGGCATTCTTGTAACCTCTGCTCTCAAGATCTGAAGCTTTAGTTCTAGACTGAGAACCCTTTTCCTGACACAGTGCAAGAATATTACAATCCCTTGCACAATATCCTGCAGCATCCCCTGACTTAATAGTGTTGCAACAACAGTGTATGCATTAACTGCAAGGCTGGATTACTGCAATTCCTTCTTAGCAGACCTTTCATCAGAGCTCTTTGGTCACGTGTAACCAAAATCCATGTAGCTACAGGTGGTGCCATCAGACCTGGAGACACCAAACATAGAAAAGAGGGGGGGAAAAAAGGAAAAAGAAAAAAAAAAAGTCAATGGAGCAGATTTAGGGCTTCCTCTTTGCCTGCTCCACCTCCTGTAGTGGACTAGAGGATGCTCTAGGAATAGTCACTGCTTGGCTAGCTGTACCAGGGAATAGAAATGATACAACCTCCTCTATTCAGAAACGCTGATGCAGCACCTTCTGTGCCAGATGAAGAGTAGGTGAAGTATGAGGACTGTTTGGGCAACAGTAAAAGCAGGGCGTAGGAAAGTGGTGGTGTGGAGAGGGAAGAGCATATCAAAAGGAAGACAAAGGAACTTCAGGAGCTGGTCATAGGGATTTTCAGAGCCTGGAGAGCTGGGGCTGCATTTGAAAAGGGCAGATGCTGGTATGAGAAGAAGTGGAGCTGAAGGGCTATGAAGCAAGAAGCCATTCAAGTAAAAATAGACAGGGTTCCTGGAGGTTGGGAAGCTGTGGTTTGGGAAAAGCAATGCAAGAAGTTCACAGAAATGTCTACGTCCCAGAGGCAGAATGGGATTTCTCTCTCCTTCTCATCAACAGAACCAGTACCAATCCCTATTTTCTTAGGAAACATCTGCAAGTGAACTTCAAAGGGTTAAAAAATACTGTGGTTTTTGATATGCTGTAAGAAGGAAGGGAAACTCCACTGCTGCTATTTAAAATGAAACTTAATGCAGAGCGTTAACTGAACTTGAAAGTGATTAACAAGTCCAACAAACTGTGACAATTTGGATTAAGAGGGCTTTATTAAAGAGCAAGATTTTCAATATCTCTTTAGAACAGACACAGTGGAGTCATTCATCGTGGAGACTAAATCTGAACTGGGGCATGTAGGGAACAGGGAGGACTGTCCAACTGCAAACCAGCAATAGGAAGAGGAGAGCAGTTGAGCACTGGCAAAAAGGCAGAGGTAATTCTCTACATAACCTGCAGAGGTATAAGGAACTATTATACCTGTGAATTATAAAGGTTCTGTAACTACTAGCTAAACAGATGCAAGTTTGTACTGTAGAATAGAATTTCCTTTACCGCCCATATTGGGTCTTCCTACCACAAGGACGTAAAATGTAAAGATCTGTTGAAAGCTACTGAAAAGCAGTCTTGGTTTCTGTACAGGATTAATTTCTTCCCTCTCAAACTGCCTGAAATGGATAGCTTTAGTTTCTCACTCTAGTGGGTGAGAAAATCAGGATGCAAAATAAACAGTTTATTTAGAAAAAGTTTATCCTGTCTCTGGATACAAATTGGAATAATTCCATCATTTTGAAAAAACACAGTTTTCCTTTATGTGCCTTACCTAAGGCCAGGGAGCAGTGTGTTTTGCAGGTCTTGTGACTGCACAGGCCCTACTAATCAGAGCCACTGGTCAACGGATTGTAACCCTCTGATCTTTGGGTCACATTTCTTTGGGGCATACTTTGTTTGTTTGTTTATAAACAGCCAAAGCCAGCTCTGGCTCCCATTTTCCCCAGTTTGAGAGCTGGGGGCTCCTCCTGCCTCATGCACCTATCCTCACAGGAGGAAAGAGTGGAAAGACATACATCCTCTAGCAAGGGAACGAGAAGACCCTGAGAGGTGCCCTTCTCCAGAGGATCCATTTTGCAAGACAGGACAGGTTGATTAACATTGCACTGTCAGCAGCCCGCTTACCTTGGCAATATCGTACATGACGGAGATTTTAAATTCCCAATCCATGAATGTGCCGTCAGGGTAGGAGATTTTATCATTTAAAACATCCTGTGAATATAAGAAAAGAGTGGTTCTAAACAGCATCAGGGAAAAAGGAGAAAATGAGATACGAGTATCTAAATCACACAGCCTTTCAACCAGCAACTGAAAGAGGTAGCTCTTCATTTTTTATAGGGAGTACATGCACTAGAGCAGGAGCTGACTCAGAAAACAGGGAATATGAAATATATTTTAGGTTTACACAGATCTAGAAGATTGAGGAGTCCAGAAACAGGGGTTTGTGTAATTAAATTTGCTTTTAAAGCTGAGTCTTTAATAAAGCAAAATAGCTGAGACAGAAATGGGCAAGATGTGCAAGGGGAAGGGAAATTAATTTCTGTGGTTTGAGCTCACAGTCCATTTTCTACTGATTTACTCATGGCCTTATAAGTTCAAAGTAGACTGTTCCTTTATCCTGAAGTACTAGTTATTTACAGTTCTTCCAGCCACTATGATTTCTGTTGCTAAAAGTAAACCTCCATGAATATGTCAGTTTACAAGAAAAGAACTAGAGATAGAGCTGTTATTTTCCTGCCTTGCTGTGAGTTTGTTCCAGAGACCACTGCGGCTGATGAGAGTCTTTGTATGAACTCAGAAGCAGAGACAATGTGTACCTGCAGAAGAGCTGATGCCACCATTACTTCATGATTAGCACTGAAATAACATCGGTAGTAATAAACTGTAAATCTTTCCATAATCTTGCCAGGCATCAGTTTATCATTTCCTTTTACAAACAGAAATGAAGGGCTGTTGTCCTTTGCAGCACAGGATTTGCCATATTCCAGCCTCGAACTGTTTGTCCCTTATTAATACAGAATATATTCTTTTCTCTATCCTTTCACGCTCTGGGGGCACTGTGGGGTCCACAAGGGCATCAGCAGAGGTAACAGCTACAGTGTGGAAAACAAAGAAAAATTTATATCATATATGGTCCCAATAGGGGACACAATACAAATACTGACTGTTGCTGTTGCCTCAGCAGAGCTCTGCCTGTACTTTTCCTTGCTTGCACCTCACCTCATCCTCTGGCTGCTGAGAACCATCAGACTGAGGGCAGCCACAGCAGCACCTGAGGAAGGCTGGAGAGAACCGAGCAAGGGAGAGGGAACTCGGAGTCTAAAACCTGCCACCACTTGCTCAGTCCATGGCTGCTGCATGAGGACCAGAGACACAGAGATGGGGAATTTTTTTCTTACTTTGAAATTTCATAGTTTGGGGATGGAAGGAGACCTGCAAAATTCTTTACCCGCAGAGAACCTCTTTCGCAGTACTCAATCACCGCAAAGATCATGGTGTCTATCTTCACAGTGCCATAGAACTTGGTCAGGTTGTAATAATCAATCTGTAGGAGCTAGAGCAGAAACATTGCATCTATTTTTAAAAGCAGTCACTGTTAGTACAGAAACATAGGTCAAGGATACTTGTGTGATGTGGCTTTTATCTCAGGCCCTGATAAGATGTATGAGTTTCCTTTAAACCAGTGTGTACTAAGGCACTGAGTGAAGTACTTGAAGACATTTGTCATTCCAGAGCCTTCTGGGTTAGGGAGATAAGAGTGGCTACTGTTGGATACTGCAAGTTAATTCCAGAGCCCCCTATATTGCCTCTCTACTCAAACTTCCTGGTTGACCAGAATAGCCATTATGACTGACAGAATGTTGGGAATCAGTCAGTAAATGAGCAAGTAATAAAAATTTAATTATGCTGCATGATATTATGGACTTTGTCCATTTATATAGACAACTGTAGTTTACTTTGCAGTATTTTTAGAGCTTATTGAATTCACAGTATAGCTGTATTGTGTAAAAAGGAAAACCATTCAAAAAAGGTGCACTACTGCAGCCAAATTCATTTCTCATGTTGGAAGAGTCTGTATCCACAAGTCAGCAGAGAGTTACTTATATTTAAAGAGCTGCACTTGGCATTCAATAGTAAGATTTAACTACAACATTCTGCTACTAATGAATTAGCATAGGAGCAAGAAGAGTGCATTGCCTTTTAGCATCAGCTATAAAAATGCATTTAGCAAGGCCATATGACGGAGCATGAATTACTTCACTCATCCTCAGCTTCACTGGCATACAATTCAGATTCTGAAGTGGTGATGAGATCACACACACAGAGAATGTTCACCAAGCAATATCCTTTGAGGAACTCATTACCTGTCCACCTCACAAACATGCACAAGCATATGGCTGTTGGAGTTGACAGTGGAAAGCAATGACTTCACTCATAGGTTCCAACCCACCCTGCAGTGTCCAGTTGCTACGTGCAACAGTTACCTTGTTCAGTTCTATTTTTTGCTTCTCTGAGAAATTACCATCATTGTTTTTGAGATCCTTTAGGATCACCACCTGAAGAAAAAGTAACAGTGGGGGAAAAAATCATAGGTTTAGCACAACAGCAATTCATCCTTCTTTTCCAAGAAATTTCCATACAAAGAAATACTTCAGAAGCACCTGCCTACTGCTTCACTGTTGCAGTTTCAGTCAATCGGCTAATAAGTAATGGGGTTATATTTCCTTCAAAAGATTTACCAGGTAGACAGGAACTATTTAGAATTGTCAATGATGCAAATTATAACTCAATATGAATATATCTTAGTCAGGCAGATGGCTCTACTGAATGTACAAGTATTGCCATGTAAACAGCCTGTCCTCCATTAATCCATTAATCTCCCTGGTTCCAAAATGTATCAGATTTCTGGTCCCTCTGTTTCTACTTCTGTGCTTCTGGACTAGGCTAGGGGTTCATGCAGTCTAATATTTTGCCTCTGGTCAGTAAGCAAAATGCAAAGCATCTGGTAGGGAACAAATGGCTTATTCCTTCCATAAGATCAAGCCGTTTTGCAAGGTCAGGAGAGGTGGAATTACTTCTGGAGATGAACAACCTCCTCCCAGAAAGAGCCCTCCTAAGCCAAGGAAGGGAGTGTGGACACTGCAGTCAGCTTACCTTCTTGTCATATTTGCCTTGGCGCAGCCTCTGAATGGTGTCACGTCTCTTATCTTCATCGATCTGAGAACAAAGAAGAATAATTAACTTGCAATTATCACCTACTGCTCACTTGGCAGGTCCAGAGAGATAAGGAAGTCAGTGTGTACCACGCAGAAAAGCATAAGCCTGTCCCTCTGGGGAGTGCCACTACATGCCACAGAAAGTGTGGGACATCCATGCCGCTCCCATGGCTGCTGGGGCCTCCGCCTGCTGCCTTCATTACTCTTGGGTGTTACAGGGGCATTACAAAGCACAGGGAAATAATTTTTAACAGTGGTGAGGTGGAAGAGACTGGAAATCAATAACCAGCCCATTTCCCCATCACAAAATGAGCTTTACTGTTGGGAAAAAGATATATTCTATTAAGGAGCGATAGATGGGAATAATCTCTTTTTTCTTTCATACAGCAAGGGAGGGTTAAAAAAATTTAAAAAATATTTTAATAGATCCTAGTTCTACCAGAACCATAGTCTGCGTTGTAATTGGAGCATACCAACACCCCAGCATCAATGGTCTTTAGAAGACAGAATCCAAGACCCAGCTTCAGGCATCATGCTTCTCTTACCTTCAAACTAACATGACTTGTCTCACCGGTCTCCAGAGGCAAGATTTCCTCAGGCGGTATATGGGACCATTTCTTCCACCGACGCTCATTATCTCTCCTGTACTTCCTGCAAAACAAGTGAACTCTTTCAGAATATCCTCCCAGTGAAATGAAACTCACAACAGGAGATTAGGACAGGGAAGCTTCCAGTGTCAGGATGACACAAGGATGGACTGTCAGGTGGGCAAGGCTTGAGCACAACCCCTGTGGCTCTCGTACAGTTTTCCAGTTTGAGGCTGCTCTAATTCCTCTAGCTTTGGGAAAGCCTAAATGCTTGTTCAAATCCATAGATGTAGCAGAAGAACAGAACAGATTTAGCAGAACAACTGCTAGGCAATTGCCAGAGTCTCAAGGGAGGTCAGAACAATTTAAAGCACAAAGGGCTGTCTGGATTTTTTTATAGTCTTCTCCTCTGTGTTATCGAATGTACTCTGAAGGGAGGTCCCACAAACAAATGCAAGCCAAAGGAAATCCTGGCATCAATGCTGGATGGTAAGAACTGGTGTGAATACAATGCCAGGAGAGGAGGTAACAACAGTGTTGAGATGAGATGCCTTTTTGTCAGCGTCCTTTGTATTCTGCACATTTTGTAAAAATGAGGGGAGAGCCCGCAGAACAGGGAGAAGGAAACTGCTGACTCCTTTGCAGAACTTCAGAGCAGACACTGTCTTCTCTTAGAAAAAAGCTTCAAGAAGACGAGCACTCATCAAACTACCTGCTTACCCGTGCAAGTCCTTCCTCCATTAATAAAAACACAGGACTGACTGAGAGACTGCAGGGGAATCACAACACCCCGATGACTGCTGGCAAATGCTCCAAATGGGAGAATCCATGGTATGGGCTAATAACATAAATATTCCTTTTCCAACATATTTTAACTCACATGTGTATAAGGAAAGGGAAACCAATAATTGTCGTAAGAACTGTTTTTCTCAGTTCAATCTTGTAAGCTGTGTTATATCAGCAGGATGCATTGTAATTCAAACTAGTATCACCTGGTGATTAAGTAAATATCAAACTGCATGAAAATCTACTAGGTCTAATATTTAGTTATGTGTTTTTCAGGACTTTGCCTTTTTACTTAGCAGTCAGAACTACACAGGGTGGTGTGGGATAGTTCAAATGTCCTAGAAACTTGGAAGATAAAGAAGGAATAGTGAGGCATTTTGTTCTTTTTCATAGCTGAATCTCTCTTCTCCTTTGCTTGTTAGGGGACAATCTTCAATAGAAACTATAGTTGAGAAGTTTGCTATTATTTCAACACTAAAATGGCAAGCTTTATACTCAAAAATCCTCAGGAATCTCTTCTATATTTGATGCTTGGGAATATTACAGTGATATGTATACAATAATAATCTAATAATCTAAACAGAATCTTTAGAATAGTACAGAACCTTTTACAACAAGTCCAAACTGCCTCCAAACAAATTTTTATTAGCCATTACAAACTTTACCTGTCTGTTTATGTTAGTGCTTAGATGTGGCAATGATTAGCTCTTCCATTTCTGGAGTACAACTGGATCTGTAAGAGCTGTATACCTTCATCTTTCATTTTTCCCTTGTGAAAAGCTTTAGTTGGCAAGGCTGATTGGTGCACTCAAAAAAAAAAAAAAAAAAAAGAGAGCCTTGGTAGTATCTATTTCTAATCAAGTTTTCTTATTTCTGATTTTCTCACTTTTTCTGAAGTTCTCTGATATATAGCAAAGAGGGATGCTGAGCTACTGAAAACAGATGCACAGGTAAGAATTTTTTTTAAAATATGAGAGAAAACCATATACTTTGGAATTGAGGTGGCATTTCCTCCAGCAAAAGGAGACATCATTGATTTCTATTTGTCCTTTCTTCCATCATGTTAAAGCTGAACTTTGTTACACTTATGGAATTCTAGCTGTTAGAAAAGTTGGTATGTGAAGAGTTGGACTGAGTTGGCGGAAACTGAAAGACAGGATGGATCCATGAAATTAAAACACCAAAACCTAATTATGTTTTTATTCCTACAGTGACTCAGGACAAATACTTCCTTCTAGATTGAACTTTTAGGTTAAAGAAACATAAATGAACCCCAAGTAAGCTAAAGATGGGCAGTAAGTGGAAAAAGTCTGCAGATTGGTCTGAGACATATGTTTCTGTGTATGTATTGGAATTGGAGCTTTTTAGCAGATGCAAAAACTCTGAGCCTTGCTGCATCTTCTCCCTTGATTATTAACCTGACACAACAATGCAATGGATGCAAACACTACTTGGCATATACTAAAGAGTTCACACTGAGGGCAACCACCCAAGTATGTAAGGTAAGCTAATGAATGGCTCTTCAAGGAGAGATCAAAGGCATTGCCCTAGGAGGAAAACTGTTCAAGGACAAACAGAGGGCCAAAGGGGTTGGTACCTTAGAATCAGCAAAGAGATGATCAGAACCAGAACCACAATTCCTGTGAGTGTAAAGACAGCAATGGTCAATATGTGTGGGCCTGCAGAAAAGAAACATTGAAAAATAAACAACTTGACAGAAGACACTGAAAAACAATATTACATTTAAGAAATTACCCTCACCCACACATGTGCAAGTCACGGTAGCTAAGCAGGGATATTCTTTGGTCATATCCAAATTGAGAGGCTTTGATAAAGTCTGGCACTGCCCAGAGATGACACGTGCCTGCCTCTTTCACTGTGGGATGAAGCATGACCTGAAGCAGCAGAGTCTTACATCCCTACCTGAGGGATGGGCACTCTGATGGGACACCCAGGTGGGAGGTGAATTTAACAGCACCAAATCCCACATCAGCTCAGCAGCAGAGTTTCCAGGTATCCTCCTCTTTAAAAACAAACTAGGATAGTCCAGGAATAAAGCTGACTTTTCTTAGTAACCACTTTTTAAAAATTCAAGCAGCCAAATTTCTTTAATAATTTATTAAGAAAGGATGGTGGAGGCAAACCTTGGCTACAACTCTGTGCGGGATAGGGATGTAGATGGGGTAAGCAGCTGACCATTTGAAATGAGAGTCACTGGCAGGCAGGCAGCATTGTTTTCCCCCAACATACCCTGGGCTTAATGCAAAATGGGCTCTTTGTTGACTTCTTTGGATAAGGCTTTCTCTGAACTGGGGAATAAAGGTCTGGTCCCTATGGTTTTTATCATTAAACACAATACTCAGTGATGACTTTCCACTTCAGGCTTTATAACCTTTGTTACTCGGAGTCTTGACTGATATAATTTGCTTCAGGATGGGATACACCTGAAGACCACAGCTTCCACATAGAATTTCGGCTGATATGGAGTACAGCCACTTGTGGATTTGAACGGCATTTCTCACAAGAACTTGTTATCCAGGAAGAGGTCAAGATGAAAATCATGGTACAGCTTTTAACATACAAAAACTTGTCAACATGTCACACCTGCATTCTCCCCTTATTGGCCCAGTTGTGTAAAGTGATTCTGTAGTTGATGCAGACAGAGCTTTGGAGACTGTGGACTCATTTCCAAATATGTCAGTAGACACTGTGTTGGGATGACAAGTGGTACTGAGGGGACTCTACTCTTCAAGATGAAATTCATATGTTATAGAGGGAAATTCATCTGGTGCAGCACAAAGCTGCCAGCTTCATGTCCTTGGAAGCTGCAAGGTGCCAAATGATTTGAAATTCAGGCTCTTCAGGCATATGAGGACTTAGACCCAAAATCATAGAACGCACAAGGGTCTTAGTCTTCAGCAGGCAGGCAGAACAGGTGAGGCTGGGAACTGATTATTTAAGGTTATAATTTTGATTGTCTTAAAGTGGAAAAGCGAACTGAAGCCTGTCTTGGGCAGTTCTTGGAGCTCAGGGGTACTGTGAAGGAAAGTTGCAGCTACCAACTCTTCAAAGAGCGACAAGCCATTAGTGCAGAGCTTTGTCTGGTAGCCACACACCTGGAGTGTGCCTACTCTATTGAGCAAGTGTCTTAGACAAAGAAGGCAGAGGAGAATCTAGTTTCACAGATTTCCATGTTGGTTACTTAGCCTTACTGAGGCTAATGCACTTCTCTGTGTGCCCAGAAACAGAAATAAAGGCACACAGGAAAATGGTAAAGTGTAAAAATTAATAAATAAGTAAAAAGCAACAAAAGACACACTAGCTGCCTCCAGAATCAAACACCGGCTGGGCAGGGATTTTGAACATACCAATGTAAGTGTCTGCATCTGACATTGAATTCAGTTTAGGAACTCTGGATTTTGGACCCAGCTTTCTGGCTTTGATTTTTTTGTTCTGTGTATCATGTCTCCCCACCTTCTTTCTGTGTGTTCATCCCAGCGTTGGTCTCGGGGCGTCCTAGTAACTTAATATTAGTCTGATGCTCTCGATTGAAAACTGTCAGTACTACCGTTTCCCTCCCCCAAGGAAGCATATCAAGATACCACTATAAACCGACATATACATAATAATGTGCAAAGCCATTTCCCACGAATTTTCTAAAACTTAAGCTTTGTGAATAGTGGTTTGCACCTTAACAATCCGCAGGCTGCAGTTGCCTATGGAAAGGCTGTGGGGGCCGCGGTTTGCCGTTCCTGAGGCTCTGCTACCACCTCCTGGCTCTCTGTATTACAACACGCAAAGGGAGACTGCATCACAAATTAACTGTTTCCAGGTCCTCTGGAACCAGAAACGTTTGCGTATTGAAGGCTGACCTTATCCATGTTTAGAGTGAGGGTTCAAACTTTCCGAATAATGGCAAAATGTGGATGAAGCTCTGCATAATAGCAAAATGTGGATGAAGACCCCTTTTTTTTTTACGGGTTTCCAGGAGGAAGGAGGGTAGCAGAACTGGGTCAGCTGTTCTCAATTACAGCTAAAGAAGGAGCAGTGCTCTGGTTGCTGTGTTTGTGCACCTCCCTGGAGGAAGAAACATTTTTCTGGTTGGAAAGTTTTGACTGGCTTTGGCCGTACTTAAATTTACTTAAATTTTGGCTGTAAAAAATTGCCCTTTGGGGGAATATATTTGTTTAGAATCACACCGAAGGAAGGTTTATTTTTAAAAAATGTGAAAACAAAATCATCAAGTGCCTGTGGAAGATGGTTTTACTTTGATTTAGTATAGCTTGGCCACAAAGTCAGGCCTTTGTTAAGCGCTGAATGTTAAGCTACTAGTTTAACACTGGCTTTCTGCAATTCTCAAATATTTTTCTTTTGCCCTTGTACAGCAGCTTCAAACAAGGATGTAGTCAGGGGAATATTTTAAAGATACAGAGATCCTCTAACAACATGGCATGTTGTGAGGACAAAGGGATGAGTAAGAATGGGACTGGAGCAACACTGAGAAGACTGGGGCCAAGCAGCAAGCCCTAATTTGGAGACATCTGATTTCCTTTACTGAGCAATAAAAGTGTTTGAACCGATGTACCATCTTACTGTGAATGGACTTTTAGTTATCAGAAGGTGTTTGTTCCTCCAGTTATTGGTTTACATGGTAATATTCCCCAGTGGAGGTAAGCAATACAGTAAACTAATGGAGGCAGAGCCTTTAGCAGAGACCTTTAACAGCGGCACCTTTGGACCACTCACTGATGGGAATGACTCAGGTGAAAACTAATACACTGTGCACTAACCCTTGCAACCACTGCCACTGCAGTATTTTTTATCCTGCCTATTGTACCCTGAAGAATATATCTTTCCATTGCCAATCACCATGTGGCAGCAGTCAACATGGGGAAACAATCCAAATCTGCTCCAACTGACAAGGCTGTACTCTGCTATGCTGAATTACAAGGAGATTCAACTATTCTATTCAGGAGTCACCAAAAACTCAAAAGAAAAGGAGGTGGTGATGTCTGGGATTTCAGATTTCAAGTTTGGCCGGAGATAGAGCAATAACCTAGTTTCCTATTGTCTATCTGCAAGGAACCAGCTTGTCTAAGAAACCCCTCCAGCAAAAACACCCTTAATCTGCACAGTGCTGTGTCTTCTCCTCAGCTCCCTACAACAAGGATAAACAGACAAGCAGAAGCTACCATGCTGCATCAGCAATACAGAAAGGCAGAGTCAGATAACCCATCATAACTTTTGTCTCTGCTGCCTTTCCTGAACAGTCTTTCAAACAATTCACACTACCACCATCTTCTAGAGAACGTAAACATAAAGTTCAGGGGTGACCTCTTCCAAAACACACCATGGTATTCCCCACGATCACTGCCACAGTGTGGAGTCTATGAAAGACTTAGTATCGCCTAAACAGAAATGCAGGTTTAGAATTGGGGGACCATGGGGGGCTGGGGCAGGGGAAGGAAAGATGCTGTTCTGCCCCCAGCTCCTGGCACCACTGGCTGGGAGCAGTGTGAAGGTAGCGTGCTGGATTGCACAGCAGGTGGAACTTAGGACTGTGTGACTTATCTTTGAAGAAGAGGTAGGTTAATGGGTGTCTCACCAGTGCCTGGAGTATCACTGGGCAGCTTGTGGTTCTTCCAGACAAAATCCGGACTGGTAGTCGTCATGTGTGTCTTGTTCTTTTGAGTGTTGAAATACAGAAGAGTGTGGAACTGTGGGTATAGGAGGGAAGAAATCCAGTCAGCAGCTGTGCTCTCCCTCTTTTGACCCTTGCTTCAAACTACCCTTAATAAATGTATTGCCCAAACTCAAAGTAATTCTTGCTCTTTCTGCTACAGTGGTGCATTCCTCAGCTTACCTATATGTTTGGCTGCCATATTCTTCTTCATTCCTCTCCTCTCTTGGAAAAGAAATGTATCAATCCCACAAAATACCAGCTGCACTTACTGAATCACCAGATGACATCAATCCTTTCAGTCTCCAGTACGCCTCTCATGACCCCCTCCTGGCATGCACAGCACGCCTTGGCACGCCACCACTTCTGCTGTAGTTATTTTCATCATTCTTATGCAATAGTACAGGGCATTTTGCTTTTCCTTTCATATATAAGGTCAAACAGTTGCTTCCTGGACATACATACATGATTTGAAGATGTATACAGCAGGGTCAAATTGGTATCAATGTCTCCAAATTCATCTAAGGTCACAGGACCCAGTACACCTGCAGACACAAGGAATTAGTCAGAGGGCTTGCATTCTCAGAAACACAAATATGTGTCAGGAAGGATGGGATAAATAAAAGGATTTCTGACGCTCAGGATATTTTTCTTCTTTATGTATATGCTAGAATACATATCAGCTTAGTGTGGCTCTACTTCTCCCTTAATAGCATGTCACATTTTCTCTACGAAACCCAATAAAAGGTGTTGAATTGATTGCACTGAATAGAAAAGTCTCCCTCTAGCTATAGAAAAATATATTTGTCAGGTTTCTTCAGCATACCAAGAATGTCAGAGTAACCTCCCTTGAAGGAACCACTTTAGAAGTGAGAAGGGAAATTGCCTTTTTCCACCTGCAGTTTGAATCTATCAGCAAGAAAGGAAATACAGGGATACTTTCATTCCCTTTGCTCTTTAAAGAGCTACCTGCTTGGCTCTAATGATATTATTTTAATCAGGTCTTTTTCCCTTTAACCTCCTGCCTCCGTATGTCAGTAAATGTGCAGATTGAGAAATTAACTATGTAGCACATTCCAAGGATTTTAAAGTGGAACTTTTAAGTCACTCAGTGTGGCTTGGCTTTTCCCTCACGAAGTCAGTCATTTCAACAAGAGCACAAGCTTAGCCAATACCCACCACTCCTGAAAGTCTCACCTTCCTTTTTTCCCTTCTTCTTTCAGCAGAGTGATTTTGATCAGCTTCAGATTGCTCTTTTGCTCCTGTTGCTGATGACTTTTTTTTTTCCCCTAAAGCTCAGCATCATCATTATTTTAGTTTGAGACTCCCTTTTCACCTCAAAAACTTATGCCAATTTTTTCATGGTCCACCTTCTTAATATCAAAATATGTATGAACTCCATACTCTACCAGCTTCCACAAAAGAAAGAATCAAGGTGGTTCAATACCATTCACTTTTAGGATTTTTTTTTAACTGAACTTATAACTAATGTGGAGCATTACGATGCAAGATTTATTTCAGATAAGTAAAAAAGTTTGTGCAACTTACCTTTCAAATTTAGTGAAACTGAAGAAATGCATTTACTGATATTCAAAAAAGAATGCTGTCTCCAGGAGGAATTAGTAAACTATATTTTGATAGGTTTGGGATACTATGGTTAAAGCAAAGATAAGCCCAAAACCTGTGAGGCTGTATTAGGAAAATCTGGGAAATTTCTACACATAGGTTTGCTGGAAGCAGTTGGGACATAAACACAAAGCTTTGAATCGTCATTTTGGTACAGATCTCTAATGTGAAGTGACAGCTGGGACTTTGCTGTTGTCACTTCTTTGTGTAAGTCTTGCTTCTGTCTTTTCCTAATGATGGAATTATGTGATTTTAAGCCCGTGGCCTACGAAAGCCCACTGGTTGCATGCACTGAGGTGATTCTGCATGACTGCTATGTAGTGCTTCTGCTAATAGTGAAGATAACATCCTTGGAAAAAATGATAGAAAAAGAAAAAAGAGTGGGAATAAAACTCATTGAAGGGCTTGGACTTGTTTATAGAATCATAGAATCATAGAATCTTTAAGGTTGGAAAAGACCTCTAAGATCATCAAGTCCAACCGTTTAGTGTAGATGTGACTTATCCTAAGAGTGCTTGAGAACAAATTTCTTTCCCCTCATCAATTTTGTGAACTCTGCACAGGACTGTACTTTTTTTTACCTTCAAAAGTGGTATTTCGGAATTCATTGATGAAACTGAGAGGTGACACTGGCTTCTGGGAGAAGATAAATTTCTTCAGAATATGTCCAAACAGCAAGACTGCATTAAAATAGCCAACAACAAAGTCATCTTCCATCTAGAACAGGAGAAAAATAAAAACATTTGAGAGTTCATGTTTCTGCCTTAAAGCTACAATATCTTTGGTGGTCTCCATTTGGCAAAAACTCCAGCATGGAAGACCAGAATCTGCTGAACACTGAGTGAGTAGATGGGCAATGACACATCAGCATTCTCGCTTGGAAAAATAAAGGTAAACAAAATATATTTTTGGTGAATGAAGACAGGGAGGTGGTAAAAACTTATGAGTTTTTATAAGTTAAAGCTCTGGCATGCTGATCCTGGCACAAAGGATTTGAGAAATCCTACATTGTAGGTTCTGGGCAAGCCTGCTCAGTGGGACCCAAAGCCCCTGGCTTTGGATTAGACTTTCTGTGCAGATAATCCGGTGTGGTGCCAGCGAGTCTGGGCTTCCAGATGGCCACGGCTCAGGGGCAAGGAGCTATGCCAGAATTTCCAGCAGCCTGCCATGGAGCCGGCACCCGAAAAGCTTTGAGCCCAGGCTGGGGGATCTGGAAGCCCTATAAATCCAGCCAGAAGCTTTGGGCTGCCTGCTGGAGAGCAGGAGCTCAAAGCCACAAATCCTGGGAGGAATTCTACATGTAGAGCCTGATTCCTGGGCAGATGGCAGGAGTATCAGCTTCACTAAGCAGATAAAGGGTTTGCATAGTTTCTGCTTTTCAGGAAATTAAAAAAAATACATATTTCCTATAGAAAAAAAAGTTCATGTTTTTGAAGTTTAACTGGAAATCTCCTGGACAGAAACAGCAATGGTTGCCACCACTTACACATATCTGCACACAAAAATCAGTTAACAATTATTAGTTCTGAACTTTCCATGCTCACATCTCAATTACACCTATAGATCTTCCTTCAGTGATGTCATGCAGCTACAGATAAGATTATCAGTCACTCAGAAGTGGAGTCAGAAGGCCATGTATCTGTAGGTGTCCCTCATGCCCCATGAACATGACACTTCCAGGCCAAATTAAAAACTTGAGTTGAACTTCACAAAGCAGGAATATGAGATCCTGCATGTTTGCCTTATGATACTGTATTTTTACATCATTACAGCAGGACAAAATGTCATCCTGTCATAATGTAAGAAAATAGAAGCATGATGGAGGATGATTACAGCTGCATTTTTAGTTTTCGTTTCCCAGCACATGAACATGAATAAACTGAATGCAATAATCAGACATAAAATAGTGTGGTTACCAGGATGGCATCCTCAGTCTTTATGGTATTCAAGCTGTAATTAGCCGGTGGTAGAGTCAGGACAAGTACATTCTGCATGTAATGGGCTGAGTTGTTGTTCCTGAAGTATGTGTTACTGCAAAGCAAAGCACAAGAACCCCACGAACAATCAGCAACAGGGGCAGTGGTAACCATGACAGAATCACTCACCTCTCCCCAGCAGCACTGTTATTTAACAGGTTAAAACAGTAGTTCTAAAAATAAAATTTCATCATGGACAAAACTCTTCATGTTGTTAATTCCCTGATGCCAGCTTCTGTGCTTAACTACATTAAAAGGTAATATCAAAGAGATCTGGCAATCTGAAACTCAAAGGTTGCAGTGAATTATTGTTAATATTGTAACTGTTTGGTTTCTGTGCTGTTTATTTCCTCTTTTTTCAAGCAAGAGTTTATACTTATTAAAACTGAGTCTCTTTTTGGAATCCACAGTACTGCAATCTGTAGTTTCTTCATGTTATGGTGCATGTTTCTGACCTCTTCTGCACACTTTTGCGTGTTCCTCTAATTTTGATATTTCCTGCTAGAATTGATCACAGCAGGAATTGCACTAAAAGCATTTAAGAGGAGGTCATGAAACAATCTGAGAGGTGCAGAGAGCAGCTTATTGATTTATCTGTTTAATTAAAAGTGAGCTAGGAAAATCAGAAGAAACTGTATGAACTTGAAAACTATGCTAAAACAAGCAGAAAAACATTGTAGCTTTCAGGTATCTTTGGTTTCACCACCCTGACAGGCCATCTGGAAGTGCTTCACAGACTGGCAACCACTGTATTCATATGTTACAGAAGAATTTAGCAATAGTTATCAGTGTCAGGTGGCAGCATCTGACATTGCTATAGCTAGATTAATAAAAAATAAATTGCATGAGCCTTCTCTCATTATTTGTGTTTGATCATCCTTTTATTTTTTCAGTCAGTACTGTATTAAGAACTTTTGGAGACCACAGGCTCTGGTCCACAGCCATCAGATGGGATCCTGACACCAGAACCCTGTCCCTGCCTTTCCCTGAACCTTCTGACTTTTACATTGCACTTTTCACACTGAAGAATTTCAAAGTGCTTTTCATTCAGGCTTGGACTGAACTAGCCAGGTGAAAAGGAAACTTCACTGTAGTCCACCAGACTGGATAATCCTACAGCATCCCACCTCCCCTGAGAGAGGCTTAAACACTGTGTTTGTGTCCTGGCTGCTCAGAGCCAGGGCTCAGAGCTGATGAAAATTTAAATCCATCACTTTGTCTGAGGGACTTGACTCCTGGAGAAGCATGGGACCTTGCCTACTGCCTTCTCCTACAGCTTGAGTTTGGATCTAGCACGTGTCTGTATTTTGTTTCTGTTTTAAGAACAACATGATTTGAGATATTCAGCAAAATCAGGGGTATGTAGCAAATTTAAGGAGGGCAGCATATGAAAAGGGTTGAAGCAGCTGGGTATATCAGAAGGATGCATATCACAGCAGAGAAGCCCCTCGTCATCCTCACCTATTGTGAGGCAACAATTATACATGCAACACCAGTAAGCAAAAGCACTCACGTACATAGTCCCCACTATGCATTTGCAAAGAAACAGGAATTGTGGCCAGTTGCCTCAGGAAAAGCAACTGGGGATTCCTAGTGCCTGATAAAGTGGTGGAAAGTCTAAAGCTCTGAGAGGCACTTCTGGAAAGTATAGTGAACTTGAAAGTGTACAGGACAGAAAAGATCCTGTCAGAACACTCGAAACACAGGCTGCAGTTTGGACCCAAAGGTTAAATGACTGAAGTAATTAATCCAAAGTGCCTCAGCCCTGCCCTGTCAAGGTCGGCTTTAAACGTGAGGGCTGGAAAGTCCCACAGGCCCTGGAAGTTCATGAATTCTTTTGCTACATCAACAGTGAAATGAGTAAGATTGAGATATGGGTACATACATTTGCCTTGTCATCATCCATATCATCAAGCTGCCAGCACAGTCCCGGGCATGGTTTCGGTCTAGGCCAACAAGCTTCCTCCCTGACTGTGGCTCGCTACGGTGACCAGAGCCATACCCAGAAAAGCAATTTGGGCATCTACAGTTAGCCTTACAGATGTGAGCTGGGCTGTGTCACTTAGGCTTAGGGGCAGAGATCAGCTCTTGGTCCTCGTACACAGATAAAGCTTTTGAGGCTACCATTGATAAGGCCACTTCATATCAGTCCTCATCTATAAAGATTTTGTAATTAGTAACACAAAGATGAAACTGAATAACAGAATACTTAGGTTGTATAGTAAGAAACATCTCTGAAAAGTTAGATTTATGTAGTTATAAAGATGTTAAAGAGACAGTTATAAAGTGGAAGAGTTATAAAGTGGAGGAGACAGTTGTACCACTCTTTTAAATAATTTAAAAATGGAATAAACAGAACCTAGAAAACTATACTGTAAGCCACACTTACATAATTGTCTGGTTGGACAGAGTGTGTGAAAAATGTACAATATCTCATATGAACAGCTCATGACCATTCCGACTTTGGACTCTGTGGTTCTCTCATGGCTTCCTGCACTGAGGAGTCCACAGGATGACATTAACCCTACCTGCTCTGTCACTGCCTTAGAAAAATATTATGGGAACTACAGCGGATGTTATAGAGGATGTGCCACAAATTAAACACTAAGCAGCTTAGATAAATGGCAAGACATGAGGAAAGATGGCAATGGAAAACGTTTTGTGAGACAGCATTTCTTCAACAAAACAGCTCCACTCAAACTATTTCCATTATCTCTATCCTTCAGCAAACTGCAGAGAAAAGAGGAAAATCAAAGATGATACTTTACTTGAAGAGATCTATCAGGATGATAACAATGTCCTTATCCACTTCTGCCATCCCTAGGTCTGTGCTGACGTCAGCTGGAGAGCCACACATGATGATCACTACGGATTAGGCAAAAACGGAGACAGATTGGTGAAAGGTACAGACAAGAAAAGGAGATTTGCCTGTTCCCCCATGCTTGAGTAGCAGGCATTAGAGCAATGCTGGGCTAAGGCACATATTACCTGCCCAGGCACAGAGCTACACCCTCTCTGCAGTGACACCAGGATATTTGAGGGACGGTGGTAAAAGGTGCCTCAACAGCTGCACCATTTTCTGTCTGACTGCACCAGAGCGCTACCATTATCTCACTCAAATAAGCATTAGCAGTTCTGATGCAATATGGGCTACTAAATACGAACATTTCTCAGTTAAATGGCATTCAAGTAATAGCTTCATTGGCTTCCTTATTAGTCTCACACTCACTTGGCCTGTTGATGCCAGGTGCTTAGTCTTAGGAGAAGATGAGGTATTTACTCATCCATTTTTCTAGTTTAGATGGATCACTTCCAGAAGAAGTGCCCCTCGATGGCACAAATGATGCCCATATATGTACCAGGGCTGCAAACACAAGAATAGTAGAGAGCTAAGCATTCTTGTAGTATCTAAGGATCTTCTTAGGAGGAGTAATGATTCCTGGATTTCTGAATCTTTCACAAAATGAAGCTTGTTAATTGGGTTAATTCACCCCCAAAAGCTCTTTGGAACCAGGATGTTACCCCATATTTTATGGAGATGGAGAGAAGAATCTAGAAACTTTGTGCCATTTTATGTTTGCATCCATGTGAAATGGTATATCTGCATTTCTCTGCCATTTCTATGGAAAGACTGTCCCTAAATTTAACTAAGGGGTAGGTCTGATTTTCTGAGGAAAGCAACTTACCTGCAGGGCAGAGCGCACCCTCAGTTCCCCCCCACTCCGCCCCTCCACCCCCTCCCCCCATTCCCTTACCATTGCTTTTCCGGTTTGGATCTTTCACAGTTTTTCTAAGCTGCTCCGGAGTCCTTAAAATCTCCTTGATCTTCAGTTTTTCAGAGAACTGTGTGATTCCAGCATCTAGCGCATTCATGTACCTGACACAAGGGAGCACAGATATTGTCAGAAAATTGCTAACTCTTTACATTCTCCTAAATAAGCCAAAATAGAGTGAGATAGACTGGTTACAGCACACAAGAGCGTTTGTAAGGCAGCATGGAACATTTTTTTCTGCAGCAATAGAAAAGAGAAAATCAATACAGGGTGTGAAAGACTTAAAAGTGTTTGGAAAGTCACCCAGAGGTATTTGAGCCTTGTTGTAACAAAGGATGGGTTTGGAGAATACAATGATGTAATAAGACATTAACAATTAAGAAAAGAAATCAGAGATATGGGGAAATTACAGTAAGTGAGACTAACTGGGAGGCAGAGCCAAGAAGCTCTGCTGTTTTAAGACATCAGTGGTAATCTTAGAAGACACATGTGAAGGTTCAATGGAGTAAATGGGAGCTGAGAAAGAACTGAGATAAAAAACATACATGTAGCCTGACTGTGAGAGAAGCAAAGGAAAGTAGCAACAAAAAAACCCTGTACTGAGTCAGTTAAAACTTGAAGGGGGAAAATGAGGACAGGGGAAAAAAAAACAAAAACAAAAACAAAAAAAACCCAACAACCAAGTGAGCAAAAGCTAGCTAAAAGATTAAGCAAAACTAGCCAAATCCTAAATCCCATTCTTGCTTCAACATGTTGTGTGTGAGAAGAGACATTCTGTCTGAAATAAAGTTAATGCAGAGGGAAAACCAAAAGAAATCTCTTTGTTTTCAAACTGCTTAACTTTTGATCTAGCAAAACTGAGATCCCAGTCCTATAAAGTACTATATATATTTTACTTCCCATTTTTTTCCAGGAACAGAATGCATAGTTGAGACATAACCTGATTTTGCTATTACTATCACTTTTTTATACATTTTGTATACATATACGGGGGAAACAATAACAGTATAACTTGTGCTTTAGCAAAAATGGATGTTTAAATTAGTTCAAAAGCCTTCAAGCTCACAGTTTTTATTAAAGCAGAATGAGATACATTTTTACAACTATATTAGGATGAAAAATGGGCAGAGATACAAAATTAATTTTAATTTTTTTTGTTAATTCAACAATAAAGAAAAGGTGCTCAAACAATTCTGAAGTCATAAAGAAGGTCCTGAATAGAAGTATTAGTAAAGACAAGGAAAGAAACAGTTGGGAAATAACTTACATGTATTGACTTCCCTGAAAGTTATGAAACCTGCAGGATTAAAGGGATTTAGCTAAAGTCTGTGTAGTGCATTGGCAATTATAGCTGCAAACAGGGAGAAATATGGATTTTAGTAAGAGATAAGCAAGGTGCATTAATGTTTCAAAGCATCAAAGAAAGGTAATCATAGCAATTACATCATGGGATCAGGTTGCTATCTATACTAAAGAAGAAGGAGGAAACAATAAAAGTCCCTAAAAGTCTACAAAACAGTGAATTGGAGATCAGTTTTTAGATCCAGTAATTCAGAAAAAAAAAAAAAATCTGTACACAAAATATTCTGTAAGTATAGTCTTATATCACTCTGAAGCTAATACAGTCATAAATTTTGCTTAAAATTCTGCAAGTTCCTCAGGTTATGAATTGGAAAGAAAAGTTATAGTTATTTCTATGAATTCTTGGCAGCCTTTGAGCTACATTTATAAAATTAGTAGGAGAAACAAGATGATGTTTTTGAATTAATCAGCATTTTTTGTCCCAAAATTGGGGGGGGGGGGGGGGCGGAATTCAAAGCATCATAGAAACACTCACATGAACTGAAAATTAAATGAGTCAATAATAGAAGAATAATTATTAATATCAGTATATTAAAGAGTTCATTTGACTAAAACCAGCCTTTGATTTTAGGCAAGGAGAAAACCCAGAATTCTTGAGAATCAAGCACAGGCTGAGGTTTCAGGCCACAAAGTGAAAACTTTCTCCTTTGTTCCAAACTGGGGAGAGCATAGCTTAAACTCTGCAAGTATTGGGAGTCATGTTGTTCAAAGAAAGATACAGTTTGAACTTTGGAAATGTTTTGGAGTAAGAATATTGCCCAAAGATTGAAGCCATTAATGTGGAGAAACATTGCAAGAGCTTGATATGACCCCTGACCTAAAAAGGGATCTCTGGAGAGCCCGATGGAGGAGCCTCTCATGCCACACTATTTACATCGAGGATGCAGTAAACAGGTATTTCCAGCAGGGACAACATGTGGGCTATGCTGTCCACAGGAAAAGCTAAGGCTTGAGAATAATTAAAAGTAGACGGAGTGAAACATTCAGATATGCAGTACAGCTAAATGGTGTGATTCATCTTTTCCTTCTCTCATTCCTTGGTAGCCATAAGGCACCTCCCAAAATGCAGGGCTCAAAGGACAGCTTGTAAGAATCATGTCTGGGGATGGAGACAGGGTTTATCGACAGCCAGGTCAGATGTGGATCCAGATCTTACCAGAGGCATGCCTCCGAGTTTTCATTCCTCTTGTAAATGTAGGTAGATTCCCAGGTTGTGGTTTTGAATGGCAGCTGAGATTCTCTCCAAAAATAATAGAAGAATTCATTCACCTTTCTGGCTGGGGTCAGAAGGCGGGTTAGGTTTACTTTGTAGTCACAGGACAGTCCAAAACTCCCTACAGAGATCAGAGGCAGGCTCAGTATTGTTTCAACTCTGAAGGGAGAGACAAGAGGACAAGTCTGAATGGATTGCTGTCATGCCAAGGCAGCTACCACGTGATTTTCATCCTCAGCTCCCTCTCCTCTTGTGCCCTGCGTTAGTTCAACAGCAATTTGAACCTGAAAGAGAAGGTTCCTCAAGAAGACAAGAAGATTTCAAGTCAGCGTTGGCACTGAAAAGCCCCATTGAACTGGTCCAGGCAGCTTCTCTCACTGCCCCCAATTCCCCATGGCCTTTTGGGTACCATGCACCATTTCAGCCCAAGGGCTCTGACAGGAGTCCAAAGGCTCAAGGACCCACCCGATTCTGCTCCCCGGCTGCCATTAACATGGGATAGATTTGATGTCTTTATTAGGGCAGTGCTGGAGGGTGACAGCTTTTTGCCATCAAAAAAGCTTTACTCCTACAACTCAAAGGGAAAGTCTTTTAGTTTCACTATGGCATATTTTAGGAGCTGTACAACAGCAGCAGTCAGGGAGAAAAACTAAGGCAACCCTCTGTTGGCAGGGAATTTGTAAAACAAAGATATTTTTTATCCACAGAGACAATAAAATTTTAAGGATAAAAGTATTTTCTTGCAGTCTTATCAGACTAGGCTAAAAATATTTTAGTTCTTGTATGCTAAGTGTTTTTTTATGACAGGGAATTTTGCCTGCAAAAGACATGGCCATTAGAGTTGTTGCCATTATTGCGAAAAACCTTTCCAGGTAAAGTCCACTTACCAAATTACAGGGTTTATATTTGTTGCAACAGACACAGACACAGATGATGTCATAAGTAATGCCAGGGAGAGTATTTCACTAATGAAATGGGTATTTTTCTGACTTAGAATAGAATAGACTATATCACTTGGAAGGGACCTACAACGACCATCTAGCCCAACTGCCTGACCACTTCAGGGCTGAACAAAAGCTAAAGTATGTTAAGGGCATTGTCCAAATGCCTCTTAAACACTGACAAGTTTGGGGCATCGACCACTTCTCTAGGAAGCCTGTTACAGTGTCTGACCACCCTCTTGGTAAACAAATGCTTGCTAACATCCAGTCTAAACATCCCCGGTGCAGCTTTGAGCCATTCCCACGTGTCCTATCACAGGACCCCAAGAAGAAGAGCTCAGCACCTCCCTCTCCACCTCCCCTGCTCAGGAAGCTGTAGAGAGCAATGAGGTGGCCCCTCAGCGTCCTTTTCTCCAAACTGGACAAGACCAAAGTCCTCAACTGCTCCTCACAGGACATTCCTTCTAGCCCTGTCACCAGTTTTGTTGCCCTCCTCTGGACCTTCAAGGTCCTTCTCATCCTTCTGAATTGGTGGGTCCCAGAACAGCACGCAGTTCTCCAGGTGAGGCCACAGTAGACAGCTGGGGTAATCCTAAACCGCGCTTGTTACTTCCAGCCGCTGTGCCTATAGAGCTCTTGCAGTTAACACTCAGTGTCACTTAATGTCCATTTGACAAGCCAAAGATGAAACCCGGAGAGTAGCTGCCTCCCCACACTTGAAGTGCTGTAAAGTAAAGCACTTGTTCTGATTTGCAAAGTTATTGCACCCTGGGCAAAAGCCAGCTGCCTGTTTGTTAGTGTTCTTCATTGCTTTGCATTATCTTCCGGTGTTCGTACTTTTTACTGGTTTAACTGTGCCAGAGTCCGAGGAAAAGACTTTGGCATCATTCTGGGCATATCCAGCAGATATAGAAAAGCAAACATAAAGTTAGGAGGCACAATTAATAAAATGGGGTATATTGCATAATACATACATAAGACTTATTCTTTTGATTCTTCTCTAAATCAACCATCTGCGTTCATCCGTAACATTGTATTCACTTCTGCTCATCCCACTCAAAGAAAAGTACATAGTTAAAAGCAGATAAATCTTGAGGTAAAGTGTCTCAATCTTCCCAGTCTCTCTCAGTGAATCCAAAAGGCTACCAAAGTTCAAAGAGGGAAGTGATTCACATGGGTAACAATATGGATTTGTACGTCATGACTGATGGGGGTTTTTTTAACTGATTTATACTAGAAGTCTGCAGATTCAGCTTTCAGCTTTTCCTAATATCTGAGAATGAACATATTAATGTATAATATAATATAGAATAGAATTATACAGGTTCATGTGTAACACACCAGTAGAGAGATTTATTCTTCAGGAAAGCTTCCTCAGGCAGAAGAGTTAGGATGAAACTGGCAGCTCCCTATACAAACACTCTTTACTGAAGATGGTTGGGGCTTTTGGATCTTCTCTTGACGCGTGTAACTCAGGCTCCTCTCAGTGACTGAACACCCACCCAGCAGGACCCCTGTTGCTGCAGTACTGCGACGTCTACATGCCTCCAGCTAACATCTCTTTCCTGCTGCAGTTGCTGAAGAGCCCTTAATCAATCAACTAATTGTCAGCAATTAGAAAAGTTTCCCTGCTAGTAATGGGATTTCATCAATGGGCTTTGGAAAGGGATTTTCTTCTCCCTACCAAACATAGTGGCTATGTATAAGAGTCTTACTGCCCTGACCATAGACCTTGACGTGTCTGATGCATCCTAAACCCCAAAGTCTCTGCTGTCTTATTGTACACAAAATAACCGTTTTCAGCAATTGATATCTTTAACATCGCAATATTAAGGGGAAGAGGTGGTACTTACGAGACCATTTGGTAGGTGGCATAAGTGCAAGCGGGTCCTATGACAACACAGCCAAGCGTGCCACTATTCTGCAAGGGATCAGAAAGGGTCAGTAGTGGGGACAGCGCAGGTAACCAACAGAGAGAAGAGGATGGGAGAATGAAGAAAACTTTAGTATTTGAGAAGGAATAATGAAATTTACACAGCAAAAGCAAGAACAGGGTAGCAAAGGAGCCATAGAAAGATTAAAAGAACAAACCTAGAGCAAAGGAGGGAGGAATCACAGCTAAGAAAAGGCAGAGGACAGAATAGTGCCTGTGAGTATGACCTTCGTTAAGAGACAGATAGCAAGTTAGGATTAAAATGTTGCAATTGTTACAATTGCGCCTATGAAATCACTCCAGCAGTGCTTGCATTTGCAGAAGACAGAGGGATTGAATTTACAAGATACTGTGTATCAGAAAAATGATTAGTTATGTGCATATAAGTTTATATGAAAAAAAATCCTTCCATGACCACCAAATGAGGCCTGACCTAGCTTTGTGTGTCACGAGGGACTTCTTCTTAACAAAGACTCTAGCATGCGCATATACATTGGTAGATTAGAGAATTCACATTGGATTGACAATGTGTCCCTCAGAGGTGACAGTTATAAGACATGAGAAAGTCCACTGAAACACAGCTTCTTGTAAGGCACCCATTCTAACTGAAGCTTTTTCCCATATTTTCCCATATTAGGGTTTCTGCTATGTGACTTCTGTGATTTCTAGTGAGAAGCGAGCACTTCATCTTCGCCCTCTGGGCATAGTTCCATAAGCATTTCTTTGGTATCAGTGCCAGCATAATAATCTCTCTGCCAGCATGTTCCCATCCTTGCACAGCTCTCTCCTTTGTGTATTTGTGTCAGCTGAAGGTGGACCAGATCAGGGTCTGATCCAGTTGGAAATGGACCTTTTTTGCTCTGCTTGGGCTGTTGGGGGGGGGGGGCATTGGCGTTTTGGGTTGTGGGTTTTTTTAATGGATTGCTTTGGCTATGTGGCCGCACAAAGAGCTGTGCAGATATAAAAAAGAGGGCAACTTAAATATAGGAAAAGGAGCCTGAAGCGGAAGGCTGCTTTGGCCGGCACTGCCATCAAATGTCTAATGAGCCTCCAGGAAGCATTCATAGAATCTCTCTCCGGTGTTTGCCTGCTTGTCTTCACATAAAACCTACAGGAACATCTTCTCTTTCAAAACTTCGCTTCCCTGTCAAATTTGTTTGGAACTGAACAACAGGATCAAAAGTTAACAAGGAAAGACAGAGGCACATGCGTGTGCACATGCAGAAAGAAAAAAGTCTTGTCGTCTTAGGAGATCAACTTAAAGGAGCCTGCTACTCACATAAATTTCCTTGAAGAGCTCCACACCTTCACAGGTGCTGGTACGACAGCCTTGTGAGACATAGAGTGATGAGGTAAAGGTATGGAAGGTGGCATTGACTGTAACATTTTCTCCTGTAACACAAACATAAAAGTAAACAGCATCATGAGTTGCAGACAACCACTAATACACTGTATATTTCTTCTTCTTCTAATACAGGTCTGAGCAGTCTTATGCTAGGATGTCTCCCACCAAAAGTCCACCTACAACCTAGGCCCCACTGCTTAGAATGAGACTGTAAAATTTGCTCCAGTGTGGGCTGCTGACTTCTTCTGCTGAGTGTACTTTCAGTACAAAGTGCTTTTAGTGTTGGCCATTATTAGAGACATTTTTAAGGCTCTGTAGGAAGTAACTGAGAGACCACTTTCCAATAAAATTGAACAAAATTTCTTCAACTAGAGGGCAGAAAGGGAATAGGTATCATTTCTCTGGAACCTTTTTTTCCCATGATATTCTAGAGAGTGACAGTAGATTGGTGATACTGAAAGGAGAGATAAGATATCAAAATAAATAAAAGCATCATCTGCAGTGACTCTAAATGAGGGGAAAACATATGGACTGCAGATTCTTCATACTTCAAGTCATAATGTGATCAACAGATAGGGTCAAGAGGAAAATTATTTTCAGAAAGTAGAGGCTAATCCAACCAGGAAAGGAAGCAAGGGCATCCCAGTTACTGCACTAGATGGATCACTGGTCTTGTCTGATCCAGTTCAGCAATTCCCATGTTCACAATCCCAACTGAACATCTCCAGAAAAGCATCCAGGAAGAATCTGCCCAAACACCATGAAAGCAAATATGGTTCTGCCCCTCTGTAGAGTATTTCTGGTTTTACAGCGCGAGGTCATTATTACTGTAAGATCTACATAAGGTGAATGGACAGGCAAGGAGCCTGTCTGAGGAACAGTTTGCTGAAGGTCAGATGAGTAGAAAGCTGTGGCACAAAGTCTGACAAGAAACCACAGCAGGAGAGGGATAACCAACACCCGTTGTCTTACCTGTCATCTTGAATTCATTTTGTACCCTTTCCAAGGCTTGCTTCACAGCTAATTTCAAATTATTAGTACTTGATGGAAAGTCCGAGTAATTCATGAGCATCACATTGATCACATAATTGTTGTTGCTACACTCATTTGAAACAACTTGCTGCTGCAGCTGGAGTGAGAAAAGCAAAGGCCAAAGGGCCAGACCCAACATCCGTTCCTTCATTATTGTTCAGTTTAGACCCATTATGTGTGTTCTCTCTTTTCTTTTTCTCTTCCAATCCTCTTTCTTTCAGATATTCTACATTGGTTTTGTTCCTGGATAGGACGAAAGAGATCTCCACGCCGTAGATTCAAAGGCAGGCTGCAGGATCCTTCTCTCAGGCACTTCCCTATCCCACTCCCTGCCTTCACCTCTGCCCGCCCCTCCGAGGTACTAGGTGGCACTTCTGTTTATGAAAAACTAGCAACAGCAAAACTCAGGAAAGGAGAGAGGCTAAAGGTTGCTGTGAATGTTTGCTCATGGAAAGGCTGAGGCTATAAAACTGAAGCATTACTTGAAACCTTGCCTGATAAGGGCACTAACTCTTCATGACAGAGATGAGCTGAGAGAAAGAAGGGGAGAGGACAAATGGACTGTAAAGACAACTCTTTAAAATGGAAATAACATACAAGGTCCGTTAAAGCTTAGAGGAAAACAGATGGTTACTTCATGTTTGCATTGCCCTACATCTCTTGTTACATTGCCACACCATATCTGCTGGCTGGGCTCATAAATCAAGGGTATATTTTCTTCTGTGATAAGTTACCAATTTCATTCCTTTAGCTCTTACAATCAAAGTACTTTTTGTGTTGGCAAAAATATCTGACTTGCAGTCCTCCAGACCACAGCCTTTGTTTCTACTTACAGAGTAGACTTAGCACAAAGCTTGTCTGCTCCACCAAAGCACCTCGGGTCTGCCCTAGATACATTGCTCCCAGCGAGCACAGGTCTCATATTGCCCATTCCCACCTTGTCAGATGGCTCTTCAAATGGGGGTCCAACATATTCATACTTTATGTGATGCAATCTCTTGCATCAGGTAAGGATTAGCAAAGCTGAAGGCCACATCTCAGACCTGTGGGACCAAAGGTAAATTACAAATGACATCACTAAAAGGTACACACTAAAGGACACAGCGGTTTTGTTCCTGGGTAGGGCTCTTGGGCTTTACTGAGTATTTTTCCCGAGAATGGTCTCAGGGAAGGTAGGTAGAATGAAGGGAAGATAAAAAAAACTACAAGCCTTACAGATAAGTCTGGGCACAGAGGAGACCTGCAAGATAAAAGGAATCAACAGGCAAATTTAAATAAAGTACTGAGTGTGCTTGGTCTGAATTTGGGGTGTTTGTGCACACCTACAGCAGCTTCTATTTTGGTACTGAAACTTGGACTGAGGCTGTCAGGTAAGAAATCAATTTATTTTTATTACCTTCCTGAAATAATTTTAAAACAAACAAGGAAAATAACCAGCAACAGCATAAATAACAGTGCTTTTGGTATAAAACAGAACTTCAATTCCATGCTTTCTTTCAAAGCCTGTCTTTAAAAGGTGTTGAATACACTTCAAATATATTTGCACAGACTTTTTACATGATCCTATTTTATACCAAATTATTATTGCTTGACTCTTTCTTATACCCAACAACAGAGACCATGACCTAGCATTTAAGAGCAGACCTTGAACACCTCAGCATATCTAATCTAGCATTTGTAATTAGTAATACAGTAATTCTAAATTAGCAGTCTGTCATGTAAACATCTGGACTAGTATGGCTGGCTAGAGCCACAGACTGAGACCAGAATATAGCTTTTCATGCTGAGATCATCTGCTCATCTGCCCCATTTTATAGGTATTTACAAAGTCCTTGAAACTTATCCCATATAAGTCAATAAGAGATTTGTCATTAACTTAGCAGAGCAAGATTCGCATTTTTATTTATATATTTTATTTAGCCTACCTGAGAGAAACAGTTAGCCAGCATGGATAATGTAAGTAGAACTGAGTATTTTACATTGCTGGTCACACAGGGAGTGTAATGGCACTGAGGTCTCCCTGGTTTTGTATCTATTCTTGTATTTATTTGGTTTTCATAGCACCTTAAAAACATCCTTTAAAAACAAAAGGTAAAATCAACTCTAGCCTTTACACTGCATTTCTTTTTACTCTCTCCCTTGCCCCCCGCCTTCACAGTGCCACAGGGAGTCTGCAGCCAGAACATGTTATAAATAAGTTGTTGACCTCTCAACTTTTTTAATTGCCTTGTGTGTGTAGTCTATCAGTGTCAAGTCCCGTGATGGGAGCACGCCTTGAGCATCGGGTGACGTGGAGCAGGAGGGAGTGATGTGCAGCAGGAGGGAGTGTGGCAGGAAGCTGCAGCTGGGGTGAAGCAAGCTCTCCCAGGAACTGGCTGAACACCACACTTTCCCTCGTACCTCGGGGCTTCGCACATCAGGCACAATTGCCTGGCAGACTGATCAGTAAATTCTGCTTCATGGAATAAGAGAGATAAAGAAAAGCTGTGGCATCATGCTGTAAACGTGAGAGATACAGATACTATGGATGATGTGAGGGTGGAGAAAAGAAAAAGTAGACGAGAGAGTCATGTGTAAAGCACAATATTTGATGGGCCTGCCACAAGCAAAAACTTCTATTTGTGTTTGTTGCTGCTTCTGCCTGAGAGATGTTTAGTCCCCAGGGAATAGAAAAGGTGAGACCCCAATGCCAGTCCATTATAGCACTCTGGCTGCAGAATGAAGCCAAGCCCCCAAGGATCCCAGCCAACTTCATCTAATTCTTTCTTAATGTCCGATCTAGCAGTCTATAAAACCAAGAGGTTACCAGTAACACAAACCAGGCAGATACAGAAACAAATCTTCCATATCTCTTCAGGACACTGACCCCGCTATCTCAGTAACTCTTCTCCAACCGTGAGCCAGCTCTCACACTTCAAAGATTAGTCAGGGAGGGATACAGTTCAGAAACCTAGAAGTCAAATTATGTGTCAGAGGAAAGGAAAAAAAAAAAATAGCTTTTTGGCTTTTACAGGTGACGGCAGCTTTGATTAGAAATACTGTCTTACAACAGAACTACAAGTAATGAGAGCATCCTGAAGGCAATGCAAATGACTCTGCCTTCCTCCGAAAGAAGGTGATGACATGGAGGAACAGAGCAAGAGACTCAAACACCAGGAATATCCTCCCTAAGGTAACCTCTCCTGACACCCCCAGGATAAGCCATAAAATTTATCCCAAATATGTATTTAAAGCACATCTTCTAGAGCTACTTATTCTATCTTAAAAGAGTCACGGTTTAATCACCTTTTAAGGAATAAGGTGCTAAGAAACTGCATCTGAGATCCCCAGCACATTTTTTCTAGATGGTTTCTAGCCATCAGCTAGTGTGATTGTCTGTCAGAAAGGTAAAAAAGATCCCAGCATTAAATATCTTCACTATGTGCAAGCATCTATCAAAAAGTCAGTTCTTAGGTGTACATCAGTTTGAGTACCTCATCTTTGTAATCTTAGCATTATTAACAGCTGATGGAGGTCTCCTCTTGAATCATTGAATACAAACCCTGTAGTTTATCACTTAATCTGCCTTGAGAAGCACAGGGACAATTAAGATTCAGATAAGCAGGCCCTGTATTTATTTGTCTGAAGATGAAATTCAGTCCCTCACAAACAACAATAATACCTATGCATATATTGCATAGCTCCAAAACACCATAATAGGTCTCTGCGGGTGGTGTTATAATCTGTGTTAGATTAGAAATGCCAACTCAAATTAACTCATCGGAGAACTATATTATTGGTTTTAGTGAAAAAAGATTTTTAGTGCCTGATTCTACAGCACTATTTGTTTGTTTTGCCCTCTGTTTTATTGGATAATAAACAACCAGGTATTACAGGGTGTATTTGAAACAGGTAATCAACACTGACTTCCTGATCTAAAACTACTCTGAGAGGTTCTCTCAGTCTTCTAGAATATTCAAAGACACTCAGAGAAAAAGAAA
The DNA here is from genome assembly GCF_011004875.1 of Balearica regulorum gibbericeps. Classification (NCBI taxonomy): domain Eukaryota; kingdom Metazoa; phylum Chordata; class Aves; order Gruiformes; family Gruidae; genus Balearica; species Balearica regulorum. The sequence goes on from NC_046184.1 coordinate 55,105,734, forward strand.
CCATAAGAGCAAAAAAACCCAAAGAGTTGTTCCTCTAAGTCTCTCAGTCTATGTAAGACTATGCTCTACAGAACATTTTCCAGTCCTTTTTTAATGGTCCATGTGACAGGGCTTTCCTCCTTTCAGTGGCTTCTTTTTTGTACAGAGTCTGAAAGTCCTGAAAAACGGGAATCATAGGCCAACCCGGGCATCACAGAGTCCCTTTGCCTATCCAGCTCATGTTGTAAAAGTGCCACCATATTCAGAATGTGGCACTGTGTATCTCCAATACCTTTAACACATCCATTTTTAGGATCTTTTCACTGGCATGTAGCCTAATTTATTTTTTACTTAATTACAAATCATTATTTCTACTTGGCCACTCAGAGAAGAGAAAATAAAGAGAAGATATGGAATGAAAATTTCAGAAAGCTTAGAAGAGCCAAAGAGTTAGATGAAAGTATCAGCGGCCCCCAGTCAAACTACTGCTGTGGAGGTTGGCACCAATAGTCCTAGTAAGTCTGAAGACAATGTGGACATGTTGTCAGCTCATCTTCAATTTCTTTCATACCAAGGACAACCAATGTAGCATTTATCAAGCAACTATTTTGTAAAGAAACATGCATTGTGATACAATTGTCTTCTTTTGCAGAATATTTTGACAGTGTCCTTTAAAATGGAAAATTTTTCTACATATTTGCTACAATTATTTATTTACTCAGTGTCATTTAGTTATGGTTGTTATGATCAACTCACAATTGTACATTATTTTTTATTTTGTCCAGAGCTGGGAACTTTGATAGTACACAAAAATCTGAGGTTCCATTAAATAAAATAGATGCTGCAAGTCTCCAGCATTGCAGAATTGGGAAATGTGAAGAAATAGCATTTTAAAATATCTGTAAATATATGTCAATAAATAGAACAGCAGATTCATTTACATGTTTAATTCTTACTTAAAAAACAAATTTCCTTGGTTTCAGTGGCCATGGCTATGTTTCTAAATAAATGAAGTTAACAGTATTGTTTCCATAAAATACAGAATTTTAATATGAAATTTGCATATGTTGTAGTAGTTGATAATATTTAGCCAACAGGATAAACATATAAAAACTTCAAACAATGTTGTTTTCAAGTTCTACCCACTATGACTAAGTCTGATTCCAGATTATTTTGATTGTCTGAGGCTTAAGTAGTTTTTACCCTGTCTTTAACAAGATCTAAAAAGCCACATTGAAGAAAAATAAAATAGAAATGTTTCAGTTTCCTTTTTTTTTTCCAGTTTCCTTTTTTTTTTTTCCAGTTTTGTTAGAGGTTGGAATCACAAATGTGATTACAGGCAGAAAAGAAAACATCACAGTACTGTAATGTCTGTGTTAATTTAATGTCAGTAACTTACAGGTCTAAACTGTATAGTATAAAGATATCTTCTTTAACTTTCAATATTACAGAGAAGACCAAGGACATGAAATAAGTTTTTTCTGTCTTTTAAACTATTTTTACAATATTTCTACTACCCAGATTTAGAAGACAGTAATGTAAATAATGACAAACTTAGCTGTATAGGATACATATCTAGTGGCTGTATGCTTGTATATAGTATGCATGTATAGCAGCTGCATAGCAGCTATGTTGACCTCAGAACTGATTTTTTCCCTCATTTACTATACAAGAACATAAAGAAAGACTTTACAAATATTCTTTGGGACTGAAACTATCTACTGATAAACAACAAGCCTGTAAAACAGCATGTAAATATGTGGGTCGTGTTGCATGATCCTGATAGTACAGCATGATCCTGATCCAGTACAGATCCTGATAAAGTAGCAGTCCTCGTTATATTGCCATTCCCATGGGTTATCAAGAGTTTAGGTCTATTCTTGGAGTTCATAGCTGCTACCACAGACTGACATAGTTGCTGCAAAGCACTGACTATTCTCATCAGAAGTTGCCGATCTAGTAAGAGGAAATCTACAGACAAGGATAAGAAAAGTTGTAATTGAAATTGCTTCATACTACCAGCAGCTTAGGTGGTGGCCCCATCTTTCCATTGATCTATGTTGCCAAATACCAAAAGATGAAGTTAAACAGTGATGTGTCATAAATATCTAGCTCAATTACAAAAGTCTTCCTTTTAACCCTTTCCCCACACATATGCACTTTGAAGTTCATATTATTTATCCATCTAACTTGTATACTACCAAAATAAATAGTAAGAAGTCTTTCCTCTTAACTGCTGATTTTGTACTCTTTCTCTAAAGGACTTCGTTTCCAGAGTGACAGGACATATTTTTCTTTTCAGTGTAAGAGTTAGCCTCTGTTCTAGACTCAGCAGGATACAGCTCTGTCAAGTGCCGAATGTAAGCTATCTGTAATGTGCAAACATCTGTTCTCTTTTTCCTTACAAAGGTAAATGGCTGGAGTGTGTAATAATTTATCTCAGACACGTATGTCAGTTCCCTTAAACTCATTTTATCAGACATTATACACATCTATACTATGTGATGGGATGGAGTTATGAGATCTTCAAGCCAGTGCACACATGATCCTGTAAATCCATATGGCAGTGGAATACTGTGCAGATGTATCAGCACACATCCCGGACCAGTACAACTACATTCTCTGGGACGTAGCACTTGCAATGATGTGGCTTTCTGGCTTGGGTAAGTTTGTGTGGATCCAGCTAATCATGCACTGCATTTTCAGTTCTGACACTGACTTGTGCCGGATCAGCGGATTGTCTTGCCTCCCCTCCCTTGGCTCTACATACATAAACTTCCAAAAACTTACCTAAATGTGATGCTGAAATCCAATACAAGGACAGCTTTTAAGTTACTTTTATTAACTTGATTGAACCTTGATGGCAGGTTGGGTGCTAGAAGTATCAGGAAAATTCTGAAGGTGCAGTTCCCACAAACCCATGCAATGACAGACATAAACACCAGTGAAAACTAAAGAAAGAGGTTCCCTTACCAAAATAAAGATAAAAGTTATGAATTTTTGTTTCACCATTTGGAGGTCTTTCATTGGCATGACTGTTGTTTGCTTTCTTGAGCTGGACAATAGAGATCTGACAAGAGCATTAAAGGCGCACATGATCTGTCACCTCTGCAGGCTGGTCTTTGCTGTCAACTTAGGTATTTCACCTTCTCTCATCATGCCAGGGTGGATTAAGGCCCAGATGTTGCTGACTGCATAAAAAAGAAGCAAATAGTCTTCAAATTCCTTTCAAAGGAATCATTTCCCATTTGCTCAGGGGATTTTGTAGCTTTAGCAGGGGAGCATTTCATTGCTCTCACTTTTACATACCATTTATCTTGAGATGTTGTCAGATGCATTTTCAAAGATAGAAGAGGCAGAACATGGTGAAGCATCATTACTGAAAAAACCATGATCTTACTCAGACATTATGGAAATTGAAGCATGTGATTGTTGCTGATGCAAAGGTCACTTCCTAACCTCTCGCTTTGGTTATATGATGATTTTTTTTCACTTCTTGCTTTTTCTTTCTCTCCCTTTTTTACTTCCTTCTCCTCCTTCCTCTCCTTTTCTTAGACCTCATTTCTACTCTCTGATTTTTTTATTTAAACACTCATTACTTTCTCTGATGCTTATCTTGGTGTTTAGTCACAGGTGCATGACTTCGCCTTTCCTGCTATCAGTGTAAGTCAATTCCATCTCTCCTAGCAATTCTGTGTGGGAATAAACATGATCATTAATCATTTTCCAGCTCACAGCCTCCAAGATAATGCCACTGGCTAATAGAATGATGATGGTAAGAACTGCAGCAGTTTTCCAGCATTATTAATAGAGTAGCTGAACTTCTTGACTTGTCTTTAATTTATGAAGTGTCATCTTGGCATTTCATATCAGGAAAAAATTATAACATCTCTACCTACTTTGGTCTGCATCTTAATAATAATTTCTACATCAGACATGCTAAAAATATTTTGGTTAATTTGATGCTGGTGAGAATACAGGATTAAATTATATGTGTCCTCCTACACAATTGACTTTAGTGAACATTAGATATGAATGGAGACTCCTACTGCTCTGAAAGGATTTTAGACCACTCCTATATGCAGAGTCCACACTAATTGCCATAAAGCCAAATTTTGCCCCCTACTTATACTGCTCACACACCAAACACAGGTAGCACTTCTACATGTCAAGAGATAATTTTTACGCTGTGTTCAATCCATGGCCAACCTGTTGAGTTGTGCAATTTATAATTAGCAACCCTGCTGATGGAAAAGTCTGTGTTTTTGATTGATTACAGTCACAAACAAACTCACCACCTTGTCCTTTAATACTGCTGTAGGCCTCACCTATGAGGGAATGATCTGACAGGCAGTCACAGCTTTGTCTGCTGAGAACATGCCAGAAGAACTCCGTTTGAGTTTGAAGCAGCTGAGAAGGATCTTTGCTATTAAATGTAACCTACAGTTCCGTTTTACGTATAATGTGTCTCCAGTTTTGTGATTGGAAGCCAGACCACTATGTCCAGTTAGAATAAATTTTTACTTTCTCATCTTGCAGGTGAGGTGAAGCTCAGTTGAAGCTAACCCTCATGGAACGTTATCTTTTTGGAGGCAAAAAAATTACACATAAAGAGGTGTGTGTGTGTACAGACAGTGCTTAGGGGTCTTGCCTCCAAAGCACAGCTAAGGTTAGAAGATGTCTCCCATCTGAGTTCCCCTTACAGGCAGAAAGCTGGCAGCAGAGAAACATGTCGTGCTTCTGAGCACTCCCTGCTCTGCATGATCACAAAACTTTTGGTCAAGAAAATCCTCCCCACAATGCAGATGGATGCTGGAATCCCACTGGTGCCATGCAAAACACTGTCTGCAAATAAAAAGGAACTGGTTTGGATACTATTACATTTTATCTCAGTTCATACTGTTCTTCTTGTGCCCACAGCTAACCCACTGGCACTGCATATCTGTTAGATCTCACACATTCGTCAGCTTTGGACCCACCATGTAAGAGTTCAGGAAGCCACCGGGAAATGGGAAAAACCAGTGGAGCAGCTGAGAGCTTTCTTCCATTTGAGTCAATATTTTAGCTGTATTTAGTATGTTGATTCTTAGAACAGCAGGATCTTGTAAAGGAATCTATATAAAAAATAGAAGAAAGCAATGTAGTAAAATTCTATTTTCAGTTACTTTTTTTAAAAAAATAAGAATTTTGCCTAATTGTACTGCCTGCTTGCTTGCATTTCAGTCAAAAATATAACACCTTCATCAGTGACACCTTCTGCTCCTTCTTTTTCTCCTCCTTTACTCAGTTTGCTTTGGCAAAAAATAAAAACCCAAACAAAAATCTTCAGTTTTCCTAGCTTACTGTACAGAGCCAGAATATTCTATGGCAGTACTGAAAATTACTCTGAGGTATTTACAACAATTATCATTTTCTTTCAGTTTAAAATTAAGTACTTCTGAGACATTGTTAAAGATCTGGAAGAAAAAAGGCATCTTACAATATCGCTGTCAATCTAGATGTTTTTCTTGATTTCACAGGGTTCTGATAGAGAAGACTCTTAAGCCTTTTAGCCTGCTGAATTTTCTTTTTTCTGTTAGATAATAGAAAATCCTGGACAACTGATAAGAGGACAGATATCTGTTGTATGTATTAGCCTACATAGGCAATCCTGACAACATAAAAAACCACAAAATCAAATCTCTGAAAAGGCAAATAATTTCAGAATTATTTATGGAAAATTAATTTTCTCCTCACAGAACTATATCTTACTTAAAAAAGAAGAGCTATAAAAGGAGACCAAATCACTGGCACACATTCTTTATCACAGTGACTGACTAATTAAAAATTAATTTAATTCAGAGAAATCCTCTGTGGGAAAGTGGATTATTTGCCTTCCTTCTTTATGGCCCATGGTATGACATTATATCCGTAAGCATGGGACACCATCGTGATGCTGTTGTGCTCCAGCGGTTCCTGGTTGCAGAGTAACCTCTCAGGGACAGTTGCAAGCCGGGTGTATCATTCCTGGGACAAGCCATCTTGAAGCGATCGGGAGAAGGTGAAGGTGGAACTGAAGCAGCAGCACGTGTTTCTTTACTGCTGGACTATGTTACAGATGATTGCAGTGTGACAGGATATGTTTATTAACACAAAAAACAAGCCTCTTTTTCTGATGGAGTGCAAAAAATTTTTCTTCTCCAGGAAGGAAAAATGGTAGAAATACAGATACCTCATTAGTCCTGTCCATGGGCATGTATTTTTTGGCTAGTTGAGTTGTGAGCAGTAGTGTCATGTATTGAACCTCTGCACGAAAATTGCTAATGGTGCAATTCAGGCAATATAAAAATGAAAGTTTGGGGAATTACGCTGCATGGTGTTCCTGTGTAACTAGGAGAGATCTGTTTTATTTGCAGTAGATTGCAATGACAGAGGTGCCACAGGAATCAAGCTGCACTTGAAAATTTTCCAGAGCTGGCCAGATGCTACTGCATGCAGTTAAAATGTACGCAACCCACATACCTAACATTTGATATTATGCTCTCCATCTTTATAATCATGGAAATACAGATGGAGTGGCTATGTTTACCAGAAAAAGGATAAAACATCTGTGGGATTCCCTCCCCACAGGGCTGTCACGGGAGGGTGATCAACCCAACATCACCCACGGGAGAAGCTCTCTGGTCAATGGAGGAAGCTCTCTGAGGGATTTGCTGACTACGAGCTTATGAAACTCATGACGGCATGCCAGAGAAGAGCACTTCAGGATTGCACAGGACTTATTATGGGATGTCTAGACAAGGGAACAAAGGTGGGGAAAGGAAGAGATCAAGGGGATTTGGGGAGGAAGCAGTATGGGACACAGGACAGGGGGGTAACAGGGGCTGGTGATGTGCAAACTGATTGCTCGTCAGTGCATTCCTCTGGCCGCGCGCTGCACCCGATCAGCGCGGTGTCCTGTCGTCATCTTAAACTCCATTTCTAACTATTGTCCTGGGTGAGGAGACTCTCTGTTCTGTGCGTGAGTGTGTCTGTGGAGGTTTAAGTACCAGCGGCTAGAATTAGACCACAAGTCACAGAGGCCTACCTGTCCGGGGTGCCAGCAACCGGACAGACGGACTGAGGGGCCGACCCCTCCCCTCCCGTGGTCGCTACGGACACCGACGCCCGCCGCAGCGGAGGCGGAACCCTGGGGGAGGTGGCGCCAGTCGCCAGCCGGCGCCTCTTCGCCGCCGCGCTCAGGTCTGCGCCGCCGCCTTCCGCCGTCCCGCGGTTACCTTGGCAACGGCGCCGTCGGCCGAGCGAGGAGTCCGGGCTCAGCGGCAGGATGGTGAGAGGTGGCGGGGTGGGGGGGTCGGGGCGGGCGCGGTGTTTCCTGTCCTCCACCTCAGGCGGGGGAAACCGTACCGAGGTCCCGCTTTGACTCGGTCTCGCCCCGCTCTGCTTTCTGCTCAGATGCTTTCCCGGGCCAAGCCGGCCGTGGGGGGTACCCCGCCGCCGGGAGACAGGCGGAGGAAGAAGGGGAAGAAGGTGCCGCAGCTGGAAGAGCTCCTGGCCCTGAGGGACTTCACCGGCGCGATCGCCTTGCTCGAGGTAACGGCCGCGGCGGGGGCGGAGACTCCGGTTCTCCCGCTCCCCTCAGGAGAGCGGTACCGTCATTGCCAGGCCTGTGCCCGACACAGCTGCGGAGCGAGGGAAACCCTTCACCTGCCTTGGGTCCCACTCGCCTCCTTTGGCAGCTGTTAGTCACTGTTGTGACAGCTTTTGCCCTCACTTTGCAGAACTTGGTTTGGTGTGTGAGGGTTGCCCACTGCTTCCTTTAGAAATGTGAGAGTAGCTCCATTCCAGTAGCATCCACAGCTGTGAAACCATCCGTGATATAAGATGGCCCAGTATTACTTTGATTATCTGTGGGGCTTTATGAAACTGTGCGGTAGCTGATGAAATTCTTACATTCTTTCTTCTTTACAAAGTTTAAACGGCACGTGGGTGAGCAGGAGGAGGATGCTGACCTTTGGATTGGATACTCTGCCTTTCATTTGGGTGACTACAAGAGAGCACTGGAGGTAAAGTGGGGAAATCCTGCTCCCTGAGGTTGGAAATTGGGATCTTGTGATAAAGCGATGACAATGGGAGGAAGATGTTCTGTAATAGGGAACAGTTCTGCCAGCCAGTTAAGGTACAAATGTACTGTAATAATGCAGATGCTGTGGAAAGCAGTTTGGATTGGAAACAATGGTATTAGCCTATGAAAATAGATTTTTTTTTTTATGTTATCAACTGTCTGATTTAATACTAAGCTCAGTAGCCTAACTTGCCCTTTTAAATGTCACATAGTTCATGTCCTAAATTTTCCATTTCCTTTTTGCAGCTAGCTTTCCACAGTTTTGTTTTTCAGGTTTAATTACATCTTTGTCTTCATTGTGTAGCTTATGTGTAATATGCATGCTTTTTTAATTCTTCCTTCAGAGGTTAATGCCCCTGGCCATTTAATGTACTTTATTGTCCTTCTTTATATTTTCTTGTATTAGGTAATTCAATGAAATGAGACATTCTTATTCTCCAAGAGCTTTAAGTGACTAAAAGACATGTTGATTATTCAAATACACATACATTTTTAATATTTGCACCATACAGTGCTGATGTGTCTCTTTCAGTGTATGAGTCTGTATGCAATTCTTTCTCTTGTGTCCACTTATATCTCCAACAAAACTCAATTTGTTGCCAGTGTCCCTGGGATCCCTTTATCTTCTCAGTTGTGCCAGCATGTTCCTCTGTAGAATTCTTAACAAATTTTTGTTGCCTGCCTTGCTCTGTACCTCTGAGCACTGGAATCAGTGTGCACACCAGAACAGGGAGTGTTATGGTGGTACCCACAAGGCTGCATATAAGCTAGTGAAGATTTGAAAACAACTTAGTCTGCCTGAGTATTGTTTGTCTCATTGCTGTATTCCTACAGCTGTGAATTGCTGGGTCCATACAATGCTGTATTGACTGAAACCAATAAGCCTTAAACAGTGCAATGTCAGCTGGGGGAGCTCCCCATCACTATTCTCTGTGAAGCATAACTGTGAAGTATAGCTGGTTTTTCAGTCTTTTAACTTGCTTTCCATGGAAGAAATATTAATAACAGATGATAATTTAAAGTATTAACAAAAGAAAATAGAGAAATAGATTATAGAACAATGGTGATATTTTCTCTCTTAGATAAAATTAGGTGTTTAACTATAGTAATACATGGTCATGTGCACAAGATTCATACGTGAGGCGGAAATAGATTTTCTAAAGCTTCCGAGTAAGTTCACAAGGCACTATTCCCCTTAAAAAATTTAAGAGGAAACATCCATTGGAGATGTTAGAAATGCTCAGTGAATTAAATTGACAGTATACACAGTACAGAATGTAGAATAGTAGTATAGGACATAGTGGTAACTTAATATTCATGTTTAGGGTTGTGGAATTTGAAGATTATGAATGTAACAATTAGTTGCTGTAGTTAATTTCTATCTAGATGTTAGGTGCTAATACGGAGTGAAAGTTTAAAAAAAGAAAAATGTTTGTATGCAAATGAAAAATAGCTTTCCATTTCTTTGAAATAAATTCTGCTATTTGGAATACCCAGTAGATGCTTTTATAGTCAGAGTAGATTTTAAATGTTTCCTTCAACGAAGGAGTAACAGCATTTATTTTATTTAATTAATTTTTTTAGAGATTAGGTTTTGTGTGTGGTGTTTGATTCGCCACTAGGTGATGCTGTTGATTCACGCTTTTAAAAACTGCAACATGGACGTCTTTTCTCCGTTTTTCTGCCCAAGTAGGGACAATAAAAGGTTTGTATGCATGGTTTGTGGTTGGTTTGTTTGTGTGTGTGGTTTTTTTGCGAGAGATCACAGGGCCTATCTTTTCCGATTTAAGACTGATTTTTGGCACAGTGACGAGTCCTGATAACTTTGTGGTGATATGTGGGAGATGAGCCTGTGCATCTCAACCTAGTTTCTTTTGGGACAGAACACCGTAGTTGTAATTCCCAAGCCTGTAGTAATCAAGGCAAAGAGTGCTGACTGTGGAGGCTGAATTGAACTTTCAGTTATCAGCTTCAAGGTTGAAGTGTAATGCTGTATCTTCTCTGCGTTACAGAGGCATTGTTGCTGTATTCTCAAGGACAAATTCCTTGATTATCTATATACCCTTTAGATCCTGGAGCACTCTTTGGGGAGCGCCAAGAGCACTGTAAATAAAATAGTATGGGTAGAAGATTCTGCGGAATTCTCCAGAGTGACATTACACGCGATCTAAATGATTCACACAGCTAAGTGCCTGCAAGTGACAACACGTAGTCTGTGCGACTGTATTCCCAGTTCATGGTTTGTATGCCATATACCAGGTGAGGGTCTTCAGAAATTATGCTGCTCAATAATCCTTTTATTTGTAATGATACTTTCATAGTGAGATAGGTGTGCTGGTTGCACAGCAGCTTTTGGAGAGGCTTGTGAATTGGGGTGAGGTGGCCATCATCCACTACTGGGAGGAGCAGGAGAAAAATGAAAACCACACAGACCTCCAGCTCCAAGAGTTTCTTTGGAGAGAATGACAGAAAAATATCTGGCACGTTCACATGAGAGAATTTACATTCTCTTATCATAGGCAGATCAATAGTCAGGTGTTCTCTAGGTAGAGTGCTAACCTCAGCTTCACTAGGGTCACACTTTTTCCTTCTTAGTAGGTAGATGCCTTTCTCAAAGAATATGTCACCGACACTTGGTCTGGTGGGATCATACCTACTGCTGTACATCAGTTTACAAATGGTTCTGCACTGGACTCAACCTTTCCAGCAGTCATGGTGGCAGTCCCTCCCTGGGAACTGTCTAGCTTCCTTCTCTGACAAATTGATTTTTACAAGCACTGAGCGGCTGGTGTCTTCCTGGCATCGTATGGCAACCACAACTCCCCTAGTGGATGGCGGCATCTAATTAATTTTCCGGAGTCTTCCACCTCTACTATCCCTAATGGAGAAAAACCCACTCATCTTTCTGCCGTGACTTGTTCATAGCACTAATCTTAAATATTTCCTGAAAAATTTCCCAATGTCACCCAAGGACCAGAATCAGAGCATCAGTCTGATTCTGTTTCTGAGCTGCCTGATTTATAAATTGAAGCAGCCAGAGCCTCAGAAAGGGAAGGTTATAAGACATATTTGAGGTACTGACAGTTTAAGAGAGGAATTGGCAAGGGCAGGCGTACTGCTAGGTTGGGTTCAAAAACAGGTTTCACATTTGCACTCTGCACCCTCTGACTGGGCTTAAGCACAGTGGGTGCTGGCATGGTACAGCTATCACACCTGGTAGTGCCGTTATGGCCCATCAGCTGTACACGTGAGAGCAAAGCATGATCCCTGGGCCAGAGCCTTCAATGCGTTGTTTTTGTCAAAATCTCATGAACTACAGCTATTCCAACTGTCTCTCCTATCTTCCACCTCCCTCCTAGCAGAGAACCAGGAGCTATTTCACCTCTTCACTGGATGGGTCCTCCTGCCTATGCTGACTTTTCTCAGGATAATTTCAAATAGTAAATCATGAAAGCAACAGGGCTCTACTAGGGTAATGGTCCGTCCATGAGCAGTATCTGGTCTTGCTTAAGTACTTGTGCTGGAACTGAGAGAATACAGGTATGCTTCAGTTCCTGACAGCCGAAGCTAGAAAATAAAAGATGGATTTTTGGCTTGGGGAAGACTTCTAGGCTTCTTTGAGCTCACCTCCTTTGAGCACTTGTGGGGCAGCCCTATAGGTTGGCCTGTTCATTGGCTCCTCAGGATCTGTGTTTATGGGCTTGGAGAACCCAGACAAGTCATAAGGACACTGACCAGAATCCTGCTGGCCTCAGTAGGTGTAGGCAATCAACCTGACACCCTGTTTTTGAGGAAAAGTACATGCGTCTTGTAATAGGGGTGAGAGGTGGAGGAGGGTGAAATAGCAAGAAGTTGTTATGCTTCTGGTTGGCAAAAATATGCCACAGATTGACTGTTGGGAAAGCTTTTGGAGTGTTTAGTTTGCTGGTTTTTTGGAGAGGAGGGAGGAAAGCTCTTGTGAAGCAGTCTTTGAGAGACTGATGTTGAATGTCTGTTAGTGAGGAAAGGGGCAACAGCACATAGTCTGGGCTCATGGCCCAGAACTACAGGGTAAGGAGCACTCATAGTCCTCATTTTTATTTACTGTGTTTCCATAGATTCACATTGGTACTGCTAGAGCACTCTTTATTTATTGCTTGCTTTGAATGGCCAAGCCAGAACATGACTTGTGTTTATGCACTTTGTCTTTTGTAATTAATCTGCCTGAAGCCATAGCTGAAAAAGACCTTTGGGTGCATTTAATCTGAACGGATTTTGAAAGATTCCAGATGGTCCCAATAAACAGCAGTGGCCTGTCTCTCAGAGCTCTGTGACAGGCCTATGTCAAGATTGAACTGGCCTCAGTAGGAAAGGTTGGCCTCTATGTAAATGTTTTTCTTTTATTTATTTATTTATTTAAAATCTTCTTGAAGGACAGCTAGTCCCTGAAGCACTAGCAAGACTGAGCTGGCTTTTAAGGACATACTTTGCCAGTATCTTCTGGGATTGGGAGTGCAGTTTACTTTCACTGGGCAACAGGGGAAAAAATAAATCTTTATGCTTGCAAACTATAAACTTTATTGTTGTCAGCATGTTTGTGTTCCTGGGATTCACTGTCCTTTGGTCATGGTTTGTTTTATCTAGTGCTATATATACATCTGTGCCTTTTCCCCAGAGGTACAAAGTCTTCCACCCATAGTGGCCCAATCTGGTAAACTCTCCCTAGGCAGAGGGAAATTCCAATTCATGTTTGGAGCTAGAGTACAGAGTTGACAAGGGGTTGTGTTGCTGGGAGGGATGAGAGGCTTATTGTGATTGGGAGTATGTGGATGGCATTTTTTCAGCAGGTCTTGTGAGAACCTTGGGTGACCCTGCCTGTTGGGCATGGCTGGATGGAGCGCAGAAATACCAGCAGGAGGCACTTTCACTGAGATGGTCCTTCCTAGTAATTTAATAGGAACCTGACAGAGGAAAAAAAATGGCATTGAGATGTCTCCCTGCCTCTGTTTTTAGTATCTATCATTATGCAGAGCAAAGATGTTTATCTTTAGGAATATCACCACTTGGTAGCTGCAAAGTTTTTCTTCATTAAAAAGTATATTGAAAGACTGATCTGTTAAGTTCTTACTGTTTCACAAATAACAAGAAATGAAGCAGTTTATGTCACAGTATTAAGGGATATATAATGAATGTGGATGTGTAAGAAATATCAGAATATGGTATCTAGTGGTTTTCTATAGCTGTTGGCTGTAAGTCTTAAAATGGGAAATGGTGAAGTTAGCCACAGTTTAGTAATATTTACTATAATTGTATCTTTATCTATTAGGAAATCTAGAATTTACCCAATACCAATTTGTAGGCTTGTATTTTAATGTAGTGGTCTCCGAATTATTTTGATCATGTGCCCCTATCACAGAGCATGCTCCTCTGGTATACATATATATATATTTATAAATTCTATACACATACTAATTTATTATGTAATTATAAAACATACACAAAAATAGAAATTAAAAAGGATGATATAAAGATGAAATAAATACTATTTTTAAAATATTTATTTTAGTTATTTACGGTACCAAAAAATGTTCTTCCTGCACCCAGCAGTATTGTCTTACACAACCACTGGAGTGTGCACACCCCATTTCGGAGACCACTGTTTTAATCTATACTAAGACACTACCTACAAGTTTATAAAAGCATGTTTAACAGTTGCTCCTGTAAGTATTCGCAAAGAGACTTCCCTAGTGTTTATGGCTCCCAGGCTTTGACTGGGGGAGAAGTTGGGAAAGCATCAGAAAAGTTGGTTCTGTTGATGCCTTTATAACTTTGATATATTTATCTTTTATAAGTATAAATAATAATGCATTTATAATAAATATAATACAAATATCTTTATATATATTTGTAACTTCAGTATTGGCAAAATTCATGCTCCTACAGTGAAGATTTATAGCGCTGCTTGTCCCTGTTGTCTGTTCCATTGCTGTAAACAAGAGCGAGCTAGGGACGTATCTTAGGTTAAAATGTAATAGTTTCATTGTATGAACTGCAATGAACTTGAGAATAAGTCATTTGATCTGAAATGATAATACAGTGTAAAATGGTGGAAGAAAATTATATTTAATACAAGTCTGTGCTATTATGCATTTTTAAAAAATCAACCCTCTCTTCTGTTACAGGAATATGAGGCCTTAACCAAACAACCAGATTGCAATCCAGATGTCTGGGTGAACCTTGCCTGTACGTACTTCTTTCTGGGGATGTATACACAAGCTGAACAAGCAGCCTTGAAAGGTGAGATGGAAAGGACTATTTGTTAACTTGAACACTTAAAGTGATTTCCAGAGAAAGTATTCAATGTTTTGGGTTTTTTTCATAGGAATAAAGGATACTTTTGAGCAAAGGGTTTTTTTTTTGTTTTGGGTTTTGTTTAACAGGACAGTTATGATGCAGTTTGCATCCTAATAAACCTTGGGCAGGTGGAGCAACTGGAATTGAAAGAAGCATCTGGAAAATCATTTCTCTTATTAATTTCTAAATACAAAAACCAGTATATGCTGACCAGCAACAAAAAGTTACGTTTCTTTTGACTGATTCCATGTCTCTGAGCCAGTGCAGATGAAGCTAATTAGGCTAGTGAAATTGTCAAAAAATAAGCATCTGAGAGACTTCAGCATTCTCCCTGATGTGGACAAGAATTCTATTTATGTAATTTGAGCGACTTAGTAGGTGGTCTTGTTGCCTTATAAGTCAGATATTGGGTATCTGATTCTTCAAGGCGTGGAGTTCACTGCAGTCACGTTGTTACAGTTCTACTTTAATCTGAACATGCATGGGATCATTAAAAGAGGAGGAATGGAAATTATATTCTAAGATAATTTTTACTGCCTAAAAATGTTTCTGCAGTTTAATTTTGTTACCCAACACTTTCTATTTATATTGTTTCCCATAACCATACTGGCTCAGTGCTTTCTAAGTAGAATTAATAGTAGTGATGTTCTCAGTCAGCTTCTGACTCTTGCTTTTTTAGGATAAAATTCTTATTGAAATATGTTTTTTCTCCTTTCTTTCTTTAGTCTTCTAGTCTTGGGCTGAAAATAGGGTAGGGAGAAAATAAGTGTGTACTTTCTGCTATTGTGGAGGAGTGCCTTCAAAAAGGACAGTTTTGTACTATTTTTAGAAATAATTAGATTCTTGTATCTGAAAGATCATGCTGAGCTTGAATCCCACAACGGGAAATGTTTTTTGCAACTGTAAAAAGTTTCATGCAGAACTTTATGATCTGTATTGTTCAGGAGGTGTGTAAATTTTCAATGTTCACAGAAAACAATTTAATCTTTACCACAAATTTGATCTTTGGCAATTACAATCTAGGACTTGAACTGGAATCTAAAAATAGTTGGGCAATAGAGCCTGAGATGTCGCTTTGACCTAAACCATGGAGGAAGCAAGCAGCTGCATCCTGTACCAGTTGGAGTCATTGTCATCAACTTCACATAATGTGACTTACAGTAATCCATTCTAGAGATGACAGATACACAGCTGGGCGTTCATCTTTATTAACTGTGAGCTGGAAGTGAGGGAAGGTTAATTTTTTCCTGCCCCTCCAGATTAGTTTGTAGAGCATGGTGAGTGACAGGGGAGGGGTTGTGGTTAGTGATACTTTGGTGCTGGAGTAAAGGGCAGGAATATTAAGAAAGGAGTGTAAGATGTAGGGAGTATAGCTGAGGGAGGAACAGAGAATAACTGACTGCTCGTGCTAGTAATATCAGTTCCTGATTTTATGTAATTGTTTAAGAAGGACAGCATGCCAGTTTTTATAGTGAGGTACTAAACCTTTGTTGTGAGTACTGTAATACCAATGATTTCTGGCTACTTAAGCTTGGTGGAGAGGCAGTCACAGCTGAAGATTTGTAACACATCCTTTCTCCATTGCAGGCTTCCAAGTGCTGTATATTCCCCTTTCCACTCCCATCACTTCAGTCTTTCTTGCATTGAGGTTGAACCATTTTATTTTCGCTCAAGAGAGATCCTCTTTTAGGTTTTTTTAACATCTTAGGATTGCATTAGTGATGGCTGTTCACAATATGTTATTGACAGCTGAGGTTGTAACATCGTGATCTCTTCCATGGTTTTGCAGAGATCCCAGAGAAGCAAAATATTTCATTGGATATAGACGCAACAGGTGAAGTCTGTAGAAGAACACCATTTATCCAGTACTGCATTGAATACTGCTGAAAAAATGATAGTGTTAGTGTTGGGCTGCTTACCATTGCTATTTTGGGATTATTTTGCCTGAATTCTTGCACACTGCTTGCTGTTTATTGCTGCAGTTATGCTGAGCCCCTGAAAGTAGCATAGTGCTAAAACAAATGAGAGAGAAATAATTTATTTTCAGCTATAATTCTAAATTTCTACAGTGATGGAATCTCTGTGTGAAAGTGAACATAAATGTCAGCTAGCTTTCTGGAACAGATTTTCCACACAAACATGTAAATATCTAGAAATCAAATAGCAGTTCCTTCTTGCCATGTACTGTTGCTGTTGCTTAAAAAATTGTTAACTGAGGAAAAATATGCAGGATCCTTAAAAATTAGGAAATTGGCATTAAAATCCATGAGGTAATGATTGCATTTCATACAAGATATATAGTCCACAATCTCTTGTGGAGCAAGGTTTTATGTTTATTTTATAATGGATGTGAAGTGTTCTCTTAGCTTGTCATTACTTAATTAAAAGTTCATGGTACATTCTCTCAGGAAAGAATAAATCTGTATATCAAAAGTCACATAAACCAGAATTACTACATATATAACCTAAGAAGTAGAGCAAAAAGGCAATAAAGAAAAATTCTTCTTTGAAGGTTTTTCATTACAGTTACACTTTATGTCCTCTAGGCTTTCTTCCAAATTCCTTTCAGATATTTCTGGCTTCTTTTTCCCTGCTGTCCCCTTACATTACAGTTACTAATGTTCCTGAATCTGAAGTGAAGGTAGAGTTACTTCAAGTCAGCTACTGTTGTTTCATAGTTGTCCCATAGTGAAGCTCCCCAGTGATGCTTTGTTTACTCCTTTTGAATCTGTGCTGTCATACATTGGCTGAACATATGTTTTCCATGCGGTATGCTAGCCCATCTAGTCTTAGGATAATGAAGCTGAAAGTTTTCATCTTGGTTTACTAAATAATAATAATAATAATTATTTATCATTTTTAAATTATAAAACCAAATAATCTTATATTGTATTTCCCAGTTCCTGTGCCTTGCAAAGGACAAGTACCAGAAACTCAGCCTGGCACACTTGCACATTGATCCTAGCAACTGATCCTTGTGTTTAGAAGCCTGTACAGTGCTCTCAGAAGCCGTTGGCTAACACTGCATTAAGAAAAACACAAGAACTAACAGTGTTTTTTAAACCACATAATGTGCACATAAGTGGGGCTGCAGTTAAATCTGTTATGAAAAACAGTCTTTTTAGGATAAACAGAATTTTACAATTAAATTTAAACTTCATGCACAGACGGTTGTGTTGCTAAACCAGTCATTAAAGTTCTCTTCTTTTTTTTTTTTTTTTTTTCTTCTCCCTTCTAATTTTTCTTGGGCAAAGCTTTGTAATTACTTTTACTTCTTCCCGACCCTGCGTGTGTCAGATCTGCATGTGGTTTCACTGAGCAGAGATACTTCTCATTTCACAGCCTATACTGGAAGGAGCAATATTGTATAAAAGCAGAACAGAGATGGGTTAGTAAGAACAATGACATTTGCCAAACCGTTTTTGCTTATGCATATACTAATGTTTGCCAGGTATCAGATAGTTGTCACCAGTGAAAATGTGCAGTTACAAGTGGGCATGGAAAAGTTGCTGGGTTTTCTTTTTCTATAGACTGCATTCACCTACATGCAAAATTATCTGCTTTCTGCTTGTACTGTATTTCTTGAGAACAGTAGTTAATTTTCATTGCATTTTAGCTGTAGTTTTGAACCAGCAGAGTTTGATACATGGAACTTTCAAAGTGAACAAGTGAAAATATTAATTTATACATACTTAAATTTTAAAAACTACTAACCTTATTTTCTTGTTTTTCTTTTTGAAGTATAGTGGAAGCTACAGAACAGGAATAATTGATAGGTTTTTGTTTTGATGATCTTTAACTTACTGTGCTTAGACATGACTGAAATGAAATGTATTGCAAATACCTGAGCATATTTGAACTGGCTTTTAAGTGTTTTGGGAATGGGAAAAATTCAATCAATGTCCTCTGTAAATTTCATTCAAAAAAACTCTGAACAGTTGAGCTATTCAAGTGTGTGTGTGAACCTCACTGTTGGACCATGTTTTTTCCAACCATTTTTCCCATACCCTTGCATTTCCCCTCCACCAATGAGACTGTGGTTCTGTGGCACAGAGGGCTTCATTCAGCTACTGTATTCAGGTGAGCAGGGCCTTGTTTCTCAGGCACAGGAGAATAAGGTTTCCTCTGGTCTTATTTTCTGTGCTGTCTGGCTGGAGCCTTCTCAGCACAGTTCCGTTCCTACCAGCTCCTGCCTATGTATGTTTAAGATGTGTTCTACATCTGTTAATGTGTGAAGTGCTGCTATTGCATATGCATTATATTTGCTAGATGGGATTTGTTAATGCTGGATGCGTGACCAGCATTGCCTTGCACTTTTACAAGAGGGCACAAATGCCAGATTGTCCATGACTGTATTTCATTATCTTCTTAATGCCTGTGGCAGCAATATGGAACTCACCAAGAGTCTGAGCTCCCATTTCTAGGGAGCTTAACTTTTTGTTTAATAACTAGTGAAGATAAGTGTCTTCACTCTTATTGTAGCTGTTTATTATACTTTAACAAATGCTTCGCTAGATGCCTGTTCAGTGTCAGCACATAAAAATAAACAGAACACTTTTAAGATCAATGTCAACTATGACTTCAGTGCCTGGAATATCAGCACTGATCATGCCAAAAATTCTAGCGTAGGAATGTCAGTGTGTTTCCTAGCTGGAAAGAGATACATGCTATCTAGCTACCTCAGTGATGTCTTCAGCATCTGGAAGCAGGATCCAGTTTGTTGCCATGCAGAATTGTCATGTTTGTTATGATTCCTAGATTGCTTAGTACTGATTTAAAAAAAACCCACAAAACAAAAAAAACCCCACCCAACCAAACAAAAAAAAACAACCAAAACCCAGTCATCTTCTTGGAAAAGTAGGACAGGAGAAGAAGATTTTGCTTCCTTGTGGCATTAACAGATCAGTGACA
Organism: Balearica regulorum gibbericeps; assembly: GCF_011004875.1. Classification (NCBI taxonomy): domain Eukaryota; kingdom Metazoa; phylum Chordata; class Aves; order Gruiformes; family Gruidae; genus Balearica; species Balearica regulorum. The sequence continues at coordinate 55,125,061 of NC_046184.1, forward strand.
ATGAAATTCGGTAGAGCAGAGAGTAATAAAAGAGCAAGCCTAATATCCCTTTAAAAATCATTGTCTCTGAGGCAGTTGTATCACTTCCTGCTCCAGTGATTGACAACAGCTTTATCCAATATTTGTAACCAAATTATTTCTGGAAACTAATCTGACCTTCTGACCTTGTTCATCTGTTTCCTTGTCTTCCTGCATTTGGCACTGGGAGAAAAGAAACTGCTGATATTAAATGTTTCCATGGTTCTGCTTACTATATCAACAGGACTATATTTTGTTGTTGTTTTGCCCCTCCCCTTCTCTGGCTGGCATTAAGTAGAAGTGTCTTATTTTAAAGAATATCAAAATGATAGTATCGTATAATACCATATGAAGCAGGACTTTTTTTTTCCTCCCTCTATATATCCATGCACACCATCAGAACTCAGGTTTCTCCTTTTGCCTGTTTTTTGGAGTAAAATAATGTGGACTGACCCTCCAGCTTTTACCAAGAAGTAAATAATAATTTTGATGTCAGATCAGATGCCAGGTTTGTGAGGGCAGCACTGCAGTCATTGGTTGACGAGTGAAACAAGAATTCCTCGGTTTAGATTCTTGAGGGAGTATTGCCTGCAAGTCACAATTTTCACAGTGAAATTAATGCTAAAACCCACTCAAAAAAAAGAAACAAAACCTACTCAAAATGGAATATTGGTGTCTTTACCCATAGTACTGTGATTATAAAATATGTTATTTTCAGTGTAAATCCCACAATCTGTCCTGCTTGTATTTCTGGAGTCTTTGATGACCAAATGTTTTGAATTGTGAAGGGTGGCTGTGGTTGGTTGAAGTTTCGCACAAAAGCACATGTGGGGTCCATGTGCAACCCTTCTAAACTTTGATATTAAAACCTATCGATTCACGCTGGGCTACGTGTGGAGTTGTCAGCAATGATACTATGGTAACATTTTGAAGAACATACGTTTAAATTAAGGTACTCAAACTCAATGGATGAAGTCATTTTTAGAATGTACTATCGTGTCAGTTATACTACTGCTGCTTATACAATATTGATTGTAGAACAGAAAAACTTTCTGCTCTTTATTAATTAGGCTAATGAGAATTCCCACATATATCCTAGATTGAAGACCATTTAGCTTCTTAACAATTTGATGCTCTGTTAGTAATACCTTGCAAGATGTTGTGGTTTTATGAGAACTCTCTCATACCGCCTTTGCCTTTTGGGACTTCTCTGTTCTAGCAATTCTTTAGAGATACAGTTCACTGTCCTCTTTTTCTACGAACATGGTTAAATGACATAGGCACAGCAATTATTTCTCCCTCCCAGGCTATCAGAAGTAGGTGGACAGCCTTACGCTGCCAACCTGATGAGAATGGCCTAGGTTTTGGCATTGTTCACTATGGTACAAAGCTTTCTTACTATGTGGAGAAAGAGTAAGAGGTCTGGAAATATCTCCCTAAATTGCTTTAAAAAAATAAAAATCTAACTTATTATTAGAAAATTCAGTCTTGGAGGGGGGAGGGGAGAGGTTTTGGTGGTTTGAGCCCTCTTTCATGGTTTAGGATGTCAGAAGAATTACAGCCTTGTGTTACAGGCCATTGCTTTGCTAACTCTGCACTTTTGTGGTCTCATAAACACAGAAAGTAATTCTGCTTTTTGTAAAGATTCCATGTACATCCTTTCTGTGGAACATAGGTTGCCAGCTGGTTGGTCTGAGCAAGAATGAAAGTGCTCATTAACTGAGTAGGCTAAAGAAAATACAGGAAACAAGGGAAGGCTTTTTGGAAGACTGCTTGCAAAAGAAATTAATAGCTCTGTTGGACGAGGACCTTTGTCACTCTTGGTGAAGCACAAGGCTCTCTCTAGTGACTTAAAGCTCTACAGTTAATAATTTGTGTCATATGGAGTGGTTAAAAGGAATTCCTAATCCTGCTAGAGCAAGAAGTTTCATGAACTTTAGTGGCTCCAGAAGGGAGGTGTCTCCCTTAAATCTCTCATCATATCTTAGTTGGAATCTTATCTGCTCTGACTGCAGGATTCTTTCATGTGCCTTTTGTTCCTACAGACAGAAGAAATATTAGAACTAAGTATAACATAATGTGCATACACAACAAAATGGTAGCAGTAATGGGTTTTGCAATGCACTGCAAGTTGACAAGATTCTAAGAATTATGAATCACAACTTCAAATACAACTTATCATAGAAGGAGCCTTGATTATGAGTTTGTCTGTTGCTGCTTTTTATTTTGTAAGATACTATGCTCTGCTGTGTGTCACTTGTGCAAAACCAGAGAACTATCCAGAAGGACCTGCAGGCAAATGATGGTGCAATTCATAAAAGTTTTAAGGCTCATGGAAAGCAGAGGCCAATGAAAAGTTATTTTCAACAGGAATTTCAAAAGAAATGGGCAGGGAATGAAGGTAGGAAGCAGGAAAGCCTTTCAACCACTCTAAAATTGGTAGAACCTGCCCCAGGGCATGACCTGCAAAGAACTGTACTTGGGCTAGTTAATGAAAGAATATGGGTGCGTGTATGTCTATTGGGAAAGGGAGTTAAAAATAAAAAGAGACACCCTGAGTTGTCCTCTGCAGCGATACTTACTGATTATTTTTTTTTTCTTACAGCACCTAAAAGTCGTCTCCAGAACCGTTTACTCTTTCACCTGGCACATAAGGTATGATGTCTTTTCTTCACTCATGCTTTGTTTGTTTTTGTTTCAATTGGGTAATGTGTAATTCATGTTGGCAACCTGGCAGAATACTTAAATCTCCTGTGGTGGCAGGAGAACAAACGTTTTCCACAACCACCCTACTGTATTCAAATGTGGAGGAGAAAGTAAGTGTGAAAACATGATCTCAGAATAGATGCTCTCAGCATGTATCTAAGGAAAGTTTTACCAACTCACTTCACATAAGTCATACAACAGGAACCTGATGGTATTTTTGATTATGAAGAACCTGGGACTTGAATAGAAACAGAAATTTATAAGCCACTATTTTTATTTTTCTTTGAAGTGTACCAAATTTTCCTAACTTGCAGCTGTCTTATACTTAGCAATTTGAGCAAAATAGTATATATGCTATTACTGATCCTCCAAAGTCATTCAGTATCCAAGAAGTAATTTTGTTTATAGCGTGAAATATACTTCAACAAAAATGAAATGCTTATTTCACTTACCACACATAACTATAAATTTGGTTTTGTACCATCCTGTTTTATACTTAACAAGTACTGTGCTGCTGAAGAGACTGAGGTTTATGTGAAAGAAAGTATAAATCCTGAATGTTAGCTTTGATGTCAGATTCTCTTTATTTAACTGTCAAGTTTAAGAGAGAAATCTTAAAACATTTTTGCAGCGACACTGGCGCTTACAGATGTCTGTGATAAAGAGAAGTTGAATAATTTCTAGTTCATTAGTTAGTTTTTGGAAATAATGGGGTTTACAAAACTATGAAGCCCGCTGCTGTTCTGTTAAGCAACTTCTCTTGCCTTTGTATTGGAGTATCATTTTGTGACTGGCTCAGAGGAAGGAAAAAGGATTTGTCAAAAGCTGAGCAGATAAATTAAAAATATGTAACATAGAATTTGTGTGTAAGAGAAATTTGTAATTACTGTTGAATCAGCAAAATAAGTAAAGGGAAGCACTGGAATAAGTGATTTGAGCAGACTGATTAGGTGAATAGCCTCAACTTTACTATTGTAATACAAATATAATGGATATGTTTAACTCTGTTCCTTATTTTTATCCTTCTGTGTGTTATGTGCTGTATAGCAACGCTTTTAAAAAAAAAACCATTCAGTTAAAAAACCTGGAATTTTAAGGGGTTGATGAAAGAGAATTTGTTAGTGCTGTAAAGAAGTCTTCTGAAAATTACTGCTGTTTTGTTGGCAAGTCTTACATTTTTCTGCTATCCATGAGAAATAAGATTTGGATCTACAAACAGCAAAATTTCTGCTGGTTTGAACAATAACAGTCAAATCTTGTGTTGCAAAATTCTGTTTGTGAAATAATTAATTCATCTCTTTCCCTCTTATCCATCAAGACATATGACATGTAATTATGTACTAAATCACACCTTAAAGGAAAATGCATACTTAGTTTTAGCCTCACATTTATCTAGTTTCAACTGGTCTGTCTCTTTAATGTTTGGCTTTCTCCACTGGTCAAATTAACTTTAAAGTAACGGAGTTTTTCCAATATGAATCACCTGCTGTTTGCCAGCAAGGACAAAACTAATCCAACTAATTAACTTAATTTTTTTTTTTCTTTTTTTCTTACTGAACTCTTCTGAGAATGTGTCACACTCTTCTTCAGTTCAGTGATGAGAAGAAACTGATGAGCTCTCACCAGAATCTGCAAGACATTACAGAAGATCAGCTTAGTTTGGCATCTATCCACTACATGCGGTCCCATTACCAAGAAGCTATTGATATCTACAAACGCATTCTTCTCGATAATCGGTGGGCATCTCTACTCTAAACCTTATTGCAGTGTCTCTGATACTGTTGGTGTTTGAATTCCATTTAGCTGCTTGGTTTCTGAAAGTAGGAATTTTCCCCAATTACTGTGTCCCTTTCCTACCGCAAAATGTGAACAATTTGCAGCCCCCTCAATTTTGTTCATTGCCAATCATTATTGAAAAATGCATGTTTAAAAATAAGTCCTCTCTCTGTTGCTTTCTTTTAGTGATATTTTCATGTAGTTCATTCTGAGATCTTTATTTTTTTATTTTGTTACTTATTTCTTCTGAAATTATGTTACATATGGTTATGTACCTGCTTTGTCTTTTCCCTCCTCTGATGGCCAGTCTGATGACCCTTGCGTGTGATTACTGACTTCTCCTTCATCTCTTAACCTTTCTAAGAAGTGTTCAGTTCTTAGGTTTTAGGTAGAGAGTTCCTTACATTCCATTAAGTCCAAAATTCTTTCCATTTATATTTATCCTGCTATGACACTTGTTGATGTGTTTTTCTATCATATTCTGCAAGTTCTTAGTACTGAAGTGGCTGGAAGTATTGTTTAATAAAAGAGAAACTGGTGTCCCAGAATATGTAGCTATCTTTTGGCAGTATCTCCTCCTGAATGCTTCAGAGAAGTCCATCATAATGTATCTAAGTATGTCATGTAATGCCTGGGGAAGAGATTTTAACTTCCAAGTCCTCTGTAGAAGCAATCACTCAAAGCTAAATGAGTAACCTTCATAACAATTATCCTTTTATTTATTGTTACCACAAATACCCTTATTTCTGTGTCTAGTTCTGGCTTGATAGCTTGTAATGGCAAGGATTTTTTGAAATAATTGTACTTTGTATAAGATAATAAGATCCATTAAAATATTTTCAAAGTTTTATGTATATATTAAATGCCTTTGCACATACTGCATAGAAAATCCTGTTCTGCCACACCAAATACAATGCTCGTGTTCAGTGCATTTCCTTAGTGTGAAGTTGCCACCATTTCCCAGATTTGAAAACCAACAGTTTTGTAGGTAATTATTTAAAGCTGCAGTAGCTGCCATTGAAAAAAAAAATGTGGATCTGGATCTGTGCAATCTTACCTAACAAACTAGAGCTCTAAACATACCTAATAAGCATTTCTTAGAAACTCCAGTTTTGATGTGCTTGTAAAAGATGTATAGACATGTGAAAGCTTTGTTACTGATTTTAATGTTCTGTAGTATAACTATCTGGTGGGATTTAAATGTTCTCTTTAATCCTCTTTCCTGCAGGGAATACCTGGCTCTGAATGTATATGTGGCCCTATGCTATTACAAACTGGATTACTATGATGTATCACAGGAAGTGCTAGCTGTTTATCTTCAGCAAGTTCCTGACAGCACCATTGCTCTTAACCTTAAGGCTTGTAACCATTTCCGACTTTACAATGGGAAGGCTGCAGAGGTATCTATTGGACAGCCCTTCAGTTCACCTTTATTTTAGTTAAAGATTTCATATAGGTTTCTTTTCCTTGTTATCTATCTTAATCAGTAATGTTGATAATGGCCTTTATCTTGTCATTGTGTCCTTCTCTTAGGAATGTCGCCTATTTCAGTTTCCCTGGTATTAAGCTATCTGTCCACATGTGTGCAAAGTGGTCTTACAGTTTTCCCAGTCTCCTTTTGACCTTGTGTCTATATGTATTATCCAATTGCTAAAATCATCACATGGAAGTGGGAAGGCAAAAATCTTCCAGTGATCCAGCACTGCTGGAGATGTCTTTCTATCAGCTTTGGGGTTCATATGAAGCTCTATTCATTATGCTTTGTACTTTTTCTGTTTTGATGTTAAAATTTTGGAATATATATAATTCCAGGCAGAGCTCAAGAACTTGACAGACAGTGCCTCATCATCTTTTGAGTTTGGGAAGGAGCTCATTAAGCACAATCTGGTGAGTAATGTATTTCTCAGACTTGATATGAACTGCACTCATTTGTAGGGCTTTTCTTGATGATTCATAAAATGTAATGTTTTGGGAACTGCAGACCCAGTTGAATCTCTGCTGCCATGTAAGTCCCATTCCAGAAATCCTACCTGTATAATCAATGTGCTGTCAAGGGTATTATTTTTTCCTGGAATTTTTCCCTGTCAGTTTGAGACTGTGTCAAGAAAATAATAATGCTGTTGCTTTTGCCCCGGAAGACATATTAAAATAATTTATGTCCTGTAAGAATACCTTTTCAAGATACTTTGTGGAGCTTAGTCAGTAAGGATATTGTAGAAACAAGTCAGAATGCATGACCCTGAACTCTTATTTAGTATGACAAAGATGTGAGTGGAATTAAGATAACTCCTGAAAATGGTCTTCATCAAAAAGGACTTAACAAGGAGTTCATAGGGAGAAAGATGCTGACAAAAGCCAAAATACTTGTGTGTTCTGCAGTAAAAGATTCACTAACCATCTGCAGTCACTAATTTTCCCTGCAGTAGTGTTACTACTTTGCTGAACAACCAGTAACAGTAGATTGCTCTTTTGTAATGATGGGCAGTTGCTTGCTTTGTCATTTTTTCAAGAGCAGTCACAAAAAGCTAACACTTTTTTCCCCAAGAGTTAAAACTGCTTTCAAACTGGACTTTGGTAATTCTTTATTTTGCATGGTGGTCTTTTTGCCAACATTGAATAAGTTTGTTAGATTTTGTTGGAGGAACTGTTACGTGAAACCAAAGTATAAAGAATTGACTGCACCTGATCATTTTAGGATCTTGTGGCATTCTAAATAAATGTAGAGTTGTTAGCCTGATTTTTTCGTATGAATATATCATAAGCAAATTGTAATTCTGTATGTGTTCCCCTCACTCTTGTCTCAGTCCATATTATTCTTTAAAATCTTTGACATATAATGTATCACTGCTTTGAGCTGCTAAAGGCTGAAATAAGTTAATCTTTACTGATAGATTAAATACTTTATATTCTTCAGAATAAAGATTTCCACATGTCGTGATTCTATAGTTATATTAAAGCAGAGATTATGCTAATGCCAGTACCACTGACCTTTTTCTACTGTTAATATAGGAATTAAAGGATTAATTTCCTTGAATTAAGAGATCATAGACAAGATTTTGATACACAGTTATCAATATGCTGCTTTTCTCTGCAGGTGGTGTTCCGAGGAGGAGAAGGGGCTTTGCAGGTTCTGCCTCCTCTGGTTGATGTTATTCCTGAGGCAAGACTGAATCTTGTCATTTACTATCTCCGGCAAGGTAAATACACCTTCCTCTGGCTTTTTCATAACTTCAGGGATGATATTCATTCGTCTGATCTCAACTGACTATTCCATGAAATGTTTTGGGATTTTTAATATTTGCAGTAAAATGTAATTTATTTCATTTTCTGTTCCTCTGGAAAGTAGTGATGTAAGAGTTTCCATGGCTTGCAGAGAAAAGCTTTAATTGTATGCAGTCAAATAAATCTGCTTTGGCAGAGTATTGGAGGTTCCTTGGATTGCAGGAGATGGCTTTAGGGATGGTGGTATTTATATGTTTGTAGCAAGAGGACCTCTCCTCTGCTGGAATATGTGAGAATGGTAGGTGTATGTCCTACGAAGGCAAGGACCACTATTTCTGTAAATATCGCACAAAGAGAATATAAGCCAAAGTGAGTGTGAACAAGGAAATCTTAAAGGCACAGGAGCAGGCCATCCACCATGAGCTGGAGGCGAAGACCACTGGCCTGGCTGAACAGAGATCTTTGGCTGGAACTCAGGAAATAAAGGGGAGTTTATGGGCTTTGAAAGAAGGGGCAGGCCACTCAGGAGGACTACAAGGATGTCATGAGGTTATGCAAGGAGAAAATTAGAAGGGCCAAAGCCCAAGTAGAACTTAATCTGGCTATGGATGTAAAAGACAATAAAAATGTTTCTATAAATACATTAGCAACAAAAGGAGGGCTAAGAAGAATCTCCATCCTTTATTGGATGCCAGGGAGAAACATAGTGATAAAGGATGAGGAAAAGGCTGAGGTACTTAATGCCTTCTTTGCCTCTGTCTTTAATATTAAGAGCAGTTGTTCTCTGGGTACCCAGTCCCCTGAGTTGTAAGATGGGGGCAGAAAGAAGTCCCCATAATCCAAGGAGAAACGGTTAGCGACTTGCTACACCACTTAGACACACAATTGTATATTATTAAAAGTACATTATCACCTGCCTTATATTGTATAAGTTTGTAGAGTTCTAGGTAAATAACAGAATCACATTATTAGTGAGAAGGGACCTCAGGAGGTCTCTAGCACAACATTTTATTCAAGGCAGGTCCAATTAGATCAGGTTGCTTAGAGCCTTGTCCAGACACGCTTCTAGTCAGAACTTCCTCTCTTCCACCTTGTGTCCACTGCCTTTCATCTTACCCTATGGATTCTCTGTACCCTCCCATTAGTTGGTTGTAGACAGTGATAAGATCTCCCTTGAGCAGCCTTCTCTGAAAACTAAGCAAATGCAGTTCTCTCAATCTCTACTCAGCCCCCTACCTGCCTTGGGAGCCCTCAGGTGGGCTCATTGCAGTATTTTAATGTCTGTCTTGATCAGGGGATCCCAAAACCAGACACAGTACTCCAGGTGCAATCTCACAAGCATCATATAGAGAAGAATCCCTTTCCTTGCCCTGAGGGCTACATTCTTGCTCATATGATCCAGTGTGCAGTTGGCTTCCTTTGCTGCAAGGGCGCACTGTCTGTCAGGACCCCCAGGTAGCCTCTTAGCCACTCAGCTCCCCACCTGTCTTGTTGCTTAGGCTGCTGTCATTTTTTTGCTGGTGGTGAGCTGAGCTAGCAAAAATAACAAAAAAAGCCTATTTCTATTAAAAAAAAAGTGATGACTTTTGGCTAGTGTAGTACCTTGTGCTGGGTTACTACATGACTGCTCAGGGGAATGGACAGGAAAGCAGAGGGGTTGGATGGGAGCCTGGCAGCTCCAATATGTATTGTCTTAAGTCACCCTGGAGTATTGTCCCCACAGTGCATGGGTGGTATGTACTAGCAAAAAAACCAAAAGTTTTGTTTGATAAGGCTTGTTCCTATGGGTAGGTGGTGTAATGCTGTGTTAACAAAATTTTGCCAGTAAAAAGGGCATCTTCACTAGGTTGGGTTACTAAGCAGACTATAGTGCCAACATCTTTTTTTGATTTAGATAAAGCTTAGGATCTTTTCAACTTATTTATTTCTTGGGTGGAAATGAAGTTGTTTCTTGAATTCAAACTTTACATTTAAACTTTTACACTAGTAATGTTTCCTCCTTGTTAAAATTATGATCAGGTAAGAGCTGTTGAAAAGATTTTGAAATATTGATAAGGAAAAGATGAAGTTTCCCTTCAGAATCATGTTACCCTATCCTCCTTGAGGGGTAAATAAATATGAGAAGAGAAAAGACAGGAAGATGATGGATTTATTATCTTGACCTTGTACTGTTGAGAAGGCAGCCACTGGATTATGAACAAAGGGGCCAAGTCATCTCTACTAGGAAAATTGTAGTAATAAAGAACCTATTACTCACTCTGTGTTTGTTATTTGAGTTCTAGAAAGCCATCACCATTGTGATATAAATTTCCAGTGATTTATAGTTACCTTTCTCCTCCTGTCTAAATGCTTTATTTCTTAGTCTGCAACTATTGGGGAATGTGGTAGAGGATAAGTGATTTGTTCTAATACAGTGTGCTATGGGTTGTCATATATTCTAACGTCTGATATTTCAGATGATGTGCAGGAGGCTTATAACCTGATTAAGGACCTGGAACCTACAGCTCCACAGGTAATTGGAAACTCATGTCATGGTACATAAAGACAGAGTTTATAAGTTGGTATGAAATCTGCCACATACAAAACTAGTATCCTGAGGATACAGTTTGCCCATTCCCACTTTTAAAACTCTTGTGTTTTCTTTGTATCAACAATAGACTTAATGTGCATGTATAAAGTATTATATATGAGTACTTAGCATGTTTATTGCTGTACCACCTGGGGTCGATAAGAATACAGTTCTGTTGTGTGCAGACTTGATTCTAGTGAGCTGACCATTAGTGCATAGGTAAAAGCCCTCTTCCAACTACAGCTACTTGTCACTTCTGCCCTGGTGCTTGTTGCCATCCCTCAGATCTACTAGCTCATGTGCTCATGTGGTTTGTCCTGAAGCCATCTCAGTAAAAATGAGCTAGATTAGATTAAACAGTTTAAATAATAGATCTTTTCTAATTCCACCTCACTTTGGCTGCAATGAGTGAAAACTGCAGTGTCCCTTGGTTGCTACTGTAATTTTCTTTTGTTGCTGTTCCAACATCTTTAGTCTCTGATTTATTCCTCTTTGCAGTTTATTTTCCAAAGGTCACATAGCTGGGCATGAAAGGGACCTTTCATGAGTCTGTGTGAGGATTAGATGGAGGGAGGGAAAAGGAAAACTTCAAGAAAACAGATCTGGTGATTCTGTGCTGAGGAGTGTCTTCTGCTGTTGCTTTTCACTTCTTGCATTTTTCAGTATAGCAAGACTTGAACAGTTTTCTGCAGCTATTGGTCCTTTAGCCTCTGTTTTCTCTATATACATGCCTAATATAAATAACATGATATCATTCTTGATCACATTTTGAAATTAGTATCTTTGTGCTTTTTTTCCATTTTCACACTCACACTTGGAAGGAACTCCCTGCTAAGACTTGCAAAACTACTTGTCCTTCTCAAATTTCATCTTTGTGATGACATCTATAGGATAATAATTTGGCATCTGTAAGAGAGTTGGTATGCTAAAATTATTACTTAGCATACTGGCTAGTACTCTCGCATTGTTTCCTTGCACTCCATTGTTGGTCTGTGTACATGTCTTTTTTTCCATGTTTACATCTGTGACAGGGCTGTCAGGGGTTATCAGGAATACCTACTTCAGCAGGTTTATAGCTGTAACTCTCAATTGTTGTAAGATTTGAATAAAACAAATGAGTCTGTTAGATGCTGAGATGATCTTGCTCAGAGAAGAATTAAACTATAGTTGTATCTCATAGTAGAGATTACAGGGTAGTGTACTCCTATTCCTAATTTCAGTACAGTAACATGACCACAGAGCACAAACCTCTGAACATTTTTGCCGTGATGGGAAACGCTATGCATTTTGGAGCAAGGACCATAGTGGTTATGGTTAACCAATGTTATGGTTAACCAAGTTATGGTTAACTTGAAGTGGGATCTGCGCATTAAGATAACAACATTGCACTTGATTATTGGCCATATGATGGTGAAGAGGGGGTGATAGTATATTATGGCGTTTCTTCTGGTGCATCGTCTTTGAGCATAAGAGTTAATCAGAAAACACACTACACCTTTGCATCCCACATATTTAGCAGAAGTGACTAGCTAACAAATAGAATGGACTTTGGGGGGTTAACTTTGTACTACTGTGCTGAAACACTATCATAGTAACCAGCTACCTATTAAACTGAATTGGGACAGAGTTGAATTTAGGAAGAAAATAATGTGCAAGTAGGCTTTTATGTGTCTTCTGAAATCTTCACCTTGTCTTCTCTGATCCTTTTTACTTTTTTTTTTTTTCAGGAGTACATTCTCAAAGGAGTGGTAAATGCAGCGCTTGGACAAGAAATGGGCTCGGTGAGTGAAGCCCATGAGGTTCTCCAGCTTCTCCAACAGTAGGATGTGATCAGATCTGTAGGGACTGGAATGGAGTGACAGAGGAAGTCATTTCTCATTTAGACTGCAGGATCTCTAAGTCTCTTAATCTTCTTCCATACAGTACTCGGCCCAGAATGAGTAAGATGCAAATCTCTGTTGCTAGTCCTGACAATAAATCGAGCTGAATTTGGCTTCTCTGTCCTGCTTCCAAAAACACCTCTTTGCTTTAAGTGTTCTTGTGTATCTAGGAATGTACAGTTGCACATTTACTCTTTCTGTTTTTACTTCAGCCCTGGTTTGTCTGTTAGTTGTTCCCCATCTGTTCCTCGGAGCGTATTTTCACTGTGTACTGTAGCATCAACTCTGGAACTCATATTGGATTTTTTTTTCCTCTCCCAGAGAGATCATCTGAAAATTGCTCAGCAGTTCTTCCAGTTGGTGGGTGAATCAGCCAGCGAATGTGGTATGTTTGAAATGTTCTTTCTCCATTATGTAATCCTTCTTACAATGTCCAAATATATAACATCGCATCTTTGTTTAACTGCTGACTGTTAGCATGACTATTGCTAGGCATTTTGTTGCTGTAGTATGAGTAACAGCAGGTCTAATTTATAGTCTAAAACAAATTTGCAAGTTTAAATTAGAAGGCTCAATGAATTCCAAACCCTACTGTATGAATTTGATTGGAAAAGAGACTATACTGCAAACTGCTAGTCTTCACTGATAGATGCTGTGGCAGCTTGCCTTTGACTGATAATCCCCATTATAGAAACAGAAGACAACAGCCTAATTAGATGAAGTGTATGGCTGAAACCTCACAGGTATAGGCACTCACAGGTGCAAATCTAGGATTGCTAGTCAATAATAGACTAAAACAAGACCTTGTCTTACCTTCCCCTTGCCAAAGTAAACCCACAAATCCCAAATCAAAAAAGCCAGTTGTTGGAACACAGAAATTCAGCTGAAACAGGGCTTCCCAGTTTCCTTTGTAGGCATTGTCAGTAGGACTATTTCTTTAGGTGGGTAACTTATACATGTTTTTGATGTGACAGCTCATGGTCCTCAGCAACAGAATGCTGTCTCCTGTGTCCATGGTGACTAAAGAGAAGGACCCCAAGAGACAAAGTGGCAGCACTGATGAAATTTTCAGAAATACTGTTGAGCCATTCTGTTCCCCTTACAGCCCTTGTACTGTTGAGATTGTGCAGCAGAGAGCTTCAGGTTGGAAGGCTGGAAGTGGTTCCCTCCATGAGCCTTCCCAAACATTCCTCTTGCATTGAGGCTATCCTTTTGGAGTTGGGATCCCAGCTAATAGAGAGAAACAATATGAACTGTAGTAGTGGAGCACTCGGTTGGTGGGCATATAGCTAACTCAGTTTGTGATGCCAGTAAAGTCACAGGATGATTGCTACAATGGTGGTGGACCTCTTAATGCCAGTCATGCAGATGTGATGAGTGACCGTAGCACACATGGATAAAAATAATACAGAGATAATCTGAGAAAAGACATCCTGAAACGATGTCTCATGAAGATATAGCCCAAAACCAAAACTGAAATTGTTAGGAAGCTAAAAGTCTTAATTTTACTGTGAAATATTTTTAAACTCATATGCAAAACAAGATAGAGATGCTGAGACTTTGAGGTATGGTTGTAGGGGGAAGGTAATAGAAATGTAGGCTGATTAGGAAGGTGGATCAATTGAAAAAATGAGCCTCCGGAAAGGATTGGTTCCAAATAAAGGTAAATGGAAACATTAATACTGCAAACATCTTACACTCTTGGTACTTCCATGTGAAAACTGCTTTGTCATCTTTTTAAAAACTTGCGTGAGAAAGCTGACCTACAGAAGCGCATGCAGGTCAAGGTAACTCCTCCTTTAAAGGTGAAATAGTGTGAGGGTTTTTTTGGCATCCTCAAATGAAGGACAGGTGGAGGTCAACAAACTGTAGATAGGAAATAGAAGAGGCAAACAGAGTTCAATTTAGATAGGACAAAACAAAAAACAAACACATGAAGACCAAATATGTAGGTGTTTTTATACAAATATTAAATCTTTTACAAGAAGATGAATAAAGTGGAACACTTGGTTTTAGAAGAGGAAGCTATAAACCTAATATAATTTTTAAATGTGATAGGAGGAAGGTAACATGTAGGATATTGTTCTTATTTAATTTACAATGGGGTATTACTAAATAGATGATGCCAGTGGAAAAATGGTTCTACACATTGGAGAAACCTTCTCTCAAAATAAAGTAAATATTTTTTTTAATATTTTTTTTTAATCAGTGAGTAACATAAAATTGTTTTAAATTACCTGCTCAGATAGGAGACTCATCGTATTGAGGCTAAATTATTCACCAGCCAGCCTGGATAGGAACAGTGACTGGCATATTAAAAAGGTTAGAGATTTTTATATAGATAGATAATTAAATAATAGTTGGAGACTTCTATTCTGCCTATATTGACCCATAATGCAATGACATGGCACAATATAGAGAATTAATTTTTAAATGCTAAGTTTTCATCTTAGGGAACACACAAGTGAACAGGTGACTCCAGACCAATACAGAGGTTGCATAGAACCTGATTTGAAATTTTATTATGAAAATCCAATTCTGTTACAGTGATCTGAGTATAATCAAATTCAAAGTCCATGTGTTAGCAAATACCTTAAAAAATTTCCACAGTACTAATTTCAGGAAGGGAAGCTACATAATAACCTTTCTCACTTCTAACAGAAAATTTTCAGTGAAGTAGCAGTGGAAAGGATAAAATGCACCTGATTTGAACACTTGAAAGAACCTTTTGTTTCTTTAAAGAAACAGCTTGTATTCATAATTAATGAGATATAGGAGACAAATAATGACATGACTAGATTTGCCAATGGTACAAAATTACCCACAGTAGGAAAAATGAAAGCTTCCACAGTGATGAAAGCTGTGGAAGAATATATGAAGCTGGACAATAACATACAAATTAAATTTAGCTTTGATAAATGTGAAGTAGTACATGGGGGGAAACTAACTATATTTGCAAAATTATCAGAAAATTAAAGAGAATCTTAGGAACTGATGAGGAAAGAGAGAACAAACCAAAAATAATTAGTGTCATTGTATACAGATGTGGTTCCCTTTCTTGAATACTGTCTGCAATTCTGGTTCTTACATTGCAAAAAAGAGTATGGTAGAACAAGAAAGGGTACAATAAAGACAGCAAGGATGATCAGAGAAAGGGGATAGCTTCTTGAACAATCTAATCTACGGATTAAATAAAGGAGAATATATGGCCTGGAAAATGATGACTGGGTTTGGTTGTGTTCGTGATACAGAACATCATAAATGACAAGGAGAAGAGGAATAGAGAAGAATTACTTACTTTACATACAAAAAACAAGGAGCATTGAAATAAATCATCATGTAAGACAATTAAACAGCACAAATTACTTTTTCACATAACACAACTTACTTGATACAGAATGTTGCAAGAACCAGAAGGTATAAAGAAATTTGTAGAAGAAAAGTCCATTGGCAGTTTAACACAATTTTTTCAGTGATGATTAGGAAGTCCTCAGTACAGATTGTTGGAAGCTGGGAGAAACTTCAAAGGAAGTGGCATTACATACCACAGCACGTGTTATATGTGAAATTAGACTATATTATTTCAATAGCTGTATTTTCTTACTCAGCAAACTTTTGAGCCAGATAGTCTTTGGATCCAATATAATCATTTTTATGTTCTCATGAAACTTAGCTTATTAGCCACTCTGTTGTATATTTGTGGCCATTTTTGATCTGCTGCCTTTCTTTTGCTGGATTTAGAATGGAGAACAGAATTCTCCCTGTTTGTATACTGAGGCTTTTGCTAAGTAGCCAGCTGTGCTATTCAAGCATGTAAGTTATGCTTCAGCACTTGCCATTGTGCCAATCCTTGCAAGGAGCTAGTAGCACTAGATTGTCTGTTTAAGATCTTTATCAAGTTATTTAGCTGCTTTGCAGATTTATAACACAAAAGTAGGTTGTGCTCGCTAGAGTGAGGAAATCCTATGCTCTGTCTTTGCTCACAACTGGGCCTACAAGGCTTCTGATTTTAATGTGGATTATCAAAAATTAATGGGTTAAAATGAAGATGTGGACTATTTTTTCAAAACAAGGTCCTGTCTTTCTGACTTGGTTTTATTAACTGTAGAAATCCCATGACTGCATTAAGAAAAAAAACAGCAACAGACAGTTTAGGAAGAATACAGTATCAAGTACTTGTGAAGTCATTCGGAGTCATCAATTAATCCCTTTGCTATTTTTAATTAGATTTCTGACTTGGAGGTTCAAGGAGCATAGAACAAACAGTCTTAATGTGAAAGTTCTTTCCAATACATGTAACGTTTCATCTCATATTGGAAGATATACTTTAAGAGGACTAGAGACACCCAGAACAAACCCCCCCCCCCCAAAACAGGAAGCACTTACAGTATAGGAGCCAATATTCACCCTCTAGCAGCAGTAAATAACACCCAGAACAGCAGATTTTTGTTTACTGGGTTTTTTTTTTTAAACTTAATAAAAAATCTTAATCCCAATGACACAAAATGGAATTGGCATTACAAAGGAGGATATAACTAGATTTTTATAGTTAATTCTTATGCGCTTCTCCCAGAATCTTAACTGGGAAAATTAAACAGATCAGATTTCTGAGATAAGTTAAGAAGGAAATGGGGCAAAAGGAACATTACTGAAAGTAAGTGAACATTAACATTTCTATTAAATGCAGTGTTTCTAGTGCTTAACGTAAGTCTTACAAACTGCTCTAAAACACTGCAAGCATAATGGAGAAACCCACCCCTTTCATTTTCAGTGGTCATCTTTTAGGACCGAGTCAGGCATATCTACTGTTGGGTGGGAGGAATGAAATATTTCTTCTGGACTTTGTGCAGTCTTTTGTTTGGGGTATTCTTAGGTCACCCTAAGTAATTTTTCAAATTGAGAACTTTTTCCTGGAAAAAGGAAGCTGCATGAATCACATGGGATGAATTAGAACTATAAAACTCTAGTTTTCCTGTCACTAGTAGTATTCATTCCTGAGTTGTATGAGATTTACAGATGTTTCACTTGTTTGGTTTTTTTTAATGAAATCTTTCACTAAAGGTATATGCAGGATAGTATGCTGGGATAACAAAATTTTCTGACAAAACGTGGACATAAGAATAAATACTAAAACTTAGAAACTCTCCAATCATATATGGGAAAAGAAAAGTGTGGTTCTAATATTTTGTTACTGTGATTCTTTTTTACTGAAAATATATTCTCAAGTTTAAGTCTTCTTTGCATGTTTCTTTGCATTTTTTAAAACTTTGTTTAAAATCAGTTGCGGTGAATTTATGTAAACTTCAAAAACTGAATGTGAGAAAAAAAGGAGCACTTTTGAGGTACCTGCATTCTCATTACAATAAAAGAAAAGAAGAAAAAAGAGCATAGGAATACTGAGGAAAACTGTTATTATCCTGTCAAAGCATATATGTGTCATGATAAGTATGCCTGCATGTAAAAAAGGACAGATAAATATACAGGCAAGTTTCTGCTCCCAGGTGAACACTTCATAAATAACCAAATAATTTTCTTCAGCTGGAGAACTGAATTATGTGGTTCAGACATAGATAAGGATGGATTGTTTCTATATGGAAATGACAGAACAACCAAGTCCTGTATCTCCTAGTGCTAAAAGAGAAAAAATGAGAATATTCTGCTTTCCTTTGAAATATATTTTGAGATCTTATGTAGTGCTCTCCAGAAATAATTACTACCCTACCTTATTTAAAGGCAATGTACAATTTTCCCAGTGGAATGCTATGTTTTGTGCTGTGGTATGGAGTCAAAATATTGGTCTTCAGATACTTGAAATTTCTATCTACAGAAAAGATATTTTAATTTTCTAGTGTGGACGGATTGATGGTAACTAACCTACAGGAGCAGATTACTTCAGGGCTCTTGGTTGCCTTAGAATCTTATCTCCTGTCACCCTACCAAAGTGCTCAGAGCAGCACGCTCTCTATTGATCATTTGATATAGTGAAACAGTAGTGACTTGACATCACTTGTGTTTATGCCTTCCCAGCTGCTACTTGGGTTCATCCATCTCTGACTAATCTCTGCTGGTTGGGTCTAACAAAAATTAGTCATAGTAAACTTCAGAATCCCTAAAAAAGCTTTGAAATAATTTTTCAGTAACACAGCTTGCAATTTCAGAATAGATGACAGCATAGTGTGATGGTAGCAAAGTTTATGATGACATAGATAGCAGCAAAGTTTACTGATGCTCATTTGAACTGATATGCCTAGCTTATAGCTTTACCACTTGTGAGCAACGTGGTAATCCCAAATGCATGCAATTTAATTTTCGTATTATATTTTATCACTGAGTATTTTGCCTGTGCATGTATTTTTTTTTATATAATAATATTTTCCATGTATCAAGTTTATTCTCTTACTGGAACTAAAAATCTATTCAGTTTCTTTGTCCAGGATAACTGAAAAGCATAATTTTAAAGAAAAAAGGCTAATGAGGTTGGAATAACAAACTCAGGCTTTGTATCAAGTGTTGTTTCCTAAGAGTAAGAATAATTCACGGTAAAATTATGCTGCATAAATTGTGTCATGCAAAAGGCTTGTTGCTTAAACAATTTGTCTCCGTATAATTTGCTGTTGAATACAGTCTTGCAATAGTTATTGTATGCTGTAGAGAAAGTTGACAAGATGATCTAATAGTTTTTCTAACCTCTCATATGGCCCTTTGCCTGAAAAGGCAAGTTACACTATTTTTAGAAGTTAGCTACTTTCGTAGTTGCCAGCAATCTTGGCAGTGATGTCTATTACCATGTGACTTTTAAATTGTACAAATCTGCATTTCTCTTTTGAATTTTAGATACCATTCCAGGGAGACAGTGCATGTCCTCCTGCTTCTTTCTTCTTAGACAGTTTGGTAATGTCCTGATTTACCTCAACTCAGTCAAGGTTAGTATTAGTATTTAGTATTAGTAGTACTCTAATGCATGGAATCACTACTTATGGAGTTAGACTGTGCTGTGTGAGACACTGTGTAAACATACAAAGATACAGAAATGAAACAGTAACAACAAAACACAGGAACAACAGTGGGACATAACTAGTCAATACAGCAAATGGATTAAAACATAAAGCAGCGGTTTATAAGAGCATTGTGCAGCATGGTGGGTATGATGGTCTCATCACACTTGCAATTTAAGCATTATCTGGCTTCCTGGTGGCATCACAGAAGATGATGAAGATAATTAAAGGAAGACAATGAAAAAAATTTGTGGATCTTTATGTGGTGGGCAACATGGAGAAAAAAAACCCAAATGTTTTCTTAAAACTTATCAAATGAGTGATGGAGATTATTGTCACTGGTTAATAATTGGGGACAGCATTTTAATGAACAAAAGTGTGTAAGGAAGATAGGACATGAAGGACCCTGAAAGTAATAGCTCATATATTTTACAGGGAAAACAGTCTATGAAGAGCTAAGTTAGGGCAGTATTACCAAAGCAATCAACTGAGAATATTATTTTTGCAGAAGTAATCTCAGTGGTACCCTACAGGCAATGTTGCATTTTTCAAAATAAGAGGAGTTTGCAGTTATCATAATACAGCTTTATCAGATCACCAGTATTCAACGGATAAAATGGATTTAACTTACAGATATCCAGTTATAAGTCAGATGTGAGGAAAGAGAGGCTGGAGTGTGATTATAGGGTTAAGCGATTGCTGTCTTGTTCCAGTGATTTGAAACTAGAGTTGTAAGAACGCTAGATTTGGTAGGAAGAGGAACAAGAATCTAAGAAGAAATTATTAAGGAGATTACAATTACAGTGTTCTCAGGAGGGTGAGATCTAAAGAAAAATGTGTGGTTGTAATGGTGCCAAGAGAAACTAATGGGTGAAAAATTATGAAGGTGAAGTGTTTTTTTAAGCTTTGTCTGGAAAGAGGTCATTGACGAAATCCCAAGTGGCTGTAGCCACTGGAATGGCTCCACTGTAGCGGAATGAAGAGACACCCCATCACCACCACCCCCAAATTGGAGTGTGTGTGTGTAATTGAAGAAAAGGAGAGCTGGAAACTAACAGTGAGATTTTTTTGCCTAACTTGAGCCATCTAAAAGTCAAATTTCTAGTTATAACTGATCATCTGGTCTCAGTCCATAGCCAACAGGGGCAGATGGTAATCTCCAGAGGAGAATTCATCCTGTGTGTTTCTTGCACTTATCTTAGAATGGAATGAGTCACCCCACAGAAATGCCCAGCTCTTTCCATTTCCTTTAGAAACTTTCTTAAACAACTAGTTCTAACCTGAAAAAGTTAGTTAAATGTGATTACTCACCACCTCCAAGTTATATGGGAAAGCTTAGAAATGAGAGAGAGAAGAATAGCATCTGGGGAGGCAAATGGAGTTGTCATTAATATCAGAAAGTAAGGCTAGTGTTTGTAGAGGAAAGCCAGAAACGAACAAGGGACTAAACAGAAATTAAGAAGGTGAAAGTGGGCAATAGAGTGATCAGAGGATAGGTCAGACTCATGAGTCAAGAGAAGTGCTACAGGGAGGGCTTTAGGTGGGATAATTCTGTGTCTGTGAGGGTATAAAGCAAAAAGTGTTGTGGGAAGGATTGGAAAGAAAATCTGCAGGGAAAAGGAAAAGCACAGAACACTCAGTGTTATTTTGTAAGATGTTGGATATTTCCCATGCAGAGGGAAATATAGGTGAGGAATAGATTTAATGTTTAAAAACTGTCAGGAGGGAGGCAAAAATAGTGACAGGTATGCAAGCCTTCAATCCTGCTAGATTTATCAACCAGAAGGAGGAGCATTCTTACCTTGTCAGATTTGGGAGAAATTATTTTATTATGTGTGCATAGGAGCAGGGAAGGGTTATCTGACTGCTTGTTTGGGTGGTTTGTTTTGGTTGGTTTAAAAACTTAGCTGTTCTGCTGAAAATATGTAGAACTACTGTTGCACATTATAACATATATGTGTGGATCTCAGCTTGCGAACTGGACTTGTACACATATACATGCCTTCAGCATCAGTAACCATATATCTATTTTGATTTGACCCATATTTAGACAAAGATAATATTTTAAATATTCCCCTGGTTTTCACAGTTGTAATGTGAATGTATTTATAGATTGGTGTCTTTCATTGCATAGTGGTGTACTCTTATTTGAAATACTGGCCGCTACCCCCTCAAATGTGATTGAGAGAATAATTAGAAATTGAATTATTGTCTTAAGAGAATTAGAAGATAGATATTATTTGCTGTAGAGCGAAGCTAAGAAAATAAAATTATACAAAATGAGGATTAGAATAGACAAGGTAGATTTGAAACCTCCATTTGTGTTAGGAGAGGCTGAAAACAAGATACAGCTTGCTGGAATTGCAGCAAATTCACAATGTCTTTTCTAAGAAAATGCATTTTGTCCCTTTCAAAACACAGCTGGCTTATGGAATTTGTCATAGTTCAAGGTAGGGTTGAGGTTGCAAGTTTGGAAGGTTTTGTAGATTGTATCTAGCAAGTTGCAAAATTATCAAGCCTAAGTAAAATACATATTTGGTAAATTCTTGAAGGGAATCATAAGTACTGATAACTTGAGAGATAATGCAGTTGATAAATAGCAAGGACTAAGGACAAAAGTTTTCTGCCTACTACCACTTTCCTTGCATGGTCCTTTTGAAGTAGTTGATCATTCTCATCATTTTTTTAGCTGAATCTAGCCACTGCTCAGATTTACTTAGGTCAGTCCCCTTCTCGTCACAGAGACGCAAATAATTCTTCCTGTAGCATGTTACAGGCAAGGTTTAGATGGCATTACAGTCACCTTTGTGTTTCATTCACAGCAATAAACTTCAGCAGAATCTCTGCAGCACTTTATGTGGAGCTATGCACTCTGTGGAGATTGTTTGCATGATATTCCTTCAGGAAACACCACCTTCATCCATGATTGATTAAAACTGCTTTGGGCATGAGAATGTCTCAAAGGACACCTTATTATAAATGTATTGCCAGCTGCCCTGAGGGTGACATTATAACACTGAGGATCAACTGAGAAGACAAGCTAATTCAGGCTCAGCTGAGTTCTGGCCACAACAACTGCTTCATTATTCAACTAGGTATCTGAGCATCTCATTGAAATGGACATCACTCAGAGCAAAGTTAGTTTTATGAAAAGATTGAATACCACTAAAAAGACCACAAAAGAGTGAAGTCCAGCACATGTAATGTGGCTTTAAAATAAAAAATAATAATAATAAAAATCTAGCTGCTGTGAATGTGTTGCACTCCCAGCAGCACTAGTTCATTTCTACCGGTTTTGTTTTTATGGCAGGTCTGGTCTCTAGCACTAATACATCTAGGATAGAATGATGCATTTTTTTACTTTAGTTGCTGACAGAGTTTCCTTTCTGTTCTAATTCAAAAATACAATGAGGGCTATTTTGTTCAAACAGACAAAACTGTTTGTGCAGTAAAACTAGGATCTTGCTCGCCAGCTTTGCTTAACCTTGGACTTGTGCTGATTCACACGAAACTATCATTGAGGAAGAATACAGTGAAGTGTTGTAATTCTCATATGGTGAAACCAGTTAGTTCACCCTAAGGGTACTGAAATGTTTTCACAAACTGAGCTTAAGATTCACCTGATTGGTTCATCCTCATGCTTTCACATAGCTTGCTATATTTGCCAGCTTTTGGACCCTAACATAGACTATTTCTGTGAAGCCCAGACATCCAGCAAATGGTGGCAATCCCCCACCGACGCCTCAAGGCATTAGCTTGATGTATGCAGGTGGACTGGATCAGTACCCTTTGCTGACTGCCTTTGATAGGGGAAGGAAGAGTTTCCTCCAGTGTCCCTACATCATGAGAGAAGATAGAAAGCACTGGGAAAGGGTTTTGCCCCTTGCTTCCCATATCTTTTTGTACAGTCCCAACTATGCTTTTTACCTCCTCCTTACTCCTTAGCAAGAGAACAAAAGTTTGATCTTCCTACACAAGTTTTGTTTCTTTTATAGATGTTATATAAGGAAAAACATTTTTTCTTCCACACACTCTGCTGTTATGCACCCAGGAAGGCTTTTCTTACAGTAACTACAGTGGATAAACCACCCTGCTTTTTTTTCCATGCTCTTTCACAAGCACTGCACCTCTCCTCAGCAGGGATCCTCAATCCCATCCACGCTTGTAGCTGTGGTATTGTGTTTCACCTTACCTCTACCAGGTCTACCCATGCAGCAGTGTGGGACAGTGCTCAATGTAGAACACGCTCAGCTGACTTTGGTCATCTGAGTTATACTTCAATCTGGACATCTGACCATGATCAAATCTAAGTTATTTGGGTCAAACCCAAACATCAGGCTCACCTGCACCTAGAGTTACATTTCTTGCTTTGACCCATGCAGCCTTTCAGAAAAGATACAGATAGATCAACCTGATCTATCATTAACCAGATGTGTCCAGTCTAATGTTATGGGAGAGAAAAACTTAGTGTTGCACTTCAGATAGACAGAAGGGTGCCTGTGAGCAGGGCTTGAGCATAAGAAAGTCCTATTGCATTATGTGCTGCCTGGCTACAGCCTGGTACTATGGCTCCACCTCCATCATGTGATCCAGTGTGTCAGACTAGCATCTGTCACATAACCAGATCCACAGGATCTCTTATTGAACCTTGAGAAGTCCTGGAAAAACAAACTGTTCGTCTCCTTAAGCCATTAGGGACTCAACTGCGTATTTACCACCCTAGTGGTGAAATAAGTGCTTGGGAGGTGAAAGACACCATGGCAGCACAGCATGTCTTCACATGCCCAAAGTGAAAATTACACTTACAAAAGCTGCCCCTGCAATTTTGAGCTTGGAGCATTTTCCAGATCTCTCATGGTTAATACTGTGGAATGTTCCAGCTGTGTTTGTAGTCACGAATGTAGGATGGAAAAGCCAGTCCATAATTTTCTACCCACTGTTTATAAATGCCGTATGTTCATAATGTGGGTTTTTCTTTTTCCTTCCCATTGTCTTGATATAGTGTGACTCAGATTTTTTGGGGAAGGGGGTATTTTTAATGTTGTTATACTATGGCAGGACTTTTGTTTGTTTGGTTTTTGTTTGTTTTATTTGGGTTTTGTCTGTATGGCTTATTTTCCAGAGTTACTTCTACAACGATGACACTTTTAACTTCAACTACGCCCAAGCCAAAGCTGCCATGGGCAATTTTAGTGAGGCTGAAGAGGTATGTATTTACTTTCTTTAAAAAACAACAATGGAAATATTTCCCACATGCTCTCCTCTTTCCTTCCTTTTCTCCCTCCAGATCTTCATGTTGGTTGAAAATAAGCAGGTTGGGTGGAACATCATCTTCCCCTTCTTAGAGGAACTGAAACTCTCAGTGAACACTATTCAGAGAAGATTATCTTGCTAATCTTGTAATGTGAGGTATATGGGGAGTCATGCTGCTTGTGGTGCATCACAAGAGTGCTTGCAGCTATCTCTAATTGATCAAAGAATACCCTCTTAATCAAATTTCCTATGCTTTGTCTGGGATCCCAGGCAGTCTTATTGTTGAGACTGACTAGGGCATGCTGAGTAAAAGACACTGAATAGTTAAGACCTTCTAGGTGTCCCTGGAAATTTGTGTTTAAAAAAAATTTTCTTCCTCTGGGAGATGTGGGAGGAAAAGAGGAAGTGCTCACTATCTTATTCAGCAGCATCCAGATGCAGCTGGAAGAGATTAACTTCTATGCACAGCATTTTTTGTGTCTATGTGCAGTAGAACCTTAATTACAACTAAAATATGCAAAAGCAAATAGCTATTATGAAGATGGCAGTAACATTTTCCACAAGACCAGAAGGAAGACAAGCCAGAAAAAAACAACCATGTAGTCTAAAGTGAATCATATAGGTTTGGTTGGTTTGCGGTTTTTTTGTGTTTTTCCTGTTTAACTTTTTAACTCTTGTTTCTTGACAACAGAGGCCCCCTGGTTTTGGGGGGTTTCTTTCTTGTTTTCTTTTCTTTTCTTTTCCTCCCAGTACCCCCCTCCCTTAATTTCTGTGAGCTGAAATTGCATCTCTCTTTGAGAAAAATATCCAAGACTGTCAGGCAAAATGTATATATATTTCAATTCACCCACCTTAATTTAGTTAGCTTAATGAAAATGCAGGTGAGTATCTTAAAACTATGCTAGCAGGCTATGCTGATAAAAATGATAATGCTATGAGTAAGCTTTAGCTACAGCCAGGCAACAAAGAAACACAAAGGTGTAAACTGCTGTTAATCCACATTTTTCCTCTTATATTCCTACAAATGAGTCTATGTAAACTTGTGTTATGTAGCTGATGCATTTAAATAACAGGATTATGTAATTAAATTGATTAGACTGTCCTAATGTCTGATCTTTGCTTGTGATGATGCTTTCATATAAACACCACAATTCCCCAGTGTTTCATAAACTTGTAAAATATCTCCACATAAAACACTTATTAACTTACTAAGAAGCTTACCTCGCTGGACATAATGAAGAAAAAAAAAAACCCCAAAACTATGATAAAGTCATATTTACACTGATAATGTTCCTTTTTTTTTTTTTTTTTTCTCCTTCCCTTTACCACTCCCAAAATTAGGGGGTCAGCAATGTTTAACCAATAAAAATGTCAGTAATTTGTGGAACTCATTGTTCCAGTACATACATCTGCTCCTATAAAGGTATTTTAAGTTCTGCCAGTAGCATCCTTGTATAGTTACAAATATACCTCCAGAGAGGCATAAATAGTTGGGGTTTTTTCTGTGAGTAAAGCCAGAGTACATTTTAAAATTTATAACTTCCCCCCATGCATCACTTTAGATGTAGAATATAATAAACCTGAATTTGTACAGCAAGTTAGAAAAGACGAACATTTTGCCTTGGAGCCTTACTGACACCAAAATTATTAGAAATGGCTTATTGCTGACCTGGAATGGTCTCTGACATGTATGGGGAGGAAAGGCTTATATATATGTGAAACTTCTGGTATTTCAAGAAGATGCTAATGTAATTGCTTGCATTGCTTTCTAAACAAACACATTCCAAATAGCTTTTCCCACAGGCCCAGTGTTCCTTTGTGCTGTTCGTGTTGCATGGCCGCCCACTGGCACTTGTTCAGAGCAGGCCGCACCCTCCGCGCAGCTTGGCGTTTTGCAGCTGCAGAAGTCCCTAGATAAGCGTGGCACTGTTTGAATCCTCCACCTACCCGATACAGAGAGATGCCCCTGCACTGCACTTGCATACACTAACTCTTCTCATGAAGCAGTTGTTTGTGTGGCTTAAGTCTTAGCTGCGTGTTGAAACGAGGCAGGTCTGCCTTCTGTTTGTTTAAAGTACATGCATGTATAATCTTTTATTTGCCTTCTTCCTGCAGGTGTTCCTTTTGATCCAGAGTGAGAAGATAAAGAATGATTTTGTTTACCTTAGCTGGCTAGCTCGCTGCTGTGAGTCACTTTACCCTCAACATTGCAGAATACAGATCCTCCTCTATTGCATCAGTCTTGGCAATCCACTTTCTTAATTGAATTTAATGTTGTAGGTGGATTCAGAACTGCAAAAGTGAAAAGCTGATTGCACTAGTTATAGTGTGGGTGGTTATTGCACCTTTCATACATCTGGCTTTAGCAAACAATTACTGCTTCAGTGCAATGCTGCCGTAGTTCCGTCAGCATTGTCCTAACCAGTGAACCTTTTTCTTCTCCTTGTCTACTCAATTGCTTGAGTGAAGATTTTCTGTCTTTAAAAACTGAGTTACAACTCTAAAATGTTCAGAGTAAAACATAAAATAGAAGCGTCCATACTGGGTCAGGCCCAAGGGTCTGTCTAACTCCAAGAGTAGCTAGTGTCAGATGCCTAGGGAAGAGAAGAATCAGGCAAGCATATGTGGTATTTTTTTTCCTATCACATTATTCTTTGCATTGTTCAAACTCCTGTGCCTCAAGGATGTCCTTTATTATCTCCAGCATATTTTTCTTCCTTAAACTTTTCAATTCTTTCCTTGAAACTGGAACATTTTTGCTATGTTTAATATTCTACAGAAAATTTTATTTAGTATTTCTGAGTCAGTTTTTAAAACATTGCAGACTACACCTCAGTACAGATAGTGCTGCAGCATCACATGCAAAATAGTATAGCTGGGATGGAAGATTCAGATTCTTTTATTTCTAGTTGTGTATAGCAGGGATGATTAAAGTTAAAGGCCAATGAAAAATTCTACTCATATAGACAAATTTCCAGGACAAATCTCAGGCATTTGGAAACATTTTTTCTAGTAGACACATAATGACAAGTTTTGTTATGCTTGGAGGGGCTTTGTGTGTCGTCCCCTCCTCGCTTTTGGTTTGTTAGGAATCTTGGGAATTGAATGTTTAGATTGAGGTGGGCACCAAGTATTAAAGACCTCAGCTCGGTGCCAATTAAAATTTGTCTATGTGTAAGAACACATAATCCTAAATCTCACCATCTAAATGGATTGCCACAGTTCATTGTCCTGCATAAAAGAACTTCTCTAATGCTTTCTATTCTGTTCCTTAATCAAATCTGAAATCATGAGAGTTGTGCTTATTGCTGTATCTGTGAAATAGAAATTGAGATGTAAATGCCATAATTATTCCTCTTGACATTGATATTCTCTGATGAATTGGCTGTTATCTCTAGTAAGGCAGCAGATAAGAACAAGTTTCCCTTCCCAACCTCATGCTTGCAGGGTGAGGCATGTGTTTACATTAAGCAAAGAAATTTAGGAACATTTATTCCATCTGCCATTGAGTATTGTGCATGGCGTATTGTTTTCACAATCCCAGCTTTTTGTTGCTATTGCAGATATTATGAATAAGAAACCACAGTTGGCCTGGAAGCTCTATCTGAAGATGGAGACCTCAGGGGAGTCCTTTAACCTATTGCAACTCATTGCAAATGATTGCTACAAAGTGAGTCTTCTCTTTAGAACTTGGTGTATGGCATGTTAATTTAGTGATTGTACCAACAGCCATTTTTTGGATACTTTCCATCATTGTCATAACTAGTGCACTTTCTCCTATAACAGCGGGATGTCTAATAGTGTAGACGAGTTGTTAAGTACTAGTCAGTATTTTAACCTACAGGCCTTCTTGGTAGACAACCCACTGATTAAAATGTTGGTAAATTACTGCATGCTTGAGCTATCAATAACAGTTTCTTCTACTAGGGATTCATTGTTGGTAGAAATGACAAGAAACTTTTAAGAAAAAAAAAATCTAGCATAGATTCAGCAATGAAGCTTATGCTGCGTTTTTTCTGGGACAGCATTATTTTTTCCTTAAAGTTTGTAATAGCAATGGGAGATACTCCTTTGTTAATCATAAGGAAATGGAAAGAGAATTCTCACAACTACTATTCTATCTGCCCAAGTATGGCAGACACATGACGTGTGTAGTCATTAGGCATAAAACTACTTAGAAAAAAGCTTAACTGCCTGCAGTGGGGATCCCTGCTCACTCATCATAGTTCTTCTTTTGAACCTTTTCTAGAGGGGACTTTTAATGAGATGAGGTTAGATTAAGCTGTCTATCATTTTTAAAAGTCAAGCTAGACAAGACAATGTCCACTTTTGTAGGGATGCTCTGGGCATTTTAGAACTAGTTAAAATATATGCTACCTTACTTGTACTGAGCTAGATTGTGTTTAGTAGTTCTGATGCTCTGTGCTAATACACTGCTGGCACACCTCCAAATTCTAGTTTATACAAAGCTATGTTAATGGTGAAGAGATCTTGGGAAGCTGATTACAATTCTGCCTAAATTCCTAACATCTAATTCTTCAGATGGTGTCTATACGCAGTGAGACTTAGCTCTGGTTCAAGTTATTTGCTGTTTTGCAAAGCATGGAAAAAACCCAACATGAGAGCTTAATCCATAGGATGGATGTAGAGGCATGTAACAGAAAGTTGTTTGACAGGATTGTAAATGGTACTATAGGAGAAAGAAAAATTGGTTATCCTATGCAGAGTACTGCTGTGCAAGATTTCAGTAGACAATTAAAGAATGCTGTATCCGGCATCCCGTCTGTCGTCTACAAGGATGATTGCACTGTGTTGGGACCTAGAGGAGTAGCAAGTGATAGGAGAAAAGGATGTTCTTTGGAAAACTGTCATGGTGAGACACAGGCCATCCAGTTTTCAGAATGTATTGGCCAGAGCCAGAAGGTGGACTGAAGTTATTTGGGGAGAGACCATTTTAGATTTAATTTAACTTAAATATAGAATGTAAAGACAGATTGTAATTTTGTGATTGTGTAAATATAGTAGTTCACTGCTTTAAGAAGGCAGATGTGAGAAGAGCAGAACACAGATAATACATGTAAAGCTCATGGAGCTGGTTCAGTGGAGTCTGATGCCAGCTGGCTAAGAGCTGGCAGCTATTAGCATAGGTTTATTAGAGATACAATGACCAAACTTGCCATCATAGAAGAAAGACAGTAAACTAAGTCCTACTGGAAAACCTCCCAATGATTCTCAGTTCAGCCAAGCTCTCCAAAGAGCAGCAATATCCATGTACTATTTGTAACACTTTTTTTGCTGTTTTCCTTCGTCTGACAAAGTAACAAGTTCTCAACATTCTAACAAACACATAACTGAAAGTCAGAAAATCTACCTTGTGATCTCAAAAGCATTCTTCTAAAACTGAGCAAATTCTCTCTTGCACATCTTTCAAGTATTCAATCAACCATCTCACCCTAAAAGTCTTGTTGCTCAGGCAAGCGGCTATGCCTCTGGTGTTTCCCATAGCTGCAATTTGTGAAAGCAAGTTGACAATCAGACCTTATGTAAAATCTTTCTCTAGACCATTTTAAGTCTCACTTAAATCAGTTGATTACTTTGCCTAAATTCTTCTCAAAACCTTATTGTACTCTAGAGGAGAAGCAGCTCCACACTTTGCATTTATCTAGAGCTCATGAAAACTGCACTTCCAGGACTAAATTTTTCAGCCTAATTATATGTCTAGATATGGCCATTGATGACTGCTCCAAAGCACAAGGAATTTAATTTCAAAAATTATTACTGTAGTGTTATAACTTGTCTTTCTACACTACCAGCTGTTTGTACCTCTTCCAATAAATGGCAAGGTCCATGTTATTTGAGTTTATGTAGAATTTTCCAGTTGTTTCTGAAACGTTATATTGGACATCCACAAACAGCAGCATAGCTGTAGCTTAAGAAAGCAGTTGCACTAGACTTCACTCAACAGAATGCTGAATGAACATGGATAGAGCAAGGTCAACAGTGTCCTGAGACTAGGCATACCTTGATGCCTCATTTCTGTGCTGATAGAAGTTGTTCAGTGAGGAAGCTGGGATGCAGGACTTTCTTGCTGCTTTTCATGCAATAGCCCATCTTATCCATATAGGGAACAGCACTTCACTTGGGGCGAAGCATTTTATGTCAGACAGGAGGAGGACATTAAACTGGTATCTGCTTAGTGGAACTACATCAGATGCCAGTTTGGAGAAATCGGTATTCAATTTTTTCTTTTTAGCTGACACATCTGATACTGTTTATACTCACTACCTTTATTCTAATTTTTTAGTGCATTTAAGTGCTTGTGAGTCACCTGTGGTTAAAATCACTGTTTATGTGAAAAAAAGGGAATTATTACTCATTCAGTAGTACCTGTGTTTCTCTGACTGAAGTTTTCAAACATAACTCCCACAGCCTGTCCTTTTTTTCTCAGCAGATACAGGCTTCCAGCCACCAAAGGATGGGAGGTTGTGCTCATTCTACCTCCTCTGCTCTCTCATAGGAAGATGCTAGCCACAAACAAGATTGCTATTCAGGCTTGTCTAAGTGAAGAACACTCAGTCACAGATACGACTCACATGAGTTATGCTGACTTCAAAAGCCACAGTTACTGTGGTCACTCTTTTTGCACTGACTGTTGCCAAACTACTTGCTGCTTGTTCCCATTTACACGTAGAGAACCCAAGGCAGAAAAGATAGGGTACACAGTGGATTTTCCTATGCTCAGGAAAATTTTGGATTATAGAGTCCCTGAATCTTATTTTGCAGTGTACTGTAACAATGAAGAAAAAAGAATTATCTCTAAGTTAAACCCAAAAGACATCCAAAAATGTCTCTGTGACCATCTCTAGATGAGGAAAAGTGGTTCCGTTTTCAAACGTTTGGACAAGTTTGAAGTTGATATTCTATTAAGGACTTTGATATAGTTGGTATGACACTAGATAGGGCACCTCATTAAAGAGAAGTTCTTTAAGCTAGTACTATCTATATATGATCAAAACAACAGTGCTGATTGTTGCCAACTAATAAAGTTCACAGTGCAGTTTGTCTATAATATGTTCCAAGACATAGAGCAGTAATGTTATAATACCACCTGTTTCTCTACATAGAACTGAAACGTGTCTGTTCTGTGTCACTTGCTGCCTGCAGAAAAACAGGAAAATGTCCATTGCTTCTATGACTTACTGCTGATTTCAGAAAACTGAGATCAAAAACTTTAATCCCCTTCTGAAAGACGGTCATATAATCAGGAATAATGTTTCACTTTCTGTGCAGATGCGTCAGTTTTACTATTCAGCCAAAGCATTTGATGTTCTGGAGAGACTGGACAGTAATCCTGAATACTGGGAAGGCAAGAGAGGTGCTTGTGTGGGCGTCTTTCAAATGATCTTAGCTGGCCGAGAAGCAAAGTGAGTATTCTGTGTTGTATCTGAATTTGTTTTGCTCTTTTCCTATTTCCAGTTAAGCCAGAATCATAATCTTAGTTTTAGGACTACATATCCTCTTCCAATTCTTTATTGACCTTTCAGAGAACAGACACTCTGGCCAGTGGTTCTATATGCACTGTTCAATTTGAAGTGTATCATCTTCCACACCAACAGTTGTAAAATATATGGTGGAGAATAACTTATCAGCAAATGCTATGAATTGTAGGAATCCAAAATATATTAGTCATTATACTAGGAAGAGCTAAGTTATAAATGTGGTTTGTTCATGAATCATAGAATGGTTTGGGTTGGAACTGAGGGAAAAGAACCTCATTTCATGTTCATGGCTTAAGAATGGAAAACTGTCCTGTGACATTTTAAGGTTCATAGAACAGAACTAAGGAAACATTTACTCAGCGCTGTAGGAAGAACATGATTTCTTTAAACAGTGAGTAGATGAGACTGTGTTTTCACTAAAATTTGCTTTCTCAAGACGCTGTCCATGTCAGACAAATATACTCACTTGATGAAAGCTTAAAGGAGGTTATCTGTGTTACTGATAATTTTGCTTTTGGCCCATTTCATTGGATGGTAGAACGAGAGAAAATAGTGAGGCTGTATTTAAGAACTGTTCCCTCATGAATATTCTGCTGTGATGCTGGATGGCCATTCTCCCCTGGCCAAAGTTGCTGTTTCGTACACACCTACCAGTTGTGTATCTTGGCTTCTACATCTTCCTTGTATTCCCTTCTCTGCTGGAACAATCATCTCATTAACTTGCTGCACCCTTCAAGTGTCCTTTTAGCAATTACTACAGTAGATACAGCAAAATACACATAGCTTGCCTATTTTTCAATACGCATACAAGTTCTTGCTGTAAAGTAGCTGGCAAACCACAGCTTCATACTGGTTTATCCTAATGTTCATTTCCATGTTATTTGAATTTATGTGCAAGGTGCTTTGGCAGCATTAAGCTAGATGTTGCCGTACTGAAGACTAGCAAGTAGCATTAAAGACAAAAAAACATTTGTCTTGTTGTGGGGAACTATTTTGCAAGAGTAAGGATTTATATATAAATACACACATGCGCATGCACATTAAACTCCAAAGTAATTACATTTTGCTGATTTCTTTTTTTTTTTTCTTTTAATTTCTCTCCTTATTGCAATTGTATACAAGACTTTTTTTTTTTTTTTATGGTCCCCTGGGTGCTAATCTACTGTGCATTTTTACCTATCCCTACTCTGCACATGAATGGACTGTCTGTCTAGAAACCATGTTTTGCAAAATAGTTTGGATGTGGGTAGTTGCTTATTGTATCGCTTGGGTCTCACCCCCATTTAAATCTTTGCTTTTCACTTTTGTAGAGAGACTCTACGGGAAGTATTGCATCTTCTGAAGAGCACTGGTAATTCTCAAGTAGAATACATTGTCCGCATCATGAAAAAGTGGGCCAAGGAGAACAGAGTCCCTGTTTAAGTCAGTGCCACAAAATGAACTGGGTCAGTTACTGTTGTGTGTGTGACTGTAAGGTGTAGATCTTGGTTTCTCCTGTGCATTCTGGGTATCACCTTCCTTGCAGGACTTGAGACTATCAAGCAGGTTGACTCAGCTGAGGAGCAGCGTAGTGCAGTGAGATTGCAAAACATTCAGCAAGGGTTTTTTTGTTGGGTTTGTTTTTTTTTTAATTACGACTTTATTGGTACTTTTTCTGTTGCACTACTCTCTATTCCTCATTCAAAGTCTCTCATTGTTTTTAGTAGTAATTCCAACTGTCCGCAAGTCAAAGTGCTCCTCAGATGTTCCCCAGATTTCCTAACAGGTCTTCTGGCCTCTGGAGAAGAATCATTTGCTAAAGGGCTGAGATAAATCTGCTTCAGCAAGAGGTGGAATGTGGCAAGTAGAGGGGATGATGGTGACAAGCAAAAGCCAGTACTAGGGTATCAGATAATACATAAAGACTTCTATATATTACCTGTCCAGGGTAAAATACAAACTGTATTCTGAGCACTGTCCTTTTCTGGATAAATCTCAGTAACTAATACCTTCATCTCTTATTTTTGTCTATAAGGATTGTTTTCTCTCTTACCCTTAATTCTGATGATGAGGGTTAATCAACCCAAAATGCTAAGCTCCAAAGTGGCTTATCTGCTTTCTAGGTTGGTAGCAAAACATGACCATCTTTTTCAGACCATGGAGATTTGACCAACTCTATTGTTCAATCTTGCTTTGAGGTCTGAATCTCAAAATATTTATTCATGTTAATATAATTCATGTGAGCAATACCTTTAGTTCAGCAATCTGATGGATAAAAGAACTGGATGTTTTGAATAATTTTCTTCAGCATTTACCACCCTAGTTAGCAATATATTTATTATATTTTTGGATTTATTATACTCTCCTGTTTTCTAAGGAAAACAGTTCAGGGAATACATAATTCTAAAAGAATGCAGCAGTTGTAACATAGAAATGTATTATATGTTTTGCAGCGAAAAACATTTGTATATTATTTGTAAAAGGAAAATTTACAATTTGTAAAATACTTACAAACTATTTTTTTATCTTTTTTGGGGGGGAACTCAGAATACTGTTTTCTCTACTGTCTCTGCTTTGAATAAAGCTCTTAATTGAATCTACAGTTTGAATGTCTCGTTGGTCTTGTGTTGCTTCATACTTTTCTGCTTTTCAACAGAAATTGAAATAGTGTATATTCATTTTGCTGTGGAAGAGGGCAGATTTGTGACTGGTCATTAAATGTCTGGTCAGTAATCAGTCGAAGGCAAGCCAATGGCCTTGGTCCTGATTTATGGTGGTTTGATGCTGAAAATAAGGAGTCTGGGTGTATATGGAACATATACACCTTTCTGCCATATAGCATGTGTGTGTTTTTACTGCTTTAAGCAAAAACTGTGGGTATCATCATTCAAGTATCTAAAAGTACATTGATAGTTGTGGCTACTTGCATTTACATGTATTTACATCTAGAATACTGGTCCATCATACCAGCAACAACAGTAAAGCCTTTCAGCAGGGGCAACTTTACACTGATTCAAAAGAGGTGTGAAAGGAGCAGTACTTTCACTGAAAGCAGTCTGAAAACACCTTTCATTTGTAAATGGCATTTTTCTTTTCCACCCAGTTTAATTAACTTGGAAACAGATCCGGAATACAATTATGAGTCTTGGTACAAAGCTTCAAAAAATTATGTTGGTGGCTTTGTAAGAGATGTTAAATGCACTAATTACTCCTCCCTTTATTGAAGCTTAACCTGCAGGAGGGCTGAAGAGCATCCAAATCCATTGCAGACCATTTTACCCGTTGGTTGAATCTTCTGAAATAAATGAGATGGCATTACAGCATATGGGCTTGTCGACTAATTTTAAATTCTCTGTCTGTGACCAGTGAAGAAGGTTTTGAAAACGTCACCTATTAACTATAGTCACAAAGTCATATTTGATATGTTAAGTAATGTGGGGTTTAGCACAGTGCATTTTATTGACCAGTAATAAAGCTTTCGTCTTTATGTCTTGAAAGAACAGAGTACTGCAGGGCTTTGCCTTGAGCAACGGTAAAGTAAAAGATATATTACACATTGTCCTAGCATTTAGAGTCTTGGTAATGGAACAGATATGTAGGTACTACTAAAATACAGAACAAGAAAAGTGCTGAAATAGTGGTGTTTATTTTACCTTAGAAACATGTTCTAAGAACATTTTCCATTGTTTAATCTGAGATCATATTCAAAGAACAGAGGTGTGAATAGAAGTTGCCTTAGATGAAACAGAAAGGGAAGTTAATAAGAATTTCTAAAGCTGTTTCTCAGGTTGGGTTAACAAAGTTTTATCCCTGCCGTTTCCCTGAACTGTGGGAATTTAAGGAGTCAAGGTACTCTAAATAGTACAGCTGGGAGTGAAGGTAGATGTAGAGAAAAACAACAGTGACCTATACAGAACAAACAGGCGGTGAAGAATGCATGTGCAGAGGCAGAGAAACAGCTAAGTTTATTGGGTCAGGAGTAAGTGAATATAAAATTGATAACAGGAGCATTTCAGATAATGTAGTGGAAGAGAGACTAAGGCAGAAAGAAATTGCTGCGTCATTAGAATTTCAAGGAAGAGTATGGAAAACACAGTTATTTCTTGCACTTGGAATAAGCATCTGATTCTGAAAAATAGGATATAGAGAAGGTACTGTGCTAGCAATCATATCATTAGTAGAGAAAGCCAAACCTGAAACAGTGTGTAACTGCTTCTAGTTGGGCACTGACCCATTCCTGATAGATAAAGAAGATGACCTTTAATTAAGCTTGGTCATACCTGAACAACATATTTGCCAATAACATCTAAGTGAATTACACTGCACGGGAGGACGTTTATCCTGTCTGTTGCTGCGAGTTCCAGGATAACATCCATTTTGGCCAGCATCTGAGCTGATCCAATATAGCAGCAGCCCTCTTGGATTAATTCTGGAATCCAGCATATAACTTCTAAGCACAGTAACAGCTGGGGCCAAGTAATGTAAACCTAAACTGGAGGTGGCAAGTTCACCGTGAAGGAAAAGTTGTGTCACGTTCCACCTCTGTAGGCTGCAGCAGGCATTTAGGTTTATGTGGTTCTCTCAGCTTGAAGATCGCTCATTGATCTTCATAAGAAAGTTGTTTAAGGTTGAATAAGGAACTTGTCCGTTAATTAGTAAGATACGACATAAACAATTACATGTACAGCTGTTGCTGTAGCTTCATTAGATGGGAGCTGTATGTACATTAAGAAAAACATCTGGGTTTTGCCCACTGGTTTACTCTCTAACCAAATTTTTCACTGTATTATGTCCAGAAGTAACTTCCAGTCAATCTTTTTTGAGGTTCATTTCCAGAATTCCCTCTCCCCGTTTCACCTATTCATAGCTGGAGAGGGACTGTTTATCAGGGAGTGAAGTGGTAGGAAAAGGGGTAATGGGTTTAAACTGAGAGAGGGCAGATTTAGATTTGATATTAGGAAAAAGGTCTTTACAGTGAGGGTGCTGAGGCGCTGGAACAGGTTGCCCAGAGAGGCTGTGGATGCCCCATCCCTGGAAGTGTTTAAGGCCAGGTTGGATGGGACTTTGGGCAACCTGGTCTAGTGGAGGGTGTCCCTGCCTATGGCAGGGGGGTTGGAACTAGATGATCTTTGAGGTCCCTTCCAACCAAAACCATTCTATGATTCTATGGTATGATCACTGATTAAGCAGATATTTACATGAAAGTGTCACCACTAACCATTAAAATCAACTCTTCAATCAGCTACTAGATAATCTGGCCTGACCCTGCATATTGCAACATGGTAGATTTCATCTGCTAATCTTTGTGTTGAATCCAATAACTTGGATTTCCATAAAAATATTTGCCAGAAAAACTTAAGAGTCTTAATTTGAAGGTGGTTAACAAAAATCCATAGTTTTACTTCGCAATTTACTCAAATGGTTAAATTACCTTTGCTCTTCTAGAAATTGTACCTTCGTTCTAAATTCAGCTTGTTTGGCCTTGTTTTCTAATATTTGATTCATCCAATGTTCATCTTTGCTGTTACTCATATTAAAGCCTAGCATTCTTTGTTTCAGTGGGTTTGGTTTTTTGGTTTTTTTTTTTTTTCAATCTTTAAGTATGCATAAACTGCAAGCAAGTCACCTCTGTCTGTATTGAAGACAGCATCCCTTGTAAGGATATTTTCCAGGCTGGAAAACTGGCAATCAGTTTGTCAACAGATTTTTTTAAAAAATATGGCCATGAAGCACTGGGCATACTTTATCGCTGTATGTGACGCTGGACTATGCTCCTCCATACTGCTGCTCATTATTCTACATGTGTACTCAAAGACTGCATTCACCCTTTTTGTCATATTATCACAGGGGGAGCTTGCATTAAATTGCTTCTCGACTGTGACACAACATCTAGGGTTTCTCCAGAACTGGTATTTTCCAGGATACAGTCCACCTTTCTGAAGAGACAGCCTACCTTTAGCTCTACAAAAAATGTACTTTCTTTGAATGAGCTGTTTTCCAGCTTATGCAGATCACTCTGTGTGACTGTCTTATCCTCACTAATTACTAGTCTGTTTCTCTGCAGCCTTTTATTAGTGCTGTTTTACATTTCTGGATCACCAAGGGATATGTTGGATCCTCCATCCTTCCAGGGCCCTATTAAGGCAAACCCCCAAAACATTCTATTAATGATGACTGATGGCTAATTTTCATAATTTGTAATTCTCAGTTTATTTAACATGTACCTTACAGAAACTGTATTATGCTATTCTTTAAATTAGTATATGATATTAGAAATGTATATATTACATTTGTATAATTGCAATATTCAGCTAAACTTGTAAAAGATCCATGTCATGGGAGCTAATACTTCCCGTTCATTCTTTGTTAGATGAGCCTTACTGCATCCCAGAAAGATTGATGG
The DNA here is from genome assembly GCF_011004875.1 of Balearica regulorum gibbericeps. Taxonomy (NCBI): domain Eukaryota; kingdom Metazoa; phylum Chordata; class Aves; order Gruiformes; family Gruidae; genus Balearica; species Balearica regulorum. The sequence goes on from NC_046184.1 coordinate 55,163,361, forward strand.
AGTCCAGTTGTTCAAGACTGCTTGCAGAATTTGAAACAACATTTTTTTCCCTATAGTCACATTTAGACGCCACACACCAAAAGTTTACTTTTGACTTTGTAGAGTTTAAATTTTTGTTTGGAACAAATAAAGCAGGCATTTCACATGTCTGGGCAAGGGACAGTTCCTAAATTCCTTATAGGTCTTGCTTAATTGATGAATTACACTAGCATCTAATTATAGATTTAAAAATAAAAACCTATATTTAGTAAGAGATGTGACTTTTGAGAAGACACAGTGTATTCTTCAAATAAAAAGACAACCTCTGTTTCAGTTCATGCTTACACATTGTATTGTGCTTAATTGCTCCACATTTTATTATTCTTAGTAATTCTTTAAGAAGATTTAAAATAATGAATGCAGTAAAATAAGTAATGGTCTTTAAAGTGTGTTTACAAGTAGATCTTCAAGAACCTGGGACTTGAGTTATTTTGACAGCAAATATGCTATGGGATAGTTTGTAGCAGTTCTCAGATACAGCTAAATCTATCTGAAGGGTGGGATACTACCTGTGCTGTTGTCTTTGCATCGCACTTCCATGGACCTAGGAATTGCATTGCTTTTTTGGAGTCCTCAAACCACACTTTAAGCTGGCCCTTAACTAGGGGAGAGTGATGAGCCTCAGACTCCACCATCTCTTCCTTGATCACTGTAAGCAACTTCCATGTGGCCAGTTCTGTGAAAAAACACACACAACAATGCAGAGTTCTATAATATACAATAACATCTTTTAAGAATACATATAATAATGTTGAGGTGGTTTATGTCATGTAGAAGAGAACGATGCTTCAATTCTAAAACAGTTACATTGTGCGTTGTAACGGCTATAATTTTGTTTGACGATGTTGTCCTTCTTAAGCGTGATGGGATCGTTATGCCCGTCTACTCTAAAGCTACTGGCAGTCTTTTTCTTACCTCACATCAGTGGGTGAGGCCATTATATGGGTAGCCATTATGTGACAAAACACCTTGTCTTACTTTGCAGAGCTGGTGAATTAGTTCATATCACATGAAGTAAATGTATCTCTAATATCAATCCGTGTGTGATAGCTGTGTCTAAGAAAACTATAGAAAAACTAAATTACAAAACCTGATAAACCAGGTCTTAAACCACCTGGTACGTTCCCAATACTGATGGTTATCATAATACTGGTATTCTACAAGTTCAGTTTTACTTTTGTCTGACTTGTTCATGATGCCACGTGTGCTGACTTAGTCATCACTGAACAAACTGGGAAGTTATTTATTTATATAAAACAATGGTGGTTTTCCCCACCATTTAAAGGCAGAAGAGCTATTTTCAGGTCACAGCAAAGTAATTTTTGAGGCAAGCTTTACAAGACTTCCCACTCAGTTCAGCTAGTTAGTCCCAAACAGGTTTTATCACTGTGTCTGCTTTTCATTTCTGCACATTTTCTTTCCCTGCCAAGTGTTTTCCCTTCCCATCTGCCCGCTCATGTGACTGGCCTTACAGGACTACCACAAAGTACTGCCGAAGTACTGCTGCTTTCCACAGATCTCTTCCTCCCCTCGCCCCACCTCTGAGCATTACTTGCCTTGTTCTGCTTCACAGACTTTCTAGGCAAGATTTGGTCGGATTTGTAAAATATACCAAGTCCTATGGAGGACTAGAAATCAGCACGACACTAAGAAATAACTCGATCTCTTAAAACGGTGACGAAGTATTCAGAGAAGTGCTCAATGTAAGTTAAATCTGACTGTACAATTACTTATCAATGTAAGGGGGAATTCTTTAAAGGCCAGGAAAATGACATTCGAAACACAGCTATCTTATAGAAAACGTAGCTTGTTTACACAAGCATTTCTGACATGTAGCACCCACTCTGTTCTTAAAATCGTTGCTGCTGTTGCTGCTATTCTACACTTGTTTCAATACTACCAAAAGTCTTTAAATTTCATACATCTTCTCAAAATACAACTTGAGGTGGTAAGAAAACAGAGTTTAATAAAATTCCATTTGCCTATGTAAATTATTCATGTATGGAAAATTGTTTTTCATAAGTAATTTTTCAGATGCTATTTTTAATGCTGTGGCAACTCAAAAGCAGCTTTGTGTTGAATCTGCAAGCTCAGTATGTAGTTAATTCTCAGTGATGAATATGTGCTTTGCTTTTTGAAGGCAATTTGGCTTGGAAATAAAATCATGGAAGTATGAAAATGCTGAACTGCACATGCAAAGTATGCTTCTGACTGTTCTGATCGTAAGCTTGTATGAATGTTAAAAATGTGGTAATTTGTTTATGCAATCACCCTCAGCTGTCTGTGATAATGTGCACTTATTTAGATGTAGAACTTTACATAAAGTAAAAGCGGTTTCCAAAGTGCTGACAGGTATTGAAAGAAAATGGTTAGGAAATTGGATTTTTTTTGTAAAATCAGTCTCAAAGCCAAAGGAGATACTAGAGAAAAAAATAAAGAAAATTCCTCCAAGATCAGAGCCAAATAGTATGATGCATGTCTTTATGATTCCTAGAAGGTTGCTTTGCAACTGACAAATGTATGATATGTAATTCTCTTTTTTGGGAGCATGAACATTGCTTGACAGTTGTTTCCTGAACAGCTACTATACTGATTTTTAATATATTACAGTATTTAATACATGAAATAATTTTTTTATAATTATTAAAATATTTGTATTTCATTAAAAACCAAGGCTCATTTGGCCTGCGGTGGTCTGACAGGCTCCGTTTTCATGGGCACTGAGAGAGTCTTGTCCTAAATCCGCACTCGCACTCGCAAGAGGAACCCTCAGCAAGAGCAAGTCTATGGCACATTACCTTCTGCATTGCCAAGAACTACTTCCAGACCCTTTTACCTCATTAACCAGCATTATTACTGCTTTTAGCGTAGAAATTGCCATTCGAGCTGAGAATTCCCTACACCGCCCATCTTTCTTATTCGTGTTACAGGTGGGTGAGGTAGCTACTTGAAATTGCGACTTATCTATTCTTGTGTGGTTTTAATTACTATTGGAAGAATAAAACCAGCAGACAACAATACAGAGATAAGACAATAACCTGACTCCAAAGTTTCAGACGGGCTACTAATCCTCAGCTGCCTCCAGGGGTGCTGGCCTGATGGAACAGGCTTTTCAGCAGAGATAAACATCCAAGGTACTTTAAAGTATCTTTAAAGAAATGGTGCAAATGAGGAAAAAAAGTGAGGGACAACCCCCTCCAGAGCACATAATCCCTCTCAATCTCTGTAAATATCTAGGTGGTTTTTACACTGTCAAATGAGCAGGTGTGAATCATAAAAGAGCTACCATTAAGGGAATCTATTCTTTCCAAAGGCAGCCCCTCTTCAATTTTAAACTCAGTTTAAATACGGTTTAAGTGGCTTTGTTAGTCACAATCAACACATGACAGGCAGATAAGTTTCTTCACCAGTTCATTGAATTCTGCTCCCTATGTATCATTTGTATTTTTAAAGAAAAAAAAGCGTGTGGTGTGCGTGTTAGCGTTAGTTACCAGGTACTCCTCTACAAAATCTCTTCTGTGTTTATTTCTGATGTACCCTTTCTTGCTATTCTTTATATCTCCAAGAAAATTCCAGGATTTTAGCTAAAAGGTTATTTTATCTTTGGTAATTCGGTGGCTTTAATTTTCTTGTGACCACTTAGAAGGTGTCTAATTTTTTGTGCCTCTATTTCTTCCTCCTTCTCAGAAAAGAGTAAACCTGCAAGGAGTGATTTTAGATGTCAAACTAATCTTCACTGCTTGGCAGAGAAAACCTCTCAGATGCTGACATTCCCAAATTAATTTCAGTTAAGACACGGAATCCACACACCACTTCACCTACAATCATTACTACTGGAGAAGTTTACAGCTTATTTGTCAGCCTCAACTGAGTTCACCCTTAACATTAGGAAAGATGTTAACATTTTAAAGATGAAAGTTGCATGCTTGCTCCAGCAAGAAATCTTGACACCCAAAGCAGAAACAGTGATTAACAATTACGTAAAAAATAAGGTGTAACTAGGAAAGTGTTCTTATCTTGTTCATTACAATTGACTTTTTGCTACCATTATGTGAGGGAACACATTACCTGCGTTCTGCTTGGTAAATGCACCCACTTAAGAGCTGATGTTTAATGTCTTAATATCTCACCTCCTCTCCAGAGGAGAGGATCAAAAGCTGTTCCCAACAGCAGCTTCTTGGAGCAGCTTGCTCTTCTTTGGTCAACATGAAGTTCTTCTTTCCATTTTCTCTCATCTCTTTTTCTTCCTAACCCATGTAAATGCAGCATTTGAAGCTTTCCGTTTTCTCTGAGGTTCCTTTAAGTTAACGATCTTATTTATTAGCCTACAGAATGTTACAATATTCTGTAGATCATAAAAATCACTAGTCAGAAGTTGTGTCACTTTTGAAGTTCTCGTTGCACGTGAACAGGACAGGTGATAGATAACACCCCCACCTTCGGCTGCGGAATTCACGCTGCCATGACACATGCAGTCCTGTAAATCCCTTTACTTTTCTAACATGAAGACTTGCCCTGGTTTCTAGCTTATTTTTAACATGAGATAAAAGCCAGCATTTTGGTTTTGTGAGCTACCTCCTAGCTACATAGTACTGCCATTTACGCCGTCCTGGCATAGAGCACACTATTGGAAGACCATCCCTCATTTCAGGAAGTGAACAAAAGATGCACCTAAATCCACTTCTAAAGGTAAAAAGTGTTTCCAGTCACAGGAGCAGTAACCACCTTTTGCGTAAAAATTGTTGCTACTCTTAAAACTTCCCATGGTCATTGAAACCTTCAACTTTTGATCCGGTTTGTTTAAAGCTTTTCCTGAAGTTCTTGAAAGGAGTCCACTGTCTCATAGGCTCAAACTTTTATTTGCCAAGAAGTAAGGTTTGACCGGTTCCCCATGAGCAATACAACAGCTCACGGGGTAAAGTTCACAGTCACGGTTCCTCTGCCTTGAAATGGTGATAAATGAGTATTATTACTGCCCTAAAATATATCCTAATTACCTGAAGCTAATGTACCTTTGCTAGTCCCAACATCTGGCATTTCTCTACCTGTCTACAGCCCTTCTAAACCACTGTTTACTTGTCTGAATAAAGTACTTTGAACTTTTTAAGGATGTGGCAGACCAGCTGGTAACAACTCTAAGTACACGTGCCTGAGGAGAGAAAGCTAGAGATATGTTCTGCAGGAAACAGTATTTTTAATTACAATAACTAAAAATTATTTAAAAAAAAAAAGGAGAGGGATTCTCTAGATAAAAGAAATTATTTTTCAAAATGGTTTGTAGGGCATTGGTGCTTGGTTTGGAGAAAGAGAGGTGTTTTGTTATTCCTTGATTCCGGATCTGGCAGCAACTTAGTAAAACTGTAGGAGGGAACAAGTTCAAAAAAAAAAAAAAAAAAAGCATGCTTTAATTCAGAGAGTCTCATTAAATAGAAACCCAGCAATGCCAGCCACACTGTTGGTGCAGTGGATTCTTGTGATGCAGCAGCAGTTCTAGTAAAAGCTACACAAAGACCATCCTACCTGCAGCTGTATCATCTCCTGACACAGCAATGGAAGTCACAGCTGCTGTGGCAGCAGTTTCAGTGAAGGGACCATGAGGATCAACAAGGTGCCTGGTTGGACCATAAGAGACCAAGATACCAGGAAGATATAGTGAGGAAGCAACCCATGGAAAATGAGGATATTCTCACAAAAGAGAAAGCAGAGCAGGAAGATCCCACCTGTACCAGGGTAGAGGCCTCTGGTGGCTTACCTGGCTGTCTCCATCGTTTTCTGTATTTGAAACAAAGTCAGGTCAAGAAACTGCCACTCACTGATGTGGCTGTAGCACCTGTGGTCCTGAGCATCCACTTTGTGTGATCTGCTCACACTGGCTTTCATCAATGAAATAAAAAAACAGCTTCAAATTCACATGAAAATTACTCTCTTTCTGCAGTTGTTACATTTTTTTAGAACCTTTAATGTGCCTCTTCCAAGAGAGGCTTTCGTTATTAACTGTCCTTCAGATAACATACATGGGGAAGGAATCTGTATTCTGTTTTGGACTATTTTATCATAGCGACATCCTGAGAGAAAGCAAAATAATTGGCAAAACATATCTAATTATTTTGTGCTCCACTGACAAGTGCAGCACATTATACTACGTACAAACAATACCTGAGACAGAGCTTAACACCACTGAACAAAACAGGTGGCAGAACAGAAAAACAATGATGAAAAAAATAGAAATCTCACACCTCTTGAAAATGTTTGATATGGCAGAAGCCTGGAACTCTTCTGGTGTATTCAAAACTAAATTCCCGGAGAACTTAAGATCTAGCAGATTTGGTGTGTTTCTTGGGAGTCTTTTCTGAGTGCTTCCGGTATCTTAAACCAAATGTAATGATAACATATTCCAGTAACTGCTATGCTTGGATCTGCTGCCAAGTTTCTTTCTGATTTAGTTCAGATACTCAGATCCAGAGCAAGCTGTCTTTGGTAACTTCACTTTAAATTCAAAGATCCAGAACTACTGCTTGTCCAGTCGCATAAACAAATGTTGAGCCTTATAAAAAAAAAAGATGTGTGCTGCAAGACGCTCAGAGGTTAGATAACATATAAACATGAGGGTTTATTTCTCTAATTAAATTCCCAGAAAGAGGAAGAGGGGCTATATAAACTAACCAGTAAATTTCTACAAAAACCTTTGATGTGAAAGGCTACTTCTACTATCACAGTCTGCAATCTCATAACTTAGAACAAAGGGCTACCTGAAACTGTTCCCAAGAACTACTTCTAGTTTTCTCTGTAACCCTGTCATGGGTCAGATGAGTTATTCCTATCCAGTTTATTGTTTTCCTACTAAAAAAGAGTGTTAAAAATCTGACCAGGATGTGCTTCCAGGAGTATCTACACTACAACCAAGACAATTTAAAGGACCGAATTCAGATACTTGCAAATCTCGTTTTCTTGTGGAGTACTTGTCCTACATTCATTACTTCTGAATACATATGTTAGGGGACTGAAAGGCAGAACTGAGTTGTGCTGGTTTTGGTCGGAATAGAGTTAATCTTCCTCATAGTAGCTACTATGGGGCTGTGTTTTGGATTTGTGCTGAAAACCATGTTGATAATACAGAGATGTTTTCCTTACTGCTGAGCAGTGCTTACAGAGAGTCGAGGCCTTTTCTATTTCTCACACCACCCCACCAGTGAGTAGCTGGGGGTGCACAAGACGTTGGGAGGGGACAAAGCTGGGACAGCTGACCCCAATTGACCAAAGGGCTATCCCATACCATATGACATCATGCTCAGCATATAAAGCCGGGGGAAGAAGAAGGAGGAAGGGGAAGGATGTTTGGAGTGATGGTGTTTGTCTTCCTAAGTAATGGTTACACATGATGAGCCTTGCTTTCCTGGAGATGGCTGAACACCTGCCTGATGGTGGGAAGTGGTGAATGAATTCCTTGTTTTGCTTTGCTTGCGTGTGTGGCTTTCGCTTTACCTATTAAACTGTCTTTATCTCAACACATGAGTTTTCTCACTTTTCCAATTCTCTCCCCCATCCTGCTGTGGGGGATAATGAGCGAGCAGCTACATGGTGCTTAGCTGCCAGCTGGGGTTAAACCACGACCCGAGTTTTAGTTTGGATACTTAAACTGCACAGCTTAGTTTCACCCCTTTCCATGGATATGTCCAAGTATTACCTGCAAAAAAAAAATTTGTTGTATTCCTGTTGTACTTATTTCAATGTCTGGTCTCCCATCTGGTAACAGAAACCAAGCATTCAGCAGAGCTGCAGAAGACCCCATGATTTCCATGTAAGACTTTTGTTTGCTGAGCAATAAATTGCTCTTTTGCTGTTTTCCCCTTTCTACTATCACAAGGTTTACTGACATAGACTACATAGAAACTTTGATGAGAACTAGAATATTCCTGGCAGGATGTGCAGATCTGGAGCTTAGTGATACTCAGTTTGAATTCAGAAACAGATAGCTGTATGAAATTCTCAATAGGAGAACAAGTGGGATTTCCAAATAATTTTATTATCATGCTGAAAGTAAAAACATATTTGAGGACTACCTCTACTGAACTTGCTAGTCATACTAGAACACACGAGGTTTTAAGATAAAAGAAGTCTCTTTGACTATAAAGCGCAACAAAGCCTTTCAAGCTTCAAAAGGAGACAGCCTACATTTCCCAGCTCAGGTCAGTCATTCCACTGACTTCCTCCTGCAAGCAGTATTCTGGAACGTCCTCCAATCCCTGTCTGTGAAATCGTAACTTTCAGTAACACTGCTCTAGTGTCACGAATCTTCTCTGGAGTCTAGCTGAAAGTAAGCAGTTAGGTCGAAAGACTTCATATGCAGTAAGAGGAAAACATCAAGCACTGTCATGAATGCAGTTTGGAAAGTGGAATCATGTGCTGAACAGAATGGTCTGCTATAATTATCGAAAATAATACACATATGTAAATTATGTTTGCTTTGCATAACCTGAGTACATTCTTAAAAGAGAACAAAGTAGGGGCTAAAAAAAGAACAACAAATGTTAACGTCTTTCTCTCTGCTCCAATGAAGCTGGAGAATACAGTGCACACGAAGATGTTCATAGCTTCCTGAAACTTAGCAGTGCCTTGGTGGCACATCTCCATCTGGAAATACCAGCCATCAGTCTGTCAAAGTAGGTGGTGGCAGACTGAAACACTTGCACTGTTTGCAGGCAGCTCTTGCTCACGAAGGAAGTCTCACTGCTGCTCATACCCTGCCTTCCTTTCGTTGTCCCCTATCTAGGGGACAGCTCTTCCTCACCAACCCACAACTGCTCCTTGCAAACCAGAGCTGGTACCCTGCAGCCCAGGCACGGCTGCAGAACAAGCTACCTTTCTTCAGAGGTCAGCCTGGCTACCAGAGCAGTGCCTGCGCTCCTGCCCGAGCAGGCTGGGCTCAACCCTTTACGAAGCAATTTTGTCAAACCCTGATCTTCTCCGCTGATCCAGCAGCACATCATATGGCGCGTGCTGATGCCACGTTCATACCAATGCCCTCGCAGCCTGGAAACGGTCTCCCTCGCAACTGAACTCTCGATCATGTTTAGGATTTAGGGGTGTTTTTTTCCGGTGACTGACCTACAGCTGCTAAATTCAAGAGGCCTCAACGCACCTCGCTCTAAGCAGGCCCGCGGCCCCAGCAGCCATCCCACGCCTTCCCCAAAAGGACACGCGTTGCACAGCCCCGTCAACACCCGCTGCTGGTGGCGGGGGGCAGCCCCGGTCCCGCCGAGGGCTCCCGCCGCCCCGTCGGCACGAAGCAGCCCGGGCCGGGGCTGTCCTTCCTCCCGCCCCGCCTCAGCGGGGCCGCGCCGCGCCTCAGAGGAGGGGGGGATCCCCGCCGAGGCCGCTCCCCTGGCGCCAACGGGCCGCCCTCGGGCAGCCGCGAGGTGGAGGGAGGAGGGGAGGCGGCGGCGGCGCGGCCGCCATTGCCTCGCGACGGTTCGTTGGCGGGCGGGGGCGCCCCGTGCGCGGCTCGGGGCCGCCGGGAGGGTGACGAGCGGCCCGCCGGGCCGCGGGCCCTTTAAGGCCCCGACGGCAGGCAGCGTGCACATCGCCAAGGCAACCGGGGGCGGGCGCCGGCGGCCGCGGCGTGTAGGTACCGACGGCCGCGCTGACGTCGGCGGGAAGCTGAGCAATAACAACAGCGACGCGGGGCGGCGCGCCGGCGTCGGCGTCCGCGGTGCGCCTGCGCGGCCTGCGGGCCTGCTTCTATTTATGTGGGGGGGCGCCAAGATGGCGGGGGTGGAGGCGGCGAGGAGAACGTAGGGGGCAGCTCCGACCGGGCGGCGGAGGGGGGAGGGGAGAGGGAGGAGGAGGAGCCGCCGCCGGTGGGAGGGAGCGCGGAGAGCGGTGTCACCGAACGCGTGAGGCGGGGGCCAGCGAACGGGGGGTGGGGGGGGGGCGGCGGAGGATGGCGGAGCCGCGCCGGGTGCCGTTCATTAGCCTGTCACCCGTGAGGCGCCGCGAGGGCGAGAGCCCGGCGCTGGAGCGGGAGCCGGGGGGCCGCGAGCCGGAGCCGCCGCCGGCGGGCCGCGAGGCGCCGCTGTTGGCGCCGCCGGAGCCGCCGCACGAGCTCTCCCGGCCGGAGCCGCCGCCGTCCCGCGAGAGCGCTGCCCGCCTGGAGCCACCCCGCGAGACCGGCCGGCCCGAGCAGCAGCCGCAGCGGGAGCCCCCCCGGCCCGAGCCGCCGCCGCTGCCGCCGCCGCAGCTACCGCCGCCGCCGCGCCAGAGCAGCCGGCAGGAGCCGCCGCCGCCGCAGGAGGCGCTCCCGCTCCGCCAGACGGTCCGCCTGGAGGTGGTGCTGAAGGACCCCACCGAGGAGGGCTGCGTGGAGTTCAGCTACCCGGAGCTGCTGCTGTGCGGGGACTCGCGGGTACGGGACCTCCCCTTCCCCTTCCCCCTCCCCTCCCGCTGGGCCGGGCCCCGCCGCGCTTCCTCCTCCCCGCCAAGGGCCCGGCGGGCAGCTGCCCGCGTCCCCGGCCTTGCCGATAACGTTATCGGTCGCCCCGTCCTGCTCGGGGGTGGTCCCGGCCCAGCGGGGCGGCGCCCTGGAGGGAAGTCCGGCGGCCTCGCCGTCGTTGCGGGCTCCTCCTGGCGCTAAGGCTGTGCCTGTGCCAGTGGGGGAAGGGGATGCTTCGCACTTCTCGCCCCTGAGCTCGCCGAGGGCTCCCGGCTGGCTTTTCCCGGAGCTCCTGGCGTTTGCTGTGAGCAGGGGCGGGGGAGCGCCAGTGTCTTGTGCCCGCTTACCCCAGCTCTGCTCCCCTCCCCTTGCCTGCCCGGGGAGCGGTAGCGTTGCATCCTCCCTTCCTGGGAGCTTTCTCCGGCAGCTGAACGAAACTGTTACCATGCCGGTCTGTTTTCCGGATTGTCTGTAGGCTGCGTGCAGGTAAATGAGGAGTTACTAGCCCGGCTCTGCTACAAGCCTTAAGAAGCAGTGAAGTGAGCACTAGCAGACTTGGAGTTGAGTTTCTGTAGTCTTGCGGGGGACAGGGATGAATGAGACTTAATGTCGAAACTATAACCTCACCTGTAACTGTTAAGAACTTAAAGAAAAAAAAAAACCCTACTTTCCCTTTTCCTCCCAACCAGAAGATATTTGGTACTAAAACTACTTTGGGTTTTAAGGAGAAAAGCTTGTGCAGACAACTTTAAGAAGTGAGCAGCATTAGCCAATCAACAGGATCCAGCAAGTAGGAAGGAGACACGCATGTCCTTAAGCTGGTCACACTTAGGCCACTCATTCTTAAAAAGTTGAGGATACCAGTGAAGTTGTATTTGATTTAAATGGTTGTGGCTCCTCTTAATTCCAGTACACAATCTTAGAAAAAGTTTACATCTTATTGGAAGGGGGGGGGGGGGGCAAGCAAGTAGCTACTGCTGAGAAGGTTATGATAGCTTTGGTGATAAAAGCAAACCTCAAATTGGATTTTTACATCCAGCACAAACTGGAGAATGGTTAAAACTTTTGTTTTACAAACCAAAGTCTTTCTAGGTGATGATGATGCCATAACTATACTTAGCAGCCTGCTCACTCTTTTGTTCTGTAGTAGGAGGGATGTACACAAGATTGTGTTCAAATGTGGGAGACAGAAAAGTCAATGACTCTGATTTTAATCTCTCTGAGATATTCAGATGCAAGTTAAAAGGTTCTTTCTGTTCATCCTGTCCTACAGCTGTTGTGGAAAAACAGTGCCAGTTAAGATTCCTCTGAATTGTTGTAGCATAAGCATGCTGCTCTATGAAGTGCCATCTCCCTGAGCAGTTCCTGTATGAAGGTGAAAATTGTGTTCGTGTTTAGAAGTGGTTCAGTACATGGATGTTGACTTTTTCCCTTTGGCAGTTCCCAGTTCCATAACTGCCTTTTTCTGTAGGTTAATAATATGTTAATCACATAATCAGGGAAAGGTGGCTTTTTTTATGTAGTTCTGATGCAAATTCCATGTCTTCTGCAGGGAGGGAGGGCAGGTGGGCGTTGATTTAGGGGATTTTTGGTACAATTGGTATCAGAGACTGCTGTGAAGGTAGAAATAGTGATAGGAATGCTTTATAAGAAATAGTGTGTGTTTTTCAGCTCTGTAAAGTCCAAATTTAAATGAATGGATCATAATGGTCTTGCTGGACTCTGTGGAACAATCAGCTGATTATGTAAACCAGGGTCATAAATTGTGATCCCTTTAAAGCAATTATGGACTTTTAATCTTGTTTAAAAACTGATGTGTACTTGGCCTGTCAATTTAACTTCTTGCTTGCTGTATGGGAAGCTGGAAAAGCTACTCTGATACAGTAGGGAGGACTTAAAATCATGTATTAATCAGCATGGAGAGAGAGGGGAAATGCATTTTATCCAGCAGTAAAATTAGTGCTTGGTGGTTTCTTCATAGTTAAAGCAAATACAAGAGGAGAATTTGCTCTGTGCGATGCAGGAGGCTTACAATGACAGAAGTCTGTCTTTTATGCTGGTCATTCTCAACAAATTATGTAACCTGTTTAAAGTCCTAAAATAGAAAAAAATTGTGAAAGGAAAACTGATCGTGCTTGTGGAGTAGAATGACCATGGTGATTTATACTGGTTAATGCAGCAGGGAAAACTACCTTGTTAAAATGAAGCTTGACCAAGGAACACCCACTTTCTACTACTTTTCTGCAGAATATATGAGTTTGCTATTTCCAGGTAGGTAGTAAGTAGCTGCCAGTTAATGCTGTGATTTTAAGTGGAGTTTTAGATTTCCAATTTTTTTGTTGCTTTTGTAGTGATGCAGTTTAAAATGAACAGTTCATATAAACTTAATTATGCAAATTGTTTTTGTAGGGTGAAGATTGAGTTTTCTGAAAGCTGTTGTTGATTCTTTATCCCTTATAAGAAGTTGCTCATTAAAGTTCAACATTACAGAATTAGAAACTTATCTATCTTGTAGTGTTGCTTGGAACTGGAGCAAGCAAGAAAGGCTCTCCAGAGGCAGGTTGTTCTGGGAAGGCAAGGAGTGGTGCACAGGAATATTCAAACATTGCTTTAATAGCTCTCTTAATGAAATAGTAGAGAATCCCAAAATTGATTTGACAGGATGAGTGCAACTTCTGTTTGTTTGGGGTTTTTTTTATTCCAAATTTGGTTTCCTAGCCTGAATCAGAAGCTAGTGGAACTGTTTGTTAGAAACTCATGCTGTCCTTGTGCTGCTTTTTTGCCTTGATAAAGAGAACATCCTTTGATAGGATTGTTGGTAGAGTTCATCTCGGTAGGAATTATTTATGTAAAGTTTTTGGGTGTGAGTAATGAGTTGGTGTGGTTGAAGAGTTTATTTGCCTCTTAAATGGTCAGAAGTGAAAGTGTGCTCCCTTTTCTGTTGGTGCAGTTGAAGCTTGGTGTGTAAATCTTAACTGAAAATGCCAAGTTGTCTTCTGTCAAGCAGACTGTAAAGGTGCTGAAGTAGCAATCTCTTGGAGTTACAGCAAAGTCTAATACAGTTGTCCATCAGAGCTCTTAGAACCTGTCAAAGCAAAGACTTACTTGAATTTGCGATTCCCATAATGCTTAACTAATCAAAGTGACAGTCAGCTACAGCTTTGAGAGTTGGGTGGAGAGAGGCAAGTTAACACTTTAGTACTAAATTTTGCTTGACCTCTGGCCTTAACCTTATCCTTTCACAACTCAAAACCCCCACATTTGCCTAGCAGAAGGTGTGGAATTGATTTTTCCCAGCTAAAAGTAGGGAAGACAGTGTTGCATGAATTGAGCAGCATTTTATATTCAGTTATGCCTGCAAGAGATGTGTATGTAATTTACTAGAGGTGTCAGGATTAACTATAACATCTATTATTTTTTCTAAGTACTCGGTTTAGAAAATATAAGAAAATTATGTGGTGTTTGCAGTTTTGCTCAGCTTACCTTTCTCATTACATTGGTCTTGATACTACTGAGCTATTTTGTTATTTGGTTACCATATAGTCAATATATTGGCTATTCATACTGCAGAGGAAGGATCTTTTCTTTTCTGAACTTAGTGTTGCTTTTTATTCTGTCTTAGCCTACCATAAATCTTCATTTATTCATTAATGAGTGGTCCATGTGCAGTAAAGTTAGTTGCTATTTATAAAGTTCTGTAAAATGGAACTCCATTCCACTACATTTTAGCATTCTAGTACCTCCCCCTTTAGACAATTACTGTATTTTGTGAACTCTAATTTGACAAAGGTAGGCCTGTTTTTATGCCATGTGTTATTTAAAAAAAAAAAGCATGATGTATAGCCCTGATTACTGTTCATTGACTTTGTGACAATGAAAACCTCTTTCTCAAAAAAAAAAAAAAAAAAGAGGGGGGTACTTCCTGCTTATTTGTACAGCTGGAATATTAAATCTCTGTTGTCCTTGTGGCTGCCATAGTGGCAATCTTCTGCAATTCATGCTATGATTAGTGAAATTATCTGAAGAAAAAAATAACAATATGAGAGTTAAAAGAGTTACATTAGTTATGGTTGTAACTTACTGAGCTTTTTAGTTTTCTGGCTGCTTCCTTGCTGATTAACGTGCCAGGTACCAGGTACATCTTGTGTATTGTATCTGGAAGGATCCTTCACAGCGCCAATAAGAGGCATCAGTGGAAGCAGAAGTGAAAAGGAGTTGTATTTAGAGAGTTCTTTCTCTTTGAACCTCAAATGGCTGTAATTCACTTATGCTTATGCTTTCAGTTGAGCTTGTAGTGAAATGCTTGGGAAAATATCAGTCTGACTCTTTCTGTTAACTTTTGTGTTCTCATTAGAAGAAAAGTAACAATGATAATTGAAAGGGTCAAACTGATTTTTAGAGGATAAAGTATTTGGACTCTCTGAGTATAAATTCTGATTACTTAGTCACCAGAACATTGTTTATTGTTATTTAATAGGGTTTTTTTTAGATGTACTCTGTGTGTTTTTTTGGAATGAATATTTAACTTCTGCATTTTTCAGAAGAAATCGGTTCACTCGGAAGATCCGTTTAATGACGAACAACGTGAGCGGCATGAAGTAGAAATGCTAGCGAAGAAGTTTGAGGCAAAATATGTGAGTTACTATACCTGTATTAAAATATACAAATATTCAACAGTGATAACTTATGATGCTGTAGAGATGTTAACATCAGCTTTTTTGCCTGAATAGTGTTGCTAATGTAGTGTCAAGTGACTTCTGTATGTTTTGGAGCTGACTGTCTCATTTCATTTAAGCAGCTTGAAGCTGCTACAAGCTTATTAGACAAGTCTACTAAATAGATTCGTCTATAGGATGTTATAGCTTGTGAAGCTATTCTTGGAAAAGCTTCCTATATAAATACAACTGAGCAATAAATACAGGTCAATATTCATGGTAAATACTGTGCCAGAGGAAAGAATTTTTATGTGATGCTGTTGTGCACTATTGAACAGCTCTTCTGTTTGGGTTAAATACTGATGAATCTTTGTGAATTTCTGACTAATTTGGAATGCTTCCATAGGAAGTTATTGTTGAATTCTAAACTCATCTAGTAATGACTTATATTATAGTTGTCAACTGCCTAAATATACTCTGCTGACGCCTGAAAGTGTAGCGTGGATCATTTGAACAACACTAGATAGTAACATAAAGAGGCCTTCCCTAATAAATTAAGGTAGAAATCAGAAAATGTTGACTAAAACCACACCCAAACAAGTCTTTAAGAATTCATATGGGTAGGGTTGGGTGATTAATTCAGAGCCGGCAATCAAAACTCATCATCATGCTTAGGCACGTTGATATTCTGGATTACTAATAGAGCACCTCAGTAATAAAGAAGGGAAACAAGAGCAGTCATTTGTATCTCTTGCCATTAATATACATATTAAAATCTTTCTTGTCTGATTTATTTGGATTTTTTTTTCCTGATAAACGCAGATTTATCTGAGTGCCCAGTCTATACATTCTGTAGAACTAATTACTATTTCAGGGCATGTTAGCTGTGATGCGTAACAAAAGAAACCCTTAAATTGAAAAGAATGATTTTCATCTTTTAGAGGGGTTGACAGAACCCAATATACTCAGTGAATTGAGAAGGCAGTTCCAAAACTGTTTGCTGTTCATTTGAATGATAAATAATTTTTTTGAACATGAGAGAAAAATGTTTCAACTGTACTTTTCTAGAAGACTCATTTCCATAATACAAGTTAAGGATTTTATAATGTCCTGAAACGAGTTGCTTAACTACAGCAGATGAAAGCCAGTGTAAAGCATGTAAAGCAATATATGTAGGAGGGAGCAGTAGAGGAAGCAATCTAATGTTACATATACCTTTATGCATACATCAAAGCTACACATGTACATTTATGGACAAAACATAGTGTGATTAGACTTATGAAAACTTGAGTTCGGTGATCAGGAGACGTAAAAAGGGACAAGTAGATACTTTTAACTATTAGAAAGCAGTAGGTAACAAAACCTGTAATTTTACGACACTTTAAATTCATGGTGCACTTGTATCTTGATTACTATTTGCACTTCCAATTTTCTTGGCTTTCTCTCATTCTCTGCTGTACCTTATGCCCCTCAGCCCCACAGAATTCTAGGAAGGGGAATGTCTTCTGTATGCAGAACAACTAACTAGGGTAGGGCCACTAAGCATGGAGGGTGGTGAGGGATTAATAGTTCTTGTGTTAGATAGTCTCTGTCCTTTCTGTTTTCCAATACAAGTACTATCAGTCTCTACCATCCGTGCTCGGAGGAATTGCATCTCTGTACACTGACCCAGTACAATTGCTCATGTTCTGACAGCATCCAGCCATCTTCTGATTCTTGTGGCAAGACATACGTTCCTTAGCTTAAACTAGAACAGGGATCCCCATGAAATAGATACCTATTCTCTTCTCTTTAACAGCACTTTAGTGTAAAAGTAATCACTGGTTGTATGAGAGAGTAGTAGAGGGTTTTTTCAAATTTGCAGGAAGTACTATATCCTTCTTAAACTAATTAGGTATTACTTATCTATATCCATTTAAAATGGAGTCAAACAATCTTTTTAATGATAGCACATGTGGCAATACTTTTGAGAAAAATTGATGCATTAAGAACAGTCTTCCCTGAAGATTTTTTTTACTTCTCTTCAGATAAATTCCTGTGCTCATAATCAAATCAGTACAGTAGTGGGTATATCTTGCAGATACTAAGAAAAAGCCTATGAATAAATACATTTTTGTAAAACAAGATGCATAATGTACCATTTATTTACTTGATTATTAAGAAATTTTTTTGCAATTGCTGCATGTTTTAAACACTAGCATGGTGTTTAAATGGTTTAAATGGTTCCCACTTTCATTCTTTTGATTACTGTTATTCGCTAGACAATCACTCTGTTGTAAAAACATGATATTGAATCTTGGATGATCTTGTACATAATGTAAGAATTTTTATTGGATCAAAACAAAGGTCCATCTAATGGATGGTATCATAGTCCTCTGACACTCGTGGAGTCTCACACTTGAAAGTATAAACAGAGTAAGTGTGCACTGATATTACTTCACTGTGCCTGTCTAGCAATCTGTGACTTAATTTCTCTCAAAGCCTGTGTGTTTAACTACCCTTCATTATAGCTTTCTGCCATAAATTTACCAGATCATTTTGAGTTCACTGAGTTTCATTGTGCTCCATGGCAGTGAGTACCATGATGGTTATGTCATATGAAAACATACTTTGTGTTTAAACCGGATGAGTTCACTTGGTGCTCTATGGTTTCTGTATTGTAAGAAGCAGTGAAATGTTTCCTGTTCTTCTGCATGCGATTCTGATGCTATCATCTAAATTCAGTCCTTTCATTCCTTAACATCCTTTCGTGTCTTATTGTTCTGTTATTGTATGGAAGCAGTGTTTTTTACCTTTAAACATCCCTGTTGCCTTACTGTTCCCTTTTTTTGTTCTCATTTCTTTTTTTAAATGAAAGGATATTAACGGTAGGATGCCCTGATTTATCAGTGATGTAATGATGACTTCTGGTTTTGTTCTCTGTTCCTTTTTTGCATAAGCCCCAATTATTTTCTTTTTTGACCGCTGTTGATTGAGTGAATGTCATAGAGCTGTGTGTAACAACTCCAGTGCTTCCTGAGCAGCATAACAAATTGGGAGCATACTGTTTATTTTCTTGTTTGGGTTGTACTTCCTTTGTGTGGATTACCTTGCTTTTATTGATACTGAATTCAACTGATGATTTATTGTACTAAGTTCAGAGCAACTGTGAGGTCTTTCAGCGATTCTTTAGTTGTCTTTTTTTGTTTACTGTACTCAGTAATTTCTGTCATCTCACCACACCCCCCAACTGTTAGCCCTCTCTATTACTTGTAAAGATGAATGAATACATGTTCCTTGGTGATTTCACTGATTACTTTCTTTGCCAAAATGAAAACTTATTCCTACACTTTTTCCCAGCCTTAAACCAGACATTAATTTGAGTGGACCCTCCCTCTTATCCCATGATAGTTTCTTGTCTTTAAAGATCTTGGACCTTTCTAAAAGTATTTGAACTACTGCTTCCTTCTACTAAAATTCTTTCCTGCTCTGGAATGTATGTTCTTGTGCCTCTGGCTCTGTTCTTTATACCTTCTGTTAACTCACCCAATATAGAGATCACATTTACTGGTTTATAGACTATGTTGTGGCCCTTGGAAAATTGCTATTTGCCATCTTCTAGTCCTGGTGGGCAAAGGTTGTTTAAACGTTAGGTTACATGCCACAGTTAATCTGTTGAACTCATATTTGAGTTTTCTGAATACTTGCATGAGTACCGTTTGCAGCCTCAGGAGCTAGACATCTTAATTTGCTCTAGTATCATGAGTGCTTATGTTCTGGGATACAAAGGTTGGAGGAACTCTTTTGGGAAATGTGAAAAGCTTCAGTGGTAAAACTTTCCTGACTGTTGTGTAGTAAACACCAATGCAGATAATCCCTTCAGTTTTTCTGCTTTGGTCTTGCATCCCTAACATCTTGATCATACAGACTTTCAACATGCTTCCTTAAATGCAACTAGGTAGAACCAGGCTTGGAAGGAAATTCTCTAACTGTACATACACTGGCTCAGATATTTTCAAGTGTCTGAATACAGGTTACTATTTTAATCCTGCTTTTATTCATTTGGCTATTATGAGACTTCTTTTTGGTTATTAACTTTGTTCTATATCTGCACTATGGTTTTATGAATAACAGGCAGTCAGAATGTATTGAGAATTTTTTTTAATGCCCATACACTGAAATCATAGAATAACCATTGCTGCAAAAGGATTTTGGACTCAAAAGCAAGGATGGTGATGGTTACTTGGACTTTGCAAGAGATGTGGTACAGAGGTGGATTGCATTACACATTAGTGAGATCAGAAGAGGTAAAGTAAAATTTATGTATTCTTCAGACAGCCTGCTGGTGCCTCAGTCGGAATCATGAGAACTACATAAGCCTTTGCACTGGAGTTTAAATAGAATTCTTAAGTGCTAACTTTTTTTCAGAGATATTTTTTCTTCTCTCATCCAAACTATTTTTTTTTAAGAAAAAAAAGTACCACTTGTTTTGGGAATGTGCAGTCATTCAGATATTTTATCAGATGAGTGACTGGAGGGGATGATAAGACTGATAGGAAAAGTTAGGGATACTTAGCTTGGAAACCTGATTTGAAATTAGAACTCAATTTTGAGATTTTTCTCCTAGGACTATTACATTTATTTATTTAATTATACTTAAGAGATTTCCTGTTTGCTTGCAAAAGCACATGCTTAACTTAGTTACAAACTTGAATTCTTGCAAAATATTTTTAAAGTGAGGGTGCTTAGATGCTTACAGAGCAAGGATGAAACCTTTGAACACTGTCTGCATACTCATAGTAACAAGTGGGTTGTGACATTTGGATGTCACAATAGAAAAGACTCATTCTAAACATGCTTAGAACTGTAGAGCACAGGCAGAGAAGCTTCAGGAGCAAGTCTTCTCAAATTTATGGGAGAACACCAGTTACCATTTTAGTGAAGGTGGTGCCTTTTGGAGAATTTTATCTTTTAAGACTTTTATATTGACAATATATAGGAGCTGGAAAACTAGACTTTATATCCTAAGTAGATTCCCATTTGTGTAACTGTAAGTTTAGATTCCCTGAATGTTTGAGCTGGGCGTGAGTTTTTACTTGACTTGATTTAGCTATAAAACTTTCACATGAGAGAAGCACTTACAGGTTAAAATGAAGTTTACCACCTCCAGGAGGTAAGTGAGCCCACAGACTGTGATGCAGATTCTGGCTTTAAGTTACTCAAGTAACCATTTCATGTCCAGTCCTATCAACTGAGGAGACTGCTCTTGCATTTCAAAGGATTTTATCTTAATATGTTTTTCTTCAGTTATGTTATATGAATGCTGTAACTTCTTGAAAACTCAAAGACACCATATCTGCCAGTACCTGATCAATATTGTTCTCTTTTGACTTAGATAGGCTTCATTTTTCTGTAGAGAAGCAATCTTGTTTAGGGAAACACTTTACTGAATGCTAGGCTATCAGTATTTTCCTTTGTAATGACCCTAACATACTGAAAAGCTTATAACTTTCTAAATGATCCCAGTCCTCCTGTCGCTAACAGTCCTATCACTATGTTTTAAAAACACAGGACAGTGAAACATCTCTAAATAGGATCTCGGTCATGCAGAAACCAGGTGGCTAATGAATACCTTTCAGGGGTGATTGTGGTGAGGCTACAGTAAAGCATGTTTACCAGAACTCATTCCTGTGTGAAAGTTTTTATTAAGTCATCTAGACTATATTCAAGGAAGCATCCAAGAAAGCAAAACTGCTAATTCCCTCCGTGACCATCCCTCTGATGCCTTATGTTTTGTAGACTTCAGTACATTGCTTCTCTTTTTGCCAAATGATACGAAGATTGCTTTGTTTTCAGGGTGGAAAGCCCCACAAACATCGGAAGGATCGCCTGCAGGATCTAATCGATATAGGTTATGGTTATGACGAAACGGACCCTTTCATTGATAATTCTGAAGCGGTAAGTAAGCCTCATCAAAGCAGCAACAAGAAATAAGACAATGCTTTTTTTTTATAAAGAAGAAAGGTAAGGGAAAATACTTTGTGCCCGTGTATAACTGGTATGGATCTAAAGGGCATGCTACTTTGGGAATCCAACATATGATGGTATTTGCAGTCTCATTCAGATATCATTATGCATTGCAGGAATTAAGAAAGCTATTGCTATATCACATAATTGTCCAGCTTTAGAAATTAAATTATTTTTATTTGTGCCCTTCATTTACTGTGGACTGAAATTACACTGGCTCCATTTCTTGTACTAGCTATCTGGATTATTAGTAAATTGTTGGTGTTAGGTTTTCTGCATTAGATCAGGATGCTATTCTGTTCTTAAAAAACAGAATAGGATGGTTATTCTAAACATTTACCAAATACATCTGAAAAACTTGAGATAAAAGTTTGGTTAAACAGCAGCATATTACAGTTTATTCTGAATATTTTTCAGAAATGAAAACACATCTCAAGGTAAAAGAAAAAGGTATTAGGTGCAGACAATATCAGGAGGTTTATAAGAGGGCATTTGAAGAGGTGATTATATGAGTTTATGAAAATGAGGAATAAGCTTGGAAGAAAGATTGGATGATATAAAAGCTTGGAGACCTCCTGTAGTTCTCCTTCATTAGATGTCAGGAAGAAGTAGGTGTACTGTTTAGTCAAGTAAAAAAAAAAAAAAAACCAACAAAAAACACCTGACACCTTAGCCAGCCTTCAGTTTCCTCCACTGCTGAGTGACACCGGACAGAACAGCAATGATTGGCTGCTCTGAAGAGGAAGGAACTAAAAGTCTGAGTGGGAGAGGAAAGATGATGAAAAGGAATTGTTGAGAGAAGAGTAAGAAAAGCACAGAAATGAAGTGCATTGTTTAGCATACGTTATGTCCAGCCTCCATTTTAATGTGGTAGTAGATCTTGGAAGTTACAAAATTTTGTGAAGAGCTTCTGTGAACACTGAGCTGTGATGTTTCTAGTGTGTAGATGTTGCAATGATTATTGCTCTTAAGGACTGTGTGACGCATACAGAAGGCATGCTGCAGAACAGATACCTTCTTGAGCAAAAGAAGTTGAGCCGTTAAGTACGGTGGATAGCAGGCTGAGCTCCTCTGTGTGTATTGCTAGTTTCGAAGTAGACCTGAAGGCACGTGAACAAGTTGTGTGAAAAGTGAGTTTGCTGTAGGTGCTTACTGTAGCTTGTATAAATTTGTCCTTTTTCTTGGTCTAGATTACAACTTTAGTTGAACTTGCCACTATTAAACTATCATTATCCCTCAGCTTTTGGTTGTGCTGCTGGAACAATATTGGGGCCCAAGCCTTGGTATGTCCTTTCCAAAGGTCAGATTCTGATCTTCAGCTCAGTAAGAACAGATGTGCTTCACTCCTGCTGAGAAACCACTTGAGCCTATAGGCTCATGTGGTTTCTCGCAGTTGCTTAAGTTAACCATCTTCAGTTTTGAAATTTTATGATATGGGACCCAAGTTGTATCTTGGTTTTTCTCGATTTATTGTGACCTATCACAGATCTGATATGTGATTTGGATAACTTTCAGTACTTACAGTACTGGTCTCTGTCAAAGATGTACGTGAGTGTAGCAGGGTTGAATGCTCACTGGTATATTAGTATTTCTCATACTGTGCGTCCTTCCAGTGCTGTTCCTCTTACCAGTAGCAGTTCCGTTAGATTTGCAGGAGCATTTACTTCTGATAGCTCTTGCCAGACCCCTTGCGAGAACATACAAAAGGCAGTTGTTAGAGGACCAGATGGTTGCATCATGTGGTAGCTGTGGAAGCTACTGGGGAGAATGGTGTATTCTGTAAAGATTGCTCTCCTGAACAAATCATTATGCCTTGTGTCTGCATTACAAATACAGACTAGTGAGAGGCCATCTCTGTTTTGGTTTTATCCCCATTTCTATATAGAAAAGAAGAAAAAAATGCACTGTGTGCCAGCTGCAGTCTAACTTGCTGTTGCATATCTTAAGGGTCCTGTAATGTAGGAGTTAAACAAAACCTCTCATTCGATCTTGGATGCAAATAGGAAGTGTTCAGAAGGAAAACTTACGTGTCTGGCTTGCTCATCTTCTGTGTGGCCAGCTATTAAATCACTGTGTACCCTGAGAAGTGTCAGAGCCAGGCCCAGCCCTGACTGACTTGTTTTTGGATGATATACTTTTTTTTACCCATAGAAAGCTGTAATATCCTGGGCACAAACACTTGAAAAATTAGTATGAGTGCCTCTTGAATTGCACCAGGATTGGCATCCTGTTGTCTCCCTCTGTATCTCAGAAAAAAAAATTGAAAGCTTCCATAGAATTTTAGTCCTTTCTTTGTCACAGGTGTGAAATAAATACTGGGCTTTTTGGTGCTGAAACAGATTTATTCCATAGCTTTAGAGATATTTTCCTTCTAAAAACAGATTTTGAGGTAATGCCATCAAATATTATTCAATAAACCAAACCAATAAAACTCTAAGCCTGTTTTTAGCAGGCATGGTAATTGAGTTAAGGAATTTTGCTTCCTTTGGATCCATTTCCAATTAAGCAATTTTGTACATGTAACATAGATGCCTACATAACAAATAGCATATGTAACAGAGCATTTGGGTCCTCCAAGGATCTGAGAAGGCAACTGTTCTGCTTGTTTCCTTGAGGGCAGGAATCAGGGTCAAGTGCAGGAAATATGCTAATGGCATGATTCTTGTGTAACAGATTTGAATGGGGCTGGAGTACAGACAGGTACAGGATGTGCTTTTCTGGAGGAAGGTTCTTGGCAAGTGCTGATAGAAGGGAGCTTCTTCTAAGCAAAAAGATTTTTCCTGTCAGACTCCTCAAGGTAGATCCTACCCTCCTTGAGGGTAGATTAAGGAAGACATTCTTCACTATGAGGGTGATGAGGCACTGGAACAGGTTGTGCAGAGAAGTTGTGGATGCCCCCTCCCTGGAAGTGTTCAAGGCCAGGTTGGATGGGGCTTTGGACAACCTGGTCTGGTGGAGGGTGTCCCTGCCTATAGCGGGGGCGGTTTGAACTAAATGATCTTTGAGGTCCCTTCCAACCCAAACCATTCTACGATTCTCAAGAGGCACTGGTACCTGCCCTGATGAAGTAGGGTAAATTTTGGACTGCTTAGTAGGCTAGATTGCCATTGTAAACGTTCTGTGAAAAATGAAAACCATGCATGAGATTCTTACAGATTTGCTTTCATTGTTTACTGTGGAAAGAATCAGTACTTTCCTACAGCATAGTAAAGACTTTAGCAGCATGGCTGCGTTAAGACCATCAAAGTCCTTGTGGCTATGGAGCACAGAAAAGTAAGGGCTCCTGAAGAGCAATTCAGTGGACTCAGACATGAAGCCAACTAAAGGAAAATACTGGAGAAAGGTTCTTGGGTACGTATTACCCGAAGTGACATTGTCAATTCCTACTTCCCATCTTCCTTCAGATTTGTCTCCTCTTACAGGAACAAGCACATAGTTACAGGTTGCTATTTGCTTTGGATGTATCTGGTATGCTGTTCGTTTTTTTTACCTTGCTGTCCTCCCTGGAAAACTTCTAGCTGGTCCTGTTTGGAAGAAGTGGCTTTTCCTCTCTGAAAGCAATTGCAGGCAAATTGGAAATTCATGCTTCACTCTATACAGTGGATATTTTTGGGTTGAGCATTTTGACTGTAGTCAGGGAGTCGTGAACTCTTCATTCCAGAAAAAAACGGAAGTCAAGACCATCTTACTATTGTTTCCAACTGCTATGTAGTGGTTAGTCTGATGGCAAGTCTTAATCTTTGTCTATCTTAATGGACCTCTGTGGCAGTAATATACAAAATGTTCATAACCTGCAAAGAAAGCTGTCCCTTCTCAGTGTTTCCACTGCTTTGATGTTGAAAATAGATTTTGCTATAGTGTAAACTGGTCAGAACTACATTCTTTGTGGAATGGTATTCCTGTATATTTCTGCTTCCCCTCTATTCTTTCTACAGTCACACACACACACGTACATACACATGCATATCAGCCTGATTTAGCTGGACTATCTGCTCTTGTGATGACCTGAATACCTTCCTGACAATGTAAGCTTTGTACAGATAGAGATTCTAGGGGAATACACTGCTCTGTGAGCTTTCTGTATGTAATACAGAACAGGGATCTGAAGTAATACATGGTGCTTAGTGAAAAATTACTGAATTTTCTCTTACTCAGAGGTAATAAGACTGGCACATCCAAAACAAAGACCAGCTAGCACTACCCATGTTGGGTAGACAAACGCAGAGGAAGAACCATCTACCTAGAAGTCTAAGCAGTGCAAGCTCTCTTTTGAAGCAGTGATACCCAGTAGCCACGCTGACAGGAACTGAAGCAAAACATGAATGCCAAGAGCAGTGGGAAGCTTGCAGTTCAGTACTTTGGACACCCAGGACTGTATGTCAATATTTAACCAAGTCTACTATATTCATGGTTCCACAGCAGCCTTCTAAACACTGGTGTAAGAGTCCTGTGCTGCTGGGTAGAGAAAACTAGCCTACCAATGGTTTCTCATACATGGGAAGTTTCTTCAAAACAGGTACTTCAACTTAAAGAAAAAACTTACTTTTCTTTAGCTACATCTTGCCTCAAGAATTCAGACCCTCTTAAATCACAGCCTTTCAAGGATTGTATGTTGATTTTAGTATTTCTGAACACATAGGTAAAAAGAGTTGCTCTTTTACTATCTGGGTTCCCTAGAATACTTTCCATAATTTAAGGGCTTAGTCTGCAAAAATTCTGTGTCATGGTATACAGTTTTCATACATTTTTCAGGATAAATTTAGTTTACTTCATCTTGTAATCTGCAGGCTTATTAAAGGTGTGATAGCTTTAATATCCCCTTCTCTCCCACCCTGGGTTCCACTCAAGAGTTCCTGCTGTTGTGATCGGAAACTTGAAGCTGATGGATTGCCAGAAAGAGCATCTCGTTCAAGATATCTTGAATATCTGATTTTTCCCCAGTGAGAATGGTATCTATTTGGGAATGTCAGAGCGCAGTGTGCTGATGGTAATTTTTACCTTTTTTTGTAGGGTTCTGGGCCACATGTTTTAGGCCAACTTGATGTGGTTCTCTCATCTTTCCTACTCAAAGGAGCTTGTTTTATGTGTAGCTATGGAGAGTAGTGTCGTTGCTTGAGAAAGATAAATGTCTTTTTAAAAAAAAAAAACCACCCAAAAAAACCCTATCAACCTGCCAATGTTAGAGGCATATACAGAAAAATGCTACATAGGATCCATTATTAAACATACTTTCAGGTTGGATTGAGAGATAAATATAACATTGCTGCATTTTTCATGTGGAAAAAGCTGCCTTTGTAGACTTCTATCACAAACCTCATCCACACTGAATACATGAAGGTGCCTTAAAGCTTTTTTTTTTTTAAGAGATTCACTTACTAGCTATTTCATTGGCTATGGATTTGTGTGTTTATATTACTGGTCTGTCTTCCTTGTTCATTGTCACTTTGCCCAGTCTTGGAAGTTCTGTGATTGGGGAATAGTGCTCACTTAGCTGAGTGCACCATGTCACCTTTAATGAAAGATGTCTTGCATGCTTCCCAGGTGTCTTCAGGGTAGATCTCTTGGTTGATACCTGACATGTCATATGCATTCAAGTGAATACAGGGGTAAATTCCAATTAGGAGATCCTTTCTTTGCTTTTTATCCCCTCTCACCCTAAGATAAATAAAGGTGTAAAATGGAGTACCAAACAAATAAAGCAGATACTGTTCTGCTTAATGCAGAACAGACCTGTTTAAACTATATACTCGACAGTCCTCTAATACAAGAACCATTATGGCTACAGGGACAAACATAGTTGAATCTGCAGAACAAGTCTGTTTGTTAAAGCAACAGTAATGTTCTCTTGTTCCTTCTGGAAAATATCCTATATATTTTTTAGGAAGGAATAAGTACTTTCTTAATTTTTTTTTTAATCCTGTGTTCTGGCCTAGGTTTTAACCAGGTAGTTTATGACTACTCATGTATTTAATGACCTCAGTGAGACAACTGGGAAACTGAAAACTCGGTATCTACATAGGCACTTGAAAAAACCTGAGACTTACATCTGGCCTTTGTAGTACCATTGTTTAAATTTTGTGTACATCAAGAATGTCGGAGTAAGAAATAATAGTTATAATAGGTCTAGCAACTTCTTTTTGCTAAATTTAACTTTTTGAAGAGCATAAAATCACTTTTCAAAGTAATCTGAGCTAGTGGAGGAGTAGATCATGGCCTAGGATCAACTTCCTCATGAGCAGATGAATTTAAGCAAGCAGCACAAGGAACTTAAGTATTTTCCAAAAAATACACAAACAATATGATTAATATAATATAAAGGATGGGTTTGTAATATGCCAAAATAACAGGTCTTTGATAAGAGCATTTGTCTTAAGTGTCCTATATGGTAAGTCTGCTCTTAATGTTATATGGAAAAGGAAAGTGTAACTTTTTTCTACTGAATCTTCTAGTAATTCCGTGACATGAAACCTGGAGAGGTTAAGTAATACACTGCATATTTATTTGTAATAAAAGCACTGAACTGTATTTTCAGTGTGGGTCAGAGCTCAATCTCTGAAAGAATTGAATTAAACAGGTAAAAGGTGGTCACACATTTTATAACTTAGGCTGAATATTGTCAAGGCAATAAGAATGTCATCTTGTTGAACTGAAGGTCACTAAAGCTGATGACTGGTGGAAGGGTATAACTGACAACTAAACTAGTATTCTCCTAGGAGACTATCCTATCCTAGTCTAGACTACCCTGAGACAGGTATTATATTTTTATTTAATAGTCTGTTATGCTTTTTTCCCCTGTTGTGCTTTGCCAGCTGTCCTTTGCCCCAGGATTAAAAACAAACAAAAACACCACACAAAAAAACCCAAACAACTTGCCTATGCTTTTGAGAAGAGGAACCTTCTTTACCATGGGGAAGCTCTTTTGATTTTTTGATGTCAACTTGGATTAGGAAAGCAATGTATTGTTCCCACTTAACCTTGTTCAGGATTTCATTGTATATTCTACTGTGCTATTTTTTTGGAAAGATAGTTCTGGTTTTTTGTTTGAAAACTTATCCTTAAAGGATAGGAAAGCCAAAGAGTGCATTTCAGATTTTTGTCTTTAAGAAGCATAGAGACTGATCACTTATGTTTGTACTGTCTTGAAGTATGTAGTGAACTGTATGGATATTCAGTCCATATTCCATGGCTGAAGCAACCATATTCAACGTAACTTCAGTAGCTTGACTTTATTCAGTTGGCTAATAATGATAAAAATAAACAGCTTCCCACTCACCCAGTTGGTTAGAGCCATCTCAAAAATAAACTGAACAAGGAACGAAAATGATCCCTGCTTATCTTTTATCTAAATAATACCAGTTTCACAACAAATAATGTACAGGCTACATTTCTTAAAACAGTTGGAACACATTTGCAGCGAATCTCATTTCCAGGACTTAATACAGAAGTGTTAGAAAGCCTTTTTACATATGTACTTTTATAGTATAGGTTGTTCTCTGGAAGGGAGCTGAATGAGGAGGGTCATGGTCAAAATATCTGAGGATCATGGTCAAAAAATCTGAACACAATAGTAGACAATATTAATATAAGATACTGCTAGGTACCCTGGGTCTGTATTTCAGAACTAAGTGGGTATAATCCATAAAGTTTCACTCCTCTTCTTTGGTATAATAATGAAGTTGAAACTGGTTAACTTTTAAAAAAACTTAAATTATCTTTCACACCTAAACATTTGATTAGATTAATGGTACTAGAAGCATAGTAATGTAGCTCAAGGACAATAGCTGAAAGTAACTTACATACTGATCTGCTTTTAGGTGATCAGACAGTATATTAGTCTTATTTTGTTATCTGCAGAATGATTCCATAATCTTTTGTGGGACAAGTCTATGTTCACAGGAGACAATTGTATATGAAGTCCTGTCTGTTTGCAGGTCTAAGAATTTTAATTTTCCATCTTGGAATGCGTAAGGAAGAACAGAAGACATGAAGGGCTTAAATTGTTTTCCTTAATAGCATCATTTCTGTGATTTCATATGCAGAAAAAGCTAGTGCAAAGCAAAAATCTTGAAACCAGTTCATCAGAAGATTTAGAAGTTGCAAGAGCCATGTTTCCTTTCACTGAGAGTCCTGAAGAAACTTTAAAATGAAGCTTAATCCAGCTGTTGCTAATATACAATCATATTAAAATTTTCCTGTTTCATTAGGGCCCTAGAAAATAGTAAGCTTACATCAAAGGAGGGGGTACTAGGTAAATTGTGGTCTGCAGGCCCCAGTTTTAGGTAAGTTGAAAATAAAATGAAACATTGAGCTAAGTTGTACCTTGTTCAGTAGGCTGAGGACAAACCAGATTTTGGTAGGGAAAAGTAAACTCTCTCAAGCATTTAGGAGAACTGAATGTCAAAAAGGTCTTTGAAATTCTGACTAAATTCATAGTCCTCAGCAGAAGCTGTTGAAACCACAACTGGCAAGTTACACATCTGCATTTTGCTGACCTTGTTTGCATGTCGACTGTTATGGGATAGTTTGTTCATCTGTATATTGAATGAATTCTGCCTTTCTGGTTACCTTGTTCCTATGGATCTGTGCCACATAGCATGCTGATCATTCTAATCATCTGCAGTGATTCATGGCTTCCTCACTTGTGGACTGTCTTTAATCCTTACTTTTTCTTGTGTGTTCTCCAAGGCTTCCTTTTACTGCTCTGCAGCCGAGTCTTTATTTACTGTGTTTCCCTTTACTTGTTCTTCACTTCTTATGATAATGTGCCCAGCTCTGACTGCATGCTTTCTCCTTCAGACTTGGCAACTGCTGTATTCTGTTTTGATCTCGTACTGCCCCAATCTCGCCAATTCAGTTCAAACCCTGTCAGCTCAAAAGGGAAACGCCTGCTCTGTCTATGAAGCACTGTGGATGATAATTTCTTTCCCTTTCATCTTCCTTGTTCGTAATGAAGCTGGTTCTGAGAGCTGTGGAAAACCATCAGATTTCTCTGAAATTCTTACCCAGCCTCCACTTTCAAGTTTACTTTGCACCTCCTACTTTGCGTGATCATCCTGGTCTCCTAAGATGAATAACAAGTCCACAACTAAGCCACCTGGCTTTCATTTTGTCCAATTAATAGATTCTCCTGCTTTCTGGTGCTAGTCTTTCATATGATCGTAGAGTATTTCATAGATCCTGTCACTACTTTTCCTTTCCCTTTCTGTACTGTTTAAGCCTTCATTCCAGGAAGACAAAAGGTGTCGGACTCATGGAAATTTCTAACTACTTACTCGGATCCAATCCACATAGGTCTCCAGTTCAGGCTCTTTCACCAGCTTCCTTGTTGAAGTATACATTCACTGTTTTCCTCTTCTGGATAACTCTTCTTCCTGTCTTAATGCTTTTGGTAGCCCAGATTTTTTGGTTCTTAAACCATTTTATCTTCAGTGTATTTTGTATGGCATGCTGGGGGAAATGAAATAAGCTGGTAACTGACACTCCACTTTGCACTGTGTGCGTTCCCTTCATGTAGGTGATCTTGAGTCTTCAGTTAATGTTGCGGTAGTTAAAACTGCCAACTAATTTATTTAGCCTGTTGAATTCTGTGTTAACAGACATGCAGTGGAAGGCCTGCTAGTTCAAACTTAAAAATAATAAACGTGTTGTTTCCTTCTCAAGTATATTACTTAATTCTTAATCATTTGGCTGTGCTACTAAACATTTATTGCTTGCAGCTGTAACTCAAAATCGACTTTTTCCTCTGCCAGAGTGACATACCTCTGAGGTGTGTCAACATCCTACCCTTTTTTTCAGCAGAAGGGCAGAAATTGATTCTTAGCCATTGAACTGTTATCGTGTCTTTCTGGTACTTTTGTAACACTTTCTAGGTCCTGTAAATGCTTCCTCCTTATCTTTGTTGGCAGGTATGTGTCTCTGCCTATCTGGTTTTGTGCTTCCAGCAGACTATAGTTTCCAGAATTGTATTTGTTGCTTAAGTTCACTGTCTTACAATTTTCAGTATTGGAAAACTAAGACTGGTAGTTCAAATTTGGAGTAGTTCAGGACAACATTGTCCTTCTCAGTAGTGGTAACAGCATTGTCAAGGCAACCCTCCCTCGGTTCTCTTGCAGACACTTCCATGGCTTGCTTTGTTGATACGTATGCATAGAGCTAGAATTAATCTATTCATCTTCCCAGCCTTTTTGAGAGTTTGCTATTAACAAGATATTTCCTAGAGATTAAATAAGTGCTTTTCAAAATGAAGTATGTATAAGAGTTTGAAAGCTTTTGTGGTTTTAAAACTTTCTAAACAGTGAGAATATATCTGACTTTGAATGAAACAAGTCCTGGCACTGTGGTATTTGTATAAGAGGCAATGTCATATTTAACACCTAAAATGGCAAATAAGCTAACAGATACTGTGACTAAGTTCGTCATATCTGGGATAGCGTTTTTAACAAAAAGAAAATTTCAGAGAACTTAGGTAAGAAGTAGGTTTTTTGAGCTGGTCCCCATTGTTAGAGTAAGTACTAAGTGTAGCATGTGTTGGAACGTCTGAATGTGTCAAATGCACTACAAAGATTGATATTAATGAAAACTGTGGCAGTCTAATGAAACAAAGCATATAATCTGAGAAGGTTTTTTCTGCTTAGTTTACAAAAACATCTTTATCATATTCATTCCTATTCCCTGGGTGTAACATCCAATTCTGTAAAATTCTGATATAGGTTAGGCTTCTTCCACTGCAATATAGCGACTGTTCAGACTATCATCTTTTTTTGAAAATATGGAAGAAGTAGGTTCTGGAAATAAATGTAGCTATCACTTACAGATAACTTAAAGGGCCTGTGATAAAAGTGTATGACTAACAGAGGGTAATTTGAACGATGCATTGTCTTATAAAATTGAAGGGTATTCACTAGAAGTAAATCAATAGAGGAAGGTTGTTGGGTTTTTCATTTGGTTGGTTTGGAGTCTTTTGGGTTTTGTTTTGGGTTTGGGGGTTGGCTTTTTTTTCTAAAATTTGTTTTCAACCAGGGATGTTGCTGGTATGCCTGTAAGGCTGTTATAGATGAAAACAAATAATGCACTATGTGCCTGTTTACTTCCTGGACAAAAACAACCAGTGATCAAGTGAAGTTACTCATAGGCAGGTGGTGTATTGTTGTTTGTATGGTTTATGTATCTTGAGATTTAACATCTATCATAATGGAAGCATATTCTCAGAGACAGGATATTGAGGGGAAAAAGAGTTTAAAAGTTTTTGGACTTTTTTTTTTCTCAGCGGTGTGGGGGGGAATGCCTCTGTGCCCATCCTCATTTCCTTCAGAAAGCAGTACTTTTAATGCTGTAATCCTGCCTTTTCTTCCAAAAAAAAAAAAAAGGGTATTGCATTGAACGTAGAAAGGTTCTGTGATATTAATGTTCTGTGCCTTGGCCAATATGTTTTCAATAGCATTACTATCCTGTTTCTATTCTAGCAAGCTGTGCTGTGTACTTGTATATTTCATTATATAGGGACTGGTAAATGAACTATATACTCTTTATAATAAGAAATGCTGATAAACTCATCTTTTTCCTGCCCAGTATGATGAATTGGTTCCTGCATCCCTGACAACCAAATATGGAGGGTTTTATATCAACACTGGTACACTGCAGTTCCGCCAGGCATCTGACTCAGAGGATGAAGACTTTGCAGAAGACAAAAAACATAGGCCACCTAAAGTGAGTGATCATAATTATGCTTTTTATACAAAACTTAGAGCTAGGTGGACATTGGGAAATATTTGATATGCTTAGAATGGCTCAGATGAAGAGGCTGAAAGCAGAATGATGCACAGCACTGCCTTATTGCATTTTCTATTTTGTGGCTCACATACTGGCATTCCATAGGCTGTCCGGTCTTGTAAGACTAGCCATCTGTTTAGGCAAGCTAATGAGTTGTGTCCATCCATCTTGAAGATGATTCTGTAATTTTACAGGAATTTTATGAAATGAGATAAGAACTTAAATTCTCCAGTGCTGCTTTTATGATTTTGCACAAAGCTTGTGTGATTTGAAATTGTTCCTAATAGACAGAATAACACTTAAAATATCTGTTAAATAAACTCAGTGCATAAGAATAGCTATGTGAAAAAGTATATATACAGTCTTTCCCAAACCACGTGCTGTGTACCTAGACAAGTTATGATCAGTGCAAACATAATTGCTTGCATGTGACATTAATAAGTTCCATGCTATTCCAAGAACTTCCAGCTTTCTGATTTTATTTTCCTCCTTCATAATTCTTCAACATAATTTTAAGGTTATTGTATTGGATCTGACTGGGATGGAGTTAACTTTCTTGATAGCAGCCCTTATGATGCTATGATTTGGATTTGTGACTAAAATAGTGTTGATAACACACTAAAGTTTTGTCTGTTGCTCATACTAGCTGGACATCAGTCTGCTTGTGCCTTGAAGTATTTTTCTAACTGAAAACTCTGAATTCAGTAACTGTTAAAAATGATTAATGATTGAGACTTGTCAGTAACTGCAATTGCTGCTAGGAATCCAGTGGTACTGTTTGCCTTTACACACATTGAGGTATTTTTCCTGGCCCTGCACTGGAAAGTGTAAGGAAAACTAGATGTTTCTTGCTGTATGAGTCCTTTAGGGTGGAAGAATCATCGTCTTTTATTTGATCTGTTTTCTAGATAGCAAAGTTAAAAGAAAGTGAAGATCGTGGCATGAAGAAGCGCAAGCGGAAAGATGAAGGGACAGAAAAGGAGAAGAAGCCTCGGAAAATGAAAGTTCCTAAGCAGTTGGGGTAAGTTTTGTTTCTTTAAATGAACGCTTGAATTGTATGTGTGGTTTGGTTTCAAGATTGCATGCCACAGCAAGATTATCATAGCTGTTTATAATACTGTATTTTAAAACTGTAATTAATAGCTAATAGACTTTGGGTTTGGAATTTGTTGGGGTTTTGCATAAATAAGTCCTACAAGTTAATTTTTCTGTCCCCAAAATTTTGAATGAGGAGTAATAAAACAAGGAAAGACAAATTACACAAAAGGAATTTTGAGTCTATGAATAGCATTATCCATCATTGTTCTACCCAAAGTCTTATATAGCATTAAGAATTATATCTTTTCCATCTTCTAATGAAAAATAATTTTCTTCCTATCCGTTTGTTTCTAAACTGGAAACTGTAAATGTTGCTTAATTATTCTACATGTTTCTTGCTAGCTTTGTGTGTACTTTCCTGAGTACTGAGGCTACCATGGAAGGATTAACCATGGAAGGTTTTTTTAATTGGCTTCTAGAAAACTCGTTGAGTGATAGTTGTCTTATTATGAATATTCGAATTGATACTGAAATTTAATTGATAATATTTTTTATCAAGATGATGAATTGGGGGGAAATGTTCTGTTTAAGTACCGTATAGGTGTTGAGCCTGCATGTCAAAATTCATGGCAATGAAGAGAATTTTTTTTAAATGTACATGGTGTACCTAAACTTAAAGGAACCTGCCACCATTCAGGAGCCTGAGAGGCAAGTTAGGTATTTCAGTAGCATAGATCAGCCATGAGTTTAACAACTCTGCCAATTTCTCCATAATTAGAGAAGTCAAAAGTAAATAACTTTTGCTTTAATGTGTACAAAACTTAGCAAAACAAATCAGTTGGGAGAGCATGAAATTACATGACTAGCAAAGGTTTATGGTAGTTGATAGAATAGTCTGAAGGGGGAAGCACAAAGTACTTGCCTCTTCCCCCTGATAATTTTTTGATTGTACTAAACTCCCAGACTTTAGTTAAAGGTTACTAAGGCCTCAAAAGTCACATGCATTCTAATGAAAGATTTCTTTCCTTTACAGAGTAATGGCCTTAAATTCACACAAGTCTGAAAAGAAGAAAAAGAAATTGTATAAAGACTCACTTTCTCTGGCTGCCATGATCCGTAAATTTCAAAAGGAGAAGGAAGCCATGAGGAAGAAGGAATCTAGTCCAAAACCTCCAGTGACTGTTGCAACCTCTACCCCTAGTAAAATTCCTTCCTCCTCTCTCAATGCAGGAAACGATATCTCTGACTTGAATCTTAGGATCAGTGATCCTGTCCTCTCCATTTTTGGTAGCACAAATGAACGTGAGCTCCTGCAAGAAGCTGAAAGTGCCCTGGAGATGCTGGGAGACATTGACTTTGACAAATTGCTTGATGGCACTTCTGATGGCAGCCCGGTATCCGAGCTGTCAGGAGAAAATGGAAATGTCACTCAGGCAACCTATGCCTCTCAGGTCATGACACCCAAACAGGTGCCTGCCCTCCCAGAAGGTCTGCCTATGCTACTTGAAAAGCGCATTGGAGACCTTCGAACAGTAAGTATGAATTCATTGATAAGGGATTGCATTCAAGAATCTGATAGATCAAGAAATAATAATTAGGGCCTGAGTTGTCATCCTTGAATTGCTGGCTGAAACTCTAAAAAATGTAGAATTGATCTTAATGTCGATCTCAATGGCTGTATTTATACTCAGATGAAAATGGGCACAAAGATGATGCAGGTCAATTGTTAAAACAGTCTTTGTCTCACAGTGGAGACAAGGCTTTCTGAATCTTCTGTGTACAATAACTTGTAATGTTTGTTTGGGGTTTTTTCATAATGGAAACATCAGTGTTACTTTAACTTGAATTATTAGTTGGTGAAATGAATGGGTGTTTTCTTAGTTTGGAGGAAGAAACCTGAAATATGACTGCAGCTTGCAAATCAATGTCTTGAAATTTTGGCTTTGTAACCTAAATGTTAACTTGCCAGTTAAAAAAAAAAAAACATGAAACAAAAAACCACACAGCAACAATAAAATCCACTGAAAACCACCACCCAACTACCAAAAAACCCCCAAAACCAAACAACGACAAAGTGAATATTTTCTTTTGGAACGTTAGAATGGAGTTCAAATTTGTCAAAAATCATTAATGAAAAGTATTAAATCCACAGGTTACAAACGTCCCAATAGCTTATTGAAGGGATCAGAACTGTTAAGGTATTAAATGCTCCTTGTTTCAGTTGTAAATGTTATCTTAATTTGAGAATAAATTTGTTGCTTGATTGTCCAGATTCTGGCATTAAAGCTTTTCCTTACTCAGAGTAAGTTTTGAAAAAGAAGTTCAAGTTACTACCTTTTTGGAAAAAATAATTTAAACAGTAGCAGAGCTTGTTTTGCTACAGGTTAGAATAATGATAAAACATGTTTATCTTATCTGTATGTAAATGTCTTATAGTCGTCTTAGTTATTTTTAATGTACTAAGCTAAACACAGCCAAGGAGTTAATATTTACTAAAGTGAGAGAGATGATTTTGTCTACCTTTGAGTATTCAAGTTACTTTTGCTATGAATCAACAATAACCTTCTAGCAAAACTGTAGAAGAACTGGATTAGGCCAAAAGTCAGGAAGTGCTAGTGGCCTGCCCCAAATTCATGCTGCTTCACTGTATAACAAGCCCCACCCAGTTGGCCGAAAGCTTTAATTCAGTGGCTCTTGGAAAATGTAACTCTTCATCTTCTGCTTTTGATAATGTCTTCTGGAAGTTTGGTGCTGGCTGAGCAGAGCAAGTCTACCCATACACTTGGGGAAAAACTAGACTGTGTGTTGATTTAAAGATTGCAGCTTTTGTACCTTCTGCAAATTGCAATCAACTGACGTGTTATCAGTGGGGGAAAACATCTCCTAAAAAGTAGGAAAAAAGAAATGACTCTTGTCAAATACTTACCAAGCTCACGGCTTTAGTGCAAAGAAAGCTAAGCAGCTTATAAAGCTGTAGGAAAAAGCCCATATTCTATGAATGGAGTATGATATATCTAGATTAAAAAAAATAAAATTTAGAAAGCCACTGACTAAATACAGTAAAACCTTCCTGACTTCCTTTTGTAGATTGATGTCTTCTAGTTCCCTAAGTGGGAAATTCTGAACTGCCATGACAGAAGACAATATTATATGCAAGCAGGAAAGTAATAAATTGGCTTTTTTCTAATGTGAAGGTAGCCGTCAACATAATCTGTCTGTGAGGGGGGGAAAAACCCAACAAACCACAGTTTAGTGGCAGTGGTGCAGTTTTTGAATCTGCCAGTGTGGTTCTCTTCAGAAGCCAGCAACACTGTCCAGTATGACAGTATAATGCTGAAATTGCCTTTTAAGGTCTACCTGGAACTGAAATGTCAAAGCATAGCTTTCCTTCCACTTTATATAAACCAGGAGATGATGATAATCCTTGTGTTAATTATGCCTAAAGATACTGGATTAAAGACTTTCAAACTTATCTTTTTCTAATAAACATCTATAACCTTTCTAGTTGTTTTAGCAGGACACGTGCTTCAGTATTCTTAAACAGATAGTACCATCCCCTCAACAGCTGAATTTACAGTAGAAAGTAGTGAGCAGAATGCAGTCCTTGCCAGAACTTACGCTCTGGTATCAATGTTCGTGACTGAAGCAGTAAAGCACTCAGACAATGATCTACCTTATGGTTTCTGAGAGAGTATCAGACTCCTGTTTTCCTGTGCAGTATAGAGTTCACAATTCCAGAAAATACTGTTCTTTCAAACTTAAATGGGTCAGCTACAAAGAGCAAGAACAGTAAGTATTTCACAGTAATAAAGGAATTTTACCAAGTTAACACTTGCATTTATTTGTAGTTTTTAGCTATGTTGTCACAAGTCACTAAAAATTTTTTTAAAAGGGAGAATTAGATTTTTAATTTATTTGCATATTCAGCCTCATAGCATGTTGGTTGCCTCTAATGTTTGTCAGTCGCTATAATGATACCACACTTGCCTGCTTTTCTGCCTGTACGTCCTTTTCCAGCTCCTTTAGATATTTGCTGTCTGGTCCCAGTACCAGAATATAAGATGATAGTAAGTCTGTAAAAGTGGGTTGGTTTGGGTTTTTCCCTCTTCTGTAAATCTGCAGAGTGTATGAACACTCGAGAGAAGGTCTTACAGATCTTTTTTTTTTTGTAGAATCGTGCAGGGAATTGACTTTCTCCTACAAGCTGTCATTGTCTGTGAAAATAAGAATCTAGGTGATAAGAACAAAGATAAAGGGAATTCCTGCAAGATCAGTAAAAACTTCTAATAAAAGGAAGTATGTATAGGAATAAGGCTGTCTTTTTTTTTCTCCCCCTCCACCGCCAAGACTCAGGAAGGGACCAGACAAAAATACTAAAGAGATACACTGTAAAGATGGCAAGAATGCTGGACAGCACCAGGAAAGAGGGATGAGGTATTCCTCTAGCATAAGTAAACCCTTTGTAGAAATTGCAATGAAGGATTGAGATGGATCTAAGAACACTGAAGGGAAATTGTAACTGGGTGGTACATAACAGAAGTGTAGAAAAGGAGCCTTCCATAGATTGAGAGTAGAAATATGTTGATGCTCTTGCCTGCTTTACTTGTCAAGCAATGCTCCTCTTTCTTAGAGCAAACAGTGGTAGTGGAATGTTGCTGGTGGTGAGATAAAACATCTCTAACAGTTTCTTTCTTCATGGTTATTGAAAAGATGAATGTGTTAACATCAGTGATCCAGGCAGATTCTAAATAGAATGATTGTTTACCCTACAGCAAGGTGGTTTTATTTTAGTACAGTAGTAATAATACTCACTTTTTTCTAAAGAGCTGAGTATAGTTTGGGTTTTATTTTGTTTTCCAAGTATTGCTGTTCTCTGGAAAATAAGAGTATGATACAGCTGTAGAAGTAAAGAATACAAGGGTTGTTGGGATAAAATGCTCTATGAACTTTTGGATGCTCCTTATTGCTGTATTTTCAGGCCGCCAAGATGTTTGATGAAGAAGGCAGGAAGAAGTTTTTCACGCAAGACATGAATAATATTCTGCTGGAGTAAGTGCTTATCTGTACAACCTTCCCTTTTTGGAAAGGGGGTGACAGGAAGAGTACAGAAGAGGAAATAATATTGAGGTTGTTCCAACAAAGCCCTTAAAAGTCATTGAAGGTAGATCAGTCTAAGCTAGTTATTAGCTAAAGAGATTTATATACGAATACAATTCCTGTCATGACTATCTGTCTGTCTTTATCCAGTGTAAATTGTTTTCTAGTGCTTTGTGTCCTTGATTTCATGTGTAAAATTCAACAAAACTGCCATTTTTTCTTCCTGTCCCCCACTTTCATAACTCAAAAACACCTTCAGCTTTCATGAGGGAAAATGCTAGCTCTTTCTACTCTGTAATCCTTCAACTAAGCTTTCAATATAGAAGGCTCTATAGTCGTATTCTAAGAAACAAAAAGTAATCCCTAGAAGACTAGCAGTCAAAATTGTGTCAAGATTGATGTGAAATGATAGGAGTAAACAAAATTTGAATGACAGTGCTCAACGTTGCTGGAGAAGTATGTATATGAATGGTTTCTTACCATTAAGACTTTCTCCTTTTGTAAAAAAAAAAAAACAACTTGAAAGTGTCCTAAGCTGCTATTTTTAGTATGTATAGCTAAAGAATGTTATGCATACAAAGCTTCCTTAGGTTTTTGTTCGGTTATCTTCATCTTGGAGTGCCTTGCTGGTTGATTGTCTCTTGTTTGTTTGTCAGTATTGAGCTACAGTTACAGGAGATAAATCCTGCCATCCGCAATGGAGTGTACTCTCACCTTGAGGCTTTTGTGCCATGCAATAAGGACACACTGATAAAGCGTCTGAAGAAGTTACACCTCAATGTCCAGGTAATGATGATGGGGAGATTAGCTCCAGAATGAGTCAATTGTGTAATAGTGATGAGGACAGAATGCAGGAGAGTAGAGCAACAGCCGTACAGTCTCCAATAAAGCGAAAGATTTTTGGATCAGTTGTTAAATCAGTTTAAAAGCTTTTTTCTGTGTACCTGCTGTTACTACTTTAGGAACAAACAGTTTAAGTATTTCAGACCCTTTATTTGAGAATGAAGCACTGTCATCTTGAAAGTGGGTACAGGGTACATATCAAAGTAGCAGAACTAGAAAGCCACAATAATCATGGTTTTGACAGGCTACAAAAATTAAATTACTATTGCATTCACTTTTGTGCCAAGAAAAAAGAAAGAATAGACCGATAATAGATGACCCAGCCTCTACTGTTTGTGCAAATTTGCCTTGGTGGCTAGGTCTTAAGAATGCTTTGTCATTTGCAGTTGCTTTTCTCTTTAAGAAGATGTTTTCCTATTGAATAAAAGTTATCTGTGATCAGAAGTATCCTGACCTGATTCTTTACATGAAATTCAAGACTAAATCTTGCAGAGGATCTGAGGATCGTGAATGCAGAGATCTTAGAACTTGCTAAGGAGGAAAACAGATTCATATGCTATTTCTAAGCAGTAAGACATAATAGCACATAGTATTTTAGTTCTTCTCAATATACATTTATGATTAAGAATGTGAAGTCAGAACATGTAGGAAGAGAATTTAAAATGTGTAGGGAAGTATATAGTATATTACTTTGTTTGAAGTTATCAATGTTTGCAGACAATTCTAAATACATAGTCCTTACCTTTGAGGTACATAAATTACATACAATAATGATAATCTAATACTCAGATAATCTAGTATATATATTTTGTTCATTACCTAGGATGTTGTTATATCACAGAGTTCTTGGAGACTTGATTAATTGGATACGTTTTTGCAAGTGTTGAGAAACTCATCAGTCAAGTCATTTCTTTTTCACCTCAGGTTTTCTTCCCAATTTTGATTTAAAAGCATTATTTAATGAGATCATGCCATAATGTTTTGCGATATGCTTGATATCTTTCCTTCTGACTATATTCCATTGTTTGTGGTCTCAAGACTACATGAATTGTATGAGAAATGTCAAGTATGTGCATTTCTGTAATGCTGTTGCACCTAACAGGATTGACGTGCCATATAGGAAATGGCTGCTGCAGCCAGTAGCACTTGGCATATTGCCTCAGGAGTGAGGGGGAAATAGTTTCACAAAAATTATCTGAAACACCTTTTACCTTGCATCTAAAAGGACTGCTTTGGTATTTCTCTTTCCACAGGATGACCGCTTGAGAGAACCACTGCAAAAGCTGAAACTAGCTGTCAGTAACGTCATGCCTGAGCAGTTATGCAAGTATCAAGAGGACTGTCAGGCCCGCAATCAAGCCAAGAATGCCAAGTAGGTATTTCTGGGGTCCATGCATGCCCATTCTGAAGTCCAGCTGGAAGTCTGTATCGCGTGTTGTTCTTTCCATGCGCTCAGCCAAGTACTCGGCTCCAGTTTACGGGTGTCTGCAAGTTTGGAATTGTACAAAGTACTTAGTTTTGTATAAGTGATGTTATCACCTGACTCTAGAAAGAAATCCCATTAACCGAATTAAATAGGTCTTGTGAGAAAGAAGTCATAAACTGTGAGAAGGGTACTGGAGACTTTCAAAATGCTGGATTAATGGAGGAGGGTGGTGTGTTCAGATTCTTGATGAATTTTGTTCTTGTTCATTGTAATTGTTTCCCTCATAGCTAACTAATTTTAGACTTGGAGAAGCATTAATAGATTGATAAGCATCCTGCCATTTCCCAGAGAGGCACTACATGAAGGTTATAGCCAGCATCCTTGATAGCATCCATAGTGTGTCCTTTTCACTTGTCTCCGAGGACCATGAAGCGGTGGGGAGAGGAAGATGAACTGTTTACCCTTTCAGGAAGGGTATAATAAGAATCTGAAGTCAGGTCCTTTTTGTTTTTCTAACACCTAAAACACCCCTTTCTCAAGGAAACATTTTGTCTGTGTTATACCTATAAAGAAAACAGTTGTTCTAAATGTAGGTTGCAAGCAGAAGATGAACGAGAGAAAAATGGATCGGAGGAAGATGATGATGAGAAACCTGGAAAGAGGGTTGTGGGACCCAGAAAGAAGTTTCATTGGGATGACACAGTGAGGTGAGACAAAACTACCTTTTCCACGAAGATTTTTCACAGACTTCATGAAAGAATCTTCTGTTGAAATATTCAGTGTAGAATGGATTTCACTTGCTTTCATACATACTCCATCTTAAATGAGATAGAAGTCCCTGTGAGCAAAGTGAGAGGAGATGTTTCAGCTACGAGGAAACCACAAAGATGATGTAAACCCAATTACAAAATGATAGTAAGAATGCAAAAATCATAGAATTATAGAATGGTTTGGGTTGGAAGGGACCTCACAGATCATCTAGTTCCAACCCCTCTGCTACAGGCAGGGACACCCTCCAGTAGACCACATTGCCCAAAGCCCCATCCAGCCTGGCCTTGAACACTTCCAGGGATGGGGCCTCCACAACCTCTCTGGGCAACCTGTTCCAGTGCCTCACCACCTTTAATAGTAAAGAATTTCTTTCTAACATCTAATCTAAATTGACCCTTCTTCAGCTTAAACCCATTACCCCTTGTCCTGTCACTACACTCCCCAATAAACAGTCCCTCACCATCTTTCCTGTAGGCCCCCTTCAGGTACTGGTAAGCCCGGAACCGTCTTTTCTCCGGGCTGAACAATCCCAGCTCTCTCAGCCTGTCCTCACAGGAGAGGTGGTCCAGCCCTCTGATCAGCTTCGTGGCCCTCCTCTGGACTCTCTCCAACAGCTCCATGTGTCTCTTGTACTGGGGCCCCCAGAGCTGGATGCAGTACTCCAGGTGGGGTCTCACGAGAGCAGAGTAGAGGGACAGGACCACCTCCCTCGACCTGCTGGTCACACCTCTTTTGATGCAGCCCAGGACACGATTGGCTTTCTGGGCTGCAAGCGCACACTGCTGGCTCATGTTGAGCTGCTCATCCACCAACACCCCCAAGTCCTTCTCCTCAGGGCAGCTTTCAATCCATTCCTCACCCAGCCTATAGTTGTGCTTGGGATTGTGCCGACCCACATGCAGGACCTTGCACTTGGCCTTGTTGAACTTCATGCGGTTCGCACGGGCCCACCTCTCCAGCCTGTCAAGGTCCCTCTGGATGGCATCCCTTCCCTCCAGCGTGTTGACCACACCACACAGCTTGGTGTCATCCGCAAACTTGCTGAGGGTGCACTCGATCCCGCTGTCCATGTTGCCAACAAAGATGTTAAACAGTGCCGCTCCCAGTACCGACCCCTGAGGAACGCCACTTGTCACTGTTCTCCACTTGGACATTGAGCCGTTCACCACAACTCTTTGCGTGCGACCATCCAGCCAATTCCTTATCCACTGAGTGGTCCATCCATCAAATCCATGTCTCTCCAGTTTAGAAACAAGGCTGTTGTGTGGGACAGTGTCACATGCCTTGCAGAAGTCCAGGTAGATGATGTCAGTTGCCCTTCCCTTGTCCACCAACGCTGTAACCCCATCACAGAAGGCCACCAGATTTGTCAGGCACGATTTGCCCTTAGTGAAGCCATGTTGGCTGTCACCAATCACTTCCTTATTTTCCATGTGCCTGAGCATAGTCTCCAGGAGGGTCTGTTCCATGATCTTGCCAGGCATGGAGGTGAGACTGACCGGCCTGTAGTTCCCTGGGTCTTCCTTTTTTCCCTTCTTAAAAATGGGGGTTATGTTTCCCCTTTTCCGCTTGGTGGGAACTTTGCCAGACTGCCAGGACTTCTCAAATATGATGGAGAGTGGCCTGGCCACTTCATCGGCCGGGGCCCTCAAGACCTGTGGATGCATCTCATCAGGTCCCGTGGCCTTGTGCGCCT
Organism: Balearica regulorum gibbericeps; assembly: GCF_011004875.1. Classification (NCBI taxonomy): domain Eukaryota; kingdom Metazoa; phylum Chordata; class Aves; order Gruiformes; family Gruidae; genus Balearica; species Balearica regulorum. Next base: position 55,207,130 of record NC_046184.1, read on the forward strand.
TCAGGTTCCTTAGATATTCTCGAACTTGATCTTCTCCTACAGTGGGTGGTTCTGCATTCTCCCAGTCCCTGCCTTCTGTGACCTGGGCAGTGTGGCTCAAGCATTTGCCAGTGAAGACTGAGGCAACAAAGTCATTGAGTACCTCGACCTTCTCCATATCCTGGGTAACCAAGTCACCCATTTCATTCCGGAAGGGACCCACATTTTCCCTCATCCTCCTTTTCTCACTAATGTACCTACAGAAGCTTTTCTTGTTGTCCTTGACATCCCTGCCCAGACTAATTTTTGTCAGGGCTTTGGCTTTCCTAACCTGATCCCTGGCTGCTCGAACAGTTTCTCTGTATTCCTCCTAAGCTACCTGCCCTTGCTTCCACCCTCTGTAGGCTTCCTTTTTTTGTTTGACTTTGCCCAGGAGCTCCTTGTTCATCCATGGGAGCCTCTTGGTGTTTTTGCTTGACTTCCTCTTTGAGCCATACATCCTGTGGGAAATGGAGAAATGAGTGGCAGATCATACTAGTTGTAGTAGCAAACTTGTGCTAGTAGTAAACGTCTAGAAAACGTGATTGGAACTGAGCTCTTCCTACAACTGGCAATGGACAGCAGCTGTATAGCGTCACTGCTTCCATTTCTCAGCCTTTTTCTGCTGAGCTTTGAAAGGATTGTTTCTTTCTATATATTTACTGTGTTTCTTTCTGCAGGTCTCTGTTGTGTAATCTTGTCAAGATCAAACTGGGATGCTATGAGCTAGAGCCAAATAGAAGTCAGTCTGCTGAAGATTACCTCAAAACCTTTATGGAAACAGAAGTGAAACCACTTTGGCCTAAAGGCTGGATGCAGGCAAGGTACGATACCTGCTTTATATATCTATTCATTTTGGTGTGAACTGTTTCTTGGATCTTATTTATTGTCACATATTTGACTCAACTATGTACTATTAATATTAGTTAAAATGTCAAAATATGTCAGTGGAACTAGAATATTTTAGAAGAATGAATGTTTATCAGAAGTTAATTTTCTGTCTTTATTTGCAAGCCTGAGAGCTAAAACCCCACTGTTTTCCTTGGAGAACTATGTGCTTTTGTCATCTGCTGGAGACTGAATTTACTGAAGTTCATAACAGTGCATGATGCTTCATTTGAGGGGGAAGTATGAGGCAGGGGGGTAACTGCTTGGGAAGTTCTTTCTGTGATATGGAAAGTGATAATGATATAGAAAGCAGTTTTGCCTATCCCTTGTAACCTGTCTGATAATGCAGTGTGACATAGATTTTAAAATTATAAGCTAGAATTTCAACACCGGAGTTCACAAAACAGTAAGGTTTGTGCTCTTTATTTCCTGTATGCAATTGGGATGCTCTGTGATGCTGCAGTTAAAAATAGGTCAGTTTCTTAATGAAAACTTACACTTGCTTCCTACTGACTTATTAAGAGGAAACAACCAGGCAAAGGGGAAAAAAATAAAATGAGAGTAATACTTATCATTGTGAAATACAAATTTGACAAAGTTTCAAACACTTTGAAGTGGAAGAAGAGAAGCAAATACAGATGAGATGAGTTCTTTCCTTCTGTAGCACCCATTGCAAAAGACAATTTCCTATCAAATCTCGACCTGACTGTAAAAGCTAAATGATGCAACAATACTAATCAATTTGCTGAAGAATACCTTGATTGTAGATTAGTCAAATCTGTACCAAGCTCTAAAAGTAATTGTACTGAGATATTTCCTAAATAGTCAGTGTAGAAAAAAGGGTGTAATAAGCTGCCTATGAAATAGTAATGAAAGGAACAAATGAAATTTTACACTTCTTAGCATGCAGCTGACTTATTTCTGTTGAAGGATCTAGTTTTGTATACTAAGTATGCTGATGAGTATACCAGTGGGATGTTATGTCTTATGAAAATTTTATTGAAGTAAATGAGGCAAGGAATCCCAGTTTAGTTTAAGACCACATATGCAGATTACTGGTGATAGTGGTGAAAGTAGTCAGGTGGTAGTGTGAGGTCATCCAAGAATACATAGAAGTGAAGCAAGTTAAAACTTTGTATTTGAAAGCCATATAACATATATCTCTCTTGTTTCCATACAGTAAGTGTGCTGAAAAGTCCCATAAGCTTTTAAACTACCTATAAAAGTGGTTTCAACAAAAACCAAAACAAAACCCAAGAGCTACCTGATCATAACTTTCTGTTGACCAGCAAGAGTTCATTTACCAACTGGGCAGTTGTGGTACCATAATAATTTACAAATTGTTCTGTATTTACAGGGGGCTGCTTCCCTGCTTTCTGTTTAGGAAGTGTTGTATTGTAATTTGTAGGCAAACAGTTATGCATAGAAAGAGGAAAAGCAAGTATTTCCTGGAGTCTGACAGTGGTAACTCCTAATACAGCACATGGTGTTACTCATATGCTGGATACTCTCATCTTGTTGGGATGTTAGGGTAGGGATTATCATGCTGAAGGCTTATAATTTTTTACCTTTCTATGTGGCCTTAAGTGAGAAGGAGCTATGTAAACTGGGAAAAAACGTAGGCATTTAATGTTAAAAATAGTCTACTGACTATGTATTTCATAAGGAATTCTTACTAAGCAGAGTAGGTCTATGATACCAGAATTCTGTGGGCTTGGCCCAGAGGAGAAATTGCTTGCTCTTTCAAAGTTAACTGTATTATGTTTGTCATAGCTTAGTATAGAAGCATGAGGTAGGGTGTTGATCATAATCTTAAGTTGCACCTCATTCATTTGTCCATGTGTATCACAGTTATCTTTGTCACGTGAATTTTCTGTGTGTAACTTCCATACTCTGCCCCAGGAGATTGTTTTATTAATATTCATGGATGTAGAGAAACACCTTTTGTCCTAAAGAATCCCAAAGCCTTTACATATAACATAACCCATTTTTCTGACTGGGTTGCATATTAATTCCATGTTTATTTGAAAAAAGCCTGCAACCTAAATATGTGTATGGTCAAAAAAACCCCCAAAACCTAAAAGGAACAGGAAGTCTGTTTTCTTTGATGAAACTCTTGTAATTATCTTTGGAGGTGTTCATGCAAGTAGGCTTGCAGCACATTTCTTTTGTGCAGCTCAAACGGTACACTTGACTTGAAATCACGATCAGAGAGAAACAATCTCATACTGATCTCTGTCATCAACTTTTACATCTAAATATATGTATGCAGTGGAGGGATTCTTCTCCAAGCATGTTCTTGCTTTGGAACATATACTGCACTGTCCTTGCCTTGTACCATATCTTTGACTTCTGTTCGTGTAATAGTTACACTTTTGTCTTGAACCTTTAAGGATGATACTAAAAATTGCTGGTGCCTAGGATTCATTTTGGATTTTCATTCCCAAAAGATTAAGGAATAGACAAAGCACCATGAAGGGAGATGGGGAGGGAAAAATTTTGGAGAAGCTGAGTAGGTCAGAAGGTGGCACATTGAACTTGTAATGAGGAATGTTCCTTTTGCTCCTTGATGTTCTTCATAGGCACTCAGTAGTCTGATGGAAAGCAATGTAATACATTTGGAGGTTAGTATTGTGAAGAAATGGAGTTAAATCCAGTTGGTGGCCGGTCACAAGTGGTCTTCCCCAGGGCTCAGTCTTGGGGCCGGTCTTGTTTGATATCTTTATCAATGATCTGGACGAGGGGATCGAGTGCACCTCAAGTAAATTTGTGGATGACACTAAGTTGAGAGGGAGTGTTGATCTGCTTGAGGGTAGGAAGCCTCTACAGAGGGATCTGGACAGGCTGGATCGATGGGCGGAGGTCAACTGTATGAGGTTTAACAAGGCCAAGTGCTGGGTCCTGCACTTCAGTCACAACAATCCCAGACAACGCTACAGGCTTGGGCAGAGTGGCTGGAAAGCTGTCTGGAGGAAAAGGACCTGGGGGTGCTGGTTGACAGCCAGCTGAATATGATCCAGCAGTGTGCCCAGGTGGCCAAGAAGGCCAACAGCATCCTGGCTTGCATCAGAAATAGTGTGGCCAGCAGGAGTAGGGAAGTGATCGTCCCCATGTACTCGGCTCTGGTGAGGCCGCACCTCAAGTACTGTGTTCGGTTTTGGGCCCCTCAGTACAAAAAGACACTGAGGTGCTGGAGCGTGTCCAGAGAAGGGCAGCAAAGCTGCTGAAGGGTCTGGAGCACAAGTCTTACGAGGAGTGGCTGAGGGAACTGTGGTTGTTTAGCCTGGAGAAGAGGACGCTGAGAGGAGACCTTCTCGTGCTCTACAACCACCTGAAAGGAGGTTGTAGCCTGGTGGGTGTTGGTCTCTTCTCCCAAGCAACAAGCGATAGGACAAGAGGAAACGGCCTCAAATTGCTCCAGGGGAGGGTTAGATTGGATATTAGGAAAAAATTCTTCACTGAAAGGGTGGTCAGACATTGGAACAGGCTCCCCAGAGAGGTGGTGGAATCACCGTCCCTGAAGGTGTTCAAAAAGCGTGTAGACCTGGCACGTTGGGACATGGTCTAGTAGACATGGTGATGTTGGGTTGACGGTTGGACTTGATCCTAGAGGTGTTTTCCAACCTTAAAGATTATATGATTCTATGAAAATATGAAAATTGAGCTGACAGTGGAATCTGAGAAGTAAGGTGTTGGAACTGTAGTGAGAGGATGTCAATGTTTTCTTAACAGATTACATGAGATTTGTGGATACTTTGATTTTTCATAACTATTGCAGCTCTACAGGATGTGTTACCAATTTTGAAAAGCTTCTGTTTAGACAGCTGTTCACGATGTGGTCAGTGTTAGTGTAATGGCAGTGGTGTAGGAAAATCTTGTCTCTTCTAGTTTGCCTACCTGGAAGCAGAGAAGGGGACCAAGTTTTCATTAATCATCTATTTATAGCTGCTTTTGGGTAGCAAGCTGTAGGGATGGGTGCAGGTCATGAATCATATTCTCTTCCCCCTCATCAGCTCAGGAGTTGATCACATCGAAATAAAAGCATGGGAAGTGTTGAGATTTCAGACCCACTCTTGCCATTCATCGGCTCTGAGTAAAATGCATGTGAAAGTCCAGTGTAATTGAAGTCACAGAAGTGGTACACAATGACCTTCACAAAATACTGAAGAAAATTAGAAACAAGCTTGCGTACTGTATTCTGACCTTTTTCCTCTATGCTTTAAAAAAAAGAAATCCACAACAGACTAACCACAAAACCCAAACCTATGGTTGATGTGTGGACATGTAATGTGAAGAGTACACGATAATCCTTAATTTTATATTTAAAATATTTCATTAGCCTTTGAGGAGAGAGAATTCAAAATGTATTGCTTTTGTTCAGCTGAAGGAGGTAATATTCTGTTATGTTGACTTCTCCTTGGCCATTTACTGAGGTATTTTGAATGTAAACTTGAATTATATCCTTTTTAGCATTCTGTTATTTCATTTTAGCCCTCTGTTTAGGGCTGCTGGGAACTACATCACAATAGCAATACAAACAGACTACCTACTAGCCGTTCTTGGAACAGATAATCAAAGGGTTCTTCTGAGAATTTAAGGATGCTTGCATATTTGGTGGTCATATCCTGATTGTCCCTATTGAATCCCCTTATTTTTCTTCTCTTGCCACTCTTTTAGGATGCTTTTTAAAGAAAGCCGAAGTGTTCACAATCACCTCACTTCTGCCCCGTGAGTATAATATTAGCAACTAAACTAAATCTTTAGGTTATTCATACTGTCTCTTCACATCTTCATCCTACCTTTTTTTGGACAGAGGGGAGGAAAGAGATATTTAGGGATTAGTGTGAAGAGACGTACAATGTTTTTTTTTTAATGCTTTAATTTAGACATGTAACTGTAATGTTCTTGTGGCATTATATTTTTAACTCCATTATGAAGTGGCTAGATAACTCAAGAGGATATTCATTCTTGGATTAATGCCGTTTATTCAAAGTATTTCAAAGCACTGTACACTACCTGAATTTTGCTGTGCCGCATATTAAATTGAACTCAGACTGCACTACTTCCTGCTCTTTTTTCCCCCCTCATAAATGTCTCTAACCACAGAAGACTGTGTATCTTAGCAGAATTTTATCTTCTTGCTTCTCAGACAATGCTGTGTCCCTCTCGGGAGCTGCCTGTATTCAGCCAGAATTCAAATAAACAATTATGACTTTGAATAACACCCAAATTGCAACCTTTGTGATAAATATGATTAACATAGGATATTTTTCTATGTAATAACAAAACTGAGTCATGGTCTACCTACAGTGAGGTCTTTTTTTAACCAGGCATATTCGTAGTTGCTTAGAAAAGGAGATCCTCTTGAAGAAATAAAAATGAGAAAAGAGGGTGTGAAATGCTTAACTTCTAAGGCAAAGCTGATGACTAATAATCCTTAATGCTGTCCTCGCTTGCATAGCTGCAGTTGATGCTGTGGTGTTCACTTACACTGCAAAAGAACCTGGCTGCTTGCAACAAACACAAGTTAGATACAATTGTTTCACAGTTGCTAAGCAACAAAACACTTTTTGGGGGGGAAGCAACTGTTTTTGTGGTTTGAAATATGAATGGCAACATGAAGTATACTCCTCAGTGACAAAAACATCAACATAAGGTGAAATTATATAACTGTTATAGGTGACTTCAGTTTAGACAAAGCTCAGCTAAGTAGACAAACTCTTAAGATTGTAAGAGGCTGAGGTAACCTGATATATCAGGAGAGCTATCTTTTACTTTTCCGATTTAGAGAAACTTCAAAATATCAAGTCATCTCAGCAATTCAGTGAATTTTGCATGTAATTTACATAGAGATAAATGGAAAAAAAAAAGGGTTAAAAGTGTGCTTGTTCTCTTCCCCTCCTATATTTTAACCCATTTTCTATTTCAAGGATGTTTTGTTATTAAAGTTGGATTTCAGTAGTCATCCTTCGAGTTTATCAGGATATAATCAGGGTAACAGTTAAAACTAAAATGACTTGCCTTTCTTTTGTCTTCTGATGCGCATGTATCCCCTCTGTTTTAGGGCAAAGAAGAAGGTGATTCTGGCCCCTAAACCCAAAGTGAAGGTAAATGCCGATGTAGATATCTGAATTTTATATGACCATTTGATACGACTTGTTTCTTGCCTCTGATCCAGAAAAATTATGGCAGAAGGGTTCCATCAGGAAATGCTGTGAGAGCTTATTGACTTGATGGTGTATTACTTTAAAGAAAGTAGTACAAAAGGCTTCTGTATAGCTTGGTAACTTCAAGCTATATTAGTTTTTTGAAAATTGACTATGAAGAGGTACTAGTTCCAGTAAAGTTTCACCTTCTTTTGGTGTGCTTTGTGTTTGTTTTCAGCTTGTATTAAATTTGGTAATGCTGGAAAAATGTGTGATTTGGGAGGATAACATAGTAAATCAATAGAGGTTCTCATTAGACATGACTAGGTGTAACAATTTTACCTAGCGATCTGATTTGCTATCCCTGTTCTTTACAGCTTTGATTATTCTTTAACTTTGTGGGGCACTCTTATGTGGAGCAACAGCACTAGGTTTTTAAGTACAAATACTGAATTAGCATGTAGGACTCCAACACCTCAACATCGTAGGTATCTTAATATGAAAATTTCAATAGTAGATCTTCAGTTCATCTGAATTTACAGAGTATTACTCTAAAGAAGACTTTAGGTCTACTCCAGAAAGACTATTAAATCTGTCTTTTCTGAACTCTTCATTCTCAGGACTCCAGTCCAAAGAAAGAACAGAAAACCTGTATGTCTTCAGTCAATTCAAGTTGTGCTACTGTACTGAGTTCCAGCACACCTGTCTGCACCCCAGCCAGCTCTAGCTGCACACCAGCTCCAGAGACGATCTGCTTGGACGACTCACTGGATGAAGACCTCTCTTTCCATCCACCTTCACTGGACTCTATTTCTGATGCTCTGGCAGTTATCAATAATGGTGCCAAGGGATCACCTCTTGGGTCCACCATAGACACACCAACATCCAGACCTCGCCCTGGGCTGAGGGAAGAGAAACTAGCAAGTATTATGAGTAAGTTGCCCCTGGCAACCTCAAAGAAAGTAGAGCCCACTCAAACACCCCATTCATCAAGTCTTATTGCTGGTCACACAGGGCCGGTACCAAAGAAACCCCAGGATCTAGTTCACACTGGTATCTCTTCAGGCCTTATTGCTGGATCTTCAATTCAAAATCCTAAGGTTTCCTTAGAGCCTTTGCCAGCCAAACTACTTCAGCAAGGACTACAGAGGTCAAGTCAGATCCAAGCTGCTTCCTCCTCTTCGCAGACTCATGTTTCTTCCTCTAAGACCCAAGCAGCTATCTCCACCTCCTCTCAAAGAACCAAGGATGGTAATATCTTAGTATCATCTTCAGAGGCTCCAGGTGGTTCTTCCTCAACATCACAAGTGACAAAGGTGCACCAGCATTCAGCTGTACAGCAGAAATATGTATCTCCTTTGCAAGCAACTATTAGTAAATCACAGAGCAATCCAGTGGTGAAATTGAGTAGTAATCCTAAACTGTCTTGCTCATCACCAGTCATCAAGGCTCAAGATAAGTCTGTAGTATATCGCCTGCCTTTGTCTAATCCCTCATCTGGAAGTGGCTCTCAAGTGTCTCACCCACTGGTTTCTCGGACAACATCCAGCACCTCTACCTCTAGTAACTATTTAGCCAAGGCTATGGTGTCACAAGTTTCTTCCCAGGGTTTCAAGCCTCCCTTCTCCATGGCTGCCTCTCCCAAACCTGCTGCCTCTCCCAAGCCCACTGCATCTAAGCCCTCTGTGACACCCAAGCCCAATGCATCGCCTAAATTTTCATCCAAGTCCACCTCATCCCCCAGGCCTGCAACAACACCCAGTTCTTCCAGTTCAAGTGCACTAGTTTCCCAGAGTAGTCACTCCAGCAACAACCCCCTTCATAAACAGACCAGTGGTGTAAATATCAGCAGGCAGTCTCCCACAATGAATTTGCTGCCCTCTAATCGCACCTCAGGCCTTCAGCCTGCAAAGAACCCTCAGGCTTCTTCAAAATTGCCCAACTCTTCTCCTTCTGGAACTGTTGGTAAAAATAATTTGGGTGGAGTTGGAATGAATGTACCTGCCAGCAGAGGCAGTAACCTTAACTCAAGTGGAGCTAGTAGGACTAGTCTGTCTGGGGGAGCAGGAAGTGGAACACAGGGTGCTACTAAACAATTGTCAACTCCACACAGACCATCTTCTGCCTCAGGGTCTCCAGTTGTAGCAGCCAGTGTGCAGGTACGCATCTAATGAGTTTACATTTAAACCTTACACTATTTATCACATTTATTTTGTAAACTTTTTCTTGCAATATCTTGTGTCATAAATTAAATGTTTATACTTTAATAAGCATAAATGTGAATACTGATCAAACTATTTCACACTGGTGAATCGGTATTTCCAGCTGATGTGAAATGCAAGGATCAGTGTGGAACAAATCCTCACTGTAAAATGTTGGTTGGTTTATACTGTGGAACGAAATTCACTTTTTTTTTAAGAGCACTAGAAAAGGTAAGCGTTGTGTGGCCATATTTTAAGGGGATGTGGTATTTTCTTGCGTTATTGGATTTGTGTATTCTTGCATATTTACTTATTTGTAATGATGGTTGTCATATGAAAAGGTATCTTGGTACCTTTGTTGCCAAGCTTCATGATTAACTTGCATAACTAGAGTTGAGTTGCCTGTGGTTTGAGCATAATGCAAGACTTGTATTTAAAATTTACACTTGCAAGGGCTTTTCTTTAGTGTTTGTGATTAAATATGAGTTTTATTTTGTAGTAGTCAAACAGAATGAGACATGTCATTAATATATAAATATCCTAGAAATTGAGAGAGCTTATGCAGAACTTCATCACTGGAGATAAGTAATACAAAACAAATACTTTGAAATACTGTTGTTCTAAAACCCAGGCAAACTTATTATTTGCTTGGAAGACAACCTGCTTTCCTAAGCTGTGTTGTTCTTCTTACTGGGAATGATTTAATTACTAGGATGATTTGAGGTTTTCCCATCTCTTTATTGCTCTCTCTATCCAGAAGTCTTCACTACTGAAGAAAAGCAGTATTGCTGTAAATCAGTGTCTTGGTGTACAGCAAACGGAACAGCTTTGTATTTTTTGGAACAATGTACATAGCTATTGCATGGTAGTGATGTGTACTCAGCTTTTAGCAATGGCTTATAATCTTTTAGCTTGCTATCAATGTTTTCTTAATGCAGCTGAATAACAGGAGGAAGATTTATTTTTACAATACATTTCTGTAGTCTTTCATCCTATTGTACCTTAAATCTCTTACAGTAAATAAGAAATATCTGGCAGGCTCTGACACAGCCTTCTCATTTTGGGTGCTTTGAATGAAAAAAACCGCAACCCCTATGTTGTGTAAGAGCTGTGGAGGTACCACATAGGGTCTAGAGAACAGCTGAGCCAGGTGCAGTGCAATTTGGGTACTCTGGAAGGTACCTGGAAGAGACAAAAAAGGCTACAGTGAATGCACTGGGAACAGAGTTGTTTCTTCCTGGTGTAATCAACAGAATCCAGTGGATATAGTTGCTGTGATGCACAAGAAAATCTGAAATGGATGTGGTAGTGCTTAAAGATGACGGACAAGGGAAATAAGTAATATTGTGTTGGATAATGAGATTAATTCTGGCAAACCTTCCTGTAGTTAAAGGCAAGGGTTTTTTGTTTTTTCTTTAAACACTGATCAGCTGGGGAATGAAATGCATTTTGGCAGACTGATTTTGAAGAGGACTGGAGGGGGTGTAGTGGATAATCAAGTAACATGAGTGCATACCTGTAATACAGTAAAATAAGGTGTGTTGGTATATAGAAGGGGGAAATCAGCTAGAGATACTGAGCAGCATATGGTATCACTAAAATAATTATTGTGACTTTACATGGGGGGTTTTTTTGACACTTCAGAGGTTACTTTGATAACCTAGAAATGGTTCAGAAGAATGGTGCAAAGAAGGTACACCATGGAATAAGGCTGTTGTTACTGTGCAGACTGAGGCTTAGTCAGTGGAGTATCTTCAAGAGAAGATTAGAATCAAATTGCCTTCCACTGAAGGGGAAGAGATTTGTGATAAGAGGGCTTTGTTTAGCCTTAAAGATCTAACGGCAGGCTGCTGAACTTAATCAATTCTAGACTAGTTGTTAGGTACAATGTACTGAGTTAGCTACCCCTCTTAAAACTTTGTTACCCTCCTTTCCATTAAGGGTTTAGGGCTTTAATCCTTGTCTGAGATGCTATTCATTGGTAAGAAGATGAGAATGTTACCTGAGACCATATCCTGGTCTGCTTACATTGAAGATCAGACTAGGTGATATCATGTGGTAATAAAGATGTTCCTAACTAGGAAGTTTCCAAGAAGTGTTTCCTTCCTTTCCTGTTCTGATTGACACAATTATTTACCAGAATATAAGCTTACACCTGCTGTAGCCCCACAGAAATTTTACTGTGGAATACTCTGTTAAATTACATCTTAAGAACACAAAGCTCAAGTAATCTAAACTTCAGCAAGTATTGTGTGACGTCCTTAAAAAGCTCTACCTACTACTAGTACTCTTGAGCAGAATCTGGCTTAGACTTTTAAGGATTTTAGTGACTCAGATGATCAGGATGAACCCTTTTATGAAGTGCTATCATAGGTGAGATAAATAGAAGCATCTGAACTGCAACTCTTTTAGGGCATTCTCTGTAGCTTCTTCCATCACTGAACTTCTCTCCTCCTTTTTGAGAGAGTAAACAAGGTCTTGGCAGAGAACATTACAAAGCTTCTTTCTTTTCACAATTGCAAGAGATTACTGTATGGCTTTTGTTGCACAGTAAAAATTAGAAAGCTGTCATTTTTTTGTACATAGGCTTATTGTGAAATTAGTACTTTTAAAGGCAGAAGAGAATAATCCTGTATGTTGAAGTTTTCAATTTTTTTCTACTTGTGGAATGGAGTATGTCTTAGAAACTGTCACTCCTAAGATGACTGATACAAACACTTGCTAGGAACATCACTTCTGTAGTTGTTTACACTTACAGGGTTATTGTTTTAAAATTTTGTTTTCTCATAAGCAGTAACTAACCTTTCTTCAGCTGCTTTCATTTGAACACCTTAAGACCAAAACTGGTAATAGGAACTTTATCTCTGCTAGGAGTTTTCATCATTTTGCTGTTTCTGTAAGCTGATATTACTGAACTCAAGGAGACTTCATTTTCATTTTAAGCTTATGTGTTGATTAAAATGATTCTAAGTTTTGAGTTTAGTTAAAGGTTACTTGTATAAATGCATAGGTTTGAAGTCCTGTTCAGTCTGAGTCTCTAACTCAAATATCTAAAATGTCTGAGCATGAGTGATTCAAAATGCTTTCTATACTAACTGTTTTGTAGTAGATCATTAGAGAATGGAATGTTAGCATATAAAATCAATATATGCATAGTGAGAGAAAGATTGTTAAACAAGAATGAGCTGCTCTAATGTTAGAGGACTTAGTGGTCTTTGGGAGTTGTTGTAGCTAAAATGTTGTAACTGATCTTGCATTTTTGTTTTTAAAGTACAGTCACTTGTGACATATGTAGAGAGATTATTTTGCTTTGCCTTTTGCTTTGACATGTGCATACAGATCTATACATACATAGGTATGTCTGCATTGTGGTAACCTGACTTCTCTCAAACTGTGGGGCTTCTTATGTATGAGTCTTAATTTTCAAAAATCATTGCTTCTAAGCAACCTCTTTATTTCTAAAGTTAGTGTTCTGTTAAGACCCAGGAGAGAATACTACTGTGCTTCTGAAGAACTTCAGTTCTACATCTGATAATTTCATATTATTAACCTAATAGAAGATGTTGCATTGGAGTCTGACTATAGACCCAGTGCATAATTGGAAAGGAGGTAGAGGAAGTTATCTGCAAGGCTGACAAGAAACCATGAGATATGAACCTTACTGTCATGTCTGAATCTGAGATACGATTGTACTTGCTTAGCAGATAACAGTGAGAAGACCTTCTAGGTGGATAAGTGTATACTTATTAATAGTTTAATACACTTAATAGTGCCACATAACAGAAAATAGTTGATTCTTGTCTCCTTAAAGAATACAACTCAAAGCTTTGAAATCTTTAAGTACTCCTTTTCTTTGTACAGTCAACAGCAGGAGCATCATTACTGGCTAACGCCTCACCTCTGACTCTCATGGCATCACCCCTGTCTGTAACCAGTCAGAACGTGACGTCTGCACCATTAACTCCTTTTGGGATGCTGGGTGGCCTTGTTCCTGTGACTGTGCCCTTCCAGTTTCCCTTGGAGCTGCTTGGCTTTGGGACGGACACAGCTGGAGCGACAACCACCTCGGGATCTACCTCAGCGGCTTTCCACCACAGCCTAACTCAGAGTGAGTGGAATTAGTTATCAGACTGTCCTATAAGGAGGGATGCACCCTGAAAAGGGAAATTAAGAAGGAAAGCGATAAAGTTCTGAGACACACAAATTTGGTTCATGAAAATCCCTACAGGGGAGTAAATGTGACATCTTCACTGGTAAAACTTTGTTTATGTAATTATCCAAATGTTATGAATCACCTTTGATAAGCTTAACTTCATTGTTACATTCACAGTATATACTTTGTTTTGAATATGGTTTTTTGGGTTAACTTTTAATCCCTTACCTTTAGAAAGGAATATAGCTTCAGAGTCTCCAAATGTCACAATACAAATAAGAGACTTAATATGGTGATTTCTCAAAACATCCTTAGCTCAGTAATCTCAGACATCAAACAATTCTTTTATGAGGAAATGTCAGCCAAGATGGCAATTTTTTTTTTTGATGGCTTAAATTCTTTAGGTTTTTAACCTATATCAATTTTTGGTCTTTCTGCCAAAGGAAATGGTACGAAGAGCTGCATCCCAATAGTGAGGCATGGTCCTTGCTTTGACTTTTGATTAACCATGTCTGAATAGGTCTGTTTCTGTTGACTTATTCCAGCCATCATAATGCTATCAGGTATTTATTTTCTGTTGTTGAGATACATCTTCAGAAATCTGCAAATCAGCATGCTACTATAGCTACACTATAAAAATAGAAACTTTCCTATTTCACAAAGGCTGCCTCTGGCCTTAAGATTTGTTTTTCATCTTTGTTGCTCTCCCTTTTTTCCCCAGACTTACTGAAGGGTTTACAGCCAGGTGCTCAGCACGCAGCAACACTGTCTCACTCACCTCTGCCTGCTCACTTGCAGCAAGCTTACACAGGTAAAGATAGTGTATTTTTCTTATTATTTATTTTTAACTTAAAAGTCAGATTTCTGTCCTAGACTGAAATAAAATGTACACCAGAATTGAAATCGGTTTAGAGAAGACACAACACAGGGACAAGCTTGAGTAGCAGCAGACAGTACACATTCTATCATAGCAGTATTTTTGGAACATGAATTTTTTTCTACTTGTCTTCAATGTCAGGAACAAAAAAGTTCAAAAATTTCAACAATACTTTATTGTAGCCGTTCTAGAAAGTCAAGTATACAAATTCAACTAGTGGAGAAAAAAGAAATGCTACTTAATGGACACTAAAATGATTGTTTACAGGCTGCATAAAGCCTCTGTTGGGGAGATTGTTTTTTCCACTCAATTTTAATTTCTACTTTGGAGGAGAAAGTGACCTTCCAGCTAGAAGCTTCTTCATGATTCTTATAAGAGTGTATACATGTGTGAACAGTGTGATGGTTTCCTAATGGAAGATCTGCCTTCCCTGGGAACTTTATCCTTGATAAGAGTTGCATATTTTGAGAGGAGAAGCTTGAAATAGAACATATTTTTCTGTTTATAAGAAAGAGCCAAAACCCTAAAACCATAAAGCTTTAGAAGGTGCAGTTTAGAGTGTACTCCTTTCTTTGCCACCTGTAGGGTTGGGTTTATTTTTTTCCCAGAAGAAGGAATGGGAAGGGTGGCAGTGGCTTGGGGGACAGCGTTCTTCAACATGTTCTCAGCACCAAAAAACTGGGCAGTGTTGCTCTAAGAGGCTGTGAAAACAAACCAATTGGCTGTATTTGGTACAACAGTAAACTTTTGTCACAGTGAGTGCCATGAGTTGAATACTAAAAATGCTTTATTAAAGTGTAAAGGCTTCTAAAGAAAGGCTTGATTTTTTTGGAAATTTTTTCAATATCCCAAGCTGCAACCTAATCTTTAGAAAGATGGTATCTTTTTGGTATGAAGCCTGATATCTCAGGTTTCAACAGTGCTATTTCTAATAAGTGAACTACAGAGAAGATGCAGTGTTTTCCACTCTATAAAGACAATGTACTTTTTAGTGATGCTAAAGCTGAATGTGCCAAATTCCTGTCTCTCTTGCTGCGAGTTATAAAAATAAAAGTTCACTCATGCTTCTATTCTTTCTTTTCCTGTCTCTAAACTACAGATGGAGGCCAAAGCAAAGGGGACACTAAGTTACAGCGGAAAAACCAGTGACTTCTGGACAAGCAAGGGAGCTGAAGCAGTTCTGGTTGGCTGACAGAATCTGCCCAGTTGGGAAAGTGCTTATTGTCACAGGGCTGCTGTTTCTGTCGATGTTTACATATTCTGATCCCAAGCACTGTGGTGAGAGGAAGAAGAAAAAGAAAACAATACTTGATCAAAGAGAGAAGGAAAAGGAGGACCGGTCCTCCTGGTCATGCAGACTGGTCATAGTTTGATCTTGCCTAAAGAAACAAGCTTTTTTATCTGCTCTGATTGGCTTTTAAAAAAATTGATCGTCAAACCCACAGCAGCACAAACATTGTTTTTTTTCTGGGTGATGTCCAATGAAGAGTTGAAAGCGTGAGAGCAGCTAGAATAGGTTTCTCCATCCATTGTTTAAGGTGGAATCATCCTCTTCATTAGTGCCCAAAGTGCCCAGTATAAGATTATGTGTAGGTCCTGAGTGTACTATATGGTTGTGGACCAAAGGTTATGTAGAGTAGAGGTGGTGCTGGGATACTTAGCATTATTAAACCCTTACACAAATGCAGTTTCTGATATGGGCATTTTTCCAGCTTTACAAGGCTGTTTGGCTTTAGGGAGCCTACAGATTTATGCAGTCTCATTAGAGAGTTGTCTTCAAAAACAGGTCTCCTGGTACATTGAGATGAGAGACAGACTACTGGGAAATCCCATGCTCCTTGTTTGATTTTATTTTTTTTAAATATAAAGATTCATATTTAAGGCAGGAAGGGGATGGAAATCTTGCCATTTACATGAAAAGGAAACCCACATTTTATTGGTCAGACTAGCATTTCTTTCCCCCTTTTTTAAAGGCACACTGATTTTTCAGTCCTTCCATTTGTTAAACTTTCTTTTCCTTTGCCTTGTGTTTATCTGCCACAGAAATCAAGTAATGCTCTATTCATGTCTTTTTATAAAACACAACCAGTTCTTTATTTACTCCTTACTTAGACCTTCCTCGTCTTTCACCTAACTCCTCCCAAAAGTTGTGCATTATACTGATTTGCTAGTTAAAGCCGATTGTGACCTGTTCCAGAGCCAGGTTAATACTGCTTCAGGCATTAGCCAAAGAGGAGTCGTTCAAAAGCGACCAGAGGTGCCTTCTCTTCTAGGGGCTGAATGGGTTGTCTCCAGCATTTCCAGCCCCTGCTGGCCTGGGGTGTTCCAGACCTGAACTCTTCCTTACATGGTAGCACAAGACTGCAAAGCTGGCTTTTTTTTTTTAAGGGGTTTTGGATAGCAATACATCCACTGGTTCATTTGTAAGGTTAGGAAGTACCCAGCACACATTGCACTTTCAACACTAGGACAGAACTTTGCTGTTGAGTCCCTTGCGCTGTCAGATAAAAGGTGAGAATGGCAGAAACTGAAATAAATCAGAGGGGAAAGGAGCAAATAAAATAGCATGATGCCCTTCTTCAACCCCGAAGCATTCCTTTGATCAGAGATGCTGAAATTCCTAGTAGCTAGTCTTTCCAGTAGTTTGATTTGAGATTGAACCAGTGTCTATTGGTTGTCTCACACCTTCCAGAGAGACTTTGACCCATGGGAAATAAATCGTCAATGTTTTTTGCTAGATTAACTTATAGCTTTCAGGTTTCTTTTACATGTGATTTATTTTTCTTAGACCAGACAACAATTTCTTTTCTATTTAGAGCTCATTTTAATTTTATATAAATATATATACATGAATTAATATATATTGTGTATTTAGTATAAAAATGTTGGGTTGAGCTCAGCAATAAACGTTTTTGCACAACACTTCTGTGAAAGACAGATTGAATTAAAATAAGATGCATTAATTCGTTAATTTCAGTCCACAGCATCTGCCAATTAAATGCTTTTTAGCTAGTGCTAATGTTTTATATGTGCTGTGTTGATTAGCTAAGCCTGCATCTCCATCACCAAGGTTATTTAGAGTTGCAGCATACAGCTACATAGATTCTGGTATTCTTAATCCTGTGCAAATTCTGTCAAAATACCATAAACTATTTAGAATGCAAGCTTAATCTGATTTTTTGTTTTCCTCTTTTCTCCAGGAAGGGTTGAAGGAAGACAACTTTTGTTTTTTTGAGGCCTAACAGTTCTGGCAGGATGCTAATTCTCTGAACTGTGTCAAACCTGATAGTTTTTTTTAACAATGCAGGTAGCTAAGGGAGTTGCAGCAGTGAGCCATCAGGCAGCAATATACTTAAAAGACCCTGTCCTAAGAGTTCTACCTCTTCTGTGTTTTCCTCATCAAGGCATCTCATTCAAATTGCCATCTTTTGTCTTCATACCTAATGAAATTTTACATTGGGAGACTTGTAGCCCTTTATAACTACAGCACAAATTTCCTTTCAACATTCCTTTCTTCCTGGAAGTATGCCTCATCTTCAGTTGAGTATCCTCTCAAATCTTAAGGAGGGTAGGAGTAGTCCTGTTTGTGGCCTATGGAGCTTCTCAGTCTTGGGAAACAAGTAAACTAATACTGTGGAAATAGGTGGTAGGATGATGAGAGTAAAGATGACCATACATTGTTTGTGAAGCCAGCCCCCCCCCAAGGGCTGAATGTTTTCAGTCATTATGCTCCTGAGCTTCTTGGAAAATCAGCAACATGGCGATGAAGGGGTCTGCATTCCCTTTTCCCTATTCTCCCTGGTTACACCTACCAAGGCCAAATCAAAGGAAATAGCATGGCTCCCAGAGACCTTTGCAGGTGGCATAAACGGGATGCAGAAGGGAAAGGTTCCTGCAACGTCCAAATGCAAAATTAGCTTAATGTTTTACTATTTTCTGCACAGCAGCTCTTCTAAAGACATTTCCTCCCAACTTTTTACTGCTTTTTAAGGGCCTTTGTTAATAAATAAACTGTAGTTGTACATACTAAACCCTCAGTATTCACAAGCAATAAGAAAGCCAAGTAGAGCTGTCTTTTCCAGGCAGCAGGGCTGAACTTGGTTTGGGGACTGTATATGAGCTAACATGTCAAGCTCACTGAAAGCCCCAAACAAATGCAAGCAATAATTTCAAACACAGGTTTTAGATGTTAAAACCGTCTGGGTAATATTTTCTGCTACATGATCCAAAGTCCCAAAAGTCGTGGTAGCTATTTTAAATCCTTTCAAGACACTTGCAAAGAAAGAAGGCAGGCTAGATGAAAAACAGGCTGCAAAGTTTCCTGATACCTTGGACTATAACTGCAGTGTTCTCCCACTCCAAGATGCAAATGGCCTACATCACTTTGTCCAGCCTTCTCTGTTGATTTGAGATACATGACTAATACCGATCAACTAAGTCACAAGTGTGGATGCTGTGGGTTTCACATCTGTTTTCTGCTAATCAGAAGTAACTTTTAATTACCTGGGTTCTGTGTCTTGTTTGAATCCAATCCAAGTTGTCTGATGCACAGATTTGGGGGTGGGACAGGTGCCAAGAGCCTGTTTCTTTCCTGCAGTCCCATCACCTGACCCTTCCTCCACACTCCTTCTCCACTTGGTGCAAGACCCTTGAGGACATGAAAACAGAGAAATCCTGCAACTCTCCCAAGCTGCCATCAGTTGTGTGAACCATTAACCCTCTGGGAGTCATCTTGGACTCCAACTAACTTTATCACATTTGCTGCTACATTCGTAAAATGAACTTTTGGCTGTATTTATTAGCAAATTTTAATCTAGTTTACAGTTTGTTTGGTTTTCTTTTGAGTAGTTTTTGCCCACAGATGGATTAGAAGTGTTGGGGTGTTTGGGTTGTTTTGGTTTTGGTTTTTTTGAGTGAATTGTTGAAGGCACAGTGGTCCCTCTTCTGCTTTTATTTTGGATTTTTTTTGAAGACAGCATTGCAGGGGAAGCCTGCGGCCAAGCTGAGCTGTGGAGGCTTCCTCCCACACCTGACTTTCATCTTTTGCTGAATTGGGGGGGAGGGGGGGGGGATGACTAAAGGGACACTTGCTTTTTGTTTGGGTTTGGTTTTTTTCTTCCATAAAATGAACCAGAAGGTGAAAGCAGTAGGTAAATGACTGATTAATTAACACTTTATGCAATTTTAATTTTATAGAAATTAAAAAAAGGTTGGTAGATTTTGATTGGTCCTAGCTCTGGTGAAATGGCTGTTACCCTCCATGACTTACTTGATTCAGGCCTTTGTCCTTTGTTTAAGTGCCTTTTTTTTAATTTTATTTCCCTACCCTCTTTAAACTGTTCTCAGAGATCCTGAAGTGCTGGAAGGCATTTTGGAGGAAAATCTTGAGCTTGCCAAGATGGCTTTATGCTGTTATACTATTTTTTTCCCTTTTGTAAAGAAAAAAAAAGTGTGTAATGTGTGTAACTTCATAGCTGCTGTACCATGGTGTTGGTTCTGTGTGCTTGTGCTTTCTTTCTCTCTCACACTCAAACATAAGCGCGCACACACATATACAGCAATATTCCTGAGAATCCTGTTCATCCTACATTCTGCTGGCTCTGTTAAACACTTAAAGGTGAATGTTTGTGCAAAGATGGCAGTACAATAAAAGAGTGTGTGTGTGAGTGTGCGTAAATGTGCATGAGAGAAAGGAAGTGGCTAATGGGAATGAAACTTCTTGCATTTTTCTCTGAAGGTTTTAAATTTAGATCTTAATTAGGTCATGAGTAAAATATTATGGGCCCTGTCTGGCAACCTCATTAAATACTGGACCACGTAACACAATTACTGAGTCTGAGGCAAAGATGCGTGGCTGACAAGCCTAAGGAGGTGGGAGTGGAAAGAAGGTTAAAACAGCAGCTTGCACCAAGTTTGAGTTGAGATGAATTGCAAGGAATCTTGTGTGCAGCTAGTCACATCTGCTTGACACCCATTGTTGCAAGGATTCTCACTTTTACCAAAGTTTTCACTTTCTACTGTACATCATATGTAAGAAGGAATTTGGTAAAACCTGCAAGAGTGCAGCTGCTAATTGAAGTTAAGCCTGGCTACGCTTCACATGCTGCCTAAATCATTCACCATGGAAGTACTTTTTCTAGTTGTACTTTTATTGAGATTTCATTAATGGTTTGTTCTCTTAATATAATGAAGAGTAAGTTCATGTGTTATTAGCTGCAAGTGAACCCTCATAATAGTCTTTGTGCTTGTTTCCTTGTTCTCTTGACAAAATTAGCAAGCTGCAATAGATAATCTAGTGATTTTAACAATTTTGTGCTGAGGATATATCTAATTTATGATTATTATAAACATGCATACCTGAAATTAGCAATTCACTTGTTGACCAAGTGCTAAACTTCAGGTAACGTATATACTCATCCCTAGGCTCTGCTAGTTCTGTGATGTGCTGCCCCTGGGGAAGATGTACTTCTGAGTTGCAATACGAGAAGGAAGCATTTACCTTCTCTTTTTCCAGAAACCAGGATGGGAATGGAATGAAGAGTCTTTCATAGTTAAGTGGAGAGCCCATCTAGAGAGCAGAAAAGATCTCAAATACAACATGTTCTGTGGCAGAGAATAGCCTAACCGCTATTTCAATTCTTGGCTTGGCTTCACGCATTTGAGTGAACCTGTTTATGTAAACTAGGCCATAGGCGGATTTCTTGTACCCATCTAATGGTGCCAGTCAAAGATGGGACTATCTCTGGTAGCTCAGCCAGTTGGCGTGACAGTGAGGGTGCTTCTTCATCTGCCTTAGGTGCATCAGTGAAGTTACTTTGGAGTTTTGCCCCATCCACCTGTGGCAGAGCTGATCTGGCTCTTCTGTGACTGTTTAATTCTTTTTTGGGCACACATACTCTTCATACTAGGCTGAGCTGTGAGATGGGGAATCTGCATCTGGTGATGATGGTTGACTGTTGCAGTCTTTTTTTTTTTTAACAAATGCAGCTGTTGTGAAAAATCTGTGTCTGTCTACTGCTTAAGAAATCACTGCCAAAATAAGGAGCCAGAAGTATGCTTACTGGGCCACTGGAAAGATAACCGCTGTGTAGGGGAATGCCTTGTTTGTGGAAACTTCTGGTGTGGCTTCATCATCCTTTTTTCTATGACCCGGTGATCCCTTGCTGCTGTAATAGCCTTTTGGGGCCATAGAAAGCCCTGCTGCTGCTATGAGTTATGCTGAGAGATCAGCATGGCCTGGAACTGGCCCAAAACTGGGGAAGTACAAAGATTCCCTACAGCTGTTTTTGCACACTCCTCATAAATAAAACTGTGCTAATCTTGTCAGTAGTCAAGGAGATAGGTCTGTATTTTGTAGCCATTTTTGACAGCTATAATTCTACAGAGCAACTGGGGGGGGGGGGGAATGTTTTGTATCTAGAAGTGAATTTCAGTCTCTTCCCTTGCTGTCATCTCCTGCTTAAATAATAACCATTAACTAGTAAGATTTTTTTTTTATGGTGAAGTAATCCAAAGCAAGCAGTGTACACTGACTCCTGTCATGCTCAATGCTAAGGGTGGGGTTTGGTTTTGTTTTTCCCAGCAGTGTGTGCAGATTATTTTATCAACTGATAGTTACCTTTGTTACTGTCCAGTACCAAGACAAAAAGCAGGGGAGAGAATCAACCAAAACCAGTTGGGAGATACCACCATTGTAGGCCAAACCCAGTAGCTGCTGAGGCAGCCAGAGCTTCTTTGAGACTTACCAGATTTCACCAGTGGAGTGGGGACTGGGGGAAGAAACTTTCCTGCATTCTCAGCTTTTTTCCAGATAAGGCCTTAGTTTGATTAGTAGTCACTAATACCAACTATGCAGATGAGTATTCTTTACGTGTTTCAGTGTTACATGCATTCCTTCCCCCAGCTACCCCTGTTAACACATGTTGAAGTTTTACCCAAAGAAAATGGAATATTTTTTGAATGTCTGTACCGCAGAACTTTTTGCTAACGTGAAGAAAGAAATTTGTATTTTAAAAAAGAAACCCTTTCACTGGTGCAATACCTAGTGTCAAGTGTCATGAAGTTGCTTCGAGGAGGAAGCTAAAATCACTTCTTGTGACAGGTTTCAGTCTGAGAGTTTTTAGAATATTCAGCTCTCAAAATTGGTTTAAGAAGCCACAGCAATGTTGTTTTTTAATGTACAGATCGGATTTGGGGAGAAACTAATGAGACATCCTGGATTTTCTTCCAGTATCAGAAGTGAATTAATTCAATGTCTCGCTTAAATGAAGTTCCTTCTAAACAAGTATCAGCTACACAGTAGCTGGATCTTTAAATAAAAGCTATATCACAATCCCCAGGTATTTCTCACTGATCTTCTAGTCTTGTTGTATGTAACTACAAATAACGATTTAGCTCAGAGATGAGAACTGTAGTGTGTGTTTTATTGCCGGTGATTCCATCATGTAGCAATTAGTACCATGTTCTTGCATAGTTCTCAAGATCCATACTGGAAATAGATGGATAAACTTTATTTTTGGACTACTGTTTAAAAAGAAATATAAAATTAACTACTACTTTCTACCCCCCAAAATCAGCAGCATTATATTTTAGCAGTTAAACTAGTACCCTTATGTGATCTGTCTCTTGTAGTCTTCTTTTTACTGGGGGTTAGAAGCATTCCACAAGTAATCCTTAAAATGTTGGTCTTTTCTAGCTTAAAGTCAGGTGCTTATAATAAAAGAGCATCTGTGATGATAATTTCTGATGATACAAAAGCACTATGTTCAGAATATTGGGGAAAAACAAACAAACAGGTGTGGGTGAAAGTCCCTTTAGTTCACCTGATAAAGAGGCTCAGTCAAGCCCAGAGCTTCCAAATACCTGCCTGCACAGCTAATGGTGGTGGGGATCATCCCCTCGACAGAGGTTTGGCCTCAGTATCCTTTGTTTGGGATCACTTTTAGTGTATATATATTTATATAGCAAGTTTGGGTATAGCCAGCTCAATTACACCTGACTTGCTGTGGATCCCCAAGACAATGAAAGGCTGAGAAACAGATGGACGAAGTGTTTTCCTGCCTTTTACCAGGTAGCTCAGAACAAACAGCCGGGCGAGCGTTCTGTTATAATCGAATGTTAAATCACAGCTAGAATTCTGCATTCCTCAGTTTCAAACAAAGGAATGCACAGCTACTACAAGATGGCAAACCTGTTTGAGTTGGTGATTCCTGTGATGCTTTACTCAGTCCAGCATGAATTTGTACAAGGTCACCTTCCTCCTTTTAATCCTCACGTATTTCGGATCATAGGGCTTAGTGATGGAGAGAGGATCCCAACAGCCATGTGCTTACCTGATGAGTGCTCCAGAGAAACTCCCCTGTGAAATGCTCCCCTCTTGTGACAACAAGCCAGAACAACCAAACGCAGCTACATTTGGGTGATTAGCACCACTTTAATTTGGGTTTTTAGGGAGGTGTGTTCCAATAACTTCAAGGGATACTGTGTTTTAAATGTGTGATGTCTTTCCTCTCTCCTTATAAAACTGGACCTGAACGCAAGTTTTGAGTTGGTTTTGTTTTTTGGGTTTTTTTTGTAATAATCTCAGGACCTGAAAGATTGTAGCATTTAGTGTGTCTTAAAAATGATGTACTGTACCAGCCATGGATTTTGTAAATACACCTGTCTCCCTTTTTTGTATTTTAATTTTTTAAAAGTGTGTAAGGCTCTTTGCCAGAGGAACAGGTGCCTGCTTAATTTCCATCCTGAAGTGGGGAAAGGAAGAAGCTGCTGCCACAAAAGCCTGCATCAGTTCCCGATGTGTATATATTGTTCTGGTCAGTTTAATGGCTGTTAGTCTTTCATTAGTTGGGAAGCCGGTTTGTTCCCCTGTGTGTTCCCAGTTGTGGCTAGCAGAGCCCTATCAGGGAGACTAATTTTAACTCTCTTCTGCGTGACTACTTGATGTTTTCACTCCTTCCAGGTTCTCAGGTTTGCTATCCCTGAGAAGTCTGATGTTTTCAGTGGTCAGGAATATTTGCCCTCTGCAAGAATAGCTGGAGAGCATTTCTCACTTTATCTAAACACAGTAACAGGGTTTGTATCACACAAACCTTGTGGATGATGCAGTCTCCACCTCTTCCAAGAGGGACTTGCCCTTTTCTGCTTTCCTGAAAGGAGTGCAAAGTTATATATATATATATATATATTTTTTTTTTGGCAGCAGACTTTGCTCTGGGATCCAACCTTGCCGGCAGACCCTTGTTCTGCAGTAGGAGCCTTACGCAATTCAGTGTAGCTGTTCCCTGTCCCTAACTGCGACAGGCTTTTTCATGAGTGTACTTTTCTTTTTTTGTCATGTGTCTGTGCTGTATTAAATAAAGAGGAATGTACATATTAGCCCTGTCTCTTGTGATTTCTTACAAAAAATCAAGATGTAAAACGGTTTCACTTGAAAGGTTGCTTAGGGCTTTTTTTTTTTTTAAAGTATTTGGGGTTGTGAGGGTTTGGGGAGGGGGGGAAGCTATAGCTTTCTTCACTCAAGGCAATCATATAGACAAGGGAAATACTATAGTTTTAAAACTATCGGAGGATTAGTACAAGAAAGGAGCCCTTCCCTCTTGGGGTGCGCTATTTCAAGGCAAAGTCTGACATGCCGGCCTGATGTAGGAGCTGAAAGAAGCCAATGCCACGCGCTCCCAGGGGGCCACGCGGCAGGCGCCTTCCGGTCCTCCAGCCGCGCGCGGGGAGGGTGCTGCCCAGTCAGCAGCCGTCAAGTGTTTCCATAAAAGGAAGGTGGGCGGGGACAGGAGAGAAGTACCTACAGAGAAAAGCTTCTCCCACGGCAGCCCCAGTGGCCTAATGGATAAGGCATTGGCCTCCTAAGCCAGGGATTGTGGGTTCGAGTCCCATCTGGGGTGGGCGGTTTTTTTTTTCCCCCACACTGTCCGGCTGAAGTGGGACGGCTGTACCCCGCAGGAGCTCCGCAACTCTCAAACTGCACTGGCTTTCCACAGCGCCGGCCGCGGGCTGCCGAGGGGCTGCGTCTCCTGGGGTTTCTGAGCACCCACCATGGGTTCTAACAAGCTCTATTTCGTTTTAAGACCGGTGACTTCAGAAACACGCGTGGGCTGGCAGGGGCCAAGGCCCCACTCGTCTTCCCCCAGTGAGATGTGCCCCTCGGGTGCCTCCCGGTGATCCCGCTCCGGTACCTTCGGCCGGCACGAACAGCCCACGCGCGCCGCACACAGGCCGGCGGCGGGTCCCTCTTCCCTCAACCCAACGGCCTAGCGCGAGGGGGAGGCGGGGACACGCACGAGCCTCGGCACGGCCTCGCCTCGACGCTCGACCTTCGGCACTTGACCTCCACTGATTGCGGGGGGAGGTAGGAGAAAGCGATCGCTCGACTCGGCGCTCGATAGCTCGCGCTGGCGGGGCCGTGCCTTGAGGGGTCGCGCGCAGCCTCGCCTCCTCCGCGCCGGCCGGCCGAGGGCGCGTGTGGGTGAATCCTGCGCGCGCCGGCCGCTTCCTTATTGGCCGCCGCAACGAGGCGACGGCGCTCGATTGGTCGGCGGGCGGGGAGGGGCGGAAGATGGCGGCGCTGGGCTCTCCGCTGCGGACCTTACGCGGGCTCCTGCGGGAGCTCCGTTACGCCAGCGGCCGAGCGGGCCGCCCCTACCGTGACACGCCCGCCTACCAGCACATCGTCGCGGCCTTCCGCGCCCACCGGGTACGCGCGGGCTCCCCCGCACCCTCCCCTGCCTCCTACCTCCCCCCCCCACACACACACACACCCCCCCGGGGAGGTGAAGTGGGGGCACCCCTGCCTGCGGCCGCGCAGCCCAGCGCGGGGGAGCCGTTGGCCCCGGGGAGAGGTGAAATCCCCGGACCTTGTCCCCTCTTCTCGGCAGGTCACCAGCGAGAAGCTGTGCCGGGCCCAGCAGGAGCTGCACTTCCAGGCAGCCACCTACCTCTGCCTGCTCCGCAGTGTCCGGGAGCACACGGCCCTTCACCAGGAGTACCACGGCAAGGGCGAGCGCTCGCCTGAGGAGGTCGCCGGCCTAGTGGGCTTCAGGTTGCCTCAGCAGCCAGGAGGGAAGGGTTAAGATGATTCTGCTGTGTTACCTATTTATTCCTGAATAAATACCCTGGAATTATCGAAACGGGCTGGGTTTTCCCCTTCGATCCGAATGTGTGGTATGACAGGCAGCCTCCCTGGAATGAGAGGAAGGTGGTTTGTAGTGGAGAAACATGTCAGCCTTCACTGCTAAACTGTTTGTCTAAGGAGCTGCAAGGGTTGTTGGTTCCCCCCTCAAAGTCTGTAGGTAAGAGAATTTGCCTGTTTGCTGCAGGATTTTCCAGCCACGTTCTCTGTGAAATTTTGTACTCTCCCAAGAGCGAAGGCCCTTTCTTTGGAACATTAGTGGATTCTGACGAACACTGCAGCAGCACAAACCTTTCATCTTGAAGATTTTTTTTTTTCTCATGGCAGTGAGCTAGTGGTAACAATTCAAAGAGACAAATACTACTTAATGAATTATGTGTTTCTTAGTGTCTCTGAGCGGTTGACCCTACAACCATAGGCTTCCTATGCTCTTCTTATACACTGTGAATCTCAGAAAGACTTCAGTGAACTGATTATTGCCAGTTACACCAGATACACAAGTCAGGCTGTTGTTTTCTTGCTTGTCTTGCAATCTGGAACAGCAAGTTTCTTTTTATAAGAAAATAAGTACTGGCTTGAATTGTTGCTGCCCTCTTCTCAGAAGAGGGTTGAATTATATGCAAGAAATCTGTAAAAAGGATCACTTATAATGGCTAAAAATGTGAGGCTTGTTTATTTGGGGGAGGAGCTATAAGCAAAGCACTCTTAACAGTGCTTGGGGTTTGTTTTTGTTTTTTTACTATCAGGGAAAACAAAGTATTATGTCAGAAAAGCATTGGAAATAGAATTACTTTGTCTAAATCTTTATGTTCACCTTCCCCTGTATTTAAAACCTTGGAATAGTTAAATCCCCAAAGTATAGTGGATAGGCACAATAGATCCTTAAAACTGGGGAGATTTGGGCTACTTAGGTGAGGTAAGGAGATGTGAACTACAAGTTTTAAGGTTCTCTAGACCAAAAATCCGGTTTGCAATTCTTGCAGTGTCTTACTAAAGTGGTGTTAAACACTTTTTTTTTTTCTAAAGTGTTGATACCACAGGTGGGAAAGTACCAACCTATTTGCAGCTCAGCAGATGAAAGTTATTTGAAGTCACCATGCGCTGAGAATGGCTGTGACATATTTGTTGCTCTGAGTTATTTAATGCAGCTGCTACAGTCTGCAATTTACTTTCCAGATGGACTAAAGGTTTGCTCCATCCAAAGTCTGTTGTGTGTTGCTCCAGAAGAATAATATGGCTCACTGAAACCAGTCCTAGAAGAAAAGCTGAAATTTGGCCAGAAATAACTGGGAAAAGCAATCTTTGCTCTTTAAAGAGTACCTAAAGGTTGTGTGGTGTGGGTACAAATAGTAGCTAAAATGTCTCCATAGAGAAAACTTTAACCTGTATCGCTTCCAGTTACTTCCCTGTAAATCCAAAGTAACCTAATGACTAACAAAAGTAAATTTATATGTTGAAGAAAAAACAAAGCCAGGACGTGTTCTGAGCACTGGGTAGGGAATCTTTTCCTAAACTCGTTAGAGAGCAGTCTTGTCTGTGCATTGCATTTTCCCTTGTGAAATCCAAATAACTGGGGGAGGTTGTTGGGGGGTTTTTTAATGGCTTTTTCTGTTGTCTTTTCTCTCTCGTATTAAGCTAACCTTAAAATTTGAACGTGACCCCGGCTGTGAACAGCTAGAACTGATCCTTGTGACAGTCATTGACGGCTAGATGGCACTAGTCATTGCACTAGATGGCAACACGATGGTTAAGATAGTCACAAAAGGCAGGAGTTGGGATAAAAATTGTCAAAATATCTTTTTTGAGACTGGATCCTGGTGCTCTGTAAGTTGAATTAGCTGTGACATGTAACAGCAACTTCAATTTCAAGGGAGGTTCTTTAAAAAGCAGGTATTGTGGTAGCTTTTCTCACCAATGCGACAGTAACTGTGCTTGAGAGGGGAACAGAGCAAGAAAAATGGTGCGGAGTTATCAAATAAAGGGAATTGTGTTTAAGAAGCCTATTCTGTCAGCGCTAGCTCAGACGTACGTACCCGTTCACCCCCACTCCCGCCTATGTGTATGTGCACCCACGTGTTTAACGACTCGCTCCTGTCACTCAGTGAGCACCCAGTGAAGAGACGTGCCTGTCCGGGGGATGAGTAAGCAGGACCAGGCTGCTGGGCTGTACGAGACGTCAGTTACACGGCTTACGTCTCCCTCCTGCTTTGCGTTCATTTCAGCTCAGCCACGTGCTTTGGCACGTTAGAATCAACCGTCGTCAAACTGTTCCGGTTGGGTTTCCGGGCACTGCCCGGCTTCGGCTTCCCAGGAGCGGGCCGGGGGCCTCACAGCCCCCTCCCGGAGCGCCCTGCCCGACGCCCTGGTGTCGCTCTCGGAGGGCGCGGCCGCTGCGGACCAGGCCGCGCCGCTGACGCGGAGACCGGGACGTCACAGTAGCTACGCGAGGCCGCCCCGCCAATCAGCTCGCCCCAGGGACCCAGCCAGGCGAAAGGCTCGACGGCCCAATCAGAGACCTCGCCGCGCGGTGCGTCACCGGCCGAACACCGCACACCGCGGCCAATCAGCGGGCTCTAAAGCCTGTCCGCGCTGACGTCGCGGAGCGGACGAGGGGGCTCAGGGCGCGTGCGCGCGGGTTTCCGTTACCGCTGGCGCGCGCGCGTGGCAAGCGTGAGAGGAAGCGGGAGGAGCGGAGGGGGGAGGGGAGGCGAGGCGGCGGTGGCAGCGGCGGCGGCACCGAGGCCGGCGCGAGGCAGGTTTCCCGCTCCGCCTTCCACCGGGAGCGCGAGACAGAGGCAGCGTCTGCTTCCTCCCCCACCCGCGGCTCCGCCCGGGCCCGCCAGTGACGCGAGGGGGAGGGCTGAGCGCCGCGCCGGGCCTCGGGCCTTGTAGGCCGCTGTCGGCGTGACTCGGCCGGGCCGGGCCGGCCCCCCGCGCGCTCAAGATGTCGGCGCAGGCCCAGATGCGCGCCATGCTGGACCAGCTCATGGGCACGTCCCGGGACGGTAAGTGCCCCCCGGCCGGGGCGGGGGAGGGGAGGAGGGGGCGGAGCCGCCGAAGCCCCTGAGGTCACGGCGGTACCGGGCAGGCCGGCCGTTCACCGTGATTGGCAGGCCTGGGGCCCGCTCCCTCGCACCCCCCCCCCCCCGCCACCCTCCGCGGGGCGGGGCCTGCCGAGGCCGTAGGTCAGCGGCGGGGTGGGGGCCTTCGGCGCTGCCGCCCCCGGGGCTCGGGGGAGCCGGGCGCCGCCTACCCCCGCGGAGCTGCCAGCGCCAGCCGTTGTCCGGGCGGCGGGAGGCCGTGCTGCCGTTTCAGCTGCTGCTTAAGATCCGCTCTGCGCGATGCCCGGGGCTCGCAGCGGAACTGCGCCGCTAAAGGCGCGCCCGCGGAGCCTTCCCGCGCGGCTCACCGCTGAGGGAGGCAGCAGTTCGCTGGATTCGGGGTGGGGGGGGCACGGGACACAAATTAAAAAATCCCCTCAAAGCAACAGCCGCTTCAGTAGAGCGGGGGGGGGGGGGGTGGGTGTGTGTTTGTGTTATTATAGTTTTGTCTAAAGTCTGACCCAAACCATCATTTCAGTCAGCAGGTGGGTATGGCTGTTGCTCTTTGAAAGAGAGAGTGTAGTTAACCCAAGTGGATGAACTCTTTTAAAAACAAACAAGCCCCAAGCAGCTAACTAAAAGCTTAACATCTAGAGGCAGTAATCCCAGGAGAGAGATACTAGATGTACAGTCAGGTTTCAGATCACTCTGCGGTCACATAGTGAACTGAAGAATTACCACTGCGTAAAGCCGCTTAGAATTTTTGTCAGGGTGCATGGCGATCAATGTGAAAGTTTGAATTGGCAGCCATCCATAAACCCAGATAGTTTGGGGATGGCTAGAAAAGCACTGTTGCTGTTGTGCTGTGTAGTATCTTAATTATAAACAAGAGAATACTGCACCCGAGGGTAGACTGCAATTAGAGATTATTTGAATGTTCTGCATGTTGTACTTGCTCTTGCAGATGTGTTATATGTTTGTTGAAGCTTCATGCTGAATTAATGATTACCTGTTTTCCTATGCACCGAGTAGGATGTATGAACTGGGCTGTACCTTGTATGTGCCGGTCATCTGTTGATACTGGGGTAATGTGATCTTTCTGACAGCTTTGCTTTTTTTAGTATAATCTAGAATTCTAAATAAATGTAACAATTTTTCACATACCCAGTATGTCATGAATGCTTTCTGCTAAGTGCTTATAGTTGTTTTAAACGGGTGTAATAATCTCATTGGAAAACTACTGTTCTGCAGATTGTCTTCCAGAGCAAGTCTGGTTAGTGAGTAGTCATCATGTGGGATCTGACTTAGCGTGATTTTTGTCTTGGCCCAAAAGATTTTCAAATACTTCCTGTTGTGGCTGCGCGTGTCTTAAGTGCTTGGCAAAGCAAGGTGCTCGTAAAACTCAAGTCTTCCCAGTGTTGGTACCATTGTCTCAGAGCTGCCTACAGACTACACAGAAGGGGGGGGGGGCGTGTATCTTTGAATTTATGAATGTATTTTGTATTGGGTGGTTGGAGAAGAGCGTAATTTACCTGTGACAACTGCTTAAAAATGCTGAGTGACTAAGATCGAAACCAGGAAAAACAATTTTAGACTAGATTTCCTTTAGCTTTGTGAGAAAGCAGTTATTTTATTGATAATTGTATTTTCCCCCCTCCTACCCACCCTCTAACTCCCCAACAGCATGTGCTGAACTGTTTAGAAACTAACTGACTAGAGAGGAAGCATTTGAAGAAAATTGGCAGGATGGGAAAGGATAAGAAGAAAAGACTGTTTGCAAAACTGACTTCCATTATTGGATTAAGTGGGGAATTGAGGATCTCAGTGTAACACCATTCTAGGTTTGGCTTTTTTTTTTTTTAAATTAAAAATCCAGTGGAGCATTACTTAAAGTGAACACAGAGATTGAAAATCATCCTTTTCTGCAAAGCTGGTACTTAGTAAATTCAAGGCCATGCTCAAGGTCATTGAAATATTGCTAACCTTGAGAGTAGTGGGTTTAGGGTCATTTGGGTTTTTTTATGTTCCTGTCACCTTTGACGAATATTTTATTTCTAGTAATATGAAAATCGCAGCTTTTCACTAGAATGTGGCAATTTTTTCATTTCTTGATAGTTTGTAGCTCTTATTTCACCCACTTGTCCACATTACCTGTGATGTTGCTCTGCCTGGCAACACAATAGAGCTTAAAATGTTTCTTTAAAAATTAATCTTTATTGGTGATGTTTGTGTTTTATGTTGTTTAAAATTACCAAAGTGCTTTTTAATTTCCTGATTAACAGAATTTTATACTTTACATAGTTTGAAGGTTTTTTTGGTGGTGGTGGGGTTGGTTGTTTGGATTTTTTTTTGAGGAGCCTAGAATGTGAAGTTTAAAATTCACATAGAATACTAGAAAAGGTAGAGGTCAAACATTTCAAACTCGGAGGTAAATTCAAAGCAAATGTTGTTGCCTGAGTATGTAGTCTATATTACTTTAACTTATGGTATCCTTTGTAGAGAACAAGAATGTGCTTTGAAAATTCCACAATGAGATGCTCAAACATGATTTTTAGGAGATGATCTGTAGGCTGTAATTTGTGGAAGTTTGTGCGCACTCATTACAAGTGGTGTCCCTGGGGCCAGAATGGGGAAGCTCGAAGGAGATAGTTATGAAATCTTGTTATGGATTTGCTGTTGAGCTCTGAGAGCACCTAGAAAGCACAGTTCTGTATTGGTCAAATTGATTCAGAAAATACCCACTGAGCCGTAATGTTACTGTAGGAATATTTATGAAAAATAAGCTGTGTTAGTAAGGAGGCTTCCCACTTCAGACAGAGCTGCCCAATGTGTGGCTGTCCAGAACTAGGTGTGTGGCTCCAGGCCTGCCCCTTGCTGCATCCTTTCCCAGAGGACACTAGGCTCACAAGGGGGGAGAACTGAGAGCTTTGCGAATTGCTTTGGCAACCTGCTTTCTCCCTAGTCAGAATTTTGGCAGTGGGATAGATGCACACTCAACGTGTGATGAACTGCTGCCTGGTACCTGCCAGGATGTGATATTCAGGCAGCCTCTTGCTAGCTGCCCAGCCCAGTGCCCTGCTGCTTTGCGCTTAACTTTGCTCAGGTGGCAGACACCTGACAGAGATGTGAAACAGAAGTGACTTGGTAGATGCTCTTCAGGTGTTTCCAGTGAGTTGCAGTTCTTAGAATTCATCTGGGATATGGAAAAAGCAGTTGTATTGTTAATGTCAGTACAACAAAACCATTCTGTAAATGGCAGGTGTGGTTCTGTTACACACATGGAAAAGCACATTATTTGAAACTAAGTGTTTTTCTTGAAAATACCTTAAATATACCTAACTTAAAATTATCTTGCACATTTCTCTGACAAGAAGTGGAAAACTGGATTGGATGTGAGGACCATACTGAAATTTTAAAAAGTGGCTGAGATTTTGCTGTTAGTAAAAAGCTGGACTAATTTAATATAGTCATGGCTGCAGGTTGAAAAACATCTTCTCTGAAGTATGTCATTCCAAGTACTGATAACCTGACATACTTAAATAGTGAGGTTTAAACATAAGCTACTGAATTCATAACGTGCTTTCCCAAATATTGAGAAATAAGGAGTGCTGAAGACCAGGTGCTAATCTTATGTACTTACATACGAATGTTTTCTTCATAATGTTTTTTTTACTGTTAGCACTTAAACTAAAGGACTCTCTATTACATATGTCAATAGTTAAAAGGTTAGCTCAAGTTTAATTTATTGTTCATGACCAGAGCTGTGGGAACTTGTCACTCAGAAGTATTAGGAATAAGCTGATAGAAAAGTGTGATTTTTATTTTTTTAATACTATTTTTCAACTGTAAAATTGATTAAACTTTTTTTTTAATAGTATGCTTAGGTAAACCCTGGTTTTGCCATCCCTATTATCTAGAAAATAGGAGTGATGCTTACAAATAGGATCATAACTGTTTTAAATAAATCGAGTCACAAAATGAGTGAAATGTTAACAATTGGTATTAGTACTCCAGGAATTTTTTTTTTTTTCTTCTTCAGAATATAGCTGGAATGAACAAAGATGACCAAGTTTTCTTTAAAAGGCCTGATTGTAAACATCCCGTTTTATCTTAAATCAACTTATCTTGCTCAACTGGTTCATTTTCTGCCAGGTCAGTTACCTGCTCTGCCTTGCCGCATGAGTGCTGGAGTCAGTGTGAGGAATGGGTTAGAAGCAGAGGGTGGAGCAGGATCATTCCTTCTGACAGCGGTGCAGACACACAGCAGATCAGAGTGGCCCTGGAACAACACAGCATCTTCAAACTGCCAAGACTTGACTGTTGCAAAGAAATGTGGTCATTTGGGGTTTTTTGGGGGGTTTTTTGGGTTGTTTTTTTTTTTTTTTTAATAATTGCTACTACATCAAAATGAGGTTATAGTCTAGAAATATGAAACACTAGCAAAATTAATTGGATTTTTCTTAAGAGACAGGTAAACTTGTGTGTGCTTCTGAGACTTACGTGTGGTCATGAAAATGTACTCCTAAGCATCCTAACAAATATTATGCTCTGTGACTAGCAGAAAAATCTTTGGAGCCTTTAGCTATACAGAACCCATGTGTACGAAGTGCCAATCAGTCTCTTCTGTTTCACCTGCTGGCTTTTTGAGCTGAGCTGCTGTGCTTGGAGTCTTTAACTCAGTTCTTTAGCTGTTACTAGCAAAGCACTATTCTTGTTCTATGATCATCATCTGGCATTGAAACTTAAAATACCCTTTTTGCCTCTGTTTACTGTTAATCAGTTTTTCTGTTTTACACTAGCCACTTCAGTTCTCCCTTTACTAATGTGTGACTTCTCTGTCCTCCTAGTTTGGGAGGAGCTGAAGTGACACCCCTGTGCTTATCTTAAAGTCATCCTGTGTTTGGTGACACCCTTTATATGGTAGCAGAGCTGTAGTCCAGAATTTGTAACCCATTTTTTAATTTGTTTCCATAGGGAATTATCGAAGTGTTCTCTGTGTATGTAAGGTTGAGCGGTGGGTTGAAGTTAGTATTTTCAGGGCACATGGATTTTTGTTGTCCGTTACTGGAGGACTACTAGTAGCCGTTCGGGTAGCTTCAGGCTGAGGGCTAGGATAGGGAGCCAGGAGCCTCCTCTGAGAGCTCTTCTTTCAAATACGGATCAGCAGCAAAGTGAAGGCAGAAAAAAGTGTCGTACAAATTTCCACAAAACCTACCCAAAATATTGAACTGATGTCAGCTCAGAAAGAAATCTGAAAGTAGTAGCAACACATAAACTTCATGAAAAGGTTTTTTATTTGTCAGTTGGGAGTGATCCGAAGGCTTTGAGAGCAGCGATCATGTTTAGTGAATTGTGTGTATTTGCTGGCTTCGTTAGAAGGTTCTGGTGCTTTAGCCCTTAAAAATGAGGGGAACAGTGAAAAACTTGAGGACTTCTTCTGTTCTGGATTTGGGACCCCGTATGAAGTGGCATTTATAAAAAAGCAAATAGGCATATTCATACCCCATAGAAAATCATTCCTATATTTGTTCAATTTGTAATGCATTAGCTAGCAAATGGTTTCATTCTATTCTGCATTGACAAGTATTAATTCAGTCATAGTGTAACCCAGAAGCAATCCTGCTTAGAAATGTCTTATTCTAAAGGTGTTCTGGTAAAGATGCATCCAGTGTTAGTGACAAGAGTATCAGAATTAGCTCCCCATTCAGTGTGTAGCAGAAACAGGATCTTCTGTGAGTGCATAAGCCTCAGTTAAATAATGACGTTGAATACTTGTTATACGGGACTTGCTTTGCTGATGAAATTTGATATGCAGTCTTTGACCTGATATTCCACCCAGTTAGTAGCTCTTCGTGACTAAAGCTTTCAGAGTCCCTTGCCAACATGTTGGGACTCACGCTTAAAAAATTTAAGTGGAAAGCTAACCAGTTTTGGTTGATGTAGCTTCATGCAGGAAGTCAACAGCATGGAAATGGACATTGTTGTCTTTGCATGGATTGCACCGTTAGTTTGTGATCGGAGGTTACAGGTGGATTATAATGGGTAATTCTCATCAACACACTGGGATTGTTGTTAGTAGTTCATTAGGATGCATCAGAACAGTAAGAGATGCTGGATCAAATAAATCATTGTTATAAATCTTACAATGCTAAGCATTGTTGATACATAAGTGTTCATTCTGGTTTGTGATTAAAATATACTAAACAGGAATGACATTGTAGAGGCTCGTTAATAGGTTAGACTTGGAAGTTCAAAGTGAATTGTGCAATCCAAGTGCACATTATAATCTTAACCCCTAGATGTTCCTTAATCAGCAGTATGCATTGGTCTTGAATATTGATGTTACTTTTGTAGTCACCGTGTTTAATACAAACTAGAAAACTTCCTTTAGAAAGTTCACATTACTGCCCTCAACTCTTTAATATTTGTCTCTCTAGTGTGCAGTTTCCTTATGCTTATACAGGATAGCGATGTGCAAGTGTAGAAATTTCCTTGATGTTTGGCTTTTCTTCTTGAATGGTTTCAATTCTGTTTCAAAGTTCTCCATTCATCTGGAAAGTAATCTCTTACAGAAATATGGTTTGGGCCAGGTACTTTAAGTAAAACTAAAGCTGCTGCTTCTTGAGGAAAATGTAATTTATTTTTTCTGTATCTCCACTTAAATTTTATCAATCCTGATTTTTTTTTTTTTTTTTTAATGGAGAAAATCTAATTGGAAACACAGGGATGGCTTATAGTAATTGGTGTTGACTCCTCTGATGCCCTGGTAAATTACTTTGATTTCTTTAATGAGCACGAGCCCTAAAGATCAAGTAGTTGAATACGCTGCTATTCTTCAGAGGCACGGTTAAATAAGTTGCTATTCTGAGCTAATTTAATTATTTACCTATTAAAATAGAATTTGTAATGAGGTCTGAAGTATCAGTGATAGCGTCCCCTTCATAAATGTTTAAGGATACTTCTAAAATTTAGATGACTGCAGCTACTCGGTACCTAGATGTATTATTTTCTTATTGCAGGATATATAAAGTCTTTTTTTGTAATACTCATAAACATTGCTTAGCATTCACTTGATTGTTTGACCATGCAAAGAGTGTATCGACTTAAGTACAGTTTGACAAAGAGAAGTAGTGTCTTGGTTATCTGACATACCACTGAAGTTCTTGGCGTAAGAACACATCTATTCACGTTGTTTTAAATCTTAGAAGGCATCTGCAAAAGTCTGTTTTGCGATAGTCTGAATGTCAGGCGTATAGTGGATCTGTAGATTTTATTCCGTGTGTGTCCCTGTCCCGTCCCCCTCCCCAGCAACCCATGTAGACCCCAGGTCATCAGCTACTCAAGATGATTCATCTGTAGGTCAGGAACAGAATCCATCTTCTGTCTTTGCCAACAGGTCTGCACTATTTAGGGATATTGGAGCTCATAAAATTCATGAAGAAATAAAAGCATTTTCTTCTGACGCTATCAGACTCTGGAATGAGCTGACAGAGGGACACAAAATTCAGTCATTGTTATGTCATAGTATATGACACCTTTTCTTTTTGATAAACCTTTCCTTCTGAAACAACATCAATTAAAAATAAATGCAAATGTATGAAACTCCTTTTCATGGGAAGGAAAAGGTAAATATCTGAATGTTCTGTGTATGGGAGCCTTTCGGAAAGTCTCTTAGATACTAGACCAAAGGCATGGTACAAAAAGAATAAACATTTAAAATGTAAATGTGGAATGTTCTTGAGGCTGTCATTGATCAGTTTCTGCTACCTTTTTTTTTTTCTTTTTCCTATGTTGTCTTATCTCAGTTTGGTAATTGTGATTATCATGCTAGCCACTTAGATGAAAAAAGACTGTATTGCAGCTGTAGCATCAGTTCCTAGTTGTGGTAGGGGTATGAAAAAAGCTACGTCTAGATATTGAGGTAACATCTGTCATGATACTACTTACCAACTTTTCCAAAGGAACCATGAGTCTTTTAGCAATTTTCTGATCTTGATAACTCCTTGACTCCTGATAAGTTAGTGCTATTAGGCCATCAGCTGTCTCTTTTAAAAATATTTTTCTTGATTTTGTTCATTTGTCTTTATATAGAAGAATCTTTACAGTGAACATGTATTTCTAGATGCTGTGTTAAAATTGCTGGCAGAGTCTATTATTCTATACAAACTGAACAATCTGGCCCCTTGTTTTATTTATAAAGGTTCAATGTATCTTTGCCTGCCTACATCAATCTGCAAGGGAGTGTCAGAAAGGCCCCGCATTCGCCGAGCCGTGAGTTATCAATAACTTTTCAGATGTGTTAATGAATGTGGAACAAACGCAGTTATGTGTTTAAAAAAATATGGATCCACCTCCTAAAAAGAGGGGGGAAAAAAAAAGGAAGAAGCAAAACTCTTTACTGCAGTAGCAGGCATGATTATAAAGGGATTGCTCTAAATTTTTGGTAGTGTAAGTATAACTAAGCAGTAAGGTTGCCCTCTAGAAAACCTATTGTTGAACTGCTTTGAAGCTGTCTTTAGCCTGTGGATTACAGGTTTTAACTGTTATATCCCGCAGGCAAATTAAGCATGTGGTGGTTTTGGAAACTTTTGTTTGCTTAATAATCTGAAACTTGGCCCATCTGAAAATGTTATGTATTAGCATCCTATGCATAGAACTGATATTTAAAAATCAGATTGCATAATAGTAAGAAAGGCTTGACTAATAAGATGCGAGTTTTTTTATTCCCCTCTGTTGTAGCTACCTCAGTAATGAATTTGGCTTCTTGAATTAATAGATTAAAAATTCTCAGTGTTTCAGGTTATGAAGCCATAAAAAAACTTTAACTGCAAAATGTATCTTGTATACATCAAATATTTGATGAAATTGAAAAGGCTGCAATCTGAACTCATTGTATGTCTTCCCTGCCCCCCAGCAGCCTTCCTTGCTTCAGTAATTCACCAGTAG
This sequence comes from Balearica regulorum gibbericeps, assembly GCF_011004875.1. Taxonomy (NCBI): domain Eukaryota; kingdom Metazoa; phylum Chordata; class Aves; order Gruiformes; family Gruidae; genus Balearica; species Balearica regulorum. Next base: position 55,245,542 of record NC_046184.1, read on the forward strand.
GTTTTCAATGATTAGAGATCTTAATAAGTTGTTACATTTTTAAAAAATGAATAAATAGATACATCCTGAGAGAGATTAAGGTGTTTTATCGTGCCTGTGTCTTAACAACAAGAGAGCTGTAGCTGTGGTCTCTCTTCCAAATCTCAAACAGTGCCAATGATGTCTGGAAGGAAAACATATTCCCGCCCTCGTCCCCAAAATACCAGCTGGTTACTTTGTTCTGAAGACTTTAGGTCTTGCTCCTAGATGGGGTTATTTAAACTTATAATTGGACCTCAGCGTGTGGGCAGGTTGATGCTTCTGCTGATGCAGGAACTACAACATGCCATGATGAAGATATATAAGATGTTCCCAGCCCAACAAACAGCATGTAGAAAAGAAAAAAAAAAAACCAACAAAAACAAACGGCTTATGATAGAGAGATATGCAAACATCTGTAAAATAATTTTGCATATAGGCTATGTCCATATGTTTGACTGACTTTTTTCAGGTTTGTAAGCATTTAAAATCATTCTTCTGCCAACTCTTTATGCTACTCCCATCAGAAGTAAGAGGGTTCGTTGCATCCAAGAACAAAATCATAAAATGAGTATCAGGTGGGATTTGGTGAAGATGCAATGTATATCATTTTGTGTTTATGAGGCTGCTTTTATATGCTATTTGTTGCATACAAATACATCACTATTTCATGCAAAACCTGAATAGAACATTATATAGCTCATTTAGCAAATGCTGGTTTTAAGCTAATGCTGTCTATCTGGTTTCAAGCACTTTTCACGCTGCATTTTTGAAGGAGAAGTGTGAGAGGTTTTTAAAATAGCATTGTAGAGCATTAAAACATGTATTTGTGTTTTTGGTGTTATTTGGCAAAGAAGTATACAGTGTTTTAAGTTCTAGTTTCCATAGGCCTTCACTATGTGACAGGGCAGTGTTAACGCTTTGCATGTAACCTGCAGAACGTGTCGGCTTCCCTAGATTTCTAACCTGGAATGTGTTGGTTTCTATATTGCAGGTGACACAACCCGTCAGCGAATCAAATTCAGTGATGACAGAGTGTGCAAGAGCCACCTTCTCAACTGCTGCCCTCATGATGTGCTCTCTGGAACTGTATGTAGCTAAATCTTTTGTTTTATTTAGATAAGAATGCAGAAAATGAATTATATCTGGTTTTAGTAATAGTCACGGTTTTCAGCAAGTGTCTGTCTAGTGCTCTCTGGTAGTTCAGAATAACTTTTATAAACAACTAGTTTATGTGTTACAAAGTTGTTTTTTTTTAGAAGTTTCCTGTTCTGTGTGCTAATTATTACTTACAAGTTCATCATTGTTTGCTCTAACAAAAAAAATCTAAAATACATGAGATTACTTACGTGAATTGAGCTATAGCAAAGTGGTTTTAAACTAGTACTGTTGCAACTGGTAGAAAAGGAGGTGTAAAACTAGTAGAAAAAGAGGAGGTATAACTTACGTATAAACTGTGATGTTGTTTTCTTAAAACTTGATGTTGTAGTAAGAAATTATCCCACCAATATAAGGAAGAGAGGTTATCTTCAGAAATATTTTAGTGAAAACAGTTGAAAGTTCAAATAATTTATAGAAGCTGAGATATATTGAATGATAGAGATGCTCAGTGTACAACATGCAGTTACTATACCATTTTCATCAATTAAAAGGCAATTTGAAAATCTCCACTTATGACATAACAATAACTTCTCTTTTTTGACTTGGATTTTTGTGTACTCTGTAGTAGAGGTTCCTGTGCCTGAGCATAGCAAACAGGGGGCTTTAACCTGTGCTGGTAGCTTTGTCAATGTGCTCGTGCTTTACCTTGTGGTGCCTGATTAAGGTAGCTTATTCTTTGTGAAAGACGAGTAAGCTAGATTTCATTGATTATTTAACTTAATGTTCTGTGGTGTTAGAAGAATTAATAATAGGGAGATGTACGATGATCTGCAGGGTCTCATGTGCCTACCATTCTTAATGCTGCACTTAAGCTTTCCTTATTCACATTGGCACATTTTCTTCCCCTGTGGCAGAGGGGAAAGTAAATACTGGAAAACCTGTCTTAAGGATTATTTGAAGCATTATTGGTTCTCTGCGCTGTATCATTCCAAATGGCTAACTTTACAGGAGCCTTTAATGAAATACAGAATGAAGTTCACGTGCAAAATCATAAACTGAAATACGTAGATTTGGTAACTGATTTACCTGTCACCTGGCCTTTAATAGGCTTTCCAAGTAGCTGCGATTTTAAACTAACCATAACATTTTTGGTTGATCAAAGGGCTTCAAACATGCATGCACACACTAATTTTGTTTGGCACTTGTACTGACAGGTCAATAGTTACAGTCCATCCTTCCGTCCTCTTAAGAGTCCCTTCAAAAGCAGGTGTGACTGTAATTGCTAAGCAACACAGTAAGAAGAGGCAAAATAAGTAGTAGAACTGAACTAGACAACTTAGCATTTGTCTTAATAAAAATAAAAAAGGCAATGGAATAGAAAAGGCCCACTTGTTGAGCTTCTTCATAAGTCTTGTGGCTTCCTAATTTTTTTCCCCCCTATCCTTAAAGACACTCTTTCCTTTTTCTTTCGTATAGCAAAGTTCTGTCACAACACAAAAATCAGGTGTCTTAATGTGGTGTGTTTGGTATATGCTGAAGGTAATTCATGCTGAAGATAATGTCTCGCACATATTTCCTTACCTTCAAGTCTTTCTTTTTTATAAGTGATAACAAATTGATAACAATGTTTTGTGTATTCAATGCATGTGTAGTTTTATTTTGAACTGTTGTGTGCATTACTGTCCAAACAAAATGGGGGCAAAAAGGAGAAGAACATGTTCCTCTTCGCCCTTCTGTTACATTGTCCAGTGTTTTGGTTGTGATGAGCAAAACAGCTCCTGTTTTGGGGAAGATGTGTGACATAAAGGTATGCTATAAAAACATACAAAGTCATTGGTTAGAATTCCACAAGAAGATACTTCTAAAATATTAATTTGACAGCTTTTCATTGTGATCTAATTTCTGTAAGCAACGATTTCCAGGATGGCTGTCTTTAGAGAGTAAGAAGTGTTTATCTTCAGGACTATAAAAGTCATAGGTACCATGTAATAATGCCTCTTATGGTGCAGACCAAGCATGTAGGTTGGGCCTCGTTACCCAGTCCTTACTGAAAGTTCTCATCTGTCTCACAGTGGTTTCTGCTGCTGCTCATGGACTACTAAGCTAAATGGCTTATTTGGTGAATATCAATATCTTTTTTTTTTTTTTCCCCTTCCTCATAATGCAGTTAGTCATCAGACCACAAAATGTGTTCCACGGTGTAATTCTGGGTCCAGAAAAAGTGCCTAGTTTAATCCTTTTAGCGGGACTAGTAGAAAGGGACTCATAAGAGACAGGCTTTATCTGACCTATGTGATGTTCTGCTGTTTACCTAGTCATGGGTCTGAAGAAATGGACCTTTCTCTCTTAATAGCACAGTTTTTAAAAAGGGCAAGAAGCTAAGTTTTGATAGGAAAATTTTGATGCATCTTTGCGTTCAAGATCTGTAGGTAACAAAGCTTGAGTGACTTTTTTTTTAAATTCAAATCCAGAATCTTATGCTTCGGAGAGAATAAGTTCTCTGGGGACACTTTGTGAGGTTAAATCTCTTCGTTGCCTAGATTATCAGTAAAATACTGGACACAAATTGCCTTTTTTTGGTCACAAAATCATCTGTGCAGTTCCTATGAAATACATACTATGCAAAATGCAGACTTCTGTGCTATTCCAATCCACCCACTTTTTCAGAAGCACTCAAGGAGGACACTGACAGATAATGCAAGACAAATGAAATGACTCATATGAGTAGGCTTTGTTAATTTAGTGTGTTTTTTTTCCTTAATGGCCAGATACCCAAAACTCTGCCAAGGAATTGCTGTTCCTTGACAATAAAATCATGTTCCCCAGGCTACAGTATGTATTGGTAAAAGTAGTGCATGTCTACTTTTCTTAGAAGGTGGGAAACTTTCTCTTTGTCCATATTTCTGCATATTTTATCCCTTTGGTTAGATGAAGTGTGTGCTTATTTTTAAGAATACTGCCTGAAGTCTTCTGTTATTTCTGTACTTCTCCAGAACACTTGCAGTGGGTTTTTTGGTTAACATTAGAAACATTTCTGAAAAAAAGCATCCATACAAATTAGGGATGTTTTGAGTTTTACTAGGAAATTTCCATTGTTTAGATCGGCAACATTTCACAGTTTCCTACTTTTTTTGCGCTTGCTTTTGCACTTCTCTGTCTCGATTCCTCAGAGTAATTTGTATTTAAAGGAACAATAAAGTTGTTTTTAAAGGAATCTTAAATATTTTGCTTAGGTGTGTAAAACCATAAGAATTAGCTGTATTTTGTATTTAATTCTTTCTTCTGGCTGCTCTTGCCAACAGAACTTTTAATTCTGTATCAGTCACCCTCTTCCACTTTTCTGGATAGACTTGTCTAGTCATCTGTTAATGAGCTTCAATTGTTACCTACTTGAATCAGGAGATTTTGGTTACATTCCTATTTTATTTTATTTTATTTAGGGACATGGTTTTGTGCTGCTAGGTTTCTGGTTTTGTAGACTTGAAAATGCTAAGTCAAGCAGTCAGAGGTGTCTCAGTGCCTGCAGGAGATGATTTTGTGTCACTTTGGGGAAAGACAGAGCATGCGTTTGGATTTTTTTGGTGATCTCCTTCTAAGGGCAATGGGAATAATGGGCTACGTGGAAGACATGGAACAGTACAAATCTATTGTGTTGATTATCTGTTCATTTGAAATGTGTTTTGAAGTTTGTGTGAGGCACATAGTAAACTAATTGGTAAGATCACAGAACTGACTCTGTATTCAATGTAGAACAGTGTCTGTGCAGAACCTGGCTTTGACAATGCCTCTCACAAAAGCTCTCATTTTTAGCTGACATTTTTTTCATATTTTGACTTTTTTCATATTTTTTCATATTTTTCATATTCTCTGCTTTTTCATAATGATCACATGGGCACTGGTTCATATGCATAAGTCAATGGTTTAAGAGTTTGCTTATTCATTTCAGGTTAAGAATTTTATAATGAGAGATTAGTAAGACTTTGTAAACCCTGGCTACTGGGGCACAGCAAATAATTTACCACTTAAAGTTACCAATTTTTTTTTTTTTTTTTTGTCTTAAAGGGTTAGCACTCTTACTTTACCTTTTTTATCCTTAATAGTTGCTAATGATCAGGCTTGTGGTTTTGTGGTGTCTTTTTTTTCCCCAAACTATAGTCTTGAGTTGTTTTTCATCAGCATTACAAAAATGTTTGTTTATATTTATCCATATTATGAAATTAGGACTGAAGCTATGTTTATAGGAGTCAGATGACTACTCTGTAATGGTACAGACCTATTAAGCAACAATCTCTGGTTTTAAGCTCTGTGCTGGCTACGGCAGGTTTTACAAGATGTATAAGAATATGTTTTCTCTATCTATGTTTCTGAACGAATAGCCGAATACTAATGAAAATGACATGGTGGGAAGATTTAAAGCAAATACCCTTAGTAAGGTTAAAAGTAGTAATGTCCTGAATAGTTACAGTAACCCGCTAGCTATCTTTGAAGAGCCTGAGCAGTTCAACACTTCTGTAGTAATCTGGCTTTCTTATTAGCTTGATTGTGCTTCCCCGTTGAAAAAATGTCACAAATACTTTATGTGGTCTTGCAGACCATGGTTGAGAAATTCCTTTCTGCTCAGTGAATTAACTTTGTATTTATGTATATCTGTTGGGGAACACTGCTTCTTGCATTTTATTTATACAGACCTCAGAGTATGCTCTGTTTGCTCAGTCCTACAGTTAAGCGTATCTTCAGGTGCTCATGAATTTACTGCACTCAGCTCTTCAGGACTCTTGCTGATTAAAAGCATATTGATTGAGACCTTGGTTTAGGCAATATACTTTAATACATGATTAACTTTAAGCTTATTAGGGATGGAATTCAGCTCTGGATTAAGACATCTAAATTTAGGTTTCAGCTGAGGAGCTAGGTGTCGAAGCTTGCACAGGAGTCAGAAGGGATTTAGGCAGTGGAGCCTAGAGAAAGATTCAGTTCACTTGCTACTGGGTATCCTTCTCAAGGTGGGCTGAATCCATTTGGGCTCACTGGCTGCACTGTCTAGATCTCCTTATACTGTGAAGAGAAGTTTGGATAGTTCACACATCTACAGATAGGCGTTAGTAAGGTATTTTAATCTAGAGCTGATTTCTTTGCTGGTAGTTCCATTGGCTCGGTGGAACCATTTCCATACTTAAAACTTAGGTATGCCAGTGTGATGATACGCTGTAGTGTCACAAAAAGCAGCCATTCTGCTGGAGGGTATCAGCTTTTCAGTTCAGGACTGGTTTGATCATGTGAACTGCTTTGGCTTTGCAAATCAAATTAAACTAGGCTTGCATAAGCTACCTCAATTTGTAGCCTTCAGCCCAGTGGTGATGAATTATCAAGTGTCTGTTGTCCCAGCAAGTGATGGTGTGAGTCTGTTGAAAAGTATTCTTTATTTCTGTCACCAGTACCAGGAAAGTTAACTGATTGTACCATATTCCATTTTAGTGGGTTTAATTTATCTAGGTGAAGGGGGTTTTTTCTTACCCTCTATATAGTTATGTAACTTCAATGTTAATATATTATATAGTCAGGCTATAAGACCAAATACTATGTAAACACTGAAATATCTCATTTAAAAATAAAGATGACTGCTGCTAGCTTTGTCTTTCAATGAAGATCTATTCCAAGGACTTGAAGTCTTCAGAAGTGAGAGTATGGTTAAAGGGAGAAATGTCTTTAAACAAGTATTGTACTTCTGAAGATACCTGGAATTTTCAGTGGTTGCTAAGGTCTTTAATAACTTACTAATTTCTGCTTACTTCTAGTTCAGCATTTCTTTCCTGCTAGCAAAGTCCTACAAAAGTTAACCCCATTAGTGGAGTCAGAGGACTTAAATCACACATCACTGTATCATCCTAAAGACTCCTCTGCTGAACATATGTTGCCTACAAGAAAGAACAGGCTTTATCGCTAGTCTAGAAATCTGTCAGAAACAAAATTGTTAGTGCAGATGAAAAGTGGGTTCCATAACAAGGAATATCTCAGTAGAGTCTATCTGCAGCTTCTTTTTATCAGTAGCAAGAGTGTTCTCATACAGACTCCAGTAGTTGTCTTGACAATCTGACAAAGGGAGAGATCTGGTTCCTCCAATATAAACTTTTCAGTCATGTCAGATCATCCTAAGCAAACAAACAAAATAACCTTCTCTTGCTGAATGTGAACTGCTTTGGTATGGCTATCTTTATAGCTAGAAAGCATTCTCTACGTAAACACTGCCCAGAGTATCTTCTTTCAAAACCTATCAAAGATGCTTGCTGTTTTTAGAAGCATTGATAGTGTGTGCTACAATGTCACACTTGGCTCAACATCAGCCCTCTGTGTTTTATGTAGCTTTGACTTTTTTTGTGCTCTTTTTTCACTCCATATAGAGTACATTCAGTAATCTGATGTCAAAGGAATGTGTGGTAGTTGTAAAAGTGCCAAAATGGGAATTTTGCTGTGGGTAGCTCAAGATCTGAAAAGAAAGCCATCTTAATTTTGTGTTCCAGAAACAGCATCACATCAGAGTTTAGTCTCTGGTTCAATTATTAGTGTCAGCTACTCTGAGTGCACGTTTATTTTACAGATAAATTCTTCAGATTCTCTATTGCTTAAGTCCTCAGCCAGCTCTTCTTGTCTATTCATGCTTAACTCATGTGATTGAATTTTTTTTTTTTACCTGATCTGATTGAAGCAGAGCCTATGCATCATTGTTAAACTAAATGTATGTAATCCATTTCTGTATTAATACCAAAGGCATTCTATCCATGGGATGGGATAGACAAAAATTATTACTAAATGATTTCAATATGAGGTTGTTTGGGATGAAAGACCAGTTGTCTAAACCTCGGCTCTCGGAAATTAAGTAGCTTTAGTTGCCCATCTAACACTGAGAAATAAAAAAAGTATTACAGAAAGTGGTTAGCAAGTTGTTAGTAGAACACACTAATTTCTTAAGCAGAGCTCAGCCATAGCAAAAGGACTCGTGATATCCTGTTTTGCACATGGGTTGCCTGGACTATTTTCTAGACTAATCTTCAGCAATAGCTGAAACTTTAAAGAAAGATTCTTCAAGTACGTAGAGTTTTTTCTGGTTTTTATCATCAGTAAAAGTGGAGTAACTGCAAAAAGCCCCGAAGCATGGCTTCACGTAGTCAGTAAACTTCAGTTATGTCTAACCTGCGGGCTCTGATGTTCTCACCTTTCTTTATTTGCTTTACTCATTAGGACTCATCTGTAAATCACTTTAAGTAGTGTATGTATGTCTGTCTGAAAGTCACTGTGTCGACAGTGAAAAACAGTTTTTGTGCGTTGTTTTTAGTAGCTCAGTGTCTGAACATTAGTCTCATAGCCATCTTATGTTTCAAATGTGATTATCTTTAAATGGCTGACTACCAATGCTTGTTCTTTGTCTCTGGAGGAGGGCATGTCTTGGCACCAAATCACAAGGTGGACATGTGGAAAATGAAAATAATGTGTCCTACTGTATCTTCTGTCCATTTCCATCTGCTGTCAGTCTACTTTGCAGCTAGCCATATAAGACAAATTTTAATATGACCTGCTTTGTGCTTGTTAAGGTCCTCAACAGTCCTGATCCAGCATAGACTTTTGATAGTTTGCCCCATGTTGTGTAACCTATACCAGCACAAGAGCTTTTAGCCTGATTTTGCATATAATATGCAAACTGGTTTGAGTGTTAAATATTTTTTTTAAACTAAATCTACATTGGGATTTGCTAATAGAACTTTTAAGACAGACATTTAGTAATATTTCTGCGAAGGTGCTTTCAAAGGATTAGCCAAGACTAGTACAGGCTGTGTTAAGGAGCAGTTCCAACAATGATATAATAATTTCTTTAGCAGCAAAGCTAAAGGAAAAGGAATACTTTTCTCTTGTACCTGCTTGTTCTTGCTCCCTGTCTGTTAAGCCATGTGAATATTTATAAGGCTGCACTCGGTTGGATCAAAGAGGGGAGCCAAAATTCCTGTCTTCTGATGAGACATCTAACAAAAAGAAATCCTCTGTAACACTCCCCTCATCCCCCAAAATTGCTGCTAATATTATTGAAGTTATTCAGGAGTTTCTGAAGTGGCATCTTGATACTGTAAGAGATTCTAGCTGCTTAAGTCCACTATTATGTTGCCCCCTACATATTGTCAGCACATCTGTTTGTGAGACTGCCTGACAAGTTGGACAAAGGTACACTGCTGAAAAAGTGCCTCTGTTTTTGGTTTGTGAAGGTAGGTTTTACCCAGTCAGTACCCAGATTGTGTTCAACTGCACAGGCAGATGTGCCAGTATGGAGTGGCACAGTGCAGCAATAAAGGGAGGTCAGAAAAATTTTCAGTAGTAATGCTGGCTCAGAGTAATTGCCATCCTTTCAGGCCATGGATTTACAGTTCCCACTAAGAAGAAAAGAAATTGAATTGCTACTTAAATGCAAGTATTTTGTTTATTAAATAAAACCCCAAACACTCATTTGGCACACATCCAAATGACTTGCAGCAGTTTGAGTTCACTCATCTTTTATTTACAAAACTCACAACACAATGTATTAATTATTTTAGTTTTGATTCTAAAACTCTTATTAACAACAGTAACAGCTTTTTGCACCAGCGGTCAACTTTCATTATGTGCTTTCAATTTTAAGAAAGGATTAATTTTTCTTAATATTAAGCGAGCAATGCCAAGAGCAGACTTAACTGAAACTGTGCTGGTTTTAAGTGACACAAATAATAATCACTTTCAATGATTATACATCAAATTGTGCTTTTGCAGAGAGGTTTTGTTCAATTTTGTTTCCATTAAACCAAACCGACCCCAAAAAACTGTTTTTGAGGTTTTTGTTTGGTGGTGGTGGTGGTGTTTGTCGGTGGGGTTTTTTTGTTTGTTTTGTTTTTGTCATGTGCACATTGCTCTGTCTTGATCACCAAATAAACTTTCAGGGAACAGATTGAATTAGAATGTCTTGTGCTGTGTGATATGCAAATTTCAATTTAAAAACAGTATTTGTTACTTAATAAGATTCTGACCACTCTTTTCAGTGCAAGATCAGTGTTACAGGCTACTTACTTTAAGCTCATGCTTCCTTCCTGCCCTTTCTAGAACGGTTTTAGATTACAAGGGAAATATCTATACTTTTTCTTCCTTGATTCTTGAACATAGTCCAACACTCAGCTCATATTCACTCATCTGCAAAATGTTTTGCTGGGATTTGATTTTTGGCTGTCTCACTTGAAATGCTTCAAGAACCATTTTTAAGCAGCACTTACAGCAGTGCTGTGATTGAAGCTATTTCAGGTAGTGAATATAACTGAACACATATCATAGAGTGTGCAGATAGTTCAGATTAAGCATTTGAACATTTAATTGACAGTTATTTGCAGGGAACTTGGTTCTCCTAAGCTGTTTTAATTCAATACAGGATGTCCCACTTCAGTCACTTTTTTGAACTTTCAGTAATACGTTTTTGCAGGACACTGATACTTAAAGAAAATCGTGGTAACTTCATTCCTTGTAACAATTCTGAAAAGTTACACCACTTTCCCTCTCTCTCTTTTCAGAGAATGGACCTTGGAGAATGTCTGAAAGTGCATGACCTGGCATTAAGGGCAGACTATGAAATAGCATCCAAAGATCAAGATTTCTTCTTTGAGCTTGATGTATGTATTTTGTCTTAATGGTGGAGAGAAAGCATAATTTGTGTACCTAGGTGGATAAACTGAGCAACGAAAGTGAAGTTTTGGTACACACAGAAAGAAAGCTTTTGGAAAGTGATTTTATAGAAAGAGGCAGAGAAATTGGTGGCACAGTTACATAAAAGACACATGCCTCTGATTATACGCGAGTATTTAATTTGTATTGGTAGTCATCTCTAGGTAGAACTGTTAACAGCCTTCCACAGAACAAATTATCGTAAATGTGGATGCTGTCTTAGTGTTAACAAATAGCAAGCAAATGCTAAGGCTGTGTATACTTTGAAGAAAGTCTTAAATTTTATACTTATTGAAGAAAGTAATTATTTTGTATTGTGGATAACAAGTCATATGCTCTGTCTCAGTACAGCATAGTTTGAGTAATATGGCTTTGAACTCCCAACTAGGAAGTTAGCCTTCACTAGGACAAAAAGGTTTGGGGTTCTTTGTTGTTGTTTGGAGGAATGGTGTTAATATGCTGAATAGCTTAAAACTCTAGTGAAAAAAGTTACGGTATCGCATGTGTTGTCTGGGTGAGGTGAACCTGAATATCCTTTGAAGACTTTTAATGGATGTTAGAGATGCTCACTACTTCTTAGAGAAGATATAAGACGGATTCATTTCCAAATTTCTGCAAAACCTATGACAACGTGTAGACTATGATTTTTAAAGTGTTGTGTGTTAGTATATGTGATTAGTGACCATAAAACTGCTGGATTACTGTTTTACAAAGCTTTCACTACTAAAAACTTAGAAAAATTAAGTCTTAATAAACCTGGAAGGTGTTAAAGCTAATGAAATACTCTTGACAGCATTGATCAGTGTTCTTATTGATGCTTTAGGCGATGGACCACCTGCAGTCATTTATTGCAGACTGTGACAGGAGAACAGAAGTGGCTAAGAAAAGACTAGCAGAAACCCAAGAAGAGATCAGTGCTGAAGTTGCAGCTAAAGTAAGTCTGTAAAACTGGTTACTGAAGTCTCTTTGAAGGTCTGTTTTTCTAAGGAGCCACCTTAAGGCTTGGCAAGCTATCCAATCTGAGAATTCATACTGAGGAGGAGAAAAAAATAAGACTTTTTTCCTCTATCCTTCCTAAAACTGCCTTGAAAGCATGGAGGGAACACAGGAAAGAGTTCTTTCTGATATTCTTGAGCTCAGGAAACTTGACTCTCTGTGATACCATGCCATACAAATGTTAGTAATTCTTACACTTTTTGATCAAAACTTCATCCATAAAGTAAACAAAATTTGATGTGCTTTTCTCTAGGTCTTCTAACTGAAAAAAAACTTCTATCATTCTTCTGCACATACATGCACGTGGTAGGAGGAACAGTTGTACAAATGTTAATTTTGCAAGACTTTATGGTATAGGCAACAGTGTGAATTATTTGAAGTTTCTGAACAAAATCCTGCTCTGAAGTTAGTACATAGACTTGGTAACTAAGCCTTTCTCTGCGTGTTTTTACGTGAGGCGACTTCTGTTTCACGTTTACCTGGAGAAGTTATCTCTGCGTGTTTCTTTTAATTCTATCCTACTGATTTTTGCATATAACAACTCAGTCATAGTTCAGATTGTTTTCCATAATTAAAAGCATTCCTTGTGTTAAGCCTTTCCTGGTCTTTCAAGGCTGAAAGAGTTCATGAATTGAATGAAGAAATTGGGAAACTGCTGGCCAAAGTAGAACAACTCGGAGCTGATGGGAATGTGGAAGAATCTCAAAAAGTAATGGATGAAGTGGAGAAGGCTCGGGTAAAGAAGAGAGAAGCAGAAGTAAGTTGAATGTGTAAGGCTTGATGGATGGAGAGAGCAGGGTCCAATATTAAATTGGTATACTCCTATACTATTAAAGTCATGCTCACTTCCACGGATGATGCGTTTATCTTAGTTTAGCTGTATTGGCCAGTTGTATCTGTGGACGCTACAGTTGTGTCTGTGTTTGTTGGACTGACTTATCTTGTTGGGTCTCACGGCTCTTGCTGTGGCAACTCTGTTGTGCCTCATGGTGTCCTGATGTGGCTCGTACTGGAAAGCTTCAGTGAAGTGAACCATTGTCTTCACTGAAAGGTGATTAGTCAATGGCAAGTCAAAACTGTCCTTTTTGTAATGTTCAGGTGGGCGAACTCACCAAGAGCTTTTCCATATGGTATTTCACCAAGGTACTTAAATTTATAGAAACAAACATCTGCAGTTGCTTTAATTATACCAGAGGGGTTGCTGGCAGTCTTGTTTGCCTGTCATCTGAGTGTCTGTAGATAAATTTTGTTCATGTGACTTGTTTAATTAGAGTCTAAAATGGAGGTAGATTTCTCAAGAAACTATTGCTGTTTTAAACTGGGTTCAGAATTAAAACTGGTGCAATATATTCGTAATATGTTAACACAGTAATTGTAGTGCTAACGTGTATTCATTTTTGCATATGAAATAGTTGTTCATCCTTCTAAGTAGTATGATCTTAAGTAAAGGTAGTAATCACCCCACTTTGTTTAATTTGCAAAACCAGTTGCTGTTGTCCTGCTTTTAAGTATGTCCAGTCTTCAAAATAAGGAACCTGCCTTGTATCTTAATGAGAGAGTTGATTTATGAATAGTGTGAATTAATTAAAGGGTGTGCTGGTATACATTGAATTCTGTTACCTACTTGCAGCATATCTTTGGTAAAGTGTTATATTTGTATTTCTGTGCATTGAGAAGTAACAGTTAGCAAACTGCTTCTTGGTTTTGTTTTTTCCTAGGAAGTATACAGGAATTCTATGCCTGCCTCCAGCTTTCAGCAGCAGAAGCTACGGGTTTGTGAAGTGTGCTCAGCTTATCTTGGTCTTCATGACAATGACCGACGACTTGCTGACCACTTCGGAGGAAAACTACATTTAGGATTTATTGAAATAAGAGAGAAGCTTGAGGAACTCAGGGTAAATCATTGTTACATTTTTGTGTGTGTATATGTGTGTGCTCCTACTTAATTATTTACCAGGCAACCTTAATGGAATATTTATTTCTGGGCATGTGAATTTTTTTCATATTACTTTAAAGTACAGGATTTCATTAGTCTACAAAACACTAAACATTCAAAGTTAATATCAGTTATCTGGATAATTCAATTAGATGACCTCTTTTGCACTGAGGTACATTAAAACACATATTCAAAGTAATGCATCTTGGGAACAAAGAGCGCGATTCCGCTTGTAAAATGGAGAACTGTATTTTGAACGACAGTGATCTTGAGACATATTTAGCACTCATAGGAGATCATAGAATGGTTTGGGTTGGAAGGGACCAACCGTTGGAAGCGTTGGAAGATCATCTAGTTCCAACCCCCCTGCCATGGCCAAATGATACAGCCAAATGAATGAGATAGCCAAATGAACTTTATTTTAGCCAATCGATTGGCTAAAAGTAATAATGAGACTCTCGAAAGTACAAGAACATGTAGTGGGCCTGAGTGATATTTTTTTTATTTTGTTAGAATAGAATGTTAATAAGGCTGGTGTTAAAATCCTCATTTTTGATACAAGTACGTAAGGAGGATGATAACACGTGGTAAAGTTTTTTTGAAAAGATCTACAAAAATGTTTGGAACTCAAACAGCCTGCTGTATGGTGAAAGACTAAAATTCAATTTGTTTATTTTATCCGGACAGAGATTAGGAGGTGACTTTCATTCTATAGGTACCAACAACTAAAGAAGATTTTTATTTTTGAGTAATTTTTGAAGGCTTTTAAGCTTAATTGACAATATATGAAATAAGTTCCAACAACTCAAGGCTGTAGCTATCAAGAGTGAGAATACAAAAAGATGTATAACTTGAAGTCAGACTAGCCATAAAAATCATTGTTACAGGGAGGTTGCATGTTCTCTGTAGCTTGAAGATTTGAAATCAAGTTGGAATATTATCCTAAACCACACTATCTTGACCAGAAATAGTGTGCTAGAAGAAAGACTTACTGAAATTATATTCTAGACTTCTGGTATTCAAGAGGGTGGATTTGGATACTGATGTGATTCATGATCTTAATATGCAAATTATGGACTTCAAGGCTCAATTAAGCTTTTAACTGTAGAAATCACTAAAGACAATAGCTAAATGAGTTGAAGCCCTAAAAGCAGAAAATGCTGTTACTGAGTTTGAGTAAATTGGCTTGGTTTATATTTCATAATATTCCAGCTGTCTTGCATGGATACCGTGACTTACCCTTTGGAAAGCCCAACTCTTTCCGTTGACTATATTAGCAATTCAGGCTCCTAAATATAGCTGCTGTAACTTAAACTTTAGATGCCTAGAATAGATCATGTGTGCTTCCTCTCATCCCGCCATGAAATTATGGAAAAAGTCACTTGAACAAGAAACCTTGATTGTAGTTAAATTACTGATACTGTACAAGGAAGTACAGATATAATTTGACAGAAAGGGTTGATATAACTGATTATTTACACCATTTGGAAAAAAAATGCATGGATATCTATTTCACATTCCCAAAGCATCAATAAAATAATCTTTTGAAGTACTTCGCTAACAAAAAAAGAAAACAATAACTATCCCTCCTTCCTCAGAGCTCTCCTCAGAGATCTAATCAAGATGCTGCTGGGGCAATTCCACATCTCAGAAGAAGGTCTTTACAAAGAGTTGAATTTCTTGCATCATGTCCAGAAGGTGGCGAGACTTGGGTTTGGCCAGATCTCCAGTTGTGAGTTCCACATCTGAGGGCCCTCTACTGAGCGTGCCTTGTCCCCAGTAGTAGTGAGTTCAACCTGGGGGCTATCAGCTGAAGCATCCTCACTAATTATATGTCTCATGTTCACAATACAGAAACAAGTAGCCTCAAAACTAGGTATCAGCCCAACCAAGTCCTTTAAGACTAAGGATTTCTTTATGTCACAGTGTAGCTGAAGGAGTTAATAAAACAATTAACTCTCCCAGTTCTGATTCTGTTCTGTCTTTCCCCAGTGGCCAAAATATGATAGGATTGGCATGGAAACTCTCACACTAAAGGCATCGCTTACTGCTCTGAATTCCCCTTTGTGAAAAACTTAATATAACTCTACATATTTCAGGTCTTCGTGTAACACCCACCTATTTGCTGCAGCTCTTCTGCAATAGCTTCTGTTTCTTGGAGAAAAAAAAAGTATATATACTGAGGAAGAGAGAGGGAATAATATACACAAGGGAAAGGGAATATACATGAAGGAAAGAACTAAATATTAACTGTCTAGATTATTTTTATAGCACCTTCATCTGAGAAATTTTGAAATGTAACTTAATGAATATATTCCTTTGCTTTTAGAGGATTGTGGCTGATAAACAGGAGAAACGAAATCAGGAACGTCTGAAACGTAGAGAGGAGAGGGAAAGAGAAGAAAGGGAGAAATTAAGGAGGTAAGGATCTATTTTAATTGCATATACATAATGACCTATGTAAGTTTAATGGGAAAACTATGATGTAGTTCATATACACTTCTAAATCTGCAGAATCACAATAGTCTGCATTCCTTGGAAACTTAAAGGTATTGAGAGTGGATTTCATGTCTAACTCTTAAAACCTGAATTGTTTTCATAGAAAGCCCTTTTAAAAACTACAGATAGAAATGTCTCTATGTATTTGAACAAATGGCCTTTAAATGAGAGAATTTTCAGGTGTGTACCTTGTTTTGAGACCTGACAGATGTGAGGTTATGCACATGTGAGTTTCTGACATCTGTTAGATATTAAATATTTTCTTTATAGATGTTAGAAATTTTCCTTATTCAAAGTAGTTGAACATGTGACTTAGGAAAGTAATTACCTGTTCTTCTGTGAAATAGTTGCTTCTAGGCCTTGTGAGGCTAGAGTGGAATGGAATCTGAACTGCAGTTCTCTTGACATGTCGGCTTCAGAGGTTAACAATGTAAATTTTGAAACCTGTTGCAGTCTGATAATATGTGCCTGACAAGAAATGAGGAAGTACTGACTTGAACTGTAATCTTTTTCTGTGAGAGGAGTGGGAATAAAAAAAGCAGATTAGCTATGCTTTTGGGTCTGTAGTATGGTCAGCTCAAAAATAAATTAAAAACCCAAGAAACACAAAACAATTGTCAGAGGGGTGTGTTTGCTGGTAAATATGTTAGAAAGATGTTAACATCGAATAAAAGGCCTTTAAATAATTGACAGTAAAATATGAAATACAATAACAGGTCAACTAGTTTGGTTTATTGTTACTAAATTGTACTTTACTTGATAATAAGATTCGGTGAGGAAAAATTGATTTTACTATTTTCCATTTGTTTCAGGTCCAGATCCCACAGCAAGCATACCAAAAGGTACATAAATCTGCAGACAAGGAATACCATCAATGAAGCCAGCCTTTCACAAGTGGAACATTATAAGTTTGTCTACCACTATTAGTTTAAGATGTCCATTTTTACAGAAGCAGCATTCTGTTGTGTAGTCATCTCTGTGTGTTTATACAGTATTTGTCATGCTACAGAGTTTATGTGTGTATGTCTATTTTGTGATTACTACAATGCAACTTTTTGTCTCAAATAACGTTTGGAACACAGAGAACTGCTTTTTCTTCAAAACAGAAACTTGTGGTTAATACCTTCTGGTGAAAACCCATGTTTTTAAAATTCTAAACACCAGGTTAACTCTCAACAGGTGGCCCATCAATAGTATGACTTTTCTTCCTAACCTACACAGTTGAAGGTCACCAGTGAGGTATTACTGCAAAGTGATTTTAAAAAAGAAAATAATGAATTTGTACAGTGTTTGTACACAACTTCCAAACTAATTTTATTGTGATAGCTATGAGGAAGGATATAGTCCTGTTTTCTCAGAACATCATAATACATAGGTTCTGGCAGATGATCCCTATTGCTGCATCAGAGTTCCACATCTTTGCCTGATAAAGATGAAGATTTTAAAATTTTAAAAGTAGGGTTTTTTCCATATTTTTAATTCTTTTCAGAAGCCTGAATTGGCTATGTATGTATGTATGTAACCATACATACAGTCATGAATTAACTGTAAAATTGTCTGCATTAGTCGCAAAGGAGTTTGTAGGATTTCTGATGTTGCTTTCCCCTCTCCCCTAGCACTTTGCCTGTGCTAGGACGATGCAATAGTGCTGAATACTGCAGACCATTTTCTATACAGATGTGCTTATGCATAGAGTGCATAATATTCAAAGTACACTGATAAGAGTAGCTAGGTGAATGCAATGTCTGGTTTAAGTTCTTTCTGTTCCTAGATCTAGGTCCCGAGATCGCCGCAGACATCGATCTCGCTCAGCCTCCCGGGAACGAAAGAGAAGAACTCGCTCCAAATCCCGTGAGAAACGCCATCGTCACAGGTCTCGCTCTAACAGCCGCAGCCGGAGTCGCAGCCATCATAGAAGCAGGCATAGTTCCAGGGAGAGAAGCCGAGAACGCAGCTCCAAAAAGAGGTAAATGTTGGCCTAGAAATAAATGCCTTTTCCTAGATGCATGGTGAGAATTTTCACATTAAATTGTTTACGTTTACCTCTTAGTAATTTAAAGACATTTTGAGACTATCTCAGATTTCAGTTACACCTTTAGCATTTTTATGATTTGACGTACAGTAGTGATTTTTTTTTTTTTTTTAATAAAAATAATAGGGTTATGTATTATTTCTGTTTTGGAGGAGTTGGTGTCAAGATGATAATACTACCAGCTTCCTGCCGTGCAGACAGCGAAACAGTTGATCTCCATTTGAACCCAGGGATATCAGCAGTTGTCTTACTGTCATCCATTTGGTTTTTCACTTGGGCTCTTGTTCCCAGCACTGGAGCCCATCTGTTGTGTGCTGCGCCAGATAAAAAAAAGTTTAGATACGCCTGAAAATAAACTTGTGTTGCATCTGAAGATGTTGCTTTGCAAGGAAAGTCACTCAACACCTCATTGAGGGATTACTGCAGAGAGCAGTCTGGGGCTGTTGCTTTTAAATGACTCAATTGCTGTCTGCTCCTGGGGATTTGTTGGCTTATTTTAGATGAACGAGGTAAACATAATTTAGAAGAGCGTTAGAATTACACAACAAGGCCTCTGGTAGAGAAGTCTGCTCATAACCAGGATTCCTTTCTTGTACAGGTCAACCACCGAGTGCAGTACAGTGGACAGGGTGCCCCATCTTAAAACCCTGACAGACTGTCAACTTGCAGGAAGAGAAAAAATCTGTTTTTGAAGTGGCCACATGTGCAGAGTTTATAATTCAAATGATTTTTAGGATTTAAATCACCAAGGATGGAGAAATACACGTTGAATGTGTTCAAGTTATCTCATGGGCACTTTGCCCTAAAAATGAGCTTTTTTTTTTCTTCCAGGTGACTGTAGTCCCATTGTGTTCTGTAAAAGAGCGTAGAAGACAGGGTTGGTCCAAGTCTTTTGTTTCCTCCTTTTTGTTGCAGATGGATAAAACTTAAATGTCCAGCACTATAGTTGATATAATCAGTAGTGACTGGTACTTAAAATTCTTCAGGGTGTTCTTTAGTGTCCTAAAGTCAACATTTTGGACTTGGCAATTTCCATCTTGATTGTAGCCTGTCATCACAGTTATCCTAAAGAGCCTGCCTCTTCAAGGTATTCACAATGACAGATCAGTAAATCTTCAAACCTGCAGTTTTTCAGTCTTAAAATAGACATTCTCCTTTGAATCAACACATTTGTTAACTTGGATGACCCAATGTCTAGAGCATATTCTCAAATTGCCTTTAATTCTTCAACTTAGAAGTTGGAGAATTCCATTCCAGATTCCGTTTCAGTCCTTCAGAGAAAACTATACTGATTGATTGTTGCAGGATTCTCATTGTAGTTGTTCAAACTCTCCAGTATGATTCACACAATGCAGATGATGCATTGTCTTCTGTATGTTGGCAGAGAAATATGTAGGAACAAGGAAATGGTGTGGACCATTGGTGGTATCCATATAACAGTAAACCTGTCAGTCTCAGCTGCCAAAGGTGAATTGAAAAAGCACAAGGTGAATTGAAGATGAAGTCGGTGTGCTTTTCCAAGATGCTGTCAAAGGATAAGCCCTTCAAGCTTTGTTTTGTGTTGAATGAGTTAAAAATATAACATACTTCAGGCACAAGATTTAAACTTTATGATACTCAGTACTGGAAATACTGCTTCTGATGCAAGTTCCTGCCCTGAAGTATCGAGACATACCTGTGTTGGAAGAATCCTTGGTACAAATAAAAGTTTGGCTTACTGTTAACTTGAGGAAAAAACTTGCTGTGCCATCATTAGCAACTCATACCTCTTACTTCTCTGAGGTCAAGCAAAATTTTTGCTCTTAATGTATATTGTGTTTTCAAGAGACTAAAGAATCTTTAGAGCTATGATCTTGCTGCACTGAGACCAGGATAGCTGTTGAACTTGCAGCCAGGCTGGATACCTCCTTTTTAGAGATGTCCTTGTAGCCATTAGAGCTGCTTTTCATTTGAATGTGGAGAAGTCTTTGTTGAATACATACCGCTGTTGATGCCAGAATCCAAATTAAACCCGAACTTGCAGGCTTAAATGTATTATACTTCCTTGTCTCTTGAAGAACTCTTTTTCTAGACCGGGGGAGTACTCGTTGGCAAATCCCGTTTTTTAAATACTCTTTTTTGAGGAATTTCTTAAAATCCTGATAAAAAATACTTTTATTCAAGCCTGTCTTCCTTAAGCTCAGAACATTCAGTTGTCCAAGGAATTCTGACCAAGAATACTCTGGAAAATAAAAGACACACTCCAGTAAGTTAACGTCTTCAGGAAGGAGTCATAACCTTTTGGTTTTGAATAACCAAATAAATTCACATCTAAGGAACATGGTGCTTTTACCAAACTCTTGCAGAAGCGCGGAGCATGACACCAGAAGCCACAGAAAGATGGCTGAAAGCTGCAGCAGTGACAGCCCATGGTGCCACTAATTCTAGGGCCTTAAGTGTGGAGTTGTGGTTGCTGTGTGGAACGTGTTGCATAAGTTTCTGTTAACCTAAACCCTTCAGTGTGATTTTTTTGGGCTTGGTTAAAGTAACATAAAATACAGTTATTGTAGGCTGCTGAATCCTGCTGTAAAAGCTGTTTATGTGTCTGGGGTTTTTTCAGCTTTCATCACATCCCTTATGGCTTCAACATGGAAGCATACAAGACAGTTAGACTCCTTACTGGAAAAACTCTTGATGTGCTTCTCCTGGAAGTCATTTTGCCGTTTTGTCCTGTATAATAACATTATCATAGGCAAACATGTGCTGGGTATTATTGTTTGCAGCAAACCATGCAGTTTCTTCTGGTTTTCCTGTCCACCCTTCTTCACAAAGTATTTTCCAAACAGCTTTTCACATAAAATGAAAAGCTGCCACCTCTCAGATGCTTCTTTATTCTGAAAGTAAAGGTATGTTTATATATCTGAGAAAATTCTACAAATACATAAATTTGTCTGACAAATGGGATTTCTTTAATCTGTAATCATTCACCCTGTGAAAAGGTGGATAGATTTAAGGCTCTTAATGGCTGGGATCTCATTTCAAATTTATTAATATAAGGAGCAGACCTCCACACTGTGGGTACAACTGAACGTGTACGAAGTATCTGGCAACAGTAGCAAATGTGTCTAAGATAATGGGAACCCATCTGGTAATAACAGCAATGTACCTAAGGTAATAGAAGCCCTAGGTTTACCTGGGCTTGGATTACCAGCTTCTCAAGAGCAGGTCTAAATCAAGTCTCACTTCTCCTTGCTGTTAGCTATAAGTTCCAAGTAACTAAAATGAATTATCTTTCATCTCATTAGAAACAGAGTATGTAATTTGTGCTTCTTGATTTGCAACGAGAAAGTGAAAGTTTGCAGTTAGATGTTGAGATGTGTACTCAATGATAAGATCAATCATGACGGCAGAGCTAAATGTGGGTAAATTGAGAGATGGTTGTGTCAGTATGCTTGAGCCCACTTACAAGAATTCATGTGACAAGGACTAATGTACTTGCATACAGACATTATGTGGACTAGTACCTGAAGTCATAGGATGGGGCTTCATTTCACCTGGCTTTATATGACTAGGTCAGATGTAAATCTCGTGTCATTAGACTCATCTGACATAATTTTGTGTCTATTTTAAGATGAGAAAAATCATGCCTTAAAGTGTCTATTTATTCTGCTGACTGTTAAGGAAATCTGGCTGATTAGCTTAGATGTCTACACTGCAGACATTTAAAGCTGTGTGAGATCCCACTCTTAGCATTTAGACGATTTTTTTTAAATATCCTTCAGATCCTGGTTGAAAATAGAATATTCTATCCCTATGCTAATTCTCTGCTGTGGTAGAGAGTACAGACTTTTTTTCCTTTTTCTTCCTTGTCCTTTTTAAATTTTCTGGTGGGTTTTTGGGGTGTTGGGGTTTTTTTCCTTTTCTTTTGAAGAGAAAGCTGGGGAGGGAGCACAGACCCATTTAGTCAAACATCTTACCCCTTGGAAGGTTTGAAACTGTAGCTACATCTTTCCCTGCTTTCCTGGATTTGACTGGCTGCTTTAGGATTTTCCCAGACTGCCAAGGCTGCCCTAGGATTTTTGTCCAAGGCTACTTAGGTATAGTTTTTTCGTCCTCAGACCCAACACAGACATCCACAGATACTGTCTTGGAACCAGTATCACATATTATAACGTGATTCATAGTTGGTGAACATGATAGTGTGGATGTTGCCCACATATCTGGTGAAGGGGCCGGTTTCTGCTGAAGAATCTACTTAATCAGTTAGGAAGTAATGCTTTCTGAGCATTCTAGGTAACATAAGTAGAATAGAGGTTCTGATTCTAAAGGCTATGCCTTGCCCTTGAGAAAGGCAGGAATGATATTTTACGTCTAAGTCTTCTGGTAGTAATACTGCTTGCTAAAGCAATTGTATAAACTTTCATGTCACAATGCTGTGATTCATTAAAGCCAGTCTTCCTTCTTGTCAGCTGATTAGGGACTCGTGTAAAGAAATGGGACGTCTGGACAAATGTATCTTGTATTCCCCCAGAAATGCGTTGAATGAAAAGCCAAAACTGTGAATGCCATCATGTCCTACCTGCCTGCCTATTCTAGGATTAATTACTAGAGTTAGCCTGAGTCAGCCAGTTTGGAAGTGTCATTACTTCTGCAGGGGACTTGCAGCACAAAATACTTGTGAAACAGCTATACCAACTCCAACAGTAACTTATTTGACATGTAACTCCTTTTCTTATTTGACATGTTGTTTGTGGAATAGGAGTAATGCCTGTGGATCTCAGTGTTTGCAAATACTAAGTCTTGCAGAACCCTACACTGTAGGGAAAGTAATCTTTCCAGCTGAGAAACTAAAATGAAAGGTCACTTTTTTGTAAGCTTATAAAAGGAAATTAGTGCAGGAGCATTTTGCAGACTCCAGTTCTGAAGCTTTGAAGTAGTGACAGTAACTTTCTGTTAGTGGAAAGAGTAGTCTCCCTGTCCAGTACACCAGACTTTTTGATTAAGAAATTAGTGGCTAGCTTTATAGCATGCTGTTAAGGTTTTTCTGTGAAAGTATGTATTAGATTCTTTTATGATTGCAGTACATCTTAAAATTAATTTGTGATGTTTTTCAACAACAGGTTTAAGTGTGCTCTGTGATGGAATGTAGAGGAGGATGCCTAATCCATTTTTTTTCAATACAAGTAGCTCATTTAATTTAAAACTATGTGGATTGTTTAACAGAACAGCTCTTTTCTGGCTCCATTGTAATGGTTTTGGAAATGCTTGTTATCATGTAAAACATCTTAAAAAAACACCACCCCAAGACTGCAAAATCTCACAAGGGATAATTCTTCTAACAAAACCTAATTGTAGCACAGATTCTAGATTTGTTTTTTATTTGTCATGTAATAGCCTCATTCCAGAATTACACAAGTTAGTTTTGCCCTACTTTTAGTCAAACTCTCATTTTTAAACACGCTTTTAAGTTTGTAATTTATACGTCTGAGATGTAGTCTCTAGCTTGAGAAGAATGTCTAGCCTACACTTGAGAAATTTCAATTAAACTTCTGTTAAAGCAAGCTTGAGGGTGGAGGTTGAAAATAAGAGTGAAGCACATTGACCTTAATCTGGGCTCTGTAATAAATGTAGATTAAATTCTGCCTCTATCAATATTTGTCTTTTGAAATTGGAAGTAGGAAAGGGAGAAAAGTAGAATGATTTCTGTCTTGTCATACACTTCTGCTTATATAAATCTGAAGTTGGTTGGACAAAGAAGAAAAATACAAACTCAAAATGCTTTTTGATAGCTACAGATCCATGACTGACTTGAATTCTCAAATTTACTGCACTTTTCAGATCCTCAAAAGAAAGATCTTCCAGAGACAAAGAACGTTCAAGAGACCGTGATAGAACATCACGTGATAAAGATAGAAGCTCGAGAGAGAGGTCACCGCGAGATTTCAAAGACAAGAAACGTTCTTATGAAAGTGCTAATGGCCGATCAGAAGACCCGAGGAGCTCAGAAGAGCGTGAAGCAGGGGAGATATAACTGGCTGTATATTCACCTGATCTCTAGCTTCCTATGGAGTTGCATACTATGGTTTAGTTTACAGTTGTTCAAAGGGACACCAGTGAGCGGTTCCAGACACTGATCCAACTAGGGTAGATGTACAGTATATAAAAGTGGTTATAACCAAGTCAGAATTAAACCCCATCAATTAATGATGCCTAAAGCTGGGTCCTGGACTTCCACCAAGTTGTAAAACTTTTCTGAAAGATTTCTCTTTATTCAGGACAACAGTTTTATGTACCAAGATGCAGATCTCAATGTTTTTAATCTCCTTTCCAATACAAGTTAGTGAACAAATTATATTGTACTACTTGCCTTGGGTGCTTTTGAACCTTTATAAATTCTCCAATTCTGCTCCAGTCAAAACAGCAGCATTGAAAGGTTGTATTTTGGGGGATTTTTTTGTTTGCTTTTTTTTTTTTTTGTAAGAGGGTGGGTGGATGGATATTAACTTTTACTCTAAGGCTATGTTCCCAGTGGTTTTTTGTTTTGTTTTGTTTGGGAACCTAGGAGTTGATTACAGTGGGAGCATATAGACAGGAATGTGTGCTGGAGAAAGCGGAAATGTCTTTTTACAGTGCCTATTTAGACTTGGAAATTGAACAGCTGTTGCATTACATCTTTTTTTTATTTCTACTTAATTTTTGAAATCAAAGCCAGTCCCATATCTGTACCATTTGATTGGTATGTGTTCAATATATTTGTTTTTTTCCATAAGGACTCTTTCTGCTTTTTCTTGTGGGGTGTAAATGGCACATCCTTAATTGTATTAAAAACAAACAAAAAACCAGCAACAACAAACAAAACTTAAGAACAAAAATAAAAAAAATAAAAAAGGAAACCACATTGTCCAATAACTTAACAAGGATATACTGGTCTCTTAAGGTGGTTACTTAGCAGGTCAGTCATTTAAAAACTAACATTTGGTTATTAAGTTTAACATGCATATGTGCTCTAGGAGAAGCAGTCTTTCTGATTAGTCCTGACTGTCCTAAGATCTTCAAAGGCAAAAACACATGGAATTCATCATGATAGTGACAAAGCCACTAACTCCTTAATTACTTCAATTTCAAAAAGCAGTATTTAATTTAGGTCCAAGCTGCCGTAACGTAAAGGGGTTGCTGTCAATTCTATCAGATTGAAAGTGCTGTGGGGCATATAAATTATTAAGATATGCCCTACCCTCACACAGAAGAATCTAGAGATTGATAAGTTCTCCTTGAGATAACACCACTGAGTTACTTAACAGCGATGCTGAAGAGCAGTGTTTGTAATGATTTTTTGGCATTTTCAGCAGGTTCTGCAGACTACTCTGTATCTCCCATGTCCAAGTGCCTCTGTAGGCCCGCTAATCATTGGCGTATAATATCACTGTAGATTCACTGTGTGCATTTCTTCCCCAATGTCTTCTCTGTAGCTTCTTCAGTATGGTCAGAACACGTGGGTGAAATTCCAACAGAGTAGATAATTCAGCAGTGTTTTGGCTGGCAGTGAAAGCTACAACAGGACCTCTACTTCTCAGCAAGGACTTGTATCCAGTGTAGCACATACCCTCCACTCTGAATTCATGTCTTTTTAAGCTCCCAAAGAAATACTGTAATAATGATGGCTAACTACTTAACACTTTTTTTTATTTACCCATTTGAAATCTGAACATGAGTTTCCTTTCTGGGAATGCTTTATGATTTCCTGCATGGCCCAGCTGGGTGATGAGTGTAAGTTACCAGTGTTTGTCCCTCTGGTATGAGCACACTGTGTAAGTGCTTGCTAACATCTATTGTCACACCTTTGTTAATGGAGTTGTAGTTGCTAGTGTGACAAAATGTAGAACAGTCATTTCTAGATGCACCTTGCATAGCATAATTGCCAGTGAGTGGATTGTTAACTCCTTTAGAATTCCTTTCTGGAATAAAAATGTTCCAGAAATACTGAGGACCTGTCTCCCCCTGCAGCCAGCAACTAGAAATCTTGTGGTGTTAAAAGGGGAGGGGAGAATTGCATACTGTGACAAAACGCTGCTTAGACTCCTTACTGGCATATTCTGGATAATATGCCATTGATTTTACAAATGGCTTTTAAATTTAATTATAAAAGGGTGATTGGATTTGAGCCTTTCCTTATTTATAGATTTTCGTGGGGTGGTGAGCTTCATAATATCCAAATACCACACCAATATTAAACAGAAGGTAAGTCTTGCCTCTGGTATCCTGATAATCTAAATTGCATGTGGAAATACACGTCTCGTGTCTGAAATGAGGACCAGAGTGCACTTAGGAAGAGAACTGAATTAAAGCGATTGATGAAACATGCTACTTCTGATGCAAGAGATGTGGAACATCTGTCAGAAAGGGAAGACTGCTTTATTGGTTGTGCCTTAGTAAGTAAGGGTCTTCCACCCTTCCATCAGAACCAAGCTACCTTAATTTCCAGGAGCGTGAAACAGGTACTCATCACCCGCGTATTTCCTGCTGCACAGCTGAAGAGGGGTATTGGCTGACATTCGTTTGCGTGGTCAAAATTATTATCAAAGGGATCTGGGAGCAACAGATCTCTGTCCATCTCTGCTGCATCATATAACAGAAAGAGTTTTGACACTGATCAAATAGTTTGGGCTTCATTACTTCTGGTGTAGAACCAGAGCATAAATACAATGGCAAAATCATTCAGAAGATGAAGCTACTCAACCCACATCCTGTAGAGATGGGTGGACTAGCTTTACATCACACTAAGCAGCATCTGCGCACGCTGTAGTTAGAACTTCCCCACCCAGCCTGTTTGCCCAGCTTTTTTCTCCCTTCGGTTGCTTGTTCAGCCATTGATGCTTAAGAGGGGGAGAGAGGCGGAGGTGGGGTGCTTAACCCACTGGATGGGGGATGCTGCTTTGCAGTAACATGTCACTGGCAGCACGTGTGGTGGTGTGAACTGCTGCTACTTCTTTGCGAAGAGATCTCACAGATCTGCAGGTCCGTGAGAGGGCCTGAGTGCTGAGAGTGCTCAAGAGCATTCCTGTTTGAGGCAAATACCTTCCCTGTCCTGCAAGGAGGCTGACTGCAGCCAAGAAGGGAATGGACCACCTGAGGGAACACGAGGATGCTGTAGCTGAGCATCGCTTTGAAGTATTGCTGACACAGTTGTAGCTCCATGGCAGTTTTTATCAGACTGCAGGTGTGCAAATTGAACGAAAGTAGTAGATTATTTCATTTAAGTGTTTGAAATGCAGTAAGCCTGCAAGTGCTTCTCCTGTATCTCAGAAAACTCTCACTCTGAATTAGTCAGGGGAGCATAAAACAGGAAGACATTAAGCTGGTAAGCAGCTAGAGGATGGCACATCATTACCAGAACTGAGGTCCTCTCCTGAATGTGTATGAGTTGCTTTTCCTGCTGGAGCAGGAGGAACCATACAGTAAAACAGTGACACTTCCAAGCAGGGAGGTGCTTGGCTGATACAGCCGTTCCGCATTACCCACTGTCAGACTTGCCAGTGAAGCTGAGGCTGTTCCTGTCTGTCCTCTTGCCTTCCATCAGGTAGTGAACCTGGGATTTACCCTCCTGTTGCTACAGCGCCAACCCCAGCCCTGGAGTCCATCTGTCCACCCCATCTATCTTGTACCAGTTCATGCCTTTGAGGCAGCTTCCATCCTTCCCCAGGGGCAGAGGGAGAAAATAGTGCACTGACTCCCTAGGCCAATGCAAACGAGTGACTGTGGTAACCTTAAATAGCCTTGGGGCAGGGATTAGCTATTTAGCTGAAGGGGCAATGGTGGCAACTTATCCTAAGACACCTGGGGCCAATGCAAGACTGCTAAGGGCATGGGTGGGTACAACTAAATGAACAGTTTTAGCTATGGGAACTTCAGTATCACAACAAGAAGTTTCTGTGGTGCTGGAGATGATGAGATGTGTGTGCTGTCTCCTCCGTGACTGTTAGGGATCCAAGCAGATTGCAGTTACAGTCAGTGTTAAACAAGGTGTAAATGCAGAATGAGTTACGTGCCAGCAGTGATGGCGGTGTGCAGTGTGTTCCATAAGGGTCTGCAGCGCCTCATAACACACACACGCAGAGTTTACTATTCTCCATCCCACCTTGCTCAGTATGGTTGTCCTTTGTTCAGCAAACAGTAGAGGTTAGTTTCTCCTGATGCAGTGGCTTATAAAAAGTGTTAATGTGATCTTCATTCAGTCCTGTATGGTTCTTGCTCTTTGTTTTTTGTTTGATCACTTTTTTTTTTTTTTTACTCGCTTCTCAATAAATTCTTGCACTGTTACTACTGATGCAATTCTTTAATTCTTTTCAGTAAGACCTGGAGATCTGGCTTTCACTGCAGCCTGCAAAACTGGGAAGCAGTGGACTGCTGGGCAGGGGTTTCCAGCAGCTGGAAATGCAGGTGAAGAGAGGAAGAAATGTTTGTTTCTGCCCTGGGCTTTCCTCTTTATGCTTGCTTTCCCTTCTGTGGGCACATAATGATCAGCAGGCAATTAGAAAATTCCCTCATGACTTGTCTTTCCTGGCTCTGGCTTTTCACCTCCTGTTGCTGGGGTAACCGCCGTCCCAAACCGCTTCTCAGGCGCTCGGTAGTGCTGCGCAGAGCACCGTGGGCGAGCAGTGTCCTAAGGAACCCACCAGCGCGGAGCTGGGATTAGCTAGCAACGAAGCAGGGCTGGATGGACGCAGGCAGGGTCAAAAAGGGCGTGACGGACAGCAGGAACTGCGGAGGCTGTGCAGCCTTTTCCCAGGCTGAAATGATCTGGCGAATGCAGATTGTAGTAAAGTATTGATGGTGGTGCTCAGTTGGGAGCACAAAGATTAGAAATTGTTCCTGGTGCTGGCTCAGAGGGGCTGCACACTTTGACAGCACCAGCCGTCAGGCACCACCAGCATCAAAGGCCTGCTCGAGCTTCTGCGTATCCATCGCTAGAAGGTGATAACTCGGTTGGGGACTTTGCATCGAACTGCTGTAACTTATTAAAGTGCTGCCATCTTCCTGAGATCAAACTGGTTTGCAACAGTGCAACGGGAGTAAAGAACTGCTCATTTCCAACAGGGGAGGGCCACCGCTGCCTTGACGGAGGGTGGGACCGTAATCCAGGTGTCAGCTCCAACGTTTCACACCCATTGTCTTCCTTGTCCTAAAATTCTGCCCCTGCTTGTAACCCCGTGCCAAGCTCTGCTGGTGGCCTGTGCTAATGGCAGTTTCAGCGTGAGGTCGGGATCAGCCTGCTCTGCCTGACAGCAGCGACTAGCGACTGCCGGGTCTCCTTGGTGGACAGCCGGGGGAGGCTGCATGGAGATCAGCAGCAGCACCACCATCACCAGCCACGTGTCCCTGATTTGTCTGCTCCCGTATAGTTGTGCGGGGGGGGGGAGGTGAAGCGCCATGTCGCTGGGTGTAAGAGAGACACCGCAGCAGTGCTTCCTTCTGGGGAAGTGACATCAGAAGCAGAAGCCTGGGCTCTCTGAGGCAAGCATACAAAATATTCTTGCGGTACAGCGGGGATGCTGTTTCTGCTCCCCACTGAGTAAGCAAACGATTCAGTCTAGGATGCTGCTGGCTCCCACCAGGAAAAAATCACTCCTGTGTGTCTTAGGCTGGTTTGATACCGACCATGTGTAATCTGAGCAGTATAACCGTGCCCTGAACTGGCTCAAACCCGCTCCACTGCATAAGCCAGAAGAGCTCTGGTATGACATTTAAGGTTAACTGAGCCTCAGCGATATTCTAACTACAAATATTCATTAACACAGTATTAGCTTTAGCAAAGGTAAAGAAAAAAAGGCATCTTCTCTAACATCACCTTTCCCTAAAGCAGGATGTTGTAATGAAAGAAAAAAAGATTTTACAATGTTGAAAGGTTAGAATAGGTCTGGGGCTTTTTTTTCGGTGAGGTTTGCAGCAGGAGTCACGCCTGTGCTTTTATGAGACGCCTGAGCACCACGCCTGACGGACAGGCTTTTGAATTCGGTGGCTGCTCAGTTCTTCCGGGGACTGCTGGCTCCTAGTGCCAATTCAGGCATTATAATTCACTGATCTCAGTATGACCTTTTGTAGGCAGCAATCCTTTCTCATCACGCGTGGTGCCATTACAAGTCTTGTGGCACCTTCTGTTTAACCAGGAAGGTGACTCGAAAGTCTAACAGAAGCGACCACCCTGGCACCTAGCACGGGGTAGAAGCATTGCTGCTCCCAGCACGTTCCTGCCTGGGCTGTACCCTCATCGCCTTCTGCCCATCACTAGGTGTTTTAAACAGCAAATGGAAGCTGCCCCTACTCTTTCAGTGTAAAGCAACACCTCTGAGGGCTATAGCTATACCTACACCCACAGCTCTACAGCAAAGGAGCTCAAGCAACCCTTCGATCACCAATAACGTAAATGTCCTTCCAGCAGGAAGAGTGGGTGCAAGGGAGGGTTATCACCTAGACCGCGCTAGAAGGATTTCTTAGAAGCTTCCCCAAATCCTCTGCAAGGTCTCTAGTCCTGTCTCTGGGCAGCCCCGGGATATTTGAGACAACCTCCTCCCCCTTACTCACCTCACTGAGCTCATCTACTGCCCGTGCTGCAGGCTGGGGCAGGAAGGCTGCTTGGCTCAGACTCTCTAGCAAGAAAATTATTAGGCTTAAATGCCTCAATAGCTGGGTTAACTACTTCTGTAAAACACTCCCTGTCATTTCAAATTGCCTTGGTAAGTTTGTAGCCCTTGTCTCAGAGTGATTTGGTGATGCTATCGCACACCACTGGACTCTGGGATTTTATCCCGACGTTGATTTGTATTTGCGCAGGAATGCCATGCAAGTGCACCTTCCTCTGGGCAAGTTTCTGTTTTGTCACTACAGCAGCTGAATTTTTTCAGGTTAAATTTCTCTCCTTTCTTTGCCTGTGTTTATTTCCCAAAGCTTGACCCCATTGGAAGGTCTGAGTTCACTCAGCGAAGCCAATGAACTGAATTTAAGTACATATGTGTTTTTACAGTGTTTAGTATTATTTTGAATCAGTAAAGTGTTTGGTTATCTCTACAAAGTCAGGTTTTGCTTTTTCTCCAGAAACATGATTGGTAAAGCACTTTTTGATTTTACTAGCTGAGGGGATAAACTTCCTCCATGAGATCCCTCTCACTCCTCTCCCCCTTTCTCAGTATTTTCCATCTGTTTGCACTGTTCTGGTTTAGGTGTCAGACACAAGACAACTCCATGGCACTTAGCTGATTTAACCCATCACTTGTCATAGTACCTGTGCTACATCATAGCTTTGTCGTCTCACCCAGACCTTCCTGATGTCCCACAGGCTGTAAGAAAACCACGAAGCTTGGTGTGAGGGCTTTGGTCCCACTCACTGCTGGTGCTCCACGGAAAAGCTCTTCCTGCTACCTGTAGGTGTGATCTTTTCCTTAGGTTTCTCTTCACAGGATCAAAGGTATCCCCAAGAATGAATACGGTATGTATAGCACCACGTATTTACTGGTTCAGTAAGTAATGAGCGTGTTTGGTTTGCCTCCAAGTACGTGAATGTTGCTGTTTTGCAGAGGCACAGTGAGGTCCAAGGAAAGACAGAATTGTGCAGTGAGGCTGCTGGAAAACTGGGAATGCAACTCAGGTATCCTCAGTCTCAAGATGTCATCTGACCTATGCTCTGTTGGGAAAGCTTCTCGCCATCCTTTGATATCTCGGCTAAACAAAAAAATAAAGGCCATGTACTCCTAAACCGCTCACATCATACACATTTTTAATATTTAATGTGTCACTCCCTTTGTAAATGGATTTTAAAAATAATTCCCTCTTCACTTAAGCCTGATTTTGATTTGTTTCACACACTTTGCTTTTGCTACGCCTCTCTCCATCACGGCAGCAGGGAACACAAGAGCCTTAAGCCAGCGTTTTCAGGCCCCTGTCAGCCCAGGGTGTCTATGGCAATGATGAGCTCATCATTACAGCTAACCATGGTCATGGCAAATAGTTCTCTTAATGTGCATTACAGCAAGTACATAAAAAGGGGAAATTATTTTAAGCTTTTCAGAGTGTTAACTACTTGTACTCCCTCAAAGAGATTTGAGACTATAAATATTTTTTCGCAAGTCTTGTTCTTTTCTTACAGTACTGGACAATGCCGTGCAATATGCTTCCCCTTCCCCCCAAGCGGGACAAAATATCAAATCCAGTAAAGCAGCCTGCCCCGTCCTTCCTCTCTGGAAAGAATTCATATTCTGGACTTTGGGATTTCAGCTTCCTTTGCCAAACAAATGGGATGGGTGAGGAAAAACTACACCTCAAATGAAGGAGAATTCTGCATTTTTAGCTATTCACAAAATTGCTGTTTCGTGGTCAAGTGAAAAACTTTCCTTCCCACCACCCAAGGAGCCTGATTACTGCAAGTGTGATGGGTGCCTGGGTGGGAGCTTGAGCTGGTTTCAGTAAAACCCCCAGTACCACCAGTGACCATGCATTGTAACCAGCTACCGCTCCTCTGCACCACGAGTGCCTTTTCCGTGCTACAAATGACAGGATGTGACTGCTTTCTCTGTGTTTATTGTGTAACACTAAAGCAAAACGGGGTGTGGTTATTTGCAGTTATTAGCTGATGATTTTACCACATCTAAGGAATACAAGGAAAAGCAATTAAATAGTTCGGGACTCGGTTTCCACTGAAGGGAGGCTCAGGCCGTGCAGCAGGACAGGATGAGGACAACGCCACAGAAATCCCATGCTAAGCTGAGCCCGCCACGCCGCCCACTCAGCGGGGCAGCAACCTCCCTCAGCTGGATGCATTCTGAGCAGCACAGGAGCTAGTGAGCTTCGGTACTGTTGCCCTCTCCTGGGTACGTGGCCAGAGCAATTTGCTGGGAGCAGCACCGTGAAATCCATGTGCTGGAGATGTTCATCCCCGCCCAGAGGGACCCAGTGGTGACCCCGTTCAGCATTGCCATCCCTTGCGCTGAAAGTTGCTCCGAGAATCCTCCCCCCAGGCTGGGGAAATCTGTTGGCTGATGCAGGACGGGACTTTCCCCTTGTCTTTCTCAGACATTAGCCTTTCCCATACACCACTCCCCCCATTGTTTCAGTTCAAACATGAAACAACACCCGTGCCTCTTAAATAATGACCTCTACAAAGTCCCTGGCGATGCTTCAGAATGGTCTCCTGCTCATCATTCATGAGGATGGAGAGGTGGTAGCAGAGATAAAGAGCTGCTGGTGCCTTTCTGGGCTAGTGCTGCTGGAAGGAGCAAGTCTTTCTCTCAGGAATAGCAAGCTTAAAGTCATCACCTTAAAATGTAGTCTTCAGGGACTCTGGCCAGAGGAACCCTTCTGGACCACCGACGCTGCAAAGCACATCAGGATTTGTTGGTTGGCTTTGATGTATCTGTGGGTTTTATTTAATTGTAGAAACTCAGTTTGCTAAGGAAATTATTGACATTGATATCTACATTATATAAGACTTTTTCTTGCTTTATTTTTTTTTACTTTTTCGTTCTTCCAACTGTGGCTGGAGGCCGAACTGCAGCAAATCAGCGTTGGTGAGATGTTTGAAGAGCCTGTAGGTTGCACATCCTCACCAACCCGCCTCTTTGTAGACGTTGTTCAGGTGAGTGCAGATTTCATTGGTCACCTTCTCAAAGGAAGCTTTGCAGTCTCCACCAAATTTCTCCTCCATCAGTTGCAAGATAATGTCACAGATAATCTAAACAAGGAGAAGGGAAGAAACAAACAGTGTGAACTTTCCTCCACATTAGAAGCGTAAGAACAAAATATAAGTTTTTGGGTGGAATTCTTGGAGGGTGGAAAAGGGGTACAAAAACAATTCAGTAGCATACAGCACGCAGAGCTGGAAATAGGTCGTGGAAAATTAGGTGCATTATAGAATTCACAAAAAAATGCATTCATAGTTGTTGGTTTGGGGTTTTTTTTTACCTATTCTGTATCTAGTTAAAGTTGACTGCACCCATATACAGAGTCACTTAAAGACTGCTGTACAGGACCAGTTCATTTGGTCCATCTGCTGCAATCCTTCTCCTGGCAATGGACTGTCCCAAGTGTTTGAAGGTCTCAGGGACCCCTGTGTTGGACACTTATGGAATACATGGCTTGGGGGGGGTAAGTTTCTTCCTAACCTTTCCTGCTCATCAGCAATCTAGCGCTCTGTAGCAATGAGGGTTTGTATGTCTTTACAGTCACTAGGTAGGTGGTATAGTTTGAAATGTCAACTCTTTTTCTATGCAACATTTATTATTTTGTGTGCATCTTTACCCTGAAGAAGTCTTTTCAGGATCTCTCAAGGCAGAAATCAGCACTTTTATTCTCCCACTTACTGAAAACTGGGACTGGTCCTTTGGAAACCACCCTACTGGTGTCTGAGGGACCTTTTGCCAGAAGGTACCTCTTTTTGCATTTTGTGTTGTAAAAGGCAAAGTAGTTATAAATTCACTCTGCTAGTGACCTTAGGTGGACTTGGGTAAGTCATTTGATCATGTATTTATTAACTGTGTTTCTTTAGAGATAGCAATGCTATTGCCATTGTTGCTCAATAACAGCTGGTTTAGTTGTCCTAGAAAAGCTCAGTTCCTGTTACTAGAGAAAAATAGACATCATGGACTGAAGTCCAGTGCTAAGCTGCTTTTCTGTGTCCGGTTATTAAATGACAAGTGTGTGGGAGTCCTGTTTCACTCAGAAAACCCATTACAACTCATGGGCAGCTCTGCAGCTCCCACCTGAGCAGACCTGCCTGTATTGCATTTGCTACTCAGCCTTATTCTTCCCACCAGATGCCAGATCTCTCATTCCTGCTATCTTCCACCATCAGCCATCTCAACTTCCACCACCTCCGCTCTCTGAAGCATATATATATGTACACACAGAGCCTGTTTCCCTCAGTTCTTCCCCTCCAAGGGGAAGACATCCTCCCATCACAGTTACAGCTGCTGGGAAGACAGCTGCTGGCTCACCCTAAAGTTTTTGGGGTCAATCTTCAGCTGGGTGGCATGTTTCTTGCCAAGTGGGTTCACTATCCCAAGAAAAGCCTCGGAGTTGTCCAGGTGCTGCACCATGTCATTGATAGCGGTGAAAACCTTCTTGCCGTGGCCCCTGACCTGATCCGACTGTTTCATCTCCTCGGCAGAGTCCATGCCTTTGAAATGTGCAAAGTAGGACTTGGTGTCTGGGTGCTCAGTAAACATCCTGTTGAGAAACGAGAGATGTCCTAATTTGTGGACCAAGGCATTGATGCAGATATGTCTTCACATTCCAGGCCTTGTCTTATGTATTTATTGCCCTTTTTCCTTTTCTTTATTAGAGCAGACACGTCTGTCCCCTGGATTTCTTGATTCTCCTTTGCCCTTCCCACCCGTGCACAGCCCCTGTGTCCATGGCAGCCTGTCCCCTCCCTCACCTCTCCTCAGGGCACTTCCCTTTGCTCACTCTGCCTTAAAACCTGCCTATCCTGAATTTATTCTGCTGCTTCTAAAGTAAATATTTCCTAGTGTTGACTCAGTGTTAGGTGGAGAAGTGGGAGCGCATTCACACAGGGCAAGTGTGACAACACGATATTCCCAAAAATGTTTTGGACAGCAGATACTTCCACTGTCCTCTTGGTGGGTGTTTTCATGGGGAAACCCTACTACTGGTTTTGTTAATTAACCTGTTCCTAGAGTCCATCCAAAAGCTTTCTTACTGCCTGGGATGGATGGTTGTCTGAGTACTGGGTACTGCTCATTTTGTTTATTCAAAAGTAACACAATTCAAGGCCATTCATAAAGGAACTGCCTTTTATAATATATCAATTACGGCCATCTTGGTCAACCTCTTAAAAAAGCAGTTTAGTCCATGGGGTAAACCAGTTATCCACCTGAAACAGCAATAGCAAATTCCAGATTGCATTTCATAGTCACAGAACGGTTGGGTTTGAAGAGACCTCTGAAGGTCATCTAGTCCAACCCC
The DNA here is from genome assembly GCF_011004875.1 of Balearica regulorum gibbericeps. Classification (NCBI taxonomy): domain Eukaryota; kingdom Metazoa; phylum Chordata; class Aves; order Gruiformes; family Gruidae; genus Balearica; species Balearica regulorum. The sequence continues at coordinate 55,281,796 of NC_046184.1, forward strand.
TCCATGACAAGCCAGTTGCCCAGGACCATGTCCAGACAGCTTTTGAATATCTCCATGGATGGAGACTCTACAGCCCCCCTGGGGCTGGCCAGTGCTCAGTCACCTTCATAGTGACGAAGTGTTTCCTGATGTTCAGAGGGAACCTCCTGTGTTTCAGTTTGTGCCCACTGCCTCTGGTCCTGTCCTTGGGCACCTCTGAGAAGAGCCTGGCTCTGTCTTCTTTGCACCCTCCCTTCAGGTTTTTATATAGATTGATAATGATCCCCCTGAGCTTTCTCCTCTCCAGGCTAAACAGTCCCAGCTCTCTCAGCCTCTCCTCATGGGAGACATGCTTCAGTCCCTTCATCATTTTCGTGGCCCTTTGTTGAACTCTTTCTAGTATGTCCATGTCTCTCTTGTACTAGAGAGCCCAGAACTTCTCTAAAGGCAGGGCTGGGGCTGTAGGACACTAAGGCAAAACTTTCTAGAGTAAATTACCCCAGGGAGCCAAGCCACTGGATGCTACTAGCATTTTATAGCTGCATTTCTGACCCTAACTGTGTTCATGTTGTGTAGACTGCAGAAGGAAAGAGCAGTGCATAACACTTTTCGAGGCTGATCCAGGCACAAGAAGTGATATACAAGAAAGCCAGAAGGAGTGGTAAGGATGTGATACTCAGAAATAGCATTTGGACTGATCAGTGCATATGGAAGTGATGGAAGTCCCAGCTGAGAGAGGGATATGTGAAAGGCGAATAGAAGAAACTTCTGTCTTATGGAAGAAGGGAGGAAAACAGAGTGAAAACCAAGAGAAGAAAGCCCACAGGAAGGGTACAATACAATGAAACAGATGGGCTCTGGACTGGAAAGGCTGAAGGAGAATCAGAAGAGAAATATTGAGGGCATGCAAGTTAAATATCATTAAAGGAGTTTAGAGATAAAGGGGAAGCAGGAAATAGGGCTCATGTTTTGTTCCCATTCTCTTTCATACCACACTTCCCTTTATCTGAAATGGGTGAAAAGACTGTTCTCATCTCTTCGTCCTTTCCCACCCTCTTCCCCCTTTCCTTTTACTTTTCTTTGTGTGGATCTCTCCTTGTCCCTGTTTCCTCCCTGAGGTGCAATAAACCACAGCAAACCAAAATGTTCCCAGAAAGGGCTGCATGAAAAACATCAAGACATGCTTCTAGGTGGTAACTCCATCCTTCTTGCCATTCCTTCTTCAACCCTCCGGGGTAGCAGCAGCATGGGCTATTTCCTTACCTGACCAGCACAGTTGTCCCGTTGTCCTCGGCATCCACATATATCTTCTCCCAGGCGCCGCGGGCACTTTGCACCTCTGCTTCAGAGAAGGACATGGTGGAGGAGACAGCTGCAACGAAGGGCACAGCAGGAGGGAGAAGGACAGGGAGGTCCTGGCAGGGTGGTTCTGCTCCAGTTCTCTCTTCAGGGCTCTCTAAATAGTGCCCCAGGGATTTAAGAGATCTTGAATGGACTCTTTGTCTCCATTCTCCTCAGTCACATTTCTGCAGGCTTTAGGGCTGCCTAATCACTTTTAATCAGGAAAGAAACTGACCACATGAGGAGGGAGGACTAGCACTCTCGCAGTGGCGTCACGTGCCAGAGCAAACATCTCTGTCTGAGCAGCGAAGGGAAAAAAGAGAGTTTTCAGTGGGGAAGAAAAAGATCAGCTCTCCTCCCCTCTCACCTCTGCCAAGACTCTGCAAAGGCTTCTGTTTCCCAGGGGCAATCCTTGCCCGAGCACTACGTTTCCTGGTTTGCTCCTGAGAGTGCTGCTGTGCTGTGGGCACCGTGGTGGCCGGCCATCTCCTCTTCCCAGCACTTATTACTCCTTCAGTCCAAAGATCCTGTTTCCAGCTCCAGCAACTCTCTCCAGTCCTGCTTTCCTGCCATGGTTACTGCTTCCCCCACGGCCCTCCGGTTTAGCAGGGGCTCACCCTGCACTGCTCTCAGCCTTGGTACCAGGCCGGTGTGAGCCATCACCAGCCCAAAATGACACCGTTGCGGGGACAGTGATGGCAGTGTGGGCACAGCATCCCTGGCCACAGTGCCGTGACAAGCCATGTCATTTTAATGCAGGAGATAAACGGGTGCAGGACACCCAGGCTGGAAGCACAAGCATTTTACTACCCTAATCCTCCTGGCTTGCAGCTGGGATCTCTGTCCTGTTTCTAAGCCCTACCTGCCTGGGAGGGAGGAAGAGATAAGGGGCAGGAGAAGGGCCAGTGCAGAGCTGCAAACAGCACATATATTATTGTCACGGTCACTTGGAACTGGAGGCAAAAAAAAAAATATCTTGGATTATCCACGCAGTGCTTGGGCTTAACCTCTGGCAGGAATGTTCTGGTTAAGTCTAGGGCACGCACATGAAATAAGGGCTAAGGGGCTTGGGGAACTGCTGCTGCTGGATGCTGAGTACAGACAAAACCTTGTATTGTTTGGGATGGTTTAGAGGAGGGAAGGAACAGGCACGAGGGAGGAATGTGTGGCGTGGCGCACAAAACCAGCCTGATACCCCAGGGCAGAAGGAAAGCGGTGGTTGCAACCTCAGAGACCCATCAGTCTTGGTGGCGTTGTGTCCCACCACTGCCAAGGGATGCCTCAAATGATTGCACCAAAACTGCCCCCACCCTTCCCTCCCTCTCCCTTTTCACCACAGCAAAGAAAGAGTGGTCTGATAGAAAGCTGCACAGCCTTCTGCTTTCTCATCCCAAAGTCCTCAGAAAAATGTCCCACATTTGAGGAGAGCCCTGGGAAAGGGACACATGCTGTGCTGCCGGGACCACTACCTCTTTAAAGGCAAATACAAACCAGGGAAACGCCGGTCGGCTGAGCCCAGACGCCAGCACAGGGGCACAGAGGAAGGAACGAGGACAGCACCGAGGAGCTGGCGGTTCCCAGGCCTTGGGAGCGAAAACTGCCTGGGAGGAGCTCGGTAGGTAAAGGACCAAGTTTTTGGCCGAGAGCAGAACACACATCAGGTACTTGTCATGGGTGGCCTAGGAGGGACCAAGCTCCTGAAGAAAGAGCAGCACCAATTTTAGCCAAAGGGGAAGGGGCTTGGGCAGGTCCGGAGCATGGAGGTAGAGCTGGTTTTTCTTCAGGATGTGACTGTGGATGATTACTCCCTTGCAAATTTTCCTCCTTTCCGTAGGTGTGATGTTGTCTTCGTGGACCCCGGTGCACCCTAACTTGCTGTGGACACTTCTCGGTGGGAGAAGCTGGAGCACAGTGGTGAGCCCAGCGCTCTGGCCTGAGCTATGGTAGCAATGCCCATTGCTCAAGGATGCATCTTCCCTCTTCGCTTTCTTAGCCTTTACTCTTCATCTCACTCGTTCGCCCTTCCTTTCCCTCCCCTTTGGTTTTTGTTTGCAGCAGTTCACAAGCAAACCTCAGTTTCGCTAGGGGAATGTCACCTCTGCTCTTCCCAATCTTGTCTGGGACATTGTATTACGAAGACGCTTATTCACTCGATACATTGTCAGACATTCTGTTGTGGGCCAAAAAACTGTTCCAGCATGGGCTCTTCCACCGGTCACTGTCCCTTTGGGTGGTGTACCTGCCCTGGCCTTGTCTCTCCTTTTTCAGCATTTACTACCCTTTCTTAAACATGTTTCCACAGAGGCACCGTATATTCATCTGGCTGGTCCAGTTTTGGGGTGCAGCGGGTCAATTTTCTCTGGTTCCGAGCCAGCAGTGAGCAGCAAAGGGCAGTCCCTGACCTCCTCCTGCACAGAAAAAACAAACAGTGATGCCCTCAAGCATGTCACTGTGCTCTCTGTAACACACTTTTCTATTATCGCCTTTCACCTTCAGGTGTTAGTTTTACTGTTCTGGAAAATTATCTTCTATTCCCCCCCTGCACAGTTTGCTGAGTCATCCTTGTAAGATGAACTCAGTAATACCTCATAAAGTTTTGACATCTCTAATAGGGTTATATGCATCTGTACTATACCTCAAGGATCTCTAGAGATTGAAACAAAAAACCTCCAGAAGCCTATTTTTTTGGCCTCGAAATGGCATTGCTGTGAAAAATTTGCAGTTTAAAGTCATCACATTTTTGCTGACACTCACTCCTCCACCCCAGAGGAAGAGGATGCGTGCTTGCTTTATTTCTTTTTCCTCTCCCATGGTTTGTTTTGTTTAATATCCCAAAGGAAATGAATGCTCTTAAGTGTAATATCTGCTGAATGGGGAGAAATATTTTCTCATGGGCTGCAGAGACAGCCTCGGCCACAGATGGGATGGTCCCCAGCAGGCACAGTCAGGCCGAGGGGCAGAGGGCACTAGGAAATCCTCAGCAGGGAGCACAGCCGCGTATTTCGGACTGTGTGCGGCGGCCAAGCTTTTCCTGGCACTGTCCTCAACCAGAGAAGCAGCGGACGTGCCTCCCGCTGCGGCACAGGAAAAGGCGGCGGCTCTGCAACGTGGGGTTTGTTCTGTTTTGTTTTCCAAGAAATCACGTGCTTTAGGCAGAAAGGCAAATGGCAAGCTCTGGCAACAGAAACAGACAGCATCTTCTACCCACCCAGCCATTTAGGATCCGGCAGCAATGACTGCCTGCAGAGCTCGTTGATACCCCAGTCACAGGCAGTGCAAAGCTGCCCGCGTTTTCTTCTCCTTGAAAGTTCGTGACCTGTTCTTTAAATTTCATGTTTGATATAAACAAACAACCCTATTTATTACACAACAGGGGTTAATCCCCAGCTCAGCAGACATACCTGTTGTAGAGGATGGCTGGAAAGGGCTTGGCAGCTATAATTCTTATTTCCCCCCCCACACACAAACACACACCCCCCCTGGTACTGTCAGACAGAGGTTAGAGCCCCCTTAGCAGGTATTGCCAGATTTCTCAGATGCTTACTTTGAGATGCTGACACTCAGTGCTGCTTTTACAGAGATGACAAACACCTGCATCTCCGTGCTCAGCAGCTGAGCTTATCAACATTAATAGTTCATCAAAACAAGCAAAATTAGGAGCTGCAATCACAACTGCTGGTGTCAGTGTCTGAATGCCCAAGTCCACATAGCACATGGGTGGGAAAGACCTGGGGCAGACTGCATTTCTCTCTCCCACTCAGAGAGCAGTAATGGGCTGGAGGAAGGGCTGTGTTGCACTTTGCATGGGTGAAAGTACCAAGTCCAGTGGGTAAGAAAAAAAGCAGGAGTACTCAGCTTCTTGGGACCTAACCACCCAGAATGGCTCTCACATAGTTTACTGAGAAGTACCATCTGACACGATAGAATAATACACAGGTTTCTGTTGTAAATACTTTTATTGCACAGATAAGATTTTAAATGTGAAAACAAAGGTGATGTATTCAAAATAGTTCAGCTTTTATACACGATAGGGCATAGTATATGTACAGATTAACCTGAATGCTGCTGATATTGACAACATTAAGTACTTGGCTAGCAGTGCTTCTAACGCAGTCGTTACAGCTAATAAAGATGCCAGCACTGAGTTTTCATGTGTGTATCCAGCTAACCAAGTATTTGCACTGGGACAGGTCAGTGTTCAATGGGGAAACTCTACATCCTTAAGGAAGGGGAAAAATAAAACACAAAAAAAACCTTCAAGTGATGCAAAGGCAATCACCAGATCCCACCACCAGACCGATGCCCAGCCAGTCTCCAAAGCAATAGCTGCTTTGGAGAAACTCTCCCCCCGTTTTATTGCTGAGCATGAGGTTACAGGGCATGGAACATCCCTTCGGTCAGTTGGGGCCAGCTGTGCCAGCTGTGTCCTCTCCCAGCCCCCAGCTACCCCCACCAGCCTCCTCGCTGCAGGGGCAGTGAGAAACAGAGACAGCCTTGCCGCTGGGCAAGCACTGTTCAGCTATTGCTAAAACGTTGGTATGCTGTCAACACCGTTTTGGCCATAAATCACACAGCAGCATAAGGGCAGCTATGAAGAAAGTTAACTCCACCTCAGCCAGACCCAGTACACTGCAGGATCACATCCTTTTCTTGGACAAATTTGGGCTCACGTGGGCCACACTGTGCTGAAACTGTGCACCGGTGCTGTAGGCAGGAGGCAAAGAAATGAGCTTTTATGTACATGGAAAATATCCAGCCCAAGTCAGTGATGTAGAGAGTACTCACGGCTTGACAGAGATGCTCAGACAGCGGCATAAGCACTTTTCATATCTGTAATGTTACGATCTGGCATTCGTATCTGCCTGGTTAATGAGATCAAAGCACCCGATGGTTTAATGGAAACAACACTCCCACAGGTTTTTGGATACAAGCCCACGGACTACATTAAGTTACTGCTTCACAGAGTATCGTCACTGGGACAAGAGCACTTTAATTACACACAATCTTTATTAGTGATGTTCTGAAGAAAACTCAACTCCATTGAGTGTCACCACTGGCAAAGTTAAACCTGCACTCCAGATGAAGGGACCTGGTATCAGAGGAAGAGAGGCTGTAGCTGAAAGAAGATATCAGGCTAAAAGAAATAATTATGGGCTGGTATATGTGGAAGTTAGACACCAGTTCAGCAGCTTTGTATCAAACACAAGTACAGATTGTTATATTGGGAGTATAGACTACTGTGTTCAGAGATGCAATGGGGCTAAGCTAGAAGGGCAAGAGATAAAGCAGCAGATAAACTTGCTGTCAGATACAACAGAAAGAGAGGTGTTGGATTGAAAGGGTGGTTGGTGAGTAATGGAAGGAACCAGAGAATCAGACTAGCAAAACATTTACCTGTGCGTGCAGAAGGCTGGATGATGGACTTTATGGTCCATTTGCCTTCTCTATTGTAGTAGTTATTGCCTCCCACTAAAGTCATGCTCTCCCTTGAGTTATTGTCCCTGCTGCTCGATGTACTGGGCATTTACACAGCTAAAAAATCTATTATAACTGTCCGACTTTCTTTGGAAGTAAGGTCAGTACATATAGCTTTAAATTCAGTGAGCCCAAATTTAATATCCAGCTTCAGCTCACGTTTCCTCCCCAGCGTTTTGTCTGCCATTGGCACTGTACAGGAGCCAAGCCATTGCATCCCTTCCTCATCTATGTATTGAGCATCCTGCTTTTCTGTACAATAGAAAGAAAAACGCACTCTTTCCTGATCTGGTTCTGTTGGATGGAAAATATAGTGGGCGACTTCATTTATATTCACTGACTCATTAATTCCCACCAATTTCTTGAAGAGATCTGTGCAATAAATATAGCCATCAGCTTTTGCGATCCTTTGTTTCCGTAAGTCATGGATAGCAGGATCAAATTTACAAGTTATTGATAGGCCATATGTCCGAGTGCTGACTCTTGAGGCAATAATGTGTGGATTAACTCCAAACAAAACAGCCCCTTTTGCAATGGCCACTTGGGCCTCCATTGGACAAAGGATATGATAATTCTTGCTGAAGGCCTGACTGATTGCATCTCTCAAGATGACGCTAGATGCAAAGCCTCCCACAAGCAAAATGTACTGGACCTTGGCCATCTCAGGCTTGTCAAGAATTTCCCTCAAAGTACAAATTATATTTTTGATACTATAGTCAAAAAAGCTTTTCATTTTCTCATATGTAATCATGATCATCCCATCACACCACACAGCTCCTTTTGCTTGTGTGAAGAATTGGGAGATGCTCTTCTTGCGTTCTGCCACTCTGGTCAAGTTGTAGTAGCAATGTATGTAGACTGCCTCCCTGCTAGCAGAGCATTTCTGTAGACTGAAGTTGTACATCATATGTTGTAATTCGGTAGGGTGGCTTTTTACATATTCATCCCATACACCATCATTGAATATTTCCTTGAGGAATTCAGTGAAGTTTTCATCCACTCTGTTGCCTCCCCATCCACCTCCTGCTGCCTTGTGTAACTCCTTCAGGGAACGGTTTTCTTGGATCTCGTGTACCGTGATGTCTATTGTGCCGCCTACACACACACCCCCCAAACACAAACGAAGTTAGCTGTTTGCTTTAAAGAACATGAGGTACTTACTTTACACTGAATATCATCTTACCTTCTGAACTCCTGGTTCACAAGCATGCTTTTCTGCTGCTTTCTTTTCTCATCCTCACTCCTCCACTATTGCCTGCACACCTTTAGATTTCCTAAATTTATGCACTTCTGTTTAGAAGCGTGGTCTCTCAAGGCTCCTACAATAATTGCTGATGAGAGCTGGATGCTCTGACTTGCTCCCTGCGCAAGAGGATCTCCTTTCTGATCACAGAAGGAGACTGGCCTCCTCACATAGATAGTTGACTCCTGCCTTTTGATACACAAGCTCTGAGTTAAGATGAGCAGTGGTGGTGAGAGTCTCAGAAACTAGTGATTGTCTTGATGCCTTTTCAGTATTTGTTCACAATCACCAGACTGCTCTTGGCAGGAAATTCACATTACATTGAAAAAACTTGCCCAGGAAACTAGAGAAATTACTAAGAAACATTCCATCAAATGTTCTTAATGATCTCTTTGGTCAGTTCACTGACCACTACACTTGCTCCTACAAAGGAGGCTATACAACAGCATGTGGGTGCACGTCAGTGGCTGACACTGGGACTCAGTGCAGACTGATCTGTCTTTTCCTCCCATTTTTCTGCCTGCCTGTGGATCTCATTAAGTGAGAAATAAAAACCCCATGACAAGCGCAGCAGTCCTTTGGAGCCCACTGTGTCAGACACTGCAAAACACCATGATCCACCCCCAGCAAAGATGGTACCTGTTAAAGAGGGAAAATTTTACCTCCACAGTCAACAACAATATACTGGATCCCAGGGGAGTCTTCAAACTTCTTCTTGTCACTGCTGTCTGCTATAAACCCTTCCTGTGGAAGCTGTTTGCACCAGAGTGATGCAGCCTCCGGCTCCAGGGCAATAATCAGCTTCTCAGAAATCATGTCAGAGATGAGTCCTGCCTAAAATCACAAGAGAGAAGTGTCAGTTCAAAGAAAGGTGGTGAGCTCACCGCTGCACAACCACCACCTGCTAGGGAAGCTGTTCTCACCCCAGGAAGCCACACTGAGGTGGTCATTCCTGCTGTGCTGGTCTCTATGGGGCTCATTCCTACATGGCACTGGGGGGAAAGGGCAGAGTGATTATTACTGATGGCTTGGGACATCCTCTCCCCCACTGCCCCCAACGTGGGAGGTTTCTCTCCCTGGTAGACTGAAATTTGAAACACAGGTTGTTTAAATGTTGAGGAGTTCCTCTGCCTTGATGGGTAAAGAAATCTCCAAAGATAATTTGAGGAAGTGGGATAACCCCTGCTTTTACCTGTTTTGCCACCAGCCGCATGAACTGCCTGGCAGCAGCGCTCCATATGGCTGGGACGGTAATGACCCAGGTGATCTCCTCCTGGTCGCAGACGGTTTGGAAAGAGGCCTCTTGGATGGTGTTCATGGCATGTTCCTTCAAGTAGCGTAGGCTTTCGGAAAAGACTGTCAGGGCAGGTAGCGTCTTTCCATTGCTGGCTTTCAGCTCCATGCCAGAAGTGACTTTCTACAAAAAAAGTCTCAGGGTCACACGTGGCAGTCTCAGCAAGAGACCTGTTCCTTGAGCACTGAGCACTGTACAACATATGGCACAGAAGGAGGTCCTGTCTCCATACCTGAGCAATTTCCCAGCAATGGATTCAGTATTGTGGCGAACTGCAGTCTAATTGACACAGATCAATTACCAAATCGCTTACTCATGACATCAGTGATTCAATAGGCAAAATATCAATGTGGTTGATAAGTCTGATTCAATAGGCAAAATATCAATGTGGTTGATAAGTCAACTGTTTCTCCTGGGCAAAATTTTGTAAAGACCCTGTAGGTCCTCCTGAACAGTTGATGAGGATAATTGTACTTTCTATGTGACACCATCATACATTTCCCAGGTGTATGTATAGAGACTTCAGACCTTTCTAGTTGCATCTACACTTCTGTGTATGACATATTAACAAAATATATGCTGGACAAACATGTAGACAAATAACCCTCTGGTCTGACACAATTTCTCTATAAGGTGCCTCCTTGGCTTATGTGTCCCCCGGGGTGTATCTGAAGCTTGAGGCAGGTGGCTGCTCTGGCACTTCTTCAATCTTTCCCTGGAGACCAAAAGTCCCTCCATCAGTCCCTGATTACCTGCTCTGTCTAGAAAGAGTGGGAATTGTTGCCTGTATCCAAAGAAGTTTCAGGAGCCAGCCTTCACTGCACGTGCCTCTCCTTGTTTTGCTTCAGCAGGCACCAAAGACGGCCCTAAATCACAAGGATTAACAACTGGATAATCAGCTCTGTTAACTTGGGATCCTTTACAGCCAATAGAGAAAACAAGGCCAGTACAGGTGCTGCCCAGCTTAAATAAAACACAACCAGGAAAGGTGAGGTGAATCCTGTTTTGCAGATACAGCCACTTAAGAGAATGGGAATCTATGTTCATATTTACTTACAAGCGCATTTCCTGTCACTGTTCCTGGCTCAGTTAGGAGAGGTTGATATAAGGAAGCTGTTATGACATGTCCTCTATGGACACTTTCTATGGAGATTCAGAAATAAGTAGTTATCTGTCTGGGAATTAGTGTTCCACTTTCTTGTCTCTGAGCCCTTCTAATGGTGGCCCAGAGAGACTGTAGAATTTCCATTCTTGGAGATATTAAAAAGCTGACTGGACAATAGTCCTGGGCAACCAGGTCTAGGTGACCCTGCTTGAGCAGGGAGGTTGGAGCAGATGACCTCCAGAGGTCCCTTCCAACCTCAACCATTCTGTGATTCTGTAATGAATTTTTCTTTAAACATTTTCTTCTTGGGTGCAAAGAAATGAGGTTGAACTAAAATCTCTCTCCAACCCCCTCTGAAAGTGAGTGAGCACCCACCACTCCACAGATGACAGTGTGCTAGACCATATCATTCCCAGCTTTCCTGGGTGAGGGAAGTCTTCACAGAGACCTTCCACCCACTGGCACATCCAGTTCAGCACTCATTGCTTAGCACTGAGGGATGCCAAAGAGCAGACATGAGACTTTATCTTGGGCTGGCCCTGTACTCTGGCTTATTCCATCTTTGGGAGGCCCTGTGGGACCCCGGAGCACAGACAAGGAGTCCCTAAGGTAGCCTAATCTTTGGCTGAATGAGCAAACCCAGAAAAAGCTGTGAACAATTCTGAACTAGCACAGAGCCTTCGGAGAGAAATAATAGCCATTACGGGCTTGACAGACAGCTAGCCACCCTTAGATTGGCTTCAGCATACCATTAACAGTTGGACTTGATGATCTTAGAGGTATTTTCCAACCAAAATGATTCTATGATGTCGGGGGAGGGAGAGGCAAGCTAGAGGGAGGTGTATAACAGTGGAGGAGCTCTTTTGGTTATACCAAGGCTGCCCACTTCCTCTGAATTACAGGAAGCCTCACTTGTACCCTGTGGAGGACTGAGGCAGTGAGCCTCAGAGGGTGGCTAATTTCTCTGCTAAGCTCTGGAGCATGGCAGTTTTCTGTTAAGAACAAGTATGTGGCTTCACTGCGGTGTGCAGTCAGGTTTTACTGTCTTTAGACAATGAACAACATCATAAAGGAAGGGCCTGTGAAGCCTTTGGCTAATCAAGAAAATAAATAATTTCTTCTTCAGTTCATCAAAATGTCCTTTGATTTCTATTCATGCATCCTCACCAGCCAGATTACTCAGCCCTCTTCAATTCCTCTACCTTCCACCCTTCAAATAAATGAATAACTCTGACTCCCATTAGCAGTAACCATTCCACCTACTGTATTGTACAGCTCCATCTTGAAGTTCTGGAAGAAGTACCAGTTGTCAGCTTCTCCAGAGGGCAGGCTCTTGTACTTCATCACAGCATCGTAGCCAAACTTCCTGAACTCCTGCTTCTGGTTGAACAAGATGCATGTGGGCGTCTTCACGGTCTTGAGCCCATGCTCTGTTCCCCAGTATACCTGGCGGATTTGGTCTGTACCTGAAGCAAGGGAGAAACAGTACCCACTGTAGGACGTGCCAAAATCTATAGCAACGACAAAGACTGACGTGCTGGCCATGGCTGATGGCAGTGCACAGCTCGGGGAGCTACAGAGAACTAAGCAGATCGGACTGGAATGAAACTGAAAGTGTTCTGGCTGATTTAGCCAGCCACCCTGCTTCTCCTATTGGATGGAGAGAGGTATGACACTAGACACATGCAAAGAAACAGTGTCTTTTCCTGTCAAAAGGAAGGGCGTGTTTCTTTTTGTAGGAGGAAAGTCCTTCTGATAAGCGGAAGAAAGCTACTGACTCTTGCAATAGCGTCCTGTGCTCCTGACTGCGCCATCCCCTGTGCTGCTCTCACTTCAGCAAACATTTTCTGCTGCTGTAAAAGTATGGATACACCGGAGTTTTCTTCCTACAGCAGAACAGAGTTGTTTGGAGGACAACGTAAGGGTGCTGTTACCAGCGAGATGACTGCAGGTGGCAGGTATGTTGCACGGGGGGTCTCTCCGGCTAAACTTACCAAGTTTAACCTTAGTAGGTCTGAATATTTCTACAAAATCCCTTGCGGGGTTGTAGCAAGGGACTGCAAACATTTTCCAACTGTGAAATATTTCAGTAAAAGCTCTGTTTTCTACTTCCTGTCTGTCACAGGGACAGTTAATTTCCTCACATTCAGCTCAAGTTCAGCTCCAAAGGGTGAGGCAGATCTTAAATGTGTTTGAGGGGAAGAGAGATTGGAGAGAACAGTATAAATAGCGTAACAGAGCCTGGACTTTGCGGACTCAGTCTCTGAGCTCATCAGCTTTGCAGGGAAAGGCTGACTTAAATGCAGGTTTTATACTGGATTGTTGAGCTTAAAGAAAAAAAAAAGTGTCCTCAGTGAAAGACTGGAAATGAACTGATTTAACTGGAAAGGAATCCATCCAAGTAAATGAAACCAAAATCTGTTTCAGCAAGAGAGGAAAAGGAAGGTTCTGGAAGGGTGGGGCAGCAGACCCTTGCAGCAGCCGTGCAGACTTGGATTGGCATAAACTGATGGTGAAGTCTCATGCTTAGGCTTTCTCTGACGTTGCTTTGCTGCAACCAGGAGCTTGCTGTCTGCTTCACCTGTGTCTGAGGTGCAGGAACTCAGGTTCGGGATCCTCATTGATGTTTGGGATCCTCATTAGGAAATAGGCACAGAGCAGTTGTAGAAATGAAAATTACCTTGAGAACACATAGCTTTGTTCTTCTCTATTAAAAAGCTCCACACTCATACATTGCAAAGTTGATTTCAGCAGAACAGCCACCTGCATCTGCTGTTCCCTATGCTCTGCAGGTCTGAGTTGAGTTTGTTTTTCAGGAGTTGTCCCTGTATCCTGCCCACTTCATCCAGCCCTAATGATTGCTCAAATCCTTCATCTATTTTTTGCAAACCCTGGCCTGTGCAGTCCTCTGAACTGTACCAGGCATCATCTGGGAGAGTGCTAGCTCACTTGTGCCAAAACTGCGTCCAGGTGTGTGCTGGGCCATCGTGTGCCCTAGAGCCGGTATCCTGGCTCTGATCTATTCGCTAGTGTGCATGTAGCCATGGAGCCTCTGCTCATGGGGCTGTCTTTTATAAGGTACCTGTTTAAAGTATGCAAAATTTTTTTCCCTTCATTTTGAGAATTCCATTTTCTTTTTTTCCTCAGAAAAATATGTGACATTCCACAGCAACCATCAGCCTGTACAGACCAGAATTTACAGCTGGGGGGATCATATCATGATCTGATAGAAAGGCTGGCTAAGGTGGAACAAGAATTAAGGTGAGTCTGGTGACCAGAAATTACAGTGTTTAGCATGGCCCCTGATGATCAGCTGTAGCTGGTGTATGCTAGGACAGGTTGGACAGATTATAAAGAAGCCAGACACAAGGAGAGCTCTGAGTTAACACCAGATTTTGTCCGGACTATATGGGGAACCCAAAGCCAATTTGCAGAAGCTGTTTTATCTGTATCATATAACGTGCAGATCTTACACTTTCCGAGTATTTAGTTGCACTATTAGTACTGGCTGGTATTGTAGTATTTTATTTGCACTATTAGTATTGATTCATAAAATCACAAACCATCTACCTGGCAAAGCACAGCCTTGAGAAGTTTTGGTATCTAGATTTCTTTTTTCCCTACGGGCTGATCAGGAATTGGAGAGAGGAAGTTTAGTTTGTGTATTTTGTGTGACTTTAATGGATACTTGTGTACTGACTTATTTCTTTCTTCCCCTAATGGACTGACTGACAGGGAGAAAACAGTTTGGATTAACTCTGCTGATCTTCGATTACAAAATCTGGAGAGTTGCCAGAGGTAATACGATTCTTTATATTAAGAATATATATAAGAGGAGAAAAATCATAAATGTTTCTGCAACTGTTACAGAAACATACTCAAACCTTGGTTATCACAGCTCTGTCCTGCAGGACAGACCACATTTTAATTCTCCTGTTCGACTGCATTGTCATCACCCTGCATAGGCTGCCTCTGAAACAGTTTTGTCTTGGAGCGCAGACCAGGGTACATGACCAGGGCATGTGACAGAAAAACATGTCATGTTGTGAGATGAACTTTCATTTCCATGCAAATACTTCTCTGACTCTGTAATGGCTGCCTTAACAACAGCAGCCCTCAACAGAAAGGCATCCAGCCTAATGTGGAAAGGGGAGGTGGAAAAAGCAGCTCTGAGGATAGTTTGAGTAGATGTGCAGAGGCGGTGCTGGGTTTTTGTTGTGAAAACTACCCTTTTATGAACTAGGCAAGTGCTGAGGGAAGACATAGTGGTATGGATACATGCAAGAAGGAGGGAAATTGTTAATCAGGAGGAAAGAAAAAGAAATAATAGCCTAATGGATGGCATCCTGGGGATAAAATGCAAACACAAATCATCGTCAGTGGCCAAGGCCAGGAGTGAATAAACTTCAAATAGTATAGCTGGATGTCCATACCCTTCCTGAACAGCTTTGTGGAGAAGAGGCTTTCCTGTTGGGATTTCCATGAAGACAGACTGTGGTATTTTAGTCTCTAATCACAGCTGGAGTACCGGTGGGATCATAAAAGGTTTGCAGGTGGGCAGTCATAAATAGCTTAGTAGTGGAGAAATACTCACACTTTCTGAAACCTTGGAGCTTTTTTCTGGAGTGGCTCAAGCTTGAGACTTGCGCTGATGTAATGCAAAGGTTCCCAGACACTGGACCTAGTCTCAAATGATGACTAAGATCAGTCACTTGTGTCCCTGAGTTTGTTTGCTTAATCACAGAAGGCTCTCGGGAGTTGTAGATGCCCCCTCCCTGGAAGTGTTCAAGGCCAGGTTGGATGGGGCTTTGAGCAACCTGGTCTAGTGGAGGGTGTCCCTGCTCATGGCAGGGGGGTTGGAACTAGATGGTCTTTAAGGTTCCTTCCAACTCAAACCATTCTGTGAAATCAGTCAAGATCCAGATTACACCTCCCAAATTCAGGTCCTCATTCTTGATTTGTTCCCAGGTCTGTCTACTTAGCATAGGTTAGACAAGCTCTGAACACAACATTTCTGTGTGCAGTAATGAAGGTAATTTAACTGACAGAAGAGAAACTTGAATGAATAATTCACAAGATCAGAATAATATAAGATGGTATGGCTTACTCTGAAAGGAGAGGAAAGAAACATGGCGCAGACCCTCCTGGAGACTATGCTCAGGCACATGGAAAATAAGGAGGTGATTGGTGACAGCCAACATGGCTTCACTAAGGGCAAATCATGCCTGAGAAATTTGGTGACCTTCTATGATGGGGTTACAGCGTTGGTGGATAAGGGAAGGGCAACTGACATCATCTACCTGGACTTCTGCAAGGCATGTGACACTGTCCCACACGACATCCTTGTCTCTAAACTGGAGAGTCATGGATTCGATGGATGGACCACTCAGTGGATAAGGAATTGGCTGGATGGTTGCACTCAAAGAATTGTGGTCAACAGCTCAATGTCCAAGTGGAGAACAGTGACAAGTGGCGTTCCTCAGGGGTCGGTACTGGGAGCGGCACTGTTTAACATCTTTGTCGGCAACATGGACAGCAGGATCGAGTGCACCCTCAGCAAGTTTGCCGACGACACCAAGCTGTGTGGTGTATGTTCAACACACTGGAGGGAAGGGATGCCATCCAGAGGGACCTTGACAGGCTGGAGAGGTGGGCCCGTGTGAACCGCATGAAGTTCAACAAGGCCAAGTGCGAGGTCCTGCACGTGGGTCAGTGCAATCCCAAGCATG
The DNA here is from genome assembly GCF_011004875.1 of Balearica regulorum gibbericeps. Taxonomy (NCBI): domain Eukaryota; kingdom Metazoa; phylum Chordata; class Aves; order Gruiformes; family Gruidae; genus Balearica; species Balearica regulorum. The sequence continues at coordinate 55,297,962 of NC_046184.1, forward strand.
ACCTATAGGCTGGGCGAGGAATGGATTGAAAGCAGCCCTGAGGAGAAAGACTTGGGGGTATTGATTGATGGGAAGCTCAACGTGAGCCGGCAATGCATGCTTGCAGCCCAGAAAGCCAACCGTGTCCTGGGCTGCATCAAAAGAGGTGTGACCAGCAGGTCGAGGGAGGTGATCCTGCCCCTCTGCTCTTGTGAGACCCCACCTGGAGTACTGCATCCAGCTCTGGGGGCCCCAGTACAGGAGAGACATCGAGCTGTTGGAGCGAGTCCAGAGGAGGGCCACGAAGCTGATCAGAGGGCTGGAGCACCTCTCCTATGAGGACAGGCTGAGAGAGTTGGGATTGTTCAACCTGGAGAAAAGAAGGTTCCGGGGAGATCTAGTTGCGGCCTTCCAGTACCTGAAGGGGGCCTACAGGAAAGATGGTGAGGGACTGTTTATTGGGGAGTGCAGTGATAGGATTAGAGGTAATGGCCTTAAAGCTGAAGGAGGGTCGATTTAGATTAGATGTTAGGAAGAAATTCTTCACTGTGAGGGTGGTGAGGTACTGGAACAGGTTGCCCAGAGAGGTTGTGGATGCCCCATCCCTGGAAGTGTTCAAGGCCAGGTTGGATGGGGCTTGGGGCAACGTGGTCTAGTGGAGGGTGTCCCTGCCTGCAACGGGGGGGGTTGGAACTAGATGGTCTTTAAGGTCCCTTCCAACCCAAACCATTCTGTGATTCTATGATTCTATGATCTCACAAAAGGAATCTGTTTCAGAGAACTTCTTGGAGATGTCACCCAAAAAGAACTTCAAAAGAAAGAGGACTATAAGAAGCTGAAACAGAAGAACAAAGAGCTAGAGGCAAGGTAAGGTATTTATTCAGATTTCTGACGCAATGTGTGTTTCTACACTGAAGAGCCACATACTTCCTGCTTCCTCCAGTCCTTAGGGACTGTTTCTGACCAGACAGCCTAGACATCTCCCCTGACTTTTGAGCTGCCAGTATCTTTTTGTAACTGATTTCTGGAAGATGGCTTGGATTGTTCTGGAAAGGGAGGGAGGCATACCCAGGGTAAACATGTTAATAAAAGAGATCAGCCTACAATGACATAGTCAAAATGATGTTCTTTGATCAGATTCCACCATGATCATTCAAAACTGAGCTGAGAAAGCACTATTTCCCACATGAAAGCTGCTTGCCAGCAGCAATATATATAATATATTAATATATAATATAGCTGAGAAGTGCATTGTAGAAAACATGGGCTTCATGAAATAAATTAATGATGTGCTGTAAAAATCATAGAATCATAGAATGGTGTGGGTTGGAAGGGACCTCAAAAGTTAGTTACACTTATTCATTGTTTCATCTTGTCTTAGCTAAGTTTTTTTATACCCTTCTTGCCCTAGAAACAAAGAGCTCTTGTTTAAAGCAATGAGCATCCACAAGCACTCTGAGGACATGAATGACCCTTTGCGTTTGACTGCTGTGCTGGAGATGTATGAGTTGCTCAGAGTGCGTGAATGGGAAAAACTCAGGAGCTCCTCATTGTCCAGTTTGTCGTATAAAGCTGGCAGCAGCATAATTAAGGTTTGTTCATGTCTATTTTCTCAGTCTGACTCATATCAGATCAATATGGCATAGCCTGTATGGCAGGCTTTGAGTATTAGTATTTCTGTATCAGAAAGGGTTGGGGACTAAGTTTGAGTCTCTGATTTTCCAGTTAAACAGGGCCTGCGTGATGCTGTAGAGAGCAAACTGACGGTGACCTGCTTCCTGCCCTTTCAGAAAGGCACATTCAAATCCCAGTCCCATATCCTACCCATGTTAAGCGCAAACGGGAAGACATAGTCCAGTTTCCTTATGGTTAACACTTTAAGTACTAGATGAGAGACTTCGTTCTGATGTCTGATTTACTGCTATGATGCTGGTGGGATCTGAAGGAAAATACCAAAATGGTACACCTTAAAGGACAAGACCGAGATGAGGCCATTATTAGCATTGCCTGGGATGATAAAGCCCAACAGATGCTGAAGAATGGGCTTCAGTGTGGAGACAGTTTGATGAAACTGTTTATTTCCCAGGTATTGAAGACATATTTCAATCAATTAGTGGCCCTACAATTTACTCTAATGCAGATGTGGTTTCAGCACATGCTTTCCACACTATGCCTCTCATTTCAATGTGGTTGCTGCTGTAATCAGATGTCTTTGCATTGCAGAAGGTGTTTGATGCCTGTGAGAAAGATATACAGCAGAGAACAACTAAGATATTTGAAGTTCTTGACATTACACCTTTGAATGATGCTATGACCAATAGCAAACAGGTACTTTATGTTTCTGTGTAACTGCACTGAGGCAGTGGGATAAAAGGGTGATCTGCATCTGCCATTCATTTAGAACTTAGCTTCTGCTAAGAACACTGCTCAAAATGTATCAGCAATGACAGTGGGGATAACTTACAAGCTGAGGGATGGAGGTGTGGAAAGCTGAGCTCCAGCAACCCTTCTGTGTCCCACGATACACATACATACGGTGCATGTCGGAATTGTCCGGCTTACTGAGGTGCATATAGGAGCACAGAAAGCATTTTCCAGCTGTGTATTGCTTTTATGGGACCTTCCTGCAAAGCTTGAAAGGAGTGACTTCTCCATTGCTGATTGACATGATCTGAGAAACAAAAATCCCTCATGCTCGGGGACTGCTGGCCACACCACATGCTAACAGTCTGTTTTGTGCTGTGCTTGGTTTGTAGGGGATGATGAAAGAAATAAGGAATCTCTTCAGATATTCCTATTCCAAAAACCAATCAGAGTTTTACACCAAAATTATCATGGTGAGTAAAGATACAGCCCAGGAACAGAGGTGGTGGTTCTGGCATGCCTGTGCAGCTTGGCATTAAAAAAAATGGGAGGTCTCCCTTCTGCTTGGGGTTGTTTTCCACTTGTGGTGAGGATCTTCCAGCCCATATACTCCCAAATATTCTGACAGGCATGCATAGAGATACATGTAAGCTTATAAGGGAGGTACAAAGCTGCACCAGGAGCAGTGGGGGACAGCGGGAGAGGCAAGGTGCAAAGAGCAGGGCCAGTGGTGGTGATCAGGGTCAGCCACAGACCAGTGGTCACCAACCAAACTCACAGTGACCAGGCAGGTCAAGACCAAGCTGGGAAGTCAGTCTGTGGGTCAGGGTCAGCAAGGCTGGGCATAGGCAGCCCAACATCACAGTTCAGGCAAGCACCCAGCCACCACTGAACTTGAATCAGCTCCCAGGCCAAGCGGTGGAGGGTCCGTGGGTGGAGACGAGGCTTCTCCTGAACTCCTTCTCATACCACCCTTTCTGCCAGCTGAGCTGTTTTCGCAGCAGTTTTTGTATGGCCATGCTGTATCAGAGCTGACCCTGTACACAAGCAGTCAGATCCCTGGGGAGGCAGGGGAAAGCTTGCAGAGACTGTTGGTGTGCACAGAACCCTGATACTTGCTATCCAAACGGACTATAGTCTAGGGTGGGGTTTTTTTCCCTGGGAAATCTATCTATCTATCTATCTATCTATCTATCTATCTATCTATCTATCTATTTCATATATATCATATATATACGAAGCTTCCAAAGAGCAGCTTCTTTCTTTTGCAGCTCGCTAGGCCTTTCCAAAAGCTCAGCCTTGTCAAGCTCTTTGCAGATCTCTGTTGGGTATGAGGAAATAGAAACAGTTTCTGGATGCTTGAGCAGTCCAGAAGCCAGGACTTAGTAAATAAGAGATCCTATAAAGTGACTATGGGACCCCTACCTGTCCCACTCAAATGGTACCAGCTTTGACAAATGTTCTTCAGTGCTTTGTTCATGTGGAGCAGCTGTGCAGAATGCGAGGTGATGTCTGCTCATCGACGTAACATTACAAAGCTTTGAAAACTGTTCTCATTTGATTTTCAGAAACTTGGCAGTGACCTCAAAACTCCCATGGAAAAACAGTTTGCACTGCACTGCTGCCAAGTTTATTGTTTGCTCCTTCTTCAGGACCCACCAGTTGAAGCTGTGTGGAACCTACAGGAAAGCTCAATGCAATATTTAGAGCATGTGGACAAGAAAGACTGGGAGCACTGTAGAAAACCAGTATTTCTGTGGCCCATATTGAAACAAGGGGAACAAGTCATTCTGAAAGGTGTAGTCTGGGATGAAAAGTAGCATGACTTCAGAGTCAGGCTACTCACTTGTATAATCACAAGAAGATGAAGCAACTGCTGCGTAATATGCTGTTTTTCTTTCTCCAGTGAACTGACTACTTTTCAGAGCTAGCAAGCTAGATATTCCTGGCTTGAGACCCTTAGGATAAATAATTATTTACAAACATGTATTAAAAATGGAAGATGTTTCCCTCAGCAGCATGCATACATTTTATGTAACATTGGTTCCTTGCTGTCTCTAAACAGCATTTGTGTGGAAAGAGAATCTATGTTTCTAGCCGACCTCACCTGCTCTTCACGAATGCTTATGACATTGTCAGGTAACAGTAGGGATCTCAGCCACGCTGTGGAGGCACTTGCCTGCTCAGCAACAGCATGCAGTAGGACCCAAGACTTTGCAGGATGCCTAACAGCGGTGGTATCTCTGCCCTCCCCTGCATCTACAGCAGGTGCACAAACTGCAGGCTCATGTTTTCTGCTAATGAATAAGCAGCGAGGGTGAAGATGGCCCGTTAGGAAACAGGCATCCTTCTTGGGTAAAAATGTACTTAGCTGAGAAAGAGATCAAGGCACTAAAAGACAAGGCTCACAAAGGCTACAACGGACTCACAGAAGACAGGTGTTCATAGGTATGTGTACCCAGACACAGACACTGAGGCCCACTCTTATATGCCAAAAGGCCACTCGTCTCCACACAAATGCCACCTTCCTGTTAGTACTCAGCTGCTTTCCCACGTCCGTACAATTTAACGCTCCATAGCCCTTCAGCTACATATCTGCCACAGCTCTTGATCAAAGTGCTCTAAAAATTGTATTTCACAGCATAAGGGGGATGCAGTGAGGCAAATGCATGGTTATGTGCTCGTGCAACAAAATATTCAGTGAGAATCTTGAGATTTGCCAAATAAAAAGACTGGAAATCCTGCTGTGTGCCTGCTGAGTCCTTTTCTCCAGTTCCACTTTCTAGTCCAGCAGTTTCCTTGGCTGCACAAACTCCCTGGCATTTTATCAAGGGCCCCCAGAAAGAAAGGCAAATTTCTGTGCGGATCTCTGCAAGCAAATTGCTCTGCTTGTCTCAGGAACCCAGTATTCTGTGAGCATGTTGCAGGTCACTGACAACATGAGCTGGGATCCAAGTATGTGCAAGAAAATCAGCTTTTAGAAAACCAGAGTATTCTGAGAAACTGACTGCAGAAGACCTTTACTGGAAATATTTATTAAGGCATAGAGCAAGTGAATTAAAATTACATATGCACCATATTTCTGACAACTTTCGCAAAAAGAAGGAACCACAATAGTTATGTTTTTCATACCTTGTAAGGTGTTGCAGACTAAGGTGGGCAGTGCATTAACACTTCATCTTGTCCAGGCTTTAGAAGTTAAATGACAGGGAAGTTGTCCAGTACCAGCAAGTAGGAGCTTCAGCGGGACCCTCAGCCAAATGCCATGTGGTTATATAGGTGTAACAGTATATATGGCAAGCTGCCATGCTCTATTTGATACCTGCTTAGAAATTTTGTTAGCCTAATTTTTAAGACCCTGTGGCTCCTTGAGTCAGTCTGATCCTGCTCTGTGGATCACTTTTATCTCTGAAGCTCATCGCTTCTGCAGCTTCTCATGTATGGTCCTTTCCTTTGATTTTTCTTTCCTTAACATCGTTTTTGCTGGCTTTAGGCTAAAACACTCAAGCTACAAAGCTTTATATTTCAAAGGCTGATTTAAAAGCCTTCAGAAGGCTACAAGCACTGCTGCAGCCTTTCTAGCAGTCTTCACACACTCTTCCTAGCCTCTTTTAACAGCAGGAACAGACTTTTTGCGCTGTCTGTACAGCACCTAGCAGAATCCAGCAGAATTGGGCTCTGAGGTACTGCCGAAGCATCTTTTCCCTGTTACATATGCTCAGCTGATTTCAAAGGAGCAACAATTTCCACCTCCCTGCAAAAGGTTCCATTTGGCCTAGAGTGCAGTAGCCCAGAAACAGTGAATGGGCTGCCTCCTTCCTGCACAGCTACAGGATTTGTAACCGCTCACAACAGACCAGGTACTTCATCTGTTAGCAGAAAAAGTTCCACTGACTGCCACAAAGCATGTCTGTGTGTGAAATTTCCCTATTGCCAGACTCTCACATAGAATCATAAAATCACAGAATGGTTTAGGTTGGAAGGGACCTTAAAGACCATCTAGTTCCAACCCCCCCCGTTGCAGGCAGGGACACCCTCCACTAGACCACGTTGCCCCAAGCCCCATCCAACCTGGCCTTGAACACTTCCAGGGAGGGGGCATCCACAACCTCTCTGGGCAACCTCTTCCAGTACCTCACCACCCTCACAGTGAAGAATTTCTTCCTAACATCTAATCTAAATCGACCCTCCTTCAGCTTTAAGGCCATTACCTCTAATCCTATCACTGCACTCCCCAATAAACAGTCCCTCACCATCTTTCCTGTAGGCCCCCTTCAGGTACTGGAAGGCCGCAACTAGATCTCCCCGGAACCTTCTTTTCTCCAGGTTGAACAATCCCAACTCTCTCAGCCTGTCCTCATAGGAGAGGTGCTCCAGCCCTCTGATCAGCTTCGTGGCCCTCCTCTGGACTCGCTCCAACAGCTCGATGTCTCTCCTGTACTGGGGCCCCCAGAGCTGGATGCAGTACTCCAGGTGGGGTCTCACAAGAGCAGAGGGGCAGGATCACCTCCCTCGACCTGCTGGTCACACCTCTTTTGATGCAGGCCAGGACACGGTTGGCTTTCTGGGCTGCAAGCATGCATTGCCGGCTCACGTTGAGCTTCCCATCAATCAATACCCCCAAGTCTTTCTCCTCAGGGCTGCTTTCAATCCATTCCTCGCCCAGCCTATAGGTCATGCTTGGGATTGCACTGACCCACGTGCAGGACCTCGCACTTGGCCTTGTTGAACTTCATGCGGTTCACACGGGCCCACCTCTCCAGCCTGTCAAGGTCCCTCTGGATGGCATCCCTTCCCTCCAGTGTGTTGAACATATACCACACAGCTTGGTGTCGTCGGCAAACTTGCTGAGGGTGCACTCGATCCTGCTGTCCATGTTGCCGACAAAGATGTTAAACAGTGCCGCTCCCAGTACCGACCCCTGAGGAACGCCACTTGTCACTGTTCTCCACTTGGACATTGAGCTGTTGACCACAATTCTTTGAGTGCAACCATCCAGCCAATTCCTTATCCACTGAGTGGTCCATCCATCGAATCCATGACTCTCCAGTTTAGAGACAAGGATGTCATGCGGAAGACAAGGATTTGACATATCTCCTGGTGCAAAGGACAACATCTAGCCCGTGATTCAACACAACCTCTTTTCCCAGTTCTTGACATTTGAGGGTGAGATTTCACCCATGGTTAAACATCCAGTACACTGGTGTGGTGAATTAGGCCACACATTTGGTGTGGGTTGCATTCCTTAAACTACTCCTACCAGCAGAGAGATATGTGGGATTTGAATATCAAATGTCCCAGCTAAGTCTAAGCACTTTGGAGCAACCAACAAAACACCATTGTTCTAGAAGGGTCACCAGGGGCAGGAATAATGCTGTCCTGAGATAGCCTGAAGCCTCAGAACAAGAATGTCCCTGAAGAACAGGTTGAGTCGAACAGATACATCCTGCCTTCCTCCATGTTGTACAGGATGCAATCATGAAATAACCCGGAGCTGTCTTCCCTGCCTTCTTTGGCTCTATACCATCATTAAGAGATTTGGAGAAATGCTACTGCTGAAATGTTGTTCTCCCATAGCTTCTTCCACCCTGTACTTCCTGGGGACAAGTAGACTCTTCCATGGCCTGAGAAGTGTATTGTATTTCCCACTACCTCCTCCCCTCCCTTTTCATCAGTCAACACAACCGTGCAAGAGCACTCCCCTCACTTGGTCTCATTTGCTATCTCAACCAAGCTGAGAGAGTTCTGACCTAGACTTTGGTCAAATCTCAGTGGTGGAGACCCTGAAACCCTTTCCCTGCTAATAGATTCTTCATTCAGAAGAAGGGAGGTAAGTCTACCCATATCTCTACACCTTGCATCTCACAGATGGATGCCAAACAATGGGAGTCTAAGTTTGCTCATCCCTGCCAGAGACAACATCTCCTCCAAGACAAGAGCTCCATACAAATGAAGCCAAGTGGGTTAGATCCTCCATTTGGTATCTGGAAAGGATTCCTCTGTGTCATACTATCATCCTACCAGTGATGCAGGATTACCCCTTGATCTTGATAATATCCTTGAGGCACAATGGCTTTTCTTCAGCTCTGTAGAATGCAACTAGGTGCTATCTCTTCGGTGGGAGATAGCACCTAGTTGCATTCTCTGTCTGTCTGGTCCCACCAAAGACCCAACCCAGGTGTTCTCTTCCCTTCTGCTCTCCCCACTGTCCGGAGAGGGAGAAAGAGCCTGCTCCCAGTGGAATTTAAATATGTTGCTCATATCCTGGTAGACATTGAAACATCAGCAGCACACTCAGCGCTCCACTTCTGTCACCCAGCACTACAACTTGTCTAAGAAAACAGTTTTTCTAATATCCTCACTGAAGTGAGAGAGGTAAAGGTTAGATAGTACTGCTGAGACATAGTCCTGAAGAATAGCATAAACTCTGCAGCAGGCTGTGGCCTCCCCCAGCTTTTGGGGTGTTCCTGAGAGCTTTCTCTTCAGGCCACTGTACAGACCTGACCTGGTTATTCACTTCACATGCTAGTAAACTGCCAGGCCAGCTGGGACAGGTAAATGGGAAGTATCCTGCTTTTGGCTTCTTCTGCCTCTCCTGCACAAGTCTGTCACTATGCTGACTCTGAGAATCTGATCCTGCTCTTTACCTCCCATGCTCTGCAGCAGCAACACCCCATAATTTCCGTGACCCTCAGTGCTTCTGGTGAACTGATCTTACACTGCATTCGCTAAGTAATTTGGAACACACACAGACAACGTCTGAGGTCTCAAACTTGTGCATAGCTGGCATCTATTGCTCCATAACCCAAAGAGCTGCAATTTTGGATGGTAGGATATCTTCTGTCAGAGAAAGTACGCCAGCAGTTATAATCCACAGATATCTGCTTAGCTGTTAGCTGTGTTTTGACCTTTTCTCTCTCTCTGACGTACTTTCATTTATTTCACACATGCAGGAAGCTTTGATGAGAGAACAGATGGGTCAGTGAGCCAGGGGATTTCTCTCTTGTTCCTCAGTCTCTTACTTTCTAACAGCTGCAAAGAACCAGTGTTCAAGGGTTCAGATACGTGGAGAGAGAAAGTGCAAACAGATGCTTTGGCTCTGAGCAAGTCTCCTGCCCGTTGCAAGAAAGTGATGGGACCAGTATGCAGGAGGCTCAGCCCTTGGAAGAAGAAAGCCAGGTTTGTCATCATCCAGTGGACCCCATTTAGATTATTAGAAGTCAGTGCTGTTAGTAGTGCCCTTAGGGTCTCAGATTATTTTTTTTTTGGTGTAAAAAGTCAATTTGATGATAATGAAACATACAGGTCCTGCAAGACAGATGTTCTCCCTTAGTTATCCCAGAGCAAATACTTCATAGACACAGCAGAAGCTCCAGCCCCACCACTGTGCCTTCTCCTCAGAGGGACCAAGCCTGGCCCCAGACACAGCCACCACCACAGCTAGCCAGCACCTCTGTATTTTCCCAGATCTTGCAACGACATGTAATTAATACTTGGATTGTATCACTAACTTCTCTTTAGAAGGTTTTTCACTTTTGAAAGTGATGACCAGGCTCTGGTTAAATGCATGGAGATATATCTCACATGCCCATTTTCCAGAAGGGTACCTGGGAAAGCAAAAAGCAGCTATTTCACCAAAAAGTTTCCTTAGAAATTCATTATCCCTCATGATAGACTTCTGTGAGAATTAAGATCACTCAAATACTAACATGGGTGATTTTGAAGGAACAACTGGGCAATTGACCTGAGGAGCAATGCTGAGATCTTTCATAGCTGAGATGTTTCAAACAGTTTCGTTTTCTACAGGGCTTGTCTTGGGATACTGAAATCAAATTCTCACAACACAGGATAACAGACTGGAAGACTGCTCACCCAGGAGCAAGAGAAGTGAATGGATTGACATTTCTTTTCTCCTGCCCTTTGCCTCCCCCACCCAAATGCACACAAACCAAAGGATCAAAATGATAAACTGGGTGAAAAACGCATAGTTCATCAGCTCTCATTATCTACTCTTCAAATGGACTAAAAGAGCAACAACATCAACAGCATAATGTTGATGAACGTATGCTATTTTATATCACTCTGTGCTTCAGAGCAAATATCTATGGTATGAATTATTTGACAAATTTAACTGGCATTTGACAACTCACATATTTAATGAGCACTATATATCTAGCTAGAACTGAACAGTGCAGAAAATATGCTAAATACCTATGCAAAACACTGGTGCAATTCAAATTCCACAGGCATGGAAACCACTACACCACAAGCTTTAATTCCTGAGTGATTCCTTGATTTAGGATGCCCCCAACACACACTGGCAAAGCAGAGGCAACAGTTTAGGAACTGAAGAGGACGAAAACTCCTCTTTTCAGACTGGTTTGGATTACATTCTTGACTGTATACTCTGAGGACAGCTATGTGGGGCAGGGACCAATTTTCCGAAACATTTCTAATGTCCTGAACAACTTATTGCTTAATTCTTATTGTTTGCTTTCACTACAATTGTGAATCAAGGCTGTGCTTTCAAGCCTGGAATATAAGCCCATCTTGGTCATGCAGTCTAATATTAATAAAAAATAGACTTTGAGTGGGTAAATATCAACCAAAAGAAGAAAAAAACCTCTGGATGACAAGAGAACTTGGTGTACTTATCTAGAGGCAGGCAGCACGTGTGGCTAGTGTACCTGAGGATGTCTCTATTCAGGGAATTCATGGCAGACTGGTGAGATGCTTCCCGCTTGGTGAGCAGCTGCTGCAGGCATTGCCAGCAGGTGCTCATAGCTGGAAACAACCAAGAGGACACGAAGTGCAAGAGCCCCGCCATTGCAGCCAGGGAACTACCATAAGGTGAAAAAGGTACCCTCTACAACTAGATTGTAGAATAAATATTAACAAAAACCAAAACCAACCAACCAAAAAAACCCCAACCCCTCCCCCCCAAAAAAGCTGCTATGGTTTAAATGACACAGAAGCCATAACCAACAGGTTATCAAGAACAAAATTTGGTCTTTTCTGAGCTTCTGAAAAATGAAATGGGTGGTGGGTATCTGTGTTATGGGACGTATCTCCATGCAGAAATTCCTCTTCTCAGACAAAGCAGTACAGCTGAGATTCATCTGTCCTAACTGAGGAGCACCTTACCTTCTCTGACAGTTCTTCAATTTGCCAAGCTCGTTTGGGAACCTGCTTCCTAATATTCCTGCAGCCCACCCACAATGGATTCAAAGTCTGGGCTAAAAGGAAAATTGTGTTCAGATCAAGAAGAGCAAAGGCTGAACATTACTAAAGAAATCAAAAGGGTTACTTGTTGCAGAACTGCCAACTGAAACTGAAAGTAAAAAAACAGCACTAAAAAGCAAAACTAACTTTCCTTTGAATAGGTATGTCAAGTAACTCATCACATAATTTTGAAAAACATAAGCTTAATCAGTAAGAAAGCTCGGAATTTTAAAATACTTAGTGAGAGGCTCACAGCGGCAATGCCAGTGTTTGATGCCAGAATGAATGCATTAACACAACTGGCTGTCAGGAGGCTTAGGAGGAAGCGAGCACAAGCTTCCTCTGGCCGGGCAGGACAAGTGAACGCCCCAGCAGCCAACAGCCACGCTCCAAGAATCGGCCTTTCCCACTGCAACACCCATGTCTAACCCGGACAAAAAGCAACAACAACACAACAGGTCCTGTTCTGTTCTGGGTTACGTCCAACGCAAATAACCAAAGTGGTCTGGCGAAGAACTTAGTAGAAAAGATGATGTCCAGCCCTGAGTATTTGCTAATAATTTACACTTTTACCACAATTAGAATATCCCATCATTTCTGCAAATATTTGTCTAAGTCCAAGCTAAATCCCAAATTTGGTCCTTTTTCTGTTCTTATTTTTTAAAATGAAATTTGTTCCTGCTAGGAAACATGCATCTTAATAAATAAATAACAGAGTAATAAAAATCTCGGTTTATAGACATAAACAAGAAATACAACTGAAACAGAACTCACATTAACTGACATTTCTGGTATAACCTTCAGAAATGTTAATGTCGCTATGTCTTCAATCTGAACAAAAAAAGGAATATATAATAAGTCAGTAGATTGTTATTGTAATTATTAGGATCCTACTTCAGTGTACAAAACCTGACAGAAAAATTACCCTTATGGCAGTTAATTCCCCCTTGAGTTTAATTACAAAATTGCTTAATTGTTTTCATACAAAATGTTTCTGTGTCAAGGTAATGATTATGGTGATGATATTAATGCAATCAAGGGAGAGCGTACTGCCTACATATTAAATTTTTAATAGTTTTGTTATAATTAACGGAGAAGAATTAAGGTTTCTAACAGCTTAGATGGTTAGCAGCTTTCCTAACTGAAGTTGGGTAGAAAGGTTATTTGGCTTGCGACACGCCGGGCATGCAGGTTCTGTCCTTTGAAGAACAAGGAAACACATCTAACACTGTGGTCAGCCATCATGATGGATAGACATTATCCAGACTGTGGAATGATGCGGTCTTGTTCTGTGGCAACTTATCGGATATTTTTTCTGGCCATGTCATTCTGCTTTTAGCTGCTTCACGTGCCTCTGTAAGACTCAGTGAGCGTTACACTGTAAGTAAGTCAGACGCTGTGCCGCGTACTACCCCAAGGTTAATTTGATGTCCTTTGCATAATTTCCTAATTAATATTTAAAAAAATGAATTGGTGCGAGACAGGGAAATGGTCTCCTCTGTTCTGACTTCCGTGCCCTGGGTCTCAGCCAACAAGGGAGACACGCTCAAGGAATCCACCTCTGAAAGCTACCTGTGACTCCTCTGCAGGAGTCCTCCTCCTCCTCCTCCTCCTCCTGCTGCACTCAGGGAGGTCTCTTGCTGCTGCTTGCACCTTCCCTCCTTGCCCAGCCACGAGAAGGGAAGCAGAAGCCTAGGCCTGTTCCCAAGCAAATATTTGATTTCTCATTCACAGCTGCAAGGAACTGGGAGAGACCCATGACACCTGAGCAGCTTACCGTGTCTCATGGGTAGAGTAAATCAATTGTAAGCACAGGGAATGGAAGATCCTGGGGTTTAAACCCTTCCTTCCTGTAACAGCACAGCTCGTGCCCCCTAACCACCCTCCCACTGAGACATCTGTGTGGGAAGGGGGGTGCCTGCTGAGGGAAAGGAGCTTCACTGAAGGAATAGGTGAGCAGGCCTGGACTCTTCACCTGGAGAGAAGATGACTGAGGGGATCACTGGTGGGTAGAAGCTACACGTACACTCTCCGTCTTCAGCTGCAAAAACTAGGCTGATGGAAACATAACAACCAGGAGGATGTGGTTCACCATGCAGCAGAGAGTGGACAGGTTGTACTCCTTGTCAAAGGGTATTGGGGCTGCACAAATGTCACTGAGGTCAACAGGCATCTGGACAGGTGTCTGGAAGAGACCTGCATTGGGGGTCCTCACAGGTTGGAAACAGGATACTGGGTAGATGGCCCTTTAGTCTGGAACTACTTGAGCTGTTCTTATATTCATGCAAATTTGCTCAAAGAAACGTTGCCTGTTAGTTTTGCAACAGCAGGCTTTATGGTTGTCACACGTCACCCACCCCACCACCTCAGTTTGATCAACTATCTCGACAGCTGCAGAAAGGCAGCACAAAAGTACAAAAAGGGCATAAACTTACTATTGTGTACCCTAATTTGATAGCGATGGAGTCATGTGCCACCCTTGATCCGGATCAAGTTCCAGTGGACTACTAAGCAGTGACCTGGCATCAGTACTGGTGTGACTGGAGGCTCACGAAGGCTTGAAACATTCCTGAGAGAAAATCTGTGCCGTGGGATGCTGAGGTTGCCTGGCTGTGAGGAGCCGCATCAGCTGCGCCTCTCTCCTCTGCATTTGTCCCTGGCCCTCGCTGGCAGCTCCTGCTCTGGACCCAGGACCTTCCGTGTGGATCTCACACGGAGCGTGCGTGGGCCGGCAGCTTTGCAGCGACATGGTGGATGCTGCTGCATACGCTGTGATGCCTTGGGGTCACTGCAGCTCAGGGCGTTGCGGCAGGGAGACAGCAGGAAGCGAACAGTCAGGGCACAGAAAGGAACCGCACGAGGGATCCTCCTGACAGCTGCCGGGGGAGAGGTAGAGCCGCAGGCAGAAGCAGAACGCTGCAGTTTGGCCACGTGTCCTCCAAAGAGCAGGGCCCTGGGGGTAAGGCTGTGCTGCAAAAGGGGTTTTGAGGGAGGCCCAACAGCACTGGGGCTCGTGGTGAAACCCAGAGCCACCGTCCTGCAGGTACAGACACCGCAGCCGGCGAGTCAGCGCAGGGCAGGAGGCGACACTGGCAAAGCACTGGAAAGCTGCACTCAAGCCGGCACAAAGCGACTTTTCCCCTTTCACTGATTTTTTTTCTTTTTTTTCCTTAGTCCGATTTGAAATGGCGTGATCCCTCCCACCAAAGCATAAAAAAGGAATCACATCCTGCAGGCATGTCAGGAGGGGTTTGGGGACGTGTTTCTAAGCCTTTGTGAAGACCCTTAGGTCAGCCCAGACAGAAGTACGCAGGAACCAGACGGAGCAGATAAGGGGAGGGGGGAGGAAGGAAAGACATTAGTTAAGACTTTTTGTTTGTTTGTTTTTCTCTTTATAGCGATTTGATCAAGTTCCTCATTATAATGTGAAACCAGGCAGGCACGGCCCCGCCGAGCTCCGGGGTAGGGAGCGGCACAACAGCACCCAACCCCCGTTCTATCGTTGGGACGGGCGGTACAGAGGGTCGGGCAGATCACGGCACCCGGGCATCCCGCGAAGTAGGCGGGTCACCCGGGGACGACCTGTACCCGCGCAAAAATTCCTCTCACATTGGCAGTGAGGACCCGGGCGTCACCCCGGGTCGTTATTTTCCTTACTCATAAGTTTAAGGCATAACAGTCGTTCTCCGACCCCGTCGGCAGAGCCCTGCGCGTTAGCTCTCTAGGTCAGGGCGATCACTTCCGCAAGCCGCCGTACACCACATAAGCTAATCTTCGTTGCCCTGACCATTCTGCCCGGTCTCTTTCCCCTTCTACGCCGCGAACCGCTGCCGCGGGCCGAACCGGGAAGGGACGTGCTGGGGACGGTATGTAAATGAGGGGCCCGGGCGCCGCTGGGGGTTGTGGGAGGCCTTCCCCGCCCCACGCACTCAGGCGGGGCCGCGGGCGGGGACTATCTTCTGGAGGCGGGGCGAGGAGCGGAAGTAGTATGATGTCACGTCCGGGTCTCGCTCGCTGCGTCTTATCGTTTAAGACAAGATGGCGGATCTCTCTCTGGACGAGCTCATACGGAAACGCGGTGTGACGGTGAAAGGGAGGTAAGCGCCTGGGAGGGCAGCGCCCGCGGCCCGGCGGCCTCCGATGGTTCCTCTCTTCTCCTTTCTGGTCATTCCGCCTCAGAGGCTGCGGGCCGCAGCCTGCCTCAGCGCGGCCCGGCCCTGTTCCCCGCTCTCGCTATCCCATTGGCTTAGACGTTGGTCTGCGGGGCCGTGCCTTTGATGCTGATTGGTGGTGGTGGCCGTCGCTCAGGGCTGGGGCGGGCTGGGGCCGGGGCGGGGGTCTGTCCCCCCCCCACCTCACCCCCCTGTGCCTGGCGCTGCCCCGTGGGCTCTGACCCGGCGGGGCAGGCCCGCCCACCGCCTCTCCCCAACCCTTCTCGGGCCCTTCTCGTCTCTCCCGAGGTTGCTGGCGTAGCCTATCGCTTCACTAGTGCCTCCGACCTGCGCTTTCCCTGCTACCTCCTGCTTCTCCCTGCTGATTAACCCAGCGGTGCTCCCCAAGCCGGGATCAGCGGGGCCGCGGCACACACCACACACACACACCCCCGCCCCAACCCGAGCTCTGTCGGTATCCGGGCTGCCTTGTATCCGTAGCAGGAGCTACTGCTGAGCTGTAGGTCTTCGTCAGGCAATGCCCTGGGGTGCCAGGTCCCCCCCGCAGCTCCCAGAAGCGGTGCGTTGATGAACGGCACGGTGCATTGTGGGATGGCCGTGGGAGGTGTAGTTGTGCCACAGGGAGCCGTAACTGTAGCGAAGCTGCACAGGCGAGGCTTCAGGCTGCAGTGGCTTCATCAAAATTGCTGCCTGGCCTTTGGAAACTGTAGTCTCTGTCGCATAGTTAACGATACCCTGACAGCTTGTTTGAAATGCTCGTGTGGATGTGGAGTGTGTTACATATTAGCTGCAAGATTAGATTCTTTCTTTGTACGGAAGATGTCTCCGGTGTAGGCTGGGCCATTTACTCTAGTGCAGCTGTTGGCAGTTCTTATCTGGCATCTCCTTTGGTAGCTTTTCATCTTCCCTTTTGCCATAGTCTCTTGAATGCTTCTGAAGATCTTGAGCATGGGTTCCTCCCCATCTGTATTAACTAGGTGTGCTTTTTTTTTTTCTTTTTAATGTAATGGTCACTGGGGAATCTTAGGCTTTAACCCTTGTCTACACTTGTATGTCTGGAGTAGTATTTTGAAAGTTATCTGTTAGCATATGCTAGTAAAACATTCAAACACATATTTAAATCCTAGTCTAGACAAGGCCTTGGCTTTGCGCTTTCATTCATGTTATCCAGTGTGTTTGGAACAGTCTTATGCTGCTTAATATGCCAAGCACCTCCTTTTTCCTTTGGCAAATCTGTCTTTAACTCTCATTTCTTCCAGGAATTCTTCCTGCTTTTATTTGCTGAACAATAATCCCTCTGCAGCACTGTAAGAATTTTTGTGCCTTGCATTTCTCATTTGTCATGTTTAGCTCACTTTATAATACTTCTGAGATAGCTAACTTGACTTTGTGAAGGCTGGATAAACTTAAATCATTATATCCATGCTGTTCAATAGTCTAGATGAAATAACAGAAAAATCTTCACCTGTAAAATGTAGTAATCCACCAAGTATTCAAGTCAGATCTTGAAGTAATTGAAAGTGAGTTAGATATTTGAGATTCCCTTGTATTTCAGGTGTTGTGGCACAAAATGCATAAGCAGTTAATGTTGTTATAGGGTAAGCAATTATCTAAAGAAGACAGTTGTTTATTAGGATAAACACAAGTCTTAAGAGATGGTGTAGTCTTCAGTACAGAGTTTCCTAAGTGATTTAATTTGTTTGTGACATTAACAGTTTTAACTACTTCTGGCTTAAATGCTGATACATATGTTTCTGATTTTGCTCTGACCTCTTCTATACTCATTAAAAAGAACCACTCATCAAGCCCTTCTGCAGCACTCTGAATGCTTTCAACATTGCTAAATTAATGCTTTTTAAAATTGCAAGGGAAGTCTTGTTCTATGACTGTTGCTTTATGGGTACTATTAGTCTTCCATATTATTCTGGATATATTTGAGTAAATGGTCTTAATACTCCTCTTTCTTCCAGCTAGTGTGCTTTGGCTCCATGAGAGAGCAGCCATAGGACTCTTAGCTAGGTAACAAAATGGGACCCCAGTCCTAGCTCTCCAGTTGTCTGGACACAAGAATGAAAGAGACAGAAGTGGAGTTTCAGTCTTTCATCTCTTTTATTTTACAGATCTCTCCACTGAAAATGCATTACTGTAAATAATGTTAAGATTGTAGGGTTAGATCAGGAAATACTGATATAAAGCTGTGGGAGGAATTCAAATTGCATCGTCATTTGAATTTGTGGTGTTAGCCTTTTGAGTATTACAACAAATTCTAGACATCTATTTTTAGACTTTATAATACTGGACAATACATTTCAGAAAGCAGATGAACACTGTAGCCCTCTGTACCTTATTTTGAATTTTAAAAAGCCAACAGCAAGAATATTTTAAAGTATCTTAACTTTAAAATTGCTTTTACTGCTTTATCATCTTAAAAAACAAACAAAAAAAAAAAGAGTAAAAAAAAAAGAAACCCAATGGAAAAAAAGAAAACCTTAAAAAATACTTAAAGGAGGAACTGTATTAAAAATTAGACAAGCTGTTTCCTTTTAGGGGAGATTTTGAAAAAGTGAATCAGACCTGTAATGAGAAGTTAGTTTCAGCTTTCACTATATAATGGGCTGCTTCTTAGTAATACTTGTGTAGAAATACAAATGCTGTCCTTTCTGTGGGCTGTTATCTTTCTGTGCTGAATATTGTGATTATGATGTGCTTAAAAGTAAAGGCCATTAAGTGCAGCAGTTCTGTTAGTAGATTAAAGAAGAGGCAGCAATGTTAAAAAGTATTCTTGCTGGCAGTTAATAAATTTTGAAACTGGTGACTTTGAACTGAGACTGGTACTGGGGCTTGTACATCCTAAAATCCAAGCCTCCTATACTCCCACAAATTCCACTTGCTCACTCCACAACTCCACTTGCTGTCCTGAATTCTTGATGTAATTCTGTGTTTTGTTTGTAACAGGATGTATTATTGTATTACAAAAGATACTTTAGCAGACCTGCTCAGTCCTAAAGCTAGAAAGTCTGTTTCTGTTCCCCTTTGTCTTCAAAGGTTTCCTCCAAGTACCCTACTTCTTGATGAATTTTGTTTAAATGTAGTATGTACTTAGCACAGCTGAAGTCAGACCCTTTACTTAAGTTTGTAAATATGAGCTTAAGGATGGATTTTGGAAATCAGTTCCGTAGCTGTTTATGTAGAAAGTAAAGTCCAGCATAAAACAGCTTAGGAGCTCTACTGTTGTATTTGGGCATCTAACCTGAGTGGACTTCTGTACAGTAATAATGAGCTTTTGTTTGCAGTAACACACATACTTTTATTGATACTGTATCACATTTTATAATGTCTGAAACTTTTTTTTTCTTTTTCCCTTAGGCTTAACACAAGGCCAGTATTTGGAGGTGTAAGATCTCGCATTGGAGTCCAGCAAAATCTTCTAAACAGATCATCACCAGCTGTCAGCTTCCAGCGGACATTTGATGCCCGGCAGAAGATTGGACTCACTGATGCCCGACACAAATTGGGAGTTAAAGATGCCCGTGAAAAACTGGTTCAAAAGGACGCTCGGTTCAAAATCAAAGGGAAGGTGCAGGATGCTCGAGAGATGTTGAATTCCCGCAAACAGCAAAGCGTTGCTGCTGAAAAGGTGACCAAAGTGGTGGATGCCAGAGAGAAGATCAGCTTAAAAAGGAGCACTCCAGCTGCTATCAGCCCAACTATGGGGACAGTAAATCCAGCCATGAAAATCACCAAAACTATCCAAGTAGGTCAAGCAAGCCACCTCTGAGCCCCTCAGTCATTCTGCAGCAGTCCAGTGGAAATGCTAATACTTACTTGAATATGTTCACATGGTTGCAATAGAAGCGATGGTGAGACAGTTCAGTCCAGCTTGTAGGGCAGGATTCAGAGCCTTTTGGGTGTCCTGCTGGCTGCTTGGGGCTTTCTGTAAGATCCCAGCTTTCATGTAAATTTTCATTTGGATTTTGGGCCCAATAAAGACTAAAGCAGTGCCTCTGTCAGCATTAAAGTAGTTGTCTTGAATGGTTAAGTAGTCTTTCTCCCACCTAAATACAAAGAAAATGTATGCATTTTTTTTCATTCTTATACCACCCCTCTTTGCAAGTCTGCTGTGGTGGATTGTCCTGTCTAGATAGCTGGTTTATCCTAGCGGTACGATAACAGTTTAGAATACACAGCTACATTTGTATCTAAGATGTAAAATTCAATGAGCATTTCTACAATTTCTGTATTTCTGCTTGCCTGGTTTTCAGGAAAGCCCTGGCTTCCAGGGAGTTGCCTGATAGTACGATGCAGTCCTGCTGAGGCCTAAGATTCATTTAAATTGTATTATAATCAGTTGATTACCCTAACCAGCTGATTTCCTTTGATGGTTTTCTATTTTCACTTTGCTGTGTGCACACTGACTTGATTCTTAGTGAACTTCTCTGAGTAACAACTAGTATTGAGCTATGTGTGCATTAGGTACAGTGGGTAGAGTTAGAAGTTTCCAGACTCTCGTGATTGTTGAGGAGTGGTTTTGTCCTCACCTCACAAGCACGTACCTGAAGTTCCTAGCCTACCTTTCATTTTCCTCCTCCCAAAGGTCAACAGTGTGCTTACACATACCCAGAAAATCTCCTGTTCTCATCAGTTGAAAAGCCTAGATGAGTCTGCTTTCTGTTCAGCTGTGGGTTTTGCTCAAGAGCATCAAGCGTGTTTCTTCTGTAAATTAGCCTAGAAATTTACCATTACTCGGCAGGTTTACTGCCAGGCTGACCTGAGAAAGAGAAAGGACTCTTGTGGCAATAAGAATGGCTAATCGCAGAGCAATAGAGCAGTCTGTTCAGTAGTCTTTAATTGGTAGGGTAATTAATACTCATGCTGTCCTCCTAAACCAAATCACCACCATCAGCCATTAGGAGTTGAACATTTTTTATAAAGTTGCTAGGAGTTAAAATGGTTTCCAGAGACTTGGTACAGCAGCAATTTGCTCTGACCTGATTTTTTTTTTGGTATGAGTTAGTTTGACCTATAATACTTTCTGTTGTCAGACAACATAGTGTAAGAAAAAATATTGTAGAATATAATGGTGATTAAAACTGTAGACAAAACTGTGCACATGAGCAATTATTTAATCAAATTTTTTAAAGATTTATACTAAAATTCCAAATTGCCCAAGGCCATCCTCTCTTCCCAAGTGTGGGAGCAGAATCAAACTAAAATATCTTGATCTGAGATGCAGCACGCAGCTCTAATGTCCTGTGCTGTGGCCTTGTTTCTCAAAAAGGAAGGAAAAAAAAAGTCTTTGAAACCCAAATAATTTCCTTAGCTCTGCTGGTGTTTCCATAGGACAGGTACCTTTGTTTCTGAATTGATTAGCAAATGGAAGCATGAGGGTGCTGTTGTGTAAGTTATGTTCTAAAGAGAATGTAAATCTGAAGATTTTACTGCCTGTATGGAGTATTTTTGTAAAAAGACCCATTCTTTTCTGTAATGGAGAGCTTCCAGCTTTTTCAAAAACCAAAAGGGCGTTTTTGAGGGAGTTGCTGCTTGATTTTAGTTGCAGATATGCGCAGCTGTGTTCCCTGACTACTTCTGTTGTGGTTTCCCTGACTCACGGGATGACAGACTGCAGAAGGGTCAGCTACAGTACCCCATGCATCATTTTATTGCACTGCAGCTTATTCCAGCTCTAGTGTGAACGGATAGTCTATACTTTGCCTTTGAAATGGAACTGAACTAAGTTGTGTCGTGTCCCCACTTGTTGAGTTTGATGGAAATAGCTATTTTTGGTTCCCTGTAGCATGAAAGAACAGAGGCTTACTTGCAGGTTTACTCCATTCATGGTTCCAAACTGGCAGAAATCTAGATCTAGTCAGTGCTGGCAGGGCTGGAGTTAAGTCCCCTTCCCACTAATCTTGGACTAAAACTCAAGTAATGTGAATCAGTTTCTCTGTGTGTTCTTGGGTTTTAATTTTTTTCAATTAAGTGAAGCTATCTCATGTTGAACATACTACAGGAAACAAAGACGTTATCTAATAGCATGTTGTGGTAATATGTTTCAAGAGCAGGAGACTGGCTTTCATTTAAGTTGTCTCAGGGTATCAGCTAACAGCTCCCATCTTCTGAAATGGGCATCTGGTGGACTGTTGTGTTTTAATGCTTTGGTTCTTTCCCTCTAACTGTAGCAAAAGGCTCCAGTTCCTGGACACTCTCATCCAGCAGGAATGAGGATCAATGTGGTGAACAACCATACACACAAACAGGTGTGTGCCTGCTCTGTGCTCTTTGTTTGTTACCTTTGTGGGGGAAGGAAGGTGTATGTAAACATTGGCAGGTGCAAAGAAAACTTCAAATAGGAAAGAAAAGAGGTGTGTTTGGAAGTTCTCTAACAGCTTAGCTCCCTGTTCTCCTGTGGTTAAGATACTTCCATGGTAATTGAGGTTTTCATTTAGTGTAATTGATCTTGATTCCTTGCATGTTACATGAATGCGAAGTAGGTATTCTCAGTTTTTGTCTGCATGTGCTGAAGTTTTTTTTCCTAGAGACTCTGACCTCTAGCTCTGTCTTCCTGTAAATTTCTTGGTGACACCACATCAGATCAAGTTGTTGATTGTTTTGATTCACCATTGTGCCAGCCTCTTCAGAGAATGGATATGACTGTACATGGTCAAATGTTCTACAGTGAGGTGGCAGAGGGTATAACCTTCCTTTGAAATCCCAGCTGTGGGTCCCTGCTGGAAACCTGATAGCGAACGATGTTAACTGATATTCTGAGGTACTAACAAAGTTGCTATATCCCTTATCAAGCAAACTTTGAGGATAAACTTAGAATTTGTGCTGTGTCTTCTGGGATCAATTTTAAAGGCCTTTGTCACAGCTCCCAGCCATTCAGCGTCCGTACCACCTTGGGTGCTTTCAGAGAGGAATTCCATGGTTTTACTACTTATTTTGTTTTGTGTGTGTGTATCTGTAAAGTATTACATGAAATACTGGGAAACCGACATTCACAATGTCATGTCCTGGAGGGTTTTTTTTGGCCTCAAACTTTAGCTATTTGTATATGTTACCTCTACATTGACCTGCTGCTCTCACCTATCCCACTTAAGGAAGTGTCTTCGTTATTCTGACCTCATCACTGTAAGCCTTGAATCCATTTCATTTGACTCAAACTCAAGTCCATTGTCCTGATGGCTAGTGTTTTTCCCTTTTTTGCACAATTCTCCTCTGTTCTACCATCCCTTTTGGTTTGGTTTTTTTTTTTTTTCTTTCATAGCATTTCTGTGACTGGAACAACTTTCATGTTTGTATACCAGAATCTTGCTGATTGTGAAAACCCACTTAATTCACAAGCTGCAATTGCTAATCCCTCCATTTTTCTTCACCTTTCTGTTGAATTAATGGGAAGCTGTTTTGTGTTGTGACTTATGGTCTGGGCAGTGCCATATGTGTATAGACTTTTTATTGACATTATTTAGAGTCTGAAAAAAATCTTTGTGTAAGAATTCACTTCAGTATTTTAGGGCAGGGCTATGAGCATTAAGTTGAACTGGGAAATTAATTATTCATTCAGTAAACCTAGTGCAGAGTTTTCTAGTGCCAGACGGATATGTGCTGTGCTGAGGAAAGCAGGCTATTCAAAAGGAACGTTCAGTTCAGATGTATTTGGCAGGCATCGGTTTAATTAAAAAAAAAAAAAAATTAAAAAAATCATGTGCACAGACTTCAACTTCAAAGGTAGCAAGGTGCTAAAAAGTAAGACACTGAGGCTTTATTCCATTAATGTGGTTTCATCAGTCTTGATGAGATCTAGGGATTAGAGAAGTCTATGTGTGATTTCAGTACACCTGAGGAAACAGCTTTACTGTGGCGTTTCTGGAAAAGAAGTATGATAGGTTTTACACTAATGTTTTGAAATGGACTTGCATGCCTTCGGCTCTGTGTCCCCAAACTGCAAGGACAGGAGTAAAGTCCAATGTAGTCATGTTCATTACCTGAAGAAGGCTAAAGTCAGGGCAAAACTACTTATTTTGGAAATGATGTCTAGATTAAATCTACCTGCTTGTAAACTATTACCTTGCTTCTCTTCAGGGTCTGTATGATGTGGAAGATGATGATGAAAGTGTCTCTCCCCTTAGTAGCAAACAGATGAAAATCACCACCACAAACAGTTTCCTGCACAACACGGTAAGGGATTATCTGAATAGTCCCCACCACACCGTGCTCACATTGGGTGGACACACAGGCTGTGACTTTACAGGGCTTATGTTCTGTTAACGTATGTAAATGATGCTTTCTCCTGAAATGTTTGCTCTTCACCCCACCCTTCCGTTTGTGCCAGTGCTTCTAGTGTTATGTTTGGGACAGAGCCCCTTTTAGGCTGACTCTGGTTTTATAGGCCTTTTGCAGCCAGAGTGTATGCTTTCTCCCTTCCTGGCAGGTTGCTGCATTTAGCTCTTGACTTTCTTCTTGTTGGGGAAGTGCTTTGAACCTATCTTGTTATTGTTTGAGTAAGCAAGCAAGGGAAGCTCTCTGCTACTTCTAGAGACTGGACATCAAAGCAGGAAGTCTCTTGCTGTGCAAAATCTTAGTTGACAGCTTGTTGGGGAGTACTGATGCTCTGGAGAAGATGCAGTTTCAACACAGACAAATGCAAGGTCCTGCTCTTGGGATACAGTAACCTGCTGCAACTTACGCTGAGAACTGACTGGCTAGAAAGCAGCTTTACAGGAAAGACCCTGAATGTCCTGCTGAGTGATATACGAAGAATAAGTTAGCAGTGCATCCTTCCAGTAACGAAGGCCAACTGTAGCTTCTATGTTAGTAAGATCATAGCCAGAAAAACAGGGAAGGTAATTATTTCCATCTGTTTGGCATTTTGAGAATGCATCTGGAGTTGTGTGCCTATTTTGGGGCTTTGTGATACAAGATAGACACTGACAGACTGGAACCAGTACAACAGGGTGTTCAGAGGGCTGCAGCGCATGATGTGTGAGGAGAGGGTGAGAGTGCAGTGTCTCTTAAGGCTGAGAAGAGAAGGCTGTAGTGAGATCTGTCCACTCTCACTGCCTAATACATGGTATAGAAAGGCAAAAGCTAGGTCCTTTTCAGGAGTGGACAGGGAGAAGATGAACCAACAAACGTGTTGCAGGAAAAGAAATTCTGGTTGGATGGAGGGTGAGTTGCATGATTCTCAGGGTATTGATCATCATCTGGCACAGGGACCCAGAGAGGCTGTGAAATCACCATTCTCTGATATCCAGAGTTTAAATGCATAAGGCCCTGAGTCCCACCTGATGTGTCTTTGAAGTTAGTCCTGTTTCAGACATGGGGATTAGACCTAGGTTTGCCCTAAATTATTCTGTGGTTCTGAGAAAGCAAATTAATGTGGTTTTGCCATCACACAGTCTAGTGCAATGATTGTCCCATGTTTTTTTTTTTCTCTCGTGCATATTCAGAATAGAGCTCCTGGCCATTTGTGATCCTTAAAAACAGCTTTATGGGTAGTGGGTTTTTTGGTTGATTGGTTGTGGGTTTTTTTGTTTTCCAGGAGTGAATGTGTTATCCCCAGTGTTCACAGCAGCTACCAAGCACAGTTTTTTGTCTGGCTTTAAACTTGGGTAGTCTCAACTAGAAAACTTACACTCCATGTTTTGTATGCCCTAGCTTGGTGTTGCTGAAGAAGTGCTGCTGTTAGTACTATGGCAGCTCAATCTTACTGAGCAATCTTTGTATAAAGTACTTTGAAAAGCTTCTTTTATCCAAAGATTTTCAATTCAAATCACACTGATAGTTTCATATTCTTAAATGAGCATATCTTTTTATGTTTATGCCCAGAAACTTTAGCGGATTTTTTTTTTTTTTGTCTCAAAGTGGAAAGTCTCCAGCACTGTGGTGGTTTTGACACTGGGAAGGACATGCAGTTCTTGGTGCATGCTAGTAATAATCTCCTGCTGTTGACGCTTGAAAAAGAGGGATGACTTGTAGCCTGCAGCTCTCAGAGATACTTTATTCTTTCTTCTTGTAGACTGGGCTGAGTGGCAATAAATTCTCTCTGTCCAAGACTGTTCCCCTGACTAAAGTGGTCCAGAATGATACGTACACAGCTCCACCTGCACCTCCCTCTCCTATGCGGACAAAGGCCTTGACAAACATGTCCCGGACCTTAGTGACAAAGGAGGAGCCTCCAAAAGAACCAGCACCTGTTGAGGTGAGCTCAGGGAAGTGGGAGATGCTCTTTAAAGAAGTCTCTGAAACATCTGAAATTTGCTGTTCATTGGTCATGCGAGCAGCTCATTCTTACCTCCACCATTATTTCTGGGACTTCCTCAAACTTACTCTGATAACTGCAACCCATGTCCCAAAAATTTGAAACCTGCCTAAACATCCTTTTCTTCAGAGTTTAATGAGAGACTGGGAATTCTCAGTGCATTTTGCTTCTCTCAACTTTTCTCTCTAGCATATGAGCACATGGTCCTGGAGGAATCCATGTTACAGGGAGGTGGCAGTTGTTTGGACGCTCCTTGGTGGCTTCCATGTCACTAGGAATAGTGTTTTAACACTACTAGATATGTTGTCTTCTGTCCTCTCCTGTTAGCAAGGAGAAAAACAGGATTTTTCCAAATACAGCTTGCTGTCCACACAAGACCTCGCGAGCAATTTACTGTAGACAACCTGCCTTGAATTGTTTTGCCAAACTGCCTGCTGTTGGGTACAGGTAACCCACCAGGTGCTCCCAGGCAAGTTGAGTTCAGCATGCTCTTGAGGGGGTGGAGCCATGTTTTTGGTGGTTGCTGGCTGGTCTAGAGTGCAGCAGAAACAAAGTGCTTAAAAGTGTGGCCATGACTGGAGAGTACTGTGTATGTATGCAGATTAAGTTAGTGTTATACTTGGAAATGAAAGAGAAAAGTTACTTGAGAGAGAAATTGGTATGGAAAAGGGGCGCTTTTCACCACCCAGATGAGCTGGGCTTTTGTAAGCATTGATACTTCCCATTGCTAGCTGTAGCGCTCTCCTTTGCATGTGTGTACAGGCTTTCCCAGACATCCCTTTAGTGACTTTTCTAAATGCTTTCTCTGCTGTGCTGTCTTGCCTGCTGCATTTCTGATCTTTTTTTATGTGATGCATTTGTTTGTATTGGCAGCTGGCGTTCAGTCCTTTGGAAGGCACAAAGATGACCGTAAACAATCTGCATCCTCGAGTCACAGAGGAAGACATTGTTGTGAGTTTTGCTTACTGCTGAACTGCGGATGAGTGACGCTTCCTTACTTTATCCTACCTCTTCTGATAAATCAGTTGATCTATGGTGAATGTGGTGAAGAGGGGTATGATTTGGGTTTGCCTTCCTTGCAAAAAACTTTGAGGGTTCCTGATTGTTTTAGGGTTTGTTGCCTTTTTTTTAAAAAATGCGTGCTTTAAGATGATGAGACAAAATCCCATTTCTAGGGTGTACTGAGATACCTGACATCACTTAGAAGAGTTCATGCACAACGATTCTTGGTGTTCTTGAACTTATGCCCCCATCCAAATTATCTAGGCATTTCCATTCTCAGCAGGCTGAGAACAAGCCTGGTTTTCATGTGTGACAAACGGTATAGAGTACTGACCTTGAATTTTTCTGCTTGTGCAACCTGTATTACTAATGCCAAGTACTCATACCATAGCAAACACAATAAGACAAGTGTCAAGATTCTGCCTTGCGTTTCCTAAGCAGGATGGGTGGTGCAATTAGGAAACTCAGCCTTTCTCACTTGGTGTCTTTGAAGTGGTACCTTTGATGTGACCATGGTCATGACTAACTCTCTGCCCTCAGGAGTTATTCTGTGTTTGTGGTGCTCTGAAGCGAGCCCGGCTGGTACACCCTGGAGTGGCTGAGGTAGTCTTTGTGAAGAAAGAAGATGCTATCACAGCATATAAGAAGTACAACAACAGATGCTTAGATGGTAAGTTTGCAGCCAGAGTTGCATTTAGGATAGATAAAGCAACAATGACTTTTCCACCTCAGCAGAGGGTTTAAAAGCATCTCAGATGCTCCACATGCTGCCATAAAAGAGGAAATGTCAGAAAATCAGTTCAAGAGCTAGACAGTGTAATATGCTCCTATGTAACTAGCTGAATGTATGCATAGTTTACTTGAGTGAAACAAAAACCCAAATGTTTTCCTAGAACCAGAATGCTCAAAGCTAGAGGCAGGTTCCCAGTGAGTCCCCTGGTCTAACTTCAAGATGAAAATTCTTTTGTTTCTAATCCAGTGCCAAGAGCTAGATAGTCCTTAGGAAGGCTTTACCTGCTTCCAGAATAGCTGTTTGCGAAGTACAAGTAAAACTTATATTTGCAAAAGTCTCAAGGCATAGTCAGAGACATTTTGAATTGGACTTGTAAAGCAATTAGTATGAGCTTCTCCATAAACTTTGAACAATACCATTTTTAATCTGGATCTACCTGCCATGTTGTTATACACTGAAATTAGCTGTTAGTTTTTAGCTGGAAATAGATGCTTTTTTCCTAGATGAGTGACATGTTACGAATGTCAGATGAGGAGCAGACAGCTGAGAATGGGAGATTCTCTTGTCTCTGCGAAGGGTTTTGTACCTATGTGTAACTTCTTAATTAGTGTGATTTCTGCATGTTGTACTGCGAGTTTCAGCAGCTCTTCTGTAGCTGTGATTTTGCAACAAAAGATGTATCAGATGGTCTTTCTTATGTTTCCCCAGCACGTGGAGCTCTATTGCTTACACTTTTGTGTGCTATTTCTGCAATCGTGCCTTGCCACAATTCTGATAGAAGCACTTTTTTATTGTGTTTCTGTTTAGGTCAACCAATGAAATGCAATCTTCATATGAATGGGAATGTCATCACCTCAGACCAGCCTATATTGCTGTAAGTGTCCTTTGGGTAGGGGGAAGAACCAGACACATTTGCACATTCTGAGAAGAACCTGAGGGGAGGGAAACTGTTGGCAAATTGTTGTCCCGTTAATATTTTCCTTCTTTTCCTCTCTGTGGCACTCTGAGCTGAGTGCAATGTGGCATGACTCCATAGTTTTCCCAGCCCTGAGATTCAAAATGAGTCTGAGATGAGGAAGTTTTCTTGCGAGAAAAGTATATTTAAAAACTTTTTCTCTAATATTCTTAAGGAGGCAACACCAATAACAGAAAATGCAGATGCAGTGATAAATTTTATTTCATAACAAGATGTTAAATACTGCCTTTTTTTTTTTTTTAAATCCTCCAGCCGATTGAGTGATACCCCTTCAGTGAAGAAGGAAGGGGAACCACGCCGGTCAAGTGCAAGCGCCTCCTCAAATCCCCCAGCTGAAGTGGACCCTGACACTATCTTGAAGGCACTCTTCAAATCCTCAGGGGTCTCTGCCTCTGTGCAGCCCACAGAATTCAAAATTAAACTCTGAGAAGGGGAAGCAAGCAGTGGACTGGAAAACTCATTTAAGTTGGGGAATGAGAAAAGTGCAGGAATGCAGATGTTGTTTGCATTTGCCTGCCTTGAAATTTTTTGTTTTCTATGATCGCTACCTTACTGTACAGTAGTGTTTCCTCTTGTGCGTGTACTTTCTGTTTTCATAGTTGGAGTTTCTTCCATGATTTTTTTTTCCCAAAATAACCACCTCCCCCTTCTGCCAGTAATGTATTACCAATCATATACCATGTAACTCCCTCCTTTACTCCAAAGCCCCTAGTGGCCATTAAAAGTGCACATAGACTTTGAGGGAAGGAGTGGTGATCTCCTTCTCTTTTCTTTTGACCGACCTTTAACTGAAAGGTGCATCCCCTTGATTATCAACAGGCGAAACCACCACGTTGTTTCTGAAATTGCTGTGCGGGGTACAAAGTCAGGTGTGGCTCCATTCAGGAACCACCATCTTGCATCTTTGACTTGTATGCGTTCAGTAGTATACTATTTCATTTTGCTGGATATTTTTCTGCTCAGCAGCTGTGACGTTAAGAAGCGTGGAAAAACTGAGCTTCCTGCTGTGTATACCAGCCAACGGAGGCATCAGGCAGAGAGGATATATGCACAAGTGCACCACCTGTTGTGCTACAGGAGGGATGCTTCAGCTCTGGTACTGCAGAGAGGTGGGGGGGGGGAAATGTTCTGGCATGTGTACTATGAATCCATTAGCCCTGTAGGGTCAGACTCAGTTGCTCTCTTCTTTCTGGACTGAGAAATAAGAATCAGGCTTATGTTCATACCTAGAGGAAATCCAAGTGTTTCACTCCTATTAGACTGTATTGCATCGTCCTGCCGATGCAGGGACGTTAATTTTTTTTCTTACCTTCTAACTTAACCCAGTCTCCTATGAAAAGGAAGGAGCTGGGGCCTTACTCAGATACTAATACATAAGCTGCAGTCTTTTCTTGCGCCTGAGAACTCGCTTTGAGAGATGTCATTTGGGAGATGTTTGGCTGCTGAGCAGGCACTCTGCTTGCATGCATGGATTTGGAGAATGACTGCTGCACTTCATGGCTTCGGGGAGAGGTTTTGGAGAGGAGAGCAGTTAGCACTCTGTAAGGAACACACAGGAGAGGAGCATTAAGCAGGTCCCACGCAGAGCAGCATGAATGTTCCTGGGGCCAGTGAGCACCTGTGAGGAGCCACAGGCCACTAGGTGGCACTTCCAGTACTTGTTTGTTAGTACAGCGTTATTGCCATGAAGGTATCAAGTCTGTAGCTCCATTCGTTTGTATTTGTCCAAATTGTAGTGTAAGAGAGGAAAGCGAAGAGTCACTTCCAGAATCTGCTTGGGGTTTGAACTTGATCTTTCTAGCTAGGAGATGAACCTAATCCATTCTATTCAGCTCTGCTGAATTTTAATGAACTCTCTGTAACTGTTGTAGGTCCAGATTCCATCTCTTGGTCAACCCTATGTTTTTTCCTTTCTTGTTCTGTATTAACTCTTTGCTCTATCTAGCTTGTGCAAACCATTCCTCTATCTCACTGTATCCCTTTTAGCCATGGAAATAACAGAGGACTTGGCAGGGCTTGGTTTTTTCTGGAATACTCTCTTTGGTTTGGAAGCCAACGACACCATTATTGGTAGGGTGCTTCATGTGAAAAGCGGATGTTTGTAGGGGAGGGGACCTAAGACAGCTATTGTTCTCCTTTTTTAGATTGCCCATCAAACACCTGTGTTTTATTAAAAAAAAATAAATGGGGGGAGGGGGAGGAAACATTAGGAGTTGGAGAAGATAATGTATTATCTGTTTCTGAATAAACGTTTGTTATACGGAGAGTGGATTCTAAGCCTTTTTAGATGCTGTGAAGCAACTAAAGATAGTGGTGGTGTTGCAACACTGAATCAGGCATGCTTTTAGAAGAATGTAGAAACTTCAAAACTGGGAATGTGATGAAGAGCAAGAGGAGTATATGGGTGAGAGAATTGATACTCATAAACCTTTTAATCTGGATCATTGAAATGAATCGCTGATTCTTGCTACCAAGTGGGAGCAACTTGTGTCCTCACCTGGTTCCAGTTCTGTTGTCACAGAAAAGAAGAATGGCCTTTGTTATTGATACCCTCGTAATTTAAAAAGTAATTTCATTAAATACAGCTGTGAAATCAGGGTACCTGTTCTAGGTGAAGCAGGGTTCTTTCATTATCAGCTGGAAAGCTGTGAAAATGTGGAGACACACATATTGTGAGTGTGTATCTTGCCTCTTCTGAAGGAATAGGGAGATTCAAGCTTTTTTTTTACTAATATGTTCATGTCCATTTCAAAGCTAAATAGCAAGATGCACTTTGCAACTTCCTGTTAAATTGTGCATTGTGTTTAGTTTATGTGTGATAAATTATGATGACATTAACATACTTCGTTGGAAGAACTACTGCTCTGTTCCCTAGCTCTGTGTTCTATGGCAGTTTTTTTTTAATTGGTGAAGTTGGTGATTGTCTAAACACTACTCCATGATTTCTCTTACAGCAATGTCTTGGTGTGCATTGCTGTTCCTGTTCTCAGCTCTCTAAAGTTATCTTAGTCTTCTAATACTTCATAGTGTAGCTTCTTTCATTGGGCACTGAAAGAGTAACCAGTTATTCATAGTCCTTTTCAAGTAGTTCACCTTGCAGCTTTCCAGTTTATCCTGGCTGTCCTGCAATTGTCATGCTCATCTTGTTTGTTTTACCCTAAGCTCACCTACCACCTTCTGACCTCACATCTGTGCACGTTTGCCCTCATGCAGCATGGTTTTTGGGGGTTTTTTCCCAATTTTTTTCTGGGCTGTTAGTTTATAAACTTGCATATGAAACACTGATTGCTTGCACCAAATCAATATGGCTGGCTAGGACGGGTGGCAGGTAATTTGTAACACTGTTTCTTTTTCCTTTGCTTTTTCAAAACCATGAAGAATTTTGTAGTGATGCCACAATTTGCAAGTTTATCTAGTATATTTTCATGGGTTTTGCATATACCATTTCTCTGATAACGTTCATTAACTCAGATATTTGGTTGAGTCAACTCTCCATATCCTTTCTTCCTTTCACTGGCCTGTTTTCACCTTGTACATGTGTTTTCCTTCAATATCTGTTTTTGGAGTAGTCCTGTCTTCCATTCAGTCAGAAATACAAGTTCCTCTGTAAAGGTCACCTTTTTTCTTTTCCTAATTAACAAGTCTTTAAAAACAGTTGTTCTTACAGTTGTCTTTAAATGTTTTTACATATCTTTATTCTTTTATTTGCCTCTCTAGGATTAAGCACACTGTCTGTCTTTGATGGTGTTCAGGTCTTTGTTTTCAGAACTGTTACGCCAAATGATGGTGTGTAATAAGCTTTCTTACAGAGCATCCTGTAAGATCCTCTGGAAACCGTTTAGTTACACCCAACAGTCGGGCACGGCGGGTCCCCCAGCGATGGCGGCGCCTTCCAGACGATGAGGGATCCGTCGCCGCCATTAGCAGCGCCGCCCCGGCGCCGGGAACTACAAGTCCCGGCGGCCCCCGCGCCCCACCGCTTCCTGCCGAACTAAGATGGCGGCCCCCACGGAGCGTGTGGTTGGAGCGGCGCCGGTGGGCTACACGGGTGAGGAGAGGGCGCAGAGCAGAGGGGAGGGAGCGGGGCTGGGGCGGCAGCGAGGTCTTTAACCGGTGCGTCGTCCGCAGCTCTGGCGGTGAAGTTCGGGGCGCGGCAGCGCTCGCCCCACTGCTTGTTGGTGAAGGAGCACCAGGTGCGGGAAGGGGCCGGCGCCGCGCACCCGCCTCGCCGCACCCTCTTCGTCCTCAACGTCCCCCCGTACTGCAGCCCGGTAAGTGGGGCTGGCGCCGGGCCGCCCGTGACGGGAGGGTCCTCACCGGTGGCGGGGGGCCTGGAGGCCGAGGGCATCGCCTCGGGAGCGCGGGACCGTGGGTAGAGCAGCCAGGCGTGCCGCGGGGCAGCTGAGGGGTCGTGCCGGAGAGCCCCCCGGTGCGCTCTGTGCCCCGTGCGTGAGAGGAGGGGAGAGGAATCTCTCCTGCGTTTCTGTACCGCTTGTTCTCTCTTATTTTGTGCGTTAAGGACTCTCTGTCTAGGCTGTTCGCCCGCTGCGGGCACGTCCAGTCTGTGGACATCTGTGACAAACCAGGGCTGGGAGAGAAAAAAGAAAAAGTGACGTCAAAATTCTTCAACCGCAAAACTGTAACGGTAAAGCTGGAGGGGGAGGGGGGGAGTACTCATATTTTAGTGGTCAGAATGGGAAAAGATCACAAGTGCTGAGCAGTGCTATTTGGAACATGAGATATGGGAAAATATTTGGGGGCACTGGGTGACATGATTACTTATTAAAGCTTACAATATCTTTTTTTTTTTGCTATCCCACTGCAACTTGTGGCTTAATTTTTGTTTTATTTTATTTGTACTTCAGCTCCTCACTGCGTCACCTATTTTCCCAATGTATCTGACTAGACTAGGTGTCTCTTTCTTTCAGGGATTTCAGGTAGCCTACGTGGTGTTCAGGAAACCAGCAGGTGTCCAGGCAGCCAAGGCCCTGGCACAAGAAGGTCCCTTGCTCATATCAACAGAGAGTCACCCTGTGAAAACCGGCATTAGCAGTAAGTCAGCCCTAGCTGTCTTCCTGCTAGCTAGTGCCAGGGAAGAACTATACTTATTCCTTGCTGAATCCTACCCTGCATATCCAAGATTAATTCTCAACATTTTGTACTGAGCCAGGAGACATCCAGTGTTTCATTGTCCTGCTTTTACTGTTCACAAGGTAGCAATCTTCTTGTACCGGATGTTGTAGTCTGGTCCAGTGAACCTGGGAGAATGGGATCACTTGGTACAATGGAAGGGTAGTTTTTCCCAACGTTATCACATAGGTTCAGAGAAACTGGCTGTGTCTTGCCTTCAAAATGGAAGTCCAACTGAATAACAGACACCTTGGCAGGAACGCAGCCCTGAATGTTGCACCTCTTGGGCTTAAGGCTAGCCTGCTCCTGCTTGAGAAAGTTGCAAGCTCTTCCCATGGCTTCCTGGCTGTGGCCCGGGCCGTGAGTCGGTTGAGCTGTGGCAGTGGGGAGGCTGAACAGAAAGTGGAACAGACTGTGTCCATCTCCACAGCAGCTCTCTCTAGAGCTGCCCAAAGGCATCACACTTGGGCTTGCTTCTAACAGAGGCTACTGCTGACTTTTGCCCTCTCTGTCTCAGAGTGGATCGACAGCTATGCGGCCTCAATCGTGGATCCAGAGGAGCTGAAGGCTGAGGTGGATGCCTACATGCAAGACTATGACAAAAAGATAGAAGAGGTGAGGCTGGGGAGGGAACCCAGCTAAGCAGTTTGTCTGGGAAGGGGAAAGGAAGAGAGCGGATTTCTCAGTGCCCAGGCTTCAGTGGAAAGGGCAGAGGGAAATGCACCAGCTGTCAAGGTTGTTTTACTCCCAGTTGCTGATGGGCTGTCAGGTCCTGGTTTGGTCCACAACACCTGACCCTTCCACCCAGGGCTTACAATAGATATCCACAAATAAATTGGGTCCTGGCTGGTGTGGAGTGTTGTGATTGAGAGTTGAATGCATGCACCCTTGGTCCCATGCCTTCCTTCAAATGTTGTGCAGAAGCAGGAGCTGGAGCTTTGCATGTGTGTAAGGGGGACTGTGGGGGAGCTGTGCATCAGGCTGGCTGGCAGCCTGTCTGCACTGAGCTGCCTCATGTTCCTGACTTTACAGGAAGAAGCCAAAGCGGCCAAGGAGGAGGGTGTTCCGGATGAGGAGGGTTGGGTGAAGGTAACACGGAAGGGCCGGAAGCCTGGCCTGCCCCGGACAGAGGCTGCTAACCTGCGGGTGCTGGAGAGGGAGAAGCAGAAAAGAGCCCGCAAAGAGCTGCTCAACTTCTATGCCTGGCAGCATCGTGAGACCAAGAGAGAGCGTGAGTGTCTGAGTCTCATCCTATCCCTGCCCATGTCTCTTGTCTCTCACACTGTGGCCCAAAGGGTGTCCCTTTTCCTTCAGCGGAGTCTATGTCTGTGCAGCTGCAGGTGACCAGTTGGCTGGCTGGTTGTGCCAATGGCCTTGCCATCTCTTGGGGACCCCTTGCCACTTGTATTAGCAAGGGCTGCTGGAATATTTTGCAGGAGAGTGTGCAGGTCATGGCTTTCCAATAGATGTTTCTTCAGTCAGCATAAAAGCAGTGACTTAGAGGTAAAACTAGCCTGTTTCCTCCCCAGGGGGGAGCTGCAGCACTGCTGGAGATGAACGGCCAGAGCTCCAGCTTGGCCCTCAGCCCAAGCGCAAAAGGATGGCCTCTGGGAAGCATGTGCTTGCAGATGTTGACTGAGCCCCTCCTGGTGTGTGGAACTGAAACTCCCCAGAAGAGGGAGATATGCTGCTCCTATGTGACTTGTCCTCTTTCTGCCTCTTTCAGACATTGCCCAGTTGAGGAAGAAATTTGAGGAGGACAAGCAGAGAATTGCCCTGATGCGAGCCCAGCGCAAGTTTCGGCCATACTGAGCTGGGCTGAGCTATTTCCTTGGATGCCTGTGCTGGAGAGGGCAAGAGAGATGCTCATGGACTCCGTGTACCAAAGGATTTCAAGGAATCAAGCCAGCTTCAGGTTGTCCCTGCCTGAAACGGGAGATCTGCAGCAACCACTGCTGGAGGGGGAATTTTCTTCATTCGCACTGGTATCCTGCTCTCCCAGCCATCTTCAGCCCTGTGGCACCACTTCCCAGGGAGCTCAGGTCAAGGGGCTGAGGCACTTCCTGTGACAAGCTCTATGTCCCTGCCACCCAAGGCCCTCCTAAAGCTTGGTGAGAGCTGGGATTGACCTAGCACAGCCTCTGCAGGGGCAGGGAATGGCTGAAGAACTGTAAATAAACTGCTACTATGTTCTCAAAACAGGAATGCCTTTCTCTTCCTTGGTTTGCTCGGAGGGTGGGGGGGGGGAAACAGCTTCTTGTGTGCTGGGGTGGTGATTAAAGTCATGGCTTGTGTGCCAGTGCTCCTTTGCATGTGTTATCTAGGGGTGAGTAAGAAGAGAGAAGCGACCTTGGGAAAAGCCCAACTGGGAAGTTCCCAGACCTGTTGTCACAGGCAATGATCAGTGGTGTGGTACAGAGCCCTACCGCTTCCCTCAGTGTTTTCTTCTCAGCCAGGTGGGGAGGTGCCCAGTCTTCTAGCTCTGTGTGGACCTCTACAGCCATGCCTAGCCTGGGCTGTGGGAACTTTCCATCACTGTCACTAGAACAATGTTTTTGTACTGTCCATGTAATATTTGTGCTGCTTTGGACTTAATGATTGTTCACCCCGATGCACTCTGATCAGAAAGGGGCTGTAACCCACCCATGCCCAGGCTTTTACATTTATTTTACTGCCTGCAGCCTCGATAGGGGTGTCACTGTGCACGTAAGGTGGAAATGCTGGTAAATTCCAGAGCTGGGTTAAAACTGATTTACCCTCCCCTAGAAAACCCACTGCAAATGTGGCTTCCGTTGCATGGGGAGAGCACCAGGCCTGCTTGCTTCAGGTGGCTTTTTGTATCAATTTAACTAAGAGTCAGATGGATCCTTAATACACTGTTACCTAAAGCAGACTGCATGTAGAATTCACTGCCTCTGAAGATTGGCATTTGAGCTGCTCATATGAGCATCCCAAAAGAAAGGAGGTTCACTCTCCTGTACAGTCAAGAAGACAAGAGTTAACAGCAGATCAGTCTTTATTTAGATGGACAGCAATAATCTGCCAACTTTTCCATTATTAATAGTTCTCCTAGCTGCTTCATCTAGGGGATTAGTGACTCATTCCCTAAGAGTTCATTAAAATGGCCTTCTGTGCCCAGGTGAGCTCTTATTTAAGCTGATTTAAAAAGCAGCAACTCTCACAGTAGAACAGAGACAGAGGCCCTCTGAGCTCAGGCACCTGTGGAAGCAAGCAGAGGAGGACAACACTTCCCAGGATTAGACCTACTGAAAAAACCAGGGAGAGGCTGGTCACCCCACCCTCAGGGAGGAGGTGTGATGAGTCACCCATCTCTTGCAACATCACAGCTGGTGCTGCTGTTCCCACAGAGGATGCCCCTGCCTGTATTCGTGCTCCATTCCAGGGTGCAAGTTAGGAGCAAGCAAGGGGAAGGCTGCTCTGGGCAGCCATCACTGTAGTTGCAGAGCTGGAAGCGGAGGAAGGCTTCCTCTTCCCTTTGACAACCGAGATGATATTTTGCACAGCTCTCCTCCAGGGAACCACCGGCAGACCTGCTTCCACCCTGCACTGAGCTAACCTCAGGGAAGGGTATCATGAAACTGATGTTGGATGTGAAGTAGGAATGGTGACAATTCCTCCAGAGCCTGCTGCTTAGCTCCCTGTTCTCCTGGACTGCTGCAGCAGTGATCCTTCTTCCTAGAGCCTGGCTCTGGTGTTCTGTGCTGTCAGGAAGTTGCTGATGATCCCAGACACCACCTCGGGCTCATTCAGGTGCACAAAATGACTCCCAGGCACCTCTACTAGCTGGATGTGCTGGAGGGAGAGGACACAAGAAAACATAGACCAGGGAAGTGGTCCCTCAGGCAAGCTGTGCTTGCTGTGTGGCACTTGGGGGAGGCAGGACAGGCATGGGAGGACGAGGGAAGAGCTGGGTCCAGAGGGCAGTATTGACTTGGGACTTTGGCAGCAGGGGCAAAGTTGACTTCCCTGCCCACCCCCCCGCCCCGGTGTGCAGGCTGTGCTGTTGAGGACAAATCACCTTGTGGGAAGGTGTCCACCAAGGTGAGCTGCTCCCTAGCTGCTGCTCCCAGCTTGGTGACACATCAAATAGAGATACAAGGATGGAGTTTGCTCTCACCTCTTTGAGGGTAGACTCGAATGCCTCCCGCAGGGCTTTCACAAAGTGATTTCTGCTGTCTAGCTTGTGTGGTACCAAGAGTCCATCTTGTGCTCTGAAATGCAACAGTGAGGCTCAGTACAGCATGTAGTATGCCTCCGTTTGTCTGCATTTTTCCCATCTCCTTGGAAGGCAAGATGTGCAGGGCTCTGGCTACCTTGGCCAGTGTGGCACTCTAGGAAATGAGAGAGTGCTAGAAGTTGAGAAATGCTGTCCTAGGCAGAAGCAGTGTCTCCAAGATGGTGGGGCAATGGCCCCAACTGCTCTTTCCAAACTGCTTGTGAACAGCAGGATTGCAGGGTTACAGTCATACATGGTAGTCAGAGGAGCACTGCACAGCTTGACTAAGCAGATAGTGTCTATCATCAAACTATCTTTTTTAAACCTTGGTGACCGCCTAGTAGTATCAGAGTGGAGACTGGTTAAATATTATTCTCTCCCTGCCCCCCACCCCCCCCCCAGGCTGACTCCTTAACTGGTCTGAGTGCATTGTTCCCTGCCCCCACCCTGTCTTCTGCTCTTAACTTTTTCCTTCCAGGCAGCTTCTACATCTCCCCGCTGTGCCTTTCTCCACTCTGTGCTGCAGTTTTAAAGGGAGGTACCAAGGCAGTCTTCCTGGAGAAGCCAGCATTAGACCTCCTGCAGAGCTAAGATCATGCTGTCTCCTACCATGCTGCACGTGATGGGACAAGGTGACATCCCGGGTTCAAAGGCATGTACTCTGTAAGGCTTAGAGGACTTGTCCTCACCCTGATGTTGCATTTCTGGACAAGCAGGAAAATCCTTCAGCTCTTATGATTTCAACAGACCAGGGAAGCCAAAACTGCACCTCATTTCTCAACTTCTAGCACTCTCTCATGTCCTAGAGCACCACCCTGGCCAAGGTAGCCAGAGCCCTGCACATCTTGCCCTCCAAGGAAATGGGAAAAATGCAGAGGAGGACTGACAGCACTACCTATCCACCCAGACAGCTTAACAGCTTGTGGAGCTCTGTGCAAGCCACTGCCTACCCCCCCCCCCCCCCCCCGCAACAACAACCCCCTCCCTGCCCCAGGGACTGTAGGGGAGAGCTTGCAGGAGCTGGGTCAGCAGGTCACGGGCTCCAGGACCAGATGGAAGAGGTGGAGTCTGCTGTGGTTTCACGTGTTTGCTCAGGCAAGAGGTTTCAGGGTCTGAAGAAGGGAGCAGTCTGGGTTGCTGTGACTGGGGGGAGAGCCAGGCCAGGAGGAAAGCAAGTAGGAGTGGTGCTGTGGAGGGTCACGTGTTTGCCAGTATGGCCCCTCGCTGTAGGGCCAAGGGACAGAAAGTCATGGGGAGGACAGGGCAAGTCAGGCATTTCCTCAGTCAGCCTTGCACCAGGGAGGCCCAGCCTGAAAATGCAGCGCCAAGCCGGGAGGAGGATGTGCCAGCTGCTCTCTGCCTGCTCCAGGAACCTGCCCAGCTCAGGGCTGTGGAGGGGAACTGGGAAAAGTTTCTAACATGTGAGGCTGTACTGTTGTGCCAACTGGCCCGAAGGTCTGAGTGACCACTGCAGACAAGGGGGTAGCAGAGGACTCCTTTCTAACCTTCATCCCCCCTACCCAGAGCCACAGCGAGGGTTGGTTTGGCTTGTGCCTCACTCACACAATGATGAGAACGTGGTCCTGAATCTTCTGCAGAAGCTTCACGCACTGCTCCACTGTGAAGGACTCTCGACTCTGCTGCAGGTGCAAAGATAGAGTGGCAAAAGTCAAGGACAGCAGCTGGGGCAGAGAGTGTCCCTGACCCCCACTGTGCTACTGGCTCTGAAGGCAGAAGTGGCTGCGGCCCCAAAGCTGCTGTGCCGGGACACGACAGGCGGCCAGGCTGCACACAAGAGTAGCTGGCTCTGTAAAGGCTCCTCCTGTCCAGCTGTGCTTCAGGGCTGCCAACAACGCTGCCTGCTGGGATGCAGCACATATGGGAATGATCTCATAGCAGAGAAAAGCTTTAAAAATCCTTTTACTAAAAAGGAGACAGTACACTACTCTGGCTTTCATAGCCTGGCAGTAGCACAGGTGGAGGAGGCCCTACTTGCTCAAAAGTGGCACAAAGCTATCAAAATATCAAACATAAGGACTTTGTTCCACTCTCTCTCCCCTTCTTATACAGGTGTCCTGACAAAGAAGCTGACCTAGAGCATCCATCCATCTGCTGCCTGAAGAGTTATAACGGAAGGAAAATGTGGCCAGAAGGCCCTGGGGCAGAGGAACTGCTAAAAAAAAAAAAATCTGTAACATCTGTAACATTTTCCAGTGACTCTGTAAGCTGAGTCAGTTAATGATCAAGTGCAGGCTCTTTTAACAGCAGCATTTAAAAGAGATGTGGGAATTTGGGAAGCAGAAAGTAAACAGTTGGGTGGAGGCAGGGCCTGGGCTCAGTAAGCAGGCCTCCACTATCTCTGAGTTTTCTGTCAGCTCAGGGCTCAGAAGCAGCAGGGGCCACATCAGAAGAGCAATGCTCACCGTACGCACTCTCATGTCTCTGTTATACACCAGCCCTGGAATGAAAAAAACAAGAAAAGATTTTGATGTCTCGCAGGAGTTGCTCTCCTCCTCAGCTTTGGGGTCTGCCCATTTGAGACAAGAGGAATAGGATTATTTCAGATTTTTCCCTTTTTTTTTTTTTTTAATTTCCTTTCTTTAGCTGTTCTAGGATTTGAGCACCAACCCCAGTTGCTAGGAATGGAGAGCTCTGCCTCCAGACCTAATTGATCCCATTCAGGCTGTGTACATTTGTAGCTAGGGCATCCTGTACCCTGTGGAAGACAATGGGTGTTGGCACCGCTCCCTTCCCCACCCAGCATTGGCCCAGCACTGTAGTGAGCTCCGTCTCCAAGCAGCCCCTTACCAGCGGGTGTCTCAGTTGCTCCTCGCTGCAGTAGGATTGCCCCACCCTCCGCTGTCAGATGTCTGTTTGCTTCTAAAAGCCTGGGGGAGACATGGCAGAGAGATTGTTCTGCTGGAAAAGGGAGGAAGCGAAGCGAAAATGGCATGACAAGGTGACAGCAAGCTCTCGGGCTGCTTCAGAAAAGAGCAAGAAGCAGCAGCAGATTCTGGCAGCAGAAGCAAAAGGTCTCGCTGAGATTCCAGAGGACTTGAAAGGGGAAGTGCAGGGACAGTTTCCCCCTTCTGGTTCAAGCAGAAGTAACTTTGTCCAAGGTGAGGGCAGACAGCAAGTGAAGAGGGTAGATGGGAACCCACCTCTGCAATGCTGCTTCAGGGCTCCGTGCTTTGGGAGTTTGCTGCTTTGCCTCTAGACTCAGTAATCTGTCAATCACCATCCGTTTTGATTTCAGCCATGCCTCAGTGTCCTGAAACAAAGAGAGGTAGGGAACAGGAGTAACCCTTCTCTTCTGAATTGTTTTATCCCTTATTAGAGGGTAGAAGAGGGCATTTCATCCTTCAGCATCCCTCAGAACTGGTACCAGTTACAGACACCGTTCCATTTCTAGGCAAAAGGGAACAGCAATACTTAAAAGGCAAGGTCGGAACAGAAAGCTAAACACTGCTGTAAAGAACCTATTAACTTTTTACCCCTGCACTCTTTTCTACCCCTTCCTACCTCACTTTTGAGTTGAGGACAACTGTCCAAAAGGAAAAGGGAAACCTGGTATCTTTTGTCTCTCTGACCCTGGCTTCTGTCCCAACCAAAGCCCCAGCATCTGGTAGTGATGATGGCAGGTCAGGAATGTAGCTTTATGTCCTCCCAGAAGCAGAAAAAAGGAATCCACCAGTCTTGCACCCAGGTCACCCAACAAGCTGGTGGCAAAAAGACAACCTCAGCTGGCAGTTGCTTGGACAGAGGTTCCAGTTCCTTTTGTACGAGGGTATGGTGCGGACAAGTAAATTTCTGTGCTAAGGGACCACAGTATGTGGAGCACTACCAAGTATCCCCCAAAGGCCACCCTAAGCAGGGGCCTCAGACCATGCAACAAGGAACAGATCTATGCCTGCCAAAAGGAAGAGCACTGAGACTTGTGTGACCTGCCAGGAACTGGTCGGAACAAATGAGCAAAAGAAAATTTAAAAAAAAAATAAAAAATCTATTTTTTTATTTAAAAAAGGTAGGGGAAGGACACATGAAATCTAACCTCTGGAGCCAGCAGAAAGCCAAGATTTTCCAGCAGGATCAGCTTATCCACCATCTCAGGATAAAGGAAGCAGAACTGAGGAGAGATGAAACAATATGAGAGAAAGAGAAAAGCTGAGCACTGAGTGATATCTTCATCCTGCTACACTGGAGAGGAGGGGAGGGACTCTCCTCGCCTCAGATCCAAGTCCCACACAGTCTGTCCCTTCATTCCTCTTCCATTTGTTGCTCCAGCTGCAGAAATCACAAACCCCATGAAGAAAGGATGCTTTACTCACCATTCCTGCCACAGACCCACCTGCAAAGGAAAGAAGGGTGCTCAGTTGTGCACAGGACACCCCCCGGTAACAGGAATTCCCCTTCCCCACAGCAGGAGCTGCTTCAGAAGCAGAAACGCATGTTGTACCAAGGCACAAAGCCCCAGTTAGAGAGTAAAGCTCTTTCAGCAGGCAGGATGCAGGCTGTCCCAGCACAGCAGAGCTATTGGCCAGCTGGACTTCCCATCCTGCGCCATCTCCCTCTCAAGCAGCAAAGGCCAAGGAAGGTTTCCTAGTTAAAATGCTATGGTGTGCAGGTCCTGTGAGCTGTGGCCAGAGCAGCCCTGGGGAGCAAAACCCAAATCATGGCAAAACCTAATCACATCCCAAGAGCAAAGGGATAGAGCCTGGTTCCCCTTGGCAAGCTCCATGACCCACCAAGAAGGGCCCTGCTGTCCCCAGGCTTTGTGGCCTTGTGGGGACCAGGCAGGAAGGCCTGCTGCAAATTCCCCTGACATAGACCACCCCTCTTTGCCCCCCTGTTCCCTCCTAGGGTTGGGGGGGGGTATGTTGCTCTCCATAGCAAGTTACCACAGTTTGTACTAGAGGGTCTTGAAAGCAGAGGCAT
This sequence comes from Balearica regulorum gibbericeps, assembly GCF_011004875.1. Lineage (NCBI taxonomy): Eukaryota > Metazoa > Chordata > Aves > Gruiformes > Gruidae > Balearica > Balearica regulorum. The sequence goes on from NC_046184.1 coordinate 55,340,973, forward strand.
TTTTCAACAAGGACACAGATTTTTTTAATCACTCAAGCAAGAACCTGGTACTTGATACAATGTAATAAATATTCCAACCCAGCTCCTAGCAGCATGTCTTTAAGTTAATTATCTATTTCTACTTCCACGAATCTCACAGCTTACAAGGACAAGAGCCACTTACCCATACTGTGACCCATCAGGGTGAACCGTCTCCACTGCAAAGCTAAGTGGCAACAGACAAAAACAGTGCTGCATTAGAAACCAGAGCAGCAGCTTCTTGCTGCTTCTCCACCAACATGGGCCCCTTCTCCTGGGAGGGCTTTTGCACTGCTTAATTTGCTTCCTAATCCAGAAATGAGGTGGCTAAGTAGGCCAATTTTAAAGAAAAAGAGCATCCACCACCTCGTTTCCTTGGTAGTTAAGTCACACAGCTCTCAAGCCCTCTCTGTATGGCAAACTCAGTAAATTCTCATTCATTGCCAGACACAAGACTGGCAAGAAGCAAAGGAGCCCAGCTGGGCAGCATCTGCTCGAAGAAAGAGACCTTGACAGAGCATCCTGCTGCAGGGCATTCTGCAAGAGCCATGAGGACAGAGAGCCAGGTCCACTGCCTTGAGGAAAGTATGCTTATTCCAAGTGAAAGCTCTCTGCACATTTAGCACATCAGGCTCTTCAGCCCATTTTTAGGGCACTCCAAGAGGATTATGGGAAAATACTGCTTCATCAGGGCTGCCCGTCTGAAATATACCTCACCGAAAGACGTGTTTTACTCTCTGGCATGTCAAAGAACTTCTAGAGGTTCTTTGTATACTGAATGAGGGATGCAAAACTGCACATGCAACAGCCTCCCCCAAGATCAGCGTACAGATGGCGAGTTAGATCAAGAGTTATTAGAAGCCCAAGACACCTTGGCTTTCAGATTTCTTTGTGTGATACTAAAGCAAGCAGCAAGCTGCCATCAGGGAGAACCAGAAGAGTAAATCCCCAACTTACACCTAACACTGGTTAGAGGTCACTGGTGGCTTACAAAAAGTCAGTCTGGCAAAACTATTTCTTCACATCCACCACTTTGCCACTACTGCTTTTTAGTATAGAAACACTTGCTTCCCAGGGATTAGTGTTTCTTCCTCTCAGAAAATAGTGATAAAGAGGGATGCTTATTCAGTCTGAGGTCACAAAGCACCAGCTAACGTCAGGCTGGGAAGAAGCAGAGGGAACTGACCCCTCTCCTGGCAAGAAATGCTGCCTGCTTGTTCCAAGGAGCAGGAACAGCATAGCACCCCCTGCACAAAGATCCCCTCAAGGATCCCTTTACCTACCCACCTGCTGCCACCCGGCGCACGTCGCTTACGTAATCCAGAAAATGGTAGGGGGAGCCTGCAGGTCGGTGGGATGACAAGCCATGGCCAGAAAAATCCATTGCCACATAATAGCAATCTGAAAGGGAGAGACTATCACATGTGCAGTCCTGCAACAAGAAGAACCATCTTAATGAGCCAGACCTACCTCTGGGGAGCAATGGAATGAGCTTGTCAAAGGTGTTGGCATTGTCCAGCCAGCCATGCAAGCACAGCACCGGGTGTCCTTCCGAGGGTCCCCAGGCTTTGGCTGCCACGTGGCCCCAGGGCACAGGGAACTTCAACTCTGAGAACATGCCTAAAATAGAGTGCTCACAAGTGATATCCCTGGAGAGCTACGTGCTCGGAGTAGGTCCCAGGGATCTTGTTAATGGCCCAGAGCTCTGAAAAGAGTAATACAGGTCTTTAGTAACTCACTAGCCTCCTGTGGTCTTAATTAGCAGCTTGCTGATTTATAGCTCCCCATTTAACATCCCAAGCTGCTGTCCCTGCCTGTTTGGGGAATCCGCCTCCCAGCACGTACTAGCAACGCTCCTCAGAAGAAACAAGCTTTCCCTACACAGGAGAAGAAAGCCTCCTCTCTGTGGCTCCGCAGCAGCTGCAACCCAACCAGAAGGCACAGGAGATCTGGCAAGAGGGAACCCCGCAGAATTCCCCCAGCTAGCTGCACTCAGCCAGGCACCTGTCCTGGACCAAAAAGACAATTTTGGGAATAAGGATGCTGCCTCCAGTACTAGACTGTTACCACCTTCTTCTCTTTTACCTTGGTACTTCTCCTCTTTCACACCATCAGTTGGCACCTTAGAGAGAACAGCTGGCTATATGCCACACAGCAGGTCACTGGAGCCACCTTCCCATGCATCCCTCAGCGCCAGGGACCCTGCATGGCATACAGGTCCACAACCTGCCAGGCACCTGCTCAATCTCAAACCTGTCTCATCACTGCCAATCTGCCTGGCAATCACTGAGCTACATCTGACCCTTACTCAACCCCAGGCTCCTGAGTGAAACCCCCAGTACTACCTAGCCTCTAGGGATCTTCCAGGGGTGGTTTTAATATCTCCCTGTTACCCTCAAGCCCTTCTGACCCAAGAGGCACCTCATGGGCTGCCTGACCTCCCCAGCCCCAAGTCTCTTATGCTATATCCCCTTCCCAGTGACTTGTCTCAGGTCTGTGCTCCCTTAAATGCTATGCTGACACCCCACAACAATTAAATCACTCTACAGCAAGTCCCTCCTGAGCCCACACAAACCTCTGTAAGGGGCAGGCTGAGAGCTGCTGTCAGGGCCCTGAGAGCACTTACAGGCCCTAATAGTCCCAATTAGCCATCCCTGGGGCCTTCCCTACATCTTTCCCTCCTGCCCATGAGCCTATTTAAGCTCAGCCCAGGACCAGGCCCCCAGTGCTGCAGGAGTGCTGGTCTCCAGCAGCGATGGCCTGGCCCCAGGGATGCGGCCCTGCCTGCTGATCATGGGGCTGCGTTGGATGCCAGCTGCATTTGCCGGGCCTGATCCTGAGCACCGCAGGCTGACTTCCTGGTGTGACCGTGGAACTGCCTGATGACCTGGGATCCTGGCAGAGCCTGATTGCCCTCCCTAGGCCCAGCGGGGCTCCAGGACAGGGGCCTCCCCAGGCGGGCAGGAAGGGCCACTACACCCGGAGCTTTGCCTCAGGGCGCCCTGGGGCTGAAGGGCTGCCCGGGGACCGACCACCCTCCGGTACTGAAAGCGGCCCCCGGAGCACCGCGGCGGTTGGCAGCCGCCCCGCTCCCCGCGCCGCCCGCCGCGCCCCGGCCCCCTCCTACCGCTCTCTCTGCCCGGTACGGTGGAGTAAGGCAGTGGCAGGAGGACTCGGCCCGGCGGCGGGGCGGGCCGGTATGGCTGCACCGCCCTCCTCCCCGCCTCCCCGGGGAGCTCCGGGCCTCAGCCTCCTGCAGCTCCGCCGGCCCGGGGCCGCCACGGTCCGAGAGAGGTGGCGGTGCTGCCATCTTCGTACTCCCTCATCACCTCACGGCTCTGGGGGTCCGGCTGGGAAATGGGGTGGGGGTACAACAGCGCAGCCCTCTCTGGGGAGCATTTCCCCATTCCCTACCCTTGGCCCTACAGCGATGGGCCATCCTGGCAAACACACAACCCTCCACAGCACCACTCCTACTTGCTTTCCTCTTGGCCTGGCTCTTCCCCCAGTCACAGCAACCCAGCCTGCTCCCTTTCGCCAGACCCCAAACCTTCTTGCCTGAGCAAACACGTGAAACCACAGCAGCCTTCGCTTCCTCCAGCTGGTCTTAGAGCCCCTGGCCTGCTGACCCAGCTCCTGCAAGCTGCCCCTGGGAGCCTGGGGCAGGGAGGAGCAGTGGGGAGGTAGCAGGTGCTTTCTGCTGAGCCTGTGTTTGGCTGGGGCTCAGTAAGAGTAACGAGGAGTTAATGATGGGCATGGGGTCTGAAGCTGCAATCAAGCTACTGGGCATGATAGGGACCTGTGAGGAGTTGCAGTCATGGCTGCATCCTTGACTACCTCTAGAAGAGACATTACTGACAATGGAAACTGCCTGTGCTGCAGTGACACAGCATGAGATGTTTTAACTGTGACCCAAGAGCATCGTAGCAACATCAAACAGGCTCAGTGCTTGACACCAGTGCTGAACTTCTGTCTCTCTCTGATGGAGAAACTTCTGAAAATGCTTGCTGGAATCGTGTTGCTCCAGGCATGAGAGTCACTCTCCCATACTGTGACCCATCGCAGTGAACTGACTCTACTGCGGGGCCGAGCTGTGGCAGATAAACAGCAGACAGCGCTGTCTTAGCCGCTCTGCTCCTCTCCTGCAAAAATGGACCCCTCTAGGCCAGAGATGTTGCTAGACAGTTTTCCTCATTAGTTGCCCAGAAAGGGGGTGGCTGCATAGACCAGGCTTGGAAAAGTCAATACCCAAGTATGGCTGGGAATACTGCTTGCCGGTGCCTCATATTCCCTCCAGCTTAATGCAGACCACAACTTCAGTCAAGGACTCAGCAGTCAAATGAAGCAAAGTCAAACCGTGCTGTGAGCAGTGGGATGCCTTGCGGGAACAGTTGGAGAGAGAAGAATGAATGTCTGTTCTTAGGGAGTCATTTTTCTATTGGTAATTGAAAACTCTGCTCAGTTCAGCGCATCGGTCTCCTAGATTACACAATACATTTTCAGAACAGCCTGCAAAGCTTGAAAGAAACCAGCATAGAACCTTACAGCTCTGTTTCTCCTGCCTAGCTCAAACTCATCCTGGCAAAATAGGCTCTGCACCACAGCAGTTGAAAGGTAGCCTTGAGGACCCATCACTGAGAAGAAAGGAGAGCTATGCAGCTCACAATCTCCCCTCCAGGTGAGCCATTAGAAAGGAAATCAGAACATGAATTCTTACAGGTTTGGAAAATCCAATGCATTGTTTTTTCTTAGGCTTCCATGGAGGAGGAACAGGAAAGCAGACCAGAAGCACTGGGGACTCATGCAGAGGGAGAGGGGCCACAGTACCATCTACAGCTTCTTACCTACAACTGTCAGAGGTAGGTGTCTGATTATAAAAGGTGAAAAGCAAGAGATGGTTTGGCAGAACAGATTCGTAAAATGCACTCAATCAATCGCTGCTGCTGCTATTAAGGAGGCCAGGGCCTTCCTGTGAATTGCTGGTGTTTTTTCACGACAAGCCACCAGAAAGGAATGTAATTGTTAGGTTGTGGCTGCTACGCTTGTGGTTCTTCTGTCTATGGCATGGCTCTTGAGGAAGGGGGCCCTGTGTCAGGAGCAGGAGTGACAAGTACCCCTTGCACAAACCTTTGTGGTTGGTGGGACAATGGGCCATGGCCAGGAAATTCCATTGCCACTTAACTGCAATCTGAAAAGGAGAGAGCATCAGGCGTGCAGACCTGAAGCATGACACACAGCCCATCCTTGTGAGCCAGACACATTTCTGGAGAGCAGTGGAATGATCCCATTGAAGGGGGTTGCATTGTCCAGCCAGCCCTGCAAGCACAGCACAGAGTATCTGTCCCCTTCATGGTCCCCAGGCCTTGGCTGCCACGTGTTCCTGGGTCATGGAGAACTTCACTTCTGAGAACTTGTACCTACTAGCAACATCCTCTGAGTGCTACATGCTGAGAGCTGGTCCCAGGGAGCTTGTTAACAGCCTAGAGCTCTGGACAGAGCTTGTAAGTAGGTGGTAGTTACCAAAGCAGCCCTGACCTCTGCCTAATACCAGTGTTCAGGCACAAGCCTTGTTTGGGATAACCCTGGGATCCTGCTGTGAATGCTTGCCCTGGTGGTATGTGCATCACCACTCACAGGTCTTGGATCCTCTTTCCCACCGCCTTGGGCCCTCCCCCCTACTCCATCAGTCAGTAGGATCTGGGCTCTCTTTGCTTTGAGTTACAGAGATGACCTCTGGGGCTTGCGTGGGAAGAATGTGTTCTCCAGTGAATTCTGAGTCCTGTGACTTGCATCCCAAGTCACTTCTGGTAGGCAGTTCCATCAGCAGGCACCTCCTGGGAAAGGAAAAATTCCTCACAGAAATCATCAGCAACAGGTGATGTGGGATAGAGCCCCAAGTGGAGAAGGTTGCACTGGGATACAGCCCTGGACTCTCCCTCAGCAGTAGAACTGTAATCCTATTAGCCAAAGCCAGATTGTTGAGATCTTCTCCAGGTCCCTCATGTCTTCTCTAGCAATGCTACTTACCCCTCTGAAAGAGCAGCTCAGCATCTTACAAGACTGCGTATCTGCCCTCCGCACCGCCTGGCAAACCACCCCCCAGCAGGAGGGCCCTATGCAGGATGCATGGCAAAATGTGGATGGCTTACAGAATTAATTTTGCTGCATTTACTTGGAAGAAGTGCTGCAGGCTCCTGCAGTGGAATTGCTGCCTGCAGAGGACCAGATTAGATTCCACCTGGCAAGGTGCTGGGTTGTTGGCTGGGCTGTACTGGGCTGGTGGTGAGAAAGGCTGGTTTTGCTGCCTGGGAGTTAGGGAGTTAGTTTGAGATATCCCGCGTACGTAGCAAAGGATACTTTAACCTCTGTGTCCCTGCAAAGGAGAAGGGGACTTGCAAGGGTGAACACTGGGAACATGAAGCTGTTATGCTCCACTGACTTGGAACAGCATTGATCAGTTTGTGCTAGCTGCAGATCTGGGGAGGAAACTTTAAGTACAGCAGATTGATTGCTACCAAGGGACAAATTCCCCATAGATGGTTGGATTCGAGCACTAAAGTACTGACATATTGATCTATTTATGGTGATTTATTAGTAATAGCTCTGCACCCCAAACTCTTGTGCAGTTATATAAGTAAGAAAGCATGCTATTGCTAGCTTATTTTATTTTTTTCAGAGGTTATATAGGGGATATAGCTTTATGTAAAGTCCCGCATTGTAAGCATATGCTACAAGCTATAGTGTTGTGCTGGATTTGGCTGGGATAGAGTTAATTTTCTTCATAGTAGCTAGTATGGGGCTGTGTTTTGGATCTGTGCTGAAAACAGTGTTGATAATACAGAGATGTTTTCCTTACTGCTGAGCAGTGCTTACACAGAGCCAAGGCCTTTTCTGCTTCTCACCCCACCCCGCTAGCGAGTAGCTGGGGGTGCACAAGACATTGGGAGGGGACACAGCTGGGACAGCTGACCCCAATTGACCAAAGGGCTATCCCATACCATATGACATCATGCTCAGCATATAAAGATGGGGGAAGAAGAAGGAGGAAGGGGGGGACATCTGGAGTGATGCCATTTGTCCTCCTAAGTAATGGTTACCCGTGATGGAGCCTTGCTTTCCTGGAGGTGGCTGAACACTTGCCTGCCCATGGGAAGTAGGGAATAAATTCCTTGTTTTGTTTTGCTTTGCTTGTGTGCACGGCTTTTGCTTTACCTATTAAATTGTCTTTATCTCAACTCATGAGTTTTCTCACTTTTACTCTTCTGATTCTCTCCCCCATCCCACCGGGGGGCGGGTGGAGAGTGAGCAAGTGGCTACATGGTGCTTAGCTGCTGGCTGGGGTTAAACCACAACAAGTGGACAGGAACATAAAAGTGATCACAGGGCAAAATGTATCATGTAACCAGGCCCAGCATGCTGGGTCCCAGCCTTTGGGTTTGTGGGCAACAGGCAGGTCTGGGGTGCTGTCAGGTACCGCAGAGAGTTCCTGCTCTGGGACAGGGACCAGCTCCTTCCCTGCTCCAGCAGCCCAGAGCAGGGGAAGGATCCCTGCAAGGAGACAAGGGAAATCTGGTGAATGCAGAGCTGTTGGTGTTGGGTGCGGGCACTGCTTGGGCAGCCCACAGTGGGGCTGGGGGGAGCAGAGAGGCACTTAATGACCACAGGGCAGCCCCCACCTCTCCAGTGCATAGATCCCTAATGGGTCTTCTGCCCTTTGTCATGCACACTGCTTGATATTCCCCTGTGTGAGGAAAGCTGCCCTCTCACCCCTGTCCTCTGCACAAGGTTGTGGAGGTGAGGACCTCATGCCCTAATTTGACATATTCTGGAAGGAGAACAGGGCTTAGGAGAAGGAGAGGCCTCAATGAGGGACTGAACCACAGATCTGCACCCTGCAGACATTTCCCAGTTGGCATCTCCCTCCCTTGAGCTCTATCCACTAACCTTGCTTGCCTTGGAGATGATCCCAGGGAGTCACAAGGGTTTAAATGAGCTGCCCATGTGGGAGGAGTTGAGGTAGGATATGAACATCCTGCAGTGTAAGAGGTTCTGCCAGCCTGGGCTTGGCTTTACAGCAGCAGACTCATCCAGGTGCCTTGTGTGGTGTACTTTTCCTTTGGTTTTCCTTAATTTCGTGTTGAATTTCACCGATGCGAATGAGTTTCTGAGGACTGAAATAGCTGCTGATGTATTAAGCTCAAAAAAATGCTGTGATGGCTTAAGCTGGTTTCTATTCCCTTGCTCCAGGCAAGTGCCTTTTGTGCTCCATGTCCCAGAGCTCTCCAACCCTGCAGAAGGTGGGAGAGACAAATAGATGCTGGCTCTTTACCCACCACAGTCTGGAGCCAATGTGATAGTTAAAATGGAAATCTTTGTTTAAGTTAGTTTAAATGGAAATCTTTGTTTAAGTTAATAAGCTAAGCTATGAGTGGTTGAAAAAGTGGTGTGCATCTGCTCCAGGGATTAACCTGCAGCAGAATTTGGATAGTGGAGCTGCTGGAGTGTTAAATCATCCCCACATGAACCACCGCCGTTCAGCTGGAAGCAGCCCCAGGCACACACCATGCATCAGCTGCAGGTGGTGCATATTTGTATCACTTTATTTGCAACTAATGAAATAGCTAGAAACATTTATTGCGTATAAATTATATATGAACGCCCATCATACAAATAAACTCTTTCCTGTCTCAGCTTTCCATTTCCTCCTTAATAAGAAAGTATTTTATATTTGGGACAGATTCAGGAGTCTCTGCTGGTTCCCATCCCCTGGGTCTGTTTTGGTTAACTAGTGAGGCGAGCAACTCTCCAGGTCTCTACAAAACCCATACACACCTTTAGAGTAAGCACCTATTTTAATGTATGAAGCAGCAGGGGAAGGACAGGAGTTTCTCTCTAGCTCTTGTCTAGACTTAACCATCACTTGGAAAATCTGGCAAATTCCCCATAGGCTGAGACAAAATAATAGCAAAAAACAGAAGTAATCTGATACTTGTAATTACAGGCTTACCAGCTCCTTATTGACCTCAGACAGAATAAGGAAATAGCACATACAAGGATCGTTTAAAAACAAGGGAAGAGATCTAGTTAATGCCAAGTCTCATGCGTTTACAGAAAAGAATCCATAAAACTGCTCAGTGACTTTTGGAGATGTTATACATTTGGGATATGGATTTGGCTGATAAATGTAAAAGCTGTTGACCTAATAGGGCTCCAGCGAGGCATTTGATACAGTCTTACACTGTGTTTTGATTTTTAAAAAACTGGAATGATACCAAATTAACAAATTTTGTAGTAATTGGATTGAAGCTAGCAAGTATGAAAATGTGAAAGTTGGTACAAGCACATAATGTGTGGTTTTGAAACAGCCCAATGGTAAGTTTCTCAACATGGGCCACGCTTGTCTGGCAGCTCTGTCTGTGGAAGAAGTGATGTTGGTAAAGGCTTGACTCATGGTGTAGGAGCAGCTGAACATGAGCTCCCAGCGCAACGCTGCAGTCAGAAAGGCTAATTCCATCCTCAGATGTATAAGCAGGGAATGCAGAGCAGGTGTAATGATATTATATTGCAGAGGATTATATTGTGTCTGCTAATTCCATGGATGTGATTACTGGTGTGAAAGAATTCCCAGTTTTGACATCTGCAATTGAAGGAGGACGTTAACAAGTTGGAGAGGCTTCTTGCAAGAGCTCTAAGGCCTGTTAAAGGGTTGGAAGACATGGAGGAGGAGTGCTCAGGACTGGTATGATCAAAGCCTAAATATACCTACGTAGAGTTAAATTTTTGCCCCGCTAATTGCTGCTCTGCCCAACAATGGTACTAGAAAAAACAGTCTAGAAATGAGGTATACATTTTATCATGGAGAAAGTAGTTAAATACTTGAGCGGTTTACTTACGGTGGTGGCAGCTTCCCAACCATTGGCAGTTTTTGAATTAAGACGGGATGTTTAACAAAACAACAATGATTAATGTGACAGAGTCCTTTGTACTGTGATCATCAGGAGAGCAGACTGGTCTGAAAATTCATCTAGTGCAACAGACACCGCTGTCAGATGGTACCAGCCTGCAGCGCTTCTGCTAGAACCACTCCCAAAATTATAGCCTGTAGCTATACTCCTTCTTGCCTTCTACATTGTTTTTCTTCATTTAGAGGCTCAGCTTCCTCAGCTGAGGAAGCCCCTGCTTCTAGGTCCAGCAGTGACTTAGGACCTTTCTGCTACAGGCTCTGTGTCTTGGATCACTCCCTGTGCTCCTTCAGGATGGCCTCTCGCAGCTGGTTTTCTTTGCTTTGGGAAAAACCCTGAAACAGGTGGGCATAGGTCAGAAGTCCGTGCCTGTCTTTTGTGAGTGGGATTCAGCATCACCTTCTGTCTCGGTGTGGGGGAACAAATCTGGGGAAGCATGTGCAGGGCCGAGGTGTGGGGGAACAAATCTGGGGAAGCATGTGCAGGGCCGAGGCTCCATGTTCCAGGCGAAGGATTCCTCCACTTTTGGACAGCACTCCAGGAACACATCCTGGAAATGTGGGATTACAGGGAGAAGCAATAGGCCTCAGAGACAGAATGAAATCCTTAACTGAGCTTCTCCCTCCATGTCTGGTGAGCAGCAACGTTAGGAGGAATTAGCTGAGGTGGTCACGGATTTAGGGGGCCACAGAGCCCCAGGGAGCTCACACCTGAGTCCATTGGTGCAGTGGGCTGGTACCTCCTTTCCCCTGTCCCGAATCGTCCTCTCTTAACTGGTCTACGATGTTTGGCATATAGACCAGATTCAGAGGCAAGGGAGCAGTTTGCTATACAGTTGTAAAACAATGTTTGTTTTCTCTGCAGCTACTTAAATCTGACCTAAATACATTCTAGGCTATGCAGCCTGGTGCTTTCTTTGAAAACCTAGGATGTCACTAACTGCTGGGTCTTCCTCCCTCAAATGAACCAGGGGCATGTACAGAGCCATAACTGCACTGGCAACGAGCAGGAACTGCCCTCCCTTTTTTTTCCCTCCTCTGTTTTTGGAGTTTGGCAATAATAAACATACAACGAGTTGCTACAGTTGTGTCCTCAGAGAAATAACTGCACGTATTATAAAACCTCAAATTTTATTCTCAGCTTTTTGGGCCAACAGGATTGCGGGGAAAGGAGCTGGTTGTGCCCACCTGCCCTGCTTTGCACGGGGAATCCCGTTCCTGGAAACAGCAGCCTGAACAGCCACCAGGAAAGCATCCCACCGTCCCACTGGGCTGCCTCTGTACCCTGCAGCAGCCGCCCCGCGATGCCCAGCCTCCCGATGGAAACCGCTGCACTTGGGCTCAGCAGCGCGCCGGCTCACTTGGCTTCCCAGCTTTGCCTCCCAACTTTGCTGTCTGCAAGCACGTCAGCTTGCACGTTGCCTGTCAGTACTGGGAGAACCGGCCCATGTTTCCCGCTGTTCGTGAGCCTCAGGCCCAGCCAAGGAGCGTGCAGGAGCCCTGTGCTGGGCTGGCAGTGCAGGCTGAAGCCCACAGGCACAGTGTCCGCTACGGCTGTGGGGGAAAGCCAGAACAGCAGAGGGTGTTGCAGACTGGAATGAATGCACATAGGCAGCAGCGTGCGGGGTGCCCCTTGCACTAGTTATGGTGCCTGACTCTCGAGCTTGCTGCCCTCGCTGAGTGCTCCTGCCTGCTGCAGCACAGAGCATTGCTGGGTATGGGAGCGCACCAGCTCTGTGCTGGAGGTTGGCAGCCTGCAAGCAGCGGTGCATGGCTCCCCGCAGCCGTGCTAGGTCACTCCACTCTGGGCAGCCCCGGTACCTTTGCTTTCCTGGAAAGCAGTTTCTCTTCGTTACTGAGAAAAGCCCTGCTCTCAGAGGGGAAGGAGGGGCCTGGCCACCGCTTCACTCAAAGGGGCCACTACTTGTGCTAATTTTTCTCCTAAGAGTCGAACTAATACAGCCTCCGCTTGCTGTAAACCACAGAAAGGTGTTTTTGTTTGGGTTTTTTTTTCTGGGGGGATGGGAGGAAGGGGGCTGGGGGATTTTTGTGTGTTGGTTTTGACCTCCTGGCTTTCTCTTTTTGTGGTGGTGGTTTTTTTTTTTTTTCCTTCTTAATACTTCCCTGTGAGTATCTCCTAATATGAGACTTTTATAAAGTTTTGAGAGGGACCACCTAGAAAGGGGAGGAAGGGTCAAAAGGTAAAACCATCTAGGACTGTGTGGAGACTGGTTTGCTGGCTGAACGGCAAAGCAGTGCTGACACATCTAACGTGTTCACCCATCTTCCCACCCCCATGCCCTCTAGGTTCTTCTCCGTTTGCTTTTCTGGACCTCCCTTTCTTTCTTCCGCAGATTTTCAGCGCCTCATTCCCTCCACCTCAGTTTTTCCCTGACCATATTACTTTCTCCATTCCTCAAGGGCAATGCATGCCTTTTGCTTTCCCAGAAAACCATCTTTATTCAGCAGTTTGCAGTGACCTGCCCCAAAATAGCTTTGTTCTTCCTACACCTCCTGAAGTGACAGGGGCAAATGAGCTTGTGGCTCTTTCTACCTCGTGCAGACTGTAAGGAATCCGCACACTGACAAAGAGCAAAGCTCTTAGGGTGTTACTTGCTCTTGGGCTGTTGGATATCAACATCTCTGAACTTACCAAAGACTTGAAGATTGCTGAAGAACAAGCAGAGAGATGCCACAAAGCAGAACTATGATCCAAAGGTAGAATGAACTCAGACCTACTGCCCTCAGCAGCTGGACTTCAGACAAAACTCTCTGGAAATGGTACATTCCATCAGCAGCTCTATCAGTTAATACTTTCATGTTTCGTGTTTTTAGAAGTTTTAGTGTCAGGCATAGTGAGGGTATACATATCCTTAGGCAGAGGAAAAAAAGAGGGGTAGGATAAAACTTGTAAATCATATGAACAAATCCTGGCCCCTTCTCAGGATCTGTTCCTCTCCACGGTGTCATCAGCACCCTGGGCATCTCAGAAACCCTGTCTTCAGGATGGATCCAGCTTTCTCCAGAGATGCATCAGTGGGCAGTGTTCAATGTGGGTTGCTCATGGCAGGACCATTAGCCTGCATCCTCACTGTCATTACACAGAGCCTTTCAGGCAGGTATCCATGCGCTGAAACCAGTTGGGGAAAAAAAGCATCAGTCCAGCAGTGAGAGTGTGGGGAGTCTCTTGGTTCTAGGGAATATGCTTGTTTCTTTTTTTTCTTAAGAAAACTCACTTAAAGGCAGGGTTTGTTTTCCACCTTAAACACATCCAGGCTTGGTTTCAGACTAAGAGGGAAGAAATGCGGCACTTGCGAAGCTGGTGCTTGAGCATGGTTTGCTTGATGTCTCCTCCTTTGTGTCACAGGACACAAAGCTACTTCAGCATCCTTGTGTTTTCCACCTCTAATGAAGCCATCTCAGAGGTACCTCAATCCTGAACACGTTTTGGTTCTTGTGAGTCAAGTCTGAGCTTTGGAAAATTGTGGTCAATGGTGCCATCGTGACATGTCTCGCCAGCTTTTATTGCTGAAGAGGATTGCAGCAATACACTTCAGCTGTAACTACTGCAAGGTCATGGTTTCAGGTGGGTGAGAGACAGAACAGCAAGACTCACAATCTCCAAGCAGTGAGGTGGGTTGTTACTTTTCATGGGCGAAGACGGAGAGGAAGAATAAAAGGCAGAATTAGACTGGTCCAATTAATGTTGAGGCAAGGTGGCTGCAAGAGTCTATGAAGTCACCCAATAAATGCTATAAATATCCACAGAGGGAAACGGACTCCCTACTAGGCAACTGTAAAGCAAACCACAGGATATTTTTGAAGCTGCCATCCAAAAATACAAAGAAAAGTGTGACAAGCCTACTTATAAACCAAAAATGGAACAGATGAGCACTTCGTCTCTGCTGTGATTTAGGGCTTCTGCAGCAGGTCCTCCCACTGAAGCCTTCATGAAAAAGAATTAAGCACTTTGCCCAGATTCTTATGGAAGTTCAGAAATTCTTCTGTGGTCAGCAGTATCTTCATGCTTGGTTGAAACTAAAAAACAAGGACTAATGTCTCAGTACTCAGTGGAACTTCTGGCAAGGCTGTAAGGTAGATTCAGTGGTGTGTTTCTGACTGCTTCGTGCTCCCTAGCAATGCAAAGCAGCTGTAAAACTCAAGTCAGCTGCTCAACCCGCACTTAGAGCTGCTTTGCATCACTAGACTGGTGCAGAGCAGGCAGAGCACGTCTGCGTTCAGTGTTTGCATGCAGCTTTTTCAACAGGACAATTCACCTGGCATATACGCACCAGGGAATGCATGCAGCAGTCTCGACGGGATCTGGAGAAAGTATATAGGTGAATGGGAGCTCCAGTGGTGTAATCAAGTCATAGCTTAATTGCAGGCTAGGCCTTTAGCAACTGTGGGGTTTGTACAGAATTCCAAAGTTGATCTTTTCTCCTATTACATCTATTCTCTTTGAGCAGTAATATGCTTACAGTATGCACCATGTGGTGCACTATTTATATTTTACATCATCAAATTTTTGCGCGTTTTCACACTTTTTCCATGATTTCCAGTATTTTCATTCATCTCACCAAACAACAGCACGCGTTTTTAGGCACGCTCCCTAACCGTGCATTACACTACCACACACGCTATGCTGCCAGGGTGCCCGGTGCCCTTCTGGGGGCTCCTGCTGTGCCCCAGAGGAGCTGGGGGAAATCTGACAGTGAAGGTAAAGGCCGGGACAGCCTCCCCATTTTCCGCTGGTGTAAAGGGCCCTCGTTTGCTAGCTCTGCTGCCCGGGCCCTGTGCATAGCCCCTCGCCCCGGCGTTTCATCACCCCGATGTCCCAGCCCTGGGCGTGACCCCACACCGCGGTGTTTCAGAGTTCTGCGACCCCAGCCCTGGGCATAGCACCCCCTCCCCGGTTCTTGCGATCTCCGATGTTGGAGAGCAGCAGACGGTAACTGAGAGGAAGGGCAGAGCCCCGGTCCCCCGCTGCCGCCGTCGGGGATCGCCGCCGCCACTCCCCCGGGGCGATGCATGGCTCCGGCGGGTCCCGGGGGGCAGTGGATGCTGCGGTGCCGTCCTAGTGGGGTTCCTCTGCCTGTCTATAGCGGAGGGGATTTCACAGCCTCGGGGTTTTTTTTTTTCTCTCTCTCCCCCAATCCGTCCAACTTTTCTTTTTGAAAAAAACCAAAACTTTTTTCATTTTTTTTTTTTCCCCTTGCAAAAGCCACGCCGTGGAAAGACGGGGTGGTGGAGGAGGGAGAAACCCCTCCCCTTCCCCTCCCCCGTGGCTTCTTCCTCGGAAAAGAAACACTTGGGGGGTTTCCTCCCCTCGTCTCCCCTCCCCTCCCCTCCCCTCCGCGCTGCTGGGCTCCCCGAAGCCGAAGCCGCCGCCGCGGCGCCCGCCCGCCCCGCGGCCGAGGAGGGCCTGGCGGGCACCCGCTCCGCCTCCGGTAAGCCGCGCACCGGCCCCTTTGTGAGTTGAGGGGCCGGGGGGGGATGCGGAGCGCGGCGGCGCCGGGCGGCGGGGAGTGGGGCCGCCTCGGTTTCGCTTCGGGGCGGGAGAGCGGCGGCGGCGGGGCGGCGGGGGCAGGGCCGGGCAGCGCGGCTGTCGTCCCGGCACTGAGCGCTCGCTCGCACCGGCGGCAGCGCCGCCCCGGAGGTGCCGAGAGTAAGTTGTGCGGCGTTCACCGAAACCGGCCTTTTTTTGGGGGGGGGGGGGGGGTGTCCGGGTGGGTGTTGTCTGTCTGTCTGTGTCCACTCTCGGCTTCTTACAAGGGCGGGAGCCGGGGGGTTCAGCCCTCCGCTGGTTTGGCTCGGGCGGGGGGGGGGGGGGCGTTGGGACTGTTGCTGGCTGGGGAAGAGGGAGCGTGCTGGGGCTTGTGGTGCCCTCCCCAGGGTGGGTCGGGGAGGATTTGGGGTGCCCGTAACTCATTGCCGGCCCTGAAGGGAGCCATGTGCCGTGCTGGGGTGGCGGTGGGATGCTGGGAGCAGCCCGGGGGTTCTCCGTGGGGCTTGTCCTGCCGTCAAGGTGTTCTCCATAGCATCAGGGCAGGGAGATGCTTGTTTTAAAGTGAAACCTGCAAATTATGTAACGTCTCAGATGGGTCTATAGGGAAGCAGCCACACGGGTTTGGGGAGCGGGTAACTTGGTCTTCACGCTACTTCTTTCCTTCACATAAACCACTGGAGAAGCAGCGCGCAGGGTGTTAGGTTTAGTCTTCACTGGAAAAACGAGCTGCCTGCCAGAATCGAAGGTGTTACAGGGAAACGGGGTAACCGTGAACCAGGAGCGTGCATGCCCATTGGGGCAGAGGAGCTTGTCATCTTCCAGACCCGGTACAGTCAGAACGCAGCCTCACACCTGCCTTTTCTCAGAAGATCACTGCTGCGTGCCCGTGAAAAGCCTCGTCGGCAAAGGTTATCGCTAAAACCTCCTTCTTTACGCAATCTGAGTCATGGTGCTCGCAGCCATGTAGGATCCGCTACTCACTTTTTCCCCACAGACACACATGCTCTTACTGAGAATTTTGGAATCGTTACTACCTAAAACCTCAGTTCATGCTACTCTTAGGATTTTTTTTTTTTTTTTTTTCCAAATTAGTTTAAGTGTGTATTCCTTTCTGCTCAGTTGAAGCTTGGAAACAGGATCTGGATGAACCCTGGAGGTAACTGAGAGGAACTTAAGAATGTTAAATAAATGCCCTGGCTTTTTTCTTCCCCTGCATGGGTGAAGGAGGGGGATGTGGCTTGACCATTGTTCTGGAAAGTTGAGGGTAAAGAGTATTGTTAGCAAGCTGCTATTTAGGACTGTGTGGTCCAGACAGTGCTGTTTGCTAGTTCTAGTCCTTGCAGCTCTCAGAGAACTTAAATGAAAAACCCAGTCACATGTTGACCTTGCTTAACTCTGTAAAATGGAGTGGGATCAGAAATAACTAGTTTCTTGATGTTTCATTCTCTGTGCCCTTAAGAGGGTATGCAGACATATCTTCTTTCTCCAAAAACTTGCGACTACAGTTCAGATGCTGCGTGAAGGTTAAATAGCCCATTCAGTCACAGCAGGGCTATGGTCATATGTTTAAAATTATGCACACGCACAGGAGTTTGTGGGACTGAGGCTCTATTATCACATAATGTTGGTCTTGATTGAATCAAGTTACAACGAGATGTGGCCAGTTGCTGCAGATGAAGCCAAGCTTTGTTTCTGTGTTCGTGATTCTGCTGGGTATGTGATTTAAGAGGTAGTTGTTGAAGTATGGATTCTTGTCCCTTCCAGAGTGGAAGGCTCTTGGGCACAAACCCGCGGGATTACTGGGATGCCAACCTCCCACACAGGTTCCCGTCTTTTCCTGAGCCAGATTGGGTTCTGGGCCTTTGCTATTTCTGTGCTGCTTCTTAGGGGTTAGTATGTCATAAGTCCTTCAATAACCTGGTCTGCTTATCACTTAAACGTAGTGGAGTTGAGAGGCAGCACAGGGCTTTTGTTTTAAGATTGCATTGGAAAGCACAGGTAAACTGTGCTGGGGTCCCAAAAAGCAGGCATAGAGGAGCACCGGGGAAAGGCTGAGCTTCTGCCAATCCTCCCAGGTGTGTGTCCCTGCCCCTGCTGTGCCTGCTTGGAGAGGGCCAGTTTCAGTTCCCGGATGACAGCTTCAAACATGCAGCCAGCGCCTCTTACCCTCAAACCAACTGGGATTTCTGTGAAGTTGGTGGTCGGTTTGCGCAAGGATAGAGCTGGAGTTGGGTGGTGTAAATTCTGTGTTGCTGTCACTAATACTGTGGTTGCATCGCTGAAAAACAAAGGAGAAAATGTGCTTTTGGAGCTTTTGCTTCTTCCCTTGCTCCTCTTTCTCTCCAAGTCTTTCCCTGCAGCTTCTCCCATCTCCCCCTACCACCCACAGACTTCTCTCTCCTGCTTTCTCCTACCTTTAGTTTGGTCAGCAACAAACAGTGCCAATACTTAAATATGGCATCATTTGGGTCAGGTAGACACTGTGGTTAGATTAATAAAAGCTGTGGGGAGATGGCGTGTTCCTAAGCCATTATTCCAGGCCAAAAGCTCGCAAGCCTGGAGAGGTGGGCACCTACATCTCTTTCTGTAAATGAAAATGTGGATGGTATCTTTTTACAGAGTAAAGGTATTAAGTGTATGTGCCATTAGGAAGCATCATATATTTATTTAAATTAATGCAACTAAACACTACATTAATTAGATCCTTGATTACATGTAAGTAGAGGCAGAAGGCAGGCATGATACCAACTTACCCCCTTCTATCCTGTCAGTGCACTTCATTACTGCCTGCTCTTCTGGTTTGCATCTGCGCATATCCTGCAGCCCTCTGCCTCAGTAAGGTATTTGTTAGCTCACCATTTTGCTGAAATTGGTCTCAGACCCTTAAAAAAAAAGTGCAGTGGTGTTTGATGTAGCAGGATTTGGTGGCTTTGTGTTAGTGAGTGGTCAAAATAACTCGAGTAAAATTCATTTCCCCTGCCCCGACCAAGTGCAAGACTTCAAGTTAAGATTTAGAAGTGAGAGGTGTAGAAAGTCCTACTTTTAAAACTTCTGGGAATCTCTGCTTCTGTTTGATAGGTATTTAATAGTATAAAAATGTTAATTCAGTTTTAGTAAAATTGCTAAATGCTGGTTTTGTGTTGTCTTTGGAGACTTTAGAGCTGCCCCCTTATTTTCGTCCTCTTCAGTGGAGAAATGAAAAGGCCTGTGTGCACTTCACAGGAAATGAGTGTCTGATACAGGCTTGCAGGCTGCACATTTCCAAGAACTGCTCTCAAGGTATTTTGATAATGCACATTCTCTCTGCCTTCTCCCTTCCTGCTCCCCATGCACTTTCTGTGCCTCTGCTTGTTCGCAAACACATGCGAAGGACGAGGGAAAGAACTGAACGATGCCAATATTAAGTTTGCAAATAGGCTGCTTTAGCTTTACATTGGCTCTTTGGGAGCTGCAGCTGGCAAAATTGGGTTAAGCTGTCAGCATTAAGTTGCCTTTGTCTAAGCAGAGAGTTTTTGTCCTCCCCCTCACCCTTTGCAAATGCAGAAGAAAAATTTTTACTTCAGTTTGTGACTTGAGCAACAGGGGTGTAGGGGGTGTGTGATTCTGCAGTTCAGAAACAGTTTGGATTTACTTTCATACTTCCTCGGTAGCAAAGTTTATTTGGAAACTTAGGCTAAGGCTGTCAGGGAAGAAAATAAGTGTGACTATTAGCAGTTGGAAAATGTCAAAGATCTCCGTTCCTGTTCCTGCAGTCTGAACCACATAGCTGGGCTTCTGCACAGCTTGCTGAAGGTACCTTGCTAAACCTGTGGGGAGCTCGGCACAGGTTTGTCTGGGTTGGCATGCTCATGGCGATGTGCACAGGTGCCCACTGGAATGGTTTTATTATGCTTTTTGACAGACCGGCAGTGTTGTTCTTAATCCATGTTATTCTTCATGCATATTTGAGTTCTTCCTTGTTTTCTGGTGAGAGATTTTGGGATGCGGAGGGAGGGAGAGAAGCTGGAGCTGGAGAAACATCCTCCAATCCCCCCTGCTAGAAATTATGTTTGTCCTCTGAGGCCCAGCTAAGTGACACAATGGACCAAGGGCCCCACTCAAGGGGATGCTGAGGCAGAGAGAATGTCTCTTTCTAACCTCATTGCCACAGCCATTTCTGATTCAGAGCTGCTTTAGCAGTAATCACTGAAATGTGCCATTTGTGTAGGATGCATACCAATATTCAATTCAGCACATGCAAGCAAGAAGTGCTGTTCTTTTTAGTCACTAAAAAATTAGGAAAAAATCATGCTGAGCTGCTTTAACTACTCTGCAGCACGTCCATAGTTGATTCCTTGTAGTGACTTTATAAACCCGTGTTAACTTCTTCAGTTTTGCACAACTAAAGGACGTTTATGCCCTGTACTGGGCTCCCCTTAGTCTTAGATAAAGTTTGAATGGTTAAGAGGTGGCTTAAAAAGGTGATGCTAAAATACCCAGCCCCTTGCTGCTGGATTCCTCTGCCTAAGAGACAAAGCAGAGATGTTTGAGAAAGAAGAGAAATGAGACTCCTCAGATCAGCTCTCTCACTTTCCCCAGCAGCATCATTTTAATGCCTATGTGATTGGAGTTTTTTCCTTTTATGAGTTTTAAAATTAGTTACTTTTCAATCTCAGTCACCTTTGAACTTCCTCTCTTCTTTTATGAAAGAGCATAAAAAGAATGGGGCTGATTGTACTGTGTCTTTCTTTTGCATCCCCTTGTATCTGCCTGCTCTCTAAAGTGAGCATGAAGTTTTCTCCAGTCTCTCTCTGAACACTTACATGTGACATCTTATCACCCATCTTTAGGCCTGTTCCCTTTGTTTCAATTCTATCTTTTTATTTAAGGTGACTGGAACTGAACATATTATCTCAGGTGGTGACATTACTGTTACATTCCCACCCATCCATTTTGCAACATCACGCTGGTGTTTGCTTCTTGTTTTTTAATGACTGCTTTTGCATTCGGAGCTAGAGCTTTCCTTAATAAACTCTCAGCATGGTTACTTGGCTCATTCATCAGCTGCGCGAATTAATTTATCGCTCTTCAAAATATAGACCCAGTTTGTTTTCCTACGAGTCTGCATCCACTTGTGTTTGTCAGGACAGAATCTCACCTGGCCTCCTGATGCTTGCCAGCCTGCTGAATTTTGAGTGACCTTTGACTTCTCTGGCCTGCAGAGAGTGAAGTGATTTTGTCACTGGCTGCCCTGGGGAGGTTATGGAGGGGGCTCACCACTTTTCCAGCTGGCTGCCTAGATTTAAGTACCTTGAGGCTTGAAGCTGCTTGCTGGGGTGGGGCAAGATTAAACCTCCAATGTTTGAGATGTCGTGGGCAATGGCAGCTTGCAGACCACGGGAGAAGATTTCTAGAAAGGAACCTGGGTCAACGTGTGTGTTTGCATGGGCAGGGGGAAGGGACCTGCTCGCCCCTAAACTGGGAGGGGAGGCTTTGGGCTACTTGTACCCCCCAAGCTGTTGAGCAGCGGGAAGGGATGCTCTGCAAAGTGGCCTGAGTCAATCCAGGGGGAAGATGCAGCAGCTGGGAGGGTTGCAGAGAGGTCTTCAGATGTGCAGGATGTGAAATACCTCTGTTTCCTCAGGACACCCTTTTTTTCACCCCTGTCACCCTGGAGAGTGTCTGTTCCTTGTCTTGTCTTTACAGGTCCCGGGGTGCTGCTGGCTCTTTACCTCATACACCGCGTCTCGCTTTTTGACTTGCTTTTGGCATGGAGGCCTTGGGGAAGCGCCAAGCATGTGCCGGCAGCTGTTGCTTCTTCAGATACCATCTTCCTGATGGGGAGCTCTGTCAGGGGATTGCCTCTCCCCCACAGTCAGGTAGCCGTGTGCTGCTCCTGCCTTAGCAGCACATGTCAAAAAACATTTGTTACACTTGCAGCCCTCTGGCAATGGTAGTAGCAGCTGATTTAATTGAGAGAGCACCTCTCTTTGCATCTCAACCAACCATTTCCAAATACCTTCAAAATCCCTGGGTATAGTCCACTGTGTCCCCACTGACTTTCTGCTCTTTAATGTCAGTTTTCCCCATCTCTTCTGAGAGGGCACCCCCCCCCCCCCTTCAGGTTAAAGAGCATGAAATACCAGGGAATTTCCTCAGCATCTTGTGCAAGAAAAAAGGATATCTGCTTGCTTATGTAGCTTTTCTGTGCTTGTCCTCGTCCCCACTTGCTGGTATCCCAGTGAACTAAATGATTCCCCCAGAGGTTTTCTGTTTTTGATAAACCAAAAATGCCATTTGCTTTCTGGTTTTTGTTTTGTTCATCTTGGCTACCTGCTGTTCCAGTTTCATGACAGCTATCCTCATGTAAATTTGTTCCCTACCATCAGTAATTTATATTCCTTTATATCAGCTCTGCCAGGGTTAGCTTTTCATCTTCTGAAGGATTATTGAGGTTGTAGTGAGATTTGGGCAGGGACTGTGGTTTTATAGTGTGTGTTTGGTGCCTCTGATCCATGGCAGAAGATCTTGCAAGCTGTCACACCTACAGCTAATCCCTGCGGTGGGACCTGTGTTGTCTCCAGAGCCTTTCCTCTTAGCCAGGCAGTGTCTCTTCCCCCATCATTTCTGGGAGGTCTGCACGCCCTATCACTTTAAAATTTCCTAAATAACCTCTCATGACTTAATTTATTTTTTTCTTTTCACTTTTGACTCTCAGGACTAGTTTCTTTATTTTGTGTGTTGGAAATCCCCTGTTATAAAACTTAGTGTTGTGGTGCATTTGTGCTTTGTGACCCTTGCCCCTTCCTCTGAAGGCACAGTAACTGGTACTTCTCAGTGGCCCCTCACATCTTCTGAAGCTGGTCCTTCTGAAGAGCCAAGGGAGGATCTCTCCCCTGTGCCTCTGTGCTCTGGCTTGCGTTCGTCAAACATCTGGGAGTCTTCTCTAAAATCCTAGTTCTGATCATGACACTGAACCAGTTTTAGCTGCAGACACCGCTTATTTCTTAGAGTTAGCTGCTTCTTTGAATTCCTTTCCTGCTAAATGCGATGGTTTTGATAAGAGGCCACGGCCATCGCGGGGACCGCTGACCGCCTTCGCTTTGCAGGATTTACTTGTTTCCTCAAACAGGGTGCCGGAACAACTGAAAAAAAGTCAATTTAGCTGAGAGAGGCTGGAACGGAGGAAACGTACCTGTGCTGCTGGCCTGGGGATGGGAGGAGCTGGTGAGGCTGAGGAGCCATGATGCAGAGCTCTGCCCCGACTGAGGGCGAGGATGCAGCCCCGGGCATCGCTGCCCCCTTCCCACTGATCGTCCTCTCGGCAGGGAGATGGGACAGAGCATTTCCAATAGGGAGCCATGAGGGACTGGTGTTGTCTTGGCCTCTTTCTCTCTCTTCATCGTGCCTTCTCCCCATCTCCTCATTTCTGCACCCAAACTTGGGGAGAGCCCCAACTGCTTCCCCAGCCGGTGGGCAGTGGGGATGGAGCAAGAGAAGGCAGCCGCACAAAGGCTGTGTTCCCTGGCCGAGCACGGGGCTGAGGCTTCGTGTAGCTCTGCTGCACTGGCATTTGCAGGGATGAAAGCTCGCTATTAAGCTGTAAGGGTCAGGAGCAACACAACTGGGCTTCCCTCGGTTACCAAAAATGCTGTTGTATTGGCCAGCGGTAAGCAACAACTCTTTCCTTAAGCCATGGCAGGATAGCCTCAGCTGCTGCTTTGGAACTTAGCAGTAACCCCTACTGATTTCCTTTTTCTAACTTTTTTTTTTTTTTTTTTAATTCTCTTTTTCCCCAGTTACAGGAAGGGGGAAAAATTCAGTCTCCAATAGAAGCTGTCTTTGCCAGAAGTCAGTTGGTAGTTTTGGTAGTTTGACTTGCTGTGGAACAAGCTGTAGTTGCTTGTGACGACTGCGCAGTAGTCTTCAAGTTCAGGGAAACGATGTGGCTTCTCTGTTATTCTGAAATGGCAGGATTACAGTTTCACACTGGGGTATTTCTACGAGGAATGGGCTGTTTCATTTGGAAGTAGTTGTTCTGAATGTGCATAGTAATTCCAAGGTGTGAGGATGGGACCCTGAAAACGGGGTCTTTCGTCCAGCAAAAGCAATTAGCTTTCTCTGTAAACTGCCACCTTCCTTTTTTTTCTTTTTTTTAAGCATGTTATACAGAAACCAAACATGCTTGCAGACTTCTCTGCCCTGAGGAATAGTTGGTGCACATCGCACTGTCTTGTGGATTTTCTTGGGGTAACTTTTAACCTGTATCAGCAAAGTGTCACATTAACGCAGAAAGCACATGTCATAGAAAAATATGGTAAGAAGTACAAAACCTAAATATCAGATCCATGGGAAGTTATTTGTGGGTTTTGAAGTATGTTCTCCAACTCTAAGATGTTGGGAAGGGTTTGATAAGACCAATCATCTTGCAAAGTCTCCATGTGCAGGATCCGCCTGTTCTGCATCTTTACTGCATGGGGGCAGGAACCGTCACAGTGTGTGTGCTGCCTCGACTTTTAAAATATATTATTTATATATATTTTGTATATATATTATATGGCATCCTTATTGAACACTGGTGTTATAGGGAAACACAGGTTTGGTTTGGGGTGTGTACACGTATGTGTGATGTGGGTTTTGGGTTTTTTTCCATATATTCCCTCACGTGTCAGACATAATGGTAGCCTCGCATCTAACCCTATTTATAGCCATGGCATAAAAGATAGAGGGAACTGCAACATGTCCTAGGCCTGCTTTGTGCTGGAGAAATTGGCTGTGATTAAAGTTGGTCCTCTTAGCTGAGCTGCGCCACATTCCTCGCCTAACCACAGCTCCCTCTGTGCTCTTTGGCGCACGTCTGTCTGTGTGTCTCCTGCCTTTCCCTTCCCCCTCCGCAAGCCCTTTTTGGATCAGCCCCGGTCACCTTGGCTGTGGTAGGGTGCTCGTGACAAGGGACATTGGTGCGGTGGTGCAGCCACGTACCGTGGCAGTGACAGCGTGGTTTAAACCGGTGCCAGTGTGTGGCAGACGGTGGCGGCCGTGGGAACCAGGCTGGCCCACCATTAAAACACAGCACTGCATGCTTGGCTCTTACTAGGGAGGTTTCTCTTCCAGCCATTTGCTTGAGCTTTCCTTTGAAACATCTTCTCCAGCCACAAATCAGTAGGCAGCGCATTTCTGCGGGATGCAGACATGCAAGCAAGAGATGTCTGCTCAGGCTCTGCTGCCTGGAACGGGGACGCTGCCACAAGGGCTTGCAGGGTACCTCAGCGAGAGCTTTTCCAAATTATCCAGCTTCCCTCTAACTGCTCTGGGAACTGCGGGATTAATAACTGAACTGGGAGATGTCAAAGCCAAATGGAGTGGATAGCATAGTAATGGGATAGACCTGCAGTTCTGCTAGCCGCAAGTCAATGTGGCTTGTGGGGTGTGTGCCCCGTCTGGGCTTGGCTGGTAGGGATGCAGGGAAGTGACGTTAAGTAATGGAGCCTAGGTATAAGTAAAGCCTTACAGAGACTGCCTCTGAAAGGCGTGCAGAAGGCTGGGTTCAGTTTTTCAGCTTGCTGATGGATCCACTGACAGACATGCGATTGCACAAGTGGTGGTCTGCTGCTCTACCAGGTCAGCGGCTTTAGTTTTCCATCTGCAAGGTGAGAAAGAAAACCCTCAAGACCCAGGGAAGCAGGGCAGAATAGCACAGGCAAGAACAGACTGGGTCACTATTTGGATAACTCAGCAGCTACTGGCTACCTATGCCGTTTCAGATAAGAGACTCTAAATGTTGTGTGTTGCATTGAGCACGAGTTTGAATTAGCTGTTCCAAATCATAGAATAGTTTGGGTTGGAAGGGACCTTTCAAGGTCATCTAGTCCCACCTCCCTGCAATGAGCAGGGACATACTCAACCAGACCAGGTTGCTCAAAGCCCTTGAATGTTTCCAGGGGTGTGGCATGCACCCCTCTCTGGGCAACCTGTTCCAGTGTTTCACTACTCACATAATTAAAAATGTCTTCCTTGTATCTAGTCTAAATCTACCCTCTCTTAGTTTAAAACTATTATTCCTTGTCCTATCACAACAGGCCCTACTAAAAAGTTTGTCCCCATGTTTCTTATAAGCCCCCTTTAAGTACTGGAAGGCTGCAATAAGGTCTTCCCAGAGCCTTTTCTTCTCCAGGCTGAACAACCTCAACTTTCTCAGCCTGTCCTCATAGGAGAGGTGCTCCAGCTCTCTGATCATCTTCATGGCCCTCCTCTGGACCTGCTGTAACAGGTCCATGTCTTTCCTGTGCTGAGGGCCCCAGAGCTGGACTCAGTACTCCAGGTGGGGTCTCACCAGAGCAGAGTAGAGGGGCAGGATCACCTCCCTCAACCTGCTGGTCCTGCTTCTTTTGATGCAGCCCAGGACACGGTTGGCTTTCTGGGCTGCAAGCGCACATTGCCGGCTCATGTTCAGCTTTTCATCCACCAGTACCCCCAAGGTCCTTAACCTTAAGAATTCTTAAGCTTATTCCTGTTGCCATCATCTCTTAACATTTGGGTTTTATGGTTCCCGCTTCCAGAAGATGATGGCAACTATAAGGTCTTTGCATTTGTCCTTAGGCCATCTGTGAGTTATCTGGACCTAATCAGCTCATGGCTTTGGAAGTAGCAATAATAATAACAACAACAATAATCTGTTGCCTTTGTTGCTATATAAAGTGCTGTATACATGCTTCTACAATAATACAGGTCAAAGAGGTTGAGACAGATAACCTGTCACCAGATTTGTTGTATTTTAGGCCCTCATTATGGCGAACTAATGGGTTTAGTCACCCATTTGATGGATGTCCCTTTCTTTTCGAAGGATGGATCTGCTCTTAAATGAAGCTTTGCAAAAACTGGGAAGTGCTGCATTGAAGCTCTTGAATTTGGACCATTTCCAGGCCTGACGTCCAGAAACTCATCTCTATGGGTGGTAAATTTAAAGAGGTAAGCTCTTTCAAGTGTCCTGGAGGAAGAGTGCAAGAACAAATCATAGCTGAGTACTTGAAGCTGCTGTTGAACTTGCCAGATTTGTCAAGCCCCAGGGTGCAGGGCTGACTTGGCTGACACCAGATGCTGCGTACAGTCCCCTAGTTTACTAGAATTGTTTCCTTATATGAAATACACTGCTTTGCCTGGGTAGTGAATGAGCTGGGAAGCAGAACGCCCTGTGTCAAGACCACTTATTTTGAAAAGCTCTTGAACTTGCAGTAAACCAGAAGGTCTGGGGAAACTTATCCAGCCTTTTAATTAGCGGGACGTCAGCTTTTTGGGGTATATTGCTTTGGCTGCAAACACTGTTCTGACTGTCTTGCAGTAGGGAGGTAGTAACATGTTTGGGCGTTGGGGTTTTTTGGGCTTTTTCGGAGGGGGGTGGGAAGGGAAAGCAAATCGTGGTGTGGCAAATCAGAAGAAGAACTAATTATGCATGTGTACTTCATTACGCCCCTGGGCTGGCTTATTCCTAATCCTGAGAGTCTGCTCATCCTTCTTGACGTGGGAGGCCATGTACACGTAGGACCTGTTGACCCATTAAAAGTGAACCTGAAAGGTAATATCAGGAAGCACTTCTAGAGCTAATATTAATATAACTAACACTGTGCTGCAGGCCAGGCAGTCATCTGTTGGAAATGGGTCACTGAAGCTAAACAAATTCACACTGTCTGAGGCTCTGACCCATATGTAGATTTCAAACCGAGTGAACAAATTGTGAGGGTGCTATTTTTGCGTTTACTTTGAATTCGAAACGATGACACAGTCTCAGTTCTTAGTCAGTCAGACTTCCAGTAGCAGTGGATTTTTCTTAAAGGACTTGGGAGAATGACTCAAGGTTGAAAACTGGGACAAAAACAAGTTTGTTTTTTTTTTTTTCCTGTCAAATAGCATCTGCAGCCTTAAACAAATTATCTATTTGTTTGTTATTTTTAAAACTAGCCTGGAAATGAAAGACAGCTGCCTGCTTCTGTTTTCCTGCTTGAATTAATTTTCCAACCTAGACCCATGAGATTGGCAAAATTTCCCTTTGGACCCAAGAGAAGTTGCTGTTTGGGAAGAGAGTGGCTGCTGGTGGGAGCAAGGCTTCTTCTCGCTCCCATCGAGGCTATACCTGCAGCCTGGGAGGCAGCTGGCAGGAGTATGACCTTCTTTTTCTATAGTAGCTAATGTCAGATGGCTCTATAGCTTCCTCCCCCAGCAAAGAGGAGAAGGAAAGGGACAGAGATGCTGTGGCGCCTACAGTGCTGAGTTTTTGGTATTGATAGGTGGCCCTAGTCGCTGCACGTGGCAACTGTGTTTACTTGCGTTCTGCTCACTAAATCAACTTCCCCTAAGATTTATTCTGACTTGCTGAACCACCCAAGCAGCTTTCAACTGCTGCCTTTTTTTTTTTAATGAAAAAGGAAAAACATGACTTGATTAACTCCTTCCTACCCCTCCCACCTTTCTCTAAGCATGGAATTTCCCTCCTGTGGTGACACATAGCTAAAGGGCAGGATCGGCAGCATTCAGAGTGGTGCCAGGGATGTTAGCGGCTCGTAGACTGCAAATCACAGGGCTAGAAACTGGAGAACCTTCCCAGGCTGCATGGAAGGGTGTTTATGGCTCCACATACGGACAAGTACCTGACAACTATTGGTATTACTGCTAAGTATTGAGAGAGATGTTAGGAGAGGAAAGATGACCATAGGCAAGGCACTGCCGGGCAGATGCCTCCTTTGCAAAACTACTGTGCCCATGCGAGGGAAAGACATTTGGCCCTGCTGCTCTGTGTCCTCTCTCTGGGTGCAGAGTGGGCTCCGCATGGGTGTCCAGCTGGCACGAGCACCAAAAGGAGCGTGAGGCTTTTGAATAGCCAGCAAAGGGAGCGAGATAAGGGGAACCTTGCAAACTGCTGAGCCTAACCTAAAGCTCTCCCTCCAGAGCAAGCCCTCTGCAGGTCCCCACGTGTTCCCTGGGGGGCTGCCTGCCCGCTATGAGCCCCGGCGCTCTCCTGAGTCTGCGGTGCGGGGGACTGCCAGAGATGGAGGAGCACGTCTCTTCCTCCACTGCAGGCTGTGTGTCAGCAGTGTGTTCTGCTCCGAGCATGGCTGCGCTGTCAGCGAGTGTGACTGGGTTAATGGACTATGTCAAGGGACGGAGGGCAGGGTTTGGCGGTGAGCTACTGACTTGTCAGGCCTGGGGAAGTGGTATGTAACAGCTCAGCTTCTCACATTGAATGAGCCTCTGGCTTGGGGCTGTGGCTTTTATGTTTATGCATACACATACACACATGCAGAATGTGTAATTTTTTTATATAATTGAAATGACTTGGATGGCTGATGGCAACACTGGGTTCAGGAATTTGCAATTCTGAAAACAGACAGCCTGGTGATAACACGAGGTGCAGGACATGAGCAGGGTCATGACAGTAAGGGAGGGCACTTTGAGCACAGTACATGAGTGGAGGATGGTGACTGGGAGAGGGTGACATCGTCTGCTGGTGGGGGGAGATGTCCCTCTGGCAGAAACAGAAGTTAAGGGTCTGGAAGGGCCTGAGCAGAACCGTTCCTCAGACATCAGCAATGTCTGGTACCAGTGTTAAGTGGTCTCGTTTGTGACAGTCCCAGCCCTGAAGTTGGTGGTGAAACATTTCTTGAAGGGGGTCTTGATGCGAGACCTTTGCTTTCTCCCGGCACACTGAATGGACATGTCCTAGGATGAGGCAGTGGTTCATGGGGTTTGGTGGGAAAGGCTCGTTCTCGTCTTCTGCTTCTTCTAAGTCCTGTTATCTGTCCTTTGTTGGAGAAAGGGTTAGAGAGGCATGAGGAAACATTTTCACCTTTTGCTGAATGAGAAAGTAAACAATACTTTCCTGCTTTGGGAAATTTTTCCCTTCTGCTTTGGGTTGTCATTTCCCCTTCCCAGTGTCAAGGCCACTCTGAAAAGCCCCTAAACATCCAACAGAGGGGAATCTCGAAATACCAAGATCTGCTAGGTTGAAACCAGCCTGCTGAAGGGTGTCCTGGGGAGCCCCAGCTGTGGATCATGGAAACCCAGTGGATGCAGAGCTCTGTAAGGTGCTACCTTGCACTGGTTGGGGACCAGCTGGAGCCCTTCCTGCATGTATTTCCTTGGTTGTCCCTACAGGTGTGGGTGAGGGACGTACAGTAACTCCCCGGTACCCTCTTTGGTATTCTTGCTGCTGTCTTCTCCCTATGAAGTATCTTCACTTGCCCGGTTAGAAGAAGGTATCGGGTTTGCCTCACTCTCCTTCTGTCCTACAGGCTGGCTGCAAAGGAGGAAGCATGGTAAAGGTAGCATCTTTCCAGGATCCATGGGCTCTTTGAGAGATGATCAGAGGGAGGCCAGATGATCTGCACAACACACACACCACTGTTTCTCGTCCGCAAAGGCAGCATCGGAGCGTTCTCCCCAGCCCTACGCCCCCCGGCTTGCCCGATCGTTTCCGGATGTTTCGCAGCTGCGAGTGGGAGGTCCTGGAGCGATCCCTCAATAGCCTTCAGGCCAGCGACTTCTACTGGGGCCCCTTATCCGTGGGGGAGGCTCACGCCAAGCTCCAGCGAGAGCCTGTTGGCACCTACTTGGTGCGGGACAGCTCGCAGGGGAACTGCTTGTTCAGCCTGAGCGTGCGGATGCCGACGGGGCCCGTCAGCCTCCGAATCTCTTTCCAGGAGGGCTATTTCCGCCTGAAGAACTGGTTTTCAGACTGCGTGGTCCGGCTGCTGGAGCTGGTGGTGGCAGGGACTCGGAACAACCCCTTGCACTTTGATGAGATGGGGGGAACCCCACTGGTCTTCTCTGAGCCCCTGTGCCGGAGCCGCCGGGTAGTGCCCACACTGCGAGAACTGTGCTGCCGGAGCCTGCCTGCTGGCGCAGCAATGGGGGACAGAGCAGGGCTGGGCGGCTCCTCGGGGTTGCACCCCAGGGAGGAGGTGGTCTCACCCCTAGGTGGAAGGGGAGGGTCGGAGGGGAGCATCGTCCCCAGCCCCTCTCCGTCCTGGGCTGGGAGATGATGCCGCACACGTGGAAGACGAAGTGAGGTGCATGTTACATGGCTGTGCTGGTGGGACACACGCCACACTGGTGGGGCTGGGCTTGCTGCTGGGAGACAAAGGGGAAGGCAGGGGGAGCAGGGCTTGAACCCACTGGCTGTGACAGCTGTGTCCTTGCACGTGCACAGCGTGTGTGACCTTCCCCAGAGATGCCCAGGGTAAAGCCAAACTTGAAGAGCAGATTTCTGCCCCCCCCCCCCCCCCCAAGTCCTGCTCTTTGCTCCATTTATAACTTACAAACCTGAAAAGGTGAGTTGCCTGGCCTCCCAGGTCAGCCCTGTGTTTTCCTCTACCCCAAAGTGCCTAAGCACATTTCTCTTACAGATCTGCCCTCATGAAGTGGTACAGCTGAGTCCAGTCCCACAGCAATGCAGCTTGGGCATCGGTGGGCATGACCCCTGTGCCAACCGGATACCCACATAGCTGCGGTGGAGCGAGAGCACATTTCGCTCCTTGCCGCTCAAATGCGATGCCTGCCACTTCAGAGGCCAGTGTTTGCACTAGAGGGAAACCGTCACAACCATGTATGATACGTGCAGCTTCACTGCCTTTTGCGTTGCTTTATTTGAACAGATTTTGGGAAGTGCAGATAAGTTACGTTATACTAAGGGCATGGTATTCCTGCAGAGGTCTGGAGAATATGCTCTACCCTGGGAGGGTGTGAACAGACAGGATCCAGCGCCCTTTCTTGTGTTCATCTGATAGTATGCTGCTGCCACCTACAGGCCATGAATAGTTCTGGTTTTGCCTCAAAAAAAGCAAAAAAAATTTTATATAAGACTAAAAAATTTTAATAAACATGGTTTTATACTTCTTTTTTAAAGTCAATGAATATATGGCGATATTTTCATTCCTTTGCAGTGTTGGAAACCCAGTTAGCTTAGTGCCAAGACATGGTAATCAAACTGAAACCAAACAAATTTCTTAGAAAGACCAAAAGCAGGACATAAACAAATGGTCCTAGCTGGGAACAATAAAATCAATTCATCTTAGAGTGTAACCAAGTGAAGAATTCTCTAAACATAAGATGCTTCCTAGAAATGCAGGGGTGAGGTTTTCAGAAGTATTTTTAGTACCTTAAAATTTGTACTAGCTGTTTGAAAGAAACATGAGTAATTCAAGATCCTAGAACAGGGCACAGCATCAGTGAACTCGAACTAGCGAGGATGAGTACAAATGAGAGGAACATAGTCGGCTTAAATAGGGTTATGGTTCATTTCAGGGACGCAGGCAGGTATGATGTCTTTGAAAGAAGTGACTGAAAACAGCTATGTGAAAGGAGAAATTCAGATACTGTAAAATTTGAGCCAAACTGTTTTGCACGCCACCAAGCATCCATAGCCGGGCAGGCGGCCTGCTGAGCTCACGCTGACTTTCCCCTTCAGACCTGTACAGGGGGAAAAAAGCCAAACATGGAGAGAGATTACTCTGAATTTGCTCTTTTGGCTTCAGGTATCTTATCTGAGGAACCAAAGCATGCAGTCAGCACAGAGAGATACAGGGTGTGATTCATCACAGGAGCCTAACTTGAACACTGAATTTTTCTCTGGAGGGCTCTGTCGCTCTGCTGACAGCAAGGTGCCTGGCCTCCTATCTCAGAGCACTGGCTTATGAACCGAGGTGGTTAAATAAGTGCCAGAGAAGTGGCCCTGCTGCCTGCTCCCCTCGGTCTCAGGGAGGCCAGGGGCAGCTGGGGAGCCCTGCAGCTGCTGCAGCTCTCAGCCCAGTGCAAAAGCACGAGCTGGGATTGTTCACTGTCACAGGGTGTGTGTGCATGGTCGCGGCTGACACGTGGGTATGGGGTTGCTTGCTGCCGGAACTGTGATCTCGTGCAGGGACAGGGCAAAAAGCTAAGCAGGTAATTGCATTGGTTATCATCACTGGGTCCATTAGAGGTGGTGAATTGGAGCCCTCGGATGCCCGAGCCAGGCTGTGATGCCCTGGGTGAGGGCCGAGGTGCCCTGCGTTACCCCAGGCAGCATCACGAGGGGGGCTGGGGTTCAACCCACCCTGAGAGGATAGCACTGGGCATCCCCTGCTCAAACACCCCCCCTGTCGCTCAGGGTTACTGGTATCTGCAGCTCCTGCAGCAGCCCTGTCCGAGCACTGTAACCCATGCAAGGACAGGGGGTCTTGGCAGACAGCAAAGCTGAATCCTCCTGCAGCAAGGGCCAGCAGCATCCTGGGCTGCATTAACAGCAGCACTGCCAGCAGACAACGGGAGTGATTATGTCCCTGTAGTCACCACTCCTTAGACTCCAGTAAGAGTGTTGCCTCCAGTTTGGGGCTCCCTGGTGCAACAAAAATGTAATAAATTGGAGTGAGGTCAGGGGAGTGACATCAAGAAGCTCAGGGCTGGAGCGCTTGCCCTGCAAGGAGAGGCTGAGGGAGCTGGGCTTGTTTAGCCTGGCAAGAAGATGGCTTTGGAGGGACCTAACAGCAGCCTGCTTGTACCTACGAGGAGGTCAGCAGGAAGCCAGGCTCACCAGAATGGTCTACGGCAGATGTGGAGGAAACAAGTCCAGGCTGGCTATGAGGAGACCCTTTTTCCCATGAGGGTAGTCCTGTTGTGGGACGGGTTGCCCAGAGAGGTAGTCTCCATACTTGGAAGTTTCAAGACACAACTGGGTCAAGCCTGGAGCAACCCAGTGTGACCTTGGAGCTGGCCCTGGTGTGAGCTCCAGGCTGGACTAGAGACCTCCTGGAGTCCCTTCCCCTGAAGAACTCCGATGTCCTGCATTTTCGTAGGGCAGGTCAGTGTGGCTGGCCATGGAGGAGCTGGAGGTGGTGGTGCTGTCACTGCAGGTGCTGAGCCTGCAAAACCCCCTGCAGAGGGACTGGGATGGTGCCAGCACCAGCCAAGTGCTGTGGCACGTTGGTGGATGGAAAACCACTTCCCTCTTGCTTTCCCCACGCTACATGGAGCACCGCTGAGTCATGCACGTGCTCTGGGTGCTGCTGCCTGCCATGGATCTGGCCTGGTCTCAGGCACCATCCCATTGCTCACCCTCAGTGCTGTTTGGGCAGAGCTCTGGCAGCATGTAAGCCGCCTGTAGCTCCTCCGTCTGCTCTGCCAGCCCCTGCAGGCATCTCAGGTGGTCCTGGGCACCACTGTTTTGGAACCGTGCCCTGGCTCTCAGGTGTAAGCCCCTGCCTCGGCAGGGTCAGCCACACGGTTGCCCACCCTCTCTGCCCGCTGCGGGAGGAGTGGGACCGGGTCTGCTGCCCCGGGGCAGCCTGCCCATCCCCTGGCTCCTTTTCTTCCTTGGGGTGTTGTCGCCGAGGTGCCTTGGCTGCCCTCCCCTCAGAAACCGGAGGAGGGGGAAGGAGCGGGCTCATTTCTTCCACGTTTATAACCGAGCACAGGAATGCTTCTGTTTTATGGCCGCAGTTGTAGCTCACTGAGGGAAGAGCTTTCTAACTGGATTGCTCTGACCTGGCTGTGAACCATTCTCATTTGGCCGAAAACGAGCATCTTGGGTTGTACGGCTGGGGGCTGCGGAAGAGCCCTGTTTGCGGCCAGGGTTGTGCCTTAGGAAAATCACACCAAGGGAGGAGGAAATAATTTGGATTTTAGTAAAGTCTGCTTTATTTTATTCATTTATTCTTTTTTTTTTTAATTGCACAGCAAGTGCTCATCTCTGTCTTACAAGTAAGTCAATACCATGGAGGGCTGTAGCGAATTGATTTGAGATCTGTGGATGAAAAGCAGTGAATGACTGCCAAGCATTGTTCTATTAGGAAAGTTTAAAGCACATTATGGGTGAGTATCCTCATTATTTCTGAGGAGAGGTCACTTTCCAGATCAGGATTGGTGCAAGAAAGGAAACCAGTTTGGGAAGAACAGGAACGTGAAAAGTGCATTGGCTACGGCCGGCTTTACAGAGTCCTCCTTCATTTTCTGCTCTGGATGTTGGAAGAGAAACCTTTTTCTTTCAGCTCGTGAGATAAAGATGTACAAAGCAAAACCATAAGAGTTTACTTCTATGAGGTGACTGCAAACGATGACATCCTGCTGCTTTCATTAAGGAGTGGGAGACGTTCGCTTTAATCACCCTGCCTCTGAACCGGTCCCTCCGCCCTGTAGGAGCAGCTCCTGGTGGCCCGCATCCAAATGTGTCTTTTGGTGCCTCTTAAAGGGACTTATAAAGAAATTACAAACTTCCTCACAACCTCTGGAGCGCCATTCAGGGAATAGAAGAAAATTGTTTGCATTTTTATATGTTATGTTATACATTTCTCCAGCTGACTCATTTCAGTTTGTCGAGGAATCTTATACAGATGGGTTTTTTTCAACCTTTCTTCCTAACAGCAGAAGTTGAAAAGTTTAGTCCTTGTGAGAGGGG
This sequence comes from Balearica regulorum gibbericeps, assembly GCF_011004875.1. NCBI lineage: Eukaryota > Metazoa > Chordata > Aves > Gruiformes > Gruidae > Balearica > Balearica regulorum. The sequence goes on from NC_046184.1 coordinate 55,375,857, forward strand.
CTGCTTCTGCCGGGCTGCAAAGGGCCTGGATTTCAGTCCCAACACGCCACAGGCATCCAGCAGGAAACTGCTCCTCATCTGCTCCTGACTAGCTGTCTGTTAGCTGTGCTCTGGGGTCGCAGGGGTTAATTTCCCAAAATCCTTCACTGAAACTTGTTAATAACTTCCATATGTCCCCATGTGTGCGCACAGGAGGGGCCCCACAGCCAGCAGCTCTTGTAATAATACTTGATTACCTCTGACATAAGGGTCTGTATGCCATTAGGGATCTGCCTCAATGGATGAGGATTCACCCAAACCGACAAGTTTGTACAAACACGGTTCAAAAAATTTATTAACATTTGGGTATCCTCAGTTTGGAAATGAGCTCCTCCTAGGAGGCAAGCTTCAAAATAAAACGTTCTGTGTACACACAGCTGGATCTCAGTTTTGGACCCTTACCCTGATGTCCCTCCCAAAATGTGTATTTGCATCACTGGCCTTTAAACATGCTGAAAACCTTAATTTACAAAAATACCTTGGATAGAGGAACGCAATGGTTTTGTCTAATTGAGTTCATTTTGCACCAGTTCCTTAGATGTTTGGCATCTGTAAAGTTATGATAACTGCATGCACTGGAGCTTTCTGCCTGCACTGCACCATTGCCTGATGCGAAGTCAGGGCTACTGAGGGCAGCGTTCAAAGAGCAGAGCAGTGTCAAAGGGAGATGTGGCAGAGCCGCTCTGCGACCCCCAGTGCCTCCCCGCAGAGCCGCATGCGTCTCTGCGTGTTCCCGATGCCTTGTGATCTCAGCTGGGGCTGGGGGAGCTGGGGGTTTGCGTCAGGCAAAGCAGAGTACTTCCAAATGCCTCCCGTGGAAGGGCTGGCTCGACAGACACTTTTCGGCTGGAAAAAGAGAGGGCTGAGGTCTGCAGCAGAGATCTGTGAAGCCTAAATGCCATGGAGTAGGTGACGGAGTAAGTGTGTTTTCTTAAAAAAAACAAGGAGGCATCTGATGAAATAGTCAAGTGGAAGGCTCAAAAGGAACAACAGGAGACATTTCTTCATGTGACATATAGCTTAAGTCTGTGGCAAAGTCCCTGCCACAGGCCACTGGAGATGCTAACCTCTGTGTGGGTACAAATGGGATTAATGGTGATTAATGGAGCACCTCTGGAGCAGGAAATGCTGAGCCAGGAAACAGGAGAGAGGTGGGATTCAGGTGCAGCTTTGAGCTCTGTGTTGGGCACACCTCTGCTATGGCAGGAGTCTGGGAACAAGCCAGCCTAAGCACAGTCCTAGGCTTAACAGCACGGGGTGCAGCCCAGGCCAGCTGAGCCAGCTGCTCAGCAGGGAATAGCTGTGCACAGAGCTCCTGGTCCCTGCCCTGGGGCCTCTCGAGGCAGAGGGGGTGCCTGCACGTGGCACACCCGTGCACCCACCCGCACAGCGTGCAGTTGCGTGCCCTAGCAGCGGTTTGATGGCCGCCCCAGCGGGAGCAGCCCTCGGGCGCTTCCTCACAGCCTCCATGAGCAGAAAAATGGGGACACCCATCTGATGCCTGGAGGCAAGCACCAGCACAGGCTGGGGAGAAAAACGTCGCCATTGTCCAGAATGAATCAAAGAGTTTGACTTGTCAGCTGAAGGCATCGGGGAGGCCAGCATCAGCCCGAGGTGACGGCTGGGATGGCTCTGCCCAGCTGTGCTGGTTGGGGCAGGGCTGGGGGGTCCCAGCCCACCTAACCTCATGTCAGAAAGGAGCTGCGCAGCTTTGAAAAGGCTGTGCAAAACACCGTATAGCACTGGCAGCCTCCTAGATCTGCATTCGATTCATCCAACCCAGAGCAAATGACATGCATACACTTTTAAAGGAAGGTTTTTCGGCTCCTGGGCTACCTGCTTTCCCAAGATACCACCCTTGCCCTCAGAGCTCTTGACCTTCGAGCTGGTCCCAAATGCCATTGAAAGCAATGACCAGATTGTTGTGCCCCTCGGAAGATTTTGGGTTAGCACCCACCTCCCCCTCACCCCCCACCTCCCCCACCCCCACCCCCCCATTTTGTCAGTCCAGTGTGAGAAAACGTGGGTTTTCCACACTAAACGTAATCAAAACAAACCCTGCTCCCACTGGCTTGTGCAACAAATCATGCTGGGGGAATTGCTGGCATTCGGCATGATTAGCCCAAGCGCAGATGCCTTCCAGCTTGTAAACAATAGCCTAAAGGATTGGAGAGGATCACAAACAAAGCACTTACAGACAAGACAGCATTTTCAAAAGGGACTTGAGAGCTTATGTCCATTGGGGGTTTGTCTTTTAAAAATAAACCAGAAGTAAACAAATTGACAAAGGCGGCTCTGAAGAATCTAAGGGAATGAAAGCGAGGAGACTGGATGTAATACTCCAAAAATGAAGTTGAGGGAAAACTTAAGGCAGGACTAATGGGTCTTTTTAAACTCCTCAACAAAATATGCCCACAGCCTTGGGGATGGGCAGGCACTGGAAACCCCACCTGTCCGTGCTGATGAGGCCGGGTGGGATGTGGAAGGGATGCAGAAGACCCTGCTCCAATTCACAGGAGAAAAAAACTCCAACCCCTTAAAAAGCAGTGAGAGCAACAAAAGAATTAGGCAACCTGGGTTTGTTATTTTTTATGGGGATTCAGTCTGAAATGGACATTCCCTGCACCGCAAACTAGTGAAAAATTGCTGTGAATTTCAGACTGGAAACAGTTCCGTTTATGTAAATCGTAGATTTTGTATCATGCTTTTATTAATTTTTTTAAATCTCATTTTTTTTATAATAACATTTATAAATGCGGGCTGAATTACTTCAAATTGTTTTTGTTTTCTCCTGGCCCTGGCAGAGTGAAGTAGCAAGTGCCCAGCTTCACACCCAAGAGCTCCTGCAAGGGGCCAGCAAAGTTCTTGACATTGATGGAGCTGCTCGCTCATTTAGACGCCACGGTGAATGGGAGCTGCGGCAGGAGCTTGCCAGCATCACTGTAACTGAGATGGCATTGCAAGTAACGCTGAGTCCGGAAAGACGCCGGCATCTGTCACGCCTTGCCTGGTTCTGTGCCTGCCGGCAACACGTGCACGCAGCAAACACCTTCGTTTAAAAGCTTCACCCTGAAAGGTAGCAGCTATTTTGACCGCACAGCACGTACATTAGCACAAGTTATGTGCTGGAGCCTTGCTGCTAGACTTTTTAGGAGCATTTAGGGTTGTTTTAGGATTCATTGAATCTCAGGCCTAAAATAATACAGGTGCAAATCTGGATGTTCTAGGTAATATCTATCCTCTAGGTTGTAACCCTTGTTCTGCAGTACTGGGTCGGGTGGGGAAGGACTGATGGCTCCTTTTATCCTTGCACTTCTGTGAAGGGCTCTCCAACGAATTGTGATAGGAGAACGGGACCTGAAGATCTTTCCCTGCTATTACAGACTGTGCAGGGAATGAGCCAGATATGAAGGCAGCTCTAATGTATGTGCTGAAATACCTAAAATAAGCCATGCAAACAAATCAGTCGTATGTTATCCAGATGGGACTGTTCAAATCCAATAATAGCAGTAAAGTGCTCCCGAACTCTGCGGAGAGAGAGATTATAGAAGGATCAGGTATAATTATAGTGCCTTATTATTACCATTCTCATCATTCTTTCCAACAAAGCTTTTCAGTAGGGTGAAAAAACTTCTTGCAGGAGAACGTAATGCGTTTGATGGCATTTTTTCATTCTTCCTTCCAAGGCTCTTCAAGTCAGTCCCTGTAAATGGTGTTAATAAATACCATAATGATCTCGGACTATATTATCTTTCAGACAATACGTTCTTTAGCATCTCTCTATGGCCTTGACTACAGCAAACCCTTCTCCTGAAACGCCTCACTTGTTACCACTAGTGAGAGCACCAGCAAAAATACCCCACTGCCGCTCTGATCCTTGCTTTGATACATGCACTTCCAAGCAGGGTTAAGCATCGCCCTTAAAATATTCGTGGCTGCAAGCGGTTTGTCTGTCTATGTACGGCTCCAAAGCTGGAGGAATACAGGTGGAATCACTTAGCAAATATTGTCTACTTTGGAGAAAGTCACAGAGCTGGAGGTATGTATCTGCAACCTGTTCTCTCCCACCCAAGTCCCGTCTCCTCAAACACCACCAGCGCTTGTGAGAAAAGCCCAGGGTTATCAGAATCAGACCCCGGGCAAAATGGATGTGGGAAACATGCATCCTTGTCTGCAGGTTGGTCTTGTGGGCTGGCACCACTGAGACAAGGAAAAAGGCCTCCTGGCATTTTTTCAGCAGTATCCCTTTCCGGGTCACTGCAGATTCCTGGAAGCATTGCTGTCGGAGGAGCCTGATGGTGCAGGGGAGCTGTGCTCACTGCGGAGGCATGGCACAGCCACACAGCAGCTCTGCAACCCAGCGTGGACTTCCCGGGGAGGGGATTTCTCACAGGAGGGAAGTCCCAAGTGGCTCTTCCACTTCTGCGGCTCACCTGGCCTCGGAGCAACTTAGTATGGGGAAAAGCTGTTGGTGAGTATATATATGGTAAAAACTCTACCAACGCATCTCAATCCGCAACCCTCTCTGCACTGCCGTCCTCATGGCCCTGATTCGGTGAAACCCTCACACTTCTGTCAGCCTGGGGAGATGCCCGCGCCTGCGTCAAGTGTTGCGGTGCGGGATCACATCTCGGTGCCCTGCTCGCCTGCAGGTCCTGGGCAAACCAGGAGGAGAGGCAGTGTGGTTTGAACAGATGTAGCAGGCTTGAGGGGGACGGGTTAGGTTTGTTTCTCAGTGCAGGAGGAAAGGGTGGTTTGCTGAGATGGGTCTTTCTCTTTTGTCCTTCTCTTCTCCTCTCCCCTGAGCACCTCAGCAGAGCCTTGCTCTCAGCTCAATGAAAGTAGGGCAGAGTCTAACCACATTTCAAGCTGTCTGCGTTTTTGGATTCTGGGTAACTGCGATCTCTATCTGTTCCTAGAAAAGATTTAAACAACTTATAAACCACAGCTGGGCAGAGATAATAAAGGAAGCAAGTAGCAGGGTGGGGAAGGATCTCCCCAGCACGTGCGGAGAGGGGAGAGGGGCTCTGCGGGAGAAGCCCTGGGCTCGGCTGTGGTAGAGGGTCTCCACATGGCTCCTTGGGCAACAGGGGGTTCCAGGGCAGCTGCGTTAGGGAAACCTCAGCAAGTATTAGTAGCTAGGTATAAAATGTGTGTGTGTGTGTGTGTGTGTACATGTATATACATGCATATATATACAAATATATATAACGAGCAAGTGGAGATACATTTTGCCACGGGAACAGGGGTCTGAACCCTGCTATGGTAGCGGCATAGTTCTATCTCCATACACTTGTTCTGACTGAGGTTATCTCTGTAGAGACAGTACATGCTTCCTCTTGCACTCCCATTTCCCATCCCTGTTGGATCCACACCTGCCATTCCACAGTTTTCCAAGCAGGAGAGACTCCTGCAGGAGAGGGTTTGAAACCCTGCTCTGCAATGGTTTGAAAAATAAAACCCAATGATGATCCTCTTGCATGAGGCCAAAACTACAGATCCTTGTCCTGTCATTCAGGGATTTAGACAGCAGGTGGGAAATTGGGGGGTGGGGAGGGAAGACAGAATGAAACACATTTCTGTATTGGCAAAAATCCTAGCAGAGAGGCGGTTCTTCCAGCAAATGCTTTTGCCAGGATTCTTTATTTAGCTTGGATAACCAGAATAGGATCTGGTGGTGAAAAGATGTTTTTCCACCCTAGGAGAGTGTGCTGTAACAGCTGTATCAGCCTGCGTATTCTCCACAGTTCAGGATAAAAGCAAAGTTGAGGAATTAATAGAGAAAAAAAAAAAAGCCATATTCATTTGCCAGTGAGATACTTAGCTACTTAATCCCCTCCCAACCTTCCTCCCAGGAGCTGGCAGAGGCCTGGTGTGCACGAGAAAAGCTGTGCTGATCTAAAGCAGAGTGTGACTGCACGTGTCTGCTGCAGGGGGCCATGCTGGTTCATGAGGTTGCTGTCGCTGCAATGAGGATCATACCCCCAACACCCCGAGCTGGAAAGCTGCTGCAGGCCAAAGAAAGGGTCACAGCTAAAAAAAAAAAAAAAAAGTAGGAAGACATTGAAAGAAAGAAAAAAACCACAACAAACACAGAAAAAAGTGAGGGGAGGAGCAGGGGAGGGAATGAGGTGGTCTGGGGGCAAGGGAGTGCAGGGTGTCCTGGAACGAGCTTGGGGGGAAGGAGCTTGGGTTTTGGGGCAGTGGTGGGGCAGGCGTGGGTACTGGCCAGAGGTGGTCAGAAGCTGCTCCCTGACAGGGTGCGGGGAGCTGGGGCTGCCACAGCCGGCTGGCTTGGAGCAGCACTTGCTGGGGCTGGAGCAGCTTTCCTGTGCAGACGAGGCCAGAAGGGCCATCTGGCGAGGCTGTCGCTGGCAGGGACCGGTCCTGCAGCTCCCTCACAGCTGCCGCCACCTTGTCCAACACGATCCTCCCCGTGTCTGCCCCGTGCGGGACCCAGCCCCTGCCAAACCTGCCTGCCTCCCACCCTTTGCCCCTTACCGACAGGATGCACAGCCCTTCACTCAGGAGGATTTCAGAGCACGATGCGCACACCTCAAGGTGTGCAGCTGTTGAGGCAAGGGGTCAGGGTCTCCTGTTTCAAGAGAGCATGGCTGGGAGCTGTCAGCAGCATGCCCTGCTCCTGGCCAGCATCCCGCCCCCAGCATTTTTGCTGCTAATGTGAGAAAGTTCAGGCTGGCCCGATTGTGGCACCTCAGGGTTGGTAACACATCCCATGGCCATGGGAGGGCTGTGCACCAGTGACTCCTGCTCTCCTACTTCCACGGGGCTGGGGAGGCATGATGCCAGGGCTGCTGACAGCAGCTGCGCGCCCTTGGGGTGCAGCACCCAGCTGGCGGCTGTTTGTAGAGGCACTGATTGGAGCCTGCCCCTGTTGAGGCAACCGTGGTGAGCTAAACATCATCACCGGAGCCTTGACTAGTGCAGCATCACTGGTTAGCGGCATGAAATAGGTGCCTGTGCTTTGCTGGTCATGGAAAGTATGTAAAAAGCTTTCCCAGGAAAAATCAGTGTACAGATCATCTCCGCTTTCTCGCCTGCTGCAGCGAGAGCCCAGCCAGGGGCCCACACGCGGTGCCAGGAGGCCTCTGCAAGCTGAGAAGTATCATTCATAATAAAACTGTGCTCCTCACCAGCGCTGGCAGGAGTTTCCAGAGCGCCCTTGGCGTAGGAGGGCTGGCTTGTGAGTGGCTGGGGATGACAGTGCCGGAGGCAACGCTGCCCACAGCTCCCCACGCTTTGTGTCCCCCCGGCTGGGGGCCACTTGCCCACCTAAAGGGCTCAGCAGAATTGACTCAGCCGCCCCGCTCAGCTGTCGTTGCCAGAGGTGACTGCGAGCTGGGGCTGCGAGGGGAGCCGCCAGCCATGGGGCGAGAGGGGTGGCTGCTGCGGGGACAGTGACCTTTGGCAGCAGAGGGGGGTGAGGGGGGCAGCAGGCAGGGGAGGGCAGCAGGGATGACTTAAACCCATTGCAGTGGGGCTGAGCACCCGCCAGAGCCTGCAGTAAGGTTTTTTCCTTTTCCACATGCCCATCCTCTGCTTGCTCCCACCTAACAGGCAAACCGCTACTGCAGTATCTGCAGCTTGCTGAGTAAATGTTGATCTTCAAGTCGTTGATTACAGTTAATTAGCATTAATTTTGCCTTAAATGGATCCTAGTTGCGCTCGTTTTCTCCGGCCTTACGGCTGCGGTGCTGCCGAGCAGAGGAGACGCTGAGCGGTACCGGGTGCGAAACGCGGCGGATCCCGCGGTGACCTGGGACCGTGGCGGCGGGAGGGAAGGGGAGGGGAGGGGAGGAGGCGGCCAGACCCGGGACAGCGCAGGGTTTTCACACGCTTCATTTCCTGCGCGACCCGTACCAGCCCGGCCTCGTATCTGCATTTCGCGTGAGTTGAAACGCAGGTGGCACAACCCTGCTGCTGTATTTACCTGCCCCGAAAGGAGAAAAAAATAAAATAAAATAAAATACAGCCAGCGGCACTCAGCGCGTCGCGGCCCGCAGGCCCGGGGAGGGCGCGGGGCCGAGGCCGGGGCGGGCCCCGCCGGAGGGCGGGAGCGGGAAGGGCGGTGGCGCGCGGCCGGGGCGACGGCGCCATCTTGTGGGTGAGGGCGCGGGTTGGCGGGCGACGGCCGCTGCCCCTCAGCCCCCGCTCCGCCACCGAGCTTGGCAGGGGCTCTGTGGCGGCAGGGCCGGTGTCCCTCAGCCTTCGCCGAGATGGTACTGCTGTCTCTCCCGGTAAGGGTGAGCTGCCTGGGGGAAGCTTTAGGTCCCTTGCACGAGTGGATGAAACGTGGCAGCTCTGGCCCCACATCAGCCCCGGGCCCAGCCAGGTGGACGTTCTCCTGGAAGGTGTCAGCCTGAGAAGGCCGAGAAGTCCTTCCAGGCAAAGTCCTGCTCCCCATGGCTTGCCACACAGGCTGCAAGAGGGAGCCTGAGAAGGTGAGCCACAGGGAATGCCGCGAGGTTGAGGCGCAGCCACGCAGCATCAGCCCCTGAGAGCGCATCAGGCGTGTGATAATTCAGGCCCTGGGAATCTTTCCAGTAGATGAACAGAAAAAGAGCAGAAGCAGGGTGATTTCTGAGGCAGACTCATTTTGCTGGTGAAAGGGAATTATAGAAGTGCCCCCTCCCTTCCCCACGGTGGTGTCAACACCTTTCTTTTTCTGGTTTCCCCTCGAGTTGCTGATTGTTCTCTTCCCTAGAGCAGTTCAGCGGGTGGAAATGTAGCGAGGGCATTGGCAGCTTTTACCTCGGCATCATCCAGCCCTGCTGAGAGGCACTCGACACACAACAGTGGTAAAAATGCTGGCAGAGGTACGGCCCCGCTCGCGCTGGCTCTCCTATCGCTCCTGCCGCCAGACAGAGGGAAACCGTACGCCGCAGAGTCTGGGGTTAGAGGAGTCAAAGAGATTGTGAATCCTCAGAGGTGTGTGTGTTGCCGCTGGCTGGCTTTCAGCGTTGGGGGATTGAGCTGGTCTCTGACAAGGCAGCAAATCCGGAGCTGCTGTGCTGGGGAACGCTCTGAAGCGTGCTCTGCAATCAGGCTCGTTGAGTTGCTGCAGCTCTTCTCTGCGCCAAGCGGTGTTTCTCTTTTGGATGGTTGTGGTGTTAAACACTTCAGCAATGAAGAGGCTTTGTTGTGGTCTCTGCAGCATTGCTTTTGCCTTGGCTAGCAGCAGCCTTTATGTTTGAATAAATGCTTTCCCTGGAGTTGGCTGTGGGGGCATGTGCGGGCACATGTGTGTGCGCGCGTGTGCGTGCCTTTACTTGTGGGTGTGCATTGGACACAGCTGTGAACAGGCAATTCTGGTAGGTTCAGCACTTGCCCAAACTTGTTTGTGCGTGCCAAAACAATGTGCTTTTCCTCACGGTTGGGAATGCTGGCCACTGTTGCGGGCTTCTAACAGCGCTTGAGTGAAATTAATGGCTGCTTTCCAGCTACAAGCAGAAACTGTTGCTAGCACCTGGCCCAATTCTGTATTTAGTCTCAGGAAGTGATCAGCATTCGCTGCATCAAAGGAAGGACCAAGCCATACGGATCCTGGCCAGGGCTACAGCTGGACAGGCAGTTCCCCCCTCGTCATGCTGCAGGGACCAGCTCACACATAGCAGTGTACTGTATAATGCATGAGTGAAGGTCATACAATGACCTATTCCTTTGGAGCTTTGTAATTTATTTCCTTTGGCACAGGTATCCTGGTTACACCTAAGTTTTGGGGGGATCAGTTCAGCCCTGCTACAGGCTGGTAATAGAAACACACAACTCCCCAGCTTTTCCTCATCTTCCTCCCATTTATGTCTCCAGGGTTAAAACCTAGTCCAGAATCCCCAGACCAAATTGAATTAGAATTTAACATTCAAAGATTCAGGCTCCCTTTAGGCTCTAAGGAACAGAATGTCATCCTGTCTCACAGTTAATAGCTGCTGGGTAGTCATTTCAAAGCCATTTCTTTTCAGCAAGCTCTACCATAGCAAATTCCAGCAGTGAATGTATTTCTGGCCTGGCCGTGCCTCTAATCCCACAGCTGAGTCTTATGTGTGATTTCTTTTGAAATGCTAGATCTATTTTTTTTTTTTTTTTAAAATTCTAGACAGTGATATTTCTAGGACTTGGCATTTAGAGTGGCAACAGGGTTGTTTATAGGAAGAGAAGGGAAAGGACGGAAGGAAGATGTTGACCTAGCAGCCCTACAAACCTACCGCACTTAATCCACTTATTGCTCTGAATTCCTGAAGCAGATAAATGCTGATAACAGTTAAAACACATCGCTGACAGGAGCAGCATGTTCTGTCCTCTAGAAATACATCAATGCTGGAAACTGTAAAGTTGCGCACTACCATGGGGATGAGCGTGATATAAGGGCTGAGGAAGCCCTTGCTGTTCAGCAGAGGTCTTCCACAGGAGGGTAGTAAGCCACTGCCCCCTTCTCCCTCCCTGCCCCAACTACCTTGAGATGCCGTTCAGGCCTGAGAAATGCTGCCGAGCACTGTTGTAACCCCACAGCCCCCCAGAGCCACAGCTGCCTGATCTGTGCCTACATATCTGAAACACCAAGTGGGCCCCAAGTGTCTTGTTACCGCTCTTGATTGTCCTTGCTGCTCAGCGTTAAGACCTGTGAGGAGCAATTTCCAGCTGAGACCAGCCCCGTACAGCTCACGTCAGTGTGTCTTGGGGAGAGGAGTTGGTTTTGGCTAATCTGAACTAAACCTTCCCTGGAGGAGTGCAGCTGCTGCACCAGCCTTGCAGAGCCACACAAAGCCACTTGCTCCTCTCCCCATCTGTCAGGGCGCTCAGCAAGGTACCGGAGCTGTCCCTGGGCTCAGGGGGATGCAGCGGACGCAGCTGCATGCCGCCCCCCTGTGTCAAGACCCCTTCCTCCTGAGGACCTGTCCCAGGCTGAAAAGGAGGAAAAATGCTGTAAATCAAAGGTTGCTTTGGAGCAAACCTTGCTCCTACAAACTCTGGAGGGATAAAACAAGTGATAGAGAGTTATTTTTGACTATGGGCAGTTTCCAGGCTCATATGCCTTCTTAGGTGTTTCCCAGCACTGCTTCCCCCCACCAGTGTCCACAGCCCAGCAGCCTGTGTGAGCAGGCACCCTTGAAATTGCAGCAAAATGCTTTTTTGTGGACAGTGCAAATGTCTCACAAGAAGTGCGAAAGGAGGAAACTGCCTAGAGAGAAGTGAAGACCTCTCAGACATCAGGGTTTTTTTTGAGTCAGACGCTGCTCAGCTGTTGCATTGCAGATGTCTTTGCTAAAAACAAGCTTTCATCGAAATCAAAGATGCTTCATGAGTATAGGCGGCAGGATCCTCCCACAAAGAAATGGATTTTTTTCTTCTTCAAAGGGCTCTCCTTAGATTTCCCTACAATAGATTTCTTAAAGCTGGCCTGCATCGTGAAGCTGATTCAGAGCCAGCATCGTGTGGATCTGAAACATCCCAGCTGTTAGGGATGAATTCACTGTCTGGTTGTCCTCACTTCTGGAATACGAGTGCCTTCCTCCAAAGTGACCTAGTGGAGGACTTGGCTGCAGAGGGAAGTTTTGTGCAGTCAGGAGGACGGTGAGACTGTTCCTCTGTACTGAGTGCTGGTGCGGGTACTTGTTTTCCATGTTGAAGGCAAAACAGGTGATTCCACACTTGAGTGTTCACGTAAAGAAGGATTTTGACAGTGCTGCTCTGCTGTGAACCCACGCCCTGTGGCAATGCTCAGTATCTTCCCCATGTGAATAAAGTTCTTGATTAAGATAATTTGAAGTAAGGTGCCCTGGATGGTCCATGCAGTGAGATAATCAGGAACAGCTGGTCCAAAACAAGTGTGTAAACAAATGTTTGCAGAATTATGGTAAAAATCCCACTGTGCCGCTTTTAGCTTGTCCATCGCTCCAGAGTCAGTTGAATCCTTCACTGAATTTGACCCCGTTCACCTCAAACAGCCTCAATCTTCATCAAAGCAGGTTTTTTCCATATTATTCCAACACGGGGCTTCGATCACTGTGGAAGGTGACAAAATTTGCTTTAAGTGCGTGTGATATTTTACAGTCACCAGGAGATAAAGCTCTATGTGTTAAAGAGCTTACGGTCTAGTCTTGACACCCGCTAGTAGGTGTAGCACCATTGTAATAGTACAGAGAAATGAACCCCGGTGCGGGGAGGAGTCTGACCAAAAAGCAGAAGAACCTGCATCTGCCAGGAACAGCTTGCCAAAAGCAGTGTGTGTCCATCCTGCCCGTCCCTTCATGAACGGCGGGGGATCAACCAGCTGCCTGGGCACGGAAATCCCTGACAACCCCCTGTCTCTTTTGCCTTTTGGATCTTTGTATCTGGTTGCTTTCTTACAGCCTTTGACCCTCGTCATGGCCTCTAATCTAAAAGTCATCTTCCTGTTTCTTTGGTCGCTTCAGTGTGGAGGTAAAAACCCATTTTTTTTATTCCTTTTGTTTATTCTCACGTTTGTTCATATTAGAGCATTTCCAGCTGCTATCTTTTGCTAATTTCCAGAGATCCCCGCTAGGAATTTGCACGCTGCTGCTATTTCTGTCTTTTAAGCATTTCAAAGCTGAGAGAGAGAATCCTCAAGAAAGGAGGAACATGGGAGAAGGGTTAGATAACCTAAATGAAATGGTTTGGCTTTTTCCCTGGCATGTTCTTCTCAAGCTAATGGCTCCTGGGATACTGTAAGAAGATGGATCTCTCCTCTGTTTTGTTACAGCAGTGCTTAGCCATGTCTTGTATAGAAAGTATATTCATGTGTGTTCTGCTGGGTAGAGATGAGGAGAAGGATGATGAATGATGAATGATTTTAGAAAATAAGGCCCAGAAGAGACCACTCGGGTTATCACTCCCACAGCGTCTGCAGGATTTTCTGTTACTGTCTTTCCATAATATTCTATCTAGTGTACAGACGACTGTGCACTCACAACAAATGAGCGTGTCCCTTAGGACTGTACTGTATCTCATCTGCTTTTACAGCTAAGAACCTTTTTCTAGTGATGTAACCTAAGCTCTTCCTTACTGTCAGGCTATTGTCTCTGGCTATGTCATCTGTCGTGGATTTTCCTTAACAGATGTTACTTCCCAGCAGTCCTTTCTGGACATGGCTGTGCCCTCCCTCCGTTATTGCCCCCCACAACACTTCCTCAGTACTTGACATTCAGCAGCGCTAAGTCTGAATTGCCTTTTCCGATGCCGAGTCCTGCTGTGCAGAGGTGATGCCGCTGTTGTGATGCAGCGTTAGCGCATGATGACAGGAAAGCAAGCCTGGCTGTGCTCTGGGACAGCTTTAATGCCTTGTTATGAGCCTGTTCATAGATGCAGAACCCCAGGGAATCTCATCAAAAGCATGAATGGAAAAGCCTGCCCATCCCCTACTTTCTCTCACTACTTTTTTTTTTCCCTTCTATTTTCATGTCTCTGAAAGAATCCTTCATTTTGTAAGAAGACTTGTGTGTAAGTTTCCAGTTCCCTTTTTTAAAGACAACAGTGGTTTGTATGGGCCTCCTCTTAAGTTGCTTTATATGTGGTGTTATGTCAGCTGACAAACAAATAGATCCAGAGGCTGTTCGATGTTAAACTCAGATTTCGCTGGGAAGCCAAAGAGGTCCTGTACCCCAGGCTCCTTACTAGCCTGTGGCTCACTCTTAGCTTTTTTTTATTATTATTAAACAAAACAGGGAGTGACCTATGATGTGGTTCCCCATCTGTGCTTATTCATCTTCTCTTATAATTCCTGACACTATTGTCCACTGAACTGCAGTGATAGATGACTTTCAACAGCCCTGTCTGTGTAAGGAGGAAGCACATGAAGGGCATGATCTCCCATCTTTCTGCCTAAGATACTGTCACATATAGATACTTAAGATCTGTGGTCTTCGGCAGATAGTTCCCATATCTAGCAGAGAGTCTCGTGCTTTGCTGCCCGTTTGCAGCAGCAAAAGCTTGGAGTGATTAAACCATGTCTTACTTCTCACGGCCCCGGTGCTGGCCCCCATACAGAATATGCAATTTCCTTCCTCAGAAATACCGACTGGTAACACCTGCTTGTGTACAGCACCTTCACTGGTGCAGAGCTATCACATGGCCACGAGTAGACTCCCAAGCAGAGGTTTGTAACTTAGGAGTTTCAGGAGATGTCCAGCTAGCGTTTGCCTTGGAAAATCGCTTTCTATTAATCAGCTGTAAATACAGTCTCACACCACTGCAAAATCAGTTCGCTTCCTGCTTCATTTCCTGTCTTTCTGCGTGCTGTCATTGTACAGAGGAGCTCACAAGGGAAAAGGGGAAGCCTGTGAATGCAACAGGCTATTGCAAATCACACAGCAATTACCTAAGAGATGTGGCAGATCACACAGGGCACATGCTCTGAATCACCGAATTCCTCACAAGGACCAACACTGCGTGTGACAGGCGCATTTCCTGATACAGGGTTATTTTCACTGTGTGATCCTGTCTTTGGGGCAACAGTCCTCTCCTGACTTAAAGTGATGTTAGGTGACTGCGAACAACTATTACCCTTACAGGGCAAAATGTGGATGTACAGCAGAAACCTCCAATCCATGTTGCACTGCTCAAGGAAGGAATATCCATCCCCTGTAAAGTCATCTTCCCTTACCTGCCAAAATACACTAAATTTTCAGTCTTCTATTACTGGATTGATTCACTGGGCCAGAAAACATCCATCTCTAGAAAGCTGGAAAATGTAATCATCCCTTCTGGAAAAGAGAATACAACTGCTACACTATCTTATGACTACAGAATCATGCCACTTGAAAACACCTTTTCTACTGGCACATACTACTGCAAGGTCGAATGGAATGACATCCAGCAAACAGGAAAAGGAGTGTTTGTGCTTGCTAGAGGTAAGTGAACAACCAGAAAGAAAGGGCAAAAGGTTAAAAATCAGCTGGATCTGTCTATGAAAAGATGATCTTTGCTCTTCTTTTCCTCTACCCAAATACGTTATGAAGTCAGGTGGGAATAAAACTTTCTGCCCAGTACTTAATGCCATTAGAGTTGAATGTGCTTTACACAGGTGACCTGTGCTAATGTTCCCAATACACAGATGGGACATGAAGATATAGTAATTTTTATCTGCCCTGCCACAGCTTCCTGGGAACAGCAGGCTTAAAGTTGAGGTCTAACTGGGGAGCCTCGGCACTGGGTCAGAGGGTGATTTTAGGTGTCAGTGCAGTTTGGCCTTTAGCAGTGTGACAGAGACAGTTGAACGCAAGGTCAGTGGTTAGGGTGCTTGCCATAATCAGACATACAGGTTAGGCACTCACCCTTAGGGGCTCACCATAACCCTTCCCCCTTTTCCATGTAGTACAAGGGCTCAGTTGTTCTGTTAATGTGCAGACTGGAAAGCAAGGGAGAGCTTCATCCCAAGATAAGAGGAATGTTAAAGAAAAGTGATAAGAACATGCGTGCTGCTGACTGGCTGGATTTGCATTACTGGAGCTGGATATGAAAAATTTAGAAAGCGTAAATGCAAAGAGGCATGACGAAATAGCTTTGCTACACTGGTCAGAGGATGCCTACAGTACCCACCCTGCTACATTGTGTGGCCTGTGTGCTTTCCACCATATGGCTTTTTGCCCCTATCACTAAAGACCTTTGCCAGCCTCTACCTACCACCTTTCTTGACCCTCATAGTTATGTCACCTCCCTCTAATCTACATGAAGTGCAGCTGCTTATATCCAGTCTCATTTGTGTGATTCTTCAGCTGCACCCTGCTCTCTGTTCAATCAAACTACGTTTTGAAGGTTCTATGCATCTGTGCCAGCATATTCTGCATTGTTTTTGTATTTTAGCACTCTCAAAGCTCTTTGCAGGGTTAAAAATGCAGCAGGATTATAACTTCCACTCACACTATGATTCTTTTGCCTTCTTTCTTACAGGTACAGGGTACATAGAGACCTCTTATGGGTGGGGAGTCCTCATTACCCTTACTGCTCTTCTTGCCACATTGAGCATCACCGCAACAGCTCTGTTTCTGTGGAAAAGAAAGGCAAGTTATAACCAAATAAAAAGCAATACCTGACATGACCCATTCTAGGAATTTATTTCATTTGTTTCTAACTTGACTGGATTGGAAATCTCCGTGCTGAAATTTTCCATGCTGGGTGTCTGCCCCAGGTTTATTTTCTTTTTTTAAGTTTAGTCTTTCTGAGAAAAAAGATAACAGGAAAGACAAAACAAATCATTGATTTGTCCATTAGACAACTTCTGGTAATCATTTTGACTCTGGCATGCTCTGCTTTAGAGCAAGGATCTAACACAGGGCAAGAAGTCACACTAGCAGTGTGCTAGCCCTGAGAATATTCAAGGACATGTAGCATTGTGAAGTTTTTTTGGAAAATTGCGGTTTGTGCATGCTCAGTCATGGCTCTTGTCAACTTAGCAGCTCAGTTGCCTAAAGGAGCCCCTGTGAGGCTGCCTTTCTACACGCGTCCAGTCAGACAGGTAATGTCCTGTGCACCCAAGCAAGTCTGTTGCAGCCCTGGTGGCAGGAGGAGTTTCCTTGTTTCAGGGGACAGGACTTTGCCTGTTTCTAATCCTCCTTCAACATGGGGGCTACCCTGGTTCAAGGGTACAATCTGATTGCAAGGAGACTGTACAACTGCGTTCCTGAGCCTGTGGCTCAGGCATCATAGAAGAAAACAATCTATCTGCAGTGTGGAGGGGATGGGGACCAGAGCCTTGGGTATGCATTTGGCAGGGAAAACATTAAGGGACAGCGTGAAAGGGGAAGGTCAGGACAAGGATCCCAAGGAAGCCTGTGTGGAAGTACCAACTAACTGGAAAAAAAGAGGGAGACAAAGACGTGAGTAGCAATCTGCTTTAGTTGACTCAGCTTTGAGTAGAGGGAGATTGGACTAGACAATCTCCAGAGGCACCTTCCAACAGCAGTGATTCTGTGAGGCTGGAAGAGCGAGCCTCGGGAGGGAAACTGGGACTGGAATCCGGAGTGAGGAAGCACTGGAGCTCGGAATAGAGTGTTAAGACTGGACTGACAGGGCCCCTCAGCTGACCAGACCAGTGGCACAGGTTGGGACCAGCTGGGTAAGGAAGTAGAAGCTGGGATGAGTAGCTAAGGGCAAAGGGGAAACCAGGAGTGGCGAAGAAAGGTTGTAGAGAGCAGAAGAAAAGCCAAAAGTAGGGCTGAAAGATCTGGATGAGACAGAGGCCCTGTCAAAAAAACTCTGGAGTCATGATACCAGAATCTCTGTTGTTTGGGGAGAACCTACTACTCCTAGTACTGCCACCCCCAGGCAGCATCCTCTGCACTTTTCCAGAGATCTCAAGACTGGCTTAAAAAACCTGATGTCTTTTAGAATGGAATTTGGGGATTATTTTTTTCTAGGTAGAGTATCCCCCATATTTACTCTTTCAACCCGCTCTCTGCCACTATGACAGCAGACTCTCTGCATGCGTTTTTATGTGGAGGCTGTGCTCCTGGTACAGTCCTACAACTCCAAGGAGCATCAGGCTTCAGCACACACAGTCAGAGATCATGAGGTTGAAAACAGAGTGGCAGCAGTTGGCAGACCTGCTAATCTTGTGAGACTTACCTTGCAGGCAGTCTGGTGGAGGGGGAAAGAGTGTAAGCAGCAGAGTGACTAGGCTGGAGACAGGCCCCCATCTCTGCTTGCCTAGACAGTGTCTCCATGGGGATGAGGAGGGAGGCATTGTCACGACTTGCCGATTGGCATCTCTAGGTTTTGAGGTGGGCCAGCAAGTCTCAGACCTACGGGCTCTCTTTGGGGCCCGAAGAGATCATGCAGTCATTACATTTGCCCTCCTGCAGAACACAGCCCATATTTTTCACCACAGCTTGCTCAGACCTGCTGGTTTAAAAATGTTTGTCTTTAAGAGAAGCTATTTAGCATCCTCCTTAGTTACTAATGGACTGGAAAGCAGTTCATCGTTTTCATGTGATGTGAATATAATCATCCCACTTCTTTCCGAATTAGAACAGAGATACTTAGCAAAGCCTTCTGCCTTTCCTGCCTCCTCTCTTGCTTGCTGAGCAGGGCTAACCCTTATCTGTGCATGAATGAAGCGTGTTCAAGGAGAAGTCATCCGATGCAAAAAACGTTTCAGAAGAAACCTTCTTCCTTCAACTCCATGCTGGACTTGCACATTACTGTATCACTGACTATATGTCATCATTAATGGTTGTCTAGTGCTGTTCTTTAGACTCTGCGTATTAGCAAAAGCTTCCCAGCCAAATCCTGACAAAAGTCACTGCATTTTGCCTCTCTGAAATTCCCACACACACTTTGAACAGGGCCCTGCTTTACTCCCTCTCCTACAGCACTGTTGTGTGTTGTTAAATACTTACACCCTCTGCCCGGATAAGTTTCAGTGGTGGAAGTGATTTCTATGTACATGCAGAGCCCAGTTCTCCTTTCCACTCCTCCACTGTAAGTCATCAGACTCTTCCATTTTACTCTGTGATAAGGAAAGAAACTGGCCCATGTTGTGCAGAGACTGCCTGCACTGCTTGCTGTGGAAGCATTCGGGGGTGTGCGAGCAGCTGGCTTTGACATGGCATTGGTGTTCGCTTCATCTTTGGGGAGATGGTGTTTTCTCCACATGTGTCATTTTGTGTCTTGTCCTCTGCAGGTGTTATGCCCTAGAAGGAACCAGCTGAATATCCTGAGGCAGAAGGTGGAAACGCAGCCCCCTTCAGCCAACCTATCATCACCACCACCACCACCACCACCACCACCTTCTGTCTATGACGTGAGTACCAGAATCGCCCTCTATCCCTTCTGTCCACATCATCTTACAACCCTTCCTTTCCCTGCCATGGTACAGATAACTTCAGTATCATGATGTGACACATAAGTAATACCTGGATACTGGCCTGGTACTGGTGACCTTCCTCCTGTGGTCTTCCCTGCTTAGCTCCTCTCAGGACTGTTGGGTGTCTCCATCCTGGTCCCACTCATGGCCTCTCCAGTGCCAGAGCCTTGCACCATGCCCTGCTGGGCAGCCCCCTTCCCTCTGCCAGCAGTGTGGCAGCACAGAGCAGCAAGTGTGGGGCCAGAGAGGGCTCCTGGCGGTAGAGGTAGAAGGGTCTCCAGAAGTCAGGAAGGAAGAGGGGATCTCAGCCCTCCCCAGCTGGAGAATGATGGCTCAGGAAAGGGGCAGAGAAGTACTCCCCACAACAACCCCAGCTGTCCAGAGCTCCTGCCATGACAGCTTCACTGGTGTGTCACGGACCACTGTAGTCCTGAGCAGGCTGACTAGTTCTCAGGGGGAAAAAGGGCAGGAAGAAAGTAAATGGAGTCTCCTTTTTGGAACATTTCCCTTTTCATTGCATAGGATCTCCTTTTTCCATTTCCCAAACTGGGGAACACAGACTGCTCCCACTCCCTGAGCCCCGTAGCAGCAGCGTCACAGGTAATAGGATTGGAGTGGCTCTCCTGAAATGTCAGGCCCAGACCTCAGCTACCTCAAGTAACCATGACCACAATCCCATTTACAACCCATCCAGCTCCATTTAAAGTGGATTCCTTTCTCTCCTTTTACTTCCATGGGAGGGCTGCTGCACTAAGAAGGGAAGTTTTGGGGTTTTGTTCCCCATGATCTGTGGGACAAACAAGGAGGAATAAAATTAAAGTTAGTAAAGAAGAATGTTGCCTGAATATTAGGAAACCTTTCTGACTGTGAGGACTATAAGGGCTGGAAAAGTCTCTCCGAGGAAAACCTGTAAGCTCTGCTGCATTAATCATTTAAACTAAACAAAGTGAAGCTCTGGAGAATGTACTACAAAGAGGAGCAAAGCTCTGCCAGAGAGGCAGGAGACCTGATAGGGGGCAGATATGAAAAAGAGGATGGACCTGCTTCCTTCTTATTCTCACTTTGCAGGCTGGGGGGCACCATTTTGTGGCCCTTTAATTTTTGGAGTAGAGGTTTATAAGAAAGCCCTATATATTGTATGTGATATGTTTATTCTGAGCAAAAAGCAATGCTTTGCGTAGAGGAGGTTGCAGGTTATAAAGCTTTTCATTTGTATCAAGTAATTTCTTTTTAATTCGGGCTTATAAAAATCCGAATGGGTAGTTTCCTGCTGAAGTGGATGATTTCTGCAAGGAGACAAAAAAAAAAATCAAATCCATTTCTCGCTCAGTCGGCCTCGTCATGCATCCTTAGCTCCATCTTAATTACATGTTTCATCATGTTGTTCTGTTCAGGAGGCCCCACTAAGGCTAATACAGCAAGCCAGCAGAGCCAGCCTTAGGCACAGGCAGTCCCAGGAGCTGGCCGGGCCCCCGTGCTTGCAGGAGCCCTGTAGATCTGACCCAGCCGGCCTTCCCTCAAAGCATGTTCACCACACGCCAGCTGTGTGGGGCTTATAGCCAGCCCAGTGTGCAGGGCAGGTGGCTCAGCCCTCTTTGGCAGAGCTGCAAGCAGCCTCGGACCATCTCCTGTGTGCTGGAGGGGGTACCAGCCCGCCCACTGGAGGTTACTTTGCCGTGGAGCAGCTGCTGAGGGATGACTCGTTCAGGCATGAAGCAGCAGCTCCTGCTGCAGACACCACACGTGGTGAGAGAAGGGCTGCGAGGTGAGGAAGTGGGAAGCACGGGGCTGCGAGGTGTAATGGGGAAGTTAATGGGGGAGAGAGGGCGACAGCCTGAGCCCTGGGATGGAGACCCTGCATTGGATGGGCCCTCAGGACAGGTGAGGAGAGTGGAAAGTTTACAAACCTTATTTCCTTTGAAAAATTAATCTGGTGCCCCACTGCTAAATTTTGTTGGGACTCTGTGTAGTGTAAACCCAGCCCTGCAAGCTGTGTTTGAAGTTAGGTGAGTTGTGAAAATGCATTGGTGTTAAACTGGGTGTTGAACACTTAGTGCTTAATTCATGGGGAGGGCAGAAATCTGTGGTCAGCATTGGGGTAAGCTAAGGCAAGGAGAAGGGAAGGACAAGTGAGAAGTAGCTCCAAGTAATGAGATAAAGAAGGAGGTTGGAGATTAGGTGATGGGACAGGAGGCCAGCACATGCCAGATGTGCTGCTGTGGGGGAAAGCACGAGGTCAGAGTGTGGGGAAAAAGTCAAGTCAGGGAACCACAATGTCCTTGCAGGCCTGGAGCTGGGAGCAGGAGGCAGCACTGGACATGGAATTAAGGGCTTGAAACTGGCTGGTGCAGCTCATTAAATGCTCTGTGTTATCCTACACTGCAGCGAGGCTCACCCCTGGCATGGGAAGGGTCCTAGTGCACCTTCTGCAAAACCATTCTGCTGAACATCCTGAGGAGCAAATATCTTCCCCACTGGCTCTTTCAGGTGCCACTGTTTACCTTGCGGTCCCTGAGAGTGGGTGTACACAGTAAAAAAACCTGGTAATAAGGGGCTGCTGGGCAGCTACTTTGTTCCTGCTACGCTGCCAGGTGTTCTTAGACCACTTTGTCCTCCTGCAGCCCCAGAGCAGCTCTACCTCACTGCACTGCCCAGACCCAAACCTGTATTTTCCTCCGTCTTCCAGCTTAGCTGCCTAGTTAATGAGCAGCTTGGAAATAACAACCTGAGGGACTCGCTTCATCTGTAGTGCACTTCAAACAAGCTTTTTTGAGCAGCAAACAGAACTCCTGCAGTGCAGGTGGGTTCCAGAGGAACTTTTCCTGGCGCGAGGGAGCCAAGGCGGCTTCTCGGGGATAGGAAGGCATCTGCTAGCAGGGAGGAGAGAGGCCTGTGTGCCTCTGCTGTGACAGTAGCAGGTGGTCAGTGACCAAGTAAAAGTAATTAATTTGCAAATGGCAGTTGGAGACGCTGGCTTTCCAACTCGCCAGCAAAGGACCAGCATTGTCAGCAGCCTCCACGGGAAGAGGGCTTGTGGAGGAAGGGGAATCGTTTTGGGAGGTTAAACACCAAAAGGATTCTTCTTGCTTGCACGTAGCTTCAGACTAGAGCAGTGAGAGAGGCTGCCTGTGCTGCCAAGGGGACATGGAGCCAGGCTGCTGGGAGCGCAGCATGCAGGACGAGGTCCTCACTGCGAGCGCCACAAAGAGAATTGGAAATGAGGACAGGGAAATGGGATTTTCCATGCACACACGTGCACATGCAAATAGTTGGGAATGTCTGTGTAGGCGAGTGGGTTGTTGGGAGTGGGAAGCAGACAGGTGAAATAATTTGACTGCTCCTGGAGGAGGAGTGGGAATGGGAGAGCCATGCAGCGCTCCATTCACCGCAGCCCCCTCCTGTCTGAGTGCCTGTTTGTTCCAAGCCCCGCTCCCAAATGCTACTCCTCTATCGTCTGGTCCTGTTCAAACCACCATCCTGCTGGCCACGATCCCGAAAGATGCTGAGTGTTTGCAACTTCTGATGAAATGATGGGGGTTCAGGTGATTGGCAGCCCCAGAATCAAGCCCCCATGTTTTGCTCATCCTCCTCACTGTGTTGCAGGGCGCCTCGCTCCTTTTGCAGTCTCTCCACTAATACCATCTGCCCCTCTTGCGGCCGGAGCTCCTCCCACCTTCCTGTTGCCAGAGAAACAGCCACCTTGGCAACCTGCTGTCATCCTTGAAACACACATGGAAAAGTCCTCCTGATTGTTATGTTTGATCCTTCAGGCAGATCTGGAACATCACTCAAACTGACACGCATCTCTTGTGACACGATTACCTGGGGGACCAGCGGGTGCATACGCATGTAGGGCGTGTGCGTGTTTCTCTGTGTAGCTGTGTGGGACCATGGATATGTTTGAGGGCCTGGGCATGTATTGATTTTTTTATTATTCTTTGCTCACTCTAAGAAGAAAGGAGAGTTCTGGCTTGGAAAAATCCCCAGACAATAAATAGAAATCATGCCAAATGCAGGGTTTCCCATTTTTGACAGCCCCTGTGCTTCAGGACCTTCAGCCTCGCCTCTCTTCTCACCCTTGTATGCCCAGAATAACCATGAGCAAGAGCTTGTGGGTGTCAGGCACCTAAACAGTCCTGGGTGATGCAGAGCGCTGCCCGTTACCTGTGGTCCCCATGGTGCACAATATCCTTTCATGTGGCAGAGGGGTCTTTATTCTGCATTCTGGGACAATTTGTAGTGGAGAGAGGCAGGGGCATTGGCATTGCTCTCCACTGCCTTACACAGAGTAGGTAGCATCAAAGCCCGTCTCTGTGAGCCTGAAAAGGGAAGATGATGCAGTCGCACTGTAAAATTTTCAGGGGAAAAGCATTTTTTTCTGACCAAGTTCAGGTCAGGAAATGAAAAATTTTGGAGATGTCAGGGGTTCCTAAAAAATGTCAGGCATGAGATGGGGAACAACAGAGTGGGCAATTAGTTGTTTTAAACCTAAGTAATTCATTTTACCCTTACACTCATCTCTCTTCCCTGTGCAGTGCCTGGATTTGCAGCAAGTTGATGTCTATTCTTCTATCCTTGAGAACAACACAAACAACCCGTCATCCAGGAAGAGTCTTCCAGGGAAGGTAAGGGCTGGGGCCCTGTTCTTGGAGAGTTCCCTTATGCACAAGGCACATGGGGAAAGAAAACTCACAGAGTCTTCACGGCCCTAGCAGGCAGTAAGTGTGTCTGCTCCTTCCCCACTTCCAGTCCCACCAAAAGAGGAAAATGGGACGCGGCATCCACTCACCAGCTGGGCTGCACATGTAGCCTATCTTCCTTCTTCCAGCAGAACCCTTGCTCCTGCAGCACAACTAGTTCTTGCAGTCCTGGTTTCATGCAGATGCTTTGCTGTATGACGTACGCTGAAAGGCATTGAGGGGTTTGGCGTTGCTGCTCCCTCTGAATGGGATGGACGTTCACGGAGAGTTGGTCAGATGTTGGCCCTCAGTGTTGTCCTTTCCAGATTATTTAGGCAGCTGAGAAGTCCTCCTGGGTAGAGGAATCTGTGCACCGGGGGCAGACCCTGGATACAGCTTTGCTCTCACCAGCATTAAGCACCCAAGAGCCGTTTTTCATGGTAGCAGAAGCTAAGATGGTCTGAACAGAGGCTGGGCTGATACAGTCGCTGTCAGCTCTGGGGCTTAGGAAAAGGCAGTGTGAGTATGTTTTGGGCTTGGATCTTCTTGCTGTGCTGGGACTTACAAGTTAGAGACAAGAAATTAAATCCACTCATAGTAAAAGTAGCTGCAACTCGGGATATGCAGGTGCAGATCAGTTGGGGGGGCCACACGAAGCAGACCAGAGGCCCACACAAACCTCTACCCCGCCTTTGGCAGGGATCAGCTGTTTCATAGGGACAAAACTTGCATCAGGGACCCCAGGGAACATTTTCTTCCTGTCCTCAGAACTTAGTTGGTCTTCTCCCCTCCAGACCTCTCATCTGCTTAAAAAATATATTCACTCTTCTAATGTTGGAAAATGTTCCTGAAAAATGTCTCCTGCTTCCTCCCACTGATGTCCTGTTGGGGAAGAGTTCCCCAGCTTGCCTATGCAACAAAGAGCATGGTGCCAGCTTCAGTTGACATCATCCCTCCATTTCATGAAAGACAGTATTTTCCAGCGTCTGAGGCATTTTCATAACTCTCACCTTTTATGAAAAGGTGGTCTAAAATCAAGCGGCCTCCTCTGTGTCAGAGCTACTTGCCATGTGGTCTGGTCCCAAGGCCACTGGCCTCCTGCAGTTATTGCTGTGGCACCACAGTGGTTGGTGGTAGCAAAGGCAGTGGCAGGTATCTGATTATTGAGGGGAAGGATGGGTTGTTTTATATAGGCCTTCTTATACCCTGGTGCATCATGTGTACTGGAAAATACATCATCCCTGGTTTTGTGTTCTTGCTGCATTTTGAATGAGTTGGATAAGGAGAACAGTAATTCCTGACCCTCTTCCCTGTCTTGTTTATTCTTCTGTACACCTTTATCAGCTGCCTCTTTTGAAATGATTCAGTCTGGGTGATGAGATGCAGTGTATATGTGGGTTTTTCTTCCCTACCAAAGAGCTGTCTGGGCTGTGCGGAATTGGTTGTGTGTGGCCCGCACATACTCAACCACTGTGTTGGGGGGCAGCGGGGCTGTAAATCAGAGCAGGAGCAAAGCAACCACACAAGAGCAAAGGAGCATCTGTGTGGGTCTGGTGCTGGTAGTCTCAGCCAGGGCAGGGTAAAGGTTGAAGTAGAGATGGGAGAAACAAGGAAGAAGAAAGCAAAGAGAGGGGATGGGATGAGCTCTCTCACCCAGAGCAGACACCACTAAGTGTCTTCAGGTCTTGTGCCAGTCAGAAGGAAGGGAAGTGTGAGCGGCAGGGCCCCGTGATCTCTGCACAGGAGAATTTGACTGCACTTTCCACTACTGTTGCAAGCACCTTGATCAGCTTCCCTCTCAGTTGTCCTGGGCAGTGACCGCCTGGGACGCTTCTCCTCCAGCCAGCTGTGCCAGAATAGATCAGGGTGTTTTCCCTAAGAGTGAGACTTGTGGGCCAGAGGGTTTGGCCTGTGAGTGGGAGCTGGGATTGCTGAATGGTGGCTGACTCTGCTGTGGAGGCTCCAGGCCAGCCATTGCTGCAGGATGCTGCGCATGGAGGGGGAGCTGTGAATTGGGGCAGAGAGCCCCTGCAACAAGAGTATTTGCATGCTGCTGCGCTGGACTGTCAGCCAGCTTGGGTAGCGAGGGGTTAATCCCACATGCTTTGGAGGTGCCTGCACTCAGCGCTTCTGTAAAATGTTTCTCTTTGGTGGTGGCAACAGAGAAAATGCTAGTGTAGGTAGGGCTTCATTCACCCCGTGGCATTTCAGCTACTTGCTGTGTAACCTTGCTTACAGCAGGCCTGTGCCACACAGCACTTAAAATATCAGTCTGTCAGCGCCTTGTCTACACAAGGAACAGTTGTGAGGAATAGACTCAACTGTTGAAGAAACAGGATTGAGGAGGTCAGGGAATTCCTCCTTCACAGAATCCAAAGTGATTTATTTTTTTACCAAGTCCAATTTTCCCTCCCCTCCCTGTCTGACAGCTTTTTGGGGGAAGAGTGACAAGTAAAGGAGGCATCTTCATCCCTTGGGCTGGATTAGTCACGTTCATCTCTGGCGGAGCAACATTTCTCGCTGTAGTGGCTTCCGTTTCGGCAGATCACTTATAGCCATTTCTAACAGAACAAATGTCAGTGTCTGCTTATTAAGAATTAATTCATCTTCTTTTGAATAATTTTCCTCCATTTCTTTTTTCTCCTTTTCATCATTCTGCAGAGACCTAAGAAGCAAACAACTCTAGAAGAATCCTCTGATACATTGTATGAGAATATCTAACAGGAAAAATCTGACCCTACGTGGACCAGACATCTTTCTGTACGGCAGAACTACTCTCTTACATCCCCAGTTCTCTGCAGAGATCCACAGCAACTTCAGGGCACAGCCATGAGGGACTTGTGAACCCTTGGCTCCTCCTAAACTGTCCTTCATTAACAACAGAATGCATCTGTTCAAATCCCACTGGGGCTCTGTCTGCATTGATGCAGCAAAGCTATTTTGCAGCAAAGCTGTTTGATGCAAAAGAAAAACTGCTTTTGTCAAGCACTCACACATATCTTAGAAATGGTGCAGATGGGATCTGTGTGGGTTTCTCTCACCTGGCCTGGCTGAAATACTTAAATCTTGATCCTCTGTAAATGATAGGACCTCCCTGCCTGCTGTCTTGATCTTCCAATCCTGACCTGCAGCAGTCCATCTGATCCTGTGCCTACGGCTTTCCTGACATGGCCATCAGGCCTTCATGCATAGTTTAACCAAGATCCAAGCATCCACCTGCCCATTTTTCCTTTCTTAGGAACCCCACAGTGAAACATGCTTTCTCATAATCTGCTAATCCCATCAAGTAGTCACAGATGCCTGCTGTGACTATACTCAGTCGACTCAAATCAGTGCCTCTGAGTAAATGCTTTCCC
Organism: Balearica regulorum gibbericeps; assembly: GCF_011004875.1. Lineage (NCBI taxonomy): Eukaryota > Metazoa > Chordata > Aves > Gruiformes > Gruidae > Balearica > Balearica regulorum. Next base: position 55,402,769 of record NC_046184.1, read on the forward strand.
TTCAGCCATATCAGCAGTATATGGTGAGGACTGGATGCACAGACAGAGATAAAGATGGAGAAAAGGAAAACAGAGAAAATATCCCTGCCTGGCAACATGTCTCAGTGGCAGTGCCCTTTCCAGAACAAGGAAGAGGATCAAGGAGGTGGGAACCCGAGGAAACTCCCTTGCTGGGAGCTGCGTAAGCCACATGGGTCTGGGGCCAGGTTCCAGCCCAGAGAAGTTCAAGGCAAGCTCCCCAATTTCCTGTTCTTCTTAGCAATGGGCATTGTTATCGCTTGGGGTTTTGACCCTCTGTAGGAGCAGGTGCAGTACCTCTGCCCCGAAACGAATAGGTCTGCCTTCGTTTCAGCTCGCCAGTATTTGCCAGCAAGGGTATAAGGTTCCTTTATCCCCACCTGTTATTTGTCTGGGTAGACCAGTTCTGAAATGTAGAACAACTGGAGGGAGGAGGGAGGCCCAAGAGGTGAATTTTCTATCCAAGCTCTTCTCTCTCCTTGTCAGCTGGAACTTGCCTACCACTTGTGCTGATGTATATTCTAGTTCTGACAGGGAGGAGGTTACGTTAAATATCCATATAACACGATCAAACCAGTGGATCAAAAAGCTGGGGCTCTTTTATCTCAGATTAAAAAACAACACCAAAATAACAACCAAACAAAACCAACCCAAAATAAGAATATGCAGCATAACTTGAGAGGAATCATAGAAACCTCTTTAAAGAAGAAGATCAAATCAAAATTGAGCTCCAGGGTCATAGGACCCTCTCTAGTTGAAGATAATGTTGCTATGCATCAGAGATAGAGGCTATGAAAAATGTCTCCGGGGCCTGCAGCCTTCCTATACTATGTTTAAAGAGATAATCCGCTTATTGCTTTGCTCTTTTTATTAGAAGAGATTTCAAACATGCAATTTGGACTTTCTTTAACCACAGGAAAATGCTTTTTCTCTTCCCAGTGTTGAGGAATTCATTTCAGAAAGAGCAATGAATAGACAGTGTGGATTATTAGACCCGTTTTCCATTTGTTAAGTGATTGCAACAATTATAAATAAATATTTTTAAGTCAACAATTTTAGTGTTTACTAATATGACCAGAAAACATTTGTGTTCACAGAAGAATTTACAGAGGATTGTACAGGTATAACAATTCCTGTCCTTAACAAATTTGAAGAAATAATGAGATTAATTATAAATATGTTGCAGTATGGCAATAAAATATTCAGCAGAAGCTGGTGGATTAGATGAAAAGTGAAAGCTTTCAAAATAATGCTGCTTAGTTTTTGTGTTTTGCTTTTTAAATTTTATAAATGCTAAAAATACAGGATGCTACTGGAAATTTCCTGGCAAGGATCTCACTTTGCAGTGAATTGATTCATCTTGTCTTTCTGTTACATTTTTAAATAGTGTGTTTCTACAATTCTATATAGTAAGTAGCTGAAGCTCTTTAAAATGAAACATGAGAGGAAGAATGGTATTTGGAATAGGAAAGACTGTTCTAGAACAGGTACTGCTAAATTACTGGAAGCATCACACCTGGTGCTGATCAATTAAGTGAAAAAGTAAAAATTTCCAAGAAAACACTGGCAAATCTGGGGGTTTGGGCTGTGTGCCAAAGCTTGGCAAAGTCGAGGGGAGTCGCTGTGCTGATTTCAATGGGTTTTGGATTGGCTCTGCAAGGGTAAAAGGCTGCTGCACAAGAAAAAGGAAGTTTTGAAGCTATGTAGCCACAAGCTAGTATCACTTCTTTTGCATTGTTGCGCCATGGGCAGCCGCAGTAGCATCAGTGTGTGTGAGAGAGAAAGGTATAAAGCAGAAGACTGCAAGAGCAGAGATGTTTTTAAATGGTACAGAGTTTTCCAAGGAGGTATGAGGAAATGCCTTCAGGCACAGGTAGGAGAGACTAGGAAATGTAATTTATATAATATTGGTATAGCTACTCTGTAGCAGAGATTTGTTCAGGAAAAAGGCAGTCATTTGGTCTTTTTGTCTTACCTGGCTCTATGGCCCATGAGAATAGATGCAGAAAATGAGTATTACTAGCAAGAGGAAAGGATTTCATTTTTAAGTGTTGAGCAATTGGGGAAAAAAAAAAAAAAAAGATAAATTAAGGATCCACTTAAATTAAGCTCCACAAAGGAGAGAGGTGATGACTGGCTTGTTGTGTTTACACGTTTTGCTTTAAAGTGAATGTTGACAACGGATTCCTCTTTAAAACTGTGTCCCTAAGGGCCACAGCTCCACTTGCTTCCCCCAGCACGGTGCTCTTATGCACAGAGCATGCTCTCAGGTTATGGTGGTATAATCTGTGATTCCCAGTTGTTGGATTATCCCTTTGTATTGACAGGATTGCAGGGAAGTGGAGACCCATTATCAAAGTAAGCAGTGGTGCGAGGTGGAAATGTGGTGCCTGCCACCTTCTAAAGGAGGTGCTGTGTTTGCACTAGGATCCTTTGCCCTCTCCACCAGGTGGGAGCCATTGGTCCTGAAAGATGCAGTCTGTCACCGTGATCATCTCACGGAGTTGTCTTAGCTGACATTGCTGCAGAGGGTGTTGGTGACACTGAGGTCATCTAGTCCCTTTAAGCCCACCCCTTCGTAATGCTTTACAGTAAATCCTAGTTTGAGAAGGCAAAAAACTGGGTGCACTTGTGTAGTTTGTTGGTTTGTTGGTTCCTTTTCCGCAGAGAAGCTCTTGCATGGGTACTGTTCTTTTGTATGAAATGTGCCAACTATATTTTGCCTCTCTCTGTAGACAAGAAAGACCTTGTTGTGGTGGATAATGACAATGAAATGTATGTCCAAGGTGTAGAGCAAAGTGTTTTCCTTCATCGCTTCTGTCTGTCTGGTCTTCTTTTTCCTTCTTAGGGCTGTGTCACTACTGTTAATCGTCTGTATGGCAATAGTGTCTAAAGACCCAGCTAGGGCCGGTTTTATCAAGGGCAGTGCTTGACTGACCAGCACCAAATGAAATGGTTATTACTGTTCTGGTTTGCACTGCTGTCCCACCCAGCAGTACTCTGTAGCTGTGCAAGTCGGGGCCAAGGGCAGGGGTCTCTTCCTCTGGCTGGGCTGTCTCTTGGAAAGACCTAGTGCTTCTTCAGCTCTTGGCCATGCAATACCGTGACCCTGTGAGACAGGGATTTAGGGAAGGCAGTGAGTGAAGCCACCAGATGGTGCCCTAGGTCCTCTCTGCTCCCTTTCCTGTCCCCTGCCTGCCCACATCCCCTTGCCAGCTCCCCTGGTAGCCCCCAGACCACAGACTCCTGGAGGTGGGCACTTAGAGCCATGCAGAACATCCCCCGCCATGACTGGCTTCTGCCCCTGGGGTTGGCACCTCTGGCACCCCTCACAGCTCTGCGCCATAGCCCAGGTGCCACCAGCACCTGTGAAGAGATGGGGACAGGACAGGTTCCCCTCCTTTGCATCTATGAAGCCTGGAGAAATAGCTTCATCAGATACCAACATCTTGGCATAGTGCTGCCCATGAGAGGGATAGGTGAGTGGCTGCTGACATGATCATTGGGTCAGACTGGCATCTGAAATGCAAAATTGGCCAGATTTTGGGGGCTGCATGGAGCTGCCACCACTTTCTTTCACCGTTTGGGAACAGCATCTTATCTTGAGTTTGGGAAAATTTACTGTGTATCAATGGTGGAAAAATCCTTTGCAGCATATGCTGCTCCTCTTCTTTGCTGTGTCAGGAAGCTGATGAGGGCTCAGATTCCGCTCTTTCTGTGTTTTGGGATTCTGTGGTGGTAAAGATTTGCTATCCACAGTGAAGTATCATTAAGAGCTTATAAATAAAAAAGGAGAAGGTCAGAGAGCACCAGCGACTACCTGATCTCCAAGGGAAGAGGAAAATGTGAACCTTCAGTATCTCCTCTTGCTTGATTCTAGGGTAAAACAGTCTCCACTTACTGTCAGGGATAAAATGTTTTTCTTTGTTAATAATAAAATAGAAATGCAGGTTACTATTAGTAACTAATATGTTACTAGGTACTTCACTGTTAATAACCAGGCCTTTAAGCTGCCAGCCTGCTTTACGAGCTGTGGATCTACAAGGTCCACAGCACCGGTGCTGCAACGACACAGCCACCTGGGGACAAAGCACAATGGCTCTTTGACAATACCCGGGCAAGTTCCTGTGAGAAGTGACACAGGAGGGCACGTGGTCAGCTCCTGAGGTGAGGAACATTTAGGCAGGAGGGGAGGGCTGCCATAGCCCGCACACCAGTGCTCCCCCATTCTGGGAGGGCGCCTTCTCCTCACCAGCCAATGAACTCCTGGACCTCCTCTTTTCCTTCAGCTCTTTGAAATACGTGGGTTGTGTTGCATCGCTCTGGGCCACATGAAGATTTGAAAATCCAGCTGGTAGGACCAGGCAGGTCAGCCACCCTGCTTTAAGGAGTCAGAACGTAATTATCCAAATTGGAACAGGGTGAACATGGAAAAGCTAACATATGGGCTGCTTCTAAACGTTAATGTCTTTTAATAACCAGTCAGGGCCTCTGGTTTCTATCCCATGTGAAAGATTTGTCTGCCTACAATTTTATGCAATGATACCCGAGCACTTCCAGGGGTAATAATTGTACCCAACATACCTGTACCACAGTGAGCTTCCCTCCCTTGTGAGGGAATTAGCCCTGTAGTGCTGCTAACGGTGCTTTTAGCACTGACACGTGCCATTAAAATCAAATCTTTCAAAAGTCCCTGCAAGGCTCAGTACGACGTTTCAGCTTCATACATGGAAAAATAGTGACTCAGGAGGTTAATGGAGACTCAGGAGGTTAAACGACTTTTACAAAATTGCAGATAGTCAGAGGTGAAGTCAGGAACAAAGTTCAGGTCCCTATGTTCTCATTTGTATCGCATTGTCCAGGTAGGAGCCAGTAGCTGTGTAAGTAGGAGCTGTTGAGCTCCTTATAGTTTGGGGGGGGGGGGGGAGTTTCTTCCTAAGTCACCAGCACTGGTTTCTGTAGCGCTTTGTTTTTCAGTTTTGATTTCTCATGCACGTTTTGATCAGGCTCACATTTGCCTGGCTGACGTCCGTTTGCTGAGGTAGCAGAGCTGCAGAAGTCACTGCTCTTTTTTACGGAGGTATCCACCATTTTGGCAATAAGGAAAGCTCGTAAGAGCCAAATTACCATGGAAAGCCCAATTATGTATGTTATAATTCCCCAAATAAATGTTTATGGAGGGAATGTGATGAGTTGCTGCCCATCCACCACATAAAGGCTTCCTGGCTGCTGAAGAAGTTCCTGAGCTTGTCCAGGGGGTTTAGACAGGGAAGAGCAAATGGCTGCAGCTGAATCGCAAAGGCTCAGTCTGCTTGCCTGGAAGGGAGGCAGGGAAGTTCCTACCACCCCAACAGTTAGAGGCTGGAGAAGGAGGTGTGAGGAGAGGTGATAACGCTGATAATTACGTGAATGGAAATGCTTGCCATTCTTTTTAATGTTTAAAGGAAACCACAGTTTTGAGGTGATGTAATTCCTGCTCGGTTGGGCTGTTTATTCAAGCAGGGCTGCGCTGCGCTAGCACATGGGGAAGAGAAAGTAAAACTTCAGCTCAACTTTTGCTCTCTCGGGATTTCTATATGCTTTCAGACTTGTTCAGGTCAAGGCAGGGTGTGAATCTGAAGTACAGCAGCTCTTCTGGCACGGCCCTCTGTGCAGGCCGGCCCTCTGCTAAAGAATGTGCAAAACGCAGATGGACTCTTCTCCTCCCCAAAAGATTTAAAATAATCTTGCTGTCCATAAAAATCAGGTTAGCTATTTTGGGTTCTTGCAGAGCTAAATGAATGCAGCATCTCTCATTTCCAGTCATGATAAGTCACTAGATATCAATCCTTAATTGCTTGATTAATCTTGAATTTTCAGAGCTGACAGTGCCTGTCCTAGCACTTAGACAAGAGCTACATTTAAAACAAGGGAGAAAACACTTCCTTTTTTTCTTCTTTTTTTTTTAAACATAGCCTGCAAGGTAAGAGCATGAAATTACAGAAAGGTTTGTAAAATATGTTGTCCTGAGAAAGATGGGCCATTAGGCAGAGTGCAAGTGAAACAGTCAGAGGTTCATGATAAACTAGAGAGGTGTGATGAATTAATTTTAGCATATGCTTCAGCAACTCATTACAACACTATCTCAAACCCAAATGTTAGTACAATTATATTTGCTTTATGCTCATGCGTGTTAGCCGGTGTTTTTCATTTAAATAAATAAGCAGAAAGGTTTCCTTCATGAAGATCATGACATTTCTATGTAGAGAAAGGCCATTTAAGGTCAACAGTTATGGGGCACTATACCTTTGTGTGCTTCGTGTATGGTTAGACTGATAATTATCACTGTACATGCCTCCCTAAGGGGTGGTGTTTAAAAAATATAGCCCAAATAAGACATTCAACCCCCTTAGAGAACATTTAGAAAATTGTTTGGGGTTTTTTTTTTTTTTTTTTTTTTTGGCTTTCCCCCCGTCCCCAGCAATGTGTGTGTGGCACATCCAGGATAAAGCAGCAACATGGTATATCAGCCCTTGCTTGGGAGGAATATATGATACTGCCGAGTCTCCTTTTCTGTATGACAGGCAGGCCAGAATATATGACGGCACAGTGTGATGTAAAGGTGTTATGGGCACAAGTTCAAGTTGGCTTTCCTGTGTTAGAAAAAGGACTTATCTTGATCTCATCCCTCTAAGTAATAATAAAGCCTCTGATTTTTTTCATTCCAATTAATTGCTGTATCTGCATGCCACAGACTTCTTGGGAGAGGTAAGTGCTGCCCAGGACATCTACTCAAAGGTCTGTGTAATCTGAGGGAACATTGAGGTGACAATATTAAAACACAGGAGTGCCATCACTGCTGTTCTTACCAGATAATGAGCCAGTGGCCTCTGAAGAAAATCCCAGTGGTAAAATTCTGATAACACGCACCCCACACACATCCCCAACCCCTCTGAATCCTTCACTCCCTCCTTCCATGGTTACCTGCTGGAACTCGGTATGGTTATTTTGGTCTACAAGTGTCTCCAGCAATGGCGTAGAGAAGGGAAAGTTTCCACCATGTACTGGGCTGAGACCTATTGCTCTGCAGATGTCCCAGTTAGTGGGCAGTTAAACGGTCCCAGAGGCATATTGTCCTCATCTAATCCCTTCCTGCAGTCAGGGTTTCTTAAGTGGTTTCTTGTGCGCTTTGCTCCATCCAGTCTTGTGTGAATCAGGTGATGGGAGCTCCTCTGGGATGCTGTCTTGCAGTCTTGTAGATTAATGTTTCCTTTGCTTAATTTAATTTACATTTGTACCATTTATACTCCCTCAGACAACCCTAAACAGTCTTTCTCGCTCCCTGATGCTTCTGCACCCCTGAAGTTCTCATACGCAATTCCCGTGATGCTCTTCACAGTTGTTATTTGGCCAACCTACAGACGCTGTAATCCCTTCCAGCTTTTTTATCATTTTATGTTCCTCTTTTTTTTTTATTTTTTTTTATTTCCCTCCCAGTTGTTGACATCTAGCTAGCACTGAGTTGTCCAGAACTAAACATGTCTTCAAACTGCGGTCTCACCACTATATTAAAAAATGGGACTATTGCCTATATCTCTGAGAAGAGGTCTCTGCCTTTACAACCCCAAATTAAATTAACTGCATGATTTTTGCTGCCATATCACATTGCAAAAACATATTAAATCTGCTGTCTACTGTCTCCCTGAGGTCTTCTGGTATTTCTGCTTTCAGTGCTTGAGCACAGATGATTCCTCTCTTTACCTCAGATTCTATCTTTCAGTAGCTCATATGTTGGACCTACTGCCTTTTTAGACACATGGGATCGTTCAGGGTTCCTCTTTGAGGAAGAGCAGTGGGATTCCTTACACAGAAGTAAATTCTCTCTGGTTTTTAGCATGAAATAGTCTGTCTCCACCATTTCCCCTCCAAGCTGTCCTATGATACTCTGCCTTGGTGCAATTAAAAGGCAAGTTACTCTTTTTGGTTTCCAGATTTTCCTATTTATAACTGTATAGAGCACCGGCCTGTATGTTAATAATCTGCAACAATCTGTTTGAACGTCACATACTGAGGATCACGGGTTGAAACTTTTTCTGGAGAAAGGGAAATGCTGTTCTTGCCTTAGGAAGTTCCTGTCCCAAAATGTCAAGAATATGGATTAGCTTTTCTTTGGTGGGGAATGACATATTAAAATGTTGCTTTGTGCAGGAGACATTTTTCTATGTGTGGCTCAACACTCTGAAATTAACTTCTCTGGGAAATAAGGTCTATCACAGAAATTGCCATAGTCCTCATTTTCTCTGGTATAAATGCAGAGCAACATGAATAGAGGAAAGGAAAAAAAAAAAAAAAAAAGAAACCCTCATGAAACCAAAACACTTTGCTCCATGCATCATTTTCTTGCTAGGGAAAGAACAAGAAAAAGAAAAACCAGCCCTCCATGTGACAGATGTTAGTCAGATCTGCTGCTAATGCAGTCCTGGAAGGTACTTGGATATTATGTGTATGAAAACAATGTAAGAATTGATACAAAAGGGAATACATTTTATCATATTCTATTTCACAGGTAAGAGAATCTGGAAGAATTGGTTAAAGCAGGCAAGATGTTAGAAGTAAAAGCGGTGTTGTAGCTGTGATGGTCTAAAGATCCTAGGGAAGCAACGTTTGTGGTGAAAGGTAATATCTTTTATTAGATCAACTGATAGAACTGGAAAAAGCAAACAAGCTTTTGGGCTCAGGGTCTCTTTTATCAGATCTGACAGAAAGCAGCAATATTCAAGCTAACTACAGGTTAGATACAATTGCTCTTAGTTTAATCTAATTATATTAATCAATTTGACCACTTGAGAAAAAAAAGGAGCACCTATGGAGCGGAAGGGGGTGTGAGCAGAAGTGACTGACAGTCTGCTGGTTCTCTGCTGGACCACTAGCGAAACAGGGTTGTTTGTGCTGGTGACAAAGGGAGAGGTCAGCAGGGAGGCTGCAACGGGCTAGGAAGGCAACATCTCCGTTAAATCCACGAGCTTTAGTATCCAGGGATTATATATTTTAATTCCAAGCTTTATCTTTTGGGAACATTTTGTAGGTCTCCTTTGGGATAAGGATTGAGGGGTTCCAGTTGTTGCCGTCTGACGAATACTCTCCTAATGATGAGTACGTGTTTCTGTCCTTTATGGGCTGACTGTGTGCGCTCATTCTAAGGCAGCAATTATTTAGTTTCATTCAGATGGTTTCTGTGGGGGTATCTCGTGTGCTGGATGAAGTGATGAACTGTAGAGATTTGGGACGAGTATGTGCAGGAACAAAGAATTTTGGCGGTTTTGCTGTGGGAGGAAGGGCATTGATTATGCTGTCTGTGGAACAGCACTGGCGTATTTCATGTTTGATGCTCTGGCGGTATCTGGTTCTATTTCATGTGTTTTCATCTGCGGATTTGCTTCCTGTAATGAGCTGGGAAAGGGAGAGCCTGAAGGTTAGGAGAAGAGGCACTGGGAAAAAAATCTTTCAGAGATAGTAATTTAAAAGATTATTTTATGTGTGGATTTTAGCATGGAATATTATCGCTATCAGGGGCACGTGTTTATGGGAGGGAACGCAATAGTAGAGACTGTAAAATAAAAAGCAGAAAAACAAATTTGCAGAAAGCTAATGCGGTCAGAGACTTTGCCAGTCCTTGTTAATTTTGGTTGCACTAGACAAACACCAAATAAACCTTGATCCCTTGAAAAGTGATTTTCCAAAATTGCTGCTGTTGTCGTCGTATCTTTATTGTAGTAAATTTGTATCTATTTCGCTGGAAGAGTGACCTTGCTGGATAAAGCAGATCACCAGTGTTCCCTTCAGAGCAGGTGCAATGATATCTGCAGGGCTGGCTGAATCTTGCAGCTTCTTGGTGCGTTTTGGATGGCTGCTGGTCTTATTGCATCCACTTTATAGAGAGAGTTTTATGGTCTGTAGGTTCTTGTGTATGCGCTAGCTTGCAGGGTGCTATTTTTTAATGTCAATTGTGGTGTCTAGAAAGCTGATGCCAGAGTAGGAGCAATCTTGGGACTGACCAGAGCAGCAGGGAAGCTGGTCATTGAATTTGCGGTTGTATTTGATGAAGGAGTCTGAGGTTTTCTGAGCTGTCTGCATTTCTGATAGAAATGTCATCTATGTTTCCTACATACGGCCTGGCTTGGAGGTATAATGTTTTTCAGACTTGGCTTGTGAAGAAAAATGGCATACTGGGGCACTAAAGAGCTGCAGAAAGGTGATCTCTCTCTGCCCCTCACTTAGAGCTTGGCAAACAAAAGGAGATGACTAAACGCTGTCTGAAGAAGAGAGCTGGATGCTTGCTGCATGATGTAGCAGATAAAAAAAATTCACATGGTTCAAAAAAAAAAAAAAAAAAAAGACAATACATTGAAGAAAAATCTTTTGGAAGCTGTTAAATACGAAGACCCCAGCTGTGGGTTGGGAAGTGCCTGACCACAGGATCACCAGGTCATGGGGGATTCTTCTGGGGCAGTGTCATGGCTCGCTTGTTGGAGCCGACAGTCTCTTAGGGTTTGTTGGTTCAGCACTCTTGGAGGCAGGATGCTGATCTGACTCAGTACTGCTATTTCTCTGATCTCTTCTTAAGAAAACGAGGGGTTTTCCTCTCTTTTATTGCAAGCCCCAACTAGAATGCACATAATTACATTTTTATTTACTTTCCAGACTGCTGCAGCAGGCCCAGGCCTATGCATAGGGCCCGAAGCGCAGCAACAGCAGCCTCAGGAGGGGAACAAGCCCACTGTTCAGGGGTCCGTTTTACCCACTCCTACCCACGCTAAAGGAGGCCGGGGAAGCCCCTGCCTACCTGCCTCGCCTGTAGCCCCTGCAACACCCCACTAGCCGTGCGGAGGCCGGCAGCCGTTTCTCTAGGAAAGGCGCCGGCTGTCCCGAGGCCCACCGCGGCTCCCTTTCCCCCGCCGCAGCAGGCGAGGAGCAGAGCCTTCCCGCCCCGGAGCGGGGCCTGCCGGGCCGAGGCAGAGGCCGATCCCACCGAAGCCTCGGGGGAGGGAGGGCGGACCCACGGCACCGCCTCCTCTCAGGAAACGGGGGCGTGAGCGGGAGCCGGGAGGGGAGGGACACACGACGGGGCGCAGGGACCCGGGGCAGCGCCCTCCCCCTCCAGGCAGCGCTGTGAGATGCCAGAGCCCTCCTCCGCGCCCGGCCCTGCCGAGGGAGCCCGCCCCGCCGGCGGCTCCTCCTCCTCCCCCGCCGCCGCTCTGCCAGCAGCCAGTCGGGCCTGAGACCCGCGCCCGGCTGCGGGGCCTGCCTTGAGCGCCGGCGGAGGGCGGGCAGGGGAGAGGGGAAGAAAAACCAGCAAGGAAAAGCCCCGGAGACCGAACCCTCCGCGTCACATGAGCTGACAGGATCCGTACCCGCTCCTCTCCGCGCAACAAAGAATCGGGAGCCCCTCTGCCCGCCGCGGGACGGGGCGGGACGGGGCTGCCATGGGACCCTGAGGGCCGGCCCCCGCAGGTAAGCGGCGGCCGTTACGGCGGTTGCTCGCCCGCCTCACCTTGCGCGCGAGGGCGCCCCCCCACCTCGCGGGAGGGGGGGCAGGTGAGGCTGGGGGCGGGGCGGGGGTCTCACCTTGCTGGGGGCGGCGGCGGGGAGGGGGACCGGCACCCCCCTTTCTCCTCTACCCCCCTTTCTCCTCTTCCCCCCTTATTTGTTCTGAGGTGACTTTTTATCTCTTGGGGTCTGTCTGCCCTCCCCTCCCCCTTCTTCCCCCCCCCTCCCCCGGTGTATGAGGTGTTTACTGGGGGGTTTGTTTTTAAGCGGCCCGTAACCCGAGCTCTCCCCGCGCCCCCCGGGGACGGGACGCTGCGGGAGGGGGACCCGCCGCCCTCGCGTCTCGCGTTCCTCAGCCGCCTTCCCCGCGTGTGAAGGACAGGCGCCTCCACGCCGGTGCGCGGGGGGCTCCGGCAGCCGGGCCTGCCGGCGGCGGGGGCAGCGGGATAGTTCTGGGGCTGCTGAGAGCGGGGGGAATCGCTGATGGTTGCGGCAGGCTGTCGCTTATGCCCCTCGCGTGGGTTTCTGTCCGGCTGTCTGCGTGCAGCCATCGTTAACCTCTAATTCTTTCATATTATTTTCTTTTTATGGCGAACAAACAGTTAACGCCGTGCGGTTTTGTGCATTGCCTCCCCCCTCCTTCCCCTCCCTTTGCCCATCTTCCCCCCCCCCCCCCCACTTATGGACCAACACGTCGTGACCTTTCTTGCTGTTAAGAAGAATATTAAGGTGATCTTTATTTTTGTTAAAGCGCCATCCCTCTTATGAGCTGCTTTTCCCAAGCCATATTACTGCTGGCGGTGGTAGGCAGCCCCTCACCCACCCGGGACTTGCCCACCGGGACTGTGAGTGGAAGTTGTTGACAGCGGCGGGGGTGCGCACATGTGCCACACCGAGCGGCCTCACAGCCACCGAGGTTTACAGCTGGAAACTCCCGGTGGGAGCCCAGGCAGTGGTGTGGCGAGACCCGCCGCTGGGTGAAAAATACCCCGTTGAGGCTGGTGTCTGAAGCTGCTTCTTGTTTGGGAAGTGCTCTCCCCCCTGGTTTTGCTGCATGCAGGTGCTGAGAGTGTGGTGCTGGGAGGGGTGTTGGGGATGCAGAGGTCGGGAGAAGTTTGTGGGTAGGAGAAGGGGGTCCTGGGGAGATGGGCTGGGGGTGCAGGAGGAGCTTGCAGGGAGCTGGGGCGGCACAGGGACAGGCTGGATGTTGGGGAAGAGCGAGCAAGGGGAGAGCACGAGTGATGGGAATGGGGGGCTGTGGACACCCTGGGCAGAGGACTCAGCCATGCAAGCGCTCTCCCCTCTTTGTGCGTGTGGAACAGTGTGATGCTGCTGAAGGGAACAGTTTTATGTGTGAGGGTTTGGGTTTTTTTCTCTTGAAATTTATCTTTGGCCCATGACCCTCTCTGCTGTGATATGAAAATAATCTGCTCCTGGGCACAGCTAGCATCTTCCTTCATACACCAAGCAGCTGCCTGGCTTGAGTCTTAACGCAGGTGCCCGTTAACCCTGGCTCTGTCCAACTGGGAGTGTCCCTCGGAAGGAGTCTTCCCCTGCACGGTTATCTTGGCTTGTGGGGACAGAGGAGAAACCACAGTTCCCTTTCAGAGGGAGATGCTAGGCTGGCCTTGATAATAGAGTTAAATCTCTTCTCTTTAAGTCAAAATTAAACATAAGTAAAACTACAAGGTGAGGAGAAACAAGCCACCTGCAGCCCTCTGGGTGCCCAGTGCCTGTGAGGGCAGAAACAGCCCCGGCGAAGCCATTTGTGTTCAGGCGATGGGGCAGGACTGTGGTTCAAGCAGTAGGGAACTGATTGCATGCCAGGGAAGGCTGTGGAGAGAGGGGATGCCGAGGGTGCGTAACACCTTCCAGTGCAGCTAATGTGTCCTGAGATGTTTCACAGCTCCTCTCGCTTCAGGCTTTGGAAAGAAAGGGGGTGCATGAGCAAGGAGGTTGGGCAGACACTGCGGTCGGCCTCAACCATTCAAAGACTACAAGTTAGCCCGCTCGTGCCACCCCCACCCCAGCATTTTTAAGGAGTGGCGTTGGGGTCCTTCAGGCTGAACCAGATTTGCAAGTTTATGCATCTCTTCATGCAGACTTGGACCTGGAGTTTATTTTTAATGAAAACCACAAATCTTATGTAGTGTGACTTCAGTTAAAGTAGTGAATGCTCCAAAACCGGGCAAAACTGTGAAAGCAGGCAATACTGATTTTAATTGCTCATTTTTTCCCAAGATTCCTATTCTGACTCCCCTCCCTTTGTGGATATTTCTTGGTTGTGGTGGGGAACAGAAGGGAACTTTTCAATAGCCAGCTCAACTTCTGCTGACTAGGGCTGAGAATGTGACTGCTTTTTAATGTAACCAGTTGTGTCAGGAGGGCCTGGACTGGGACCCTGACAGTTTGTTTCATGTGGGTCATTAGCTGCCATGGAAGACTAATGACTGTGCCTGACAACTTGTGTCTTCATAAAATAGGAGAAAAGGTTGGCTTTTCCCCTAGAATGGACGGGAGGCTTGAAGTGAAAGTTAGTTCATCTGTCCCTTCCCTTCAAAAAAATGTACAGCACATTTTTGCAAGTGAGTCATCAGGTACAATTTATTTCAAGTATTTTTAAGCTATTACGAATTTGATGCACTTTGGCTACATGCTCACTGGAAATTGTAAGACAGTCTTGCTAGGATTTGCCCTGGCTGGGCTCGAAATGCTGATGAGAGAGTTTCCTTGCTACAGACCTTTTAGATCCGAGCAGAGCAGAAGGGTACAGAGGTGATATAGGAGCAACATAAACTATCCAGCCTTTTCTTTCTGGGCAGCCTTTTCTGACAGGGGTGGGCTGACAGCAGGTGAGGCTGGAAGCAGGAAGGGGTGGAATATTTTGATGCCCTGTGCTCTGGACAAACTGGGAAGGGAGCATGCAAGGCTCTTGTCCATCAGCCAAGCTTGTGCCGAAGGCCGTGCTGCCTCCCCCTGACAGACTGTCTCCCAGCTGCGCTTCTTGAGAGATGTAGTGCGGGATCAGATATGTGGTGCGCGGAGGGCAAATTCCCTCCAAAGTCACTTTGTCATGGAAGTCATAACGGGGATGCACAGATTCAGGAATGATTATTAGTGTCTGATGACCTGGCTGGGATTGTGTAATGACACTGAGTAAAAGATAAAAGGTTTTATATCCCATAAACTTGGTTCTCGCTTCAGGGTGAACCTCAAGGCTTTTGAAAACGTGTGAGTTTGACGGCTCTCTGGTAGCTGCACATAGGTGCAAACGTTAATCGCTTGAAGCAAGTCCTTAAAAATAAGAACAGACACATGCAGGCTATAGGCAGGAAAATGAAAGAAGAGCTAATTGCTAATTTTTGGTGTATTTTTTAAATCATGTTTAATCCTACGTATATGATTCTGTGAGTGACCCAGCAGCTCCAGCAGTTTATTCATTTATTTAAAAGAGCTTTGTATTTCACCTTGAAAACCACTTCCTGCCATATGGTTATATTATTTCCCTATGCCACGTTTTTTGCTAATTATCAAGACCATTTGCTTTAAAATAGGTGTTTTTAATTTCACAGCCTTGTCTGCCTCTCCTGCTTGATCCTGCCCTGGAGTCAAGAGGCTGTGTCTGCTCATTCTCCATGGCAACAGGCTGTGATTTACTTATTTCAATTTAATTAAAAAGCAGCTATCAAATTCTAGGCATCTTATATGTTCCTTATATTAGAAAAATATCAGTGGATCAGTCTCCACAACAGATCTGCCAACCTCAGAAATAAAATTCTCACCCTGAGCCACTGGTTTCTTTCCCAGTCCATCCCGGTTGGAAGGGTTTAGGGGAAGGGGGAGTGCTGTGGCCTGTCCTCAGGCGGAGTAGATGAGGGCCACTGGACTGGGGTCATGGTAGGAGTCGAGTTCTGAACTCCTGTAGCATTGCTGATAACATCGGGGTGCCACTTTAAACTGCAGGACTACTTGTTCAAACCCATTAGGTCGCCTCTCTCTTCCTGCTGTTGTGCAGCTGTTGGGAGGTTTTGGAGCTTGATGGGTTGGCATGAACACCCCAGATCTTGCCTGGAAAGGGCAGTGTCGGTTGCATGCTCTGCGTATGGACTACCGCTTGCTGGGGCAGGGGCTTTCTGCAGCAGCTACATTTTGGGTGCTAGTACAAGGTTGTGATGCCATTGCAGGCTTGGGCGAAAAGGCATAAGTATCAGTGGGTGCAAACACCTGTATTTGCTGCAGTGAAAAAGCAGAAAATGGCAGCTCTGCTAGAAATGTTATTGTGTTTATCAGCTCTCCCTGTGTGAGAGATTTTACAAGTCTAAATCCTTTTGGTCCATCTTGAAGCCTAACTGTTTTTTGATGCGTGTATGATACAGCTTTTGGTTTTAAGCTAGTCACAGCACAGAAACCCACAACACCCTGTTGAGTTAAGCGTGCTTGGTATTTGTATGCAAGGTAGAAATGAAGGCCTTAATCCTAAATTAGTTTTCCAAGCGTTGTGGTTGTACAAATAGTAGTTTGTGTTAGTTGGGAATAAGGAAACGTATGGGTGATGACAGGCAGTTGTTGACTAAAGAGAGCACAGTGTGAGGAAAGGACCTTGGGGATGGATGGAGGAGCATGGTGAATTTGCTAACATGCAGATGTTAGATTTGGTAGTAAATGGACAGAGTGGAACCAGTGTAATTAAGGAGTGCCAAAATTAACACTCCTTTTTGTCTTCAATACCAACACCCCGATTCTTAATAGGATTATTTTCCCTTGAAGGGACTGTTCAGATGACTCAGCCTTTGGAGTACCTGCATGCTGGTGGTGTTTTCTTCCTGGGAGAAGCCGGGCCCACTGAATTGTATAACTAGACTCAGGTGCTATTTCTGAGCTCTGCTAATGTGTGGAAGAAAAAAAGTTGGCTGTGCATTTTTATTAAGCCTTAAGGAACAGTTATCATCAGAAGAGTGCCTGCACAAAACTGCATTTTTTTTCTTTCCTTTAGTGTTGCTACTCCTGGTGCTTTTTCAAAGTCATCGCTGGTGATTTTAATAACAGATGTAGGTTCTTGCTTCTCCTAGCCCTGCCAAAGCCTGCGAGGCCACGGCAGAAAATGTTGGACTCTGGCTTGCTTATCTTCATCAATTAAAATTGTGTACAGAGTTTCTAGCTGCAGATTCCTGGTGATCATGCATCAACTGGGAAGACCCTCTCTGAGTCCAAGAGGTTAGCAGTTAAGCATGTATTTACTAGTAAAGTGAGCATGTTTGGTCTATGGGATGCTGAGTGGTAAATCTGAAATCTCATGATGTTGTTCCTAATAAAAACAGAATAAAACCAAGCAAAACCTCAGAACAAGCTTGTGTTTGTTACTGTATTTAAGCAGATACATTAAAGGAATTTATATCCAAATGGTAACATCTTTAATTCTTTATTACTGGTTTTACTAGAGTACAGGCATGATCTGTATTCTTTAAGAGTTCATCTATTCCTCTTGCTTATCCAGCTTTGAAGTAGACCTTGCTGATATTAATTTCTGTATAGCCTGTAACCTCATCTATAAAATGAAGGGAATACTTCATACAGGCAGCTGTGAAGTTACATTTATTGTCTGTAAATTGCTTTTAGTAATTGAGCAGAGGAGGTGGAGAGGAATAAAGACAGTGGAGTAATATGGGCTTTTTTTTTTTTTAATCGAAAAGAACTGCATTATTTTTGTTCATCTGATGATGTAGAAGCTGATGGGGAAAGAGAAATGTTTTATCAAGAGCACCCTGAAACTAATTGTTAAGTTTGTAATGAAAACAGACATATCTGAGCATAGTGATGAAGGCAGCCATCTTGTCTGATAATAACAGGCTCCAATTTACAAATAGGCACCATTATTATTTGAAATCCTGCAGTACCTCTCATATTTCTGTCTGGTTTGGGTCTGCTCGGTTTTAACATCATTCTTTACCTACACGGCTGCCTTCATCATCCAGTTCAGAAATGCTGTTGGTAGGTAGAGCCCAATAATAGGTAAAAACTCCCTGTTTTAAGATTATTAGCAAACACCTCTATTGCAGACTTTTCAGCTAGGTCCCTTGTTTTGTGCTGACCGATATACTTGTTGGGTGAAACTCATTTTCACGTGGATAAGGATGGATTTTCTTGCCGTGGCTGAACCAATCTAACCGCTTGCTCCTTCTAAGAGGGGCGGTCATGCCTTGCTTGTGGCTCTGTGGCTGTATTCCTTGCCTTGTGCCCACTGTGGCGCTAAACAGATCCAGCTTGTTCAGCTTTCTGCAAGCTGACGTGCCCAAAAATATAAAAAAAGTGAATAGTTTTCCCTTGGGACAGAGAGCTGAACCTGCTCACCGGGTTCAGGCTAGTATCAGAGCTGCTGTGCGGGAGGGGTGAGATTTGTTTTGCCGGTAGTGAAAGGTAGGGAATGAAAGGAAGGTGGAAATGGGGGGCCCCCCTTTTTTGGCAGCAGTGAACTATTAGCCTGGTTCAACTGTAATGTGAAACCTCACCCTCAGCCTTCATTTTCAGGTCCCTCCCTTCCCCTCCGCTCCTCTCATTCTTTCCCCTGGATATACTCATGTGCCTCCAGATGCTGACTCCCAAACAGTATTTTCAAAAGGGGAAAAAAGGGAAAAGGTTCAGTTTCGCTGCATCTGCAGTAAGAGGCATACTGTAGTTCCCAAGAGCCTGTTGCTAACAGTGCATTGCTATGAGCCTAAGAATTATTATTATTATTAGGCTCATATATTATTATTAAAGGGCTCAAAAAATAGCTATAACCCTCCCCTATGAGAGGGCAAAAGGAGACTGCCTGAGGAGATTGCTGTAGGCTGAGTTCATGAAAGAGCTTCCCCAAACGTGGTGTTGGTGGCCGTTTGGACTGAGGCCTGGGACAAATGGCAAGGGCTGGGAAATGTCCGGAGAATTTTCTGCATGCCTGTGGTGAGCCAGGCCTGAAGTTGGGTACCACGGCACCAGGAGGAGGTCTCTCCATCTCTGAACTATGACTTGCAGTTGCTCCAGGTGCTGCAGCCTAACTAATTTTCAGACACCACCAGAAATTGGGAAGGCCTTGCTGCGGTATTGCAGAATGGTGCTGTCTTGCTCTGGGGATGCAATGAAGCCAGGGGTGTGCTGAAGCTCAGACTCTGCAGGAACTGGCCGAGGCGAACTTTGCTTCTGCTGACCAGCATGAACAGTGTTTCTGCCTTGGCTTTGCCATTGATGGATTGGTGTATCTGCATTAGCCCTTGCTCACTGTGGGGAAGGGGGGAAGTGTCACCTAACGAGATGCATACCCAAGTGTCTACTTAGCAGGGGCACGGTGCAGGTCAGAGTGTGCGTTTGGGAGACTGGATAGAGGCGTCTGTTGGCCTACAGTGATTACTTTGTGGCTAATGGAGCAGATATCGTGTCTGTCTGGTGGATTTTATACAGCATGGAGGTGAAGATGATGTCAGTGAAGAGCAGTGTGCCAGAGGCAGTGGGATGCAGTGAGCCTGTGCATATATGGACTGACTGAGCTGCTGTACCTGGTGGGAAGGGCAGGTTGCAATCGATGTGGTGCACAAATTAGAAATGTTTGTGCAGCCATTTTCACATAAAGTAGTAGGGAGGGATGAGGGAATTTGCTCCAACTTCAGAGTTGTTAGAGGTTTGTTTTGTGTTGTACTGCGGTTGGTTGGTTTTTTTTAAAGTATTTAAGTCTAAATTCTTTTTGTTGGTATGTGACGATATTATAGCAAGAGAAAGATTATCGTAGGGTTCTGTTGCTTTGCATAGTAAGATTATACACTGGGTGGCTGTTACAGTGGATTTGTGTTCCAAGGATGGGGTGAATAAAGGAAAGAACCAGTGTATTGGTATTAAATAATGGTGCCACTGGATATGCTGAGTACAAAGTGTCTTTGTTTTCAAGGATATGTTTTTTTAAAATCTGACACACTTATAAGCCAGCTGCAATATTTTTTTTTTTTAAAGACACATTTAGAAGAGAGGGGGCAATACAGAAAATGTTGTAAATCTCATTGAGAAGTATGGGGTTTTTCCATCCCCTTGCACATGTGTGCAGCCTCTGGGGAAGATGTTAGTGAAGGAGCTGGATAATCGGGGTCTTCTCCGGAGCTGCCATTGTTCTGATTGATGTAGTTGGTATTAGCTGGGGGATGTGTATAGATGCAGGGACTGTCTGGGGTTCCATTTCTGTAGTGTTCCTTTCTTCATTCCTCCTGGATAGAGATATGTATCCTGGCACTTTTGTCTTCCACCTACATCTCTTTCTCATCTCCTGTAAATACTTGCTGATTATTTTGTTGTTGTTGTTGTTGTTTTTCTGGCAAATCTTCAATTGTGCTTGTAATGGGTGACTCTCCTCCTGTGCTGTTTAACCTGGCTCACGATGATGGGTGTTTCTGTGAGCCAGTCTTTTCCTGGTTCTCTTTGCTGAATTTTCATGCAATCTGCCCAGTCTGGGGGTTTCTCTGCTCTTGCGTTTGTCGTTCTAGTGAAGATCCAGGTATGATAGCTGGCTCTAGCAATGCTCCAGCTGCCCTGTGGAGTGCAAAGGAATGCAGTGAAAGAAGCAGCCATTCCAGGGCCCTGTTTGTCCTCAGACTGGAAATGCCGAGGGCATGTTAGAGTTCCCGTGTAGGACTGCAATAATTAAATAGTGCCGGGGAGAGAAGGGAGTAGGAGAGCATGTGATGGTCACTTCAGATAGATTAACAAAGAAGGGCTATTACGGTGCCAGCAGAAGACATCCTTCTGTGGAGGTTCCTAGCCAGGAAATATTTAAAAAAGCTGTCCCAGAGAGTGAGAGAAAAGCCTGATAAGTCTGTGCTATAATTAATTGCCCAGATACCACTGGAGGAGCAGCTTGGAGAAGAGAACTCGCTCATACATGAGCCGGGTGTGGTGTAGAGAGGGAAGCGGGAATTTCCTGACTCTTGTTTGCAAAGCTCAAGTGTAGAAGGAATTTTAGACGTAATAGGTGGAAAGAAGGACTAAAATTAATAGGTAGTTCCATTTATTTTCTTTTTTTTTTCTTGCACTGCATGCTCCTGGCTAGTGTTAGTTGAACATCAGTTGAAGCAGTACAGAGCATGCTTGGGAACTGGAGACATTAAGCAGAAAGAGAGAGCGAATCTGATTAGCTCTGCTTTTCGTGCATTAAGCAGAAAGACGGGCTGAAATGTGATTGCAAACAGATAATAGCAGCAGGCTCCTGAGGCACCACCACGACCCAGCATATGGGGTGATGGATCTAACCATGCCATGGAACCGTTTCTTGTAATAGAAGCCGCTTGTTTTTTTGTTGCGGTTTCTGTCGTACTTTCTAATTATCCTGTTCATTGCTGTCTGCCATTTTGAGCCTGGCCACACAGGATGGCTCAGCCCCCTGGAATGTGTGCCCTGTTGAGCACTTCTGCCCTGAATAGTAACTTAGCTCTAGTAGCCAAACAGTGGGAGGGAAGAGGTGCCAAGGCTTCAGAGTCCTAGCTATTTCCCCCCTTATTTCCAAGAATAATGGAAGTAACAGCTGCTGCTTTTGCCACGCTAGGAAAGATGAGTGCTGGTGTTATGTGTAAAGCTCTTAACTTCCCTCTGAAAGTGCAAGCATTGAGGTTTGCTGGGAGAAGGTTCCTAGGGTCCTGAAAAAAGGGGCATCTATCAGGGCTACTTATAAATAATAAATAAAAGCTGGGTTTGCTACAACAGCCACTTTCTTAGCACAGTAGCAGAGATCCTGGAGCCATTTCCAGTCTGTAGCCTCTCTTCCATGTGGAGCAGAGAAAACAGACTGGCTTGGCTGGTGCAGGCTGGAATTGGCACTGCTGGTAGAGCATCCAACATCCCTGTGTGCTGCTGGGGGAGTTTTCTGTGTCGATGTGGTGACTCCTTCCCTGAAACAAGTCAAGAAGTCTGTTCTCCTTTCTCTCTAGCTGAGGGTTTCATTGATGGAAAACCTAAATAACCATTTCCAGAACTGGTGTGGATTGGGGGAATGCAAAGGGAGTGGGAAGAGCAGAGCTCTCCTTAAAATGTCTGAACAAAGCAGAGTAGTAAGAAGCTCACGCGCGCACGTGTGTGTATGTATTTTAAGGCCAGAAGGGGCGGGTCAGACTAGCGTTTCTATGACCTTTTCTCAACTGCGTCTTGCCTTTCCTGCCTGCTGCCTCTCCTTGCTTGTCAGGGGACTTCCACTTCCTTCCCGCTGACCTGCAGGGCTGCAGGCAGCCTCCCTGCCCTTGCGGCAGCTCCCAGCTCTGGCTCCGAGCCCAAGCTAATAATCCCAACAGATTTTACTGGCTTGTGCTCTGCTCCGTGCCTTGCTGTAGGGGAGACGATGTGCGAGGTTGTGGTTTGCATGACTTTCGGCATCACGCTAGCCCTGGGATTCCACCCGGTGGCATCCATGTGAAACCTAAACCTCGTAATAAGCACCAGCTGAGCCTCTGGTAGAGCGTGGCTTTGCTCAGTGAGGCTTCTTGCTTCCTTACCTGCAGGTGACCGGCTAGCACAGATGTCATCCAAACACACCTTCTAATTGTCTCTAGCTGTCCAGATGATTGCCAGCAGTATGGGGTTTGGGTGGAAGTAGGAGGTGTTGATAGCCAGGAAAGGAAAAATTCATCAGGTACCAGAGAGGGTAATGAAGATCTCCTCTCACCGCTCTCCCCACGCATCAAAGCACACTTAAAAAAAATAGGGCGTTCATCTTTGACCCACGTTAATGGCTGCCTTGGTCTGTGTAAGAGTTTTATGAGTCTGCTGCTGCTCCCACAGAGTTTAATTATTTAGAGCATGAGGTGGAGGTTTGTGCTTTCACTGCTGATGGTCCAGGGTTCAGGCCCTCCTGACGGGCAGGGGGGTTGGTTACAAAGGCAGGCTGGCTGGGTGTGCAGCTGCCTGCTCTGAGGAGCCTAAGGGAGGCGTGAGCTGCAGCTGTGCAGTCCCTGTCGGGGCTGGGAGTGTGCCCTTCTCTCCTTGTGTGAGCTGCACATGACCACGTGTCGAATTCAAGGTCTGTGTCCTTATCTTCAGGGTACTTAATGATCTGAACCTGAAATGCCTTAAATGACTACTGGAAGCTGCCAGGCGGGCATGCCTGTGGCAGATCCTGCTTGTTACTGAGCCTAGAGCCTCTCGATCAGCGGTAGAGGCTTTAAGGCTGGTGTAAGACTCTGGCGGCGATACCTGATTTAGCATCTCTGGGCTACACGCCCTTCCTGCTCCCCGTGGTGGCATGCCTTCGCCTGCCTTCTTCTTGCTAACAGCCCCCTCCTGTTTCCCCCAGCTCCTGCTCCACACTGTAGCAACCACTTTTCCTACTGTAAGATCCCATCTTCAGCCTGCAGCTCCCTTCCCTTTGCAGAACATCAGCTTGTTGTTGCCTTCTCTACTTTTCCCCATCCAGCTCTTCTCTGCTGCTAATCCTCCCAAAACTTGGGAACACAGAACAGATGTAAGGAACAACCAGGTGGCTGACTGATGTGCCTGGAGACCTTTGTGTAGCTCACATTTCCAAACAGGTGGCCAGCCAGCTAGACCAGGAGTATTTCTCAGCTGTCCTGCTGACCATTCAGCCAGGTTTTCACTTGTAGTGGGAAAGCGCCCAGCTCCAGGTCAGTTGACTGGGACATAGGCTGGTCTGATGCATCAGCTGGCTCGCTGGAAGGCTCACACTGACGATGCTGACCTTCTGGCCACTGCTGGAATGGGTCAGTTCCTCTCAGAGTTGTGCTACCTCTTATGTTGGTGGGTCCTGAGGGTTTGCAGTGCTCATCAGTGCTGAAATGAAACAGCAGCAACTGTTCGGTGTGAGACTGTAAATGGAGGCTTGTTTGAGAGCAAGAGCGGTTGATATTGGTGGATCTGGGTTTGGCTGATAGCAAAATGAATTTATGGGCGGACTGGGAAGCTTTGTTTAATGTGGAAGATACACACTATATTTCTCGTACCATGCCTGTGAGTAATGAAAATGCCTATCACAGCAAGCTAGAGGGTCGCCTGGTATGTTGCTGCTCCTGGAGGCTGAGCTTGTGCATGCTGGGGCTCGCTTCTGCACTCTGCCTGCTGCCATTTCTTACCCCCAAGCTCAGGGACCACTTGAACCTTCACCTTCTCGCATCTGCTCTCCTGCCATCTCCTCCTACGTGCCTGATCTCCTGTTTTCTGCTGTAGCAAGGGCCTGTGCAGGCTTTTGGTTACATGCCAATGGGCTCTTTGTGCTACCCCTGTTTACCCTGGTTTATCTCTTTCCACTCCTTTCTGTATTCCTATTTAATTTCCTTTGGTATGGGACTAAAGTTCCAGATTGTGTTGGGAGACTGGGTTGAGCTGAGATGGCAGAAAGAGGGTGGAGGGGAAGAAGGGGTCTTATACTGGTAGATGGGAGTTTCTGCCATCAACTCAGTCTTTAATCTGTTGATTATTATGGACCTAGCTAAATCAGCTGGATCTGCTAGACAAACGCCAGGTGCTCTGTGTCCTGCCTCCATATTCTACTCTGTTTTTCTATTTTTTTTTTTCCCTGAAAATTAATAGGATTCTGCCCATTGATGATTAAAACATCGCCTGGAGTTTTGGAATGGATCAGATGCGTCAATCAAATGTTACCACATTGCATCCAAAGAGAGGAATGCCATCCAGCTGGGGGTAGGGACTGTTTTTTCTTTGCCCCCATCAGTGTACAGAGTTATTAGAAACCTTTTTGGGTTGTTAAATGCAAGAATTTTTAATAGAAAGTATTAGTTTTAAAAATTAATTACTTTATTGTGTGAAAATTTGACTGCTTGCTTTCTTCTTATTGTTATGGAGCAATGTTGTGCCTCTTTATATTCAAAATGTTATTAATAATCTTGAGGCTTTGCAGGGCTTTGGTAAAGAAAACATTTCAGTAACCACTTCAGATATTTTGGGAGGGAAATTTGATGTTTTAAATGAAAAATAAATCTATTCTGATTTCTAAGAAAGATGAGAATAATTTAACTTTTTTCAGAAATGTCAAAGTTCAGGTCATTTGTCCCAGTTCTAGAAACTAATGTAAAACAGAGTAATACCCTTGCATAAACTGTTCCCCTTGCAACAGGGGAGAGGAAGCAAATAGATCAGTAGGAAGCCACATCTCTGTGTGCTGCTTAGGGGTACTTGGCTGCTGTGGCAGCAGGTACAGCATGAGACCTGGAATGAAATAAAAGGCTGGAGAGAATATGAATCTGGAGCTTTGCACGGGCTTAAAGCACAGGTTGCAGCCCAAGTGGGAAACTGAAGTGGCTTTTTGGCTCCCTTCCACTTGCTAGCGCGTGGCTAGCCATTACCCTCTTGCTGGTATGCCACTTGGCTATTTCAGCAGAGAGGCTGCAGAGACAAAACACTTATCTGGCTCACAGAAGTGGGATGGACTTTCCAGGGCAGGCATGAGAAGATATGTGTTAGAGTTTGTGTCCGGAAGTAATGCTATTCCAGTGTTGCTCACTTGAAATCCAAAGTGCCTTACGCTTCATGTTGATTTCCTGTTCTTGTTAAAATTGCTTTTGCTGTAGAAACGAAGGGTCTTAAAGCTGAGGGGTTTGACAGAGCATGCTGCAGAATGATTCTTTTCTCCTCAGTATGTAAGTTTCCTGAATGAATGATTTTGAAGTAAAGTAATATTTCCCTGCAGAGCCTGCCTCTGTTAAGTCTTTAGACTGTCACAGCAATAGCAAGACTACTAGTGCAATATTAATAATTTATGTGTGTCCCTCATTTTGGACCTTTGTCAGTCATTTCAGCCTTGGCAGGCTGGGAGAGATGAGAAAAGCACATCTATGTTTTGCTGCTGTTCTCTCTGCATATCTTCTCAGGGTAGGCAAAGGATTTTGGTCTCCAGAGAATGTCTGTCTGGAACCTTTTAGCAGTGCTAAATTTACAGAAATAATACCAGAAAATAGCATAACGGTGTCTCATTTCAGTCAGCTCTGCATAGGGTTGTACTGCTTTCATTGGATGTCTGCAACAAGTGTGGTTCAGACGTTCATGAGCTTTGCCTGGTTGCAGTAGGTGAGCGAGAGGTGAACCTTATATGGGTCCCTTCTGTGTGATGAGCCCAGCCAGGGTTTTGCTGCGTGTGTATAATCAGACCCAAATGTTTCTGTGCTGCTGCAGCTGTACATAGCTTTCTTCAAAACTGGGCTTTGTATCCTTGATTCTCTCCCTTACCCTCTGCTAAAGGGAGGGAGATGGTCAGGTAGGTTGCATGTTTTCTGGGTAGGCCTTGCTTGACGTGAGGAGCAGAAGGCCCTCTGAGACAAATGAAAACAGGTCTTCAGAAAGGAGGCTGATGAAAGGATGTTGCCAGAGAATTCAGCTGCTTTAAATACAAAGTGTTAGTGAATTCTGGAGTTAACTGTTGCAGGCTTGCACTTGGTGTTAGAAATCATCTGAACACCTTCCAGCTTGGCTGTCTACTAGGTGGTACTTCAAATCCTATCGGAAGCACAGCACTGTGTTTTGGGGAGTTTTGAAGGGCCCCTGATGGAGCATGCATGAACTAACTGATGCGTTTCAGCAAGTCTGTGTTCGTGCATACTGAACAGTTTAAGTCAGATCAGTCTACTTCAAGTAGTATTTTGCAAGTAGGTAAGTAGTTGGCAGGAAGTTGGAGAGTTAGCTCCCATCGATTGCTGGTGGTCCAAAGTGGTTGATTCGCCCCAGGTAATGGGAGACCCACAGGTTCTGTGCTGCTGGGTCATGGATGGATGGATGGGACTGTCTAGGAGAGGAGAATGTTCTGCAAATAATTTAATCTGTATCTTAAGCCTGAAATAGCTTTACTGAGGAAAGACAGATTTCTAGAATAATTGTTGGGGGAAAACTAATGTTTCTTTAAAACTGGATTACATTGCTTCAAATTCTGTTTTTGAACCTCTTGGTTTGGAAAAAAAGTTTGGCTCAAAAATTGCTCTGTGTGTGCAGAAGGATCTGCAGTAAGATTAACGGATAAGAGGAAACTTGGTCTAATTGTTTTGTGTTGTACTCATTAAATTATCTTTTCATTTGAGACTGAATTTTTTGCCATAGTTTGTACCTTTGTAGTTCAAACATACTCTCCTCCTGGATTCTCTGTTTTGTTAAGTCTCCCTGAGAACTTGTATGTACAGTGAAGAAAACAAGATATAACTGAGTTAAGATTTGTTGAACTTAATACTTAAATTGCATAGGCAAATGGCTTGGCTGCTGGTGAATGGTTATAGTTCAGACAGAAACTACGATGCCTTGTTGGACTTCAGAGTCTTGGTTGCAGCCATGAGAATTTTCTTTTTCTTTTTTTTGACACATAAGAGGCTAGAGCCTTATTCCTGGCTCTGCGCTTGTGTGCTTCATCTAATATACATATGCATTTGTAACAAAAGACTTTGCAAAGAAGCACTGATTTCTTCTGCAAAACAGAGAGAATTGGGAAGCTGAGTTGGAAGACTTTTTTTTTTTTTCTTCTTCTTTTTTCCCCCCCTCTCCCTCCTCTTTACAAGAAGTTACTTTAAATAGGGAGCTGTTCAGCAGGTTGCAACCAGAATTCTATAATAAGATCTCTGTTAGCTCTCCCTACTTTTTCACATGCAAAGTTGTGGCTGTAATTATATGACAGCTGCCCTCTTGGCTGACATGCAGCAGATTGAACTGGGGATCTCCAGAGCTAAAAGTGTGAGCTGCTACTCTGTGAGCTAAAGCTCTATAGCTGGAGGCTGTAATGATCTATATCCTTCATGACTGAGTGTAGAAAGGAGCTGCAAAAAGCACTTGCTGAGTTATGGTGCGTACGGGGTACTTGCTGTGTACATGGTTACTTCCCGGGTGTACTGGAAGCTTTCTTTGAGTGGTTTGTGATAATTGTACAAACTGTTGTCAACTCATGGGTGCTTTAAAATGATACTTCATTTTGAAGCCTTTCTACCTTAAATAAAATAACTTTACTAGCCTGTTAGTCAGGCATAGACGTTTGTTGCTGTACGTGTACGTTGCGCTGAGCATGAGGGACCCTGGTGTTACTGAGGTCCTTCAACTCTAATGCAATGTAAGTAATTGTTAACAATGCGAAGCGCAATATGAAAAATTCGATAGCACCAGTGATGTTCAGACAAATTTGCTTTTAATGCTTTGCCATTACACTTTGGCATTACAATAGGTTTTAGGTTTTTCTTAGATGGCACCGTGGGAGCTTTGTAAAAGCGAAGGAAGGAGAAGCTGAAATTGTTGGAATCTCTCCTGTTTCCTAAGGATCAGGAAAACCTGAGCAGTGCCAAAGTTTGTCAGGCTAAGGAAAAATGAAGGGAAGCAGAACCATATGGAGCTTCATGACTAGTGTCAGCCGTGGGTAGCTTCTGCAACCAGCGTTGTGGGAGAGGGGGAAGTGTGTTACAAGTGGAGACATTAATTTTGAACTTAGTGATGTTCTTAACACCTCCTTCCCCCCCCTCTATCCCCAAACCAAAAAACCCCACCAAAACCCCAAAAACCCCCAAAAAATGAAGATTGGTGTCTGCTAGCTTTAAATGGGGCAAAATATGTGTTCCTGTTGATCTGCACAGTTCAAAACCAAGCTGATCTTTCACCCATTCAAAAAATATAAAAAGGAAATGTTTAAGGGAGGCAACTAAACAGTAAATAAAGTAAAAACTGAGACAGTCCTTCAGATCTAAACCACTGAGTTCATACTGGGCCAGTGTGTCAGAAACTTAACTGATGTCAGATATATTACTAAGAATGAGATTCTCTGCTGTAAATTAAGATCACTTCCATATATGTTAGGTCATGTCCAATTATGCAGGTCTGACCATGCTAAATCATGGTTTAGTTAACACCCTCCATCCTAGTCGCGTCCTCCACTGCCTTTCTTTGCATGAATTCATGCACACAGGGTTATTATAAAGATACCTATAGCACAGCTTAAGAAACTCCTATTTCCTCACCTCCCACCTCGCATTCTGTATGGTACCGCCATTGTCATCCCATTGGTTATGTGGATGCAACCATTGGTAGGACTGTGGTGTAAAACACATCAGTGACTTGATATGGATCAGAAGCCCCATCCCTCCAAATATGTGAAACAACCCAGGCTATAAGGATCCAGTCCATGGTGCTGCCTTGCAAGCAGCAGTGTTGGCAGAACTGGGGAGGGGATGTCGCAGGAGTGGTGGAGGGAATTTTTTAAGTCAGTGTTATTCCTGAAAGAAGCGTCTCATGGGACTGGCCCCATCAGGCCATCTCACCAGTCCTGGGGCTCGATTCTCTACTGCCTGTCCCATTACTCCTTACAGAGGCAGCCAGATGAGGCTCCCCCACTTCCCTTGGGAGCCTGTTCCACAGCCTAATAGACTTCACTGTCAGGAAACGTTTCTTGATTACACTTTAATCATGGGTGTCAAACTCCTGGTCCCTGGGATGACCTTAGCCTGCATCAATACAAGTGCCTTCCTTGCACATGCTGCCTAGAGCCTGCCCCCTTCTACTCCTCCTCCTCCTCTGGCATTTATTGCAGGCCTGTTTCAGCTGCAGGCAGCTCAAACTCAGCTGTCCTTAGCACTGCTGTTGGAGGCAGTTCCAGAAGTATGGAGCTGGGAGCCCACATCAAGGCCTGAGTTGCGATCTGAGACGGACTAGTCACTTGGAGTAGATTTTCAAGAATCCAGGCTGCTGGCAAGTGAGCAGATACAAGCTGAAGCAGCATTCGTGTGCGTCTCTACCTTGGATAGAGAGCCAAGTCCAAGGAATCTGTTACAGCACAGCTATCCCCTGACCTAATTACGTTGCTGTCAAACTCGGGAGTCCGGGTAAGACTCCAGTATATTCCTGCAATCAGTTTAAAGCAGGGCTCTCAATTTCTTTTACATGGCAGAGTTTGTGCCACCTATGTTGAAGTGGCTAGCAAGAGCAACCCAGCCAAGCTGTTTGTCTGTGAAGCTGTGGAAATACCAACCATGAGGCTCCGCAGCGAAGACTCTGTGCGCAGTGTATCTAGTTTTGCAGGCGTGGGGAAAGAGTCTGCCCTGCTATCCCTTCAAGGGATGGCTCTCTCCCATGGCTGATGGCAGTTACTGCCAGGTTGCCGTGGCTGGCTGTGAGAGGATGGACGGGTTTCCTGGGGAGAAGAACGTGCACCTGCTGTGTCACAGCCCTGGTATGCACTACAGTCTGGTTGCACTAGAAGACTTTTATTTTTTCCCCTAGCAGCACATAGCTGTTGTTTTGCATGTGTGGACTTCATGTAAGCATTCGCTGTCTTCCAAATCTCTTCTCTTTGTTGCCATTTGCTGAACCCCCTCAGTTCCTTGTATTCCCTTTCCAAGGTAGGATGAGTAGAGCAGGTTTCAGTGCTGCAGAAGCAAATATATCTTTGACTTGTATCATATCATTTTGAAATCAGTGCTATTTTCTGGTTCCTAGTGTGATCAGACATTTTGCTTACTCTCTCTGCTTCTGTGATAGCAGTAGACCTCATTATGTGATGTCTTTTTAAAGAATGGATGTAATTACTCTAGAACCAGAGGGTATATGAACTGTTTGGATAATGACCCATTAAACTGTTCACAACCGGAATGGTTGTGACACTAGAGATTGGAAGTAGCTTCCTTACTGTTTCTCCTGATCCCCTCCTCTGCACCTGGGGTGGACCCTTCTACATCCCCATCCTGCCTCTGTGTCATCCAGGTCATATCCTGGCTCCCTTCTGCTCCTCACTGCTCTGGCAGGGAGTTATTTCTGTGGTGTCCCCACACAGTTCCCGCTCCTCACCTGATGTGGGTTCTCACCCTCCTCCTTGCTCCTCAGAGGTCCTTGTCCACCTTTCATCAGTGCTTTACCATCGTCGGCTCATCTGCATAGGTCTGCCTTTCCTGACTGTACTGCCTGCTTCACAAGGGAGAGCTTTTTGCTTTCCTTCATGCCCATGGGAGAAATAGAACTTATGTCTCATCTAGAGGTGCATAAAACATGGCCTCACTGTTACCAGATTTTTGGTGGTTTATGTCCTGTTTGGCTTCCAGTTAGCCATGCATGAAAGTATCCCTCTTCCCTTATCTTTGTTTTCACGGGGTTTGCATGCAGCATCTTGCTCTCCTGGGGCTAAATGCCCTGCCTGTTGAATCTGAGGGTGTACTTTTATGAGGGTTGTTTTCAGCAGCCCCTGCTGCTCCTGAGCTGCTTGTTCAGCTGTGCCAGTGCAGCTGAACGTGCTGCTGCACACTGAACTGGATCAGGGAATTGATCTGGATTAAAGTAGCCAGGAGCAGAGGAAAGCTGCTTAAACCAGTGATTTGCCCAAAGAAATACTTGAGAAACTACAGTTTAAGGGCACTTTGACTTGATAGCCCTTTGACTAACAACCCCCTGGTATAGAAATCCCTTATTTAAATGTAGAGTTGCTGCCTCCAGCCCTTCAAACCCTCCTCCCAAACTAGTGACTCCAGCAGCCATCTGCTTCAGGCTTAGAGCAGCTGCTGCAGGTTAAGATGTGCTGTGCAGCCACTCCGGCCAGCATGGGCCACAATGCTGTTCGTAAGGGTCGAGGACCCTCTGGAGTAAAAATGGACGTGTGTCGGAGTGTACAAAATCATCCTTGTTATGGAATGTATCTCAGACTTAGAAAAAGCTACTTGCTTATTGTAATTGCTAGTCTGGTTTTATCCTGAGCCTCATTAATATTCCAGGACGTTGCTATGTCACTAAGTTTCTGGAAAATACAGCATACCTCTGGATGCTGGCTTGAAACTTTGAAAACCCCTGCCCCACTCTGCGGGACATGTTTAACCTGCCCCATCCCTCCCGAGCTGCTTGAGTGGGAGCCCTGTCTGACAGCCCCACTCCTGCTCTTCCACTCAGCTTTCACACACCCTTCCCTGCCTTATCCATTTGTGTGCTCCCAACTTCATGCTGTCCTGGGTTTAATTTTTGTTTAAGATCTTCGTTCCTTTAATGACAGCGGGAACTGAAGGCTGTTCTCTGTGGGGGCTGTGGTGTGCGGCTGTGCTTGAGGTAATGAGACTTGATGAAAACCTCTTGTTACTGTGGCAAGATTTCTTCCTTCTCTGTGTTTAAGAAAGGGGGGGGGGAGAAAAGAAAAAGTGACAGACCCCGCTGGGTATGTTAATATATTTTTAATGGCTTGCATGTGGCTAGCTGAAGACTTATTTGTCCAGCCTGTGAGAGAAGTGGAGCAGCATGTTATTCTTGTGCACCTTTGCCTGATGTTAGCTAGGAGTTGAAATGGGAGAGAGTGAGGGTTGAGTGAAAATTTCACAG
This sequence comes from Balearica regulorum gibbericeps, assembly GCF_011004875.1. Lineage (NCBI taxonomy): Eukaryota > Metazoa > Chordata > Aves > Gruiformes > Gruidae > Balearica > Balearica regulorum. The sequence continues at coordinate 55,434,584 of NC_046184.1, forward strand.
AAATCCTGATGATACAAATGAAATCTGCTGGAGATGGAGGGGGGTTGACAGGGAGAGGAAGAAGATTGGATCCCAGATACCTCCTCCCCTCCCCCTCCTCAAATCTTCTTCTTTTTCTGGAATATTCCACCGTCTGCGATCATCAAGAGAGCTACTGTCTCTGACTGTGGTATTTCTGCGAGTGGTGAGGGGAGAAATTTTTCTGAAATAATTGCTGTATTTCTGACGATAAAGAAAAGGGTTTACGCTACAGCGGTGAGCTGGGGAGGGGAGGGAGCTGGCGGGGCTGCAGAGGGAGTAGCGGTATGGGGGGGGACAGACACTGGGCATTTTCCCCTTCCAGCCTTAACGTGCTAGTTAAGCTGCAGGCAGGATGAGGCTGGTGGTCCGAGCCGACTCCGCGGGGCAATGGGGATTTTTGCTGCTTTCCTGTTCCAAACATGTGCAAAGCATCACAGGGGCTGGGGGGCAGCTGGGCTGGGGCAGCTGTGGGTCCACAGGGTCAGGAGCCCAGTGGCCGTGGCTGCAGTGCTGGGCAGCTGGTTGGAGCAGAGGTGTGCTTAGTGGAGCCGTGAGGAGGAACATAGACGAGGAGAGCAAGAGCTACTGGCGAAGAATTAGTGCTGCGTAGCCCTGGTGAGGGAGGGAGAGAGAGCAAACAGCCAGGAGCCTTGGTGCTGGCGCATGCTGATTAGATAGAGCAGCTGGGAGATGGCCCTGGTGACACATTGACAGGTTGGCTGAAGGGGTTATGGTATGAACGGGTATGATGGACCGAGGCCGCCCCCAGCAGCTCCTACCGCAGGAGGATTGGGGGAGCAGTGGTGGCTCTCTTCTGTCCTTGCACTCTTGTTCTTGCAAAATCCCAGTTGAGGGTGATGTAACCCTGGGGCAGGAAGCTCAGAAAATCAGGTGGACACTAAAAGAATGTTTTCCCTGGTACCAGCAACTTGTTCCTCAAGAAAGCTACTGTGCCAGCTCTGTATTTCCCCTGTATTCCGCAATGAGCTCAGCTCTCCATGTCTCCTCACAAGAAGTCTGTCCACCCAATGTTGAGCCCACATGGTTTAGGGGGCCTCCTGCAAGTGAGGAAGCCAATGCACGAGAAGCCTCTTCTTGTCAAGGCCATAAAAGCATGCCAGCATCTGTTGAGGCAGGTGTACGGCTGGGGTCACTGTTGGGAGGAGGTTGGGAAGTCGTTTTCTTGAGTCCCTGCCCAGTCCTGGAGTAGCATGCGTGAGAGTTGCCAACAGTCCTTGCCTGGCTTCTTGTTTCTGTCAAGTGACTGTGGTGCTGGAAAACGTCCTGCTGCAGCTGAATGCCCCTTCTTGGTGGCAACATCTCTGGGTGTTCCTGAGGTAGCATCCCAGCAGGGTCAAAGCTGTGTTTCTGTCTTTTTTGGGGAGAAAATGAAATGTCTATTTAATTTTGGAGTTGAAGAATGGTGCTAGACTGGCAACTCTAGGGACATCCTTTGTAGCCTGCCCCTGCCAACATACCAGATTGCTGTCTCCCAGCCAAACTGTCCCCTCTGATTTTTAACTAGCACAAAAACAGTTTGTGGGAGATTTCTCTGAGGACACTCTAAGTTTCTTTGTGTTACAGAAGACTGGAAGCACATATGGTGAGTTACCGATATCTAACTGAAAGGACGGCAACTTGTTAGCCTTCACTGACCGGATTGCTTGGCTGATCTGACCATACCCTTATTTAGATTTAAATTAACTTCCCGCTGATTTAGTAAAAATCAGTTTAGTAGTGAAGCAGGCAAATCAGGGACACATTTGTGTTCTGTATAAATCTGTCCACACACGGGTTTAATGCCATTTTACCCATCTGCTTAAAGTGCTTCAGCTTGCCTCTCCTGTGTGTGTTCCCCGTGCAGGCAAGCCCTAGTTTTAGGTGAGCGTCCACTGCTTTCTTAACCCAGTTTTCCAGCTGGGCTGAAGTTGCTGACGGCATCATGACTTATCCAAGAGCATGAGTGAATGTGAATTGGCACAAAATCAAAACCAGAGACCTACCAGGCTCCCAGTCCTGTAAATTCTGGGTTGTTGAAGCCCTACTTTGCTTGAGTAGCCAACAATAACAGTCAGCTAACACAGTCGTATAGTATTATTTTTACTGAGGCCTTTTCCACTGATAGTATGCTTATAAAACAACTGGAAGTTTTTGTTTGTCTCCTTAAGTGGGCTTTCTAGTGTCATATTCAGATTAAAGATGGCCCAAAGGGAATGTTTGTTTTACACTGGGCTTGTACCAGTTTCTCTCCCCACCTCCACCCCGCCATGGTGGATTTAAAAAATGGTTCAAATAATGATTCTGTCATCAAGCCTGATATATCTAAGGCTACAGTAAAGAGTAATGCGTGCTCTGTGTTTTGATTTTTTGGGGGGCTTAGTTAGAGAACTGCTGCTGAGGTATAATGGATGTTTCTGTGAGCTCTAATACTTTAATTGTAGGTAGGAGAGTTTTGACTCTACTGACTGTCTGCAGCTTAAAACAACTGAATAAATACAAGTCTTCGTATAGACAGTAGCAAAAGCAAGTGAAGACCAACTAGAATCTGACGTGGGCTGAGTAAAATTCCATTCCCTTTTAACGTCACAGCTTCCAGTTTCTCACTGTTTAGGAGGACATCATTTTCTTGGTCCACTGATTGTCAGAGTCTTTCAGCCAGAAAAAACTTTAATTGCTAGATGGGGAAGATGGGGGAGGTGAAGGAAATGGGCAGAATTTTTGTCTTGAGTTCTTTATGTAGTATGTTTTTAAAAATAAAATAAAATCCCAAACTAAAAAAAAAACAACCCCCAAAACCAACCACAGTCATATGCACCTGTCTATTCTTAATTTTAAAGATTATTTTAAGGTAATTTTTAGTAATCTCATGCCACAAGCCCCTTGCTGTAACATGCCTTCTGCTAAGATATATTGCCATAGCCTTGCTTTTCTGTAGGCTTTATGGGGAAAAAAAAAAGGCTGTACAACATGTTTTGCTTGCTTTCTAATTGTTTACTAAGGCAGAGCTGGAGACGTTGATTCGATTTCATAACAGGAAGCCATTGGGGAGGGTCTCAGAAGACCATGGAGTGTCTTGCTGATGTTGCACACAGGTAAAAGGTGGACATGTTATTTCTGGGAGGGGAAAGGAGTCTCCTGACTGCGGTGTTTAATTCCCTGATGCAGGAAGGGGAGCACACAGGGCTGGGGGAAGGTAGCTGAAGTGGGTGCCCATCGGAGTCCAACAAGGGTGTCCCAGTGAAGTGGCAGTGAGGTTTGGGTCAAAACCCCAGCTGGATGGCTGGGCCCAAAGAGTTGTGGTGAGTGGATTTACATCCAGTTGGCGGCTGGTCACAAGTGGTGTTCCACGGGGCCAGTTCTCTGTAATATCTTTATCAATGATCTGGACAAGAGGATCGAGTGCACCCTCAGTAAACGTGCAGATGACACCAAGCTGATGACAACACCAAGCCCTATGAGGAGGAGCTGAGGAAACTGGGGTTGTTTAGCCTGAAGAAAAGGAGGCTGAGGGGAGACCTTCTCGCTCTCTACAACTACCTGAAAGGAGGTTGTAGCCAGGTGGGTGTTGGTCTCTTCTCCCAAGTAACAAGCAATAGAAGAAGAGGAAATGACCTCAAGTTGCACCAGGGCAGGGTTAGATTGGATATTAGGAAAAATTTCTTCACTGAACGAGTTGTCAAGCACTGGAATAGGCTGCCCAGGGAAGTGGTTGAGTCGCCATCCCTGGAGGTATTTAAAAGATCTGTAGATGTGACACTTAGGGACATGGTTTAGGGGTGGATTTGGCCGTGCTAGGTAATGGTTGGACTTGATCTTAAAGGTCTTTTCCAACCTAAATGATTCTATGATTGTTCATTAATTTAATAATCCTTCACCCCAAGCTTGCCCCTGCATCTCTTCTCTCACTCCTGCTGGCCATTCCCCCTCCTTGGGAATCCGCAGTCCCGTTGGGAGTAGGGAATTGCAGCCTGTGACTGCACCCAGCAGCTCATGGTGGTGGTTGCGGCTGCTGCTAAATCAACCAAGTGAGCACCTGCTGTCTCCCCGCTAAGGGAACTGAGCAGCTAGCTATTTGTTGTTAAAGTGACATTGTCAAAATAAAAATCCTATTTTAAGCAGGCTCTTCCTTGCATTTCTGCATAATGCACTGGGCTATTAAAGTAAATGAAATTTAAGAAATTGCATTGGTCTCCCATTTGTAGCCAGAGGGGATGGCCTTGAGCATCAGGTATGAATTACCTACGCGTCCTGGAACCACTACTTTGAATCCCAGTAGGCTTGACTTAGCCCTGTGTGCTGAGGTCGATAAATTGACTTCCATGCAGCTTATTATGTGGGGCTCTTTCAGATGTGACCTTATTAAAACCTGGAGTCTTCTCTGGACGTTAACAATCCCATGGCTGTTTCCCTAAGTATAGGGGAGGGTGTTGCTGCAGTGTCCTTGACAAAATCTGTTCTTCCCCAAAATCTCCACTGAGAGGGGCACGTGCCAGTCGTTCACCAAGCCTGAGGCTGCAGCATGTTGCTGAGTGAACAGATTCTTCTGTGAGGGGCATCAAAAGCAGATATCCACCTCACACTAGTGTAAGGGCTAAGGCTACTAGCAGGGAGGCTCTTCCCTTAACGGATAGTTGTGTACTGCACTTGATTACATTGTATTGTTGGTGAGATTTCTGTTTTTCATTAAAAAAAAAAAAATTAAAAATCCCAGCTCTATCTAGCCAGCTGTTGTATCATTTCATAACCTCAGACTGTTTCCTTCCCTCCTCCTGACCTATCAGTTCGTTTTTGTAGTGCCCTCGGAGCCGCCGCGTTCTCTGTCTCCTCTTGAACTTCCTACCCCCATTCTTCATATGCTTGGCCACAAGTCAACATCGAAACGCCTGTGTGCTCAGATGGGAGTTTAAAACTGCTATGAGATATTTAATATGTGGAAGACAAAACTGACTTACCACAGACATGTGGGAGAGAGAAGGGAGTGACCCAGCATCCCAGGCTGAGGCTTGAGCTAGTGCCTGCTTTTTCCTCCCTTGCCTCCCAGCCTCCTGAGAAAGTTAAAGGTTTCTGCTAGACCGTCACATCTCTGTTCCTGCTTATCTTCCAGTGCTTTTTTTTTTTTTCCTGGCCGTTTTCATCCTTGCTCAGAGCAGCTTGGGTGGCACACAGGTAGAGAATGAGCCATTGTACCTGACACCGGTGCTTTTGTCAGGAGGGAAAGAGGAGCACCGTGGCTAGGGCACTGTCCCTGGCTTTGGTTCCCCTGTTAGATGCTCTGCTGTCTGCAAAATGGGGCTGTTGCAGCCCACAGGGTTGGTGGATGTGTGCGCTTACAGACTGCGAAGCTCTCGACAGCGGGAGGGGGGAAGGCCGGGGATCGACAGCTGCAGAGCTGCCCCTGCCCTGTAATAGCAAAGTGGAATTGGCACCGTGGGCTTTGCTGGGAAACAGAGGGTGAGATCTAATAAAAGATCAGTTTCTAATCTTCTGTTTTGGGGGAAACGCTGAGCAGCGGCAGAGGTGTTGGAGCTGCTGATCTACAGATTGCTGTGGCTTGTTTCACGTTATAATGATTTTCTACGAGCGTGCGTGTGTGTTAATGAAGGCTCAGTACAAATGAAGGTTCAGTACAAGCTGTTATTACTGGATGACAATTTCTTGGTTTCTTTCACAAGCAAGTGAATTTTCCCAATGTCCTGCCTCTCTGTATGCACATGCATGCACATGTGTGTGCACTTGGGGATCTTTCAGGATGGAAAGTGCAGTGGAAATGTAAAATACTATAATTATGTGCAGCGCTCATTTCTATTTTTGCTCTGCAGTCAGCTTGGCAAGTGGAACTCTGTGTCTGGGCAGTCTCATATCTGATCTGATCTATTTGTCTGTGCTTTTTTGCATTGTGGTTTACAGCCCTGCAATTGAAACCTTCAAGTTTACTTAAAGATGGAATGAGAGTGTGCTTCCATTGAGCTTTGTAAAGGCCATTTCTTCTAGTGCAAAATAATGGGCCTAAATGACTTGACAGTGCTCCTTTTAAATCCACCACTTGGTTCCTGAGGGGGCGGGGGTGAGAAGGTAATGTATAGGTCTTACAGGAATAAAGCCAGTGTTTTGTGCTCCCCTGCGGCTCTGCAGCAGTAGCTCACTGACTGACCCTATTAGCAGAGCCGTGCTGTCATTGCAGGCGAGTCCGGTGTGAGGATGGGGAACCGAACTAACCAAATAGCATGAAGTTAGGTGATGCGGTGAGGCTACAGCCGGGACTGACAAATGGGGAAAAAATGAAATGCTGGTGGGGAGGAAGGGATACTCCCTTATAGCTCAGTGGTAAAAAAGTATCCGAGTCTTTCCTTCTCTCCAGTTTCCTTTGAAGGTGCAGCCATGGAAATGACAGGTCCGAGGAGTTCTAGTGCGGGCAATGCCACGCAGTGCCGTAGAAAGGCAGGTGGGGGGTACCAGAGCTGTGCATTTCTCTCTGAGCTGCTCCTGAGCCCATGCACCAGCATCGCTCTTGGAGAAGTTGCAACTACTGCTGGAATGTCTTATGGATGAGAGGTAGAACCAAGGCCTTGATCAATTGATTGTTAAAGATCCCACCGCACTTTTCACGAGATGAGGGGACAATAACCTCGGTGTCCTGGCCAGATTCCAGTTCATTACTTTCTGCCTGTCTAAAATTTCCCCTTCCCCTCCCCCTGTCGTTTATCCTGGAGAAGTTATCATTCGCTTCCTCTCCTAATGACTCACGGGTAATGCTGCTGGCACACAACCGATGCTTTATTTCATCCTGGTGATGAAGGAGTGATCCCTGTGATTTGGGGTCTTTGGGCTGAAAGAGGTGCTATGGAAACACAAAGATGTTTGGAGTATACACATATATACAAAAGCGCTGTTGGTTACTGTTCCCTTCAGCTGCCGTTTCAGAACAGGTAAACAGGTTTTCCAGCTGCATCTTCCAGCTAAATCCAAATCATAAATGTGCGTGTGTGTCTTCAGTGTGTGTGTGTGTGCGCGCAAGCCTGTCTCTTCCCCCCCTTCCGTCTTGGAACAAGAAGAATGTGTCAAGCCCTCTGGCTGCAATCCAGGACTCTCCGTGGAACTATAAATCGACCCGTCAGGGAGGGGGAAAGAGATTAACGTTGGCCGTCTTCATTAGTGAGTCCCCAGAGGAAACTGGGTCTGCCATGAGCCGTGAATGAGACCAGCTGAGAGAGGAGGGGGAGAGTTTGCGGTTTTTATCACTGCCTCCAGAGACCCTGGAGGAGTGGAGGAAAAGAGTGTGATAGGGATGGGAGGATGTAAAATGAAGGAAGCCGGAGCTTTCCAGCACATCGCTCGCTCCCTCATTGGAGGGCAGGTAGCTGGTTGCTGCTCCTCCGCACCAATCCCTGACCCGTGAGCCCATGTGTGTGGCTGGAGTACTTGGCATGCTAATTGGGAGCAGAGAGGAGTGAGCCCAGTGGCAGTGCAATGCCCTGCCATGCTAAACAAGTGCCGGTAATTGCATTCAAGGTACTTTCATTATGTCAGATTTTTCACAGAACCAGAAAAGTGCATTTATCACGAGCAGCGTAATTCTTCCTGGGCATTGCTCAGGAGGTATGTGTGCTTAATACCCTGCCCCCCTCTCCCTCCCAGAAAGATGAAAGTAATTCTTGCCTATGTTTCATTCTCACTTGCACGCTGATTTTTACAAATAGCTTCTCTGAGCTTCAAAGAACAATCTCTTTCTTCCCTGCTCTGTTTATTGTATATGTTTGCACTGCAGGCTCATGCAAACACATGCATGCACTAATGCACACGTCTGCCAATTGTTTTTCCAGAGTGAAGGAGGGTATGGAGGCTGCAACTGTAGCTGGTAACGTTTCAGGTTCCCTTGTAAAGTCCCCAAGAGCCTGGATTGTGGTGGTGCTCCTACCAGTAAAATCTGGTTTAAGCTGGTAGTTGTCTCCCCCCCCCCCCCCCCCCCCCGCTTCTTGCAGTGAGTGACGCAGGCTCGACAGCTCCAGATAGTGATGCTCTTTATTCACGGAGCAAGCATCACACACGCATCGTGGCAATACCAGCAATGCGCGCACACCGCTCCTACCAGGGTACCTAGCCATGACCTGAGGGGACCGGGGAGAGGGAGGCTTCTTGTCTGCCCGTGTGGTCCTTGTCGCCTCTGTAGCATGACAACAAGAGAACCAATTAGTGTCAGTTGTGGTGGCGGTTCACTGATGGGGACACGGACCCGGCAAAGATGTGAACTGAGACATCATATGTCTTCCCACTCTGCCTCCCCGCGGGTCTCTGGGGTGGGGGAGTTGCACTTGGGAGCAAGGTTGCTCCTGGGAAATACAGCCGGTGCTGGCAGCCACTCTGCTCACTGGAGGTGTGAGACACCTTTGCAGGCGGTTGCAGTTCCCGATCTGCCTGGCACAGATCTCTGCTAAAACTTGTTGTCCTCTTCTCCCTCCCCTCCTCACTGCTGCGTTTTTGTTCTCTTTGCTGTTTTCCCCTTAGACAACTTACTGCCCTCAATACGTGCACAGCTTCCCTTCTCTGCTCTACCTTGATATCCGCAGTCCTTTGTAACATACAGTGCAAGGCTTCTCCTTTGCCTTTACGTGCCCCACCGGTGCGCAGACACCTCTGCTGTGGAATCTGTCAGCTTCTTGAAATTGTTTTCTAACTAGCACTTGCAACACAGCCATGACTTGTGGTTCTAGGCAGTTAATATTTACCAAGTTAAATGATGCTCCTTGGTAGTAAGTAAAAGTAATAATCCATTTTTCTGATATTGATAAATTTTTTTTAATGTTTTGTTTTGTAAAGACCAACCCATAGCTTATAGGTCCCTAGCTTCAGGTGTTTGCAGGCAGAACTGGAAAAACAACTAGTAATATTTGGAGTAGAAATGTGGGCAGGAAGGAGAACAGAAAGCTGGGGGAAAGGAGCTGCTGTTGACGTGAAAGGAGAGTACTACTGGTGCTAAAAAGTGGCATTTCAGGTGAGTCAGCCCCAGAGTTGGTCTAAAAGCCTGGAATCCTGCTGGTTCCTAGTTCTCTTTTACACCTCTCACTGTTCCCAGCTGAGGAGCACGCGCTGATGTTTTGCTATACCTTGGAAGGAGAAGAAATAAATGATGATGAGTAGAAGGGTAACTGCACTATGGTCTGTCATAATGCAATACCAGCTATGGTGTCACTAATGAACAAGCTGATGGATGAGTTATTTACTCCACAGTCCAGAGGGAAGAGGCCACCTTTGCTGACACCCACCTCTGAGCAGAGTGAGGGCTCTGCATTGAGAGCAGTACTGTCATCTGCAGCTGCAAAATCCCTCTTTTCCTGGTGCAGCTGGATGCCCTTTGGAAACCTCCAGTTCAAGCCTGATCCTGCTTAGCTTGTGGTGTGGCCTGAGGTGGTTCTGTCTGCCGAGGCAACCCGCTGCCAGCCGGGGTGGAGGTCTCTGCTCCTGGGGGACCTCTGTCCTGGTGGGAGATTGGAGGAGGGAGAAGGGGAATGCAGCCTGCTGTGGGGGAGAAGTGCTGCTGTAGATTAAAGCAGCTGCTAAGGGACTACTCCAGTGAAGCTTGAAATCAGATTGTTTGACAAACATCATGTTAGAAGCACCTGGCTGGTTCTGTTTGCCCCACAGCTGCCTACCTCAGAGAGAAAACAAGGATTTTAACTGCTCCAGAATTGCTTTACTCTTCCCTCTTCCCTTCCCTCGCTATGCCCCAGAGGGCAGATTGCCTGCCTGCAGTGAGCCACGGGTGTGTGCTGGAGATGGAGGGTGGTAGGCGGCTTTGGAAACCCCTCACCCTGATGGCATCCCCCTGTCTGAGAGACAGAGAGCTTATGGAGAGGTGGGTTTGTTTGGTGTGATTTTATTTTTTTTTCTTCCAGCTCTGATTTTTGTTCTGCCTCATTTGCATATTGTGTTTTTTTTTCCAAGCCTCTGCATCTCCTTTTTTCTTTTTTTTTTTTCTTTTAATTCTCTTCTCTCTGCTAAAGATTGCTCCCTAACTCTCAAATGTCCCTCCCCCGCCTCACTCCCCCCCACTGCATTTTTCTTTCATCCTTTGTTCTTGATTGCTTGTGCCCGGGAGCAAAGAAAGGAAAAGGAAAGGATACCATCTCTCTGTGAAATACAGGAGAGAGAGAAAGGCGGGCAGGCAAAGTTGTCAGCCTGGCAGAGCGAGACTGAATCCATCTCAGGAACGCGTGGTGTGCCTTGAACACATGGGATTCACCTCCTCCATTATGCTTGCCATGCCATGCCATGTGGCTCTGGTCCTGCCAGCCCTGGATGGGACTTCCCTGCAGAAATGTTGCTTTTGGTGTCTGCTGCCACTGAGGAATGAAACAGGGATCAGGGATGGACCAAAACCACCTACCTGCCCTGTCAGCCTAGGTTATTAGCAGGGCCCCGTGCATGGTCCCCTCCCAGTCCTGGTCCGCTGTGAATCCGCCGTGTCTCTCTCACACAGGAGTGTAGATAATCATCTGAAATGTGTGCGCATGCTGGCTGATACATCACATCTTTCCTTCCATCTCCTCTCCCCCTGCATCAGCAGCACTGCCATAATCTCTCAAAATCAACAGGCCATTACAGTCTGATGTAACTCAATGAGTACTCCGAGACAGAAATCCTGCAGTGTACTTAAAAATCCTAATGTAGAAACACAGCGCTGTCCTGCATTCTCCCTCCACCTCGTTTCCTGGTTTCTAGTGTAAAATCAGCATTGTTCTGTGTCTGCACCTAGGGGTTTTTGGCAGAGTGGATTGCTAGGCTTCAACTAGCCTTTTAGTCTCTTTCAGCTCCCAGAATCTCAAATATAGAGTCTGCTCTCTTCCTCCCACCCCAACCTTTTCCCCTTTTTTCCATTAGCTTTTTGGAGTGATGACTTTCAGCTCGTGCCTTGGGAGAGCGGAGGTTGCAGACCTTGCAGAGGCCCTCTGTTTTGTCTGCCTTTACCCGTCTGGCCTGTCCCTCGCCGGTGGAACACGTGCTTCTGTTGATTAGACCCTGTGGGTGGGCAGTTCAGGTGAAGATGGGCCATGCTGGGTTTTGCGCAGCAGAAATGTCTTTCTGCTGTTTGCTTTGTTTCCCTAGAAAAGCTTTATCTTAGATGTAGCCCTACACTTCAATCCTTCTTCTTAGTCCCTACCCCCAAGTTTTCATCATAAGCCACGTTTCTGCCCGAGAGGACTGTGATCTGTAAGCCTTATTGGGAAGGAGCATCTGCTCTCCTGATATTTGCAGGTTATTCCTGTTTCTTATAGGACTTTTTAGCATCTGAGACCTAGGTTGCAGGTTGATGCAATGGGCTAGCCCAAACTTCGATGTCATATCCCATATCTTATTATGTAAGATAAACATGAATGATGGACAAAATTGAGGAAAATGCTTGCTGTATGAATCACATCTACTGTCAACAGTTCTTCCAAGCCTCTTGCTGGGAGAACCGGGGTATCACGATTTGCGTGTTGCTGCTCTGTCAGTGATGAGATCCTGTTAGTTCTCCTTCCTGACCTGGCCTGAGAAGGAGCATAAGTGAGTTGCCTGAGGTGGGATTCCGAGACTGGCTGCCAGAAGATACTGTACCCCATAGCTCCTCTCCAGCCTGCCTGAGGCCTGAAGACAGGCGCTGAGCTGCTTATCAAAACTTGTAAGGTAAGCTACATCCTGAGATGTAGAGAAAGCAGTTGGTTTTGCTGTCTAGGATCCCATCCATGATGCTGGTGGCTTGGTCCCCTTCAAGAGCCTACAGGAAAGATGGGGAGGGACTGTTTGTCAGGGAGTGTAGTGATAGGACAAGGGGTTTAAACTAAACCAGGGTAGATTTAGATTAGATGTTAGAAAGAAATTCCTTACTGTGAGGGTGGTGAGGCACTGGAACAGGTTGCCCAGAGAGGTTGTGGAGGCCTCATCCCTGGAAGCGTTCAAGGCCAGGTTGGATGGGGCTTTGGGCAACCTGATCTAGTGGAGGGTGCCCCTGCCTATGGCAGGGGGGTTGGGACTAGATGATCTTTGAGGTCCCTTCCAACCCAAACCATTCTATGATTCTGTGGTCCACTGATGTTGACTGTTAGCAGGCAGATGACCAATACAAATGAGCTGGCAGAGATGCATGATTTTCGTTAGCTGTCAAAGAGATGAACAATTAGCAGAGTCTCTTACCTCTTCTGCCTCTAGGCCTAATCCAAAACTCTCCTCTATGGCAAGAGTGAAAATGGCAGATTAGTGGTGAAGTCTCTGGTTCAAAGGAACCATTTGGGGTTCTTGCCAGTAGCAAAAGCATCTGTTTTAACCTGGTAGTTCACCACCCAAAACTTTATGGGATGGGTGCTTGGGTATCTCAGTGGAACTGAAGAAGCATGGTATTTGCTTTGTGCCCATGGTAGTGTAAGGTGCCAGAGGCACACCAGCACGCTGCTTGGACCACTGACCCATTTGGCCCAATATGCTCTCTTGGATGCTGGAGCTGAGACCAAGTGTTGGTTGGAAAGTGAGGAACAACTCCACTGTGGCTAGTTTGGAGGAACAAACCTGAGACAGAAGCTCCTTCTTTATGTCTCTGTCAGTCGGCTTTATTATACTTTGAAATGTGAGGGTCTGTACTACTTTATAACTGATTTCTTGTCTGATACCACTGTGGATGTTTTCATTATCCTTAGAAAAGTCTAATTGAATTAAGATACTGGCCATTTTTTCTGGACTGTCTAAGCAACTTTATCACTTCATGTGCATCTATCCTGTGGCTGCAGAGACTGTGATTTGGCAAGGCCTCCTCTAGGGTGGTGCCTGCATCTGAGAAACTTCAGTTGTCCCCCATGTCCAAGTATCAAGGGAGCCTCATGCCAGAACTGCAGGCACTGGCAATGAAGACAAGGGACCCCTCTATTCATGCTTATCCATACATCCAGCCAATGTGTTTTATAGCTTATCGTCCATTGGTCCCAGCGACAGCATTACAGCTGCTCAAGCAGCCTGAGCTTCCCTTTTCCTTTACTTTCCCTTCTCTTCACCCCCCCCCCCCCCTTGTACTCCTTTAGAGCAGCTTTTTCTCTGGCTTGCTATAAAATCTGTCCTCTGGTACAGAAAGCTTCTGTACAGCTGCATGACTCTGGAAAAGACTTGCTGACCATCTCTGTTTTGTCAGTTCTCTCTCACATTCCTCATTTCATCTGAAAACGCTCTTTTCCCTCTCTTGTTCCTCTTAATGTTTCTCTTCTCCTTCCGTTGTAGATAGGAGCGCTTGAGCCAGTTGGGAATATTGACTAAATGTGTTTTTTTCTCTTTTGGAAAGTGTTAGTTTAAACAGTAATAAGTGTCTAAGACACAGCATTTCATACAATTTTCACAGGCAAAGGAATGTGGTGTTGTCTGGCTGCCCAGAATATCCCCTAGCCTGCCGGCTTAAAGGCCCTCCTCTGAGCTACAGCAAGGCTTTGCACCCGACATGGTGGGCAGAGTGTTTTTTTGGTGGTTGTCCTTACTGAAAGAGATCTTCCCGGTCATGCTTGGGGACAACACAAGGGGATGGAGGGAGCACCAGGGGCTGCGTAAACCGGCTTTGTCACCAGCAGCCAGGATCCAGCTGTGCCTTTGGACCATCCTGTGAGGGGGGGGATGAGAGGCTTGTTTTGTTTTGTTTTGTTTCCTTAAAGCTTTGAAAAGGCAATCTACTGCAGCGTAATTAAGGCGTTCTTACATCTGTTTGACTTCAGAAGCCAGTGTGCGATAACTTTTTCCTGGAAAATGCCTTCAAAAGGTGTTAGAGGGTGAAAGGGCAGAATTGGGTGGCAAGTTATGACCCAGGTACTTCTTGCTATGATGCACTAAGTAATCGCTTGTCAAGCTGCAGGTTCATATTAAGTGGTACTGGCAGTGGCGTGGATGCGGTATCATTTACAACATGTGCAGCTCAGGGGAAGGAGAGAAGGTATGCCATAACGCTGGAGGGAAGGTGCTGGACAAGGACTCAACACGCCACGGTTCAAACCCAAGCTTGCCTCTGCTGACAGCATTGTTTAGCTTCTCTGCATCTCCAGAAGAGGATGCGACAGAGGGCTCCCCTTTGTAAGCTGTGGCTGTCTGACAGGGAAAGCAGGAATTAGGCTTGAACCCCTTCCGACTGAGCTGGGGGAAAGGAAGCAGATGGACAAACCCGAATGGAAGCAGGCTTGTGTTAAATCTGTACTGTTCATGATTTGGAGTTGAAATCTACGGCTCAGAGATGAGGCAGTATTGGGGTTTGGGTTGCAGGTTTCAGGGTGTTTGTAAGGGCATAGCTTTATGGTGGGCTGAAGCAGATACAGATCAGCATGGTTGCCAAACAGAACGGACCCAGTTGCCTCCCATGTTCCTTGTTACTGCTGCGAGTGTTCTGTGGTAAACTAACCTGGTAAAAACATCATTTTTCAGCCAGATCTGGTTGGGAGAATGTGCTGGGGGAGGGAGGGAGGGAAGAGGCAGGAGGGGCCCGATTGCCCCTCTCAGCAGAAGTAAGGACTTGGATTGTCTTGATGTGTTATCCAACAACTTGTTTTCAGCTTATTTAGATAACTGGACTGCCTCCACCCTTTGCCCTCTTCTGCTATCCCCATTTAATAGTATTTCCCAGCTTCACAAGGGTATGATGGGGGTATCGCAGGCTGTGATCAGATGCAACATGCATGTGTGTGTGTATACGTGTGTGAGAGGGAGACCTAAGATAATCATCTCCGCTGGCAAAACCTCTGCAGGGTAAGAAATGGCATTGGCAAGGGCTGCTGACGGGAGGGAGCTGGATGCCTTGGCACGGTCAGGTCTGCGCAGAGCTTTCCAATGCCTGGCCCGGTTGTGTTGTGCTGACCGTGCGTGACTCAGACGAGCGCTCGCCTTGGTGGCATTTCGCAGTTTGTCTGTAACACAATAGCGCCGGAGCGCTGCCGCCCATCAATTCTAAAACTAAAGGGGGTGGCAGCAGTGGGCAGAAACCTATTGATTCTGCTGTAAATCAGAAGGCTAAGGGAAAAATCCAGATTCCCAGGAAAATTGCAGGTCCGTCTCTCACCTGCTGCAGGCAGAAGAATCTTTCTGCCACCTCCTCTGGGCACGTGCAACATCAGTACTTAAATCTTTTGTGTACAGGCACAATTGATAGTCTGGGTTCTAAGATCAGTGCTAATTCTTTCCATATTTTGTGCAGGCAAATGATGGGATTTCAGCAGGGCTGAATTAGGTCTGATACCAATGCTAGAATGTTCACCCTTGCTTGAAAAGTAACCCCGAAGAGAAATGGGACAAGTGAGCTACTGGAGCTACTTTGAGCCGGTGTAGAAAGGAGGCAGAACTTGATGGCTCTGCTTTTGGGATTGATGCCTGTTTTTGCAGCAGAAGACAAAGATCTGTGCCGTAGGATTGCCCTTCTCCGTTTTCCAAGCAGTGGGCTCTGCCTTTGTGCCCCAGGGACCACCTGGCTTTGGGAGTGGAAAACCGGAGAATTTCCCTGGTGTCAGTCTGCGAAAGGAAACAGAGAGCTCCAGGGAGAGCAAAGGTGTTGCTCTGGGGTGGGATGTGACTGGATTAACATGGGACGGAGATGGGAGCCAGTGCCGGGGCTGGAGAACACAGTGGAGTTAGAGATTTGGGGGACGCAATGAATAGCTGGGCAGGAGATGGACAGATGGCGAGAGATCTTGGAGGAGGTCCCAAAATCGCCCTATTTAGTACATTTGGGAGAGTCATCACCCTTATCATGCATATGTTTTGGGAATGGGCCAGGGGAGGTTTCAACAGAATCAGAATCACAATCTCAATTTAAAAAAACCCCATAAACCCAAACAAAACCAGACTCATTATTTTGGGGTCATTTTTATATGCATCGAGAAGCTTTTTTTAAAAAAATAAAAATCTGTTAACTGTTAATACCTCTTGGTTTTCTTACCCTTCCATTCTAAGAGAGAATCTTTGCCAGGCTGTGGTTCAAGTATGAACAGGAGTTTCACATAGATGCAGGACAGATGTAGAGGCAACCTGGGAAAAGTGGAATGGCAGGAAATTATGTTGCTCACAACTGAAATGCTCAGCACAGCCAAAGCACTTGAGCTAGTGAACCTTTTTTACAGCACGTGTTGCCCCTGTGCCATAGATTGTTAATTTTTTTTACTGGGAGCAGATGGAGAAAACCTCTGGGGATGGGATATTTCTCCTGTGACTGGAGAAGAGCCTGCGCACACTCCAGAGAGAGGAGAGTCACACCTCTTGCTTTGCGTACGTCTGGCTTAGCAGGAAAGCTCCATAGGATCATGGCTATACTGAATCCGTGTTTGCTTAAGGTGCTGAGGGATGCTGAGGTCAGACAAGCTTCCTCTGCTGCAGCGGGGAACTGCTATAATAACTGCTGTTACGGGCCACACAGCGATGAGATATTTATTAGGCTAATGAGCAAATTATAATTCAGAGCTTCAGGATGAACAAAAAAAGAAATGTATGTTAGCTCCCAACTGGTAATGGTTGTAGGATCAGAGTCGCAGAACTCTTGAATTTCAAAGTTTTCCCAAGTGACCAGCACTTGGATGAGATGCAGCTATATACTTGTATGTGGTTATATTCTTCAATTTAGAAATGTATGTGTGCACTGCGGTCACAATATAGAGAACGAGGGAAAAAGCAACCTTACCTCATTTCCTGCCTTTTTCTATGTGAATTCTCATTCATAAAGCACAGAGAAAGGATATTTTTGTACAGTGTTTCCTAGGGGGATTCCCCCCCCCGCCCCACTAAAAGAAAATGCAGAAAACTTTGCTCATGCACTCAAATGCAGCTGTGTTTGGTTTGTGGTGTAGAGGTCTAAATGTGCATTAGGACATGACCTGCCTAGTGTACCTGTTTTGTATCACCTCCGTACACAGAGGGGGATTTTGTGTAAACTATATCGACCTGCTGTCCAAAGGCAGTTTTGGATTACAGTTTATCTGGGCTGGGTTCAAATGGCGGCCTCAAGGAGAAACACTCTTTAATCATTTGAGTTGGATGCTGCCTGAGTTTTGGAATCTTGCAAATATGTTGGCATTTATGTAACAAAAACAAACTTTAAGAGTGTTTCTTTTCCTGGAGGAACTCTTGACTTCATAAGCTTTTATTGTGAGCTGGTTGTTAGGACTGAGAATTTGCCACTGACTCCCTCTCCCCACCCCAAAACAAACAAATAAATAGAACCATATGTAGTTGACTTCATCCTCCAAACAGCTTCTTAGGCTACTTCCCTATGAAATCAGCAGCTTTTTTCTTTTTCCTTTCAAGTTTTGAGACATGCCAGGCCACTGTAGGCTGTGCGGAGAAGGAAGATGTTAGCCCTAGCAATGACTCTGAAGTCAGCTGTCAGCTCTATCCAAAGTATCAGTCAATTTCCCATAGCTAAACTCACTGCAACATGTTTTTCTTGCCTCATTCCCTGTGTGAAGTGAGCTGCTGTAGCAAAGGGGTTTTAAAGACATTCTTTGTTGTTTGTTTGTTTTTTTCCAAAATAGAAACATTTAATCATCTTTTTAATCATACTTCTCCGTGTGCAGCCAACAGACATTATTTTTTGCAGTGACTGTTTCTGGTTTAGACTCTGCATAAATCTGTTTTGATTTGTCAATGGTGCAATCCAGTTCTAGACAATGAAGTGACCCTAGTACGGATCAGCTTGATCCTGTGTTTTATTCCAGCCCTTACTACTGACTTCCCATGTGGTCTTTGCTCAGTCACTTATAAATGTATCTTTTATTTCTGATAGCTTTGAAATCAGGGTAGCTCCTGGGAAACTCTCAAAGGTTTTGTGGCTGTTTAATTCAATTGGTATTGGTAGAGCGTGCACTGGATCCTAATATTAGAGGAGGAGGGAAGCACCCCGTGACCCAGCAGAATTAGGGTGAGAGAATGAAGGGATAGAAAGCAACCAGTGATGGGGGGGAAAAAAAAAAAAAAAAAGGAAGAGGAAGTTCAGACCAAGGTGTGCCAGGGGGAAGCTGGTGTTGAGCTGCAGGGAATGTGGAGGATTATGCAAAAGGGTGAGAGGAAAGGAGATGCTGCAGCTCAAAGAAGGAAGGGAAGTGGAGCACAAATGAAAGCAGTCGTTTGGAGAAAGGTGTGTTGAGTCAAAGAGTTGGAAGAAAGAAAAGGGGGAGGAAGTAAGGAAAAAGGTTTGTTCAGGTCAGTTGGCTTTATAGATTACATTTATTTGATTTTTTTACTTCTGAGGCATTGCCCTATGTTTCTATTGGGGCAAAATTATGCTTTCTTTTTTTTTTTTTTCTCAAGCATCTGACCACTGTGAGTTATCACATTAAATAATTTGGAGTAGGAAGACCTCTAAAATTTGCTCTTGAGGTCATACTGGTGTCTGATAGCACCCTCCTTTCCCTAGAAAATAGCCCTTGAACTCTTGAAAGCGTTAATGGCTTGACACAGTCTCCCGCCAATTTGTCCTGGTGGCTTTCAAATTGTTGTCCTGTGTTGTAGATGAGAACTTCCTAACACGTAAAGCATTTAAGAACATCCACAAAATAACTACAGAAAGATTCTTGTCTGTGGATTTTTTTTTCCTTTTACTCTTTAGGGAATAACGTGCCTGATTTAAAACTGTGCCCGATAACGCCTCTGGTTTTGTTTGTTTGGGTCTCAGTGGTGGTTGTCCTCTTTTCCCTACTGCCAGCTCTGCATGTGAGGAAGGAGTGGCGAGGAGTGGGGGTGCAGCGGGGATGGTTTGCAATGACTTGTTTCGGGAAGTAAGAGGAGCATGGCCAATGCTGGTCTGAAATGGGGGGCCTGGGGGTGCTGCTGTTCCTATTGTTCTGCTAGACCGTGTGGTTCAGCCACATAGCAGCTGATTTTCAAAATTATTGCTTAAAACTTCCCATTTTGAAAGACACAAATTTAAAAAATAATGAAATAAAATAAGAAACGTTAAAACTGGTACTTTAAAACTACCTGAAGATAGATGAATCAACTTACAAATATTTTTACTGGAAGAATTTTCATTTTCTCTCCCTGGACCAGTACGTTGAAGCATAACCTTTGGGTCTTGCAAAACTTCTGCAGTGACTAATTAGGCAGTGGAAAAGCAGAGAAATCACCTCACCTCTGACCACAGCACTAGTTAAAAAAGTTGTGGAAAATAGAGGCAACCACTGCAATCCCAGGCTATAAGAGGGGGTGGAGATAGCTGGGCTGTCTTCCCCAGAGCTCAGCTTGGTGGTACATTGACTGGCAGCACTCGTAACTGCTGCTTCCAAGATTAATAAGGCAGACAGATTTGTTCCTTAATGCACGATGGTCATCTGTAGGAGTTAAAAGAGACTTTCCAGGGTCCTGCTGCTGCCCATCGCCAGCGGTGCGGGATGGGGCAGGTGCCTTGCGCTGGTAGCGGTGTCGGGCAGCGGCCACCGGCGAGACACAGTGGGACGTGACAGTCCCGGGCAGGATGGACCAAAGGCCCCGCCAGATGCGGCAGCTCCCGTGTTGGGCTTTTATCTCCTCCTTTGCTTTTGGCTCGTCTCCTTCAGATGGTGACAGCCCTGTGAAATCTTCCAGGAGCCGCAGCATTTGTCTCCCTTGAAACTTGGGGTGGCAGGGGACAGGGGGGAGAGGATTGGGGGTTTTTTTTCCCCTTGTTTCAGGCTTTTATTTGCCTGGGCTTTTTCCCCTGGAGAGTGCAGAGCTCAGTAATATCAGGCTGGTTTTTGCCTTCAAGAAATTCTTATGAAATGATCAGAGGATTTGAGGGTCTGTGAGATGCTTCTGTATTTTGAGTCCTAATCACTTAGGTGAAAAAGAATAAGTAAATTATATATTGAACCGCTAACTGGTGCTGAGGCCTGGTGGTTTCCATGGCAACCGGGCTGGAAATAGCTGCCTGTGACGTCACCAGCACGGCACAGGTAGAGTCGCATCCCGCCGCTGTTTCCCCCTGAAGAAGTGAGCGCGGCGGGCGCAAACACCTTGACATTGCAATTAACATATGCAAATATCCCAGCCACCCCAGGGGTACCTGTCCATTGCCAAGGTACACTGAGTTCACCGCGTGCATGGCAGAAATGTCCGGGCCCTCTTGCAGGTACTGAGGGAGGCTGGATCCCCCCCCCTGCCCCACCTGCCCTCTCCGCATTGCCCATGTTGGGGTGCGGAGCCGTGAGGTGAAGCCTTTCAGCCCCACGTCCAGGTTGGGGGGCTCAGGTCTTCTCCTCCGGTGCTCGGTGATGCCCCAGTTGCCCGAGTTGCTCCTCTAATTCATCTTGCAGCTGCAGTGTTGCACGTGTGAGGGGAGAGATTTCTAAACAGCTCGGCTTGGACACCATTTCTTCTTTCTGGAGATGGATAATAAACCTGGTAGGTTTGCTTTTGGTCTTTCTTTTTTTTTTTAATTTGGTTGGTGTGTTTTGTTTTGTTTTGTTGTTTTCTGGTGGATTTGAGGGGTTTTTTCCCTTTATCTTTGAGAAGCCAGGAATGTAAACTCTGGTCTTTTCTGGCATTGCTGAAGGACAAGTGGGAGGTGTAAATGAGTCTATGAATGTGAACATTTAAAACCTTAATTGAAGGGGTGAATGTGGTGAATCTTTAACAAAGGCCTTCTCTACTAAAAATATTAATTACTTGTTGAAGTAAATACATTTTAAGCAAACCAAACAACCAGCCTGATTCAGCATGGTTATTTCATTATCCTCATAGAGTCAAGGATGGAGGTTCTGCCTGAAGCCTCTTGCGCTGCACTGTACTGTAGGCACAGGTGTGTCACACTCCTGTGTGACAGAGACCGTCCCACACTGGAGCCTGGGTAGACAATGGCAAGGTGGAAGCAAAGAGTAAGTCGCTATTCAGCTCTGAAACTGAATATCCTTTAGCCAGCAACAACAAAAACCCCACCCCACTGATCTGATCACTTAGCTCTACACATGATCAAAACACAGTAGATGTGATACTTTCCTTCCGTGTTTTTTCTGGTGTTTGTGTTCAATTTAGTTTTAGCTGTCCTGAGTGATTGCATTTCCAATGTTTTCCTGAGAAGATGAGACCATATGCCTCCCTGTTAAGGTGATTTGTCCTCTTTTCCCTGTATGACAACAGGCCTATGTTTTTCCTGTTTTGGTTTCCACTGGACCTGAGCGGAGTCCAGGTAGTGTTGAGCAGTCCCCTTTTTTGTTTGTGCCTGTCAGAGGTTTGTAGACAGTTCATTTCCCAGCTCATTCGCCATTGCTTTGCAAGCTCTCATGTTTAGTCTTGTGTTTGTAGATTGATTTCCAGTTCTTGGTAATGTACTTGTTGCTCTTCTGCAACCCTCTATTTTGTCATGACTTTTTTTGAGCAGATTTAGCTCAGAATTAAATATCAGCTGTCAGGTATGGTTGCAACCAAAGCAATTTGAGGCTTGCCGGCTCTAGATACTGCTAATAATACTGCAAGCACGTGCAGCAAGCGCAGCTATTTGCTTGCAGCAGTGCCCACCTGTACATAGAAGCAGTGCTGCTACTACAGTCTTCTCCAGGAGACTGCCCACTGATGCATCCTGCATCTCCTATGCCTGCATCATTGCTGAGCAGAAAATGCTGCTCTTCCAGTTGTGATGGCTGGCTCTCTCAGGAAGGGTCTCATACTGTCTCTTCCCTTTGGTCAAAATAGATGCAGTCTGGGTGATGCTTTACATTTAGATGTAAATGCTTATCTGTCATAAAAACATACAGTGTTTATAATGAGAAAAATGACAGAGGGCAATGGATGGGGAGTTTTATTAGGTGCCGTGGCTCACTGAGTGTTGTTTGCAGATAGTGGTGCTGCATGGACCACCTATTATGCTTCACAGGCCAGCAGTGACCTGTGGACCACAGGCTGGGTGATGCTGTTCTAGGGCCTTATCTGTACTAGGAAAAGGAAGACAAATGATGCATAGTTTATCGTCTCATTGTAAAGCTAAATGACATTGTGGGGTGTTGTTTTTTTGTTTTGATTTGGTTTTGGTTTTTAATATCAGGAGTTGATTCTTGAGTGTGCTGCAGCTGTGTTTCTGCTGCCAGAGCTGAAATAACTGCCCTGATTTCGTTAGTGTAGATGCAGATAAATGTACATGGAACTACAGATGACTCCTACCTTTATCATGTACCTCTTTTTGGAAGCATCTCCAAGTATTAGTAGCTCCTTTTTCCTTCTTTGGATGGACTGCTTTGAATTGTTCATATTGTGGCTTCCGAGGGTTTTTTCTTCAATACTTGGCTTGGTTTGTAGGCAGTGCCACCAAGAAGTGAATAGGTATGAATATTAAAAATATGAAGATCTCTAAAACCTTACTGACAAAAGGGAAACCTTGCAATGCATTTCACTGCTGCCATCCCTATTTAGCTCTGCTACCGCTAGTCATGAGGCAGAGGCTCATTAGAGGTAACCGGAATTTAGAAAAACTGAATACCTACCCCTCATGACTCCTGAGTAGTTGTGAAAACCTGGTCTTTGTTTAGGCACCTTAGTGTTAGCTGAGCTTTTAGAAGATGCTTTCTGTGTTTATACCTGCAGTGGTCAGGTATGGTATGATGCTGTGAAGAACTACAATCAGCAATTCTGACTGATCAGCAGTAGGTACCTACCGCTACTGACACTTGTAGCGTTCCTCAGGGTTTTCTAACACCTCCTATGTTCTACGTGTTTGTCTTCAGAAGGTGAAATCTTTGGGCCAAAAATGGACACAGTTTTGTTGTACGGATATATTGACAGGATGAGAAAGAATGGCACTGCTGAAGGTTCCCATGCGAGTCGTCGGCAAATGCATCTGTCAGAAGGATCTGGTGATGGGTATTAGGATAATGAGCCACAGGGAGGTGGACTATGACTTTTCACTCCTTGTCACCTCTACTTTTCTCCCAATTCACAAGGTCTTCACAAAAAGGAGAAGCTGTAACTACTGCTAGCTGCACAATATGTAGTTCTTGGTCTCTGCAGATGGTGCGTATAATACCTGTGCAGTGGTATTTCTTGGGAAGGGTGAAAGACAAGAAGACAGGGATTTATTGTCTTTTATGCCGAGGCTTGCTCAGGTCTCAGTGGCTGCAATCTCCAGAGTAAGGTGGTTTGCTTTTGAAGTTAGGATATCATCAGTGGGGCCTACTGGGGTGAACTGTCTGTGCACCCTAAAAAAATACCATTTTGTCTTTCCTCTGTCACGGGGTGGACAGGAAGGGGAACAGGACTGAGTGAGAGGGACAGAGGGTGGGTGGGGGACGAACTTCAAGGAATGAGTCTGGCGGCTGGAAGGAGTTGGGCCCCATTTAAAATGGCTGCCGCCGCATTCAAGGGGCCATTTTAAGTGCCTGTTCTTCTGCTCTCACTTAAGGGTGTAATTTGAATGAATGTGAAGCCAACAAAAATGTTAGATTCCAGTACAAATCTGTTCTGATTTGGGGATTCATCCGAGTCCCAACAATGCGTAAAGTACTGCGGGATGAGAGGTGATATATTGTGGAAATGTAAGATATGAATTTTATTACTGACTTGGCAGGGTGCTTTTCACATCACCATTCTGGTACAATTTTGATTAGATTTTTATGCTGAGCGTCGGAGAAACGCTGCTCGTGTGTACGTAATTCTCTCTCCCTTTTGTGCTTCTCTTCTCTGATAAGGAGAACTCCGTGCTGATGAAGGAGACAGGGTTGACAGTCCTTGCACTGTTAACGATACAGTTTAGACAATGCCAGTAAAAACTTCCTCTGCCAGCACGGAGGACGTGTGTTGACATGGAGCAGAGTGCTGCTAGCAGCAGGAGGATAGGTATGATTCTATGTCTTGCCCAATTCCTGACCTCTGCAAGAGTTCGGAAAGGTGATGGTAGTTTCCGTGATGTTGAAGCGTATGGGGACTTGTTCAATGGTCCTCAGTCCATGTGTTGCTCTCATTTGTCACAAATTGTTGTCTCGTAACGGATTTTGTTTACTCCCAGCATGTGCTGGCTCTGAACTAGCATTGAAAGCAGATAAAATTCATCTGCAGATGGAGTGCTGTCTGTTCTCTCACAGGTACTTGTTTTCATTAAATGGATAAGCATCAGGAAAATACCATTCTCTGTAGGCTACCTTACAAAGTCAGAGTTCCGGGGCAGTGGTAAATCTGTTGTGTATATTTATATTTATTTACACAACCCTTGTCTTTTGTATAGAGCTTTTTGATGCATGTATAGAGCATTGATGCATGTATTCTACCTTGCTTTGTGTCAAAACTGGTAGTGTCCCCATTTTATAGCCTCATAAAGAATTATATTGGGTGAATCAAGATGGTGCAGAAGGTCTGCATCAAAACAGAATTGAACCCAGACTTCTGGGATTCTCAGTTCAGTGTCCAATACCCAGGAACAATGAGGGAGAAGGGAGGATAGTTTTTGTGCTTATTTAAAAATATATATACATATGTTTGTGTTGAATCTGCTTCTAGAGATGAACGGCTTCAGTGTGACATTTTTCATTAGAATAGTTGTCTTGAGAAGGGGCTTAAAAGGATAAAAATGTAGTAGTTTGTTGCCCCTTCACCACAAACAGCATTGCAATCGTACTGCAGAAATGCATTTGGCTCATGGCATTTGGTGGAACCAAAAGGTTTGACTCTGATATTGGCAGAGCAAAATGTATGAACAGACGATTGCCAGCAAGTTGATTTACCACGATGAGATTATAAATTGTCATCTGGGCTGTAGTAGTTGACTCTGTAATCCTTCTTCATTGCAATAAGAAGTAAAACGTTTGCTTAAGCCATCAGGAGGTTGGTTGGTTCAGTGTTACTGTGACTCAGCTAGCAAATGGTAACTTGTTAGTCATGGTAACTCAATTGCTTTCTTCTGTGTTTGCATCTCTGGGACTGATTTTGGTGGGTAGCTGTTGTCAATGGAAGGCAAGTGAAAAGAAAAGCCTGGGAGTTACCTGGTGTGCTCACTCTCCTCACCGCTAGCCTGGACAGAAGCAAATCTGCCTGCAGAGCTGCTGGCTGCTTGGAGAAAAGAAACAGAAAAAGATTTGTCTGGGTCTAAGTTGCTGGCCTACTAAAGTAAATTTGTCACCCTTATCAGAGCTGTGAATTCTTATATTTAAAGTTTTGGCAGCAAATGGGCGAGGTTTAAGATGGTGTTATATGGGTTAGTAGTTCAGTTCCTACCCTCCCACAGCTGGAAGACTGACTCTTTGCAGCAAAGGTGGAGAACCTTTCCCTTGCTGAGAGCCAAAATGGCCTTTCGGGCAGCCACGCATTAGCCTGTACCTTTGCGTTATCCAGAAGTCAGGTCGCTCCAGCCTATGCAAAATGAACCCATGGACTGTGCTCAACCCCTGGGCTGCAGATCTTCTACCCGAGGTCTAAAACCTTTAATAGTCCACAATGAGGGCTGCCTCTCCAGGAGGAAACCTTGCTTGCAGTGTAAATCCACTATGCACTTAAGCTTGTTTATGCAGGGAAGTTAGCATGCAGTAAGCTGGGGTGTGAGTTTATGGCTCCCTAGCTGTTCTGGACTATCTTGTGTGGGCATTTTTCATACTCAATTAAGAGCTGGGCTGCTCGCTCCAGTGGCGTTGAGTAAGAGTGGCTACGGCCTGAGCTGGTGCATAGTGCATGGCGTGCTGTCCATTCAGAGCCTGGCTTATTGCTCCCTTCCCAGGGTGAACAAGCCCTCGGATAACTCCTGGTTTTTACAGGAGGCCCCACAGGATCAGAGCAGCAGCGAGGTGATGGGGTGGGACCGAGGGGCTGTGTGACCTGCAGGGCTGTGCGCACCACACCAGATGGAGCTGGGACGCGGCCGGCTTAAGCATGCCGTGCACAAGGCAGGAACATCGGTAATGCAAATGGAAAGCGCCTGCATGGGGAAGGGGCAGCGTCCCAGAGAGCGGAAGCAGGGGGAGCCGCCGGATCCCACTGGCTGCAGGTCGTGCCGGTGGGACTCTGCCTCTCCCCTGCCTTTGCACCGCGCTGGCCTCAGCAGAGCCCACCAGCAGGCCGCCGGCGCTCGGCAGAAGAAGGAGAGGAGGAAGCGCTTCCCGTGGTGGAGCACGAGCTGGCATCTGAGCAGCCTCACCTCTGCCCTGCCGGCTCTCGCCAGCCCTTCCTGGCTGCCTGCCGCCTCTTCCTGGCTGCCAGCCCCCTGCCCGCCGGCAGGCACCCCATCCCCTGCCCGGGCTGGGAGTGGGGAGGCGAGAGATGGGCTGTGGAGAGGACCAGCTCCCTCGAGCCACTGATCCGCCCCAGCAGAGCAGCCGGCCTCCCCACAGCTCCCCGTGTCAAGCGCGTGTTTAAGCTTGTGCTAGTCTCCTGGACACCTTCCCGGTGAGTTTTCCAGAGAATGACTACAGATGAAATGCAATTAGACACAGATGGACGGGGGGGTGGGGGAGGGGTGGGAGACGAGCCGAGTTTGAAAATGGGGGGGATGGGAGCGATTAATTGTGAGGCCGTGAGGCAGACCGGCGCATGTAAGAGAGAGATGTGCGCGAGGATCAGAGGTCCCCGCTGGGAGACGCTTGCTGGGCCGGGGCCGGGAACCTGAGGAGGTCTCTCTGCTCTCAACTGCTGCCGCCGCCGCTGTTGTGGTTGTTGGAGAGCCAGAGGGAAGCAGCAGGCGTGTCTCAGGGATGATTAATCATGTATGGCAGCAGTGAGGAAGGAGGACGCGGTGCACACACGGAGACCAGCACCTCCCCTACCCCTGCACGCCTTTGGCTTGCTGACAGCAATCTCTTCTGCTCTGAAATCCAGCCCCAGAGGAGGGCAGTCAGAGGGGGACGATGTTTCGCCTCAGCCAAGAGACAGCTCCTTACCTACCCGTCCTCCGGGAGCTTTGAGACTCAAGAAACTTAAATCTCCTGGGTCTAGGGAAGAATGAAAAAAATGTGAAAGTAGGGAGTTGAGCTAATCCAGGTGGGAGGAGAGGCAGACCTGACTGAAGGTTTAATTAGCGAGGAGCATGGAAAAAAATAAAAGTGGGTTTGGCAACAGCAGGCTGTGAGTGCTTCCCAGTTGGAGAGGTGGGGACAGGGCACAGAGCTGTCCAGATTGGGGCAGGTGTCCCTTTGCCTCAGGACTTGTCAGCTGCCTCTCCCTCCACACCCTGGCACGGCCTGAAAAAAAAAAATTAGGTTTAAACATAAGTTGGTTTCTGTTTGGGGGAAGGAGTTTAGTTTTAAGTGTCTGGGATTTGACTTCTTATTGCTTTGAAGAAAAGTCGAAGAACCAGAAACCTGCTTTTTTTGCATGTGTGCAATTTTTTTGAGAGGTCAGAGCCATGCACAAGGAGAGAACCAGAAGATGAGAACATCAAAAACTTCCAAAGTAGGGGGGACACAGTTAAACCAGGACCACTGGCAGGCTGGTAACTTTTAACCAGGCTTCCCAGTCTAATGGCCGTTACCTGTGCTGGTCTGCATGCACATTTTCCCTCAAAATTTCCCCTCGCAATTTCTCCTGCAAGTAGCTGAAAGTGTGCCCTTTTCTCTGCACCCCTCATCAAAGCTGAGGCAATATTCTTCCCACTGTCACTATAATTTACAGTGGATGATTGTCAAAGTGTTCATGCTTTTCCATCCTAACCTCAAAGACTCCCCTTTCGGGCTCTATAACAGTTCTTTGTGGGAGCTTTGGACTGAAGGAAGGTATTTGCTTATATTTTTCTGCCCCTTATTTCCTTCTGCTCAAGATTTGCTCAGACACCCTTAACTACAGTGCTATCTTCTGTCACTGACGTGGGATCTCTGGGCTAATTTTTGTAGGATTGTTTGGATGCACTGCCTTTATGTTTGTCCCTGCAAGAATGCTAGAGAGTGTTATTTAATGCTTATAAACAGCTCCACCTTTTCCATGTGCCACTTCCTCATGCAACGCAGAGCAGTGGCCAGAATCTGGAATGTACTTTCTTTATTTTCCTCCTTTTTTTGGTCTTAATTCTGCTAAGTGTAGCTAAGTAGTATTTCACAAAGCTAAATGTTGTCACAAAATAAGAGTAAGGCATACAAATGGTTCACAGGCAGAACTGGAGTGGGTCTCCGGACAGAATTAAGCTCGTTGCGAAATGTGTGCTGCAGAGCTATGGAAAGCTAGGGTACTGCTGATGAGGTTGGAGGTACCTTTGCAGGGCTGTTTTGGGATCCCTGGATTAAAAAAGAAAAGCAATGTAGTTTTCCAAGCAGAATTGAAACACGTTGGTGGCATCAGAAGCTGACAAAACCGAGAGCTGGAATAAATACTTAATGCTCCTCCCTGTGAGACCTCTGCTCACAGCCAGTAGTTATGGAAAACAGGACAAAACAGATGCGGATGCCCAAGCGAGTGAATAGTGCTCCTTTATTCATCGCCGTAGTGAAGCGAGGTGTTTTCCTCTCCTCACCAATTTGGCGAGCCTCCTTTGTGGTGTCGGTGGCCTGGAGTGGTGGCGGGAGG
Source organism: Balearica regulorum gibbericeps (assembly GCF_011004875.1). Taxonomy (NCBI): domain Eukaryota; kingdom Metazoa; phylum Chordata; class Aves; order Gruiformes; family Gruidae; genus Balearica; species Balearica regulorum. The sequence goes on from NC_046184.1 coordinate 55,463,009, forward strand.
AAGGTGCTGGAAGCAGCTGGCACACTGCACCCGCACCAGCCCAGCGGATCTAATTTGGGGATTTGGGCAGCGTAACGAGCTCCACCGCTGAGGCCGTGCGCAGGGATGTCTCTGCCTTGCCTGAAGGGACTGTCTACCTGTTTTGAATGTAGGTACCGAGAGCAGGTGGAGGGGCAGGAGGGCGTCCATCTGCTCGAGGCTGGTACAACATGGATGTTTTCATTCGGAGCTCTTCCTGAGATGGCTTTCTCTAAGGGCGAGTAGCAAAGGACAGGGCAGCTTGTCCTATGTTGCCTCTCCCGCGTCTACCATGGGGGTGATGGGAGCAGGGTCTTGTGCTAAGGCTTATCTTGCTGCATACATGATTGAAGAGAAAGGAAGAAAAACAGGGATGAGAGGACATAATTTGCTCACTCAGCTGGCGGATGGGCAGCGAGAGGAGTGTGTTGCTAATTAATGTGAACTATTGATCATGTTTGGACAGAGGTGATGCTGTGATGGGGAGCAGCATCCACCTTTGTGCCATTGGACCATCCAGGGGATTATTTCGTCCTTTTCCAGTCCAGGGCTTGTTTTGGCAAGCCCTCTGGCTTTGTGTTGCCCTTCAGCACTAGTGCCGGTGTCAGTGGTGGGGTCCCTGGCTCCCTGGGGACTGCAGCTTGCCAGAGTGGGGCAGGCAGGACTCCCCTCACCTCGGCACCTTGGGGATCACCCGGCCCCCTCCCCTGCCCGAGGATGCTTTCTGACAGTGTAAGGGGAGCTTTCGGAGGAGCTGGGGGCTGGCTGCCAGGCTGCCTTTAATTCCCCCAGCTGGCAAACAGGAGGCCTGTGTCGGTTGCCGGGGCAATGGCGGGAAGCTGTGTTAGTTTAATGAAGCATTGGGAAGGCTGCTGTTTATTTCAGGGGAGCGGGGGCTCTCTCGCCTGCCAGGATGCTCCCCTGGGGCGGAGGAGTGGCTGCCAAAGGGCTCCTAGGCCATGGCCGCCACGCTCTGCCCCCTTGACTGCCGCCCTCAGCCCTTCCTGGAGTGCGGAGGCTGGTGTTGGGCCATCCCTCCACACAACATGTCTGCCTGCTCCTCTTCCACCTGAGCGCAGTGTGTTTGGTGTCGTGCCCTCAAACTTGTCCTCCTCCAAAACTGCCTGCCCCTTCCCAGAAAAGCCCCCCCTGCCCCACACTTTTGTCGGAGGACCCAGTCCTCGCCCCACACAGGGCCCCTCCTTCCCTAGTGCCGGAATGCCGAGATGGATACCCCTTCGCATTCATTGCCCACCTAGGGTATGGCGGTTACCTGACTGGGGTGTCAAACTTACTCTTGGTTTAAGCAAATGAAGACTTGAAGCATCAATGTCGTCATAGTAAAGGTGACCTACAAAGGAGGGAGAGGAGATGAAGGGAGGGAGGGGGAAAGCCTTGTGTTTATGCCCCTTTTCCAGTGTCTCTTTATGATTTAAAAAGGACCGAATGTGGGACTTGGGCTTTTTTATCCTTCTTTGCTGCTTTTCTTCCCAGCCTGTTATTTTGAGTACAAAAGGATTTCTGGTCTTGTTTAACCTCTGGGGGGAGGGGGGATTTGATGGACAACTCGAGCACTAATAGGCTTATGACTATTCAGATAAAACTTCATTAACCAATTATTTAAAACAATAAGCCTTATTCAGACCTGTTAAAAATCAAGGGAGTGTAAATGGGTGTGAACAAACAAATATTAGGTGGAGAGGTTGTTTGAAAGTTCAGTAAGCCGTGTCCATTTCATACAAGGCTAAGAAAAAAGCCTCTCAGGCCACAGACCCGTGAATTTTCAGGAAAAAATGGCAAAATAAGACTATTGCCTTGCAAAGAAAAAAAAAAGCGTGTTTTCATACGTGAAAAGATAGATGTATCTGGTAAAGATGTACAAACAGAAATGCACCTGATTTTTTTCCCTTCTCCCCTCCCCCCCTTTTTTCTGGTTCCCATTTAAAATGCCGTATAAACAAACGCTGTCCTGGATGGTGCTTCCTCAGCTGGTGTAGCAGAGCCTCCCCTCGTCCTGCAGAAGCAGCTTTTCGCATCAGCCCTTGCAGGACCAAATTCACCCTCCCCAAAAAACAGCCTCACGTTACCCACCCCGCACCTGCTGGCGTGCCTGTGCCCGCTGTCGGGGCGGCAGCATCCCACGGGCATTTGCAGGTTGCCTGTGCCATCCCTGCCAGGTGGATGGAGGACAAGGAGCCCATCCCTCGGCATGAAGCCCACATCAGTCCAAACTCTGACCCCCTGTTGCTGGCCTCCCTCTCTGGCCCGTTTCTCTCTGTACGTGCGAGTCTCGCGCCCTGCGGACGGCCGGTAATTAAAAAACCTTGGAGGGGGATATTATTGAGTTAACAGTAGTTATTTGTCAGGCTGCTGGAGGGGGGGGGAGAGTGATCTATCCCCAGGGAAAGCTGCACTGACGAGGGGTGGGGGGGAGCAGGAGGGAGGAGGAAGTGGGGGCGAGATTGGCAGGTGACTGCCAGCTCCGACGAGATGACAGCGGCAGCAGCTCCGCCAGTCCCACTTGAACACTGCACTGCAGGTACTGGGTTAATGGGTGGGAAGTGGTGAAGAAGAATATCAGGGTGGGTGGCTGGAGGGGAGGGTGTTGGCGTGGGGGAGTTGATTTCTGCTAAACGCCAAGATAGAGATGACACTCTCTATATACATGTAATCATTAGACTTTTCATTCCCAAGAATATTTTCCTTCATATAATTTTTTAGAATGCAGAGAAAGCTTCCCCCAAAGCTGACAGTATTCTACCTACAATCACTTCCCTCTTGCCAATATTACCATGCTCTACAAAAATGGTCTGAAATGCTGTACTATTTTTGACCATTTCTTTAGGATATTTGTAGTGAAATTTTAATTTTTAAGGTGCTAGGAATAGGCTCCTCAGTCCTACATCATCTCCATGTAGCAAGGCCTTTTTACTGAACATGAGGCTGCATTACAATCTAAACCTCACAATTTTCTTGTTTGATGATACTGACTATCCAACTAGAAAATTCATGTATCCTCCTTTTGCAGGACTGGCAGGTTAGACCTAGACTGAAGTCCTGATTGACATCTGCAGACAGCATTCTTGCTCATGCTCTCTCTCTCTCCCCTGTGCTCGCATGCTCTCTCTCTTTTTTTTTTTTTTTCTTTTCCTCTTTTCCCTTTCGGAGGGCAAAACATCTATTTGCAAAGGGCTGAGGACATGCGCTGCACAGGGAGATAAAAGCAAAGAGCCCTCGTCCCATGTAAGAGTTCATAGATCTGTAACTCAGGGGGCTGGTGACAGGGTTTGGCAAGGGTGGAAATCTTTCTGTCTTTCCCCCTTCTCATATGTTTGAGTTTGAAAAACAAAAACAACTGGGGTTATCTCAGATGTGCAATAGCGAGGATTTAGATGTCAGCTTCACTATCAGCTTCATTCTTTGTGTACAAAGAGAGAAAGAGGATCACAGATTTGCACCTAAGCTACACAGCGCGATGCCTCGGTTTATCACGGAGGAGGAAGCCCATGCCTCTCCCCTTCCACTACAGCACAGTTAAGCCCCAAGGGCCTCAGGCAGGCGGTTCCTGGGTTGGAGTCCCGGCCTCCCCCTCCCTGCAGCAGGAGCCAAGTTTTAAGGAATCGGCCAAGAGTTCAAGGCACATGTGTGATCATAGACCCGCATGATAGGCAGCAAACAGAGGAAGCTTCCAAAATGTCTCTGTTCTAATGCGTGTCCCTCCCACCACCAAGAGCCCCCTGTAAAGCATTTAGCCATAAAATGTTGCCTTTTCTCTTTGACCTGCCTTGATTGTGGAGATGGCCACCTTTCCCTGTGTACCTGTGGTGTCACAGGTTTCAGTCCAGAGACTAGGGAAGATGTTCTGAGCTGTGAAAACAGCTGATGGGCTGGTCTATACATCCAAATTAACCTATGGCTCAGGTACCGTACTGGTGTGCTTATCAGAAACGCCTGCAACACAAGGGGCAAACTCCCTTTTATTTTCCAATGCTGACATAGGCATGCTGATTTATATCACACAGAGATACATATTTTGACTGCTTGACAAAGAAAATCATACCCACGACAGCTTCTTGTCACGCAAGTAATCCTACTAAATGGAAGCATGACCAGTGCCATCCGTTTTGAGGTGTTTTCTGCGTGGTGGCTGCCAGAGTCCTGGTGTGGCCGGTTTCAGGGAACTGTGTTTTAACCTGGCGACTGCCTGCAGTCTTTGCTGAACAGCACTAGGAGCATTGGGCATTTAGCAGCTTTGAAAATTACATCATAGGCATCTTAAATGGTACTTTTCAAGCATGCATTGGTTTTAAAGCTTAGCAGCTGGCCTTTTGGCCGTATATATAGATCACACACACTCTGAACTGCTTACTAGGAACAGCAGATATCTGAATTCAAAGAAAAACTACACTTTTCTCTCCTGCCTTCGTCCTCCCCTTTTCTGTTTTCCGTGTGGAACAAGGATCCCAGGGATGCACTTTCTGGTCCCTGACATGCAGCGAGACCTCAAGCTGGACCATGAACCTACTGGCCTGTTGTTTTTTCTGGGGGTAGAAGGGGCTCGCTGTGTAAAGCGCTACCTGTTCTTTGGATGCTTGCACTACAGCTTGCTGTATTTTCACTGTTACTGGCGTTGTGGCAGCAAGAGTTGAAACGCGTGCAGCCGTGCTAGGGGGCAAAGGGGGCTGGGGGAAGACACCAGCAGAAGACACAAACGAAACAATTAATAGGACTGAAATTTTGGGCAAGTCTCAGGGTAGCGGGAGCGGGTAACACAAAGCCAGCATTGGGAGCTCATTTTAATTTCAACCATCTTGTGCGTGTGTAGTTGGCTGTCTTTGTTTAAAGAACTTGGCCTTCAGGTAGATTTTATTTGGACAGCTTGCTTATCCAAAGAACATTAATGACTTTCCTTGAGGAGTTCCAGCCAGTACCTTTGCACCCCGGTTCTCCTCTAGCCCTGTTTTCTCTTTTCCATAATCTCCCAGCGCCCGGCAGCAAGCCTTTAGGGTACATGCGCAAGTGAAAAGAGCTTGAGTTGGGGAATTAATATTCCTGGAACATAACACCAGCAGCATGCACACGCTGAGGAGAATATTAGAGCTATTAGCGGTGGGAGTTTGGAGTGCATGCAATATCTAGATGGAGAATTCAGTGTGATTAATCTGCCTCTAAGCAGCAGCCTCCGGGCTCTGGGAATTCTGTGGCACGTTTGAAATCAGAACTTTTTTTAATTACCTTTCCGCATCAACAAAACAATTGCAGTTGTGTGAAAATAAGCCCATTCAGTCCCTGCCCTGTCTCCTTTTTTCTTTTTTCCTTTTCTTTTCTTTCTTCTTTTTGGATGAGACACGCTGCTGAAGCCCTGACTATTTGTGGTCCCAGCAGCTCTGACAGCACTTTGCACAAGTGCAGAGGGACTCAGCCTGGGAGCCTTGGCCGGCCTCCAAGTCAGGTAATTGCATCGTGGGCCAAGTTGGAGCAAGCCCGTGCTAGTCGGTGTGTGTCTTAGATTCCTTCCTCTTCCCCGCTTCTTTATTCCGCTTCCCAACAAACGCCCGTGCCTCCCTCTCCCCCCTTCACCTCCTCGCCTTGCTTGGCGTCCTGGCGCACCAGCAGCCATGTTGCCTCCCCACCATGGGCATGTTGAGAGAGATTCCCCTAGAGAGGAGGAGAGGGATAAACGCAGAGGTTTCCCTCATGCAGTCAGCAGGGTGGAATAAAACAATTAAAAAAGATGAAAGGAGATTCAGTCAGTATAAAAATGGTAGCAAAGTTGTGGCCAAACAAGGAGCAAGACTTGCTGAAGGATATGAGATCGGATGGGGACCTCCCTGCTTGGAATTCATACCTTTTCCCTCCCTCTCACGAGTGAAGACAGAAGGAGGATTTATTCCTTCCATTGCAGTCCGGTTTATTGCTGTACTGGCACGGAGAAGCCATAAAACAACAGGGGAAATCATCCCTGGTGCCATGGCTGTGCCAGGGCTTTAGCGATGCCCCAAGGCACTGGGATTGAGTTGGTGGGAGAATGGAGGCTTCAACCATGGAGAAGTTCCCACTTGGAAGAGCATCTCCTGGCCACCTGAGTTTTACACTGGAAGCACGTAGAGCCATCGGGGTACAAGAGTTTCCAACAAGCGCCTCTTGCCCCTGCCTGCTGCCAGGCTTCCAGCTGCGTGCTGCTAGCCCTCCAGGGCACCTCAGGCACTCGTTGGGTGCTCCCGCTGTCCGGCAGCGGCAAGCCAGGAACGTACCTGCCAGCCGGTTCATAGCAGGGATCTGGATCGTATCCTCCTCGCTTCTCGCTCGCTCCACGTACAGATTTCCCTCCTGCTGCACTGGCAGGTTGTGGGAAGGGCAGGCTGTGATGGCAGTGCTGTTTTCTCCTCCCTTCCAGGTCGGCGTGGCGGTGGGGAATGCTTTGCAGGTCTCAGTGAGGGCAGGGATGGAGGCTGGAAGGAGGAGTGGACACACTGTGAGGAGCACAAGCTGTGTCTGCCCTTTGGCTCTGCAGTTCAAATAACTTTATAACGTTGTCTGCAATTAGTACTGTTTAATTTTTTTAATTTTTTTTTTTTATTTATTTCACTTGGCTGTGGCTGTGCCCTTGGCTTATCCCTCTGAATTCTTGGCCTTCAGGCATGATTAGCACAGTGCAAGTGTTTGAGCTGCCTTGCTTCAAAAGGAGAAAAAAAATATTCCATTTTAAACACAAATAACAGATTTAATTGGAGGGGGGCTTATTTACCAACATGTTTGAGGTTGTGTTAAATTTTGAGAAATTGATATTAAAAAAAAGTCCTCCAGCTGAATAAACAAAAATCCCCAAGCCTTACAACTTTCCAGGTCACATAAAGCCAAAAGCTACTTAATAACCCTTTTTTTGCCTTTTAGGGTTTATTTCAGAAATGACCACAGAAGTCTGTATCATCAGCTTTTGCTCCCAGAGCAACATCCAAGCATTGCCTTGTATTGGGAGTACATCAAAGCCTCCTGGTCTTTCTCTCACCTACGCAGCCTCCCTGCCCCTCCCCAGGGCACGTAAAAACTAAAAATATGATAGGGAACCGAAAGCCTCACTTTTTAACCCTATTGCCTTGCTTAGGCCTCACAGACAACTCTCTTACCTTAAGCCTGACCTTTAATACCTCTTTTACTCCGGTTATAGTTTAAAAGTGGTTTCGGATCCTCAGGTGGGGGGAAAAAAACCCCAAAAGCATGCTGATTAGCATTACCTCAGCCTGGCCCGTGGCTCTCAGACCTCTGCCACAGAGCTTCGGTCGCACCATGCAGCCCCGCTTGCTCGGTGGCTCTCAGCACCTGCCTTCCCACTGCATCCCAGGTGCAACCTGCAGCATCCCCCTCTTTCGGCCCTTTCCCTTCCATCCCCCTCTGCCATCCCTCCTCCCAGAGCCTCTCTCATGGCCTCGATTTTCACCCCAGCACCTCGTCCCGCTCCAGCCCCGGTGGGTCCCGTGCGGACATGGCGAGTGGTTCTGTCCCAAAAGGGCTGCGGGAACCTGTGCTGTGCTGGAGGATGGAGCCTGGGCTGGCACTTGCTGTCTGTCCTGCCCAGACCACTTTTAAGAGGTATTTCTATCATGGGCACAAACTTTATTTGGGGGAAAAAAACCCCACATAAACCCCAAAAACCACAAGAAGAAGAGAGAGTATGTTTTATACAAAAAAAAAAAAAAAAAAAGCCATTTTCTTGGCCAGCCATTTCCTGAGTTCCCTTTGTTGCTACTGCAGATATGTGTTTGAATAAGAGCCTTTTCCCCTCCCCTCTCCTATTCCTCCCTGTTCTACCCTGCAGTGAAGTCACAATCCGGCGTTTGTGGGCTCTGTGTGATGTCAGAGACTGAGCCTTGTGACTTCACCGCCGGGCTCAGGCAGAAGGTGCAGACGGGGCTGAGAGAAGAGGAAAAAAAAAAAAAAAAGAAAAAAAAAAAAAAGAGCCCCCTCCTCTTCCCTTCCCCCCCCCCCCCCCCCCTTCCACCCTCTCGGTTTATAAAACCAGTAGCTGAGATAAATCGGAAGGGGGTGGGGAGAAGCAGCAGGGAAAGCTGAGAAAGATGCCAGAAAGGTACAGTAAATGGGCTTTATCTCTCTCTTCCTCTCCCTGAAAGTTGAGAGTGGAAAATTGCCCTGCAGAGGCCAGCTCTCGCCGACCACGCGTGCGGTGGCGGCGGCGGCCGTGTGTCTGCGGCGCCCTGTGCGTGTCACCCGCCCAAGTGACGCCGCCGAGCCCACCCGGGGTGCCCGCGGGTGGGGGCGTGTGGGGAGGTGGGTGGGTGGGTGGGTGGCGAGGGCCTGGGGGGGGGGGGGGGGGGGGGGGGGCGGCTGGGCAGTGCGGCGGCGGGGGGCAGCTGGAGCTCGGCGTGGCCGGGCGCGGGGGAACCGCTCGCCTTGTCCCTTTTCAAAGGCCCCAGCTGTTGGCTGCTCGCTGCAGTCTGGCTCCTGCTCCGAGACCGACATAAATGGGTTATGGGGTTTATGCGTGTGCCGGGGTGTGTGTGTGTGTGTGTGTGTGTGCTTTATCACCCCTTCCTTCCCCCTGCATCTCTCGTTGACGATGGGTTTTTTTTAAATTTTATTTTATTATTTTGTTTTGGTTTTGGATGCGTTTTTATTTTTTTTTTTCTTGCACTGCAGGTTCAGAGGAACACGGGGGTGGCTGGGGTGGGGGCCTGCCATTTCACCGTGATGGGTGGGTACATCAGGAAGGAGAAGGGCAGGGCCTCAGGGTCACATTCTCAAGGGCTATGAGATATGATTTCTTCTTTAATTTCTCCATCTTTTTTAGGTTTTGGTTGTTGTTGTTTTTTTTAACTGACAACCGCACAATAGCAATGTGGGTACACCAGCAAAGAGCAACCTCAAAAAAAAAAAAGGGGAAGAAAAAAAAAGGGGGAGGAGGAAAAGGGGGGGTTAGCTTGCCCCTCCCTTCTTCTTCAGCAATTTTTTTTTTTTCCTGTGTCCAATTTACCGTTCACTTGAGATTTTGGACAAAGACGGGGGCAGTGGGTGGGCTGCTTTGAGTTTTGTGATATAATACGACTGGAGCGAGAGAGTAAAGCGCAGACAATTAAGGATCGGCGCGAGGGCTTTGCTCATTCAGTCTGTTGAGGAAGCCGTCATTTTGTGTTAGTGTGTGTGTCTGGAGGAGGAAGGATAGTGGAGAGTGACAGTGGAAGGATGCCTAACGTTGTGGTATATTTGTGCTTGCTAAATGCCTGCTCCAGGAAAGGGGGGCTGCAAAAGAAAGGGATGAGGGGCAGGGGGTCCTTCTGAACTTGCCCCTGTGGTGAAGCCACTTTGGACCATACTCTCACCGCTGGGAACGTGATGTTTTGTTGCCTCCTCGAAAGGGGAGGGCAGAGGAAGGAAAAGTGCATGCAGGTGTCAGGCAGGCTCCGTGCTGCCACTGCTGCCTACGCACCTCACCCTGATGGCTGGTAGCTTTGCTGCCGCTCGGGTTCACGAAGCTGCCGGGCAAAGCTCCGTCTGCATCCCGACCATCTGCAGCGCCAGGCTCCTCTCTACTCCCGGGTCACTTGGGTCCCGCCACTGCACTTCACTTCTAACGACCCAGAGCACATCCTGCTTTTGTAGTTATTTATTTCTTTATTTCAACTACTGGACCCTGGCTGTCCTCTGCCAATGCGTTTCAAGGCTGATGAATAGCACCCCCTGCAGTTATAGAGCTGATCTTTTGTAGCACAGATGTATAATTAATCGTGCGGCACTTTTGCAGTCTGAACAGGCAAGTGGATTCTTGGAAGATACCCATGTACTGCTGCTTGTTTCTCAGACCCCCAACTCCACAGCCCTCGGGGATGGGACCTGCTGGCCATGGCTGGAGAGCCTCTGTCCTACCGCACCATCTGTAGCGATCTGAAACAGGATTTGAAGCCAGGTCTTTGGTGTAAAAGCCAAAAACACCACAAAAAAACCCAAACCCAAAGCACTGCTGCACAGCAGGAGTTCTCTGCCCCTGCTCCAACATGAAAGGGCTTTTGGGGTTATTTGTATCTCTGCTCCATCGTGGTGGTGATGTTTAGGGATTCCCCCCCCCCTTCTTTCTTCTCTCAGAGGGGAAGTAAGGATTTGTTAGTTGTAAAGCACTTTGAAGATAAAAATCATTGTCTGTGCTGAGTGCTGTCTGTTGGCTTGTCTGAGTCAGGACCTGGGCTTGGCTGGGAAGTAAAGCCTGGAATTGCCCTGCAGCCCCTCTGAGAATTAAGTCAAAGGACCCCGCAGATGGGTCCTCCTTTGGGCCTCTGGCCCCAGGGAGCATAGAAGTGGGGGTGACCAGGTGGGACTGGACGCTGTGTGTGAGCCTGGGAGGTGTGGGGGTGATAAGCAAAATGCACCCTGTGAAACAGGGTAGAGGATGTTGGAGATGTGATTTAGCTAAGATTAGACACCGAAGAGATTTTAAGCCTCATCATCTTGTCTGGGTACAGCAGGATTGTCCCCTACGGGGTTTTCCTTAGTTCTTTATCTACACCTGCTTTTAAATGACTCCTGAAAGAGCAGACAACAGTGGAGAAAACCCTTTCCTTTGATTTCTCTTCAGCTGGGGACATCCGTCGCCCAGGACTGTAACCATAGGTGTTCGGGGAAGGGGGAGGCATGCATCACTTCAGCCCCATGCTAGGATATGAAAGGATTAAATCTCTTTCCTAAGCAAAGTGGAAGGTCCCCAGGTGTCTTCTCTCAAGCTCAGAGATTGCAGTGGGAGAAGGAGGCAGGATCCAGCTGGGTAAGAGACCTCATCAAGAGGATAAAAGCATTTAGGGTAAAGGACAGTCTGTCTCACTGAGAGGGGAAGTAATCAGTAAGGATGTGCAAGGGTCTCTCAAAAAGCCCTAGGCAGGTGATGCTTATATCAGAGGAGAATTTCCAGGCAGTGGTGAAGGGGAACAAGCTGAAAGCGTTAATTGGTCCCCCCCCGCCCCCTTTCTGTTAAGATATTCCCTTTCTTGTAACCACCACTGCTTTTTTCTTCTTCTTTTTTTTAAACTTCTTTTCAATCTCAATGAATAGAACTGTTAAGGAAACCCCCTACTTATCACCTAAGGCTAGCTGCTGACTTACTGTTTCTCGAGATGAGATAATGCTAGCTGATTATAAATAGGGTGACTACCCTTTTTCATCAATATTAGGAGTAAGCCAACCCCTTGATCTTCAGCCCATAGAATGAATCACACTGTAAGAGTTTGAAGCATTGCTGGTTTCAGAGAAGAGTAGTCATCCCTTCTCTGACCCCACACTCCCTGCTGTGGAAAAGCTTGGTCCTGATGGGGGGGATCCTTGAGCTGTCCGCAGGTACCCCAGGGAATGTGAAATTTCACTGCTGGCAAAATGCTTTCTCTCCACCAACGTAAGAAGAATCTCTTCATTAGAACTGGGTTCAACCAGGGTTGTTAGGGGACTGTCTTGAGGACTGCAGCCCACCCCCCCCCCCCCCCAAATGCTGCTGCTCCTTTTGAAAGTGTTTGTGTTGGGATAGCTTGTTTTCTTATTTGTGAGTTTGGGTTATTTCTAAAACTTGCTAGAACTCATTGAGTTGGTAGGTTGACATGAATTGTGCTTGCTGAGGCTTCTGTTCTTGCTTCTGAGCTTGCTGGTGATGTCCTAAGAAGTGCCTACCTTATTTTCAGAGCCTTGATGGAACTGACAGTGTTTTGTTTAGGTCTAATTACTATGAGCTATTTAGCTTTACTATTACTATTTAACTTTACAGAAAAGTTAAATGGGGGGCCTTCAGTCCTAATCACCTATCAGGACAAATGTGAGTGCCAGCAGGATTCCCAGCTGCAAAAGATAATCTCTTCAAGAGGGATGATGAAAGCATAGATATATAAGCAGAGGTTTGTTAGGTTGAACCTGAACTTCAGCAGGTAACTGGAAGAGTTCTTTGAATCCTGAAATAGAAACAAGTTGCTTAAGATTTTACTGTGTGCCTTGGACTGTAAAGATAGGTCTGCCCAGTCTTTACAAAATTAAATGCTGATTTTCTTAACCCAGGATGGTTACCACTATTATCTGATAGCTTTTGAGGCACTGTCATCTCTTGGGTTAGGTGACTTGAATGAAAATATGCTTCTTTTCCCGGCCCCCAAATGTGTGTCGGTAGTGCTCATAAATAGCTGAATATGTTGTGTTTAAAGTCATAAGTTCTGTATGTTCTCGTGTGCCCTATCCTGACTTGGATTTGAGCGTGACTTTAAAGTAATGCAGGGCACTAAAATAAGACATTAATGTCTTTTGAAATGTAGAATTAGAGAGTTTGAGCATTGAATGCTCTTTTATGAGTCTCGAGATACTAAGTAATTAAAGTGGTTGTGTTTAAAGTAGGGGTTTTTTTTCCCCTCATGTTTTGTTAGCAATAGGAGATAAGTAAACTGTGGTGGAACTTTAAAAATATTTTTAATAAACCAATCTCTCTGATGAATTGGGACCAGAGAACATCACTATATGTGACAGAAAAAGCGGAAGTAGGTTTCTGTGACAAGAAGTTAATGAGATTTCATGCAATGTGTATCTTCAGTGGACCCTTAGATTACTACTACCCAATATAAATACAGCCTTCTTACCAGGTGAATGTAGAAGATCTTTTGGTCCAGTCTGTTGCCCTCTGCTTTTGCCTCTTGCTGCTGCAAACCCTTCTCATGTGCTGTTTCATGTGCCTGAATTCTGGAGTGTGGTAGCAGCAAGGTGACTGGAAGAACTAACGCTGTTCCTTCAGGGGCCTTTTTTTTCCCCTCCTGTTGGAACAGCTGAGATTCAAAACATCTATTGCATGCATCAGGGAGGAAACCAACAGGGAGCAAAGTAAGAATCAAAATCTTAGTTGCCTCTAAAATTTGGGACTATATGTCATGGGGATTTAAGCTTGTTAAGCCTGGAAATTCCCACTTCCCTGTAGAGAGGGGGAAAAAAAAAACCAAAAAAACAAAAAACCATGAACAAATGAAACCTCTGTGAAAGGCCAGCAGAAGTAAAAGGGGGAAAAAAATCCCTTTCTGTAAAGCATGTTCAGGCAAGGCAGAGTTGGTTTTATGTAAGACCATTTGAAAAGATGAGTTCTTCTAATATTTGAATTTCTCCTTTTATTTAGATATGTTTAGCAATTCAGATAATGAAGATTTATTGATGGCCTTTTCTGCCTTGTTGGAGACAGTCTTGCTAGAGAATCATATTTGTGTGGCTTTCTATTTTAATTTCCACCTTTATTACTTTGGACATCTGCATGGAAATGCGATCCGCTTTTCCTCAAAAGTCCAGCTTCTGTTGTTTCTCACTTTTTTTTACTGAACTCAGATCCTTTTGTCTGCAGCATCACAATCACTTTCACAGCAACTAATTCTAATTCTACCAGAAGCAGCTTTTTGGCAGGAGGTAAAAGGAATAAGCAGAAGAAGCTGAGCAGGTCTTAAGGTACAAAGATCTTATTTTCATGAATCAGCTCCTTGTAACGGGAAGAAGAGAGGACAGAAGTGTTGCAGTATTAAGAGATGGAGCAGAATTGTCTCCCATATAGGTGATTTAATTTTTCTCCTGTTATGATTCACGCTCCCTACCTTCAGCTGCTTTATCATTTTCCTTTCTTTGAGATGCTCCGAAGTCTTTCAATCAAGTTGTTGCTCTGTTGCAGAAACTGGGCTGTAGGACTTAACGCTATGGCTTATAGAGATGCTTCTTGTGTCCGCAGGAGAGCTGCTTCCAAGCATTGCACCCAAGACATGACTATGTTCAGAATCTGGGCTCGTCCAAAATACTTTCCAACAAGCGCACAGATCCTTTGGCTGTCTTAAGGGGAGAAGTTCAATATTGGTGAATTAATGAGAGGAGAGCCCTCCCTGCCTTTGCTGCAGTTCCTTGGGAGGAACTGATACTGCTTCTCCCTTGCGTAGGGTCAGATGTAACACTTTTTATCTGAAGTAAGCGCAAAAGAAATAGGAGGAAGGTATGGGAAATCCTGGGGCTAGATAGGAAGAGAGGTAGGAAATGTTAATGAATGCAGCCATGCTGATGTCTTTCTTGGAGGAAGAGAAACAGGCTAGCTGCCCTTGCTTTACACTTGCTTAAAGATGTAGCTGTCCCACCGTGAATATAAGTTTCAGTCCCTGGTTGCGTGACCTGTAGGTGCCCGATCTTGCTGTCATCTTTTGTATTATCTATCTTCAAGCTAGTCTCTAATGCCCATTCCCATAGCATCTAAGTGCCTCTAGATGAAAGCTGTAAAAGTGCAGTGGTGAGCCCGTGCATGACATGAAATTGTGTAACAGGGGAAAGGATTAGGATAAGGGTAATACTTTGAGGGGACAGGTGCCGTGCCTGTGAGAAATCTGCGTGCCTGAGTCTGCGGAGACTTCAGCCTCCTGGTGCTGCTGGTTCAGTGCTTTTCATCAGCACTGAAACCTTTTGTAAAGAAGAAATCTCTCAGAGGACCACACCAGCTGCATTCAGAAATCATCTTTCCTCTAACAAACACTGGGGTGCTTGGAGTCTTTCCAGCATATGTTACCTGCAGATTTCTTCTCAGTCCCCCAAGCTGCATCGCTTGCTGTCCTCACCGCTTCCAGGCAGAGGGAACTCAGAGGGTGTGTGGAGATGAGAGGTGGTTGAGGTCAGGAATGGTATCATCCTTCCGTTCCACCACCTCCCAAGCTGCTAATGTATGCTTCTGGAGAGCCACATGAACTGAGTAATTACTGAATTACGGCTAGATCAGAAGTGGCGACCTCAAAGATAGGAGACTCTCCATCTCCATTTGTCAGTCCTCTCGGGGTCAGAAGGACCTTTTTTCTCTGGGATCTGTGGGAGAGGGGAAAGGGATGTGCAAGGTAAGCCTTACATTAAGGCGTAACGGGGGAAAAAATGTTTGCTTTTGCCATTGCAGAGTTCATGTGCAGTAAAAGAGTCAGCATTGCTTGCATGTGGGCTGTGACAGCAGCACTGGTAGCAGCAATGGCACTAACCCCGAGGGCTGCTCAGGGGGCTTTATTTTGCCCAGAATGTCCCATCCATCGTAGAGGGAAGGTTCCAGGTCTTGAGGCCATTTTCCTGCCTGTCTCTGCCTTGTTTGTGCCTCTGTCCTTGGAAGCACTTTGATTAGGAGGTGGAGGGCAGAGTGGCTGGGAGGAAACGGGTAGGATTTGGAAGGTTTCTGTTGTGGTAGTACCATAGTGGCTCTGTATAATTACAGCTGAGCTGATTTTCTTGCACTAAAAGCAGAGACTTCACTCTTTCTTGCGACTGTAGCGTAGCGCATCTGCTCAATTTATAGCACTTACTCTCCAATGATGGACTGTATTTGCTGGAAGTTTACATGCAAACCTGTTTAGTTTGTTGCATTGATTTGAAAATTGATCCTTTAAGGGTTTAGTTTGGTAAGTAACCATTTTTAGCCTTAAATCCCTGGTTTTTTTCTTCTTTTCAGAATTGAAGGGCAATTTGCTTATGAGTTGCTTTAAGAGCGTATAGATACTACTGCTGACTTTACCCTGAACCAGAACTGCTTGCGTGGATGTTGGATTCCTGCCCTGATCATGTATTTGCAGGATCAGAGCCCTAGTAGCATGATGGGGTTACTTTCTTCATTAGTACTAACAATGTGATATTTATAACAATTTTTTTTTTTGTAACTGATGGTGGACAAGTAGTTGTCACTGAATGGCCAAGTCAAAAGGTTGAATTTCTTTCTCCTGTGAAATGTTCAGTGGCAAAGAAAAACTCGGTGATGTGAACAAGGTGTGCTAATGACAGTGTTTTTTCATCCAGAGTCTGCAAGACAGCCAAAAATTAGTTTCTGAGAGAATTAAATTCCCCATTAAGCTCAGTGGGGTTGTACGTTAAAGCCTGATACATCACTTCAAAAGCTGCAAAGGGTAGGGCATCTCTGCTCGTGTGATATTTAACTAATACAGTTTTGGTAACTTTGTTTTGATTCTGTGCTTTTAATGACCCTGTATATTACAGTGATGCCTACTGTAGTGCACCAGCTGATGATAGTGTGGCATTTGCCTGTATTTATAGCTTAGGTTCTTTTAAACTTCATTTCATCCTTTAAAATCAGCCATATAGTTTTGAGCTTTTAAATATTTTAAACAGCAACTCCTCTTGTACTTCCCGTGTAACACCGATAAGTAGTCATTAGCGGAGATGGGAAATGCTGCTGTGCAGCAGACTAGAGATCCAGGTATTTAAGTATGCAAATTCACTTATTTTTGGTCCTTTGAGAAGCGTTTGACTTGTGAATATTAGCTGTCCTTGTAGTTTTATAGTGCCTTTTTGAGCATTTTGCAAAACTTTTTCTATTTATACTGCAACTTCATTTTGGACATTAGGTCAAAAATACCTTGATATACCAAGCTTATATAGATAAGCTATGTTCTCATGTATTTGTATATACAAAAGGGTTTTACCTTAAGGTAAGTTAAACTTTCACTTAGAGCGCTCTAAGCACTCCTACCTTATAAATCTACATAAAGGATTGACCTCAATTGATGTTGCATTTCAAAATCAGAAACCAGATAATGGAAAATCAAATTATAAAAACCTTATCGAGTTCCCCCACCCCATTACAGCTTTTATCACAGTCCCGGATCCCCAGAGGGAATGCTGCACTAACCAAGCTCTTAGCATGCCGCGGCAGTCAACAAGATTAAGGCTGTTTGGGACTAGAGCAACCTCACGGTTTGTCACGGTGAATGTGCTTGTCAGAGCCTCTTCTTCAGGCAAAGGAAGCAATGACCTCCACCTCCCATAAGTGAAGCGCTGTGCCTTAAACGCTACTTGCAAATGGGCAACAAGTGCCGAGGAGAGCAGGGGCGTACTGCACGGCGAGAGCGCGCAGCGAGGCAGTGCCTGTGCGCTCCGGCTGCGATTCCCAGGTAGCTGATGTGGAGCACACCGCCGTAATCTCCTCTGAGGGAGATAAGGCATAGATCACAGCAGAAGGCTTGCTTCCAAAAGGAGCCGTCGCCTATCGAGTCCAAAGAGGAGCAGAGCGGAACTCCTGCCGCACAACTGCCCGGTCAGCAGCTGGGGAGTCCCTAACACCCGCAAATTGTTAACTTGAAAGACAAGTGGTAGGAGCGCATGTAATTGTTGTCTGCTCCCGTTGTTTTCCCCAGACTATTGCCATCATTGCAGTCTTACCTAGATAGAATTTCAGCCTGTCTCTGAATTACTTTTGACAGATAATGCACAGTACAAGATGTGGTGGTTTGTATTTATTTTTCATAAAGAGCAAGTCACCTGTGGGGGAGCCATCAGTGAAGCTGTCAACTGGCTGTGCTTACAACACAGTCCTCCTAAGCCGTTCATTGCTTTTTGGGATGAGCTGTAAGCAGCAGCCGTCGCTCAGAATAAGGCTTGCTGAGAATCTGGGGAACAAAGCTTGGGAAACAGGGCAGTTATTGAAACTGTCATATCTGAAGTTCCTGGCAAAGCAAGTTTTAAATGATGCTCGAGCTTTCTCTGCCCGGCGCCGAGAGCTTCTCAGGCTGCCAGCCTCCTGCGTTTTCATGTGAATCGCTCTGAGTGGCAGATGGAGGAAACTGTAGTGTCACACAGAACTTCCTTTGCTGGCATGCAAGCTTCAATGAGGGAGATGATGATGATTTGACATCCTTGCTCTCAAGCTGCCCCCCCACCCCTACCCCCTCACTATCAAAAATTAAAACCCCAAAACCTAGCATAACCGTTTCTCCGGCGCAGAGTACAACTAGACGCACTCAACTCCCAACCGTAAGGCCGGTAGGGGACTCGGGAGGGCTGGGAGTCCTGTTTCTAATCGCCCGAGCGGCGCTGGATCCGCGGAGCGCTCCGGGGAACGCGGCGCTGTGACCCCGTTGGGCACGGCCGGGAGGGCAGCGGAGGGGGAGGAGAGGCCGCGCGCCGCCGGTGCCCCGCGCCTGGCACCACGCACCGAGCCGCCTGCAGCCTCCATGTTGTTTCCCCGAGTTCCCCGCGGCTCCGCTAAGGCACCTCCGGTTCGGGACCCGCCCAAGCCCCGGCGTGCGGTCTGGCCGCCGGCTCAGGATGTGCTCCGGGGTTTTGGGCCGGTGAGGGGGCTTCCCGGCCTCACTGGGAGCCCTCCCCGCCCGGCCTCCTTCCAGGCAGCTGCGGCCGGGCGGGGAGAAGTGGCCAAACGGAATAAATCCGGTCCTTAAAATAACTTGGGGGGGTTGTTGTTGGTGGTGTATTGATTTATGAGAAGATTGAAATGGAAACTGCCACGGTCCTTCCCTCGGAAAGGCCGAAGGGGGCCCGGCAGCTGCTCAGAGGGCCCAGCGCCCTGTCCCGCTCTGCCTCCCAGCCGCTCGGGCCGGACTCGGCCCGACCCGCCGGCCGCATCCAGTGGCAGCCGCGCCGCCTTCGCCCTGAGGGGCCGCCGGGCGGGGGATCTCGGTGCCCGCCGCGAGGGGGGGTGGGGTGGGGGGGGGTGGTGGTTGGTGACACGCCTCACCCACGTGCAGCGCCACCCGCTCTCGGCCCACGGGACGGGGCAACCCTGCAGCCGCCCGTCCCCGCGGCAGGGAGGCGGCACCAAGCTCCTCCTCCCCGGGGCGGTGGCGCGCGGCGCCTTTAAGCGGGCGCGTGAGGCGGGGGGGGGACGCGGCTCCGTCGCGCCCTCCCCCCCCCGCCCGCTGCCGCGCGCGCACACACACATACATGTACACGGGCGCGCGCGCACGCGCCGCTCCCCCTCCCCGCTCCCTCGCCCGGCCGGGACCCGCCGCCTCGCGCCGTTCCCGCTGGCGCGCGCTGCTCCCCAGCGCCCGCCGCCATTGGCTGGCGGGGGTCAGCTGACCCCGTGTTATTTCCTGTGTGTGTGTGTGTGTGCGCGTCTCGCTGTGTGTGTGAGGGGAGAATGGAGCGAGACGCCCCCGGGCCCCCGCGCTGCCCCCGGCCCGGCCCCCGGCCCGCAGCGGTGCCCCGCCGCCCGCGTTGCTGAGCCGCCCCCGCCCCGCCCGCACCTCCCACGGCGGCGGGGGGCGCCGGGGATAGGCGGCGGCGGGGGGGGGTGGGGGGGAAAGAGTCGCAGGTAAGGAGCACCCGTGCTCGGGCTGGGCTGAGGGGTGTCGGGGTGCGAGGCCTGGGGGAGGGAGGACGGGTTCCCGGCGGAGCCCGCCAGCACCGACCCCACCTCCTCCGCTGGGGAGGCCGAGGCCCCCTCGGTAGTGCAGGAGGTTGCGTGGAACGGGATGTGGGGGTCTCACCCGTGAGTTGGAGAGCGAGTGTTGGGTAGGAGGAGCGTTTGTGAGAGGGCTCTTGGGAAGTTCTCTTTAAACGTCCCCCCACCCACCCCCGTCTTTTTCTTTAAAGAAAAGTGTGTTTACATGTGTTTAAAGAGGCCCTTGTGCTCCCTGGTGAGGTACCCGCTTGCTTTCGTGTCCCAAAAGAATGGTCTTTTGCAAGAATTGTGAAGTTTTTATGGGGATGTGGGGATTGTTGCTTCCGTGGAAGGGCTAAATGATTGAAAATGTCGGAGAAGATGGGTGCACACCATGCACAAATTGCAGTGGACGAACAGGCTGTGTTGCCAACGCTTGAGGCTTTGTAGTGCTTTTTTCTTTCTGGAGGGTTAACCTAGTGTTGCCCGTTTGCAGAGATAACGGGAATATAGTGTGTTTGGGCTGCTGTGAGGATCAGGTTGTTAATGCTGCTTGCTTTGCTGGAAGTTGTGCTTAGGACTGCAGTTGGAAATTAATTTTCCTTACCTTCAAGGAAGGAATAAGAGAAAGTTATGTAACCCAAGTGTTTTAACCTATGTATCAGAGCTGTCTAATGATACCGGGATTCTGTTATTAAGTTGAAAATAGGAGCAGACTTGTATGTGAATCAACGAGTGATTGTCTCTGTGGGTAGATTTGGTACCATCAGAATCCTTTATTTCTTGTGTATAGCGTCTTATCCATAACATTCACCCCTTCTTTAAAAGGGCAGGCAGTTTGATTAAATTCCAGTATTGTTTCCTGTACCATTCCATTTTTTTTTTTTAATCCTCCTTTGAAAATAAAAGAAAAAATAAGAGAGATACCTGTGAGGGGAGTGAGCATCAGTTTCAGGGCTTTCTGTGTTTAGCCTAGTGTTTTGAAAGCTATTCAGGTCTGTGTCACTTGTTGCCATCTGTTGATTCATGCATGGGTAGTTCTTTGGAGTGTTTGATTTTTAGCATGTTTCCCCACGTGTAGGTGTGCATGTAGCAGTTGGCTCATCTTTACCCAGTCTTTCTAGAACAATAAAGTGACTGGATGATGGAGATGCAGCAACCTCTAGGTTAGGTTTGTAGCATATTGGCTGAACTTGGTTCAAGAAGAGCTGGCTTTTTTCATCTATTTTGTAGACTGCTTTTTTTGGATAACTTTGGTTTCTGAGGTTGATAAGTGGATATTGCATAACATAACTAAGTCCATTTTGTGAAGTGTATGTGGTAAATACTACTTAGTATTGTTACTTGTGAATTTTCATTTGGTTGAAATATTTTTGTGGAGTTTTTTTCTTCAATCTTCATCTTTAAATAGGGTTCCATATTAGTTCACCTTAACTGAGTTGTTTGAAGCTGTATTGTTTCATCTGTTGTCTGCGTTAGGTTCAGCTGGCATATAAAAAGGCAGCTGCATTAGCATACTGCATAAGGAATTACTATTAAAAAAAAGTAGAGAGATACTGATTAGTTTAGTCATCTGTGTCTTAAACTTTGTTAATGTTATGAGTAGAGAATAGTATTTCCTGATTTCTGTAAATTGCTGGTACATGAAATGCGCGTTCTTTTGTTTCCTGGTTAAACTGGCAAGCAAACTACTATGCCTTCAGAGTGGGAGTATGACAACCCCTTTGTATAAAAAATATGACTTGCTACTGTATATTTTTATCGCTTTTAGTTTTGGGAATGACCTCTGACAAGCTAATAGCTTTTGGGCTTTGTATTACTAGACTTAAATGTCTAGGGGAGGCTTTTGGACCTCTTTGCAAGTTTGGTATTCCTCAAAATACTTAGCTTTAAATCTTTCTGGTAGAATAGTATGTGTTTTGACACAATTCGGGCTTTGATCTCTAAATCAGATTTCAGAGGCTTCGGGATTGATGAGACCTGCATTTTTGCTGAAATATGTACTTCAATATACCTTTGCGGCCTGGGGCAGGTTAAGTGTGGTTCCCTAAATGAAAGTACTAGGAGCAGCTTGGTTATGAGTGTCTTTAATAGGAGGTCAGGAATTTTTTTTTGTCCTTTTCTTAGTTACTAATGCTTCATAAAGAAGGCTTGAGGTGAATTTTTATTAATGGAGTAAATCTGTTTCTGTAATGCATAAATAAGATCTGAAGGTTATTCAAATTAAGCAGAAAACTTGTTTGTGTATTAGTTGTAAAGGAGACCTATTTTTATAGTCAGAAGTTTCCTTAAACTTCAACTGAAGAACTGGGGAGATATTAACCTCTTTACTACATTTTAAAGAATACTTGGATTATGTTTAAAGACTTAAAGCAGTATAAGTAAAAACTTTTTTGTTATGGTTTTGTCTATGATTGATAAGTGTCTGTAGGAAAAAGTGTGAAATGTGTAGGTTTGGGGGGGGGGGGTTCCCCCTCCTTCCCTCTTCCTGTTGTGGAAATGTGTGCAAAGAAGTCCTTTTGGGCTCTTGGTACAATGTTAAAAAGAAAATCATTGCATACTTACTTTCTCCCTTCCTTTTTAGGTCATGTTTAACTAAACCACCCATGAAGCACGGCAAAATGGCAATAATGCTGCTCTTAGAAGGGTCCCTTCATAGGAATTGTACTGCACAATTCCTGTTGCTATTCTACCAGCTTGGCAGGTTGCTATCTGGAATGAGGGCATAATATGTAATAAACTTGAATAATTTCATGCTGCTTGCTTGACTTCCCTATAATTTGAGATAAGGGTATATTTAAGAGTTTATAGCTGGCTTATGCATATCTTGCCTTTTGACACAGGATATGCCAGATCTCCGTTTGGGTGGGGTAGCTTTTTAATTAAAATGTATATTTATTTTTTCATACCCTGTTCAATTATATTTTAAACTTATGAAGGGTATTAGACTAATGTTTTTGGAACCTGAGTTCTTACATATTTCAAAGATTTAGAAATATTTTGGCAGTGCTAGCTTCTCAGGCTTCTATGTGTACCTTAACTGGCTGTGTGAGAATTTGTGTTACTTAATCCTGCAATTGGCCTCTGAGACAGGAAAGATTATGTGCTGCAGTTTCTGAAGAGCCAACTAATACGCTGATTTGTTGGTAGAGACTGGACTGAGACCAACCAACTCTTCCCATTCAAATGATTAAACTGTAGTCCCATAGCAAAATATATTTTTTCTTGACTGTTTTTGGTGAGTTCTCTCTCAAAAAAAAAAATTGATTTCTGGTTTAGTTTTTGGGCTTCTAACTTAAAAAATAAAGGTAGTCTTTTAACCACTTCTAATAGTGTTGGTATGCTATGTAGATTTTTTTTTTTTTTGGTAGAAAACCATTTAGTACTACTGATAGAAGACCCAAACACAATGTAAGCAGAGGTTTGTACTTCTCTAAAATCATGCAGGAGAGACTATTGTATTCTGGTAATGGGATCCTAGTGTATGATTCTGTTTCTATCAAACTCTTATTAAAAAAATTTAGTACTGTTATTCTTCTGACCTGGGTCCCCTCCATTACAGTTTTTGACTAGACTTCAGTCTTGACTGGGAAAATGGATGATTCTGTCTTACAGCCAAGTACAGCACTGCTGGTGCAATTGTCTTACTAGTGTCTAGCTACACCACTACTTGATTTCTTCAGCTGAGCCCTTCCACTGCTGCTTACCGCTAAGTTATGTGTTGGTTTGTTTTGGGATACTTGGAAAAGCATATGATTTTCTTCACTACGCATGTACACGGATTTCCTTTTGTTTTAAAAAAGGAGAGGGGAGGGAAAAAAAAGCTGGACCCAAAGACTCAAAAGTTGAGGCTGATGTGTAATCAAAAGTGGATTCTGTTTTGTACTGTTGGAGGATAAGATCAGTTCAGGATGTTCTAGAGTCTGTGATATGTTGCCTGTTTGCCTTTGAAGACAAAAAAAAGGTGAAAATTAGATTTTACCAACTCTTGAATTTGTTTGCGCTGCATTTGTGAACAACAGCGCAAGCAGTCAAACTTTTGGTTCTGACCTGGATACAACAAAGCATTCATGTTGCAGTAAAACTCCTGTTTTTTTCCTGCCTCTTGTCTAGTGATTCCTCAAGAACAGAGTTAAGTGGTGGAAGAAAGCATAAGCATCCTCTTGTCGGCCTGACCTGGTGACAGGGAATATGCATGTGCTTTTGCCAGTGCTCTTTGTGTTTCTTCTTTTTACCACAATGTTTATAACTGGTGATAATATTGGAAGAGTGGAAAAAATGTTACCAGGTTCTTTGTCTGAAAGCCCTGGCTTGAGTCCCTTTGAGATTTGATCTGTTCTTCATTTGAGAAGCCCATTATTTCTTGCCTGTGTTGTGATGCAACACATAGAAAAACGCTAGGAAAATGACTGTTTTTTTCCTCCTCTTTGTAAGCACGCAGCATGTCTGTGTTCATACCAATAACTGCATATGGAATCATTGTGTATTCTGTGCTGGAATATGATGATTT
Source organism: Balearica regulorum gibbericeps (assembly GCF_011004875.1). Lineage (NCBI taxonomy): Eukaryota > Metazoa > Chordata > Aves > Gruiformes > Gruidae > Balearica > Balearica regulorum. The sequence continues at coordinate 55,486,672 of NC_046184.1, forward strand.
ATTTTGGAGTATTTTACTAGTATGAACTCAGTCATCTAATTGCTAGTAAATTGCAAGTCATAAGCAGAACCCTCCGATGAGTTCTGATAAGAGTTCAGTACTTAGCTAGAAATTGTATGGGGAGCTACTATGCTAGAAGCTTTAATACAGTTTATTGGAAGTATTGTTCATATCACTTTTCCTGAAAAAATACATGCTGCAAACTCTATCTTGGTAATAGCTTTTAACTGAACTAGAGAGCTGGTATTAGCAGAGCTGATTATAGATGGCTTGTGTCCATATACAACATTGCTAATGACTATGAAAAACATACCTAAAACTTACTAGCTGAAAGAAAAATATGCGTTGTCACACCTGCCAGAACTTAAAGGAATAAACTACTGTACACCATAACAAAATACTGTTAATCAGCTTCCAATTCAATATCTGCAGTTTGCTGTTGCCTTTGGTCAAATGCCTGGATATACTTGAATTTTCGTGAGATTTAATTTGTCCAACAGTGTTTCCTATGAGTAGAAATTCTGGAATAGTGGGAACACTGTATGTGATTTTTCTTAATTAACATAAATGGTTATCTGATAAATGTAGTGAATTCTGCATGATCAGCATTATATTGTCTGCTGGAAATAGAATACAGTGGAGAGGAAACAGTCTAGGAGGTTCCTGGGGTGTGTGGAAGATAACTTCCTGACACAGCTGCTGAGGGAGCCAACTAGGGAAGACGCCCCGCTGGACCCCGTTGTTTGTGAACAGAGAAGAACTTGTGGAGGATCTGATGGTTGGAGGCCATCAGCCTCCTTAGGTACAGCAATTGTGAAATAAGAGCTTTCAATTCTCGGAGAGATATGGAGGGAGGTCAGCAGAACTGCTACCTTTGGACTTCCAGAGGGCAAACTTTGGCCTCTTCAAAGGCCTCGTTGACAGAGTCCCTTGGGAGGCAGTCCTGAAGGGCAAAGGAGTCCAGGAAGGCTGGACATTCTTCAAGAAGGAAATCTTAAAGGCACAGGAGCAGGCTGTCCCCATGTGCTGAAAGACGAGCCGGTGGGGAAGATGACTGGCCTGGCTGAACAGAGACCTCTGGCTGGAACTCAGGAAAAAAAGGGGAGTTTATGACCTCTGGAGGAAGGGGTGGGCAACCTGGGAGGACTACAAGGGTGTCGTGAGGTTATGCAGGGAGAAAATAGAAGGGCCAAAGCCCAATGAGAACTTAATCTGGCTACTACCGTAAGAGACAATAAAAATGTTTCCATAAATACATTAGCAACAAAAGGAGGGCTAAGGAGAATCTTTATCCTTTATTGGATGTGGGGGGGAAACATAGTGAATGATAAAGGATGAAGAAAAGGCTGAGGCTTCTTTGCCTCAGTCTTTATTAGTAAGACCAGTTGTTCTCTGGGTACCCAGCTCCCTGAACTGGAAGACAGGGAGCAGAATGAAGCCCCCATAATCTAAGGGGAAATGGTTAGCAACCTGCTACTCCACTTAGACACACACAAGTCTAAGGGGCCAAATTGGATCCACACAAGGGTACTGAGGGAGCTGGTGGAAGTGCTCACCAAGCCACTTTACATCATTTACCAGCAGTCTTGGCTAGCTGGGGAGGTCCCAGTTGACTGGAGGTTGGCAAATGTGACACCTACCAACAAGAAGGTCCGGAAGGAGGATCCAGGGAACTACAGGCCTGTCAGTCAGACCTTGGTTATGGAGCAGATCATCTTGAGTGGCATCACATGGCATGTACATGACAGCCAGGTGATCAGGCCCAGTTAGCATGGGTTTATGAAAGGCAGGTCCTGGTTGACCAGCCTGATCTCCTCCTATGACAAGGTGATCCACTTGCTGGGTGAGAGAGAGTCTGTGAATATTGTCTGCCTGGACTTTAGTAAAGCCTTTGACACCTGTTTCCCACAGCATTCTCCTAGAAAAACTGGCTGCTCATTGCTTGGACAGGTGTACTCTTTGCTGGGTAAAAAACTGGCTGTGTGGCTGGGTCCAAAGAGTTGTGGTGAGTGGAGTTAAATCCAGTTGGTGGCTGGTCACAAGTGGTGTTCCCCACTGGTCCCCAGGGCTCAGTCCTGGGACCAGTTCTCTTTAATATCTTTATCAATGATCTGAACGAGGGAATCGAGTGCACCCTCAGTAAGTTTGCAGATGACACCAACTTGGGTGGGAGTGTTGATCCGCTTGAGGGTAGGAAGCCTCTACAGAGGGATCTGGACAGGCTGGATCGATGGGCCGAGGCCAAGCGTATGAGGTTCAGCAAGGCTCAGTGTTGGGTCCTGCACATGGGTCACAACAACCCCATGCAACACTACAGGTCTGGAGAAGAGTGGCTGGAAAGCTGCCTGATGGAAAAGGACCTGGGGGTGCTGGTTGACAGCCAGCCAAATATGATCCAGCAGTGTGCCCAGGTGGCCAAGAAGGCCAACAGCATCCTGGCTTGTATCAGAAATAGTGTGGCCAGCAGGAGTAGGGAAGTGATCGTCCCCATGTACTCGGCTCTGGTGAGGCTGCACCTCAAGTACTGTGTTCGGTTTTGGGCCCCTCAGTACAAAAAGACACTGAGGTGCTGGAGCGTGTCCAGAGAAGGGCAGCAAAGCTGCTGAAGGGTCTGGAGCACAAGTCTTACGAGGAGTGGCTGAGGGAACTGTGGTTGTTTAGCCTGGAGAAGAGGAGGCTGAGGGGAGACCTTCTCGTGCTCTACAACCACCTGAAAGGAGGTTGTAGCCTGGTGGATGTTAGTCTCTTGTCCTATTGCGTGTTACTTGGGAGAAGAGGAAATGGCATCAAGTTGCGCCAGGGGAGGTTTAGATTGGATATTAGGAAAAATATCCCGGAGGTATTAAGAAGATGTGTAGATGTGGCACTTAGGGACAAGGTTTAGCAGTAGACTTGGCAGTGCTAGGTTAATGGTTGGACTTGATGGATCTTTTCCAATCTAAATGATTCTGATTCTATATTATCATGTCTTTTCCTTTTGTTTCTCATCTTGCATTCAAGGGAAAAAAGAGGGAAGTCAACAGTGTTCTGTCATATGGTGTACATTTTGGTTTGCCACTGTTAAGTTTTCCCTCTCTCCATGCAGGTGGAGGTGGAGAGGTTTCCCTTCTCCAGCATATTTGCATGAAATGTTGTGCTCATCCAGTTTTCTGATGTTCTTGATCCTGACCATACCTCGTGCATATTGCTACATAAAAATGGTCTTTTAGATAGGTCTTGAAAAACATGATAGACACTTAGCAGGCAGTGAATTAAATGAGTTGGGCAAAATCATTACAGAAGGTGGTAGCAGATTGTCTTTGTATGGCAGGGCATTGCTGAGTGAGTGGCAGATTCTCTTCTGTACTGCTGGAGAGCCGTGGGAGCATAATTAAGAATTGCTCCAAAGTGACGCTATTTGTTTTGCGTGAAAAAAACTGAACTGTGCCATCCTTATCCCCCTTCCCTCCAAAGCACTGCATTGTAATGGAGAAACATCCTTCCTTTGGCTTTCTTAGTCTCCCATTTACTGTAAGAGTACATACAGAGAATTTTACTGACACAGAATTGTTTGGTTGCTAGCTGTGGTAGGGGCTTGGCTTTGGTGATGACCCAGGGAGGTCCACCGCAGTGTGGTATTCTGCATCTCTGCACTTCAGTCAGCATCATGTTTACTGCGGTTTGGGGAGCCTTCTGCTCTTCTTCCCTTTTGCTCTGGGGTGCTTTTCTACATTTGGTGTCTTCATGTATTCCAGTTATCAGAGACAAAACTGTTTTCTTTCTTGAAAATTGCTCTGTTGAGTACATGTTGTTTTGAATGATGGTAGTATCCTCCAATTAGATATAGACATTTGACTTGTCATGTGTTCATTTTGATTATTTCCTTGTCTTTCTGCCTTGCAGAAAAATAGTTTGCTATACATTTGAAAGGTGGAATTTGTGAAAACCAAAGGGGTGTGTATATATAATGGAGTTGCTTAAAGTGGCAAGGGGAGGAGAAGAGGTTAACTATATGTATACTCGGGCCTAATCAAAAGCCTATCGAAGTTGGTGGAAAAAGATGAATTGAGTGAATCTGGATCAAGCTCAGCAGGGAAAGCATGTTTCTTAGCTCAATGAGAAACAGGGTCAGGAAGCTCCTAAATGTGGACAGGAGGAGGAATTAGGAAATAAACTTCCTTGCTTACCGCAGAACTGTAGTGTTTATAAAGACTTTGTTAGGCTGTGTTTACTCATGAAATTTTTCCTGATTAGCTCCATGCATACATTGCCCTTCTGAAATAAGCTAAGGCATAAGAACCTTTTGCTCAGTTGGTTAACAAGACACAAAGAATTAAATTGGGAGCAATTCTCAAGGTAAAAGTCAATGACTTGTTTCAGCTAGAAAGATGATAACAAAAACAAAGTAGCAAACTTTTCAGTTTTTCATTGAATGTTTGGATGTTTTAGAGCAAGGGAGGAAACAGCATCTCATCTTTATGTTCTTGTAACAGAACTCTAGGAATACATTAGCATTATGGCATGATTATATATAAGCCATCATGTATGGTTTATGTTAATTGTCCCTCTTTATTTAGCCTCCTCTTGAGGGGAGGCAGGCTGGAGAAAGAAACAGCCTGAGGTGGAGTCTTCTGGTTTTGTTTTTTCTCTCCTCTCCAGTGTACAGGATGAATGACTGCAGGAACTCAAGTTTAACAAAATGATGGGACTGATTCTCAGAGTAGTGGACCATCTAAAGCTCCCTCTGTCTTACTTTGGAATCTTAACTCTAGCATTTCCAAAAATTATGCTCAGAGTACAGTGTCTTTGTTATCCTCCACTAATGTGTTTTTGTAGAGGTGTTCTTTCTTCTCTGGTGTTGAATTCATCCCTCCTCTTTGCTTTCAACTATTCACTTTCTTCAGGATATATGCTGTAGGAGAGACGCTTAGTCCATCAACTTTCCAAATGTGTCTCCATCAACAACCTCAAATGCTGCCCAACACTATCACTGTGGTGACACTGAAATCTGCTGGAGAAGGAGAAAGCTTTAGACCCCAGTTGTGAGAGGATCTGCAGTTTGTAGCTTGTTCACTTCTGTGAACTGCTTATGCTCATTAGAGTTAATTTTGTGTCTGGTGTGGTCTGACTACCGTTGTCATTCACTATGCCTCTGGCTGGAACAGCAGAACTTAGAAGCACAGAGTTAAGTGTCTGCAATTTAAAGTAGCAGAGTACAATATCTTGTTGGTTGGGGTGGGCCAAGTTTATACCATATAATTTCAGATGTTTAACTGAGGTGTATTAGAAGTTTAATCACCTTATAAAATTGACATGGAAAAAGACCTTCTGGAAGGCTTTCTTTGTGTCCATGGGGATGCTGGTGAGAGTGAACCAATTTAAGTGCTTTAGGCTAAGGCTTAGCGATACAGGAATTTCAAAAAGTACAAACCTAAGGAGTTCTTAACCGTTTGTTCCAACACTGCAGTGTGCTGCCTCCTCTCTGTCATCTGTCTCGTGGTTATGCCAGTATAACTACGATGGGGATGCACAATGAGATGGTTCAAGAAACTAGTCCAATCTGAAAAATCCAAAGAAAAACTGCAGTGCTGGGGTGGGAATGAAAGTCTTGGGAAGGGGAAGGCACTCCTTAAAATAGTGTGGCCACTGAAGTAATCTTTTTGTTGAATCACTTAAATGTATGAAGTGATTTTGTATTAATCTGAACTGTTTCTCCTGTCTACCTGTAACTGTGGCTGTAGTCTTAGTCTCTCTCTGTTAGTCTCTCTTAGGAGACAACACTTAAATTGTAGGAATGGATCTGCTTCAATTTTGGGCTCCAGCATGAACAAATACTGTGGAACCCAGAGGGTGAAGGAATGAGCAAAGTGATGTTTAGAGGATATAGGTTGTAGGGGACAAGGAGAGATGTCAGGGAAAGAAAATTTGTTGGATTTTTTTAGTGTGAAAGTCTTTAAAATGCTTGGGATTTTTTTTTTTTTTGAGGAAAGTTCAATCACTTCTTTCTTTTGTTAGAGAAAACCTTTATTTTCTCCTACTGTTTTATCAGTAAGCATCATATGGCTTTAACTTTTTTCTTTGTCTTCCATTGCAGGAGTATTTGCAGACCTTCCACACCCAAATTGCTTTTAAATCTGTGTCACTTTAGGGGGGTGAAGTGCTAAACTGATAGGAAGGATGATAACCTTGGCTATTGAAACTTGAAAGTGGTATAGTGCATAGCTAAATTTCTTCCTTAAAGGAACAAACATTATTTGTAAGAAATTTGGAGGACATAAATTTGAGTACAGCTTTTCTGCAATTGGATGGTAATTCTTTAATTTGTTGTTTTAAGTAGATTGAGGTTATATTTCTACCTGATTTTAATGTTGTTGCATATAATGTAACTAGGTGGTATTGTCCTCAACAATGGTTTCATCCTAATCAATGGATTTAATTCTTGTATACAGTGCGTAACATGTATTGTAATACTTGCACATAACTGATAGAGATTTTGTGTTAATTTACTTCATTTGCCTTGAGGAGTTCCCAGGAGTCTTAGTTATAGGCTCATTGCACCAGGCATTGTAAAACAGAATAAAAAGACTTAATTGTATAGACTACATTGAATAGAAAAGATGTGTACTACAGGTAATATTAAATATGACCTAAGTATTCATCTTAGCAACTTGTCATAATTTGAAGAGATAATGCATTTCAGACTTTCAAGGCAAGGGCTAGTACTTAGTATGAACAATTTATAAAAGTTAATTAAACATAATGTGTTTGATTTTTTTAATATAATTTTTTTTTACTGGTGTATAGTTCTGAGTATTTGTGGTACTGGATTCATTTCTGCAATGAAAGTGAGAGCTGGACAGGTAGAACTTGGCAACCCTGATCACTCTCTTCTGCTTTCCTCTTGCAATTAATAATTGACTTCTTTTCACTGTCTTCAATTTTGTAACCGAAAAGTGGAGGTTTGGTGGGAATTGTGGTGGCTTTGGACACTTTGTCTCACGTATCTGAGGAGGTGAAGAGCAGATAAGGAGCTGTCCTTGAAACGGTTGCTCAGATTTTGCTGTATTGTGGAAGCAGACATGATGTTTAACTGATGGAGAGATTGGAGTTATGGACAGAGGTGAATTTGCAATAAGAGGCATATAGTAAGTTGCCAAACTTTTCAGAAGACTAGTGAATTGGGTTAGGATGTGCTGCTGAGCCGCAGCTTGGAGAAGAGAAATGAGGAGCTGATGGTTCGGTATTGTTTTCATTTTGATGGTGGGAAGGGTTGTTTGACTGTTGTTTAAAGATGAAGAGCCTTTTAAATATGAACTTCTGATTTCAAGTGCACTTCAGTAGCCATGCCACTTAAGCAGTTCCTGCTGTGTCCGTTTTGCTGGTACAGATGTTTGTATGACGATACAGTGAATGGATCTGTCAGTTCAGAAATGGCCTTTCCCTCTTGCAGAACTGTTTTTCAACCTTATCAGTTCCATGATCTGACTTGCTGCATGAATGGCTGTGTTAGCACTGTGGGGGAGGCAGCGTCTCTTAACCTAGTGCGCAGAGGACTGATCCTATATGTGAAACCAAAATTGTTGATTTAATCTTTGACATAAAATGGAATCTGACTGATTTGCATAGGTTCTTATTAAAATAGTGGTATCTGTTAAAAATTTAGTTGGATAACTTTCAGCAATTGGTTGGTGGATTTTTACAAGCTATTTAGAATGCATCTGTGCTGTCAATAGAGACCAAGAACCAAAGACATAGTAATAAAATGATATATATAAAATCACATAAAATTCTGCTGAACTTTGATCATTAGTTGTATTTCTAGAAATACGTGTTTTCATAGCACCACAAGCTTACAACAAAATTTTATTCTTGTCAAACTTCTTCATGTTTAGGAATATGAATTTAACAGTACACTGAAAGTGCAGATCTAAATTGGAGATGGTATTTTAGTTCTGTTCATGTAGCGAGTAAGGAAGACTTGCAGATGCAAAAAATCTGGTTGGGTATTTTTAATTTGGTGTTATCCAACTATTTTTTAAAAAATAATTCTGAAAAAATATTTCAAGAGGGGAGAAGAATTTGGCAGTCAAATAATATCCACGTGCACAATTCTTTTTTGTTGTTGATGTGATACCTTTTTATTATAGCAGTTGAATACTCTGAATATGTCTGTTCACATCTCCCCTGAGAGATAGGAAGACTCAAGTTTAGTGAAATTTTCTGTGGCCACTTAGGGAAATATCGTGCTACATTCACTTTTATTTCATATAATCCACAGAGCATTCCCCTCCCTCAAGTGACAAAGCTCACTGTGTTCCTTCTGCCATGCTCATCTGTTCTTCACCCATTCTGTGAGCAACATTTCCTTAATTGTTTGGATTTAAGCTCATACATACTGACTTTCTAAAAAGCTGTACAGACATTGTGATAAAGAAGGCATAGTGTCTCAGTGAGATGATGGAAACCAGTTATAATCCCCTTGGCCAAGCTTTAACTCATTTGAGAAATCTTTTGGTGAAGTTTTTGTTGGGTGGGACAAAATTCAGATTGCATGTCAAGGCCAGTATTAGCACCGATTTGCAAGATGTTGTATTATTATTAGACACTTAAGCATATGTAACAACTATATATGGGCTTATTAAGACATTATGCTATGATTTATTTTTTTTTAGAATGTAAAATTCAGTTTTCAATAGCGTATTCTGATTTTAACTTCCATTTTAACATACTTTCCAAGATACTTTATCTACTTCAAGGGGTTCTGGTACTCCCTATGAAAAGTAATTGTATACTGTTTAAACTTTGAGTGATGTTGTAAGGCTGCTTTGATAGACTAAGTTATGATGTGTTGGTGAGAGCCAAATCTGACTGCAGTTTTCTCTAGAAGTGCGGTGGTGAATAAGACAGTATCAGAGTTTCCCATGTCTTCGATCATTCTGTTATCTGTAGTATGCAAAAGTAACTCTCAGTGGAACAGGATCTGAAATGGCTATAAAGGTAGGAAGAAAATCTGTTTTCAGGCTAACCATAAATTTTTTGAAAGAAGCTAGTGGTGAGCATTATTGCTTGGACAAACTGGTGGCTTGTTGAAGTGCCAGCTGTCTTGATTTACTTCCATATCATTCCTAAGGCTGAAAATTAAAATGTTTTCTCATTTCTTTTTAGAAGGCATCAAATGTAGGAGAAATAAGTTAGATCTGTTACTGTTGGATGTAGTCTTGATCCTTCAGTCTGTCTACTTGTGGCATAGTTGATTTGCCTCTCAAAAGGAGCAGGTAGGGTAATGTTCTCCCAAAACCAAAACAAGATCAGTCTATTCCCAGCTGTTGCTCAGGTGTGCAAGTAATAACTGTAAATGAGGGTTAGCAATGCAACCTTGACAATAGAAACAATCCTCAGTACGTGGAAATCTTCCTTTATTTCAGGCTTAATTCAGATCCTGGCGATTGTTTACTTACAGATTACACCACTGAGTTGCTCATACTCAAGTTGTGTCTTGATGAGGTTTTTTGGTTGTGGGTGCGCTCTGTGACTTTAAGAAGATGCAGTGAGGAAGGACAAAACCGGTAGTTTTTGTGTTGTGTACAGGTTGTGACTAGAAATGGCTACGGAGATGTATGTATATCTCTGCTTGCACAGCATTTAGCAAATAAGTCTATTTTAATCAGAAGCCTGGACGCTCTAAAAAAGAAACCCACTTGCTCATGTACATTTTTGGGCTATGGAAAATGCTGTCTTGCTGTTTGTCACCTGCCTGTAACTACACTTTCTTTCCTGATAAGCATGCTAGGAAGTGAGAGGTCTTTGACAGATCACCGAAAATATATTGCATTTGACTGCTGCCTGAGAGTTCTCTGCACAGATGGGTCGCAGTAGTCAACCCAAATCTAAAGAAAATTTAACGAAGCAGAAAGACCTCACTTACCTCCTACAGAATTAAGTGATGCTGGTTTCATTTGCTCCTTTATAGGCGTATCGTTAAGAATTAAGCATATCCCTACAGTATTTTGCTGTTTAGCTCACTCTTTTTGAGCTGTCTGTCTGTAGTGCTGCACTACTGTGTTGGCCTCAGTGTTATGTGGGAAAATCTGGGCAGCTGTCCTGTATTTGTCCAGTCTTTGATAATGGGGACAAAAAAAGTTTTAAAGATTTATATGGATTTAAGAAGCCTACCATGGTATGTTGCAGAAGATCATTTCACACAGTAATCTTGCTGTGGGAGGACTGATGAATCCTGTTAATCAGCAGTGGTTGGGGGCAGTCTCATATACATGCAGGAACAGTTGAAAGATGCTTACATGCTGTTGACTACCATTTAATAATCTTGCTCACAGTAGGAGCAGAATGCAGTAGCTCTGTATTTTGAGGAAGTCCTATGTTAACAAAGTTGTTCTACAAGGCTGTTTCGGACGATTAAACAAGAAACAAAATCTGCATTGTAGATGTGCTTAAAAATGAGTTCACATGGAGAAGGTAGGTTGAAAGACTGCCTGAAATAACTTCAGATGTTTCACAAATAAGTCTGAGATATGGGTAAGAGGACCTACTGCTTCTCTCTATTTATGACTTATGTGCAGTGATTTCATAAATGAGGCTGTTTCTTTATCAGCCACACAAGATTGTAATATGCTTCCTTTGTTCCTACCAGATTAAAGGCAAATTTTGATTACTGGCTATAGGGGAAGAAACAAAAGTGTTGGAGCAGAGTGAAACTCCTTCGCCTACTGAATGTAATCTGTGATCTCTAGATGGATATGCTTAGTTGGCTGTACAGCTACAGGCTATAAATACTTGAGGAGAATCACAAAGCTTTATTGATAGAGCTGGATGCACATGTAGTGACAGTGTAGGTGTGTCACTAGAGTAGTAAAAACTGTGTCAGAATCTTACCTTTCCTTTGAATAAATGGGGAAGGCTTTGGGTGTTTGTGTGTGTTGGAAAACGCTGTAAACGTAATTTGTGGCTGTGAATGAAGCACTTTTTTGGAGGTGGGACTTTTCCCCTTCTGTTGGGAATGGGGATTATGGATGTGTACCACCATTATGGAGTTTTATATGATTGTGTTGTAGTCTTTAGTCATCAGCTGGTGTACCGTTCTCTTGAGTTCCTGGGTGTGGAGGAGTATGTGCCAGCTGAAAAGCCTTTCTTTAAAGGCTTCCAGGAAAATTTAATCAAATAAATGTATTATTTTCTTGTGGATCCAGGTAGACTTCGAAGGCCTCATCTGTCTGAATGTGTTTTATTAACAAGACTTGCTTATGGAATTATTCTCGGTAGTTTTGCTGAGAACATAGCACTTAGATCTAAGCACTTTACGGCAGCGGTATTATTAAGAAAGATTATTACAATAGTAATTGTAATAGTACTGTATTTATAGGATGTTAATGACAGGAAATATGGTACATGTCTTAAGTTATCAATGATGTAATGGATTGAAGCACCTCCTATCTTTTCTTACCCGTGTTATTAATGAAATGCCTTTTTTTCTTTTTCTTTTTCTGGCTGCTATTCTACTGGTTGCCTTAAGCAAACGCCTTGTGAGATAGTCAAAGCAAGTGGTGTTCTGTAGGAGACATGAAAACATCAGCAATTTAAGTTCTCTTGATGAAAATTTGTCACAGGAAAATCCAAGATAAAAATAATAAATTGAAGGAGAAAAACATGTTCTCCCTGTTTTGAGTTAGAGTATATATCTTCTGGACTAAATAAATACTGTGTGATTGCATGAGATTATGGAGGGTAGAAATTTGTGCCTCAGGTTGACCTTTACTGGATCTCTGTTCCTGAAGGTAGTTTATGACATCTTGTGCTGTTTCTGTTACATTATGTAATTAAAATTATTCTTTTTTTTTAATAGTGAGAAGGTCTTAAAATAGTGAGAAGGTCTTAAGAATGTTTCCTAGCATTGTTAAGGTATGTTAGCAGTTGTTAGCCTTCGTTAGTATTATTATAGAAGAATGAATATCATCAGTGATGAAAGTTTTTGTATTAGGTAATACAAAACAGGCTTCCTGAGACCTTGTTCAGACTATGCAAAGTAAGCTTTAGTAAAGTCATATTTAAAATTAGTCTGAGATTCTGTAGGGAGACTGAGCCAGTGAAGGGGATGGAAACATTGCTTTCATGAGAAAAAGATGCAAAGCACGTGACTGACAGGGTGTACATGCAGTCTCTGTACCACATGAATGTGGCTGATTAGAGCCCCAAATTGCTTATCTAGAGAAGTTGCTTTCTAACATCTGCCAGTTACAGTAGATGTTCTCTTACCTTTAGCTTGATAAGTTCCTTCTATTTCTATGTATTTTCTTTCCAGCTTTTATTTTTTGTCCCATTTTTCACCTTAACAGCAAGTCATTCAAAGAGGGACAAAAAGCTTGCATTAGGTATCACAGTTTTGAGGGCAGGAGCTTCAAACTGATGAAACATCGAAGGGAATAATTCAGAACAGGGAGTGTTTTATCCATAAGAAGCCCAAACTGGACAGTTTAGCATGGTGTGACATTCATAGAAGTGTTATTCGTGATATATGATGTCCTTAAAATGCTAAAAAAGTGGAAGTTCAACAGAATGATCTCTCTTATAGTATGACACTTAAAATATTAGAGTATAATATTAAAACAGCAGTAAAGTTGACTTCCTAGAAGGGGAGAGACAGAATTGGAAGTATAAACAATTTGCAAGTTCCCTTCTGATTCTAGTAAATGTTTCAGTAAAGGAGTGTGATGCCAGTCATCACCTGCATCTCCTCATTTGTATGCCTGTTTTCTTGGGACGCTGGTGATCATCTACTTGAACAAACCTTTTAAGTGCAAAACTAGACTTTAATATTGAGTGGGTTTAATTGAATGTGGCAAAAGACATGGCATAAAACATGGCTGAATGAGAAAACATAACGCAGGCAAGTCTTCCAGGAAGTCTCCAATGTGAGGAGTAAGGGTTCTGTTTCCTGGAAAAGTGTGAGCATTGTCTTATTTAATGGAAGGAGTCTCTCCAGGTGGCTTTATCTAGTTTGTTTTCAGGAAGAGTAAACCACAAGGTATTTCAGAAATGAAATGCCTTTGTCATCTGCTTATTGATTTTTATTTATTTAAATAAATTTAAAAGTGTATATGCGTATACTTGTTCATTACTATACTTTTCTTAATGCATCTAATGACGTGTCAGGCTTTTACAGAGGGATTAGCCAGGGTCCCCATACAGTTTTGCAGCTGTGGTCCAGTCCTTGGGCATGAGTCATGATTCCACACACTGATTGAAGTACATAGGAGAGCCTTCCTGAATCATAGAATGGTTTGGGTTGGAAGGGACCTTACAGATAGTTCCTGAAGTGCATTTACTTAGGAATTGATTATATAAATGATCATACATGGTATTCAAAATAAGTGTTCTGGCAGACAAATATTTTCAGTTAAGCTTCATTAAGGTAATATAAAAGTCCTAAGGGTTGCAGTTGTAGACCGTTTTGCTCAAATAGAGTGGGCTTGTTCTGACTTTCCATCTCCTAAAACAAAGCAGATGGGCGGGGAGGTGGGGATACCATGTGTTGTCTTGCTGTGTTGCTTTTCACCTAAAAGTAGTTGGGAACAGAGCATGGAGGAGGTGTCTTGGAGCATGCTGGTGCCAGGTTCCCGTAGATCCTTTTCATTGGAGTATCTTGGTTTGAGTTTTGGTCAATTGCGTCTTGAGTGTTTTCTCATAGACATCTCTTTCCAGACTGAAATGTGGGCCTTGGATATCATTCCTACGATCCAAGAGTTGTTTGAGAGTGGTGCAGGCTTCTCATTGCATCTTTTAACATGGTAGCAAAATACTTGAATACTCACGGTATTAGCCATAGAGAATAGCTGGAGGGTGAGGATTGTTTTCCCTTGCTTTGCAAAATATTGTTGGAAGTTTGTTTCTTCAGGGGCACATAAACAGAGCCAGTTAGTAAATGACTGTGGGGAAAATATTAATGCTGATAATGTGCTCCAACTGGTAGTAGGCTACTGACTTGTATTTTCTTGGAAGTGAGTGATTCCTCTTACTTGCACTACCTGGAAGTTTGGAAAGTTGCAAGAAGAGGGGATACATATTGATGTACCAGAAAGCAGGAGACTAATACTAAATTTTAATTGCTATTAAAACAATGAAATTGAACAGTGGTATTGGTGTGACTGGGAGATGTGGATGCTATACCTTTTTTTCCTCTTTCTTTTTCCCCCCCTTTAGGAGGGCTTTCGAGCTGCTGCTCTGCTGCTGAACAGCATGCAGTCCTTTCGGGAGCAAAGTAGTTACCACGGAAACCAGCAGAGCTACCCGCAGGAAGTGCACGGTTCATCCCGACTGGAAGAGTTCAGCCCCCGCCAGCAGGCCCAGATGTTCCAGGGCTTTGGAGGAGGTGCTGGTAGTGGACGTCGTGGAGCAACAGGAGCCTCGACAGCAATGCCTGGTGAGAGCTCTGGCCACCAGAGCTACCAAGGTTTCAGAAAAGAAGCAGGAGAGTTTTACTATATGGCTGCCAACAAAGATCCAGTGGCATCAGGAGGGCAGCAGCCACCTCAGCGCAGGCCTTCTGGACCAGTACAGAGCTATGGGCCCCCTCAAGGGAGTAGCTTTGGGAGTCAGTATGGGAGCGAGGGACATGTGGGCCAGTTTCAAACACAGCACTCGACTCTTGGGGGTGTATCCCACTATCAACAGGATTATACTGGTCCTTTTTCTCCAGGGAGTGCCCAGTATCAGCAGCAGGCTTCTAGCCAGCAGCAGCAGGTGCAGCAGCTGAGACAGCAGATATATCAGTCTCATCAGCCTTTACCCCAGGCTTCCAGCCAGTCTGCTTCTAGCACCTCACACTTGCAGCCAATGCAGCGTCCATCCACCCTGCCTTCTTCTGCTTCTGGGTACCAGTTACGAGTGGGTCAGTTCAGCCAACACTATCAGCCGCCTTCGTCGTCGTCATCCTCCTCTTTTCCCTCCCCGCAGCGTTTTGGCCAGTCAGGACAGAATTATGATGGAAGCTACAGCGTGAATTCTGGGTCACAGTATGAAGGCCATGCTGTGGGTTCTAATGCACAGGCATATGGGACCCAGTCAAACTACAGTTTTCAGACTCAACCGATGAAAAGCTTTGAGCAGTCTAAGCTGCCCCAAAGTGGGCAGCAGGGGCAGCAGCAACAGCACCCACCTCAACACGTAATGCAGTATTCAAATGCTGCCACCAAGCTCTCTCTTCAAAGTCAAGTGGGACAGTACAGCCAGAGTGAAGTTCCTGTAAGGTCACCAATGCAGTTCCACCAAAACTTCAGTCCAATCTCTAATCCATCTCCTGCTGCATCTGTGGTTCAGTCTCCAAGCTGCAGCTCTACCCCTTCTCCACTCATGCCAGGTGGAGAAAATCTCCAGTGTGGGCAAGGCAACATGTCCATGAGTTCTAGAAACCGAATCCTGCAGATGATGCCTCAGCTTAGTCCTACACCGTCTATGATGCCAAGCCCCAATGCTCATGCAGGGGGATTCAAGGGGTTTGGGCTGGAAGGGCTGCAGGAAAAAAGGCTCACAGATCCGGGCCTGAGCAGCCTGAGTGCTCTGAGTTCTCAAGTGGCCAATCTGCCCAACACAGTCCAGCACATGTTGCTCTCGGATGCCTTGGCACCTCAGAAAAAAAGTTCCAAAAGGTCATCCTCTTCAAAGAAGGCTGACAGCTGCACCAACTCAGAAGGCTCCTCGCAGGCAGAGGAGCAACTCAAGTCTCCCCTGGCAGAGTCCCTTGATGGTGGCTGTTCCAGTAGTTCAGAGGATCATGGGGAAAGGGTGAGACAGCTGAGTGGCCAGAGCACCAGCTCAGACACCACTTACAAAGCGGGTAACTTAGAGAGGTCCAACTCCTCACCAGCACAAGGCTCTCAGAATGAGCCATCAAAACTCAGCAGCAGCCCTGCAGCTAGGGAAGATGTGGCCTCCCCTGATGGGAAGGAAGCTGTGGTAGCTGTGGAAAATGCCCCAAAAGTGAATGAAAAGGCAGTTGGGGTGATTGTCTCCCGGGAAGCCATGACAGGAAGAGTAGAAAAGTCAGGTGGACAAGATAAACCTGCACAAGATGATACTTCCACAGCCACTCAGGCACCAGCTAGTGCTAGCGGAGCAAAAGAAGCTGGGCATGCAGGGACACAGCCAGAAACTCAAGGAGGAAGTAAAGGGAGCAAAAGTGGAGATAACACTAATCATAATGGGGAGGGAAACAGCCAGCCTGGTCATGCAGTTGTCGGGCCAAATTTTCCTGCAAGAACAGAACCTTCCAAATCTCCTGGCAGTTTAAGATACAGTTACAAGGATAATATAGCAGCTGGTATACAGAGAAATATTGGTGGCTTTCCACAGTATCCTTCCGGTCAAGAAAAAGGGGATTTTCCAGGGCACAGTGAACGCAAAGGCCGGAATGAAAAGTTTCCTAGCCTCCTACAGGAGGTCTTACAGGGGTACCACCATCATCCAGACAGAAGGTATTCTAGGAACGCACAGGAGCATTCTGGGATGGCTGGGAGTTTGGAGGGAGCCATGAGGCCCAATATCTTAATTAGTCAAACCAATGAATTGACCAATAGAGGCCTCTTAAATAAAAGCATGGGGTCTCTCCTGGAAGGCCCTCACTGGGGTCCCTGGGATAGGAAGTCTAGCAGCGTAGCTCCTGACATGAAGCAGATAAATCTAGCTGATTATCCTATTGGTAGAAAGTTTGATGTAGAGTCTCAGTCTTCTGCCCATGAGGGGGGAGCGCTCTCGGAGAGGAGATCAGTGATCTGTGACATATCTCCATTAAGGCAACTTGTCAGAGATCCTGGCCCTCACCCAATGGGACACATGGGTCCTGAGGCCAGAAGTGGAAGGAGTGAACGTCTTGCTCCTGGCTTGAGCCAGTCAGTAATACTCCCTGGTGGTTTAGTATCCATGGAAACAAAGATGAAAGCTCACAGTGGGCAAATAAAAGAAGAAGATTTTGAACAGTCAAAGAGCTCAGCTAGTCTCAATAATAAAAAAACAGGAGACCATTGTCATCCTGCTGGCATCAAGCATGAATCTTTCCGAGGCAATGCTAGCCCTGGAGCTGCAGTCTCCGATGCTGTTCCAGACTACATTCCCCAGCAGGACAGCAGATCGACACAGATGAGACGAGCACCTGGCAGAACTGGAAGCAGCAGGGGTAAATCACCTTCTCAATTTCATGATCTTGCTGATAAGCTGAAAATGTCACCAGGCAGAAGCAGAGGCCCAGGGACAGATCTGCATCACATGAACCCACACATGACACTATCTGAAAGAGTTAACAGGGGTTCCTTGCATTCTGCTTACCCTCAGAATTCAGAAGGCCCGTCTTTGGCTTCAGCATATCACACAAATGCTAGGCCTCATGCTTTTGGTGACCCTAACCAGAGTTTAAATTCCCAGTATCATTACAAGAGACAGATATACCAGCAACAGCAAGAAGAATACAAAGATTGGGCAAGCAGCACTGCTCAGGGTGTGATTGCTGCAGCTCAGCACAGGCAGGAGGGAGCAAGGAAGAGCCCAAGACAACAGCAATTTCTGGAAAGAGTAAGGAGTCCCTTAAAAAATGACAAGGATGGAATGATGTACCTTCAAGGTAGCTCTTACCACGATACTGGAAGCCAGGAAGCTGGGCGCTGCGTTATGGGGAGTGACAGTACTCAGAGCAAATGCACCGAACTGAAACATGGCAACCAGAAGTTGCAGCATCACGAGTCTGGTTGGGACCTCTCTCGGCAAACTTCTCCTGCCAAAAGCAGTGGCCCTCTCGGAGCAGCCAACCAAAAAAGATTTTGCCCTCAAGAAAGTGATGGGCATCGACGAGAGGAATCTACAGATTTGCCCAAGCCTAGTAATGCCATGCTCAGGCTCCCTGGCCAAGAAGACCAGTCTCCTCAAAATCCATTAATTATGAGGAGGAGAGTCCGTTCTTTCATCTCGCCTATTCCTACCAAAAGACAGCCACAGGATATGAAGAATAGTGGCAGTGAAGATAAAGGGCGACTGATGACTTCAGCAAAAGAAGGAGCTGATAAAACGTACAACTCCTATGCCCATTCATCTCAAAGCCAAGATGTTGGCAAGTCAGTTGCAAAGGGAGATTCCTTCAAGGACCTGCCAAGTCCTGATAGTAGGAATTGCCCTGCTGTTTCCCTCACAAGCCCTGCTAAGACCAAAATACTGCCCCCAAGAAAGGGACGAGGATTAAAACTGGAAGCTATTGTTCAAAAAATTACGTCTCCCAATATTAGGAGAAGTGTTTCTACCAACAGTGCTGAAACTGGTGCAGATACTGTCACTCTTGATGACATCTTGTCCCTTAAGAGTGGACCTGAAGGAGGCAATGTGGCTGGACATGGACCAGAGGCTGAGAAGAGAAAAGGAGAGATGTCAGATCAAGTGGGGCCAGCAAGCCAGGATACAGCTGGTGAAATAACTCTTCCAAGATCTTCAGAAGAGTGGCAAAGCAGTGAGAATGATAAAACCAAGAAAGAGGTCCCTGAAACTGCCAGTGTTGGTAAAGAAGGAGCAGGATCCAGTGCAGCACCACCACCTTCTCAGAAGTCAGGTGGTCAGGGAAGGTCTGATGGATCTGTAAGCGGAGCTGGAACTCTGGCCTTTTCCGACTCAAAAACAATTTCCCCTTCCAGTGGGTTTACTTCTGAACCAAATCCGAAGTCTGAGGAAAAAGATGGAGATGTGACAAACATTTCACCCAAGCCAGATGGTTTCCCTCCAAAGGGATATTTTCCCTCTGGAAAGAAAAAGGGGAGGCCAATTGGGAGCGTGAACAAGCAAAAGAAGCAGCAGCAACAGCAGCAGCAGCAACAGCAGCAACTGCCACCGCCTCCTCCACCCCCACCAGTACCTTCACAGTCTTCAGAGGGGGTAGGTGGTGGTGAGCCAAAACCGAAGAGGCAAAGGAGGGAGAGGCGAAAACCTGCAGCACAGCCACGGAAGCGGAAGCCTAGACGGGCTGCTCCGATTGTGGAGCCTCAAGAACCAGAGATCAAGCTTAAATATGCTACCCAGTCTGTAGATAAAACTGACTCCAAGAATAAGTCATTTTTCCCTTATATTCATGTGGTAAACAAGTGTGAATTAGGCGCTGTGTGCACAATCATTAATGCAGAGGAAGAGGAGCAGAACAAATTGGTGAGGGGTCGGAAAGGACAGAGGTCTTCAACACCCCCTCCTAGCAACGTGGAGAGCAAAGTGCTGCCCACCTCAACTTTCATGCTGCAGGGCCCTGTAGTAACAGAGTCTTCTGTCTTAGGGCATCTGGTTTGCTGCCTGTGCGGCAAATGGGCCAGCTATCGTAACATGGGTGACCTCTTTGGTCCTTTCTACCCCCAGGATTACGCAGCCACCTTGCCCAAGAACCCGCCTCCAAAGAGGGCCACAGAAATGCAAAGCAAGGTCAAGGTACGGCACAAAAGTGCTTCTAATGGTTCCAAGACAGATACGGAAGAAGAGGAGGAACAGCAACAACAGAAGGAACAAAGAAGCCTAGCTGCTCATCCCCGCTTTAAGAGGCGGCACCGCTCTGAGGACTGTAGTGGAGCCTCTCGGTCACTTTCAAGGGGAGCTTCTTGTAAAAAAGCAACCACTGACAGTGGCAGTGGTGGTGAAAAGACTCCTTTGGACTCAAAACCCTCTATGCCCACTTCAGAAGGTGGCACTGAGCTGGAGTTACAAATTCCTGAACTACCTCTTGACAGCAATGAATTTTGGGTCCATGAGGGTTGTATTCTCTGGGCCAATGGGATCTACCTGGTCTGTGGCAGGCTCTATGGGCTGCAGGAAGCTGTGGAGATTGCAAGAGAGATGGTGAGTACCTAACCTTGCTATACAAAATTACTTGTTTGCATTTGCAATATGTATACCGTTTTTCCTTGTTCTTCTCTCATGTCTTAAGTGATTATCTTTCATGTTAAATAAGTCTCTAGTGATGTCCTTTTGATGGCCTTGTTTAGATCTCTGCCACACCTATCAGACAGATTTTTCAGGCATCAAAGCTGGATACTCATTACCTACTAAAAGTTCTGGATGTCCAAAGGCTTTCTCATGACTACTATGATCTTTTTTTTTCTCCTTACTCTATGCTATTAGATATTAAATATTCTCTAGGGTGGCTCTTGGAGTCATACAGTGAAAGGACAAGTGGCAGCAGACGCTAATTGCAACAAAGGAAATTCCAATTCAATATTAGGCAAAAAAAGTCACAGCGAGAGTGGTAAAACACTGGATTGAGGGAGGGGGGGAAAAAACAGAGAAGCTGTGGAATATCTGTTCTTGGAGATGCACAAATGTGACTGGGCAAGGCCCTAAGCAACCCACTTTACCTCTGAAGTTGGATCTAGCTTCAAAGTTGGCTCTGCTTTCAGCAGGGGTGCCTTCCAACCTAAGTTATTCTGTGACTGTAATACATGCTACACAACTGTAGGAGAATTTGCAGTCCTCACAAAACAAGGTGGATAGAGTAGAATCACACAGAGATCTGCAAGCTTCAAGTGAAACATGGATGGGTTTAGTATTGATGAATTCAATACAAATTATACCACAAATCATACTGATAATTGACCTCACTCATTGTGTACTTGCACTTTGAAGAAGAACTATGTAAAATAAAAGCAGGACTAAAGGTAAGACTTTATTCACAACAATCTGGCTGTGGATGGAGACACTCACTATTCTTGATTTTCTGAGACCAAGCTGACACTTTAAAACCACAGTTATGTACCTGCCTTTGCCATCATCAGTATGCTGCATCCCTTTATTTATGGTTACCTTTTGCATTATGCTTTCTGTCCTGGGCTAGACCATGAAAGAGGCACTACACTACTTTTTGCTGTTGCCTTCAGACTCTTCCTTTTCTAAACAGTGTTGGGATCCAGTTTTTATCTTTTTCACTCTGTGTGCTTAGATACAGCATGCTCATGTGCTCCCCATGAGCTTTTCTCTTCAGGTTTGGTTCCTGGCTTGTTCTGCGTTTTCGCTTACTGTTCTTTGACAGTAATTACATGCTTCTTTGCCCTAACTTGATTTGGCCTGCATTCTTGTTTCTAGCCTCTCATTAAACAAAGTCAGTTAATTTCATTTGGTTTTCATTGAGCTGTGCCTGCATGCTTGTTCTGATGCAACTGCTGAATTTCTTATCTCTGATAATTGCAAGGTTTCTTTTGGAATCTCTACCACCGTTTGGATTTTACTTGCAATGTGGCCATGCTTTCCTATGTCTTGCAGTTCACCAATATTTTGAATTTGGATCACTCCAGCCTGATTTTCCCTTTTTCCTGTTTTCAGGGTGTGTCTTCTATTTATGATCTTTGTTCTCCCAATAGTAAATCACAGAATCATAGAATGGTTTGGGTTGGAAGGGACCTTAAAGATCATCTAGTTCCCACCCCCCACCCCCCGTTGCAGGCAGGGACACTCTCCACTAGACTACGTTGCCCAAAGCCTCATCCAACCTGGCCTTAAACACTTCCAGGGATGGGGCATCCACAACCTCTCTGGGCAACCTGTTCCAGTGCCTCACCACCCTCACAGCAAAGAATTTCTTTCTAACATCTAATCTAAATCGACCCTCCTTCAGCTTTAAGGCCATTACCTCTAATCCTATCACTGCACTCCCTGATAAACAGTCCCTCACCATCTTTCCTGTAGGCCCCTTCAGGTACTGGTAAGCCACAACTAGATCTCCCCGGAACCTTCTTTTCTCCAGGCTGAACAATCCCAACTCTCTCAGCCTGTCCTCCTAGGAGAGGTGCTCCAGCCCTCTGATCAGCTTCGTGGCCCTCCTCTGGACTCTCTCCAACAGCTCCATGTGTCTCTTGTACTGGGGCCCCCAGAGCTGGATGCGGTACTCCAGGTGGGGTCTCACAAGAGTGGAGTAGAGGGGCAGAATGCCTTCCCTGCAAGTTGTTGAACCGCTTGAGTTGTCCTCCAGTAATCCTTTTTATGACCCTGTACCTGCAAGGGGGGTATGCCTGGCAGAAACATAATACAGATAAGCTCTTAATCAAACTTGACAAATAGTAGTCCGTTGTCCGCAACGTTTTTATATGGGTTTTGCATGTTGTTTGACATCTAGTTCTTTCTCTGCATGGGATCTTCATGACTTTCTGACTGAATACACTTTAGCCTACCCTTTACCACTTTCTTCCAACCATTATGATCATCTCCTTGTCACGAATAGAATTTTTTTTTTCTCCTCTTCTTAACCCTTTGATCTGCCCTTATGGCACCATACAAGAACATCTCATCTACCTTGAACCTTGTGTCCTTTCTCTCTTTAATCACTTGCTCAACTCCTAGCTTTCCTTTTCAGTCATAGTACCTGTAGACATGAGTGTTTCCCTTCCTTTTTTTTTTTTTTTAAAGCGTACAAAATGCCTGTGGCTTCTCTTGCCTTTGCAACTACCTCTTAATTTCCTTTCCCTTTTTTCGTCTCAAAATTCTTTGAGTGCATTGTCTGGGGCTCTTGTCCTCCACTGTGGCTTCAATTGTGCTCTACTACAATTGTAATGAGTGTTTACAGTGATCTCTTCGTAGCTGAGGTTGAGATCTGGTACTTCGTTTTCCTTTCCCTGTCAGCTATGTTTGTCACTATCAGCTGTGCTGCTCTTGAAGTGTTGTTCTACCATTGTTTCCCATCTGTGTCCTCTTTTGATTACCTCTTTTCTTTCCAATATTTTTTGCAGAGCCTGTTGTTCATTACTCCCAGCTTTTTGTATGGGGTTCACTGAAGTTCTGCTTGTGCTTTCCTTCCCTTTATCTTTGAATGCCATGCCTTTGGGTAGCTTTTGGTAACCCAGTCACTTTGTTCCAGAATCTTGTAGAGCTTCCTTTTTGTTCCAGGTGCATGGTCTTCTGCCACAAACTTAAAAATTGTTCTTGAATTCACGGTGAGTTCCCAGACTCTGACTTTAAAATGTAGCTTGTAATCTACGTCATCCTTAATCCTTCAAACTGCCATCTTGTTCTGATCTACTTGTCACTCAGATTCAGTCTCCTCATTTGATTTTAGAATTATTTCTTCTTAATCATTGCTATTTAAGTCTGTAAGAAATACTGCTTACTTTCAGTGTATGAGAAGTAATATGTACACACTGAGTTCTCTCCACTGTTCTGTCTGGGTCTGTTTTTAATCTAATTATAAGACTCTGAACTTTCAGAGGCAGGGACCGTTTTCTTGTGTGTGCTTTGTTTTGTTATGTCTTACACAAACACAGTAATAGGTGTCCTAGCTGAATGCTGGGCTCTACTGCATTATGTCCATAATAGTAATCCATCTTTCTCTTTCACCTCTGTCACAAATAATGGAATAGGTTTTCTCCTAGCATTATTTTTTCCTTAACCTTTTTATCCTATTGTAGCAAATTGTAGTGCTGTATTCTTCTCTGGAAGCAGTATATCCTCCCTGCTTCAGTTAGGAGAGTGTTATGTGCAACACAGAAATGGCAGGCAGGATATTCAGAGGTGTACCTGCCAGAAGCCATCCCCAGGCAGTGGAAAGGCTCTGTTGAACTAGTCTCTTTTGCCCCGCTGCCTGAGGATAGCCTTCTGGCTCAGACAGCTGATTTCCTATGCTTGTTGCATATGCTCTTTCTTTGCCTATTCTTTGCTTTGCAAATGCATTTTCTTTTTGTTTCCTCTGACATGCAGTTCATCAGTGTTAGTGTCTGGGAAAAGCAGATGTGCAAACCATGTAGCTGCTTGCTAGCAGGAGAGAGTAGACAGATGTGTGCACAAGCATACGGGAATCTAGGTCTTAAATTTGGTCTAGGGTAAGGAAAGACATTCGTTTATGGCATATGAAGGGTCATGAGCCTGGAAGTGAATCATTCATGTATGTAATGCATTCTGTGCAAATGAAATACTGCCATAATTCAAAATCTGTGCAAACTGTTTGTAATACCCACAAAAAGGGAAAATGCGCACCAAATTTAAACTGAATTCATACCATTGAATTGAAATATTTTCTTTAGAGATCTGGCTCTATTGTTGTTGCTTATGCAGTATCTTAGTATTGAAAGAAGACACTTAAACATCTAGTCAAAGGCCATAAACCATCAACCCATTATGTAGATGTAGCATAAGTAGCTCGCCCTTCTCACACAAGCTCATCTGTTTTTTCTCACCTGGAAGCTTATTAGAGATTCCCCCCCAACACCTTTGTTTCTTGTTTGCCTTCCAGAATCAGGAGGGAATTTGAAGCATTTTTTTTTGCCATGTTAAGTTTTTTTCTGTTCCTTAGATGAATAAATGTCTGCGTCTTACTGCAGTTTTGAGAACAGCCCCATAGTCAATCCCAAGGAAGGGTTAGAATGTATGTGAGGTTACTCCAAGATTGACTTGTACCAGATGCTCTGGAAGAATTTGAGATGAGAAGGTATTATCTTAAAAAGGTTTATCAAACTGTGAAGTGACTCTTCTGAGCTTTGAGTTGAGCTTTCCTTAAAGTCTGATTTCACCATAGACTGAAAATGGTGTGAATGTATTATCTTCTAAGCGGAAATCCAGCTGTTTTCTGAAGTGCTAGAATCTGCCTTTCTCAAAGGCAAAAAGGTGTGCCTCTTGCTCTGGCTGCTCACTCTAGAGGGCTTCTTGGTTCTGAGAATGTGAATAGCTAATTGGATGAATTGGGCTGCTTCAGATGCAGAAGGGCTTAATTCTTCTCCTTATTTTTGAGGTTCAAAGTAGATACCCCAGCATATGTTTCCTACCTTGTTTATCTTCTCGTTGTATACCTATTAATGAGAAACTCATTTTCATGCAAGGTGAAATCTTTGTTACCCTTGAAACTGGCAAAGTTATGAAGTCACTTTGGTAGTTGTCAACAGATTTAACATTCAAAAGAATCGATGGTCTTTATTCTCAGTATTAAATTTAAGAAGCTGTAAGTGAAGAACAATGCAGAGAACATTCTTTGTATCAGGTTGTTGCAAAATCCAAAAAGATAGTTCTACTATTGTTTTCTAAAAAGCTGTTTGTTCATTAGGGGGTGGTATGCTGTTTCTTGGAATTTTTTTTTATAAAACACCTTTTTTCCAAGGCAGAGACTCTGGCCTGGCACAGGTATTACTTCTGGATTTTTTTGTTGTTTTGGGAGATTTTGGGTTGTTTGGTTATTTTGTCATGTGTGTCCTGTGTGTGTCATCTCCCCCCCCCCCTTGTGAGAATTGACCTTGCTGAAGGTAGATCTAGCTCTTTTTTTCTGTTGACAGTGCTCTGTGAAAGGAAAACTTGTTTATCCCCCTTTTAAAGATCTCTTTTAAAAGGTCTGAAGAATTTAATGCTTTTTCTCATCAATCTCTACTTCGTTCCCAGCTTGAGAAATCTTTTAATCCTTATACATGGAAAGAAGTCCTTGGAACCTGTTTCCTTTGTTGCTCTTTATTGAAAGGATCATCTTGGGTTTCAGTCAGTGGAGCTTCAGAGTAACAAGCAGTGAAGGGTAAAATCTGCCCATCATCTGCAGTATAATGGAAGGAGATTCTGGGCTTTCTCTCACCAGTCTGGAATTTTGTCTGACTCTCTGTGGATTATCTTTCAAAGCCTGCTGCTTACCTGAAGAGCAGAAATTTACCTGCTTTAGGATTGTTAATAACCTGTTCAGAAGGTCAGACTGACTTTCTCCAAAGTTCTTAAAAACCACATACAGGTTCACAGAAGCTCAGAACTTAAAAGGCATGTCTCTTTCTTTTCAAATTGATGCTTATATATTTGAATTTTTCACTACTGTTGGGCAGTGGCAGCCATCAGCTCATGTTGAGTGTGCCTCTGTTAGTTTGTAGAGCTGGAGGTAGGTTTGTTTACATACGCTATGCAGATTTCACGGAGAACAACAACTGGTTTCACACAGAATAGTTGTCCTTGACCACTTAAGACTCCAGCTAGTTGATCTCCCGGAGTGTTTTCTGTGGAAATCTATACTATAGAGGAAATAAGGATTACCTATCTATAATATTTTGTTTACTCAGTTGCTTTCATAGACCCATTTTGTTTACCTCTACTATTCTGGACCCTAGCTGTAAATTGGGTAAAAAAAGTTGCCTAGAGGGATCACTAGGAATTAAGCTATTTATATTGTCAGATTTGGGAAATCAAAGCCTAACAAAAATGCTCCTACATGCTGTAAGTAATTGCTTTTAAAAGGTTCCTAACTGTGTGGCTAATCAAATGCCTCAGCTACGGAATCAGTATGAACTGAGAAAATTGTGGAAGGTTAGCTACCTCTGGCAAAACAAAGCAAAACAGTTTTTAGTCCAGAAACCTGAGTAGTGGAGCACCATGAGTCTGAAGGTATCAGTTTATTCTGAATGTCTCATTTGGCACAGGTGTGCTTTGTTATCCCTAAGCCAGGCTACCAGTGAGTTGCTGTCAAGAGGGGTGATCCCACTTTATCCTCCTTGCAAGCTGTTTGCTTCCACTGTTTCCCTTGTGCTAGATCTACCAAGTGTGCATTTGCATAGTGGCTTGATTTTTAGTTAGCTAATCCATCAGAAGACTAGCTTGGAATGGGGGATCTTTGTGCCACATCAGCCATCTGAATTTGTTTACTCTCTGAACCATGTTTGCTGCTTCTGACAGGGGAGGCCCTTTCCACTGGTAATTATAACCATTAGATCAAGTTAGCCATAACACAAAATTGTGCCCAGGTGACATCATCACATCACCATTTGAAAGTGTTTTAAGACCACAGTGCTACTGTTTCTAAGTATTGGGAGATGAATGACCTTTTATTCATTATCCTTCTTTTTAGAGAAGAAAAATGTGCAGAACCTGACTTTTTTTTTTTTTCTTCCTCCCTCCAAAAAGCCCCTAAAGTGAAGTTCTGTGTCAGGTCAGGGTTCAGCTGAAATAATAATCTGCTGCTTCAAAGACCACATGCCTGACAAACACAGGAAGGAAAAACCCATGTTTCTTACACCCAGAGCTGTAATAGTAGGGAGAAATTTCCAGAGTAGGAAGAAGTGGCACTGGAGCTTGTTAATTTTTCACTGTGGAGAAAGGGAAACCAGTAACAAATTTAAAAACTGCCTGTTAGCAGTGGTTGAAAAAAGGGTGTATTGAGAACATTGCTTATTTTTATCTCTGGTAACAGTTTTTAATATGTTTTAACCCTTCAAGTGAGGAGTGCCTCAGAATCTCGAGGCACTTTCTACAACTACCCTCAAAGTGGTTGAGTTCTTGGTTTTCATTGACTGTGTCCAAACACCTAGTTGCCTGAGCTGGAAATGTGCTCTTTCTTTCTGAAGACAGTCCTTAGTACAACTAGTTTTAACATTTGTTTTCATTCCTCGGGAAATGGCAGCAATGTTCTTCCGCAGTGTTACAAAAATAAGGAAGCATGAAATTTCAGTGGAGGAGAAATTCTGAAAGACAGGCTGAATAATGAACTTCAGATTTGGTTTTCTCAGAAAGGCATTGTCATCTGCTGCACTACTGAAACTCTGTGTGTCATGACTCCTGGTCCGTAAGAGTGTGCCGCCACAGAGATGAGAACATGGTAGGAGCCCCTGTTGTATCTCAGTTCATTGCCTGGCTCTGGTAGGGACCTAGAAGTGTCAATGACAAGTGCTACAGCACTTTGTAGCTCCCAGCAGCTCTCTGTATTGGTATCACAAGCCTCAAATGCCAGAGAGGTGAGCAGACAGAATCCACATCTACATTTCCGATGTATATATTTCAATATCTTGAGTGATTGGAAGCTATTAATTACATTTGTAAAATGAAGCTGGCTTTCCTTGGCTTTATTGTGAGTAGAAATCAGGCAAAACTGGTGCAGCGTATTGGTGCTCATGGATTGTAGATGGCAGGAAGTACAGTTTAGTTGAGGCCTCAAACATGAAGATGATACTGGGAAAAGAGAAAGACTTCTCCAGTATTGACCTTTTGGGGTTAGCGAGAAGATGAAAGGTAGGCAGCAAAGTAATTTCTGTGCATTGTTATTAGCAGACTCATTTGCTATTAGTTTATCCCAGAGTATGGGCGTTATGTCTGTACTTGCATGTGGTTTTATATTTTACTGTTTGTCTAGCATGTGGAGTGAGGAAAGCAGGAAATAGATTTACTGACAATGGAGCATTGGGAAAGAATAGGATGTTTAACCACTTTACATTAGTTGTAGCCAGGAGCACTGGAAAGTTGTATGTAAAAAGGAGCTTGCTCATTCCACAGTTGTGGCCTTTCTATAAAGCATCAGGGATCCTCAAATTCAATGTACAATTTCTGTTGAAAAATACATTTATGTAACTTTTAATTTCTAAGAAGCTCTTCCAAATGTGAATGGGGTCTTCTCTGTGCAGGAGATTTCTAAACAGAGCTTTAGAGCTTTTTGTCTGGCTATCCACAAGCTCACACAATCCTTTTTGTAAGGTTTAAGTTGCCTGTTGCTGTACAGATGCCAAACTCTTGCTAAATTCTCAATAGTGAGTGAATACAATCCATTTATGTGTCATTTTAGCTTGAATCTTTTTAAGTTGTGCTGGCAAAAAGGTTAAGATTCCGCAAAGTTGGGGAGGAAGCTTGTGCTGTTTGTGTTTTGTTAACTTAAACTGAACTAACTTTTTTAATTTAGACTAATTCTAGATGGTAGTCACTTGAGGTGTATCCCCTTAACTTCATTAGAAGAATGCTGCTAACGAGTGTTGAAGGACATTCAAGAACTCCAGTTTATTCTGTTCCATGCCTCTGTGTTTAAAATGGCCTATGTTTGATTAAAACTAGGCAGAAATGCAAACCTTAAAAAATATTTTCCCTGGTTTTGAAAAAAATATTACTACTTAATCTTTTTTTTGCTTGTTCAGGTTGGTAAGAGGTTAATTTTTGGAGGTAAGAATTCATGAGTTACTCTTACAGAATATTCTATGGATTATTAGAATTACATTCTATCTGTTGTAAAACTTTTTAAATAAAAAATACAATTTCTCCATTTTATTTTTAAAATGTTATCCTGAATCCTTTGATCACTGAATAAGCAAAAATAGTGCTTCAACTATATTAATGTTTTACCATTCACAATAAAAGAAAGCTTTTCAAATGCTGCAATGCAAACCAAGTTCATAAAAAGCTATTTAAGCATAGTACTTTGTGCAGTAGCCAGACTGGGGTAGGAATGGTGCAAGCGAAACTGAGACACATACTGATGGTGGTGTGAATTTTTTTTAAATACAATATAGAAAGCAGGTTTTAAAACTTTTTCTTTTCAAAAGTAAATTTTCATCTTTCTGCCCATTATAAACCTAGTTATATAACCCCAGTATCTTTTTAATTAGAGAAATATGCTCTGAAAGAGGTTAGATTAATTTCCCTAGATTTAGAAAGATGAGTAAAAATAAAACTGAAGTATGATGAGTATCCATGTAATAATTTTAGAAACTACAGCAAAATTAAAACTCAGTTTTTTGCCTTGAAGAATGTTACTGTGCAGATATAAGAACTGGAGAAAAGAGATTCTGTCTGTGCTGTGCGCTTTGCCTGAGGTTATGGAAGAAGCTAGGAATGGAGGTTGGGTTCCCCGAATCTTAAAACCATCTGTTTCAGCTAATCTAAACTGTGCTACTCTTACATTGTTGTGCTCTGGGTAGTTTTTCTTTCTTGGCAGAGGAAATATTTTTCAAACAATTTCATATACTTAGCTGGACCCTGGGTGAAGTATAGGATAGTCTTCATGGATAGAGCACTTTGGAAGAAAGTTACTAATGAACCTTCATTGTTATGGATTGGATCTCAGCCAGCTGCTTAGTGATTAAAGTTTAATTGCATGATGATTAGTTTTCATTAGTAAGCAATTAACATTTAACAGCAGTCTTGTATTGCTAAAGCTATGGGCGAGCGTAAGTGGCTTGAGCCATGTCGAGAAGGTGTGTAGCCAGAGATGTGGGCACAAAGGTGTGTGGGGAATGTGGGGGTGGGAGTTCTCATGGTAGCTGCCCTCAGCAGCTCATTCCTGCTGCAGCGTTGAGCCAGGAGGGGAGTGGGAAATGGAGCAAATGACCAAAACAGCACAGCCTGGACATACGGCATGGAGACTGGCTGTGGATTAGCCCTCATGTAGGGAGTTATCAAAAATAATCATCTTCCTCAAAGGGCCCTTTGAAGTTCCAAGTTGTTCTCACAGTACTGCTGGCTTTCATAGTCTTACCCACTCCTTGCCACAATTAAAACTCTTTTTTTCAGAATCCACCCCTGAACTTGATGAAATTCTAATTTTTATTGTGATAGCAGTCCTTGATTGCTTTGTGCCACAGCGAGGGCTGGGGAAAGTGGAATAAGATGAGGGTAGAGGGAGGTAGGAATGTAGTAAAAAGTCAAGATTCTTTTCCTGTTAAAGGTACAAAAGAGTGAAGTGTGTCCCTTGTAAACCACTTCTCCACTGAGGAGTCTCTTGTGAAGATGAAATACGGTGGTAATTTCATCTAGGCTAATTTAGAAGCCATTCTTCTCCCCCGCGCCTCCCCTTCTGCCAGCACTACTGCTCTGTGACTCAACCAAGACAGGTAGCTGATGTTGCCAACAAATTCTACCACAACACCCCCCTACTTTTTATCAAGCTAATCTTTTGGCTGGCCCAGCTTTCTTGACTCTTAATGTCAGTACTGATACAGGGGGAATGCCCTAGCTAGGGATAGGAGGGGGAGCAGCAGATTGTGCAAGTACAAACCGATGTCTTAAAATGGTCTGGGAGTGGACTAGTCAAGACCATGACTTCAGATAGTGATACAGTTCTGGAAAAACTTTGTAATTACACAAACTAGTAAATTCAATAAAAGGTACACTTTAAAATTGGTCTAAGGTAGTTCTCTATATAAGGTATATAGCTTAACAGCATTTATTACTGATGTCAAGTGCAATCATCTAGTTGTCTAGACATATGAAAAAGCAGAGATTTTTCTTTATTCCATAATCTAGAAGCATTAGGGACTGGACGCTCCCTTCCCTCCTTTGGTCTCGTTTGCCTGCCAGAGTAACCTAAGGCAGGCTTTTCCCTTCAGTTAAAAGGACAAGAATAGCTGCACTTCCTTTTGAGAAATTCTAGCAGTGCTCAGGGTGTGATTTTAATCATGTAGATCTACTTAGGTTGTCTTCAGACTTGCTGAACTGTTGGTAAGAGTAGACATAACAGAGTAGGACTTAGTGTAAAATACTAACCCTACTCAAGACACAAAGACAGTGGTGAGTGGCAAAGCCTGCCCAGGGTTCTGCTCTTTCAGTACCTGAGCTACCAGTGGTAAAAATACATTGTGTATGTCTTCCTGAGATCTAGTTGCACAACCCATCATAGCATAGATACACTTAAGTCTTATCTCAACCAGCTAATTGTTGTCTGTGTCCTAAGCTTTCCTCGTGTTTGGGGAAAATATTAAAGTTTGATGTTAAAAACTGGTTGTGCAGTCTTCACTTGGTGATTTTTTTGTTGTTGTTTCTAGCTCCTTGCATGTTTTCTTTTGATTTATGCTTAGGTCCCTTAGTTACAACTCAGCTGTATGTTTGGCTTTTTCTCATGGCTTGTCATTTCACAAAATGTGGGATGTTCTGGTACTTTGCACTATACTGCTGTTAATTGCAGCTTTTCTTGCATCTCTGACTCCTTTATTCTTGCTGAGAGCTCATGGTTACTACATTTCAGAAAGTTATTGATGATTAAAGGAGACTGTCCAGCTTCATAAAAGACTTACTACTAAGAGAGGGGAAAAAGGGAGGAGAGTGTCCTGGCATGAATGTCTGTAACGGAGACTTGATCTAAAGGACGCTGCTGCTCAATGTGAAACTTAGAAGAAAAGAAAAAGGGGGGGGGGGGGGGAGGAATGTGCTGTGGTTTAACCCCACTTGGCAGCTAAGCACCACACAGCTGCTCACTCACTCCCCATGGTGTTCAGCCATCTCTAGGGAAGCAGGGCTGCAGGGCTCCATCATGTATAACCGTTACTTGGGAAGACAAATGCCATCATGCTAGACATCCTCCCCGCTTCCTCCTCCTTCTTCCCCCAGCTTTATATGCTGAGCATGATGCCATATGGTATGGAATATCCCTTTGGTCTGTTGGGGTCGACTGTTCCAGCTGTGTTCCCTCCCACTGTCTTGTGCACCCCCAGCTACTCGCTGGCAGGGTGGTGTGAGAAGCAGAAAAGACCTTGGCTCTGTGTAAGCACTGCTCAGCAGTAGGGAAAACATCTCTGTATTATCAACACTGTTTTCAGCACAAATCCAAAATGCAGAGCCCCACACTAGCTGCTATGAAGAAAATTAACTCTATCCCATTCAAAACCAGCACAGGATGGGAGGAAGGGGCAACTTCATGCACTTGAGTTCAGGTTTGCGAGCTGTGAACTTTGCAGACTTTGTGCCTGCACTGTCAAAAATTCCCTCCATGGCCTCTGACAAGTCAGTTAATTACTCTGTAAAGTAGACTTTAAAACCACTTATTTTGTGACTTTTAAGACAAATTTGTAGGGGGCTTTGAAAATTGAAAGTACAGTATGTGTTTGAATTGTCAGATGTTCTTAATTAAATTGGGAGATTAGGGAGCTGATACAAGGTTGCATGTTTTAGTTGCATGGATTTAATGGGAGGAAGCTAAGTTTAAAGTTTGTTCCTGTATCATTTAGAGTCAGGTCCACAGAAGATAATAAAAATGTTTTGTTATGCACTCATCTGATGTTAGCTTTCTCTTTTCTTGTAGAAAGTTAAAATGCTGAAGATCCTAACTTGAATGTATTGGTACCATATGTAAATTCATTATTACATTTGTTAAGTGTTTTCTGAGGCAATAACTCTTCCAAGTTAAATTTGATCACTAAAATGTCAAGGTTGACACAATGCATAACCAATGCTTTCTAGGAAACCAACAATATTTTTTAGATCTTAATTTTAGGAAATTGTTTAGGTTAGATTAGAAAAAATCCAATACCCACATTATAGGTACATAAAACTATTTTACAAGGTTTTAATGTAGTCTTAACTCTTATACTTAAATTTAATTATTCCTCCTTTGAAGTGTCACACATTATCACTGGGGAGAATAAGGATTCTTTAGTGATGCCACATGGTACTATTCCTCTAAGCAGAAATCTGCAGAGGCAGTTCCTGGGAAACAGGAGTTTTGAGTAGTTACCAATAAATTCAGTTTTCTGGACAAATAGCTTCAAGGGTAATGCCAAAAGAAGAATTCTTTTCTGAGTCTCTGAAGCTGTCTTAACAAAGAAGACTTTACTGCTGACTTACACTTCTGCTTTTGGGCTAGACCCTGCAGAAGATGGAAGAATAAGAAGTAAGAAGGTGTGCCTGTGTAAAATAAATGAAAAACAAAACAAAAATGCCCATATCCTTCAATTTCTGCCTCAGGTGAAAAAAGATTGAAATTTCTCTTTGATCTTGCACAGTGACTTATCTCTAGTAGTGTATGGCTCATACCAGTCCTTTTTTATCTTAGTGTAGATTGAACTAGATTTATAAAAAATGAAGATGTGGCTTGCAGATAGTTAGGTAATATTATTGCCTTTACCACAATTTGTCAGTCTTCTGAGCTTGAAATATCTTCATTAGTTTTTTTTTTTTTTTTTCCGTTTGGATCTGGGGAGAACCACACAGCTCCTTAATCATTAGAGGAAGTTCTTCCCCCAGGAGAACATTAAGTCTGTCCTTTAAGGAAACTACTGACACTGCCTCAGCTACTTTGTAATACCCAGCTGGAATGCCATCCGGCCTTGGACTTCTGCTGCTATTTATATTTGCTGCTGCTCCTAAACTGCTGCTAGCTCATACAAAGTTTTCCTGTATCATGTGTCTCTGGCAAGCCTGCTGACCCTAGATTTTTTTGAATAAATTCAGTTTAGAATTCAGAAAAAGTAGCTATTATAGTAATGGGCAGTTTAAGCAGTACATGTATCATTATGGTTTGTAGGTTTTTTCCTGATGATTATTGAATAGTGAAATAACATATTCCTCTTTAAACCCATTCACATTTTTGGCCAACAAACATTATTTTACATAGAGCACCTCCTCTGTATCCGAGGTCATTTCATCAGTGTATGTTACTAATTTGTTTAGTTTTCCTCAACTGTGATTGGTTATTTAGTGCTGCATTTCATGAGCTTGTATCTTGTTTTCTTTTTTTTTTTTAACACTGATGTGTTACTTGACAGCTTATCACTGAAGAGAGATGTACTGTCTCGCAGACATTTCTCCTTCCGCAAGCATTGCACCTTTACCTCTTCTCTTGGATTCATTTGACCTGCTGTTGTTGCTCATCTTCAGCTGCTTTTCCTGGGTGGTAGCAGCAGCCACTAGTGAACTCAGAAATACTTGTGTGCGCTTTGCTGCTCCTTATTATAGCTCTGCTTCAACGGCCTTCTGGAGGAGCTGTTGTCTTCTTGTCGTTCTCTCTTTAAGAGTATTGAGTAGTATTTTTATTTGCTACCCTTTTTCTAGAGAGACAAGTTGTTCGTTTTCAATGTTGAGCATTGTACCTTTTTCACCTATCCTTACTTGCAGTGGAATATATTTTGACTGCACAATAGGAGCAGCTCTTTAGACCTTAATTTAAGAATTGGTATTTTTCTTAACAAGTAAACGTCCATTTGGAACACTGTTACAAAAAATGCTTTCTAAACTATCATTTTCACATACCTACTTCTTTCACATTCATCTGTCGGCCTACTCTTACGCCTCAAACATAAGTTACTCATTATTTTATCTGCCTTCATCCTGCTTCTTTTTCTTCTTTCAGTTTAAAGAACTTATGATCAACTTGCAATCAGTTCATCCTGGCTAATTTTATAATTTCCTAAATGAAGTGCCTCACTTTCAAGACACTGCACGTTTACCTTTGTTTTCCTTCATACATTTCTTGAAAGCGCTTTATGTCTGGGATTTTTGCTGAACAATTGGATATGCTTAGCCTGCTGCTGTGATGGACTCTGCCCAACGCTGCTGGCTCAGTCTCACCATTCCTATTTCATCCCTTTGCATCCACCAACGCTTTGTTCTGTGTTACTGAAGTATCTTGCACTGTGGGGCTCTGTTTATGATGAGGGCTTGCACAGATTATTACAAATAATGACAAATGATTTATTTCTGTCCAATGTTACAAGTCTTTGAGTTGTTGGCAGGCGTGGATTTGTGCCGCACCCTTTTTCTTGCCAAGTTTTATAGGTATTTAATACCTTGTCAAAACCTTTTCCA
This sequence comes from Balearica regulorum gibbericeps, assembly GCF_011004875.1. Taxonomy (NCBI): domain Eukaryota; kingdom Metazoa; phylum Chordata; class Aves; order Gruiformes; family Gruidae; genus Balearica; species Balearica regulorum. The sequence continues at coordinate 55,521,868 of NC_046184.1, forward strand.
TTAAGTTTGCCTTGCTCAAAAGCATTTCCTTATTTTTAAGCCTTTACAAATGTTTTGTTTCTGTTGAATCCGCTGCCACTAATAAGATAGTGATTAGATCCTTAATGAACTAGACCTCTTTTTTCTTTCTTTTACTAAATACTAATCATAATCTCCTTTTTTTCTTTGACTAGAGAAAAACTGGTTCCATCATGCAGTTTGGCTCTTGAAAACAAATTCCTTGAGTTTATTGCATTTTCATGTTTATGTCCGGTTTTTTTCCTTGTTTATGTCACTCCAGTCATTGATATTCAAAGGTAGTGCTTTACAGGGGAGAGCTTTTGGTAATTATTTAATTTATCCAAAAACTCTTCCCTTATTGTTTTGATGTTGCTTTGTTTTAAGGCAACTGCATACTCTTGTTTTATACTGTACTCGGTAGACTTTGTGCTAAATAAAGATTCATTATATATTTGGATATTTCCTGTAATCAGTACCCAAGATGGGCAGGAAAGAAATCTAGTACTGGCAGAAACTCCAACTGGAGTAAATGCTCTCTCTTGCTGACTGTGCTGTTCCCACAACTCTGTATGTCCTTATCACATAATCACTGCTTGAAAATTTGAATTTCTTTTTCCTCTTTTAAGTCTACCCTTCTATCTTTCAGACCTTTTAGTAACTAAATTGCACTTATTGTTGCACATTTAATTCCCCAAATGAATAGCCAAGATAACATAAACTGCATAATTTTTTCTGCTGGACTTGCATATTTAGCAAATTCAAATCCCTATACTTGTAAGTGGTTGTCTGAAATGTTTCTCTCATTCAGGGTGGCTCTTTGTCGTCAAAGGAAACAAGATTTACGTGTTTCTTCTTGGAGTTGGTAGCCTATATATTATTTTAATATTCCTTTTAAAATATGAAATGGCTACAAAGGCATGTACTTAGCCTGCTTAATTTGAAATTAAACATGCTTTTTCATTACCATTTAAAGTTGTTATTTTTTTCTCAATTTTGCTAAATCTGAGTTAACCATCAGTTTACTCTTAAGTCTCTAATCTCCATCATGGTTCAATTATGCTTGGTTCTTATTTCATTTGGGTTTTTTTTCCTCTTTCTATTGTTTGAGAGGCAGGAAGGGTTCATCCTGCTCCATGACTTTTTCAGCTTTTCACTGGTGTCGTCTCCATTTAAGCCTCTGATCACTCCACCGAGTAAATGGAAGGAACACTTAGACTTGTATGGAGTAGTGCACATGAATTTTTTGTTTAGATCAAATTTCAACCCTTTATGTAGTGTTACGTAGTGTTTAGTTCAGCCTTTCTGTTATGGAGGTAAGACTGAAGAGTCTTAAAAACTTGTAATCTAACAGTGTAATTTCTGGATGCCTACATTCTTTTTAATAATCATGGGACTTTTCTTATTGTTCATTGTGGAATTTCACAATCAAATCTCTTGGTCTACAAAAGAACTGCTATTCCAGGCAGGTGCAAAAGTGTGTTTTGTTGTGGTGTCCTGTCTCCAGCAACAGCCAGGAGCAGTTGCCTTCTGAGATGTGTGGTAAACCAGGCATGTACAGAGTGCTACTTGCATGTTTTCTCCCTTCTTTCAGCAATCATAGACTTAGAGTAGTCTCTTTTGCATCACTCTCTTTAACAGGCAGCGGCATACCTATCCTTGATGAATTTGTCTTACCTGGTTTTGAACTCACTTATCTTTTGGGCAGTGCAGCATTCTTTGGCAATGACTTTTATAGTTTTGATTTTGTTGTGGGGGGAAAAAAAGCAGATTTATTTTAAATTTAAACCCGTTATTTGCTCTTCCTTCTTGGAAATGGCTAAGAATCATTCCCTTATGCACACCATATTTGATTTTGGTAGATCTCAATCCTCCTTCAGATACCTCTTTTCCAAAATACTTAGTCTTTTCTCATATGGCAGCTCTTTACTTTCCTAGTTATCTCTGTGGTCTGTCTTTATTTTTTCCTGATCTGTTGTATTCCTTTATGAATAGGGTGACTAATTTAGAATCTGTCATCATGTATATGCATAGGTGAAAATACTTTCCCCGTTCGTATCACTTTGCACTTAACAACATTAATTTTCATTTCCATTTTATCATACAGTTATCCAGGATTGTGAGATATTTTTGCAGCTCTTTGCCATCAGCTTGATAATTTTAGAAACTTCTACAAGTTTTCACACATTATTGTTCACCCCCCTTTTCAAGAGTCTCTATAAGTACAGTTAAATAGCTTAAGTGTCTGCATAGAACCTTAGAAATTTTTGCTGGCAAACCATTCCTTGTCAAAACCAACCATTTATTTCTGTTCTTGTTACTTTCTCTTTTTCCTTCAAGTTGAGGGAAATAGAATGCTCTGTTCTTCAAGTGCTTTGTTGAACTTGAATCAGTTTTGTATGTATTTAATAGGATTTCCCTTTTTTTAAGACATTTTTCAGTTCTGGTATTTTTTCTGGGTTTTTTTCCATGCCATCCATTTTGAGCTGCAGCTTCCCTTTGTGCTTCAGCAACCCGTGCAGCACTGCAGTTCTGACTCTTTACTGTGTTTCCTAATGCAGCTTTATTAGTACAGCATCTTCCAGATCATTGATTTGTCTGTTTGCTGAAATCTTGGAATCTAAATTTGTCCTTAGTTTCTTGACTTAAAGCTAGATAGCTGCCCAGTTTAATTCATTCACTATTTTCCTTTATTATTACTTGATTTGCTTGCTACAGGAGTATGTCATCATTGGCGAGAGATACCTTTTAATAATGCAAGTTTAAAGGATTTTTATATTTTTAATTGTGGAGAGTTCATTTTTCTGATACTCCGTGCCGGGTTTTTGGAGAATTTAAATTGTTTGACAGGAAATGGAAACTAATAATTCTGTATCCTTCAGTACTGGTTGTTATCTCTAGCCCCAGTCACATAAGGAAATTTTTTCATTAACCAGTATCTGCACATCAGAGTGAAAGTGCTGTTTTCCTCTCCAATTTCCTAAAAATGTCTGCCCACCCTCTCTTTTTTTTTTCATTTCAATCCCTTTTTGCAGCAGTCTTCCAAAATCACTTATTCCTTTCTCCTGTAGCAAATGGTACAAATATTTTCATTTTCCTCATAGCTTGTTGGAGTGAGTTGTCTCTCTGCATCCTGCTTTCCAGGAAAAAAGAATGCGGCTGCCTGCTGCTTCTGTTGCCCTTTCGCCTGGATATTAAATCTGAGCTTCTGCCTAGCCTGCCAACTGTTTAATCAGAAATAGTCAGAAGGCCCTCCTTCCTAATATTGCAGCTGACTCTGAAATCCTCATTATCTTACATCTGCATTTGTGCAGTGCAATTATACAGAAGCAATTATTTTCCTAAAAGCTTGTAATTTAAACAGATGAAGGAGAGAGTATGAAAAATGCATATAACATGTAAAGTAAAGACTTGTACCTGTATAATTAATGCTACATATATTTCATTTTTTGCTTGCTTTTCTTTTTTAGTAACCTTCAATTGTTGCTTTCTATTTTATTCCATTTATGCATTCTTGACACTGATATGCAAGAAGGGGAAAAACCAGGAGATACCTAGAGATAAAAGGGAAGAAAACAGAGAGCAAAGGAAAAACTGATGCTTGGAAGAGAGGAAGTTAGAATGAGGCCTGAGTGTGGGGCGCAGGTGAGCAAACTGAAAGAAGCAACTGATCAGTAAGAAAAGACTCGTTGGATTATAGACAATAGAAAATATGATACAGTTGCATCTGTTGTGAATGTCCTTGCTTAAACTGCTTTGGTAATTGTTCCACAAAAAAGATAGTGGAGGAATAATCTGAAAACACCTTATATTAGTATTAGGCAGAAGCAATTAATTTCTGCTTCTAAGCAACTGTTCCTGCTGCTGCCCAGAATATGTTGGAAGGTCTAGTCCGGTGGCTCCTGTCCTCCCACCAGCAAAACCATGTCCACTATGGGATTCCAGTACTCCTAGACAAAGATGTTATCTCTGTCAGTGCAGAGCCAAAGGGAAAGGTGTGTGTTTTACTTGAGCAGCTTGGGGCACTTTTCACAAGCCTAGGAGGTTGTACTTGCTTTGGAGGAGGAAGGTAAGGTAGCTCAGGACATGTTTCTGTTATAACACCTATGTGAAGTTGGGTACAAATCTGAGGGAGGCAAAAAAAGGTATCCAAAACCACACTCTTGTTTATTACATTTAAAGCAATGTGCTGTCAGAAGAGTTCACTTTTGTAGTAATGAAGGAATACAAATTGCAGCAAAACTCCCAAACACTTAAAGCAAAAGAAATGTAGCTAGTGGATGTTTTAATATTTTGAATGAATCAGAACAGCTCTGCTGCCGCTGTGGTAGCTGTCCCCCTACTGTTCACCCTTCCAGGTTGGGTGTTACTTCATTTTGGTCGACAGAGAATGATGAGCTGTAGCCACGAAGAAATGGGCTGCTAATAGCGTGGAGAGGTAGAGACAATGTATCTGGCTTTAATACTATTGATAATTTAGTTCAAGGGATGGAGTGTCTCTTCTAAATGGCACTTTTCAGTCTCTCCAGCCTATTCTAAGTGAGATATATGTGCCTTGTGGCCAGAGATGAATTGTGGAGATAGGACCTCTGAATCAATCTTTGCTGTGTGGGGTTTTTTTCTTCTTTTTTTTCCTTTTTTCCTTTTTTCCTTTTTTAATTCAAGCCAGGAGTTGATTAGATGCCTGGCAATGATTACTATCCATTGGCACCTCCCATTGGGAGCACACTCCAAGAACCAGCCTTCAGCTCTTTCAAGCAGCAGAGGTTAAGCAGGCTGCTTACTGAGCAAAAGGAATTTCTCTTCCCAAGAGACTTTGAGTGCTGTTTCCCTGGCTAAGAATGCTATAATTCCTTTACAAGTGACAAGCAGGCTGCTACCATCTGCTGGTGAATGGCTGCAGGGTGGTGGAGTTTGGGTGAAAATTTGCTCATGGACCAAAGAAAATGGTTAGTGGTCATTAAGCCAAATTCACACGTTTCCTGTGTGAAGTTCTGTGATTTTATTTTGGCTCTAGAATGTTTTCTAGTTGTAGTGTACATCTTCTATTTTCTTTTTGTTTTCAAACATAAATATATAAGGATAAGGGTTCTGACCACAAAAAGTACTAGCAGGAGCTACACATCTTTTTAGGCACAGCAGTGGTGTCTTGCAAAAGAAGACTGAGACTATCCAGAATTTTTTTAATCACTTTTTTCTATCTTTCTAGAAACACCTGGATATATTTGGAAACCACGTGGCAGTACATGATGATAGTGTCTTTCAAAGATTAAGTTATAGACTCGTAAGTCGTTTTAGAACCATACAGCTTTGTAGGGTGTCTGCTTCTTTCAGTTACTTGGTGGCGTGTCAAGATAGAAGAACTCAAAAGAAAAGAGTAGTTATTGTGTATGTGGTTCCCCCAGCTTCCTCTGAAAGAAGCAGATGGTCGGGGGTCCCAGGAGGTAGAAGAAATGGGGCCATTAGATTGTCAGTGGCTTGTGAAAAGCAGAAGCATCTGCCAGAATGGAGACTTGTACAGCAGCAGGGGAGCCAGCAGCAGCAGACGATCTCTGCCTTGAGCAGTTAATGGTATTGTAGTACACTGGGGAATTGCTGTTGTGGGCGTAGCTGCAGGTAACCTTGGTAATAATCTAGTTGGTCTGGCAGACTTTAAAAAAGGGAAATGAAGGCTTGATGCTCATGCTCTGGCATCTTAACTACCCACTTTTCCTGTCTGATCAGTCCTAACTGCAACCAGTTTGAAAGTATTCCGTACCAATTCACTTAAAATTCATCAAAATGCCTATCGTGTTTCTGCTGCAAGTTTCAGAATAGCAAGATGAACCACGCTAGATGCAACAAAGAATAAGTTCAAAGACTAAATTAACATTTGGAAAAGTATCAAAAATTTTGCTAGGGGTCTTCTTGTTTTCAGTTGTATTTCACAGCACACTTTTAAGACGTGCCTTTTTAGTGTTAAGAAATACTTTACACAGCTGCAGTTTAATCTCTACTGCTGTAGTTCTTATGCTCTTACTGACTGCTCTGTACAGGACACAGTGTTCCAGGGAAGAATGACCTCTTCTCTTGCAACAGCGTGATGGTACTTCAAAGTTGAGATAAAGTGAGGAGGACAGAATGCCTCTGAGGAACAAAACTAGAAATTCATATCTGTGTTCAAAAAGAATAGTTGATTTGGGTTCTGTCCTGTAAGAATAATTAATCTTAGCCACATCTAAAAGTGAGAATAAAGCTTACAGGTAAAGAGCTCTGGTTCAGAACTCCTCAAGCAGCACTTTGTGAATACTTGGCATAGGTGAATCTGGGATTATTGCCAGTACAGAATACTCTTCTAGGGTTGACTTTGTAGCCAGGAAAAGACATTTTCTATGCATGAAACTTGGTTTTACTCCCATGAGAGAATGAATTACATTGCAGTTTGGCCAGAGGTACATAAGTTTTGGTGTGCGTTTCAATATTGGTTTAGTTTTTGGGGTTTTTTTTAAATATTTAAACCTTTGGAAACTAGTGTTTGTGTACTGACAGGCAAAAATAAGTTGTTTGGGTGTCTCTTTCTAGGCCCCAGGGACACATTCCTTACATGATAAACACTGTAATAGTTTGTCATGGTACACATTCACTGCTTAGAAGATAGACATGATTTAGTAGGGACTGCTGAAGATCAGGCTCGGGATGCTTTGGCATAACCAAAAAGAGAAGACAGTATTGAAGACTGCAGTTGCAGATGTCATGAGAACTGACGTCTCACAAGCTTTTATGTTAGTTTTGTCTGCTTTGATTTGGAGAGGGCCACCTGGTTATGGCTGGAAATAGTTTTGCTTTCATCCTCATTCAGTCCTTTAAATACAAACTGTAGTTATCGCTGCATGGCGTAGAATAATAGAAGGAGCAGTCACTGTCACATATTTTTAGTGTTTTTTGAAATATTGTAACCAAACCCCTATTTACTATACAGAGTAAGGAACTTCACTGTGCCTGTTAGCTTTGGCCACATCTATTCTGCAGACCTCCACTGCCATGTGTGTATGTTATTCAGGGATGTGAAGAAGTGTAGTCTAGCTGATGTGGCCATCTTGGTGTATGAGCCTCCCCATACAGTAAAAAAAAAAATCACGCTTTGGCCAGTGCCAACCAGGCACACTGCTGGTTTGAGCACATCTGTGTGCTGTACAGCTGTAGCCTGCCGATAGTGTTAATAGAGCACATGTAGTTTGATACTAGCTTTTCCAATAGAAAAAGAGTTTTTTAGATCATGTCACTTCTCTGTGTGCAGTCAGTGACCAAAGGCAACTTCTTATAGCCTAAAATCAGGGTGAATTGTACCAGTTATATGAGGCCTTATTGTGGTGTTGGTTGTGTTTATCAGCAAAACAAAAATTCCTGTGTTTCTTAAGTATAACTCAGAAGTTATTGTAGGCCATTTTCTCTTTTTCTGTCAGTAGTCTATTTGTGTTTTAATTTTTAAATAGTAGTGGTCTCTTAGCCTTTGGTGCTTTCTGCCATATGTGCCTTGTTTTCTTTTTAGAAAGGAAAAATGTCAAACTGTCAGAAATCAGCTTTCATCAGAATGTTAGATTAGTTAATGAAATTCACTTACTGTATACATTCAAGAGATAAAATTGCTGTCTGAAACAGGTGCATGATGGGCCTGCTTCCTTAGGTCTTTCCTTAAGTCATTCAGGATGAGGTGAATGGGTGAGTGGCTTTCATTCTGCTGCATTCACATTTATCTGATAATACAGAATTGTAGAATCGTTTAGATTGGAAAAGACCTTTTAAAATCAAGTCCCCCATTAATCTAGCACTGCCAAGTCCACCCCTAAAGTGTGTCCCTAACTTCCACGTCTACACATCTTTTAAATACCTCCAGGGATGGCGACTCAACCACTTCCTTGGGCAGCCTGTTCTAGTGCTTGACAACTCGTTCAGTGAAGAAATTTTTCCTAATATCCAATCTAACCCTGCCCTGGTGCAACTTGAGGCCATTTCCTCTTCTTCTATTGCTTGTTACTTGGGAGAAGAGACCAACACCCACCTGGCTACAACCTCCTTTCAGGTAGTTGTAGAGAGCGAGAAGGTCTCCCCTCAGCCTCCTTTTCTTCAGGCTAAACAACCCCAGTTTCCTCAGTTGCTCCTCATAGGAATTGCTCTCTCGACCCTTCACCAGCTTCATTGCTCTTCTTTGGACGCACTCCAGCACCTTGGTATCTTTCTTGTAGTGATAGTTAAATACATCATTGACCAGTAGAGATAATAGGATTTAAGAAATGAAAATTGAATGTGGTCATCAGATGAGTCCCGCTACTTTGAAAATAAATGTATGAGCATCTTTCTAGCACTGCAGGCATTTATTTTGGAGATGTGCCATTTCTGTGATGGTGAGGTATTTTCCCTTGATGGCATCTTCTCCAGCTGCCAGTAAGCCTTTTTTGATCACTTGTGAAAAAATGTTCATCTTGGCCTTGATCTTCTTGGACTGCTAGTGATAATGAAAATGATGTAACCAAATTACTTCTACGCTAATGGTATCTTCTCAATCATTTTTTGTCATGCTAATTCTCATTTTAAAGCTGCTGTGGATTCAAAAAAGCTCTTTTCCTCCAATTTTAACACTGATGTCATTGTCAGATACTGAAACACAGGCCAGTGAAACGGATTTGAGAAGCGTTTCAAGTTCTTTCTGAATGGTTGGTCTGGATGTTTGGTATCACTTACCTGGTTAGCACAGCTGAAAAGTTTGTTGTTTAAAAGAGCTTATGTTGTTGCCTATTCAAAAGGTTCTTTGGTGTGGAAAGGTACGGTGTAGCATTGTGATACTCAAGAAATTTGTGCTGGAATGTGGCTGATAAAATTCCCAGGAAAATACAGATACTTCTAAAGTTGATTGCAGTCTTCATTGCTGTTTCTTGGTTTCCCTTTCAGAAATGTTCCCATTGCCAGGAACCAGGAGCCACCTTAGGCTGCTACAACAAAGGCTGCTCCTTCCGATACCATTACCCATGTGCCATCGATGCAGGTAAGAACAAATTACATGCTAACTGTATCTCATATTTATTCAAAATATATGACACTAAATAATTCCGAGTTACTTTACAAGTTTATTCCCTCTCAGTTTCTCGCCTACTATGAAGATACAATAATATAAATAGTGAGAAATGGCATCAGATAAACAGTGTACTCTAACACATTGGGACAAGATGGAACTTGTAATGAAAAAGAATCTACCTGAAAGTGCAGAAGAAACCTGGTTTGGTGGAATGCAGCTGCAGTGACTGAAATTTGGCTGTACTATGAGAACTGATCGGTCTTTCGTTGCAAAAAAGATAAACCCTTTGTTAAAAGGGTGCAAGTAACCAGAAAGGCTTTTCCCCTTTCAGGATTACACTCTTAGGGATAGTCATAGTAATGATTTCAAGTGCAAAGTGTTTGTAGAATCATCAGTACCACTTGCAGCACAACCTTCCTTCTCCCTCCTTAGAAGCATTTCCGTCAGTCTTGAGTAGGTCCAGTTTTCATCATTGGACAGCTAATGGTTTGGATGGTGTTATCTCCAGCTATGAGGCTGGGGTTGCAAGTTGGTGATTTGTGTATGATAGTGGAAGTTTTTTCATGCAGATAAACTTTATTCTTGGGTAAAAAAATCCCAGCTCAGAATGAATAATGTCCCACTATTCCAGTCCTCTGTAACTCACTTCTATATACAAAACTTAGTCTGATAACAAACTGGTAAGGATTCAAGATTATAATTCATCTGACAAATAATTGCAAGCTTCCTGTTGGTTATCCCACTTCCACAGCAGCCCACTTGTTTAATCACCTATTTTATGCTGGTTTTCAAATGTTACAGTATTTGAAGTAGGTATGCTCATTTCTGAATGACTGCATTGCACCTCTCACTATGAAATACCACCCTATTAAAGTACTGCATTTTATTCTAATAGAAGTGTTTTTAATGAAATTAGTATTGCAGTGGAATACCACTAGTACCACAGTACAGCTGGAGAATCCTTGATTTTTTACATTAAATAAGGTGTTAAATATAATTCAGGTTGCAAAAATAACACTCAAAAAATTGCCAGAAATAAGGGTATCCATGTAAGTTTAATTTGGGTCTCTTATGAATGTATTAATTGCCTTATTAAAGGCTGACGTCTTTTTCAATAAGGCCCTACCTCAGCCTGTAGGATGAAAGGGTACTCATTCATGAACATATGTTGTCCTCACTGATTCTGTGTTTTATTTACTGCATACAATTCCATCTCAGTTCTGAATGTGGAACTATGGAATCCTCTGTGATGTTAATCTCTGTCATGTCTAAGAGTTTCATGAACATTAACAAACTTTTAATTTACAGTACATTTGAGAAATGAAATCATCAGATTTGTGTTCGTATTGTGTTTAGTAATTTGTTTCTGGTTTGCGACCTGCCCTCTTCAATACCATAAAAACCCCCAAAATAAATAAAAGTGAATGTTCCCAATAGTTTGGGGTGCTTAATTTGAATTCTTGTGTTACTAGGAACAGTATGTAGCATTTTCTACGTTCTAAACACAGGTATCAAAATTAAGATATTGTCCTTTTTCTTCAGATATACCTTTCTCATTAACTCCTACTCCACTTCAGCAAATACAGTAGGATCCTCCAGATGACAAATTTACTGAACAATGATGACTGATTCCCAAGAGCAGTTCTGTGTTATGCACGGAAGAGGCAGCGTCCTGTACAAAAACTAGTATATAATCATACTATTTAGTCCATATTAAATGCAATATAATATGTCTACCATGTAATATGTAGAAGTGGGCTATATTAAATTTGTCTTCGTGTTTGTCTTGACTTTGCAACCTCTGAGGTTTTTTTAGAGTAGCTTTTTGTGTTCAAGTTGCAAGGTTATGCTTACTTCATTTTCTTTTCTTATGAGACATCATGTTGTCACATGGCCATCTGTCAGAGTGCACTGTTCCAAGCTGATTTCCCTCCTTTGAGTAATACGGCAGTAATAAATTGCAAGCCACTCAGTGGGCTAGAGCTGCACGGAGATGGGATACTTTGTGAGTTTCACAAACATATTTAAATAAGAGCAGAGGAGTAGTATAACTGGTGAATCTTTGGTTTCACTCTGGGAAGAGTATGATTTAGTGAGAACAAAGACTTCTCTTTGCTTCTTTATATATTTTCCTTTCTGTTTCTTCCTCTTCAGTCTGTATGTGCCTGATACGTTCTCCACTCCGGCTCTTTATAGCAGCCACAGGGTCTTTATCTAGTCTCAGGTTCCTCTTCTCAAATTTCTTATCCCAGTCTCTTTGTAAGACCCAATTCTCCTTAGTCCTTTCCAACTTTTCCTTTCCCCATTTTTCTAGCTGTCATTTTGGCTTCCTCCTCTTTGCTCTTGCATCACCTCCTCCTCTCCCTTTCTTGCTCCTAGCTCTGTTTCTCATCTCTAGGCTTCATGCTCCTGTTTGGTTCTCCTAACTCAGCTCCTTGTCACACTTAACCCTGCTAGTCCCCGTTTGTTCTTGTGTATCACCCTTGATCTTCTTCACCTTTCTGTGCTTTATGCCACTAGTTCCAGTCAACGCTGATTCAGTCTTAGCCTCCTGCTGGCACTCATCCTTAATTCTCTGCTCCTAACTTCTAGTAGCACTAGTCTCATCATCCTGCTAGCCTCCACTCTCTCCAATTCCAGATTGCTTTTCTCAGTAACATTTTCACTTCTGTTGCATTCTGTGCCAATGCTTCCCATTTTGCAGTTTTGAAATGGTCAGCTTTTTCAGGCTGCTCGAGCTTTAGAAATGTCCCCTGACAGCTTCAGTGCTTTTGGGTCTGGTGCTTAAGTCTGTGGCCAGAGGTTCATTTATAGGAAAGACCTGCTCACCCCCAAACAAAAGTATATTTGATGGAATTTTCAAAGGACCTAGCAACTAAAATCTAAGAAGCCTCTCCTGAGGATGTGCAGATTAAAATCCCCATTCCTCCTTTCAGAGAGTTACATTTGCTGATTTTGTGGTAAGCTGGCAAGGGCATGCCTTGGCTAAAATTCAGGTCCTGCTGAAAATCAGAGTATGTTAGAGCTTTTCAGAGAAAATTTGCTGGGATGTTTAACATGGGCAGAATAACTTTTTTTCCAGGAAAGAGTTTTAAGGAAATTGTTAGGCTGCTTTAGCTGAAGTTTTCAACCAAAACAAACAAGAGAGCCCAGCTTGAAGTAGAATCTCAGCATTCAAAATTTCAGCCTGATGGTACGACAGTAAAAGACCTTGTTTGCAGTTGCTTTTATCTGTGGGTGTAATCAAGCTGTCTTAATCTATAGCCACTCTTCCAGTAAATCTATGTAAAAGAAATAAGCAAGCTGTACAGTATAGGGCTTGATTTTCATTTATGCCCAAGCAGAAAATGTACGCTTCCTTGAGAAGCAAATCAGCATTCTTTTCTCTTTCCTCAGCCCTCTGTGTGCCTATAAACCCTTTTTATTGGTTATGCAGTGCTGCTGTCTTTCCTGCAGTGAATCAGATATGGCTATTTCTCAAGTTCCTTGAGCGCTGTGGTAGTTTCATTTGAAGTCGGCCATCCTGCTTTGAAGGATTGTGCCATCTTGTTTTACTGAGGATCTGGTACAGATTTGTTCTGAATCGTCAGAAGTTTGTGCTGACATTTACAAGGGCTCTCAGGTTTTTGGAATATGGATGAGTGGTTTTGTATCTTATAAAAAAAAAAAATCAGAAAACATTTGCTGGAGTCTTTTTTACAGTACGTTGAGTCATAAACACTTGATGTTTGAGTTACTGTAGCATCCCTGGAAGTGAGTATGCCTTAGCCGAGATGAAGCATGCAGGCCATACTCCTAGGCGGTTGCACTGTGAGCATGTTTTTACCTTTGCATTGGTGTTGATTAGAGGTTAGTACCTCGTCAGTTTCTGTCCCTCACTTGAAAGGCAGTACCTTTTTTTGTAAAAGTCCGGAGAACGAAATACCTCAAAGTGACTTGAGTTACTTGCAGCACTGGAGACTGGCCCAGCGGTGCGACCTGGGCTCTGGCTTCTGGGCCAATGGTTGCCTTCCAGTCGCACCCTGGTGAGGAGCCAGGTTTTGCACTGCTGTTGCTAATTGGCTGCTGTGCAAGGCACATGGCTTCATAAGGTGCCAGTTTGTACATATGGCTGCTTTCATATAGCCTAATTCAGCCTTCCTTTTCATCTCCTTTCATACAAAGTAATCTTTGGCAATATAAGGTGCAAGAGAGCTGAACTCCTCTTAGGCATTTGCATAAAAATCAAGATCAGTAGTGCCACTTAAGTAATTTTTATATGGAAATGACTGTGGTTAACATTGTGTTTGGCTTCGTCTGTCCAAATTTATGAAGAGCCTCTGATGTCTCAAGATAACTTAGTCCTAGGGACGTCTCCATGGAAACAGGATCTTTGTTTTCTGAAATTTTGTATCCTCTCCCTCTGCTTTTTCCTCCCCACCTGGAGTCAGATCCTGATTGTTGTAGCACACTTGTCCCCACAACGTGTATCGTAGGCAGTTTCACATATGAAAGATTTTTGACTGTAAATTAGAAAAAGACCAGCAGCAAAATAAAAGAAATTTCCAGAGAACAGAAATCCTGTGTCTTCACAACTGTCATTAAAGACAAGTAACAAGCAGAACACAGAGAGTGAGACAAAGTGTGAAGCTTAAAGAAGAATAATTGCTTCTATTAAAAATGTTTTAGGTTTTCCCTGACTACTTTATGGAGAAAAATTGGTACAAACAAGGACGAGTCTTGGTTCTTTTTCCCTTTCTGCCACAATTAACTGATCATAGCTATGTGTCTGGTGACTTCATGATGAATTGTAATCTGTGATATAAAATACTTGGAACTGCTAACGGAAATTCAGGCCAGCTTTGTAATGATGAACAATTTTTGCCTTATTGATATTCAGCTGATTTTCTGCAGTGAGCTGATGAAATTTTTCATAGCTGTCCCTTAAGAGAAACAAAAAAATTGCTATTAATTGGATCTGCTATTAGTATTTGCAACAGAAATGCTAACCGTAGTAAGAAATGGAGCTCCATACACAGATCAGGAATGAGCTAGGAGGTTTCTGGCGGTTCTTCCTGATCCTTGTATGATCTTTTCTGATGTACTAGCTAGAGAAGTGCATTCATTACCGATGTTGGGTTTCCAAGAAAGAAGAAAACTCCATCCTGTTCTAACATACTGTGTATGTTTTTGATGATTGCTCTGTATATTTTTGATGACTGCTGTATTATGCAGTGATAATTCATGCTGTAGTCTAAATGTACAATTCCTGCCCTTATAACAAGACAACATTTTATTTATCTCCTTTATTTGCTAATACCACATTTGAAATTTTTATCTGTGGCAGGAGTAAGGGTTTTACTCCCCTTTGCCTAAAAATCTCTCAAGTAACTTAGCCTATTGCATGCTGTTACCCTTTGATTCAGGCCAGAGGCATTCATGTTGAAACATAAGCGTTTCATAGCAGAGGGATGCTCGCCAAAGCTTGGGTGTCTAGAAAGCTTTTCCCTCAAGCTTTAGTTGCAGTCTCCTGCTGTCTGCTAAACTCTTCCAACAGATTGAAACAGCAGGTAGTGCTGGTTATGCTACATACTTAAGAGCGTTTTAAATTAGCACATTTTATTTACCATTGTGCTGCTTTACTTGCCTAGCTATTTGGGTAGGTTGGAGCAGACAGGAGGTCATAAGCACCTTGCTGAATTCTCATGGTGTTGGTTGCACTGAGGGCGGTGATGGTGCTCGGACCTACTGAGGTGGTGATGGTGCTCGGTCAGCCTGCCTGCGGTGCACGAGGCAATCGGAAAGAACGATGTCAGAAGTTTAGGCAGGTTGAGAGGTGGCCCTGCAGTTCAGTGTGCCCAGGGGAGGCAGCTGAATTCTCTCAGGAGAGTGCGGCTTTTTCACTTGGCTGTGAGGGTGAAATACAGGGTATCTGAAGGCAGAGAGCCATCTGGTTGGTGCTGCTGGTGTGAGCATAGTGCTGAAGTTCTGGAAGCTGCTGACTTCACATCCCTTAGAGGCATAGTCTGGGAGGGAGGGTGAGAGGGGAAGCAACATTTACGCTGGCAGTGCCGCTAAAGAAATGCTCTTCAAACGACAGTATTGCTTAATTTGTTCCTAAATAAGCAGTTCTATGTAGGTGCCCCACTTTCCATAATAGGTTTAAATCATTAATTAAACTATTTCTTAAATCATAGAAGCTTCACATATGAGTCATGGAAGCAGATCCAAGAGCAGCATGAGTGACCTGACTACCAGACATAGTGTCAAAGTGTAAACTGATCACCAGGATTTGGGATTGCAAATTCTGTCATATACACCCATACATAGAGACACACACCCTTTCTCCCCCTGATGTTGGCAGGGCCTTGGGGTAAGGATGAAAGGCATCGATTTTCCTATGAAGTATAAAAGAGAGTCTGTTTGGATTGGATGAATGCATTCGTCTTCCTTGTGCTGTGGCAAGGAAGGCCAGAATAGCTGAAGGGGGTTGGGATACAGGATTTGTAGACTTGCTGTTGTGATTCTTATTCCATACAGAGGATCAGGGAGACTGGAGATGCTTGGACTTGGCTTGGTAATCCAGGCAACATTGTCCCTTGGGGTGTTTAGTAATTTTACTTGGTAAAACTTTGGAGGTGGAAGGGATGAACCTGCTAATAAGATAGTATTCCTATAAGAGATCTTTGAATGAAAAATATATACCTGTGAGGCAAGATTAACACATGTGATGTATTATTCAAGTTGGTTTTTATTAAAAAAGTAATAAATTGCTGTCTTCTACTCCTCTAGATTGTTTACTAAACGAAGAGAATTTCTCAGTGAGGTGCCCCAAGCACAAGGTAAGAATCCTCTCCTGGATTAGACCTGTTTTTTGCTGCCCTCTTCTGGTATCTAAATTTGGGTTAGTAATTTTATACCTGGATAACATCTGTAGTCAGAGATGCATTTAGATGAATTCTTCTGTGATGTGTGCTTGTGGTATATTATGAGGGCAAACATGGACTTGAGAAGAACACCGAGAGTTTAAGAAGATAAATGAAGTTTTTGCCCTATCTGTTCAGTTGTTCTTTAGATCTTTTATGACTCTCTAGAAAAGCCCAGGTTCATTTCCTGTCTTCTGTGATAGACTGAGTACACTGCTCACTGTTTGTTTGAGTGCTACATTGAAACTGATGGGTTTTCTCCTTGGATTTACTGAGGCTGCAAGGAGGAAGAAAAATGGCTCGTGGAAAAGTTTCGACCATTTTTGGAAACATTTAGACTATGTCATGAACCAATGGAGTGATGAAGCTGAAACACCTTGTTCTAGTTTAGTGGTAGTAACTAGACTGACTCTTACTGCTCAGCCTACAGTTTATCTATTTAGTTGTTCTGTAGATCTTTGACTCTTCAGAATACAACAGGAATTGTGCAAGAGCATGGATGGCGTGTGCTGGAAAGTAAATGATAGTAGGGAAGAACTGTGTTGCTTTCTATCAGGGACTAGTCTCCATTTAGTCCTTGTCTGCAGATCTCTTCTCTGCCTGGAATTAGACTGACATCTGGTGGTCTTTTGTCTTCACAGATTATCTTTAATCTGTCTTTTGTAAACATACAAGAATTAGTCTCATATTGCTTTCTGGATGTTCTACCACAATATGATGTATTTATACACACGTATTTAAAATGCGCTGGAAGATTCTGGGGGCATTCAGGCTGTTATCCAGAACTGTCTTACTTTTCACCGTATAAAAGAAAATAAATTGTTCTGCACAATTGTGGAATAATGTTGAAAATGTACAGCAAGCTTAAAGTGATGCATTAATAGTACACCAACCTGCAGATCTTGCCAAACCAAAACAGGAAGGATGAGCTTCCCTTACTGTGGAATGCAACTACCTAAGTGCCACCCTCTACCCAACTTTTGGATCCTTGACTGAAGAGAATAGGAAGGTTATCTCTTTAAAGCCTGTTTTATTTTTGCTACCCATTGCCTGAAGTATTACAGGGAAACATAGTGTCAAAGCGTTTCATAGCTGGCTTGGATTACTGCTGCTGTATGTGAGCACTTGCAGTGATGGTGCTCAAACCATGAAAGGAAACAATGATTTTACAGAATCCAGCCTTGCAGAGGAGATACTGAGCAGGCACACTGGTTTCTAAAGTAATCTTGGGGGGCGGGAGGGGGAAAACTGCCAATTAAGTTGATAAAGGTGCTTCATGAGGCAATAAAATTTTGAATTTTATTCAAAACTATCCTACTGCAGATTATTTTCTGTGTTGCATCAAAAATGGAAATTCAATATCAGCAGCCATTCTTTGACACTGAAATTTGTTGGCTTTTGCTTAGTAAAGATGTGAATCATTTGTTTGAAGTAAAGCAGAGTTTTCTTTGCTTGGCTGTGACTCTGCCCTTGCCCTGTGGTTCACTGATCATTACTGGTTTGTGCCAAATCCTTCTGCAGGGCAGAACATAGGATCACCCTGCTCCTTCCATTGTAGTGGCTGAAACGGGAGTTTCAGCCAGTGGCAAGGCAGGAATAGGAAGGTTAAAAACAATTGCTCTAGAATGCAGAACAAATTGCATCCATTTTTTGCTTGATATGAACATGGCCAATTGAGAGGAAGAAAGACTTTAGACCATTTAAAACTATGCTTTTAGGAAACACCAGTTTAACATTAGTAGCTAATTAGTAGCTGTCTAATACCTCATTCTTCTGTAGTTGGTTAATGGGTGGAAGAACTAACAACTAACTTCATAAATTTGCTAATGCTGAATAAGTCCCCCAGTATAGTGCCTCTTATCCTTTGTCAGTCCATGCCTCACATCGATAAATATACCTCATCATCATAAGAGGCTCCTGGACAGCAAAGGTGCTTCTTGCCTCATTAACTGTGCTTGACACTTTAGGCATAAGCAAGCTAAGTCCAGAGGGACTGGTCCTGCCTTTCCCTGTGCTCCCCAGTGAGCTTTCCCATTTCCTTCTGTCAGCATTGATGCTTCAACCATCCGTGTCCTGAATGTGCTACTTTTGCAAAATAGCAGCTTTTATCACAGGGAAAACGCTGTCTGAAAACTAATCATCTTTTAAAGGGTTAGCTTCCTCTCGCAAATCCAACTAGCTGTGTGTCTGCATCACAGCAAGGGCTGTTGCACCAGAACTGATAAGGATACTGAGGCACCGAGGAGGATATAAAGGGGATGGGGTACCTCAGCTTTTGGTGGCGCTGCAGTCTTAGATTGTCTTAAGCCATCTGTGGGACAATTTTAAGTGATGTTTCTCAGCTTGTTCTACCTTTTTGTGTTAAATTCTGTGTTTCTTAAAATTAATCAGGCTTTCATATCCCAAACTCTTTACTTTTGCTGAATTGCCTGCTTTTATCATAGGGAAAACTTTGTCTGAAAAATCTATGTCTGGTTCCAATACTGACTTTTCTTTCTTTCTCTCACTTTCTGTATGTTCACTTTCCCTACCCCTGTCTTCCTTTTCTCCCTCATTTTCTTTTTCCTCCTCCTTTTGGCTTGCTGGTTCGTCAGCCCCTCCTTCCTTGCTCTCTTCCCTCCTTGCAGAACAAGATGGTGAAAGGCAGCCTCAGCACAGAGCAGTCGGAGCGGGGGTGAGGGGGGAAGTGTACTCCTGGGAATGGAAATAAAAGCAAGCACAGGTGAGTTGGGGAGAGTTCCCAGTTTCCACCTGCCACCTTCTGTGGCTCCTTACCTCCAGTGCCTTCCCCATTTCTGTGAGAAATCAAGGTGCTCTTGTGCATATTCAGAAAATTTGTAATAACTGTTTCTTTTTTTTTTTTTCCCTGCTACCATTCTGTTCAGGCTAGTGACTTCACTTTTTTTGTATTTCTGCAGCAGTTCCTTCTGTTTAGTGGTGAGAGGCAAAGCTTGTTAGCTGTTACAACTGCCTGATTACTCTCCCAGCTAAACCAGTGGCAGAAATCTCCTTTCATATTGCCATGATCATGTCCATAAGGATCTGAAAGTTTTTTTCCGTAAGTCTCAGAGTAGTTAATAGTAAGCTTCTGTATAAATAAATAAATTCATCGAAGTATCTTAAATTTTGTATGTAAGGAAGAATTAATAATATTGATGAGTTCAAGATTATTGTAATCTTGATTCCCCTTTTTTCTGGAAATGTAAATACAGGGGTAAGTAAATTAATCTTATCAGGAGCCAATTATATTCCTTTCAGACCAGCATTTTCCTCTGTTTTGCAAACAGACGTGGGGGATAGAAGGTGGAACTATATCCACAAGCGGCCACAATTTCATAACTTTGTGATGTTTACTCTGGCCCCTTACCTCCCCTCGCTGTGGATGCAGGGTGGGCTGTAGTTGCCTTATGTCAGCAGCGCGGTGGAAAGCAGCTGTTGTGCTCTCACGCCCCGGCTGCCTCCCTGCTCTTCCTTCCTGCATCCTCCTTTCTCTAGTCCCAGCGTTCATACAGCCATGTGTGAACTTGGTGGGGAATTCACTTTGTCTGAAACTACACGTTAGCATGTGAGTTGGGTCATTTTCCTAATCTGGTTCACCCTGTGGCTGGGCAAAAACCTTGGCACAAGGAGGGAGTAGCACAGAGGTGGGAGTTAGCACCCAGGGAGTGGGATGAGGTTGGGATTTCTTACTTCATGAAGTGTTTGGTTTCAAATTAATACTTAGAGGCACCCTTTCCCATTAGCTGCAGTACAAGAAGGTCTCTTGCCTTCATTTCACTGCTCAGTTGCATTTCTTTACTCAAGCTAGTTGCTTCCCTTTTTCTTGCAATCATGCAGGTGAAGTTGCTCTTTCATGTCTGTTCTCTGAGCTGATTATAACAATCCCCTTCCCTCACCACTATTTCCTTGCTTCCCAGGCACCTACCTTACGTTAAAATCTTACCTGTTTCTTGAGTTACATAACTCTGAAATGCTTTTAATGGTGTTTTCTGTGAAGGATGAGAGATTAATCAGAGAATTCTGGTTTTAGTGCAGTAGCAGAAGACACATTTCATATAAACACTTTGTAGACGGACTGCTGACTTGGTTTAGCTCTGCTGTGTTCTGTGATTTTTCATTTTTAACAGCATTCTTTCTTGGCTTTGAAGTGTTGTTAAAACAGTTACCATGCAAACAGTATTTAAAGTTCATTATTTGAGTAACTTTTTCCTTTCATTGTAAAGGTCATTGGGATTCTTTTAAGTTTTTTTCTTTTCCTTAAAGTGCAAAAGGCAATATTATTCATAATGTTAAAACAGGATGATAGTCTCACAGGGCGTCTGTTACAACTGTTTAACACGAGAGAAGTCTTCTCAGTGATGATTTTTTGGGGCATTTCTTTAAGGTGCTGCTGAACATTACTATGTCCCAGAGACCTTTACACAGCTTTGTTTCCTGCATTATTGTTCAGTGGTAATTCTCTTTTTTTTATATATATCATAGGAATGTATTGGCTTAAGACCTTGCAAGCTGTGGAATCTCTGCACCGTGTTCACTGTGCGTTCTAGACATCTCTCTAAGGCATCATTTCTTTGCAAATCAACTTTTGCCTCAAGTCGTTCTTACCTGAAGGTCCTATTTAGCCTCCCCCTTTTGTTGCTGAAAACGTCTTAAAGATTAAGTTCTCCAACCTGAGCTTGAATCCCAAAATCCATGCAAATCTAAAAGATCAAATTATTTAAAAAAAAAAAAATTAAAAATACTGCATTACTGTGGTAATTAAAGAAGTTCAGAGGAATTCTGTAGCAGTGCTGGTAGTACAGGAGCTGCCCTTCTGCTGGCCTTCGTGTAAGGTAGAATGGGCCCTCAGCTGTTAGATTATTGGGCTGGTTTAGTCCTGCTTCACTCCTAGGCCCAGCAAGTTAAGAAAAATCCCACGTGTTGGATAACATCCAGGCAAGTCAGTGTATTCTGTCTCTGTTGCTTCTCTCTCCCTGAGCCAGTTGCCTCTAGAACATTTGGATCAAATCCAGATCTGGAGAGTGACTGTGGGAGTGAGTCTGGTGCTCTGGATCTTGTCCAGGAACGGGGAAGGACTGTCTCTGTGCAGTGAGCCTGTTTCCTCCCTGAGCCAGTGCCTAATGCTCTGGACCGATTCCAGGCATGGGCAAGCTGCAGTTGTACAGGAGCCAGAGACAGCAACACGGCCCTGACACTCCTTCAGCGAGGGCTCACAGTTGCACAGTAATGAACACCACAAAGGTCAGCTGCCTGAACTCTCTAGGAACCTCCCTCCTTTCCTCTTTAGCTGTAGCTCCGTGCCTTACCCATCTGTTTTTCACGCGTACTCGCCTGACTCTTTCTTCGCTCTTAGCCTAGCACCCCTGTCTGAGGGGATATTTGCAGCCAAGAGGTGGGCTTGCTGGGTTGTAATCTAATTGGTGTGCTGATAATCAGAACAGCATTGACTTCTGTACCACACTTAGTTAGGGTTCCTGGAGTTTAATTGCCAGCTATGAACGAACATGGGTGTTACTTCGTTCCCAGGCACACCTCTAATGCTGTTAACTGCTCTCCATATGTGTCGCTTACGTTGCGAATTTTTTTCCTTTTCCCAAGCTCGTTAGCTGGTGGGGAGGGATTTATCTAAGTTATATCAAAGTTAATAACCTTACTAAATAAACAAATTGCTTCTGGGCTCACTTGTGTTATAGGAGAAGGGAAGAAAGGAATATATTATTTCAAGCTTTGTTTTCTCGGCTGTGCAGATTAAGAATGAGAACCATGGCTTAGAGAAATGAAATTTTAACTTTGTCTGTAGTTTCTCTTCTGAACCGAGCCTCCACCAACTTAGCAAACTCCTGACGTTAATTTTTCACCTTGGAGAATTTCTGGACAGGGAGAATGAGCGTGCCAAGCACTTGCACGTTTCCATATTTGTCTTGAAAGCTTAGCCCTTCCATGAACTGTCACCACCACCATAATATGGCAATTAAAAAAGCAACAGAAAGAAACATTACCTGACCTCCAATTAGTTTAACTGCAGCTTTACCTTTAGCTTGTGAAATCTAGCCATTTCCCAGATTTGGTTCCTGCAGCTGCACTCCTGTAATTTTGATACCGATTTCACTATCTGCTATATATTCACTGAAAGCTACTGTGGTGTGGTAGTGTGGTGACCTGTATGAAAATACTTGGGCCCAGTCCCTGAGGGGCAGTGTGGCATCCCAGAAGCTGTCACCACATTTGAACGTGCTTGGCCCCTCTGTTTGCAGTTTTCAGAGTGAAGATGAGGAGCGAACACAAGGCAAACGAGCTCCTTTCTGGCTGCTGGAGGTAGTTGTTCTGTAAGAGTGCCACGCCATTGTCGTGACACAGATCCTCCTGTCATCCTGGACCTCTGTAGCTAGGCTTATTTCATTTTCTGCTGGTTGTTAAACTAATACTTTTTATCACATGGATTTGCTTTTATGAACTACTCGCCATTGTGCTTCCATCCATTTTTAGTCCACAAAACTAAAGAGCTCTTGGTGTTATTGCTGTGGTAGGCTGCTGAGGGGTTTTTTCCGAAGCCCGGGGCGGGGGGGGGGTGTGTATGTGTGATGTTGGCAGACAGAGGGAAGGAACCATTCCAATATTACTGTTTCACTTTGTTTTTCAGGTTAGGCTGTTGAGATAAAAAGCGGTGGACATTCGTGACTGAATGGAATCTCTCCCACTGTGCAGCCATGCCCCCTCTCGACGTGCCTGCCAATGCCAGCACTTCCTTCATAAATTCTTACATCACACTCAAGACTGATGACATCACAGAATCTGACCAAGGAGTCTGAACCAGCTGTTTCCATGGACACAATCTCCATAGTGACAGTGGGAAGGGGAGGGGGAAAAGGAAACAGGTGGGGGGAATTAAAGAGGGAGGGATAAATATATATATATATAAAGATCTATTTTTTAGTCTTGAAAGACTTTGTTTTAAATGAAAGGTGCGCTATATCCCTTTTGATGCTTTTGATTAAAATTAACAAAAACCCATATAAATTAAAAAAAAGAAAACCGTAGCTAAAGTAAGTATTAAATCCAAAATCAAAGCAAGGCTTGTGGAGCCTCACATTTTGTGGGAAAGAATAGTGGAACTGGGAGTACTCCGAACAGGACTTGTCTCCCTTCCTCTTGCTTTCTTTCTCACAACATCCAAGGAAGTTCAATTTTAAAAGGCAAATAAAATCATGATAAATTTTTTTTAGGGTGTAGGAGGAAGGCTTGGGTGGTTGCAGGTGATGGGCGGTCAGTACTTATGTATGCGGGGTAGGAAGGTTATCGTAGTTGAGAAACACTGTATATTAATAGCAGAAGCTTGAAAAGCATCTGAAGACTCTTACTTCATGAGTCTCATGACATAAGAGGTAGCTGCTGCTTGATAGATCCCGTACACCTTGTTCATGTGGGAACATCTGTACCACACGGGGGAAAGGAGTATCTGCCCTTTGTGGCAACAACATGCACCCCCAAAATCATTCCAAGAAGCTGCCTTCGGTTTTGAAGGCAGGTGAGAGGAAGATGATGGTTCACCTGCCAGACTGGGGAACTGGGAAGGAAGTCTGAATGTTGGTGGAGTCGATGTATCTTCAAACTCATCAGGAAAATCCACTTAGCCCTTTTTTTATTTTACATTTTGCTTTTCCTAAGGAAGGAAGAGGGAATGTCAGTGTAACAGCCTACACTATATGGTTATTTGGGGTGGGATTTTTTTGTAAATTATGTAATTTTAAAACATTTGGGTTTAAGGAACAACAATGATGACAAAAAAAAATATTTTTTTCTTAAGGCCTTAAGAAAGGGGTTAGTGCATCTTTCAGGGGTCACTCTGCCATGGGAATAAAATAGCTGTTTCACAAACAGTTTTATATAAAAAAAGCTTAAAAAAACCAAAAAAACTAATAAACTTCATTTTAACCTTGTCTCCTTTTGTTTTGTGCGAACTTGATTTGTCTAAAAGGACAGAGAGACAGTACTATCTGCTGCTTTTTGGTTTCTTTGCCTTCATCAGTTCTGCCTTCAGTGACGACCTTCTGAACTGGCCCAGCAAGAGGAAGACCACAAAAGCTTTTAAAAATTAAAGCTTAGAATCTGTTTGATGTTGAGAGATAACAAGCCAATGACTGGATCAATTTTTCTGTTCTTGTGAGTTGGTGGTATTTCACCAGGTCGCTGACTTCTTTCACTCGTAGGATGGTAGCATATCCTAGCGATATCAAACAGCGCAGTGTTTACTGGGAAGTCACTAGAGATAGGGATCTAGCCAGCATGACTTGGACTTAAAAAAAGAAAAAAAAGGGGGTGATCTTGTGAGGAGGGAAGAACTATTTTAAAAAGTTATGTACTGGATGCTTGCTCAACTACTTGCATTCTGGAGTATTCAGCACATAAAAAATAAAATCTATGATAGCTCATATTAAGATATCTATTTTAACTCTATTTTTAAAAAAAATCGATTTAAAGATTTGGGAGATAATTTGGCAGTTATTTATTTCTAGAAGTTGCTACTCTCACTCATAAGTATTTGGAAAGAAAGGGCAGTCTTCTGCTTATTCCTTTCCCAGTAGCAGCTACTGAAGTTAGTATGTCCTTCTACATTAAGAAATAGACCTGTTGTGATAAATGTCACTAATGTGTCCTGAATTGGTGCTGAAAATATTTAACTGCTGGTGTAGTCAGAAAAAAAAATCATTTTTAGCATAGTTAATGTGATTGAGTAAATGACTTCTTTTCAACTGAATAAAAATGGTTTTTTTTTTTCCTAGTGTCTGTTCTATTCTACCTGTTCTGGAGAAAAAAAAAAAAAAAAAGTAACTGCATGTTGGTGAAGAATCAGCTTTGTGGTACTATGTCAGCAGAGGACCGTGTGATGAAACTGCTGAATTTTGGCTCTTCAGGGTGGTGTGACGCAGCAGAGGGAGAAGGTTTTTGGGAAGCTGGGAGGGAATCTCGGAGGTTTTTCTTGTGTGGGTGCTTGTCGCAATTGTTGTGGGGATTCAATAGCTCCTCACGCACAGTGGCTGGAAAGTAGTGAGAGTCATGTAGAGCAAATAAATGGTACTACACTTGACTCCATGAAAAATATTTCTCAGTGGGGAGTGCTTAAACCCCTTCAGATCAGCTGCCACTCTGCCCCTTGTCAGCGCTGTTGTTGGAGGTAAAGGATGCGCTCTCTAGTAGAGAGCGCTTTTGTGATGTTGGTCATCTTTGGTCAAGTCTTCACAGAAACCAGAGCCACCATGGTTCTCTCAAATTGAGCCAGGAGGAATCTAAAACAATGTGTAATGGCTTCTTGGTAGAACCTAAAAACCATCCGGAGCAGTCATAACATCCAGTGGGAAATAAAAATTTCTTGTGGCTGAGAAGATACAAAGTGCCTGAGTGGATTCTGAAAGCCATTGTACAAAATGTTTACCAGCTCCATCCTGCAAAAGCAAGTAACAGCTTGTTATGGATATCCCAAACCTGAAAGAAAAAAAAGGTTTGGAAATCTTGGCTAATTTAGAACTTGTGGAGCAGAAATGACCTGCAGCAGGATGTTAAAACATGGAGATTGTGTGAAGAAGAGAACGAGTGGCCTGCCAGCCACTTGGGGATTACCTGTTGGGATGAGGAATGAACTAACGAGAGTTTGGATAAGGCAGCTCATTTTCAAAGTGTTTCTCCATGCTGACTCCCATCAGGATTTCTGGAAGAGATTTATACCTGCTTCCTGGGAAACATACATGGTGGTTTAAAATTGTTTCCAAAGTGTGTGGTTGCGATTTAAAAAGGAAGCTCCAACAGCTAACCTGAGTCAACACTGCTGAGCAAGGTCAAGGAAAAAAGATGATGTTTTTCCGTAAAGGATATGCAGTGGATTCAACATGCAAAGGATGTCTTGTCGATACAAGCTGATCGAGGATGAAGGAACTCCTCCCACAGGAACTGATGGAGGCCCTGGGATATGTACAGCAAGCATATCTCGATACCAGGAGCTGCTGATTGATACATTCATCATAGACTTTTATGGCATGTGAGATCTACGCTTGGAAATCTGAGGCGTAGACTGCTGTGGAATTTATAGCAATGGTGCAGCCCAGGAGAAAGCAGTCTCACCCTGCAGGTGGTGGTGGCCATCCTCGTTAATCTGTATCACATAGGTATGGGTGGGGATTTTACCTGGGCTCATGATGTTCTTGAACCTTTTGAATCAGTCTTAGAACAAGGCAAACTGATGATGTGCCACAGTATTGAAATAAAAAAAGGTTAAGGGGTTCAGGGCAGGGTATGTTGTACATCTAGTTCATGGAGTCCAGCTAATGCCAAGCAAAAGAAAAACATTTTTGGTGGGACGTGCGTTTTAAAAAAAAAGGCAGTTTGTCAAGATATTGGCAATGAAATGACAGCTCTGGTATTGTGACTGTTTAATATGCGGTATGAACTGTAATGTACATAAGAACATATGTGAGGAAAGAGAATACCTTTAATTAAACTGATACAGTTACAGGGAGGACATTTTGGGCCTGAGTCAGATATTAACTTTCTAAATTAACATGCCTAATAACAGTGTTATTATATCAGGAATTACCTACGCTGTCTTGAGTGCAGTGGTTGTCCTGGACATGGTAGGAATCCTTGGTAGAGGGACACACAGTCAGTTTGACCTAGTCCCTGGCTTATCAGAATGACTGGAAAAACCAGTCCTCTATCTAAAAATGTAGAAAATTGGGTTTCAATATCTGACCTTTGGAAGTGGAACAGGATATTTAGAAAGTTGATGATGAATAAATCATCATTGGTCTGGAATTGTTGGGGTTTGGTTTTTTTAGTGATTATAAATCATGTGAAAAAGAACAGAGTGCAGGTAACCCAGGTTCAGTCTAGATCTAGAAAACAGAAAGATATGGCAAATGTTTGTGGCTCCACTGACTTTCCTGTGAGAAGTTGAAAATGTAGTTACAGTCTTAGTTTTGGGTTAGAAATATCTCTGTTGTGAAACAGGATGAGATTCTTCTTTGGCTGTGGAATATTTCTGACAAATACGTTTGGTTTTGTTGAGGGTTTTGTTTGTTTGATGGAGCTACTGCAGAATATTATGAGTCGGAGAGTTTAGTCAATAAAGGTAGAGGGCAAAAGTAATCATGACAAAATTGTGGGAGACCAGTAATTCTCTGATACTTTCTTTATTGCATTGCTGCATGCCAAAGAGAGTTTGGCTAATGCGCATCACTGAAAAATCGGCTCGCTACAGATACCCTGCACTGTCAGCTCACAAACTGGCCTGTGCTATTCAGCTAGAAATTACTATGTAAAGCTGAAAAGGAAAGGAGGAGGTTTTCCCTAAAGTGTAAAGGTAGGTGATGTAGTTGCTGTCATTATCTCTATATGTGAGTGGGTTTTTTTTCCTCTTTCTGTACTTTTGGTCAGATCGAAAAGGTTCACTCCGTCATCCAGCCAAAAAGTGAACAGGGTGCTGGTTACAGAGTTGCCGTGTAGGATTTAATTTCTTAAGTGGCACCCATATCCTAGTTAATACCTCTACAGAAGGGAGCCTGAATTAGAGGGCAAGTGTTGCTTGTTTGCTGGTTTTCATCACAGGGCTACACTGAGAGCCAAGATCGCTTCCCTTTCCTCCTCATCCTCCAGAGGTTTCTTGTAATTTATTGTTTAACTCAGGTTTAATGCCATGGTTTCAGGTTTTTGACCTTACCTGGCTAGCTTTAGAAATGCTGATAATTTCTTAGCAGCTCTAGACAGACTTATCTCCCATTCAAGTAATTTGAAGAAGAAAAATATTCTTTTAGCTCGTAGCAAACCTCCTGTGAAGGAAATCTTCCCTTCTAGCTGCGGTCAGGATTCAGACTGACTGTGTACTCTTCTGTGTGATAAAACTGTTAACGCATGCCTCTGTACATGAGCGTACCCAGGTTACCTGCATTACGTCTGGGAGGGGGTTGGGTTGTAGCTAGACCAGGTAACAACCAGACTTGGAGGTCGCAGTGGGTCTGGCGGTCAGTTCTCCCTGGCTTTGAGGTTTATCGTGACAACAGTTGTCTGAGTTTTAATGACATCGTTTCTTTCCAGTGTCACATCTTTTAGTGGGGAGCAGCAAAAAAATGGCAGAGGCGTTTTCAGGGAAGGAGCTGGGAGGTGCTCTGCATTTACACTAGAGATAATTCTGCATTGTATAGCAAGAGTCCCGTGAGCTGAAGCCAATTTATCAAAGAAGCATCACCACGTCTTATGGTTTTATTAAAAAAGGGAAGAGTCTGTACATTCTACAGCATTTGTGTTAAGAAAATTGAATTGGACTTCCACCCTAATTCCTGCACCTGCGCTGTGTTTCCCTCTGAGAAGAGAGGTGGAATCATTAGATTCTTATAAATTGTAAATTATTTTCAGAACATTATTTTGGGGACTGTTGGAATTACCATGAATAGATACTCGACCTGGATTATGGGGCAGAGCAATATCTACTTCTTCTCGTGCACTTTTTAATCAGGTGGTGTCAAAGCACCTTACGAGTAAGGCAAATCTCACAGCTCCCATTTGTAGTTGGAATACAGAAAAGCAGAGAAATTATTGCTCAGTGTTATATGATGAAATTAGGAATTGCAAGATGGAACTGGATCCCAAAGAGGCAAGAAAGGACCACACGTATAAGCAGAACAAAGACTGTGATTTAATGTAACGCATCTGAGTTTTGTAAGATCTTTGCTGCTTTGGAAACCAAGATGAGGAAGTTACTGTATGAAATGGATGTTGCGGGTCTGTCTGTTCAGCTGGTGTCCTGCTGTGGCTAAAACTTCTGAGGAGGAATTGCCACCTGTACAGACAGCAAAACTGTAAGTGACCATTTGGAAATGAAACCAAAGAGCTGCACTTTGCAAAAAAACTAAGCAAAGCTTGTGAAACACGGCTGATAAAGATGTTTCCAGTGACCAAAAGCAGAGGCCACACAGAATGGACCAATTTTGCAGACTCTAAGCAGATTTCCAGGGTTGCGTTCAGTTCTGCTCTGAGTATGAAACACTCTTGGCTTCACAGGATAGGAAAACGTGCTGGGAGAAGAAACAGTTTCCAGAGCCGTGAGGTGGAAGTGGGCGTTTGCAGCCTTAAAGAGGGTGATCGATGCCCAAAGAGGGCATTGATGGCTGCAGTCATCATAGCCTACTTCAGCCACAATACTCATTTTTATTAAAAACAGCAGCAGCATGTTACCACAGGAACATGATAGACTTGGAAAAGATGCTGTTAAGCAGAAATGTAAGCATTCGTTATGACAAACGTGAGAGACAGCAGACATTGAGTGTGTGGTTTGTTGCTTCAGAAGAAGAGGGAAAGAAGGTGCATCTTTTGGACTGTGCAGAATTGTTGCAGTCTAGAAGATGCACAAATTAGAAGAACAAATTGGAAGCGGAAATCACTAAGACTAATCCCAATCCTTAATAATCAGCAACAGTGACTAGACTGCTGGTAACTGGGATGAATTCTCTTTGGAGCATGGCCCATTGGCCTCAAGCACTGCCCATCACCCACATTTGATGGATTCACCCCTGACCTGAGGGTCAGCCCTGCAGCTTTATGGTCCAAAGTTCCTCACGAAAATAAGGAGAGGTGAGAAAACCTTTTACAAGTGGCCTAATCGTGTGAAAGAGCCACGGAGAAGTCAGTCAGTAGAAGCAGCCACGGGAGGTTTGTTCTTGGGGCTCCTTTTAGGGAATGGTAAGACACGAAACCTGAGACCACCAGAAAGGCACTTGAAGGCCTAGAGTCCTCACAGGTGGCAGTGGCTGTTCCCGCTGACCTTTTCTGTTTGAAGTTGGATGTGTGTGAGTTTTAGAAGAAGTCAGTCTAGCTAGGTACGGCACCAAACTCACCCTGCCAGTTACTGGGCTACACAACCACAGGCCCTGAAATCAGCTCTTTAATGTTGAACAACCTTTTTGTATCTAAATGGTCATTCCAAATAGAGGATAGTCTCTGTTGTGCTTAAAAAGGGATGTTGGCCAGGTTGCTTGGGTTGGTTGGTCCCCCCTCAAAGCACACATTCATCTTGGTTTCCATCTACCTCCAGTGGACAGCAACCCACAGTAACTGTGGAACACGAAGGCTGATGTTCATTTTTTAGGGTTTCATTTGAGCTAATTAAAAGAGCTGCTTGAGACAGGGAGACACCACAAGTCTGTGCAACCTGTATTTACCATTTCTGCAGAAAGAGAGAGAGATTCGCCCCTTATTTTTGGTATTTATTGGAGCTGATAAAAAACATCAACAACCCTTCCCAGTCTGCAGTCAGGTGTTCAGTGAAGGGTCTGGTGCAACTTTCCTTTCTTGTCCTTTACAACGCAAGAGAAAGGACCACTCTGGGGCATGTCTGAACAACCTTTTCATCTGGCCATTTGCAACAGCCCTCTGACCTACCTTTTTCTTCACTTGGGGCATTAAGGTTATACTGATTTGCAGGTTTTTTTATGAATACATGTACTTATCTTTTTGATCTATAAGCATATGGATATGTCTGGAAATACATGAGTACAAGAGTTCAATAGCTGAGAAAAAATGCTGGTGTTCATTGACCACCTTGCATGACATTAGGTGGGAATGGTAAAAAATGCAACTAAGAGCTGTCGTGAGTTCAGGGGACAAAAGTCTCCCACAAGACACTGTGCCTCTGCACAAGTAAACAGCGTTCATGAAATAACAAAATCTTTCCATGCAGTAAGCAGGCTCTGTACCTTCAGGCCACAACTTCCTCAGCACCCATCCTTGAAATAAGCTTCTAAGAGCCCCACAACGCGGCAACTGATGTTAGAGGACAGAGGAGCTGCTGACTCCTGTGTTTCCCCTTTGATTTTACTTCTGCCTCAACCAACAGCAAGTGTTTGAGCTTGATTTCTACTGCAGCCTGTGCGGCTGGCGCTGCTGTAACTGCCAGAGCAGACACGTATCCCTTGTCATTCTGCAAAGCCTTGTGGCACTGTGATTCAAAAACCACCTGAGAGTTCCTAACAGGTGTAAACAGGCTGAGACATTTTCATCCTCATTTCCGTTGATCATGGGAGTCTGTAAGACTGTTTTGTTGTATTTCTCCATCGTTTCAGTTACTTTCAGGTAATCTGTGTATTGCACGTCCGTATTGCTTGCCATTAACTCATTTTTCGTAATTAATCTTGGAGTCACTCAAGGGTTGTGATTTGGAGTTGTAGCCCAAAGGGTTTGAGATGCAGGAGCTCCCGTTTCCCAGCCCTCCCTCCCACCCCGAGGTGCGACCATGGGCATCTGTAGCTGGTCTCACTTCCTCAGATGGCACAGAAAGCCCCAGCACCTCTAGGCTCACCCAGAGGTTACTCACCTGTAGACCAAAAGTTAAAGAAGAATTCAAATTGTGCCTGTGATCAGGAATCCTAGCCAGCAACCAACCATGACTATTACAAAAAGGACACACGTGAACTTTTTACCTGTCATCCACGGTCAAGTTTTAAAGCTATGTGGAAATCCTGTTACAGAGCAGACTGGAAGGGACCTCTCGAGGTCTCTGGTCCAACCTCGGAACTAGACCAGACTGCTGAAGGCTATGGACAGTCAAGCTTTGAAAACCTTTAGGGTGGAGACCCCACAGCCTGTCTGGGCCCCTGTGCTGAGCCATTCTTCTGGAGCAATGATTCCTCCATATATCTAGTCACAACTCCCGTTGCTGCAGCTTGTGACTGCTGCCTCTTGCCCAGCTGCCGGGTGGTTTGGAGAGGAGTCTGGCTCCATCCTGCTCGTAAATGCAGCAGTTCACAGTGGTACAAGTGAGGGCAGTCAGGGTGTGCAGATCCCTGAAGGCATTTAGCAGTGGTTTTAATCCTAAAAGCCAGCACACCTGCAGGGCTTTAGCATGGGCTGTCCAGAGCAGTTCGGGTAGTTATTCTGGACCCTGTTCCTGCAGGGAACTGCGCCACGATCCCTCCCTCTGCAGCCAGGAGGAAAGGCGAGTGTGGACTACTGCCTGCGTGAAGCCTTTGGAAAAGAGGTTTCAGAGCCTCCATCTTCAAAGCTGTACTTCTTCCTGTGGTTTCCAATACAGCTGCTAATTGAAACTCCCCGCTTGTTCCCACTCGCTATTTTCCTGCTTTCTAGAAAACCAGATGTTCAGGTTGAGACTCTCTGGAGACCCGAGGTCTCCACCCTGACTTCAGTCAAGCCCAGCCTGCTTGAGGGAAACAGGACGGAAGCCCCAGGCCATGCGCATCGCGGCCCATGTCAGGCAGCAGCCGCTTTCCACCGCTGCTAGCACAGGCACTCCTCAGGCCTGTGAATCATCTCAATCTTGTGCAGGAACTGCAGGTCCCAGCCCCTCCTCACCTAGTCCTATGCGGTGCAAAATTCATCGTGGCGTGTTGGCTGCGAAGGCATTTACCTTTCCTTCTTGTCCCGACCTCTCTCCGCACCCTCCGCTGCCTGCCTGCTCACTCGCCAACTCTTGAATCGCTGCTGCCCCCCAGCCCCTGGCCCCTCTGTCCCTGCCGACCACCTGGCCCAGCCCAGGGCTGCGCTGCGGGTTCCAGCCCTGAGGGCTGTCTGGTGCTGCCACCTTAAGGCTCTCTGAATTCATACTCCAACAAAACCCACGCACAAATTAAGGTGGGGGACAGAGGGTGAGGAACTGGGGCCAGACCAAAGGCCGTTTGTAGCAGTTTGAAGATGGCAGAAAGTGGTTACCCTGTTCTTGCTGAGCCCTGCAGCCACTCTGCTGGCTCTCATGGAAAAATACAGAGAGGTTTCAGCCAAGGTCCTTGCACGCACACCTTGATTTTGCAGGCTGATGTGAAACCACCCTTTGTAATCTGCAGGGCAGAGTTGGAGCAGGTGAGCCAGATAAAAGTTTCTCTCTGAGGAGATTTTTACAGCACCGGTTTCTGGCATGGTGGGCACAGAGGTGGGTGGCAGCACTGCTGCCTGTCTGCTGCCCCCAGCCTGGCCTGTGCCCTGAAGCGCAGGGCTTGACGCTTGTTTTCATCCGCTCTCAGCAACAAATAAGAGGTGCAAATGGGTTCGTGCATTGTATTTGCACTCCGAACGCGTTTTGGTGGCAAATTTTGCTGTTTGTTGGCTTCTTGTGTGACCTGCAGCCTTTCCATCCCCGGATGAAAACTCCTGCGCTGTGTGACTCTGCGATTGGGCACTGCTGGCCCGAGGGTCTGAAACCGCTTCCCTGGAGCAACCAGCCGGGAGAAGGCAGCATGGTCCACAGTAGCTCTCGCACCCAGAGACTGCAGAAGACAGCTTGGCCAGAGTTGGCAGGTTTTTCCCCTACCGCTGTTCCCTCTGGGCACCACGAGCAGCAAGGTGTGCTTGTACGGACCCACGCGGACTCTGGTTTCCACGGGTGCACTTGGGTGGTGGGATCCTCCTGCCACAAAGCTGTTGTCATGGGAGGTGCCCTTCACTATCAAATTTGTAGGACTTGCACAGGAAAACAGGTAACATTAGAAAGAGTTTTTGAATTTTTAATCCTGAGTACAAAGGCTATCCCAGATATTAGGCTTCAGTTCAAACACAGTCGAGACAAATCAAAAAAGCTTTGGACTTTGGAATAGGCAATAAAGAGCATAAAGTAATTAACGATTTGTCTTAGGCCTTTCCCTCTTTCTGGAGATGAATCGATGTGTCTTATCTCAAAGAAACACAAATCAGAAGGGTGCTGCAGAAAGGCATTAATTCACGTACATAGTGCCTGTATTCAGCACAGAGGATGACTAAGGTTTGTCATCTCCATAAGCAGCATAGCTTTCAAAATTTCCAAGTTTTCATTTTTTTAAGCATCCCACCATTTTTTAAAGTGTCATTACCACAAAACCATTATTTTTTCCTGGCTAGTTCTGCACATTGCTGGTGCTCAGCGACGCCTCGCTCCGAGCTGCGAGCACGCGGCCACGCAGCCGTCCCCGTGGGACCTGGGAAGCAGCAGGTTTGGGAAGCTGCCGCTTCTCTGCAGGTGGGGAGGTGTCGGTTGTGTCGAAGAGCTCTGTGTTTTGCTGTCAGGAGGGGGGGAGCAGGGTCAGTACACTGGAGGCCTCAAAGTCTTTAGGCATCTATGCCGTCTTCTGGCCAGCTTAAAAAACCACAGAGAAAGTACTTCCTCTCAAATTTTCCTTGCAGCCACCACTCTGGTCCTTCCTCCTTCCCGTGGAAAGATCACCACTTATGGATACCTCCTGGGTAAAAGAGCGTGGGTATTTTTGTTGATGCAATTTTTGTTAACACAAAACCACAATTACACAGCTGTGGAAAATACAAAAGCGAACACAGGAAAATAAGCTTGTTATGTACAGTTGCTATGAGACTGTAGCAACCGCTATTGGCAAAAGTAACCTACAGATCATTTGGGGTGGAGTACCAAAGGTAACCAACTAGCTAAACACTCTGTAGTAAGATCTTGCCTGCATTTTCATAATTTCTATTTCACTCCATATGCTCTCACTGTTATTAATCAAGCTGTGAGCATGGCTGAGCCAATGTTTCAAACCAAAACAGTTATTTGTAGTTTTCCTATTCATAAAAAAATAAAATATACATTCCGATTTCCAATGCACATTTGGATTTGTGAAGCATAAACTCTCATTAGGAGCATCACACAGAAATCAAACATAAATGACCTGTTTCACTGTCATAGTAATGCACAACAATCTGCTGTTTCCAACACACCGATAAAAACTTACAAACACTGTGACTTGTATTCAAGCCATTGTTTATACTGACAGAAAAAGTGCAGATAAAACCATGAAAAAATTGCTAACGAGAGCTTGACACTGCGTTATTCATGAAAATAGCAAAATAATAAACTCTGTACTCTAGCAATAAGCACACTATGCTCTTGGAAATAATTAACAGAGGTTTTAGATCATTGAAATTGTATGTTTGAGTATTTTCATTTTAAGTGGATTAATAATCATTTGGGCAAAAAGTGCTGGGACAAATGCACATTTTATTTTTGCCATTAAAGTTATTTATAGTTTCCTAATAGAATCGCTGTAAGTTCTTTAGCTCATCATCTGCTGCTGCCTTAATGGACTGCTGAACAAAGGGCAGAATTCAGGAGATGGTGAATTGCTTGACGGAACAATCATCAATTTATACCAGTCACATTTTCTTCTGCAGTTAAGCCTGGCCTGCCAGTACATGTGCCTTTGCCAGCGACAGTCTGCTCTCCAGAGCCTGCTGTCTTTTCTGTTACTTGCCTTCTCTCCTTGGATTTCTCTATCAGTCACTATTGTTTTTCTTATCGTTAATTCCTGCCCCTTGAGGCTCCTCGGGTGCCCGGGAGTAAGACAGGAGTGTTGAGATTGTTAGTGAGCAAAGCCAGAGGTGTCTTTTGGGTTTTGCAGATTTCCAGGAGAGGCCACGTGTTTCTAATCGGTCCGAGGAGGATCCTGCTGCAGGCTGCTGCCAGCCCACTGCAGCGATGGAAAGGTCTCCGGTCAGGACCCCCTGTGGGTGCCAGCTGGGCTCACGTTGCTTTTACTGTGGCAGCAGGAACCACGTCCCCAATGCTGTCACTGCCGTGTGACTCGTGTGGGCCCATGACGTGCCAAACCCACAGGTACGTCCTGCCGCCTGCGAGACGCTTGCCCAGCGCAACAGCAGCGAATGCCTGTACTTGGTGCTATGTAAGGTTAATAAATAGCTATAGCAAACATCCGAGTTCTTGCAGATGCACCAAGCCTGCGTTCGCTGTCCTTTAAACCTGGGAAAAATTCCAGCATCAGTTCTGCCTGCAGCACTTCTGTTAGTGCCGTACAGGGCGGTCTGCGCCCCTCACATTGGCAGGCTGAGCCCGGACTGGCAAAAGTGACCGGGCTCGGTTTGCTTTGAACACAAGGAAATGCCTATGTCCTGTGTTTTAGTTCCCCTGCAGTTTAGTCTTAGTTTAAGTCCTGGGGAGCAGATACCTGCTATCATCCCTCTGTAGAGACCAGCATAGCAGGGCCCCAAACTAGGTACGGCTTTACTGTTTCTGTAGGCTCCGCTGTACCTGCAAGACCTAGCCTAAGGCAAGCACACAAAAAGACCGTGTCTGAGAATCTAACATCTGCACGCCTTATCACACAGTGACAGATCAGCTAACACGAGCTTCTCTATACAAAACAGCTGTGCAAATGTGGTGGCATGAGCTGAGCAACAGCACGTGCTCACAATGTGAGGCAGGGGCTAACAGCATGCATGGAAATAACCGCTGTGGCATCGCTCTGCACACACACGTAAATAGGCAAAAAGTAGATAAATGCGCTGCTTTACCAGAACACGAATATTTTTACTCTCACCGTTGGAGCAATTGCAGCCACCAAGCCAGGAGGAAGGTGATGTCAACAGAGAGACATCTACCTTCATTGAATCTAAGGAAATTGTAACAGCAAGCACGTTTCAGAAGTAATGCCTCTCTTCGTCTCTTCTTTCTGAGATGTGCTGAGCACATGCAGCTCTGAATGCTTTCCTGGGAAGCCAGGGATGTTCAGGAGCCATCAGACACAGCCTGATGAGCTTGGAGTAAAAAGAGAGAGAGAATTATCGCTGAAATCTGAATTACCTACTAGGAGACAGCATCACCCAAGGTTATTCTATCTGCCCTGGAGTGCCATAAGCACAGGAGAAAAATGCAATTCTCTTCTTAGCTAGATTAACTTCCTCTTTTTTTAATTCATAAATAACTGAATTGAGGACCTAACTGTGAAAAATCAGCATCCCCAGCTATCCTTCCAATACATGGAAACAGTAGCAAAATGCTCCCTGTGAAATACTCCCTCTGCCAGAAGAAAAAGATCAGCATTAGATGTTTCCTGGAACAAGAGCGAGTCTTCAAATTAACTTTTTCTCTTTTTTAAGCTCTATTCTGAAATCTTTGGCAACCCACCTCTTTGCTATGTCATAATTACAGTATCAGTCCTCGTTAATGTATTTTGCACCTAGATTTGTAGATGCTTTATCACAACTGGGTAAACAGCCCAATTAAACACACTTTACAAACAAAGAAACTGAGCTAGCAGCCAGCTGAGTATTTGCCTCTAACTCACAGGGCAAATCAATGGCAGAAACTAAACCAAGATGCTTTTGTCTCTTTGGCTTCCAAACCTGGATTTAATCACCTCATTATTTTCGAAGGTGTATTGCTGATTGCACACTTCAGGAAAGCAGGAGGAGTTTCCCCATATGGATTTAAATGCATCACTTATAGAAATAAAAAGGAAAAAAAAAAAAAACCAACAAACAGGATTTTAGCCAATACCTCTGTTCAAATTTCCCCTGGATGCTCCCATTACAGCAAAGAAAACCTGATGGTATCAGTACTGAACCAAAAAGGAAAAGAAAAGCAATGTATTCACAGCTCTCAAGAAACTTAAAGAACAAGAAACCAAAACCAGCAGCTGAGACAAATCAACAGCCTATGGTGTCGGGGGCGTAAGCCGTATTTTTCTGACAGTTTCACAGGAGAGTGTGAGTCAAGGCAACTGCTGCCAGTCATTTTCCGAGCGAACAGGCGTCTTCCCAGAGCTCGGGAACATCACAGAGGTTTAACAGTATCTTCAGGAGGCATTTTAGACCAGTGCTGGTACCACGACCTGTGCAAAGCAGCACTTTGATTCATTATCTCTCTGTCCTAGGGTTAAAATTGTACGTGCTGAGCTCCGTTTGGCTAATTCAGGTTGAAGTAACAGTGGGAACATCTTAGCCTGAGGAACTAAGGCCTGTAGGAGAATCTGAACTTGAATTCAGCGATTAGCCTAGTTAAAACCGAGCCAGCTTGTTTTGATTTTTGCTTTAACCCCAATTAACATCATGAGGATACCAGGGCTAGGGCCCATAACTACCACGGTCTAGTCATTTGCTGAACTGGTGAAACCCTGACTGGGCAGCGTATGCGTGAGATGAGTTCAATATCATCCCAAGCTACATGAAGTATCAAGTTGAGATAAAGCCATTCTGCTCTTATTTCAGTTTGCCTTTAGCATCTGAGGCTTGTCTGGGGGTAACTTGGTTCAGAAAACAAACTTATCTCAGCAGCTGCTATATTGATCCGGATGCTGACGCCTGCAGCGACTACACAGCTCACACTGCCAAGCTGTTTGCAGCAGTCAACAGAGCCCGACTCCTCGACATCCTACGGCACCAGCGGAAAGGTGTCTCTCTGGGGTGAAAAATGCGGCCCAAGACCCGACTCGCTTTCGGTATCAAGTTCAGAGTCGTGGCTCTTTAAGAGCAAGGGAAATGTATGGGGATGGGATGGGATGGGATGGGATGGGATGGGATGGGATGGGATGGGATGGGGTGAAAGAAGCAAAGTCTGACTAAGACTCCCTTCTGGGATAGGTGAGCTGCTGTGATTGATTATAGCAAAAAAGAGTAGGAAGCCACAGGAAATTTAAAGAAGAAAAGCCTGAAGAACAGATTTCTTTGCAATGTGGGAAGGCTGGCAGTAAGTCATAGTAACAGTAACTATGAAAGACTTGGCTATTTCAGTTCTGCTGACTGCTTTATTATGAACAAGCTGTTAGCACAGTCCATCTTAAGGCTATAGAAGTACTTCCAATGTATAAAACCCCATCTGAAGGCCAAGAAAGTCACAATGAACTGGCTGAGATTAAAATTTCCCAAGTTGGGGTTGTGCCTCAGGCTGAATTTGTTTGGGAATGCTCAGCCAAAAATTTTTTAATCCCTTTCTAATGGCTGACATCATTCTTAGAAATCCATTGTTTATCTGACCTTCTCCTAACCCGTTAGAAAAATTTCTGGCGATATTTTCCTTTCTCAGTTTAATGCTTTGAAGCATTACATGCAAAATTTGGCAGGAGGCAGCTTTCTGTTAGGAAGACACATTGCACCAGCTCTCTAAAACTGTGCTCAAACTTGGCCACATTACAAACACTTGAAAACGCGCTTTGCGTGCGCTTGAAAGAGTTCTCAGTTTTTCAGCTAAAATTCCCCAGAGATGCCTGAACGGAGCAGGTGGTGGTTATTGCCGGCTGCCGGAGGCTGGCAGGGGTGAATGACAAGTGGGAAGCCGGTCTCCTCCACGCTCCCCTTGCCCCCTGCCAGTCGGGAGGAGAGGCTGCCTGAGTGAAGGCAGAACAGGCAAAAGGGGGGTGGGGTGGGGGGGTGGAGGGGTGTGTGTGTGTGTGTGTGTGAAAAAAAGGAGGTGGAGGAAGGACCAAAAAAGTCTGGGAGTGGGTGGGAGACTGGGTTTTGTGGGCTCGGAAGAGGAAAGGTTTCTGGGGTCCCCACCAGACCCAGCTCTGCTGTAGCCTGGGAGATGGACAGCCAGGGAATGAGAGCAGGAGGCTTCAATCTGACTGTTTGTGCTGTTGCAAGAGGCATTGCTCCTCCAGAATGAAACGTTGCTGAGGTTTGGATCCATCTAATGGTGTGAGGGAAAAAGCAGCCAGCCTGCTGGGATTTGGATGAAAAATTTCTGAAAGCTCAAGGAAATAGCCGTATGATATGACCAGCGCTTCCTGGCTGGCTGCAGTATTGAAGCAAAAAGGGAGAGAAGGAAGAGTGTTTCTTGGCCATTGAAAAATTGTCACTGCAACTCTGCAAAGGAATGGTAAATAAATAATGCTGGGTAATTACTGAAACAGCAGTTTTCATAAACAGGCACTAATCTGTGACCTTCCTGTCCAGGGTGCCAAGCTTGTGATCCTGCAGGAAGATCTGCAGAAGCCACTAGCAACAGGCATGGGTCCTGGACAGCTGTGTGTGGCAGCTTTTAGGCTTTTCCTATTAGGTGCCAACACTTAGAAGGTCATTTGGACTTCTCTTTCCATCTTCTCCATTGGTGGCACCTCAGAGGGACGCTGTGACTATGGAAGACTGCCTGCTCCGAACCCACGCAGTCACTGGTGACCAGTGTGGAAAAACCCAACTAAAACCCTCCTACGGACAGGGTGTGAACAGCAGGTGGCAAAATAGGCTTTGAAGCCAAATAGTATAATTAAAACAGGATTAGTAAATGATCATCATCTATCCTGTGCACTGAATAAAGAGAGGGTCCTTCAGAAAGGAAAACTAGCATGAGATCATAATTAAAGATGATCTTACGGAATACACGGACAAAAATGCTCAATTAAAATTGTGCAGGCAACTCTTGCATTACCTTACTTCTGGATGCTTCATTCTGCAATATTAATAAGCTTTTTCTTAAAGCTGCCCTTCTGTTGGTATTGCAGGTTCTCCAGTCAAAGAATGGTGATGTCTGCATGCAACTTCTCCTAGCTTGTCTCTTAATTGACTGTGCACAGTCAGTCAAAGACACGCACCCAGCACAGCAGGGCTGCAGCTAGCTAAAATTAATATGTATGGATTTGGAGGGTGGGTTTTTTTCCTGACTTGAAAATCGCTCAAAATATTACTTTATTGAAAAGAAATGCAAATGAAAGTCTTTCATTCTTCAGAAGGATAATTACCCTTTTCTCATTCTCTCTCCC
Organism: Balearica regulorum gibbericeps; assembly: GCF_011004875.1. Lineage (NCBI taxonomy): Eukaryota > Metazoa > Chordata > Aves > Gruiformes > Gruidae > Balearica > Balearica regulorum. The sequence continues at coordinate 55,562,280 of NC_046184.1, forward strand.
AGAAAGAGATTTGTTGTCTATCGTTTCTTTGTTTGCTTTGAAAACTGTTCTTTTGAAATTACCTAAGCTGTAACACTTGTTCCGGTCCTTTGCAGCAATGGCAGTCCATGCTACCAGCCAAAAGTGGAGGAGCTGTCTAGTTTGCAGCCTGAAGGGGGAAGAGGAAAAGACCATTCACCCAGAAACCTTTTGGAAAAGTGTAGATGGGAGCGGGGCAGTATTTTTTTCTTAAGCTGCATTTCTCAGGTTATGTCAAGACTGAGCCCCAGGAAGAGGAGCAGCTGGAGAGTTACTCTTCTGATGGCCTTGTGATGTTCATTAAAAGTAAATCCACTTCCTAAATTCCAGTCAACCATCCTTCTGAGAGCCCAAAGGTGAGTGATGGGAGTCTGACAGCCTTTGGCTCTAGCCAAGATAGGAAAGAACCCAGGTGGATATTTTTCAGCTGAAGTTTGTAAAGTTGGAGCTCAAAACAACTTGAAACCAGCAGGGTAACATCCTTTTACCAGGGGGTGATCAGGAAATGTGTGCTGTTGTTCTTGGGACCACATTTCCCATCTTTTCACTTGTCATCTGAGTGCACAGGTTATGAAAATCAGCGTGAGAGGAACCCCTTGATCACCTTTAGCACCCAGCCATCTCCTGCTCAAGCCAGTCCACTGAGTACAGGACTGTCACAGCTCTGTCTCCTAAGACGTCGCGGTAGAGCTGTTCGAAATGTGGTGGGTACTTACAAGCCAACAAACTCCCAAACTACTCTGCAAACATACTTCAGCTCTCATTGGCTCTCCCTGGCTGTACTTACTAAGAGTGCTCTCTCTCCTATCAACCAGGTTGTTAATAAATATGCTAAACTTTATTAGATTGTATTGGGTCTGGCTGAGATGGAGTTAATTCTCCCCACAGCAGCCCTCATGGTGCTGTGCTGTGTAGTGGTAGCCAGCAAACTGTTGATAACACACCAGGGTTTTGGCTGCTACTGAGCAGTGCCAGCACACATCAAGGCTGTCTCTACAACATTTCTTTTTCCCCAGCAGCAGGCTGGGGGTGGGCAAGATCTTGGGAGGGGACACAGCCAGGACAGCTGACCCAAACTGACCAAAGGGATATTCCATACCATATGACGCCTGCTCAGCAATAAGAAACTGAGAATAGGGGGAGGAACAGGGCGGGGGGCATGCGTTGGTTTTTTTTACAATGTTTGTCTTCCGGAGTAAGGGGCACGGATACTGAAGCCCTACTTCCCAGGAAGTGGCCGGACATCGCCTGCTGATGGGAAGTAGAGAATAATCTTTGCTTTTTGCTTTAGCTACATTAAACTGCCTTTACCTCGACCCACGAGTTTGGGGTTGTTTTTTCCATCTTCCTTTCTCCCCTCCCTGCCTTACTGAAGAGGGGAGCGATGGAGTGGCTCTGGTGGGCACCTGGCCCCCAGCCAGGGTCAACCCACCACATAGCCCCATACGGATACCTAAGGACGTCACAAGTGACCAGCCACCGGCTGGACTCTGTACTGCTGACCCAAGTCTTTGAGCCCCACGGTCTGAACAATCTTCCACCCGCTTTATCATCTACCTTGCCAGTCTGTATCTCATCGATTTAGCCACAAGGATACTGTAGGAGATTGTGCAAAGGCTTTGCAAAAGTCAAGGTAATAAATGATGCACTGCTCTCATGCTTTGAGGAGGCTGCCCTTAAAGTACAACCAGGTCTCCTGGGCCCCTTTGCTCTCCAGGGCGGCCTTCAGGTGCCTTTTTGGGCACGGGGCATTTCGAGGCCCTGGCTGCATACCGGAGCTGACTGCACAGTCTTTGCAGGTGCACCGCTTTGCAGTCTGAGCTCTCCATCACTGTTGCAGCAATTGCTCCATTAGGAGCTTTTCTGTGATCACGCCGAGATCACAGATCAAACTGTGATGGGTTTACTGCTTCTTTTTAGCTAGAACTAACTGTCATAAGAGAGAGCTTTATTGGTCTCCAATGGCAGTGATGCCAGGAGCACATAGCTGTGCTGTTTTAGGAAATACTTTGACTATCTCCATAATCGTCTTTGCATTACCACTGCCCCAAAGGCTGGAAATTCGAGGCTCCTTGCAATACATGTGCTTTCTCCCTTGTAGCTGAGCTGAATTCTACAAAAATCAAGGTCATTGTGCTGACTGGCATTTGGAATTGGATAAAGATTGTTATTCCCAAAAACATAAATGATTTTTAAAGTCTCAGATCACCATTTTAGGCTAATTTCTGTGACAAGTGCCTTCTGTAAGGGAAAGCTTGGCCTACCCTGAGCTTTCTCAAGGGCCAATGGAGCAATTCCTCAGCCCTGCAAACAGAAACCTGGATGATCTGTGTTTAGGAGCTGTTTCTCCCTTGACTTGTCTGTACAAAGAAGGTGGTGACACAGATTTAAACTCTTTCAAAATCGCTCCACGAGAATGCAGCAAGACTGGACTGCTTGTTGTGAACTGCGATCCCACCTCGGCTGTGGGAGAGGGCGCCCAAACACCTGGGCCTCACCCAGCTCTGCCCCACGGAGGGCACTGTTGCAGGAGCTGCTGCTGCCGGGAGAAAGAGACCTCTGAGCTCTGGCTTTGGACGAGGAGGAGGAGGAGGAAGAGGAGGGATGACCCTCATCACCACTCCCCCAAGGCTGAGTAGAGGAGGAGCTTCGGGTTTCAGCCAAGTCCTACATTAAGAGGCCAGCAGCTGCAGGGAGAGGAGCAGGGAGACAGAGTGTGGGGAAGAGGAGAAAGCAAAGAGAAGAGGGCAGCTGGGAAGGGAAGAGAAGAGGCAAAAGCAGGCAGAAACAGTCTTGGGTCAAAAGAGGAAGACCAAGGAGTAGACAGGCTACAAAATGTCATTGCTCATGTGGCTGGGGTCCCAGCTGTCATCCTGCTGGAGCAACGTCTCTGTACTGATAGTTTTTCTTACAGTCTTTACTTTATTTCTTGATTTCATGAAGCGCAGGAAGAAGTGGAGCCGTTACCCTCCGGGCCCAGTGTCGCTGCCATTCATTGGGACCATGCTATACATCAACTTCCACAACCCCCACTTCTCCTTCAACCAGGTGAGTGCCAGCCCTCGTGACGAAGCGCCCCTCACACGACCGTGGGCCCAGGGAGGGGGGGGGGGATGCCCTGGCATGATTTACCTTTGCACAAAGCCAAAGAGAAATGCCCTCTCCAAAGTCCAGGATGAAGCAAGTCGCTGCCTAAGGACACTGACCTGGCCCATACAGATAATGGATAATCACTCACCAGCCTCCATCTCCTGATCTGTGCATGAGCTCAGTGGGACATGCTGTCATGCCCCCACTTAACATGTGGGCAGGTGTGGGGACAAGGGACCTGGGACATGTACAAACAAGGGAGGAAAAGCAAGTATCTGTAGGCTGTGGATGTGGCTGCAGGAATGGCAGACTTCCCTACGAGTTACTTAAGCACGCCTACGGGCATGTGACAGTTTTGGTTAAAGAGATCAGCTTGCGGGATTTGCCCCAGCAGCAGTGCCCAAAATCTCGGTAGTGTTCCTATTCAAAGTCAGGGCTTAGCTTTTCTCAAAGGAAAAGCACAGCACAGCTTGCAGCAGAAAAACCATGGGAGTTTTGTGCTTCAGTTTGCGAACTCTAAAGGCCTTTTCTCTAGGACAGCACTGTTCAGCTATCTGTCCAAAATCTGCCAAATGGAGAAACTAAATATAGCATTTGTATTATTTGTTTGCATATAGTCCAAAAGATTACCATTTTGAAATCATATCACATCAGGGTCATGGTAACCACAATCTTGACCAGTAATCACTTTTAATGCTGTATTTCTAGTGCCAGTTAAGTGCTAATTCCCTTTCCAACCCCACTGCAAATACAGTCATAAGTACTTCAATTCCTTGCATTGCTACAGTGAAGAAATCAAGACACTTAGCTTTTTAAAAAAAAAAAAAAAAAAAAAAAAAGAAAAGAAAAGAACCCACAAACCAGAGCACAGTCTGGGCCATTGCTACTATTGCACTGCCTTCCAACAACACGCCCCCCCGAGCGCTTTGTTCAGTGTTACTGACTAGCAGGGGAGCTTTGACCTGCCTTCCTGGGAGTCGATGTCCAGTCAAAGGGCTTATCTACCCAGAGGAGAGTTAGCTCCATGGCAAGCTCCCAAGCTCCCACGGAGAGTGTACAGCTGACAGGCTTACCTCGGCAGCCACCCCGCTGTCAGCATTATGTCTCTTGTAGGTCACAGTAGATGCAGGGTGTGTGCCAGTTACCAGTCTTACTAGATGTGTACGCACCTTTTAGGGAGAAAGTTGACCTGAAACTCCAACGTGGACTTGCCTCTTCCAAACATGTTTCTGGGAACCGGGCTCTGGGTAGATGTTTAGGAACAAATGCATATTAAAAAAAAATAAATTACATAACACCTTATGATTAATATTTCCTTCTAGCAGAAGTAGACTAACTCAAAACATGCCTAGTCTTTCAGACCAAAATAAATACAAGTATTAGGAAATAATTCATTGTTGAGTATGTAGCCCTTGAAAATTGCCAGAAAGGTCCCTGACCTTGTGTTCTCAGACAAAAATCTAAAATACTTGCACAAGGGTCATGGCAACAGTTTGGCCAGGATAGGTGTACTCTAAATTTTTCTACTCACAGAGCATTGTTTGGCACTGCTCTGAGCTGTTGCACTGCAAAGACAAAGGTCAAAGATCAGCTGAAGGTCTCCTAATGAAAGCACCTCAAAAATCACTAAATAGTAAAGGCCCTAAGGAAGGATACAGTGATATTTTGGACATTACATTCAGCTCATTTTCAGAGAGGTACTTTTTTATCTTGGCAGCTTCACAAGAAGTTTGGAAACATCTTCAGTCTACAGAACTGCTGGACCAACCTGGTAGTACTGAATGGGTATAAAACAGTGAAGGAAGCTCTGGTCCACAAATCGGAGGACTTTGCTGACCGGCCGTACTTTCCAGTATATGAACATCTGGGCTACGGAAATAAATGTGAAGGCAAGTCCCTTGGAAATGGACATTTCCCCACTGGCACTAGCACAAGGAGGACTGGGTAGATGGTGGGTAGATGGAAGATTTTCTCAGTACGGTGCCAGCTTCTCATGTCCCTCTTGTCAGTCTCCTTGCATGTCTGCCACCCTTCGGTGGTGATAAAATCAGATTTGATGAAAAGGGGTGCCCCTTAGTGGTTGTAGTACAGCTCCAGGTGCTAGCACACACCTCTTCAGCAGTGTTAGTACACTATTAGCAGTACAACTTTCCTGCCAGCGTTGGAGCTGGTAGCTCCCAACACCCGGTGATTAGTGCTTATGCTCACACACTATGTGCATGTCATTTTCATTACAAAAAAAAATGGTAACTTTCTTCCAAGACAGAGTAGTATCCAGCATCCAGCCCACACCTCTCATCCCCAGCTCCTGTGCGGAGGCACAAGCTACGGGTGCAATGCAGAATGGTTTGGGGGAGTGATTCCTTTATCCTTCGCAGCACTTGTTCCTCTCATTGAATCCTTCCCCTGCCTTTGCTAGCTATGCACATGCACGAGAAGGTGCAGTAATTCATTTTTAGAATTGCTGTATGAACAAGCTGTACAAGACCAGACTCTTTCATCTATCCGCACAGACCTGTACCTCCAAACTCACATTTGCTATCCTCTGGTGAACTTTGCTTGATGTACGGATCAGGGCTCCTGACATTTCTTGCTCATCCGTAATTCCAGGGATTGTTGTAGCAAGATATGGGCACATCTGGAAGGAGCTAAGGAGATTCACGCTCTCTACCTTGAGGAACTTTGGGATGGGAAAGAAATCCTTGGAGGAGCGAGTGACAGAGGAAGCTGGATTTCTGTGCTCTGCAGTCAATTCTGAAGAAGGTTTGTCACATCCAGAAGGATGGAGAAGTCATAGAAGGCGGCAATACAGTGATGGAGGGAGAGAAGTAATACTACAGCCACTCTTGTTTGCATGTGGTGCTGTCTTCCTAAGCAAATGCAGTGTTTATAGGCATTAGTGACCCTGTTCTACCTTGAAGCGACTTCTACTTTACACAGTGGGGCTACTGTAACACTAGTCCATCTGAAACAGGAAACAAATAGGAAATAAATAGAAATAAAGAGGTAAAATGTAATTATTTCCAGAGCTGGATAACTATTACCTTTATGAAGTTTAGTGGAACATATTATCACATGCAATAAAAGTGCAGCTTAGAGTTTTCACAGCACATCACCTGTCATCTAGACACAAAGCGGTGTTATCTGTCAAGTCACAGAACAGCCCCGCAACTCAGCTTTTCTTGGGAGTTTTCTGCTTTAAACAAGGATCAACCAAATAATAGTAGGAGATGAGAAGATCTTCACTTCCTAGTATGAAGTGGCTTTGAGTGGCTTGGGAGCTTTTTCTCTTGAAGGCATCAAGGAGGCATTTGTGTATTCTCATTGCTGACGGCTGAGGTCCAACAGCTTGGTGTTGCTTAGCTTCATTGCTTGGTCTCTATTTCCATTTTTAGGTCGTCCTTTCGATTTACGTTTTCTTGTAAATAACGCAGTCTGCAACGTGATCTGCACCACCATCTATGGAGAGCGTTTCAACTATGGTGATGAGACATTCAAGAAGCTGTTACATTTGTTTGAAAACTCCATGAATGAAGAAGCTGGATTCCTGCCTCAGGTAAACCAAGAGCATAATATGTTCTGTAAGAAGCTGCTCGCTGTTGCTTGAGAGCATTGTGTTTTCATTATTTTTTCTTTTTGCATCACATAGTATCTCCTCTCTCTCTCTCTGGTTCTGACATCCCAGCTTCTTAACGTGGTGCCTATTTTGTTGCACATCCCTGGAGTGCCACAGAAAGCCTTTCGAGGGCAAAAGGCATTAATGGACTTCATAGACGTGCTCATAGATAAGCACATGGAGACCTGGAACCCTGCTTACATCCGAGACTTCACTGATGCGTTTTTAAAGGAAATGGAGAAGGTAGGGTGACACCAGCAGAACCTCAGGGTCCACGGGCAATTTCTCTGCCTGTTTAAGCTTGTTGATAGAAGCTGACTTTCCTCATAAAGCTGTTTAATACTTCTTCCTAATTAATTTCCTACTTTTCATTCCATGTTGTATCTTGAGAAGAAAGGTGTTAACTTATTCACACTGTAACCTCCTTTATTGTTTTCAGAGACCATACTATCTGCTGATGTTCTTGTTCCCATTTTCTACCTTCACGTTCCCCTCAGAGTCTAGCAACTCCCTTGTTTCCAGTCTACATCATTTTGAAGGCATTTAAAAGGCAATGATTGAGAATTCACTAATATTTCTAAGTTTGGGCTATGGGACAAGTCAGCATGCAAGATTCTGTGTATGTCAGTGTCTTAATGACTGATGTCTCAAAACCAGTTACAAAACTGCAGCAACAGACTGGCTTTTTGGTATCATTACCAGTCCATAGCCTGTCTTTAAACCAAGTTATGACTTGCAAAGACGGCATCTCCTTTGGGATGTATGTCTTTGAATTGCTTGCTAAGAACTAGTTCCCTACAGATCAGATGAAGGCCTAAATCTGAACCTCACTGAAATTAAAAGGAGTGTTTCCTTTGATTCAGTCAGGCATGAAGTTAGTATAAAATCAAAGGTACTTGTGTCAGCCCATCCATCCACCATATGTTTCTGCACACGGATTCACTAAATTTCAAGTGCCGGATGAGCAATAGTAGCAAATTCTGCCTGTGAATTGCTCCCACCATCCAAGTCCTCAGGGTGGATTGCTGTTCTGCGTAATGAACTCTGCCATGCTGTGGGCGCCAGGCACCTCCAGTCCATGTGTTACCCCCCGCAACTCGCACGGGCAGAGCAATGTGACCTATGTTACTCTGCACTGAGCAGTACTATTTGGGGGCAGATGTGAGCCTGACCGTGTTGCCTCTTGTCACATCTCTCTTCTGTTCGCTAAAGTCCCCCAGTAAGGCAGTCTGATAAATCCCTCTGCTGGGTTAACTTTGGTCAGTCAGCCCCATAGCTCCCTTGCCAGAGATCTTTTATTGGAATAACAGTTGAGTCTTGAATGCCTTATTAATTGCTATCCATATTACAACAGCATCAAAATACACAGAATAACTTAACAGAAGCTACTCCCTGGGAAAGGAAAGTATAAAGAGGATTAGAAAAGACAAGCAGATGAACTCATGCAGAGAGCTTGTCATATCTCATATGCTAACAAATTTGAGCTCAATTAGCATTTGGATGAGAGACCAGTTTTGCTGAAATTGGTGTTGCAGACTTAATAGGCAGCAATGATACCCTGATCTTTTTTTTTTTTTTTTTGATTGTAAGAAAATAGCAGGGCAGAAGCGGTGAGAATCTGTAATGCATAGCTATAGATAACCCCCTCAAAATACTGTTAATTTTGCATTTGTCACATCGATGCAGCCCTCTCTCTACTGTGTGGGTGTTTTCTCATCTGATCAAACCTGAGTGTGTTCCACCTCCTCTGGAGGAGGATGTTACGGCAAGTAACAGACAGGGGCCTGCTGTCTGAGTTGAGAGCACAAGGCATTCACTTCTGTCCTCAAGGCAGGTGTAGCGTTCATCTCTCAGGATACAGGAGGTGACTTGATGACCTCCAAACACAGGGGATAACAGGGTTACTGAAGTACATCAGTCATACACGGACCATTGCCTGTGTTGTGCTGTACTCTCCCAATGAACTTCTTGGTCATCAAAAATGGATCTAGTGCTACTCAGCACTTCTCTGGAACAACGGTTTTCTCGCCCAGCAAGTACCCCAGCTCCAGTCACCCACTTGTTTGCTCTCCACAGGGTAAGGAGGCTGAAGAGAACGGTTTCAGCTATAACAACCTTCGTCTGGTGACCACAGACTTGTTTGCAGCTGGTTCTGAGACCACCTCCACCACTCTCCGGTGGGCATTGCTGTATATGCTTCTCCACCCAGAAATACAGAGTAAGTCAGAAGATGGGCAGAGGTGTAGTGTCTTCCCTTCAACCCTCATTTTTCTGCGAGGAGACTGAACATCTTCTCTTCATGGTTTGGGGATTTTGCAATGAGGCACAGCTTTGGTGATTGCTGGTCTAGCAGAAACCAGGAGAAACACTTCCCAAACATAGCTGTCCTGGCAGGGACCGGTGGCGGGGGGGGGAAGGCCTGATAACAAGACTGGAGATGGAAGGGCAAGTTCACTCTTGCCTTCATTTTGAAGGCTACTTCGGGACTTCCGGTGGCCAGAGTACCCTCTTTCCAGTATTTGGAATAGATGCTAATCTGTTTTAATTCTCTAATGCTGCGTGCCCAGGTACTCTTCCAGCTGCATAGAGGAGGGGTAAGGTGGCATGTCGAATGACAAAAACCTTTATTATAGACACTATGCACACCGAATAGTTATACAGATGGCTCTGAACAACTGAAAACAAATACATTCCTCTCTAGTTTCTGTTCCTTTCTCTAATTGCTTGTCCTGCTCTCTACAATGTCATGTTGCTAGCCTTCCTACAGCTTGTACCAACCCCTTCTGTTTATCTAAGAGTGCTCTAATTCCTTAGCTGTGCTGCTTTCAGGTAAGGTCCAAGCAGAGATCGATAAGGTGATTGGCAGAGAGAGATCACCCACCATGAAGGACCAAGTGAGCATGCCCTACACCAATGCTGTGATCCATGAAGTGCAACGCTACGGGGATATCGTTCCTATTGGATTACCTCACATGACATACCGGGATACTGAGTTGCAAGGTTTCTTCATTCCCAAGGTGACCGTGACCAGATAGGCAATAATCCTCTCCCCGTGGAGACATGAGGCATGGGGTGTGGGTGACCCCACGTAGCTCTGCAGCACTGCACTTCTAGCCTCAAATTCCAGTCACTGGCGAGCACTGAAGTAGGACATTTTGAAATGTTAAATCTGGGTAGATGGTCACATTTATGCTTTAGGTTTGCGCTGGTTATGTGGGAACCCAACTGCAGTGGCAGCTCAGTGCGAAGGTTTGCTTTCCTCTCAATGAGCTGTGACATTCGCTGCCTGGGTTGGAAGGAGAAAGTAATGGAGCCTAACAGGCTCTCTGGAGGCACACGACACCAGCTTACTGGCTTTCCTAAGATGGTCATAGTTAAAACTCTAATCTCTGAAGGTATTCAAATGCCACTGGCATTCAGTCCACTGCCATTGTGACAGGCAGCTGCCCTGGCAGCACTGGTAGCAATGCAAGCGGGGGATTTTTTTTTTTTTTTTTTTTTTAAGCCTTGTGATACATCTTCTAGCTTAGAATGTTACCATGTCAAACAGGAAAGCTTTGCAATTTCCCGTGGCCCCTGCAAAAGTTGGGCTTTGAAGTCAGTCACCTTTTTCTCTCTAGCTATAAAACGAGTCCAGGAGGATAGGAGGAGCAGAGGCTCTTTCCACTGTGTAACCACGAAATTGGTATTTGCATGCAATGACCTTTGTAAGGATACAAATTCTTCAGTGCATAAGGATACAGGAGAAGAATCCTTTGTAGGGATACAGATGCTTCAGAGCATAGGGCAGGCACCAAATGTCTTTGGAAAAGTGCCCTGCTTTACCTCTGTTTTAAATAAGATGATACAGAAGAGGAGATCGGTGCCTTATTCTGAAACACTGAACGATGGTTGCTATTAGATGGGAGACACAGAGTAAAGAGGGACCAGCACTGATCCATTGTGCCAAGATAATGCTGCTGTTCTGACCTAAGTTGTTTCCTCTTGTGGAGGAGCGCAGGGGACGACGATCATCACCAACTTGTCTTCCGTGCTGAAGGATGAGACAGTCTGGGAGAAGCCAAACGAGTTTTACCCCGAACACTTCCTGGATGCGAATGGACAGTTTGTGAAACCAGAGGCCTTCCTGCCTTTCTCAGCAGGTAAATCGGAGGGGAGGATCCAGCTGCAAGTCAGAGGCACAGCAGGAGGGGTGATCTGCTCCTCCCACGGCAATTCCAGCGTGGTTTAATGTCCTCTTTCACGGACACTGTCTACTCCTTCTCTTGTAGGCCGCCGTGCCTGCCTGGGGGAACAGCTGGCCAGGATGGAGCTCTTCATTTTCTTTACCACTCTCCTGCAGAAATTCACCTTTGTGCTCCCTGAGGACCAGCCCAGGCCACGGGAGGATGGTCACTTTGCCCTCACGAGCTCCCCACACCCATACCAAGTGCGAGCTGTCCCAAGATAAGTACACACCACTCTCCTTGCACTCGGAGACCACCGCCAATGCAAACTCTGACAGAAATGCTGCAGCTCTAGGCAGGATCATGCTGAGTTCCACTCAAGACCTCTCAAGTTTGTGCAGATGTTCCCAGCTGTGTAAAGTAAGGATCTGGCCCAATATACAGTTTAGCTTAATTCCAGTCCTGGATCTTGAATCAGACAGCCATAGCAAGTCATGAGTGATGATCAAGTTTGCAAGTACATATATGCCTAATCAGCCACCTCTGCTGTACTTCAGGCTCTCATTGGTTGCAGAAACAGTTCACTGAGCACGCAGCTACTGCAAGAATTATTAGTCCTGAATTAGTTTACTGAAACACAAGGGCATCCTGGGTAAAAGACAACCCTGGAGTCTTGCCAATTCTAGAAGCAAAAAAACTTGGAAAAATCTGTAAGGTACTCCTGGCCCGCTGCCTTCCTTAGCCCCACTGCATACCCAGCCACGCTCTGCCTCCTGGGCGGTGCGGTCCCACAGCAGCGTGTGCCTCTGCCTGCTGCTCAGGGGAGCTCAGCTCTGGCTCCGTTAGCCGCAAAAACAATCTGCGGCCCATCAGCTGATTTGGCACAGGCTGCTGGGGGGCAGGGAGGGAGCTTCAGCTCCGACAACAAGGTGACATTTAAATACAGTTTCAGAGCAGCGCTCCTGAAAAATCTTACATATCCCCACCATTCCTTCCTGCTGATTGCATGCTCCTGTCTATTGCACACACATGGCATTGCCTTCATTTATAGCCCAAAAGAAAGTAAGTTTTAATCCAGAGAAATGCCTGATGACCCTTATGTCAGACTATACCTCCTGTAAATACCAAGAAAGGAGTACATAAATAATCCATACGGTGTTTCAGCCAGGTCATTTGTGAAATACAGTAATTCCTATAAATATATTTTAATAGGAATCCCAGTGTCTAGATTTACCACTTCCTATCTAAATTTTTCCTGAAAACTACTTTTTTTCAGCATTACATAAAGTCAGCTCTCAGGAACTCGCAAAGGAATGGAGTGACGCTGTTTGAAACAGTACAGTTGTAGGTCTCAGAGCTACTTTTCTCTTTCTTCCTGCAATATTCCTGACAAACTGTTTTGCAAGGTGTTAAGATATGTTGATGTTTAGATCAGTAGTAACTACCTTTTAACCACATGGCTGAAAAGACCACAGCATAAAGGAGCTTCTACGCATAATCACAACTAAAAAAAAAAATTCTCTGAAACTGAGTGCACACATTCATATCTAATAGTAATTTTGGAAGCTATGCAAGCTCTTGAATTATGCAAATACTTATTAATACCATTGTTAAGATTTTTACTTCGTCAGGAAGTGCACATTTATGCTGTTCATCTACAAAATAATCTGAAAGAATAAAAGTGATACGAAAAGTCTTCTTTCTCGCCCCTCCTCTTCGTGCTTGTCTCACAGACCTGCCTCAGATACTCGCTTGACAATTCTCTTCTCAGCCAGCACCCCACCTGTTTCTTTCAAGATCTTTTCAGTGTTACTTTTCTGGTTGGTTTGATGACATTGAACTGAACATGCTTGCGTTTATAGTTACCAGCACTCACATAAGTGGTTTTAAGAAGAAGAAGTCAGTGAACTAAACTTTAAACAGAAATGATTCCTGCAATCACGTATTTGGATACAAAGCGTGGGTATACCTGGAGCAGGGACAGTCTTTCTAGCATGCAAGAACGCACTGAAGGAAAGTCAATCTGCACGTGCAAACGTCAGCTGGCGTAGCACTTCGGAGGTAAAAGGGAACCAATAGATCACTGCAAAATACACATCTAGCACTGACAATGGGGAAGGGGAAAGCATCTCCAAGCCAAAACTGGCCGTAAAAGCCAACCAGCAGGTGTTGGGAGCTGGGGTCAGGCGCTGTCACAGCACGGGTAGGAGGAGGGGGCCCTTGCTGAGAACCGCCCTGCTGCCTCCTATCACCCACCGCCTCGGGGCCCGCGCCTGAAGGTGACTCCCCGGCCGCGGGGGGGGGGGGCTCACCAGGGCCCTGCGGCAGCCCGGGCGCCCGGGCGCCTGCCCCGCTGGCGGTCCCCTCCTCCAGAGAAGCCGTCATCAGGCCGCGGCACCTTGAAGGCCACGCCTCGGTGAGCCTTGCGAGACTAAACCCGCCCCTCCTCGTACCGACCCCATACCCCCATCCCCTCGGCCTGCTTTCCCTTCGCCTCCCGCCCTCCACCGGGCCGCCCGGCTCCCCCCGTCGTGCCCGGGCCCTCCTGCCCGCGCAGGCCGTGAGGGGCGGTGCAGGCCTAACCGCCCCGGGAGGCGGGTCACATCACGGCCCCGCCCACCCGCTCTGCTCCTCCTCCCCGCAGCCAGCGGTGATTGGCGTTTCCCTCGACCAGTCAGGTGGGAGGCCGCCGGCCGCCGTTATTTGCCAAGCCCAAAAGGCTGGAGTGACAACGCAGCCACCCAATAGAGAGTCGCCGTGCCGGTCGGCGTTCCTACCGGCGTCGGGGAAGGGGCGGGACGCAGCGCGCAGAGGAGTCGCCGCGACGGCGGCTGTAACAAGATGGCGGTGGCGGGCAAAGGAGCGGTGTCTGCGGCGGTGAAGCCGATCTTCAGCCGTGACCTGGGCGAGGCGAAGCGGCGCGTGAGGGAGCTGTACCGGGCCTGGTACCGCGAGGTGCCCAACACCGGTGAGGGGTGCGGAGCCGGCCACGCGTGCGCGGGCGGGAGCGCGAGCTCAAGGTCGTAACGGCCACCCCGCAGCCGTTGGGTTCTTAAAGAGCCCGTCGGGGGTTCCCGGTGAGCCCCGGGTGTGAGGGGTGCTGCCTCAGCCCCTCGCTGCCCTTTCCCCACCCTGGCCCGCTGCGTGTCGGGCAGGTGAACGCGGTCCTTCGGGGCCTTACAGCGGCTGTGGGGTTGTGGGCTCTCGGCCGTTCCCCGGTGCAGCACAGGCCGCCGGGTTTGCCTTGTCCTCCCTGCCCCGGCTGCCTCCCCGAGAGGGGGAACCCCGGTCTCCTCCTTACTTGCCACTTGGTGTTCCTGACTAAGCAGAAGAGAAATCTAGCTTTAACTTTCCAGAATAGGGATCCGTGGCGTGATTACCTGCTTCCTTAAAATTGCACTGGGACCTGTACCACGGCTGCGTTGTTTGCACAGATTCACAGACTGGCAGGGGTTGGAAGGGACCTCTGGAGATCATCTAGTCCAGCCCCCCTGCTACAGCAGTATCTCCCAAAGCAGGTTGTACAGTATTGTGTCCTGGTGGGTTTTGAATATTTCCAGAGAAGGAGACTCCACAACCTCTCTGGGCAGCCTGTGCCAGTGCTCAGTCACCCTCAGAGTAAAGAAGTTTTTTCTCGTGTTAGATGGAGCTTCCTGTTTTCCAGTTTGTGCCCCTTGTCCTGTCAGTGGGCACCATTGAGAACAGTCTAGCCCCTTCCTCTAAACATCCACCCTTTAGATATTTATAAGATCCCCTGTCAGTCTTCTCTTCTCCAGACTAAACAGACCCAGCCTTCTCAGCCTTTCATCATATGAGAGATGCTCCAGTCCCCTAATCATCTTTGTCACCCTTTATTTGCTTTAAATTAATTAAATTATTGGTGAAGCTGGCAGAGATTACAAGAACAAATGACTGTGTAGTGTTTTGTAGGGTTGAGTTGCACGTTGTCAGTGGAAAAAACAAAAAGCAATATAGATGACCTCTCTGGGTATTGTGTTTTTCCTAGTACACCTGTACCAGCTGGACATCACAGTGAAACAGGGACGTAACAAGGTACGGGAGATGTTCCTGAAGAATGCCCACGTTACAGACCCACGGGTGATAGACATGCTGGTTATTAAGGTACAAACAAATTATTCCCGTTTTGTTGAAGCTGCAGAGAATGTGGGAGTGGATAATTGGTGGTGAGTGTGATGGAGGAGAGGGACAGTTTTATTTTGGCTTGCGCTATGCAGGAGTTGTCTCTTGCAGTCCAGATTGGTTTATCTCTGTCAATAAACCTGTTGATAAGGGATCAAGCTGCTTTAGCGTGCAGAGAAATAGGGTCTTAATTCACCTAAATCAAGAATTACTACACTATGGATTTCTGTCACTCAGTGTACTGGCTTTTCCAGTTTGCAGGTGTTTAAAAGAGGAAATGTACGATAAGCAAAATGGTAGTTTAAATACTATGTTTGTTGGTTTGTGGTTTGTTTTGGTTTTGTGGTGGTTTTTTTAAAGAAAACCATGGTAATCAAAGAAAGGGGGAAAAAGATGCTGCTAGCTAGTTTACCATTAAAAATGACCTTTCTACACCCTACGGTACTTCCTTAGATTGGGATGTGGTTTTCTTCATGGATTCTGAAACATAGATTAGAGTGGCAGTACTTGGTGGGAGGCTGGCTCTAGGTGACAAAACACCTTGAGTCTGTAACACATTTGGTTATGCCTGGTTCAAAGCAATAACCAACATACCAAGAGTAGGGCAAGGCTTCAGAATGGGTCAGAGCAACAGTAACTGACCTCTGCAGTTCTAATGCATTAGAAAGCTTCCGACCAAGGAGTGCCATGTTTGCCTGTTGTATTTCTTGCATTTGAAGACAGTTAGTCTGTCTTTACGTGATGAAGAAAATCTGGGAACAGAATTCTAGATAATATGGTAGGTGACAGTTCCAGGCAGTCTTGTTCTGCCCCGTGCTGCCATCCTCTGAAACCAGTACAATAATTCATAGACTGGAGTCATGAAGAAGTTATGTTTAATATCTCTGTGGTAGTGATTCTGGTGCAAAGCACTTAGCAGCAATTTTACTTACTTTTACAGCTAACTTGCCACTATTCAAAAATAGAGGTGCATGAAAGCTAGGAATGTTACGTAGACTTTTATGGGGGTGCTGGTCATGAGAGAAACAAGCCAGTTCTAAGAAGAGGGCGGGGTCCCTTGCCTATTCCACTGGGCTGGAAAGCTGTGCTGTAGAGACAAGTGACTTGTTAACGTAGGACATGAAGCATTAAAGTCATAAGGCAGGAACAGTTTATATATTTGTGTCACAGTATTGGTGATGCAAGCAGTCTTTAGGAGTACAGAATTGTTGACGCAGCTGTCTTAAGGGTGTTTCTAAGCGCATTCAAATAACTTTCATCGTGCTGTATAGTTAGAATTGGGCTCTGAGAACTTGTCTAAAATTCTTTTGTCTGTGCACAGGGAAAAATGGATCTTCAAGAAACCATTCAGGTATGGAAGCAGAGGACTCACATCATGAGGTATTTCCATGAGACGGAAACCCCACGACCTAAAGACTTTCTGTCCAAATTCTATGCGGGCCACGATCCCTGAGAGATTGACTCTGTGTCTTCCTGCCTTGTATTACAAATAAAGTCCTATATAATAGAAAAAAAAAAAAAATCCATACAGAGAGATTGTGTAGCGTATTAGGAGCCTAATGACTAAATCTGAACCCAGAGTATGTGTGCAAATCATTATGATCTGTATGAAGACCTGTGTTTCCTGCCTTTTGCCAATGCGTATTTTCAGTGGATGGAGTTTGTCCCATCACTTGCCCTGGAGTGTCTGCTGAAAAACCACAACACAACCTGGCTGTGCAGCTTTCTGCTTAGCCTGCAGCCCTGTGTGTAGGTGTCTGCTCTGTGGAAGAAAGAGTAGAAGAGTAGGCTTTCAGAGAAACCAGTGCAGTTGCAGAAATATTCTTGTGCTTGAGGCCTGCAGTGTTTTTCAATTTCATGCTGTGATTTTGTTGATTTTTTTTTTATTTGGACTAGTCTCTGTTTACTTCCTTGCAGAGAATGACGTAAAAGCCAATAGGCTGATAAAGCCCTTTGTGCAATAAAAAGATCAGCAGAGTCCATCTCCCTGCTGCAAAATGAAATTACCTGGAAAAACGGGGGTTTGTATTTCCATCTAGAATAGGGAGGCTTTGTAAGAGCTGCTGATGCCTAGCCTAGAAGATGGTGTCCTACCATCACCTCTTTAACTGAATTCAATTACTAGCTCCATTTCAAGAAGGATTAGGAGAATTTGTTCTTTCACCAGTCAGAACGGGTTTTCAGCGGGTAACTTGGTGCTGGAGCTCCCCCATGTGTGATCAGCATTGAATCTTTGTAGTATGCCAAAACTTCTTTTTATCCTTGCCTAAATACTGGGGCTTTCTCTCCTGTGTGAGGACTGTAAAGCAGCACTCCTCAGGGACAGATGGGGTGTCTGTGCGTGTGTCGTGTTTGGCTCCCAAGAGCACATGAACTGCAACAACTGCTGCTCAGGTGGCCTTGGGGAAGGAGGGGCCAATTTGGATACAGAGTGACTCAGGAACCTACCAGCTGCCTTCAGCTACAGCTGTTGAGGTTACTTGGATTGCAGGTTCCCTTTTCTCACAGTAGCCATGCTGGAGAGTTACAGAGCAAACACTAAAAGCAGTGACAAATAGTAAGGGAGCAAACGTGGCTGTCTGAACTATGCAGCATAATAATGTGTGTAACATTAAAAGAAACATTTTAACAGCTATGTAAATACTGAAAGGAAAAGTGGGCAGTCAAGAGAACAGGCCAGCTCTAGCGACCAGAAACCACGAGAAGAGACAATGCTGGCTTAAAAAAAAAAAAAAAAATCATTCTACTTTAATCCTTCAAGGTATTTGAGAAAACAGCTCATCTGATGTGACTGAAGATACTCTATGCATGCCCTAGCAGTACATAAGACCTTTTAAGTCTATTATGCAAGGATTTAATTGCAATAGCAAACACTTCTATGAAAAGAAGAGTTGAAGTTTATACACAGTTAAGAAAATAAATATATTAGGGCTCATACAGAAGGAAGTACTGAACTATCTAGGAATTACTAGGTACTTGGAGCCAGCATCTTCACTGTTCATAGGTTAAATGCTGTAAATACATCAGCTGAGTTAGTTTGCCACTTGTGATCTTAACCTACTCAAAACTTTAACTCTGCAATGAAAATACTGTATTTAATCCTCAGTGAGGTGAAATCAATGATACAGTCTCCATCAGACACACATGCATAGTGCTGGGTTGTAAATCAAACTTATTTGAAGTGCAGTGCCAGTGTCAATATAGAATCACAGAATCATGGAATGGTTTGGGTTGGAAGGGACCTTAAAGATCATCTAGTTCCAACCCCCCTGCCATATGCAGGGACACCCTCCACTAGACCACGTTGCCCAAAGCCCCATCCAACCTGGCCTTGAACACTTCCAGGGATGGGGCATCCACAGCCTCTCTGGGCAACCTGTTCCAGTGCCTCACCACTCTAAAGAATTTCTAACATCTAATCTAAATCGACCCTCCTTCAGCTTAAACCCATTTCCCCTTGTCCTGTCACTACACTCCCCAATAAACAGTCCCTCACCATCTTTCCTGTAGGCCCCTTCAGGTACTGGTAAGCCACAGTTAGATCTCCCCAGAGCCTTCTTTTCTCCAGGCTGAACAACCCTAACTCTCTCAGCCTGTCCTCCTAGGAGAGGTGCTCCAGCCCTCTGATCAGCTTCGTGGCCCTCCTCTGGACTCTCTCCAACAGCTCCATGTCTCTCCTGTACTGGGGCCCCCAGAGCTGGACTCAGTACTCCAGGTGGGGTCTCACAAGAGCAGAGTAGAGGGGCAAGATCACCTCCCTCAACCTGCTGGTCACACCTCTTTTGATGCAGCCCAGGACACAGTTGGCTTTCTGGGCTGCAAGCGCACACTGCTGGCTCATGTTGAGCTTCTCATCAATCAATACCCCCAAGTCCTATGTCATGAGGCTGCTGCTTCCTCTAGGATTCCTGTCATGTACTGCAGATTAGTACTGAATTACAGAAAGGAGTCATAAGAGGAAACATGAAGGGAGCCTCCTTACTGGCACAGACATACAGAGGTAGAAAAGTTAATACAGAAATGCTAGGTGATAGGCACATAACCTATAAAAACACAAAACCAGAGTTACACATCTCAATCTCTTGATCTTTAATTAAGTGTTTCCCATATTGCTAATAAAAGGAATCCCAAGCAGTCTTTGATGAGGTGAGCATGTGTGTGCAAGGATGCAGAGCCTATCAAGCACCTCCTTCAACCACAACCTATGGATTTCTGGCACACACGCAGGACACTCACTGGCAAAGGGGACACACGGCCCCCTGTCCCATTCAGAAAGGACAAAACACAGGTGACACATGTTGCAACCATTGCTTTGTCAATGGTTTTCTCCCTTCTGTTCTTCCATTACAGATCTGCAAATAAATAGAAAAAAAGCCATTACTCTTCAGATAGATATACTGTACTAAGCTCCAGTCTGTATCCTCCCCCCACCCCCCAAATACACAAGGTGGGAGTTAACATAAAGGAGTTTCTAACAGGCCACTGCAGTATTTACAACCTTTTAATTCTCTGGGTTTAGCTGCACAGCACAGACTGGAAAATCCCTTTATCAAATGGAATACATCCACCAAACTCATTATAAAACAAGGCTACTTACGACAACTTCCTTGTTCTATAAAGAAATACACCCATAACATAAAATGGAGGGCAGCATAGTGTACTGTAGATAAAGGAAGAGCAGACTCATTCTGTAAGTTAGCAGAAGACTTTTAAACAGGTAAATGTGTAATAATGCTGAAGTCCGTCTTTTCTGTCTGCAGTACAGACCCTCACTGACTACAGTTTATTTTTATTTCTGATTCAAATTACAAGATCTAAACCACCATCAGTTTATTACAATCTCTAACAAATGTATATTTTGGAGATTTCACATTCAGATGCCAGGCTGGCCTGCTCCAGTATAAAGGAACTGAAAAGTTCATCGCCAGAGGCAATACAGCTGCAGGTGTCCGTGTGTTTTACTGCAAATGCATCTCAAAGCCATGGTTGTCTTTATTTTATTTCTGAGATTCTCCTCCCTGCCCCAAGCCAAACAGGAAGCGCAAATAATTAGATTGCTGGTTGTGTTAATGACGTACCCTTTAATCATCATCGTCATCATCCTCCGGGACAAAGATATCATGTTCTTCAAGTAGGGCTGCGAAGTTCTTACTGATCTGAGTCCCGACATACAGGAAAGGGATCACAATGCTGAATACTCTGAGGAGGCCGAAGGGCGTCTGCAAGGAGCCGGTTGGGAAAGACTGACCTTTACCCGCAAGTCGCGCTGTGCCTGAGCCTACCGACTCGCGGCTCCACAGGCGCGCAGAGGACCCGGGGAGCAGCGGGAAGAACGGCCGGCCGTCCCTCCGGCCGGACCCGCGGGCACCGCATCGCACTTTCGCATAAAAACGGCAGCACCGGGAGAGCAGGAGCCCGCGGGGAGCTCCGGGCAGGGAACGCTAGTGGCTTAGGCAGGGAGAGCGGTCGCCGGTGAGAAATGGCTGTGTACAAGGCGGGTGTTTATCTCCTCCTTACGGTGCGGGGACCACCGCCGGGTCGGGTCAGCGCCGCGCCGCCCCCCCGCCCTCGGGGGGAAACGAGCCGCCGCCGCCGCCCGGCCCGACCCCTCAGGGCCGCTCCCGTCACCCTCCCGCTGGCGAGCGCTTCCGCATGCCCGCCCCGCCCACAGCGAACTGCTCATTAGCCCAGCGCCTGTCACTCAATCTCGTCGCCCCGCCCGCAGCACATGCGCCCGCAGTGATTGGCCACTGCTGCCATCCGTTACGCCGCGATTGGTTGCCACCCCCACACGCTCGCCCCTCACTCACCTTAACCGGCTTGGGCAGAATGGCGCCGCTCCGGGTGACAGTGGCGCTCCGGGAGGGCACCAGCGGCACGGCCGGGGTGCGGCGCGGCCCGCTCCAGCCCACCCGCCCCGAGTAAGCCGCGGCCGCCGCCAGGAGCCGCCCGCCTGCCGCTGCCATCCTCCCTCCCTCCCTCCTGCCCCTCTCCGGGCTCCCGTAACGGCTGAGCCGAGGCGTCACCCGGGGCGGCGGAGCCTCCGGCTCTCGCGAGGCGTGAGGGGGAGGCGCGAGATGGCCAGTGCGCATGCCCAGGGCGGGGCTGACAGCTCCCCCCCCCCCCCCACCCCGCCCTCGCCACGGAGCGGCCCGCGGGGACGGGGCTGAGCCCCCCCCCCCCCCCCCACACACACACACTGTGCGGCCTGGCTCGCTGCAACCGCGGGGAGAAGGGAACCGGGCAGCCTTCTACCGCGTCCCGCCGTCCCGTAAGGCTCGGCAGAGGAAAACCGGGCCGGGTGACCCTAAAACCGGGCAGGGCGGGGATCGCCAGGCCCTGCGGACGCTCCCACGGGTGTCAGGAGGGTTCGCGGCTCCATTGGCAGCGCACGGGCTACAAATCACCACGGTTTATTCGGCTTCACGGCATAAAATACAAACGTTAACACAATGTCTTGAAATGCGTAATACAAGTTCTGCATGTAAAACAACGGCGCATGCAAAACCGCCTCAAAAAAAAAAATAAAAAAAGTTGTCTAAAGTTGTCTAAAAAAATGTTGTCTACAGAAAATAGAAGCGTTTTGAAAGGCAGGAGTGTTTCTGCGGGTCGTTTGGAGTGTTGCCTGGTGATTGTGCAGATTAGAAAGCACGCTCGGTGCCGGTGAAAGATGCCACCGACACAGGGACTCCACGTGTTCCCCGTGCATTTCGGTGGGGGTTATTTAAGTTTCTCTGCAAAGGCAGTTGAGAGGGGTAAGACTGGGGGGTCACCCACCCCCACACAGTTAATGCGGTAGCTCTTGTAATGGAAAATGTTCAATCTTGGTCGTGAATGTCCACTAAATGGCTAGTGGCGGCCACGGGTAAAATCTTTAGCTTACTCTTATCGCTAGGACCTGGATTCAGGGGAAAACATCACCACGCATGCTTTATAAAAAGATAAATGTGCAGAAATAATACAATACGGTATGGGCCTGAATCTGAAATCCCAGCCTCAGAAAAACAGAAAGATTTTGTCAACTATTTCAACAGGATTGGGAGCCCTTCTTGGCACAGCTTACAAAGGTCATGTCAGAATCTCCCTCCCTCTTTCAGTCTTAGTTTCTTTTAACAGAAGCATTCAGATTCAAGCATTTTTCTCTCATCGCTTTTGCATTATTAGGCTAAAGAAAACTCTTAGAAAAGGCTTGACTTCAGTGCTTTAAGAAAAGTAGCCATTCAGCTTTAGAGTTCAGTCTCCCCTTTGCTAGGGAACCTGTTTTGTGCTGCCCAGACATTTTCTATTTTTAAAAAATAACAAGGGAAAGCGAAGGCAGAAGGTGAAACAGTCTAAACCTGAATGACTAGAGAAGAAACAGCGTGTGGCAATCAGTCTCATTTTGCTGTTGGGGACAATGAAAACTCTCTGCTGTTGCCGTAATGATCTCCGCCTGCAGAGAGAGAGGACGCTCCATTAGCCAGACACACATGCAATCTCAGGAAGCTGAAATCCTGACCTTCTGCCTGGGGGCTGCTTCAAAGGTGCTGCCAGCACAACTGATCCTCAGCCAAGCTGGTTTGATAGCCTCCATCTCAGAGGAGCTGGTGGATCAACCAGGTGCTTCCTGCCTAATGAAGCGAGTGGCCGTGGTCATTAAAAAAAACAACGTGTATGTCTGTACAAATTTAGGCATGGCTCCAATGATGGCTCTTTTTTACTCGCTAAAGGGCCATCCCTGTTACGTGAGCGGGATGGTGAGGAAGCCCTGACCAAGCGCATCCAAAGTCACGCAGCGCTTTGGAGACCTAGCTAAGGCCCAAGCATGGACAGCTGTGCCGAGTACAAATACAAAATGTTGAGGATTCAGCCATTTTCCTCTCAGCACTGCAGAATAAAATACAAAATTACTTCAAACGTGATCAGAGAGAAAGCAGAGCGCAGCTCCTCATTTGCAGGATTTAGGATTTAGCTGGGATACATACTAATGCAAAGGCAGGTAGCGTGGAAATCATGCCATTTGAATGGGACAGATTAAAGCATTAAATATAAGCTATTTAATAGTGTTACTAGCACAATCCTGGCTTATTAAAACAAACTAAGCTTCTTAAAAGTAAAAGTGCCCTTAAATGAATAATACTGTTTCAGTTCCAGTTCTGACAGAACTGGCTTTGTTAATTTATTTTCCCTTTCAAGTCACTCACGATTCTTGGGGTCTCATGTAAGAACTGCCATTGCGTCTTGATTTATTTTGGAAGTTAAATCTTTACCGTCATACTGCCTTATGTAAGTCTGAGGCATCAGGAATATTCTTCTCTCTGTATTACACTGAAAAAAAAACCCCAAACACCAGAGAAAAATGGTTGCCAAATCTGACCCTGACCCCAAAATACCCACTCAGAGCGAGGAGGCACCAGGTAGTGGCATCCCCTGATGCCGCTGTCCTGCCATGCAGAAGGGGACAGGTTCCCAGCTGGGAATGCTGCAGCACTAAACAATTTAAGCAGCAGGTAGGGAGGCAGCACTGGCCCCTAAGTCCTGCCAGCTGGGCTGCTGACGGAGCCTGGGCACTGGTTTGTGGCCACCTGCTCCTGGTTCTTCTGAACTGTTGTCACTTACAAAAGCAGAACAAAAAATAATCCTCCCAAACCTGCAGAATCCTCTCTACTGTGAAGAAATACAGACATAAACTGGAGAGGACTGGATTGCATCATTCATATGTAAAGGTTATACTCCCAAAGTCCTATTTGTAAGATCTGATTTAAGATCTGATTTCCTCTAATATGCCATTGAGCCATAATTAGGCAGGAGGCTGGAAGCTCGTCATCCCAAACTACCAGAGATTGATTTTCAAAGGCACCAAAAGTTAATGGAAGTCATTTGATTTCTGCATTGGCAATCTCTACTGGCTATTGCAAAGTATTAAGCAGAGTGCATTTAACTCCAGAAAGGCAAATAGGTTCCTACCAGTCATGACTTGGAACAGCCTCTTGCTTTCCTCCTTAATAAAACAGGGCAATAAAACCAGGTTTAATTCTGTTAGATACGGAACACAAGACTGCTTCACTTATTTTTTCTGCTTTGAAAAACAGCCCTTGCCAAGAAGATAAGGGAATAAGAAGATAAGCACCATCTCCAGGGTGCTCCAGCCCCTGGAATCAGCACCCACCAACTTGTACCGTCTGCCTTGCGGCCAAGGTTTCTGACCTACCGGTGAAGGACAAGTCTGTTTCTGCAGCGAAGTAACAGGCATGCCTCCCTGCAGCCCTCCTCACCCGCCGGGAGGATGGGATGTGCTACAGAGACCAGCCGACAGGAAATTCCAGGGAAGCGCCGGCAGGTCAGGCGCTGGCTTTGGTGGAAGGCAGCGATACAGCTTTGATGCTAGAGGGGCAAGCCCAGACACTGCTGACACACAGTCAGTGCTACCTGTAACTCACTCCCACACCTTCGCTTCTCCTCCTGGGACCAGCCCTCTCCTCCTCCCTGCTCTTCCACAGCCTCTCCTCTGACTGTGCAGCTCTGCCAGGAGGTGGGCAGAGCCATGGCAGAGAGAGAGGCTCTGCAAGAGCGCAGCTCTGGATGCCATCTTGGGCAAGCTGCCCAACGAGCCAGTGGAGCCTTGTACGGCACTTTGCAGGAGCTACAGTCTGCGCAGAGGCTGATAAATTCACCCCTGGCAAGGCAAAGAGGCTTTAGCGTCCCTGTTTGGGAACAGGGAAGGTTTGAGCTGGAGATATTAACAGTATTAACAGCCTTGGCTACTGCTCGGCAGAGTCCAGATCAGCCCTGGGGAGCTCCTGATCCTGGCTGTTGCTTCAGACCAGGCTCGGTGTCTCCATTTCAACCTCGCTGCTGAGCTTGGGCACCCAGAGATGGATGCAAGCCTGTGAAATCCACATTCTGTGGGATTTAGCAGGGAGGAAGGTTAGTGCAGATGAAAGTAAAAAAAAAAAAAAAAAGACACAAGAGCCTGGTCCTCGTTGCCCTGGCTGTTGGGCCAGCCACAGCCATAGTGGCTCACGTGTCCTGTGGTGAGAGGCACCGGGCCGGAGGGACCCCCCAGGGCCAGTGGCCTGTCAGAGGCATTTCTTAAAAGCCCAGCCTTATCTGCAGCGAAAGAGCAAAGGCAGAAGGACTTTGGCGCAATACCACAGACACTAATAAATGCTGACTTGTGCAAACTTCCACACTGAGAAACAAAACCAAAAAAAAGTAGTGAAGGAGAAGCGGGCAATGAAGCACCTAGGACATCCAGCACGCCAGGACGGCAAGGGGCCAAGCCCGCTGGGTGAGGTTCGTTGCATACATGCCCATTTGGGCCCCCTCCACACCTCGTATCACCAGCAGAGAAGAGTTCAAAGGTGGCTCCCCTGGTGCTACGCACTCTCCAGCGGTATAAAGCCTCATGGAAATAAAACGTGAGGTTTGGGGAAGATTCGGGTCCCTCCCGCGTGCCCCGTGAAGCGCGCACACACACACACTGCACACTCAGCCACCGACCAGGGCAGGGGTGGAAGCAGCATCCCTCGCTTCACTCTTCCAGTGTAGGAGACATGCTGCTGAGCACCGGCCGGCCAGTGGCTCACGCCCCTGGTCACAGGTGCCCCATCTTCTGCCTCTCCTGCCACTCCCGTCTCAGCGCCACGATCTCCTGCCCGTACCAGCTGTGCAGCTTGGAGAAGCAGGCCGTCTCCGGTGACACTGGGCTCTCTGGCATGGCCGGTGAGATGCCGGGCACTGGGGACCCCACGGTGCTGCTGGCGGCCGAGCGCCGACGCGGAGGCAGGGGTGGGGGCTTTGCGTGCCCCCCGTCACGGTCAGGGCAGGCAGCTCCCCCGGGGACGCCACTGCCGCTGCCCCATGTGGAGTAACCATTCTCCAGGACGGCAGGCTTCTCCTGGAGGGGCAGCAAGGCAGGGTTGGAGAGGTGCCTCTTCCTGCCGGAGGAGGACCTCCGTGGAGACTTGCAGCAAGCAGCCAAGCTCTTGCAGGCTTCCTCCAGCTGCTTCTCCAGCTCCCTCACCACCAGCCGCATGTAGTCAAAGCTGGCCCGTGAAAGGGCCTTCACCCAGGCCTCCATGGCTGCCTGCCCGTCGGCCACCAGCACGTAAGCCCGGGCGCCAGCGTCGTCGAAGCGGATGGCGAAGGCAAACTCCTCGGCAGCCTCGCACAGCTCCACGGTGCAGCCCTCCAGCACCACCAGCCCCACAGGCTCTCGACTCTCCCGCTCCTCAAAGTAGAAGAGGAGGTTGCCCTTGAGGACAAACCAGCGTCGCTGGTAGGAGGTGGCGTGGTGGTGGTGGGCATGGTGGTGGTGCCTCTCCACACGCTTGCGGAGGAAGCCGGCATGGTCGGCAGGCGAGTCGCAGGTGGCGTAGTGGGCCACACTCCGCTCGTTCAGCTTCATCGCCCCACCTAGGAGCAGAGGAAGAGAGGGGGAAGAAGTTGGTTGGGGCAAGGAACATCTCACCCACCCTGCCAGGAGAGGCCTGATCCTGCCCTGAGCCCATCATGGGGAAAAGCAGCCCGACTGCAGCAGCCAGCACTGCCGGACAGTGCCTAACCCAGCAAGTACCCCTGAAAATGGCGGGCTGGCTCCTTGCTGCTGCAGAGAGGTGGTCATCACCAGAGCCCCAGCACCGAGACACCTGCCTTCTCCAGGGACAACACAACCTCTGTTTCATTTCTTACTCCATGAGTGACCTACTTTGCTAGTTTTTTGTGGGGCATATCAAAGAAATTTGCCTCTGTGCCTTGCAAGGCATTCATTTTGCTCTCCCCTCCATTACAGGGCATGATAAGGAGGGGATTTTCAGACCCAAGGGCCCTGGGACCTCCGTTTGAACACGCTCTCCCCACTCCCTGTCTCCATGCAGGACCACCCATCCCCACCAGCTGTCCCAGCAGCAGCACCTCTAGCCTGGCAGGTTTACTGGCAACAGGGTGCAACGTACCGGCCGTGTGGGTCAGACCGCGACCCCTTGTCGTCTTCCTTGGGCAGGCTGCTCCCCTGCTGAGGGTCTCTGAAGGTTGACTGTGCTCAGCCCCATCCCTGATCAGAAGAAAGGCGGCAGAGAGGGAGTCACAAACAAGGACACTTTGGGACTGAAAGAGCAAAGAGGTTCATTGCTCCCATCCCAGAAAGCCTGGGCTCTTGCGCACAGGAGTGGCCAGGTACCGCAGGCTCTGGAAACCAGGGTAGTGAAACTGGGGGCACTTGCATTGGCTTCAAAGCCCAAAACCATCTCAGCTGAGGACAGCACCCTTGTGGTTTGGGTTTTTTTTGGCTTCTGTGGGTTTGTTTTGGTTTTAATTAAAAAAAAAAAAGAGCTTTTGTAGAAGTCTGTCGCTGCAACATCTGCGGAGGCCCCGCAGAAGGCGATTCGACAAGCCAGCAGGTCCCGCTGATGGACACAGCGAGCGCAGCCTTGGAGCTTCTACAACTGCAAACAGCCACTAAAACTCTGCGTACAGAAATATGCAGAAAACAAACCACAGCTGCCACTCCCCAGCCAGATCCGGGCTAGGGAAGCTTCCCACTGCTGAGCAACCTCCAGTATCCCTCCCGGAGCCCTTCTCCCCCATTGGGGCTTGTGGGGCTGGGCCGAGGACAAGGGGGCACGGACCCCAGTTGGAAAATGGACAAAAATCCCATCAGGTGTAAGGAAACGCTGTTCCCTGGCGGGTGCTTTGCCCTCAGCGCGGCACCCTGAGGAATCTCCAGCCTTGCGTGAGGACAGCCGGCGTGGCCCACGCCAGCCCTGACGTGAGGGGGCTGTGGGGGTCCCGTGGTCTGAGGGGTGGCACACGCGCGTGTGTGTGTGTGTGCGCAATGCTGGGCTCTGGGTCTTTGTGTGCGTCTGCAGGCGTGTGCAATTGGGCTGTGTGTCTTTGTGTGCGGGTGTGTGTTTGCCGTGTGCCTGCGGGCCCGGCCCGGCCCCGCCGCCCACTCCCGCCCCGCCGCCGCCGCCGCCGCCGCCCCGCCGTTCCCCGGCCCTTGCCCAGCGCCTCGCCCCGGCGGCGGGCCCGCGGGACCCGTCCCGTCCCGGCTCACCTCGGGCCCTTCCTGCTCGGCGGCGCTCCCGGCACGGCCGGGCGGTGCGGGGCAGGCGGGAGCCGGCCGCGGCCGGGCGGGGGAGGGCTCCTGCGGTCGCCGGGGCCGTCCCGCCGCGCCGGCAGCACCGCCCCGCCGGCGGCAGCGGCAGCGGGGGGCGGGAGGCGGCCGGCGGGGCACTGCTGCCTCCCTGGAGCGGCTTTATCCCGCACCTCTTCGCTCCGCCCGACGCCCCTTCGAGTACCCTTGGGGTCCCACCTCGAGGGGACCTAAAGCCCCCCCCTTCTCCCTGTGTAACTATTGGGGTGCAGCAGACATGGGTTGCGGCGGTCATAGGGTGCCAGTAATGGGGTGCAGCCGCAGTGGAGTGCAATGGGGTACAACAGCTGTGGGGTGCATTACCGACTGGGTGCAATGCTGATAGTGTGCAACAGCTATGGGGTGCAGCAGCAGAGGGGTGCAATACCGGCACGGTGCAATGCTGATAGGATGCAACAGTTATGGGGTGCAGCAGCAGTGGGGTGCAATACCCCCACGGTGCAATGCTGACATGGTGCAATACTGATGGGGTGGGACAGCTGTGGGGTGCAGCAGCAATGGGTGTAATTGCTGTGGAGTTCAATGGGTCTGTTACTGACGGGGTGCAGCAGCGCAGGGGGCCGATACCAATGGGGTGGAACGGCCGTGGGGTGCAGCAGCAAGGGGGTGCGATACCGGCGGGGGTCGCTGTCTGTGGGGCGCAGCGGGGCTGGGTGCAATGCCGTGCCGTGCCGTGCCGTGCCGTGCAGGAGGGAGGGAGGCGGGGGCGGGCGGTCAGGTGATGCGGGCGGCATCATGTGAGCGGGGCCGGGCCGGGCCGGGCCGAGCTGTTCCGTGTCCCGGCGGCGGCGGTGGCGGTGGGAACCATGGGGGCGGCGGTGCTGAGCGGGTTGGTCCTGGCCTTGACCCTGGCGCTGCCCGCCTTGGCCCTGGACAACGGGCTGGCGCTCACCCCCCCCATGGGCTGGCTGGCGTGGGAGAGGTTCCGCTGCAACGTGGACTGCCAGGCGGACCCCCGCAACTGCATCAGGTCAGCGGGACGGGGAGCGGCGGGGGGGGAGCTCCCAGCCCCGGGGCTCCCTGCCAAGGAGGGACTCAGCGCGGCATCTCCCCCCGCCTCGGGGCTCAGCACCCCCCCTCCCTGCAAGGAGGGCTTGTTCTGTGTGTCCTCTGCCCGAGGGAACCTGCTCCGAAACGCCGGGCTGCTGTCCTGGGTTTGCCCCGCTTGGGTGGATGGGGGATGCCAGGGCAGGAGAGGGGGGATGGTCGGGTCGGGCATCAGGCCCGGGACGGCCCCGGCACCGTCTGTGACCCTGGGATGAGCCGTGCAGCAGTGGGATCTCGGGGAGGATCTCAGAGGGGGGGATCTCAGAGGGATCTTATGGGTGTATGGGAGCTGGGGGGGGGGGGGGGGGGGGGGGCGGCTCAGGCACCCTGGTGCTGGGGCTGGAGAGCCCCCAGCGCTGAAGGATGTGGCTGGGGTTTGCGGGGTGTTGGGGAAATGCTGCCCCTTGCTGAGATCAATGAATGGGACATGGATGGGGTTTAATCAGAGCCTGGGGACCCTCCCATATGGCCCAGGCCAGCCCGGCGGTGATGGACCCTCCAGAGCCCTTGTTAGCCCTGAAGTGCTGCTGGTGGGGCACAGAGGTCCCTGGGGCTCAGCCTGCCGCACCCTTGCCCCCCGACCTGCAGTGAGACACTCTTCTTCGAGATGGCAGACCGCCTGGCGGAGGATGGCTGGAGGGAGCTGGGCTACAAGTACATCAACATTGATGACTGCTGGGCAGCCAAGCAGCGGGACGCGGTGGGACGGCTGGTTCCTGACCCTCAGAGGTTTCCCAGGGGGATTAAGGCTCTGGCTGACTATGTGAGTGCCTGCTGGGAATGGTGTGGAGGGGTCTCTGTGTCCCCACACCACCATGGCGGGAGGGCTGGAAGGGGATGGAGGAGCCTGGTCCCTGGGAGGCACCTTGAACCCCCCTTTTCCCCTCCTTGCAGCTCTTTTCTCTTTGCAGGTCCACGCCCGGGGCCTGAAGCTGGGCATTTATGGAGATCTCGGCACCTTCACCTGTGGGGGCTACCCTGGGACCACACTGGACCTTGTGGAGCAGGACGCTCAAACCTTTGCAGAGTGGGGTGTGGACATGCTGAAGCTGGATGGGTGCTACTCTTCAGGAGAGGAGCAGGCAGAGGGTAAAGGTTCCCTGGCTGGCTGGTATTTCTCCCCACACTGCTTTGGTCAGGGTGGCTGGCCATCCACAGAAACTCTTGGCCAGCTTTGATGCTTCCCTCACATCTTCTGTTGCAGCTCTTGGGCAAAGAGGAGGGCGTTTGGGTGCCTAGAGCTTATGTAAGACAGGAGGCCAGGCTGGCCTGGGGTTCCCCTGACCAGGCGGGCTGGAACACAGGCTGCTGCCAGCCATCTCCTTCACCATTTGTTCTCTTCTCTCCCTAAGGCTACCCAGAAATGGCAAGGGCCTTGAATGCCACAGGCCGCCCCATCATGTACTCCTGCAGCTGGCCAGCATATCAGGGCGGTCTCCCGCCCAAGGTGAGGGTTGTCCTGTCCAGTGGCTATTTTCCATGTTCCCTGTGCCCTGGGGGAGCTCTCGTGGTGAGCTGCGGGAGCCAGGTACTACATCCCACTTACTGTTCCACCCCTGGTAGGACGTGGCTGCAGATCCCAGGAGAGAACATTGCCTCCTTGCCAGGTGTCTGGGGATGCTTGGGGTTCCCCGCATGGCTTGGTGATGGGAGTTTGGGGAAGGAAGGCCCTAGAGTATGCCCTCTCCACCCCACTCAGCTGGTGTGGGGTTGATCCCAAAAGTCTGTTCTTCTGAGGCAGGTCCTGTCTTGTTTAAATGCTTGAAATGGGATGTTCCTCCTAGTAATGTTTCTTGAAAATTGAGTACATTTATTTATTTCTTCTTACACCTTCTGAGGCAATCCTGAGCTGCCTGCATTTCTGCAGCTGATCTTAGTTCCCCATGACCTCTGTGGTTGTTTTGCCAGACATCCTATCATACTGGGATGTGCCCAGTCATATTGGGATATGACTCTGTCCTCCTTCGTTATGTAATGTTGCCCTTCTCCAGATCCCTCTGCCTTGTAAATGCCTTCTGGAGGCTGCAGCTCTCAACAAGTCTGCCTGCCCCTTCTCCCCCAGCTTGCAGACCCCATCCTTTCTCCTTCCTGCCTGACCCTGTGCTCCTCTCCAGGTGAACTACACCGTCCTGGCAGAGGTCTGCAACCTGTGGCGTAACTACGACGACATCCAAGACTCCTGGGACAGTGTGCTTTCCATCCTGGACTGGTTCTCTGAAAACCAGGACGTCCTGCAGCCAGCGGCTGGCCCTGGCCACTGGAATGACCCAGACATGGTGCGGCTGGGTGGTGGGTGCACTGACCCTGGCCAGGGATGGGGGGGTCTCCAGGGATCCCCCTCTAGGTACAGGGTGAAAGAAGAGCGGCAGGAGCCCCATTGCTCCAAAGAGGCAAAGCTCGTGTTGCCGTTGGCTAAGCTGAGGGAAAAGCCCGTGGTTGCAGTGAACCCTTCACTGCTTGAGTATACCTGTCCTGTTGTCCAGGTGTCCTTGTCCTCCCCTGGATGGCCTGAGACGGAAAAGTGTTGAACCGAAGGGTATTAGTGAGTGCGTTTGCATGTGTGGTGATGGCTTAGCACCTAGCCGGGGTGGGATGATGTCCCAGCTGCTCGAGGAGAAGCAGAAGTGCATGTGGGTTTTCCCATGTGTGCTCCACCCAGCAGGCTGCAGCATCACCGAGTGTGGCAAGCAGACCAGTTTTTAACCCTCTTCTGCCTCTCCCATGTCTTCCCCCTCTCCCCTCCAGCTCATCATTGGAAACTTTGGCCTTAGCTATGAACAGTCACGCTCCCAAATGGCCTTGTGGACAGTGATGGCAGCTCCGCTCCTCATGTCTGTGGACCTCCGCACCATCTCCCCGAGCGCCAAGGAGATCCTGCAGAACCGCCTGATGATCAAGATCAACCAGGACCCCCTGGGGATCCAGGGGCGCAGGATTGTCAAGGTTAGGGGGAAGGTGGATGTGTTTGGGAGAGCAGACAGGAGCAGCATGGGGCATCACAATAAGGAAGGAGAGGGAAGTGATGCAGAGAAACGTGAGTGGGAGAGCTGTGGGAGCTGGGGATCTGCTGGTGTCCCACCAGGGTGGTCCCTGGTGACAGGGCAAGGTCAGAAGTTACTGGCCAGCACTGGTCCTGGCAGCTCTACCTCACCCACCCATCCCCACCCCTAGGAGAAATCCCTCATTGAGGTGTTCCTGCGCCCACTGTCCCAGGCCGCCAGTGCCCTTGTCTTCTTCAGCCGGAGGACAGATATGCCCTTCCACTACACCACCAGCCTGGCCAAGCTCCACTTCCCCAAGGACGCCGTGTACGAGGTGAGCCGCACTGGGACGCTGCATGGCAGGGCAGCCGCGTGGCACCTGGCCCCTTTTTCCAGCTCCCCACTTCGACAGCCTATGCATTTGGGGGAGGGGGAAGGACTCCCACTCCCTGCCTCCAGGATGAAGGGGCAGCCACCTGTTGGGTCACTCTCCTGTTGCCTGCTGCTGCACCCTGTCCCGCCACGCCAGTGACTGTGGCTGGACCTCAAGATGAAAGGTCTGTAGAAATCCTGGTAGCCACCGTCTCTCTCTTCCAGGTACAAGATGTGTACAGTGGGAAGATCATCAGTATCTTAAAGACAGAAGACAGTTTCTCAGTCATTATTAACCCCTCGGGGGTGGTGATGTGGTATGTCTCTCCCATGGTGCTCCCGGCGCAGCCCTGGCACGTTGTCAGACAACAAGCCCCTGGTGAGGGTTTCCACCCGGTCCTCCTGTGACAGTGCTTGGCAGATGGGGGTGTGGGTCAGTGCTGGGGCGAGCTGCGAGACCCTGGGGCACGTGGCTCTTTGCTGCACAAGTGCCTTTCACTGGCATACCCAGCAGCGCTGGGAGTGACTGTTCACCTGGTACAGCTTGATGATGTCTACTCGGTCTGCGTAAAGCAGAAATTCTTGTTACCCACTTCCTAAGGGTGTGCAGAGCGTAATTCCTCGGTGATTACGAAGCCCTTTGAGATCCTGTGGAAGATGCCATACAAGCAGAGTCCAGCCACTGTTGGAATTCTTCATCTCTGACGCTTGAGCACTTCACTGCTTCGAGCTGTGTACCAGTTACCACTGCGGGGGCTCTTTGACCTATACCTGTAGAAAGGCTTCGGATGCTTTAGTATCTTTTAGGATAGCGACCCTCACCATGTGTGATGGCATTAGCCTCAAGGATCAGACCTGATCACCTTCTTTCCTTTGCTATAATCAGCTTGGCTTAGAATAAGGGGCTGTCAGTAGGGCTGCACTCTTCCCAGGTACCTTCCCCGGGACCCAGAGCTGCTGGAGGCATGGTGGTCCTGTGGAGAGAGGCTTGGCTTGCATGCCTGATCCTGCTGCCAGGATCCTGGAGGCCAACACTACTCCAGCCTTGCACGCACGCTAGCATTGTGTCAAAGCCCCTCTGGTATCAGTTTACAGCAAGAGCAGAGCAAAAACCTCCTTTGGCTATGCACAACCCCAGCAGCCTTGCTGTGGTACGGCACCAAAAAACTGCAGAGCTGTATCTTGATTTGCATGAGTCATGTTGGGCAGATGCTGACGACCTCAGTTGAGGTTGTCTTTTGAGTTGGGAGATGGTCACAGGTGCCTCCAAGCTGCAAGTTACATCCTGTTCTTGCTCTAGCAGGAAATTCTTGCTATAAAGGAGCTCAGGCCCTCCTCCAGCAGGCTGAATGCTCAGGGTTTCTCAGGGAAAGACTCCTCCTTCTCCCAAGGGCAGCTACATCCACAGCTCCATCCTGAGGAGGAGCCTGCACTAATAAACTAGGAAGTGAGTGGCAAAACACTCACACTAAAGCCCTCAAGTGCTTCACCTCCATGCAGCGCACATCCTACGGAGGAGTTTTGGGTGAGATGTGGCCTACCCTGACTGCCCCAGAGAGAGGTGCAGCGTTCATGAAGAGTAATGCTTAAGATTGCAGCCCAGGGAGACTGACACAAGATTAAGCCTCAGACTGTGGAAATATCACATTTTAGATTAGGCAAAAAAAAAGTTTCCCCTTTTCTAGTCAGATGCTGGAGGGTTCCTGCTCATCCGCCCACTCTGGTTCCTGCAGGACCAAATGGCTGATTCTGGCTGCTCCCAGAAACTTTCTCTGAGTGCAGCAGGAAGATACTGAACATGATGCAGTGCTTGCAGTGCTAACAAGAAAGGATGAGTGCACTTCAGGTCTGTACAGGCGCTGGCTTTGTTCTTAGGGAGTGATTGAGACAAATTAATTGAAATAAAGGGGAAGCAGGTCACAGGCTCTCAGTTTCATGTTTATTCAGTGTTGCTAGCTATAGCTACTTGGTTAATGTAGGATTACAGGGTCATTACCTCAAAACAGAAACAACTCTACTAAAAAATAAAACTGGTTTCCTGTCAGAGACTGGACTGATGCAGACTAGGAAATGGCTTTCTAGTAGTTCATCGTGTTCAGCAGGGCAAGGGCTTTCCTTGGCACAAGGGGAAACAGATGTTACAGTCCGCAGTTCCATTTTCCTTTACCATCTATTTATTTTTCCCTCACTGGAAAAAAACTGGCTAGCAAGGAGCTCCTCTTAGAGGGGGGCCTTCCCTCTGGCAATAAACGTACATAGGAGAGGTGCTACGAATACATTGTGAGTAGCAGGGTGGTGACGCAGCCCCTGCTAAATGCAGTGGTGTGCCTGCCCTGAGGACACAAACACGTGCCAGTTCTGGCTATATGGGCAAGAGCAAAGGCACAAACCAGCCTTCACCCTCCCCAGGCAGCAAGAGGATGAGCCCCACCTTCTTCTCTCCCCCCAATTACTTGATTCCAGACCCAGCTTAGCCATGCACCAGCGAGAGAGGACTGGCCCACAGGCGACCCAAGAGAACACCACCAGTGGTTATCGTTTGTTCCAGCCTTCTGTGCGGTAGGCAAGAATGAAGGTCAGCACAACACACACCAGTGAACAGGCAGCTAAAGGTATCAACACTCCTGTATTAAAGTGCAATTCAAAAAGTTACAAACATTCATGGTTGATTTTTTTTTTTAATACAGAGTTATTAGAATATCTCTAACTCAGACTTAAAAGGTGTTTATAGATGAGGAAATTTACTTCCCTCCCATGCAGGGCCGCTTTAGGAATTCACACTTGCAAGTTGTGCAAGCCTGACTTGCAGGAGAGCCCTGGCACACAAGGAAGTAAGAGGGAAAACACTCCTTCCCCTTCACTGTGAAGGCAGGAAGGCTGTAGGAAGAACTATAATCACCCCACACGCAAAGGATCACAAGGGCTTCCACCAGACTAGAGAGACTGTCTTCAGAGCAGGTTTAAGGGCACTATGTCCTAAGGAAGAGGGAAAGGCAGTGGCTGAGCAGCCAGTCTCTGCAAGAGAGCTGAGCGTTAGTAACATCCATGCCAGACTGTGGTTCCCAGCTGGGAGAGGGCACTGCACCCCAACCCAACTCCAGTATCACAGCACCTGCCCTCCCACGCTGCTCAGATGCCCTGGCTGCAGCGGTCCAAGGAAGAGATGAAGGCTGGTCTTCCCCTGTGGAGCTAGCATGCAGCACAAGCTTGCTCGGCAGAAGGAGCCAGGGCTGCGGGACCTGTCTGCTGACAAGGCTACTGCCAGGTCCACTTCCTAATGGAACACATTTTGCTCCAAGGCAAGCAGCCTCCTGTGCAGTACTTGACTCCATTATGTTTGAAAAATGGCTGCTTGACACAGGATCATTGCACAGCTATGAGACCTGCTTCTAGGAGAGCGAAAGAAGACCGATCTGCACGCCTGCCAGTATCAGCTCACTGCCCTGCAGCACACCTTTGTTTGCTTTTCTATTTCATGTCTACAAAGGCAGGCTGATGGGGGCCCACCCCTTCCCTCTTGCAATGCTTCAATGTCTCTTAGGATGCACTTCCCCAAGTTCGTCACACCATGACTGTTAGTCCAGGACATGAAACGCATACTTCCAGCACGATACAGGATTTCCAGAGTCCCATCTCACGCTGAGCTGTGCCAGAATTTAAGGAAATTTAACACCTTTCTGGGGCACTCAAGTGTCTATAAAAGGAACCTTATGGGTCTCTAAACCTTTCCCATTGGATGGTGCTTCAGAAGTCAAAAGTTTGGTATTCCAAGTAGTTTTACTCCAAGATCCTGGAGCCTTCATATTTCAGTCCTAGATTAATGACGTGGTCTACTGGTGGTTTAAGAAGAAGTCCATCTCTCTCCTCAAGCCAACGGCAGAGCAAAAGTTGAGTGCTTCGACCCCAGGAGATAAAGCAAATAAGCAGGAAAGTGCTGTTGTTCCACCTTGTATTGCCACTGACTTAATGTTTAAGGAGGGCAGGTGCTCAGCTGCCCAGCACTACATATATTGTATATATAGAAAGAGACTAGAGATATGCTAACCCGAGGGGTAGTAACAGCCAAGTTGCCTTCAGGGAGAGAGAGTGTGGGAGGCTGGTTGCAACTTCCTTCTGTTAGTTGTTCTTCTTATCCTCAGGAGGTGCATAAGGAGGTGGCTGATCCTGGAAGGAGATACAACAGAGTCAACAAACCTGCTTGTTTTATCATGAGCTTTTCCCAGACGTTCCCATGCTTCGCTTACAAGAAATGACTGCTCTTCAGTGAGCTACAGACAGAACCAGGTGCTGTGTTTTAAGCTGCCATTTCATCACACCATCCTCTCTAGTATCAGTTATACTCCAGGATATATGCTGCCTCCCGTAATGTTTCTAGTGAAGGTCCCCTCAAAACCAGGTAAATCTATTGCAAATAGACCATTTAATCTATTTTAATCTCCACCCTCCCTTCACTTCCAGGGCATTGTCTCTGTTGATGTACATAGCTGTGACCCAGCAGACAGCGAGCCCCTGGGCTGAGGGCCAGCTTTGCCGCTCCATCGGTCTCCAGCCCACCACAGAGCCATGCGAGGCAGTGAAGGGCACAAGCAGTCTGACTGTCGCATACCAGATGTAGGCTACAGCCTACCTACCGGCTGCCACTGACCGAACAGTGAGAGACCACCCTGTCTTCATGCAGCCCAGAAAAAAAATGAAAGAGAAACCCACATGCTCTCATCCTTAAGTGACCTGCTTTTCCTTAACTCTCCCCACTTTCAGGCCCAACAGAAGCAGAGCACTCTGCGTGTTCTCTATGCCTGCACAAATTTGTTACACCTTTAAGAGTAAGACAAGTACTGAATGGCTGTTACTGGATGAATCTTTTCCTTTCCTGATTCAGGATTTAATAAGCCTTCTTCATGGGACCAACATCTGTGCCTCCCTCTGAGGTGAGGAAAATGTGTATTTTCTGTGCGTGTTCAATATGGAGGCACACTAGACTTTGCTAGGAAAGCAAACCACTGTCTCTACTAGTGACAGAGAGGGAGCAGGCACACACAGACCACAGGTGCAGTACTCACCATGGGCATGTACACATTGTGTGGGTTGGCAGGGTTGTAATATGCACTGGAAGCTGCTTCCATTGCCTTATTGCCCCCTAGAAAGGGAGGAAAAGAAGCCATCTTACATGTCTTAGGCAGTGGCCCAAGCCCCAAGGCTTCTCCCCAGACACAGCTATTTTGAGGAGGCAACAAAGGTCCAAAGAGCCAACAGCAACTGCAGCTGGGTTTCAATTCAGAGCAGTTCAGGAAAGCTGGAGGCTGGCTAGAGCTGACCACAGGCTGTGCAGTGCAGGGCTGAGCAGCTCCCCACACACTGTTATCTCAAATAATAGATCAAGATGACTTTGAGCTCCTGCAACAACAGCAGCTTCCCCACCCCAGACCATGCTCGCAACACCACCTAAAGCCCAAGCCCCCAAACACCCTTTTGCACCCACGCCCTGGCAGTCCCTCAGTCCCATTTACCTGGCATCCCCGGACCCATCCAGGCCGGGGGAGCTGAGGGTCCTGCAGGAGATGGCCCGGAGTAGGGGGGAGGTGGTGGCACATACACAGGGTTCATGTTTGGAAGAGGTGGGTAAATACCTGAAAAAGATGACACCGGATTGATGCTTTGGACTGTGGCAATGGGACAGAGGGGAAGAGCTCACAGGACCAGCAGCACATTAGCTCTGGACAAGAGCAGCAGTGAGGGAAGCTCTGCAGGCTTGGCAGGGATGCAGGCAGAAGGGATTTGACATTTTGCTAATGCCTGTCATGCCAACAGGCAACAATTCTCTGCCAAGCAGCAGCACGATTTACAAACCACATTTTCACCTCCCACCCAGCCGCAACTAGAGACACACAGGTACGATCAACAGCACACGACAGATTTTTGGCAAGGACAAGG
Organism: Balearica regulorum gibbericeps; assembly: GCF_011004875.1. Lineage (NCBI taxonomy): Eukaryota > Metazoa > Chordata > Aves > Gruiformes > Gruidae > Balearica > Balearica regulorum. Next base: position 55,600,776 of record NC_046184.1, read on the forward strand.
ATCCTTGATGGAGACAAAACTACAGTAACCCTCACCGTACCATTGTAATTTCTTTACAACTAACACCAAACACACCCTGCCAGTCATCATTACACAACTTCCAAACCTGGAGTCTGGGCGTATGGATATCCCATGGGCTGTGGAGCAGGTCCATAGGCATTCACTGGAGGTGGTATATAAGGATACGGTCCGTTTGGCGGTGGAGGAGCAGCGTAGCCCCCTGGCACAGGTGAATAACCCCCAGGAGCAGGTGGGGTGGGTGCATACCCTCCAGGAACAGGTGTATAGCCATAGCCAGGGTTCTGGAGAGGAATGCCACTGGAAGCTAAGGAGCACATGTTTAGTAAGCCAGACAGCCATACAGAATAAAAGGAAAATAGTCCTGTTCATGTGGCACCATTTCCCCTAAATTCACTACACAGTCCTGGCATAGTACTGTGCTTGAAAAGCACTGGTCTCCTTGCTGCAAGTTCACATGGTGCTGAAGGAAACCAGCTACAAAAACACTTGCTATCAGGTACCAGTTCCATCACAGAGCTCCCACTGCTGGAAGAAAAGACCATTCTAAAGCAAGGGTCAGTAGGGTGTTTTTTCCTTCTTTTTAAACTTTCTTATTAGAAAAAAAAAATGTTCATTTTTAAATTTACATGTCTTTAAAAAGAAAACTTTCTTATCAGAAAAAAAAATTGCCTTTTTTCCCCCACTTGAAAGTTTTAATTAGAAGTTATTTTTTAAAATTTATTTTTCCCCCCTTTCCAAATGCACATGTTAACTTCCCCCATCTTACTCCATTACTATAGAATTGAGCTGAGGATAGGTAAGTGAATCAATTTTTCACCATCACATATTTCAACTTTATTCCAGGAGCAGTAAGGTTCTATAGAGAAAGGTAGTCCACCTCAGAAGCACAAACCCCAGAATATTCTGACTGCACAAAGCACTAAGATGAAATAAGGAAAAAGGACTGGAAGGGAAAACAAAAGTTCCCCTGGAAAGAGAAGAAATACATTGCTGTGGAAGAGTGCATAGGGTACCCTTCTTCCCACGAAGTTCCAAAAAAGCACTAGTCTCTAACTAGCTCAGCCAACCACGGGGGAACTGCAGGCTCTGAAGATCCCTTACCGTTAGAGGCAGCTTTAAACATGAGCTGTCCAAACTCAATGGCTCCTCCACTGTTGAAAGTCAGTTTAAATGTCCCCTGCCCTTCCCAGCCACCTAGGAGAGAGAGAATTAGAATTGAAACAGACTATTCACCTCCTCAGTAGTAGTCAAGACAGCAAAACAGTTAATACTCCAATTATTTTTTTTCTTATTTCAAAACTATTTTGCGTTCTACTGCCAGTGGGAAAAAATCATGGCGTTGCTGTCAGATATTCTCAAGAAGACCAGGAATTTATTTCTTTATCCTTTAAAAGGCGGTCCGCACTATAGTTACATAGAAGCAGCGTACTCTAGATACCAGGTTGCTTTGTTCTTTCCTGTCATGGTTTAACCTGGCCGGCAGCTAAAACAACCACACAGCCAGTTGCTCATTCCACCCCCCTCCAGTGGGATGGGGGAGAGAATCGAAAAGCAAAAAAAAGGTAAAACTTGTGGGTTGAGATAAAGACAGTTTAATGGGACAGAAAAGGAAGATAATAACAATAATAAACGAATAAACAAAACAAGTGATGAACAGCACTATTTCTCACCACTCGAAGCCGATGCTCAGTGGCAACCTGAGCAGCCCTGCCTCCCAGCCCACCCACCAGTTATATATGGAGCATGACATCATATGGTATGGAATATCCCTTTGGCCAGTTTGGCTCAGCTGTCCTGGCTGTGTCCCCTCCCAGCTTCTTGGGTGCCCCCCACCTTCTCATTGGCAGGGCAGTATGAGAAGCTGAAAAGTCCTTGACTGCTTGGCAACAACTAAAAACATCAGTGTGTTATCAGTGTTCTTCTCATCCTAAATCCAAAACACAGCACTACAATAGCTGATAGGAAGAAAATTATCCCTGCCGAAACCAGGAAATGTCCTGAAAGGTTTAATAGAAACTAATAATGAACACGGTATAAAGAACGAACACTTAATTCACTGAGGATTTTAATTGTAAGCCTTCAAATAAAGTGTTATTGCTGACTTCAGTGGACTACAGATCAGGATCTGCAACTCAAGCTAGCATTTAAATCAAATGCAACATGTGTAATCTCTTTGACCCACAGAAGCTCAGACAGATTATCAATGCTTAGGTATAATAGCAATTTTTCAGAAAAAATTCAAGTAGGCGATGATATTGCAAGATAAGTACTTTGTTTTGTAGGGGCTTTTTTGGTGGGGTTTTTTTGGGTGGTGCTTTGGTTTTTTGGTGGTTTTAGAAAAAAAAGATGTTGTCTAAATAAAAAAATTTCATAAAATAACATCCTTCTTGCCTAACAATGAAGTTAGTACAAGCAGAGATAGTCTTTTGGAGACAAAGTAGAAATAAAGTATAGAAATGTAACAAAATCCACTATGGATAAAGTCATGCCCTTGGAGATTCATCCCTTTAAAACCACTGTCTTAGTATGATTTCAGCCCGAGAAGGTGTGCTGACCCACAATCCCCAGAGGACTCAGTCACTTTAAAACTCTGTTACAAACAGAAAGCAAAAGCAGCTCTCCAGATGCCATCAAAATGCACATAAACTCATTCCAGGGCTGAAGAGGGAAGAAATTGAAACCAGAAGCCTTGTTTTTAATCCCTGTTTATCTTCTGCAATTCCCCACATTTTGTCATGACCGTGACTGTTAATCTTACCATAGTTTCATCATCAAATTGGGAACAAAGCTAAATCAACGATATACAACAGCATCCTAGATGCACACAAATGTTCCCAAGTTGGTAAGTGGCTACTGACCTCCAGAAAACAAGCGCGGTTGCTAATTCTGTCAGTACCAACTACTGGTGACTTGGTCACTTACCCACCCTTCCAGGTCACAGGCAGGATAAAACAAGCACATGCAGAAAACGAGTAAACATAATGTACACAACCAGACAGAAGTTACAGGATTAAACAAAAGTCATCCTGTGAAAGTCAGTTATTAGCTTTGGGGGCAGAAAGTAACACTGAAGCAGCGCCTTAAAGTTCAGAAGACCCAAGTTCCCTCGGCGTGGACATGCTAGCTATACTGCCACAGCTACTCTGTCCCGTGCACGTAAGCCATCTATCTGATGTTCAGCAGAAAAGGAGTTGTGACGCTTGGGAAGAGTTCAGTCTACAAAGCATGGGCACATACCTCCTGCCTCAGCCTGAATCTGTCCTTTGATGTAATTGGCAGAGAAAACAGGCTGCTCAATTGAGCATCCTTTCACCAAATAAAACGGCATCATGAAAGACAGCATAGGATCCTTGCCCTTTGACACAAAGATCATCTGCAAGAAAGGAGGGAACACCTCTGTATTACGTGAATTAGATACAAAGGGTGGTCATGGAGTTCTAGCAGCATTCAAAAAGAGTTAACTCCTAGTATCAGTATGCATTGTCTTATTCCATAGCTTTAAAACTGCGGGATCCCAAACAGATTTGGTGGCACATGGCTCACTTGCCTGAAGCATGTATGTTGCAAAATAATATACCACTTAAAACACACATGCACATTTACAGAGTTTTATTGTTCTGCTTTTTAAGGATAAGCTATGACAGTTTTCAAAGAAAGTAATATTGACTGACACGTTGTAAGAAATACATTCTTTAGACAGTGATTTCCAGGACTGCACGTGCCTTTGTAGGGAATTGGGATTGTGACACAGGCATGAACTATCCTATTTCCACCTTCCCTTCTGCTATCTGATACTCTCAGTGCTTCCTCTCATAACCAAAAAATCACTACTTCTATCACCAACCAGGTTTCTGATCTACAGTCTACAAGATCCCTTGAGAAAGAAGCAACCCTGGTGGCATCAGACTTACCCTGTACGGGGTGAGATACAGCATCCCCTTCTTGGTGCCTTTGAAGGCTTCAGGCTTGCCCGTCACGTCACTGAAGGAGAGCTCCACATCTTTACACTGTTTGAGAACACTACAGGAGGAAGTCAGACAAATTGGAGAGACAAACTCAGCAACAGCTCTGACACACACCCCCATCGCACATGGAGAGGGAGAGCACACCAGAAACTCTGAACAGACTCAGTTCTGATGTGGGGCGTGTTGTTTTTCCTTTGAACAGAGAGATTTTTTTGCAGAACGGAAGAATTCATCCTCTCACCTGTGACAAGCCCTGCTCCCCCTCCAAAAAGGGGAGCTTTAAATGACAGTTTCTCTTTCTGTCTCCAAACCCACCAGGCTGAGGAATTCCTCTCTCTGCATGAGAAGAGCCTCGGCCCAAAGGTCAGGGCACAGAAAGGCTTGAGGTGTGTGAACCCCCCCCTAGAAGCCAAGGTAGCACCACAGAGCAAGCCTCTCTCTCCAAGTTCATGCTCAAATTCAGGACTGGCCACCATAGGGGAAAACAGCACTGCTGTAACACCGCACCCACTGTGCAAACTGAGGAAGTTGCTTCACTAATACCCTCACTGCTGACCCTACTTCAGACTCACTGCTGACCCTACGTCACATGATATAAGTAAATATTTGTAATAAACAGCACCGTGCTATGGAACAAAACAAGGAACCAGTAATGTCAGCAAGAAGGTTATTATTTTTCGATATCTATGGGAACATTAGCAAAGCTTGCTAATGACACAAAGCCAGATGAGAACTGTGAACGCTGCAGGGTCAGGGCTATGGAGGTGCCTGAAAAATTAAATATATTTTCAGGAAAAATGGAAGCATCAACTCGGGAAAGTATGTCACTGAATCTACAGGGTAAATCCTAAACATACCACCTAGTAAGAAAATTTGCAGAATAAAGAAAAGAGCCTTAGGGGTGACAAGCTTGCAGCATATTGCAGTGGCAGAAGAATCTAAGGAGTTTTATGGTTCCAGAGCATGGAAAAAGAAAACACAAAACCCTATCGCAACACAAGTCTGAAGAGGCCAGATCTAAAGTAATCCTTAAGTATTCTGATCAGCATACTGTAGAAGTCACATCAAGTCAGGAGTCAGGAAATTGCAAAATTATTGCGGGAAGAGAGGAATCAGCAGGGCCACCGTATGGGAAAACAACCAAAAGCCCTGTAGTTTCAGATGTGTTCTTTAGGGAAGAGGAAAAACGTAACAATATAGATGTATCTGAAAAATGCAGGTATTCAAGGAGGAAGACATTAAAAAGTCTAGCTTTAATAAGAAAAAAACCCCAACAACCTGACCAACAAATTCTACCGGGACATTATTTCACAGTTGAGCTAGATGCAGATTCTGAGACTGGCTGGAAGGGATAGACTGATGAGGCAACAGAGCTCTTTCATTTCCAAGATGCAAAGGGGAAATGTTTATTCTCAGCTAAATGAAACCAACTCCTTGACAGCTGGATCATACCAGAACACTTCCTCAACCACGTCCTCTAGCAGCGTTCACGTCAGTTTGCCTCATTGGGAAGAATTTCTACATAGTCACTGTAATGTTTACTCCTTTCCAGCCACTCACACACGCAAATAACATGCATCCACCACCACTGGGTGTAATTAGGCTGCTGAACTGGTTTGCATCTGCATGCCCATCCAGGGCTGTCACGGGAGGGCCGTGCATCCCACGGAGCCATGCCGCACCCACCTGTGACGAAGCAGCACCTCGAAGAATGGCTTGAGGTCAAGGATAGAGAGATCTCCTTTAAACCAGCAAAAGCTCTACATGTCAAAAGACTTCCCCGGAGCATATTTTTGGAGCGTATTTTTCCTATTGTTTACCAGCCCTGAACCAACTCAACGATCCTGTACTGGGCCTCTGGTTTCTAGGATTTCTCCAGCCAAGGCCAGGATGTTGGGAGCACCCAAACACAACCAAAGCGAAGCCCAAGCCTGTCAACCTGGTCTGTCAATGCCCACTCGGGGCGAGGGCAGGCATCAAGTAGCTGGTTGCGCCCCCACAGAGAGAGGCGCTCCCCCCGCGCCAGGGGGGGCGGAAAAACACGACAAGTTTTTCTTACTTTGAATTCAAGCGATTAAGACTCCTCCTTAAGTGGCCTCTGCCTCTCTGACATCACCAATTGCATGACATAAAAAGAAGCCAATTCCTTGTCTGTCCCGGGCCATGGGAGCTCACTCCTCGCCCAGGACACCCGCTGGAGCGGCACTAAGGACCGCCGAGCTCCAGCTGTGAGGACGGGGCAGCGCTGTCGGCTCCAGCCAGGCCTGCTCCCCACTGCCTGTCCCGGCCCGTTCCCGCGCTGCCAGGGAGGGCTCTGACAACACAGCCCCGGGGCCGGGGCGGGACGCGGGGCCGCCCCAGCGGGGCCGAGCTGCCTCCCACCACCGGGCCCCGCCGACTCCCGGCCCGGCCCGGCCCGGCCCAGCTGCGAGGACAGAGGCCGAGGAGGAACCCCCCAACCTGGCCCCCCGCCCCCCACAGCCCCGCAACGGCCTGCCGGTACCTCTCGGCATTGGGGATGACGACACAACCCTCCTGCGAGTGGTTCCTGTTCAACGCCATCTTCGCCCTGTTCCCCCCGCCCCTGACCCTGTGACGTCAGCCCCCGCCCCCCCGGTGGCAGCCACGCCCCCCCGTGACGCCTTCCGGCGGGCACGAAGCGGAAATGAGGCGGCAGCGGTTGTCAGGCGACTCTGTGTTTAATGGCCGCCGGCGGAAGGGACGCTACAGCTGGCGGCACCGCCCGGCCCGGCCCGGCCCGCCCCCGGGCACCGCGTATTTCCCGTGACGGGCCGCAGGGCAGCCCCGGCGTCCGGCCTGCCTAAGGCCCGTGGGCAGCCGCTGGAAAGGGCCGCGGCCCGGCCCCTCATGTCCCCGCCTGGCGGCGGCCCCGGCGGCCTGCGGCCGGCTCCCGTTTGGGCCTGAGGCGGCTGGGAAAGGCGCTTTCCCTAAACCCCCCGGTCCGGTGTGTGGCTGAAGCGTGATTTTTGCCGTCCTCTGCGTAACCCTCGCAGGGCTGCTTTCCGAGACCGCTGCTGGGGTGGGAAAGGTGCTGGCAGCCTTTTCCCCGAGACACCTGCTTACGAACCGTAATCAACATGTCCTCACAACGAACCGCAAATACTAGTGCCTACACATAGCGCTGCTTGCTCTTCTTGCTCTCTCTGCTCACAGCGTGGCCACTCCTGTCATGATGTTCGTTACCAAGGTAGCCTAAGTGGAATTTGTCCAGCATAAAAAAAGACCTTTGGGATTTACCATGCAGTGCAAAATTTTTCTGGTGAATGGCTTATGTGGTGAAGAGTTGACAAGTCTCTGAACGCACTGAGTGGGTACCTCTGGTGTAAAATTTACCCCCTATGATACCATTCAAGTGATAACCTTTGAGGGGAACATCTGACTTGCTGTAGTCATCCTGGGACTCAGCTGGTGGCATGTGAGAGCTAGGACCCCTTCAGGCTTTTCCCAGCTTATCCATCGGCAGAGACTTTTCCCAACAGAATGTCCCGCTGTTGCACAGCACAGGAAGTTTTTTATATTTGCCATTTGTAGACTTTCTGGTGGGTATGCAGATACCGGTAGGATATTTGCATGATCGGATGGCAGTGAGGAATACCTGAGCTTGCTTTTCTCAGTGAGCTTTTATGGATCCTTTAGAAGTAGTCTGTGATCTGTCAGGAAATTACAGAGCAGAGCTTAAAAAACACCTTATTACAAACAAACAAAAATTCTTAAACCTATAGGGCAAAACACACGGCCTTGTCCTTGCAATCCATGTTACAGGCAAAGGAAAATCTCTCCTGTTGCGTGGGGTCTGATTTGCTTTCATGAAGCCGGGCAGCGTTGGGCCCAAAAGTTGTAGAAATGACCATACCACAGCCCAGTGGCAAGAGAGTTCCTCTAGAGCAGTCGCGTGGCCACCGAAGAGCTGTGTTGAGAAAGCAAGCACAGGGAACACCTCCGCACACCCCTGCTAAAGACGACGGAGCCTGGCTTCATGCTTCAGTGCAGTGAAAAAGAGGAGCCCTGAAGGAGTCTTTCCTATTGCACTGGTTTTAAAACATTATGTAGAGGCTAGGCAGGAGCAGCCGCAGCAGAAGATGATGAAGATGGCTGAGAAGATGCTTCTGGCAGCCGGTGATGCTGGGGACACCTCTGTGCCTGGCTGGCTGGTGGAGACAAGCTGGGAGGAGACTTTGACCCCGCGTTGGGCTGTGGATGGCCGGTGTGGGTGGCAGGATGGGTCACAGCGTAGCAGGGTGGTTTCTGCAGGGTCCATGGTATGGCTGCTGGCACCAGTGACGAGGCTTTTGTTCTCTGCAGGGCTGAGGAGGCCTGGTACAGGCAGGAAGGCAGGTGCAAGGCTACCTGCACACGCTGCGTACAGGAACACCAGGAGCCACGAGCATGGATGGTGAAAGGACTGTGAAGGGCAGGAATGGCCCTCCTAGTGGTGCTGAGAACGGCTGATTTGTGGGAACAGGTGGGAGCGAGAGTGAAGAGACCTTTGCTTTGCAGTAATAGCACCAGAGAAAGCCACAAGATGGACATATGCTCTAAAGTGGTTTTGGTAAGGCTTGGAGCACCCTCTTACCAGCACTGGCCCCCGTACAGCTCTGTCAACCAGCCTCAGGCTTGGCTTGAGTCATCCTCTGCTGTCCCCTCACTGGGACCTCTTCCTCCCCCCCACGCCAGCCTTTCCAAACCCCATCCCAAACCCACCACACTTCCCCTTCCTTGCAGCGTTGCCACCCCGTGCCATGGCATTCTGGCCTTAAGTGCAACTGGCTATTCTCCTGGAGGTGACAAGCCCGGTCAGCTGTGTGACATGCTAGGACATCTGATATTCTTCCCTTCTCCCTTCTGCCCAGCCAGCCCTGGCACTTTCCACATGGCTCAGGGACATCCAGAAAGGAGCTGACCCAGGCTAGACACAAGCATATAGTCTTCAGTAAAGCTGTGCCTCATTCTGCTCCTGGGTCTTCACCTTCCCTCCCCATCCTCTCCAGGGGAGGGTGAAACAACAGCTTCTCAACAGGACACAAAAGCACATTGATGAGGAGGTGTGAAAGCTTGGGAGAGGGAGGAAACAGGCTGGAGAAGAGGAAGATTCAAGTACCTGGAGAAATGAAGGAGAGACAGAAAGGGTCCAGAAGAGAGAGAGAGAAAGAAAAAAAGAAAGAAAGAAAGAAAGAAAGAGGAAGAAAGAAAAAGACAAAAAGGAGGAAAAAAGAAAGAAGGAAAGAAAGAAAAAGCAAGAGAAAGAAAGAAAGCAAGAGAAAGAAAGAGAGGAGAGGAGAGGAGAGGAGAGGAGAGGAGAGGAGAGGAGAGGAGAGAAGAGAAGAGAAGAGAAGAGAAGAGAAGAGAAGAGAAGAGAAGAGAAGAGAAGAGAAGAGAAGAGAAGAGAAGAGAGAAGAGAAGAGAAAGGAAGGTAGGCAACGGAGGGCTAAAAGGGAATGAAGACAAAAGCACAGGAGAGGACAACATGGAAGCTGGGAGGGTAGCAGGTGGGCGGAGGAGCAGCACAAGGTGAGACTGCTGGAGCAGCACACACAGCCTTTTCAGTGAGGAGGAGGTATCTCTTGTGTTCCCACCATCAGTGGAGACCCAGAGAGACACGCTGGCCCAGTGCTTCTCAATCCACGGCTCTTTGCACTCCTCCAAGATCCTGAAGACCCTGTGCCAAGTGGGTCCCAGCAGGGACCACCCATGGCACTCACTGTCTTCCCTGCAGTCCTGTAGCAGAGGGGCCGTGTTGTGTGGGAAAGGTTCAGCACCTGCTCAGTGCTGGTGGAGAGAGACTGCTGCAACAGGGGATGAGGTGGGGTGACCTCAGGGCAGCTTGGTCTCATTTGCACAGGATCAAAAGCCTGTGACACAAGTAAGGCTTTTGATCTTAGCACTGGGCAGGGCAAATGCACCCTCTGCAGCAGGAACACGTTCTTTTCCTCTGGGTTTTGCTTCTTTTGGAAAATGTGGCTATTTTCCCCAAATACTTTGATACTTCTCAAATAGGTGCTATAGCCCAAGAACTAATTCTATCTCTACCCACTGGTCACTTCCTCTGAACCGCAAAACATGTCAGTCTGTCACTTCTTCCATCTATCCACTTCCAAGCTGCCATTTCCCCTTGGGAAGCCACAGCAAGATAATGGGGATAAAATGCTGGGCCACTGTGCCCTCAGACCAATTCCACCCACCGAGGACCCAAGAGAAATCTCTGCTGCCATCACCTGAAGACACTGCATGCACTGACTCCACCATCTCTCCTGGAGTCTCTCCTTGCCATGTCTCCAAGTGATAAAAACAGGACCACAGCATGCCCCACACCTCCCACCCCTGAAGCCTTCCTGCTCCCAGAAATCCTTCCCCCCCTCCCATTTCCCTCAGGCAAGACACACAGCTGAGACACAGAAACAAGAGAAAGGTAGGTGACGGACAGTCCGCTGTGCAAAAAAACAAACTGAGAATGAGGACACTCTGGGAAGGACAGGGGAGATGCCTTTGGTCACTCCCCGGCACATAGGTAGGTACACGCACACGCACACACACTCACGCTTGCATCCTCTCACGCACACGAAGGATGCGCCACATGCTTCAGAAACAGGCCCATGGTAGAGTCAAGGGTAGCAGGGGTGGGTTCTCGTATCCAGAGACACTGGGTGACAGCAAAGATGGGGGTCATTCACAGGTTACTTTCGTGGTTTTCTTCTGTCTCGGCAGTCATGGGGGGCAGCCCTCCATTGTCATTCAGCCGCTTGGCCCTGTAGGTCTCATAGTGGATGTTGTGGGTCACTTCTTTTAGGTCCTGAAGGTGGGTCCTGCAGGGGGCAAAGTGAAGATGGGGTTGGAAAGAGGATACGGTAACCAACGTCAGCGTGGTCAGTACTGATCTTCTGATGATCATTTTATTCCCTGAGATAAATGGAAGATTTTTCCAGTCAGTCTGGCTAATGAGCATACCCCTCTTTCTGTATGGGTGCCATGATACAACTGAGAGCTGGGGCATCAGCATTGAAGAACACGTACACAGGATGCAGGATATGGGCTGAAATCCATGGCTGTGCTTGCCAGTGTCCTGCCCCTCTCACACCCGTGCCAGTGGGGCAGCTACTGCCCGTCCTGGTGTATCACAGCAGACATGAGCTTATCTCCTCTGAAGCGGTGGTGAGACAAGGAAGCACGAGGAGGGTGTATCAGGTCCACTGCAGACCATAACCTGTAGAACACTGCTGTGAGCAACGTCCCTAACATCCACAGAAAGCTCGTGGGCTTGGGTTGCTGCGTGTTTTGTGATGATCACTTCGTTAGGATATATTTACTGGAAGACTTAGGGAAAGCACGTCTGCTGCAGAAGGTATCACAGAACAAAAAGAGGGTGGTAAGGTGATGTCAAAGCATTATACCTGGCCAAGTGTCTCAATATCACTGTACCTGCAGGTGGAATGAGCCACAGGGGTCTGGCTTTGAAGTGTGTTGCCCTTATTTTCTTATTTTTGGTGCTGTTTTAAAACCTTACGGTGTTTATAGAGAACAGAGGTGACCCTGGATCTGCAGCTCTTTTGCAGAATTCAGGGCAGATACCAGTTGTGCTGAGACAGCTTCGTGAAACAGAGTAGGGATAAGACAGGACAATGAAAGCTGAATGAAATATGGAGCTTTTCACTTCCAGGTCATATGTTACAGCCCATCCCTCAACTTGGTAGAACAAATGGTCTAGGATGGGGTAGTGACCTCTTTCTCACTGACTCCAGCCCAGAACTATGTCAGTAACAACTAGAAATTGTTGCAATACAATATCCTTAATGGGGTATAAGGGATCTGCTTTTCCTCAGGCATCCAGATCATACATGAAAACCAGCATCTACTTGGCATAGTGGTCGTGTCATTAAGAGAGGCACTAGAGTATCTACCTCTAACTCAATCCAAACGTACCCCACATAAGCTTTCACTGCCTGAAATGTACTTTATCTTCCTTTCCATAGGGGCTATTTCACTCTAAGAGGGTCTCAGGAAGAGTCCTTCCTCATCAAGAGCAGACCGTGCATGACCATGGCCTTACCTGATGACAAAGTCTCGAAGTAGGGCAAATTCACAGTGAGTGAGGTTTTCCACTGAAAAGAAAGCAAGCCATTGTTAACGTTCGATTTTTCCAACAACACCTTTATGGTTACAGAGCATGGGAAGGTCATTGCCATGGGGCAGGTTCCAGGTGGGCAGAACCTCCATCAGAAAGGACAGACAGTTGTGCGAGCACCAAACTGTCGGGCATTGAGCAGACACACTGCCAGGTGCATGTGAACTTTCGTCGGAAAACCAAGGCAATCTCAGGAGCTCAGCTTCACACACTGTGGTGTTCAGAGTGGCTCCAGCTTCTGCCAGTTGGTGGTAGTGGTAATGCATTGACCATGGCAGTTCCCTCCCAGCAGACCTATTTGAGAATTCTCCTCTTGCTTGGTTTAAAAAAGTTTATCGCAAGAGGGATGAGAAGATAGCCCTGGAACATGTTATCTGGACCGTTGTCTATTATCGGGGCCTGCAGAGATACTTTCAGCTCCCAGAAGCAAGGGGGTTTTTACCTTCAATGATTCCCCAAGGTGTTTTCCTGCCCAGGACTCTTTTGCCATTAACTTGGTACTCCTTGTCGCTGCCCACTACTGCAAAGGGCATGCTTTCCTGCTGGGGAGAGACATGTGGAGAGACTTGTTGAACCCATTCTGCAGAGAAGAACCATCACTGTTCCCCATCCACCTTTCCTGCTCTCAGCTCACCAAACACAAGGCCTTGTCCAAGGGAAGAGGTTCTCCAGAGCAACACCTCACTGGCTGTCCTCTTCACCCATCAGTGCTATTCCTAGTATTTTGGGCCCTTGCTTTACAGGTGTCCTTGCACCCCCTGAACTTAGTGGGTGTCCTTGCAGCAGTGCCAAATGCTGCAGAGTGGGGCAGAGCTTTTCTGCTCCCATCTCCAGCATTTCTGAAGAGGGGGATGACCAGAGAAGTAGTACCTTGGCGTAATCAGGAGAGGGTCTGTCAGCCCAGGGCTGCTCATAAGGGCAGTTTGCGGTGAGTATTTCTCACAAAGTCTGTAGTTCTTCACCCAACGGAGAGGACTCAAAGTAATCCTCCCCAACAAGACACATGAACATTCAACAAGTTTAATGGCTGAAATGGTTGTACTGAGGAAGGCCAGACATGGGACAGAGGTGTGGCTTTCCTGGGAAGTGGGACAGTAGGTGAGGCTGTTGGGAACCCAGATATCACTAAGCACAGGGAGAAACCGTTTGTTTCCAGAGCACAGGGTGCAGGAGACCCTGCTATCCATTAGGTTGTGCAGATGTTAATAGATTTACTGTGCTTGATAGATGTCCCTGGATCTGGGAAGGGACTGCAATTACCACAGGAATGGAGATTAAAAAGCAGTTTATTTCTTATGTGTGAGACTATCCAAACCTAGGGCAGTGATGCTGAAGTGCAGAATAAAATGTGGTGCCCTCCTCAAAACTAGTAACGGTTTGGAGAAGCAAAACCCATGTAGTCTTTGCCAGAATGTGTGATGTATTGCCAAATGGGAAATGATTAATTAAGGTGGGGAAGGTAGGAATTTCTACTGGGGCTGTGACAGTTGAGGGAGTTGAAAGGGCAAGTGTCAGGCAGCAATGCAAGACTCCTGGAGTTTCTTGAGGACTGCCATGGAGTCAATCTATTTTCATTAATGGCCTAGCCACAAAAATGATGAGAGAGATAATTAAATATACTAGCATCACAAGGCCAAGAGCTGTTGTCAGTACAGAGGCAGACTGGGCTATTATCTGGGGAGATGTAAGTTTGAGGGACAAAGAGCAGCATTTAGGGAATAATGTCAAGAATCTCTGCTAAAACTTCAGAGCTCATGAACAAGCAGCAACTGAAGACGTGGAAGGACACCAGGTGCTAGTCAGTCACAAGATGACCACGAGCCACCTGTGTGATGCAATTGTTTAAAAAACACATGTGGTTCAAGGGCTTAGTAGTGTAGATCTCAGAAGAGATGGGGGACTATAGGGTACCAGCACTAGAAAATTAAATTAAACTGGAGCAGGCACAGAAAAAAGTGACTAGGAGCATGAGCTGCTAAGGAATGGGAAGCTGATCTGAAGGATCTTGTCTCCTTAGCTGAACAGATCAGCAAAGGATAATACTGTTCTCTATAAATGCCTGAGTAGTGGAGGGGACCACTGAGCAGGAGAACTGCTCGAGTCAGTGGTGGCACAAGAACACAGGTATAATCCTGTGTACAACCTGGCCATGAACAAATATGGGCTGGAAATTAGGAGACAGTTTCTGATGCTCTGAAGAGGGAAGGGTGGGACAAGCCTTCTCACAGGGGCAGTGGGAGCAAAGAGATGGACTGCTTTTCAGGTAGAGTTTGGGCAGTAGATGAGAGGGCTCATGGGGTGGTTTTTTGGGACAGAGGCTGGACATCAGCTACACACCAGGCCCCTTTGGTCCTTAACAGAGGCCATATAGAGCATTCAACAAGAGGAGGTGAAGCATAATCCATTCACATTCAGCCTTCATAGCATCCTGTAGTAATGACTGGACAAATTAAACTGGGAGGCAGGAATGACCATCCCTTACGTCCATTGCATCTTTCACTCAGGGATCATGAAGCACTTAAAACCTTCTAGTGACACGTGTCTGTTTTACACTCATTAAATATGACCATCCCTCATCCCCCCTTCCCCTCCCACAATAAAATGTTTCCTACCCTGATTTTGTCATTCTCTGTTTTATCCTCCAAGTCCTCGTCAAATTCTTTCTGGGGGTAAAACTCGATCCCGTTTACTTCTAGCTCTTTGCGCACCTGGGCAGAGAGACATTTTGCAGCACAAAGCAACACAAGCCTGAAGGAAAGGCAGGTGGGATGACTGGGCAAACACATCTGGGACATCCTTCCAGCGGGCAGGGGCTGGAATAACTGTTCCCAGGGAAGTGTGCAGCAAAGTGAGAACACATGTCAGGAATGATGAGTCTTTCTTCCCCAACCTGTTACTTGTCTGGCTCTGCAGTTCCTGTCACAGAGTGTATCACAAGATATCACAGGGATGTCACCTTTCTTCCCTCTCTAACAGATGCCCTCAGAGCCATCAACAGCTGCATGTTCAGAACTTACCCACCAACCCAGCGCTGGACCCTGTGCATGCCCTGAGGACTGTGCTGCAATCCCAGGAAGGATACCGCTCATTTCTCCCACCTCCAAGCTGGGGCAGGGAAGGATCCCATACAGGAGAGGAGATACTCACTCTCTGTTTGAATTCGGTCTTCTCCTCCAAGGTCATGGTGTCAGCCTTGGCAATAACCGGGATGATGTTCACTACCTTGCTGAGATGTTTCATGAACTCCAGGTCCAAAGGCCGCAAGCTGCAGCCCAAGAGGGAACAACATGGAAGGGGTCACTTTACTCTCCTCACTTTTCATCCTAATGGTTGTTCCAACATTACCAAAGGGCATCAATGAAACCTCCCTTGTACGTACCCTGCTTGCCACCACCATGGTCTCTTCTTCTTCTTCCCATCCATCCTGCCCTCTCCCAAAAAACACAGTGGCGTTTGTCCTGCCTTTGTTATCCTAGACCCTTTCAACCCCCGCAGCACCCGAAGTTAAGCTAAACAGTGGCCCGCCCCACAGGCAGGACCCTGGGGTCCATGGCTGAGACAGAGCAGTGCGGGGTATATATCTGCCATGGAGGCACCAAGGGCTTGAGGAAGGACGAGGGACTGTGTACGTACGAGTGGCCTGTGGGGGAGATGAAGTAGAGGCAGCAGTGCACTCGCGTGTCTGGAATTCGTTTCTTCCTTGCAATATTCACCTCCTCTTTCAAAAATTTTTCGTATTGCTCGTTGATATATTTCTCAATAGGCTCCCAGCTGTTAAGGTGGGAGAGAGAGAGATGAATAGACAGGTACAAATCTCCTCATGTTTCTGCCTACAGTGTTCTCAGCTCTTACAGCAGCAAAGCAGGCTTTGGCATAAAAAATATCCACCACAAGCATCTCGCCATCAGCAGAGACATTTAAGAGTTTCTGTGACTGAGCACAGAAATAGGCACTCGTTGTGTAATGTGTGCATACCCCCGAGCATGCGCACAGACCCATGGTGTTCACCATTCCACATCCCCGTTACTGGACCCCTGAGTGCAATAGTTTCCCAGCCACTGTCCAGGCCAAGTAGATGAGAGTCACTCCATATACCTTCTTAACTCCAGCCCTTTCCTGGACACAAGGCTTTGACCATGCAAAACTCACCAGTTCTCATTGTTGATCTGGTCCCCGAATCCCGGCGTGTCGATCACTGTCAGCTTCATTTTGACACCACCTTCTTCAATGACTGGGGAAGAAATTGCAAACAATCATATGCCTTCCTGGGGACCTGCTCCATCATGAAACATGCTGCTGTGCCCTACAAGGGAAGAAGAGCACTCTGCCCTTATCCCTGCCTAGCAAGCATGACCAGGCCAGGCTGGGTCATGCCTCAACAGTTGTGATCCCCACTTGCATTTCTGACCTCAAATTCTAGTAATCTCTGCACCAAAGCCATTTCATACCACTCTGCCACAGGAAAATGGATTTGTGCTCAGTCTGTAGCCCAAAGGCAGTACCTACCTTACACAACTTGTCCTCCCCTCCAATGCATCATCCTGAATCTGAGGTGATGCTCATTACTCTGCACCACTGTAGAAGCTGTGCTGATGCTTTGCCATGAGGAGATGTGCTTTACCAGGCTTGGGATGGGACCCACCGGTGCAATTTGTATAGATCATTAAATGTCTGCAGGTGGGAATGACTTACAGCAAGCCTTAATCCACAAATGCAGACTAATGTCTTGTCTATAACTCTTTATGTACCCGTCACTTTTGGCTGTGGCATCAGTGAGTTTAAGAAAAGTCTTGGCTGAGTCTGAGGCCGTCTAGAACTGGCACTTGTCCTTTAGCTTCCCATGGAGAAAGGGCTGCCTAACAACAAAGAACTGTTTGCATAGATTACTGGGGTCTTCTGCAAGACTGTGCTGAAACATCAGTATTGCCTCCACCCCAGCAGCCTGGCTCTTACCATGCCCAATGGCTTTGATCTCCACTGTCTTGGGGATTTTCTCCTCCCGGTTCCAGCCTGAAGATTTGCGGCTCACCTGGGATTTGAAGAGGGTGTTCACCAATGTTGACTTTCCCAGTCCACTCTGACCTGAGGATTGCAAAAAGGAAGCTCGTGACATCTGCCACAGCCCGGCAATGACAGTAGGGCCCAGGAGACAGAGCCAGGCTGGCAGGGCAAGGGGCTGTAGGTGTCTCCTTGCCTTGTGCAGGCTCTCCTTTCCCCCAGAGCAAGCACTGTCTGCTCCCTCATGCCCTCCCCACAGGGCTCGTTCTCCCACCTGGCCTCATAGGACAGTCCCTGGCCATGGTTCCCAGTGCCTCAGCTGGTCCTTGCCTACCTACAACCATGATGTTGAAGTCGAAACCCGTCTTCATGGTTTTCTTGCGCATCTGCTCAATGATGGTGTCAATACCGATGTAGCCCAGTAAGTTGGCGTTAATGCCCATGGGTTTCATCGGTACGACTGGTTTTTGTCGTGGCTCTGGGACCAGCTCAGACATGGCTGCTTCGTTTTTGCTCTCCACTGGGCCTGCATGGGGAGAAAGATTGAAAAATCATCATTGAGATGTAACGAGGACCTCCCCGCTGGCCTGTCACAGAGCCTGAGGACAATATTGAGCATCCATTTCAAGGGTTACTGAGGATGACTGAATGGCAAGATTTTAGCAGTAAGGCTCTTCGTGGAGGAACATGTACTTGAGTTTCCAGCACCCTTTTCTATGTATCACTGCAGATGAGGAGGTGGAGAAGTGGGGTTCATTGAGCACACAACATATTGATGGCTACCTCCAAGCAGCAGGAGCAGACGCAGCGAAGGGTCTAATCAGGTGCCCAAAGCTTCGTGTGTGTCTCCTCATTTTTGTCTCCCAGTTCTCACCAGGATCATCAGTGTTTTGCCCCTCCAAGTTTAGCATGAAATTTGCAATGGAACAGACTTCAAAAAATTATCATGTGTCACGTGCCAGCATTGAAACAGAGTTTGGGATTTACCATGAGGACTTGCAAGCTTGTCCCATGCCGGGGGAGGCTGCGTTAATGTCTGTGCTGTGCAGGCTGAGTTCCTCAGGGGAAGACGGTGGTGGAAGTGCAAAGCATGGCCACAACCCCCATGCCCACCTCCTGCCCGTAGATCAATGGGTTTTGTCATGCTCAAGAAACAAATCATCGTGATCAATAGACTAATCATCTGCACCTTTCCCCTCTCACCTCCCCCTCCTCACTTCTTCCATGTAAAACAAATGGGCAAAAAGAAAGGCCCTGCGGACTTTCTAGCCTCCTTGACTCTTTTTCGGGTGATGGCACACGCTGCTTGGGGCGGGCCTCGTCCATTTATCTCTGTCTTTTGTCTCATTAGTGAGCAGCTCCCACCCGCTGGGAGGAAGCCAGAGGTTGGGAGAGGACAGGGCACAGAAGAAAAGCTGTAATTGGTGGGGAAGGGAGGCGTGAGGGATGAATCTAGAAAGGAAGATGAAGGGGATGGGAATCAAATACCTTTCATATACAAACCAGCTGCAAACTAGAGCCTCTCTCACTCTAATTACTTGACTCCCCCGTGCTTTGTCTCATTAGATGGTTATTTTTCCAGGACAGGGACAGCATGTGTTTTTGCTTGGTAAGCATTCTGCTTGTTTGGGATGCCACTTCAGTTCAAGTATCTCACACTAAATTATCCCTTTCTATGATTTTGGTGGAGTTTTTCACTACTCTCAGCAGAACGTGCCGGCTGCAGAGAAGCATGTGAGTAGCAGGGCAGGCAACTGCCATTTTGTGGGTGACACGTGCCTCTTGGAGAGGAAGATGACTCACAGGTCACAGAGCTGGGGACACTCAGTGCCGGTCTGGGGTCCCCATGACAGCTCAGCCAGGCCAGGCAGAGACCGGGGCTGGGGAGAGGTCAGAGAGATTTTGTTCAAGGACAGGGTTAGGCTGCAACGGGCTGCATGGCTGGCTGGTGACCCTGCCTAGCATTCCCACATCAAAGCTCCTGCACAGACACTAAGGGCTGCTCTACACAGTGAAGATTTTACATTTTATATAAGCTTTAATATCCCACTGCCGTGGGCTGAGGGCAGACCTTGCGGAAGGGCCACCCTTGGCAGGGAGAAGCTGCTTTTACACTGCTTGGGAAGCTTTTTATGTTAAACTGGGAGAAGGCATCTTCCCTCCGACTGAGAGGATGGTAGCACAGCCACCCGTGCACAGCACTGTGTGTAATGTCTGAAGGTTCTCATACCACCTCCGTTCCACCTTGCCCACAGGAGAGACATCTGCTGGAGGATGGCCCCCCCCGCCCTGCTCTTCCCCACTGAGCGAAGACACTCTGAGCTATCATCATCCTCTCCTCAAGCAGTGAGCAGCACCCTGGGGAGATGAGAGCACAAGACAGACCATTGGCTTGAGCCAGGCTGGCAATTTGGAGCACCTCATGCTGCCGGGCAGCTGCCGGAGAAGGCAGCCTGCCGAGCCGAGCGCTTCTCAACTGCAATCCGCTCTTACGCCCGTCAAAGCTAGTCTGTGCCTTTTCTGCTGACAAAGCATCCCCTGGGGCTCCTGTTGTCTTTTTCCAGCTTTCTCAAAGCTGCTGCCAGCCAGGAAAGCCCATCTCTCTGGCACAGCACAGAGGGCCAAGCCAGCCAGCTCTCCTGTACCCTGCCCTTTGCTCCTTCTCTCCTGGGCTGCCCGGCACCACCTGTACCACAGTCCCGTGACTGTGCCGTGCCTCTCATCCTGCTGCAGCATCCTCCAGTGCACACCCCACACAGCCTTGCTGGGGTCCCACCTACCCCAAAGGGAGGGAGAAGAGAGAGTGAGCCAAGGAATGATGAGGGGACGTGGGGCAGGGGGCTGTGGCCCCAGTGAGGCACTTGACTACTGCAGTAATGGGGGCAAAGAAACCGCAGAGGTGGACAGGGAACAGGCCAAGGTGGGAAGAAAGCCCAGCTGAGCAGCTGCATGGGATGGGTGCAGGACCTGGGCCATGTGGGCTGCGACCCCTCTGCTGCCCAAGCTGTAGCTTGTCCTCAGGGAGTCTGTTGCCCACTCCTTTATTCCTTCAACTCCTTGTTCTTACACAGGGAGGAGGAAGGAGGGAAGTTGCTGGCAGCCAGCCTCAAGGCTCACTAAGACGTTCATAACTCATCCCTCAGTCTCACCAAGAGACGCTGTGCCCAGAGCCAGCAGAAGTCAGTAACTCTGGTGTGGACATCTCAATACACGGTCATGCCTTTTCAGGCTTCACTGCTGGAGCCAGAACCTTGCAGTGGCTGGAGCAGGTATTTCAGAGTCAGGTTCCTGAGCACCTATAAAAAGTCTTGAGAGCAGAAGAAAAGATCTCCAGAAGTTTTCTGAAATATTTCCTGGATTTTATAACAGTGGTGTTGCCCTGGGCGTTTTGACAACCCCCTTTCTCCTCTTGGTCACTTGCCTTCCTCTCTGTATGGGGTGCCTTCCCATATAGCCTCAGGAAGGGAAGCCCCAGTTTTGCGAAGAGGTACCCAAGGGCTTAGCTTTTTGCACACCATTTTCCACCTCTTGACTTCCATGGAGGAATCCAAAGACCCAACCGAGGAACAGCCTGCTGAGGAGGTCAGGGTGTGTGAAACCTGGGCCAAAGCTATGAGAAGCACCTTGAGACATGAAACTCGTCCACCTGGTCTCCTGGGAATGGGTCTGTTTTACATGCAGTAATGCTAATGCTGCCATGAAGCCTCATTAGCGCTCTGACTGACTGGTCAAAGGGTGGCATTATGCACCCAAGGCACATCCCGTAGCCCCTCCAGCTGTCCCCCGTAATGAATACATGATAGGGCACTATGGCCAGTACAGCTGATAATGAATAGAGGGTTAGCCAAGGTTAACCACTTGCATGCACTGTTCGTATTGCCACCTTTTTCTCTGCTGCTTTGTTCCATGTGCTAAGGGAAGCTCAATTAAGAGGACGGTTGCTGGTGACAGACACCTCTGCTGCCCAATTCCCAGTGGGAGGTGGCTGGGCTGGGCTGCCCAGGGATAATCTCTGGCTCAGAGGAAATGCTCCACTCAGCTCCAGAGCAGGGAGAGGTGCAGCATCTGGCTCTAGGGCAGGCAAGGCCAGAGGGCCAATGGGTGCCCAGAGAGGTCCCAGCGGTCCCAGCTATCTCCTACCTCTGACACCCACAGATCCAGCCCAAGTCCTCTCACTGGAAGGCCAGCATACGGGGCCAGCAGCAGACACCTTTTCCACAGCACACCCTTCATGTCCGCCTGCCTCTGACGTTCACAGCAGCTTGCTGGGGACAGCGGTGGCCCCACAGGTCCCTTAGGGGCTCAGGTAGTGGGGACTTCCATCTACGCTGTCCCGATAACCCAGATACAATCATGTCCCCTCCCCCTGCCTTCCCATCCTTTGTCTGAAGTGGCAAGAGGGAGGGAGGGCTGCAAACAGTCGCGCACCACAACCCAGCTTCCAGCAAGGAAAGCCTATTTAACCCTCACATAACACATGGACGGTCTCACTGTGGCTGTCCTCCTGTGTGGCACCAAGGCTGTCCTGCTCTGGCTGGAGGCAGTGATCCACACGCACGTCTCACCCCAGCCCTTTCCACCCGTGTGGCCCCGGACCCACGGTCCCACTCCCTGCAGGCACAGGATGGGGACAAGGGATGGGTTCAGAGCCTGAGGGTGGCTGGCAGAAGCGGGCCCTCAGTGGGTGATGCCAGGTCCCTAGGAAGAAAAGCAAGCAGCTGCTTCGGTAGCACAGCCTCCCCAGGCCTTGCAGGCATTAGGATCTGGTCCTTGCTTCAGATCCACAGAAGTACTGGACTGAGCATCCCTCCACTGAAAAAAATCCCTTTCCCCTCCATTTCCGTGATGACCCCAGGGCATTTCTCCCAGCTGTGCAGAACAAAGGCTTGAGCCATTCCGGATGTACCGCCTGACCTCAGGGCGCAGAACAGAGCCATTCTTCTTACCCGATCTTTTTGCCTGGCCTGAGGATCACCGGGAATTTCGAGTGAAGCAGGGAAACATCCCAGCCCTTTGGGCTGCTGCAGCCTTCCCGGCAGCAACCTTCCTTCCCCTCAGCACTCTGCAGAGAGCTTGGGCAGCAGCCCGGCTCTGCCAGGGCTGCAGTGAAATCTAGGGCAGCGTGTGCCGAAGTCTCTCTGGAGATGCCGGAGCTGAAGGTGAAGGAGCTGGGCACATCCCTAGCCCAGCTGCTGCAGGTTTAGATGCTTGCCTCAGGTCCATCTGTACCCTCAGTCCCTGGCTGTGCAGTCCTTAAACCATACCCTGGCTCTGCACCTGGGCATCACAGCTGTATCACAAGGCAAGAGGATGCTGAGCACCCCTGGACCAGGGTACCCAGCTGCCTGTCCCCCTGCCTGCCCGCCGCTGCTGGGGCTCCCTGCCCGCCCGCAGGCTCCTGCGCAGATGCCAGGGAGCAGCACAGGACGTCCCTGCTGCCCCCGCAGCGACTGCCTGTCACTGGCAAGGGACAAGCCAGTCGCAGAGCAGCTTGTGGGCTTTCCCCAACCCTGGACCAGCTGGGATTATCTCTTTCAGAGCAGCCCTTGGCGCCAGCTACTCCCCATCAGCACCAAAACCAGCCCGTTCGTTCTCCTTCATGCCAGACTACTACCACCGAAAGGAAAAAAAAAAAGAAGACAGACAAAGACAGGACCAATTTTCCCTGCTGCCCTTCGGGGATATTCCTCCCTCACGACCAGAGCTGGGCAGCGCGGGGGCACGGCGGAGGGTGCCTCCACGAAAAGCCCGAGCGGCGTCCCTCCAGCATCGCCCAGCCCTGCCAAGCCCAGAGCATCCTACCTTTGAACATGAAGCTTCCTTTGTCTCCAAATCCTCTCCCAAGGGGGTGGGTCTCCCCCCAGTTTTTCTAGCCTGATGCTGATGCGGTGTGGTGGGTTATGAGGCTGTGTTTTTACCTCTCTCTTTCTTCCCTGTGTCCTCTTCTTCCCCCCTCTCCCTCCCCTCCTTCTCCAGTGGCTGTTTCAGCAGAGCGGGGATGCTGGTGCTGCTCCTGCTGCCATCGTCATGTGACCTGAATATTAAACATCGCCGCAAAATCTCCCCCCCGCGCACCCTCCCCCGGCTCCATCCCAGGCCCCCGCCAGCATCTGCGCCTGGGTGGGCACGGCCGTGGGGATGGGGGGGCCGCTGATGATGGGCACCCCCTGTCCCAGAGGGGACCCCCTCACACACCCGCACCCCTCCTCCCTCTGCACACCACACAGGCCTTTTCTCACCACTTTCCCTCCCAATTCCCCAGCGGTTTCAGCATCTCTGCTTTTTTTTTGGGGGGGGTGGTGTATTTAACCCTTCATGGCGTTGCCCCGGCAGGGCTGAGAAAGGGCGCTCTCTCCCTAGGTATTTATTGGTTTCAGGGGATTGCAAGGCCTCCTTCTGCTTTCTGGGAGAGAGGAAATTGGGAACGTTTTGGCTCATCAAAAGCGATTTGCCCTTCAGCTCCACTTGTGGAGGCGTGAGAAACCTTTTCTCCTCTGGCACTGCGATTCCTGGCTGTCAGCCCGCGGTGCAGAGGCAGAGTGAGCGCCATCTCCGCTCTGCGTGTGTACATACATGTGTGCACATGTGTGTGTGTACATGCGTGTGCACACATGTGGGGAGCAGGGAAGGATCCTGACTGCGGGCTACATCAGGGTGCACAGATCACATCCCTGCATGCCCCAGCAGGTGTCCGTGCCTGGCAGTGCCCACTTGTATGTGTCCAGTGGACGTGCCCGTGCCTGGAGAGCCGTGCGGATGCCCCTGGCTGCTGGCACCTTCAGAGAGGGATGCCCCATCCTCCCTATGCCTTTCCCTCTCCTACAGTTGCGAGCCCCAGCCCCATCACATATCAGGGTTTCCCCACGCCATGCTGGGGCACGAACATCTGGGACTGCTGTGACCCTCGAGGTCCTTTCGGGGCTGTCCCCATGTGTCCCTCCACTGCGCGGCAGCCCCTGGGGTGGAAGTTGGGCTGTGGGATGCCTGGCAGACTCGGCAAGGGTTTTGGGCACATCTTTTCGCAGCGCCCCAGGGCAAAAAAAGAACTGCACCTGCTGTGGGTTACAATCACCATCGGCACTGA
Source organism: Balearica regulorum gibbericeps (assembly GCF_011004875.1). Classification (NCBI taxonomy): domain Eukaryota; kingdom Metazoa; phylum Chordata; class Aves; order Gruiformes; family Gruidae; genus Balearica; species Balearica regulorum. The sequence goes on from NC_046184.1 coordinate 55,624,981, forward strand.
AAAGTTACGTAGGCTAGGCTGAGCGGTCTGACAAGCCGGCTGTCTCAGGACAGACAGACAGACGGGCATCCCAGCACCCGCCACAGCTCCTGACATGGCACCCGCAGCCACCCGTTTCCCCACTGGGTGCTGGACTCATGTCCCAGTCCCAGTGTGGGCAAAGTGGGGAGGAAGCCCCCATGCTCCCCCCGTCCCCCCCACCGCTCCTGAAGGGGTCTGCCCCATGCTGACCACCATGGTGCCACTGAGGGACCCCTTGGTGGCACCCTCCCCCCTGCCCAGCCCATCCCGGCAGCGGAGACCCACCGGAGTGTGGAGGGGAGCAGGGGACCCCCATCTTCGCCGCTGGGGCAGCCTCTGCCCCACCAGGGCTACCACGTCGCTGGGGTCCCTCAGCTGCCATGGGCCGGGGGCGAGGCGGAACGGGGGTGACTGGGGCTGGGCCCCGCAGCCGCTCCCAGGGGGGGCCCCCCCCACCCCCACCAGCCCGGCGCAGGGTGACCGAGAGGCAGCTCCGCTTCGTGGGGGCAGCGGGGGTGCCAAGGGGGCCATCCCGCCGTGGCGGGGGGCCTGGGATGCGGCTGGGGCCGGTGAGGCTGCCCGGGGTGGGCAGGCGGCTGCGGTGAGGGGCAATGTCCTCCTCCATGGCGGGTGGCGGTGGGCTGGAAGCAGAGGCGTGAGGGCCGGGCAGCCCAGGCCTTCCCCGGTGCCGGGGCTGCAGCGTCCTGGGGCGCAGCGTTCCCTGAAGCCACTGTCATCCACAGGCCTGAGCCCCCACCAGCAGCCCTGCCGGGCCGGCCAGCCCACCTCCGGCCGGGACAATGGGGCGCTTGTGGCCTGCCCAGCACGCTCCCACGCATGGCGCCGTGGCTGCTCCTGCCCCCTGCCCGGTGCCTTCCTGGCCCCCACTGCTGGCAGCCCCACACCATGGGCAGCCCCACAACCACGGGCAGCCCCACACCATGGCCCCCTGCCCCACTCCCATGGTCGGAGGCAGAGGAGCGGTGCAGACACACCAGGTCAAGCCTGTGCTGCTTGCTCCTGAGGACAACAGGCGTGATTAAAAAAAACAATTAAAATCTCTGAATTTTTGAAATGTTTTCCCTTACTCTCTTCTTTTTTTTCCCTCAAATGGCAGATTCTAGTTCAACAATTTATGCCCCATTAAGGAAGTTCAGTGTTTGCTTGTTGGGTGTTCCTCCAGGTTTCTGATTCTGGTTTTCTTTTGCTTCTTCATTACTCTGATTGTTTCTTAATTTTGCCAGCTTTGGGGTATTTTCAGGGTCAAGAGGGCATCCATTACAGGGAGTCAGCTTGCCGCTCTATGCCTTCCTCACTACAAAAGAGATTTTGAAGGGCAACGCAATAACCAAGGAGGAAAGGAGAAAGGTGTTTTGGTGAGGCGGGATGAGAATACAGGAGCAAAGAGAAGGAGAGCCAGGCACCCATAGCACCCACAGCACGGCAGGGGCGATGCTCACCTGCCTTCGGGTGGCCAGGGCTGAGGGGTGGAGGGGGAACCCCCATCCCGTGACCTGAAGCGAGCCATGGGGAGCGCTGGGGGAAAGCAGGGCTTGAGGCAGTGTAATTTCTCTGCTTCTTTAAAGGTAAAGAAACAGAGAAGCTGGAAAAGACCAACCTGATGCTGTGCACTATTTCCAGCACTAAGTATCTTCTCTGATGCTTTATGCAGTTTAATTCAGCGTCTGTGACTATTTCCCTCTCCCCTGAGGTCTCTCTGACTGCCCAGGTCCCACAGGGGAAAAAAAGTCTCAGTTTTCAGGCAGCGTTTGCCTTTGGCTTAATTATTCCCAGATAACCCCGCAACGTAGCCGGCACAGAAACCAGGCGGATGAAGACCTACCCTGCTGTAAGGGAAACCTCGCTGCAGACTGGTCCTTGCTGCCTGCCCCAAGCTGGAGGGAGGCAGCTCCCAGGGGGAACAACTGGAAAATAAAACATCAGCCGTGCAGTTTGTCACACACTTTTATTCCACTGGGGAGGGCTTTGACACTGTTGGCAATAGAGTACTTCGTAACTGTGGAAAATACCTGGCTTAATACTGATCGTGCCAGGACTAAACAGCGTGAAACATAAGCCAGAGGAGATGAATAACTAGTTTCTGTCTAGTCCAGCCCTGACCTGTTTGTTGTCTTCTTTTTGCTTGGTTTCTGCAGCCAGTCGTGGGCAGCGCAGAGGTGAAAACAGGCAGGACGGCACGCAGAGGACACAGTGGAGGGGAGAGGGGACCTCCATGGGGAACCCCATTGCACCACGCATGCCAGCTGGCTGAGAGTGGTGGTGGCATACCCAGCCTTTCGTTTTTACCAGGCTAGTGGTTTTCCCTCTTCTCTTTTGACTCAGCAGGTGAAAGTGGGTTCGGAGGAGGTGTGATGGCAGAGCAGCCTGTGCTGGTGCAGGCTGTGGGGATGGGGCTCCCCGTCTCACAGGGACAGTTTAACCTGTCCCTGACTGCTCTGAGCCCCTCAGCTCCAGTACAGAGATTTTTATTGCTACTGTATGGCTCAGCTGGCGTCTGTCTGCAGTGCAATCCCAGCGATGAGGGAGTTGAGGCCAGGAAGCGGGTTTCCAACCTGGCACTTGGAGCTATGGCTGGGTTGTGCCGGAGGGCAGAGGCTGGGAGTCATGCAGCTGAGGGTGGCACATCAAACCATACAGCCCAACCCCGCGGCATTTCCCTTTCACAGTCCCAAATCACCAAGGCACAAAAACACATGGGATTTACCTGTTTCAGGCTGCACCTGCACTTTGAGCCTTTGCTCACCAGGGTGAGCGTAACTTTGGGCACAGGGGCAATCCCACTCACTACATTTCCCTGCTGAGCGAGACTTCCCAGTTAGGCTACTTGCATCATGATGTCTGTTTTTTGGCTGAATGGAAGGACTCACAACTTGTCCTGTGGCTGAAACAGAGCCAGAAAGCTGCTGCCAGTGTGCCTGGGTTTGGTGTGGAAGATAATGGTGGTATGATTGCAACCTGGATGGATGAAATGTCCCAGAAAGACCCAGGATATTTACAGGATGTCCTGACCCATTCCTTCCTCAGCCAAAACCCATAGAGCTAAAAATTAACTTTCATCCCTGGAGAATTACCAATTACCAATTACCATCACTCAGACCAGCCCAGTGCACTCTCCTCCTTTCTTTGGGAGTGGAGGAGAACACTTCAACTGACAGGTTCGCAGGAGAGGCTGAGGGACACGAGCCCATCCAGGATCTGTGGCAGATTTGGGCAGCCGGCCTGAGGGACTCCTGCTGCCCAAAGAAGTCGACAGGGACTATGGCACAGAGCTGGCACCCCAGGAGCACACTGGGGATGTGGGTCGCCTCGACACCGGCAGGCCCAGGTGGCAGCACGGGATGCGCAGACACGTGCACATTGGAGTGATGGCACCAGCTGACATCCCCTGGGACATGCAGGAGTGGGGCACGCAGGACCCTACTGTGTCCAGAGTGCTCACAGGTAGCACTGCTGCACCTACTGCGTCCAAAGGGTGGGCAGTGGGCTGGGAGGAGAGGTGAGGAGAAGATCTTGATGAAACCTCCTGCCATGGGTTCAGAGCTCCCCTAAACCTCTCTCTGCACACTGGACGTGGCACTGGACTGCCAGGGAGGGAGAAGATGTGAATGTCCCTCTTAGCACCAGCATCACGCCTTCATACAGCGTTTTGGTAGCTGATTGGCCCCGGGGCAGTGCAGAAAGTGCAGGTAGTCTACAAACATGGGATTTTGTGCCAGACCTACATTATACAGCTGGGGTCCAGAAAGCAGAGGTGGTACAATGGGCCCATTTTGCCGACTGGATCAGTGTCTCTTCTCAGAGATGTGCATGGAAAAGGGGTCGATGGGTGCTTTACAGCTTTTGTTCAGATGACAGTTAAGGGAGAGCCCATCTATGCCATAGGCCTCTGGAGTGCAGGGGACTGAACAAGTGCAAGCTACCTCCCAGAAAAGTACCCCGTCTTACTCCGTGGCAGAGGAGCAGAAGGTCAGGCAGATCAGAAGAGGCTTATGTGGTAAATCTGGCAGCACTCCTTCATGGAGAGCTGCAGAATATTCTCAGCTTGACACAGGACTTGGACAAACCTCTGTAGTAAAGATCTTTAATTTGAATGTAGTGCATCTGCAATAGGTGGATGGGTGGATGGATGTTCTCCATCTCCCAAACAAACAGAGGGAAGCAGTGTACCTTTAGCAGGGATAAAGGCATTCGGTCTCTAGGGCTCGCTGAGTCCTCGGCCCCTCTGCACAGAGCTTCAGCAAGCTTACCAGCCCAGCACTAAGGGTGGGTGCTGTGAAGGGCTCAGCTGAAGCAACGATCTGGGTTGAAATCCCATTTATTTCCCCCAAAATACCCCTTGGACTTAAACAGACTCGGTTCGATTTAACCCAGTGACTAGAAATAAAATGCTCTGTATCCCTTTGCAAGCCTGGTACCCCAGCAGAGACCTTTCTTACTGAAGGTCACCTCAGGATGCCAGGCAGCTCAAACTCAAGTCATTAACAAGGGACTTTTCATTTGAGTGATTCATCAGTCTCGGCCATGGGGAGGAGCAGAAGTCCTCACAAGCTGTGAGTGTGTGGGAACCCCGGAGTCTATAGTGCCACACGAACCTTGCCTAAGAAGCAAAGGGGCAGAAAGGTGAGCGATGAGTACGAGACCCAGATCAGCAAAGCGTGGAGTGATAATCAGCCCCGCTTGCACAGGGCAGGACTGTCATCCCAATCGAGCCTTGTGGACTGCTGCCCACTCAGGAAAGGCTCTTCTGGACTTGATGGGCAGCATGTCAGACCTCGGGCACCCCAAAGGCCAGGTTGTCCCGAATCATCAGCGTCTTCCGAAGGTCTCGTTCCATGATCGGCCTCTGCGTTCGCCACTTATGGGCTTCCTGGAGTCCTGGCTCAAAATAGTAAATGCAAGCTCCAAAGCCCACCAGGATGAGAATGGAGATCATCAGATACACCGGCACAAACCAATCCAAGAAGTGGGGCATGGCTGCCAGAGAAAAGGGTAGAAAGCTTGTGCAGTGGGAACACCCAAAAACCACCTCCACTGAGCATCACGAGATATGTGCATCATCAGCAGTGCCCAGCCTCCCTGCACCCCTCCTCGCAGCCCCGCCACACCCCAGTTCACACTCAGTTGCACACCAAGGCACCTCATTTTTTGGGAGAGGACAATCCCTTTGGCTTGTTGCTGGGACCCCCTCACTGAGCAGCAGTCCCACTCTCTCCCCACAGAGAGGAGAGCCCATATACCTCCAGCCCTGCTGCCAGTGGTTAAAGGTAGGCAGTGGGTAAATACAGCTGCTTCTTATCTCTCATTTGGGGGTAAATCTACTGCACCTTCCCCTGATGCTCCACAACCCCTTTGAATTCTTGGGGCTGAGCTCTCCCTTGCTGCACCCGAATTGCGGTGCTTGGTTCAGTGCTGGTCTCTGAGCAGAGCCCAGGCCCCCCAGCCTCTGGGCAGCAGGAGCCACTTACTGGGAGCAGTCGATGTGCCTTGCCAGGAGCCCCTCGCCACCCAGGCGTGAGGTGCCGAGTCCGGAGCAGCGCCGCCCTGGGGAACACAAAACAACGCACCGCACGATCGCTGTCGACCCAGTGCTAAAAATAAGTGAGCAGGAAGGAGCAAACATCTCCCTGCCCAGCTGTCAGGGCTGAAGCTCTTCAGAGGGGTGGACGGATGGGGTCCCAGCCGCACAACCTGCTGGTGCCCTGGCCCACTCCCTTCCCACCATGATGGCCCTGCTGATGCTGTGCTCAGGGCATACACTCTGACCTGGGGCCATTTAAAAGCTATGATGGTGCCACATTTGTGACCATCCCTTATCCCCGTCCCTTGAGAGGGAGGGAGCAACCCACATTGCAACCCACAGCGGTGCCCAACTTGTCTGACTCCCAGCTGCCCGCTCTTATCAAAACACCCACCAGGGTGTGGGTCATGCAGGGGCAGAAAAGGGGATCAAGAAACATCTCCCGCCAAAAAGCACAACTATGGCCTCCCCTGGCACTGGGGCTGCTGGGTTTTGTACAGTGAGCATGCCTCTTGTCACAGGCTTCCGTGGATTAGACCGGGGGCCCTCAGGCTTGGGAAAGCACAGTAGTACCTTTCCAAAATCCTCGCCCCTTGGCAGGGGTGATGAAATGCCTCTTGACTTCAGCCAGGACGGAATTAGGGCAGAGCTGTGCCCACGTTGATCTCCTGCTTTTCCAGACACCTGAAAGCTGCCACCTGCGACCATCCCCCGAGTCACATGTCCCTGGCCTCCCTTGCACGGGTTCGTTAAGGGGGGGCTGGGGAGAGCTCTGAGCATCTCCATCCTCTTCTCCACTCCTGACCCGTAAGGCTGCTGCTCTTTCCCATACTGGAGTCTGGGCTTTTTTGAGGTTTGGTTTTTTTTTTGATACCGCAGTCATCAGTTGATTCCAATGTGCCCAGCAGCATTTATCTGCTTGACGCCTCTTGCAGCAGGAGAGCCTGTCCCTGCCTGCTCACCCCGAAACTGGCAGCAGGAGGGAAGAGGTTCATGTCTACCCTCTGAATAACACTTTTTTTGTCACAGGGTTAGATCTGAAATGAGCTGCAATTCTTGTTAACATAAGCAAGAAACTGCCAGCATTGGAGAAAAGGCCTGATTTCCTCCCACTTATTGGCATGGATGTTGATATTTATCTGTTCTCCTTGCACTACAGGGGAGACCTCAGTGGACTTTGCCTCCTCCTACCATGCTCTTTGTCTTTCAGCAGTCCTTGGTTTTGCTACCCACGGCGCTGCCCCTGCCATTGCCAAGTCCTGGAGGACTTTTTCTGTCTCCCTCTCAATGATTTTCACCTCCTTTTTGCTGGGCCCCCGCTCCACCTGATCAAGAGCAATGGGACCGGGTGGCTCAGCATCAGCCACCATTTGGCCAGGAGCAAAGGGGCAGTCTGGGCACCGCTTCTGCCTCTTCATGGCTGCCTCTGCCTTCCTCAGGCAAGTAACTTCGGGAGCAACCCCCCTGCCCCAGCCTGCAATAATGTCACAGACATGTTGTGGGGTGCACGGATATCCCGCTGTGGGTTTTCCCTTGCTCAACTCATCCTGAGAGACTGTGGAAGGAATTAGGCACAAACCGCCCTCACTTGGGGCATGAACAGGAGTCTGGTCTGAGGTCTGGGTTTGGCCAGAGGTCCCTCAGTGCAGCTTTCCTACGTGCTCTGCAAAAGTAGCTCCTGCACACCCCCTGCACCCCCAGCTGCTGCCACAGCCAGGCTGGGGGACCAAAGCTGCTGCAGACCCCTTCTCCGGAGGTGCCCCAGCAGCCGATACCAGTCCCCAGCTGGTGACAGCAACGGGGCAGGGTTAGGGAGCCTGGGAAGTGACTCCAGCTTGGACACCCCCCCCCCCCGGGGTGATGTGAGGAAAGCCAGCAAGCTCATTTCCTTCCCTGATGATCTGCTTTCCAAACCTGGGAATGAAGCTGCCATCCAAAAAGCACCGCAATAAAAAGCAGCCCTACAGACTTCTCAATTTATCCTTCCTCCGTGACTAGCAGAGCCAGCATTTCCCAACTCCTCGCCAGCAACCTATTCTTTGGTCTACTTGCTATGGAGCCCTCACACCTTGTGCCACGTTCCCCCCACCGCTCACCCGTCCCTGCTCCCCCTGAAAAAGGGTCCTTGCCATGGCCAAGCCGAGGGTTGGGCATAGTGTCAGAGCCCCCCCCCCGTCCCAGCCTCTGCAGGGCCGGCCCAGCAAGGCACTTGCTCTTGTCAGGTGAGTATGCTGATTTTGGCTGCAAATGCTGAAAAGAGGGAGTTTCATTCAAAGATGTCAGCTTTCTGGAGCAGCTCTGCAGATACTAAATGTGCCTTAACCCTTGCTGGACCAGTTGATCTCAGCACCCCGTTTTACCGTGTGGCATCTGTGTCCCCCCAGAGACATGAAAGAGGCCATGGTCTTTCAGCTGAGACAGCATCTCATAGAGGTAAGCTCACTGACCCTTTATAAGCCCATGCTACACGTGTCACTCCAGCCGCTCTCCTTCAATGTCACCCCTGGATCCTCCCTGCCGCTTCCTGCTGCCCCTCGAGGTGCCATGGGTGCACTTGTGACGGGTGCCCCGGGGGGCACGCTGCAAGTCACGGGGCAGAAACTGCTTGGGTGGGGCCAGGAGAAGGGAGAGGGGGTTTGCAGGAGACACGGACATGCAGCGGTGACCGGGCAGGGGTGAGCGAGGCAGCAGTGGTGCCCATGAAGAGTGCCAGGACACAGGTGACTTTTTGGGCACAAAACCCTCCCATGTGCACCGCCAGGAGCACAAACCAGGTTGCAGTTTTACCAGCCACGGGCTCACCCCGACCACAGAAGATCCCCGCAGGACTGGGCACCCTGGGGCAGCTTGCAACTTGGGGCAAGGAGTTACCGATTGTCGGGGATCCAGACACAACCCCGCTCCCACGCATCCCATCCCTGACAAACACCCGCTACCTGCCCTGCAACGTGCCACCTACCTCCTTCCGCGGGCGCAGTGCGATGGGATGAGAGATGGGAGAGCTGCTCCCTCTGGCATCTGCCGGGGCCCGTCCGGGATGAGTCAGGCTCCTTTCCCAGCCGGGCAGTGCCAGGGAGAAGGGACCCCGCTCCGGGAGAGCAGGGCCACAGCGAGAGGCGACAGGCGCGGGGCGGGAGGGAGGGAGGGAGGGAGGGAGGGATGGCGGGAGCGGCCGCGGCTGGCGGGACTGTGCGGGGCTGACACGCAGCCAGCAGCGCGGCCTCATTCCCCACCGGGGCTCCTGGGGGCTTCCCCCATCGCCTCCCCGGCAGCGTCAGCCCCCCCCTCCAGCCTCCCCAGGGCACCCCACCGCCGGCCTCCCACCCACCCCCCCCCCCCCCCCGAAGGAGGGACTGTCTGCAACCAATTGCATCCCCGCGGGGACGGGGGACGGGGACACACACGCATTTTAGCAGCGGTCGTTATGGCAACGGGCCTCCCGAGCTCACCCGCACATGGTACCCGGGCGAGAGCCACGGGAGAGGCGGCCGAGGGATGCTCTCCCTCCTCCCGCATCATCCGCAGCCCGGGCTGCAGCGCCGGAGGACCTGCACTCCGCCGGGCTTAGAAGGAAAGATGGGGTTGGGGAGGAGGAGAAATGCTGGGGGAGACGGGTGTCAGCTTGGGCTGATGGAGATTTACGGGATTTTAAGGCTCCACACATTTACCGGTGTGCCCACCCCACGCTCTGGGGGCTGATGGCTTGTCGGCAGCGGGATGGAGGCAGGGAGAGGGAGGGGTGGAAGGGGAGGGATGTTAGTACTTTTTTTAGGGGTTTTATGAAGAAAAAAAAAATTAAAAAAAAAAAACCGCCAACACTTTGACCAAAAGTATCTTACAGCAGAAAACAGGAACAACATTTCTGTCTGAAGTAATATTTTTGCATTCAGTGAAATACCTTGTTTCCTGAATCCATTGGCTCTGTCATTGCTGCTGCTGACGGAAGCAGTTTTGTTAAAGTATTTTCAGCTTTTTAGCAGCACGGAAATAGGAACAACCAAACTGGTTTGGTTTTTTGGTTGTGGAGGTTTTTTTGCACGCAGGGAAATTTTCACTGTGACCCAGAAGTCGTTTAATGCAAAAATGTTTTAACAAAATCGATCAAACAACTGGCTCCGGCCCCAAGAGCTGCCTGCTCTCCTGCCTGCGCTCTCCAGCCCTGCCTGCACTTTCCAGCCTGCTGGCTTAGTCTCTGACACCTACAGCCCTGCAGGTGGTCTGCGGGGGGTGGTTGTAAAGGCTTGCGTGATGAGCCCCGAATTTGCGCCTGCTACACTCCTGTGCCCCAGGAGCGGAGAGCTGTGAGGTTTGGCTTCCCAGTAGATTGCGTTTCAGGCACAAATGGGTTTGTCGCTTCCCCAAGCCAACCTGTGGACGGTGACAGAGCCCACGTGCGCTTGCTGGCTCCAAAGGTAATGCACCCAAGGGGTCTGTCGCCTGTTCCGTGCCAGGGTTTCATCCATCAGTGCGGAGACAAGGCTGTGCTGGGATCCGTGGGAGCTGGCTGGTGTGCTCCGTGATTTCCTCCTCATCCTCCTTTTGTCCTCCCAAGCCCCCTTCTGCTTGATTTAACTTCATAATAGCTTAGAAGCATTGCAGTATAGGCTTGGTGATCCTCCTGTACCTCGCAGGATAACTGCACAGAGGATCAGGTCCATCAAGATTAGCTAGCTGCTGCTTGGTTTGCTCCAGCAAGGTGGGCACTCCAGATGATTGTCATGTGCCTACAGAGAGGAGCCTGCAATCGTACCTTAATTTTGACATCGTTGAAGTTCAGCCATGATACCCACCTTGACCATCAGCATGGTAATCTGCTTCACTAATCCCTCCATGAAAGAAAATGAGAGGGAGATCAGTGGTGGCTGGCACAAGGCAGGAGACCATTCATTTCTCCAGGAGACTGGTCACTGCCAGAGCCACAGGCCTGCAGGGCCAAGCATCCTTGAGGACATTGTGCCAAAACATGTAAGATCCCCTCCAATCCCCAGCCAACCATCCCAGCTCTCTGTCGTAGGTCACCCCAGGGGGACACCAGAGCCAGTATGTGTCCATCGGCCTGCAACACTTCCCTGGGTTTAAGCTCAGGCTTAATGCTAGCATGCTGCTCATGCAGCCAAAATCCCAGAACAGCCATAGTTTTATCTCACGGGGTCATTTTTTCCCCTGACTCACTTCCCTGCCATGCAGCACTGGGAGGGCACGAGCAGGGATCACCTCTTTCCGCAGCCACCACCACACCGGTGGGCTTGTGCAAGTCATAACATGGCAGCTTTGCTTGCTTCAAGGAGAAATTCCCCCAGCTGAGTTTGAAACACCCTTGGAGGCAGTGGGAAAGGAGCACTGGGCTTTGTGCTACTGCCGGAGCTGGGACATGCTTGCAGACCCGCTGACTCTGATGCCACAGCAGGTGCTTGCTGCCTGTGACAGGGCTCTCAGGTGCCGTCACATCCTTTGGTTTCTGACAAGAGCTGTGGCATTGAGACGGCTCCAGGCATCGACATGCCATGTACAGCTTGAAGCTCATGGAAACGCTTCAGCTGCAGTTCAGCTTTCACTACGAATAAGGATGCTGTGTGCCACTCGGCATCTTCCAGGCGTAAGCATGTGCGTATCATCCTGCCCAGTGCCTGCAGGGCTTCCAGCCCCTTCCACCCAGCTTGGAGGAAGCCCCTGAGGAGCTGTGCACACATGGCCCCCCCGAAACTTCACCCCAGGATACCTGCCCACCACTAAGCCTCCGACTCCCTCCATATCTCTGGGCAGCCACAAATTCACCTGCGTGAGGAAGGCAAGCATGGGGTCAGGATTGATGTGAGAAGGCCACCCAGCCAGAGCAGAAATCACGAGACCCTTCTCAGACGAAAGTCCTGGCTGTAAAAAGAGGAGATGGTTGGGCAACCTCAGGCATGCGCTTCCCATTTGCAATGTGCCCATAAATCACAGCACGAATAACATACTGAGCTTGGCTTAATCCCAAGCCTGATTGTTATTCCAGTTTTTCCTGACAAATTTCCTCAACTGTTCTTTAGTGTCCTTTAGGATTTTATCGGCATCTTCTGAGATAATCAGACACAAGTCTCTGCCTGTCTTTAAGGCAATGGCAATCCCCCAAATACTAGTCTCCCAAGGTAGGTAGAGGCATGGGAGAAGATGGACTTTATCAAACTAGCCTCCTCCAAGGTCCGCAGTGGAGGACAAAACTCCAGAAAGAATCACAGAAATACTTCCCTGCTCTGCTGCTGGAGGTGAGGGAGCTGCCGCAGGATGCAGAAGACACGCTGTGTGCATGGCAGGATATCAGTCAGATACTCTGGTGGGAAAGCAAAGTAACCCGCCTTCTGGGTGCTACTGCAGCTTCAAATAAGGAAACCTATCTGAGAGGCTTTGCTGAGCTGATCAAAAAGCTAAGGAAATGTGTACGGTGAGTTAAATTAAAGAGCAGAATGGGAAAAGCTGACTTACTTTGGGTCTAATGATAGCTGGGGACAGCCTTTGCCAAAGGAAGCTGAAGTTGCCAGCAACATATGTGGAAATGTCATTAGTTTCCCTAATAATGTGCACTTGCTGCAAATTATATAGTTTTTTTCTATTAGTCAGGGAACAAGTGCAATCAAATACACACGAGGTCAGCGCTGCTCCGGAGACTATCTCCAAAGCCTGTCTCCATCGCTCCTCTGGCTGCTTGGGGAGAACCAAGAGAGCAATCAGAGAGAAAATATCCTGAGGTTCAGTCGCCAACCCTCTGGATGAAGCACACAACAAATTGGCCAAGGATATCCGAGGGCAATGTGTGTTGTACAGTATTTTTTGTAGCGGCCAGTCCTGCTGCAGGAGTGACTGCTCCATTCCCAGGGAGCACCGGTGATGGCCAGGCCAAATCTCGGTGACGTTAATTGTCTTCGTTGGCAGCACCAGAGCATTTTCACAGGGGCTACATTACACTTCTACTCATTTTTGGAATGGTTTGTGCTACTAGAGCAATGTCCAATGGCCCACAGGGTGAAATCAGGAGCTCTCCCCTTCTGTATCATGCCCTGCTCTTGCCCCTTCTACCTGCGCTGGGAGCCAGTGTGCTGGCACCCCTGCTACAGCTCTCCTGCACCGCTTAGAAGCAGAGATGGACTCATTATTCCCATTTTGCAAACTGGAAACGGGGCGGAGAGAGGTGAAACAGCCTGACATAGTCACGCAGTGGTATGTAAAATACACCCCAGCCTCCAACACCAACCGTGTTTCATCCCTCTCCCTTCCTCTCCTTGCCAAGCTACAGATCCAGACAAGAGCTGCAGGCACATTGCCAGCCTGAGTCTCCACCTCCTTATGCCATCCTCTACCATGAAACCCAGTTTTTAAATGCTACGCTTTGACATTAGATCTGTTTTACACCTCTTGGCCCACGGGTAAATAGCCAACGAGGGTGCAGGACGATGACTCCTGTTCTCCCTCCTGGTTCCCCGCAGAGCTGAGCTTGCTCTGCAGGCTTTGCATCCCCCCGCGGAGCATCCCTGCCTGCCTTTCAAAGAGGAAGGAAAGCAAAGCGAATCTGCCTGGCGTGGCTCGTCGTGCCAGCTGTTGTGCAATGGTTTTGCATCCCAGGAGGAAACTGGCTGTGCCAAAGCCTGGATTTTTAGGCAGGGACCACCAGCACTACCGCTGCCCCCCTCCGAGCCACCCTCAGGTGGGTTGTGTGCCCAAGGGTCCTTCGTTAGTAAGGGGCTATGGGGGAGGCATTCTGCCAGCGAAAGGGCGCAGTGAAGGTGGGGCACGTGGAGGAGGGAACAGGGTGAATGTCCCCATGGGAAGGTGGGGGTCCATCCTGCGGAGGGAAATCTGCCAAGGCACGGCCAAGAAACCTGCTGGGGACAAGGAAAAATAACTGTGGGATCGGTGGTAGCTCATCTGGACCCACTGAACCTCAACAGACACCAGTGCTGTGAGAAGGAGGAAGCCTGCAGCGACAGGGGACAGTGCGCATGTCTCCGACCAGACACTGAAGCCACTCGGGTCCTTCTGCAGGGCCAGAGAGTAGGCAACAGGGAGTAGCAGGGGGCAGAAAGAGGACAAGCACCTTTTAGGTAGGTGCCAGAGCTTTTAGCATATTTCCACACCCTCAGCAGCCCAAAAGGAGCATTGTCCCAATTGGTCCCCTTGACCTGGGAGCTGCCTCTCAGTATTTATTGCATCTGCCTGCCTCCCATCTTTAGGACACGTCTGCCCTGGATTCATCCTCCCTTCCCCCTGTTGAACTCAACAACAACCAGAAATATCCTGTAATCTCTTCTGCTTCACCTGTAATTTGTCTCATGCTGGCAACGAGCAGAACCGTCTGCCTTTGTCAAGATCAAAAAAGGCACGGCAGCCATGTGATGTCAGCTTACATTAAACCCCCCCCTCTTTCCCCTCTGCCTCCCCTCTGTGGCTCACTGCAGAGGGGGGAGATGCGTCTTCATCCTCCTGCAGCCTTCTTCCCCCCCCCCCCCCCGCCATGTCTCCTGCCATTCGGAGGTGCCCTGGTCGAAGGGGCAGGGAGAGCCAGCCCCAGCAGGCAGTGGACCCTCCTCCACACTGAGCTGGATCCAAACCCAGGGACAAAGCAAAGAGCAAGAGATGCAGCAAGGTGGACCACAGGCCACCAAAGGACATTGGACCTCTGAGGGCTTTACATCACTGCACATCATCATCCTGCTCTGACCTTGAAGTGAGAAAAGCTCAGCCTACCTTAATAACTGCAGTGCTTCTGCACGGGCTCCTTCCTGCCTGTATCATAGGCAGGGGGGAGGAGGTAGGAGAGGGGTTGGGGCTGCTGGAGCTGCTGCAAAACCTCACACAGAACAAGGTAGCGTGTGAAGCTGGGCGCTGCTGCTGTACACTGTTAAGGACATTCCCTTCCTTATTATATCAAGTGGTCTTCATAGTATGAAAGTGTATTAACTTTGTTAACATAGGGCCATGAAGCTGATCAGAGGGCTGGAGCACCTCTCCTATGAGGACAGGCTGAGAGAGTTGGGGTTGTTCAGCCTGGAGAAGAGAAGGCTCCGGGGAGACCTTAGAGCAGCCTTCCAGCACCTGAAGGGGCCTACAGGAAAGCTGGAGAGGGACTGTTTATCAGGGAGTGTAGTGACAGGACAAGGGGTAATGGGTTTAAACTAAAAAAAGGGAGATTTAAATTAGATGTTGGAAAGAAATTCTTTACAGTGAGGGTGCTGAGGCACTGGAACAGGTTGCCCAGAGCAGTTGTGGATGCCCCATCCCTGGAAGTGTTCAAGGCCAGGTTGGATGGGGCTTTGGGCAACCTGGTCTAGTGGAGGATGTCCCTGCCTATGGCAGGGGAGTGGAACTAGATGGTCGTTGAGGTCCAACCCAAACCATTCTGTGATTCTGTGATTCTATTAATATATATTCGTTCACGTTATACACCGTGATATAAAGAACAGTGGAATTTTACTGGGGACTTTGGTATTGCTCGAGCAAACTAATGGACAGCGGCTCATCACAAGGAGCAGGGGACGGCCCAGCCCTGGAAACAAACACTTTGCCCCTGGGCTGCCCACGATACCCCTGGACGGCCAAGGTGAGGCCAGCAGCCTGCCTACCTACCTACCTCCCCTCTAACAAACACGGAGAAGTGCCTCCGACACGACCGACCCCCGGGACGCCCGGATGCTGCAGGAAGGCAGCACCAGAGCCCCGTGTGAACCCCACCCGAGGTGCCCCACGGCGGCCGGCACCCCCCACGCGTGACTCCCGGCTCCGCAGCGCCCCCTCCCGCCCGCCCGCGCGCCGACGGGCCCAACGCGCAAGCGCGCCGGCAGCCCCGCCCCTCCCCTCAGGCCCCGCCCCCGACGCGTAACGTCAGCGCGACGCGTGATTTGGCGGCGGTTTGAATCCCGGAGAGCGGGCGGGTGGACGGTGCTGTCTGCCGTGGGGATGGCGGTGTTGCGGCCCTTCGACAAGCTCCCGGCGCTCAACTCCGCCGTCCTCCTGGTAAGTCTAGCGGCGCGGACCTGTCCCCGCCACCCCGTCCCGGGGCCTGGCCTTGCGGTTGGCGCCCGCCTGTTCCGCGCCCTCCGCCGCCGCGGGCCGCGCCTCAGCAGCAACGGCCGCGCCTCAGCAGCAACGGCCGCGCCTCAGCAGCAACGGCCGCGCGGCCCCGCCTCCCGCGGGGATTGGCCGCCGGGCTGCGATATGTAAATGTGGCCACTGGGGATGGCCCCGCCCCCCCCGGCGCCGGTTTTAGGGGGGACCCCGGCGCGGTGGCGGGGAGCGAGTCCCGGGCCGCGGGGCTGCCCCCGGCTGGGCGCCGCCTCCGGGGCGGTCTCTGACCGTGGTTTTCCCTCCTGTCCGCGCAGCTGGTGAGTTCGGATGAAGGCCTCCAGCAGAAGCTGGCGGAGGCGATCCTCCGAGAGAAGAAGAACTTCAAGATCAATATGTGAGTGGTGGGGAAGGGGGATGCGTCACCTGCTGCTCCGGCCGCAGGCCCGTAACGGGATCGTTCGCGGGTCCTCTGTCACCTTCTCCGAGAGATGGAGCCAAAGCAGCGTTTGTGATGCGAAGTCACGAAAAGTTTCCGCTTAAGAAATACGCGCACGGGAATTGCTTATAAATGCAGGTTCTACCCAAGTGGCGGTGGTTGGGAACTGCGGGGTGTTCGTCGCAAAGAGAGAACTTGCTCTTAACGCTAGAGTGTGCTGCTGCGCGGATGTGGCAGGCGTCTGGAGCAGGCGAACAGCTCTGTCTGCAGGGCAGGCTGTTTGGGCACGGTTAGAGATGGGGGTGGAAATAATTCCCACGCTCAGCATGTTCGCTATGCGTGTACTATTGCCCTTTGGATGTTGCACAGATGCTTGATTACTAAATTGCAAGGGTATGAGAGGAGCACAGATACTTTTTTTTTTTTTCCTTCTGGGAGACAGGCATATACAGGAATTAAACATCCTGGGACAAAATAGGACAAGTACAATGCTTGCAACTACTTGAAACCAAACAAGTTTTCCTGAAAGAGGTCCATTACTTTTGGTGCTCTTCGTAGCCATTTTCTGTTTTGTATGCACGCACGTGCTTTTCCTCCTCGAGCTATTGATGCATTTGAAATATTAACTTTAACTGCGTGACAAGTCCTGTCTTGAAAGCTTGATTAACTAACTTTTTATGATATAATGTCCTTGACAGCTCTCTTACCAAGACCAAATGAGTTTAGTCAGCTCTTCAGAAGGTGTTTGTGTTATTTCACTGCTGTAATCCAAGGCTATGCAGTGAAGGCAAACCCGAGCTAATGCTCTACTAGCCAGTTAGAGCAACTGTACTTCTCTGATCATGGCATCTTGGGTGTTTGTGCTAGCTAATAGAAAATTAATCGCTCATTTTTCTATGCAAATCCTGCAGCCTCTCCTGAGCTGTGAACTGCCAGAATTAGATGGCTACTGGTATTACACCTGGAAAACTACCCAAAGGCATGGAAACTTATGCTCATGCTACAGAGCAAGATAAGGCCCTGTGCTACTATCACTAGGGAAGCAGAAGTCCATGACAGTTTTTTCTGACTGTGTTGCTTTGGGATTATAAACATTACAAAGAAATATGGTATCTTGTCTGGCAAGTCTACCTGCCAGGTACAGCTGTTGGGAGAATTGCAAGCCTGGGGTTTTTGTGTCTCTTACCACTAAGAGAAAAAAAAAAAAGCTTCTGCAGCGCATATCTGGAGGCTGTTGACGTCATCTAGTGATGTTGGTTTAAATATAGTAGAATTCCAAATCATGGAGGGTTTTTTGTTTGATTTTCCCAGACAATGAGATATGATACTTTCCTTTCACCACAGCTTCTCCCTAAATTTCACCTTTAATTTATAAGCTTGTTTGTGTTGCAATGTGTCTTTCAAGCATGCTTTGTTCATATCTTGTGTTAGTTTCGGAATGTTTTGTTAAATTGTGCCTTCTTTATTTATAGGAAACAAAACACCTTTATTTGGAGACTATAGACAAAACTACAAACTGCATATGATTAATGGAAGGGAATGTGTACTGTGGTCTGTGTCTGCTGAGGAAAACTATTAAGTCCTTAAGATTCAATTGCTAAAAGTAATATTCCCCAAGGAGATCAAAATCACTGTTTCTCTCTTGGATTGTGAGAGAGACTGAAATTCTGGGATTTTTGTTTGTCCAGTCTATTTTTCAGATGATCTTCCCAAAATATGGTGCTGATAATATTCTTCCCTGTGGAAGGCCCAGATATGCAGTACTGAAGTCTCTTTTTACTTGGTAGTGGGAAGAGAGACAAAAAATCCCCATCCTGTAATTCTTCTTCCAACAGCTGTATCAGCCGTGGTGGTATTGTGTAGGACACCTGACCTAACCTAGCAACTTCTGACACAGTGAAAGGGATAAAAAGAGGGGTAACGGTATAATAGAAGCTCTTTTGGAGTTATAACTTCCTCTATAAAGCTATACTAGTGATAAATTTCTGGTTTAAGATTTTGCAAATACAACACACCTTTCTCTAACATGAACACCTGAGAACATGTCACACCTTTTCTGTGTGAGGGTATGAGCAGTATCTCTGGAATGTAACAGGAAAGCACTGATGCATTTTAACTGAAACTTGGCAGCAAAATATACCAGTAAAGCATTTGGGTTCACTTTGTTAGAAAGGACTCTTCTTAACAATTAAATAAAATGACTGCCATACAAATCTGTGGGGAGAAAATGTTTCTGTGAGTCTTGTTATGCTCTAATAAGCTTCCCATTATAAACAACCTCGTCTAGCAAGTATCATTGTGGCTGTCAGCAACTATGAGTAGGCTTAAGAGAAGATCACTTAAAGATTCACAGTATCTCTTCAGTGCCCACATATTTAGTAATTAGTGGGCTTCCTGGTAACTTTCTACATGATGAACTGCAGTGGTTATGTGCTTGTGGTTAAGTGGATGCTGCCTTGCCAAGCTCTTTGGTTAAACTGACAAATTTTATTATCTTTCAGTCACCTTGCTACATCCCTCCCCTTACCTTCAGAGAGGGATCACCTTCGGCCCAGGATAGACATGATTGTGTTTATGATTGACATCAAGAGCAAATACAGGTAAAAGAAGGGCAAAAATATGAGAGGGGAAATGGATATTCTTTCTTAGATTGATGGCTAATTCTACATTTTTATTGTCGGAATTGCTGCATAGTGGATTTCAAACCCGAGCCTTGCTGTGGCAGAACAGCTCAGTAATATATACTCAGTAATATATATTGCCTCCAGCAATAGATTAGGACTGAACTGCTCTGTCCAATAACATGCCTGTTGTGCACTAAGCTGCCATAGCAGAGAAGGCAGAATTTATTCCTGGATCCAGATATGGGGTGATATGAACGGAGCTTTGGAAAGACACTGTCTGTAAAATTAGATGGAAATGACTATGTGCTGTTAAGCTCTGTAATATGCAGATGGCTGATGTGCGCTGGGCAGTGCTACCTAATAACCACCCAGTTGCTGCGTCTGTGTTCTCAATTCACTGATACTGCTGGTCAAGTGGGATCAGCACTATGGATATCTCTAGGCAAAAGAGAAAGGTCTGCAGGGATTGATCCCTTTTCTCTCATCTTGTGCTCATCTTTGTAGAAATGATATTTGTGTCCCCAGGCCATAAGTAAAGACTTGCTAAGGCACAAAAGTCAGCATTTTATTACTTACTTAACTTGTGACTGATGATCCTGGGCTCTCATTTACCAAAAATGACAGGCCCAGCTGCATACTTACAGCACAGATGGTGCTGCAGAAATGTGTGGGCTAGCTCTTCTGAAAGAGCCGAAGTAGCGCTGAAGTCTCATTGGATGTTAATGAATTCGGATGCTTGGTGTCTGGAAGTTATGGAGGACACCGTTCAAACTAAGTCCTAACTGTTGAGTCTTGAGTAGAAAGCATAAGTTATGGATTATTAAACAGCTGTGGGTATTAGAGGTCTCTGATGCCCTGCTTTTAGCATAGAGCATAACTCTACCAGCTCATAGATCAGCAGATGTTAACATCATTGGTTTTCCAATTGTGCTTCTGAAAGTTATTCCCTTTGTCCTTATGCTGCATTGGTTTTACCTCCCTGTCCAACTGGATTATCTGCGCTTTTCTGACAGCTTGAAGAATGTTGAAGCTTCCCTAGCTTATGTGGATGCCAGCTTCTTCTTGGGGAAAGTATGCTTTCTTGTCACTGGCGGTATGTATGGCATCTGCCCTCTTCCTCCTCTCCGAGCAGCACAACTCACTGTTGCTTTCCTTAAAACAAGGCAGTGACTTAACTTGAAACAAACCAAAGGAAACCAGCAGCTTTGTCGAAAGCTTTGATTAAATTGTATCTGAACTCATCTGCCTTTTTTATTCTTTTCTTAGAAGAGAAGAGAACCTTCTTCCATGCTTCTCTTCTCTCATGCTCACTTGCTCTCTCCCTTTTGTTTTTGCCAGTCACGTGTCTCTTCTGTCCCTAATCCCTGAATATGATTTGTGTTATTGATTTTTATTTTTTTCCTGTGGCAGTGCCCAAGTCTGTTCTATCTGCTCTTGCAGATCTGACTTAATAATAATCTTAATGAGCAGTGAGGAGCATATGATACTGTGGTAATAAAATGTATCTAAATGGATGAGCTACTAAACTATTAAGTATAGTTTTAATACAAGACTGGTATCCCTGCTGTGTACTGTCTGGCTCTGTTGTGCCTCTCATCTTTCTCTCTCTCTCTCTCCCTCTTTTTCTCTCTCCTGCAGAGAGGGTGTTTTCCTGCATACCCTCCCTACTTCAGCTCTGAGGAGCTGGAGGGGCCAGGCCATACTGCTCAGTGTTGGAACAGAGGTGCTGTGTCCCTGGAATTTGGGGGTCAGGAGGCCCAATTCTGGGGTGAAGAGTCTTAGCACTGTCTTGTGCTATGGCTCTCCTGATAGAGTGAATTCCTCGGAGACATGACCACACTGTGATACCACGAGCCAGGAGAGCTTCTGATTAACGAGTGGAAGATTCTGCCTGTGCTAAGTGTGCTGATCTCATATCCAAAATGTTAGTGTTACAGTACTCAGTAATGTGGCGGTACTATTCCTGCTGTCAGTATTATGAAAGACTTCTGTGCTAATTCTGTTGTGAATCTTGTACCATTCTGTTTGTACTGCTCACTGTTGCCTTACCTTCTACGGTGCTCTCAAAATTACCTCTGGATCATTTTGTGGATGTGGAATTTCCTGGTACTTTTCTTCACTGAATGTTGATTATAGGGCTTGTAATGTGGGAAAACTTTTTCTGTAGTTGGCAGGGTGAATTGCTGCAGCATAGAGATGAGTGCCATCTGGAAACTGGGAGAAATCTACTGCAGTCCTGTGCTATTCTGTGAGCTGGAGGTAAGGTGCTTGTTTGGTGTCTGAAGGGATTTGTGAATTCCACTGCTTTCTGATCATCAGAGAGGAACATCATTACATTAGCAATAACTATATGTACGTACGCTGCTGTCTGGCGTGAGTGTCAGAGGCCAGACTCTTTCTACAAGAATAGTAGAGGTACAGGGGTCTGACTGTTCTTGAAATAAGTCTTCTAGTTTACCTGCTCCTTCCTGCACTACTTCAAAGCCTCAGGAAGCCAAGTCTAAATTAACAAAGACTTCTCTGATATGCAAAGCCTTGGTACACTTGTTCCTTGAGGCATTTTCTCTTCCTGGGAGCCCCTGAGCTGTTATTTGCCATGTGACTCTCTTGCCCACGTAATGCTTCCTGTTAGCCAGGCTTTGTTGCTTCACAGACTGTTTTGCCATCTGATATGCCACTCTTTCCAATTACCTGCTTGGTCTGAAAAGCTGGAGGGAGAGTTTGGCATTCAGCGGTAGCACACTTTTCCGTGTACTCACCATTCCACCCTCAGAGACTGCTTCCTTACCAGCAGGTAGTATCTGTGCCTTTGGCAAGCCCTTCAGGGTTTTCAGCTGACAACGCTGTACCTCCCTTAACGTTAGGGGAGTAAATGGGCCTGGCTGGGGTTTTCTGTAGCTAGCTACTCTGAAGCATACTTAATGCTGGCTTCAGTTCTTTCTTTTATCACAGCTTAGCACTGCTTTTCTGTTGATAAAATAATTTCTCCATTTTGTTTCCAGATGGAAGGGATAAGAGTTGCCACTGCTCAGCGACTTCTCCGGATGTTACAGATCTGTGCCGGTCACATACCGGGAGTTTCTGCCTTGTCCTTTGGCTCGCTGATGAGGACCTCTGCTAATGATTAGCTTCTTGTGAGAATTTAGCCACATTCATCAGTTTTATCACTTCAGGCATTCAAGCTGCTGTAGTTGGAATCACATTGGGAAGCTCTTTTGCCTGACTGGTCATGACCACTCATCCAGAGCTGTTCTTAGTTGCTGATCTCTCAAGAAAAGCTTGATTCCTCTTCAGCGGTAACATATAGGTGCTGGGGAGGAAGGGCAGTTTGAATATACGTTATTGCGTCTGAATCCCATTTCATGACCACATTTGAGTTTCGCCCGCTTTGCCGGTGGCCGGGAGCCATGTGTTTTACTGAGAGATCAGAACAGGCCACTACCCCAAATGCTGCGTGTCATGGTTGAGTATCTTAGTTTCAGTGTCCCCAAAGTACTAGAGCAGAGGCAGCAGGCTCCTGCTTCCTTTCAGTTGAAATGTAGCACCTTGGACTAACGTGAAACCTTGTTGCCAGGTTTTGTCTCCCTGCCAAGAGAATAAATGGGGAAGGAAGGCAGGCTGTCCTGCAGCTTCTACATAGACTGCAATTGGCAGTTAATGATCCAGCTGTGTGAGCATCTGCCCAGTGAAGGGCTCAGTATTTCCATGCCTGATACCTAACTGGGGAGGAAGGGACTAAAGAAGACAATCCAGCACTCTAGCTTTCTTTTAGATATTAAAAAAAAAAAAAGGCTCTGTCTCTCAAGGCCACGATAACAAGCAACCCTGATCTATCAAGCGCAAGATAACCCTAGCAACGCAGCCTCCGGGGCCGACCAGAGATGAAACACAGGAGACTGGACTACAGCAACATAAAAAAATCCCCACATTGTCTCTTGCAAGTTGGTCATGCTGTGTGTAATCCCTTAACTAACAGGTTCTTACCAGCAATAATTCATGCCTTATTCTTACTGCAAGTCAGTAGTGTGTTTTGGGGTTATAAGTTAATAAAATGTATAATATTTAATAATTAGTTGTACGCTCTTTGCGCGGCACAGGCTCTAAAACCTATGAACGCTTGCCCCAGTTTGCCCTGGCAGTGAGGCTGGTCCTTGCTGGCTGTTTGAACATCCAGGTAGCTGGCGGGCTGCAGTCACGGTTTCAGCCACGTGGTGGTGGCAAAAGCTTTCCAAATACAATCCTTCCTGCACAATGAGTTGAGCCACCTTCCAGAATAGGGTGATTGTTGAAACGCTGGGATGTTTCTTACCCAGAATTGCATGCCAGGTAGAAATGAAGCCTAGAGAGAATGTGTTAAGCTACCCTCTGGTTTAATTTATTTAATCCCTAATAGTTTGCTCTAATGTTCCTAGGTGCAGAGCTCTAGCTGCGTGTGCTGTTTCGCTTAGCTTGTTTCTGACATCTGTCTGTGAGCAGGAAAAAGCAGAAAGCAGCACTGCAGGCTTAATCAGCTGTGAGTGTTGGCAGTCCTTGCAAAGACAGCTCAGCAAGGCACAAAGCCTGTATCCTTGCTCAGAGGACACACAAATCCTAGCTCCAGTTGTATTGTTGCTGGCAGGGGAGGGCTAGGTTGTTTGTCAGCTGGAACAAAAGGAGCTAAACCATTCAGCTGTGTTATGGTCCCCAAAAGGGCTGGACTCTGGCTAAAACCCAAAGGGGAAAGACACGTGCAAACTCTCGTGGCCGTGTAAGAAGGATTGGCAGCTTAATGGGCATGCCCTACTTTCAGCTAGCTTTGTGATCCTGAAGGTACTAGCCAGGACTTTGCCACCGGAGAGGGACAATCATACTGAGAAACAAGTTTCTCTGTTGGTTATGCTGTCTCAGCCTCGGTCTCACTTTGGGTCCCTCAAAATAAATGAGACCATGGTTTAGAATAGACTGGTTTCGATTTGCTCTTGATGTGCAGGTGCAGTTTGGGGGAGGGAAGTAAAGGCTGCAGCATGAAATGAGCCATTCTTTCGTGTCCTCCGCAACTGCTGTAAGGTAAGGAGACTCTTCCACCTCCTAGGTCACTCTCCGCTTGCCTCCAATAACTATTGGACTTGGGTAAAATCCCTTCGGCCTCAAGAGTAATTTCACTGTGCTTTCTTAACTGGTGAAAACGAAACTTTCTTTGGTTCACCCAGAATGCTTTGTAGCAACCCACACGTGCTACTGTCCATTCCTGCACCTTCAAACAGAGGGTTTTTTTCCACTGTTATGTTTCACATGTGGTATTTCTTTCCTTCTACTACTTTCAAAGAAGAAAGATGCTGTTTGTACTTCCTACAGGTGGCCGAATCCCAGCTGGTACAAAATAAAATCTAGTTCCTTAAGAGCAGCATCTCGTTTCACCTTGGGGCAAATATTTTTCTTACTCTTAGGAAAAAGTCTTTACTAGAACTGGCAGGGGAAGTGGAGCGTATCTAAGAATATGACACTGTGTCTCAGGTCCATCATGTTTTACAACCAAAAGTAGTTGGGACACATCTACATCTACAGCTACAGCTTCAACTATGTAAATACCTCTAGGAACTGTCAGCTATTAGTTTAGACAAGCCATAACACTGCCCCTACCAGAGAAGACGAGGCAGCTGAGGATCTCTTTCATCTGGATGGAGTAGCCAGGGCTAATGTTTGATAAAGGTCTTGTGTAAGTAGTAGTTGGATTGGGATCAGAAGCATGGAAGGCCTGAAGCTGAATTAAGGCTAGTGACTCAGGTTCTGTTGTGTTTAAACATCATGCAGGAGCTTGCCAAGCTGGCTGAAATCTAAACTAACAAATATTTTGGAGTCACTTGCTTTCTCTTCCTCTCTCTCTTGCCTCAGTTCCCTATCCCTGTGGAGATTTACAAAGAGAAATCCCCCTCTCTGTGGCAAAAGTACCCGTGAGCATTGCTGGTTTGACTGTTTCAGTTTGTGGATGTGTTTTTGTTTGTCAGCTGTGTCAGCAAAACTAGTGTAAAAGCAGTTTAGTTAGTATAGAAGACCTTGCACTAGTTGCACTGGTGTAGGCTTCGGTCATGCAGTGTCTTTTTTTTGGGGGGGGTGGGGGGGGACTGAATGGGGCTGTAATAGGGTCTCTTCTGTTATGGCAGGTTGAACCACAGGATTTTGCCTTCAGTCACTTGAAAAAGATTTTGTATCCCCAGCCTGCTAGCCCAGCTGCTCACAGAGGTGCTCTGAGAGATTTCAGCGCCTATCAGCTTGGTTAGCATTAGCTGTTGGGATTACAGCTCTCTGATAGCCCAGGTTTTCCAATGGAAGTGGCAGTGGGTTTTTTTTTTTTCCTTTTTTTATTTTTGCCTTCTGCTGGCTTTGGCATGCTGGCAGTTAAATCAGACCAACTTTTAGGTGTGATAAGACATGATATGCTTGGTCTATACTAACAGGACACAGAGCTGGCATACTGATACAAGACCTATAGTAAGAGATCTTTCTGTCCTAGAACAAAGATCAGAGATAAATCCAGCCCTGGGGATTTATCTGTCCCTCCAGACCTTGAAACTGGTGGTAGAGCTTTAGATTCAAGGCCACCTCTAATATTTGCTTTGGGGACTGATTAAAACTGGATGACTCTGGTTGCCAAGACCTGTAGTTTGAAGGGGCTGACTGGGTTAGGTCAGCGGTGGTCACGCTGTAAAAGCTGCTTGGTAGCTGTCATCGTGACCACTGTCCACAGCAGCAGTGGATGAAGGACTCCTCTGCTCTGCCACCTGGAGCTGACCTGGCAGAGGTACCTGCTCTGCTGGCAAAAGCAAGGGAGACTCATTCTTCTGTGGGGTTTTTAAACTTGATTTTGCAGGAGCACTGGGCTTTGGCCAGATTCCAGCTGCTCCATTCTGCTGGCCCAGATCCCCTGGCAGCCTCCTCTGCATGCTGAGTGTTCTCCACTTCCCACCCTAAGCTGGTGTGCAGTGTTGCTGTGGGCTGCTGAACAACTGCTGCTTTCCATTCAGTGACCAGCTGTCCTTCACTGGTGGGGAAAAGTGATTTATATGCAAGAGAAAGCAATAGCTGGCACAGCCCAGAGCTGAGAGCCAGAAACGCTGGGCTCGTTTCGCCTCTTTGGCTGATTTCTTGCATGACTCTGGGCACGTGTGTTAAAATTCACTGTGCCCCACTTGCTCTGCCTCTACAGCAAGAGCTGCCTCTGCTGGAAGGGTGTGATAAGGGCAAATTGACGTTGCGTTGGGGTCACAAATCTGGAATTGGATGGAAACATTCAGAAGAAACCATTTTATCCAGATTTTTACTGAAGTTCTGGGGGTGGAGGGTTTGGTGGGACCTGCCTGACCCTGAGATCGGCTGTATTTTGTGCCGCTTACCCACCTGCCTCTGCCACAGGGAGGCTGCCTGAAACTGGGCTGCGATCCTTTTCGTAGGGCGTTGCGGCATGGCTGGGTTTTGTTGCGAACTGGAACAAAACCACCCTCTGAAACGCCGAAATTCCCCATGCAGTTCAATTATCCTTGAATTGGCCAGTGGGAGAAATCAAAGTCTCTGGATCTCTTCCTCGCTGTTAAATATTAATATGGCGCGGCGATGCTCGGCAGGATGGCATCCCCTCGGGTCGGCACTGCGCAGGAGGGGCCATCTTGGCTGTGAAGAACCGGTGCACGCAAGAGGTTGGGCGCAGGGGACTCTGGAGTGATGTGACGTGCTCAGACTCCTCGGCAGCTGAGCAGCGTGGGCTCCCAGCCCGTGCTGGGCCACGTTTCCCTTGCCACGGGCTCCTTCTGTTGGAGCTGACGCATGCCACAATGCTGACATCCCTTGTCCCCCTCAAGCTCGCCGTGCGGTGGGGCATTCTGTGAGGAGCCAGGAAAGGAGACATGCCCGTCCCCCCGCCCCGCCACCTCCTTCGCGGAGGGAAGTCAGCAGCGTGTGACAGAGAGCCCGTGTTTTACATACGCACAGGCTGCCTCACCACCACCGGCCCAGGTGCAGCTGCGGGCTGGGTGCGAGAGCCCCGGGGATTCTGCATGTCACGGGAAGGAGCACCGAGGTGGGGTGAGGACAAAAACAAAGAGAGAAGCCACCTCCCCTTGGGAAACCTGTCCCCATTGCACAGGGGCTGCTCTCTCCTTCCAATCCTGCCACCCTCTCTGCACTACAGCCAGCTGCGCCAGGGCCAGCCGAAGCACCCGTGCTCTAGAGCGGTCTGCACGCAGGAGCGAGGCAGAGGCAGGCTGGCCTAAAAAGCCCAGCTAGTGCTAAACACACTAAGCAGGCTTCCCCCATTTTCTGGCAGTGTGGAGTATTTTCCTTTCCTGCCTTCTCATGGAAGCTCTCCGGTCCCACCGTGTGCCCACCCTGCAGTGACAGGATGCTGTGCTGTGCTGCAGCTGGGCCTGCCTTGCTCCTGCCCTGCTGGCTATGTCATCGTAGCGCTCGGGTTGGTGAAACACCTCAGGTGTTTGCTGAGGGTCGGCAATCCTTGAGGCACTATTGCTGTCTGTGCCGGTCGGCTCAAAGCTCTCCTGAACCTCTGTGCTGGCCGCTCTCCTAGGTTTGACAGCAGCGTTGGCGTTGCCCCAGTGCGAATATTCCTCCCCCCCCTGCCCCCCCAAACTGCTATGTTTCTTTTCCTTGCTCTTCCAGAGATGACAGATATGAAGCCAGGGCTGCGTTTGACTCAGCTCAGTATGTAACAACCTGTGGCTTGTGCTGCAGAGGAGCACCTCTCTTCAAAGTGATGTGCCAGCATCAACTAGTTAATCCCCACTCCCCCCCTCCGTGGGACCGAGGGGTGACTCAGTGCCTCGTGCTGTTATGCCGAGCAGGAGAGGATCAAAGGTATTGGAGCTGGGGAAGCCCCGGGATAGCGCAGTGTCGCTCTGTGCCCATACACTGGGCACCTGTAAAGGGTCAGTCTTGCACGCTTGTCTCCAGGGCTCCTTTTTAGCCACGCAGAGGGCTGAAAGCTCTGCTACCTTGGAGATGGGGCTGGAGCTGCCTGCACCTTGGTCTGAGGGAGTGTTTTTACTACCTGCCGTTCCCTTTTGATCTTTTCTGTCCTGTTGCTCCTTTGTTATAACCTGATTTGGCCATCCTGAGCAATTCTCCCTCCTGTTCTCACCTTCATGCCTCCCTGGCATCCCCATGTGTGTGTGCCCGGGTGAAAGGCAGGGGCAGGGAGGCTTAGGCACCATGGAAATAGAGCTGTGGTGGTGGTGGTGCAAGTCCCTGTTGGGCTTCGTGACCCTTGGCGAGCTACACGCCAGGCTGTGCTGGCGTGACGACTCTGAAGAAGTGCAAACAAACCCCAATACCTGGCCTTGGCCTGCCCTGGCATCCATCATGCTGCTGCGTGAGCTCATCCTGGGGAAGGGAAGGGGAGTTGCTTGCGCGTAGATATTGCGTAATACTGACCTAGTTTGAACACAAGTTTGTGGGCTGGGAAGTGTTTGCCCAGCCTGCGGGGAAGAGAAAACCCCTCCGGGGTGAGGGCTGCTGCACCACGTCCTCTGCTCTGTGATACGAAGGAGATGAAATGTGAAGTGTGTGCTTTCTCCAGAACCTGCCTCTTCCCTCTTGCCCAGGTTGCACGTGGAGCATCACCTGCGTGAGTCCCCTCTGTGTGTGCATGAGCCGTGGTTCGACTGAGCTCAGCCACTGCATGGGACTAATATGTAGTGATGGTGTCCTATAAATTATATAGTCGGTATGTTCGCCATCTGCTCTGCGCTGAAAGCTGAGTGTGATTGAGACCTTCCCCCCTTCCCAAAGCTTGACTCTCTTACCAAGCTTGAAATGTGTGCGGATCTCCTGTAAGTGGTTCTGATTGAATCAGGTAAAGAGGGAATTTTTTAAGCAGGCTGCAATGTTCCTTGCACCCGAAGTGAGAGCTGAAGCATAGGCCAGCATCCTATTACTATGAGACTATGAGTAAAAAGCAAGTCTGATTTCATGCTAATTAGGTTCTAAAGGGAGTGAATCTTGATTGCAGTGGTCATATCAAAGAATCAAAATAGTAATGCAAAAAGCAAAGGAAACCCCAAAGTGATTCATATGAGAAGGGGAAATAAAGACAGTCATGGAGGAAGGAGTTTGAGGGGGACTGAATTGCTCTGCTGCCCAAAAGCAGAGGGGATTTGAATCAGATTATCCTCATTAGATGTCCCTTTAAAGCATCATCAAGCCAAATGAATGGTCCGGGGGAGAGCTTGCAGGCACGGTGTCTGTAATTATCACCAGGGATTTACAGTCCTAGTTATCTCGCTTAGAGACAAGATTATTAGGGGGTATAAAGCTGTATCTGCCCTCAGACTCTAATGTGCATTTTTAGGCTGGGTGATGGGAGATGCTATGTTGCCGCACGGTCCCTTGGAAGCCTGCCTGCATCCTCTGGTGGTCCAGCCCTCCGCAGCGCTGTGGGTGCAGCGGGGAGGGGGAAGGCAAGGGTGAGCCAGGGAGCTGTGCTGGCCAGGAGATGCTCTTTGGGGCGGACGGGCAGCCTCCCTGGTGGACTGTGGCAGAGGGCAGGACCTCGCTGGTGGGTGCTCTCACTGCGACAGGAAATGGGGAAAGGGATCTTGGAAGGGAGATTACGTCCACCTGCCTCAGCAGTACTGCTCACCACCCCCAGCATCTCCCTTCCTTTGGCAGCCGGTGCAACTTGTCCTTCTTCCAGCCAGAGTCCCCAAGGGCCCAGAAGTCAGTGGGGCTGTTAGGGGGAATCCCCTGCGAGCTGTGGGGAGGACACTCTCCCTTTGAAAGGGAATTTATGGACTTTGCCCACAGATCCCTTGCAGACCTGGGGGTGAGCACAGCACAGGGCTGCTGCCAGTCCCTCTCCACCTCCCCCGCTCTGCCCTTCCCCTCCTTCCCCACCCAATGCATCACTCCCCTGTTGCTTCTCCAGGCTTTGGCAGGATGGCTGAGGCATCGTGCCCAGATGCCGGCCAGGAGAGGAGGGACGTGAGCCACATCCTCATGTCAGCTCTCTCCTACATCACATCCTTAACACGGCCATTGAAATTCATAATGTTATTCTGCATTTAAGCCGACCTTTTTACACCCAGACGGTACCCAAAGGTTTGTGAGAAGCCGGAGAATGGCACGGAGATACTGGCAAGCGTGGCAATGCCACCACAGACTAATGAAATGCTGTCAGCACAGAGGTGCTTCGGCTGGAGAGGGAGGAGAGCTGTCAGCTGGAGCCTCGCAGCCAACAGCGTGGCGGTGACGAGCTCACTGCCGGAGGCAGCCGGCTGGCCGCAGGGCCCGCTTCGGCTCAGCGGAAATGCGCTTCCTTGCTTCTCATCCCGGATTGGGGCTGCACTCATGTCCAAACACGTGCCGCTCGTTCCTCCTGCAGTACTGCAGTCCCTCTCAATGCTCCGGGGCTGAGACCAACTTGAGTTTGGCATCTGACCGGCCAAGCAGCCTGCAGTCAAAATCCCTGTACTCCCTCGGTTCAGCTGCTCGTGGGGCATCGTCCGGCGGTGGCAAACAAACAGAGCTCTCCGGGGTGGGGGTGAGGGAGGCTGGCCTTGCACCCACTGCCACTGCCCCGGGCCTAGGGTGGTGGGAGCCTGCAGGGCAGCCACAAAAGCCAGTTCAGTGACCCACAAAAGCCGGTTTGGGGACTCGTTTCTGGAGCAGTGGTTAGTACTGGAAACCACGCAGGTTCCTGTACCTTTACTCCTGCTCAGACTGCTGCAAACTGCAGGTACCACAGGAGTTTTGGGAGGTTTTTTTGGTGCTTTCTGTTCTCTGTTTGAGCTGTGCCTTAAGTTATCCGGGCACGCTGCTGGATTTTAGCACCTCCGTTGGGATGGCTCCCGCGGCCAGTGCTGAGGAGCGTGACTGCGGAGCGGCCCTGCTGGGGCTGGGCTGCAGTCCTGGGGGGCGATGGGGTGTTATTTGTGGTGGTTGGATGGCAGGCAGCAGAGTAAATTGCAACAAATGAGCGCAAACAGGACAAACATAATTTCTTCTGTGTTGAAACCGCTTGTAAGCACCTTCCTATTTTCTCACGTTGCCTTCTTGTTCAAATGTATTCACCAAACCATTCCCGTGCGTAAGCAGGAGCCGCAGCTCTCCTGCGAGCAGTTTGTTGTAACGAAGCGCTATGCAAAATGCAATCGGGACTGCTTAGTTTAGCTTTGACTTCCAGGCTGACCCAACCAGTTTCCTGTCCCTTGCTGCTGGAACAAGCTGCAAAGGGTGGGGGCTCAAAGGGAGACAGCCCCTTTCCTTCGGCGAGCTTTGATGTTTGGCTCTGGAGTTGTCTGCTGGAGACCCCTGTGCCTGACAGCGCAGCGGTGGGGCTCCCCGCTGCAAATGCCGGGGAGGTTTCTGCGCTCAGGCTGGCATGCCAAGGAGGTTTCTGCCCTGGCGTACACGTGCCTGAACCAGCCGAACCCACCTGCTTGGAGGTTTGTAGCGTGACGGTGCATCGCCCTCAGCCATTTGTTTCTGTTTCGGTGCTGGAGGTGCTGCCCGACCCTGCCGGGGCACATGAATGCTCCCTAACCAGCCGCAGGTGAAGCTGGGGGGGCACTTGGCCTCCCACCACCCACCCAAGGGGGTCAGCAGGAGCTCCTGCCCATCCTTAGGGTGGGGATGGAGGCAGCATTCCTGCCGCAGGCAGAGCGGGCAGGGGGATTTGCTTGTGGGGACGTCCAGGCAGAAGACCCAGGCTCAGCTAATGGTGGGGCTCATGACATGGGGGTTGTGAGAGCTCAGACAGCATCTGGGGACCCAAGCCTCACCAGAGTCCCACCACACTCTGCAGAGCAGCCAGAGCAGCCAGCACACTGGCTGGAAACACTCGTCGCTCCCCCTCCCGCCTGTTCCTGGCAGGGGAGGCCAAGGGCTCGGCTCCCCCAGGGCAGGATCGGGGAGGGGGAGGTTCCCCCATGTCCTCAGTGCGGCTGTGTCCCTCTTGGGCTCTCCAGAGCATGGAGGGAGAATGGGCAGAGGGAGCTTGAGCACTGGCAGTGCCAACCCACTGCCCTCCCTCCGCAACCCTGGAGGAGCCTTCAAAGGGCAGCCCACTGGGTGCTCAGCATCACCCCTGGAAGGTCCAAGTCCCCTTGCAGAGGGAGCCAGGGACACCTGCTCGTTTTTCCTTAACCTCACGGAGAAGCACAGCTCCAGGGGCTTTTAAACAAGAAGGGGAGGCGACAAACCATGTTCAGCAGAGCCGGTGCCACGGGGCACTGCCCCACGCCAACTCCCCATGCAGGTGGCTCAGCAGTGCCACAGAAATCCTTGGTAAGAAGAAGAGCGGCCTCGATGGAGAGGTCTGGGTTTAGGCTGTTGGTGAATCTCTTGAAGCCTACATCTTCCCCCCTTATTCCTAAAATCTTCCCAGATTTTGTCCCTGAGTCTGGCTGGCATTGAGAAGGCAGAGCAAAAGGGGAGCTGGGCAGTGCTGGGGCATCCCAGCAGATTCCAAGGAGGAGGTTTGTGCTGGAGCCCTGAGAAACCAGCTCCCGAGAGCCATAGTGGGACCTTTCAGGACGGGGTGCTTCCTACCAGCTGGCGCAGAGGAGCTGGGAAGGGATTCAGGGTGAGGTGCCAAACATGCTTTGGAGGTTGGCTCCAACCAAAGCTTTCCAGCAGCACCATCTGGATGCAGGGCAGATGTTGGGCTGTGCCAAGGCGTACCCGGGGCATTGGGTGCGTCCTGTCAGAGGTTTGTCCTAAGGTGACTGGGTCTGCTTGATAAACACCTCGCGGCTTCTCTGATTGACAAGCCTTTGGGCTTCCGGTGCACATGAGCACAAGGTGAACTTTCGGTGGATATTTTCTGCTACAGGCGGTTCTGCAAGCGTGTGCGTGAGTCACTTCACCCACCCCTGACACCAGAGGAACCGCTCGCACGAGTCCGGTCGCTCATGTGTGCACCAGCACTCGCAGGACGTTGACGTCCCTCCCCACTCCTGGGGTCACCAGCGCTGCCCCGTCCCTTGCTGAGCTCTCCGTGGAGATCTCACCAGCCAACGTCGGCTGAAGCTGGCCCTCCCAGTGCGTGGTTGGACCAAACAGCACTGGAAATCGAGCTCTCCGACTCCAGGATTAAGACATAATTTTTAAATAGCTCGTTTGATATCTTTGCTGGTTTATTTGTTTAATAAAAGCTATTAGTTAGCCGGAGTCCCAGGCTCCTGGGGCTTTCATTTCTCTGCAGAGGAGATAAGAAAAGCACATTTCCTTATCCAGTGAGTCATTTTTTCTGCTCTTTAATTATGCATTTGTGCTATTATCAAGCATATTCAGCTCTTAGATGCAAACAGTTCAAACTACTCACCAAGCTTTAAATTTTACTGCTCCAAAACCAATCAACAGCTGTTACGAAGGGCAGGGGAGGCAAAGATGGGGGAGATGAAGAGGGGGACAGCCGATCCCTGGAGCCATCCGGGCAGCCTGGGCCACGCTGGTGAGCAGGCACACGTGTGAGTGCCGCTGGGGAAGTCAGCGGTGATTTTCTCCATGAGTAAGTGTTATCATGGGTAAATTCAAACATCTTTTTCTTGGGCTAGGAGGAAGCAGATGGGCTGGGAAGAGAGCATGAAAAAGCTGTAGAGGGGGGTAAAGACGGCTTAGAAAATGGGAGACAATAGGGTAAGATCAATCGTGGCGATGAGGCTGCAACATCCTTCCACGTAACAGGACCTGGGAGCATTTTATTTCCAGGAGGAGATCACGGCTGCTGTCCCTGGGGTCCCCGCCACGCATTCGCAGCTTCAGGTTTTCACTCCAGGCACCGAAACAGGAGCCATCGGCTCCTGAGCTCTATTGTGAACCTCGCCCTCTGTGTCAAAAGCAACACGTAGGTACTTCATGTTGTTCGGGCTTTCCCTGGTGCGTATATTTGACTGGAGGGGTCACAGAGTTAATCTGTAAGCGTGGTACAGCAGATGCCAGGACCCATTTCCCCCTCCGGTGTTAAGCTAAGCAAGGAGGGGAGGGAGAGGGACAGGGTGACAGTGCTACAGCGGGACCCACGGGAATAGGGGCTGGGGGTCACCGAGAGGCGGCTGACAAAGGGGAAGAACAGCGGGTGGATTTCAGGGGGGAGGGGTCAGGGGGATGATGGAGGAGCATCCCTCTTGGGGAAAGGAGACCAGCGGGGTGGAAATACCCTGGGGCAAGAGGAACAGCAAAGCCTTTGGAGCAGGGAGCTGTTTGAGGGGCAGGTGTCCTGACAGAGCACTGGCTGTTTTGTGGGGGTCCTTTGCCTCCATGCACAGCTCCAGAACCACCAGCCCACAAGGCAAGACATTTTCTGCTCCCTAGTCCCTACGCTTACCCTTCTCCGAGCTGCCTGCCAGGGACAGCGAGCGGTCTGGGTGCCCTCTTCTCCCAGGGCTCTCCGCTGTGGAGCTCAGATGTGGCCTGCAGCGAGCCTGAGCTTTTCTTCTCACCCCTCAGCCCTCCTGGCTGCAGCTTTCTGACCCCCTGGAGATGCTCCCAGTGCACCCTGCTGCTGGATGCTCGCCCCTCCTGCTCCTGTGCGTGCACCACAGCCCTGCTCCTCGCCTAGGGCGTGCAAGAGGCAGGGAGCCAGGTGAGGTGGGATATGGAGAGATGTCCTCCCCCGGCAGGTACCTGCACAGGGGTGAGCGCAGCCTGTTCAGCGCAAGCGTCGAGGCAGAGGGTGCTGAGCTGGCCGTGCCACTCATGACTTCGGAGCTAGGGGCCGTGCCGAGAGAGAGGGAAGTGCTTGACGTGCCCCCGCTCGCTTGGGGAGTTTTACTTTGACTAAGACAGAGGGGGAATAACTGAGTCACAGGCACAGGAATGGCGTCTGGGCTCTTGCGGCTCATCAGAGGAGCCTGCAGCCCCCTGGGCTTGGCACAGCCGTCCCCGCTGGCACTGCACAGCCAGGCAGGGCACTCCCCGGCAGCCAGGCGCGTGTGCATGTGTGCAAGGGGCGAGGGAGCGAGCGGCTGGGCATGCTGGCTGGAAAGGGAAGTGAAATCGCAGCAGGCGTGGAACCAGTGGGCAGCGACTGGTTTTGGTTGGGACTTTCACTCGTCCGGAGCCCCGCGGCACCCAGCGGGGAGGGCTGAGACGGTGCTGGGGCTGCTTCGGCACTGCCCTGGTGCAAGCCACCCTCCAGGTATGCTGCTGGCAGTGAGGGTGATGTCGTCGGGGTGCCAGGAGGGCCCTGCCATAGGGCAGCTCCTGCCCTGTGGGGCATGGGGTGCTGGAGAGCCATGCTTGGGCTGCGACCCAGTGTGGGGAGCTGGTGACTGCACCCCACCTGGGGCTTCAGGGAGTGGGGTGCAGAGGCTGTGGGCTCAGCTTGCCCAAAAGCCGTTGGAGAGGGGCAGGTACGTGCAGGGCCCAAGTCCTCTGGCCTGTCTCAGAGGAGCTCAGTTGCCTGTTGAGGACACCTGGTAGTCTGTCACCTCGAGCCAGAGCATCCTTCAGCTTTTCTCCTCCTCCCTTCCCAGCCTCAGTCCAGCACAGCAAGTGGCAGAGGCCTCGCTAGAAAGAGCCTAGAGGCTGCAAGGATGGGACTCCAACAGTAAAACCCTGTTAGGGGTCTCCTGGCCAGGGCAGGTGTCCTGCATTGCTTCCTTCAGCTGAGAGCAAGCCAGCAACTGTGGCTGGTCCCTTTCTTTCCTACAGGGTGAAGGAAAAGGGGACATGACTTTTGTTTGGTAAGGACATGACTTTTGTTTGGAGCCACCTGCAGCACTGAAATCCATCACTTATCCATTTCAGATCTTAAGCATCAGGCTTTGACCAATGGGTACTGGTGGCAGAAGGTTTCTCCTGCTCATGATCAGGAACACGTAAAACCATTAAGGGTTTATTTGGTCCCTTCCAAGGGTATGGGGACCGGACTTGCTTGGTCTGACCTGCTTTGCCCATGCCCTGAGCAGTTATTGAGCAGACCCAGATCTGAACTGCAGAGAACAAGACATGGTGCTGGGAGGGTCCTTGCCACGGGTCTACGTCTGGGATAGAGAGGGTGGAGAGAGCAAGGTGATAGAGACCACCATCATTGTAGGGATGGAGAACACACACCAGTTGGCCTGCCTGCACAACAATCACTAACAGACCACGTCCTGGGAGTAGTGGGAGCATTTAAAAGAGGAAACCTCAGTGCCCTTGCACTCTAATCTCCTTTGGTCCTTTTCTGCATTTTCCATCCAAGCTGGATCCATGGCCCTGGGATGGGCTCTTGTAAAGATCTGGGCACAGGCAAACCTGCTGTAGGCACTGGAGGATGCTGAGGGGGCTTTCTGCTGGCCAGCAAGGGAGGGTGTGGGCTGGGGGATGTGCCTGGGCTGGGGCACAGATGGGCTGGGGAAGAATAACAGCTGAGGAGGTGACACCATCGGGCTGGGGCACCATGCTGCTGGGCATAGTGTTCTGCACGGCTGGGGCACGCCAGGGGCCACAGGGATTTCAGAGGCATAATTTGGAGGAGGGGTAGCTTGAGGGTGTGTTGTACAAGCAGGCAGGGGTAGGGCTTGGGCGCTTGCTCTCCTCCTCCCCGATGAAGATCCGCCCCGGGGCAAGCGCAGCGATCGCAAGTCCCAAGGGAGACAACGCAGCTTGACAGACTGTATCTCCCTCTGCCCCGGGCCCCAGGGCACTGCGATTTCACACTTGGCAGCCCCTTCGCTGCCGTGCCATGCGGGAGCACGGCTCTCACTCCCACTCTGCCATGTCCTCATCAGGAAAAGCTGCTGCCGCCACCTCCTCCTGCCTCTCCTCTCAGTGCTTTGACCTCCTGACCAAGTCCTGTGTCAAGTGCTCCGACTTGTTCAAGGACAACACAAGTAAGAGGATGAGGGCATCCGGGGACCCAGTACCCTGGGGCTGGGCGGTGGCAGGGCAAAGGGGAATGGGAGCATCCTGGGGGTGGGCAGGTGGAGAGGACCTTCTCCTGGGCATGGTGATGGAGGTAGGGATGGAGGGCTGCCTTCATCTGGAGAAGGAGGAAGAGGGCAGCCAGTTGAGTGAAGGGACCGCGCTGCAGGGAGAAGAGGGATGATACAGCTTGGCACGGGGGGGGTCACAGCCTTCCCCAGAGATGACCGTAGGCGGAGTGGGACACCCTTATCTCCCACCACTCGGGAACGGCAGCGGGTGGGACGAGGGTCCCGCCAGGTCGGGGGACGGTGCATTACAGTTGGTGGGTGGGAGTGGTGAAGAGCCGCTCTCCCTCCCTGCCACTGTAGCCCCGAGGCTGGACGGACAGGTGGGTAACGCTGCTGCCCTCCTTCCCTCGCCCCAGCTCTCCCGCTCCTGACACTGCCGGCGTCTCACCCCACAGCAGAGCCCACCCATGTGGCGCCCACCTCCACCCTGGCACCCACCCTCCCCTCGATGGACCTGCCCAGCACCCTCCTGATCTTCGGGGTCCCGGCAGTGGTGGGACTCATCCTGGCTCTGGCTGCCCTCTGGGGCTTCCTGGCCTGCAAGGTGGGGAAGCAGAGGAGGAAGAGGAAGGCAGCAGACGAGGAGGCCAAAGGTAGGAGATCTCTTGCTCTCCCTGTCACAGTGTCCCGAGGCTCCCAGGGCAGATGGGATCACTTGCTGCCGGCTCCCCCGAGGCATGTCCTTGTTGAGACCAGCTCCTCCTCAACACGGGCTCCACGGGCATCCCGAGCCATTTTGGGGCAGCTGAGCCACTCCCTGAGTGACAGTGTCCCCTGGGAACCCATGCCTGCACCTGGCTCCCAGCACAACCCTGCTGAACTGTCCCTCCCTTTGCTGGGTCTCCCTGTGCCTTTGCTTTAAACACCCGCGGGCACCATCCCCTCTCCAGGGGGGACATGTACCAGCGACTTGCCTCTCCCTCTCCCATGGTAGCCAGAGGGCCATGGATGGAGCAGGGCTGTGGGGCAGACATCTGGGGATGGCTCCAGCGGGAGCCTCTCCCCATGGCACTGCAAATGGGGGTCCCATGTTGACCACCCAGCCTGGCATTGCTGTTTGGGATGCCCGGTGCCCTCCAATACGTGCCCCAAAGACCCCGATGGTGTTGGGACCAGCCTCATTGGTAGGACACCGGACCACCACACAGGGTCATCCCCAAGGCATCAAAAATAGGGCTGGGAGGCGAGGGATGGGGCTGAACCTTTCCTGGTGGGGTATTTCCGGGGGGGTGAGGCCACAGAAGCCCATGATGGCTCATCTTGATGGGGCATCAGCCGGGGGCCGGGCGGCCGTTTCCTCCCCTGGGGACCCCCACCTCGGTGCTGACTCAACCCTGGCCGCTCTTCTCAGAAATGGTCTCGCCTGGCTTCATCCCTCCCCATCCCCGGGCAGGGGGCATGGCTCCGTGGGATGCCGATGAGGGGGCCGCCCCAGGGGATGCTGGCACCCGCCACCGCCCCACTGCCCAGACAAGTGCCCTCAGGGGGCAGTGGGGCCAGGGGCAGCTGATCCTCATGACCCAGCTTGCCCACAAACCACTGGCGGTGCTGGCCGGGTGACTCAGACTGGGGGGGACACTACCTGGGGCCTTTCCACTAAACCAAGTGTGGCTGTGACAGCCCATGACGCACATACCCAGGAAAAATACCAAGAATGAAAGAGGGGGGGAGAAATCCAGTGGCAAGAGAGGTCCGGCCATGATGGAGAGCATCAGAGGCACCCCTTGGATACTCCCCTGCAACATGTCCCAGTGCCTGTCCCCCCCCGTCCCCCCAGGCTGCACCCCAGCAAGCCCACCACTGCAGCACTGGATGAGTGGAAAGCTGCAGAGGGCTCAGGGCTGGCGGCACACGCCTGCGTTCGAAGTGGGTAAACAAGTCTATTTTTAAGTGGGAGGCAGTCGGGGAGGGTGAACTGCCAAGGGCCGGGCTGCTCTGCTGCCGGCAGGGTTTAGTGAGAGGGCTCAAAGTGCAAGTGCGAGTTTCTGCCTTTCCCTATTGTTTTTTAGGGGGGAAAAAAACCCATTAGTTGTAAGCAGGAGGAGCTCTTGCAGGTTCCTCCTGCTCCAGCCCCATCTTCCCCTTCCGTGTGTCCCCGGGGATGTGACCCTGCCCCTGGGACCTGCCTGGCCCCACTTTTTGAGCCTTATAACCTCCTTTTCTTGTCCTCTGCCAGCAAATGTGGATGCCGCCAGCCCCCTGCCCAGCCTGGGTTGCCAGGACCCTGCCGCCTTGGCCCCAGCCCCATGCCCACATCTCAACGGAGGCCTGAAGATAATGGGGCCACCCGAGAAAGCTGGAGCGAAGCGGAGGCCATGCTGCCGGGGTGATGCCGACGGTGACATCATCCTGCTCTCCACTGTATACCCCCGGCATGAGGAGTGCAACCACAGCTTCCCACTGCCTGCCACCGAGCTGGGGGCCACAGCTCTGGTCACCACCAAAACCACCCAGAACTGCCCCAGTGAGGAGAGAGCCTGAGGGTGAGGGGAATGGGGCTGGACCACTCCGGCTGCTCCCTGTGGATGCTTAGAGCCCATCCCCGGGGTGGGCAAAGCCTTGCACGGATGTGAGCTGTCTGATGACTGGATTTTGCCTCGAGCAACATCAACCTTCTAGGATCACTGCCCTTTTCCACTTTCCCATTTGTACCGAGTCCCAAGTTGTGCCTGTAATGGCTGGAGGAAGCTGACGTGGATCACACCAAGTTATGGTGAACCGCCGACAGCTGCTGTGGCTGTGCTGTTGGGAGGAGGCAGAGGAGACGTGGCCGGTGAGGACGGAGCATGGCAGGGGCTGTTGTGCCAGGACAGGTTTGCTGCTGGCTGGGTGATTCGTGGGGACACAGGGCTGGAATAGCAGAAAGAGGGGGCGGGGAAGGAAGATGGAGAGGGAAGCAGGGAGTTACATTAGGACCAAATCCTACACTGCTGCCATTAGCTCGATTTTTGCTACTGACCTCAATAAAAGGAGGCTTGGGGCCATATGGAACAAGGCACATCCAGCATCTGCTCCATTCACAGTCCTGCCCTTCCCCGTCTTGTGCACGCTGTAGTATCTGGGTCTCTCCTCCCCCTGGGCACTCTCACGCAGTGGCAGGTGTCCACCAGTGGTCATGGGAACCCCCTCTGCAGCCAGGGGTGGTCATGGGAACCCCCTTCCATCCTCAGGGATGGGAAACAAGTCTGTCTTCCCAAGCAGGGAGGGAGAGAGGGAAGAGGGGAAAAAAATCTTTGGTCTGACCTACAATCATTGAAGTCAGGGAGGACCAGGGGCAGGCAACGGAGACTGCTGGTGTAGAGGAGCTCCGTGAGCTTGTCATTATGGCCCCAGACAACCGTCACTTCAGCTCACTGTGGCTGCAGAAATACCACATGTCACTTGGGATGACAGGGCTCCTGGTGATGGATGTTTCCACGCCGTGCAAAACCAGGCAGGGAGTGATGCGAGTGTAGGCGGGATGACTTAATTTATGTGAGTGTCTTCAAGGCTTTTCCTCTGTGCAAGAGCTGGCCGGTGTTGCTGGTCCCAGGCACTTCTCTGTAGATGGTCTTGTTCACCTGCCCACAAGTGGCTTTACTGAGCAGGAAGGGCTCTGCTTTGGAAACGAACTCATTAGTGCAGGATTGCTGTTCCCAAGTAATTACAGCAGCCAATCTCACTGGCCAAACAGAGCCCGGCCAATGTCTTGGGTGAGAAACCTTGCTGGCCTCGGAGGGAATGATTAGGCAAGGTTATTTGCATGGAGCACCTCGGCAGAAGCCCAGGTCTGCTCTTCCTTGGGCAAGATGGCTTCCTCGCCCAGGAGGCTTCAGGATCTGAGCAGAGGTGGCCGAGCAAAGTGTGGGAGCACTGCTGTCAAACACCAATGGGCCACCAGGGGCCACAGCTCATGGTAGGGTTGCCCAGTGGCACTGTGTGGAGAGGATGTCCCTCTGATGATGGGAAGGTGACCCCCTGCCCAAGTTTGAGCTCTCTTCAGGGGCTGCAGGACCAGAAGCTGCTGTTGAAGGGT
The DNA here is from genome assembly GCF_011004875.1 of Balearica regulorum gibbericeps. Lineage (NCBI taxonomy): Eukaryota > Metazoa > Chordata > Aves > Gruiformes > Gruidae > Balearica > Balearica regulorum. The sequence continues at coordinate 55,665,554 of NC_046184.1, forward strand.
GACCCTCCCTCTTCTCCTCTGCCCGTGGCACTGGAACTGGACTCGCAGCATCCATCCCATAAGGGAACCACTGGCATTGCCACAGATGCCAAGGCCCAAATTCCTCACCACAACTCCTCTCTCAGACCTAAACATGCTGGCAGAGGTGAGCCTTCATCCCTCTGAGGCTCCGCATGGCCCAGGATGGGATGGGTCCCCGTCTCAGCCTTGGGGAGGAGGATGATGGAGGGGCTGGTCCACATGCCCAACAACTGTCCTTTGGGGATCCAGGATCCCACGGCTCGCTGGCAGGAGCTGTGGAGGCTCCACAGTTGGGCTCCCAGTTATCCGCAGCAGCCATGCTGCCCATTGCAAGAGGGGCATCCCCACAACACGAATTGGGCATCTCCTCATCCCCATGCTCCGCACCCAACCCTGTGAAGTGAGTTCAAGTAACCTTTGTGCATCTAGAGCGGGGAAATGAGCCAAAGCCAGGCTGGGGGACGTTTTGGCACTGGAAGAAGGACTGTTTGTGGGACGCAGAGCAACTTGCTTCACAGGAGATGGGGGCAAGAGGGAAAGGGAGCAGGAGTGTCGGGCTCCTCTCCCGATTCCCACTCGGTGACTGCTGTGGCTCAGCCCCTTGGATGTGCTGCCCACCCCGACTGCCGCGGTGATTTGAAAAAGAAACTCCCATGCAAATCCTGTTGAAAAAACCCCCCTCTTTCTGCTCAGGTAGGGGCTTCTGCTCTCATTTCTGCTAGAGCTTCAGCCGGGCAGCTCCTCTGTGGGACGCCACTGGCATCCGCAGTTCACAGCAGCAGCATTTTGATCCACATTGGATTCCTCAGCTGGCAAGTGCCCCTCCGATCCTCTCTCCATTATGGCATGCAGGGTGTCTTCCCCACGTCCTGCCTGCCCGATTGCCAGCTGTGGTGGGTCAGTGCTGCCCTCCTGCCCAGCCTGCTTGGGCCTGGGAGGGACTTGCCACCCCTTCTATGCGTGCTTCTCCATCCTTACGTGCAGGGCAGGGGTCCGTCCGTCTTGTCTGTATGGAGAGCAAAGGGAACGGAGGTGAAAAATATGGTTGTAAAAATGAAAGAATAAAGTGAACCCATTACCAATGCACTCTCAGAGATCTGCATGAGGAGGTGCCTTCTCGATCCCTGTTCCCCTGGCTTCAGGGATCTCCAGCACAGCGGTCTCGGGGGTACAGCAGGACCTTGAGCTGGAGAGGCACCCTCTGCACCGGCATGTCCCCTGCACATGGCCCAGCCACCTCCATCCCCCCCATGACCACCCTGGGAGCTGTCTGACAGGATGAGGATTGGGGCAAGTGTTTTTTTTTTTTGGGGGGGGTGTTGCCTGTCTTTGACTTTCCACAGCAGTTTCTCACTTCCCCCTGCGAGGCAGGAGCTGTGCTTCCTCCCCAGCCCGGCGCCCACCCCGCTGTCCGCACAACTGCCTAGAAAGGTTGTCGAGGCCAGGCTTCACCTGGCTGCAGGGGCACGGGATTTCAGAGAGACACAGGGGAAAGTCTGAGGAAACCCCGGGGCAGGAAAAAGGAGCTGGGGCTAAAACCCTCCTCATGTGTATCTCTAGCCATTTCAACCCCACCAATCCCCCCCCAATGACAGAGGTCGTGGGAGTATTTGAGCTCCTGCAAGTCCCACCAATGATGCTGGTGGTAAAGGATGTAAGCCTTGGTGTCCCTAGGGATGGGGATGGTTTCATGCCCAGTTCTAAAGGCAGGAGCCACCTGGCCAACAGGGAGGGGAGGCACTGGGGGTACCCTGGCCAAGGGTTTTCTCCCGCAGCCACCGGTCATGTCTGCCAAACCCTTCTCAATCCCACAGGCTCCCCAGCCTCCAAAGTGCTCGGCTTTCCTCCACTAGCCTCCTCACCTGGGCCCTTCTCTCTCGGTTTCTCCTCTCTCCCCCCTTTACTGATTCACCCACCAGTTTAGTCTCCTGATAGTTCACCCACAGGCCCAGCTACTCCAGCCCAAAGCACCCTACAGACCCCCACAGACCTGCCTTGCCCCTCTACAGGCTTTCTGTGGGTGCTGGACCTCAGCAGCAGGCAGGGCAGACAGGGTAAGGTGGCCACCATTTTATCCCATGCACGAAGCAATACTCTGATGGTCAACACCCAACAGGAACCACCCATCTCTGGGTACCGCCTCTGATGCCTCAACTTGCTTCGTGGCCACCCCATCACCCACTCATGGGGCGTGGACCTCATCCCACTCCACGGGACCCTTCCCCACCACCAGCTTCCCAGTGCCAGCCACTGCAGCAGGATGCGTGGGAGCTCCTGCAATCCCCGGGGGACACCCGTGGGAGGCCATAGGTGAAGAAGAGAGGCCAGCAGGCCCAGGGCACCTGCCACGAGGTGGCACTGGCACCGGCCTGCATGGCTGCAGCGTGCAGGGGAGCTGCATGAGAGGGTGAATCCCCAAATGCAAGGGGAGCTGGGGAGGGCTAGGCAGGCTGGTGGCCAGCCCCACTTTGGCCAGACAGAAGGGTGATAGCTGGGCCTGACTCTATCCAGCCACACAGCCCATCACTATGGCCTCTGGGCTGCCTGGAAGTAACAGCTGCCTGTGGGTCTGGCCATGAAGCCCATCACCATGAACTCGGGCTACCCTGGAAAAACAGCCGCTGGTGGCTGGACACCTGTGGGCAGGACAGGCACGGAGCAGCGGGACTACCAGCAGCAGGGCAGAGTGGGATGCAGCAAGCTGCTGCTCCTTCCCCCACCCCCATCAGCATTGAGCACCTCCACCATCGCCCCGCTCCCTGGGGCAGCCCATCCCCAGCGGTGCCAGGACTCCCCCAGGGACTTCCCAGGGCTCGGACCTGTCAGCCTGCACCTCCCTTCACTGTCAGCCTCTACCAAAATAGAAATCACCCTGCGACCCACCGTGATCCCCAGCTGGAAAAGGCCCTAGGCTGGGGAGAAGAGGCTGCCCAGTCCCCTGCGCAAGGCTGTCAGGGGACCACAGCTTTCCTGATGCCGCTCATCAGCATCCCTCTCTAATCGCTACCCACTGTCTAATGACAGTAATTAGGAAGAGCGAAGCTGCCTGGGGACTGGAAGCGCTGACAGAGTTGGGGGAGCCAGATGGTGTTCGCACTTAAGGAAGGAATTAAAAAAAAACAACAAACCCCTTGGCTTCTATCAGCCTCCCTTTCCTTCGCTTAGTGTCAGGATCACTTTGGTCCATGGGCACGCCGGGGAGATGCCGAGACATGGCTCTGGCTGCCTTCTTCACACACACCCCCATCTCCAGGTGTTTTAGGGTGCTGGGGGAGTGGTGCCCGCCCGGGTGCCGGGCACGGGGGGGTGGTTTCCTCGCTGCCTTCATGGGCTGATGCTCTCCCCCGGGGCCACCCCCGCTGCTCCCTGCTTTGCTGGCCGTGCTCAGTGAGCAGTTTCCCAGGGGGATAAGAGGGGGGGACACAGCCAAAAACCTCCCCGAGGGGCTGTGGTGAGCGGGTAGCAGCTCCCCTGGCAGAAAGGGCTGCCCCTGGTTTTGGGAGGTGAAGGGACAGCCCCACACTTTCCCCGGCACCGCGGAGCAAGGCTATCTCCCCGGGGTTTGCAGGGAAGCACCCGAAACCCGACTTGACCTTGGGGACCAAAGTGGTCAGGCAGGGACTGCGATGCCCTCAGCTTCTCCTCCTCGGAGAAAACCCACCTGCAGCCAAACCCCTCCAAACCCTTCACCCCACTCCTTCCCCGAGCCCTGGGGTGATACAGAGCCACTTGCCAGGCTGCGGGTGCACCTGGGGCTGGGGTAGGGGGGGGAAGAAAGGGGAGGGTGAGGGAAACTCCCATCCTGCCCTGGTGGCTGTCCCAAATGCTCTCAGGGTGCCTGGGGCCTCACACATCCCCCCTGTTACCCCCTGGGGGGATGCAGGGACAGGGAGGATGCTCAGCCCCGTGCCATGATGTCAGCCTGGCCCCGTTCTGGGGGTGCTCCAAGAGGAGGCCCCGAGGCTGGCACAGGGCAAACCTGCATGTCCCCTGGACTTTGGGGGGGGGGGGGGGGGGGGCGTGTGGGATGGTGACTTTCCCCCCTCCCACAGCAAGTCGGGTCGTTTTAAACCCGCTCTTCATCCCTGTCCTAGCTAGCGAGGGCGGGGAGATCCCCGCCAAGTGACACAAACCCCGTCTGACACCTGAAGTGATCGGCAGTGACAGGCAGATTGCGCGGGGAGAGCCTCTGTGCTCCTTTCGAGGCACCGCTGTGACAGGGACCGACCCCCCCACCGCTGGGGACACCTCCGAAGGATGCAGGGCTCTCCTCCTGCCAGGAGGTTGGTTGCCCCATCGCGCTCTTCCCAAAGGGCTGTGGAAGTGGACATGGGATGTGGAAGACCCCCCAGAAGTGAGGGTCTGCTTTTGGACGCACCCCAAAAGGGATTAGCTGGATGGCGAGCTGGCCGGTGTCGGAGCTGGAGCACATGGCACAGCCCACCCTGCTACAAGCAGGTGCATCCTCCCCTTCTTCCACCCATTTTATGTTATTTCCCCTTTTTTCCCCAATTTTTCCGAGCGTGGGGCTGTGCTGGGACCCCGGAGGGGTGCAGGGGGAGGGGGATCACCGGCGGCGGGGTGCCGCAGGGGCGAGGCCCCATGTCCTTCATCTGTCGACTCCAGTGTCGGCCAGCCACGGCTCACCGGCTGCTGGCGGGAGCTATTCTGAGCCCAGATCGATGGGCAAGAGCAGGGGTTTGGGTGACAGCCATGGGAGGCACGTTTGGGAGGAGGGCTGCGGGCAGGGAAGAGCAGGTGGGATTTTTCAGGAGATTCCCCCATCCTTTCCTGCCTGCCCCCCCCCCCCCCCGAAAGGTTTCAATGATGCAGATGTCTTTCTCATTTCCTTCCCTACGGGGGCTGCAGTCTCACGGGATCCTGCTACCCAGATGCTGCTTCCTGATTTGAGAAGCACCAGCATTTCGCGGAGCAGTGAAACTCCGGGATGAAGGCACCTGCAGCCAAAAGCTGTGGCTGAGACCAAGCTCAGGATGGCATTTTAAATAGGAGTTTACAGTGAGTGTGACATGCAAAAAAGCATCTTCTTCTTCCTCATAAAATCCCTGTGATTCTTGTTCTTTGAAGATAATAATATTATTGGTAAGAATTTACAAGACTGTTAATTCCTTCACGAAGTGAGGGTAATTTTAAAACAGGTGCTTTAAACGCAGCACTGGTAAATTTGGGTATCAGGTAAATTCAAGTATGTGAATAATTATTTTTTTTTAATGCTGTTTTCCCTAAGAGGTTGGCCTTCTCCATGAGCATCCCCAGGGGTGACACGCAGGGGGCACCCCCAGGGGTGTCCGCCAAGGACCACAGCCCTCGTGGAGCGGGCCCAGTCCAGGGGCAAAGGACAGGCTTAGGAGGCATGGCCATGGCTGGTCACCCTTGCTGGCCCCTCGTGGCCATCATCGCCCTCCCCTGAGGGTGGTCCTGGCTTATTTGCAGTGGGAGATGCTGGAAGCACTTCCCGTTCCAAAAGAGATGGAGCATCATTTTTACACCAGGCAATCCCATTGTGGGGGAGGCAGAAAGGGCTGGAGCAGTGGATTGCGATGAGGCGGGAGGAGAGACCCATCCAGCCCCAGACCCCCCAGGCCTGCCTCCCTCAATCCCCTCCTGCCAAATTCCCTCTTGTCCCTGCCCCCCTCCCTCCCCCGCTAATATAAAAATGAAATCTATAAATGCTGCTGGGGTGACACATTTCCCAGTGTATTCCCAGTAACGGTCTCTCTGGGTTTCTGGTTTGCTATTCAGCTCCTCAATTATTTATCTCTGCAAGGAAACGGGGAAACAAACTCAGTGAAGCAAACTTCATGCCCTCTAGTGACACCGTGAGTTATTAAAAAAAAAATAATAAAAATTCCCCAATGAGTCATTTAAGATGTATTTAATCAGCTCTAACCACAGAGACGATAGTCATGACTAGCTGCTTACTGCCGGCATTGGCCAGGGAGGGCCAGTGGCGGGGCTGAATCCGGATCCCCCCACGGCATTTCCCAACAGGGATATTTGGGGGGGAATCCTGCTGGTGGTGGGTAAACCCTGAATGTCCTCATTTACAGTTTAGGGTGGCTGGGGGGTAAGTGGAAGCTCCCTGTAACCCACATACATGTCTGGGGTAGGGGATGCAGGGCATGTGGGAGGTTACAGAGACCATAGTGGGATTTGGGGGATAGAAGGATGTAGGGGATTCAGGGGATGCAGGAGGATGCTGAGGGATGCAGGGGGATGCCAAGGGATGTAGAGGGATGTGGTAGGAGGTGGGGGATGCAGGGCACACAGGGCAATGCAGCGGATGCAGGGGTGTAGGAGATGGAGGGGACTGGGGGGATGCAGGGGGATGCCCATGTGTCTGGGCACATTGTGCCGGGGGCTGCTGAGGGCCCTTTGCAGAGACTTGGAGAGCAGCGGGGTGTCTGCCTGGCGTGTGCCAGGCCAGTTCCCTGGGAGCCCTGCTGACATGTCCCCAGCACTCCTCTGCCCACCTGAGCCCCATCCCAGCTCCGGTGCCAAATGGCCATGGGGGCAGCAGCAAAAAGGGCCCCCTAAACACCACCTGCCCGTGATGGTGGGTGTCTGTTGCAACCAACTGGGCACTGACCCCTTGCTCAGCAGAGACCCCCCCTGCACCTGGGGGTCACTTTCTGTGAGACCCTCCCACACCTGCCACCTCTCACACCACAGCCAGGCCTCTCTGCTCCCTCAGCCACAGGGACCTGCTGGGGCACGTCCCGTGTCCCCGCTCCCAGCCCGGAGCGTGGCAGTGGCAATGCAGGAGATGGCTACAGGCTGCGCAGGGAGTGTGTGCAGCCCAGTATGGGTGGGCTCCAGTAGAGAGAGACTGGGGGGAACTGCTGGCCCGGGAGGTGTTAAGCACAGCGTCTCTTTAGCTCATCCCTTGCTTGCAGTTCAAATTCAGAGCCATCTACAGCTAAAATGCTTGTGCCTCAATTGTGATGTACTTTGAACTTGGGTTTATACACGCTGCGGTAGGGGAAGTGTTGAAACCTGTCTTGCTTCAAGGGGTATTCTGATCCGGCCTCATCTCCCCACTGAGGGCACCCACGGAGCCCAAGCAACAAGGTGGGTCTGTGCAGACCCCCACTGTCCCCCTGCAGCTCCCCAGCTCTGCACTTCCCATCTCCCCCACCTCTCCGGTCCTCTGCCCTGGGAGCCACCGGCCAGCGAATGCTCACTTGGGCAGCACTTAACCCCTCACTCCGCTGCCCCCGGCGCCGGGCACAGCCGGCGAGCTGCTCTCCTCGCATGCCACCAGCACGCCGGGCTTCGCTTCAGCTTGAACGCCGGGAAAAGCAAAGGGCATAATTTTAGGAGAAGCGTGTGAAATCTGTTCTGGCAGATCAGCCGAAGAGCTCTCCAGCAAAAGGAAAGCATTAACATTTGCAAAAGGTCCTTGCAACAAAGCAAAACATTTCCAGCAGGCAAATCCAGTGGTGTCCAGCCACCCAGATGTGGGGATGTACAAGCTCCGAGATGCAGATAAGGATGGGAAAAGTCCACTGGCTTGGGAACGGTCCTGGAGTGTTCCAGGAAGGAAACGTCCCTAGGCAGGAGTGTCACTCTGGTGTGATGAAATGGTGGAAGCAATCGGAGTGGGAGGGACCGCCAGCTCCTGGCCAGGATCGACACCGCACAGAGGTGCAAGGGGATGGGTTTAGACTTCCTTGGGACAGGATCTCCCCCGAGTCTGAGCTCCTTTTCTCCACCAGCCCCTCTCCCCCACATGATGGCTTCACAGAGAAAGGAGGGGGGGGGAAAAACAACCCTTCAGCCTGCAGCCTGTGATTCATCCTTACTATATTTGCACTTATTATTAGAAAGATGAAAATATAGCCAGAGCTGGAATTAGATTTAGTAAGCAGGACTGCCTATTTCAGCATATACTGCTCTCCCAATAACTCCGACGCCCCAGGAGACTGACTTACACCGTCACTAGCATTAAGGCATTGCCCCACGCAGTCTGGTGATACATCTGGGTGGATATATTAAGTGAGCAAGTCCTTCAGGGACGGCAACGTTTGGGTTCCTGGTGGTGCCTGCTCAGCACGCCGTGCCACCGGCCAGCACTCGCAAACCTCTGCCTTGAAATTCAGCCTCCTGCTAACGCTCACCCAGATTCTGGAGGTATATTGGTCCTTGAAAGCTGTAGGCAGGAGAGACTTGTTTGCTCTCTGCTTTACAAACCTTCATTCCTGGCAGGGAGCCTGTGCCAAGGTGAAAGGCAGGGGGGGAACCTGAGCTTGCCAGGGTCTGCAACTTGCCCCTTTGCCCCCAGCCCCCAGCTTTTTATGGACAAATTAGTAACAAACCCTGCAAGGAATGAGTACCACCTTCTTGAACGCAGGGTTCTTGGCAACCATGCCCGGCCCTGCGCTAGCCCGCATCCCCATGCCCGGACGGTGGGCTTTGCACCCACCAGGGAGAGAAAGGGGCTGATGTCTCTCTGTGATACTTCTCTGTGCTACCTGCGAGGGGACCTGCTGCCATCCGTGAGCCTCCTGCATGGGTTTTTCCTCCCCCGCCTCAACCGCTAGTTGTGGTCAAGGTATCTGACCAGGGTATCTGCTGCAGTCTGCTTGCTTAGTTTGCTAAGAAACCAGATTCATTTAACATTGTGGGTGCCTGAGAAAGATGTTTTCCAAGGTTTAATAAAGCAGCAGGTGCCTGCACGACCTGAGGAAGAGCAAATAAACTACCAGGTACCAGGTGCAGTTGCTGGTCTCCAGCACCTTGCTTACAGAGCATTGGTGGGGGGAGTCCTCCCCAAATGCAAAATCCAACACGGAGCGGCCAGGAAGGCAGCACCAGGTCCTGGCCACCAACTCAGACCTTGCTCTGTCACCAGCCTGGGGCTGCCCCTCTTTGCCAGGCACGGTGAGACGGGGACGGGGAGGGAGGTAGCAGGCTCCCAACAGTGGGCACCGTGCCCTGTTCATAACCGTGCTGTTTGGAAGGGTCTTATTTGTCCAGGCAGGTCTCCTCAGCATCCCGACATCGGGAAGACCCTGTTGGTGCCCGGACCCAGCCCAGCGGTCAGTGGAGGGCTGCAGAGCAATCCAGCAGCCAGCCTGGCAAGGCGTATTGAGTGTGCGCCCGCAGCCGCCCCACTGCACGGCCAGCAACCACTTTTTCCACGGCAACTCTCGGCCGAGACATGGGATCTGTGCTCATCACTCTGTGGTAAATCCCACCACCATCACCTCCCGCGCTGACAGCCAGCTCGCCCACCCACTTGCTGCTGGCAGTGGGTGCTGGGGGAATGGAGGGGATGAGTCCCAGACCACCAGGTCCTGCCCTGCACCTGTGCACCTGGGCCAGCCCGGCTCATCTCCCCAAGTGGACCAGGTCACCACGCAGAGCCCAGGGTGTCTCACTGAAAGGTGCCGGCAGGCTAAGAGTAGCTCTGCCCAGAGGTGCAGGAAATTTCGGCGTGTTTTCCCATGAGATGGTGATGTGGCACCTGGAGCAGCTCAGGCCAGGGAGGCGAGCAGGACCCCGGGATCTGCCCCTCTGGCCACCACAGCCCATGCAGGGATGCAGTCCCAACGGGGTGAGCAGTGTGGTAACAGGCATTTTGCCAGCAGCCCGGTGACCCGCGTGGCCGAGGTCTACGGAGAACGCGTCCTTGCATGATGCTTTCCTCCTTTTGTCGGCAGTAAAGGAGAGCCACCACTTTTGGGGGGGGGGGATTTTCCAATTTCTCCATCCCCAAGGAAGGAAATGAAGGGCACAAGGGAGCTGGCTCTTGGGACCACGCGCGGCAGGAGGCTCTGAGCCCCCGATGTGGTCGTGTTTGATGTGAGAGGCGCTGGGGGACTCCATCTTTGGGATTGCAAAATACTGGATGACCCCAACTGCTCTCCGGGGAGGTGATGGCACCCCTATTTCTGTCCCTGGCCTCCTAGGAAACATGTGGGAGGTATTTTTATCCTCCTGTCAGCTCCCTTAGTCACCGGTGCTTGCTTTAAATGGGTCAGGAGGGAATAAAGATGCTACAGCCCTTGCTCCCTTGCTGCCTTGTCTTGGAGCACATTTACTGGCGGCACCAACACTCCCTCCTCTTGTCCTCCATCCCAGCCGAGCACTGCTGTGGACCCAGAGACCCAGGAGAGATCTTCCCCACTCAGACAGTGTCGCCTGCAATTAACTCCTCATTAAAAGCCCAGTGGCGAGGCAGCCCTGCGGCAGAGGTTCTGCGTGTCAGGACAGCACGGGCTCTCTCCCAGGATGGCAGGGAGAAAGGTGGCCACCCTGACCATGGCAGAGGCAGCGTGCTGGGGTGGATGGCTGCACGGCGGAAAGGGGCAGCAAGAAAGAGTCCAGAGAGTCCCAGACACAGGGTACAGGGTGGCAGGGCTGGTCCTGGAGCATCAGGGACAAGTGTGGCCCCACTGAGTCATTTCAGGAAGGGGATGAAGTGCACCAGGAGAGCCTACAAGATTTGCATCTGTTGCCAGCAAGGCTGTAACAGCATTTGACACCAATGACCCCAAAACAACGGTGATCTTCCTGGGACACGCTGCCGCTCACTGCTGCAAGTCCCAGCATGCTCTGCCGCATGCTCCTGCACGCCTCGTGATCGTTGTGCCGGTACGGCTCCGGGGAGCCTGCCTGGGCACCGCGTTTCATGGGCTTGCATCTGGCTACCCGCTTCCACCCGGGAACCACAGGAAACCTCGAGGGAGTTGGAGCCAGGGCCCTGCCTGAGCATCTCCCCCTGCCCTGGCTCCAGCCCCGCTGCATTGGCACAGCCCGGAGTGTAGAGCATCCATCTTCCAGCGGCAACACTAGCTGATCACTGGGCCAGGACATTTTAAAGGGTTTGCTCATCAAGGGTGACAATGGAGCTCCACGTCTGCCCGTGCCCAGCATTTCAAGGGTGTGATTTCCACTGCAGTTGCCTTTATGGCTGAAACCCGGTTTGGAGGGGACAGAGCTAGCCTCCAAGGTGACCTAAGAGATGAGCAGGGGGCGAGCTGCAGCACCCAGGGGAGATTTGGGTCTAATCCTTGTGACATCTTATACCCAGACAGAGAGAGAAAGACAGCAGGAGACAAGCCGGGTGCAGGGGGGATGATGGCTGACAGAACCAGGCAGTCGCCTCCATCACATTTAAGGGAGTTCATTTTCCTCCTGTCTCCTCAGATCTGTCCTCCTGCTGCACTTGCATGGAGCCACGCGGCAAGGCCGCCCCAGGGAAGAGGCGAGGGGAGGCAGACCGGCTCGTCGGGAGACGTCCTGGAGAGGAGCCGCAGCTCCAGGCATGCCATGCAGATGGGGGCTGCATCCCCCGGTGTGAGACGGATGGAGAGCGGGGGGCCAGCAGCCTGCCCAGGACCCCCACTACATGCAGGGGGAGTGGGATGGGTGCCAGCAGCCAGGCTCTCCCACCGCGGTGGGAAAGCATCTTTGGCGCAGGAGGAGACTGCAAAGTCCTTCCAGGCCACCAGCAGCTGTCCCAGGGGACTCCGGAACAGTACCGCCCTCGGGCACCTCGAGGCAGGAGCCAGGCCTGTGGAAAGCCAAAAACTGGCATGAAGATGGTGAGATTAAAAAAAAAAAAAGGAAAAAAGCGAAGTTTGGGGAGTTATTTCATCTCTGGCTCCTAAGCCTCCAGGCTAAGCTTGTTTTACCTTTGCAAGGTTTTTGTCTGTGAGCCAGAGGACTAGAAACCCACTTCTTGCTAATGAAGGCAGAGCCCCACGGGCACTTGTGTGGGTGGGAAACCTGGCAGGGCTTTTGGGGCTCCAGCCCCTTTGATTTCTAAAGCCACCGAGCCCCACTCACCAGGCCGGGGAGGGGTGAGAGGCATGAAAGCGGCAGCGAGGGCAGTGTGGCTTGCAGAGGCACCATCCCCCGAGGTAATGCCGGTGCAACGGGGAAATGTCTCTGGTGGTGATGTGAAGACAGCAGAAGGGCCACTCAGGTGTTGCTAATTTTTAAGACTGAGCTTTTTTTTGTCTTTACAATTCGGCTGCTCGGCAAGGCATGACATTTCCCTGCTGCCGCTGCCGTCCCAGCCACCCCTTCTCCTGCTGGTCCTGCCGCCCGCCAAGGGCAGGCTCATGGTGGATGCTGTCACCACATGGCCAGCCATGTTCAGGGCTGAAGGACAACCTGGCAATGTGAGCTAAACATCTAAACATAAGCTCCATGCTAAAACATCCCCTGCCCCTCCAAAGAGCCCTTTAGTACGAGGCACCTCTGATGCACGTACCACTTTTCCACTGCAGCATGGTGCAAGTATCTGGGCTTTTCCCCTTCACCTAAAGCAGTGGAAATACTTTAGGTAGAGCAGCCCCAAGCTGTCAGCCGTCCCCATGAAATGGGGGCTCCAGCCTTCACTCAAGCGGAGCAAACTGGGACGAGACAGTTCCCATATTTTCAAAAGCTTAGAGCTCTGCATCCTCCACGCCTCCCAAAATCAGGGGCCCGAGGTCTTGTCTCAGGCTCCTGAACACCTAGGGAGCAGAAATCAGGAGATGCCGTTCCCAGTGATGTGTCTGGGATAACGCAGCAGCTCTGGGGCACAGCAGGGAGCTGCTTCCTGAGCCAGCTTGGCCCTGCGCAGGGTCCTCTTCCCCCCCCTTCCCACCCACCCACCAGGCAAAGGGACCCTCCAGCCCAGCTCCTCTCCCGGTGCTTGGCTTGGTGTGAAGCAGCCTCCCCTTCAGGACCAGCTGCTCCATCAGCCCCGGCTGCTGCCTCCTTATAAAGGATGGCGGCCAGGAGTTTTTACACCTATTTCGGACCTCGCCCAAGACTGCTGGGCTCTCCTCTTCTGGTGATAGAGGGGAAACTCATTGCTGGTGGATGCCAAGCACTTATTTTTCTCCTTGCATTTGCAATTACCTTCACTGGTTGTGACACACATTGGCAAGCTTTAAAAATCACCAAGCCAGCCACAACCCTGCATTTACGCCCCGTGCTCCGGCAGCCCCAACCCGGCATTTAAGCCCAATGCCAGCCAGGGCACGAGCACCACCATCCTTTGCCCATGAAAAGCCGACAACGCATCCCAAAACACAGCACGGGGGGCAGAAAGCAAGGGACGAGACCAGCACCAGCGCCCATACGGGATGTCCACGGGCTCTCATCACAAGATGAACATCCATCGGTGAGAGGCCCGTCTGGGGGGACATCAGGAACATCGGGGACGTCTCTTTCTGCAGCAACTACTAGACCATGAGCTAGTCCTCCAAGAGCAGTGACAGGCGAGGATTAATACCTGCCCTGCACGGGACCTGAGAGGCTCTTACCGGCAGGTCGCACGCCTTCCTGCGCTACGTGAGCCAGCGCACAGGCGGCTTCACCGTCCCCTCCGCCCGCACCCCGCCGGCAGGATCCCACGTGTGTGGGCACGTGCCCCGGCCGCCTCGGCCGCCGCACTCAGGCAGTTGCAGAAGTGAGAGCAGACCTGTCACATCCTCCGCCCTGAGCCCGCTCTGCTGCTTTTGGCACGTTTTTAACGATGCTTGGCTTGCTCCAGCCTGAGACGCTCCTATTGCCACATACATCTTGCTGTCTGGCTTTTCAGGTGTTCTCCTGTTCTTCTTAATTTAGTCCTATTCCTCTCATTGCACATTTTCCCTCTTACTCTGTCCCTTGTGGAGTTGCAGGTAGTTAGTGAGCCCCTCATCTGGCCTTGGCACTTCGCAAACCTCACATACATCTTCAGAAATAATTTGTTAGGAGTGTCTCTCACCTTCTTTTCCTTCCCTCCTTTTGCCCAAAATTTTCTGCTGATCCTCCTGCATCCCTGGTCATGGGAGTTTCCACTGTCACTCGTTCCCTGGCCCCTTGCCTTCCCAGGGTGAGGATGATGCCCTTTGGTTCATCTCAAAGCCGCTCACTAATTTGCTCTCCTCTCACATCTAGACCGCGCTGAGCAGCGCCAGTCTTCCCCCTTCCTCACATTACATGGGATTTTTTAATCCCCAGAAATATTTGCTTAAGCTGCTTCTCCCTCCCCAGCTTGCAATGGCCTTGTGCTTTATGCGGTGGCTCACACGTGTCAAAGGATGGTCCCTTGCCGCCTGATGAAACAGGGAGGCAGGAGGGGTGCGGGATCTCCGAGGTGCAGGGACAACCCAGCCCCGATGCCAGGGCTCTTCTGCTGTCATTAGAAATGGTGACAACACTGGCGGCAAGCAAATTACATTTTAGAATTCGTTTCAGGAAGATATAGTGAATATTTTGCATTTATAAAGTGCACAGCAATGAGGAGTGGGATGGAGGGGGTGGCTGAGGCTCAGCAGCAGGCAATTTACGCCCCGGGCTACTGCAAGTGATGAGCACTTACATGGGTTCAGGGGAAGCCCCGACAAGCTCAGGAAGGAGAAACCCTTTGAGACGTACCAAACCCAAGAAACAACCCCTGGGTCAGGAGTCCTCCAACCCCAGTCCGCTGGAGGCGAGGAGATGGCCTGGGAAAGTCTCATTAAATGCTTGTCCTCCTACTGTCTCCTCGGCACCTCCCTTTGGTCACTGTCAGAGATGCTTCCTGGAGCTGGACAACCCCTTGGTCTGACCCTGCCTGCTCTTACCCTTCCTTCCGAGGGGCTCAAAGCCGCGATGGCTTTCACTGTGGTGTCTCTGGACTTGTTTCACCCAGAGCCCTGCTGCTGGTGGCATCTGTCCTTGTCCCCAGGCTGGGATTTGGGAAGGAAAATGCCGTATCTGGTGGCAACACCAAGGTGACTCCCGATTGCCGCAGCGAGGCTCCTGCAGGCACAGTGCAGGGATGGTTTCTGCAGGGGGGAAAGTGACACACTTGATTTTTAGTCTCCCAAAAGGCAGGGGCTTATTGCACAGCAAAATGTCATTGGGTTAATGACAGGAGACCTGAAGCAAATCCCTGACGCTAATAGGATTGGGCCGTCTTCAGCAGGTCTCACTCGCAAAGGCGGATCAGGCCAAAACAAAGCCGGCTCGAGAGCCCGTAGGCTCCCAGTGGGTGAGCGAGCTCTGTCTGCAGCCAGCCCTCTGATAGCAAAGTCCTCTTCCTCCTCTCTAATCCGGGGAAAAGAAACATCAAAGGGCAAGCGCATCCATCCTGGGACCGCTCTCTGGAAGCCAATGGCAAGCAGAGCCCCTGGTTCACTGCCGGAGGGGGGAAGAGGCAGCTCGGCATGCGCCAGCGCCCGGGGAAGGGCGGCCAGAGGAAGGTGACGGTCCCAAAGGCGGCACGCTGCTCTGTGCTAAGGCGATGAATGAGGACAGAATGTCCACAGCTCCGCATTTTCTTTATCTTCTCATCCTCTGCCATGTGAAAAGCAAACCTGATCTGCTGCCGCCACCCCCCCCCCCGCTCCCCCCCGCCTGTTCCCTGGTATTAGTTAAGGACCATTCCTGACTAGTTCTGCTCATGAACCTTCCCCGATGCCTGCCTGAAGCTCCTCTTTCTCAGGACACATCCCTGATTGCTTTTTCACCCCTTTGCACCTCAAACAAAGGCAGAAGCAGGAAGTCTGGGGCCAGCCTTTGCTGGAAAAGGGTTATCATGAGAGGAGAGGGGTGCTGAGCCCCTCTACGTACTTGCTGGAGGACCCTGTTCCCTGGCACAGGGCAGAGCAGGCAGAGAAGGAGGCAAATATGTTCCTGCTGCCAAGGTCCTACCAGCCATCCTGCGCTTCCATGTTGAGAAGCTGTCCTTGTAGAAGAAAAGGAGATTTCATCCGCTTGCTGGGAGGTTTGCAGGCACCAGGCAGCCCTGCTCGGATGCCAGCCGGCTGCCCTGGCCAGCCTGCCCAGCGCACGGGCTCTAGCAGTAGATTGGCTGCTCCGGCCGCTCCGGCCGCTCCGGCCACCCGGCTCCCCAGGGCTCCCCTGGCCACGGCATGTCCGCCCGGCCCCTCCCTGAGATGGCCCGCAGCCCACCAGCACAGGGCTGTGCAGTACACGCCTGCACCCCTCCACCACGCGTTGACACACGCGTGCAGCGCTCCGCCAGGCGCTTATATGCATGTGCGTGCCCACGCATGAGCAGCCCCCCACTGTGCATTTATGTGCATACACACGCATATACGTGCAACCCTCCACGTGCACCCACATCCCCCACCACACACTCAGACACGCGCGCCCCCCCCACCCCCCCCATTTACATGGCTGTGTCCCATTCCATGACCTGTATTCCCCGTGCCCACACCAGCTCATCGGCACTTACACCCCACTACAACCTCAGGCATGGTTACACCCACCTGGCCCAAACCCATCTTGGGTGGGGGTGAGGAGCCCCTGCACATCCCCCCGTGCCCGGGGATGAGGAGGGGCAGCTGGTTTGCACGGAGGTGCCCCGCCACGCCGACCATGCTGTGCTGCTCTGCGGGCTCCGAACTTCCCGCAGCACCTGAGCGTACCTGGCAGCCAGCCGGTGCCTGTGCCAGAGCCCGTGCTTGGCACGGCCGCCCTTCCCGAGGAGAGGCTGTGCTCGCTGCTGCCGGTCTGCTGCCGGGACGGCACGCCACACGCTGCTCCCGGCCATATGGCCTCCTCCTGCCGACCCTGCCTCGGCTGTCAGAACAGGCGCCCTAAATCCACCACCTCGCAAATGCCAACAGCTCGCTTTGCCGCCACCGCCATCTCGGGTCCGGCAGCGCGAGGAGAAAGCGTTGGGTTCCTTTTGCTGCCACAGACTGGTTTTTATTTTTATTGCTCCACAGTTGGCAAAAGCAGCCCGGGGCTGGCCCCGCTGCTGCCCGCCTGCTCTGCAACAGACCCCCCCTTTACACTCAGCAGTCTCCTCCAGCCCCTGGGGACACCTCACATGGGGACGGCTGCTCTCATCCCTTCTCTGTTTGGGTGCGTTTTGCCCTAAATGATTGTGGTTTGAACCAGCGCCTTGCATGAGGGGTGGCCAAGGGCTGAGAGCGGCTGGGGGGCGGAGGAGGTGAGGGGGAGCGCAGTCAGGGATGCCGCAGCACCACTGGATCAGCCGGGCTGTGCACCACCACCTCCAGGTGTGCTTATATTGCCTTTTAATGCTGGAAAAAGCTGGTGGAGATTTGCTTTAAACAGGAAGGCAGAGGATGCTTGGGCTCCCCCCAGGACAGCTGTGGGAGGGAGGTTTGGGGCTGGGCTGTTCCTGCTCCACTTGCAGGCACCAGTGAGGGGACAGTTTTGAGTCCAACGTCCCACCGGACGCCCCAAAGCTCAGATGAGTGTAAAGGTGGTTGCAAAGACCCCGCACCCATCCCGGCTGCTCTCCAGGCAGCACCAGCAAAGCCCCTGGGACCAGTTAGCTGCCGGGTACTGAGTGCCTGCGTGGGGGGGAGCATTTGCCACTGTGGCCCCAGCCAGCAGCAAAGTCTCCGGGATTAATTCTATATGCAAAGTCCATATGCGGCCAGCACCCCGGGGGTCACAGTCAATCCTTGGGGGGCTCTGTGTCTGTGTCTGGGGGCACAGCTGCCCTCTAACAGCGGCAGCTGGGGGAGCTTGGACTGACAGCTCGGATCCTGCTTGTCCATACTGCAGCATAAATTAAAAATAAACCCTTGCTTTGCGCTGATTTTCTCCTGATTCCTCTGGATGTCATTTGGGTTCGAATCCAGCCGCCTTTGGGAAGCGGGGAGCTTGCAAATCTCGACTTCTGAATGTTTGCAATTATGATCATAATGGTAAAGGCACATATGCTTCTGTGTTTTCTATAAGCTGTTATGAGGCACAATTGCTCTTTTACAGCCGTTTTACAGCCAGAGCATCAAGCACAGGCGGGGGAATAAAACCCTTGTGCACATTGGGCTGGAAATAGGGTGGCTGGGGGCTGCTCCAAGCCCTGCTGCCACGTTCCGGAGCCCCCCCACCCCCAGTGCATTTAACCTTCCCCTGCTTTAGGTCTCTCTCACTGACACAAGAAGCCCAAGCTCTGCTTTGGGTTCCCTCATCCATTGAGCCCATAAGGATGCACAGAGAGGAGCAGCACCTTACTGCACATTAGCCCAGCATTGGGCCACTGGGATCCCTTATCCCAGCTCCAGACAGCAGGTCCAGGAAAACTCAGAGCTTCCCAGTGCGATGCTGACGGCCAAAAAAATTTCCCTCATAGTGAAGACAAACGCAAGGAGATCCTCTTCCCTGGCTCTACCCCTGGCTAGAACAGCACCAGGTTCAATAGCTGAAGTTTTGGAGGGGACCACATTTCTCTGGGGTGTCCCAGGAGATGGCGGGAGGCACAGGGGATGCCCCCCAGGGACGGTGGCAGGAGCTCTGCCTCTGCTCTGCCTCCAGGCAGGGGACAGTGTTGCAGCGCGTGCTGGAAGCTCTTCCTGCCAGCCTTCCTTCGCCCTCAGCTCTTCCCAGCTGATGATGTCGGGCATTAGCTGCTGATTTGCAAGCAGCAAAACCCACCCCAGCAGCACTCCTTGGTACACGGGCAGGAGGTGCTGGCTGGCCAGAGCCCTCCTGCCCCAGCGCAGCCTTTCAGCATGGGACGTCCACCCCACACAGCATCCTTTCCTCCGTTCACCCCTCAGCCTGGGGCCAGCTTGGTCCTGCATGGCAAAAATCACTTTTTTGGGCAAACGGCTCTGATTCCCCAGCTCAAGGAGGGGCTCCCTGGGTAGCTTTGAGGCTCTGACCACGCACCATCAGCTTTTCCTGGGAGCTGATTGCACCCCAAAGCCTCCTGCACTCAGGGAGACTCCTGCAGCTTTGCTTCCTGTTGGTGATGATGATGGCTCCCTCCTTGTCCTCCTCCTCAGGCAGGGGCCTGGCAGCTCTACCTGGCTTGCACCCCCATCACTGTGGAGGATCTGGGTCTGTTGGGCTCTCTGGCTGCAACAGAGAGGATCTCCTCCAGATCGCCATGCCCTGCCAGAAACAATCTGTTTATAGTGTCAGTGCTCGGCGTATCCCTCCCCGCTTGGTGTCAAACCGCCCGTATCCTATTTCTGCAAGTGCAGAGACACCCTTCTGTAGTCCGGGTGGTGTTGTCACTGCAGGGGATATTTCCGTGACATCCTCCAAGGTGCATGGCCAAAGCCTACTGGGGCTTCTCTCTCAAATCCCCATTCCTAGAAGTGCCCACGGATGTTGCAAGTATGTCCTTTGCTTTTTCTCCTGAGGTCCCTGCTGACCTGAATTTTCCTACGAGTCCTGCCACTGATTCCTGGGGATGTGAGAAGTGTGTGTGCCAGGCTATAGGATCTCTCCCACAGCCCCCTCTCTTTTGGGATGCCCGTAGTGGCCAGGTCACTTATTTGATGAAGATGAGCTGACGGCTCAGTGGGGCTGCGGGCTGCAGCCCCTGGTGCCAGCACCACACCGAGCCAGCCCCCACAGGGTGTTGCCCTGCACACTGGGGACATGCTGGGGGGATGCTCCTTCCACGCTGCACCCTCGGGTTTGGTTTCCTTCTGGGCTGATGCACGCAGCTAACGCCTGCAAGCGGCTCTGCCTCCTTCCCTCTCTCTCCCAGAGACCCTTTAAATCAGTTGCTTCACACTCAGTGAACATCCTCTCCCCCTTAAAACCGTTCCCTTTCTTCCAGGTCACGCCAGGCAACCATTTTCCAGCAAAATCTCCTCGATTTTGGCCAGTTTTTCGCTAAGCCTGCTGACGGCTTGCTAAAGCCTCCGGGTCCCCGGGGCAGCTCTGCTTGCACACAAGTCGGGAGCAATCGCCCAGCATCTGGGAAATGATTGCTGGCATTACCTGGGCAGACAGCAAACTTTGCTTGCGCAGCTTCTCTCAAGGCCAATGCTGCTGTTGGCTATTAGTGCTAACGACCCCCATGCCTGCAACTTCCAGCCGATGGGGCCTTTCATCAGAGAGCCCCTCTGAGATTTGGGGAAAGCATGGCTTTTGGAGATGCCTGGTTTTCTTCCGCCTCACTGGCTTTTTATCTCTTTCGGGAAGCTCTGGAGGCTACAAGCTACCTTACCTAATGGATCTCTATTAGGTTGTGGCACTGGGGGCCAATTGGATGTGTCCTGGGCTCCAGATGCTCTCCTTATCCATGTTTTCAATGACTTTGGCTTTTGCCAGCCTCCAGATGGGAAGCAGCCAGGGGTCTGCAGGGCTTGGGCTCAGTGTCTGGGGAGAAGATATTTTATCCCCTAAATCCCTCCTGCAGCAACACATGGCAGCATTTCACCCTTGCTGGGGTGTGTGTGTGGGGGTGTGTGTGTTTGTGCAAAGCTCTGGCCTGAAACTTCACATTGCCATGATGCTCAGAGAGATGGCATGTTTCATCCCCCCATGCGGCGCATGGCTCAGCGCTCTCCCACCCAAGCAGCTTGTGATGGCCAGCTCTGGACCCACACGCCCACGGGAAGCTGCCCAAGCCCCCAGCCGGGGTGGTTGTCTCTTCAGGAGCTCCACGTCAGTGTGAGACTGTCAGCCTACCACCTGCGGTGGGGGAGGTAAGGGATGGGTCCTGGGGACAGGCTGGTCCACGGGGCTTCCGTGTTGGCCAAAAGAAGGGACCCATCAGAGGGAGTGGAACCTCCCTGACCCATTTAATCCCACCTTCATCATTACAATGTCTTTTTGTATCACCACTTGCCTGGGGGCTGGGGTGTCCTGTACTGGCACCGTGCAGCCCAGAGGCAGCCCCGTCCCCCAGGTTAGGGTACTGACAGGGCAAGGCAGGATGAGGCTGTACCCAGCCTCTCTCTCCCAGACCATGGAGGGAACAATTTGCCAAAGGAGACAGGGGTGATGCTGGATTTGGTGCCCTTCCCTGGGGCAGGATGCAGGACTGTCTGGAGAGGATGAGGCTGCAGCCACAGCTCCCACACGTCGCTGCCCCTCGCCCCAGCCACATGGCTGGAAAACATGCCAGTGCTGGGCGAGGGGATCGATGGTGCCTCAGTTTCCCCCACCCTGCTCTTCCTACAACAGTCGCAGAGCACGGAAAGCAAACCCCACGCTTATGGGGAGAGGACCTGGCAGTGAGGATTGATACCATCTTTATGGGTGGCACCAGCCAGAGAGCAGAGCAGTGGGTGCACATCAGCCTGAGAGGTCCAGACTGCGAAGCCCAAACAAGGGACCGGCCAGTGGCTTGCTAAAAATCATCGTGGCTCTGGGGACGATGCGTTTCTGGGGGTGTCCCAGTAGCCCCCTGTGCTCATCTCCCCTTGGAGGATGCTCTGACGCTCACACGGGGCCAAAGCTGCTGCTCTCCCCCCCTTCCCTGCGTGGGGCCCAGCTGTGGGGCTGCAGGAGAATGCCCCACCGCCCTGGGGGCTGCATCCTGCCCACACCCTCCCAGCACACACCCGCCCTGCACCCCAGGGTGCCAGGCTGTGGCCCCGCAGCTCCTGCCCGGGAGGGTGGGGGTGTTGCTCAGGGGGCGGGCGGGCAGCGTGAGGCCGATGCCATGCGTGCCCGGCCGCCCGCGGCGGCGGCCCGACGGGGAGGGCGGGCGTCCTGCCGCCCGGTGGCGGCGGGGAGCCTGGCAGAGGACTCGTTGAAAGACCTTCTCCGGTTTCCTCGGGAGGCTGTCAGGCGGCGGGGGAGCCGAGCCCCCCGCGCCTCGCTGGCCGCGTCGGCTCCCTCCCCCCGCCCTCCTCCTCCTCCTCCTCCTCCTCCTCCTCCTTTTCCTCCTCCTGCTCCTCCCGCCCTGGTGCGAAGGGCTTTCGCTGCTTTTCCCTTTTCTTTCCTCGCCTCTCTCCTCCGCGGAGCGCGGTGCCGGGAGGCGCGGGCAGAGCCGCGGGGATGGGGCGGCCGCCGGCCCCCAGCCCGCCCGCCCGCTCCCGCCGCCCGCCGCCGCGTCCCCTCCCCGGCCGGCGGGAAGCGGCAGCTCTCCCCCGCCGCCCGCCTCGCCTCCTGCTCTGAATTTCTGCCCGTCGGCCGATCTGGGGAGAGGCGGGAAGGGGGTACGTCCCCTCGCACTTTTCCCCCTCCCCACTTCCCCCCCCCCTTTTTTTGCCTGCCCCCCATCACCCCCATCCCAGCCCGTTTCTCCGCCGAGGGGTCTCTTCGGTGGCCATGCGGCCGGTCCTGGGCGAGCGGCTTTAATTCGCCCCCTCTCCCGGATGGCCCCCCGGAGCCGCGGGCGGATGGAGCCGAGCTACGTCGTGGGTATCTGCTGCCTGGTGCTGCTGGAGCCGGGCCGGGTGTGGAGCGGCGAGCCCAGCACCGGGGGGCCCGGTGAGAGCGGGAACGGCAGCCAGGCACCGGCGGCGGAGACCACGGCCCCCGCGCCCACCGGGGCGGCACCACCCGGGGGAGACCGCTGCCGCGGTTACTACGACGTGATGGGGCAGTGGGACCCGCCGTTCAACTGCAACGCCGGCATCTACCAGTACTGCTGCGGGACCTGCGGGTACCGGTTCTGCTGCCAGTTCAAGCCCGGGCGGCTGGACCAGAGCGGCTGCTCCAACTACGACACCCCCAACTGGGTCAACACGGGCCAGCCGCCCGCCCGGGTGGACGAGACCCCCGAGGACCCCACTCGCGACAAGACCAACATGATCGTCTACATCATCTGCGGCGTGGTGGCCATCATGGTGCTGGTGGGCATCTTCACCAAGCTGGGCCTGGAGAAGGCACAGGGTCCCCAGACGGAGATGACCGTCTCCAGGTAAAGTGGTCCGGTCCCCCCACCTGCCCCGCTCGGTCCCCCCATGGGTGGCTGCCTGTGTCCTGAGCCCCTTGTGTAGGGTGAGCCCCAGCTTCATCCTGGGGCTGCTAAGAGGATGACGTGATCCCCAAAACTCCTGTTCTGGCATGCTGAGATACTGGAGGGGGGGAGGTTGGCTGCAGACCTCCAACCTCTCCTGGCAGGGAGGGTTGCCAGCCAGGACAGCCTCCATGAGAACGGGGTGCTTCTACATTCTCAAAATGACCTACTCCGTCCCTTGAGGTGGCCTGTCCCCAGCTCCGGAGAGCCATCCCCACCAGCCAGTGGGGTAGGTGGAATTGCAGCTACAGGACGTGGCTTCCCCTCCCCAAAACCTGTGGTTCCCCTTGGGTGAGGGAGGCAAGACTGGGTCCGACTGCGTGGGGTGACTCGGGACTGCAGTCCCCTTGGGCTCAGCCTCGCTGGCAGCGCAGGAGGGAGAGGAGATGGTAAAGACAGTTCCGCCGTGGCTGCTGCGCCTCCTTGGTGTCCATGTCCGTGTCTGTGTCCGTGTGCATGGGTGTGCACAGGCGCCACTGGGGTGGGACGTTGCCCTTGCAGGGGGATACTGGGCTGCATGTCCCCTGGGGCTCAGCTTCCAGCGCAAAGTTGGGCAGCCCCCCGCACCCTGCAGCTACAGCCCCTGGCATTTCGGTCCCCTCCAGGGCTGTGCATGGGGCCGGCGGAGGGGAGGTCGGAGTGTCAGGCACACCTCGGCATCATGGACCCCCTGCGCCTCCCCCCGCTCCTGCCCAGCTCCCGTGGCCATCGGTGCATCTTCCCCCCTCCCTCCCACACCAGGTACACACTTCTCGCCCCGTTCCTGTCCACCCCCCTGCCCTTGCCACACAGCCCCCCCATTCTCCTAGCACTGAGGTGTCATGAGCGACCCGGCCTCAGCCCTGCAGGGCGCACCGCCGGCTTCCCCGGGGGCAGTGGGGTTGTGTGCCCAACGCTGGGGTGCATGGGGCAGGCAGGAGGGGCAGGTGACGCCCCCTCCAGCCTGGGGTGGGGAGGGCCAGGGCCGGGCAGGGTGGGGCAGGACAGGACGTGCGGGCAAGGCCAGGCAAGGGAGGGCAGGGCTGGTGGCCCCAGTCCCAGCCGCAGCTCTGCTGCTTCGCTTTCCCCTCGGCGTCACGTTGTACAGCTCCTCCGCTTAGGTGGGTTTTTCCTCTCCCTCCTTTCTTTTCATTTATTTTTTTTTTTTTTTTTTTTTTTTTTTTTTTTTTTTTTTTTACTTTTCTTAACCGATCACATTCAATGAGTTTAACACTTCGGAGCGGCTGCCGACAGCTCCAACCTCCTCGGCACAGCTCTGCCCCTGCGGCTCTGACTCAGAGCTGTCCCTCCTTGGCCTCCCCCCGGCGCACACGCGATGCACATGTGTGTGCACACGTGTGCACACACACACACACAGAGGGGTAGCCGAACTGGGGCAGGTTCACTAAGGCGGTTGTGCCATGGTCATGCCATGGCTGCCCCGAATCGAAGGGAGAGGGATGGAGAGGGGACCCAGCGAGGGCTGCAGGGGCAGAGCCGAATCCTGCACCTCGCTGAGCAGTGGCGTGCATCCTCTACTTCGCATTTCCCAGTGAGGACATCGAGCCTGGCAATAAACCCATTTTTATGCCATTTTGTTCAGGGATTTTGGCTTTAAAAAAAAAAAAGCAGGGCCAGAAGAAAGGGCCATCCTATCTCACCAGGATGACTGGGAGCTGCTCTGATTGCACCCCCAGCACAGGGAACCTCTCTCCTTCCTTTGGGGCACCCACCCTCCCCTGCCCACTTGGGGCTTGGGCAGCCACTGGGTGCTGTACCCCAACCCCAGACCTGCTGCACCCCATCCCAGACCCACCCCACTCCTTGCACCCACCCCAGGGAGCAGAGGCTGACCCCCCTGCTTAGAAGAGGACTACATCCAGGCACAGATGGGGGTCGCAGGGCCCTCCTGAGCCACGTGAAG
This sequence comes from Balearica regulorum gibbericeps, assembly GCF_011004875.1. Classification (NCBI taxonomy): domain Eukaryota; kingdom Metazoa; phylum Chordata; class Aves; order Gruiformes; family Gruidae; genus Balearica; species Balearica regulorum. The sequence continues at coordinate 55,690,138 of NC_046184.1, forward strand.
CAGTTTTGGGGGGATCCATGCTGCGGCCCCCCCGTGCCACTGCGCACCCACGCCTCCCCCTTGTGTCACCTGAGGAAGTGCTGGCACCTTGACAGGATCAATACGGCCTCCGCCAGCCTCCCTGCCTCCTGACTCCCCTTCCACTCGCCTGCTGCCGTGTCTTTCTTTGGTCTGCCCCCCCCTCCTGGGAAGGAGATGCTACACTTGGGGAGCGGTTGGTACCCCGGGACGCCTGGACCTGGGTCCTCATCTCCTGCCGGCAGGTCTTGCCTTCTCCCATCACCAGCTGCCGTCAGGACTGCTGCCACTTGCCGGGGGGGGGGTGGTGTGGTGTGGGGGGGAGGGTGTGTTTTGTGCAGGTAGCCTCAGTTCTGTGCTGCTGGAGCCATGTCTTACTCCATGTTCCCCCTCCCTCTCACTCATGCAAGTCCAAACTTTCCCAATGAGTTTGGGCAGATCAGTGCCTTTTCTCCCCGAAGCTGCAGATCTTTCAGGCACTGGCATACAGACTGGGAAAAGGTGAATTTTCCTCACCCCGAAATCAGAAGGGCACCTCCATTGCTGCAGAAGCCAGGAGAGGTCTTGCCGTCTCCCATGCCCCGTGTCCTTCCTTGTAAGCCACGAGCAGCTCTGGTTCCGTGGGGACAGTGACTGTCAGGGAGCACCTCTGCTGCCTGGCGAGCCAAGACAGGGCAGGAGCGGTGTATCGGGTACAGAGCCCCAGGCACCGGGCAAGGCACCAGCCTGGCACAGCCTCCCGGGATGGAGACCGTGCCAAGGACTGGGTACGCAGCACGGGCATCCAAAAAGGGACACTGTCACCTCCATCCCGCTGTGTGCCTGGTTGGCCCGGGCAATATGTTTCGCCTCAGTGCTGCTGAGAGAGCGAGGCTATTTCTAGCTGCCTCACCCCTGTAGCCACATGCAGCCCAAGGCACGGGCAGTGCCACCTCGCCTCCCTCCCGGCGCCTCAGGTAGGAGCTTCTCATTTGCTCCTCGGGCACCGCATCATGGCCCTGGGCCAGCTCCCTGTTGCACAGCCAGCTTCGTTTCCATTCCCATCCCTTCCTCCTGCCAGGGTTTTTCTGCTCCTGGGGAGCGCTGCCTGCTGCCCCGGGATGGCTCCCGCCACCGCTGCTTGCAGGCTTCCTGCTTGGTTGGGCGGGGGGGAGATCAACCACTTCTGCACCTCTAGAAGTTGTTTGTCATGGTCCTGGTCCTAGTCTGAGCCCAGGAAGAGCAACCAGGCACAGAAACCCCACCAGCTCCTCCCACATGGAGACACCTGAGCCCTTGTCCAGCTTGTCCTGAAACCTCCAACACAGCTTCTGCTCCCAGCTTTGGCTGCTGGTCCACCCAGGGGAGTGGGCACCCAAGTGGCTGTGGCTACCTGGTATGTGTCCCCCTCCCCATCTGCCTTCCTCTTGCAGGGCCTTATGGCGGTTCCCACAAGCCCCTCTCCTTCCTGCTCGGCTCATGCTTGGCACCCGTCCCCGGCACTCGCTCAGCCTGGCCAAACCCCGCGTTGAGTCAGGAACACCTGCCCGTGTTTTTCTTCAGGCCCCGGATCTCCGGGGACGTCGGGTCCCTGGGGGCTGCTGGGATCTGGCTGCGCCTGTTGCACAAGAGCAGGCAGACACTCCGCAGACCTCTCCGCAAAACCCTCCTGGAGGGGATTTGTGGGTTATGGCTAGGGTTGCCCATAGGGTGAACATCCCTATGGGAAGAGTTGGGTGAGGAGCAGCCTCCTGGGGGGCAGTGGGGATGCTGGAGAGGGGCAAAACAGCCAGCAGGAGCAGGTGACCTGGCAGCCGCAGCAGCCGAGTCCCCCAAGCTGGCTTTTTGCTCTCTGGGTCCCTGTGGGCTGTTTGGGGGTCCTGAAACCCAGCCCCACTGTGTGTCCGACCATATCGGGTGCTTCTCTGGCAACACCCCAGTCCATGGCCGTGCTTGCAGTCGATGCCCACAGTAGCAGGTGGTGGAAAAGACCTAGAAAAGGTGTTTGCAGGCAGCACAGCGAGTCGTGACGTGCTGCCCAAGCTCCCCAGGGGATGAGAGCGAAATGACTGGGCTCCAGCATGGAGGGAGACCTGTACCCTTGTCCCTGGATGTAACATCCGGCCAGGCAAGTTCATCCACCATCCAATGCTTTGCCCAAGCTCCATCACCCCCCCGCTGCAACTCCAGTTTTGCAAAGGCACCTTGCTACCCCCAAGCCTTCCTGTGCATCCCTGCATGTCCCAGTCCCAGCGGGTGGGTGTCCCACAGCGCCCACGCGCCTCACTTGCACAGGTGGGCACCCCTTGCCCCAAGCAGATGCTCTGTAAGCCGTGGGAAATGTCCCCCCCCCTCCAGGAGGCAACGGCGACACTCTCATTGGGCTCGGAGGCAGCATGGCCAGCTGGGGTGCCAGCCCACCTGCAGCCATGGTGTGCCATGTGTCTCCTCCGCCACCTCATCTCTGCTCCAAACCTCACCACTGTGCTCGGCCGGCAGCTGCCGCCTTCTGCATCCCCTTCAAGAGTTTGCTCAAGCTCGGGGCAATGTCACTTTGTCCGTCACTCCATCATCTCTCCTCTCCTTCGGTGGCGGCACTCCTGTCTCCTCCCATTGCTCCCTGTCCCCTTGCCCAGGGCCTGCAGCCGCTTTCCCATTGGGCTTGTTGGACATGTGGCTTGGGCCTCCCAAAAGCAGGTCAGCCCCCAGGCTGGGGTACTCTGCCAGGCCCTGGGTCCTGCTCCCACACAAGCACCTCCATTTCATGCACTGGCAGCTCCCCTGGGAATGGCTTGGGAGCATCGAGCACTGCGTGCCAGCTCCTGCCATGGAGCTGTCGGCCTCCATTGTCACTGCTCCCCAATCTGCCTCTTTGCTTGGTCTCAGGGCTCGCACCAGGCTGGTTTGAGGGACCTTGGTTGCACCCATTGGCACAACCAAGGCTTGCCATGGAGGTAGCTGCACAGCCGTGTGGGTGAGGTGGTGCTCGGGCAAGCCAGGCTGGGAGCAGGATCCTGCCCCAGCGACCTTCACACGTGGCCTCATGCACTTGGCGTCCATGGCCACGGTGGTGGATGGAGACATCACTGGTGCTGCTCGTTAATGTTTTTTGTTGCAGATGAACAGTGCAGGTTTAAAGCTGCATCTGCCTTGTGTTCCCCACCTCAAGCTGCACCCTGGAGCCCTCTCAGTGCCTCAGACCACCGGGTGACCTAGGGAGATGTGGCCTGTCCGTACCCAAGCTCCCCAGCCTGGGGATCGGGCTGGGGCTCATAAAACCCCCAAAATCACATACAGTCAGACAGCAGTTCCTCAGCACGGTGTCACCCTCCAGGTCCCCCTCCCCTGCACTGCACCGCCTGGGGATGGGGACGGGGACGGGGAGGGGGGCTGCAGCCCTGGCTGGTGGCACGGCTCGTGGTGCAAGGAGGGGGGTGAGCCTGGTTGTTGATGGTGCTGAGGGCTCACGGATGCTTCCCACCTTAGCAAAATTGCTCGTTAAGAGCTGCTCACACCATTGTTGTTAATTGTTATCATCCACACACCCTAGGCAGTCTGCACGGAGGGCAGGCTTATGAGAAAGAGCACTGATGGCTTTATCTGGAGAGGAAAAGTCACAGATAAAGGATCGCGCAAGCTTCATAAATAGACCTGAGGGGAAAAAAAAATAAAAAATAGGTCAAATTGCATTGAACTTCCTGGCGAAATAAGCCTGTTTGAGCGCTGGGCCCTGGGGACAGGCGAGAGTAGGCAGCGGCCAGTGGGGAAGGGGCTGGTGAGCAATGGACCCTGGGGAAGATGGGAGCTGACAGGGCAGCAGCTCCCTGGGTTGACAGCCCACATCCACGGCCTCGGGTGACCTGCCTCCCCCCCGCCCTGCGTGGGCACAGCCTGCCACCCACCCAGCCCTGTGCCCATAGCCTCTCTGGGTGCAACACCTGTGGCCAAAGGAGCTTGGTTGGACCTAGAGCTGGGGTCAGTCAGCTGCAGGAGGGCTCCTGGGGAGGTGCGGGGTTTGAATAGCTTCAGGATGGAGGTGCACCAGCCTCCCCAGGCAGCCTGGTCCAGCGTTTGACCATCTTGCAGGGAAAAAAGGTTGTTTCGTCTGTTTAAACAGAATTTCCTGTGTTTTGGTTTGCACCCATTGCTTCTTGTCAGCCTAGTGCCATCCTTGTTGCATCCTTCCTTCAGATATTCACATACATTGATAAGATCCCCCTGAGCCTTCTCTTCTCCAGGCTGAACAGTCCCAGCTCTCTCAGCCTCTCCTCATGGGAAAGATGCTCCTCTCCATCATCTTTGTGGCCCTTTGCTGGACTCCTCAGTACATCCATGTCTCTCCTGTACTGGGGAGCCCAGAGTTGGAGCCAGCACTCCAGGTGTGGCCTCAGCTGTGCCAAGCAGAGGGGAAGGATCACCTCCCTCAGACCTGCTGGCCACGCTTTGCCTAATGCAGCCCAAGAGACCATTCGCTGTCTTTGCCCCAAGGGCACATTGCTGGGTCATGGTCAACTTGGTGTCCACCAGGATCCCCAGGTCCTTTTCCTCCAAGCCAGTCAGCCACCAGTACATGCTGGTGCTGGGGTTGTTCCTCCCTCGTTTCCCTTTGTTCAGCTTCATGAAGGTCCTGTTGGCCCATTCAAAGATTAAGTGATCCCAGGGGGGTTGTTACCCAAAGCTCCCCAAGAACGATGTGAAATGAACCCAAAGGGCAAGCAACCCTCCCTTGTACCTTTGTTCTTGCCATCGCCATGTGATATTCACTGGATCCAAACTGGGAGGGAAAATGTCCCAGGAACAGCCCTCGTGGCCCCCCCCGAACATCTGCACCCCTGGGCATAACGCATTGCTCACCCCGTTGTTCTTGCTGCCTTCCCCAGCAATTCCCCGCAACGGGTTCAGTGGGCTTTTGAGCACTCCAGAGCCATGAGCTGACACATCCGCCAAGTCAGGATTATTCCCCCCCTTCCTCTCCAATTTGCATTTATGCATGTTGAGTTTAATCTGCTGTTTTATCATCCAGCCACTTGCTAACCGTGAGCTCCTGCCACAGCTCCCGATGTGCGTCTGTGAGCCACCCAGAGCCTTTGAGGCACGAGGTGTGCTGACGGCGAGCTGGGGATTAGGGAGCCAAAAAAAGCCCCGAGTGGACATCCCTGAGCCCTTACAGTCACACAGGGGTGGTCTCTGCAGGGAGAATGGCGGGTGTCCTCTGCCGCGAAGCCCTGCACCAGCAGGAGCATCTCGTCCTGACCCGGGACTTGCCGCTGAAGGCTGCAACCCTGCTCCGGCACCACCAGCGTGCCCCACTCCGGCACCACCAGCATGCCCTGCTCCTGCACTGCCGGTGTGCCGCGGTGGGACTGCAGCATCTCCGTCCATGAATGTTAAACGAAATAGGGCTTTATCTTATGTAATGGTGTTTAATGTTTAATGCTGTTACTTATAAGGAAGGCATTACGCACAGACAGCGCGTGCGCCAGAGGCCACCGCTAGTTCATCCTCCTCCCTGAAGAGGTGCAGGCAGCCTCTCTAATCCCTTCCTTGGGGTCTTCTCCACTTTGAAGGGACTCAAGGCGCCTCCTCTCCCCCCCTTCTCCCAGGCTCTTGCCCCGGGGGAGCATCCCTGAGGTGTTGCTCCAGCTGCCGTCAGTTTGGGTTCCTCCAGCTCAGTTGGTCATACCCTTGCAGCCCACTCCGAGCCATGCATCCCCCTCACCACCCTCACCCGCTGACACTCCCGGCCCTGGGAGGGCTCAGCCCCAGCCAGACCCCAATTCACTGCTGGGGGGGGCGCTCATCTGTCCTGGTGCAAAAGCTGTGTTGTGAGTCTGGGTGTGCTCCTTTCTCCCAGCAGCTATTTCCTAGCCCCAGGCTGCCCGGCTCTGCCTCTGAAGAGGGGAGTTCAGGGCTGGGGCACATTGGTGGGGCCAGGGGAGCAGGGTATTGCTCTAACAGCCCTTTGCCCCCTCCCCAGGACCCTGACGGACCTGCTGAAGCAGCCGGGCCACGGCCCCTCTGAGCACGCGGATGGTCTCATGGTGGGTGTGCAGGTCCCGCTGGGTGAGGGGCTCGCCCGGGGGCCACCCAGGAACAGCACAGGTAAGGGAAAAATAAGCACCCTTGGGTGAATAAAGGCAGTGGGAGGGCACTGCCTGTTGCTGAGCCCCCCGCCCGCTGGCCTCTGCCTCCCCAGACAAGCCACCCTTGAACAACGCGGTGGCCATTGCCCCCCCGCTGGGGCGGCCCCACGGCCACAGCAAGCGCCTGCCACTGGCCACCAGCCTGGCCCTGCCAACCCCTGCCTATGCCGCATACGCCACGCTGAAGGGTGGAGGTGAGTGCCACTGCCGGTGGGCCGGGATGGCAGCTGGGGGGATGTGCCCGACGGACCCTGCAGGCGGGTGGGGAGGGGCGGGGGGCTCACAGAGGGGCATGGGCAGGACGAGCACCCCAGGGCTCCCAGGGCAGCTGTTTCATGGCAGGGGGTCTGCGGCTTTCCTGCCCCACCGACCCACTGCACTGCCCAGCCAATCAGCGCCCAGGATCCCACATGGGCCCACTGCCCTCCCCACCCAATCAGCATCTACGATCCCACACAGACCTGCAGCACTGCCCACCCAATCAGAGCTCAGGCTCCCCCATGGACACTACACTGCCCAGCCAATTAGTGCCCAGGATCTCCCAAAACCCTACAGCACCCCCACCCAATCAGTGGCCAGGATCCCCTGCTGCACTCCCCAGCCAATCCCTGGCCAAGATCCCCCCACTTCTCAGCCAATCAGCATACAGAATCCCTCCTGCAGGCTGTGTCCCTGCCGGGGGGTGACGCCGTGCTGCTGTCCCCACAGAGAGCGCCCCCGAGGACTTCTACAGGCATTTTGGGGGGGCGGAGGTGCCCCCCACCAGCACCCTACCCTTCCCGCCCACCAAAGCCCCAGCGCTGCCCGAGGGCTGCCCCCCACCCAAGGCCAAGGGCCCCAAGCTGCCAGGGGGCCCAGCCTTCCCGGGGGGCTGGGAGGGGGCCCCCCCCCGCGGCCCCCACCGGCTCGGTCTGGCCACCCTGCGCCCTGAGGGGCCGCCTGAGGCCTTTGGCCCCACTACACCGCCGTACGGCCAGCCCCACCGGCACCTCGCCACCAAGAGCAAGACTGAGGTCACTGTCTGACGGCCAGCACCATCGTGGCTGACAGCCTCCCCCGGGTGTGGTGCACCAGAGCATCATAGGTCCTACGCAAACCACAACGGCTGGTCATAGCGGGAGACATACAGTCCTTCCTCCGCTGGGGATCAGAGCTGTCGGCTTTACCTCACCGCTGAAGAGGCCAGGCCGTCCCTCTCATCTGGACAATGAGTTTCAGCTGTTCTCAGCCCACCCCAGGAAAAGGCTGAGCCAGGGGCACATTGCCAGAGTGGGGTGCTGCTCAGGGGTTGGGGGCCAATGCCGGACAGACTGCAGCCCCCAGGGATGGGGGGACACATCGTGCTAGGGCCTGGCACCCCCGCTAGCCCCCAGGACCAGGCAGGGGAAGAGCAACGGACTCAAAGCACCATCCCAGCGCTGCCAGCAGAACCCGAGCAGCCTCCTTCCCTCCCCAGCCTCCCCTTCCCCGCTGCCCCAGCCTCCACCTTGTCAATAAATAATACATTAAACTATGTGGCCTTGATATGGATTGGCTGGGGAACCTCACGCTGCTCCCAAAACTCCAGCCCCTTCTCCGCTGACAGCAAAGCCCACTCCCACAGGGCCCAGGGAACACCCCTGATGGGGGACGTGGTGGGAACACAGCTTCCAGGGCCAACTGCAAAACCCTTTGAGCAGCTATGCAAAAACCAAACATATCTCCTCTGAAGTTTAATGGTTCTGACAGAGTTTTACCAGGGGAAACAGAAATGAAGAGATGGAGCGAGAGGACGTTGTTCCAAGCGAGGTCAGGTAAAAGCTTTCCTCCCACATAGTTACTCCTAAAATTGCAGGCTTGTGGCCCAACTCCACTTTGCTTGGCTCTGCTCAAACCATCAGCCTCTTGGGTTGCTTCCAAACAAGCACAGAGACACCATACTTGCTCCACCATGGGACCACCTTCCCTTGCAAGGCCTACAGTTCCATTTTTCAGTTTATCTGGACAAAGGACCAACAGCTTCCCAAGGTGCTTGTGTGATTGGATGTCTCTGAAGGACATCTCAGGCTCACCTATGCTTAAGAGCAGCTTCTGGGTGGGATGAAGAGGGTTGATAGAAAAAGGGCAAGGGGGGGAAGGTGATAACATTTGCCTTTATTAGGTAACAGATGCTCACAAGCCCTGAAACAGGGTTTTCAGACAGCAGATATGTTCCCCGAGGAACCTCCCCACCACCGGTTGCACCTCATATCACAAAGCATCCCTAATCCAAAATCCACGTGGATAAATAGACTTTCTTCACATAATCCGTAAAACAATTTCCTCCCACCCGCAAACAAAAAAAAGTTACTTGTATATATACACACACACACATATAAAAAAAGTTGTAGGGACAGACGGGCAGCAAATTTATGAACAGGGTAGAAAAAAGCAGGGCAAAGATCCCTTGCCCTGGAGGGGAGATAAGTCTCAGCAGTGCTAGGACCCTCCGTGGATGGTGTCATTAGCTACCGGGGTTTCAGCCCAGCAGCCTCCCAGCCCCCGGCCCAGGCAGTACTCCCTGCAGCCCATCCCACAGGACTTGGTCCACCACTACGTGACCAAGCGAAGCCTTGCTTCCCCTTTTACTAAAGCACAAAACTTCCCACGCGTTGCACGCAGATCTGAGGAAACATGAAGTAACTCAGAGGTTGATCACAGGTAAAGTGTTTCTGTATTTAAGGAAAAAAGCCCATGAGCAGGAAGACAGTGCAAAAAACACTTAGAGAAGTAGGAGGATGCGACCCACTCCCCCCAAAGATGGGATCACTGATAAACTAGAACGCTTGGGATGGGCCATCAAAAGCCACCCACACCCAAGAGCTGTTCTGTAAAGAACAGCTGGCAGCAGAAGTGGCTGCCACTGCCTGAACCAGAGCATCCCCTAGGCTGATCAGACATGCAAGTGCCACCTCTCCTCCTCAAAGGATGAGGTCCCCTCCAACTGCACAGCCCACTGGGGCTAAGGCTCCACCAGCTGTTCCCCAAATAAAGTGAGGGAGAACAGGAAGCATATTCTGGTCCCCACACTTTTGCGTGCGGCTATGGTACAGGGTCACTGGGAAGGGGCTTTGCTGGGAAACAGGTTTCTCCTGGCCCCAGTTTCCATCTTGTTGAAGCCAGACTACTCTAGGACTAGCACTAATCATGTTTAATTCCTGCAGCACATTAAATCCTCCTCACAGATGCCAGAAGACCCCATACAAAGTGAGACAACAAGCCTCCATCTTTTTCCCCTCCTTTTGAAAGGAGCTCTCGTGCCTCTCTGCAAAAGCTGGATATGTGTAGAAGCTTCTTGCAAAACAGCCCAAGTTCTGATCTTACAGGAGGAATCGGGCTGTATGGGCCTGACTGGGACAGAACTAGGCTGCTGCGCACAGCTAAGTGCTTCTAGCTGCCGACACAAGCACATGCCGACTATGCACAGGGAGAAACAGTGCCGCCCACCTGCTAAAGGCCCGTTTCCGTATCTGCACACGTGAGAGGGCAATTGTTTTGCACTTCTTTGGAGAGATGCAACAGGAAAGGCAGAGAGAAAGAGGGCAAACCGTTCCTTCCCTGTCCCCGATCCGCCTCCCCCTCTTGGAAAGTCACAGGCAATTCAACACCTGCCAAGTCAAACTGCTCTGAACAGCAATGACAATGGAGCTGGGAGCCTCGTACCCTGAGCCAGTGCCTCCCAGTCCCTGCAGGAGCTCATGAGCTGTTGAGCAGTTGGAGAAGGGAAGGAGAAACACCTGAAGGACAAGTTCTGGGACTGGGAGTTGAGTAAAATAAAAAAAAATATAGTTTCTAAAAATTGTTTCTGCATCAACAGAAAGGCACCAGAGAAGCATTCACCCTTCGTGCAGAGTGCAGGGCGCTGCACCTCCACCTCTGCCACCACCCGGTGCCAGATGACCATGGACTCCAGGGCCTCCTACAAGGCTCTGCTTGTTGTAGGCTGCCACAAACCCAACCTCCTGCCAAAAACTGGCGGCAGCTCTGATCACAGGAAGGAGAGGTATGAAGTGCAGAGGAAGGGAAATCTGCTGCATCGTTCCCTACGTTTTTGTAAAGCCACAAACACTCCTATAAAAAACATGTATAAAAACCGTAGAGAAATTTGCTGGGCAGTACTGGCCCCAAGTGATACTCCCAGAGCACCTCGGTAAGTCAGGTCTAGGGGGCTTCAGTGAAAAAGCAGTTTCTTGATGCACACACAGCTCAAGGAAAGCTGGTGCCTTCCCCCTCTCTCTCAGGAACGGCCCCAGATCCCAGCAGCCACATGGGACAAGGCTTGAGCAGATCCTCTGCCCTCCCCAAAGGTTTCTTTCTGCAGAGGTGTTTGGGAAGGGAACAAGATGCCCCTGAGGACAGACACTGCATGTGCCACTTCTCTATGCCTTGGGCTTGGGGGCTTCTACCCCCAGCAGGGATGGGGGCTCTGGGTCGGGGCAGCACTTCCCAACAGCCCCAGGCACAGTCGCAAAAACACAACTAGACAGATTCCTGTTGCAGTGCCTGAAAACAAGCAAGGAGGCTAATAAAGCTAAACCTGGGGCAAGGTAAAAAAAAAAACAAACCCAAAACCCAAACCAAAACCATCCCTCCCTCTCCCACCCCATCGCAGCCCTAACCTAGCACTTTTTTTTTTTTTTTTTTAAGCTCCAGAAGGGAAGTCCAGGCTGACAGTTGACCCGGCTGTTTTTGCATGAGGCAGCCCCACACCAGCATTAGGAGGCGGCAATGGCTGTGCCTCCACTCAGCTTGACAATCATCTGCTGGCAGTCATTGCAGGAGCGCTTGTCCCCCACCTTCTCCAGCGTGCGGGCAGCCTCAGCCAGCAGGACCGCTCGCTGGCCCGGGGAGGAGAGGAAGGAGAGGGGGAGATGGCGGCAGGCCAAGAGGATGGCTGTGGCTCGCTCTCTCTGGCCCGGCAGGGTGTCCAGCTCACCTACGCACAAAGAGGAGAGAGAAAGCTCACAATGAAGCTACCACCTGCATGACAAAACCCCGCCATGCGAGCCCTCGATTGGCATTAGTGAGTACAGGCATCTCTGGCTGGCATCCCCTGGCTGTGCCAAGAGGGGGGGCACTCTGTGGACCCCCAAGCAGCTCCTATAGGCTAGCAGAGGAGAACAGTCTGAGCTGGAGTCAGGCAGGGACCAGCAATCCTGTCTTCTACAGAGACGGTCCCTTTCACTTCACTTCCTAGGGCTCATCCCAGCACCGGCATGAACATCTGCCTGTTTCCTTAAACCCCCAAGGGATTTTATAACCAGCACCAGGTCTCCTGGCTCTCCCCTTTAGGATTCCTGGCTACTCCTTTGCATTGACCGCTCCGAATCCCAACCTGCCAAGTTCTGTGCATGCACGGCTGCACGAAGGCAAATATTTTCCAGCCTGCCCTCCAACACCTCCAGCCCAGGGCTGGCAGCTCACATTAACCAGCTTGTAGAGAGTATGGCAGAAGCATCACCATGAGCCATAGGCTGACGGGAGCTCGTTATCCTGAGCCTCAGATACGGGGAAGATGCTGCAGGTTGCGGCTGTGCCCCCCACCTTGCCCAAGCGCTGCCCCCTCCCAGCCCCACAGGCAGTGGGTCGCTGCCCGGGCCCCGGGGCTGACCTTGCTTGCTGCTCTGGGGTGTGCGTCGCCTCAAGCTGTGCTCCAGCAGCTGGTGGGTGCGGGTAGGGCTGGCACCCGCCATCAGGCGCACAGTAGCCTCGTGGAGGAAGACCTGGAAGGGAAGGCAGGATGGGGGGGGGTGAGAGGCAGGCTGGCACAGGGGTGATGCTGCGGCTGAACTCACGTCATCCCTCAGCCACCGTGTTTCAAGAGCAGAGCACTGACACCTTGACAACAATGGAGACCCACTTCCCCACTCCTCCCTGATCTTCCCACCTGTCTCTGGGGAATTTGCAGGTCAGGGCAACCGTGAAAAAGAGCTTTTGACACATAACTGTGAGTGGCCTGGAAAAGGGGAGGAAGGAGAGCAGAGAACAGGGTGGAAAATGAGAGAGCGAACACTGGCACTGTGGCCTAATGGGCATCTCACCCCAACAGCATCAAACTTTGAAATCCAGAGTTTGGACACTACCAGGACAATTCTCTCGTCTAAGTATTAGACTACACTTCCTCTACAGAGGCTTAAAACTAGATAGACTAAACAAAACAGAAGGGGGAAACACACACACCCCCACACCCTTGAAGCACCTGGTGCTCTACAGGTGCAGAAGGCCTCTGACCCCACAGCTACCCGCAGAGCAAACACGACCAAGGAAGCCTCCTTCCACACTCCCTGAAGGGACTGGCCCGGTCCAAAGCCATGTTAAGGGCCAGGATGCCACGGTACGTGCTTGGCAATACAGACATGCCCATGGTTTTATAGGTAGAAACTAAGGTGGACACCTCCCCACATGCACCAGACTCCCATGGGAGCCCCCTTATCGCCCACCAAGAGAAAGTATGGAGGCTACTGGTGGCAGACCATCCCACCTCAGGTGTCCAAACCACTCAAGCTCATGCACACCCCACAATTCCAATGGCTGCAGCTTCCCCATTAACCCACCCCAGGAAGGGCTATAGCTAAGCTGGAGGGAGAGCAGGCAGGGGAGACAAGCCATCACCTTGCGATAAGCAGGCCTAAAGCCGTGGGCCAGCTTGCGCAGGCTGCCGAGGTCGCGCTGGAAGCCCGTCAGCTCGGGGGCCGAGGCGTGGTAGGTCTCACCCAGGGCCTGGCTGGCGTTCGCCTGCTTCTGCCACAGGCTGGTGCGGAGAGAGAGCAGCAAGTCACAGGCCAGCAGCTGGATCATCTGCAAGAGCCAGGGGGCCCGGGCACACACGCTTATTAACACAACCCATCAGGCGAATAACAGGCCATTTGCTACACAGCTGCCGACACAGCCCACAGGAGGGTGGCCATGGCACCTCCTGCCCAGCCGGGGGGGCTCCCTGGCCCTCCCAGCTGAGCCGCCCCCACCACGAGGCACCGAAGGGAGCAGGACTTTGCCTTTCGCCCAAGTGGTGTCTCTGGGGCCGGGCACTGAGAGGTCCGGCCTAAGGAATGAGTGCCAGGCTATGCCCAAGGAGCAGCTGTCCCCTCCAGGAGGGCCAACAGCCTCCACAGGGCCGACCCTGAGCCCACCCCAGGCAAAACGTGCCAAGGGGATGTTGCACCGGCAACGCCCCAGCCTTCTGCAAAGGCTCTCCTGCCCAAGCGGCAGCTCTAACTAGTGAGAAGCAGCAAAGACAGCCTTGCTACCTGCAGAGATTAAAAAAAAAAAGGTAGTCTTTTTTTTAGAGCGGCTGCCCAAATCCTTTTTCCCCATCTGCTGCTGCCCCCTAGCATCGCTCGCCGTCCTAGTTGCTCTTAGGGGACTCTACCCACGCTGCCGAAGTGGAGAGTGCCTCTGTACTGCACTGCAGAAACATTGCACAGTTACTGCCACAACATGCAATGCAACTACAATGCACTACAGCTGCCACCCAGGAGTGACAGAAGGGACCAGAGCTGTGTCCCATATACCATGCAGGGCAGCTCCAGCTTCAGGTAATCCTGGAAAGAAGAGAAACGAGCCCCACGCAAACTCAGGAATAGCACAGCCCAGTCCCGCTTTTGCAGTAGAGGGTTCAAACACTTGCGAGTGCTGCCTGAAACAGAGCAGGCTCGACTTAATGAGGTCCTGCATTACGGGTGTCAGCATCTTCATTTGAGGATGGAGATGGGATGCTTTCCATGGGCCAAATTCAAAGTGGTCAAAGCACCAGAAAGGGGTGACAGCTACTGGCAGGAGAGGAGCAAGGGCTCAGCTATCTGAGACCATGCCCAGGGAAACGATGTTGTACTTGCAGCTCTGGTCCTCCATACAGCAGAGGCAGAAAGATGGTGATACCCTTTGCAAGGAAAGGGAGGAAGCTTCCCCTCTACTCCCATGAGACACAGGATGGATGGAGAATGCAGATACAACAGGGAAGTGATACACCTGCAGCAAGATCAACCTTACGACCAAGACAGGCCATGCGTTATCCCAGGGCTTATAGCTCTTACATTGTTGAGGACGGTGCTGGAGACGCCGCTGCTCATGTTGAGACTGTTCCATAAGTGACTGCTGGCCCTCTCGCAGTGACTCAGGGAGCTCTGCTGTCCGTCTGCCTTCCCAGAGAGTGAGGCCTGCATGGCTCTGCACACGTAGAAGGTGGCTTTCACCAGGGCATTCCTGAAATAGAAAGAGAACATTGCTTTCAAGCAGTACCAGGTCACGCTGCCACAGGGCAGCCCCAGGAGCTGAGCTCAAGCAGCATCAGCTTTCATCTTCCTGTCTTCAGGAGCAGAGATATCACAATTTCTTAGCTAGAAAAAAGATGGAAATTGCTCCTCACCTACATAGACTGCACAGAGAAAGGGAAGGAAATTGGCAAAGGTGTTTTAGTGGAAAAGAACCAAGATGATGACACCAGCCTTTCCATCAGTACGTGAGTTTTGTTTGATTTTGGAAGGTGGGAGGCTGTGCAATTATAACAAAGCCAAAAGACATCCCTAAAGAAGCAATTCTGACACTTCCAGTCCACAGCTCTAATATCAGCCTGTAAGCCTTGACCTACACGTCAACTGCCGAGCACATTCGCGTGTCGTGTTATTGCGTCCCAAAGCACAAGAGGCGCACGACTCCAGAGCATAGGTAGGGGTAGCCCACAGGACAGCATCGGGGAAGAGCCACTCCCATTGAGAAGGAGTAGAGGGTTGAAAATCGTACGAGGTCTACGTACTCTGACATCTCCAGGGATTTCGGCATGCGCTCCACTTCTGCAAAATGTGACCTCACAGCTGCATCGTCCCCTCTGAGCCAACCAATTGCCATAGCCACTGCTGCTGACCACCATCTGCACACCACGTCAGGGCCTGCAAAACAGAATTATTAGCTGCAGCCCAAGAAAGGACACCCGGCTCCTTCCCGCTCAGAGAAGGAAACATGCTGCAGGAACATGGAGAGGCTTGCAAACAGCCTACACCTGACTGCAGAGTTTTGGGTGCTGAGTTTGTATTTTGTCAAGAAGAACTTACACCGTCTACTTGTCTAGAAATCTGTTGATTTTCTTCCTGACAGGGATCTCCACTCAACACCCCAAAGTAACAACTCTACTCGTATATACTGTGCCTTGGCACTAAATCACCATCAAGCTAGTAAATAATACATCAGGTTCCTCTGCAGCACTTCCTCCATTATTTCACATCTCCTCAAAAACTTCCCAAAGCCTACCTAGGGCCAAAGGACATAGGCTCTGCTACTCTGAGCTGCTTTCAAATTTCATGACAATATTGACCCAAATACAGACTTTCCTCTATACAAAAAAAATAATCCCTTGATAAAGAAGTGTCTAGTTTTCCTTCTATGTTTGCTCTACACATTTTAGGTACAGCAGTTAGTCTGTGTCTAAAACTCCAGCTGCCAGGTACTGTCTGTACCAACACCAAACAAGACAAATGTTCCAGCAGCCTGCTACAACCAAGCCCAGATGAGTGCATGGCTCAGAGGGAGTCTACAGCTCTCGTTGTCCCGCTAAATATACACCAAGGGATCAAAAAAGTGCTTCCCAATAGATGTCCAGAGCTTGTCTACAGCAGGAGTTGGAGGTCTCTGGAGATTGAGGCATATACGTGACAGCTGATGTGAAAGCATGGTCAATCTGTATTTGGTCCAATAGGTAATTAAGTGGAAAAAACCCCCCTCTGTCCTGCACCTCTACTGTGACACTGCTATGTTGGTTTATACGCTACGCTCTTCCTCTTGTTCTGCATTGCCAGGAGCAAGCTCTCAGGTGAGGGCACGGGGTTCAGCTTGGAATGTGCCCAGCAATACAAATAACTACAGTCCCGCCTGCACACTCAGCATTACAATCAAATTTATGAGCCTTCCCAACCACCCTCTACCAGTCTGAAAACCACATTGCAGTGTGCTGCTGCTCAGCAATTAAGTTTCACTCCAAGGACTGCACTTCTCCTTGCCTGGAGTTTGAGAGGCGGTGGGGGAGAGGGAACACGTGTATCAGCAGTAGTTCCTGCAGCCAGAAGAGCTTCGGTTCTGCCGGACTTACCCAGGGCAGACTTGAGTACAGAATTGCTGGCAAAGGGTGGGGCTCCGCTTCCCATCGAGTCCAAGAAAGAGTTGAGCAATTTCAGGTACTCCATGGCACCAGAGAACTCGCTGAAACAAGAAGGAAGGCAAACCTTCGCTATGCTGTCAAACAGGAGATACCAAAGCCTGAAGGCATTTCTCATCAGTCACAAGGCATTTTTAAATAATGTTAACCCATAAAGCCAGCAGAAAGTTCAAGCTCTACAAGTAACACAAACACTGCCGGACCAAAGAGATGGCCCTGAGAGTGGAGGCGTACAGATGCCCAGGGAGGAGCAGCCTCACTCACATCTTCCCACGCAGGAGACCAGTGCAGAACTAGAGTCAACCCCGGGACTACAGAGATGCTGGACATGACACATGTTACAAGTTTATTACAGGCTCCTTTTCAATCACTGCCCCCAAAAGAGTCTGAACTACACTTCTGCAAGTGACTATTTGCATAAATGTAAATACACATGAATACAAGTGACAACGTGTTCGTAGCATTGGTCAGAGAAAGTAGCATACGCAGCAACGATCTAATTTCCTGGGACAGGCTACAGAGGAAGATCTTGAGCTCCTGCCCCTAGAGGGGGAAAAAAGGCTTGCTGTATTACTAAAGCTACTCCTTCCCATGAGGAGACCGGACTCCTACAAGCATACTGACAATCCATCTCGCTTATACAAATCCTGCTACCTTCTCCCATCATCAACAGCAGCATCTGATCACAAGCATTTGTACTGTGCAAGCAATTAGACCGAACTGCTGTTCATTCTCTGCAACAATGCTAGATCAAAAAAAAAAAAAAAAAACTAAATTTGCAATATTTTCCCTACACAGGCAGGCAAACTGGGTTATCTTTTCATTTGAGGCTTTTACCCACACTTTTTGGGGACAGAATCGTCACAGAGCTTCCCGTATATTTACGTAGCATTTGCGTGGCACCAGCGTATCTGGAGATCAGCTAGAAACAGTGCTGAATTGCTGGCAAAGGCTGGGGCTCCGTTTCCCGTCGAGCCAGGAAGGAGCTCAATATGGTTCGGTACAAAAAGCTCCTCCGATCCCCACCTATCGGGTCCCCTTCATTTAGTCACAGAGCTTACGGACAATGACAATTTCAGCCAACATCATCTCTCCCCCTCTTGCCACGCATCAGTTTGATTTTTCACTGCTGGCAAGTGTGGCACTGCAGTTAGAAGAATACTCTCAGGCGTAAGGTAGTGAGCCGGTGGGGTCACTCTCCAGCCTGCCAGACCTTCACGCTCTTGGAGCCCTGGACATAGGTTCTGGTCTATAGAAGTGGTAGGTGTATGCTAATTTTAGTGCTCCTGAACATTAAACTTTATCACAGCAGAGAAAGTGCCATCCATCCATCCAGGACTCACGCAGTACGATGCCAGCCAACACCAAAACTCCTTACCACCCACGGGTTCACCTTGGACTTCAGAGGTTTTAGTATGAAGAGGCAGAGCTCACCCTTCTAACAAGCTGCCGTGGTCAGACTTACACTGTCATTTCAAGTCTTTAATAAGGACTAACCACTCGATTGGCCCCAGAGCGCTCAGTCAATAGTTATGAGCTCTGCCTCAGAGCCTGCAGCTGCGGCAAGCAGTCCCCAGCGCAGCACATAAACTTACCACGGCTCCTCCTCCTCTTGTCCCACTATCTCTTTCCTAGTCTGAGGCTTCACGAGTGAATCCACTGCTCGCTCTAGCAGGTTCTCACAAAACGCCTGATGGACTTGTGCAATAGGATCCGCTAGAGAGGAAGAAAAAAAAAAAAACCCAAATCATTTTACTTGCATGCAGTGATAGCCACCTCCCGATACCATCAAAAAGAATCAAAATGTAGGAGCAAGAGGAAGAGCAGTAGAGGGAAATTCTTGAGGAGTTAATGCAAAGATTTCTAAAGACTAAGTTTTCAGGGCCTTTTTAACCCTTTAATCCATTTGTAAAGCTACAGCCCTTGGCCAAACATCCCTCTGGCACTTCAGCCACTCAGCAAAACTGCAATGATGCTGCTCTGTGGAGGACAAACCTTGGTCACCTCAGTGTCACTCCCTAGACATTCAGGACCACATCCAGCTTGTGTCCCAGCACAAAGACACAAGCAGGATGACACGGCGCAGCAGTATACAAAGGGAAGAGAGGCAGCTCCTGCAGGCTGAGGAGACGTCTCTCAGCTCCACAGTCCCTCTCGCCCATGAAGACCACAGGACAGACATACAAGAGCAAAACAAGACACCCGCTTTTGTCCCAGAGGTGGGGAGACTGCCAGGCTCGAAGCGCTGGGAGGCCACGCACTCGGGACACAAGTGGCTCTCACCGGGGTTCCTTTGCGTGCAGTACAGGCTCTCCTTCGCAGCAGACTTCACCGTCCAGCTTCGCTCCACAAAAAACTTTTGTCCCAGGGGGTGGCACAGCCAACGCAACGAGTCGGGAATGGCACTCCGCTCCGAGCTGCACAGGCTTTGAGCCTGGCTTAAAAAGTAGCTCTGGGGAAAGGAGAGGCTAAGATTGAGAACAGCATCCCGGTAAAGACACACACCACCGAGGACAAAGGTCATACCATAATTACAGCTTGTATCATAATTGCAGGTCGTATTGAAGTTTTAGTGCTAGCGGATGCCCTGAGCTACAGCAACGCCAGCTCGCCGGCCTTCCTAGAGCTCTGCTTGGAGATGTGATGGGAGAGGAGACGACAACTCACCGCTAGGAAGCCAAGCTTGCCTCCACAGCGAGTTTTCAAGCCAACCGCAGCTGTCAGGTGGATTTCTGCCATTGTGCTGGGTGGGATCTTTTCTTCTGCGCACTCAGCCAGATTCACAGCACACAGGGCCATGTGCAAGCCTGAGTAAGCTGAGCTGGAGGGAAGTTTACCTGCACCAGAAAGGAAAGGAAAAGGGTTAACTTTTGATGTTGTAGTACCAGCTACTAAATACTACTGTGATTTGTAAGGCTACTATCCTAAAGAGACAAATGAGAATCTGTTGACATGAGACGTTTACAACATCATATGCCTACTTTGTATGCAGGCAACAGAACAACTTTAACTGAGTCTTCCCTCCACAGATACTAAGGTTGGCATCCACTGCTTTGTTTCTGCAAGAAAGCCCTTCGTAGCTAAAACAGTTATGATAAAATCATCAGCAAATTTTGTCTTGATATATCGATATCACTGTCTTAAAACTGAACTCCTTTGCAGTCCTCACCTATACAGATAACATTAAAGACAAGAAGTTATCACAGAACAGTAGGTGTTGTAAGGGACCTCTGGAGATCATCTAGTCCAACCCTCCTGCTAAAGCAGGATCACCCAGAGCAGGTTGCACAGGATCATGCCCAGGCGGGTTCTGAATCTCTCCGAACAAGGAGACTCCACAACCTCTCTGGGCAGCCTGTGCCAGCGCTCGGTCACCCTCAGTGAAGGGGTTTTTCCTCATATTGAGATGGAACTTCCTGTGTTCCAGTTTGTGCCCATTGCCCCTTGTCCTGTCACTGGGCACCACTGAAGAGCCTGGCCCCATCCTCTTGACACCCAGCCTTATGAGATCGATACCTCTGGTGGTGTGGCTGCATTTCACGCAGCATGGTTAGGCAGAAGGAAGTTTAGCTTGGATTTCTGATGTGCTTATAGCCTATTAACACTGCAAATTGGTTTGCCAAGAAAATGACAAAAATAACCGTTCATAAGGAACATTCAAGCAGTTCCTTAGTACATGTGCACACACCCAGGTTTTCAAAGCACATCAACACCAACTGACAATCTGCGCTCTACACAGCTTCAGAAATATAAATTCTTACGGGAATTAACCCCAGTCCCTGCTTCCACGTCACATTCCCCAAGTGACAGGGATGAAACAAACCCTTAACAGCAGCAAAATGTTAATTGGACTCAATCAGCTTCTGCTTGGGAATGACTCTCAGCCACCTCTGCAGACTCAGGAACATGTCAGTTGAGACACTGCTGTTGCTTCAGCCATTCTTACAGAGCTCTTTCACTGCATGAACCCATCATGTTTTAGTAAGTGGCTCCTGGAATTCATCAGGCTGATTTCCAACAGTAGCTCTCCCAGAAGAGAGAGACCATAGTGCTCTCCCAGCATGCCCAGGATCAGCTCCAAGCCTCCTCATCTGGAAAAACGAGGACGGCAGATCTGCCAACACCACTCTTACCTGTTATGTGGAGCTGATGGAGCTTGTGATACGCTAGAGCCGCATCCCGAGCGCTCGTCTTGGCTTCGTCCTCAAAGCCTGCAGTGGCCTCCCTCGCCCGCCACTGATGAGAAGTCCTCTTCAGCAGCCACCGCACCAGCGACAGCTTCTGCAGGCTATAGCGGATCACGTTCCAGGACAGGCTGCAGGCCAAGTCCAGGCGGGAAGCCGGCAGCGCTCGGCCGAGAACTGACAGGCAAGTTTGCAGGTTTGATGCAGCTGCAGCAAAATCCCCCTGCAAACAACACGACAAGAGGTTCAACAACAAAAAGCACCATCACAGAGACACTTTGGGACCTTCTTGGCATTGGGAGCAAGACAAACATGCGCGAGCTAGGACAAAATGTTTAACTGAGGGAAGTCAATGTAACCCCAGTAAACACGAAGGTAGTTTCCACCATCTTCAAATCTGGCCCTACGCACATCTTTCCATACATAGCTCTGATCCTGCGCTGCCCGAGACACACATCAGTACGAGGTGAAAGTGGCTTCCTGCCTTCTCTAACAACATGGAAGTTTCAGGCTCCCCACATCAAAAGTCCAATGTTGCCTCAACAATGCAGATTACTTCCAAGAGGCTGGAGGACAGTAGACAAACAGACACAGCAGAGGCCAGATTCGGGACAGAAACCAAGACCTTGCTGCCAAAGATTGCTACAAGATATAGCAGGAAGGCACAAGGACAGAATTTAGGAGCCTCTTCCAATGCCGACATCTGTGCCTCGCTAATTTAGGCTGAGGGAAGACAGCGATCTGCTCAAGACAACTTAACGCCAGCTTCTCTGAAATCAGACAGGATAATCCACTTGAGGAAGACCATGCTCTTCCAAGTGCCGAGCCACTGCCCACATTTACCCACACCCCTTCCTACAAGATACGTTCGATGTCAACTTTACCCGTGCCAAATCCAGGTCCGCTTGCTTGCGATGCCTCCAGAACGTGACGGACGATCTCGAGTGCAGCCGGGTCACCGGCTCTCCATGCACAAGGAGCTTAATGAACACGCTCAGTACAATCACTCCATTCACGAGCCACAGGATCAGCGTGGGCATCATCCAGCCAAACCAACCACCCGCATCTGCAATGGATGTCCCAGAAGGAAAGTTAGAAAAGTTAATCCAGATGCTGAAAGCCCAGCAACAGGATGAGCATGAAGCCAGAAGGATGTCTCGCTACACTTGCCATATGTGGTATCGACTTTTGCAAAGGCTGCATTTTAGTCAGGAAACACCTGTATCAACAGCTCTTCAACTCAAACTCCAAGCCACAACATTCCCAACCAAACAAAAATAGTTATTTTTACAAGACTGATTTATAAAAAAACCCAACTGAGTCAGCACTTAGTTTTCCTAGAATACCTTGTATTCTGATTTTCTTGTCAGGCACACCCATGGGTCTTCAGCACTTTTTCTAGTCTTTATTAACTTTACAAAGCAACACTGAGGCATATTTACGAGTCAGGGAAATGACAGCATGCCTACAGAATTCCCTGCCCTCCCCTAAGCTGCTATACTCTAAACTATGAATATTATGGAATAAGTGTATTCAACAAGCCAGTTGCAAGACTCTATAGCAACAGTGTTTCTGAAGTAATTCTTCACTTATTACTTCATTAGTAAGTTAAAAAAAAATAAATCAGTCTGTTACCTTAAAAACAAATATAAAGTGAACACGTGTCAGATACTGGCGAGGACAGGAGGACCCCTTACTCTGAACTACTCTTCCAGGGTCTATCCCGAGAGCCCAGGCTCCTGGGCTACAAGTACGTGCTCCCTCTACCTCACCACGCTGAGCCAAGACTGGTTTTGCTCAAGAAGAACGCTGGACATGGATGTAAACTGGAACGGCATCAAAGCGCTCACGGCTGGCTCTCCTCCCGTGCCCAGCCCTGCAGTTACTACCCCTCCCCAACCATTAAACAAAGGTCATACAACTCCCTGAACACACAAAACCATCCTACTGAATCACGTCGACAGCCTCATCTCATGACCTGCAGCTGTCACAGCTGGAGATGGTCTTTAGGGAGACCACGTAAGCCTGTCCTCTTTCTGTGGTCCCAACTATTCTAGCTCATTACCTGACTCAATGGTCAGCACGTTCCTGCCAGAGCTGTGGCGCACCAGGCTGTCGGACTCTGGGGTTCCTCGGGCATCCAGGAGGGATGTCAGAGGATTGAAGGAAAGGCAAAGGAACGTGAGAGCACAGAGGAGTATCCGAGAGCGATCCACCATACCAAGGGCCACAGGAGGAGAGTCAGGCTCATCTTTAACCTTCAAAGGAACAGGAGTGGAGAGAAAAGTAAGAGGAGGAAAAAACCTGCTTACCATTAGAACAAAAAATTCTTATGCCAAGGGAGGGGTAGGGAAGAGGGAGAAACAGAATGTGTCCTAAAATTTGCCTTTAAGATCAAGATCAGCAAGAACTCTGGTGAAGCTTTCCCTAGCTTAGTAAGACAAAGCTGAAATATCTGAGCACCTTCACCTTCCTTCTGCTCCTAGTCTTTTCAGTTACCACTAACTGGATCCCTGGTTCAGGCTAGGATTAACCTTTGCTGCCCTTACTCTTTTGAGGATCTCCCAGAAGACCCACTTCTTCTGCGATACCTCCAAAACAAACCTGTCAGCTGAAGATAGCTAACAGCCTTCTGTTACTGTGGATACTTACAGTCTCATTAACCACAGCTGATGTCATCATCCATTTTCAAGTCCTCCTGCTTTATTCACAGGACATATGTATCCCTGGAAAGCTACAGGCTCTTTGGATCATGAACATGCGCCGTAAGCCCACAAAGAGTCTACAGGGGCTGAAGGCTAAGTACAGTTCTTCTAGCAGCTAAGGTATGGCTCAGATAATACAGCTCAGGAAGTAGTCTCAATCACTTAAGATAAAACACACCCATGCGCCACCTTCATCCTTACAAAGGATCTCCAATCCCTACAGCTCTATTTGCCAGATGTCCACTGACTCCTGAGAATTAGGAGAATTCAAATTCTGGCCTTTACGTATCCCTGCAGCAGATGCCTTGAATTTGACAAGTGAGGTCACAAATACCTTTGCATCATCAAGGAGTGGGCTTCCCGGCTCTGAGTCAATGGAATAGGGAGAGAAGCCAGCCTGGGATCCAGAGTCAGAGGCCGGAGGAGACATCAGCAGCACGTTTTGGTTGAAGTCATCTATCTTCAGATCCACATCGTTGTCAACCAGACTGCTTAGGTCAATGCCCTTCAACAGCTCTGCAAAAATCAGAGTACATTACGTACATGTTTCTCGATCCTGCATCCCACCAGTGTCACTCGGATTGGATCCATCACCTGAAGTGACACTGGCCGCTATGCAACACGCACATATCTACCTCTGTTGAGGATTAGAAACTGCAGAAAGCATCCTACATTCACGCTGACTACCTTCCCCCCAGCACCGCCTCCACAACTTACTGTTCTTTTGGTTCGCCAGCTTCAGAACCATGTTCTCTTGCCTCAGCTTATGGTTGGCCTGCTGTAGGTATTTAATGTAATCAATGGCTTTTCTCAGGACTCCAGACTTGTGCATCTGCAAGGAATTAAGGCATACAGAAAGCAGTTTATACGAAGAGCGTCAAAGGGTTACTCTTGTTTGTAGGGATACCACAACGCTTTGTATCGTGTGGTGATAGAAAAAAAAAAAAAGGGTGTAAAGGACCGTTCAGCAGCTGCAAAGAAACTAATAGTGGGGCACACTCTGGGCAAGGTATCAGACTTTGAAAGACATACAAGAACTGGGGTTTCTCAAAGATCTTATAAAAATAGTACAATGGAAACAGATTAACATCCAAATTCCAGTGGAGTTCACATCTATGTTTCAGCCAGAAACAGTCCTTTGAGAGTACCGTAGTTTTGAAATGAAGTGACTCTTCTGGGATAGAACAAGCTGCTGTCTGTTAACCATTGTTCACTGTTTAATTTTGAGATAAGTGGTTCTCTCCTTGCCTCACTCTCCTGGACGTCCCCATGAAAATACTTGCTTCCAGCAGCAGCAGTCAAGTTTAGCTTGTAAACACAAGCCCAAAGTACCATAAAGCCACTGCACATTACCGATGTTTTTAAAACTTAAGCTTCCGATTCCACCTAGCAATAGGTGACTTCACTAGCACACGTATTTGTACAGAGACCACGCAAAGTATCAAGAGTACTACTCCCTGCTCTGCCAGCATGAAGTAAAATGAATAGGACAACCCTGAACGCGTGGTGCGAGAAAGCTTCTAATATTTGAGCAAGCAGGACTTTTTACAAGGCAATATCTAAAGGAAATAAACTGGAAAGCTCTGGAAACCCTCATCCCTACTGCAGTCACACAGAAAAGGAAACTTCAATTAAGCAAGCTCTGGTTTGGCAGAGTTATCAAAACATCCACTTGGATATTCTACCTAGAGGCAGAATCTATTTAAGTTAGATCTAACATAAGAACAAACACATAAGGTATAGCTTATTTTCAAGAAACAGTACCAATAGCAAAGTAAAATGAACACTTTTATAGGCGATCCTTCCTGAATACAATTATCGAGCTTTCTGTCGCACAAGTGTTTTTCACCAGTCTTATCCCAATACATGCGTGCATACTACTAAGAGTCGCAGTTCATTTGGTAGAGCAACAAGCACCTCAAGACAAAGTCTTTATGACACTAGATTTGCTCTTATTCCACATCTTTACCTTGGCATCTGTCCCCATGACAAGGTCCTTCAGCTCAATGATCTTGTCATTTATGGATGACCGGTAACGCTTTTCAATGATGTTGTGAGTTGTTCTCCTCTCTCCTTCCTTAGGTGGTTCTGGTTGCTTGACACCCCCAGGAACTTGTTTGATAGGCACCTTTTCTTGTCCCACCATCACAGGCATTGTGGTCAAAATGGTCCCATTGCTCCCAACGAGGGTCTAGAATGACCATGCGTAACAAGTGTCATGAGCAATCAGCCAATTTAGATAAGGTTTATGACGGTAAAAAGAGTAAACAAAAGAAGAATCAGGGAAAGTTTGTACAGGCCAGAAAAGAAGAGATATGCCAATTTCCTCACGTCTTCCTTAGCTGGCACAAGCATCGGCAGAGCAGCACAGGAAAAATCTGCCACTCTGCCTCCCACATTGGTCGCTGTGGAGTAAGAACATCTCCTGTTCTCCAAGAGCATCAACACTCTTCCACCAATACTATGCTCTGCTCATCCACTAGCCAGAGAAACAGACCAAGGCTCCTCCTTGCTCCTACAATCCTTACAACCCAAGCGTCCAAATCCACCTTTTCTGCGGACAAATAAAGTCATCAAATCAGCAACAGGCAATGCTACTTCCAAACTGGGAACAGCAGTGTCAGAAAGGACCTGACTACGGAAAAACAAACCTTGGCTTGAGCAATGCAGTTGATTTGAATTTGATTAAATGGAAAAAAGTAGATCTGTAAGCTATAAAAATGCCTTAGGATGAGCAATGAGTGATATACACTGGCATGAAATGCTCAAACTTGGACATCTAGATGTAGGACAGACCATCTACACCAAAGCAGTATGTACTCTGCGATAAAAGGTGATAAAACCGGAACAGTTGCACAGAGGGGCTTCTAGGACAGTTGGAGTAAAGAAAGTTTAGACTGCTTAACCCAGCAAAACAAGGTTGAGAAGGGTACACATGCTCTCTAAAGTACACCGAGGATCAGGGAAGTGGTTACGGAGGGGAAGAGTTACTTCTCTCAAAAGACAGATTAACATAAGTGAGAATAAACTAGCCATGAGCAACTTCAGGAACAATTTCAGCTCTGAAAGAGACTTCTAATTGAGATATTAGAAATTAATTTAGTTTCATTTCAAGCTGGAACTTGACAAATAAGTGAATTCCAGTACTAGACCTTTTCTTGACCAATTTCCACCAAATTTCAATGTGTTCAAAATGCTTTACGGATTGTGTCTCAGACAGACACAATCACATAAGCCTCACCTCTGTGCGAAAATGTCATCTAAAAGCAAGCAGCTTAACTGAAAATTTTAGCCTGGCTGCTAACAAGTACATAAGAAGCCTACTGTGCTATGCAAAAGAAGTCAAAACTTAAGTCCACACTTGCAAATTTATCTCCCCCAGTAAATATTTGAACAAAGATATCTGTTCAGAATGTACAGGATCATAATAAATGTGTCTTTGGGGGCACAAGCCTTTCAGAGTCGATAAGAAGTGGAGGCCATGAAGCACAGCTGCCATCTCCAATGATGCCCTGCAAATGCCCTCTCCTCTGAAAAGTAGCTTAATTAGTTTTCACACGCAACATGCTGCTATGAGACACTACTGAGGGGGAAAAAGAAAGTTCCACGGGTATTCTGAGTTAGCTTTCAGTTTCAAGTATCTTCCAGAGGTTAAAAACTGGATGGAATTTTTAGGTCATATTCCTCTCCTTGTAATACCAGAAAAAGGTAAACAGAAACGTGCCCTTGGTCTTTGCTTACTGGCCATGGGAGGCTGCCAAAAAAAGTACAATCTGTGTGTTTAGCCTTGGCAGAATCAGGGTATTACTCACTCCGGATGTGTCTAGAGCAGCCCTCAAAACCCCTCCTGTTTGCACCACTGCAGAATACTAAAGTCCAAATCTCTTCCCTGCGTTAAGAGGAAAGGACGTCAGTGAGGAGAGGGAAGGAAGAACACCACCCATACGGTACCTGCAGAGCTGTGGTCTGAATGGGAGCAGTGAGCGCTGTCAGCGCTGGGTTCTGTACTGTGGCCATAACGGGATTACCGTCCGTTTTCAGGGTCGTCAAGACAAGGGAGTCCGTTTTTATGATCTGAGGTTGGACCAGAACCTAGGTTGAAAAGTTACAGGTGAAGGGCAGAGTAGGTATATATTTCTCATATATGTCACATATACGTGACAGAATTGTAACTTTACATCTCGGTGGGTGGCAAAAGAGCAGGGTGAGCATGTCTTTCACCTTGCGCCCTGCATCATCTGGATGGGTTTCGTCAGTCCCTGATGCAAACTCTGACCACAAGACAGTCTGAACAGCGCTGGAGGGAGGGCAACAGAGGAATCACCAGGACATTGGTTTTCAAATCAGTCACCAGAAGTAAACAAGTATGTAAAAACACAAGAGAGCTGATGGAAAAGCTCCCTTCCCCTCTCCAATTACACCTATAATTAGCTCTCTACATTAACTGGTCGAGTTCTCGGAGCCTAACATGGCTAGGACAGCCTGCTTTGGCAAATACCTGTAGTAGCTTCCCCGCTTCCAATTTCCCTGAAAGGATCTGTAGCAGGAATATCAAGCAGATCAAAACCAACTGTAAGTTATTTTGCCATAACACAGCTTGCTCTTATTTTTTTTCCAAATACCTCGTTGACTCTCAAATACAGAGAACACTACAGATGGCACAGTACAACTGAACCAGAGCAGCTTTGTCATATCAAGAGTCCTCTAGCCATAAATGTTTTTATCTAATACAAAGACACACAAGGCTTTTTCACTTGCGTATGTTTTAAAACAAAATCACATGCCACTGCAGCAGCAAAAAGATCAAAGAAACTGTGGCAGAAGAATTGGAAGAAAACATCCTGGTATCAGCCAGTCCTTAAATGACACGGTAGAGGTGGTGAACTTGCAAAGCATCATGCAAAAGTCAAAGAAAGTTTGTTCAAGTAAGGTTTCCAACCCGGTTTAGCAGCACCAAGTTACAAAAATATTGTAGACCGAGTTTAATTATGCAGGTGTTTTAGTGAAAACAGTTTCTGAACATTGCCCACTACTTGAAGGCACACCACGGCTCACAACAGAGATTCTCACGCATGACTTGCGCAAAGTAAAATGCTTCTGGAACACAGGCTGGCTAGAAATACCTCTCACACAAAAACGTTTGTGCAAAAGCAATCCCAGCCAGGACCACCAGCCCTACAAGCTTCACCACCTTTCCCCCAGCAAACCAAGAGACCAGACCCACAAAAGCAATTTCTTCTTCTGCTGGATCCCTGTATCACTCCGCATTTTTACTTACTGGAACTTGCTGGACCTGTGGTGCAGCAACTGTCTGGACCGTGGCTGGCGTTAATGTCTGGATGGTGCCATTGGCAGCCTGCGTCAGCACCCGCTGGGCCTGCACAGTCTGCACTTGCTGCTGGATGGTAACTGGCTGAACCTGGGAGGATGTCACCAGGCTCTGGACTTGAGGCTGGAGAACTGAAAAGCAGAAGAGGTGTCAGGAATAGTCCAGAGAAATAGGTCTCCGTTCTGGAGTCTGCAAACGCTCCTAGCTTCACTTCTTCCCAGAGCTTCTCGGCAGGCAGCGTTCATCTAACACATCCCATGTGTTGGGAAGCTTCCAGCTCCTTTGGTGCCTCCTGCAAGAGGACACTGCACCTAGAATAGCAGCTTTCCAGGAGGCACAGAGGCCCAGCTAAGACAAAATAAGTCAAAAACCTTTGGTCTGACAGCACTGGACTCATTACTTCAGTGACATTACCCAGTACATCCAACCAGCACTTGCCCACTGCTGCTGATCTTGGTGGACCCTAGAATCCTATTTATCACGTAAAGAATCAACACCTACTGAAGATCATCAAGACAACTGGCATTCAGAAGGAAGATCCGGTCATCATTAAATACCCCTACAAGCGTCTCTGCTCAGTGCAATACTGCACTCAAGAGTGCGGTAGTTAAAACGTGCCTTCATTCCGGACTGCCACACGGGACAGACTGGAGCTTCAGGACTGGATCAGCCTACTGCAC
Source organism: Balearica regulorum gibbericeps (assembly GCF_011004875.1). Classification (NCBI taxonomy): domain Eukaryota; kingdom Metazoa; phylum Chordata; class Aves; order Gruiformes; family Gruidae; genus Balearica; species Balearica regulorum. The sequence goes on from NC_046184.1 coordinate 55,719,338, forward strand.
CCATCAGTGGGGGGACAGGGTTGCTGACAACCATTTTTAAGACGTACTTTTCCCAAGCCTCCCAAGAGCCGTAAGAGAGAAGGCCATAACAGAGGAGAGCAGCAAGACGACAACTGTCGCAAGAGACCGCACAAAAAGACTTAAGATCCTACTTATGATGGCTTCTCACGCTCCCCCCCAACTCCAAAGCCACGCAGGCAGGCAGAAGAGACACCCCACAGGCAGCACCACAAGAAAAGGATCATCAGGCTTGTCATAGCCAAGGATGCTTTTGGAGTTTGAACACTGACACCATTTATTGTGAGTGCACCAGACACACTCATAGCCTGAGCACCCCAAAATCATGAGTGCTCCACGCACACCCGTAGCCTGAGCACCCCGACAGCTACCTTGGAAACTCGTGGCCGCATTCTGGTAGATCACCGGCTGCTGGATAATCCTGGTCTGGGGAGCAGAGCTGAACGTCGGCGTGATCATCACGGCTTGCTGCTGGAGCTGAGGTTGGAGCGGGGGCCGGGGCTGGAGGAGAGGGGCCGACCGCGGAGGGGCCGGAGGTGCTGCCTGTGCTGCTTTGACCGGCAGGCTCTGGAGCTGGGGGGATGCGGGGGGCGGCGAGAAGGGCTGCAGCTGCACCTGGTTGTACGGCCCCTGCAACTGCGGCTCCAGGGTCCCACCGCTGCTGCCGCCGCTGCCGCCGCCCTGGAAGGTGCCACACAAGTGATCCGAAAACAGATCTGGAAAGTCCCCTGCTTGGTTACTGACAAACTGCAGCATCTCTGCAAAAACAGAAGAAAATGAGTTCAACACTATTTTATTGCCCATACACTTTGACACCCTCCATTACCTCAGAACTCAAATTATGGGGTGTGTGCACAGAAGGGAGCTCGGAGTCCTTCAAAACCTCTGGAGAACATATCACACCGATCTAACATCTCCAGAGAAAAACCAAGAGGTGGCCAGCGGTGGGGCACTGCCGCCGCTGTTTAGGAGGAAAGGCAGAACCCTCCTACGACACCTTCGCAGGCTACAGGCTCCAAGCAAAGACTAGAACTTAAAGCCTTCTCCAATACATTTAAAATATTAGAGTCTCATTCCATCACTGCTCCAATCTAATCTTTGCAGAAGAAACCGAGCACCTCCACGATTCCAGCACTAACCATTCTCCCACCCAACTTTTAGGGTGGCTTCAAGTCCCCCATTTCTCCTGCTCCACTGGTACCTAGACAATGAAGAAATGGAAAAATAATTCATCTTAACTTTGTTTTACTTTCAAGCATACTGGAAACTGGGGGGGAAAAACCCACTAAAAGAAACTACACTTTATAGAACCGTAGCAGGAGAAATCCATGCATTTAAAACACCAGAATGCCTTTTTTTGTTGCGGTTTTTTTTGGCCTGTTTATTCCCTGCCTGCAATCACTGCGCAGCAGTTTCTCTCCATCCCACCTTCTCCAGGGTTTTATCAACCCACATCAAGAGGCTCCTACCGCAACGCTCTAGCTCTCCCCCACAGAGGAAAAAATTTCACCACTGAGAGATCATTGTTCATAAGTGAAGCTTCCTCTTCCCTCCATCTAATCCAATTTAATCCAATTATGCACCTTAAGCCACCTGAACCCGATCTGCGTGTGGGCGGTGGCGTGAGGAGTCAGACATCCTTCCCCACGCCAGGATCTGCCCAGGCTGCACTGCCTCTTCCATGGATTTCTGAAAGTCCCTTTTTTTTCTTTCCCCGGAAGCAGGAAAAAAGAAAAAAAAAAGGGAGTGGATCCACAAACATAACAGAGGGTTTGTAATTAAATAATAAGTTCAGGTTTAGAAAGTAGAAAATAGATTTCTGATTTATAGGAAAAATACAGCAATGGGCTGCTTACACCAGGAGCTCTCTCACCCACAAACCCGAAGAACCTTGCTGCTGTAATTTATGAAGGGGGTTCAAAGAAGCAAACTTTTCGCTAAATGTTTCTGTGGAAACTGTCCCAGCAATAAAAGGGCTATTAATTTGCTTCTCCAAAATGCCACCCATACATTATCCAATTAATTTGCCTGACACTCCTGAGACAGAGCAAAGGGATCATCCTCCAATCTTCCTGCTCCCTTAACAAATATTTCACCATATTTCTCTGGTATTTCTACGATACTACTCTTCTTCCCTTCCAACAGCCCTCTCCCCGCACCCTGACACACATTTAACCGTTGACCATGGCCATTCCTCTTAGGAACTGGAATCTGTTGGACAGAGGCGCTTGGGAGGAGATGTGTCCTCCTGACCCATTTATAACCCAACAGTAAACAGGGAGGGCTGGTTCCCCAGCACGGGGTGCCAGCTGCCCTCAGGGACCAGCCGGACTAAACCTTTGTCTCCGCTTTTAACTAGATAAATGAAAGATTTTTATTTTTTTTTAATGCAATGCCTCAGTAAACTTTTCCAAGACGTTACCGTTTAAAGATTAACGCTTCTGCACAACATCTAGATGGGTATTAAGCAGCTTTTTGCCCTCCAACCAACTGCAGCTAAGACCATCCCAAACAACCCCCAACGTGATAAACTTGATAATCCCAACCACACGCTTCTCAAGCTCTTCATTTGATGGCACTGCTATTTCACTATCAGGCAGCACTACTGCAAGCGGGGAATAAACACAAATCGGACGAGATTTGCTCTGGAAGAGCAAATTCCAGTGTAACACCTAAATTTCAAATACTGTATTTTAAACAACGTTGTGTTCAACGCAGCAGCTTTAGTATCTTATTAGAAAAAAAAAAGCTACTCTCGCTCACACAAGTTAAATCACATCTTTATCATAGACTTAACTCTGACTAAACGCAAAAAGTCTAAATATTAATTCTTAAAGATTAGACTGCCAAGAGGTCAAACCCGCTTCTTTTAAAGTGCCCAAGAGCTTTCCTAGCAGCCACACAAGGAAAATAAAAAGCAGGAGAAACTGCAACATCTAAAACCCGAATCTCTTCCTTTTAAAACACCTTTGCCTACACAGAGAACAGAGCGAGCGCCTACGTTAACTGATAGAAAGCTCGGGTGCTTTTGGAGGACAGCTCTCGGTGACAAACCCACCCACCACCGCCAGACCACCCGCACCCTCGGTGCCGGGCAGGTCTCAGTCCCTAACACAGAGCGAGATGTTCCTGCAGAAAACTAACCCAGCCCAAGGCTAAAAAATGTCAACAAGGTATTACGAAACCAAACCCACCGAGGACTTCTACTGCTGTACGAGCCCAGCGCCCAAACACCTGGCAGAAAGGCCGGGTTGGGCTTCAGCTGCCTCTCCCAGGCAGTGGCTCAGCTCTCCCGCAGACGGAGAAGCTCGTGCCGGGGCAGGAGGCAGAGCCAGACGCCTTCGGCTCAGCCCTGGGACCCCCTGACCTGGAGCATGACCCCGGTGAGCGCCGACATCCCATCGGCGCATCCGCCGGACCGGCGTCATTCCTCCTCCGTGGAAAACGAAAAGCCGTGCAGCAGGCAGCGAGGGTCCCTCAGCCCCAATGGGAGAGGAACGCCGAGACCCGCCGAGGAGGAGACTTCCAAACCAAACCAAAACCCTTGCAGGATTTCAAACCCTGAGATGAATCCATGTCGGAGCACAGAAAAAAATATGACTGTCATATACCTCCCCCGCCCCGAGGAAAATCCACCCCAGGAGCCGGGGAGGAAGGCAAAGCTCATTCTCCCAAGTTACTCATTGCTCTGAATCACACCACCTCCTCGGGCACACCGCCGTTCAGAGCCGGCCCTGGGTTCATTGGAATTCATCTCCTTTTCCGTATGGATCCCAAGAAGTCGTTACGTGGTGCTTAAACAAGAGCAAACACCACCTTTGAGTTACACCATCAGCTTTATGAGTGATAACTAAGCCCCCCCATTCACATAAGGTATATTCTTCTTCAACGTATGATGAAGAAGGAAAAAAAAAAAAAGTGTACCTCTTCCCCCTAGCTACACTGCAAACCAATCGCAATTATAAACGTAAAAGCATTAGTTTAATTTTATCTCCTAACTGCCACACAAGGATGCTTTAAGCATCGCCCTCCAAAGCCGAGCTCTATTCGGGATTAAAGCCGAGCAGAGCGGGGCAGCTGAGCCAGGTCCCCGGCTCCAGCCTACGGCAGAGCTCATCGAGAAATGACATTTTTAATGAGTTTTCAGGAGCTGTTTGGGAAACGCTAAATAAGGCGTCACGCGTGGGCGCTTCGTTTTGCTGCGCTTCGATGGAAAACGGGGATTTTCTCGTGGGTCCGAGCTCCGGCATCGATGCGGTGAAGTTTTAGGATGACACGGGGGGGGGGGGAGAGAGGGGAAAAAAAAAAATAAAAGGGAATTTAAACATTTACACCTGTTTGGGTGGAGGAGGGCGAGGAGGCACGGCCTCCTCCCACAGGCACTAGTGGCAGCACAGCTCCATCAATCGTTTAGCACCGACTTTAAGAGAGCCACGAAGAAACACGAGGGGAACCCCGGGCAGCACCGTTTGCCCCGTGGATCCGAGGTAGGAGGAGAGAGCCAGGGGAATCACTTCCTCCAGCCCTCTCCCGTGCCGGCAGCGAGCGGCCACGGGTGGGAGGAAGGGCTCGCACCCCCACACCCCTACGCCCGGCTTTTTGCTCCCCAGCGTGGATCAGCCCCATGAAAGTGGAGCTGGCCATCGGCTGCCCGCGCCGTGGCGGCTTCCACGGGGAACACCCGTGGGCGCTCGCCAGGCAAGCGCTGCCCGGCAGGACGCGCCCTCCACCCCCACCTTTGCCCACTCGAGACGGGGAATTCCCCGCTCACCTCCCCACGCGCGCTGGAAGCCCCCACTGCTTCCCACGCAGCGCACCCCACGCAGCGGGGCCAAGCCGGTGCGGCCACCCTGCGCTCCCACTCGGGGGCGGGGGGGGGGGGGAGGGCGTCAACCCACGCACCAAGATCCAAAACCCACCCCACCCACGCACCCTACCCCCCGGGCGGCACCAGCAGCCCCGCATCCGCACGGAGGCATGAGAGCTCCCCCCACCCCGCGTGGGAGAGCCCACGCGCGCCGCCTCCCCACCTCCCCACCCCCTCCCCTCCCCACCCCCTCCCCTCCCCACCCCTGCCTTTCCGCGGCACCCACCGTCGATGTCGCCCAGGGTGAGCTCGTCGCCCAGCTCGGTCAGGGTCTCCATGTTCTCCGCGCCCAGCTCGCCGCCCTCCATCGCGCAGAGGCCCGCCGCGGCCGGGCCCACCGGCGCATCAACCCCCGGCCGCCGCCGCCCCGGGCGCTCAAGCGGAGGCTGCCGGCGAGCGCCGCCGACCCCGCGCCATCTTGGGCCGCCCCGGCCGGCCGGCGGCCCCGCCCCCACCTGCCCGCCGCCACGGCAGCGGCGCGCGCGCCCCCCGCGGTTTGTTGTCAATGAGACCAGGTCGCCGCCGGCCAATCGGCGGCCGCGGCGGCGCGTGGTGTGATGGCGCGTCAGCGATCAGCAGCTGCGATTAGCATAGGTGGCCCCGCCCCGCGGTCCCCAGCCCTCCTGATTAGAATATTCATGAGGGGGCGGTGCTAGGGAGGAGCGATGCGATGCGCAGCGCCGAGCATAGCCGCCGCCGGACACGCGTGGGAGCGGGACGAGCGCTGCCGGCTCCCTCCCTGCCCACAGAAAACCCGTCAGGGGCAGAGCCGACACTCTGGGGAGGGGGGGAAAGGCCAGGTGGAAGGCAGCGGTTAGAGGAAGGGGTTTGTCCTCCCCTCGTTAGGGTCTCCATCCCTCCGCAGCTCCCCACGGCCCCTCACCTCCTGAGGGGCCAGACACGACACCCGCTCCCATCAGGAACGGGAGCAAGAGCCAGGCTTCTTTTACATTAAAAAAAAAAAAAAAAGAAAAAAAAAGGTCAATTTTATTCAAGAAAAACAAAACATGTCCACATCGTCACCCTCCCCCCCCCGCCGGACGGACGTGGCTCCCCAGTTAAAAAGTGAGGACATTTCCTCTTTCCCAAAGGCCGCAGTGCCCCCAGCCCGGCACAGAGCACCCACTTCTCGGGGACAGTCCCTCTGCCAGAGCCTCCTCCGGTGTGAGTTCAGCAGCAGCCGTGAGGAAAGGCAGGGTGGTTGTGCCGGATCCCGGGACCAGCCCCTTGCCTCTGCTCCCGCCGCAGCCCAGACGCCCCACAGAGGGTGGCAGCCCATGGGCTGGCTCCCTCCCTGCATCAGCCCTGCTGTCCCCACCTGCCTGTAGCTGGCTGTCTCCCCAAGAAGAGAGTTTGGGGGACTAAATTAGAGAGAAGCAGCCCCACAGGGGAGGGATGGGAGCAGGACGGCGTGGGCAGGGTGTGGGGTGCAGGACGCATTCACAGGGGTTCGGGGCTGGTTCCCCAGCACCTTCAGCATCAGCAGTACCTGTGCTACAGGCACCCACCGGCTGCAAAGAGGGACAAGAGCTGAAATCCCTCCTTCCCAAAAATGCACTGCACGTTTGCCTCCCCGCCGGGATGCGCTGCGGTAGCCACCCAGGAGAGCAGGGTGCCGTCGGGCCGGGAACCGGCACCGTCAGCCTTTTGAACTATGGCTGACTGGTGAAATGCATGTTGCTTGGTAAGACAGCGGCTGGAAAGAGGGGAGAGCTGATCCGGCAGAGGTAGCGGCTGGGCAGAGACCAGGCATAACCGGGTGGCAGGGTGCCGATGAGATCACCGGCTTTAAAAAAGAAACAAAAAAACCCAAAAACAAAACTGAGAGAAGCAGCATTGCTCATGAGGCTGTTTGGCGTGACACGCTCCCCAGCCCACCCATGATGGAGGAGGCACGTTCATCACAGGGCACCGCGTGCTGCGAAGGGGAGGGCTCCCTGGGCACCCCGCGGGGTTCAGCCGCGGTGTGTCCCCCTCGCCCTACCCCTCCATGGGTGGGAGCACCCTGACCAGCCCAGGGGATGGCCCTGCTGCCTTCCCGTCTGTGCTTTGGCTCTGGGGAAGGGGTACCCCACTTCAGCTCCCCCCAGCCCCGTTGGGGCAACCCACTGGCACCGCCACCCGGCCCCCACCGAACGAAAGGGAAAGGCAACAAAAGAAAACCCATGGCACAAATGGAAAGGGGACTGCCAGGCACTGGCCCGAGGCCACCGAGGGGGAGTGAGCCACTCCGCGTCCCGGCAGCGTCGCCCCTGCCACGAGGTGCAAGCCCCCACACGCTACAGCTCCGACTGCGAGCGGGAGATGCGCGGGCCCTTGCGTATCTCCTTCCGCTTCTCCTCCTTCTTCCTCCGCTTCTCCTCTTCCCGCAGCGCCTTCTGGAAGGTGTCGGCACTGGGGAAAAACTGCGGGGTGACAGCAGGGGGGGGGAGTCAGCATGGGGGAGCCCCCGCAGCCTCCCACACGCACAGAAAAACCCCAAATCCACTGAAGCCATCGCGCAAGCCCCACCATGCCAAGGGGCTTGAGGTTGGATGCGGCACAAGGCGAATGGGCTCCCGATGCTCCCATGGGGCAGGTGGTCACAGGAAGGGGGAGATGGCACCGGGCACCCGAAACCAACAACAGCCCAGCTGGGGAATTCAATGCACACATTTCGGCCAAGCTTCCTCTGCGCTGGGGGTTTTTGGCCGTTCCCTACCAAGCCACCCGTTCCCTTCCCCAGCTGGCTGCCTGGAGCCACAACAGGAATGGGGAAACCCACGGGTTGAGCCAGCGGCATTGCCATCTTACCTCAGAGTGGTCCGTTTTAAAGGGATTGCGGTAATCAGGTGATTTCTCACTGATTCCCAGCTCCTGAGCCATCTACAGAGCAAAGCAGAGACCGCATCGGAGAGCGGTGCCTCCCACACCACATCCCCCTGTGATCACGGTCCCCTCCTTCCCATCAGCTCCCTGCATGCTCTTCCCCATCCCTCAGCCCAAGGACATCCCTCAGATGTGGGGTACACTCCCCCTGCCCTCTGCCCGCCCTCTTTTTACCACAAAAACCTCACCCCCCCCAGCCCCAGCAGCGGAGAGGGGACGCAGCAAGGGTGGACCCGGAGCCGTACCAGCCCCAGGACCTGGGAGTGGGGTCCCTGCTCGAACACGCCTGTCAGGTTGCAGAAGCCGATGCCCCAGCGGATGAGGCTGTTCCAGTTGGAGTTGCGGTCGAAGTAGTGGTGCACGATCTTGGGGAAGCGCAGGACGACATCCCCGAAGAAGGCGGTGTTCTCCACCACGTGGGAGTACGCTGCGGGGATAGCCACCCACTGTGTCGGCACACTGGTACGCACGCCCCGTCCCACTGGTGCTTATGGCCCCGCCAAAAGGTGAGGAGGCTGAGGGCAAGCGGGTAGGCTCCCCAGTATGAACTGGTTGGAGAGGCAGCAACGGGGTCCCCGACCGACAGGGATCAGCCCAGGTCTGGTCTGGGTACATTGGGGTTTCATACCTACCCCGGTGCTGGTCCCAAGAGGACTGTCAGCGATGCACCAAGGCACTGGAAAAGGGATGGGGGTAAGGACCGGAGAGGACCTACCATCCTTTATTTTCTCATCCTGAGGGAAAGGCCCATCGGGAGGCACGTCGGCAGCAATGAGCACAGCCCGGGAGTCCTCCAGCACCTGCCAGAGCCCTCGGTTACTGCCCTGTCCTGCTGGGCCTTCCCTGTACCCCAGGGGTCCTGCCTCAACTGCCCCCCTTCAAAGCCCCATGGCATCCTCCCTTCGGGTCCTAAAGCCCACTTGTCCACCCAGCTCTTCTCTTTGACCCCACGGAGTATCCCAGCCCTCCCTGCTTCTCCTGCCCACCCTCCCCAACCCCACGGCACACCGAGCCTGGAGGGTGGCCTGTGCTGTTGCTCACTTTGAAGAGTCCCTTGAGCATGATGTCAATGATTTTGTACTGCTGGTTGACATCATTGAGCTCGATCAGGTTCTTCAGCGCGTTCATCTGGTCCTTGCGCTTCACCTCAAACAGCTTCTTATCTGCACCACCGTCAAGGGCGCCACCGGCACACTCCCACCACGCTCCCACTCCTCCCCTCCACCGGGCACCTGGCACCATCCCAGCCCCTCCAGTTCTCCACAGGGTGCCTGAGAGCCAGGGATCAGCGCCTGAGCCAGGATGAGACACGGGTTTCCAATGAGCCCCTTTGCCCAGACACCCCTTAACAATGCTGGGCGCTCGTGGGGAGCTTTCTACTTGCCAGCTCCTGCTCTGGCTGACGGGCTGGAGGAGGAACGTGAACTCCCACCTTCCCCATACATGTCCCCACGAGCACACATATTAACTGTCTTTTCATACTTTGCCTGTTCACTAGGGGATGCTGCTGTGTGCTAAGAAGCACTTGCATTAGCCCCCCTCCTCATGGGCAATAAATACCCATGGCACAGAGGAGACCAAGTGGCACAAGCCCAGAAGCCCTCTTCCGTCATCCCAGCTGGTGACCCCAAAGCACTGAGACCTGCAGACACACTCTGCCACCCGGCTGGCCACGCCACTCCCAAGAGCGGACTGGGAAACATGCTCGGCGCCCGGCATGCTGGAGCAGAAAGGAAAAGCGCTGCGCTTGGGAGAACACCAGGCACTGCTCTTGCACCGAGACAGGCACTTGGTTAGCCTGGAGCTCGGCTAAAGCCCTTCTAGAGAAGAGCAAAAACCCTGGCTAAAGCCCTTCTAGAGAAGTGCAAAGAGGCACCTGCCCAGCAGTTCTGGGTCCTCTCTCTCCCACCCCCTGTGCCCCTCTCCCTGGTCTCCGACCTTTTCCCTGGGTGTGAGCTCCCTCCAGCCTCAGCAGGCACGAGTGTGGGACACGAGGGGCAGGCTGCTGCTGAGAAGGATACAGATTTCCAAACCAGAGTCCACCTTCTGTTTTTCCAGGTCTGCGAAGCTGCCCCGGGACAGCAGCAGCACCAGCAGAAAGGGGCAGATGAAGAGAAAATCCATGTTGGCCGCCACAGCCTGGAACAAAATGGACCAACAAAACCAATGACCAGCAAGGAGACTTACTAAAGGGTCACACGAGCCTCTTGGGACCAATGGCACATCGCCCTTGGCACCAGGGTCCTTGCCCATCTCTCCCTTGTCCCTGCAAGGGGTTTGAGGGAGACAGTGGCCAGAGCAGGGCCATGGGGCGATGCTGCAGCCAGCCTGCTCTCCCCTGCGAGGGAAGCCCTGGTCTCCCCCTCCTTTCTACCTGCCTCCACTGCCAGCTGGGCACCAGCTGGGCCGCCAGGGACCTGACTGAGCAGAAAAATTAAGTCCTACCCCTTCTCCCAAAAATAACAGCTAGGTTTTTGATGGGTTTGTGAGATAGAGCAGCCCAGCAACCGAAGCAACAGGGCCAAAGGGAGGAGAAGGTTCACTGAAGGGCTGAAGTCCACCTCTCCTTCAGCACCAGGCTTGACCAGCTGAGCCATCTCACCTCACCTCCTGGGGTGCTGGTACCTGGACCGTTCTCCTCACTACAAGCCAGGCACCAGCTGTGGGCCCTGAAAAAGCAGCAGTTGGGTGACCTGGTGGTAACTCCCCCCTCACCCCAAGCGCATCCCTCCCCTGGCAGAGCCTGAGGCTCTGCAGGGAAGCGGTTGGGCAGAGCTGCTCCTGGCACAAGGGTCCCTCAGACAGAGCCAACGTGCAGGAGAGAGGCTAAATGGAGAAGTTCTCTGGGACAGCCTAGACCTCCAAAAGGAGAGCAGTACCTCGGTCTGCAGGCAGTGGGACTCGAGGTGGCCTGTCCGCAGGGATGAGGTTTCTGCAGAGCCGAGTAGCGGTCACCGGCAATTAAGGACGCGGCAGCAGCTCCTTCAGAGGCATCCCCCAGCCGCCTCCTGCTCTTGAGGGAAAGGCAGATGTGTGAGGCCACCAGAGCTGTCCTCACCCGGCCACCCTGCTCCCCTTCCCAGCTCACCCGCCCGGCCAAGCCTCTCTGCGATGGCCTAACACTGGAAGAGAAACAAATCCCTTCTTCACACCCCATTTAGAGTTTTTTTCTTGTTGTTTTTCTTTTTTAAACAAATACAATTAGTTCAACCTCAGGCCCACGAGTGAGGCAAAGCGGGCAGCACCGGCAGCTCTCCTGGCCCTGCAAGGATCAGCAGCACCTCCCACCATGCGGCTCCCGCCAAGGCTGAGCCAAGCACCCTCGTACCCCTGGCACGGGCAGGGAAACGGCGTCAGGCAGCACGAGAAACCCTCTGTGTTATTTTGCTGTTATTTTTGCTTTGCAAAAGGCAACACCCCTGGAAAGCAATGGATCAAAATAACTACAACCAGCGTTACAGAGGAAGACATGTCTGCCCCCAGCATGGGCTCAGCATCACAATCTGTGTTTCAGACATGATGCAGGGCCGGGATGGCAGCACAAGCCTCCCATACCATGCCCGGGGTCTGTCCCCTCTGCTCGCTGTGGTGTGAGGCGTAAGGCCTATTCCAGCCACCCTGAAGGCCACAAAGCATGCTGACAAGCCAAAGCTGTAAGGAGAAATTCTGCAGCCCAGGCAAGCAGATGCTCTGCTGGACCCACCAGCCTGGTGAGCTTCCAAAAGACTGCTTCAACCTGCCAAAAAACAGGACCCGGGGCCTTGCTCAGTGAGGGGGTGCAGGTCCCCCCTCTGCAGAGCCCCCACAGCTGCTCGCTCCATCCCAGGCTCTTGGGGAGAAGGAAGAACAACAGCTCAAAAGCACAGCCCCAGGACTCAGCCTCCTGTTTGCCCCTCAGATCAGATACACGGCCGTAAGGACCAGGCTGGCTATTTACTGTGCTTGTGGAGAATGGAAGAGAGACCTTGGAGGCAGCTGGTGGCCTCCAGACCAGGCTGAAAGGCAAACAGCAGAAATGCTGCCCGCGGGAGCTCTGCCATGCTGCCCACAGCAGTCCTGGCATGCCTGGTCAGGGCAGGGGGTCCTGTGTCCACCCCTTCCAACATGGGAGCCGGGTGGCTGGAGGATGCCCCACAGCCGCTCCAAGGATGAAAACGTTGAGCTGCAAGAAAACCCGCTCAGGCAGGAGCAGAGCAAAGCATGGCTCTCGGCCGAAGTGGTTGCCGGCCAGCTGGTTGCCGTAGCAAAAAGCCCACCAGCCTGACTGGCTGTCCTCGAGGCTCGGAACAGAGACAGGCTTTTCCAGAGACACAAGAGCAGATGCTGCAGTACAGGTGGTTAGTGTTTTCAGTGAAAACATTTTTAATGACTTTACAAATCCTCCTGCAGCAGCCCTGCAGATTGTGCCATGGGACAAGGTCAGAAAAAGAGACCTGGAGAACCATGCCACCCCAGAAGCCCATCACCTTTTCATCTGACCCCTTCCTTCCCTGCCGACACTCGTTCTCACATCGAAGCTACTGACCGTCGTCATCCATCAGGGCTGAAACACCCCGGTGAAAATGAAGCAGGAGCCAGTCATTGCCCTCACCCCTAGGGAAAGTGAGGCTGCTGGTGACATGTGGGACCAGCTTGAGCTTCTTTCCCTTCGCTGCCCTGCCCGTTTCACCCCATTTTAATAGCAGAGGGACTCTGTAAGCACAGGGATGCCAAAGCTTCTTGCGGATAGTCCTCCATGCTTTCCCCACAAACCCTCCCTCGTGTCTTCACACCCACTGAAGGATGAGATGAGACAGAAACACAGCAGAGCTGCTCCTCTTTTCCCTCCCTGCTTCTCCCTGAACTGATCCCTGCCAAAGCCAGCTCTCCCTGATCCTCCCAGAGCAGTCCGGGGAGGCAGGGCCTGGCCTGATGCTACAGATGGGAAGGAGTTTCCACCAATATTCCCTCGCAGCCCTGGCCAGCTGGTTGCTTCAGCAGAAAGCCCACCAGTCTGTCTCACTGTCTCCCATCCTCTTAATTTAGATGTGTTTTTTCCAAAGACACGACAGCAGATGCTGTGTTATAGATGGCTAATACTTTCCATTAAAATGTTTTTAATGACTTTATAAATTCTCCTGCAGGAGCCCCGTCTGAACCGAGCATCCCCGGGATTTATTCGCTTAATGAGCTCACAAGGCAGAGCCACGCTGCCACGCTTTGGTTCCCAGGAGGGACTTTTGCAGGACACCCCCCCCCCCCCGCATGGCACTGAAATGCAGGGGGAAAACCATCATCAGCCAGCTTGCCCGGGGAGCACACCGTGGCAAAACATGGAATGAAAACTCCCCGCCTCACGAATCCATCCCCGAGCCGCTCCTCCGTCAACCAGAGGAGGATTAATCTCTTGTCACAGCCGAACCAAAACCTTTGGAAGTGAAACACAGGCTGCTCAGACTTCTGCTACAGCATTTCTATACAGGGCTTACAGGATCAGGTGCTTCAGTGAAACACCCGCCGTTGACATCTGCTTGCCTCAAAAGTCCCCTTAACCACCAAAACCAGATCTCACATATCGTAGGGACAGCCGCCAGCCGGGGTTAGGTAGCCCCGACCGAAGGCAGCGAGCTGCTGTGATCCCCACCAAGGACGGATCCGTCCCAGCCTACCTCCGTGCCTCCCATCCCGCTGGAGGGGGTCAGCGGCACCCCGAGGCACTCGGGCAGCTGCGGGCACAAGGAGACGGGGATTCTCTTTCAAGCAAGCTAAAACGGGGAAGGAGGCGTGGAAATCGGATTAGCTGAGACTACCCCGGCCGTGCTGCGGGAAACCCACCCAGAGCCGTGTCCAAGTGGACGCAGCAGGCGGCACACGAAGGGATGCAACCCCACGGGGCGGGACGGCTGCCTCCCCGGCGCTGCCAGCAGCCTGCTCCTCGCACGGCTCCAACACGGGGCTCCGGCAGGAGCGAGGAAGAGGGAGAGCAGACGGTTTAACCAAAGCTCCAGCGGCCACCCCCTACCCGCCGTTCCTGGAGCGGCACCCCGGCTGCCCCCGCCTCCACCCTTCCCTCCTGCCCCGCCACGGCCGGGAAGCCGCCGCCGGCCTCGCTGAGACAACCCCCCCTTCCCGGGGAGAGGCGGGCGCCCGGCTCCCCCGGCCCCTTCCCGCAGGCTGCTCCGCCGGGCGGCTCAGCGCGGCCCGGCCCCCCTCACCTGCGGGCCGGGTACCGGGGCCGGGATCGGCGCTCACGCCCGCCGCGCTGCCATGCCGCCGCCGCCGCCGCTTCTCCGCCCCGCCCCGTCACTTCCTGAGCTCCCGCCCCGCCCCGGTACCGGTCCGGCCCCGCCGGGGCTCCCGCGGGCGGTGCGGCTTCGGGCGGCCGGCGGGAGGGGCTGGAAGGAGCCGGGCCGTGCTCCCTCGCCCAGCGAGGCTGGTCCCGTTGCTCTGCCTCGGCAGCGGGAGGGTTTCCCCCGGCTCTGCGGGGAAGGAACCTCGTTAATTAAAGCCCCAAGTAGAAAGGGGGGCAAGGGGGGGTCTGGGGCTGTAGCCTCGGGGATCATCCCTGAACTGGAAGAAGTCTGCTCTTCCCAGTGGGCAAAGCAGCACAGCTGCTTCCCAAAAGGTCCTGGCTGAGCCCCCCAACACCCCTGCCAGCCCTGAGGAACGGGGCCGTGCCGCAGCACCACCGGCCAAGGCAGATGAGTGGAACGCCTCTCCTATGGCACCTGCTACCCACGTACGACATTGTTTTCACCAGGCGGTTCTGTATTTTGATAACTGAAGTGCATCGACCAAGCCTCATCTCGCACAGAAAAGGAAACAAGGAGCCATTTCAGTAACTGGTCTTTATAAACGATTTTCAACAAACCTGTTTCTGAAAATGAGCTACAAATTACTTCCTTTGTCCATCCTCTCTCTACTACTCACTGGGAATAAGTGGCAGGATGGGGTCTCCTATTCCATTCTTGCCTTGTTCCTCTGCTGCGTGCACCATATCTTCTCATTTCATTCTCCAATGTGTGAGAGGGACACTGCCACGCTTCCCAGACATCTGTTATTGACGGCATGAGCGGAAACTGAAGGGAAGGCATGCCTGAAACTCCAGCATGCTACTGGAATTCCCACAGTTGACACATTGCTGACAGGAGGTTTTCATTACTAAACCAACCCTCCCCCAAACACATGTGAGAAACACCAGTGTGGGTGAACCAGAAAGAAAGTTCGTTTTTGACAAAACTGACGTCAAAGCTTGGTTTTGACCAAAGGATTATGTCTTCCATGTTCATAACTATCTTTTTCAGGTAGCCACCACTGCTGCTCTTTAAGCATATCCAAAACCCTCCCTAACAACCAAGATTTGAAGGCTTCTTTGCACGCGGAAAAGCCAGAAATGAGAAGCAACTTTAGCAATGTAACAAGGCCTCCTGCCCGCCTTCCCTCACCCCCGTACAGATAGGCAAAGGCAGTGGAGAGGAACTTCACGGGGCTTGGATGGTCTCCATCTGGACAACTTGTGCTCTGACCCTCCCACCACAGAGCAGCAGTATCACACGGGGGATAAGCACAAGGACAAGCTACTCCTCACAAACACCTCACCCTGTACGTGCCCTGCACATGGCTGATGATGCTGTCCCACAGCAGAGGAAGTCCCCACCCCAACAGGAAATCACTGCCATGGCCACTTCCATCACTGCTACCTGTTTGAGGCAATGCACTGTGATGAAAACAGGAAGGCAAAAGCAGACAGTTTGAGGAATAAACAAATTCTGCATCAGGCTCCCTCTTTCTCCTCAAGTAATCTGAGAGTGAGCCCTGCCTCCTGTCCATGGAGAAGAGGATTCAGTTCTCAGCAGGGGACTCGAAAGCCAAGGCCAAGCAGAACGCAATTCGGTAACTCCACTCAGCAGTTTCTGAATGCTTGCTGTACTCACATGGTGCTCGAGTCATCTTTGGGTTTCCACGACTTCACAGAACTACTGGTGCCAGTCAGCACGCAGAGGTGAAGTGATCATTCATCCTCCAGGGAAATCAATACAGGGATTGTTACAGCTTTGAAGTTGCAGACTCCCCGGCCGGCTCCCCCTTCATTAGACCACCTCTGCCATACAGATGAATGCAATCCCAGCAGAGAGGCCCATCTTTCATCCCAAATGTCTCCTCACTTCCTAAATGTCTTCTCAAATTTTGGGATGATGAAGTCTTTCATCCCAAAGATATCCAAGTGTAGCCACCACTCTGTTGTTCCACTTTTGTTTGCCTTCATCTGGAACAAGGGAAGGATAAGGCATCCCTTCCACATCTGTTACACCTACCACTCTTGCATGACCTACCACAGGCATCTGCCCAGTAAAGGATACACAATGTCCTGATGTTTTACACAAGCACTCCTCTGTCCCAGGAGACGCTCCAGCAAGGTCTGAATGCTCTCTGACTGCACTGGCTCCACCTGGCAATGACTGCTCTGAATCTGAGCAGTCAGTAGAAAGACTGATTTCCAGACCAACAAGAAACTGTTCTTTTGGCTTATTCCTTTATACCTCCCTCCCTCATCTCCTCACAGAGCAATAAGACCTTCAAACTTTGATCTGGGGGGAATGAAGGGGCCACCCGCAACAATACTGACAACACAGTTTAGATAGCTGCTGGTATCGCTCGCTTTCCCATTTCAATGCGTATCCCTCAAGGCAGTAGGCCAAGCTAGCAGCTGCACGATTCCTCATCATATTACTAAAACCTCCTCAAAGGAAGCTTATGGGTCCCCATCACAGGGATTCCCTTCTCATTTTCCTAGGCAGTCACCACTCTCTTACCTGACAAAGGAAGAGGTGAAGAGCACGAGACGTGGCCTCAGGCAGCTCTGCTAAGTTGGTTTCTGTTGCCTCCTGGAGAATCTGGGTAATTTCTTTTTGAGAAATAATATTGCTGCTCTGATATCTCAGAAACTTGAACAAAGGAAAAAACAAAAGGCATTAAATAGTGAAAGACCCACAGACTCCAACAGTGACTCATCTCCTGGAAAAACCTCTTCTGTGTAATGGGATGCTGCAGCACCTTAACCACAGGCATCACTTCTAACACAACCAGCGCAAATATCCGTGTTGACGGTGCTCTGATTTATAACCAGACTTACTTTGGTTTAGGTCAGGAAGGAACTAAGTTAACCAGGTAACCTTTTACAAGTGAAATAACAAAGATTCACAGACTCATGATGTATTTTGGAGGGGGAAGGTTCACATTAATAGCCCCTTCCTCTCATCCACTGCCACGAGGGCTTTATCGTCAGTATTCCTGCTCGGTAGGACCACGTTCCCGCTCTTGCTCGCAGGCCCCAGGTACAGCAGACTGAGGTGACTCCCTGCCCTGAAAAGTCAGGTCTGTAAGGTCAAAGACAGGGAGACAAGCTGTAATGCCAAGCAGAGCTCCACTCTCCAGAGAGCCGCAGCATGCTCCTGGACTGGCAACAGCAGTTGAGTGTTCTCTGTAGGCTTCCCCTCTCCTCCCCAGGGGTCCTAGATGATATAAATAAATGCTACAAACACCAGAAGAACAGGACGTGCTCACTAACAGCAGTCAGTTTCTGCAGGGTGTGGAAGGGAAGTTCGCTTGAAAGTATCATTATTACAGGGCACAAATACAGTGCCAGACAAAGCCACAGCAGTATCTGAGATTGCAGGTGCATAGGCGGTAAGTTCCAATAACCGACCTGCATGCATCGTACCAACATACTGGAAAAAAAGGAGACCAGTCTGCCCTTCCCCTGCTCACCAAAGTCATCAGCCTGAGAACTTCTGGCTGCAAAAAGGACTTCTGGCCCCCATTGAGTAGTGTGAAGAGCAGGAATCGGTGCCAGGGCTGTGAAGCAACATGTAGAGCTGGGAGAGAAGGAGAAGCCAATCAAACACAGCTTTAAAATCGGCCAAGTGACAGGCTGGACCCGGATAAGGACAGTCTTCAATACTGACCCCAAGTTTTCTCTTCTAGACCCCACGCTGTGAAACACGAAGGGGATATTTTGCTCTGTTCTTACTTGCTTTTTAATCTGTCATTCTTTGGGCAAGAGTTTAGTCATAAGGACAAAAGCTTAATAGCTTTTTTAAAGCAAAAAGTACACTTTGCCCATCTTTGTGCCAGTACAGGAAGAGAAACCTTCTCCTGGGGTGCATGTCATAAAATAGTAAGGGCATATCTTTAGCCCAGGGTTTTAAAAATAATACCCTCTGGTTTCAATATGAGCACAAGTTTCCTGACCACGGGTTTTATTTAGCTGCAGAATACTCTTTGGGGAATGAAGAAAGCCCTATAACCTAAGCTGCACAAACTGAGCCTGGATCTGCATCAGAGAGCATACTATGGGGACCAGCCAGGCTGATGGCAGCAATGCAAACACTCCGTAGAGAAAATGTTCTTAATAAGGAGCATATATGATAAACAGAGGTAAGGATCAGGGTCACTCTCTATGACAGTGTGAAGTCTCTCACTGAACACTGAAGTGTTACTCCCTTGTATTTATTGCAGATTAGGATGCATTTATTGCATGGGATGGACAATTACAAGAGGTCAGCTGATAGAACTTGTTACACCATGGCAACTCACTGGAGTTTCATGACTCAGGTCACGCAGTCACGTAACTTCCCTATTGCCACTACAAGAATCTTTTCTATGGGAAAATAATACTAAAAATAATGTAAAATGTTTGGGGGTATCTTTTAACTAGTGGAAATGAGAAGGTATCAGCACTGTACACTGAGTTTGCTTTGCACATCTGGAAAAATCTCTGGACCAAGATAGAATTTCAGAAAGCCTCAAGCGAGGCAACTTCTAAAGGCAGAGTCCAGGCCACACTCTTTGCAGTGCTCTCGCATCTTTCAGTCCAGCGTAGCTATGACTCTCATTCTGCTTGGAATAAGGAGACTCCTGTTATCACTGTTGCGAACTTCTGCACCACAGCAAGAACTTAGGCAGCTAGAGTGACAGGTTCAGCTGTCGCTGAAGCAGCATTTCATTAACTTCATCCCAAATCAGTGGAACCTCCCTGTAACATACCACCTTTTTTTTTTTTTTTTCAACCCAGCCTTTTAATCGCCTCCCTTCAGTTACTGGCTGTCATTCATCTGCAGTATTACATTTTTATTCAACCACTTCCTCTCTCCCACCAATGTCCCTTTTGTCTGGTGTTCATTCACTCCATCCCCTCTCGCCGTGTTTAAATGACTGAATTGAACAGGTCAGGGTACAGAGAACTTGCTGTCTGCGTTGAGAGCAGAGACAGCACCTGGACTTTATGGCAGGAGGCTGACAAGAAGCAGAAGGGTTTATTCTTCCCCCCGAGTGTACAACACTGTCATATTATGTTATATTGCTAAAATGGTATACATTAGGTCTGACACAGACTCCAGAAACCAAGGTCTGCATTTGCCCCTGGAAATCTAGAATTTCCAGCTTCCATTCCCTAAGGCTGCCTAGTACCCTGTTCCCCTTTCCCCTCCCTCAAGGCCAAACTGTGACCAGCACTGTCTGTGTGGAAGACACATCATATTCAGATCCTCCCTCCCCTATATTTATGGTCTAAAGGTTTGCTACAACTGGCCTGGAAGTAAAAGACTATTCCTATACTCCCTCCATTCCTAAACCTTTCACTCTTACCATATGGGGGGGCGGGAATGACTTTTTTCCATCTGGAAAGCATCTCTGTGTCCAGAGTCAAAGTGAGGACTCATGCCTGCAAGGGAGCTAGGCAGTGTGATTTCATCCCACAAAGCACATGATTAACTTCAGGCATACAAATACTTTTTCTTATTGGGCACAACCTCATTAAGCATCTGCTCCAGGGCACTAATGGATGGAGATCAAAGAGCTCAAACTCACTGCAGGAGGGAAACCCAGGAAAAGAAAGAGCAGGAAGACTTTACCAACATCCTGGTTCTTCACATACAGGTATTCCACTAAGGTTTCCAGGCAGGCAACCACAGCTTGAGAGAGCAGCAAGTCTTTCTGGAATACCAAGAGGGGGAAAAAAAAGAAGAAAAAAACCCAGTCAACAGCTATTGCAAGAGGAAAATTCATAAAGTGGTGGGATCTGAAGAGCACGCAGCACAAGAAAATAACACCCTTCATCTCCTTCATGGGATGCAACGTGCTGCAAATTATCTGTCACATCAAGGAGCCAGACAAAGGCATGACTACTTATTCTGAGACTAAGAAAAAATTAAGTAACAGCCTCTAAAGAACAAAGATGGGAGCCCAACATTGCTCGAGAGAGTTAAATGTAAACCAATGTACTGTTCCCTGGAGCCCAACATCACTTGAGCAAGTTAAATGTACACTGATGCACTACCCCCACAGCACCTTGCCAGGGGCGGGGGGGGGAAGGACTGGGATTTGTTACACTTTCCCCACCTCTGTCCCTGTGGGTGTGGTGTCCCTGCAGAGCGGGAGATGGGAAAACAGAGATCGTCATTAGTACACAGAATTTCAGCTATCTGGTTCAGCAGCAGGGAGTACCGCATAGCTTGATTTACCTTCTTTCTCACTGCACCATGCTGCAGCAAGAGCATTTTCCCTCCTCCTCATCACATGTCTCTAAGGGGTGGAAAATGCAGGCAGAAGAAAAAAAAAAATAGGCAGCCCCTTAGGTTTTGCAACAGCACGGTTCCTCCACAGGGTAGTGTACCTGCTTGAAGCCCAACAACAGTAGTGCTCCAAAAGTCACATATTATATACCTGCAACTGGACATGCACCAAAAGGTTCTGCAGACTGACAACAAGCGAGAAGATCTGCCCCATGGCGAGGGGGTGCAGGGCAGCATCCTGCAGCGATGACGGCTGTGGTTGCATGGCACCTTGGGCTGTGTTTTGGCCAACAATCACCAACAGAGAGGAGGAGAAGTTCTGTCGCAGGACAGCTCTCAGGAACTGCACGATGCTCACTAGACAGGGAGATGCTTAATAGTGTGTGTCAGTGTTTTCTTCTCCCCTGCCCTGTGTGTTGGTGCCTGTCCAGCAGCATGGGAGAGGTGAGAAGAGAAAATTTGGGCTTAAGGGCCCACGGGAGTTGCCCAGCAGCTGCTGACAGCTGCAGGCAGGAACGGCAACATGGATTCCCTTCTTTGTCTCCTCCCTGTGAGACACTATCCCAGTTCACACTCAGTCCCTGATGTCACTACCAACCTCCAAGGAAGATTTGTCCAAACACAGCAGAACTCCAGACAATTCCCTTTTGCCCTTTCTCACCACCAGTTATGTACTCCCAAAGCCAAATGGACCAAAGCTTCCAGATTCCCACCAGCACCTCCACCATCCTACATAGTCACCAGTTCTCCCTCATTGCCTGTAGCATGGTACTAGCAGCTGCTTCCAGTCAAATCCCCGTAACAGATGCAAAATACCTAGCAGCAGGATTGGCTTCTTCTTCCTGAAGATCACTGCATTCAAGACTTCTGTTAGGTCTAGAGAAAGCGTCTGGTGAACCTAGAGGAGAATGAAATAGAAAAGGAAAAATGGTGCTCGTTTGGACCATGTCAAAAGTGCCCTTACATACCTTCAGTTCTTAGACACTACCCCATGGTGACCACTGAAAAGCAAGGGAACAGCAACAGGGTTTCTGGAGCCTGACCCAGAAGGGAGAGTCACATCACTGGGCCCTCAAGTTTCACTCACCACCAGCTGCCAGCCTCGCACAGCTTCCAAACCACAGTGCAACTTGTTTGCCTGTGTTGCTCTCACTGCTCCCTGCAAAGCCCCCTGGCACATAACTGCCAGACTGC
Organism: Balearica regulorum gibbericeps; assembly: GCF_011004875.1. Taxonomy (NCBI): domain Eukaryota; kingdom Metazoa; phylum Chordata; class Aves; order Gruiformes; family Gruidae; genus Balearica; species Balearica regulorum. The sequence continues at coordinate 55,740,836 of NC_046184.1, forward strand.
TGAGCACATGGAGTAGCAGGAACAGGCATCATCAAACACGGCTGTACCTCAGCCACACAGCCAGTCAGCAAGACTGAGGGGCCAGGCAAGCAAAGGCCAGCAGCGACAAGAATCTGTCCCTGCCTACTGGAGCTGGGAAGCCTGCAGAAAGCCCAAGGCTTGGAACTACGGCTTGCGTGAAGGAGGCAGAGAAACTTAGGGACTTGGAAACTAGAGGAAAGGAGGGCTTGAGAGGGCAGTCTGCAATACAGTTTCCCTCACAGAGCAGCCATCCAGCTGCAGTGGCATGAAGCCTTGCAGAAACCCAGAAGGGTTCAAGCTCTTCAGTAAGGCAGAGTTGGCATGGGAGGGCAGGCATAAAGACCACAGGCCTGATGCCTTCAAACCGTCTTCCTAAGAGAGAAATGTTCAACAGGAGAGCTAGGAGTACCTCCTGCAACAGCGTGGCAGTGGTTACTTGTCTAAGAACTGCAAGCCAAAGCCTTTAATAGTCTACCATCCATGACCCAGGGTTATCCACAGGCTCCTGCTAAAGCCAGTAGCAGTAACACAGTCAAGATGTAAGCTTGCTCTGGCCAGACGAGTCCTCACTATTAACATCAGCTTGAGATGAATGTGGCCGTTTCTCAGAGCCATTGTTCCCCTCTAAAAAACTGCAGGCTCGGGGAGACAGCCTGGCATCAGCTCACATTCACAGCCACAAAGGCCAAAGGCTCTCTTACAAGGGCCTCCGGGATGCTTTGTGCAGCTTCAGCTATACTGAGCAGCAGAAAGCAGCAAGAGAAGTGAGACTTCCTCTGTCCCCTCTCCTTCCCCCCCTCAGCAGAAGATTAGAAATGCTGATGATTAGAAACACCGAAGCAGCCTTGAACCACTTCCATTTGCCACCTGTATCTGTAGTTTCTTTCCCCATCTCTGGTGCAAGAAGGATTCTGGATTGAACATCATAGCACATCAAGCCAGTAAGGTATTGATGAAGCCAAACAACGGGTTTATAAGCCAGTAAATGATTGCATTTCAAGGATCAGTATGAACTGAGTGAGTCACTCCCAGAAGATGAAGCTCAACACTAGCCATTAGAATTGAATCCCTTTTGGGACTGGCACAACGCTGACCACCCAGACACAGCTCTGACTTGGAAACTGAGAAGGTAAATTGTACTTAGCAGTTAATAGAGCAGGGACAGGCAGGCCTTGCCAGGCATTCACACAGCCGACAGTCCGTAAAAGTCCCATGCTGTAAGACCTAAGCAGAGGCAGCACACCTGTGAAATAACAGGTGAAGACTTAGTCTGGGTTGGCCTTTTGGAAAACCCTTGCCTCTCTGTGCAGATGCACGCATGTCCTGAATGTGATTTTATCACCTGCGAATATGTGCACCGACTCCCAAAGAACGTACTCTGCTGGGCATAACTGCAAGGGCAGAGCGCACAACTCATGAAATGCTGTTTAACACCGTATCAAGAGAGGGAAAAGAGGCCTGGGCAGATACTTCAAAAGGAAACGTTATCCCCCATTAGAAAGTGCTTCCCTTGAAGTTGTAATTCCAGTATCAGCTGACAGCTCCAGCTTAGCTCTTTTGTCAGACTGCAAAGCATCAAATACAATGACAGCTGCCCACATTCAGAAAAGCTTGCTAATACTGAACACTTACTTGCCAATAATAGGTTTGGATTGTGACTGTTCCACTATTGATCATTTTAGTATCAAAAAAGCAGTTAACAACATGGGACCTGTGTCTCCCACCCCCAGCCTTCCCTTGAGAAAGGCCTTAAAATGTATTTTGCTCTGTCCTTAAGAGGAAAGTGATTTGGGTCAAGAGGGCTGGGTATGCACTTTTCCCCTCAAGATTTCTGCCCTTCTCTAACTCTCCAGTGATTCGGGTCTCACCCTTCAGCAACACGCTAGCTTCCAGTCCTGCTGGAGAAGTGCAGCAGGGACTAACTTCCTGTGGACAATAACAAAAGAGCAGCACAGGCAAGTAGATTCCAGGCCAAAGCAAACCACTTTCCTCTGCTAATGAAGATTTTTTATTTTTTAAGGTTTAGCCATTCCCTGGATCTGAACACTAGAGTAGTTCTAACCTCAGTATTGTAGCGATGCTGATAAAGTAAGAGGGAGGCTACCAACAGCCATCCAGAGCACAGCAAGGCATCCTCAGGTGACAGGTAAGCAGGGTGAGAGGGAGGGGATCGCAACCAGGTGCACTCCAAAACCTTCTGCAGGAGCTCTAGCAAGGACACGTTGGAGAGCAGCACAGCCACTGCTGCATGGGAGAAACATAAGCAGAGAGGCTGAGAGGATGGCACAGGTTAAACCAGCTTGACAAGCAGGAGAGAAGTGCAGAGCACATCCCTGCTGCAGTGAGGCAGCCCAGGTGCCACGGCTCATCAGAGTAAGGCTGTCCAGCTATGCTGGTATTCATCCCCCACAGCACAAGAGACTGGCTGGCCAGCTAATAAAATGACCAGCCTTCAGCTAATACAGCTGGAAGGTTGGTTAGAGCTGTTCTCTATTATTAATTTTTTTGAACCATGGCAATACCAGGACATTTCAAGCAAGGCACCAAAGCCCCACTGCTGTGTTTTATGAAAAAGAAAAATACAGTGGTTCTGTCTCTCAGCAGCCACTTCCTGAATCATCAGAAGGCAGCAAAACCAAACCAAATCAAAACAAAACCCTCAACCTAAAATACTTCATCCCAAATACAAAATGGTCTTTGTTAACTGTAATGCTGCATCTGGAAGGGGAAAAATCCACCTTACTTGCTGAGACAGAATACAGTCTCTGATGGCCAAGCTATGACCTCGCTGAGATTAACTTAGCAATCAATACAATCTTGCCTTACCTCTTTGTTGACTACAAGGTGTTGTCTGATGAAGGCTCCAGTACAGAAAATTCAAGGATGGCTGCAGGAGGTCAGTGTCCCTCGGCCTGCACTTCCCGCAGAGATTACTGACTGGAAACAAAAGAACGTGCATAACACAGACACTAACATAATAGAGCACCTCAGCACAAGAAAGAAGTCAGTCAGTGGGGAGAGAATTCGGAGAAGAGTGACACAACCTGAAGTGAAAATGAACAGAGCGTGGTAGAGACAACGCAACAGGCATCTGCCCTGGAGTGTTTGCTTTAGACCGAACAGTGCAGTGGAGGATGATAATGGGGAGAGGGGAATAGAAACGGGTATATTAAAGGGCATATATCACATTGGGCAGTAATGAATCCAAGAGCAACAGACTGTAAGTTACCTGTTTCCACAGAGTGAGTTTGATCCCAATATGCTTGAAACATGCCTGTTTCATACGGTGACCAGACTGGGGAATGGCATGGAGAGCTCTGCTCCTCCACTCTCACCAACTCTGCTCACACTAGGAATAAATGTGCCTTGTTTGTTGTAAGCACCAAAGACTTAGGAACAATGTTTAGCAAGAGTTTGGGAGGGAAATCCAGGACTGCAGGGCTCAGCAAAACTGTCACAGGAGATCTTTTGGGGACCTTAAAAGTCTGAGTAAGCAATTCTCAAAAAACACACATCAACACACCTCCCCACACCCCTTCCATCTACGAGCTGGTTTCCCGTAGGCCTCATCAGAGGAGAGTGCCCTGCACACCCAGCCCTGAAGAACACAGCCTGGGGAGCCAAGCAGGGAATGAAGGGGGTGGCTGGGGCAGGGGGACAGTTGTGTTGAAAAATACAGAGCAGAGAGCAAGAGCAGAAGGAGCTTGTGACTCCTGGGAGCAGCTGAGCTGTGCTCTGATATCACAGCAGCTATAAAGGGCTGGTATAAAGAGGACATGCTTCTTCCACGCCCCCAGTTCCCTTGGCTAATGAATGTCTGAGAAACACTGCTTCTTTACAAGGGCACGACAGGCAGCCCCGAGACATGGAACATTTCAGATTAAAGGGGATAGTCCTTTGAAGCCTGCTGGAGAGATCAATTTGTCAGAGCAGGGAAGAAATTAGAGGATGGATCAGCTGAACTTCCCTCTAGTATTTATTCTTTTTTCACAGCCTGCATGAACCACCAATAGCCAAGTAAGAAGGGAGAAGTCACCAGGTAAGGATCACCAGACTAGAGAGCAGGTCACAGTATGGTGAGTAAACAAACAGAGCTTGCTCTTCTGTGTTTCTGGGGTGGAGTGGGCAAGTCCTGCAGCTGTTTGGGACCTGTATACTGAACCTCACAGGTGTTAGCAAGTGTGGATGGGGAAGGATGTTTCAAGGAAGCACATCAGCAATACTGTCATGTACCAAGTCAACAACTGTCACAGACCCTGAAATCACGTCACAGCCAGGAGAATACTTTGGCCAGCTTGTGAGGTTTCAGACAACAAATGCACTGTAAAAACAAGAGGCAGAGAACCTGGGTTTTGTTGACTGAACTGGTAACCAGGGCTCTTTACAATGCTCTGGCTATGAAAGTATCTCAAAGCAACCATAACTGTAATGCAAGGTACGCCTTCTCTCAAAGGACAAAGAGCTAGCCCCTAATCATCTTATGGAACAATTAACAAACACAGATCAAAACCCCCTGGGAGAAGATGGATGCATAGACTCACCCTGGTGAAGCAGCTTGAAGTCTGTGCTGTCCAGCTCCCTCACGCCCTTGCTCCGCAGCTGCACCAGGAAAAGGAGGCTCAGCAAAACAGGCAGGTTCCTGTTAGCTAAGAAATGTGCAGACAGCTTAGCTTGTCAGTGAACTCTAAACTGTTGTACCTTTAAGTGTGCCAAGAATTGTTAATTTTCCAGCTCAGGAATGAGGGAGGGTTAGGGGAGGAAGTATTCCTCCTATACACACTCACACAGAGGCCCAACTTAATTTTCATCTCTACAGTCCCCTTTGGATCAGGACCCCTTTCTGCCACTGTGGGTTGGCCTGAGTTACACACTGGATCCTGCCAACACTGTTGTAGGAACAACTAGAAAAGAGGGGGGAAAAAGCAGGCTTACGGTCTTTACACCCTTAGTGAACCACGTAAGGGGTATGGTCACCACGCTTTCAAACTGATACCTCTAATAAGCTAGAGGTCACCGGCCCTTTGCAGACTGCCCTCTTCCCATCTACTTGACCATCACTGGCAGCCCATGCTTTGACAGCAGCCCAGCATCTCAGAGCACTCGGCTGCACAGCATTTGTTCTCCAGCATCTTGTGAGGCTGGGAAGTGCTGTCCATCCCACCCCACAGGGCAGAGGAGAGACAGCAGAGGCGAAAGCCCCACACAGCAGGTCTGTATGCAAGGAGAATGGAGCTGCTCAGACCACCAACTCCCCAGGGCAATGCCCCCCCCAGTGTAGTCACTCTTCTGCAGCACTGTAAACAGGCAAAGATTTTGCATCGTATATAGCCATACCCACAGCAAGCAACTCTCGCCTCCAGAAAATGTCTTGACAAAGGCTCAGGAGTTTTCAGTTTTGAGGAGGAAACATTTACAGGTGCCTTTAATGTTAATGTTATTCTTGATGCAGTCCCACTTGTCTAAGAGCAGGTTACTGTTTGAACAGGGATACAGATCCTCTGGACTTACCTGCCCCAGACCTCACAGAGAGCTGCCTGTGTGCTGGGAGACAAGGAAGTCATGTCTCCAGAGTACATCTGGTGGTTGACTTTCTGGATGGGGCTGCCAGTAACTCAGCTAATGAGTTCAAGATGCAGAATGAAGAAGAGCTGGGGATATTAGACAAAGCAGAAGGGCTCTAATCTTGCAAAAGCCCCTCTAGCCCACTGTCCTGTCTCCATCACCAGCTGTTTGGAGGAATAGGTCTGACTCCCACAACAGGAAAAGGACAATCTACCCTCCCACAGCCCTGGCACACCTCAGTGACAGAGGGACACCACAACTCCAGATGTGCACAACTCCAAACAAGATCAGATCTGGCTTTATCCATAACCCTGTAGTTCTACCATGCTTCTGCTTTCAACCTCTCTCTTCTCCAGCCTACTGACTTTGATGGAGGTAAGGCAAAACCACTTTTCCTCTTGCTGCTTCCATCCCAAATGCTGCACAGCAAACCACCCCAAATGGAGCAGGGCTGTTGTAAGTGTCAGCAGCCCCCCTCAGGAACAAGCAAAAGCTGTGCTGGGCCCCTATCCCAGGGGAGCCAAGGACATCTGAGCACTGCTCCCTTTTTCAGTTCGAGCTCACAGACTGCTTTGGACAGCACTGTTCACAATGGGTCAACAGTCCCAACTCCTCAGCCAGGGCTAGTAAGGAAACAGAGGGATTTCTCCCACTCACGACCCTGCTAAATCTTGGAGAGATTTAACAGAATTATGAGATCTGGTGACACCACAGTTCCTGTTTGGAGATCACTGTCATGAATGATTCAAACAATCTCTGCTCCCAGTCCCTGTGCCCTGGGAACCGAGTGCACTCAGGCACACCAAGCTGTTTTGCACAGAGAAGAGGGAAAAAGGAGAATGTCTTTCAGTCACCAGTTGAGCCCCTTTTCAAGCTGGGAGATTTACCAGCACAGCTCTCCACTTGAACACTTAACGGCAGTATAAGAAAACATTGCCTTGGTTTAACAATCACAGTTCGAAGCCGGAACAACCTAAATCAGAAGAAGACTCTTTCACTTCAAAACAAGAATCTCTGGAGAAGGAAACTAAATCAGCACAGTTCTATCCGTAAATTTCCTCATGCAGATAAGTACTGAAGCTACATCAGCAGTTCAGAAACACTTTACCCCAGACTGCATCCCGTCAGCCATCTACTCTGCTAGCTGATGTTACAGCAAGACCAAGTCACAGAGGGGAGTCACCTTGTAAGGAGGCTGAGCTGCTCTCTACCAGCAGCTGCTGCAGAATCTGTAGGAACTGACTCCGAAGGAGGTCACAGACAAGGACATCCTCATTTCTTTCCAAGAAGGTCCTTAGAGTCATCAACACCTTCCAAGCCACCTCCACAGAGCTTGAGCAGACCAGGTCCTGCAAGGGAAGAGGCACGCACATTACCTTTCTGCCCTGATTAGGCAGAAGTCACTGCTATTTAATACCATTATGCTAATCTGGTGCCTTGGGAAACAGCCTAGTAAAGCACCATTCAGATTAAGTACGCCCTGATTAAATAGAGAACTGAATAAAGCAGACAGACTCTTGTCTGATAGGCACCTCTGAGTAATGTCCTGTTTAAAGAATGCACTTGACTATGGAACTCCTGTCCAGCACACAAGCGTAGGGGTAACATACATTTAAGGTCAAGGTTTTAGACAAGTAAGATCCTAAAGCCGGGGCCCTGTTTCTAAGAGCACAGAGCCTCTGGCACTTCTGTTCTCCTCGTTGTTTTGAAAAATCAGGTTGCATATTAAAAATGCTTACCTAAAATCAAGCTTATGAGTCAGTCCATAGTTACTCATTTTCAAAAGGCTGGCAGCCTTGTATCTGCAGCAGCAAAATAACAGCTAAACTGCATGAAACATACATAAACCAGACAAGCAATCACTCAATCATGGAAAATGGAAGAGTCGCATACACAGCATTCAGACCATGAGCCTGCTTCTTGACTACAGTGCTCTGTCTGGAGTCTCTGAGCTGAATCCCACAGCCAGTAGCGTTAATTTGGGCATACTTTTGTTAAGGTGTTTAACATTACATTCACCTGCACAGCATGTACAGATGCAGTTCCATAAAGATCAGGTAGAAAATGCCTGGTAGTGCTGACATAATACAATCGTCTCAATATGTATTATGTCAGCACTACCTTTCCTCTCCTCCCCCAGTAGTCCTGGCTACTGCATTGCAAATGGTACAGGTAAAAGAGGTAAACAGAAAACTGGTCTCAGCAACCAACCCTACAGCCTGCCGGGACAGCCTATTGCCCTTTCCAGCTGCCTTCACACACAGTCATCATGCATCCAGACTGGGATGATGGAGCGGAAATGGCTGTGGGACCCCATACCCAAGGAAAGCAGTTAAGGTAAGAACAGGCTGCCTGTGCCAGAAAACCCTCTGTAGTTCTGAGCCTGATTCCTGCCCGTATCTCAGACCTTCAGGAATAAGGGGCAGGGAGCTGTCTGCGCAGTCGGCTCCCCTGACATAGATTTGCTCCATATGACATCCAGGAATGTAATCCAACATCAGTCAACCTATCTCCACTCTGAGAGCAGCTCAGATCTGGAGCGTGGAGAAGACAAGTGGGACAGGGTGTGATCACAACCACATTCACCCCCAGATGAACACACACAGCACAAAATGGCACTAACCAAGGGCCACAGCCTTCCTGGTCCCAGTAAATGCATCACTGTGTTAACATCTTCCTTCCTACTCAGGAGCTCAAGGTCTCAGATGACTAACCATCTGTTCTATCTAATCCAGACAATTATTAAAAGCAGATAAGCAAATAAATCATCCTTGGAAGGACATTCATTTTTGTTTCACTGTACCATGCAGAGGCCTTTCCATTTTGCTAGTGCATTCTCAGGCTGAGGTTATTCACCTCATAAGTTTTGTTTACATCTGACAGTATATTTATCCCAGGATATTGCACTGTTTTATTAGCCCATCTAAATTCAGATTGATTATACTCTTCCCCATCTGAAAGGTGAATTGTCAAAGTCTGTGATTTATTACAACTCACTTTAAAGACCGGGACAGAGCTAAATTAATTTATTTCTGCAAGAGCACATGGCAAGACAGAAAAGGGAAAGCAGGAATGCTGTACCATTCAGGGAAGGAGCCTGTTTCTCTTTTGCTTATTGACAGACTTGTGATGTATACATCTGCTTTAGTTTATGGAGTGATAGGTTCCAGAACTACTGCCAAAGGTAACAGCATAGGCAAGTCTCATGGGACACGTCTCCTCCTTAATTTGTACTGATATGTCAACTCATTGATCACTTTTACTAATGCTCTGCAATGGTATCAAATGCCTGGATGTTGCTACCTATTCTGCAATATCACCCTAACCGTGAAAGAACTGCCCTACGCGAGAGTCCTCCTGTCAGTCATTTCAGTAACCTGGGATATTAAAACTTACTTCATAGCCTCTTAGATCAGAACAAATAAATGCCAGTCTGTAATGCCCAATGGGTGCCCATTCAGAATCAAACGTTGCTTCTTCATTGTCTGCTGACATGGGTTTCTATTCTCAATGATATATAGTTTTAATTTCTCTAACAGGCTGGAGAAGAAACATCACAGCTCTTAGCTTTTGCCCTTACAGGCAAATCTTATATTCTTGCGTGGAAATGTTAGCAGGTATTTACTATGTGACTGACTGGACAGTCATGGGACAAGTGGCCACTGATGGGAAGGGTGACAGGGCAGACGGGAGAGGTGGAAGTGAGAGAAGGCCTCTGAGCAAACCATCACGACCTGGATTCTGTCATGATTACAGAGGTTAACAGAGCTCATTACGCCAGCTAAAGGCAAACACGCTAGCCCTGCTACTTCAAGGCCCCCTTCTCCCCTGCACTGATTAATTTTCCATGTCCCAAGATCTTATTTTATCTTTCAAAAGCGATAAAACATGCTATTTGCAGTCCTGAAAACTCAAGTACTGCAAAAATCTCTGACAAGACTCTCCAATTAAAAACAAACAATATAAAAAACCTAAGCAAACAGAAAGCCGTGCCCTCGAGGCCTGTTCTCTGCACACTGCTTTTTCAAGGTTCTTTGTTCTTCATACCCTTCTCATCTATCAGTAGTAAACCATTGCTCCCAAATTAGCAAAACAGCTTCTTGAAGGGCTGCCACAGAAGAATCTGGAGTACCCAGCTGTGTATCTGGATGAAGAAAGGAATGGGGTTGTTCATGGCATACATCAGCAGCACCTTTCAGATCCCTTCCTAGCCAATTCTCAAAAGATCCCTTTCTATCACAGTGGATAGATGACAGAGAAAGAGCCAACACGCATACACAGAGTCCCATTTTCCATATCAGGCTTCCCTGGGAGGTCGAAGTCTGTGTATACACACGTGGACCCTTGTAGCAGAATCTGTGGCCTCATAACAGCACTAAGAACTTTAAGAACCAAAAAGCCCCCTAAATCAGGGTCCGGAAAGGAGCCTGTCTTTCTGAAAGTCACATACCAGTAAAATAAGTAAAATGCTGGAATTGCTCTTCAGAATGGGAAGTAACGGGTCAGCACTGTTCAGCTGATCAGACACACTAAAAACAGCTTCTTCGGTCTCAGTTTGCTTGCAGTCTCCCCAGGAAAACCAGAGTTGGAGGACTGGGTGTCCAAATCTCCCCATAAGTTCAGGGTAACGCAGGAGGAATTTCAGCAGGAGAGGACAATGGACGTAGACCAAGCTCAGATCTGGAAGATTATCCAGGATCCTCCTTATGGTACACAACGACCTCTGGTAGGTGTGTGGGAGGGAAAGGGGGAGGGGGAGAGAGAACAAAATAATCACTAGATAATGAATATCGAAAAGCTGAAGGGATGAGAGTTTACCGTGAAAAAGAGTCACACTGCCTTTCAAGTAGACAATCAAATATATCAGTTAAACATCATTTTGTGAAAGCCTATTTGCATCACAAAGACTAAGAAACTTGTAGGCTTTATACAGTGCTCAAAGCTGTGCAGCAGCAAAAAGCCATATGGGAACACTAGAAAGCCTGCTGCAGAGGCTGTGGATGTGTTCAGGAGACTGAAGCTATGAAATTTATTATATTCCATATGTGAATTCACAGCCTATCCAACGCATTTACACTTCCCACACATACACAAGTTTATTCAGTCAAATCTATATTCCCTCGTGGCTTTTCACAGTTAACTTTCCAGAGTGTGGATGCGCTGCACACTCTTTGCTCATTCACCGCTCACCACCTATGTCAAAATACTTTCTGCAAGAGCGTTGATGGGAGTGAGAAGAAACCTTAGTTTCAACAAAAAGGGTCCAATAGGTAGGAATGAAATCGTCTTTTACCAAGTCCAAGGCTTTGCCTTTGTCCTGACAGACAGCAAGGAGATAAAGCGCAGCTCTGAGTATGTATGGAGGGGGACAGTCTCCATGGTCCTGTGCTGATAGGAGGAAATTTCTTATGGCTAAAAATAATTCTGCTTCTGGGACAAACCTGCATTCAACGAGATTGGAGTGGAAACAATAACATTAGACATGCCTCACCCACCAATCCATGGTACGTAATGGCCACAAAACCACTTGCCTCGTATACTCTTGTCTCACCTGTCCCCAAGGCTGTAAGCAAAGTATAAGAGTAGTATGAAGCAGTGTTGGTGGCTGCAAAGAGATGGATCCAAAGAGAAAGGCTCAAGGGTCTCAGCCAGGAGGAGGAGGCTTTCAGCAACAGTGTAGTTAAATTGAGGCAGACCCTTCTGCAGGAGCTCAGACATCTCTTGCTCTAGAAATAAAACTAATGTGAGCAGGCAGGCAGAGATGAGGAATGTCTATGACAAAGCAGAGTGGAACAGGGGGATGGAAGCATCTGCTGGCCCTAACTCAAGCACATTAAACTAGGGAAGCTCCTGATGTAAGACATATCAAAGCCAACCTACTACCCCACAGTTTGCATACAGCAAGCGCACCTCTATGATTTGGCGTGAACAGAGGTGTGAGATCTGATTTAATGGAGCTGGCTTTGAGGATGAAAAGACACTTCTGTTTGAGGTTCCCAGCTCTTTGCTGATGCTGCCTGTATGGTGACTAACCACTGCCAGTGGGAAAAGTGGCTTTTGTGATGTGGAAACTTTCATCTCATTTATGTGGGACTTACTTATTATAGAAAGTTACAGTATATCCAGGAAAGATTTACATAGTATGCCAGAGGAAAAAATGACCTTGATCTGCAGATACGGGTGACTATGTGGAAAGTAATATTGTTTCAATTAAGCCATGCACAGTTGTGCTAATAAATGTCACCACGTAAACAAAACCATAGGCAGGTGAAACGCATTCTTTCAGGTAGGGTTCCATTCAAAAGGCATTCTCTGAGTGTTACCTCCTTGCTGGACCAGCTTGAAAAAAGCTAGGGAAAAAAAAAACCCTCTAAATAGAGCTTATGTGTGTCCTCCCTTCCCTCCTCCTTTGTCTTTTTTTTTTTTTAATATTATTTTTGCACCTATTGCCTAAACAGAGGGTGGCAGGGCCTCAAACCAAATGAAGCAATTTGTCTCCTTCCTGAAACTTGCCCTCCTGAGAAGAAGTTCTCTCCTTCTCTGTGGCAGAGTAAAGGTTCAGGCACAAGCTGAAGAGAAAGCTGGAACAGGCCTGATTCAAAGCAGGATTACTGTGAAGAAGAGCAGAAAGATGCAGTGAAGAAGGCTAGAAACATCCTCTTCATACTTCTAATATCACACACAGTCTGCCAGAACCTCAGTTTACTGAATGATCACAGACAAGCACCTGCCCTCTCACAACACTCCTGCAGCTAACCTGGGCTTCCAGGAGAATGAGGAGTTCCCAAAGGACAGTGAGCTCACAGATGTGGCAGGTGTGCACGGTGATGACAGTGAACGTGTTCATATACCTTGGGACAATATGAATACAGTGGGGTACTCTCACAATCATCATGCCTGGTATACACAGGGAACCCTGTAAGGGCAGGACCCCTAACACTGCAGAGAATGGGAGGTGTTTGAGGGTGGCTCCCGATACCTGATTCCACTGGCAAACACCAGTAAGGAGATTTTGTAGCAATGATGTTTCTAGGGTTGAACAATGAAGAATGCCAAAACGTTAACTAAAAGGGTGAGAACATCTCTATTTCCAGGTATTTCTCTCTCCAATGATTTCCAATGGTTTGGACATAACCAAACATCTTCGCACTGTAACACACCATCCTTGGTGCCCCACGCTACTGCGTTCAGAGGCCTAAATCACTCCCCACACACACCATTCACAGGCACAAACATCCCCACTACGTTCCACAGTGGTAACCTGGACTAGGGGTGCTGTGCATTTTGTTTACTCTTTTAAAATGAGATGCAGTCACAGAAAGAGGAGGTGAAACATCTCTGCAGACCCACAGAGACTCTCACCAAGTGCTCCTCAACCTAGAAATCATAGCCTCTGCTATAGAAGACTCTTTGCAATGTCTGCTGTTGAAGTCTTCCTCCTCCTTCATATTTCTTATACATTATCACACCATGAGGAACAAAGATAGTGGTAGTATGTGCCTTGGAAGCCAGAGCTCAGATGGAACTGATGCTACTGGTCCTTTTTTTCAAAACACCCACTGATTTGACTACTCCAAAGTCAGGCTGCTTTATCTCTATCTGTGCAGCTCACGACAGAGCACAGAATTCTCACAATGCTGTGTAAATTCACCCACCCTCAATGCGACTACTTCTCTCTTCTCCCACATCCAGCTCTTCCATTCTCAGTTACCATTTACATTTTGCAATAAGATACAACCACTCTTGAGTCTTTCAGCCTCCCGTCTTGCCTAATCAGGTGCATCAGATAAGGCATGATCTGCTTTCCCATCTTGAAATTTTTTACTCGCTCACAGTACACACATCACAATACCTTTGTACAGAGCAAAATCTGGCCTTCAGCTCCAGTGTCAGTCGGATGAAGGAGGAGGATGCTAGACAGAAAGCAAGACAGAAATGTCGAAGGAGCACAGAACATGTACGATAAGGGAAAAGAGTAGGCAGGTCCCATAACCATCCTCAGACATCTCCATGCAAACCTGGTGAACAGGTCAGGCCATCTTAGAAAGAACACATTGTTAGGCCTTCTCTCCCAAAGCAAACTACTCTGAGTTCGGTTTGGAGGGGAAATTAATTTCTCTTCTCAGGAGGAGAAGGGAAGATTTGCCAGCTTCACATGATTAGAATAGAGGAATTCCATACATCACCTCTCTGATGTGCAAAGATTAAGTTACACAGTGTAAATAGGATTTCTGCATAGTAAAATCCCACCAACAATTCCAGCATAATCCCTGTCTACAGGAACAGCCAATTCTGAGTATTCCAGAGGAAAGAGTAAAGCTGACACAATTTACTTATCTAAAAGAAAATCTGTCCCATCACCATTGCTAGACCAAACAACTTTTTCATCCTGCTGAACATGACTGCGCACTCTATTCTTACTCATATAAACATGTAATATAATCCTCCACATAAAGTCTCATTAAGCTCACTGCCTCAGTAATATGCAGTAGCAGCAAGTTCCATCAGTTAAGAGCACAGAGAACACGATCCTGCACCACCCCTATACCCAGCTTTTTGGAGAACTTATTCCGCATGTTTGGCACCACTGTAAAGAGGGTATTAAGCGTTGAGATGAAAACCTCCATCACTGACGGGCTGACGGCCCTTTCCAGGTAGTTCTGTGGAAAGAAGAAAAGATCAGGTACATGATATGCAATAAAAACTGAAAGCAGCAGCTTTCTTCCTGCCTCCTGCCTGCCCGGAAAGTTAGATTTCTAAATCCAAACAAATGGAGTAACAGTTCTTCTACCAAAATGCCTGGCAGCAAGTACGCAGGCTTACAGAGCACTTTGAAAGCATCTAACACCCCCCTCAGCCAACATTATGAGCTGTGCTGCTATCTCTGCAAGACATGACATCAAACAACAAACTTCTTCCTGATTCCAGCTGGCAACCAGCTAAGCCCTAACGCACAGCAACTGACATTACTGCCCACATAACCCTGGATGTAACTGCTCTTACAGGTCAGATGGCTAATTCTCCAGCGTGGCATACAACATAGGACATATGCTTAGGTGCAGCTGATTTCAGTAACACTTAACACCTGTGCTTCAGCATTTTATTGAGTAGTGGCAAACACAGACTTTTAAGCTCTCTACAGAGTCCAGCCCTGAGTTGTTTAGAACAGAACAACTCAACTCACTCTTGTAGAAGGTCACTGGAAAATTTTCTCACAGTCCATTAATTTTTACCCAAGTTCAATGAGCAAGAAACTGCACACTGACTCCAGCTTTGCCAAACAGGACATGCACTGCACCCTCCTTTCAGGGAGAAGAACAGCAATGCCACTGCAGCTGCCTACCAAGAGATTGGTTAAAAAATACAAAACAAAACATCTCCAAGCTCCCAACAACTGCAAGAATCCATACACTTGAACCTGTGGCAAAGTGCAAGCAAAATTTACTCAACATTTGGAACCACAACCAGAGTCCGATTGTTTTGACAATTCTGCTCAACATGCCTTAGTGACAGGTCTGTCACTAAAGCACACGTGACTCTCCACGGCTGCTTTTTAAACCGTCTCCCTGGCCTTACTAAGGCACAATGCTTGGTACTGCTCTTGCTGTGTAGAACAGGCAGCCTCACCAATACCTTCTGGAAAGAAGCATGAAAAAGAAAATGCAGGCACAAAATACCGCTGCTTTCCAGGACACAGGCAAGTTTTGAAAAAAGTGGCAGAAGGGGAAACAACAGTTCAGGCACTCCTCATTTTCTACAACATCCAGAGCTGCAATGGATTAGATAGCATGGCAGGTAGTATGGGGATTGCACAGTCTGAAGAAAGACACTGCCATCTACATGGAAGCTTTATGAATTTCTCCACCCTCTGAGACAGTACACTCCCATTTTGCATGAACAGTATAATGCCACATTTGGCTCTGGAGAGCTGGCAAATGCCACAGCTGTTCTTGGTTTACTCTACATGCTGTCTTCCAAAAAAAAAAACAAAACCCACTGGTGCAACCCACTCCTGGTGCTTGAAAGCACCTTTCCAGGTACCCTGGAAAAAGAAACCCTACCATGACCATGGGGATGCAGAGACTGTCACAAATCCTCAACAGGAACTCAGAGAAGTTGCTCAGCGTGTCCTTGCTCTTGGAGTTGGGGGCAGTAAAAGCGTTCTCCTGGGCCATGGGGTCACTCTGGAATTCCACTGCTAGCCTACAAACACACAGCAGATACTAGAGGAGAGAGGAATCCTCCTCACTCAGTAAAGGAAGTTGGGAAGTACTATATTTCCATCACAGCTTTCACCATTAAGGACCCCACAAACACTTGATGGGTTGGAAACACAGGAATCTGGCAATCGCACAGTTACCCCTTCAGTGAAGCTATTAAAAGTCAGCAATGTTGCACAACAGCACAAGTTGGGAAAGGAAGACTTAGTTTCTGCGAAGAAAGTACGTGCTGTGGAAAGCCCTAGTGTGGCAAGACTAGAGGTTCACAGCCAGGCCGCAGTGCCTGGAGCACAATACAGTAAACCTTGTGAAAATCAGCCAGGGGACCATTCAGCTGATGTAAAAAACAGGGCAGAACCCAAGTGCCCTCTAACGCTATCCCAAGACGCTGGGTCAGTGCAGACAGGGACACCTGCTTCTGACTGAATTCTCTCAGCCAAGCCAAATGCAAGTGATGCAAGGCAAAATAAGTTGGCCAGACTTCCCTAACAGACCCGTTTTCATACGCCACCATCTGCTGTGGAGCTAAAGGTGAGAGTGAGCTCTCATCGAGAAAAACAGGAAAAGTTGGTGCCTATAAACCCATTTGCAGTAGCAGGTCACAGACATGAGCAAATACAAGGCCAGCGTCTGGAGCAGATACATGTTTGTGAAATGGTTAATCCCCTTCAGCAGTGCCCACATACCCCTGGGCACAGGACTACAGTTTCGCACGTACCTTCCAACCATTCTTACATCGTCACCAGTTTTGGCTAATTTTCAAGCAGTTCGTCAAAGGCCAAAGACATGAAATAAACTGATAGGTCCCAGGCAAATTTCTTGGGAGGCACATACAGGTGTCACAAATTTTCACTATCACTACATATCCCTCCTTCTTGTGTTTCACTGACAAGTGCCATGCATTGAACTCACCTGTGATATTTCAGCGGTGGGGTTGGGTAGAGAAACTCAGTTACAAGGACAGAAGGATGGATGGACATGGACACACACACAACCCATCCCACCCCCTCAACTTATCCTCACCTACAAGCATTTCTGAAACTTTCCAGAGTGTTGAGCAAGAACTGGCCCTGTCTCTGAGGAACTCTGCTAAGACTTCTGTTTGCTGGATGACTTCGAGACACTGAGAATAGGAGATCACCCTGTTAAAGGAGAGAAGTCTTCAAAATCTTATGTTCACTATCAGAAAAAATAGTTTTCTTCTCCGACAGCAGCAGGAGGAACAACAGATTTCCTTTTGCTCTCTTCTTTCACATAGCTTTTTTTTTTTTACTATTGTGCTTTCCCCATGGAGGGCAGAGTTAGAGAGCTTCTGTGCTCTTCTTAGGGAAGACAGTTACGGAGCTACTAGTTCTGTGCTGCCTTGTCTTTACAGTCTGTATTGCCATGGTTTGGACTAGTCTGAGTTTTAAACAGCTCAGCTAATGGAGCTTCAAACCTTTTGGGGAGTTGTTGTTTTTTTTTTTAATTTTGTTTCTCCCAACTACTTTTCAGGCAACACTGAACAGTTCCTCTCCCTGCTCAGCACTGAAATCTTAGAAGTTCTGTACTCAGCTCAGATTTGTAAGCAGCTATCCATGTACTAGCTCTTGTTTCAACACAGCATCCTACTGAGTTCAGCCAGAAGCCAACTGCAGTGTCAGAGTTAATCATCTGCCCAAACTGGGAATCAATTGGAACTCAAAATCTGCCTTTAAGCCTTAGCCTTTTGTGGGGATCTTCTATGAGTACTACCAGAGGAGGGCACAGTGACACATTGGTACTTGGCAGTTCAGAACTCCTCCTTCTCTATTGGATGCTGAGACATCTTCGTACAGGTACAATCATTTCCCCTTTTCTCCTATTAAAGACAGCCTCTATGTCATAGAATCATTTAGACTGGACAGGACCTTTAAGATCAAGTCCAACTGTTAACCTAGCACTGCCAAGTCCACCACTAAACCATGTCCCTAAGCGCCACATCTACACATCTTTTAAATACCTCCAGGGATGGTGACTCCACCACTGCCCTGAGCAGCCTGTTCTAGTGCTTGACAACTCTTTCCATGAAGAAATTTTTCCTAATATCAAATCTAAACCTCCTCTGGCACAACTTGAGGGCATTTCTTCTTGTCCTATTGTTCGTTACTTGGGAGAAGATACTGACACCTACCTGGCTACAACGTCCTTTCGGGTAGTTGTAGGGAGTGCTAAGGTCTCCCCTCAGCCTCCTTTTCTCCAGGCTAAACAACCCCATTTCCCTCAGCTGTGCCTCATAAGATTTGTGCTCTAGACCTTTCACCAGCTTTGCTGCTTCTCTTTGGACACCTGCCTAATTTCCTTCCTGTAAAGCTCCTTATTCTGAATGGGACACCAAGCTCTGTGTGCGTGCAAACAGACTGACCAACATCTGCCTATGGGGCAGAAAGCAGTTTTGCTTTCTCCAGGCAGACAACACAGACATCTGGTACCACAGAACTTGGGCTTAAATATAGTTCAGCAGGCATTTGGAGCTCTGGTGCTCCAGCAAGATGCTCTTGCCACTGCAGACATGTGATTCAAACCTACACGGCCATGAGCCTAGAGCAAGAAGGCTCAGCCCTTGTAATGGGGAATGTCCTCAGAAGTGCATAGGTCCCAGCAGCACATCACGCTAACTGCGCATTCCAGGAACAGGAAAGGATTTGCAGTTCAACGAGCGGCTAACAGCACTCGTGCTGAGGCATCACAGTGCATATATGGTCACCCTCTTGGTCTGAAGGCATAGCAAGAGATGTTCATTGCCAAAAAAATAGATTGACTCACACAGCCTACAAGGTGGGGGCCTCAAGAAGGGGAGGTTCAAATGACCTTGGAGTACTGGACACACAAAGAAAGCAGCACACTCAAGTGGTGCCCCACAAATCTTCATTTATTTAGAAAGACAACATTCACCAGTACCCATATTCAGCTACTTCAGAGAAAAAGTTTGGTACCATCTTGAGGCATGAGGATCAAAAGAAACACCAGAGAACCCAACAGCCATAGGGTAAGGGGATGGAACATACATACAACATTCACATAATGTGCTAGGAGGATCATCCCTGTCCTGCTTGGTCCTACCAACAAGCAACAACAACTTTTGACTTACTGCATGCATCTTGCTACTCTGTGATGGGGAAAGGTCAGCACATCGCCTCAGCACTGCCTCCAGCAGCTTCTGCAGCTCTTCATATGGGACTGGAGGGGAGCTCAGATGGTCCTTCCTGAACAAGCAGAGAGAAAGACAGCAAGCACATTCCCTGCTGGGAACATTCTACCCGTCAAGACACCACCAGCAGAAATAACTATTCTTCTGACAGCAATACACCATTCCCACTTCTTTCCAGCACAGCACACTCAGGCCATGATATCTGACCAGTGCCTTCATCCACATGTGCACCCAAATACACTCTCACTGCATTCACTGCCTGCTCCCACTACGGTCAGGAAGCATATGACCATACAGAGTCTTATGCTTGCTCTTATCTATCCGGATGGGGCACAGTGACAAAGCCACAGCAGCTGCAGTACTGGCCTGCGTGGGACACTAGGTCCTTGCTACAGCGACTTGCTGCCTACCACAGGTTCATTGCCCTGGCAGCCTTCTGAGGTGGGTGGGAAGCTATCTCTGCTGTACCCACGCCTGCCTCAGCTGGAAGTCCCACTGCAGAGCACACTCACCCACACCACCACAGGGGAACTGCAGAGACCAGCATGGTATCAACAGATCTATCCGAAGAAAAGCCTGAAAATATTTTCCTGCCTACCTCAGGAAAGCTGCCACAGCTCTCACAGCCTCCACTACCACCTCCAGCACCGGGCAGTTCACTGTCTCCATCAACACATCAATGGCTTCTATACATACACCTCGGTTTGTGAATAATTTGATTTCCACTGGTTGCCTGCAAAGAGGAAACAGAGTAAGCAAGGAAAATATTGTCAGAGTTAAGTAACTCATTTCACCAACAGGACAGCTGAGCTGTGTGGTTCCAGCCGTGCTTGTCAGTATTCAGAGCCAGCTGCTCTCAGGGATGTAGTCCCAAACTTGAGCAGGTAGAGGGTTTGCTACAAAGAGTGAACTTCAGCAGGTCTGGAGCCCTACTATGATGAAAAAAACCCCACAGCCTGGATAACTCTGTGACTGCACCAGCAAACACTGACATGAAAAGCACAAGAAAAACAGGCTTTGCAAAACACAGTGGTCTCTCTGCCTAGCACTTTATGCTGAGGCCATCTGCTCTGGCATTTGCGGGTTCATCTGGCGATTCTGTATTTCTGAGTAAACAAGCAAACATGACCATCCTAGAACAAGGACGATGCCATGAGAATAGCTTCTCTCACAGTCCTATAGCACTTCTAATGCCAGATGCTGCCAGAAGGACGAGGACTTTCATGAACTTGAAAAGTAATCAGGAAAATAAACACAATCCAACTGTTTTGACAATTATTCTTGATACTGACCATTTTGATTGTCTGATCACCTTGTGGCCCAACGCCTTTGAGCGTTCACCACGAGAGCATGGAGGGATGACAAACCATTAATCCCATTATTGGACAGAGCAGCGTAAATGGCAGACTGTGCTCATTTGGCTTCTGGCAAGTCAGGTACAGTTGGGAAGGCGGGGAGGAAGACAGGCAGCTACATGCAGACAAGAGGCACTAACGGCCTGCCAGAGGGCCTCTCTGAAGTGAGGCAAGAAAAGCAGCACAGCATGACAGGAGCCAGACTTGGGAGCCAAAAGTATTCCCTGTTATTCAATTTTCACAGACGTGCCTGACTAAAGCAAGCCAGGAGCACATGCTCCCATGCACAAATGGGAGAGGAAAGTCAACTTCAGTAGAAATTACACTAGTAGCCCAGCTACAGGGCAAAAAATGAACAGAGGCAGAATCACTCTTTTTAGTCACTCAGTGAGATGAAGCCCAGCTTGTCAGTCACCTCACATTCTGCTGTGAGAAAAAGCTGAGAGGTGGGCAAGGCCAGGAAAAGACTTTGTGGAACTTGGGCACCAGGAGCAGCCTCTGGGCCAAGCCATAAGTGATGTGCTGAACTTCCAAATTGTTTCTACTTACACTGTAATTCTATTAATCCTCTGTATTTCCTTTCTTGAACCACTGAAGTAAAACACATCAGGAAAAAAAATGTCTTCACTGACTCATGCAGGGAGGAAGGGATGGAGGAGTATTGCTGATTCATTCAAGAGGCACAAACCCAATAGCAATATGGTGCACTATGATGTCTTCGGGGCCTGGGAGAAAAGTGTGAAGGACAGCACTCTTGCAGCTTCTCATCTTTGGGCCCCAAACTGTGCCTGCCACTAGTTGTGCTAGGAGAGACAAGGGAGAGCTACCCACCATTCCTCACATACC
Organism: Balearica regulorum gibbericeps; assembly: GCF_011004875.1. Classification (NCBI taxonomy): domain Eukaryota; kingdom Metazoa; phylum Chordata; class Aves; order Gruiformes; family Gruidae; genus Balearica; species Balearica regulorum. Next base: position 55,762,009 of record NC_046184.1, read on the forward strand.
GCCAAGGGGAGCAGTACATCCTGCTCGGACAACAACAGAGTGTGGGGCTCACTTACACAAGAGAATCCAGCTGCAAGGAAAAAACATGAGGAGAGGTTCCAGGATGAGACCCCTTTCCCCTCTATGAGAGAGTTTTAAATAAAACATCATTTCTAAGGCAAAGCTCAGAGAAACAGAATGGGTGTGCTAGAAAACGTAATTGCATAGAGCATTCTCTTTGTTTTACAAGCGTAAATGCTGTAATTAGTGTTTCCCACATCCTGGTTTCTCTTTTTGACAGATCCCACACTAGCATCATCACACTGTTCTAGCACTGCCACTTTTCCTTCTCCTTTTTACCCTGCCACTTGGTACAAAATTGACTATGACATTTCCAAAATTCACCTCAAGGGCTCTCTTGGGGGAACTAAACAAGACTCTGTCACTAGCATGACACGACAGGAACAAGATCATAGAGGCAAGAACAGGAAGCACAGAAGAAAAACAAGCCAGGATATGTTATTCCTTAGCAGAAAACAAGAGGGAAAAAGTGACAGAAGACATTAATATTTCAGCGTAGAATTTGTTTTTGCTGTTTGAATTTAGCTCAAATGATGATACAAGACTAGAAGCCATGGAATTTGCATGCTCTGTTTTGTGACAGAGGCACACTTAGCAGGAGTTGGCCTGCTCACATACACCTGGACCTTCCTAGCCTTCCCTCCTGCTCTACCTACAGCTAAAGGTTTCACCTCCCGGATTGGCAAGGAAGCAGGAAGAGGCAGATATACTGGCAGATGCATGCGCAAAGAGGACAAGCTGGGAGGTTCAGAAACAACCATCAGGCCCTTCTTCACAAGAATAAGGGAGATGCATTTGTTCAGCAACATCTTTCAAACACAAAGCCTCTGGGGGTGTAGATATTTGGTCTTGGGCAAAAACCTTAAAAAGCAAAAGCACCACAGACTCCATTTTAGGGCACTAAACTCTGCCTGTGCAAGCCTGATGGGGGTACACCCTTACCGTTTCAGTATTTCAGTGAAGAGCAGGAGCCCTTGTTTGTGCAACTCCACATTGTTCAGCTGCAGGACATCTTGGAGACTCCTCACCAGAGATTCAACGCCTGCATATGTTCAAAAGAAGTCACAGAGAGGGCTTTTAACACCCCAAATTCCAGGATGGAAGCAAAATTAATTTTTAAAACTAAGTAAGATTTGAACAATTATTCTTCTGAGCCACTGACAGAAACAACTGCCCAAACCTGCTGTGTTCACACAGCTCCCTGACAATAGGCCCCAACCTCCACTGCCGGAGGTAAGTCCAGAAGAACAGAAGGAATTTAGCTTTTCTTCCTAAATCCACTCTTGGTATGTCCACCTAATAGTAACTTATGTAGTGTCAGTCATGATAACTGGTTATTATAACGAATGCATACTCATCAGGAACTCATTAGGACAGTGACATTGTAAATTCAAGTTATGTTTGACATCAAAAAACATGTCTGATGATAGGTACTCATTTTCAGTCCTTTATCCATCCTGATATTGTGATTGTGCGTAAAGCATTGAAATTCAGCTAGAGGCACAACAAATGCCCACAGTATTACTGCAGTCACTCTGTTGGAAAGGTTGATGACTCACCATAGACTGTGTGACACTTTGAGAAGAAAAGACGCTCTTCAGTTAGGAGGAGCAGGCAGCAATACACTGACCAGATCAGAATTTCACTGTTGCACGAGAGACATTCAAACAGGAATTCTGCAAACACACACAAATAAGGTCACCCTGGTAAGAAGCAGTCTGCTCACAGCATGGCACAGCTGCTCCTAGAACAGAGCAGAGGTAGGAGGAGGAAACGAGGAAGCATAGCAACAGCCACAAGGAGAATGGTCGTATAATGAAATGGCAGGAATGGAGAACAGAGAGGATGCTTGGGGGTATGCTAGTCTTCAAAACAAGGTGACTGCAGAGCAGAGTCCCACAGGCAGGCATCTTCCCAGCACAAACTCAGCAGGCAGGAGCTGAACTGTGGCTCTAGCCTTTGGCACAAATGAAAAGCTACAAAGCAACCTCTACCATAGATGCAGTGATCTTTTTTCTTTTTTTTTTCCTCAGAACTTTTACATCTCTGAAGAATTTATAAAATGATAATAAACCATCTTTCACAGCTGCATTCTAAAGCTAAATCCTAGGCCAAATTCTGTGGAAACTTTCAATATTTAGTGGGCTAAGATGGAACTCCAGTATGTTTAGGCTTGTATCTAAGGTCCTGCAAGAAGGACCTCGACCTCAAGGACTTGTCCAAATTCTTGCTGTGGAAACTCCATTCTGCCTGTTGACAGCTGCTTCTACACTTTCAGTTGAAAATTTACTCTCCCCTTCTAGTCCTAAAATCACATTAGCCAAATTTACTGGGTATAAAATGGTCACCACACACATTATGCCACCAGTGGATTTCATGGAGCCAGAGTGATCCTTAAACACACAGCCAGGGAGTGCTTTGATATTGGGAGATGAACAATATGATGCTACTGCATTTCTTCACCTGGGACATCCGCGTGGATAAAAGCAGGAGCATATCTGCTGGGAGAGTGAACCAGCACTGCAGCCACACAGTGAGAACTTGCTGCCTGTAACATCTCATCTCTGGTCAACAAAAGCTGTTGGGAAACAAAAGTCAAAACGAGAGGGGAAGCCAACTATGCAGATATGACTAGGAAACAGATCCCTCTACATTTTAAAGTTTAAAACATAAATTAAGATCTCTCTTTTGGCATGTATTACACAGATTAAACTTGCTACAGCAAGATAAAACACTGGACCAAATACACTCAAAAAATGCAAAATGAGAACCACAACAGAGATTATGAGTAAGAATAGTTCTGCCCCCATGCTCAGTCATGCTGGCACTATAAGTGCTGTATCAGACCTCAAGTGTAGGTGAGTAAAATCAGCTGAGGCCAGGAGTAAAATTTCCCCGCTCCAGGATGCAGGAATGAACAACGACGTGATCTATGGCGGTGTCCCCGTTTCCCACTGCAGCCTCTATTGCTGGTGTTGGCAACAGCATACTCACGTGCCTTAGATAAACATTCAATACAGGCCAACAAATTCTTTACGTCTACCAACAAATAACTACTACTTCAACAATCACCTTTTTGAGAACAAGGGGCAGTGGATTTTCCCCTTCTAAAAAGTCAGGGTTCTCAGACTCCTCCTCTGTCTTTGAATTGTTCATAAGAATGGATACAAAATGCTCAGATTTCAGCAGCTCCTTTAGCAAACCTGCAAAAGGGGGAGCAAGAGTGAGCACCATAGCGGGCATAGCAAGGAGTATTTATAGCCTAAGACTTGTTGCCAACTTCTTCCCCTTTCCTGCATTCCTAACAAAGGCCATCACCTCCAGTTTACGGAGCTTCTTCTCACTGTGTCCCCAGATACTGCCATGAGCCATGTGTCTTGCAACCCCTTGTTGCTGATGCTTTTTGCTCGGTCCGATTTGCTCCCTCTTCCTTCTCAGAGATGCGCATGTGCACTGGTACGTGATCTCAGGAGCACTCTACTCACAGTGTCTTCTGCGCTCCAGTACCCACCCCCTAAACTATTTCTTGGGAGAGCTCTTGACCTGCGTTTTTCTCCAAGTTACAGTCAGTGACCCAACAATTACAAGACATTTTCCTTGGAATATTTCCTGGAGAACTAGCATTTATCTACCCCTTCTACTTTCACAAGCTCTTACTGAAACAGCTGTGTTTAGCTAAAGGATATCCACACACACACAAAAACCCTCAGTATCAAAGTGCAGAGCACTGCTACAGGTATTGATGCAAATCACCAGTATCTGTCAGTACAAATTCACAAGGGGTATAGTCTGAGCTATAGAATTCTACTTTCAAAGGAATTGTCATCCATTTCTTGTATCTGAGTAGATGATCTGAGGAGCAATCCAGTTCCTGCTCACCTCCTACAAGGAAAAGGAATTCCCTGGATGGTTTACAAACAACCAATGTCAGAAAGGCTGAAATTGTGCTCCCCAGTAACAGCTGATACACGCAGTGGAAGCATAAATGCAAGAAAGCGCCACTTCCACATTAGCTTTCTAACCTAAATAACATGAAGACCATATTCGTTAGACTCCATCCTACTGCTCTACAAAACCCACTTCTACCTGCATAGCATTTGGACTCTTTGAGGGATGGTCTGTTCCTAGAATGAAACATCAAATTGAGATGGGCCAGGCTACAGTGAAAGCTATGAAGAGATTCAGAAGGTTAGTCAGTGCTAGGCAAACGTGGGGCTCGAGGGACAATGGAGGGCTGGGGTTGCTCAGCAGCAGGTCTGGGCCATCAGACCAGTCAGAAAGGACTGATTACTTCAGACAAGCAGCAAAAAGCTCCTGTAGGGAACAACCCACATTAGAGCATCTAAACCAGCCAAGGATTTCTCCCTCACTCTGAGCCTCCCCTTGCACCTTGCAGTTTCTCTCAGCAACGCCTTACCCAAACAATTAACCTGCAGCTCCTTTGTCTGTGCACGTCCCAAGGTATTCAAGAAGAGACCACACAGCCTTTCTTCGAAGTGTGCTGAGAGCCGTTCTGTGCCAACGGGAGAGGAGTACAGCTTGCCATACAAGTAGCAGACAGCAGCCTTTATACCTTCATTTGGGTACGTCAAGCCCATCAGCAAATGATCCACTAAATTACCTAGCGTGAGGAGCAAAAACAGCAAACATTCACACCAATGAACTGACTTTTTAAACACACCAACCTGTTTCCCTTGAAAACTTGCTAAAGCCCACTGGACAGACCAGTGTATGCAGCCTAATGAATGCCACAATTAGGTGATGTGCTCACCGCCATCTGTCCCTCTGAGCAGAGGTACAGTAATAAATGGCTAGAGGAGCTCGCTGTTCACCGTATGAAGATCCGTCATCCCAGACACTTCCACAAACAGCTAAGCTTGATCACCAGACCCCCAGGAGCTGGACCAAGCAAATTAAAACTAAATGTATGTTGCTAGTGAGGCAGTCCCACAAACCCTAGTTCACAGAGGCTGGTTTTGCCAGGCTGACTAAGAGCACAATGACAAGCCCGCTATGAAGGTACGGACCTGCAACCCAGGAGGCCTGAATGCCACTCCAATTCTGGACAGGCTTCTTGTGTGACCTTCATGAATTCACACAGGGGACGGAGGAGTGCATGCATGCCTGTGTGTATTAGGGCTGTGACTACTACCCTTCAGTGGGGCACGACACGTTACTCACTGTGCTCTACCACCAGTACATCAGCAAAGCCTGGGATGGCGTCTGCCAGCTTGCCCAAGAGAGTGAATGTGGGCAGGCTGCCTCTCATGGTAGTTGCTTTGCACAGCTGTAGAGGAGACAGAGAAAGAAAATGTTTCGCTGGTGAGGGGACAGTCCAAAAGCAGAAATGCACTCAAACCAGCAAGCTCTCAGTGATGCATAATCCTCCAGAATAGGATCTTTTCCTAAGCTGGGTCCTTTTCACCAGTTAGGATAAACCACAGGAAAACCCTCAACACACCACTAAGTCTCCAAAATGTCTTTTAATTAATCCAAGAAATCTCTTGCTTGATGCTCCTTTTCCTCTCTCTCCCCTCCAGCCCTTACATGAGCAGATGAAACAGCTGAACTTCTCCCCACTTTTACTGCTTCCCAATTTTTTGTACCCCACGGGACCATCACAAACTTAGGAATGAAGAAAGCAAGAGCCCATGGCACAGGTTGGGAAAGCTCCTCCTATCACTGAAACAGTAAGGTAGGTAAAGAAGAATCTGAGGAAGCCACACAGCTTCACAAGAGCATCATGAAGCCATAGGGCTGCTAGGCACCATGGGAACAATAGGAAAACTCCAGGGTAGACACCAACACTGCCAAAATCACTGCAGGGGAGCTGGCACTAGGACATCCCACTGCAGCAGAGGCTGCATCCCAGTGCAGTCTTGCAGGGCCCCTCATTCCCATCTCCTCAACCTCCGAAGGACTGAAAGGAAGGGCAGGGAATTCATCTTCACTGACCTCTTTTTGGCTTTCATCCAAAATGCAGCGTAAGTACAGTTCTGACTTCAGCTCCACTACAAGCCGCACCACAACTAGGCAGAAGAAACAGGATCAGTAATTCACACCCAAGAGTACTCACAATCCATCTTCCATGGGGCTTTAGCAGACCAGTGAGCACAGAGCTTAGAAATTAAATGAGCACGGAGGTGCTGAGAGAGCAGGGTGACACCAGCTTTCCCAGCACTATTACTCCTAATAGCCCAGCCCGAGCTCTCTGCAGCAACATTACAGCAGTCCTGTTCTAGCTGCCCTACAAACCATGCATGGAAATGAACTGCAAGCGACAAACTGAGTATCAGGACACCAAGTAAACATAAGGAACCAGGAAGGGAAAGAAACAAAGCCCTAGCTTAAAAGCCTAAAAATTTCTGGTAACTGAATAGAGCAGGCTTCCTATAGTATGAAAATTGGACTTTAAAAACCTATCTATTTTTCCAGAGAAGATACCAGAACTGAAACTGCTGAGTACCCTTAGATGCAGACTGAGAGCTCCTCCTCCAGCTGCTACTGTCCCTGAGGCAACAGTGCAGTCTATCAGCCATTCCTCCCCACTGCAGTTATCCCACATACCTTGCCACAAAGCAAGGCCCGGGTCACCTTTGTGGTACTGTTCACCTCCTCAGCCCCAAGTAAGGGCTGTTATTCTTGGTTCACTGCAATTTTAAGCACTCTGTCCACTCTGTCCTAATACAAGGAATCAACAAGAAACTATGTTTACCAGGCACTGGCTGCACGTCACCTGCGGTTTCCCTAACAAAATCACAAGAGAGTTGCCTGATGCTGGCAGGCTGCGTCTGCCTCCACTCGTGCATCAGTGGATCAGTTTCAGGAAGCAAAGTTCCTCTTCTGGTCTTTTTAGAACCTGGGCAGCCAAATGCTCAGCAGATAAAGTTTTGACAATAGCCCCCTTACTGAGACACTGTGCAGAACATTGTTCCATAGGATTTGGTAAGGCTGTCTTGGATGTATCTTGCTGTCATGGCATGACTCATTTGAAAAACACACTCTTTTGATTTGTATTCCAGAAAAGCATCATAAAAATACGCCAGAGACTCCAAGGTTCACCATCACTTGGTATATCCAGGGCAATACTGGAGGTTTATCTAGTAGACCTACTTTAACTAAAGAGCTACGCATCTCAGCAGAGGCATATCTTGAGACAGGTGATTTATAGATAGTACAATGGCCCTTTCTTGCCCGGAACTCTCAGAATCTCCAGAACTTTCAAGAGTTAGGTAACACTAAGTTAAAATTCCTCTGTTTGAGAGTATCCATCTCTCAACAGACTGGTAACATGACAGAAAGACTTCTCACCTTTTCAACACCATTTTGAGCATGTGCCTGAAAACTGAAACCCCTCTGGAAGGCACTGGTCACACCTCCTTTTGTCTTTCATGGCTGACAGGAGGAAATAGTTGCATTGCTAATACCACTAGACTCAGCAGAGATGCCCAAGGTTAACTGGACTGCTGAGATTCCTTTGTCAGCCCTGCAGGTGTTTCCTTCATATTTCAAATGAAGGACTGCTCACAAAGAGGAATGTGCAGCCTGTACAGGTAAATCCCAAATACTCTCTGTCCTGAGGAGAAAGCAGTAGATCCCAAAACTCACTGAAGCCTACAGGAAGATTTCCATTTGTTTTGAGACTTTGGTCAGGTCCAAAGATGCCAAAGATGAGGCATTGTTTACCACTGTTTACCCATCTGACACTAAATTCATGGCACACACAGAACCTGTGACTGAAGCGTTAAATATTTAAATCTGCACGCACTCTCCTGCCCCTAAATATTGGAACAGTCTGCTCGTCACTGTTGAATTGATAGAAAATAGATGCTCTTCGCAATTTAAGCTGTGTAGAAGCTAAGCTAGTTATCAGACAAGACAGAGCCTCCCTTCACAAACTGTCAGTAACTGAGACGCAGCATCTGCCTCTCACCTTCTACAAATAAGTCCAGGGCACCGCTGTCTTCCACAGTATGCAACATCCCTGAAAGATAAACCACCATCAGTCACGGAACTCATTCCTGCTTGTGATCATCAGTGCTGTAGTGCCTTTTTGTAAAAAGAGCTGCAAATTTTTTTTCAGAACTGTTTTGTTTTCCCCGCTTCACATGACATCAGCCTGACTTTGTCAGAGGAAGGTGGATACTCTCACGGACTATTGCAAAAGGCGCCTCAATAAGCAGGACGTGGGGACATGAAGGCACTCGGTTCCCTTGCAAATTTTTTATGTGCTTTATAGTTGAAGTCAATGGCTCCACCTATGTAAGTAAATACATAACTGCTACCACCGCCACATCTCACTGCATGTACCCAGTATTATAGGGCTGAAACAACACTCCAAAATGACAGAAGTCAGAGTCCAGCCATGAGTTGTCCTTTCTACCTTCCACTCATACCAATTACCATGAACAGTCTTCTCCCTCCACAGTACTGAAAATCCCAAGACCAAATTTGAACACCAGGTTTAAAGCATATGGAAACTATTCCAATGTTAAATTGAACCTGAAGGCACTGCTTCGCAAGTCTTTTGTACAAGGAGAGTGTAAGATTGGATATATTAAAATAAACAACTGTCTCACTGTACTATACCACAACAGATGAGAAACTCTATCTCCCAGCTCCTGCTAACTTCAGGTACCTACAGCATCAGGCATCTGGTTGAGACTCTCACTGCTGCCACACCAAACCACCTGTTTCAACATATCCAATCAAATTACCTCCCCTCCGGAGACTCCATGACCTCTCAGAAATTTGACCACCTACAGCAATGTTATGACACTGCAGGTGAAGAAATTTCTTATTTCCTCAGTAACTTCCATACACTTTGGAAAAGATTTGCATACAGCATTAGTGAACATTGCAATCTCAGCTGCATGAAATTCAGGCTTACCTGAAATTCATCGTCTCCTCATACGTAACACTCCACACTATGCCTCTGTTGTCTTAACCCTCTTTCTTCTGCCTGCGCTTAACCCAATATTCTCTCTCCAAAAATGAATGTATTTTCCTGAATTTACTATTAATACTTCCTCCACAGCATTGCTCAGACCTTTGGGGGTTCCTCTTACACTCTTGCACCAAATGGTCCTTGGCTCATTCAAGCTATATCCAAAACGTACATGCCACTGTTTATAGTCCCACTGTACATGTACCTGTCACTTTTTATAGTGGAATTCCAACTGCTCTAGGAGTTACACTAAGTACAGTAAAATCCCAAAGCTGTCCCCAAACCATCCAATTGTAAAGCTGCTTAAACAGAGAGAGAATTATTATTTAAAAGCAGACAAGAGCATTGAAATGCAAGCACAGCTCCCCTGTCTTCTAGGGTATTTCATCTTAGGGTCATACAGTGCAGGACTGAATCGGCCACAAGCACCACTCCCTCCACATCTGTATAGGATTATGTATGCAGACAGCACTCAATAAAAATGTGTGCAACGGAGAGAACTAAACCTGCATAAAGTTATGTTTCTAACAAAGCTGCTTCCAAAACATGTGCGGCACAGTTTGTCCTGGGAAATCAACTGGGAAAACACTGTTTGAACTATTCAGTGCGTCAAGGCAGGGGAAAGGGTTTGTAGTCACTTTCCCCCAAAGAACAAGAATTACCTGTGATGTGCAAACGAGATCATGGAATTAAAGGAATCCAGTATATTTGCTCTTTGAAGGCATTTGCATTCATACCCTCTACCTTTCTCTTCCTGCCTTACTGTTGCCTCATTTAGACCATTATTTCTTATCTGTCAAGATTTTAGACAACTTTTCAAAGATCTTTCCCACAGCACTGCTGTTCAAACACAAACCAGTAAGAGATGTTCAATATCACAGAGACTGTTACTGGAAGGGCACTTTCTGACATCCCACTGAACACTGTATTCTGCTGCAAGGCTGACCCACCAGATAGAAGCAGGTATTACAGTCCTATGGCTACGAGGATTTCTAGAAATGTCATGTGATGGTGTGGAAAAAACCCCTCTACGCAGATTCCTATTTCGCACATTATTAAATCCTGCAACACCTTTTTAAGCTCATATTTTAATTTCTGTGTGAAACTTTATATAATGCCACAGTTCTGCAAGATGAGAAAGCACTAAGGCATGAGACCAGAATGGAAGGCAGTCAGGGAAGAATCGTATGCCACGCACTCCCTGTTGTCCAGATAGACTTTAAGTCAAGATACTTTGGGAAATTGCAAGAGCTTTATGAACATGCCAATCCTGCTCCTTGGGGAATAAGGAAATTAATTAACCTACTCTAAATCAAATGACAGGCAGTTTTCCACAGGGAGTAGTAACACACCTAACACAGAATGGAATTAGGTACCTCAATACTCTTCAGCCTGGTTTTGTTTCAAATATGGAGATGCTTCATGTTCTTGCATCTATACAAAAAAAGATGACTACCTTCTCCCTGCTGCTGTACTAGGCCCCAGCAGAGCTCTTACCAAAGAGAGTTCCTATCAAATGAATGCAGACCCTCTCGTCTGGTGCCAGCAGCTGAACGACTGGCAGCGCCTGCCAGGCCAGGGCATCGTGGAGACGGGAGAGGACGTGCTTCTTGCGCACCAGCTACGGATCAGAGACAACAACCCGTTAGCACTTAGCTCCGAGCCACCCCGCTGCTCCCATCACCTCAGGGGAAAAAGTGCCACCAGGGCCCGAGGGCCGAGCGCCAAGGCGATACACCTGGCCAGGCCCCGGTCCCAAATTCAGCGTAAGAGAGGGGGCAGCCAGGGCGGGCGGCGGGGTAGGCGCAAGCAGAGGGGTGCCAGCTGTGAGAGGCCAGCTCTGTTCGGGAAGGGGCGGCGGCGCTGCCCACCGAGGCGCTGCCGTCGCCCAGGGTCTCCACAGCGCAGGCGAGGCAGAGCGGCGGGCGGAGCGGCAGGACCCAGCGCGCCTCGTGCCCGCCGCAGGGCCGCGCGCAACCCGCCGCCATGGCCCAACCGCCGCCCGGCTCTGCGCATGCGCGGGGCCGCCGCCCGGGGGAGGGGGGTGTCCCGGGTCCTCTGTCCGCCGCTCCCGGGGTGGGGGCCTGAGGACGCTCCTCACCTCCCCCTTCCTCTCCCGCGGGGCTGCATGCTTCTATAGGGTCCTTTTATAGGGCACCCTCACGGCCTGGTCATATAGGAACGATGCTCCTGGTGAGGTGCTACTGGGCAGCGTGAGGGCCCTGAGGAGCGGTGAGCGGCTCTGAGGTGCTGAGCTTGGCTCGGCAGAGGAGAAATAACCAAGGTGGGAATTCTCAGCGCCCCTCCGGTTATATTCTGTGTGACGGCGTGCATTGCCGTAAGCGTCCGCGTTCACACAACGCTTTGTGCATCCCCAGCGTGCCCTGGAGAAGCAGGTCTGTGCTGCCACCCTCACCGCTACAGACGAACACCGAGGCACGGGCAGGCCCTGACCGCCCGCCCCACCTCCCCACCTCCGCCTCTACCGGCCGCAGCCGGGCCCCGCCCCCACCGGCGCCGCACCACGCGGGGCCGGAAGCCCCGCCCCTTGGACCCGCCTCCCGGGCCCCGCCCCCGGCCTCGCGGCCGCATCACTTCCGGCGGCGACGCAGCGCGTAGGAGCGCTCCTGCCTCTTCCCCCCCAACGCGCTCGGGCCGAGAGGAGCGACCGGGCCGCGCCGCCCAGCCCAGGCCGCGGCCATGGTGAGCGGGGCCGGGCGCCGGCCTCCCCCTCCTCAGGGGGCGCCGGGAGGGGTTTTTTTTTGGGGGGGGGGGCGGTTCTGGGGCGGCGGGACGCTGCCTCCGCTGCAGGGCGGGGAGCACGTGGAGGCCGGGCGGGCGGAGCTGTTGCCGGTTGCGGGTCTCCAGCTCGGCGCGCCGCCCCGGAGGGAGGATGCCCGGGGGAGCTGGCGGTCCTGGGGACTCCTACTGATGGGGGAACCCGCTCACCCGGCCCGGCACCGCTTTCCCCGACCCCGCTGATGCTCCCGCGGGGAGCATGTGCTCGGCTGGCGGGCGGGCGAGCGGCCGGGGCAGGGCTGGGGCTGCGTGCGAGGGCAGGCGGCGGAGCATCGCGGCGTGGGGTCATCCCTGCTACGTGCTGGGAGCGCCTGCCTTGGCTGCGGCGATGGGAGCTGAAGAAATTGCCGTTCTGCCGGTCGTTAGTGCTGCCTCTGACTTGGTTGCTTCGTTCTGCTACGCCATTGATGCGAACATCTGGGAAGCTACTTGTAACTTGCAGAAATGAACCTGATGTGTGCCCCTCTCGGGATTTCTTTAAAATTCATGTCTGAGCTTGTTAATTTGCCGTTGGCGGGAGCTTGTTCCTTGTGCACAGAAACACTTCATTTTATGTAGTATTTGTGGTAGCAAATGCTTGAAGACTCCCTGTAAGTTCACTGCTGCTGATTTGTAGGATCTAAACTGGCAGTCTGTGTGAATAGAGGCACTATCTGCTTTGAATATGAGAAGAATCCCTTTTTATAAATAAACTGCAGTGGGATTTTTAGTGTATGTGTAGACCAACTGAGAATGGTGACTCCGGTCATCGGTATATGTGGTGGGCATGATGCCTATGTAGTGTTGTTCAGAACACAGCCCAAAAAGCCCCCTTTCCTCCTGTTGTAATATCATTTACTTTTTCCTTTCTCTAGAGCGAGGCAGAAGTGAATCCCAAAGCTTACCCCTTGGCTGATGCACAGCTCACCAAAACACTGCTGGATCTTGTGCAGCAATCCTGTAACTATAAGCAGCTACGCAAGGGAGCCAATGAAGGTACGACCTGTGTGTTGCAAAGCGTGATAGAAATCATAGCAAGGATCTTGTGAGAAGCTGTGGCTACAGAGTGTCTCTTCTCTGTTGCAGTGGGTCACTAACATTACATAGATCTGAGTATCGTGAGTGTCCCTCTCCTTCCTCTTTCTTGCCTGCTTAAGCAATATTCAGGGACAGAACTAAGCTGTAATGTTTTAAACATTTATATATGGTTCTGGTAGATGCCCAAACTGTGTTCCTGGTATGTGTCCTGTGATCAGGCATACTTTAGTGGTGTGGCACTGGGATTACCAGATGCCTAGCCAGTTTAGAATCATAACAAGATTTGGGTTTGAGGGGACCTCTGGAGTGCTGCAGTGCAGCCTGCTCAGAGAGTGGCTCCCTTCACAGTTGGATCAGGTTGCTCCGGGCTTTGCCTAGTCACATTTTTTAAAAGAACAATCCCTAAAGATAGAGACTCCACAATCTCTCAGGACCCATAAGGAGACTCTCATAAGGAGTGGGGGAGGAACATAAAATTTCAGCATGTCCTCAGAACCTCTCTGAGGCAACAGTCTGCAACTTGTCCTTTTTCCTCTGCACTCACAAGGACAGTCTGGCTCCATCTTCTCTGCAATCCCTTTGAAGCAGTAGCAGACAGCAGCTGCATCTCCCCTACCCCACCTTGGACCTCTCTTCTCCAGGCTAAACAAACCCAGCTCCCTCTGTCTCCCCTTATCCTTGGTGCGCCCCAGCCCCTACCTGTCAGCAGCCCTGGGCTGGACTCGCTCCCTTGTGAATCCCTCTGCTGCGCTCGAGGGCAGTGCTGGGCACAGGACCCAGGGGCAGCCCTGTGAATAACCCCCTCCCTGGCCCTGCAGCTGCCGTTTTCCTTTGGCCTGTCCTCGTGTACCACTAGAGCTCATGCCAATTTCAACATCAAATGTTGTTTTTCATTAGATGTGCTTTCCAGAAGGACCTAGGCTTACTCTTCAGTTTCTTTTCCAGCCACCAAAACACTGAACAGAGGGATAGCAGAGTTTATTGTGATGGCGGCAGACGCAGAGCCCTTGGAAATCATCCTGCACCTCCCTCTTCTCTGCGAGGACAAGAACGTACCGTACGTGTTTGTGCGGTCCAAGCAAGCCCTGGGCCGGGCGTGTGGTGTTTCCCGGCCTGTCATTGCCTGCTCCATCACCATCAAGGAGGGATCACAGCTAAAGCCTCAGATCCAGTCTGTCCAGCAAGCTATAGAAAGACTGTTGGTCTAAATGCCCATGAGTTTAAGTGTGTGTGTGGAATAGGAAGGTTGAAGTCAGGGGGAATTAATGTCTAGCTTCAGTTGAGATTATAGTTTTGATATCAGTGTTTCATTTCAAAACACCACATTTTTGTTTAATAACTGCTTAATTCTTAGTGTTTCTGCTTCTACTCCCCCCTCTTTTGTATTATTCCACTCCAACACATCCATTCTCATCGTATTACTTTTTGAAAAGTGATTGTACAACTGTATTTCCTGTTTGATGTTTGAAAGGAGAAAAAAAAAAATCCCCCTTATCTCCATGTTTTCCTGCTCAGGGCTTTTTTTAACCCACCCATTAGCTTACTCTGTTGTAGTATTTCTGCTAAGCTTCAGCCTCTAACAGGTGTGAGTAACTCTGTGTTTCTGAATGGTTTAAGTTTACTGAGGATAAGGCACGTCAGTTCCCTGCATCATGCGTGGGGTTCTACACACAGCGTAGGCAGGCAGTGACTACTGCGTAGCAGTAGCAGCGGACGGAGCCAAGCTCAGCACACACAGCACAACCCTTTTTCTTCTTGAAACCAGACAAGACTTCTGTAAGAGGGTATATGGGGAGCAGGAATCTTATGGCAGTGCACAAGGGGAAATCTCGTATCTTCCCTTTTTTTTTTTTTTAAATACTGACTTTTTAAGAAAAATAAAATTGCTGACAAAGCTAAATATAGGAATGTCCATAATTGTCACTCCCTTGGGGAAGCATTTGCAATTAACTGAAGTGTTCGTACTTGTAAAACTGCTCAGAGATTGCCTAAAAGCTATTGCAGTGCAGTAGTTCATACCCTTCAGTTTTCTTTGTGTGGACTGTATCAAGGAGTTTGGGCTTCCTAGGGGGTAATTCAGTACAAAACATGGTAGAGCAGCTTGCTGTGGCTGACAAGGACCCTACATCTGGCCAATAATTATAATAATTATCCTTTTAGAGATGCTACTGTACTATAGTCACCTGACTGAAGATAAACCCTGTGAGTTATGGCCAAGACAATGGAGAGCAAGTAATTTTTTTCAGATAAAATAGCCTGTGTCTCAAGAAGAGAATACTAGATAATCTCATGTTCTGGAAAAGCACAAAGCACCACCTGCATTCTGTATTGGTGGTTTTATGGAGCTCGCTTTAGTTAAATGCATATTGTATAATAAATCCACTTACTGCTCTGAGCAGAAGAATCTAAATCTCAGTGCTGGAATGGGTCAAATTTGTCTTCTCTTGCAGGATGCCAAAGCAAAGCTAGCATGGAAATACCAATAGGTACAGCACCAGAAGGGAAAATAAGTTTTTCCATAAGGTTTCCACAGAGGCACCAACTTCATACCTTTAGTAAGTACATCCCAAGTAGGTGGAATCAGCTCATGAAAGACCGAAGATAAATCATGTCTGTATATTTTTGTACGTGGTTGGTAACCAAGATCCTTGCTGAGGTGAACTCAATACAGAGATTTTAGAGCCCTTTCACTTGTATGAAGTTTAGAAATGCTGCTGTTCCCTTCTACTGATGCTTACTGTGGAGCTAGTTGCGTTTGAAACCACAGCTTTGCAAAGGACTTGCCCTGTTGTACCATGCCAAGACAGCTGATGCAGAAGCACATAAGGGGCAGAAATAAAGGATTCTTGAGCAAGCAAAACTGGCTTAGTTTTCTGCTCTGAAGCCTTCCATCACCATCCCTGTTGAACTTCTGCTTAATCCAATAGCCTGCTTTAAAAAAAAAAAAAAAAAAAGCCAGGAGGAAGATGTAATAACCTAAACAAAAAAAGCCATAATCATCCAAAGCCTGGAACATACTGTGCCTGGGGGTTAGCAAGCTGAGAGAGCAGTTAAGAAGGGCATTTGGGGAATGAAGTCACAGAATTAAGAACAGGATAGGGTCACTTTTATTGCATTAAATGTTGGTAAGACAAACATTTACACTAACTTCTTTTCCAAAGGGCAAAATAAATTGATTGCTTAGACATATTTATTAAAAATAACTATTATAATGCAGGTTCATTGAAAGTATAAGAGGATGTAGCTTCAATACGGCAGAGCTCGACATGGGCTAGCTGCTCTTTTGAGGGGAGCTGTGGAGGTGAGCAGCATGCTGTCACAGCTAAGGGTGGTCACAGTGCCGACAGCGGCCACGGCTGGCTCCCATATGTATGCCACACTACAGCAGTGGCACGACCTTAATGTATGACTTAATTCTTCAATAAATTGCCCAATAGTTTGGGTGCCAAACACAGGAATCCCTAAAAACACCACGCACACCAAAATGGATACCTTGCGTATCGCATGTTTGCGTCCTGCAGAAAGTTACAGTTGGCTAAACAATTAGTACCGTTTCCAAGAGCAAGAGAAATGACTATTTATTGGTTTTAGTCATCTTACACTGCAAGACACGTGGGGCATGCCAGGCATGGAAATTTAAAAACCAACATAGGCAGCCCCAGATCCAGCCTCCATAACTGATTAAAAAAATAAAAATATTGGAAGTAACAAAGGCTGCTCTCGACAACTTGCTTTTTTTTTTAAATTTATTTATTTTTAAAGCACAGATGTGAGTATAGAAGCCTGCACAATAGCCTGACTCATACTTGCTACAGAGGTGGAAAAGCTCTAATGCCATCTCAGTAATTTAATTGGGATTAGTACTTGCAGCTTTCCAGGGAACATTCCCTTTTTTGTTTTCTTTTTTTAAACCAGCTTTTGCTATTACCATTTTAAAATGGAAGACATGGCTGCACAGCTTTGTGAAGTGCTGGCTTTTTACCCAAAGGATTGGCTACTGCTTCCCAGTCATGATTTTCTCCTTTATGATCTGCTGGTAATCTTTCTAATGCCAAAGAACTCAATTTGATTACAAGTACTGATAAGTGACTGGCTGTTTTGGAGAGTAGGAGAGTAGTACACCACATTTACACCCTCTGTTAGCACACAGACTTGACCTGCTGCTTGAATTCATGTGGTGCAATTAATACAGATCGTTCTGTTTTCTTACTCACATTGAAGTGAGTTTTGCTGTCTTTATGATGCAAAGACGGTACAGCCAGTGTTGCAAAGAAAGAAGTCCAAAATAACTTTTATTAAGAAACCAGGAAGGCACAACTGTGTTTACCTGCAGTGGGTGACCTGAGTTAGCCAGGAATTTAATTCTGCCTTGGGCTACTGTGAACAGAATCCAACTTTGCAGAGATGTTTCACAACTAAGAGTAAAAAGTTTCTCCACTACTAGATTCAGCAACATTTAGTTGCCTTCTCCTCCGTAGCAAGATTAAACAGACACAGCATCCATGTAAGATAGCCAAAACTTTAAGCAGGCGGAAGTCAACCAGGGCCTTCTGCTCCTGCTCAGTGCTCATTAAAGTATTCAATTAGTGCATCCATGAGCTCCTGCTTCTTCCCGCCTCCCTTCAGCCTGTAAAGCCTGCACGCATCCTTCAGAACAGGGACAGTGAGCTTGCCTAGAGTGCCCTTCTGCACATGACTCCGCAGCTCGTCTTCTGAGATTTCTACCTTGGGTCTCTTCTCAATTTGACCATCAGAAGCTAGAAAGATAAATTTTAGATCACCAAGATTTTAAAAAGTTTCTTAATAGAAAGATGTCAACATTTCTTATACATACCACAGTTAATGGCCGTTAACGCATGGTACTTTAACACCTACCTAGGCACTCACAGACCTAGTTTCCATATTTTGTTTTATGAAGTAGGTGTCACTTGCTACATAAGTCATATAGTGTATCACAATGATATGAGCGATCTCAAACTCAAATATGAAACTTTGTGTTCTGATTGAAAGTTCACCACCAAATGAAACTTTTAAGGAATTCTCATTGAGACAGCAGAATGCAATGATTCCACGGGGAGCTCAGCTAAGTGACATTCCCACTTTATGCAGTTTCATAGACTCCCAAACTACACCTGTACTTCAGCATTACTTAGATATTCAGCCCTAAAGATGCACCCACCTTGGACTTGCTAAACAGCCCACGTATAAAAGTCTGCTTCCTCACCAACACAAACTGAAAGCATGAACAATTTTACTATTCTGT
Source organism: Balearica regulorum gibbericeps (assembly GCF_011004875.1). Lineage (NCBI taxonomy): Eukaryota > Metazoa > Chordata > Aves > Gruiformes > Gruidae > Balearica > Balearica regulorum. The sequence goes on from NC_046184.1 coordinate 55,780,095, forward strand.
CATAAAACCCAAAGTTATTAAAAAAAAAAAATTGCAATCATTTACCCACATTGCTTCCTATACTTCACTATGCAGTTTCTCATTCCAGCAGTTCTCCAACTGGATACCACAATATCCTCTACTCCCTAAGAATCACCGCTGGATATAAATCCACTTTGTTATGGAGATGAGTAAATAGAGTTGTTGCACAAGTGGCTTCTTTAAACTATGAGATAAACTGAAAACACAGAAGCTTCTATACAGAACACAGACACCATGTTGTGTGTCTGCACCATCACTGCTTACCTTGTTTTCGCTTTACAGCCTTCCCATCAGGATTGTAGTCAGGGGGATAAACCAGCTGCTTAAACTCCTCCACCAGGTTGCCCAGCCTGCGGTTCATCTCTTCAGCCTTTGGCACTGGCAAGAGAGACAGATTTGCCCTCTCAAAACCAAAGCGATCACAGGAAAGTCTAAACAAGGCCATCACCAGATACAATTGTGTTTCTGTAAAAACTAGCATGCAAGCATCTTGCAAGCATGCAAAATGGAAAGACCTATGTTACGATATTCACCAATGAGAAATTTACAGCTCTTGGTAATATCAAGTTTGTATTATACATACGTAATGGACTTGCACATATCCCTGAACAAGAAATATATACACAGAACAAAACTGATACGGTGGAAGCGACGTAGATGATCTCCTACCTGGTTGCACTGTTACCCAGGTCTAATCTCAGACATTTGAAATACAACCAGTTACTATCTAAGTTTGCAAGTAGTTTGAGGCAGAACAGCTTGTTTCTGTCACATATTTGTATGATATCTAGCACAGGGACCTAGGTTATTTGTTAGGTATCACTTCAGAAAAGACATATAGTTACTCTAACACTATTCCTGGAGTAAAAAAATAATTTTAAAAAAGGAACTTCGCCTTCAGCAGCAGGTTTCTGTCCTTTGACAAGATATTCTTGTATATGAACTCTTGCAGCCACAAGGTGGCATCGTGGCCTCCTAGCAGAGTAATTCTCTAAGTAATTCTGCCCATTTATCAGACTGAAACATTAATTAGTCTTGACGAGAGGAATTTCAGAGAAAACATTTGTCACTATAGAAAAAAGGTGATTCCATTTTAATTTTGGAGGGTAAAGTGAACAATTTTTCCTTTATCTTAAAAGTGACAGCATTAGAAAGTAAGGTTTCAATATTTCAGAATATTTCTGCACACAACTGAAATATTTTTTAAAAGACATTGGGGTTTGTAGTAGCTCATCTCTGACTTGGAACAAAGTCAAGAGCCCTCTACCCCACCTCCCTTCGCACCCACCAATAATTCTCACTTGTAAGATCCTCAGCTTCTTCTGGTTCCATCATATCCAGTGCCAAAGCCTCCAGATTCCTGAAGTGCTGCTGCAAAACTGGGTTTTCAAAGCTGTCAGTCCTGTCAAGAGTCCCCCAAAATGTCAATGCATGCTGCCAAGAAGACAGACAAGACACATAAGATCTACCACCAACTTATTTTAAAGAAAAACTTTCCCACACAACAATCCATTCATCAGAAAAATTGATTTTCCTCTTTTCAATTTACCTCCTGAATCACTATTCTGTCATGTATCAACCACACTAGAAAGCTGTGCGAGACAAACAGAAACAGCAGCATTCTACTTTAACAAGAGTTACCCTACTTTCCACATACCTAGGAAAAAATTTCCCACAAAAGCACTTCCTGAAATTTATCCTAGCTATAATGAAAAAGGCCTGACTATTCTCTCTAAAGTGCTCTAATTTAAATGCTCCAGGTCTGATCTGCAATAGATTGGCAGAACCACAGTAAAATGTGATACCTCTGCAACAGATGACAACAGCCCAGAGAACAAGAGCAATTCTATAAAAAACTCCAGAACATGCTACATAAAGCATGTGGCGCCTGGGCATTCAGAATGATTAAGAGGGAAGTTTGGACAAAGCTACCACAAAGGGAAGCAATTTGCATCAAAATACATCAAAATCTCATCTCATGGACACCACAGCTTAACAATGTGTGCAACAGAGGAAGCAGTAGTGTTGTGCTTTCTCCCCCATGCCACCCACATACCCTATTTATCTCCATGTACCTGTATTTGAACCGGAGTTTTTGAATTATTTCCTTCATTTTGTCCACCTGCTCTCGATTGGCTGGCACCTTTTCTGTAAAATCAACATTCCGTTTGTCATCTGCGTATGGTAGGAAAATGATGTGGAAACCTACACAGAAGGGAGAGAGCAGAGAACAGTTATGCAGAACCACAGCCTCAAAACAATAATTTGTGGAAAAGACCAAGATGCTTATTAGCTAGGTCTGATGACTCCTCTCCAAACTATCTAACTATTTTGTTGTAAACAACAGTGATCCATAATACCTCCTAGTACCCGCAACACGACTCCCAATCTCAATGTATAGAACCAACATCACCAATGGCTTTTTGAAAAAGATTTGAACTAAGTGCATAGCTAAGAGCTGGAAACTTGTCACTTGCTTTTTATGCAGGAGATCCACTTGTCCACCTTCCCCGTGTCTAACTGGACATAAGCTTGAAAAATGCTTGTTTGAAAAATCAAGCAGCACTAAGAATATTTTCACGCGATACAGGAGGCTATTATGCTGACTGCCAGGGAAAGGCAGCATCTCTTCCCATACCTGGAGGGGCTATCTGCACTTTCTGCTCGTCCACCTCTTCCTCCTGGGGAACCAGGGCCACAAAGCGAGGGGGAATGTTCCGGCGGGCAGTGTATCTGCACAGTGCCATCACCTCCCTCTCCAAGCACTTCATCAATAAGGCATTAAACAGTGTTGTACTCCCTGAAAAATAAAGACTGTATTGGTCAAATTGACAGCTTTTCTCCTTTGTTCAGGATGTTAGTTTCAATACCTGTGACTTCTTTGAGATGCTTGCAATATTCCAGAGTTAAAAAGCAACTTTTGGAAGGGGAAGCCCTTGAAAATGCCAATATTAGTGTCTCTCCTGACAACAGCAGTGATTGTTCTGGTGAAAGAACTGAAGTCACTAGCATTTGATGAATGAAATATGAATGAAAATTTGAAACAGGTATCTACAAAGGTCTGGTAGGACATCATAGTAGCAGCATATCATAGAACCTTTTGCAGATGTTACACACTAAGAATTCAGACTGCAATATTCCTCGAGGCACACGTTTGCTTTGTATTTTCCTGACCACCATATCTGGTAAAAGACTGACATATAAGTAACACGTTTGATTCAGGAAACTGCTAAGCTGAGGAAGCTAGTGTAAAGGTTCTTTATTCAGGCAATGCAAAGCTAGCATAACCCAGCCCTCTTTATCCACCAGTACATTGAGGAGCTGGAGTTTTCCTTTACTATTGCAGCTTTGGATGGATTAATACTATATTTCTAGATGAGCAGACTTACATATGCACATAAAAAGGGGAGAAAAGGCAGTCCTAAGCATCCCCTCCTTCTCTCTTTACAAGCCAGTAAAGTGTTGTTAATTCAACCATACTTCCTGAGTATTATGTTTCCCCTCCTAGCTGATATGGACTTAAAACCAGCAATTACCTTCCCTGGATTTGTTTTGCTTTTCAATCACCTTTGCCTTCTTGTCAGGTACTAGGATCCTTCACTTCCATTTATGACAAAACCTGTATGTGCTCAGTTTTATTAGCTGTTTGTCACCATGGATTAAATATGAAGCCAAATTGGCTCTTCTGCTATTGAAGAAAAGAATTAACTGCAGCTGAGAAGTGCAGTAACAGTTAATTCTGTATTTTTTAATATGAGCAAGTTTTGAAGTTAGACAAAGATTTTACACTCAATGAGCCCCACTCAAACTCCTATGAATCTGCTGGTTACCTTAACACAAGGCAGTGAACCTTCTCTCACCATCTTTACTTACCACTAACTAAGGACTCTTCAGGATAGATGAACTGGGAGGGCCTAATATGGTGGTGCTGTTTTAGCATTGAAAGCGGTTTGAAGCCAATGAGAAACAAGCCCGGAGAATCAAACCGTTTTAATTCTTCTGTTTCCTCTTTCTCCAGCACAATTTGGCGGTTTCCATATGTCTGAACCAAGGAAGAACAGATATGTGCTGCCAGCATTAAAAAAAAAGAAGAAAAAAATAGAAAAGAAAAAAAAAAGAAAAAAAATTGCAGGGGGCGGGAAAGAAGAGCACGCAATTGCTGTCTTCCACTACTGAAAAAGAGGGTTATAGACAACGCCGAGAAAACTCTCATCATTAGTGCATACCGAAATGGCAAGTCACAGTCTGTCACCATTATGCCAAGGGAAATTCCACCTGGACATTAGCAACTAGCAACTGCATACAGATGTAAATATTTCTGCATCTGATTTTTAAAGTGAAACACAAACAAAAGCAGCAAGAGGATCAGTATCTCCCTCCCACATCACAGAGACAGGAAAAAGCAGGCACATAATCAATACGTTACCTGAGCCCTTTTTGTATCACTAGGCAGGAGCAAGCTGCCTGTTTTTCCATTAAACATCCTTGTTTTTGTTTTAACTGGTTCATTAGTTTCCCTATAAAGCTTCACTGGATATGGCTTATAAGCTTTTTGAACAAGGTTGTAAACACCAACAGAAAGCGACAGATCTTTGTTCAGATACAGATTTAACCTGTGTAAAAAAAAAAAAAAAAGCAGATACAGGCTTGAGACTTCCAAAAGATCAATTTTGCCAAAGAAAGTAATCTCCCTAGGTAACTTATTTTCTCTGACCTCTTTCTATTCTCCTCTCCCAAAATCACGTTATCTCTGGAAATATACTATTACTTGAGTCATAATCTCACTTGTATAAAAACATTCTTGCAATGCTGTCACTTCTGGTCATAAAAATTATTTAAACACAAATAATTTACCATATTTCTTCCACCTTTTTTCAATCTCAAGGGCAGCTAAGCTCAGGCAGAGCACAGGACAAGTTTACATTTGGGAACTCCACTTGTACTTAATGCAATGTGACCTCTGAATTCACACAGCTGTTACACAGAAGGCAAAATTCCCCAAAAGAACCCCATCAAGACAAACAATACCATGATTAAAAAATAAATAAATCAGAACTTAAAGAAAAAAAAACCCAAACTCAGAAGTAAAGGTTTAAAACTGGAGGTAATCTTCAAGTTCTGAGAGCAGAAGAGTGAATTACTGTAAATGTTACTTTCTCTCCCCTAAAACATATCACTGGTATGGAATTCTTCTTCCTCAAGAATTAGAAAACATTTCCAGAAGAGGAAAATAAAGCTGCAAGCAGGAGCAAGAATGCCAGTGACAACAGCTCAAGTTGAGATTCCTTTAAATATATATTATAAAACCTCACTAGGCTGTGACATTCATTCCCTTATTGTGCTCTCACATTGTTCTGCTATGAATTCACTCATTAGAAAACCAACTGTTATGGAGTACTTCATTCCAAAAATACTTTCTATCTGCTTTGTCAAGATCCCTTTAATCTCTCTGTAAGTATCTCTAATCTTTCAGTAGGAGATCAGAAATATCAAGGCTGTGTGAATGCATACCAAGTGCCTAGACAAACTGGCCACATGTAACTATTTAACAGTAGGCCAAAATATCTAACAGTCACATTGAGATTAATTTTTTTTCTAGGTTAACACTAGTAAGCAAAGCCTTATTTCAATCAGATTTCACCACAAACTGAACATTTTACATACTGTAGATTTTTTCATAACTATTTTACGCAATGATGTCATTTTTCAAAATGATCATTTCTGGCCAAGCTTGATAGAGATGTCACACAGAGGAGAAAAGGAGGCCTAGCTTCACTATCCACTCTTCTCATCCACCAATGACAAATACCCTTGGAAGCTACAGAAGAAACACCAAACTTGGACTAAGGAAATAAGACTGATGAATGTAAGCACTGATGCCTCCAGAAGAGGGAGGTGAGATGCAGTCTAAAAAGAACATCAGGTGCCTCCATCGAATGAATATCATAACTAGGCACAAACCTGGCTAAAGCCCGTTTCTTTGTCTCCTTTGCTCGTACTTTCTTCATGAGATGTTCCAGTTTCCCTGACTCCTCAGGTTGGATCCCAAGGTCCTCATCCTCTGCTATGTTTATGATATCCCTGTAGAACAAAGAGATATCAAACCCTCCAGGCTTCTTCAAGTGCATCAAGTCCAGGATGATACCTAGAAACAGAGTAAGAGATTGGAGGAGGATTACAGAAACTGCTTTTTTCTTACATCAGCATGTTTCTCAGCACTCTCAGATTTCTCTAAGCAAAGAATTTAAGGAAGAATAAGCTCCAAATGGTCATCTCTACCAGATGTGAAAGTTTCTAGGCAAAGAGGCAAAAGACATTCTTCAACTTCAGTCTGAACAATGTAGCATAGAAAATGTTTCCTCCCTAATTAAGCATCTGGACAACATTGTGTATGAAACAGCTCTGACCAGCTCCTATAAAACATAATCTTACCTCAGGCATGGAGGGAAGTGATGAGTTCAGAAATTCCCCTTTCCCAGTGATAAGGGCTAATGGACTAAGGAAGCCTCACAGCTTCTAGATCCAGCACATCTGCTGAACTCCAAAAGCACTCGTTATCTCAGCTACATAGTTGAGCTAATGAAGCATTTGCTCTCCAGTCTCTGAGGTCAGGTTGCTGTTCTTCAGCTAATTCAAAATGCAGCCATTAAAGTAATTTTCCTTTTGTGTTAACTTAGTGTAATTATTCCCTTCCTGGAAAATGGTCGAACAACGAAATAAAGTAGTTTGTTTTCCACAGCCCTCTCAAGTCCTGATTTATGCTATCAGAGTAGAAAAAGAGATCCTAGAAAGTGTTAGTTGTTGGATACCAAATTGGATACCAGATTTTCTAATTTAGATTAGATACCAAATTTCTAATTCAGAAAGCTTCAGAAAGATTCACCAGTTCTGATGATTTTACATTCTTTTTCCATCACAAACTTGCAACGCAGTTAACATCTGCTGCAAGGGTACATCACTTTTACTCTGCCTGAAATTAAAGGGGAAAATAATGACCTGTGTCTCTCAGATCACCAGCTCTGGTCCTGGCCAGCTTGGCTTTAGCACTGTCATTGGCATGAGGGTCATCCTGATTGGTGAAGAGCATGATCCTTTTGTGGCTGAGTCTGACTCGGACATCACTGAAGAGATTAGAGCAGGCCCAGAGTGCTTCACCCAGGGAATAGTCGACATTGTGGCCAAAGTTCTCACGGAAAAGGACTCGTCCTTCATCTCCCCTGTACTTGTCCAGCTCTAGAACACGCTTTGCACCTAGGGGTGAAAACAGTATTTGGATGCATTAGAAATACTGAAAGAAGTACCACAAACACTTCTAAATATGCACTGAGGGTCCCTTGCAGCTGACGTCCAAGTAATGTCCCCTAGCGCCTCTATGGCGGTGCCCTTCCAACACCTGGCTGAGAAAATTACTCCACATAGTCTAACATTTGCAATATTGCAAGCTGCTTACCACTTGAAAGCACTTACTAGGGCAAAAAGGACACAAAGTGCCCTGGCACTTTCCTGTTGGGGGAGGGAAACAGGCAGAGATCCAAGTATCACAAACCCCCTACACTGAAGGGACAAGATATCAGCAGGAAAGGCAGCAATTGCACCCGCTGCAGAGGCACAGCAGACTGCTGCGCCACCAGAGAAAAGGAGAGGAGGTGAAATACATCCTGCATCTCCATGGCATGTCGGGAAGGTGGAGAATTTCTCCTGCTGCCTTGCCCCACATGCCAGATAGCATCAACCTTGAAGTCAGATTAAGCGCATAGATGACCATGTGGAGCACAGCAACGTTCAGGGCAGCTATCCATGGCCTTTTTAAAGCTCTGCGGAATACTCCAGCTCAACTATGACTCCTTTCCTCAGCTGTATAACAGCAGATTCTCTGTCTTCTCCCGTAACTCTACAAAGGGAGAGAAGCTTTCATTTTTCAGCTACTACAATCTGCAATCTTCTCAGAGATTACAGGCTGCTATTAACAGCTAGTAGACAAAATCCCCGCACAAGACTCTCCACTGTCAGAGAATCTGTCACCACTAGCATGCATTCTTTGCATGCCTCCTACTACCTTTTCTAATTCAGCAACTGGCACTCGTTATCAAACAGATGCTACATAATTCTAAGCAATTCTAAGAAAATGGAAAAGCTAAATCCAAGAATTGCAAAACTCATTATAAAAACAAGAGATGGAACACCCCTAACAGGTTAACATATTGGACAACATGTTCTAGCTGACCCTGCAGGAGGGCTGGACAAGATGACCTCCAGAAATCCCGTCCAACCTCAGCCATTCTGTGATATTCTCCATCAGCTGGAATCCGTGGAGCCTTAGCACATAAACACACTTTTCTGAAATGCAGCAGACACATGATGGGCTTTCAAGAGTTCTGTCGAGATCCTCTTAGGTTTAGCAGACAGCAAGTGAACCACCACATTATAACAGAAGACATAGGAAAGGGATCTGAACCAACTATAACAGAAAAAGCAAAGCTCCCACTAAATTTCTAAGCTTTCAATAAATTTCTAAATCCATTCTCCCCCCCCAACACACCTCAGTAACAGGAACTTTTTTTGTTTATCTGATAGGTCTCTGTTTTCGGAGAGATCAGTTACTGACAACGTGACTACACAGATTACTTTATTCCATCTTTCTACATAACCTTCATATCACTTTACTGCCTTTACCTGGATTGTCCAGCTCCTGAAGGACATAGATGTGCTTGAAATCTGCCGAATTCTTGTTCTTTTCTGTACCATAGAACACGACACTTAAGAGATCCCTGTCACTACTAATAATTTTGCTGGTATACACATTCCGGATGCACTGAAAAAAAATGCACACAGATCAAAATATGAAGAAAATCAGTTGCAGTAAGGGTTCAAAAGCTTTGCCTTTGGCAATTAGCAGTTTATACGAGTAGACTCTAGCAAACAGAAGAATGGTAACAAATGCTTTAAGCTAAATGTCACCAGGAGAAAGAATTTGGAACCGTGTTTTTTGAGAGATTTTTTTTTCAGTATTCAGCCTTATGTGTTTTTCATTACCATTCCCCTTTCTACTAGCAAGATCAATGAAATAAACATTTTTTAAATACACCACCCTGAACGCAGGTTGGTCGTTCATTCTATACACATTTCCCTCACCTAACTCTGGACACGGCCCACCAGGCAATGGATCTTTCCAAACCCACAGCCATTCAGCCATCTGAGTTGCTCGAGTTTCACAGTGACCTCACACCAACAGATGAGGCAAAGCAACATCCAGGTAGCCGTACCCATGGCGGTGCCGAAGGTGATCCCTGGAGGGTTTGGGAAGCACCCCGAGGCCCCCTGAGAAGCCTTACCTGGATGGTCATTTCGAAGGGAGTCACTCCATCCCCCTCACACTCAAACATGGCCTTGGAGGCATCGACTAAGAAAATGAGGCTGTCCCGACCCGACAACCTGTAGTTCGCTATGGAAAGGGGGGTGAAACAGTTTTAGCAGCGGCCCCCTCCGCCCGCTGAGCCCCGAGGACGGCGGACCGCGAGCTGCCGTCCATGGGGGGGCGAGGGGGGGGGGGGGCCCTTACCGACCACCTCAGCCCCCTCCTCCTGCTGCTGCTCGTCCTCCTCCTCCGGCCCCTCGCTCCGGTAGTAGGACACCCAGTCCGACATGGCTCCCACGAAGGCCCAACGGCCGCAGGACCGCCGGCGGAGAGGGAAGAACGGCTCGTGCCCGCACCGGCCGCGCGAGCCGGCCCCGCCGCTCTTACCTGAGCTCAACGCTCAACCAACCGCCGCGACCACGCGCTACGCTGCGCACCGCAGCCTGCCATTCATCAGGGCACGCGCCCCCCCGCGGTAACTCTGACCAATGGTGAGAGAGGAAGGGCGCCGCGCCCTGCCCCTCCCGCAGGAAGCCGCACCTCCCCTCCAAATGGATTGGCTGAGGGGGAGAAAAGAAGGCGGGAGCTCTGCCCGCCCTGCGCGTAGCTCCGGCTCTGAAGCCGGAAACGGCGCCAAGCCTCAGCCAATGACAGAGGGACTTCCCCGTCGCCGCCCACCGCTTCTAGCTCCGCCCTCGCGTCGACCCCCGGCACTGCATAACGGCGCAGTGACGGGGCAGCCCGGCCAGTCGCCGGCTCCCGCGCATGCGCAGAGACAGCGTCGCCCCTTCCGTTCCGTCTGTCACCTCACAGTCGGCGCTACCGCACCCGGGAGCGGCGGCGGGGCCGGCACCGGGGCTGCCCTTTCCCCTTCCCCTCCGCTTCCCGGCGCCCGGCCGGACGGCGGGTGCCTGTCAGGGCTCTGGGTGCCGCCCGGCGGCCGTGCCCGTGCCCCCATGGAGGAGCCGCTGGCCCTGCACCCCGTGAAGCTCTATGTGTACGACCTGTCCAAGGGCATGGCCCGGCGCCTCAGCCCCCTCATGCTGGGTAAGAGCACAGCGGGGGCCCCGCACCGGCGGGTACCGGCACCGCCCCGCCTCTGCGTGGGGCCCGGCCCACCCCTGCCGCCGCCGCCGCCGCCGCCCGGGGGCTCGTGTCCCCCCACCGACCGCTGCGGCCACGCCGGGGAACGGAGCCGAAATCACCCCCTTCAGTCCTGGGGGTGGTTTTTCCCCCGCCCGGTATCGCTCTGCCGAGGGAGCGGCCCGCCGGGGAAGGGCTCCCTGAGGGTGCGGGTAGCGCTCGGCGGCTGCGGGCACCGGGCCGCGGCGGTGGCCGGTGGCTGATGCACGACTTGCGAGTGTGCGGGCCTGGCTTGGAGGCCCGATGTGTGGGGAGAAAAGTGGGGTTTAGCTGCAGCATCCCCATCTCCGTCCTCAGCGGAAAGAGCTTTGTCAGTAGGGTGACTCCAGGTGAACAGGGTCCAGCCTCTTTTCCTCCATCTGTCCTTTGCTGCTTCATTAATTTTATTTACTAGAGGCTAATTAAAAGTATTACTTAGCCCCTGAAGTGAGGGAAAGCTCAGTTCCTGACACCCCGACTGCTGTGACACCTCAGCAGGAAGGCTGAACTGGAAGAAAGCCTTCTGCTGTTTACAAGGTTATTGAGTTCAAGCGGCTCCGTGTTGGGCTAGGCGATACACGGCTTGTGATGCACAATTGACCACCACCTCCTTCCAGAGAGTTTGTAAAAGTTTGTTGTATGTCTTATCAAGAATACATGCGTTTCCAACTGAGCCCTGGGCTGGGGATGCGAAGGAAACTTAGATTTTGCTTGAAGTTTTGGAAGTGTGAAGTACAAATGCAACAAGAGTGTGGTTTGTACCTGTTACGCGTAGACTCTGGCCCATGTCAGACCAGCAGTCTGTGTGAGATGAGACTTCCCAACAGGCTTAGTGTCTGAACAGATGGCTCCATGTAATCTTGTTTTACAGTTTGTTGGCACTCACTTCGCTCATCTGTCCTACGAGGAGATTTTGTGCTTTCCTGCAAGCTTAAAATGAAAGTCCAAATAACTCTTAGCATGAGGTTTCGTACACGTCAACGATAGGCTTGCAAAGTTGAGAAGAAAATATTATAGAGATCATATGTGATGTGCTCTGTTAGCCAGACAGCAATAACAGTTTTGGAAGATGTGTGTTTCCTGTGCTGGATAACCTCAAAACTTTTTGCACGGTCAGAGTCCCTTCTGTTGTAGCCCTCAGGGAAGTAATTTTTCACGTGTTAGTTCATTATAGCCATGTTTTATCTTGTGCTAAGAGTTACAAATCTTAGGATACAGATTACATGTGTGCATGATTTACCGGTGTTTGAGTCGAGCAGATTTTAAGCTGTCTTATTTCAAAGTGTTGGTCCAGACATAGACCACAGACCAGTGACAACCTATTTCTGTACACAGCTCTGTGCTGATCTTCACACAGATGAGGTGATGGCTTCTTAGCTCTCTTGTTAGTCACAAAGTCAGTCTTGGGACCTTATAGCTTTCTGAATTTCTGCACAAAAATGCGTAGTGCATGACTTCATTTTTGGTGCTTTTTATGCTATCCAAACAACAACTCAAAAACTTTGTGCTTGAGATACAGTTTGGTGCTGAGTTTCCAGGAGTCTGAGTAATGAAAAGGAAGATTTAAAAATCTGAACGTGTCTTTTGGTTGCTTGCCAGTACTGCCCGGTAACTAGCTGAGTTCAGGCGTGTTCATGGAACAGGGCCAACAAGGCCTGCACGGTCACAGTGACAAGGCAGACTGCAGAATATTTGGGATTATGTGGATCCAGCAACTGGATTGTCTGTAAAACAATTCATTTGTTCCATTTTTTCCTTCAAGTTAAGTATCTTCTGTGTGTTTTCACTCTGATCTGTCAGACCTCCAGATTAGTTTACAAACCTCTCCAAGAGCAAAGGGATGGAGAGAATATTTCTCTGTCCTTCTGTACACACCTTTTTTTTTTTTCCTCAAAGAACAACAAAAACTGTTGCTGCTTCTCTGTACATCAACTTTCAGATGGTCAATAGCTATTTTTCCTTTTTTTTTTTTGGTCAGTGATGTTTATAAACTCTACGTCATCAGGGTAAGTCATAGGAATTGAAGAGGAAAGGATTTATTAGATGATTTAGTGCTAAACATTTGTCATCTCTACTTCTGGTGTTCTTTCCATAGATGTCAAGTTTGACTGAAACAATGCTTTTGCTCCGAGTGATAATTCTGTAACACCACCTATACTGAAAGACATGTATTTTAGAGAGAAGAAACAAATATGATAATTGATTGTGCTAAAATCAATTCCTAGCATGCATGAAAACGGAAACTTGGATCTCCCTGCCAGAGAGGGATGAATCCCTTCTTATGGGGCTGACCACTGCGAGGGCATCACCACGTGGTGTCTTCGGGTGCTAACAGGATCCAGAGGTATGAGGGATTATGTCAGTACAGCCTTCAGGGATCAGCTCTCACTAAATGTTATCCTAACTTTTTCAGTATCAAGTCTCTCCATTGTGGCTGAAGGGTGAACCTGAAAGGTAAAGCTATACAGCACTGCTCATAGCAGACTTTAGAGTTACGTAGTCGTGGCCTTTTGGCATTTCTTCACTTTTCTTGGCAGGTTTTTTCTTTTTTACCCAGACTATTTTTGTTCTTCCTACATTTCTGTGAGTTTCCTGTAATTTTTCAGTGACTGTTCTAAACATGACCAAATGTTGTAGTTCAATTGCCTTCGAGATCAGAAGTGGCATATTTAATTTTTGTGTGCTGTTGCTCTACGTGTCCCTTTTCTACAGGTATTGTTCCCCCTCTCTCCCCCATTCTCAGTCTATGCAACTACTTTTGTCTGTCCAACTACATGATTTAATAATAAATGTTAATCTGAAAGCAGACTTCACCTGATTCTGTGGGAGGTGGAGAGGATAACAGAATAGTTCAGCTTGCAGTGCTGATTTTGAAGGAAATTGAAATTTTTAAATGGTACATTCAACTGTAAGGACTTAACAGTCCAGAAAGAGTTGGAGCTACAAGTAGCTGCTAAAAGGAGGTACCTTCTCTTCCACCCGTTCTGAAGAGTTTAGAATTGCTCCAGCGTGAGGTTCCATCAGCTTTGCTCCAGAGCATTTGCTAGGGATTTCGTGAAAATCAAGTGTGTTACCCTCCCCCAATCTAGCCTACTTCTTGGTCTCTGTAGGCACCTCGAGGAGAAGGGAACTGAAGGAGACTCCTCCCTCTCTTTTAGTTTCTTTGCTTCAGTTGAGCACCCTCAGTAGCACGTAGGAGAAAGTCCTTGACTAATTAGGATAATTTTCAATTTAAAAAGGGCAGGTATATTAATGGATTGGCCTAAGTAAATTGCAACAACATGCAAAGCAACGCACTGCTAGAAATGCCCACGCTAGTTGACCAAATTATATCACTTCCAGTTCCACAGGAGACAAGTTCACTACTTTTCTGGGATCTTTTAGGGTCTTCTGGGGCTTGCATATCCATTGCAGAGCATAGATATGTTGTTAAAAATGCTAAGCTTCTTATTATTTCTTTACAGCTCAGGAACAGGTGGTGTTCTTGTGCTGAGGGATGGATGGCCTAAGCTCTGAATGGGGTAAATCAAGTGCCCATCTCCTTATATAATTCCTTCATGTTGCAGAACTCTTCTGCCCTTCAGTCTAATAATTTGAATTAATATACAAACACCACTTTCCTATTTAAAATGCACAGGAATAAATACATTGTGTGGCCCTCAAGATTAACAAATTAACTGTGCCAGTAAAATAGATTGGTGAGCATCTAATCTCCCTTCTGCTTGGCCTTCCAGATAAGTCCAAGCATGGGAGTAATCCTGTTTGATTGTATTCTAAAATTATATGGGCTTGCTTCTTTCAAAATACCCTTGTATCCCAACCATGACAGTCTCCTGAATCAGTTGTACAACAAACAAATCTAACTACTTCATTCTCCATGTTCCTGTGACTAAGCTGAGGGTCCTGGAATTGTTTAATGGATTTGAATATTGTTTTTTTTCTCATAGGTAAGCACCATTAAAGTATTTGAGCTATGAATGTTCTAAAGAAAAATAACAGCAAATAATAAAAAAACCCCCTTTGTTTGCCAGATGATACTCTGCCTCATTCAAACAATTTGAATCTTTGAGATGCTTAAGCACACAGATCTATGCTGACTTGGCATCCCCTCCTGAGTTCTAGTGAGTATTTTCAGGAAAGATCCATGTAAGCACCTCAGCAAGTAGGAGAAAAAAAGAAAAAAAAAAAATGACTTAAAGATCAGGTATGTGATCAGGTTTCCAGAGACTGACAAGCTGTCACCCTAAAGCTCTCACAGATATCACACAGTAACTTTCATGCCCATGTTCGTGGTCTGTGACAAATGCAAGGTAGCTTGACTTACATCAGGTCGTAATGGAAGCAGATCAAATTAAGCTGAATTGCTTCACATTTACTTCAGGCTGAACTTGCACGCAGGCACTTACTGTGGGATGGATGACACCTGGTAACTTGACCAGGTGCACTAATTGTTGTACAATTAAGTTTGTACATCTAAATTTGCAACACCCTTTCCTGCTCAACAGCCCTGTGTCCCTTGAAATAAACTCTTTAGGCATCTTGCTGTTTCTCTGTTTTACCTGAATGAACAGCAGATGCCCAAAAGAGTATCATCCCACCAGGACATTCCTGTTGCGGTTTATATGCGCGGGCATCGTTTGGATTAGCTTTGCTGTAGGTATCGAGTGAAGGGCAATGGCTGCAATTGAAAGGCTTTATCAGCTCAAATGGCAATTATTGGGGAATCAGACTTCTCTATGTAGTTATAGACAGCCTCAGGATATGAGTAAATGTGTTGGTTTTGGTGGCTCTACCAGTGTCTAGTTCTGCCCATGTTACTGCGTGCCACAGGAGTTTGAGTGATGTGGCAAGGAGTGGAAGAGCATGAAACGTGATGATGTCTGCCAGTACTTCAGATGATACTTGCAATCCTTTCTTCTAGACCACTCAATTGACTGAGATGTAAGTTCTATTTAGGATTATTTGTGGAGGCTCCCTGGCAAGCTTGACCTTCTATTTTTTAAGCTGGACAGTGCTGCCAGAAGCAGCCTTATTGGAAAGTGGCGCTGCAAGGCCTGCATACTACTTGTGTTTTAGCACTGCTGCAGCAATACTGTACTCACGTTCTCACTTGGGCAGCTGACTGTGGAAACAGAGCAGTGCCGATCCTTGCTTGGTCATGCTGTTGGGGCTGGGATGTGTATTAAGCCTTCAGAGGCTGCGAGCAACATATTTTGTATATAATGGACAATGCCCAGCAGAAGGCAAGACATGACTCCTTAGTGCAGGCTGCTTTATGTAAGCTTGTCAGGAGCGGCAGTGGTTGTGAGGTGTCTGTCGCCTGTTCTGTGCAATGTCTGAGTTTGAGAGAAGGGCAAGAAGAGTCATATAGGAGGATCACCAACAGAGGCAAAACTTCAGGAGGAAGATGATGGTGTCCGTGAAGGTCTGTACCGAACCTCTTACATGATGCAACAGACAAACAACATTAAGATTCTTGCTGAGTGGCAGGAAAGGGAGCTGCCCAGGTTCCTCATAAGCTCGTGGCCGTTGACTTATTCCTCTGTCAGTCAGTTTGGAGTTGAGATGACAACAGCCAGCTGTGCAGAATGGGAAACTGCAGCAGCATACCAGAAGTTCTTGGTCTTGGATATCTCCGGGTGATGCGTGTGTGGCCAATAATGGCAAGTTTCTTAGGTATGGGATTCCCGAACGGTGTTGTCGTTGGAGAGGCTTGCACTGCCTCTGACCAAGCACAGTCCACCAGTGGCAGAAAGGGATTTTATTTTGTCTGCAGCAGGCTGGAGAGTTACCATGGATGCCTTATTGTCATCAGTGCTGCAGATCTGGCATGTGTTTTCCACAATGCCAGCCTGGTTAATGTCTTACAGGAGCCAAGCAAAAATAGCAGGTCAGCAGCTCCATTAAGATCATCAAACCAGTGCTTGGCACAAACTGACCTAGCAGCCTCAGACAGACGTGCCTTGTGAAGATAGGCGGCTTCACTTGCCAAGAGCTGTTCTGTTACTGCCCTGGCAGTTGCTGCCTGTTGTTGGCTACGGATTTAGTGTGTGGCAGCCAGAGACGAGCCCCCCAGGGCTGGACTGCAGTCTAATGCAAAGTCCCTTTCCTGAATTCTGTTTGAGTTTTGTTCATACAAAGAGAGAATTGCATTGGTGGAAAGGGACCTCTGGAGGTCCTGCTCTAGGTAAATCTGATTCT
Organism: Balearica regulorum gibbericeps; assembly: GCF_011004875.1. Taxonomy (NCBI): domain Eukaryota; kingdom Metazoa; phylum Chordata; class Aves; order Gruiformes; family Gruidae; genus Balearica; species Balearica regulorum. Next base: position 55,796,794 of record NC_046184.1, read on the forward strand.
TCAGGGTCCTGAGCAGCTGTGTTCTGAGTATCTCTGAGGATGGAAATCCTACGTGCTTTCTGGACCCCTGCCCCAGTGTTTGACCACCTTCATGGTAAATTTTTTTTCCTCCTGTTACTGAGTTGGGAATTTTCCATTTTCCAACTAGCACCTGTTGCCTTTCACTGTGCACCTCTGAGTAGAACAAGGGTCCCTTTCCTCCACACCCATTAGGTAGTTGTAGACAGCAATAAGGACTCTTGGCCTTCTCTTCTTGAGTCTGAGAAGGCCATTTTGCTTAGCCACTCTTCAATACAGCAAGTGCTCCAGCCCGGTACATCAGTGTCTTTTGTACTGGGGGATCCAAAAGTGGACGTGGCACTCCAGATGTGGTTTCACAAGTGTCAAATAGGGGGAGTCACCTCCCTTGAGTTGCTGGCTGCGTTCTTGCTAGAGCAGCCCAATGTGTGGTAGCCTTTGCTGTAATGATCTTTTCAAGTAGGTGTTTTAATTCCGTGAGTAGGTTCCTGGCAGCACCTGTGACATTGTCAGCATCTGCTGTAATTCTTTCACCTGCACACAGAATCTATGTGCAAAGTGACAACTTTGTGGAATGCCTTCCATTGTTTGCTGGAAATGCGTGTGAAAGTAAATATTAAGATGTTCTTTTTATTCATTTAGTATGCAAAAGGGCAGATACAATTCTAGTATGTGCTGCCTTTGAAATGGTTTGTTTCTCTGCCCTGAAGGATAAAGTTCAAGTTTCTAGTGGAAAACAGTGATTTATTATGAACAAATGTGTAATAGTTTATTAACAGATATGCAGAACACTAACTATGCAAAGCCAAGCGGTAGATCCTATCGTAGGCCAGCTGCTAAAGTTAGGGCAGTGCACTATACCCCACCTCACCCATTGCTGCTGAGCCTGTGGTGTCACTGGTTTCTGGCAGCTCCAGAGCACAAGGCAAAAGCTCTGATGAGGGAAAATGTGGAACAAGGGCCAGAGAATCGGGGAGCACAACAGCGTGGGACGTGCAAGAGGGGCAGCAAACGCTCCTGTGGTGTTGCGACACACTGCTCCAGTTCTCTCATCGTTGCTACTATCTTTTGGCCTTCATCCTACTCCATGCCTATATTTCTGTGTGACGGTGAATATGCTTGCTGCCTGGCTGTGATCCATGGTAGTGACAGATCAATCCACCTACTTCAAAACTGTGCTCGCTTCGACTGATGTCTCTATTGTCACAACAGCCTTTTCCCTGCCTCTGCTCTTACACGACCCTTGTCTGAAGCAGGTATCTAATCTGTGCCTATTTTGCTTCAGATTTGAGCGGAAAAAATATGGTAGTGATTGTTTATTCCTTACTTGGATGCATAAACATCCTTTTCTCAGAACTCTTGAAGGATTATCCTTGTCAGTTTTGTTCCTCCGTTTTACCCGGTCCAGATCACAGAAAGTTGGTTTTGCCCAAGGGAAAGAACTCGTGAAGAATTACTGCTGCTTCAAAGCACCATATTCACTCCTGGCACTCACAGGTCAAAGCAGCCTTGACAGAGAAGTAGGAGAGAATAAATACCCCAAGACCCTCTGCCTATAGAAAGGGAAGGGCCTCTGCCTCCCTGTAGGCCGTTGATGCCGTGGCACTGATCTAAGTAAGGACAATAGAAGAATGTCTTTCCACAGGACAGGTGGAACTGGGACAATATACCCCATCACTGCTACCACACCAGGTATCTTAGAAGAAGCTGGACACCAACAGAAGAAGAGTGACCCCTAAAGTTTCAGCAGAGAAGCCAGCATCCTGGAGGCTGAGGGATCACATACTGCTCTGTCAAACTACCATTTAGCTTTAGGCCTCTGATACACTAACTGGGGCTCAGTGTATAACGTTCTGCCTGCTCTTTGAGAATTGTGGGGGATGAGCAGGGGAATGCAACTGAGCCAAGCTTCATTTTTACCAAACTTCTTTTTTTAATGATTGGAATAATTTATTGTTATTCTGAGCATCTGATTCCAGCCTTTGAAAAGTAGTCACAGTGCAGTTTCAACATCATAAGCTGGGGGAATACAAGCAGGGTGGCTGGTGGAATAGTTGCTAGGGAGAGGCAAGGCTGACAGTGGGATGAGGGATGCAGCCCGATCCTGAGTTAAGGTTAGTTAAGGCAGTGGCCTTCATGATAACTAAGAAAAGCCTGAATATTACAAGCATTTGACTAAAACATTAAAAAAAAGACCACAGCTCTGAGGCTGCATTTAAAGGAGGAGGATAATATCTAGACATAATGGCCCAGAATTCAGGAAGCAAGTCTGTGGCTAGCTTTGGGAGGCCTGAGGCTGGTGTGATGGAAACAGATGGTATCCAAACCAGAGCAAAGCCTGTTAGCCGAAAGTTAACCCATCAGTGCTTTCTGAAGAAATTTGTACTAGAACAGCGCCTCTCACGTTCAGGTGGCTTTTTTTATCATGTCTACAGTGTTTCTTATCTAGCTCTGGGAAACGTGCAGATGACTTTAGCAGGTCATCACATCACATTCTGGTATATAAGAGCTGAACAATAACAACAAAACGTCTTGGAAGAGGTGCTGCTTGGATATAAAGGATAGTGGTGTGGGAACTGGTCTGCTAGGGGAGAGCGCTTATACATGGAGGCTGACTAAAAGGATCAGGAGCCTGCTGCAAGCACGCAGAAGCTGCGGCAGAGGAGCACTCAGCCTGCTGGGTTCAGAAGAATACCAGATGTTGGTATGCACGTGGTTTTTCTGTTCTAAATGCACTTTTCTGGGTGTTGTGCACCTTGTTTGGCAAAATAAAGTTTAGCACATCTGTCTTAGCATGTTGTTGCTGCCTACAAGTTTATAAAGGGATACGATACCAGGAACCAAGCCTTTAGGCTCAATTATTTTAGCTATCATAACCTGGAGCAGTAACAGCTGGTGAGCCTTTGAAGAGAGGTTTGATTTTTGAGATCCTACCATGAACACAGAGAGGTTTAGGTTTTCTATTTCTAGGGAACTGGAAAAACATTTCAGAAGGGACTTTTTCTCTAAGACACAATGATTTTTATCAATTTAGTGGTGCCTGAAGCAAGTCTTTGCTGCTGTGTTCTACAAAACACATAATTTTATAAGTTGTATAAATTTCAACCCTGCACTTCTCCCTTCCCCAACTCCCACTTAAACTGTTAATTTTTAAGAGGAGGAGGAGGGAGGGAAAGGAGGAAACCATGGAATAGATTATAGAGACTATCATCACACATCAAATGTTCAAGTCAGGTCTCTCATCAGTTACTGAAAAAGAAGACTGAATAATCTCTGCTGGCTAACTGCCTGCCATTACAAAATCAGTGTAAAATTCGACTCTTCTAGTCCTGACTGAAGACTCTAATTTTAGGAAAAGGTTTCTTTTCTTGGTCTGTAGACAAAAGCCCAAGAAAGGTAAACACTGGCAGGATAGAATGGCATTGCCACTTCTGCATGCAGGAGGAAAAAAGTACAGTAGCAGTGTGGATGGAGTAGTTCATTCGAAAGACAGACATTCTGTTTCTTTGGAAGCAACTCTGGGATGAAATCTTTGGTATTACTGTCATGGTGAAATAATAAGCATGGTTCCGAAGTGATTGACAGAAAGTAGGCTGAAATCTAGAAAATATGTTGCTAATAACTCTTCTTTTCTCTGCATACAGGGAAACAGCTGGATGGCATCTGGTAAGTGACCTAGATTTCAATTGCATAATGTGTGTTAAACACTTAGTGATGTAGGAAGTACTTTCAATATGAGATTATATATGCTTCAGAACATTTTGGTGCTGAAGAGAGACCGAGGCACTTTTTGTTCCTGAATACAGATTGACAGTAAGATAATGTACAGTCAGGTGCTGGTTAAAATTCTCCATTCAAAGCTCAGTGGACCCCATAACAAAAAGTGTTGGTAGTAGTTGTTGTGGTTTAGTGCACTTGTGCGCTTTCTTAAGGGTAGGATGTTGTCCTTGTCCCAAGCTCTTTGTCTTCTAATTGCAGACATGACTAAACATGAGAGTAAAAGAGTAGGTGGGAAGAAGGTATTACAGAATTGGGCCTTCTGGCATGCAAGAGCAGTGGCAACGTTTGATTACAAAACACCTCCCAATTTGCTATAATTCATATCAAGCGGGTGGCGGGGTTTGGGTTTTTTTTTATAAAAAAAAAAAAAAGGAGGGGAGGGGAACCCCTCCAAAACCTTGTCTCCATCCATTTTCTTCTCTATTGATCCATCTCCAGTGATCATCCGACCTTCTCAGTCAGTGTCACTCAGACATGCAGTTCTGTCTCTGTGGTAGCAGGGCTAGCTCTGTCTCTCTGTCTCTGAATTCACCCTCAACCCTTTAACTGAAAGAGGCTGCAGGAGATCTCATGCTGGTGTGGAAGTCCCTCTCTTCCTACACCCTTCATGCTTGGGCAGCTAGCTAAGCTTGTTCTCTCCCAACCACTTACAGAGTTACAGTGGGCTTGATAATCATTGCTTCTACATCCCTCCACGTCCCAGCAGATCCTGTTCCTATTCACAGAAACACATGGACCTTATCTTTCAGTTATTCATTTTATCATGTCCTTGAGCGCATAAATTTACCAGTGATTTATGTGCTAGGTTAAATATTTCTTTTGTTTCACCTGTTTTTTGTTCTCTTTGGCAGGCACACCTCTATAATAGTCCATAAGGATGAATTCTTCTATGGCAATGGAGGAATCTCCAGCTGTGCACCCGTAAGTTAAACTTATTTTTCCAATAAGATAATTTTGTGATAGGGTTACTTTATCAGAATTGCTTGTGTTGCTGTCTTTTAGAAAAGCAGCAATAGGCTTCTGAATTCAGCCAGATGTGGCTGCTTGCCATGGTTGCCTAGGGCATCTGAGGAAAAGCACGGACAGTGGGTTTAAGCCCAACTAAATATGGTTTGAGCATTGCTTCTGCTGATGGAGTCTGTCTATCCAAGACACCTTCTGCAGCTGCATTGCCAGAGTGACACCTTGTCTAATTCTGTGTAGATAGGTTTTACATGCAGACTTGGCAACTCGAGATATCCTTTTTAAATTAAAAAAAAAAAAATTATGATGCTTTGCCTGACCTTTCTGTTCTTGGAGAGGAAAAACTGATAGACCATTCTTTTAAAGCAGCATTTTGCCATAGCATAGAGCTTTCAGCACAAAGAGCCAGGTACACAAGCTGAAATGTAAGTTGCATGTCGCTTCTCACTCTCTGAGCGCAGAACAGGGGAGACCAGTAGGGCTCTCTGCTTGACAAACATACCGAAGGTTTCTCCTTTTGCGTCTGGACAAGCCATGATAGGTCTATTCAATAGAGTCCTCCAAAAGAATTCAGTCTGCCCATTTAACATTGTCTTCTGGCTGTTAATTTTTACAGGGAGGGACACTTCTTGGCCCCCCAGACTCGGTTGTTGACCTGGGCAACACTGAAGTCACAGAAGAAATTTTTCTGGAATATCTTTCCTCTTTGGGGGAATCTATGTTTCGGTAAGTAGCAGCTTTTACTATAAAATCTTTATAACAAAAAAAGCCTTTAGGAGAAGGGTTGCAGAGTAGAGGAAGGTATTATGAAACCAGTCCTGCTCACAAAGCTTTGTATGCTTAGTGTATTATTTGGTACTCTCCAAATATAAGACTGGAACTGGTGCACCGATACTCAAGGAGCTACCAGCTAGGCAACCCTCTGGTGTGCCAGCTTTGAGCCTGGCTGGGAAAGCATTCTGCCAGGAAGTCTTTCACAGTTTTTTTGTAAAATGGAATAATGCCTGCAATGCCTTTGAGAGAATCACCGGGAAAACGAAGGCACTATATGAAATGTTTCAGTAAATAGTGCTTTGCCCCATGAGTCATAGGTGAAGTGTTGTAGTAAAGCTGCCAACTTTCAGATGAGTAAAAACAAGATCTTGACTGTTAAAGAGTCTAGTATCCTTCTCACAAGAATAGGAAACAGTAGCATTTAGTGTTCTGGCTATATGTCAATATCAATAATTCCTGTAATTTCTCGTTATTCCTTCCGTGGTTTTAATTGAAGAAACCTGACCTCACTTACCCTCTAAAAAAGCATTGTATAAAGTCAGTGATGCAGAGAGATGTCATTTTCCACCCTGATTCAATTGAATTGAAGGTGAATTGATGTCTGCATTTTACCTACTTGCCTTAGTGGGGGGAAAAAAGTGCTAACGAAAGGAGGCGTTCTCGCTAGGCCTCTTTTTTTGCTTATTAGATTTATTGCTGAATCTGTCTTTTTATGTTTCAATTCCTTTCCTGTGGCACAGAGGAGAGTCTTATAACCTCTTTGAACACAACTGCAACACCTTCAGTAATGAAGTGGCACAGTTTCTGACAGGAAGAAAAATCCCTTCCTACATCACTGACCTTCCAGCTGAAGTTCTTGCCACGTGAGTACGCATGCCACTCCTCTCTGTAGTGTATCACTTCATGCTAATGCTTAAGCATTTGACAGAGCCAGCGGTACCAGTTTCTGCTGGCTCTCTCTGAGAACTAGCGTAAGATTAAGGAGAGGATGCTATTTGCTTTACTTCAGCGCTTACAACATTATATGACAAGTGCTGACTGGTACTGGCATTACTAAGAAGACAGGAAGAGGTTGTTCTTCTACCTTTAAGTTAAACTCGTCGTTTTGGGATTTTTTCTGATGGTCTCTTATATGTGACCAGACAAGCACAGAAAGTTTCAGAAAATGGTGCAAGTTTTTTTTGTCTTAGGAAACCAGTATCTGGTAAAGATCACTTCTCTTATTCTAAGCACTGTAATAGCAGTGGAGGTGTCAGCTTTGCTCGTGAAGAGGCAGGGGAGATGTAATTTTAAAATTAATGCTGCAGTTTGAAAGCTAGGACTGGATGAAAAAAGAGGGTATGAAAAAGAGGAAACGAAAAATTCCTGCCTGGTAGTTCAGCTCAATTTTTTTTTTTTTTTTTTTTTTTTAAACTCTCAGCTAGTGAGGATCCCAGTGGGATGATTTGAGCTCCATCATTTAGGTCTTACTTCTCATAACAATGGTATACCATGTTATTTGGGAGACATGTCTTCTACCCTGGGCTCTTATTGCTTCAGGTGTCTGAAAATCAGATAAATTCTATAACAGAGTGAGTCACATTGAAAGATAAACCAGGTGCTACGGGTTGCAACAGAAATTATTCTGTGCGTGTTGAACCATTGTCTTATAAGGGAGCTTGAGGCTATTCTTCTAGCAGTCTTTAATATTGATGTGGTACTTCACAGAGCACTGCAGTTGCATAACAGGTATTTTGTTCGCACACTTAAGTGAAATGAATTTCTAAAAGCCAGTTTCAGACACACTATTACCACATTAGCAGTCTGGGCATGTTAGGACTCAGAACTAGCTTATATAAAATCATGTTTAAGATTCTTAGTTATTGAACAGTAAACCCTCTTTAATAGGTTAAATCAGTTTGCTTTAGTTTGTAGTGGAAGTTTGTTCTTCAAATTTGCTTCTACAGTGTTGGTTTGCTTGCACTCTAGGAAGTGAGTGCACTTCAGTAGTAAGTGGGAAAAGTTGTTCATCAAGTAAGCTATTTGAGATGTTTATTTCTTTACCTTCTCAGACCTTTTGGACAAGCTTTAAGGCCCCTCCTGGACTCCATCCAGATCCAGCCACCCGGAGGAAATACCTTCAGCAGACATAATGGACAGAGCTAACAGGAGTGACCCAGTGTGCCCAGCCTCATCAGGCCTCTTCCTTTTTAAACACGAATCTACCAGATTTCTATTTTATAATTTCCCATCAGAATTAACTCTACAGAAGTTACAAGACAAGTTTTAAAATTTCCTTGGGAGAGGATTTATCAGGGTGCATGTAAGACAATGCTACCAAAAAGATTGCCATAATTTCTAATAGTATTATACTAATTTATAAAGGCTGTCTTGTCCAAGTAGGCTGACACTTTCTAAGTAACTCCCGTGCTGGTAAGTGGGAATTCATTCCATGAGCATTCAAGGGCCCATTACACCATTTGGAGTAAATAAAGGGATGTCTTAGCCATCCCTTGCAGGCTTGCATCTCTTTCTCCTGTCACTGCCTATATTATGGGGGTGTTTGCTGAAGTCTAGCAAAAAGACAAAGTATTGGTAGCCTAGGAAGTGAAGGTGTCCCAGGATTAGTCTTCTGCATATTTCGTTGACGTTATGTTGTTTGCTCAGGGGAAAAGCTGAACTGATCTAATTAGAATATTTGCAGTGGCACAGCTGTGTGGGAAAGTTGATCAAGCTGAATTGTGTGTTGGTGTCACCCAGTAAAGTTGAAACTTTCAATGGGACTAGCTGTGTGTGGGAGGGAGGCTGGAGCTGAAGGCTACCAAGAGCTCGTCATGTTAGGTCCAAGAGTTATGGGAAAGAACCAGCTGAAAGAACAGAATCTCATGAGCAGAAGTGCTGGAAACAAATTTCAGGTGAAAGTAAAATGAAGTGAAATGTTTCCTTTTCTCGCATGTAAACTTATCAGTAGATAGACAGAACCTTGTTAACTGTTTACCTTTGCATAAGAGCTGGGTTTGTTGTGGTGGGTTTTTTTTTTCTTACCAAGCCAGAGTTACAGTACAGTCAGGCAGGAGTAACATGGCAACTGCACGATAACATAAGGCCAACCAATTCTGCATTCAGTATCTAGTTGCAGACACAGTAGGAGTTCCAACTTTCTTTGATATTGCTGTCCTTCCCAAAGCAGTCAAGCACATCACAGAGATGGTTCTGTTTAAGTGTAAGAGAAATAGGTGGTAGGTCTCCCCAAATGTAAAGAAAATGAGGAAGAGTCAAATTAAGCTTTTCTATGGAACAATTGAGTTTATTGGGATACATGCAGAAGCAGTCCTGTCCTTAGATTTATGTTAGATTGTTTCAATACTGCATCTTCTAGTTTAAGATTCTTACAGCTTTGCAGTGGGGAAAGATTAGGGAAATGAAAGAATAGGCACACTGATTTCTTTTCATGCATGTATATACACTGTTTTCCTGAACAATTTTGTAGCAGTTAACATTTAGGAAGGAACACAAGAAAGATGTTGGACAAACTCCAAAACATTGCTGATGCTCCATAAATGGGGTTTGCACATCCCAGATGCTGCTGAACAAGCATCTATGCAAATGTATAGCCCTTTGTCCAGTGCTTTGTTGTGAAAAGTATTGCTGCAAGTTCAGTCCTGCGTCTCAGACTTCCTGCAGTGGAAATTTCCTGCATACCTAAAGGAGATGTCTTTCCTCTGCTGGGCTCTTTCTCCCAGGATAATAGAGTCTGATAAGTTTCTCACGCTGTTACTCAGTGTGGACTGTAACGGCTCGTATTTTTGAGGGGATGGGATGGAGGGGAGCTGACACGTAGTCACTCTGTCAAATACTCTGTTGCCCTGCACCTTGTGGAGACACTACATGAGTAGAAGCACAGTACTGTCAGTCCATCTTGCAGTTTTGTGTGTACCTGCTCTCAGTGCACAGCAGTGGCCCTTGCAGCCCAGATTATTTTTGTTGTTGTCATTCTCTGCTTGTGCCATCAACTTCTCTTTAAGCATTTCATTTGGTGGACTGGACTTGGAGACAGCTGCAGCAGTTAGTACAGATCGGTTTAGACAAAAGCTTTCAATCATTCCCCATCAAAATGTCCTGTTTGCAGAAAGCATTCTATAATAAATCATTTACAAATGCCTTTTGGTGGTCCCAGAGGAAGGATTGGTGTTTGTCTTCTGCTAAGCCATAGGTTAGTTTTCCTGTTTAGTATGTGTATCTTCTCCAGTCTCTTCCCATACCTATTCTGTAAAGAGTAACCAGTCTGTCATCTTAATACACACATGACTGTGCCGCAGAATGCTGTTGCATGTTAGAGATCTTGGAGCTTCCTTGGTCGAACAGGTATACTCGAGCTGATACAGTGTAGCCCAACATCCAGGTATGCTAGTTGGGTACCTGCAAGCAGCACAGCTGTGGTTGCTTGTCTTTCAGCAAACTATCACTTCAGGCACAGCTGCCTGCGGTGGAAGCACTGGTGCCACGGTTTCTGCCCCATGCTCTTGCACAATGAGGAAATCACTTGTACGTCCACCACTTTAGAGATCCTGAGCATGGCTTCTGCTTGGCTGCCTACTTCAGGACCTTTTACGTCCTCTCAGAAGGCAGGAAAGAAAAGGAAGATGCTCACCCCAGGCATTTGGCAATCTGCCTTTTCCCCTCCTGAGCAGCCCCTTTGCAGAGATAATGCTGCTACTTTAAGGTCACTGAGTAAAATTTCACTCAACCATATTCTGTTTGCAATAGCCAAGGAGCTCCTGGAGGGTCTCCTGGGCTTGGGACCTGCTCTGTGTTTCGTGGCAAAGGAACTGTAGGAGGGAATCCTGTCTGCTTGGTCTTATTGGGTAACGAGACCCCTGTATCCTGTAGGCCTCTTAGGAAACCCATTTTCTCCAAAGATGGTTGCGTGTACATTGCAGGACTGTGCCCCCAACATTCCACCCAGCCATACCTACTCCTGTGAATATAAACTAGACTGAGAAGTGTATGTAAGTGTATATAGGTGACAAACTTCAGCCTGCTGATTGACAAAGGGGCAGGGAAACCGAACTCCTGAAAGGGAACAGAACCCTTTTGCCTACACTTACTATTCTGTCTTGTATTGCTGGGGTTTCCCTGTGCCATTTAAAAAATGTTAATAATGTCTTTAGGCAGAAAGTGATGTTTTGATTTATTTGTGTTTTTTTTTTCTATTACAATAAAAAGAAATACAGCAAGTTTTCCTGCTTGAATGTATGTGTCCACACAGCTGCCCAGTGAACGCAGCTGACCAGAAGTCATTGTCTTCACTCTAGTCTCAGCTGGAAAGTGCAAGATGAGAAACGGTTCGGGCAGTTTACACCAGGTACCGCTACTGGAAGTAGCGGTGGCTACTGCCCTTTCCTAGTACTGGTCACAGGCAATAATCTTTAGATTTGAGAAAATTTTCCTTCTGTAAGCACCGTGGTATCTTATCAAGACCACGCTCCTGAGGCCTGACACAGCTTGGATGAGGTGTATGAAGGCTGCACAGCAGGTATTCTGTCAGCACAGGTTTTGTGCAGCTCTTGCTCATCTAAGTGTGCAAGAATGAAATGTCTAATGTCTGCTGTTGAAGAGGAGACCCAACAGAGCTTAAACATAGGAAAAGGCTCTAAGCTTTTCCTGATTGTCTTGATGGTACTACTTTCAAAAGGAAAAAAGCAGCTTTAAGAAGTAGACTTTTTGCCTGGGTTCCTCTGGAGCTGCAGAGGGGATAGCAGTGAGGATCAGGTAACACTGCCCATCATGCCTCTGCCAGTGGGCTGTTAAGGAGCAGGGGAAGAAATTAATTCTGCTTGGTTCAGCCTTCTGAATGCTTATCGATGGCATCCAAATGATAAACCACATAGTTTGCTGTTTGTATGACTGTATCAGTGCAATACAGAAGAGGGCTTGTAACAGAAGGGGGCTTTCATAAAGATTCATGATTGTGGTTATTTTGGGCTGTGTTATTCAGATGTGGTGGTGCTGGTTTGCTATCAAGTACCAGTACTAGCCCCACATAAAATACCTGGAAATGCATATAAAACCATACCTTGACCTTAATGGCAGCCCTAGACAGAGCGTAAGCCAGCGCTCACAGCCGCTTACCTTCTAAAGTTCAAACAAAATACTCGCCCTTGCTGCTAGTAACGGAGATTTTATTCACGACGACACCTGCTGCCTATCTGAGCGGTGATCGAGGGAACGTATCAAGAATGGTTTAAGTGCACAGTATTAAATAACTGAAAGAGCCACAGCAGCCCTGTTCTCAGAGCTACTCTGGATTCAGGGACGCTTCACTGAAAGGCAGACTTGTACTCCCTGGGGAAACCAAGATGGCAGAAGTCCTCACCAGCTGATACCAAACAGCAGTGGGGTTGCTGGGAGAGCTGTTTTCACTTGAATAGAGTTTCTAAAGCAGCGTGACAAATAAGCTGGAGAACGCATAGCAGGTAGTTTGAGCTTTGGAAAGCTCTCCTGGTAGCATAAACTGATAGCACAGTAAAAGTGCAAAAATTTGTGAACACTGACCCATATTTTAGCAGACTTCCCAATTCTGGGAAGTGCCCCGAGGTGGCACTGCTGCCTTGTAGCGCAGGGATGCACCTGAGCCTGGGGGGAGCAGCTCCTGCTTTTGGGATGTCCAGAGTAATGTCAGTGCAAGGAGGAAGGTCTCTCCCAGACAAAACTGCAGGTGGGAGCAGCCAGGAGACAAGACCGTAAGGGAGCCTGGGCTACAGCAAGAACCGAGTGCCACTACGAGCCAGGGCTGCAACAGGAGAGAGCTGGCAGGTTTTCCTAACACCACGTCTCTTCCACCCAGGTGTGGGAAGTCTCGTCCTCATACCATGTCATGGCTTATGAAAAATAAAGGCTTGCATTCCTGAACTCCTGGGAGTTCACCGTGTATCTGATCCCATGGCTGTCTTTTGAGAGTCCTGGGCGTTAGCTCACAGCTCTGCTGCATGGGAGAGCAGCTCTTCGGCTGCTGGTAGTCAAGCGACCCGAATCCGTGAAGGCATCCCTTCAGCATGCCATGGTAGACACACTCTGAAGTATTCATATTCTGGAGTAAGCACCCACACATTAACTGATGAGGGGTATATGTAATCATACCGAGACAAGCCTAAATTGAACTAAAAATTCAGCACCCAATTGCTTACTAAGCAGGTGGGTGCTGAGAAACCATTCTGGGAGCTTCAATGCATCTGAGAAAAGAGTCCGGCTTTCCAGAGGCGGGAGCTCATAACCCGGCTCTGATCCAGAAGGCCTCAGAGGCCGTGATTTTGCAGGAACATCGACACCAGGACAAATACCACTTGTAACAGCCGTCCGAGGCTGCCTGACTCACTATGGTACAGAGGCAACTCACAGAAACAGTGTGGAAATAGCTATCCTGGTGATATTAACTGGTGGACACAATGAATGCCTCCCTCAGCAAGTAGCTGAGGATGTTTTGGTAAACCTTGTCCAAGGCAATAGAACAGAAGTAAATTATTAACGTCGTTTCTGTACATCCCTCTTTCATTGGATGGGGGCAGGAAAAACAAAACCATGAGAGGAAAAAAACAACCCAGAACCAGTGAAGCCACCTCAATGCTTCATTTTGAGAGGAATCTGGTGGAGAACTGGGAAAAGGGATTGCACAATGTAAGCAAATAATACTGAGAAAAAACAACTAGACCATTAAAAAAAAAAATCTCCCCCGCCCCGGTTTCAACCTAGCTCAGCACACTGAGCACCGTCCAGGGAGAGAAGGCAAGTTAACTGCTGAGCAAAAAGCATTGAATGTTCCATGTAGGTTGCTTTTGATGTCAGAAAATAATTTAGGAATTATTGTAGGAGATGGCAGCCTGTCAGGCCAGCATAATGCAAAGTCATATGAATATGATCTGACCAGATGGTCTGATTAAATCCTAAATGAGTTGTAGGGTAACAGCTAAGTGGGTCAAAGCAAAAATTACTGCAAGAAGTATATTTGGTAGAGGGGTGGAGGCTGAAAACTGCACTTCTCCAGTGAAAATATTAGCTGTTAACAGCATCCTGTATTAGAAATGCAAGGTGAGGTACGGGGACCGATGGGGTGAATGCAAGCTGCTCCTGTCCCCTTCCTTAGGACACAGAAACCCCCCCCCCCCCCCCCCCCCCCCCCCAGAGGAGCTGAGCTTACCAGCTAGCTCAACCCAGACCCCCAACCCCTAAATGCAGGGGGGTACTGCAGTAATAACAGCAAATGTGAAGACACACACCCCCACCCCCCATCCCCCCAAACTCCCAGGTCCCTCGTTAGGGTTCTAAAGCAAAGAATTTAATGAAAGAGCTGAAGCGGGGAAGCTGTTCGAGACCTGCACGCTAAGGCATCAATGGAGGGACCTTCGGAGACATGGGGGTACGGATGAAGGGGTTGGTGGAAGGGTCCTCCGTGGCCGCACCGCCCTCCCCGGGCAGCCGCCGCACATTCGTGCGGCGGCTGCCCGGGGAGGGCGGTGCGGCCGCCATCGCCTCGTCGTTCCAGTCCCGCCTCCCGTTCATAGAGGCCGGGTCGTTGTCGGGGATGGCGGCAGAGACTGCACGGGGTCGGGTGTTGTGTCTCTTTGACGTGGATGGAACCCTAACGCCGGCTCGGCAGGTAGAAAGGCAGGGGGATTATTGAGTTTTGGAGAGGAGGGTGAGGTGGGGGGGGGGGGGGGAAGATGAGGTCAGTATGGCGGAGCTTATCCCGCCGGCTTGCGGCCTCACCCGCTGGTGCTTCCCCTGCAGAAAATCGAGCCGGAGGTGGACGCGTTCCTGCGGGAGCTGCGGGAGAGGGTACACATCGGCGTGGTGGGAGGCTCCGACTACGCCAAGATAGCCGAGCAGCTGGGGGACGGGGACGAAGGTGAGATGCGGTTCCCCTGGGGTGTGTGTGTGTGTGTCCGTGTCACTTGTGTCCTAAATCTGACCCCAAGCCTGCTCTTTGGGCGGCTGGCCGTGCCCAGGCGGGAGCCGCTGCTCGGCTCCTTCTCCCTCTGCGGAGAGCAGGCAGGGATGCTCCAACCCACGCTGCCGGCTCCGGCGTCGGGTTTGTACGAGCTTCATCCGGGCTCTGACAGCTTCCCCCAGCCCCAGCGGGCAGGAGCCCCTTGCAAATTTTGCCTCCCTGCTGCTACATGGTGGGGTCTCCGGCGGAGGCGGGGTGGGGGTGGGGGGTGGCGTGGTGTGTGTTTCCTCATCGTATTCAAACAGGAACACGAGGTAGAGGAGGGAGCGGGAGGGCAAGGGGCAGCCCCCGCACCCTCCACCTTGTTTTCCTTCTCTGGCATGGATGCCAAGCGTGGCTGGGCTCCGAGCTCTGCCTCCTGCCTCGTTAGCGGAGGGAAGCCGAGAAATTCCCGGCTGAGGCTGATCCCCGAGTCGGCAGCGCTGTGTGTCCGGGTTGCGGGAGGAGCTGGAGTTAGATAACCGGTAACTGCATCACCCCAGCACTCTGGCAGTGGGGAGGGAAGGAGACAGAGCAGAGTAACATGCACGTGGTTGAAAGCCTGACATTTTGGAACCCTTATCTTCGTCCTGCCACTGATTCAGCCCGTGACCTCAGTCAGGTCGTTTCCCCTTGTGTGCGTCAGCTCCCCACCTGTGAGCAGAAGATAATCTCCTTGCCACTTTGCAGTGAGTGAGAAGGGTCAGCGGCCCTTTGCAGAGCATGGGAAATGCAGAAAGCACGGTACTGAGGAACCAGGAGGATGTCTCACTCAGTCCTGAGCCCAGTCCTTTTGGCGCCTTTTCCCAGGCAGCAGTACTCACGTTTCCTCTTTTGTTTCCTCCCCCCCTCAGTCATCGATAAGTTTGACTATGTCTTCGCAGAGAACGGCACAGTGCAATACAAGAACGGGCAGCTGGTATCCAAGCAGGTAGGTCCAGCTCCGTGGCTCTCCTTCCCTGTGCCCTGTGCACCTTGGGGAGCAGTGCCTGGCCCCAGGCAGATGGGCAGCCTCTTCTCCTCTCCCCAAATGCCAGATCCAAATGTCCCACTCCTCTGGGTCATGTTCTTGGGTGGGCTTCATGGAAGGTCAAGCATCTTCACTCCCCCTTCTCCTGCAGGCCATTCAGGACCACTTGGGGGAAGAGCTGCTGCAGGATCTAATCAACTTCTGTCTCAACTACATGGCGCTGCTGAAGCTGCCCAAGAAACGGTAATGACCCAAGTCCATGCAAATGGCAGTCATATCTGGTTTCTAGGGAGCTCTGGGCTCCAGAACTTTCCTAAGAACAGCTGAGCTACGGAGCTTGTCTTGCTCCAGGTTTTATCTTAGCATCTAGAGGCCCTGTGTAGGATCACTGTCCCACCGAGCTGGGCACTGTGGGCAAATAATGGAGGAGGGTCTTAGTTCTGGAGAGTCTTTTGCTCCTCGGATTTTTTTCCCTGGGAAGAAGGATACAGCCACTGCATGCACCAGGGTACAGCCACTGCGTGCATCTCATTTAGGACAATGGTACCAGCTCGTTACTGGTCAGGGCATCAGGCATCATTGGTCGTATGAGTTTCCAAACAGACGAACAATGGCTCTTAAGATGGGAGGTCCAGCGCCTGAGCACACAATTTCACACTGTTTCTGACCCAGTGTCGCTTGGCACCACTGGTAATAGGGCTGACCCTGCTCTGCCCTAACCGTGTGTTCCCGTCTGCTTCCCCCCCATGAGAACTAGCAGCCGCAGGGTGCGTTGGGTTGGTTGGTACACCTCCTCTGAAGGAAGACTAGGCCACTGCTAGGAAAGAAAAGGGTGGTTTTCCATTGGATCGGCTCACCCTGTTATCACAGAAAAGGAGAGGGAGCAGATGGTGTGAAGGTGGAAGGGGAGAGCAGGAGGACCTCTTTCAGAGGCAGCCTGCAGTTAAACCAGTCCGGGTGCAGTGTCAAACCACCCCTCAGACCATGGTTTCACAAAAACCTGAAGCTGGCACAAGCCAGCAGTGCTGCTGAAAGCAGCAGCTCTGCCCCCCTCTTGCCCCGGCTGGTTTGTTCCTGCTCTCCCCTTGTGTTTGTACAGTGAACCCGAGCAGGCGAGCTGTCTGGTCAAAATGAAGCTGGTAAAAGTTGCTAAACCGTGATGGAGATTAGTTGCCTGATGTGAGTCACCATGTGGCAACAGGAGGACCGGTGAGAGGGGCCAGGGTGGCTCCTTGTGACAGGACTGCTGGCTGAACGTGTCCCCGAAAGCGTGGGCTGGGACCCAGAACCCTCAAGGCTGTTTGGTTGCTTCATTGCTGTCTGGTTGCCCAACACTCAGTGAAGTTTCAGCTCCCAAGCGCCTCTGTGGATTTAGGCTTATGGGATTTCTAGCAAAGCAAGGACTTTAACCCACATCTCCAAAGTCTTGGCCTGGGGCATGAGCCATCAAACCCTTGGTGCTGCAGGGATGCTGCTCCCGGGCTGCAGGCATGGCTGCCTGTGTGTCCGTTTCCCATGATGTTCTTCACTGTGTTACGAGGCAGGAGGTGGAGAGTTTTTCCCCAGACTCAGAGTGGTAAGCGCTTCATCACAGAGAAACAGCCAAGAGGGCTGGGAGTGACATCAGAGGGTTAATGAGCTCAGGGCTCCTCGGCTGGACAGGGAAGGGATGTCCTTGCTCCAGCTAGGTTTCCACAAAAGTTTCAGTCTATTTTCAAATTGGCAGTGCTGCCATCCCCTGTTGTTTCTGCCCCACCAGTGCTGGTACCTACCTCACCCCTCGGTGAGCTAATCCAAGGTGATAAGACAACAAAACTGGGTTTATAGCAAAGAGAAAAGAAGGGAGCAGTTTTCTGACAGCTTGGCACTTTGAACCAGCCCACCGAGGAAGCAGCAGAGTAGCAACGCCAGTGCAAGGTGAGGGTGGCAAGCAGGAGCTGGGTCCTGTCCGTGCAAGCTTAGATAAGGGTTGCAGTCAAAGGTACAGAGGACAAATGGGAGATACAAAGGCCCTGCGGGTCCTACCTGATTTGTGTCCCCTGATTGCTCATCAGCCTGCTGCCAGACATCAGCGGTGAGTCACACTGACCTGTTCCATCCCAGTGCCCCAAGGTAGTGCCAGCTTCACCCAACTCACCACAGAGAAGATTTCTTAAAAGCCTCCAAGGGTGGAGATGCCACAGTCTCACCAAGCGGTTGGTCCAGTCCAGGCAATGGCTGTCCTTGCAGTTATTACAACACTAGGAAATGTTTCCTATCATCTCACCTAAGCTCGTTGCTTCCAGCCTATCCCCAGGGCACACAGGAACTGTTTACTCCTCTTCTCTTACACTCTCTTTTTATAGAACTATGAGCCCCTTGGAGACCTTAAGCAGAGTTGTTGATGCCTGGTCTCTGCCTGGCATGAAGCACCCGTGAGCGGGCATGGCTCCTCTCCTACTGCATGTCCCTGCAGAGACTGCATGCCTCACTGAGCAGCCATTCCCCTGGAAAGGTCTGGTTTTTCTCTCCCTGCCCCAGTAACCTTGTGCCCTTGCCCACGCACAGAGGAACCTTCATTGAGTTTCGCAACGGGATGCTGAACATCTCCCCCATCGGACGGAGCTGCACCCCAGAGGAGCGAATCGAGTTCTCCGAGCTGGACAAGGTACACGGGCCGGACTCGGGCTCACCCTCCCCTTTGCTGATTTTGCACCACCACAGATCTCGGGTCTTACCTGCTTCCCCCCCTTCCCACGGAGAAAGGAGCCCAGCTCCAAGCTGTGCACCAGGCCAACACATGCAGCAAGGTGGAGACAGGACTGGGGGCCAGAAAACGCAAGGAGAGACACAGATGAATGGAAGAATTTGACTTCATTGGGGACCACCGATGCAATGGGGTCTGTGTGGGAGAGCCCCAGGGAATAAGGCACTTATTTAATAGAGTGTCTCCTCGTTTACAGTAACCAAAGAGAATTGCACTGAAAACCTCAGAGACACCTAAACCACTCAGGTTGCACCATCCCTCCAGGCTGGCCCAGCAGCTGTCTTCTCTCTCCCACTCCCCCAGCCCCAACAGAGCTGGAACTAATGGGCCTGCCAGACTGGGACGGCCACAGCAGATCTGCTGGGCAGATCTCTGGAGTGTTTGGCCCAGGCAGTTTCTGCCTGGTGAGCGGAGGTGGGGGAAGTCTTGGGGTTGAGAGACTTTTCAAGACTTTGCAAGACTTTTTAAGCAAAGCTGGAGACTTTGGGTTATGGACTGGGCTTCTGGGAAATTGAGGCAGTTGTATTTCATTGCCAAGGAAGGGCTGGGATCTGCTCTTCCCAGGAGCCTCCTGGAGCTGCCCTGAACTGGTGGGTTTTTACACGGACGCTGGGCAGGACTGGTGAAAGCTGGCTAAATGGCGTTACAGCGGGGGGCAGGTGGGAAGGGGGAATGCGATAAGCCACAGTTGCCCAGCAGACAGCTGTATGGTGACTTTTGATAGACTGCCAACATTTAATTATGCAAACCTTTCTTCCTTCCCTTTCCTCCTCCACAGAAAGAGCGGATCCGGGAGAAGTTTGTGGCAGCCTTGCAGAGGGAGTTTGCTGGCAAAGGCCTGCGTTTCTCTCGAGGTGAGCAGAGGGGGCATCCCTGGCTTTGTCCTGACCTCTTTATCATGTTTCCCATAAAGTGCTGGGAAGGGGAGTGGAAATCCTGGCTGTTGCCTCTAGAGAGACCTTGGTAAGAGCACAAGGAGCTTCTGTTCCTGGAGAGCCACCATGGGGGTGTCACGTTGGCATTCATGCAGAGAATAAACCATGCTGCAGATTTGCCTCCCTGGGAATCAGCCAGACAGGCGGGTTTCTGTCCCGTGATGCTATCCTTGCCTTAATTCCAGTTAGCGCTGCAGAGCCCACCCCTGCCCTGGAGGTCTGTCCTGGCTCAAGCATCAGCAGCAGGGTGGCCAGCCGAGCTCCAGGCACGTGCACTTCTCTCTGGGAATGCCATGGTGTAAGGGAGACAGGAGCCTCGTGCATGTCCCGGCTCTGGTTTTGTTGGGAGGGTTGGATACGAGGGAAACATCTTTCTTCCTGGAGGAAGAGCTGCCGAGAGGCAGGGAGTTTGCAGCTCTGTGCCGTGGCCTTCTGCAGGACCACTTCTTGGGGTGGAGGTCTGCTCTTAGAGCCAGCTTACCCAAGGTGAGGAACCGAAGGAAGGGCTTGAGAAATCCTGGGGGTCTGGCCAGGACAGGAAGGAAAATGAGGGTGTTGAAGCGGTGGGGCTGAAGCAGAGCGGTGGGTTTGTGTGAGATAAGAAGGTGCCATGTGGCAGCCTAGCCAAAGGGCAAGGGGGTGACAAGGCTGGGAGGCAGGAGGTGACACCCCACTCTTACACCCAGAGGGTCTGTCCCTCTGGTCCTCCAAGGGCTTTGCTCCTGAGAGCCTCCCCTTGCCTTCAGCATCCTGCCAGGGGCATCCTGTGCTGCCCGCAGCTCTGACACACACCGTTTGTCACAGCAGAGAAAGACAAGGTCCCCGCCGCCGTGTCCCCGCAGGCACGGGGGACGAGAGCAGAACAACGGGCCTTTCTCCTCTGAATTTGGGAAGCCGCCATGAAGAGCCCAGGCCTGTTGTGTAAAAGCGTGAAGACAAGGGGAGCTGCAGCCCCCCCAGCTCCTCCACAAAGAAAACGCGGGTGTCTCAGGTCAGGCATCCAAAAACAGGGACACGCGGAAATGGGGCTCTTCTGCCAAGCTGGCTCCCTGTGCCTTGTCCCAGGCTGTGGAGGCCGCAAGTCCCAGAGGTGGTAGGAGATGTCCCTGCAGCCCCTCAGACCCGTGCTCTGCCTAGGCAAGGGACAGTGCTGGCTGTCCTCCACACCCTCTCTTCTCCCTTTGATTTCCTACCCTCTCCAGCTGACGTCAGGAGCCCCTTCTTGCTGCCCAGCTCTGTTTAAAAGGCCAGAGCGCAGTGTAATGTGGTGTTTTTCACAGGTAAATCACCTTGGATACAAAGCCAGGAAAGATTTATGAGGTCAGCCAAGTTTGGCTCCTGCTCTGATGCTGGCTCCTGCTCTGATGCTGGCTTCTGCTGCGAGCCTGGGGGCATCCCCATCCCTGAGCTTGTAAGGCATTTGCTCCTGTCCATATCACAGTGAATCCTCCTCCCCGAGCTGGACACACAGGCTCCATCCCTGGCTCCTCAGGCTCCAAGGAGGGTTGGTTTGGGATTCCCAAACCAACAGGGATACCTCAACCAGCCAGGGAGCAGAGGGGCACAGCATCAGGATACATAAGTTTGAACAGCCCGGGGAATCAGTGCCTCTCCTGCAGCAGGGACCGTCCCTGTGGGTACCTGTCTACTCACCCCCTTTCTAAGAGAAGTAGGGTTATGATTTGTGAAGAAGGAGAATGTGAAACTCCAGGATTGCTGGTGGCCCAGCAGATTGCCTGGAGAAGCAGGGGGTCCCCTTGAAACCAAGAGGAGCAGAGATCAGAACTGGCAGGAGGATGCACATCCCAGCTGAAATCCCTGTTCCTCCTGGCTCCGAGCGAGACCCAAACATATGTGTGCACTAAGTCACGGGCTTTGTTTTGGGAGGAACGTGTCACCTGTGTCAGTGCTGGGACAAGGGTCTGGCTCTGCAGCCTGGGCATGCAGCGGGGCAGGTCAAGAGAATGAGGAGGGTGCTGCCTCCAAGCACCCGCAAAAGGCAGCGCCGTGCTGGGGTAAACTCTGCCTGGTCTAAGAGCAAGGGCTAGGAAGTTTGTAACCCTCGGTGGCTGCAGGTGTCCATGTGCACATGTAGGCATGCTCTCTGGGAAAGCTCCCTTACCTCTGTTCGTTTGCCCTGTCTGCCTTGGTGTCCCTCCAGATGTTGGCAACCCACACTTGATTCTTGTGGCAGGAGGTGACAGGCCAGGGTCGTGCCCCTATTATGTCGACGGGTTCATGGTACCTCTATGGCAAGGTCCTTGGTCCTTAATCAGCGTGCAGAGCCTGCTCGGGGCCTGCAGCGTGGCCAGATGGGACCCCTGAGCTGTGCGGTGCATGGGGTTTGCTTTGCATGTGCGGGGTGCCGGGAGCCCCTGGTCCCTGCAGGGTTAAGGAGCATCGGAGCAGTGCTTTTAGAAGGGCCAGTGATGTCCACACAGGAGCCTAGAAGAGAGCTTGGAGCCAGTCTCCAAGAACATTGTCCCCTGTTGAGACACAGAATGTGCTGATGCTATCTGCAAGGTGTGACCCCAAATCTCCCCCAGTGGATGCATCTCTTGGGACCCCTCACCCCAGCACCCCCCCTGCAGCCCGCTGGGTCCTGCTTGCCTGCCTGCCTGCAGTCAGGGGAGCTGTGCTGATGTCACCCCAGCCATGCTGATGTCACTCCAGCCTGTTGTCATAGGAACAGCATCTGCTACTACCCTAGCCACATGCCAGAGAGGCACACCAAGGCAGAGCTGGTGCTTGGCTGCTGTTTGGGGTGGGGGCTCCCCACAGATATCCAGCCCTCTCCCCTCCTCCTGCCCGTCCCAGGGTGGGGGGACACGCTGCCATCTCCCACCAACGTTGTCTGATGCCCTCCCTTCTGCTGGCAGGTGGCATGATCAGCTTTGATGTCTTCCCAGAGGGCTGGGACAAGCGCTACTGCCTCAACGTGCTCGATGACGAGAGATTTGATACCATCCACTTCTTTGGGAACGAGACGACCCCTGTGAGTATGCCCCGCTCGCCCCGCACATGGCCGCTCTCCCTCCTTTGGCCTGGCAAGCCTGCATGGAGCTGCTCCGTCATGGGTCCCACGGCCTGGGTCCCACCTGCGGCCGACGCAGACCTCTAGTGGTGCGAGGGGGAGAGATGCTCTCGTGCGGCATATGTTTGCGGCACGGTCGTGATGGCTGCAGGCCCGCTGGGTCATGGGGAAATCACCCTGGATTCACTGTGCTGGGGAGCAGGTCCAACTCATCATTGCTTTCGTCTGGCCGGCAACCTCGGGAAGGGGGCAGCCACTCCTGCGACCCACAGGACCCGAAACATGAGACCCCAGCACTTAAGAGAGAACTTTTTGACAGTGGGAACAGCTTCGTCTTCCCTTTAGAGGGGTGGAGGATGATGCTTCTTTGCTGCTCTAGACCAGCTTGGCCATCCACTCGGCTCTTTGCAGATGATGGCAACCTCTGCCCCCGAAATGTGCCCACCCCACCTTCTGCTGTCCCCTCCACAGGCAGGGCAGGGGTTAACCCCAGGCTCCGAGCTTGTCCAGGACCTTCCCCATCTTTTCTGTGCTCCTCCCCTGGCACTGAAGAGGGGAGGGGAGAGAGGGAGGGAGGAGGGCTCCCAGCCCAGCCTCTTCTGCCTCCCTTGGGCCGTCAGAGCCCTGGCAGCCCCTTCCCAGCAGGTCCCTGCCTGCCCAGCCGCTGGCACCCACCCCAGCTCCCCACAGGACAGAGCACGATGTGGATTCACGGATGAGGATGCTCTGTCGAGACCCTGCTAACCTTTTCCCTATTTTCTACTTCCCTGCAGGGAGGGAACGATTATGAAATCTATGACGATCCTCGCACAGTGGGGCACAGCGTCCAGTCCCCCCAGGACACAGTCCAGCGATGCCGTGAAATCTTCTTTCCAGAGAGGGCAAACGAGTGCTGACTGCCAGGTCCCTGCAGCCCTGCCCCGGCCCCACCTTCTCCCCTCCACCAGAAAAAGCACCTTCATTTGAGGAATCTGCTCAGGGTAGACCGAAAAAAAACCCACTTTCCAGAGCTGGTCGGGATGTAACGCGTGAGTGCGGGTGGGCGTGCAGGAGGGGACCTTTGCTGAGCAGCTCTTCGGCACTCCTCATCTACAGCTGGGGCTCGTGGGACCAGACCCTCCTCACCTCCAGCAACACTTCTCTCTTGACAGTTCAGGCCGTGGTGGGTGGCGATGCAGATGTTATTATGGTCGGAAAGCATTTGAAAGGGCCAGTCACGATAGCGTGTGTGTGTCCGTCCCGTTCTCCCTCCCCTCGTCTCTGCTTTTTCGCTCTGCTTCTCTTAACGCTTCTGCACGGGAGAACGTGCGTCTCACCTTTCTCTCCCCCTTGCGCCTTGGCTGGGGAGGATGGGGCTGCCGCGGCCCCAGGCGCTCTCACCGGAGCTGCTCCGAAACCAGAGGCCAGGAGGGCTGTTTGCTCCAAGCCCGGGGTAGGAAGGGGTCGCTGCCACCCCGGCTCGTTGCAGTGTTGTGCATCCTAATGGAGAGGATCACTGTGTCCTTCACCTCGGTGCCACACCGTGCCAGTCCCTGCAGTTGACCTGGGAATGACAGTTTTAAAATGACTCTGCTCCGGCTCTGAGCTTTGCTCAGGTGTATGAGGAAACTAATTCTCTCTTTAGCTTACCAAAAAAAAAAAAAAAAAAAAGGCTACCATGGGTTTATTTTCCATGTTCTGCAGAAGTTGTCAAGTCAGACCTTGCCTGGCGCAGCTGGAGGACCCTGGGTCTTCCCACCCACGTATCCATTAGGTGTCACAGATGTGTCAGTGCAAAACCTTACCCAGGGCGTTCATAACAGAGCAAGTCCCCTTTCTTCGCAGTGCTCAGCTTTCCACAATGCTGCCAGAGACATTTTCAGAGAGGGCCAACGTAGGCCACACCTGGTTTCTAGTGCCAATGGAGGTACACACTCAACAGTGCCCTCCAAGCTTGCTTTTCCACCCCATCTCGTCCCACACGCTTGGTTTACATGATCACCCTTAGGGATGCAAGTTCTCCAGTGCAGCCATCACGTGTCCTTCTGCTCCTCTCTTCTCCTGGGTCTTCGTGAGTTGCAAAACCACATCTCTCCTTTGGCCCTTGACCTCCTCCCTCACGTTGCCCCTTTGTTCCTGGCTGTTACGCGGGGGGCTGTGACCACACCAGTGGTGCTAGCCACAACCTGATGCTCAAGAGGAGCTCAGGGACCCCCTCAAGGGAGATGTCCTGCTTAATAGCTCTGGTGTTTGTGGACCTGGAGGGTGCCAGAGGTTCCTGCGAAAGTTCCCCACCTTGCTTCCTGCGAGCCTTTCTCAGCACATCCCTGCTGGTATGGCACTGCCCCATCTCTTGGTCTTGCTTTCTCGCCTATTTTTCTCCTGTTCCTGCTTTCCTCACCATTGCTCTTCGTCTCCCACCTAGCAGTTGGACTGCAGAGAGAAGCTTCTCAGCTGGCTACTGCCACTTCACCAAGGGGCCAAGTTCCTCAGGCGAAATGCATTGGTGCTTTTAGACCCAGGGCAGGGCTCCCACGTTGCCACGGGCAGAGTCCTGAGTGGACCTTGGCACTGCTGCCTGGCCACAGGAGCAGGGGTGCTGCGTGACCAGCGCTGGCGGGGTGCTGTCTCCTTCACCTGACTGCGCCTCTTAACTCTACAACACATCAGGTCTGTAATGCATCACATTTGCATGAGCACAGCGGTCTGCCCAGCATCTGGAAATCCCCAACAAATGCACAAATTCCTCTTTCTACCCAGAGAAAATTTCTGCGTAGGAGAAGAGGACCTGTTGGGGAAGCCTGGATGCAGGGTACCCTTTTCATAGGGCACTGGTTTTGGCCCCCCACTGCAACCCTCATGGAGGAATCGTGTGTTTTGTGGTTCCTCCTTCTCTGTTTCACTGTGGATCAGGTTATGTGTGGGTTTTGGGGGGTTTATTTTTCCTGTAAGTCTATTCAAAGTCAGCAGGATGTCTAGAGAGCTTGATGGTGGGTGAAGAGCAGGGCCTGGCCCTGAAGGCACAAAGCACGGTGGTGGCCTTGGGGGCTGAGATGCCTTGCATATTTCTTGCATATTTGAAGGGAAGGGCAGGCTCTGTCCAAGGCTGCTCCTGATGGCAGCACGTCCCTTGCTCAGGGTGGGGGAAATTGCAGGGCAAGCAGGGCAGAGGCAGGGATGACCTTCGAGGCACCAGCCATCGCTTTCTCTGCTCAGGAGCTTGTGCGTGCATGGGTGAGATCCAGTTCAGGAACCTTCCCCATTCCTGTCTCTATCTTACCCCAAGCTTGGGCTAGTTGAGGGCCCCTCCTGCCAGGAGACCCTGTCCTGCTGGAAGGAGGAGGAGGAGGATGGCAGCAGAAGTAGCTGGGGCAGCCCCAGGGTCTCAGAGCTACAGAAGGGTTGAGGTTGAAGGGACCTCTGGAAGTCATCTGGTCCCACCCCCCTGCTCAAGCAGGGACATCGGCTGCCTGCCTTGTGTTTTTGCGGGCAGGGATGAGGCACAACGCGGGGGTGGGAGCCCTACAACCTGGGGACGGTGTACGCCTGCCCCGAGACCCCTTTGCCATGATGCTCCTCTCCCAGTGGGTGCCCACGGTGTGAGTGGGGATTTCTCCCTGTGTGTGCATGAGCGAGTGGACGTGACGGGACCCGCGTTGGGGACTGTCGTGCCGTATGGCTCTGTATCTCTGCGAGATGGGTGGCTCCTGTCTGGCTGATACCAACTGTTAAATAAGAAATATATTTAAATGCATATATATATATATATATATATGAATATTAAAAGAAAAAAATTTAATCAATCATATTAAAGCTACAACCCGCAGCGGGTTAGAGGCAGTGTGTGCTTTGTGCCGGGCTCTGCTGGGGTGAAAGCAGGCAGCCGCACTTTGAAATCCCTGCACCGGCGGGGGACCAGCCCCGGTCCTGGTCACCCCTCCTGGGGGGCAGCAGCCTCTTGTCACAGGCTCAGGGTCTGCTCCCCCACGAGCAAGGCTGGAGCACCCTGGGACCCCCCGGGACACGCTGTGTGGAGGTGGGTGAGTCCATCCTGCTGTCTGGATAAATCCCTGGGTGCTCCAGGTCCTTTACCCAGGAGAACCACCAGCATCCCAACTGTGACACACGCGCACAGGACAAAGAGCCGGGACAGGCAGGGCTCATGGGAAAGTAATTTTTAATGGTTTATTGCCAATGTTACAAAGGTCGACACACCGTCAGACAGGCGGGAACCACACCGGAGTTGTAAAAACACCAACAAGTCTAGGGTTTTAGTTTATTTCAAAAAAAAGAAAAAAAGAGAAAAAAAAAAAGAATCAAAGTTTGCCTGGCCAAGTTGGCTGCGTGTCCCGGGGATGCCTGAGGCCTGAGGCAGTGTCGCAGCAGCCCCTGGCTGAGCCGGGCTTTGGGTTGGCAGTGAGATGGGCGGTGGGGTCCTGGGGCAGTCCCCACGCCAGCCTGGGCTGGGGCAGCGTGCGGTGGTCCTCCTGAATCCACAGGGCCCCAGCTGTCCCACGTGGCACCAGCCTTGCCCCCCTCCTCTCCCCACTAACGGCAGACGCCTGTCCTCACCGCAACGGCGGTGGCAAGAAAGGTGGAAGATGCCCCTCTCGCATCAGTGCTGAGAACCGGCAGTGCTGGCGGCTCCTGCCAAGGGAGTGCTTGGGGAGCCGGCCGCCATCGCCCGCCCCGCTCGGTGGGGGCTGCTTGCCGTGATTTGAAGTAAACCCCTTAAGATGCTGATAATCTCTGGAGGGTGGGTACAGGCACTGTTTCCCTGGGGTCAGTTCAGGCCCAGCCACCCCGGGTGCATGTCGTCCCCATCCCGCCGCCCGTCCCTCCCTGGGCCGCGGGAGCCTGCCTGGCCAGGGTATGGTGGAGAAGACCAAAAATGAAGTTTGTGCTTTGTATATGAGACCCTGCCTACACCGAGGGGCTGGGGAGGGGGCCGTGGTGCTCGCCCCATGGCTGAGGCCACCCGAACACCTCTGCCCCTTGCCCCCTCGGTAAGCTACAGACGTGCACACACGCGTGTGCACACACACGCGCACGCAGATGTGGGAAGGAAGGTCTCCAGGGGGCAGGGGGGACAAAGGGAGGAGGAGGAGGAGGCGGCCATCTCCCCAAAACCACGTCAGCACCAAGCCAAGAAAAGTGCGTTACTGGCCCGGCGGCTGCAGGGAGCACAGAGGTGCCAAGAGCACCCCTGCTCATGCCCAGGCGCAGATCCCCCGGCACAACACCGAGCACCCCCAGCGCCCTGCTAGCACTCATTTGCCCCTTAAAACTAATTTTTTTTCTTTCTGTAAGCCACTCACCTCCCCGCGGCACCGCTGACCTGAGATCTTTTCATGGAGGGACGTGGCTCAGGCAGGTGCTGTGAGCTGGCAGTGATGGGGACAGGGTTCAGCCATCCTGTCCCCGCACAGTGATACGCCGCCCCACGCCGCCCCGTTTCCCCCCAGCCCCACCACGTCCCCTGCTGCTGCCATGCTGCAGGCAGCGGGACTAAGCAGGGTGCCAATCTCACCGGAGTGGGGTTCAGGAGGACGAGCCGAGCCCCCCCCAGCCTCCCCCAGGTCCCCTCCTGCTCTCAGCACCCGCCTCAGCCCAGGGGAGCCGGGGGGGGCTGCGGGACAGGGGCAGGACCGGTCTCCCCACTCCCCATGGCCTTGGGTGCAAGGAAGGGGACATGGGGCTCGGCACTGGAGTTGGGGGGGGCGGCAGGGGAGGGCTCTGCTTCCCCCGTCCCCCTTGACAGACAGTTACAAACACACACAGAGAAAGGAAACCATAACCTTATAAAAGACACCGAACGCAAACGCCTGCATGTTCTGGGGCAGCCCCGGCCCCATCGCCACCTCAGCTCCCCCCACACCTCCCGCAAGCAGCCGGGCAGGCTCACGCCATGGGGCCGAGCGGCTGGCGGCCCCCCCCGGGCGCCTAGGAGCCGATGATCTGGCCGGACCACGTCTCGTGCTTCGTGTGGGGTGCCAGGTTGGTGAGGACCACCTCCACCGCCTGGAACTTCTGGTTCTTGGGAGGGATGGGGCAGACCTTGTACGTTACCTCGTCCCCCTCCACCGGGACATACTCGCCCTCGATGCTGCGGGAGAGGAGAGATGGTGGGTCTCGGGCCAAGAGCTGGACCCCTGCTCTGGACCACCCAGCACCCAGGAAGGCACCCAACCCACCAGCTGCGCCTTGGGAAAGAAAACCTACTGGTAATGGGGGGAAGAGGACAGGCAGAGCCCCATCCGCCCCCCAGAGACTTCCCCACCCTTGGGCCTCCAGCCCTGTGCTGATGGCACAGCACCCCCAGCGTGTCCCAGCACCACACGATCCCCAGGCTTACTCAGACACGTGGACGAAAATGTCCTCTGTGCCGTTCTCGGGGGTGATGAACCCGTGGCCCTGGGAGCGCGAGAACTGCTTGCAGACACCCTTGAAGATGGGGCCGGCGGAGGCACGTGCTGTCCTGCGGGAGGAAAAGGATGGAGATGTCTCACCTGCGGCGCTCGTCTGGGGGGCAGCACCAGGAGAGGTTTGCTATGAAAACATGGCGTTCCCCAGGAGAGCACCTGCAGCACCATGGGCAGCTGGGTGTGGTGATGCCGTGCACTGCGATGGTGACGTGCACCAGGCGTAAAGGGTTTTGCAGGCGCTTCTGGTGACCGCGGTCCCCGCTCGGCTCAGCCGGACAGTGCCAAGCCCGCTCGCCGCGTGCTGGGTACTTACGCCGAGTAGGTCCTGGTCCTCTTGGTGGGGAGGGGGCTGGGCAGGTCCCGCAGCAGGAGGTTTCCCCGCTCCCAGATGCGGCTGCCCTCCCGCTGGAAGGGGAAGGTGGGCCACACCGGTGACTTGGGGGAGTGCAGGGGCGGCACCGCTGGTGGGGCGCTGGGGTCCGATGACATGGTGGGGCCGGCGGTCTCCTCCGTTTTGGGGACGGGTGGGCGGGTGGCAGGAGAAAGGGCGCCCGGGCACGCGGGTCTGCTGCCTGCAACTTGGGGAGCAAAGGAGGGGTGGTTACAGGTCTCCAGGAGGGGGGCTTTTGGTGGGGGCAGTTTGCTGTCAAGGATTGCCCCCTCTGCTCCCAGCCCCATGTCTGTGGGGCAGGCTGCATCCCACCAGACTTCAGTACTGGGCACCAACCCCTGGCACTGGGAATCACCCCAGCAAATCCGTCCCAGCTTGGAGCAGCCCAGGATGTTCCAGCAGATAAATACTGAGGGAAAGGAAGGGCCTGGTTTGTTGCTTCATCCTTCATTTTCCAGGATAATCCCACACATTAGAGATGAAGTTGCTAAAGAGCGCAACCTGGGAGAAGGAGTGGCTGAGCACTGGCTGCCACAGGCAGGGACCGTTTCGGGAAGGATGCCCACGCAGCACCAGCCTGTCCAGCCCCCCAGTCCTGGTCTCTGAGATCTCCCCAGCCTGAGATTTCTGCTAAAAGGGTGAAGGAAAAAGACTGGGACAACAGGTAGGTAAAGGTGAGGGGTCTGAGGTCTCCCCACTGCTGGAGGCTTCCTCAGCACTATGGGATTTAGAACCCAACCCCAGCCCCAACCAATGGCTCGCTGCCCACCTGGGCACATCCCTACAGGGAAGGGACACGGGGAGGCTATTGCAGGGCCACCAGCGGCACACACAGCCCTTGGGCACCTCAGATGATCCATGACACAAGCACGACCTCCTGCTGCTGTGGTCGTCGGGCTCCAGTTTTTGGTTGGCATCACACAGTTTGAAAGGAGTTAAAGCCCCAAGGGGCAGAAAACCCGCAACCTTCGGCTGCCAGAGGATGTGCAAGATGTGGTGATGGACCCTGATGGCCAGGCCGCCTGCCAAAGAGCAGGACTTGGAGCAAGTGTGGGCAAGGCTGTCATCGCCAAACCACCTCGAGCATGAAATTGGGGGTGTGTCCATTTTTAAGTATCCCAGTGACATGCTCTGGTGCATGATCAGCACCGCAGCCACTTGGTCAGAAAGCCTTTGCTCTGCTGAGTTCTCTTCCCATCAATCGCCATGTTCGATGCTGGCTGGGTGCCTCTGGCTTGGGGTGCCCCACATCAGTGGCTGCTTGGGGGCACCACTCTTTGGGGGTGCTGGGTGAGGGCTCATCCATTTCCATCACCCCTCAACCTTGGGGGCTTCCCCATCACCCCAAGCTGAGGAACCTGACATCCCACAGAGTTACCATCCCCTTCCCCGCCACCCCCTCCAGCCCTTCCCGCCCCACTGGGGCGTGCTGCGTCTTTGGACTACACCTGCACACACCGGGAAACCCGGAGAATATTTAATTTGGTTTCTGACTCATCCACAGCCCCTTGAGACGGCCCTGAGGGGACGTGTGAAAGGGGGTCACCTCTGCTCCCAAATTAGCAGGCACCAAGGACATGGGAAAAGGTTTCTAGAGCAGCTGAAGTTTTGGAGAGGGACCAGGCAACTCCTGTTCCCCTCACCCACCTCCACCTGCTTCCCCTGCCAGGGGTCTGCCTGTTGCCGAGCCCCAGGCCCACTTTGGTGCCCATCCACGCCTGAGCTCTTTCCTAACAACTGCCCCCTCTCAGCCCTGCAAAGCTTCACCCCGAGGTCCAGGCGGCAGACGCCACACTACGGTCCCACTCCAAGGAAGTAGCCACCATTTTCCTCCTGCCCTCTGAGATGATTTCCAGCCGCGGCCTCAAACCCCTCCAAAACATCTCTCCCATCTGCCCACACACCAAACCCTTCATGTGCTTCAGCGGCTTCTCTCTGCCATGAAGCAACTGGAGCGCACGTGCCTGCCTTCTGCTCCACGGTCCACCCTGCACTGGGGCTGCTTGGCTCCCAGCCTGCTGGGCTCAGCATCTCCTGCCTCCATGCTGAGGCTCAGCATCTCTTTCCCTCACGACCAGACTTAGACCGTCTTTCCCCCATGCCCAGGCTCAGCATCTCCTTCCCCCATGCCCAGGCTCAGCATCTTCTTCCCCCATTCCCAGGCTCAGGCTCAACATCTCCTGCCCTCATTCCCAAGCTCAGCATCTCCTTCCCCCATGCCCAGGTTCAGCATCTCCTTCCCCTATGCCTGGGCTCACCATCTTCCTCCCCCATGCCTGAGAGAGGCTCAGGGAGTACCCAAGCGAGACGCCCAAAAGCCGGGGCAGCCAGCCAGATGCTTCGCTGCTCCCATCTGTGCCCCCCATCCAACTGCCCTGCCTGCGCTGGCGAGCAGCCTGGCCGCTTCTGGGCAGCAAAAAGCGATGTGGTCCCCAAGCATCGCTGCAGGGTCTGGCACCTTCCCAGGAGGTGTCAGGTCTGGACCAGTGGGATGATTTGGGAGAAGCGGCCCTCGATTCTCCGCCACATCATGGAGTCGCCACTATGAAAATGGCTTCACCACGGTGCGCCTCCTCTGTGTGAGCTTTCACTGAGGAGGCCTTTCGGTTTCCCCACCAGATTAGGGACAATGGAGAGTATTTAACCTGAATAACGATGCTTGGAGCAAACGATTAGTATGCTGAGTGGGTTGGTTTGTGCCAGGATAAAGAGCTTCCTCCAGCGGGTCTGCAAGGCACTGGAAAAATGGAAGTTTCCCAGAGGCAAAATAAAAATAAGAGGGGAAGGGGTGTGCAAGAGGGGGAACCTTGCAGGGATGCAATGGCGTGGGCAGACCAAGTGGCAGCCAAGTGGGGCTTAGCCTGAGGTTCACCTGCAGGACCAGCCGGGGCTGGGGTGCCCCGGAAGGCTCCCTGATTCGGGGGATGAGCGGTGGTGGGGAGCAGGAACATGCTGGGCATCGCCAGGGCAGAGGAGGCAGACAGCCCGCTCCTGAGGCCCACGGGTGGCAGTGGAGGGTGCCCTCCCAGGGCTGCCATTTGCCCCCACGAGCTGAGCTTGCCCCACATAGGAGAACAAGCCGGGCATGACCACCCACAGGCACTCTGGGGAGCTCTGGCTGGCCCATGGGGACATGGGGGAGAGCCCTGGCATGGGGTGGCAGCTCACAGGCGTGAGCACAGGGACAGGGCACAGCGAGGCTGTAGGACCCCCATCCTTGGGGGTATGCAACCCCCCCAGGACATGTCCCTGAGCAGCCTGCTGTAACCGAGGCGTTGCACCTAACTTCTGCTTGGAGCAGGGGCTGGAGCAGACTCATGTCCATCCTGTGGCCGTGCCAAGGCTGGCTCCCATGGCCAGCAGCACTCTGCCCTGCTCCAGTGCCTGGCCTGAGCATCCCAAATTTGTGGGTCAGCCTTGGGGCCCGGTGGCTGAATGCCTGGCTTTGCCAGTGCTGGTGACGCTGAGGCTGAGCGGGAGCTTTGGCACCACGGGGGGCTCCGGGGCGGTATCTTGCCTCCCACCTCATTTAAATCCCCGCAGCAAACAAAGGGACCGAGGAAATTAAACTCATGGCAAAAGCGGGCTGAGAGATGAGGGGAGACGTGAGCATGTCCTCGCCAGTGCCTCCTCCCCTCCCAGCCCAGCTGAGGAGCAGGGAAAGCCTCTCCCATCCTCCTGCCCTTCTCCTTCCCTCTGCGCCACCCCCCATCCTCTCCCCAGCCCTTTCTCCACGCTGCAGCCCCAGCAGGCAACAAGGGGGACAGGAGGCTTTTTCCCCCTCTCCTCATCGCCAGCGGTCACCCTAACCTCTGCTGGGGCTGAGAGCATCTGTCCCCACCCTGGAGCCCTCCCGTCCTGGCAGACGTCACCCATGACACCGTGTCCACTCCACGCACGTATACGGTATGGGGATGAAATCCGGGTCACTTGAGGAGGCGAGCAGAGGCTGAAGCAGCCCGGCTGTGCCAGGGGGCACAGGAAGCCTTTTCAGCATAACCAACCCCCCGCCACCGCTGCAGGACCTCCACCGCACTCCTCCCTATCTCCCCTCGGTTGCTTTGCTCCGAGGGTCCCCCGAGGTGACAGTCCTCCAAGGCAAGGACATGCATAAGCAGGACCGAGCCCAGCGTTCCCTGGAAGGATGCTCTTCATCAAACCCCCCCCCCCCCACCCTGTCCGTATTCCCTGGTCCCCAAAGAAACCATCTCGGATTGAAACCCCAGAGCCCTCTGGTGATAGGGGTTCTTTCGGCAGCAGCAGCCAGCTTTGCTTTTATATTTTTCGGAGGGCAGGCTTCCGAGCCAAGCTGACAGTCGGGCGAACGCAGGAAACCCAGGCCAATTAAGGCAGACAGGCAGTAGACACATCAGCTTTTATCTCAAGATCCAAGTACCCCATTCATCACCAGCCACTGAAAGGTCTGTGGTTTATCAAATAAAATCACTGTCTCTCTCCCTCTCTTTAAAGCCGAACACATTGACTTGGGTGCTGGCTGTGACCTTGTTTAACTAAACAGCCTTTCAAGGTCCCCCAGAAGGGGGGCAGGAGCCTTCTGAAGAGGCACCAGCCTCTGTCTGCCACTCCCCGTTCATTAGCGGCAGCAAAGAAAAACCCCTCACGCGTCCCTCGGCCGGGCGGGGGAATACATATTTAATTGGCTTAATCGCCCTCGGCGAGTCGGCCCTCCCGCGCAGCGCTTCTTTGTGCTCCTTCCCATCCGCCGGAACCCCCGGGGCTGCCCAGGATGGATGGATGGACGGGTGGATGGATGGATGGATGGATGGATGAATGGGTGCTGCCAGCAGCTGTCATGCTCCGGCTCTAGACGTGACCCTTCAGCTGGCCCGCTGTTGCCTTTACGGGCCATTTCTTTTCTCGCTGCCTCGTCCCTTTGCAAATCCCCGGCTCAGATGCTGTCTGCCACCACGCTCGGGTCTCCCGAGTGCCACCACTCCCCCTGCCCCAGCCGAGGAGCTGGAGGTTATTTTCCCTCTCCTGCCTTTGCCAGCGAGCTCCCGCACGGGCTCTTCCCTGCCACTCGCCATCACGTTTTCTCCATCCCTCGCGTCTGCCCGTGGCCCCAGTTTAGGAGTCAGGTTTACCTCCGTGCTCCTTCCACCCTAGTAGCAAAAAGGTCTCTGTATGTCAAAAAGACACCCCATCTCCACAGCCAGCTGCCAGCAGCCATCTCCTCTCCCCACAGAGCAGGGAGAGGGGTGTTCTGGCCCGCCGCCATCCTCGGGAAGGCTGATGCCCTCCCCAGACCCAGCCTGTCTAGACACAAGCTGAAATAGAGAAGAGCTCCATCCCCCCCAGACATGGGAGTGTGTCCCCAGAGCTCGATGCAAACAAACAAACAAAAAAAAAATCCCATTTTTCAGCTGCTTGGCGCATTCATGCGCCAAGGGACCCACCAACAACATGGTGGCCGGCAGAGACCCCAAATTGGCATCTCTCCCGGGGGGCTGCCACGAAAGGCAGGAACCAGCTGGGGAATGGCTCCAGGCAGGGGTTACCACAAGCAGGACCACCACAGAGCTCGCCGGGCTACGTTTCTCCATCCTCCCTTCCTCAGAGGAGGCTCACAGCCTCGGCGTCTGGCAGGTTTTTACAAACGCTGTCTCTGTCCGATGCTAATGAAAGCCTCTCAGCCTCCCCCTCGCTTTTTTTGGTTACGGGATCATGCCATTAAATACCCAGCAAAGCAATTTCCTTGCCTACCCTGCATGTTAAAAACCCCTTTGCTGAGAGAAATTACTATAGGAAAAATAAACCAGGCGGTTTTGGGGGAATACACACTGACAGCGTCCCCTCCCCAGCTAAGCCAATCACGCTCACAACTCCAGGGATCTTTGCTGAGATAGTCTCGCCTACGATACAGCCTGCTTAGCGCTAAAATATGAATGTCACCTTTATGGATCGATTATAAAAAGCTCCCTTAGTCAGTGCCGGGCTGCCCAATTCTCAGGGAGGCCATGGGGGAGAGCAAGTAGGCTGCCAGATGCAAAGGGGAAGCAAAGGGAGAAGCCATCATGGAGGCTTGATTTACCTTTTAAGCATATATGCATAATCATCACTCCCAAATACCAAGTTTGTGGGATTTGGTTGTTTTGTTGTGGGTTTGTGTTTTGGGTTTTTTTTTCTTAATTAGAATAGTGTGCAAAGACCTGGTGCAGATGTCCTCATCCATGTCCTTCCTTCCTCCTTTGTGGATCTAACTTGCCGTCTGCAGGAATGAATAGTGCAGCCAGTCCCAAAGAAACCCCAGTTCAAGCCCCCATTATTATCAGCCTGCTTTAATAAGATGTATTTTTTTACAAATCGCCTTTCCCTCACCCGGCACTCTGAGAGCTGGGTCCCAGCTGATCTCAGCCCTGTGTGGCAAAGCCCCAGCTATTTGCCCCCCAGCCAAAGCAGACATGCAACGCCGCCGCCGCCACCCCCAGAGGAGTTATTGTTCCTGAGGCTGGTGGGGAATAACCAAACCGGAGGAGGGATGTCACGCTTCACCCTCGCACCTCTCCGCCGTCAAAAGGATAAAGCAGATTTGAAAGAAAAAGGCGGTGCGTGAAGTTTAACCTCCAGCCACAATAGCCCGGGCAAGCTGGATGGCCATTGTGCCTGCCCTTACCTCCTTAGCAGCGACGGGCTCCCTGGAGCTGCGCTCTGCAAAGCATCGGTGCTCGGCGGGGCCGAACGCTCCTCCGCTACCTTGCGAGGAGCAGGGGTCTCGCCCACAGCCTGGCTACTGGGGGGGTTTCTCCGGCTGGCTGCCTGCCTGCCTGCCGGCTGCCTGCTGATGGATCTGCGGTATCCGATGTGTGTATGATGCGCGCCTCGCGCACACACACACACACACACACACGCATCCGCACGCCTTCCCCTGACGTCAGGGCCAGGCCAGGGGGAGCGGGCAGGTGGGAGGGATCAGCCTGGTCATTTCTGAGCCAGGCTTAAAGGAGCAAGTCTGCGCGGGGGGATGGAGGGGATGAGGGTTGGCCCCAGTGGGCTGCATCATGACATGCGTTGGTGGCACGGCTGGACGCGACGGGGCAGCCCCATGGGCTGCAGGGACAGCAGGATGGGGGGTGGCGGGTTGGGAAGGCACCGGAGGGGGAGATGGTGCCAGGAGGCCAGGTCTGGACCAGGAGGGGTCCCCCACAACAGGTCAAATCTCTCCCCCAATCACCCCAAATCCCACTGGTGCTGCTGCAGCCACTCTCCCCGCCTGCCCAAGCCTGCAGCCCCACAGCACCCATGGGTGCTGTGGTCACCCCTGCCACAACAGAGGAGCACGGCAGAAGGCACGTGCCACAAATCCACCCCACCATCCTGCTCCCCTGCTCCAGGCTCGCAGCCATCGCAAACCTAGGTGCTTTCTAAGGGTTTCATTTCTAGCAGTGTACTATGCCAGTCCCCTGACCCCAGAAAGATCTTTCCAGTTTTTCCCTTTCCATGCTCAGGACAGCCATCACCATGGGCAGAGGCAACATCATAAATCGGCCCGAGACTTCCTCTCGTGGGGGCACAGAGCCATGCGACGAGGACAGGAATCAATCGTTTGCTGCGTCCACTGGGGAACAGGGAGAGGAGTAATGGGGTTTAAATTGCAAGGAGCAAGATTGATGCTAGACATTAGGAAACAGTTTCTAACAGAACAGATAGTTAATTACTCAAGGAGATTGCCTGGGGAAGCACCGTAGTCTCCATCACTGGAGGTTTTTTAAGAACAGGCTGTTTAGGCATGCTTTGGGGGGAATTTAGGTGATATCAGTCTTATTTTGGAGCAGAAGGGTGGACCACACTGGCACCTTAACATGCAGGTCCCTGTGATTCTGGAATAAAATTTACAAGAAATCAGAACAACCGTGGTGCTGTGTCAGTGCTGCAGGGAGCTGTCACAGGCGTCTTGTGACGTGGTGTGGTTGTGGGTTGGTTTTGGTTTCTCAAACATGACTCTTTCTTTGACTCCTTTCTCTTCTAGGTGGCTGAACATGATGGTGCCAACTGGACCTGTTCCACTGATGACCCCTGGGGCTGCGGGGTGGTGTACGAGTTGTGTGGGAAGCTGTGAGGCACAGCGCAGAGTCAGGAGACAGGGTCATGACTGCTCTACTTGGCTGTATCCATCCATCCATCCATCCATCCAGGTGTTGATCCATGGCTGTCCCGGGGCTTTGGCAGAGGGACTGGATGGCCAAGCAGCTGTTTCTCTCCTGTCAATGAACAACAGCACAGAAAAAGGCCTTGTGGACAGAAGAGACCCAGCCCATGGCAAAATCACCAAGAAGCAGTGAAACCCCAAGTGCTGGTGGGTTCTGCCATTGCTCGTTACACTCTGCTTGTGGCGTTTCAAGCAGTTTTCCACAACAAAACAGGAGCCTCATTCACCCCCTACAGATACCACAAAGCTCATCTCCCCAGTCTACCCTTCAAAACCTTGTGAAAGAATGGGAGGAGAAACCCAGCCACCTCTCAGTCTCCACTCTGAGTTTCTCCTGAGATGGCCCATCCACTCCCGGGGAACAGCTCTACACATCCAGCCCAGCAGGGCACAGAGCTAGAAACAGCTGGAGGCCAGAAGAGCGCTGGGGACATACAGTGTGGGCATGCCCTCTTCTTCCCCAGATGTTCATTTAACATTTGTACATTGCATATCACAAATACCACAAATATCTGTACTTCCCCACCCGATTTGTGGTACACCAGGGTTAGCCATGTGCCCAGCTGCAGATATTAAAGATATAAACTGAAGACAGGAGACGAGCGTCAGAACCTGACTCTCCCACGTAGTCACTAAAGGCTCTTCGCTGAAAAGGCACGGGGAACTCAAAGTACATTTGACAGGAAGGTGGCTCTGGGCATGCGCTGCAGCAGAGGCGGCAGAGAGTCTAAAGCATGCAAAAATGATAAAAGGAGAAGAGGGGAAGCTTTGATCAAACAGAGAGTGGGAGTGGGGGTGCCAGAAATGCCTGCAGAGACAGAAGCAAAGGCAGGAGCGTGGAGGACTTTGTATGTGAGAAGACACATAATTCCTTTGGAGTCAATCAAAGGAGGGCCAAAACAGTATAGATGCAAATTACCACTCACCTCCTCCAACGTCCCTGAGCCAGTTTTCCCCAACAGCCATGGGAGTGTGGGGGCAGAGGAGCTCTTAAACAAAATAATTTGGGGGTTCCTTTCATTTTCCTCCCAGTTTCTGAGCCTTCAGGTAACTTCAAACAGTATTTTCCAGTTTTCCTGTACAATTGTGAGAAAGAGAAATGTCTGGGATTTTCTCTGACAGAAAGACCCTTGTGCAATCCCTGGATTCCAGCAGCTGAAGCTTCAGAAAAAAAAAAACCCACCCAGCAATGGAGAGTCATGCTCCCAAATGTTGGAAAAGCCCCAGTACTGCCGAGAGAGACTCTGGAGACTGACTTTATGGTGATGTATGAAAAGGTGTGTACAGGTGCTGCAGATTTGTGGATATTCGTTGTGTCAGTACTGCTGGGACTAAAAGAGACCACTCAGCAAGATAAGGCAGTTCACACAATCTCCAACATCAAGACACCTCAGCCGCAGCATTAAATATAGCATAACTCTGAGCGCTATCAATAGCTGAGCTGAGACAACACCCATGTTTTACAGGGCAAAGTTTGGATTCGGTTTATATTTTTACGTTGGAGATGGTGCTTATGAAACACGGAATTCCTCCAGGGAGAAAACCTAGGTAGCAACCTCCATCATGTGTATGAAGGCCCAGGCACACGCTGCTTGGCATCTGGGCGGGGGGAATTACCTGCAGAGGGTGAGACTGCAAATTGTTTCCCACGGCCTGTGATGTTACCGGTGGAGGCTGAGCAATCACCAGTCCGACTTAGCTCTGGCGGTGTTTGTAGCTCGGTATCGAAGGCAACGGAGCTCATCTGACACTGCCACCACCAGCGTTCTCTCCACACATTTCAATTCAGTTTCCCAAGTAGCACTGAAGTACCTACAAGTTTCACCAAAATACATAGCTGCGTAGAGAAGCGCGACGCTGTCGTCCTCACCCAGGAACAGCCTGCAGCATTCAGCCCTTGTTGGTGATCGTAGAGCTGATGCAGGAGAGAGAAATTCTGCACGTCCCTACCCTAGAAGAGCTTGCTCGGTGCCTGCACTTTATGAGACATGCGAGACACAAGCTGGTAGGGAGTGAGGCCTCGCAGCCCTGCTCTGGTTTTGGGGGGCTGTGGATCAGGCTGAAGGGAGATCTGCTTCTTAGTGGGCATCCAACAGCCCCCGATGGGGACATGGCTATTGGAAGCGTGAAAAACGTTAGCTCAAGGATGGGCTAGAAATGGAAGTGTGATATGACTCTGTCCAAATCCACTTCTCTCCATCTCCCATGTTCTCCCAGGTATTCAGCCTGCTATTCCCCTGAACCCCTATTTAACCTTACAGTTCTTACATACAAAAGCATCCAGAGTGATCACCTTGCCCACATCAACAGTGCCTACCTTCTACCTCTTCATGTGATACCAAGGTCATTTCTTCCCCTGACGTCAGAAGAGAAGTCAGGAACTATTCTTTCTTCTGAAAAAGTACCTACAGATACCTGCAAAACCTGTACTCGAGCTAAAGGTCAAACCTCGCACTGCCAGACCTGCGTGACGCCAGGACAAGAACAGCAAGGGATGCGACACGCGTGCCGGTGAAACTGTGCCGCGCCAAGATTAGCGCAGCCGCGACTGTAGCGCGGGAGAAAGGAGCCTTTGTAAGGCTCCCTGAAGTAGGACGAGAAGAGTGAGAAATGCTGGGGATTTGGGTTGAGGTGTTCTGATCAAGCGGTGTCTGCTGTGCTGGCAGCAGAGCTCTTCGCTGAGACGGTAGATGCTGCTCCAAGAAAAATGCTGCTTTTCTCAGGTGACAGGGGAAAACTTGTTCCTGCCTCCCCCCCATTTAATACAAACATGCCAAACATGTGCAGACCAGCCATGTTTATTTAAAAAAACCAAACAAAAACCCAAGAAACAGCAACCCAACAGATCCTGGTGAAACAGGAGTAATTGCAAAGAGATCAGAAACTCCTTGGCCAAGACAGGTATCTCATTAATGAGGCCTAGCCACAGTATTTGCAACCTCATTTTCCCCTTCCCGCTCCAAGACAGCTCAACATTTAATGATTTCTTATCTAAAACACTCATTACTGTCCCACTACATGCTGCTGGGGAGTGTGGGGAATGACATACTTAGCCTTTGCATCAAAGATGTTATGCTGACAGTGCAGTTTTGACTGTCAGCCAGAGATGTTTGGTTTTCCTGGCGAATCTTTTTTTAAACACACTTCAAACAACCTCCTTTCATTTTCCCCAACAAATTTCAGACATCAGCACACCCCCTGCTTTCCACCCTCCCTCATGCTGCTTACCTTGCTGCAGAATGCACCAAGGCCTGCAAAATCGTACCATGGGGATTTTTATTTAAGACTTAGAATAAATTATTCCTATGTGATGCCAATTTGTACCTGATAATAACCTTGACCTAAGTACTGGACAATCACCACCCTGAAGAATACCTTCCAGGCACAAGGGGGCTGTAAACTCACCCAGTTGTGCTGTATAGGTAGGCAAATAGCTGAAGTATTTGCTCTCAGATGCAAACTTTGCTCCCTGCTGCCCTGTCGCGATTGAAACTTACAAAAACGATCAATGAAATGACAATAACTGCAATTGTGGATTGTTTCAGGCCAAACAAAAGCGGCAGCACAGCAACCACTGCCCAGCGGGTACAGCAGGTACACACTGAGGAGGGACAAAATGGCTGCCGGAGGGCGGGGTGGGGCGCTTCGCTCCGCCCCGGTGCGGTGCTACAGGGCTCCGCCCCGCGTCAATCAGGGCACGGGCTCGTCCGCCGAGTGCGATTGGTTTAGGCTCCGGAAGTGCCGTGAAGTCGGGAAGCGCGTGGTGGGGTTCCGCGTGCGGCAGGTGGGTGAGGTAGCGGCTGCGGCCCCGCCGGGCCGGGCGGGCTCACCCGGTCCCAGCCTGCCCGCCGGGCCCCTCCGAGCTCCCAGCTGCCCAGCGGCGCGGATGTCGGTGCGCTACCCCCGCTCCTCTGCCCCCTGCAAATGCTTGACTACCCCCCACCCGACAGCGGTTGCGTGGCCGCCTTCAACCTCCACACCCCCCCCCCCCGCCCCAACGGCCGTTGCGTGTCGTCGTCCTCCCCCTAACCCCCCTTTTTGGGGGGGATAGCCAGGGTGCTGCCTCACTAAGCTCCGTGCAAGGCATTGGGGTGGTTTCCCTGGCCCACTCCGCAGCAGTTGTCGGGGGTCTTTAGTTGCCCCTGCAGTGCTCCGGTTCCTGAGGCTGTTGGTGTCTTCTCTCTCTCCTCAGATGCGCTCCCTGCCACCATGTTTGTCCTGGTAGAGATGACTGACACTGTAAGAATTCCTCCCTGGCAGTTTGAAAGGAAACTGAATGAATCTATTGCTGAAGAGCTAAACAAGAAATTGGCCAATAAGGTAAAGTGGGGGTCATGTATAGGTCGATGCAGGCATCCTGACATCCCTGAGCATTTCTTCCTTTTATTCCTAATGGGGTGTGCGGGTAAGGTATCAGAATAGTTTAGATGTGAAGGCCATCCCCAGCGACTGCAATATCAGAGACTGAAAACAAAAGAGACAGCCGTGTATCACCTCAAAGCGGACATTTTTTTCTAATGGCTAATGCTGTAATGGGAAGATGCTGAGATGGGCAGAGAAGCATGGAAGAGAAGTGAGAGTAACTGCTGGTTTGTGTAGAGTAGCAGTCTGAAATGCAGTCTTAAAAGCGGATGCAAACCAATCTATCCAGTGGGAGAGTTTTAAAAAAGACAATGTAAATAAATGTAGAACAGTAATACTGGAAGAGAAATGAAGGTGATAATAGCTGACTTGGTCAGTGCTTAGTACTTGAAATACAGTGTGGCAGTAAGAAGTTGTTCTTTGGTGCAGGACATAAAAAAGTGTTATGGCATAAGCCAGGGCGTCACAGTTTCCCTGTGCAGCCCCTGGGACTGCAATTAGCACACAGCTTTCAGTGTGACGCAGGTGCAAAACTCAAAATGCAGCTTGTGAACATGAAAGGAGCTCAAAAGAGCAACCTGAAGTGATTGAGGGTTGTGAACAGCAGATTGTACCGACACGATATGAAGAGGAAAACTTCCCTCATCCACTGATGACTAGTAGGTCCCTCCAATTTTGTAGGCTGTGAAGCCATCTAGGAAGTGGCGGAGAAACCAAGAGTTCTCCTCATCTCTGCCCAGAGCTAATGTGATTTAAGACAAAGGCAAGCCTAGAGGCTTCTGAGAGCATAACTAGCAAAAAAGTATGTTTAGCCTTTGGACAAGCTATGGGGCTGGTGAATGATGTCTGTGGGCAAGTATTTACTGTCTTGGCAGGTCAAGTTCTCTCACTGCTGACAGTTACTCCAAGGGTTTCTGTTCGTAGCGGTGCTCTTTGCAGTGCCAATGAAAACACATCCTCCCGTAACACTTGAAAAAGTTAGGGGTTCCCCTACAATGTGATGTGGTTAAGGCTGGGGCTTTTGAAGGGAGTGTACCAAAACAGCCTCCCTCCCATCTTGCCTTCTTTTGAAAAGGTGTGCACAAGGTATAAATTTGATGGTTTGTTTTATTTTTTTTTTTAACTTGGTAAGTTGCTTGATGTATTGCTTTTTAATTTTTTTTTGAGCAGGTTGTATACAATGTCGGCCTCTGCATCTGTCTGTATGATATCACAAAGCTGGAAGATTCATACATATTCCCTGGAGATGGTGCATCACATACCAAAGGTACATTCTTGTCCTCAGTTACATAGTTTCACAGAAGGTTA
Organism: Balearica regulorum gibbericeps; assembly: GCF_011004875.1. NCBI lineage: Eukaryota > Metazoa > Chordata > Aves > Gruiformes > Gruidae > Balearica > Balearica regulorum. Next base: position 55,839,608 of record NC_046184.1, read on the forward strand.
GTGATGTGGAAATGTAAACTGAGCTCAATTGTTAGGGAAAGTAAATTCAAAGGAACTTAGTGAAGCTCATAGCCTTAACTCTGTTCCTGTTAGGAGGGCAAGAGAAACATGGCAAAAGTCTCTTTCCTTTGCATTTTTTGGGTACAAATATAGCTTTAAATAGTCCTGTCCTCTTTCTCCAGCGGTCCATCTCTGTTCTACAATTAAAGCCATAAGTTTGGGATAAGTAAGGGGTTAATTTAATTTACAATAATTGGAAATCTGCACATAGAAAATAAGTTGTGCTAATCATTTTGCATTTGTGTAGTATTTTTTTCTTTTTGAAGCTTATTTAGCTAGAATGTTGAAACATGTTTCTAAATATAACGTTCGCACAGCATTTGATGCTGTTTTCCTAGCTGGAAGTTTTGCTACATTTTTGTTTGAGACTTAGACAGATCTGGTTCAGCATAAGTTTGTAGTGACTTTTTTTTTTTTAAATAAGAAATGACTAATTTCTTTACTTTGATTTTTGGCAAATTTGTCTAAGTAAAAACTGGAAGGAAACACATAAAAGCAAATTTCATGTGTTTTTTAAGTTAAAATAAGTTTCTTTAAATAAGCTGCAAAGAGCTTCATTTTTCTACCTTCCGTTTTCAATGTGGAAACGTAACTCTAGCAAAAGAAACGTTTCCCATTAGAAGGGAACTGGACTTAACTATACGTGGCTCCCCTTGTCTAAATTTTAACTCCAATAGAACTTGCTCCCTGCAAATAAAAGCTTTTCTAATACTGAAGGAGGATGGTAGGCTTTCCTGCTTGCTTTAATCTCCATTCAGCTTCTTAACTTTGAATTATTCCTTGAACTGAAACAAGAGAATCTCTTCTCTCTGAGCTTGGAAAAAAGTCTCCTGCTTTCAGAATCTGGGGTAGCACTTTGATAAATCCTGCTCTGTCTGGTAATAACTCAACTCTGTCTCTAATGTACTGTCTGTTGTTACGTAAAAGAGGAGCACTGAGTATGGATGGACAGCTGAAATGATGTTAAATTGCTCATAAGCATTGTTTGGCTTTCTTATAAATTAAAAATGCTTGGTTAGAAACATCATTTGATTTAACCTGGATGAAAAATACAGTTATGTTAGAGAATCTTATTTACTCTGATAATAATTTATATCAGATATTCCACTTAAAGAAAATACAGCATTGCTGACAAAGATATAAGGAGCACAAGTATTATGGGAAAGTATCATTTCAACTGGTATTCTCGGCCTTGAAGTGTTGTGCAGGAATGCTCACACCAAAGCAGAGGCCTTGCTCCACGGTCTTCATCTTACGGTTTCATTCTGTCAACTTAAACTCTTGAATGCTTGAAGAGCAGAGAACAGGAGGCTGGTGATCAACCACTGTCATAGTTCTCATTCCTAACTGTTTTGTATGAATTCTTATTCCCATTTTTCTATCTAACCAGTGCCTCTAAGGAAATTGTAAAAGAATCTGGGTAAGCATTTTAGAGGGCACATAGGATGTGGGATTTTGTTTTAATGGCTGCCACCCTGTGGAAAAAGTATAGTTCACTAACATGGACATAATATTAATGATCTGTTTTCTTCTAAGTGCATTTCCGCTACGTGGTCTTCCATCCCTTCCTGGATGAGATTTTGATTGGGCAAATTAAAAGCTGCAGCCAGGATGGTGTTCATGGTAAGCCACAACTTCTAACGCTGGGGACGCGAGAGCTGCAGAGCTCTTGGGTCTCTTGAGATACTGTTTTCATACCTGATTTCAGGTTGTATGGTGCTGTCTGTAGGCTGCTTAAAGACTATTACTGGCCTCTGGTGCTGCTCTGGTCTGAGGATGGTTGGTAGTTCTGGCCTGGCAGCTTCCCCTGCCCTTGATGATTTTGTCTGCACTCCCCTTTCCTTTTGTAATTCATGTGCATGCCCAGGAAGAACAGGCAAGCCCATCTGGAGCGTAGACTGGGTTCGTTTTCTCGCTTCAGTTAACAGAACTTGCTTTTTTTTTTTTTTAAAAGCGGTAGTATCAGCTTCTGTTGGTCTGACATATCTTTCCTATAGTTCTGTGCAAATTCAGGATCGTTTCCTGTACCTGAAAATATGGCAGGGAAATGTCTTTGTGAGCAGAAAGTGCTGTTAGATTCATGCAATACATAATTGATGAGTTGCTTTCCTTTCTTGTAGGAGCCTTCCATGCAAGCGAGCTGCTCTGCTCAGTTGTTAAGTTAGGACAATAAGATTATCTTGGCTGCGTTTATTGCTGAATTTGAGTGTGTTCGCTCTGATAAAATTCAACATTGTGAAATCTCAAGGGGGGGTGGGGGCTGTTCTAACTTTATATTGGTCTTTATTTAACATGTTACATCTGCGATTTCTAAGCTCTTTGCTGTCACAGACCTCTATAGCATCTGACTCATTTCTTGGAACGCTTTCACTTCCAGTCCTGCTCCAAATGGCCTTTTCCTTTCCTAGCTGACATGAAGACTGTGCCCTCTGTTGCTGTGTGTACTTTCAGCAGGGTGGTTGCTTTGCTGCCAACTGAAATCGAGCGTTGTGGCTCAAAGAATAATTCCTGCATGATCTCAGATGTCCTTCCTGAAAGAGGAAGAAGAAGGAGTCTAGAAATGCATTTTAGGAATCACTGTGGTACATCATTTGCGAAGAAGCATTTCAGTCTTAATCAAATTCTTTTCTCCGCAGTTTCTATTGGATTCTTTGATGATATTGTCATCCCACCAGAATCCCTGCAGCAGCCAGCTAAATTGTATCCTTTTGATCACCTTTGATAACTTTACTACTTCATTTCAAAAGATTGTGCAGTGCTGGCCCAACAGGCATTCACTACTGCAACAATGAAGGTGCTCAGTGGCAGAAGCTAAGCCGTTGTGTCAGGCAAGTCCCGCAGACTGTTATCACAGCTAGACAGGCCTCGCGCTTATTTAGGTTTTGCAGGACCATTGTGCCCGCTGATAGAAATGAATGGCAGTGTCCCCTGAACAACCGCGTTGTAATCCCTGCCTCTAGTCTTGGCCGCTGCTGGAGACAGAAGGGAAGTTTTACCACATCATGTAATGTCTAGATGCATGCTGTGTCTAATATACTTAGTCGTGGTAGGTGAGGTCGTCTTGAGTTTGAGGGGGTTTGCTTGTTTGTTTTTTTTTTCAGGGATGGGGTAACCCCAACTCTGCCCAGCAACATACGCCTTAAACCAGGAAAATGAGAAACGGTGGAGGTCCTGGGCTGCACGGATGATGACCTAGGACAGTGCTCTCTGGCTTGAGAAATAATTGTGAAAAGGTTTGAATTGAGTCTATTCTCAAACCGGTCAGAAAGCGATGTGTCAGGCAGAATACTTAGTGATTGTTTCCACCCTTAACCCTTGGCGTGGCCAGTGATGAAGCAGAGCAGGTGTGGGTGTGGGAATATGAGACAGAAGAAGGGGCCCATGACCTTTACATGGACATTGGGGAGGAGATCCGCTTCCGAGTCGTGGATGAAACATTTGTCGATACATCACCGACAGGTCCGAGCTCTGCAGAGGCTTCCACTTCAAACACCACAGAAGAAGTTCAGAAGAAAGAGGCACCCTATACTCTTGTGGTAACTATATGCATAACTCATAGAGCTTTGCAAACTTTGTGGTTTATTCTATGTCTAAAATAGCATCCCTTTCCCAAGGAACTGATTGCTTTAAGCTGACTGTGAAGCAAAGAGAGTCACAAAATGAAAGGAGTGGAAAAGGGGAGAAACGAGATTGTTCTCGTGGTTGCTCTGTTTGCTGTTTGTTTTCGTTGGAACACCTTGTGGTTGTTGGTGGAGTTCCTCCCGGGAGGCTGATTTAAAGCAGACTGTGGATGCAGGGTCTGCAGGTAGAGTAAGCACGCAGGGAGCACCGAGCTGGGAGAACCATATCCAGGTTGACACAGCAGGAAAACAGTCTTTCCTGTGCAGTGTTTTGGTGTAAGAGCCACCTGAGTTCAATGCAAGAGAAAGATGGATCTAAACCAAGGACAGCTGTGTCTTCTCATGGCTGGAGTATGTTGGGGCAGTCAGGAGGGGGAATGGGCAACTAGATTTTCAAGTGTTGAACGTTTGGTGTAGTATTGACAAGGTTTAAAGGAAGCTGGGCAAATGCTGGGCAGGCTCTGGTAGGAAAAAAAAGTGATTCTTGGGGGCGAGATTTTATGGGTTTATGCATTTACTCCTGTATTCTTTATGCCGTTTACAGTTGAGTGCTCTCCTCTTCTCTCTGTGAACAGGGATCAATAAGCGAACCAGGCCTGGGCCTCCTGTCGTGGTGGACAAACAGTTAGCTGCAATCAGAGCCTGCTCTGCAGAAAGTCTTTCCAGTGGATGTTTGGGGGGATTAAGGGATCCTGCTGGTGCTCATAGCTCCTCTGAAGCTGAATAAGAAATTAGACCTGCCATTCTCTGTTTCCCCTTCAGCTTCCAATCTGCCAGATCGAGACAGTCGCTTTCAAGAAATGTCTTCACTGATCTGTAGAAGTGAATTTACAAAGCCTTGAGCGCAGCAGCAACAAACTCAGCTGGAGCTTTGGTCTCCTGCCCTGGAGAGAAAACCAGGGAGGTCTTTACTTGCCTGAATTAAGAAGGGAGTTGACTTCAGCAAGTGAAAAGCGGGAGAGAATGCCTGTCAGGAAGTATTGCTTCCTTGGGCTGAGAGCTTGATCTCAAGAGGGGTAGAAACCTGCCCTTCTTTTGACAGGAAACAGAGAAGAAACAGCAAGAGACTGGAGTTAATAGAGGTGCGGTACTCTGGGGACCTGGAAAATGCTGCTGCTGGAAGGGCGGGGGAGGTGGTGGTAACCTCCTGCTAAGAATGGGCACTTAACCCATGGATGAATCAGCCATAGAGAACTGGAGTGACAGCACTTCACCCAGAAGTACCTTAGGCTCTGTGAAGATGACCACTGTGGAAGGCTATAGGCTGCTTATTGTGCTGAATGGAAATACTTTATTGGGTGGGCTGTTATTTACGTAGAATGAGCTAAACTTTGCAGGAACTCGACTGAATATACATAATTATGAACTGAAACAGACCAAGGCTGCTTTGAGTAAGTTAAATGCTTGTTTGTGGGGGTGTGTTAATACCAGAAATGGCATAAATAGTAAAAACCACACAGCCTGCCTTCCTGTACAATTTGTGGGGAAACTATTAGCTTCCTGCCTAGCAGGAAGAAAAAAGTTGCCTCCTGCAGTTTAGCTACTTGGATTTCAAGGGAGAGAGTGTTGAGACCAACGCTTTGCTCTGCTCTAACAGCCAATAACAAACAATTGCTATCACCCTCCCTGACAGCAGTAAAAGCAAAAGGGGGAACAAAACAGTGAGTAAAATCTATGCAGGGCCCATTGCCAAGAGAGTGATGTTGCACACATAATTACAAAGCCAGCCACGTTTGGCAGGAAGGGGCTGTAATTCCCTGGGATAGCGGATCTGCTTAACCTCCAACTGTGAAAACAAAGCCTGAGTCACCAGTGCCCTCCCTGCAGTGTCGTTAGAACCCCTTAATTCTGAACTGTTATTCCTGGTGCGTTGCCCTAATTAAAAGGGAGCCTAGAATTCTTTAGATTCACATAGTAACTGAGGTCCATCTGCTCAGACAATAAGCTTACTGAATGCCATCTACAGAGCATTAGTGCTCAGACAGGCAATCATCTGGGCATGCTGGAAACAAAACTGTTTGTTGTGGAACACCCCGTTTGTATAGGTGGAAGTTCAGGTGAAGGGAGTTCAAGCCTCAACAGCCAGAGGCTCCCACGCTGACTGTTCTGGGGTAAGTGCCTGCGGTGGAGGGAAGCCGCCCAGGTACCTCCAGGTTGTTGTGCTCAGTTCCCATTGCACAGGGTCAGAGCTCCCAGGAGTGTAGCAAGGTGGTAGCTGCATAGCTTTATGTGGTGATCTAAGGAATCCTCGCTAGTTTGTCATTGCTGCAGTAGTGTCACTGTTGCCCTGGACAGGAATGTAGTAGGGAAGGTGATGATAGTCGTGAGTGGAGCCTGCAGCAGTTAATGTCAAGGGATAAACAGTGCAAGACAGCTGTGAGGGCTCTTTTTTTACCCTGTGTTTGTGGTGCAGCAATGATTTCCAGAATAAGAACCGGGCAGGTACCATCTCCTATCTCCAAGTTGTTTTTTTCCACCCTCCCAGTGACAGGGGAAGCAGGGGCTGAAGAGCAGCATTATGAATATAACAACATGAGGCAGAAGAGATGGTCACATTCTTTATTTTCATTTTATCTCTTTAGCCATCAGTAAAGTGAATGGGCAGAAAACAACCAACTGAGCAGACAAATCCACCTTAGCTGGTTATTTCCAAATATAAATAACTGTGGGATGACTGAAATTGAGCCAAAATAGAAAAAGGGAGCTGGGTAATTTAAAAGACAAAAGTAAGCCTAGCTGCACTCCCTTTTCATAGTGTCAGTGAAGAGGAAGTACCATAACAAAAAGGAAGCTATGGTTACATTTGATCAGACATTTATTCCAACAGTAGGCATGGAATTGCACTTTTTCATGAAAATGCCAAAGCTGAAACGAGTCCAGTGCACTGGGGCCATTGTGCGCACTTAGCTTGATTTCTGCTGCAGCTCCTTCATTCTGTTCAGGGCACTGCCAGCTTGAAACCACTCTATCTGTGACTCGTTGAAGGTGTGGTTCAGCATGATTGTTTCTTGGCTCCCATTGGGATGCTTGATGATGCACTTCAGAGGCTGAAGGAAGAAGACAGTTTTTATTTCCCCCCTCTTCTCTCAAGGGAGCGAGTTAACTGAAGCTTCTCCCAGGAAAATTCCTACGTGTTTTTAAAGGGTTGAAAATTTCTTTGCTGTGAGGGTGATGAGGCACTAGAACAAGTTGCCCAGAACAGTTGTGGGTGCCCCCTCCCTGGAAGTGTTCAAGGCCAGGTTGGATGGGGCTTGGGGCAACGTGGTCTAGTGGAGGGTGTCCCTGCCCATGGCAGGGGGGTTGGAACTAGGTGATCTTTAAGGTCCCTTCCAACCCAAACCATTCTGTGATTCTAAAATGAAAAATTATAGCTGGGGGGGGGGTCTTAACACAGAAGTGTGATTGCAGTTCCTTCTAGGGAACACTTGTGCTTAAGGCAACAAGGCCAGGAATTCAGAATACTGTACAAGGGTTTCTTGTAACCATTCAGAATAACACGATCCAATTCTGACTTGCTCTCTAGCCCCCCCCCCCCCCCCCCCCAGACCACTGCTGCAAAGATCTCACCTGGCTGTCAGGCTGCACTGCCCACAGGTGCCCCGAGCACACAGCACGACACTGTTCCCGGTCAGTGGCACATCCCTGCCCGCCAAGTGCAATGATGAGGCACCCAATTACCTTTCCAGGTGCGAAGTCTGCCAGCCCTACAATGCTTAGCTTGTCCACAGGATGAATCTTGTTGTAATCTGCTGGATCAGCAAAAGTAAGAGGCAGTAGACCTTGCTTCTTCAGATTGGTTTCTGCAGAGAACAAACCACCAAGCACACTTGTAACAACACACTGCAGGGGATCAGGATTACCTTCTGGCTGCTCAGTGCATCTCAGAGTGGTATGCCAGCAACAATTACTATCTTTGTAGCAAAATGAGCATATCTGCTGTTTGTGGCATATCTAACTAGGTATGTACACCAGGATTCCTGACAGGAGAGACCGTAGGATCTGTCAGCAGATAGGGTTCATGCCCATGGGGCAAGGCGAACACCGCTTCCACCCAGACCAAATACATCCTGTTTACAGACATCACAGGGGAAGTGCGACTCACCGTGGATCCTGGCAAAGCTCTTGGTGATGATGACCCTGCCCCCCAAGTGACGTGGCTCCAATGCTGCGTGCTCCCTGCTTGATCCCTCACCATAGTTTTCATCTCCAATAACTGCCCATTTGACGCCCATTTTCTGTGACAAAAGAAACAGATGTACATTCCTGCCGTCACTCAAGTGAGGAATTAACAATAAATATCCACCCACGCAATCTGATTTCAGCGCTACACTACTGACATTGCTGTGCTGTGACACTTCCTCCCAGAAGGCTCCCTTTGGTTCTGAGGAAGGACGGAAATAAAGGAATTAAGTGCTTCACAGCAGTTAGGCACTGCCAGCCTTCACTAATGAGTGCTAGGGAAGATTGACCTTGGGACCCAGAGCAAATTGTCACCACCTTTCCTTCCATGGTCCTGTGCCAGAGCGGTGCTCACACCAGCCACAATCCCTGTTCTACTTCTGGAAGTGATACGAAAAACTAAATTCTCTCTACTGGAAGAACCAATCCGAGAGCATTGCCAAGCTGTCCAGAGGGCAAAAGAACATTTCTTGATGTTCTCAGCCAAGTTTTAAAGAATGAAGGGGACAAGATTAGAATTTATTTAAACATTAGGCTAGTCACTGGTGAAACACTGCAGGAGGCGAGATTTAGTTGCATTCTGATGACACCCATGCCTTGTAAGGTGTGCAGTGCCTAAAGGAATTCTTCCCCTTTCATCTACGATTTCTCGTCCCCCTCTGGGTCACAAGATCCTCCTCCCTCCTTCCATGTAGCAGGTCGGGAGAGAATCTCCTCCAGAAACTGCCATCATAAGAGTAGGTAAGTCCCAAGAAAAAGCCTCAACGCTGAGCAAATTCACAGCTGCTGTTACTTGAGAGCAGGAGGGTGAGATCCTCAGTCTTGGCACAGACTGCCCAAAGCATAAACACCCTCTTAAAATAGATGCGTCAGGGGAAAGTCTCACCTTGTAGTAACGGGCTGTGTCTGGGACTGGCCCAAACTCCTGGGTTAATGCATTCCTCACAGAGTTGGCTTTGCCATTTTCAATGTTGATGGCGCCAATGAGCAGGTTGTTGGAGATGTTGTCCAGATGGCCACGGAATTTGAGCCACGGGCCGGCTGCAGAAATATGGTCAGTGGTGCATTTCCCTTTTACCTAAAGGGTAGTAGAAAAGAGGTATGTCTTAGGATGGATCAGTGACTTGACCCTTCCTCAACACTTTTTATTCTGAAGGATCCCCACATCTCTTTTTAAGGGCACAAACCCAAGAGAATTGCATCTGTTACAGAATCAAGATACTCCAAGGCAGAACACAATGGTCATTCTGCATGTGTTGGGTAGGAAGAACATCCCTGTTCCAAAGGGTAAATTACAAAAATGAGCTTAGCCATGACATCTCCTGCCGTGTCCTCGCTTCCCTCAGCAACAGGTTCTTCAGGTACAAAAAGCAATTAAGCCCTTCCTGCTACAGCTCAGCCTCCCTGCTGGGGGAGTTCAGCAAGATGCTAAGTGTTTCCTCTTAAGTTTTCAATCTGCACATAAACCACCTCAGCTTATAGAACAGAATTCCCAACCAGAGATAATGGCCTTCCAACTGGCAAGTCCCAAAGTGCTTGCAAAGGAATTGCCTGTGACAAAAACTCTTGCACGGCTCACTGTGGCCCTTGTGAGTACCTGCAACTCTCTGCTGCTGAGAATCAGCGATGTTCCTGAACGTCAGTTCCTAAGGGACTGCATTTCAGAACGCATCACTGTATTAACTGATGTTTTCATCCTGTTAACTCACCCCAGGCAGTGAGGAGAAACCCAGGTCTTCATTAAGAGACTGAAATGCAATGTTAACTATTGTGAAGTAATTTCTCTTTCTATAAAATAGGAAGAGAACACACATACTGATGGATGAGAAGTTCCTAACAACCTCATTTCAGACAAAATGCATCTTAGAACACTCAGGTATTAAGAGATGCTAATTAAAGAACCTTTCTGCTGCAGGTTAGAACTGGGACAAATTCTGCAGACTGCACGGTATGGGCAAGATCGTATTACATGGTATAACAAGCTTCATTTTTCATAGTTTTAGCTAACCACTAGCCCAAAGGAGAACAGTCTCTTAGTTATAATAGAAAGAAGAATCAGAAGGAAACACCTGGAAGGAAGGAAGACCCTTGCTTCACTTCCCATAACAACATGGTTGTAGGGGAGTGAATCACAGATAGCTCAAAGGCACATCCAAAGCTTCTAGCAACTGATGTGCAAACCCTTGTTCGAGCAGTCCTGTCATAGCCAGCGTTCTGTCACTTCGCTCCTGACCTTGATGAGAATCAGCATGTCTTCTAGATCCTTGCCATCCCACTTATCGAAAGGCTCTAGAAGCTGGAGACGCTGGCTGGTGGGGCTCACGTCCACATGCTGCCCACTGCCATCCTTGGGAGGGTACTGATAGGTGTCCTGGCCTGGGTCAAACTCCTTCCAAAGGAGAAAGGAAAATCATCAGCCTTGGCCATCCCCAATGGCACACGAAGAGAACAAGCCGATACAGGCAACTGCCCCCCGTTCTAGCTGTAATACTAAGGAAGAGGTCAGTGCATGAAAGTTCCCTCTCTACACATAAAACATTACTAGTCACAGGCCTTCCCTCCCTCCATCTCCAGACTGAGCAGTTACCAGCTTGGGCAGCTCATCTGCATCAGGTGCTTCTAGTTTAAACTTCTTCCCATCTGCTCCAGTCAGGTAATCTGTCTCAGGGTTAAATTTTAGAGTGCCAGCAATGGACAGGGCTGTGACAATCTGAAGGAAAAAAAAAGAAAAAAAAAGACAAGTTTAAAGGCATATTCTTCCCCCCATCTCATTTGAAAGTCCTACACCTAACAGTCTCAGCCAGCAGCCAAGCTACAAACCAAGCTACACTGCGGCTCTTCTGCAGGCAGAGGAATTAGCTCTCAAGACACCCTGAACTGTTCCCACAGCGTCCCTCTGTCTCTTACCTCCGGAGAGGTCACAAACGCATGAGTCTCCGGATTGGCATCATTACGACCTGTGAAATTCCGGTTGTAGGACGTAACTATTGTGTTTTTCTCTCCTTTCTTGATGTCCTTCCTGTGAAAGAAACAAACACGCTTATCAAATCCAAAGGGAATGTTACTTTTAGATGTCTCACTGCTAAAATCCCCCAGCTTAGTTTTGGCAGCAATCACTATCTTTTGGAAACATGAATCGGTGCCTGGATGTGTTTTCCTCCCTTAAGCACAGACACAAAATGAAGTCAGACACTGATTCCTGAAGTAGTTTTCACCGCCCATGTCATGCACTGTCAAACTGTCTGAACAATAATCAACTAAGTGCATTGCCTTTGGACATCCCACCATTAGCAATGGCAAAGCCACATGAGAGTACATCTCCCATCCCTTCTACTAGAAATTTTCCTCCCTGCCACTCCAGTGATTGAAATTGCACCAATTCACTTTTCCTATTTTAAAAGGACCATACAAACTCCAGTCCACCCTCTCACAGGTAACAAATCTCTCTCCCCATTTTTTGCCTACTATAAGCAGCCTACAGGTGTGGCCACACTTGTGGCCATTCTGCAGCTTCACTCATTTAAAGGCTCAAATGAAATCTGCAGTCTCACTTCTCCTCCTCCAGTGCATCTCAGACAGCTATGGGCTTTTAAGCACGTATTTTTTAATTCCCAGTGTGTTATTTTTACAATCAAATTTGGCTTCACAGAGCACTTTAGGAGCTAAAAGATACAAAGCTAGAGTGAGGTCCATCTTTCACTTTACCTGTCCCACTGGCCAATGCATGGCCCACAAGCGTTGGCAAGAACCAGCCCTCCAACGTCTCGCAGGATTTGTGCCTGGGGGCAGAGAACAACTTTGTTACTAGTAGAAAGTCTGGAATAAGTTTCTAGGGGTGCTCTTTCAGGGGAAGAGGACACCTGCCTTCTAATAGAAAGCACCAAGCCTTTGAAAATTCCCCTCCTTGTTTCACTTACAAGTTTTCAGTCACTTTTATAAATACATGGGGTTTGATCCCAGTAAAGCTGTAAGTTAACACTGGGGAAAAGCATGGGATGACTTGCCATGGTGTTCTCATTCTCTACCTACTTCAGATTGAGCAGTCCAGCTACTTACAGATATTTGACTGAACGGCAGTGTCTGCTCTGATTAATATCCCACACACCTCCTGTCCGTGTAAGGAGAGAACTGGTGACAGTGCAGGCAAGCGTGTGTGCCTGCTCAGTCCATTCAGCAGAGGATTCAACTGAGAGGGCAGCCATTAAGGAAAGATATGACCGTGGACTTGGTTGGAGGAGGCATTAAGCATTAGCTGGACATAGCCACTGGTAAAAAGTCCTCATGCTGTGACAGTATCTAACATTTACTAAATATTAGAACTAATTAAAACATCATTTTCTGCACAGAAAAGGGGAGAAAGGTGACGGTTCCTCTAAAGAAACACTCCTTTTAAATCAAATATGAGTTTTGCCATAATTTAGTCTAAAATGGGAACCACCTTCCTACAAAGGGCTTGCTCACATCCTAAACTCTTCTTGAAGGAGAAAATCCACCTGGATTGCAAGTGGGTACTAGCCCTTTGTCAGCCATGGCCTTCCACAGAATCCCAGGAGCATGAGGCAACCTTTGCTATGCATACTGCTATCTCCTCCAGGCCTTGGTTCCTGACAGCAGTCTCAGCTCTGTCCAGTTCCAATCCTGTTATATGCCCAGGCAGTAAAGGTATCAGATCAAAATACTGTCAAGGTGATGGCAGGACCCACGGGCATAGTAACACAAGGCTGATTACTACAACAGTAATTGCACCTCTAGTGATAAGTGAAGACAAAGTTTAAGAGGTTTCCTTTAGTTACCTCCAGACTCCCAAGGTAACTCTGGAAGAGAGTTTAACGTTTACTGTTTGGAAATGTACAGAGCAGCCATACTCACATAACCATCTCTTTCAATAGTGGCACGGATCTGCTCTGAGCCTGGTGTGATTGTGAACTTGGATTTGCACTTCAGTCCATGTGCTAGGGCCTGTTTTGCCACTGCTGCAGAGCGTCCCATGTCCTCGTAGCTGGAGTTGGTGCAGCTGCCAATCAAGCCTGTGGTGTTTGACAGAAACAAGGAGGTGGTTACTGCAGCCCTGGTTCTAGGAAGCTTCTCCCTGACCCATCTCTCAGCAGAAAAAACAAGGGACGACCACCTTTTCTGCTGACAAGGAATCTGAAAGAGTTTCAGGTACTAACACTGCCAAGCCTCCCAGCAATATACTGCGGTCACAAGCAATCCCTTGTCCAGCTCTGGAGGTTGCACAGTCAGAACACACCACCTGGTCACTAGTCTGGTGGTTGTTTTACAAGATCCGAGTGTCACCTACTTGCACTTTGATTAAGCAAATTACTACAGAGAGGTATTGTTCCACAAAGACAGAAAAGGCTTCAAATCAAGATGGCAAGAAATGGAGGAAATCATGAAAAGAAAGCATCCTTTGTTACATGTATGAAGACCACATGAGGACATACTGCACAGTCCTAACAGCATTCTGGTGCTAACCAGCAAAAAATAAATCCTCTTTCAGTTTCAGCTGCTCTTGATCTTATTTGTAACACTATCGAATACTACATTTCCCACCTGGGATGGGGCCTTTACAATGTATTTGCATTCTTTTAATTTCCCCAGTGAGCAACACTTGAGAAGCCAGCTGACAGGTTACCATCTCACAAGCAAGTATATAAATATCCAAGTGTGCTCTTTAGGACAGCAAGTACTAACTTTACGATGTCCCAAGAACTCAACAGCCAACTGCTGGGAGGACTAACAATCGTGCTCCTGACAGATCTTTGCAACAGACAAATCCATGCAACAGGCTTTTAACAAAGGTGCTCTTCAACAGGTAACATTCCTGTCAACCCAGTCATTCAAAACTTTCCAAGAAGGAAAAAAAACCAAACCCAAACAAAAACTTGTCTGTCTCTTGAGATTAAAATCCCTCCAACTATCCCAGATCTCATCCCACACACCTGGCCCAGGTGGTCACTACTCTTCCCAGCAAATTCATATGGCCATGAAGAGATGGCACTGCAGCAAAGTCAAAGGACCTGCAGCAGTAATTAAAGGATTGGATCCCAAGCTATGTGACCAACCACTTATCCCAAGACAGCAACATTTATGCCACAAGGATGAAGGCAGAGGAAAGAGCAAATGCTACCCACCAACTCTGATATCAACAGGCCAGCCCTCCTTTTCTGCCACAGCACCAATATCTGACACAGGGTGCGCCAGGTCTGGTGTGAAAGGTCCATTGATATGCGGTTTCAGCTTTAAGAAACAAAGTCAGAAATTACAGTAGCCAAGAAAATCCCCAAAACACAGCAGCAAATCAATTCCTCTCATAGCTCTATCTGGAAGCTGTTTAAATAGGATTCTCCTACACGAACACCAGAGCGGGAGCTGTCAGTGAAGCAGACCCGAGTGTTTTTTGTATGTTCTAGCACAGCGCCAAGGGTGTTGCATCAAACTCCCACCTTGGTCCTCATTCACACAAAGCAGAGTCACATCACGACATCCAAGGTGGCAAGCAGGAAGGAAGCCTTACCTCACTGAGGTTGATTTCTATCACCTGGTCATACTGACAACCAGAATCCGGTACCAAGTGTTGCTGGAATTCATCCGCCAGTGCAGCTATGTCTGGAGTGAGAAAGAAGGGAGATCTGAAAAGTGCAGCAATATGAAGGAAAAAAAAAAGCTTGGAACGACTAAACACAGGGGGTCCACCATGTACTCGCTTGTACCAGATGACCTATGGGACCATGCAAGGTCAGAAGTCACATCAGACACCACTGTAGGAGGATGCTGCTTCCGAATACACCTTCACTTGAACTCACACTTCTACCCACTTCAACTCTCAAACTGTCTTACCGGCTCTCCCAGTCTTGCCCAAGTATTTCTTCATCCGTGCGTTGTAAGGAAAGACTGATGTGGTAGCTCCGATTTCAGCCCCCATGTTACAGATTGTTGCCATTCCTAGAGAAGGAGTGGGAGAAGAGGTCAGGGTCAATGAGAAAGTCCAAGTCCACCCAATTCTCCAAAAGACAGTCCATGGAAGAGACAGCAAAGTCAAGAGAGATCAGGGCATTAGCCCCTGAAACCTAATTCCACAACAGAGAGGACACACTGACTACATAATGGCTGGCTCAGTCCCTAATGTTTCTGATAGATACAGTGCCTGCGACCAGACTTTTCTGCAAGGAAGGAGCTGAAAGCTACACTGATTCTTGCAGATACTGGAAGGGATGACAAGGAACCTCATGTCTGCACTGAGCAACAAATATATTTACAGCAGTGAGCAGTGTCTCTGCTACCTGCAATGAGTGTCCTGTCCCTCCCTACTATCTCATTTATCCTTACTGGAAGAGCCAGAAATTTGTGACAAATCTAATGGGTTGAATAAAAAGCTTCCAGTGATGGAACACAGAAAAAAACAAAAAACATTTGCTCATGGCACTGGGATCACTCATACCTTTCAAGGACACAGCGATGAAGCTGTAGAAGCTACATTTAATGAGCTAGGAGCAGGTGTCACAGGTCAAGTTCCTCTGATTTCACAGAAGAAAAATCCCAAATTGCTCTCAGTTTGTAAAATCAAACACTCCACATTGTAGCCAAGCCGTGCAAATGGAGAGAAGCCTAGCTTGAAGGCAGCACTTCAGGCCAAAGGAAGGGACACTTCTCGTATTTTGGTCCTAACCAGTGTTAATACAGACAGCTGCAATCTTTGCTGGTTCAAATTCAGCACCCAAGACCCACAATTAGCTAGTGTGAGACTGCATGTTACAAACTGTTGCTTCCTGGTCTCCCCTCTGCCCTGCTTTTCTAAAAAGCTTTTTCTGTAGCAGCTGTCACACATGTACCCACTTCAACCTGTTTGTTTCCCTCTATCCACAGCCTATTTTAGGCTGAAATGAAAATGTCATCCTTTATCTCTGACATCTCCACCCTCTAAGCATACGCCAGAATACCTCCACCCTTACTCTTACCCTGACGCACCATCTTACAGGATTCTTCACGGTTATCCATTCAGCGTTCTCAAAGTCACAAGAAGATTTAATGAAGGGAGGTCACTTTTTCACCGAGAAGGAGAGCTATCTTGTTACACCACTCTCACTCACTCTCCCAGTTTGCCACGTACTAATCATCCAGTCAGGCTAAGGGAGAACGTTTAGCACTTCTTGCCTGATTCCCTTCCCAGCCTCCACAGACAACTCAACACCCAGCTCAACAACAATCCACTCCAGATAAGAGATGATGTCTTACCAGTGCAAGAGATTGAATCCACACCAGGCCCATGGTATTCAATGATGGCTCCTGTTCCACCCTTGACAGTGAGGATACCAGCCACTTTCAGGATCACATCTTTAGGAGAACTCCAGCCTGAAAGCTTGCCAGTCAGTTTTACACCAATAACCTGAGCAACATTAATGGAAAAATAAAAATTAAAATACTGACACCATTTCCTTTCATCAGCCAAAACAATTCCTCAGAATTTTTCCTAAGAATCTGGGTGGTCACAATACCAAAAAGGAGAAAATCCTGAAGAATCAGAACATGTGCACAAGGGCTGAAACCACTGACAGGGCCAACTGAAGGGAGATCAGTACTCACCTATCGCTCTTAGTCCCTGAAAAAAGTCTGGAAATGGAAACTCAAAGCTACCGATGAATCATAGACCAGCTGTTTAAGCCAGCATGTGATTACAAACAAGACTCTAATGGTATATAGTGCCTTATCTATGTAGTGCCTGAAAATCAATGTTTCTTACATATCTTATATCTCACCCTTCAGATGGAGGATTAGTATTCCTTTTGCTCCTACCTTTGGGCATTTGAGCTCCCAAGGGATTCCTGCCATGACATCTACAGCATCAGCTCCACCCACACCAATGCAGATTCCTCCCAAGCCACCTCCATTGGGGGTGTGTGAATCCGTGCCGATCAGCATAACCCCAGGGTAGGAGTAGTTCTCCAGAATGATCTGAAAATAAAAATGGATTGTTTGCTTGCTTATTTGTTGGGAAAGGAAGGGGAAGGCAAGAACAAGAATTTAGATCAGTTTGTATTTGCAGACTGCGGTAGCAAGAAAGCAATTGAATTTGGTTCGGATTGGAAATTCACTTCTGTTACAAACTCCTTGTAGAGGATGTAATGACAGAACAAAGTACCAAGTCTCAGCCCCAGGATCTTTGCTCATCCCAGGATAGCAAGAAAACTTAAAAAGCGATCTCCATTTTTTCACTGGAAGACCTCTTCCTGCCAGTTTAGGCTTTTGCTAAGGTGCCACCTTTGTTAGGGCTCAAGAACCTGTTCCTTAGTCTCCACACCCTTAATCAACTGCTGAGCAAGCCAGTTCACCTATCCAATGCTAGCGAGACCTTTCATAGTCTTTATGCTCACGCAGCAGAATACCAACAGGCTCTTCCAATCCATGCTGCCAGCCAAAACTTAATCACATAGAAGAATCCCTCACAAATACACTGAGAGGCTGCCCTTCCCTTACTGCTGCTATTGATTGCATGCAAGACTCTTCAACTACTAGCAAAGCCACAAAACAGTTCTTTAATGAAAAATTATGAGTTTTCTATAGTAGTGAACCAGTAGAGAACTCAAGCTAATGAGTTTCTCATTGCATATGCGCCATACCAACATTATGGACAGCCTTTCTGGGAAGCACACAACTCACAGCACGTGCATTACAGAACAGCTTGGACAGACCAAAGGTGGTCTGTTAGTGAGAAGACCAAGGTTTTGCCTCAAGTATTTCCACCTTTATCTGTTTGTAGCTCACATTAATATACTTGTGCAAGAAAGGTGACTTTCAAGGCCTCACTTTGTCAGAGTTGGACTCTGAAGCTATACAACACAACCAATTTTCTCCAGATGGAGAAAGTCAGCCCCAAGAAAGCTGATAACCACAGCACAGAGCTATGTTGCCACGGGACAGATGTTAGAAGTGGTTTCAGAGCACAAATGACCTGAGGTGTTCCCATGCCCTTTTGGAGAGTTCACCTGTTCCATTTCCTTTCTCTGTTGCGTCACACCAAGTTAAAGTAACCTTAGTAACTCATTTTGTAGCTAAGAAAACATAGCAGAGAGCTCTTGACTGCACCTGGTCACAAGTTCCCTGCTGACAGGATGCTTACCAGTCATCCATTCTCCTCTCCACTCCTTTTGCTTCGTGCTGCACTTCAATTTTTACTGCCTGAAACTTGAAGGAACAATGAAAAATGTCTACTATACCCACAAAGCAAATCAGCCAAGAGCAAGTTAGGGAAATTCTGCCAGAGGTGCTGGTTTTAAAAACTAAAAAGCCTCATTAAGTGCTAAGTTATCTTGGGACAGTCATATTCTTTTAAGGTGCAAGTGCTGTAACAAGAGAATCCCATACTTGGAAACTGTTTTGCATTTTATTCGATTCACATAGCAACTCATTATGTGTTGCTATTCTTGAGTACTTGAGTAAGCTGCCCTGTTTGGTGTCCTTATATACTCCCCTGGTTTTTATGGAATCAAACGCATACAAAATAACCCTAAAAAAAGTATGTTCCCAAAGCTGCTTTCCTTACCACCAAAAGCAATTCACATTAGCCCTACGTACCCAGCTTCATGGCATCACCTTACTGTCCCAATTGTACCAAGAGGAGTCAGCCCACAAGCAGTTAAGATATTTCAAGCTTCTGTGATTCACGTGGCATGCTGTTGGCACTACCTAATCACACATCAGGTTACAGTTTGACCAAAATAACCTTTAAGAAAAACCACTGTTGTCAAGATAACTGAAAGAGAGCAAGCAAGAAACCTCATCTGCCTCGAGGAAAGCAAGTTGTTTCCCTACGCTGGTGAAATTCTCTAATGGTTTGCACCTGAGCTCCCTTTTCACCATAAGGTAAAAGGGCCACTGCCATGTCCAAAGATTGCAAACACACACACGCTTTACCTGGTGAATGATTCCCGACCCAGGTTTCCAGAATCCCACTCCGTACTTGGCACCAGCCGTTGCTAGAAAGTTGTACACCTCCTGGTTTATGTCCTATTCACACAGGGAAACGCATAGTATTAGTAACACGTTGTGTTCTTCCATACATCAAGAGCTCCTTCAAACACATTCCCTTCCCTCCCATGCCTGTCTGTAGTTTGCTCCACAGTTTTGTGGCAGCTAGATGGAGGTGCACGTCACTCTTAAAACCAAGAGGGATCAAGACTGTTTGCCAGTCAGTTGTAACAGGTCATTTAATTTCATCCAACTTGAAGCTCTACTAAAGCACCTTTTTTAGTTTCCAATTCCAAACAGCACAAGGGAAGTAGCACAATTAAAGGAAAACCCTGCCAATAAGGCATTTAAAAATGCTCTGTTCATTTCTTGTATTCTCGGGGGGGGGGGTGGGGGGTGGGGGGGGGGGGGGGGGGGTGGGGGTGTGGTTGGGTGTTTGTTCTAACCTGTTTCCCCCTCTTCTTCTAGCCCCTCCTTCCTTCTCTACCAGCTGTTCCTTTTGCTTTACGGATGCTTTGCAGACATTTCAAACCCCTTAGATAAGCATTTTGGCTTTGTTTGTACAGATTAAGAAATGGAACTGGAAGCTGCTCGCTGCCAGGGGAGTTAGTGGGTGTCATTTCTCATTCTACCAAGTCCCCCGTTTAAGACTCACACAATGCTGCCTTTCTTGCTGCACTATCACCATTATCGGTGGAGGTCACACCATGAAAATTGCTTGTGAGAATAACAAGGGTTGCCAAGGAAGTATGACATTATTATGTCCTGATCGTTCTTGGCAGAGGAGTGGCAGAGAAGATAAGATAAGCACTAGGAGGAGAGAGTTTCTTAAAGACTGTTCTCATGCAGCTACGCTTCAGAATAAAGAGAAAGGGGAAGCTGGAGATAATGGAAGAATTGTCTCAGCACACATTTGCTGAAGTTTCCCATGAGGCAGCAGCAGTTCTTTAAGCCTCGTTTTCCACTGGGAGTCGGGTCACTTCACTCTGTTTGTGCATCCCTCCCCCAGTAAAGCATGCTGATGTGCCAGGAGCAGATCCAAACCACTCTCTGGCCTGCCAGCATTCATTGTGTGCCAACTGGCAGCAGCAGAAGCAGAACCCAGTCAGAAGAAGGCAGGACCTTGACTTGCTCTGCTCAAAGCGGATGGCAAAGGAAGGACTCGGCTCAGCTCAGGGCTGCCACGAATAGAATTGCACTACAGAGAACAAATGCAGGAATAGGGGGAAGGGGAAGACAGGAGGTTAAGGGAAGAAAAGAAACTGTCTTATTTCGTAAGTCCCAAATTCTTCATCGCACAACTTGGGCACAACTTAGGACTGAGACAAGTGGGGCAAGAACTCCCCCAGTTCACTCCTGAGTGGTTTAAGTTGCTTTGCTGTGGCCTGAACAAGGAAGCCAAAAGCAGTTACTTCAACATCAGGAATTTCTGACAATAGATATGGACTAAAATCTTAAAATGCAGCTGAGCCCCCCCCAAACTGTTTACTGTTTGTAAATTTTGGTATCAACGTCCAAGGCACAACTCCTCCTGGCTCTGACAGTGGATTTTGGCTAGGTCTACTTGGAGTAACAAGATTTCCCCCACCTCCCTGCTACCCTAAGAGCATGTTCTTCCTTGGCAGATGCATTGTGGTGAACGTGTCTATATTTAATAGGAGCCCCTATGGAGGAATAAGCAGTAGAACAGTGAGTGGAAAATTTAAAAAACGCAGTGAATCAGCAGGTGGACAAACAAAACATTGACATTCCCAAATAAAAAACATCCTCCCTGCTTCTATACATATTTATACCTACCCTCACTAGCCCTGAAAACTGCACATGCTTCAGTTGGTGTTCTTCAGCCAATCACTAGCAAATGGTTTGGGAAACAAAAGCAGTTTTTTGCTCCCCCTTCACAGGATACACCAGTGCAATGCAGACACATGCTCAGGAAGTTTTTCACGCTGCCACACTGCGGCATAAACAGAATAACTCTCTAGAGTAATCTGTCTTCCTTTTTTTCCCCTTTGAAATAGATTTTTCCTCTTCCCTTAGCTGAAATATCTCCTGACCCTCCAGAACACACATATGGCTTGGACTTCCACCATTAACAGATTAAGACTAGCTGCTTCTACATTCATGATCCTTTAAACCATGTAATGGATAAGTATCAGCTGAAAAACTCCCAAAGATCCATTTACTCTGACCTGTCTACAGAGCTGACCACTACAGGCAATCTGTTACCATATCTGATTCATGGCTGTCCTGCTGGAAAAAATAAAATTAAAATCTCTTCCTTTGACTGGAAAGAGGCTTTCAAAGAGACAGAATTTAAGTCTCTGCAATAGTGACCTTGGCTCTTCGAAGATCCTTTTCACCACCTAACTGGGCTTCAATGAGGTGATCACAGTGGATGGTGGAAGGCACAGCCACTTTTGGCAGCCCGCTGCTGATGAACTGTAGCATTGCCATCTGAGCAGTGGCGTCCTGCATGGCCACGCGGTCTGGCCGTAAGCGCAAATAGGTCTTGCCCCGCTCAATCTCCTGTTTTGCTGGGTCATCCAGGTGTCCATATACAATCTTCTCAGACAAGGTCAGGGGACGGTCAAGCCTGGGGAGAAGAATTTTAGTATCTGCATCTTGTGTACTTCAATATTTGTCCCTTTTAAGCACATAACAGAACACTTCCCTATATCACTCAAACCGTTAAGGCCTATTAAGACACAGAAACCTGCATGCTCCTCTTACAGCACTAAAGTATCAACTGGCAGCCAGCTAAAACAAGGGCTCAGTCCAGAAAGTTCAAAAGTATATGGATTGATATCACTTTATGCTTTCTTTTATAATCTTCCTATACAGTAAAAGAAACATTGACTCTGCTCATTTCTTGAGTCATACTCCAGGACAGCAAATGCGGAGGTGAGACAGAGGTCAGACTCAATTCACAAATACCAGATCCCACAGCAAGCAAGTACAACTAAGCAGAGTTTTATGACCTCAGATCTTTCATCCTGCAGCTGTATCAGTTGAGGAAGCTCTTTATATCAGTGGTGAGATCTTCTGAGAAGTAACTAAGTAGAAGTGAGAACTATCGCATTTAACAAAGGACACAAAGACTGAAGGACATGTCGTACAAACCACTGCCGAGGTAAGTGGAGCAGGAATGACAACTTAGCAGGCACACAAGCCTCCATCAGCAGATTAAGGTCACTATGTTTACCTATGCTACAGATTCCTAGCCCTCCTTTCCGTGCCTAACGCCTACAGTGGAACACAGGAGAACATTCACTGTCAAAACACAGCGCAAAGGAGCATTAGGCTATAATGACCACTGCCCACACACTGCTTCCCCAGAAAGGAGCAAGGGCCAGTGTGAATGGATCCTCAAAGAGGGCATTAAACAAAGAGGACAGAGCCCTTTCTGGCACCTCCTCTGCACTGACCTTGTTCTCTGCATGTCGCAATGTTTCATCGTAACCTTCAACCCTTCCCACAGCACCCCACCACCACCTGGGGACACCAGAACTCATGTTTCACTACATTTATGACTGCCACCGCTCAAAGCTGCTCTCACTAGTAAATATTCCCTATGCCAGGGCCCCATGACATTTTTTTCCTCCTCTCCTGTCACTGTAGAGCCGAATTCTGCACATTGACCCCTCCGCTCTTCCCTCCTCCACTCTTACCTCTTACGGACAATGTTGATGTTCTTCTCCAGCTTTTCATAATTTATGTGTTCATTAGGCTCAAAGTGGCTCATAGCCACCTTGGCCCGCTGGCACAGGACAGGAGCAACATGGTAGCGTCGTATCCCACTATTCAAGGCATGCTGGAAAAAGGAGAATATTAGCACTGGAACCTTGCGGAGTGAATTCCTATCATGTATCAATAACCCAATTGTTTTTCAGTTGTTTTTCCTGGGATTCAACAGGCTGAGGAATAGAACAATTGCAAAGGTTTTTAAAGGCACTCAATGAATGTTTGATGGTACGATACTGCGTATTATGTTAAACAGTGAGACACTAGGTTACCCAGAACAGGTAACATTTACTAAATTATTTTACATTTCTATTTATAGCACCAGATGCCTTACACTTTCAGTGAGAAATCTGCTTTCAGGCAATGCTGAAATAATTCTTAAGCAAACACCAGTTTGCTATACTCCTGACATATTACAGCCATGGTGGAGAAGAACTTACGCAGTTTCCGAAGCAAGCTAACCCTAGGTTTGTATTTGCTCACTGGTCCTGAGTTTATATTGAAGGACTGGAAGGTGACACAGTATGGGACTGAGTAGATACCAGTTTGTTCCACCATCACACACTAAGTTCCGTATACAGGGTCCCTGCATACCGTTACAAAGCTTGTTGTATTTCCACAGACGATAAGCCGCGTTTCAGTGCTAGCTAGAGTGACTTTGATGTACGTGTCCGGTCTACAATGTTACACAGAGCAGGAGAGAGGCAAAACACAGAACACATCAGCTTCACCAACCTGGCTGTGCAGATCCAAGTGCTATTTATCTTCAATCTCTCAAAGGCATCCTCGCCTTTCCCCTAAGAAAAGCCATGCACTCGCCCTACAGGTGAGTTAACAACAAGATAGATGAACTATACTGCAAGCTGAACACATCAGCAGAAAATGCCACAGAAAAAAAAAGCCCAGATTTCGTTTGGCAGCCTCCACAGTGAAACAGTTCCCTGGAACAGAGGAAAAGGGCAGGCTATGGCGAGACACCTTTACAGCACCTGACCTGAAAGAGACAGGTCAGTACCCAGGGTTAAAAGGCTCTCACACAGTTTTGAAAACTGAGTCAGAGCGCAGCCTCCATAAACACTTCCAAGGATTTGGCACATGCATTTCTTACATCCTTTGAAAGTCTCAGTCATCAGCACTAGAAGTTTGGAAACAGACTGAAGACAAGAGTTCAAAGTTCTTCCTCCTCCAACATTACACTTTAATCTTAGTCTGTTTTTTCTATTCATCCTCTACTTCAGCATTACAAGGTTTTGACAAGTACAGGTTAATAAACATAGCAGTATTGCACTAAAAATCCCTTTCGTATGTATGACTGTAAATCAGCAAGTATTCCTTGAGCAGAACATAGTATCTACCACTGGTTTTGCATTGGCAAAAAAAGCTAGTCAATTCTTTAGATCTGTTCAGGAATTTTTAATTTTTCCTTGTGAACATTTTTTCCAGTTTTCTTGTTACCAGCATTGAAAATATTGCCTGAAATAATCACAATCAATGAGACGTCACCAATTTTTATCAAAATATCTTGCTTTATTGTCCTTTTGATAACATTTGTTAGTATCTTACATAAAAAAAAGTTCAGAAAAATCTAGGCAAGATGGTAATAGCCAGCACAATAGCAATAAGAGTGTAGTTTTTTACGAAAGAATCCTAAGCTATTAGATATGCAGGTTTTGGTAGGAGCAATACAAACCTACAGCAGCTGCACACCACTTTTGTTAAAGAATATCTGAAGTAAGTGAACATGGCGATACAAGAGAGGGCACTGCTCCTCCAGGAGTACAAATGAAACCCAGTCATCAAATTTCACTGTGCTGCACTTTAAACTTCCAGAAGGTGTCACAGGTGTCAGAGTTGAGACTTTTCCTTCTTCCGCCAGCAAAAAAACCCAAAACAAACAAACTCATACCAAACCAAACACCACCCAGCTTCTCATTGTTTAACATACATAAGCTGCTCTTTACTTAGTAGCCACACACAACTTCTGTGCTTGTTTTGTTCTGCCCTTTTTTTTAAACTTGAGCGTTTACCCAGCACAATTAATGCTGTGGAAATGTCTTTATCTCACAAGATATCCAGTATCTTGTGAAAGTCTCCAACTGCTGGAGTTTCCAGCTGGAAAAAACAGTGAAGGATTTCATCGACAGTCATGGAAAAACAAGCTCTTCCCCCAGACTAGGAGAAGTATTTTGGTTTAATGCAGAAATTTCTTCTTCCCCCTTCCCCAAACTAACCCTGTAACACAACTGATTAATGGAGTTCCTCCTTGTCACCCAGTAAACCGAAAACTAAATTTCACCATAATTCAGTACACAGAACAACAGATTTGCAAATTAAAGTAATGGCAGGGGCTTCACAGCATTCTAGCCTTGCTTGGCACCAAAGCTGATTATGATAAAAATCCGAAGCAGGGCTCTCCAAAGAGAGATGCAAAGAAACTTTTGAGATAATATTCAGATAAAATATTTTCAGTTTGAACATACATGTCTATGTATCTTTTTACTTCATGAAATGGCTCAATGAAATGTAGTATCTGTTCAAATACTATATAAATATTCAAATGGTAATTGCAGAAGTAGCAGTACAAAGTAGTTGACTCCTGCTTGATCACAAATTCAGGCTACCTGAAGTGGGAAGGGAGCATGTTTGAGGTGAAGGATCCTGTCTGGACGTGTAGATCAGCAAAAGAAGTCTGGAAAAGTGAAGTCTGTTTCTGTGATGGCCAGTAAGACTGGGGAGAAAATAATCACCTAGGCCAATCAGTTTCAGAACACTAGAGAATCATTTTTGTCTACATGAGACTTTTAAAAGGCACTTATTAAAAAAGCACTATCTTCATT
Organism: Balearica regulorum gibbericeps; assembly: GCF_011004875.1. NCBI lineage: Eukaryota > Metazoa > Chordata > Aves > Gruiformes > Gruidae > Balearica > Balearica regulorum. Next base: position 55,865,013 of record NC_046184.1, read on the forward strand.
TTACTGGGGTCTAAATCATTCCACATCTCCACTCTACTGGGAGTTAATTTCATTCAATATGGATGTTCTCATGTTGGCACTCAACAAGCCTAAGAATCCTTCACCAACAATGAGCTACAGCATACACTGGTTCAAAAGTCTGATCTTTCCTCTTAAAGAATCTACAATACATCACTCATCCCACTTGTCAATTCTCCATGCCTGTCCTTTTTCCATTGCATCCTCAGAAATGAGGTGGCAGAACTACAAGATCAAGGAAAAGCCACAAGCCTAACAGTTGCCAGCTTCATTCCCTCTCACTCTTCCCTGAAAGAGTAGGTGGTTTGGGAGGCTTCTATGGTGGGTTTTTTACTGAGTAGTGAGAAGTGCCTCGAGACCAACAGCCAAGGGAAGTAGGCAGCCAGCAACCTATACATTTTCCCTTTTTTCCAGGAATTGTTAATTTCCAGACTGACCATCCAGCAAACAGCTGATGATCTCTCATCTGGCACTGAATTTATTATCCCAGCACCTGTGTGTCCTTATTCAGATTTCAGTAAAAGAAACGGCAGCAATCATTACAGGGCTCCTAAGACTATAGGCATTTTCACAAGTGGAAAGCTTCCTTAAAAGACACAAAAAAAGCCAGCCTATTAAATGGGTCATTATTTTTTAAATCTCTGTAAGGAAGCCAACACTTATCTTTATAGATTTTAAAAGCTCATCTTCAAAAGCTGGCTCTCTTGCATTTAGCTCACTACACTGAATGGTCCACATGCAAGGGGAGTCTGAAATCAGAAACTAACTTACATTTTGGCAGCAGATATGGTAGACGAGTCCAGTAAGCAAAAGCTCATGTTCAAAAGAGTAGCAACTGTGCTACATGCACTCCTTTCTGGGAAATCAGTCCTAGAAATCCTAGCTGAAACCCAAAATACCATCTTTACTCATCCTCCCTGTTCTAAGAACACTGGCCAAGTTTCCAACATTTACCATGATTCAGCCTAAAAAAAGCAGTGTGGTATAATCAAATTGTAAATGCAGTCTAATTTTCTAGACACACCTCCAAAGAGCAACCAAAATTAGGGTTCTGAAGATCAGTTTAGCTCTAGCCAACACTGCTTTTTGCCAGCATACAAAAAGCTTCCCATACATAATTTCAGTACTTACCTACAAGGCTTCAATAAAATCCTGATACTTCAGACTGTTTAGAGTTTTACAGTACTACTTTTTCAGTCAATCCTCAGCCAATGTGGCTCGAGAAATGGAATGCTACTAAAAGCATCTCTCACATAGGCATGAAAAAGATCTTGACCCTTTGAGGCTATTAGAAAAATTGTACTTTAAATAGGACAGTCAGCCCAAACCAGCTAATTCCAATTTATTTCCCTCAGTGGTAAGCTTCCTATGCAGTTCCAAGTCCAAAACAGTTCTTGGACGGGAGGTGAGTAGAACCAATGTTAACAACATATGCCACGGTCAATGCTGGCACTATCATTGTGACTGGCAAAGTGATCCTCATATTCATCAATCTCTTGACTACTACACATGGGCCAAAAAAACCAAAAAAGCCTCCTAAAGACATCACCTAGAAGTATGTTTGATTACCATCACAGATTTAGTCCTTCACAGGGGGAAAAAAAAAAAAACGCACTCTCAGCCTGATAACAGAAGACAGCCTCCTAGAATATTAAATTCCCCATATTCACTGTGCTAGCACAGCCTTTGTTTCACATTACACAATATTTATCTCAGTAAATCAGTAATTGTTCTCATGCAATGACACACCATAAAATGAGAACTAATTCATTACCCTAATAAAGGATTTGCCTTCATTTTATGAGTAGTCATTTCTGTTCAAAGTACAAATTAAAAACTATTTAACAATTAAGAAATAATATACCAACCTAATTGAAATGGTGTTATTCTGTAAGTTTTGCTTAAATTTAAAAAAGCTATACTTTACTAAAACACCTAGAGTAAGGAAGTAATATAAAACATGAATGAAGCTTCACAAAATACTTTCACAATACTAGACACCAAGTTCTTGACTTTGGCTCCCTAAGAAAAGGGAACACATTGGCCAAGGTCACAAATGGCAAACTGAGAATTTAAATTGCCTGACTTAATCACATGCTTTAAGGGGAGCACATGCTTCCTTATCTCTGTTAGCCCTAAAAAGAAAAGAAAATTGCATCCTGATATTTGCTTTCCAGGCTTTAAAAGATCATGAAATCTTTATTATTGAGTACACATTAAACACAATCATGTCTCAAGTAAGAGAATCTCAGTGGCGAGGTCATATTACAGGTAGATGTGATTTTTAGAGGTCACGGTAGACAAGACTATGCGAATCACTATCACTGCCTTGAAAAAAAAGGCAATTTAATGTGCCTGCCAGGCTGCTTTTTCAGTCTTCCTAGGTTCCATTTATATACAGATCCTGGCATCTTTTTTACCTAGGGGCCTCTGTCTGCATTAAAAGTAGGACCAAAACATAGAGCCTTTGCGCTCACTCACACAACGAGGAGTCACCTTGTGCTACTTGCTAAGAGAAAGAAACAGAAGACGAGATGAAGAAAAAAAAAAGAAGAAAGATGAAGAAAAAAAAAGCACGCCCCCGGGAAAGGCTTTTTATTTCGCCGTTAGGGCCCGTGCCCTCAGGCTCGCCGCTCCGCCGGGCCCGGGGTTTGACAGCGATCCCAGCCCGCCCAGGCGGGGTCCGGCCGGGGCGGGGAAGGCGTCGCGGCCAGGCCGCGTCCCCGCCACCCCGTTCACCTTGCCCTCACCTTGACGACCGGCCGGGCACGGCGGCGGGAGGCGCCCTGCCCCGGGGTCCGGGAAGCGGCTGCGCTACCGCCGCGGCCTCCCCGCTATCGCCATGGAAACGGGGCGCTGGGCCGCGCCGGGGACACGCTGACCTACACGCGGAGGCGGGGACAGGCGGGGACGGCTCGGAGCGGAGGCTGCAGCCGCCCGCCCGGCGGATAACGGCCCTGGTCCCGCTGCGGCTCATTCACTCGCTCTTTCCCGCCCGCCTGGCGCCCGCCCCGCCCGCCGCCGCGCCGCCCCGCTCACCCGCAGCCGAGCCGCCAGGACGCAGTACGGCGCCATTTTGTTCACTGACAAAGATGAAGTCGCGCTCCGATGGCGTCACGCGGCCCCTTTCACACCTCCGGCGCGCGGGCGGGGACACCACGGGGCAGGGCCGCACAGGTCCTGGCAGGGAAGTATACGGTCCAAAAAGGCGGCCACCGGCTGAGGCGCGGGTTTTCCCCGGGCGGGAGAAGGTAACTGTGGAGTGACTCCGTCGAGAAGATTTTCTCTGCGGTCCTTCGCGCGATCTCGCTCCGGCGTTCTCGTTTCGGGGCTGTGCTTTTGCACGCGCTGTCCTCACCCCAGCCAGGATCGGGGGCGGTGGGGAGCGCGGGTCGGAGGTGAGCGCGCGGGGCGGCAGCGGCCGGCGGGTGTCGCGTCGCCATGGCCAAGCACCACCCGGACCTCATCTTCTGCCGCAAGCAGGCGGGCGTGGGTGAGTCTCGGAGGGGGGTGTCGTCCCCCCGCCCTCAACCCTTCTCCGCTGCGGGGAGAGCAGGAGGCGCGCGCGCCTGTGTGCCGTTAGTTGCCGTTAGGCGCGCGCGTGGCCGTTAGGCCTGGCGGGGGGAGGGGCGCCCGCCTCTCTCCTCTCTCCTCCCGCTCTTATTTTATTTCACTTTTGTTTTTGACGTTCTGCCGTGTTTGATGGTCTCTTCCCCTGCAGCGGGAGAGGAGAGCCTCCTGTAAGGAAGGTCCCTGGCGCTACCCCTGCCCTGGGCGCTTCCCCGGGGGGCCCGTCCTGGCGTGCAGGCGCTCCTGGGCCTCTCTCAGTAGAGCTGAATGTTCGTCAGGTGGGGGGAAAGGCAGGTGAAGTTGATGGCTGTACACAGAAAAAAATATAAAAAATTAATTTGCTTTATTCCTCTTGCGTTGGCCATACCAGTGCAGCCAGGAGAATGATCCGAAGGCTTCAGCCAGCACTGGGGACATCTTTCAGGCTGCAAGATAAAATTTATCTTCCAGGTTATACCTGTATACAGATAATGAGCTTTATTCTTGTCACTTGTGTCAGAATTTGCACTGCTAAGTCTTAAAGAAGTCTTATACAAGATGAAAAGTCGAGATATCTTTTCCAGATTTTTTTCATTTCTTGGAAAAACAAATTTAACATGCAATTTTCTGAAAGAACTGTAGCCACAAGATATTCAGCTGCACTGTCCACAGGAAACTTCTTTTTAGAATAGTTAATACAGCAAACAGCCTATTTATGTTGGAAATTCATTTCAAGCCTGATGAATCCCTTGACCCTCAAACTTCAATTGAATCACCATTTAGTCTTTGTGAATGTGGACATCTAGTCTTTAGAACTTGATATTTATGGCATTTATCCAAGTTACTAACATCATTGTTGTGAGTTTCCCAGAAAAGTGACAAGACTTCTAAGATACATTTAACTGCCTTCACATTCTGAAGTGAAGAAGGTATTTGGGCTGCCTTATATCAAATAAACACTTGTTTGGGGGGTTTCTTGTCTCATTAAAACTGGTGTAAAAGCTATGCCAAGACTCATGTATAGGATTTCCTTCAGTCAGGTACACTGGCTATGTTTGAAATGGAAAAATGAATGTCGATTTTCTTACTGTCAATGGGTGTCATTGTGCATTCACAGTGCATCTAAACTTTGATCTTGGTAAATGTTTCCAGAAGGATATATATTGTTTATCATAAATATGTTTGTATTTATGCTCAAACTGTTTCTGTGGTTTACTTTTTTTTTTTTAAGATTGCTCACTGCAGAAGATAATTATTTTACATTCAAGCTTGTAGTTATTTATATTTTTCTCCTACTTCTGCCTCAAATAATTTTTTTTCTTCTTTTTCTTCTTACAGCAATTGGAAGACTTTGTGAAAAATGTAAGTATAGCTTCTACATATAGTTGCTTGAGAATGTGGTGCTGTGGTTAGAACATACAGTTTGGATTTGGGTATTGGATTCTATTTTTGCTTTAACCACAAACTTGATGTCACTCTTTGAGATGAGAACAGTTGTGTATTGCAAGCGCAAATCAATGAATACTTACAAAGTTACATGCTGAAATAGATTGTCACACAAATGCATGCTGTTCTAGAGTATATGCTGCCAGCATTTTGAGTAGCTGAGGCTAAGGTGACTTTTTGATTGATTCCTTGTAATCTGTAACACAAAATGATCACCATGGTCATTTCAAAGCAGGGGAAAAACAAAAAAAAAAGGCATTTTTGGAATCTGACTTCTTCACACCTTGAGAAAAGTTCCCTTCAGCATCTACGAGAATAAGAAATGGAGGGGAGGGGAAATCTAGAGTAAGAGAAAAAAAAAAAAAAACCACCACAGAATCAAAAGCCAGTGCTCATCTGTAGAAGGGAAGAGTATGATCTGTAATTAGATCCTTGTAAGGGAACAGAACAAATAAGATGACTAGTTCGTGACTCAGAAATAGTATGAAAATAAGTGAAGTGGAGAGAAGCACCGTCTGAAGCAACAGCATTGTTTTCAAGAGCACTCAGCAATGAAACAGATTCCCATTGGTTGTAGTTGAGGGCCGTCGTGCTGGAGATTTAAGAGCAGGTTAGATGAGCTGTTTGTGGGAGTCCGAATTAGATGCCTTGGGAACTGGTAATAGGATATGAAGCCTTTCATCCCTAGGTCACTGTTTTGGATAAGGTCCAGCACAGCAGAGACTGTCAATGGCATCTGATGGCTGCCTGCCTGTATGATACGAGTACTTGAATTTCACTCGGTTCCTTGTGAGAAAGCAAGAGCGCCTTTTGTGAAATGGCTCTTTATGCCAGTTTGCCCTTTCTTTGGCCTTCTCACAGATGAAGGATTAAAGGGACTACGAGTACAATATCTTATCTCATCTCTTTGGGGGTAGTAACTCCAGATTTTTGTTGATGTGTCACTGTGGGAGAAGCTTACACTGATGCTTCTATGTAGGTAAGGACCCTAGTCCTGTCAGTCCGACATTGTTTTCACAAGTGAAAAATTCAGGAGAAGTTCTAGAGTAAAAGTAACGGTGTGATATAAGCAGGCATTGGCTAATCACAGAAGAAGTGACTTTGGGTTTCTTTTCTGATTGTGAATGCATGAATAAATAAAAAACCTCAAATATTGCAGGCTACTGGCCCTTGTTCCTCTCAAGTCTGTGTGCAGATACGAAGTTGCACCCTGTGCCTGCAAGATAAATTTCTGCAGTTCAATTGTATTGTCTTTGAGTGTGCAGGCAAGTTCTTTGATCAGGAAGCTTTTCCTCTTTGATGTGGGGGTGAAGAAAAGGATATTCTGTAACCAAAGGCTCTGCTGTACTTGCAGGTGACGGCAAATGCGTGATCTGTGACTCCTATGTGCGGCCCTGCACTCTCGTGCGCATATGTGATGAATGTAACTACGGCTCGTACCAAGGGCGCTGTGTAATCTGCGGGGGTCCAGGAGTGTCTGATGCCTACTACTGCAAGGAGTGTACCATCCAGGAAAAAGATGTATGTTGTCATCCAGTCTCCTGTTGAATTGGTTATGTCTTTATTTGGTAGCCATGCTTGTCTTCAAGGGACTTGGAGCTAGTGAAATTAGTGTTGGGACGTGGGACACTTGGGTTCAACTATCAATGTTGGCACTGGTTTTCATTACTTCATACCTTTCTTCCCCTGTTGGTAGCTCTTCGTGTTTGCAAAGCATTTTGAGATACCGTAGCATTTTGAGGTATTGTAACTCTTCATCCCAAAGGATCTTTGACTACTTGCACTGCACGCTCAGGGTTCGCTTCCGCCACACACTGCAACTTACCACTTTCAGTTGTTATCTTACTAGATCTCTCAGCCAGGGTTTTATCAGGGTCAGAGATACTCCAGACACTGCAAAGGCAGTGGTAGGAGCAGCTCCTTACTAGAAGTCTATTATCAGCCACTGACCAAGGGCACGTACAGTACTCTAAGGCCTGTGAAATCACTACTTGTGTTGTCCTTCGGATTACAACATAAAGTTAGATCTTGGTGTCCAGTGTCTGCATTACTATTTGTGTTTTACTAGTTTAAAGTTTCTTGTACAATTTCAGTGGGATATGGTTTTTTAAAAAAAAATCTTTCCTGGTATGGCCTATATCGTAGACATCTCTTTTTCTGCTAACACATTGGTGTAACAACCCCTTATTTCTATAGTCAGTGTTATAATCTTTGTATAATCTTGTGCTGAAAGACAGCCGCTGCGCCTGAGAAATGAGGCAGCTGTTCACCCCCCTGGAAGGTATTTGTTAATATCCAACACGATGAGCGCAGGACATGAAGAACTACAAATGAATTGGTAGAAAGACCTTAGGGAGAAGCAAGAACATGATGCTTGCAGTTACAATATCCCCAGAATATGGACCTGATAGCTGTGAAAGTGTCTGTTAAAGGTTGTTTGGGTTTTGGTGCTTTGCATGTGCCATCTCCAGCACACCCTAATGACAGCGGAGAAGATGCGAAGAGAATGGTTCAGATTGATTTAGAGGAACATGCTCAGCTGAGTGAGTTGCTGGCTTAATTCTCTGCAGTGCCTACACCTTCTCTAGAGGCCTGCAGCTAAATTCAGGACAGGGGCAGGTCCTTGTCTGAATTTAGTCATTAGATCTGACAGGACCATAATCTTTCTTAGTATCTAAATATGGATATAAGTGCTGTGATGGTGGTGCTGCCTCCTACTTCAGACATGCTGTGAGAAACAGTAGTTTCGTTCACTTGCCTTTGGAACCAAGACACTTGGCTTCATAAGTCATGAGTAAAATAGGCTTGGTTTTATTTTTACCAATTCGTATTGATTCCTAGAAGGTATTTTTCATAACCTAAGCTTACCTGTAGCTTATCATGCCTGGTTCAGGTGTGAAATAGCCAGCTGCTCTGCAGTGAAGGATTGTAGAAAACGTAGAGCTGGAAGAGCAGGGGAATGACAAATCAGAACTGAGGTATTTTGACTGCTGGGTGAAGGCTGCTGTGGGTGAAGAGAATTGCTCTGTACCAGCAAACTCAAATGTAAGGGATTATTGCAGATGTGAAGTTGCAGATCTGAAACAGCAGATTTGAAATGATTGACTTGCAGGATTGAAAAGTACTGGCATAGGTGTAGGGTGCCTGGAAAGAGAAAAGTTAAGTGTGCTCCCTGTCACAATTATGGTAGCTGGTGCTGATGTGAATAAGAAAAGCAAACGGACAGGGCTTTATACCTGAAGCTCTAACACTCCAGGGTTTCAGTCACAGCATTTCCATCGTCCTCGGAGAAAGACTGGAAAAGATTGTGACGCAAGAAAGCAAATCCTAAAATGGAGGGAAGAGGTAGAATTCTGTTGGGCACAAGGCAAAGAGCCTGGTTATTCTTGGTTAATTTGTTCTGATGGAGTGAGGAGTGAGGTATTGTTTCACCCCACTTCGATCTGTGGGTAAGGGCCAAAACCCCACCTTGTCACCCAGGACAGCTCTGAGTTGCAAAAAGTAATCTTTACTTGGGGACAGGAGTGTGCTCATGCGCTGCCTCCTTAGGAGGAGGTGGGAGAATGAACAGAGCCCTGTAATAATGCTGTCAAGATTGTCACAGACTCCCTGGATCGTGGGAGGCAAGGCTTGGAAGAGTCCTACTGTTCAGGTTAAAAATCAAATAAGTAGATAGTAGCTAGAGATGGGTTGTGGCAGGTGTATGGGGGAGGGATGATTTCTTTCCCCCCCACCTCTCCTGTTATTTCTACCATGCAGACCCTCCGCACCGGGTTGCATCTCCTGCACAGGAGCAGGTGTTGGTGGGGCAGCTTGGGTGCAGTTTCTACAGCAGCTGACATCTGCCCAGAGGCTTTCTAAATCTAATCCACTCGGGCTTGCACAACAGCCAAGGACACATGTTCCTCTGCCTTCTGGGCCACTCGCAGCTGCTGTTGCCAGCCACAACACTTTGCCCTCAAGAGTTATGCAGACACTGGGCTCAGGTGGCCCACGGACAAATGTTCCCTGGTACGCTATGAGGTACATCTCTGATTTGTCTTTGCAACCACACCTCTGAGGTGGGTCTCCCCTGCTCCTCATCTTGCTTTTCTTGTGGCTTTTTTCTCACCATCTACTGGAATTCAGGTACAAGAGCTTACCCGTGTAGCTGCTGTGAATAGCTGTCCCCTCCCAAGATGACCATACAGCCTCTGCAGTAATCAATCCAGGATGCAGGAAATCTGAGATTCAGTTCTGCTGTCACAGCTGAGAGGGGTCCCTAAATACAAGAATGGCTTGGTGACATCTAAAGCAACAAGATTCTTTTTGGCTAAGGAGGGGAAAGGTTATTCCTCTGGGCCCTATAAATCCTGCATATCCTAATTTAGAAAGAATCCAGTCTTGAGGCACTGAGCATCCTTTTCAGTAAACTGCTGATGTTATATGAGCTGTTTTCTATCTTCACCCTGAGGAACAGAATGTCCTAAAGTAATGTTAAAAAGATGTCCATCCTCTTCTCTGTTCCACTTTCTTGCTGGTAGTAACCAAAATTGGAGGGCAGTTTGTCTGCACAGGGGTTTGAAATGTGTGTTGAGGACAGGGTGAGGAGCGTGGGAACTGAGAGCTTACTAGAACTATGTAAGTGATGGTGTTTTGTTTCCTCATCTCCTAACTTACATCCTCTTTTCTTCATACAGAGAGATGGTTGCCCTAAGATTGTCAACCTGGGCAGTTCCAAGACAGATCTCTTCTACGAAAGGAAAAAGTACGGCTTCAAGAAGAGGTGATCCTATCCATACGTGGCTACACCTCCTGTTGGGTTGGCAAGAGGATCTTGGAGCATCTCTGGACTTTACTATTATCGAAAACCGGTTGATTATTTTTTTCTAAAGCAGTACAAATTCAGTAGTATACTTGGGATTGGAGAAATAACAGACTGAGTGGGGACTGAAACCTGATGAGAACTGACTCTCAGAAAGAGCAAGTGAGGATTTCTGTCTCTTGCCTTTTCAGAAGCTCTGCTAGTAGCTGCCCCAGCTCACTATAAAAATCCTGGTGGGCAAGTATTTACACGTGGAGGAGACCAGCTCAGTAAAATGCAAGTGCCATTTCTGGTGCAGGGAAACACCTTGTGTTTGTTCTTACTGGGCCTCCTCTCAATTGTTTGAAATCACCCCATGCATCAGTATTGAGGAACAGAGCACCGATCCCATGTGTCAGCTCCCCCTCCTCCCTTCCTCCAGTATATTTCCATGCTGCCCTGTTTTGTAAGGAACCTGCTCATGGCTGGTGCCTTCCTAGGGAGAGCACAGCTGCTCCATGTTTTCTTTGATAGATTAATCCAAGGCCCTTTCTTGTAACTGTTTCTGTAGGATGCATACCAATAAAGCTTCTTCTTTTGTTTTTTGGGGGTTTGGGGTTTTTTTAATTTTTATTTTGTATAACAAGGATTTCTCTCTGGTTCGTTCTGTCCCCAGCCTCTCTGGAGTTTTCTGGGGACATGCAGGATTAGTCCAGCTAGAACTGCACAATGGGTTATCTGGTTTCTGACAGTGCCTGCTTACGGCCATGTGACCTTGCTGCAAGGAGCTTCAGGGAATGGCTATCGCTTTTGTCTGCCTGTGATCCCAGCCACTGATCATTTTGTCCCATAGCGTGAGGATCGCTGAGCTTGTAACCCTTATCCTAGCTAATACGACTGTGGATGTTGTTTCACCATGCAAACATCCAATCCCTTTCTAAAACCTACTAAGCTATTTGACTCGCTATCCTGTTCTTGTGAATTAGTTAAAGCCTTCCCTCCTGTAACTGGAAACCAACTATTGTGTTCTAGGCTATTAGCCATATGCATGCTGAAAACCAGAGGCTGCTTGTTTGTCAAATACCAGTACAGGCTAAAAGCAGTCTGTTGGCTCAGCAGAGATCTGGGGACAGGCACCTTTATGCAGAGGCGGAACTACTTTCCCTACTTATGCACTTCTCAGATGGTTAAATTAGGGACCTAGCTCGGTGTGTCCTGTAGTCCTTAAAGTCTTCATAGTCTGAGTAGAGTGTGTGCTACGGTAATGGGATTTTCTTTGCGCAGTTTTGAGGTGCAGAGCCTGTTTTGTGCCCCTTCCAGGATTTCATTTGTTCCCCTGAGGCTAGTACTGATTCCTCTCAACTCCTCTGTGGCTTAAATGCCTCTTCTACCTGTTCAGCCATTTCAGCGTTTCAGATAAGAGTGAAAACAAGCAGACAAGTTGTGATCATCCTTCCCTTAAAAGTCATTTCTTCCTGCTGCAGCTGGCTCTAGCTATGACTGGTCCTACAGCTATCTCAGCTGCTCCTCCCTTTCTTCCCCCCCCCCCCCCCCCCCCCCCCCAGCTATTAATTCTGTCAGGTTTCTCTTCCAAGCTTTTTGCAGTCCTGAGAGTATCTGTATGTCGTCTTCCCTGCACCATGGTTCCCTTATACAGCTTCTGGTTAATTTTTACTAATGTGGATGCCGTTTGCCAAGATGGTCAGAGCAAACTGGTTCTTTGGTTCCAGCAAACCCACTCTCTCAAAGGAATTCTACCTGAGTAAGCAGCTGGCTCTTGTTCCTGGCTGGGAAGCTCATGTCAGAGCCATTATTAGCCATGTTAAATTTTGTATTTCTTTAAAAGCAGGGCATGACATGCAGATTTTTTTGTACCTGGAACTTTATCACTTCAACCAGAATTTATCATTTGCTCTCAGTCAGGCCACTCAAATTATCGCGCTAGGAATGCAGGAGGTTTATACATATTTTTTTCTTTCCTGGAAGTTTCCGAGATAACAAAAGTTGTTCTGTGAAGGTAGAAGGAAATGAAGTATGTCTTTTGTCTCAGAGCCATTGCTGCTGCTGCTGCAGAGACCCCTAGAAGGTCTAATTTTAGAGCAGCCCTTGTTCCCGATCAGCCAGGCAGGGGTTGCTATAGAGATATGAGTGTCCCCATCCCTTCCCCCACCCCAAAAAAAAGCTGAGCATACTTACTTTCTTGGCACTCCCGGTGCCCTCACTCTGACTGCCGAGTATATCGGTCTGCATTCTGGCAGCAATGAGAGTTAAGCTGCCATTTCTAGTTGTTCTGAGTCACTGGGCAGGTGGAGAGAGGGAGGGACAGGCTTTTTCCCCTTTGCCTTGTTTGCCCAGACATCTCTGGGGAGAATGCCAAATGCTGCTGGTGCTTGGATCGGTTCAGCGCCGCTGCCTTTCTGGTACTTTCAGAGCACAGACGGGACATTGCCCCGAAGCTGCTAATTCAGACAAGGGTAATGAATGCAGTTGGGTAGCCCAGAAAAACTCAGCCTTGCTTGCGTGGTAATGATTTCTGTTCACCAGCAAATGAAACCCAGTCAGGGCCCCTGGAAAAGTGCTGTATTTCTTAACCTAAATAGCTTTTAAAGTACTTGTCCAGTAGAAGATTTCCTGGCAGTACTGGAGACTAGAGCACATGCAAAAACGGCGAACTTCCCTGCAGGGGGGGGAATGAGACAAGACGTATCCCGCTACTGTGTGCTTGCCAAGCTCTGGAAGGGCTTCATCAGACCTTGGAGTCTTAAGCAGCCTGATTCAGGGGCTCCCCCGCTGCCAGCTGTGAAGCACTTGCATGACAACTGCAAGGAAGGGTGGGAGGGACGGACGGACAGACGCGTCTCTGTGGCAGCCGAACCCCCGTGGTGCTGCCTGCAAATCCTAATTGCATGGAGCTAAATGTGTCTTCCTGCTGTCACTTTTCTAGGTAGGGTTAATCGCTTTTTTTCTTTGTTAATCAAAAGGATGGTATGTAATAAGTAAAACAATCTCTTTATTGCAAATATTGACATTGGAAGGGGGAACATTGGACCTCTTGGCCTATTAAGTAATTGGCCTCTGTCGCCGGTACTAACAAGACATCGCCGTGTTCTGAAATATAGATGTTCCCTGCTACGTGCCTCTTCAACTTCCAGCCACAGCTACAACCAAGCTCAGCAAATAGCTCCATAACACACCTCTGGTCCTTTGAATCATCTAGACCTTGTCTTGACAAAGCCCTTGAGCCTGAAGCATTACTTTTCTTTAAAAAAAAACAAAACAAAAACCACGAAGGTAGGCAAAGGCCTCGAGTCTGCCTGTGAGCTTTTCCTGCGGGAATTGCATAGACAAAATCCCGCTTCTGAAACCTTATCTGCACAGGAGCTGTTATTTTCTCATTACGGGGATCAGCTGGAGATGTTTGCGTGTTTCAATAGCAGGAAAGAATTTTTCATTTCCTTGAGGTTGTCACGTGACTTGAATGTAAAGAGGATTCAGGGTATGGCAGTGTTAATTACACCTGATTATAACCTGACTGCCCTTCGTTGGCATTAAAGAACCCAGCAAAACGAGCTCTGTCCCGGCGGCCTGGCGATTCCTTCCCTCCCAGCACGCACGTGATTTGGTAGCTTTGCTTTGACGTAATAGCCAAATGGCCAAGAACGCGTGAGCAGATACTGTGACAGAATTCCTCTGCCTGCATGTGTACCAGGGCGACACGATAATTAAAGGAGCACGGTCAAGGCGCAAGTATTTTAAAGAGCCCTAATGTGTAACACCCTCTTAGTAACACCTTATTAAAACAACAATAGAATTTTAGAAATGTAATTGCCTTTTTTTTTCTTAATGATGCTAAAAATAGTGCAGTTGTTTTAATTTCCTGATCTCTGGCTGACAGCGTGATTTTGTTTCCAGCAAAGCAAGGGAGTATTAGAGGAGAGGGAAAAAAAAAAAAAAAAAAAGGCGTTCTTTTGTAACTGAATTCCTTTTAAACTAGGAGTGATGAAAATAAGGCTGCTCATAATAGCTCTCATAAATCTTCCCCTGCTCTTCCTCCCCCTTCCCGTGCAGAAAAAAAAAACAACTTCAAAGGTTGTTGGGCTTTTTTTTTTTTTTTTTAATCAGTGGGAAAATGGGCACGAATGGCTGCTGCAGCGCTGTGGCTAGGAAGGACAGCATTAACTGATTTATTAATGCACGGTGTTAACCGGCATTCAAAAGAAGTCCTCTTCAGCAGCAAAGGCAGCACCTAAGGTAAAGGGTTCCTGAGGGAGGACAAGCCAAACCCAGAAAGATGCTGAGAATCTTTGTGGAAACGGGACAAGAGAGGAACTTTGTATTTTTGCACTTGGGAGACGGTTGCTACAGAGAATTATTTAACCAGAGGGACACAGAGCAGCTCAGGAAATGTCTGCGGTCTTTGTCCCTTTTGAAAATGGGCGATAAATTAAACGTTCTAACGTAACCCCGTACTATTGAGAAGATCCGATTCCGAGATGGAATGTGACTCCACGAATGGGATTGTTTCTCAGGAATTCCTCAGAACCAAGACAAACGGGATGTTTCACGGCGCAGGCAAGCTACCCCTGCTGCAATGGGGCTGCGGTCGTACTCTGGTCACCGAGACTGGTTCTTCCTCCCTGGTCTGCTTGCGTCAACTCTGAGGAAGATGCCTGATGCGCGGCCGGGTGAGCCTGCAAACGCCATTCTCAGCACCCCTTCTGCTTGTTTGGAGATTTACTGGGGTCAAAAGCTGCCTCTCGTGTGGGCAGCGAGAGCCCTTTGCGCGTGGAGTCTGTCCCAGGTGATGGCCTTAGCCCATAAAATACGTGGCCTGCGGGCACCCGTGGGGGTTTTCTTCATTTTCCTCAGAGCTAGTAATAGTTCTGGTTTAAAATACGGAGCACGGAGCCGTGTCTGCTGGCAGCTGGTGCCCTTTAAACACGTATGGTGATGTCGTACAAGAGAAAAATACATCCACGGCTGTAACGCTTCTCCCTCCGGGGCTGCTTTAAGGGGCTGTTTGTTACCACGCAGGATATCCCTTCGGACCCCGAACCAAGCGCACTTGGTTTTTTTCTTCATTGTTGAGTTTTATTTGCAGAATAGAAAGCCACGTGGCGCTAGGTGAGTGCTGTCAGCTCGCTAGCGGGCGGCTGAGGCCCAGCCTTTGGGGGTGCAGGTGCCCACCATCCACCCGTGACCCAGGCGGGTGCCTGGGTGGCCCTGGGGACGGTCATCTCCACGGCTGTCCTTCCCCAGGGCAGCACATAACCCCCGCCTTGCACCAGCCGCGAAACTGGCTGGCGTAGCGGCTCTCCTGGCCGCTGCGGCGGGGTAGCCACGCCCGCCCGGTCGGGACGGAGCCCCCGAACGCCCCGCGGGGCGGGACGAGGGCGGCTAAACCGCGATAGGCCGCGGCCGCCCCGGCGACTACAACTCCCAGCAGCCCCCGCGCCGGGCACCGCCCCCCGCGCACACCCCCTTCGGCTCACTGGCTGACGCAGCGCACCAATCCGAAGGCGCCGCCGGGCACGGCCGGCCAATGGGAAGGCTGTTGCTAACACGCCGCAGTTATTTTTAGCACGGCCGCCGCTCACGCACCTTGCGGTCTCTTGCCTCCGCCGCGGCCGGGCCTGCCCTCCGCTGAAAGCGGAGGCGCACAGGCGTACGGAGAAAAAGTAGTCCGCGGGAGTGCGGTGTCGGAGGGGCTGAGGCGTCCTCCCCGCCTCGGGGTGCTGGGGCACGGGTCTGTAGGGTGGTTGTGCCTGCCCCTGCCCTCCCTGAGGTCACACCAGCAGGCCTTGCTTGGCCTTGCCCCATTTGTCCTCTGAGGAGATGGGCCTGCAGCCCTCTGACCTCCCCGCCCGTGCCCCCTCTCCGTGTCACAGGGCGGGGGGGTCCAGGGTGGTTTGCAGTGAGGGAAAGAACCGCGGTTGCCCGTTCTCCTGGCACGGTTCCGGGTGCCTCACCCCCGAAGCCTCCTGCCGGAGCCACGAGCAGGGCTTGGGGGTTCCAGCACCGGAGTTCTGGAACGCTTTGCTGTGCAGGGGGCTGGTCCCCTCGGGAGCCCCTACTCCCCTGGGCCCCCCTCACCCTGGGGCCGGTCCTGCTACAGAGCCAAGGCCTGGCAGCACCGGCCCCCCGGCCTACTGTGGCGGCTGCTGCCAAGCACCCGTTGTGCGCGAAGGCGACGCAAATGCCGGCCGTTTGTTTCCCTCCCTGCTCCCGTCCCATCACCTTGCTGTTCCCCCCCACCCCAGGGTAAGCCGCTTGGGGAAATCCTCAGGTCAATCCTCATCCTCGCTAACCCCTCTGCCCCTTCCTTCCCCTGGCGCCCAGGGTCAGGGCAGTCCCCGGTGCCACCCTGCTGCCAGTGCCCCCCGGCACCAGCACGGTGGGGGTGTGGAAGGGGAATTAATCCCCGCCGGTCCCCGGGGCGCTGCGGGCGGCGGGGCCGAGCAGGCGGCAAGGGGAGGGGGAAATAGTCCCGGCCCGCCCTCCGCGGCCGCATCACTCTGGGCGGGAGCGCGGATCCCTGCGCGGGGTTGCTAAGGGTGAAAGTTTGCCGTGAGTTGGCTCACTTGGGGCCAGGGCGCGGGCGGCTCCGGGCCGGCGGGGCGAGAAGAGGCGGCGGCGACGACACGGGTCACCGGCATTCCCACCCCCACCTCCGGGCGTCCCGCACCACCTCCGGCCCGCGCCGCAGCCCCCGGGCCCGCCCCGCGGAGGAACCGCACCATCGGGGATAAGGAGAGGGACGGGACGGGACGGACGGGGCAGAGACCTGCACGCACCGTTCGGGCTCCGCCGGCAGCGCCCACGGCCCCCGCCCGCTGACAGCCGCCACCAGCCGCTGGCCCTGGAGCCGAGGACGAAGTAAGTGGGGCTGGGGGTGCTTCCCTCACACACACACACCCACCCACCCCTTCTCGGGTCGGGTCCCCCCAGCCCTCATTCCCTTTGTGCGCTCGGCTTGAGGGGGCTCGTCGTCCCCTCCCGGGGGAGGTAATTTATCCGTCCGTGGAGCGGCCGTGCGGCTGCCGGCCCCCGGGGGGGATTAATGGGGCTTCGGGGGAGGAGGGGTGTGAAAGTCATTGGGTCGGTGACGCTTTGCAGTGTCCCGGTTCACCATTTTTTTTTCGGTGTCCCATCCCTCGCCCCCCTCAGTCTGATGAGGAGACGGGAGCGGGGTGCGGCTCAGCCCCGACAGCCCCAAAAAGGACAGACTGGGCCCGGGGGCGGCGGCGGGCACCCTGGGCTGCCGGGGGAGGGGGGCTGTCGCCGGGGTGTCTGCCTTCTCGCACAGCGGATCCAGCCCCCGCGGGCTCCGGTGGGGAGAAACCCGGCGACAACAAAGGCGCTGCTGGGGCTGGGTTGGGCTGGGCGCCGCCGGCCCCTCTCCCGGCGGAGGGGCCTTGCCTTCCCCGTGAAAACAGGGGAGGGGGGCCTGGCCGAGGAGCCTTTGGCGGGCACGGCCGCCCCTGGGAAGGAAGGGGTCATGCGGCTGTGGGGGAAGGTCAGGTCTGGGTTTCCCTCGGGTGGGTGTGGGGGGGGGGGTCAGGGGTGCTGCACCCCCCCACGCACACCCCGATCCTCCAGGCCTTGGGGGTCGCCGCTGTGCCCCGCCTGGTGCGTGGGGCCAGGAGCTCGCCTTGGGGGGGGGAACCTTTCCCCCCTCCATCAGGGCTCTTTTGGGGACCTTGTTTGCGGCCCCGCGTGCCCCTCCGTGGGGATGGGGACGGGGGGGGGGGGGGAGGGTGCGGGGCTTGTGGCCTCCAGGGCTCCGTCCCGCAGCCGTGGGGCGGGGGAGTCTGCTCTGGGGTGGGGACGCGCCTCCTCGTCCCTGCCGAGAGGGAGGGGAAGGGAAGAAGGAGGCGGCTGCCCGGCGGTCCCCAGCGCCGGGCCGCGGGGCGTGTTCCACGCCGTGGGCAGCGCCGGGGCGGGCGGGCCGG
Source organism: Balearica regulorum gibbericeps (assembly GCF_011004875.1). Classification (NCBI taxonomy): domain Eukaryota; kingdom Metazoa; phylum Chordata; class Aves; order Gruiformes; family Gruidae; genus Balearica; species Balearica regulorum. Next base: position 55,882,761 of record NC_046184.1, read on the forward strand.
CCGGCCTGCAGGGCGCATGTGCCGTGGAAAATTTTGTGCCCTGCCCCACCGAGCAAAGCGCCGGGCCGGGCCGGCCGCGGGGTGCGACGGGAGGCGTAGTCCGGGGGCGAAGTAGGTCGCGGGGCGGTGAGGGGGGGCGAGGACTACAAGTCCCGGGGTGCCCCGCGGCAGCGGGGTGGGGGGGAGAGGGAGGCTGTCCGGCCGGGTCACCAGAAATGGCCGCTCTCCCGGGGAGGGGGCGGCCGGCCGCCTGTCTCGGGTGGGTCCCCCGCAGGGCCGCTCGCCTCGACTGGGGGGAGCCCCTCCGCGCCCGAGGGTGGGACTGGGGGGGAAAGGAGGCCCTTGTTCCGGACGGGTGGGACCGCAGGTCGTCGTGGCAGCCGTCTATTAAAGTCAGTGGAAACGCCGCTGGTGAGGGTGAGGCGGCGGCCGGCCGGTTCCCGGGGGGGCAGACCTCTCTCAGGAGCTTGGAGGGATACTCGCAAGGTCACCCGCCGTGTTTGCGTAGCGAGGAGGAGAGGGCATCGTTCCCGTGTTTGCTCTCCTCTGATGCAAGTGATTATTTGGCCTCTCTCCTTAAGCACGTCGATGTGCTGATAAACGGGGGGGGGTCTGAGGGGGCTCCCACGTTCCCTCTGCAGCCCTTTGTTCCCTGCCGGCACCTCGCTGTTCTGCCCATAGTACAGTAAGCCTTTACTTTGGAAATGCTGGCAATGTGGGGCAAGCCGCTCTTTGTGGAAGCCTTATCAATTGTAAAAGGCATTCTGACATTTAGTTGTTTCTTGTCTTGGAGCCCTGCTGGTTCAGCTGTTTTGGTTTACTACTCTGTTACCACATTTTCGTGCGGTAGAGATCGAAGGGGTCCTACTGGAGCACATCTTACTGAGTCAAGAGCCCGAGTCATCAACGGTATTGCTGACTTTTTGTGCCTTCTGCAAGTATTGGCTATATGCAGCTACCTTGGCAGCTGTCGGTGTTATTAGACTCATTAACTCATCTTTTCATAGTCAAGGTACACGGTATACCCCAAAGAGCAAGTATTTCTTAAAAGAAAAAAGGAGACAATAATTTATAATTCTATCTCCTCGTTGTCTTCTGCAGAAGGTTGATGAGAATGTGGGCTCCTCAAAGTATATTGAGGCATTCGTGTTGTAAATAGGGTGGTAACAAATTTTGGCCTTTGCTCCTTTCCCAGTCTGTAATATCTGATTTCTTAATAGATTTTGGATGTGGAGTAGATTTTATTACATGAGATTAAAAGATGTACAAACTGTCTGTTCTCTCCCTACGTCTGCTGGAATCCCAAGCTGTTCCTCTCCCTCGGATGCCTCAAAGTCAAAGGAGCAAGAGGGTTCCATGTAATTCCCCCTTGAGGTAGCATGGGTCATATAAGCTCTTGTTAACATTTAGGTGTGCTCTTTCAGGGATTTGCTTCGTGCCATTTTCTCTGGCAAAGGCTGGAAAAGGCTTCGTCTTCTGAAAGGCTCTTGCCTTCTGAAAATGGCTTCTCCTTGCTGTTTTCTGAAAAACTATGGTTGCTTATTTCTTTGGTGTTCATCTGACCAAGCTCAAGTAAGAACAGGTCTTGGTGACCTACCAAAAATTGTTACACTACAGTAATTCCTTAAAGCAGGTTGTAAAGGCAACACTCCTTTTCTTCTTTTCCACCCTCTCATTCCTGTGTGTTTGTTCTTGTTGCTGAGTTAAACCCAAAGGGGATTCCTTCCAGAGCTGACCACCTTGTTGGTGGACTGGAGGTGTGGGATGTGCTTCTGGTTACCATCGTCCTGAAGCCAAACCTCTCTGAACCGGACTAGTGCAGGAAAAGCATAGAATTCACACGCTCTTTTTTTTTGTAACAAAGCCTCAAAATAACTTGAGGGTTTCTTTAAAATTTATTTTATCTTTTTGTCCACTAAACTAGACCAAGCAAACAAGTCTGGTCAGTTTTTTTTCTTCCTCCTGACCTAGGCCGGTATGGATACCTGGTTGTGCGGCTGGGACTCCCGGTTTTGCAGGGGAATGCTGACACTGTATCTTTGTACTCCATCCCCACCCCCAAATAATTGGCACAACTCATAAACATGAGGTCGAGTGCTGCGTGAGAGCATTCCCGAAGCCCATTTTAGGAAGATGGTTGAACACAGTGTGTCTGTTTGAGCAAGGTGAGGGCAGCTGAAGCCAGAGCAGCCTCTGACTAAGCTGCCAATTAAAAACTGGATATTCTGCTTCCCCCTGGAGAGGTGTGGAGGCTACTGGAAGTGCGCTTCCTCTTAAAATATCTGTGGGATTTGTTTTCTTTGGATGAGTGACAGAGCTTGGTGCTGACCTACCTGGGTGTTTTTTTTTTTTTTTTTTTAAACCCAGATGAACATTGTTTGCAAATCTGTGTATAATGGGAGAGTTGAGTGTTGTGGTTTTGCATTGTGCTTTTGTGGGCTCTCTCCATTTCAGAGACTTCCTTACAAAGGAGGGAGGGAAGGCGGATTACTTCAGTCTTTGGCAAGCAATTTCAGTTTTTATTAAGTAGGTACCTGATCCTGGCAGAGCTCATCTTCCCTCTGCGCAGGGATAAGCGATGTGAACTGTACTGGACAGGCTGTTGGCACGTGTGTGTTTGTGACCCCGCGCACATTTCCTGCCCCCCTCCCCCAACTGAATTAAACTGGGATTTTAGGCTTGTAGCTAGGCAGAGCCTCACTGGGTATACTTAATAAGATATGCGCCTGCCAGTCAGGGGGATAGTAAACATGGGCTGGCACCTGGTGCCTCAGCACCCTCCCTCGTTCCTTCTCATCCCTTCTGTGCTCCTGCCAGCAGGACACAGCACCCGGCACGGCCACCCGGCCTCCCGGAGGAGAGGCTGGCCCTGCTGTCCTGAGCACGAGCGGGTCTCTGCACAAGCTGCTGAGCGAGTCACGAGGTTGTTCGGGTGGTGCGCTTATGTTCCGGAGAGGCTGGCTGCAGGTGAGCCGTGCTGGAAGCAGCTGAGTGCCAGGGCACAGAGTGGCGTGTTAGATGTGCTGAAATAGCTCTGCCAGAGCAGACAGTCGGCCCGCTGGGTTTCAGCAGTGGTACTTGGCAGTGAGGTAAGTATAACCTACGTGCCTGTGTGCGGGTAGTAGCTACACCCTTATTTCTTCTGTAGGGGAGCAGGGAGACTCCCCTACCAGCATCTCTCTTTTGAGGGCCAGTAGATTTGGGGTAATTCTCCTAGAGGGCGTCGCTGCTTGTTAGTGTTTGTGCAAACAGCTCATTCTGCTTTTGATAATGAAAAAGTGTGGCTGTTCATCTGAACAGGTAGAGAGTTGTTGCATTCTCCCGTCTTCATCCATTCTTTTCTCTCTTTCCCTAGGTCTGTTTGGAGCCAAATCTTGTCTATGTGTGTGTCATTTTGTCTCTTTTAATACACTGCCCTGACTTGCTTGCTGCGAAGGGAGTATGCATCTGGAGATCAAAGTTGCTCTTAACTTCATCATCTCATACCTGTACAACAAGCTTCCTCGGAGGCGGGCAGACCTGTTTGGTGAGGAGCTAGAGCGCCTGCTGAAGAAGAAATATGAGGGTCACTGGTACCCAGAGAAGCCTCTGAAGGGATCTGGTTATCGCTGTGTTCACATAGGGGAGACAGTGGATCCGGTGGTGGAGCTGGCAGCCAAGCGGAGCGGACTGGCCGTGGAGGATGTGCGCGCCAACGTGCCGGAAGAGCTGAGTGTCTGGATCGATCCTTTTGAGGTTTCCTACCAGATTGGCGAGAAGGGCTCTGTTAAGGTCCTCTACCTGGATGACAGCGAGGGCTGCAGCGTCACGGAGCTGGACAAAGAAATCAAGAGCAGCTTCAACCCCGATGCCCAGGTGTTCGTCCCCATTGGCAGCCAGGACAACTCGCTGTCCAACTCTCCGTCCCCTTCCTTCGGCCAGTCACCTAGTCCCACCTTCATCCCTCGCTCTGCCCAGCCCATCACTTTCACCACTGCCACTTTTGCTGCCACAAAGTTCGGCTCTACCAAGATGAAGAAGGGTGGAGGAGCCGGAGGAGGGGGCGGCGGAGCGGGTGCTGGGCAGCAGCCAAGGATGGTCAGGTCTCCCACCACCAACCTGCTGAAGCACAAGGGCCTCTCCCTGTCTATGCACTCTCTGAACTTCGTCGGGAGCGCTGGGAGCCAAGCCCCGCAGTCGCAGCTCTCCCCCAACGCCAAGGAGTTCGTTTACAGCGGTGGGTCGCCAGGATCCAGCAGTCTCTTCTTCGATGGCGTTGCCGGTGAGAGCCAGGCCAGCAGCATCCCGCCAACATCACAGTTCAACACCGGCACGGGTGGTACCTTTGATATGGCTCAGGTCTTCGGTGGCAGCACCAACAGCCTCTTCCTGGAGAAGTCTCCCTTCGTGGAAGGACTCAGCTACAACCTGAATGCCATGCAGTATCCCAGCCAGTCGTTCCAGCCTGTTGTCCTGGCCAACTGAACGCAAGGAAGGAGAGTATTTTGGGGTGGGGAGGGAGGGGGGGGAAACGAGAACAAAACACAAATGAAAAAAGAGGGAGAGAAAAGAAAAATAGAAATATACAGAAAATATTCAAATCTTATAAATATAGCTTCTTGGGGAAAAGAGAGAGCCCAGTGTTGTTGCGCTGTGCAGGCAACGCTCCTGAAGCACTGACTTGTTTTTTAACTCAGTCCCTGTGCTTTTTTCCTACTCACTTTTTTACTCCTTAAATGAATCTTGGGATTTTTTTTGGTTTGTGTTACCCCAGCACAGGATTGGTGCAAACGTAGGTCACGATGTTGCTGATTCCCTGCACGCCCCCCTCCCCAGCACTGGACACAGGGTACTTCCACCTGGGTGTAGGGATGTCTTCTTTGTACCGCCTCGCTGGAGGAGGAACGGGGAGAGGATGAGTCAGTGTCAGTGGAGATACACACACTCTTGTTGCGTGCTAGCCAGAAATGGGTGGGTGGGCTTGCTTTTTCTGTTACGGCTCTACGTGTAGACGGAGAGCATCTACTGTTCCCACGGGTGTAGATGGTTGTGCTGTTGTTGCTCCAGGCTCTCCAGCCCGGGCTGGTGTCAGCTGTTCTGTCTGTGTGCTGAAAAGCACTAACTCTTCTCCTTGACCACCTCCCAGCACGTAGCAGGGAGGGCAGAGCGTTACTGTGAAATGGCTTCTTCCCGCTCCCTTCCTCATCTGCGCTTCTAGCTGCGGCTACAGGAGCACAGTGCTTTGAACTGAGCGACTCCAGTTAGCGTCCCCTTCCACACATGAGTGAGGGGGCCTCTCCGTGCCCTCTTGGGGCCAGTCGGTCTGGGTGACAGCCCTGTGGTGGACAAACACCACCCGCCTGTCCCTGCGGCAGGGGGAGGTGGTGCTGAGCCAGGCAGCAGCCCCCCAAACTTGGATCCTGCCCCCATTTTTTGGACATTCTCCCCAGCAGCAGGGGCCATCATCCACCCAGGGTGGACTCTGAGGTCTGAGTTCTCATTCCCTGCTGTGAATTCATCCTCTTGGAGAGGGAATTCCTTCCTTTTTTCGTTAGCGAGGCAGCACTACTTTTGAGGAAGAAAAAGGGCTATGTTGTTGAAGCTGCTCTCTTGAGTGGTAGCGTAAGGGTTTGTGCTTTCAGCCAGGTATGTACCTGACTAAATCTCCTCCCCCGCCCTTCTGGAGGAGCGGGAGGAGGTGGATGATGTGGTGTTGAAGGGAAGCATCTAGCATAAACTCATCATTCCAGCCAGGTCGCGTCAGTGCAGACGGTGGCAGGCTCAGAGCAGAATGGGGACGGGTGCTCTGAGGGTGAGCAGCCGTCCCAGCCTGTGAATGTATGGTGCCTCCCTGCCACGGTGCCAGGATCTGGGAACGCCACTGCGGCTTTCCCTGAGATGATGTGCTGCAGTCAGGCCATAGTGGCTGGAAGTGGCATAAAAGCTAGGTTGCTTCTGCGTCAGGGACTCCAAAACCCACCTTCACGGGAAGCCAAAGGAGGGCTGCTTCTTGCCCATGCAGGGTGGAGGCTCTCTAGGTGGGAAGGAGGTCTCCTTGGAGGCTGTTGTGGAAGTATGGAAGTGTGCAAAGAGGAGAGAGAGATGGAGATGAGGAAACTCCAGTCTTTAAAGTTCTCAGTTTAAAAGAAAAATAAGCTTTTTGCTGCCTCCTAAACTTGAGGTTTGGTTTTGTTTTCATGATGTCTCTGGAGCACCTTCTGAAACCCACTTCTCCAGTGTTTGTCGAACCAATGTGCTCTTTCAAGACATTCCTGTTTCAGGGGAGATCGGCTTGAACTTGTGCTTTTCCCGCTCCCTTCCCTCGAGCTGAGATGAAGGCACCCCAGCCCTCTTGTAGTTGTGTTGCCAGTGAGCCTTTGCAGAGGTAACGGGCTGTCCCAGGGAGACTGCCACTGCCTGGAGCTCTTTCAGGAGAGTTTCCAGCGCACCCTTCCCCTCTCCGGGTGCCCGGGGAAAGCATGGTCCTGTCCTCACGCCCAGTGCAGGTCCCCAAGCAGGCTGCTTGCCATCGAGCTATGACCAACGTGGTGGGTAGGCAAGGAGAGTGGAGCCCAGCTAGCTTCCCCCAAACTGGCACCCACGGCCTCAACCCCGCAGTTTTCCAGACTGGGATGAGTTGCTAAGGAACTGCCAAGCTGTTGGGTTTCCCTTTTTTTTTTTTCCCCTTTTCTTTTTTTTGGACCCCTTTACTTACGGACATTACCACTGCCACCCCATCCTTGTCCCTGGGAGTGTGCTGCCGAGCGCCAGCCCACTTACCACACTGAACTGAGGGATGCTCGGCCCCTAATGGTGGGACCTGGTCCACTTGCCCCCCCGCCCCCACCGTCTCCCCGCAATCTGGCAGAGCCACCCGTGAGCTGCTGCTGCGGGACTCCCCTCCGGCACAGGGAGGCAGGAGAGAGGTGGGGGATGCCCCTCGGCCACCTGCTTATCTCTGTGAAGCTTTGATGCCGCTTTGCCCTGCCACACGTATTATACCTGCTTTAAAAATAGTGGTGTGAGTGGAAGGAGGAAAAGAGGAGGGACCAACCTCTTTGTATCTTAAAAGGAAAAAAGCGTGCTTCAGAAACGTTCCTCCAGCATCAGGCAGCAATGGAAACTAACGGCCTTTTCGGGTCTTTTCTAGTCTTGGATGTAGGCGTTCAGCTTCAATTTTATTTTTTAAAAACCTGCACTAATTTACCTGGTTTCTTAGGAAGAGAAGAGAGAAAATTTTTTTTTAACTTTTATTTTTTATGGGTTTGTGTTCTTTTTGTTGATGTCCGTTTGTATTGAATAATTTGCTACATTTGTAAGATGTAAGAGGTATATATAATATATGTATATTTCTAACGTAAAAAAAAAACTGTAATTTTTTTCTTTTCAAGATTTTTTCTTAAAAAGAGGAGAGAAAAAAATATTTTTTCAGGAAAAAAACTTTAAAAAAAAAAAAGTGGTGGTGAAGATTCCTTTTTCCCTGCTCAGCCTCCCTCCTTTCCCTCCCGCCCTTCTCTGAGGAGTGAATCTACAGTTGCCTTGTGGGAGAGGAGGAGTGAAAGAGGACAGAAGTCTGTACGTCTCCGAGCGGAGGATTTCCGTGTGTGCTCTGCTTGGGTTTCTTTCTGAGAAGGGGGGCTACAGAGAGGGGGAGCCAGGGGGGTTGCTGTCTTTTCTTTTTTTTTTTTTTTGTCTTTTTTTTTTTTCTTTAGCGAAGGAGGAATACAATCAGAGTTTTGTATTCAGAATGTTGTGCAATATTTTGGAACAGGACATTGGCGTGTCTAGAGATTTAGTTAAAAACAAAAAAAACCACAAAAACAAAAAAACAAAAAGGTTGATCAAATCTGTACAGTTTCTATTGTTCCAGATTTTTTTAAGTTTGTATTAAAAGCATGATATAATAACCAGTTGTCCTGTGGTGTGTGTGCTGGGTGGGGAGAGAACACCTCTGCCATCTCTGTTCCCTGGTGAGGAGGGACACGGCTGCCTGTCGTGCCCACCCTCGGATGAACCGGTGCTTGGCGAGGCTGCTGATTTGCGGTGCACCTGGTAGAGGTTTGGTTGTGTTAGGAGCAGCCTGGCGATGCCCAGGCTTGTGCAACATGGCAAGGGTGGCTGTCGCTCTGACCTCTTGCGCTGCCAGGAATAGCAGCGGGTGTAGGAAAAAGTGGTGTGCTGTGCTTTGCCTTCACGCGTCCTGCTGTGATTCAGCTCCCTGGGGAGGAATGGGGGAGAGAAGGAAGCGAGAGGCTTTGCCTGTGGCACGTGATGCCTCTGGGGCCTTCAGTCAGCAGAGTTCCTAAAATACCCTTTGCTGGGGCCATTGCCTGCAGCCATCGCCCGTGGGGCTGGGCTGGGAGCATCTGGTGTCCCTGCACAGAGCGGACGGAGCCTTCCCGGGCCCTGGTTTCTGCAGAGGGGCTGCTGTTTGTGGGTTGGTTTCTCTCCCCTCTGTGCAAACTGGTTTGGGTTTATGCTGGGGAACCTGGGGTACTTGCTAAGCGAAGGAAGCCTCAAGTTGCCTGTGCAGGCTGTGCCCTCCCTAGGGTGAATGTTCATCCGAGGTGACTTCTTGTAGCAGGGCGTGCTTGAGGCTGGGTATGAGAACAAGCAATGATGGCGAAGGTCTGATTTTGTTTCTAGCCTCTCCTTGCTCAGCTTTAATCAGAATTTCTGTTGGAGGGAGCTGCTCCTTTTTAGCAAAGCGAGGCGAGATGACCCCTCTGTGCTGAGGGAGATGCCAAAATGCCTGTCCCACAGCATGCGTGCTGGACACAGCATGCTGCCTCCTTAAAAAGCTGTTCAAGGGAGCTGCTCTGGATGTACTTGAAGAAACCAAACGTGGAGCTGGTACTGGCAGCTGGGTCCCACAAGCATCCTTACCTGTGCCCCCTCAGCCCCTCTAGCCTGAATTTCTTCCTGGAAGAGCTTATGTTGCTTTGCCGTTGCTTTGCCCTTGGCTTTGCAAGCCCCGGGAGCCGGGCTGCTGCTCGCGCCCGCTGCGCGCCATGTGACTGTCACACACTGCTAAGCAACAAAACTATTTTTTCCCCTTTGTGTCTCAACCCCCTTGTAATCATTTATCTGAAGCATGCACAAATGCTTGCCCTTAGACACGTTTCTGGAAATGGAAAATCGAGGGCGAGTATGTGCCTTCCTGATCCTTGCCCTGCATTTGCTCGGCTGTGACGTTGGGAGGTATGGAGCCTTTCCCTTTTTGGGCACAGGTACGCCGAGCGGTAGGGCCTGGAGTTAGTTTACAGCTGATAGTTGTGCAGCCTGGGCAGGGATTAGGGAAAAGGCTTAGTAGAGCTTCATTCCTCGTGAGATACTTGCCCCTGTGCTGTCTTGGGGAGCCTGAAGGGTGTGGGGAGGTGAAACCCCCACCTGGAAGCAGCGTGCAGGGAAGGGGATCTACCCTCCATCAGCCTTCAGAGAGGAAAGGAGGTGCCAGAGCCTGGCGCTCGGCCAGTGTGGGGTGGTGCCTGGGTGTGGGAATATTTGTCGGGTGTTTGGGCAGTGACTGTGTCGGTCCCCAAATAGGGTGCTCCAGCAAGGCACCGTGACAAGATGGGACTTGTCTCCCAAAGCCTCCAAAGCGAGGGGCGTGGGGGTGTTGTTTAGACACTCATCACAGGGGACTCCGTTATTAAGAAGGAAACTTGTAACTTGTGTCAACGAGCAGGCAGGCTCCCACCTGAAAGGAGGAGACAGCTTGGGTGGAAAATGCCACACTTCAGCCTCGGGCTTTTCAGTCTGTGACAGCCGCAGTTTCTGACACGAATCAGGCTTTTCTGGGAGAGGGAGGGGGCTGGGGCCCAGAGAAAAGCCTTATGCAAGCATGAGAAGCTGTCTGTAAGGCAGCCATGCCCTGGGCTGTGTTTTAAATGGAGGCCCAGCAAAACAGCCTGAGTTTGCTCCGTCAGGAGAGCATCTCTGTCAGGAGAGCGCTGCCCTAGAGCCTCCTGGAGACTTGGGATACTGGGGATGAACAACACATGGCGCCCGCACTGCCTACAGTGGGTGCCTCCCCGTGGCCCGGTGCTTGCCGGCTTGCCAGGACCGGGAGGTGGAAAAACACCGCTGGTGGGGGAGCCAGGACCTGCCAAGTCCTTGGCTTCCCCGAGGAGCACTCCTGCCAACGCCACCTGCTCCCCACTCACGTGGCTGCGGCCCCTGGCACTGCCCGCAGCCCCAGCGGGTGCGAGGCTGATGCCACGGTCGCGGAGGGACGGCCAGGTCTTCCCACCCCATGTGTGTCCTGCGCTGAAGCACAGGGACCCACCGGCTGTGGCCAAGGTTAGCCACCTTCCAAACCTTGTGCTTTTTCCTTCGGTTTCTATGGCCAGGCTCCAATTCAAACACGGTTGGGAACACGCTCACCCCGGCCCTTGCAGAGCTGCTCGTCCACTGTCCCGCTGCTGCTGCCTGCATTGTCACCTCCAGAAACCTGGTTGGCTTTTCATAAAGCTGCTGAAGAGCGAAGCCCCAAGACGCCCCAGTGAAGGATAAGCCCTGGCCGGCACGCGTGGTGCTTACAAGTTGTACCGGGTCAGTGAAGGGCTAATTTGCGTGACAGTCAATTTGCACGTGGCCGCTGCCAGCGGCCAAAGTGCATGTGCCAAAGAAGCATACAGGATTTATTTTTTTTCCCCAAGAAGCCCTCAGAGGCACAACAGCAGGTCAGGAAAAGGAGATCTCTGTGAAGAAGGTTCAGGGCCAAATTCTGCCATTTTGCCTTTAGGAGGGGCAAGGACAGGTACAGGCAGAGGCCTGGGGGGATTCGCTCCCTCTTCACCAAATGCTGAACTTGTTCTTTCTTCACGTGTTATTCTGCAGTTGCTGAGACCTAGTTGGGGGTTTTTTTTGCTTATTTTTGTTGGCCTCGCGCAGCCTGCCACACTGCTGGCGCAGCCCAACTGCTGAAGGAAGCAGATCCCCGGGAGGGAGCATGTCCCTCCCACTCGGCAGGGTGTTTCCACCAAGGACAAAGTTTTCCTTGGAGTGAATCAGCCAGAAACTCCTTGCAGAAGGTGCAGCTGGGGCTTTCATCTGACAATTTAAAAAAAAAAAAAAAACAAAAAACAACCAAAAACCCAAAATGACCCATATGGGGTGATGTGTAGGGAGTGCAATGGGTGATGTTGCTGCAGCAGGACACACTTCTTCCACGGTCCTCGCTTTGCCCACAGCGCTCAGTGAATTCACGCAAGGACCAAGTCCAGCTTCCCCCAGCAACAGCCGCTTTTGCGTTTCCTGATCCTTCTGTGATCAGGTTCAGTGTCAACACGTGCTGCTCTGGGCTCCCGCAGAGGCCTGAGCAACGTCGCAGCAGGCGCTGGGCGCCTTTCCTAAATCTACTGAGGTCACCCTCAGTCCCTGCCTCTGCCCAGCATCACTGTGTGGCACCTGGCTGCAGCTGGGAGGGTGCACCGGCATCACCCGCGGAGCCTGCCAAAGCCGCAGCACTCACACAATGCACGGGGCAAGTGAGGGGCCATGGGCACACAGGAAAACTGGGGGTGAACCTGAAGATACCTCATCTGCTGGAGGAGCTCTGGGGTTTGCATCCCTGAGGGGACAGACTGGCAGCATGGCGGGGGAAAGGAGCAGCAGAGAAATCTGGAAGACCACAAACACGAGCTGGGGGAGGACTGAGCGGGGCAGAGGGAAGGAGGACAGCACCCTAGGGACATCTGAGGTGTTTACACACAGGTGCAAACATGGCAGGGAGGCAAGGGAGGCTGCAACTCCTCGCTTCCCCTCGCTAACCAGTGAAACGGTGCGTGATCCTGGTGACCCAACATGGGTGGCAGCTGCGTAGGCCTCCTGCGTAGGCACAGCCCAGCATAACCTCCCTGTCCTCGCCTGGCTCCTGCTTGTCACCCTCTCACGCATGATCATCCTCCGACTCTCCCTCTGGGCTGGTCATGACACAGTGGTTCCCCTCCGGGGACACCGCCAGCTCTCGCAAGATGCCCGTGAGTCACAACACTGTCATTGCTTCCAGCACAGACGTGGAGACGCTGAGGCTCCTGGAGGGGCCGGGGCTTCACTGCACTCACAGGGAGCTTGAGCGCCGGGGCTGGCACCCATCGGTCTCTCCTGCCACCTCACGCTGATCCCGGCAGCACTGGGAGCTGCTCCGAATGGGAAAGGAGATGATGCAGAGGGACAGGATGGAGACATGCTGGGGGAGGACAGTTATCCCTCGCAGCCACGCCACGGCCAGCCATCCACTGAGGAAGGGAAAGGGCTTGACAAACCCAAAAATAGGATCCAACAAAATAAACCCAGAAGGGCACAGGTGGGCTGTGATGCTCCGAGGCAGAGCCGAAGGTGCCCTCGCTGCCGAGGAGAGCAGTCTCGCTGCGTAAGCAGTGGCTGTTGGACAGGGCATTGAATGCTGCAACCTGCTGCCTAAGTGCTAACACATCAGCACGGGGAACCACAAATTGCTGATTTTTGGAAACGTAAGCAAAGAAACTTTCCTATATTCCAGATTATAAATCACAGCACAGATCAAGTGTACAAAATCAAGCAAAAGAGACCTCACTTGGTCCTTCAAACTAAGACCTTGGTCATTGAGACTAACTGGTCGGTACAAAGCCAGCTAAGAAAGATTATTTTATTCTGGTAAGACTTCATTTTTAATCTTGGAGCCATTCTCTTCTCCAAAGGCACCGTGCTCTTTGAAAAAGATTATTTTTCTCCATGGAGATGCTTGTTCTGGGAATTTTTTGACCAACCAGAGCACATACGTAGAAACCTTCTGAAAGTCAATGGTTACAGAGGTGACAGTGGGGACTTCAATAACCCCATAGCAAGTAGAGAATAATACAACACCTAACCAACACATACTTCATCAAAGTCATACTAGACCGGTATTTATTTCAGGAGAAAGCCACTGACCACATCTCTATGTCATACAGATATTCAGCACACAGAAAATATCACAGCTGAGGAGATTTTCCTACTTTATATTTTCAAGAAAAAAACTCCAGACTTCCCAATGTGCACCTTAAAATGCTACGAAAGGACCTGATCCTACGAAAGGACCCGAGCCCATCCAACCTTGGCCCCAGTGTTTTATATCATGGGGTGCCTGAGACCAAAACACTGACTCCTCTGAGCACACAGAGTAACTGCTAAGAGCCGCTGCAGGAACCCGTGGGTCTTCCAGCAGCACCCAACTGATCTCTGCCCCCTGTCACTGAGCTTCCCTGGAAAGCAGGATGAACTGGTTGAACGAGGTTGAAGACCACAACAGTAATCTGCAAAGCATCACTAGGAAGTGGAGGTCTGTATGAGTAACTGTGCTGACCCTTCCCTTGCCTGGCCAGTAGAACTTCATAGTCCAGAACCAGTCGAGGCTGGACATCTTCCTTTAACATACCTGGAGTGTCCTGCAAAGTTGCGCAAGTGTCTTCCAGGTAGGGCTGCAAGAGCTGGTGGCAGCTGCCCATTTCCATGAGGAAGCCACAAAAGCAAGAAGCACAGCACCCCACTGGAGAAGCCCATGTCATCTCAGTGGTGCGGCAAAGCTTCCCACAAATGGCTGAAGTTGCTTCCACAGCCTGGGAGGTAAAAAGAAGAGTCGCTGTGTCAGTGGTTGAAAAACACCGATTTTTATCCAGCGTGATCTCGACAGAATTGGGTACAGGGAGCTGGCTATGATCTCAGAAAAAAACCCTAACACCTCCCCAAGTGTTTTTCTGTAATACAACTCTGTTGAGGCAGGTATGATTAGCAAGGGGACCCCCATTTACTTCACTGCCTTTAATTTTGCCTGCTCTGCCTGCGAGGTCTGCAGACAGAAAAAGGTCTGCATCACAAGCTGTGCCAGCCGAACGCACAGAGAGCTCTTCCTGTCCTCCCATGCCTGTCCTCATCTTCACCTGAAGATATCGGTGGGGGAATTAGTAACTGCTGCTCCTGGAGGGAGCCACGTTTCCTCTTAGAGGTAATTGTCACTTGGAAGGATCTTACTCAACTTGTGGTGGCAGTGGCTGGCTTTCCAGGCTCTGCCACCAGCAAAGCAGGCTGCAGGGCCATGGCTTTCTACCTCGCAGTCACTCCAAAGCCTCCTGCCCTGGGGCACAGCCGGCTGCTCTCCTGCCTGGAGCCTGCCCTGCCAAAGCATTTGCTTGTGCTGGATGAATGCTGGCCTCTTCGCACCTTGCCAAGGTTGGACCTCAGGGAGTTAAATGCTCACACTGACCCACAGCTGAGTTTGTCGGCTCTCCCTTGAGGATGCTCCTCACCAAGCAGACTAGAAAGGAAGGTGAACGGATGCAACTGCATCTCCATGCACCTGCTGCCAGAGGCTATAGGAAGACCCCAGGCGTGTGGAAACGTGTCCCAGCTCTCTGGCTATGACACAAGCTAATGCCCCTATGGGTGCTGGTATTCCCCAGGTGGGAGCTCATTCATCTGGGCAACTTGGGAAGCGTTCTTCTCTAGAGCCCTAGCCTTCTCCTCTCCTTTGCCTCTCTATTTTCCTTACTCCAATGGATTATTTTCCCTAAATGCTGTGGCCCGATCCTGGGAGCAAACAGTAGCGAGCAGCAGGGTGCAAGGGAGAGTTCTGCCACCTGTGAGCAGCCATATCCCTCCCCATAGTACCCTTGAGCAGCCCCGTAGTACCTTTGCCTCCTGCTGGACCCATGCCCCCCTGCGCCATTCCCCTCTGATAGACCCGATTCCTTTTTTCCCCCACCACAGCTCCTCCTGGTCTTCTCCACTTCCCACACGCTCCCTGCCTGGCTGGCAACGGCTGCCCTCCATGAAACGAAACAGCATTTGTAAAAATATCTGCGTGGCATGTAGCTGTGGGAGCTCGTCGCGGCATTGCAGTGCGGGGGAGCCTCAAGCACAGCGAGAGTGCTGGCCGCACGCTGGTTTATCCTGGAGCAGTTGGCTTGGCTGGCAGAGGTGTTCCAGCTCTGCTGCAATAGCCCAATCAGTAGTTCAGGTGTTGCCACAGTCTCTGGCTACAGCCCAAGAGCTAATGACAGAGCAGGTGGCAGATGTGAGGATTGCAGAAGCGTGGCTGGAGATGAGGGGAGCTCGTTCTGAACAGCTTGTTGAGACCAGTCTCTGCTGACCAGCTGGGACAATGGGTTTTGCAAGGTGGATTGTTGCTTTGTGGAAGTCTCCAAAACACTCTTCAGCCTTTGAAGGATGCTGCAGCTGCATTTGGCTCTGCTACCCCTCCAAAATTATCCTAGGATTATTGGGGTGACCATACCCATGACCACTGGTTTACAGCAGGAGGAAAACTCATTAAACCCCAGAGGTGCTTAATCAGAAGCAAAGTGGCAATGGGGCATTGATACACCGTGAATGTTGATGCAATATGATGATAGAGGGGCATAAATGTCATTGTCTGATGAAAGATGGCTTTGTCTTACCCAATTCCTGTGCTGCGCGTCGACCACAAATGGCCCAGGGCATTTGGGAACTACTGAGCCCAAAGCAAAGGGAAGCTCGGAGGGAGGAGAGGAGAGGCTGAGGAATGGCAGTGGAAACTCTGTAGAAGTGTACAAGCAGCGCAGCGAAGAACGTGCCACTCAACACGCAGCAAGAGCTTGAGGAGGTTTTTCCAAGCAGGTTGAAGAACTGGTTAAAAAGAGGCTTGGAGCTATGACCAAAGAGGCTGCTGATGCAGTTTGACTCCTGCTGTGCTTACAGAAGCAGGCGTTTGTATATTCTTTGTAGGCAAACAGGATTATGTCAAACTACCTAATGCCATCATTGAGTTCGCTTACTAATGGAAACATTGAGTATGGGCTAATTGCACAAGCCAAAAGGAAGGCAGGTTTTTGTGATCACCACGCTGTGTTATCTACGAGTACAAACTGTTCCTGCAGAGCTCTGTATAAAGCAAGAGTATAGATGCAGCTCTGCTTGCTTACACACACAGAATAGTCAGGGTACACAGACCCTCTGAATCGTCTCTGTCTCAAGCTCTTGTCATTGCTGTCCTTCTCCAGGGTCTGCTTCTGCTTCTGTTGCACTCAATATCAGAGTTGACTTCAGTGGGAGCACCCAGGCCCTTGGGTGTCAGCCCCTAAGTGAGCTGCGAAGAAAAGGGGTCAAAAGCCTTGGGTCTGCGTTCATTATGCTGATGCTTTTTCCCCCTCAGTGACTCCAAAAACACCTTCAAGACCACTCATTGCCACTGAAATACAGCCCCATCTTGAAAAGAGCTATGTGGAAGTGGGTGTCAGGGCAGCCATTTTGTACCAATAACAATAATTTTGTACTAATACTGTGTTGCAGTAGGGAAGACAGAAATGACTAATTAAAATGTTGGGGAGCTAGTCAAGTCATGAGAATATTACTCAAGTGCAATTTAGCTGGGAAGCTGCAATTCACAGCTCTGCTATTACAAAAATACCACAGGACTTAATTCACCAGATAAGTGAATATCGTCGTCAAGGTATCAGGTTATCATCCCACCTGAAAGCAGCTCCAGGCTACCCACCGCCCAGCCCAGGCATCAGTTCAGAGCCATCCACAGAGCATGGCCCTGGCTCCCAAGTGGTCAGTGCCATTTCCAGCAACCGTAACTTTTTCTGGCCTAATACCAGGCAGGGCCAAGATGCCTCAGCTTGCAAACAGGATCATAGCTCAGTTCAGTCTTGCTCAAGATCAGGGTAACACTGTCATCAATGGGAAGCAGAATCCCAAAGCCTTACTGTTGCTCACTTAAATACTTCTTCATGCCCTGTATCATTTTGCAACTGTTGCTCTCTCTGTCCTGAGCCTTCTCCAGATCCTCTGATGAAGAAGATGATGAAGAAACTACTTCATAGTAGTAGAAGGGAGAGATCCAAGAACACAGCTTGGTGCTTGTTAGCTTGGGGTCAGGCCAGGCTCAAAGCAGACTCTACATAACCCCTGAGTGTGTCCCCAAGTATGTGGGGGCCTGCAGCACACGGACTTCAGGCAGCAAAGACATGCAATAAACATCAGCCTCTACGGGCCTGGTGTAGATTAACAGAAGAGCTGATGCATGAAGCATGTGTTTTAGCAGCTACAATCCCTCCCCCGTTGTGTCGGTCCCTAGTTTTACAGCTGTAACAACAAGTAGCAGAGGTCTAGTGTGGTGGAGCTGCGTAGGAGGAGGGCTTAGCTGAGAGAGGTTGGAGCTGCAGATGGGCTTGGAGCCCATGGTCCTGGCTGGAAATGATGTTTGGGGCTGTAATATGGTTTATAGGAGTTGGAGGGCTCTTGTAGTGACAGCTCTGGCACTGCTTTGGTTTGTGGCCACCACTGACCAGTGAATGAAGGGGGAGAGAGATGAGGCAGTGGTGGTGGAAGGAGAGGGAAAAGGACAAGGAAGAGGACAGAGCAAAAGGAATGCAAAGATCAAAGTCTAGCCAAGAGAAAAATTAATCGTAGAAAGCAAAGGAGACGGAAGGAGAGGAAATCAAGGAGTAACACAAAGGGAGAGACAGCAGCCCTCCAACAGCCAGAAAAGGGAGGCAGGAAGGAATTGGGCGTGGAGAGGACAACAGCTCTCATACCTGGCACATTTCTCTCCTGCTGTTGCTGTCTTGGAAAAGATGAGCCTGGATTTTTCTGGAAATGCGTAATGAGCAATTAGCACAAACACCTTCCCTGATAACCTTTTGTGACACTTTGAAGCTAAATGACATATGTTACAGGAAAGAAAAGCCATCCTGAGTGGGCTCAAGGAGGCATCGCACCCCTGTGAAAAGACCATTCCTGAGAGGGTAATGTGTGAGAGGCAGCAGAAGCAGCTGGACTCTGGAGAAGGGCTGTTTTGATCCCAGGAGGCCCTGTCCAAAAGAAGGGAAAGTTGCGGACACATCCTGGTGACTCGGTTGTCCTGCAACCAGTGAGAGCAGCCCTGCGCTTTCGCTGTTCCAGATCGGGAGATCGCAGGCACTTCCCCTGCTCTGGGTCAGAGAAAATCCCGTTCAGGAGGAAACACAGCTGAGATCTTCTGTCTAGCTGGCCTGCACGTGGTCCCCCCACAAAACTCCGCTCTGCTCTTTCAGCTCCTTGCCGCTGGCTGCCAGTGCAGACATCACGCTCACCAGTGACACCTCCTTTTTCATACGCTAGAAATGCCTGGTCTTGCCTCAGCTTGGCCAGCGGCAGCCCCTCAAACCTCCTGCCAGGGCATGAGGCGAAGGGCTAGTGGTTGTTCCTGCCTCTCCTCAGCGGGGCAGGATGCGGTGGCTTAGGCTCAGCCTAAGCACGGTGTGTGCCCGGGACCTCAGTCGGTGCCAGCAGGATGCACAGGGAGAATGAGTTTCCCCAAGCCTGGACTCATTCACAGACCAGTGGCTTCGCAGCAGGCCTGGCTGAGTGATGCGGAGCCAGGAAGGACATACACTGGGACTTACTCATTGCTCTGGGATGTCATTCCTAATGGAAAACAGCAGGGAGTAGTTAGAATATGCCATAAATATTTACTAGCTAAAAGACATCCATTTCCCCAACAGTTGTTAGAACTCTGGGTTCCAACCTTGGTTTCAGGGTTGGACTCAGGCTCCAGCTCCAGCACCAGGTGAACCCAGGCGTCATCCCAGCACCATCCTGGTGGCTCCAGGCCATGCCTCCCGTGCAGCGGGTGGCTGCATGGCTGCCAAACCAGCCCTAGGCCTGCCGAGCCCCCAGGCGACAACACGGTCACCTCCTGCGAAGCACAGTTGGTTTGTGGTTATGGAAATAGCTTGGCATTGTTTGAGACTGGGATGAGCCGCATTGTTCTCCCCACTGGGGGGGGGGGGGCTGCTGAGAAATGCCAAGGTTTCCCTTTGCTCTGGGAGAAGCTGATTGGGTCTCAGCCTTTCTTTCCGCAGCCGGCCCTCTGCTTGTAAACTCTAAGGTCTGACTGCGCTTTCCTTCTCAGGCTGCGCAGCACAGGCACGTGGCTAGTGCTCAGAAGACACACTTTAAATAACTGCACCACAATGACTCATGCCTTACCCGAGGCAGTCTGGCTGCTGGCATATAAAGCATAAAAGCCGGTGATCTTTGGAAGAAAAGATCCTACAGCGAGCAGACATATGGCTCAGTTCCTGGCCAGAAGGTGGAAGGGGTGGAGGTGTTGCTAGATGAGATAGGCTGGGAGGCTGAGGCTCACAGGCGCAGAGCTGCAACCTCCCCACCACTGCCCAGCTCTGTTCTCCTGACCTGTCACCACATACGCAGCTCCTTGTCTCTGGAATTTCCCCAAGTCAGCAGTTTTCAGAGCTGGGGCACCTTGGGGAGGTAGGGAAAAGGCATGTGGGAGCAGTGCCCAAGCCCAAGCATGGCTGATATTGGGGTGGGTGGGGGAAGCACTCTTTTGCCCTTTGCAGTCTTTGGCCTGTAGCACCAAGAAGGCAGGTGAAGATAGGCAGTTCTGACAGCCACAGTGGACCTTCACCTTTCCCTCAGGCACTCAAATCATCCTCCATTTCCCCAGCCCCCACCAGTCCCAGCACTGCCCTTCTCACCCTCCCTCCCTCTCAAAGGCTCCCCATCCACTCTCCCCCACTCTCCCGCAAGCTCCCCTCAGCCCCCAATCCCTTTGCACAGCCGTTTGCCCCAGAAGCACTGCAGCAGCTCGGCAGCTCCTGCCTGCTTTCTGCCAGCAGCCCATACCGAGAGGTCAGCTTTCGCCTTTGGGCAGCACCCCACTCTCCCTCGCCTCCTCCCCAGCTGGGTTGCCCTCGCCAGCCATGCAAGCTGTTTTCCCCAGCCCAGGGGCTGTTTCCAGGGCCCAGGCACCCAGGTGCTGCTCATCGGCTTTGGCAGAACAGCATAAACGTCACATCCCTGCCTGTTCCTGGCCCGAAGCGATGCCCGCGTGTCTCCCATTATGTAAGGCATAGTGTGTACAGGAGCTGGGAGGCCTCAGGCTCACTTATGCACTGTGAATGACAGCTGCAAAAATGAGATGGGGACTATTTTTAAAATCACTCCTCCCCTCCCTCCTTCTCCAACTCTTCCCCACGGCCCCAGCCAGGCTGTGTGGATGTCCAGACCTGGTCCTGTGGGGACAAGTGGTACTGCTGGGCTCTGCCCACTTTGCATTGCCATGGAGGGACATGCAGCACCTCAGCACAGGGCTGGTGGTATCTGGAGGATGTGTCCTCATCCAGCCCTCCTTGCCCATCAACAGTCCCCTGACATCCTCTCCTTCACCTTTCACAGCCCTCCTTGCTGGCAGGACCTGCAGTGCCCTTTTCCCCCCCCCCCCCCCCCCAGCCTCTCCCTGTAACTTTAGAAAGGTCATTCTCTCCTCCTCGAGCTGCAGGGTTATCACAATTCCTTGGAGCAGAGTGGAAGGGATCTCGAGGGGGGAAAAGAAAAAAACCCTACCTTCTCATGAAGAAACGTGATACCCCAGCACCACCCTCTCCCTCAGAGCAAGGGCAAGAAACAGATGGTCCGGAGCAGGGGGCTGCATAACATCTCGTCTCCCATTGAATTCTGCCAGCACGGGGACCGGCAGGGGAGAGTCAAGGTGGGTGAGGAGCTGGCTAAGAGGGGGTGGTGTCAGTCCCAGGGAAAGGAGAGTTGTCAAAATCAGCAGTGTTTTGCCCCAGAATGCTGTAAGGCAGGCGCCCTCAAGCCAGAGCAATGGGAGAAGACAGGCAGGGGGTGGACACTGCCTGCATGCTGCCACTTTGGCTCTGCATAAAGATATTCAGTTCAAGGATATGCCCAGCAAAGAATTGTCTGGAGAGACCAACAAATACGAGGTACCACTTCACCTGGCATAGTAGATGCTGGTCTAGACATTGATCCTCAGGAAGGATGGAGCTGACCTGCAGCAGGTACAGAGCAGGCTTGCGAGCAGCTATTGTGAGTGTGCAGCTTGTTTAATCTAAAACGGGAGAGGCTGAGGGGGGCCAGGATCCGTGCATCATAAATACATGCTAGAGCAAAAGTCTAACGTGTAGTCCTAGAAGCTCATCTGGATCACAAATATATTTAGACTTAAAATTAGAAAGAAGTTTCTGGCCAGCCATGGTATAAACTTCTGCGACAGCCTGTCAGGCTGGAAGGTGGGCAGAAGCAGCCTAATTTGGTAAGAGATCCAGCCGGCTGGTAGTCACTGCATGGCAGGAGAGGAGGGAACCCAGAATGAGCCATACCTGTCTGAAATAAAGCTTGCAATCACGTCCCCAAGCTGGTCCCCAGAGGGATTGATACAGAGCTGAAACTTCAGTGTGTTGCATCCTGTTCAGGTTACATTATTAATCTTCTGCTTCAGGGTCCTCCTGGACCCTTGAAGAGGCAAGGAAGAGGTCACCTCTTTTCATTCTGCATCTTTAGGAAATTCTTTAATTTCCTTCATCTCTGCAACCTCTCTGACCAGGGCCAGCCACAGGGTTGGAGTGAGGCAGGGAGGAGGAACGGGGCCACTCCTGCTGCTCTTAGTCATGCGTTGGGTGTGTTGGTTTGCCTTGCTCACAGGCTCGAGACAAAGCCAGCTCTAGGGCCAGGAAGGCATTTCCCTTGGGCTTGGCGTGCTGGGGCAACCCGGGGAGCTGGAGGTGTTGTCCGTTGTGGGAAGCAGCGTCCTTATGGGGCTCCTTGGCTGCATTTTCCCTGTTGCAAGAGCTCAGGGATGCTAGAGACGTCTTTGCTCTCTCCCACTTGTTCCCTCTGCCGTGTTTGTATCTTTAGGCTTCTGTGGAGCTTCACTATGGGAAGCAAGGGGGTGCCTTCAGGCTGAGGTGGTCAGGGTGTTCCCTGGATTGTCCTTACGTGTCTGGACTCGGGCACTACACTACGGTGTGTGCAGGTCAGAAGGACAGGAGTCAAAGTCCCAGATCTACGTTTCCATGTGGCGTGGACCCCATGTTATGTTACCATGACAAGGTCCTCAGGCTTGCGACCATGGTGCCACCTATTTTTGCCTGCTCCGAGTCCTCCTCAGTGCCAGGGACAGCTGGGCAGAGCCCCAGCCAGAGCTGTCCTGAAGCAGTAGCCTTGATCCCCGCCCCGCTTCTGGCCCCTCAGCGAACCCTCGCTGTTCTCCCCCCATCGCAGAGGTCGCCTGGCTTGCTGTCGGGCTGCAGGGAGCAGGAGGGCGCTGTGCCCAGCGCCGGGCCGGAGGAGGGGTGCCGGCTCCCGTGGCCGTGGGATGAGGGAGAGCCTTTCCCTCCGCGCCGTGAGAGGCCACGGGCGGCGCTGCCGCCGCCTGCCCGGTGCGGTGCCCGGTGCCGCAGCTCCACCTCGCGGCGGCCGTTGGAAGGGCGCGGCCCAACCGCCATTCGGGGCGTCGCGGGGACTGCCCGGGGCGGCGGGTGGGGGGGTGGGGGGGGGAAGCGGGGGTCGTCGGGCGGGGAAAAACCCTGCCCGGGGCTGCACGGATAGCGGCCGAGCTCGCCCGGCGGGGCGGTGCTGTCTGTACCAGCCTTCCTGCTGCCTTCCGCCAGAGCCAAGCTGGGCCACGCCGAGCGGGCACCGGCAGCCCCCCGCGTGAGCCACCGCGTGTTTATTCACAGCTGGGCGTAGGTGCTGAGGCTCGGATTAACCGGGGAGGGAAACATGAAGGGCTTGATACGCCTGCCTTTCCCCACGAGCAGCCCTGCCTGTAGCACGCACAGACCTTGAAGCCTCAAGACACCAGTGACTCTGGGGAAGGGGGAGCGATGTGCCCCTCTGTGAGCTGCAGCAAGCGAACATGCAACCATGCCATGGCTGCACAGACAGGAGAGCTGGACCACAGCGCCTCCAGCCACAGCTTTTCACCATGCCCGTGGTGGGTTTGATCCACCAGGACTCAAAGGCAGCATAAAAACAAAATGGTTTTTCCTTCAAAAAAAGAGACTGCAAACGGCCTAACCCTCCAGCAGCGCTGCTCAAACAAGCGTCCCAGCCAGTCATCTGCTCCCCAGCCACTGGGGAGGTCCAGCCTGTTGCACTGCCCCAGCTTGAGGGGCACAAGCCGGGGGTGCCTCGGCCACCCTGTTGGGCACTATGCAGAGCCCTGCTCTCCCAAGCAGCAGCATCCAGGGGCTCTCCCCAGGCCTAGGCTCTGATGGAGACTGGCTTTCTGCCCAACTATGAGTCTGCCTCCCACCCCAAATGGTGGCAGACCACAACATGATACTCATCCCTTCTCAGGAGCCATTTTGGGTCAGGAGGCCTTGGTAGTGCAAAGACTAGTGAGATCTCCTTGTGGTGAAGCTACTTGGAGGTCATGTGTCCTCAACTCTGTGAATGTCCCTGATCTCACTGACTCTGATGGAGCTTGTGCTGCAAGAGGCCGTGGGCATACGTGACAGCTCCTAGTTGCCAAGAAGGGATGTGCAGCAAGTCTCCAAACCTCATGTCCCGCAGTAGGCCTGCAGTCTTGTAGCTTTATGAAGCCAGTCTTACCATCAGGATGAGAAGGATTTGAAAACGGCGCCTTTTCCTGGGCTGCAGCAACATCCCAAGCAGGAGCAGGACACGAGCACCCATTACTTGCTGGATTGAGGAAGTACATGAATCTAGGAAAACATGAAGGCACTACTTCTCCTCACATTATGTATTTTACGTTTATAGATAGCATATCAAGCCTTAGGAGCAAACAAGCAGCCAGCAGGTTAAAATGAATGCATTGACTGACTGATGACAAAGACTGAAGCTGCCTGAAGCAGCTGCTTTTTGGCAACCACCAGCAACGTTCTCAAGCATGAGCGGGTTGCGAAGCACTGCGGCATGGGGTGTGAGTGCAGCACAGTCTGCAGCGGGGCAGTGCGGGTGCATGGCCTATTGCTGCCACACTGCCACCATGTAAGATGCACACAGATCTGGCTCAAAGGCTTGCTGTCTCGGGGCTCAAACAGGGCTGGGGTGGTGAGCCTGCTTTCACAAGCTGGAAGCAAATTTCAGGATTAAAGCATTCAAGAATCAGTTTTGACTATAAACTTGTGATCAAGCACAAGAGGGAAAAGGTACTTGAACTCACCTCTTGCCATGTCTGGAATACTGCCAGCACCTTCCCTTTCTACTCCACCTAGCTACCTTCCAACCCAGTCTCTTCTGCCTCTTCCCCTTTCCAGAGGGGAGGAAGGCTGGTCCCATGTTGCCCTTTTGCAATTACCTAAACTGCCAACTTCTGGTTTGAACTCCCTCATGGTCAGTTTGCTCCTAGTTTCCTTCCACTGCCTTCTCACTTCTCAGAAGCCTGCTCAGGTCTCATGTGCAGCATTGATCTCCCTTCCCACCTCTCCTCCCAGCATCACAGGCTGGACATCTGGGGCAGGTCAGAAGACAGCTTCTTACTCCGAGGCCTCTGCACAACTGCATCTCTAGCCCCTCTGTGTGCCCCCCCTTCCAGGGCAGGAGAGGGGCTCCAGCATCATACCGCAGGCAGAGGCTGTGCTGGCTCTGGTATATACACAGGGTCTCCAGTAGTTTCACCTGCATTCATGAGCTGGGACTCCCACTCTGTTGCAGGTCTTGCTCCTTGCCCAGGCACACAGTAGGCTGCCTCCCAGCTTTGCACATCAGCAGAGGTGTCAGCCTGCTCTTCAGTCACTTCCATTCCTTCTCGCTTGAACAGTCACACAGGGCTACGGTGCCATGGGATCCCTGAAGGGGAATTCAGGGACAAATGGAAGTTGAAACCACTTTTGCAACCTGGTCACCCCACAGATTTAGCCTCTCAAAGCCCAACAGTCTTCCCAGCTCTAAGAGAATTGTATCACTTGGAGGCCACATAAGAAACTTAAAATATTTTCTCAATGGCTGTGTCTAGCTAACCACCACAACCAACAGCAAGCAAAAGCCCAGAAGAGCTCGGTGGATGCAGCTCTTGCACATTTCTCAACCAAGGCACTCCAGTTGCCACTAAAAAGCACTATAAACCAAACAGGAGCCAGATCATTTCCCCACTCCTTTACGGATCTGGTGTAGCCAGGAGTAGAAAAAACAAGTACAAATACATTTGAAGTCCTGAGGTCAGCAGATCCCCCCCCAACACACAACAGGAAGGAGGCTGAGCAAGAGGTTGCCATTTTTTCCATTGCCATCTTTCAGATCACTAATGGCTGCAAATAGGAGACTTTCCTGAAGGGAACTAGTAATATAACAAGCAGAGTTAGCACGTGTATAAACTCACTCCCCACCCACCCAAGAGAACATAAAGAAAGCACTGTGTAATAAACATCCCTGCTGCTGCCAGCTGCCATCACAACAAGGAAAAGATACCAAATATCATCCACTGGTTCTACGTTAAGGCTGCATTTAACACCAGGATACATCCAGCACATCCTTGCATCCGCTCAGTTGCTACTGCAATTCCTTGCTTTGGCCATGTCAAGTCCTTGGCCTTCAGCACATGGTACAGGTCAGGCCCCTCCCTTTAAGCAGGCTGAGTGTTAGCTTTTTTACACAAATTACTTAGTTCAATAATCACACCATGGCTCTGGAAGATAGCCAGAGAAAAACAACTAATCGACACAGTATCTTCCTTCATGCAAAACCACGTGAATTCATTTCCTAATCCTCTATGGTAGGTTGCAGATAGTCATCTTCATACATACGTTTCAAAATGCTGAACGACCACATGAGATGCCAACTCAGTCTTCATAGACCTTCTAATGCCTGGACTAGATACCCCTTCTCAGATGTCAGGAAACAGTCATCGAGCGTCTGTATAGATGAACGCCCTGCAGAGTTGGATCAGAAATCCTGTCTTCCCCCTTTCTTCCTGTTTAGAATGTGATTTCTGCCCTACCACCCCCTATCACTAATCATACAAGTTACCTTTTACAAAAGCAAAGAACCAACAAACCCTACCTTACTGCAGTTTCCAGATACGCTGAATTATTCCAGATTAACTAAAATACCAGTGATCTCATTTTCCTTGAGAGCAATCAAGGTTTAGGTCAAAAAGAAAAAAAAGAATGGAGAAAGCTGTCCTCGTGGTCAAAACTTATTTACTCTAGACTCTGCTTCTTCCCATGAAAGAAAGAAAACTAAATTCTGATTATTTTGTGGTTGTTGTCAGCCCCAAAGTAACAGACAAAGGTCCGAGTGTTTGCAGCTGACTACTAGTTTTCAGGATTTCTTCCCCTGACCTGAAAGAGCTCAACCTAGAGTCACTACAGGACAAATGCAAAACCTTGCAAAGTTTTTGAAATCAATTAATCCAGAAAATAAAAGTGGGGAATTGTGTACCTGTTACCAGCACACCTAACAGTTAATACACGCGAAATGCACAGCAAGAACCTAATGCTAAAAGGTGATCAACTGCTTTAGCGTCTACCAACTTCAATACAAATTGCAGATGTAACGCTGGCAGTTGAGGTGTACAGCACACGGTAGGCTATCTAGAGAACAAAATTACTAGATCTCAGCATAGTGGAATATACATTTTATTTCTTAAAAAGGAAGGGTACTAACAGAATTTAATACAGTCAAAATTTTACATTTTAAACAAAAGCTTTTCTTTTTCTTAAAAACCAGTTACGAGCAGAGAGGTGAGAGGATTTAAACTACTCACAAAATCCACGCTGAAGACTTTGAGAATTCAAATCTGTGGTTTATACATTTAAAAAAGTGTAATAAATGGAAATATAAAATAATACCACCTCTGCAACAGTGAAATGCCCTTTCCTCATTAGATTGCTGTTTAAGCACCTTTATTTTTATCCATCAGCTGCCAAGAGCATGTAGGTTTATGTACAAAATAAGCAGTTTGGGAAAGAGATTCAGATATAAATTAAAAACCATTTATGGCAATACAGTTTTACCAAGCCACTCTACAATCTTTATCATCTCTTTCATTTCTATAGAATCTTTCAGTCAGGATGATCTCAAATGCACTTGATGGACTGCTTCAAAAAGCAGTTACATTTACAGGAATTATACAGACATCCTCAAGGATTAGATATCCAAGAGATTAAACAACTTAATACACAGTAGAACTAAGATCAGATTTTTATCTTATATAAATACTGTGCAGATTTATAATCCATCTCACTGAATGAGACAGATCAGTGTCACATCTGAAGCCAAAAAAATACTTTTATCCAAGAGGCAACAGAATTTCAGGCCAAATATAGCAGATAGGAGTTCCCTCGAGCTATTTAGTTTAAAACTGTATGTCTCTGAAACAGCTTTGCAGGAACAGTTCTCTGAATAACTTGCACATATGCTTAGCTGTTTCATAGCTATTTTACAGCCTAGAAACACTGAGAGGGGAGTTAAAAAAAGGGGAAAAAGAGATGCCACCATCTCTGCCCACTACAAAAAGATGTTGTGGCTTTGTCATTTATGGAACACTGCAGATGCAGCTGTTACGAGAGGAGACTGCTCTGGTACAGCATTAAAGACAAAGAAGTTATATTATGGCTGGAGAAAGTGTCATCACAAGCCAGTCGCTTTAGATGAAGGCTGATGGATCAATCTCACCTCCTCCTCAAAACCCAAGAGTTCATATTTCCTAGCAGACTGCTCATGATTCTCACTCCACTGGTTTGTTGGGTTTGTTTTTCTTTTAACACGAGATAGAAAAGGTCATGAAAGCTGATGAAAGTTCCAGCTGTGCAGCATCCAGTGAACATGTACTCAGCAAAACCTCAAGTCATTAATCACTTTCTCTCCACACCACAACAAGATACCTGCATCATCTATGTACATAATAGAACTAATAAAGATGTAAACTATCTAGGTTACAAATGAGCTTCAGTAACAGTCACTCACTGTTTCATTGCAACTTGCTGCAGTCTGGCTGAAGGGTGGAGACAGATCTGTTTGAGCCAAAAGAGAGAATAGTTAAAAAAACCCAAAACAAACGAAACCCAAAAAAACTTTAGGTTTCTTCAATCACTAAGCTTTACAAATAACTTAATATTGCCACTTTCCAAATGTTACTCACAAACCACAAATTGACTGTCCAGCTAATGGGATGGGAAGAGTACAGTTATGAATGTCATCAGTGACTAGCGTTAAAGAAAGACTGGAAGAGAATCAATTCCCTCAAATTCTCAGTTTCTCTGCTTAAATAGCTCATTATTATTTTTAAAACATTGTTTGTTGATAGAAAGCATCACAACTAGACTAGAATTCCACAACATCAATCTTTGTTTTGATTCTGTAGTTCTCTAGGAAAAAAATAATCCCAAATCAAGCTACATGAAGCATTAACAATATTCAGATATTACAATGGAAGCACTTATTTATTATTTCATAGAACAGATTAGTTTTAAAAGTGTATTTACATGTTCTAAGTTATACAAAATACAGTATTCCAATAATTCATGTTAATCACCATATTTCAGACAACTTCACATAAAAGTGCAGAGGATGCATTCATCCACGATCCTGGCCAGTAGCAAGCAGTCACCCGCAGCATGACAGATGAGAGCTGCTATCGTGCCCCCTCAGGAAAACAAATCCCACCATACCTTCTCACTGAGACATAGCTGCAGATCTAAGAAAACATTCAGGCAGGTAGACGAGCAAAATTTGTTGAGACCCACAGACCAAAATCACATGCCTTAATTTACTAGACGTATGCAAAGTACTTTTTTTTTTTTTTTTTTCAGATGTACAGCGAAGGGCTTCTGCTCATGCCTTAGTTGGGAAAATGAAGTAACAAGGGTTTTGACTATGTAACAGGCACCCAAATTACACTTAATATCAACAGCCTTATAACTACAACTGATGGTGTGTTAAGGACACAATTCTGCAGCTGACTGCCTGGGCAGAGTTTCGCATTCAAGAACAGATCCTGTGAAGTCCACATGGTTCTCTACAGATACAGGGCTCATCCCACACAGAAATGACAGCAGAATTGAGGCCTTAAAATATTGGGGCCTCAGATAGTAATTTCCTCATGACACAACACTATCAGTTCACATCGGCAGGTCAAGTCCCAGTGCAACAGCACACTTAAAGCAACAGCTATTTTTTCATGCCTTTCCGCAGTAACTCTCCTCCCTACCTGTGTATTCCTTTCACTTTCTTCTGGACTGTGGAAATGAGATCAGAAAAAGGAGATTCCCAAAACATCAACAAGTACGTATCTTCTGTATGATGCTAAACTGAGGGGATCCAAATTGGCCTAAAATTGTAAACAGTGAGGCTTCAGTTTTACCAATCTCACTCAGGTCAGACTCGTGCAATACTCTTCTCTTCCTGCTTTCATTCTTTACTCTCCTTGCCAGGTATCTATGTCTGTCTATATGTTTATCTTCCTCAAAGGATTCCTTTTCCCCTGTAGCTGTTTGAACTTTAAGAAGTTTGGATTCCAATAGTGATTCACTAGGGGATAGCATACTATCAAACTAAAAAATTACATTGTGTGACATCATGAATTAAATCATGAAATTAAAAATTAAATCATTGTAATTTCTCAATTAGCGTTATGTTAGCACCGCCACAGAAGTTTAGTTGTGCCTATTCTTTCTACCTTTTTCCCCAGTCTTTCACTGTGTGTTTATCGATCTTTACCATGTTACTATGGCAGATATACAGATTAATTATCTGAACATCTAGAAAGCCAACCAGTGTCTTGCAGTGCTGCCAAAGGCAAAACACTAGCATTAACAAATGATTTTGCTGTTTATGGATTTAGATGTAGGTTGCCAAAAATATGAGATTTATGCATTAAGACAAATTTGCATTTTTCATCTCGCGCTGAGCAGCTAAAACCGTAAGGATGAACAAAAGCCTATCTGGATTTTACAAAGGTCCGAGATACCTCCACTCTCACTAAAAATGAAGGCATCTGATCACAAGGAACAAAGCCCTGTTATGCTGAGGAGGCTTACAAGGCTGAAGCAGCAATATTCTCTTCTGTGCAAGTCCATTATTTCTGCTGTCTACACAAAAATATTTTTTCACACAAGTGGTTTTATTACAGTATTCCCAAAGCTGCTGGCCTTCCACTGCACCTCCCAACTTGAAATGAATTTTGTACAATTAGTAGCAGTCCTGCAGATAATGCTGAAAGTCATTTCTACAGCTAGAACACCTTGGGCTTTTCAACAGCACAGCAGGGAAATGAAGAATTGTCAGAAAAGACATAAAATGTTACTAGAACAACTGCAAAAAGCCACATTTAACTTTTTTTCTTTAAAAAAAAAAAAAAAAAAAGCACAACACATTTCTTCTCCCAGCACAAATTTCTGGTACACTATGTTTTCACCCTCTCCATGCGGGGGGTGGGGGAGCAGAATTCAGCTTATCTGAATATCAAAACTATCACTAACTGTGTAAATGAAGAAGTGATAGGACCAGTTTACCAACACTACACCTGCAATCTCAGACACATCCAATCGATCCCAGTACAGAATGCTCCAGAATAAAGCAAAGACACCCATGACTCCAGTGCTTGCTAAAACTATACAATAACCATGTGGGAGAGTAAAGACTTTTTCCTGTGGGAATTAATGAGATCTTTGTTACTGGCTTCAGTGGGAGCAGATCTTGGCAACAGGTGAAAGATTAAGCTTCTAGGTAATTTTTAAATACAAACCCGCATTATTATAAGGAGATATAACTATGTGTAGATTAGAAGACCATGTACAAAAGCAATACTGTATTCAATGTTGCGCATCATTTATTCATAGTCTGTTTCTTTTGTAGAATAAGACAACACTCATTGTCCACAAATCTCATCAACAGTTTATATATTTTCAAAGTTAGTACTGTGAAATGACCATTTGGTGTCAACCCACTTCTTAATGAATGTACAGCTGTGTCAAAACCTGCTCCCTTTAATGGCAATCCCTGCAGTGATGCTGAAAGGGGCACTCCCTTTATTCTCTCCCCTTGGAGATGGTCCCTTTATGGCTGGAATGGGGTACACTGGCATCAGGCACACTTATGTCCTCTACAGAGCATGTTCCAAGGCTACAGAACTTCATAACAGTGTCAATTTTTAACGTTCAAATTGAGCTAAAAGAATATTGGTCTTCTTATGACCACTCTGAAAACGTACCCAAGTTATCTAGAGATAGGACTGTCATCCTAGTCAAAGAAACAAGATTATATAGTTAATTGTTCTGAGAGGAGCACAGAGAGCTCTGAAGCAGTAAACTTCCTGAGACTGCAAAAACTGAGAAAGGATTTCAGCATTGCACATAATTTTTTGTCTGGCAATACCTACGCTCCTTTAAATAGTGACTACCTTCTCATCTATCTTTAAAGATTTTGCTTCTTAACAAAAAAAGTAATAAAATCTCCAACTACAAAAGTTAAGCCACACTCAACCTAAAGAGCAATTTTCCAGTTTTGCAACCCATAGACAGATGAATCACAGAATGTGCAAATTTGCACTGTCCTACAGGGAAGCACAAGAGTTTGCTAACAGTCTTCTCTGAAAGAAAGATCTAATGAACATTCACTGTTAGTTTCAAATTGTGTAAGCTTTTAATACAATAGAAAAAACTAATAGAATTGCACATACTAATGTCACTGACTATTTTGCTGTTAAGATAGCATGACATACTGCAAAACCAAATCCTCTATATAATATGTAAGTATTTAAAAGATATCCCTAAAGCAGTAAGACCAAATAAAGGACTAACAACTCCTTGCCCAGTTACTACATCCCTCTAGCTTTGTGATTTCAACAGGAAACATGACTTTCAAGAAACTAACTGAAAATATAGAAATGATAAATGCAAAAAGAGTTGCTACATTTACATGCTGTCAGGGTTGGTTGTTTCGGGGTTTTTTTTTTTGTTTGGGTTTGTTTTTTTTTTTAAGTAATGGTTTGGCCTTTGTCACCAAAATAAAATGATGACAAAACCCAGTACATACCAAAAATATCAGTCCAAATCAGCAATACTTGATACAGATAGAGATATATGCTGACATTTCAGCAACATGGAACTATGCTATTCATCTATTTGAAAAGAATACCCCAAGATTATCTCAGAGCTTTAGAATTCCAAATTACAATAATATACTCATAACTATGCTTTGTAACCAGCAAAAAAGTTAAAAGCACTTTCTTGACTTCAGAACATGGTCCATTAAAATAATAGGTCAATAACTGCATTTAATGTATATGCTTTTTAAAAGACTATGCCTTAAAAAAACTGGTTATGAATTCTGGGGTTTGATATTTTTATTATTTTTTAAATAAAGTTTACAACATTATCTGCTTATTTGCACCTTTTTTCTCTTTGCCTTTCTGCTCTGAAATTAGGGGTGGAATCTCCTAGGTAAATGCAAAGTCAAAATACTTGTTGAACACGATAGTGTTGAGCTTTGCTGGTAACTAGTTGTGCCGCATAATTTCGGCACTTGTGCTTCTGAAAGCTTTCAAGGTTATTTTTCTTGAGGTGTATGCTGTTTATCAATCTCCACACATGAATACACTCCTGTCTTACAAACTCCATTTTGGCTGTACTACTTTCCCAGAAATTAAGTACTCTCTTCCCACACAAATTTAGCTCTTAAGCTTCCTTAATATAAGAGTAGATTCTTGTTATTCTGATGAAAGTCTTACAAGGGAACTTCCACCTACTTCCTCCATCTTCTACACACAATAAACATCCCCACAATCTGTCCAAGCTTTCATCTACTCTCCCACACCAGCACAAGGGTCTTGATACTCAAGCTGCTCCTTGTAACTGTGGGAAATCACTGGTTGTTTCAGTTTTGTAAAACAGATGAACAAAGTACTCTTTTGCCACTGCAGTTCTCATATAGTCAAGAGACAGAAAATTGTAATATGGCAGCTAATGGTCGTCATTTTGCTGGAGCTAATACTCATTTGGTAATTTCAGACTGCCAACAGACATGTGGATCAGCAGCTCAGACTAGCACCTTTTCTGTGATTGCTAAATCGTTAACAGAAGAATAGATCTTGTTTCAGCAAGATACCATAAAGGAAAGCAAGCCTCATAAAAGAAACAAAGGAAAAAGGCAGGTTACAGCAGTGTAGCAGGAAAGCAACTGAAGTGTTTTACTATTACATGGGTCATTTGATAGAGGCTTATTACTACTCTTGCATGGCACACTGTGGTGCTTTCTGGATTGTTTCAATACATCTGCTGTACTTCTCTGCACTGGAAGTCTCACACATCACAGACTGCTGTCTTCCTGGTGTCTTTAATTCTGCACTCATAGTACTCCACAAGATGCTACACTGTACCAGAAGTGAGGTGCAGCATTAAATAAAATTCATTCTACTGCAGGGAAAAGAGTCTTAAAATATAGCAGTTCTTAATATATACAGACACTTTCATTTAAAATTCCCTATTTTCTTCCATTCAAGTGCCAAAGCAAAGAGTCACTATTCACACAGGCCGTCAACAGACTTTGAGACATGAACTTTGAGTGTCTTGACAAACCCCCAATAAGTAAGCTTATAGTAGTTCATAATTACAGTGAGAAAGACAGATAAGAAAGCCATATACAGAATTAAGGAGACTTTGCACTTTTCATCATGCCCAGCCCTGGGTAGTTCAGATGGGGTACTTGCAGGCAAGCAGGCAGGCAGGGTCATCGTCAGTTGTTTGTGTTGGGACACCTCATAGATTTCACTGCTCACTCTGAAGACTGGCGATTCATGTGTGCTTTTTAGTTTCTTTGTTTTTAAAAGTCTTTAAAGTTGCATCACTCGGAATCAGATAAGTCACTTTAAACAAAGCAAAGTGTTAAGTGTGACAATTTATTTATAACATACTTCCCACCATCACCACCACACACCACCCTGTGAAAGAAAAACCCCTGCTGAAAGGGTGACAATTCTCAGTATGTTTGAAAGAAATTAGACCAACACTGCATCAAGAGCCACTCTAGTCGAGAGCATAACAGAGGGGGAGATAGTTCAAAGCATACATTTACTTTGAGCATTCTGGATTAGCCTGCTTCTCCGCTTCCTTAAGAAGTCAACACACAATTGGTCTAAACTCATACCAATTTCCACATTACGTTTAAAAGACAAGCTAGCCAAGAAGTCTTTAGTATAGACAAGAAACCCCAATGCTTTTTCCATATACTTTTCAGATTTCAATAGGGGAACTGGAAACTAGCCTAAACATCTTCTATCCCACATTTACTCCCTAATATAAATATTAGCCCAGGAAGTGTAGTCTAAGAGTTCTGACACAGCCACTATCCTACGACAGCTTCTTTTGTTAAGAGGACTTCTAGACATATACTTCTGTTAAAGCGTCTGGGTCTTGCAGTTGTAGGTCGTGTAGAAGGTCCCAACATCACACACAATGTATTTTTTCTTTTAACACCACATACTGTTGAAGCAGTGCTTGGTGCTGAGAATGGATTACTTCCAAGAGGGCAAGTCTTGTGTGCTAATTTTGTAACAGGAAACACGCTGGAGAGAGAACCAGCAGGCTTGGAGAGACCAGATATGCTGCTACACAGGAGATAGTGAGGTAAACTGTTCGTGTTTAGAGTGGGTGTGGCTTGTTCCATAGAGCGTTCACGAGGCAAAGGACAAAAACTCTCTCTCAAGCTCTTGTACAACAGGTAAGGTGCAGTAAAGTAACAGTGGCTTGTTTGCTTCTTAAAAAACCCACCTTCTTCCAAAGCATAAGGTACTGGCAATTCCTTAACAGACAGGACTCAAGGTTCGGCCTAACGAGCCAGACCTCTTTTGCTAAATCTCCCTTACTTCTCAGTTAAATGTAACATGCTGCTTTATCAGCAGTTCTAGAGGGAAGTTCCCCCAAGGAAAAAAAAAAGGAGGGGTGGTGGCAGAAATACAGCCAAAACCCACAGCAAATTGTTTTGTCTGTGTTTGTAAAGCGAGAGATCCCCCACTGTTCTCTCTCCTTAGTTTCTGAAAGTTATCCAGGATTACAATCTACCAAGACATTTGAGCAGTATTTTAATCAACACTGCACTGACTCTGGTCTGCACAACACTTGTGCATTAACCTCAAGATACATCAGTTTTTACAAGTGATTGAATATTTTCCTGTCTTCCTGTCCTAAAGGTTCCCCTATTCCTCTTCAACAGGAACAGAGTACTAATACAACAGGTACTTTCTAATGCCTCTGAATGGGAGAGGAAATAATTTCATGATGTTGCCCAGCAACATCTACTTATATCTTAAAATTATGTTTTACAATTTGACTGGGAGGGGCAGGGTGGGGGTGGAAAGGGAGAAAAGAGCAGGAGTTTAAAAAGAAAAAAAAAGAAAAAAGCAAGGAGAGTCTCCTAGGCTCTTTCTCCACTTAAAATGGAGCTTAGAACAGATAGCAAAAGCCCTGTCCAGTCAGGAGGGATCCACATCTATTCCTCCATACAGGTGAATGTGTTATATAGTATGATATCAGAAAATGCTATATCAGTGTTAAAAACAAAGTTGTAAATATGGACACTAAGATTTTGGGCAACACAATGATCAGGAAAGGGCCTGAACAAGTTTTGCCAATAGAAACAGGGTTTGGGTGGGGGTTTTTTGTGTAGACGCAAAATGGCAAAGCCTCCACAAACTTTATTTCTGGGAGTCTCTACAGAAGGCGGAGAAGTCTAAGAGGCTAAAACAAGGAGCCCTAACAAGGAAAAGGGGTGTGCTTACAAGGGTCCGTATCTGGTCTCGTATTTAGAAACAATGTTCTTGCATCGTCCCACTTCCTTGCGCAGCTCTGCAACCTCCGTCCTCAGGGCTGTATTTTCTTTCTCAAGAAAGGCTGCCCGAATTGTGATCTGATTTTCCTTTAATCGCCGAGCATCACGGGAACGCTTTGCTGCCACATTGTTCTTCTTTCGCCTTGTCCAATATTTTTCATCCTATAGCAAAAAAGGGAAGAAAAAAAAAAAAAAGATGCCAACCTGACAACTACATCAAATAGACACCTCTTCGTTGTATACTGACATTCACACTGACTGAGCATATTGAGGAATCTCCTTCATTGGTTTGCAGAGCTCCGACACCAAAATGCAGGCAACACAGTACTGTAAGATTTCATCCTTACATGAGTCTTGTTTTAGAATAAACCAAGTGCGCTACTAGAACTAGGGAGATTAAGAGACTCGGCTACTAAGAAGCTGTCCAACTGAAATGCTCCCTTTACTTAGTTTCAATTCAGGAATGAACTTCCACAGAAAACAATCTGTTCTGTTGCCTGGGCAGCTTAAAGCCAGATTAGACATAATGCTGGGCAAATATATACAATGGCCTTCAGAAGTGCAGTTGATGAGGATGCGACTTGATAGTTGTTCTACTCTGAATTTCTGTGTATAGCATGGTAAGTTGCTCCTGCCTAATAATTATGTCATGATAGCAAAGCAGCAAGAACAGCAGTTGAGTTGCCAGTTCTATTCTTGGCGGTGCTTCTGTCCAATCACGTAGGTATGGCACATTAGCTTTATAGGTCAAAATGTTTGGACAAAGAGTCAGAAACTTTGATCAAGGTCTAGAGAAGTTTGCAGCAATGAATCTGTTACCTTTTGCTCATCTGGGACAAAAACCTTCTTGGCTTTTTTAATCATTGGTTGTGGTTTCAGGTCCTCTTCGGTAAACTTGTGTTTGCGAGGATTGAAGAGCTCACCACCAGGCACGCTGGACAGCACTAAATCAGCAGGGTCAGGGTTAAAATTCACCTCAACTTCTACGCAGTCAGGATCAATGGGGCTGGGAGTATTTCTCTCATTTTGTGGTGGGGACTCTGGCAACAACAGGAAAAGTTACAATACATTCAGCAGGATGAAGAGAATTAACTAGGAAGCCAACTTGGGTATCTCTATTTATTGCCCTACTGTAGGCAGTATTTAATAGTGTTATTTGGTATTTCCCTAAGGCGTGCTTGGTGCTGTACAGCTGCTGGTACAGAGAGACGCTGCACAGACCAGTTTGCTATACAAACTCTAGGAACATACGCCAGGCTAACAAACCTAAGTAGATAGATGCAGGACAAGAGTTAATCCTTGGCAAAAACTACATGCTTTGTGCACTTAAGAAGCGCCTTCCACAGCAATAAGAAGCAAGAAACTTGTATCAGCCTGAGTTTTGTACAACAGAAAGCCTCACAGAAACAAGACCGCCCAAAGACCCAGGTCCCTGGGACCTTCAAAGGTCAGACAATCATATTTCCAAACAAAGGACTAAATAAAGGGGGGTTTGTTACAAATGCAACAGTATTCTACTACTTCGCCACACGGAAACAAATGTCCCAACAGACTGTCTGACACTGATAGCGTGCATATGAACTTTGTCATATTTATCTATTGTTTACAAACTTCATACACATGAATCACAAATGTCAGTGCAATTTGAAGCAGAGATCAATGAAAAAGTTTTTTCATATACCACCCAGAAAAAAGCCACACCCTCTGCCTTATTGAAGGAGTTCCACATTTTGCTTTTCTCCCGCAGATTCACAGAAGAGGCCCTGAGCAAAATTCTTTCTGTAAAGTCTGCTCATAAAATAGTTCTGTGAAAGCTTAGTGGCCACCACGTTTAAACTCCAAATCTAGGGCAAAGTGAGCTGCTAAATTCTTTAATAGAGAAGATCTCCATACTACAAATGAAGAGTACAATTTTCCTAGTACTATTTAAGTACAGGTTTGGTTCTTTGTTCCTCCATTCCCACTTCAAAGCACCGTAGGACATCAAACTGCATCATTAACACACCTTTTCCAAGTGTCTGTTCTCACATTTCATGGGCTAGCATGAAAAAATTGTTTCATTGTTTTTCTATTAAGCATTGTTATTTGAGGTACATTAAGTTAACATAAGTTCACCCAAGCAGACCAAGCCACCGAGGTAGCACAAATTACTTGTCACAAACTATCAAATCTGTTGTAAACTAACCTGAGAAACTATTTTCTCAACATGTCCAACTTCTCACTAGATGAGATACCAAGAAAGCAAATATTTTATGTTGGTGTTTCAGCTCTTCTAATTTCAAGAGAAACAGACTGCACACTGAGAGACACTCACTCATTTTTCCAGGAGGGGGAGAGGGGAAGAAGGAGAGAGGCACCATCTTTACCAAGTGACACATGGACTAAGGATCTACAAGAGCGCATTTGTGCCACTTAACCTGCCACAGCTACACTGACAGGTTAGCATGTCTCCTCTTTGATCTAAAGAAGCACCTTTTAATATGAGAACAACAAAAGTCCCTCAGAGCCCCGTATTCTTCCATCTACCTGTGCTGGAGGCTGCTTCAGATTGCTGGTAAACTGCAGTAGAAGAGGATGATGCAGGAGAACCAGTGGAAGCACTGGCAGACTCCTTTCCTTCCAGCTCAGCCACAGGCAAGAGTGGATTCTGGTTCAAATCCAGGTGAGTAGGGCTGGAAGGAATTCCATTCTCCAGCAGGAACTCATCCAGATCCATGTACTCCAGGTGAAAAGACTCGCCATCATAAGGAATAGTTTTGTCCCAAATGGGTGGCATAAGGGAAGCTGAGACTGCCATAGTGCTGGCAGCTGCTGCCTCATCTTCCTCAAGCTTTATCTTCTCCTTCTCTTTATCTGAAAAATACAAGTAGGTCACTGTACAAGCTGCAACACAGGAGAGACTCAAGGTTTACAAGTCTAACAAAATCCCCATGAAATGAAATTTAGTAAACTATAGTTCTGCCTCACGACATGATCTGATTTTTCAGATGTTGAAAGACAACGTTCATACACAACTCAGTATGGGATGCTCTGACCTCCCTGCAATGGCTGGACTGCTGACATTTGAGCAGCCTTGTTTGCTGTGATAACTTACCAAAGTGTGATATAATACAGCATCTAGCGTATTAACAAGTCACTGCAAAATGGCCTGTTTTTTCACAGGCTCATCTTGGAAGACAGTGGAAGTGAGTGTCCAGAAGTAGGATTCCATGGGAAGCCATTAAGAAAACTCCAAGGAGGCAGAGTAGTTTATTCTATGCACAAAGAAAGAAGGTGCAGAAGAATAATCTAAATACAAACAAGAAAGGAATATGGGTTTTCAGATTACATTTGAAAATTAGTCAAAAGGTCCGCAGGACGTGAGAGACACGGATGTCTTGTTCAGTATTTTAAAAGTATGTCTTTCTGAAATGACTCAGCATGTCCACACAAAGCAATAGCTCCAAATGCTGTTCACTATAGATAGCTCAGAGTACCTACACACAATTTGCACTCTTTGGGGAGATGTCTAATAAGGCATACTCCCACACCCCACCCGCAAGCCACAAGAGACTGATGAAATTTTATCCATTTACTGTGCTACAGTGCAGAGATTACAGACAAATGGCTGTTTCTATGTTTCCCATAGCTACTGAATCTTAACAATTGTCTGGGACAGAATCCAAGCAGAAAACTCAAGTTATGGAATTATTACATAATTTAAGAGATAAAAATAAGCTGGCAGAAAAGAAAAAAAAAAAATCCAAATAATTTTCCTGATCCAGTTCTCCACGTAGCCATGCAGTTCTACCAGTACTAAAGGAGGCAGTGCAGAAGCAGTGCTAGCACTGCCAGTATTGAGGCAGCACTGCCATCAAAAGGAATGGGCACCAGTCGTATCTCAACCAACTGCAAATTGGGTCTTTTAATGGAAGCTGACAAATATTCAGTTCAATGGAGCAAGGACTCCAGGGTCATACACTGGACCAGTTTGGTTCTCCAGTATTTACATAGGTTAGCCCAACAAAATGCACAAATCTTTGGCATTAGGGTTTTCTAGACTGGCTACAATGTGCTAAAGGAGTATTTTTCTTTATCAGGGGTGGGAGTGGGGGTGAAACTCTGCTCTAATTCAGAAAAGCCTATTTATATAAAATCTATTCCGATAGAACTGGCATTTCTTCTGCTGTTGCTTTAGCTGGTGTGGAACTGAGACTGAAGGAGCTTTTTATGGCTTAAAGAACAGTACTGCCATGCAAAGTAAATTATCGTTTTACCCTACCATACTCTGAGCATTTTATACAAAAGAACATACCAATTTTAAACTGAACAGCTGAGAAAATATTCCCCAGCCACCGACTTGGGACTGAGAGGAAGTATGTAAAGAACATGTTAAATTCAGACCAACAGCTCCTGGATCTGAACTTTCTTAACATCACCTTGCAGCTTTTGGCCTTCCTCCTTGCCACTTCACGCTGCTGCCTCTGAACTGTCTTCTCCCAACTCCTAGCCCTGCTATAAACTCCTTTTTGCAAGGAGTTTTACAACTTTCCTACCCTTTACTTGGCCAAAGCAAATGGGCAGGTTAACAGTCATGATCCAAATAGCTTGAATGTTTCTGAACAGCTCCTACTTGAAGCTAGAAAAGAAACAGCATCTACTCTACTTCACACATAAAGGATGATTTCACTCACTACTGAAGCACACTCCACCAAACTGGAACCACCATTTTACACTCAACTTGTCAATCAGGGATTGTGTATTTGCATAGGGTTTGCATAGTGCCCAGCACAACCCAACCCAGATTTGCACTGAGGGTTGTGGATGACATCCTAGTAAAGGTATCACCAAAACAAATGCAAGCGACAATAATGAATTCTTTGTAAATCACTTTATTTTTTAATCAACATGATAGATCACTTGTGAATGTTGAGTCAAAATGTCAACTAAAAAGAAAAAAATCATTCTTTACTCTTGAAAACAA
Source organism: Balearica regulorum gibbericeps (assembly GCF_011004875.1). Lineage (NCBI taxonomy): Eukaryota > Metazoa > Chordata > Aves > Gruiformes > Gruidae > Balearica > Balearica regulorum. The sequence goes on from NC_046184.1 coordinate 55,923,244, forward strand.
TAGTATTCCATTACAAGTTATGCCCATTTTAACACAAGCCAGCAGTGCTTTTGTTTTGCAACATCTCCAACAGAGGAGAACAGAAACCTTAAGTGATTAGTAGACTAATCATAAGGCTTAAAAACATTTTTCAGAAGGTAGATGCCAAAAAGACTCTACTGCTGGATATGTGGCTCTTCTCAGGTATTTTAATGCCTTTTAGATGTGCACTATAATCCTGCTGTACTTCAGTAACCTGAAAAGACCGTGGTCCCTCCAACTTCCTCTTGCTTTTGTCCCTGGCTCACACCAGATTAGATCCTTTCTTCACATAAGACCATCTGAAATTTTTTTCCTTTTGCTACAACTGGACAAGCACTGGGCCTCCAGTGTTGTCTTTCTTTAGCTACGCCATCTCTCTCTCTCTCTCCCCTCACTTCTAACAGCAGTATCTGAAGCAAGTTAAACCAGCAGAAGTTAACATGCATATTGGGTGCCCATGTATTTCAAATGTGATACGTAAAAAGATAAAAGTGTTGTATGATTATTTTTGCATTAACGTTCCCATTGGCTTTCTTTCAATTCATTTAATCCTTATTTCTGCTGCACAACATCCTGCTGGGTGCACAATATCTAATGAAACACTAATTAACTTCTCGCATCTTGAGGGGTAAGTTTCCACCTGCCCCAGCACAGGGACCTGAAACTTTAATTCTCTGAAGATATTTATAGCGTAAACAGGTATTACCTGACAGCAGAGCTGCCGTATTCTAAGAGGCTCCATTTGCAGTGATTCAAGGTCACCCTGATAAATCTGGACTGTACTTCTGCAGCTGATAGCTCATGTTCAATTTAGCCCCCTCATTCTGCTACTGTGACCTATTAACTAGGCTGTACATCTGCTGTTAACAGAGAGCTTACTAGTTTATGCTAAGTAATTTAGGCAGAGCATTCCAGTTCTTGAACTGTTGGAAATGCTGCTGTTTTAGCCAAAAGCAGCACCCTCGAAAGAGCTTTATTCCACATCCTGGTTTTTCCTCAAAAAAACCCACCCAAAAACACAAAACCAAACCCAAACCAACAAACAAACCAAACCCACATCAAAAGACATTTTGGCCACAACTGTCAAGTGCTATCCCAGCCACAAACAACATAAACACTTCTTTGTCAAAGTTCCCCTCTTTCATCAAAAAATATTGTCAAATTATACCAAAAACACTATACAGACTGAGGCCAATTGCTCCACAAAATCTTTAGTCCCACTTGTGACAATGGAACAAGACAGGTTATAGGGCTCTGTATTCCCAATGCCCATTACTGTGATGTCTGTTGAGGCACTCCTCCAGCAGCACACAACTGGTGATTAAGGCATCCTTTGGAGAGCATGCAGCGGCTCATTATTAATAGAATAGACCTATACTCCTGCTCCAGCATATTAACTCTCTTCCCTTACCCCACAGGACTTTTTAAATACAAATATTATTAATTTTATTTATTTAATTCCTACAATGTACATGACATCAGCTTGCAGTGAGGCCGGTTGGATATACTTTGTATAAGGCAGGGCGTTCAAGATGATGGCATTCATTTGGAACTGGATGTCCTCTGTTGCTCAGAAGGATTAGAAAGCCTGCTTGCTTACTGGGTAGTCAAATTACCTACAGCAGTTGGAAAACCCATAGGTAGCTCATGGAGACTATAAATGGACACTGAAGCTAGCTGATACCGTTTCTCGCAGAATAAGACAGAAAATTGTATTTTTGTTAACAAGCATTCCAGACAAAAGGCATAGGGTCTTTCCTCAGAAAGCTAGCTGAAAACACACCAAGTAAATTAGTAAATTAAGTAAATTAGTAATTATTTAACATTTTGGCTGTGTTGCTATACTGTAAAGGAACAGAAAATAAACAAGGATCCTCTGAAGTCAGTTGAGTCACAATTCTACTCTCAAGTCTTTTGTAAAATTAGGAGTAGCTACCTGCTAACACAGAAGGCATTCTTTCTTTTGTCTTGGAAATACACAAACAAGAAAAGCATCAGAGATCAAAATCAACAGAAAGCAACACGTTCCACAAAGTGTGAAGTGAAACAGTACAAGGTGGACTACAGGAATTTATGGAGCAATTTTAAGAATGAGAAGAATCTGAACTTCATCACAGCGTGAATGGAAAGGGATAATCAAGATGCAACGGACTCACTAGCAAGCTTTAGAGAATCAAGGTGAACACCTTCCCAAGCTGGAATGGGGTCATCTAGTAAAAGGATATCAAATAGTTCTAATTTTAGAAAAACGTACTACCTCAAAATCATATGAATTTTAAAGTGTTACATCTCCACAGGCCAGATCACGTGATTCTGGACAAAAAAACCACCCCTAAGACAAAGTCACCATATCCCAGTCAGCTACCATCATAGTTTCCACATGTGAACTTAAATTGCTCCTGCTGGCACTATCCCTTTCAAAAATGATTGGGTGAAGAAATATCTTAAGAAATCCCATAATGTTGTAGATTCAAGACTCTATGTACTGCAGCATCCCGCACCATAGCAACATAACTAAAACCTTTATCAGAGGTTGACTTTTTTTAACAAAAAGGAGAAAAAATATTTGCCAGAATCACAAGATAGATACATTTACACAGTATTGTGCAATGTTAGATATACAAAATAAATGGATCTTAACCAGGATCCTCAGTGGGAACTATCTTGCCAACCTTGCTTGCACTGTGGTCGACCCTGGATATTGTCTGATGCTTCAAAAATTATTCTCAACCTCAAAATTCCTAAACATAAGGCCTTATTTTATTATACACTAGTACACTGAGCATTACAGCAGCACGGATAAACCTGAGCCTTCCTCAAAATCAAACTGATACTCAGAAAGGCAAAAATACTGCCAGTTGGGAAAAAAAAAAGTTAATAAAGAAAGTGCCATCAGCAATGAAGACTATAAGCACTGTTATTTACACAGCTGCTGTCTGCATAATCAGCGGGGGAGAGACAGCTCCAGTCTATACAGGATTGCATGTGCCGGCAGTCCAGTTATACCCTCATGGATTATCACCAAACCTAATCTGAAGCGATTTGCTGTTTATGCATGTCATCGTACAACTTTTCAGCAATTAAGGTCAAGGAGGACTCGAAACCTTTTCGTTGCTGCTACCAATTACGTGTCTAAAGGTAGGGGAGGCTTCAGACAGCTAAGGGAATAAAACTAGCGCGTCACGTCCTGACTTCTACCTGTCCCTCGCACCTGAAGCATTTTTATTTTGCCCAGCGCAGACACCTAAATACACCCGAAGGAACGATCGCAACAGCTGAATTTTCCAGTCGCACCGGCTCGCCGGGGAGACCCGGCCGCGGGGCGGCCACCGCTGCCCTGCCCCTCTGAGGCGGGGAGCCGGCCCGGCTCCAGGCCAGCGGGCCCGGCGGCCGCCCCGTGAGGCCAAGCCCTTCCTGCCGAGCTGAGATCCCGTGCTGCCGCCGCTTGGCACGGCCGGCCGAGGGGGCGGAGGGAAGGGGCGCGGGGCGTACCGGGGGGGGGGGGGGGGGAGGACGCCAGGCCCAGGCGTGCGGCCTCTCCCGCGGGTGCTTCCCTCCCCCCGCACACCGCCGCCAGTCCCACCGTGACCCGGTGGGTCCCGCCCTCCGAGGCACGGGGCGGGAAGATGGTGGGGAGGGGTGAGGTAGCGGGGCGGGGGGGGGGGGGGGGGGGGGGGGGGGGGGGGGGGGAGAGTAGAAGCTGGAGGGTGCCGCGCGCTCCCGCTGTCCCCGCGCGCGCTTCCGCGCTCACCCAGGCGCGCCTCCCGCGGCGGGTTCTCCATCAGCTTCTTCAGCACCAGCGGGAAGGCGCCCGCCAGGCCCCGCTGCTCCTGCTGCGCGGCGGCCCCCGCGCTCCCCCCGGCTGCAGTGGGCTCCGGTCCTCCCGCCGCCGCCGCCTCCTGGTGCGCGGCGCGGCCGGGCATACTCCCCGCGAGCTGGCGGGCAGGCGGGCTGTCAACGGTCGCCAGCGGCCGCAGCGCCCGGCGCGAGGCTGCGACAGCTCCCCGGGACCCGTCGGCAACGACGAGCACGGAACAGATAGCGCATGCGCATCCGGCTGACGCCTCGCGCGTGTTTCAGTATTCATGAGCACCGGGGCTTCGCCCAGCGAAGCGGTCGCGACCCGCCCCGCCCTCTCCGCCGCGTCGATTGGCCCGCGCCGCTCAGGGGGTGGTCCCACGCGGGCAAGCCCCGCCCTCTCCGCCCCTCCGCGGCCAGCGTGGGCACGCGCCCCCCGCCCGCCGGGGCACGTGCAGGGGCAGGCTCCTGCGGCTCATTAGCATGCCGTGCTCCGCCCCTCCACCTCCTCCGGGCGCTGCGTCACCACCAGCTGCTCCTGAAGGCGCGGGGGGAAAGAAGCGCGCGCGTGGGCGGCGGAGGAACAGCAGTGCCTGCCGCGGGGCGCGCGCCCGCCACTCGCCTCCTGGGGGGGGGGGGACGGGATCGCGCCGCCTCTGCGCCTGCGCGGGAGGCTCTCGTCCGCCGCTGCCTGAGACGACCGTTACCGGCTGAGGGGGCCGGGTGGGCGGCCCGAGGTGTGCGGCGCTTACGAGCTCAGCCGCGGACTGCTCCCTGCTGCCTCAGCCCCGGTCCGGCTGGGCTCGGCCGCCAGGACATCCGGCGCAACGCGGGAGGACGGCGGGCCCGGAGGTCGCGTAACAGCGTCGGCCATCGGGGGACAAGGCGGGAGCCCGCCTCTCCCGAACCGCCGCCGGTGGCTGCGGTCCAGCCGGTCGTTAAATATCCTCGTTTAGGATCCCGAGATCACCTTTTCCACATGACCTGGATTTAATCTCCCTCTGCCCTACATCATGCCAGCAGCAGCCACAGCAGCATGCCCTATATAACGTTAGCAGGGAGAGAAGGACTTCACTGTGGCTGCTGGCATGGCCGGGCTGCTTGGTCTCTCCAAGTTTTCACAATCACAAGCCATTCCTTGTGATTCCCCAACCAGTCCCCCTGTTCCAGGAACAGGGATGCCGTGCTGGGATTTAAGCTTCTGAACATACAAAGGGAGCAAATGTTGCCAAGTTCATCCCCAAGAGCGCTGGCGGATACTGAGGAGCTTCTCCTGCAGAATGAATAAGCTCGCAGAAGTGACAGACGATACAGCCACAGGCTTCTTCCGTCAGCAGTTGCTGCCTCTTGCCGCAGAAGGGCCAGCCGCAGCAAATCTACCACACAGTGCCGTGAGCAGGGAAAGGGTGCGCAACCTCCCTGGGATGGCCCCATCCGCACCCAGCAGAGCCACGCGCGCCAGGGCAAAGATGTCCTTCTAAGTGCCAGCAGAAAAGGGACCTCTTCCTCCCGGGTAGACACTTGGGCATCTGCTTGGTTCAGCTGCCCCTCCACAAACCTCAGACATTTCATTTCTGTGTGGCAAGGCACAATTTGTTCTGACTCTTGCTAATAAACCCTGATGGTCTTTGTAACACAAAATCGGGTCCGAGTTCCTCCCCACGCGTCCCAGGAAAAGGAACAGCTTGAAAGTCATGCGGGGTAGTTGCCTTCCCCTGTTGCCTTATTGCAATGAGGACCAGGAGACATCTCCATCCAACCCAGACAGACAGGGAGTGGCCCTACCTGCCAGCTACTTCTCTTGTGTAGGCTGGGAGACAGAATCTGCTCCCTCCTTCACAGGGGACAGGGGTGGGACTCCTGACACGACTCCTGTGCACATGCTGCCCAATGGGTAGCTGGGAAAGGGCCATCTTATTAATACAGGCTGGAACAGCATGGGTTAATGCATCATTTATCAAGGCTGATAAATCCAGCTGCAAGAAGCAGGCAGAACAGGTCACGCTCTGCTGCCCAACGTGCTCCAGGGCTGCCGCTTGCCCTCCACAGACTCCCTCTGCCTTGCCAAGCTCAGCTGGCAGAAGGAAAAAGCACACACATGGAAAGGGAGATGCCACTTCACGCAGGACAATGAAGCACAGATGTCGGACCACACATGACAGAGGCAGCACACACAGCTCAGCAAGGGGCAGCAGGCTTGCAGTGAAGCCTTTGCCTGGGAAACAGCTAGCAGTAGGTGGTAGGTAGAGAACACAACCTAGTGAGGCAGGGAAGGGGCAGCTTCTACGAACAGAGCAAGGGGATGTAGCCAAAGCGGGGCAGGCTGCAGGCTTCCCATTCAGTTACAGCTCTCGTGGTTGCTTTGTTCCATTGTTGATGCTGGAGGCCCCGAGGAATGATGCTGTGTCTCAGTGCTGCACAGTGCTCCTTCCAGGAACAGGCTCTGTGTGCATCCCCCCTGCAGATCTCAATGGCAGCTGCTTTGCTGGGTAACATCCATGTGAATGGAGGTTATTAAACCCACTCAGCAGCCTTTACTCCAGGGCTTTTCCCTTTCGATTGACCAAGTTCTTCCTCCAGCACATTTCCACTCACGCCCCGCTAAGGTTTGTTCTGCACCACCATTGGGTTGTGACTTTGCTTGGAGAGGGTTTAGCCTGTACAGTGTTAGCTGCTTGGCCTGAAGGCAAAAGGGAGTTCCTGGGGAGCATTCCTGTGGGTTCCCTCTCACAGCACCCTGCTTGGGCATCAGCTCTACCCTGCCAGCAAGGAGGGAGGTTGCTCTGAGAGCTTTTTCTCACCACCCCTGGGGATTAGGGGTACAAGCCATTGCCAGCAGAAAGTGGGCACTGCACCATCAGCTGTACCTTCTTGGTTAAGCTGGGATCTGCCTGGATTTTTACAATTTCTCTTTTGCTCTGCAGCTGAGAAGGAGGAGAGCAGGACAATGAGATGTGAGGAGAGGAATGAAGTGGCCGTGGCTGTTACTGCTGGGAGTCTCGTGAGGGCCAGATGATGCAGAACAGCCCAGCTCTGATGCAGCAGGGAGGCAAGCAAGGGCCAGCCCAGCACTAGGCACAGAGTATGTATGGGGGGATATGCACAGCAAGCCCCACTGGAAGGTCTGAAGAGCAGAACACTTTTCAGACAGAGGCCTGAGACCCAGCAAATCCAGGTAAGTGGTGCGTAGGTATGGAGACCCAGGAGGAGAAAACTGAGCTCTGTGGGAAGAGGGCCGTGATGGGAACACTGGCCTGGGGAGGGAGGCACATAATAAGGACAGTTCTAAGGGTTACAGAAGGTGACGCTGAGAGGCAGGGTGGTCCTTGGGCTGAGGAAGAAAGCTGCCACAAAACAGCACCCTCAGCTGCCAAATAAGCAACATTGCGTTAAGACTAAATTATTCCCTCTGCGAATCATTGATTCTCCCCTCCACCCCCCCCATTCCAACTCTTGCCAGATAGGTCTTGCCAGCACTCCTCCCTTGGATTAATTCAATCCACTTGGCTGTGGAGACCAGAGATCCCAGAGAGGCAGCCAAGCTTCAGCTTAGCCACAGCAAGGCTCTGCACCACGTGAGTCTCCCTTGGCCATTACTGCCTCCTCCCAGCCAAGTCTGCCTTCTACCTGGGTATCAGTCAGCTCAGAAAACGTGCCCTGGTCCACACACACAGCTTCATAGTGTGTGATGTGTAAACGCACCTGTTAACTGACAAAGTCTCAGCAAAGGAGAGCGCCAGCTCACAGGTGGCAGCAGCCAAGCTATGTGGCAAAATGAAGGGGTAAGTATGGCAGCTCCCCTTGCCTTATTAACCCCTTTCCCACTGGGAGCTGTGTGGGTGCTATAGGGCTCACTGTATTCCAGCAGGTGTAGGCAGCTGCCTTTCCTGCCATGAATGCTTTACTGCTGCAGCAGCAGCCTTTTCTCCTGTTGACCCTGGAGTGAGAGCAGGGTCCTTCTCCACATTGTGCATCTGGCTTTTCTGCTCCCACCTCTTGGATCACGCTGCCCCTCAAGACTGCAGAGCCATCTGCGTGTCCTGGTAGCAACTCCCTACAGAAGAGTGAGCTCAGTGCATATTTGTTTCTGTGAGTTTAACTCAGTCGTGCCTAGACATGAGCTTGTTGAGCCAAGGTGTTCCCACACACCTCCCCAGCACTCAGCAGTGAACATTAAAACACAACAATCAAAAAGCAGCTTGCCAGGGGTGTGTGGCATCCTATCCTAAACCAGTGAGTCTCCAAGTTGTGTGATGGACACTTAGAGCATGCCCAGCAATAGAAAAGTGGCCAGTCCAGCAAGAGCGAGGTGTTGAGCACAGCAGAAGCTCAGACTAAATAACATCCTGAGTCCTTTCCGTTTGTTTTCTAGGATGCTGCACAGAGAGCAGGAGAGCCTAAGAGTACAGAAGTGCTCTTGCAAAGAAAACACATTTGCCATCTTCCCTACCCCAGCTTTCCAGTGATAAGCAACAGCAGCATCAAACACAAAGTTTGCAGAGTCAGCCCACGTGGGCCAAGCTCCCTGGACAATCTGCATCTGGGAAGAGGCAACGTCTGGAGGCTCAGCGGTTATCAACCAAGGGACAACTTGATGGCAATCCTGGATGTCACTCCTACATGAGCATGGCAATTTGTGCCCAAAGCTTTGAGGGTTTCCAAGAAGTAGCTGAGCACAGAGATTAAAAGGATCAGGAGCTCAGCACTCTTCACTAATTTTGTAACCAATCCATTGCTGCCGTTTTTCCTCCTAGCTGCACAACACGCTCGTTGCCAGAACTCTCTGACTTAAACACTTGGGGGAAACACACCCTTGAAGGGCTTGCAGCAAACAAGATCTTCCACCCCCTTCTCAGCTTGCAACTTAAGGAGGGGAAAGAGAAATCAAAACAGAAACCCCAGCATATGTTCCCTCAATCCTACCTGTCATCCTGTTGGTCCAGGGTAAGGAGTACTCCAGCAGGGACTTCAGGACTTCTGGAAAGTCCAGGGCAGCAGGGCCCCCGGGGCTGTTGCAGCTTGACATGTCCTGTCCTAGGACTGCGCTAGCACGGCTAAGGGAGGGCCAGGTGCCTGGCCGCCAACACTACACCCCACTCGCCTGGGCGTTGCAAGAAGGGTTCAGAGGCACCCGGAGCAGTCTTGCCAAACTACTCCGGCTGAGAAAAAACAAGGAGGAAGGAAAGCAGCCTGGCAGAGATGCAGTGTGCCCAGCTGTCTTCACCTCCCCCTCTCCCACTCTGAAGTGGCCAATTGTGGAAATAGCTTGCAGCCTTGCAGGGCTGGGCCGGGCGGCTGGCCAGCGTGGTTTTACAGGGCCTCTCCCAGCCAATCCGGCAGCAAAGAACTGGGCCAGTTATCTAACTTTGCAAAGGCAGCACCCTTTTCCTTCCCAAGGTGTTATAACAAATATACGTGTTGGGGGGGGGGAAAAAAACCGCACACTGTCAGGGGTACACATGTCGGCTGCAAACGGAACAGCAAAGGGATCCTCTGAAGGGCTTTCGGCAGGCTCTGAGGAGCTCTGAGCTGCGCAGGCTGCTCCATAGAGATACGCACGCTGTCTGCATCTGCCTGCTAACTTTTCAGCTGAGATGCAGATAGTGGCAATATTTGTATATGATGCAACACTCACTGCATGTCCCTCCTAAGCTGATATTGATAATAGCATAAGGCATCTTTCTTTTCAAGTGTTTCATCCCCAAAATACAGTTTCTCTTCATAAGTGACACAGAGTTTTATCAGAAAGCTGACAGCCTCCTCTCAGAGTAGTGATGTAAGGCAAGAGAGTTCATGAACCCTGCAAATACTCTGATAACAGCTGGTTAAGTAAGATCTTTAGCATGCAAAGCCCCTCCTCTCAACTTAGTGAAGTTTTTTAGCACTGGGGGATGGATCGGAGACAGGAGGATTTAAGTGTGATCATCCTCATCAGTATCTGGCTTGGGAAGGAGCATCTCACACATGCTGGGGTCTTCTCCTTTGCTGGGTGTGATAATTAGAACAGAAGTGCCTTTATTTCTCAGGTAGCTCCTGTCCATTTTGCCAGGCTCAGCCTTACAGTGCCAGTGTGAGTCAATAGGAACCAGGTATTCCTATGCTGGTCTGTGAGCCACAGCCTGGCAAGACCATGCATGGCTCTGAGCATGGAAGTGGCCAGAGTGAAGCCATTAGGACTTTTCTTGTGCCTGAAGTGAAGCATTTTGCTGGCCCAGCACTTAGAGTCTTAAAAAGAGAAAGAGTTTTGCTCGTTCCCAATAGCATGGTGTTTCTGTCTGGTCCCAGAAGGAAATGCATTTGATTTAACCCAACAGACACTAAAAAGAGAGAATTACCTAGCCAGCTGGGTGGCTGGGAATTTCAAATTAGCTGGGATCTAGATGCCAATCTAATCAGGCTCAGAAATCAGTCTGTAGATGCTTTGGTAGAATTCTTAATTATGATACAACTACATTACAACCTCTTGGGACTTTTCCTGTGGTTTGCTCCCCCCATTCCCCAGAGAGAACATGAGAAAACAGCCAGTGATAACCATCGGTGGTGAAACCATTCAGAGAGAATAGTCCCCTACTAACCCCAGCCCGTTAAGGTGTCCTCCACCCACCCAAAGCAGACCCTGCAGATATTCACAAAGGTCAGTGGATTCTGGCTGCTGGGAGCAAGAGAAGTGATCACATCTCTCCCTCCTGGAACACAGCTTGCCACCCAGGCGGTCCATGTCCTTTCCCAAAATCTTCTGGTCCATTCTGGCTGGTCAAGGCAAAGGGAGTGGGGTCACTCAATCCCGCCAGGTATCGCTAACATTTGGGACAGCTACTGTCATATATGTCTAGGTCTGCTGCTCGTCAAACGATGGAAGGTAAAGTGACTGGGAACATGGTAGCTGCCCAGTGCCAGCTGCAGCTGGACCTCCTCGTTTTGCCCCAGGCTCAAACTTGTCCTGAAAGCTGGAGAAACATCTGACTGCATGTCTGGAGAGACCCAAGGACTTCACAGCAGTTGCTGCAGCCATTGACTGACATTTATGGCTTCAGAAAATGAAGAAGTTCATTGAGAGCAAATTCATAGAACCATAGAATGATTTGGGTTGGATCTTGTAATCTTAAAGATCATATAAATTGTCACTTAGCATGTTTGAATTATTAGCCTGCAATGGACATCTGTAAGTTTTTTGTCTAGAGATCTGAGAGCACCTATCTCGTATTGTGTTTGCCATGTCCACAAAGTCTCCTGCCACCATTGTGTGTCCTTCTTGATTCATAATCCCTGAAAATGAGCTCCTACCCCTGGGTAGGAAGAGGTTAGGTAACATCACTAGCAGGACGCATCAACACTGTCCTGACTTCAAGCCTCAGGGAAGCAGAAACCATACTATGGTGTAGAGTCATAGCAGTGGGGAGCATCCGTCTGCACTTATGTCCCCGCCACGGAGAGCACTTGAGCTGCTTTAGCAAAGGGAGTTGAAATGTTGGCTTTGGAAAGCTGCAGGCATGGCTGCAGATTGCATCATTTGTGCTGGCTGCACTGTTATTAGATCAGATCATTATTTATTATTATTGTAATCCCATGTTAGTGGAGGTCTCAGCAGCTCTGCTCCATCGCTCAGAAGCCCAGTCGGCCCTTAACAGCACATTTTCTCACGGACTCGACCAGCCATAGTCAACTTACACTGGCCCTACGTGGGTGGCACACAGAAGAGGGCACCGAACGTGGCAGAGAGGGCCAAACTCCAGGAATGCCCATTTAAACGGCAGAGGCCAGGGCTACATCCAGTCTCTTTTCTCTAGGTCTCCCAGTGCAGCTTCCCACACCGCCAGCAGTGCTGCTGGGCGCTTCAGCACATTTGCCCAAGGAGCGTGTTCAGGTTCAGCAGTGCCATGGGGGAGGAGTGGGGGTCCTTCAACGTTTGCCTTGGTCTATGCTCTCCCTCCTTTTAGATTTTCATTCCAAAGAGTTGCTTTTTTTTAACGCACACCAAATTCTTGCCCTTTGCTTCCCCTCCCCACCCTGACCTCTTCGCCTCTCTGTAGTGCTCAGGTACTTCCATTGGTACCAGAGCACGTAAACGTCTCTTTTAAACCCCCTAATTCCACTCCTGTCTTTAGAGGGATCTCTCTACAGAGGTCTGCCATAAGGCCCAAAAGCACACCAGGAACTGCAGAGCACCACTGCTCAGGTGTTATCAGTAGGTACAGCCTTCCCGGCAGCTTGAGACCCCAAAGAATTCTTTTGGACATTCAGATCTCTAATCCAACCCTGTTCCTTACAAGGAGCTGGACAACGGGGCTCTTTGTGCATCTCTCCAAGTTGCCATCTTTTCCTCAGCCCCAGGACTGCTCCCTCAACTCCTTCACAGGGCCACATCCATGGTGCTTCTGAAGCTGCCTTTCTGCTGCCTCCCCTCCTGACAGTGTCTTGCAGCCACTCTCAGCACCAAAACAAGAGAAGGTGGCATGCCTGGGTGCCTCCTCGGTCAGAAGCTCCTGCAGATTGTCTTGTACTTGGTGGTGGCACCTGGCTGCACACCTATTTCTGAGGCCACTATTACAGAAGGGAACTCAGTTGTTTCTTATGTGAATCTGAAAGCACAGCTTGTGGGGAACCCACCAGCAGCAGTGACATTTGACCAAAGAAAGGCATTACAGGTTATTATTACTAATTGCTGTTATCTCGGCTTCCTCCAATGAGATGAAAGCGTGGCTTGATAATCTAATGGAATGTGTCCTCTTAGAAAATAAAACCATTTTTTGGCTGATTTTCTAAGGACACAAAGCCCACACAACAGTATCATTCCTCCCTCCCGAGAGCACACTACCCACCTTGGCAAAGGGATAAATGTATTTAAATATCTTTTTCTATTTGAAAGATAAGCTAGGAAGAAGAGAGTCGAATTAATGCCTCCTCAGAGAGAAAACCTCCTGTTGTTTGTTCTGTTTGATCTGGGCAGCCAACACCCCAAAGCACATGCTGCCCCGACAGGCAATAGTGAAGGGACAGGCAGAGGCCAGCAGTACTGAGGGGACTTTGTGGTGACAGACAAGGTAAGGTTACTCCCCTGAAGTGTATTTGGAAACAATGACAAAAGCCTGTAGAAATCTCTAGAAGCTTTACAAATCCTGCTTTCTTTTTTCAGTCACCTGAGACCATTCATCTTAGCAGCACAGCCATTATTCAGAAATTTCCCTATCACCTCACACAGGGATGTCTTCTGCTGCAGGTCCCATTGATCAGACCTACTCCTCGTGGTCTACATGGAGGCTCCAGGCCCACCCACAGGGTTTGGTTCTTGCATTAAACCCAGCTTGGTAAGTGGTTTCCTCTTTCTTCTTTTATCCAAGCAAATCCTTTGCCAGAGGTCATTCACTGCCTCTTTGCAGACATCCGTTTGGATTTTTTTTGTTCTTATACTAGCTCCTAGGACAAATGCACATTCCACTGACAGCTTCCAGATTTAACTATTTATTTGCATAGTGCACTGGGCTTGATAGGGAATTTTTTTCACCTTGGCCAGGATCGACAGGCTGAGTTTCACTGTGGCCTTTCTGAAAGGAAGTTTGTCCTGCATCCCAGCACCTTGTCTTCTAGAGGTCAGGATGCTGCTGCTAGTGGTGATGGACATCTATGGAGCTGCAAGGACACCCAGAACGGCAGCAGCGGGGAAGGCTGTGGCCAGACCAGGGTGTCTGCATCCACAGCAGATTACTTTAAAGGAAAAGGAAAGGTGGGAGAAGGAGCAGTGAAGCCAGCGCGGGAGGGTGGACAGCTGAGGGTGGTAAAAATGGGTTGGGGCTCTGTGTTGACTAAAGACTCTGCCTGGTACCTGAAATATGGGCATGCGACCCTTTAGGTACTTTTGATGGTATCAACGTGGGGCACAAACACGCAGGCTTGATGAGGCTTTGCACTGAGCCCCCTTCCCAACTCTGAAGGGGCTGCTCCTTCCCCGGGCAGGGTATTGCATCCATATACATGTACATGTGCGTCTATCTCCCTATAAGGAGGAGCAGCGCCGGGATCCCTGAGCAAGCGGTGCAGCTCAATGGAAGGATCTGCCTGCACCTCCCGCCGGAGGCAAAAGGATTTCTAAAAACTAATTCCCCAAAATGAGTGCCAAAAAGTTAATGAGCTGTGCTTCTCCACCCCCCCTCCAAGACATACCCCCCTTCTTGAGGTGCTCACGTGGCAGCTGGGTTCACTGCAGCTCTCCTCCTCCACACGTGGCCTTCCCTTGTGAGGTGCCATTTGCTGGAAAACTAGGTGCTGGGCAGGGAGAAGACATGAGAAAGACTCTTGGGATCACCAGAAGTTGTGCTACCCTGGGAAGAAAGGACACCTAGAGCTGCCTTTGTGCATTTCCCTGCTCCGGAAACGCTCTGGGAGCTCTCTGAACAAGCCTTGGCAGGAGGCAGAGCCCAGGAGGTGCCAAGAGCAGCAATAAACCAAGGCATTTAAAGCAGAATGGGGAAATCCAACGACAGTGATTGCTGGGCCTCTGCCAGGGTCCGTGGGAGACTGTCGGGTGGGACAGCAAGGAAGGTACATGCTCCTCCAGCCGCTTCCTTCTCAGAACGAAGAGACTGGTTGTAAACAACCTGGTCCGTCCCTTGTCCATCCCTTCCCAGGCTCACTTACCTCTGCTGGGAACAACGTGGCACCAGGCAGGAGCGAGGATCCTGCAGCACCATGTTCCAAGAGGTCAAAGCCCGATGGATGGATACAGGAGTCAGCTGAGCCTGGGGAAGGCATGTGGGCTGAAAGGCAACCACCAATCCCCCAGGAGCCTGGGCAGTCTGGCTGCTGCTAATCCCCAAAAGCCAAGATATCAAAGCCTGGGTCTCAAACAGGAGAAGATCCAGCCTGCTGAGAGCCTCTTTTGAAACGCTGCTTCTGTACTGAATCCCCATCACAGCTCCCACGGGCAACATCCAGCCGTGTTGCAGTTATCCTCAAGCTGTTTGGCTGGGGAAAACGGAGGCCATCTCGCTCCCACGGAAGCAGGACTTTCCCTCTCTGCCTCTGAACTTTGCTGGGGTACAAACAGGGGAGTGTGCCTTGGAATTTAATTAGAGAAACTATGCAGCTCTTCATCCTTCCCACCCGTCTGCCTGGAGGGCTGCAGCACTACTGAAAGCCCACAGATAAGGCAGAGGAAATCCACAGAGAACAAGGGAAATACACCACAGAGCTCCTCCAGCGCTGAGCATTTTTCCGGTTCCAAGCAAGCCAAATCTACTGTGGCATCTGGGTTTAGAGATTTCCATCCCAGCCCTAGGTAAATGTCATTTTTGGGAGGATTAATCCAGATGGTAACAAATAACCTTATTTCCTGGGTCTCTGCTATGTCTGTGCCTCCTGAGGCTCTCGGGAAACAGCAGGAGTTTTCTGGGGTGCTGCCATCCATAAGCTAAACTGCAGAGAGGAGCAGCCATGGAAGGGGCAGTCTCAGGAGCTGCCAGGGCCAGGACTGTTGCAGTAGTCAGATGGAGCTGTCATCTCATCTGATCCCTGCTCTTGTCCTTCAGCACCTGGATCTGCTGGGAAGGGAGAGATCTTACTGGGAATGGATGGTCCCTGTCCTGTCCCCCCCCATCCTGGGGAGAAAGGGATGAGGCTGGATGAGACATGGCACATTGCTCCAGAGCGGTGCCCACGGCTTTCCAGGAAGCCCTAGGAGCTAGCTGTCCACCAGAGCCACCCCACAGCCACCCAACCAAGTCTGTTCAGCACCTTCCTCCACCCCACACCAAATGGCTGGCTGCTCCAGCCGGTGCTCCTGCAGCCTTTCCTCCTCCACTTCCCTCCCACCAGTCACCCCCATCCAGCCCTCTTTTACTACTCAGGACATCGCTTTCTGCCCAATGTTTTCCCCTCCAAGTGCCCTACAGCGTTCCCTCCTCTGTGCTCTCCACCCCAGCCACTGACCAACACACCTCCGCAAGAACTTCTGCTGCTCTCAGTGCACAGGGCACGATGCAACATGGCCCTGTGCTTGGTTGCAACAGCTACAGCAAACACAATTAGGAGTGATGACAGCATTTGCATCACCTGCTGTCACTGTCCAGAGATGTTTCCCTATAGTGTGGGGGTAGACAGACTTAGTCACAGAATTGTTTAGGAATCTCATCTGCAGCTTGCACACTTTGCAAGGCAAACTCCCCCTGCCAGGCTGCTGTGTGATGCCATTAGTACGTGTCTTTAGTATGAAGCCTTCCTCCCGCCTCTCAGGGGTCTCTACCCCTGCTCCTCTCAATCCTCCATCGTACCTGGATCCTTCCTGGCTGACCTGGGGCTCTCCCCCTTGTCTTTGTATCTGCTGAAGTTCCCAGGAGGATCTGAATACTGAAATCACCACTCCTTTCCGTGCCTCTCCAAAAGACAAGTTTATTTTCTTCAGGAGAGGTTTACAGCTGAGGCTCAAACCTGTAAGGAACACAGTTGTTTTTCTCCTCATGCTTTGTCTGCTTCGCAATTTGACAGTTTTGGTCCCCACTGTAGTAGAAAAGCAACCCTCACTCTTGCCAGCGTGGCCTCAATAGTCTTTGGAGTGTAAAGCTAATGCCTCTCACATTGTATATACTCAAAAGATGCACCTTAGGAGTGCACCGATCTCACTCCTGCTGCAGTACAAGCTTGTATTCCGGCCTCTCCTCCTTTGACCAGAAGGACATGAGTCCTCATGTTGGTATCTAGGTTTGACAGGGAGATGCATAACAAATCGCCTCTCCTCCAGTCTCACTGGATATGACCTTCGGACCACTCTACCAGTTTCAACAGCAGTAGCAGGGTGTCTCCATGTGACTCCCTCGTCTTTGTCGCCATCTCCAGTTTTGGCTTCATCAAGAATCCAGATTAATCTGCATCATGATGGATTTGAAAAATAAAAGTTATTAATAAATTTCTTCCCCCAGGTGCGATCTTCACCCCACAGCATCCTCGTCAGGGAGAAATCTGCACAGACGCTTCTCAAAGCCCAAGCTGCGTGCGGCTCGGTGGGCAGGGCTAAGGGCACTTTCCCTGGCTGGCAAAAGAACTGGCTGGCCCAGTTGAACAGAGCAGAACAACCTCTAGATGAAGGTGAGTATAAGACCTGATTACTGGAGGTTTCAAAACACAGGTTACCCAAACACCTGAAACTACATGTTAATGCAGGGTGCATAGATTCTTGGTGCTTGGGGGAAAGGAAAAAAAAAAAAAAATCTTAAACACACCTGAAGTACGCAAGAACTCTGCGACTGATGAAGAACTGCAGAATCGGTTAATACACACAGAGGCAATTTTCCACTCAGCAAGAAGAGCAGTAGATTATACTTAAGGATAGCAGAAAGCAAAAGCGATGCAATGCTTCAGGTCCTCCCTTTGTTTCCCTCCTTACAGCAGGGAAACCCGAAACCAAGATAAAAAGCCTTTGCGGGCTATTTGAAAAATGCAAACACACACTGGATCAGGAGAGGGTTTAAAGTGCACACTTTTATTTTCTATTACAAAGGCTAAAAGAAGCAAGTTTGTTTGTTTGTTTTATTTAAGAACAAAACAAAAAATTTTGTTAAAACATCTACATTATTATCCTGATACTAGACCTTATGAAAGATACTAAGTTCTTTTTTAATAGTAAAGCGTGGTATTCTTAAATTATATTAATACAAAGACATATTAAAGGACTCGAAATCATTACTACTCAGCTCAGAACTGCAGCATCCCCTTGCTATCTTTTCCTTTCACTTGCTAAAACCCATCCGTTTTTGACATACAGTTTCACACAAGCTAAGTAGGGTATTTTTTTGGTTTTTTACTTCCTCCTGTAAAGGCCAGGTTAACTCCAACACCAGCATCACTTAAATCCCTGCCCCTACCAAAGGATTTGGGGTAAGATTTTAACTAAGTCCTTCAGCATTTAACAAGTTGATCTGAATCAAACTCTCTGTGTGAGTGTACGTGTCTGTGGTGATTTTACAGGATAGGAGATTTCCTTCTAATGTTATAAAGTTAAAACATCACTTCTTTTGTTAATAACCCTCGGATTTGATTCTGAGCTGCAAAATTTTCTTTTTCCCCTCACATGAATGAAGAAAAGAGAGCATTATCACAGGGGCTCGTCAACGCACCGCAAAAGCAGCCCTGCGACTCATGGTTTATCTGCTGTAGGGCCGTGAGCACTGAGCAGTTCTGCTGAAAGTACACAACGTGCTGAAGAAAACCCCCTTGGCTTGATAAAGCGAGCCTGGGAAGTCAAGTGTGAAGCTTCCTGCCTTTCACAATGTCTCTTTAAATAATACAAGCAAAGCCTTATCATTAAAACTTTACTCATTAGTTAGCAGTATATAATACTCTTTCACTGAGATGGGACTGCGAGGACATCCTAGGGGGTTTCAAAAGTGTGAACAGGGAAACCTGTCCCATCTCAAAGTTTATACCTATCTATATAAAACCCTCCCCTCTCTGTTATTTCCCTTTCCCTAACCCAAATAAAAGTCTTCATATTTAAACTGGAGATGCTGCGTTTCCTGGCCCGAGTCCTTTTCCTTTACCCTCATTTAAAAGATTCCTTCGATACCACACACATATAATATTATATAGAGCGATATATTTAATACCTGTGTATATATGCTTCATGGGAGGGGTCACATATATACACACTAAAACAAGTCTGGTGACAAAGTACTGCAACACCACAGACCAGGTTATCATATCAGGGAAAACAAAAAGAGATACTCGACGCAACCCCTGTGACCATGAGCCTCCCCCACCTCACGCACGCTCGTCCTCTCCCCGCCTCGACTTGGCTTCATCCCTCCACAGCCCCGCTGAGCAGCTGGGCTCCCATCGCAGAGACAGGGAGAGGGGACAGCGACCCACTCTGTAACCTAAACAAGTTATTGTATGAGAAATCACAGCGCAGTGAATGCTAGAGTCACACTAGAGATGCAGATTTGTTTTAAAAATAAAAACCACATTCCAATGTTCCCCGATCCAGATTCGCTTACTTGGTATCTCCGCCCAAGAAGAGCAGGACAAGATAACCCAGGAGTTGATGCCTACCTCCTCCCCTGCCTCTCTCCGTTTACGAAGTTGACCAGTTGAGCGCAAGGAGCATCAGGAGAAGGTACGATCTGCGCAGCTACAGTGAAGGGCAGAGGAGAAAATACAGGACCTGGCCACTCAAAAACTGCCACGACTGATACTGTGTTGGTCACTCTCTTTCCCCGTAGCACTATGGATCCTTCCTCATCTCCTCCTCTTCCTCCCCATACGTGGGCAGAGATAGAAACAACCGCTTCCCTCCCCAGTTCTCTAGATCTCCCAGAAGCCACCTGTGTATCATCAGATGTTACGGTCCTGGCCCCTTCCAGGCCCAATCTCAAGGGGCTGTACAGCCAAGAAGGGAAGCTTGTTCCAAACTAGTGACCACCAACCACATTTTAAAGGATGAGAAAACAAGCTCAGAGGCACGTTCAGCTGACTTGACATAATATCCTTGGAAAGACCCAAGACCAGCACACAGCACACTCTGCTTCTGGGCTGTGACTACCCCAGTGGAGCTGATGCACCTACCTGGAGGCTGGTTTAGAAAGGTGCCAGCTTCCCCCCAGCATCTCCTGCATTTACACATCTCCTGTAATTCCACATCCCATCTCTCTCGATGCTGGAAACCCCAAGGATATGGGCAGAGGGAGGGAAAAGGGGGACCCAGCAATGCCAAAGCACCAAGCAGTTCACGGCCAGACTGTATTTACCCCAGATACGGCACTGCCAGCCGCAAGGGCTCTGAGCTTGCTGTCCTAGGAGACTCTGTATGAAAAAGACATTCCCCCATGAAGGCTGGGAGAGAGATGTGTTTGTGTTTGAGTGGATGGCGTCATCCATGCACGCGAACCTGCAGAGCGCAGCTGGACTGCAGAAGAGAGAAGGAGGGAAGCTCAGGACAGCACACGTGTTTACAGCTTACAGGATGAGACCGCCAGAAAGGACAAGGCTGGCATACAGAGCAGTACTGCCTCTCACCGCTGCCACTATAAAAGCCCAAAATCCTGGCCCAGAGCTCAGCATCACTGGTTCCCCCATCGTGGTGCACATCAGGCAGAACAGAAGCAGGCACGTGGCTGGCTCCCACTGTGTCCCTGCCCCGGGTCGCATCCTGGCTGCACTGCACATCTGCAAACTCCCTGCCCCAGCTCTGAGGCGCAGGGGGCTGGGCCTCTGGCGCTGGTAAGCGCCCTTCCAGCTGCATTCCCAACAGCAAAACATCGCACGTGCTGCTTGGTGGTGCCCTTTTAAATGGGTCCCCACACAGTTCTTCTGGCAGTGCAGGGAAAAACGCAGCTCTAAATAACCAGTAATGCACACCATTTAAAGAGCAAGAAGGGAACCCCGTTACTTCCTCCTCTCTCTTCAGGACTCAAGGCACCTTAACACAGAAACACAGGCTCCTTTTGGTTACAGCCTTCTTCCTGACTGATACTGCTGCATGAACTACAGTGACACAGGGTGTGTCACAGTCTCCACCACACCTCCTAGATGGCTTCAGTCTTATTTGCACCAGTCGCACCAGCCAAAAAACCAAACCAAAACTACCCACTCTGAATACCTGTTGCACACTGAGAAAGACATCTAATGAGGAGTCAGTCACCAATTTCCCTTCTGGGTACAGGCAGCTGAAACAGTCTGAAGTCACCTACAATCCAGTTCCTGCTGCTGCAAGCAGTTTTATTACTTTGCTGTTTTTAGCAACACTCTTTATAACAGACAGCTGTTACCCTCCTCAGCAGCAGTTGATGCCTTAGGGCAATGCAGACAGCAAGAGCTTAAGCCTAGATGTTTTAATCCAGATCTAGTGGTTTTCCTTCCTTTCCACCTCAATTTCTACTTCTTCTGTTACTGAACTCCCAGGAGAGCAGGCCAGCTGCAGCAGCGTAAGTGGAGCTTGCTCTGCAGCACTGAGAAAAGGAGTACGTGAACTTCACGGCCACCTTTTCACCAGATGTCTGGCCCTTTCAGCTTTGTCCTCCAGACCTCTGCAGCCACACTCCGAATTGAAGGGCAGGAGAATGACACAACAAGGAGAAATTCTCCAATTCACAGCCCAGTACAGACTGGATTCATTCCTTTGAATGAAGGACAGCGAAAACAAAAAGATGGAGAGGAAGAGGAATTTGGGGGAAGGAAGAGAGAGAAGACGGATCACAAACTCAGTGAGCATGGCATTCGCTGGCCAAGGAGAATCAAATTCACGATTTCATTCACCACTAACAAATCATCGTCTCATAATCTTAAAACGAAAGAAAAGAAAAAGTTCTCTTTGCGAGACACAGATCTCGCTCTCCCTGCTACTGCCACTCTCGGAAAACCCGCCCCGTGTTTCTCCAGCCGACAGGCTCCCCCCTCTCCAACCCTTACTATACGCCATCCCGCAATAGGAAATTGTATTTCCCGAAGTCGTCATCCCTGGGGCAGAGCAGCATGTCCTTGCGGGCTTTGGCCAGTTTCTGTTTCAGCACTTCCCTCCGGTCTAGCCACTCAGTCAGCTCGTCCTGGCCGTGGGCATAGCGACACTCCTCTCCTTCGGGGCAGGCCTTGCTCTTCTGGAACCTGCCGGCACAAGGAGCGCAGTCAGGAGGGCACCCCCAGGACAGGGTTTTGTGCTCCCCATCTGGGACACTGAGTCAGAGCCCACTGAAACATGCCACGAACTCTCTTTTCTGAGGGTGAAGTGATTCTCCTACAAACCTCCAGGCAGCCAGGGAAGGCAACAGAGAGGCTGGGCATAGAAACAGAGCAGTGAACAAAGCAACATCTATGAGGGCATTTAGTCAACAGAACGAAACAATGTGAGCTGGAACTGGACCAGCAGGGATGAGGAGAAACCACCACACCAGAGAGGAAATGCCAGGTAACAGCCACGAGAGACAGAGCCTTCTCTCTAACCAAAACAGCATTTCTAACCATCACAAGCCTTCTGAAGACACCTCAAGGCACGGATTCAGAGGGCGTGAGATATTCAAACCATTTAATAAAGCACCTGGGATTCCCCCAAGCATCAGGCCAAGCAGACTGTTCAGCAGCCTGAGAGCTGAGAGCATCCTGGCTCTGGAGGGCACAGGTGCAGACATGAAGCTCGTTCTCCTTTTCTGAAGACACGTATTCGGGAATGTGTTTTTACCACTCAGCAGTGTGGCTGAGCACCTCTGGGGTCCAACAGCAGCCTCACCATCACCCAAACTGTCAGCTTGTCCCACTCCTCCTCCAAGCAGAAGTCCCTGGGGACTCTGTGAGAGGAGGAGGAGGTGGTGAAGGAGGAGGAGGGATGACGGAGGCCCTGGGCCTGTTGCCCTGTCCCTGCAGCGGCAGCACAGGAGGGAGATGAGACAACGGTACCTTTCACAGAGCCGGAATTCGCCCATGGGGAAGCGGTAGCTCCAGCAGCTGGAGTCACTGTCTGAGGTGAAGACCTTCTCCTTGTGCTTCTCTGACTGGATGTGCTGCTGCCATTGCTTCTTGCTGTTGCTGTTCTTCCCGCAGAGCCAGCAGTGGTAGCCCATCTATCCGGTGCAGACAGGGCAAAGGGCCAGTCAGTGTGTTAACAGTCACACCCACTGGCCTTCCCCGTGCTGGCACTGCCTCTCCCCCTCTCCTTCCAGAGCGTCCTGAAAGCTCCACTCAGTCTATGACCTCCCGCACTTCCCTGCCATGTCACTGTTGGGGCATCGTGCTGCCACTAAGGGGGAGCAGAGGAGATGCGCTGTCGATGTCTACCTACAGCTCAAACAGGCTCAGAGAACAGGGCAGCTCAGTTCACCGATACCGTCCTCCTGCCGACAGCCCAGGTGGGGTCTGACTGCAAGGCCCCCAGGTGTGCAGGCCATGCAGGACTCTTCAGTAGGACAAACCCCCACACCAGCCACCACCCCTGGGCTGAGGAGACACATCTGCCTCTAGTTTTCCCAGGCCTCTGTGCTCCCAACCCAGCTCTTCTCCAAGCTTCTTCCTCTTTTCCGACAGGCCATCAATGGCCTTGCCAGGTTTCCCAGGAGCAGGCAGGAACCCTGGGGAGAGGCTGAGCCCACACAAAAGGGAACCTAAGGTAGACTCCTACTGACTGAAGGATTAACAGAAAAGCCATTGCAGAGCCTTGCTGACCCCAGGTCAATCTCTTTCCACCTCAGCTGTGCTGCTCCAAGCTGTCCATTTAACCTACATTAGCATGGGCTCTTTCCCACAGGAGCAATGCTGTCCCTGCTAGCTCACACCTAGAGCACAGGAGGGGGGCAGGCTGTCAGCACTGAGGAGGAGGAGGGAGGAAGGACAAGAGATCAGCTGATTACCATGATGTCAGCGTAGTCGGTGGGCATCTGGATCTGTTTCTCCCCTTCTCGTGAGGTGAGTGGTGTCCCCTCTCCAGGCTTCCCAGGATTGTGTTTCTTTAGCCACATGTCATAGGTCTGCTGCATATCTAGTACTGCACAAAGGCGACCTGTGAAGTCACTTAGACAACCTCCCACACCGTGTGCAAACTACGAGAAAAGGACGAACGCTGGGGCAGCCCTTCCCTCCCCTCTCCAGTGCGGCAGCACCTGCCATCACACTGAAGGCCTGTGCTCGGGAGGCCTGATGTCACCTCCTCAGATGACAGCCCTGGGGAGAGGAACCCAATTCACACCACACCACCTAGCACAGGGGGATGTCTTCTGTAAGTCCAGGGGCAACCGTGACAGCAGCTGCACAAACTATTCAGGGAAGTGCCCAAAGATCTCCAAGGACTTCACCCCACAAGATGATTCTCCTTCAGGCCTGATTCTGCTTGACTTCAGCAGACATGTCACTCCAGTCAGATCCATCCCTTCCCTCTAAGCCTAAGCTTCATCCTCCGCACTCGAGAGGAAGCAGAGCCCTTAAGAAAGCTGGCCACAGGAAGCACTGGGGAGGAAGACCTAATAATAGCTTGCCCCGAGTTGAAAACCTGCCCAGAGGATTGCAGTCAGTGTCTCTTGCTGCTTTTGGTTTAAAACCCGCTCACTGTACTAGTGGGAAGGGAAATTCTGGGTGGAAGCTTTGACTGCACATCTGCCTTTCCAAGATCACCTCCTGAGAGAGGCTATGGAAACAGAAATGTTTGCAGACACCGATGCGATGCTGTAAGTGCGATGTGTTAGTGATTTACTCCTCGCTAAATGGGTAATTGAGGAAATCAAGGCAACTGGGGATAATGAATGCAAATTCCCCCAAACTGAAACAATGCTGTCATTTGAAGATTCATCTTCGTGCTTGAGCAAACACACCCAGACTGGTCTGATGTGCTTTAAAGGCCTCAGCAACAAAATGACTTGAACTGCAACAAATAAAAGCGTGGGCCCAGCAGAGAAGATGACCCTCCATCCAAGCATAAAGACCAAACAAACTCAGGGCAGGCCTGAAACCCTTCAAGCTTTCCAGCATCTCCCAATACAGCTAGCTGAGCACCTGGACAACTGGGCCTTGCAAAGAGAGTCTTTTTTCCCCAGCTTGTTGTTGGTCTGAATAAACAAGGATTGCTGCCAGAGAGCTGGCTGTCCAGGACGTGGGCAGCCCCCCAGCTACCCCCCAAAAGGTAAGCTGGGAGCCTGCATAATTAATTCCGGACAACCTCCTCCACAAAGGCACCACCCAACAACGTTCTCATTCAGGATCTCAAATCCACCCCTTTGAATACAATGCCGTGAGCAGGGAGTGCTGCAGCCCAGGAGCAAGGGATATGAGCAGAAATGGGCAAGAAAGCCAAGGCAGATACCAGACAGACAAAAAAGATATAGGAGCAGCTACAGGTCAGGACTGTTGTTTTGGCAGAGCTCTATACGGAGCCAGGCCTGGGACAGTACAGGCAAGTGGAGGGACAGCAGAGAGTGGATTCAAAGAGCTGCAGAAAGGGAGGACAGCAATGAACCAATGTGAGACATGGCTCCAATGTGCACTAGTCCCAGAGTGAGGGACTCAAAATATACATGCACGTTTAAGAAAAGAGCAGCTCTAAATTACTGTAGACAGACCTGCCTCATAATCCCACCTAAGCTCATGGTACCAGCTGTGTCTCTGTTATCAAGAGTATGTCTTAACAAACCCTGCATCCACTGCCCAAACGTCCTCTTCCCTCTCCCCAAACTCTCTGGCCCATTTTTCCCCCCACTCACTTTTATTTTCCTTCATGAAGGTCCACATGTCTCTCTCCTCAGGGCTGTGGGCGAAGGAACAGTTGCCCACATACTGGCATTTCCTGCCATTTTGTGCATGGATACACAACTGTTAAAAGACAGAGAGCAAAATTTAGCATCTGCACAAACACTCCGTGCTAGAGGGGAAAGTGGGTTCAAAAAACCAGCCAGGGCATTAAATTGCACACAGGAGAGACTGCAAACAGGACACTTCATACATCATTAACTCATGCTTCTTTTCCTCAAGCTCCTGAAGACACAAAGGGTAAGTTTTCCCTATAAACATGCAGGCAGCTCAGTTCAGCACCTGGCCTCTCTCTTGTTGCCACTTCCATACGTGCTGGCCCTGGGCGAGACAGCAGGGAGCAACCTGGATTGACCCAACCGTGTCTGCTGCTGGTCAAGCTGATGGTCCCCAAAGGTGACTCATTCTCCAGCCATCTCCAAGTGGGTGAAAAGTGGCCTTACGGCTTGCTTAGATGGCACTAGCATGCACACAACTTTAGCTCATAGCTACCAACAGCATCATTACCAGAGAAAATGAGAAGCTTTCCAAGCACCATATTTACTGATCGTCCCTTCTCCCCCAGTTTTGTCACCAGAGAAGGACAGCAGTGTGGAGACCAGCTGGCCCACACAAACAGGGGGGGAAGGGACACCGCTGTTCCTCTCTGGCTGGGGCTGGGTGGGAGCTCAGGCACTTACTCGTCTGGCAGACTGCTTTGCTGCATGGTCTGCGACTCACCTGCTGGCCTTGTCTCCCACTGCAGCAGCTGTAAATAACCTGCTCCCCAACTCCAACTTTTAGCAACTGGCCTGCAACTGGAGAGCCGTCAAGGCCTCACTCGTGGCCTTGTGCCTGCCCATGGACTAAGAGGCAGCAGATCCCATAGGGTAGGAGTAGAGGAGCTTTCTCGTTTCAGGGAGAAAGGAAACGAGAGGGAGAGAGAAACTATCAATTGCCATATACGGTTAGAAGTTGGATATCTGTAGTTTTCCATGTGGCCTTTTAGCTGAGTTCTTAGTTTTGCTTTCAAAACTCATTGTGAGCAAGTTTCACAATCTACAGCAGCACAGCCACAGCAAAGGCAGGGATAGGCTTCTCCCAAGCGCTCTGTCTCACCTCTCACCTACATTGAGAAACTCTGACCTAAGGGGAGACTTAAATCTCATTTCCAAACCCTGTGCCAGCCACTTCTTGAGATGGTGACTGCATCAACAGCAACGTCAGAAATTCGCCTATGTGTGTAGAGTGGTTTAAATGGGTGCTGCTCCTTTTTCTGCTCCACCCTTTTGCTGGATGTGTGTGAGATCTTGCTGCCATCAGTCTTGCTGCCTCCCTGCCAGGTCTACAAGGGACCAGCCCCCTCAAAGCACTGCACCATGGTGGGAGGGAAGGGGAAGGGGCACATGGCCGTGCCAGACATGGGGCTTACGTCATATTGCTGTGGGAAGTTGCGGATGGAAGGCAGTGGTCGGACAGACACCCACTTCTTCTTTGCTTTGGACATCACCAGCAGGACGCGACGTTCCTTCGTCCAGCTGAAGGAGAGAGAATAAATCAAGAGAGGCAACAAGGTTTTGTTTTCCTCAGAGACCCTTAAATATTGAGATATGACCAGATCCTCCTGTCCAGCTTGTCCCTACACTATCCAGCTGCTCCTAGACATGCACATCTGTGACGGAGAAGCCACAAGAAGGATGTTTTAGGAGGATTTCTCCCTGTACTTATCACGTATTTCCTGGGGTATCTCTTCTCATAAAGCCACAAAAGTCTCCCCCAAGTCTCACATGGCATCACCACGGATTACTAAACGACTTTATTCCACTCTTCAACACAGCCAATTCTTGTGCAATCAGATCCATAAAAAACATTTGGGAATATTTTCTGCTTGAAAGGTGCAGTAGAAATGCAAGTCATTACAAGCACTGTCTTATGAACAGGTGCCAGGAAGTATTAACTCTCCTGCAGCTCCAGCAAGCGATCACCGGAAGATACCCTGGGCAAAATCTCTGGCTCTATTCAGCAGCTGCACAAAGAAGTGTTATCTTTCCTGTTCCGGGAAGTGATCCTCACCTGCTCACTTCCTGCTTCTGTTGCTTTTTCATCAGAGGTCTTACATTTGCAATAGGATGCTAGACTGTGCCTTTGCAGCTTGTGTTATGGGAAGTGAAGTCCTATAAACCCTTCCATCCTATCCTGCCAGGCTGCCTGGGTGAGATGGGCCACAGTTTCCATGACCCAATGGTGACTTCCTAGCTGATATTCCTCTTCTAGGGGGCTTGTAAGAAAAACAGGGACAAACTTTTTAGTAGAGCCTGTAGTGACAGGACAAGGGGTAATGGTTTTAAACTAAAAGAGGGTAGATTCAGACTAGATATAAGGAAGAAATTTTTAAGGATGAGGGTGGTGAAACATTGGAACAACCAAGAGAGGTGGTAGATGCCCCATCCCTGGAAACATTCAATGTCAGGTTGGATGGGGCTCTGAGCAACCTGTTCTAGTTGAAGATGTCCCTGCTCGTTGCAGGGGGGGTTGGACTAGATGACCTTTAAAGGTCCCTTCCAACCCAAACTATTACATGATTCTATGATTCTATTACACTGAAGATCCTTGTGGGTCCCAAGGAGCCAGGAGGTGCAAACAGACAAGACATGCATCAAAGAGCAACCAAAGCAATGAAAGAGCCAAGGAAACTAATTTAAAAGGAAGCAGAATACCTTGAATAATTGCTAACAGTGACCTGACAGACATCTGCAAACAGCTAGGAGTATAAACAAGTGCAGAGGAGAATTATATTAGTGACCTTGCTAGGAAGAAATGATAGCAACTTGGAAAAAAGGGAATTGTGGGAGCTGGACTGCATGCACCAGGAGTAACAGTCTGCACAATGCTGGCAGCAAATATAAACAGTAAAGAAGAGAGCTGGAAACTGGAAAACAGCTATCTGCAATGCTTGCTATAGTGACAAACACCCTGAGCAGCAAGAGGCTGCTAGGAAACCTCAGTCTCTTCCAAAGAGGCCAAATGAAGCCCTGGAGAAGGTAAGAAAAATTCCTGCCCTTGAGGAGGGGTGGGGGAAAGAGAAGGTTGCATTGCTCACCAGTGGCGGGCTTTGGCACTACAGTACTTGAGGTCTTTATCTGGCTCCACCAGCTGCCCATTCCTCCAGCACTGGCCACACACAAATTTCATCTGGAGGTCAAAGGTGCTTGATGTGGGAGCCCGGGGAGAAGCCTGGGGAAGAGAACCACAACCTCAGGTGAACAGAGCCAAAGTGCACCCCCCAAAACTGCCACAGAGATGCAGGCAGCTCCCCATATGTCCGCATGCCAGTGACAAGGCAGATTAAATCAGAGACAGCCCAGGTCTCCTTTGCCAGTGTTAGCTGGTGGCCTGTCGAGATACCAGACAGAAGCAAAACCACTGTTTGCTTCAGCATGATTTCCTGGGCTTTGACGTCTGGCCAAAAGCACAGCCAGCCTGGCAGCTTCAAGCACTGACCAGGCCTGGCTGTGAAACCCCTGCAGCGTATCTCCATGTACAGACAAGCTCTCTGAGACTTGCCCCAGCGCTTAATCCACACTTCCCCGCAGGGAGGGCAATCCATGTCCCCCTCACTACCCCCCAGAGAGAGCCCCCTTGAGATGAAGCCAGGCCATGCCACAGCGCAGGACCCACCACTCCTGCTTTTGGACCAAGAGGCTTGTGTCACGTCTAGCGTTTGACACACTGAAGTCAGAGCTGGGTCCTCTTGTTGATAGCCTTCCAAGCCATTTCTGGGCAGGTTTCCATCTCTCACAGTTCCTTTGCACCGGGTTTCACAGGCAGTTAATCATGATCTCTGGACAGAGGTACAGCTGCCAATGCAGGTATTTCTTATCCTCTCAGCCACTTCACTTGATTGGCCTTCTACCTGTCCCCATGAAAACGCCGTTTTGGGATTATGACTAACAGATTGTGGAGAAAAAAAAAAAAAAGGACCCAGTCCCATATCACCGCTGCCTTGTGTTTTTTGCGCAAATCTCTTTGCATTCTCTATCACCACTGGAAGACATGAGGCTGGTGTCTCCATTTCCAAACCAAAGAGGAAATCCAACTGTATGCCAGTGGCCCTAGGCACAGGAGTATGTGAGGGTACAAGAGAACACCCCGGTCGTTGAGCTGACCGTGAAGCACAAAGGTCACATACCAGTAAAACAGTTCTCTGACTGCTAACTGCACAAGCAGCCCATCAGAGCTGCTGTGCCTTGACTTCCAACCCTGAGCATCAAACGAGCAGACAATGCAAACCATGTCCCTGGGGAGCAGGCTTCTGCCAGCAATTGATTAGCAGTGGCGTGGACCCTATGTGCATCCCTCACAGCAAAGGGAAAACAAAACAGCAAGCACAGGTGGTGCAGAATCAAAGCATCTCCTGGGAAACGCCACATAAGCTATCGACTACCACTCTGCATCCTCCAGACCATGTCTTTCGGAGAAGCAGAGCTGGCATATAAAAGGTCCTCCGTCACTGTGAAAAGCTGACCAGAAAGCTGACTTTTGCCTGTGGTGACTACAAGAGGCCATCACTGTTCTGGACGTCCCAGCAAAAGGACCCTTCCAGAGAACCATCATCTCTCTTGAAAAGCAGTAGTGATTCTGGCCTACTCGCCTGCAAGATGGCCTTTCTGGTGGCATCCAGCATATGACTCGTCCATCTGTCAGCTTTCACCAGTGCTGGTGACCACCAAGAACACACCAAAGCAGCCGGCTGCGGGATGAGCAGGGTTGAGAACTCGGATATCACAAAAGGCATTAAGGTGCCTCCCTCTCAGATGCGTGGCCTTTGAGCAGTAGTTTTAATCTCCACTTGGTCTCCAAAGGAAATTACACTACAGCTCGCCACTGACCCACCAAACCTATAGGCCTAAGGTAACAAAACGGCCCTGCTGGCATATTCCCTTTTATCAGCCCCATGCTATCTGCCATAGAATCCTCCAGGCAACAGATCTCTCAGCACAGTCGGGAAACTTGGCTCAAATCTATTGACCCAGCAACAATAAAAACTGAAGTGGCTCCCAAAGGCTCAACAGATCAGAGATAAAGAAAATGTTTCTCACGTAATTCTGGCGATCTGGACTGCTTTTTCCACAAATTCTTAACCAAAAGAAGCCCTGTGCATTTCTTCATCAGAGTCATGCAAACTGCTGGTCAATCCAGCAGGCACGTATGCTCCCAGGGGATTAGGAGCCAAGCGAAAAATCAAAGCTGCTGTTGTTGCTGCTACATGACTGTATTTGTAAAGGCAAGGCACATACCTGGCAGGCTGCTGATAACCAACAGTGTGGAAATTAGTATCACATGAGGCTCTAGAAGACGAAGCCAGGCAAAAGTGCCTCGGGCTGTGGCACCACCCCTTGCTATGAAGCCAGACAATACAGTGTTAGCTATGCACCATGGCAACCAAATAAATAAAAGTCTTTGGTGTGACAGCTCTCTGCTTCAGGCTTTGCAGAAAGCAACAGCCCCAGCACGGCCAACCGTGTCTTCCAACTTCAGGAACCCCTCTCAGCGATACCAAAATGCTCTCTGGAGAAGCTGTGTGCCGGGGGACTATATGAGTAGCCCAGGTTACTCAGCCATCTAACAGAGTGAGCTGTACTTAGGTGCAAGTACCCCTTATTGGAGGTTTTCCTTTCCTCTCCATGCTTAAATTGATGATTTTGAGCCAGTTTTTCTGGGGGTTCTGCAGCTGGCTAGTGGAGTAAAAACAGAATAGCCCTCGAAAACCAGAAAGAATGAGGGCTAAACCCCTTCAATTCCTAGGGATGCAGTGGGAGGACACCCAGCTCGCTACAACAGTCTCTCCTGCTGACTGCCTCTTCAATCTGCAGCCTCTGGGTTTACTCCTACAGCAGCCTCTATGGAGCCAAAGTTGCGGGGCCAAGTGCGAGATCCCTGGCAGGTGTTTAGCAAGCAGTGTATCTTCATCTTCCACTTCTTGCTAAGTCTCCTGACCTGCATCATCACAGCTGCTGGGTCCCTGTATGCTGCCTGTCTCTTTTCTCCACAACTCAACGGCCACAGCCGCTGAGTTCAACTGGCAGCTGTGACAAAACTGCACCAAAATCCCTGGGAGCGACTCTGTTTCCGCTGACCAGAGGGCGCCAAGGTAAGCGTGGATCACACGGGATGGTGGGAAGGAGGGGTCTGCTTTTACAGCACTCCTGGGAACTTGTCTTTGCCATGCAGCCAACTTCGAAAGCTGGTAGGACACTGAGAAAACTCTGAGTCACGTTAGTCTGCTTGGACAGGAGAAAATAATGGCAAAAGTAAACATCTCTCAGCAGATATGTCAGTCCTGCCCGCAGGGTTCTCGGCAGCAAGCCAGTGTCTCATCCTGGAGCACAGCCCTCTGGCTGAGTACATGCTGATGCCAAAGCCATGGTTTGCTATTGGAAACACATGCGCCTGACCGACTTGATGCTGTCTGCCTGCACAGTGCCAGTGCCGGGCTGCCAATCCTTACAACTGATGGTGCTGCTGGTAGGCTCTTTCGGACTGTACCAACATGGCTGCTGCTTCACCTCCGCACGAACCAATGCCCTGGAAGGGTGGAGGGTACAGTTCAGCTCTGATAGGCATTTGTGGGGCGTAACCAGACATTGACATTGGCCATCAGCCCTAACACTGCCCACAGGGCCCAGAAACTGTAGGTTTCTGCCCATCCCCTGGCAGCTGATGTAGCAGGCACTGGCATTTCTCCTCCTGATCCTCTGCCCCCTGCGAGGCCCAACAGCCAGAAATGAAACCTTCGCTCAGCATCCAGATCCCACGTGCTTCAGAGGACATGCTCTGACCATGCCCGCTGAACAATGTGTTTGTCCAACAGCAGCACCTCCAGACAAAGGTGAATTTGAAGCTGCAAGGTTTACAGGCCAACAGCCATCCATCTATCTTTTTTTATTCCCAGATGATGCAAAGAGAACAGCAAGACAGAGCTTTCTGGAAAATGCAGGCAGATCCACAGCAGGCAGAACAGAACCAGTCACTAGACTTCATCCTCCATGGGGCAAGGATTGCTGATATAAATCCAACTACTGTCACAAACCGCTGCAAATTCACACTTAGTTTCCTCCACTGTGGAGATGCAGGCAGCTGCCTCTGTTCCCACACCAGGTAGAAAGAGATCATAGCCAGCTCTGTCTGCAGGGACCACTCAGATCATCCAGGCTCACTTCTCATATAATACAGGCTGTAGAAACTTGTCCTCTCAGCTTCCTGAGAGGCTAGAACACACTCCTTAAGCAAGTCAGATGGCCTTGGTTACTCTAGACTGCTGCTTCCCATTCCTCTCCCCCAACCATTTCAGACCAGAACAGCCGAACGGGCCGCACAGGTATGTTGCTGAGCTTCTCCTCAAAGAAGACTCCACCTCATGCAGCATGACCAGTACATTATGTGGACACAGAGCTCACTGCAAGCATCAGTGCAGTCACCTGCGTCTTTCCTGTTGGGCTAACCCATGCCCAGCAAACCTGCTTTTCCCCAGCATCAGTGCCCTACAGACTTCAGAACACTTCTGCTGGGCCGTAACCTAGCCGGAAAAAAGCTGCTACACACCACGTGGGTGACTCAGATCCCGTTCCTATAAAACACCTCCTCCACAGGGTGCTCACAGGCTGTACTCAGTGCTGGTCTCTGCAGAAGGACTCCTGGGTGAGAGGTCCCAGACAAAGGTGAAGCACCCTTGCCCTGACAGTAAGGCACAGGCCAAGGGCTCAGGCCTCCACAAGGGGAAAGCAAGCTCTCAAGTGGGAACAAAAAAGATTCACAACACTTTCCCTACCATTTTGCAGGAGAGAGAATTGCTCCTACACCTGGGAGCTTACTAGGAGGCATGAAGTTTCTCATCTCATCAGACGTTATCTTCTGAAAGTAATTAAAGAACAAAAAACTCGCCTCGCCGTTCTAAAGGCAAAACTGCTTTAGTTCAACCTCAGGGCTGGGCTGGGAAGCATCCTCACTGGGTGGGCTCTGCTCCTACACTACAGAACATCCCCTTGGGGAAAAAAGGATAAAACAGCACTACCCATAGCCAACAGGTTGGAAGAAAGCAGACGAAGAGGTGCCCTTTGCTTATAACATACCTCTCCAGAGAAAGCTCTTGGCAGTGCTGGAGGGTGCAGCCAGAGGCACCTTCTCCCACACTGAGAGACTGGTGGCACAAAGAGAGGCAAAGCTCACAGCCTCCTCCTGGCAAAGCACCACTAAGATCTCTGCCTGGCCTCAACAGCACCTGAGCTGCAAGTTCCACCCACTCCTGCATTTAGAGCAGTCCTGTGGGTCATGAGTCATTTCTTAGGGAGTCCTTCAAACTGCCATATCATTCCTTGGCCACTAAAGGGCAGCAGGACCCCTTTGATCCCCACTCTGTCTGGACACTGTCCCCCATTTCACTAGCAAGGTGTCACACACAGCACCATTCTCTGCACATTGCCCTCCCTGCTCTAGAGGCAGCAATGAACAGATCAGATACAACCCTGCAAAACAAGGCGCAAAACTCATCGCTAGCACTGCGAACAGGAAAGCTCTTAGCTGTCCTCCTCCTCAATGGCCAGCCTGGTCTGCCTGGGACCGGTCAGGCACGGCAGTGGGAGGAAAAGAGAGAAAAAGTGCTGGAACAGTTGGGAGCAAAACCCGTCTGCAAGCCCTGTAAGATGCACCTTACTTACCATGCTGTTGGCTGGTTTGCTGGCATGTGCCTCCATCTGCTGCCAGTACTTCTTAGATTCCTGCACGATATCTTCGTGGGTCATTCCTGGGAAGAAAAGGAGACCGGACTGAGCTACCCTGCTTCAGCCAACAAAGGAGCGAGAGGGAGGGAGGGGTTGCAGGACATCCTGCGTTGGGGTTCAGGAACTCCTGTGTCGCTGAGAGCTCCCAACAATCTCACTGGTAATGTCAGGACATGGGTTGTGAGGGGACCTGACACCACCACAGAATGCATTCAAGCACAGGACAGGGAAGCTCCTCTCTCCAGCACTCCCACTCAAGCCAGACCAAAGGGGAAGAGTTCGGTCCCTTGGGCTCATTTAGACCCGGCATTCTGCTCAGGCTGTGTGCAAAGGACCCAGCTGCTGCCTCCAAGATGCTGATTCTTGACTAGGGATGAAGACCTTGACCAAGGCTCTCCCCTCTAACACCATATCAACAGATCCTACCCAAAGTCCTGAAGACAATGCTTTGTTACTGTTGATCTACTGTACATTGGAGATTTTGCCACTAGTTTGGAAGATCACAGATATCCCACTGAGATATCTGGCATCTCCCAGACCCCAGAAGTCTCACCTAATACCTGCTGGGATTAATTAGCCTGTTACATACTTCAAGTTGTGAGGGTTACCCGTCAATCAACATGCGAAAAGTTGAAATTCAGCAGAGACAAACACCAAGTGCAACCAAAGCAGCAAGGAAAGATCAACAATGCAAAACCAACCAAGGAACAGCTGCTAGTATGTAACCAGCAAGGAAAGATCTGCAAGGTTTCAGGAATCCAAAATGCAACATCAGACAACAAGAAAAAGGGTTGGTCAGACCTTATCTAAGGAATTAGCTCCTGACCAACTCAAGTGGTGAGGGAACAGCCCCTGCCAGCACCAACCAGCTGGATGGGTGCTACAATTCTCAGAGCATTAAACAGCGAAAGAAAAGTATGTAAGAGTAGGAACTGTCTGGTCAATGTGAAGACTCTGTTACAACCCCCCTCATGTTAGTTAAGCGCTATAAAGACCCGAGATAGCTGCTGAAACAAACTGAAGCAAGTATCTTACAAAGGCTAGCTGATTCAAAGTGGGGTGCTCAGGATGGCCTTGATGCAGCACCCCCAGCACAGACAGGTTGCAAAATTCCTTTGCTTTTGCCTACAGCTTTTATTACTGAAGTGTGCTGTTCCCCAGGCATGCCACATGGACATGATCTTTGATCTGAGAGGCAGCATGTTCCAGAACTTAAGGGCCAGCAAACACAAGTTCTCATCTCAGCTTAGTCTGTGTGTAACTTGGGTAAGTCACAGCATTCCTGACCTCAGTTTCCCCATCTGTGATTTCAGCTGTCCAAGTCTCTGCCAGGCAACAATACTGCTGTTTATGCAGGGCTTGGACAAAGATTAAAATAATTCAGAAAACTTTACCATTCTTCAAGAACATTTGCTCAGGCCTCCAAAATGGCAGCTGCTGTATAGCTGGTACTACTCCCAGATCAGAGCTGTTTGTGGATTTTCTCCTTCTTAACCATTAATTCCAAAAGAAACTGTTAGAAAAACTGCAACTCCTTCTTCAGTGTCCAAGTATTCCAGGGCTGGACACAACACTGATCCATACTTTGGGGATGAAAACTACAAAGCTGGGAAAACCACAGCAAAGAGTTAACATGCTACACTGGACCTAGCAGAAGGAGGGCCAAAGCAACCTCCATCTTCTCCACTGCAATCCTGGGGGTGCAGAACCAACAGAAGAAGCATATACAGCTCTTGTCAGAAGACCGAATTTCAAATAAAGTTCTTAGGAAGTGATTGTCTTCTCCCAGCCCCAGAAATCTGATATAACTCAACAATACAGTCTAGAAATGAGGTGGTTGGGAAAAAACCCAACAAACCCTAATACGGAAGGATGTTTTCCAATACACCAGTTCTACAAAGCACAAACTGTACCAAAGAGATGATCTGGTAACCAAAAGGCCCATGTGTTGATTACTTACAACATTTCAACTCTTTTGCAACATCGTTAGTGAGGACAAAGACACTGTGATTTCCACTGATGGGAGAAGATAGCAAGATATGCCTGTGAAAAGCCACAGTGAAGAAGAAACCAGTCCTGCCTGTCCACATTTTCAGATCTTGGGAACCTTTACTCCACTATTACAATCCTTTATCCCCATGAACAAAGCCACAAACTCTGTAAAAGTTCAAACAGCTGTGAAATGCAACAGCCCACTGGTTTCAAATGCAAGCTACGATGAACAATGCCCCCTTCCTATTTTTGCAGAGCAAACGGTGCCCAAATCAAACTCTCTGCTTCAAAGCTAAAGCATTCCCAGAAGAATGGCAACAACTATCTTTCACCTCTGTTTCCTTAATGAGGGCTACACTTAAGAGAGGTAATAAACTACCATTCCAGGAAGGCAAACTCACAAGGAAAGCAGGCTCATATATACAGCCCTACAGAAAAAAAAACACAAAACCCCCCAACAAAACCAAAAAGATGATGGCTCTCCCATTGTTGGAAAAGATGGGAATAAACACAAGGCTTACTGACCACCTCTGCAGCTAAACTCATGGCTTGTTTCATCTCCTCAGCTTCCCCTTTGGAAATCACTTCTTCAAGTAAAGGAGGCGAGAAGCAAAAATCAATCTAACCATTTCTTCTACAGGCTGAAGAGGAAGGAATAGGGAGGGAAGGAGGGAGCAAAGAAACTTTAGAAAAAAAACCACACCAAAAAAACCCCCCAGCAACCATAGGGTTGGGAAAAGGGCAAGGTGCTTGAATATTAGAGTGCCCAGAGTACCACAGGCAGTACCATAACCATGTAGGGCAGCAATGGGGGCCTACAGCTCACAGGCAACATGCTCTCTTAGAAACTCTGGTGGTGTAATTTTTTCATTTCCTGTGGCCATAAGTAAGCGAGGCCAAACAGGAAGAATAAAAGATGGCATTTGCCACAGTGTGCCACTTGTTCATCACTGTCCCTTATGAGCCACAACAGGGCTGAGGACTGCACTGAACTACAGTGACAGGCACTGGAATAGTAAATTAAAGAAGTTGCCCCCAATTACATCAAAAAATGGTGAGAAACATCCATAAAATGTTTCCTCTCTGAAGGACTCCCATTACTGGGCTGGGACCTGCACTGAACAAGACCCTGCAGTAAAAAAGATACAGGTAGCATTGTGGGTGAACCAGCATCTACTTGGTTAACAGAAGAGCACCAAGAGAAACCCTCCAGCATGTCAGAGAGAGAGAGAGGACTGAAAGTGCCAGATGTGGCTGTGTCATTATATGAGTGACCTAAACATAATTTCTGCAACAGCTTCTTCAGAGGTATGTCATCAAAGCCTTTTAGGGAAAAAAAATCAGTATCTTGTCATTTCCCACAGCTGGTGAATTTCTTCACTGTGAGGGTGGTGAGGCACTGGAAGAGGTTGCCCAGAGAGGCTGTGGATGCCCCCTCCCTGGAGGTGTTCAAGGCCAGGTTGGATGGGGCTTTGGGCAGCCTGGTCTAGTGGAGGGTGTCCCTGCCCATGGCAGGGGGGTTGGAACTAGATGACCTTTAAGGTCCCTTCCAACCCAAACCATTCTGTGATTAATTTGTTTAGAGAAACTGGAGATGCACAGTCTTCCTTCATACAACTGCTTTGTCACCTGCGCATGCTGCCATTCTCACTGCACCAGATGCTCATTCAGGGGCCTAATTGCTATTTAGGGTCTAGGACAGGATTTAAGCACCAAAACACCTCTGGGGATTCAACCCTACCTAATTTCAACTTATGCAGCTGGTCCTAAGGGAAAGGCTTCCTGCTCTGCAAATTACAGTAGCAACCTGTAAAGGAACAAAGGCCAAATCATCTCCCACAACACCTTGGCCCTCTTTTCTACATCCCTGAGGAGACAAAGTATAGGCACAAGCGAGCGACGACAACTCTACTCCCAAATCATCCCCTTCCCCTCTCAACTGGCCCCAGGTACACGCTGGAGGAAACTCGGGTGTACACATCACCAGCCCCGCACCAAGTCACACTCACCTGAATATTGCTGCAGCAGCCAGACCTTGAGCTCAATGAAACTATGAGCGAAGTGGCAGCTGTCCTCACGCAGGCAGCCATAACGCACCTCATGTCGGCACACGTCGAACTGGAAGTGCTCCTGGAACTGGCGGATCTTGGAATATTTCAGAGAGGTGGAACGCACAATATGGACCAGACACCTGCAGCCAGTCCAGAGAAATATGAAGCACCACAGGATCAAATCTCCACCCCCTCCTCCTTACACGTGACTTTCATACATTTGACTGGGCAGGCAAAGGACACAGAAAATCAGCTCTGGGAGAGGCAGACTCCCACTGGGAAAACCAAACCCCTGCCCTCCCACCCTATCAACCCTAAGTAGGTATTTTCAATCTCCTCAGCCCATGGGTGACGCTCTGCTTAAGTTCAGACATCAGACACATTTCCAAATTTGCAGCAAAGACACCAACTCTTCTGGCTCAGCAAGTCCCTAAGTCTCAGGCTGCCAGGAACCAGAAGGGGTTGTATTACTGTGTACTTGACATGTTTCTTATATTTGTTTTCCTAAACATTCATTACCAGCCAGTCAGAGGCAGGATCCTGAGCTACAGAATCTTTGGTTTGACCTTTATGTAAAGGCCAAAATGAAAGACAAATTAAGTCAATGGAAAACTTAGGCTGACTCCAAAGGGCTTTGTTGATGCCTGAAATCCCTCAGTACCAGGAGCAAACATGCAGGGTGAAGCACACAGTGCTATTTATCATGCTTTGCGCTGCCCTGTGACTGGAACTTACGGGGAGGAAATACAGAAAATGACCAGGGCCCTGGAATTAAACTGGCTGGACTTGTGAGAGATTGCTCCCATCAGCACAAAAAATGTTCACTCACTTGTTGTCATGGAAACTGTGTTTGGCAGAAAGGTTGGAGCAGACAGATGGCGTGTCCTTGGTCCCTTTGCTGATAATCCGGGGTTTGCTGTCAAAGCAAATCTGAGAAGAGAAGAATTAGTAGGCTGGGAAAGTCTTAGAGAGAAGTGAACCAAAGCCACTTCACTTGGAAAGGGAAGAAGAACCAGAGCCAGCCTATTCTAATGTTCAAAGTTAGAAGACGACTGGTGAAAACTTTGTGGTAGGGCTTTAAAGTAAAGCAAGCGAACTTTTGGAAAAGCTTCTGGACAACATTTTTTGGCTTATTCTCAACAGTATTTTCCATTGTGGTTGGAAAAATTTTGGTCAGAGCCACATATTCTTTCCCAGTTAGCCAAGACAGCAAGAACAAGAGGGAAACGATGGGGAGAAATAAAAGAATAGCCAGTTCGCAGCAAAGAACATGTCCCTTTACATGTACTGCTGCCAGCATGGGGAACTCTCTGCTGTAGATCAAGATGGTCCGAGCCAATCCGTAACTTACCAACTCAGTGGCTCAGCACAGACATCAAGTGGGAATTTATTGCATTACGGGGTTCTGATTTCTAAAGTAGCTGGAGCTAAATTACAATTCAAAGCAACACCTCAAGACAGAGGAAGAGACAGGTGGTCCCATGAGGCTGCGTGCACCTGGTTCAGCTGCAGGGCTAAGGAGGAAAACTACCTCTCCTTTCTCCTACACAGCTGCATCCACTGCTCACTGCCCTTCTGGGAGCAGGGCACTGGCTGGGACATATCAATGGTCCAGATACATACTGAGGAGATGATGAAGGGTGCCTGCTCCCTCCCACCAGCTCTGTACCTCACAGAGGAAGGTGAAGATGCCCTGATGTTCCTTGAGGAGCTTGGCAATGGTGAGGCTGCTCTGCTTGATCCCACCTAGCGGGTCAAAGAGGAGGTCACGGTTGAGGGTCCCCTTCCTCTCCTCCGTCCACACGTCGATCTCTTCCTGGTGGTACGCGAAGGTGCAGTTATCCCCGTACTTACAGTCCTGCTTGTTAAGCATATCTACAAAGCAACAAACAGCACACACCACCACACAGGGAGGGCGGCCCAGTCAGAAACTAAACTCTCTCTCGTCTCCTCCCACTGCCCACACCTCACAAGGAGCTGAAAGCAAGAAAACACAGAGTTAAAGAAAAAAGAAAAGACATCTCCCCCCAAGTTTGTCTACACCAAGACATTCAGGAAAGTTAATGCAAACTACTGAATGGTGACAATCTCAAGTAATGCCATCTGTTGTGGAAACCATCTCAAAACGGAGGCCTGCTTTAATTCAGTGCCTGGTGAGGGAGAGACCACAATTTAACCAACCCCTTTTAAAGCCAATCCAGATTAAGTTCTAGCAGCCCAGCACTAAGGCGCCCTGTTATCTTAGCTCTTGCAATCTCCCCACCTCATTAGGTACTTTGTAATGACACTGCCTGAGGGACCAGTCCAGTCACATTGCCTGTATGTACGGAGGACGGGCAAAAGAGCAGGCAGAGAGCGCTTTTCGCCAGGGCAGAAGCACAGCCCTACCATAGAGCTGCTGGGTGGAGTGGGACTAATGCAGGCACACGTACAGGAGGTAGGATCTCAGCAAAGCCCATGTCAACAGGGCAGCTCTGAGCCCTTGGCTGTGCGCAACACCTCACTGTGCCTTTGCAACTCTTCTATGGCTCCCCCACTTCAAAATCTGCCTCCTCTCCACAGCATGGGAGGTCACTGCCTTTCATTGTAACAGGCCTCCTGGTCCGTGGGCTACTGATGGGACAGGAAGATCCCAAAGATAGCAGGTGATACTAACTGGAAGCCTCCTCCCAAACTCCCCTGGCACACACTGAACAGCCCCTTCCCAGCCACCAACAGCCTTCTCCCCTCCAGATCACCTTTGCACAGGTAATAGGATCCTACAAAGTTGGTTTTGGTTGGGCGAGGACGGATCCTCTTCCAGGTCTTGTCTTCTGAGTTCTTCAGCCTGCCCAGCAGGATGTCCCGCTTGCACTTGTGCTCCAAGCCTTCTCGATAGGTGTAATCGCCGGCCTTGGGCCCTGCAGGAAAGAACCCCATCAGCCTGGGGTAAGGCAGACCCTAGCCCAGGCCAGCGCTCTGAGTGGCAGAGCAAACGCATCACCTGTTTTGGGGTAGCAGATATGACAGGCTTGTTTGAAGACATGAGTAGATGCCAGGGGGTTCTTCACCAGCAGGGCTGTGTTGGGCATTACTGGTTCTGGCTGGGACAGGAGGTGCTCGGTGACCTTGGGCACAGCTGGGTGACTCACTCCACCAAGGCTGACCTGAGTGGAAACACATGTACCTCTCTTTTCAGCTCTGCAACCACATGGGTAAGAAACCTCTCTAAGCCCCTGCCCCATTCCAGTCTCTCAAAAACCTTTCTCGTTTTCTCTCTCATCAAAACGTTCACATCTGAAATTACATTTCCAAAAGAGCTGCGTGCAACTTTTAAAAAGATAGCAAACAGTGTGGTATGTTCACTTCAAAGATGGGCTCTTGGTAAGGGACCTCAGTTTTCTATCGTGAGCCACACAACCAAATGCCCCCCTCACTCCTCCCCATTCCTTCCATTACAGCCAACTCTGCATTGGAAGACACTCAAATCAACCGTATCCCAACCTGGGAGAAAAACAAACCACTCATCAGTGAGTCTTCAGGGAGCAGATTAATTTGAGGACAGAGACTTTGCTTCACATTGATGTTAACAGGGCTAGCAGATGGCAGGAACTTAAGAATAATTCTTGTTCCAAGCTTGCTAAGCATAGATAACCCTCCTCCTTTTCTCCAAGACTGGAGACAAGGGACAGGGGCAGAATAGTGTGTGGAAAAGCCTCCTGACAGGGGCAGAGAGGACCAAAGAACCTCAGCAGTCTGAAGACAAAGTTAGCTTACTCTGCCCCATCCTTTGGTGTTACGTGGCTACCAGATATCACCGGCCTCCGTGATCCCGTCAACCTTACAACCTAAGGGCACGCCATGTTTACCTTGCAATATGCAGAGCTGCAGATAAAAATGAAGATGGAACAAATGTCTTCTGACTGACTCTGGGGAAATCTTTACCTGCCTTGCCACAACATGGGAGGCAACACTCACTGGGGCAGGTTAAGAAAATGGGCCCAAATTACCTATATCACCCAAGTCACTACTACCTTGGCTCCAGAGCACCTTGGGACATCAGCATGGGGGAGCGGCTCACTCACCACGGGGGATGGTTTTTGGCTGCCAGGTGGGTGTCGCAGTTCCTGAGGGCTAGTTTCTTCTGGGCAAAAGAAGGGGAAAAGAGCCCCACAAAACAAAACCAATCATTTCACTTTCAGAGGCAGTTCTGCTCACAAAAAGACCAACAAATGCTTATTAAATCCATTTGCCTTATTTATTTCATAACATTTTAGTACTTTTTCCCCAAGCCACCTGTCTAAGTCTTGGAAAAACTCCAGGAAAGGCCTTCCTGTCCCCCAATCCCTACTGAACCCAAGTCTATGCTGCTGAGCGCTGGCATTCCCAAGGTGGCAACTCCAAGGCAGCCCAATGCTGAGGTGAATCTGAGTGCTGAAGTGCTGACTGGCCAATCTCTGCTTTTCTCAAAATACTTTTGCTGCCATCAAACTGCAATACTGGGGACAAGTTAGCCGAGAAGAAGCTGGCCTTCCCTCCTGGGACAGGAGGGGACTTACTCTTTGCTCACCATCCTCCACAGCTTTGCTCCTTGTGACATGAGAACACAGTGTGCCATGCAACAGGACACTCACTGCCCTGAATCCAGAGATGGGAGAAACCCACCTTGGCCTCTACCGTTCTGCCCAGTGCAACAAGGTCCTGTATCATCTAAAACAATCACCAGGATTTTGCTAATTTGGTCCAAAATGTCAGAGTCATTGGGGAGGGTAGAGGAATCATGTTATAGTCTAGCAAATTGTGCCAAGGGAGGTGTTCTGGACACCAAGCCAGCTTTAAATCTTATCACTCATCATTATGCACTTTTGTGTCCCTTTTTCTTCTTGAGATGTCACACCATGCACATACTGGTTATCTGGGATTACATACCTATAGCCTTTCTCATTACTTCTGAGTTACACATATTCAGTTGTTCTGTCCAAGACAGCTCCCTGCCCTCTTCTACATTTATACTCCTGTTCTGCAGCATCGGCAGACAGATTTATATGACAGATGTCCTCAGCACCAAAGGAAATAATTTTGGCATGCATTCACAGGTAAAGCAGCATGAAACCCCATCAGCCCCGCACCT
Source organism: Balearica regulorum gibbericeps (assembly GCF_011004875.1). Classification (NCBI taxonomy): domain Eukaryota; kingdom Metazoa; phylum Chordata; class Aves; order Gruiformes; family Gruidae; genus Balearica; species Balearica regulorum. The sequence goes on from NC_046184.1 coordinate 55,966,173, forward strand.
ACCAATAGTAAAGGAATCCAAGGCATCCAGCGACCCTCTGCTTGTCCCAAAGGAGTCCAGGGCATCGAGCCGTGAGTCTGTGTAGGGAAGCAGATCCAGGGAATCCAACGAATCTAAGGTGGAGCCACCACTTCCTCCTGGCGGGGCCTCGAAGGCATCCAGGACAGAGGAGGAGGAGAGCTGCTTGGTGGGATCCATCACCAGGCCAAAGGAGGCAGGTGGCAGCGGGGTGGAGACAGGGATGCTGGCTGTCACAACTGGGGGCAGCAGCGGAGTTCCCCCCGGAAACACAGGGATCAGCTGGGGCATCTCTGTTGGCAGGCTGGTAGGAATGGTGCCCTGGACCAGAGACTTCGGGGAATCAGGAAGGGGGAGGACAAACAGCACATTAGGAACGAGGAGAAGAGAATGAGTGAACACAGAGAGTAACAGACTCCCACTCAAGTACGTGCTGTATTATCTGAAGCAAAAGGATACTCGGCAGCTCCATCCTCATGCAAACTTCCCACAAACCTTCTAATCTATCTACACTGCACAGAGTCTGGAGCGAGGTCCCTGAGGGGGTGTTGGGCTACCTGAGCTCATCAGTCTGCAAGACAGAGCGCTGCGCTGGGCACTTAAACCAGCTCAGGTCAAGAAATAGCACAGCTGAGTACACACAGCACCGAGGTCAGGGTAACGACCATTACTTATGGCACCTCTCATCCGAGCTTTTTGGCTCAAGAGGCGTCCTGCATGAATATGATTATATTGCTTCCAGACCCAAGTTGGCTCACATAACATAAGCAACACCAGCAACTAAAATCCAACGTAAGTATGAATACAGATTGTCTCTACAGCTCCCAGACCTGTTCAAAGAGCTTAGGCTGAATGCAGCCTGCACAAAATACAAGGAGATTAGAGCACGCCCACTGTATAAAATACATCCATCATTCCTGCATCAGCACACTCATTTCTACCCTCAGGCCTGCTTCAACTCCATGGACGCCAGAGGCCAGGGGGACAATGATGGCAGGGGAAGGCTATCTTGGGTACTTTTGAGAGGCAGTTCCATGAAGTTGCACACAGCAAAGGAGACTTGGACGTGGGCTCTTTAGATACTCACAAGCTGGTTCCAGAAATAAAGGAAGGAATGAATGAGTTTTGCCAGAGATAGAGCTAGGATGAAAGAGTGACAGAAAGAAAGAGAGGCAGCACGCATATCCACATGCTCCAAGGACCTCTTTGGAACAAGAAGCAGGGGACCCATGCAGCGCCCAACTCTTACTAGAGGGTATGGTGACCCTTCGGCGAGGGAGTCCAGGAGGGAGTCCAGTTCTTCCCCAATGATGTCCCCATCTGTGAAGTCCTCCACGCTCTCAGGCACTGGCAGGGACACACAGTCTGGAGACGGGAGCAAGCTGGCAGCAGGGAGCGAGGTAGGCAAGCCCTTTGCGTCCGAGTCAGAGGGCAAAGGGGCCAGCCCCTCGTTCACAGGGACAGAGGTGGCCACAGGAGCTGGGAGGCACTGCAGGTCCACAGAGCAATCTGTGATGAGGGAGAAACAGAGCCAGTCACCCAGGGGAGCCTCTTGCAGGGGGCAAGCAGAGCACACCCTGGCAAAAAAAATAAAATTGTACAATTCCATCAAATCACAAAAACCAAGAATGCCAATTTTCCGAGAGAAGGGGCTCTGGCCTGAAAAGTTCTTGCCCTTTCATTTTTGTTCCCAGTCTCCAATGGCTCATCGATAGCTGAAATACACTCTAAGGGTCAGTGCCCAGACAGACTGTCAGGATTTGGCAAGCATGTACAGTAACCAGGAACAACACAAAACCTGTGACAGAGCAGTTACTGAATTTGCTGTGGCCAGGACTAAAGGCCAGGGGCACATAATCCAGTTTCTCTGTAACCCACTGCCTGGTGTTTTCTTTAATGTTCCTCACTAATGCATTTGGCAGAGATCACCACCTTCTCTGCTCCTTGGAGTTTCGATATCCCAGCTGAAAGCTTGCTTACTTGCACACCCTCTCTAAAACCTCAGGCATCCTAAATGGCAGAAGATAAAAAACACAAGGTCCTGCTGAGAAAAAAGAGTCAGAGATTGGGTGCTCAGACCAGATTGTGCTAACAATGTGTCCCCAAAAAACCCCATCAGACTCACTCAGCTGTCTTTACCCAAGTAAATTCCCTGCTCTTGAGTATTTCCTGATGTCCGTAGGTGGGAGGTTGCTGCCCACACTCCTCCTCAACACCTCAGCAGCAAACATCCCCTTGGGAACTTGTGTGAGCCGGGGTCAGGGCAGGAGAGAGGCACTGATTTTCCCTAAGGCTTCCTTGCCTCTCCAGTACATTACTGAAAAGGTAAGATGTTCCCATCATGCAATATAAGCCTCTGTTAAGTGAAGTTAAGGTTACAAGCACATATTCTTCACAGAAGAGCATTTTATTCTCAAAAAAATTAAAGGTTAAAAAAAAAGAAGTTCAAATGTTAGAAATTCAGAAAATGCAGCATTACATTTGCAGTTCTCAAACCAAGCACCCAAACTACCTTAATTCTGCCCCTGTGCAGATGTCCTGGAATAAAAGAAAAGAAATAAGACAAAGATGCTACCTTCCCCATCCACATAGCAGTGGCTGCACTGTAGCTATGATGGCCTAAGGCTACAAGCAAGGCAACGTTTGGAAGGAGAGACAATAGCTTTTATTAGAAAGACTGATAAGAATGGGAAAGAAACTAGACAAGCTTCCGAGACACAAATCTTGATCCAGTGAGGAATGCTGCATCCTGTCTGTATAAGCTCTGCTCACTCAGCCCCCACGAGAACTCAGCCATCCCGTTCTGACTGGGACTGGGCGAGTGAGCCATGTTGCTGTCCTCTACGCTGCATGTTCACTGACTGAGAACTGTGTTGGTGCCCTTCTCAGAGGGCTCAGCAAATCAGCAATTCCTACAAACCCCCAAGTCCTGAACAAAACAACAGCAGAGATGACACACACACGTAGGCCCCCTTATCTCTAACCCCATCAGGAGCACACCACCATCCCCTGCGACCTTTCCTCTGGCATTTGTTGTGAGCGGTCCATGTGGATGGACCACAGCCGAGGTTGCTGTGCAAGGCACTAGAAGACAAGCTGTGACAAAAGGCAGAGAAAGCAGGGGGAAGCGGCAAGGGACAGACACAGGTCCCTCTCCACAACTTCATGCAGGCGATCAAAGGAAAGCACATGTTGTACCTTGTGGGATCCCACACACGTTTTCACTGCTGCAGTTGAACACATTCCCCACAGGCAGCGGCTCAAAGGAAGCTGTAAACATCCTTAGTTTTGCAGCTGCCCCTCAGATCAGGCTCAGCTCCAACCCCATGCCCCCTTTGCAATGACTTCTCTCAGCTCATCTCCCTTTGGCGCTGGACCCCCAGCCGCACTCAGGAGCCAGCCATCCAGCTTCCCTCAGTGCTGGCCTCATCACTGGTAGCTTGGCCAGATTTCCCTCAGTACAAAGGGACGGCTTGTGCCTTCCCGTTTTTCAGATGTTTAAACCTGGACTACTGTCAAGATCCCTCCAGGGGCCAACAAAAAGTTCAGGACATGCCGGAAGGGATGGCGACACATGCAGGGGGGGAGCAAAAGGGTTCGCAATGACAGGGCCCCAAAGGATCCAGAAGTTTGGACCTTCTCTGAGGAATGAACGAGGCCCTCTGGTTCCCACTCAGATTGGGAAGCTGGGGAAAGAGGCCCTCACACACCCGAAGAGGCCCAAAAACCCTGAAAGCTGAATGCATGACCAAAAGGCAGAAAAGGATACAGGACCTGCCACAGCTCAGTGCATGTGAAGGGCAAGGAGAAGAGCAGGGACCAACAGGTTCCACTTGCAAGAAGCAGAGGGGAGATGTCTGCTTCCTTCTCCCTGACTACCCCATCATTCCTTCAGCCACTTCCTCCCACTCCCCTCTGTCCAATCTTTTCCCCTACCCCGCCTTTCCCATTCCCACTTTCCTCAGGATACCCCATCTGCTGATCTCTCTCACCAGCCACCATACCCACATCTCACGTACTCCCCTTCCAGAAAACTCATGCACCTCCTGCATTCACCTAATGTTTGCTCCATCTTAAAAGAATAAACCAGCCTTCTTCAATGAGCAGATCACCAGCACACACCTGCCTCCCTCTGATTTCTGCCACTGCCATGACACTAAGCCCCACCTATTACAAGCTCAGTGAGGGTCTTATCCATCTGCTTCCCCAAACCAAGTCTCTCATACCATGCTCCCCACCTGGCAGCTTTTCTGGCCATAGATTTGCCTGTCCCAGAGTGCTTTTAAAAGCCCTGTTTATAGCTCCTGCTTTCCAAACCAGCAGTGGTTCCCTAGTGCATTAGCTGGCCAAAGGCCATGCTGAGCCAGATCTGAGCCATGATCTATGCAAGGCAGGGCCGAGTTAATCAGATGACTTCAAGTAAAGCATGGGGGAAAAAGCTTCAGGAGTTTGCATCGTAAAAACAAACCAAAGCAACAACAACAACAACAACAACAAAAACTTGCTAAAAAAAAGCTTTGAATCTGAAACTCTCGAGGTACCCAGAACTCACAGTCATCCTGGTGGCATCCTGTCTCAGGGAGATAGGATAACATGTAATTTCAGTGCTCTTGAAAAGATTTCCTAGCAGTAAAGGTTCTCTCTTGCCTGAACTGCACCAAAAGTGGCATGCTGCTCTTACACCAAATACTGATTAAATAAAGAGGTTACCGGATGTAGTCACTCTTTACTCTGCAGTAGGAATCCAGTTCATTTTAACACAGCAAGATAATGTGAAAAACTCTTATTAATTCACAGAACTAGGTCTTATAATTGCACATAGCATTCAGTTACTGGACTGGCATTCAACAGAGAACTAACATGTTTTCCAAAATAGACACCAAAGCACCCTAATAATGAACTTAGTTTCTTTCTAGAAAAAGAGCAACTGCTACCTGCAGTGGTAAGTCTTACCTTCACACACAGAACTACCTTTCAAAGGAACAAAGACTGATGTATTCAGAGGCACAGAGTTCAACGTTCCAGCACACAACAAAGGGCAAAGCACATAGCAAGCGTTCTATAGGGGCAGAGTTAAGGTCACTTGTTTCCCAGCATGAGAAAAGCAACCCCGTAGCCCTCCTTCTGCTCCTCCTGAGTGCCTAACCCTGAACCCAGCTCTCCCGGGGTCTCTCCCAAATCCCTTTGTTTTCATTTCCTCCACCTCAACATCTTGGAGGACCATACACTCTCAGAGCACAAACAGCTGCCTACAACCTTAACTTCACTTTATCTGGACTGTTTTGGCTGGGAACAGAGTTTCAGAAGCTTTGCCAAGCCCAACTTTATGAAAGCACAACTGGAGAGAGCTGTGTACCTCAGCAGACTGTTTTAATTCCCAGACATGTCCCTCACTGGACCTGAACAAAAAGTTTTTTTGCAGGAAAAAACACTCCTGTTTCCCACCAGCTTTTCCTCCTCCTAGTTACCAAAGCCAGGAGTGTGCAGAAGAGACACAAATTAAGATGATGAACCTCTCAGGCCTGCCAGCCTGCTCAGATACCTTACGGAAGCCTTCCGTAAGGGGGCCTACAAGAAATCTGGAGAGCGACTGTTTATCAGGGAGTGTAATGATAGGACACAAGGGGTTATGGGTTTAAGCTAAAAGAGGGTAGATTTAGGTTAGATGTTAGAAATTCTTTACTGTGAGGGTGGTGAGGCACTGGAACAGGTTGCCCAGAGAGGTTGTGGATGCCCCATCCCTGGAAGTGTTCAAGGCCAGGTTGGATGGGGCTTTGGGCAACCTGGTCTAGTGGAGGGTGTCTCTGCCCAGGGCAGGGGGGGTGGGACTAGATGGTCTTTGAGGTCCCTTCCAACCCAAACCATTCTGTGATTCTATGAAAAATCAGAGAAGAGAAATGTCTTTACCTGTTTCGATGTCATCTATTGAACCCAATCCATTGGAAGTGGACTGCAAAGAGGGTGTAGGAAAGGGTAGAGAAAAATATCACCAGAAATTAATCCTTAAAAAGATATTCACACTTCACAGATGAGACCCTTTACTACTGCTAAATGTATCTGGCCCTTTCTTTTCCTTTATGGCGTCTTTCAGTGCAATAGTAGTAAACCCAATGAACTTAAGAGGCCATTAATCCAAAGAGCCTATTCATTTTTACCTCCAGCAGTGGACAAACTCTGTTGCTGCAAAGGAATACCAGCCCTGCATAATATGCAACCATGTGAGTAAATCTGTACATAGAATAGGGTTTTTCATGTGTGGATGAGAACGCTGTTTCCCAAGTCCCAGGACACATCAATCGGTCAGCCCCATGCAGTGTGAGATCTGATTAGTCTGATCTTACACAACGTTCCTTTTCTTAGTTCACATATTTTGCAATCTAACAACCACAAACTTCTACAGAAAACTCAAAACAGGAAAAGGTTTCCACGAAGACAACTGCTGACTTGGAGCTCCAGGCAAGGAATAAAATGAGTCCATATTTTACAGAAACATAAACAGAGGTAAGTAGGTGTGCCTTCAGCTTAAACTTAAAAAGGCACAAGAATTACTTTTGAGATACTGCATCTACTGCAATAGTTTTTGCAACTTCTAGTTTTTGCACTATTATCATTTCTTGCAAAAGGAAAGATTTTACAATGAAAAACCAGGCACAACTATTAAAGTAAGCTGACTGGCTGTCTAGAAAGATGTGAAGGCAAGTCACTGAATGGTGGGAGGTAAACTAATTCTTTAGTACCCCATCTTGTTGTACAAAATGTCAATTTTTATGGTTTTACAGTTTGTTTGCTTTAAGGAGTAGTGTGAAGTACCAAATAGCCCGTACAACCAGCAAGTGTTTGGGGTTGGGTTTTTTTTGGCCAGTCGTGGAACAAGGAAATCACCAACTTCTTATATTTTAGCTTAGTATTTGTACAGTGCTCTGCCCAAGCTGGATCTCCCAGGTGACAGGACAATTGAAAGAATACATAAACTGTGTATGTACTTTGCTCAGTACATTGTGTGATCTGGTTTTGTATGTTTGTTCAGCAGTTGCACCTTTGATTTAGTGTTGCCCTAACCATGTAAAAACTTGTAAACTGAAACTTATTTAAAATGCAAGAGCATTTTAAATGGCAATATTCCTTAAAAGTGGAAAACACTAATGAATACATTTAAATCCTAAAAGACAGCTATAAATTTGCCTGTAAACAAAACCGCGAAGCATTCTAGTAGCACAATCCATGAACAGTAAGAACCACAGGATGCAAACTCTACCTGGTTTGACAAATTGATTGACGTGCCATTACTGAGCAGTGAGAATGTTTCCAATTCCTGCTGTAAGGAAGAGAGAGGTCTTAGAACAGAGACAGCCCATGAATGCTTGTAAACTAGGTAAAGCTGGGTTACAATATGGTTTCCTTCCAGACACTGCCCATAAAATAAAAGCCACCCCAAAAGGCATTACCACTGTGACAGAAGGGTACAGTTTTCTGAACACTGAAAGGGACGTATATTTGTTCTGGACACCTCAGTGCAAAACACCCAACATCCAACACACAATCAGAAAGCAAATGACTTCTCTGAGGCACTTTTTTTTTTGTCTTTTCATTAAGAAATTCAGGAAGGCATAACAGCACTGGAATGAAAGCTGGAAGTCAACACAAGAGATAGCAAGGTATTATCAAAATACTGATCACTACTTTTCAAATAATAAAAAGCATTTTGGAGTTTTTAATTTTTATTTTTCTAACATACAGGTGATTTAAGCCCGTCACAGCTGAGTAACATGACAGCAGCATAAAGGTGGCAAGGCCAACACAGTGAGCAGCTACAAAAAAATATTTCTGTGTAAAACTTCCCTTTCTTTGAGACAGAATCATTTCAGAGGGTTGAGAGCTGCTACAATGCCAAGGGATTTTTGGGGAGTAGGCAAATCACCCATGTCAGGTGCTACAGCCCATAAGATTCTACAGCCAAATTTACTCCAAAAGCTCTCTGCAAATTGGATGCCCACCAATCACTTCACCACATTCTTCAAAGGTGCCCCTCTGGAGGTGGAACATACTGGCTGTTTAACACGCCACAGTACGCAGGGCTGAGGATGCAAACGTAAGCTTTGACTACCAGCTAATGAAATTGCATCCTGGGATTTTACGTGATCAAGGCATCTTTATCCAAGAGTGCTAGCAGTGGCCTAACGCCCTCTAGCTCCATCCCAGGGTATACACTTAAGTACCAACAGTACTCCAGCACTGTCTTGTAGAGACACTTATGGATTCAGACACTGGGGTCAATTTATCGGACCCACGACTCGCTTTTTTGCTGCGTTCATTCCTAGCATCTGACCAGACACGTACTTGTCATTTTCCCAAAGCACAAGCTTTCCCCCACCATGAAGAAGGTGTATGCCTGGATATGGGGCAAGAATCCCTCGTGACCCACTGCACTACAAAACCAGATATGCCTCTGATGCAGCAGAGGATCCCACCCTTCTCATCCTATAACAGGGAAAGGACTGTGATGCAAAACCTCCTTTGGGATCAGGCCACATGTCCCTCTCCTCCCAAAATCACAGGCTTCTAGTGCATCAGAAGCCTTTCCTGCAGCACCATCCCAGCTCTGCCTGGCTTAGCTGGGGACACAGGAAACATACTGGCAGAAGATACAGAGCAGCAATGGGATTAGAAATGCATCAAGGCAAAGTGAGTCAGAGGGTCAGGACAGAAGGTTGCCAGCAGCCTGCTAGAGCGATCACAGGGTACGTGTGTCTACAGCTGCAGAGCAGCACCTACCATTTCTGCAAAAGTGAATCTGAAAGAGGCAAAAGAATAATCTCTAAGAAAAAAAAAGTCATACCTGAGGTCTTTTGTATGCTTTTCGAACCCTCAGTCCCAGCTTCTGGGCAAGCTCCTGTCCCAGCTGTGTGACGCTTTCATCCTGGGGACAAAAAACATTGGCAAGACACTTTCAGTTTTGCCTTTATGGCATGCACAATGAAATAAACAGGGATGCGGTTATCCACACTGGGCTGTGCCAAGAAGCCTCACTTGTGGGCAGCAGCAGGTGGACAATTGCCAGGGCAGCCCTAGAAGAGCCCATGCAGACTTAAGTGCTCTTGTCATTCGGTCCTGCTGAGATACTAAGGTTGCACTGGGACATCCCCCCCAATGTTTCAATGCTGCAGAAAATCAGAATCGAGTGTCTGCTTCCAAGAAAGCACCCACTCTCCGAAAGCAGGGTTCACAAGTCCCGCTGGCAAGATGGTTGAAGGAGCTGCCAAGGCTGGCTGCTAGCAGCCCTGTGCTGGGGGCTGATACAGCTTCCACAAGGTCCCCATGTCTGGGAAGAAGGAGCCTGCATGCCTTCCTGCATGCACAGCCTGTATACTTTCTGCCAGCCACAGAGCTAATAATCAGTTTTGATATGCAGGCAGTATTCACTAGCCTGTTTTGCTTGCTTGTTTGTTTTTAAAGCTGAAACCAAGTCTCAGTTTCCAACTTATTAGCTACAAGGCATTTTCACCATCTCCAGCTCTGGTTAAACAGCCTCAGTAGCTGGTGTAATGGAAACAAGATGAGATGATGGATAGCATGACTTGCCTTTGATGCAGAGGCGGCTTATGATTTCTGTTAATCAGGTAAGAAGGCAATGGGGTATGTTAATTTAGAAGACTGAATTGTTTAGAATAGGGAATGCAGATCACTCGATATGGAGTTTGTAAGGCTGAACTTTCCTGCCACAGAGAAGTTTGATAAAGTGTTTCTAGAGCACAACGATTGTAATGGTAATAACAGGAGATATGTAAACATAAGTATATGGTTAAAAATAAATTCAATTAAGGGGCTCAACTGCAATGTGAAATATAGCCAGATATGGCTTTACATGACCACATATATTACATGGTTTTATTATAAAACGGTTTGTTTAAAAAACAGTTCTTTGGAACTCCCCTAACATGACACCTTTAATGTGTTCTGGTCACCCTGCCAACGTCAAAGAAACTAGCTATACAAAAGGAATAACTAACTGCTAACAAGGCTTTCAAAGACTGTTTCTGTAACACTACTAATAAAGGGAAGTTAACTTATCCTGCTGAAGTGGATGCATTTTTCTTGTAATAGCATTACTGTGATGGATCAGAACCAAATTTAGCAAAGACAACCACTGCTGACTAGAATCTATCTAATCACAGTCTGTTTTCCTGTTCAGTATTTGGCCTAAAAGGACACTCAACAAAAGCATTGTTAGGAAAATATCTAGAGCCTAGTATATGCCGATAGTCCCCTCTGAATGTAAAAATTTACACACCTGTGAACATAAAAATAACTATGACATGTGATGGCAAGGACACCTTTGCATGTCCGACAGGAAATAAAAAGCTTTATCAGCTTGCCTTAGCAATCAGTAAGTAAAATATGACACATTTTTATCTAAAACTGGAAAAGTATACATGTTTTCCTTCCAGTGCTCCAGTTCCTATTTGTCCCATGCTCCTAGTTACTCCCATTAGACATATAAAAACAGCTACTTAAAACAATCTCATTGCCTTAGTTCACATTTTGCTTGCTCTTTACAAATAGGCCACCAAACCTGCTGTCACTAACCGGTGTCTCTGGCTGGCACTGTCTGTAGAGGATGACTTGGACTGAAGAAAGATGTGAGGTCAAACATCTTCTTCAAGTCAGAGAGACAGAATTTCTGGGCATAAGCATGTTCCTGGGAACAGCCAACCTTCTTCTTCCACTGTCCTCTGGCCTCACACTAAGCATGTTGTGGAGGAGGAAGTCAGTGAGCCACAGAAATCAAAGTTGTATGTCAAAAACTTACATGTGGGAGGGACAGCAAGCACCGGCTATTGCACTCATATGCTTCTTTGTGTCTTCCAAGTTCATTTAAGGAGCGGGCTTTCCGGAAAAGTGCTCGAATGTTCTCCTTGTCAAGACTTAAAGCCTTCTCGCTGTCTTCCAGTGCCTTCTCATACAACCCCTACATGGAAGAGACCACCTCGAGTCAGCTGAGGCACAGCAGATTAACCCCTCCTTCTGTGTGAATGCAAATGTTTTATCTCTCAGCAGAAAACAGAAGGCAGCTGGAAAATATAAAAGGCAGCTGGAAATACATATATTACCTCATACACAGACCAGTGTACAAACACACAAAACCTACAGTAATAGAATATTTTGTTGAGTCTTGCAAAACCCAAAACACATCAAAGCCAGTGAATGCCAGAATTAAGGCTGCTTGAGCAACCTTATCTTGTCTCCCCCTCTATCTTGGGCATGTGACATGTGCCAGTCTTTAACTATGTGACTGCCTGCTGATTTTTTTTTCGTGGGACTCAGCCTCATTACAAACAGGATGGACTTGCTCTGGGGTTGTGCCATAAAGGAGAGCTGTAGATTCCTTAGGAAAATGGAAGCACGCAGCCTTTTAGAGCCTGAGTATTACAGAATCCTTTCCCATGTGTGTGCTGAAAGTTCGGTCAAAACCCAAAGCCTTCTCACTGTCTTCCAGTGCCTCACTTGAGAAGACCAGAGCCTCCAGAGCAATACTCAAAACAGTATTCCAGAGAAATACTCAGTTAGTCCTGGAAGGCACTGGCTCTTTCCAATCTCCAGATTATACTGACTCCTCACCAGCATCGACCACAACTGCATTCTCAGTACCTTAGACCAGTCCCCCTCTCCTTCACATCCTTCCTCTGGTCTCACAAGACAGTGCAATACTGGGGAGATATCAGAGTTTTCTGTGCCATCGTCTCCTCCAGTGTTGGAGATGGGAGCAGACAAAATCAATTGAAACCCCTCTTGAGATCTTTTCCAACTGCATGGCACTGCAACCACAATGTCCTCCCTGGCCCCTGGGGATGACTTGGGAAGGCGCTCACCATGGCAAAGTAGCAGGCAGCTCGGTTGACATGCAGCTTGCACAGGAGTTCCTTTGGGATGGTCACCTCATCAGAGGCTGCGTAATCTGCCACGTTCAGCCCTTCCACATACTGTACCAGCGAAAGCTTGAAATCCTTCTCTCGAAACAAATCATTGCCCTCTGCAAACAGGTTTCTCACCAGCTTCTGCAAAAAGGCCTGAGCAGCAGGGAGAGAGCAAACAGACTGAAGCAGATATTCAGAGACAGGAGAGGTTTCCCAATTTCCCATTCCTTTCCGTAAATTTTAGCAATCTTCCTGCCCACTAAGATTCTCCTGCCTCCCCACTCTCCTGTAAAAGATCAGTCTTTTGGTACAGGAGAATAATCCAGTCAAATCTCCTTCCGTCTTGAATACTCAAGTGTCTTCTCATTTTCCTGAAAGTTGTCATTCTCAGAACCTTAAAATTTTAAGTTACAGACAAATTGTGACAGACCATCCCACGCTCTCCACTTTTGGTATGTAAACTAATGGCTGTGCAACAGAACAAATCTTGCTAACCAAACAGTTCTCAAGTTCAGAAAACAAATTCTTCATTACCTCATAATCTTCTTGGCTTAGGGGTAATGTGGACCTGAAAAAAAGAAGAGAAAATTTGCATGAAACAGGTATCCATATAAACATAGGTTTTCATCTGATGAAGAAACCATCTTTCTGGTGCTGTGTTGATGATCTCAGTGAGTTGCTGAACAATTCATCACCTTGAAGGCAGCTGGGGCAAAGAGAACACAATTAGGGAGCACTGTGCTCAGTGATGGCCACAGTGGTGTCAAGAGATGGTCAGGTCTCGAAGGGATTTGAAACTAGAGGAATCTTATTCTCAGCTATTTTCTGCACATACACGATCCTCTGTAATGTGCCTTCAGCCAGCCACCTAAAAAACCCAATCTTTGAGAAAGTCCCATGTCATGGAGTATACAAATGTATATTAAGTGCATTTGGCTCTAATGAGAGACACTAGACTGGCACTTCAAGACCTCCTCAAATCTTCTGCGTGACCAAAGACATATGGTGATAAATGCAATCACTTTCCTCTGTGTTAACTTATCCACATGCCTTTAGGCCTACACCACAAAAGGAAAGGAGAAAATGCAGGTTCAGGAGGCCATTTAACTCCAGCTGTCTCGGCCAAGGCTGCCACAAAACTGGCAGCACTTGTGTGGATAACATCTACCCCACAACAGCAGGGTAGACTTAGATGAAAGGTTCTGCTCTTCAAATCAGACCACCCGGGTTATCCAGGTTGGGTCCACAGGCATTTATTTTTTGTCTTCAAGGAGAAAACAATAGGCTTGAGAGAAATCCTTAGCATCTTTCATGGCCCTCCTCACCTTTGAAATACAACATCGTATACATGATCTCATTGGTCAGAGAATAAGCTTTTTTTAGATTTCATCTAATCTAATCATCGTCTGCTCCTTAAAATTAGCTACAGAAAATGCCTTGGCTTTGTATGAAACATTCATGCTGCTTATACAATTGGACTGCCCCTCTTTCACATCAAAACAAGCCAACAAATGACACTGCCCCTGGTTTGGAGTTCAACATACACTCCAGAAGCATGAACAAGCCCCATATTTCTAAATTATTTTCTTTCTAATAAATAAACCTCACAATTGCCTCTCTGACACTGGCTTATCAGCCCCATTTAGTCTCAGTCTGGGGCAAAAATATCATTGCCATGCCAGAGGATATAAATATGTAACATGGAAGATTTGGCTTTTGTTCTTATTGTTGATGCACAGATTTCAACCATAACAACTGCAGGACTCAAAGCAGACCTTAAAAAAACCCCAAAACAATCTGATTACAATCTTGCCTTACCATGGAACCTGGACGTGAGTCTGAGGCCTTTGCTAACTCAAACACAAAAACCCACTACCATACCTTATAAGGAAGCACTTGGACTTGTAGCTACCACATGAGCAACCACCTCAACCTCCAGAAGGCCACATGATATTCATAGAAGAGTGACCTGATGCACCTACCAGGTTGGCAACTGTAAAAGAGCTCAGGTCATTCATTTCTGCTATAGGCACTATATGAGGCACCTGGCAAGTCCTGACCCTGCTTTCCCCACCTACAAAATAGAAACACTATTTCCCTTCCTAAGGTGGGATAACCTTGTTGAGAGATTGTCACACTGAAGATAAAATAGAAGGTCCAAGTACTGTTTGCATTATGCTAACTATAAAGATCATCCTGTAACTGCAGTGGAGGGCAAAACCCACGGAAATTAAAACTATACAATTTCAAGTTTAGAGAGATAGCAGGACAAGAAGCACCCTGAAGAACCACAGTGAAAATCCTCGGGACCAATATCTCTTTCCCACGCAAATGCCTTGAAGCAGTGAATAGGAAGAACTCAGGTCCTGCAATCCTTGACATGAAGACAACTGCCTCCAAAGCCACAGGAAACAATAAGGTTGTCCACTTACTGAATGAACTGAAGTCCTTTCTCTATTTCTTGTTTTCTCTTCTGTCTCTCCATTATAGTCGCTAGAGAGGAAAAAGAAAAAAACCACAACACAAAATGAGTCATGATAGGTCTTGCTGGCAATTAAGCAGCACAGTAGTTTGTGTGTGCCTGAATTTACTCCTAACAAAATGTTTCAGGCCAGGTGACCTGAACACTGAAGCCCATGATTTATCCACACAGCAGACACAGGACAGCAAGCAGCTCACTACCAAGTATCTGCTTTTTCCCACATGCCACTGCCAGGATACATGGGCAAAAAAGAATTACTTCAATTTGAGCTCTCTACTTAGACTGCCAGTAAATAAAGCAATGGGAACCAACTGTAATCATGACTGCCTTTTAAGAAAGGAAAAAAAAAAAATCAACATTTTCCCTGCACTGGCAGTGATTTCAGGAATTTGTGCTGGGACCCTCCCATGCTAAGCAATTCTGCCCACTGTTTAAACTGGTTTACCACGTGGCATACGGAACAAGTAATCTTATGTAAGGTGTCTGGACACATAACACAGAGAGAGACACAAAGGAAGGAGATGGAACTGCTTGCCGTGGTCCATATAAAAGAACAGTGATGAACCTAATCAATGGGAATTTCGTGCTGAAAATCAGCACACAAGAGCAGCAGAGACTTGGGAATGCTCCTTCGGAGAGGGGACAGGGCCCCATCCTGCAGTTTTAAACTGCCTGAGGAAGACTCAAGAGAGAGTTATCCCACCTAGTCAGGGACACAAATGGGCACAGTAATTTGTCTAGGTGTGACCAAATCCAGTCTGGGTCTCTGCAAGCGCAGACAAGTAAGGAGTATGATGGAGCCATTTTGGACTAATGTCCCCTTTCTCAACTAAAATGGGTTTGAATCACACTGTTAGATACATGAGCTTCATCCCCTGTGTTTTGGAGGCAAATCTTGGAATGGCTCCTCCCTGACCTCTCCCCAAGGTACACAGGTCTACCACACAAGAAAAAAATAAAGAAAAGGAGAAGGGATGGCACTTTGTGGCAAAATAGACTTGCTGGCAACAGCAAATTTCCCAGCCTTGCTATCAACCAGCTGTGATCACAAAGCTCAGCATTTCAGGAATGGTAACTTGGTGAAAAAGGCAGCAAGCACAGAAACAAAGAGATGAGATAGAGCTGAAGACACTGTGCCCTCCCAGCCTGGGATCATCTCTGAAGAGATCATGAGAAAAACAAAAGTCATTTCTCTAACTCCACACTACAACAGCTTGGAGAGCATTATCACCCAGCACCATTTCACATTAAGACCATCCCTACCATTCTAAGGTATCTTAAGGTATCTATGGCACGTTCAGTCTGGCACAGGGAGAAGGGACCTTTAAGGTACACAAAAATCAATCCTGACAAGTCAGTAAGCCCTTATTGATTGTTCTCTGTGCCATGCAAAATGTCGAAGAATTTATACTTGCCCTTTACCAAGAAGGAGAGTTGGGGGAAGGGGGAAAGGCAGGAGTGAGAGAAAGACCAGAAAGAAGTGGTAGCAGAAGGAAGCAAGAGCATGAAAGTGACACTGTGCAGTTTGTAAGTCATCAGACATTAAATCTGAGAGCAATCTGGTCCGAGCAGCAGGTAGAAGATTTTAAGCAGCTGCATTTGGAACAGGATGGGCAGCGCAGCAAGAAAGGGAAAGCCAACAGACAAGGTGAGTGATGATCAGCATCTCTATAAAGGCTTTTAACAGAAACGATGGAGAAGAGCAGGTAGATTTCAGTACACCACCAACAGAAGGCCTGGAATGATTTATAAATAACCTGGATAATGAGCAATCAGCAAGAAAGCAGGAAATTTAACAAGGAGACTGTGAGGTTAATATGATCACTAACGCTACAGGAAGACAGGCTTGAGGGGTGCAAAAGAGACAGAGCCCATTTATTTTACATTTCTCCTTCCATGAAATTCTGCAAAGCCAAAAGAAGTAAGAGAGAACAGTCAAGGTGAAGAGGAGCAGTAGGAACCACTTCCACACAGACAGCAGTGAAAGCCACGAAAGAGGACAGAGCAACCCCAGAGCACTGTAAGGCAGAACTGTGAGGGCCATCAGAGACAAGGGTGGACAAAGAGTCACCATGGGAAATGACAAGAGATAAATTGGCAGGGGGGATAAGAGGAGTTAAAAGGTCAAGGGGACCCTCACAAAGGCTGATGGGGGGAATGGACAGGGGGGAAGGAGGAATTTCTAGCTGTCCGTGCCCTGAGTGCACTAACAGGCTTTAAATGCTCCACAGAGCCTCACCTCGGACCGCCACCCATGCACACTCTGCCTATGGTCCAGGAGATCCATTTAAGCTCAGGTTCAGGCATAGTGCCTCATCTGAGCCATGCTGTAGGCGCTCCTGTCCTCAGGAGTCGCATCTCCTGGACAAACCTTGGACCTACACTGTAGGCAGCTTGTCTCCAGTCCTGTCTCCGGCACCATCTCCTACTACTGAACTTGCTGGGTAGACCTTGGACCCAGTTAACCGCCTCATCTTATCTGGTACTGTTGACAGACCCCTCCTATCAGCATCTTGTTCTGCCTGCCCTGTTCAGATATGGTGGGACTGTACCCTAGTTAATGAGGGCACTGCTGGTGGCTGGCATCACCTTTGGCTCCTAGCTTGTCCTCCCTGGAGGAGTAGCCCAGCTCTTGCTGCTCCCCTACATGAGTCACACTGGAGAGAACAAAAGTCAGGGAAGTGAAGCAGCAGCCCACAGATCTGATGAAAAGGGAGATTGTTGGCGATTGCGGGGAGAGCAGTTGAACACTGGCTGGTCATCACAAAGTGAATGGCTGCACTCCAAAAATGCTGTGGCACACCTTCACAACTGCGTATATCCACAAAACAGATCATCACCTTGAAAAGCTTCTGATACGCATAGCCTACTTCAACCTCTGCTTCTGAGCTCAGCTCTTAAAACACTACTGCAAGGAGCGAAGAAGAGATCAGTACCTGTTCTCATAGCTACCCTGACCCCACTGCTAAAACATCCCACACAGCAGGATGTGGGCATGTGTTCCTAGTGAGCACTGGTTGCTGTTGCTTGCCCACAGAGAAGGGCATTCAAACATTACTGACCAAAAGCTGGAGTGGAGCCAAAGGACTACAGGGAAAGGCTCCAGAATGTCTCCTTCCTAGAGTTACCCAACTCCTCTTGCATCCTGGAGCTCCCCTTCTGTTTCTTCTCTCCTCACCACCACTGCTGCAACATCCAATGTACGTATCTCCATCCTTGCTTCATGTGGATGGCTGACCAACCTACTGCATCTCTGTACATCCCACGATACCCAGCTACAGTTTTGATCCTTGCTACAAAAGCCTCATTAAAAAAACCCACTGTGCCCTGCGTGCTGTTTAATCTCTGCAGTACTACCTTCATCTTCCACAGTGAATGATCTCCAACCCAAGACTCTCCATTGCCTTCTTTAGACATAAACTGCAGGCCTGACCTCCCCTCGACTGTTGCTCCCTGATACTGCCCCACATTCCTCTCTCCTTGCAAGTGGGTGACCAGCTTCCTCTTCTAAAGCTCCATCACACCTTCACGCTTATGTCACGACTTTGCACATAAGACTCATCTCCTCATGGCAACACCCTCAAAATGCACACCACATGCTGCTGCCCTAACAACTTTTCACATGTCTTAGGAACAACCACCTTTCCCTTTTGATCTGACTCCACACCAGCACTTCTCCATGCATGGCAGACCTTTCCCCCATCCTGTCTGTCCAATCGCTGCTGGAGGCCACCATTTGGACTCTTCCTTTTGCTCTTCACACCTCCTCCCCTGCCACCTCCCTGACAAACTCAGGTCACTTGTGTCTCCCCTCGTCATCCCAGCCTCTTCACCGTGTCTCAATCGACCATCGGACCAAGCTGCAGACCCATTACGCCAGCAAACCCAAGACACAGCAAGCCACCCATACATGCAACACTTCAGTTCTGCTGCACACCATACCACGGCTGATGCATAATTAATTTTAAGCACAGAGGCTGTTTAGCTTTTGTTTTCTCGGTCTTTAAAATATTTTTAGAAACACAGTGGAAAACATTTCATAAAACAGTGTGCCTAAGCGTCCTTTATTTCCCCCCCCCCACGAAATCTGTCTGTCCAGACTTGTCTGCTCAAATCACCAGCAGAATTCGAATCCAGAGTATTTATATCCCCACTACAAAGCTCTTATCCTTTCAGTCCAGAGATGTTTATCCTCTCTGGTCCAGTATCTAGAGAGGACTTTATTCATAGTTTGTGAATGAGTTACAAACTATTTGCTAGACAGAAATAAAATGCTGCAGACAGGCAAAATGGTCGTCTTGCCTTCAGAAGGAAGCACGAGCCAGTAAACAGGGTGAGTCAATCACAAACTGGTAGATACGCTCTACGAGACACTACAAGACAAACATAAAGACTTGAATTTACCTTATCAAGGACATGGGTGTTAATCCCAACCCTGCCAGAGCTGAATTTGGGCAAAGTTTTTCATACTGTATTTCTGGGATGGCAAGGAGTTCACACTTGACTGACTTCCAGGCTTTGACTGTAACATTTCAGCCAGAAATAAGGGCACCGAGATGCAAGTGGCAGGTTGTAGACAGGAGCTCAGCCCCAGGCTGTGTGCACTCTCCTCCAAGCAAAAGGCTCCAGGATGCACTGGTCTGCAACATGGAGTCTTTCACTGCACTCTGGCCACCTCTGTAGTGCAGCAGAACATTTAACCACGCTCACATCAAGCAGAGGACAAGCCGCACAGCCCACTACAAACATGGGCTCCCACGCACTCCCATGGCTGCTCTCTGCCATGCCCCACTCCCTGGGTTTGAATGCTTCTCACAGCCAACAGCTCTCAGATTCCTGCCCCCCCATGCTCTGCCCACTGGGCCTGACAGCCCTGTGCCTCCACACTCCGGCCACCACAAGGTACCTCCAAGGCCGCTCTCCCACAACCCAGCACCCCACTCCCTCCCCATGGTACCACTGGGGCAGCTCTCATCGGGGTACTGCTTCACCCAGCAATACCTCCAGTGAATATAGGGTGAGGTGGTGACAACCCCCTCATCCTCAGCTGAAAATAAAAGCAGTGACCATAAAGGTTCCCTGGGAGGGGGATGGAAGTGGTGGCCAAAGCCTCGAGAGACCACCTCGGCCCCCATCACCCCATTTTCCACTCCCTCCAGCCTTGTGCCCCATGTACTGCGGGCCACCCCACGCCTAACACCCCCCACTACTGCAGGCCACCCTTCCTCCTGCGCTGGCCCACCGGGCCCTGCCCGAGGGGCACTGCAGTGCAACCAGGGAGTAAGGAAGGGGTGGCGGGGTGACGCTACCCGTCCCTCGGCTACCTGCTCTTAAGTTTCCTGCCCACCCAGCTCGACCTCCCCTGCCTCGTTTATAAAATTAAATCCCGAGGCTGGTTTCCACACGGGTGGAGAGGGAGCCGCCGCTCGCCTCCTCCCCCAACCCCCAGCACTAGGCCGCCGATCCCCGGCCTTGCCTAGCGGCCTCCGCGAACAAAAGCGCCACCTCGGCCGGAGAGGGGCCGCGGCGCCTTCCGCACCCCCCCGCGGCTCGGCTCGGCCGGGTGCCGGCACCCCAGCATCTCCGCCACCCTGGTCCTGCTGGGAGGGGTCTCCCGCGGCAGGAGATATCCAGGCTTCCCCGGGAAAAGGAAAACAAACCAAAACATACTTTTCCTCCTTCCCTACCCCCCATCCACTTAAATAAAAACCACACATCTCCAGGAGTCTGGGAGACGGCTTTAAGATTCAAAAAAACCCCTAAACCTCCTCTGCCACCCAGAAACTGTCTCAATCATTAAAGAATTAAAAAACAACAACAACAAAAAAAAGAAAATAAAAAAATCCCACAACCTTCTTATTTGATAAACTTTACAAGCCCCTACGGACGGTGCATCTGAAAAGCTATTCCACAGGGCTTCTCTGCTGCTTCATGGGGTTTATACCAAACAAGAGGGGGAAACTGCAGCCTAAATACAGACCTGAACACAGCTCTCAAACCTACAAACCACAAACAGGCACAAACGCAATTAATACTAAGTTTTTCATCTAAACCCAGGGGCTTTTCCCCTAGCTATGCACTTTTAGACTACTACCACATTTTTTCCAGGGGGTGGGATTAGGATCTCCGACAATTATTTTTTTTTCAAACCCCACATTTTTGGCGGAAGAGGGGGTTAGCTTCAAAATCTCGCCCATATTATTTTTCTCCACTTTTTTTTTTTTCAATTTGCAATTACACAACATTTCATCCATGCAGTTACTATCTGAAACCTTTACTTTCTAATGAAGCAAGATCCAGATTTTCTTGTTTCTCAAGTCCACTCCTTTATACATACACAAACACACACACACAGAGAATTGGTTTAAGACAAAAATAACCCCCCCAAAATAATAATAAAGGACTCACCTCTCCTTGGGTTTTCCCCCCCACACTATGCATAAACTTTCCTTGATAAATGGTATTGTATTACTAGAGATATTATTAATGTATTATTACTAGAAGTAATAATAATAGTAAGTGCTATTTAATTATAGAAGGCAGCATTCTGCTTCTGGATCGGCTGCCCCTGCAGCTCCCTCCATGTGCCTCCTGATCTCTTTACTTTCATTTCCAGGTCTCGATCGCTCCGCTCGCTCTCAGCTGCACCAGCAAGAGAAAATGCCTCCCCGCATATCCTCTGGGCCCTAGAGGCTACCGCTTCCCATTACAAAAATTCACAGATCTTTCCCTTGTGGTTGGTTTTGAGATTCTTTAAGGTGAATTAGGCTTAAAAAATATATATATATAATAATAACAAAAAAAATGAAAGCGCCTAAGCAGTCGAGGCTGCGTTCTTATTTTAATCAACATTTTTCTTCTTTCCGGTTGTCTTTGCTGATATATAAAATATACCCCAAAAGAAAAGAAAGCTGCCTCTGCAGAGTGATTGTGAAGGGCAGCAATAAACCGAATTACGAGACACCCCTCATGAGATTATCACATACGTGAAGCGGGGACCCTTTTGCCTACCCGTATATGTTTGCTGAAAGAGTGTCAGAGCCGTTGCTTATGGCAGAGCAGTTATCTCTTCCAGCCAGACCTTACTTATTCCACCCCACACTGCTGAGGGGGTTCCCTGTAAATAAGATCTTGTGAAAACATAAATCTTTGGGTGGAAAGGAATACACAGTGTGTGTGTATATAAGATTATTACTATTATTATTACTATTTTGTATACAATTGGGTATTATACAACATACGTGCATTATTTGTAATTTATATGCACATGCATATGTATTTATATCTTTACACATATGAGTTTAGGCATTTCTTTGGAACCAGACTTTTGGCTTGTTTTCATCCCAAATCCCTCAATATTTCCAGAAAGTGGACTGAATCTCCGCAGCAGCCCATGCAGACAGAGCCCCAGGAACAGAGTCGCTAGTGGGAAATGGGGGCCCAGCAGCACACGTTATTCTGTTGTGGGAAATGGTTGTGAAGCCAGAGAGACACAGACAGCCTTAGACAGGGGATTCATCCATCCCTGCCCAGCTGCACCTACCATTAACTTCAAATAACCCTTTGAAATTCGTTTTATGCTCGGCTCCTGGTCCAGCCTCCCTGGTAGGATTGGTTTTCCTCTCCCTGAAGGATTCTGTCTACCGTCAGATCATCATTTCCAGCCCAACGCTGGTTTAAATTATCACCTCTTTTCCAATGTAATCAGTTCCTCAGTGTCTAGCTTCTCTATTTACGGTGACCCAAAACAGTGTCACTTTGTGCTTTGCAGCTAAGCAGCTCCGACAAGGTTCAGACGCAGGTACAACGTATCACCTGAAATGTACTAAACTTGTTTAATATTTAAAACACGTTGATCAGAAAAGACAAGACTTTATTTTGTTGAGTAGGATTGGCTTCTGGCAGCTCTGTCAACACAATAAACCGATAATTTATGAAATATAGGCTGTGGATTGTATAATGTACCATATGACACTGGAGAACACTGTCTTACACTCTTCACAATATTTAATCCGAATGCACTTTTTTTTTAGATATTCATTATGATCCAAAGATTGCTGTTATTCGTGGATAGGCCGATGTTTATTTTTATTATCTCTTCAGCAGATTTCTTGCCTCTTATTTTTAGGCAATGACACCATGACAATCAGTAGAGTCTAACCAAGCTGGACTTCTGCTGTAAAAGCCGCTGGCCAAAGTGTACATGAAATGACAGTCCCTGTCAAGGGGGTGGCTTTGGGCAGAAGAAAGGTGGAGCAGGCCTGGTGGGGGGAAGTAAACGCAGGGAGACCTGACATGCCAGATCGCATTCAGAGAGCAGTGTCACCGAGCCGTTAAGCATCAAATGAGCCACAGAGCCCAGGACGCCTCCAATGCTGCAGCACCTCTGAAAGGCACGACATCACAGCTGGACGAGAAGACGGCTTAGGAGGAGCTCAGGAGAAAGAGGAACAAACCCAAAATCAACACATAATCAAGAGCTGTATTGGAATACGCACTATTTTCTAAACCAAGAGCATTTACTTGCAAGCCTGAATTTCCCCACTGCGTGGCTTGTTATACTTCCCTTCCTGGCCCAATTTCCTTTGCCTGGAAGACTGAGAGGTGCCCTGCAAGGTCATGTTCCAGCACGTACTGCTCCTCTCATGAAATAACATCTTTCCTTAGCGGTGAACGTGAAGTTTTCACAGTTGGCAAGCATGGTTATCTTGCTCTCGTGTGCAGGTAGTCAGCGGAGTCAAAATGCCACCGATCCCTGCTACGAACCAGTTGCAGTGTCACAAAAATGACTTTGATTTGTAAAGCTGTTCTTTTAGGGAAAATGAGCCTATGTATCTCTGCTACAATGGCACAGTACACCTTCATCCCAATATAGCTGCATCCACAAGGGCTTTATTCTCGCCCCTCTGGCCCAGGTCATTAGCCAGTATTTAGGAGAAAAACAGAGAAGTATATCAAACAAGGTATTTGATATGATCCTGTTTATTGCTAAAAATCATGAGGAACTAATAACAAGTGCCAATTTCCTTGCTTACATTTTCCAAAATCAAGCTCTTTCTTGAGATCACACTAATTTACTCCCTCATCTGCTCTACGTTTTCTGGCAGCTTTGTGCTTCTCACATACAACCGTAATCTAGTCAGTGCCTCAACTTCTTAATTTTCTTCAGTTGCAAGAGAAACTCCTCTTATTATTTATAATAGTTAAATTTTGCTCAAGTTTTCTATCTGGTTGCTGTACCAGTTTATGGCTTTTATTCTTCCAGCTGTCATGCTCTGGAGAGAAACCGAATTGCTTTCCGTGTTCCCCCAGAACAAAGCAGGTTTACCATGCCCTTCAACCTTAACGCGCTCTCCCAGGTCACCCAGCATCGCCAATTACGGACGTTCCTTTCCTTAGGGGAAAGGTTTGACAGTAACACCCGACTACAACGATGAGATCTGCGGAGGCACTATCTAAACGAGGGTTCACAGAAGGCGGCACTCGTGTCCCATCCGTGGGTATCTGGGAGGCCTGCAGACCGACTCCGAGCTCCTCCGGCCACATCTTCCCTGCACACCCGTGGTGAAAGGGGCTCGAGCTCACACCCCACGCCCACTCAACCCTCTGAGACCGGTGGCGCGGCTGCCGCGCTCCGGAGAGGCGGGAGCGGAAGAGGCCGAGGGCAGTGACACGGCACGGCGTCACACGGCCTCACTCGCACCACGGGACGCGGGTGGGTGAGGGCCCCGCGCAGGCCCAGGCCGCCACCCCTCAGGGTGACTGCGCGCGAGGCATGCCGGGTGCTCCCCCCCACGGGACTACACGTCCCGGCGTGCCCCGCGGCCGACGGCACTGCGCGGGCCTCATAGCCCCGCCCACGCGCGACAGGACCGGCCGACTGCGGCACGCCGGCCGTCAGTACCCGGCGCGTGGAGAAGGGGAGGCCGCCCCTGTGACGTCACGCCGCGCAGCCAATCCCGGAGGGAAGAGCAAAACTGCCGGCTTTCAAATCCTCCGCCTCCCCCGCCCACCCCTCCCCCATCGTCCCCGGCGGCGGCGTGAGGGCTTCGGCCGGCGCCGCTCGATCGCCTCCCCCGGCAGCCAGCGGCGGACGGCGGTGCCGGATCCTTCGCGGAGGTGAGGGGAGGCGACAACCGCCGCCGTTGGTGGCCGGGGGAGGATGGGGGTGAGCGTGGGGTGAGGCGATCCCGAGACTTACATCTCCTCCGTTTCCCCCCCCCCCCCCCACCCCGCGGCCGCCCCGGCTGCTCGCGCGGGGGGAGTACGAAGGGAACGCCTCGCGGCGCTCCCACGCGCGCCCCTCCCACGCGGAGGCGAGGGTACCCCCTCGTGGATGCAGGTTACGCGTGCCCGGCCGCGGGACGCCACTCCACGCCCCCCCCCCCTCCCCGCTCTCCCCAGGCGTCACGACGTGGGCCGCCCGCGCGTGGGGCGGGAAAGGGGCATCGGCGGCGTCTCCCGGAGCGGCCGGGCCCGTTACGTGGGGCCGGGGGCGGGTCACGTCACGGGTGCCGCCGCGGAGAGCAGGTGGCCGGCGCCGGGCAGCTTCCCCCGGGGGGAGAGAAGAGAAGAGAAGAGAGGAGCCCTGAGCCGCCACCGGGGGCAAACCGCGCCGGGAGGCTGTCGGGCACTGGCCGGAGGGGGTAACCGCGGGCTGTCACCCAGCGCTCCCGGGTACCGGGCCCTCCGTGTCCGGGAGAGCAGAGCAGGCTCCTCCTTAGGATAGCACAGCAGGTAGCCGGTGTGCTGTCTGTTAGCGTGGGCAAACCGATTGTAAATAAAGCGTTCCACTTTTTTTGACCGTCAGGAAGCGTATAGCTTCATACGGCCTTTACGTAATAAGGAAATCTCTCTTCAGGTGTTTCCAGATCTTGTTTTTATTTGCCAAGCGTACTAACTCTTCAATTTTATTTTTTTTTAAAGCTTTCCCTGCAGAAGAACTAGCAGTGAAGAGTTCTGTTCTCTGGTAGGTTGACAATTGGGTGCGGCTGGCATGTTTGCAATAAAGCATGCTTCAGGATGTGATGATGAAGTCGTATGTTGAAATTAGGAAGCAGCCTGTGTGTGAGGTGAAGAAAGTAAAAGGGGATTTAAGGGAAAGAGACGCAAAGGGAGTGAGTACACTTGTAGAGTATAGAAGAGCATGGTAGTAGAACAGAACTCATTTTTTAAACAGTAGAGTGATGAGGTATTTAAAAGTAAAGTTAATAGTTGAATTAGGTGAACAGACTGACTTGGATCCTAACTTTTGTTCCTGCCTAGTAAAGCCTTCATGGGTTGGAGGATGTCCTCTCTCCCTTCCTTTGGTGTTGGATTGGCAGAGGTTGGGAATGTCCATCGGTCTGATGCCTGTGTGGCCGGGTAGGCGTGGAGGAAGTTATGTGAGCATCTTTCTACTGGCAGCACCTGCTTGAGAGGACAGTGCTTCTAAGCACTGGTTGTGTGTAGCCTTTTATCCCGGCGGAGGTGCCGGGATACAAAACATGCTCCGTTTATCCTGCTGGATGAATGGAGGCCAGTTACTTCATGCAGTGATTGATATTCATTAAATAATGGTATGCAGATGCTACTAGGCACGGTTAGGTTCGAACTTGTGCCTCAAGGCAAAATGTTTGCTAATCTATCATCAGCGTAAGATCATCCTGTTTAATGTGTGTGATAAATCTGTGTGGAACATCCAAAAGGAAAGAGAACCCATAAACCTGAGAGTTTGTATGCAATGCACGATGTTTTCAGCAACTGGATGGTTCTAGAACTGTGCTGACAAAAGCACTACTGGGGATATCACTGAAAAGGAAAAACAGTTGTGCTCATTCTGGCTTGCTTTAGAGAACAGGGGAAATGTGCAGTGATTGAAGGGTGGGGTTTGGGGGGAGAGGAATGTTACATTTTAATTTTAAAAGTGTTGTGCAAAGAGTAATGTCTTAATGTGGCCTTAATCCATAGTTTTAGCTACTGGTTATTTATGAAGTGTAACAACTCCATCAAAACCTGAGTCTTGTCAGTATTGGAAGAATCAACACTATCTGACCGAGTGGCTCTGGAATATGAATCTAGCCTGGCTGTCATAAGTGAGCTATAAGGAAAACACTACTGATACTGAAAACTCAATTAGATATCTCAGGAACAGAAACCACATTAGTGTTCAAATAAATACGATTATTCATGCAGATTATGTGTTGTAGTTTTCTTTTTTTATGTTGACAGTTTCTTTTAATTGACAGCTCTTAACATTTGGAAAAGCAGAAGAATGGCATCAGAAGACATCGCTAAGCTTGCGGAGTCACTTGCCAAAACCAAAGTGGGCGGTGGACAGTTGAGCTTCAAAGGCCAGAGCCTTAAGCTCAATACAGCTGAAGATGGTAAGAGAAAATACCCTTGCATTTGGGAGGTGTCTCTGAAATTCTAAAGTCTTGCAGTAAACCTCCTGCTAATCCTGCATGGCCAAATTGTCATAATATTAGCTGTGATGGAAGGGTCTTTCAGCTATAGCTGCTTCTGATAGAGACATTTCCTTCCCTTCTTGTACCCTGCTTTGACCTGCTACACTGGCAACGCTACAGCTGGCGGAATTGGGGTTTGGCTTTCTGGTGTGGGATTCTTGTTTTCTTGCTGTTCTCTCCAAGTGCTTTTGACAGTCACTGTGCCTTAGAGGTCAGTGCTCCTTGTAAAATGAGTAAGCAAGTGCGTGATGGCAGTTGGAACAAGTAGATGCTTCAAAGACCTGCACAGAGGAATGGGCTGATATGTTAGGCTGCTGCAATAGTCCAGTTTCTTCCCAAATTCTGATCAATTGAGTAGACTCTTCTTGGATTTTTTTTTTCTGTAGTATCTCTCCTGCTGGTGTATGTGTGTTTCCCAATTACAAATGCCTTGCAGTAGCTGCTAATGTAGTAAATATCTGGAGAATATGTATATATTCTTAGAGCAACATTTCTGCCACATCAAGAAACAGCATGTTCTTCAGAGAAGTTATCTACTAGTGTGTACCATTTTTACTGATTCCAAAGGTGATGCTTTTTTTTTATATGGCATTTTAGTAGTGCAAAGCCACTGAACTATGGGGAAAGGGAATGATAACAAGTGTCCAGTGACAGAGAGAGTCTGCAGCCTGCTCCTGTGTCTTACATAGGATTACTCTAGAGTTAAATTGTTCCACTGCGACATGTTTGCTAAACAGGCATCTACTTTTGGCAGTCAGTGGGAACTTTCCCCTGTTGCTGTGGCACCAATTCCCATCGACTTTAAGCTTAGTCCTTGCATCTTTGTAGGCATGTGCACTCTAGCTCCTAAACCATGTGCTGAATGGCAGAGGAATCTTACTTAGGAAGTAAGGAAACTTACTTTTGCAAATAAGAGGATGGCTATCAGAGAGTAGAACTAGAAATAAGTTATGAAAAGGCAGGGTGGGGAATGGAGCAAGTTCTCTCTAGTAACCTGACACTTTAGCTTGGTTCCCAGTGCTGTTTCAGGATTCTTTCAGATAATGTTCAGCTGTTTTTGTTAAGGGTAGAGTTGAGCAAATATTGCTGCATCAGAGTGTTACTGTGGTACCTAAGATGATACTTAAAAGGCCAACGAGATTGTCTACTTTTTGCAGCTGAAGAAGTGATCAAGCAAATTGAGGAATTTGATGGCCTGGAAGCATTGCGCCTGGAAGGCAACACAGTGGGTGTGGAGGCAGCAAAGGTCATCGCCAAAGCCTTGGAGAAGAAATCGGAGCTCAAGGTGAGATCTTCAAATGGGTGATGGTGAAGAAGTAGTATTGTAGAAATACTGGACGCCTATCTATGCTCTTCCTGCGGTAGCCTGCCTTGAGTTAGCCCTACAGCTTGCTTGGTGGTTCTTCCAGTAGGAAGAACAACCATATGGAAATATGACAGAACTTTGGGGATTTTGGGATAGTGGGAACACTTTCTGCATTCTTAACTGTTCCTGTTCAGAAGGCTTCCAATCTTAAAGCTGGGAAGCTGTGCAAGGAAGAGCCTGTCTGCAGGGGCAGCATCTGTAAACAAAGAACTGTGGCAACAAAACTTAAGTTTTAATGGAAAAGTGGGGTCATATCTTCTGAAGAATGAGTCTTCTGAGTATACCTGAATAGGGAAGAAAGAATGGAGGAAATGCACCAGGTTCTTCCATGTCCAAGCTATGTTTCCCTGCTGCTGTTCTAGCCTAACGTTAGGAGGATGCTGTGCTGCTAGGGACATTGTCCTTAGCAGGAGAGGTGTATGAGACATTGATTCATATTAATCACCCAAGAGTGGCTTTTCAAGCAAGTCCAGATTGTTCAGCTCCATACCTTAGTAAAATCTGCATTCCTAATGTATCCTTCAGTTTCCTACTGCTTTTTCCTGTGGTAGTTTTCTCAGTAGAAAAGAATTCCAGCTTGAATGCAGGCAAGACAGAATTCTTGTATAGTGTTATTTACAATGTGTATTTCAGTGGCTTTATGTCCTTGCGAGTGAAGTAATTATAACGTTAGTTCTTGTAGCTCTTTAGTACAATCAAATGACAAGCCCAAGGGAAGGCAGACAGTATTAAGCTGTCCCCAGTGATGTAATGCAAATTGTATGTGTAAACCTCTGTACAACTCTGTTGTCCTAAATATTTTTAATGGTTTCTATCTGTATGTTTCTTATTTTAGAGGTGTCATTGGAGTGACATGTTCACAGGGAGACTAAGGTCTGAGATCCCTCCTGCTTTGGTAAGTACAAGCTAGAACTGAGACCTCTTACTAATATAACTTCTTTTCTCACCTGTCATGCTTTTTGTGGGAGTATGCTTTTTAGCACAGAGCTGATCTTTCTCTATGCTTTTCACACTAAGTGTCTCAGAATAGGTGAGTGATTCTTTTTTGCTTGTTCTGTATGAGGTGGAGAAGAGTTGATAAAAGGCCAAATGCAAGTCTATGCTAGTGAAGAAACCTGTCGCTGGGGATAACATCTTCATGATGGGAACTAAACTTTCTAAAGAAAAGCATATGGCCATCTCTTCCAAGAGCATTACAGAGCTCCCCACCTCCTTGAGTCCTGTGAAGCAAGAACACAAACTCAACAGAATGAAAAAAAAAAAATTCTATTGGAAGTGTAAGGGGGGAAACTCACTTTGAAAAATGTGTGTTTGACCTGAAGGGATAGAATAACTTCTTGGTAACTGCCTTATGGTTATCTTTAGCTTAATTTGCACAACTTCTTCTCTGGCTTTAGCTGTAAAGCTTTACTTCCCCATGCAGCTTTGCAGAATGTCTTCAAAGTGGAGATTTTTTGCAGTATTACCAGCTCACCTAGCCACTGCAGTGATGCTGTCACTAGAAGTCAATCCCCTCCCTCCCACCCACTGCCATCTGTTCTCTTACAGATCTCTTTGGGGGATGCACTCATCACTGCTGGAGCCCAGCTGGTGGAGCTGGACCTGAGTGACAATGCCTTTGGGCCAGACGGTGTGCGTGGCTTTGAGGCACTGCTCAAGAGCCCTGCGTGCTACACCCTACAGGAACTCAAGCTCAATAACTGTGGCATGGGCATCGGTGGTGGGAAGGTAAGGGTTGTCCCCTTGTTGGGATTGAGATCAGAACTAGGACTTGGCTTCAGACTGCCCTACACAGAATTGCAGCATGGTTGAGGTTGGAAGGGATCTTTGGTGATCATATAATTAAACTCTCCTGTTCAAGGCAACTAGAGCAGGTTGTTCAGGGTTGTGTCTAGTCAGGCTTTGAATATCTCAAAGGATGGAGACTTCACAGGCTCTCTGGATAATCTATCTCAGCGTTTAACAACCTTCACAGTAAAACGTGGAGGTTCTGTGTATTTAAATGGGATTTTCTCTGCATTGGTTTGTGCTCATTTGTGTCTGGCTCTGCCTTCTTTACATCTTCTCCCTCTGCCCTCACCTTGGTATTCTGACTGTTCTTACACACAGATGAGATCTCCCCAGAGCCTTCTCTTCTCCAGCGTGAAAAATCCCAGCTCTCAGTGCTCTCCCAGTATGGAGAATTCTCCAATTCCTTAATCATCCTTGAGACCTTTTGCTAGACTCACCTCTATGTCCGTGTAGGAGCCCAGTACTGGACACAGCACTCAGATGCAGGCACGTGTTGCTAGATTATAGTCAACTTCTCACCCACGAGGAGCCCCAGGATTTTCTCTGCCAAGCTATATTGCCTTCACTTGAACCCCAGCTTATGCTGGTACATGGTGTTATTCCTCCCCATTTGTAGAACTTTGCATTTCGCTTTAAACTTAATGAGATTCCTGTTGGCCCGTTTCTCCATTCTCAAGATCCCTTCCCTCTAGATGTTTTCAGGTATAAATTCTGAAATATGAAAAGCTCATCTGTTTTTCCAGGTTAGGAAAACAGTTCTATCCTAAACATTAGATTCCATGTCAAGAGAGCTAGTAGCCTTGGATTTGAGAGAACAGTATTCCCAAGCCTAGCACTGAAGGATGCCTGTTGGATGAAGCGGAAAACCAGGACTAACTGTCATTATCACTAAGACCCTATATGTTTGCCTGATTAAGAATCAGATGTTCTTAATGGGGTCAATGTGTTCTAGTGTTGCAAGATTATAATTTCTTGCCTAAGACTGTAGCGTGCAAGTGTTGTTGTTACAGGCAGTTTTATTGTATACCCTATGGTAGAAACAAGTGCGTTTCAGCAGCGACCAAAGTATTTCTTGGAAGCTGGATACACAAAACACATTTGGATTCCTTCAGAACGAGATGCTGAGATAGTATAAACTGCTTGTTTTATCTCTAGATATTGGCAGCTGCTCTGAAAGAGTGTCACAGGAAATCAAGTGCCCAGGGCAAGCCTCTTGCTTTGAAAATATTTGTGGCTGGCAGAAATCGTCTGGAGAATGATGGTGCCACTGCCCTGGCTGAAGCCTTTGGGGTAAGTAACAAACTAAAGCTGCTTGACAGCAAATTGGAGCACGATGTGCTTAAGTGCTAATGTTGAAGATAATGCACGCAGTTGCAATGTTGTTTGCTGCTGAAACTGAAGTCTTCGACAAGTGCGATTAGAATTGATGACTGAATGTTTATGTGACTTAAGCTTCCAAACACATGACTAGTGGCTGTGTGAAGTAGTTACCTAAGGGAGAAATAGGCATCTCCTCAGTAGTTTAATAGTAGTCCTATTGGTTCTCCTGCCTCTGTGCTAATGGAGGTTATCTGGCACTGGGGTAGGTGTACCAGCTGACCTCTTGAGTGCTTCTCTACCTAGTTGTTCAATCATCTGGCAAAAGCAACCTAATGTTTTCGCTAGGATCATCCCGTGAGCACTCTAAATGGTCCCTAGCCTTCTCTAGCTGTCCCTGGCCAACTTGCACTTTTGTTGGAGGAAAAGAATTCACTGTGGTTGGGGCCACCTACTTTCCTTTTTTCTTCCTCCGCTGCCGCTAAAAGCGACTTCTGAATTATAATGGATATTTTCAGGTATATTAACAATGATATTGCAGGTTATAGGTTGCTCTTTTTTGTAAAGAGCTGTCTGAGTGTGATTTTGACTAATCAGCAATCATGGCAAAAATAAGATTTCTTAAATACTTGAGAGGCACATAACAAAGTGATTCATGAGGAATTGAGACTGAAAGGCACTACCAAAATGGGATTAATTACTCTGTTTTGTGACATGCTGATTAGTCCATCAATAGCGTTCATACTAATTTTCTTAGGAGTTTGCTTCCACAGTCAGGGCAGAATGTAGACCTTAATTTAAAAAATATTCTATCCAGTGATGTTGCTTGATATGTTTCAGGGTTACTGAACCACAGATGTAGAACCTCTTGTTTTAAGGTATCCTAGAGCAGACACACTGGGAGGATGCTACCTGTGACCCTTAGAATCAGGGACTTTATATTAATCTGACACTTGCCATGAGCCTGCAATTTCACTTAGATATGTGACATAATTGCTGGTAAATAGTGCTATGTAGAAGAGCTAACTGAGTTTTGAGTTGGAGGAAAACAATTCTAAGCAAATGGAGCGGAGCACTATAGTCTTGAGTTGAAGTATGTCTCCTAACAGCTTTTTTCATTTGCATCCTTTCCCAGATCATTGGGACTCTAGAAGAGGTCCATATGCCACAGAATGGAATCAACCATCCTGGCATCACAGCACTGGCCCAGGCCTTTGCTCTCAACCCACTCCTTAAGGTTATAAACTTGAATGACAACACCTTTACAGAGAAAGGAGCCATGGCCATGGCAGAGGTGAGTTGTTCTAAGCAGTTGCTTTGGGCTTGTTTTCTGCCTCCCAGTCATTTTGAATATAGTTAGTGTTAACACCTCTGGGTTGGTGGAGCCACATACTGCACTGCAGTAGGAAAGATGACCTTCCAGGATTGATAGGACATTCATTTACTTGCATGTCTGTACTTTCAAATTTGTGCTCTCTTGCAGACTCTGAAGGCGCTTCGACAGATTGAAGTGATCAACTTTGGAGACTGCCTGGT
The DNA here is from genome assembly GCF_011004875.1 of Balearica regulorum gibbericeps. Lineage (NCBI taxonomy): Eukaryota > Metazoa > Chordata > Aves > Gruiformes > Gruidae > Balearica > Balearica regulorum. The sequence continues at coordinate 55,999,041 of NC_046184.1, forward strand.
GCGTTCAAAGGGTGCTGTTGCTATTGCTGATGCTGTTAAAGAAGGGCTTCATAAATTGAAGGTAATTGTTTTCCTGCTGTTCAGCTTTTAATCTGTTTTGAAAATGCCTTGTTTCCCTTTTCCTGGTTTTCTGTACATTCTCCTACTGATTATTTTAAATTGGGATTCACTTGAGTGCAGGCTCTGCGCTCACAACTGAAAAGCAATAAGCTGTATTGTAGATCAGTGGCATCGTGACATCCAGCTAAGACCATTCTACATGGATGTGTACTAATGATCTGTTTAGACTCCACTTGATGTTTTTGAAGCTGTTGGTTCAGCTCAGTGAGTGCTATCTGAGAAATCTGATAATGGAAGTATCTGATTTTAGAACCTCTGAGGGTCATGAGCAGAAATGAGATGTTCCTCTTCATGAACAACTTGTAGTCTCTTCAGCATTTCAGAGTTCATACAATTACTGCATTTTCTTTGTTAGGGCATGTATCAAAGGTCCAAATATTTTTAGGTTTTTTGCAATCCCACAGCCTCCTACATCAGTATTTGCACTGGACTTGCATTTGACAAATTCTAGACAGGCCTAAGTCCAGTTGGTAATGTAAGTAAACTAGGACCTCTAGAAATACCTGTCATGGGTCACAGCTGTGCTGGGACAGATGCTGAGCACGTAATTCCTCGTCTTACAAGCTTAGACTCAAAGACAAGAATTCAGCTGAGTGCTAATACTTATTTGTGTATATGAACCTGGTACAGAAAGAAGTGGATGCTTTGTGGTATGAGATCCTTTCCTCAGGCTTCTGTTGGTTCTGGTGGAACTTATGTCTGAATCTCCCAGGAAGACTTAAGTAAGGATTCTAATGGGGGTATTGAGAAGAACAGCTAGAAGTTACATCCTTTTTTCTAGAGCAGAAGTGGTTAAGGGAAGGGCAGCATGAAGCAATCATAGCTGATTCATTCTGTTCAAGAACTGCTTCCCTTTTGCTGTTAATAATAAATCTCTTCTCAGGAAAGGATTGATTGACTATGTGGAATGGTGGGGGATGGTGTCTGGCTGTTGAATAACTTTACTCTTACTGTCTGTGCTGTTTCTCTGCTAGCTGTGTTTGTCACAAGTAGTACCAGTCATAGTTTGTATTTTGAAGGCCTTAACCTGCAACATAAATGTTCAAAAGCAAGTGTGCAGTCCATTTAGCATAGTAGCTACCCTTCTTCAGTAAGACTTACTGGTGTGTGAATTCTGGAACGCTCGTGACTCTTAAGTGAAGCTCTCCATGCAGCTGACTGCTAAGGACTGAAATGTCTGCTACCTTTTAGGTGACAGTCAGAATGGTCTGGTCTCTGTGGCTATTCTAGTAAAGTCGTTACCTTCAGTAGTCTTGCTCTTAACAGTAGTATGTTTCAAAACATACTTTTAGGTATATGAAGTAGGAGTATGTGTCAGGTTTTATTTCCAATTAAAAATACTTTTTTTGCTAAGAGCCTTTTCAAATGAGATTTTCTAGAACACTTGTGAGCACATGAAGCTTATGGAGATGATAGATGTTGCAGAGATAGGAATTCTGCAAATAAATGTTCTTCTGCTTCTTAGGAACTGAATTTGTCCTTCTGTGAGATCAAACGAGATGCTGCTCTGACTGTTGCTGAAGCTATTGAAGATAAGGCAGAGTTGGAGAAGCTGGATCTCAATGGTATGTAAGCTTGCTAGATCAACGTATGTCTATTCTGATCCCAACTAGAAACTGCTAGGAAGAATGTTAACAGCATCAGATGTTCTAGTCTTGCAATTGTCAGCATTTAAAAAATGGTACTCTGAGTAGCTGAATTTGGATGACCTCGGAACAGGAAGCAGTTATATCCTGAAAGTTTTCTTAGGCCATGAACTGAGTTAATTGTTAAATATAAGCACTTTGGTACATCTCATAAGGTGGAAAGATTAAACTGATACCTGTACCTGTTTTCAGTAAAACATTTTTAATTGTTCATTGCGATCTTGGATATTTCATATTTGCAAACAGAAACCTCTGAACCCATCTGTGCAAAAGAGTGGGAGATCTTTGACGGGTTCATACCTTGGGTACCTGTTCATACCTTGGGTCACTGCATTTCAGTGGTACTGTGCCATATGTCCTTGTTTGAGAATCACTGAGAGCAAGAGCTGTTTAAGAACTAGTAGAAAGACACTCTGAAAAATTAACGGTTGGAGACAAACCAACCCTCTATGTAATGCTGCTGAAATTTGTTTAACAACTGTTTGATTCTGATAACTGAAGGCAGCATTGCTGCCTCTAAGGTGGTGTGTAGAAATAATTGATAACTGTTCAATTTGAGAAATAAGAGATAGACAAGAATCTATAGCAAAATCCTCAAGAGCAAACTTGTGTGCATCTGTTAAGTCTACTCCTTCCCCTATCAACCTAGGTAACTGTCTGGGAGAAGAGGGATGTGAGCAACTCCAAGAGATCCTTGAAGGCTTCAGTATGGCAGCTGTGCTGGGATCTTTGAGGTAAGCAGGGTACCAGAGTTTAAATCAGAATTTTTCCAACCATTTTTCATCAACACTTTCATTCACCCATCTCTTTTAAAATAAGAACTGTAACATTGCAGATGGATGTTGGTTTCAGTGTGCAGTGTGGAACACCATTTGGAGATTCCATAAGCAGGATAAGCCTAGTGTCTTGTTTTCATCGATGGACTTATCTTAGTGTTAGTTATTGATTGCATTCCTCATTCTTTGCTTGCTGTTGTCAACTGAGTGTCATCTGTTGTAGATGGAGATGCACTTCTTGCAGTAAGACTTGAGGGGAGGCTGCTTCTTGGTTCTTGAAAAAAGTTTTGAGTTCCAGTGTACAGGAATCGCAAGTGTATAATTAATGTCACATGTAACACTCAAACTTTAGTGATGATGAAGGGGAGGAGGAGGAGGATGAAGAAGAGGAGGAGGAGGATGAAGATGAAGAGGAGGAGGAAGAAGAGGAGGAAGAACAGCAGCAGCTGAAAGAGAAAGGACAGGGAGAACAGGAGTCACTGACTCCGAAGAAGATAATCGAGTCACAGGTAAGCTTACTTCCAGATGCACTCCTGTTCCTTCAGCTGGAGGAGAGTAAAGGAGGAAATGAGATCTGGAGTCAGTCTGAACTTGGAGTACTGGCAGGCGTTCACATTCCTGCGTGGGCTGGCACGTAACAGTCGGGGAGATAACATGCAGGAAATGAAGAAAATGGATGACTTGGAAACATGTTTTGTTGAAGGGTGCATGTGCATGGAGGGAAAGCCTGAGTAGTGGTTGTAACAAACATGGGTAGAAAAAAATCTTCTCGTGTCCAGAAAATGGTGGGAACCTTGTATGTGTAATGCCATGCAGTCGTGTTAACATATTCTGGCTATTCCAGTTCTGGGCTCATTCCAGCCTCAAATAGTTTTCAAATAGAACAAATCCTGACCTGATGGACCTGTCCTTATGTCCTTGCTGCTGAACCAATTTATTTACTTCCAAGAGTAAATTTGAGATGGATTCTGCCTGTTTCAGGAATCAACTCCAGTGGCATCTCCTCCTGTGGACATTGCCACCTTCCTTGCTTTCCCATCACCAGAGAAGCTGCTACGACTAGGACCAAAGTGCTCAGGGCTGATAGCTCAGCAGGTAGGTGAGCCAGTGGTCTTCTGTGGCTGATTATCTCTCAGAATCATTTAATTCCCAGAGGTGATAACTTTATCTTGAGACCTAAATTTACATCTTCTCCCCAATGATCCCAAGGAACTTTGTGGAAGCAGATGATGCAGTTAAGGTTTAGGCTGGCACTAGAGCTTCTATATAGAGTAACTTTGTTTCACAGTGCCGTTTATGCCTTGTGTTATGGCCAAGGCAAAATCGATGTCAGTCAGCTGAAGGGTGTAATTCTTGTCACAGCCCTAGCAGAGACCCATTTTCTGTAGCTGGTGAGTAGTGAACTGAATGACCACTGATTTTTTTTTTTATACTTTTTTCCTCTTTTTTTGTCTTTCAGACAGATACATCTGATGTAGAGGAAGTAGTTACAACTCTTCTAAGGATATCATCAGTCTTCAAAGATGAAGCCCCAGTGAAAACAGCAGTGCATGAAACAACAGGTAACTGGGCCTTTCTTCACTTTGTGGTGTGACGTGCTTCAGTGTCAAGGACACCAGTGCGATCACAGGAAGGCCCCTGTGGGTCAGGGCATTGGACCGTTTTGTTCCTGGCAGCAGGAAACCCCAGATAACATGCCAAGCTGTGCCATGCTGCTGTGTGGAGTGAAAGTAGAGATTCATTCTGAACTTATCTTGTGCTTCCAGAATATTGGTCCTGAGGGAGCCCAGAAAGCAGCTGACCAAGTTTTCTCATTGTGTTCTCATTCCTTTTGGTTTCATATAAAAGGTGAATTCTTGCTGGTCCTCAAAATTTTAAGACTCTAACTCTTGTTGTTCTCTTCATCCAATCATACTTATATGCATGTATGCACATAGCATGCACGCTCAAATGCATTGAGTAGAGCATTTTGTGATGCATAGGAATGAAGTCAAATTACATCTGAAGCTTGGCCCTGTGTGAATTCTGGGATTTTTTGCTTTTTTTTGTTGGTGGTTTGGGTTGGTGTTTTCCTTGTACCTAAGTACTAGGTTTTATCTGTCTCTGTGTTTGAGAGGTTATACCTAGTCCTCACGGAAACAACTGGAATCTTAGCAGATATTACCTCCCAAAACTCCTTTAACAGCTGATATTCCCTGAGGTCCTGTATGATCAATTTTGATCTTAAAATCTGTAACAGCTTCCCTTTCTGTATTGCTTAATATGATGCATTTATTTCTTTTTAGATGCCTTGATGAGAAAAGCCTTCACTTCTGCCACATTTAATTCAGATGCGTTCATCACAAGTCTCTTGATCCACATGGGACTACTTAAGGTGAGGAAGTAGGAAAGAGTTAAGTTACGGTCTGTTTAGGCTGTGGAAGACCAGACTGGCTGGGTTTTGGGTAATTACGTTGCCATGGAAGCAGCTGGGTGCCTGTGCATGCCTGATGCCCAAGGACAATGGAAGTCTGCGGGTCCAGCAGAAATTGCAGATTGCAAGGTTGCATTAGGATGAAGGAGGTGTCAGCTCTCTGTACCTCTTCTGCTTAATGTGCTCTGCATTCTTGGTCATTCCCTAAAGGTAGGGAGGGTCAGGTAAGGAAATAGTGCTGCTGCTGGACTATGGTGTCTATAAAAAGCCATGTCCAGGAGTCTAATCTACAATTTTGTTAGTTAATGTGGCCCTTTCAGGCATCTTTTAGTAGCATGGCTCAAAAACATATATCCAACTACTTGTGCTAGATCAGTCACATTCAACTTCATGCTTTGGAGTACCTTTGCCAAATACTAGTGTTAAATATGCAGCTACAAGGAATAAACTTTCTTGCAAGAAAAAATGGAGGTTCAGTAGGAAATACATGAATTGCATTAGAATAGCTGTAGCTTTACTTTCAGTGAGACAACTGGGGAGAGGTTTTGTCTGTAAACTTAAGAAGCACCTTTACCTACTTCTGCTGCAAGGGTTAATGTTTCTCACTGCATCAGCCAAGCATGGAAACTCAGACCAAGACAATTCTAAACCACAGAACAGCCATAATCTGTTATAGCAACCTGCTCGTAATTTATGGATTTCTTTCTGGTAATATCCAGCTTGGGGTACAGACAGCTGTTGACATGCTTGGATACATCTTGATTTCCTAAAAATCAGTTAAGTCTTTCCCTGTGTTCATTGGACATTGGACCAATGCTGAGCTTCTGACTTCTCAGGCAGGTCAACAGAACCCGAGATGACTTTTGTTCTGCAGAACACTTGTTTTGGGGACTACTGCCTACCTCTTGCCCATACAGAAAATAGCAAATATGCATGAGGCACAAAGCACAGATTTGTGCTCCAGAAGAACTTTCAGGCCAGGAAGTGGCATTGATAATAAAGCCCTTGAGGATCAGTCAGCTGATTGTAATCTGTGATGTAGAGGGCTGTTGATGAATTAGGCATATGTGGAGAGTGAGCAGCTTCCACCATTTTTTGTTCCCACATAGCTGGAAGCACATGAGCAACAGATATTCTTAGCACCATGAACTCCAAGATCATACAGCTAGGAACACAGGTCTAGATCCTGTCTACAGAATGAAGGGCTTTAGTTGAAATGACAGTGGAGAAATAAATGAAAACAATGAAGAGTTGGGACATGCAGGTTAGCACCATGTTAGGAGCAAAAATGCATCATGTAAGCAGGGAAATAACTATTAGCTTTATCTTGCACATAATTTTGAGACCTGTTGTGGGAATACTGCATCAAGTTCTGGAGGAAGCCTGCCAAAGAACTGGAGATAGTATAAAATGAGCTACAGAATAATACAAGAAAAAAAAATGTATAATTAAGGTAACTGAATTCTTTATCAGTTGAAGTCTGGTGGAATTCCTTAGAAGAACACTTTGACACAGGCCCTCTGAGGAGATTTGGCTGTTTCACTTCATTACTTCCATTTCCCTATTACTACTGCTGTCAATTGATAAGTGCTAGAATGTTCTTGATGCTGCTTTATTTCAGATACTGGTGCTGGGAGGCTATGGAATTGGCTACTTTTGTACCAGCTTTCTCTCCTACAATGTATGAGAGCACTTCATTCAACAGAGAATTCATTGCCTCTGAGAACTACAGTGGATTAGATAAAATACTGATTGTCTGATGTCTGACTTCATCTTTTTGTCCTTTTTTCAGAGTGAAGAGAAGATCAAAGCTGTTCCAAGCCTCCATGGTATTCTTATGACCTTGAACCATATGGTCCAGCAGGATTACTTCCCTAAATCCCTGGCCCCAGTTCTCTCAGCTTTTGTCACAAAGTGAGTATTGTATTTGCCATGCAGTCTTCTCCATGGGAGCTAGTGAAACTGTTTGAGACTTAATAGCTACATGCAAGCTGTTCAAGTCTGTTAAAAGTCCACTAAATATCTGTTCTGAAATTAAGGATTAATAGTTTAATGGGCTTCTACTTTTATTTTGCTTAGTCCAGTATGCAAAGTCTAGAGTAAAAAAGTCTTGATCCTAAAGAAGAAATAGCGGAAAGTTGGCTTTGCAACTACCTGGCTCTGAAGCAGAGACTGCTAATGCCAGTCACAGAATAGGTGTTTTGAGCTTAAGGAAACCTGCTGGGTTTCTAGCAGCTGCTTGAGTGAACTATGAGTACACTGGATCTAACTGTGCCCTCCAAATCATCGTTCTGAGCATGAGGGTCAGCAGAGCTCTCCTGAATTGTCACGCTGTGTAACACTGAACAGCAGCAGATCAAAACACAGAGACTGAATTTGTTTCTAAATGAAACTTCCTACTGTGACAGCAACAAGGTTAGTGATTTTTTTCTCTGAGAAGTAAATTTGGAGTGTGAGTGTTGAAGAAGCTGCTTCTACTGCCTGCCTCTATTTAATGTTACTTCTAGTATAGGTATAGAATCAACGCCTGCACCCACTAGCTTCAGTTTCTTTAATATCTTAAAGCATAGTAAATGCAATAGCTGTGGAAGCCGTATCTCTCCTGGATTAAATCAGTGTGAACTTCAGCATTGATGAGAGTTGGGGGAAAAAACCAAACCACCAAATAGACCTCTCTTCAAGAGAGGAAGAATTAAATATTACTCTTCAGCAGTCAAGAGGAGAAACAGTCCAAAATTGTCACTTTAGGCAAAACCAGCAAAGGTCTGAAATCCATGTGGAGCTTGGTGGCTGTTTGGCTCAGCATGGACCACGTGTCACATAGGGTGAGAGCAGCTTTTTAACAGGTTCCAGAATGAGGCTTAAGCCTTCATGGTTTTCATGGTGTGGGCAATATGCAGATGCCTAGGATCTCTTGCTGGTGAAAGGCAGAGGCATCAAATACTCGTGGTCAGTACGAAACACGGGCGATAGGGATACAGTCAAATACTGGCAGTCGGTCTTGTCTTAGTTCTACTGGGATTGGAAGCAGGCCAGTTGTGATAGGGGAGAAGAATTTTTCCAAGCGTTGGTGTGGCTGAAGCTGTCAAAGCTGATGTGTAGCAGTGGTATGTGTCCAGCAACCAGCCACGCTAAGGTCAGTTTTGGAAAATAAAACTATGGAACTAGCTTGTTTACCCATGTGCAAATGTAGTGGAACGGTTTGTTTGCAGTCTCCTCTCTTTGGCTTGATCAGACTAAGAATTAGGCAGTTACAAGCCAATGACCATCGGCTTTACCAACTGAACTAAAATACCTCTGACTCAATCATTATAGGTTTAAGCAAGAAGTGTCAGGACTTGCCATGTGAAGTTGTCCAGACAGATCACTAGATTTCCACTGTTTCTTGCACTTCTGCCTGTGCCGGTGATCTTCCTTGTTGATCAAGTAGATATGTACAGCATAAGGATCCAACACTAGCCCTAGAGTAAAAGGGTGAAGAAAATGATGGCTTACTTCATCAGGCACTAGTTATGCAGAGACCCAGCTTGATCAAAACAAGTACCACTTAGTGTTTGTCAGCCTCAGCCCTCCAAACAGAGGATTTAAATCACTTGAAGCTGGGAATATAGAAAAGGGGACTTTTGGTTCAGTACGTTTGATCCTTCTAATTGCTTCTGTCAAGTTCCAGTTCCTAGAGTAGCCTCATAACTCAACTTGACATGTCCTTCTAAACAACTTTGCTCACAAAAGACACTTGTCCCCCTCTCCCTGTGTGGGATTCCCCAGGCTGCAGGCCTGCAAAATACCATTAAATGTTTTTAATCTGTAGGTGATGCTGTATGTGACAAAATAAGAGTAAAATTCTGGTCTTAATGAATCCATCAACAAAAATTCCATTGAATCCATAGCCAGCATTTCACTACAACTACAAGAGAAGAAAGTCTCTTTCAGAAAAAGTGTGAGATTGTTCAGAGGTCCTCTATAAATTGTACGAGAGCCAAGAGCCTCTTGCAGTAGAAGGCAGATCTGCCTGCCAGCCTTCAGTATGTAAGGGTGCTAATGCCAAGCCTGCAGAGTGTCCCCAGTGCTGTGAAATTCTTGGAGCTGAAGCTTTCTCTAATTTGCAAACCCTTCTGTTGCAAGGTGTGATATTATCATAGGGAAACCTGTCCTGTGCAGCATAATGAAGTCAACACTACATACAAAGAATATAGCTTTGTGTTTTATAAATTCATGTATTTCTTAAAGTGCTTCCCCTAAGGGAATAAGGATAACAGCTATTAGATCCTTTACAGTTGCCTGGAGAGAACAAAAGCAGTTCAAGAACCACGGAGCCCAATTAAAACAGCTTCTCGATTAACCTACACCCCTGGTCTTTCCTTGGAATTCAGTCAGAACAAAATCGCATCCTAACCTTAAATCAAACCTCTAACTGGTTAATCCAGTAATCTGCAGAGCTCATTTGGGCTTTGTTTCTGCAACAAATCTACTTCCAGTCTGTCAAACGCATGAGTCCTTCATTTGCAGCAGACTGGTATACATTTTTGTGATATTTTCTAAGTTTTTCCTTTAGGATTGCAGTTAGCTCTTGTAGCTGCCTAGGCTAGAGCTCTGCTGCCTTTTGCTGCAAGAGGCTTCTGGAGTAGTCATTCTTCTTTCTTTTGTGACAATTTGTGGTGATGTAGGTAGTGTTGCCCATTCAAAAATAATAAAATCATGGATATGGACTGTAAGCAGCATCCATCTTACTCTGCTGCTGTCAGTTCTTATTTTCTTTTTTTGGACACAAGAGGGTGCTGTGAATCCACGCGTGCTTTTCCATAGTTCAGGTGGAAACACTGAAAGAATGTGGATGGATGTCTGCTGCTTGTGACTTGCTGGAGGTGGTGGTGTTTGGGCTTTGGGGTTGTTTTTTTGGGGGGGGGGGGGGGGGATATAAGGGTTGGATTTTTTTGTTTGGGGTTTTTTTGGTTGGTTGTCTTTTTTGCTGCTCTTTGCTGCAGGATTGGATTGTGTCACTGGTCTCTTTCCACAGTCTGTAGCACAGAGTGGCAGACAGTTTAACTCCACAGCAAGAAAGAAGGAGGTTCTTAATGTTAGAGGAGGCTTGGTGTTAGGAGTGGAGGCAGTGATCAACATCAGCAGTTCAGGTTGTCTATTTCCAAAAATGGGGAGCTGCCTCGTCAAAATCAGCCTGCTCATTGCAAACAGGGCTGGGTCTTCCAAAGATGACAACTGAAATACCTCACCCAGCCACTTTGAAGATAAACTGCAAGTTGTAATTGTGTCCTGTTTGGTGTGGGGTATTGAATGGCTCTTGAGGGGATAAAAGGGGTTAGCTCTTCTCCAGGATGTGGTTCTGTTAAACCGTAACATACATGGAGCCCTATACCAAACAACCTCGGCAGCTATTACCCCTGTACTATAAATCCAGAGATTAATTTTTTGCTCCTACCTAGATACTCCCATCTTTATTTCAGTTCCCCCTTCTTTCCCAAATTGAGTAGACCTCACTGCTATTAAGGATATTTTGCTGTGTTGGAATAGGAGAAAAGTAAAATTGATGATTTCCATTCTCAGAACAGTGGAAAACATTGGATTAAAATTCTTTGGAGGAAGTTCCCTAATGGCTGGATACAGACTGTTAAAAGTTTCAGTGATTCTTAACGAATAGCTAGCCTGTGGAAACAGAAATACATGTTACTGGGGGGGGGGTTTGATGGGAAAGTTAGGGAGATTTAGCCCCACATGAACCCCTTGATGTGACTATAGTTCCTTCATGTAGTTTCAGGGAGCAGGTTATTCTGTGTGAGGTAGAGCTCGCTATTGTAATCTCTGTGCCAGGCGCTTTCAGCCGATGGTCTGCAGGTTCTGAGGGCTGTTTGTAAGGCCCCCAGAAAGGTGGCCCAGCAAAGCCAGTCAGGTGTTACTTGACCTCAGGGGGTGAGGAGGACCTCTTTTAAAGGCTTAAGACCAAAGTCACCGTTGGGTCAAAGATAGCAGGTGACTCAATGAGAAAAGATTTGAGTACGAGCAGGCTTGTCTTCTGTGGTTTGGGGCCCTAAATGGTGAATCTATATGGAAAATTCCATTTCTGGGAAGGAAAGGGGTTTCTACCCCCACCCACTTCCTGCTACCCAAACTGAGACACCGGGCTGGAGAGATCAGCAATCTGCTGCTGATATTTGTACCTGTGGAAATAAATGTTCTGATTCTTGGTTGTTGTCTTCCTGACTTGGACTCAGCAACAGGAGAGAGAATTTTTACAGCCAGCTCTGGATGGAAAGCAGTGATCTGTGCAGAGGTCAGGGAATGGTTTCAGAAGAGATGACCAAGGGGAAAAGACATAGACGTTTGGGCATGCAAGCCCAGTGCATTTCAAATAGTGTTTATTTTCTCATTCCAAGTCAGATCCAAAGCAGTTCTTAAATTTACTATTTTAAATATCTCTCCTCTTTCCACAGACCAAACCGTGCTCTTGACTCCTGTTCATTTGCTCGCCACATGCTCTTACAAACCCTCCACCAGCTGTAAGAGAAGAGATGTGCTGCTGTGCCCTTCACTCCTCATGGGACTGTTGTCAGCAGAGAACTCAGAGCTGCATGGTGGGAGAGGATCTCAGAGCCCATACAGACATGCTGTACTCTCTTTTTTTTTTTCTTTTTTCCCCTCCCCCCCTTTTTTTTTTTTGTTCCCATGTAGGAGGTGCGTCCTTCCTTCTGCTTTCATAAGCTTGGACAAATCCTGCTGAATTTTTTTTCTACTTCTCATGAAGTGACTCCCAGGTCTGCAGGGCAGGTGCTTACACTAGAATAAGTCAGTGCTGCTCTGAGCTCTGCATGAATTTAAAAAGAAGAGTTCTCTACTTCGGTCACATTGGCAAGGGTGTGTCAAGACTAACATGGGGCCCAGAACCGCTCTCATCAGGATCAACTGAATTGTGCTTTTTATTTTATTTTATTGGACTATGACTCCTGCCTGATAGCATTCAGCACTGTGCAGGAGGGAGGCTACGCTGCTGCTGCTGCTGCCCCTGCTTCTTCCAGGCCGGGGGAGTGTTTGAACCCCTTCTGCTGCAGCATCAGAGGGGCAAGGTGTGCTCCCCCTTGTTTCTTCTTTCAAGTCCATTTGTCAGTGGCAGTGTGTGGCTGATTTGTATTTTAATATACTACTCCCTTGCTGCTGTGGCTTGGAATATTTGTGTAGTGTGGCTGACCCTGGTGGCCGTTGCTTTAAGGGAGCAAACATATTTTTATTGTAAATTTTTTTTGCCATTGCCTGTGTTGTTCCCTCTTCCTGCCCTTTCCCTGTCCCTTTCCCTTCTCTTCCTAATTAAATAGGCTTGGTTTGGAAATGAATACTATCCATGAAATCCCCGTGGAATAAGTGTTCCCTTTCTCTTCCCTTTGACAAAACACTGAGACTGTGTGCACTGTTCACATGTTTGAAAGCTGAGCACATGTAAGAGCATGAAGAATTAGGACCGTGATGATCGTTCTTGGGTAGGGTTGTGCTTTTCTCTTGCACTGAAGGAGGATTGTCCATGTGCCTACCTCTACCATTCCTGAGCACAGAGGCTCACAGGCTGGTCCTGCTGGCGTTAACTCACAGGGTGCGCAGGCACCACAGGCAGAAAAAAGGGGCTTGGGGCACTGGATTGAAATAAAGCGCGTGGTACGTGCAAGACCTCCTTGCGCACTTAAATTCCTGCTTAAGTTCCTCCAGGTTGTGGGCCTGTTCAAGGCAACCACTGGTGAAACTGGGGTGACTGTGGGAAGTTTTGTCTGGCAATGATCCAGCAGGCTCAGGAAAGCAGTGCCTGCTGTCGCTCTCGCAGGGGAGGTGCTGGCCTTTGTATAAGTATGGTGTCCCCTCATTAAAAAAAGGCTGCCCTAAGGCTAAGAGCAAAATGCATTTTCCTCTGAGTTTCTGTGACTTCTGTGTCCAAATTGGGTAAAAAAAATCAACCAAAGTGAAGGTACCTGCACCTACAGAAGGAGCTTCACTCGCTGCAGGCTGAGCCCTGCATCCTTCACCATTGCAAAAGCAAATCTGTTAAGTTTTGCCATGAGTAAACCAAGACATAAAAGGATCTGTATTTTTCTCTAATTCTTGAACCTAGCGGAGCTTTCCTTGGGGCTCCCTGGCCTCTTGCTGCTCTTCAGGCCCTCCTGCCCTGAAGGAGGGTCATGGAAAAAAACGTGATGCAGAGCAGATGCGCAGAGACCAAGCCAAGGGGTTGATCTCTATGGGAGGCCACCTGCAATGAGTCCCGTGGAGCATGTCCTTTCAAAAGCAAACAGTATTTAGAAACAGGACTTTCCTGGTATTCAATGTGAAGATGAGATGCCTATAGGAAAAAGGGGGGTGTAAGGGTAGCAGTGATAGTCTCTGCAGAAGACAGATTTGCTTCTAGGTAGGACGTGGACTTGGAAGTGCCGTAAAATTGGCTTATGTCTCAGGATTAGAGAAAGAAAAATAAAAAAGAGGATGGGAATTACTAACTCTGGTTTCCATTAGAAGTTGCTCCTAGAGGATGACTGTTTCCCAGCGATGCCCTGGAGGAACGAGGGTCATTCCAGTGCTGCTTCAGCCTGTCTTGTGTAACCATCTCACCCCAAAAGCACAGCTATTGTCAGAAGTATTTTTAATTTGAACTTCATTAGTTCAGCAAGGCAGCAGTGGCGCAGAGCTCTGTCTGCATGGAGCAGTTTGGGTGCATCTGCGAGCACTGAAACCCTGTAGTGGTAGTAATAGGATCAGGCTCCTTGCAGGCAAAGGTGAAACATTTTTCTTTAATGAAAACTAAAAATACCTGGCTTGGCAGAGGTGGGTTAAATCCCCAGGGGAAGTTCAAGTGTGCTGCCTTCGTGTCCCATCAGAGAGAGCAAAGACTGGCTGCCTCCTGGCAGCCTTGGTAGAAGCCAAAGCTGGCGAGATCATTGCTGGGTAAAGGAACAAACCAAAAGCCTGGAGCGAGGCGGGGAAAAGGGCAGACGTGGCACTTGGTGCCTGATACCACATACCAACCTTCCCGTGGGCCTCCAGCAGAGCCCAGGCCACCGCCAGGGAGGTGTTGCTGCCCATGTAGCTGGCCAGGCAGGGGTGGGGGCTCCCGGCCAGGGGGGTTGGTGGGGGAGCCAGGCAGTGGGGAGCAGGGCCAGAGTTGTGGTGGGGGTGATGGCGGCTGCGGCGGGTGGTTCCACGTCATCTGGCAGATGGAGTTGCCTCTGAAGCGCAGGGTGGCCAGCAGCGGGGCAGAGGAGATGATTGTAGTTCAGGTGGAATGGAGATGAGCGTGAGAGCTGGTGCCTCTGAGCTGCTCATTGCATCAGCACGGTTGGGCAATCGCCCTGTGTCACCGGAGCGCTGGGCACCCCTGGGAGCCCGCAGGGACGGGGAGGATGCTGGCCCAAGGCAGTGGCCAGGGAGGCTTTGGCCGTCCAGCAGTGGGGTGGCTCGCAGATCCCAGCCAGCATGTCCATCGCTCCCAGGTGGCACCAGGATGGGACATACTGGTTCTGGCAGCTGAGATATTGCTGAATAGGGGAAGGGCTTGAAGGGGAGAGACATTAGTATCAAGTCTTCCAGATTTTTGTCAGGCTGCAAATCTGCTCACATTCCCTGGAAGAGCGAAATGCAGATCCGAAAAAGGGAAGTGAGTCAGGGAGGAAAATGAAGGCTTCCGTGGCCTTCTGCAAGCAAATGATGTTTCACACAGACGCTGCCGCCCCGGCCTCTTCAAAACAAGCAGAGAAGCAAAATTAGGAGCGCTCGGGGCTGTAAATGTTGCACAGCCCCGTTTGCCAGCTGCCTTTTTCCTTTTTGCTCAGGCTTAGCGCCGCCGCTGCAATTTTGGCTGGATGTCACTTTTCTGCCCTGCACCTCTGTAGCTCCTGTGCCTTAACCAGGAAAGGCAAAGCCCAGGGAACTGCAGATTCCACGCGAACTCTGAGCGGGCTATTGCTGCAACGTGCCAGGCTTTGGCTCCCCAGCGTCAGTGCTGTCAGCCTCCTGTAAGGCGGGGGGCAGGCGATGTGGGTCACTGCCCTCTCTCCAGGGGTGCTCTAGCCTTCCTCCCCCCCTCCTCCTCCTCCTGCGTTTCTGGCTCTATCCGGAGTGCGCTGCTGAGAAAGCAGCACAACGGGGCCCATTCAGCTCTTGCTTCTGCAAGGAGAGAAGACACCGGTGCAGGAGCTCAGCAGCCGCTGGACGGAGTGTGGCGAGGGAGAACTGACTTTCCTCTCTTTCTTTGCCATTTTTTGAGGTCCAGGTACCCCCAGCCGCCGGGTATGTGAATTCCCCAAGTGCGTGGGAGGGGGTGGCGGGACGATGCCTGGCACATGGTGGTGCCCAGGCACAAGATCAGGGCTGAGCTGAAGGCATCATGTTGGTGGCACTCGTGGCTGTGCAGGAAGGGGGGTGACCCCGGGGGGGGGTGGGGGCGGGGGCCAAGGCAGGACTGGTGGTGGTGGTGGCAGGAGGGCAGAGTGGGGGCAGGGGACTATGGGGGACAATGAGCCATGGTGGGCAAGGAGAGGGGCACCACGGTGGCTCCACGGGTTTGAGCCTTGTAGACCCCACTGCTGCTGCTCCCCAGAGCTTGGGGGGGGGGCGGGCAGGGCAGCGTATTTGCTATATCTGCAGCTCCGTTGCCCCCTCTGTGCTCACCCCAGCCTTGGCCTCTCTCCAGCACCCCTGCCTCAGGGGCTCACTCCTGCCCGGCCAAAACCAACCCGTCCTTCCTGCAGCTAAACAGTAGAGATCTTTTCCAAAAACTGCTATGAATAGCTGTGTCTGTCTGTCTGGCTGGCTCTAGGGTGGAGGGTAGGAGGCGCAGAGCTGGGAGGCAGCCAGGGTGGCAGAGATGGGACATTTTCAATTAAAAGAAAGGTGGCAGCTCAGACGCCAGCGTGATCACATCCCCTGGGTGGCTATACCTGCTTGCCTTACAAAAAGAACAAGCCTTGATTGTAGGAGGAATATTGATAGGTAGTCCCAAACATCCCTCAGGGCATTTAGATAATCCAGATAAAAGCTGTTTCCAAGAGGAGACCTGCTACCTGTGACCTTCATTTTTCACTCTAGATATTTCTTTTCGCCTTCTTCCACTCTCTTCCTCACTTATAACCTGTAAAATCATGGTGTGAGAGCAAGAGATGGTGAGACCTTCCCCAGTAGGTCACAGCAACTCTTCTGGCCTCACTGCCGTCTCTCCCTGGCCGCAGGTGCCCTCCGCCATGAGGCTGTCCTGGGGGCTCCTCCTGCTTATGGTGGCCCTAGCACTGGGGGGCACAGCTGCTGCCCGCTGCCCCACACCTTGTGTCTGTGACAATCTCCGATCCCATGTCCTCTGCCTCAATGGGAACCTGACGGCCATCCCCAGCACCATCCCACAGGTGGGCAGGGGGACGGGGGGACGGGGGGAACGGGGGGGGGAACGAGGCAGGGTGAGGAGGTGGGGATGGCAGCCCTGGGGTAACTCAAGAGTTTTATTTATGTGACCGATAGCTCACCAAAAAACTGGACCTTCGGGGCAACAGCTTCACGGTCATCCCAGTGGGTGCCTTCCTCGCCATTCCATACCTCACACACTTGGACCTGCAGCGCTGCAAGGTGGAGAGGCTAGAGGAAGGGGCTTTCCGGGGGCTGGGGAGGCTGGTCTACCTCAACCTGGCCTTCAACAGCATAGCCCTCCTCTACCAGGAGTCCTTGGATGGACTGTCCTCCCTCCAGCAGCTCATCCTGAAGGGGAACCGCATCGAGGAGATCCAGTTGGGTGCTTTTGGCCATCTGGGGTCCCTCACTGTCCTCGACCTGAGAGCAAACGCCTTGGTCTACCTCCCAGACATGGTGTTCCAGGGTCTTCAGGTCCTCAGGTGGCTCCGGCTGTCCCACAACGCCCTGCACGTGCTGGACAGCGAGGCCTTTGCCGCCCTGCCCACCCTGCGCAGGCTGAGCCTGGACCACAATGAGCTGCAGGCACTGCCTGGTGAGGCTCTGGCCAGGCTGGATGGGGTTTCCAGGCTGGACCTGGGCCACAACCCCATCACCTACGTGGCCGAGGAGGCCCTGGCCATGGCCTCCCTAAAGCACCTCTTCCTGGACCATGCTGCCCTCCAGGACGTGGCACCCGACGCCTTCACCCACAGCCCCCAGCTGCACACACTGGACCTCCGTGAAAACCAGCTGCAGGGGCTGCCACCCCTGGCCGGGGCTGCGGGGCTGGCAAGGGTCAGCCTGGCCGGGAACCCCCTGCTCTGCTCCTGCCTCCTGCGCCCCTTCCACGACTGGCTAGCAAGGGCACGGGTGCAGGTGGAGGGGGCCTGCGCCGCACCCCCAGCCCTCCGCGGCCAGCCCCTCGACTCCCTGAGGCCCTCTGAGTTGAGATGTGGCCGTCCCCAGCTGCTCCCCAGCCCCGCCGTGCCCTCAGAGCAGCCAAAGACAGCCAGCAGCAAGCAGTGCCCCCAGGGGTGTGCCTGCTCCCCTGATTTCCGGCATGGGTCCTGCAAGAACAGGGACCTGCGTGAGATCCCCCAGGGCTTCCCCAGGGACACCCATCTCCTCGACTTGCGCCGAAACACCTTCGGGACGGTGCCACCGGGTGCCTTCCCCAACCTGAAGGAGCTGGTGTCCCTCCACCTGCAGAGCTGCAGCATTGGGGCGCTGCACCCTGGGGCGCTGCGGGGGCTGGACAGCCTGGTCTACCTCTACCTCACCGACAACCGCCTCTCCACCTTGGCAGCCACCGCCTTCGAGGGGGCCCCGCGGCTGGCCTACCTCGACCTGGACCGCAATGCCTTCACCCGCCTGCCCGCGGGTGCCTTCCAGCTCCTGCCCAACCTCATCTCCCTCCACCTGCAGTACAACGCCATCGGGGAGCTGGCGGAGGGTGACCTGGCTGGGATGGGGGGGCTGCGCTGGCTCTACCTCGCTGGGAACGCCATTGGGCGTATCGCCCCCGCCGCCCTGGCTCCCGCCAAGATGCTGGAGAAGCTGCACCTGGAACGAAACTGCCTGGCAGAGGTGCCCACAGCAGCCCTGCGCGGCCTGCCCTCCCTGAGCGAGCTGAAGCTGTCCCGAAACCCCATCAAGCACGTGGGGGACAGTGCCTTCCTGCCGGTGGCCTCCAGCCTGCAGCACCTCTACCTGGACAACATGCGCCTGGAGCGGGTGTGTGTGATTGGGGACCCTCGAGGGGTTGGGGCGCTGCAGGGCACAGCCATAAGTCCCATCTTGTTCCAGCACCCAGGGCTGGTGGCCCCTATAGGGGCATCTGAACGGATGTCCCCCAACTCCCAAGGCTTCAGGAGATGCTCCATAGCCTGTCCAGAAGGAGAGGTTTCCAACCTCTTGCTCCAACCTGTCCCCCAGCTTCCCAAGGACAGCCTCGCTCTCTTCGGTCCTTAAAGACACCCAGTTTCAGTGGGATCCAGGCCATTCCCCCTTTCCCCAGCCCTGGCCATACTTCTCCTGCTCTTACTACGAGCTGTCCTGTGGGACTTTTCACCACCACTACCCTGAAATCCTCCATCCTCTAAAGAAAGCAGTGTAACCACCACTCTCATAAGGACCATCTGCCTTTAACAGCACCCAGGGATCGCTCTAAGACCTCCTGCGTGTCACCTTCTTTCCAGGAAGACTGAGTAGGGTCTAGTGAGTCCCAAAATGTGATCAAAACTGGTTGAGTTAATGAACAGTTCCCAAGCAGTCTGGTTGAGTTAATGAACAGTCCCCAAGCTCTTTCACAGGACCGCCAGGTTCAGGACAGGCTGTCTCAGCCCGCCCCCCAGCTGATTAGCAGTGCAGGGCAGAGATTTGCTCCCCTGCCTCCATCAGGACGCCCCCTGAGTCACCCTCGCTTCGTTGCAGATTTCTCCCGGTGCCTTTGCTGGCCTCGGTCCCAAGATCAGAAGCCTCTACCTGGAGAGCAACAAAATGAGCAACATCCCCGACATGAGCAACTTCACAGGGCTGGAGATCCTCAACCTGAGGGATGTGCCTTTCCACTGCGACTGCCAGCTCCTTCCCCTGCGCAGGTGAGTGCTGCAAGAGGGGGCACAGCCTTGGGGGACAATCGGGGGGACAGCCAGACCCTGCCACACCAGAGGCAGGAGCCCACAGTACACCCACCAAAATTTTGGGTCTTCTCCTCACAGCGGTGAGATGGAGCACGCACCTACGTGCAAGGATGGACATAGTCTGGGCTTTTCTGGTACAGGGGAAGCAGCTGCAAGCTGGGGCAAGCAGATATTCAGATATTCAAAGCTCATCCAGGTGAGGCCTTGGGCCACCTGGCCTGGCTTTGAAGTGACCCACTCACAGACAAGGAGCATCACCTCTCCCTTCGCCCTGTCCTGCTCCTTTCCCTGATCTCCTCCCACGTTCCCAGGTGGATCGACAAACTCAACCTCCGCGTAGGAGCCACCTGCGGGTCCCCTGCAGAAGCCCGGGGGGTGAAGGTGAAGCTTTCCACTACTTTCCAAACCTGCTCTGGCTGGGGCCAAGGCGAGGCTGGGGGAGCCAGTCCGGACAAGGCCACCGCTGCAAGCAAGCTCCGCAAGAAAAAGAGATCAGGAAAATCACCAAACAGAGGCTTCAAGAAGAGCAGAGCTTAGGAACAGTGTGCAGGACGCAACAGGGCCGTATCTACAGTCTGGTGAGAGCAGTTTTTCTAGGCTTGTCCCCACCGTGGCGACACGGACATTGCACGAGGTGCAAGGGTGAGAGCCTGGTGCCACCAGAGCGATGCAGATTTGCCAAAGATGCAGGGTTTGGTTTTGCAGGACACAGCAGCACATTACCCTGGAAAGAACTGGTGCAAAAAACTTCTGTAGTGTTTGCAACGTGCTTTGATAACTCGAACAAAGCCAAATACTCGCTTTTTCTTCCCAAGGCTCTCTCCAGCCGTGCGGAAAAGCTGGAATCCACAAGTTTGTTTTTGTTTTTAAGAGTGCTGTGCTTTCACAGCTTCAGAAAGAAGCCCTGAGTGGGACTGCAAACAGCACCAATGCAAGACCCTGCACTGGCTCAAGCAGAAACCATAAAAATTATCATTAGTGAAAACAGCGCCTGAATTCCCAGGAGCTCTTCAGAATTAAAACATAAGCAGATGAAAATGTTTTTATTTCCTGTAAAATTTGATCAGTGGTTCAATCGGTGGACTGGGATCCAATCATAAAAGATGTGCCCAACCTATTCCCCATGGCAGCCCAGGTTGGGACATCGTCCCACCCCCCATTTTAAAGTTAGCAGTTTGTTTAAATTGAGAAGGCTTTAAAAATAAACACTTGTAGCCTTAAACAACCATGTGGGGCACAGAACTGTTACAGCAAAAAACAGGAGGAAGAAAGCCAAAGGCATTTGGAAATTCTCTGCCTCAGTGCAAGCCCTGCTGTTTGGCAAGGCTGGGGAAAGGTGGCAGCCCAAGAGGGAGGGGAAGAGAGAAAAGCAACAGCTTTGCCCCGAAACAGGATCCTCCTGCATTAAGGCATCGATTGCAATGCGGTGACAGGCAGAGCTGCCAGGACAGGCGAGCAGGCACAGACAGGTGTGCAGGGAAGCCTCACTATGTGCCTTCAATAAAAATCCTCCCCCCTGTCCCCCCGCCCCCGCCATTGTGGGATGGGCCGAGGCGGCGCAGCTCTCGCGCCTGGTTTGACACAGACCCTCAACACTTTTTCCATTTGTGTCTCATTGCTCCCCCCCTTCCCTCTCCAGTTAAAGGCTCTGTTTGCCTTTTTAGAAGGCAAAAGAGGAAGACTGTGTTAATTACTCCCAGTCTCTTCCCCGTGTTTTCTAGACTGTAAGCCTGCCAACTTTTTTTTTTTTTTTTTGTCATGAACTACTGCGCAAAGCAGGAGCTATTTTGGCATCACAAACTCTCACCTGGAGACTTGCGGGGAGCACGGCCAAGCCAGCCATTTTGTGGCCAAGGCAGTGCCCTGGGCAGCCACCATTTCCCTGTAGGCTTTGACAAGGCACTTGCCCTAGAGCCGGCTGGGCCCCGCGGTGGCACCAACAGGCAGTTCGTTCACAGGAAGCTGCTACGGGAGATTTAAAACTGGTTTTCATCCCTGTTGCCACACTGACCTTTCTGATTTCTGTCCTGAACTTTGATGGCCAGTCTGGGGAGAGAGAGAAACATTACCATTTTACCCTAAAACGGGAAATGGCATTCTCTGCCTTAAGTTATCTATTGCATTCTTATGATAACACAAAATGCTGTTTACCCCCTCACAGCCCTTTTCTCCTTCCCATCTTGGCTAACCCCAGAAAACAATACACAAGCCTTTGGTCTCTTCCTCAAGTTTAATTCACAGGGCTTTAGGGTACAGATTGTAGATCAAAATTTACAGTAGGATTGCTAAAAAATTAAAAATTCAAACTGTATACCGTGTCCTCTGCAGTTCGGCTCCAAAAGCAAGAATTGACGACACTCAAAAAGGTCTCTTGCTCCCATAAGAGGCATCATCATCCATCCCTTTTGCGGTTTGCTTTTTTTTTTTTTCCCCACCTCTTTCCACTCTTCCTGTCCTGACTTTCTTGCGGGTTGCAGGGCCTAAACCAGGGAGCACAGCACCAACGTCCTACGAGGGCTGGTGATTTCCTGACACGCGTGACCTGCACACATCATCTCAGATTGCAGCTCGCCAGCTCCAGCCACGGCTGAGAACCCAAACCACCCCTTCGTGCTCTGGCAGCCTCCTTCCCCACTGGGAGCTCCTGCTTGGAAAGGCACCTTCAAAGCCAGGCACGCACAACCCCAGCAGGCATCCTGGTCGTGCTCCTCAGCACACCTGCGGCCTTTGTGGAGTCTCTTTCCCATGGCTTAAAATTACAAGTCTGGGGAAAATTTTCTTGCACACCAGGAAAGCAGAGTCGTGATGTTGCAGGGTGGTCTGCCTCAAAAAGGGAAGGCCCTTTTGGTCTTCCACTTCCCTTTGCCAGGACTTTCCCCACAGAGTCACAAGGTGAAGCGCAGGCTGCTGTGGGCAGCTGGGGGACACTCCAGGATCAGTCTGCGACCTCCTGCTTTATGCTGCTGATGGGAACAGGAAGCTCTGTGGCTCCAAATTCTGCTATTGAGGGGTCGATGGTTTCTTCTTTCACCCGCACAGCAATGACTAGTGAGAGACAGAAAGAGAGAGAGAGAAAAATAAATAAGTAAAATCAACCCACGCTGCCTCACTCTACCTGCAGCACCCTAGAACCATCTGTTCATGCGGATGCTCGGAATGGCCCAGGTTTCCAGCCCACTTCTTGAGGGTCCCTTACCACAGGCAGCCCTGTCTTGCCGGCACAAATCTGTCCATGGTCAGAGCAGCAATCACGACGGGACTAAACCCCGGCAGCACTCAGCTGCCTGCTCCCAAGAACAACTCCTAGGGCTGAGGGAGGGAAAAGCCAGTGTGGTCTATTCTCCACCTGCTTGGATCCACACAGGGCAAATTAAAGATCTATAAGCAATGGAGACCTTCATGAGGCTCCATTCCCATGAAACCACTTCATCCACCCTTTTTCCCCAACATCCACTAGGGCTGGCAGGCAACCCAGCTGCTCTTCTGA
This sequence comes from Balearica regulorum gibbericeps, assembly GCF_011004875.1. Classification (NCBI taxonomy): domain Eukaryota; kingdom Metazoa; phylum Chordata; class Aves; order Gruiformes; family Gruidae; genus Balearica; species Balearica regulorum. Next base: position 56,021,546 of record NC_046184.1, read on the forward strand.
TCACCAAATCTCTTGGTGCTCAGCACAACAGGCTGCGTTCACATGCTGTGACTGCCCTTATGGGGCCTGGGATGTGGCGGCACACTTTTGACGTGTCTGTCTTGACTCTCCTCCCTAAATGACCTCATACAACCAGACTGCTCGGTAGGGTAGCAGGCCATCAGCAGTATCAACATACCCAGCTATACTGGTGTCACCAAACCTCCTTAGGAGGCAAAACTTCCCAGGGAAAGCCGGCAAAGGCTTTCTTCCACTCTGTCTCTGGCGGAGTGGGGAAGGACATTTGTCACGTACTGCCTTTCCCTGCCTTAATGGCCATGAGGCAGCAGAAGCCTCTGGAGGGCTGGTGACATGCAGGGCCTGTGGCTGCTGGGCAGAGTAACTCACTCACTTTCTTCAGGTGCTGGCTCCGGCAAAGCCTTGCTGGCAGCTTTTGCTTCTCGTTTTGTCTTCGGGGTGGAAGGCTTCTTGAGAGTCTGCTTGATGTTGCGGGTTTTGGCAGGTAACTTTTTTCCTTAACAAAGAAATAACAGAGCATGGGGAAAAGTGTGTTTCTTCTCCCCTGGAAAATCAGCAACCCTGCTCCACTGAGAAACCACAGGTCAGGGACCAGCACAACTGACCAGCAAGCTATGCGGTCATTAGCTGCCAACTCGTTACTCGACAGAAATGGCCTACTGGAGAAAAACTCTATAGTCATCATCTCAAAATACGCTCCTCTGCGGTCTCCTTCATTAAAGGCAAGGCACTTCAGCATGTGCTTAACTTCTGAGGAGCGAGTCCTGTTGGAATCAGTCTGGAGTCAGCTTTGCTTACCTGGGTCTAGTCCTAGGCAATGGGCCTGTTGGCTCCAAGGCAATGGACACTGTAGCATTAACGTTTTCATGTTTAGCTGACATTTTAATTTAGGTTGAACATCTTTATATTCTTTAGATGTCTCTTCCTCTCCCCCCCCCCCCAGGAAAGAATTTCTTGCCTGTCTACACATGATTTGCCACAGTTATTGCAACAACGACAACAACGACAAGATGAAAGAGTAAACAGTCCAGCCCCACTACTGGTCTCTTCAGCCATCTTAAGGCCTTCTTTCCCGCAGCACAAAGCGGGCAGGGTTGCTCTCCAGCTACCCTCCCGCTGCAGCAAACCATCTCCCTCCGACCACGGACACAGTGAGGAAAGCAGCACAACCTCACACCTGGAAGCAAGCGCCATCTATACCTCGGCCAACAGAAAACAGACTGCAAAACAGATCCTTCCCACACACACAGCTCTCTGCTCTTTTAGGTACCAGGGCAGTTAAGAAGGATGAAGCTGTGCTGTCAAACCCACAGCTGACTGAGGGCATCCACAGCAAGACAAAGGCCTCTCTCTCTCCTGCTCTCACGGGACATGGACAGGGTTCCTCTAACTGGGCCCAGCCTGCGAGCGAGCAGGAGGGCACTAATCAAACATCACTCACTCTTCTTTCCATAGGGTTTCTTCTTCTTCTTGGGCACCTCCTTGGCCTTCACTGGAGTTGTGGGCTCTGTCATGGAGACGAGAGGGAAACGAAAGCCAAGTCCCATAACCAGTAGGTAACTGGGATGAAGTGACATAAGCGAGAAACAAGATATACCCGTCCCCCCGAGCCAACACCCTCTTCCCGAGACAACCAGCTGAGGGGAAAGCAAGGCTCTAGTGCAGTTGCTGTCTGTGCTTCCAGGCTGGGGCAGCATAGGGGAGAGAGGCCCAGTAGAGATTTGGCAGGGGAGTAAAGAAACAAGATTTGCAGCTTGGGACAAGAAGGAAAACATCTGCAAAGGTGAGGCAGTGGCCTCCCTGTGACAAGGGAAGGAATAAACTCTTGAGAGGGATGCTCTTACCTTTTACAGAGTCAGAGAATTGATGAGAAAAGGGAGCAGGGGCCAAGCTCCCCCTGCTACCTGGCTGAGGTTGTAGGTACACTTAATAAAAAGGGAGCTGTGCAGTGACAGGATCACCTGGAACTCTACGCGACTTCATTAGGAGCAATTCTGTTGGTGTGCATTTGGGGGAACAGAGGGAAGACAGAGCCAACCTCAGATCTCAGGCTGTTTTCTCCCCAAAACAGACTCCTCCCTCTGCCAGCTGCTAGAATGTGTGGCAGCAGAGGAAGACTTATAGTAGCCAGTGCAAATCAAGGAGGCAATTTTCTCCTCCCTACAAGGCCCAAAAAGGAGGAGACACTCACAGAGCAGGAGGAAGGAAACCTTTGCCTCTAGCATTAGAAACCACAGACAAACCTTCACTCACCTGGAACAACAGGTGGTTGAAGCTGGTAGCCTGTCAGCTCACACCACCCTACAGGATAAATGTCTGGAGACTCGCAGTCCACCCACTGGTCATACTCGTTGTCCCAGCCATCAAAATGGATGCTAAGGAGACGGTGGACTACACGCTTCACCGTGGCCACGCAGATGAGCCGGGGCTCCATCAGGTCCACTGCTTCCACCTTCATGCCTGCCTTGAAGCCGTGGTTTGGGCAGTCCTGGGTGCAGAAAAAATGAAAAAAGAAAACCCAAGGCCATTGCACCCAGTCCAAACCCACATCTGGCCACCAGCAGCCTAGAACAGCTACAGGCTTGCCTCCAGCTTGAAGCAACCAGACAGAGAACAGCCCACAGTTGCGCAACAGAACCAGCCAGTCACATAACAGAAGGGGCACGCACACATAGATCCAAGGCCAGCTGTGTCCTTAGGGAATCTAAGCCCAGCCTTGAGAAACAAGATCCTGACCAAAGGAGAGCAGCAGGCAGCAGTTAAGGGACACCCAGTCAAACCCATTAACCTGAGATAGTCCTGTGAAATCAGAAAGATCGGCACAGGCCCAGGTACTGCAGCAGTTTTGCTGATGCAAAGCAGACGCCCTCCACCCAAGTGCCAGCCACACGTCCACAGGCCATAAGCGGTGCAGAACCCACCAGGAGCCTGGAGCTCCAGGAAACACTAGAGAATGACAGGTCACACTCAAAGGGACCAAGACATCATTATGTCCACAAAGGCATGACACTGCTGGTCCCGACCAGCCAAACGGGGGCTTTACTCAGAGAGCACACACTTCCGTGCCTTGGGCTTTCCTTAGAAGTGCTGACTGGCAGCAAAGAGCAGCCAGGTAGAGACATTAGATATTGTCTATCCTGACTTCAGGAAGGCTTTTGACACTGTCTCCCGTAAGATCTTCATAAAGAAGCTGACAGAAATATGGACTGGGTGAGGCGACAGTGAGGGGGACTGAAAACTGGCTGAGTGGCTGGGCCCAGAAGGCGGTGATCAGTCTAGTTGGAGGGCAGTAATTAGCAGTGTACCCCAGGGGTCATACTGGGTCCAATCCTGTTTAACGTCTTCATTAATTATCTGGATGACACAACAGAGCGTCATATCAAACTCAGCAAGTTTGCTGGATACAAAACTGGAAGGAGAGACTCATATACCAGAGGGTTGTGCTGCCATCCAGAAGGACCCCGACAAGCTGAAAAAATGGTCTGACAGGAACCTCATGCAGTACAACAAAAGGAAACGTAAAGCCCTGCACCCAGGGAGGCACAACCCCAGATACCAGCACGTGCTGGGGGTCGAGTGGCTGGAAAGCAGCTCAGCAGAAAAGGGCCTGGGGATCCTGGAGGACACCAAGTTGAACATGAGCCAGCAATGTGCCCTTGGGACAAAGAAGGCTAATGGTATCCCCGGCTGCATTAGGAGGAATGTTCCCAGCAGATCAGGGGAGGTGATTGATCCTTCCGCTCTCTGCAGTGCTGGTGGGGCCACACCTGGAGTACTGTGTCTAGGTCTGGGCTCCCCAGTACAAGAGACAGGGACATACTAAAGAGAGTTCAGCAAACGGCAACAAAGATGATGAGAGGACTAGAGCATCTTTTATATGAGGAGGGGCTGAGAGAGCTGGGACTGAGGGGGATCTTATCAATGTATGTGAATATCTGAACGGAGGGTACAAAGATGGAGTGAGGCTCTTCTCAGAGGTGCCCAGGGACAGGACCAGAGGCAGTGGGCACAAACTGAAACACAGGAGGTTCCCTCTGAAGATCAGAAAGCACTTTATCACTGTGAGGGTGACTGAGCACTGGCACAGAGTGCACAGAGAGGTTGTAGAGTCTCCATCCATGGAGACACTTAAAAGCCAACTAGACATGGTCCTGGGCAACAGCCTCTAAGTGACCCTGCTTAAGCAGGGATGTTGGACAAGATGATCTCCAGAGTTCCCTTCCAGCTAACCACTTTGTGACAGCCAGAGCTCTTGTGCTCCTCCTTGCTGACTGCAAGCACTCCTACACATCTCTTCTTCCTGGCAGCACTCACTGTGTTGAAGAGCCGTGCTGGAACAGGTCTTGATTTAGTCTTTTCCAGGTAACTTTCCCAGTTGAAGGTCTGTGCATCTTGCCCTGCAGCAGGAAGAAATGGTCAGCGGGAAAAAGGCAGTCACTGCACAGACCAGCTGGAAGAAAAGGCAGAATAGGCAGGAAGGAAGTATAGCAACTGACTGCAAAGCAGTTTCATTAACCAGCATGCACAGCCTGATCTGGGATGTAAATCTAGTGCACAGATTCCATGGCAGTCCAGCACTCCCCTCCAGCGGGCAAATACGGAAAAGTGCAAGCTGCAACTCTGAACCCTTGTGTCAGTCACATATCCAGACCACAGAGAGGGGCAAGGAGAACCAGCAGGCAGGAAGAAGCATGTTCAAAACATACCACTTTTTTTTTTTTTTTTTTTAAGACCAATCTTCCACCAGCAGGAACATCAAAGGAAGACAGAATAGCAATGCACAAAAATGCTGCAACACAGAAATTCAGAGCAGGCCTTTTTGGGTATGGCCAGATGAGGCAGTGAAAACACTCCTAGGGTGATTGCCTCTCAGAATTTTGCAGAAATACTGGTCTCAGATTTATTCATACAAGAACAGAGGTGACTCCTCCCACTTTTAAGTAATGACACATGCAGCAATGGCTCTACTTATCCCTTCTCACCCCCCTTGTCCTTTAAACCTTTGATTCTGTTCAGTTTGGGGATCGTACACCTCTCACACTGATCTGCCAGGACCATGCCATTAATGCCCTCTGGAGATGTTACTTCCATAGAAGTACTGAGACTTGGTATATGGGCAGAGCTCAAATGGACTGGCTTTCTGAACCAGCCCTATCTCCCTGAGAAACAGGCAGATTGGGACGTTGAGGTTTTGATTCACCTGAACGTGACACCTCTCAGAAAAGCACAGCCCAGCAGATTCTGCATGCAGGTTTGTATCACAGGGCAGAGCCCAAGTCTCACCTTTTGGAGGGGTCAGATCGATGCTGTTCTTCTGACAGAAGTTGACAGGGAAGATGGCGTGTGAGGAGGCGTGATAGCAGAACCAGTCAGAGCCATCAGCAGACGTGGCTCCATCAATGCTGATCATAAGATACCCGTCCAAGAGGACCTGAGGTGTGAGTGAAGGGTGTGAGTGTAGAGCTTTGCTCACTTTAAAGCCTTTCCTCTCAGAGGATCCTCCCAAGAGTCCCCACAGATGAATCACAATTGCCACTAGACAGTAAAATGCAATTTCATATGTTCCAGGGCATGCAGTAGCTTCTCCTGGTGTGTTAGTCAACACAAGCTAATCACTAAAGCAGCTATTTCTGCAGGACTGGGACCAACACCAATAGCCTTGTGAAAAGGACTCAGCCATAAACGGTCAGGAGCTCTGTTCTCCCTCAGAAACAGAGTTTATTGGCAGCCCAGAGACCCTCTACACCACCCAGGTCATGAATTTGTTACTGGGCAGAAAGGAAGGGCACAACCTTCAGACTTGCCACTTCCTACAGCAACAAAACTTGTCCCATCCTGTCACTCACTGGTAATTGGTGCCTACCAAATGCGACAGGCACATCTGCCCCAACCTCTTCACATTTCCAAGCAATGGCTGAAGGGAACATTTTACAGACCCAAAGAGCTTTCCTAGCATCCCCCTGCCAAACCCCAAGTGTCAAAGACCTCTGTTTGGGTTCAATGAGGGCAAACAGCTTCTTGAGGGAGCAGGAAAAGCCCAAGTCGATGCTAGGCTTTAGGACATGCAACACACCTCACTGAGGAAACCTGGCCAAGTAATTTACTTCCCAATGCTAGCACAGGAGTAGAGCTCACTACCACCTCATTAAGAGAGACTGCAGAAGACACATCCGTCCTCAGCTTCCTATGCCCATACAGATACACCCCATTCCTCACACAGAGGTCACCCCACAACTCTTCCCCTCTCCTGTCTGTCCTCAAGGCAGCATACACATGCTCCTCTTTATGCACTCCAAGCTGGAGAACAAGTCTTCCCTACTGCATGCCCAAGAGTGAAGGAAGGGTGGCTGCCAGCCACACACACTGGACAGTTAGCTTGCAGATCACGCATGCTCATCTTCATGCTGTCCACTTAGGTACACATGGACAACTGCTGGTCTCACAGCTTCTCAGACCTCTGAGGTAATGCCCCAATTTCCTCCACTCACCAGCTGCCTACCTCTCTTGACAGCCCTCTCCTCTCCCTCATGCAAAATCCTACCCTTATTCGTTTGCAAAGACCTGAGGAGAGGCTGGGTTATCTCAGGTAAACACAGTAGACCCCCTTCTGTGTACTGAACTTACCTTGCAAACAGTTGCCACACAAATGTTGCCCAGATTCAGGGGGTCAATGGCCTCCAGTTTCATGCCTTCCTCAAACCATCCACCTTCAGCATAGACAGCTCGTACCTAAGGGAGACTCTGGTATACCATGTGCTGTCAGGGGTATGGGACAGTCCCACCCCGACACCAACCACACCAAATGCAAACAGGATTAGAGCTTCTTTGGCTCAACCCAATTTGGGAGAGGAAAGAAGAAAAATTACAAGAAATACAAAGAGGCACCCAGACCAATGCTGTGTTTCTGCCAGCAACCTCCTGACAAGGCTCTAGTCACTCAGAAAGCCAGGCCCAGCACTCAGCCACTGGTCCACAGCAAAGCAAGCCTCCTTCTCATCTCAGTCCTTACCAGTATGATCCAGCTCCTTGTCAGAACTGGTCTCTCCCATACAATTGTCTTCCCTCTCCAACTCAAAGCTCCAAGCAATTGCTCACCCCCCTTCAAACGAGTACCTCAATCTGTCATTGTCTTTTAATTCTTCCGCCTTTCTATTTTGACCTGCCTCTGCCCAGCCACAGCCTTGACACCCCAAACACCTTACTGCCCTACAGCTGTAAGAGAGACAAATGAGCCATCCTCAACAACCCACACAGCAGCATAAATACCCAAGGAAGGAAGTGGTATCATTGCTTCCTTTGCTGTGGCCAACACAGAAAGGCAGATTTGTCCTACCTTCTTAAACAGATAGGGGACAGCGTCACAGTAAATCTTCCGGAAGGTGGGATGGTTTGCCATGTCACTGCGTTTTTCTTCTGTGAGAAATGAAAGAAACAAAGAGAAGTAAGAAATCTGCAGCAACTGCAGTAAGAAAACACACTGGCTATTAATTCCCCGGTGAGAGCTCAGATACTATGAAAGACCTAGATAAGAGACCACGAGAAGACTAATAAAAAGAACACATTAGTCCCTCTACATGGGACATGTTAGTTCTCCTAACATGGGCTGTGATGCAGGGCTTGCTCAAAAGCAGATGGCTGAGCTTCCTGAGCACTAGTGATGACACCTCTGCATGCAGCTGTAATCACCAGGGAGAGGCAGCAAGGGAGACACAACCAAAAGGATCAGCAGGGCTTGAGTAGTGTTTTTTTTTTTTTCCTGCCGGTCTAAGCTGATCAAGAATGCCTCTCTAAAGTCCAAAAAAACCCTGTAACGTGACAGCATCCAGTCTTACAGAAGCCAGCATGAATTTCCTCAAAAAGACTAGACACACCGGTGATGTTGCTGACTGCATTGTCACGCTACGGGGGTAAACTACCTGCTTCAGGTAAGAAACCCTCCAGTCCCCCTGTCCTGACCTGTGGCAGAAGATCACTGGGCTTTTATCTATCCAGGGGGAAAAGCAGCAGACACACAACTGTGTAGACCTTATCTGTCAGGTCCTGAGGCAACTGCCTGGCTCCCAGCACGTCAAGACTGGCGTCAACAGCAGGGTCCAGGCAGTTCATAGCAAATCAGAAGATCCTTGCGGTGGCCTGATCCCTACCTGTCTTCTTCATGCTGTGGCCCACTCTCCGTGACCAGCCCACAGGATGGATGAGGGGACTCCACATGTGGCACCAGAAGTCATCATCGCTGTCGCCATCCTCATAGAGGAGTCTCAGTCTGCCCCCAATCACTGTGTCCACCACTGCCATGCGTGTCTGGGACACATGGTTCTTATCCACCACCTCCACTCGCATGCCCTGCCGGAATGGGTACTTCATGCTCTCCGCCATCTGGCAACAACCAACAGAGGAGGTGAGATCAATTGCACTTGGTGTTTTCCTTCCCCAAACACTTCAGAGAACAGCTTTCCCCACACACACACATGCTGGCCAACCCCCTGCACTGCCCAAAGCTGACTGGGAGACATCTCCGGGAAGGGATGCACGGGAGAAGGTTCATCACGGGGACAGAGAGTTGCCAGCCCCACACACGACAGCATGGTTGGACACACACCCCCTAAGTCTCCCCTGTCCTGTGGCCCCACAATAGTTACCCCCACCCTTGCCCAGCCAGCACCTTGTGTGAACATTCTGACTGTGAGAAACAGATGTCACTTCTGTTCACCAGGAACTGAGTGGGGAATTGTGTGCCTTTTTCAGTCACAAGAGAGACCATAAGCATTTCAAAGACAGAAGCAGTTAGAGGTGTAGCTTCCCAAAGGGCAGTATAATTTTCAGTTGACTTTAAAAGAGGTCAGGCCCTTATTTTCACCTTTTTTACTCTGATCAGAGGTTGAGCAACGTGATGATCTATCTGCCAACTCCACGTCCAGCTCCAGAGTTACTCTGCAGACTGACCCAAAGGCACATGAAAAGAGCCAATGCCTGCCTTCTAACTGTTTTTTTGAGACCTTCAGTTTGCTGATACAGCTTAGCCCTACTCATCCACAAATACCCAAAGGTGTTTATACAACACCTGACATTTTGGCACTGCAGATCCCAGAATGCTGTGCAGTAACTAGGAACCACTGCTCAAAACAGACTCAAGACACTCAAACCAGCCTACACTTGAATCCAGAAGAACTTTTAAGGGAAGGTCTTCACCTTCCACCTCCTGTTCATTACGTGGGAGTAGAGATGCTAGGGGAAGAAAGATACTGACAACATCTGTCTCCCTCTACCAACTCCCTCCATGGCATGAGCTCTCAGCTACAAGCTGTGGCCCAGGAACAAGTAGCTAAGAACATCCTCTCAACTTTCTGAGAAGCAACAAGGGAAACACCAACTACGTCAAGGTCTCCAGCTCAGCATCACCGATTACCTCACACACAGGAAAACCCATTATCTCCCTTCTTGCCTGCTGCCTCTGAGACAGTCTTCCTTATCTGTGGTTTACAAAGTTGCCAGCCACAAAAGAGCCTCTTCTCCCCAACAAGGTCTATCCTCAGTGCAGGCTACGTGAAACAACCACAAGAGCTGTAAAGCCGCTGTGCTTCCACGCACTTCGAAGGAGCCTGCGTCCCTCTCACTCCCCACAGGCTGCTGTGCTGCCAATGCTGAAGGCAAAGGTTTTTGACTCTCAGAGCCATTCCCCAGCGCTGAAACAGGGCAAGGAAAGGCCAGGCCTCTCCCTTCAGCAAAAAAGCAAACTCATCCTCAGTATTTTCCAGCAAAGGTTGACATGACAACAGCTTTTAAAGCCCATCTGTGACCCAAAGGGGAAATGGTTGTGCTGACCACAGGGGGTGTGCCATTACCTACAGGATCGTGACAGGTGTCTCACTGCCCCTGTCCTGCCTGGGTTTAAAGGGGACACACAGAGGAGTCGCACAGATCAGAACCAGAAGAGATGTGTTGCACACGCATCTCTCAGCTTTGGCTTCATTTCCACACATAAAATGACAGCCTCCCACATTTACCTTGATGTGGAAATCCACTGGGATGGTCCTGGCTCCCACCAGTTTTTTCATGAGGTAACTTCTCCAGTCAGTGTACTTGGCATGGATAGCTACATATGCACAGGGAAAAAGCACATCTTTATGACTGAAGGAATTCCAGCACCACACTAACACCTTTCTTCCTCTCTGAGAGTCCATCTACATTAAAGGACCTTCTTCACATTAAGATCTTGTACCTGCTCTCAGGCAGACCCTGTTCTGCAAGCTCACTCTCACAACTGCCTGCAAGCGATCACCATTACAGAACAGACTGGTCCAAGCAGACACCCAACTCAACTGATCTAGATGCAGAAGTGGTATTAGAGCAAAAACCAAGCAGATCATGTGAGCCATACCAAGCAGATCTGAGCTTGCCAGAATTCTGCTAAACTGGCATCCCTCTCTGAACTGCAAGCGTAGCAGGGGCTGGATCCAGTGCACTTCCCAGAAACAGCATCCAGGGTGCAGGACAAAAAAATTCTCCCAAAGGTTAAGTGTAGCTACCATGTGGGTCAGAATGAGGAATGGCCACCTGCATTAGCCTCTCTCCATAGGTCTGATACCAGCTCTGCATCCAGCACCCCCAGGCCAACCACAGGGAGATGCAGAGGGAGCAGTCCAAGCAGTCTCCAGCTTCCCAAAGAACTAAATGTTCCTTGTAACTCAGAGCACAAACGGAGCTGTGGTCCCACATACAGTGGGAGCATGTGTCCCACTACACTAGGCATAAACCAAAGCTCCTCCATGCCCAGGAACATGCTGACCCCTCTTGCCCCACACTCACTTTGTGGTGGTACCAGGATTTTACTGTTGATGGCACACCAGCCAATGGGGTGAATATCCACTGTGCCCAAATTGCACCAGAAGTCATGGCTGGCATCGTTCTCGAAGCCCTCATATCGCAGAAGGGCCCTGTACCCTGCCAGGACAGAGCAGACAACCAGAAAAAAGGCATTAGAGGCCAAGAACTTCCCCTCTCCTCGTGGGGCACCATAGGCTTATTCCCTACAGCATGACCTTTGGAGGTCTGCATAGGTTATCAGAGCTTCTCCAACCATTCTGGAGGCAGAACCGCAGTCGCAAAGAGCCCAGCAGCAACCAGAACAGGACCCAGATGCTGATTTCCTCCCACCCCCACACCGTGGTATTTCCTGTTCCAAAACATCTCAGCAATTGCAGAGCAGTTAAGAGCTGATGTTTTGCTTGACCAGCTACACTGAGCTCTCCCAAGCTTCCCTCAGAGGTTAGCCATCCCCAGCTGTCAGGAATTACATTGGAGACATACCTACGGTCTGGATGACGGACGCAATCCAGTACACACGGCTGGGGAGCACGGCATCACTGTTCAGCACTTCCACTTTCATACCTTTCACCACATCATCCCACTGATCGAAGAGTGGCACCTGAAGAATTGAGACAGCCATGTTGGGAGAGGGATATTGACAGAGCAGGACTCAGGCCCTCGTTCTAGCTTTCAGAGATATGTATCTACCAACAGCTTGAGATACAACCAAACTGTCCCGGCCTCTCACTGGGGCGTTCACAGAGGATCCCAAAAAGCAGAAGATCGCATAGCAACACTTAAATATTTCACTGCCAGCTGTCCTATTATCCCAAACTAGCTGCTGCCATTACTCTATGGTATCAAAATCCCTAACCATCAAACTGCTGTGTCTTCCTGACCCATCCTCAATAAAAACAGAAACTTGTTAGTGTTATCACAGATCCCAACTCAAAAGGAACATAAAGAGTCTTAATACACAGAAAGGCTGGAACTGCCATTCTTCCATGGATCTGCCTTGGTTACTTGGCCACTTGGCCCACAAGGATTGCAAATCAGTATGATAGGAAACAGACATGCTGGAGAGGCAGCTACTGCCAGGCCCACATAAGCTGAGTTCCTCCCTGAACATCACCCTGGGCTGTGTTCACCCACATAAATTGCAAAGGCAACCAGGAGCTTTCTGCTATCCCCCCAACCCAGAACTAATTCTGTCCCCAGCCAGCATTGGGCCATCACCACCGGCAGTGCTTCTACCAAGTCCCCCTCTGCTTCCTCCCCCAAAACTCCTGGTACCTCTGTGGAACTCCCATTCTTAGCTGTGAGAAGCCCCAACTTCTTTTCTTGCATCAGTTGAGGCTTAAGAACCAGCTCCCCAGGTCTCTCCCCACCGCTTGTCCCAGGAGTACAGAGGAGCCCCATGCATACGGCATGTCCCATGCGCACTGCGAGGCACAGCAAAGATGAACTCACGTGTTTGAAGCAGCTGACAGGAGCTGCCTTGAAGCCGTGCTCCTGCAGGTACTTTCCCCAGTCAAAGCCCAGGACGAGTGCTATAAACAGACATGAGAGCAGAAAATCAGGTGAGGTTACAAAAAAGGCACAGAGCGCTCAGTTACCTTTGACCTGCAGCTTGCAGCCACACTGTGGCCTGCTCTGGGACAGAGCCCTCTGCCCCAGGACACAGCGACTCTGCATTCCAGTGCATTTTCCCTGGTGGGGAACTAGATCCTACGAATGCACGGGGACCAGCCCCCGCAAGAGGCACAATATATTATTAATCAATCCTTGCTGCTACTTGCTTTTGGGAAAGGGGGGGCAGGAGGGGCAAGAAAAGGGTTCAAATCCAGCCCAGGGCTCAAGCACTCTGGGGAGAGTAGAGATTGAATCCTGTCAGCGCTAAGCCACTTAACAGCTTTGCCTCTCAGCAGCAACACTGTAGGACCATACCAGCAGCGCTTGCTTCCTCAGAGGGTGCTGGGAAAATCAGAGTGAAGCACTGAGATATTAATCCCACAGTCACTCCTGATCCAAGGCTACAGCTCCGCTCCAGCAGCGGTCTGCTCAGGGATCAATTCCTGCTGCCACCCCCTGAGGCTCACTCTTGCCCTAAGACAGCAGCTTGCCACTCCTTCGGCAGCAGCAACTGGCTGTTCCTCAAGTTGATCAGTGAATGACTCTGCTTAACTATAACTCCCCACAGGCAGTGAGGCAGCGAACGGCTGAGAGCAGAGCAGCTTTAAGTGAGCTTTGTAACTACATCGTGAGACTGTGACTAGAGAGCTTATACTTCAGTCCAAGGTGCGAGTATGAGGCTGCAATAGCGGATGGGCAGGAACCCACCAGGGCTCCGTTAGCACTGGCAGAGAGAGTGAAAGAGATGTGCCCTGTGTCCTGCCAGCCTGTGTCAGAGTAACCCACAGTACTTCAGTAAAAGGCAATGTACCAGAGGTGAAGAAGAGGACTAGAGAGCTTACAGCCCTCCAGGTGTTCCCCTTTCTGTGGCTCCAGCACCTGCACCTCCACACACCTCAGCTACACTCACCATCCTGGCCTGTCAGTGTCCCATCTGCCAGCTGCCCTGTGCCCTGAGAATGGAGAAAGGCCCCGATCTTGGCTGACCAGGCTGCCTTGTGCAGAACTTTAGCTTTCTTCGTTGGCGGTTTCCCCTACAAAAGAAGCAACATTGGGAACATCAGGGGCACAGGAGAGGAGAGGAAACCAGGCCCTGCAACTGGCCAGCAGTGCATGCATCTCTTCCTTGGGGTGATTTTCAGGTTTCAGCATTTTCACTAATGCTCACAGGAATAAGAAGAAACAGCAGGTGAAATATAACTGTGCTCTTCCCCAGCTTCTAGGAAGAAGCAGGCATGCTTTTTCTGGGGACTTCAGGCAGGAAGAACAAGCCACTGGTCATGGCAGTCTAATCTTTAACTAGAGAACAACCACCCACCCCTGCATACAGGCACATTCTACTCCATCCTTAGTAAAGAAGGAAGGGTTTTGACTTACCTGCAGTCTAGCCAGGATGCTGGCCTTTTTGGAGTTTGAGGAGTAGCTTCTGGAGCAGGAGACACTGCAGAAACGTTTGGTCTTGGAAAAGAAAGCCTCCCTGGTACCCACAATCCCACACATTTCACACACAGCTGAGAAGGAAGGCACAAAAACATGAGCAGTTGTCAGGGTCAATACACTACAAGGACAAAGCCGAGCCCAGGTAGCCCTCATTACACATAGCAGCACCCTCATGTAGCCCAGAAAATGCAGTCACAATCCATGGCTGCTCCTGAAGCCTCCTCAAGATGCAGTCATGCACCCTTTGGCTTCCCCCAGCCCTTGTTCTTCTCCTCATGCATGTGCTTTAGGTAGAACTGGCAGGCAGTGCAGTACCTGGCTCGGAGCCGCTGTCCTCTGTGAGCCGGCCTGTGGACAGCTGGTGCACAGGAGAGGTCGGAAGTTCTCCAGCTTCCCGGTCTGCCACCTCATCGTCACTAGACTCATCCAGACAGGAGCTGCTGTCACTGCCCATGCTGCTGTTGTAGCCCCGGAAGCTGTCATAACCCCCAAAGATGTCCAATTCATCATCCTCATCATCATCACCTTCCTCCTCCATCCGCTCCAATGAGGAAGTTTTGTGGCAGAAGGTAGACACCAACTAAAAAGAAAGAGCCAGTTTGCTTTAAAGCAGAGATTTTACACCACACTCCACAATAAACCTACCTTCATTGCCAAAGCAGCCTCTTGGACCAGGGAAATGCCTCAGGGTGAGCAATGAGTCCACATAACAACCCCAAAGACAAGAGTCTGAATCCCTAGCAGGGAAACTATTATCCCAGCAACGAGTGCCTTTACAGGCATTTCATAGGCTGCACTCTGCTTCCCAAGAGCAAACAAACAGCTATAGAGCTGCAGCTATATAGAAAAAAGTTTGAGGAACATGGAAAGAACACAGGGAACTACACTGCCAAAGAGGAAGAGACTGCGTCCTTCCAGGCACTGTCTCTCTCAACGCAGTTGCATAGCACAGCGGTGCAGACACCATCAACATTAAAGTCACCACAAGCTTCCAGCACAGAGCACAAAGCTGCGCACTCTGGCCACCATAGCTCACAAGACCAGGACAGCCTGGATATCAGCAGGACAAACTCAACTCTGGACAAAGTTCATGTTCTTTGGAAACTGCACAGTCCGGAGCTGACCTTAGTTCAGAAGCAGCATCAGCAAGACAACAGAACAAAATGTGTTAAGAGTCTTTCCCTCCAACCAGATGCCTCTACATCTAAACCTCTTGACTAGCTCTTTGTACTACTGTGTCCAGCCAGGGACAGGACCCACCCAGTTACAGCAAGAGAGCAGAGAGGCACCAGCTGAAGAAAGAGCACAGAAGTCCAGTGACTGTTTGCCAGACCAGAAGAATCTTGAACTGGGCTCCAAATAAGCATAAAAGAAGCTGGGAAAAGGTGTTAGCAACTCATGAAAGAGCAACAAGAAGTCAGCATCAGCACAGGGAGCAATGGAACAGGAAGGTAGATTAGAACAGCCACACAAGGCACCAGGATACAAATGTGCATCCAAGCAGAAAACAACAAAATATCAGCAGCAAGTCCATCACCTTCCAGTGCTAAATTCCTTCCGATCCCTGGCTATTATTATAGACACATGAACAGGAAGATGAGACTTCACTCACTGCTGTCTCCCCACATCATCCCTGGCTTTCACACAAACCAGACCCAGGGTACCCAGGTTGTTCCCTGAAGACAGAGCTGCTCTCCTGCAGATCCACATCCTCAGACAGCATTCCTGACGTCTGGAAGGCCTGAACTCCTCAAAAAAAAAGCACATTTATCTCCTCCTCGACCCTCTCTGGGGGTGCAGCTTCCTTCAGCTCATAGGAAGCGAGCATCTTTGGATCGTTATTCTTCCACCGAACGCGCACTAAACTTGCCGGACATGTTACAAGTTCCCAGGGCTGAGAAGCGGGGATAGCACCACCCGCAGCTTGCTCAGAGAGGCGAGGGAGGCACAGAGGCCCACACCGCCCGGGTCAGACCCATCATCCCCTCCAGCACCAGCCCGGTCTTCGGCAGAGCGGAGACGAGGCGGACGGCCACGGCGGGCACCACAAGAACGCAGCGGCCAAGAGGAGGCGGCCCGGAGCTCCTCGCCCCCTCCCGGCCGCGGGCAGCCGTTACCCCACTACCACACAGCAGCCGTTACCCCGCTAACACAGCCCGGGCCTCGCGTCCTCCCTCAGGGCACCGGGCGACTCAGTCCCGGTGCCCCATGCCTTTTCCCTGCACCCTGCGGGCAGCTCCGCGGCTGTAGGAGCGGACGGCCCCTCTCTGGCCCGGTTGCGACCCCGGAAGAGCCCCTGGCCCGTCACTACTCACCTCCCCCCGATCCTGCTCCATGGCTCCCAGGACGCCGCCAGCCCGCCTCACGCGTGGGGAGCACATCCCCCCCCCCCCCAGCGGCGCACCTGATTGGCGGGAGCCGGGAAAAGCCAATCAGCGAAGGGTTTGTTCTCGCCGCTCTCCCCGCGGGGCACGACGGGAACGGTAGTTCTTTTCCTGCCACGGCGGCGTTGAGGGGCGGCCATGGCGCCTCACAGCGCTCTTACCCAGGGCCGGAGGAGAGGCCGGGCCCCGCTCCCGGCTCCCTGGGCACGGCGCTGGGGAGCGTTGGCGGGCCTAAACCATCCCTTCTCGTAGTTCTGCATTAGCTCTCACAGTCCCAGAAGCTTGTGTAAACAACAAATGGAAAAAAACAAAACAAAACAAAACAACCCAAAACACCCCAGCAAAACCCCAAACTTCAGCCCCAGGGACAGATTTGATGCCCGGTAACCATCAGCGCGTGAGGTGCAAATGTAGCGTCCCTGAGCCCCACAGACATGCACAGCCTTAAACGTATCCGAGGATGCACACAGCTTCCTAGAAACCTCGCTAAGTGGGAAGGATTTGGTTTTAGAAGGGAGGAATGCCTTTAGCGTGGCTGGTGCCTAATGGCATGCTAGCAACACCTTCGTCCCTGTCCCGCACCGCTGACATAACTAGCGCGTCACCCGGGCTGGGGAACTGTCAGTGGATGCTGGTAAGTGCTGCCAGGCAAGCAGGGTGCAGAGGACGGACAACTCATTCGTTCATTCCCATCCTGCTGTGTCCAGGAATCGCATGGTGAACAACCCACACGAGGTAATGCTGCTGCTCCCCATGTCCTCAAATGATCAGTTTCGGAGATTTTGTGCATAAATAGATGTTTTATTTGACAAAGAAAATACTACCTATGCAGAAGAGGTCTTGAAGTGCTTACTGTGCTATGCAGTTGGTGCTAAAATTTTTACACATTTATAGCATGGCTTCTTCATAGTACAAGTGCTTCTCTCCCTTTCGGCTTTTTTTTTCCCCATGGAAAAGTGATGCGGTCTTAGTCAAACTGGTAGCAACACCCCTCATCCCAGCTTGTTGTCAAGAACAGCCAAGATGCAAGTGTCTCACCGTATGTCTCTGCCATTGATTCTCTTTTACACAAAGGTAAGTCCCCTGGAGTTAGTTCTATTTCCCATTCTACCCCTTTTACTTTGTTATCACCTTCATTGTGTTGACATTGTAAAAAGCAAAAAGAGAGGGGAAAAAAAAGCCTGTACTAAACGTTCCTATTCTGTGGAGACTTTGCAGTGTGTAGCCAAACAAATAACGTGTGAAGCATAGGCACAGTTCCCATCTCGTGCACAGAGTACGGCCTCAGTTGCAGGTGAAAGTAAGGCAGCATGGAAGAGGTTGATTCCAAAGGCTTACCAATGTGACAGATACAAGCGGATTGCTCTTCCAGACAATCCGAAGGCTCTAGCACGAGGTTACAGCCTGTCGATCTAAACGCAAAGGAGCGTCACTATCGGTGTGAACCAGGCTGAGAATCCTGGGTAGTGATTGGGGTCACAGCCTAATTACAGAGGGACAGTGGTGGAGTGCTTCATAAAGCCTACTGCGTGCAACTTGATCAGCACATTTCCATAGCGTCAGGGGTCCTCCAGGTTCAGGTTTGCCAAACAATTCTCCAGCACTGTTAAACACAAAATGGCTTTTCAAGTATTTAAATAATACAGTTGATAGTGAAACAAATTTATAAAGGCTGCTATTCCCTTGCAAATATTGCTAGACAGTGTACTGCATGAAAGACAGCAAAGCTGTTTCCAGAAAAGACACAGATACAAAATTAAAGGTTCGTTAAATCTTTCTACTACAATAATCTTTCATGTAACACATTATCAGCTATTGCTGGTGTGCATCCCCTGCTTCCTTCCCAGAGCGGAACAAGCAGCATCGCTCCCTTAGATCACAGACAGGCTGGCTCAAGGCTTCTTGAAAGCTTAAGCAAAAATGAGTTCTGTGTTGACACAGAACAGGTTTAAAGGTAGTCCCCAACCCATGGCTGTTCATTTGTCATTGCTATTCTTAATAAACCTTTTCAATAAATAGCACTTAAATAATTTCATTTTCATTTAAATCAAATTCAAATTGATTAATGAACACTTATATTGTCTTTAGTAATAAAAACTTTGTTATGTAACATTAATTGCAAAGTCTTTGTAAAGCCAGCTCCTTTCTTTAGGGATATAACAGTGCCAACAATCTCAAGAAACCAAAACCCAAAACTTAGATTAAATTTCACTTTCCCTGTCTCCTTCCCTACTGCTTCTCTGGGCCTGGTCTCTGTTTTGATACCATGTGAAATAAAAAACTTTAGAAATATCATTATAAAAAGGCTGTTGGCAGGTCCAAAGCCCAGAAGGAGTCCAGGATGCAACAGGAGGCATTATTCCTACAGAGCTGAGGCCAGGCTGCTTTCTCAAAGCTGGACACAGGCACTCAGCTCCAAGTTGTGCATCTGGAGAAGCCTTTTGTACTGCAGCGCCAGATCTGTCCCTCATCACCAAAACAACCTTTAGGAGCATTGGCACACTGGCTCCTTGTGCTTGTCTGCTGGGACTGTCCCCTCACCCATGCTCTGGGGTGGGGAGCTCAAGCTGTAGGTCCCCAGGCTTCATAAATTCATCCGCTGCTCCTCCAGAGCCTCCTCTTTTAGTTTTCTACTCTCTGTCACTTCAAAGAGCTCATGAGAATCCTGGAAGTCCATGGGCCTAGTTTCACTTCCAGCACCAAGTGGCAGCCATTCTGGTTTCAGGGCCAGCTTCCACATTCTTGAGTGCAGTGAGAAGTGGCACAAGGGGTTTAGTAATGCTTTTTCTGTTCACTTCCTATGCTGACTCCATAAGGAAACACTATTTGGAAGAAAAAATGTTTATGGACTTGTAACCCTTGGTCACACGTTTATGGTACTGTCTTTGAAAAAGGAAAGTAAGGTAGAACAGCTCAGCAAACCAACAAGCAAACAGAAAAACCCCAAAACAACAACAAAAAAACCCCAACAAATGTGTGCTGCTCAACTTTTGGCAGACTAATTTTACAAAGGTAACTATGAAATGAAAAAAGGGAAATGGTCATAAGCCTGACCATGATGACAATGACAGTACAGGATTCTCCTGCACCAGGTAGTCAGTAACCCAACTGTTCTTACTTGCAGACATCCCTGGCTGGGGCTGTCCCATGATGGGCCCTTGATTCATGGGAGCCTGTGGCATGCCCGGAGCATTTGGGATCATGTTTTGCTTCTGCAGCCTGGTTCTGCGTTTCTCCTCCAGCTCCTTCTGAATCTTATAGATCTTCTCCGCTAGCAAGTGATAGTACTCTGCCTGTACAAGTCAGGAAAGGAGATGACAGACACATTCAGTAAAGGCAACAGGTCCCAGGGATCCAAGCTTGAAAAAAACAGCCTTCCACATGCACATTTTGGCTCAGGTCAGGGTGGCTTTCCCTTTGCAGGGACTGCTGGGCAGAGAGGAGGGCAAAAAGGAGCACCGCTCAGGGCATCGCTGGCAACCGTTATTAGGCCAACGCTGGACACGTCTCTTCTCGTGTCCAACCCTTCTTTGGGAGAATCACAGTGAGGAGCTCCACGCTGCTTTCAGGGGACCCCGAGAAGCCTCAGGCACAGCACACCCCCACGGGCACCACCCCGACTCCCAGCACGCCCAGGCAGAAGCCTGCAGCTGGCTGGTTCCCAGAGCCCGTCCAGCAGCCCCTGAACACACGCTTCCTCAGCCTGGGACTCTCATCTGCGCTTTCACTCCTCTTCCTCCACCCTCACTGCGGCACAAAGGCAGACACACATGCGACTGTATGACAGAGGACGGCATCTCACCCTGCTGTTTGCCGATTCATACATATCACCTTCCACTTTCCGAGCATATGCCACCAGATTCTCCATACGCCGATCCTTCAGTGCTGCAGGGTCAGGAGTAGGAAATATGGCTTGGACTCTGGAAAGAAAAAAAAAAGCAAGCATGCAAGTGATTAGGAAGTCCCCAGACTGGGACATCAGCACCAACCCCAGTGATCCGAACACAAAGCCGCGAGCAAGTCTTCCGACAGACTGAGGCATTGCTACAGCTCCTGGGGGACACCACCCCCACGTTGACGGCCTGAGTACTGAGAGGGACGCTTCTTCCAATAAACAGCCCCAAAGCAGCAGGTGCAGCTCCATTAATGACCAGGAGAGCAAGAACACACCTTTTGGGCTTCTGCTTTCCCCTCTCATGCACCCCGACACAACTCACCCCCTGACCCCCTGGTTTTATAAGCCAGGCCTCCTCCTGCCCCACACACACCCCAGAGGCAGCAACTCACCTGCCAGGAGATTGTTTTGATAGTAGCTACTCACAATTTATGAACAAGGTGGTTTCGGAGATCCTGAGTAATGTCTTCATGCCACTGCTTCTGGCTGCCCCCTGACAGGACAGAGCCTCCTGACTCCAAACCGACTATTTCAGAGTTCATGGTGACCTACACTGCTGCAGTTTACCGACGGAAGCACTGACTGCACAACGTCACTGGAGTCTAAAATATCTTCAGGGCGGGGGTTTTCCCAGCATGGAGGGAGTGCTGGCCTTGGTGCCTGGCCCTGCCCGGGGCGTTGCGGAGAAAATTCTACTTCCTCAGGACTAACAGCCGAGGAGGGCATGCCACACCGCCCAACAGCCAACACCGCCTCTGAGGCGGGGACGGTCCCTCAATGCGCGCAGTTATTTTTTTTTTTTTTAATACCCCTTGTAGTGATTCAGGATCCTCAGGCAGAATCTTACGTCGCAAGTGCAATGCAGCCAACATCTGGTTGTGTTTCCTTAAGCGAAGGCACATCCTGCACTGTGTAAAAATGGGTAACAGCCTACTCAGAGGCAGGAGATTTAAACCATTGCTGTTTCCTGCTCTCTCTCATGGGCTGCAGAACGTACAGAAACCTCTTGTCAGATCATCCTTAATGTTACACTGTGCCACATGATTTGACACTGTCCCACGTGACATCCTTGTCTCTAAATTGGAGAGACACGGATTTGGCGGACGGATCACTCGGTGGATAAGGAATTGGCTGGATGGTCGCATGCAAAGAGTTGTGATCAATGGCTCGATGTCCAAGTGGAGACCAGTGACAAGTGGCATTTCTCAGGGGTGTTTAACATCCCTGTTGGCGACATGGACAGTGGGATTGAGTGCACCCTCAGCAAGTTTGCTGACAACACCAAGCTGTGTGATGTGGTCGACACGCCAGAGAGAACGGATGCCATCCAGAGGGACCTTGACAGGCTGGAGGGGTGGGCCCGTGCGAATCGCATGAAGTTCAACAAGGCCAAGTGCAAGGTCCTGCATGTGGGTTGGCACAATCCCAAGCACGACTATAGGCTGGGTGAGGAATGGATTGAAAGCAGCCCTGAGGAGAAGGACTTGGGGGTGTTGGTTGATGAGAAGCTCAGCATGAGCCGGCAGTGTGCGCTTGCAGCCCAGAAAGCCAACTGTGTCCTGGGCTGCATCAAAAGAAGTGTGACCAGCGGGTCAAGGGAGGTGATCCTGCCCCTCTACTCCGCTCTTGTGAGACCCTGCCTGGAGTACTGTGTCCAGCTCTGGGTCTCCCGGTACAAGGGGTCCCCAGTACAAGTAAAGAAAGACATGGACCTGTTGGAGCGAGTCCAGATGAGGGCCACAAAGACAATCAGGGCGCTGGAGCACCTCTCCTACGAAGACAGGATGAGAGAGTTGGGGTTGTTCAGCCTGGAGAAGAGAAGGCTCCAGGGAGACCTTAGAGCAGCCTTCCAGTACCTGAAGGGGCCTACAGGAAAGCTGGAGAGGGACTGTTTATCAGGGAGTGTAGTGATAGGACACAAGGGGTTATGGGTTTAAGCTGAAGGAGGGGGAATTTAGATTAGATATTAGGAAGAAACTCTTTACTGTGAGGGTGCTGAGGCACTGGAACAGGTTGCCCAGAGAGGTTGTGGATGCCCCATCCCTGGAAGTGTTCAAGGCCAGGTTGGATGGGGCTTTGGGCAACCTGGTCTAGTGGAGGGTGTCCCTGCCCATGGCAGGGGGGTTGGGACTAGATGACCTTTAAGGTCCCTTCCAATGCAAACCATTCTGTGATTTATGATTGAAGTTCTTATGTATTTACAGCAACTTGTCATTAAATCACACTATGCAATAGATGTAGTGATTAAACAGTTCATGTAGTGAACAAATAATCCAACCCCAGACCCAAGAAGCATCCCAGTTAGGGGCACAGATAGGAAGTTAGCCTGTCCTTTCTTGCTATTTTGCTACCATGCTAGCTCTGCCAGTGTATGTCAACACAGCTTGACATACAAAGAATAATTAAAAAAAAAGTAAACCAAAAAATGTGCCCAAGAAATCTGGCTTTCCAGTGCTGAGCTGTGCTGCCTCCTTGATTCCTCTGCAAGCTTGGGAAGATGTGGGGCACTGCAATGTCCTGCCAGGTCACCTTCCCCAGCAGAAGTGGCAACCTGGAGGACCACTAAGTCCAGCTAATAGAAGATGACATTACAACATCCATACGGCCTGGCATGTTATATGCAGTTTACCAAGGTGGAAACCCCTTTACATATGCTTTGCCAAGTTGCAGTTAAGGGCCCTCTCTCACTGTTTGTGGTGACATCGGGGAATTGGGCCCACGTGACAGAAAAAAGGCTTGAAATCCTTCAGTACAAGCTCTGATGAGAAAACAGCGAGCAAACAGAAGAGAACCTGAGGTCTTTATTTTTAAACTCGTGATTTTGGGATTCTAACTTGTGGTGGCTCTAACCTAGGCAGTGGTTACAAGCCCTGGCAGCACGGGTGCTGTTAGACCCAGGTCACACCCCAGGCCTTAGGCTGCCCTGGCTTTCAATCCACAGGCCTGGGAGCCACACTCCAACCTTCACACCTTATTGATGGAAAAAGGAGGAGGGAAAACCCCACAAAATCATCCTGGAAATAAGCCTTCTGATTTTAACTCCTCACCCTATCTCAGTGCTGGACAAAGATTTACTTTGTAGTAATAAATCTTGTTCTCCCCTTGATTCCTCGGAACCAACTGAATTGTGGGAGAAAGCTACGAGCTTCTATAATCAAAAACTGGCTGAGCCTAACAGGGAAAGGAAATGATGCAATCTCCCTCTCCTGCCACCCCCACCCGCACCTGTCCCAGCAGCACAAACACATTCAAAGCCTCCATAGGGCTATATAGGTGCCCGCCTATGTACTACTGCGCAGGGCCTGGTGTACCCCGGTGCAGTTGGAAATGAAGGCAAGAGGAGGGTGCATCTGCTGAAGCCACGCAGCGACTGTGGCACAAGCAGGAAGGACCCCTTTTCTCACGTGGCTCACACAAATCTCATGCTCCACAGCATGGTCATCACAGCAAGAGAATTAGGGTCTTCCCAGCATGTACCTGATCTTTTAAATTTATTTCAGATATTTACATATGTTTGAGATCACTGAGCTGCGACTCAGCGCAACTTGCAGCACAAAGCCACATCATGAGAAAATGGAACGTTGCAAGGCAAGAGAAACAAGATCTTTGTACAAAGTTGGGTCTCGCTGAAAAAATGTGGCTCTTTTTAGTGGAAGCCGTGCATTTCCATTGACCCAGGACATGCACAGACAATATCAGATGAGGCTGGAGATAAAGGGGAGAGAAGTCACTGCTTTCATAAAGCAGACAAGAAGTATCACAAGTTCCAGAGAGCGTCCTAGAAGTGTCCATCATGGTACAACAATGCATGATCCAAGGAAGAATCTGGATTTAAAACAAGGCACTTGGTTTATTGCACACATGATCATCACAGGGTGGATGTGGACACCAGATTCCTGAATTCCCCTTCAAAACAGACACAAGAGAACAAAGGTGCCTTAGGTACCTGCTTTGAGTCACTGAGAGGCCATTTATTTTCAGCTTCACTCCCCCTCCAGCATCCATTCCACCCCCACCCCAGTCATCTTGAGAAGTGGCATCTCTGGGCTGGCTGCTTCAGGGCCCCTGTCTCCTACACCAACATCACCATCTGCAGACCAGTGCCAGAAAGGCAGTGCTGAAGTCCTGCTGCCCAACCACAATCCTGCAGGACATTGATATCAGTCTCATCTGCTGCTTTAATGGCTGTCTGCCACCTTGTACAGGGCTGGTGAAGCTGCAGGGTGGCTCCTAGTGACTCCAGAGGAGCTCCAGTGGGTTAGCTCATCTCGTCTTGCAGGTTGCAGAATGCCAGCTGGGCTGGGCAAATGTGCGCTGCGGGTTTCAGTGAGTGGCAACACTAAGCAAGGACAGAGACTTGTCTTGCCCATGGGTTTGTATGACTCAGTGTAGACCACAGACTGGAAGCTGTTTGGGATACCAACTTAAAAAGCAAGTCCTGATCTTTGGCTGGACAGAGATGTAATCTCTGCTGCAGCTGTGATCAAAGCAAATGAATATCTTTGCTTCAGCACAGTACTGATCTAACACCACAGTGGGTTGCTAGCGCCTCTCCTACAACCTGTCAGCTCTCCTTCCCCCAGAGGAAGCTTTCAGATCTTCTTACAACAGAAAAAAAAATGTGCTGCTCCAGGAACCATGCAGGCTGCATGAGTTGTGCAGGGATGGGCATCCTCTTCCTCCCTCACATCTCCCCACATGCCCCTATAATACCTTTTCAGGCAAGACACAGCACACGGTCCACAGTCCAGGAGAGGAACAACATGGGTTACAGTAGGTGGACTAAAAAAATGTATGTCCAAAATACCTGCCCCAAGGATCTTCTTTAGAGAAACTTGAAGTTACCGACCTGCTGCCAGAACAGAACACTTGCACATGAAGAACATGGGGTTCCCTGACTGCTGCTGTTGCTCTTGCTGCGATCTCAAGAAAGCAAAGGAAAAGCAAATGCCTGAAGGACCTTCAGCTTAGGGAGTTGGGATTGCTACAAGCAGAAAATGGGGCGCAGGCTTCCAGTGCTGTGTTTGCAGTTCCCACTCCTATGGCCACTGTCCCTGGCAGCAGTGTAGAGCACTGGGCCCTGGCTTACCCGGCCTCATTTCCTAGCCAAAATTTAACACCCAAGTCCTGCCTTCCAGCCCTTGGAGATCCTTTCTATACTAGCCCAGGGATGCCCCTACATCCAAGCCTCTGCTTCACCAGCCACCAGAGTCCCATGCTGCTGCGACTCTTCCTCCACAGGGTAAGCAGCTGTACCTGCATCCTTTCCCCGTTTTAGAAAGGCTACAGCAATGGTGTGGGGCAATTAAAGACAACGAAAAGCAAAAGTGAAGAAGGTAACAAAACTAAGTGAAGGACTCCCTGCTTTTCTGGGCAGCAGAAGCTGTGCCCTTTCAGCCAGAAGAGTGGGTTGGCAAAGAGTGTTCTCGTAATGCCACTGTCACTGCCACCCCATTGCTGCTATTGCCCTGGGGACTGCGGGGGCATGGGGAGAAGCAAAACACCCACTGACAGAGCTCGTGGTTGCATCCCACATAGCTCTGTGCTCCCAAGATACGCCAGAGACTGCCACCACCCAGCACACCTGGGGAAAACAACAATCTGAGCCAGGCCAGCTTCACCAGGAGCTATGAAGGGCTTCAAAGATGGCTATGGGAGGTGGTGCCAGTAGTAGTTCCTCCACACTCCCTAAATCCACCACACTCCCTACAACAGGGAGCGTAGACTGGAGCCATGGCTGATTGCCCATCGGCTACCCACAGCACCGGTTACAGAACAGGTTTCCCTTTCAACCATCCACCGTGTGCAGGATTCCTGCTGGGGAGTTACAACCAAGACCCTGTTCTAAGGGAGTGCCCCGGAGACAACTCAAGCAAATCAGCAAACCCCCATTTTTCTAAATGAAGTGCAAGATCGAAGTCAGGTGGGCAGATGCCAATGCACACAACATGCCTGTCAAGGCTGACGGAGCAGCTCAGTGGCTTTTCAATCACTATGCAGAAATAAATGCTGCCAAAACCACTGCAGATGGAGCCTGTCGTGCTCTCGTGCTTTCAGAGGCTGGGCTAGGCTCTGTCTCAGGCTGGGATCTATAGCACATGATCTGTTTTGACAAGCCAAAGGAGGAAATGGCTCCTTGTGCAAACTGACAGTTACCCAAGGGTTGTGCTGGACCAAGGCAGCTGCTAAGAGGGTTTGTAAAAACATACATTCCCCAGCCAGGGTAACGAATGGCTGTTCTTCAAAGAAAAGCTCATTTTAAGAGTAGGAGGCCACCTCACACACTTAGGCAGAACTAGTCGTTAGGAGCAGACGCTTCTGACCACTGCTGTCTTTCAATACAGGACCCACTCCAGACTCTCCTGAGAGGTTGGCCCAGAGTCCTTGCGTTTGCTTGGAACTGGGAGCAGCACAATCAAGGACGTGGTGTGTGTAAAAAGACCATTATGGAAACAGGAGGTGGAGTTTCTCGCAGAGGAACTAAGTGCGTATGAAACACCGGAAGAAGCACTGAAAAAGGAAGCAGAAGCTGGAATGGCTGTCACTGTCACATTGTGTACCTCAGCTTTGTCGTGGTGCTGCCACCGCTTGTAAGAGGCCACAAGCTCTGGGCTATGTGAGTAACTTGGGCCCTGTCAGGCTTTGTCTGGACTTGTCTTGGCTGTCGGGAGCTGTCTTGTAACTCATTTCACTGTTACAACAATTGTCTAATGACCAGGTGACTGTTGCCAACACTGTTTTAGTTTTTGTACAATTATGTGACGTGGCACTTGCTGAATATTTATTATTGTAACTAACTAATAGCAGGTACTAAGGAGAAGCCGATGTAACTGCTGGGTCTAGAGTGCAGCTAACAGACTCAGGGGTTTGCACAGTGGGGCACACAGAAGTGAATCAGAGTCCCCGTGCTCAGCAATGGGGGTAACATGCCACGTGGCATGGTCTCCAGCAGCCACTGGAACAGCTCTCCCTGTAACATCAGAGCCTCCACCCAAACAGCTCTCCTGAGGGAGGATACAGCTTTGCAAGTCTTGGGCTGCAGGGAGCGTTTGGGGCTTCTTGCTCTGGCTGAGGCTGGGGCTGGACAGGATCTTCTTGGAGACGCTGCAGTTTCAAGAGCCTGAACCCTGCATCTATACTGAAGGCAGAGTCTGCTCATCGGGTTGGGAATCAGAGACTCCCGTGATGAAGGCTGGGAGTTTGTGACTTGCGGCACCAGGAGGATGTCTCCTGCTCTACCTGCACACATACAGGACAACCGCAGAATCGGTTCAGTGCCCTCACAGTAGACGTGGGGCTGGGAGCTGTGTCCAGTGAAACGTCTGAACTGCCTGAGCCTGAGCCGTGCAGCAGCAGCACGTGGAAGTGGTGGGTGCTGGTGGTGAGACACTCCCTGCTGCAGGGGGCAGAGGTCCCCATCTACCAACCTGCCTAAGGAGATGTGCTGCTTGCCCGGGTCTCAGATCCGGGATGTTATGGAGAGGCTGCCATGGCTTGTCCAGCTCTCACACTGTTATCCCCCTGCTGCTCTTCTGTGTGGGCATCAACGATACTGCCAGGGGAAACCTGGAGCATATCAAGTGTGACTTCATGGCTCTGGATGCAATGGGCTTAAGTATGGGGGCTGAGCAGTCTTCTGCTGGTGAGGTGAAAGTACTTGAGGTGGAACAGATGCAGCCAACAACTGGTTGTGCAGCTGGTGTCAATAGGGATTCAGGTTTTATGACCATGGGACCCTCTTCAGGGATCAAGGACTGCTATAAAGAGATGGAATCCACCTGACCAAAGAGACAAACACATCTTGGCTAAGCAAAGGCTGCCCAAACTGTGAAGAAGAGCTCTAAACTAGGGACAACAGGTGAGGAGGCATAGGAGAACTGACAATCACGTAAGGAAGTGATGGACTAGCTTGGCAAGCAAAGGTTGCAGTATGATGTGGACAGGAGAGATCTTGATACATGGCAGACGGGGGCCCAGCCCATGTGTAGGCACGAAAACAAGGACATCCTGGGGAAAGCTGTCATAACTTTATTAGGAAATCACATCTGTGTGCCTCTCTGAAATTCCCTGCTTTCAGGAATCGCAGCTCCCTGAGACCTGAGTGGGGATGTCTGGAGACACTCTCAGTCAAGCAGAAACAGATTATAGAACATTTAAACAAACTAGACATGCTCAAGTCCGCAGAACTTGACGGTTGCACACCCAAGTGCTGAGGGAGCTGGCTGATGTTGTTGCAACGCCACTGTCTGTGAAAGATCATAGTGACTGGGGGAAGTTCCTGAGGAGTGGAAGAGTGAGACTCCTGTCTCAAAGGAGGAGAACCTGGGGAACTACAGGCCAGTCATCCTTGCCTTAATCCTTGGGAAAGTGACAGAGCAAACCTTCCCAGAAACCATTTCCAAACACACTAAGGACAAGACAGTGAATGGGAATAGTCACCATGGATTTATGAAAAGGAAATCATGTTTAAGCAACCTGACAGCCTTCTGTGATGAGATGCATGGCTTGGTGAATGAGAGGAGAGCAGTGAAAGTTGTTTATCTTGAATTTACTTAAGGCTTTGGACACCATATCTGACAACTTTCTCACAAACTCAGGAAGTATAGGCTAAATAAATAGATAGCAAGCCAGATCGAAGGGTTGGGATCACTGGCACAAAGTCCAGTGGAGGCACGTCACTAGTGACGTAGCCCAGGGCTTGGCACTGGGCCAATACCGTTTAACATCATCTTCATTAGTGGCCTGAATGGCGGGGCAGTGTGCATCCTCAGGAAGTTCACAGATGGTACAAAACTGGGAGGAGCTGCTGATACAACAAAAGGTTGTGCTGCCATCCAGAGGGACCTCCGCAGGCCAAAGGAATGGGCTGACAGGAACTTTGTGAAGTTCAACAAAGGGAAACATAAAGTCTTCCACCTGGGAGGAACAACCCCAGGCACCAGCACATGCTGGAAGGCAGCTTGGCAGAAAAGTGCCTGGGGGTCCCGGTGGCAAGCTGAACGTATGCCAACAACGTGCCCTTGTGGCAAAGGCAGCCAGTGGCCTCCTCAGCTGCATTAGGAAGAGTATTGCCAGGAGGTAGAGGAAGGTGATCCTTCCCCTTGGCACTGGTGAGACACACCTGAAGTGCTGTGTCCAGGTTTTGGCTCCCCAGTACAAGAGAGACACAGACATAGCGGAGCGAGTCTAGCAAATGGCCGGAAGGTGATGAAAGGACCGGAGCATCTGTCATATGAGGAGAGGCTGAGAGAGCTGGACTGTTCAGCCTAGAGAAGGCTCGGGGGATCTTACCTATTTATATAGATATCTAGTGGGAGGAGTATGCAGAGAGGCTGTAACACCTCCATCCTGGAGATAATTCATCTGGACGTGACCCCATGCAACCTGCTTTGAGCAGAGTGGTGGCTTAGATGATCTTCAGAGGTGCCTGCCCACCTCAGCCATTCTGTAGTAACAAGTGCCTCGCATTCTGCACAGAATTGGGGAAAAAAAGAACGGGAGGGGCGAGGGGGGGGGAAGGCAGTGCAGAAACATAGTCACGGGACAATATTGCAGGTCCAGGGCTACAAGCAATTCACCAATGGCCAAGTCATCAGAGTAACCAGGAGCTGGGTAAAACCAGTTTTAGGGGTAACAAAGAAGAAATATGTAAAACACTCCATAAGCAATAAATTTGTACATAATGTGGAACAATGAACCAGGAAAGAGCAAGGTGTATGAGACTTCTCCCTCCCCAAGACTGAGGGAGAAACCATGACTGTACTCCTCCTGTGACAGTAAGCCCTCCCCAGCCGTGACTTCAGTCATCGACCCTAGGCCTCAAAGGGGCATTAGAAGGGGCAGACATTAGAAAGTTTCTATCACTGAACTGCATGTTATTTGGTTATAAGCATTAGCATCGTTGTAACTGGACAATAAATCTTTGATTGGACTGCTAAAACGTAGGGTGTGAGTTCTTTTTGCTGGTTGAAGAAGTGAAACAACCTACTCTAACTTGGATGCAACCAATTCGGCAAGAGCACACTGCAGCAATACAGACAACATCCTGATTTTGTTGCCATCCTGAAGTCCTACCACTTCCCCAGCCAGCCACAGTACTTCCCTGACTGGTGGGTTCCGGTTCTCCAGTAGCATCAGGGAAAGCAGAGGGACGTAAGGGAAAGAAACCCCATGCACATTCAATACCCTCAATCATCCACACCACTTCAATAAGATATTTGAACTTGGCTCAGATACAGGACCTACAAAGAGGGACAGAGCAGCTGTGCTGTCACATAAAATGCCTCATGGCATCTTTTAAGCAAGTTGCTATTTTGGCATCCAAAGCTGAAAGATGTGTAGCATACAAGTCAGAAAGCTGGGTACTCTTTACCAGCCAGTACATGGTCAGAAGGAATTTTATTTATACTCCTGCCTGAGAAGCCCCAAGACTGAAAGTAAAACCGGGCTTTGCTTGGGTGGGGGGGAAGGAAGAGGAAAGCTTGCCATGGAAAACGCAGATCTAAACCATCCCAGGTTGCTGCCCTGGCACTCACCTGGCTTTTTATTTCCTGCTCTCCCATTGAGCAGGTGAACAGTCCTTCCAAAAGCAGAGGGGGTAACTCTGGGCTTGGTGCACCCCACAGGAGTGACCACTATGAGGATTACCTAAGGGGGAACACCAAAGCACAGGGCTGCTTTCCTTAGGCTCCCCCAGGAACTTTCCACCATCTTGGCGAAGGCTTCTTGCTATCAAATACTCCTCTTTATACAAGATTCATTGTCCTCTTGTGTTTATACCCCAATACCAAGCATTTTACTCCCATTCTAACAGCCTCGAACACCCGTCCAACATCGCAATACAACATTATTTCTGTTTGCCACTTTGCCAGGGCTCCCATCTGTCCAGGTTCCCCCCTCCATCATCTTCCACCAGAAGTTTCCCGAGGGCAGCTTGCTCACATTGTTACTTGTCTGGGATTTGTGGATATGCTGATGCTTACACCACCGCTGGTGTTCTGCAGATGTGCTTTGGTCACATCTGGGTCTTTTCCAGGTGTACAATTCCCTAGGCAGCCAGCACTGTAGATACACGCACAGAGTAAGGTTGTATTTTGGGAAGCCCTCAACAGACCAGCCGTGTACGTGGTGCCCAACACGCAACGTGTTCTCACACGATGCGATAAACTTCACGTGCGCACAGGTATGGGCAGCACACAACTGGGTTTACTACACGCGCACTCCACAGCTGAAGCATTTCTGTTCAGGAAATCCCCCAAATATGTGTAATATACAGTAACCAACCACACGTGCCCTATGTCTGGCAGATCACCAGATGCGACACGGGGCGACAGGTCGCCCACGCGCTGTCTCGGTGCGGCGTCTACGGGACATCCACACAAGCTTACCTCATGCTCACGCTTCAGTGCCAAAAGGTGTACAATATATTCCAAGTGAAATAGGATCTTTTTAATATCACATATCCAAACAATAGTTCTCATTTCAAAATGCGAAATAGGTCCTTTGAAGATCAGCTGCTCCCAGGCTGTGTGAGCAGGGTGGGGGTACAGCTGACTGGCACAACTGCTGAGGTCAGACCTCGTTTCTTTGGTAAGATACATGCCGGGAACGAACGCGAACGCAGAGTTGTACCAAAAGCGTCCATTTAGAAGACTAATTATTACTCCACATCCCTTCTTAGAGATTTGCATTTTAAAACAGTCATATACATTAAATAGCTCTCCGACGTCTGAATAGTGAACATTTGAAGGAAGTAGCATATATTCTGCTACCCCCACCATTTTAAGAACAAGCAACACGTGGGAGAGAAGGGAAACATTAAAAACAGGCTGTCTGTCTCACACAGTTTATTTAACAATAGGTAATAAGAAATCAATTTTTAACAGTCTATACAGTGATCGAAAGTTCATATTTATAAGTAATCAATTTTAATTGCATGATTTACAACATTTGAGGGTTTTTTTGCTTTCTATTTTCAAGTTTTACAGAAAGTGGAAGAGGGTGGGAAAGGGGCATGGGAGAGAAAGCAAGCATAAAGAAGAAACCCCAGGGACTTTTTCTCAGGTTAAAATCATCCCATTGGAATTGTTTCTTACCCTCTTTTTTATTTTTTTTCCTTTGTTAGATGTAAAAATAACAAAAAAAATTCTTTCAAGAAAACAGAAACCACAATATATATACTACATCCATTTGGCAGCTGCCCCTGTGTATTTGCAAAAAATGTTGTCTTCTCTCTACATGTACAAATTATTTTTAATACTTGAAGTTTTTTTTTTTTAAGCTCAGACTCTTGTATAGAAAATTCTTGGAGGACAAAAGTAGACTTCAGGAGGGGACTGAGTTATTTATTATTTTTACATTTTTCAAAGAATTGACATATTTCCAACCAAAGAGGAAAAGATTGGTATTTATTTTTATATATATATATTTATATATGTAATGTATTTTTAAAGCAACATTAACCCCTTTTGTCCTCCGGTTTTAAGAAAAGGTTCTCCTGTGGTTTTGTCTGTTTTGTGTTGTGTTTTTTCAGTGACATGAAGAAAAACCAGAATAGGGAAAATGTTTACCATCTGCCTCAGTAAATAATAACTATCAATATTACATATTTTCATTAATTTAAAAAAAAAATAAAACCTATTGGAGGGAGGAGCAGGGCATCCTTTGGTGAACAGCCAAAAGACTACCCTCTTCCCCGACCTCCCCAACACACACGAGGAGAAAAAAAAAACCCAAGAAAAAGGACTGGTTACAATTCCAGCCATAACAAAAATATATTCTTTGTACTCTACTGTCCCTCAGGTTCATTGTTGGTTTGTTTTTAAAACCACAAACTACTGCTGCAGAGTTCAGATGTGTTCCAGGGAAAAATGTTGTTTTAGCTAAGAAAGATTCAAAAAAATTTGTCTTCAGTACAAAAAGTCTTGAGAAAATAAGTTTGTTTTATTTTTTTTTTTTTTTTTTGCTCCCAAAATGCTACAACATGTCTAGTGTATGTCTAGTGTACTCTGTGAAAGGTTTGAATTCAAGTCTGAGTTCTCGGAGCTGAGCCCCAGTTCCGTGGCGCTTGTACCATGGAGGCCTGCCATGCCAGGATTGCTAGCAAGCTGGGAAAGCATTGCACTCTGGTCTGGGCTGGCAAAGTGCCCTTGATCCATGGGGTTTGCCTGGGCAGCTACCAGTCCTGGATGTGGGGAGCTGGTCTGCGGGGAGACGTGGTGCGGAGAAGGCTGAGGTTGCATCCGGGGGGACGGGCTGGAATGGGGGGGCTGGGACTGGGGCCGCGGTGAGGGTACAGGCTGCGGAGAACGCACTTGATTGGTGAGCGATGAAGGGAGCTGCTGGCCCTGTAGGTGCGGGGACTGGGCCTGATTGGGGAGCATGTGCTGTTGGGGGCTCATAGGATTGGGCTGAGCTGGGGACCCCATCTGCTGCTGAAGTAGCCTCTGCTGGAAAGCCTGCTGCAAACTGGCTCCTGTCTCTGCACTCATGGCCTGTGGAAGCTGGCTTATTTGTCCCATGTTTCCTTGCTGCATCTGCTGCATGTGATGCTGCATCCGCTGCTGCTGTTGCTGCTGCTGCTGCTGGGGATACCCGACGCCTTGGGGCTGCTGAAACTGGTTGTGGTTGGCCATTCCTGGCCCCAGTGCTGGTCCTGCTCCCTGCTGCTGCTGTTGCTGCTGGTGGCGCTGCTGCTCAATCATCTGGTGCCGTCTCATCAGGAGGTCTCGGAACTGGGGAGCCATCCCCGAGTGATTCATATTCATCTGCTGGGCCTGAGGATTCATCCCAGCTATGGCCTGCTGCGGCTGCTGCTGCGGCTGTGGCTGGGGCATGCTGGGCCTCTGCACTCCCGCTTGCATGGGGTTCATGTTCTGCATGGCTGGGTTGGGGTGCACCCCTCCTTGCTGCCCTTGCATGGCCTGCTGCGGCTGGAGCCCCGGCTGACCCTGGGGGATGCCGGGCTGACCTGCCATCCCCTGGGGGTTCTGGGACCCTGCGTACTTGGCAGCCCGCTGCTTGATGAAAGCGGCCAGCAGCTGAGGGTTGGAGTGAAGGATGTTAAGCACCTGCTGCTGCTGCATGGGTGAGCTGGGAGACCTGAGAGTCCGCAGTAGGTTTTGTAAGGCTGCCTGGGGCAGAGGTGGTTGTTTGGGCTGAGCAGCACCAGGTACCTGGCCCATCCCTGGCTGAGGTGCCATATTCATCGGCTGACCCGGCTGGGCTACTGACATCATGGATGGCCTCTGCATTCCTGGCTGCAGCTGAGCTTGGGGTAAGCCCCCCTGCACCCATGGCGGTTGCTGCTGGATTCCCGCCGGCCCCATTCCTTGATCTATATGACCACCGGGACCTCTGCCTATCTGTGGAGGGTTCATTCCCATAGGCGGCATCTGGGGCATCTGGTGCTGGATTGGCCTTTGGAAGATCTGAACCTGTGCCATCTGACGCTGGGTCTCTGCTGCCCGCTGGATCTGCATGGCCATTTCCACTGCTGCCGGAGGAGGACCCTGAACTGGTGGTTGAGGTGGCTGGGGTGGAGTTGGAGGAGTCACCTGGCCGCCTGCCTTGCCCTGGGACACAGCATTAGGGGGCTGAGTTCTCGGCATGGTGTAGGGTGGCATGCTGTTGGGAGGTGCCGGCTGAGGCTGCGAGGCAGGCTGAGGTGGAGGCTGGGGCTGTGGGGTTTGCGGTGTTGGGGGCTGCTGGCCTGTTGGAGTTGTCGGAGTGGCTGGCGTTGGCGAGGGTAATCCTTGCTGCTGGCCTACCACACCGGTCCGCTGCATACTCGCCATCCTCCTTCGGAGCATCTGTGCCTGTTGCAGGCGGTGCTGAAGCTGCTGTTGACGGAGCTTGTGTTTAATGTTGAGGCAGAAGGGCACCGGGCACTTGTTCTCCTGGCAGTGCTTTGCATGGTAGCAGCAGAGCGCAATGAGTTGCTTGCAGATGGGGCACCCTCCGTTGGTTTTGCGTTTGCAGCCTTTGGTGTGCTGGACAACCCGTTTCATCTTCTGACAGGACGGCAGTGAGCAGTTGGCATTACGACACTGGCAGGCATGGACCAGAGACTGGATACAGCGCTGAATGCTCAGGCGGCGGGAATCACCAGGGCTCTGGGTGGTTGCAGTCTGCTGGTTGTTACTCTCATCGTCTAGACCAAGGCCTAATTTTTCCATCTTGTGGTCATGGTTTTTAGTGTTATAGCAGGTGATGCACAGGTCATAATCCTGGAAAGAGAACAAAAGAAAAGTTATCAGTGTTCCTGAAACTCCATACAGTAAATAATTGATGTCATGCCACCTCAACAAATTACTCCCAGTCTGTTCCAGGCAAATTGTTGTTCCAGGGAAAAAGAAATAAAATCAATCTTTCATGCCATGCTGAGGTACTAGAGAAGGAATAAATCCAAATTATAGCCACAGAAAGCGTGTGGGTGTAAGGATGTCTGAAATCTACACAAATATATAGAGCTTGAAAAACAAGTTTGCTCTGACCTAGTAAATCACACGTTATTCAGCTCGGCCAGAAAAATCCCTTTCTTTCTGACAGGAAAGGAGAAGAAAAAGGCAAGGAACAAACAGCTGCCCATCTGCTGCTGCTTCAAAAGAAAAGGGCAAGAGTGGCAGGAGAGGTACCAATTTTCAAAGAAGAAAGAAGAATGAAAGCTGCATTTTCAGTTTTCAGGCGAGTTAAACAGCAGAGTGTGCTGACGGAAGAACAGACAGCATTTACAGTCTGTGAAAGCAACAGCACACGAGTTTGGGCTCAATAATTGATCTTTAACAAGAAGATTCAAGTCCTCAGGAGTCATTAATCCACAGGAAATTTAGACTTTATTTTCTGGTATATATGAGGAAAATGGAGCGTCAGATTTGAATCAGAACTTTTCAGAACCGAATCCCTCCCCAGACAGTCATCTACTTCCAGCAGGCTAAAAAATTAAGTTACAAGCCAGACTCAAGGTTAGTCCAGCTTCTGGAGGGCACAGCATTGACCCAGACCATTGGACTTTAACTTCAAACACACTGGTACTGCAAACACTTTTGAAGACAAAAATGCTGTTTGCAGTATTCTACAGAGACACACCAGGGTAGCACAAGAGTCACCCAGGTATAGGAGTCTGACTTCCAGCACAGCAAAACCTCTGTGTAAGCCAATGGAGAGCCCTCTTTACAGAAATACTGCAGCACATTACTTCTGACTCTGGAAGAAGAAAGGATGCATTGCTCTTCAGAAAAATCAGCTGATCCTACCATTACAGCTCAAGCAATTGCTACAGTTCCCGAGTGCTTAGGCAGCAGCACCTTAAATGAACTACAGGAAATACAATTCTACTTCAGTTCTCCACAGCTTGAAAGTGGAAGACAAAAATCACACCAAGTAGTGGATTAGTAGAATGGCTTGTTACAGAAAATGTTTCTTTTCTTTCTGAACTGCTAGAAGATGAGCTGTACAAATGTTTTTTTCCACCAGTTAATATTGAGAAATTAGCTCAGGTAAAGAGCACTCTGGGCACAGAGATATGGGGAGACAAGTAGGGAAAACTTCACCAAGCATACCTCACAAACAGTGCAGTGCCATCTGGTCTCCACATGATGCTTGCACTCATTGCAGGTGTAAACAAAGCGGTCTTGGCTCTGGGTATGCAGTTCCACCAGCATGCACATGGTTGACCACTGAGCCCTCCGGAGTGAGGAGAACTCCAGGTGCTTGTCTCTAGCAAGGGTTAGGAAAGCATCACGCCCATCCATCAGGTCACAGGGAATGAGTGGGTCAGGCTCGACAATGGGGGGCAGAGTGTTGGCGGAAGGACCAGCAATGAGACGGATGACAAAGAAGACCTGAAAAGTAAAAAGACTTAATGCCAGCACTTATCGAGATGTTTTGGTTGCCAGACTTCATTACACAGAGTGTACAATTCCAGGACTAACTAACGCTTGCACGTGTGCTGCCAGGGTGCTGGGCTTGTAAGGGCTGGGAAATTTCAAACCTCTGGGTGCCCTGCAGGTTCATCTTCTTCAGGAGCATTGGGTAAGGAGCACTGGACTGAAGAGTAACAGTACAACTGTTGTGACAATCTGGACTGTTAGGAAGTTCTGTATGAGCCCAGTTGTATTTATCCCCACTGCCCTTGCAGCAAGGAGTGCCCAGACTTACTGGTACTTTGAATTAAAACTGTTTAGGTTGGAAAAGACCTTTAAGATCATCAAGTCCAACTGTTAACCCAGTACTACCAAGTCCACCACTAAAATGTGTTCCCTAAGCACCATGTCTACATGCCACATCACACTTGTCTAGTGTGCCACTCAATTCTGCAGCCAGAACTATAATTTACAGGGCACAACTCTGAAGTATCAATACTTTGTACACTTCTCTACTTAAGTAAAATACATATTCTCATTCTATCAACTCTTACCTCCTTGTGCTTCTCCATAGTGGCATACAGCTTTTGGGAGAGGTCATTGGA
Organism: Balearica regulorum gibbericeps; assembly: GCF_011004875.1. Taxonomy (NCBI): domain Eukaryota; kingdom Metazoa; phylum Chordata; class Aves; order Gruiformes; family Gruidae; genus Balearica; species Balearica regulorum. Next base: position 56,059,188 of record NC_046184.1, read on the forward strand.
CACATTGGGCATGCCAGGCTTTTTCTTATTGCCACGACTCAAGCTGCTCTTGTTCTTACTTGTCTTCTTATTGTTCTTCTTTTTGGCATTTTTGCTGTCTCCCTTGCTCACCTATTAAAGGCATTTTATGTCAGGTATCTAAGTCACACCACATCAGCATTTTATTACTTTGACATCTTCTATAACTGCAGGACAAAACACACTTCACAATAGTTTACTCCAAAGACACTTACCAGGGTCTTCTAAAACACTAAATTAATTTCATTAGAATCACTCCAGGAGATATCAAGATCACCAATACACAGTTCTAAAAATATTAAAAGTATAAATGCTCAGGAGGTGTAAGGAAAATGTTATTTACTGAAACCTGCTTATCTGCTATAGTTGAACACTGAAGAACCTCTTGGATAATCAAATGAGTTCAGCAGATGGCTTCTCAATGCAATTCAAAACTGAAAATAACTGAAAAATGCAAGTGATATTGCACAGACGAGAAGCAAGAAAGACTTAATCCACCTAAGCGTAGTTTGTTACAGCTCTCTGGCAGATTTATTTTTATAATAGACTGTATTAAACCGATTTTGATAGGAAGCTATTCTTTCAAGTCCAAAATGCATTATTAGTAGTGGAATTTCCAGTATGCACCTTCCTCTTGTTGTATCCTACGACAAAACCAGTCAGCTCGATTTCAATTATAATCAATTAGCAATGAACAGTTTATTCCTCTCTGCTTCTCAGAGGGCCCCTCAAAACACTACAACCTATGATGATCAAGGATCAAAGCAATTCTTATCCAAATAAGCATTTTTCCTGAGCTTGCAATAACTTTGTCAGGATGGAAATTTCCAGTGAACATGAACGACTACCACTTCATTTGAGAGTACAGTTTATTATTGCCTCATTTTCAAGAAGTGAAACGTGGGGTCAATAAAGAGTTGAAATTATTTTTAATAACAACAGTTAAATAGTAAAATGCTGCAAGCTTCCCCCACCACAGGATTTAGGGGCCAAATGGCTGTGAAGAATCAACTAAGTGTTGACCAACCTCACACACAGAGCTAGGTCAGATTCCTCACGACTGGTTTCTGGTATATGAGAGATGGGAACTTGCAGCTATGCCAAGTGGAAAACAAACGTTTAAATAATACCTTCCTACATAAGATGTTAGTTAAAGCAAATTTGATATCAAGTTGCCTAATTCTCAGGTTACTCTTACGCTTAGTTTCTTGCAAATTCTAGTTGTAATGTTAAACCTAATTTTTTTTGATCCAAAGGTCTTTTAGGAAAAAGATTAATTCTAAACCCCAACAAAAACCTAGGCGACAAAGCAGCAGTGTTTAAACAGAGTTAACTAACAAATGCTACTGTGTGAGCAAAACTACTAACTTTATCCTAGATTCACCACCTCTTCCATAAATCTGAGAAGATCCAAGGACAGATAGATGCATAAATTCTGCATCTGTTCATTTTCCAATTTATTGTTGAATTGAGAGGCATACCTTTTTTTTGTTCTTTGTGGAATGTGAAAGCACAGTTGTTGCATGTTCTCAAAAAAACCAACAAGAAATTTCTCTATTTTAAGTAGCCCAACAACAGCTCAGCGGTATTTTTGTCCTTTAGATCCTCAATGCCTTAAAGCTTTCTGCTAAAAAGCCCATACTGAATAAACTACTAAATCACACTGTTATTTTCTCAGAACGTTCTGCTAAGATTGGTAATGTGACATCTAAGTTGGAAAGAAAAGAGTTAGCCACTGGCCAAAAGCTAGAGCTTAAGGAAAAAGCTTCCAAGTCAGGCTGATGAACACTGATAATAATTGGGTTTCAGTAGCAAAATATTCAACTAGCAGCTGTTTCAATCTAATTGACTTTGGTAATTAGTTAGGTTTATAGTCTAACTATGGCTGTATGTAACTATACGTCTGTATGAACAGCCACTGCTCATACAAATGTAGCTCAGTGGTATTTTAACAACTCCGATTTATAAAACGTAAAATTGAAATTTATATTAGAGTGAAGCTAGAAAAGTTAAAAAGCCAGTTAACCAAAGTGTCTAGTGCCCCCTGCCCATCCCTTTTTTTTAATTAGCCGTGGATAATCACAACTTTTACAGTAGATCATGAAACAGTAGAAATATTCTTACATCCGTGCTTTCATTACTAGTGTTTTCTTCTCTCTTCCGTTCTTCTTCCTCTTGCTCTAGTTCCTTAATGCTCTCCTCTAGAACGTTAGGCCAGAAGTCCCCTTCGAAGTAAGGTAACTCTTTTGCACTTGTTAGACGATCTTCTGTTGCCTGCTTAAATATATCCTGAAAGAGAGCCAAACACCTCATTACCGCTATTGCAAGTCACATAGGTAAAGGCAACCTTTTCAGTAACTGATAAGAAAAGGCACCTGCTGATCAAACAAAGGAGAGCTTAATATTTCAATGTTTTATGAGGGCACATTCGAAGTGCAGGTTTAATACTGCATCAGTTACAGACAGTTCGTCAAATATATTTCAAGTGTTCCCACTCTGAAGAAATAAATCAATAGCATGTGCTAGACTTCAATATGCACACACTTACCAAGTGGGACAATAAAATCACTGTATTGTTGACACTAGCCTAAGTCCTGATAATTCCCAAGATTTTTACATACTTTAACTGAATCAGCAGCCTAACCCTGTAATTTTATTTAGCACAGGAAGACTAAAGATTCCATATATTGATGAAATGAGATTTTTCTACAGTTTTTCCTTGAGAATTTAGTTTATTTTAAGGAATCATTTCAAATCTCTTGCTAGAATGATTTCCACAAGCTACATGCTTTGAAGAGGATATATTTTAATTCTAAACTTCTGGTGCTCAATTCATTTAAAACTAACGCAGTAAACTCTCAAGAATCAGGCACAATGTATAAGGCAAGGAAGAAACCAATACAAGACTGGTCACGTCACCCCCCACCCCCCCCAGTACAAACATACACTTAACAAACCTTGTAATCATGGACAATGCGCTCCGACACAGATTTGTCCAGCATCTTTTTGTACCACTCTTGCAGTCGTTTGGGTTTGGGTATCTTTTGGTCAGGAGGGTGGCAATGGAAGATGTAGTCATCTCCTTCACTAGGTGGGCATGCCCAGATATGTCCAGTAGTATACCTAGCATCATTAGACAAAAAAAAGTAGATGTGGGCTCTGACAATTAATGCTAGACTTGCTTTCCTCTCTGCCACGAGATGGAGCCACCACAAAGTTGGCTGGTGTTACCAGATGGACAATAATTATAGCTCTCCAAGATTTTAATTCTAGTCTTCATTCCAGCTTCCTTCCTTCGTGATAGCATTACCATCTTTTCATTAATTTTTAAAAATTCAGTGCTAAAAGTGGAGTAGTTTATATTAACTGTACACATTTTTCCAGTCTATATAAAAATCAAAGCCTGATGTAGACCTGCAATTGCCACCTCCCAATTAACTAATAAGAGAAAGATGGAGACTAGGTATTTCAGTAGTAAAAGCCAGAATTCTTTTTCCTTGAGACAGTGCAGTCATTTATTACCTAGAAACATTTTAAAAACAGATTTACTTAAAACACACAATCCACCTTTCTACTGTAAATCCTTTTTAAAAAAAAACACCAACAAAAAACCAACTTTGAGGATCCTTTTAAAAGGTTTCACAATTATATCTGGGAATAAACAGTCACTGTCAACTCCTATGCTATTGGGTGTACAATCTAAGTACTATGAAGACAGATGACATCCAAATAGTAGCAGCTGCAGAGAATATAATACCACAAAGATCACTTCTTCATCCTCAGTTCTTCTCTATTAGTTTTTGAAAAGAACTCCAGTAGGAGGAATAATCAGATCTCAAGTTAGAGAAAAATAACCATCCTTGCTGTGTTGAGAAACAGCTCTGCAGAACCCTACCCAAACCCTGGGAACTGCAGCCAGTTGTCATTCCTTCTCAGGTAGAAGGGAGAGATGATACTGTGTGACCAATATTGTTTTCCCAAAATGAGAACCTGATGTTACCCATTAGCACAGAAAACAGCATTAAGTAAAATCGAGGCCTGAGCTCTATGCAGCAATTTTACAGAGTCACAGGTTAGAAAACACACAGTAAAAAACCCCCAGAAATCTAGCGTATGCCTTTGAAGTACTAAGGAATATATCATCTCACTGAAGTAGTGAAGACAGTACCACCCACCTCCATTCTGACCTCCCTCAATTTTTGTCATGCAGCTACTCCAAACATAGTCCCTAACAATTTCTTCATGAATAACTCTGCCAAGCTACACCACATACCTTTGACAGTAGTTACTTCACTGTCTTTTCTACTTCAGTAATCACGGTCATTTGATTTCCACCTTTCTCTTTTCTTCAGTTGTTCTGTGTTCTCTTTTGTACTGTCTCAAGAACATTCTCCTCTTTCTCTTCTAACTTTTCAGTTTCTCACAATTTCAACTACCTGTTCTATAAGAGATTCTGTAGTGGCCTTACACAGCTTGTACAGAGTTAATCAGTACAGACAGAATAGGCTTACCTTTCTCCTTTTAAACATGGGTAAGAACTTACCTGCCAGCCCAAAGGAATGACCTGATTAAAGCAGCAGCGTTACACAAGGACTGCACTATCAACAAGCCTAGCAAAATCTTATGATCCAGATAAAAAGGCTCACTTTTTCTATTTAGACTTAGGGAAGTTTTACGTAAGTTTGGAAGCCTAAAAATATCTGAACCATAAGCCTCTCCTGAAACACCTGCAATCCCTTTTTGTCTTTTCTCCTTTTCAACTATACATAGTTGTTGCCAAGTTATTCTATCACCGGTTGATATTTAGGCACCATATTCTGCACAACAGGATGTAGTAATTTCGTTTGCAATAAGAACTACCTAGCACAAATACTGCACAGAAGAAAACATTAAAAAATACTTACCCTAGTTTCTTGACGTATTCTAGATATCCGATTAGTATTTCGTGATAGACAGCGGTCCTCAAGCATTTAGGGCGGAAGAAATGAACACTGTCAAGGTATGATATATACACTCGCCTGAAAAAACAAAAACAAAAACCACCAAAACACATGATGAGAAGCAGAGCTTTCAAAGTAGTTTGACAAATTTATTCATATTATTTTATACACTTGAAGCATTCAATACAACAGCAATCTTCAAAGCCTCTGATCCTAACTTACCTCTAGAAACTCAGCTTTCTTTTTGCTATCCTAGCTTCATCTCTAAAACTACCCAGTTCCTTCCTGTAGAAAACTGACAGCTGATCCTTAAGGCAACACTGTCTGCCAGCCAGCATCTCCAGTAAGAAGCAACTCCAACTGACATATTCCCTACAGAAGCTACTTTGTTTCTAGAAGCTAACAGCACTAAGGAGTCTTCACATGTGCAGCACCCAAGCTCTATACAGAACTTCAGAAGGTTCACTCAACTGAGAGTGTACCAAAATAAACTTTCATGCAGCTCCTCACCTTTGATTGGGTGGAGGACAGTCTGAGCCATACTCCTGTACGTGCATCCCAAAGAAGCACAAGTCTACGCCATCAATCTCCTCAAAGGCAAAAAGCGCTTTTGTTCGATAAGGGAAAGACTCCGCCATCTCTCCGCTGTCTACAAACCTGCAGATTACAGAAGGTAAAGAGGAATACCAAATATATTCATATATTAGAGAATATGTGTCACTAGGTAAAGGCAACAATGATGCATAATCTTAGTGCAATTTTAAAGTTAAATGCTAACAGACTACTCAAAATACAAGGCATCCACTTTTTACTATGAAAAAGATGACATGACAACTAATGAATATGCTGCTGTAACATCTGTGCGTCAACAACTGGTCAGTGGTGAGGTTTTGAAGACAACAGTATTTTTTCAAAGTAGTCGCATGTAAGGAAATTCAAATAGCTTCCACCTCCCCCCAGAAGAAAGCAAAACTAGAAATGGAAAGAACATACCTTGCTTTCATTCCTGGCTTTACTTCAACAGTTTTGTCAGATGCGTGTACCACCCTAACTGTAACCTCTCCTGCCTCAGGGTGATTCTGTCGTCTTAGGAAATCATTGACTCTGTTCTCCAAGAAGGTACCAAGTCTTGTAGCCGGTAACCCTGCAGGAGAAAAAAAACCACCTCTAAATATATACAAAACTGAACTGTTCAAATGTGATTTCTCTATTCCGATGTTAAATGAAAAGCAACTCTTAATGCATGCAATGTTATAAATTAAAGCTTTATCTTTAAACACTAACACTTCTAGATAGGGTGAGCTGCTTTTCACCTGCAGGCACGTATATGGTTTATACATTATTTAAATGAAGAAAGAATCTGTATTTCAACCCAATTTCTGTCTTAAAAGTCGATTGCAATTAAGGCTCCTCTCAAATAGAAGCTATTAATTACTTAAACTTGATTACAAAATACTGCACTCAGACATAGCTTCAAGAGCAGATGTTGCATTTGGAAGTATATTCTGTCTGTAAGTCCACACTAGCCAAGTTAGTCTCTCCACTTATATATAACAATATATTTCAATAATGGAAAGAACAACTAACTACAACTGTATCTGCAAGTAATGTAGTTAGTTTAGAAGTTTCTCATTTTCAAATGATCTTCACACAAAAGAAGTACAAGCATAACGTTAGTTGACACAAAGCCTAAAGCTGAGAGGGAGTTTAACACTTCTAGTGCAACAGTGCCAGTCTCACTGCTGTCCGTTACTTCTGGTCGAGTAACGTATCTGCCAATCAGCTTTCCATTTTTCCGATTTGACACCTTTCAGTGAAGCATAACTGTACCACATTAAGTATACAATGCATACAGCTTCCTAGAAACAAAACCTGTTAAAAACTGTAAAAGAACCCTTGTATTCTTCATGAATCTAGGAAGGTGTGATTTTGGAGATTTTGGAAAAAGACTCAGATACTGAAACGACTCATTGAGTGGTTTGCTTTGCATTTCATAAGAACAGTTGAAGACAACACTTTGTGACCGAACTGTCAGCCACTCCCCAAACTTAAAGACAATTTACAGTCTTTGATATCCTCCTTCCTCTTCTTCCAAAGAGGGACCCTTAAAAAGTAACTGCTTAACACTACAGTTAATACTAGTTAGAATCTGGATGCTATTGGTTGGCTGGGGATTTTTTTTTTTTTAAAGTAGAAATGTAAATACTCACTATTTGTAAGAAGTACACCAACCTAAAAAGCTTCTGAAAGACTTATTTCGTCTACAGAACAGATGGACAATAACTGCACAAATTTCCTCCTACACTGCCTTCAAATCAGCTGCCTTCATCAAGAGGAAATCTTACAGAGAGTTTTGTCACCAGCTGATGACATCTCCATCAAAGCTTTTAAGAGCAGCAGTAGTCACGGTGACTTGAACACGTTATCATAAATTTAAGTTAGACTGCAGTCACACAGCAACTATTTCCCAGTGCTATTAATACTGCAACTGAGATAAAAGGATGTGTATCTTGCATTAGCAGTGCTCTAAAACAGCATGTTAACCCTCTACAACAGACTGTTAACCAACGACAACACCTGCGAACGCAAACATTCTGAACATCACAGAACTGATGTTCAGAACTGACCAAAAGGATCCTCCTTTAACTCAAAACATTTCAAATAAACGCAAAACAAGCAAAAAGCCACCTCTTCTTCCCCATTCTTAACAAATTATTTAAGATTTGTTGGCGCAAGCATCAGAATCTTACTTTTAGCAGAGAATTTGTTCTCTTTCCTGGTTCGTCCTGTTTTCTTCAGGCAGCCATCACAGACAAAGCTGAAGCAAAAAAAAAGAAGAAAGTGAAAAACCACCCCAAGTCAGACCGTAAAGTTCTTTAGCATCTTATCATTAGAAGCAAATTTTTTTACCAGATCTTATCTGGTCTGGAAATTACCTTAACTGAAATTTGAAATAAAAGACAGCACAAAGAACAGTGCCAGCAGAAGAGGCTCAGCTGTTTCAGGGCTGCAGAGGAAGAGCTAAGCTCCAGAGGGTGCATCTCCTATCAGTCACCCATGTCATCACCTGCAAGCCCAGGAAACTGGGTCTCCGCTGGCAGGTCTAACAATATTGGCGTATTCTTGGAAGAAATAGCCTCAAACTGCTGTCTCTGATGGAGATGCCACAATACATAAAGCAAAAAGCTGATTTTTTTTCTAAACACTCAAATACACTGTAGCATGAAATGATGGGCAGATTCTTCCTCAGTTACAGAATGTCTACCCTCTTCTGCAGCAATGTGGATGGGACAACAGAATGGTAAAAGTCATAGCTTTCTTGTCAAAAAAGGGAACACAAACTCTCAGATTTATCTACATATCATTTATCAGCTTTTTAAAAAAGCTTTTAAAACAATCAGAAAAAAACCCAACAGTATTTTGATCAGGAACTATGGAGTATCTAAAAGCTAGATTGTTTTTCAGGTTTAATTTGATCACTGAGGTCTAAATCTAAAGACTGAAGTCACTTGTTAAATTCTTTACTAGTTACAATTTTTTTTTTTTTAAGATGACAAAGCAATACGATTTGTACAGAAAATAGACCAGTATGGAATTGTTACCAGAACTAAAAACATCTTTTCATGAAGGACTAATACCTTTAAACAGCAAAGGCTGAAACATAAGTCTGAAAGGCTCTCTCTTCCACACATAGCAACATTAAAAACATTAAAGATTGGAAACAACTTTACACACAACACAGTAAGATGCGATGCCTAAATTTGATGTTGCTCTATATATTCTGTAAAATTTTCAGGTGGGAATGCAACTTCTTCCATTAGACACTTTTTAACATAACCAATGTAAGGCAGTTTATGCACTAACTCCATAAATCTATCATATACTCTCTATTTAAGAAAGAAATTCCTCACCCAGAAGGCCAGATTATCTCATTATGAAGAACACAGATCTGGTGCATTTTTCTTCCACACTCTATACATTCAACAAATCTGTAGAAGGAAAAAAGGGGGAAGGGAAGCAAGGTTAATAGTATCATTACTTGCTTGTATATTTTGTAACATTTTATTAGAGGAGTTCTAGCATTTAGGCTCTTGAGCCTATTTAACATAGGGGGCACATCTATGCTGAGAACAGCCTCCAGAATGAATTAAGAATCTGTCAGCTCAAGTCAGGCAGACTATGCAGGGACACATTAGTATCACCATTTGCTTGCCTTACTGCCATCCACTTCACTCATTTTTTTAAAGCGAAGCCCTTCTAAGGATAAAATCTGCAAAACTGCTTGTTGCTATAATGAAGAGAGGAAAATGGATTCACAGGTCTCAGAAGCAAAGAACCAGGAGAAATAGTTGGCTGTTAGTTGCCCCACTATGCTTGAACCCTGGGGTACATTGCAAATATACTGCAGAAAGGTGGGAAGGAAGAAAACAGAAGCAATGTCAAAGTCACTTTCGGACTAGCAGAGATGTAAGGACAACTGAGGTAAGTGATACGGTCTACTTCACAGATGTTGGTGAATATAATTCTCCAAAATATCTAAGGTTGCTTCGTGTATCAGGACAATCTGACTCCTTTCGAACATGTCTATTTATAAGAGTCTGAGACTTTGAATGGATAGCTGTCATTTATGTAGGGCATATGGTATGCTGTAAGTTAGGCTTGTATTAGAGCATTAGGATACATCATCAGTATAACAATGGGAAATAAAAGTTATGAATCAAGTTGCTATTCTCTTCTTCCCACAGCCCTTGTAAAACAAAAGAACCGGCTGACCCTTATGCCTTAGAAGGCTGGTGTGGGAAGAATACACAGCCTTTTTGCTTATGCATTTTAAAATGAAGGTAATGTTTGCAGAGTAGCAGCACAGGTGTATCATGCAGGAACATGTAAAGTGGCTTCAAAAAAACACCATCAGGAATACAAAGAAAAGCAGCTGAGTCAACATCGTCATAACTTTACTGACTGTCTACAGTTCTGCTTCCAGAGCAATGCAGAACCACCAGCTGATTCAAATTTAAAAACTTTGCCTTCTACTACAGCTGCCTGTAAAATGTGATGACTAGAAAAGCAACAGCACCAAAAGAGCTACTGCCAAATGACCCAAATCAGTTCTGAGACAGGAGCATTTGCCACAACAGGGTTTCAAAGCAGAGTTATCTGCATTCATCCTTCTGTTGAATCCACATTCAAGACAACAAAATGCACTAATTTGGGCCCATACATACAGTGTTACATATCTCTCAAGTACAGCTGTGGTGGTTTGGGGGGTGACGACAAAATGCCACATATGCTTACTGAAGAGCCCCTGCTGGCTAGCAGAGCTACATGAAATTTGTGAAACATTGGGAAAAAAAAAGCTGATAGTGAATGAATAACATGTATTTTACAAAATAGTTATAATGAAATGAGGATCATTCAAAGTAGAACAGCATTACTTACAGTTCAGGGTCCAGTGTATCATTTTTCCTTTTTGAAAACTGTTCTTTGTTTATCGTGCTATGGAGAAACAGGCAATAAAACTGAGTTTTAACACAAGACAACATACATTCATGCGACAGCACACACATGCACACACCAAGACATAACTTGCAAGCAGATTTTTTAAACACTCGCTTGCACTACAAGAAAAGGAGTTGTGTTTCACAAAGTGACAGACAACAAAAGTATATGCCACCCTTGAGACTGGCCATGGAAAACATTCTTTTCTACGGAACAATAGCTTGTAGAGAACCACATTGCTCCCTTATTCAGTTTTATTACAGGATAAATGGTAAAAACTTGCTGACATTCAAGTTTTGGACCAGTCTGATCAGTATTTCATAGTGAAAGTACTATTTGATATGCCTCTGATATTCTGAAGGCAGAGAATTCCAATTATCTTTGATTACTTAGAAAGGTAGGTTCTCTCAGATTCCCCTAGCCCTCCTCCTAGATTAACTTCAAAGGATAAACTTCAGCTTCCAAATCCTGCAACTCCAGCCCAACTATTACTCTATGCTAGCTTTACCTTCCCTAAAGCAGTTGGCAAAGCTAAAAATTCCATCTTTTTGACAGTGAGGTCTCAGGTATCTTTTATACCCATGTGGTTCAAAATAGTCAAGAACAATTATACAAGAATACCCAGATACCTGAGAATTTACCCCAAGGAGAATGCTGTAAAATATGAGATGATCAGTACACGCCTCTCTGAGAAGCAATGATAGAGACACAATCCAACTTGAATGAGGTGCATTAACCCTCCTATCTTTTAATTTCAGTGTTTATTCTGAATAGTGCCACCTGCAGAGTACTTCAAGCTCCTTATCGCATTAATGAGGAAGGTTCAATCTCCCAATTACCTCAAACTATTATTATAATATGGTGAGCAGAACTGTAAACAGGACTTAACGTATATATTAATCTTCTTTGCTTTTGTTCATTTTAACTCTAAGTTGTGGAAAGAGAGGAAGGGAGCAGGATCTCTATGCCCCAGTAAAATGAGTTCCTAAGGGAAAATTTATAAGTAGGCAAGAGACCATTCAAAAGTGTACTTGCTCCTCATGTGCAGCCTATAGCCTCCATTTACACTACAGAACAACCAAGCGTTTAAATCAGCTATGAAAAAGAATACCAGCAGCTGGAAGGACATTCTTACCATTGCTTGTGTTCAAAGAGCTTTTTTGTTTTCATTATTAAAAATAAATAAATAATTATACCCAGCATCTGTGTTTTCAAATCTAGTGTAAAAATCAAAAGCACTCTATGCTGCCTTCTACCCTGAGTCAAAAGGTTTGGGGGCAAACCATTCCAACTTATGTGTATGAGAAAGACTGTACTCTCTCAGCAGCTAAACAAAAATTTTTATATATAAACATGAATATATTTTTTATACACAGATTTATGTGTATATAAATACTTGTTTCTCATAAGTACTTCACACCCCACATCTCATATTAACAAAACTGGACAACATTGATTAAACTTTGAGTCATTGCTTCTAGTAGAATAGCAATCTATACTATCCACAGGGACGTGGCCCACTGTACTGACCAGCATACAAACATTATTTCTTTCTTTTTCCTTCCAGAAAGGCAGACGTACTCTTACATTTTCCTGAGCCCCAGTGGATGCTTTCACTACTGTGCTAGCTACATCCATCAGAGCGACCAGGATTTGGTAACATGCTGCTACTTCTGGTGAAACTCTGTTTGTCCAATTACCAACTTCAACAACTCTCCCCCTGGCTTCAGAATTTCCCAAGTTCCTCACTTGCTTCTTTCTGTCTGCAGTGTTCCTGCAATGCCCTCCCCGCAAAGAGCCCGCTTTCTTCAACAGCTCAAAGAGTAACTGCTTGGCACTCATCTGTCCCTCAAGGGTTTCCTTAGTCTCCCAAAATTCTGTTTCAAGGTTTTTTTTGGGGGAGGTGTGAGGAGGGTACAGCAGAATGAAAGGCTGTTCCATGCTGGTGGCAAACTACTGGGAAAGATAAATAAATCCATGCATGGCCTTTTACCGTGATCTCCTCACACAGTATTTCTCATAACCAGATGGCACTCCAACAGTAAAATATTTGTATGGCAAAAGGAGGTTGCCTACTTCTGTTTTAGATGAAAACCAATCTGAAGCTGAATACAAGTTTAATAGCACAACTAGTATACAGAGTAGTACGTTTGACTATTTCAATCTACGTCTGTCACCTACCTGCCTGCAGGCGTGGTTATTTTTTTGCAGTGGAATACTTTCACATTTTTTCAGGAAAAAAGCAATTCTCTTCTTTCCCCTCTATTGGTATAGAAGCAATTTTAAGCACTAAGTGCTTATTTCTCACTACAGTTTAGTCAGTCCAGATTTTAAAGAAAAAAAATTATCTACAGCACAAGTCCAGGCTTTTACAAAGAAAATCTAGTCCACCCTCTACTAGCCTACAAACAGCAATGGTTACCTAAAACTAAGCTCCTTCCCTTTGAGAAAGCACTGTAGACCATGATACAGCTTATGAATGCGCAGCCCCAGCAAACACGAGTAACTCACGTTTGAGGTTGTGATGGGTCATCTCCCAGAGAAACGCTCTCCCCTTGGATTTCGTTGAAGCACTTCTCACAGAAATGATACCTGTCAGCAAGAAGGCCATATTTGGGTGAACTGCTCCGTCCATACAACACAGCCCAAGCCAAGCAACGGAGCCACCAATCACAGCAGGCCAAGGAAGGGACAGGAGCAGAGAGCAGGTCATCAACGGCGACAGGGATATTCAATGATGCAGATTTATGGGCCCCACATTGTGTTTGGTTGGTTTGGTTTTTTGGTTTGGTTTTTTTGGGTTTTTTTTTTTTTTTGCGCAATCAAAGCCAAGTGCAGACAATGACAAGCATGAAGGAGAAAAAAAATAACACACACGAACAAAGAAATGGGGTTTCGCAGGACAAAAACAAAAACATAGAAGCAGGACAAGACAACACAAAGCAGAAAGCCAAGGCAAAGCACAGATTAGCATTAAATCTCTCAAATGGGTTCACAAGCAGCAAACGATTAAAGCAAATTAAACAAGAGTATTCCATTTTAGCATACCCATACCCTCTTCATTTTAAAAATCCATGCCACGTACAGCAAAGAATTAAAATGACAAAGGGGAAGAGCAGAAGGAAGGAAGAACTGCTACTCTGACTTGTACATCAGCACAGCAGTTCTGTTGGCTGGAGGATCTGCAGGAGATCAATGGAAGAGGGATAGTCTTCCATCTTAAATGTATAAATGCTGAAAGGCCACAGGATTCTCTCCCAGTTAAAAGGGAAAGCTAAACATTAGAAGCTTAAAGAACAATAAAAATCTGTCCTCAAAATCTTACGGACACTAATTATAGAACTGTCAAACTGTATGCTAACTAAATACCTGACATTAGCTACACACATAATGATCTACATTAACGTGATTCTGTCATAGCCCAGTTGGAGTGTAGAACAGTCCAGGTATCAATACAACACGCATCACAGAGAAAAATTTATTCAAGTGTAAATGAAAAGTGATTAATTCAAGATTCTACCCCAGCCCTCAAAAAAGTTCTAAAACTGTGGCCTCTCCATTACTAAAGCATGTTAATTGAGTGCACAAGACATCTAAAAATAAATAAAAGAAAATCCAAGCAAGTTTATTATAAAGCTACACAAACCAACACTATAACAGCTGTTAAGCTAAAAAAACCCAGGTGTGTCAACCCTCTCTTCCCATTTTCATCTGAGATAATGCAGAGAATATGTGCAACTTCTGGAATTGCACATTTCAGTCTATAGATATACATGCATGTGTGTATATAACTTAGTTTACAAGTCACATGTATGCACGTTATAGTACAAACAATTCCCTTCTAACATTTGAAAATATATAAAGCATGTCAGATTTTTGAATAATAGTCTTCTGGTCCATCTAGTACTTGCCCACAGATAAATGTAAGCAAAAGATACTGATTTATGGTACAAAAAGCTCTACACTATGTAAGTCTAAAACTACAATAGTTATTTTAGGATACTATATGCTTATTTTCTACTTCTTCACTCCCAAAGACCTCCATTCACTGTTAAAACCTTTATGGAGCTTAAAAAGGTGAAGATGTGACTCCTGTAGCTCTTTGGTTGCTTTCACTTGACAAGGCGCTTAAGAAAACTACAATTCTTGCAAAATCTTTTTGGCTTTCAGGTCAAAGCCTTAGTGTTTTTTTCATTCTGAGGTTTAAGATGTTGGAAAGAATGGACAGCAGGAACTAAACTGATGGAAGTGACATAGTTTGGAGGTAAACAGCTCCCTGCTCTGAGAGGTGCATTCTGGTAACAGGCCAGGGGATTTGGGAGTGTTATAGCATGTATTTCCCTGCTTCTTCCTGCCTCACTTCCTCAATTGGCAAAAAACCCACCTAGCAAGAAACCTTCTTTCAGAAGTCAAATAGGTTTAAATCCTTTAATAAACCCCAAGTGAAAAAAAAAAAAATTCAAAACAACTGTAGAAGTGACAGCATTTTACACAGCTGCTGACAGCTACTGCAAGACAGCTCCCTTAAGGCAACTTGGGAAGAAAAAGCAAGCATCAATCTACTGAAGATCTGAATATACAAGTCTTCCAATGAAGATCTGCACCACAAAAATAAGTTTGCTCTTCAGTGTTAACATCATGAGAAAAACAAAAAGACTTGCCAAGTATAATAACTATTATGACCATTAATACACTTGCTGCATAGTTTACTCAGTGTTCTGCATGAAAAATATTGCTGCATGGTAGGAAGCAAAAGACAGCAGACTTGTAAGATAACTGAACATTTAATTAACTGCAGGATAAAAATTTAGTAAAACATCACGTTTCTGCAAACGAAAGAGGAAGAGCAAAGACTGCAGTGAACTTCTGCAGAAAGAAATCATTAACATACAAGGTAAACTACTCAAGGGCACTTCCAGCAAATTTTAATCTTAAAACACAAAGGTGTACACATATAAAGAAGGTGTATATGTAAATACATGCATGCCTTTTAACAGATTGATTGCAGCATGCACAAAACCGCACCAAGTGAGTTTTCCTTACCTGTTCTGGTAACTGTAGTAAGTGGCATCTCGAGGGATTGTGCATAGCTGTTTGCCATAGCAACACAATGTCTGTGGTGAGAACTCCAACTGCAAAGAGGAATGAGTCGTCTTAGTACTCATACGTGTTTTCACTTGCTCTCCATGGGAAGCAACTGTGACCCAGACAACGATCATTTCCACCTTATTCTATGCACAGATCTCACAGTACAGCAAGTATATGAAGTGCTACAGTCATAAGTGTTCACTGGTCTGTTATTCTCAAGTTAGCTCTTCTCCAAAGATGGACAGCATATTAAAACAAGACAATGCAAATACATGGTCTTAATATACAGTGAAATAGAGTGCACTACTGCAGTAACAAAACCACATCTGTTTAATTGGCAACAGCAAACAGGTTCACCCTAATCAAAATAAGCCTTCAGTTACTGACTTTTTCCCCTCCAAGGGCTTATATACGAATAGATGATTTAAGCACTAGGTAGAATCAGAAGATACATAAAAACCTCAAAATCAGATTACTCAGGATTACCAAATCCTGGTAAACTTTCAAAATTTTTGACACACCGTAACTGGTAACAACTGCAACTGCTGTATTCCACGCCCACCCAACCCCCACTTCAATACCAGAAAGCAAGCAGCAGACTAAAAAAGTGTTTATTTTCTTACCTTTCTTCCACAGCAATAACCAAGGCTCTGCATAACTGGGTCAATTTCTTGCTCAAACACCTCTGCCAGTTTGGAACAGTACTTATACACCCGGGATGTTTTGCGGTTATACAGCCAGGCATTATTGAACATGAGCCAGATGTCATCTACATATTGCCACGGTTCCTGGTACTGTCCTGTGTCTAGCTTCCTCTTGATAGTAGAAAGGTCCATGGGGTTCTTCACTATGTCAAAATAATCCTGCAAGAATACGCAGCGTATCAAAATGCTACTACTACAGAACTATGTTGTGACATAGCATGTGCATTCTCAGCATATAAATTCTTCTCCAGTACATCGAGAAAAACAGGTTCCTCCCTGACTTGATTGTCAAACTGCTTGTGACATACAATGAAATCGCTAAGCAATACCATATCACTCCCCAGTGCCTCCTTTTCATTATTCCTTTATTTCTCAGGCTCTACTGCTCTTCCACTCCTGATGAAATAAAGTCACTCTAATTTTAGTCAGCAAAACAAGTATTACAAAAAGTAGGAAACGGCAATGTTTTTGCAGCCATTGTGATCTGAGGATATACACAAGCACATTAATAGAAAGCGAGTTTTAGCAGATCAGACAACCTAATAAACAAAACCAAATAACTTTTAGATGATAAAAGATACCATGTTTCCACTAAAGAACACCTTTTTCCAATTCCCACTCCAGCAGTTATAGAACCACTTCTCCTACAAAAGTCCTCAGAATATGACAGCCAATTGAGAGCCTGTTAAAGAATATTAGCAACATTTATGCCTTCTTATAGTACAGCAGGACTGAAATGTTTGCAGTATCTATCTTAAAAAAAAAAAACACAAACCCACACCAAAGCCAAACAAAAAACCTTCAAGGCAAAAAAACATTGCTCAAAGCACCTAAGCAGGACTTCTATGTATACATATTTGTGTATAAATAGTAAACTTGTGCAGTCAATCCAGACAGATTAAAACACAGATCTTTGAAGGGTAATACTGTCTTCTGAAGACAATTCTAAAACAAGCAGAAAATACAACTGAAACAAAAACTACAAGATGAATAGTCTCCTCCTTGCTTTTAACAGATTAATAATCATTGATGGATTTTTTTTTTTTTAAGTGGTCTTGATCTGCTTAAGTTCCCACATATTCAGCCAAGTTTTATATATGATGAGAAACACCTAAAAAATTCACCAATGGAAGCATCACAACAGGAAGCAACATCCATAGAAAGCCCACACAGCACTGGGGATCTGTTGGTAACCACTTCAACGTATGGTATACCTGCTTATTTATCAAAAGGAACACAGAACAAACTTTTGAAAAAAACCCCCAATTTTCTTAAGTCAGACATTGCATGTTCCACTGTCTAAGCCAAACCTCTTCAAAGGCATCAATACAAAAATGTTAACAAGACAGACTTAAGCTGTTCTCAAACAGGTATGGCATAATATAGTAGCTTTGAATTAAAGCCAGTAAAAGTATCTTGCTAAGACACTCACAGGAATTCCTAGTAGTTGGGGATCCACAGGCTGTCGAAATGGAAGAGACTCCGGATCCTGACGGTAAAGTGCCTCCAGTGTTGGCATAAGCGCCTGCCGCAACTCTTCTGGCTTGAAAACTTTTGAAAAACAATCACATTAGAAAGATAGTAGAAACAGCTGTAAGGAAGAAACCTGCTGGAAAAGGTGAGGTCTGTGGAAAAAGACTATAGATAACAGGTTTATATTACTTAGCAAAGCTTGTTTATCCTCTGCAACACTGAGTTCTGAGGAGGGTATTAAAATGATCACCTGGACACAAGGAGATGGCCAAAATATTAAAGATAATCTTGTTTTTATCATAGGAAGACATCGCTAAGTTTAATACAGTCATTTTACATTCCAAATACGGCCCTTCTCTGAGGTCCCAAGACAAAACTTGTCTAGAAAATCTGGAACTGAGAAGTATCTCAAATCTCTATTGTATTGACAATTTCACTAAGACTTGATGTCTAACACTAAAGCCTTGAAGAACTTGCCCAAAGCCAATTACGACTACATGTATTATTAGACATTTCTGTCTAATATTTTCTGTCCAAAAGCCCCAGAGAACAATGCATATAAACCTACTGAGTACCAACAAGGAAAGCTCAGGTGTTTTCCCCTTAAAATTTCTCTAGGGAGTTTTCAGTCAAAACAGTGCTCCTGCTTACTTTTTTTCTTAGACTGCCCAGCTGCTGGAGAAGACTGAGTAGCTGGAGTAGTAGGCCTTTCTTCCCCCTCTGGTATTTCAGTCTTCACTTCGGATTTCTTCTCTTCTTGTTCCATTGGGTCTGGTTTACATTCCTCCACAACTGGTTCTACTTTAACCTGGAAAGTAGTTTGGAGCCTGTCACTTAAGTTTGCTGTGAAGTCACCCACCCACATTTCTGTCCTTCAAACCCATCTGCCACCCTGCCCACCACTCCTCCCTAGAATTAAGGGCATCCACTTTGTAGTCAAAACTCGGCTAAAACTTGAGCAGATGTGCTAGAATGCATCTTTAAACATTGCAGTAGAACCAATGATGAGCTGCTAACCAGTTCTGAGCTGCAAGTTGACACACAGGTAGTCATCCAGCTCTTCAGGCAGGCCTGACGGTCTCTCCTACACTGGGGCTGTCAGGGTGACACTGCCAGCGGCCACACTCCTAGCTGTCCTCAGTGACAAGTTGTCAGAGCCCAGTAAAGCAGCCCATCATGTACATATCCACTATTCTAACATTTAACAGCTGCCAATAACACCTGAAGGACTGATCTGAGTGCCTTCTTACACTGGCATTTACAAAAAAGCCTCATAACTGCAACCACATTATCATGGTCCTTCCTGTGGCCACTAGCTTCTACCACCATTTCACCATAAAAGAGACCCTTCTTTAGGAAGAAGTAGAGGAAGACAACAATCAAAATAGCAGCAGGCAGCACCTACAGCTCTCACTGAGCTCTGGAAGGAATGGCTTGCAGGGAGACAGAAAGCATCTAGCAGCACTAGATATTCTACCCAACAACTGACTGACAATCTCACCTCAGATTTCTCCTCCATTTGCAGTTCTGTTTGTTCTGGTTCCCCCTCATCTGTTTTAATATCCATTTTCACTTCCTGCAAGGGTGGCTGCTGCTGCTCTGGAACAGTCTGCTGAGAGTTCACCTCTGTGCTGCTGGTGGATGGCGGGTTGGATACCTGCCCGTCAACGCTTACAGCTGGCTGTGAAAGCTGAGGAAACAAAACATGCATTACAAATAGGCTTCAAATAAGCTTATTTTTATTTCTCTGATCTACCGTTTACTTATACTATGTTTCCATCAAAGTTTAAATGCACTCTAGTCCTCCTACTTGCTTCACCTGATGAACATGCTGCTACACAATACAATTACAGAAAAACATGCAACAGAAACATGCACTGGAAGGTCTAGTATATAGATAGTTACATATTGTTTCCTTACTGTACACCACCACTATACATATGTAGACATAACTAAAGACTTCAGCCATGTTTCACAGTGAATTTCAAAACATGCACTAGAATTCTGAAAAATAGTCCCTTTCTGGAAACACCAGATGATCTATAGATTGTCTTGATGCAAAAAGGTTACTTCCCAAATGCAGTAAAACCTATTTTTATATTAAACATGCCAGGAGTTACCTCCATTATCAGAGACTCGCACAAAAATAAAGACCAACTGAAAATGAAACCTTACACTTAGACATTTGCAGGGAAAGCACAATTAAAGTATTTCCTTACAGGTGTTGTGGGGTGCTGAGGCTGCAGCGGTGCTGTTGGTGTGGGAACAGATGCAGTCGTGCTCTGCTGCGACAAAGGTTGCTGTTGTTGCTCTGCAGAAGGGGTAACTGGAACTGGAGGCTGGACTTGTGGAGGCAGCTGTGCCTGTGGAGGCGTTGGAGTCTGCCTCTGAGGGGGATGCATAGTTTGCGACTGTGGTCCAGGTGGCATTGCCTGAGGAGTAGGTGTGGAGGCAGCAGTGGCAGCTGCTGCTGCCTGCTGTTGCTGTGATCCCAAGCCTGGGGGGGTGTGGTGAGGCGTTGGGGTTCGACTAGGTACTGGAGAAGGAGAATTTCGGTGCATGGGAGGCTGTGGAAGAGGTGGGCAGTGAATATGGCTCCCTTGAGAACCTGGAGCCATTGCAGGAGAATTCACAGGACAGGAAGCGCTGGTCATTTGTGCCTGTGTGAAAACAAGTACATGTTTGCAATGATTTGAAATAGGAAAGGAGAGGAATTACTGTCAAATGGCTGCTTTCCCACAGTTACTGGCATACTTTTAAAAGTGCGACAAACTTTCTGTCGGTTTGTTGTTTTTTTTTAAACTCTATTTCAAAAGGAGAAATGGTCTATTCAATTTATTTTGCTCCACACGAACATAAAGCTGTTTTAAACTTTATTCAGCTCTAAAAGAGAAGTTTCAATAGAACAACTTATACTTGTTGATATGTTTAAAGAATGACACACCTACACTCCCAGTTTGCAAAACATTTATTTCTAAAACTGCAGATCTGTACATCCTGAATATAGGACAATGCACCACAGTGAAAAATTGCATTCAAATACACTTAGTGTGCCCATGCCCCCACCCCCAAGACTAGAAACTGAATTTATCATGAGAAATTAAGTACAGCTGTAACTGTACCATTACAAGATTTAAAAAAATTTGTATTTGTCACGGAAAAAAAGCTGTCACTCCACAATAATCTTGCCTGCAAACTAGGAAGAAGCATCAACGAGAAGCAAACTGACGTTCCCTACTTCTTCCTGGCCTGAAAGGTTCTTGCTGAAAAGGGAGAGGGAAAGGACAGAAAGGAAACTGCTAGACTGGAAGTTCAGATCTTTAGTAGTGATAACCCTCCTATCCCCCAAAGCCAGTAACACACATTGGTCTTGGATAGACATGCCTTTTTATGACTTATTCTTCCACGATCTCTTAATTTCTCAGGCTCTGCTGCCTCACTGTTAAGCAAGAAATTCTTAACTACTGCATGCTGAGTAACAATTTCTTCTTTGCTCCACAAAACGAAACTTAAAACAGTTCCCATCACACTTAAACTTAAGCCTGAGAACAAGCCGTTTCACCCATGCCATTCCCAATGCTACATCAGAAAAATGCAGAATCTCAATAAATGAATTCAGTTGAACATAATTCCAAAAGCATCTTGAGAAAACAAGCGCTCCTCTATTACTACTAATGGAACAATGAAACCAGTATATGAAAGAGCCCACTGATATCACTTCCAGAAATCAGAAACTTACTTGAGAAACTGGTGTCTGATTGCCAGGCTGAGTCATAGGCATGCTTGCTGTGTTCATTCCTGGGGAAGCAGCAGGGAACTGAGTCTGTTGTAGAAACTGATTCTGACCAGAAGGCTGGCCAACTCCTGGCTGCTGCATACGTGAAGGAAATCCCATCTGTTGGAAAAGAAAGAAACTCACTTCACACAACATGCACACACATCCATAACATTTACAAAAAAAATTTATCTTGTTGTAGAAATTGATGCTTGTTGCTTATCTGTAGGAAACAATGTGGAAAGTCTGCTTATAGCTCCTCTCAATAGGCTGATATTATGATTTCCCTTGTAAGCTGAGGAAAAGGATATTGATTTCAGATTGGGACTGACTTAAGATTGATCTCTGTTCCTTGTTTTAAGGATGCAACAGCACAAAAAGCCACTTAAACTTAATTTTTAGGCAATTTTTACCTATAGGCTTACAACAGACCAGACAAATTTTTCAGTGGAGATGCAAAAGGATGAACCAAAAGATCAAGAGAATGAAGAAATAATGCTTGAATTTTTTTTTTTTTTTAAATTTACTTATTTTAAGGAAACCACAGCCAACAGAAGCAAACCTGCGAGCTCAACACCCTGGACAAAACACACACTGACCTGGTTCATGGCCCCAGCCTGGCTTAGCTGTCCAGGGTGCTGAAGAGGAGGGGTTTGCCGGGGTCCCATCGGTGACAGCTGCATGTTCATCTGGCCAAACTGATTCATTCCTGTGCGTTTGTGCCAAAAAACACACTTATAAACAAAGGCCTGAATTCTCCTTTGGGCACCATTCAACATTTGGAGAAGAAATGCTGTCAGTTTCTTCCTAATTTCACTTTCTAGCAACCCGTTTTCAAGCATGCACTACTATAAAGGAAATATTGCCTTCTATCAACCCGTTACATGTAACGATTTTAAATATAATGTGCCCAAGCTACTCTACTCTTTCAGAATACACACTAGTTCCTCCTCCGCCCCCCCCCCACCCGAAAGACTTGTTTCCACTAACTTAATCAAAGCTCTGAACTTTGACAACTACTGGAGTACATGATAAATAACCAAGTGTCACGTCTACTGCTGAAGATTCTTAATTACATATTACAAATTCAAACTGAATCCCAAACTGTATCTTCACTTCCTTAAGTATTTTGGATGTTGGCTGCAATACTTCTTGCATATGTAACAAAGGTTTTGCCCCTTCCTTTTGAGCAATAATTCTCACCATCATCCCTCTGGCACCAACACATCCTCATCTAAACTGGCTAAGCCCACCATCCTATGTTCACGTGATCATAAGTTCTTTATTTAACAAAGCAAGCAGCTCAAATTCACAAGATCATGAAATGCTATTAGATTATATATAGAGAAAAGTTATGTAAGTATTATACAATATGGCTAGCTATTTTCTTAATCAAACAGGAAAACTGTGGGTGAAATAAGGGCTATGACACTTCAGCAAGAGGAGCCCAATTCCAAGATTCCTTCAAAATCACAGTATCGAATTTTCTTCAAATATTTACCTGTCTGTGCCTGCATGCGATTCATCATCTGGTTTGGCACATTGGCACGTATCAGGGTTGGGTCAGGAAGAGGACCATCTGGAAAAAAAAAAAGATACTGGAATAAGATTATAGCATTTAGGAGACCACCAGGTTTTATCCATCGAACATTTCAGTGAGAATTACACACTAAAACCCATGTGTAAGAGAAAAAACCCCAAACCATACAGACATAGTCCAGTAATTTAAACACTCTTGAAGAGTCCTCAAAGTGTGAAGCAAAACTAGAAATTTCCTTAAAAATGTGAGCATGTCCCATTGACAGAAATATCCCCTGACAGAGTCAGCTTTCAGAAATTGAGGACAAATTTGAAGTATGTTATTGAGGCACAACAACAAACTCAGCAGCTCACGAACATTCCACAAGACTTCTACAGACCACTCTACACTGTTACTGCACCTCTAGATTTAAAACACTATCAGAACTACATGGTTCAACAGAGTATTTATGAAAGCTCTGAAGTTTGAGAACTACCAGAGTACATGACAAGCAACCAAAAGGGTTACATCTACTGCTGAAGATACAGATAGAAGATATCTACAGAAGATACAGCAAATAAAGTCACAGCATCAACCTTCAAGAATCTTTCCTGGATCTTGGTAATGCATCTTGGTAAATACTGTTCTGACTTCAAGCATAAAAAGACCCAGAACTGGATTTACCAAAATAAATTAAAATGTAAGCAGGAGAAAAAGAACTCAGATTAAGATTCTTGTATCTGGAACTACTGGGTCTTTCTGTAGTGTTAGAAAAAAATAAAAATCAGGAAGTTTTTTGTCTACTCAGTTGACTAATTCAAATTTTGACCTTATCTTCTCAGACAACTTATTACAGTGGCATTGACAGTTATAGATCTGTTCCCATGAGGTGTCCTTAAGAACTCAAATCTTAAGAACATATCTAAGTCCTGCATATCTAAGAACATGCAGGACTGGATGAATGAAGGAGAAAATCCTTTTCTTTTGAGAAGGAAGCTCTCAGGAGAGAGATGGGGTGGTGTGGTGTGTGCTCTAGAAAGTATATTTGCAGAACTGTTGCACTTAGTTTTAAAACAGACTATTTCAGTCTCTAGAACTGTCAGTCCAGAATCACAGACACACAAAAAAATCATCTTAAAGAAGATTTTGGCTGAAATAGTTAAAAAAATTATTTCTCTTTTACTATTAAAGAGTTAAACCAGAGCAAGGGATGCAATTCTATTTGGAAATATATTTCAATTATTTACAGGACTTTATCAGAAATACAAGACTACAATGTCAGCAGATGCCTTTCCCAGTTTGTAACTAAATATATCATCCACAATAACTAGGTGTGACCTGTTTTATCTATTAGCTTACAGCTCCTCATCCCTTCCTAATGTTGTAGAGACATTACAGTCTTTAGCAGCATGATAGTTTTGATCATTAACATCTCTCCAAAGTAAATTTTATTCTAATATACAAATGCATGGTTAGCAGGGAATCTAATAGTAATAATAATCTGTTTAGCATTAGGAAGGTAAATTCAAGCACTAAAACTACTGTGAAATATAAGACAGTTGCATGGGGAAAAAAGTAAAATCTGGTTTTCATTGCATGCTGGAGAGGTCATTTGTCTAAAAATCCAAACGTGGCATAAAACAAGGACTATCAAAACTTTCAAAGGCATAAATACCTAAGCACTCCAATCATACTCTCTGTTTAGCAACAATAGTAACAGTGACCATAATTTTGAACACCACAGAACTAAATACCATGTAAATATATTTCTCTTATAGTAACTGATATTATCTTTAATAAATTAATTCTAGAAGTGAATCTAATGAGGTGGAAGATCTACAACATTAAGAATGCAACTTAATCACCATTCCATCCACCTTCAAAGTAACTGTAAAGGTTTACAATATTGCAATTTGTTCAGAAGACTAAATGCTTTTAGATAATGTCATTAATTAGCACATAAGGCAAAAATTTTACAAGTACTTCTGAACAAAGAGGAGAAAGTTCTGTTTAAATTTGAGCAAGCCAGGTACCTGTGAAACAGGAAGGGCAAAATGGTCACAAGCCTACCAAAATGACAGTACAGGATTCTCCTGCACCAGGTAGTCAGTAACCCAACTGTTCTTACTTGCAGACATCCCTGGCTGGGGCTGTCCCATGTTGGGCCCTTGATTCATGGGAGCCTGTGGCATGCCCGGAGCGTTTGGGATCATGTTTTGCTTCTGCAGCCTGGTTCTGCGTTTCTCCTCCAGTTCCTTCTGAATCTTATAGATCTTCTCCGCTAGCAAGTGATAGTACTCTGCCTGTTGGGGAGCAATACAAGTCAGGAAAGGAGATGACAGACACATTCAGTAAAGGCAACAGGTCCCAGGGATCCAAGCTTGAAAAAAACAGCCTTCCACACGCACATTTTGGCTCAGGTCAGGGTGGCTTTCCCTTTGCAGGGACTGCTGGGCAGAGAGGAGGGCAAAAAGGAGCACCGCTCAGGGCATCGCTGGCAACCGTTATTAGGCCAACGCTGGACACGTCTCTTCTCGTGTCCAACCCTTCTTTGGGAGAATCACAGTGAGGAGCTCCACGCTGCTTTCAGGGGACCCCGAGAAGCCTCAAGCACAGCACACCCCCACGGGCACCACCCCGACTCCCAGCACGCCCAGGCAGAAGCCTGCAGCTGGCTGGTTCCCAGAGCCCATCCAGCAGCCCCTGAACACACGCTTCCTCAGCCTGGGACTCTCATCTGCGCTTTCACTCCTCTTCCTCCACCCTCACTGCGGCACAAAGGCAGACACACATGCGACTGTATGACAGAGGACGGCATCTCACCCTGCTGTTTGCCGATTCATACATATCACCTTCCACTTTCCGAGCATATGCCACCAGATTCTCCATACGCCGATCCTTCAGTGCTGCAGGGTCAGGAGTAGGAAATATGGCTTGGACTCTGGAAAGAAAAAAAAAAGCAAGCATGCAAGTGATTAGGAAGTCCCCAGACTGGGACATCAGCACCAACCCCAGTGATCCGAACACAAAGCCGCGAGCAAGTCTTCCGACAGACTGAGGCATTGCTACAGCTCCTGGGGGACACCACCCCCACGTTGACGGCCTGAGTACTGAGAGGGACGCTTCTTCCAATAAACAGCCCCAAAGCAGCAGGTGCAGCTCCATTAATGACCAGGAGAGCAAGAACACACCTTTTGGGCTTCTGCTTTCCCCTCTCATGCACCCCGACACAACTCACCCCCTGACCCCCTGGTTTTATAAGCCAGGCCTCCTCCTGCCCCACACACACCCCAGAGGCAGCAACTCACCCGCCAGGAGATTGTTTTGATAGTAGCTACTCACAATTTATGAACAAGGTGGTTTCGGAGATCCTGAGTAATGTCTTCATGCCACTGCTTTCGAATTCCGGTATTGGATGGTTGAGCTGTTGGCATGGCTCCCAAACTGGCAACATTGGTGCTTTCACTCATCATAGGGCTTCAAAAACAGAGCAAGAATTGAGGGTGAAAGTCTAGCCCAAGCTTAGTCATCTTACAGTCATAGCCTCTTTTAGAATAATGTTAGGACAAAGTGCTAGTTCAGCCATTCCCTAATCAATGGACAAACTCTGCCGAAATAGCTGCACAGACACCAAAACAACACCATGAAAGAGTACATGCTGTCCTACCCAAGGATTCGGAAAACTGTGAACAAAAGCTACAAAATCCAAAAGGGAGAGCGAGCCATTGATGGAATTTACCACACTGTTTATGCAAGAAGTGCCAGGAGATTATAAAGCACAAGAATTGCTTTTACACCTCAGTGAGTAACTTGTCCCTCACTCACACTACAGCTCAACAGCAGGTTTGTGATATGCTACCCTGATCAGTAAATGCACTGGACCTTCAGACCTGCCCATATACTAAAGAAGATAATGCCTCTAACCTCTGCGGCCTAAAAAAGTCAGTTTGCAAGTACTGACAAAGTTAAAATGGACACCAAGACCTCTAGAAAGGTAAGAGCATAGACATCACAACTATCACAACTACAAGGCTTCTTTTCCAACTATCCTTTAGCAGCAAGCATCAGTTACTCCCCCTCCAGTATAAGCATGCAATATCCTTATGTACATGCCCTTTCAATTCATTTGTTATGGGCAATCATCAGCATTTGCAGCTGAACAAAATCACAGGGGTGCAAAGAATAATTCAACTTACTTTTGAGAATTCATGGTTGAATGTAACATTGAGTCAGGCAGTAGATTAGGGGCTTGAACCCCTACACCTCCATTCACTCCCATTGGATTTGCACCTGGAAAACAAAAAAGTATTCTTAAATGAACAGCCCATTTACTGTGCAAAATCAGTAATTGCTCAGCACTAACAAGGGTCTAGCCTTCCAAGTACTTTGACTTTTGTGAGGGGAGTTTAATTAATCATTGCTTTCTTTACCCTCTTCATTTTACAAACTTAGAAGTCATCTGAGGCACAACACTGGTGGCCTCCAAGTGAAGCATCACACCACATTACTCTTCTGCACATCTTCCTGAACTTCTCAACAAATAAGGAATTTCTGTTTCAAATGTTATGTACCAGAGTCCTTTTCCGTGACTCCTTAATCAAATATCCAGTGTTACCAACCCTTTCTGGTATTTTTAGAAGTGGTTTGGGGTTGTTGGGTTTTTTTTTTGTCATTCAGGGGTTTAGGATATATATTCAGAAAGGCTTCAAAAATGTAAAACATCAGCTACCACCTATATCTGACAAGGTACCCTCTCACCCACTCCATAATTAAGGACCCTACAACTAACTCCAATGTTTGCACCAAGAAGGAAGTACCTTCCTTTGCAGGAAAAACCTCTAGAAATTTGTTACATACCAAAATCTGTTTTTCTGAATCACAGATCTCAATCACCATAAAAAACCTGCCTATTTTGAGTTAAGACTCAAAACAGTGAAGAAAAATGCAGCATATCTCTGCCTAGAACTTCTGAATAGATCACTT
This sequence comes from Balearica regulorum gibbericeps, assembly GCF_011004875.1. Classification (NCBI taxonomy): domain Eukaryota; kingdom Metazoa; phylum Chordata; class Aves; order Gruiformes; family Gruidae; genus Balearica; species Balearica regulorum. The sequence continues at coordinate 56,087,187 of NC_046184.1, forward strand.
TGTAAAGTTGTGAGAGCAGCATGAAAGCCACTACCAAGCTTCACATGCATTTAGGACATCTGAATCCTACAGAATCTGTATTTCAAGCAAAATTAGACACTGCATACACGACAAATCCACTGAAATTAAGTACAGCAAGTCTAATACCTACCTCTATCACAACCAAGTGTTTAACAGACTTTCCATAAAGCTGCCTCCAGCCTCCCCTCCCTTATTCACTTTCTCCTTCCCGGATTAACTTTGCCAAGCTGATGTAGAAGACAACTGTCAACCTTTGCCTTAACTCTCCCTTTTCAACTGCCATAACCAGCCATTTGTTTCATCTACTTAGGACTGCATCTCTTCACATCACAGCTGTCACCAAATCCTGCTCTTTCTCCTAAACTAGCCCTATTGTCACGTAGGCCACGACCTGATGATTCCTCTCACTTGTTTTAATTCCCCTGTAGACACTCGATCCTAACAATGAAACAACAGCCAAAAGTCTACACTCTCCATGCTTGTCCTTTCCACGTTAAGCTTCAGTTCTTCACTCTCCAAGAGCTTTTCAACCCCATTTCACTGGACTTTCTTATCAGTGCTACAAGGAGTGCCCAGTAAAAATGCACAGGCCAAACTCTTTGTCTATAAATGAATAAAAAAACCTAAAAAACATTTTGCTTCAGAAAAATTGATGATATGTTCCTTTCAACCTTTCAAGACCCTCACTATAACATTTTGGGGCTCCTAGAAGTTCACCTACTTGTAAAACATTCTGATGCACAGTAGAAAATTGTTTTAATGTAATTGTTTTAAGAGTAAGCTCTCAGTACCTTCCCTCCACCTTATTAAAAAAGGCTTTACACACCGGAAAGCAAAGTTTTAGCAGTATACAAGTCACATGCAACCCACGAGGACCACTCATCTCATTAACAAGTCTACTCTATCCCACAGCCTTTTCCTGAGTAACTCAGGAGCAGCATGTTGTTTGGTGCAGAAACAGCACATCAAACTGCATCCTGCAACCAAATGCTACTTTTCTCTGCAATCTCTTGGGTCTTTCCCCACGGCATTCCTGTGCCTACACAGCACTCACTCTGTACATAAGCTTGTCACGGGGCATATAGGCAGGATCACTGCAATCCCACACAAGCTTGTGATAAATCTCTACCAGCTCATCTTTCCTCTTCTCCATTGAAAAAAGAACAGTGCTACTTAAGCAACTCAAAGAGGTGGGGGTGAGAAAAATTCCTGTGACAATCTCAAACTATCAAAATTAAATTTGATGGTTAAAGGTTACTTCACCTGACACCAGTGACAGCCAGGTTAGAACTAATTGCACCTCAAATTAAATTTCTTAAGTAGTCTTTTGTGATTTTGCAATAAGCCACCCAGACAATTTACAGTTAGCGAGTCCACATGACAGGATTCAGACAGTCTGTTATTTACTACTTTTCATTTTTAAAACAAACATTACATATCTGGGATACAACTGTAAAATGCTGCAGTCTGAGTGGCAAGGAAGTATACTTGAATACAGGCAATTCCAATGCATGCATTTCCAATTAAAAACTCCTCTAAAACGCCCAAAACTTGCATTACAGTACAATTATGAAGCTACAAACCAACATAAATGTTTTGGAAAAATTGTTCTAAAAAATTTTTAAAAATCACTTTTCCAAAGAAAATACTCTTCCCAGAAAACTTGTTTTCCAAGAGAAGGCGTCTGGGCCCTCTAATGTGCCTGTTCCACTGAGTAGCTCGCTATCTCAAGTCTAAAATATTGCAAAGGCATAACTTTTGCAAATCAACTAGCAGTATTAAGCTAATAGCTTAAGAAAATTTGCATTAGATATAGCACAGGAAAGTTGCTTGTAGTTTGTATTTTAACACTAACAGATAAACTTACTCATAGGACGCAGACCCTGGGGTGACTGTCCTTGTTGCTGATTCTTCACTTGAGCCTGGGGCTGTGTCTGCATCTGGTTCCCTTGATAGGTCAGTCCAAGGGCTGCATAGGCTCTCTCGATGGAGCTGGGGTCTATCTGACTGGTAGTGTTTATGCTGGGCGTTGTCTGCTGCCCCACACCCACGGAGCCAGTATTTGCAAGTCCTACTGCAGCTCCACCCAGCAGCGCTGGAAGAGACATCTGAAGTTAGTAAAGACAGCAGGCGGTAGCCAAAGAGGGCCATGAAAACAGGAAAAGAACATAAAGAGTGCACTGGCTGTTCAAAGTAAAACATCTCCTCCTAGGAGCATGCAGAGAAGAGGCCAGGTCTGGAAACCTGTCATGCAACATGGAGACAAGTTTTGACCCAACCAGCTATTCCAACAACACGCCGTTTTCCCTTTGAGCTGCTGAGAGGAAATCCCACTCTAAGTATCTAGGACACATCTGTTTGCTTCAAACTGAAAACAGAGATACACCATGTCACAGAGGCTAAAGGCAGAAGGGTACATACAGCTCTTCAGCAGCCATTGTAATAGCTTGCTTCCCCCCCCCCCAATTTTCTTGAAACAAGAGATATCTCAGCTCACATTAGTCATGAGAAGAGCCCAAAGTAACATTAGGAAAGCAAAAAACACAACCAACAACCAGGTACCAATGACAAAAATCTTCCCAAAGATTTTGGCAGAAAGACAAAAGGGACACAAAGAGAAGAAGGAAAAGACATATAATGCAAACAAAGGATGGAGACAGAACCAAATATCATCAGGGCTGAAATTACACAACCCTCTGTGTATGTGCACATCTGTCTCCAGAACCTGGTCAGCTGGAAGAGGTGGTAGTGAAAAGCCAATCATTTGGTTGAGAAAGCTATGGCTTGTTCATTCTTACCACCCTCCTGCTAGGAAAATCCAATAAAGTTAGAAAGCTTTAATAAACACTAGCTATCAGAGACAGAAAAATATTCTGTGACTCTAAAGCAAGAGGAAAATCATATTACATGTTCCCAGACTCAAGAGCATCACCACTCTTACCTGGGTGCAAGGAAGTTTAACTAATGTACATTTTATGGTTCATTCAATAGACAGAACTCCCCAGTACACTTACATTGTTGATTTCTTTTGTCCCCAGCATTTTTGAGAGGCAAACATACAGGACAGTCATGTCTTGTACAATTCTTCCAGTGTGAGATGATTTGTCGGGAAGATGCACAATGTGCCACTGAGAAAGGGAGGGGAACAAAAAACTTTTACAAACTACTGCCAGTATCTCCACATGGTCAACACAAACTGGGTAGGGAGCAACTACTTTTCTCAGGGCACACATCTGTATCATCAACGCAGGTCAGTAAAGTATTACTTGAAATAGTTCAGCACTAACCAGCCCTGAAAACGTAGCTAGATTTCTTCAAGTACTATTGGCTCAACTAAAGCTTACTTGAAATCTGTGTTACACACCCAAACCTACATCTTCCTGGTTTGAAGGATAACACCATATACCTCAGGCATCAGGCAGACTGTACCAAGCAACTGAGGTGCCAGCAATTGGCGCAACTCAGACGAACCTAGGCTACCAAAAAGGTAGCATACAATTTCCTTGGCTACTAGGATAGACTAAGAAATCACCAGCGCAAGTAGCAGCTTAATTCCTGGTTAGCTATTGCTTGAGACTTGTCTCTTCCATTTAAGGGAGAGAGGTAGACTCCTACTTGCAGATTCCTGTTTTGTGTCTACCCTTATCAGAAGGCAGCATGCAAAAGATCTTACAGTGAGTTACAAAGTTAAGCAAAAGATCTTCATTCATCTCTTTGTGCTATCTTTTCCCCTCTAACTTGCCTAAACTCTGAAGGCTCAGTAGAAGTTTATGACTTCCATTCTTAAGGGGACGGATAGGTTGAAAAAAATTCTACTTCCCAAGCCAGCCACTAGTTCTCCATCTCTTTCTTATCCTGCAAATGTTGACCACATCTATATAATCACTCCACTTACCCTGGCAAGATTTGCCAGCCTGACAATGTGTCATGTGGTTCAGGACATTCTTCATGGTTCGACAGTGAGGGAGGTTGCACTGCCGCACCTCCCCGTTGGCCTGTTCTCGTCGCTGACATTTGTGAGCGTGCAAGAGGAGAACTAGTTGCTGCTGAATGAGTTTGCGTTTTTCTGGATCCGCTGTCGGTGCTCCAGACCCCATTCCTTGAGAAGCTGCTGGCCCCATCCCAGCTTGCTGAACTTGTGGAGCCTGCTGCTGGCCCTGGAGAAGGTGGAAAGGAAATTCCCAGAAATAAATCTATTTTTGAGAATAATCCATTTAGTAAGTAACCAACAGCAACAATTAAAAAAAAAAAAATCAAAGAGGAGAAACGACGACTACATTCTGTGATTAAGGGAATAACTCACCTACCTGTAATTCCAGATGACTCATTAAATATACCCCTTAGCACCAGTCCTGGCAATAATTCTCTCGTCAGCCACAATTTCTTCCCCACATCACTCTCCTAGTCCTAGCTCTTGCCTTATCAAAGACCAGCAGAAGTTTGCACATGCTCACAGGTTAATTTGCAGTACTAGACCAACCAGAAAATAGTAATAGCACTTAGATCTCAAATCTTCTCATTTTGAAGGCTAGAAAGTTGCATCCACAATTCTTGCAGTAATGGAAGAAAGCACCTTTTAGAGTGAAGAGAGTTTTCCCTCTATTTCAGTACAAGGTGCCTCAATTTGACTGTTCCTAGAAAAGAAGAATGAAGGGGAAGTTCTGGGAATCTTTTTTCATCAGGAAACTTGCACGTAGGCATTCAAAACAAGCATCTCCTAGTCTCTGCTACAGATGAAGCACAACTTCAGGGTAACACATGCCACAGAACTAATGTCAAGTATGGTAACATCTAGTACTTCTTCTGTACTTCTGTCTGTTCCTTCAGACTTCTTCGTATTTCTTCCAGGCAACATTTGAGGAGTACTCAGCAAAGAGGAGAGGCTCAGCAACTCTACGTGGCTTGTATCACTTCAGTTCAACAGCCTTCAGTTTCTAACAGACTCTTCACAGAAGGTTGTAGAAGATGTTTTTAGAGATCTCCAGACTTTTAGAGCTCAGCTACCTATATTCCTAAACTTGAGTTCTCCCATAGCTCTTCAATACCAGTATTAACCTTTCATTTTACAAGACTTCACCAATTACTCAGTCCCCTCAGGGTTTCTATAGGTTCCAATATGACCATAACTGCCTTGTTTGTGACCTGTTACTCTAAATGACAGCTGAGATCTCAGCTGAACCTAGGAATGAAAAGTTGCTGCTTAGCAGTTCAACTTCAGAAGAATTATATACTCTGCCCTGAATACAAGCTTGACAGGTGGGGTTCTGAACAGTAAATTTTGGCTGCTTCTTTATTGGTTCATAAAACCAACTCGTTTGTTGGCCTTCCAGAAAGTTCAATATTCAACTTAAACTTTAAATAAAACTCACAGGATTGAGCTCTTTTTAATTCAAAGGTACAAAAGTTACTCGGAAATGGGTTTTTCAGCAATAGTTAGTAAGATCAAGAGACTGACCTTCCTGGGGGTGAGTGGAATTTGAAGCAGGCAGAAATACAAGCTATATTCAGAAACATGAATTTGTTTCCCAAATTAAAAAAGTATATGTAGCAGCAGAGGGATGGCAGAACACGTTGCATGTTATACCCCTACCCAATTTAAGCTTCTAAAATAATGAGACAAAACACATTCAGCCACCAGTGTTAAGCTCAAGCTAGGGAACCTGATGTTAAGGCCTATTATTTATAAGCTTGGGCCATCCACTTTTTAGCCATCCACTTTTCCCACCACTCTTACTTCCCCTTTCTATAAGTTCTGCTGCAATAATGGGGCGGGGGTGTAGGAAGGAGGAAGCGACAAGGCTACTACAGCAACAACTGCCAGGGAGCCTCCAGCATCGTAATTCAGAACGGTAACGAACACATGACTGGGGCTTCTAAGCCCTATCATAGGCAATACCCGTTTGAGAAAGGATGCTTCTCTCTCCCAAAAGCACCAGCGAGCACAAGCAAGAAAACAATCCTCAAGACAAAGCTACACTGAGAAGGGACCCAATATACCAGCCACAAGAGAAAGGATGGGAGAGGAGAGCAAAGGTGTCCAAACAGGTGGCAAAGCTCACTTGAGTTAAGGAGCTCCTTTTCATTTTCTCTGCTAACAAGGTTTGAAGGGTGAAGAGTGGAGGTGCAGCTTATCAACAGAAAAAGCACAACTCAGCCCTCTCCTCCATATCAGCCCTTATAGGAGTTGGAGCAAGTGCATTATGTGTGGATTCAGAGCACACATTCACACTGGATATGACAGCTGCAAAAACCTACAACATGGCAACACCAGAGCATATTGGTCCACTTTGGTCTGCTACGACATTTTTGGAGACACCGTTCATTCTACTTACCATGTTAGGCATTCCTGCCCCAGGAACTGGCTTCTTGTCCATTGGAAACTGTGGTAAGCTATTCTGCAGTCCAGCTTTATTCTGCATTTGAGGCCCAAGTCCACTGGCTCCAATCTGCTGCCCAGTATTCTGACTATATGGCTGGCCGTAAGGGCTGGGATTGCTCATCATTCCCATCTAGGAATTAAAATGGTAAGACGTTGAAGTAATATGCTTTAAGTTCACAACATAAAAGGCAAATGAATACTTCAGAGAAGCAAGAGTGATCATATCCATGAACCAGCTGCAATGCAATACTGATCCACATGCTTCCCCTGCCCCTTTATGTGCATGTATTTACCCATCACACAACATTAACTCCTCAACCAGACAGTTCCTATAAACAGAGTGAGGCCAACTTACCAACCTTTGAGGTCAGTCTTGTCAGAACTGGCCCAATTATTTCTTTATAAGAGATTTTGTTCAATAGATTTCTTATTTCAGTTTTCCCCGTCACAGATTTGTACTATATAACTCACAAGTCTGGAAAAATTTTTTCTGCTCCCTGCATCTGTGCAGACTCCAAATGGAGACAAATACCACCTTCATTCATATCAGCAGGGTTTATCCCAAATACCTCCTACCCAACTGTCAGCACTCCCACACCTCCTCTCCAGACAGCCATAACAATGCACATCTCCATTTTCAGTACACAACCATTTTCAATTTAAGAATACACTATAGGCATAGGTAACACCACACACAGGCACAGTAACTCATTTGCAATGAGCTGTACTAGAGGTCAAAGGAGATGGTAGGAAGGAACTCTGCAAACAAAACAAAGCTACTGAACCATTCATCTACAGGGGAAGTAATTCATGTTTCACACAAGCTATATGCTCCTTTCTGCAATATGCATCACCTATTTGCATATTCAACAGTGTTAGCATACCAGAATATACCATTTGTTGCCTTGGAATGCCCCAGAATCTAAAGAACCATCAGGATTAATCTTGCCAATGCAGCTGTTTGTCCTCTTTTTTCCCATTCCTTGCGTTCCCACCTATTTTTCATGGAAAAAGTGGCCTTCAGGACCAAAACAACTACCCATAGAGGACCAGGAAAAGATTACCAAGTTCTCCCCATTACTCAGGCAGGATCCTAGAGGAGCCATAAGTCATAATAATAAAGGCACGAAAATACTTTTACAAGCTGTATTGTTTCAACTCACATTAGCATTTGACTAGACAATGTTCAGTCTCCTTGATGTTTTTTGGTTCAAGTCTGGGCATTTTCCTGCATCCAAAAAAGCGCATACAAGCTCCTATGGTAGGTTTGTTTCCAGTCACTCCTACGTTTATTCTCAAAGCATCCCTTGCTTCTACTCCTTACCAAGCTTCTCCAACCTGCACAGAGAAGTAACCTACATGCCTGGAGATTACCTGTGATTACAACCTGAAAAAGGAAAGTGGTTGACTAATACCTGCCAATCCATAATAATGGCCTTCAGTTTGCATTTACACAATAAAGCAGGATCGAAACCAAGCTACAGGAAAAGGAGTACAAAACTCACTAAAAGAACCTACCACTTTAGACATCTGATACATACAAGTGAATTCTCTTGAGGGCAGCCTCCCCCCTCCATGCAAAAGTAATATCCATAATAACACAGCAGTAATTCATTAGAGAGTAATGAAAAGAATCTCTACACATGGCAGATAAACAAACTATGCAATGATCAGGCAGAACTAAAAAAGCTTCCTTTCCTGTCTCCTCTGGCACCACCCCTGCTGTGTCTCCACGGTGATGAACACACATATGCAGTGACTGATGAGGCAGCTGCTGCCAAAAACAGAACAGGTAAGACTCAAACCCTTCCTGCCTCTCTCTCAGAAGACTAATAAGATCTTATGTGCAAGTTGAGCAGAAGGGAAAGGGGAGAAGGAAAATGTAAGGAGTCAGCAAACACACTTTCAGGACTCCTCCCCATCATCATTGCTGCCTCAAACTGTCCAACAGGTTCAAGACTTAGTGAAGGACTGACAGCAGGAATTATTTCCTTAAGAAAACAAGGTATCTTTTCCTGTAAGATAGCCTGATCCCTGTGGCTCCAGGAAGGATTTTGAAAGCAGGCAAATCCCCCAAAATAGAAAATTCTAAGCAAAGTTTTCAAATTCATTAATAATCATTGCTCCCAAAGGTAGCTGACACCTGAAAGTATACTAAATCACAGACTTTGCTGGCCATCACTAACACTGCTCCCATATGACTTCTGCATCTTACGCTGCTATCAGCTTTAAAAAAAAACCCCAAAATCTAACCGAACAATTCAGAGTTGAAGACTGAAAGCACATTTTCACACCGCAGTGTCACAGGGAGAAATCAAGAAGCCCATCTCAGACAACTGGGGATACCAAAGTATGCAGAACAACTGCGGCCTGATGAGCCAGCTCTGTCCTGATTGCAGAGGTAGAAACCCAAACCTAGACGACAAAAAAAAAAAAAAAAAGCACACCTAAGATGTGTCACCCAAAACAGAAGCTTTCTGATGAAACCCAGGGATGACATTTGACCATGCCAGTCAACCTTTATATCTGCAATACAGCTGGAGATAAACTTTAGGTGAAGCAACTGGCTTTTTCAAATGTACTAATCAAGTTGGCCCAGCACAAAGATCTCTGATGCTCTCAAGCATGAGCCATTGGCACAGTTTAGGGTGCACAACCAGTCCCCTCAAACAAGGCTGTCTCCATGGCAGAAATGCAGGGCTCCACTCTCCTTAGGGCTGAGAATCATCATCCACCTCACCAAGGTGACATCCTCCACCCCGCTGCAGCCCAGCGGACCTGGCAGCAAGACTATATGCTCAGCTCAGCCCAGCTGCTCCCAACAGAGGTAATCCTCAATTCCCCATCTCAGCCTACAGGAGAGGCAAAGATCAGAGAAGCACAGGCCAGGTTGGAGGCCAAGCGAGTCAAATTGACTCCAAAAGCCACACTCAAGCAAACCCTAAGAAGAATGCTAAAAACCAAATGCCTCAAGGTCTCCTGGAACAAATCCAGGGGAGACTGACACCTGCTAGATCCACAGCTGAACCTCACAGCAATGCCCCCAGTCCTGCTGTCACAGATCCACTAACCTGACACCAACAACCTGCATGCAACTCTAGACTGAGTCAAGAGAAGGGTCATTTGGGAGATTCTTCACCCAGCACAAAGTGGGCTTGTGACCCTGGCACAAGAAGCAGGAGCATGCTCACATCATTTGCTGTGACATGTTGAGAAACATGAATAAAAGAAAACATCAATCAGTATGAAATGGATGACCTCATGACTACAGAAGGAAGATAAAAATAATCCTGTAGAATTTTATAAGTAGGAAACAACCAGAAAGACTGACATACAGTTCATCACCACATTAATGATCTATTGGGAGTGAGGGGTAGATAAACAATCGAGTGCAGAAGAACCAGCCAAGGAAAGGTGGTGTTAGTACCACTGCGTAAGACAAGTACAAGGCTTCATCTGCAATACCATGCAAAAACATACATGGCTGAATCACAGCTACAAGTCAGCAAGTGCAACCTCTACTCACTCCTTCCTGGCCACCACCTCCTTCCACTGCTCTTCCCATTTCTCTTCTTATCCATCCCATCTGTTGTTTTTCTTCCTCTCCTCACCTGATAGCCTCAACTTACTTTCAGCACATATGCAAGGTCTTGCACACAAGGGAGAGCTGACAGAAATCTACATCACAGTAAAGGAGAAGAGGAGGAAACAAGGAAAACAGCAAAAGATGATGATGCATGGCTAAGACTGCAAAGGTAATCTTCTACAAACACAATGGAAAACAGCGTGACTTTCCTGCCTCGAACAGAAGCAGGGGCCGTCATTACCAGAATGGTGGAAGATGTGCACCTCTCGCCACGTAAACTGCATGGTTGACACAAGTTCAAGAAACATCCCAGTTTACAAGCACAAGCAGCGTCAGACAGGGCTGTTCAGACACTCCCCTCATCTGAGAAGAGTAACTACAAAATTGGAGGAAATTCCCTGAAGTTTTGTTCGAATGCCATGAAACATACGCATCTTCAGTTTGGAAGAGGGTCAACTAACTCTGCTTCTAGTTTTACTGTTGATACCACAGAGTAGAAATTGAGCAGGAATACCTGTTAAGGCTATGCGTATAGATGTTACACACATTCTACTGTTTCTCTATAAAAACAACTGCTCCACTAACAGTCTAATATTTGAAAGACAACTAAATACCAGCAATAGTATTGAACAATGACCAATTTGAAATTTTGCAAAGATAGATGTAAGCCTGGAGAAGTAATAGAATTAAGTTTTAATAACATTTTTCCAAATAATACAACATTTGCAGTTATCAACTATGTATCTCTATTAGGGTAACTGCAGTGCATGCACTAGTTTTAAGACCACACTGATGGTATCTAGCTAGTATCTTTCCATATCCACATGTTCACAAGTGGAAGTTTTAATTAACTTTCCCAAAACAGGAAAGTTATAGTAAATTCCAGCTGGTTCTTTAAAAACAAGAATTTATTGTACATAGTTTTCTAGTACCATTCTACTGACTGGTAGAGCATTACTGGACCCAGGCATAACCAAACAAGAAAATTTTGCCAGTGGTATCCACTGCATTCTTTCCAATGACTGCTACCGATCATTATTCTTCGCATTTGACTGCATAATGTTTTAAGATGCCTATTGCAAGATGCTAGCATCGTTTCACTGCCATCTGTGCAAGAAACTCCCCTATCCACCCCAGAAGCTTGGACTCAAAGATGAGTCTTTACTGCTCCATTTCTCCCTCATAAACAAATATTCCTCCCTTACACTAGGATAAAGTGAACAATTATCCATTTTTTTCACCTTGGTTCACCTAAAGAAGAAAAAGCAAAGGACCAGAACACACAACTACATTTTTAATGGATTACTGTACTTGATTGTATGGTACACTTGGTCACAGAGTCTAAACAGTATGGATACATTTACTTGTTAAATCAAAGAGCTAATGAAAATAAGGCAACCAATAACACTAACCTTCTACCGAAAATGTGACACTGAATATGCCAACACTAAGGAACTTACGGTGCTTTTATTTTCTTTATCTAAATTTACAATTTCAAGGTGACACCTTCAATCTCTCTGCAACTTTGAACAAAGCTAAGTAAAACAATATGAAATTTCAGAATAAAGGAAGTTACAGAGATTTTTTAAAAATTACATTAGTCTCTGTAAAATATTGCCATTGATTCTTCTTAATGGAGGTTGCACTGATAAAACCAAGTGTAGCTATTACAATAGGAGAAAACCCTGTATATACTCAAACAGTAAGCCAAATGACAAAGGATTACTACTGGAACTCTAAACATTTCAAGTAATTTCACACAGCAGAGGTGGTAGTTACTAATTTGAACTGCCTTCACATACATTTCATTACTTGAGTAACAGAAGATTACTTGAATCAGTGGGAGATGAAATCTAAATGACCTGAAGGCGAGGTGAATTTAGTCACTTTCTGACAGAGCACTACTATCGCAGAAATGCACAAACCAACTTACACACAAAATACCTTCCTCCCCTAGTAAGAGGCTGGACGGTAAGACTATAACTGGGCGTTCTCAACAGAACCCAGCAGAACAACAAACTGAAAGTTTTAACTAGATCTAATTCCAAATGAAAAATGGTTTAAAACAGGAAACACAAATTTGTCCTTAACTTATTATAGAGCATGAATTTGCTATCTGTTTACTTTTCAATTAGTCAAAGTTGTAAAACTATCTAGTGACACAAAAAGCCAAAAAACCCCTAAGCACTGAAATAATCAAAGCATTACAAACAATTTCCAAAACTCTATTTTAAGAGTAATAGGCATGTCTGTCATCCTCCTAACTTGCACACAACCAAGCACATAGAAAACAAAAATCTATTCAAGAAAGCAAAACTTGTTACAATTCCTTTCCCCTCCAAACTTCTAACAGTTCCTTTCAGGCTAGGCTTTCACAGGCATTTTTAAGCTGGTACTGTCACCAAAGCAGCATCCACACCCTCCTCTGACTGGCAATATCAACTCCTTCAATATGTCCCCTCCCTAATATCAGCACCAGCTTTCCAACTGATGCGTACAAATTGGACCAGAAAAACAGTATTTTTTTTTTAAGTGACCATGTAAGTTTCAAGCTTGTATTAGTTCCTTTACACAGCCTGTCATGCAACTGAGATGGCACGCAGACAGAATTGCTTCTTTGTATGTCAGTGACTGCTTACATCATACGTAAAACTACAGCATTAGACCACAGGATGTAAGAGGCAGATTACGACAGTACAAGTTTATGTATCCCAGGTGACCCGAAATCAATCCTTTACATCGATGTTTGGGATTTTTGTAGTCCTAAAAAGTAACACGTACAACTAGAAAAGTTGGGAAGTACACGGCTAACGTGTAAAGCAAGTATTCCACTCTATTGCTAGCCAATGTTTTGGGAGGAGAGAAAGAAAACACCTCAGTAACTCCACAGGACAACAGAACAACGCAGAAACGTAACTAAGCTCGCTTTCCAAATTGACTAGCCACTTGGAGCTCATTTTACTGTTAGAAGCCTGTAACATCCTCCCTCCCAATTAGTTAATATCACAGGCAACTTAAGCTGTTCCTCCATACAAACCATTGCAGACAACACATCTCTGTTTTACTGAGGGAGAACTCAGAGGCAACCATCCCATCACCCCAAGGGGCTGACTTTGGCAAGCTAACATGATGAAGTTGAATACAACCGAAGTTCCTGGTCTATTTTTTTTTTCTCCTACTGAAGGACAGCTCCCAGATAACGCACATTTTTTGCAGCAATGAAGGAAACCTACAGAAGTTATTACACAAACTCCCACATTAACAGCAACATAGTACTAAATTTACCAATTAAAAAACCCCCAGCTTTTAAAAACAACTGCTTAGGGTCCTCTGTTTTCATCATCTTTTTGAAGATTTGTAGGTGGGAAAAAACAAAAGCAGATGGGTGGAGAGATAAAACGGTCAGACATTACCGTTGTCAGATTTTGCTAACTCCACTGCATGAAGTGAAACGCAGGCTCCCTGCCAACAACCAAACCAATTGAAGACATTCTGGAATTTCAGCCTCCATTTCAGACTGTTCTTTTTCATCTGGCAGTTTCAGCTTCTTTATGACAGCTATATCCACCATACTTACACTAAAAGTCTCAGTCTTTTTATCAGCAATTAAAGAACCAAGTAGTTTTAACCAGTCTGGGACTATGAACTAAAACCCAGAAGTTACCGTGTATTTGGTCTGCATATTCCCAAAAGCATAAAACATTTTTACTTTAGATGTACAGCACATTTTGGAGTTTAAGTAAGAGAGGAAGACAATTTAATTTTGGAGTACATCAGCCATAAGCTTAATTTTCTGTCCTTTCTTTACTTCTCCTAGATAAATGAGTTCATTATAGTGGGTAACCCTACTTCAGCTCTAATAAGTAAGGATTAAGAAGTTGCATTTCACCCAAATATCCAATACATCAATTTTTGACCTCTGAATACAGCTTTCTGAAGATCAAAGCAATTTTTTTTTGTAGCCAAGGAATAACGGGTGAGACATTATATAATTCCAATACAAGAATACTTCCAAGCAGTTACATATTTCTTTGCACTGTAAACTGCATACAAATTTTCTGCTGTAGCTATCAAGCTTGCAAGAACCTCCCTATCAGGAAAAAATATCTGAAGTGACCAGACCACAAAATCGACTCATTACTACACACACATATATATCAGAGCCATTGTTAGCAGCACACTGAGCTTAAGTAAACAGCTAAGATCAAGGAATTTCATAATTAATAACATTCACAAGACACTAAAATCATTTTACTTAATATTAAGGCATAGCAAAACCATTAATACACAACATAATTTTCATTTATGTTTCAAATTCATTTAGAGACTATGTTACTTATCATTCCAAGCCCTCCAAGTGGGCTGACTTTAGGCATTCCAAGATAGATCTAGCCAGGCATTGCAAAGCACATTGGAAAAACTTTCCTGTTGTTAGCCAAGAAACACATTATACCAACCTAAAGTGAATTGAAACATTTAAGTATTTTCTAGGCTTCTGGTCAAAACACTAAAAACTTAAATACTCGAGTGGCTCCCTACTCTAAAAAAAGCTAATTGCGCATGACAAAAATTAAATTTAGACATCTCCTTGTCACTTAAACCACTAGGTCTTCTCTCATCTTTTCAGTGACTCACGACAACAACTTCCACTCTCCTAAACTACAAAAACACATCTATTTTCCTCTCCAGTATAAATAAGATTTTTATTTCAGCTTTCTGGTTTACTCTCCTATACACAAAGCCTTTGTAAATTTTAAAACTAGAACTGAGTTGGATTAACAGTCTTTTCAGAACCCAACACTTGTCTTCAGGTGTTTACACAAGCATTCCTTCTCCATCATTAACTCAAATACCTATTTCTTAACAAGGCCAATGTATGTCTTAGCACATACAGTGTACTGTCCATTCAGATGTGTATGTGCCTCTTAGCATGTGCTACAGCATAAACACTCAGCTGATCTCAGACAACAAATACTCTCATTAAGTGTCACAGAGAAAAAAGAACCACAACATCTAAAAGGTCCTGATGGATTCCCATCACACTCACTATACCAACATCACATTAGATGGGAAAATACATTTGTGGACAAAGCGTAAAACAGAATAAAATACAATCAAGTTACTTTCAGTGTTGTTGATAATCTATACTGCCACGAGATTTGTAAAACAGGCTTTTTAATCTAGCAATAGTCTTGCCTGTCGTGCAAGACTTGATTCTCACTTCCCATGACTGCCACAAATTCTACTTTAGCAGCATATAAACTATTTACCACATGATCCAGAACTCTCAAAAGAAAAAAAAAATACTATTCTATAGAACCCATAATGCAGAAGAATAAGTCTTAAAAGAAAGTAAAGTTTAGCTTGTCTTACCTTGTTCATGGCTCCAGGCTGTGGCCCTCTCAGTCCAGCCTGTGCTCCCATCTGCGGAGAGCCTTGTTGCAGGGTCTCAGCCAACAAGGTACCAGCACTACCCATTCCTGGGTTTGGGTATGGCATATTGGGTCGCCCTCGGCCTGCTCCAATTGAACCGTTCATGACTTGCCCCTGCATCATCCCTTGTCCATTGCCTGCTGCCAACATCCCAGGATTCATGCTAGCATTCATCCCTGTGTTCATTCCCATGCCAGGCTGGTTAACTGGACTGTTTACTGTTGGCATCATTCCTGCTGTGGACTGGGCTGAAGGACCCTGGTTTGGTCCACTTGCACCCATTGCCATATTGGGAGAAGTCAACCCAGCCTGTGCCATGGGGCTCTTCACCATGCTGTTTAACATTCCCATTCCAGGACTATTTTGTTGGGTTTGACTGGCCATGCCCTGGCCAGGGCCACCAACCCCCATATTGAGATTTGGCGAGCTACCAGCCCGTAAAAGTTCAGACAGCTGCTTGTGTTTAGAGGCAGCATCTTGTGCCAGGCCAAGGCTGGTCTGCAGCTGATTAATGTCACCACCATTGGTAAGTCCCAGTTCTGTGGAGCTGATCAGTTCATCTGGCAAGTCATGTTCCAGATCAAAGAGTGATCCAAAATCTGAAAAACAAAACAAATTTCATATGAGGTCAGAGTAATCAGTAATGTCTTGAAGAAAAAAATCTTGTTCATTAGTTTCTAATTTTTTTATTTCAAGTAACTAGCAAAACTTCACTTTCTACATTCTAACAGAATTCCTGAATCAGTCATTACTGAAAACTATCATGATAAAAGTAATTTCTAAACTTTACAGAGTCTAAACTAGAGAAGACCATTCTACTTCACTGTTCTACAACACTTTGTGTTGAAATATCACTGGGTATCTCAGACTATGATTTCTCAACTTGAGAAATTTGATGAGGAAGAAGAGGGAAAAAAACCTGTATTAAGAAAAATCCACAGAGTTAGCCAATAGAATTAGACAACAATTATTATAAAGAATTAAAAGGTTGATGGAAAAGCACTGTCTTTAAAATTAAATTTCTGCTGAACTCTGTCACTTTTGGAACAGACATCGCTGATCTAGTAATACAGTTTTCAAAAAAAAAAAGTGTTTACTATTTATAAAATAATAAATAGAGGTTTGGTTGTGTGTGGTGTTTGTTCTTTTTTCTTTTTTCTTTTTTTTTTTTTTAAATATTCCACATCCAGTCATTCCCAGCACAGAATTGCAAAATTCCATAGAACTTCACTGGACAGCCAGTACCTTCCCACAACTAACTCTTTCAGAAAACAAAGTAACCCTCCTGGCCACGAAGCTATGAAAAAAACACTGGGACGAAAAATCAAATTCACATCTCAAGAGCCCATGCAAAGCAATCCCCAAGGTAACCAAATGGAGAATGATTACTATTTGGGATATATAGGTACAAGAATATTACACAGTACCCAGAATCAATTTGCTCAAGAAAACAAGAAGTTCTTATGTCTGCAGAAGCAGCATGCACCTTGATCCGTATATTTAGTCTATGGTAGTTAAAGCAAAAATAACCTAAAAAGTTTATGGCCAAAAGCTGAGGCACTGTGTGATGTAGCTATGCACAACTAGGCTGTAAAAGTTAGTATTTGGAATCTGAAAATACCTAGTAAAGGAGAGGTTTTTTAATTTTAACTATTGGAACATTTCTGCACCACTTCTGTCAGAAAAGTCATTTCACGGATGCCCTGTAGGAGGTATTGCACCGCATTTTCAAAAACTTCAGATCTAGACAACGACCTAAAATACTACTCATTATCTCAGCAACTGCATTTAAAAAGAAACGTCAATTGCACTGAGTTCTAGAGAGGCTGGCAAGATGACTTGATCCAAATATTAATGGAAAAAGACTACAGTTAAACAGCACGTAAGCCAGAAAAGCCCATCAGCATTAGAAATCTGTTCAACATGTCTCACACAATACCATACCCAAACTGTCAAACTCCAGTACTAACAGAGTTTCTACAACTTCACAACTGTTATCACAGATAAGATCATGACTTAAGAATTGTGAAAATATGGTATGAGGTTGGCAAGAATGCCGGTATACCACAACAGAGGAGATTTTATAATTCTATTTATATATTCTTCATTACTGCAAAGAACCAAAAACAGAATGAAAATTTCCACTAAAGAACTATGTTTCAAACTATTCAAATCAGTTAGCCCATTCTTCATGAATGTAAATCTCATAGTGTAAGTTATGCTTTGCAACACATCCGAAGGATTGTTCTTTCATTTGCATCATTGCTATTCTTCAGTATGACTGGTATTTTTCAAGATTCAGAATTGAAGGAAGAAACAGAAGAATGAAGCTTTGTCCAAATTCTCCTCCATTTAAAATGACAAATTTAGAGTTTCATGTCACCAGATTTCTCAAAACACACTCCCCCCAAAAAAAACCAAAACAAAAAATCCACCAAAACAAAAAAACCCCACCCAAACCCACACAACCAACTTAATGCTCAGTGGTTAGCCTAAGAATTAAATATTGTTGAACATGGGAAGAGTTACAGTGGAAGAGACCCTCAAATTAGAGGGGAGATCAAGGCAATGGAGAAAGAAATAAAAAAAAAAACCCACGACAGTTTAAAGTATCTTCAACAGGCATCTTAAGATGCCTGTTAGGATGCCTTTAACAGGCAAATGTTGAAGCACTACATCCAGAAAACACTAACTAATAACCTGTCAAACAGCCCATGAGTGAGGAAGGAATAAAAAATATGATCAGTAATTCCAAAGTTAGTCTGCTGTCCAGAAAAAAAAAAAAATTCTTAATGACAAACAAAACTGAAAGTGAAAGTTAAATGTCTGGGAAGAACATGAGCCAGCACAAACCCTGCACCTACAACATCACCATAATGGCAGCACACAGCAACCTCCCATTTGCAAACTGGGAAACAGCTGTTGACCCACACAGCTCAAAGGCCAGTTTTATGACTGATGGTAGCTGGGGAAAGAGCTTCTGCTCTTGAAAAGACACAGCTTCCAGGACAGGATGAGTCCCAAACCAAAAAATCCCAACTTCACCTTTCTTGAGATCAGACCATTGTATATTAGGCCCTTCACAAAACTACCTGGAAAGTGATCACTAGATGTCTAAATATGAAGAAGTAATTTGTTTTTCAAACCACCACAGAATATTTGCTCAGAAAGACCCATTTAGATGATTTCAGACAAAATACTGCAAAGGGGCAGTGCAATTCTTGTTTTGAGAGACAAAGATTTGCTCATCTTTCTTCACAGGAAAATATTAATCTGCTTCTCTGAAGAGCTCACTCTTCTTGAAATTCCTCCTCCTCGTAAATTAGAAGATAATTCCAGCTTTAGGGCTTACTTGCTCACATCAGCTGGAGTATCCCAAGCTACCTCAGCTCCTTAGCCTGGTCATTCTGTGCCACCCATGAACAGGAAGAAAAATATCATAAAAACTCAGTGGTTTTAATTATTTTTATTAATGTCTCAAAACACAACAAATCAACAGCTACATTAAAAAACCCCAAACTCAAAACTAAATGGTTGTGAGATAATCCCAATCAGATTAATTCTTTACATCAAAAAAATGTAAACTGTTCTCTCCATATAAGACTAACTTGTTAGGATTTTTAATCCTTGAGAATACACAACAGATGCCTCATCGCAAAAGAATACTATCAGCTACAAGCCAAAATCTTAAGTAGTAAATACCAGCAATGCAATATTCTGGTGTGAGTTTGCTGTTTTTATAAGTCTTTTCCAAATACAAAACTTCAAAGTCTTCTTCAGCCAGTAGATAAACAACAAAACTAGAAAAAAAACCCCAAACCTTCCAGTTTTCTGGTTAACTATGAAAATTACATTTTTAGTCAACTGCCAGGAGGCAGAAGTTTTCAGATACAGGACTGAAACACAAACAGTCTCAAGAGACCATAAAGATCAATAAGACTTTGTGTATATCTAGCAACAGTGGTAATCCATTTCACAGTCTTTTACATACAATACGTATCCTAAAGCCCACTGTAGAGGGGTCTGCCTAGGAACAATCCAAAAACTGACAAGGCTGGGCCAGACAGCTCATAGACTATGTGAAAATAATGACACATACACTCACACAAGAGCCAAAGGCATAGCTTAAGACAACGGTAATAAATATCCAGAGAACCAATTGACTTTCCAGTACGCAGAGTCCGCTGCTAGCCTTGCAATCTGTTTCATTAAGGATACACATGAAGGTTTCTAACTAACAAAATAAAGTTTGTGGGAAGGCGAAGAAGGCAGGTTAGTCCTGCAAAGGTTTGTCTACCTCATTCATAATCCCTAGAGATCTTAGGGTATAATCAGACACAGAAAAACTGGGAAGTAACAGAACAGACAGTATTCGGACTAAGAGCTCAAAAACATCAAGTAATATGCAGGCAGTACGTGGTAGAGCTAAATCTTGATCTCAGTAGAGTGGCACAGAATGATTCCACGTTACATAATTTATGGTATTATTAGTGTGTTTCTTTCCATAGGTAACAAGAAGATATAGAATAGATTGCTACTGCCACCTAAGATTCGAAGGAAAGAGAAGAAAAGTACCTCCACAAAACAACACCTAAGTAGGTAATCAAAGTCTTAACCTGAGGTAATGTCAACATGCAAAGGCATATAAAAATTCCTTTTAGGAACTGTACCACTACTGAACACTTAAGCAAGTCTTTTTTTGTAAGGTCAAGAAACTGGCCTGACTCGCCCTGGGTACACTAGATCTGTGGTGAGAAAGCGGGTCAGAAAAAGACAGTAGATGGAGCAGGTCCATTTCTTTCAATGGCAGTCCAGTTAGACTGGATTAAGTAATATGAACTGCACCCTAAAACTGTGAGAAAGCAACTTCAAAAATCAGTGTGCTATGGATTATTTTCTTAGCTTTGGACCCTACAAAGAGCTAACCTCTTAGAAGTCTGCCTTTGACAGTACCTAATCTGCAAGATACAAGGAAACTGCTGGCCTGCGTTGGAAACCCACCTGGCACCAAAATGGACTTCAAACTAGTACAGATTTAGAGCATGCAATCAAAATTCCTTAAGTCAGGTAAGACATCAGTGCCTTATCAAGTGATCAATTCCCAAATGAGTTACAAAGTATTTACTTCAAGTTAGTTTTACTGCAAGAGCACCCGGCAGCACCAGTGATGTAACAGCTCTCAAAGCATGCAAGGCAGGTAGAGATTTCTGGCAACACTTACGACGCATGGAAAATACATCCATTTAACTACCTAGCAAAGAAATAGGTATGTGGGTTCAAGTGGCACACGCTAGTTTCTTTTGCGTGCTTTCTAGCCCAGTCATGATGCAGTCATTTTCTCATTCCTGGATTAAGACAACAGCCCTCTATTCACCTTTCAGAATAAAACAGGCATTTCTATCAATATGGAGATTATCTGGTTCTAGCAAAGAGGCTGCAGTGAATAATAGCAGTTTTCTAAGAACCTGCCACATGCTACACAAAAAAGCAAGAATGCTCTACTCATGTGTACTGTACCCTCAGACTCCAGACATTCAAGCATTCAGTCTCAAAGAAGAGTTGGTGTATCTGAAGAAACAGCATCATGTGTGAACACTGATCCCTGAAGAACCCTGTATGCCTGACACGTAAGGCAACAACTTACTCCAGTGCTTACCTTGTTGCTGATCTTGCAGAGCTAAGAGACACCACAGTTCCTGTCCCTGCATCCCATTTATTATATTCTGAACACAGACATATCAAATTAGAAAGCTGCTGAACAGCCACCTTTTTGCACAAATGTTTCTGGGCTCCAGAAACCTATCAGTGGATTAAATTATATCACAGTTGTTACGTTCACAATGAAACAAGTGGACAAAGCTTAATACAGGACACTGAATACAAAGCATGCATGTGACAGGGTTGACAGTAGCCACAAATTATGTCGGACTACACAGAAAACATGATACCTTTGCTGTGCTTTCAGACAAAGAATAACAATAAGCTGCTGAGGTCAGTATCTTCCCTGTATGGCAACATGAAAGCTATCCAGGAATCGAAGAGGGCCTAGATGTAACAGAGAAAGTGCCCAGAGGATACAAACAATATTCCACAGAAACCAGCTGTTCAAGCTTGCAGCATTACAGGCCCTAAAATGTATTGTCTGAAATGCCCTTAAAAAAAAGCCAGAATTCAAAACACAAAAATAAAAAAGGCAGAACAAGGTAAGGAGAGACATTCTCACAAGACAATTCAGATGTATCCCCAAAAATGCAGAAGCAAAGGCAAAGCACAGACATGAAACAAAGTGCTAATAAAGTCACCAATTCCCAAGGTCTCTGCGATGGCAGAAAATTAAGCTAGACATGTTCACACAATTTTATCAATGGGAAAAAAAACCCCACAACACCCAAAAAACCCAACCCACCCCACATCTAGAGGCAAAAGCTCTACAATTCCTACCAAGTGGGTGTGAGAGAACTTTGCTATACAGCATTTTGGAAATTAGATTTATTCTTACCATTAAAGCCCATTAAGGAGAAGGCTTTTCATGTAGATCCTCTATGAAGCCACAATTACCCAATGGTAACACAAACTCTGCCAAATAATTTTTCCTAACTTGATTTAAATTGACTCTACCTTTTAATCTACTAATTTGATGCAAAATGAAGGGGCAAAAATTTAACATGAGCATAAAATATTAGGGTCTAGATTCATCATTGCAACTACTGCTTCCAAAATCCTAGGACATCAGTCCCTATATAATCCTAATCATCACTCACCCCCAAGTGGAAACATGATACAGGTCTTCACTATCGTTTATGTAACAGACTAAGAATGTTCAGTTGCTGTATTATTCTATTTGGGTAACAAAGTCTTCAGCGTTAGACTTTGATATTAATTCTGTTCCCTGCAAGAAAGTGGGGAAGCACTGCCTCCTTCCTTGCCTGCTAATCCAGAAAAGACCGGAATTTGTTCACCACATTAAGAAACTTGGTAATTTGAAGTAAGACTGCCAACGATATAAGCAGAAAGCACATCTAAAAAGGACATCCTCAAAACTCCTGGAAGACAACAAACAGAAAGGCACAAAACGTATTAGGACATCACGGTACTGCACAGCTTCAGGCACAGTTTTTTTAAAAACAACCAAACATTTGGTTGGTGAAGGTCCAATTCCCCACCTAGAATACACATGATTTCATTATTGGTTGTAACAACTAGGTATAAATTTAACCATTTTACAAGTGTAAACAAAAAAAAAAGTCATTCTAAAGAAGCAATAACTTATCATTCAACATCTATTGTAAAGTCCTAAAATTAGGATATGACTCTCCAGTTTTTTTAAGCTATCCTAATTCCTATTCAAACACTGGTGTCAAACACAAATTCTTGCTTAAGGAAAAAAGTTTCAATTTTGCAAAGTCTCAATAATCTGCAAATTTAAGTCATACTTGTTCCAAACTACTATCAACAGAAATGCCAATTTTAGTAGATTCTGGTTAATATATGGGTTTTTTGCAATTTCAAAGAAGTGTATTTATAACAAACACTTTTCATTTTCATTATCATAGTCAAAGTTCTTCAACAACCAATATTTAGAGATACAGATGATAGCAGGTGTTTACCGCTGAAAACCATAGTGAAAATTCAATGGTTATGATTCTGGAATATGGAATTGTAGCTGTTCTAGGGAAACAGGAGTGGTGTAATCATATGGAAAAGACTGGGTACAAGAATCAAGACAGGGTATGTTTAATGTTTTAACATGACTTAAGGAGGTATTTCAGAGATGTTGTTTGTGTGCCTGCCTATTCACGCTGTTACCTAACACAACACAAACGTATTAGCCTTGCCATCACTGATGACCCAAGTAAGATGAAGTTTTGACACTTTAATTCCAAAACGCTGAATTCATACAGTTAATAGTTTCCTTGTTAACATGTTGCTCTTCGCATGAATTTCACTGGGCTACCTTTAACTTTAGTGAAAAGTGTCTAAATTAGCCCTCTTATTCCCAAGACTATCCTGTGTATGCCACTGAAATTCCCATAAGACCACCTTAAGTTACCTACTGTTGGTCTGTGGTATTGTTAAATAGTAAGAATGGCATTTCAGTTGGGAATACGATAAATTACAGACCACCAAGCACACAAGTCTGCAAAGTGAGAGATGCCTTGCTGGTCTGCTATATTGGTGGGCAAAAAATGGGTACATGTAGACAGGAAGGGAACACTTGTATATGCAGAAACACACTGAATCAACTTCACTTTAGAAGTGATTACAAATCAGTTTCAAGAAAAGAGTAAAGTTCACTTCATTGTCAAGCTAATGAGGACTTCGAAATGATGCAATCTGCATATACAATTACCAAAACGTCATGTCAGTTTTCAATGGTACTCCTGAGTAAAACCAAAATGCAATACTGAATTTATGCAAAAAATAAATATAAAAGCAAGCAAAACACAGTTAGCAGATTAGACTTCTTTATCTTGAACCAGTAATTCCCCAGAGTTCCTGAAATTATATTCAGGAATACATAAAAGGCAGTCTAGCTTCAGCAGAATTTCTACTGAGCAAGTCATACAACAGCATTTTGCCAGAACTTTATTTTTTATTAGAATTCTAAAAAAGAAAAAAAAACCCTGAGAATTAGATTATTTTAGATGATTAACAAAGTATGTTCTAAGAGAGGTTATCTATTCACTTATATTTGGGACTTCTACAAAGCAAGAACAGTAAATCATGATTCTACAAGCGAACGAATATGGTTCAGAACTCTACTTACATCTCTTATGAAGATGCAACGAAAGGTGCAGTTCAGGTGTTTCACACAATCAAATGGAAAGCAGCAACATCCTTCTCTGCCCCATCTCACAACCACCAATAATAGAAAACAACCTGTGCTGGTTTTGAAGGTCCTGTACTAACTTGTACTTTTTTGTGCAAATCCTAGTTTGGACTATGGTTTCATCTCCTTGCTGTTCCTATCAACACACCTGACATTGCTAACTAAACCACAAATTACTCTGATTTGAGTTCATCAGAATTCCAAACTCCTTTTTCTGATTTTCTTCAAAAAAATTTTGGAGAAAATGCATGTTTGAAGAAGAATGTAGCACATCAAGTTTTAAAGAGAACTTTAAATACATTCATATTCCAATCCATTTTAAGGAAACTTGTTGCTATTTGGGAAGAGAACAAAATCATGTTTTCAGATACATCACTTACTGCTCAGGGAGAGGATTTCTCTGAATTGCCCTAGTTCAAGTTCTACTTGAAGTTCTACACATTCAATGTAACCATGAAAGTTTTTTGTCAGCGCATACAACCATATGCAGAGACAGATGTATTTTACTTCTGCCTGCTGCTACAGTTTAAGTAAAGACAGAAAAGCCAAATCCTTGGAGACAGGTGTGCATTGTTTATCTGTCAGTGAAATCTACACAGCAAAATTACTCCATTTGTCAAATAATAAATCTAAGTGACTTTTGGCCATGCTGTCTCAGAGGGGGCACTAGTTAGGGTGATGAGAAAGGTAAAAGTAGTGTAATTACATTGTTGGAATAAGCACTGAAAGGCTGCTCCTGCTAAGGCAGCTAAGCAAGACACTGAGGTGACACTGGACATAATCAAGCCACCTACAGAAAAGATGCAAGAAACACACACTAAATCACAGAATTTATATCTAATAGTAATTTTCTCCCAGTTATAAAGATACAAGAAACCAGAATTCCTACAGTAAAAGTTCAGTGTTTATCCCCAGTACATTAGGAAACTCACATCCCCTAAAAACATACAATAGACCTAGAGTCTGCTAGACCCTTCCAGGTAAACTTCAGTTTTCTGCAAATACAGAACCAACCAATAACCAGAACTAGGGACCCTCTAGACTAAATCCAAACCCTACTCTAGGACTACAAGAGACAAGATGCGAAAGTTAGTAGTTTTATTTTTAATCTAGAATTTAAATTCCTAAGTTCAGCAACAAAAGTTTTCCCTGCAATATCAAACTTGTGAATTTCTATTTTTAAATTGAAACTGTAAATTGGTTTTCTAGTCTCAAAGATTTATTATTTGTAAGCGCTCAAGATTCAGTTTTACATGATATGCATGGTCCTTGTGTTGTAGGGGATTTTTTTTTTGAAGAATTACATACTTATAACACTGCTCAGAGACATACACACACACATCCACTTGGTGAAAGGGGCAAACAAAGCAGAGATATAGCAGTTTGGAAATCTACAAGGTTCAAAAGTCTGCAAGATTCTCTTTAAAAAGTTACTAAGCACCACGTGAATGATCGGTTTACTTTTTAAAGAAAATCCTGCAGACTTAAATTCTCTTAAATTTATTTCTATTGCAGTTACTTTGACAAACTACTTAACCACAAAGCAAAGATGCCAATTTTTGCCACACAAGCATCCACCACTGG
Organism: Balearica regulorum gibbericeps; assembly: GCF_011004875.1. Classification (NCBI taxonomy): domain Eukaryota; kingdom Metazoa; phylum Chordata; class Aves; order Gruiformes; family Gruidae; genus Balearica; species Balearica regulorum. The sequence goes on from NC_046184.1 coordinate 56,113,020, forward strand.
AATACTCGATTTACAATATATGCCATACACCAAACAATATTTTAAGGCATCTCTCATAACAGCTAATACTTGGGGGAGGGTAGGGGTTGAGGGGAACAGACATGGGATGACACAGATAGAGGGGACAGCAAAAAAAAAAAAAGTGGCGCTCAACAAGAAGAGATAAAAATATTTCTCTGATGGCTGCAAGTTAAATGTAGCTAATGACTTGGTCTCAAATTTAGCCAGAAAACAGATTTGTGAAAAGTATTTAATTTTAAAAGTAGTATATATAAACACTAAGGAAAAAAACACAGCTGTCCGAAAACAGATTTGAAAACTCTGTGTACACTTCTGGAAAAGGTAGTGAGACAAGATTAATATGATTCATTTCAAGCAAAGAAACATCCTGGTACATTTGGAACAAATGAAAAATGAGTATCAGTCAAAATTACAGTAGTCCAGGCGAGAAGTTTCATTACAAATCTTAGATCTTTGATGTAAGGGAGAGTAAAGTTTTAAAGGTCAGAAGCAGTTCCTGAAAAAGCAGGAACATTCAAACTTTAGTAAAGATGAGTACTGAAAAGGACATTAAGATGTGCTATTACTCAGAAAAATGCAACTTTTGGATATAGTAAACTGCAGGATGTTAAGGCACATACCACAAATACATACGCTGATCTCTGATATAACACACATGCCAACTAATTGTAGAAAACCAACTTCCAATGTTGCAGCAAGCCAGAAACACTAAGCACTTAAAATCCTATTTTCAGATCTAGCAACCCAAAGGCATGATACCATACAACCACGCTGCAGCAGAGAGTATACTCCATTTTTTATTCCTTAATGAAACACAGCAGTTCTGAACCCAGAGCCCAAAAAGCTTTCCTAGTTCACAGAAAACAGTTCTAAGGTGGAGGGGTGCTGTAAAGCATGATTAAATTCTCCCTTCCTGAATATACCACATAGAAATCTGTACGTGGCAATTTCAGCACATCTGCATTAGTGCAGGAAAAGATGAGGGGTTCACAAAAAGGCCAAAACAAAAAAGTCACCAGTTTAAGGCATCCAGTTAAAAATGTATCTTTATGAAAGATTTGCACTCACTTACTCAAGGAGATAACTTCTTCAGGATGCACTGAAATGATTGTTACAGCGTGGGGAAAAACATAGACCGGTGTACACCAGATTGCTCATACAATGTTTAAGAAAGTCTTGTTAGACTAGGTGCAACATACCAAAACAGTGTTTCTACCAGTACTGAAAGGTAAGCAAAATGAGCTACAGTGGCAAAGTACTGATGTCAATGTAACCACGCTAGTACAGAAGAGCTGTGCCAGCATCTAGTGTCACAAACTCACATCCCATAGTAAGGATACTGTACCAACAAAAGGTGACCCCACTGTAGAGCTGTAATGGTGTCCACAAACACAGACATCTAGACAAGATACAGGTACAATTAGTGGTTTTTGCAAGAAATTGAGCATTTAAATTGAGAAAAAAAAAAGTTATAGAAAACTTCTGGCAGTTTAGAGAATCCACACAGTAGTGCTCCTGAAGCTATTCTGGAACTACGCAACACTTAAGAAAAAATGAGACCATTCAAGAATTCCAATACACTACACAACACTCACAATGCCAAGACTTTCTAAATTACTTCAAAACACTTATTACAAAGTGTGCTACAAGCATGTCAGTCACCCTGTAAGTCTATCTTGTTCTTACCTCCTAAAGAAGGAATTGGCATTAATAAAGCAACTCAAAGCTACATTAATACGTATGTTCTACGACAAAGCAAATTTGAGCAGGGAACACACGAACCATTTAAGACACTTAAGACAGAAGGAGATGCAGCACTGCAACAACAGTGGGAAACGCAGCTATATTTGGCTGCTGCCAATAAATCAAGCTTATTAGGACAATCTTTGCCGACTTTCTAGAAGAAAGGCACCAACAGTTGAGTTTAGTACATTCCAAGGGCAGAATATCAGTATCATCCATGTCTGCAGTGAAAATATGAGTTAATTAGAAACTCAACTTAGTCTCCAATATAAATACATTTAACATCTGCAAGTTTGGGAATAAGTTAGAGTCAGTCATTATTTTCAGGTACCTAACAAGCTAAAACAGTATTGCAGATTAAGAAACCAGTCAAAAACTTAACAGTAAAAGAAACACTGAAAGATCCACCATGCTCATGTGCTGGAAAAAGTTTCATCAACAGTGTAAGTTTCTTACTTTTCTCCCCCCGTCTCTCTAGTGATGCTGTGAATCTAACAGTTTTAAAAAGAGTAAGTACCTAAGCACCATGTTATTTATTTTCTATAATTAACTAAGGAGCGGGGACAATGCAGGAGATTCTATAAGTAGAATTTACTTAATGAGAGCTGCTTGCACTATTTCAAAACAAATTTAAGGAGCAGATAGATTAAAACATGTAAACTTCAAAGCAGTTTCCCACAACAGCAAAAGTGGGACAAAAAAAATTGCAGGCTCTCAAGCAGCAAATGAAAAATATAACACTCAAAACACACGTACTGGTTAAGAGGTTTGATTTTTATTTAATTAGAGAAACAGATACGATATCACATTTAAAAACACAGGAAGTGGAACTGTCCCAAATCCAGGTAATAAATTGTCAACAAAAAAATAATTCAGAAGAGTAAGAATCCTCTAACAGTTTTTACATAGCATATATGAAATGTTTGTGCCACTACAAAACTCTGTATAGCTATCAGGTGATGACAATCTCAATAACTTTGAGGAAAAATTATCCCATTTGTGCACTATTGAAAGTGTCCAATACTCCCTAGTTTTTCACTATAACTGTAAAAAGTTAAACTGCTCAGTAAGCTAATAATTAGACTATTCTGTGAAAATCTGCACCTGTTAAACTAGAATACATTGACAAATTATCCAAACCTTATTTGATCAAAAATGTCTTAAGATACATGCGTTCATCTGAATCAAAATGCACCTTTACCTTTCATATCTTCAAGTATCAGGATTTCTCTCACAAAATTCATTTTTATCTTGCCTCTCTTAACAGAGCAAGATAACCACCATCAAGACAAAGTAGAAACGGTTATTACTGAATGAAGTACCAGTTTCTAAGTCTAGCATAAAAAAACCCCAACAACTAGCTCTAGCTAAAGAGCAGCTTCTCCAACCCTAGTCTACTCTCTTACTAGAGACCTGTTGATAGTAGGACTAGACATGTCCGCCAGTTACAACATAATATTGCCTATAACTAATATGCTCTACAACGTACACACAAACTTTTCAAAACTAACACATCATTCACCAAGAATAGAGAAAGCAAAAATCACTATTTTGAAGATGATTCCAAGTAGAGTCATGTCCACTGCTCAACCAGAAACCAGCTACTACAACCTTATGTTTACTATCAAATGAGGAGCTTTTTTTTTTTTTAAAAAAAAAAGCCAACTCTTTCTTTTTCTTGCCAGCTGTAACTGCGTTGAACAAGACCACTGTTGGCATAAGAAATGCCACTAACTCACTTGACTCTGGCAGGAGGAGGCTTCCTCCATGTCCCATAGGCTAAGAAGATCTAATGTGAGTTCAAAGAAACTCCTGCAGGACAGGTAACCAAGTACTCTCATAGCAAAATGACACCAAATACTCACCTGCTTCACAAGAAGCATTAAAAAGCTGAACAGCCCTTTGTTACTGCCTCCTCCCTCCCAGTACAACCAGTTCATATTTGCTAGGGATTGGGACACCTAAGATTTACAACCTCTAGCTTGCCTTCACAGCATCACCAAAGACCTTTGCAGGACTGCAGAGAAGCCCCTTTATCCTCACAGCCCTTAAGTCTACAGGGGAATTTCAGACATTTTGGTCTCGCAGCAAAGAAATGGGAGATGCAAGATGAACTGCACTCCATATTGATTCTTAATGCAAATAAGGTGAAATAACATTTCATTTCTAAGAGGGTAACAGTCTTGATAACACTTACGCCCCAAGCTTGGGATCTGGATTTTGGTTTTATCTGTTTTTTCATAAAGTCGATGGCCTATTTGAATCAGAAAAGCAGTTTTTAAATAACCTTCTGCAAGGAAGAGTAAGAAGGACTGTAAAAAGTAAGTCAAATAAGCAGACTGCATATAAGAAAGAAAAAAAGAAAAACAGCAGAGAAATAAATCTCGTTTCTAAACGAGTTGTAAAAACCCCTTGTATATGCAAAATAAAATACGAAACAAGACACACATTTGTGCGTGCGAACGTACACACATAATTCAACAATAAAGTGTACAAAAGCATCATCTTTAACACTATTTTATATTCCTGCAACTGGCATTAAAGGCATATGCTTAGCAAGGAGCTCAGTCATTAACTACTGTTGTGAAAGACACGAAAATGGCAAACTGTTAAGTCTTATCTGCAGTTGATCAAAAGCACAATAAACTGCACAGCTTTGCTTTCAATCACTTTCAAAAAAATAAAAGGGCAGAAACATCCGAACACCCTCCCTATGTGCCATTAACGCCAATAGGTTCAAACGGAGCGAAAAGGGGAGAAATAGACTGACAGAAAAAAGGACGAAGGCAGGCACGAGTTAACAGCAGCAAAAGGGAGGAGGAGATTTAGGCAGAAGAGGGGAGAAAAGGGCAATAATTGCGGCACCGAGAGGTGGGGAGGGCCTGGGCCCCCGAGACTGACCTGTGCCGTCGCTGGCGGACACGGAGAGCGCCGGCGAGGAGAGTTTAGGCCGCTTGGCTGAAGGCGGGCCCGGCTCCACCACATTCTCGGCCATTTTTAATTCTTTTTTAGACAATCACTCTGAGCAGAGACACGGTGGGGGGCGAACCCCAAAACCTTCACCTTCTTCTCGGGCCCCGAGTCAGCTGAAGAACAACAATAACGCTGAGAGCGAGCGAGGAGAATCTGGTGGAGGAGGGGGGCCAAGTTCCCCTTTTTCTGCCCCTCGGGCTCCGGGAGGGCGGCAGCGGAGAAGCGGAGATAAGGTGAGAGCTGAGGCGGGGGGGGGAAAGAAGCCTCTCCCCCCAGGCGAAAGGGCTGACCGAAGATGGAAAAAGCAGGTAAAGCCCCCGCCAAAAAAAAAAAAAAAAAAAAAGAGGCTGGTGGTGGTAGTGGATTTTTTTTTTTTAAAGTAAAATTAATCCCGGCTGTTGTGCTGCTGGTACTTCCTCGCCGCCGCCACCATCATCATCTTCATCCTTCGGGGGGTCTCCTCCTCCTGCTGCCTCCTCATCGCCGCCATCAGCCTCTTCCTCCTCGGCGCCGTCCTCCTCCTCCTCATCGCCACAAGGAGGCGGGCGAAGGAGGGGAGAGGAGGAGGAAAAAAGAAAAAAGATCACCGTCCTCTAGCAGCAGCTCCTTCCCCCTCCAACACCACCGTGCAAAAAAATACCCACCGCCAGCGACAGGGCTGGGGGGGAGGCGGCGGGGAGAGAGGCAAGGCGTGCGCGGGGTCCCCAGCTCCACTCGCTTCTTCCTCGCCCGTCGCTAATGGCTGCAGAAAAGGGAGCTGTAAGGATGAGGAGGGTGAGGATAAGTCCCAGGAGTCTTCGCTTCACATCTTGTTGTGCAGGGAAGGAGGAGGGGTTGTTGTCCTGATGGAGGCAGCACCGATCGCGGGATAGGAAGGTGGGGGGCGGGTTTCAACACCCTCTCTGCCCCCCCTTCTTCTCTTCTTTCCCCTTCCTCTTTCTCTCGCTCTCAGTAGCAGGCTATCCCCCCCTCCGGCGCAGACAGAGGGGCCGATCCCACAGTAGCGGCAGGAGGAGGAGGAGGAGGAGGAGGAAGAAGAAGCCGGCCCCTCCCCCCCTCTCTGCCTACCTTCCCCCCCTCCCGGGCGGCCGAGGATGGTTGCGAGCGCTGGCGCCGGGCTGGGAGGGGGCTGCCCGTCTCCGCTCCCGCGGACCCACGGGCTATGCGGGGCGCGAAAAGCGAGGGGAAAAAAAACTCGGCCGCTGCTCGGGCGCGGCGGGGACTCCCTCTTCGCCTCTGCGAGGGTGGGGAAGGAAGCCAAGAGGTTGGTAGTCGGGGGTGGAGGGGAGGCCGGTCTGCGACCCCTCCGAGAAAAGCAGGGAAGGTAAAATTAAAATAATAAAATAGAAGAAAAAAATACGCCGGGGGAAGGCGGGGGACTCGCCCCGGGGTGGGTTAAATGGCCGGGAGGGGGAGGGGGGTCCTCGGCGCTCCCCGGCGGGGGGGGGGGGTGGGGCGGGACGGCGCAGGCAGCGCGGGGGCCGAGCGCAGGCTCCCTACTGCCCCTGCCTGGCGCTCGGCGGCGGCCCGGCTGCGGCCGCTCCTGTGGCGTGTGTGGTGGAGCGGGCAGAAGCGAGGGAAAGAAGGGGGAGCAGGGGAAAGAAAGAAGTCGGGGAAAAAGAGAAGAGAGAAAAGGAAAGAGAGAGGAGAGAGGGGACGGGTAGGCTGGCGCGGAGGAAAGGGGGGGGGGCGTCTCGGCTCCTCGCTTCTCTCCCCGTCCCCTGGCCGGGCCCCTGGGTCTCTCTGCGCTGCCCTCCCCCTGGCTCGCCCCGTCCGGCTCGGCCTCTCGGTCTCGCTCCCTCCCTCAGTCGCTCACACACAAACAAAATGGCGGCTGTTGTTTCTTCACTCTCCCGAGTCCTCGGAGGGAAGCGAGCGGCGGCGGCGGCGGCCGGAAATGAGCCAAGAGAGAAAAGGGGCGGGGCCAGGCCTGGGGGCGGGGCCCCGTGGCGCTGGCGCACACAATGGAGCGCGGGGGGCTAGAGTGCCGCGGGGTGGGGGTAGGGGAGTGGAACCCACCAGCCGCCGTCACGAGACCGCGCCCGTCCAATCAACGCCCGCCTCTCGCCGGGCTCTTCCGCAAACTCCCCTGGCTCCGCCCCTTAAAGGCCAAGGGAGGTTTTATTAAAAAAAAAAAAAAAAAAAAGAAAAGGCTCCTTCTTCCTCTTTTCCTCACGCTCTTTTCTGTCGGCCGAAAAGCGCACGGCAGCGGCCCGGGAGAGGCCGGCCGTAACCGGCGGCCCAGGGCAGGCAAGAAGGCGGCAGGACCGCCCTGCCGCACTCCCCAGTATCCGCTGCCCGGCCCGGTGGGCTGAGGGGCGGAGGGCCGAGAGAGTTTCTCCCCCCTTGGCCCTTCCTCACGGGTGTCGGCGCTCGGTCGGTTCTCCGCGGTGCCGGTGGGCGGGGCGCACCTCCCGCCGGTCCCGGGCCTTGCTGCGCCACAGACATGGCAGCCCGGGCCGGGAGGCAGGCCCCGGGGCGGCGCGGCGACCGGGCCGGGGTACAGCTCCCCCTGGACGGGGAAAAGCGGGGATGGGGAGCAGCACTCTCGTCCGCTGGCCGGCGGGCAGCGGCTACAGACCCCCGCCAAGGCCCGTGGGGAATCTAGAGACGCTTTACATACATAACTTGGGGATGCGAGACCCGCCGCAGGTTTCCATCGCTGTTACAAAAAAAAAACAAACACACCAAGAAAACCCACACACTTTATGCCAAAGAGTAAATAAACCCACAAAACACATGCTTTATGGAAAAAAAAAAAAGCCCCGTGCGTACTGGGGAAGGAGGCAGGAAGCGTTACGTGATGCAGCGGCGTCCTGAAAACGCACCCGCTGTGCTGGGGCACGGGCTGGCTCTCGGGCTCTAGGTAGGGACGGGCAATATTTACGTGGTCCTTCGTAAGCCTTTGCGGCCCGGGAGCTGCTTCAGAGCTTCGTGAGGGTTACTGACCTGCCAGGAGTTTTCCTCAAATCTTTTAAGCGCTCATCAGCAAGGAAATACCCCATCCCGGTTTTTCCTCTTTGGTGCGTTTGGGCTCTTTTGGGCCATACACCGTTAGGCGACAGTGGAAAGGAAACGGAGGGCCCATGTGTCTGTTTTTAATGGAAAAAAAGCAGTTTTGTTTGATCCAAGCGGGACGTTTGCGAGGGCTTCTCTCGCCCTCAGGGCCAAGCTCTCTGCAATCCTGTGCGCAAGAACCAAAACAGGTATTTGGGAAGAGGCTAACCTAAACACCAGAATAAATACCATAGGCGATGAGAGAAGGCACAAATGGAGGTTCACAGCCCTCTAACAGTTATCTACCGGCTCCCTCACATACTCCCACACTTTGGCTTCCCTTGTTTGGGCTTTATTTCCAGCAAGATTGTTGTTGTCTCCTCCGACACAAAAGGGGAAAAGCAGATAGGGTTACGTACAAACCCCTCCGAAAGTACTTAAAGATTTTACGTGTCTTAGCCTTCTGGAAAAGTCTTGGAGCCATAGGCAATGCACAAATCTATATGTTTTAAAGGAGAGGTGGAGGGAGCCTTGCAAGGACAAATAAGCAATAGGAAAATAGTCTGGAGAGCAGAAAGCTTATTAGTCTCAGAACTAAAGCTGTTGGGCTTAACAATGTCAAACCTAACAACTCTAAAGCTGTTGGGCTTAACAATGTCAAACCTAACAACTAACCTTAGAAACTACATTACAGTTCTCACAGTTATTTTGCCTCTTACTGCTACTCAATTCCCTGAAATATTCCAGTTATAGAAGTCTTGTATTACCTCAATTTATTTATTTTGTCAGATCGACTGTTTCCCTTGCTTGTGAAGCACTTTTTTTAAAACAGCTGAGACTAATTTTAAGGGTGGGGTTTTTTTTTAAGGTCTCCTTAGAATTAAAAGTTGACTGAAATAAGTCTATATAAGGTTTTCAGACTCTCTAGAGGCCCTTAATCCATAGTTCAATAAGGAATTAGTGCCAGCTTTATAAAGACACCAAGGTGCACATAAACACCTAAATGCTTTTAGAAGTCAGGCCCTTACTAAACAACAAGTTTGGAGCAAAGCAGATGTTTCAAATAAGAGTTTCATGACACTAGTTCCTATCTAGAGACTTGATCCTACCAATAGTTGCATGTGTGCTTAGTTTTATATAGTGCATAGTTCCACTGAAATTGCGCTGTACTACTCGCCGTAGTAAAACTAAGCACATGTGTGCTTGCTGGAGCACAGCCTGAGAGATAAAAGTTAAAGAACTGGGTAGTTATTTGCTACTCCAGAGAATATTGTATGGATCAGTTAGTTTTGTTAAGTTCCAGAAAAACCTGACAAACAAAATAAAGTCTTTTTTTTTTTTTTTTTTTTTTTGGTGTAGCTTTTCCTCTGCTCTGGCTACCTGTTTATTTACCCTTCGAATGAGTTCAGGGAAGCACACCTGAACTGTGGGAAACATATACCCTTTGGTGAATGCTACCAAACCAGAATGTATCTTCTGAATATGAATTACAGATATAAATAATTAACTGGTATACTAGTAAAACCATACCTCTGCTTTACGAGCCTCACAACTAGTAGAATATCTTAGTTCTTTACATATTAGAAAGTTATATTTGGTTAGCTTTACATATTAGACACTTAAATGCAAGCTGAAATATGGAAATTAAATAGAAAAGAATGCTACTTGTCCTTTTTTCTGAAAGGTCATCTGAAACAAGAAGGAGGAATAAAAAGGAAAACCCAGGAAAACAGGGTTAAGATAGATCAAATATATATCTATAACCTACAAAAAAAACCCTTCAGCATCTGCTAATTTTTCTAAAAACACTGCAGTTTTCTTAAACAAACCTTAGCACATACACACACCCAACTGTTGCTGAATGCTGTCTACCAAAACAATAACATACAAAATTATTAGAAAGCAATAGTAGAACACAAAGCATACTAAGAAGCAAATACATAAACCTATACAAATAAACCCAGGGAAGGATTATACTTTTAATAAAGTAAAACAAACCTATTTACCCAACAACTGCTCCTCCTTGCCTCAGTTTCCCCAGTCTTACAGCAAGGATAATAGTATTTATCCCTTGAAAATAATACCTAGAAGAATTAATCAGCTCATTATTTCTAGTAATTATAACAGTCATTATGCACTTTGAGATAACTGGATGAAAGTACCATAAGTCTGATTAAAATGAGAATCTGCTCAGGAAAGCAGTAAGAAGAGGAATGCAAAGCCGTGAACTTTTATCATGGGATCTCATTTGGCCTTAGCTGGTAGTTACTGAAATTTGTAAGCATACCAACTGTTTTGAGGGCTGCAAGGAACAAGATAAGATTCCGTCATACTTCAAGAGTCAAGGTGATGCCCAGAGCTCAGCATCCCAGCTTCAGCGAGCAGAGCAGGCAGAGGAATAATCATCTCTCTCCACTCGGAAGGAGCCAGGGCCATGGCCGTGGCCTTCCCCTTCCAGCTGCTGGATGGAGAAGCAGTGTCTGAACTCAAAATCACTTGACCAACCTCCTCCCCTCCCTAAAGCCGCTTGGGAAATCACTTATATGAAATAAAACTTCTCTGCTCCCCTTCAGCAGGATTTGCGCTGCAGCCCTGCGACCAAGGAAGCATCTCCAAAAGAAGGAGGCTTGTAGGATGAGGCGGGTAGGGGACGAGGCACTCCCATCTTTTCAGCCCTGTTTCAGTCTGTGCTTTCCAGCTGTATTATCTTCCCCCGCCCCGAGCTTTTCAGGGCTGCTGCCCATGCCTGGCAGGTAATTTCTCCTGTTCCCCAGCTACCTCCTGCCACCGCAGCTCTCTGCTGATACAGCACTGCTCCCGGGGGGCGAAGGAGGAATGACCCCCTTCTCCATACTGGCGGGGAGATCTGCATGTGGAGGGTCCTTCCTGGCACAGGTCAGAGGGGCAAGGAAATTATTTAAGGCTGCAATTTTTGCAAGTAATGCCAGGGCGCAGCTATATTTCTGGAAAGCAAGAGCCAGCTGTGCTGGAGCAGAGAACATCGCTCAGTGCAGCATCAAAATTAAAACCCAGCAGCGTTTTTGATATGAGACAAATTTTATTAAAACCATAAGAAGTAACCATCCAATAGCTGGTTCTTGCATCTAGCATATACATAAAAGAAAGGGCTGGCTTTCTGACAGCAAGCAAAATGCTTTCAGTCCTTGGCCCCAGAAATGCAGGCTTCCTCGGTCACAGTTTTCAATAGCTGCAAACACAGTTATGTTGCTAAATGTTAAGGGCTCAGCTGTTTACCAGAAGAATGTTTCCTCCCTGGAACACATGGTTTTGCTTAAAAGAAGTTCTCAAAAAAACCCCACTTTATTTCATTAGCGAATGCAACATTATAGTCCTAACAAACATGCCATGCAGTCTCCCCTTGCAAGAGTGAAATAGAAAAAGAGGACAAAAAATTGACCTCGCAATTTAACAGTGGGGCAGAGATATGCTAGGAAATACCTCAGCTTTGAGATCTGGTGATCTAGAGCCGACTCTCGTGCTCTGAGATGTGTATATCTTTATACATTGTTTTCATATTCTGGTTCATGTTGAAAGCACAAATGTGGAATAGGAGCGAGAGGCTTGCGTGCTCCCCCAGCTTTACCAAGGGCTGGCCAAATCGCTGCCTTTCTCTTCCCAGGCTCAGCTCTCCCCTCCGTAACGGGGAGGTGATGCTATTGCCCCTCACAGAAAGCACATCCGAATCATTAAATGAAAGCGTAGCACTCTCGTATCTTCTAAATGAAGTAACGGTGAAATGAATGCATTTACATCAGCAGTTGGTTTATCCCGGGGTATTACACAAGCAAGAGATTCTAGAGTGAAAGTATAGTATTTTTAATTAAGAGCCATGTACTTTAGCTTGCGGAAGGTGAAAGGATGGCAAATTTCTTAATGATTCTGTCAGCTGAGCACTATATTTACAATGATATGCTAAAAATGATCATGGTGAGATGGAGCTCAAGCTAACATGAGAAATCTGTGTTGAAAGAATTACAGTTATTGTAACGACCCAGAGGAAGCACACTGCTTGCATTCCTCTTACTTCTTTTGACTCTGGTATCCAATGGGAAAGTTCTTGATAAGCTTTATTGCACTGCAGAAGGTATAAACAATGTGCTTTGAAATCTGCTGAGCTTAAACCCCAAACTTATCTTTTCATTTGTTTCCTGAATTGTCCCACAGAAACAAATCCACTGTTCACACATGCTTATAAAGAACAAAATACATTTATTTCTATTATAGCTTCCCTTCATTTGCTGTTTTTTTCACGTAGTGTTCCTTCATTCAAATTCTTTTTTTTACATGCTACAACATTCTATATGCTGAACTGCAATGTGGTGTTTGACGTCTGCAATTAAAATACAAAGAGGGGAAAAAGTAACATTTTTTTCTGATTTATTAGTTTTCATGCTTCAAGATATAAAGTGATTCCTTCCATGGGGTAAGGCAGGAATTTACTCTGCAGCAAAGAAATCTTACTGAATCGAGAGGTTTTCAGTACAGAGGGTATTGGCCTTCTGACGGAGCTAATGGGACCCTGTTGTTCATGGGATAATACACTTAGTTAATCAACACAATCTGAGCTGTTTTTACAGTTGCCATGGAAGAAAAATTTTCCACAGGAAATATAGGTCTGGTTGTTTTTGGTTTTTTCTTTTTGTGCTTTTCTCTAAAAAGATCTTGCACTTTCTTGGCTTTTTGACATGCTAGAAAAGGCAATGCCTTCACAGGAGTCCTTTCCTTCTACACGCAGATATAAGTCAATCATTAACAACAAACACCAAAAGCCAATTGATTCTAATGGGAAGACTCTGTGTAAAACAATAGGGTTAATCATCAATTCCTTGCCTTCCTAATTTATGTGGGCTTACCACTTCTTTTCCCAGAAATTCCCTCGGCAACCCTCCTGTTTTAACACCCCTGAGGGTTTTTTTTCTCTTGGTCTCAAGCAGGGGATGCCGATGTCAGACAGCCCTGGACTTTCTGTTCGCGTCCTCTGATCGCCCCGTATGCGAGACCTGTGAGCCTCGGAGAAGGGCGCGTCAGCCCCCGATGGTGCTACACTATCAAAAGCCACCAAGAGAGTGGCAAGAAGGCAGAAGCCGTAGTGGCCCCCGGCAGCACACTCTTCCTCTTCATCCTCTCAGGTTGCCTGAAGCTCTGGAAAGATCATTTCTGCAGAGAAGGGCTGGTTTATGAGCTGATTTGTGATATTTACTCCAACCGCTTTTGCCATCTCAGACACTTTCCCTTTGATCTCAGGACAGGGACCGGAGAGGGGTGCCACAGTGCACCCCGGATTAAATGCATGGAGGTGGACACAAACAGCCCGTCGCTGAGATGTCAGGGGAGGGCTGGTTGCTTGGTCCAGCGCAGGCACTACAATGAGGATGCAGCCACCTGGAAGTAAAGCTGAAAACTTTTGAGAGGGCTGGACCACCCATAAAAAAAGTATTCGTGCACCGGCAGGCCCCGATGAGAGGTGAAAGTTGTGTTTGGCACGATAATTTGGCAGCACAGACACGATATTGTTTGACTGCCTGAAAACAGAGCCCATGTCTGGCTCGGAGAAGGATAGTGCTGCTTGGCAGGTCGCAGAGGGAGGTCTCCATCCTGCCCACTTCTGACAAAATACATTAAATACAGAGATCTTGCAGAGCTGCGGGCATGAGGAGGTACAGCAAACATCAGAAATAGGAAATTTTAGTGCTTTTGAGAGAAGAAAAACCATGCTGAGTCCTGTCAGGCAGCAAATCTCAGCTAACTTTTTTATGTGGCTTTCAACGTTCAAAGATAAAACGCTTTGTTTATCTTTTGTTAGAGCTGAAGAAACATTTAGGTAGCTTTGGGGGGAACATAGAGGGCTTTTCTAGTGATCAGAAAAGTCACAATTTCAAGGATGATGTTATTCCTCTTTTGTCAATATTTATATGACTGCAAATTTGCTATTTAAGAACCAGCTTCAAGAAAACAAAATGCTAGGTGTGAGATGCACGATCGGCGTCACAAAATGGCAGAAAGTTTGGTTCAGTCTTTCACCATCGTACATGTGATGAGTAAATGTTTTGTGCAAGTGTTTGGACCTGGTGGTGCTGCAGGGCCAAGCACCAAGCCCCAGGAGGAGCTTGCCTGAACTCTCCTGGACACAGAAAAATTAGTTGTCTCAGCAGGATTAAGAAGGGTTGTAACATCAACCCCACAACAAATCCTTTTAACACCAACAACGGTAAACAGCAGCACTGTGTTTGGGAACAGAGAGAGGGGACTGTGCCTGGCCACGCTGGACGTGCTCCTGGCATGCCTGCCGCCTGCCTCCCTGGGGACATCTTGGTGGTGATGTCCCAAACAGCTGCTCCGGCAAAAAGGACAGTGCTGCTGGGTGTGCAGAGATGCAAAACTTAAAAGACCGGAGTGAGTAGCGTAGCGAAAAGTCTGGCGGCTGGATGTGCCGGTTGTCTTGGCAGCTACGCAGGGTTTTTTTCTCGTTTGCTCTGCTAGATGTAGGCATCTGAATTCCTACTGAAAGGAAATAGAGGTGCCCAAGGCATCTTGTGATTCTGCAATTTGCTGGTTCATGTGTCCTTCTATCTGTGCCACTGCCATAGATATATATACACACATATATATGGTATAGAAATTAAATGCTTTTTGCTTAGAATATTCAAGCCATCCTGGCATATTTAGCCCCCACAAGAAAAACCTTTAAAAATTATTTGCACCGAGGTGAGCGTCTCTCTATTCACAGAGGAGTGCACCAGCTGCCAGAAGGTGAGACATGTGTGGAAGATTCCCTGTTCCTGTGCGAAGGAGCCGAGCCAAGGCCTAACGACAGTGGCCTGACACTACGATACAAAGGGCAAGCGCGTCTGTGCTCGCGCATGAATATCCTGCATCGGTGCAAAACGGGCCCGTGCATTCCTCCATCCCTCCTGGGTATTTCAATTAAAAGCTGGGGAGGAAGTCCAAGAAAATGCCTAAAATGGCTTGAGTCCTTCCTCACGATCTGGAAATGGAAGTTGGCGGTGACTAACTCCAGCCCAGCCACCAAACCCCTCCCTCCCTGACTCTGCATCGTTCCGTTCTTTCCCAGCTCCTCTCCTGCGTTTGCAAACACTCAGCAGTGGAAACAGTGAAGCAGCCTGGCTTCGAATGCCAAGAACACACGAGCAGTATGCAACTGCAGCAGTGACCGTCATCCACCCATCCCGGTGTCTAACCTAGGAAGAAGTGATAAAAATCTGACAGGGACAAGTCTTGATTATAAGCAGAGGAATGATTGTAAAAGAGGCTGCTGCCAAGCCTAGAAACAAAGCCCAATTAAATCCTGCCTTTGACTTAAATTGGCTTCAAACCAGGCCTGTAACATCTTCTCCAGTAACAAAAAAAAAAAAAAGAAAAAGCTTGTTTATAATTTTTTAAGCCAGTTCAAGCAATGTCTTCTGGCTTCCTCACAAAGCTCACAGGCAGCAATATCCGTAGAGAACAAGATTAACTAACTGAGTGATCAGGAAAGCCGCAGCCCATACTCACAGTGTGATGGCCTCTGTAGTAGGTGGGGTTTTTGCTGCTGATTCAGTTTTGGTTGTGCAGTTGACCTTGATTTGAAAGCATACGCCCCAAAAGAAGAGTTACCCGGACGTTGGGAGCCGTGGGATTGCGTGCTCTGGTGGTGGATGACACCACGGGCACCAGCCCGGTTCCTTCTCTCTCCATTCCCTCCCATCCAGTACCACACATATAGCCTCAGCCTTTCTGCTCGAAATTTCTAACCATCTGGGTGCAAATACCCAATGGAGAGCCTTTTTGTGGGATTTCAGCTGCCGCTTTCCTTCCACCACCCATCCATCTCACATACAAGTCCATACAAGACTTGTGTGGTACCTACCCCTCGGGGGGCGTGATCTCTCCTGGTATCCAAGAACTACGATAATGGAAAAAAATAAAGAACAGAATGGGATGCTTATGATCCCAGTAATGTGTTATTCAAAATTTTACAGTTCAAAATCTTACCTTCTCTTTCAGTTTACTTCGTTCACAGCTCTTTTCCTAAGGACCTTAAAAGAGTCACGTGCTCGCACATGAAGGCTGAGGGAGGATAAATAAGAGCAGTTGTGGATGCCCCCTCCATGGAAGTGTTCAAGGCCAGGTTGGATGGGGCTTTGAGCAACCTGGTCTAGTGGAGGGTGTCCCTGCCCATGGCAGGGGGGCTGGAAATAGATGATCTTTAAAGGTTCCTTCCAATCCAAACCTTTCTATGATTCTATGAAACCATCCAGTGTGGGGCCCAGGATGCCCTGTCCTCTCCTTGCTGGTGCTGCGTGGAGAAAGATATCCTTGAAAAACTTGACTGCTTCTGAGATGAAGCCCTCCGCGCCCGTTGTTCAGCAGTGAAACAGGATGTCTTTGGGAGATACTGGAGACCGAAGATGCTTGGCGATGACATCATTCACAGGGTGTGTGAGGTGTTGGCTGGAGAGCTGCAGAGCTGAGCTGCCTGCATATGCCTTACCCAAATTTACCGCTGCCCTCAGGTTTGTGATTTCAGTGACTATTCAATAGGGTGAGCCTACTTTGCATATTCCCTGCAGAGGTGATTAAAAAGGATGGGTGGATGAAGGCATACCTGAGCAAGGATATTGCTAAACTAATTCATTATTTTTACTGAGCTAATTAAAGGCAGACCAATGAAGTGATCACACCGATATCATGATTAAGATCAAATCAATAAATCAATAGATTCAAATGATCGGTCATCAGATTATATATCCGTCTATCAAAGTGATTTGTGGAGTTGCCACTGAAGGAATTACTTGGATTTAATCTTGTCTAGGGACATTTCAAGGAGGAGCCAGAATCTTTTCAGGCTAAAACCCCAGCAAGCTTCCCAGCAGATGCAGTGACCCCCCTGGTGAAGAACATAGGTCTTTGGAGGACATAAGGATATGTATCCCACCTTCGAAGGATGTATCTCCTGCCTTTCCAAGGAGGATGTCCAGTCTGCTTTGGATTTTTTTGCCAAGCTACTTGACCCCGGTCATGTGGTAATCATCTTCTCTTAGTGCTGTTTGGGGAAGTAACATGATAGGTATCTCCACAGCAACTTTCCTTTAACATATCTTCCTTAAACCTTAAGCTTATCTTTAAACATATTAACATTTATTGTCTGTATATTCCCCATTTCACAAATGGCCCAGTTTTCCTCCACTGCTAAAGCAGAGGGGGTGGTTAGGGCAAACTCAACTACTGCTGAATAATTTTGTTTTCAGCTCCGAAGACTGCCACCCTAATATATTTGCAACTTAATTTTAGTAGTCCTCCAAGGGTATTTTTCCTACAAACACAACCATTCACTCATTCATACCAACAGAAAATCAGAAAAACAAGAAGTGAGGGAATCCATTTGTTAAAACAAAGGTAAAAATAAACAATGTAATTTCATCTGCATCATTCCTTGGGGGTTTTAATTCTTGTCTGAGTTTTTGTGTTATGCTGAGCACAGCACTGAAGGCTTCCTGCAGGTACACAGCCTGGGGCCTGATGTGGTCCTGGAGCAGGCTGCAGCCTGCACAGCTCATTGAGAGCCTTTGCTCAAGTCCAGTTCATCTTCCTCTGCATGAATTATCCAATGCAAGGCAGAGATGTGATCATAGAATTACAGAATGGTTTGGGTTGGAAGGGACCTTAAAGACCATCTAGTCCCAAGCCCCCTGCCATGGGCAGGGACAGCCTTCACTAGACCACGTTGCCCAAAGCCCCATCCAACCTGGCCTTGAACACTTCCAGGGATGGGGCCTCCACAACCTCTCTGAGCAACCTGCTCCAGTGCCTCACCACACTCATAGTCAAGAGTTTCTTCCTAATATCTAATCTAAATTGACCCTCCTTCCACTTTAAGGCTATTACCCCTTGTCCTGTCACTACACTCCCTGATAAACAGTCCCTCTCCAGCTTTCCTGTAGGCCCCTTCAGGTACTGGAAAGCTGCTATAAGGTCTCCCCTCAGCCAACCTGATGTTGGTGGTTTTATTATGGAGAACAGATGACACAAAAAACCCAAGTTTCCTGCATCGTTATCATTTGTATAGGTGTAACTTCTGTTTAGATCAGTCTTCAGGCTGTATGGTTGGTGGGCCAGTTGTGTACTTTGAATATCTGTCACCCAGGTCCCTTACAAGTTGTGTGGTGGAAAGTCCCATCAGCAAGTGACCTTTAATTTCACGGATCATACCTTCATCGGTAATAGAAAATACAGACGTGTATGGGAGGAAGCCTTATCAGAAAGGCAGCTGCCAGTCTTGCAGCAGAGGTAAAGGAAGTATAACACGATGTCAGCAGAAATCAGCTTTCAGTAAAATACCTGGTATCCCGCTCAACGCGCTTTCTCCCAAGTACGTTCTCCTTGTGCCAGTTCCTCCTCCAGTGTTCTCAGCAGTTGCTAAAATACTGTGAACTTTTTAATGGAAAAGAATTGGGGAACTAACTTGGGCAAATTTTTCACTTACTCTCATGGCTTCTGACCTAAAACTACAAAACGCTGTTATATTAATCATTATTTGAGCATTAAAGTTTTCTCAGGATCGACTCTAATTTGGGCCTATTTTCTTCCCACAGCCTCCAGTCTAAGCAAGGGTCAAAATGTATTTGAATTCCCAATTCATGGAGGCTCCAGGCTTGCTGGTAACGTGGTGAAGGCTTTTCACATTTCTTTGTCACTGATGTGAATTACAGCGTGCCCGAGGTGAAATGGGGGCCTTAAAAATAAAGAATGAAAATGTAAAATAAAAGATTCTCTGGTTCCCCTTTTGCAGAGACAGCACAAATCAGGAGGTGAGTTCTGCACAGTGCTCTGGTAGAAAGCAATTTCCTGATTTAGGGTGATATGTAGCTAAGAATTTTGACTGATCTCATCTATATGTATATTCAGTCTTTCCAAGATGCTATTAGTAAGCATACCTGAAATTTGAATGTCTTATTTTATGTTATAAAGCCCCTTTTATATTATTTTTAGGGAGAGTTAGCCACGTTACTTGTAGCCTGACACAGCTTGAGGTCATCTGCAGGTTTAACAAACCTAATCTTTCTTCTTTCAGGCAGATATTTATATGAAAGCCGTGACGCGCCTGTACCCGTACCAGATCCTGGCTCACCCTCACCCCGTACAGCCTTTCATTTTGAAAATGAATCACTACTAAAGACCAGAATAGCACAGGGTTTTGCCACTGGTCCTCTACTGGTTTCATCCAGTGAGTTTCTCTTCCTGGTTTAGGAGAGCATCGCATGAGACCATGTGAAAGCCTGGCTGGAGCCGAGCTGCGGCACATCTGGAGCTTCTCCTTTTGCCCCAGAGTATGCTGCTAGTCCACTTTAGGAGGAAAGCGGGTTGATTTTGTATGGCTTCCTCTGGAGAAATCCAAGATGGCTGCTTCTTATCTCATTGCCATCTCCTGGATGTTTACAAATAAATTGTTTATTTGTTCCAGAGAGTTAAAGTTAAGCTGACTCGTATTACCTTCTCCATTGATAGGAACGCCTTTGCCCTTTTTTAATCTTGGGGTACCCTGATATGTCCGTCACAAATTCCCCAAATTGACCACCTACCGTTCTGTGGTAATGTCAGTCAGTGCTGGGTGACATTCCTCCTGCGCAATGAGACTGAAAACATTTACCTCAGCCGGGTGCTCTGTAACCACTTCGTTCTTCCAGGCTTGCATCTCATTCCCTTTCTTGGCTGCCCGCTCGGCAGCAATATATTCATTGAAGACCGATAATAAAAAAAGTATTAGGCATTTTGGCTTTATTGACATTGTTTATCAATAGTATTTGCTATTTATTGAGTAGCAGAGCAACACTTCTCCTTACTTATCTTCTTATTACAGCGTGAGATGAAATCCTCTGTGAACTGTGCCCTGTGCTGGAGTCAGGGGTGTCCAATGCTCTTTTTTTAATCCATTCACAACAGCGAAGATTGTTTGGAGCCGAGCTGGTTTGCTCTGGCCTCTGTCAGGTTTTTAATATATTTTTTAAAGTTCTTCTGGGCTCACTCAAATAGAAATTTGGGCGGGCGAAGGCACTGAGGTCACCTCCCTTCCCAGCGCTTGCGTTAATCCCGGATGACGCAGTGGCTGTGCTAAGGCCACGTTTCTGAGGGTCCCCTCCCAAGCCCCCAAATTCCCCACATCTTCCCAATAACTCCTGGCGCTGTGGACGCTGGTGATGCTCCTGGAGGCTGAGGCTCCCCTGCATCCTTTTGGAAGCCCCGTCGCTATGGCGACTGTGTGCAGCTTTACGATCTGTTTGTTGTCCACCTATTTCAATCTGAAATGCTTCTGGAGCTTTTATATTTTCAATGGTTTTTATTCAAATCGCGAGTGGGTGGTTTTAAATTCAAGAGGGAAATGATACACTGCAAGGATAAACTTTGAGAAACCTTTGTAGTCCACTGTTGCATTCATTTGTTTTTTAATGATTGAAAGAGGCTTTTTGTCAGTTTTGTATCCATTTTGTGTCATTGTCACAGTGCTCTGAGAACATTGGAGAGAAAGAAAGAGAAAAATCTTTACTTTGCTCCGTGGTTTGGGTGCAAACCCCACCAAATCGCTCATTATGACCCAGCCAAGGTGGCCTGCAGCAGCGAGAGGAGCAGCAGGGCTGCCCAGGTGCTCCCCTGCCCCAATCCCCAGGGGACTGGCAGGAGCCTGGCAGGATGGGCCGGGAGCCCTTCAGGGCAATTTTCGCCTGGAATGGACCTGCGGGTGACCCTGGGCGGATCCCCCTCTTGGTGCTCCCAGCTCAGCTAGGGGACAGACAGAAAGGAGAAGCATTCAAGGTGAAATGACAGAGCGTGCAGGAGGTAACTTCACCCACCTTTGCTCGCCTGCAGATGCTTGTTCATTACAGATGGACACGTCAGACCCTCGCGGTCGCTCCTCCCAGATGAGTTAATACTTTTACCTGCCAGACTGTAGCGCTTCCGATCTGATGACTATTTTAACACAGGATCACAACTTGCATCTGCATCCTTCTTGGCCTGTCCCCCACCAGGGCTTCTGCCTCTGTTTGGTGGAGAGAGTTTTTATTCCTTGTCTTCTGCGTGTTCCTCCAGCTGCTCTGACACCCACCTCCTGGCCACAGCATTCTCCCCCCCCCCAGCCGCCCTGATATCTCCTTCTTTTCAGCACATCTAAGGAGGTGGAGAGCTGTTCAACTTTGTCAAATAGTAGCACTTTTGCATTTAATAGTAATATTTTAGGGAGGCATTTGCTTTCACAGTCATTGAAATATCTCTACCTTTGTTACATTTCAAACTCTCACATCTGGGTGCTGACATGGGAAGAGCTGTTTGCTTGGGAATTCATGGTTTGCTCTGTAGGTTTGAGGTTATCAGTGAGGAAATCTTATTTCTCAACTTGTAGTTTAATAAGAACTACCAGGTGACTAATAATAAAAATGTACAGATGTAAAATCAAGAGATTATTGAGGAGAAAAACTGAACTCTGCTCAGAACGTTTTCAAATAAAGAAAATAAGGACCATGTTTTTGGTTGTGTTTTCATGTAGTTTGGTTACCAGCATTCATTTGTTCTGGACAGTCAAAATAAACTACTTTCTTTTTAGATTTCCTAACATTCTTACTTACAGAGCGTGGCATGATGCTCTTGGATTTGGTCTTCTAAAACAGCAGCATTCTTAAATGAAGCTGCTTAAATGGCAAAGGGCTTCCTAGATACTTCAACAGCAGGTTTTAATAAACCTTTCAGTTTTATGGACAGAATTGAAACATTGGGAAGCTTTTTGCAGGAGTCCCTGTGGAAAGGACCTTTCTTTTTCATCTAGCCCTCAGCGTGGTGCTGGGAAAAAGTCTGGGACAAGGGATGAAGGACAGGTTTGCACCCAGCATCCCAGGAGCCGGGGACCTCACCGGAATGCTCCTCTCCTCCCTGGGTATGGGGCAGAGCCATGATGGGAGCAGAAAGTCACAGCAGCTCATGCTACTGAGTAGCTTTTCCTGAAGGATACGCTGGGGACAACAAAAGGGGTCTGTGTCTTTCACCATTTTTGGTCACAGCCAACCCTTTGCAGGCAGCTTTGCTCCATGCTGCTGAGCTTGCTGGCAATCGCAGCCTGCCCCAAGCCCGCCTTATCCTCCAAGCACCAATTGCAATCCCATAGGTGTCTGCCAAGACCGGCTCCTTGAGGAGGTCTCTTCCCTGTTTACACCAGCAAATACCTGGCAGAAGCTGTGCCCCTCCTCAGGATAACCCCCACCTGCAAACAGGAACACGGAAAAATGTCGGTCTTCTCACCTTGCCACACATTGGAGACCAAGGCCAAGCACTGCCCCTAGGAGAGAAAAGAAACAAAATACTGAGATGGCTCAGAAATACTCAAAGATAAAACATTGCCTTAAGTTACTAGACAGCGCAAACACAAATGTGGAAAACCTGGCTGGACGCCCAGGATAAATGGGACGGGTCCAAGGTGCTTCGGCTGATCACCCCCCACACACATCGGGGGCCCCGAAGTGCATCAGCAAGTCGGACAGTGATGGTGGGTGCTCTGAAAACCTGCAAACAAGGTCCAGCCCTTGGCCCGAGGTTTGCAGGGAGCAATGTGTGGTATTTGCCCTTGCTGAAGAAGGCGGCGATGAAAAAGCACCTCCCTGTTCTGGTGGCACTGTGTCGACTTTTGTTCCTACCAATGATGAGCACACTCAAGTTGGCCCAGCCGTTATTAAAAAGCTATTCTAAGCACTCTGGCTGGCTGCACACATTAGTGACAAGATTGTTAGCATCAGAGGAAATCCCAACTTTTGTTAGGAAGAATGTAAACAACTGCTGTTCACAAAAGAGCTGCTTCATTGAGCATCCAGGAAAGAAAAAAAAAGAGAGGAAAAAAAACCTGCTCAGGTCATTGCTGCACGGCTGGCTTCTGCTCATCACCATCCTGCTCTGAAGCAAACGGCCTGAAGGCTGTTTAGGGACTAACAACAGGGAAAAAGCATACGCTGAAATGCTGCATTTCACATGAAAAATGCCTGCATACAGGTTTAGATGCTCCCCATCAGTTCAGCTTGGAGCATTGTTTCCATATATACATATGTCATAGAATCACAGAATGGTTTGGGTTGGAAGGGACCTCAAAGACCATCTAGTCCCAAGCCCCCTGCCATGGGCAGGGACACCCTCCACTAGACCAGGTTGCCCAAGCCCCATCCAACCTGGCCTTGAACACTTCCAGGGAGGGGGCATCCACAGCTTCTCTGGGCAACCTGTTCCAGTGCCTCACCACCCTCACAGTGAAGAGTTTCTTCCTAACATCTAATTTAAATCTCCCCTCCTTCAGCTTTAAGGCCATTACCCCTCGTCCTATCACTACATGCCCTTGTAAACAGTCTCTCCCCATCCTTCCTGTAGGCCCCTTCAGGTACTGGAAGGCCACAATTAGATCTCCCTGGAGCCTTCTCTTCTCCAGGCTGAACAACCCCAACTCTCTCAGCCTGTCCTCATAGGAGAGGTGCTCCAGCCCTCTGGTCATCTTCATGGCCCTTGTCTGGACTCACTCCAACAGATCCTTGTCCTTCTTATGTTGGGGGCCCCAGAGATGGATGCAGTACTCCAGGTGGGATCTTATGAGAGTGGAGCAGAAGGGGAAAAAACCCAAAAGTTATAAGTGGACCCAGTGTTTCGTGAGGTCCCAGAGGTTTGGGGTATCTGAAGGACTGTAAATTTTAGAAGTGTTGAACTCATTGCAGTCCAGGGTCCCATACAGGAATTACCACCCCCACCCTTGATCTCGTGGCAGAGCTCAGTACATTGGCTCAGCATTGCCCTTATCCTCTATCGTAAAGAAAAGGAGCCAGTTGGAAAAATCTCTATTTTTACTGCATTTTCATCTTAGGGAGTTGAAAGAGCAGCAATTGAATTCAGGACAAAACAATCAATTATCACATCATAGAGTTTTTTAATTTCTTCTGCCTGTCTCCAACAATAAAAGCAACCATCTTCTGGTCACTCATCTTTGCTGAAGGACCCAGTTTCAAACTATTACCAGCTCAACCCCAAACCACCGTTTAATCGGGCTGAGACACAAGCTCGCACTGCAGCAGCCCCTCAGATGTTTGTTTTCTGAAGCTACAGGGAGGTCCCAGAACGGTGTCAGCAGGATGTCCAGGAGCGGATGGCAATGGCTCTGGATGGGGCAGGCTCTGCGGCTGTTACTAATCCCAACTTTCATGGCATGACAGGGCATGAAACAGTCCTGGGGGCCCAGGGGGGTGCTGTGCAGAGCAGAAGAGGACACATAGAATCATAGAATCACAGAATGGTTTGCATTGGAAGGGACCTTAAAGGTCATCTAGTCCCAACCCCCCTGCCATGGGCAGGGACACCCTCCACTAGACCAGGTTGCCCAAAGCCTCATCCAACCTGGGCTTAAACACTTCCAGGGATGGGACCTCCACAACCTCTCTGGGCAACCTGTTCCAGTGCCTCAGCACCCTCACAGTAAAGAGTTTCTTCCTAATATCTAATCTAAATCAACCCTCCTTCAGCTTAAACCCATTACACCTTGTCCTGTCACTACACTCCCCAATAAACAGTCCCTCTCCATCTTTCCTGTAGGCCCCCTTCAGGTACTGGTAAGCCACAATTACATCTCCCCGGAGCCGCCTTTTCTCCAGGCTGAACAATCCCAGCTCTCTCAGCCTGTCCTCACAGGAGAGGTGCTCCAGCCCTCTGATCAGCTTCGTGGCCCTCCTCTGGACTCGCTCCAACAGCTCCATGTCTCTCCTGTACTGGGGCCCCCAGAGCTGGACACAGTACTCCACGTGGGGTCTCACAAGAGCAGAGCGGAGGGGCAGGATCACCTCCCTTGACCTGCTGGTCACACCTCTTTTGATGCAGCCCAGGACACAGTTGGCTTTCTGGGCTGCAAGCGCACACTGCTGGCTCATGCTGAGCTTCTCATCAATCAATACCCCCAAGTCCTTCTCCTCAGGGCTGCTTTCAATCCATTCCTCACCCAGCCTATAGGTCGTGCTTGGGATTGTGCCAACCCATGTGGAGGACCTTGCACTTGGCCTTGTTGAACTTCATGCGATTCGCACGGGCCCACCTCTCCAGCCTGTCAAGGTGCCTCTGGATGGCATCCCTTCCCTCCAGCGTGTCGACCACACCACACAGCTTGGTGTCATTGGCAAACTTGCTGAGGGTGCACTCGATCCTGCTGTCCATGTCACTGACAAAGATGTTGAACAGTGCCGGTCCCAGTACCAACCCCTGAGGAACACCACTGATCACCGTTCTCCACTTGGACATTTAGCCGTTGACCACAACTCTTTGAGTGCGACCATCCAGCCAATTCCTTATCCACCACGTGGTCCATCCATTGAATCCATGTGTCTCCAATTTAGACACAAAGATGTCATGCGGGACAGTGTCAAATACCTTGCACAAGTCCAGGTAGATGACATCAGTTGCCCTTCCCTTATCCACGGATGCTGTAACCCCATCAGAGAAGGTCACCAAGTTTGTCAGGCACGATTTGCCCCTCGTGAAGCCGTGTTGGCTGTCACCAGTCACCTCCTTTTTTTCCATGTGCCTGAGCATAGGCTCCAGGAGGGTCTGCTCCATAATCTTGCCAGGCACGGAGGTGAGACTGACCGGCCTCTAGTTCCCTGGGTCTTCCTTTTTAGCCTTCTTAAAAATGGGGGTTATATTCCCCCTCTTTCAGTCAGCAGGAACTTCACCAGACTGCCAGGACTTCTCAAATATGATGGCGAGTGGCCTGGCCACTTCATCCGCCAGTTCCCTCAAGACCCGCGAATGCAATTCAGCAGGTCCCATGGACTTGTGCACCTTCAGGTTCCTTAGATATTCTCAAACCTGATCTTTTCCTACAGTGGGCGCTTCTGCATTCTCCCAGTCTCTGCCTTCTGTGACCTGGGCAGTGTGGCTCAAGCATTTGCCAGTGAAGACTGAGGCAAAGAAGTCATTGAGTACCTCAACCTTCTCCCTATCCTGGGTAACCAGTTCACCTGTTTCATTCTGGAGGGGACCCACATTTTCCCTTGTCCTCCTCTTATCACTAACATACCTATAGAAGCTTTTCTTGTTGTCCTTGACATCCCTGGCCAGACTAATTTCTATCAATCAGGGCTTTGGCTTTCCTAACCTTCTCCCTGGCTGCTCAGTTTGTATTCTTCCCAGGCTACCTGCCCTTGCTTCCATCCTCTGTAGGCTTCCTTTTTTGTTTGACTTTGCCCAGGAGCTCCTTGTTCATCTATGGGGGCCTCTTGGTGGATTTGCTTGACTTCCTCTTTGTTGGGATGCATTGCTCCTGAGCTTGGAGGAGGTGACCCTTGAATATTAGCCAGCTGTCTTGGGTCCCTCTTCTTTCCAGGGCTTTGTCCCATGGTATTCTGCCAAGCAGATCCCTGAAGAGGCCAAAGTCTGCTCTGCTGAAGTCCAGGGTAGTGAGCTTGCTGAGTGCTCTCCTTGCTGCCCTGAGGATCTTGAACTCCACCATTTCGTGGTCACTGCAGCCAAGGCTACCCTTGAGCTTCACATCCCCTACCAGGCCCTCCTTACTGGTGGCAATAAGGTCCAGCATGGCACCTCTCCTTGTGGGCTCCTCTATCACATCTCCCATCCACACTGTTTAGCAGCATGCATGCCAGGCAGGGAAATCATTTGAGAACGCTGCTGGTGGGAGACCTCAATGATGAGCGTGTTCAGCCCTTTCTGCCCGGAGACTTCTCAGTTTTGGGGTCGCTTATGGGATGAGGACAAAGCAGGCGTGAGTTGGGATGCTGCAGTCCTGTTCCCGAGCAAATATCTAGGCTCAGATCCTTTGAAACACCCCGTGGACTTTTTAAACCCAAGCACTGGCCGGCAGCCAGTGATGTGGGCAGCACATGAACAGGTTACAGAACTCACCGGGATTTTGAGCCACCTCTCAAGCTCACCCCTACCCTGTGATCCGCGTTTTGGTGCTTTTTCCGAGTGAGGCTGACCCCACTTTAGGTCTAAAGAGGCCCTCTTTACTCCAGTTGGGAGTTTATTGTTTTTAGGGTTGCTGAATCGCTTTGCCTCTCTAAAGAATGGCAGTGTCCAACAGCAGCACGTACTGCTGTCACAAAATTGCACAGGCTCATGGTGACCCAGAGAGCTGGTCTAGAGACCTCCCTGTAAGACCTCCCAGCTAGAGATTCTCTCTCCTGTTGTCATTGTGCCATCTAGTAAGTCCATGACAACGTCCCACTGCACTAGACAGGCTCCGGACATCACACCGGAGCTGCAGGGAGAGCAGAGCGGTTGTTGCTCTGTGGTACCCACGCCGCTGCTGCTGCTGGATAAAACATGGCCAGGAGATGGGAAAGGCCACAGCGAAGGAGCAGGGTCGGGGTCGGGGGGCTCCGGCGGCAGTAGAGCAGTCTGTTTCCTGCTCTGCTGCAGGTGCCTGAGGTTGCAGCAGCTCCAGGGTGATTCATCCCAGACCGGGAGTAATTGGTGTTGGCTGCTGAAACCCCGAGCCCTGAAACTTGTTTCATCATATTTAGCATTTCCCGCTATACGCCGTGCAACTTTGCAAAGTGCTCTGCTTGGTGTTCGCGCTCTAGCAAAACCCTTAGTCACCTCCTGGTCCCAGCAGTGGTGTGTCAGTCCTGGGGAAGGAGCAGGCAAAACAGATCTTGCAAGAACAGGCAAATTACTTTCACTTGCTCAAGGAAAAAAAAAAAAAAAAAGAAGATAGTAAGAGGAAGTGAATAATTTAAAGCAGCAGGATCCAAAAAGTGAGTTCCTTTCCATCTACCGCCATAGTATGGAGGTTGCAAGTGCCCGGGTGATGGCAGGGACATCTTTTCGTGCAAGAAGGCGCACATACTGATGGCAAAACAAGTAATCAGGAGTTTGCTAATTGCTTACTGCGGTTTTATCTGACAGGGCTCCTCGCTCAGAGCTGAGAACATGACTGCCCCAGGGCTGGCTTTACCCAGCGAGCCTCCATGGGGCCCGGAGGACTGACAAGTCCAAGTTCCGACATGCTCTAAGAGGAAGACAATCCTATAGAGAAGATCTTCTACTGAGAACATTCAGCATCATGTGTTTTAAGATGTTTGGTTGACTAAAATGTTGGTGGATTTGTTTTCCAAGCCAGGCATTTTGCCCACGAGCACCTGGAGAGCTTTATCACAGCATTTTGCTCCCCGCACCACCACCTCAGTCACCAACCCTGAAAAATTCACCCCCAGAAACGAGCTGGTAGAGATTGCAGTGATCATAGCACTCCTGACGGGAGGCACTAAGCAGGTCGTCTTGAAGATTGCCAAGTCTTCCTATATAAAGGACTTCCTATACTGTTACCAGCCCCCCAAAAGAGGCTGCAGCATGAGCCCCCCAAGCACGGTACGGTGCATTTACAGGGCTCGTTCCCCCATGCTGGCAGCCAGCCGCACTGCAATTTGCTGTAGCATCCAGATCATCTCCAAAGGTGATCCTGAAATCCCCTGTTGGCAATTCAGCGGTGGGGAGTCCACCATCCTGGGTACAATGTCAAACCCCGCATGAGGCTGTGGGGTTCCCACACCTCTGGCAGTAAGAGAGACCTCTGCCAAAACTCCCACCCCAGCAGCCAGATTTGTGGGCTGGCGAAAGGCTGGGCCTGCCACGCTCTTCTCCAGCCATAAACCAGGGAGCCCTTGTAGAAATAAGCCTTGTCATTAAGTCCCGGTTGAGGTGCACAGTGCAGCACATCTCTTGGTTGATCTCCAGCTCCAGCATCTCCCCAGACTCCAGCAGACATCTTCTAGGTAATGTTTTCAAATTTCCTTTCACTATGATGAAAGACTGGAAGTTCGATTTATTAAAAGAAATCATCTCAGCTCCTGGAGCGGAGATTTCAATTTCATCACCTCACTCCAGGAGCTGGGACCTTGGCACAGATGGATAGTGCCTATCTGTTAATCCAGCGCTGGAGAGAAGAAAGGGAGAAAAAGCTTGTCGTTTCGTAGCAAACCAAAGAAAGAAATAATTTCTGGGCCCTGCTCCTACCTGAGACTCAAAGAGCACTGATGCATTGAGGCCTTAGAGTGGGTTTTTTTTGCAAAGGTCAAGCGCACATCCCTGGTATGGAATGAGCAGGATAAAAATTGACATTAAAATCTGTGTGACTAAAACCTTGATACAGAGTCACTGTGAGTGAAAACCCCAGAGAACATGAAACACTGTTATAGTTGTACTACAAGGCTTTGGATTTTTTTTGTTCTCTACCCCTCTGGTGCCTGGGGTTCCTGCAATTAGTTTAATCTGTGTTTCTAACAGCGTGTGAGCAGAAAGAGGGGACAGGAATGTAGCGTAAAGCAAACTGATTTTTGGTTTTCCTTGTATTCAAGCAGAACGACTTGGTTAAAAGAAGAGCTTACATTTTAGCCTCAGTGTAAATCTCTCTTACATTCTGGGTAATCCATGAAAAAAATACCCCAAAGAGTATGTTTTGGAGAGGAAAAAAATTTGGAGAGGGACTCGTGTACTGCGACTCACAGAACACAGATGAGGACCGGGGCCGTGCACGGGGATGCCGGATGCTGCCACTGGTGGCAGGCGGCTGCCTGGAGGCACCCGGCGGGATGGGAAGCGGCTGCTCGGGACAGACAACCGAGGACAGGAAGCCACCGATAAATTACTTGTGATGTCACTGTGACTCACTACAGAAACTTCCCTACCTTAGCTCATCTTTTCAACACATCTCCACTGACGACTGATTCGTGGTGGTGGGTGTTTTTCTAAGCCAAACTTAGAAAGCAACCCAAACACATCAGCACTGAATAATTACCGTACATGTTGACCACCTACATAATAAAAGTGCTTGCGCTGCACTTTTCTGATCCAGAGCGCCGTAGACTCTGAGTAATCGTTTCTAACCCCGTGCTACCGATGTTCACGTTGCTTTCCCAGGCCCACCGATGAGAAAGCTGAGGTGGAGGGTGAGCCTGACGTCCTGGAAAGGCCGTAGAGTCAGACCGAGAGAGCGCGGGTGTCGCTGAGATTTTTGGCTCTCCCTGCCACACACAGCCTTTTCAAAAAGGCAAAGCCAGGACTTGTTGCCTGTATTTCCCTTCCTGCTGTCCCTTTGAACACCATTCTGCACTCAAACATGCCCTTGGACTAAATATCTCGAAGCTCGTCCTTTCCAGGAGACATACGTTACCTTGTCTTCTTCAAGCCTCCGTACGGCTTACGCTGCAGCTGAACCCAAGCAGCGGTGCGGGGAAAAATGACAATGGAAATAATCCGAGGAAAGAAGGAAGCCAGAGCAGCTCTGCCAGCTTTTATATCTCCTCCTAAAGCTGGCATGAACATACATAGCTTGGAGGAAGCACATACAGCCACGTTCCTCGCTCACAGCAGTTTGGAATGGGGGTGGGAGGACCTGTTGCCCCAAAAGCGGGCGATTTTCCCGGGCGCACTGTGTCGAAGGGTTGGTGGTGCAGCCTGGCACACCGCAGTGCCTGTTGGGAGGGTCTCCACGCCAGTCCCTGAAGCTGTAGGAGAACTTTGGTGCTCACCTCCCATAGCCACCTCCCGGCTCACCAGGGCAGGTGGGCGCAGGGGTCCTCCGGCAGTGCCTGCGAGCGTGTGGGGAGCGAGCGGAGCCACGGCCGGGGAAACAGGGAGGTGCGGAGTAGTTGGGTGAACTGAGTGTCCAGCACATGGAGAGAAAATCGAAATCCCACAAAGAGACAGGTTCCTCACATGGAAGGCTGTTTTAAAAGATTTGTCCAGTGGACTGAGGAGGAAGAAGAAGACATTTGAGATGCTTGAGGTACAGCACACGTTGCTTTCAGGTATGTTCATGAAGGATTTAGGGACAGCTTGATCTACTTAAGATGCAAAAGATAGTCCAAGATAGACTGAAAATTTGGAACAAAATCGAAGGACATTATGTTGTTACAACCAGATAAACACTCTGTTCCTCTCTCAAAGATAAGCAGATTTTACTGCGGATATCTCTACTTTTTATCATCTTGTTTTGTACTTCTGATGAACTGTTCTCTCAGGAGAGGGCAACTCCTCCATGTCCACATTGCTGAGAGGAGCTGCTCCGGAATGAAATCTCCCCCTTGAGAGAAGTTATCCATAATCAGTGAAAAGGCTTCTCCAAATTGTATGGAGAGCCTTTTAATAAAGAAATAAAACAACCAACCAACCTGGTTATATTAGTCCCATGATAAGGAATTCAGCCTACTCTTACTTTACTCCGCCTGCAGCTCTTCAGCTCTGCTTTTACAATGGCTGGGAATGGAAACACAAATTTGATGCCAGTCCTGCTTCCAGAACTGTAGTCAGTCTGAAATGTAAAACCTCTTTGGTTAATAGTTTTAGCTCTGTCCATCTGCAGTCTCCAGCCTTTAAGGATTCACTTGTCAGGGAAGTGTCAGTGTTCAGCCCCCGGCTCTCATCTGGAGGCATCTCCTTGGGATGTCAGAGGTTTGCACAGTCAGATGTTGGATGAAACCTTGCTTTTCAAGGAACCTCTCACAAGCCATTGGAGCTTTCTGAGCCTGTTTTGTCCAAGAAAAATTATTTTAGATCTATATTAAGGAGTTTATTCCAGGACTTTTTCTGGTTTGTATGCAGTGTTTTAGTTCTGGCTCTACCCTTGCCAACACCATGGGCTGCTATTTTGTTGTCGTTCCTGCTAATGAAGTAAATAGCTTTGCGTTCCAGCTCATGATAATAACACAGCTATATTCCTAGCTGGCCTTGGCCAAGACAAGCTATTAAAATGAGTTTTGTTTTGTCACGTTTCATTTTCTGAATCACCTTCAGGAGGCGTGGAGCTGGTGGAAAGGCACAGAAGAGGCTGAGTCAAAGGCAGGAAAAACATCTGAGATGAACCTGCTGCTCCAGGCTCCGCTGGGACGAAAGCAATAACATTGCTTGTCTCCGAATGCTGTGCAAAGACGCGTGTAAGAATAGGCTCGTGTGTGTGTGTGTGTGTGTGTGTTCGAAGTACAGCCCTTTTTTTTTAATCTGCCGCTTGTAACTCATGGTGAAGTGCCTGCGCAGACGGTCTGTCCGCTGGCTTTTGCTGCAGGGAGGTAGGCAGTGGAAAACGCAGTGCTGGGCTTTGCCGGGTGCTTCCCCATTACTGGAGTCATTTTGCTCAGCAGCTTCTGCTCTGATAGGAGAGAAAAAAAGGGGGGGGGGGGGGGAAAGACCGTTAAATTATTTCACATGACTTGAACTCTGCAGCCTGATACGATCATTAGAAAGCTTTGACTGTGTTATAAATAACTGTTGATGCTAGCGCAGCTTTGTGCAGGCTCCTCTCTGAAGCTCCTACCTTGGCAGCCGCTGTCGGCAGCCTCACCTAATGTGGAGGCATCTGTGATCGCGGTCGCTGGTGGGGATGTTGGGCTGAAGAGATCATCTTTGCATTCACTGCCTGAAATTGCTGCATTCTGCTTCGCTGGAGATGGAGAAGGCTCAAGCCCTTTCCTCTCCCCACACCCACCACCCCACCCGCTCCTCAACATGGGCTCATTTCTTTAGCTGTGTAGGGTTGCATCCACACTTGGATCCCGTAGGACCTCAGTATGGATCGGGCATCACTCATTATATATGCAAACCTTTTTTTTTTTTTTTTTGAAAGGGACCTGCAAATTTCAGGGCAGCCAGGAAAAAAGCCTTCTCCTCAGCAAAATAAGCCTCTGAGCAGTTGCCAATTAGCTGCTGCAACAGCTCATGATGTCAGGTAGTGTTTGAAAACCAGAGATTTATAATCCAGGGTCACATGAAGTCTATGGCAAATCAAATCTGTGATGGAAAAAAAAAAGCCTGTAATAAAAAGATTCAACACAGGAAGTCTGATAAACTGTTAATTTTACTTAGGATAATTACAGTATTTACATCTATGTAGTGCTGACAGTTCAGGGCTTTGATATACTCTAATGTGATTTATGGGCAGCAGAAAGGAGCTGGGTTGAGGTCATCGTCTTTGCCCCAGGAACATCCGCTCTCCGTGCAAAGCTCTGAGCAGCGTGTGCCGCCCCGGCAGATATGACCAAGCACAGGTGCCTCCCGTCTGAAGTAGACAGGTCATACACACCATCCATCCACAGCACAGCATCTTTGTGAACCTCTGCTCAGAGATGACCCTACATCGTGCTGACTAAATGCTGATGAAGATACTACATTTATAGGCAAACTCAAAGAGCTTGACAAAGAGGGAATAAGCCAAAAATGCTGTACTGGCCCCAGAAGAGACAAGTGGAAAAGGAGAAAGGAAATGAGGCTGCCTCATCTTCCAGGAGCTGCTTTTGGTGCTTCAGTAGATGGTTCATCAACAGCAGCCACAGCCCCAGGTATAAAAGAGGCCATCATCATCACCCATAGCTCCATTCTGCCACCGCAACCTCCAGCATCGGACTGAGGAAACAGCCACAAAATGAGCGATGGCCGGGGCTCTAACATTGATTTTCAGCACAAATGCTGCTGCTGCTTGTGTTTTTGAGGACTGGCTGTGTCCCTCTCTTACAGGTGCCATCCTCCCCCCTTGGAAGTCTCCATCTGTAAGCGGGACAAGCCGTGTAGGTGAGGTGGTGGAGGCGGTTGCAACCCGGGACAGAAATGTCACATGAGCACAGTGGTTGCAGAAACACTAAAAGCAATTTTTGAGAGAGAGGTTTTATGTAATATGGGAACGGAATAAGGATGGGCTTGGTTTCTCCATCAGCAGAAGGAGCACCTCTGGGTGCCTGTCTCAGGTTTCAAAGGTGGGTAGCATCTGGACCAAGAAAAGGAGACTGTTGTTTGGGTTTATCAACAGCTGGTGACTGAAAACAGGCTGATGTTCATGGGTGACACCAAGGGGGATGGGGACAAGGTCTGGGAAATAGGTAAAAACGTTCTGAAGTAAATCCAGCACAGGTCTTTCTGAATTTTACCCTCTTGGCAGTGATGTCCAGAAGACTCATTGGGATTGACATTTACCTCAGCCCTCTCAAGAAGATCTTGCATGGATACAACAAAATCTGTCCTAAAATGCCTGAAAAAGGATGGGATATCTCATTCTTGCACCTACCTGGGAGTGACGCCTCTTTACCATCACACTGCCCTGCAGGAAAGGTACACAGTGGCACTGGGAGACACCCAAAATATCTGCCTGGGAGGACAAGTCTGGGTTGGTCCTCACACTGATCCCTTTAGGAAGTGGTTTATCTTGTTGGAAGGTTTCTGGAGAAACCAAAGGCTTAGGGATGATCACCACAGAGTTGTCATCTTTCTCTTCATAGACTTTCATCTCTGAGTGGTTCAGAGATCAGTGATTTATGACCATTTTAAATGTTCGGTCTCCACTTAGCTGAGCAGGGAGATGGATGGCCACTCACTCCCTGGAGCAGTGGGATCTGAGAGCCTCGGCACCTGCAGCCAGCTCTCACCCCCAAAACCGAACATGAGCTTTGTGACAAGGTTTTGTGACAAGTGTAACAACTTACACACTGAAACCGCTGTCCTGGTTTGAGCTGAGATAGAGTTAATTTTCTTTCTAGTAGCTGGTACAGTGCTGTGTTTTGGATTTGGGATGAGAATAATGCTGATAACACACTGATGTTTTTAGTTGTTTCTGGGTAGTTGTAGTGTCTACGCTAAGTCAAGGACTTCTCAGCTTCTCACGCCCTGCCAGGCGCACAAGAAGCTGGGAGAGCACAGCCAGGACAGCTGATCCAGGCTGGCCAAAGGGATGTTCCCTACCATAGAATGTCATGCTCAGTGTGGAAACTGGGGAAGCTAGCTGGGAGGCAGAGTCGCTGCTCAGAAACAGACTCGGCATCAGGGTTTGGTTTTTCCCTCAGCTGGTGAGCAATTGCATTTGTGCATCACTTGTTTTACATTTTTTGATCATCATTATTAATGTTGTTATTGTTGTTGGTGGTGTTATTTTAATTACTATTATCCTCCTTTGTTTTCCTATTAAACTATCTTTATCTCAAGCCATGAGTGGTTTTTTTCCATTCTCCTCCCCATCCCACTGTGGGTGAGGGGTGAGCGAGCGGCTGCGTGGTGCTTACTTACCAGCTGGGGTTAAACCATGACAACTGTACGCAACTGAACTCACGTTTTGCAGAAAAGGCTGCAGCTCTGGGATGAATTTTGGCAAACACATACCCTTCAAAAATCCACGATACTGACATTTGGAGGGGAGTGGGGAAGTATGCAAAACATCCAAGCCCATGTTTTGCATTAAAAAATCATAATGTTTCATGTCTAAAATGTCAAAAAGAATCATTTCAATGCATCCGATACAACCGGGATGAAGAGACTGCTCCAGCAGCACGCCACCTCTCTCAGCAAGTGGATGGGAGACGAATGCCCCTTTTCATTTGCGTTGTAGCTGATGTCTTCTAGGACATGGAAGAAGAAGTGGGATGAAAAGGACACTAAGCAGGCTGCATCTCCAGAGAAGAAAACCTCCTTTAATCCCTTTCCCCAGCACATAAGCATCCACTTGAGACCCAGCACAGGAAGACGAAGAGATGAGAGTAACCGAGGAAGAACAGCACAACCAGAAGAAGAGGACATGTTCTCAAAGGCACCACCAGCGCACTGCCATCTAGAACAGCCTCATCACTCCCCGCCGAGGAGCTTGTCCCTTTGCTGGGTGGCAAAGCAGCTGCTCATCACAGCAGATCAACTGAAAATACCTACCTGATGCCCCATGGACAGAAAATCCTGATGCGCCAGGGTCATACTGCTTTGTTGTCCCATCTTCAGTTTTGATACCTACCACGCTGCATCAGGTACCTCTGGTACCTTTCCAGAGGCAACCGCCGTGCCCTCCTCCTGGCTTATGTGCTGGAGCGGTGAGGCCAGAACTTTCATGCAAGGACCAAGAAATCAAGTGACTGAGCCACGTTCACAGCCATGTGGAAAGAAAAGGCAGCAAACAGACAAACTCCAGGCTGCTGTGGTGGAGCGGGTAAAGTCAGCAAGGTGGCAGGCAGTGGTGTGTCCACACACCCCGATCTGGCCTTTCCAGAATCAGCTGGTACTAATTTTCAACAGATTTTTAAATTGCAACCTAAAATGCCTTTTTTTTTTTTTTTTTTTTTTTTCTTTTGCAGCCAGGACCATTGCTGGCGACAGCATGATGTGAAGGCCCAGCAAGCTGCGCTTCCACCAGGCTGAGCTTTGGGCAGTATCCCCTTCTGCATCTGATGGGGAGACGCTGGAAAGCAGCTGGAAAAAGTGAGACAACAGGTCAATGTCCTGTTGTCGTGAAGGAGTCAAGTGACAGAGAGACAAAACAGACCTTCCAGCAACTTGTAGCTTGACTTCTGGGATTGGATGCAACTTCAGCCCGGGTCAGCCAAAAATCATCCCACCGACACCCCCCTAGTGCTGCAGAGGGAGGAACGGCACCGTTGATGCCTCGGGATCTCCATGGGAACCGGATCAGAGAGGGGAAAGTGGAAGATGAGAGCTGAGAGCAGACCGGAGTGAGCAGCAGGGAATGGGGAGGTGGCGGCGGTGGGGCAAGCGGTGCGTGGAAGCCATCCGTGTGGCCGAGATGCCCGGCGGTGAGCAATGACAGGCTTGCTGCAAAACCTGCTGCATTGGGGAAGAAAACAAAGCAATGTATAGAGCGGGGCGGGGGGGAGACAGTGTGTTCCCTCACAGCAGATTAAAGCCAGCAGCAATATCAGAGTGAGCTTGTGGGGAAAAGCAAAAGCAGGCAAGAAGGCTCACTCTTCACACAGGCTTTGTGGGGCGAGCAAAGCAGGGAGACAAGGGATGCTTCTCCACACATTTCCCCCTCCTCTTCCCCTCCAGCCCCCTGGGGAGCCTGCGGTAAGAAAATACCCTTGGCAGTGTCATCTCGCCCCTGCCTTGTCTCCAGACGTTGCCTGGAGGGTCTCTGGGCAGTGGTGGTTTTCAGCTGGGCTGGGATGAGGAACCTGGACACCAGTGCTAATTGAGCACACTCAAAGCTTCGTCACTCCCCACCAAGGGGCTTGTCCCTTCGCTGGGTGGCAAAGCAGCGGCCACAGGGCAGAAGCACAGGATTTCATGGTGGGCCAAAGAAAGGACTGGCAGTGGACTGGCCGAGCGCCGCTCATGGGCATCAGCTCTGCAGCTTGCAAGCGCCTCACTGCTGTCCCACGATGGCACTGTGTCCCTGCTGCCCAAGAACAACGTGGGAGCATTCCCATGCTGCTGAGGGGAAGAGCTTGTACTCTACACCATGGATAGTCCCCATCCACAAGGACATCTCTTCACCTGCCTGCTGATGGGAGCAGTGTCTTGGGCAAGCACAGGCAGCGAGTTGGTCTTGGTCTCTTCCTCTGCCCATCTCTTCTTTGTTATCTTTTGTGGCCCCAGACCACTTCAGGATGCCTATAGCTTCTTCATTAGGAGTTAGTGGGAGAGGGCTGATGGATGCTAGTGCCTTTCTTGAATGGTTTGGGTTGGAAGGGACCTTAAAGATCATCTGGCTCCAACCCCCCTGCCATGCTTCCCTTTGCTTGCCTGCACACTGGAACAGGTTGCCCAGAGAAGTGGTAGATGGCCCATCCCTGGAAACATTCAAGGTCAGTTTGGATGGGGCTCTGAGCAATCTGGCCTAGTTGAAGACATCCTTGCCCGTGGCAGGAGGGTTGGACTAGATGACCTTTAAAGGTCCCTTCCAACCCAAACCATTCTGTGATTCTATGAGGCAGCAGGACACAACCATGAAGTTCACTCCATGGTGTGTTGCTGGCAAACTGGTCGAGGTTCAGCCATTCTTCTCTGACAACAGACGCCTTTCACCCAGCACACTCCTGAGGGCCTGCCATTACTTTAATGTATAGCCTATAGCGTGATTTTGACGGGGAAACTCAACACCCTGAGATTCCCACTCAAACTGCTGCTCAATTTGGTTGCTGTCTGTTCCGGGCCACTTCCGCATGACCCAACATGTCGTCTTGGCGCCAGATCGTCCTGGTTCTGGCATTTTTATGCAAGAGCAGCAAGGGATTTGGCGCACGAGGCATGGCTGATGCCGCACAGCACCTGGAGCTCATTGCCTCCTTTCCAAAAGGAAGAGAAGGAAGCTGCTGTCTGGTCCTTTTGGCCAGATGCTGGCAGGCCAAAATGACCAGACAGCATCACTCTCCGTCAGGGTGTGCTCAGCAATGCAGCTCACCTTGGCTGACAAACCTGTGGAAAGCATCAGAAATATCAAAATTGCCTTTTGCAGCACAGCGCATCTACGAGTGATTTGTTTTCTCTAAGCCGGGCAGCTGCAGGATAAGCTGCTCTCTGCAGTTTTAACTGTCATCTCCTCCAGATTTTATTTCTGGGTCCACAGCTCAGACGCATCCTCCATTTATTGGACGGGCAAACGACACTGACATGGTCATCATTTCTCTCCTGCACACCTTCCCCCCAGGATGCTTAGAAATGCGTCCAATTCCTCCTTCCACCCCAAAAATCTCTCTGTATCTTGCAAGAAGGGGAACCTGTAGTTGAAAATTATTGTTGCTTCAAGGAGGAAAAAAAAGGCGGCGGCTGCAGGAAGGAATGGGGCTTCCCCCTCCCACCACCACCGCAGCCAGCGGAGATGGAGGTCAAACCATCGAAGTCAGGAGAGAGCGATGCCAGCCTGGGTGAGCAACCACGCCCTGGGAAAATGGGACTCCTCGTGCCTTCGGATAAAATAGATCCCTCTTAGCTTCACTTGATGCCCTGTGCCACGGAGCTTCTCTCTTAGGTCGCATCCTGAAGCTTTTCCTCCTCCCCCGAAACACAACCCTTAATGCTACAGAAAATGGGCGGCCCTGTGCTGAGCTGCCGTGGGTCGTCGCAGAGCTCGGGCCCTTGGTGGTTTAGGAACAGCAGCAGGGCTGCTTCAACGGGCAGCAGCCAAAAAAGAATTTTCTTTCCCAGGTCTGTAAGCAATTGCTGCTTTACAGTCCATATTTTTCCATTTGGGAAAACCAGGTTTGGGACAGACGGTACGATAGCAATCTGAAATCAAATTTAACAGCTAGGGCTTTACACGCCGCACCAGAACAGAGGTTCAAAGGGTGTCGGGGGGAAGAGTGCCTGTAGCCTGCCATTTGGAGGGATCCATTTAAAAAAAAAAAAAAAAAAAGCAATAAAAAAAATACAAAAAGAAACTGTCTTCTTGCAGGCACAGCCTCAAGCAAATGCACACAAAGCCACAGAGAGGGAAATGCCTGCACTGATGTCTCTGTCCCCACCCAAAAAAATATGCTCACGGCAATATAGACAGACTAAAGGGAGACAAACCAGAATGATGTAGCTGGACCCAAAACAAAGTTCTCAAGGAAATAAATTCCCTGATCAGTGAGCATCTGGGTTCCAGGTCCTTAAAAAAAATCAAAGAGTGCAACCAAAATGGACTATCATAAACAGGGACATCTGACACTTTACTCAGCTGGACAGGACATTAAATAGGAGTTCAAATCTCAGGTAACAGCATAAACCTGGATATCCCGTGGCCTGGATGAATGTTTTGACCACTGTGGAGATCACCTTCCCTCTCCCCCCCTTCTATTCCATTCCTGCCCCCATCATCAAATCCACCTTGCAAATTCAGGATGAGCTTTCTACCAACTAAACCTGGTAAACTGTCTAGCTATAAGCTCTCCTGATTCTAGTTGTTCCTTTTTTCTTCTTCGGGGTTAAAAATAGTGAACCGTATCATTTCAGAGCACTGACACCAGCTGATAAAATAATCCTGACATTTGCTTGCTGCAGATTAAAGAAAGCTCCAGCAATTACTGAAAAAGAAAAATGCAAGTTTTGGTTCTGTCAATGACCATCTTTATTCCCTAGCGCTATAGTACAGCAATGTTTAACATCAGCTATCAAATTTCCCATCCTCAATAACTAGCAAAAAAGTGTTGATCCAAAGGTGTCATCACGAACAACCAATGAAAGAAATTCACCGTATCTGCTGCCAGGAAGGGACACAGCCTCTCATAGCAGGAAGAATTTCTTTGACCTTGTTTGTGTTCCTGGCATCTGCTGAGGCTGTCGACATAAGGGCCAAAATTTGATGCAGTGAGGATACCAGGCCATTTGGCACAAGATATTCCAAACAAAACATTCTGTAGTTTTCAGAGTAACAATTTTTAGCTGGTAAGAACTACAGCTTGGCTTGAACTGGGAAAATACCAGTAGAAAGCCAACCAAGAACTAGTTTGTCCATACACTGCTTACTTTTAGCTTTCCAGCCAATCTAGCACGTGAATTTCCTAAGTTTACTGAAGGTGCTTTATGAGCATTGATAAAAACTAACACTCAGTTATGTCCCCCAAGCTAAACAGATGGAACTGGGAACAATTAGTGAAATTTTCCTCTGCAGAGGAGCTGGTCTAGTCAAACTCCAGAGCAGAAGCAAGAGAGAGTAGTTTTTAATAATGATACAACTCCTAATTGTATAGATCATAATTTCAACTCAGCTGCAAGAAAGCATGTCCACATGAAATGCTATTTGCATAAACTACACTTAACCAGGCCAAGCCCTGCACCCATTGCACTACACAATGGAGCTTAATGCCGACCTCGGTGAGCCAGAGGGGAGGTTCTCAATTGTGTGGGAATAAGACCAAACCCACAGTCAAAACCTGGGCACAGCAACAAGAGCAGCTGCCCAGCTTAAGAGCTGCCTAGCTTAAGTCCCCAGTCTACAGATAATTCTCCTCCCTCATTTAATGACTGCCCACTCCTGAACACAAGACCAAAAAAACTTAGACAGGAAGCTCCAGCAAGGTTTTATTCAATGGTATACAATAGGGAGAAATTAAGATTAAAGAAGAATTGTACACATTATTGATTTTTCAAGTTGCTGAAACAAACCCATAGGGACAAGAACAACTGAGGCTGACGACATAACAAGAAGCGTGGTGACCATCTCTCTAGTGTCCATACCTGCAAATATATAATATGTTAATTCTTTTTTAAAAATTATGTTTCATACTAGTGCTGATTTGGGCAGATTTATTCTCATTCTACTACAATGCAATTAACATGTAAACCAGATGAACGTGAAATGCTGTTGTGGAAACCGTAGGAAGTTCTCCACATTTCACTTCCCCCAAAAGTCTATCCGGATACTAGTTAGAAGAGAGACTGAGCAATCCATAATATCATGAGCAAGAGACTCTCAGTGTCATAACCTACTTCAAATATACCCTGTGTAAAAGCAAGGCCAGAACCTGTCACAGCCACAGATGTATGACTGAGCACCCATAAGAAGATACTCATTCATGTCTCCATTTCTCATCACACTGCCCATGCAGCATTAGTCACTAGCCAGGCAACGTGGGCTCAGTTTTCATTAACTGTTCATTAAACCATCCTAATAGCAAAACTATGGTACTCGAGTTGTCACGTCAATGATGATTTACACAACTGATTGTGAACCAGATCCCAAAGACAATCCCAAACAGTTATAATACCTGCTTTGCTTTGTCTTAATCTGGACTCTGGTTAGAATGAATGTTTGTTTGTTTGTTTTTTTAAAAAGGGAAGGGGAAGGGAAATACACAGTTAAGAAAATATTAATGGTGCAGAATGAAGCAAGTACAGGCAAACTTCCTAACTACTGTCAGTGCACAATTACTCCTCAAAACACAATTATCCCTCAAAACTCCATCCACGTATCTCCTACTATTATTTTAACAACAAACCTTTGAAGAACACAAAACAAAATAAAGAATGCAGAAATTATGAATAAATGGGCCAAGGCTGTGGCAATGACTACACGGACATTTGCTTTCCAGATGCTAGGAAGTCAGCTGTACTAATCTCTGAGCCTACTAGAGCTATAAACAAATCACCAAGATACAGGAGGAACCCAATAAGACTTCTGGCACCTCAGCAGAAATGCTCTGGAACACAAGAAGCTAAATTCAGGTCATTTTCTAAACCCAAATTGCTCATGCGGCAGTATAGTATTCACCTGAGGCTCCACTGTCAGTGAATTCCACTCCTCTTCTGCTCTCCATTCTTTAGAGAGAATGTCAATAAAAATCACGACTTTTTAAGAACTCTCACTTACCCCACAGCTATTTGGGCTTCCTTCAGAGCTCATTTACCACCGAGTGACTAAGGAAAGGTCCCTGTGCAGCAGGGTGGAGAATAAAACCCTTCCCAACAGCAACCATGCCCTCTGACCCACAAATGAGAGAGATTACCCGCATCTCTGACATTGATCATTCCTATTAGCAGAAAGACAATTGGATTTTTCATCTTGAAATCTGTGCAGGATACCTACTTTTGGAACTCCCATTCCCTGTTGTCCAGCGGACATACTTGGCGAGTCTTGAGCCAGCGAGAGATGCAGTGGAAGTGGAAAGCATGCTGGAAGAGAAAGTTCAGATTACATCATTTCAGAACACATGAAGGTATCTTAATGTGAAAACTACCATGGAAAGCATCACGGCAAGAAGAGTTTGCAGACAAAAGTGAGGAGGACTAATCAGCCAGCTCGCTGGTAAACACCAAGGAATTGATGCACATTTTCAGAGAGGAAAGGAACATCAGTGAAATGGCAGCGGGAGCCTGTTCCACAATGCATGCAGTGGCAAGCGACTGACTTCTGATGAAGGAGAGAATGCAGAGTTTAGCAGCAGCTGCTAAAATTGGCAGAGCAGATGCTGATAAGAAGCATAATCAGAAAGACAAGAAAGAGGATTTCACAGTGAGTAGCAGGGATGATATGTATGTATACATGCTGAAGCTTTCTGCCAGTCTTTTGGACAAACCAAAGCCTGAATAAAATGGAACTTGCAAAATTAGAAAGAAAAAAAATATCTCAATTACATGTTTAATAAGGACACCCTTTTGCATACCCCATACACCTACTTAAAAACAAGGTTTCACTTGTGGTAACTCTTGCACACAAAATCGTAATTTTGACACTAGAATATTCTAACATGGTTTAAAAAATTGCTCTTGTCCTCTATGAACAGAATTGCAACATTTATAATTCTGTTCCGGCATTATCACGCTGTAGCTTGATCCCACACCACAGTGAAGCTGGGGCTGAGGAACAGGTAGTTATCCCATTATGGAAAATTGTATCTTCCAGCTCAGGCCCAGGCTAGCTAAGAGGTATGCGAGTTTCAGTTCACATGCTAGTGGGACCAGGTACAAAGGAGTGCATAGGGCAACAAATTGAATAGCTGGAGATTACACACTAGAACCGATTTGATCTTCCTCCAAAAGGGGAGGCAAATCACCTAGTCACCCCATATTGACTCCTTGAATCAGCCTGCACAAAGACAAACCAAGCATGCTGACATACAAGTAATCCTATTACCAGGACAAAAAAAAAAGCATAGCTCCTAGGCAGCACCTTGATATGGAAAATCATGCTCAAAATGAAAGATTATTCTTAAAAAAAAAGTGTGGGGGGGAAGCCTATCATCCTTCTCTTCTGTCTTACACCTCTCCAACTTTCACATTTTTTCCCTTCTCTCTCCTTTCTACACGCTACTAAACAAATTGTGTTTAAAGTTCTTTTTTCTGGTGGATTACATGAAATATTTTATAGAAGTTGTTTTGCCCTGAGTCATGAAAAAAGGGAATAGCATCACCACACATGAGCTCCGCAATAGAACAGTTTTCCTTACATTGCAGACACCCCATGCAACTGTGCACTCTTCAGAGGTAGCTGATGCTTGGTTTGCTTGACATTCTATGCCTGTAAAAACAAAAATTAAACATATATATGCAGGAACAGAAGATGTACATGCAACACCAACTGGAAGACTTCTTCATAATAGCAGGGAGTGGGGGAGAAAAGCTCTTTGTTTTGTTGTGTTTATTACATCAGGAAGTGTCAAGAGCTGTTGCTTTAATGTATACTGTTTTCCCAAAAGTATCAGATCAAAATATACTTCATCCTGCCT
This sequence comes from Balearica regulorum gibbericeps, assembly GCF_011004875.1. NCBI lineage: Eukaryota > Metazoa > Chordata > Aves > Gruiformes > Gruidae > Balearica > Balearica regulorum. The sequence goes on from NC_046184.1 coordinate 56,156,687, forward strand.
TCCTCCTTCCTCTACATTTCCAGAGAGCAAGAGCACATAGCTCATCTACCTGTAACATGTGTCTGCTTTCCAAATTTTAAGGATAAATATTTTTAATTTGTTCTCTTGTGTTTTAAGACATGTCTTTTGATGATCAGTTTGCAGTAGCAGAGTTGTGGGAAAAAAGTTTACTTAAATTTCTTACCCAGGTTTCTCTACATATAAATTAACCGTCTTGTCAGATATTTTGTACTGTCAGTTACATTTACAAATTAATTTGCTCACATAATGCTGAAGTTTGCCTGTCTGTCGTCTTTAGTCTTGTGACAGGTAAGCACAGCCCAAAAATACACTGTAGAAAATACAGTTTTTCAGGAGAAAAAAAAAGATATTTCCAACTGCTCCACAGCCAGCAGCACAAACCTATGAGACCAACATTCAACTTCCTGCAAAAGGATGCTTCCTTTAAAAGTCAAGCCCAAATGGTTTAAAAAGACATGCTGATAGATAATCAGCTTAGAACTCGATACATGGGCTTTTTTGCTTGCTTGTTTTGCAGCTCTTTCTTTTCCTGGCAAAGAAAAATGTCTGAATGAGTTCCAATTCTCTGTTCACTTTTTGTGTGCCCAAATATGCTCAGAGGAGAAGCAATTTGATTCACCAATTAAAGATTCAAAAACTTTCAAACCCCGCAGATTTGGCTGAAAAATGCGAACTTTATTTGCTCTTATTCATCCCTTTCTCCATTTTTTAATCTCAGGTGCGGAGATGAACAAAGAGAAAGGCCCATTTTTCCCGAGATGTGAGAGACATCAGTTAACCTTGGTCACAAGGAACTACTCAAAGCAAGACTGAGATCTAAAGAAACTCAGTGGCAACAACTGTTCTGCAAGATTTGAATGAACCTGTATTTTAGATGGTTTACACCAAGATATGATATACAAAGCAGGAAGTCCAAAGCTCGATTCCCGGCCTGCCTACAGAAAAGAACAAAATCCAGTGAACCTGAAATGTCTGATGTCTTAATTCCTTAAGCCCTCAATACATACAGCAATAAAACTAAATCTGATTAAGAAAATGGAAGATGCTCAAGAACCTTGAAGAGCTTCAATTAGGACATTTGTTTAAAATTTGACATCCAAGATTGCTGCAACAATTTTACTGTTACTGCAGTACAGACTCATGGTCTTGCTGAGTATCACGGGCATATTATATTTTTACGTATTTGGCATGAGTCTGTACAGTAACAGAAAATGGTGAGAAGATGAGTAGTAGGAAAAGGAGAGGAAATTCATTTGAAGGAAGAAAAGTCAACTGGTAAGCTCATTTCTATGTAATTTTATCTTTACTTCCCCCCGTCCTCTCTAACTGGCCCTAACCCGTGAGCTGTATGCTTTGCAATACAATTGTTTTTTTTCAGGCTTTAAAGGACTCTGTATTTTGACTGGGAGTGAGAGGGAAGAAAGGTGGTTTAGGTAAGGAAGAAAAGGCACACTGAAATTCATTTTAGCATTACTCGACCATTTGCTGACCAACAAGTACAGTCTAAAACATGACAGTGCCAAAAGCTTAAGAGGACAGATGAACTTTTGCAGAAATAGCTGAGGAGAAGTTCTCTGGTGATGATGTAAAGCCCTTCCAACAGGACACCCAGATTTAACTCTCCCCATCAAACAGGCTGGACTACTGCTGGCACTACTACCTGTGACTACCCTAAAAAGGTCTCCCAAAAGCTGAAACATTTTTTGGTATCCCACTTGCCTAATTTCAAAAAAAGTACAATATATCAACAAAGAAGTAAAACAAATTAACAATCTTCTGTCAGAATATAAAAAGTGATTATTCTGGCTCTGGAAGGACAGAGCAGCTATTTACCAGCTGCTGACCCAAAAGAAATGGTAAGAGTCCGACAGTAACAGGTACCAGAGGAATGCTGAACGACTCTTCTTTTGCCTTGCTTTTGACAGAGTATCTGGAGGTGAGGGCAGAAAGATACAGCTAAAACCTGAAATACCTGTAAATAATTGTGAAAGATGCAATGGAAGCATTTCAACTCAGGGAGTTACAGAAACGCATATTATATAATGGCAGCTTGTAAATCTTGGCATCTGTTAAGAATCATCCCTCTTCCCATACATTTTCTATTGCAGAAATCTTCTGTATATTTACCTAACAAGAAAAGTAGCCTAAGATTTAAGTAGCCATAATGGCAGGCAACAGAAGTAAAGCACACGCCTTTGTTCGCAGCTACAGTAACAGCCCACTGCACCGGTAAATTTGATAAGAGCTCTTCAAAGCACCTTCCACTGGAGCAAGGGTAACCACTATATGGGTTCCCCTTTCTCTTTACATGTTGCTTTCTAAATTATGTCATGAAGGGATTGACTTATTGGGAAGAAGAAAACTAAATGCACAGCTTGGCTAACACAACACATCAGGTACTCACCCAGAAAACAGAGACAGAAAAATCAAATAACCAGGCTAATAAACTTGAAGTATATTTGTTATCCCTAAAACGCAGAATAAGCTCTCCAATTTAATTTGTCAAACTTCAGAGGGATTTCAGAATTTTCCCCTTGCAATTCTCTTGAGTTTCTTTGGAATTATCTGTAGATTTTACTAAACACTTATCCTAAGTTCCGCCCCCATCATATTGTCATATGATTCCCTCTACTTATAACCCCCTTGCATTATGCTCAATATTTCCTGTTAGTATCACACTCTCAAAATATTTGTCCCCAGCTATCATATTCCACTATTACTTATGACTTAGCTAAGTATGTATACTTAGTTCTGAACTTTTATTCTTCTCAGAAAGCCCAAATGATTCAACTTGTTAAGCATCCTGAGATTCTTCTTTGGATTCTATGTCATTTATCTATCTTTGTGAAGCTAGAATATCAAATGTGGTACTTTGCATCTTACTATCAAAGAAAGGGGATGGTATTTTGATGACAAATTTTATATAGTTCAAAATTATACCAGCTATCTTACTATGATATTACATTCCATGTTTTAGATCAGAAGGTACTAAACATAGTGTTTCTTAACACTCCCCAACTTACCGTGTTGCAATGAAACCACCAGAGAGCAAGCCCTTGAAGAAATCAAGAATGCTCAAGTAAAATCTAAATAGGACCTGGGTTTTTCCAGAGAAGAATAAAAACAAAACACTGAAAATCTACTCATTCCTTCTGTACACTGAATACAAAACATACTGAGGGTGGGGGGAAGAGAAGAACTGCATGACACCTTAATATTGTTATATCCCAGCTTTTGGATGTCTGACTTTATAATATTAACAATCTTCCATTAGCACGGCTGGCGTTACTTATCGCTCTTTTAATGTTTTCCCTTTCGAAGTTTCTCTTCATCACTTGCAGAGGGAGACATTTGTATCCTGCGTTTTATCAAATTGAATCTCATGTTGTTCTTCCCTGCACATTCTATTAATTTTTCCTCAATTTCCCATCACTTCACATCTTATGTTTGAAAATCTAATTAAAGTGTTGTTTAACAACATTAATGATCTGTAACAAGGAAGTAAGTAAATCCAGAGCCAACACTGATCTCGGAACACCAATTTAGATACCCCTTCTACTCTGTATAATGTCAATTTTGGTCTGTCATTTGCAGGCTGGGCTTTTCATAACATTGCTCATACTCAAACTAATCACCTGTTATGCTTCAGCAACTAGAAGAAGAAAGTTACCTATGCCCTCTTCCTTCACTGTTCTTCCTAATCTATACACTCTCAATCCCACCCCCCTTTTGGTAGAATGATTTTTATTTTTTTTGAAGAAGTGACACACAAAATTCACTACTGGAAAATAACATCTGTCCACTCTCCTTCCAGCTCCTCCACATCTCTCATTTTTTATAAAAAATAGCAAATATATGAGATTGTATTCGGTCTCTTCTGGGAGGCACTATTAATTTTGAGGCAGTTTAACAGAATGAAACACACCATCATCCACTATCGTACAACATATCCCAGTTATCATGAATAATCATCTTGAATTACAGGATTTTATCTATTTATTCTATACATTTGTAAGTTCTATAAATACAACTTATGTTCTAACAAATCTTTAAAATTCCATTTGTCAGTCAGCAACATGCTTTCCTCTCTAATATATCATAAACCTGAGAGACAAAGTAGTAGTCCAGTGTCTACCTCAATTACTTTTCAAGATGGTACAGGTTAGAAGTACTTAAAAAGGAAATTTTTACATCAAAGGACCTCAGCATATTTCATAACCCCTATTCTCACTTGCTTCTCTTCAGTGTTATCATTCCCCTTCTAATAACCAAGAATAAACTGAGGCATGGATAGGCAGTAGCTGGCTCGAAATACAAACGCATCTGCCCCAAAGCGAAGAAGTGAACTTGCTTAATCCATTTTCAGCCCTGTGCATTACAGTGTGGTTTTTCTTTATTAAAACCAAAACCAACTAAACAAAAAAACACACTTCTGAAAGCAGTTTTGTAGTTATTATTTAAATCTGATGTGAAATCAAGTGCATTTCTCACTAGTTGTTACTATAAACTTGAGGCCTCATTTTTCTGAAACATTTTATTTTCATATAGGCTTATTTACAATAAGTTACCATTACCAGTAGTTCCAAGGGCTACTGCATAAAACCAAAGTGAAACCAAACTATCACAATGGGATCATGACACGCCATTCCCAGGCACTGCAGCTGTACCTGCTCTTGTTTGAGGCGGGGGGGTCCACAATCCTCACATTTTATTTATACTGGCAAATATCTGTCTGGGGTATATTAAAAGGTCTTCTGTCCTTCACGACTCAAACAAGATGGACAGGTATGGTGCAAACAATATCTTGCTAGTTTGAGGGGGGAGGAATGGTTTTGTACTCACTACTAATCCTTTATAGGACTGAAACCAGTGACTTTGTGTACGCACACCTATTTCATGACAGAAATTTGTACACTTAATTCCATTATCACTTTATTTTCCTACATGGCAAGCATATTTGTTAATTGAACCATCCAGATTACACAGCAAAACCTCAAACCAATACTTTGTTTTTTATTTCAGCATTTGATTATTCTCCTTTGTAAACGAACGATTAATTCTCTAGGTGGACACAAAATTCCCCATACTAAAACGTTAACTAACTTATGCAACGTAGTTTTTGTAGAGTGAGGAGTCAAATGAAGTCGCTGGTCCAAGCCTTAACTGGCCAGTCAGACACAGAAAGTGTTTCAAGATTTCATCCTGATCAGTGTCATCAAAAAGTTCATACCTATACAAACATCCCCAACCCTAAACTCTAATACTTGTTTTTGGGAGCAATACCTGTATACCTTGAATAATTTCAATTCCTCCTGGCTCTTTACTATTACTCCTTTTCCTCTTTGTTGCATCCAAAAAACACGCAGCAACATTATCTCATCTGTAGATGTGGTAAGTACTTGTTAGTATTTGCACTGTGAAGACTTAATTCATAATCAAAAGCTGAATTATACCCTCAACAGGGGAAATTTCAGCTATGCATCATGTACAAGTCAAAACCGTCAACTGTCTTCCCCACCATTTACTTACATAGATCCATAATATGGTTTCTGCAAATGGCACAGTTATCAACGACAATGTCCCATGCCCACAGAGCTACTGCGTTCCACTAGAGAGAGGAAAAAAAGAAAAAGAGAAACACAGTTTGACTCAATTTACAGCACACAGAAATCCTTGTTATTCAAGATCCCATGTAATTTTTAAATGGAAAAGCTGGGCCATTTAAAAAAAATAATCTTAGAAGTCCAGAGTAATTCTTTATCATGAGCTCGTAAGTGTTACTAGAAAGCAGTGGTACATTCCCCTCACACACCTTTCAGACCTAGTGTCTGCTTCCAACTTCAGAAACAAGATAACTGCCAAAGTCCCCTTTTTTGTCAAACAAATGCAAGTATCTGCATTTCTATTCAAGATGCAGAGGCAGCTCATGCCACATCCTCAAATCTGATGGAAAGGACAGTGCCTTGCAGAAAGGCCACTCCAGATGCCATATTGTTAAGAGGAATTGCCATTATTCGCAGCAGTTCTTTTCGTAATCACCCCCCAGAGCAGTTGGGGCCAAGAACTAAAATCATCTCTAATGCTACCCTTTGCTGACTCCTAAATAATCTCCTCTGCAAAAAGGTTACTAGGCAATAACCTACCAGCAAGGCTGAATATACAAATTTGAATGTACTATCAAATTAACCTTTCAAAGACTTTGTTTATCTAAAAAAAAATTTAAAAAAATAAAAAAATATAATATTTCTGTCTCATGCTACTTCAGGGGAAGAGTTGGCTACAAATTTCCATGACCATTTTAGAAAACTGATTCAGAATGAGGACTTTAAGACAAGCTATGCAAAAAAGCATAGCACCTTTTTATTCCTCCCCACAAAAAACCATAATCAGGTCTTTTGTAAATTCATGAAATAGAGGGGCTTGCCTTCAATATTCAAAGCAATCCAACAGCATATTGGTAGCTAGGATAATCTTCATTTACTACTTAAGTAGTCTAGATATTTTTTTTCCTTCCCTTTTATCAGTATATGATTGTATTGACTGTACTACAGTAAATCATCTCTACTTTGTTCCATTTACATCTCAATGTTTTCATTGCTTCCCCTTAGTTTGGGACTCTGAAGGAGAAATGCAGATTGCCAAGTATCGATAAGCAGTATCAATTTTGATAAGCACTTCAATTTTTCATTAGTACTGATATAGAAAGTCATCACAACATTACTAGATGTTTCAGAAAATGGCGAAGTAGTGATTTCATTTTTTTCTCCCCATCTTCTAATTTCAGGTCTAGACAGCATTCTGGCTGAGGTACTCATCTCTCAAGGACTTCATCCACACTTCAAGGCAGCTACGATAAAAGTTCCTGGCACCTTTATCTCTCCCACACTTTTAGGTACTTAATCACTTATCCCAACATAAGCTACTCTTGCGTCCCACAGACCTGTAACCGAGCTACACATGCAACAAGCGCACCTATGTACCTTGCTGGGGAGGAGCAATGCCACTGACACATAAAAGGTGCCGCTTCCTGCTCCTCTCATGTACTAATGTATCTGTCCCTATTTCCAAAGAACAAGCAATCACACCATCCAAACACCTTCTGCATAGACCTGCAGCCCTGTACAGAGCTAGGGATTTCCATCATCACTGATGACAGCTGCATTTCAAACAATATCTACAAGCAGGAATCACAAGAAATGTTTGCCGATATCCAGTCCAGGAGTCATTTTTCCTCAAATTCTACCTTAATACAAGCCCACACAGCCTCCCTACTTCCTCTGTGCCCTCCTGTAACAGGTTTGGATTATTATCAGGATCCAGCTGACAGACAAACTGGTGGCACTGGGCAGAAGAGCAATATTATGGCTGTCTTGAGGAAACAGACAAAGCCAGGGTGACAGGAGAGCATTTCCTCACTACACACACGTTGTTATGGCTTGATTTAAAGAAGAAGAAAAAAAAGCAGCCACACAAATTTGTGCAAAACGTCTGACACAGCACATAGGGCGGCTCGGACGACTGGGCCAGAGCGGCCGGGGCTGAGGAGGAGGCAGCACTCAACGTCTGCTCCCCGGCGTGAGCTGCCCAGAGGCTCAGCGAAACGCATCCCGGCCGGGGAGGGCACGGAGCAGCCGAGACCGGGCACGGCTGGCAGCGCCCGAGGGTAGCGGGCGGCAGAGCCCCCTGACAGAGGCAGCCCCCTCAGGCCTCCCTCCTCCCGCCCGCGCAGCCCACGCCAGCCGCACGCGCTGATTGGTCAACCTCCGCTCCGCGTGCGGCGGCTCGCCTCAGCCATTAGCCCGGACGCATGCCAAGACTCCCGCAGGCCCCACCCCTCCCCTCCCGCCGCGCCGGTGCGGAACCGGGCACCCGGCTCCATGAACGGAGCGGGAAGTGGCCGTCTTCTCCGCCCCGCTCGCCGCCATTAGACCGGCCCCGGCCTCCCCCTCCCTCTGTGGCCAGCTGAAGGAGCGCGCCAGCGGGCCTCACTTTTTTCACTTCGAAGCGCTTCTTGCCGGCGCTGCTGTTGGTGCCGCTAGGGGTGTCCACATCCATCGCGGCCGCCATTTTGGATGCGTGAATCGCCCCTCTTGCTCCGCGCGCATGTGCGACGGGGAGGGGCTCGGGGACGGCAAGCGGAAGGGGTGGGCCGGGCTCCCTCAGGGTCCAGGGCTCCGCCCCCTCGCTCGCCTCGCCCCGCCCCACCCCGTCGCCAGCAGGTGCGGGGAGGGTAGAAAGCGCGTCGCCGCGGGGCGGCTGGGATTGCGGTCACGTGGGGCAGGCTCTTAAAGGCGCCGGTCAGGGCGGGGCCGCCCGCCGTTACCTCATTTATGTGTCGCCTCCTTCCCCCCCCCCCCCGCCGAGTTGCACAACCGGAGGGGCCGCGCGAGGAGCCGGTGGGGGAGGTGCAGTTAAAGGGGTGCGCACCCAGAGGGCTGGGCCGGTCCCTGTCTGCGCGGCGCTACCGGGCGGGGCCGTGTCGCCTGTCAGGCGAAGCGGGGGGGGGAGGGCACCGAGATTGGCGCCGGCCCCGCGCCTCCTTCCTTCCCTCCCTCCCTCCGTGTCTCAGCCCGCCCGCCAGCGCCGCTCTCGCCTCCCCGGCGGCCAGGGAGCAGGTGCCGTAGGCCGGGCTGACTGGCCCGTCTCTAATACCCCGGTAGAGCCGGGCTCCTCGCCTCAGGCAGCGCCAGGGCCGTTTCCGGCCTCCGCAAAGACCGAGCGAGGCGGGAGAAAAACGGGGAGAGGTGCGGGACGACGACGGTGGCGGCGGGGAAGGAGGAGACGCGGGGCAGATGACAGGCGCTCGTGTGGGAAACAGCCCCGCGAACTGCCCCGGGGGTTCCCTTCTCGGAATCGTGGGCAAGGCTGAGTCCCGCGGGGCGGGCAGGCAGGGGGGGAGGAGGTGTGCCGGTAGGGACTTTGGCTCCCTGGCTGCGGGATCACTTTAACGCGCAACCCCAGACCCCGCAAGCTGCTTTGCGTGCTCGGGGTCTGATTATCGTGTAGCACTTCACTAGAATCACTTGGGGTTTGTGTCTGTGCCCTAATATGAAGGGCTTCAGCCCTTAATAAACTTTTTGCTCGTTTTCTTGCATCCTAATTAGTCTCCAGCAAGTGCAGAATGAGGTAAGGCCATTGGTGTTACTCTTGTAGCCCTTTTGGTCACTACCAGGGCAGGTTTGTTTCTTTTTTTCAAATGGAATACCAGAATTGCCAGAGAAAGAATTTGCGTTGTCCAGACTACTCTTTTAGCACGCGAATTAGGCTAACAATCATTATAATTAGCATGGGATTTACTTGCGCTGCTAGAGCTGCCCAAGTCTCTTGCAAAGATGGAGACAACAGGCACTGGAAACTTCCCCTCTCCGTCAGTACAGCTGAAAGGACTTTTCTGAGACAGTGGGTAGTAGTATTTGCCATTGTGAAAATGGAAATTGAGGGGAGGATGCTCCCCAGCAGGTCTTGAAACGCCCCCCCAGCTTTGCAGGTCCTTGGAGATGTGCTACATCTCTGCAGAGAGTAGTGGCCTGTAGTAAGAACAAGATGATGCTGCCATTGGATGTTTTGGAATCATTTTCAATGCAATTCATATTTGAAAGACATGTAACGCTTGTGCCTTGAGTTAAGCATGTACCTAAATGCTCATGCACGCGCTCGCTCGCTCTCTCAAGGTAAGTTGAAGAAGAAAAATACCCTCTCTCATTTATCATCCTTTAGCACCTCTAGTTATCTATGTGGAAAGCTTCCATTTCCGTTAACTGCCCATTTCCCCAGATGCTGCTCAGTGATGGTGCATCTCTTCTTGCTAATAAAATGAAGCCACACAGATTCAGCTTTTCATCCTGCTGCTCCTTATTCAGGACTGTAGCATGAAGGCCACTGCAAAGGAGTATTTTAAAATAGGAGATGAGTGCTTGAGGAAAATTGATTTTTTTTCATCTTCAAGAAAATAGCTCTTTCCAAAGCTGAATTTGCGAGATTTTCTTTTTAATAGAAACATGAATTTTAACCCTAAATCTGTATGGTAATGTCCCCAGTAGGACATTGCTCAGTAGGAATCCAGGACGTTCAACAAACACGTACAGTAGGGCATGCGCATATCAGAAAGATGTTAACATTCATTTTCACTTTAAATGACTAGTGCAATATAAAATTATAGTCTTCCCACCTCAGCTGATGTCACCACAGGGAGATGGTTGCCAACGGGTAAAAGCCATGCAGCTGGCAGTCATATGGTCTGGATTTATCTTTCTGTATCTGGCAGCAAAAAGAAGATAACGATGCAGATTCTTGAGTTAAGTCTTGCTAAAAAGGTGGTGGTGTTTTGGGGGGAAAAAAAGATAGCAAACATGGTGGAGAATAGAACTTTATTTGCATGCTTATTTATTTAATATTTACTGATTGGTGTATGCAGATACGTAATACCAACAATGAGAAGTGCATTAGGAGATCTCCAATGTGCTTCACAAAAGAAAATTAGTGATGGTATTGCCTAATATTCCTGCACTTCATAAAAAGAAGAGCTACCCTTTTTACTGTACATGAAATAATCTGGTTTCTTTTGATTTTAGTGCGATCTCTAATTTCTTTCCTCCTAGGGAAAGTGCAGCCCCTCAGACCTGTTTTCTGTCTCCTGGGGCTATATGTTGTAGAGAGGTGTCAGTAGCTGCTGCAGAAAGAAAGGCTGCAGCTTTGAAAAGCATCAGCCTCAAAAGAAATATAATGCTATGGTCCAAATTACCAGGGATGCTTTGAAGAATGGTTCATTTTTCAAATCACCGGGACATGCAGGGGAAGAAGAGGAGACTGCAAAGCTGAAGAGACAGGGAGACAGACAGACCAGGTGGCACGTGACAACTGCTCTGAATATGGTTAGTCCCAATTAAATTGAGGCAAACTCCCTCTCCCACTTGTCAAAAACTGTCCCAAAAGGCAAGGTACCAACTACCTGGCGACTCCAGTGCAATTGCCTTCCAAAACCAGCGTCTTTCACTTCGGTTATTGTCTTTCTCCTTTGCAGTCCTTCTGTTGGCATGGTTTTGTTCTGTAGCCACCAACATTGTCCTACATGGGATTTATCCCCCAAATGACACCCCCCACCCCTCCACACACGCACCCTTTGAACCTGTGTACCTGACTGGACTGTTGTGGGACTGCTGGTGGAGGGGCAGCTGCTTGCAGCCCTGGCTTTCCAAAACTGCACCCACACGGGGACCAAGCAGAAGGCCTGGTGGTGATACTGCCAAAATTTGTTCCTCTGAGGCACCAGAACAGAGGGATCTACACGTCACGGGGAGGATCCCCCAGAACTAGCTGTGTTGGAAGGAAAACACACGCAGGAACAGTTGCTTTGCTTTCCAGTCTTCCCTGCCTGAGCTTTTTGCATTCCACTTCGCAGCCCTGCAGACAAGACAAGCCGTGCATCCTCAGTTATCACGTCTCATCCTCAGCGTGCGCACCAATGTCACAGGATCTTTCTGGGGCACTCGGGGCACTCTCAGGAATGAAACTGTTCTGAAAGAGAGGAGAGAATTGCAACACTCAAACACACTTCAGAGCAACACCTTTCTTTTACTGTACAGTCACGAGAGCAGGGATGGGTTTTCCAAAACTGCCAGGAGCAAAGAGCAGGTGAAAAAAGGGAGGTGGCCCCTTTCAAAGTGCTTACAAACCTCAAGTTTTTCTGCTGCCTTTCTGTGCTTCCCCCTCTCAGTGCTGCCTGCTTCAGGTGTGATTTCAGTGGTGCCCTAAGCAGTGTCAAGCAGGAATTACCTGGTATATGAGCCTAGTTTCCTTTCAGTAGTTGCAAACCAAGGAGTAAAAATCAAGTGCATTTTATTACTTTATAAAAAGAACTGCAGGGCTGGCTGGCTACCCTCCGGTCGCTGATGCTACTAAAACCATTTGACTTGACTAAGTTGGGATTTCTAGCACCCTTTGCTTTTGGATTCCCAAATCCATAGACAACATTCACAAATGACTATCGAGGCAAAACTGAATCTATTGTCTTTCTGTGTTGCCACAAAACTTCTCAAAGTTCACGAAGTAAGCAAACAGCCTCCCACCCAGGCTCTGTAGCATCCCCAGCTGATTCAGTGTGCTTGGCATAGGAAAGCTGAATTCAAAGAACAGAGCCAGAGGGGTAGATTAAGCAATATATCCCATAGATTTTTGGACGAGGCTGTGGTTGGTTTCTGCAGAAACCCAACCCCCCCCAACTCTCTGCGTGTTTTCCAGATGATGGTGACATTATACCCCATATAGTACCCCTGGCTTTGCAACCCATTACTAAAACCTCAGGAGAGAAATGGAGCCTCCAACCCCCAGTAATCCAGCTAAGAACAACAGGTGAGATTCTGAGAGAGGAGCAGGTTGTACCATTTCACAGAATGGTGACTAAATGTTGCTCTTCCTTTCTCGTGGCATTTTACCTAAGTTGCTTGGTAACTTGTGGATAAAATAACACAGAACCATCATGGCAGCCTGCAGGTGCTTGCAAAAACCATGAGATTTAATGGCTGTGCCCAATCTCTTGCAGACAGCCTTTCCCTACACATGAAAAAGAGCAGCTGTAGGCTCAACAAACGACACTGTCCCCGCAGTGGGCATCTCAGCCCCACACCACGCCTGACAATCACCTGCAGCTGATGCAGAGAAACGTGAACAGGATCGACAGACCCCAGTGCATTACGGTGAGGATGTTGGGCTGATTCCACTCCGCGTCAGGAAAGGGTTCGAAGCCATCCCTCCTTTGCATCAGCAACCCCACGCTCCCCATCCTAATCCTCGCCTCCAAGTAAGGAGCTCCACCTCAGAACCTCCCAACACCAGCCCCAGCTCCTCCCTACCAACCCTCTGCAGTTCTGGGCGCGGAGCTGCAGATGCTGATCACATCTGGCTGTGCTGCCACCTCCCGAGAGAAACCAGCATCCCAGCTTCTGCTCAGAGGAGAAGACATGTTCTGCAGCCAGGCTTGCAGCCTGCGTGGAGGTCTCCGGGGGAGTCAGGGCTCTCCATGCTGCCTGTAGCCTGGGAAAACAAGACATGGGCCCAAGAGTCACCATACCTCCAGGTCAGCTGCAGCAAGACTGCCTACAACAGCCGAGACAAAAAAATGCACACACGGGACAGAGTGAAGGCTTGAGAGAGAAAGAGTCCCGCTTTAACCTGAGCTGGGATCCTGAGGAGATGTCAGAGACAGAGGCTGAGGTTGTAATTCAGAGAGAGGGCAAGCCTTTCAGACAGTAACAGGAAAGCGGTAGCAGGGGAGTGATTGTTTTTAACCTGAACATCTCAGAAGAACTGCATGAGGTGACAAGAGGCTATAGGATAGTCCAAGTGCAGGAGACCGCACCACTAACCACACTAGAGACATCATTTGAAAACCAGGTCACAGTCTGGATCTCCTTCATTGCTTAGACAGGAATTTTCAAAGGGCCTTTTATCCTTTTTAGGAGGAAGGAAAAAAAAAAAAAGGAGAATGTTATGATAGCTCAATACAAGTAGTTATATTCATCTACTACTGCATGTAAGCAACATTGGAAGATGCTGCCAGGCTAATTAACAGTAGCCAGGAAAAACCACGAGGGTAACCAAAGTAGTAACACAAGCTTGCCTGCATATAAATCAATGAACTCCTACTGATTTGGGAAATCCATGAACCTTCAGTAACATGAGGAGAGGCAGTTCCAGACTGCTGTGTGGGAGACACTGAAACACTGTTTACAGATATTCTTATCTACAGCTTCTCCCTGACAGTCTTGAATGTGGGGCGAAAGTCACAGAGAAGGAATAAGCACTAAAATCAGAAAAAAATGTTATCAACAAAGGAAGGTCTGGAAGCTACCTTCACTGAGTCAAAGGTTTTGATAGTGTTTGAAAGGAGGCGAGAGCCATCAAGCTACAGCTTTGCATTTGTCTTCCCCCATTAATTCTTTGTCATTTTTCCAAAAAATACAGTATCCCAAAATTCCTCCCTGGATCTCTTCTTAGTGAATCAAGTTCCTAACTGCAGGCCATGCTCAACAAGACACAACTCATTAGCCTTTACCATCTTTCTTTGTCACAACAGGAGAGACACTTCTGTCAGTAAAAGCATTTTGTTGAAGCCCCTGGTAGTCATAGCAAAGGCACCACTTGGCAGTTGAAAACTGTAAAAATCCAAATCCAAGGGTTTTTTTGGTTTTTCTTGAGGGGGTGGGAATGTGAAGGTGGAGTTCAGATATGATTTTGGGGCAAAATAAAAAGAACTAATTTTATACCACTTCTTCTTGGAAAGACACAAAGGAATGGGAAAAACAAATTAGGTGGCCCACAGACACGGCAATTACTGGTGCAAAAACTGTATGGATATTTCAAAAGAAACCAACAGTGAGGGAGCCAGCAGTCCCCTGCCTCCCCCACCAGCATAAGCAGGAACAAAAAATTGTGGTACCTAAGTTCTCAGAAAGCAGGATTTCAAGTATTTCTGGCATTTAACTGCTCTCTGTCATGAATGCCTAGATAAAGACAATATATTGAGTTTAGCCTTACTTTGGACTCCACTGGAAAGTTCATTACGGCATCTAGGTCAGTGAATCCCACAAGAGATGGTCTGCCTGCTGGTTCTACAGTGAACAATAAAATAAATTAATAATCTGTCATACTTCTTTGCAGGTTCATATACCTTGAATGTATCTTGCTGTGTCAAACATCCTTTCCTTTAATTTCAAAGCTCAGCACAACTGGCTCTCAAGAACCCCAATGGAAAGGCCATTTGAAGCAGCGAGCTTTCACTGATCAGAAAGCACAAGCTCCACAATGCTGACAGCTTCGGGAAATGTAGAAAATAGGAGGGAGCAGAGAAGCACATGTAAGGTGCAGGGCCTAGTGCTTTGGTAATTTTTGCTTTTGGTAATTTACCACTGCAAGGTGATGTAGTCCCTTCTTCTTCCCCACCCTGTCACTGTGGGTTTTTTTTTTTTTTTCCTTCTCTTGTCTTGTTTTTTCCCTCTGCTCACCACATTCATGAATCGCATTTCTCATCTCAGCTTAAGGATTCATTGATTCCTATTTGTGCTAGGAGGAAGGGGAAAGAGCCATATCCAGCACCAGGAATACTCTCCCACCCATCTGCAGACTTTAAAAAAAAGAACAGGACAAGATACAGCAGCTGTAGGGAGGTTTTAGCAAGAACATAGGAAGTTCTACACTGGATGATAGCTTACTACAACTACGAAGGAGTTAATGCCTTTACCTCAATATATAGAAATACCAATGAGTTTATCGTGGAAGATCCTTATGTTCATGTTCACTCACATCCCTCTTTTGTGAGTCTTCAGTCATTCAAGACAACTGGTTGCACAGGTCTAAATGGGAATATTTTAAGTAAATCTAAGGAACCAGGAAAGCTGGAAAAAGAAAGAGGCCAGACATCTGACAATACCACACACATACAAACCATCAGCAGTTACCAAAACTCTTTTCATTCCCTGGAGCAGAAAAAACAAAGCCCCATTCTCTTATTTTGCTTCGTTCATACCATGAGTGACAAAGTACCTACCTTTGCATTTAGATACATTTCTCCTGCTGGGGGTTGGACTGGCAAAGATAGCTTCTGCAAATGCCCATCAAACAGCAACCTTTGGTTAGCAAGGGGCCTGAAGCTGAGGAAGAGCCCTTGTAACTCTTCTTTCATGCAGCAAAAACTGTCCGTTAATTAAAATATTTTGGAGAGTATAAGGAAAACTGTTCACTTTCTCTTTCTTCAGTTCTAGGACAGGAGAAAATGGAGCAGATGACAATTTATCTGGTTGAGTGGGATGGGAGAGGTTGAGGGACCAATAGATCCCAGAAGCTCTTATGAGTGCAGCTTGCATTCATTCCTGTGTTTTCTAATTAATAATGAAGGTAGTTGCTTATACTAAGCCAGTTTTCCCTAATCTTACCCTGCTATATCCTTCTATTTACTCCTTTCACCCCTGCTTTCTCTCACAGTGTATTTTATTGTATGATTCTATGATTGTACGTTTGTATTTTTAAACTCGGCCATTAAAACCCAGGTTGCAGATTTGTTGGTGTGTAGAAACTATCAGGTAATCTCTCCCTTCTACAAACACCCCTTTTGTTCCATCTTATTTGCATTAAGAATCAATATGGGGTGCAGTTCATCTTGCATCTCCCATTTCTTTGCTGCGAGAGCAAAATCTTTGAAATTCCCCTGTAGACTTACGGGTTGTGAAGATAAAGGGGCTTCTCTGCGGTCCTGCAAAGGTCTTTGGTGAGGTTTCAGGAGAGGGGAATAATCTATTATGTGACAACACCAGAGCTGCTGTGAAGGCAAGCTGAAGGTTGGAAACCTTAGGTGTCCCAATCCCTAGCCAACACGGACTAGAAGGGATTTCCTTTAAACTCACTTTGGATCTTTTTAACCTTTGGGATGCGGAGGAGGCCTCCTCCTGCCGGAGTCTGGTGAGCGGTGGCATTCCTGGTGCCACCTGCCTTCTTCACTGAGGTTAGAGCTGCCAAGAGAGAAGAGTAAAAAAGCGACCGTCATTTGACAGTGAACGGGTTCACAAATGCAACTTCCAGATGAACCTTGGATGTTTGTTTGAAAGCTTCTTACCGGGGTTTGTAGTCAGCCCTCCTTTCCTGCCGGGGGTGAGCGGATTTCACTCCATTAACTGTATCTCCCTCGGGTTCTCTGTTCAAGTTAAAAGGAAAGTTCTCAAAGGTCTTGGAGGGCACATTTGGGACTTGCGTACAACAACACAACAGTGGTTTGTTTACAGCAGCTTAATTTAAATTGGATTTCACATCAATTCGTCGAGCAGCTGAGGAGCCCCGTGTGGACACACTTATTTACCTTAAGAGTTGGCTTAAAATCAGTTCCTAATCGATTTAAGCTCCACTGATCAGATTTAAATATATATTTAAAAGGTCAACACAACCTTTTGCATTGATTTAATGAAATGATATTGAAAGCAGTGCTTGAGTAAACCGGTGCGGCTCTGTGTAAAAGCTGTCCGAATTAGTGTAATATGGATTGTCAAAAGATGGAGCAACATTTCTCCCCCTCGAAGCTTGCAAATTCAATCTCTTGACTGAATGCTAGCAAGATAGAGGCTGATGGATCTCTCCTCTGATGGAGCCATGTATTGATTTTATCATTAGATATACAAAACAAATGCCTAATTCTGTAATAGGCACATTTTATGCCTTCCCTTGATGGTGTTGATCTTAGCCCTACATATATATATTTTAGCTCAAAATCACATATATTCCCTCTTCGATATGAAAGTTCAAAACTCAGGCCTGGGAATGTTTTTGAAATTATGATCTGTAAAAGATTATAATCTGGAAAGATAGGACCTTTATAAAATTTAGATAACAGCACGAAAGGATCACTTATGTCAGGAGCCTTTTTCACTGTTTAACAGGTGCAGATATTCACCATAAATTAAATCTTATTTGTGCTGAGTGGTTGAATTGCTGAGGAATCACTTTATTGGTATGTGAAATATTTACTATGTATAGCTGGACAGCTTCCCAGCAGTTCTGATGAAACACATTAATGCACAAGAAAGAACATCCTTTCTTCATAACGCTTGTGAAAACGTAAGCTTGGCTCCTCTCAGTATCTTACACAGAGTTTTTTAAAACTATCTGAATTGTCTGTACAAAATTTATCTAGAATAACTATTAAGAAAGATATTTTTAGGTAGAAAATTCTCTCTCTGTTGAGGAAAGCTGCTGCTATAAACATTAATATCCAAAATAAAATACACTTTTACTTAAATTACGTTTTTCTTCACCCTATTTAGAAATTGCCTTTTTCTTATAGAAGGGTGAGAAATCACATGTAGCTTTAAACAATTTCAGATGCCCAAAAGAGAAGTGTGATATTGGGATCACTTCAAAAAGCACATGAACTTAGAAGCCAATAACTAACAGTTGGCTGGGAATTATTTGCATGTGTCCTTTGAATAAGAGGCATTATTTGCTAAGAATGATTTATTTAGACAATTCTGCTATGGATTTCAGTATCTGTGGAACAACCAAAATATGGTGCGAAGATAGGAGAGGCTTCCAGTTACTATCTAAAAGTTTTGGGTTCCCACCTGTAATAGGAGATCTGGGTTTGCTATGTATAGTAATTGTTCTGCGTGAGAAATACAGGCAAGTTTAGCTCTTCGAGAGTGTTATTATATGCAGGAAAAAAGGACATCAAGAGCAGATTTACACAGACAAGAAAAGTTTCAAACAAGCGTAGGCCACATTCCTTGCAGCTGAGGAGCCACATAAAAAACCCGAACCTAAATTAAACAGCAATAAAAGCCAAAATGAACTGTGTTATATTAAAAAGCGAATACTGAGAGCCATGAAAGCTCAAGAGTTTACATGAACAGCCTATAAAATGCTAATGTAACTAACACCAGGGAACTTTGTAGAAATCATCCCTCTGCAAATCTAAAACTATATTAAAAAAAAAAAATCAAACTATTTCCAGCACCAGGAATAACAGATGTATACAAATTTGCAAGGTTAAAATTTGTTCTCTGTTCCCGATTCACAGTGTAGATCATCAAAGTATACATACCATTTCAAGGATACGTTTCTCTGAGATGAAAGCAAGTCCTCCGTCCCACCTGGGATAAACTGCCTCTAAGTTTAAGTTCAGGGAACCCTAACACGAGTAGTACAATTGCTTTTCCATCCTCTAAACATTACGGCTGTGCAATGGACTGCTCATGATAGTCTGAAGAACTCCTCTGGGCTGGCTATGAACAACAGTATTTATATTATTTTTGCACAGATGCTTGTAACAATATTTTTAATATTCATGCTTTACATGGAAAAGACTAGGTGCGCAAGGCAGCATGTGTACGCGTGTGTTGGCTTTGACATTTCGTTTGCTGAATGGTCAGGGAAAGAGTGTGAAAAAGAATCACACAATCACAGAATGGTTTGAGTTGGGAGGGACCTCAAACACCATCTAGTTCCAACCCCCCTGCCAGGGACAGGGACACCCTCCACTAGACCAGGTTGCCCAAAGCCCCATCCAACCTGGCTGTAAAAATATAGAAGCTTAGCTATAAGAAAACTTATATTAACTAGAAAGCTGCTTAAGGCCTAGAACTGTTTTAAAGCCTATAATCGTGGGAAAGGGGTTTTTAATCAAGGTAATAGCTAACTGACCATGGCAATGTACAATACTGCTACGTTCCTTGTACAGTCCCTACCCAACCGGACAATAGGCCCGGGAATATTAATCTTATGAAGTAAGTTGTAACGGACAAGTGTATCCACAGCGAGGATACTGCGCATGCCTGCAAGAAGAGGGTTATCCAGCGAACACAGGTGCAAGACCATTGACGACCACCAACTCAAATCACTGAGCATGCATGATGGGGAGGAAAATATGGAAATGGATTCCAAGAAATGATTATCATAGGACTGCCTTTTCTTGGAAAAATAATGAATATGTATATTTTGATTCTATATAACCTGTATGTTGGTGATCACCTGGCATGCACGTTTGGTGGAGCTATTTCCCCCGTGCATCCAGCGCTGCAATAAAGCAAACCTCGGGTAACTCACGTCTGGTAGAATTTTTCTTTAACACTGGCCTTGAACACTTCCAGGGATGAGGCCTCCACAACCTCTCTGGGCAACCTGTTCCAGTGCCTCAGCACCCTCACAGTAAAGAGTTTCTTCCTAATATCTAATCTAAATCGACCCTCCTTCAGCTTAAACCCATTACCCCTTGTCCTGTCACTACACTCCCTGATCAACAGTCCCTCTCCAGCTTTCCTGTAGGCCCCTTCAGGTACTGGAAGGCCGCAATTAGATCTCCCTGGAGCCTTCTCTTCTCCAGGCTGAACAACCCCAACTCTCTCAGCCTGTCCTCACAGGAGAGGTGCTCCAGCCCTCTGATCAGCTTCGTGGCCCTCCTCTGGGCTCAAGCAGGTCCTTGTCCTTCTTATGCTGGGGGCCCCAGAGCTGATGGGGGCCCTCAAAAAGAGGCAATGATCTTTTATTTATTTACTATGATGCACAGAAAACTGCTGCAAAGCAGTCAAGGGTCAAATCTTTCAAGTCTATTTTTGCCAAGGAGATACAAACTGCCCAAGTAACAGATGGATGAAGTATTTCTCCATGAAGACTGCACACATTAGGCTAAAACCATTGTGCTAGTTTATTTTGACTCTAAAATTGCAGAGTAAGTGAAGAAAGTGTCTTTTTATTATAACATGCAATATTTTAATTAAAAGGGGAATTGTGGCTTCTGCCATTAATGCTAGCACATTCATACAGATGTGCAAAATAGAACTTACTTTCTCACAGAATGGAAGTTTCTTTCTGGCCCCATATGCAAAAGCTCATATAGAGCTTGTAGTCTCGCTATTTCCGATTAATACAGCAGCAGTCCCATGGAGAACCCTCCTTTGAGTAAAGGAGTGGCCACATCAGTTGGGACAAATTTTTTCCATAATTTGAATGCATCGTTAATACTTAACGTTTCAAATACTCATTAGGGTATGACAGAGAACATCAGTCACTTCCATCAAGACTGGAATTCAGAGGAGCAAAAGTCCTATCCTCACAACTAAAACATTGCTGAGATAACACTGGAAACACTTGCTCCTGTTTCCATAGGCTCAGCAATACTTCAGCTGGTCTTTTTATGAACATCAGCTGACCATGTGATATGCAATAGCAGACCGTACAGAAATCATATTTCCAGTCAGAGACTGGAGCATGCTAGTTAGCTTCAAGACCAGTCTAATCTCAACTACTTACTTAGGCGGTTTTATCCCTGGGAGCAGTGAAAAAAGATAGTTTAAAACTCTTATATATTAAACTGTTATAAAATAAATTACAATTCATGTTATTAACTTTTCTAAATCAGTTCATCTACTTAAAATTTTATTCTTTTTAGATATGTGTTTCTTGAATAAAAAAAAGCTAGAAATAAGGAATCAATTTCCATTTTGCCCAGATCTTTATAATCCAAAAATGTTTTTAATCTTCTAATTTATGTAACAATTCCAAAGTTGGGGGAAGAGGATATGACATCTGCAACAAGCATACATTTCAAGAATGCTTCTATTTGCCACTTGTCAGTTAAATAATATTCAAGGAGTAATACACACAATAAAGGAGATAATGCAAATTGTTGTTCCTTGACACCAGTGACCTCTAAAGATCTCCTGAACCAGATTAAATATTATTATCATCATCAGTCCAGCCACCTCCAGATAAAATGAAATAATGCTCTGTGGCACAAGCAGGTTACGAGAGACTGAATGGAAAAGCCTGAGCAGAGCAAAAAGGAGCAAGGCATGCTGAGAGCAAAATAACGATATGGCTGACTTGAAAAGATAGAGAAAATAATGAATTCAAAACAAGCAATAGAGACTGCCCATCACTGTTCAGTTTGCAATTGCTGCGCCGTGTGGTCACTTCTCTCGGATTAATTACTGAAAAGAGGAAAGTAGGTGTGTATGTACTTTCCCTTGTTTACATTGAAAAGGAAGCATGCAGAAAAGCGCACAGCAAGTGCACACAGGCTCACACCCCTTCTCCTCCAGGCGTGGAGTAGAGCTCTCATGGAGACATCCTCCTGGTCAGTGCTTGGGGTTGGGACAGGCTGCCTGCATCAGTCTCCTCCAGACCTTCTCCAAACTTTTTTCAGGGCAAATCCACGTTATGGACCCTGTAAAAGGTCACCCCTCCTTTTAACTATGCTCAGTGGCATTCATGTCTTCCAGCATGCAAGCTGGAGCAAGCTTTCCGACGGAAACGTTGTTCTGAAAACATCAGATGACAGGATGGAAACATCTCCTGCTGCAGCATGTTTGTTACCTGTTAGATATATTATAGCTGGACCAACACAAGTTTACCAAATGGGATGGAAAAAAAGTTGGAGGTACATGAAATTGGTATCATGCCTGATATAGATTTCAAATGGGAAGCAAAACAACAGACAGACACTGAGGATTTCAGGGGAAGACCTTTGCTGTTGAGGAGGTTAAAGCGATCAAATGTAACAGAACACAGACAGTTTTGAGGACAGGCCTTTTCTGAAACACCAGATCCTAAATCCAGATTGTAACCTCACAGGCAACATCGACTCACAGGATTACTCAGTTCTCTCCTTCGCACTTACTTGTCAGGGTTTGGATTTTTTTCTTTCACTTTGCGTTGGCACAAGTAGTCTGAGATCTGCAAAGCCAGGCAACTCAGGGCATAAATGGGAGACTTAGATAAAGTCTGGACTATGCTCGTGTCCTGTGCAACTGTTTATTTTACGGGAACAAATACGATGGCAAAAAGAGGGGCAGGCCCCAGTGTAGTATGGATCCAGGTCCAGAGGAGTCACTTTGCAGCCCCTTTTGCAACTTTACATTTAATTTTTTTAAACACACAAGGATTAGGTTAAGTACTAGGGGAGAAAGAATAAAAAGGAGATGACACTATTTACTGGAAGACTTGATTTTCTTTTCTGTGTGTATACGTGTCCAAGATCTTTTCTACTGGAGGAGAGCCGTGCAACACGTATGTCTCTTCATTGCTTATTTTCTTCCTTTCCTCTCTGGTTCTCTGTCCTTCTGGTTTTGCTTTCCTTGCTAAACTGTGAACAGCCCCGTTGTGCAGCTCTGGGGACTATGAGAAATGCGACTGAAGGAGGACATGAAATTCTGAGTTGTAGGCATTTTTATAGAAGTGCAATCACAGTTCCACTGTCAAGGCTAAAATGAACCCAGAGCAGGTATCCAAGCTCTTCATTACACGTATAAAGTTGCTCCTTATCCTCCCTACAATGACTGCTGGGAGGGGTGGGGGAGCAAAAAAAAAAAAAAAAAAAAAAAGGAAAAAATGCATAGATATTTAATGATGGGGTGGTTAACAGCTGGAGCAAATGGCTGAAAGAAACAATTCTCCATCTCATTCTTCTCCCTCCCCCAGCCTTCAGATCAAGGCTCGACACCTTACTGAGGGATCTGTTGCTGTCACACAACGAGCTACCAGGCTCAGCGCTAAATTGAGGAGGTAAAAATGCAATGGCTGTAATAGGAAGGCGTTCAAGCTACTTGATCAAAGGGTGCCTCCTACCCTTTCATTCAGTGACTCTATTCACCGAAGACAGGCAATATTCTAGAGGATTTTCAACTCAGTCCTGTATTGGCTTGTGACTCATTAAAAATAGAGTCCTTAAGAAATGTAGCATTTGGTGCATTTCATGTCTTAAATGAGCTTAGAGAAATAGCTTATCAGTCTTCTAATTTATTATTAACATTCACTAAAATTTCAGAGAGAGTTGCACACTGGAGGAAAATAGCTCTCATATCTAATTGCTGAGATTAATTTCCAGTTATCAGTATATTAGGAATTTAGGTTTGAACTACAATCCTCCTTTTCATTAATTGCTACACTTGTTCTATTTCTCTAAGAAACTAAGTTAGAATGATACATTTGGGTTCAAAACTCACATAGTTCACAGTTTTGAATTTCAAGAGTAATATTCTTTCAGATGGCACATTCTCACCTTTCCAAGAAAGGTACTCCTCAGGTGAGAATCACAGAATTCCATCTCCTCAAAAGCCTCATAGTGCAGGGAAATTACATTATAAAATTGAAAAAAAAACCCTGAAGATGGAGGCAATGTTAAGGCTGTGTGGCAGCGATTTACAGTAAAATATATTACAGAGATAATGAAATTATTTAGACCCCAAGAATTACAAAACCTGGAAATTCTAAGGTAAAATTAAATTTAACAAGAGATCCAGATAAAGCATAAAGAAATGAAGAGTCAAATATCTAAACAATCTTAATCATGCTTGGAGAAAATCTCTTCTAAATCTCTAACTAGCTAGAAGTCACAACATTTGTTTGCATAATATGCGTTTGTGTATATATATACACTAATACACACATGCTTTTGAAGATGAAGCATACATTTCCACTTTATACTGTACAACTGAAAGTTCATTAGAAACCTCTCTCTGCTCTGCAGTCGAGGGCAAAAAATACAGCGTGCCTTTAAAAAATCTCTTAAATCATTTCCAAGTCCACAAGTGTAGAACTATCTCAATACAAACTGTATGGTTTTGCCTGGTTACAGTCACCACAGTAACACCCATGTAGCTGTTAAAAACCCTCCTTTCCTGGGAAAAAAAGAACAGGGTAAAGCATAAATTAGAAAGCAATATACATACCAGATATCTGCAATGCATCACATGAACCTCAGCAGTACCTTATGGAATCTGGCAACAAGTAACGGGTGAGTGCAACAAGCACACCGGAGGCTGCGGCTCTTTCGGCTGCAGACTGGTACCTCTACATGTCTGGAGGGGGAACAGTTAGAAGGACAGTAGGAGATTTAAGGCTTCTGTGACAGAGGCAGCTGCATGAGGATGCGAGGACTGGAGATTCCTGAGCCGTCAGCAGGGCCGTGTCTCTCTGCCCCTCAGAGAACGAGAAGACACGTGCAGCTGGGCTGAAGGAGCGTATGTACGGTGTGCGAGGAGTCAGCCGGACCCGGCTCTGCAGCAGTTTCAATCCCGTGATGGGAACTCTCCCAGTCCCTGATGCTGTATCGAACCTCGTCTATCCAAGAAGCAACGTTTAAAATGTTAAGCAGTTACTAGCTCAAAATGGGATCCTGACGGCACATTGGGACAACAGCGCAGAAATGCCAACACAAATGATGAACTTCACAGAGGCCACTCAATAGAAATGATGGGTCTGCCACGAGGAGGTAAGAAAGGGCGTTCATAGGCAGTATCAGAAACACCAGTTTTGGTAGCCTGAAACGAGACCTGCACTGAGAAAGCTTAAACCTCCAACCCCTTCTGTTCCATTAACAGCTGCGCTTTCTCTGAATGACTACGTTTGCTACACGTACACAACTGAGATGTAATACTATTAATTACAGAGGTATTGGTTGTAGCTCCTATAGACAAAACTGATGTGTTGTACTCAGTGTGCACATTAGACTGGCAAAGCAAAGTATCTTATCCCCAAACTTAAAGCACTACCTCTCTGAGTAAAAGATTCACATGATAAGAAATTACCTGACGGCTGCTAACTGTTTCCTGGTACAAGAGTCAGGCTGCTTAACCTTAACTTGGATCAGTGGCCAATCCCATTTTGCATGAATCTCCCAAAAGAAGAAACCTCGTTCTGCCTGGGAATGAAAATAAGCTGAGCCTCTCTTCCCCTCACACAATATTGTTCATATTGGCCTAATTTACTGCCAGAAAGCGCGGTGAACCTATTTCCCTGGAAAGAACTCCATTTCAACCAGTTTTTGCTGGACTGCCAACTTCTCCTAGTTGATGACTGACTCACAGGCTGAGTGTTCCCAGCCTCTGCTGCCATGATATTCCTGCTTGAATCATGAAAAAAAAAGAGATTCCTTAAAAAAGCCACAGGCTCTTCACGGTCTCGAGAGGAGAAAAGCAACACCGTCAGCTCTGGCCCATCACAGCATCTCTGAGACCAGCATTTGCAAGAAGCTCCCAAACCGAGACTGTACCTCACTCCTGCGGTGCTACTAGTTTCCCCAGCATCTGAGGGGAAGGAACATATTGACCCCTCCAGTATCCATTCTCACTCTGGGGTCTACAACCAGCTTTCTTGTTAACTTTTTCTTTGCTCAAAGATCTGGTCATCAGGCTTACCCAGACAGGATTTTTTTTTTTTTTCTTTGCCATTGTTAATGGATAACTCTGTCATGGTAGTTAAAAAGGCATATGTGGTATGAGTCAGCAAGAGAAGGTAACAGGCATGGAGGACCTGGAAATTCTTCCTTGTTCCTTTCTGCCCATCCTCTCGAGAGTCTGGTTTTGGTTAGCCAAATATTGGGTGCTGCTCCAGAAAAACAACCTGGTGGGCTGAGGCATAACTTGTCCCAGGAAGACAGGGGTGCGTTGCTCCGCTTGCTGCTAGTGAGGAAGGCTCAGAGCTGGCAACAAGACAAATTCTGAGAAGGAGAAAGGGGCTGAAGGGAGAAATTGAGCATCATTGAGCCCACCGTGCCTCACTGTCCATTTAAATTATGAATTTTGCTATAAAATGTAACTTATTGTAACACCTCTGAAATACAATTAATTTTATAAGTTAGACCCGCTCCTAGACCCAGCGTCACGACAGTGTCCAAATGATGATTTTAAATCAAGTAGAGGCTGAGCATGCATGTAGGGAGCACATTTAAAGAGATGCTGTAATGATCTCAGAAAATTATAAACTTAAATGCAGTTTAGATCTGCATACTAATGAAGAGATGCCTATATAGGTTTCTAGACAACTCAGTTTAAAAGAAATAAAAAAATGTCAATTTATTGCAGTGCAGAGTTTCATTATCCAATTACAGAAAGTATTAAGCATCTCATCATAATTAAAGCATTTTTGTCATTTATCTCATATAGATTTTTTCTAAGTTTAACCCTAACTCTTTTTGCTTTATGGTAATTCTCCTGGGAGTAATTACTAAATTTCCATAGCAGTAATTTGGATAGCATAAGAGCATGTGACCTCAGCCTTGCTCCTTCCATCATAATGAAGATTTTGCCTAGAAACGTACTTTCTCCCCTTTACATTATTTAAAATATGACACATGATCAATAACATGAAACTGCAGAAAACTTTCTCATATGGTAATTCTATTGATTTTAAAAAGAAATAATTAAACTAACTGTTAAGACCAAGTTCATCAATACAATCTGACTCCTTTGTTCCCCCCCCCCCCAAGCAGAACAAATCAATCTGGGGCTTCTGGTTAGCATAACCAGTTTCCTTGCTATTGCGCCGCTCTGACAACATACTAAAAAGCCATTTTACACCCTGTTGTTCTCTCCTTGCTCTGACATCCACCCGCACACGTCCCCACAGCTCCAAATCCCACCCTTCTCCTGAATCTTCTCTATTGCATTGTACCTTCCCCAAACTCTCTGTCTCCATTCTCTTTTATGTGCTCCCTCGGTTTGCTTCTTCCTACACCATCAGGTTCCTTTGCAAAATAATGAATGCAGCTTTAGGAAAGACATATTGTATTTTTCACAGATAGCAGAGATAGAATGCCAAATTTCTTTCCACTTTGATGATAGAAGAGTGTCTACAAATTAGCACCTCTGCTCAGACTGTACTTTAACAACAGGACTTTACTACTAACTAGTCCTCTTCAAGGCAAAGTAGGCCCCTGGTAGAAGTTGAAATGGGAAAGCAAAGAAAAGTCTCCTGGGCTTCCTCTGAAAGCAAAGCAGCTTCTCCATAGAGATGGCTAGCTCTCCTTTTCTCTCGTGCTCTGGTGCCCTTAAGACCTGCACCACAGTTGCAATAAAATCTCTCCCCAGGTGAACTCACATATATCTCAATTTCTCTTGTGCTTCCAGTGATCCTACCAACGCCCTCACCAAACAGCTGCCTACTTGTGCTGCCACCGAGAGCTGCTCCTGCACCCAAGTGGCTGGAGCGAGGAATCTCTTCTGCGGTGGAGACGCGGTAAATCTGGCTGTATGTTACTGGCAATTACGGAGGTACAGACGCCACGGGTATGTGCAGCCAGAGAAGGCATTCTTTACAGTTTCTTGACGAAGGTCACGTAAAATGTTTGTGGATTTGGTTGTATTCAAGGGACACTGCAGCCTGTGTGTAGGTCCCAGATGATACTCTTGATTATCCACCTCTGCAACAAGGGAGAAAAAGCCTTCAAAAATTTAGATTGTAAGACTCACATTTAATACATTCTGCAAAATGCACTGTTCTTTACACAGAACAACAGATTCAAAACATTAGTGGTGGTTTATGCTGAAGAAATGGCTGAACACTGTGGAAGAATTCCAGAATATGGAGCAATGCACAGCCTAAATCAGACACACTTGGCACAGTGGAGCACAGCAGCCCGAGGAGATCCATTACTCTCCACTCAGCAGAGTCACAAACACTTCTTGACTGACAAAAACATTCATCCGCAATGTTCCTAAAATCTATTGGGGTTTGCGAGTGGCAGAATTTTCCTGAGAGGAGTAGGAATTAGAGTGTACCTGCATTGAAAATGCTATTTCAAGTCCAAGATAGGTTACAGATAATTTATAAATCTCCCTGAAAAATAATGCTCTTTCTGGAAGTGCTTATATTCAACAGCCATGCAACTTGATGGCCCAAGAAATGTCTTTCTACAAATTGTTTTGTTTTAAAAACAACTTTTTTAATAGGTATTTCAAAGGCTTATTTACACTAAGTACAATTATCAACTCTGTTAGGTACACCAGCAGATGTGCAGATCAGCACACACATGTAGCTCTTAGGCTATTTTGTTATTTTAAGCTGCTTACATAGTTCCAAAATCCAAGATTTGTGCCAGTTGACATGGCTCTAACAGGTGTAATTGGAACAACAAATGTGTTACAGATCAGAACATCAAAAGAATTCATGAGTTCTGTGTCCGCACTTAACAAGCCTTCCTTCTAAAAATTTACACTGTATGTATCGCTGTAACACATGAGCATCTAACAAAGGCTTACATCAAAGATGAGCAGATTCTCTTAACTAGGTGAAACTTGATACACTAAACTCTGTAAGATCATTTACTTTTTGTCATTTAAAAAAAAAAATAAATTACGGCATGTCTTGGCTGTCTTTCAAGTGCCAAATTCAAACCCCAGTGCATGCACCCAGCTCCCATTAAAAGCAGTGAGAGACGCAAGACACTGTCTGTTTGGCCTTCACTAAGTGAGATGAAACACAGAAAAGAAAGAAAGAGAGAAAAAAAAGAGCAGATTTCGCTAGAGGTTACACACCAACAGAACCAGGGGTCATACTCAGGAACCCTGACTCCTCAACTACCTTCCCCATGTGCTTCTGACTACATTCACTGTGAGGAATTAGGGCAAACTGGGGAAAAGGCGGTGATGTCGATTAGAAAGCAAAATGGATTAGGAAGCAGTGACATTATAGTGGGTCAAAAATAGACAATATAGGAAGAGAAAAAAAAAAAGAAAATTGAGAATAACAGACAAAAAATACTGAAAGCTACCGTCAGAAAGGAAGTAAGATGATGTGATGCAACAGCAAGCATAAATAAAAGGAGATGCACTGATGAGAGGCATTTTTCAGACATGTTAAATAGCTGATTGTCAAGTATTTTCAGTAAATACACAGACACCATGTTCGCCTCAAGCAGGTGTTATTTACTACTGCACACAATGGCCTGGGTGGTAGGCTGATGTTGAGGGAAGACAACTCTCCTCTTTACTCCTCATCCATCCTAGCCCCTAATCACATTTGCAGCTGCCTCAAAAATATTATCACAGAGCATTAGTTACTGACTGCACTTGGCAAAATCCAAAAGGCAGCTGTGATCTTGCCCTCAGAATTTTTTAAAATAATTACTTTAAATTCCATATAAAAGCCATATAAAGACTTGAGACTCGCCATAGGGCAGACTCTTCAAAAATACACTGCTGAAGTTGGTGGCACTTACAGCATAAAGCAGAAAGGTGCTGTGGCTGTCCCGAATCGGACACCTCACATTCAGGTGACAACCAGCAGCTCACCAGTGGAGTCCAGCACAGCCAGTCTTGGCCCTGCTTCCCAGGATAGAGGCGGGCTCAGAACAGGAGAGTGGAATGGGCATTTGGGACAAAAAGAAGGGAATGTGGAAGACAGCAAGAATGGGTATGTCCAACTTCCTGAGCCCTATCTGTCCTTTCTGAAATTACAAACACTCCAACAAGCTTAAAGACGAGATGCTTTTTCCTGCTGTTGGCCTATTTTGCATATGCCTGAATAAGGCCCAAACACATTCTTATCCTTAAAATACTAAAAGCATTCTCCACAGGCTTCAGATAAAACTACCTCCCAAGCCAACCCATCTTCTTGATCACCAAACCCCCTCCTTCCAGGGCTCTATAAAAATCAAAGCTGTCTGACACACTTTATTTTCCCCAAAACAGCATTTATCAAGGCTTCATTTTTAAAATCTGACTCTTGTGAAACTACTGCTAAAGGGGAAAAAAATGGGGCCCTGGTCTCAGAAGTTGCACCTATGCATCTGGAAAGGGACCAGGCAGAAGCCCTGCTGGTAGCACTGACAAAATTCATCCCTCCAAGGGCACCAGAACAGATGGATCCACACAGCAGAGAGATGAATCCACCCCCGTGTCCTACAATAGCTCAACATCAGCAGTCATCAAATCAAAAAGAAAACACACATAGAAAAGGTTGCTTTGCTTTTTTATCCCTTAGTACCCAAGCCTTTTGCATTCTATTGCCCAGCCCCAGCCTTGGAAACAGCCATCAACTGTCCACACCATCCATCACTTGACAACTACAGCCAGCGACAGGGTTCTGCATCCCTGGAGGGCTGTGTCTCCCGATGAGACTGCAAGAGGCAGAGAAGAGGCATCATGAGCTGCGGCCACAGATCTGCTCGATGTGGTAGATCTCCTTGGGACAGTCAGCAGACAAGATGAGAGGCGCATCCTCTGTTATCACAACGTCATCCTCAATGCGCACACCAATGCCACGAAACCTCTCTGGGGCACTCATGTCATCCTCAGGGATATAAACGCCTGAAAGAAGGAAGGGAATTAAAACATACAACACTCTCCAGAACAACACTGTTCCCTTACTGCACTGCCATGAGAGCAGGGTTGGATTTTCAGCAACATGACATGAGTCTGATCTTGAAAAATTTTAAAAAGGAAAGCTGGTCTTTCCCTTCACTCATGGCAGTTGGTGGGCTGAGAAAGTGTCCCTCAGTGCCTACACACACTAGCATGGTAATAAAAACTTCCACAATTACAGCTGGCCTCTCTGCACTCCTTGCTCTCAACACCATGTTCACAATGATGGTTTTAACAATGTTCTGAATAGAGAGAGAGGACAGCCAAGCATTAACTATCAGTTTCCAGCTGACAGCTCCAAATCCAGTGAGAAGCAGAAAGAAAGATTCATCGTGAAATGCCTAATTTACAAAGCTAAGTTGTGAATGCCTGTAATTGCAGACTGCAATGCTTGAGACTTATGCTACCAGTGACTGGAAGTAGTTCAGTCACAGCAATACAGACCATAGTGCAAAGTTAATTTACCCTGCTTCTCTGCACTGTGACTGACCTGTGCTGCTGTGGGTCTAAACACTAGCAGTCTGAGGTCTATACTACTCTGCCTCCTGCTGCACAGACACTTTCTGAGAGTTTACTCCCACAATTTGTTACCTTGGCTGTGTTTGGGAGGGAAATAAGGTTTTCTAATACTCTAATGACTTTGGGAGGGGAATAACTTAAGCTTTTCTAATACTGTAATAATTTTCCATTTTACCAGAAAGGACCTGAATGCTTTGCTCTGAGGGATCAGCTAGCTACTCACAGCAATATTGTTATCCTCAGCATTTCATGTTTTTGTCGACCACTGACTGCATATCTTTTTACCTGGTTCAATGGTTATCACCATGCCTGGCTGGAGCGGGAGTGATCGGGATATATCTGGGGTATCGTGCACATCCATGCCCAAGTAATGGCCCACATGATGTGGGCAGTACTTTCGAACAGCCTAGTGGAAGACAAAACAAGTGTCATGGAGGCAGTTAAACACAGCCCAACCTCTTGTTCCGATACAAAAGATGGGGAGAAGAGATGGAATAGTTATATGTTTAACTAGCAATCTTACTGCCATGAGTAGGTCACCAGGGGCTGTCTCCCATTTACCAGAACGAGTTGGCCCTCAAAACCCACCAGTACCAGGTGCCTATTATGAGTACATTGCAGACTGCCTTTCCCCCTCACTGAAAAGAACAGCCCAAGCCCTCATCACCTCAGCATGTGAGGCAAGACTTCAGTGTTCGCCTCACTGAGCTTTGCTGCCCCAACTCTTTTCCATCCCTTAAATATCCAACCCCTGTGTTGCTCCCATCAGCAGACCCTGACAACCGGCAGCAGCTGATACAGCTGCTTTGTCATGTGGCAAAGAGTTCTCTTATGCACGACAGAGAGGATGCTGTGCTGATATCACTCAGCAGCTACACAGGATTTTAATCGACCTCTACAGGGCACTGACACCACCTCCCCCCGCACCATCCTAATCCCCCTCCCTCCAGAGAGGAGGTCCTTGACAGCAGGAATCAAAGAGCTAATTCCTCCTCTGCCCCACGCTCCTCACATTCACTGGGGAGTGAGCTGCAGACAGATACTGGTCTCATCTGGCTGTGCTGCCGCCTGCCGAGAAAAAACGGCATGATAGCCTCCATTCACAGGCGAGAACTTGTGCTGTTATTGCACTGACACTGTAGGACAATTAAATCTGGCAGAAGTCTGTCCTGCTGCCAAAGGGGTAGTTCCGTCACCTGGTTCCACCATCTTTATTGCAGTGGCATCATCAATCATGCAGGTTTGCAGTGAGTGGGACCGGATAAACTTCTCTAACTGCAAACCAATCCCATTTTATCAGCAGGTTCAGCTCTAAGGCAGACTGGTTTCCCAGTCTTGTTCACCAGGTAGCTCTGTGAATCCCAATACTGATACAAAATGGTGCAGAAGAGGCAGCAGGTGGAATGACTGAGAAAAATGGGCTGCGCTTTTTGGTGGCACTGCAGATTTATGCTATGTTAAACACAAAACTATGACTAATTGCCTGCAGCCAGCCCTGGACTCAGAATTTTGTGTTAGTGCCAATGTCTCTACAGGTTCCTTCAGACTGCACTCTAAAGCTGCATCAACACTAACAAGCAGTGCAGACCACTGGGAATGGATATGCAGAATGAAACAGCAAGTTGTGGTGGTTTCACCCTGGCTGGACACCAGGTGCCCACCAGGCCGCTCTATCACTTCCTTCCTTGGCAGGACAGGAAGGGGAGAAAAATAAGGTACAAAAAAACCCTCATGGGTCAAGATAAAGGCAGTTTGATAAAGTAAAAGCAAAAGGCCGTGCACAGAAGCAAGGGAAAACCAAAAGATTTAGTCTCTACTTCCCACTGGCAGGTGCTGTCCGGCCACTTCCCGGGAAGCAAGGCTTCAGTACGCATAGCAGTTGTTCCGGAAGACAAAGGTCATAAATAACAAATGCCCTCCCTTTCTCCTCCTTTTTCTCTTAGCTTTTATTGCTGAGAAGATGCCATATGGTACAGAATATCCCTTTGGTCAGTTTGGGTCAGCTGTCCTGGCTGTGTCCCCTCCCAAGATCTTGCCCACCCCCAGCCTACTGGTGAGGGGAGAATGTTGTAGAGACAGCCTTGATGCTGTGCCAGCGCTGCTCAGCAGTAGCCAAAACACCGGTGTGTTATCAACACCTTGCTGGCTACCAATACACAGCACAGAGCTGTGAGGGCTGCTGTGGGCAAAACTAACTCCATCTCAGCCAGACCCAATACACAAGTGTTGAGGAACAAATATTCACACTATGCGTATACAAGACTGGGGGGTTATTTCAGACCAAATTGTGCGCTGAATGGTTGAAACACGTCTTCAAGTTTAGTCTTGCCTGAGAGAAATCCAGTCCTGTGCTAAGACCAGCCCACACATAAATTAAAGCATCGTGAGTGGGGACGATTAGAAGATTAATCTCGAAAGCACGCTCCTGAGCCAAATTAAAGCCACTAATGTAAGGAGAAAACAGTCAGGCCTAGTGGGGGGAAGCTGGAGTGAAAAAACTTCAAGTACCTTGAAGAAGTGGCTGTCAGTGATGCTGCTCTTTAGGACCCCCAGCTCTTTCAGTTTCTGTCCAATAAGGCTCAGCATGAGGCTGTAGATATTTTCTAGACTCATGCCTGGGGAGCAGAGGCTCAGGCAGGACTTCTGGATATCCAGAACAGCCTGGTATAGTTCTGCTTGGGGTTTGGTGAACCTGAAAACCATTGAGGAAAGGAACAAAGGACATTTTTCAGAATTAAACCTCTACCCAGAACCTGTTTTGGGGACAGATTTGGTTCAGTGTTGGAGCAGAGAAAGTCAGAAAGGAAAGCAACTGGTTCCTTATACGAAATGCCAGACAAGGCATGACTTCAACATGCCCTTCAATACACTGGGTAGAGGCAGGGTTTCTCAGCTGACAACCTAACCCCAAAGCAAAGTAAGGCAAAGGTACTGCAGGAAAAAGAATGCACTTGAGCCAAAACATACAGGAATCAAACACACAACCACAGGGACACCACACCAACACATTCACAACCGACAGAGCCATGTACAGGTCAAGTGAACTTCTGTTCTCTTACACAGAACCAGAGTCAGCCACAGCTGATTGCACAAAAGCCCTCTCTGCAGTTTCAGCGTGTTGTAATAGCAGAAAATAGCAATAATCACACATATTCATGCAGTAATTAATGAGGCAGTGGGGAATACAGCTTCTCATGCTGAAAGATTAGTTTATATAATTTGATTACTCTGAAGAACCACCAAATGGAACATGTTAAAACTACTCACACAGAGATGGAACACACATACACTCAATCCATCAATTATTTAAGAGCTTCTCAAAGTTCTTCAAAACAGCCTTATTGCAGCATACCTTCCATTGACAGGCCAGGTACGTGTGATGTCACTTACATAGCAGGAAGACTCACATCCACCATCTAGCAAGACCAGTTCACCATCCTGGAGAATATCAGGAAAAAATGCCCTGTGGGTCAGTCTGGCTATTAACTGAATTGATTTCTCTGTCTGAGAGCAGGAAAGGAGATTATGTATTTATTCTTGCAAAGCAGCTGCAGAGATGTGAATTCCTTTTGCAAAAGAACACCCCAGGTGCTACTCTTTATAAATAGGCTATTCCAGTTGGAATGTTTCTCTGCAAGGTAGTCTCTGACTGCTATGTTTATCTACAGCCTGAACTCTTAACACACTGGTTTTCAACCACTTTGGAGTAAAAAAAGTCATTTTCCTTGAACTATTCTGCGCTCTGAGGCAGCAGTCCCATTCACATCTGGATCACCTACTCCAGCAAATTACACCAGTGACTCCTCTCACTAGTTGTTCTCTGCTAGTGACTGAGATAGAAGGGGTTTTGCAACAAAAACGTAGATTTCTGAGCTACCCATGAGATCACTAATGGCTAAAGATTTAGCATTGTCACAAAGTAGGAGGACCCAGCAAAATTACTTCTCTGGCAGTATATCACTACTGTAAATGCACTATTGAATAGCTTGTACCATCTTCCCTGTTCTCTTCTGGGACTTTCTTGACCTCTCTGAGATATACTTCTGAATCTATCTGGTGATGAAGAAAAAGCTTTTGGAGATGTGAGCCTCACTTCAGCAAAATTGTTCCTTGTCAATTAAATCACTGACTGCACAACAAAGACAGACAAAGGGCCAGAAACAAAATCACTGCTTTGCTTACCCTCCTTAAAGGGACTAACAACAAATATAGCAGTGAGATCTGTAAAAACTTCGGATTAAATTCTCTATGGATTTACACTATATGCAATCCAAGGCCTTTTATAGAGATTCACTCCACAGATTTGTGACTGTGCCAGCAGCCATGAAGTGGAATGACAAGGAATAATTCTAGCACATTAAGGGAAAAAAACAGAAGCCGAGTTTCACTGCTAGCACTACTTCCAGTGCTAGCTACTATCATTGTGCACAGTTAAGTGCCACAAATACTTACACAGTAGATAAACTAGCAGATCTCACTATCCCACTGAATAGGCAGGCCATTAGCTATCCATTTAAATTGTACTTTTAACTTTTTCAGAATAGTTGGTTCAATTCTTTAAGTAAAATATGAAATTATAGCACTTGCCCTCTTCCAAGCAATTAAAGAAGCTAAGTAACAATTTATTGGCTAAGGGAATTTCGCCTGTGGTTTGATTGTCCAGTAAGTGCTTTATGTTGTGCATCTTGTCCTCTGTCTTTAAAAGCTGAGTCAAGCAGTGGACTGAATGAAGGTACCTTCCAAATTAGACACTTTGTTAGCCTATTGGCAATAAGATCTCTAGGAAGTGGCACACAAAGGAAAAAAAAGAGTCAAGTTTACAGGTTTAACCTCCTACTTAACAGTTTTGAAAAAAACAAACAAGTGACAGTCATTTAACTGAACAACTTTAACAGAAGCAACTGGAGTTACATGAGCACGCCTGACCTTGGATGACAGTACAACAAAGGAGGCTTCTTTCTGCCAAAAGCAGCCTGTCATATCTTTTGTATGTCTGTCTCTGCAGATCATTTCAAGGTCTGCTAGCATGCCAGCTTCAAGAAAAGACAATGCTAGCGGGAAAGTTTCATCCTGCATTAAGACAGAGGAAAAATATGCTCCTCTGAAAAGTGTATCGTGAAGAGAGCAGTGGAGAAATACCGCTCCTGAAAATACTTACCTGAATCTAAACATGTATTGTCCAGAAAGCTGGAGAGGGTTCAATTCAATAATGTGAATCTTCAAAATAAGACGTTAATTTACCTACAGCCATCTAATCTACCTCTCAACATTTAATGCTGATCCTTTCCCTCCTTGTTCCCGCCTTCCCCATTTTGCTGGCCTACATGGAGTCCGAAATGCTTTTCAGTTTCGCCAGAGCAGGAACGTGCTATTTATTGTGCCTTATGTTGCAAAGCAAGGCCAAGCAATGCAAGTGACAGAAGACAACCCCCCCCCCCCGCCAGTACCTTCACTCTGCCTGCTGCAGCAGTCCCTCTCTTTTGTGAGGTTAGCAATCCACCCAGCACTGCACACTGCTGTACGCCGTGTGGGAGCAGACGTGCTTGCTAAATGAAGTTATTTGCAAGCTTCTTTTCAAGTCCGTCCACTGTTTCAGAAAATACTGCAGCAAGTGCAAAGAGGACAGAAAGGGACTGGACGGAGTGAAGTTAATCTTTCACTGACAATAAAACTAACCAGGGCAGGATTTCTTTCCCCTGCTCACTTGAAAATATGTATTTAAGTGTTTTTATCTGTTCAGTCAAAACAAAGAGCAGCTAGGGAACAGACATGGGGACAGTGTGTCACAGCACTGCATTTTAAGTTACCGGACACCATATGATTTACCTTGATGAGCTGATTGTTCTTCACATAGTGCAAAGTGTTTGATCTATTGCCACCAGCAACAACAGGGGGGTAGGCCAAGATGTCAGCACCACGAGCCCGGCACTCGAATTCAAACTGCAATACCAATTCAGAGAGGAGGAGACTGTTAGTGCCAATTAACTGCCCTGGGACTATTATAATTCATGTCCTACAACTGTTTTCTGAATTTGTACAACACAAAGTGAAACTGGAAAGTGAGTTCGCTAAATGAAAGCAGCCTTGAAGATTTTCCAGGAACAATGGAGGAAAAAACTACACAGCTATCCACTTTCAAGAGAGTGTTTTAAGCCTGCATCTGGTGTCATGGAAGCTCTTTCTGATGCAAGCTGTTCAATACTGCATCAAACATTCATTACATCATCATAAATCCAGGTGAGGATTTGTTCTTATATAAAAGTAATGCTCTTAGCTGCCATACAACTTTGAGAATTTTCAAAGATCCTAAATGTCAGCATGACAACAGTCGTGTTTTGCTCTCGTCTTTTAAAATTAGAAAGTACCAGCATATTTACAGCAGTATCTATTTTCATGACTCTGTTGAACTAAGAAGGTTTGAAAGCATGCACTACCTTGATGTCCGAGAGGGGAAAAAAAAAGGCACTGTAAGCCTCAATATCTTTACCTTTCTTGAGTGATGAAGCTGATGAAATCATGGAAATTAATTAACTTACATCTATAAAGACCCTCTATATCCTCAATATATTAATAACATGTCTTTTTTATAATTACCAAAACCACATGGGACAGAAAACTCCAGGATGGCTACATGTAGTAAAGTAGGTTTTATGATCCCAATTCTGGAGTGAAAAATTGATCTGTAAAATACACTTTAATTAAAATCATTTCCTTTATAAGTCAGTACTGCTGCGCAGAGCCATGTCAGCACAGGCCCACCTATGTCATAACACAGGGTCAAATCCTGCTGATGTTTCTCAAACAGGCATCTCACTGCAATTCCTTACAAAATTCCTTACCAAATGCACAGCCCAATTAGTCCTTACTTTGTAACTGAGAAGTGTGTACACTGCTTCAAGATAGCTGTGGTAACCTGATGATGTAAGAGGCTAGAGTCAAGAGAAACAGGCTTTACAAATAGGTGTTATACCTACTTAAATTCTGTACAATAGAACTGTATTATGGAATGAGATAATACCTATATCTCTGACTGTTTAGCAGGTGTTGTATTTAAATACAGTAGAAAAAGACATCAATAGCAGATAAACTTAGACAACCACTACGTTCATTCAGTAAGGGTATGGGAAGTACAGCTGAAGAATTCCTCACACTGACTTTTCTGCACATCCTAGGAACCACAAGAGCTGGGAGAAGGAGAAACGTGCTACAGCAGGAGACACATTGTAGACAGATCTGACATATCTAGTTTCCTGGAAGGATAACCAACATCCAGCCCTTCTGTCTCAGCTCCAACCACAACGTACTCACCTTTGCATACAGAAAGGCTTCATCCACTGGGGATTTGCTGGCAAACATTGTCTCTATGAAAGCCTATGAAAAAGAAGGGCCTTTCAGTTAGCAAGGAGCCTGAACTTGAGAAAAGTTTTTCCTTTTACCTGCTGTCTTTTGAGGAAGGCCTAAAATCAGCTGGTCCAGAACACTGGAACCAGAGGCAGCTTTTCCTTCAGATATGGACAAGCTGTGCCTCTCTTTTCTATTTGGCTATTTTAATAATATTTACAAAAATATAGTTGCATTTGAGGTTATCTGTTAGATTAATTTAAAACTGGCCAATGAATTCAAAAGGTATTTGAGGGAGAAGGGGAGATAGAGACATACAGAGGCAATGTGTTCACAAAAATCCTGTTTCCTCAAAAACAACAGGATAAATGGGGAAGAAAACAGTGTGGGGAAGGAGAGGGGAAGCTGGGAAGAGAGTGAAGAGGCTACCCCTGTTCCTGAATAGATATTGCTTTTAAATGAAGTCTAACATCTGCTGGCTTGTCTTTGCTGGAGTTACATTAATCGAGAGAAGCTGCTAGTCCAAGCAGTCTTCCTGTTTCTCCTTGTCACGTGGAGGAGGCTGGGCCCAGCTGATGGTTGAGACACAGCGGTTCAGTAAGAGATTAGGCCAAAGCTATCCTTCCAGCCAGTGTCGCCCTATCAACAGCCCTCTCCCTTTTCTTCTTTAAAGGAATGCACTGGTTCATTGGGAGAGCATACGACCCCATACCTCAGCTGTCACCCGTCCAGCTACCTTCATCCTTTCAATCTCTGCAGGAGATTTGATCAGCCGAAGGTTTTGCACTAGATGTCGGATGCCCTGGATGTGGTTTTTGTTCCGAGCTTTTATCTCAGCCAGGGGCTGCATATAGTCAGAGTGCAGCTCTGTATGCACTGGTTTGGTCAAGTCGTACCAAATAACGCTCGACTCACCTGGAATACAAAACCAAAGCTCACACAGGTGAAAATAAATGTAGGAATGTCTTCCTCATACTGAACAAACTCACTCTTCCTAAACTAGACCTGTTGCTATATTTGAGAAAATAATTTCCTCTGAATCTGCATTTATAAACCATATAGACACCTTCACTGCCACAGGATACAAGTGATCTCTTCAAAATCTGGAAGATTAGCAATGCATAGCATGTAGATTTGACAAATCCTCACTTCTATGCAAATATTGGCTTTTATGACCATCACTGAATGTGTATCTTGCAGAGACCCATTCAGAGTTTGTGTATCGAAGTTGCACTTGTGTATACTAAGTAGCCATTGCACTGCAGTGGTGCGTGTTCTGAATTGTTCTCTCATTTAGCCTGTCCCCTCTGATGCTATACAGCAATTTACCCTTTACCCATTGCACAGAATCAGGGTCATTTTCAACTACACTTCAGAATATCTTTGGGGAACAACTGCTTATTTCAGCCATTCAGAGAAGATGAACCTACTGAGGACAAACATTTATCGATGTGGAAATTTATTTAGAACATCAGAGTCAGCACCCACATTCTCCCCGCAGGAGCATTTTAAATGGGAATGAGTAGAAAAGCCACGCTGAGCCACAGCTAAGGTCCACCCAGGCCCTCCTTCATTGTGACAGTAGCCATCAGCAGGTGTTTACAAAAAGTTTCTAAGAAACTGGGCATTTATGAAAGAGCATTTCCTTAGCACAGCGCCCCCACTTCTAGTTTCTTCATTTCAAGGCTGTATCTTCGTAACATTGATTAACAGCTTTTCATGGACCTCTCCCTCATGGAACTAAAAACTTTTGAATCCATTTATACTTTTGACATTCCAAACCTTCCACAAATGATCGACGACTTAAAACTTAAAAGGTGTCAAAACCTGCCATCTGATCATTTCATTCAGTGTTCCCTTTGCTTGTAAATGATGAAAAATAGCAATTGTTCCTACTCATCCTCTCTGTGCTTTCCATAACCATACACCTCTCTCATACCTTATTTTTTGTTTTCTCTTTTTCAAATTGAGCAGATTTGTCCAGCAGGTATCTCATACACACTCCATACTTGATCATTCTTCTTGCCCTTTCTGTGACTTTTCTATTTTCAATATATCTTTTTTTGAAATGAAATAACTAGAATCTGAGATGGTATTTAAGACTCCAGCATTCACTATTTATTTGTGTAATCCCCCGAGCACCTGACCTTTTTATATTGTCATAAGCCTTCAGCTTCATTTTAGTTCACCCTGGATTATAAGTATTGAGGCTACATGGTGATGTTAGATGCAGAAGAACATGTCTAAAGGACACCAACGTTCATATTTCAAGAGTAACTCAACATCTAGCTAAAAAAGGTGAGCAGACTAACAACATCCCTGTGTGGATGATTTTCCAAGACTATTATGACTAACACACCTTCAAGTTTCCTATACTTCATCTGGTTCTGGCTCTGTCAGCAAATATAAAACGGTAACACAGCTTGCGATGCTCTCTTGCTTATCCTCTTCCTTACATTTCACAAACGTGCATGCTCGCATTCGCATGGGTACACGAGAAATTCAGAGGGGAGGAAAAACTACTATTTTCAAAACTACATTTCCATTGGTGATCTGCAGGAAGCTAACAAGAACTTCCAACTGCCTTTGTCATACCATCATACCCCTTGCACCTCCCCAAGTTCACGATAGTCTTGGTGTCACAGATCACCTTCCAAACCCATACCATTCAGACCCTGCAAACCACATCTCATCTCATTCCCTCTCCATTTTATGTTACCTTTCAGCTTCGCCACCAAGTGCCTGAACTCGTCGATGGTGTAAGCTTCATCTACTCCTGTGAGAGCAACTGCCCCATCTGCGCCTGATCTGGGCCCGTCCCACAACTCTCGGCTTGGATCCCTCCGAGGCACAAAAAGTATGGATTTGTGAGACGGCAGTGCTTTGCCAGGAATGCTCTGCAGCACCAGGATGCTGTCAGGCTCCTGGAACCCACAGAGGTAGAGGAAGTTAGTGTCCTGGTGGAAAACGTAGGGGATGTCATTGCTCATGTAGTACATGGGGTTGGATAGCAGAATCACTGTGTGGTCCAATCCATCCCAGCCATGGGCTTCTTTCTGGATCAATGCCATCAGTTTGTGTCGGCGAAGAGCATATTCCACCTGTGACAATCCCGGGGTTACCTCTCCTACGAATACAAAACAAATTAGCTAGAGAAATTCAAGGCACTTGTGATATTTTACTAATCACATGCCTGATTCCTGCCTAGTCCCTGATGCCTTTCATATGCATGGCTTCATTGTGGTCCCTCATCAGCCTTTCCATTGCGGTCTCACGCATCTCTTCAGCTTCCATCCCTACAGCACACGCTCACTCAGTCTATTCTTCCATCATGCAAAAACAGGAATTAATTTTAACAAATCAGATTGTCTGTTATGTATTTTTGTGCAAAAGCAGAAATCACAAAACCTA
The DNA here is from genome assembly GCF_011004875.1 of Balearica regulorum gibbericeps. Taxonomy (NCBI): domain Eukaryota; kingdom Metazoa; phylum Chordata; class Aves; order Gruiformes; family Gruidae; genus Balearica; species Balearica regulorum. Next base: position 56,198,590 of record NC_046184.1, read on the forward strand.
GCAGATTTAGAAAAACATCCAAAACAGATTGGTGTTTTCAGAGAGACACGTAAAAAAAGGGGGAAGGGGCAGGGCAAACTGGACTTTGACTGCTGAAAACTGATGGGTTTTATAGCATCTGGAGACTGAACAAAAGATTACCTCCTGAGGTTGAGCATTCACTTCCTCAGATAAAGCTAGAATGTCTATTCAAATACACACTAAGTCAACTCATAAAGTAACCAGTTCTAAACCATAAGGGGCGGGTTGAGTGTTACAGATACTGGGAGATCAGGCAGAAACACAGAGGTTGCAGAGTCTAACTGGTCACAAGATTCCAGGCAGAAAGAAACCATGAACTGCAGGCTGGCAGCAGACTCCGATTAAGAGAAGGAATCTTCTCCAGGGCAGATGTAGCTTTTCTCAATAATGAACAATTTGGATTTTTCCAAAGTTAAATACTTATATTCCTAATGACTCTAACTAAACAAATGATCTCTTACATGAAAGTGTGTTTTAAATTGCTCCAGTCATGAAGGATACGAAGCACAGTGATCAAGATACTCACCAAAACCAGACTGAAGTTGAAAGATCAACCAACAACAGCTTAAGTATGTATTTTTTAAAATGTGAGACTCCTTAACTATGCTTTAAATTAATACATAAGCCTTAATCAGTACTTTGGTTAATACCCTATTTTAACACAGACTGCATTTTCATACTGTTAACTTTCTACTTTTATAATCTTTTCTTCTTCTTTAATGTATTAGGCAGTGACAATTCTAGAACAAAACCTGAAATTTGTCTTGTACTGTAAGTGGATTCTTGCATGGGTGGGGCAGGAGGGGGGGAAGTTCTATCCAGAACATTCTCCCCGACAAAATAGAGTTTAAGAAAATCACTTATGTTGTATTTGCATTAAACTTTATACCTTTTCAACACCATAAATCCCCAACCTATTTAGTGTAAAAGGTTCTTTTTAAAAGAAAACCCCAAAACCACCAAATTTGTTTTACTCTCTAGATCTAGAAATGACAGAGAACATAGAAACTGTTTTAATGCAATCTGACCCCACATTTCTCCAATATTACACTGCAAATATCCTATGCTCCACTGCATTCCAGTCAGCTTTCTACCTACCACAAACGGTCTAGAAAAGTTTAGAAGCTGCAGCAGGGTGGAACATGGGAATCCCATTTGTCTTCTGACTGCAAGGTCTGGAAATTCTCTTTGCCTTAAAGGTGTATTTGATTTTTAAAACAATAATTGCAATGAAACAATGTTGTATTATTCTAAGGAGAACACCATGCCTTTATTAAATGCAAAATTACTAGGGGCAGCTAGAATTAATCTCCAGCATTTCAGCTGTGAGTACTTTTAAAGTGTCAGCTTCATTTACTGTGAGCTGTTAATCAGTGCCCTGAGCAACCTGATCTAATACTCAAGTTTGTTCAGCTTTGAGGAGACGGTGGACCTTGTGAAGTTCCTTCCAACGTGAATTATTCTACAGTTAAATATCTAAGTGCATGGTTATACATTCATCAGTTCTCTCTGTATACCCATCTATGGAAAAAGAACACAGAACCAGAATGTTTTTCTGGACATATTCCTGAACGTATTTTTACTTTTTTTTTTTTTTTAAAGATTGAATCACTGTCCTCTCATACCTACAAGCTTATGTTCATTAATCTCATAAAACTGCACAACCTCAGCTTCTCTTTCATCACTACCGTCTAACTTTATAGCCACAAGTCTCTTTTTCTTAGTTTCCTCACAGCTTGAATACTCTTCTTAAGGGGGCGTGTTCTTTAGACAAGTGGTGTCCATCTATCAATAAGTCTCTCCCCAATCTCCTTCTCTGAATGACATCTTTATTTTGTGACTCACGAGACACTAGATACAAAGCAGTCTGGCAGTTCAGCTTGCACAAAGGTTTCCCCCTTAATATAAATCATATGTCTTTTCAGGATAACGAGCTCACAAAATGCCATTGCCATGAAAGGTCTGCAGTACCCGAGTCAGCAACACCAAGTACTCTATACGAAAAAGGTGAAAAGCTAACATGTGAAGCCTGTTTTTGGGATCAGTATCATCTCAGACAAGGAAATTAGCTACTAAATATAACTGCTGCCTAATGAAGGTAATCATAAAGAGCTGAAACCACGGACAACTGTATGATGCATCAAATCAATACTCTGTCCTAGACATCTCAGCAAAATAGGTAAGAAAGAATGCTAATGATTGGCTTATACAAGGCCTGAACCGAACCTGGTTTGAGAAGGTGTGGGTGTGTGAAAGGGCTGGGCTGGCCCAAATACCGGTTTGGAATCTTCTTCTGCTGGGCAGGCTGGATGGAAAATCTTCGGAGAACACATGACTTGCAAACTAGAGGAAAAGAAATGCACCATGTCAAGGTGAAAGACCTTTAGAATTAGAAAACTGCAGAATTATACTCCAGTCACCTGACTCTTAGTAGCATTCATTCACCTTATATGAGATAAATATCCCTCCTTAACTTCTCTGTTTGTTGTGTACCGTAACAGTTTATGAAACAATGTGCACACAACTCAACTAATGCTCAAATATTCATCAGATTGAAAGACATTAACATACACTAAACCTGGCAATCCAGCAAGAAAACCCAGAAAGCTGTGTCAGCTGGCAGATCCCAATTTCTACGCTTGGTGTTCATGATGCAGTCAGCACTGTCCCTCCCCTTGCTTCCCCCAAACACCACAGGGCTTGAAGCACAACACCTGCATGTTGTCTCTTCTTGACTATGTCTTCAAAAAATACCACTTATCTGGAACAATTAGAGTTTTCAAGGCCTCTCCTGTTCTTTTTACTAGTAATGCCAAAAAGAAACCATGAAATAACACAGGTTGTACAGCAATGTGATTTTTTTTCCTGTATGAAAGATACTCGAGTTCCAGTTTATGTATTTAACTTACTTGACATTAGCCAAATTGAAAACAGTTCCTCAGAAGCATACAGTTATGTATCCCACTTCCAAATCCACACACAGCCAAAACAAAGAAGTTTTAAAGAGAATTACAAAAGTGCATTTGGGAGCTGAGGGTGCGCACAATAAGGCAAAAGCTAAAATTAAATACCATTGTCACAAACTTTACCAACTTTGGAATTCTCAGTCACAGCCTTTTGCAGCTGAAGAATTGCTCATGCCTAGATATAAATCATCAGACACACAGAAGGAGATGGTAATCAGTTTCCTAACATCTACCAGCTGATGTTTTGGAAACTGGTTCTCTTTTATGTCACTTAACATGTGCCTGCTACAAAATCAATTCATGCTGCTATAGTGTGGCACTGGATTCTTAGAACAAATGATCAGCAACTCTTCACTAGCATAAGCAAGGCAAAACAAGCAGAACAGCTGCCTGCCTTTCAGGGAGCTGAGACTCAAGAGATTTATAGCAGAACATATAGACCGTGGATTTTCTGTGGGAGCCAGTATGATTAGCCACTAATTGTAGATTACTTATGCATGACAACTGATAGTCATAACATAAACCATTCACTATGTGATGATTGACTGCAGTAACAACCTGGAGACCCAGGCAGTGAAATATAATTACAGCTTTTTGTGCAGTTTAGAAAGATAGTATTTTCAGTGTTTCTCCCCACCTACACAAACAGGACAGCTTGCAACGAGACAGGAGAATACAACAGGCATTAAATAAAGCAATATTTTGAAGACGGCAAGAAGCTTTCCACATCGTTGCTTTATTTTACAAATAATAAACCGTTCTTCCCTCGGATTCAACCGTGACTGGGGCTACAACGTCGCTGCCGGAGAGAGCTGCTCTCCCGCGCCCCTCGGACTCCCCGCGGAACGGGCGGGCGGGCGGGCGGCCTCACGGCTCGCCTGCCCCTCAGTGCCGCCGTGGTGCCGGGCGGGGGGGGCAGAAGGAAGGGCTCTGAGGGGCGATAACGCTCAGCGTGCCCCGGGCAGTCAGTTACCAGCGCCCCGGGGACGGAGGCAGCCACGGACACGGGGCTGGACGGGGCCCAGCGGCACCGAGCGGGGCTGCACCGGTGAGGTGAAGTAAGGCGCGTGGGGGGAGAAGGAGTCTCTGACCTGGGAAGCCGCGCCAGCCCCTCACCGCCGCGACAAGCCTCCGGGCCGGAAGGCGCGACATGTCCGAGGGAAACGACTAACGCGGGGCTGGGCGCCCCGCGCGCCCCCGCCAGGCCCCCCCGCGCCGGCCCGACCCGCGCATGGCGGGGCCTTTTACCTGCCACGGCGCCGCGCGCTGACACCATCAACGAGCGCGGACGCCCGGCACCGCCCCGCCCCTTCCCGCCGCCAATGAGCAGCGCCACACCGGTTTAGGTGTCCGCGGAGGCCGCCTGTCTCGCCCGTAGGGGAGATGCGAGGAGGAACCCGGGCCACGACGGCCCTCGGGCAGCAGAGGGGGGGGACGAGCGACAATACAGAGGAGGGAGCAATGCCACGCGTGGCGGAGCTGAGCCATTCCACCACCACCTCCGCTTCTAGAACGTTCCCGCCGCTGCGCGGCGGAGGGGCGGGACCAGGCCCTGGGGGGGCGTGGCCCGGCGGCGGTGGGCGGGCCCTCGGGGTGGGCGGGGCGGGCTGGAAGCTTCCACGGCGCCGCGCGGCGGTTGGGCAGGGAAGCGAGTGCGCCTGGGCCGCGGCCGCCTCCCCGCCGTGCCGCCATGGACTCTCGCAAGCTGAGCGAGCTGCGGGCCTTCGTCAGGCTCTGCAAGCAGAACCCGGGCCTGCTGCACACCGAGGAGCTGGCTTTCCTCCGCGAGTGGGTGGAGAGGTCAGTCACGGGCCGCGCCGCCGTTGAGGTGGCCGTGGAAGGGAGGCGGGGGGGAGGGGTGGTCTAGCGCGGGACGCGGGGGGGGGGGGAAGGGGGCGTGTCTGCCCAGCGGGGGAGGGGAGGGTGGCACGAGGGGGAAGGGGAAGGGGAAGGGGGAGGGGGAGGGGGGTTTGTGGTGTCGCCGTTGCGGGTCCGGCCCGGTCCTGTTCGGCGGGTCTTCACCGGGGAGCGGCTCCGGTGCGCAGCCACTTTCCCTCCCCTCCCCTCCCTTCCCGCCGTAGGGCTTGCGGGGTTACGACTCGAGTATTAAAAAGATTTGGTTTGTTTTTTTTTTTGTTTTGTTTTGTTTCTTTAAACTCTGGCTATTCCCGTTGCAAAAGCCTGCCCCCCGGCCATCTCAGCGGCTCAGCTTTCCAGGCTGGAAAGCCCCAGAGCAATACTTACCGAGCCAATTCTCGCATTATGCAGCAGAGTTGGCTAGCCTGTCTTAAAAGGAGCCGAGTTTGTGGGGAGGTGAGTGGCGTTGGTTTACATCCTGGTACCCGAAAGCGTAAAATACCTGACAGTTTAACACGTAATGGTTCCTGGCCAAAATATCTTTTGCCCCTTTGAAGTTTCAAGTATCACGTAGTGAAACCCTTGCTCCCCTGTGAGGCACTTCAGGCGCGCGCTCTTCTGCGCACGTGTGACGCCTCGTGGCGGGTGCTCCTCCGTACCCAAACGTTTTTGGGTTCCCCCCTCAGCGCCCAGAAGCGCCAGGTTGGAAGGGCTGAGGTGCTTTCGTGCTGGCAGAGAAGCCCTGTAATTCAGCTAGGCTGCCTCTGCCTGCCTTTCGTAGCTGCAACCCTCGCTACCACGAAGGACTGTGAGAAGCGAGGGAAGTCCTTCCAGATACACCTTTTGCGAAAGGGGAAGTTTAAAAGATTTTTATTTAGCGACAAGCTGGGATTTTAGAAAATTTACTTTAAATTTTAATCTGAAAGTATTTTAACTGTGCTTTCTGCTGTATAGTACTGGTAATTAGTTGAAAAACTAGTGGGGCTTTGTGTGCATTTATATATATATATAAGTAAATACTGGTGTTTTGCTATATGTTGTATAATGAAAATTATTACAGTGAACTACTTGAGGTTTTTTTTATTTTACAGTGATATTTAAAGTTTTTTATGCATCTGAATATTAATGTGGTTGTAAAACCACTCTGATTTAACTACGCTCAGTTTTGCAGTACTGGTAGTAACTGCACATATGCCTAGGAAGGAGATGCATATCTATTTTATTTGACTGCAGTTGTTTAGTTGCTTTTGCTACTGTGCAAAACACTTCAGTGCCTCACCCTAGGTTACATCCATTCTGTTGCGTAATTCTGAAGGTGTGAACAGAGTATTTTGGGAGAGAGAGGAATAACACTGACTTCTTTTGGCCAGAGAAAGCATTAGGGAAGGGAAAGGTGATCATCTGTTTTCTGACTTTCTCCATGCTAATGGGGAGGACTCTGACTTCCAGATTTATTTTTAGAGTTTGTATTTAGTTAATAGAAGGGTGCTTGTGTTAAGTGTAAAAATTAGGGTTTGAACTGTGGAATGTTTTTTCCATGTAAAACCTTCACTTTATCGCAGAAGTTAAAAAATATTTCAAAGTAGAACCTCCTGTAGCTCTTTTTAAGTTTTCTAGTTTTCTTCACATATTTGAGCTGAATATTTGGGTAGGTTATATACTTGGATATTTGGAGTGGTAGCCAAATTGCTTTTCATGTCAGACTGGTGGGAAGTCTGGTAGAGTCCCCTCTTACCTTCCGTATTTGTGCTATTTGCAGGAGGACTATTAAATGCATTTATAGGGTCTTCTCATTCTTTGGAAACTGCTTGAAACTTAGCATGGCCTGGCTTCATGTGGAAATAAACCCAATGATCCTGATATCTCTGTCAGGCTTACCTGTATTAATCTAAAAGACATAGGTTTAGTCACCACGGTAATGTGAGTGATTACAGAATGGTCACTAAATGATACTGAAATACATCTTTAAATTTTTCAACTAAAATTTTGATGATTGATTTTTTTTTTTTTCTTAATGATTCTAACTTAAATTATGTTAACTGTTCATACAGCCAGAATGGGATGCTTTATTTCTGGCTAGCTGTTAATATTGCATCAGAAACCTTATGTCTTAACTGTTTTCATGCACTTACTATCTTCTAACCTTTATTCTGCCTAGCTGTTGTATTTAATTTCTACATAGATGCTATCTATATAGAAAGCATACACTTGTGTATGATTATGTTTGGAAAGTGTTTTGACATCCCTTTTAGTCATGCCTGCTTTTTCATAATTGCTTAAAAATACAAATATTTTGAGTTGAATTGTTCTGAAATGAGTCATCAAAGGGAATATGTTTCAAAAAACCTGCAGTTGAGCAAAGAAACAGTAGAAGTCCTTAAAAGTAAAGCACAGTATCCCTAATTGATGGACAAAGCTTTTTGCCTTCTGTTACTGTTGTTTTGTTCAGATAGGTTTTGACCCTTTTGAATTCTTGGTAATTCCATTTCTCTCTAAAGATAATTTTGTTGTCAGTGATGAAAAGTGGATGGAGAAATAACAGTCGTGGTTCTTCCAACAAGTCATAAAAGCAGTGTTTCTCATCACTGTGATGAGTGAAAGTATGCAGTTTTTGTTGAAATGGAGTCCTGACAGCTCCCAAGAGCTGTTACTGGAATCACATAATTCTGTTTTAGCACAAAGATTTAATTGTAAAATGTGGTTTTTGTGTGTGTGCTGTTTATGCCGCTCAGTACCTGCCTTTTCCTACAAGAGTGTCTCATATCTGTGTACTGTTGAGGTTAAATACACTGCGAACTTTGCATATCCTTGCTGTGCATTCAATCATTGTAATCAAATGCTGTTTTCGGGGATGATTGTACAGTAACTTACTTTTGAATTGTTCTGGGATTGTAACTCTAGATTCAATAGAGGATAACTGGATAGTAAAAACGTTTTCAAGGATTAGGAGTGAAAGTGTTTAGCCGTGGCAGTTTATGAAATAGCGTATTTTAAAATGTGTATGTATATTGGTTAAACATATCTCATAGTCTGCTCTAAGCTTGGATAGTTTTGGAGGGGATGTGAAGAGGGCAGAGGAGACTGACCAAGTTGTTTCAGCCTTGAGATGATTCAAGGTGTCAGACTTAAAACCAGTTGATCTTAAGACTGATAATTTGGAATTGCTGAAGAATTTGATTCCTGTGCTTTTTTTAACTTGAGCTGTTTTTAAATACTTGATTGGAAGCTGGGAATGTTACTGGCCTCCTTGTGTTAGAGGTTCTTGGTCTTTTTCCAGTAAGCCAGGCTTTGAAAGACTCTTACTGTTTAAAATAAAAAAAATTTTAAAAGTGTTGCCAACAAGCATTAGGTGGATCTTAACTTGTGAGTATTGTGTTATGCTGGATATTAGCTATTAGCACTACTAAAATGCTTCAGAATTTGTAGTTTTCTAGCAGAAGTCCCAAGGCTTCACTAGCCAGTCCCTATAGTCCTAGGGAAAACTCTTTGAATTTTACAGACCAGGTAGATAACTATATGCTCTATTGTCATCCTACCAGGGTGAGGAATTAGGAGGAACAGTTACTACATGCACTGTGTTTTTTGCCTAGCCTGATAACGATTTATCAGACTGCAGTTGTTTAGTCCTTGCAGTACAAGTTACATTAAGTAATATCAGCATTCCAAGGATATATCCAGATTTTTGCAATAGCTTCAGAAGATGCCTGTTTTTAACTTGTGGTAATTTTTTTTCTTGACAGTTGTAAACTCGAGGTAGCGTAGTGCTGTTTGCTTGCTTTTTGCTGCAGGGCTTGGTGCCAGGACCTGTCAATCTTGCCACCTCCTATTCCCTCAATTCATCCCTGTTCCTGTCCTATATACCCCATCCAGGTTGGGGCCTGACTGTGAGATGGTGCTGGTGACAGGAGGGAGGAAAGAGGAAAGAACGGGACTGCAGCAGCCTGACTTAAGAAACTGTAGGATCTCATCCTTAGGATATAGCTTTATGTTGCACTAATTCCTGAAAGCGGATATCCTGCACCCCTCCAGCTCCTCTTGCCCACTTCCTTCTCCTCTCCCCTGCATCATGTCTAGTCAGTTGTGTAGGGCACCGAGGAGCTGGTCGAGTCTGTTGAGTTGATAGAAACGTGGGGGGTTGTTTTCCTGTTGGAGTGTGTATGGCCAGAGCAATTGAGAACTCAGTAGATGGGAATGGTAGTCCTTGTGGCAGCCTGCCATTAGGTATGAGTAGATGTTATATGAAACAACCGGAGAATTCAGCCTGTGCTTATTTCTGGCTGCTAACCAAAGTTGATGCAATATAGAAGATTATTCTGTATTGGAAGAATGCTCTCTATACAGAGAATGCTCCTTAACTTGTAGCTAAGGAAAGGCAATATTGCAATACATAAGAGAAATGAAGTTGTTTTCTAGGCAGCAATTTTTTAATTGCATAAGCATTTTGGGCCATTAGGGTTCTCTTAAGTTGTTTGACTTCTGTTCCAAAAATAATTCTAAATTTAGTAATATCTATAATAATGATATCTAGTTTTGACTTAAAACATAAGTTACGTTTTAAGGAGAAAATCCATTTCAGCCAAGGAAGCAGCTTTTCTGTCTGAGAAATGGTGGGTGATGTGTGCGAGTACAAGTCACAATGGAGTCCTAGGTGAAAAAGCCGACAGACAGTGTGTGCTGTGTTACACTGTGAAAAGCATGGTGGATGTGTGCTTTTTATGTGCTGGTTTTACAGTGCATTGGATCATTGTGTTTTGTGTTGCAACAAAAACCTGAGATTATCAGCAGGATTTGAATCCGTCGAATACATCACTATTTTGATAATCTTACTGTTTTGTTTTTTCTCTTTTCTGTTTTGCTGAAAAGCATGGGAGGCACAATACCACCTGCTCCAGCCAATGCCTCCGCAGAGGAGACAAGTAAGGTGAGATATGAAGAATTTATCATTGAAAACTAACATTTGGACACTGCAAAAGGTACTGAGCAGGAGAAGGGGAAAAAAAAGCTGTCAATTTTCACTCAAATAGGGTAGGTGAATATGCTAGGGTGAGTGAGTGTGACAGTTCAGTCTGAAGCCTGCCCATTGCATGATGTAGATGACTTGTTACAGATGGCTTCCTAGTCTGTTTCAAGTGTTATCATGCTCCATTTCCCTAATCCTGAATGCCTGATGTTCTGTGCAATGCAAATGCCAAACAAAGTCTTGATTTCCCATTTTATGTTGTTGCTGTTTATACACCTCTTCTGTACTCGTCAGTGGATCAAATTATAATCTTTGCATGAGAAGAAGTATTAGTGAGCATGATAGGTAATGAATTGAACAGTTGAACTATCAACTTTTTGAGGCAGTGTTGTGGAAGAGTTTTTCATTGGGTTTTGTTCATTTGTTTTAAGGTAGATAATAAATTTGGTTGTAGATATTTGTAACAGGATTTCCCCAAGCTTGACATCCTTTGGAAAAAGTAAATTAATTTTTTTTTTTTTAATTTAACAAGACAGTGGATGCTGGAATTACTGGCTCGTTAGAACTGTATGGAGGGATTGTGTGTGTGTAGTGAGTATAGTCTGTGACACTGAGTATGAAGACAAGCAGCTTATGTCTGGTATAGCAGGATGCGCTAAGTTATGGGATTCAGAGGAGATTAGTAATGTAGTTACAGGCTGATAGGAAAACATTTGAGAAAACATTCTAAATATGTATAAGTGGCAAAGATATCTGACCTTGACAAATGGAAACAATATTTTGATCTTTCACACCAGCTTATTGTTCACTGCTAAAGGACCTTAGCTTAATAGTATTAGATTGAGAGAATTTTTCATCCAGAGAATGTGTGAGGGAAGGCAGGAAGATTGGAAGGGATGGTTAGTGGCAAAACTGGTTCTGAATTGGGTATTATCTGTATTATTTGGGTTTTATTATTGAATTAAGCAATATGAAGGGCAGACTTTACCAATAATAGAAGTTCATAAGTCAAAATTTGGGCTCTGAATTATTTGCATGCATGATGGACTTAATCCGAGAGGAGGAAAAAGGGGATTGAGTCTTAAAACAGTTTAGCTATAGGGCAATCTAATCCTTTGAAGATTTGGATTTTCTGATGCATTTTCATTTGTTTGAGTGGGAACAGAATATCACTCCGAAATAATACATGCTTACAATTACATTTCTCTTTCAGGGCAAAGCAGAGGAACAGCCAGAGGAGCCAGTTAAATCACCTGAACCAGAAAGTGAAGAGAGCGACTTAGGTGTGGAAAATACATGACTTTATCACATTTCACCAATTTGAACATGATTCTGGAAATCCTCTCTGTGTTTGTAGGTGGAGCTTAATCTTGCTTTTTGTTTTTCCCCCAGAAATTGACAATGAGGGAGTGATTGAACCAGACAATGATGACCCTCAAGAAATGGGAGATGAAAATGTGGAGGTAAGCACAATATTTTCAATGTCTGTGGTAGTAGGAAAGATAGGGGCAAGTTTGGAGTTTAGTCAAGGATGGCAGCTGAGGGGGGATGAGTACTATATTAGCTAGGTAGCCAGCCATTGCTTTGGCTCTTTTTCCCTTAAATAGGAAACTTACTGGCTTAAAACCAGTCTTGTCTTATTCAAGGTTAGAGTCCATCAAAAAGTTCAGTGGGGAAAATCAGGCCAGAAAACACACAAAAAAAATCAAAACACCCATGAAAACTAGATATGTAGAAATCTGCCATTATTCAACTTATCTTTTGAGCGTTTTCTAGCTAAAAATAATGGTGGCTAACATCTCCAAGCTGAAAGCAAAAAGTTTTGGTGGGTTTTTTTTAACTATGATTTCGATGCAAATTAAGAACAACGTTCTGGAATCAGAAAACTGGAGCCTCCCTTCTTTGGCGCTGTCTTAGCATGGTAATTCTGGCCTGGACTCTGCAGCTTTTGGGTTTTGTCTGTGTTTTTCATTTTCTTAGGTAAGTGAAGAGATGATGGATCAAGCCAATGAGAAGAAGATTGAAGCCATAAATGCTCTAAGTGAAGGTGATAAATTGTTTTTCAGTACTTATTCAAGGACATTAGGCTCTTCTTTTAAGAAAAGGAAGTAAATGACCATTTTGAATGCTTTCAAGGAAGAGAAAACTCACTTCCTATTGGATACACAAAACTATCTAGAACAGGAAAGCTTCTTTAAGTACTGTCTTCCCAATGCAGCTATAGTTTTGGGGCAGGGGTGGAAAGAGGTACTGCAGCATCTTAATTACAAATTGTAGGGAAGTACAATAAAAAACATATGATGATTAGAGTCTCTGGTGGTTTGTCTTCATGCAGTAAAAAGCTGTGTAATAAAGAGGTGACTTCAGATTTGATTGCATACAAAGTTAAATGTACAAATGTCACTGGGAAAAGTTTCTCCTCCCCTCCAGCATTAATTTTGGAGTTTGTACTTCAGTAGTATAGCAAGAGGGAGAAATTCATTTTTCTTTTGTTGATAATCTTCCATTTATGAAAGTGCCTGGGGACATAACACCCTGTAAGGCAGGTTTGGCAATTTGGATGTAATTTCATTGGGTAATGATCAAAACTTTACTGGTACTCATACTTAGGTGAACTTCAGAAAGCTGTCGACTTGTTCACAGATGCTATCAAGCTGAATCCTTGTTTGGCCATCTTGTATGCCAAGAGGGCAAGGTGAGTCATTATAAACCAGTGATTTATGTTTCTGCCTCTTCAGTTATTTTTCTTAAGGAACCTAAATATAATGGCAACTTGAGGATCTGTGTAAACTTAAACCGCATGAGGGAGAGAAAAAAGTACACTTCATGCATTTTCTCTCATAGCTGAAGCAGCCACCTAAACAATCTTGATAATATATTGAGTAAGTAACAAAATGATGTTCCAAAATGCATTGTGCTAATAAGCCTTTTGGGCTGTTGAGTTAGAATAATGCTGGGTAACAAACACTTGTAAAATCTGAAGTTTCTTCTAGAATTAAGATGATGATTGAAGTAATGTCCTGTTTAGATACAAAGTTAATGGTGGATCGTGTGAATTCTCTGCCTGTTGTACCTGCTAAATGAATTCTTTCACTGTGAAGTAGACTTGTTTCTGTTCAACAATCCTACATTTGAACAGGTTGTACCTATTTTTCAACCCATTCAATACCCACCTTGCTGCTAGTTACATCTACCAGACTGCAGATAATGCAGTGGGAACACTGTCAGATGTGATGTGTGGTAGCCCTAACTTCATAATGCACAAGCGTATTTATCTTCCTTATTTTTGAGGAAGGCTGGGCAAGTATGGGTTGCAGAATCGCAAGTTCCCCAGGATTTTTTTTTTTCTCCTTATACACAAAACCCCCACTAACCGTGGATGATTTGATGGTTTAGTGGGTCTTTTCCCTAGCAAGGTATAATTCAGAGAAATAATCAACTTTTGATGACTTTCGTGTGATTAATTAGTATCCTTTAACTGTTCCATTCCAGTACATCTTAACTGGTACATGCCTTGCTCTTTTCCTTTCCGTATCAAAGTTTTTGCATGTAACACCACTTGTGTATCTTAATACACTGTTGCCGTCATAGTAAGAGTGCCATGTCTTCTCAGGACTGGGATTAGCAATGAAAAATAAGAGTGTTTATAGAAGTTACCTCAATTTGGTCTATTGTAGAAATAACTAAACGATGTATTAGGATATTGTAAAACCTACAGTGTTAACAACAGTGCTGATCAAGTGTTTTGAGTAATCCACCTGCCTCTGGTGGTCTTGGGTTTTGGTTCGGGGTGGGGTGTTGTGTTTGGGAGACAAGGATTTTTGTGCAGCCAGCAGCACTGGAATGTCTCGTTGGTGAGGTGTAGCTTTGGAACAGTTTCCTAACACGTTGTTCACCTGTTTGTTTCTAGAAGAGAATGGTGTGACTTTATGCTTGCTTTGTAACAAGCCTTAATGATGAAGTTACTTAGAGGTGCTCTAATTGCTGATGATTTTTCTTCAAGTAGATGTAAAAGGGCAGAAGTTCTGACTTGGTGTATCTTGAATATTAAATACTTTTGTGAATTCAGGAATTTTATTTTTTTTTTAGTGTTTCCTTCAGAGATTTTAATTTGAAATGTTTGAATCTCCTAAACATACTGCTCTAGTAGTTAATCTGATATGCTTGTGTATTGTAAAATTTGCAGTTATTTCACTTAACTGACAGGACATTTGGGCTACTTTCTGGGTTTGTGTTTTGTTTTGCCTCTTCTGATTTTGATGACTCATCTCCTGTGTCCTTCTGTAGTTCCTGATGATTCTAGCCGTTGATCCTTGTAGCCTGTATGATAACTCGTGCTTTCTTTGTCTTACTGTTTTAAAGATTATGTAATATGGCATGCATAATATTGTTCTGTTTGAATTGCTAGTTGCCGTTGGCTATAGACTCCATACCCCATGGAACTGAACTTCCCTTTGCATTTATATATCCTTTCCTTGCGCACTAAAGTTCTTCTTACTGGCAAGACTTGAGTCTGAACAGTGAATGACGCTTTTGCTTCTTGCTAATGATTCGCCTACAATGGCGAGGGAGGGGAGAAACTAAATTTTAGTGGCTTCATTATCACTAGAAATCTTTTTGAACTCGGCTCTTCAAATGTATTATCTCACTAGCTTGCCTGTTAGTCATCCAAAATTGTTTCCAGCTTAAGTTAGTAACTTGGTATTTCAATATGTACAATAAATGTTCTTGTTCCCACAGTGTTTTTGTGAAACTCCAGAAGCCAAATGCTGCCATTAGAGATTGTGACAGAGCCATCAAGATAAATCCTGACTCGGCACAGACCTACAAATGGAGAGGGAAAGCGCATAGGTAATGAACTGCATGTGTAGTTGATGTTATCTTTACTTACTTGGGGGGGGAGCAGTTTTGTTTATGCATTCTCTCCTCCTATAAATTTCTGAACTGTCTTGTACCTGAGAGCAGTAGCCATGAGCCAAGAAACCATTATGCTGAATGTATGGCTTACAGGAAAGAAAGGATAATGCTGATTTATTGATGGCAATTTGAGTAGTCCTTCTGGCACTGTCTCTTTATCTTTTTTCTTTTTCTTTTTAAACATATTTTCTAATGACTTAACTGCTGTTCCGAATAGCATTTTCTAATCATTTGCTAAATATTGTGAGTTCCAGAACTCTGGGTTTTATTTGTTTGGAGGTCTTTTGTTTTTACAGTTTTTATTTACTAACCTGTAATTCTTAAACATTTCTCTGCTGCTCTTATTCCATTAGATCATAGAGCTCTTTTACATAGTAAATTAAATGCTTAGCTCTTAAGGAAATAATTTGTTGCAATTCAAGAGTGTTACTAAGCAAACAGTGTAATTATTTACAATGGCATTAGGCCACTGTGCATTCCCCTCCAGCTATAGTTAATTTAGTTTTTTAAATGACAATATATCAGCCAAAAAAAAAAGGGTGACGCTTGTTACGGTCTGTATAAAAGTGGAAGGAGTAAATTCTAATAGATTTGGGGGCGGGGGGGGAAGGCATTTTAAACATTCAGAGAGTATTCAGAGAGTAGTTTGTTAATGTCTACAGTTTTAGTGCACAGTCTGGAGCCTAAGAGTGAGAAGAGTGGAGCAACGTTTGGATTAACACCTCTGTCTGTAAGCAGAAGTGCTTTGACCTTTTAGGAGTACCACCATTTGCTTAAAGTTTTGGTTATCAAGAGTTTGTATAAATGAATCCTTAAGAAGTGTGCACAGTAGCTTGTATGATCTCTTCAACTACGATGTGGTGCATCCAGTTAGCTAGGATGTTTGAGTGCTGAGTAAAGAAGGTCCAGACCACTACTACCTCAAGCTAGAGGTACTAGACTTGTACAGAACAGTGAACGTGTAGTTTTACACTGAAGATGTGCCTAGTTATGCAGAGCATTTTTGGTGTGCTTCACGTGTTTAGGTAGGGTACCTTCTCCTTGTTAGACCCTTTTTGTTTATAGCAAACAATGACACTAGCTGATCGAGGGGGTTTTTCCTCAGTTTTACTTCAAGGAAAAATTAAGGGTATAAAGCAAGCAAGAATCCTCTAATGGTATCGTAGTGTGCAGGTGACAGAAAACACCATGATTATTAAATGTTAAACTTACGTAAATCCATACAGCTACATGTAAAAATACTGAATGTTGCATGGTTGTAAGTATTTTGAAGAACTATAAGAGTTTAATTTGCTTTTTCCTTCTGAATGTTTGTGTCTTCTGAATTCCAGACTTCTGGGTCACTGGGAGGAGGCTGCTCATGATCTTGCATTAGCTTGTAAACTGGATTATGATGAAGATGCTAGCGCCATGCTGAAGGAGGTGCAACCAAGAGTAAGTGGGGAGGCATAACAGGTTACTCCTATATGTTTGAGTGACGTTTCATGTTGAGTTTATAAATACTTCTGACTTCAGTCACACCTGTTTATGGCTCTGTGTAGAGAAATTCAGTCTCTGGGGCTGGGCGTGTAACTGAACTATGAAATAATATGTTCCTTTTTAAAAATCTTAACAGAAGAATCTGAAATAGTTAAAGTTTGCCAGGCATTTTAGAATCTAGACTAAAACATTCAGAAGAGGAAGAGAACACTGATAATGGATTTTTTTCAAAATGTTTCTGAATTGATCAAAGCTTCATCTTTAACATGTTTTACAAAGGAAGCACTCTTTGCTGTGACTTGTACTTTCATTAGTCTACCCCATGAGGGCAGCATAATCTCTGTAAGACTGGTTTTCAGCATTTCTCAAGTGATTGACCCCTACATTCTTCTAAGGAAGAACTCCTATGTAAAAAACGTAAACCTGTTGATAGCAGGCTTTTTCATCTGTTTTGCGTATTCCTTTAAAGTGGTTGACAGACCACAGATGGCAGCTGTTGCAGTGTATTGGGTTTAAGTGGCAAGGTTTTGGGAAGGTGGAGACTGCAGGGCTGGCCTTTTGTAAGAAGAAATATGGGGCTGCCCCTGCATCAGACAGAGCCTGTTCCAACTGGCTCCAAAACAGACCCACTGCTGGCCAAAGCTGAGCCAGTCAGCAATGCCAGTGGTGCTTCTGTGATAACCTATTTAAGAAAGGGATAAAAACCACAGTGCAACAGCTGTGAGAGAGAGGGGAGTGAAGAAAAGAAAAGATGGGAGAGAAGCAACCCTACAGACACCAAGATCAGTGAAGAAGGAAGAGGAAGGAGGTGTGCCAGGCACAGGAGCAGAGATTTCTCTGCAGCCCGTGGAGAAGACCATGGTTAAGCAGGTTGTCCCCCTTGAGCCTGTGGAGGTCCATGGTAGAGCAGATACCCACCCTGCAGCCCACGGAGGATGCCGAGGCACATCCACTTACTTTAGCATGAAGGAAGCTGCAGCCCATGTAGAGTCCACACTGGAGCAGGCTCCTGGCAGAAAGTGCAGCCTGCAGAGAGGAGCCCATGCAGAAGCTGGTTTTGTGGCAGGAGCTGCAGCCCACAGGGGACCCATGCTGGGACAGTGTTTCTTAAGGACCATACCCTGTGGGGGGGACCCCACACTGGAACAGGAAAAAAGTGTGAGGAGGAAGGAGTGGCAGAGGTGCAGTGTTACGAACTGACCGCAGCCCCCAATCCCCTGTGCCATTCGGGGTGTGGGGAGGAGGTGGAAGAGTGGGGAACAAATGAATGGGAAGAAAGGGAATAGGGGGAAAGTGGTTTTAGTTTTGTTTTTCTCATCATCTTACTCTGTTTTTAATGGGCAATAAATTAAATTAATCTTCCCCATGTTGAGTCCGTTTTGCCCATGATGGTAGTGGATGAGTTATCTCCCAGTCTTTATCTCAAGCCAAAAATAAGATGGAGCTTCTCCATCTTATTTTTTTCTCCCTGTCCTGTTGAGGGAGAGCTGAGCTTAACCCACCACACGCATAAATATTCCAGTGTCTAATAACTTCAGCTTTCAGTTTTCCTACCATGTCTTTGTAGAAGAGACTGTCTCCAGCAAAACAACAGAAACCATCTTACAACCTAGTAGTCTTCTGTGTTGGAGACTATTGATCTGTGGGAAATGTAATGAGGTCTTCGGTCTCAACCTTTTTTTATAAGAGGTACACTTAACACTTGGCTGAGGCGGAACCTTTTATTTCCCAGTGAACCTGACCATGCACAGAAACAGCAGAGTATGTCCGTGATACATTGTTGTGTAGTTGTCAACTATATGGGAATTTGTGTATGTAGCTCAAAGAAAAATGTATGATCTTTTCATGGGTGATTTTTTTTTTTTAATCTTTAGTATATGTTCACCTAATTTATTCACTTCCAGCTTTCCTAGTACTTTTTAGTTCATAGCACTTTCAGCTGAAATTGAGTCATATTCTAAAAAGGCTTAATTCATTTTAAGAAATACTTAAACAATGAAAATCAAAAGTTTGGAAACTCTTTGTTTCATTAAAAAAACCCCAAACAAAACCAAACCCACAACAAAAATCTTACCTCTCTCTTAATGAACTACTAAAAGGCTGTAACATCGGGTTCTGATAACACATACTGCGTTCGGTACCAGTCAGTCCTGCTGCGTGCTTTCTTTGGCAGATATACTTCAAGAATGATGTAGTATGGAATTAGTATCTCCTAGCTAAAATAAGTTGTATTGAAACTTCACTACTTAGAAAGTAATTTCTTTTTTTAAAGGATAGCCTGAAAGAACAGAAGAGTATCCATTGTAGTAGTAGTTAGCGTATCTGTTCTTGAACCTTGATTTTGCTGTGCTTTTAGTTACAGGAGTGTTACAGAGTACACAGTTTGTGAAATCATGAACCATTTTTTGCAGCGCTATATAAGGATACACTCTGGTTTCAGGAAAGCAGTGCTAGAGTTAGTGTTCTATTGTTATAACGAGCTCTGAGTGACAAGCCTTGGGAGGTTCATTGCTAATGACTCTCCTCTGCTGGGGCTGTAGCTTTGATAGACCTGAGAAGAATCTAGTAATAGGAAGCAAACTTTCTCCCCATCAGCCCTTTCTTGGTTTGGTTCAGGAATTCTTTGGCCTGCTTATGTCAAGCTGTACATGCTGCAAAGGCATCTGGAACAGCTATAACATTATCTAAGTGTTTGTGTGCAGGGGGAATTATACTTCTGCTTGTTCAGACAGTGAAAATTCTCTTTTCCGGGGCAGTTGCTGGTTTTAGCCCTGGAGAAATTAATATTTCAGCATAAAAGCATGAAGGGATGTGGAATGATAAAGCATTTAAGTTCTAACTACAGTGCAAGGTCCAGAGTTATATAGCAAAAAAATATCCTAGAGTGCGTGTTCTGATGAATCCAGTTACGGCTGAGTAGACGTGAATAACTGATTGCCATAGAGAGGAAGTAGCAAATGACTCCTAAAACAAAGGTGCTTTTAGGATATGTGAAGTCAGATCTTATTTTTAAAGCACTGGTAAAAGCAGATGGTTATGCTTACAAGTATTTTGTGTTGAAATATGTTGTGTAATATGCTAGAAATGTATATGAAATCTTGGCATTCTATTGTAACAGGCTCAGAAAATTGCAGAACATCGCCGAAAATATGAGCGGAAGCGTGAAGAAAAGGAAATCAAGGAAAGAATGGAAAGAGTGAAGAAGGCACGGGAGGAGCATGAGAGAGCACAAAGGGTGAATACTTAGACTTTAATATTTCTTGTTAATTTGGAGAGTGTCATAGTTATTTTGGTTAAAATTAATTACAGAGAAGAATTACTTTCATTTCAAGTCTTACAGTTATATTTTAGAGAGTTGATTTCTGTCTTGGTTACTTCACCAATAATGAAATCTGGAGAAGAGGGTGTTGTACTGCATATGCTTTTATGGCTTATGACAAACAGGCTCTGGAATCTTTACTAATCCTGTATTTCAAGAAGCCAGTTATTGTATGAGTGTACCAGAATAGTTTTCACTTAAAGTACTTCTGTCTCCTGAAGTTGGAGCTTTTA
The DNA here is from genome assembly GCF_011004875.1 of Balearica regulorum gibbericeps. NCBI lineage: Eukaryota > Metazoa > Chordata > Aves > Gruiformes > Gruidae > Balearica > Balearica regulorum. The sequence continues at coordinate 56,218,342 of NC_046184.1, forward strand.
AATTCGGGATAATACTTTGTTTCTCTTCCTCACTTCCTGACACAGCTTGCTTGCTTTTTCTTCATGCTTTTCTGATATATTTTAATATGTTAGGGGTGGGGGTTAGCTCCTCAACTTGCATTTTCAGAACTAAAACAAATCGTATTCAGTAAAAACATATTGTATGTAATTCATCTGCAAAATCATACTAAAGTAAGAGTAGACATTGCTATTTCTTAGTGGCTTGTATATAAAGTGCTTTGTTTCAGGCAGGTAAGTTATCACAGTAAACAGTCTCAGCTATTTTTTTTTCCTTTTAAAAACCAATTAAGCAGTAGAAATCAGGCTGCAGTTCCATTGCTTTGTGTGGAATGATGTGCTTTCATCTGCAGGAGGAAGAAGCAAGACGACAGGCAGGAGGAGCTCAGTTTGGTGGTTTCCCAGGTGGTTTTCCAGGTATTTTATTTTTAAGCACCGTTACTTGAGGTAGAGGTGACTGTTATTTCCATGTGGCGTATTATAACCATGGTTTTTTATAGCATTTGTTCTCAAGAGAGAGAAAAATATTTCATGAAGTTTAGAACTTGTCTACAAATAACTGTTTGGGCACTAGTGGGAAGAGGGATGGGATTCTTTCTCTTAAAGAGGATTGATGCTGGGTAGCAAGTAGAGGGAAGACAAATCAATAATGATGGATAACAGAATGAAAGGATTTAGGTCTGAGAAAACAAAGGTGCAGTATTTGCTTAATAATATGTGCTTAAAAACTAGTATAAACATTTTTCTAAATTACCCAGGGTACCTTGGACTTTTTCTGCTTAAGAACAATAGTTTTAAAGTTGAAAATTTGGATTGAATATTAGGGAAATCTGGGGGGGTTGCAAGCCATTGTTGAACAAAATAGCTTCTTAAAGGAGATAGTGCAATTTACCTTATAGAAAAGCTCACCTTGAACATTGAACTTTCCATGTTATTTTGGGGTACAGTAAATTGGAGAGAAACAAGAGTAGGTACTAAAGCTCTTGAAGATTGAGATGTAGTTGAGGTGAGCTGTGTGCATGCTCCAACCATATCAGCTTGTTGGGGTAACCCCATAGAGACTATATTCACCCTGCTCAGCACAGGATTCAAAAACTGCACCTCAAGCATTTTGCTTCAGGGATTTTTTCTTTTTTTTTTTTTCTTTGGTGGTACAATTTTTTCAAACCTAAAGTTCCCACCAAACATTGAATGTGCCTGGGACAGAGTACTGCTGATCTGCTTTTACCCTGAATTGTTCACCCCAGGCATTCAAACTCCTTGTGTTCCTGGGTGTCGTGGTTTAACCCGTCCAGCAGCTGAAACAACCACACAGCCGTTCACTCACTCCCCCCGCTCCCAGTGAGATGGGGTAGAGAATTGGGGCTGGGGGGGGGGGGGGGTGGAAGTAAAACTCATGGGTTGAGATAAAGCCAGTTTAACAGGATGGAAAAGAAAGATAATAATGATAATATACAAACCAAGTGATGCACAGCACAGTTGCTTACAAGCTGATGCTCAGCTAATTCCTGAGCTGCCCCACCTCCCGGCCAACTCCCCCAGTTATATATGGAGTATGACATCATATGGTATGGAATATCCATTTGGCCAGTTTAGGTCAGCTGTCCTGGCTGTTTCCCCTCCCAGCTTCTTGGGTGCCCCCCACCTCCTCATTGGCAGGGCAGTATGAGAAGCTGAAAAGTCCTTGACTGCTTGGCAACTGCTAAAAACATCAGTGTGTTATCAACATTATTCTCCTCCTAAATCCCAAACACAGCACTGTACCAACTGCTAGGAAGAAAATTTAACTCTGTCCCTGCTGAAACCAGGACACTGGGCTCGAAACCTACCTGATTTAAGTTAACCAGAAAAATAACTACATCTGTGTACAAGTGCTAGAACTCATTACAAGCCTCCTATTCAATTGCATTAAAAACATGGATGAAATAAGGTGTAGGTCTTCACAGAAAAATAAGGTGAAAACCCTGCTTTCCATTTGGTGGACCAGCCGTAGCTTTATGGAAGATACGGCTTTAGAGGTGTGGCAAAGGTAGCATGTCTGGTCTCTCTGTGAGCCTCCTGTTTAGATGAACTAAATGTTTTTCATCATGCATTCTTCTTGTCTTGGGTTTTCAGGTGGATTTCCTTGGGCTATGCCTGGAGGTGCGCCAGGTCTCAATGAGATTCTCAGTGATCCAGAAGTCCTTGTGGCTGTGCAGGTGAGTATTTATTAAAATGAAAGCTAAATGTTCTGAACAAGGGAAGAACAGCGCCTATGAGCTAAGGGAAGGAAGAAATATGTGACCTTCTGGATAGCAACGGGGTGCTTGCTTATTTCTGTGGTGAAACTCTCCCCTTGTGTATGCAGCACCAGACTGTCTGGAATCAATGTTAGGTATTTTTCAAAGGATGGGAGCTTAATTAAAGAACCCCCCTGCCCCATACTTGCCTGTGATAGGCAAAGCTATGTGCTATATAGAGTTCTTCATCTCTGTTTGAGTCTCTTGAATGTTTTTTTTCCCACACGGTAATTCACTTGCTCCTTTTTTTGAATGCACACACGTTGTGGTGACATAATAATGCACAAACAGAAAGTGATTGTTAGTATTGTTGCAACACAATATATTACAATAATATTGATATGAGAATTACCTTTATCTTAGGGGATTTAAGTGTTTTGTTTTTGCCAGAGGCAAAGTAGTATCAGAATAGTTCTGCATCTGGCATTTTTCTAAATTCACGTTCAGAAAGCTTACTTCCCCAGTGGGCTTGATTAACTGCTCAGTTAATTAATTGCTCAATGTCATGACTACTTTTACACAAGAGAATTATTCCAGCAGATTAAGTAGAACATACCTGACAACATCAGTTTTAGGGGTAGGTGGGCTGGGAAAAATCTGAGCTATATAGTTACGTTTGCATACTAATATGATCAAGTTTAAAAGCATCTGGTTACTTTTTCTGTATTGTTGTGGTTAAACTAGAGCTGTGTGTTATTCTCAGCTCGTTGAACAGCTGTGATACCCATCTAATTAAAAGCATCAGAAGGGACCCTTATTTGGTATGCCCTGAAATCACACACACCAAAAAAAAAAAAGGCATTACTTTCCATGCAAAAATTCACAGGTTCACTTAATGGTTGCTGGTGTTTGGAAACACACCTTTGCTTAGGCTGCCATAGCCAGCAATGTTGACTTGCATGCAAACCATCCAAAAAAGCCGATGAGTTATAGTTGTATTCATTACCTGGCTAATTTATGCTGTAATTCAGGAGTTGGAAATTAGAGTTGCTGAAAACAGAGCTTTGAGGTGCAGCTAAATATTAAGCACTTGACACATGCCTTTAAGATGACTCCATTGCATGCTGATTGTATATACCCCAACATATTGTGGGACTCTGTTGCAAGAATATGTGTTGACAGTGTTTTTTGATAATGCAGGCAGGCTGTTACATGTAGAACCTGTCAGCAAAGCCCTGAGTCTCTTGCTGACCTCTTTGTACAAACTTTATATCTAGATATGATTTATTCAGTATTTCACCTATGTGTGCACTGCCACCTTTTTCTAAAATGTCTAAGTGACTATGTTCTGGTCCTCTCTGAATTGGCAGTGTTAGCTCTAGTCTTAAAAGACAGTAGTTTCTACTGCTTGGCTTCCTCTCAGTGCAGCGATGGAATGTGTTGATAGATAATGGTAGCTGGCAACTATTACATAGGTACAGAAAAGTCTGAAGATACTGCATCACACAAGTCTCTCAAATTGTTGATCTTAAGATACTATTTCAACTGACAGTATGTAGAGATTTTTCATAGTGAGGAGTTACTGCTGAAACGGGAATATTCTGAGAATAAAGACCTCAGTCTCTTTAGACTTAGTGACTTCTGTGTGATCATTTTTGAGACTATTCTCCACGAGCCAACATTGAAATATCCCTGAGTGTTAACATCTAGGTAAACCTTACAACAGCGTATGCCTGAACATGAGCTAGATTAAGCCAGTTACGCCGTCAACTTGAGCTTTGCATCTGTAGAAGTAACCAAAGAACCAGATATGGCCACCTATGGACGTGTTTATAGAAGTTGTTGCTTATCATTGGCATAAAGATAAGAATCTCTGCAAACTAGTATAAACTATATAGATATTTCCTTGTTTGTCGTTTGGTTTTTTGGGGTTTTTCGTTATTGTGGCTCATATTAGTCTTTACGTGCAAAAGACTCAAAGTGGCAAAACCGTTGCATTTCTTTTCATAGCTTTTTAATGGTAGTAGTTGTGACTTTTTGCAATGACTTCTAATGCATGTTATTTTAGCTCGTTTGCCCGTAAGCTTTTTAGTCTCCAGAAGAATTGGCTGAAATTTTTGTGTGTGTGTTTCTCTTACTTTACTATTTTGGCTGTCTAGAGGGTTCTGTAGTACTTCCTATCTTGCATGTGCAGCTGCTTTCTCTGGCCACAACATGACATTTGTGTTTTGGAGAGCTGTCATGGGTCGTGTACAAGTTCTTTTCAAAAGGAGTGAAGTATAAGATGCACCTATGGATTCCTTATATAACATGTAGTAGTATGTTAGACCTAGACTTCCACCAACATGTGTAAGTTGGAAAAAAGCGTAGTGATAACTTTTTTTCGTAGAAGTATTTTGCATCCTTCTGCAACTAAAGACTAGAGCGTTAGAAAACTGAATGTTTCACTAATGCTATTTATACAATGGTTCCCATTCCACCTTACATACTAAATATTTCCCTATGGAAACGTTGATAACCTCAGTCTTAACCTTTTTTCTGATAATATTGCTCATCAGTGTGAAACCTTGGATGTGTTAAGCATTTTTATAAACACAATCTAAGGTTGAGGGCTTCCAGGGAGTTGCACAAGTACGGAATAACTTGCTGCGAATTTATAGGATCATAAAACACAGAGCATAAAATTGGATATTTAACGTTTTTAGGTGTGCTTTGACACAGACTGGTGACTAAGCTTACTCAGCTTTTTAATTGCAGATTCATATACAGGTGGCAACACAGATTGAACAACGTGACACAATGTTTATTGTCATATGCCTTATTTTGAAATCTGAAATTCAAGAAGTTTGAGGTTGTGGAAGTAGTCTTTTTTTTCTTTGCATAACCGTCCTATAAAGTGGAGAAAATACACCTAGTGACTGCTTTCTGAACTACAGCATCCTATTTTTCATAGACTTTGCAGGTTCCCTTTTGTGAGGGAGACAAAACACTTGTAAATCCTTCTAACAAAAGACTTGACTCTTGGTTCCCAACAACATTTTGGATCAGACTTGTTAAACAGCTTTTGTCTGTGTCTGATACTGGAATAGATATAGGATGGTGGTGGTGTAGCGCAGACAGCTCTGAGGCCACCACTTGGCTTTTGATGGTTTCCAAAGAATACATCTGTGGTAGCAATGGGCTAGAAGTCTAGGGAAGACTGTATCTTTTAGTGAAACTGCCTAAAAGATGTGCTAGAAAGATGAAATTACAGCTAATGCAGATGATTTGTATTGGGCATAATAAACTGCTTGTACGCTAGATGAATTAAAGAAAACATGAATCTTTGCAGAAATTGCTTATAATGGAAACATTTTTCCAGGCTGAGATGTAAAACCAGTCTGTACAGATTTATTAAAGGGCACTGTTCAAAACATACACATGTAAAATGAGTAAAAATTAGTACACCTTTGGCCTCTATTGAACTAGAATTGAAGTACAGAAAAAAGTATCAATGCTTCTCATACTAAGTAGAGAAGATGTTGTTATTTTTTTGACCACTGACTTTAATGTAATGTGAATGTATTTATAAACTGGAATGCAGTAGTGTGATATGAGATAACAAGGTTCTCTTCCAATTGTGATTTCTCAGAGAAGGTGGGGACTAACTTGAGAATTAGATGCATTTTTAAAAGCCAAACATTGCCACATCACCACTTGCAGTCCAGCAGATTAAAGTTTCTGCTGCTAGAAGGAAAAGGGCTGAAAGGGATGAGTAGCAGCTATTGCTCAGAAGAGAGTTATCATGCATACACATGTGGTACGCACATTGAGCACCTGCCTCCTTCAAAATGCATTTGAAGATGCCTGAATACAAATAATCCAGTAGGTGTGGCTGTGTTTGATGGTTCTTGTTTTGGGGAAAAAGAACTCTTCTCTTACTCCCTTCTCACACATTGTGCTATTACTGTAAGAAGCTCAGTAATGACTCTGTTTTTTCCTGATGCAGCATTAACAGCATGCACTGTATCACTGGATTCTCTTTAGAGACCTCTTGCCTAAAACTCTAATCTAGTCTTGTCGTGTGAAAAGCTGAGCAAGACTTAGATTTGTGTTGGAACCACATAACCGCTAACTTTTGTAGACTTGTTTTATAAATACCCTGTTTTTTTGCTTTTTGTCTTGCAGGATCCAGAAGTTATGATTGCATTCCAAGATGTTGTCCAGAACCCAGCAAATATGTCCAAGTACCAGAACAATCCCAAGGTCATGAATCTCATCAGTAAATTGTCTGCCAAATTTGGCAGTAAACCATAAAATCCCTGGTTCTTAAAAATCATATCTGAATGGGAAGGATTGGATTTGGCTAACCAGTGTTGCAATAAAACAAACCGTTGTACCTCTGATCTTCTTAAGAAGAGAAATGGGGTGTTCTAAGGAGAACTGCTCTCTAGCCCAAGCATTGACTTTATTCAATGATTGATTTACACCACTTAAATTATAGTCAGATGACCTAGTTTCAACCATCTCTTCTTGTCCAAGAGTTGCAATCTTTTATTATAAGTATTACAGACAGTTTATTTTCAATGAATGCTCCTGTAAGAAATATAATATTCTAGGAGTGTAAGATAAAAAACTGCTGTTATATTGTTTTGGATTTTTTTTAATTACTCTCAGTGAGCAAAGAGGAAGGAACTTTAACAGTTGAAGTCTGTCTTAATCGCCTTAGGACAGAAAAGTTGGCCTACTCACATGTATAGCAAAGGTGGGACAAGTCTGAAGAATTAACTGGATAAAGGAATTGTCTGCAAATACATGTCCTTATGTTGGGGTTTTGTTTTCGGGGTTTATTTTTTTTAATGGGTGACTGACTTTATATAGCTATTAAAATTATCAGTATAACCATGCTAGCTAGTTACACACTGGAACTTCTGGCAGTACTGCAAATAATGTAGTATTTTGATCTTCACAACTGTGTAGCAAAGGTACAGTCCTATCCTTTGCACAACCTGGCATGAAGTACATAATTGCAGAGGCCACAGAGATTTTTGTTACTTGCTCAATTCTTGTCCAGCACCTTTACGTAACATTTTATTTATCAGTTTGGGTATGGGAGAGCAGCTTACTGTCTGTGCTTGTACTCTTGTCCTTTCCCAGTTGGCAAGTCCTCCGCTGGTTGCACTCGCCCTTCCTTGGGGCCATGCTTACCAGGCTTCATCTGTCTGGAGACTTTAGGGAAGGAGTCTTGTTCCCATCACTACCTCTGTCCCATTGAATCCAAGCCATCCACAACATGTAAATACAGAGTTATAAATCAGTGAAGGGGAGAATACCCAACAAAATTGCAGCTCTGGGTTCTGAGTCTGTCTGAGTCTTTAATGCTTATTGATTAAAATTTCTTGGCCAATGTCCTGCTGTCTGTTTAGAAGTGATGACTCTTCCTTCACCTCATATTGTAGTCTTCCATCTTTCCTTGTATTCTTTTCTTTTAAAAACAACCAAACAAAAAACAACCACACAAAAAAACCAAAAAGCTGGTACTGTTTCTTACTTTGATGTTTTGAGGCTTGTGATATGGAGGAAAAGGTGAAGTAATTGGAGCAGACAGAACATTCTTCTAATGCTTGTGGATTAACAGCATGGGTATCCTTGAAGCAGCGTCTGTGCTGACGATGTTCAGTTGATTTGTCTACCAATACAGTTGTTGCTTCTCTTTGTCTTGGCTAAAACATTATCTTTCTGTGGAAAAATGACCATAGTTACCTGTTCATCACTTGAGTCTCAACATTTGTGTTACTCTCTTGTAATTCTGTATCTTAAGCCATAACTGATATTACCATTTTTAAATAAATCTGGATTGGTGTAGGAGCTCAACAACAGTTGCAAAAAAAAAAAAAAAATCCCCAAATGCTTTTTCTCATACTAATGACCCTGCAAAATGAAATGTGAATCCTTTTGCTTAAGAAATATAGTTCTGAATACTTCTCTTAGCCTTTAAAAATAAAGTATGGTTTTGAAAATTAAAGCTTTTTGGGTTTGTATAACTTTCTGATAAAACCTATTTTGTTCAAAATAAATATGGAAGTGCTTCAATTAAACTGCATATATAACTTATGATTTAAATTGGAACTAAATGCTTAAGGGCTTGCCTTCATGACCAAATGAACTCAAGTTATGATTGAGTGTTGCTGTGTGTGCCTGGCTCTTCATCATGCTCTTGATCGCCCGTTGCCAAGAGGAGATACTTGAAGTAGGTCACCCGTCAGTATAGGCTGAAACTTGACTTCTTCGTTCGGGCTGGTGCAGATGTGCTGTGGTTGAATTAGAGTATCTTGAATATAGATTTATTCCCTACAGTTTCCTGTTACTCCATCTTAGCTGTTTGTGTCCATCTACCCATGACTAGTCAAATGTAGAAGTACCCCTAGCTAGTAGAAATGGTTGTATCCGTGTCCTGCTTGCTTGCTTACACATCAGTTGCCCTTAGAGCTGATTGACTCAAGAAAAACATTCTCCCTAATTTTGGTGGTAGTGTTCGCCATCTAGCTGAATTCTTGTGATCCTTTGGGAATGCACATCCCATTACTCTCTTGTTGTGTGGGGTTTTTTTGTTGTTAATGTTATCCAGTAAGTTAATTGAGGAGCTGTCTGGACGTCATCTCCGTTCCCAAAATTGATTGTGGACATCTAAGCAGCTAAACTGGTTTGAACAGAAGTGCAATTCCAGGAAGTTAACTGACGATTTCCAAATGTGGGATATAAGTAGCTGTACGAGGAAGGGATTCAGTGCTTGCTCCAGTATTTACTGGCAGCTCCTTCAGGTTATTTGCTTCCATTGCAGCACAGGGTAGTGGTGGTTCTTGTAAGTACAGTGGTAATAATGAACTTAGCTGACAATGACTCTAAAAACACTTGTGCTGCCAGCGTGTATGAATGGTTCAGCTAGCGGAGTGTGGTGTCTGAGGTGCTGACCTAGGTTGAGGTGTGTATCAGGTCAGATGCCACTTCCAGACTCTACTACTTTGCAGAGTAATGCAGAAAATGGAGGACTTGGTGCCTTTGCCAGAACATTTTCAAAAATTTCTCTCGCTTCAGTGTTGGGCTCTAAGTAAAAGCTCTTTGCCAAAGTGGCTTGGTTTGTCTTTGTTGGAAGGCATTGATCAGTTGCATGAAGGCAGGTGGGACAAGACTGGGCAGAGTAGTGATAGGCCAGAATCAGAATGGGTCAATAAAGAGCATTAAAAAGCCACGTAAAGGTAAAACCATGTGGTAGAAATAGCTTGTTGCAAGTGGCCAGCAGTAGTATCTGTAGTTTAAAATATCTGTCCTTAAATGCCACTTTGTTTTTCTTGTTACCTTCAGGACCTTTGCATAAAGCTTGTACAAGCCACACTCTTGCATGTATCACATCCTCTTCTGTGAGATGTAAGAGCAAACAATATTGTTACAAGCACTTGTAGCAATTGCTGTCTGAGCAGAATCCTTCACCCAAAGGGATGGGAGGTTGTGGTCCTAGCCAGTATGAGTTGGAGCTGGGTAAGCTTTGGCATCTACCTTCCTGTGGACTACAGCTCCTGACTGGAAGTGTTCGGAGCCCCTTTGAAATCCCAGAGGGCATCCAGGCTGAGGGATACTGCAGTGCTTTCAGGGTTGTAGGGCAAGTGGATTGTAGTGGTAGATGCTAGAGGGTTTTTTCCTTTCATGGGCTGCAGGGTAGTCTGATAGCGGCTGTACAGAAGTGGATTGGCATCCTTGAGCAGGAGGGTGATTCACAAGGAAAATGGGAGCAGTATTTTCTTCTGATGTCTAGAGAAAGGTGTCATGCGAACCTTAATCAGAGCTTTGCAGAGGTGGGCCTCAACCTTACTTCATACATAACAGAGTGAGGGTGCCATTGTAGAAAAGTAATTCTGGATTACCAAAGAGCTGGAATGGAGTAAAAATGGCAACTTCCAACTGGATGCAGAGACCACTACATTGAGTACTCCAGGACAAGTCATAGGAGGTCAGTAGTATGATACAAGCACATGAAAACACAGGGGAAGCAGGAACAGTCTTCGTGTCACAAATGAAGCAGGTCAGGTGGTGGCTGGCGGATCTGTGCTATGGAGCAACAAAAACATTCAGGTGACTTTGGGCTACAAATAGCTGGTCACCTTGTGAATCAGAGCTTAGGTAAGTCATATTCTCCTGGTGTGGTCCTCACAAACTTTTCAGGAACTTTATGTGAGACAAAGCAACCTTCACCCCCACTGACTGAAGGTCCTATTGAATGTAAATACCAAGGACTTTCCTGTAAATCTGAATCTTGATGACTAACTAAATCAAGACATTAAGTTGTAATCTTGCTAACAAAGTGTTATTACTGTACCTGTCTTTGATGTACAAATATGCTTTTGAAATGTATATTCTAGATGGGTGGCCTAGACAAGCTTGAGATCTTGACAATAAATAAATGTATTTGCAGAATGTGTTACGACTCTCTGTTAAGTGGGTAACAAACTTTGGCACCTTTGTTGTTGCACACGTTTACTAAAACCAGGATTTTTTTTAATGTACAAACATTTCAGTCGCTACAAGGAATACAAGTTGTTACTACGTGTAAAGAAATTAAATGTGAAAGACTACAGGATTGGGGGTAGGAGTTTATTTTGGAATTTATTCCTGAAGTACAGAAGCTGAAGCAGTCAGATGGTAAGCATAACTTGTGTAGAACAAAAGTATTTAGAAAGACAAGGTACTTATTTGTGAACTATAAAGTAAATAATAAGGGGATGAGGTCTAAATCTGTTAATAGTAAAGGGAATTCCATTATTGAAACCTCTAGTTTTCTACATCTAATGTTCTCACTTGGGGGGGGGGGGTGTAAGAGTTTCTAGAAATGAGTTAGTGTGCAGTTTGCATTTCAGAAAGCAAAGTATTGTAGCAAAAAAATCAGAGCAGTTACCTAACAACCAGTGCAGTGTTTAATAAAAGCACTTATTTTAAAATAGGCTGAAGGTAGAAGTTATTAGGAAATCTTCAGAATTAGATGGAAAAATATCAAGGTATTGTATTGAGAATGAAGCTGCCAACTGCACTGCCTCTCATTAGAGAATATTCATGCTGAAGCTCAGCCAGTAATGTCTAGTTCTCATCTGGAAAAGCACCAAGTGCCACTTGTGCGTTCTTATTTCAGGTTTTAAAAAATGGATCGAAAAAGATGGCTTATGGCTAATAGTTTATAAGGAAAAAATGAACATAACTGTTCCAAAAGAAGATTTGCTCGAGCTTTTTTGTGTGTTACTCCACAATAAGGAAAAGTGCTCAAGAAAAATAGATTTTCAGAAGCCATTTTGTACTGTGTGATATTTTTTCTTTAGTCTCTTGGGTGAAAACTTTTCAAAATAAATAAAAATCAAAACTGGGATGAATTACTAGCCTTTTTGGAAAAAAACAGAAGACCACAAAAATGTGCAACTAGAACAGATGTTAGACATCTATCAAGTGCCTGGGGAAAAAAACCTCCAAATACCAAGGCACCAAAATTTGTGTTTGACAATTACTTGGTCTATGTAAAGCTTAAGGAACGTTTGGTCTGAACTAGTAAGGCTGTTGAACAAGTAGCGTGATAGGAGATCAAATTTAATAACAGCAACTGCAAGTAATTTAAACTGCAAAGCATTTCAAGTTCTCTGATGTCCCTGGGCCTACATAAAGTGTGAAGGGAAAACTCCATGGCATTCCAGAGGCTCAGTCAAAATCTGTTCAGGTACCTAACAAGCAAAGCGTATCCACACATGTGCTTAAGAAATGGGCTTTTTAATACATTTGTGATTACAATGCTTGCTTATGGAATAGGCAGATCTTTCCATGGTCTTATACTTAAGCCCAATCTTGCCAAGTTTGTGTAATCAAACATTGCACAATTTAATTAATTCAAATTGTCAGCACATGCAGTTACATTTGTTAATCTCTAGTTGCTTTAATCCATTATGTGCTGGGAGTATGATCCAGTTTGTCAACCTCTTCTGAAAAATAAGTTCTGCGACAGAATCGGAAAGTCCTTTTGAAAGTAGTAATTAAATCTGTCTTAACATGTTTTCAGTCTCTAATGATTTGAATTTCTAAGCAAAAAAAGGAGATGGGCATTTCTAATTTTTTTTTTTTTATTATTATTTAACGTTAGAACAAGGAGAGTACTAAGGTAAAATTGGTTTAAGTTCAGAGTTCATCCTTTATTTGCTAAGGTACAACACAGTGCAGAGGCAGTAAGTTTGGCCTCTGGAGCCTCTAGCAGTGTCCTCATTCTTTGTCATGAATTAGAAACAAAGCTGTGGGGCAGCCAAAGACAACCTCCTTGTACAGGAATCTACAGAATTAAAATTAAGCAAACAAGAAAGTACTAACATGCAGTGCATGTACAGAGAATGTTGTTCCTATTTGTAGTTGGCTAGCTTGGTTCACTTCTAGGCTTTCTAGTATTTGAGGAATTTGAGGAAAAGGAGGGAACTGGGGCCTTATGTCCTTCAGTGAGCTCCGCTTGCATGTCTTAGGTGTTTGCCTGGAGACCAGTTGAATTTGCAGCGTTTCTTTGAAAACATAATGTCATGTCTTCATGAAACTTTTTATAGGTAGGTTCCATTTTTTCCCCTACGGAACACACTGGCATGTCTTGTTTAACTTAATCTGTAGCGTTTCCATTGTTTTTCTTGAACAGCTTCACTAGGTCTGTATGTTCCAACAAGAAAGTAAGTTGGTTTTGGAATATTGCAATTGTTGTGTTACCTGTTCATATTCTTTTTTGCAATATATACAGGACATAGTGTATTAACAAAGTTGCTAAATAGAATAGTAATAGTATGGAATGATTTGGGTGCACATTTATGATGAAAATCCAATCTGCAGTACAAACGGACTTTTGGTGAAATCTTCCCTCTGTGCAAGAGGGACAGGATCACAAAGAACACCTGTAATGTAAGTGAGTTTGTGTCCTGCTCGAGGTATTCCTTCCAGAAATATGTGTACCTGATTGCGCAAAGTCACTTTGTATAATTGTTCCCTGGTTTTGTAAAACCTAAGCTGCTCCTGGCTGCTTTAGTGACAGGAGATAACCAGTGAAGAGTCTACGCCTTAATTCTAAATTAAGGTTTGAGTCTTTTGCATGTGTGGGAGGGTGTCACAGGTGAATTATTAAGAGAAGTCATCATTGTGGGCTTAACTAAAAGGGTTTTATTAATGATTAAATGATGATCAAAGGATAATTAACTGAATATTAAATGGTAATTGGTTATTAAGTAATAAATGGTAATTAAACAGTGATTTGACAATGATTTAAATTATGGTTTAAACAATAATTTAGATGGCGTCAAACACTCTACTACTTACTACACTTCTAATAATTAAGCTACAGCTGGATATATATAAAAATGCCACTAGGCCTAATGTAACATGTCACTTCTCTCATTACAGATATCAGGCCTAACCTTGAATGGTGTCCGTGCTCAAGAGGGAGACCATCACCGTGCAGCCCAATGCCGTACAGGAGGGCTCAACGGGCTCATGGAGCCTACAGATATTTATAGCGTAAAGTGATTGACTCGTAGTCAAACCCCCTTTTGGTGTATATGCAGTTCTGCAGCTGTAGCAGTTTTAGTTTTGTGTAGTCCCAGCTCAAGCTGATACTGTTAGCTCCTAATAAGACATGGCTTAAACTCCTTAGTTCCTGAGGAGATACAGCCTAGCACAACTCTCAGGGTTTGCACAGCAGGGCTGATTTCAGTCAGGCCTACTTGTCAGCGATGCCTGAACCAAAGCGCTGTTCACTCAGAGCGGGTGCATCCATCACAGGGGATCTTATTTAAAAAAAAAAAAAATCACTATTTGGACTACCAGTGGTATCAACCTTGCATGAAAGAATTGATAGTCGTGGCCTGTGAAGTAGCTGGTGTCAGCATCTAATGTTGGAGTACAGGGATGCTGGAGCACTGCATTGGGAGAATCTTTTTCTGGAACTCAAACGCTTCCCTCAGGCAGAGCAGCCTGCATTCTTTATAGGCTCCCACCCTCACAGAAGATCATGGGATTTTCCTCACAGAAGGGGAAATAGACAAGCGGCCTGTTACTACTGGACTACCTGATGAAGGAATGCCTTCCCAAAAGGAAATGGCGTATCTGGCTGTGTGGTAGTGAAAAGGTGCTGTTGTAGTTTCACAGGAAGGAACAATGGATTTCCTCAGTATTCCCAATACCTACCCTAATTTTGTATTTTCCTTAAAGCCACAGCAATTATTCTAAGCTGCCACGAGGTAAGGCCTACTTGGTGTAGAGAAAATAACGTGACATACAAAACCAGATATATAAAAAGGACTTCAGAGCTGTTCTTCCAATCTAACTGCTTTTTAGTGCCCAGGGTTCCCACTAACGCATTTCCCCCTCCGCCTTACTCTCTTACAGCTAGGTCCTAAAATCCCCGGCGCTACGCTTTCCTGAGCTGTCCCTCCACCTCTCCTTGTGGGTGTTCACAGGCGGCCTGCGTGAACACCCTGGTTCCACTCTCACGGAGGGCTCCAAGCCCCCACACGACGGTCGGAGCCGCGCTGAGGCCAACTGCCCCGCACACCGGCCCCCACCTGGCAGTTGAGGTGCGGCAGCGCGCATGCGCCGGGCCCGCCGGAGGGAGGGGGCCGCTGATGGCGGGGGGGCGGAGCGAGGCGCCACGTGACGGGAGGGCGGGCGCCATGGCGCGAGTGGGGCCGGCCGGCGGTGGTTTGGGTCTCGCCGGTACCGCGGTGCAGTCGGGGCGGCTGGCGGCGGAGCCCGCGAGAACCGCGGCGATGTCTGCCGTCGCCTCCTACGAGAGCCTGGTGCACGCCGTGTCGGGGGCTGTGGTGAGCCAGCGCGTCGGGGCTCGCGCCGTGTGAACGGTTGCGGGAGGCGCCGGGTGGGGGGGAGGGGGGCGTCTTCCTCGGCGGTACCCGTCGGCGGTGACGGGGCGGAGGGGTCTGGCCTGTGCCCAGGCGGGCGGAGCAGCTGTGCCAGCCTGGTGGAGGGGGCGCTGAGGAGGTCGGGGGCCGCCTTAAGCCTTTATTCGACCGAGGGCCGCCGGGGGGGGCCGCGCCTGAGGGGGCGGCTCCGATGGGGAGTCCCAGCGGGG
Organism: Balearica regulorum gibbericeps; assembly: GCF_011004875.1. Classification (NCBI taxonomy): domain Eukaryota; kingdom Metazoa; phylum Chordata; class Aves; order Gruiformes; family Gruidae; genus Balearica; species Balearica regulorum. The sequence continues at coordinate 56,233,693 of NC_046184.1, forward strand.
CCGGGGTAACCTGGCCGGGATGCTGAGGCGTGGCCGTGCCCCGAGCCCTTCTCGGTCACAAGAAGAGGCTGTGAGGTGAGGACTCCCTGGGACCGAGTCTCAGCTGCGTCCCCCATCCCATGCGAGCCCGCTTGCGAAGCCCGCGTTTTGCTTGTCGCTAGTTTTGGACGTGGGGTTTGGTAAATCTTGAGGCTGGTTCTCGTCCTGAGCAGCTGGAGCTTCCTCTGAGCACCACAGGAGCTGCAGGAGTGCTCCCGTGGAAATCGAGTGTGTAAAAGCATCTGAAGTTGGGCATCAAATCATTGATGTGAAAATTTAAGCCTACCAGAAGTAAGGGTAGAGGGACAGCACTTCAGCTGTGTAAAATAAGAATTTTACTGAACATCCCCATTCTGTGTTTGTCTTATACTTACAAGTTGTGAAGGGTGAGGTGTTAATCAAAATGTGAAACAAGTGCAGTGCAGCTGAAGGAGGTTTCTGTAGGTTATTGAATTACACTTTTCGTATGACACTTGTAAATTAAAAAATAGTGTTTAGTTTCTGTAGATTTCCTAGTATGCCCAGCTCTTGAATGAATGCTAGCTCTGTAAATAGCAAGTCAGTCTTGTAATTCCAACAGATTTAAGAATTTTAGCACAATGTAGGGCGTTGGACCAGATGTATTGATGGATTTCAAGCAAGTTGATGCAGCTTTACTCCTGGATTTTTCCAGACTGGCAAGAACACTTAAATCTGTATTTTAGCAACTGCTGATCTACTGTTCTGGCAAAACTTCCTGTTCTAATTTGAGTCCTTAAAATAACTCGCAATGTCATGTGGAGATGAAAGTCACTAAATGTTATTGAACAATAAAGGCTGATTCTAAAAGGAAGAAAAAGACTTTAAGGATTGTTTTGTCTTTATCATAAATAAATATGGGATTATTCTCTGCTCTTTTAAAGTGTTTTGAGTCTGCTTATTTAAGCATCGGAAGCAATGGGGATATTGTTTCCGCTTTCAAGAAAGATACTGCTCACTCTGCTTTTGCTGGCTTGTACAGAAGTTGGTAATACTGTCTAGCCCTGGTCTACAGATCACTATAATAAGGCTGTGCTCCTGGACAAAGTTTGTGGTATGAACTGAACTTATAAATCCAGCCATAAACTTAAAATGCGTAATAAAATGATATCTCAAGTTGCTTGATGGTGTTAATTAAGCTAATAGAAATTCCCTATTATATTTGAAGATGTTTATATCTCAGCGGTGATGTTTCTGTGAAGGAAGGCAGAACTCTTTGGAGCTACTGGACTTCTGTACCCTTGTGACTTCCACTTGCTGTCACTAATATTCATATACAATTTAAAGTTCTAGAGAAATAATTTTTTTCATAAAATGAGGTGGCTTTTTTTTTACTGCCTTATGCTGGAAACATTGATTTGTTGTTTTTTTTTTTTTATAAATTTGGGCAAGATCTTTGACGTGGGTACTAACTGTTCTGATATTGTCTCACCATTTGTTTAAATTATTATAAAGCATGCTGATCTGCAGATGTGATGCAAGAATTTAAAAAAGAAAAAAGCAACCTGCAGAACTGTGCTGAGGTAATGAGTCAGAAGAACATGTCGGATCACAACATGATAATTTTTTTTTCTGTTCTAATGTGGTGAAAGTTCATATATCTGCTAGGCTACCTAGTCAAACACAAGACAGATGAGTAGTTTTGTGAGCAGCAAAAAAAATCAGCACTTGATTTCCTGTGAATTTTAATTGAATTATATGAGTATTCTTTATCTCGGTATATAGCTATAAAGAATAACCTTCCTGTTCCAAAAGCTGTAGGAATGAGAATTTTATAGGAGTATTATGGCAGCAGTCAAGCTGCTTTGTTTGAGTTTGAATGCTGGCTGACAATTTTTTTTAAATTTTAATTTTTTTAATGTTATTTTTTTAGAAAACCAAATTTTAGGCTGTAGTCCTGCATGCCTGCTCTTGGCAGCAGAGTCATCTCAAATCATTTGTTCTGGCGACTTACTGACATCCCTTAGCTATTGCACAGTTGTCTATGTGGTGCTGCGGCTGATCAGAGAACTGATCTGAATGAAAAAGTAGCCCAGTGGAAAAAGTTATTCAGCCAGATTAGTCTCCTCATCTGCATCATTGTGTAGGTGCCCAAAAAGTCATGTCAACAGAACAGAGGGATGCAAATATAGTTGACCCAAGAGCTGGGATTGCTTAAGCCAGTTTGTACCTGTCCTAGTGATTGTTCAGCGATAGCATGACTTGACTTAGCAAACTGCTGGGATTGAGCACCGACGGGGAGGCGGTGGGAAGGCAGACAGTGAAGCCTCACCCTTTCAGCAGTACAAGGTCATACATTTCCGCGTATGTTCCTGCAATCAGTAATATGGGTTACTTTCCCTGCTGGTCTCCAGTGTGAATCTGCTTTTCTGAGTTTATTTCCCTCAATTTAGCAAAAGAAGAGAAGAGGGTACAAATTGTCATTTATTGGTAGTAATCTGTTAGATAAGCTGAGTTATCTCATGATATTCCATTAGGCTATAGTTTCATATATGTTTTAAGATAGTTTTAAGAAGCCTGTAAGGCTCCGTGCATGGGAGTGGTTCAAAGCTGTACTGGGGACGTTTAGGCTGGACATTGGAAAGCATTTTTTTTTACTGAGAGGGTGGTCAAACACTGGAACAGGCTTCCAATGCCCCTAGCCTGTCAGTGTTTAAGAGGCATTTGGACAATGCCCTTAATAACATATGTTAGCTTTTGGTCAGCCCTGAAGTGGTCAGGCAGTTGGACTAGATGGTCATTGTAGGTCCAACTGAAATATTCTATACTATTTTGTAACATGTATCCACCCCTCGGTCCTGTGTGCCGCTACCCCAACTGTTTCCCCATTTCTGTTTTCTGATTTTTAGTGCAAGTGTTTGTGCGGCTGTATGGTGGATTGCGTTGAGAGTAGGATTCAGGATAAATCTGACTTCGGGAGGATGAAAGCAGAATAAACTGAGCAGGAACTTGTAGTGGCTGTGCAGTCTTGTGGCTGTTTTGTGCATGGGTGAGTGTAACTGTTTTGAGGTTGCCTTCAGAGTTGCTGTAGTGCAGCTGTTATTAGGAGGTATGTTTTGGCTCTTTCTGGTACTTTTTTTGTGCTGGTACTGGCTTTCTAACTGAAATTTGATTTTCGTAAATTCTTAGTCAGATGGGTTCGTTAGTCCTACTTGCTGTCCAGCTGAGTACAGATAGGTACCGAGAATGAGCAGACACAGGACAAGTATGTGGGAGAGCAGAACCAGTCCTTTTGGCTAGGGCCCAAACTAAATGGGTTAAAATAACCAGGTAATTATGGCCATGTGTTTCCTTTCACCTGCTGCCTGATATTATGAAAACTGGAGAAACTTCAGTTTTGCTAAGACTTCAGCCAAGAGTTGTCTTAGTGAGGAAACACCACCTGAAAAATAATCCTCTGTTGCTGGTTGTAGAGATAGGTCCAAGCAGCCTGCTCAGGAGCTGGAGTGTTTCCAGAGGCAAAGCTCGCTTAAATGCATGGCATAACATAGCTCTAGAATCTGAAGTTCAAGTCAGACTGTGTAGTGTGCTTTAAACACAGCGCTTGTGTGACTTGCGGTATCCCACCATTTAAACAGTTTGCATGCCTACTAATGGAAGAGTGCCACAGCTTTAGCAGCCACTTAATGCATTTAATGCTACCATAGAGTTTTAACAGGTTTACACCAAGCCAGGGTCTTTTTGAGTTAGATATCTTTTTCCCAAAAGCTGTGTAATATTAATGCTAGAGTACTAAAGAAGCTGAATGGTGGTGGAGAGAGAGGGAACAGAAGCCCGTATGGAAGATACGATCACTTGCAAATACAGTATTTATCCCTGATGTAAAGGAGAGTGGCTACTGGCTTTTTCATTTAGAGGCTTTAATGGTTGGATCACACAGAAGTGAAGAGAGAATGTTGGATTCCCAGGAATTGAATCTGGGGACATCTAGATCATGATTTAATTCATCATATGTAATTCATGCCGCAGGGGGTGTCTCGGTAGGCAGATCTTTATTGCCTAAATTGGAATTTAGTACAATGCTAGATTAAGTCCTGAAAAACTTGTACTATCGGGTTTTTAATGAACAAAAGTTTTGGGGTTATTTTGTAAGTCAAAACAAGGTTATTGTAACACAATGGTTACTTGTGTAATATTCTTCCTTTTTTTTTAAAAACCAGAAATTGGGTACTGAGGCTAATGGGAAGCAGAGAAAGTGCAATATATTTGTCTCCTGATACCCACTTGATCAGCTCTCACTTTCTCTTTGGGCAAGAAGCTTTTAATGGTTTTAATTTTAAATTGATCTAACACAAGAGAAAAAACTGGTTTTGTAAGTGTGGGACCAAACACTTCAAAAAGGCATTGTTATGTATGAAGTTTATCCCCTTTTTAAATTATACAGTACACTGGTTTCTGGGTGAGAAGTGAAGGGTTACAAAGAGTCTGTCAGGCATCTGTACAAGCAACTGGTATGCTATATAGCCAGTTTATTTTGTTTTTCAGGGCAGTATGACTGCAATGACTGTGTTTTTTCCTTTGGATACAGCTAGGCTTAGACTTCAGGGTAAGTGCCAAACTCTAGTTTCTTTGTACAATGGTGTTTCTGTTAATCTTGGCTTGGGCACTTGTAAGGGTGGTCGTAGGGGGACCTTTCTTGCATGAACATCAATCTTACCTCTAACACTAGCACCATTTAATCACTAACACCATTTTGCCAGCTGAAGGTAATTCTCCTTTTTGAAAGTATTGGGCAACCTTTTAATTAGCTGAAAAGGCTGTGTGATGTGTGGCACGATATGGCTTTTAAATGGTTATCTAAGACCAAAAAGAAAAATAAAGATGTGAGATTACACAGGATTGTGTTTGTGCGTTGCTGCTTTTGGCTGCTGAGAACACTTCAAAATGCAGGGGCAGCATCATGAAAAACTAGTCTAGAGTTATTCCTGAGAATGGTTTAAAGGGAAAAGTCAGGGTTAGAACTGGGAGTACAAACATCCAGCATTTAAAAAAAATCCAGCCTGGGTATAAACTTTGTTCTACTGCTCTGTCTCCCAATCAAAAGTCACAAAATCACCAAGGATTTTAGCACTGTGACTGAAGCATTCTTAAGAACTAGAGGGAGGTAATCAGCCAGGTCGTCAGAAATATGTGGTTGAGAAATTATTGCTGTTGAGCAGCTTTCAGTGCAGGAAGAGTGTTTTGCTAAGACTTAGCTGTTTGCAGATTAACTCTAAGAGATTGCTCTGCTAGTGCTGCTAGTCTGGAGTCCAAGGTACAATTTTGAGAGCAGTTAGGCAGGCCCAATTCTCATCTCTTACTAAGGTGAAGCTAACTTCAGTTCATGTCACAACTATCAGGTTTAGAATTGGTAAGTGCAGATGCTCTGGTGTCCAACACAGCCTGCTAGTCTGGGGAGGAATGATAAAAGGATGTGTAGCCTTATCTAGCAAATGAAAATAAGGAGATGCTTTCTGGAATTGCTGCAGAAGTAGGGAACACCTGTCCTTTATGAGGAAGAAACATGCTCTTCTGGGATATGTTCAGAATAGGACAGATAAAGAGTTGAAAATGAGTGCTAGAGATCAGAATAATCTAAAAGTTTGATTCTTCTATTTTCTAGTTGATGAGAAGCGAAAGTCTAAGACAACGCCAGCAGTCCTATTGGAAATAATCAAAGAAGAAGGCCTGTGAGTAAATATTAATTTTTCTCTTGTCTTCGTGTAGTCAAGCTCTAAAACTTACTGAATTTTCTGTCAAAGTAGAATAGTTAGCCCATGTAGACAGATTTTTACTTTGATTTACGATGTCGTCATAGGTGTGATATGACTTACGTAATCTTATGCGTTCATCTTGAGCTAATTCAAATTAATTTTCTTGAGCTCCTTATGCAATCGAGCTGTTCAGTGGTGTAGCTGTGCCTCCATTAGGGAGATAGCCGTGCCTCCTCAGAAATGCAGGTTTGTACGTGAATGTACCTTCATGTACCTGATAAACCAGCTTCGTCTTCTTGGGCGTGCCCATTTCTCATAACCAAGACGAAACTCTTGGGCAGTTGAGCCACTTTCAATGGGAGAATTGAGACATGTTTAACAGTTGGAAGGTTTTTTTTCCTCCTAAGCATGTGGAAGTAAACAACAAGTGACTCTTTATGCTGATGAGACTGAAGGTCTGTCTAAAAGCAGTTAATTTTCAGCAATGCTGTGCTTTATTTGCCACAGTCTGAGCTGAGCTGGCTGGAAAAAAGAGTTGTATGCATGTCCTTATTACAAGTATTTTCCTAAGTGAATCCCTGGAACTCTTTGCAGACCAGACTTCCTGGACATTAAAGTTGACAGAAGTTGAGCTTGCCCAATAATGTTTTGCCACCTTTGAACTTGAGTTGTTGGTAGTTGTGTGCGCGAGGACTTCTCAGTCAGTCGGTGTTCTCTTTTGTTCACATTCCTGCATTATATTTGTTACATGAGGGTGTCAAGTAAATGTCAATTAAAAAAAGAAATAAAAAGTAAAAAAGAAAAACTAAGAGGTTAACTGAAATGGAGACAGTGCAGAAGTGGTCATCCTACTTGTCTTGTGAAACATAAAAATCAGTAATTCTGGCAAGAGGTAAGCATAGTTTCTTCCAAAGGTATTGGCAAGGCCTGGCTAAGCAATGACACTAGTTTTAGAGATGTGTCTGGAATAAAAATAAAAAACCAAACAAAAACCCATGACAAATCCTAAATTTGTGATGTGAGATCATAAGCATCTTGTTTGCATTAGTTTGTAGAGTCTTATCTCGTATTACACTTTTGTGAGACTGCTTTTCTGTAGATGTAACATAAAACAAATAGGTTTAGCTAATGGACTTTCTGTAGAAGTTTATCAAACAGCTTTGCTTTCTTCCCTGTGCTTTCATCCTTTTTTAGGTGATATGAAAGGTGCTCACTGAGTTCTTCTCAAGGTTGCAGTTTGGAACACAAATTTAGGTTTTATTTGTGTGCAGAAGGATTTGTATGTGAATTACCGATGCTAGCACTGACAACTAAGTCATTAAAATAAACTCAGGTGTTTTGTCATAGTTTCATGTTTTGCACTGTAAGATGTTTCCTTTAAGAATTTCTGATGATGATTTTCAATAAATCAAGCAAAACCAAACTAACACTCTCAGAGGATATGGTCCCCGGATGGTGTTTCTCCATCTTTTCTTTTTGGCAGCACAGAAGAGATAGGTGATGCAAAAATTTTTTAAATTCTACTCATGACTAACTGTATAATCAGTTAATCTGTAATTGTAACTGTATGGTTAGCTAAGCCTGTAACTTCAGAAACAGTCCTAATAACATGGTGTATTCCCAGCTACGTGGGCGGGAGAAGCACTTGTGGCATCTGAGATGAAAACCTAGCATTTACATCGTAAGAACAGTCAGGTGCTGCATTTACCAGCCTTGCATCTTTCATGGTCTCCTTGGGTATCCTTATATTCTGTATATTCCCAATATCTTAATGAATACCAAAGAGCCTCTGTAGTTAACTGCTGGTCATTGAGGAGATTTCTTACGCTCTTAACACGATACCAGTTCTCTGAAGTTCAGTGAAGGTGCATATCATTATCATTTTTGGATGTATTGTAGAGCATGCTGGGGATGTAGGGCAGTTGTTGAGGTGTCCCTGTTCTACAGGCTTATCAGGCCTGTCAGAGAAGGAAGCCTTGTTAGTCAGCTGTTACAAAATCATTCTTAAATCAAGATTGATTTAGATAATAAACAATGACAATTATTCTCAACACCTGAAAAATAAGATAGCTGTGAATCATAAGGAGGTATTAAGTTTTTCATCTGTGATTTAAGCTAGTTAAATTTAAATAGGTAATGCCTTTTTATCACTTACCTGACTGATTTGCTGTAGATTTTACTGCAAGGCATTTATTAGAAATTCTTCCCACCTGCATATCTCATGCCTCAGGTTGCACCCTTTGGAAAACTCTCCTTGGTGGAGTATGTTCATTTCAGTAACTAGTCTTCCATCTATAATTTTTTTGTGAGAATCCAGGCAGATTTTTTTTTTCTTCCTTACTATATTTTTTTTAATTCTTTCATATTGAAGGAGTAGTTGTCTTAATTTTTTCCCTCAGCTATGTTAAGCATTGCTTTGTTTCCTTGGAGATGTGAGCATCTTTAATGGGGTGCTATCTTTTGTATTGAACTGACAACTCTGTTTCTCAACAAAGATGGGAATTCTCCTGATGCCTCGGTATGTTTTAGTATATGGTTTGAACTGACTGTATCAGTCTGTATGTTAACATACGTACTTCAAACACATATTCATCCCCTAGATGTTTGTAGTTGTATTGGGTCTGGCTGAGATGGAGTTAATTCTCCCCACAGCAGCCCTCACAGTGCTGTGCTGTGTAGTGGTAGCCAGCAAGGTGTTGATAACACACCAGGGTTTTGGCTGCTACTGAGCAGTGCCAGCACACATCAAGGCTGTCTCTACAACATTTCTTTTTCCCCAGCAGCAGGCTGGGGGTGGGCAAGATCTTGGGAGGGGACACAGCCAGGACAGCTGACCCAAACTGACCCAAGTGGTATTCCATACCATATGACGTCTGCTCAGCAATAAGAAACTGAGAGATAGGCGGAGGAACAGGGTTGGGGTTTTTTGGTTTGTTTTTGTTGGTTTGGTTTTTTTTTTTTTTTTACAACATTTGTCTTCCGGAGTAAGGAGTATGCATACTGAAGCCCTGCTTCCCAGGAAGTGGCTGGACATCACCTGCTGATGGGAAGTAGAGAATAATCTTTTGCTTTTTGCTTTGTTTCCGTGTGCGGCCTTTTGCTTTAGCTACGTTAAACTGCCTTTATCTTGACCCATGAGTTTGGGGTTGTTTTTTCCATCTTGTTTTCTCCCCTCCCTGCCTTGCTGAGGAGGGGAGTGAGAGAGCTGCTTGGTGGATACTTGGCGTCCAGCCGAGGGTAAACCACCACAGTAGTTCATCACCAGCTGTTGGTAGAGAGCAAATATGGTAGTAATACTCACTTTTGGAGTGAGCGAGCCCCAGGCTTATCACTATAAATATATTGTACCTCTACAGCTCCTTTTCAATGGAATTATTCCTGGTTACTATAAAAAAAAATTAAACACTTATGTTTATAAATTATGGTGCAGTCAGGAGTTTAGTATGACTTGTTACCATTAATTATAAAGACATATCTAGTTAGTATTGTAGTATACAGTACTGTATCTCTGGGACCTTCCACCAACATGTAAAATCAACCAGGTCACATAAATACTTTGCTGATCCCTTATCATGACTTTTTCCTCTCCATTAGGTTGGCACCATATCGAGGATGGTTCCCTGTTATCTCCAGCCTTTGCTGTTCCAATTTTGTTTATTTTTATACATTTAATAGTCTTAAAGCTCTCTGGGTCAAAGGTCAGCATTCAACCACTGGAAAAGACTTGGTTCTTGGGGTTGTTGCAGGTAATGCTTAAATCTCAATTTCATCCAAATTGTATTTTTAGTATATTCTATCTAATGTTTTTCTTATGAAGTCCACTGGAGGTCACACTGAGTGCTTATGCCTCCTACTGTATGCAGACCTGCTTCGTTGTACAGGTCTGTTTGTTCTTCTGTGTCCTCCCCACCTCGTAAGTAAGTGCATGAGCTGTTCCTGTTGTGAATTCTGGCACGCAGCACGGCGCTGTTGCAGTCTAGTATTTATTTGTGCCTGATGTGTTGTTTACCATGGTATCTAAGCATCATCTTTTAGGTGGCGAACACAAGTGGCAGGGAGAGGTAATAGGTCTTTTTTTCAGAGGGAAAGTTATATGCCAATTCTGAAATATTTTTTTATTAGGCTAAGTAAGAGCTTGTAATGTAAGGCTTTGGGTGCTAGTTTTCAGACTTCTTTTTGGGTCATCATCTGAAAAGGACAGTAAATATATCCTTAGATATACGCAAGTACAGTGGGAACTTTATGTTCTTTTTCATCCCTTCCTCTCATATGGATGCTACGGTGGCTTCTTTGAAGGGATGATGACACTAGTGGCTTTTCTAGCAAATCCAATGTGAAAAATTACTACTGTGTGCCTGTGTTTGCCTGCACTATGCTCATGTAACTGCACTGAAACAAGCTGATTTTAAAAAACCTGCAAAAAAAGGCCTGTGATTGTTTGGGAGGGTGGAGGTGTTTGCTTACTTTTTGCTAGTTTCTTGTACTTTCAGTGTGTAGGCACAATGAATAGCTGAATGGTTGGAGGAAAGTAAGGAAAGAGATTCTTCAGTTGGCTTTATCACTGGGATAAACTTTCTTATAATTACGTTCTGGAACAAGGGGTACAGGAATTAGGGTAATAGCTTGTCAGTTAAATGACTTCTTCAGTGTCTGCAGTTTATATCCTTACAATAAAATAATATCTGGTGTAAACTGAAAAATTGAACTTGAGGTATTTATTAATTCTCCCTACTCATCTCTCATTCCTCCTACTGGTAGCAAATACAGATTGGAAAAATATATTTAAAAAATTACCTTTCTAGTGTGGGGAAAAAAAAAGTTTTATAACTTCTCTCTTAACTGAGTCTGGGTGAAAAATTACAAATATGTTGTGCTCTAACATGTTGCTCCATAATGTAATCACATTGACTCTCTTTAAGAGAGATTAATATGGATTGCCTTTTCTAGCTCTTGATTTTGCTCCAAACTTTTTTGGGAGCTGATTGTAGTCCTTATGAAGGATACTGAGATATAGTTATGCTTATATTCTGCTTTTCTGAACCCTCTTAAAGGAAAATAAAAGAACATACAGCCACAATGTAGGTAGTAAAGTTTCACCTCTTTCAGATTTACTGTTCTTAATAGTGATATACTCAGTCCATCTCCATATAACAGAATAATTCAGTCACTCAGACTCCTATCAAAGCAAGCAGTGTAGAAGGAATTGCTAATTTTTGGGATGCAGAAATATTAATAAGAAAATAAGCTTGTTTTTATGTAGTTACTTCAAAGTAACTGCCTTGGTCATTACTGAACAGGAAAGACCTGTACCAGGTGATTGCAGAAATAATGTCACTTAATCCTTCTCCCTGTTAGTTTAGAACCGTACTTTGCAATACCTCTTTGTTGCAGCCTTATGTATGTTTGTCCATTTCTCCTCCCCCATCCTACTCTCTGATACTCAACTTCCAAACTTCACTGTTGTGGTTTGTTATTGTGTGTAATCTCTTGCCACTTCTAAGCCTCGCTTAAAATATTTGCAGAAACCTGTGTTTTCCACCATAAGCGTACTTTGTGACTCTAGAAACTAGATATTCTCATTGTTTTGGCAGTGTAGGAGCTCTATTCTAGTAATCAAGCTGCATGCATTTATCTGTTTTGACCTCTCCTCATAAAATAATCCTTCTAACCTTATCACTCTGTGTTTCTTTCTGAAAGTAGGCAGATAGCAAGTCATTATGGAGTGAAGGGCATGAAAAAGTAGAGTATCTTGTGCTCCAGTGTGGTGTAGTATGCAGCAAAACAACAAGTTCACCTAAGATTTCTTCAACATGTTCATATTTGGTGTGTTTTGTTGGTGGTGTGGTGGAGGCTTTTTTGTTTTGTTGTTTTTTTGTTTTGTTTTGGGTTTTTTGTTTGTTTTAGGGAGGAGTAGCAAAAATGTCTTCCCAGTGTGTGCCATCTGCTGACAACTAATTCGTGGTGGAGCTGTGGGGGGAATACCTGGAGCAGCTTATTATAAATTACCAGTTTACTTTTGCTGTTATGCTGTGTTAATTTTTCCCTCTTTTCCTACCAGTGATTTCAGTAGTGTGTGAATTGGGGAAAAAGGGGATAAGCAAACATTGAAATCTTCTGTTTTTGGCTGATTTTCTTTGTGCTGTGTTTTGCACTAGGCGTAGTGAATGTCCTGTTGACCACTCCTCTTTGGGTAGTGAACACACGTCTGAAGCTGCAGGGAGCAAAATTTAGAAATGAAGACATTGTACCAACCAATTATAAAGGCATAATAGGTAAGCACCTGTTGTTTCCTTCAAGCAAAGTGAAATTCATTAAATGAAATTTATCAAGGACTCTGAAGTTGAAAGACTTTTATTCACATAATGAATTTCACCTGGGAATCTCTATGCTTCACTATCACGTTGCAGTCATTGGGTTTTACAGGAAACTGGACTTGGCCAATTAAGAGTTTGCAGTATGCACATCTGTAACTAAAATACCTTTTGCAAAGAGAGGTATCCTATCTTATACAAATCCTAGAGTAATAGTGAACCCAGTTTGGACAGACAATCTGCAAATTAAACTTTGCTCACCTTAATCTCTTAATCACCCATACGTTCAGGCTGTTGTCCTTTTAAAAATAAATAAGTAAATAATTATTGTTTTGAACAAGGTTTAGAAGACCTTAATGTCGATGCTGAGCTTGTACAAAAAAGAGCTGGGTGTCTGTGCAGGTGGTAATGAGCAAGAACCTCTTTGTCACTGTTTTTCTGTTAACTTTCAGGTTAGAATGGAAGATTAAAAAAAAGTAACATAAAAGACTGCAGCAGATTTTTATACACTTTGAATATTAGACTTTAACTGTAACTCAAAACTTTAATGATCCCCCCCCCCTTACTTTTCAGATGCCTTTCATCAGATAATCCGAGATGAAGGAATCCTAGCTTTATGGAATGGTACTTTCCCCTCTCTGCTGCTGGTCTTCAATCCTGCCATACAGTTCATGTTTTATGAAGGCTTTAAACGGAAGCTTTTGAAAAAGCAGCTGCAAGTGAGTATATTTTGAGGCCAGATGATGGACATTTTCTGCTATAAGACATTCTTTTACATGCGTTACTTGAGCAAATTCAGAAATGCAAGTTTGGTTTTGGTTCTTATTTTTGACGGGTTTTTTTGAGTTAGTACATCTTCTAAAAAAGGTACATGATCATGAAGTGAGACATGAATCTTTCATGTCCCTAGGGAAGATATTTCTGTGATGAATTCCTCTTCCTCTAAAAATAAAACTGCACCTCTTCTCCATATTTGTTTAGATTTGTTCACAGGTCTTGATTTAAAGTAGAGATGTTAATTCTAATATATCTGTTTTATAAGTATCTTTGTACAGACTGTTTTGAAGTCACCTCTTTACCCGTTCTTCAGTTAATCAAGTATATTGAGCCTTTGAAGTATCACAGATTTGTTCTGGACACTGTCATTTTAATAACACATTTCTGAAGCCCTCATCTTTTCTATACCCTTTTTCCAAGGATGGACACTAGAACTGAACACAGCATTGCAATCGTACCTCCCTGATTCTCTGAATAGAGATAGAATTACTTTTCTGTCCCTGCTTTATAGTCCCCTTTTTCTTTATTCTTTTTCTTTTTTTCCGTCTATATCAGATATAGCAGCTCACCTGAACTCATGTTCCTTTTATGTTCTAGCAAATTGAAAAGCATTTGTGTTACATTTGAGGATAATGTCATAATATATGTTTAAGCTGAAGTGCTTTGATGTTAATTTGTGTCTTGAGAATGCATTTGGCTGTATTAAAATGTTAGATTATATCAATATGTTACAAAGCCATTTTGGTTTTCCTCAAGACATAATGAAATTATTTTCACATGAGATTTTGCATCATAAGTGAGGGTTGCTTTTTTTTTTTACTGTCTTTAGTCAATATTGTAGCTGTAGCACTCTATTGGTGCCTGATGGATCCACACAGTTACATTATGGGTAATATGTTTAAGTGACGAGCTGAGCTTCTTCCTGCATTGTTATTTGCTTGGTGGCTAATTGCTATATTTATTTATAGTGTTTCTTTTAAATTACTTAGTTCTGCCTTAAATTATGGCACATTTTGTCCACGTTAAGTGGAGAGGGAAAATACTTTTTTTTTCCCCTAGCAGTGGTCTTCCCATATACATTTTTATTTTGGACAACATTTTTCTTCCTATTTGAACTTTTCCTCATTGTCTTAAGTATATCAGATTGGATTTTTTAAGATGTGCATGTGTATGCATATTTCTGATTGGAATCAACATCTCTTGCAAATTTGGAGCATGTTTTGATACGGGCACCTATTTATTTTCAGCGATTAATTCACACTGTTAGGCTGAGATGCACTGTAATCAGCTTAGGCTATAACAATGTCTTTGGTGCATCATGGAACATTGTGGGCTTCCAGCAGGTGTTCTTAACTGATAGGGGATGAGATTTTTAGCCTATGTCATCAAGTCTAAAATTCTGCCTGATAATGTAGTGTTTCTATCTCAGGATTATAGAGTGATGTTCAAGGAGTTGTTTCACTGTCACCTTTTCACAAGTGTGCCATGTGACTTGTTAGTTTAAATGTTGCAAAAGCTGAAATGCTTATTGATTGATGGTTTGTTTAAATGCTACTTCCCTTACCTTTTTTCTACTCTTGGTGCTTTCAATTGGTCTAGTTGTATGGCTTTATCTCCACTATGTTTTAGTAACCTAGTTATAGTGAGAAATGCAAAAGCTCATGAGCAGGTAGAAGTCACAAATAAACATTAGTTGTGGGAAAGTAAGTTGGTTGAACTATAACTCTTTAGAATGAGAAGACCCAGAGACTTCATGAAATCTTTATGCCAAAGATGCTTAGATAACCTGGTAGCAGGTACTACTACAGAATTCCTAAATGCATATGGGTAACTGGCTGTTTTGGTACTATATGGAAGTAATATGTTCTTTATCTATTGAACAGCTCACATCTCTGGATGCTTTTGTCATTGGTGCGATAGCCAAAGCAGTTGCCACCACCCTCACTTATCCTCTGCAGACAGTACAGTCAATTCTGCGGGTAAGCAATAATTTCATTTCAGAGTAACTGTCTGTGACTTGTTCTAGATAATGCAAGCCCTGTTCATATGGCTTGTTTTTTTCTTTGCATTAATGAACCTGTCATTTTGGGAGCTCCTTTGCACAAGGCAGGTCATTGTTAAGGATGCCTCTCTTCTTTCATCCTGGACTGATAGATTCTGATAGAACTTGGGATTACTGGTGCACATTTGTTTCAAGTAGCCGGTAGGATTGACAACAGTGCATCAGTACAGATGCTGATGAACCGAAGCTGATGAACCATACTGCTTTTAGGCACTACAAAAATGTGGATTTACTTATTTGAATATAAATAGAAATGTGTCAAGTGGGAAGTTTAAAATTAAATCCTCTAAACCCAGTTTCTTTCCAGATGACCTAGGGTAGTCAAAAAAAAAGTTCTATTTATAGGTTTTGTTTTATTGGGATGATGGCCTGACCTTGTCAGTAGCCAGAATGTGATTCATCAGAGGAAGTTGAGCTCCTCCCATATCTTTAACCACTTGCCCAGCCTTGTATGCTAATTGTAGTGGTAATGGCAACAGTTGCATTTATTCTCACTTGCAGTTTGTGTGTGCTGGATAATGCTGCTACCTTCAGTATGGACTGATATTGCTGTAATACTGAAACAAGACAAAGTTGGGGGTGGGGAAGAGACCTGACCATGCATAAGCAAGCATACTGTAGCTTAATTTCTGTGCTTTTTTAAAATCTATTTTGTAAGTTGTTTCTTAATGATTTTTATAATGGTTAAATATTCATAAATGTTTCCATGTGAAATATAATGCTGTTTTCCTAAGTAAAGAGAAGGCTTAACTTGTGTGTATGGTAAAGCCATTATATATGTTCTAAAACTTGTATAAATTTGAAGAATTAGTTGAATTATTGAATATCACCCTTCCATGCGAAGGGTATCACTTTTTCAGACTTGTCTAATAGGTGATTTTTCTTGCGAACTTTATCTAGAAAAAGTTATTTTCATGCAAATTTTGTAATTATTTTAGTCTCTCTTCTAATTAGACTAAAAATATTCTGATTTTTTTGATAGCCTGTTAAAAAATAGTTTGGATGCTATATTTCAAACCAACAGGATTTAACTATGTTTACTGTGGTGTTGCTGCTACCCTGAAAAGATGCTAGGGTAAAACTTGTGTGCCTGCACAGCTTTGGACTTCACCCTAATGATGCACAAAGTAGCATCCACATTGTAGATGTGTCAGCCACATTGTAGTTTTGTTAGCAGTAATTTTTTCTGAAGTTTTCCTAACTTCTGATGATCAGCTAAGCTACTGCCTTCATTCAGTGTCATCCTGTATTAACAGCCTGGACACATCTCAGGAGTTAAAGTAGTAATGCAGACTTTTATTACTGAAGTGACAGATACAGGAAAACATTTAAGCAAATGTAACTTTGTTTGGATAAGTTGCAACATCCAACTTATGATGAGTTTTCTGTTGGTGTGAAGGAGAACTGGAGGGAAAGTTGGAGCGCTCTATTTTAACTTTAGCATTGCACAGAGGCTATATCGATATAACAGCTTCAACCCTTGTTCCTGTCCATGGTTGCTATAGAAATGATTACAATCTTGTGACTGTTACTTCAGGTTTCATCTGTCTCCTTTTGGCTTTTTGAACAAAATTCTTCTGTCTCTTGGTGTCAGTGTCATTCTTAAAAAATGAGCAGCTCTGGTAAGTTGTGCTGCCAGCTTGATGTACTAGCCAGCTGCTGCTTACTGCTCACTTCAGCTGCAGTCAGCCAGTTCACTGCTGGCTTGTCTGAGCCGCGACGAGTTGCCTTTCTGCTAGAGCGTAGCTAACCATCAGTGTCCTGGTGGTGCTGGGATTCTACTCACAGTGGCCCACTGTGAAATAAAATGGCCTATATGTTACTCCTCCATGCCAGCCCATCCTCTCCCTGTGATCATGGAGAATACAGGGACCCTGTCTCTAGTTCTGCAGTTACTAGGGTTGACTTCCTTCCCTTTGCTCTGTGAAAGAAGTAATAGCCAGAAACCCTGAATACTTCTGGCAAGAACAGGAGAAACATGCATCTGTGATACCTGTGCTGTCCAGTTCAAACTTGCACTACTTTGTAATGTGTTTTCTAATCTAAGGCTAACACTTTCATATTTGATGAAGTTTTTTGTCACTTATGCTATGATGTTAAAAAAAAAGTTATGAATAAAGGTTTAGCATTTTCAGAAATATCATTCTGCATGAAGTATACTTTGTATAGTTGTGGTTTCTTGAAACAATTTCAGCAGATTTACACACAAGCTAATAAAGCTTGATATAATTCATAAAAACTTACACATCATAGTTAAGTTCTATCATCCAAGTAGAAGTACAATCTTTTTTCTTTTCAACCTTAAACTTTTAATAACTTTCAAACAACAGTAAGTTTCTAGCATTCTGTGTAATAAAGTGTCTACACCTTTTCTTTCAACTTCTTGGCAAAGCACTCTTCTTGCTTCCATATAATGAACACTTATCCTGTGTAAGTGGTAAGCAGCTTCCAGCCTTGCCATTTGGTATCTCTATCTCCTTTTCAGTCATTAAAAATACATGGTGCTGGTGTTACTCGTTAAGCAGTGAAACTGCTTTTTTAGCCTATGTGTCAGTAAACAATGGATAAATTAAATTTGCCACTGAAGAAAGAGCAAGACTGTTAATGTTTTTAGTGATCCTGGGTGAAAAAGTTCACTTTCAAACTCAAGCCTCTTTTTCTGTAGTGTAGAGAATGCTAGTCCCTTTGGGAAACCTTCTGCAGTAATCAGTGGTGTATTGATGTCCTAGGGAGAAATTAACTTTTTTTCCCCATTGGTGAACCTTTGTTTGCGGTACAAGAATGGTCCCATGGTACAGAAGAGAGAAAGAAGCACCTAATCCTGGTATAGTTCGAAAGTGCAGGAGTAATCTGGGTAGAGACTGACACTGTAACTTGGAACGTAATTAGCAGCTTTTTGGGGGTGTGTCTGAGTCTTTGATAGAAGGAACTTGCTTTGAATGTCCTGTCCCTACTAAGATTCTGCAAATTATGCTTTTGAGATCTTGAAAACTGGTTTCTCCATAGCAACTGAAAGAAAGCAAATATGGCCATGTGTAACACTTCCTCAGAATCCATCTTAAAACCAAACCAAATTATTGTAGCACATACCAGTTTAATGCTTGCTGTGTGAAGTTCAGTAGTGTGAGCTTTGGCCTCAGTTTTTCACTGATAGCTAGTATAGCCTGGAAAATCTTAAGAGGTTTAAGATGGGCTCTCCAGATTTTACGTATGCATTGGGTTCTCTGCCTAGCACCATCGGGGAAATAGTACAACAAAACACTCTTTTTTTCTTTTCTTTTTTTCTTGTTTTTCAGTTTGGACGCCACAGGTTGAACCCAGAGAACCGAACACTAGGCAGTCTTAGAAATGTTCTTTACCTTCTTCAACAGAGAGTGAGGTGAGCTTTCCTTTTTTTTTTTTTCGCATGATATAGAAGACAAGTATTACTAATATGTTGAAAATGTTGCTAGATCTAACTTTAGTTTCTTTTTGTCTGTCGTCCCATCTATCCCCCCCCAACTTGCCATTCGAGTCAACCTGTTTTGTAATATATTGCAGAATAAGTACACAAACACACATTCTTCTAAATATCTGTACAGCAAAAGTGATATCAAGAATATGGATACCAATTTATTCACCTCTCATCTTGCAAAAAAGCAAGTTTCTTGCACAAAAGACTTAACTTTCTGCAGAATTTTCTCTTTAAAATATTATTAAACATAGCTGGTACTCAAGAGATCAAGAATGAATTTAGAGATTATTATAGTTGTCATTAACTTATGATATTAATTCTTTGTAGTGTGCCGATTTACTTATAGAAGGCTATTCACACTTGTTTTCGTGTTTGTGGTGTTTTTTTTTTTCCTTAGGCGTTTTGGATTAGCGGGACTCTACAAAGGCCTTGAAGCAAAGCTCCTGCAGACAGTCCTTACTGCTGCTCTTATGTTTCTAGTATATGAGAAACTGACGGCAGCAACCTTCACAGTCATGGGATTAAAGCATTCGCGCAGACATTGAAAAAGGAACCTATGCCAAAGATTGCGGGGTCTAGAAAACACATTCCATTTCTGAGGCCAGACTGGGTAACAAAGGGTCCTCACTTTCTCCATTTCTCTTTCCTTTTAGCCACCTCCATCTCCATTATTTGGAGAAATTTGGGATACACTCTATAGGACCTGTTGCCATGAATTCAGGGATAGTCCATTCCCTACTCTTCTGTGGACTCACTGTGTTAAAGCAGAGACCTTATTTAAGCACTTGACATGAAATTTCAACTACTATATGATTTCTTCCTTGGCAAGAATGAGTATTTCTCACTATACTTCCTTGTTTTCCCTCAAATCATCCTCAGCCTTTCTTCTATCTTTACCTTCTGTCAGCAGCTGGTGGGGCTGTTTTCATGTTATTTTCCTTGAACTGTGTTTATGTCACTTTATATTTGGTTCATTAAAATAATTCATAAAGAACAAGATTTTTGACATAGTTTTCTTTTAACTTCAAGTATGTTTGTGGCACAGAATGATAGGATTTTACCCCAAATATCTGGTGGTGAGATTTCTGAACTGCTAGAATGTGCATTACCATTACCAGTGAGTAGGCACGCTGCCTTCTTGAATCTGCCTGTTCTGAATCTTGAAAGTTTTGAATGCAGATACTGGCTAGATAGGAGGAACATATCCTTTTGCTTTTTTAAGCCGAGTACCTCAAGCTGCTTCAAGAAAATGGACTTGTTACAGAGAAGTACACGAAGTTCTGTAACCCCGTTCCTCGTGAGAATACGTGAATTCGCACCATGTTTTCATGCAGACAGGGAGCAATACCCTATGCTTCAGAAGTAGTATGCCCTCAAAAATGTGCTTATTTATCCACTGATCTTCCCAGATGCTTTCCTGACCATAAAGCATAAAGGTCATAACCATTGTCCCAGTTAATGTAAGTGTTTATGTTCTTTTTGCATAGTTTTGTTTAATGGTCCTAGGCCATAAAATCCAAATAAATCCTACTGTGTCTATCATTAAGTTTGCAGCAGGATTGTTTTGAAGAACAGTATTATATTTAAAATATTGAGAAACTCCGTGGTAGTTTAACACCAAGAATGTCTGGGAGAAGAATTAAATGCTGCAGGAAATACAGTACTGAATTGTTAAATGGCACCCCCTTTTTTTGTTGTTGTTGGTCTCAGTTGAGTCAATCCTAAGTATGAAATTGGAATGCAATTCTGCAGATAATGCCATGTTTTGAACAAGAATAAAAACCTTTACACTGCTTCTTTTAAGAGTTTTGGGAGTATCTACATACAAGAAAAATGCTCTGCATTTGATGCTTGATTCTTTTCAAATGGGATTTACATAGGACAACAATTAAGAATGAAAAAGCACAATGAGCTGTAATTATACTTTGACAGATGACATGAAATTGAATGAAAGACACTGTCGACCTCACGAGAGGAAAAGAAACAATCACAATTCTGAGAATTTCAGTGAAAATATTCTGCTGACTAAAATGAGTTATCCTGTGGAAAGATAGTCTGTTGTCTTGGTGTTTTTAATAAGAAATTTGGAATTGGCAGTATGGCTCTTGATAAGCTGCCTCAAAATTCCTGCTGACAGAATGATGGCGGGAAGCTGAGCGGCTGTTTGCTTTATGCAAACACAAAGTGGTTCTCATGCCACTTTGGCTGAAATCTGTGTGGCTGCTAGAAGCTTTAGTTTAGCATGTCTTAGATTTTTCTGATCTGTGTCATGAAGGACACAGATTTCCTGTAAATACAGAAAGATTTTTCTGGTTGCTTTACCTGTAAGAAGAAAATAAATGCTTACTTGCTATCTAGCTGAAAAATACTTGCCTACCAGCCAGTGGTTTCAAAGGAATAAGTATCTTATTTCTGCAAAAAAGCCGAATACTGAACAACCACATGGAGAGGAGCGCTGGCCTTGGCTCTGTGTTTGTTACTGGTAAACTGAACATTTTGCACAAAACTTTCTGCTCACCAGTTGTTATAATGAAACAGTTTCATAAAGGGATGAAAACAAAAGGGATTGAAGATGGGAGCATCTCTAGTCTCCTTTTAGTGACAGACCTATGGTTTCTTTTTTTTTTCTCTCCTGCATTCTGCAGTATTGATTTAGACAGACTGAATTCACTGAAAGACACTTAACCTCATGTGACTGAGCCAAACTAGAGATGGTTGAAGGATTTCAGTTGTTTGTTCAATCAGCAGGGAAAGGTATGTCTTACAGGTGGTACCTCTGCCTAAGTTTTCTTGGAACAGATGATGGCATTTCTGTTAGAATTGCTAAAATTATTTCAGGCTTTAAAGGCATATGTGAGTATCTTTGAGATTAAAAAAAGCATAATTTATCAAAGCAAATTATGAAAGTATTTCTAATCTTGGTGCTAAAGTTGTAAGTCACCCATGGTAGATAAATACTGTGCAGAAATAAACCCAAAATACAGTAATTTTACTCTTCTAAAATATGTATATGTTTATTATTATTTCCTGATGTCCCCCTCATGAGCAAATGTATCGCTTCAGGAGGTGGTGTAAAGACACGATTCAGCTAATCTGGCTCTGTGGTAAGATCATTTCACTGAAAAAAAGAAAAAAAATAGTTGTAGAACTAATGATGCATTTTCATAATCAACAGCACAAATCATACACATGTTCTTTTAGACAAAAGTGACTCCTCTTCAACGTGGGTTTGGCATTTGAAGCTGGAGATAGATGTGGAGACAGAGCGTGAAGTGTACGGCACAAGCAGCTCTACGCACAAGTACCTGTGATGAAAAGCTTGACTCCGGGATTGCAGTTGCCAGTGCGCTGCATTTCTGCTGTGTGGTCAGTACGTAACTGCATGTTCCAGCCAAAAAATTGTGGCGATTCACTTCTAGAGAACCTAACAGAGAAAATTGTTTTCATCTTGAAGTGAAAACCAGACCTCCTTCCTCCTCTTTTTTTTTTTTTTAATACTATTTTTGAGGGAAGAAAGAAGGGAGAGATGATGATGAAAGACAGCAGCAGAGAGGATCTCTGCCAAGTTCTATCGTGGAATTATCATTTCTGTCTTTGGCTCAATTTAGGAGATTTAAATTTAATCCTGTCCTGTTCTCTCTCTTACCTGCCCTGCACTTTGACTGAAGATAGGAGACCTCTAAGGCACTTTAGAGATTGTGAAGCAAGTGGCTCCTTGGGTATCTGTCATGTTTGGAATGAATTCTGCTCTTATTTATATTCTAGACCGTGTGTCTCATAATTATATATAGATTGTTTGCCTGTATAAATAATAGTAGGACACTATTTAACACATTTGAACTTCTTTTAATGTTATTCACTAAGTTTCAGGTTAGAGGTTGAGAGCTGATAGGGTACGACATATGCTCTTAAATAACATTGTTGAATTGCTGAATGCTGCTAAATAGCAGTAGCTGTTGCAGAGCTGGTTGTACTTAGCTGGAAGAGAGTCGCTCCATCGTACGGTTTGCTTTTGCTGGCTGCACCAAAGGAAATTCTTAAAACCTGAAAGCTGGCACATACTCTGTGTGGGAGCAAAACCAAGATTTACCTCCAGTCTGTCCGAGAGGAATAGAGCGTGCTGCACAGCAAAGCTTCTCATACAGATTAATCCTTCCATTACGCATCTTATTACTCATCTGCTTAGGAAGGAAAAGGGGAGTGCTGGCCCTGCTCCTTGCTGGCCTTTTGTAGCAAAGGCAGGCAAACACAGGCCATTCAGATAAAAATGGGTGAACCTTCAAGACGGGGATATTCCTGCACAGGGAATCATGGAAAAACATGATTATTGCCATCGATGGAATTATTTTTCCATCACCTGTGAAAAACATTTCTCAACTGATGCGTGGGGGAGTACAGAGCCGTGGGAGAGCAGGACCTCTTGAGGGGACCAGCAGTGTTTATGCCTCTGGTTGGGTTTTATGTCTTTTTTTTTTTCTTTTCTTTTTCTTAAATCAATATGATGTAAAGTACAGTATTAAATATTAAATGGGGAGGCAGGTTATCTAACCCAGTTGTTTTCTTATAATTGCTTAATCACCTAATCTAAAATGCTGAATCTGTGTCTGTAAAGGCAGCTTCACACAGAGGGGAGAAGATGCTCTTTGCATAACAGACTTCTCTCTGCTTCTTGCAGTTGCTGTCTCTTGCAGCAGAAGCCTCTCGCTTTTAGGGCATGCTCCGACGGCGTAGCCCTCAGAGACCTCATCAAAGCAAGTTTTCATGGTACGGAGAGGGGTCAGGTCCATCTCTTGCACAAATAAAGCTGCGCGCGATCACGTGGTCTGCGCGAGGCTGCTCATGCAGACCCAGTGTATAACTTCACTAGCGTGTAATGTCAGGATGTAATTTACTTAATATTTATAGCTTACAGGATTTGATAGCACTAGATAAAATAGTAAGGCTAGTTTTAGGATTTGATAAACGGCGAAAGAGCTCGTTTTGAACTGGTGCTACACCATGCAAGAAGTTGCCTAGTACAGAATTAGTTTCACTTCTCTATTCTTCCTTTGGTTTGTGTTTGAAAGAAATAGACTCCAAAACCTTCTGGAAAATAGTCATTTAAAAGAGCTATATCGACCTTTTTATTTGGCTAACAACAGTTTTCTCTGCCATTCGCAGCAATGTACTAAATCCGTCAAAACAGCTGGGAGGACAGCACAGCCACTTTAAGGTAAGGAGCAGAAGCTTGCGCAAAGGTAGATTTATTTCTGCGTCCTCTGCAGTCGGGGAGGTACCAGTGCATTCACTGAGGCTGGAGGAGAGGGATGAGTTGTAATTTGTTGCGGTTCGGATCAGAAGACTCGGTGAGACAAGTCTGCCCCCGTAACTAGCAGCGATGGAGATGTACAAGCGATAGTGAAGGCAAAAACTCTCCATGAGAGGTTCCCAGATGTACATCTCCCGCATGTTTAACAGATCCTGACGTGGCACTTGCGCGGTGGGCCTGGCTCATGGGGGTGCTATCGCAGCAGTAATGAACTACGCAGTTCACGTCATCCCCTCAGCCATATCAGCAGTGAGAGTCTTCATTTTTACAATCACTGGCTGAAAAATTGAATAATGTATAGTCTTTTGGAGCTGGAATGGTGTGGATCAGGATTTTTTTCTTGCAGAATACCCCATTACTTAGTGCTTTTAATTTGTAGTGTCGTTTGCTGTGATTTTTCAAAGCAGCTGAAGGAAGCGATAGGTGCGTCCAAATCGCCGGGATTTTCGCTTGGATTTTGGCCACCCAAATTGCATTAAGGCATTGAGGAGGTTCCCCAACCACGCCAATACGCTAGGTTGTAACTGAGTCAGAAAGGACTTAAAAGGCACGTGGTTACTGGTCACGTTGGGAACAGCACCTCAGAGGAGCAGATTTTAACAACAGGGAAATCCTCTTCACGATGTTGTATTTGTAGCTTTATCTCTAATGCCAAACGCCAGCTGGACACACGTACGCTGGGCTCGGGGGCATCCATGCAGAAGGGGCCTGGGATCAAACCCCGCCAGACTCGGAGCGGTGGGATCAGCCCCAGTTTATCCATAGGAAAACACATTTTTCTGACTTCACCCAGTGCTCAGCTCACACTGAGAGCATTGTGATCATCAGCGCTGGTTATCCAGCTGTCGTCATAGTGCGTGTTGGTCTTATTCTTAGTAATGGCTAATCTCTTCTGTATGCTTACATCCAGATACGGAGGATGTGGTTTGGTGGGGTTTTCTTCCCCGATAGGATTTATTTGGAATTAAAGACAAATGCCAACCAGGCTTTGGCAGGCTTTGCTGTGGCTTCCTTAATGAAAATTGTTGCTTTACAATTCTTGGCTTGGTTTTTCTGATTTTAGTCTGTGATGGACAGAAGATTTCGGCATGTCTGGGTGGATTAGAGATGTGATGGGGGCCTGCTTAATGTCCTGTTATCTCAGCTGAGTGATGGAACATGGAGAGGCCTAGAGTTGTTGTTTTGAACAAAAAAATCTCCCATCTTGTTGTTCTTAGGAAGTTTGTCGTTCTTTTAAAGCCCCTGAGGAGCTGTGGTGACTTGCTGATGTGAAGGTTTTACGAAGCGCTGCCTTTCGTGAATGCTGATGTGAGAAAACTAATTTGATGGATTTTTCTCATCATCTTTCCTTGTGCACGTCCGTGCAGTCCTAAGCCTCGGAGTCACCCGTTGCATACAAAATAAATGTCTTCCTTTCTTCTGAATTATTTCTCCTAGGCTTGCCTTGTGGCCGTGAATCAAAAAATACTTTGATGCCACAGTTTTATAGTTTTGAGATTCACCAGATTAATTACAGCAGGCAATGTATGAGGTTTTTATAATTTTTTTCCACAAGAGAAGACAGCCTTTAATCTCCCTGTTGCATTTTTCCTCTTTCTATATCATTTCAAAAGATACAACTTGGAGATTTAATCTGCTGCTTTCAAAACCGTTAAAGTATTTATCGAGAATAAAACAGAATGTTCCAATAAAACTGAAATATTGTATTTAGTGTTAGAGGATCAAGTGGGAAAATTTTCTCCTTTCCGCATAAGCAGGGGAGAGGACAAAGAAAAGGAGAAAGTAATCATTCTTATTTCCTCATTGCTTCTCTGGAGCAAATATGTATAAGCTTCAGATAAAGCTGAAAGAGAAATATTCGTGGAAGTCTTTGTAACGGAGTGGCACGTTGGCCTCACCTTTGAGAAGGTGCATGTTCGACTGACCTTTTAAAAAGGAAAACTGACTCTGGAGACCTTGTAGCTCCCATCTGCAAGGCGTTAACCGCTCCTGTAGCGTGCCACGAGCTTTCATAGCCGAGCCTAAAGCGCTATTAATTTGTGAAGCTCAGCACCCTTAAGCTCAGCAACCCGATTGCGCGCCTCTCCTCCTTGAGGAGTCTGGTTTATTCTTGCCGAGTTAGAGGGGGCTCGATCCGGGGAGCCGGAGTGCAGTGCCTGTATTATTTGTAATTTGGGTATTTTTCTATTTTTTTTTTTTTTTTTCTTTTTCTGTATTTTCGGTGGGTTTTTTTGGTGCGCTCCCGGCGGAGGCAGGAGGCCGGATACCGGCAGGTGGCAGCCCCGCTCCGCTCTCGCTGCCCGGGACCAGGCGGGGCAGGAACCGAAGCAGAGAAGCGGCTTTTGCGTGAGCCCCCAAAAATAAATAAATACATAAATAAAAATATCAAATCGCAACCTGAAGATTTTTTTAAACCTTAGCCCGGAGGAAGAGCACGCCAGGAGCTGGAAATAAGGATAGGGTCAATGTCGTTCTGCGTAGAAAATCTGCGTGCCCTTGCGGGGCGAGGACGCTCGCTTTTGCACTGTGTTGTCTGCGTCGTATGTTGCTCGTACAAATTGGGGTGGATTTTTTTCCTCGGTGTTGTTATAGCATTATAATGAGTTAAAACCCTAGATGAACTTAAGGCCTTTGTTTTTATACAAGTAAAATTTTTGTTTGATGCCGTATCAGAATGTTAATGAATTGAACGTGCTGCCTATTGCATTGAATGCTGCTGGGGAAAAAAATAATGCTCTAGTTGAGTAAATATACGTTGAATCAAGTGAGGGACAGTTTGGTGGGAAGAAAAAGTAGCTGCCAAGTGGTGTGTTTCAGTGTAAGACATTTCAGAGGTGAGAGTGAAATCCACAGAGTTACATGGAATGGAGAATTAAGTTACAAGAAGGAAGTGTTGGTAAAGTGATTATGTCAAAAGATTATGTCTGAATTCAGGACACCAGGGATGTGGTGGGATGATATTTTTCTATTGCTGCCACCACCACCAAAACCTGCGAGGCCATTTCAGTGTAATCTTTATTTCACAAATTTGGCATGATTTTGCAAGGCAGAGTGAATTACTTGGGCTGGCAAAAGTAGATGTTGTTGCTACATGTGATTGTTTGCTTTTTGCGGAGGTTTCTTACTAGCACTTGCCTTAAAGATATCACCAAATATTTTCACAGTGCCACCAACAGCCATGGTTTCAGTCTCTGCTTTCTGGTTTGTACAGTTGAGTCCCTTCTGATGAACTGAGCCTGAGCCATCCTTCCTCTGCCCATCTACGACTTCACCACAGCTCTCATCCTGCCTAAATATACTCTTTTTTTTTTCTTGAGGAGTTTGCTTTCTACTTGCATTAGAAAGTCAGAGGTGAATGAAAGAATGTGGCCTGATAGCTGTGGAAACGTGCTTTTTCAGTTGTAAAAGCCTGTGCGGTTTGTAGTAGGGTGGTTGTAGTTGTGGACTTCCTTCATTTGAGGTAACAAATGAAGACTTCAAAGCATTGTGTTATGAAAACTTGACTCTTTACAACCACATCTGTCCCAGGCAGCCACCTCTCCAGTTGCTTTCCAGAAGCTAGAGGGATTTAGGCTAGTTGCCACAGGGCAGTTATCCAGTATTGTATACACTGGAAAAAACAGAGGGGAAAAGTCAAAATCGTTGGTTAAGAGGATAGCACAATGACCTTGAACTCCTTTATTCTGTCCTGACAGATCTTAACGCTCTGTCATTTTCTGTTGGTGGAAAGAGATGTGCGGTTCTGGTAGGTAAAGGAAGGGAAAAACAATGTAGCTTCACCCTGCTGGGGCACATCAGCCAAGGACAGACGTGCTTCTCAAAAGGCTTCTTTGCGGCACTGCTCTACAAACATAATTAACGTTAAAACCGCATTAATGAATCTTGACTGTCCCTTCCCAGCTGCTTGAGCAGCTAATGTGATGTATGACAGGACACCTAAGTGTGAAGCTCAGCTTTTTGATGCCACACAGAAAGACCGCCCTTGGCAAGGGTGCACAGCAGAGCCTCCCCAGACCATGCTCGGTGAGCTGCCCTCAAGAGCGGAGGCACCAGCCATGCCCAAAGGGCTGCCTGTGGCCCACTAGAGCAACTTCTTCTGCTTGGGGCTTCATCCTGGTCCCTCTCCTTCCCAGGCATCTCTCAGGCACAGGCTGGAGGAATTGCTCTCTTCTGTTTCCTCGCTGCAGCCCTCTTGGTGGAGGGACTCCTGAGCCCCTTGGCCAGTACATAACCAGAAGTGAAGCTGTGGCCTGTCGTGGGAGGGTGATGGGATCCATTAAATGACCAGCGTCTGTGTGCAACCTGTGCCATGTGGTTAGTGGTGCACGCATTGCCCAACATCCAACTGGCTCTACCGTGTGATACAAAACTGAGCACAGGGCATACAGACAGTGCGGTTTTGTCCACATGAAGAGACCTCGAGTAGCTCCTCAAGAAGGTCTGTGGGCTACCGAGCTCAATAGCATGGGCTCTGTGATCCTCCAGCCATCTTAGACGTTCAGACGGTGTCGTAAACCTTTCCCAGGTGTCTCATGCTGTGAAGAAAAGGAAGCGTGCTTGATTTCACAGCAAAATGTGGTCCTTTTTTTCTGCTCATGATCGGTAAAATGGAGATAACGTCTGACTGTGCTCCCCGAGGGGAGAGGACTTTACAATTTCCTTGTTCAGTACGTTGGGGCCATTGCAAATGCCATGTGAATGTGACCTGCTTTTAAGCTTGAAAAGTAAGCTGGTTCAGTGCTGACTTTTGGAGCAATCACTGCTGACAGAATACCATCGGCTTGCTTAGGCGTGGCCAAATCAAGTTCAGGGCAGGATAGAGCAAACGAAGTCCATCTCTGACAGCTTACAAAGCAAGTACATTCTTGTAACCCTGTCTACCCTGGTGGTGCTATTGATAAGACAGAGCAGGAAATACGGCTTGATGCTCACTTGCAATGCTTTGCTCCAATGTAGACGCAGCTGCAGAAAATCCCCTTGCCCACCAAGCACGTAGTCAAGAGGTGGGAACCCAACGCAGTTCCTGGTTTTTCTAACCACGGGCAGAGGTGCTTAGGAAAGCCCAGCTTTACCACTGGGAGAGGCTTTGAATAACTCAGGATGGCACTGTAACATCTTTATTCTCTTGGCCATGATGCAACTCATGGTTGGGGGAGTGCACTGAGCCCTCTCAGCTTGTGGGTGACCTTTAGGAGACCTCTTGAACCTCAGCAACTCTGCCCAGAGATGTTGTAAGCCCAGGAATTCCCCCTATGACGGCTGCTTTGATGAGCCAGGCTGAGTTGTTTGATGCAATCAGCTGCTTTTGTACAGGAGTCAATGCTGTACCAGCACCGTTAAAACTGGTAACAATTTATTCCTGCCCTGTCTTGCAAGGAGTCTGGTAAGAGAAAAACAAAAACTGCAGGGACTACGAAAGCTGCCTTCCTCCTGGTCTCCTACTGATGGTCCATTGTGTGATGCTGCCTCTTATGGTGAGTTTGTATTTTCTCTCCATCATTGCAGTGATCACTACTATGGAATATAGCTATAAAATGCAAGTATGGTTTGAACTCACTCACAACTGTTTTCAGTAGAGGAATCCCTGCAAAGGTGAGTCTGGCGTGCTGGTTATGCAGAAGACATCAGAGATCTTCTTACTTGCTCTTTTACTGAGAAAAAGATCTGGCAGGAATGAGGACAGTCTCTATGGAGCCATTATTTTGTAGTTCTGCTCTCCAGTGTTGATCATTTAAAAAGATGCAAATGGCAAAGGCAGAAAGGGCATCCTTTCCTCTTTCTACCCGCACTGTACAACCCCTTTTTTGTCATGGTAATAGGTGGAAACCTTAAGCTTTAAGCTCTTTCCAATAGAAGGGAAATGTGAAGCTCCTGGATTTGTTTCCCATGTGTCACTTTGCTAGGATTGGCACTAGGCAGTAAAGGAGACAAGAGACGCATAGTGGAAAAATAGTTTCCTTCTCAATGGTTGGAGTTATTTGTACAAAATAGAGGCGTAATCTTTCTCTCTGCTTTTCAGGCTTTGGATGCGAGGTTGGGGTGAGAGGGAGTCAACTGGTGGAACTAATTCTCCTCAGGAGACAATTAGTACTTGTCCTTTTTCATAGTGGACCCAGAAAAAAAAAAAAAAAAAAGGATGATAGCTAAAAATACTTACGCATTTTTCTTGTGGTCGTCCTTATCTGGACTATCACAGCACTCAAGGGAGTTGCAGCACTGCAGATGGGTCTTTCATAAGCCAAGTGGGATGGGTCAAGGCGTGACTCTGGCCAGGAGTGCCCAGCAGCGGAGTGTCCCCTGCTGCTTTGCCCGAGGCGAGAGCATATGGTCCAGGATAGGAAACGAAAGACCCCACCTCGTGCAGCCAGCGAACGAGTTCAGGCTGCCTCCGGCTCTCGCATGAGCAGCTGATGAACAGTTTTCATCTGTCCCCTCCCTGCGCTCACTACTGATGTTTCACATCTGATTTATTGAATCCATTTTCCCTTCCTCTCAGGCTTGCTACTAAGCTGGGGCAGGCGACTCGGGGAGTCTGTGGTAGAGCGGGGCGGTTTGCCTGCAGACGGGCATTGAGCCCTGTCCTGAAAGGTGGGAGACTGTCGCCTCTCCTGTCCTCTTCCACCGCTGTTGGGCAAGCCTTTCCCCCAAGGGCTACAGCCAGAAGCATCTGAAAACTCTTAGCACAGGGTCAGTGGTCGACTTCTAAAACTACATACGTGCATCAGAAAACAAAAGGAAAATAAATCTGTGGCTGCTTCTGGAACACACAGAAGAGCTTGGGACTCTCCTGAGAGCTGGTCTTGTGCAATTTGGGATGTTTGGTGAAAAATACCGGATGCCTCCAATTTGTGATGCTGATTGAGAAGAGTTGTGGGATCGGTGTTGATTTTTCACAGCAAGCACCTCTTGTTCTGGCTCAATTCTCAGGCAGGTCTCTGGGTTGAAAACAGACAGCAGCCATCCATCTCATATCAGTGGATCACTGATACAAAATTCATGATGGGTAGTTTAAATAATTTTTAAATATAAGATTACTCTTATAATTTCCCTGGCCAGTCACATACATATGATTTCCAGCCCCCTTCCCAACCTAGACCACTTCTCCAAGCATTCACAAGTTTAATTCTTGTGTAGACCGGTTGTTCATTAAAGCGGATCGAAGCCTGAGGGTGGGTGCCAGCGTGCCGGCCTGGCACTACGGGGTGGAGGGAGCTGGCACAGGCAGAGCGGGAGAAGCTGTCGCTACATCCCTGCAAGCCGAAGCACGTCCGGATGGAGCAGTCCCCGGTGTTCCTGGCTGGGAAGGGTGAGGAATCCAGTTCTCCCTTACGTGAAGGTCCCTGTGCCTCGTGGTGGTTTTGTAAAGCACCTTCAGAGCCTCTTTGAGATTCCCCAGGGATAGTAGAGGAAAGAAATCTCTTCAGGTTTTGCTTGCACAGGAAGGTATTTGGGAGCAGTTCATCAAAATTAATTTCCTGAGTGTGTAATTGCAGGAGTACAGAAGTCCGTGTGTCCCATCCAGGTAAAACCATGTTATTCTTTAATTCCTGTCAGCTTTTGCAGGCGGATGTGTCTGTGAGGGGCTGCAGCCCCGTGGCAGTGTGAGCCAGGGACTCTCCCGCTGCCAGGAGGAGGTGATACGTCTGTCTTTTCTAGGCCCTTTCTTTTCATAACCCATACTTTCTTTGCATAAGCATTTAAAAAAAAAAAAAAAAGACCAAACAGCCCCAAAATGAAAAAATAACCCCACATCATCTCCCTGGAAACATGCAAATATGTGGGAAAAATAACATAGGCAAACAAAGCAGCCTTTCTGGAGACTGATTTGTAATGCCACCAACAAAAAATCAGCAGCGACACCCTGTCCCGCACAGGCAGGGATGGTGCCGGGCTGAGCCGGCAGCCTTGCATTTCATCCCAGCTGTGCTGCAGGCGGGAACCTCCTGGCAGAGCAGAGCTGGGTAGAAGAGGTAGGTGGTGTTGCCGGTCACCTGTAGCGTGAGCTGGTGGCTAATCCGTGTGAAAACCTGCTGCTGTTTCTGCCCCTTGCTCGTACCCCCACACGTGCTGCTGCCATCGCCTGCCGGCTCCTGCCTCTCACCCCGGAGGCCCTGCGGAGGCTGGCACTGCCATCAGCATCGTCACTCGCTCCCTTTGCACAACGTGTAGCCCGAGGGACTTTCACACGCCCGGACACCCACCTAAGGGTATTGCAAAGTATCTGCTGCTAAAATACAACCGGCAAAAGAATAAACCCTTTGGCAAAAGCCCTCTGTACTTTTCCTTCCCCTGCACCTGGTTGATCAGCAGCCCTTCCTCCTACAGCGGCTTTGCGATCTGCCCCGAAAAGCAGTATATTTGAGTCGTTTGGGACCAACAGGGGCTTTGAAGTTTCCAACAAAGGCCATTGCTCATGAAGACTATTAAGGCAGCCGTCCCTTTGTGCTTGGAGGGACCCCCAGCGTTGCTGGCTCTGCTGAGCTTGAGAACTGCAGCAATGTGATGTGGCGAAACCTAAAGAGAACGAGCCCGACGCCATGTAACACTTCACAGGCCAAAACCAGCCCAACTTGTCCAATCTTCTGCGCATCTGGGAACGCAACGCCCCTGTGCGCTCGTGCTGAGGCAAACGTGGCTGAGACAGAAAATCTGCTGTATGGGTATGGGGGCATCATCTGCCCAAGGTTTCCCCTGCCACTCTCCATGACATGCTGACAGCCCACTGCCAGGCGATGGGATGTCCCCCCCGTTGTGCCTACACAACTCCAGTGATGTTTGTGGAGGAGCAGGTGTAGGTGGATCCCAGGAGCCATTAGGAATCCGTGATGAGGAAGGATCCTGCGTGAACATCCTTTCATTCCTGCCCCTGCTCCCGGCAGACTTTCCGCTCGCCTCGTGCCTGGTCGGTTGCCACAAATTCCCCGCTCCTCTGCACTCGACAGCCTCCTGCCCCTCGCCTGCGGTAATTCTCCCTGGCTGGCTGCTCCCTCAGTGCCCTGGGTGAGTTCGCTGGCCTTCCGGAGGTGACAGCCGGCCTGAGGCGCACGCCGTCGGTATTGTCACCACCAGTTATTTTCAATGGTGGAATCTGACACTGTGGACGTGCACGTCGATCAGTGGCCTTGGCAAGCGCAGACGGGTTACAGGTGCAAACGGGTGGGCTCCTTCTTCCGTGCTCTGAAGTTAAAGGACAGGTGCCCCCTCCCTTTTAGCTGTTCTTAATAATACAATCCCTTCTTCACCCCTCCTATCCATCATTCGGTGCTCCTGGCATTTCACACCCATACAGCTTTGCTTCCTCCTGCCTCCATCCCAACCCACCCTCCCACTAATTCTGCTTTGTGCTGAAATATTCATCTCCCAGGCAATCAGCAGCTTCATCCCCTCAGGGTGCCACCAGCCCTGCAAACAGCAAGAGGGATGCTCTTAGGAGAAAAGGCCGGCTCCGTTTTAGTGGGTTTTGGACACCTTGCATGCAAAAGAGCTGCCGGTGAGGGAGGCACCGTGCCAAGAGTTAGTGATGGGAAAGAAGGAAAATAAGTCACGTTTTTGTACAACATATCACTTTTCATTGTGAGTGTGCATACAAGGGTGGGCGGGTGAGAGCCTATGAAGCCCTTTGGAGGAGGTTCTGCGGGGACCAGTGGCAAGAATTGCTGCTTTCCTGCTTTTCCTGTTCATCCCGCCTGCTTTCCCACTCCCTCTCTCATTTTCTCTCCCAAAAGTGCTGATTCAGCTCTTCTTGACAGGAGCTCAGGGCTGCGGTTTTAGCAGGACCTGCTCATGCTGGCAGGAAAACACATTGATCTTTTCTCCTGCTGATTTTCCCGTTTTCCCTCTTCTCGGATCAACTTGCCCAACGATACTCACTTACTGGCAACAGAAACCCCATCTTTTCGGCAACAGTTCACAGCTCCTGTCACCTCCCAGCCCCACAAGGGTTGCTGGGGCCTGTCAGTACTTCAGCAAAAGCAAATTCAATCAGCAAGAGATGTTCAGGAGAGGCCTTCAGCAGTGCCAGCTGATTTGGGAACGGGGAGCATTGTGCTGCTGTAGCTGCGGTCCCAGGCCCAGGCTGGTGAAGATGTGGAGGTCAGGACCAAGCTATGGCTTGGATGTGGGGGTTTCGCTGTGCCTGAAGGGACTCCTTCCCTTGCCCCATGCCTCGCAGCATCAGCCATGCCTGCCCCCATGTCAGGACCCATTTCTGCTTCAGGAGATCCTATGGGAAGGGAGTACCATCACCTTGATTTCTCCATGGGTGGTTGAGAGCTTCCTAAAAGCCCTGTTTTTTTCTCTCCCGATGATGATCCTGCACCAGGTGCATCCTGGAGGCACCACCATGAGTGCTGAAGCCATGTCCCACAAGCTCCCTCCCTTCTCTTTCCTGTCCACAGCTTTCAAGAGAGCTGTGCACATCACCCTGTTTGTCATTCCCTGACACTGGGAGGAGGCCGGGGACACGTGGGGATGTCCACATGAGTGGGATGAGGTGTCGCACCTCTGTTCCTAACACCGTGGGAAAGGGGCGCTGACTCAAACGACTTGGGAGCTGCTGGTACAACCATCACAGAGGTGGCTGGCGCAAAACCTGGAGGTGTGGGAACAAAATCCTGCCTGCTCAAATGCAGGGGTGACCAAGTTGCTCCAGGAGCTGAGCTGCTGCTCCTCAGCATCCCTGCCTGTCCCCTTGGCCAGGTCCCCACTCCTCTGGCCGCAGCTACAGGCTGGGTCACCGGAGGGGAGCTGCCGACCAAAAGCAGTTTCTCTGCTCTTCTGCTGCACCAGGGCAGTGGCCATGGGACGACAAAAGCTCCTCAGAGCAGATGGACAATAGCAGAGTGAGTTTGTCAGGCTTTTTTATGTTATTTATTGGTTATCTTAGCCATGACATCACCAATGAAGTTGAATAGTTTAAATCACCTTTTCAACAATAAAAGTGAAGCTTATTTCCCACAGAATTTCCCTTTTGTTCTTTGCTTAAATACTCTTGCTTAAATGCCCTTTGTCTGTTATTAATTACATCCGCAGCTTTCTAAACAACTTAATCTGTGGAAATTAGAGTTTGGGGGGAGGGCCAAGATCTAGCACCTCTGAGAACAATATTGCTGTCCCTTTTAAACATAATTAATTTGCATCGATTCTTACAACAGTATGAAAACAAAATGCAAGCTGTACAGCAGAGGATAAAAATACACGCCAGTGAAGCCAAGTAAATCAACTCCTGTGGGCTTTGCCCTTCCCCTGCCTCCTGGGAAGAGCTGGGTTGCAAAATTCACAAACATAGGTGTGAGCAGAAGGGCACAACAATAGTTGTCTGTATTTTATGTGGGGAGATGGACATGATAATTGCCCTCTGTATTTTAAAAGCACATCATCACCACAGCATTAGATATTGTCACCAGCCATTAGAAAGGGACTAGGTTGCTATTTCTGCTCTTAAGCCACTCTGCTTGGCGTATTTGCTTTCGATGCATCAGAGTCCTTCACATCCGACGTATGAGCACCCAAACGATCTGACTAGCCCCCCCCCCCAAATAGGGACGAACTCATTATTTTATTAAGGAATTCTATTCAAAACTGAAGGGAAAGGTGGTGGTTAACCTGTCTGAAAACATTGGTTTGCCAAAACAAGCATGTAAGGTGTCCTCTAGGACAGCGTGCAAGGCTGTTGCAAGGGTGTCACTATTTGAGCATCTCTCATATGAGGAAAGGCTGAGAGAGCTGGGTCTGTTTAGCCTGGAGAAGACTGAGAGGGGATCTCATCAACACTTATAAATATCTAAAGGGTGGGTGTCTAAAGGAAGGGACCAGACTCTTCTCAAGTGGTGCCCAGTGACAGGACAAGGGGCAATGGGCACAAACTGGAGCACAGGAAGTTCCATCTCAATATGAGGAAAAACCCCTTCACTGAGGGTGACCGAGCGCTGGCACAGGCTGCCCAGAGACGTTGTGGAGTCTCCTTCTCTGGAGAGATTCGAAACCTGCCTGGACACCATCCTGTGCAACCTGCTGTGGGTGATTCTGCTCTAGCAGAGGGGTTGGACTAGATGATCTCCAGACGTCCCTTCCAACCCCTACCAATCTGTGATTTTGTGATTTAAGGTTACTTTTGCAACAGAAATTGCAATTTTGGCTTCTTCAAAGGAAGGGAATCAGCACCCCAGCTTCTCTGTTATACAGAAATCAGCACATTATCCTGTAGAGCTGCTGGAACTGTAGCAGGAGAATCCCCATCTATATATTCTCTGGGTTACAAAGGTGTCACAGCCAATGCGTTTATGATTATTTTTGAGCAAAGCTGCCCACTGGGGTTTTCTGTCCCCAGTCACTGGCAGGGGTCAATGAGGTAGCAGCTCCAGCAGGTCTTGTAGCCGGTGCAGATGCTGTTGAAGGGTGGTTTCTCGATGACTTCTTCATTTGCATCAGGTGAAGGGAAACTCCCAGCGCGTGCAAGCACCCACACCCCGGGCTTTCATGGTATTCATCTGTTTCAGCTCATTTGCTTCCTTTTTTTTTCTCCGTGATCGTTATCTCAGACTGGGCTGAACAGGATGCTGGCTTTGTCGTGTGTGAAAGGAGAGGGTCACCGTGAAGGCTTTTCCCTTGAAATCTCACAATGACCTCTGAGGGCAAACTGTGTGGGTGGGTTTGAGGTGCCGGTGGCAACTGGCAGTCACAGCACCTGTCCCACAGCACGCCGCTGGCTGTGGCACTCCACCAGTGCCGGTGTCACCAGGTAGCGATGAGGACACTG
The DNA here is from genome assembly GCF_011004875.1 of Balearica regulorum gibbericeps. Classification (NCBI taxonomy): domain Eukaryota; kingdom Metazoa; phylum Chordata; class Aves; order Gruiformes; family Gruidae; genus Balearica; species Balearica regulorum. The sequence goes on from NC_046184.1 coordinate 56,270,112, forward strand.
GTAGCTGATGCGGTCCAAAGCCACCCACGTTTGGGTGTGGATGAACTCGTTCTCAAGCTCTCTTCTCTTCCCAAAGGATTTGCTGGCACAGGCCAGCCGCCTTCCCTGCCAAGCCCAATCCCATATATCACGCTGTGCGGGACCGCCGACAGCAGCTGGTTGACATGACAACTGCATTTCCCAGCACTGGAAATAGTGTTTCCCGTTGCCCATCTTTCATTCCTGTAATCCTGAGTGGAGGCTTTTGCTCTGTTTTTGTTTTACTTTCCTCTTGAGGAAGAAATAAACACATTTCTTAATTTCCTGCTTGGAGCAAAGTGGCCGAGCCAGAACCAAAACTGCCTCCAGGCGTTTGCTTGGAGTGAAGGTGGGGAGCAAGCGGCGCTGGGTGGCTGCAGAACATTGCCTTAGTTCCCTCCACTCCTAAAGTCACCTTCCTATGTGCCTCAGACAGGACTTTGCACAGTCGGTGGCCATCCCTCCTCTTACGCTCCCCATCTTTTGGCAGTTTTTCCTTGACCTCTTAAACCTGGAACGCTTTGTGTAGTTGCAGCATTGCTGGCAGCTGGCCAGCCCTGTGAACACCACTTCCAACCAGCCCTCTGGAGTCTTTTTCTTCCTCCGGGTCCTTGTGCATCTCAAGTTTTCCATTAAAGCCTCCTCATCTCCCTGACACACCATGAGCTTTGCCTGGTCCCCAGCATGGTGCAGAGTTGGCACCTCTGGGACCCTCTGGCCTCTTGCTGGCTCCGGGGAAGGCACAGGTTGCTGCGGCCAGAGCCTTGGCCAGCAGGGACGTTTGCTGGCTTTGCAGGCAACCAAATTTCAGTCTGCTCCTTTCAGAGGGGCCTTAGCCCCACTGGCTCTTACACATCCCGGCCATGTGCCTCACAGTGCACACCAAGTGCTGGTGTGGGCGATGCAGTGAGGGAGCTGCACCGTGCGGCGGGAGGTCTCCTCGCTGGCGGTCTTTTACCTGTACGAGGGGACACCGAAGGCTGGAGGAGGCAGGGCATGGCAGCCAAACCATTGCAGTCGCATTTGTTTCCCCCCAGAGAAACGTCAGGCTGAGATGAACAATTTCAGCCCGCAGAGGTTTGCAGGCAAGGAGTTGGTGAGAAGTTGTATCTTTTGTAACACTAACTTGCAGTATTTCAGGAAAAAAGGGCAAACAAGCTCTCAGATCTCTGCCCCCAGGGCTGCAGGCAGCAATGTTTGTCCTGCAGCACATGAGAAATCCCCCAAACATCCCAGGGAACTTCTCTGGCAGGTCTTGGGGAGCTGAGCTCAGCATCACCCACCTTTCTCTGGCTGCTCATTCTCCGCTTTGAGCTGTCCCAAGCATTTGCCTGGTCAAACAGCTCACAACATCCTGCCACCCAGATTTCATCTGGTTTATTTTGCATCCAGCATCCCCTGCTCGAGTGCGTTGTATCACCCAGCCAGCAGCCAGGCAGGGCCAGGGCAGGGGTGATGCAAGGACAGGAGCAAGTGGGGCCAGCCTCACCCCAGTATAATCCTCACTGAAGCCTTTAATGAGACAGTGCAGGGAGCAGATCTGACAAAAAAAAAAAAAAAAAAAAAAAAGCTTTTCTGTTTGTTCTTTTAAAGCTCTGCTTAATTTTATTTTATATTTTTCTAAATTCTACTTACTCAGACTGGTTCTCCGTGGGATCAGACAGCAATGCTGCCAAGGGTGGCACAAGGGTGGTCAGCGGGGTGGCTTTTCTCAGTGACAGAGCTCTTCTGCCAAGAGGGAGAGGCCAGGGGACCATAATGCCAGGTGGGAAGCCAGTTTACGAAGGAAACACTAGTATTTCCATCACCAACCAAACTTCCTACCTGCAGACCAATGGACAGCAGCACCGGCAAGCCTTCGCAGCTTTGTTCTCACCCCCCATCCAACAGTTGCAAATGCAGTTCCTCGAGTGGTGCTAATGTAATAAAACATGCAGGTCCTCAAATGCAAGGACAGGGGACACGGGACGGGGAGGACAGATAACAACAGCCTGCAGGTGTTTTCCTGGCCACAAGTGAGCTTAGGCCTGAAGCAGTGCTTCTCCCCTTCCCAAAAAACGAGAGACTGGGACCAGCTCTTCCCAGGTTTTGCTTGATGCAATCATGCTTAGAGAAGTCAGAAATGGCTGAGGCCATGGGGACTGAATGTTATTAGGGCCTCTTGGAGAGGTTCCCGCTCAAACAAGGCATGTAGGCAAGGGCCGGCTGAGTAATGGCTGTGGGAGAGCCTGCAGCCAGCAGATAAAAGGTCTGCATCACCAGGAGCTGTCAGAACAAGTGTTAAATTAAGTGTAAGAGAGACATGTTGTGCTTAAGGCTCAATTTACTGTTCCTTTTCACCATGAAAGCTCGCACTCATGCTTTTACTATGCTCCCTGCTTTTTAACAGCTCTGATTATCATCGGCTATTTAGCAGCAGTATCTGCCTGGGGTTCAGTCCATGTTCACGTGTGGGCAGCTCTTTCAGGGCTGTGGTTGAAGCAAGTGGTGAACTTCAAAAGGACAACCACATGCAATGACCTATTTCACCAACTGAGTAAGCAGAGCGCGGGCTGCTGGAAGCTCTGAAGCAGGGGCAGCCATCAGCCATGGCGGCAGTGGGAACCCCAAAAGCCATGTAAGACGAAGCTGAACTGCAAGTAGAATTAGGGTCCTTGGCCAAGGAGGGAGAGGTTTTATTAGGGTGTAACACTGTGAGCACCATCCACTTCTGGGAGTTTTTGTATTTGCAAAGCAAATTTACCAGTGAAATCCGGTGCAATGACTGTTTCCTATTGCTCTTGGAAACTTTACCTTTCACTGCTTCTTTCTGCCCGTTGCTCATCAGTCCCCTCAGTGGCCCACAGAACTCCAGGTGACCTCAATGAACTCATTTCCCTTCCCTCAGGTTTCTCCTGAATGTTGCTGCAGCTGGTGGCTCACACAGCTGCTCCTTCTTTATCACCAGAAGCTTTCAAGGGAACCAGCTTGCTAAGACCTGAATTTCTGACACAAAAGAAAAATTTGAAGATGAGGAATGGTGCTTTCCCAAACATTTTTGTATATCATTGAGTAGTGAAAAAATTGGAGGCAGAAAGGCACCCTTCTTCTTTTTCTCCATGTGAAGATTATCTCTGGACACAGGAACAGACCCAGTTGGTGGAACAAAGTGAGGCATCCACACAGATGGGTTTCTTTTGGCACATTTTCTTTTCCCACCTCAAACAGTCATCTGGATGGCCTGTGGGTGCTTGTCTGGGGTTTCCAGCTCTGAACAGGCTTCAGGATGTCTAGAAGTGCCAGTATGGCCATGGACTGTACGGTGCCTGGTGCCCACCTGCTTGGCTGGGGAACAGCAGGCAGGACCAGGGGAGCCTCGCGCTCACACATCCAGGCAGGACTGCTCATGCTCATGGCTGGCCATCTGAACCCCAGGGGCTGCATGTTCCTGAAGGGCTTTTTGTGGCAACACCCATTTAAAGACATTTCTTCTCCTCCTACCATATTGGTTTTTTAGCCTGGATCAGTTCCACGATGGGGTTCAACACTTGGCTCTGTAACCCATCATGCTGGCCTTGCAGAGGTGGCAGTGTGCTGAGATGCAGCTGAAGGAAGGAATGGTTGGAGCTGTAAGGGGGAAGCAATGACTCCACAAGCATCAGCATTGGTAGTGAGGACCCTGGATCAAGAGATGATAGTCTCAGACTTCTGTCCAGAGATCTATTGCACAGGCTATAGAAATAAAGCCATAGAGCTGGATTTTTCTCCCCTGAGGGCCCCTCTTGCCAAGCCCTTCCCCAACAGCCCTCGGGTGTCCCCCTGCAGGGCGAGGTGCTGGAGCTCATGCTGCTGGATCACTGAGCCCCGCTCACAGCAAATCCAAAACACAAATAAGCATGGACTGAGACAGCCTGACCCTGCTGACATCTGTATTTTCCCTCCTGATATCACTAATGAAACAGCCCTTGAGCTGGCAAATATAAGAACACTTTGCCTATTTTGGACAGTGCCCGATTTTCTAAGATATAGATGTCTGAACTGCAAGAGAAGACACCCAGTCACGTTTGTTCCTGCTGATTCTGACCTAGGCTTTGTCCAGCTGCTTCCATGGTCACATTTTCAGTGGCAAGCACAAATCCCACTGTTGATTCACTGGTGTAAGAGACCCATCAGTAGCAGCAATAAGAGAGGTGGATGCTCAGAGAGGACGTACATGTTCTTCCTCCACTCCACAAGCCATCCTGCTGGATGTCCTTTGTCCTTTTGCATTGCTGCCTCTGCCACTAAACAAGAAGGATTGCTAAATATTACAGTATTCTGAAGGTACATGTGGCTACTCCAGTGTCTCACCTAGCTATAAAACTGCTGACCTGGCAAGAGAAACAAGGCTAGATCTCATTATGAGAGGCACAGAGGGGAATACTAATAGGTGAGTTTACCTGACCTTCCTCTTACCAAGTCTTGTTTAAAGTTGCTGATTACACTGATCAGTGGTTTGGGCAGAAAGTTTCTATGTTGGATGTCTGCTCGTGGCCTTTGTTATCTCAGGAAAATTTCAGCTAAAACAACTCAGCCATTTCTTCAAACCTGACTAAGGGAAACAAGCTTCATTAGTGTAAAAAGAAAACCACATCCTCTTTCATTAAGATTTTCTAACACAGCCCCACCTGTCAAGATTATAAACCTTTAAACACAAACACAGAGCACTGCCGTCTTGGTTCCTACATCTCCCTCAGCACGGGCAGGCGATGTCCCCAAAGCATGTGCCACCCTTGGATGAAGCAGAGCTTTGCTGGGAATTGTTACTCCCAGCTGTAGGCTACTGTTATGTTACTGGCGTTATTTTACCTGTTTTACATATTATTGTAATTATTACACGGTCTTACAATAATGATGTTGAGAGAGACCATCCCTGGCATGTTCAGGGGTCCCAATATTTGTGTTCAAGTGTAGGGTGTGTGCTAGTAGAGGGGATAGAGAGGTTAAAACAAAAACCAGGAGGTGTGGGAAAAAAATGAGTGGTAGAACTTTGGGGAGCAAAGGATAATAAACAGGATCCGAAAAGAGGGAATGATGGGGCTTGGGAGGGAGAAGATGGTGCAGGACTCGGTGGCAAAACAAGAGACAGGATTTAAACCCGTCTCCGTGTGCTTTTCCAATTGATGGGGCACTGCAGTTCATCTCCCCACCCTGCATCGGCTGAAGCAGTCCAGAGCCTTTTCCAGCATATCAGCAGCGCTGTCACCCTGGGGCTGCCATGTCAAGCAGAGAAAGAACAGAGCACTGCCGGCCCCGCACGTCTCCCCCGCCGAGGGCTGGGACTGGGACGGGGCTGTGGGCTCTGGCCAGCTGGGGAGCCTCTCCTGCAAACAACGCCCAGGCGCCGCTTTAAGCGCCGATTTCTGCTATCTCAGATGGGATGGCAGGCTTTGTCTGAAGAAAGATTGCAGATGCTAGTGTGTGATGGTAGCTCCTGGGCCTCATATGTCCATCTTGTAAAACATGCCGAGGATTTTCCCAGATAAAAAAAAAGGCGCATTGCTTGGCAGGCAGTTACATCTGCAAATACATGTGAATGAAAACATCCTGAGAGCGCTGCCCTTGAAGCAAAATGCCCGAAGGCTCAAAAACACAAACAGAAGGGAACAGAGAGTGCCACGATGGCGGCACGTTCCTATTGCCTGCCTGCTCCCTGCTTGCGACCACTGCCCTGCCCTGGCCCCCAAGCCCCGCAGAGAGATGAGCGCCGAGCCAGCTGCCTTTGGTGCAGAAACGGGGGGAGTGGGAAGGAGCAGAGCGATGGTTCTGCACGGCCTGACCCTGCCGGGGCCAGGCAGAGCGGGGCAGTGCGGGGAGTTGCTGCCCAGCACTGTGCCGTGCCCTTTTAAAATTGTCATCCCGCTTTCCAGCAGGAACCCCAGGCCTTCTTCATCAAAGCATAAACACCGAGCAAGGAGTGCTCATTGATTGCACGTTTGTTTGTTTTAAGACCCAAAGTTTATATAGTTTAAAACTTCCACGTACCGCTTTCGCCAGTGCCTCTGCAGCCCGGTAACTTGTATGTGACAGAGAGAAATAAGCAGCAGAGCACTTTAGCATGATCTAACAGCAGAGTTATTTGATCTGGGGTTTGGTATGTACTGAAAATACCAGCGGTTAATGTACTGTGAACATGGCGCAGCAGCTCTGCCTCCCCGCTCGCGCAGGAGTCAATGCTTCATGTAGCTGAAGACGATGCTCTCCTTCGCAGCATCTGTCCCGCTGATCCAGTGACCCGCCTTGTTTTACACACTCATCCACCGAAGCGCAGCCATCAGTATAGAGATATTTCTAGCCTTCATTTTAAAAAAATGTCATCAGAAAATAGAAAAAAGTCCACCTGGGAAGCTCAACAACTTTGATCTCTGTTTTTGACCATTACCCTGATTTTAAATTTCCATGTCTTGAAACATTTGGTTTAGCTACTGCTACAATTTTCTAATACAGTGCCTAAATTTAAAGACTATTTCTGTTGTTGTCTGAAGGTTTAACGTTTCCTCCACTTGGACTGAACATACTTTATCACATCCTCTAAACCCCAGGGACACTCCAGTGAAGAGAGAGCACTGGTGATGTGAAAAGTAGCAATATTTTTCTCATTTTCAGACCCCTCATCTGCACCAGACGCTTACCCAGATCAGACACTTTTTTTTTCTCTGCACTTAAAGCTCACCAGGGAAAGGAAGAAACAACAACAACAACAACAAAAGATTAAAAAAATTGGATCAATTCTGTAATAAGAAGACAAATCACTCTTGTCAAATTTATTTGTCTCCATAACTGGAAGAAGTACTTTTTATAGGCTTTTTATTTTAGAAATGGAAAATCATGATGTGTCTGTCCTCTATGTGCAATGCCCAACAGAAGATTGTGCCATTCACTATATGCGTCATTTACTACACGTGCCAGGTTTCTGTTCAATTTTAATTTACTGCTTCTGAGGGGTTTCAGCCTCTCCCTTTTGGGGATTATTCAAATCAAGCAGAGATTATTGTTGGCTCTTTCCATTTTAGGCAACCACCATCACCACAATTTTTTGAGTGGCTCCCATATAAAAACTCATAACAAGAGTGAAGCTTGCAGAGAACTCAATGTAGTATCTGGTACTTCTCTTCTTTCAAAATAACTACTTGGAGGAAAGGTTTTGTTTGGTTTCTTAGGCTTTGTACAGTTACTTATTTTAGGTCGCTTCATTTAGTTTATATTTTTGTTCCTTATACTGAGCCAAAATTTTCCTTTTCTCAAATTCACTTGAGCCCTCCTGGCTATTACACTAGTACCACCGTAACCACTCCTCCTTCCTTGACATTTATATCCTCCAAAGTTGCGTGAATTATCATCGCATTCTCTTCTAGAGTTGTCATTCGACCAAATTACACATCTGATTCGTTTAAACATTTTGAAGCATGTGTTCACCATGGAAAATTAAGCACCCTTTTGAAGTCTTTCTGGACTCGAGGCACCCATATCCAATACTCAATATCTGCTTTAGATCAAATACTTTTAATCTTTACCTTGCTATCTGCCTCCTGGCAAAAGTGCAGTCAGTCCCTGCCAGTCCTGGGCCACCGACCTCACAGAGATCCAGCGACAGGTCTCGTGACCCACCAAGCACGAGCCAGCTCGGTGCACGGCCCAGGGTGATGCTCACATTTCAGGTGCAAGAGCAGATGAGGATCAGAGCGTGTATGTATCCACGGATCCCTGGGTATCCATGCCCAGCAGATAAAGACCAGAAATACAGCAATTGTAACTAGTGTGGCTCACATCACCCTCAGCTGGGCAATCTGCTGGGCAGCTGGGGGAGAAGAGACTTAATCTTTTGGAGTATCTGCATGCAGGCACTGTGTGAGGAGTGAAGGTCACTCCAGGACGCAGCCAGGGGACAGCGAATGCCAGAACCTCTGGCACCATCAGGGCCAGGATAATCCTGCCATGTAGCCAAAACAGGGTAATGCTGATGAGGATGTGGCCACAGGAGGCAAAGGATCAAGACAGCAAGAGGGGACTTCCAACATCTTAGGGAGAAGATTGGTGAACAGTGGCTAACTATCAGCCTACGGACACAGCAGTGAGAATAGGTGTGCTGGGGAAGTGCTCACATCCATAGTAGGGGGAGCGAACATGGGGTCTCCCAATGTGCCAGACCCCACGGCCCATACTCTGACAGATCCCAAAGATGAACCAATATGGAAAGGCTGAAGATGTCTGGAGCATGGTGGCACCAGAGAAGGTTGGATTTCTTCACTACAGCAGAAATAGCAATAGAGATGCAGACAAGGTCCAGGAGATGGATGATGCCCAAGATACAAGGTTGGACAATATTAACCTAAGAGATGCTCTGAAGACTGGGTTGCTGTGAAAAAAGAAACACAGTCACAAAATACAGATTTATTTTTTTTTCCTTATGTTTGGGATAGAATTGAGTGGTGGAAAAAACATGTCAGTCAGTATACCTCTATCTATATCTGTCACACTGTGTTTTTCTGCCAATAAAAGTGGCCTGGGAGCAGTCTTTGAAATTCCAGCTCGTACCTTTACTAACACACCCCAGCAGTAACAAACATAACATACCTAAATAAATACCCCTGCAGGCTACTATCCTATCTATGACAGAAAGCAGCAGCAGATTACTCCCAGAAATGTTCAAGAGAAGAATAGGATAATTTGCCCATATAAGAAGTTATTTCTAGTCTTGGGCTTTCTGAGGTTGCTCTATGCCCTGAAGCTACTGGGATTTTATCCCTCAAACATGAAAGAGAGAATAAAAGTAGCAACCTCTAATTATCCTCTCCCCCCCCCCCCAATCCTATTTAAGACTTAAGCTGACTCTTGTTCTCAATGATGGTCTGTGAAACTCTCACAAATAACATTAGTCTGTAGTAAATACATTTCCTGTACACACGTAACATTACTCGTAATAAACATATCTCCTATTACTCATTTTAAAATGCACCTTTCGGGTTCACCGAGTCCTCATTCAGTATTGCAGCAAGCAGCACCCAATAGAGTGCCTTTATAGTCTTCAGTATTTTCTGCTTTTCTATTATTCTCCCTTTTCTCAATGTCTCCCTGTAAACTAAATAATCACAGGGGGCTTCAGCTTAGCAGTCTCTCCCTCCTTTAATCAATGCTGTCCTTCAATTCCCAACCTACCCCCTTTCTCCAGTATCCAGGTTTTTTTTAAATGAGATCCCCCCCGGATATTTCAGGCAAAGCTGCCTCCTGACATTACATACTGGCACCATGCACATTTCTGGAGAAATCAGCTCTGCAGAGAACACTTTATCATCAGGCCCTTTAACCAGACATTTAACTCTGACTCTGACAAATGGCTCCCTGCGAGCAGAAGGAGTTGCGGAGCGTCGGCATCCAAAACACTGAGCAGTCCCCAGTGCTAACAAACCGCCCACAGGCGCTTCTCTGATTTACGTGGGCTCCATCAGGAGAGCCCTGGCCAGGAGCCTGTCACTCTTGCTACGTTGCCAGCAGCTGGAGGTCTTTGGTGTCTGCTGGGCAACTCTGCCACGCAAGAATATCTTTCTTTGGGAGCAAATTTGTCTGCTCAGTTTCAATATTGTGCTGCGGCAGGGGCAGGGGAAAGTGGAAAGCAGCTCCACTTGAATTTCATTCCTACTTCCTTTGTTCATGCCTCTTTTTTTTTCTTTTTTTTCTTCTGGGACGCTCTTTCCTTGGTTATTTTGTAGGAACATCAGGCCTGGCTGAGAGAGGCCGCTGCAGTGTTCCCCAGACAGCATTAAGCACTCATTCTTTTTTTTCCTTTCATTTGATCCCTCTTTTCTCAGACATTAATCGAAATACTCTAATTTCCCTCGAGAGCTTTCCCCTCCACTGCTTTTAATATATATTTTAAATCACATTTTAAAAAGTTTATTATCACAACTGCAAAGCTTGTTATTAAAGCTGGGAGGCTGAATGTTACATTAACAAGCCCTACCCAGACTAGGGAGAGTTTTGGAAATATCAGACATGGTAGTTGGTTTCAGGTAAACAGATAAAGGTAAACTGAGGCAGAAGAGGAGCCTGCAGTCAGGTTGGTGAATATCAGCATGCTCAGCCATTGTGCCGTACAATTCCCCTGTGAACCATCTTCGTCTGGGCACTGCCAAATTCCTTCTCCAGGGATTATTTAGCGCCACTAAGCTATGTGATTGGCAAGATCAAAATGCCAAAGAAACACTTCCCCAGTGGATGGCGATTATTTTCCTCAACTAACTTCTGCCTTTGTGGCCAGTTTGCTTTCAAGCCTGTGGGGTCATGGCAGCGTCCAGTTTTTACTGAGCCTCTCGGATGCTCTTGGACACAGCACGCTCTCTGTCCAGCACCTCTTCCAGAAAATGGGACCCCACGGTGCAACTCCCCCAAGCTCTGAAAATAGCTCTGAACTTTCCCAGCCTCTGCATGTGTTCCTTGGAGCTGCAGCCCTGCTGGATGAGTCAGCTCTTTTGGGATGACATTGCAGCTGAAATCAGACCCAGGCTTTGCAAAGAGAAATCCAAAGATCCTCTCGTACTCACTCACTCCACGAGAAACATCTAAACAAAGTAAAGATGTGTCACACACTTCCTTTCCCCATGCTGATTACTCACCTCTCTGGGGAGCCCTGGGGTTGTGTGGGGATCAGATATCCTCTTTCCAAATCCTCCAGCTGCACCTTCTCTAGCCATGAAAGAAAGCTGGAGAACATAACCCCTCTAAGAGCAGACTTTGGAGCCTGAAGGGCAGCTGGGAAATAATACAGTCCTGATGAGATGTGCAAAACCAGAGTGGGCTCCAGCACCTCTTCCTTCTTCACAGCAAGCCGCTGGAAGAGGAGGCTCCATCCAAAAGACTGGTCCAGCACCAGACAACCCTTCCCTGCTTCCTCAGCTGTTTGATTGTCACAAGCTCTTGCTGCACTCCACACACCTCACTGAAAGGGATAAAGTAGAGCGACTGCTGCAAATGCAACCGTAGGCATAGAACCGCAGGGATATAAAATCAGACGAAGACCTCTTGTCCAGTTAGTCGCGCATTCGTATCACTGGGATATTACTGACGCATAGTCTCCGTGTTTCAATTCATCTTTTGTGATTCAGTCTGAACACTGAATAGCAGGATAGCAAGACTGGCCCTTTAAATGTAATGGTCTTTTGAGAAAATTATTTGTTTTGCGGCCTTGCTTAAAAATAAAAGACTAGCAAAAAGGCACTCTGTCTATATAGTAAGTTGCCCCAGATGTTTCCACAACACTTTTAAGTCCAGTGTAACAAAACCTGTTGACAGGTTAGTAAAATCAGTGTGGAAATATTTACTCTTGTCCCTTACTAGGATGTGAGCAGCTTTGCACTGTTCTGAACACAGTTGTGAAGACACCCTCCTTGGCTCTTGAAGTGAGCAGAGAACTCCGAGCTGCTGTCAGGAGGGTAGCTTTGATTTCTTACTCCCGAAGGCTGGAAACACTCCCTCCTCACCCTGTAACGCTCTTATCTTTATTTGGCTGATAGTTGCATCTGTCTTCCTTACCCAGTTTTTAGATTAAATTGCTGTAATTTAGCTATCACTTCACAGGTGGCAGAGACTGTATAGAGTCCTCCTCTCTGTTCTCCCTAAACTCCTACTTTCTATTACAAGTCATTGATTTGCATCCGTAGATCCCAAACATTTTGCAGTGGAAGGTCACAGTCACAAGATCTGGAAGATCAGAATTTTGCCCAAGATCACTGTGCAGCAGCGGAAGGAAGAAGCCTCCAAAACATGTTTCCTAAGACCCTTTCTAATGCCTTACCCATTCAATATGCAAAAGAATAGACCAATAGCCAAAGCTGTGATATAATGCGTAGTTAGAAAGGTAATTGTAACATCTGAAAAACATTTCCCCTCAAGCTATATGGGAAGGTCAGTGTCAGATTAGCGCTTTCATGTGTCATTGCCTGTTGCTGCTGCACTGTGGGAACAGACCTGGGAGAGAGTGAAACAGTATTAGAGAGTCAGCCTTGGGGAACGGGCAGGAAATGGGGCTTGGGGACACATGGCAAACTCTCCTACTAGCTCTTCTCTGTGATTTTGGGGAAGCTGCATTCATTGCTGGTGAGTCACACGCAGCTGGCTGATGGGAGTTTGGCTCCATCTATGGGAAGCAGTAAAATACTACAATAACCCCAGAAACGAGCTGGTGTTCGTTCCAGTCCTTTCAGACCAAAAGATTATGGCCAACCTTCAACTTTTCTCATAAACCACAACGTATCTTTACCACTGCACTTTTGAACCGATGAGTTTGTAAACTGTGTTGTTTACTACGGTAAAGACTTTTCTATCCATGTGGATCACAACTTGGAAGCCACAGCCTTAAGTTAATAATTTATGTATTCTTTGATAGACAACACTAATTATTAACCCTGAACTCTGATACTACTCCACAACCTTTTTACATGCACTTACCACTTCCCCAATTTATCAGAAATTCTTGTGTTTGGTGTTTGCCAAAAGGACATACTTTTTAAAAGATTTCAACTGCTTTTCCTTTTCCTATATGTTACTCTTTCTTTGAGCAGCTGAGCATACAAAATCCTCTTTTCTTGCAAAGGACAGATAGGAAGGTAGATTACTTGCCCAGCAAAGCTTACGTTAATAGAAATATGTTGCTGTTTACCACACTGAAACTGTTGACCCACTTCAAAACAGAAAATCCTTAATAAGACAGGAAAACTGGTTGTCTCTAATGCTTTGAATGCAGCCATTGAAATACCTCTCTAAGATGTTTTTGCCCTCTCCCAACTCCTTTCTCAAGAGGCGCTTTTACCGTGGGGATTATAAGACAGGAACCAGCTGCTGATGTCCAGGACATGGAAAATATAAATGAAACCATGTAAAGAACACAATTCAATTAAAAAAGTGCAAGCGACTGGACTCTCTGAAGGCAGGAAATCATGTCAGGCACTTCCTCCGGTTGTCTCTTGTTCTCGCTTGTCAGGACTTGATTAACAAGACTGAGAACATACCATCTCCTCCTAGTTTTACAACACAACCCCAAACTCAACTGCTGCCTGTAAAACTCCCACAGGGGCTCCTAACGTAGCAGGACTGTGGTACCACCCCGGGTGGTTGCAGCAGCCGCCTGCTCAAAGCCGGACGAAGTGCAGAAGGATGTCTTCACACCGCACTCCATTAGGAGCCCAATCTTCAGCATCTACAGCCCACTACTCCTCCTGTGTATTCAAATACACCTGCCTGAACTCCAGTACCGGCTCCTGCACCCTTCTATTCCTTTCCCTGCCCATCCCTGTCAGGCACACCCTCCTCATCAACCTCTGCCCTCCAGCCTGAGAGGAAAGTGTTGGCTCTGGCTTGAGGCCATACACAGAAGCAGAGCTGGTTAAGTGACTGACAGTGCTTGGTCTGGTGGAAGAGCTCATCCAGCCTCCCTGCAGGCAATTACTGCCCGGCAGAAACCATCTCCATGCAAGTGCTTACCAGAGCTGCTGGGGGAGAGGCACCACAGAGGTGGCTTCCCTTGCAGCCCAGGTCAGTGTCTTGCAGGAGCCTGGCCAGGGCAGCCAGCGTACAGGCCCTGCCTGAGCCCAGGGCTGGCAATTACCCCTGTTTGGCCAAGTGCCTCTGGGAGGGGTTTCCTCAGGGCCCTGGAAAGCCCCTACACACTCTCTCTTGTGCGCACATGCATGTGAGCATCTGTTGCTGAGCCCCATGCAAACCACTGGAAAACTTGGGATCTTGCTGAGCTGCTAAGATCCATATAATAGTCAGAAGCCAAGTTAGCAGAATTCATTACTTTCAAAAAAATTAAGCTGGACTAGTTAGCTGTGCCAGCACAGTTCTTTCTCCATCAGGAGACGATCTGTCCATCTGCCTAATGCCAAGACAGTAAACATTATTAGGCATGTTCTGAGTTGTTGGGTCATTAATGTTTCTTCAATAGCTTATGATTTTAAGCAGAGTCATCTTTAGATGGCTGAAGGCCACCCAGCCTTTAAGGTTAAGGTTAGCATTGAGCCATTTTAAGAACTTTATCTTTAGAAACACTCTTAGGGACACCTTTTAGCTTTGTTCTCTTTTGGTGGTTTTTTCCCACTTTTCTTTAAAGAGAAAGGAAATCCAAATGCAAAACTGAGTGTAATGCTAAGTCAGTGATGACTAAGACATCAGGTTAGGAAAATAAAATATTTCTGTGCAAGATTCCAAGCTTAGTTGCTCACGGTAGGCATCCAAAAGTAACTTGATTTTGTAATTATGCAGTTGAGTTCAGAATCAGTCTGCACTTAGAATACAGTCCACTGTAACTAGACTGAATTCTGCCATATCCTATTATACCTCACTGGTGTTTTCTTTGTTCACTGTAAATCTTCATCTAACATTAAATCAAATGGAAATAATTTAATAGACTTGATCTTCTGCCTTTAGCAATACTGCAGACTGTTCTTATACATCCGTTAATACAACAGGAATTTAGTTTATTCCCTGTAAGTCTTGAGGAAACTGAAAGCTACTGAAAATAACAGAGAGGCCTTCAAAACTAAACCAAAAAATACAGCTTGCATGTAATATGTGTTCTTCCCTTTTCATTATTCCTGGTGAAGACAGAAAGATTTTATGGGCAAGCAGATTTCTTGCCTTCTATTTTCCCCTACTGTATCTTTATCCAGGTCTGTAAATACCTTTGGAACTTTAGAAAACTGTAGAAGTAGATATTGAAAGCAATCAGTAATATGTAGATTATGTAAATCAGTAGAGACAATAGCAAACCAATGAAACCTAAGCACAGAAATTAAGGGAAAGGCTTCCATCTCTTAAATGTTCATCTGTTTGAAGAAGATATAGCCTGGTGAGTAGGACTCTGGCTTGTGAATTGAAAATATGGGCATAGCTGTGAGCTTTGACATCAGTTTGTGATATGCCCTTAGACACATCATCTCTCCGCCCACACTGTAAACAGACCTATTAACACGTCTCCTAAGCAAATGATTTCAAGAACAAGCCCTGCACCATTCTTGCTAAAACCAGCAATGTAAAACAGAAAGACATCCATGCTTCCTCATCCACTTGGAGCATTTCTCTCACATCCCTGAAGAGCTATTCTTAGAAAACATGGGAGAAAAGGAAGGTAAATATTCCTGACTTGTCATTAAACCTAAAAGTCCCAGAATTACCATCATCCATGAGAACGTTTCATATTTTTGACTTTTCTCTTTCACTAAACTACCTCTGGAGGGCTAACCCTGTCAAAGAGCATGGAGAAGAATTACGTTACATCAAGATTTATGTGCATAGCCAAAGCTGAACTGGATCCCTGGGAATAAAAAGCAAAGAGCTGTAAATGTCAGGATTAAAAACTAGGGTGAGATAGTGGCTGGCTGGCAGTAACTGGCTAACTGGTTCTTCTTAACATTCTTGTATCATCAAGCTTCTTATCATGAATTTCATAAGTTAATTGTACATGGCACAAACATTTTTTCCTAACTACTTCATATACATTGCTTTGCAGTTATATCATCTTCTCTAGTTCTTTGACTACACGAGAGGATAAAGAAAGGCCAATCTGCCTTCTTGATATAATTTATTATTTTTACACCTTCCTCATTTCCCCTTTTCTTTGAGAGGTGATCCTAATTTTTTCAGCTTTGCAGTGCAACACAATCCTTCACTGAGTATTGTTACAGCCTCTGTCATGATTCACGTCCATAACATCCTTTTAAGATACAATGAGCAGGGGTGAGAACAATGTTGCAGGTAGACATTCACTGCCTATTTCTAACAATACAGTAATAGTCTAACTATAATCCTCTGTCCTGGTCTTTAGGTATGGCATCGTTCCTCTATTTTCTCAACAATCTCACCTCAGTTATTGGGGCGTTATTGAAAGTTTTCTCACCCATTTGCGATTTCTTTACCTGGCTTCATATTAAATAAAGAAAAAAATCATGCTTTTCCAAGAAAAGCACATCCCCCAGCCAGACGTGCGGAGGTTTCAGCCACTGGAGGTCACGGGTTGGGCAGCGATGGCAACATGGCGCCTGGCCTCTTCCTGCCACCTCTGACAGGGGCTTCCTGCTCCCCCATGGCTGTGCACCCACCCAGGCGCACCCCAAGGGAGAGGGTTGGGCGGCGTTGGCAACATGGCGCCTGGCCTCTTCCTGCCACCTCTGACAGGGGCTTCCTGCTCCCCCATGGCTGTGCACCCACCCAGGCGCACCCCAAGGGTGAGGGTTGGGTGGCGTTGGGCAGGCACGTCCCGGGGGAGGCAGGGTGAAGGTGGGGGCCCAGGCTTGCAGCCCCCTGCCCTCGCCTCACTCCACTGCACCGTCTCAGGGCCTGGGGGCCCCCCTCTTGTCCACCGGCACCAGCCAGGCCTTCGCCGTGCCGTTCCCGCAGCGCCTTGCGGAAAAAGGCCTCCTTACAAAATAATATAAACATAAACCCCATAAAAGTTAAACGTCGGCCGGCCCCGCGACAGACGCGCCCCCCACCCCCAGGGAGGCCCCACGGCCATCGCTGTCGCTTTAAGGGCGAGGACCCGCCCCGCCCCGCCTTCCCAGGGGACGCCGCGCCCCACCCCTCTACCGATGACATCATCCTTGCCTTCCGATTGGCTGTCCACCACGTCAGGCAGGCGGTGCCCGCCCCGCCCCCGCCCCCTCGCCCTGCCTCAGGCCCGTTAGCTTCCCCAGGTGCTCGCGGCCTATTGGTGAGTCTCGGTGGCGCTCACCCGCGCCTCTCCGTTCTGATTGGCGGAGCCTGGCGCGTGTCGCCGAGGCAGGGAGGTGCGGGGCGGGCGCTTCCGCGGTTGCGAGGCGCCGGTCGGCGGTGGCGAGGCCGGGTTGCAGGTTCGGGGCAAGCGCGTTGTCGGCGGGCGGCGGTGGCGGCTCCGCCAGGGACGGGCGGGCTTGGAGCGAGATGGAGCCGTGACCAGGTGAGTACGGAGCTCCAGCTCCGGCGGGAGCTGCGAGGCGACCTCTGCCGCCAGGGGCGATGAAAGGGGAGGGGGGGGGTGGGCGCGGGCCCGCCCGCAGGGACCCGCCCCGGCGCGGGTCTCGCGCCGCTGCCCGGACCTCTCCTCAGCGGCGGCCGTTGTTGCGGGGGGCGGGGGGAGCGCGTGTCCCCTGACGACGCCCCCCTTGCCTGTCCCCCACCCCCCGCCATCAACGGTCGTGGGGGCGAGGCGGGTGCCTGGCGCGGCTGGACAGCTCCGGTCCGCGGGGCCCCGGCCCGCCCCGAGGGGCCTCCCCTCGTCGGGGCACGGCCGCTCCCTCCACCCGCGGGCCGGCTTCGCCCCCTCCGAAGCCCCCGCGCCTGTTTCCCCTCGGCTCCTGGCTCGCTTTTGGCCCGCTCCGGCCTCTTCCCCACCTTCTCCCGCTGAGAGGGGCTCGGCGCACCGTTTCCCCTCTCTTGTCCCGAGCGCCTCGCCTTTAGTAGGTCGGCGGTGTTTTTTTCTTTCAGAGCTCTCTCCAATTTTACAGGCCTGGTAGTGGTGACAGTAGTTTGCAAGGGTTTGTGCAGCAGCAGTCGCCTCCCGTCTTCACCGCTCCACACACAGAGCAGATGGTATTAAGCGAGGTTAATTTTCCCCATTGAAAAGATGCTTGTCCGTGCCATGCCTAGATGCATATTTAAGGTAACATCCGTGTGTCCCATATGTCTGTCCAGTGGGGACTAGATCTCCCTCTCTGTGACTGTAAAATCTTGTATCAAAGAGGACTGTAATTTCACATATCCCCTGCTCAAGGATGAAAACTCTGACCATTTGCCTTGTGTGTAAGTGGACATAGCCTCCTGAGACCGTTATGATCTGCATCTGTGTACCCTTATACTGCATCATGCAAACCTTGTGCTAGGTCTGTGTTGTTCTGTTTTACAAGATGAACCTTGACTGGGCTGAATAAGGGGTTTCAGGTTTGCTGCTGCTGCTTCTTATAGCACTTCCTTTCTTCTATCACGTTTGTCCAGACAATATCAGGGCCTCTGCCATGAGCCTGCATCCTAGTCTGCCATCAACAGAAAATACATTTTGAAGGCATTAAAAATGTTTCTCTTTAAGTCTGTAGCTTATTTGCTGGATCGTGGAAACCAAAATGTGCTTTTTATTTCTTGGTAGGATTTGAAGACACAGCTCTGAATATTTGGAAAATATAAAATGTAGCTATTCTGGGCTGAATGTGTCTGTCCCAACATTTCCAGCATGGACACTGAGACAATTCAGTATGCAGTTCTGTCTTTATTTTAAATTTGCATTTGACGTCAGGGCTAGTCATGGCATAGCTGACTTATTGAAAGTGTGTTTTCTAATTGTGTGTTGGTTTTACTTTCAGGTAAATATGCAAACAAATATTCAGCACTCATGTCAAACAAAACCCATCAGTAGGCTTTTTTAAAGACACTGTTAAAATCCATACTGTAGAAGTGCTGCAAGCATAATGCCTTTAGGTCTTCATAAGTATTTCCAAAAATACTTCAGTCATTTCTGAGCACGAAATGAGAGGGACACCCATTTGTTCCTGTTTGCTGCGAGATGAGTGATCTAATAGTTGTGATTAAATAGAATCTAATAATAGATTTTAAAATAAGTGTATGATCTGAAGCTGACTGTGAACTCCTTTTCTGTTCGTTAGATTGGTGCTTTATGCTCAAAGGAAAAAGAGACCCAGGGCTGAAAGTAAATGCCTTAAGCTTTTCACAAGTAGGCGAATTTGCCCATCTTAATTACCAGTTATTAACTTACTGAGCCCTTTTCATTCCTTCCTCACTTATATGGTAGATACCAAAAGTGATTTCAGGAAAAGAGTGAAATATTGCTAGTTTTAGCTTCCTGGGTGTCATATTGTTCTGTACAAAATGTAAGTAGTGCTGTGTTTGCTGGTTCCAACAATTGCGGAAGCAGCTTTAATTTCTATTTAATTAAGGCCATCTACTCTAACATTATGTGGGAGAAGACCCCCAAATCTTCAGGCAACAAGCAGATCATGAAATAAAATGCAAAGAGAGGGGAATACAGAAGACATTTTGACATAGAGCTAAGAGAATATGGCTTTTTTCCAAAAGCAGTCCTTAATTTCCTCCCCTTGAATATGAAATAATAGAAACTCTTCAGTTTGGGGAGAAGTACTTGCTTATGACTGTTTTTCATAACTCTGGCTTCTGCTGGCATGGTAAAGCAGCAGCAGTGTTTTCCACAGGCCCTTTCATCCTTGAAACTCCAGGTGAAATGTACATTCAGGCAATCAAAATACCCCTTAATTTAATAATAATAAAAAGCCCTACTGGATTTCCTTCACTGTTGAGCCATGATTACATTACTGTGTGGTATTTGGTGGGGGAAAAGGGCAGCTGTACTGGATATTGAGGAGGGTCAGAGCAAAAAGGGTTTGAATGTTAGAGCAGAGAGCTTATAACATTTTGACACATCTGAAGAATTTATCATGAGATTAATTGTTACACTCAGTTGAAATGTGTGAGGTGTCTCCGTCTATGCTTATTACCTCAAAAGCACAATTTACAGTAATTCCAAGCGTGTTCTGTCTTTAGTTTTTATACTCAGCTGTCCTTCCTGACTTGTAGATGATATAATCGGAGTGTCTCAATGTCTGCTTGCTTACTGATAACTCAGTATTATGATTAAGATCCCTTTTGAAGAGTACAGTTGATTTCCTCTATGTAAGAAGAGGTAACAATTAGTAAATCTTGTTATAGTTACACAATGCTCTTCCTTTAAAGATTTCTTTTTTTTTTTTTTATCAACTGTGTCCTGAGGGTCAGTGTCTTTTCCTGAGAAACTGTTGAAGAGGAAGCAGAAAAAGCAACTGTTCAGCAGTCTGAAACCGTCAAACACCTACTCTGGGAAAGCCAAATCTAATTATTTCCTGCTGGACACATTGCTGAACTAAGACTGAAAACAGAGGATGTGGTTACACAGACGTTTCTTTTAGTGGTGGGGCTGTCTTAAACAGCTCATATTCCCATCTGTTTTTTTTTTTTTTTTTTCTTTTCTCTCCCCACTGTGTGCTGTCACCTCAGTAGTGATGGTATGTCTGTGGGGCTGCGTGCTGAGCCAGATCAGAGACCCGATTTTTAATCTGTGCATGTTCTATTCCTCACCCCCTCAGCCCCCAAAATAAAAGGTGGGGGAGGGCCAAAGGAATGCATAGCTCTAGTGGAGGGGAGGAAGCACAGAAGCTGACTAGTAGCAGCTACAGCTAAAGGAAACATTTTTGGAACCATAGCTTAAAACTGTTTCTATGATTCTTCTTTTATGCGTGTGCGTCAAATAGATGAAATGGATGAGTTTGTGTGAGTTCAGAAGCTCTCATTCCTTTGTCAGATACTCTGTTCATTCCTTGAGGGACATAATGTGTGTGGTTAATGTGTATATTTTACCTTCCCTTCTTTGAGTGCTTTATGGAGTGCAAACACTGCTAAGTGGCTTCTTCAAGGGAAATGAATGGCATTGGGGTGAGGACAGTTTACATTACCAGGCTGAGGTATGCCATAGTGGTCAGTCAATGCCTTGAGATTTTTAAATGCAGGTTGTCCTTGTGGAGGGCAAATGGTGCATGCAGCTTATACAGGAATCTGCCATCAGTATGATATTAGGTTTTCAGATATTAAGAAACAATGCTAGTTACAGTAGCTCACTTTCTTTGATCCTTTTCTATTTCTGGTATGAGACACTTATTTTCCGCACACATAAATATGAGAGTTTGTCACTGAGCGAAGTAGTGTAATTGTTTAAATTAGATTGGTTTATATTTCAGAAATTGAAGTAATGAATTTAGTTTGTGCAGCATTCCTTTCCCCTTCCCTCCCCCATTTTCTTGTGTGTGTGCAGCATCATTATTCTTGTGTGAAGAAATATTTGGATTTAGGCACACAGCCATATTGATAACATCTCTGTAAGAAGGTGAAATTTAACACACAGTCACAAGTCTTTTTAAATCTTGAAAGCTAAAGGCTGAGCTTTTAATTGGGGATTTTCTTTTGCACCTTAACCTCATGCCATCCATCTGCTTTTGCTCTCCTACCACAAACTAGCATGTCGACTACTTCTACTTATCCTTCTTAATTAACTCGTGCTCCCTATTTCAGCTTGTTTTGGCCCTGCTGATCCAGAAAAGCAGCGTTTTTGCGGAGCACAGCAAAGAAGCATGGTGGCTGCTGCTGCGTGTGCCAGCATGTTATTTGTTAACAACGGATCATTGGGGGCTGCTTCTGTGGAAGTTCCTAATTCACTGAAATAAAATTTTTCCCCTGGAAGTGGTCATATTGAAGTGTGTATGTACCACAAAGCAGGAGCCTCTAGCTTAAAGCAACGCAGAAAATTCCCCTGTTTTGCCATCTTCTAGAGAGGCAAATGTATGTGCTGACTACACATCATCTTCAGAGTACCTTTGTGTTAGGGGAATGGGAGACTGAAATGATATGTCTAGTTTTGTGAAATTAATTTTGTTTTGGGACAGGAGTCTACATCAGAGATTGTTTCAACCTCAAATTAATGCTTCCTGTAATATCTGACAATTACAACTAGTTCTAGCCACACTAGGGAGGGGATGTGTATATACTGTGCTTCCTCGAGTTCAACCCTTTCTGTGGTTTAGTAGAGACACTGAGGATATTTCTTCACTGCACAATTGATCCATATGGTTGACACCCTAGTTAGGCTTACTCAAATGAGATCATCCTTTACACACAGCCATACCCATGTTATGATGAACCATTCTTTCTGTAGCGGTTTGTATGTGTGAAGGTACCGCTCTGAGCAAAGATGAGACAGGATTCACTTTCTGTCAATTACAGGGAAACTTTCCTCCTTCAGGAAGAAACTTTTGGAAAAGCATGAAAGACTCTACTTGAATGATTTTAAAAAAAAAAATTATTTGTGCCCTCTCTTCTGATTTTTATAGCAATATAAGAAGTTTCCCAGCAGAATGTGATTACAGTCTTCATTGAAACTTAACTTCTACTCCATTGTGTAAGATGGACCCAAACCTGGGTGAGAGGTTTCTCTGAGTGATTGGTAGGGCCAAGTTAATGTTAGAGGCACAGTTATATTAGGCCTAAATTCTCTCTCAGACATCCTGTCAGGCATGCTTTACAGCAACAGATCGCCTGGAGTCTGAATCTTTCCAAAGCCTCCGTCTGAGAGGCAGTGTGGCTGTTAGAAAGATGGGGTATGAATTTGGCATTGCCATGTTCAGCTCAGACTTGCAAATCATGTCAGTGAGTTTCTGTGTTGTTCAGACGTGCTCAAACTCCAAGTCACCAGTGAAGGCAATAAGCCATTGTAATCACTGGAATAGCAGTCATTTGGCTTGAACATGTAAACACTGACATATAAACATTTCCATTGGATGGAGAAGTTTATCAGCAAGATGAGATTTCTGCATTTCTTAGGGATGACACTATTTTTTTCTTCAGAAAATCTAGGACAGTAGAGTTTTGCCTGCATTGACTGTATAGTGAGAGGAAAAAGAAGAGTTGGAGGAATGTTTTGATTATGCTATAAGCAGAGAATAACAAAAGCAGTTTAACACTGGAATTTTGCCAGGAGATGTTTCAGTTATCAGATTAATCTTTGCTCACTCACTGCAATATAGAAGGAGCAGTAAGGAGCTCATCTTACATTACAGTTTTAAGGCTGTTCTGCTAAATTTTTGTGAAGTCTGACCTGTTATTTTGAAGGTGGGGTTTGTCCATGTTTTCTGTTGTTCCATCTTCAAGATGGATTGAAATTCCATGGGGTGACTGAATAAGGATAATGATAGAAATACATTATACCTGCAGCATCTCTTAGCTTAATGGCACACATATTAGAAAAAAAGTTTATGACTATCCATGCCCATTGTAAGCCAGTTTATTTCCTATGTGGGATTCAGATGACTAAGCAGTAAATCACAGGATGCAATACTTTAACCACCTACTAAGACTGAGCAGGAACTTCCTTGACAAATAGGACTGAAAGCTCTGAAGTTGGCCTTGTGCTGGCCAGAGTATCTGGAATAAAACTTTAGTTCTTAGTAGAGAAAGAAAGATAAATATATGCTGTCCGGGAGGATGAGTTTATGTGTAGGAGAACAAGAATCTCTGGACACCTGAGAAGGCTAATGGAAGTGCTGGAAGCTCAGAAGAGGTAAATGAGCTGAGGCAAGGAAGTTATTGAAATAGTTTGTCCTGTTTTCTGAGTGTGTGTTTGCATGTACACATACACGCACATGCACGTTCTTTGCTGAAGGATAGTGCTAAGTTTTTGCAAAGATGCCAAAAATCACTGAGTGTATGTGTGTATTTACATATATATTTAATCTTTATGCATACATTAAGAGATAAGACTTCAAAGTTTTCTATATTGTGCCAGGTGAGATGTCCACCCATCCTGCTATCTTGTGTTGGCCAGTTGCTGGTAATGAGTGCCTTGGAAGGGATGTAGAACTGGGGGTTTACAGAGAGGTTCTTCCCCCTTCTGTCTCACCCTGCCAGCTGATTAGGGATAGCCTGGTATATTCTTCAGACTTGGAATATTCATCAGTTTGAAGTTTTCCAGAGAAAAAAATGCTGAAGAAAATACAAAGACTTTTTTTGTCTGGTTATGGGGTCCCACTTCTGTAAAAGACTAGCAGATGCCCTGTACCAGGTGGTAGGACAGGCAGACCAAGAGAAGGCTCAGTGTTGGAGCTGTCTTGACTCAAGTGAGATTTGGGAGAACATGGATCTTAAGT
The DNA here is from genome assembly GCF_011004875.1 of Balearica regulorum gibbericeps. Lineage (NCBI taxonomy): Eukaryota > Metazoa > Chordata > Aves > Gruiformes > Gruidae > Balearica > Balearica regulorum. Next base: position 56,293,865 of record NC_046184.1, read on the forward strand.
GCTGGAAATGAAATGCAGCAGCGTGATGATTTTCCATCTTTATCAGTGCTGTTGCAATCTTAAATTAGAGGAGAATATCCAATGAACCAAGAGTACTGGAAATTAGGGATTGGCCAGCAGAAATCTTCAAATGACACGTGTCTCTAACTTCTCCACACTTGCATGTGTGAAAAGTGGTTTCAGGGACACCTGTGTCTCAAAAAAACCCTCCAACCCCAAACCTCAAGTTAAAAAAATCCCACTCAAAACCAAACAATGCCAAAAACTTCCATTAAAGTAAAGATTTAATATGTGAATAAATTTCATTCATTTATAATTTGTGATTTTAAAAAAACACCACCATCACAAGCAAACATTCCATACCTAAATTTTGATGTTATGTTCTTAATGCTGTCGGAAGAATGCTCCAGCAAAATTATTTTATCAGATTATATAATAAGGTACTTTGTTCATCAAATTGGAATATTGAACTCTTAACAGTGGTTAATTGTTTACTATCTTTGTGGAAGACTTTGCTTTACTTCTCGAGGCCTTTTTGCCTTGCCTTTTAGGAAATCTAGGATCTGCAATTCTGTAAAAAGCACACTGTAAGTATGTACTTGGTTTTGTAGCCTTGCATCATTATCATATTTTAATTACAGTTGTATCAGTTTGGCTGCTTTATGAAAGAAAAATTATTTCTTGTTATGGGTTCTCACATTAAATTAATTGTTTAAGTGGTTATGAGTAATTCTAAATATTGACTTGATGACAAATATTGTAAGAGGTGGCAGAATGACTTCTTGATTCTGTGGTAGAGCCATGATTAATGTGTGCTGACACGTTTCGTTCAAAGAAAAATTGAAACATTCTCTGAAAGGGATTGTAAGGGAAGCTTCTAAAGTAGTAATGTCCTTACTTTTTTTTATTTGTATCAGTATTGTAAATCCCTTCTGCAAATTGTTAATTGGAGGAGAGTTGACCAAGTAGATGTGCAATTCATTACCTGTAGCTGGTTCTAAACAGCTTCCTCCTTTTATTTGTTAGGGATCAGGAAACTCTTTCAAATTGTGTGATTATTCAAGTGTCTAGCTGTGGTCATTCTTTCTTCAGAAGAGACTAATCAGTCTAATTGGTCTTATTCCTTCTGATCTTAAAGTAGTAGACAACTCATTCTATTTTTTTTTTTTTTTCCTTCCACTCCAGCTACATTAATGATTGTGTCCTAAGTCCATCCAGTATCCGGTCTGAAGTTTGTATTTGGGAAGGTGCCTGGGTTTCTTTTATTTTTCTCCTCTTGACAGAGTATCATGGCACCTCAGCTGCAATTCTGTGCTTCTGGTGTCTAGGAAGCTCTGAAGTCTGAAAAGCTCAGAGGAGGAAATGGAATGGAAACTTTGTGTTAAAACCTTTATATGATGATTTGTATTTTTTTTTAAGGTGGCTAAGGAAGTAGGAGTGAAAGTAGGGCAACTACAAATCAACTTCTGACCCTTTTTATTACCATTTGAAACAATAGTCTTCCAGAGAATTATTTTCTAGTCAAGTACTGCTATGCACGCCTGTTAAAACTGTGTTGCCAGGGGAAAATGATGTGTTACTTCGCTACATTTATGAGTTTTTAAGGTGTGCAGGATGGTTCCCTCCTCCTCCCCCTCCAAAATGGGATTCTCATTGCAGTCTTGACAAGTCTCTGAAATGTACTTTTTTACCTCTTCTTGTTTTTGTTTGGATGGATAACATGGTGTAATAAACTAGTCATAACAGTCTCCAACTTCTACTATCCAATGTTTAAGAATGATTTCAGTACAAGGACGGGAGGATTGAGTGTATCATTTGGTGAATATTCTGGCTTACTAAATCTCAAACAATGCATTCTTCAGAACTGACAAACCAATAGTCCTAAAGTAAAAGTTCTGCTCTGCAAGTAGCATGGATATGTGTATACAAGTGTGGCAGTCTTTATGGTATTTCAGTCCAACTTCTGTTGTCTGTGCCAAATGAATTTAAAATTATATGAAAAAAAGAATCATAAATAAAGGACTTTGCTCCTTAATCTTAAGAGAGAGGGTTTTTTTGGGAGGGGGTGGTTTGGGGTTTTTTTGTGGGTGGGTGGTTTGTTGTTGGGGTTTTTTAGTGGTTTTTTTTTTTTTTTTTTTTTTTAAGATCTCTGAGTATTTGTGTCCTGTTTTCCCTTTTAGTGACTGGGGAGAGAGCTGCTGGCATGGAAGCGAGCTGGGTTTGTCCGTGGGAACTGTGAGTAAGGTATGTATTGTGTTCTCTCTGCTGTCTTTAGTTTGTACCTTTTGTTCTTATGTGCTGAATTGAAACTTGCTTGTGGTCACTAAACATGAGGGATAGTAGTGTGTTAGAGATGGAATAATTTGAAATTGTACTGGCATCAGGTGTGACTGCTATCCAGCACTGACTTTATAATCAGTGTATAAATGGCACACTTGTGCCCTTTTCACTGCTGCCTAGCAATTAGTCAGACTTGTCACAAGTTAGCTGGTACTGTGTTGCAAACTTTTTTCAGTGTTATTGATACTTGGCTTGCTAGACTGATTTATTCCAGTATATAAAGGCAGACAATTGTATCTATGCAGTAAAATTGTTATGCCTGCAAAAGTGTAACTGAGCTTACTGTGATACAGTAGCACTGAAGAAAGCGGATGATACATTCAGACTTATTTTGTGGTCCCAGGTTGAGCGTTATAGTAAAGAATAGAAAATGTTTTAATCTGTTCTAGCACCAGAACAAAAGTCTTGGTTTAGATGTCCTTCGTGTGCTGGCTCTTAGTATTGTTGCTTCAAAGAAAGAAGTAGTGAAGGTTGAATTTGGTATCCTTTGAATTGGCAAAGAACAGAAGCAGTACCGATTCCCCCACCCCTCCACCATGTTCTTTACCCGCATTCATTAGATTTACGTGTTAGGGAGTACCTCTTGAGTACTTGCTATTTCTTTTCAATGAACTGGTTAGCTTAGACAGGACAGTAATATTGATATATGCTTCTCTGTGAATCACTGAAGAAAATTCTTACATATTTTTCAGTATTGGGGAAATTGAAGGATGAAAAGTCACCTCTCCTAGGGGAAAAAGGGAACAGAATATCTGGTAACTCAGTCTCAATTGCTGGACTTTCCACTTAAATGAATGTCATGCTGGGTAGCTGTATTAGGAGATGTTAATAAATTCAAAGACATTTGGATTCCACTCCCAGTGTCCATTGATGGGGAGGAGAGGCAAAGTTAGTTCAGATTGGTTTAATTTCTGTAGACAGTTTCAAACTGTCATGACTAAAAAATGTGACTGGTGTCTGAAAAACTTCTTGCCGACTCTGTTTCAGGCTTTGGTTTCACACTGTACCTAACATGAGGTAACTGAAAGCTGTCGCTTTTCAGTGGGCCCTGCTCCTCTGTTGGTTTTGGTGTTTTGTTGGGTTTTTTTTTTTTTGGTGGGGTTTGGTTTTTTTTTTTGAGATCTAATGAACCTGTGGATGCAGGGTTCAGATTGCTAGCACAAAGGGAAAACAAGCATGTTTCAAGGTGCAGCTTTCCAGCAGAACAGCAAGCTAGATAAACAGCAAATTAGATAAAATGTAAAACTACTTCCTCAGACACACAAAAGTAAGTTGCCAAAAAAACCCTTGCCACAAACTCCTTAAGATTCTTCAGTTCTGCCTGCTGCTTTGTGCCGACATGAATACTTGTGCCAGGAACTGAACTGACTGAAATCTAACTACTTTACCTTTCGTTTATTTCTTTTTTTTTTTTTTTTAAAATTATTTTATTTTAGTCTCAATTGGCTCCCTGAGCTATCTTTCCTTCCTGTTCCTGTCTCAAAGTTTACATCTGCATTTGAAAGTATTGTTTCTTCTGAGGTCTTATTTCCACTCTGCTCTTGTCCAATGACATTCTTGTCCCAATCTGCCCTAAATCTACATTCGACATGAGTTCCTTCATACTTTCTGAGCCCTTCGGTTTTTCTGCCATGAAGTTCCAAGTCAAAGCTCACATCTGGCCGCAGATCGTCAGCATTCCCTTTTCTAGTTTGCTGCAGCCTCCCTGCTTCCATTGGTTGTTGGCATCCGTTGCCACATGCCTTTGCTGCTGTCTGAATTCAGTGCTTCATTTCCTTGCCCCTGTGGGGCGGGGAGGAATGCTTTGCCTCCAACATGAAGGAAATTTTAAAAAATGCATCCGACAGCAATTGCAAGGAAGTCAGTCAGAAGGTGGTGAAAAACAGGCAATCCTGTTCTAAACACACTGTAGTTCATCATGCATTTCTTTGGCACCAGTGCCGGCTTAAACAGCTTGCTCCCTTTCATGGCTCCCTCTGTTTTGCTGGCATAGCTGTTTTTGTGGCCGTGGTGAGCCACTCTGGGGAACAGATCCTCCTGGAAAGAGGTGGGTTTTTCTAGATTATTTTTCATCTGGTCCAGTACATGTTGTCTCCATAAGATTTATGCTACTTTCACAATGAGGAAGGTATGAGAGTGGGAATGTGTAGCAGACTGCTTAAGTTGGCACCACTGCTAGATATTTAAGTGTGCTCTTTGACATTACAGTTAAGTTGATCTTTCAGTGAACTGCTGTTGCAAACACTGGTCAAACCTCTACGCAGCTGTGCATTCCTGTTTCTTCCTTTGCATCAGAGCTAGTGGCTGTGCAGCCACAGGGCACATCCAGCTAGCTGACTGATCCTGTAGAAAATGGTTTCTAATCTTTTGCAGAGTTAATCGTCTGCTGATTCAGCTGACCTGACTCACCCCGTGGGTGCACACTCATTAGATCAGACAAAAGGGAAGCAGCAGGAACCAATAGCTTGGTAGCAGAAGGCTGAATTCCTCTTTTAATTATGATGTTGAGCTATATCATGACCAAGGCCTAAAATATACAAGTGTACCCATTGACACATGAGACTTGAACATCACATCTTTTTTTGCGCTCTGTTTTTCTTTGAACTTCAGTAAAATTGTTATTTCTTCAGTAGCCATCATCTTTAGCCTCACAAACTAGATGATTAATTCAACACACTGAGAGGTATGATAGAATTATGCATCTATAAACTGCTTCACCAGTTTAAGGCTCAATGTCCTCTGAAATTAGAAGGATGTCTTCCTTACTTGTGCTTTGAGCTCAAATAAGAACTTCAGAAATTGGTGGGGAGTTCACTCTTTTTAAGCAAATATCATTGTGATTCTCAAAACTAGCTTTGGTATTATCAGTTCTTCTGTCTACCCAGAGTTCCATGAGCTTGAAAGCCACAAAGTTCCTCCAAATACATATTGAATCATGAAAAGTATTTCTTAAAAAACATCTGGAATGCCAAACTACATTTCTTAGCCTGCTGTTTGTGGTTTTAAGAAATGGATGTTTGATGATGATTTTTCAAGATCTCTTAAAGACTTTCTATCACTGCTGGACTGAGTGAAACAAATGCTAGTGTCTTATGAAGGAAATACTTACAGCTTGAGAAATATGGTTCTTGATGAGTGGTTGTTAAAATCGTGTGTGAGGCTATGGTTGTCTACAGCAGAATTATACAGTTGATAGCTTTGCACAAGGTGTCGTCTTTGCATCTTTTCCCCCTCAAGTCCTAACATCTCTATACAGCTGTTCATGCCTTTTACCTGATAACATTTATTACCATTTTCTTGCTGGCCTGAGCATGTTTTTTTGACTCTTGTACTGATAGATTTGCTAGAGGCGGTAGTGGAGAGCCTTCTGGTGATGATTCAAAGATGTCCTCTCTTACTGTAGTGTTACTGGCACAGTATACATACAGATTCTGATTCTTTAGCTCAGAAAGAAAGTTGTACTCATCCATGTTTTACCAGCATCTTTGTTCACAGGTGTTGCAATCTTTGCATTTTTAATAGGGGCTTTGTAGGGTAGTGGCTTGTGATCATGATAAGATGGACAGTTTACACCTTTAAATCACTGGTTCTAATCCAGGACAAATTCAGTTGCTTTTTGACTGTTTTTGCCTTTCCTCCCTCCCCAATTACTGTGAAAGTGAAGGAAGTTGATGACTGGTTCATTTTGCAGAAGACAAATGCGTGTGGAATATGTATGTTAAAATAAAATTCCATAATCTAAGAAGATCTCTCTTTAGCGGTCCACATAGTTTGTTTTCTTAACTTAAGGTGGTTCCTCAAGAGCAAGCTATTACATTGTCAGGGTACAGTCTTTGTGATGCTTGCCTCGTTGCTTACTGTATTGTGTATACTTTATGGACAGTATCATCAGTTTAACTCTCACTTAACTGGAGATGTAATTCTGCCAACAGTTGTGTGCCTGGGTTAAGCTGACTGACAGAAAACCAAGTAATTTTTTTTTTAATACAACCTTGGAGGTCTTCCTGTTGGTGACTTGACTTTGAAATCTAAAGATAAAAGGAATATCTCTCACTCTGATTGTTCAAGCTTCTCAAGCTAATGTGATGCTTTGGCTTCCATCTGCTACTTCTGGATTATTCTTTTGATTTGTGATGAATTGGGGGGGGGGGGGTATAGTTGCCTTTGGGCATGTCATGACATACTCCTGTCACTCATTTCAAAGATTTATCCACTTAAAGCCACTTTGCCCCAAGATTGCCTCTTCTGTTGGTTGGATGATCTCAGCTGGCATAATCATTTAACAGAAGGCTGCTCTTAAGTTTAAAATAAAAAAAACCTGTCCTTTCAAAATAGCCCAGCTGCACACACATGCTGTTGCTGTTAGGTGCTGGAGGTTGCTTAGCAAATCTTAAATTGGTAGGAAATTGCTATTACCCTGGCAACTCAGCCCCAAAATGCAAACAAGGAAAGCTGTCTATAGAGGTGTCCTTGCTTGATTTGGAAATTGTGATTTTTTTTTTTTTTCTGTGCCTCTCTGTGATTTTTACTTACAAAACAAAAGGAATTTAAAAATAAATATGTTTTACTCTGGTTATTGAGGTTTCACATTAGGGAAGATGGTACTGTTCTTTGGTTCATTTAAATACTGACTGTCAAGATCTTGGTTATGCCATGAGTATGTGAATATTGCCAAAATTGAGAGAAGTCTAATACATGAAGACCTAGTGCATGTGTCCGTGTTCAACATGAATGTTGGATAAATTAAACTATATAACAACACCTTAAAGTGACACTGCTACCAAAAATAGCCATCCTGATTTCTTTTTTATTTCTTTGTGCCTCATTCTCCCTCATGCTAGCCCAAGTTTTTGTGTGGCTGGGTGGCAAGCCAGATCAGGAACTGACGCAGATTAAAACTAGTAGTTTGTGTGTGTGTGGCCAGGTCAAATTTAACACAGGTCAGTTCCTTGATCTGGTTTAGCCTGTGCTGGCCCACAGGAGGTGAGGAATGGGCAGGCCGGACTGTTCCTTTTGTTGGCAATGCCAGTTTGGTGTCCAACCAGAGGATGTGGTCTTATGATACAGCTAAGTTGATCTAAGCTAGCTCTTGCCAAAAGAGGCGGTCTTGGATGCATGCCTTTGTTGCTTCCTTGTGCCAATATTGGTGCTTGTCTGGCCTTATGATGGGATGATTAATGGATCTAAAATGGCAGGAAACTAATCCTAATCCCTTCTCTCCCTCCCAGTTTTCCTTTCACTTAGCTCTGTGAACTGGCTTACTGTGGGTCAGGCAGGTTTCAGTACTGCATGTGTCTGTCTATTTTGTTTCCCTTTTATGTCTGGGGCTTTGGGATATCCTTCAGTGATTCTGGACAAGCAGCTTTACAAGAAGTTTCTATAAGTAGTTTTGTCATATGGTAAATGCAAAGCAGAATACTTTTTCACCAAGGAGTAAGCCGGTCAGGTTTACTGTGTGTTTACTGTGATGTGGTGTTGGGATGGCGAGAGGATGTACCTAAAAAGACATGCCCTTATGAAGACAGGATGAGGGAGTTGGGATTGTTCAGCCTGGAGAAGAGAAGGCTCTGGGGAGACCTTAGAACAGCCTTCTAGTACCTGAAGGGGCCTACAAGAAGGCTGGAGAGGGACTGTTTATCAGGGAGTGCAGTGATAGGGTGAGGGGTAATGGCCTTAAAGCTGAAGGAGGGGAAATTTAGATTAGATATTAGGAAGAAATTCTTCACTGTGAGGGTGGTGAGGCACTGGAACAGGTTGCCCAGAGCAGTTGTGGATGCCCCATCCCTGGAAGTGTTCAAGGCCAGGTTGGATGGGGCTTTGGGCAACCTGGTCTAGTGGAGGGTGTCCCTGCCCGTGGCAGGGGAGTTGAAACTAGATGATCTTTAAGGTCCCTTCCAACCCAAACTATTCTATGATTCTAAATAGCTACCATGTGGAAGTTGCAGAGCAATTTAGCCTTTGTAGTTTGCAGGCTAGACAAAGATCATCTTTTTCCAAAAATTCTTATTGGCACAAAATTGACTCTGCCGTCTTTGTCTATCTGAAATTGAAGTTTGTTAGATGCCTCCAGAAGTCAGAAAGGGATAAAGATTATTTATATATTTAGGAGTAGTGTGAGTAGTGTGTAATGTTCCTTTTGAGCATCTCCATCTTCTCCCTGGTGCTGCGGTCCATGCTTGTATTGTTGAGGCAGTGGTTTTGTGCTTTATAGCAATATAATTTGGGCACTCCTGGGTCCTGAGAGCTCACTGTTGCCGCTGCATTATGGTGACACAGCTGTGCTTGTAGTTGGCAATGGACTAGACTGGGGAACTGATTTTGCTGAATACCCAGAAAAAATGGCTGGTTTTCAGCTAAATTGATTCCCCAGTTGAAGAAGGGGCAGTGTAGGGACAGAAGCAAGCAGCTGGATGGTGGAGGACTTGAGGGTTGCTTAAGCTGGTGTTGCTGCTGCAGAACATCTGTGGGATCACAGCCACTCTTGTCCCAGAAGCAGCTGGCCCAAAAGTAGAAAAATGCCATGATAGAAAGCTTTTGTCTGGTTAGGCAACAGATACAAATCCTTGAGGGCACTCACCCTGAAACCCTTGTTGAGGATAAGAAATACTTGCTCTTAAGAATGTCCATCAGCTTCTGGATGACTCATTTAAAGATCATGGTATAGCACATTTCTTTATGGGAAATCTTCTAGTCTGTTCAGAAATAACAGGAAAACAAACATTTTACAATTTTAATTAGGTTCTAAATATTAATGTGTGTAACTGATTGATCCTTTTATAATGACAGTTATAGAGTGGTATAACTGTCTGGGAAGTCTAAAAACAGCCTTTCTGTTGGTTACAGAAAAGGATTCCATGCCTTTCACAGGACTTCCAAATAATGCAGCATGGATGATTATAAATCCTCAAAGCATCTTCCAAATTCCTCTATGTCCTCATCATACTTTTAATTGAAAACTCAAAAACAAACTTTTAAAATCAAACTCACCCAGTTACAGCTTTTACTGTAGTCTTGTGGACCGGATGCATTTTTAGATTTTTTTTTTTTAAATGGGGATATGTTGCATACTAAGACTTGGCATTGCTCTGAAAAAAGTTCCCTTTCCCTTAGGTAGTGGCTAGATGTTTGGATGTACAAATGGTGTAAGCAGGTTCTCTGCCCTGTGCTGTACTGGCACAAGTGTTGGTGTGGCTGCACGGCAGACTGCACTGGGAACTTGATTTAGCTGGAGTGAACCAGAAGACTAGCTTTTACACCTGGGTCAGTTTTCTCATTGGTTTATCTTGTATCACTGCAGATTCTTGTGCTGGACTAAAATGGGAGGGGGATGTAGAGGAAGGAGACAGCAGGATTTCCTGATGTGTTTAATGGTTCATCCCAGTTTAGTTTCATTTGAGCTGCAGCCCTACTTGGAGTAATAGAATTGTTGTCCAGGCTGTTTGAGATGCGGAGTCAGACTGATTTTTTTTTTCTTCTTTTATTTTCTTTTTTCTTTTTTTCTATTTTGTGGCAGTGTTCCCCTGTACTGTGTTCGTTCAGCTATGGCTTGTATGGAGGAATCAATGCAGCTGAAAAATAACGTAGGAAAAACTGCATTTCAGCTGAATCAGCTTTCTGATATGGTTCACAGTGTGGATATACAAGCAGCACTGCTGGCACAACGCAGGATATAGTGGCAGGGCAAGAATGAATGTCAATGCGAGGTTTGTGCAAGCTGTGTTACCTTTGATGTGGGACAAACATTGAATGACATGCCAACTAGGATTAAGAAGAAACCTTCTATCTGTGTCGTCTCCTACATGAGTTAGGAAACCTGCAGGTCCAGGTACAACTCTAATGATAATCCAGGCCCTGTGCTGAAGTTCCATTGGACAATTTACTAGAGAAACTCTGGTTTATAATCCCAGTGCCAATGAACACCACTTGGTGTGGTGCTGCTCAGAGTTACATAGCAAACTAGTGTGCGAGGACTGACTTGCCCCACTCTGTGCTGTACCTGGCTGGGCTAGACTGCTTTTGCTGTAGCTTGATACTGTGCTTTTACATAAAGGATATAGTTTCAGTGGACTGGCTACACTGAATATACCTGCGTTAGGGAAATAGATTCTGTTTTACAACACTGTTGTTAAAATGGTGTTTGAAATGTGATTTTCCTAGTTTATGCAGGTTACACATTCCTGTTTAAAAGAAAATCTAGTATGTCGGAAGTTCCTAAGTACAGTTGCTGTTTACCTAGTTGGAACAGATCTTATGTGTCTGAGACATATCAAACTTTTTTTCCCCTTTTGGGAAGAGGACAGAACTCTCTTTTTCCAGGTTAGATTGAGGAGGGAAGGTTGAGTCTCCTACCATTCCAAATCCTTGCTGGGTGGGTGTTAGATATGTCTGTCACCTATTTGTGGATTCAGGCCTGGCTGCACTTGTGCTCCCACATGATCTGACCTAACCATCATGTGGTACTAGACAAAGTGTAACATCTCCAGCACATCTCCTTCGATAAAGCAAATTGGCTTTGGCTCCCGTAAGATGGTGACAGCAGTCCTTACCAGCCAGCCTCCTAACTGAGCTCTTTTAACTCTTCCTTTTAGCCCCTTTCCACAGGCCTCCAAATGCTACAGGGACAGAGCCTGAGGCCAATTATAGTGGTCATGATTTAACTCTTTCCAGCCTTTGCAAAGATTGTTATAGCTTACCAAACTCTGTTAGTCTAAGTCTGTGTTTTAAGGATGTGTGTTTCCAGGCTTTCTGTATCCATTGTAAAGAGAAGGGCACAATCCCAATTTTTTCTCTTTGCAGATTACCGTTACAATTTGCTCTCAAATGGATAGGAGCGATGTTTGCTTTGGACAGGAAATATATCAAGGAGGGGTAGGCACTTTCTAGCCAAGCTTTAACTGAAGTAAAAGCAAATACTTCATACGGCAGTAAGGTTTGGCTCAGTCTCATTTGTTTTGTTGTAACAAGCATCAGCTTCGGTTGGTGGTTTTTGTTGTTTTCTTTTTTTCCTCCACCCTTTTTTCCTTGCTTCTCTTCAGATCATGACATAGGGTCCTGGGAATGAACTTATGACAACATGGATAAAATAGCGTGTATTCATTACCAGTAATTCTTATTGTTGCCTTGAATATACACCGAACAAATTTTTGAAACAAATGTACTGCCATTTATAACTTTGTTCTGGGTATTAACAGAGCAAACATTACTAATCAACTGAAGTACAAAACTGAAATAGAAGTGGGGAGAATGACTATTTGAGCTACTCTATCAGCTATTAATATGTTGAATGTTGTCACACTCATTCAGGTTAATGATGAGTGTTAAGTGAGGAATACTTAATAAAAACCTGTATTGTTAAAAACTTTGCTCCAAGTTTACACTTTCTGATTGATTTCTGGAGGATTATCCTGATGGTTTTTACTTTGCTGCTTTGCAGCTTGCTTTACCTGCATCTTTTTGAAGCTGAAGGTTAGCCCTGGTAATACCTTTTGTTTGATGAATGACTACAGTGCAGCAGAGTTATGTAGTGCTAGTCTACTGAGTTTAGACTGGTTGAAACAGCAGCATACCAGGAAGCAGGAGACTTCCATCCTCATTAATCAAAACCAAATATGATTGCCCTTGTATAATGTCCATTACTGTTTAAATGTTGACACAGTAACCATTTCAGTGGAGACTTCCAGCTGGTTTGTTTCTGTTTAAATTACTGAACATAAAAGAATTTTTATTTTAACATAGTGGTGGCTTTTAAATACTTATTTAAAGAATTACGGAAATATCGTGAAACATTTAAAAATTGCTTATTTCATTAAAGCCCTTTATATATTGCACATTACTGTAGCTGAGGTTTTTGATAGGAAAACTTTTTTGTTTACTTTATGTGGAATATTTTTCTTGCATTCGTTTTCTCTGACAGTGAATTGGGAAGAGAGAATGGGGCAAGAGAAATATTTTTTGAAGTGCAAATGATTTTATATGAAAATCCTCATTTGTGATACTCAGTTGTCCTTCCAGGTTTATTATGAATGATTACTTTACCTGACTGGATTTCAACTTGACAGTTGTCCTGTTAAAACACCATTGTTGGTATAAAAGGACAGTAATCGAGTTCAGCAAGGTTGTAAATAGGTTGACTTCACTGGAAGAACTCAATCTGTGGTGATTACAGTTCTAGTCTTCTGAAGATTGGGTTCCTAAAGTACCAAAAAGTTGAGATTGTTCTCGTACTTTTTAAGAAAATGATAATAATCTGTAATCCATCAGTAGTTTCTGCGGTGATGCTGTTGGAGTTTTATGCAAGTTTATAAACTGCTGAATTTAGCAATTTTCAATCACTAGTTGGATTTGAATTGATGATGATAACACAGACACAGTGCTAAAGAACATGTTTCTCTAGAATATGGAGATGCCATAATGAACTGGACATACGAGTTAAGACTCTCATGTGAGATTTACGAGTTGGATTATTTTTTTTTGTTTGTTTGTCTTGCAGGTTGCCATCACGAAAGCCAAAGTGGATTTCTCCGGTGTGGTGTGCCTGCCCCCTTCCGTCATTGCTGGAAATGGGCTGGACGGAGGAGGGGCTGGCGAAAATGATGATGAGCCGGTGTTGGTGTCACTTTCAGCGGCCCCCAGCCCTCAGAGCGAAGCTGTTGCCAATGAGCTGCAGGAGCTCTCCTTGCAGCCCGAGCTGACCCTCAACCTCCATCATGGCCGAAACCCCAACCTTCCTCCACTCAGTGAAAGGAAGAATGGTAAGTGGTACAGTGCACTCATGTTTCATCTAGTATGTCCTCACCAAGGAAGTACTGTGGTGTTGTCATGGTATGTGTTCTGGTGACAGGGCTGCTTCTTATTGCTTCTTACAATGTTTTATTTGTATGAAGAGCTAATAATCTGGCATTGTCAAAATTGATTTACATTGTTCAATGGGAAGGATTGATCCAACTGGCTGTGGAAGTTCCACAGAGCTCCAGTGATAAATGCTTCAGATTATTGTTGTAGGTGAATACCAGAAACAACTTCCACATGCTTTGTGGTGACTAAAAGTTGTGCAAAGCTGAGACAGTCAGTCAAAGGAAATGTTAGCTCATCTTCAGGCTATAGCCATCTGTAGATGTTTTTCTTTGCCACCTTGGTCTGCACTTACCAAGGGTGAGTAACTTTCACTGCAAATGTCTGAAAAGTTCTGTTGGACTTGTTAGAAGGAGGAACAAGACCTAGAGTTAAACATGAAAAATCCCAGAGTGAGAATGACCTAGCTATGTTTCTTGAGTTGCAGGTAGCTCATAAACAACTATGGTATGAATCCCTCTAACCATTTGGTGAGTGACAGTGGAGTGGTGAAATACAGGGTGGCTTGGTGATCAGAATTCCTGGTTTTGGAAGAATGTGAACTGTCTGAAGCTCAGGGTCACCAGGCTGCTGTGAAAGCCTTTGCACATTCAGCCCCATCTTGTGACAGACTGATGAAACCATTTGATAACCGGTGGCTTCTGTTTGTGAATTGCTCTTGTTGATCTCCCTTCACTCCACCCTCTGCAGTATATGTTGGTGGCTCTTGACAATATGAAGGTCTTGCTAGAGTCTAAATTCTTGCTGTCAACTTTACCTGCAAGATACTATGGATTTGAGCATGGTTGAGTCCTGGTTGCCTTATTGTGTTGGGCATTATATGCATTACATAGAGTTGCGTGACACAATATATTGGAAATGCTGGGGAGCTTTGAAGCGACTTTATAGCCAGAACATAATGCTTATGATAAAGTGATTTAGACTATGTGAACTGTAGGACAGTAATTTGGATTGGAAGGATACCTCACTTGACATGCCTGGTTCTTCACCTCCAGAAACCGAGCATGTCCTTCTCTGAACAATGTATCACTGTTTTACTAGTTGGAAGACTTAATTAACTTCAACCCAAGGTATTGGTTTTTAAGAGGATGAAAAGGATTTCCTCATTCATATACATTATACCATCAATATGTGATTACAGTCATGTTTACAGGCTGTAAAAATGGAGAAGCTAGAAACTGCAAAATAGAACAAAAAGCTTCTAGTCCTTAATGTTTGCAATCCTCTAAGTATAAGATAAAATACATCCAGTGGAGATAAAGGTGGTGGTAAATAAAGAGAAAAAATTGGAATATTAGTCAGCATAGTAGACTGTGATTTCAACACATCTCAACTAGTGGTAGACTTGGTCATTTTATAGTTACGAAGGCAAGGAGAGATTTCCAATGAAATTTAACTGAGGTAGTTTTGAAACTAGCAGGGGGCTTGAAGGCAGCATGGGAAATGCATATGAGCCTTTGTTTCCAAAACCTGACAGCTGGCCACCTGAAGGTGACATTGTACATTTACTGGAGGCAGGGCTCTTCTCAGTGACTAAGACATGATTAAGGGTCCTGAATTGGGAAGAAGCAATTTATTCTCAATGCCACAGGGAAAGGGATACTAGTGTTGGGAATGGATAAGAGTACGTTTTTAGGAAAATGAAACTTGTAGCAGCACTTTGAATGGATACAAGCAAGACACAACAACTTTTGTTATGGTCAGAGGAATGGATATTCTGTTACAGAAATGCAAGAGTCTTATATGATTCAGTTGTTTGGATAGTTTTAAAAATTGGTATATTGGGAATATTTTACAGAAATAATTGGTTTTCCTGTATCAGAATAATGTTATTTTTATGGACTCAACCTTGAAGCTGTATCGTTATGGCCTGCAAATCTGCTTGACTGAAACAAGTAAAATAGAGTTGGGTTTAAAAAGTATTTGAAAAGGAACACCTCTGCCCATACCTTTTGCCAAAGAAAATAAGGATATTCCCGGAAATGACTCATTAGGTGGGTCTCTTCGGAGCTGATTCTTTTATCAGGGCTCAGCACAATAGTGGGAATTTTACTGCTGGAGGTGCAGCTTTTCAGACAAGGTGTAAAGTCCCTGATCTAGACTACCTCAATATTCCTTATCGTCAGAGGTACACAATGCTCTTTTCTCCTAGGCTGCAGTATGTTCTTATGTGTTGTTTGTATGTACATTCATTAAAGTATTGTGGGACAGAAAAGTGCTGTTGAAATATGGTTATCTGCAAACTGTCACAGCATAAAAGGAGACTTGGCTTAGTGAGCTGTTGAGAAACATAGCTGATGCATTTTGAATTAATAAACTTGTTACCTCAGAAAGGAACTTTTCAGTTATCTTGGGGTAGAGGTTGCACAGCTGTTGAAAGCTGTTGAGCTTGTTAAAGGTCCTTTTTTAATATGGTATATCTTTGTTGTTGTGCCTTTGGCTTCAAACATGTTAAAAAAAACCTTTAGAGATGATCTGTCAGTTGAGATGGCAATCTGCTTAAACATTTGAGCAATCCAAAGTGGTTGTAGAAGCATATCTTGTGTAGTGAAACTGCTTCTGTGACAACTTGCCATATACAAGGTATGAGGAAGATTCAAGCTGAGTGGCAGTGGGAGGGGAGGAGATGGTAAATAAGAGACTTGCTGGAAGCTGCCTATCTGTGTCAAAGGGTCTGCTGGTTGCAGTTCTAGGCAGGCATTGCTGACTCACAGCTGAACTAACTACTTATGCTGAGTGCTTCTACTAGGTTAACCCTTAGTGTAACTTTTGCTTACAGAAGACTTTGTTTATGTGTAGATGTCTATAGATAAATATTACATGGATTTGTACTGAATTTGTTACTTCAGGCTGTGCTTCTGGAACAGAAACTATTAGCCGAGTTAAAATATAAATGGCATGTCAAGCATCATGGAATTATGTATCCCATGGGAGAACTGGGAATGCAATCCTTTATGCACATGCTGGCATATGTTCTAGGACAGTGGATTCCTTTTTTTTTTTTTTTTTCCTTCTGCTCTTAGAGAACTGAAGAGCAGCAAGAAACAGTTTCTGAGGGTTTTCGTGTATGTTTTGTTTCAGACCCAGACTCCTCTTAATTTTCTTCTCCCTTATCACAGCTACACATTATCCTTGTAGGTATGTGTACCTTCAAGGATAGGTACACCAAGATAGATGGGTGTAATGACCTTAAACATCTTGACTGAATAGTTGTTATTAAGTTACTCTAAATTAAAATGCAATAAAAGCTATTAAGGATATGTGTGAAGTATTGGAATGTAACAGACAGATAGGAAAGAATTTCTTCTCACTTCAGTGGAAGGAAACCTTATGGGGTAAGGTGTTAGCAAAATATTTTGAAACAATAATTAGGTTCTATTCAGACATCAAGCTTAATGGAACATTTAAGGCATAGTTATTTAATTTCTCTTTGTGCTTCACAGTGAATTTTGTACCTAAAATTCACATTCCTTCTCCTTTTTTCCCCATGTTCATCAAGGCATCAACTTTCTTTAACTATGAGAGATTACCTGTGACTGACTCATTTATTTCCTTACAAGCCAAAAAAAGGTCATTACAGAATCATCTGAAGCTCTTAAGTGTATCTTGATTTTTCTCAGTCACCTGTACTAAGATGCCAAGATAACTTTTCCCAACCCTGAGGGCAGGTTTAGAGCAAGGCCCTGATGAATGTGGTTACAAAAACAGAGAAAAAACAGGTGATGAACATACAAATCTTATGCAGTTTGATAATTTCTGATCAAAATTGTCCTTCTATTTAACTTTCATTTGAGATTATGATAATTGCTCCACTAGCTTATTGACCTTCTCTCTTGACCCATTTTCCCCAGATGAATTCATAGTTATCTTTGTCCAAAGGTCATGAAAAGCTTTGTGTTAGAAGCCTGTGACAGTCCTGGTTTCTTTTCACTCCAGGCTTGTTTAAGGTGAGGTAACATTCTTTCGAATGAACTGTTGCATTTGCTGATTGTACGTTTGGACAAAACTTGTACCAGCTTGTCAATTTTTGGGGTTTATTTGATCTGGGATGCTTGCCTTCTACGAAGCACCATATGTGCTGGGGGGGAAAGAGACTAGTTGGAATGTATGGAATTTCAGTATGATTCGAAGTCATGTAACAGGCATGTGCTTTAGGTATCGGAAGGTATTCCTACTACTGTAAAGACTGAGGGCTGTACAAAACATGGGATTAATTGTTGCCATATAAGCTGTTGATGATTATATTCACTTGCAAATTGCAGAGTTGAACTTTCTAAATGGTTCTAAGGAACTGATTTAGTGCCTATTTGCTTATGCCCATTTACTGTTAAAAGATGGGAGTAATATTTTAGATGTTTTATTTTAAATAATTGTGTAGGTAATCGCTCCTGTAATTCTTTTATTAGGTTATATGTTCCTGTCTCCCACCCTCCTTCCCCTTTTCCATCCTGGATTGTCATTACATTGAATGCAGTCAGATTCAGGATTTATTTCAAATATGACTTATTATGATGGTTTTGCAGATTTTATAGCTGTCTTCTTACTACTGTGACTTTAAAAACATTGATAATGCTTTCTTGAAGTCATGTCATAAACTGTCCTTTTTTAAAAGTTAATATTGTGACTCGTTAATTCCTTTAAGAAGTTAGGCATGTTTCCTTACCAAAAAGGGTGGTATTTTATTCCTGAGAAAGGGTTTTAAAGAGACAGGATTATTCTGAAATTATTTTCTCGGGTTTTTAGTTGGGTTTTTTTTTTGTTTCTTTTTTTTTTGTTGTTGTTGTTCTAGTGTATATCTGACTTCAGGAATAGTGTGACTCAAAGTTACATTTAATTACCAAGTGTTGATTACTGCCTCATCCAGAACTTACTTACATGTGAAGAAGATTAAGTCTGTATTGTAACAAAAAGACCAAGGCAGGAAATATATAGCTTTCTCTGATCTGTCCTTCACACACATTCCAATGAGGCTTGCTGTTTTCTCTTGTGTGTGAGTAAGAGGAATGGTTGTTGGAATAAAAACAACCAGCCTGTCTTGGATAGATTTGTGTTAAGAGACTTTATGTCCCAGGAGACTATAAATTTAGCATGCTGTCCAAAAGTTTCTGATGGAGCTATGAGATTCAGAGCATGATGGAGATGACTGGCCTGTTGCTGATGGGAGCTACTAAACAGCTAAGAAGTGGTAATCTTTTGAAATATTTAAAACAAACTTTTAAATAGTGATGGGCAAATAGTTGAGCTGGAAGGAGTAATGCCAAAGGCAGCTTTAATGTGGTGGCTTTAACAAGTTAGCTCTCAACAGTTTTTGTTTATTCCTGATCAATTTAACAAGATTATAATGCCCTTCTCCAATCACTGGTTTGTAATGTTCCTCTCCCTTCTGTTTTTCCTTTCCAGTTTCTCTCTTATTTCAGTTTGCCTTTGAGGTTTCAAGGTTCAGGGCTGATGGATGAACATTAGACATATAATTTGATAGCTTTTTTAAAAAAAATTCCTTTTTCATGAATTTAAACTGCTTGCTAAAAAAGTCAGGCCCAGATCTGAGCAGCTGTCTGTGTGAGTAAGGACTTCTGTTGCTGGTTTTGCTGTTTTAAGTATTAAGGGTAACAATGGGCAAAGGAACTCTGGTTCTTTAAAGGGAGAATGCCATCAGCAGGATTCTCAGTCTGTTCTACTTAAACAGTGAGTGGCTGCTTCACGAAAGAAAGATTACACCATTTCACAATAGTCACTGCTAGTACTTAGCAAACTGAATTCTAGCTTTGGGTGATAGCCTGCTTCTCTATTATATGGCTTTCCTCATGAAAATTTCAAGTTTTCTGTAATTCATTTATATTGGGTTACTGTCAGCCACTTCTGCAAGCTGCAACTCTCCCTCTGCCACAGTCAATACATTAGCACAAGGTATAGTGAAGGAATCTCTGTCCGAAGACATTTGGTAGTGCAATGTTCATCTTCCTTGCTGGTCAAATAAGCAACATCTTGGTTAATACTTTAAATTTCATCTGTCCACGATCACTGACAGTGCATGTGTATGTACTTCAGGGAGTTAAGTGATGTTCCTGGACACTGTAGGAAAGATTTGCTTTCCACTTTGCTCATACTGCTTCCCCTTATATTTCCATGTATCATCACAAAAATAAGCATACATTCTGCTGAAAATTGATAGTTTCCTTTATTTATGATGCATATGGATATTCAGGGTAGGTGTTAAAGTGACTTATTTCTCTCAGTAGTGTCTCTGAATTCTCGGGATACGGTGCACCAGTGCAGTTCCTTTCCATAAGGACTACGCAGCAAGAATGAACGTTGAGGCCTGCATTTTTTGCCTAGTCTGGCTGCAAATCTAGGGCTGTATAGGTAGCGTTTGAATATAAGAGAAGTCCAAATGAGCTGATTCTTGTCCTTTTAACAACACACTACTGATGTAAGGAGTATGGAAATCAGATAAACACTACACTATCATCATTATAAGGGATTTTCCTGTATTGTTTAAAGCTGCCAAATGAGTTTCTTCTGCCTCCTTTGAAGCCCCAGATGTGTTTGTGAGGGGGAAGGAAGATACGTTGCTAAAACCTGCCATGCTCTTCTTTCAGCTGTCGAGCAGCTGTTGGGGAGTCCTTGCATCTGAGTGCTAGAGAAGCCCTGAAGTTATCTAAGATTGGTGGGGTCAGAAAACAGTTCTAAAGCAGTTTTGTGCACCAAGTTACTCATCTTCATGAATACTATTGTGGCAGGAAAGGATTCTGACTTGCTACAAAGGGATTTTTAATCTAAAAAGCAGCCTGTATTTTTGATGCAGAGTGCACTATATATTTAGGCTTGGTGCAAATACATGCAGTTACTTAGATGACCTAATGAGAAGTGATGGTGAGCTTTGGGGAAAGATGGGAAATAAGGGAAAGCTGCTCTGGGGACAAAAGCATTGGAATTAGTTTGTTAAGATAATTAAATTATCTGTTGGGCAAATTACTTGAGACTCTTTAGAGACTGAAATTGAATTTCCTTTCTGTTGGGAGCTAGAATCATCTAGTGAGGAAAGATTTAATTCTATTTTTATCTCTTACTCAAGAAATATATGACTATAAAAGTTTTGTTCACTATTCCAAATCATTTGAAACTAATCATCTGGATGTGGGAAACATGGCTTAATTTTTTTTTTTTTTTTCAACCTCTAGACAGGTCGGATGGGAGGGTGTGATCCACAATGGGAAAAGTCTGAAGGAGAGAGGGTGTTTCATTTGTTTGTTTTTAAGAAACAGACGCTACCATCTATTTGGAAGAAGTTCCAGTCCTTTGTTACAGTAGCTCAGGCTTAGTGGTCAGCAAGGGGAGTTGACAGGGATAGGGGAATAGTGTAATTATTAAGAAAAAGGACTGGTAATGATTTGAAAAAAAAGTGACTGATCTGTCAGCAGGATGTATATGTTTTTGGCCATGTTGTTTCAAAGCTGAGGATATCTGCATGTTTATGTTAACACTGGGTCTCCTTGTCCTTGGAATGAAATTTCCTCATCAGCAGAGCCCCTTAGGGGATTGAATGTCTACCCAAGACGTCATCCTCTTTTAAAAGGGGGAAAAACTGCCAGTTCTAGTGTCTCTGACCCCTTCCTCCCCCCTCCCTTTTACTTACAGGCCATCCAGGGGCGGACCTTACTGCAAACTACACATCTTGCGTTCCCCTTTGAGTATTCATTTTTCTCCTAGCAGTAATTTGATTCTGGGCTGTTCCAACTTGCTTGTAGTGAATAAGCAGAGAACTGCATGTTGAAAGCCTGAGTTTTCTCAGCAGGCACAGTTTTCATCATGTAAGGATGAGAATTTCTTGCAAGTTTTGAACGAGATCCAAGTTCAGAGGTCCTCTTGGATTATTTTTTTAACATATCTATCTCTCTCTATATATATCTATCTGTCTATCTATTGAGGTGTTTAAGGGATTGTAACTGTTGAGAAAAGGATCAACATGACACTGCTGGAACCAGAAATGCAGATGACAACACTCCAATCAGGTATCACCCCAAACATATCCCATGGGTAAATTTCGGTAGTGAATCATGGTTGCTGAACTATATAGGGAGTGCCAGGAGGCTATGTGACTTTGAGTAAAGACAAGTTAGAGAGCTGTGGTAACTTCATGTGCAGGTTGCAGATGGATACTAGTTGGATATGTGACTTTGAGTAAAGACAAGTTAGAGAGCTGTGGTAACTTCATGTGTAGGTTGCAGATGGATACTAGTTGGACGTTAAATACTGATCACTTTTGAGCTTTGTCAGATAGATAATTATCTTTCTGTTCTTCATTTATTAGTCCCCAGTGTTAAATTTAAGTGCCTTTGAAGATTAGAAAATTCCAATCGAATCTAGGACTTGTTTCAAATAAATTTCCTCTGTTTAGCTTTTGGCTGACTTATGCAGGTTTATTGTTAATTTTTTTTTTCTATGAAACATATTCTTGATACTTTGGAGAGATTTTAAATTACATATTTTAGGAAAAATATTTCTGCTTTGGAACTTCCCAATACTTGTTTTATATCTTGAAAGACTGTTTCCTTGAAAATGAAAAAGGTATTGTGTTTATATGACTTTTGTGCTAAATTCTATAGTCTTTTTTTATATGTGCTTACCTGTTAGATACATACAGAGTTGCATTTCTGCCATGTAAGACGTGCTAGAGTGAGAATTATCTGTTAATGACAGTATGGTGTACTTCTGTAGAGCGTTTTTATCTGCTGCTTTAGAATATTCTGTAGTTATGAAACTTAACAAATATGTACAGATAGGAATGTCCTCTGTTCTACGGATGGGAACAGAGACTGACTGTAACCTTGGTAAGATCTGACCACAAACTAGTAGTAGCCTGTGAGTTTGGGTTTGCATTTGTGTACTCTTAATCTCTTGTAGAGTGTTGCCTGAAAAGCAGCACATATGTAATGCCAAAAGTGTCAAGACAGACTTGTTTATGAAAGTTAATTTTTTTTTTCTTTTCCTCAAGTAGTGACTTGGAAAGAGACAAGTAAAACAATAACTTCATAGTTTAATGTAGGGGTTTTGGTTTTTTTTCAGAAACTGCTGTTTTTTTCTGAATTTGTGGCCCTGATTTCCCTAACTTAGTGTATTTTTAAAAGGTCCTGTATGACATTTGTTTTATAGTTCTGACATATGGTTGTATTCTTTGTTGTTTAGAGAACCAAAGTACATTTTTTCTACCTCCTGTTGTAGATAGAAAAGGCAAGAGAGATGTTATGGCAGGGCTGTATCTTAGATGGGATACATAGTTTTTGTTTTGATTTGGAAGGGTGTTTGTACACAATACATCATTCTTCTAGTCATAGTCTTGCAATTTGTGAATTTTGGAGGTAGGGTTTAGACATTAGCAAGGTGTTTGGTATTGAACAGGATGTGTATGGTAAGACAGTATCTAATCTGTCTCTGTGTAAAGAAATTTTTTTCCTTGACATGACAGTTATTAAGTAAAGGCCTGAAAAAGAGGTTTACCTCAATGTGCTTTGTTTCTAATAGGTTTTCTAATTATGTTAATTCTTTTTTGCAGACAAGGAAGAACCATGAAATTTCATTTCAGGGTTCTTGTAGCTGAATTTGTGCATGATATTCTGGGGAGACTCACAGAATAAAGTAAGACTTGTTAAAATTAGAGAAACAGCCATCATATTAGTATTGCTTTTTTTCCCAAAACTTTATTTGTGGCTTTCTTGTTTCTTCCAAATTATGAAAACTCCTGAGGCTTGTGTTTAATTCTTAGGGTGAGAGTTTCTCCCACTAAAGAGTACTTACTTGTATGTAGCTTTCGCTTAAGTCAGCTAACCTTAGTCCTAGATAATGCAGTGGCGTTCTGCAATGTTGAGGCAATTTCCTGCCAAGCTTAGCTTACCTAATGAAGGATACAGATTTATTGCACCTCTTCCATCAGTGGCAGCTCTCTTTTCTCCTGGATCAACCACTGCTGGAAAAATATTAAGCAAGAAGCAGGCAAATGTTTACGTAAATGGATTCACAAGATTGGCGAGGAAATTAGGTATGATAATGGGATGCAACCATGTGCATACTAAGTTTTAAAGATCAATCTTGAATAGTGGAAGTGTATTACAAGCTTCTAGATAAGGAAAATGTCTACTTGATATTGAGACCAAATTGTTAAATAGTTTTTTCTTAAATTAATATTTAGTGACTTCAGCTGCTGTTGGTTGCTACTGTTATTTGGCTTAATGAGGTAGTTAAATTCTGTTGTGCAAATACTTGAGACTTTTTAGAGACTGAAATTGAATCTCCTTTCTGTTGAGAGCTAGAATCATCTAATGAGGAAAGACTTTACTTCTCAAGGCTTTGTGGTCCTGATGTTCATCTCCAGAAGCCCTACTGGAAAGATGGAAACTGGAAACAGTTGTCCCAGTCAACTCATCAAGGTTTCTGAACAGCCATTGAAGAAGTAGGAGAATCATGGCCTAAGCTTGGTAAATAAATTATGCAGACAGACCTTACACAACTTGCACTCCATAGACCAAATGTTCTTAAACCATGCGGGTCGTAAGACTGTGCTTATTTAATGCTTTGGTACTAATGGCAGTCCATTCAAGAAGTAACAGTATCTGAAGCTGTAGTTGACATAAGAAATAATGTTTGTATTCCATTAGCAACACCTTTGATGCTAAATATGAGAAAAGATTCTTAATATTTTAGAGGGAGAACCGAGGGGGAGGATACACCTTCACTATTCTGGGAGCAGAATAGCTTAAGCAGGGACTATTTCTTCAGAACAAGACATAAGTGAAGAAAGAACAATATGACTAGTGAGGTGCATATTGTATTAACCAGAAAAAATTAAACATACCTGTCAAACTGAAAAAAGGAAGAGGAAAAAAACAATACAAGTGATGACAGCTGAGGAAGAAAAAATAAAAGTGAAAATCAAGCTGAAAACACATTTCAAAAAGGCAGTAGACCCAGAAAAAATTGCAAAAATAAGAGCAGAAACTTAACTGCTGTATTTGGCATATCATTGGACTACTGAACTTGTTTGAAGAACTATGGTATTACTGACCCAGTCATTCAAAAAGCAGTCATACACAGTGAGGCAAAATTCTACATTCATATTCAAGAATACAGTTTTGAAAACACCCCTGTGCCAGGTTGTGTGTTTTCATTCTGTTGAAAATAAAGCTGATGTGCAGGTCTGTCTATACTAAGCTCTTAGCAGTGGGAGCTCCCTTATTAGTGTTTTTCTCCAAGAGTCACTTGGTCCTTTTTGCTGCCTTGACTCTGCATCTGATTAATGTTTTCTTTATATTTATTTGCTGCTTCCAAAAGCTTGCTATTTTCTTCCCATTATCTACTTCAACCTAATCTCCCTATGTAGCTTCTTTTTGTGCTCCCCTGAAGCCTTGTGTTATTCATGTCACTTCCTTATTATCTCACATGGAGATCTTGCAAGTTCTTTTGCTGTTGGTCAAGATATGGACTGAATAGTTTGCTGGTACGACCTGGCTTTGTTCTGTAACAGACTGTTTGGCCTGCTGAAAGAATGAGTCATAAATGTTATTTTCTTTTTTTTTCCTTAATGAAGAGGGAAGAGTGTTGGAAGAATAATTTTTTTGACACAATCTACAAACAGTAACACTTTAAACTGTGTTTGAACAGCCATATGAGGGACTCATGCAAGTTAGGGAAATCTTAGGAGTCTTGGGTGTGCTGCTGGCCTCTATATGCAAATTTTGTGCTTAAATGGCAAATACAAACTTTCAAAGATAATTTCACTTTCTTCTTTATTTTAGTTATTATTGTTCAGAAGTTTCTTTTTATGACTTCTAGCAGGTGGCTGGGCAGAAATGTGTGTGCAGTACACATACAGAAGTGCAATCAGTCAGATAGATAAACCCTAAATTTCAGATCATTTTTTGCAGACATTTTGCATGGATGGATAAGAGTTATGGCCACTTAGGGTCACTGAGCATCTAACAGTGCATTGCCAGAATTAATGGCTGTTATCACTTGGCCAAATGGCTACTTTTGTTAATGAATTCCATTTTCCCTAAATTTTGCTCTACTTCTTTGTTTACTGTTCTGGGTAGCATTGGTTTGTTTCTATGCGCTACAGTGTGGTTTGCGCTGTCTTAGTATATGTTGCAAATTGTCTCTCTGTAATCTTAATTTTTTTTTTTCTGTGAGTATACTGAAAAAAACGAACATCTCTTCAACATAGTGATCTACGGATAGCGTATTTGGGCTTTAATATGTTGTTCCATTGACCTGCTGAAAAAAATTTTAGATTCTATTAGAGATCAAGCCAGGTATGCAGAGCAGGCTGTTCTGAACTGTTAGAAGTGCAGTTTAGATGAACAAGAGGGTTTTTCCCATGCATATTTAGAGAACAACAGAAGTATTGTTTTGAAGTCAGCACTGTAAATGAGCATAGAAATAATTCAGTTCTATATAGTGGATAAAATTTGACTTCTCTGGTCTAATTTACTTTGTGTCCAGCTGGTTCTGGAAAAAGGAGCAATTGTTTCACCTGAAAATTATTGTCATCTTGAAACAAACCACTCATTTTCAGGGGAAAAGTTGCATTTTCCAGCTACTTTAGCAGATTAGGGACATATTAAACTCAATTTAGGACAAAACGATGCTGATCCCATTCATTCTTTCTTTCAAAGCACAGCTCTCAGAGTCTTTCTCTTCTCTTTTTAAAGGATTTAAGTTGAAGTGCTTTAGGGATGTCAGCTGCTAAACTACTTATATTGAAAAGAAAGGGGACAGCATGTCTGTGTATTCTGTGTCCCCCTCTTCAGCTCAGGTGTGACAAAAGTCAGAGCTGCAGGTTTTGTGGTTGGTTTTCTCTTTTTTCCTGTTTTAAATAAAGTTTAAATTCAGTGCTGGCTTTCGTTACTCGTAAGAATAACCTCTCATTCATGCACTAAAGTGCCTTCTAACTTCATCTTTTTCAAGCACCTGTTAGTAGGGTTTTCTTCCTTACTGTTTTAATTTCCTAGCAAGAGGTTTTTCTAGTTGTGAGGTTTTTCCTCTAGTTTTTGGCATTTCATTTTGTTTGAATAGTAGAACTTAAAATTCCAATCATTATTTTTTCTTCCTCTTTTTTTTTTTTTCCTCACCCAACTTGGGATTTCAAGATTGCAATGAGTCCTTGAATCAACACAATCAGGATTTTGGTTTTGGATGGAGAGTGGAGGTGAGGGGAAAACATTCCTACCTTTATAGTTTTCATAATCACCACTTTAAAAATAGAACTTTTGATTTCAGTTTGGAATCTATGGCATTTGGAAATAAAACCTTTTGTATCTAGGTAGCGAGTTCCTGGGGAGTGTAAAGAGTTCCCTAGTTGCTGGTACAGTTCCCCGAGATGTGTATATTCTGAGTAGTGATAAAATGACTCTTCCCTGGCTTTTAACCAGGATCCTGCATGTGATCCAAAGACCGAACAAAGTTATGTGAGCTTCGTCGTCATCATGCAGTGGGAATTCTTTCCGAAGCAGCAAATGGGATGTTCCTGAAGTCAGCTTTAAATATGGAAATTTTTATGCCAGAGCTACTAACTGCATGAAGTTCTGAGTTGGCTGTTATAAGACATGGAGTGAGGAGTGCACAACTGTAAGCTCTACATTACTGAGTTATTCCATTCATGAAAGATTTGAACATAACCTTTTGCTGCCTTTTATCCCTGTGATTAACTATTGAGTAATCAAATTGCTGTGGTGTTGTGTTAGCCAAACTAAAGTTAAAGGATTGTACTGAAACTAAATATATAAAGGATGCTTCTTTTTTTTTTTTCTTTTGTCAAGAATGACAGCCTGCAATAAAGGCTACTCATTAAAATCACTTAGTTGAACAGTACCTATTTCTACTGACAACTTTAAATTTAAACAAGAAACTGCTGGAAATATATTAAAACCTGGAGTAAGTATTTGTTGAAGTGTTAAATTATGTTTTAAAACCAGTATTTTTTTCTCTATCTGCTTTGAAAATACTCTGTTCATTCATTTTATGCAGCAAGTGTTACTCCCCGTTTCTCAACCTATAGTGTAGGAAAAAAACCACTCGGGCAGCTTTTTGTCTTTATCCATTCTGTGAACTAAGATGAACTTGGAAGGGCACACACAGGCTCCATTTGTTCTAAAACAACAAATATGTGGTAGACACAAAACAATTACTCACCGACTGCTTTGTTTCCTAACCTTTCTTATGGCTCCAGCTTACTTTAAAATATGACTATTGAGAAATAACTTTAAGGGAGAGGGGGTGTGTGTGCATGCATTTTAACTAGTTTCCAGTCTACATACTAAGATTGTCATCATCATCGTACTGCATTTTTTGTATTGTTCACCAATTGCTATTAAAAACTAAATTAAACTTTAAAATGCATGTAAACTCATGTCAGGTTTCATATGCTGTAACTTTAATCAAAGCAGAGTCTTCCTTGCTGTGAAATTAATGCATTATGTATAATGGGCCCTATTTAATTGCTGCAATCACATTCTGTAAGTTACCTGTTAATTTACATTGCGAATATGAATCAACCTTTCTTTAGGAACGTAGTTCAAGTGCGTGAGCAAAATGAAGTAAAAAAGAATTATTTAAGTCAGCTTCTTATTTGGGGTCTTTAGGCATGATTGTAGAAAAATTACTTAATGATTATTTAAACAGGCTCAGACTGATCATTGTTATCTTTGTGGCTCAGACTGATCATAGTCATCTTTGTGGCCTGCCACTAATTTAGGTTCTGGATTAATATCTGAACGTGTGTTATGCTGAGTCTCTCTAAACTGGTATGATGATTACACCACACATGGTTTGCCTAAAGGGATACAGTGCAGACACACATCCGTTCTGTCTTCTAGTTACCTGGTTACTCCTTGCTATCCGGTGTTTGCCAGATTTAAGAGATGACTAATGCTTAACAAAGTGCTCAAGTTTCCATTTCTGTGTGATAGCAGAAATTTACATTAGGGTTTAGATTCAGGATTTTTTTTGTTTGTTTGTAGTAATGAGATCCATGTCCAGTCTACATCTTGATTATAGGCATTAAAATATGGGGTTTTTTTATATCTAAGCTTTGATATGAATCAGTCTCTAATGTATGTCCAGAGTTGTACAGACCAGTGGTGGAGATTATAGGTAACTGTTAAGGTTTTGAGAATGTCTCTGATGTTGTTTGACATTATGTGGAAACTGACATAGATAAATTTTACTATTTAACTGTTTGCCATCTGCTTTTACCAGTCTCAAATGACTCCTGCAGCACAACCCCTCCCTGCCCCCCAACCAAACAAAACACAAACAAAAAAACCCCACAAAAACCCAAACCCCAGAACCTGAGGTAACCTACAGCTTCCTGTCACATCTGGATGCTCCTTGTTGCTGAGCTGATGCACCTCAGTTCAGACTTACAGCACCCTCTGCTGTTCTGACCTTAGGGCTCTTCCAAGAAGAGACTGACACTTGTTTCAAATTGTCTTTTCAAATGGAGAAACCTCAGCTGGTTATCTTGAGGCAGTCTGAACTTTTTGTTTTGTTTTGTTTTTTTTTCCTCCATTTGTGACTAAGGAAACATGAGCCCTCCTTTATAGAGGTGAAATCTTTATCTTAATGGAAGAAATATTGTTCCCCTCTCCCCTCAATTTGTCAAGAGAATTTTACTAATGGAATCAATATAGGAAAGTAGTTTAATTACATTGGCATGGCTCCCTTTTGTGATTAACCTTAGTGTGGTTTAAGAATGTTGTGTAACTTAGCAATAATTTAAGTAGGTGAGGAGTCATAAAGAAACAGAACTGGAATTACCCTTCAGGGTCACAGACCCCACTCCCCTGCTGTTGCAAATAATCAGGTCATATACTCCCTTCGTAATTTTATTGAGCACCGTTTTAAAAAGTGTTAGATTTCTCACTCGCCAGCAACACATACTGGAAAGCTATCCTAGAATTTCTCTCTTTGTTTAAAAATCTTCTAGCTTTAAATATGAAATGAGCATGTGTGTCAGTGTCTTTTAGTCCAAATAACTTTTTGTAGTTAAACTGATGCAAATCTTAATGCAGGTGAAATATTTTCACTAGAAGCTGCATCCACTTACAATATCCTTAAGTAGGCAAGTGCTAAAGTAGTGTCTGCTAATGTGACCTGCTGAATACTTTTTTGTATTTTTCTATCATGATGCTTATTTTAAATCAGATCCTCTAAGTAATATTAATGATAGTTCCTAGGCATTATGCACACCGTTGGAATCCCAACAGGTTAGGAACCTATTTAATTATCCAGTGTGAGAAGTAGGTTGAGAAATGTATTTATGGTTCTTTGTAGTCTTTTCCATTTTCTTTGCCCTGATTGTTTCTTCTCAGAAATGAGTGTATCCCAAATAAAGAAGTTGCAGTTTCCAATGAAGCGCAAGCTGGCTTGTAATGATAAGTGACCTTGAGATATATTTTTTTTTTCCTTTTTATTTTTTTTTTTCTGCTGGAGATACTCTGATTGAAGCTGGTTTTCCTTGTCTACATCTTTAAATACTTGAGATTTCAATTTTGCATTCACTGATGACAACTCAAATTAAATATACACCTCTTACAAATAAATTGAGTAGTTTTGATTTATTAAAGTTACTATCAGACACTGAGGTACCACCAGTTAAAAATTACAACTCCCAAAACTCTTGGTTCAGCTCTTCAGAAAGTACCTTGAGCTTGACTTATTGCAAAACACTCCCAAGGCTTAGAGCCCTCAATGTTCTTTCACTAAAAGCTGAAATAAACAGAAAAACACTTTGCAGTACATCTTTGCTGACCCCATGTTACCTCAAACTAAGCAAGAACAAGATCCAGATTAGTAGGCTCCTTATGGAGAAACCTCTATTGCTAATCTTATCTTGAAAATCCAGACACTAACATGTGTGTCTGGAACAGCATAGTGTCTTAAAGTGGTCTCTTGGGCAGAAAATTTTCAGCCCATTTAAAGGTCAAAGCATCTTTAAGTTTAAGCTAGAAGGTTACTGGGAACCTAAATGGACCAGAAAAGAATAGCAATTTTAAACAGAAATACAGAAGTTTCAGTTGGTTTGGGGTTTTTTTTAATAATTTTGATTTCCATGTAACTTTAAATGTACTACATACAATCTCATTTCAGGGTTTTTTTTTTTTTTTTTCTTTTCTTTTGCTATGCTTTGTTTTGTTCTCCTCCTTGTGCTGGGCTTTTGCATTATGGTGGCACACTAAGTGGCTGCTTATAATAAGAGACTGCTCCACTCCTCCCAGTTTTCCTCGGAGAGAGGCACTCACTGTTTGCTGTGGTTGTTGATTTAGTGCCTGGGAAGAATGAGGTTTTTTGGACCACTTCCTCGTCACTCTCTCACTAAGGGAGCCTGCGTCATTGAGAAATGTTTAACCTTCTGGCCCTGAAGCGGGACTGGAAACTTTGCTGCAAAATCTAGAAGCTAAAACTAGATCTTGAAAATGTTATTTATGCAAACTACTCTTTCCTTTGATTTAATTAGGACAGTAGATTGCAGAGCTTGATTTAGAGTTTTGAGTACCTAATAATTTGGAGAGTGAGCAGAAGGGAAAAATTAGTTCTTTAGCGAAGAATGGTGAGTTACTGGTTTAGGGGAGGAAGAGAGAAGAGTTCTGGGGGCAAAAGACCAAAAAGTGTGGGAGGACTGCATGGGGAAAGGCTGTCCTAAGATATAATTCTGGGAATGTCAAATGCTTCAGTATTTCTCTCTAATTTGTGTAAGGAGGCCGGCTATGCATAACTTTATTCATGTAACTTGATGGTTTCAAAATGCTGATAGCAGAAGCACAGCCTGAAAAAGCATTGTGGAACAGGAGTCTTCAGACTTAACCTTGAAGCATGAGTTGGTTTTGGAGAGCTATGGACCTAAATTGTGGTGGGAGCTCTTATTTCCAGAGGTTTGAGCTAATAATAGGTACTGCCTCTCCCTGTAAACTTTGGTATGACTACTATATGTCTGATTTTTCCCAGACTGTCCACTTTTTTCCCCCTTCTCTGCTCCCCCTCCCATCTGGACCACAGGGGTTCTTCCAAGACTTGTGCAGAATTTCCAGATGTATGGCTGCCCTGCTGGAACTACACCCCAATAAATGAGACAGCAGAAGACATTCAGAAATCCCAGACATTTCTGCAGCATAATCATAATAAACCTGACATATCTTGAAAGTGTTGTGCTTTTGCAAATTAAATATATATTGTGATTGTAGTACAAAGAGTAATCCTGGTGTGTCTACAGAGTGTTGGATGTATTGTATATGCTCTGGCAATCTACACAGCACATACTTACATGTTTATCTTCACAATAGTCCAAAACAGAAATGTGGCAGCTCTGTCTCTCAGGGTCCAACCTCTTCAGGGTAAAGAAATTGAAACTAAAAGGAAGACGCTTGACTCAAGGGTGAAATAGCAGGAAATGGTTTGAACTGTCCCAATGAATTTTCACGACCAATGCAAGGGAGGAGAAAGGGCTGTACTTTTCTTTACTCCTCTGTTTTTCATTATTAGCAGCTCAGAGCATCTGCTGCTTAGCCCCAGCTAGCTTGGGTGTAAATTGGATGATTGGACTCTTTTCTGAGCAGACTAATTCACTTTTGGAAACAAAGCCGTTACAAAAAATTGTTTTCTGCTGTATCAGTGAGCTGAATTAATTCACTGAATCTTCTTATGAAACCTAAAGCCATCAAAAAGAAGGAATGATGAGAAGATACTAGATTATTTCATCTGTCTTGAGTAACCACTCAAACTATCTGTACTGAATAGTGAAACTGAGTCAGGTAGAAGAGAACCGATTTCAACTCTGAAGTCATCAATAGGACGAGAAAACTGCTGAACACTAGATCGTGGAACCAGTGAAGAGTGGCAGTGGCTGGGCAATTAGTCTAGAAGAGAGAGAAAAGATCACGCGGCAAGGAAGAATATAGAGTGTGTGATAGCCTCAAATAATTAAGAAATGTATGGAGACTCCACAACCTCCCTGGGCAACCTGTGCCAGTGCTTAGTCACCCTCACAGTAGAAAAGTGTTTCCTGATGTTCAGAGGGAACCTCCTGTGTTTCAGTTTGTGCCCACTGCCTCTGGTCCTGTCCCTGGGCACCTCTGAGAAGAGCCTGGCTCTGTCGTCTTTGTACTCTCCCTTAAGGTATTTATACACATTTAAGGACAAATGGGTGGCCCCACAAGTGCTGGATAGAGTGGAAGGATCAATCACCAACCCTGATCTGCTGGGAACATTCCTCCTAATGCAGCCGGGGATACCATTAGCCTTCTTTGTCCCAAGGGCACATTGCTGGCTCATGTTCAACTTGGTGTCCTCCAGGATCCCCAGGCCCTTTTCTGCTGAGCTGCTTTCCAGCCACTCGACCCCCAGCATGTGCTTGTGCACCCTCTGGGCCCAGCCATTCAGCCAGTTTTCAGTCCATCTCACTCTCTCCTCATCCAGCCTGTGCTTCCGCCAGCTCCTCTATGAGGATCTTACAGGAGACAGCGTCAAAAGCATAAGTCAGGGTAGACAAACATCCACTGCTCTCTCCTCCCCTACTGCATCTGTCTCTCCACATTGTAGCTCAAACCTAAAGATGGTTTTGCCCAATAGCTGTCTTGCTGAGGCAAAAATATTTTCTGCTATGAGACAATTGTGAGTTTATAGTGAATTCTGGACTTCCTATAGCATAGTTGCCAAAAGTAAGCATATGGCAATGTCTATACTGTTAAAACTGTTTTTGTTCTAAAGAGTTTGTTTGTAAGTGACTTCTGTTAAGTCAGCTGTTAGATGTGTTGGGAGTGAGCAGCCAAGTCCTGTCAGATCATAAGAACTGGCAGGCATATAAAAGCTATATCTTTTTCAGTTGTATGTTTGTCTGTTCAATTAGGTCATCAACCTGTTTGCTTTTATGCGGTCCCACTTTAATTGTCCCTCTCTTCTGTCTGGATTCATAAAATAGATTCAATAAGCAAGGAAGGATGCTAGGATTTCTAATTCCAGTTCTAACACAGAGACTCTGTGTTACATGTAACTCTCTCTACTTGTTTTAACCCAGTTTATCAAACAAAAGGATTTTAAATAGAATTGAATTGTTTAGAATCCATAAATGCAAGGTTCTGACTGATGAGTTCTGGTAACTCATACCAAAGTGACAAAAGAAGATCTTAAAGGAGTGCCAGACAGCTGATAAAAGATAGTGACCAAAGAGGCTTCTCTGCATATTGTTTCAGGTGAGCTCACAGATTTAGGAGGAGGGAAGCAGAACGGAAAGCTGAGGCCCAAATCAGAACATAATGTTCCAAGCACAGTTATCTTTACAGTTACAAGAGCTTAGGCTACGTGCCTTTCAATGCTTTTAAGCCAGTTGGGGATTAAAACTCATAAGATTTGGCAGGTTTTGCTGGGGCAACAGATGAGGATACACCCTCCCAGTTACTTGCCTTTTCTCTTTGCTTTCATAGCTGGGATTACCAGAACTCTTGGATATGAGAGAAAATATATTTTAAAAGAAATCATGGTCCTTGCACAGGAGGCCTGTGTCTTTGCTTCCCCCGCTCCCCTCCCCCCCCCCCCCCCCCCCCCCGTAATAACATAGATCAGATCAAAACCATGTGTAGTATTTTATTGTATTTTCCCTATTCTCTAAAATCTTTTCTGCCTTAAACTTTTGCCAGTGATGGACACTTGAAAAATCGCAGTCTTGCGTATATGGAAAGGTCTTTGGGGCAGAGGTTTGGAATATGGATAAGTGCAGGCTAAGTTTAGGATGTAAAGCTGCGGTTTTATGTTTTGCAGCAATTCCCTGTACGTTTGACTTTACGCTGAGGTACCAAGCAGTAAAAGCAAGGTCACTCACCCTGGTTTTCAGTCAAGGGAGCTCTTATCTTTCTGGCTCTGTCTGTGCAAAATTACTGTTTCTTGCTTGAGCCTGTTTTTTGGTGAGTTTTTTTTCCCATCCACAAATGGTTCTTTTCAAAGAACTTGGAAAACAGGATTTATCGTGAACTGCATGAATATTTTAGGTTAGTTCAGATTGTTTGGGGAAAATACTATGTTTTGGTCTGTTACCTGTGAGTATTGTGACCAAATCACTGGGGAGAGGTACAAATGATGTATAAACTGGGAGAAGTTGTACATTTCATACCAAGAGTCTGTCTTCTGTTATAGCCTTGAACAACTTCAAGGAAAAGAAACCTTTGGTTTGGGTAATGCAGAATAAGATTTACTTAAAAATTTAATCTGTGGAGAAGGAATGGTACTACCAGCAAAACTGCATCTTCCTGAAGTGACAGGCAAGTGAATGCCATGAAGGTGTTAAAGTACTCCGTCCGCTGTAGTATAACCAGGATATGTATCCTGCTAATCAAAAGCTGAATAATTTAGTGGCATGCAGGTAAAAACTAAGTCAAATCCAGTCTCACTCTGTCTGCCTCTTGAGATTCATGCTTTATGTTGTAGTTAAAGTCTGAAATGTCTGCACATGTGGAGGGGGGGTAAGTCCATACTAGATCCTGGAAGCCCTTTCCTTCGGTATCAGTGCAGTCCATTCCATGAAATTAAATGGTTGTGTGCCTTGTCATTGTCTCAGGCTTATTTTATGTTGTAGCTAAAGATTAAAACTTGAACGTGCTATACATTTTTTTATTGGAAACATAAATTCAGTTGTCGAAGCCACCATGAAAGCTTGAGATTGGCATTTATCCAGGGGATAGCTGAGAGTTTCAGCACTAAAGGAGGAGTTTGAGCATTTGACATTGGAGGTGATTTATAGATCTTTGGCAATGCAAGAGCTGAATTTTACATTCTAAGGACAAAATTATCTCCTGCCTCAAAATATCCTGACAATAGCTGTTTTTACTGTGGGGTGAGATGAGCATCTGTGACCATGGATAAGGGGACCACCACTTTCAGTGGCAGCTAACCACTGAATTGGCTTAGCAGTATCATAAAACTTCCTCTCCTACTTTATCTCACCCGAGCCTCCATTACTATGAGTCTGTGACAAAGCACTTGAACCATTTTTGGAGAAAAAGTCAACCCCCCCCCCCCCCCCCAATCTAAAATTATTAACGTTGGCTACTAACATATTAAATGAATGGGATGATTTATGGTCTTTTTAGAATTATACCTCTATTAGTGCATAGTTGTTTCAAGTTGGGAAGCAGTCTTCTCCAACCATAAAAGGTAAATAGACATTTTAAATAAAAATCTAGATTCTGGGATTGCAATTCTGTATCAGATTAAAAAAATAATTGTCATACTGAGCTTCAACAGTGGTGTTATTTCCCATGTAACTGACGTGTTTGGAGGAGGAACAGTAGCATTCTGGGCAAAAGTCACAATCCTGTAGCAAGAGTTTACCTAGTAGCTATTCTGCTAGCATAAACTGTGAAGCAAATAAAGGATTTGCTGATCCTTTCACAAGTAGTGCATGGACATCAAGTGCAGCCTGGCTGTTCTCTCTCTTACTTAGGTAGTTTAAGAATAGATTGCATTTTCGAAGTGTTTGCAGGTAGCCCCTTTGTGCAGCAGGATGGTTTGATAGAGAAGAAACCTTTTATTGCCAGAAGATGAAAGGATGTGGGAGGGAGAAGTGTGGGATAACTTCTGCTGAACAACCACAGGAATTAGTGATGTAACTTCTCAAACTCTTAGACATGCCTTAACATGGGGGAAGGGTATCTTTCTCCTGTCCTTTCCTAGTTATTCCCTCCTAAAAAGAAATCACTGTTTTAAGACAAATTCAAATTGCCTCCTTTTCCGCTCTGTCCTGCTCACTACCCTTCTTGGTCTGGCAGCCAGAACTACTTCTTTTTTCCTGCTCTTGAGAGCAAACCCAAAAGTTTTGGGTTTTTCTGTTTTCACTTGTTCATAGTGATTTAAATTAAAGCCTAGAATATCTGCAACAGGAAATGTTTTGAAAAGTCTGGTCTCAGTGTTCTTCACTTACTTCACGTATACTTAACTCACATGTTGGTCTTCCTGCAACCTCTGGATGTTCCTGCCTGTGTGTGGTGCTGGTAGTGGGGAAATGCGCATCTGCATGTGTGTGAGCACGTCTGCCTACCCCTGGAGATGTTAAAGTTATTTGGGGTGCATGTGGGTGAATTAGCAGACCTAACTGTAAGTGGGAAGGCTGATAAGAAAAATTTTAACTTTGTTGAATCTTGGGTGACTGTCTCTGGCTTGAAACCTTTGACTCTCTTATATCAGGTAAACTAGTGCTCTTAGGTAAGAGCAGGGAACTATTACTCTTACTTCCTTTGGTCTTAAGTATTTTAGAGCAAGATGGGTAATAGCTGAACTAAAGGAATATATGGGAATTCTGTTACAATTCCAGCTGGAGCAGCTCTCAGTTAAGCTCCTCCACTGGAGATACCTACCCCACGTTTGAGATGCCGTACTTGAAGTGTGAGCTCTCAGTCTGAAGCTCCTTGGCTTAGCAAAGGTAATTTGAGCTAATCTATCTAACTTTGCACTGGAACAGAGTGAGAGCATTCATACAACCAGTTCTGGGGGCTCAGCAGGGGGTGGTAACTTGAAGAAAGTAGTAACTTTGAACTATAAAAAAGTGTGTGACAGTGTTTGCATCTAGCCAGAATTTACCAACCAAAATGGTAAAAATAACAAATAAAATATGTTTGGATATGTGTTTTTAATTTACTCACTTGTTTTTGTTAGGCTTGTATGTACAGTGGACTACAGTTGTTTGGGAACTAGCTATAAAACTTCGTTCTCTCAATCTCTCTGCTTTCCTCCTTCCCTCTACTCTGAAGTTTTCTGTTGTGGACAGAGTCCTTCCACTACATTAGCCAGAGAAATCCACCTACTAGTTGCATTTCTTCTCTTGGATAGAAACCTCTACATAAGCAACACCATTTTGTAGTCAAGGAGTGCATGTGCAGCTTTCTGGAGGACAGCATTGATAGAACTGTTGCCAGTGGTTTTCAAAAGAAAATAAAACTAAAAAAAAAAAGAAGGTGATTTAACTGACTTGTCTTTAAAAGTTCCACTGCTTTCTTTGGCTGCATGGATGACACATTCTGGGTGGGTGTAACACTGCCATTTAGTAATATTTGGAGCATGTGCTGCCTAATGCTTTTGTTTTGATATGATCTAAAGTAGGTTAGACTTCTGAACTGTTTCCTTCTCTTCATTACCCCCGGCATCTTTAATACAACAGGTCC
Organism: Balearica regulorum gibbericeps; assembly: GCF_011004875.1. Taxonomy (NCBI): domain Eukaryota; kingdom Metazoa; phylum Chordata; class Aves; order Gruiformes; family Gruidae; genus Balearica; species Balearica regulorum. The sequence continues at coordinate 56,331,250 of NC_046184.1, forward strand.
TGGAGGGAGGGAGGGAGGGAGGGAGGAAAGAGGAGAGGATGGACCATAAGTGAACCAACATCTCTGTTTCCCTTCCTCTCTCTCCTTCCCTCCTTTTCTGCCCTTGTAGCAATATTGCTGCAGTCTCTTTGCAGATGACCTTTGGTCAGCAACACTGACCAAGTGAGTTCTTGGTTTGGGGAGGGGAGACGTGCGTAAAGGAAAGGTTTTGGCTTCCTTCTTCTGCCTCTCCTTACTCCTCAGGTCTGCCTAGTCTGGGAGAGAAACAGGGCTGAGTGACTCGGTGTTAGGGCGAGGAGGATGGGGCATTGCTGCTGCTATCTCTCCACACCTCACTTACAATGTTGACTTGCCTTGCTGGTTGGAAACTGCTTATCTACAGAGTTAATCAAATGCAGATCAGCATTGCATTCCTTGGGCTGAACTGATTCTTCTCGCTCCTGTGTTTTGCAGATAGGGATCGAAGATTTTATGTGTGTGTTTTCAGGGAAAGGCAAAGTGACATCTTGGCTGAATCGCAAGGAATGGGGTGGGTGGCAGACCTTATATATGTGCTGGGGGTTGATTTGACTCTAGCTGCTGTGTAAAGTTCACTTTGGCAGCTGAAAGATGCAGAGAGAAGCACTTTCAGAATTAGAGACAGTGAGGTAATGAGAAAGTGACATAGGAAAGGAAGTGGTGGGGGGGAGGGGAGGCCTCAAAACGCGGCTTGACATCATCTGATAGGTTTTCCAGCCTGTGCAGCAGCTATTTTTATGCTTTCAACTCACAGTATTTACAGCTCAATGACAGCTAACTTGCCAAAAGTGGGGGTGGTGGTATATCCCAGAGTGGGTTGGGGGACTGAAGAGCTGCTCAAAAGCTACAGCAAAGGTGCAGGTTCCCAGGTACGCCTGCTGCTGCTGCCGCCTTTTTCTACATCTGCATGGTGGTTTACCTTTGGCTACCTGTCATGTCTAGGAGTTTTCTGAATGCTGACTGGCAGCACTAGCTGTCACCGGCTAGTTGAAAAGATCAGAGCATGTCAACTTCAGGCTCTTCCTGAGAACTGGAGAAGCAAGAATGTACAGTGCTCCAGGGTTGATGTTTCTACTTCTTCCTGAAGGTCACTGTTGGTGGGAGGCAGGATCCTGGGAATATCCAAAGCAAACTCATATTACATAAATGTGATCCTTAGCTGAGAAAAAGTAAGCTACACAAGTGTCAGTGTGAAGTCTGTATTTATTTTGAAGTATAAAATGAATGGGAGTCATAAGACGTCAAAGCTTTACAGTGATGTAGGTGCAGATTCTATTATTTTTTCAGCTTTTGTCTGCTTGCTAGAAATATGAGAGACAAATCTTCAAATATAGTGGGCTCATACTTCTTTGTAAGAGTTCATCTGGTTTAGACCTTGACTGAGGTCTTTCTTGTGTTGCCTAAGTGTGCATATATTGCAGCTGTTTTCAAGTTTTTAGCAGTAGGTTGTTTGGATTTCATCACTAACTTGTGTGCACGCAGATCCTTGCAGGCATTGTGTCATCTGAGAACATTTTTACTGGCAGAAGGAAGACAGAGAACCTGCTGCAGGAAGGACGGGAGGTGAAAGGAGGAAAAAAAAAAGCACATTTTAAGTTGGTGTGAGTGGGTTGTCAGCAAATTTTCTATCTGCTTATTAATTTGAATTTCAATAATACATTCATTTTTGGGGATAAAACTAATGGTGCAGCTTTGTGTTACAGTTAAGCTGATCCAAAGTTTAGCTTATGTCAAGACTGGTGTAGTCTGTCTGTCTGTCTCTCTCTCTCTCCCTCTCTCTCTCTCTCTTCCCAACTGTGTTCACCAGCCATGAGCTCTGGTGCTCATCTCACCTGTTGGTAATACTGTTTAGTAGGTTGAATCAGGTCATTAAGATACCAGACGAATGTCAGAACTGGTTTTAAGGAGGTTAAGAGTGTGTGTGGCTGGGAGAAGGACAGGAGAAGGTGAACTGGGAGAGATCCTTTTGGTGGTAGCAAGCTTTAAGTTGTAGCACCTTACAGGTCTGATGGTAACTTTGCACAGGCAAAATTTTGTGTTTTCCTAGAATTTAAAGGTCAAATATGTACAGCAGGGTTAGATCTAAACTTGAGGGTCGTTCACTCTTCCATATTTCTCTTCTAGCACAGAATGGGAATTTGAGAAAGCTGCTGCTTATATGCTGTCTTAGCTTTTGAGGATAGAAAAATAAAAGAAGAGAAAGTTAATGATTTTTTTTCAAAATAGTGAGTAAGTAATGATAACTGGCATTCAGATACAAGTATTGCATTCTATGCCCACCAGGCCTTAGATCTAGCAGCAGTATTGTGCAAGCCATATGTGCACGTGATGTTACTTTGTGCAAGCCATATGTGCACGTGATTTCTGTGTGAGGTTATAAATAGTAATGCAGCATCTTGAGGAAAACTACATTCCCACAGTCTCTATCTCATTTCACACTTGAAAGTCAAAGGATGTAAGGCTCAATAGACGTCTCATGGACAGATTATGAAAATTGGGCCTGATGTTTTCCAAACCAGACATCTGTGGCAAATACCTAGGTCCTGTTGATAAAGCTGATCTTTCTGCCAACAGAAACTGCTGCAAATTCCAGGGTAAAGGTTGTGCAAGACACTGAATGTTGGACATGCATTGGTGTGCGTTGATCCTACTTTTCTGGAGTGGTTAAGCAACTGAAACTGTTGTTGGAAATCCTACCTCTGCCGTGAAATGTACCTTCCCTTCTACCCTGCTGATTTCCAAAGTAACTGTCAAAGTTACTCATCAGGCCTTACTTGTTCTTACAGTGCATTGACATTTCTGACCACATGATCATTGATCAGACTTTCAGATCTCTTACCAGTACATGAGGATCCAATAAAACAAATTAAACTTTTGTTTAACTTTTTGATGCTCATCAACATCTGGCAGTAGTCTCAGTGTTTCATACAAGACAGGTTGCTCTTGGTCTTTACGCATTTATGAGAATCCATATTTTGCAAGGAGGTACCCCACAAGTGCTTGCTTGTATGTTAAAGATATCTTCCAACCTGGGCCCCTCAGAGTTTGTCTTCTTACAGCATGTAGGGCATTATCCAAGCTCTTTTCAGAGTGATCTGGCCCATCTTTTTCAGTTTTGGATAATTGCTCCTTCTTTCAGAACACTAAATAACTGTAGGACAAATTTGATGCTGTAGGACAAAATTTTAGAATATCTTGCTCAGTGAAGACAAGACTTATCTATCTACCATTGAGCCAATCATGTGTTTTTCTTTCTAAGCTGTTTTCTACATAGGAAGAAAGGTATGTCTGCATACATATCTGCAGCTCTGCAGTAATACATTGAGAGGATCAAATCTTCATCAAGTTGGAGTTGTCAATTATAGCAGCAGAGGATTGCTCAAACTGGCAATATATTTCATGCATTATTAGCTGTTTGGTGTCTTTCTTCTTACAGTTCTTAAACTTTTCTTGATCAGAACTCGGGCAACATCTTAGGGCTGTTTTGGCAATACCTGGATATTGGTGAGTCAGCTGGATAGAGCAACTGGCTCACGTTTCCCAGGCCTCGTACACTGTAGCGAGCTGCTAGCTCAGAGGCCCCGGTTGGCAGTGTTATACAGCAGTCTTTGACCTCTGTAGCTGAATCTTGTCATTTCCACCATCCAGATGGTGCATTGCTTGCCAGAAGAAGGAGGACTCAGTCTGGCACAGGATAGTTGTTCTTTAGTTATTACAGTAATTATGGGGGGACCTGTCTGTGCAAGAGTATGAGGCCTGATTCAATGTGCAGTTGTGTGTTGCTGCTGAAAGGGGAGATCTGGACCGTGTGTTTCTTTCTCCCCTCCTTCGTCCTGGCTTTAGCATTCTTGCGGTCTGCCAGGTCAGCTTCCCAAGGCAGCTCTCTGCAGCGTCATGACTGCTAATGCTCGCGCAAAAGCAGGCTCATCTATTTATGCAGTAATTTGACCTTATTGGCCAAAGTTCATTGTGAAACTAGACCTTTACTTGACTTTTACAAATCCTAAATTTAAGATTTAAGTTTGTGTTGAGTAAGCATTGGTAATTTAGGAATAATGCAATTACAGAGCTTTATATTATCACCAAAGGTATTTTTTTACCCACAGGAACTTTAGAGTTCAACCTTTTTGAGTGAAGGTTGAACATTTCAAAGAAGAGTATGGTTGAAGGTACCCAGAAATGTCACTGATGTCATCTAGCATCATTATTTAGTAAACATGTAAAATTCTGTTTATTAGTTTTTGGTTTGTGACTTCAAAATATTTTAGATTGTTTTATTCTCCTAGTGCAGCTTATGGCAGGGTTAAAGTTGTGCTTTTTAAATTTGGTTGAACACCACTTTTCTTAGGTATTAGCTTCATTATTAGAGTCTTTTTTTCCCCTGTGGTTGTTATTCTAGCCTTGCTTTATAAAATGGCTTGGATGCTTCTCAAACTATTTGGACATGAGAAATTTTTGTCTTGATTGGGGGCAGCAGAATATGAAATTGAGACTGTTTCAATAGTGTTTTAGAGTATTCACCTTCTTATTTTTGTAATGTCTATGTGTCTGTCTTTGCTTCAGGCTTGTAGGATGATACAAATTACTATTAATTGGGTTTTGGTTTTGGTTTTTTTTTTTTTTTTGAAAGATTCCAGAATACTTTTTTTCATGTATCTGTATTCATTGGACAACTATTCCCTCCCCCCCCTTTTTTCCCCTCAGACTTCATTGCACCTTTTATGATGCATGCTTAGCAAGATTAAAAACCAACAAAGCCACTAGCTGTACTGGTAAGAGTAACTCCTGTCTGTTGCTCGGATGGAGCGTGTTTTCCCGGCCACTTCCAGTACCATGTTGGGTAGTATGTATAACCCAAGTTTGTCAACCATATAGCATCTGTTCATGATGCACATTAAATACGCTCCAGGTGAGACAACTGCCTCCATACAAGCACAGATTCTGAAGTTTTAGTGCTTGCAGCAGAGGGTGATTGATTGGGGACTGCTGATTATCTTCAGGTAGGTGTTTCTACTAGGTTGGGAGAAAGGATTTAAGGAAAGAAGAGGTGAGAATGTGTGCTTTTACAGAAGTCATCTGTTGTTACTTATAGGTGGTCTCAGGGCAAATGCATATAAGATCTCTGTTTCCGAGATTATCAGTTTAGCTTTCTCCACAACTAAAATTGCATTTTCTAATAGTTTAAACAGGAGGGTGCAAAAGGCAGCGTGGCTTCTGCACTTAGAGTGGTGGTGTTCTCCTAGCTGTGTGCACGGCGTGCTTACAGTCGGGACGTGCAGGGGGAGAGAGGGTAGTGCTCAATCACATGATATTGACTGTCTGGCAGGTGTCTCTAGTGTGAGTAGAGAAACCAACTGTTCACTATTTTGGGTGAATGAGGTTGGCTGTTACTGCAAGTGGCCCCATGAAGAAGTCCACGCATCTGTTGATAAGCACCGCTCTGCATACTGGGATCCTGAATGCTTATAGCTGCTTGCTGAAACAGTGAAGTTTCTGTCTGAGCTTTGAGATAGTAGGAAGAAAAGATTTGCCAAGAGCCTTGCTGATACTAATCTTTAGATGTTGGCTGTCAGGATTTGTCTGTGCCTTGTGTACCTCTCTGTTCCTATGCAAGCACAGCCTTGGAATCTAGCAGTAAACTAATTTTTTTTCCACTCTACCACTTGGTGCAGTGATCGAAACCAGGTAGAGAGGGATTGTGGTTGGGTCTCCTGTGAGGATTAAGCACCCCTTCCACTAGCCTGGGACGCCTTCTGTGTTACAGAATCTGCCTTCAGGTCCAGGGATTTCCTCTAATATGTTGGATAAAGCCAAGACACTCCAGCCTGCCTATGTTGGGATTGTGCCGCTTGCAGAGACTGTGTCAAAGCAAGGGAAGAGCTGTTCAAGCACATATCAGGATTCATACCACAGCTTACGAGAAGGTTAGCAGGCTCTGCTTTATTTGTTGTAGGTGCTGTATAATTGGTTTGTGGGTTGTTTTTTTTTTCTTTTTTCTCCCCCCCCCCCCCCCCCCCCCCCCCCCCCCCTCGCATATTGAATCTGCCTGCTTTTTGTTTTCTGGGCAGTAGTCCAGATTTTGGGTTTCCCACTGACTCCTGTGACCTGTTGTCCCTGAGGGCGCTCTTAAGCATGTCACAGGACAAGGTTGGAGCTCTGTATGTTGGAGCTCTCTATGTAGTGACTTGCAGTGCCTGGATCTTGGGAGCATTTCACTTGCATTTGAAAGTTTTAATTTCAGAGTTTAAATTTCTTCCTCTTCTCTATGTCTATAGGGCTCTTGTGAGCAATGTTTTAAGGCTGTTTTATTAAAGGTGTAAAGGCTTGTTCTGGAGTGGCAACTCTGCCTTGAGGGAGATAGACTATCATGTTTTAAGTTTCAGTATGTTGTATTTTAGAGAGTGTGGAAGGAGTGAGGTGTGTATATCTAAATGTGATTCTGTTTTAGATAATGATATTTTCCTGCAAATTTATGTGATTTTTATGGGGGTTTGATAATTCTGAAAGATTATGTAGACAGAGGTCAAATTTCAGGGAGCAATATCTACGAGGAAAGAAGAAGATATAGAGGGATTGAGAAAGATTGAGAAGATGAAAACAGACAGTGATCCATTCATAGTGCACAGCATACTAAATAGCAACAAACAGGAACCAGGAGAAGATTACAGGGAAGAATGGCAGAAGATAACACAATGCCAATGGCAAACAACAAGATTTATGTTTTATCAGAAATACTGGATGCGTCTAGCTACAGGTAAAATTTTAATAGGAACTTGCAGGAGTGAACAGAGATCTTGAGCACAGTGGCCTCAGAAATAAGGTGATGACTGATTCTGAGGGCGAGTAATGAGATCTGAGAGGAGCAGAAAATGACTTTCAGTGACATTTTGGACAGAAAAGTAAAGTAAAGGGTGGTAGGAGTTGAGGACAAAAAGCCAGATAGAATAAAGCCACGTTTGTTGCAGAAAGATGGTCAGTGTGTAGAAGACTGCTTTAGCAGTTGTATTTAGAGGATTTTTCTCTCATACGCAGCTCTAGTCCTGCTGAGGCTACCAAACAAAATTGTTAAGTTTCTACCCCCTATTGTGACTCCCCCTACCAAGCCTCTTTAACAGATATCAAGAGTTAGCTTGTTATTAGAGTTTTAAAATATTACTATTTTTGTGCTTGTTTTCATTGGAATAGTCTTTGTCGAACAAATATGGAAAAGGAAAACTGAAGTCACAGTCCTCAAATTCAGGTTTGGAAGTCATAAATCCGTTAGTATAGGCAGTATTCCCAGTTTACTTTGTCTGCTCTGGAGTCAAAGCACTGCAGCACATCAATCTTCAGAGGAAGAAAACAAACCAAAATTAAAAAAAGCCAGCACTTGCAGCTGTCTTGTATTTGGAAGGCATTGATTTTCACAGAAGGTGAGCACTCTGCATTTGAATGTGCCAGGATACATCTTTCATCCAGTCACTAAATAGCACAAGCTGTACAGTGGGAAAACATGTAGAATGAGGAAAATGCAATTCTGTAGTACTTTACTCAATATAAAAATGTTTGTTGCTGTCTCAAGTTGAAGTGAATTAAGGTCATTGAATTCTTGTATAATTCTGAGTATTGAAAAAGCTCTGTTGACTCTGCAAAATCTAGCAGACTACCCCATGTCCAATTCATGATATTCTAATATTGTATGTGATGAGGAAAGCTACTGTCTACCAGCTACCAAACAGGAAGGATAGGGAAGGAAAATAGATGTTGCCAACTTCTTTCATGTCAGAAGAGAAAAGAACAGTCCTTTGGTTTTGCTGCAACTCCATTCAAGTCTCCTGCAGTCTCGGGATGCCTGTTGTATTTATGCTGTAACATGCACTGTGTTTTGCAGAGCCAAATCTTACAGGCAGTGGAGAAGCAGATGCACTCACGTGTAAACCCTTGTGGAAGCTGTGGAAGTCCAGAATTAGCATTGAACTGAAACTATAATGACTGTTGTACCTTAGTTTTGATCCTCCTAAAAATGGGACAGCTTCGTTTTGTTATTGCCCAGAACAGAAAATTCATGCACTTCTCTTCCTCGTTTTTTACCACACACGGGTGAATGGGTGCCAGTCTGTTTTCTCCTCTTTATAAAGCCAGGCAAATAAGGGGTGTCTGTATTATGCTGACAATGCTCATACCTATTCTCTTAATGAATCTCATGAGAAGTGGCTATCTGGAATAGACTTCAACTTGTTTCCTTGCTGCTGAAAAACAGATGGTCTCCTAAATCTGATTTATCTTTTTTTTTTTTTTTTTTTTAATTGGGACTTGACATTGAAGTTTGGGAACTGGTGATCCTTTCTGCACAGAAATGGATTTGACATGGGGAAGTCAAAGAACATATGCTTGTATTTTTCAAAATATGTGTTGGGGCAGTTATTTGTAAAATTCCTAGAATTCAGGAATCCATAAACATGTTTTCTATTCAAGAATGCCTTGAAATGACTTAGTGTTCAAATACCAGAGCCTAGTTTGCAGTTCCTAGACCAGTTAATACAACAGTATGGTAGCCCCTCATGAAAGATATGAAGAGGGAATCACAGACAGCTACTGAAGAAACAGTTAGCATTCATATGAGTTTAGCTTAGAATTAAGTACTTGCAAAAGTAAATTCCAACTTTTCCATCTTTGTGCACCTTTCCTTCTCTGGAGATATTGAAAACCCACCTGTGCAACCTGCTCTAGGTGATCCTGCTTTAGCAGGGGGGTTGGACTAGATGATCTCCAGAGGTCCCTTCCAACCCCTACCATTCTGTGATTCTGTGATTGTCTTTCATTCGTTGCTTTGAAACTAAACACTTGTTTTTGCAAGTCCTCCCTTCAAAAATGTTCAATGTGACTTGGGGCTGACAGTAAAACTCACCTGTCTTTTTCCAAGATTTGTGTCTCAGGGCCCAGACACCCGAACAAGTTCCTGCATGCCATCTGATCTGCGGTAACTGTGCACATTCTTGCTCTGCAGCAAATGTGAGGTAATTTGAGTTAGCTTAGCCTTTGATTAAACTATTAATATCTGTTCAGTACTTTGAAGAGATCAAAATTCATGCAAGTGCTTGTTAACATATGGCTTTCTTCATGAGTGATCTAGACCTTATTGTCCTAACGCCTCTGGGCACCTGGAGGTAAAGCTGGTCGGTGGCAGTACCGCACCCAGTAGAGGGCAGAAGAACCTGCACGTGAAAACTTGGAAGCTCTCAACACCAAGGAGATCCCCAGCAAGAGGGCAGCCCCTACATCTGAGGCATCTCACAGGAATGAAGGGTGACATTTTTCTGTAAAGGTTGATCTGCGTCTTCCTAGTTCAGAGTGGACCTGAAGATGCTGTGGGAGATGTCAAAGCGATGCCTCATGCAAATGCATGGGTAATGAACTTTAGAAACCAGTCAAAAAACGTAACAGGCGCATCTCTGAATTATGGCCAGGTACATCCCACAATTTAGAATTATTTATGCAAATAGTGCTGTAACACAGAAAAACAGAAAATGTGTTGAACATATGGGGAGCTAACCTGCTGGCATTTCTTACGGCAAATCCAGAGGCACACCAAACGCAGGTAGTTAGACTCCCTGTAGCCTTGTGTTGCAGCCACTTTGCACAGTGACTGTGATTATGCTTAAAAGGTAAGAGGTTCAGTAAGGATAAGATAATAATATATTAACATGAGATGGGTCAAAGTTGGCAATAAGATAGCAATTTAAATTTACTTTTGCCTAATTCCCAGTGTCCCTCGTTTGACTGTGAAGACTTAGAGGTGTCCCAGGGTATTTGTTAACTTTGTAACACAAGTGGGAAGCTTAGGGAAAGGGTTAACACTGAATGACCAGGAGTTTTGTAAGTCAGTCATTATCAGTGGACAGCGAGTCGTAGCATTATTCCTGGAGTTGAATTCACATATTTTTTCGGTCCTGCTGCCTTAATGTGTTTTTGGTTTTTTTGGATATGACATGTTTTCCTCTCTTGGAGTTTACTGAACTATTCCTGTCAGTGTAATGATCCCCAGCTGTTGCTTTAGCCCTAGCTATTTTCATGCTGGGAATGGGAGGAGGAGGAGAGGAACAGAGGCTAGCTTGTTTACCACACTCTGATCTACTTCATTTGTTAAAACCCGGCTATTATAATACTTTATTCAGCACAAAGTAATACTAAAAGGAAAGAGTTGTAGCCTCGGACCTGCAAGAGCAAGGAGGTGTAAGGACTAAACACATGCAGAAAACGAAAAGAATAGAAACTAGGTGTGGTGCAATGAGTGCAGCTGTCAGCAGTATTTATGCAGACAATGCTTTGAACTAGTAATGATACCAAGTAAAATTTGCAGTAAGTACTTTCCTGCCCTATCAACTGAATTTACTTCACAGTTAAACTGAGCTTCATGTTCAACAGCAGTGGTGCTGGGGTATCAATAATCCCAGCAACTGGGAAACATGTTAATAAAGCTTGAAAAAACTGATGCGGCTTTTGAATTCTTCATTACTTGATAATTATTTGTTGTTTATTTTTTGAAGAAAATACCTGTATTTATACTTTTAAACAGCAAATCACTGATGCTTAGACTTCCTGGGAGCTGTGGAAAAGCAGGTGCTTTTTTGAAAACAGAACTATGATACTTAAGGCCAGATTGCCTGCTTTGCATCCAGAAACAACTTCTGCAGTTAACATGCTTGTTCAGAGTCCTTGCCAGACAGATGTCACTGTGACTCTCCTGCCCAAAGAAGATAAGGGTCAGTGACAGTTGTGGTTTCTGCTCGTGTTTTTGGATCCACATCAGGCTGCCTGTGTAAATCTTATCTCGGTACTTTTATCATCTATAAGATCTCTCACTAGTCACCTCAGATTTTTCAGCATTCTGTCACACCTGCAAGTCATTGATCAACAACTTAACGAATATCTATACCAAAAATAAGCGTCTGCTTAGATCTTTCCTTTCGTGCCCCAACTCCCATCTATCCAGTCTTTTCTGAGCATTGAATTACTGATCTTGTCACCTGCTGCATCAATAAATTTCAATCCAAAATGTTAAAGCAGCACATTTCTTGGCAAGAACCTCTGCAGCCTATGGTAGAAAATGAGATATGGCCTCTGACATAATTTAGGTTTATCAAACAAAATCATGCAGTGAGCCTATGGGGCAAATTGTGTTTCCTTCTCTTGCAGCAGGCCTGTAAGTGGATGCATAATCTGCTGAATGGCACTAACCTGGAGCAGTACTCATGGTTTTCTTTCTCTTTCTTGGGCTAGTGGAAGGAGATATGATGTTTTTCCCTGGTGGTATGTGCAATTTACTAACCTGATATCTCTCCAAACTAAGAGCAGACCTGCAGTAACTGAAGTACATTGCAATATGGTGATTACTAATGAGAACTACAAAATGTTTTTTGCTCATCAGTGTATTCAGGATTTTTCCTGGTGTTCAGTGAGATGGGTAGAAGAACCATTGAATGACACAACAGTGCAGGTGACCTACTGTCAAAGTTTACTATGTATATAGTATAGTAAGCATTCTTTCAAGAAAACAAAGATTTGAACTTTCCAGTCTGCAGTTCTCCCATCTAAAGTTAGACCAAGCCTGATGAAACGAACAAGGAGTGTGAAGGAAGGTCAGTAACAAGCAAGAAGATATATTGCTTTGGGACATGGATTCTTTCCAAAATTGACAGTGAAAATTGGTGAAATCCCGCCTTTCTGGACAATCTCATTTTAATACAGCCTTTCAGAAGTAAGCAACTGTAACGAAAATATTTTGTAAAAAAAAATAGCTCTTTGAAAGTTTTCAGTAGAAGTGCCCATAATGGATTTTTCTCCATGGTAGCACAGGGATCATCTGTTGCAGCCATGCTTGTAAAGACATTCTGTGGTCTCCGTCCCCAAAGGCAGCTCAAGGAGCTGAAGCACAGACTGGAGTCTGAGGGCCTGTCACCATTCTGAGGGTATTTCCCATAACATCTCTGCTGCACCCTACCAGCTGACACATTTAACATCTTTTTGGTAACCTTCCTCACTGAAAACACTTGTCAGGGCACAAACATTGTGCCGCCCAGCTGGATTGTTGGGGAGGGATCTGAGTGATGTCCTCTCAGTGACAGAAGGAAGAGATCTACTTTCGGCTTTCTCTGCCTGGAGTTTCCCCGGCTTCGTGCTGCTACTTGTTTCTTAAGTATTAAATGCATGGAGGCTATAGCTGTGTTTTTTGTAGAAATTGAATGTAGCAGTAGCTATGTTCCTTGGTTACTCACCTCTGCAAATTTCACAGCAGTGCTGGAAGCTAGGATGTACAAGCTTCCTTTGTGTAATTTGGTCGATATCAGAAGCAGCATGTAACCTGTCCCTGCAAACAGTTGTGGGTTTTCTTTCTTATATGCGCTTTGTGATGCTCTTTTCATGCTCTGTTTCTTCACTTTCACTTTCCTAAGGTTTCATGCCTCTTTCTGTATTATATTTAGGTGTGAAAGTTCTAAGCTTGCTTGCAGCTCACACCCTTTTCCATGTTCCGATGTCAAATTCTCCCTTTTCGGAAGCGGAAGACAACATTTTAGAAGTAGATGCTAAACTGGTAATACCTTTGTGCCTCACTGAGAGACTGTTTTACTGCTGCTAATAATAGCTGTCACATTGACTGCAGGCAGTTTAGAACGAGGATTGTGTCTTCAGGACTGACATGTGACTGTGAATCTAACTACAGCAGTTGCAAACACTGTCACCACGTAGCTATCTCCCCTGCCTCTTTGTTGGAGGGAGCAACAGAAAGGAAACGTGTCTGCCCTTCACTTGCCTGTGTTCAGTATATCAGCGAAAGCCCACCTCTATTAGCAGTTGGAGAGAATCTTCCACTGTGTGTAATGAGTGGGAGTACCTGCTGCTGCCGGCAGTCTCCTCTGTGCCCTTCAGTGGAGGACTGAGTCAGCAGTAACATTTTAAACATCTGCAGTATTTGTCCACTAGTCTGAAGTCAGTGATCATGCAGGCCATTCTGGACTGCTAGGTTCTTTTAGTTTGCTGATTGACCTGTTGCACAGAATTATATTATTTAGATATTTATAGCTATGATAGCACTTAAGAACCACATTAAGCCTCATAGCTGGATTTGTTTTCAATGCTCTGGATCTTCCCTCATGGAAAAACTCAAGAAAGTTAGTCCTGGAGATCTGTAGTCCAGAGTTTTGAAAGAAAGTAAATATCGAAAGAGAAAGGAAGTAAAAAGTAGTAGGTAGATGTTGTATTATCACAGTTTAAAAAGTTTGAAGGAATTTGGTGTGCTTTTCACGTGTAATGCAAATTCTGGGGATCAGCTTCCATACTGGGCCGCTGTGAAGGAACTGATTTCTAGTGTAGAGGGATATGATGGCCATAGCTGAATCTTGTAACTTTTTTACAGATAGAATTGTAATAGAATTTGTACTTAAATTGTAAGGAAGGTGTCAGACTGTTGCAGTACAAAGGCCAGGATATTTATTTGAACCGCAGATGCCATGATTGTGTCACGTGTTCTTTGCAGTCTTTGAGAAAACAGCAAAGGAGTTTCTCACTACCATGAATTAAAGAAATATGGTAATTCCTTGTAACATCCACCTGAAATTCTTGCTAAGAGAGGATGCTGAGGCTTGGACAAAAGCTGGTGACAGGAATGCTAACCAGATGGGGACTGCTGTGAGTCTTTATTTTGCATGTAATATGCATGTTGGGCAAACCCACTTTTGTTCCATGTCCCATGAAATAACTGTCAGCACAATCAACCAACTGAAGCTGGGAGATGCTCAAGCTAGCTAATTTAAAATTATATGGGGCAGCTTTCCGAGTTCCCTATATAACTGGTTAATTACTTCTTCTAAAGAACTGCTGGTTTTGTATTTAAATTTGCATACTTCTAAGTGCCTTTTTTTTTTTTTTTTTTTTTAACTACTTGTGGAAAAACACATTTGCTCTCATTTGCATTTGATTTCAGTAAACCAAACATCTTTAGGTGGTCAAGAATCTGAAATGGTCTTGGAAATACAGAATTATTCCATGTTTAAGTGGAAACCCCCAAAACACAGCTCATATGTCAGGGTGTCCCAGCTGTTGCCCTAGAAATTCTGTGGTGTCTTGACCATTAGAGGATTTCTGTGAAGGGAGCTTTTAACTTCTAACTGTAGAGGGTGCCCTGTGGCAGAAGAAAGGCTGAATCATTGGGCCAACACCACAATCTCTGAGAAATGTTTGAGGAAGTTTTTGGCCTTAATCTGAGAGGCTGTTAGTACATTGGAGCACTGTGCTGTAGCAGAAATTGCAGTAGGGGAGGTGAGCTGTGAAGGAAAAATATTAGACCATGTCTCTTAGTGCTGAAAGAGGCATGGAAGGATTTCCTCATCAATTTTAGTATTATAAACATGCCTAATAAATAATGTGTTTTATGGATGTGTCTTGGCACTGTCTCAAGACTTGATTTTTTTCTGCTTAATAGAAACATACAAAAACGTATTATCTCTTGAACCCAGTTTTAAATAAAGTGATAAATTGTTCAGACTCTGATGTATCTCCAAACATGTTTTTCTTTTTTTCTTCTGTATAATTTTTCAGAAAAAAACCACTCATGTCTCATTTTTAAGGAAAATAAAAAGGTTGGAGCTCTTTCTTCTTATAGGCAGAGATATCTCTATCTTTACAAGAAAAAAAAAGAAAAGGTTTCAAACTTGTTTTTCCCTTGTGTAACTTGCCTGTTGTGCTGTCACATTCGTAGACAGCTGTAGATCTGATTGTCAGGATATATCTACCCATTCCTTCTTTTTTCTTCATTTGTCCCCATCTGCCACGTCATATTAAATTATCTTGGAGAATTTCTTTCTAGGGTCTTCTTTGCAAGGTGGTTAAGGGCAATGTTAGTTCCTCCTTAATCATTGTTTCATAGAAATGTATAAATCAGTATAGACTGTGACTCACGTTTACATGGAGAGTTGGGAAATTCTCTTGTTTTCCCTCCCTCAAGGCTTCTCTTCCAGCTATAGATAGTAACAATGGATATATAGATGGCATCAACAAGCACTGATTACAGATAATATTTACTGTCTTATGATACTGGTGTGTCAATTTTAGGTAGACCTTTCCACCTAGGTATTTTGTTACAGGTCATCTTGTTGAATCATGCATGGTAGCCAGATTCCATAGATACGGCTATGTGCCTAGTTATTCACACGCTTAGTTTTCACCTAACCAGTATTACTGGGACGAAACGATTTTATAAGAATAAGTACCCTGCACAGAAAGCAAACCAACTTTTCCTGTTGACAAGCTTGTGGCACATTTTTAAATGTTGCATATCTTACTAAATATACCAGTTTACCTGTATTTCAGGTTAATTTCCTAAAGTCCTATTTTAACAGATCCAGCGAGTGCTGAAATGGACTGTTAGTTATACAAAGACTTTATGATAAGAGTGGTGCTTCTATGCATTCAATAGAAAAACTTAGGTATTAATAGTAATACATTTATCTGATTTTAAAATTTTAGTATTGAAGAAGATAAAGCTGGCATTGCTTTATTTAAAAAAAATAATTTAAAAAGTAGCAATGATTAAAATGGCATTAAACCTCCCCTAATTTTTACATATTTAATGGAAGTAGCAAGAGTTAAATCATGAAGGAAGAATGTAAAGGTGAATGCTGTCAAATGCGCAGCAACTGCTAGTCTTTATTTTAAATAAACATAAAAAGAACCCTGCAAAATTCAGCATAAGTTTTGTAGTAATAATCAAATTTGCATATATTTAGAGTCATATACATGAGTAGCACCCACAAATAAATACATTCAATTGTATGCAATATTGAGGACTGAGACTGTAAACTTCTAAGACTATGAACTGGTTCTTCCTTTTGTATCTGCACATTTTACCACTCCCGAATGCCAATGCTGACTTGAGCCTTTGAGAACCACCAACACAAGTAACTGTTCTGTCCTGTCTGGAGGTTAGATCATATTATCTTCTGATACTTGGACCATGCTACTGCTTTTGTTTGGTTCATAATCCTATGTCCTAACAAAACTAAAATTGCTGTAAACGGTGGCTTTATCCTCTAAATACAGTTTTTAATTAACATTACTTTGACTTCCACATTGTATCAAGTTTGATATGAAGCCTCCACGATGACCTCTACAATGAGGTAGCTTGCTGTTCTGTGCTAATGGTATGAACCAGCTACCTTGTGGTAATATCTGAGGATGGAAATAGATCCTTTTGCTTTTCATTGTGTATTTGCTTCTGATTCCATATTCTTTGGGGACTAGTTTCTTCTATAGGTTGGGATCTTGATTCTGCTAAATTAACCATATCAAAGAACCCATATGTGTCTGTTTTCACTAACAGAGATATTTAATGCCTCATAACATTGACTCATTAAAAGATAATATATGCGAGTATTTCATTATCCTTTGAAAACACTTTTAAAAATTATTCCTATTTCATATTTATCTTCCAACAGCATCCTCTCAACAAAAAAAGGGACTGTTGCCCTGTACCTGCTTTTTGTGTCTAGTAGCCAAAACCAGAACATCATCCTGTGCATCTAATATGTCAGCAAGCATGTGTAAGCTTCATGTCATGTCAATGATTTTATATGACCCAAGAACATTTTGAGCTGTAGAAGCTTTGAAGAGTGTGATATTATCAAGAAACAAGGCCTTCTTGTCCTGAGGGTGAGAGTCAATTTTCTCTCTTCCTCCTCTTTTTGTGTTCTTAAATGACCAGTTGCTCCTTTTTCTGTACTTTTCAGCTGCTTTTAAAAGCTTCTGGGCATTTGAGAGCCTTAAGGCTTTTGGAAGTGCTGGATGGAAAAAAACAACCCTAGTGTTATGTGACCCACATTACATCCTCGGATTGCTACTAGCATATCCAGTGTGAAATATTTTGAAAGTTGTTGCTTTGGAGGTGAAGGATCTGTTCTATTCTTCATGAATCTCTTGATAGAGGTTTTAGGTCTACATCAGGTGGATTTGTACTCCTGTTCTCACCTGTACAAATTTTGAATGCTCTCAAAAAGCTTACTAAGAGAATAAGAACGAAAAGGCGGTTGTGAAAAAATTTTCAAGTCGTCTCTATCCAAGATCTGCCTTTGATGCAGCTGTATGGCTTTCTTGGTTAAACCTCCTGTTTGGCTTTGTGCCTGCAATCGTCTCTGTTGGACAAGCACATCTGGGTAAGAAGTTTATCAGTGTTCCCCAAACTGATACGAGACACCTGTCCATCTAAGCGTATTGCAGCAGAACACGCTGATTTCTGTAGTGCTGCTAAGAAATCCACTTTCATCATTCATGTGACCTGCAATAGGGAACCGCTCCTGATCCTGGTTTTGTTTCCTGTTCAGAATCTGCTTCACAGACCTCCTCTTTGGGTGTAGGGAGAGCAATCCCAATCCTACATCTTACAAAGAGAAAACCACAGCATGAATATAAATAAGTGGCTTTTGCCTCTAGTATGAAAGGTTCCTGTAACAGTTTAAGAGACCAAAACAAATTGTGTTTCTATTCTTTACCCTCCCAAACTCCATTTTCTCCGTAGTATGGTTGCTAAGGAAGAGATGAGGAAACTGCCTGCATTTTAATAGCAGCCGTTGTTGCTGCAGTAGAGAAAAGAGGTAGTGGAATGTGAGATAGTCTCAAATAGTAAAGAAATAAACTTCTGCTTAACTGTCCCTTTCCCCAGGCTTGCTCCAAGCTATTCTTTAAAATGCATTGAGATTAATAGAATTGTACGGCTGCTATTCCCAACAACAGTGGACGCTTGCAAATTGTGGGAATCAACGGTGTACCTGCTGCTTCTCATTCACCCCACAGAGGGACATGAATTTTTGGCATCCTTTTCCCCGAGTAGCAAACTGTCATATAATCCCTGCAGTTTGGGTGTCATTTACAGTCTGCTTCACTTAAATGCTTCTCTGTTAACTGCACAGTCTGCTTAAATGCAAAGCCAGCATGTGTTCCCCATCAGCAGTTAGTGGATTAAAATGCTGTTGGGCTCAGAAAATTGCCTTTAAAAAAGGCCCAAAAAGTTGGCTTTTCTTTGTTGGTAACCCCCATTCTAGCACATTCTGTGTGATGTGGGGGGTGTTGTCGACAGCACCAGAAAAACACAGCTCTGAAAAAAAAAGTCATCCACCTCCACAATTTATTTTAAAAATTCATTTTGACCATTGTATACTCACTTATTGATCACAGACTATCATAGCTGAATTCTTCTTGTAGCTCCTTGTGGACATTACAAAAATTTGGTAATGCTAACCACCCTTTGCTGCTTCTGGACAGAAAGGTGTTGCAACTGGAGTTTAGCAGATGCTGCTCTTGCTGGTGTACGAACCAGAATCTAATCTGGCTTCCCGGTGAAGCATGAAAGGGTTGATGCGAGTCAACATTTGTTTTGTAAGCAGGCACAGCTGAAAAATACTCAGAGACCATTTTCGTTGTGAGGGAAAGGTTTTCTCCCCACATCTCCAAGGGACTGAATTCAGTCATAAATGTAGGATATACCCCCCCATTGAAAGCAATGGCTGATGTGCTGCATATTCCAAAACTCAGTTTGGTATTGGCTACTGATCAAATGTGACTCCGTAATCAGAAACGAGGAAAAAAATTCTCTTAATGTGATTAGAATGGCTGCTGCTGGCTGAGTGGTAAGTGGAAAGGTGGCTTCACCCTCACAGCAGTAGTTACACGGCACTGATATTTAAGTTAGAGGTCCCAGTGTTGCACAAACAGCTGTGGTGATTTTGTTCAGCAAATATCCCATGTCGTCAAAGTTGTCTTTTATGGTTGCATATTATAAGTAAGTTCGTTGCATATAGGCTGTTGGTTTAGTCAAGTGGTGTTACCCAGATGGTACTGAAAAATTGAAAAATACATGTGGGCTGCAATTGGTGGCCTAGTGCCATGTTTCCTTAGGCTGTGGTTTCTGACCCTCACAAAGTAAACCCAGTCAGACCTAGGCCAGTGAAAATTCTTCTAAATAATCTTTGTCACTACTGAAAGGTAGAGGTGTTGATGAACTAACTGGCAGGTTTCCATTCCAGATCTGACTGTAGTAATGCTTTCTTGTGAGTTAAGTGGATACTGTAGCACAGGGCTCTCAAATGGGGTGTACAAATAAATGACCGTGAACTCTTAGGAGCATTTAAGTGCATAGTTTGCTTTTTACTGCTTTTACTTAGGCTTGCACTTTCCTCAGCTTAAATAATGAAGTTAGGCTAATTTCACTTGTTCTTCGGTAGTTTTCCTTTCTAATCACATGGCTTATTGATTGATTGGGTTGCAAGGATGAATTTTTCTATCAGGCAAACTGCTTTCACTGAATTTACAGAATGGATAAATCACATCTGTGAGCATACAGCTGATCTAGTTAATATGCGGTTCATATCTTGCAACGCTCCCTTTTTGCACAGGTATCCTAGCCCAAATTCTGGGGAGTTCTGCCTCCCCCAGCCCCTCTGTAGGGTTTTGTTTGGCTGTATCAGCCTTCCTCCCTTCCTGTTCTGTGCTACTGCTCATGCTGTCTGTTGTAATCCACCATACGGCTGTGCTTAATCATTACCTTGGTTGGGTGACCTTGAGTATCACTTGGGATTCCTTAGAAGAAAAGGTTTTGTAGAAATGTGAACGCTGAGTCCCTTTGGCAGTAAGTCTGTATTCAATGTAACATGCACAGGGCCTTACCACAAGCTGCAGTTCAGAGCTGCGTGCTTCTCTTCGCTAGTTCTCAAAAAACAGGAAATGCAGAATATTTTTTTTTTTCATTTATTGTCGTAAACCTGTCCTGGTCTGTAACATAGTCTTGAAGATGAGATTTTTTTTTTTCCTCTTGGGTTGCTGAGATGCAGAGGCTGCAGTCTAGTTTCTGTAGTAGTTCTAGTCAAACTATTAAACACGAAGTGTGGTTTAGAAATAGAAGGGCTTTCAGGTATGTATGTGTAAGGGCAGGCATGCTGTTGCAGACTTAGATGACGAGCTGCAAAAAGCACCTTAGCTCATCATAAATATTTGTTCTTGTACTGCATACTACTGATGCCACCCCTCTACTACTACTAGTGTTGTAAGTGTCCTGAAAGCGTCCACATGGGTGTAGCCTCTGTATAATAAGCACATACTGCTCTGACTTGCCAGTAGGCAGGAGTAAGCTCTGATCTTGGAATATGCCTGTAGGTTCCCTGTTAAGGCAGTTCTATGGTAAAACGAACAAAAAATAGTCATGACTTGCTGTGTTTCACTAACAGTGTAACTTTGTTGATAGTACCTGTATTGCAATGTTATTTGTCTCTAAGTACACCCCCCTCCTCAACTCTTCTCTACCCCTCCTCTGAACTGCTGGCAGAACTGCAAGCAAACTCCTCTAAACGTGCCCTTCCTGTCATGAGTTACCTGTAGCTAATATTAGACCAGACTTTGAAAGTACTGAAACACTTTCCCAGGTTGACCAGAAAACAGTTCACCTGACATTGGACACCTAGAAAGAGAGGATGACAGATTGAGTGTACTTAGGCAAAAAGAGGGAAAGATATTGCAGAACAATGAAGACCTGTTTAAGGTCTGGCAGCTTCCAGATTTCTCTGGAATGTTTTACTAATTCTTGGAACAGTTCATTAGAGATATAAAAACCTTGCTCAAACTTTAACTATATTTCAGAGTTTTTCATACTTGTGAAATAAATAAATTATGCCCATTTTCGGGTGGGAAAATCAGACAAGCATACAAAGCCCACAAAATGTTGCGTAGACTGTGATGCAGTTGAATGAAAGAGGTGGGTAGAAGGGTACCAGTTTGGAACTTGTTTTCTAGCCAGCAGAGATATGTCTCCTTTATATGACCTGATTTATTCCTAATATGAAAATTAATTTAAAGGTTAAGTAGAGGGATAAAGGAAACAGAAGATTGATGGTTTGTGATTGAAAGACTTACGCTCCAGTCTGTCTGAGTAACTTTGAATTTCTCTGGTCATTCTAGACCTTTGGCTGAGCTCCATGTACAACAGCCTTGGATTGGCTCTTGGGACATCTGTTAATCTATATATAGGATTCACACACTTGCACACGTAAACAGGTGATCTCCTAAATATATGAAATGGTGTTGGGAACTCCAAGTACTTATTTAAGCCAAAATGAATTCAGGAGTGAACTGAAGTAATTTTTTGCCCTTCTCCCTGCCACAAAAATAAGCTGTATTGGAAAAAAAAAATGCATTATGTGCTGATTATAACTCATGCTTAGTATGTATGTATATACATTCATAAATCCCAGGAATTACTTAGTGCCTATTAAAAATATCCTGAAAATGACCTTTTTCATATTCTCCAGTTTAGTCCTCTTGACAGTTGCTAGTTTCTTGCTGTGAAGGGACATAGTATTTAAAAATAAAAGGTGCATATAATGGATAGAGAAAAAGGGTAGTAGATGGTAACTGATATAGAAATAAGATATATTTAGAAAATTCATAAGGGAAGCTGAAGTCAGGAAGGGAATTTTAAGTCATTTGATGAAGTCTCTAGCTGTCTGGCTGAGACTGATTTCTAATAAATCTGGGAACAGCAGGGAGACTTCAGAAGAGCAAAAGACCAGTAACATTTTGCATTACTACTAAAAAAGGGTGAGTGAGTAAAGAGTGGCTAATCTGGTCTCAGTTCTAGGAAAAAAATATGGAAAATTTGATAAAGAATCTAGATGGTATGAGAATAGCAGTATAATCATGCTATTCAGCTTTTCAATTTGTGAAAATAGGTCCGTTCAAATGCAATTTTGTTGTTTGGATAACTTGAAATTTGGTTGCTAGGGGTTTTGTCTGGGTGTAATAGACTTTTATAAGGTCTTTAACTTAGTAGTGTGGTATATTTTGGTTTCTAAAAGTATCTTTGAATTTAATGAAGTGCTGCTTAAGTGGATTAAGAACTGACTGTAATCAAAGAAAGCAGAAGAGCGTTTCTAGTTGGGATCAGCCCAGTGCGGTCTGGAAACAAATGCAAGATGGTAACGGTGTGGATGGAACAAAGATTAGTGGAGGCATAAATAATGACATTAAGAAAATGGTTTAGATAATTTAGGCAAATTGAGACAGTTGGGCAAAATGTGCAGAAATACAAGTGAGGGCAGAGTTTTGCACCAAGAAGCAAAACATGCCAGCCACACCTGTGTGAGAGAGTTTTTCGCTGAAAATCCCTGACTCTGGGAGGTGAAAGGTAAATAGTAGGTGTAGTTGGAAATGAGAGGGAAAGTAGATGGTCCTAGCAAGTAAATAGCAAAGTGGCAAAAAGGGCTAATATACATTGCTAGCTGTTGAAGTGGGAAGACATGAGTAATAATGAGATTATCTGTGTTTAGAGCTGTGGGGATAGACCTGATGCTATAGGTCTGTGCCTTGCCTGTATACATTTAGTGAGATGTGCTAATTTAGGGTATGGAAATGAGTCCCTGAAATGGCTCGCTAGCGGAAATAATGCCACATAGTGAGAGATTTAATGTGCCATTACCCAATAGGGCTGAAATCACTTAGCGGCATACTGCTGCTGGAAGGATGAAGTCTCACTCCCACCTTGTGTTAGTGTTAGCAAATACCTGGCTATACAGTTGTCCTCTTCAACTCACTAATGAGATAGAAAACTGTTCCCTGTTTTTGTTGGGCTGTGGTCTCTGTCATGTCAGTGAGTCCCGCGACCAGTCGGGGAATACGAGAGATGATGTGGGGAGTGAGAGACTTGACTCTGTTGTAGCAAGCTGTTGGATCAAGTGCTCATGTAGATGTGTCATCACCTGATTCGGGTTTTGATCATGTCAAAACGAATCCAGCAAATGAAGAGGTCTGTGAACAGGCCAGCCATGAGACTTTATTAGCCCTCACGCTAGCACAGAAGTAGGAGTGCGATCGCATGCTGAGTGGGAGGAAGAGCCTGGGACTATCACTTCTGTTTGCAGTTTCATGGCCAAACGAAGGGCCTGTTCCTTCCCCTCTGCATTCCCTCCTCTTCTCTCTGGCTCTTGGCTGATCCCACACAGAATTAGCATGGTTCTCTGTACACCCTCCCTCCCTCTCTCCCTTCCCCATACTAAAGGAAGTAGTTTCCTGCCCAGGATGCATATATGAAGAAATCCTAGCTTGGCTTAAGAAACAGGACAGAGGTAACTTGGTTGCACACTGTGCGCACAGAAGTACCTCCACAGGTAGGAAATACATTCTCGCTGTCATAAATCTTTCAAAGAAAGGTACATTAAGAGCCAAGGGAAGTGGAAGCTAGACAAAAAAGCGAAAATTTGAGCGTGTGTTTAAGCGAGGGTGATTAGCCGCTGTGCAAACAACCAAGGAAGAGGTGGATCTCTTGTTAACTTCATATGAAGGCCAGAACCCTTATTGGATGATGTATCTTAGTCAGATGCAAACTGCAAATAGGAGGTTGAAAGAAACAGGTAAAATGTGATGATGCATATAAGTAGATGAAGTGGCATTTTCTCCTTAAAGTTTTTAATCCCTACTTTAGGAACTGTACAGTATAAATTTGGATTTAATGTATGAAATGAATATATTGGACAAAAAAAGTCCTTGAGAAAGGAAGCATAAGGGTTAAAATGAGATTGTTTAGTTGGACTGTAAAGCAGTTTTTCTGTCTGGTGGTTCCACTACATTTGTGTGGACTTCTCTTACGTGGACTATACAACCGACAGAAGCTTGACAGGGAAATTGAAATGAAAATGGAGAAGACGCCATGCCATTCATTTATAATATTTTATGTTGAGTGTACTTAGGAGCTTGGGCTTGGTTGCAAATGGGTTTCAGTGTCTATTGATCCTCAGGTTGTCCTAAATTCATATATATTTTTGTGTGTGTGTGTGTGCGCACATGCATGTGATTTTTTCCTTCAGTTTTGAAAGGTCCCTTTCATATGGAAGCTCTTTGACTGTAAGAACATTCTCTAAAATGTTGCTTTGATTGTATAGTTTGAAGGGAAACTGTTGTTATAATCTAAATGTTGAAATTATGACTATTCCAGAGATTTGCATTAGGAAAAAAAAAAAAAGATAATTGCATTGCACACAGCTCATGCCTATGTTCTGTTACACTAAAATGAATAGGAAAAATTCTAGCGATAAGGGATTCCTTTTGCTGTGGAACAAGGACATTTCTAGATACATCCATGATATTTCACTTTTGTGAGATGTTTCTGAAGGTGAATTTCTGACTTGAGGAAGGAAATCAGCCTTGTAATTTAGAGTAATGACCAGTAATTTTGTCATATCAATTTAATCTGCACATGGTAATTAGAGTTTTCAGGAGTCATTAGCAGCTGGGGTGTCACTCTGTGTTTATTGGAGGACTGTCAGCCGGTGTTTTTTCTCTGTTTGTTTTTTAATATTAATGGTTTGGAAAGAAGTTGGTGCTCTAGAAAGAATTGAGAAACAGGCCTGGCTTTGTGGATTTTTATCACCCTGCCAAGACCCTGCGCAACTTCCTCTCCCTGTTGCCCGCAGCAGAATACGGAAACCTGACTGCTGAAGGCCACTTCTGCTATTGCAGTGGTGCAGGGGAGCAGGGTGGAAGGGGGGGTCTTGTTGTTCTGCTGCTCGCTACTGCCTTGGCATCCAAAGAAGAAAACAAGATGCGTTTGAAAATGTCTCTTCAGTTGTTTCTTGCACTGATGTGTTTCCTTCTCTTCCCTCTCTCTGCTGTTGTGCAGTGCTGCAGTTGAAGCTCCAGCAGCGACGCACACGGGAGGAGCTGGTGAGCCAAGGGATCATGCCGCGTAAGTATCACTTAAACTCTTTGCCTTGGTGTTTTTATGCATATTTTTGAGGGGAGGATGGTTTCACATATGATTTGAAAGATGAGACTCTCTGTTTCTGCATGAAAAACATCATCTATAAGAGCCCCACCCTGTCCCACCCAACTTGGTCCTTCTGAGGTGTTGGTACGCTAGGTACGGGGCTGCCTCCAACACTGAGGAAGGGATTGATGGCTCCAAGTGTAACTGTACTCCAAAACAATGTTTGTATTTGATCACAGTGCACAAGAGTCTTTTGGAGAACAACCTTAAGTTAGAAGTGCCTTATATACTTGACCCATGTTGGTAATCGCTCTTTTAACAGGCTTCCTGCCTCTGCAGTTTCTGTTCTTGTTTGTCAGCTCCCCAGACCTCTGAGGCAGTTGTAGATTTGTACGTACGTATTCCATAAACCGTCTGAAAACAGGCAGTGCGTACAAGATGTTAACCAACAAGGGACCCAGTTTTATGTTTGTAGCTAGAAAACACAGCTAGAAAGGGCCCCAAGGGCATCAGCCATTCCCCTTCCTGCAGGGGAAGGCACAATCTGCGAAGACGGAAAACTTTTACTTTGCTGGGTGGACACATAGGATATACTCTAATGCCAGGCTGTAATAAATTCACTGTCAGTATCTGTTGGAGAAGGTATTTTTTTGTTTTGTTCTCCTCCTTCCTCCCAAAATGCAAAAAGATATCTGACAAATAGTTTTGTCATGCTTTGGGTACCTCTGAACTAGATGACCTAAAGGTAACAACTTGAAGCAAGACCAAAGAGCAAATGGTTTATTTTTGAGGTCCTCTCAGTTTCACCTAAGAGCTTTAGTAAAAAGCAATGGTATATGTTTTCTTCCTTCAAAAAGTTTTCCCCTCCCCCATTTCACAAGCCTTCCTTGAAGACTGTGTAGTAATGAGGAGTTTCTCATTCCTTCTATTTCTGGGGTGCACACTGTAATATGACACAGTGATGTGACTTAGACTTTGCTAAAGGCATAAGGTTAGGCTGTCAGCTCACTCTCTGAATGAAGAGAACCTGTCAGCAGTACTCTGTCAGCTGAAGTGGCTCGCTGGAAGGCAGTGACATGCTCAAGGTGTTTCTGGGACCCCTACTTAAAATTCTGTTACCAAATCAAAAAGGAAGGATTGTCCTATCTGGATGTAGTACATCATGCCTGTCTTATTTTTACCTGGGGAACTCGTATACGTGCTTCTACAGAACACACTTACTTGCTTTTGGATGAAAGACTAGTGTACCTGCGACTGTGCCCTTTTACTAAGGCTTCCCAGAAGAAATTGTTCCTGAATTTTTTGTGGTCTCTTGCTTTAGATGGATACGTATGCAAATATGGTATTAATGTATGTTCAGTACTGGCTTTCTTCAAAGCGTGGCTGGCCAAACTTGTGATTCCTGAGAGGGGTCTGTTTTACGGGCCCTTTGAAAATGAGGCCCTTGCAAGTAATTCAAGTAAGGCACCCAGAGTAATTAGTCAGCCTTAAATTTGCTTAAAATATAGCCTAAATAACTACTCTTTGCAGACTTGTGGCCTTCGTTGCTTCGTTTGTGTCTCTTACATGTGAGCTTTGTGACGGACCAAAGAAGAATGCTCAGTGAAATACTGTGAAAATATTGGCGACACATGAAAAGGTCCTTTCTGCAATGGAGAAAAACTACTTTAGCAGATCTTTTCTAAACATGATTTGAAATTAGTTCCCTCCAAGTCATGGTATCATTTACCCATGCCTGCCAACTGGAAATAACCACACATAGGGAAACGTTTAAAACATTATTTGCCTGGGCCATTTTTAATGAGAAGATCAGCTGTAAGATAAATTGTGATACTTAAAGCAAAAGTCCCATTTTTAACCTGAGAAGTACAGAGGATGACTAGAGGCCATGCTCTTCCTGAAGGTGTCTCAGAGCCATGACAGCTTTGCTTCTGCTTTCAGCAGTTCAGAATAGACATTTTTACTGACTGCTGGGAATGTGCAGGTATCCTGTATTCTTTCATCTCTGCCCTGTACCCTCTGTCTGTGAAAACATTCAGGTACGTAATATTGTATCATTTACTGTATCTATTGTATCATCTACTACTAAACATGGCTATATTGGGCCCCATGTCTCCCTCCTGAGTTCGTTATTCAGGAAAGCTGCACAAAGCCCTTATGATGATTTAACAAAAGTATAGAAGTGAGAATCTGGAGGATGGTTTGGTGCTGAATTAAATGAGCTGGACCACTCTTTCCATGTGAAATGCTGGTTAGCTTAGCCTTTATTTTCCATCTGGAGAGCCTTAACGCTCTTGAAAGAATTGTGGTAGTTGCAGTTGTATCTACATTAGCTTTATAGCTTGTGTCAGGAAGGTACTTTTGAAGTGAAGCTCCTGATTGCACCTGCCTGCTGTACCTTGCTTTGCACCATGAAACGAAGGTTGAGAGTTGGATTAAATCGGGATGAAAGTAAACTCAAAAATATTCTGCCTACAGCTAATACGCATTCAGTCCTTGGGACCAGACTACAACTTGTCTGGTACCACACCTGTTTCACCTTCATGTATAGAGTGCGGATGTCAGTTCCTCAGCATCAGCTGTTTTTCTGTGCAGATTTTGTCTCACTGTGTTATCCTACATGTTCCTTTAGATTAGCCTTTAATAGAGATCAGTTCGTTGATCTTGTAGCCAAGCTGACTTGCAAAAGTCCGTGAATCAAGTGTGGGAGAAGTAAAAAGTTTTTGTTTACATTAAAAGCTATCTGGTGTGCAAACTCACTTTGGTACCTTTGGTTCTCCTGACTGCTATATAAGTCTTATGTGGTGTTTAGATTCATCTTGGTGCCCTAAATGAGAAATTGTATTTCACGCTTCCATCAACACAAGGCTTTTGGACACTGTAGACCGCAGGTGTGGGAGAAGACATTTGTATCACATTAAAGTGAGAGTGAGAGTCACACCACTCCTGCTTTGCTTGTTCAGAGCAGAGCTGGGAATTGCTTACTTTTGTTCCCATGTGGAATTTGTTTATATGGTAGAGAGGAAAGGCAAATGTTTCAACATTTTTTTTACCAAGTACACTTAATCTCTCGTGAATAACCTTTCCATCCCACCAGCCACCTACGGGAGAGCTACACTTCACTAAAAGATTAGTGTATTGTAGTAAGAAATAAAGCATTTGTAAGCAGTGACAGAGGATTCAAAATAATTGGGTTTTATGCTTCATTAATTCTTCTTGCTTTTCTGTTATCACTTTGTGTAACCTTTTACAAGTAGCAGGATTCATTAGTTGAAGATTAAAATTCTCAATTGCCCACAGAAAAGAGGTGGGAAACAAGTCTTCATCTGCATCTGACATACCTGTGATTTGAGCTAAAAGGGCTATATCTAGAAACAAAGCTGAGTTTTCATATTTATTCAGGGTTTGGCCTATTTTCTGATAGTGCAAATAGACAAGCTTTTTTGCTATTTGCATTTTTTGTAGCTATGCAGTGGTGATTTTCATCTTCTTGTCTTCATAAAATGCAAGCTACACAAAAACTGCTGTCTGTGCTGAACTCTTTGAACTCTGTCCTGCTGTAGAAGAACAGTCAGATGCTGTCAGCTTTTACAGTGTTGAATTTAAAGATTACAGCTATTGTAAGGTTTTTTTGGGGAAGCGCTAAACACTCAGCTTTCCACCTTTGAAAAGAACATTTAAAACAGTAGCTAATGTGCATCTGGGTAGAAAGACATGTGGAAAGTATCTTCAACTAAAAGAGCAAAAATTTTTAGGGGAAAGACATTTGGTAAATGTAGCAATACTCCACTTTGCAAAATATCTTGTGCTTTTTCTGTTTTACAAGGTTTCAAGCTTCTCATGCCTATTGTTTTAGCCATTGGGATTGTGATCTTCAGCTTCTGACTGCAAATACAAAATACAGACAAGCATGCAAGGTTGTCATGTGGCACAATCCTGCAGGAAAGCTGTAGCTGTGACCATCAGATTCACCTAAGCAGGTGAAACAGATGATGATGATCATTTCTGGGAATGTGTCTTGTGCTGCTCTATAGCAGTGCTGAAAGATGACACAGGCAGCATTTGAAAAGGGCATCGTCTGGACTGAAAGCTAGAAGGAGGCTGGCTGCGGTACAGGCAGTGAATTTCCAGGAACGTCTTTTTCGCTTTAATGTAGCTGATGTTTGCCAGTTTTTGTGCCCACATCCAACTACTCTGACTGCATGATTGCGTTCCAGGATGTGATATATGCAGAATGTGTGAATATACGTAGAATCCAAAAAGGATGGAGTTTGTGCTGTTTTTCTAATGTGACTTTTTTTTACAGGCACTGAGGTGTTTCCATGCTATAGGTCTGCCTTACCAACACTCCGATGCGGTTTTCTGCTTGGATGTGCAGCCTGTTAGTTGCTCGAGCATATCGTTTAACACAAGATTTGTGAATCTTGTGTTGCCGGGTTTCAGACTCTCCTGAGGAGAGTGTATTTTATCTCTGGTCTACATGAGAGGAATGCACCATAGTTCAATTGCAACTGTCACACAATTAGGAATGATTGTAATACAGCAGGCAGTCTAATGATTATAATCTCATTAGGCCTTTCATAGTTGTAGCTGCGTTTTTTTTTTTAAATGTAAGGTTAATGGAGAAAACTTCATATTTGTTATAAAACTAAAATACAGTATTTGGTTTTTTTGGGGGGGCTGTGAGACATTGCTTAGAATTAATCCTAGAGGAATTGCCATTTACTGGGGACACTTAGTGATTTAAGGATACAGAACACATTTTATGCTTTGGCATATCAATGTTGATTATCATCTCAGCAAAGCTTGTAACTGGTCTTCCACATCCAGCACAGCTACCATCACAAGAAAACAAGGATCTTTGAGGTATTGATTTCAGGAGGTGAAATGCTTGCCTCCTGTGAGTTTCAAAAATTAAACCATGTCTGTAGACTTTTGACACCTCAACCCCAAAATTTGGCCATATATCCACACTGGTGTTAGTGTAGGGTAGCTAAAAATGATATTGCTGCTTTAGCCTTTACCTGATAGTATAACCACTTCTCAACTTTAAAAAAGTAATTTGGTTGATGAAAATTATGCGCTTCCAACTTCATTGCATAGTTCTATATTTAATATTTTATTCATGTTCATGTTTTCTTATTAAGCTGCCAGTTTTAAACCTGAAACTTGTCAATATAGTATATGGGGCAGTAGTTGAAGGAGACCTTCCTTTCAGGATATAGGCAACTCCTGGTTCCTGTTACAAACAATAGCTACATCAGAACATACTAAATGTTGTCAAAAACAAAAGAAAACAAAAAACCCTAGCTTTTTTAATTGTTTAACTGTTAATTGTGAAATAGGAGCATCTTTTGATATATGTCAAAGAAAAGAGAGGCACTAAACTGTTGGAACATACACAGTTATCTACATGTGTAGTATTTTTTTATGGAAGGAACCATTGTGTAGTCATGCTGGTGACTTCAGGTGCGATTCTTAATGTCTCAACAATATTTTATCTTTTATGTAAAGGCTAGGATAGAAGATTAACTGCTATGCCTATGTGGAGTTGTACTGTTTCAGAAGTGTTGCAGTGTGGCTACGCAGTTGACATTTCAAGACTGTTATGTGTTATATTTGTACTGTGGATAAACCAATTGCTTTAACACCCTGAAAAAACTCTTCCTGCTTTACCTACCTCTGCTGTGTAACGTGTTCCCGTCATTCTCTCACTGCTTTACAGATCAGGTCTTTGTAGTGAAGTTCCCTGCAGTTTTTTGAATATATTTATAGTAACAAAACAAAAATACAGATTTTTACTTCCCTGCCATCTAGTGTCTGCTATTCTGCCCATTGATGACTGCTTCACTTTCATACCTTTTTTCCACAAACAAGCTGAAACTGTACTTTCATTTGAGATAAGGAGTTAAAAACAAATGTATGGACTGTAAATATCATTACTCCCAGACTTATTTAATAAAATGCCCAAACCTGTAAAGTCTTTAAGTTCTAAAAATAATAACAACTTTTTTTTTTTAATATTCCATTTAATCTCTGAAACCATGCTGTTTCCTGGTTGCTTGTGTACAGAATAGAACCTCAAATATAGAGGCTGCAGTGAGACTTTTGATATACTCAGTGTCATGCTCTGAGATTAAGGCTGGAACACTAAGCAGGTATTGTAAAACAAACAAAAGCTGTAGAAGACACTTGCAGCTGTATTTCAGTTCGTGGCATGTAGCACAGAAATCTGTAACTGGTTTTATTTTAATTTGATCATCTACCTGTAACTTGTATCCCAGGAATTGTTTGCTGGTTCTTTGACTTTGATCTCTTCTCTTGAAGCACAATTTCAAAGCCTTGAGGCTTTGTGTGGAGAAGGAGTCCATACATTTAAGCAAAGAGCCTCATTGTCAGGGGCCTAATAACTGCACCTGGTTTGTTTATATTTTTAGATAGCTGTCTGTGTTTGTTTTCCATGTGTTTATATCATTGGTGATTAATAAGACATGGCCAGAGTAGGAAAGTTCATTGTGTTAATAATGTAAATATGCTGTTGCCCTTTCTGAAGTTGTAGAAAGAAGGGCCGTGCTCAGTGGTTTGATAGGCTGCGTCTAGTCCTTGATCCCTGCAATGATAAAAGATTTAACTCTGCTGGTTGCAAGAGAAACATAATAATTCAGGGGAGTAAAATCTGGTATGTAATACAGCATTTTTTCCCTTCATGTTCCCACAGTCGTCTTAGGTTCATTCTTAGTCGTTGGCTGGGAATGGTCTCTCCTTTTTCTTCTCATGGCCCCACACCTTCTGCAGTCTGGGCACTCCGTACAGTTGTCAGAAGCGTTTGCAAAGGGGCAATTTTTCCATCCAAGAAGCAGGCATGAAGTCTAGCCTAGGAATGCATGGATCAAAGGGTTCCTGGTAGTATCTCCCTTTTCCTCATCAGTTTGGAGACAACATAATCCTAATTGTAATTAAGCTTTCTTTTATCTTTTTTATTTTTCAGTTCAGGATTTAGGTAATGTCTTTTGAATGCCAAGAGTTAATGGGGATGGATGGAGTGGGTCATACATTATCTGTATTTGCTGTAAATGTTCTTTGACACAAAGCTGTAGCCATAGTCACCCATAGATCTGATAGGTCACCATGGGTGACAGTTTCCATTTTGCTCCTAAAGAGGGTGAATCTTCTGAGAAATTACACATATCTGTTAGAGTTTAAATTAACTCAGTGTTGGACCTTGAAAAATCTTAGTCCTTTCTGTCGATAATTTTGCATGTTCGCTGTGACAAACCTCCACTTCAAGCTTTTCACATGGTTAAAACTAATGAAAATCTTACACTTCAGCTGGATCGTAAAGGAGATACCGCTGTAATAAAGTTACTGACAGTTTTGATGAGTTGTGGACGTGGGCTCTGGAGAGGTGCTTGGTTCAGGCGTTGGAAAGAGCTCAGCTGATGTGTGGCTCCATGGTGAGCTGAGCTGAGCTGAGCCAGGGTACCACAGTTGCACCTGTATGGATGCTCATGCAACCAGGGCAAGCTGAGTTCAGGGAGATGGAAAGTGGCTTTGTTTTGGGAGCAACAGCTCTGTGAGCCAGTATGCTGTGCAGGCTCATGAGTGTTGATGCAGGAAAAGGGGTGGCTTTATGAGGTAGAGTGTCAGGGCTTCTTCAGCTCTGGCTTCCGCAACAGCCTGAGACTCACCAAATAATCTAGCTAACATGACCTTTATTTGCCTGCTGTCTTGTCTGCCATATCTCTATTGATTGGAATAGCTGGGTAACTGGGAAGAATCTAGGAAGCTGTAGCATTGCAACGCCACGCTTTGGCCATGCTGGCAACAGTAACAACATGAGGAAGAACCTTTCTCCAGCCTTTCTTCATTTTGAGACTAGAAACACTCTTAATTCTTCAATAACAATGACATTGTGGTTGAAAGGTGTCACTGAAGGGCAAAGCTGCATTTATTTGGGTGCCACAGATGTGTTTCTCACCTTCATAAATATATTTGGATTTGTTTTTAGGTCAATCTTAGTTTTGAATTTTCTAATTTTATATATTTGGGGGTTTGAATAATCACAGTTAACCAGTTGTGGCTTCTTTTCTTATCCTTAACCTGATACTCAGATCTTAGCCTTAATCCAAGGGCTCTTAACCCATGCCAGGGGTATGAAATCACCAAGAATTCTCAAGTATGATCAGGTCTGTGTACTGGATGTGAAGCTCCCTGGAGCTGTGTTAAGGAGAAAAGGGTGCTGATGGACATCTTTCTATCACCTGTGTATTCCCTCACCCCCTTTTCATATTTCCACAGCATACTACTCTCTGATACTGTCCCACTAGCAAGATGATAGGTCCTTCTGTGCATGTGACCCAGTTTTGGAATACTTTTTTCTTCCGTGCTATCAGAAATGATTTTTGGAAGTGAGGTGAAGATGAAAGGAGGAAGAAAATGCCAACTGTCTTCATCTGTGGTTCAAGTTTTGGGCCTCTTACCAAATGCTAGACACGAAGTGCTATGGGATGGGAGCCCCACCCTGAACTGACAGAGGAAGTCATCGAGCCTATTTGCAGCACTTTATCTCATCTTTTTATGAAAACATAGTAAACAAGAGAGAGAAACTAGAATTTGGTTGAGAGCAGAGCTGAATAGCTGCAGTAGAAGGCCTCCTGCCTTTCTGAATTAACTCAGCATGTCTGAGGTTGGGTTTGGACATGACACACGCTTCTCTTTGTCACAGTAAAGGAAATTTTTACCTTTCCTTCAGGAACTGATCTAACTGAACAGCAAAATACTTGATTTAGTAGCCTTTGTGGAAACATTGCATGTTGTCTGACCAACTGATTTGCAGTTCAAATATCACCTTGTTGTCTATGATGAGCTAGATACCGTGGCAAAGGAAGGCTCGTGTGCTGTCTCTCCCCTGTCAGCCTACACATCTGCTAGCCCCCAGTAGTGATCTTCCCAACTGCAGAAGGTTTTGCAGCCCTTCCTCCCCCCTACCCCAGACACTTGAGCTATGAGGGCCTGTGAAGACCCTTTTGCCTTTCTTTCTTTCTTCCTTCCCTTTATTTGGTTCCTTGCAAACGTTAGTGTCTCCTGTCATCTGCATAAGCAAATGCAGGGTGTACAGATATTTTGACCTCTTTCTCTCAGCAGTTGGGTCAGTTCCCTTCCCCTGCTATGTTTCGTTCTTAGAGTGACTGAATTTGGTTCTGATTCCACTTATTTCTCACACTAGGTAACAGGAACTTAAAGATCTGCATATGACTATCTTTGAAAGCTTTGCAAGGCTAAAATTTGCTTTTGTACACTGCAGGATAAACCCTGAATAGAAATGGTTGAACCATTTTGCCCAGCTTTTTGTCTCTGCTGTTATATTGGAGATTCAGGGTCGATTCCTGGGCCTTGATTCAGTCTGTTTATAGCAGCACCTGTTTGATCCTTTGCAGCAATATCTCCCTTCACTCACCCATTGCTGTCTTCAAAATGTGGCTTGGGCTGAAGAAACACTGAACTCGTGCATTGCAGTTTTGGACCCTGTTTCATAGGAATTAATTCATTGCTTTGAAGCAAAGATTAGCAACTTCCATATCTGTGCTTTGTGTGGAAAGGTGTGCATCATTGTAGATGGTCCTGTGTGCTGCTGCTTAGCTTTGGGGGGTCAGATGGAAGGACGGTAGTTTCAATGTATAGTTGTAAACATTTTTGAAACAGGGTGGAGGCACAGAACAGTTGCATCATTGATCTCCAGGGAGATTTCTCATGGTAGCTAAGGGTGTGACCACAAAGATACTAATGCTTCAGGAATTCTGGTGATGAAGCATCAAAATGGTCCACAAAAAGTAGTAGAGAGACAAAAAACTGGGATGTATGTGGTGGGAATTTCATGAGATCCTTGCTAGCCAGCCCATCTGTGGTAGGAAAATCATGTCCTGCTGTCAAGTCATCTAAAGGTGAGCCGTAAAGCTCACCCTTCTAACAGTAGATGCTGCAAATCGCCAGATGGTTGTCTGAGTGGGACAAAAGTATGTACAACTCAGGGAGGGGCACCTGCTGGACTGTGCTGTCCCAAACCCTGTTGGTGATGCTATTGTCCCTTCTATCACTAAGCCATTTTTAGTGCTTGTTCGGCCATTTGTAACATCAGGCTGTTTTCCGAAAATGGATGGGACAATCTGAAGACACAGGGGCCGTGGTTCAGCAATGCAGGGGCTCCTGCTGCAGCACTGGCCTTAAACCCAGCCTCTCGTTTCTGACTTTGTCTGGCAGGGCAGTTTTTGCTCAGTTTTGCTGACGCTATTATTTGTGGAGCCGTGCTGTAAACCAGCATACCAATCCAGGTTAAAATAACTCTTTCAAAACAACTGTGATCTGAGTCCACAAATGGTTTTGTCAGCATAACTGAGGGCTAACATGCTTTGTCCCAGCCGTAGGTACAGGAACGAGGGCAGAAAGTGTAACGGCAGTTTATTGACAGTGGAAACGACATGCATATATCATGTAGAAACAAAATCAGGACGGCAGACAAAAGGTATACCTAACTGAAATCGGGCATTGCAGAAGTTACTTCTGCATTCTCAACTATTTCAGTAGAAGAGAAAAATAAAGGAAATTTTTTCTGCAACAACGGAAAACAAAAATTCTCAACAGCTAATACTACTGTTGTAGTTTGGGAAGTTTGGTTTTTCTCTCTGGGAGCACTCTATTCTCATCAGGGCTCACCCAAAGTTTTGCTGGCAAAGCTGGCCACGCAGTTAGCTAGTTCAAAGATTCGAACTGAGTTAACTAGTACTTCTTGTTGGGGAGGAACAAGTGCCTTGGGGAGGTGCTGGAATTTCTTTATGGTGACAGTTCCCTAGTTCAGCTCCCTGCCCAGTACTAGTACAGTTGGAGCATCAATAGCAAGGCAGAAATGTGTGGGACATGGGGGAGGGGGGAAAAAAGAGATCATTACTTAAGCTGGACCTACCACCAGACTAAATATTTGTTGAACTGCCTCCCCAGGAAGTCAGGGTGTTAAATGTCTTTTTGCACTTCTTGGGTTTAGTAGGGTGCTTGACACAGGCTCGCTTGATATTTTTGTAATCAAGCTGGGACAACTCGAAGCTGTGTATGCAACTGGTCAGAGAAAAGTATTGGAGTAAAGGCTTGGTGTGAGACTGGGAGGATGTGTTGAGCAGGACTTTTGGGTGCGAATGGGAGGGAGAAGGTCACTGTCTGATACTAGTCAGTGTTTTGATGTGAACAAGGGAATACTGCACATATTTATTAAGCTTGCAGGTCCGTAGGTTGAATGGACAGGATTGGGACTCACAATATTTGGAGAAGCTGAGAAGTACAGGACAAAACCAAAGACAAATGCAGAGTTTCTACATTTTGGTATGTTTAGTCAATGGCATGGATTGAGGATGGAGAACAGCTGGCTAGATAGCAGCTCTGCAGAAGAGGACTGGAGACCATTCATAGTTTGAGAGCCAAGCACAAGTGAACATGTTATGCATTTTATGTACACAAAAAAGGCAAACTGGCTGGGACATATAACTGCGAAGTGTTATTTAATAATCATTTAGCTCTACAAAAGCAGATAAAGCCTAGGCTAGAATATGAACCCAATTTTGGGTTTGGACACTATACTTCAAGAAAAATGCAGATCAAATGGAAGGAGTCCAAAAGAGAGTAAACAAGCAAAGGTCTGGGAAATGTTGTCTATTAGGCAAAGCGAAACAACTGGCTTTGATCATTTTATGTAACAGAAGACTGTAGGAAAACCAAAGTTTTCAAATATATAAGGATAGATGCAAAGAGGAAGAGAATAAATTGTTCTCTGTAGTGATTGCAGATAAGGCAGGGAATAATGAGTATAAATTGTAGGAAGGGAAATGTAAGTTAGATATTCAGAAAGGTTTTTAAATAGTAAGGACATCTATGCACTGGGATAATTTCTCTACAAGAATATTGCATTTTTTCATGAGAGGTCTTCAAGAACGGGTTAGACAAAGTACTGTAAGGAATATTTTAGTATATTTTATCCAGCCTGAGCAGTCAGAAAGCATTAGGTGATTGGAGCTTCTTCATCCCTATTTTCTGCTGCTTCAGGTACCAAGGGCTGTGGGCACGAATCCTGTGTCACTGATAGAAGTGCTGCCCCATGCCTACCTGGTTACCACGGCTTCTGCTCCACCACCTAAGCCACTCATTTGCGTTCACCGTCAGACTGAGCCAGAATAGCTGAAATGGCTGAGAACAGTAAAGCTTTGTCAATATGGGTAATTTTGAGTGGAATGGATAAAGCAGCACTCAGGTGAGCAAGCCAGAAGGGTACGAGGGCAGGAATAGTTTTGCAGGGATCAGTGCCAAGTAGCCGGGAAGGGCAGTGGTAGGAGCTGGAAAAGGAGCATATCTGTATTGTGGGTCTCCTGTAGAGCTTACCCAGAGCCTTACCACTTCGGAGTTCTTCATAGTTTTGGTTTTGTTTTTCTTTCCGTTTGCTATAGTAAACAGAGTTCCTCCATAGCTCTCGCTATGTGGTCATTTCAAGCCAGAAAAATGTGCGTGGCTTCGTTAACTTCGAATGGAGTATGATTTTACAATTGACGCCGCCTTCTGACATGTCAGCCCCATCCTAGATTGCTGAGGGAAGCAGTGAAAGATTTGTGCCCTCTTGACATTTTCAGAGGTCAAATATGAAGTCCTCTGTCATGCTGCCAGCCCAGAGAACTACAACCCAGTGCTTGTTTCCAGAGGACTAGTCATGAGAGACTGAAATTGTTCTTCACAAGATTCTTCCTGTAGCAGTTTTACATTACTTACTATTTAATGTGTATGTGTTTTGGGGGAAGGTTTTTCTTGCTATTTGCTCATTCTTCTTGCTTTGTTCTTCTGTATGCAAGAATTTTCCTGGACTACCTGTGACATCAGCTGAACTCCTGCAGTTGACTTCCCTGACCATTTGCTATGGTCCGGGAAATGTCACTTAAAGTTCATGTGCTGCCTCTTACTGATGGCAGAGGTAGGCAGGAAGGGGAGAGTAAAGAATTACTGCCGTGCCTGCACATTCCGGTGGTAGAGAGCTATGGAATACTCAAGATGAGGCCTGCTTCGCTTGTCTCCAGGGTACATTTTTATACCAATTTATATATTGCATGGTATCTTTGCCAACCTGAACTTTTATTTCACTTTTCTGTGGTATGCATACAATGAAAGAAATGCGTGCTTATGTTGAAGCATGTGTATATTCACAAGCAGTTCGTACGGCTTGAAAAGAGTATTTCCCAATGTTACTTGTTGCTTGCTCTTCATCGAAGTGTGATGGTCAGACTGCCCAGGAGATGATGTCTCAGCTAGCCAGTGAAGTTTTTTGTATTATTTTTGCAGTTATTGCAAAACCATATCTCTACGCTTCCTTTGGTTTATCCCAAAGTGCAATCAGTGCACTCCCATTTCACAGCTTGCAGAACGTTCTCTGGTGTTTTCTCTCCGTTAACCAGATTGTACAAAACTATCTTTAATCTAAACAGGAACTCTTAGACCCATCATTGTAGGGGTCTGTATACTCACATGTTATGGTTAGTTTTCAATTATTATTAATTTATTCTACAAATTATTCTTCATTCACTTCTGTAGTCTGAATCCCATCTATGATGCCCTGGTATGTTCAGAATTCCTGGTATATGGTCTAAGTTCTACTTTTTACCCCACTGATGTGAGAGACTGTCTATATTTTGCAGAACTTGTGTCTGTCTTAACACTTTTTCTTTGGCTACTCCATTTTGTTCTGTAGGAAAGAGTTTAGAAGTCTACACATGCATTAGAAGTAGTTTCTTACATTGCATTTATGCAAGGGCTTTTATTTTTTAATAGTCTTTTGAGATTTGATTATGAAGTTACATTTGAGAAATATTTAATCATTGGTCTTAAGTGACAAATAATACAAGTAGACTATATTTCATAGGACCTAGATGCAATACTTTATACTAACTGTACAAGTTTAGATTTCTGTCTTGAAAAGATTGCAACTTATCTTTAAAGCTGAAATTTTCTAACTGTGCTGTTTGATGGTAATTTAGAAACTTCACCAGGCAGTTTTAAATTTGAGTATTTCAGAAATATGAAAAGAAATTATTATGTTCCCTTCAGCTAGTTCTGAATACAAACCACAATGTGATTGTTTTAAAAAACAAGCTACTTGCGGATTTGAGAAAACTGTGAGGAGCTAGCAACACCATTGTCACCCTCTTTCTCTGGTTTTACTGTGGGACGTGAGCTTTGTGTGCTCCAGAGGAGCCAGGCAGAGTGAGAGATTCCTCCAGGGTTAGTACGGTCCTGGACAGCAGAGGATCAGTTTCTTAAAACATGATCCATTTTGGCTCTGGCTTTTATACTGGGCCTGAGGGGACAAGGAGGTCTGCTATATGGAGAGCTGCTCTTAATTTCTCAAGTCTTGGTTTTCTGTCAACAGACAGATGTACTTTCCTGTCCAAGTGTTTCTGTTCTCACGATAGTTTCTGGATATATATATATATATTGCATGGAGCAATATATATATGTTCTGTGGACCTGCAGAATTTGCAGCCAACCCTTGCATGTACACAAAACACAAGTGCAGATTAAGTAAAGACTTGCAGCTTCCTTTGACATTAAAAGGTAGTAAAGAGGATTTACAGTTCATTAGGATCCTCCCCATCTTTCCAACCATTTCACCTATATCTTCAATGTTTCAGTGCCATTCCCTTATTTAAAGGTCCTGGATATCTTACTCTATGTTGAAGCTTGTAAAAGACATTTGTTGGGGGGCAGTTTTGACTCATGTTCTTGGACCCAACTTTGCGAACAGTGGTTAATTCGACTAGGAGTGTACCCATATTAGTCTCTTCAGCGGCCCACAAAAAGTCCAGGTCAGTTCCTGTAGCTCCTGTGCTGTCAAATGGAGTATGTCAATTCACGTTGCTTTATACTAGCTGGAGATCTGGTCCAGTATGTTGAAAGATGCAGGAGGCAGTTGCTGTGGTGTGTTTGTTAACTTCGTTGGCCTGAAGGGATACGCAGTGAGAGAAACTTCCATTATTCTAATTCATTCTCTACATGTTTTCCTCTCAACAGCTCTGAAAAGTCCAGCTGCATTTCATGAACAAAGAAGGAGTTTGGAGCGGGCCAGGGTAAGATGTAATATTGTCTTTAATGTTTTGGGAAAGTCAGAGGTAGTGTGTTTTATGTTTTGGGCATACTGTAGCTGTTAATGAGATGCAGAAGGGAATTGTTCATATTCTGGACGTAATACAGCAGTATGTAGTGAGAGATGTATTGGATGGGATGTTCTTTAGTGTTTAAGGCCAGGTTGGATGAGGCTTTGGGCTACCTGGTGTAGTGGAGGGTGTCCCTGCCTGTAACAGGGGGGTTGGAACTAGATGGTCTTTGAGGTCCCTTCCAACCCAAACCATTCTATGAGTCTATGATTCTTTAGCTTCAGTGTGGTGGTGGTTAACCCCCAGTGAACTACTTGTGCCTAAAAACCATGGTAAATGGTGCCTGGATTTCCCCTGGAGTCTTCTTTCTGGAAGTCACTGATATTATTCTTCCCTACTGTCCATATATTTTACATTTTTATTTTTATGGTGTCTGTTTTGTCCTTAAAGGCTTCTATCATGTGGAGCTCAATTCCACCTTTGAGGAAGGTGTATGGTTTCTCTGTTAACCTGCACATGCTATTGTTTATCTAGGGCATTAGAAATTAAAAAATTAATAGAGAGGATCCCCCCGAAAATCTTGTAACGCTGAAATCACACAGACTTCTGGCTCTATAAAAAGAGGAAGCCAGACGTCACACTTCATGTGGCACCTTTGCTAACTGGGGGGGTTTCTTGATGATTTCTGTTCCTCAAAAGGCCTCTGGGGATATTTTTTTTCTGATTAGCCTACAGGGGAATAAAACCTCTTACGACTGCTGGGCTAAGTTTTGTTTTAAAAGTGAAATCAACATAAGTAAAAAAATAACAGCTGTGATTACAAGCTGTAAGGGAGTGTTAGCACTTTAAACTGTGGAAAGATTGGTACAGTTGACTTTGCATTAAGACCAGTGTCCCAAAGGCTTTTGCTTCTTCCTCCTCTTTTTTTCCTAAAACCTTCTTATTAAGTTAATATTTTGGTGTGGGCAATTGAGCAAGTATAGTGCAACTTTCCGATTAATATTTATTTTCTCCTGATGGCCCGTCCTGATGGCCAGCACTTACCAGTCCGTTACCCACTGCTCCCAGATTCCTGAGCTGTGTAAAGGGTAACATGCTCAGCCCAGACAGAATCATCTCTGTACATTGCTCTTTGGTGCATTCTCCAAAGACAAAAGCTAAAAGCAGGTCTGGAAATGAAATTAGTCTTGTCATAGCATTTAGGGTCTGCCTGCCAAGGGGCTGCATGGGGCCTTTAGCTTAGTAAATAACATATCTTTAAACAAAAAAAGGAGTATGCCCAAAGAACAAGTCAGCCCTGAATGGCAGCAGTATATGAAAGTATTTGCTGTGAACAATGGAACCGGTGCATTTATCTTGAATGTAAAAAGAAATGTCTTTAATTCCACCCTGACACAAGTTAGTGGTGTTGCATAAAGGGGGGAAAAGAGGGCTTCAGCTCATGAGGGAGTCCTTTCCAATTTTTGTTCTGTGGGGCAGCAGTGCAGTTAGACTGAGGTGATTACAGTAGAAGGTCATCTTTAGAATAAGCTCATTCTCTGGGTACTCTGGGGCAGAAGATATGCCCCTTCTCTGTTCTGTGTTTATTTAGATCTCAGTAACAACTAAACATGGTTGTTTCTCTTGTTTGTGCTGTCCAAGATAACCTCACTCCTGTGTCTGATCAACTAAAATTGGTTCTTGCTTGTCTATTTTTGCTGCAGACAGAGGACTATCTGAAACGGAAAATCCGGTCCCGGCCAGAGAGATCAGAGCTGGTTAGGATGCACATTCTGGAAGGTATGACACATTCTAAACAGGAAGACATCAACCATAAACTTTATCTTAATTACATATTTAACAGCTTTCAATTTTGTCTCTGACCCCCAAGTCTTTCTTGCGTTTGGGAGTGGGCAGAAGATCGTGCCTGTTGCATGATTTCTTGGGAGGGATTCAACTCTGCTTGCACGGAGATTCTCAGAAGAATCTGTTAGATGAATTCAAATTGTGGAGTTTTATGTAGCTGAGCAACAACGAAATAGAATGACCATGGATTGCTCTTCTACTGAGGGAAGACACCGTAAAATATCCAAGAGGGAGTGAAGCAGATTTGATCTAATTAGTAAGCACCTCAGTTTCAGAGAGGGAGTACTATGCTGCTGCTGAGCACCACATCTTTGGGCACAACTGAAAGGGAACAGATGAACGAGAATTAGGTGACATCAGTTCGAAAACAATGAAGTTGTCCTATTCTAGAGTCACAAGGACTACCGTAGTTATCTTTATAACTTAAATATACATAATGTCTATAATATCTTTATAGTGCATAGTTATCTATTGGTATCTGGGACTATTTTTCTGTACAGTTATTTACTGTTATCCACAGTTACCTTTCTGAATAGAAGTAAAATACTGGTAAAGCGCATAGGTTGTCCATTGCTGGATTGATGCCATTTTATTTACTTTCCCCCGAACAGAGACCTCAGCTGAACCCTCCTTGCAGGCTAAGCAGCTGAAGCTAAAGCGAGCCAGACTGGCAGATGACCTCAATGAGAAGATAGCACAGAGGCCAGGTCCCATGGAGCTGGTGGAGAAGAACATCTTGCCTGTGGAATCGAGCCTGAAGGAAGCCATTATCGGTAAGGCCAGAGGAGGATCTATGTTGAGGGTGTTTCCCACAGGTTGCTGTGACTTCCTGTCAATTGACCTGCCTGTCTAAGAGAGTGCAGTCCCGTGGTTGGTCTTGTTTTCCTGCCTCAGAATCACAGGCTTTCAGCCTGAAAAGGGTTCTGAAAAGTAGAACTCCCTCTGGTCCAGATGGTGCTACAGAGACATTAAATTATAGGGAGTCTGGACATCCCAGAATAACAGGAATGCAACTGCATACCGTAAAGGCTTGAAAGACTGTTAAAGATTGCATTCCCTAGATTCTCTCCTTAAAAATCCCTCTCTCGGTATAACATGTCAGCAACCTTGGTCAGGGAGACTCCCCTGACTAACTC
Source organism: Balearica regulorum gibbericeps (assembly GCF_011004875.1). Lineage (NCBI taxonomy): Eukaryota > Metazoa > Chordata > Aves > Gruiformes > Gruidae > Balearica > Balearica regulorum. The sequence continues at coordinate 56,374,191 of NC_046184.1, forward strand.
AGATCAGGGTGAGGAGACAGAATATAAACAGGTGTGATGAAACAAAAGCTGTCTGTGAACTTGAAAACTTCAGAGGGTTCAACCCCTTTAAAAATAAACCAGAACAGATGTAAATCATGCCAGTGCCATTCCAAGGGCTGAAAGGAATGCTGAGGAATAGCCTTCCCACTGCCTCAGCAGTGCTTTTTCCCATCTCCCCAGACTGAGCGGTCTGTGTGTGCCTGTGGTTATTCATCCCCTTGAACACGCACAGCTACTTTAAAGACAAATGGGACACAACTGTGAGCAAAACAGAATACTTTTCGTGAAAAGGAAAAGGACATTGCTGTGGGAGAGCCTGGCTTCACTGTTGCACAAGAAGTGGTTGAGGAAGAGAAAGAGTAAACTTGTGAACTGGAGCATTAGAGATGCAGCTTCCTTCTGACTGAGCAAAGTACATCTCTCTGGATTTCTGTTGTTTTTACATTAGCTGCAAATTGTACACTCACCTGAATTTATCTCCTGGACACGTAGATAGACAGAAATGCTAATAGCAGTCAGGGCCACCACTTAATCCATAGCCCTTGTTGCTTGTAAGACTAGAGGACAATTTGGGATTCTGTCTTGAAGAGGGATTCTACCTTCCACCACAGAGGATGAACACCAAAGAACCCATGACTCAACCTTACACTGTCTAACCTTCTTCTTCTTTGGGGCCAGATGATGATCAAATAAGCCATGCCACAGATCTGGGTTTGGGCAGAGTTAAGTAGCTCCTGTTATACTTCCTGGTCTTGTTTGGGTAAGAAGCAAGGGAAATGGTTCACCCCAGTCTGTATCATTTTATTCTACTGATAGCAGAGATGAATGTAAACACTTAAAACTGATCCAGTTTGGGCTCTGTTCTCTCATTTTTAGTTGGTGCTTTAAGCACAACTCAAACACAACTCTCTCCATGCCTTCATTATCTTTGTGAAACATCTAGCGTCAAGTGAAATAATTTCTTATTCCACTTTAAAGACCACAGTTGATGTTTGTGTTTTTAGTTGGACAGGTGAACTATCCAAAGGTTGCAGACAATTCCTCCTTTGATGAGGACAGCAGTGATGCCCTCTCCCCAGAACAGCCAGCCAGCCATGAGTCCCAGGGGTCTGTCCCATCGCCGATGGACTCCCGGATCTGTGAGCCTCTCCCTAGCACCACTGGCACATCACTAGCTCAGGTGAGAATGGAGGTGGCCTCTTGCAGTGCGCTGGAGCTTCACAGCTACTGCTGATTTATGGCAGAGGATCCTAAAAAGTGAGACTGAGGGATCCTTAAAAGGTATAGTCTGTGAGATTTCACAAGGGGTCTTAGCTCTGTGTGGTGTTGGAGAAGTCCTCTGGTTATTCAGAAGCCCCCGTAGTGGTGCCACATGGGGAAGGGGGGCATCATTACTTGGTGATACAGCCTGTGTGCGACTGATTCTGGCAGACAAAGCTGGGAGATACAGGTGTGGGATTTTGATTTCTTTTACTCCCTAAGAAGTTGTGCTGCTTCTCAGGGACAACTGAAGCAGTGGGTTAAAGGAGTCTAATTAATGACTTGAAACTCTGCTGCTTCCCTGTAAGTGGACCCTTCCTGCACTCTCTTAAACTGCTTCCCTCTTCCTATGTGTATTCATTATGGCTTTTTCTGTCCCTCCAGGGTACGTCCCAATTGCAGATCAGCGCAGACTCCAGTGAAACACTTTTCCTACCTGAACAACCACCCCCACCTCTGCCACCTCCGCCTCTTCTGCCCCCTAGTCTTACCAATGGAGCGGCTCTTACTGCTGCCAAGCCCCCACCAACACTCATTAAGGTACTGTTTGGGCTGATTTCTTCATTGTTGTAGTCTGAAGGAGGATAAGATGGTTACTCTGAAGAAGGTTTGGAGTTGGAAGTATTGTGTTAACAGATGCAAAGGAACGAGAGCTTATTTCTCACTAGTTTCTTCCTCTGACACATATATATAGTTGTAACATATTAAATAGGTTTTTCTGTTCCATCATGTATTCACCTCCTGTAAAATGGGTCCTGAATGCAAAATGTTTTGAAACAATCAGTGTTATCCATCAGAGTCAATGGGTCCGCACTGGATGAGCAAGTGAGCTGGTGTGCTAGGAAAGCTGTCACCTGCATTATGGTGCAGTGTAAGCTGCTGCGGGTGCTGTGACTATACTGTTGCCTGAGTTAGAGAAGCGTGGAAAGCCCCTGAGGTCAAATCTGCAGAATTTTGAAATGAAAATCCCAGTGTGTGTTCTGGTTTACATGGGCTGTTATTTCAGTGTTTCCATTCTTATTTGCTTCCTCCTTTTCTTCTAAATAGCAAAGCCAGCCCAAGTCTGCTAGTGAGAAGTCTCAGCGCAGTAAAAAAGCCAAGGAGTTGAAGCCGAAAGTCAAGAAGCTAAAATATCATCAGTATATTCCCCCGGACCAAAAGCAGGACAAGGGAGCTCCTCCCATGGATTCATCTTATGCCAAAATACTGCAGCAGCAGCAGCTCTTTCTCCAGCTTCAGATCCTCAACCAGCAGCAGCAGCAGCACTACAACTATCAGACCATCCTGCCAGCCCCACCAAAGTACGGGTCCTAAATGGCAGCTCTCTCTTAGGAAGCACTTGCTTCCCCAGTACTGTTATGGGAGACACTGTGTTCTGAATGTGAGGTGTGGCGATTGGGTGTAACGCACTCAATCTTGTCAGGTTACGGTGGGCCTCAAAAAGGGCTGGTTTCAGACGAATGGGACAAAAGCAGCTGAAGTGAGTCGGTTGGCAGAGTAACGGGCATGGATATAGTCAAAGGCATTGGTGTGCTTTAATGTCTAGGGTGGCACTAGTGACCCCCCAGATGTTTCTGAACATATATGATTGTTGACACTGAGGGCCTCTGGTGCCTTTCCACCTTGGTTTTGATGCCTGTGTTTTTTCTTTCCCTGCAGGCCTCCAGGAGAGCAGCAGAGTGGTGCCAGTGCCCCTGCTGTACGCAATCTCTCTGCCACAGTCAGCAGTGCGTCTTCAGTATCCTCTGGTTCCGGTGGGCTTATGCGACAAAACAGTAATGCTGCAGTGGGCAAGCCTGGCCCTCTCCCTGCCAACCTAGATGAGATGAAGGTAAATGTCCTGTGAAGCTGTGCAGCCCCTTTTTTGTCATTGTCAGAGGGCAGTACTGAGCGATGTTGCTGTCCCAGAGCAGGGCTGAGGTGGACAGACAGGAGTTAGTGATAGCAGCTGGTGTTGCTACCCTGCAGTCTGTGCCTGAGGTTTGTTAGCCCGCAGGAGGGTCCGTTTAGTCCTTTGCCCCACGGCTCTGGTAGCTGTTAATAGTTGCTCTGGTTAGAATGTATGTTCTCTTAATGTTGCCCTCTTTTTTTTTTTTTCCCCCATATTAGGTAGCAGAGCTGAAGCAAGAGCTGAAGCTGAGGGCTTTGCCTGTCTCAGGCACAAAGACGGACCTGATTGAGCGTCTCAGAGCTTACCAAGAGCAGAATGGTGCAGCCAGTCAAACAACCCCCACTCCCAAGCCCAGCACAGCAGCCATCCTCCCAAAAGCTGCTGAAGTGGTGGTAGCCTTCCCAGCTGCCAGGCTGAGCACAGGGCCAGCCCTGGTCACCACTGGCATTGCACCAGCAGAAGTAGTTGTGGCCACAGTCACCGGTGGCGGCGTGATGAAGTTTGGCAGCACAGGCTCGACTCCTCCTGTTTCTCCAACTCCTTCTGAGCGCTCGCAAATGAGCACAGGGGACGAGAACTCGGCCACCGGAGACACCTTTGGAGAGATGGTGACTTCCCCCCTGACCCAGCTCACCTTGCAGGCATCTCCAGTGCAGTTCCTGGTGAAGGAAGAAAGCTCCAAGTCTGCCTCCTGCAGCGTAAATGCGGCACCCAGGTCGGAGCGATGTAGCATTGGTAACAGCAGAGATGCAGAAGTTAGGGACAAAGACCAGATGTTGCAGGAGAAGGACAAACAGATCGAGGAACTCACCCGCATGCTGAAGCAGAAGCAACAGCTGGTTGAGATGCTTAGACTACAGCTAGAGCAGGAGAAGCGCTCTCAGCAGTCACTACCGGCCCCAGCGGCTGCAGGAGAAGGAACAGCCCTTGCCTCCAACCCAGTAGCATTTGGCACCCAGGTCAAGAGTGAAAACGGTTTCCTGAGTTGCCAGGCTGCAAAGCAATCCAGTGGCCAAACAGACCAATTCAGCCCTGCACCAACCACTAGCCAAATGGACACTTCGAATCCAAGCCCAGTGCCAAAGAAAGCCGTGATGGTGAAGCAGGAGGTGCCAGCCGTGGAAGCAGAGCCACCGTGCCAGTCCCACAGCCCGCGGCTTTTCCTTGGCCAGCAAGGGAGCGCCCTGAGCGACCTCATCAAGGGCACCCCTCCCCCCACCCTCATCACCGACTCCACAGGGACCCACATCGTCCTCACCGTGACCAAGCAGAGCGCCGAGAGGCAGGGCCTCTCGCCCCATGGGAAGGCAGGGAGTAGCTGCCCGGCCTTGCAGGTAGGCAAGGGTTAGATCACATCCCTGCTGCAGGCAGTCGGCTTCCTCTCCCCCTCTTCCTACTCCTGTGGTTCGCGTTACCGTAGGATGACTTAATGCGTTGGAAATTGAATGCAGTAAATGCTAAATTGGCTGAGTTGCTTGCTATGATGGCTGGTAGTTCACGGCTTTGTAGAACAGAGCAGTCTAAGCAGATCTTCAGCAAAAAGACTGGAATTTGACAATGATGAACTGTGTACAGCAATGCAGGATTGGCTGTGTGCATCACAGGCTGTTCAGCATTCTTCCAAACACGTGGTTCTGCCTTTTGTCAGGCAGGATCTCGGGCTTGGAGGACAAGGGCTTGCTGCCGCATTTCACTAGTTTTTGAGAGAAACACTATGCCTGTGGTAGTAAAAGAAGCAGAGTGTATTTCACTGGGTCTTTACTGGAGAGATTGTAGTCGCAGTGATACATAGGTCACTTTGTCTATTGAGAGCTGAAATCAGACCCTGGGAGCATAATTTTTGCTTTTCGACTGCTCTTTGTTTTAATGTGTGTCAGTATTTCAGTGTTAACAGTCTTTCAGCAGAGATGATCTACTATTCCCCTGTTGGCATAAGCTCAGCACTTAAAAGAAGTGTTCTGAGTGTTTCTTCCAGGAAGGGATAAATATGCCCAGGTTTTATGGCATAAGTCAAACCCCAGCATCCTCCTCGGCATCAGACAAGATTTTAATTCTCTGCTGCCACATTTCTTGCACCTTTTGCAGAGCAAGTGGCAGCGTCTACCATCAGTGGTGGGCACTGAGCAGGCTGCACTTGCTGTGTAGCAGTGAGATGCCAGGCAGCTGTCTAAATATCAGTGTCCAGTGTCACCCTTGATACCCCAGGGTATCTCACCTGAACTCCAGCCACTGCTCCAGAAGGGCACAGGTCGCGTGTCAGGTCTGCCAGCCCTCGAGGGATGGCATGGATAGCCCAGGGATTTAGAGTGGTACTACCTCCTCATTTAAGACTCTGAATCCAACCCCAATCTGATTTCTCTGCTTGGTGAAACAGAACGATTGACTGAATTTCCTAAAGAATAAAGAGTAGGGAAAAACAAACTTCATAAATCCTTTAAGAAACACAAGCCTTGTTCCATGTTGTGTCTGGGGAATAGCTCCTCATGGATACCCTTTTCTTTCCAGAGAGTACAATCATCGCCCGCTAAAACTTCCAGCCAACCGCAGTGTCAGCTACCTGCAAGCACCCCTCAGCAGCCCACACAGCAGCAGAAGCAGCAGCCCACGCAGCAGCAGCCCCTGCAGCAGCAGCAGCCCAGAGGACTAAACCAATCTGTCAGAAAGGTAGTGCTCTGCCTGCTCACTTTTCTTCTTTGTTTTTCTTCACCTGCTGCCGGGGTTCGTAGCAGCGGTGGGAAGGGGACACGCACGTGCAATCCTGGTCAGAGACCATCATCACAGCGAGTGAGATCTCACAGCAGCTTCTGCCACAGCTTGCAGCTGCACGGAGTGTTTGGTTTTCAGTTTGAAGGTGGCAGCAGAAGGGGTGCCTGGCGTAGCCTCTCCATGCCCCTGCCTCCTGCTGAACTAGCTGCAATGGAGAGCCCATCGGGCATGAGGTTTCAGGAGCACTAAAAGTGTCCCTGAGGTCTTCCCCTATGGGCATGCTTGGAAGTGATGTGGAGGCTTTACAGCAAAGAGCCCTGGGCTAAACGCTGACAATTCACTAGCGTCATCTGCCCTTTGGTCCCACATGTGGGCAGAATACCAGCTGGTGTTTTAAACAAGCATTGTCTATCAATTAAAAATGATGTGACACCAGAGTGGGCAGCCTTGGTTCACAGTGGTGTCCCTGATTCTTGCAGAGGTGCTGCTGAACTGAAAATGTGGTTATTACATGGAGGGAGGGTGGTGTGGGCAGTATGTCTCCTGCTGAAGGTGGCTTGTGAGCTCTGAGCAGGGCAAAAGGATGTGACCTTTTACTCTCTGGTACTGATGAACATGCCGTGATTTCCATTCCCGTGCCTTTAGCATAATGATGTTAATCATCTCTTTGTGAAGTGCAATGCAGGTTCAGGAAAGAGAGCTCCTCTGGCTTTACCCCTTCTGCAGGTGACGGCTGTAAAGAGATCCTGCTATGCCATCTCCTCCCTTTCTAGCCCACATTAGGGATGACTTAGCATTCTCTCTGACATGTAATTAAGATACAGAAAGATTACAAAGAGTTTTTAGAGCTTGGAGGATCACTGCTGAGTCAGATCCTGGAAAGGATGTGAAGGCAGGAGTCATTTCTAGTGTAGTCTGAGATATCCACTTTGCAAAGGGTCAGAGACCTTTGAGGAAATGCAGAAGGTAAATGAAGGCACTTTTTCCCTCAGACTCCCTTAGCTCATGTGCTGTGGAGGCAACTGTAGCGACTCTCCTAATCCTTTTGCCTCCCTGTAGGGTCAGAAGCCAGGTCTGCAGGTGGTCACGGGGCAGCTGCCTCACACCATATTGTCTTTCTCAGCACCCCCATACCTGCAGCCCTTCTTCCCCAATGGTTTCCACAAATGGTCCCTGAAAATTGGTGCTCCTGGGAAAGCCAGGTCAAAAAAGGTACCCTCCCAGCACATCCCAGTGGCCTGTGCCACAACGCCAGTTTCCAGCCCCCTCTCGGGTAGAGCGCGGACCCCAGAGCAGCTCTGCTGGGCAGGATCTGGTGTTGTTCCTCTACCTGTCACAGAACAGACAAACAGGGAAAACAGGATGGGGAAGAGCATCCACACATACAGGTGTTGGAACTGGCGTTCAGCTACTGCCCGGGGACCACTGCCCCAGGGGAGTGAGCTTCAGTGTGGGTCATGCATAGCTGCTGTAGAGGCAAAGACCTGATGCACACTGTAACTTTTCTTATGGGCAGTTGTATGCTGATTCATCTGGTAAAGCTGAGTCATGAGCGCCACTTCCTGCAACACTTGGGGTTTCCTTTGGAGGTCTCTGGTGCTGCTGAGTGCTCTGGTGCTTTCCACCCACCAGGCTGTGACACTTGCTGCTAGTAAAGCCTGATTGTGCCCCCAAAGCAGCACTGCAGAGGGAGGCGGGTGAAAGATAGGTCCTGGATGTATTGCGCAGAGTAGGCTGAACACAACAAGGGAAATGCCCTTTCTCTCCAAAGTGCTAGAGGAATCCCCCACTTGGACAGATGAGGCTCTCCCCATCTAGGAGCAGCCTGGTAGCGGTTTGTGGCATGATTGCTTTAGCATTAGAAACATCAGCAAATGATTTCCAGCTGTGAGTTGGAAGGGAAATCGGTCTTCCTCCCCTGCAGCCAGGGCAGAGTGCACAGAATACACGGGAGAAGCCAGGCTGCTGGGAGCAGAGCAGTGCAGACCTCTGAGCAGCGCTCGCCAAGAGAGGGGGTGATGGTCTTTCAAAGCAGCTGTGAGACAGGAGTTGATGTAGACTTTTTCTGATCACCCCATCTGCCTTCATTCTAAACAGCCCTCATCGCAGCCCAGCTCTCCTGCTGCCCCTTCCCCATCCCAGATGGACCTGGAGCAGCAACAGCACACGTCGCTTTTTGGAACTCCTCCTCCTCCTCTCCCTGTTCCCTCAGTCCCGATGAAAGAGCCACCAGGCTATGAAGAAGCCGTGAAGCAACAGCCAAAGGCCCAGGTAAGAGCAGTTCTTCTCCCTGGTTTCCTTGGAGAGCAGGTGAAAAGTTGCCGTTGTGAATCTGCTTAGATTCCTGATCTGGGCCAGTAAAAGAGAATGGAGACACAGCCACACCTCCCTAGCTGAATTCCTTCTGGAGGGTTTGGGGCAGACCCTCAACCACAGGTAGAGATCCCAAGCCGCTCACTGCCTGGTGAGTGTTAGTACAGCTGTTGCTGACTACACCTTTCCATCCAGTAACAGTCTGGGGTTACAGAGGATTCTGGTGCCAGGCCTCCATGTTATCTGGCTAGATAACAGCCCCATCCCTGGGGCGAGGGAGGAGAGCCAGCAGCCAAGCGTGTTGCTGGATGTGGAAGCTCCCCTGGTAAATAGGAAGCTAATCCTGAGCTCGCTCTCCCCAGGAGAACGGCTGTTCCAGCCAGCAGATGGACGACCTGTTTGACATTCTCATCCAAAGTGGAGGTAAGGAGGCAAAGGCAGTGTTTCCCATGGTCTTTGGGTTTGAGCCTGGGGATTATAGAGCACTGAGGGGGGGGAGTCTGTCATGGTCCAGGTCTTTGCTCCTGCGTCCCTGCCAGTGCCTTTAGTGATGGCAGTAGTCATTGAGGCACTGAGGGAGATGTCAGTCAGCCATTAGCATGATACAAAGCTTCTTGGTGGCTCTGCTGCATCAGATCTGGGCACATCTCTTCTGCGATACTGGACTGAGCTTCAATTCCCCGGAGGCAGGCTGAAAACTCCCCATAGCAAGCCAAGCGTGGGCACAGGATGAGTTTCCTTATCCCAGTTGGTGGCCAGCGATGGCTCAGTCTGGGGGGGTCCCTGTTGACCTGGTAGGTGGGAGGGATCCTTCCAGTGTTCAGCCAAGTTTTCCCTCACTGTGGCCTGCCTGTTCGTTCCTTGTACAGAGATTTCTGCTGACTTCAAGGATCAGTCATCCCCAGCTGGGAAAGAACCACCCGTGGCACCAGCCTGCTCCTCACCGCCCAGCAGCCACCATTCCTCAGAGCTGGCGGTACCAGTGTCCTTGGGGCAGCAGGTGCCCGTGGGCCGGCTGGAGGACTTCCTGGAGAGCAGCACCGGCCTCCCGCTGCTGACGGCAGGCCACGATGGGCCGGAACCCCTGTCCCTGATTGATGACCTCCACAGTGAGATGCTGAGCAGCTCGGCCATCCTGGACCACCCGCCTTCACCTATGGACACCTCGGAATTGCACTTTGCTCACGAGCCATCCGGGGGCATAGCCCTGGATCTGGCTGAGGCTAACTTGGACAGCATGGACTGGCTGGAGCTGCCGGGGGGGCCCGTCATGAGCCTGGCTCCCCTTAGCACTGCGGCTCCCAGCCTCTTTTCCACAGACTTCCTTGATGGACACGATCTGCAGCTGCACTGGGATTCTTGCTTGTAACTCTGTGAGCAGAGACTGAAGGGAATGGGAGTGGGAGGGCACGGGCATGCAGGGGGAAGAGGCCAGTCAACCAAAAAAATCAAAAAAAAAAAAAAAAAAAAAAAAGAAACGAGCTAGTATTTGTACTCCTCCCCCAACAGTGTCCTTCCTGCATGAAGCTGGCAGTGGTGGCAAGGGCAGACCCACTGCTCGAGTCACTGCTGCCTGGGCAGCGGGCCAGGCCAGGGCAGGGAGAACGGCTGCTGGGGGCAAGAAGAGGCTGCAGGAGCTCTGGGGCTGGTGGCTTCCTGCCCCCTCAGTGCAGCCTGACCCAGCTTGGGTGAGAACAGAACCGGCAGCCCCTCTTCCTCCAGGCAGGAGCAGCGATGGCAATATATGGGGCACAAGGCTGCCAGGCAAGAGTTCCCTCACGCCTCGCAGCAGGACATAGCGTGACTGGGCCTGAGCCGTTTCCAGAAGCAGCACCCCCACGCCTTGCTGGGACGGGCAAATAAAGAAGGGGGTTGTGCTGCCCCAGCACGGTTGGTTTAACGGTTGCAGAAGGGGATTCTACCTCTGGAGCGGGACGCAAAGGCGGGAGTGCTGGCTGGGGGCCCAGAACAGCTGCCCTCTGCACCACCTGCCATCTGTCAGGGGAGGGTCTGATCTGCCACAGGGCTGAGGAGCTGGGCAGAACAGGCACCTTTTCCAAATGTAGCCAAAGGGAACCAGGGTTCCCCACCAACCTGGTAATGTCTAAGCTGGTTTCCCAAATATTGCTGGGCTTGGCAGAGGCCTGCCTGCTTGCTTCACTTGCTTTGGGCTGCAAAACAGATTTTTTTAAGGTGCTAAAATCCAGATCCTTGTATGTTAAAAATCTGTCTTCACTGCCCAGACCTCTGGCTGTGCCTGGAGACTAGCCTTCAGGCACACATACAACCACCCCTCACCCCCCCACCACCCCAGCTTCCACAGCACTTGTGACATCCTCAGGTGAGCAGGGCAGTCAGCCTGTCGTGGGGCTTAGGGACAAGAAAGTGTCCGTGTGTCCTGGGGAGTGTGTGTGTGAGGGGCACGCCTGGCAACGAGCAACATATCATTAGGGGCCATGTGCAATCTCTGTCCTGCCTTCAGCTGTGCTGGGGCTGCCCTGTAGCAGGTGCCCCAGTGGAAAGCAGCAGCTGGGGCCATCAGACCCAAGAGCCCAGGAAGGGGAGGCAGCACTGCAGAAGGGGCTTGTGTGGCACACTACAGCTCCTAGCTCAGTAGTGCAACTGTGAGGGCCCCTTTCTGCGGAGAAGTGGGAGCCTGAAAGCAAGTAATGGGCAGCTGACCTCTGCTCTTCCTTCCCTCCAGGCCCATGGGGTAAAAGGCAAAAGCAAATGGCTGCTGCCCTGTGTCCAGCCAGTGCTGCCATGTAGGGCTCCAGGCTGATTGGTTGCTGCAGGGTTAGCTGCTGAGGGATGGGGGGGGGCAGATGCACACTCCAAGCCCCCAGAGCCATGACGATGCTATTCCTTGTGCAGGATTTTGCGTTGGAAACCCAAGCCTGTGGCTCACATGCTCTTTTTCTCTTTCTCGTGTTGTTACTCGTCACTTTTAAATTCCTGTGTTTGTTAGTAGTAACTCACCGCCATATTTACCAGGTGAGACATAGCCTAGCTGTGCCCCACAGCTATCCCTGCTTTGGCCCTGAGCTGGGCCCAGGCGGCTCAGGCTGAGAGAGGTAGGGGAAGGCAGTGGCTTTTGAAATCATTTGGATTAAGGTGCTGACCCTGCTCAGGCACTGGAAGGATAACCTGCATCCTTTGTAATACCTCCTTGAGGATACTGTCCCCACCTTTCCCCTGCGCCGGGCTGCAGTGCTGTCAGCTGGGGGGGGGTGGGGGGGGTGGGCATCTGTTGCTCTCCTGCCCCTTTGGTACCTGATGCTCTTCTCAGGGGGAGGCCTTGGTGCAGGGGTGCAGTACCTCTGCCCCATGGCAGGGCAGGTGAATGCCAGCCCTGCACAACCTGCTCTCTGTCAGCCATTAAACTGGCAGCCAGGTAGAGGTCATACCTGTTTTGCAGCTGGGAGAAACTCCTGCTTTCCTGAGCCCTATTTGCTTGTTAACTGCATGGAGAGCCACTTTCTTAATCATTTGCAGAGGGAGCCTGCTGGCAGCTTCCTTCCTTTCTGTCCCCCTTCTCTCCCCACCACTTGTAAACAACTCAGAGCCTCTTATCTGCCTCCTTCAGTGTCCAGGTTGGAGAGGTTAGCCCCCCCCCCCCCCCCCCGCTTTCTGTTGCCCAAGCTACAGTGTCATGTCCTAAAAATCAGAATAACTGGGGCTGGTGGACACCCCCTTCAACCGCTGGAGCCTTCCCTCACTCCTGATGCAGCCCTGGTGCTCACTGGGAGCAGTGAGAGGATTAGCAATTGCCTTACAGAGTTCCCACCAGCCCACACCCCCCCCACACCCCCCCCCCCCGCCCCAGGCAGCTGCCCAGCCGTGGGACCAGGTGGGCACAGGAGACAAGTGGTTTCTTAGGAGGAAAGTATTTGAGGGGTAGGAGGATCTTTCAACTACTAAGGGGAAAAAGTGAGGCTGCCTGTTTGTCAAACTGAAGCAAAATCAGCTTCTTTTAGCCCACAGTGAGTAGTAGCCCCCACAAAAAAAACCCCCACCAAACAAACCAACCAACCCAGCTGTGTGATTTCTTTTGTACAAATATTTACAAAGCTGCAACCAGTAAATAAAGAATGAAATTATCGAAGTGCAATGAGTTCCTAGAGGAAGGTGGGAGCACTCCACTGGCAGTCCTGGCTTGACCCACCCCCAGTTCCTCCCACTTGGGCCAGGCATCTCCCCCCCTTTTTTGGCAGAGCGATGCCAAAGCCAATTACGGATGTAGCCCTTCCCCAGGGTTGATGGTGAAAGGCTGAGCTCACAGTTGCTCCATTTCAACTTTTTCACCTTTACCCAGCCACCATAATTTGTAAAACTTCGTAGGAATTTAATCACCCTAACTTTGCCCAACAGACTCAAACTTGGCCAATAAGCTCGAGAGCCCTCAAGGAGCTCAGATGATACAAAACCATGAGCCTCACCTCCTGAGGAAGCCAACTAACCTGCCAGAGACCCTCCACACAAGGGGCTTCTGCCAGGAGAGCAAGCGCTAACCCTGTGCCTGGGGGCAGAAGGAAGATGGTGCCTCATCCCAGGAAATATTAGCAAGTCTTTTCCCCAGCAGCGCCCAGAGCAGGCTAGCCCCGTTCTCTGCTTTCTTACTATTATTTGTTTGAATAATAGTTCAATAGTTCTTTGTCAGAAGAGGTATTCCCCTGGACATACATTTTTTGCACCCGTTGGGAAAAACAAAGAAGTCTGATGTTCTGCCTCTACCTTGAATGTAATCCTGAATCTTTCTGCTGTAACCACTACTTGTTTGTAATGTGTATTTGACTAGCACGCACTCTCCCTTCCACTATGCAGCAACCGGTGAGGGGTGATCAGCACCATCTGAGCTGGATGGTGTTGGGGCATCGGATCCAGAGCGAGTATTCAACTGGAAAAGGATAAAAGTGACAAGTTAACAGGGGAGAGAATGGATCTTTAAATTGAATTATTTTTTCAGTTACAAATATTTGGAAAAAAAAATCCATTTTATTAAAAAAATTTCAAACATCCACATGCTCAAAAACTTCTCTGCTATGCTGGTGGGTGGGCTTGGGGCCACTCCGCCTTTTCCAGCTAAGGGTGGGTGAGCTCTCTGGGTCTTACTCAAACCTGAAAAAAAAAGAAGCTGGCAATGTGGTGCCTCATCCCTTCTTGGCTGCAGGGAGAGTCCCTCTGGGTATGGAAATTACCTACCCTGCAACCAGAAGTAGGTCTTATGGTAGGAGAAGCACAAGCAGCTTTTACAGCCTCCTCCAGCCCAGTATGCTGGTCTGGACCCCAGCTGTTCTGGTGGTGAGGGGATACTGCAGCCTTCCTCAGCCAGATGCCAAACTGGAATGATTTTAAGTGACAACACTAACTTTCACATCAGTAAATATGCTGCAACTTCCACCCTCCTGTGAACCTGGGCTTCTGAACACAGTTCTCCCATGGCCTGTGCCCCATTACTGTCCTACTTTGCAGAAGAGACACCACCTGCTTTTCTCTGGAGAAGCTTGTTCATGTGCAGACCACACTGTCCTCTGCCACCATCCAGCCCTGCTTTCCGCCAGCCCCGCTCCCTTTGCTAAGGGCTGCCCTCCCACACTGTTCCTACACCCCTGAGTTTTGAGCATTTCTTGTTTTTCAGGGCCTCCACTGCAGGCACCACAACTGCTCCTGCCCCAGCCACTCCCTACCCTGTCAAAAAACAAAGTCAAAGCTCAGCACTCTCCCAAGATGCAGTTTATTTACAAACCCACTGAACAAAGTAAGAATCTAGTGTCATTCCATGAGTAGTTTGTGCTCACAGACAAGCGCTTTCAGTAGAAAGTCACAGACTCCATATCCAGAGCCACCACCACAAAGCAGCAATTCTCCACTCCCGACCCGTGTCCCCGCTGCCACTGCAGGGCGACGAGGACGAGTTAGTCTCCCTGAGCCAGCGCCAGCCCGAACCCCGTCCTGAGCTACAACAGTGCCAAAATATACACGTTCCTGGAGTTAATTTACAGCTTTTTGGTTAACAGTAAAAATAATCTAGAGACTAAAATGACAGCATGAAACACTTGTTTAGGGGAGGGGTGGTTTTTGTCTGCTCCCAGAGGAGACAAGGCCCATCCCCTAAGGCTGTTACAGTGGTACCAGGCCAGTGCAGTCAGGCACCTCTTGTCAACACCCCACACACCAGTGCCAGGGAGGTGGGGTGAGGCTGATGCCAGTTCCCCCTTCTCAGCCCCCGCTCCAGGTCAGAGGAACTTGTCCAAGTGCTTCAGGTTTTGCCATCCCTCTCCCCGGCAGAGGCGAGCCCTTGGCTGGCACGGAGGTGGGTGCGCTATCCCTGCTCCCGTGCAGCAGCGAGGCTCTCCTCACCAGCCCGAATTCCACTCGCACCCGCAGTGCCACCTGCCAATGGCACCAGCTCTCACAGATCAAAGCCACCCCGCAAGGGCTGTCTCTTCCCCACAGCTACAGCAGCAGACGTGCTCACACACCCACGCAGCTGCTGGCCCATGGGGCAGCGCGCGAGGGTCTGCGGACCAGGCTGCTCCCCCAGGCACCAGGGGGGAGGCAGGGCTGAGGCAAGCAGAAGATGGGGGTGGCAAAGATGGGGAAGGCTGGGATGGGCACGCTTGTTTTGTGGCCAGAACACACTTGTCCCTTTGCAGCATCACCCTCGACTGTCACCTCCCTTGGGTCTGCAGCTTGGCCTCTCGGCGCTGCTGCCATCTGTCCTAGGTGGCCTGGCAGCCCGCCCGAGGGGGATTTTGTCACAGATAGAAGTGGGTGGGGTGGGGGAGGGCAGGGGGTGAGACATGATGGGGGTGGGGAAGAGGAGTGTGCGCCATTGAGAAAGTTCCCTAGGATGGGGCAGGGTGGGGGTCACCCATCTATGTCCCAGCTGAAGAGATGGTGCTTCACGAGCATGTCCTGCACACCCTCCTTCAGTGGCTTCTTCTCCTTCTCCTGCAGGATGACACAGAGACCTGGGTCAGTGCACCGCAGACAGAAAAGGGGAGGTTGTGTCTGTGGGCAGAGCCCAAGCACACGGAGATCTCCGGCACCCAGACAGAGCCGCCGTCTGCACTTCCCACCTCCACCCAGCTGAAACAGGGAGAGGCCTGCGGTTTGGAGAACACCGGGGAAGGGAGCGGCCATTTCCCTCTGCCCTAACTGGGCAGGGACCAGCAGCACCCTCTGCCAGCACTGCCAAACAGTGCCTGTGCACAGCCTACGCTGGCAGGGAAAGCAGCTCCAGCCACAGCCTCTGGTTGGTGCCGGCTCAAGAGAAGGCAGAGGATGGGCTGGAACACAAAGCTGGGAGAGGAAGGCAGTAAGCAAAGCCCATGGCTGAGGGACAGAACGAGAGACGCCACCTACTCACCTCCCTCTTTATTGGCAGCTCCCAGTCCTGAGAGAGGCTGAAGGCAAATTTGCAGAGGACTCTGCAATGGAAGAGAGCAATGGTACACACACACCCCCGCCCCACACACGCCCTCCCTCCCGGATCACATGCCCAGCCTTGTGCCCACAACTTCTGCCCCCAGGCACACAATTGCTGGCTCCTCAGCTTGCCCCAGCAGGCCACTAAGCTTGCAAGGATGCAATTCGTTGTTTGTTGGTGTTGAAAGGGTAGCCCTCCTCTTTGGGCTTCACATCCTGCCAGGCCTAGGCTGGAAAGAAAAGTTTGAAGATGTGACTCAAGTGCAACCCCTACAGAGCCTGACACAGCAGCGCAGGGAGGCACGGGCAGCCTCGGGCTCTGCAAGACTGCAGACACATGCAGCTGAGGCCTGCTTGCAGCTGGCAATGGGGAGGGTTGCAGGTTCCTCTCCAGAACTGCCAGCAGCACCTCAGAGTTTCTGCACCCCTCTCTCTCTTCCAGAAATAACAGAAGCAGCCTGACCCCCATGCACAAGTGCCGCATGGGGATGGCACGTGGAGCTCCCTCGCTGGACTCCACTCCATGCAGGCACAGCCTCAAGGCTGTCCCTAGGACAGGGATGCAGAGCTCAGACCTCCTGGCAACAAGCTTCGGGCTTAGGGGAAACTCCTGTGTGGGGGTATCCTCCAGCTCCTGCAGCAGTGAGGGAGCAGAGGCCCTCCACAGGAAGCTGGCTGGGAGAAATATGACATAAGCCTCCACACCTGCTCCACACAAACCTGCGCCCAGCCATGAACCAGTCCTACTTGGTTGTGCTGAACTAGCACAACCCCTGTGCTGAGAGAAAGCAGCCATAGGACACTGCAGCACAAGGAGAACAGGGCACCCCAAGGTACATACACACAGGCCTGCTCCTGGCTAGATGCTCCCACGGAGGCCAGAAGCAACCAGGCAACACGGACAAAAGCCAGTTCCTGCAGGATGGCGGCAGCAATGGGGCTGGAGTGGTGGTGGCGGCAGCGGGGGGTTTGCTGTGTGGCTCCCTGGGACTGGATGTGACTTTGCAGAGTGCAGGGGGGCCAGGAGCACGCAGCATGGATGCGTGCCCTGGGCTCCACGTGATGTGCTTTGTGCAAGCTCAGCTGCGTTCAGCCCCTGACATCACTCCCTCGCTCTACCAGGAGTTAGCCGGTGACCGACTCCTTCCTGGTCACTGACAGTCGGACCATCTCCCTAGCACTTTCCCTGTTCCCTGCTTGGACTCATGGTGGCTGGCAGACCACCTGGAGAGCAGAGGGGTGGAAAGGCTGTCTCTCAACCAGAGTAGGTGCAGGGCACAGCAGGAGGTTGCTGGCAGGCAGAGGCTGCCTGTTTGTCACGACAGCTCCCCAGGAGCCAAGCTCTGCCCTTGGATCAGGCAGGCACAGTGCATCGCATTAAACTGTCTAGACAGTTGCTGCTGCCTCAGCACACTGAAGGAAATCCCTGCAGTGGGGATGTCTGGGCAGCCCATGCCGCTACTCACTGTAGAGGGCCCAAAAGCCAGCCATAGTGAAGGCCACCTCCTGCAGAGGAGGAGGAAATCCATTCCAGACCCTGGCGAGGCCCACGGTGACACTCACCTCAGCTCACATTTGATCTGCACCCATCCAGGACTGCGCAGGAATGACCATGGATGGAACCACTTCTCCACGGTCTGCAGGCTTGAGCACAGCACCTCCAGCCACAAATGCAGCACCTGCTCGCTGCAGCGATGGGGTAGAGGCATGTTACCGGGCTGAAGCCAGGGAAATAAGCCCTATCCCTTTGGGACAGTCTATTTTCAGCCCAAGCCTTGACCCCAGCCCACAGTCCTGTTCCTGGCAGGAACAGGATAACCCAGTAAACTTGTGTGAGCCGCTCCATGCAGTAAGAACTACTTCTTCCAGCCAGGAGCCAGGCCAGCGCGATGAACAAGAAAGGAGCAGGTCCCACTCAGTGGCTGCAATGAGGGGGGAAAAAGACCCTGTGGCCTAAGGTACATGGAAACAACTGCTGCCCTTGAGCCTGCCCCCTCCCAAGCTCCTTGCACCCACAATGCCAAGGGTATCAGGACTGGATGACTCACTTGAGTCCAACGCAGATGAGGGAACGAAGCTTCACGTCCATTTGTGCATGTGCAGCATCGTGTGTCATGTTCACGGCCTGAACTGCCTGCAGGGAGGGAAGATGTGGTTACCGCCTTCTCAGCTTAGCCTTAGGCTGGGCAGCCATTTCAGCAACACAGCCAAATGCTCCCCTCCCCGGAGTGCCACCCTCACCCAGTGCCACTTGCTAGCATCAGAGGGGCTGAGCCTTCCTGATGGCTTCACTTTCTGCATTTCCCCAGGCACCTGGTGTCTCTACTCCTTCCCATTAGGGAAGGTCTGGGAGAGTCTCGAAATGGGCATCAGCCTCCAGCAGCCTCCAGGGGAAACTTCCCCACGTGAGGAGCTGGGCTCTGGCTGGGCTGGGAGCAAGCACTCACCCGGTAAAGCAGCTCCTCCAGAGTGAGGACTTTGCTGTCTTCATCAAGCCTGCAAAGATCACAGCAGAGACCTAGCTAGCTCTGGAGCCAACCTGGCCACATGCATACCTTTCCCCCTTCATACCCCAACAGCTCTCCTGCTACCGCTGAGCCCACAGGTGATCCTGCAGCCATGAGAGAGCAAGATACAGACCCAGAAGCAGACAGAGTAGCCCGGGGAAGGGGACAAGAGCCACTGCCAGCCCCCAGTCAGCACAGGCACAGCAGCCTGCTGACACCACACCCACAGGAAGATGGAGCAGACCATGACCCTTCCCAAGGTGGAGAGCAGCAGCAGCAGCTTGATGAGCACGCAGGAGTGGGGCACAGACCCAGCCGCTTGGAGAGAATAAAGTGGCCTTACCTGTAAGTCTTGCAGAGCACAAGGCGAGAATACACAGAGTCAAAGTCCCGTTCCACTTCTCGGCTTGCAGCCTGATAGGACAGAGGGACAGTCAGGACACCCCGCCCTACAGCCCCCTCACCCCAACCCTCTGGCAACACTGCCCCACCAAGGGAACTGAGACATCTCACCTCTTCAATGAACAGCCAGGGATGGCAGGGCCCCCCCAGCAGAGATGGCTTCTTCAATCCATGTTCAAATATGGACTTCAAGGCTGGACACAGCGTCCCTCGCACCAAGTCCGTCACCCCTTCTGTGACTGAGTCATCTCCAGCGATGGAGTACTAAGGAACATGAAGAGCCAGCCCTCAGCATACTGGCAAGGGGGCAGAGCATGGAGGTGGTCACTCACCTACAGCTTCTCTGCACACACCTCTTCCACTCCCAGATACCTACCAGCCCCCCCAGACCCCCGCCCTTAACCCCTTGCTTTTGCTGGCTCTTGCATAAGACACCGCGTTCAGTGCTTCTCCCCTGGGATTTGCTGGAACACCAGGACCTTTGTGCCTAGGTGCTGCCCAGGAGACCACACAGGTGACCCCAGCAACATCCTGGCAGCGTTCAGCATGTAGGAATTGCTGCATTTTGGTGTGATGCTGACTGAGCAAAGGTAAGGAGAGGGACTTGCAATGAGGGTCTCTCGAACTCTGTAACCTGCTAAAAGTCAAGACAAATGGGGGTAGATGGGAATTCCCAAGTCCGCTGGGACACCACTGCGGGGTATCACCCCGACACATTCTTAGCATGAAGGGCTGAACAGTAACATGCCAAAATTAGGATGAGTGGGATCCTCCCTACTTCCACGGTTGGGAGGAGAACTGCTCAGCAGTACAGGGTGTGTTTATACACAGAGAGGTGATCTGCATCTAAGGAACCAGCCCTGAGAAGGGGGTGAGGAAGCAAGTGCAACGTCAATAGCGACATCTCCTAGGAGCTTCTCTTGGGGTCTCAGGTCAGCTTTTGAGCCTTTCCTCACTCACCAAACGCTGAGGGGGAGAGGGAAAACAGGACGTTCTCCACTTTCACTGCAAATTGCCTAGGCCAACAACTGATGACATTTGTCTCCTATCCGTTACCCCAGCCGTGAGGCTGTATTCAGGTATCTGCTCTAGATAGGTGGCATCTCACCACTGCTGGTTGCACGAGGAACTGAGACAAGAGTCCCTCCCTCGGGCACAGCTGCTCAGGAAGAATCCACTCTGGTGCCAACAAAGCACGAGCAGGATCTGCAGCCACAAAGGAGGAAGAGAGCACCGGCAGTGGGGAGCAGGCAGAAACACCGCCCACAGGATCCTGCTTTCTGCCTGCTGCTTTCTCAGCTTCCCCGAGGCTCTGCTCTAGGGTCCTTGCAAGCCCAGGCATCACACTCAGCTACCCCCTGCAGCCCTCTGGGGCCCTCATTCTCCACTTGGTCAGCATCAGGAAGTTGAGCAAACAGGATTAGGAAGATAAACTGCCTGATCACATCACTAAGCACTCAGTAGCCAGAGAGAGAAAACAGACTCAAGAAGGGAAATATACGGCTCTTTTCAACTATGTTTTTTCAGTTATGTTTCACGTGACTCTCTTTTTATGTTTGGGGGGGGGGTTGTTGCTGTTGTGGGTTTTTTTTCGTTACCTCTTTGCTCCGCTCATCCAAGATCTCCACAAATTTTGCAGGAAACCAACCTACAAAGAGTAGATAAAGAGGTGAGGCTGATACAGACACTGAGAAACCTCTAACACAGACAAGACCAAAGCTCAGTGGAAGCTGAGAATAAATCAGAGTTCATAGGGTCCAACCCTAAGAAGGAAGCGAGCAGCCTCAAAAATCAAAAAAATTAAAGCTACTGCAAGAGGAAGCCAATTACAGGACGCTGCCCACCAACAGCAGAGATGGCACACACCCAACCGCTCTGTGCCAGGAGGATGGAGCCTAAACTTGCTGGTTGCAAGGGGTAACCAGGCAGCTGCACCACTGCTCTCATACTCTGCTTTAACATCTCCCTTGTCCCTGGCAGATACTCCAGGTAACCGGCAGAGCCTTTGCTGCAAACGTGCCAGAGCAGTTGCTGTGGATAAATGGATGCTCCACATTCGGCCCCACTCCCCCCAGTGCAACCCATTCTGCTCTCACCTCTCAGTCCATTCAGCTCTCCCACCCAACAGTGCTCATCCTTCTGAGAAATGATCTGAAAAACAGGGAGTGGAAAACACTGGCTGAAGAGAGTGCAGTGCCAGGAGGCACTGTAGGAGATCCTACAGCTGCCCAGCTGCGTGTGCACAACGAGGAACTGCTTTCTTCTGAACTGTTTTGCCAATGTTCACTTCTCATGTGGCCCAGAGCCTTCAAGGGCAAAAAGCTATTGCAAACACGTTACCCCCATTTACCCCAATTTCAGATGGGATGTCCACAGCTAAAATGCAAATGGATGCCTTTACAGTGTTACCACAGCTTAGTGCACAGTCTTAAACTAGGACCCAGGTTGAACCAAATCAATCTTTTGCTCAGCTGTATGGCAGCCAGGAAAGGGACCTGGTGGCTGCATTGAGAATGACCCACAAGACAACACTCACAGGAACATACTGCCTCATCCCCAGGCACCCCCCAGAAACAGCAGCTGCTTCCCTTGGACTCCTAACTGGGCTCTGAGCTGATCTCCTCCCTTCTTTCCCTGCAAAACAGGCAGGGCAGGATCCCAAACAAGTTGGATCTGCATGGTTTTGCCCCGGCCCCTGACTCATAAGTTGACGTACCGTAATGATGTCGTTCTTGCGGAAGCCCAGCTCATCGTCATCATGGCGCTCAAAGTCCAGTAGTGCCTTGGCTCGTCGTCGTCGGTTGCGGGAACAGGCCACATAGTTCTCGTGGTCCCGCTGGTGGCTCTCCATGCTGTAGTCTGGTGTCAGATCCTAGCATGCATGTAGATGAAGAGCAGAGAGGAATGAAAAGCAATAGTTGACTCCCATATGATCTGCCCTGTTCCCAAACCTTTTCCCGCTCCTAGCAGGTAGACAACCGCCCAGCACACCCCTCCTCCAGCAGGAATGGGTTGAGCAACCCTCATCCTCCACCTTTTACACCTGGAATGTTCTTCCTCAAGCCCACACTCCAGGAGCATTTGAACAGCCCTGTCCTGTAGCGGCCACTCAACACTCATGCCTGGAGCACACGGCAGTGCAGATCCAGCTGTTCCCACTCACAATGCTGCAGTTCTTGGGATCCACACGCTGGAAGTGTCTTGCCACCTGGACAATGGCCTCACGCAGGTCGGCCACCAGCTCTGTCTGCTTGATGTTCTTGGCTTTCAGTGCCTCCAGATCGTCATCCCCTGGGGGAGCCCACAGAGCCAGAGGGAAGGCAAGGAAAGGACAGCAAGTATAAGGTATTTATTTTTTTTGTTAACATTAGAAGTCATTGATTCTGCAGAAATCAAAAAAGCCTGACATTAGAAGTGCTTACACTAAGGCAGGTACTTGCTGCTCATCTATTCAATAATGTAAATAACCAATACCAATTTGACTGTCTCAGATTTTAAGGAGCTAGTATTTCAAACTACACATGGAACCGGAAAATGCCATCTTTGATCTGTCTGGACAACTCAGTATACCCAGGTACTGCGTACTGCTTTAGAGAAGTGTCTATGCAGTATATAGACGGCTGAATGGCGGGACACAAAACCAGGGAACTTTCAAAAATTCTCTTCAAGTGAAATTCTCCTGCCACTGAAACAGCTTTTTGTTGAACTACTACTGATTTTTGCATACCTCACAGGCTGAGAGCATCTTCTTCATAGACTCTTGAAAAAGATTTGAAAAACCAAGACAGCCCACTTTACTCTGTCAGTCTAGAAGTCAGAGCCATGACACAAAATCCGCCATCTACTTAAGACCTTGACCTCCCTAAGAACCAGATTTCAAAGGTTTTGGGTGTATAGAAATGGTCGTAAGTAGAAAGTAAAAGTTACCAAAGCATCTTTCAACTGTCACTAATTCCCCCAGGAGTTTTGACAGCCTATCTCTATTAATTTATGCAAAAAGATACCTAATGAGATGGATTCATTAGGCTGTTAATGTATCTGAATGCGTTAAAAATTGGGTACATGATGTTTGGCAACAATGAACCATTTGCTTCTTCTAAAAAAAATTCAGTTAATTTTAAATTCAAAGTGTATTTTCATGCATCTGTTTTTGCTCTCTCTATAATATATTGAAGATGTGGTAGCTTGATTAACAAAACCAACGTTTAAAACAATTTCTTTTTCATTGAACTCCAATTTTTATACAAACACAGTTTTTATGCAAGACCCAAGTAAATCACTGGCTAACAAATTAGCACTCTGCTTATCTTCTAACATCATTATAGAAACCAATATGAATAAAGTGTGGCCTGAGCTATACAGCTGCTGCAACAGCTACGTACACATGAAGCTTCTGTTTATTGAAAAGTGATTAACAGTATCTTTTAATCATAAGTGATCCTAATTAAAATAGGCCAAAACTTTAAGAACACCAATAGAAGCACAGAATTAGATTTAAAATTATTTTTATAATTGTTTTCTATTTGCTAAATTAAATGATTAGAGAATCAGAAACACAGAGCTTAAGAGAAAACTGAACTTTGCTTCTGGACTAGAAAAATTGTAGGGAATACTTACTCCCAGTCCAAACAATGAAAATTAACAAAACCTCCTCCTCAGTGGCCAGGGGTAGGAAATAGAGCATGTAAGAAGTCTCACTACAGATTCAGAGATACAAAGATTGTAAATAGATAGGTGATTACGCAGACACCGGGGATTCCCAGAAAATTCATGTTGTTGAAACAGAATGTGACTAAAGAAGAAACTACTCAACCGCAGCCACACTAGCTCTGTGGGCCACCCTCAATTACATAGATCACTGATTCTTTCTGTCATCATTCAGTCCCTTCTGGCCAAAATACCATGCTCCTCCCTCTGTACTCAGACCAATCCCACCCAAACATAAGCAGGAGCTCCACACCCTCCCACCTTAGAATATACACGATATAGAGGAAAGCAACTGCAGTTGCCACCAGATTCACCTCACTGCACCCGACAGGCCTGCACGCACATTTCCAAAACAGGAAACCAGTGCAGGATTGACCACACGTGAGGAGGCTCGATTTTGATCCTGCAAAGACTGACTAGCGGCACAGTTGTGCAGAGGAGGATTAGCTCTCCCGCATTTCCTTATTGGAATGCCCATCCAACAGGAAAAGGGCAACACACACATCATGTTCTCCGCCACACTACCATTCACTGTTTTTTCTTTCTATTCCTTCATTAGAAATCCGGTCCAACTCCTTGAACCTCAGCTAGAGAACGCCCTGATCAATCTGATCTAGCATGAGCAAGAATCTGACTTCGAGCAAGAGAGGTTGGACTACAAACACCTAGAGGTCCCCTCCAAACAGTGCTCCTGTGATTCTGTGACTCCCATCCAAGTCACTACTAAATCTACATTCACTCTAAGGAAGAAGAATTAAGTTCTGGGTAAGTTCTTATTCCCACTCAGCTGAGGGCTATGTACCAGCGCTACACAGTAACTATCACAGCCAGCAGACTTTACACTTAAAGTTGATTGACAGTTCCCAGTATAAGGTGAATTTATCACATCCAAGCTTTCCTTTCCCTCACTTGGGCTGAAGTTTTCCATTTGGGTTATCTGCTGCAGGATGACACCTTCTCTATTTTAACCAATGTTTTAATTACTGAGAATAACATTAGCTAAAAACCATGACAGTGATTATACAGAAACCCCACTAAAATGAGAACACACTATCAATCCTCTCAGTTCTACCATTGATTCATTTTGAAGTTTGATCTTAAAATTTATCTTTGTGTGTGGGTATGACTCACTATTACTGTCGCAAAGCTACTCACACTTGGTCAAGGAGACTGAAACACAAGAAAGATGCATTTGGCAGCTAAATTCCCTGCCGGTTCAGTCTGTACTGATTCTATGATAACATTACACACAAGAGGTCTGAGTTTAGGTTGCACAAGCAACTTTCTTGCATTTCTTCACTTCTGCATGCTTGACTTTACAGCTTCACTGGTCTTCTACCATAACTTTCATATATAATACTGTATGTGCTTGCGGCAAGCCTGTGACAGTATATCAGCTTCCTGGAGAACCTCAGAAAAGCTCTTCTCTGAAAAGACCACTAAAACCCAGTTTTAGATTTATTCAGGCCATTTGAACCACAACAGGAATGCTGTTTGAACCCTGTAAATTCAGTATGTTGTCTTCCTCCAGAAAAACAATTTCTGTGGCGAGATGTGGCAATTTCAAGAAAGCTAACTAGTTGCAAGGAAGGTGATGACAGCGAGGCTTACAATAGAAAGGGGTATTATGGAGTCACAGAAGCAAGTTACTTTTAAATTGATGCCAAACCTATTCTGGCTGTGTGCTTTCTGGCTTGGCTCATCAGCGAAGAAAATTAAGACTTAAAAGCATTCACACTGAACTCTTGGAATAAGTGACAGGGAAGCATCAGTGATGTTTGCGTTTACAAATTTTGATGGGTGATACACTGGACCATCCTGCCAGAAAATGTGTTTGAACTGTTTGTCAGTGCAAGGAGGACATGACAGCTGGGCTGAGCTGCAGCTCATTGTTAGCCGCCATTTAAAGACAAACCATCTCACCTAAAATTCACCTTCTGAGCTCAGACCAAAGCAAGCAAGTAGAAAACTGCACTTCTTCCCTCTTACCCTTCAGTTCTGGCTCCCTCTTCTCCTCTTCCTCTGTCCCAGTGTTTCCCTGCTTTGCTCACTCCCCTCCCTCCTAGGCTGCTATATCCATCAACACCATGTGAAAGGCGCAGGGTTGCCCTTACCGAAAAGCAGAGAGGTGATGCCAGATTTCCTGCGCTGAGTCCTGCGCCGCACAATCTGAGGGAGTGGGAAGAGAGAGAACACAGTGCACACATTAGGACAGATTTCAGAAATAAAATAAAGCAATCCTCCACACAGGTCAGCTCTGGGCAAGGGGTCCTGACAGCTACCGCTGGAAACGGCAGGCAAGTGAACTGGCAATTTTAGACAGGAGTTCTGGTTCTAACGCAATGAATCAGCTCTACTGCTTGATCTGCTCCATGTGAAATAGGTTATTTATAGCTCAATTATTATAAAAGCATAATTGAAGTTCAAGAATCAACCATGATTCGAGTGAATAATTTTAGTTCTACTTGTTGCCAAAAGCAGTTCTACTTGTAATTATATATAAATTTCTAAGTGGATGCCTATTACATTTTAGAATTGCAGGAGTGTCTTGTGATTAGCACACAGACACGCATCAAGAATATATCTTCCACACAGGCTTGACAAGCAGGAGCTACTACATCTGCAACTGCAGGCTGTAGTCCAAGATTAAACACAGATGCATTTTTTATTCAGCTTCTCAAAGGCTGCTGCTGTTTTCTGACTCTACCTTCCAGAGTTACTTTAGTACATCAGTTTCTTACTAATGGATTAACTGCAGTTCCTACTCTGCATGCTCCAAGCAAATTTTGCCAAAGGCATATGTTGTTTCTTTTAGTTTCCATTAATAAAATGCATCACTTTCCATCATAACTCTCATTAAATTACAATCATTGTCAATATCCCTTTCACCTGGGGATTTATCAACCAGGACAGATCTGGCAGCATTTCATTAGTACAGACCTCCCCCTCACTTCCCAAGACCTTTTCTCCACTGGAGCTAAAATTCTTTCAGGCAGGAGGACCTCTTGCTCTCAAACAGCAATTGGGAGGGAACATGTAAGGGAAAGGTAAAAATGAAGCAGCAGAGGCAGACGGGACTCTGTGCACTCACTTTGGATAAATTGTTGACAGTGGTGCTGGAGTTGAGCAGCTGCCCTTGGTCAGCGATGAGGTAGGCGAAGTGTTTGCGACGCTGGGTCTCCACCGCCACATCTGTCAGAGAGCCAGCCACACGCATGGCCTCCCGCAGCAACACATCTGCATCTTCAATCTGACTTGGGATGTCCGAGAGCGTGTTGAAGATTGAGGCAGAGTTCTCAGACTGGATTAGCTCATCTTCCTGCAATGATGCAGTCATTTTGCCACAGAACAGTGAGCATGACAACTATGCTCTTGGGGCTGCTAGATGCAATTTTACATTCAGTGTACAGTCTGGGCCAGAAACAATGAAAGTACAACTAGATAATTCCATAAAAACTTCAGTAGGAAGAGTCCAAGCTACCTATGGGAGGGGAACATCATCTTTTACTACTCTACTGCACTGAGATCTGCCCCCAAAATTCTAGCTGGCATGTTTTTGAATCACAGCATCTATCATTGAAACGAAGTCAACTCAGCAAGCAAAGAAAAACCAGAAGCTATTCTTCACCCACCGCCAGGATTGGGCACAGCAGGGATCTTGTTGGGGACAAGGGAATGTAAGCAGCTCAGTCTCACACGCAGCATAGCTCCTAACATTTCAAACTGTGCTCCACCTTCCCCTTATTCCCAGCAGGATCACCCCTGCCTTTCACACAACAAGCTGAACCACAAAATTATTTTTCACATAAAAAGGAAAAGATCAGGCGGTTAAATGTAAGCCAGCCAAATCAAATGTAGTCAGGACAATGCTAACCTCTTGGAGCATTCAACAGTGCCATCAAAAGCTTCCCAGATGACCACAACCTCAGCTTTATATCTCTGCTCAGAGATTGTGCAAAATCAAAAAGTATCTTGATTTATGTAAGATGGACCCTCGGGTTGGGATCTAGATTGAATAGAGGGGGGCAACTGATGGGGTTTAATTATGAGGGAACAAATGAGGTAGGCAGGGGAAACAGCAATCCCTGAATCCTGTGAAGTGCCTTGGAAGTTCTTCATAGCCCCCATTTCTGAGGAAGGCAAGATGTCATCTTCCCAAGCACATGCCCAAACCACACACAGGAAGTGGATACAAAACCTTCTTGCCCCTAAAACTCAGAATTAAACACTGTAGTACTATAAAGGAGGAAGGGGAGGTGGGAATTACCTTCATACTGAGCATGCCCAAAGTGAGCTGAAACAGCACCAGAGAGCCCTGGTAGAAGAAGAGGTCCCAAATACGTAGCAGCAGCTTGATGTGGACAACACTAGCAAAAGAGGTGAGGAACCAGTGCAAGGTGATCAAGGAGAGCTCTGTGAATAAAGACACAGAAAAGAAACATGACAGAGGAAGTCAGCCAGCCAGTTAAGATGGACTCTGCTAAGCGTTCTCCTCCCAGCTCAAAGATGACCACGCACCGCCTGAAGGGCCAGGAAGTTTGCTCCTAGCCCTGCTGCTCTCCTTTTGTGAAACAAGAACTGTAATTTTTGCCTGCATGCCACTCTGGCAAGAAAAGCTATGATTTCTAGGGCACACTTTTACCGATGTCATGCTCCTGGAGCAGTTTATCCAGGCGGGGCAAGTACTGCACAATGAGCTGTCGCAGGACACGCTGGTCAGTCTGCACGCCCATCAGGGTGGTGCTGAAGTAGGAGGCAGGAACCAGTTCCTCAATGATAGCGCACATCATCCAGAAAGCATCTTCCTCCTCCAAGAAGAGCAGCAGAGAGGCAGCCACCTAGGATTTTGAAGGAATAAGAACTGCATGTCCTAAGAGGAGCAGAAGTCTTTCCCCATTTCCTTGGATGGAGAAATGGACCAGTATCTAGGTGACCAACATCCTCCTTCCCCCACAGCAGCTCTCCTGCAATCTCCCACTGAAGTGATTTCTCCTCAGTGTAATGCCTGTCCCTCCCCAACAGATGCACTGAATTCTTCCACATCTTTGGACATGTGGTGCTACCCTGCTCTCCCTTCTCTAGGAAAAACATTCCACGTGGAAGGGATTTCCCTTCAGCTCATCTGGAGGCCATAGTGTCTGGCAGCACTGCCTCAAATCACTTGCTGCAGCATAGCCACCACAGACAAAACAATCCCTATCATAAAGACACTCTGAATGCAGGTTACCATGCCAGTGCCTTGGCAATATCCAATCTCTGGGTAGAGCCAGGCAAGTCCTCGTAGTATCCTGCGTAGCCGTGGTACCCCGATGCTGTTCATATTGGAGAAGCAGGCGTTGCTGGGCATTGTGCGGAGCAAATCCTTTTCAATCTGCAAGAAAACCATAAGCATAGACAGGGTCGGCTAACAGCATCTGAACAATTGCCTTGTGCTCTCTGCACTTCCCCATGGGCCCTTGCCTCAGGGAACTCTGCTTCCCCACACTCATGCAGAAGTCCTTAGGCACCAAAGAAGATGGCCCTATCCACGCACCCAGGGTCAGTTTAACAGCCTTCACTAACATGTGGGAAAATGCCAGTCCAGATGTGGTGTCTCCCAAGACAGACACCAGACTTGGTGTCTCCCAAGAAATACTTGCCTAAACTCAGCCCCTAGCTTCACCACTGAGAATAACAGGCATAGTGGTTGGGAGTTTCATCTGCTTGGATTTCAAGCAAGGCTTCCCAACAGAAAGAAAACAACAACCTGGCCACATCTGTGACAGGGGACTTGGAGGTGAACAGCCCACAGATCTTCCTTGGGCAGTGTTGTTCCTCCTTACAACCATTTTGAACCTATCTTCTTAGTGAGAGGTGAACATGTGCAGAGCTAGGTTTCTTTTGCCATACCCTTTGCCTTCTCCCACAAAAGGAGAGGTCAGAGGAAGAGGAAAAACACTCTGTAACAGTCATCTTGGTGTTCAGAGACTTTGTATTTGAGGGAACAAAGACAATCCCTGTAAGCAGCTGCTACTACCTCAACAGAGGTGCATCTATCAGCCTTTCACTTCCTTCAGTGAATATCAGGATGTTTGCTGAGATGCAATTGCAGCACTCAGATGCTGAGTGAATATCAGGATGTTTGCTGAGATGCAATTGTTTTCTAGACTGCAGGTAGCATGGGCCCAACCCCTTCCCTGCTGTCCTAGGAAGGAGGGGAGCTGCACAGTTGCTATTCCAACAAAACAACGGAGAAATATGCCCAACAGTAGGATTAAGCTTTAGCAGGATTTGACTACACATGTCCTCTCAAACTGTCCCTGCTGCAGGTGTCAGGCAGACATCCCTTCCTTCTCATGCAGCAAATCTTGCCATTCTCCCCACTCCCTTGTGCCCAGTCAGCACTAGACAGTATGCCCTACCTGTTTGGCAGCAATGCTTTCGTCATTAGAGCTGTTTTTCACGATATCCCGATACGACATCTCTGAATTCCTCTTCTTCTGCAAGGCCCCTGACAGACGCATCCACAACTGGGGCGACAGAGATAGGAACAGTCACCAAGACAGCCACAGAAAGCCATAATCTGGCATCCTCTCAGCCAAGAGTAAGTGGTCTCGCTCCACTGTCTCTTACTCCAGGCAGGACAGCCTGTCCAGAAGAGGCAGCACTCTCACCTGTGGTCTCATGCTATGTGGGATGCCGGCTAGCACCAGGGAGCGCAGCTTGTCTGAATGCGGTAGGGTGACCTCAATTTTGTCCCATGTGAGGTCGCCCACGTCATGGTTGTGTGTGAATTCCAGATGAGCCTGCCACTTGAGCCTCTGCTGTGGCTCCTCTGTCAGTGGGATCCCCAGAAGCTTGCTGGAGGTTGGCTCAGCACCATCTGCCTCAGCAAAGGGAAAGGAAAGAAAAGGAGACAAGTGAGAGAAAAAACAGGAGAGGGAACGAGCATAAGGTAGGGAGTAAGATGGCCATATAAAGAAAATGTCTTAAAAACATTCATGTCTTCCAGCTAGAGCATAGAAAGGCGAAGCTTCATTTCTAACTGTCTTCTCCATGCAGCAAATTTTATGGTCATAAAATTTGGGGCCTTGAGAACTAAGCAGCTGTCAGCAGGCTTCTAGCCTCTACTTACTCATGATTTAGCGCATAGCATGGCTGGAATTAAACAAGACCCTGACAGCAGTCATCCTGCTGGGTTTTGTAAGGATCTGTAAATCAGCCTGACAAAAGCGTAGCAGGCTTCAGTGGTGGCAAGCAGAAGCTATATGCTCATGCAAGTAATGAGGTGCAAAATGTTAACTTCAGGGATATTTTATCACCAAAAAGAAGCTTTAACGGGGACACCTCCAAATTCACAATGAGAGAGCACCTTAACCTGAGGCTGGCTTTCTAAAACAGATACTTTAGCACAAGTACAGATTTGACGTAAAGGCACTCTGTCCTTCATCATCCCAACAATGCAGTCCAAATCCTTCTGCTGACTTTATAATGCACAAGTAGTCTATCGAATGTTCTAGCCGAAGAAAATTGCTGTGTCCTGTCCTCATCTCCGGGTCATTGCTTCAAAGAGGATCCTCTATGACTCAAGGTGCCTTAGGGCACACGTGCAAACAACTTCTGCCCTTGCACTGTATGGCCTGAGCCCTGGAAACGTCCTCTCAGAGCATATAAAGTAATTCCTGTGTACCCCACTCCTTTCTCTTCCTCTTTGCAAAGGCAGCCAGCTGTTGTAGTTCAGTGCTCAGCGGCAATAGGTCTCCACACCTCCTTCTATTTGGTCTCCTGCCTCTGTATCTTGCAGAAAAACTAGGATGTGGGTTCTGCCCCTACAATTTGCCCTACACTTTGCCAAACTGCTGGGATGGGTAGAACACATACTGCTGCCACTCACTTTGTTCGCAAATTTTTCAACACACAGCACGTGTCACTATGCCTGCTGTCGGTGCTTACAGTTCTACTGACAACAACAGAGACCCCACTGTCAACTGGGAAAGCTGCCCTTCCCCAGCATGCAGCTGCTAATGGAAATGATAACTTCCTCTTAGCTTTCCTCTTGCTCTCTCACCCATGACACAAGCATAATGGGATGGAAACGAGACTGCTGCATATTCTATGCTCCAGACTCCCATAAGGCCAGCAGATCTAATGCATAGCCCTTTGTTACAATGGTAGGATACAGAAAGATGATGATGGGTGGCTAGATGAGGCATAGGACAGAATGGTTGCAAAATCACCCTGCCATACTTGGAAGCATGGGAAGGGCTGGACACAGGACACAATGGAATTGGGAGGGATGGGACTGACTTTACCTTCCTTATCAACTCGGAAACCAAATTCATCATAGTGGAACTCTGGCTGCTCAATGGATTCTTCTTTCTGGGGGGCAGGAGAAGGAGAACAGACACTTTTACCAGTTTAGCACTGAACAACTGAAGAGAGACATGTGGATATTGCCCCATCCCACCACTGTCCACACTGTGCCCTCTGGGCAACTAGACTCCTTGCCCTTTTATTTCTGATGCCTCCTACTACAGTCCCCAGCTGGGGAGGTGTTGCATGCAATTCCCATTTTGACTTCTCCATGGAAGTTGTGAAGCCTTGCCTTCCCACCTGCATAGATTTTCCCAGCAATCCCTTTCCTAGCAGGGCTTGAGTGCACCATCATATCAAGATCAGAACTTCCCACCTGGAGGGGCATGCAGCCCTCCTCATGGACTGAGGAATTCACACACACCAGCTGAAGTGGTCTCTACGGTCCGCATCTCTAACACACAGCAGTCCTCGTCACCTCCGCGCACACACAGCAAATTCAGCTCCCTGCATTGCTCCATCTCCTGCCTACAGACACCTCCCCTTCCCTGCAAGCCCACCTGCCCTTCCTGCGGGGGGTCTCGCAAGCACTGTGCCGAGGCAGCACCCAAGAAGCATGCTTCTAGCACGGCTGCACAGTAAGCTTTAATCTGCTTCACTGGGCTCAGCTGGCCTTCAGCAAACACTGCGGGTAAGTTATGAAATTCCACAGCTGCTTCCTTCCTTCCTGCTCTGCCCACCTGGTGACAAGTCTTGAGGCTAGCATTTCCTGCCATGCACAAGCCATCCAGAGTAGCTCGATGGTGACAGAGACTCCTTTGAGGATGTCAACATTTGTACAGTGGAGCAATAGTTGCAAAACAGCAGGGCAATAATTCACACAAGTTTCTTCGTACTCTGTAAGATCCTCTTGCAAGAGCCAGGATGTAGCCACAAAACACATGAAGTTTAAGAAGCAAACAAGTGTCCACAACCAAACCACCGGATGAAGAGTGCATCCTTTTCCCTGTGGCTTTCAGAGACCACCAGAAATCACCAGGGTCCATTTACTTCTGTGCAGAGCCAGAGAACACACCCTCCCTGCCCTATACCGTACCTGTGTGTATTTTGCCAGGATCTCCTGAGGCCAAATGCTGGGAGTGAGTGCTGAGAAGGGACCCCCAGCAGAGGGAGTGTGATGGCCTAAACACAAAAAGATCAACATATAGCAGTGAATACCTGGAAGGACTCCCTTGTAAGACACATACTCAATAGAGACTGTCCCAGCAAGGGCTCACTCAGCAGTTTGTCACTACTGCTACTCTAGACATTGAGACAGCTCCCACTTCACCAAGGAAGCAAGTAATTTCAGATGGTTTTGTCCCTTATTACTGAGCAAAAGAAGCAGAAAGGCCAAATGGAGTTCCCTCTAAGAAAGGGACTTTTAGGGAAGAGAAATAGTTCCATGGCATCATGTGATCTTCATTCTGCTTGGAAAAGCTGTGCAGTCAGTGCCAAGCCAGGGGAACCATTAAAAAAAAAAAATTATTATGGAGAACTAAATACTTCCTATGGAGGCGTTGACCCCAGCATCAGCAGCACTCCAGAGTTCCCTGAAACTTTGTCACTGAGGCATGAAAATGGGAAATCAGAGCCTTCAGCAAGATGCTCAACTGCTCCCTTTGCTCCAGAACGGCTGGGATATTGCCAGACCACGTATAAAGAGCTGCAGCAATGAAAGTATGCCTATCATAAGCATCTTTCCAATCTCAGGTAGTGTCCCATTGAATAGCTTCCCTTGGAATAAAAGCAGACATCGAGTTTTGCAATTGAAGCAGATAAGGATGTCCCAGGTCTTCAACTGTGCACATCACCAAGAAAAAGGTTTACTTGGCTATGAAATATAGTCTCCCTCAAGGTTATATGCCCTGAAATAACCACCTGGATCAGGAAGGAAGGCTTAGACAAATATATGGGGTGGGAGAGTTGGCCACTGTAAGGAGGAGATCTAGTTTTAGTAAAGTTCAGTAGTCTGCAGTTGAACTCCAATAATTCTTCAGCTTTCTGCCTGCCCTAGAGCTACCGTGGTACAGAAAAAATCTCTCAGATCATAAGCGAGCCGCCCACTCTGGGGCAAATCTTGGAAGCAGAACTTATTAAAAATGGGGAAGGCAGACTACATTTCAATCTCCTCCTTCCTCTATGTTCAACAGCTGAAGCAGCTTCTGCAGACTTCAGTACAGGGTAAAAGAATGAACTTAGTTCACCCTGAGTGAAAAGGCAGCTGGGTCACAAAGAGTGGGGCAATTTCCTCTCCCCCAATTTGACCGGACAGTATGTTAATGCAAAGAATGGCTCTTGGAACCAGTAACTGTATTTTACTAAGTTGCAGCTGAAGAAAGAACAAGCAACCAAACAAGAAGGCACTGTGTCCATTTCTTTCTGCTCACCTGACATGGCGCTCGGTAAGGCTGAGTAGCAGAGGATGTCTGCAGGTCCAGAAATGCTGTTCTCAGAGGTAAGAGGTCGCTATCCTGTTATAAAAAGAAAAAAAGAAAAAAAAAAACCAATTGGTGGTAAGAGAATTCAGTTATCATGTAAGAACATGGTGGGGAAAAGACAGACCCCTCACGCACAACTTCCCCACAGGAAAATTAAATCCCTTAGTATTTAAGTTCCCCCACAGGAAAATTAAATTCCAGACATGGGAATTTCCTCTCGGTTTCATACCTACCCATCAGCTATAAACAGCACACTATCATTTAACAAATTCCTTGTGACAGTAACAGCATTGATTGAAAGAATGTCAAAAATCAAGTCAACTTTCATCACCTTTTCCACCACGTATTGTGAGTCCTGTGCTTAATTATCAATACAAAAAAACCATACTATTCATCATCGTTCTCTAAATACACTGTCCATGGAGAAGGGATTGGAATAGTGAAAAGGGTTTAAGAAGGTATTATTAGATGCAATAAGCCTGAAAGAGATTTTAGGAGTAGCATCACAAACCACAGGAGCAAAGTGTGGAATACAGCTCCCTTAAGGGAGCTGGGAAAGCTTCTGACAAGGATTTTCTGTGATAAACTGGGCTAGGATGTGGACAACATGCTACTGAGTACCTCTGCAATGAGCCAGGCTCCTCTAAACTAAATCAAGTGATAGAGCTGAGATGGTGAAACAGCCTGCATAGCTCTGCCCTTTACTCTCCCGATACAGCAGATTTTTATAGGGTTTTTCCAGGAGAAGAATGGAATCTTTCAGTAATCAGAGAGATTTTGGACTTTAAGACCAACCTTATAACTCCGTGTGTGGCAGACAGCAAGAGCTACCTCTGCCAAGCAGATAAAACCAGTGCTGGGATATATCAGTCACTCCTACTTACTTGGGAAAGAACCTGGGAGAAACTAACATTTGCAAGTCTGGGATGGATTTTCCAGCTTCCCCTTTCCAGTAAAGCTACTTATATCTGCAAACCACTAAAAGAAGGAACCGTAGGGATTCATCCAGCAGATCCTGAGTTGTTTACAGTGCTCAGTAGTACAAGGTTATATTGCCTTTGCATTTCAATGAGCTTTCCAGTGCGTACTTGCAGCCTGGAAGTAGCTTGCTACAGCACTCCAAGATAAACAGCTGTAAAACATTGCAAAAGCATAAAAAGCATCTGTGTCTGAGAACACAAATGATAAGACTTCTTCCTCCCAGATTTAGACAGTTCTTTGCATGAGAAAGGCTGGCATGGATGAACAGACACTCTGATCTTCTGACACAAAAAAAACCAACAACCAAACAACCTGAACAAGAAAACGTTCAGGTTTCTGAGAAGTAATGTTGTCCATACAATGGCCAGTTGCTTATCCATGAGTTCTGTAAATACTCTTCGATCCTTCCCATCACTCTAGCCCCACTTATTCTCATAGCACCAACTTTTCCCTCAGTAGCTGAAGACATAACAAGAATTACAAAGTGAGCACCTGCACACTGATTTTATATGGCAACGCACACAGCATGCACACCAAGCAGGTAAATTTGCTGACAATACTTATTCCCCTTTCAACATCACTGTGAATGTATTTTGAGGCTTTTTTTTTTTTTCAGGCTTATCACTGCCCTGCAACCACAGCTGCTCTGTTCCTGAGCCTGCAATACGTCCTTCTCCCCTGCCTTCCCTCCACCCAGTTAACCCTGTTTCCAATGACTATTATTAGGAACACAGTCACTGTTTCAGCCACACAGTATGTCTGCCGTGCTTCTCGTCACCTGTGCTCTGAATCCGTGCTCAGTGCCTCAAGCTCGTGAGTAGGGATCCTCCTCGGTCACTATTAACCTCCATTGCATGCACAATCACTGCTGAACTGACCTGCTATGGAGAAGCTGGGCCAGTGCGTTAGGCACGTAGATGAGAAAACTCCCCGTACAAGGGAATCAACCACGGCGCTCGGGAAGCAGGGCAGGCGAGTGCTGAGGCCAAAAGTCCCTCCTCGTCCCAGGACAGGTGTAGCAGAGGGGAACACCTTCCCTTGTCCACGTCATCGCATGCTGGCCTCCGCCTTGCTGGAGATCACTCCCCTGCCTGCCCTCCTGCCCCTGACATTAGAGCACTGAAGTTGGTGGGCAGGTTTTTCCTGCCTCTGGTTCCTATAGAAACCTTCCTGCAAGCACCCATCTGCGACGGGGCCCAGAGAGAGTGGGAGAGGCTCACCTTGCTGCTGGCACTGGGGTGTGCAGAAGGGCAGAGTGAGGAGTGTGAATCACACCAGGAGAAGGCTCCTGCTGTGGCACAAGGAGGTGGTGTGCTGGGGACAGCCCACAGAGCCAGGTGTCTCCAGGAGAAGGTGCTGAGGCCACTGTGTCAGCCCTGTAGGTCTTCATCACCCTGCTTTCTGCCTCCTCCCACTCTGCCTCCAGTAAAGCATCACAGGAACTGGGAGGAAGGTTCCCTGACACAGCCAGGCACCACGCAGTGCAAAGCAGGAGGAGGAGGATATCTGGCATATAGGATTGATACAGTAAGTTCTTTCCTTTGACTGAGGGATATAAACCTAAAGCAACTCACAAACTCTCCTAGCCAGGAGACAGCAGGTAACAAAAGGGGCTCCCATGAAGCCTGTGAAATTGCATGCATGAAAATGCTATGGCTAACTTAGCTCTGTTATTTGCACAGTACACACTTCTGAAAACTAGCAACAGTAACAGATACAAAGGAAAAAAAACATCAGATCCAACCAATAGTAAAGGCAACTCCCAAATGCTTAGACCTCTCAAATTAAAACCAGTTTTCACCCATGCATTAAGAAGCATCTCCCGTGTTTAAAGGCAATTTAAGTTTTCTATACAAAGCAATTTTGGTCAGCCAACAGGTAGTCTTCACACTTTGAAAGAAACCCACTTTTTGTTAAAATGCAAATGGTACCTGTTATTTGCAACTTTACTTTTTTACTTCAGTCTCTACAGGTACATTATTTGAAGCACTCCAGCTGCAACACCTTTATTGGAGTTGCAAATACACCCCGTGCAGGATTTTATCCAATTAGTTTCTTTTCCAGCATAGGTGTCCTTTACAAATTGATGTTTGCAAAGGAGACCTGCAAATTTACTTCCACTTGGCAATATCAAACCTCCTCTGGACACGCTTGCTCTTCCACACAGCTGTGATATGAGAGATTTCAATTACCTGCTTCTTGCAAACACCAGATAACAATCTCCTGCTGCCTATGTTTTACTTGCTTGGCCTCTCTTGCCACGTGAGCTCCACTAAAGCCTGCTGTGGTAGCGCCTGG
The DNA here is from genome assembly GCF_011004875.1 of Balearica regulorum gibbericeps. Classification (NCBI taxonomy): domain Eukaryota; kingdom Metazoa; phylum Chordata; class Aves; order Gruiformes; family Gruidae; genus Balearica; species Balearica regulorum. The sequence goes on from NC_046184.1 coordinate 56,411,480, forward strand.
ATGTGCCAGGCATGAAATGATGCTGTCGGGAGCCTTTCAGCAGGCTCTTTATTTTGGGACAGAAGCTCCTTCCCAGGAGTGTTCTTCCCCTGCTGATTTTAGCAGCAACAACAACAACAAAAAATCCACCAAAAAGTCACCAAAAAACCAATAGACTGTGCAGAAGATGAATGTTTTACAAAGCAATGGTTTTTCTATGCTGAAAGTTAGTAACTATGCAAGAGCTGTCAACAAACATCATCAGAAGGACCAGGACAAGCATAATGATTCTTTCTAGAATTATTTTCATGGACTGTCATAGGAACAGAATATACAACACTTCCTCTGATAGTAAGCTAGCATAGGGAAAAAACTCTTCTTTCCATTATGCTTAATTTGAACATGTAGCAACACTGTACGCAGTAAATCCCACTGCCACCTCTGGACTGTCAGCTGGTTTCCCCTGCTCTCTATTCTCTCTCTTCCAAAACATACTACTTTTTTTTTTTTTTTTTTTTTAATAAAGGGAGAAAAGCCACAGTACTCATCTGGAGGCCACGCACTTCAGTCTAGTGCTAGAAGTCTCCTCCAGCTCAGCTTTTAAAATCCCATGTAGATTGCATTCAATTTAACATTTAGACTGACCCTTCCTCTCTCAGAAATCAGACAAAAATCAGACCTGGCACTGAATCAAGTAGCTAGGAAAGCTTTGTTTTCCTAATTAAAATCCTGACTTGCCCCATGAAATGCACAAGGGGTGCTCTCAGCAGGAAGCCCTTTGCCTTCCCTTCCCCCATCAGTTTCTCCCTGAGGTCAGGCAAAAGCATATCCCGGAGCTGCAAATGCCATTAGTCCTACGAGTCAATATTTGCTTTGCACATATACAGCCAGAAGAAAACTCCAACTTCACAAACAAGTAAAGTGAACCAAGCACAGCCACATACCTGACCAAGGAGAGGACAAGATGCAGATAATTTCTGCCCCTCACACCACGACACCCTGGATTTTTAAGCGATGCAGAATTCCACACAGACACTGACACACACCAACTCCTGGTTAAGGAATCAATGTGGTGTTGGTGAACCTGGGTCGCTCCAGGAACTGTTTAAGGCTTACAAACCATGACCAGCCTGACACTGCTTTGGGTGTTGAGCAATGCACTACAAGTGCAGGAGGGATGTGCTGAGGTGGTAGCTTGCTTTCTAGCACATGACTTGGAATGAAAAGTTGAGGGACTTTAACTGCCCTCAGCCCACTTTCTTGTAACAGAGAAAATGAATCAGAGATAAAATAAAAGCCTATGGCAGGCCTAGAAAGGGGGACGTGGCACCTGGAAAGCAGCAAAGGTGAAGGCTGTGACAGCCTTGCAGCGCCAGGTGAGCAGGCAGGAAGCATGGCAATATGTCGCCGACTGCAGATGCATCGCTCAGGACTCCAGTGCTGCCCAGTCACCAGCTGGGATCATATACTGGCTGCAGGAGTGTGACGGGGCAAAGTGTCTCCCCACAGCTGCCCCAGGGCACTGTAAGAGCAACACATAACAGAGGCAACAAAAAGTAAGTTGGAACTCTGTGTCTCCTGCTATAAAGCACCTCGTAGACTCCTAGCCACATTGCAAATGTAATTCCGTGCAGAAATGTAACTAAAAGGTACTTCCATGCAACAGATCTGCTCCATGCGCTCATCGGTGTCCAGCAAGTCTGTTTGCTGTCATGACAGAGAGCACCCCACTGGAGCTGAAGGTGCTGAGCCATTTCCAGTTAATACAAAAGGAACAGAACATGTAACTTCCAGTTTCGTATCCATCTAATCTCCATTTTGAAAACAAGGATGTGAAAAAGTGAAATCCTGGTTCCTACCACTTACATATTGGACAGATAGACCACAGCTGGACTTCCTGATTGTAGTTCAATGTGTCGAGCTTGCCTCTAAAGAAAAAGCCCTACACAACACCTGCTTATGTAGAATGCAGATTTCCTACGTATCAACATGTATCTTCTTTTCAGAGCAGAACTGCCTTTTATTTATCCGGCTCCAAAGCAGACAGCTGATCCTTTATGCAGGAAAAAGCTGAAGTTCTTACTTCTAAAATCTGGAGATAATAAAGGCTTCCCCCATGTGGCTCACGAAAAAACCACCACAACAAACCAGAATCAAACTTACTTATGGCTGTGCTGATTCCCTGTGTTGCTACCAAAAGCTACCACACTTTTAGCCAGGGAAAGCAGAGGGTGTCTCTCCTTACACAGCAGATATTTGGTGCCTGCTAAGCATGAACTGCACTGCTGTGGAGAACCTCTTTTTTGCCAAGACCCTTGGGATCAGAACAGGAGGAGTTTCCCCTTTCTCAGTGCTCCCATTATTTGAGAGGTGAGAGGATACTTGATGGGAACATAGAGTGTTCCTCCCGTCTCACACAGGAGGATTACAATAGATCGACCACTGGAACAACAGTTGTTGTTTTTAATCTGCATTGAATGAGCATGGAAAAAAAGGCCAGGATACAAACTAGCAAGCTGTCCACTCTCCCTGTACAGCAAAATTTCCCTGCTTCCAACACAGAGGGAAGAAAACCCATGCATGCCAAAAGGCAGGTCTGCAATCACCCTGGTCTTCAAGGCTTAGGGTAAAGGCAATTCCACCTTAAAGACCACTACGCAAATATAATTCAAAGGTTTCTTATTAGTGTCTCAGGGGGCCCCCAACATTTCTTCTATGAGAGTAAATTTCTGCACAGTAAATGGACACTTTCACTTGACTAAGCATGGTGCAGGACCAGGGCACTTCTGCAGAACTCTACGGAAACTAATTTTCCTCAAAACTCTCCACAAGTGGTTTTTACCTTCTGGTCCATCAACATCTACAAGTCTGCAAACTATTTATAAGGTGTCTGTGGAAGGTAATGGCAACTGCCCAGTTTCATTTGCTATACAGAAGTTTGAAAGAAAATATTTCTGTTAGAGATGCAGGATTATACCAATCAAAGAAAGGTTGAAAGACACTACTGACAGTTATTTAAAGACAGATATTATGAAGTCTTTTATACAACATTCTTATCCTAAGCAGTGACAAGCGGTGCCATCCAAGGCTCTCTCCATCACCTCCAGCACTAGTCCTGTAGGTTTGCCTCAGGTGAAAATTTGATTCTCAAGCTGGTCTCATCCTACTGTTCCCAGTGACAAAGGAAAAACAGCCTGAAAAATGGTGGCTCTCCCTTGATACGGCCTCTGACGGATCTGCAAAGCTTTAGCTGTCAGGGTTTGCCATTCTCTTGGTGAGGTGCAAGAAAGGCTACATTCAGGTCACATTCCTGTAACTCGTTTGATATTAGCAAAAAACCATCAGATTCACCTAGCAGGACTCTAAGCAAGTCTCACTTCATTTGGCTCCAGAAAATGGCTTTTAAGGAAAATATATCCCACAGCACTCAAGAATTTTTCTCCTTCAGGGCTCTGTCTTTCTAGTACTCAACTTTCTGAAGAGGCTAGTAACACCCAAAACACCTCTTGGGACTATTTGCAAAGCTCTTATCTAGCATGTCATGTTAGACTTAGATCTTGCTCCTGCATAAGTTTATAGGCACAGATAACTCAGGGGAAAAAGAAAAAAAAAAAAGGAAAATATACAGTGATCATTAACATTTGTAACAAAACAAGACAAACCCCCTGATCAGGAAGGTATCTTCTCCAGAACAAATATCCAGGTTATGGACATCTTCTCTCATCTCTCAATCATCAGGCTTTTCACGGCCAAGAAATACTGCACTGACTGGGCAGTGACAATGGTTCTCGTAGTCATATTAATACCAATATGCTATCTTCTTTTCTGCTATCTCATAAAACAAACGTGTTTTCATTTCTCCTAGGGTTTGTTTTTTTTTTCCTTAAGCTAGAAACAGAATTGCTCTGTTACCAATATAACTTGTTGCATTCCAGTTTAAAAAAAAAGCTGAGACTTCCTCAAAAACAAAACAAATGTGACAGGACAACATCCTCCTCTTCCCTACCTGGTGTCAACAGTAACGCAGCTGACAAGTGAGATTTTCTCCAACGCTCCCAGATACTTACCCCATGTAAGCTTTATGTATCTAAAATCTTGGCCACATGATGAAAGGTGGCATAGAAAAAAGTTTCAACAAGTCTTTGTGTTGCTAAGGATACAAACCTGAAGTACCAATACCTCTCCATCTCTTGGGGGACATTTGGGACACTGCACTCACTATATACAACAAAGCTATTTGTCTACCTCATTTTACTTGACAATTGCAAAACCTCTATATGCTATCTATTTGAGCTAGAATAGGAACTAGGATCACCAGTGTGATCCAGATCACCAACTAGGATCACCACTGATTTAGTTAGAAGAGCTGTAGTACCACATACACCAAAATATCAGGTACCTTACCTTTATCACTGAAGATAAAGTTGTGATACTCCTTAGGATTTATTTTTCTAAAGTTTTCTTTCCTTCTCATGTTTTGGTGAGAAGTTTGCAATTAACAGCCAAAAAGACAGACATCATCCCCTTTATTTCCAAAACAGTTACAACCTCAAATGAGGTATCACTTGGGAGGAGCAAACTCACTGATTCCTTTGTTAAAGCATACTCAATACCAAACATGGTCAGCAATTTTGCAACACACAAACCAATTCACTAAGAATGGCACTGAGACTGGTGGCTCATTTCACACTGATCCCTTAACCAATAATCACTACTGTTACCATACCACCTCGGGTAAGAGATGTTGATTTTAAAAAGCTAAATATTTTCAGATTTTAAGATTGTTGAGGTCCTTTGGAACACTGGTATTTGCAAAAGATATCATCTTGAAGGAAAGCAAGCAACAAGTTAAAAGCACAACAAGCAAAAAAAATCCCTAAATTACATTAGCAGAGACCGCAAAATTGGAGAATCATTTCAGTCCTGAGCAGGTGTGCGGTGCTTCCCTCACCTCTGATATTAGCTGATATTAACTCTATCATCCCCTGACCGTTCACTTACTCTGGAAATATGCCCCTCCTCTCTGCTGCCCCTCATGGACTCCCTTTGCCCTTCTTCAGAGGAAGAGTCACTATGAATGACATCTTCCTGAGATTACCAAGACACATTATCAAAACATTATCCTAAACAGGAATTAAGAAAGGTGGCACCTATCATTTTAATCTGTTAAATACAGAATTAACATAACTTTATATTAATATGACACAACCAGTCCCCACCCTGACATTTCATGCCTCTTCTCACGCCCTTCCTTCCCTTTTACTTCACAAATTCTCCAGGGTAGGAATCCAACCTTTGTTTCTGCATAGGGAAAGCCACACACACAGCATACGGATCTGGAAATACATAATGAAATAGATCTTCATTCCAGTGACTGTTTCCTTCCAGCACACCACTCCAGACTCTGTAGCAGCTGAAAAAATACTCTACAATTCAGATTATCCAGCAAACAACTGTATTCCGATCAACATCTTGGCAAAAGCACAGCAGTGCCCCACTCCTGCTAGGTTGGTAGTTCCTTCTTGAGTGATTTTTAGATCCAGCTCTCACTGCTGACCACCTACTGTTCTTAATTCCAGCCAGACTGCTTCTCTCTCCCATCTATTAGCACCAAAGGATCCTCCATTTCCTCAAGGCACTTTTACTACTTTATTCCCACCACTCCCCTCCCGAAACATCACAGCAAGCCATATAGAGTAAGGCTGAGACATCATGAAGTAGGAAGCTATGACATCACATAAAACCCCCACACATCAACACTGAAATCTGATTGTTTAGAAGAAAAGTACCTACCTAAATTCAGACATCCCTCAAAAAATTAGGAAGAAAGAAAAGCAGGCCCAGGGAAGAAAATTTTCCTGTCCCACCCTTACCAGCTCTGTGAAGAGACACCAGCTGTCCCAGAGCCCAGAATCACTGCCTGCAAATAGATTTAAATCCACGTCACGGCATTTCTTCACTGCCTTGAATTTACATCACCAGACACTAGAAATTACGTTTGTCTCACGACTTCCTTCTAACATTTATTATAGCTGACAGTCACAGGGCCTGCAATGTGTCTATTTATGCCCACTGCCTGGAGGATACTGCCATATTTCCATCTCTGTTTCGTGACTGTTCCTTCCACCCAGCCAGACAGGAGACAGACTGTCTCTCCTCTGGGGCACCTCTGAAAAGACGCAGGCGTGGAGAGCAAATGAGGATGGCAGTGCTGGACGGACGACACCACCTGAGAGTCAGAGCCACGGAAAAGAGAAAAGGCAGGTTATGGGAGTGGCATATCCCGGGGAGCCGGAGGGAGCAGGGGTAGATGGGGGACAGAGAGCTAAAGCCTGGGGAAGCGGGGAGCAGGCAGAGCACGCCCACAGGGAGAACGTGCCCCAACCAACCCAACGGAGCCTGACGATGAAGCTGTGCACAACATGAGTCACTCGGCGGAACCCAGACCCTGCGTCAGCGCAGCAGGTGAGCGGGAGCCTGCCCGGGGACTGGGGAGGGGGGTGTCCCTGGGGGGGCCCTCTCCCTTCCCCCCGCGCCCCTGCCCGGGAAGGGGCCGGGAAGCGGAGACGCGGCCGTTCACCCCCCGCCCCACAGACAGCCCCGGCCGCAGGGCCACCCCAGCGGCTCTAGTCCCCCTCCTACCCGAGAGGCACGGCAGGGGGGGAGGGCAGGGGCGAGGTGTGCGTGGGGCACCTCACAGGTGGCGCCACCATCACTGGGGAGCCCGACCGTCGCGGGGGACAGGAGCAGGGCTAAGAGCCCCGGAGGGCGAGGGGCGGCCCGCCGAGCCCTCCCGCCCGAGGGCAGGACCCCCGTCGCCCACCGCTACCCGCCACCCCCGGCTCGGCCGCGGTAGCCCCGCCGGCACTCACCCGCTCTCCTCAGCGGTGTCCTCGACACCGCCCGCCCTCCCGCCGCGGCTGTCCCCACAGGGCAGGCGCCCGACCCCGACCCGACGGCCCCACGCGCCGCTCTGGAGGGCGGTGCGGTGCGCATGCGCGGCATCCGGGCGGCGGCGCGGGGCGCTGTGGGGGCTGTAGGCCGCGGCGGGAGGATCTGCACCGGGACTGGTGCCTCCGCCGGCCCCACTGGAAAAAAGCAAGTCAGGTCCCAAACCCGGATCCTCTGAAGAGGAGCAGAAGCCTCCGAAAGGATTTGTGCATCGTGCCGCAGTTTTCTAGGAGGGTGACGTTTTCCCTATGTCAGTGTTATTCTTTTCAAACTTTGCAGGAAAACAAGTCCAGCGCCTCGCAGCTGGCAGCCTCCACCTGGCACAAAGATGTATTTCCAGATGATGAGAAAAGATACGCTAGCTGTTTGGGGTTTTTTATTTGTTTGGGGTTTTTTTTGCTCTTCTCTGCACAGGGTTGTTTGGGGCTTTTTTTAATCCCACAACGAAGGAGTAAAGACCGCCAAAAAAGGGAGGACTTCTACACCTATCTGTTTGCTTTCTTGGCTATCCATTTGAGTAATAGTTTGAAAATTACCAGTGTTCAATTAGAGTTATCCTTTTCAAGCAGATGGCTAATTAAATGTTAAGAACACGAGCAGGCAAAAGATTTTAAACACCACGCGACTCACAAATGTTTGCGACATTTTGAATGCTGTAGTCCAGAGGTAAGGTAAAGCCAGAGCAATCTACATGAGGGGAGATCACGGCCTGAACCTTCCCACTTCTCTGACTACTTCATATAGACAAGCCTCATTAAAACATACAGTATTTTGAAATCCTCTTTAAACAGTGATGGCCTTAAGGAGAGCACGTAGCTTCTTTCAATTAGTTCTGCTTTTCTTAATTCTATCCAGCAATCACACTTGAAAAAAAAGAATCAAGTAACTCTGATCATGTCATCTCTGCGAGTGGAATAAACAACAGAGGGAAGAGGGAGCTTTTTATTGCACTCAAGCAAAAGAAATGGGCTGTAATGTAACAGCACAGGAAGAAGAGGTAAGGGAATCGTTCCATTTTAAGTCAAGGGCAGAAGAGTTTGGTCCAGTACTGAATGTCCCGTAAAGCACAAACATCACAAACAGAACATTCAGGGTCAGAAATAAGACCACAGTTCTTGAATTTCTCTGGTGTCCAATGAACTCCAATATCTTCTTTCTTTCCTATCAGACAAAACTTACTCACAGTAGAGACAGACTTTCACCTGCCAGAGCCCACCTGCAATTTGCTATCAAGCACCTAACAGCAAAGGACCTGGAAAAGTAAATCACAGTGGCTGGTTCCTAACCCACACCTATAAATATGATTTTCAGAAGCTACAGAGCCACAGGTACAGTATTAAACCAGCAAGGGAGCACTGAAGGACCACCAGTTTGATGAGCCAAGAAGTCCCATGGCCCTTCCCTTTCATTATTCCTATTTTTTTGCCCTACTTGCTCCCCAAATCACAGTACTCTAAAAGCCAGGACAACCTTTCATCATCTTTTGAGGCACTTGTGGAGAAAGTTTAAGAGCAGATGAATAAGACAGAAACGGAAGTGGGCTCAGTTCCCCTTACCCCTGCTCTTCAACAAATCAGTCACATGTGAAATGTCAGGCAGCACCTGGCATTGCTCTTTAAACAGCTGGCAGTGCTCTATAAGGGGCCAGTGAAAGGTACTGTGATAAAGTTACCTTGTCACAATCAAGTGTTTCTCAGTAACTCAGCACACAATAGATGGAGGCTTGATTAAACAGCAGACAAAGAATGAAAAGCCCATCTGGAATCAAGGTGTCTGTAAGCTCTGGGGGTTAAATGCACTGTAGAGAACCAAAACATGACACAGTAAACAGACCTGGTTCAATAAGGCTTTTATTATCTTCCTGTACCCACACACCTTTACAGAATATACCTAAAGTGCCAGCTCAATTTTTCCACCCATCTTGCTTTGGTATGGAATCAGTGCTGGTCGAACCTCCTCCTTCAGGAACTTTGCCACCTGTTCAAGAAAGATGGGAAAGAGAAAATTAGCAAGAGAAAGGGTTCCCTTCTCCTCCCCATTCAGACCTGCTTGTCTCACTGGGGTCTCTGTTTCAGAGACACCTAGCAATCTGATACGTCCAGGGTCAAAAATGTGAAGCCTGCAAGGAAGCCAAGGAAAACAAGGGGGAAAAAACGTGTCTGCCTTAGTAGTATGGGCAGAGGTACATAATATGTACTCTCTCTAGCACACAAAAGGATGAAGGATTGAACAACACATTACATTACATTACAACCCATAGCACATGTAGCCTCTTTCCACTTTACCTGTTGAGGAGCGCGTCCAGTGAAGGAGGAGGGATCCAACAGGCTTTCAAGTTGTTTATGAATAGGGCTGAAGTAAGGATCAGCTTGGACACGGGCAATGAAGTCATTATCGCCCCCTTCCTGTTTCACAACAGCAGCTGCTTGCTGGGAGAGAACACGAATCTTCTCATGGCAATCCTGCAGGAGCAGGGGGAAGAGGAGAGGAAAAGAAAAAAGTCATTCCATTGCTACTGACAGCACATGTTCAACCTGCTAACTTGCGTTGGGGGGAGAAGTATCAAAGCATACTACACTGGACAGCATGCAAATGAGACACAGCTTGGACTGCAGTGTTTCATATACCATTATATTAAGCCAAGATCTTATTCATTCTTCCACATCTGCCCTTTGAGGCTGAACCAGTCTGAATGACGCACGCGTTCCCTGTTCAATTATACCACAAACTTACGACACTGGAATCTTTACACTTCCTCAAAGTCCCCAAATACTCTTAGGAGTCACTACAGGATTTTCAGTTGTTCTATTCCCTACTTGCATGATTTTTCCAAAGACAGACTATAGTAGCTGTTCCCAAAATGTTCTATGAACTGAAATACAGGAATTCCTTATTCGCCACTAGTCACCACCTGTATGGAACCTCTTGGGAGCATAACAATGTAAAAACTCCACAGGTTTGGAAAAGGGAAAATAACCTAACTTAATGAGCAGTGAGACTATGTAAACCACGGCTTACGTAAGGACAGACTGAAAGAAAAAAAAACAACCTTACAAACCTGAGGGCCTTAAGACATTATCTCCCAAAGAACTCTCACATGACACTAACACTGGCAAAAGCCTTCTAACAATTTTTCTGAAAGACTTCCTAATCCCTTGACTTCCTGTGGAATCAATCTGTAAAAACAAGGGAACCTAACTGTAGTCAGGGACTACCTGCAAAATCTGATGCTGCCATGCTGGCCCTAAAATACAGTCATGTGGTTTCACTTACAGCAATGTAAGAATCTTCTCCTCAAATGTATTACCCTTGATCTGTCTTCATCTAGGAGGAAAATGACCTCCTGGGCCTTGTTTCCTCCATCCAAAGGCCATCTTGCTCCAGCACTGACCTGCCTCAGGTGAACGGATCTGCCTTCTGGGTGTTTAGGGGAGGGAGCTGTTTAGTGGTGAGGAAAGGAGCTGAGTTTCTATGCTATGAGGTGGGAAACCGTAGAAAATGTGCTGTTCCGGAGTTCCCCGCACGTGAAAACAGAACATACTAATGTGAATATGAACAACTTTTATAAATGTACTAAACTTTATAAAGTTAAACAGCACCAGAAAGAATGTAGGCCAATAACAAACACAAATGAAATTTGTTCTTCGATCTAATCAAAACAGAGAGGAGTGTTTAGTACGGGACACTTCAGAAAGAGAACCAGCTGAAAAGATAATGAAACTTATCCACATGATGTGACCCTTAATATACTTAGTTAGGAAGCTTACTGACTGGCCCAGTGACAAACATCAGAGAGACAGGGGAAAAAAAAAGGAAAAAGGATGTTTCCTGACTAGCATCGTGAATGAGTTGCCAGAATTGTTTCAGAGAACTAGAACCACATATCCTACTCAAAGCTCCTAGCAAACCCTTCCACTGTTAGTAGATTGCAAGTTTAACTTCTGTCCCTGATGTGAAAATAATCATAGAAGGAAAAATTACTATCTAAAGGTAAGTGAAAATAAGCTGCTTTATTAAGATGTAAATTTGATTATCAGTTTTAAACTGAATTGTGAAATTAAATGATAAGGAAATAAAAGCTAGTTATGTCTGGATTTATTTATTAAGGAAAACAATTAATTTCAATTTGCTTGGACACAGAAAACTGAATGAAGTTCAGAAGAACAAAGTTGTTAATAAAAAACACTATACTGAATTAGGGAAGAGTGACACATGAATGAATGGTTCAGAATGGTCTTACTTGCTTTTTTGTTAACAGCACTGATTCATTCTTTTAATTTATAAGGTAGCCAACTGCCAACATGTTCCATTTAAAGAAGCCTGGCCTGTGTTCCAAGTTCCTTCAAGCATTTACAAAAGGAAAACGCCTACTAGTATCTAATATAAAAATAGGTCTCCCTCTTCTCCAGCACAGCCAGCCAGATTAGCTCAAACACACAGTGTTCCTAAGAGACAATATGCATCTCCACAACTGCTCTCTCCCCTTAGCAGAGTCTGGCTTTGCAGCACCAGTGTAATATTAATAACTCTATGGGAGTAGGTGGAGAACAAAGAAAGGTGAGAAGGCCAGGACAAGAGCCCAGGTACTTTTGTTTCTCAGGAGTGAAATGCTAGGCAGTGAACCAAGGTATTTTTGACTGCATTTGTACCTGACGGTTGCCTCCTGCTTTCACCATTGCCATGATTATATTCTCTGTGGCCATGAATGGGAGTTCCTGCCGGATCCTCCTCTCAATCACCTTAAAACAAACAAAACCAAACAAACAAAGATAAAAAAGAAACAGCATTATAGGAATTCTGTAGAGAACTGGGACTCCCGGTGAAGCTTTTCTCTCCCTTTGAATCTCCAGGACTGGATAATGACGTAAAGATAATTTCTCTTTTTGAACTTAGCTCTGGAAATCCAAGTATTGAAGCTGATAATATTTAGAAGCTGTATCTTGTAAGGAACATTACTGTGTACAAGATGTACAATGATTTTTTTTAACCTGTAGGTAAGTTACAGGACTGTACGAGATCTGCCTTGACAGTAAGTTCTACAGCTCCATCACGTAGTTCAGGGAAAAATATCCTTTTTGGGAAATTTTTAATTTACTGCCTTTCGGCTTCAACAAGTACCCTTTCACTTTTGTCCTGCAACCAGTGAGAATACAGTGAGATGAAGAGCAAAATTCAGAAACCATATGAACTAACAGATAAAAATGTAATCCTTTGAGTGGGAGGATTTTTATACGTTTTGGCATAGTTGCTGCATTATCAAGGATGCAGTACTGCACACATTATCTCCTGCTTTACCTTTGGATATACCACAAGTCCCTCGGAGATATTCTGCAGTGTACTCAGAATGATGTCAGCTGTGAGGAAAGCCTCAGCAAGACACACGCGCCTATGAAACACACATACCCAGGGCCCCAGTTAGCAATAAAAGCCATGTTCCAGTCTACCTCAGATCCAGCTCTTTAGTTTCTGTAAATAATTCTGCAAATAGCATTACTGTGGTCCTATATCTGGAACTGTTCTCCTTATGGGTGCTTCTTGTTGCTTAAATGTCACAATCAGGAAAGCTAAAGAACATCTTACAGCAGTAGTTCTCAAGCTGGGGAGAAGGGAAATGGTTTTGGTTTTGTTTTTTGGGGGGGTTTGTTGTCAGTACAGAGAGGGGGAGAGGAAGAGAAAGGGTGAAGGCACACATAGAAAGCTCCAAGATAATTCAATGATTGCACAGCTAGGAAAGAGGGCAGCAATTTACAGAGCCAGCAAACACACGAGTATCTTCCCCTATGTGTTCTATGTTGCCCTGTCTACTGATCCTACCCCCCCCCCAGGATTAAGACACGCTGCACACTCATGCTGTGCCTGGCTGTGCTCAGCGGGGAACTTCCAAAGTGATCCCATGCATTTGGTAGGGGCTTCCTCCAAGAGACCAGCTCATGTTCACAAAGGAGGCTCCAGACAAAAAGGAACGACAAAAAGGAAAGGAGGGAAAGAAGAGGAGTAGTGGGGACTGAGCTGTGAAGGCAAAAGGCTCTGCCTCACAGTGCAGCAATTACAGCATCATCTGTGACAGCAGTGCCTGGCCCATTCTAAACTGTGATCTTTTAAAATATACTAGTACTTGAACCTTGTGCTACATTTAAGGTCCCCAATTCTATCATGCTGTCTTCAAAAGGACTTTGCTGTTTTGTAGGTTGATTGCATTTTCTCTGGCTTGCTCTCCTTTCAAAACACTATAGCTTTAACAAGAAAAACTCAAGGCACAGAATTTTTAAATTCGATTATGAAGTGGACGAATCACCCTTTCTATTAAATGAGGTGAAAATAAAATTTGAAACATTCCAGTACATCTCTCAACACTTGGCAGCTATTGGGAAGTAAACACATCAGATCAACCAGTATCTAATTTCTTAAATTTACATTGTTCTCTGCTGCCTATGCCGCTCTTTTCTTAACAAGACTAGCAGCTGCGGAGTAAAGTCCTTTTGGGAAAAGATCTTCTATGCTTTCATGAAATTTTATGCAGACATTATGTTTGTGGAGACATTTTTAAAATAACATTCTCATCAACAATCTTAACACTAGTCTACAGCCAAAACTACTGTTGTTCATTGTTTCACAAGCCCCATACCTTAAAAATCTAAAGATTTCAAAGATTCTAGATCAAATTCTGCAACAGAAGACTACTTTGAAACTAAAACATTTCAAAGGTAAATATGAGCTTTATGCAAATGTAGTACTAATCAGAAGATGGAGGCATTGAATTTAATTGCTGTAATTTACTTGATAATAATTATAGATAACTTTTGCTTATCTCAAAGTAGTCATAATGAAGAATCGGAAAACAAAGCAAAGTTTGCTGAGCAGTATCTGAAAGACTTGCACAGGTTTTCATGAAACATTACTTAATGTTTGTGCTCTTTCTTTAGGATCTGTACTACTACTTGTTAAGAACACTTTACAAAGAGATGAAAATAAGTTCCTTTAGATTATTTGGAGGGTTAAGTGATTAAAGAATAATTAAACATTTTAGCTGTCAGAAGTGAAAAGCAGGGTCAAAAACCACATTCAAAACAGACAGGGAGGAAAATTTGAGAAATGTGAGTACTGTTATATTATGCTGTTGAAACAGGAAGACAATGAGAGCAATTTATTACCATGGCTTCTGCATCGCTCCCTCTCTCTGCTGGTTTACTTTGCAAAAGATCTTGATGTTAGAAAAACCTAACAGTTTTCATCTGATCTTAGAGAGGAAACCAGTTTGCAGTCTCTAGAGTCTATTGAGACTGCCTTTAATCAAGGTGGTAACTTGTGGTTTTAGTTTAAAAACAGTATTTTCTAAATACATCAGAAGACCTTCCTGCACAAGACCTTCTGAAATTGCTGCATTGCACAATCTAAACAAACCTGTTGGCGCTGTCATCCAACGTTCGCTCAAACCACTGCACAGAGGCTGTTTGGAGGGGATCCAGCACCAGAGTCATCAGGTGTCGAGCCAGGCTGCAGCAGCGTTCTGAACGCATTGGATTCCTTTTGTAAGGCATAGCACTTGAACCTGCAAAAGGAGAGAGAGTGATGAAAACAGGACACAGAAGTAGTGCATTCAGGAAGAAGAGATGAAGGTCCTCCCCCCGATAAGAAAAATGTCTCAGGAATCATGTTTTTGATTAAAGCCTCAAGACACGATGATCTTCTAAGGACAAAATGGAATAAAGAACCACACTTCCCCTTCAGATTAGAAACATCTAAATGTGGAGAGGAAAAATGTGAGAAGACATTTTGCAATTCTGCAAAACAGGAGAAATACTACCACACAAAAAGAACAAATGACTTAATTTTTAATGCAGTATTTCGTACCGTCTCTCTAGGCTACCCATGGCAACTTTAGCAGTGTTCAAAACCCCATCTGCTCAATAACATTGTCCTTCAAAGTCAGATACTTACACTGCTGCTCGTTGCTCTGGTGAATGGATGTCAAAACCAACCATAGAATGTAGAATGATTCAAGTAACAAAGGCTTAATTTGTCAATTCAATCCTATGCTACTATTTAGGGTGGCCTGAACTTTCTTCCAGCCAAGAGCCAAAACTCTACATTTCCTCCTCCCCTTCCACCAATGGCAGAATCACATCATTGGTGGTACTCTTGCAAGGGTCCAGCCTAGTTTCATTGTTCCAAATTTGTCTGTTTATAAAGACCAAAATGCTGAGTCAAGCTGAAAACAACCTACAGCTCCAGTGAGCTTCATGAGGAATGGAAAACACTAAGTACTCCTCAGATCTGAGTCTTCCTCTGTGGGGAATACGTGACTGCTTCTGCTCTGCCCCCAAACCCAGGAAGTACACAAATACAAGGTGTTTTTTTTTTTTCCCCCCCTTTAAAAAGGACCCAAAATACTAACAATGTCAAACCTCAGTTAATTTAAAGCAACTTCTGTCAGTGACATTTCTAAGTTTGCTTAAAAGGCTGCACCAACATAAATGAAAAGATGCATACGCCAGTCCAAGAAATGTCTCCCATCCCTTACCAATCTGGTCTTTCTCAAAAGGCTCCTCTATCTCCTTCAGGTTGGCCAAAAGACGAATGTCAGTACAAATCTAGAAAAAAACCCAAGAAATTAACAAACAGAACCAAACTAACACATACCAGTATGTGTTAGTTCTTGGAGAAGCGTTTGTGCCTGTGAAGTAAACTGGGATGACAGTGAAAAATTGGACAAAATAATTGACACTGCAATCATACTTCCCGGCCTAAAAATCCCAGTCAAGAAAACATAAAGAAAAAGGCATGCCCACTGTATTAGAATAGAACTCCAAGAAAGGCAAATGTTTGCAGGGAATGGAAGACAGACCAGAAGGGAACACTGAAAATGTGTAACAAAATTACAGAGTGATTTGCAAATGCAGATAACGTGTGCTCACTGAACCAGCCAGCCTACAAAACTAAACCAGAAGAAAATACCAGAGATCACTTTAGCCCAAGAGAAGGAAGAGGGAGGGAACAGAGATAAATCAATGAAAAGAATCCACAAGGACAAAGAGAATAACACCATTATCAGAGAAGCAATTAACTAGGAGCAAATGGTGAAATTTAAAAGCTCGTACACCATTAGGAAAGACATTTACTCTAATTGGATCAATTTAGCATAGATTAGACTAATATCTGATGTGGGATTTGTTAACCCATCTTAGAATCTGCTCAGTAAACTTGCCCTATTTGCCACTGGTCTTAAGATCTTTGAGATTTGATTATGAGGCATGTACCCAACAATGAATTTACATGATCACAAAGAGAACAGCTGAACAAGGAACACCAATTAATATTACTTGAGAAGAGCATTCTGCACCATGAGCACCGTCTCTTCAAGATCTAAAATGTTTCCCCTTCTTCCCGATGTATACAAATAGGGTGCTCACCTTGTGTATAGATGCCCCAAGACTGGCCAGCACAGACAGGACTTCAATATCCACCTTGCGACTATAGGTCTGCCCTGTGACCATATAGGCCCTAGAAATAAGCACAGAAGTTACGTGCTCCAGACACATACAACTGTATTGAAAGACTTTGAGCAAGGACTGACATGGCTTTTAAAGTGGAGGGCTGTCATTCTGCTCTGAGGAGGACAACTTTGTATTCAGGCTGTCAATTTTGGGCAGCATGCAGATGGGAGAGAGAAAAGCAGAGCAAAAATGGACACCCATGCTTTGACAGCGAGACAAGTAGAAGTGGCTGATTTAGAAGATGAAGTTTTCTGCAGGAAGCTGCAACTGGGAATACAAGATGGCAAGGGGAGGTAAGTCAACAGCAGCACAGATGTCAGTTTGGCAGTAGGGGGAATCTGGGCCAACACGGACAGCAGCAGTCACACTTTCCTAACACCAAATTTAGGTGACTAAGCATGCTTGTTACATACCGCTTAAATCCTGCCTTTGCAGTCACTAATCTGTCCAGCTCTTCAACCTCAGGGTGAAGAAAAAAACCAAAACAAACAGAGCTCAGAATGCAACAATTCAGGAAGGTTAGCAATAGCAAAAAGGATCCTTTGCTTTTCTCAGTTTACTGTCAACAAATGTTATACTTGCTAAGAAGCACCCTCTCCTCAAATTCTGTTCACTTTCACACGGGGCCCTGTCAGAGGGATTACAGTGCCCTTGTGAATTTGATGCCAGAATCTCCATGTTCCCCCAAACAGAACAGCATTCCAGAGGGGAGAACTGCAAAGACTGCAAGTCTACGCCCCAGGTTGTCTCACTTACTTTACTATGGTCTCCCTCAAAGAGTTGCAAGAAGCTGGCTTGAGTACCAGTGGTGCCTTTTACACCCCGAAAGCGCAGGTCATCCCGAGCCCGCTCCAGGTTCTGCAGGTCCATGCACAAGTCCTGAATCCACAAGCAGCAGCGTTTCCCCACAGTGGTGAGCTGTGCAGGTCTGAAAACAATCAAGAACAGAATGCGACTCATTGACAATTTGCACAATAACTCCAGAAGGACCACACTTTGCTGCTGAGTCTACTGTTAAGACCTCCTCTCTGACTCCTCCGAGCAGAAATTTAATAAATCTGGCTTACACGAGAAGATCTAACAGGACATACATATCACCAGTAAATGGTACTGAAGATATGATATATCTTCTCAGGAATTAGATGTAATTACATCAAGAGAAAACAGTAATTGTAGTTTCTGTACGTGTTAGGAGATTAAGAAATAAGTGAGGACGGGTATCAGGTTTCACTAATACAGCTTTTGAGTTTCTTAAAGAAAAGTGACTGGAGGCCCACTAATCAGAATATCTAGAACGGGTTTCACGGCGTTTTTCCAGAACCTCCTCAAGCGGAAAAGCCTCGGTCAGTGCAAGTAACGGGAGTTCCCGGCCCCGCCCCGGGCTGCCCCTTCCCGCTCCTGCAGCCGCCGCGGGCGGAGGGCGCCCCCTGCCGGCCCGCGGTCTCTGCTCTCAGGGGAGAGGAGCCGGGGCGGGGGGCGGGAAACTGAGGGTGCAACTGTCCCCCACTCTAATTCTGCTCGCCCAGGGCTCAGGGGGCACCCTGGCTAACTTGTAGCACTGGTGTGAATCTGTCGGTGCAGAAACGTCTGCGTAGACGTTGTGATTTTAAATGATCCCTCTAAGGGACTGTTCCTTTTTATTTATAAAACCCCCATTCCTCGGTCTCTGGGCAAACATGCAATAATTAACAATACTGTTAGCCAACATTTTTTGTAAGACCTCCATGTTGAAATAAATATCTGCAAGGTTCAACCACACCGTCCCCTTGCAAATGCTTTGAGGAGAAAATGGGGATATTATATAGAGCCTTTCAAATTATCCAGATGAACTCCAAAGACAACCGTGATACTATTTCAAAAAAGCATAAGCGCATGAACAAAGTGCTCCTGATTAAGCTCAGACATAAAAAGGAAGCACGTAAGATGTGGAAACAGGGATGGGCGATCCAGCAGGAATACAGACAAACCGTCCAACACTGCAGGGATGGGGTTAGGAAAGCCAAAGCTCACCTGAAGTTTCCTCTCACATGGATGTGAAAGTGAAAGAAAGACACTGCAAGTATGCAAGCAGGAAAAGGGACGGCTAGGGAAAACACAGAATGGTTTGTAAATGGGGCTGAGGCCCTGCTGACAAAGGACACAGAAAACACTGAGGTATCAATGCCGCCTTCGCCTTAGGTTTTATGACTTTGCCTTGCATACACTTCTTGAATACTCCTTTCTACTCTTTCCAAAAGCCAAGATAAAACTGAGCGCAGAGAAGAATACTCTGAAAAGCTGTAGATGAAGAGGCCCCTAGGACTAGAGCTGATTGAACTGACATAGCATATACAGCAAGACAATTAGAGACCTGACCTGATGCTCCCACTCTCCTCTGGGAGAAATTTCAAAGTGCCAGACACTGAGTCTGACACGACCTGTGCTTAATTTCCCTGCCTCTGGTGTTCCGTATCACCAGGGTAGAAGATCCAGGCTTACCTCAAGGTGTACAGTTTAGCACCTCTGAAAGCAAACTGTCTTCATGAAGCAGCAGATAATTCTACCCCAACAAGAGACCTACCCAGATCTCATTGTGCTTTGACTCAGTAGTCTGCCTAAAAATTTTCCTATTCTAGTTCTATCCTATAAGCAGTCAATGTCAGAAGTGCTGCACAAGAAGTATACATTTCCCAAGAGACAGAAAACAGTATCATCCTGTTAAACAGAATACATTTTTCCTGATTCTTCCCAGGGATCCATATAAGGATGCATGAAAAACTGATGGATCCTGAATCATCACTTTAGAAGAAAGCTTCAGCTACAGTGACAGAGTAGCTGTAGTAACAAATAGCCAGTAACAAACCTTTCTAAGCTGCAGCTGGAACAAACTCAACTGACAGAAAAACAAACATAAAGCAAATGTGACTGGAAGACAGGCTTACTGCAATTCCCAGTCATGCTTTTTGAAACATCACAGAATGTAAATATCTAGGTTCGACAGGAAGTCCTTCTTTATGAAGCTGTGTTAAACAACTGCTGACAGATAGTCAAAGCAACAGTTCATTTCCTGAGACAAGTCTGGAGTTAGGCATATACACCTTTTCTGAACCACCACCATCACCTTAAGGATGCCCAGCAGTACCAACGGCCACTGGTCAGGCGTGCGAAAAAGGATGAAAGAAAGCAGTAGCAGGTCAATTTAACCAAAGCACAGTAGACAAAATGAAAGCAAAGGCTGATGGATACTTACTGGTAGTGAGTGAAACCCAAAGTAGGCAGGTCAGCGTACTTCTCAGCAAAGTCAGCCAGCCGGCTGATCACCCTCGCGAGCTGGTGGGTGCAGGAAGGATAGAAAAGAGGCGGAATGAGGAAAAAAAACCAACCCCTAGCAAAAGCTAGCGTGTTTAAGCACAACACTGTGAGAAAAAGTGGAGGGAAACAACTGTGCAGTCTTTGAAGTGTAGAATACAATTGTAGAATATGGTGTGTTTAGGTTTTTCAGGGTATGCACAAAACTTCTGCTTGCTACAAAACTCAAGCAAGAGATGATACAAGTGGTTGGACTTCAGCTAAAACTAGTCTAGTCCTTGTGCTCAACCGAATCCTGCAGTTGGTTTATCCCTCAGTATTTTCTTTATTCCTGAACTGGTGAGAAATAAAGGTGTTCAGGGTATAATTGACACATGTACAGTCCAGGGTAAATTGGGAGCCAAGACATTCAGGTCAGACTGGCAACATTGCACTACACTCCCACTATATTTGGCCTCAGAAAATTGTATTATATAGCTTCTTGAATGCTGATACGCTCCTAGGAATATAGTTAAGAGGATGCCTAAGCTGACCCTGAAAGCAATACAGGGTCAAACAAAAATATTGTTTTCTGAAACTAGTACCTGTGGCACAGATAAACAAGGAGTTGCTAGTAATGCCTATGGTGAGCAAAGAAGTTTTGGGGAAAAAACTTGAGAAAGAAAAGGAAGATAACTGTTCACTTTCTTGAGAATAACCCAAACAGACAACTCCTCCTAGCTTCCTAAGGCGGCTTAGGAAAATCTAAGTTAAAGATGGGCTATTCGTAGGACATCAGCACTGCCCACTTCTGAGACACTGTGCACAACTGACTTCTTACCTTGGGTAGCAGCAGGTCAAACCCATCACGGAGGACAATCAGATCCTGAAAGAAGCAAAGAAAGTTTGGGCCATATCTGAAGCACCAGACATTAGACTTCTGAGAGGACAAAGATAATTAAAATACGCTTTGTCTGCTCAAAAGTCTCTTCTTAAAATGAAAGCTTTGCTTTCCTTCTTGTACCAGAACTTGCAGTGAACTTGGTTATGATGAAAATGCTGGATCCATCGTTGCTCCTTCTATGCTATCCACAGAAAGTAATACTGGGCAGCAGAAGACCCATTTCCACTGACTGGGTGTGAATGATTATTTTGAGATACTTGGGACGCCCATGGAATGACAGACTAAATCATTCATCCCAAGTGGAAAATGCAGGCATTATAGGCTAAACACACCAGGAAAGTAAGTGGACTGATCAGGCAGCAGCCGTCTCTACTCCTCCTTTTGAGACCGAGGTACAGCTAGGTGCAAGGGTCACAAGGAAGGTGGTATTACCTAAAAGCCAAACAAGCTTGCAAAGGAGTAGGGTAAAAATAATCATGCAGCAGCTTCTTGTACAATAAAAGCAGTTGTGAAGTTGCAATGACTTGGACACAGGGGAACAGCAATATATACTGAGAAATTAGGCTTTAGTTTGTGCTCAGTTTCAGACAGGTTTTTCACAAACATTTTACAGTTCTACAGAATGGTGGCGCTTCCCTTTTCACTTAACAGACTCATCTGTTCTCTTGGCCACTGAAAAGCTTTATTTACCTTGAATTAATACAGGGGTTCCAAGCAGCATTGAAAACTCATGGGCTGCATATATCAAAAGAGGCCTTTTGTAAGTCAGTGAACTCTTGTCCCATTGGCATAATTGACAGTTCACATGTTTCTGCATGTAACCCACCATCTCTTATCTCCTTGAATATTTAACATGCAATCAGAGCTTAGGATAGTATCCAGACAGATCTTGCTTCATATCAAAAGAAATAAGGCAAGAGGAGCTTGCCTTCCGAGGGTGGCTACAATAAAGGGGAATTAAATTCAACAGTAAAACTAATAAAAATGTCTGAAAAATCTATTTAATAATATTTTATAAACAGCTATCAAGTATGTGACTGTAGCTTTGTTTCACCCAGCTCTGCAGGTAGGAAACTGAAAATATTATATTACCGTATTATCCCCTACATAACAGGAAGTTGCTCCAAGGTGAATGATGGCTGCAGCTTTTGGACAGCAGTGGGCAAAAGTGTGAACGTGGGCCATCACATCATGACGCAGCTTCTTCTCTTCCTCTGCTGCCATCTTGAAGTCAATGTTGTCCAGATTTGTTTCCATCTCCTTTATCTGCTCATCTGTGATAGCAAGCCCAAGTGACTGCAAGGGGAAAAGAACTTTCTATTTCTTTTTGTCTTTAAGAGACAACCCAAATTGAGGCAGAAGCTGTTTAGATAATTTACTCCCACATGACGTCTCACGGAAGGCTGGCAATTTGGCACAATCAAGAGCTGTAACAGCAAATGCTTTCATTCTAGGGTTCTCCAACCTTTTCCAATAGGATAGGACAGCGTTCATGCTTAGATGTTCTTCTCGGGCATCATACTTTCCTCAATCATGTTACATCCCTGTGACAAGTACATAAATTAGACACATGGGGAAAAGTCATATAAAACCAGCATAGTTTTAACTTTTAATGAAATTTACCCTTTGGGTAAAGAACAATCCAGCTACCATGTGACTAGATAGCTTGTGTCAGGAAGAACTCTTTGGAGCACAACTAGACCTACACAACTGTAAACAGCAAGCTTAGAACATATGGAAAGGCACATATGTTTGTAGCTTTCCAAAAGTCCTAAAGTACTTCATGTCAGTCTGAATCTGGAAGCTTGGGAAATCAGTTACTTGATCTGGAAGCAGGAGATAAACGCTCCTTGTTCATGTTCAAAAAAATTTGCTCAACCTTTTCAGCAAGCAGATCTAAAAACAGAGTAAGATATCAAACCACAGAATTATACACTGGTATAACGCTTGCACAGCTCTATACTTGCACAAGCTAAGTTAAGAAAAACATCTTTTCCTGCTACTGAGAGTTTAAGTCTCACAATGAACTTTGCATTACTGCCTTTTCCAAATTAAAATGCTACTGTCTCATGCATTAGTAATTAGAAGTCACCAGCCAGGAAGCTTCGAGGATACAAAGTATTTCAAAATCTGGTTCCCTTCGGAATCAAACTGACTGAAAAAATGTTTTGCAGATGTGGAATCTGGAACTAGAGAAGACTGCAAGTGAAGCAGATGTGTCTTCAAGCTCCTTGTCAGATAATTAGTACCTGCACAACTTAAAATACAATGCTGCAAGTGTATACACAACCATGAGTGTCCAGATAAATGAGGAAAAGCACCTGGTCCTGGACTGCTGTCTTTGAGCTGTACTGATACAGACTGTAACTGCCTGAAAGCACAGAGGCAACTCAGCAGGCAATACACTCTTGTGCTAAGATTAAAATCTCACGTCTTGTTCACACATCCATGATCTATTGGGAAAAGCTGACCACAGTATGCAGTCATTGACAGCCACACAGAGAGGAGCCACGCAGAGAGGAAGGAAAGAATCCCCAAGAAAAGGGACTACTTGTCATAGGAATACGTGCAAGGTAGGGCAGTGCCAAGGCAAACGCTGCTCTCATGCATCCACAAACATCACGTGAGGCCTCTTCCCCACAAGCTTTTGCTGATATTGACAGTACCTCAGGAAGAAAGCAATGGAATGTCCTTCAAACCTGTCTACCTAAGAAAACTACCTGAGAGAGAACACAGGGTTTTCTCCAAAGCACTACAGGTCAGTGACGTGCTCTCTGGATTATGCTTTTAAGGTGTCATTCCTCCGTAGCTGTTCTAATACTGTGATGCGCCACTATAACAGTTATGACTGTTCACTCATCCCTATGCCTACAGGGCAGAACAGAGCAGGCAGATGACATGGAACATCTGCAAACAGAATGAGAACACCGGGCTGCTCATCTAATAAAGAGCATATGACAGAAAAATAATGAAACTTTTAAATTGGACAAAAAACCCAAAACAAATCAAGGGCTACTATGGGTGCTTATAAAAGAGAAAACATTCAGCTTTCATATGTGCAAAACATTTTATTAGTCAGTTTGATGCTCCAGGATGTCAAAGCTACTTCTATGAGAAGGAAGATCTCCGTGAAATTTGTACTTGACTTCCAAATAACATATTGTTTAGGTCAAGAGCTCAAGATTAAAAACAAAACAAAACAAAACAAAGTGTTAATAGAAGTATCATAATAGAAATGAATCTGTGCTTTAAAACAAGCAAACAAAAAAACCCCTGAACAACCAACTTAAGAGTTTTGGGATTGATATAAACTCATATGCTTCAGCTCTTAATGCAAACTTTAACTACTGTCAGTCAGGAAAAGATTAGCTTAAGGAGATCCCTCTTACTAATGACACGCTTTGCTGAGACTTCTCTTTCAAACTCCTCCTGCTTACGCCTGCTGTAAGGCACAAAATACCAACTATAAAGATTTTCTATCTGATCCAGTTTCTAGTGAAATAATTTTTCAGTTCTTATTTTACACATTCCAAGTGGACTACTCAAAAATTTCTCCCAAAAGTAGGGTAAATATTGAAACCATTCGCCTGTCCCTGTATTTCATCTAGAACTTTATCAATAAACTGCATGTCCCCTCTTTTACTACTTCTCTGCTACTTTTGGAAAACCTATGGTTAGATCTTCCTAATATTCTATCCTAATACTTAACAAAAGTAAGGTATTTCCCATAGTTCATTCATTCACTTTTTTTTTTTTTTTAACATACCCCAAAAGAAATAGTATGTATCTTCAATAAGGATGACAGGAGAAGCAACATATGAATGTCTTGAAAGTGAGGATAAGTACTGGAGTAAATATTAGCCATAATACCCCCCAAAAAATACTACGTATCTTCTATAAGGAACCTAAGGGGACTGCTTATATCTGTAACCAACTGATCACTGACAGAGCTAACAGGTGCTGAAAGTAGTTGACTCTTCCTCCTACAGTCTAGAGCTGACATCAGAAGACAAACTCCTCTGGAATGAGGAGACAGATAAAAATAGTAGTCTCACTCTTCCCACTGCAAAAAGGGTACTCAAGAAATTGCAAGATCTGTCTCTACTTTCTGGGAACAAAACTCTATGGTAGCAAAAGGAGGTAAAGCAAGGGTCAAGAGACAGGGGAACCCCAAGTTCAGGGCTTGGGAGTGGAAACCTACAAGTCTCACAGTGGTTCTTCAGCAGCTTGGGCAAGTCGCGTATTTTGTTCTCGAACAGTAGAAAAGGTGATGATTATCTGCTGGAATTGATACGACAGTGTTTAAATTATCACGCTCTGAACACGCCAAGCTCCTTAAGCATGCATTCTTGGTATTGACACTTCCTATACTAGATGAGATTTGCAGTCTGATCACTGCAGCATCTCAGCTGTGACAATACCTAGTACATGGTATTTCAGAAGGCAACTCCTATTTAACACAGCTGTATAATTACATCTTCAGTTTCTAAAACACCATGTTTGGTGCAGCATTGATATTGATGAAGCGGCTGTAGTGGTATGATCCCTGAATGGAGAAGGAACACATTAATGACACTGTGCACTGCTGCTTCATTCTCCAGCATGGTGCTTCTCTGCCCTTACCCTAATAGTAACAGCCAGACCTAGTGCTTGGATTGCTTCCTAACAACCCCAGGACTTCAAAAATGGAAACTAAAAGACTCTGTACAAAACAAATGGGCAACTATTGAGTCTGAAAGCTAAAGCTATCCTGTCAAAAGGCAGGACGGTTTTGTCTTTGCTTTTTAGGAACATATGACAGCTTTTTCACTGTCAAGAACATGATACGAGTCTTCCTCTCAGTCACAAGGAAGTCAGTTAATGCATCTTAAAAATTGATTGTGTCTCAGCTAAGAAGTAATAATAGGCTGTGCACATACGCCTAACTGGGACCAAAGTCAAATTAAGAAGGTTTAGCTCAAACCACATTTTAAAAGTGTTAAAACTTCACAGAATCTACTAACACAATAGTTTACAATCATATGGACATAGTCTCAATTGCTGCTCCCTAATAGCTGAATTGATACCAGTCTTCTGTGCTTTTTTTTTTTTTTTTTTGTTATTTGGCATGTCAGAAACATCATAAGCATTCCTGGGGTAACTGTTTTGCTCGCTTTAGCCAAAAGTAAACTTATTCCAGATATAAGGGCTATCTAAAACCAACTGGCTGCAGATGCATAGGGTGGTCCAGCTGGCACACACTGACAGCATTCGGATTGAACAAGAGAGCACGTCTCATCAGTCACACCTCCTGAAAAGCAAACAGCCAGAGGACACCAATGTTTGCTCAGAAGGCAACCCCCCCCCCCCACCCACAGAAACTGCTTAGCAAAGCTTTTACAAAACTAATTTCACAAAAAAAGGCAAAAGTGCAAGGGGGAGGATACCTGACAAGAAGAGGTGATTTGCTGAGGGATGACAGGTACGTTGAAAATTACGTACAAAGGGTTGTGTAAAACTGGGCTTGCACGCTCCCCCCTCCCGTCCTCCGCTCCCCCCCCCCCCCAAACACGCGATGGGGGCCCGAAGGCGGCTCTGGTCAGTCATCTCCCGCTCTCCCCGGGCAGAGCCGGGCCGCTGCTCGGTCCCGGTTCCCTAAGGCAGCTCCGGGAAGGCACGACGGGCGGTTCCCGAGCCGCAGACACCCAACGGCCGGAGAGCGCCTCCAACAGCGACTCCTCGCACCCGCCCGCAACCGGCCCTCCCCCGCGGCAGTTCGCGCCCTCCCCGGGCTCGGGCTTCATCCCTCGCCAGGGCACGGACGTAGCCCCGGGCCGCTCTCCCACCGGCGGCCCCGTCCCGCCGTTACCTTCTCAGCCTGGGCGAGGTAGAGCCAGAGACGGCGCCAGGTGCCGAACTTTTTCCTCTCGCTGAAGTTGAAGGCCATCTCGGCGCTGGCATATCGCGACACCAGCGGAGAGCGGTAGCGCGCCAGGTGGTCCTCCTCGGCGCCGGGGTTCGCCATGGCAGCGGCGGCGCGGGGAGACAGAGCGATCACGGCCGCCCGGGGCAGGGAGCCCGCCGGTAGCGAGGGATAAGGGCGGCAGAGCGGGCCCGGGCCCCGCCCTGCTGTCGTGACGAGCCCCCGCCCCCGGCGCGGAATACGACGCCGCGAGCCCAACGCGGGGGAGGCGACGCCCCCTGGCGAGAGGAGGCCGGACCGAAGGTGGAGGCGCGGGTAGAGCGGCAGAAATACACGCATGACAGAATAAATGTGCAGAAACCACGAGTATTAAATGCTTAGCAGCCAAACACATTTATTAGTCTTTTTCTTTTTTTTTCTTTTTTCTTTTTTTTTTTCCAGGAACCCAAAAATATTTTGTAGTTATAATGTAAGCAACTGAGTTGCACATAATACAATCATCTTTCAAAAAATAAAAATAAAATAAAAACAAAAAAGCTGTTTAAAAGCCCAAAAAAAAACCTTCAGAAAACTTATATAAGTATTACACCATCTCTCAGTTTCAATGAAATGACGACGACTTAATTCCTTATTACTCTTAACTTGTCACACTCCAATAAAACATCACCCTTTTGTTTTTTTCTTTTTTTCTTTTTTCTTTTTTTTTTTTTTCTCTAAATCCAGCATGAGAAATACAGTACCTGCTATGGCAAAAATACACATAAAATGCAACATTTCAGCTTATTTGTACATTAGTAGAGTTTAAACATTTTATTGTTTTTTTTTCTTTTTAAGTGAACCAGTGATTTTAAGTACCACTATACTAAAAGTAAAATAAAAATATAGAAAAGGAGGAGAAGGGGGGGGCAGCCAGCCATACAAGAGCACCTTCTAAAGTGCTGAGTTTCTGTGTCCATGGAAAACCCTTAGGGAGTTAAAACACCTGCGAGCATACGGGATGGGAATTAGGATGAAACCTGGCTAACGCAAGACGTTGTGTCATCTCCTCTGCATTCTCCCCGTTTGTCCTGGATCTTTCTTTACCGCACGCTAGAGAAGGAGGGGAGAAACCAGAGCTACAGCAAGAGTTTAGTAAAGGAAGCTGTTTCAAGTATAAGAAAAAAATAAAACACTTACAGGTAACTTGCAAATAAGCATCAATATACACACAGCCACTATTTTTATTATTACAATGTCTGCTTCTAGGGGACAGTGTTTCAGGCAAGAGGACTTCAGCTGTACCTTCCTGTTACCCAGTTATGTGCAAAGTAGAAAAGCTGCCTTTTCTAATCCAGCCATTTTGGACATCACTGATTTTCTGTTCCGCAACCTCCTCCCTCCACTTTTCAAGGACAGAAGGCGGCGGCATTATTTTACCAAGAAGACTAGATGAAATGAATCTATTTCTCCTTTCCTCTTCCAGACGCACCCTTCTCCCATTACTTGTTTGTAATGAGGAGAAAGTCGCCGAACATCTGATGCCCACCATTAGCCAGTTTCCTGAACAGGTAGAAGGCATTTACCTTTGTAAACATAATCCCTTATGTTTGTGGAACTCAAAGCAGCATTTCGTATCTCCATCCAAGCGGTGGAGATTAAAATAGATCAGAACGCTCCCCCGTCACCGCTTTTCCTCCTCCCCCTTCCCTCCCCCCCGCCCCCAGAAAGATTACATTTGGTTAGTTTTGTTAGAAGGTGGGTTTTTTGGTTCTTTGGGGAAAAATACTTCGCATTTCATTCAAAGTAAACATCACAGAATTACTATCAGCAGAGTTGTACTGCTGTTTGTTCTGCTTTCTAGATGAGAAAGAAAAAGCACTGTGCATCAGATATTCTGCATGTTTTAGGGTGCGGCAGAAATCTAGGATACGTTTGCATGTAAATCCTACAGGTGCACATACATCATTGCAGCTTCTTTCTCTGCATACGTTTCACCTTGAGTACTGGCAGAGATGGAGAGGGTGGCATACGGCAACAGTGGAGAGATGTTCCTAAGGCCACGGGGAGCAATGCAGGACAGAGAGGACCAGGGAGTGTCAGATAGGAAGGTTTCAGGTACAGAAACCATATTCTTGATATTTCAAAGGCCAAATTCCAAAAGGCATGGGCTCATATGCACATCCCTGAGACGCACATCCAAGAAAAAAGAAACAGCGACCGTGTGATTGGAGAGGGGAGAAAGTAGCAGAGGTTCCCTGACAGCGGTGGGATTTACCCAATGAAGACCTCTTCCCCCACCACCCTCCCAGAGCCATGCTGGGAGAGCCGTAAGGCATATACACGAGCAGCATCTACTATCACTCCCTCTGTTCCTACGCTTTATTGGCAGGTGATGGCTTCTGTATATCGTGGACAAGAAGAGACACTGCATTTGAAGTGTCACTGGTAACACACTGAAATTAATTCAGGGAAGGAAACAGAAAGCTACTCTGCCCTTCATCCCTGGAGCAGCAGCATAAAGTGGCAAGGTTCTTCATATTACAGTCCCCTCGCTGGAACTACCCAACCACCACCTCCCCCTTCCTTGATAGCAGGAAATGATGTGTCCACCTGAAGCATGACATTACCAAAAACACTATTTAAAGGCAGGGAAAAGTAGACAAACTGATTCTGATTTGGTGATCTGGTGAAAGAAGCAGTGAGCTCAAAGTACTTCAATCAAGTTTGAAACTTGTAAATACAACTAGAGAAACGTGACCTGTAGCAACACTAGCATAACTGTGTAAGGAAGAGCAGGAGAAGGAAACTGGCATAAAGACAGAGGAGGAGTATGAGTAACAATCTCCATCAACTTCTGTTATTTAGGATCTGAGTGTCTGATGGCTTTAATCATAAAAAAAAAAGTTTTATCTCCCTCCACACAGGCAAACAACCTAAAAAGAATGAGCAATCTTGCTGTAAAAATCTCATAATACTTCTATCATGCTTTTTATCCTTAAAGCACTTTACAAACATTTACTATTTGATCCTCACAAAGCCCCTGTGAGGTAGGTAAGTATTATTATCACCACCCTCGCTTTACAGATGAAAAAATGAAGACAAAGTAGTTAAATGACTTGCCCAGGGCCAGGGAAGAGTAAGGGCCAATGTTAAAATTCAGGAGTTCCGGGCTTCTGATCCTGTGCTCAAAACCACTAGTTCAAATATCTTAGAAAGGAGATAAGAAATTGAAATAAAAGCCCATTAAGTTTAGAAGAAAAGGTAAGATTTAAAAGGTTACATCAAAAGGGGAAATGTACCACGAGGTATTTTTGTGAGTTTAAACTTCAGATTTTTTTTTCCTTTTCTTTTTTTTAAAGGCAATCTGACAGAGTGGAACCCTGATAAGATCACATCTGCAAGGCAGGCACAGATGCGAGAGTGATCATCAAGTCTATTACTTATTACAGTACTGTGAATGTCAACAAAAATAAAACTGCTGCATGAAAACACTGAATACAGGCAGGATAATCTCTCAGTTCATGATATTACATGTAAGATAATGCCAAGCATAACGCAGGTACCATGGAACACCATGGACAAAGGAAAAAGTCAAGTCAAAGGGTCCCTATTAAGATGACGAAGAGGGCAGTGAGATCTACATTTTTCTGAGGAGACTGCTCCTGGAAACTCAGCAAGCTTCAAGGAACACAATTCACAATGACTACATTTTGGAGATGTGAAGAAGTGAATCCTTTTTTTATGACCATTATGATACCACCTTATAGTAAAAAAGGATCATTTTTTTTAAGTAGAGGGCCTTGTCTACACATCAGTCTACATTCCCTAAAATTTCACACACTGCCAACATTAATGCTAAGTGACCGGCAGTAACACCAGACAGCAAAGCACTGGCAGCTGCTGATGTTGAAAAAAAAAAACACACCTGCAGTCCTCTGTCGTGCTTTTATCAACACGAGAAAGTACCACCTCCACCATCTTGTCCATAGCTGTACCGTCACCGTATGAGCTGTGCCAGAAACAGCAGCCAAGACAATTTTAGGGGGAAGAAAGCGTAGACATTGAGGACCAGCTGTGTTCCAATTCTCCTGGAAGAGCGCAAGGACTGTTGTAATGGAAAACGAGTAGTAAATCCAAAAGAGAGTGCCAATGGCACTGTGTTTCCTGAGCTTGACAAGGGCCAGAACACAGGAGGTGGTAGATAGCTTCCCAGGTAGAGCTGGTGTCCCATTCACCCTACTGGCCCTGGGTTAACACTGCATGGCGAGAATTCACAATCCTGCGCAAGGTTTAGAGCTGTTTTTGTTTTGCAGTCAACATCAGTTTTCCAAATCTCTGCCCAGTTACCTATTGGCCAACTTCTGAAAGAGAGAGGGTCTTATCAACTCCTTTTGATTTCAAAGTCTTCACCTCCGCACTTCCTCAAACTATAACGGATATACCATGGACACAGAAACTCCTACAGTTTAGCAAAGCTATCTTTGTCCCCTACGCCCCCTTTGCAGAATGCATAGTTTACAATTCACTTACAAAATAAAGAAGCAATGCTGACCACATATGGGACCTTTTTTTTTTTGAAAAAAGAACAAACAACCTCTTCTTAAGTTCAGTATCAAAATTCACATTTGCATAATAATACATTTCAAGGCCATTAGAGAGGAATGAGAGCGAAGCAAAGAAAACTGCAGAGTCTCTCCTCTCTTTGTCTTCCTGAATAGAGCTGAGAGATCCCACTGGAGTTTCTTTTCAGGGTGGGAATTACAAAGGGCTACAACAACAGCTCTTGATCTTGTACACCTCATGTTTTGGGTGGAACGAAGAGGTGAATTATTAGAAAAAAAAACAAATGGAAGGAGACACTGCAGATTCCCATGTTTAGCTACAAACAGCTTCGAAGAAACAAAAAATTACTTCAGATTTTTTTCCTTTTAAACACTTCTACCTCACCATTTCAAAAACTCTTTTTTTTCTTCTTGTGTAATACCCTGTTCATTTAAATGGCAACATTAAGTGTGCTGGAAGTTGAAGGGTTGAAAAAAATAAATTTTCCTGTTTCTCTTATCAGGACACGGACAGAGAGGGTGAAAGTATGCCTGCACCCACTATTTAACAGAAGCTACAAAACATCATCTTCTCTACGTGTATAAATTTGTCTCAAACATCACTGTTTCAATTCTCCAGTGCTTACAAAAAAGAAAGCCACACACACTCATACTCATGCACACAAACATAGAGAGAAGCCACATAATATGTATACAAACTCAACCTGCAACGGCAGACTAACCTAAAACTATTATCAGCTTCTGTGCATCACACAACATCCCTTCGCACCCCCCCACCCCGATCTCTACCACATATGAATACGTATTGTGCAGTGTAGAGACCAGCCCAAAGATGCTGCTTGTCAAAAGGGACCAGTGGGCTGCAATCTCGATGTATGACCTCTTGAAAGAATAAATTGACCATTGTCTCCCCTCCAGCCCAAGTGGTCTCCTCAATTAGACAGTCACTATACTCACAAAGGCACATTCATAAATACCACATTTAACTTACTGCTTGTAAAAACATAGGAGGAAAATGTTAAGCGCTTATACCCCAACCCATCCCTACTGACCCAGCAAGAAGTATCACAATAACGTATCACTTGGTGAGACCTTACTCTACCTTTAGAAGGTACATATTAAAGAAGTCTTCCAACACCTCTTTTAATTTTTTTTTTTTTTTTGCATAAATGAATGCTTTTTTTGTTTTTGGCTTATATATTTTGGAATACAGCACACTCACTATAAAGCTCTGTTGTAAGGCTACCCCCTAAAGTAAGGCTGTTCTACCTTGGCTTGCATTTTCACTTCATTTTACTTCTTCTCCACACATTCCCAAAACAAAACAAAAAAACCCACACAGCGCCTTATATAGAAAGGGTAAGCCATATCTGGCAGGGAGAGGGAGGGGAAAGAAAACACATAATATCATAACCATGTTACTAACATAGCTATTCTAACAAGCTGTGCAACCTGCTCTTACTGCTCAACAGTAAATGATGAAGAAAATGTTCACTCATGGTTGTGTTTCATCTGAAACAGGAGAAGTTTCCACTTTGTCTCAATTAAAAAAAAACAAACATTAAAAAAAAATGAGGAAGTTAGTTCTGCAAATGCAACAACACACGCTAATACCCAAGAGGAGGCATCTAGTGCTCAAGGAAACAATTTTTTTCAAGCACTGCCCCCTTGTATTGCGCATCCATGCAAACTTCTCCAGTCTCTTCTCTTCCCCTCCGCCCATCACAGACAACAAGGCTTGCCGTAAAAATACTTAACGCTGTCTGGCACAATGAATTCTAACACCCCCCCCCCCCCCCTCTTTTTTCCCCTTTTCCATTGGAGTGCTCTGTATTCATTTACAGAAAGGCTATCAGAGTCAAGTCACAGAACTCCCTTTCTCACTACAAAGTTAGCAGGAGCCCTAACACTGCTGAATGTCACCAGTCCCAGCTGTCACACATACAGGGTGAAAATGGCTCTTTGCAGAGGGCACTTGATTTGCTAGAAGCTTGCTTATATAGCACAGTATTCTGGGCGACTTTTAGAGAAAAAACTTGCCTGCATAGCTCGATGAAAAGCAACATGCATGCAAACTGTGGACGCAAACAGATGTTGTCTGCTGCGTGCTACAGATGAAGCTGCATCTATCTTGGCCTGACAATAGTTTTAAAAATAGGCTCCAAACCATCAGGAGCTCTGGCGCTTTTTGTAGCACAGATGAAACCTTAAATCACTTTTCATGTAAGGATTAGAAGCTATAGTTACTACATCACAAACTTTAAAGTCTCACATAACACCACAAAATAGCTATATTTTAAACAGGACCCTGACTCAGTTTTAACAGCAATGTAGACAGACCCTTGAATTCTACTGTAGGCAAAGCTCTGCTTGGCGAGTTGCTACAAAATGGACCTGTTTCCTATTATCTACTGCAGGGGAACTTTGGTAAAATTCAGCAAGACTGGTATTTACAGTGATGGGACACTTAATGCAAAACATTGTGAGGGACATGAACTAGCAAGGCTGCTAAAAATCTCCAGCTGGGCTCCTGTCATTTAGCCCAACTAAAAACTCTGCTGCAGCATAATTTTTGCTTTGTGTTTTACATTTGGATGTGAATTCAGCACAACGGGGAAAACAGGCGCTGTCTGCATAAGGGAAACTTTATGTGTTTCTCCCCATTATTGTTAACACCCTTCTGCTACAGGTGGAAGCCTAGTACTGGAGGTGAAGGAAGAGAGTTTGGGTTTTAGACATCTGTATTTTTATCACAGCGGGAATGACTGGTATGATCTAACAGTATCAGTTCCTAACATTGCAAAATAGTAACAAAAAACTAGAGAACTGAAATGGTATTTTGTGCAAAATCAATTTAGACAAACCAACAGATTCTACATATGTTGTTTCAGACTCAGGACCAAAGATGCACTTCAACAGCATTTGTTTGTTATGTTTTTTGTTTTAGAATTAATTTCAACTTAAGTTTTCTTGGTATTACTTTCCTGCCCACAAATACATGCATGCATATTTACAATTAAGAAAGCTGCTTCTGCTAGGGGAACCTTACCTCTTTGGGGGGGGGGGGGGGAAGTTTTACTCAATCAGGACTCATACCCTGAGATGCTAACCATCCACCACTACACCAGCATTTCAATCCACTTGAGAAATCTAGATACTAAGGTCACACGATTTACAGCAAATGCGATATATGCAACACAGATGTTTGCTGCACTGGAAATGCAACAGGTCCTCATTTCCTACCTTGGCCCTGATCCAGCTAAGGTTTACTTCCACAAAGAGCCCTTGCTCAAGCAGTACTCACTCATTTAAAGTCAGTGGGACTAATTCACATGAGGATCACTCTTGATTTCCTGGACCAGACTTGGCCAAATTTGGCTATCTCAGATAAACATACAGTACTCCTCTCTTAAAGTTAACAGGAAAACAATATGCACAAACAGAATTAGAAGCCTAAGAGATAAAGATAATAAAGGATGAAGAAGAAAAGAAAATAATTCTACAGTACTGTTTAGATGTGGCAGCATTTTTAGGAAGAAAGAAAAAGGGAAAAGTTTGAAGGGATAAATATTTAGAAATTTCATGGCAGAAAAAAAAAAGCCAACTTAATATAAAGGTTCAATTGTTATTTAATCTTTGAGGTGGTTATCCCAGCCAGTTTGTTGAAAACATCCTGTTTATATTGCAAAGGAAAAACACACTTGCCTTAATATTCTTGCTCATTACACAAGCCACTTAACTTAAAGCAAAATAAAAAATTTGTAAGAAAAACCTGACACCCTGTGATTGGAAAAAAATCCCAAACCAACAAGAATCCCACTCTCCAGACTGCTGGGCAAGCGTTCAGGTAAAAGCATAAAAACACTGGGAAAACATGGCAAGTCTTCCAAAGTACATGGTACTGTAACTGCTTTCCAAAGTAAATATCAGGGGTCTCAACAAAGTTCTGAGTTGTACTTCAATACCTCAACTTTTTTTTTTTGCTTGCTAGACTTTGTTGTCACTGCTAAAATAACATACTTAAATGGAGCAAAGAATTATCAAACCCATTAAATAAATTCTCAACTTGATACACACTGCAGGGTGGGGTAAGCATAGTGGGTGGTAATAAATGGGTACTTGCTCAGAACACCGCTAATTATTTTTTTTTTTTAAACCAATTAAGGATTCAAACCCAGGAAAAAAACCCAGGAAAGCTGAAACCACCTGTAAAGCGTGTATATGTTTAGACTGTATAAGCTGGAGAACCAAAACCAAGAACAAAATGATAAGAAGAGTTCTGTTTATCACTTGAGAAAGTATTTTTTAGTGAAAGATGTTATGCTTGATTTTATGTGGAAAGAGATGGCCATAGTCTATTCCAAGATGTGCTTTCCCCACTCCCTTTTCCCTACCTTCTTTGTCAACACGTTTAAACAAGATGCTGCCACTGATTCCCTCCCTGGAACAGTTTTGTAAAAGCCCAGAAGTACCCTAACATCAATTCCTGCTGCCTTTTTGCTGTTATTAGCTCAAATGGTAGCAGAATATTTACAACATTAAGTGACAGTGGTCCCCAGAAGATGAGTCTGGTTAGCACAATGCTGAGAAATCACTTGCAATGGTTAGGAGTGCCATGACTAAGCCATACTAGCAACATCGTGATTAGCTACTTATAATTTGGAGAGGAACAGAACTGTCAACTGTGGTTGGAAAGCAGTAAGATAAATGTTACTTTAACAATGTAGGAAAACTGTCACTGAGGAGACAGTCACTAATATTTGCAGGCCTGCGTGTTTAGAGAAAGGAGGAGCAGACTGTTGTCCTACAATAGCTTTGGACCCACCAGACCGCTGAAGCTCCAGACTACCAACTCTTCAGCAGTCAGTCACAACCCACCTTCAAGTGACTATCAAGTTCCTGGGCTCTTTTTGACTAAATCCTATGATTTCCTCTCTTTTAGGATACCGCTGATTTGATAAAACACAGCCTCTGGCGAAACACCCAGAAATTCTCCCTGTGAGTAAATAAAATAAAATAAAATCCCAAACTCCCTAAATAAACTCTCCTTCTACTGGCCCATGACAGGATTTATTTAAGCGTGTTGTAATTACTGTATTATTATTGATGCATTATTTTTAACACACATGTATACAGTCAGATGTACACGCAGCACAACAGGAAAACACTGGGCAACTGATATGAAAAGGACAGGAATTTGGCATCTGATTTTTTTTTT
Organism: Balearica regulorum gibbericeps; assembly: GCF_011004875.1. NCBI lineage: Eukaryota > Metazoa > Chordata > Aves > Gruiformes > Gruidae > Balearica > Balearica regulorum. The sequence continues at coordinate 56,447,736 of NC_046184.1, forward strand.
TTTAAATAATAAAAGTTATCTCAACTACTGTTATGTAACTCATTGCACGACATGCTGATGTAACATGTTCTTTTTTTCCTTAAGAACAGGTACATCTATTCCATGCAGTAGCCATACTGCCTCAACCTTGCCTCGTCTTCCCTCCCTTCCCCTACTGTAGGGCATGTGGGTGCATGTAAAAAGGCACTAGCGCGGTTTTTGTGGTTTGAGTCTAGCCATTTCAGGCGGAGTAAGCCCCTGACCCTTAGAGCTGGGAGACAGAAGTTGGCCATCCCAACACCGAACTCTGAAGTTCAAGACTGTAAGCTCTGACAGCCAGCAGCAACAGGGTGAATAGAAGAGTTTAACAGGTATTTCCCTCATATACAACAAAATGGAAAGACTGGGAGATGGGGTGGGTGAAGAAAAGCAAGCAGCAAATCTCCAAGTGGGGAATAAACTGACCAAATAGCTGAAAACTGGAAAGCTGATCTCTAATGTACATTTTACTGGAGTTTTTCCATATTTTCTCTCTTCTGTACTGAAAAAGGCAGGATAATAAAACTGCTTCATTATTGGGTATTCTGTCAGCACTGGTTTTCTTTAGAACTACTTAAAAGTGGTTTAAAGAAGCACCATAATGTATTTCCTGCTAGTTTTCCTAACTGAGGACTCTTTCAGTTAAACTATACTGCATTTTAATTAGGTTTATAGTTTCACTTTTAAAAAGGTGCTTGGAAGAGTATTTTCGGTTAGTTTCAATCGAGAGGGAACAAAGTGATAGATTTCCATTCACACACTTCTCCATGCAAATGCACACGTCTGCATGAGTAACAAAGCACTATAAATGATAACCCTTCTTCTCCCACAACTTGTTTAAGATTACAATGAATTTCTGTTGTTGATATTGAGAAGTTTTCTTAATGTATTTTAATTTATACAGTCTTTAAAATTCTTGATCCCCCCGCTTGACAGTAACATTTGGAGATTCTGTCTTTTTTTCTTTTTCTTTTTATTTATTTTTTTTAGCATTTTTATTTTAAAGTAAAAACTTTCAAACATTTTGAAGATTCAGGAACTTGTAAAAGTTTATCAACAAGAAACAGCCATCTATCTAGGATAAGGTTAAATAAACCATCTTCAAAAACTGGCTTCCTACCCTAGAATTCCTGAGAATGCTTGCAAATTTAAAGCAGGAAAATAAAATGTTAAAATAAAAACACTGTTAAATGCTCCCAGAGTTAGTCTTCATCTAAAATATATATATGCACTTTTTGGTCTTTTTTTTTTTTTTTGTACATTTTAGGTTTTTTCCCTTTAAGCTTACAATGGAAGAACAATTTAGCTTTTCTTTTTAAATATTTCAAATCCCTCATTATGTCTTGTAAACAAGAGGGGCTCTAGCACCCGGCTTTCACCGTAGTATCGCATGAACTCAACTAGCCCAAAGTGCAGGAAAAGGGGCCTTAGGGCAGGCTGGGAGAGAGAAGTGAGGGTGGAACACAGCAATGAACCAGCATGTATAGCAAATCATGTGACAGAACGGATACTGGCTTACTCAGGCCAAAGGTGCTTCACTAAGAAGTACTGCTGGCACAGGACTTTTAAGAACCCGCTCTGCATGTCTGAGCACGGCTGGTCTTCAAGCAGAGACTAGCAGAAACAAAGCTTTATGGATGTGTGCATGTGAGGGGCACTAGCTAGGAGTTGGAAGAGAGCATTTTGTTTCTTTGTACATGGTGGGATGGATGAAGGAGGAGACGTGATAGAAAAGTATATTCAGAAGGGGCCAGAGTATGCTGCACACTCCAGTTTACTAAACAAATACAAACCTACTCATACTTTTTGTCACATAACACTTTGCATACAAATCTACAGGCATGTGTATATGCAGCATTTCCCTCAGTCAGTCTTCCTTGTGACATTGGGTTTACATAGAAAGGGCGAATTAAAAAAAGCCATGTAACTCCCTAGCCCTTCCCTCCCACCCCCAGCACACAGGCATACACACACACCCCCCCCCCCCCCCCCCCGCCCCTTACTTGAATCTGCTTTTGCTTCTCCCCACCCAACCCATGCTTAGAGTTAAACATATTAGACATTGTCATATCCTTCAATGAAAACGCTGAAGAAAGAGAGAGTCCCCTATCCTCCCCCCACAGCAGGTAATAAAGCCCGAGCACTGCTCCCGCTGAGGGTTGGAATGGACAGGTATGTGCTGGTACAGAATGTCGGCACTTTGTTAGACGGTGTAACAGCTAGACAACACCACGTGGAAGTCTGAGCACTTATGGAAAAAGTACCGGCATCTCTCTTCCCTCTTCTCCCGGCCCCAACCCCCCAAAAGACTTCCCACTTTGTGTCAAGGGATGTTCCTTCAAGTCTGCTACAACTCTTTCACAACAACAGGTCTTAAAAGTTTTGTTCCCAGCGCACACATGCACGCACACACTGGCTATCACTGTGGATTACAAGTCACCCCTATCCTGCCCAGAGTACTACTACACTGATGCTAAAAAAACCCCAAACCTTTCCTTAAATACAGAAATTAAAAAGCAACAGTACAGAAAAAGTAAAAACAAAAAACAAAAAGGTGCAATACTTTTTTTTAAAAAAAAGTCTTTGCTAGTTATATACCTCCCTAAGCAAAACCACGTACACAGGAAAAAACACAACAGAGAAACAAAAGGAAACGTTTGAAGTACACACTGGTTTAAGAACATTCGTAAGTAAACGTTTCTGTCAGTGATGGTCTGGCGCTGTAATACACCAAGGCCTGGCACAGGTAACGCTCACCATGAAGGACGTAGAAAGGAGTTAGCTGCATGTGCTTTCAGGAGATGAGACAGGCCGGCCAGCAATTTGCTGACACAAATTAGTTTTTGTCAGTTTTAATACAAGCGGTAAATCAATTAAAAGGCTAATTTTGTTGGGCTGGACTTTCAAGTTTTTGACGGAGTCTTCAAGAATGAGTATGGGTGCCTATTTAGGTTTGGGGGAGAAAAGAGACACTTTTTTTTTTTTTTAAAGGTACTGAAGCTTGTGAAAGACTGAGTAAGAACATTTGTCTTAGCCGCACAAAAAATGGCAATGTCTTCTTTCCTCCTCTTTTCCCCTCGCTGGAAGAAAAAAATGGCTTGCATTATATAACAAACATTCTAGGGTTCACTCAGTACAAAAACCCCACATGCAGACATAAATAAATAAATACACTGCTACTGAAAAGACAACATTGGCTCCCCTCTCACCAAATCCTCTGGATATGGCAGTGTTCTGCTCTACCACAGGGTTAGAACAAGGGCTAGGAAGCAACTACCCACTCAATATGATCTGCAGACTTGAGATAGCACCCTGCTAAAATGAATTTAAAAAAAACCCTACTGACAAATTTTAATCCAGCCCAACTGGATTCTGCTTCAGCCACAGGGACTCCACCATGCCTGTCTTGTTTTCAGAATCAAGACATGCAGATGGCCAGCCAGCCCGTAGACCATCAGCAATGCAGCGTTTCAAGATTATATATAGAGAGAAAAAAATGCACACACACAAACATGTGCACACGCACTCACACAGAAACAAGCACACGTGGGCAGTTACATGTGCCAGAACACACTGGTACTTATCAACCAGCCAATCACAAAGTGTTGGTTTTTTTGTTTTGTTTTTTTTTGTTTGTTTGTTTTGTGGTTTTTTTGTGGGTTTTTAAATTTTTTAAATTTTTTTTCATTTTTTCGTTTTTAAAGTGAGGCTCCGTCAAGTCTTCCCCCCCCCCCCCCCCTTTTTTTCTTTTGAACCCCTCCCGTACCCCAACCCAACATGGTAGACCTAAGGACGGAAACACACCCAGTGCAAACAAAGTTAAAAAGCTATTTTTTCAGTATATATGTTTCTTAGCAACAACTTCCGTATAACATGAAAAAGTGAAAAACTAGAAACTAATTTTTTTAATTTTTTGTGTTTAAATTTAAATGGTATGTGTACTTGCTTCACATTGTCTTTCTAAGTTGGCGTTCATGATTCAAGTATTTCAAGAGTGATATGTTCTCTTTTTGGATTCATATTCCAAACGAAAAAACTGAAGTTATATAAGGGAGGCAACTATGTGCTCAGACAGTCTGTCAATGACCCACCTTTTTTTCTCTCTCCGTTTTCTTTTTTCCTTTTATAAATGTATTTATTGCAAGTTGAAAAAAACGAAAAGGTCAAGTTAGTGCTGCTGCTGTTCCAAAAAAGGTCACGAGGTCAGAGTTGAAAGTTCTAAGTTCAGATTGAATCCGACCCTCCTCCCAGAAGGTCTCCAGGTAGTAAGGGAGCAGGGCTGCCCATTCTGTGTGGATCCTCTACGCTTGGGACCCCCCACAAGCTTGAAGAATAGTTTGGGGGCCCCCACAATGAAGCGCCAGTGAGATCACCCCCACTGCTGCTGCCGCCACCACTGCTCCACTGCCCAAGCCCTGTTGACCCACCAAAGAGATTCAAAGCAGGTCCAACTGGATCTGTCTGGTTCTGTCCTGTCTCCAGGGATTGCCAGCCTGCTGTGGGTGCACTTGGGGTTGCTGCAGGTGTAGGGGGCTGAGCTTGTGCCAGAAAGCGACTAACCTCTTCATCTGTGGCAAACTCAGCCAGGATGGTAGTGTTTCCCAACACACACCTAAAGACAAGAAACACAGAAGAAAAAAATTAATAATTAGAGCTGGAAGGTAAGGGCAAGGGATTCAGAAGGCATGGAAACAACACCATTAGGTGCCCAAACCAAAGGAAGCATCAGCTTGCCACAACCAAGTGAGCACAGAAAACTTCAGCTGTTCTTGACAGTGAAACTGACTCAAAGCACAAGAACTCCAACTTTGTAAGGGGGACTCCCCCCTCTTCAGTTGTTATACCTGCAACAAAACTTTTCTAAATTTAAACTAAGTTCCGGAACATTAACACCGAGAGCAATAAAAGCGCCTATATCGTGTAGCTAAAACGGTAAATGCACTTATGCTACCTTTCAAATAAACCAGAGGAAGAACAGGTTAAAAGCCTGTCGAAGTCAGAATTAGTATAGTTCAAAAGTTTTCACTGAGTTTAAGGGCTCACACCACCACCACACCCACACTCCCCCAAGATTTTTTCTCAAAACATCTCACATTTGAAACACACCAGAGCCAGTCAGTTCCAAAAAGCTTAAGAACAGGAAACCTAAGATCTGCAGCTTTTCAAGTAAGCTATTTTAGGTGTATCTCAAAACTATAGTAGATTCCCACACATTCCGGTTACGCATATGAGAATGGTTTTCATCTGAAACAATTCACAAGCTTTTATAAAATGGCCAAAATTGTACAGTAAGGTGCATACTTATCACAATTTCATCCTATTTGCACCTTCTTAGTTCTCCATGTGCCAATTTGTGCCAGCAATTAAAGTAACACAAACAGAAGGCATCTTCATTTCTCTTCTTCCTCTGCTGATGAATGAAAGGTTCCCTTCCAACCATGATACTTGAAATGAGTTCCCAAAGCATAGCACTGGACGTAAGTTTTGTGTTTATGACTAATATAGCAACAAATAACTTACATGTGCAGTGCAGTCTGGGCCTTGGCCGCCTCCTGTTTGGTGTTATATCGGATAAGGGCGGTGCCCTGGGTCAGGTTCAGATGGAATGTCAGCAGTGGGCCGTGCTGCATGCAGATCGTCCTCAAGGTTGACCCATCGATCTGAGGAAGAACAGCCAGGATAAAACAGACGTTTGTAACTATTTCTCCACATACTTCAATCCCAACTTCATCTCAGTAATTAAAAGATAAGCTGCTCTCAGAAAGGAAAACAGGTGAAAGCAGTGGGAAGTAAGTAATTTAATTTTCAAACAGAATCGGTATGCCTTGACTTCTCACAATTACAATGCCTTTGCTTTATGGAATAATCTGACTTATCTTTCCCACTCACTTGTAGCTCGAGTCCAGTTTTTCCCCATCTCATTGAGTTTCTTACATTGCCTGATCCTAAGGCAGGTTTTCCAGTAATTATATACAACTTGTACTTGTCACCATCTTCAGCCATCAGGATTTGTACCAAAGGAACCAGAATATCTTAGTCTCCAGCACTCCGATTTCAGTAGAATTTAGTTCAACCAGTATTTATAAGTTCTTTGCAAAACTGGAAGTATCACCTCTACAATGAGGTGTTCATAAAATTTCTTTTGGTGCTTTTTTGTGTTTGTGGTCTATGAAATAGTAACCCATAGAAACAGTCAATGATCTTCTGCCAAACCCAGCCATGTTCATTCCTCCTGAACTAATGTTTTCACAGCAGTTGTTGCATACATTCCTTCCGCAGCAGTAACAGCTTATTACTTACCTCCCATAACTGCTGTCCTCCAAGGTGTTCTGTACAGACAGATTCCATTCCTGCTATGCCACAGGAACACGCACACATGAATGGGATCTGTATGTGCAGATACTTAAGAAAGTGCTACTTTCTTCCTTCTCCCTTTCCCTTCATTATATAATACAATCTCAAATGAGGGAAAAGGAAGTTGAGTGTGGGTACAAAATTGGACAAAGTTAAAACAGAGAAACTTGAAATGAAGATACTGCCCTGAATCCACCTTAACCTTTACAATTCCTTCTCTCTAGTGTACTGACCTGCAGTGAATAGAGGACTTATTATGGAAGAGACAACTATAATCTGCTTCTTTCTCTTTTCTATTAACTTAAATGCCCCCCAAATATATTCTTCCATTTAATGGTTCCTAAAGCAGTATTAAACTACTTTGCACAAGGGAGACTTAGAACTGTGCCTCTTCATCACACCACTGACGTTTCCCTCACATCAAGGAAAATGGTCTTTTCTATGAAAGGAGCACAGTTTGCCATTTTGGGTGATCTGAAGGAGAACTTCTTTCTTCCCTTCACATTGATGTTTTCTTAGACTGTAGAAGAAGAATGGTAAATCACCCTGCTGAACAGGGGACTCTCTGTCTAGACCTCAGGGCGCTACTGATAATCACACCAGCTTTTCCTAAGCCCTGAATACAGACTAACTGGGATTGCTGAAACCAGGATCTCCACAAAATTTGTTCTGAATGGAAGCAAGCTCTGAGAACACTTGCAGGAATAACCTAACTAGACTGTTTTTGGCAGGAGTGCTGGAAACATTCTGTGGTTTCACTATGGAAACACCAAAGCGAAAACTGGCAGTTACATCAGCTTTCTTATTGACAACATCCCAAAGAACAGTCTCTAACAGCTATGAACCATTCCACGTTATGGTCATGTAACTTATCCTCACTTCTAAGAAAAATCTTTCTGTTCCAGTAATTTTTTTGAAACTCTAGGTAATGAAAGTTTATGATGGTCACGTAGCAAAAACTGAACATCTTAAAGTTAGCTGAAGAGATTACAATAGAAAAAACAACCATACTGCATCCCAGTTTAGTAGAAACACATCTTATGTATGCTGACAAATCTGACTTTGTTAGATTTTATTCAAACAACTGAAGAATCCACAAATCTGTATCTCAGTAAAGCAAACAAGTTCCCAGAGACAACAGAAAATACCTGTGGAGTGAGATTGTGAAGAACCAGCCAGTAGCTAGGACGAACTGAGCCACCATCACTCCAAGTAGATGCTGCAGATTAAAAGACAGAGTAGTCAAGACAGATTTGATACAAAGAAAAACATTTTTCTTTACAGTCAGGTCTTTCAATCTCAGAGAAATTCAGCATTATCAGCCGTGCTAACATGTGAAAGCCTAATCTTCAGTCCTGAAAACAGAAAAACATCCTTCCTTACATTTCACATCAAAATTCACTTTTTATTAGCGTTTGTCTTCGAGGAGCTTCCCTGCCCACAGAAAGCATCTAGTCCTGAAAGGCCCCATGCACTAGGTATTCCCTCCTGGCAGCTCTCAGCCCTCTTCACTCATTCCCTGCAGTGGGACCTGGGATTCCACACACCACCCCAATTACTGGCAGCAAATTTCCATTTCAAGAAGGAACTTTCCCCCCGCCTTTTACCAGACAACTGCAACTTCCTTTCCTCCAAACCATTAGCGCTGTAAAACGTACACTCCTCAGGTCTGATCAATGGTGCTATCAGTTGATTCTTCTCACCAGAGGCAAGCCTTGAGTCCTGTGCCCCCCAGCCCCTGACCGATCGGGGTGCTGTGCTGTTCCATGGAGATGATGGTTTGGGGTTGGTCAGGCCAGGAGGTGGGCGGGGCAGCCCTGTAGTGTTCCTTGAGGAAATATGGTTTTTCCACATCTTGTTGGAGAGATGAGCGGGATTGTGTCCTATGGGATCTGGGGACCATGTTGATTTGTAATCACTGAATTTTGCTAGAAGATTAAATAAATTGTATGTATTAGAGAAACTTATGAGATTCAACCAGCCTTTAACTGTACTATCACTGTAAACCCTTTGACCGCATTTATATCAGAGATAAGCACAAAGCACAGAGCCATACAACAGTTAATTTATCATACCAAAAAAATCCAATGCTCATCTAAGTTAGTATTTATTTTTTTATATGCTGGAAAAAAAATCCCTAGATCATTTACGGTAATTTAACTGGTCACAGTATGTCCCATCTTTAATAAGACAAACAGCAAATTTTATGTATGCACCACATTTCATTTGAGAACCTCAGAATTTCTTACAAGTTCGGGCACCACTGACCTTCAACTGAAACAACCTTCTTCAGGCCAAAAACTTGCAGAGAACTGAAATGAATATTTACCACTCTTGGTCTACTAAGCTAACGCTACCTCCCTAAAGATGTTGTCCTCCTCTAAGATCAAAGCTTTTTCATGAACCAAAAATTTCATACAGAGCTGACACAACAGTAACACATAAAGAAGTCCATTTAGCTGTGTGACAGTTGGATTGTTCAACAATCTTGATAGCACATATTCTTTTTTTTTACTAGAAAGCATTGCCAAATGCCTATTAGAAGATAAGAGCAATAGTGGATATCCCTAACACATTTCAAGAATCCCTTATATATAAAGTCCAATAAAAAGGAAAAATTAACACACTTCCAAAAACATCACTATCGGTCATGAATATTTGGGAGCTCTTCCTAAAACAGTTTTCCTTAAGAAGGCAGACTGCAAATTTGCCCACACCTTCTGACAACAAGGGACATTTACTGCGCAGCAAAAAAACACAAAACAAAAGTCAAAATTGCTCAAGTAATTTTTTTTTTTTTTCCTTATTCTGTAATGAAAATCAGTGAACATAGACAGGGCAATCTGGGGAAAAAGGCATTTGTGTCATGAATTATCTTAGTCAGAACTCATGTGCATGTGTGTGCAAACACATGTATTAAGCTCTATTCACCAACAAAAGGTATTAAATTACTTATTTGAAACAAAGGGTAAAAATCCAGGTTTAAAATATGCCAGGGTGTCACAAAATAATGCATTTGTGAATCAAGACCATAAAGCTTTCAGCAAGTAAAAGCATGCTTCATTTTACAGGTGGACCACCGTATTGCCACAACAGAGTAACTGTCAATAGCAAGCAGGTTTCAAGCACTAGCCTATGGAAAGTATATGGAAGTGCTTAAAAGCCTGCGTTCACTAGACTCAGTTTCTTTTATAGATATGTGAATTCGAAATCCCCAATTCAGATGACCCACTTTCTGGCTGTAAAACACTGGTGTGTAGCTTAACAAGATGAGCAGAGGATGGTATGTGTACCAGGCAGTGGTCTAGTTTCCTCAATTCAACTATGATTTCAATAATTTTTTATCTCTTGGGTCTTTCTTGTGTGCTAGACAAAAATTAAGCAGAGGTAAGAAGCTGATACATGCCACTCCTTTCCCCAGGCTACGAAAGAGAAATATTCTATGTCACTGGAATGCTGCATACACAAATATTGCTTCAAACCAGCCACCCCACACACTGGCAGCAGGAACAGTGTTGTTCTTGAGAGCTAAATAGGATTTTCAACACATTTTGTGAAGGTGCTCAGATAGCATACAAACACAGCTTTTATTCAGTAAGATGTAAAAAATAGTGTTTGGGCCAGATGCAGCTCTCAGCTATGTTTGTCGCTTCTTATATTTACACACAATTCTTCAGTTTTAAGTAGCTGTCAAGACGATATCTCAAGAGAAAACTGGCATTTGTACGAAGTTCAAAATCCAAATGGTTTGTCTAGAGCAAGTATTTCCAGCATCCTACTCAGAAGTGTGTGCAGAAACTATTTTTCACAAGAAAACTTTGGAGACCTTCTTACTGAGGATCTGAGGCAGATATATAAATTACTGTTTACAGGACAACCTTTAAAAGCCAGAGGACTAAAAAGCCCCCTCTCACTCTCCAGGTTTCAGGGAACGATGAATGTTATAAAAGGTGAGGCAAAAATGTTCCCTCCACGGCACTCCAATATTCTAAAGTTAAAATGAATAAAATCACTCATCTTATTACTCTAATTCCTTAACTCGTACATATAGGAGCAGGTATATATAAAAAATGTCAGTCCCCCAACCTTTTACACGTCAGCAGATTGTGCATGTGTGTGGTGGGTTTTTTTTCCCCCCTTTTGCATCTGCTGCTCACTGCTACCCTATTCTTTAACTTGCATAACTAAGAATTTTGTATTGAGTGGGAGAAATGGCAAAGGATCTTAGTCTAGTTTTAAAAGCAACTACACCAGAGTATTTTATCATCAGGAAGAAAACTACTTGACCAGCCACTCAAATTTTGAGTTCCTCAGAAATTACTGAAAGACTTAATATTCAAAGTGAAACAAGAATGAGGAGCTAATGAACACATGGAAAATGCTTTGCCCAGGTATGTTTTGGAGCCCACATACCTGAAGTGCTATGAACGTTGGTGAAGGAATTGTCAGAGGCACTGTAGGGCCAGGCACCAGGTGAAGGCAGCGAGGTGTTGAGGGAAGAATTAGACCCTATCAAAGGGAAAAGGAGAGAGAAAGAGAAGAGTAGGCCAATCTCATAGTTTCTGTAATACTGTTAAACCTCAAGAGCGCCACAATTTGTACCAATGCCAAGCTTTCACATGATACACAGGCTTCCTTCTTAGTCAAATGCAATAGACTGTTACCCTGTCATGACAGGAACATCAGAGTATTCTCCAATATCAGAATGACTTAAGTAATCCCATACCAGTTGCTTGCTGTTTTACCTGTGGTGGTGTCCCGCAGAAGTTGGTGGTCAGTATCTACAATGGGAGATGTGGCCGTCCCCCCCAGCACACTTCCAGGGGTCACATAGGGGTCAGATTCAGGGTCAATGTTTTGTATACCTTTCCATGGCACTCCTGGTTGGAACTCTGAGGAGGAGGGAAAAAGGAATTAGATGCAAACAGGGAAATGCCATTTGCTGGAAGTAACTGTTAAAGCTATTTAGGAGGGTAAATAATTGTCTTCTACACTGTTCCTCAAAGAAAAAAACAAAACAGGTTTCTCTTAATTAAAATCTATTTCACATTTCTTCCCATGACACTATCTCTAGTGTCCAAATACACTACAAAAAAAGTGGTGCAAGTGCACATGGTATTCCTTTGACTGTTCCTGTTTTATTACATTCAGATGAGGCTTCAATAGTTTTACCCTTCCTTAATACATTATATGTATTTTTAAGATATGTAAGATTAGAGTATGTATTATAAGATTAGATACTGCACTCATACTTTGTGTGCGTGCAGAAGCCTTTCTCAAGGAAAAGCTACCTACCTTAAGAGGTTGTAAACACAACATTTAACACTTTATGCTGTAGGTACACACAGTTTATACATTATCTATCGATACTGAGGTAATGCTAAGGTGAAATGCCTTGGAGTAAGAGCAATGTATGCACTCATTGACTTCTTCATGCTTCACCATGAGATGAATATACTTATGCTTTAGTTTCCTTTCAACTATAGCTGCAGGCATGCCAAATTTTTAAGACAAAAGTATGAATTATATAAAGCATGAACATATAAAAACTCCAGTTACTGTAAGAAACATCAGTAACTTGGTTCCTTCTCTGAGTAGATGTTCAATGAATGAAGTGCTGTGGTCAATTTTGGAAGCAGTGATAAGAAAGTAGAACTGTCAAACACGAAAACAAGTGAAGAAGCTTCAGATACTATATGACAATTTGGGTGTGAAAAGAGTGCCAAGGTGGCAGATTCATCCCTTGCGGATACAAGTCCAATGGAGTCATACATTTATTCCCAACCTGAACTTTTGAAATAATTAATGACAGAATATTTGAGTGTAATTAAAAATCCATGATTAAAAGTAGGATCCAGGATGTGTTCGCTGAAATGAAACCATGTAGAGTGAATCTGGCATGGAAGGGCTCATTTCAGTCACCTTTGTAATGAAGAAGCATAGCCAAGAATACAACTTTCATAGACACATACAGAAGAAAACATGATATTACTGGTCCAAACAATTGGCACAGCAAGGGCAGTATTAGATTGTGATAACACACTGGCAGGAGAATTTCACAGAAGACATAAGAAAGGCCCCGCTGGGCATTCTAGTCCAGTATTCTGCTAACAGTGGTAGGAGAGATACCATTTAGGGACAGAACGCAAACCTGGCCACTATCTGTAGGCTACTGCCCTCACACTCCCAGCACCCACAGTCCTTCTATCTAGGACTTTACAAATACCCTTTATCTGCTAGCACCTGCTTGGGAAGCTGTTTTGCAATCAGTTTATCCAATCACTGTTTCAACTGGCTAGTACCATCTGTCTCCAGAAGCTCTAAAAGCAACACATTCCAGAAGTTCATCACTCTCAGTGGTGGTGGTGGTAGGTGGGGGGAAGCTCTCATCTATTTTAAACTTATATCCTCTTAAGTCCAGCATTTGCACCATGGTTCTAGTGTTGCAGGATTTGCAGAATTACAATACCACATTTATCTTGGTCACTGCCTTCATGATTTTGTAAGCCTCAGTCACATCTCCAGGTCTTTAGTAACTCAACAAAATAATCTAGGATACCAGGTATCAACATTGCTAACAGTATGAGCAATCAGCACTGCATTAAGGAAGGAATCTGCTCAGCTACTGCCAAAATACTGCAATCCTCTGACAAACAGGAGCACCTTATGCTTAAAGAACAAGCAATGCAGCTCTTGGATCTAGTCAAAAGATTTCTGTTCTGAGATAAAGAATCCATGAACACAGGTTAGGACCTGGAAATTAGAACATGTTTAAAAAAAACAAAAATAGAGTAAGTCCAAGTCTTGCCTATGTAAAGATTTCTGAGAATTGGTGAGACTGAAAATTAAGTGCATAGTAAGCTCTCATCAAAAAGTTAAGGAATATTCAAACAAGGCTCCAAAGATCAGGCATATTGTATATAAACATATTTGCTCATCAACATAATCCTGGTTTGAAGAAGTGTTTTCCTTGAACTTCAGCATACTGACAAATTTCCAAACTATCCTTTGGGACTGACAGTTATTCTCATGCACATTTACCAGCTCTCCCTACAGACATGCTCTTTTATTTCCATATAGTACAGAAAACATGAAGTGCATTTCTCCACTGATATCTGAAAGGTCCTCCCAAGAAGATCAAACATAAAATTATTAGGAAAACCATGACAGACACATCCAGGCTGGTTTGCCTGGAATAAATGACTGAACTGCTCTTGAATGGGAAAATTACAGTCTAGTATTCCCTAGGTATGCAAGTCTGTGTGACATAACCAAAAGATACAGTTCTCACCAATGCAGCAAAACTTGCTCTCACCTCCAGCTGTGATATCAGTTTGATTGGGCACCACTTCATTTATCTTTGTGCTGAACAATACTGCTCTCTTGAACGGCAGAATTTCTGCAGCAGATGGCATTTAGGAGGAAAACGCGAAAGGTGTAGTCAGGGTGAATGCTGAGTGACCACTGTATTCATTCAAAGGAAAAATGCACCTATTTAAAGAGGTTTTCTCTTGTAACTCATTTTCTTTAACAATTATTTTCCAACACTAGGAAGAAAAATTGTATCTCCGTGCCAAAAACTGACAGTGGGACTCATCTACAAGCTTGCAGAGAGAAAAGACCTACAGCGTAAAATAATTTTTGGTCTGTATTTTTCATCAGGGGTGTTGATAAGGTGGATTATGATCTCACCTAAGTTTTCCTTCTCTAGGAAGCCAATAAACTAGAGAGGCTACGAGACAGCTCAAGTGGCTGACAGTTATGGAACAGTAACACCTGTCCCAATAGTCTATGGACCTCATAAGAGAGGGCTAGCAATACGGCAATAATTGCATAAAAGCCACATGCCAAACCCCACGATCTGCAATCACAGTCATCGGCTGCTCATTTGCACAAGAAATTAGGGATGGTACTGATCCCAGTGAAAGTGTATGTTCAGGATTTGTGAACTCCAGCTATCCTCTCACAGTGGTGAGGCAGTCAGCAACAGCAAAAATTTTACTTATCACCGAGAGTGGGACTGCAGGTATTGCTAAGGAAGCTCTATGATATCAGCGAGCAGTAAAGAGTAGCTATTCAACTTCTCACTTCTGTAACAGCCTTCTGGTTCCAAGAATCTTGACAGAGCCAGTGACTGTTCCAAAACCTGGAAACACAGCAGAGCTGATCCTCACATCCCTCTCCTAACATGCCCGGCAGTACTGTGTTTCTCAGTATTATGCAGGGGAACGGAGACTAAGGAAACAAGTTCAGCAACAATGAGTCTATGAGAGAGGTCCTAAAAAAACCAACCAACCACATTTTGGGGGTTGCTGGCATTATGAACACTAACTCCAGCTCAAGAAGCTTAGTGCTTAACCACCAGGCTGACAGAAAGGTAATGCAAATACCTCTACAGAGAGCAGTCAGTGCTGTGAAATGTTGCGGGCATGCAGACATTCTTGAAATAACGGATTCTTTAACTCTGTTAGCTCATCAGAAAACATTTTCTTGCCAGAGTTAGACACTGATAGGTTCCCACATAAAAAGCTTTACCTACTTTTTGTAGGTTTCCTGGAGTTGTATGTGTCACACAGATTCCTAGGCTTTCAATGCTACTGGTTTACCCAAGAGAAGTACCTGCACCTTTACTTTTTAGTGCTTGAGGGGATACACAGCAGAGGATTTGCAGCTAGGAGTGTTTTCCTGGAATGTAAGAGTCTTCCAGGCAGAGAAAAATCACCGCATCCACTACTTGCTGAACAGCCCTGGTGATTAATCCGGGCAACTTCACGGACACCACTCTGTGTTTAATGAATGATTTATATAGAAAATTATGTGCGTGTTCAAATACATATGTCTTTTTCCTAGATACTTGCGTTTTCCAGTGTAAAGATAAAATTCTGCCAGTGGAACTCTAGGAAGACTTAAAGAACATGCTACAGACTGTAACCCAAAAAGCAAGAAACCTCTACTCAAGCCACAAGACTGCTGAGCAGTTCTGAAACATAGCAACACTCTTCTATCCTTTACACGACATGAGCAAAGGTGAACTGCAACAGCATAGCACACACATTTTATACATATTGTACCAATACTGCTGGCAAAAGAAACCTTGTGGTCTGCAGTGAATCATGTTTGTAAACAATTCCCAGAAGAAAAGTTCATGCCACATAAAATACAAAAGGTCAAGACAAGAAAATCCTGTTCCCACCATCACAAAATACAAGCTTTCACATCTTTTGCTTTCTGATTCCATGCTATCAATCAGAATTTTTACACCCTGTGTCAGCCTAACACAACACAAATAAGGAATCAATACAAGAGGGGGGAGCTGGTATCGTGTATTCTATGAACAAGTGTTCTTATGAAAGTTTCCGTAAGTGTGAAGTCACCAAACTACAGAAGATAAGAGAGATCACCTAACAAATCCCAAACACTATTCAGGCAATTCAGCAGTTAGTTCATATTTAGCCCAGCAATCTTTTACAGGAAATTCAAAATTTATGTTCTAATTTAACATGGAAGAAATTTAGAAAAACGTGATGGACCAAGCAAGTATTTTCCTTACAGTGGTTATTTAAAAAGTATGATGAAGAAAGGTCCTAGCACATCTACTCTAAAGCTAGGACATAACCCCTGCCATCATGTAATACCTGGAGGCCAGCTGGCGTTGCTGGATTTGCTTCCGATCTTGTTTGTTGGTGGAGATTTGGCAGGTAACCAACTATCACCAGCAGGGCCTGCATGGCTACCAAGTGGGTCGCCCTGAATTATGTCAAACTGGTTGTAGGGCGATCCTCCACGAGCCTTTCCAGGGGGCACTATTGCACCTGAAGCATTAAAAAGACACGTTTACACTCGGGAAAGGTTGGGATCTTTACGAGTACAGCATACTAAAACAAAAAAAAATATTTAAGATGCATACTGGTGAGGTAAGACATTCACTAACTTGAAGCAGAGTTTCATCTGAGCTATTTCAGGTCTGGCAAGATGATACTGCAAGGGCGTTCCCAAAATAGCCAGTCCCCTTCTCACCATTTTTGTGCATATTGGCATCTTGTGAAGCCACAGAGGGAAGCCCTTCCATCATAGTCCACTGCTTAAAGCGGGATTCTGTTCCAGCCTCTTTCCCTCCCACCATGCCATAATCCATGCCACTTGAGCCAAAGCCTGTGAAACAAACAAACGAAATTCCATTGTCATTTGCTCTTTTTGGTTTAAGTATCTTCAAACAGGGAGTAATTATGATCATAAGAAAGGTAAAAAAAAAAAAAAAAATCAACAGTAGCAAATTTAATGTTCAAGAGGTGACTTCCAAATAAGCTCGTTAGGTCAGTAATCCCATCAAGATACACTTTGTTATTAGGTTTGTCTTCTTCCCATGTAATGAAAAATAATGCAATTTGATCAAGAGTTGACAGTTGTTGTAACCTTCGCTCTGGTGCTTAGACATAAAGCACTCATTTCTGGACCCATACGTAACTGGCTAACATGGTAATGCAATGACCGTATTAACATGGTAACTATAGGCAATGCACCAAATCGCTTTCCACAGAGCACTTACCTGAACCGTATCCAGGTATTTGCCCTTTGGTCTGTAAATCTGAGAGACCCACATTCAAAGGATTGGGTACCATGCTGTCTAAATGTGGCTTAGGCCCAACAGGGTGGGATGGTGAATGCTTCATGCCAGGCTGCCTCTGCTGCTGCTGCTGGAGGGCACTCACCATACGAGCAATCTGCAATGAAAGAAAAAAATAGGGATTATGTATCCTATACTGTAACACGAAATTCCAGTAAACATGAACAGTGACTTGAAAGAGATGCAAAGAACCTTGCTCTCTGAAAAGTACAATATGAAGAGAGCACAAACTGAAGAGAACAGATGACATTACTAAAACCAGCACTGTCTTTGCTGCAGACTGCATTTTCCCAGCGCACTTTATACTTCATATGATTGACAAAAACAGTGCCAAACCTGTTGCTCCTGTTGTTGTCGCACAGCTTGAGATAACTTCCTCTGGCTCTGTAACAGTTGCTGTTGCTGCTGCTGCTGAAGGAGGAGCTGACACGCCTACAAGATAAGTGGGGGTGGGAGGAGTGAAAATACAGAGCTCATCAGGTGAAATAACTGCCAGGAGCTAGTCACTAGCAAATGCTTTGCTCAGAACTTAGGTGTTCTTTGAGCGTTTTTCATTCCACACACTCAAATAAAATGACAATGAATGCATTAGAAGAATACTATATCCTTCACTTGTTTCTAATTTAACATCATGCAACAATATTACTAGTACCTGCTTTATTAACATCACTATGACTACAAGTCTGAAGAAAAAGTTCACTAAAAATCAACGAACAACTGCTTTCTGTACAAAGCCATTGCTTAGAATCGTTACTAACTCACTGCAACATTCACAATAACTACACAGGCCTGTTTAGTTTATCTGCTGCCCTCTAAGAGGGTTGTATTTTCCTGTACAAATGGGGAATACTTGTACAAAAATAACGCAAGATCAGTAGAACAAAACAGAATTAGAACAGACATAAAAAGAAAACTCTTTCAGCACACAGTTTGTAAACAGTCTGTCTCACAAGATTACTAGCTACTTACTAATTGAAACTGGGGAATCTGTGGAAGCTGGCTCAGCATGGCAATCTGTTGTGGAGAAAGCTGGGGGCCCATATTGAAGAGACCAGGATTCAAGCCACTATTGGGAAACTGTTTGAGCATGGAGGCTGAAACCTGCATAGAAACCAGTTACATATCCTCAAGAAATGCACTGCTATAAGAAAAGATGTTAGAGTAGAACTATTTGTATGAAGGAATAGGTACAACACCAACCTTAACTGGTGTTCTGGGAAAGACATTACAGATTTATTAACACATCACATTTAAACATGCACAATCTATGACTTGAGCAGAGTGAATACCTCACTTGATTGACAATATACAGTATAACATGTGCAGATGCAGACACACACACAAAGGTTCCCCCCCAACCAACTGGTTGCTAGAGACTACACTAAATTAAAATGCTGATATATATGCAGCTAACCAGTAATCACAGTACTGCATTATTACATTAAAAACGTACTGCTTGACAAGGGAAAAGAAAGGCATTCAGGCAGTCATTGGAGCAAGGAAACAGTGCCTCACAGAAAGAGTTAATCTCTTTGTATGCTGAATAAGCTATAGTAAAAGACAGGAGTAGGTGGAGAAGAATCCCCCCATTTCTCCCTGCATTATTTGAGTGTTACACAAGTAGAATTCAAGAGAATCCCTGAAAGTCTTCAAGTCCAAAGCAAAAGGTAAACTTGTGCATTTGGAGACCCTGAGGTCTTAAAGCTCTGCAATGTAAATGCAACGTGTAGCCCTTCATCAGGCCTCTCTTTCAGGGGGGCAGGAAGCACAGGACAAGACTACTTGAAAAAAATCAAGCAACCTGTCACACTTCAGAAAAACTCCCAGCTTTCATTTGTTTTTGTTGTTTTTAAAATACTTTGCAAAAGCCTATGTAAGACAGGATTCCTGAAACTACTTTGAGGTTTAAAAATACTGGTAGCAAGCATTTACTATCAACTGCCTTGGAATAAGAAAGAAGGCCAATCCTGCCACACTAAGTTTTAAGCACTTGCAACTATGAAATTTTTTATCTTATCTAAGTTTTTGATTTCTTAACATCAAGTCAAGACTAAGACAGATGTATAAGTAACCTCAATGATGTGCTCTGAAGGCTGTAGCTCTACTTTTTACAAGTAACCAGTTACTATAAATTCCTTACCTGGGGAGAAAGAAATTGGGGAGGCACTTGCGCCCGGATATTGGGGGAAGGATTTAGTGGCTGCACTGGTGTGTGCATGCCCCTCGATTGTGCTGTGCTGTTTCCAAACAAACCATGATTGCCACCCTATAAAATTAAAGCAGTAGTGAGAAGACGAATCTTTCAGGATAGTGGATTTCTATGCTATTAACTACGTATTGACAACACTGAGGTAAGTACTGACTTAAACAGAGTACCCTTAGAATCACTAAGATGTTTCCCCTAAATCACTAATATTCTACCTGGGTTACAACTGCTGTACTACATTTTTGAGATGCAGGCTCACTCTCCTCTATATTGAAGAGTCATGTTTATCCACTTACTTCAAAGCACATGACAAAGCTAATGTTTTATACTCTGCACCTTACATGTTGGGAAATGGAAGCTTGGAGTACAAACAACACGCTCAAAAACCCACGTTCCAATGACTTAAAATTATGGCAAAACTTGTGTCAGCAAAAATTTTGGGCCATCATTTTAGCTGATTCGGGTACTTTTTCTGAGTAGGTTGTTGAGATATCACACATAAGCCTATTACTTCCTCTGTAAACCTTTCACTAACTGAGATGAGAATTAAAAAATTTTATTAAAATGTCTCCTTCTGATGTGAAAACTTCAGCACTCTGGATTGAGATTACTTTTTTTTTTTCTTCCACTAAATTGAAGAGCAGGAAAATTTTCAAATGAGAAAAAACGTTTAGGTTTTTCTTTTTTCCTACCAGTGATTTATTTTCTAAAGCAAGAATACTTGCTGGTTCTTTGAGGGTTTCTTTAATGAGAAGTATTTACTGTTTTATAAGCAACTTCTGTAATAATAAACCCTACTGCACAAAATAAACCAAAGAGAATTTGTGATTACGTTTCACTGTTTCAGTCTCTGAGCAGACTTGTCTTTATTTGAAACATCTTTCAACAAAAGCCACAGGAAATGTTATGGACAGTCTCCTACACTAACAGTTGCATGCTGTTACTTCTAAAAGCTGAAGCTCATACTCCAAAAAGGTCCTTATATGCCATGATTCTGTCCTTTCATTTTCAAGACCCTCAGAACTTCCCATCTTTTGCTGTATATCAGGATGTCTATGATCCTCAGATTCCTGGGGTTCTAAACAGTACATTTTCCACACCTCAGTCATGATTCTCTGTTCTCCCTCTCCATGCCAGCACTGCTGTACCCAACACAAATTCACTGTTCTTCCAAACCGGGATTGTGCAGGCCTTTTCCAAAACCTTTCCTTCACTTATACACACCCAGATTTCAAAAACTTTGCCTCCCTTTTACCACAGTACTGTGCATCTTCCACTATCCTTTTGCTAAAACAAAAGTGTCTCATCCTGCATCTACACTGGCAGCATTATGGATTGCCTCATTCACCTACATCACTTTTCACCTCCTTAATGTATCTTCTCTTTCAGAAGCAACTCAAGATGTCATATTAAGCATGTAAGAGGATAAAAAAAAAAAACCCCAAGAAACAAAAGAGGTTTTATTCTGGAAAGAACTGACTGGGATCAACTACACATTAAGATTTTTGAGAGGCCTGAAGCTGCAGCTACACTTTCACCTCTCCCTAAAGCTCAGAGTTCTGCACACCAAATCCAAGAACATGCCTGCAAATTTTGGACTTAATCTGATGTTCAACACCGATTGTGTCACACAGAAAGACAACACAAGGATACACCATCATGTTAGGCATGTGACTATATAAGCTAATCCAGTTGCAATACTTAGGTTCTATTCTATCATTTCCTAGTATTCCTGCAACATTTTGTTCCCGCATAATACAAAACGTAATAGCTAGAAATTCTTCCAAACTGCAGTTACCCACTTCATTTCTTCCCCATCATTCCCCAGTACACAGAACAAAAATATTGCTACTTCAAGAGTTTTTAAAGGCTGCTAAATCAATCCTTCCTTTGGGCTGTGGGGAAGGGAGAAGGGAACGGGCACAATGCAAAATGATTGCAATTTTTTAAAGGCACATTTCTACATACAAGGTCATTGGGTGGAGTCTGGGAAAATTCAGTGTCGGGGTGGTGGGGCAAATCAACAGCCTCTAACTGGGTTTTGAAACAGCAGTTAAAATACAAAGGTTGCCACTAACTTCATGACTTCTGAAAAGCACATCTATCTGCTGCTACACTGTGATTCAGGAAGTAAGAGGCCAACAAAACCAGATGGAATACATTTTGATGATAGGAACCAATGTGGATTGATTCTCAATGTGCTGATATAGCTGAAATTTCCACTAACAATAGTAATGTATTTAGTAGGAAAACAAATGCAAGCAACCAACTAACCAGGATTAAGCCCAGGTTGCAGCCTTATAACAATGCATTTTATAAGGTGGCCTGCTTACTTGTCTAGCAGCGAAGTTTTGGGGACTGAGCCCTGAGCCGATTGCCCCAAGGCCGACGTTGGATAGTGTGGAACCAGAGGGAGACAGCTTGTAGCTGGGAGAAGGGGAGAAGGGAGAGCAGGGAGCCTCATCCCCAAGGCACCCATCTTGATTGGAGAAAGGCAATGTCAGCTGAAGCAGCAGTTAGCCAACAGCAGGAGTTGGTTAGTGAAGCAACAGAACGCAAGAGGAGAGAAAGAGGGACAGTGAGTGACTAGGAAGAAGCAAAGTTAATTTGTAATAGCAATTACAAGGACAAAACTTCTGACTCAAATGATCACTTGACAATTAAGATTTTGGTCCAAGGAGATAATCAATAAATTCCTAAAGGTTTCTTTTTAAAAATACATTTTGAATTCTCATGAAGTTTGTTTCTGACAGTGGCTATTACCATTACAGAAACAAACAAATCTTGAATTAATTCCTAGTGTTAGCACACACCTATGAACATAATTTGTTAGGAATGCATTAGCTCTGCTAGTGGTAGGTATTAATTAGGCCACTAGAGGGAGTTGACAAAACTGGTTTTTGGTCTGTTATACCAAAATGGAGGAGTTAAAAAATTCCTTGACAATAACATGCCAAATTTCTTTTCCATTTTACGAACTGTATTAAAAAAACCCTAAAGCATTCTGAATCTACTGGACACTCTCCAATTCATAATGTGAAGCAATTAATATTTGATAGTAACAGTGAAAGCTTCTATTTAAAATAGGCAAGAATATGAAAGAAACACTACCATAACATACAACAGATGTCACAGAGAAACAGATGTCATACAGAAGCTTACAGTACACGGACATACAGCATAAGGGGTTGTGGAATTTAGAAAGGGTGTTTCCAATAAACAACAGACATGAAAGCAGAAAATATTTGGAAGACTGTGATTACTTATATTTACTTAGATCTAAATCAATTTTTTACAGTAGATGATTGTAGTCCATAGCCAAAAGAATCATTGTGATGAAACCTATAATGAATTTCATTGCTACTAGTAGTTTACCCTTCTATGAAAAACAAAGGAATTTCTTTCTGTCCATATTAAGAGCACTCTGTTCTAAAAAAAGCCTCATTCTCCCCAGATAATTTAGCTTGTCTATCCACATCTGACACCTCTGTTTTCTATACACGTTATTCTACAAATCTAACTCACCCACACCTTTTATTACTGAGTTTGTTCAAGGTTACTGAATTTTCAGCAGTTCCAGAGGAGTAGGGTAAAAACTGGGACCTCAAATATGCAGGTTGATATTAATTTATCTGAAGATATTTCTCTCACCTTCTCAAAATAAGGCCCACTATCTGTGGTTCCCATGTCTTTGGAATTAGGTGGACGGAACCCAGATCGATCCTTTCTCATCATATCATTAAAATCCCCGAGATTCATGGCTCGTTTATCTACCTCAAACTTCTTATCCGGGAGACCACCTGTAAAAAAGGGGAAAGAAGGCGAAATCAGTGCCAATAATCTCTACCACGTTTCATGACAGCAGGTTCACAGCCAAAGAAAGTATCTTTAAGATCAGGGTATAAATTAGATCTGTCTTAGAATTTAGCATGGCTACAGTTGCTATTAAAGATGCTGAAAAATTAAAGTAGGAAGTTTCATTTTTAAGCCTGAAAAAGCCAATTTATTTTAGAGGGTTTAATGGGAAGTATGTCTCACAACTTATGTACAGATACAAACATATGCATTCCTACAGCAGCCCAGTTCAACTAATTATATTCACTTATATATAATTCTCAATATCTTCCAAAACCCGCACTGTTATTTATTGGTATTCAGTATCTATAGACACACCACTATTTAAGTTCTTTGTATATTCTACTTAGCCTTTACTGGGTTTGGCATTGAGAAATAGTTTCTCAAACTGCAAAACCACACACATAATTTGATCACAACTCTCCTACAGTCATGTGAACTTAACTCTTGAACACCACAGATCATCTGGTACAGTCTGACTTCCAGACAGGCAACCAGTCTCCCTCACCCTGTATGAAATGACTACACAACCAGTAACAGAGACACTTTTCAAACGTCCCCTACAGTCTCCTGCCATTGCTTAGTGAATAATCTGGTGGAACACGAGGAAGAGAGATTAATAACAGAGGATCAAACTGTAACATACACAGTGAACAAGACATCATCTTTCTCTATAAGCTTATCATTAGCCAAGTGCTGACTGAAGTTTTCTACCTTACAAACTGAACTGCTGCCAAGGAACAATTTTTCTGGGTCATATTTGGCACCTATAAGGTATCAGATGCATATTATTATGTTGAAGTAGATGGAAAACATCTTTGTTTTAAAATATGGACAACAAGATAGAGATGAGCTTTACTGGTTTTTTTTAGTTTTAAATAATTTTGTTTAGTAGCACAGGTGGCCTTTCCACCAAGATTTTAAAAAAACCTGTCATCACAGTTAACCAAAATCTATGACTCTTCCAAAGGAAGTTGGTGATAGATGTCCTACCCTACCACTGACAAAACACTAAGTCTTTATCAAACAGAGCAGACAGCCAATCACACTGATACCCTCAAAACACTTACCTGTTCCTTTAAAAAGCTTCTCAAAGCCAACGTCTCTTCTTAATGTCCTATCGCAAACTATTAATATTCCTAAGTATGTTATTGCCAAGAACCTATGAAATCAACCACTAATTACATGGGGTTTTCTTGCTGGCACGGCTTTCAAAGTTGATCCAGCTTCATCCTCTCAGATGACTTCGTCATTTATCACAAAAACACTTAACCAATCACTTACATATCTTGGCTGGTAACTGAAGTCATACTGACCTGGATGAGCTCATCCCTTTCTAACACATCCTAAAAAGCTCGAACTGGCTCTGCAAAAGCAGTCACAAAATGTCACGTACATCTCAATCTTGTCAATACCTACATCTAACCACTACACGCAATGCCAGCAATGCACTACCAAAAGGCTTGTGTGCTTTAATTCTAGACAGGAAGCCCTGGCCGTTAGTTGCTTGAAAAAAAACTGAAAGAGAGAGAGAGTTGCATCACTATCTGAAATGAACCTGGGTCAATGCCAACACAAGATGATTAAGCCGCAGAAACACCCTTTTGTCTCTTCAGTTATCCTGATGATCCAATCAACTCCTCAAACATTATGGAATGATGCCTTGTAAAACAGCCTGTCAAATAACATGCAGAGCATTAAATAGCACCTTTAAAGGCTCCAAGCATAGATAGGCATGCCACTTAGTGCTGAGGCTGCTGCTTAAACTTCAATATAAACAAGGCCTTGCTAAGAGAGATGATACCATTCATTTATCCCATTCATCGAAAATTCTAACGCAACCTTGAAACCTGTCGTGTGAGTCTGTTTTTTGCACTTACCAAAAGCTATAAATAATGCAGGTGGCTGAAGACTACCTTTACCTTACATAGTACAAGACAACCATTAAAATCTGAGAAGTTTGAATTTTACTCTCTGTAGTAGGCAAGAACGCTTGTGCACAAATAAATACAAAGACCCCAATCCTCTATATACAGAAACGTAAAATAGGTTAAAAGTCCAACCATCTTCATAAAATACGACACTCCCATCGGTTCTTGAATTTTTCCCACTACTAACAGCTGGGAGAAACACTGCGAAAAATACAAAATGAATCAAGAACTTGGAAGATGACATTCACACTCTAGGGAGGAAAAAAACCCTATTAAGTAGATCTCCCCCACCACATCAAGACTAAGTATGCGACCTTTCTGCACCACTTCACAGGCTATCCTTAGCATCAGTTACCTTCCCTCAGAAAGTCTGACAGCCTTAAGGGCCTTGAGAGCTGAAAGGTCTAATGGATCCAAAAGCTTAATTTGGAGATACAGAACTAAGAGAACTATAATCAGCACAATCCAGGCTACCATCCTCTTCATCTGTATATTCCTAGATCTGTTCTTTAATAGCAGCATCTGAAGGCAGATGAGAGCCAAACATCCAAGATGATGACTTATCTCCATCTAGAAGATCTTTAGAGAAACATGATCCAATCAGAGCCCCAATTCTAGAGAGGCTGTATGAGGCCAAAGTTGAGAGATCCAAAAATTCTATTACCTTCCCCAAAACTGTGTTGTACTACACAAATGCACACTTTAACATCTCTTACTGGGTCCCCTAACTATTCAGAGGAAGAAAGCAAGTTTGGAAGAAATGAACTTCTACTTAATCCTCTATGAAGTGTGATACACATTTTAAGAATGTAATGGATTCTAAGCTGAGAGACACTGCAGCCATTGGAATTGCATTAGAATACCAAATCTGGAGTGGATATTAGATGTAAGTCTTGACTACCACAACTCTGCCTTTGGTACCAACAAAGATTAATGGATATTCCCAATAAAAGAGTTTTTTTGGTTGAGAAAATCCCAACTACAGCATCACACATGATGCTACAACAGTGGCCAATGAGGAAGTACTAAAGCTGGTGACAGCACTGGTGCAAAGAGGGTCAAGATCAGAACAGACATCTTGCAAGGCGTAATACTGAAATTATTTGGTCAACTATACTAGAAAGGCACGGAAGAGGTATGGCAGAATCAGAATGGCACAGAGATTGCAATTATAGCACAATGGCCAGTTTCACAAGAACTGCCTCCTGTAGTCCCTAAAATCTACCATCCCAATCAAGAATGAGTATTTACACTGCTTGCATTTGCATGGCTTGAACCTGTGCTATCTAGTTTTCCACTGCTACCAGAAGCCCCCATAGTATAGATTCAATTTCACTCATATGGTCATTGTATCACTAGGACAGAACACACTTTAGAGGAAAGCAGCATCTTCTCCTGGATTACTTTCTGGGATGGAGGCAACACATCAGACTAGTCAACTGTCTTGACATCTGTAAAAACATAAAACTGAAGGTGGTATTTATCCAAGAGTTAACAAACAGCTCTTGCTACTATTTCCTTCCCTACTGTCACTGTTAGATGTTTAGATAAAATAAATAAAAAAAAAAAATCAGGCAATGAAACAACCCAAAAGTTGCCACAAAGACAGGATCCAATGCAGCAAACTGTAGATGTATACGATGCTACAAAATGAGATTACTTAATGCTTAGTACACAGTCAGTCATAGGCCTGAATACGCCAAGTTCTTTGGCAGGTAATACCTCAGAAGTAAATAGTTTCTATCCTTGATGTTGGATACAGCCAACTTGTATCACAGATCCCACACTATTTTAAGTTAGAGCAATGAATTTCAGAACAGATTTTGAAACTGTACTTGACTTGCAAACACCAATTTATTTCATCCAGAAACCTCACAGACTGTGACCTGACAAAGAACTACTTTTGCAGGCGGTTCTTCAGAGATACCACCACAGGATCATCAGTAATTAATTCAACTGACAGGGAATACAGAAGTCTCCCAGAGCAAATTTAGAACCACCAGCAGAATAAGCATTGATTGCAGTCAGTCACCTCTTCCTGCCAGCCCTCCCTTCGTAGCAAGCCCTTTGTATCCTTTCAGCAGCACGCTGCGCCTGTGTGCCTCCATGGTTCAGCTGAGGTAGAAGCCTTTGCTTTTACGCAGAAATAGCTGGAAACAAGCAGTTTGGTACTGGGACATTTTTAAACATGAAACAGGTAAAACAGTTACTGTGTAACTGTCATACTGTGGGTCTCTGTGCTAATCACCAGTCAGAACCAATGGTGTCCACACCTTCATAACAAACTTGATTTGCACTGATACAGGGACCCCCTTCCAGACACAGAACCACTACACACATGCTCCTCTGGAGCCCAAAGGCGTACCTCATTTACACAGGAAATTCTCTGTTCTAGATGAGAGCTGAGACTACTACTACTTTGACGTATCACCCTTTGGAACAAGAATTCTAGACCTCTGGCTTTTGATATTGTAACTGGGAGGAACCTGAGGCCTCTGTGACATTCCTGAGAGTTATAGAAATAGGATGAACAGCTGCTCCAAACTTATTGTTGGACTTGTAAAGCAGCAGTGTCCTTTAAGTGGACTAGGAGATATCTTTGTAGCCAGGGATATGAGGTGATCTTCCTGCTTCCGTAGATTTCGAAGAATCAAAAGCTCAACAGAAGTAGTCCCTAGAACAGGAAACGAACCTCTTCCCATTTATAAGTACCAATGACTATCCTGTGCAAATTTTTAATCTTATTGAGTCTTCAAAGACTTGATAACAAATAAACAATCGGAACAGCAGATTTGGAACATCCCTTTTTTAATACATACCTTAGTAATCTTGTAGAGAAGCCATCTCAAATTGCAGATTTCAGAAACCTGTGGTATTTCTATTGCAATACCATGACAGTGAATAGTCAATTTGGAAAAGAACGGAATGCAAAACTAAATCTGATTTCAAGATCAAAAAAGATTTCTGTGAGAGTTTACTACTTAGTTTGCAAAGAAGAAAGTCATGACAAATTCAAAGGTGATTAAATGGGATTAATCCAAGTGGCCAATTCCAACTTTCATATAGGACAGTGTTTTCCACACAGCCCGTCCTACTTAATCTGTGTATACCTATGGTGAAGCCATCAAGAGTGAAAAATCTAGCTCTACTGAGCAGTAACTTGTAATAGCCTAAGGCAAGCAATTGAAGAAATCAGCAACAGAAGATATTCTTTTCCCTCACATCACCTCCAGGGAGCTGTGGTAGTTAGGATGTCCTACTTCCAAGAGCTAAAACAGTCCTCCTCTTCCACCAAATGAAAAGGGACCTTCACGTTCTTGAAACAGCAACAATGAATACAAATTACGTGGATCAAACCAGTCTTTTAGGATGTCCCTTCCATAAGTTATAGCTCCGTTCTCTACAGGTATACATTCAAATCTTGCATATCATCATCAGCTGTGTAACTGTTCAAAGCCTACAGCCAAGCTATTGGATGCTATAACTCTATCCTTCTATTGTGAGGAGGGCTAAAAGTAAGATCAAGCCTTTCCAAAGCACAGCATGTCATCCACATAAAAATACTACATGTATTCTCATATTAAAAATGCATTTAAGTTAAATTATACATACCTACAGACAAGTCCATCTTACTACCTGGAATGTCCTCAGTTTGACTCTGGGGGGGGGAAAAAAGAAAAATTCAGTTCCAATTTCCATGAAACGCTGAGGAATGTTTCAGCAAACAGCTCTCGATGGTTAAAGGTGGAATGAAGAAAGGACATGTTTGTGCCAATGGAAGTTTTATTTTAAACTAAAAACTAATACAAGGATTCCCGACATCACCCTGGACACACCTCACCTCGACCTCCTAATGCTATGACAAGTTTACCCGTATGAAACCAGACACGTGAACGCATGCGACAGAAAAAGATAGATAGACAGCTGCTCTGTGAAATCAACCTTTGTCCTCATGTTCCAGTGGTCCAGAGATGAAACACTGAAAATAGTGACCAAAATGATAGCTCATCCTCATGACCCATCAAGTCATCAAATCTTGAAATGTGCTGCCAAGTTATTCTTTAGTTGGCAGACTGGGACAGGGTGTTCCCATAGCTTTCAGAAGCATCTACAGTCTAGCAGACTAAATTTGAGCTTGGGAGCCAACAGACATTACAAACTAATCCTAGTCCTGTCAGTGACAGTTTGTGCAGTCTGGGCTTCTAACAGAACCTCTGCATTATTATCTTTTGCTAGCCTGCATTACATACTATTCCTGCTTCACAGGATGACAACTGGCACAATATTCTGTAAAATGTTTTACAACCTAGCATGTCAGAAGTTCTTAAAAAAATTTTATATGTAACTATTTTAAGGTATTTCCCTGCAGATCTGTCTTTCCTTTCCATGATGGCCATTTATTTATTCACTTTACCAATCAATCTTTTACGTACTGATTAATAATGAGTCCTTTTTGTATTAAAAAGATGCTGCTGCACAGTATTTAAAATATAAATAGCCAAGACAGACACAGGGCTGTAAAACCTCCTTTTCTGATATGCGGCTGAGATTCAGAATGAACAGCCTTGGACTAATCTCAAATGTCTGACACTACAGCCGGGAGCTGAGGCCTCTACCTTCAGTGCTCTGAACAGCACATAATAATAATAATCATAATACCATCATGACACAAAAAACCCAAATCCTATTACTTGCAAGGAAACCGCAATCTCGGAACAACAGTTGTCGTGATGGAACTTTGAAGAGCTGAAGTAGATATTGTGTTTTTCTGAGATGTCATTCTGACTAGCAAGGAAGTGGTGAATACCCAGCTATTACAGGTATTATAATCAACATGCCATGATAGCAAATGCAGATAAATAAGTAGTTACACACTGTAAAACAGCTGATCTTTTGACTTGTTTAAAGCTTACTGCTTTTTTACAAAGTTGGATTTTATATTTTAAAAAAATGTACTTACTAGCAAGCCCATATTTGAAAACTGTTTGGATAAAGGGTTCATCCACGAATCATTATTTCCTCCTTTTAATGAGCACTGAAGAGAAAAAAATAATATTTTTAAGCGATTTCTTAAATCCCGTTTTATCCTTCAGATGCACAAGTGTCGAATGAAAATCCTGGTATCAGAGAAATTAATCTCCTGAACAAATTAAGTTTTTGTGTGGTTGGAAACATTTACCAAATACTTTTTTCTTTTCTCTCTCATAAAATTCTTCATTGTTAGGTATACCAAACTGGATGAACACGTGCTCTGTAGAATGTTTATCACACCTTCAGTTTCATTCTGGAATATGGAAAATTTTGTGAATGTTATTTATTTATTTTTTTCCCCTCTGTTACAGTTTAATACATTCTTTAATCCACAACATACAGAGGTAGATTTCTTCCTTGGTTTTCTTCCCTTTAGTGTGGTTTCTCTTACATGGGCACCGTGCTGACCTGGCTTTCAATTTGGCCTTACTATAATTTACAGGTGATCAAAACCAAAACTGAACACAGTTCAACAGAAAAGATACTGGTAAGAAAATTTTTTGGACAGTTGCTTTGGTGGTTAAAATAGAAATCTTTAAGCAAGCAAAAAGTTCATGACAATCATTTTTGCAACACAGGAATTGTAAAACTCCATACCATGTCACACAACAGTATTTCCACATCCTAAGAAGCTGCTCTGTGCTTGCCTTAACTATGTGATTAGAAGTAGACAAAGCATAGTCCTTCTGATATTAATACAGCATCAAGTGCAACTGTACTAAAAACCTTTAGCAGAAACAAGCCTTAGAAAGCAATTCACTTGGGACTATAGCCAAGCTCCCACTCCTGTTTAAGGCCAAAGGTCAACAACAACAAACACAAGTCAGACTTCAATCCAATAGTCAGTAGAAATAAGTGTATGTGCCAAAGGTACTGTGGAATCTGAACTTCAGCAGGCTATGCAAGGAGAACAGCAGTGGCCTACCACAGAAAGATGTGTCAGCAAGAGAAGAGCAATAGCCTTGGGATACTGATTGCTCAGTTTCATTTAGTAATGGCTCTGCAGCTTACATACCAAAAGAATTTGACACCTACTGGCAGATTTATTAGTCACAACAGGTGTAATACATTAAAACAAATCCAGAAACCTCACTTTTTTTTTTTACACTGTTGTAACAGCCACCTTTCTAGATGAATTCTGCGATACGTTTTTAAAAGAAGAACTATTGTAATACTCTAACAAATCAGTCATACTGCTTTCAGACAACACAGTAGTTATGAATCATTCAAGCATTTTACCTTCATTTGTGTTTTCTTTCCTCCTTGCCCCCAGCTTGTCGAGTTGTGGGAGGAACTGCTTCCCTGAGAGCCTGCTGTGTTCCAGACTCCTCCCTCCTCCTCCTCTTCCCAGCTGGAATGACGAGTTCCTGTCACTGGCCCATCACTCTCTCCCCAGCCATCTTGCATAGATTTAGAACCTTTAGAAAAAGAAACAAAGCTCAAAAGCAGTCTACAATACCATGCAGCTGGTGATTTGACACTGCAAGATTAGCAGAGATCATCAGAACCACAAAGGAAGAAAAAAAAAAAAAAAAGGAACTGTCTTCACCGTAACAGCTGTGAAAACTTGTGCATGAATCCCAAAACTGAGGAGATGCAGTGGCATGTTAGTGTGTCATGTTTTTCAACTATTTTAAAGCAATGTCAAACCTTTAAAGATATAATAACCATATAGGGACCTCTTCTCTTATACAGATACAGCTGCATTTGGATTTCTTTAAAAGGCAACCTATTGTTTTCCAGTGTAAATGAAAGACTTCAGGAACACTTAAAAACCAAGGGTGCTGAGGACTCTGGTTCAGGTGGTTTATCAATTATTTCCTCTCCTGCTTCAAAACCTTAATGCTTCCCTTGTACTAAACTCCTTTACAAAATTACAGAAAAAAACCTGTAAGGATTAACAACTAAGAGGACTTGACATTGTACTCTGGTATATGTAAAACAAAGTAGTTTGATGTGAAAAAGACCCTTCTTAAATTTCTGTTCTTAATAATGTCACCAAAAAGACTTATTAGCAGTGCTGTTTAAGTAGATGCCATTACCAGAAAGCCACAACCATTTCATCGTATCAATTCAGCCGAAGGACTTTTCCCTGTTGGCTTCTTTTCTTGTTGTTACTCTCTAGCACCAGCTGTCAGACACTTTAAAATTCTAACCTCTACTGACAAGCCACAGGAGCCCAAATCCCCATCTTGTGCACTGTCCAACTGTTCTCCTTCCTGCTCTAACTCTTCATCCTGCATATTTCTTCCCCAAGCATTTATCTCCTTTAAAAAGGATTTCCATCACCATCACCTTTTTCATAACTAATTCTTCGATTGTCTGGGGTTTGAGTGTGGAAATCAGGGATAAGGATATTAACACACATAGCAGAAAATCTGAATATACAAGAAGTCAGGAATTGTAATTAGTCTATCAAGGAGAACTCTACCTTGATCATGCTGAAAATAAGTACAGTAGCACTTTGCGGCAGTTTAAGAGCTACCTTAAAATTAATCATAAATAACAACCCAGATACTTCACAGGAAACATTTTTTAGAAGTATAGTCATTTGTGTACCAAAATTGAGTGCTGCTTAGCAAACATACTGGTCCAAGCACAAAAATCTTATCTCTTCACGCTTTAATCATGCTACTTGCACAGAAAAGAAAAGGATTATGACTGCAGAGTCAAAACTTAATCTGGCAATGTCATATATTGGGGAGTCCCTGCAGCTTTAATGTATTTCCAGCCACAGTGTTTAAATATAGTACTGTGGTCCTGGTTTCAACTACAAGACCATAGCTTATTTTTCTGCATTGACAGCTCTCAGGTCTGAGATTCTTGACCATGAATCTGGACAGTGGTGTGAAGATGAACTGTCTGTAGGATTCCTGCTTCATTTTCTGCATTTGTTGAGCGAGGAGGCACAAATAACTACAGTAAGCAAAGGAAACTTTCAGCATGAATACAAAATAATGATGCTACAGAACACTGTACTTCCTACTTCTGACAGAGAATTCCTATGCAATGCTGGTAAAACTACGTAAATCCATTTTTTTAAACAGGTGGGCAATGATCTATGCTTCCCTTCTTTGGCTCTAAACTCTTGTTTTCTTTTCGAATCATTGCTAGTCACTGTTTCCTGTCCTTACACCCAACCATAAATTATACCTTTGCAGGTTCTTTGTCCCAATTTCTTCTTCCAACTTATCCAAGACATTAAACATCTCCCCTTACCCCACTGAATAATGTAGCTTTCTTCTTCATTCCTTCTGGGTGCCAATTAGAAAGGAGTTGAGAGAGCAGTCACAGAACACAGGAAAATGAAGATCTCAGCTCTTAACACAGGTGACTTACTACACTCCAATCTGAAACAGCAGTCATGGGGAAACTCCCAATATTTTCTCCTCTAGAGCTGGGGACAGCTTATGTACAAAATAGTACACATATGCTGCAGCTCTTAATGGTTATGTCACACACACAGACCAATTAGGACAAGCAACTGTCCATTCAAAGTCTTTAAAGACTATCTTAAGTATTAACAAACCCATAGAATTTTCAACACATCATTAGCATTTCAGAGGCTCTTATTTTGGTCATATTTAGGTGGCTTTTTATGGATGAAAGAAGAGATCCGTCTGAAAAGAATCTAGCATCCTGAAAAGCGCCAAGTTTGTGTGGCAGGCACAAGAAGCATTACAGCCATCCACAAAAGGTTGCTATGAAGTTAACACTATGGAAGCAATGCTTTCTCTCCAGCTTTGTTTCATAAATGGCCAAACTATTCCGTTGAGGTGGGAAGAAGGGAGAATGACCCAACAGCACACAATCTGTATAGAGTGTTTCATTCCAAACAGTTACATGTTGCAAAAGCAGTAAAGTTCAGTAAGGGTCAAGTATTACCAGTATTTCCTACTAGAAACTTCATATCCAAAAGTTATTTGCTTTAGCTATAACATTGCTATGTTGTATCAGCAGGTGATTGCTTTTGTTTGTTGTATTTTCCTTAAAAAGAGTGAAATAAAAATTCTACAGAGAGCTTACATCAGCAGGAATAATTTCCACAAAAATAAAACTCTTAATACAGCAAAATTTTAACTTCAAAGTAAATTTTTAAAAGATTTCAACATTTCATTCATGAAGAACACAGCTGTAGGCAGGTAATATCCAGAAAATAGTCATCCACGTAGGTTCATCCACAAAAGAAAATTCAGTTCTTAAGAGTTACAATTTTCCACACTCATACAATTAAAAAAAAAAGATTCCACTCAAAGGCAAGTTGCATTACCAAAGCATAGATTACCATGTAACTGCCACCACAGTGAAATTTGTCTGTAGTGTGTATTCCTTTTTCGGATATGATCTTGAAAAGTGATTTATCATGTACCAAGTTTATATGCAAAGTAACAAGTGGGCAGCCAGAGAAGAAAAGACATTTTGAGAAAAAGAGACATTTCCTCACTCAGATGCTCTAATGTTTCAACACTTCCACACATCAGAGCTGCCCATTTAATTGCTTAGTTAAGAAATTTTTCATTACCTTAAAAGACAAAGTTTCAGTCATTTGTAAGCACTTAATCACTCATCCATCAAAATCTTACATGACATTCAACACTGTTTCTAGGCCTCAGATAACAATTCCTCCATAGGTGACCTATATCAAAAAGCCAAATGCTAAAAAAATCTCCAGGACCACTGCAAAGAAACTGGTATCTGGCCTATACTCACTAGATTTCATGGCATTCGGGGCGTTGGAAGGTGCATTCCCCCAGCCTGTTGTCGATGCTCCTGTATCATCTACTTCACCCCACCCGGGACTGGTTTCATTTGGCTCACCCCAGGCGGACGTACCATTATCTGGAGCAGGTGGAGTGCTTTTGCTCCAGACTGCACAAAGGAGAAAGAGTTTTCATTACAGACCATTTAGACAATGAATTAATACTGCAGTGCAGCATCACGTTGTTAATCTACTGCTTCATTCTTTCTGTTGAGGACTTTAGATTCTCAACAGCGTGGGTGCAACAGAATTGACAACTGTTCACATCAAACTTAGAGCAGGCACTGACCTCCAGGGATGAAGAAAATGCTACGACAAGTAATATTCTCCCAGGTTAAACATGAACCCCGTATCTAATGCTGTCTATCTGGTAAACTTTTGTGACTATTTAAAAGCACCAGACTCACTGAGGGTTTTCACATACTGAAGAAAGAATAAGCACGTATCTGAAATACATATTAAAACAAAGTAGTATTCTTTAAAGCACGTTTGAGTCAGAAGAGATTACGTAACAGTAACATCTTAATATATTTAATATATTTCCAGGCCATGTAACTTTTTCTTGTCCTCATTTCAAAGAACAAAATATTTTGCTAAGTATTCTTTATCACACAGAAGAGCCAAACTGCGCTAGAAAACTAAATTACAGACTCACTAAATTTCAAGTGTTAAGTGTTTCAGAGCAAAAAGTTTTTCACTAAGTAAAGAATTTCTCCCTGTTTCTCTAATAATTAAATATACAAAATGTGATTTAGCCTGGAGAAAAGGAGGCTGAAGGGAGACCTTATTGCTCTCTACAACTACCTGAAAGGAGGTTGTAGCCAGGTGGGTGTTGGTCTCTTCTCCCAAGTAACAAGCAATAGGGCAAGAGGAAAACGGCCTCAAGTTGTGCCACAGGAGGTTTAGACTGGATATTAGGAAAAAACTGCTTCACCAAAAGGGTTATTAAGCACTGGAACAGGCTGCCCAGGGAAGCGGTTGAGTCACCATCCCTGGAGGTACTTAAAAGACATGTAGATGTGGTGCTCAGGGACATGGTTTAGCAGTGGACTTGGCAGTGTTCGGTTAACAGCTGGACTCAAAGGATCTTAAAAGTTTTTTTCCAACCCAAATGGTTCTACGATTTTATAATCCAACCTGTTCTTCAGAGCTCAGATTGAATATGCAGATTTGTCAGCTAACAAACATTTTCTTTTACTAGCAAGCTGACCAGTACTCAGATCACAGTTACTGAGGCACAACAAGTAGAAGACTGAGTCAAATTTTAAAGACACTTTAAGTACAGAACCAAATATTCAAATAAGAAATTGGTTTTCTTTATGGAATAAAACTATTAGGAATTGGAGGCCACACGGGTACCTCTTATGCATTAAGGTTACATTCATATATAGAAGCTTGCTGAAGAAAGGAACAAGACTTAATACCTGATGCTTGTGATTTGCTAGTCATTGGAGTAGGGAGGCTCTGCTCCCGTGGGGCCTGTCCTCCTTGTGAGTTCTTGTCCCACAGGTTCACATTCTTGTAGTTATAACTGCTAGGATCTCCCCACGCTGAAGTGCCATCATCAATATCCATTTTTCGACTGATTGACTGTGGAGAAGGTTCTTCCCAGCCACTAGGCTCCTCCTCTTTGGGGGCAGCTGGCTGTGGTCCACTGTTCCAGTTTGGGTTTGGAGGTCGCCCATTACTTGGAGTTTGGGGCGGTGGACCCCAGGAACCAGAAGCCTCCTGCTGTTGCTGCTGGTGCTGCTGCTGCTGCTGCTGCTTGTTCCAGGAGTTGGGCTGTCGACCCGTCTCATTCCATGTTGAAGTTCTTTTACAATCATCCCATCCACCCTTTGAAGCAGCGCTTGTATTTGCACCATTACCCCAAGTTCCAATCTCATTTTGCCCACCTTCACCCCAACCAGACACTGGCTTGTTTCCTGCACTTTCCCAGTTGCTGTTTTTTGTTTGGTCAACTTCCTCTCCCCAACCGTTCTTTCCAGAAGACCATCCTTGATTAGTCTGCCGTCCACCCCACCCCTGATCCTTACTAGAGCTATCATTCCAGGAGGAAGATGATTTTTCTTCTTGTCTTCCTCCTCCCCAATTAGAAGAACTGGGGTTCTTATAGTCATTCCATCCTCCAGTATTTTTGGGGTCCTTCCACTCTGTTGGGGTTGAGAGCTCACCCCATCCAGACTTGATTTGATTGCTTTGGCTGGGTACATCGCCCCAGCCCCCTGAGTTCTTTGTCTGTGTGGCAGAGCTCTCCCACCCCTCAGTTCCTTTATCAGACTTCCCCTCAGGCCGTGGCATCTCTTCGATATCCCACATGGTATCTTGCTTAATTTGAGTTTGGCCCCAGCCAGTGTTTGAAAGCACTCGGGGGTCCAAATCAGTCCTGCTCAGCAAAGTCTGCAAGACTGCCTGGCAGTCAGGATGCGTAGGCCTGTATGATCGGCGTCCAGAATTGTGACTGTCACTACTTCCTGCTTTGTGGTTACTTCCAGTGCTTTGACCTCCAACCTCACTTCCCGCAGAGCTGGAAGATCTTCCCCAACAGGGAGCCTGGGAATTGCCTTGGTTTTCAGGAAGAGGGTGGCCTTTTTGATTGTCCCATGCTCCAGTGCTAGAATTTGGTTGGTTTGGACCACTCCATTCTCCAATCTTCAGTTCATCAGACCCAGACAGCTGTTTCCATTCTCCCTGAGAGACCCCAGATGTTAATTTGTTCCCTTCACCCCATTTGTTTTCATTTGCATGCTGAGGGCCAAAGTTCCAAGACCCACCACCCGTAGACCGGTTATTGTTATCCCAAGAATCACTTCTTGACCCATTAGGTTTTTGAACAGAAGCTCCTTTCCAGGAGTCCTCTCTATCCTTTCCATTGTTCCCATGGTTTCCAGAATTGCTCTGCCCAGAGACTGTGTCAGTTCCAGAAGACCCCCTAGCTGTACCCCAAGATCCAACACTCCCAGTCTTTCTTTCTCCAGTGCTTTGTGAAGGGGTGTCAGTGCTCCTGGAAGGGTTCCCCAAGCCCATTTCAAAGGGCATTCCCTTATTCTCCATAGGGTTTGGTGAACTTAAGTTCAAGGAGTTAGTGTTTCCATTTTTTGGTCCATCAGTGTTATGAATTTGAGCCTGTTCTCTGCCAGAGACAAAGTTAACACCCGCATTTTCCATCTTTGACTGCTGTTCCCTAGAGGTCTGACCTACTGTGCTAATCTGTGCATTGGAGCTACCACTATCAGATTCCAAAGTCCCTTTCCTAGAATTGCCCTCTTGAACCAGTGCTGGCCAAGCAGATGGGTTGCTATTTGGGTTAAAGTTGCTGAAGCCAGAACCAGGACCGATTCTATCTTGTCCACTCAAGTTCCTCCAGTTACCTAGTCCATTGTTACTCTCGGCAGCAGGGTTGGAAGATTGAACAGATTTAGCCTTGGGATCAGATTTCCAGGCCCCAAGATTACATTCGTTTCCAGCGCTTCCAGACTGGCACTGGCTTCCTTTTCCTTTGTTACTAGTGGTGCTTCCTGGCAGAGTGTTCTTCTCCAAGCCAGGGTTCGAGGCACTGTTGTTATCGGTGGTGTTTTCGGAAGAAGACTCAGCATCTTTGCTGGCAATACAAGGCCACTCTTCCATGTCAGACCCGTCTACAATCACCTTGTCCCAGATGTGAGTTGGGTTGGCGTTGGTGCCGCTGTTGGAGGAGGCTCCAGGACCCCAAGTGGAATTTGCATAATTTGAAGCAGCAGCACCTCCAATTGCTGAATCTAAAAAAAAACAAACACCCCACCCAAAAAAGTTATTTATAATCAATAGTATTTACAAGCACTGAACATCACATTTTTGACACCACTGATTACTGTTTTCATTAATAAGAATCCTTCCCTGAATTGTGTAACAAAGTTGCAAGAACATCAGGCTGGAAGACACCATTGAATACCAATACAAAACTTCTTTCAACAAACTCTTGTGGGGATTTGAATTCACCATTGACTCACTACTTCTGCTAACAATCCAACTCTAAATTCAACATAGGAATTATAAGCCAGTTAATGAACCTGCATGGTCATTACTGATACTGGCTGTAGACTTTTCAAATACACCTTTAAAATCATTCTATATATATAACAAATATGTGTATGTGCACACATTCACATGCATGTATGTGTACATGCAGTCAACTGTTGGTCTGCTACTCAGCTGACTCAAAGCAACTACAATTTATTACACATCAAAAGGCAAGGTTGAAGACAAAAAACATCTACTGAATATATAAAGCTGAAAAAGTCTATCCTTAAGCTTCAAATATTTTTCAAATTGATTTTGCAACTAGGAATTTCTTTCATCCCTTTGCAAAAACAAATAAAATTCTTTCCAAAAGTTACTGTAAATGAAGAGTCCAAAGCTACACAAATTACAATTACTATGTAGTAACATGCAAGCTGTATTCAATACGTAATTACCCCACATTTGTGTCACTGCTATATTTACTCTAGAAACCAGTTTGTGGTTTTGCAAGCAGCTAAGCTGATCTCTCTGCCACTGGATGGAGGCTAGTAAGAGGTCTCACTTTTTCTTCTTTCACCAACTCTACCTGCTTCAAGTTCCCCAAGTTTCACCTCTCATTTGTGTCAGTTCTGATGGCAGTTAAGCCCTTTAAGTCAACTGTATTCACTAACTCAACACAAATCCACTTTTTGGTGGATTAGTTTTTTTGCTGGCTTAGCACATTGTACAGGGTAACCT
Source organism: Balearica regulorum gibbericeps (assembly GCF_011004875.1). Classification (NCBI taxonomy): domain Eukaryota; kingdom Metazoa; phylum Chordata; class Aves; order Gruiformes; family Gruidae; genus Balearica; species Balearica regulorum. The sequence goes on from NC_046184.1 coordinate 56,487,251, forward strand.
CCACATTCAATGAGCTTTGGAGTCACTATAAGGAAATTAGCAGGATGAACGACAATGAAAGGGGCCTCTCCCTTTCATCTGCAGTGAACTATCATTATGTCCTATTTAGTATGACTTCACATGGGCAAGATATTTGTATATCATTTTAAAGCAGACATAAATTAACACAGTGCCACAATGAATGAAGCCTATGTCAATGATGGCAGCATGATGTCTGTATATATGCAGACATGTTATCATCATCAGTTTAAAACGTCAGCCAAGACTCCCTCTTGCCATCCACATAATTACCTCTGATCCTCTAAATAATTAAGTCCATTAGTACTTCCCTGTTTTTCTCTATATAGGGTTCCACTCATTTTTCTATGTATTTTTACTACCAAGGGACCTAAACTGCCCTCACCACAAAATCCCAGTGACGAAGACTAAGCACTATCCCCTTCTACAAAACCATGTACTGAACCCTAAATATATTAGTCTTACTCAGTTATCCCACCCAACCAGTTTACCTTATTTTGCAGAGAGTAAAGGCCATAGTCACATCTGCATCAGTATTCATAACTGAATAGACTGTTACTACAAATACTGGCTCATATGACAGATTCCATAAAAATAAGGCATAATGACCTTAAGAAAGCAGATTCCCCCTCCTGCCCCTAAGTTCCTATGTTATATATTCAAAAGTGGAGACCATCATTTCTGGCTGCTAATACTTTTAATAGAAGATGAACAGATCAGCTTTCAGTGCCTGTCTCAGGGTTCCAGTTAATTAGCTTAACTACTGAACATCCACTCAATGCCCTCCAGATCCCCCTTCATCGAGGACCACCGCTAAAGATCCAGACTTCACAGGAAGGTTAGAACTGTCTTGTAAGCTTTGAATACTGATGAAGGAAAGTTCATCTTTATCTATTAAATCATAGCCACCAAGAGCCAAAAGACCAAGCAGTTCCCATGCACATTCTGTTCCTTCTATTGCCTTTATCTCAAGTGCAAACTTAACAATAGCAAGGAAGTACGACTCTACCAATATTTATATCTGGCTATCCTTTTAGTACACCGAGTAAACCTTTTCCACTCCCCCATCCCCCCCAATTTAAAAACTGACTAGACTGATCATAGGAATAGCTTAAGAAGGACAGCCAAAGACAAGTTCAAAAGACTGCAAGGTTGCTGCCTTTTGAACTTAGCAATGATTCAGCAAATGAATGATGCATAGGCAGCTATGCACTTAGCAAGATCTTTACACAGGTGATTTTAACAGAGCATTTTACATTTCATTTCTGTGAAGACTTCTAAAAGTATTAAGATTGGGTTTCTTGCTAACATAGCATACTAGGATACAATTTAATAGATTATTTTATAAAACCAGCCTCCCCTCGCTATATTTGACAGTGGCAACAAAATTTTGGTGATCTATGGTTTTGTCTTAAGAAAAGGGCTCTTGGTTCTTAAACAGATTCTTCCTTAACAACAAACATGTTGAAGATAAACAAGTTTCTGATCAGACTAAAATGGAAAAGTTACTAGCAAATGACTACTTTTAAGGATGAAAGTATGGAACTGAAGTAACTTAAAGTATTGAAATGGAGTCCTGAAATAAAGACACAGTTTTGCTGTGAGAAATGGTGGTGATTCTTAGAGGGTACTGTAACTACTGAAAGGCTTTAACCAATAAAGTTTAAGCTTTGTTTTCCAAAATTGTCTTGCACATCCTAAACATCATTGGTACTGGAAGAATTACATATACCAACCTACACCCTAACCCCCCCATATTGCTACAAGACAATAGTAGATTTGGTACCATCTTTCAGGGAACTACAGTTTTGCCATCTTACAGAATGTATTGGGTTTGCATAGCAAGGTTTCAGCAGTGGGGGGGACACGACACTACAGGGATGGCTTCTGCAAGAAGGTTATACAAGCTTTCCCTACGTCTCAGAGTCAATGCCAGTCAGCTCCAAGACAAACCCACCACTGGTCAAGGGCGAGCTCATCAGTGACAGCAGTAGTACCTCTGTGACAACATATTTAAAATAAAAAAAACCCCAACCTAGCGGCAGCTTTTGCAGCCAGAGAGAGAGAAGTGAGAAACTTTGCGGACACTCAGGTCAGTGAAGAAGGAGGGGGAGGAGGTGCTCCAGGCAATGGAGCAGAGATTTCCCTGCAGCCTGTGGTGAAGACCTTGGTGAAGTAGGCTGTCCCTCTGCAACCCATGGAGGATGATGGAGACCAGAGATTCCACCTGCAGCCCATGGAAGACCCCATGCTGGAGCAGGTGGAGACACCTGAAAGAGGCTGTGACCCCATGGGAAGCCATGGGGCTTCCTGGAGCATGGGCCATGCTAGAGCAAGCTCCTGACACAGGACCTGTGGACCCGTGGAGAGAGGAGCCCACACTGGAGTAGGTTTGCTGGCAGGACTTGTGACCCCATGGGGGACCCACGTTGAAGCAGTCTGGTCCTGAAGATCTGCACCCTGTGGAAGAGACCCACATTGGAGCAGTTTGTGAAGAATTGTAGCCTGTGGGAAGGACTCATATTGGAGAAGATGGTGGAGGACTGTCTCTCCCATGAGAGGGACCCCATGCTGGAGCAGGGGAAGAGTAGAAGTTCTCCCTCTGAAGAGAAAGGAGTGGCAGAAACAACATGTGATGAACTGACCACAACCCCCATTCCCCATCCCCTTGTGCAACTGGGGGGGAGTAGGAGAAATCAGGAGTAAAGTTTAGCCTGGGAAGAAGGGAGTGGTGGGGAGAGGTCTTTTAAGATTTGGTTTTACTTCTCATTGCTCTGTTTTCTTGATAATAAAATAGATGATTTTTTTCTAAGTTTAGTCTGTTTTGCCCATGACAGTAATTGGTGAACAATCTCTCCCTGTCCTTATCTCAACCCATGAGCTTTTCGTTGTATTTTGTCTCCCCTGTCCAGATGACAAGGGCAGTGATAGAGCATCTTTAGTGGGCACTGGGCCTCCAACCAGGGTCAACCCACCACACAGAAGCATTTCAATTCTGGTGGAAAAATATCCACGTAAAGACAGATTATGTACTGACTTCTTGTATTAAAGCCTCACCAACACCATCTATAGCTACCTAGCAAATATAACAATGTGAAGGAGTAGGTAAACTACATTATTTTCCCCTTTGGAAACCTGCTTTTGCTTTCACATGGGATGAATTAATCACAGCATCAGTGTGTAAATGCCTGACAGAATTGGGCCCAATCTGAAATCCAGTTTGTAAATAGCCAGGATCTCAGATGGGATTAATGATGTGCAAGACAGACAGCAACCACCATACCTTCCATAAACACTTTGAAGGAGCACCCTAAGTGACAGCCCCAGCCTTTCTCTTGTCCAGCTGCTCATTCCCACTCCTCTGGCACACCCTACTCTCACGTGCTAGCACTTATGTTCCCACTGATATTCAGTGAGCTGAACTGGTAAATCACCCAGACTGAATTGAGCTTTAAAAAACAACCTGGGTTAATTTTAATTCGAGTCAGCTCCCAGCTTAGTTAACTGGGTTATGGTGCAGAAATTTGGACAACGTGACGCAGGTCTGAAGGACCCATATCTTTCTTGGCAACACTCCTGACTTACATCATGATAAAGCAACTAACCATTGGCATAAAAAGTTGCCACAATCAATAAAACACAACCATATAACATCTCAGTTGATATCGCACCATTAAACTAAATGTAAAAATATGAGAATTCATAAAATCAAATTTCAATCTCAGAAAAACAAATTACTAGGTGTCAAATTATTAGGTGGCCTCTACAATACTTCAAAATGGTCCTCATCCAACAGCAAAAAAAATGCTGTTCATGAGAAATTTTGACAACTTTCAGAATGCTTCACTACCATAAAACCTCCTTTGTCAGTCTACTACAATCACTATGAAGGTATACCAATGTTGACATAATGCTAGGATTTTATATATAGTCGAAAGACTTGGGGTGGAGTTTTTTCCCCCTCTTCATCTTTCAGGTACTTTATCAAAATCAGTCATCTCTAAGAGATCTTGCTTAAAACTGATTAGCTCAAACTTTGCCATTGTAGTTTGAAATTCATGCCCTCTATCTCCCCCCCGCCTCTATCTCCCTATTATTAAATAGGGAGCACCAAAGACAACAAGCTAAATAATCTGTCAAGCTAATCTGACAAAGGCAAACTCAGACCTAGTGGTATTGTTATTTTCTTCTTTTGACTTTCAAGCATTTATTACTTCTTTTTTAAACACCTTTATCGTTAGAACTGAAGTTGTCCTTGACTTCTCCAATCGCCCAAGTTTTTCTTTAGAAGGCAGATGTCTTGAGCGGAAATTTATTTGTTCTATTGTCATAACTTAAGAAGGAATATTACAGTTACTGCAATTCCCCAAGGGTCTAAAATGAATCTTAAAATTAATTTATCTTCTTGAATTCAAAGTGAACACATAAACAAAACCAAGACAGTCACCACTTCTATAAAAAGGCTTATCTAAGGAGAAAACCAAGATTACTACTAAAAAAAGTCAGGCACAAAAGGACCATCTTTCTATTTCACCCAGATGAGGAGTGACAGACACCTGCCATTTGCAGACCTGATATCTACATGTCTGTTTTCCCAGATCATATAAAAAAAAGTGACAAGATAGGAAATTCATGTCAAAGAAACCTAATGAGCTATTAGAACTACAGCCATAAAATGCTGTTTATCCGTGCTTTGTGTTTACCTTGCTGCAGTCTTAAGAACCTTACAGCATCCTATTCAAACCACCCAAAACATATTTTTTAAAAAATTAACCCTTTCTTGTTCCATTTAATAGTGAAAACTGCATCCATTGCTGATAACAGCAAAAGAAAAGTTTATATGCTAAAGTAACGGAAGTAATCTCTCCAAAAGCAATCTGAGGAGTTTTATTATATAGAGATATACTTATGCACAATTTCAGTGATCCCTTTTCTGCCATGCACACACAGATGTTCATTAAATATTATTATTATTATTACTTGCCTGTTGCAGTCCCACTGTCACTCTGCGGCAGTGCTCCTGTCACTGGTTGTGCGTTGTTTGGGTTTGCTCCTGGTGCTGTTGGGGGAGGAGGCCCTGCTCCACCCCCAAGGAGCATACAGGATGGCGGAGGGGGCTGCCCACGTTTCAGTAACACTTTGTGGTCCTGCTGGCAACGGAATCGCGGCGGCACCTCCCGAGGCATGTAGCGGGCGGCGCTTGGCGGTTGTCCGTTCGGCACTGCCACCCTTTTGGCATTGTTGCCACCATTGACTGGTGGCGATGGAGAGTTGCCAATTGGGCTGGCAGCCACTGGTTGGCTTAAACTTGGTTTCGTCACTTCGGGCACTGAAAACCAGGAAGAATGAAAATCAGAATTTTTTTCCACTTAAACCTGTGTTAGCTACAAGAACTCACTCTGACTCTTTCCTTTTATAATTTCATTCTTCTCTGAAATACTGGGCAACTTCAGCCTTATTGAAGAACAATTAAAGAAGCAGGAATAAGCAGTAGCAGCAAACCTCTTGCTTCCATATGCAACTCTGTACCCCAGGATGAAACTCGGTGCTCAGCAAGTATTTTGCTCTAAGCCCCAAATTTCTTGGAAGCGTAAAGCTGGCAAAGAATACCATCCTGGACAACAAGGCATTTTAAAATATGAGCAAATATAACTGTTGCCCCCTCCCCTCTCGCTCTGTTCCCTGATTTTCAACTGATTTTTGGATTGTTATGCATCATCCTTATGGGAAATCTGAAATTAGATCCCAAGTTTTCACCTCATTACTAGGCTACATGGCCACTGCCAAAACAAAAACAAAAAAAAAAAGAGGGGAAAAATCCCCTTTGCTAACAGAGTTAACAAATCTGAGTTCTCTGTACTGCTCTTAAATAAGGCAGTAATAGTTGACCCTCACCCAAAAGGCAGTCCTACATACAGCATTTGTTTTGGGTTTGTCTAAAGTTTCCCAGCTGGTCACCAGGTGCCCCTATAAACAAGGACATGCTGCTTCTGAGGGTTATTATGCATTGGAGAAGAGGAAAAACACAAACAAACCCTTGAGCAACTAACACCATCACAAAATTTGTTTAAGAGACTCTAAACTTGTAACTCCTTACTCACATCCTCCATGTACTTTTTTGAAAGAGAGCAAAAAAATTCCTAGCCAGGCACCTAGAAGGTGTAATTGCTAAGACATCAGACTCTAAAGGCAAGAAAAATTTAATACATCTGTGCTAGGCTTTGTTGAAGATTAATACAAGAAAGGGATGTCCAGAAATCTCTTGCCAGCAAAGTGAACATAATCAGTAAAACTCTTCCTCTTACAAATGTGAGATCAAAACAAGTGAGTCTCTCTTTGGCCACATGAATGCATTATTTCCACATTTTATTTTGATATGGGTTTTCTGATTTCTATATGTAGGCTTCATTGACCAAAACCCTCAAAAAGGTATTGTTAACTGTCCAATCAAGTTACTATCTTAGTTCTCGTCTGTCAATAATGGCAATTTCCCCACACAATTTTTAGTAAACTGACACACAAATCAAGATCAAATAACGTTAAATTTATTTAGCTGATCTAAAAAGATAACTCATCAGTCCTGCCTTACCTGTTGGACTCTTAGGTGCCTGAACTTAAGTTTCCATAAACAAGTCATTTTCATTCATTTTGGTACCTCACCATAAGCAGTACTTTATTTCATTTATACAGGTTGTTTCAGTTTTTGGTTACTTGTCTAAAACCTTTGCAAAACTGAAAGGCTAAATATTTTAGCTGATCTATTTCATCCACAATCCTCATCCCCTCTTCAAGTATTCTGATGCTGACAAACACAGATAGTTTTAGGTTCTCCATTTTAATCACCTCAGCTTTTACTTCTTCTGAACACACATCTTCAGTATTTCATCTCGACCCTTCCTCTTCCAACAGTTTTGATTAAGAGCAGAGTCCTGGCTCAAATTAATAAAAAAATACTCTTTAGGATCAAAGATTCTTACCTTTGGTTTTTTGATCTGTGACCTGCAAATTAAAAGCAAGAATGTAAATACAGTTTTAAGACTCTCAAAACAAACATTGAACAGACTGTGCTAAATCACAACCTTAATTTATTAGCAACGAGATCAGTATGTGTTGCATGAAAATAATAAGCTGATGAACTACAAGTCTAAGCAGTACTCCTAGTTATACATATGAAGTTTTCAAAAATGCTACAGCTCCTATAGCTCCTATAACATAGACTTTGCAAAAGTCCCTGGTAGAAAGAGTGATTACTTCACTCATCATGATTTCTAGCACTCACCCTCCTGCCCCCCATCCCAAATATGGACTTCCAAAGCACAAACATGTGCTATAGCACTACAGTTCTTTCAGATTTTGGAGGTAAAGTATTACAGTTAAAGTGTAACAAAAATGTCCTTCTCTGGGAGTATCCTTACAGCAGACTGTTGGGGCTAGCAATGGAATTCCCACAGGAACCACAGGTGAGAGTCTGTCTCTGCCATCTTCCCGTTTCAACTTTCCCATGACATCTCTTCCAAGGAGAAATCCTAAACCTTACTGGATTCATTGCCACAATTACAAAAAATACCAGCAATACCTATAAAGAACCAGATTTTGAAATCTCTTGAACGCAATAAGCTGATTACTGAAGTGAGCCATCACGATGGCCAACATACTCAATATGTGGTTTTGCTGTACTTCTACATTCTTTCAGCATAGCAGATTTCAAGCTACAGTAGAGACAAACATACCACTGGTATATTCTCCGGAATCACGTGTAATGTAGCATGTTTTGAACCTGTCCATCATGAGTTCCACTACACAATAATGGAAAAATGCTAAAGATCATCATGTGTCAGGTTCTATGACACCTATTCTTCAAAGAAATTGCTGAACTAGTCCATAATTCTGGAAAGCACACAGTGACAGTATAGAATAATAAAAGCACAAGTAAAAAAGCAGTTTATTGTTTAAACCAACCAAGTCAGAACTCTTTTGTATGGTAAAGAACTCCTTTGTATGGTAAATAAAAAGACAAACTGCACTGAATTGCTATGCCATCATTTACTTTGCATATTGCAGTGTTCTTTGCAAAGCGGAACATACACTATAATACAAAATCTTAAGCATTGTAACTTCACAGAATTATGTAATCCAAAAGTCTCCAAGACACTAAAAATGCACCTGTACCAAAACTGTGTCTGTACCAAGCCAGATAGCAATTTTCACTTCACTTATTAAAAAATCCCGTATGTGTCATATTACATCATCTTCTGTAATACAGTTAAAAATTCTGTTAAATACTTAAGTGACTGTGATGCTCTGCTACTACAGTAGAAGGAAGAGGTGGGAAAAATTATTCATGAATCCAATCCGGTAATGTTGACAGGTTTACTATGGTCAACAGTAAACATGAGTAACTTGTTTACTTGGAAGAACCTCATTTTACCAAATCTTTAAAGAATTCTACATGATAACTACAGTTTGCTTTAGGGGAAAAAAAAAAAAATACTTCTGCCTGTACTGCATCTTTCTCCTAGCCGAAATTATCTGTGTTTGTGATTTATCTCCCCCCCCCTCGCCCCAGTCTAGAATACAAAAGCTGAGAAAATTATTTACAGCTGTCATCTCTTCTGTGAGTAACCTATAAGCATCTCCGCAGCGGTGGCAGCAGCTATAGCGAACGGGAAGGTGGAGTCAGATTCAGCCTTCTGACAAGCTACCAACAGCTCCTGGGACACCAACCACAGGAATTAGTCTGTGAATTTGGTTGCATAACCTCTGAAGTGATTTTTTTTATTTTTTTATTTCTTAAGTTTCAGAAGATCCAGAAACAATTGCTTCATGTTATACAGACTCTGTCTGAAAAAGATACCCCCAAATCATTACTGCTTATTTGGCGTACACCACCACAATCACTAAGAATGAACATACACATTTATGTTCTTCTCTATTTGGTTGCCTGCTTTGCTATTCCTAGATGTCTCCAAGTATTACTGTTAAGTTTGGTCTCCAGGAGATTTAGTGTTTATCCTTCCCAAGATTTTGGCAAAATATCATAACATGCAATGTACTGAATAACTTAGTAGGTGAGGGACCACACAGGAAAGCTGGCAAATCTCCTTTGTATTCAAATCACCAATTCCTCAGTAAACACTCACAGCATTTATCAAGATGATTAGTACAACCTTTTTAAGTTTCTCTTGTATCACTGAATATGAGCATATAATCTTCAAACCACTAGTCTTTGTTTACCAGGGTCTGCTCCTCCTGGTTCCTACATATACTTTTTGTACTTGAACATTAAACAGCAGCAACACTGAGGCAAAGGGACACTGAAGAAACTTTACTCTGTAGCTACTGATCTTTTGCAGTACTATTGTATCAACACAATGGCTGGATAAAGACAACAGAAATACACCAGTTTATCCAAACCTAATTTAAACTGATAAGACTCAAATTCGTGAAAAAGCCAGGTTTAAAAAGACCCTGGATAAGCCATATTTTAACTGAAATCAGAAACCTACAGAATCTAAACACAGAATAATGTCTGATCTTTCATAGGGTCTGTTATTACTGAAGCAACTGAAAACCAGAGACTACTGAAAGTAAAGGCTTCTGCTCTCAATTTCACATAATCATTGAGATTGGAAAGGACAGCCTCTGGAGATAGTCCACAGTTTCCACCCCTGTTCCCCACTCACCCCCAGGAGCCTTCCCAACTCAAAGCAACGTCATCAAAAACAGATTGCACAGGGCCACATCCAACTCATTTTTGAGCATCTCCAAAGACGGAGGCACCACAACCTCTCTGGGAAACCTGTTCCAGTGGCTGCCCAGTCACATGCACGCACAAAGAAGTCTTTTTATGATTAAGTGGAATTTCCTCTATTTCAATTCGTGCACAGTGCCTTGTGCCTTGTCACTGGGCAACACTGAGAAGAGCCTGCCTCCATCTTCTTTACTCCCTCCCACAAGGTATTTAGATACATAGATTGATATAAGATCCCCCTGAGCCTTCTCTTCCCCAGGCCGAACAGTCCCAGCTCTCTCAACCTCTCTTCCTTTGTCAGATACTCCAAGTCCCTTAATCATCTTAGGGGCCTTTTGCTGGACCTGCTCCAGGACGGTTACATCTGTCTTGTACTGGAAAGTCCAGAACTAGACAGAACGGATTTTACCAGTAAGAAGCACAGACAAAGCTGCCAGAAACTCAAGTTCGTAAGTTCACTCCTAGAACAATCTACTATATTTTCAGCAAAATAGAGAGCTTCTAATAAACCAAGTGTTCAAATCCATTTTCTGAGCAAAACCAATTTTCAGTGACTTATCAATTCTCCATAGCTCAGACTCAAAGTGATACACTTCAGCAAAAATGCTATTAGCTACAGAAAAAAAACCCCTAAGTGATAGTTAGCAAAAAATAAAGGGTACCTTCAGTAGTAAGTATTTCATATAAACTTCCTTAAGGACTTACTCTAGAAAACAGTTAGTCAATTTTACTGCACAAATGGCCAAAGTCTGGCAGCATTTCCATCCCCAAACACCTCAAAACAGCAGGGGTTGCATAGATCAAGAGAGCCCATATTCAAGAACTTAAGCTTAATACTTTTTATCAAAACATTTCTTTTACTTCACCATGACACACTAAGGAGAAGAAATGTCTAAGTTAAACACTTAAGTTCCACAAAAATGATGCAAAAAACAGTCTTTAATGAAGCACCACTCTAAACAATCAAGTCTTTGAATTCAAATACAGTTTCACATCCTACCACCCCAACACTATTTATGTTCCAGCTGAATAAAAGAACACAAATATCAAAACCTACCTTCTGAGCAGATTCCTTCTTTTTCTTATCCTCTTTCTTCCTTTTCTTGTCTTCCATTAACTGTTCTTCCCTTTCTTGCTCCTTCTCTCTGTCAAAACACGAAAAAAAAGCTGGTATGAGCACAACCAAGTTCTATAAGAGCCACATGTACTATATCCCTCTTCCCCTCAAGGAAGGCAGTCAAGATACTAGATTCCTCTTATCACACGTCATTTGTATTTGAGGGTTTCAGACTAACTGAGGTAAGAAAAGCACCTTCTCGCTCAGTGTGGCCACAATCACGCCGCTTGCTGCATTAAGGAAAACTCCTTTATTCGGATCAGGCCTCTTATGGCAGTACCCTATATAAGTTAACCACATGCCTGATATCAGAAAATATCTTCAAGACATTCTGGCCAAAATACCCTTTTAATTGGGTTGTGCTTTTATTTAATGAACAGTCTCATGAATCTTTTCAAATAGCAAAAAAAGAGGGAAGTTGTAATTTAATATAAGATGGTTTGGTCTGATACGAAATTTATCTTCACAAGGGAAAGAGATTATTCTATTGCCTGTAGCTATGTCACTTGTAAGAGACTAGAACTGTCATATCAAATCAAAACCATCATTTATTATACAAATCACTAATTTAATTTCTAGCCTATTGTACCCACCCACAGAATTTTTGTGATGAAACTTGTAATATAAATTACTTTCCAGGGAATCTATTTTTTCCACAAGAATGTTCTTTCAAAAAAGGAAGAAAAATATGTGCAGCTGCTATTGTTGTCAAGCTCTCATCTTGTTGCTATGTTTCGTATCAAATATGAAAGTACCAGAAAATGGTTAATTTACTGCGTATATGCTATTGGCTGAGCTGTTTCTATGGTGAATCACATTTTTGTTAACCAATTCTCTTCATCTCCTTAAAAGTAAATTTCAGGCCAAGTATTCAGATTACTTGGAGTAATTTATTTTTACAGGGAAAGATTAAGACAAAGACAATTAATGTAAAAAGATGATCTGACAGATGAGGTGTAGGATCGGAGACCAGAGATGTGTACTGTAAAAATGGGAAACTACTAACCAGTATAACCATGATCTTTCAGAACAACATTTTATGAAAAACAGAACAGCTTTGTAAACAGAACTGGAATTCATAACAGTACTGAAGTATTTCTTATATTTACGCACAAATCAAAGCTCTTTTTTTGACCACAGTTTAAAAAGATTAGAGTTGACTTTGCTTCACATCATTCAGAATTTTCCTTCAATGCATTTATACGGTATAGGTAATATTTTTGTTTGCATTTTCACTAGATATTGCCAAGCCAGTGTACGAAGAGATATTTACATAACTACTCAATTCCTACAAAAATATTTTGAGATGTTACATGTTAACAGCTTCCTAATTGAGGACTTCAAAGAACTCTCTTAAAGAGAAAAGGTTCTATGGACAGCAATAAAACGTTTTCCTGGTTTCTTAAAGTTAGGCTCTCCTTCATGGATAGAGAAAATAGATAATGACAATATGAGTCCTTAGTAACAACATCCTGAGGTTATTACCAAATGCAATTCATACATAATGGCAAGTTCAGTCTGCATTTAATGCAGTTTGAGGCAAGCATTCGACACCATACCAAACAGTGGCTTTTGCACTCTGTCTGGTATTGCTTAAGCCAGGTCAGGTCTTGATCTTTTCTGTTCTCTATAAAACATTAAAGCACACTTTCCAGCCCCAAACTCTGGCAAGGAAAAGCCCTGCAGATTTTTCAGTTTTAGTAACAGCACAAGACATGAAGCACTGGGGAGGTTAGTATACTTTGCATTGTCTGTCATGGCATTGAGACAAAATTTGCTGTTTTCTTTGAACCACAGATTGTAAGCAATATGAAAAAGCTCTCCAGTGACACCCTCATCTTTCAAAGTTAGTATAAGCTCAAATTATGTTTACTACTTTTGTACTGTCAAGCTACATGAGCCTTTTGGGCTGTAGTACCAGTTACAAGTACACTATTTCAAAAAGCCTTCTTGCAGCTGGCAAAAGTTTAAGAGCTGTCTTAAAAGAGCTGCTGAAAAAGGGTAGGATCAAAATACAAAATGACTTCCAGTAATTGCCTGGCACACAGACAGCATTCTACTTAAAAGCACCTTCCTTAATTTTGTGAGCAGCAGAGCAGGGAATGCAGAAGAATGAGAAAAAGGTCATATTCACAACAAAAGCCAAAGCTATGGCTTATGTAGCACTAATAATACGAGGAGCCAATGATAGAAGATCCATAGCCTGAAAGTAATCACCTAGTTACGGTCATCTCTCCTTGTAGTAAGTTCAGGACAGGGAGATCGCTACTGCTGCTGCCTTGTTCTCAGACACATACAGGCAAATATCTGTGGTACTAAGGCTGCAGAGAAGCCCTTTGTTTTGCATGATGACCTCCCCTTCTGCTCTTTTAGTAGATACGTGCATTTAATATTCCAATGGGCACATCATCAACAACTACAATATAGCAATAATCGATACTTAATAATTTAGGCTTCAACTCATCTAAGCACACACTTAAGTTCTACTGAGGTGGAAGGGATCTGTCTGAACAATTGGGCTACACCACACGTACAAGACAGTGCAGTTCCTGACAAAGCATACCCGACACCTCACAAACATGTAGAAAGTGTAGAGTTATAATCTCAAAACAACAGAGCAAGAATCAACAATATAGACACGCTAACAATGTACCACGATGTTGAAAGTTCACTGAATTGGGGGGGGGGGGAACAGCTTATTGCCATTTTGGGTGTCACATTTGTCACCTTCCCACTTTGAATCTTTGATGCATTTCACTAATTATCTGAAGTTTTATCATCAATCCCTTTTCAGTTGTATGTAAGCAGCTTGTTAAATGCAAATTTAACTTGCAGTGTTAAATGTTCTGATAAATTTAACAAACAAAGCTTTCAAGTACCTCAACCAATTCATTCAGAAGACAATGCTGCCTATTAACCTCTCATTAGCTAAAAGAGAACTCTTCCTGGCCTGGTGAAGGAAACTGAGGGGTCTACCGCATACATTCCAGCAACCAGTTGCTTACATTGACAAAAGCAACATGGGGAGAAAATCCATCAACTCCAAACGAGTGAATTTAGAGTAATACAATGGGGTGTGGTTCCGGTTTTTGTTACCAGCACATAGTAATGGGAACACGGACACACCACAACCCTGAAGAGGAAGTCTGCTAAACAGCAATCAGCAGCCAGCTTTTTACTCTAGCTTTCTTCAAGAAAGGATGTGTTGATCTTAAAAATATGACCTAATTGCACTTTAATATTTCCCACAAAATCTCAAAATCAACATTATTGAAAAGTATTTTAAAAGCATATTACAGACTTTAATTCCAAATATTTAAAGTAAGGCATATTAACAGCTTACAAATAAAGGGAAACTATAGGTTGTAACGCAAAATTTTATTTATAACAACCCAAAACCAAACCAAACAAACCCAGTAGCTATGACACAGTACACTCAATACCTTATATAAGTTCTTATAACAACCCTTCTGGCTAAGACAAAAGGAATCATTTCAGAGAAAAGAAGGTTTTTCAGCTACTTAACTAGAGAAGTAACAGAAAATACTCGTGAAATCCCAGTTATTAAAATAGATATCCATTTCAGGAAAAAAAGAAAAAATATTTTTTCAAGAAATGTGCTCTCCTCCAAAACAATTTACCAATTTTGGAAAATGTTAAATTCCTACAAAATCCTAATATTCACTTTTCCAGAAAATTCTATTTTAAAAAGACTTATTCTTGCAACATATGGGCTTGAGGCATGGGGAGAGGACAGAAGTTGTCTTCAAAGTTCTTGCTATCAGAAACCGTGAAATGAGATGATGTACTATACACTGCATACTATCTGCCGGCAACACGCTTTGATGGGTAGAGATAAAGCGACACACAGAGTATGAGCCTACACAAAACCCTCACAACTCCATAAAGTCACCCTCAAACTAAAATTGCACAAAAAAATATAAGTAAAATGTAATGAAAATTCCTAGAAACTCAGGAGTGGCGCTTCAGTGTACGCAACTCCCAGTTCCTTCCACAGGGATACAGGACAACAGCGTAACTGTGTTTGGAAGTTCCTCATATGGAAAGATGCAGACTAGATACCAGCACTTTGAGTCATCTTCCCTCCTCTTGACCTCACACTTTACTGTCTTTCAGTACTGTTAACTTGGTTTAGCTATGCTGTAACACAACATAGGAGTGACAATGAACTTTTCTATAGGTGCATCCTGTTCTCTACATCATAATAAGCACAGGATGATTTACAAATCTGCTTCCAAACTGTGAGCCAACTTCTGTATCTTCCAGAATACGAGGGATTCCAAAACTACACTTGTAGGATCAGCAGCACTTTAACAGAACAAGCTTTTATCTATGTAACTACAAGGTCACATTAACAACTGTTAAATTTTCCCTGAAGGCTTTAGCTATAACTAGCCAGAGCTAAAGGTTATCACCTTATGTGAGAGAATGACTTGCCTCTAAGTGAGACTTAGAGGCAACACTTGAGCTATTAACGCGTTCTTACAGACAAGCCTCTAGTGATCCAAAGTATCAGACCACAAATGTATTTCTAATCATTCAGAAATAGACAAAAAGATGCAAAACTTGAGGGACTAAACCAGAAATTTATTCTGCAGTAAGGTATCCAATTTTGGTCAAGATTTGAAGCAAGAAGAATTTCCAGTGAACTCTAACTACAAGCATCTAGCTTCTCAGCATTTCTGAACGTTTTCTCAGTATCATAAATATTTGATAAGTTATACAGCCTGAATACTGGTGCGTTAGATGCGTTGCAAAACACCTTTATAACAAGCTCAAGGCCAGGTACGCTTCCAAGGCAAAAGCTCTTCTCAATCTATACAGGAACAAAATCTCTTAGAAAAAAGCAAGCTGTCTTCAACAGTGCTATTTCAGGAAGAGATCGCTGCTGCCACCACTGGAGAAGCAGGTTTAATTTCCTTCCACTTTATTCCTCTTCTTCAACCTCTGTCCCTGACCCTCCCTTGCTTGAGCCTTCTCTGGAACTCAGCTGATTGCATGGCAAGCAAATTCAACTTACAAAAACTCACCTGGACCATTCCCTCATTCTGTAAATGGGATTAGCTTAGAGTATTATCAGATGAACACCAGGAGTAGCACATACAAGCAGCAAGGAATCTTCTCCTTTCAAAGGAACATGTTAAATTGGTTGCATTTGAATGAAACTACACCTTATTGTATTGCAACACCTATCCACACAGCACCCAGTTAAAACTCTATAAATTGTGTCATAGAAAGATCTACTAGTAAAAGTGAGCGTATTTCCTTTTGAAACCAATTCCTATGTTATTCTAACACACTAAGGAGAACGGTTCCTCTGGACCGTATTTAGTTTCTTTATCCCATATTCTGCATATGTGACCCTAGCATTGTCACCTGCATCTGTGCAATACTCATAACTGAAACAGGCTTTATTGGTACAATCCTCTAGCGTAAACGTATTTCTATACAAATACATTAAAAAGTATAAGCTGATTATAACTAAGGGTCATGAGCAATGAAGAAAAAGCATACTAAAGAGTCCCAAATCGGTTCCTGCACCTCAAGGTGCAAGCTTTTCTCACTGCAGCAAAGAATACTAGCTGTCCACTGCTTCAAATGTTCAAGGTGGATGAAAGCTCTTAAATCATATCTGGAAGCTGGATGTCAGAGACTGAAAATGAAGCAAAATTAAATGTGTTGCTACCAGAGTACAGAAATCTTTGCAGTTTTACTTCTACCTTCATTCAACATATCCCACTTAAGAGACATGCTCCATCATTTCAACAACAAGAGAAGAACATGGCGTGTCCAAACATACAAGCGTGCTCCAGTACATTTAAATAGAACAAATAGAAGCAAGACATAACACAGCATGGGACAAATCCCACGGTGGACAGACCCTAAATTCCTAAAGGTAAAATTACTTCTACTAGACTAAGCCACGTAAAGAGTTATAATCTTGCTGATCAAAAGATTCAAAATGGGATTGATTCATTTTACAAAAAGTTGTTAAAATGCACATCACCACAGCCACCTTTCTTGTTAAGCAATGCTTGCATGCATACACTAGACAGATGTAAATCACACCAAAGCTGGTTAAATAGGAGACAGCCATTTAGAAAGTCAGTCTTTAGGCTGAACTGACAAAAATAGAATATGAAATTATTTTAGGCCAAACGAATTCTGATGTTTATAAGGAAAAAAATTGATCCTTCAGAATAGCAGCCCTGAAGATCCACAATATAAAAATTTCAAGGAGAAAAAAAAAAGAAAATTACTCGTTTGATTGAAATAGGATTTAAGTTTACAGCGTCACTGAATAACCGCAATGTTGAAGGGATAAACTATGCAGTTTAAAAATCAACCAGTTAGCAAAAGGATGACTGTGCCACACTTTTTGAATGTAAGTGAAATCAAGATATCAGAACTCAGCCCCTCAGTAGAGTATGAAATTAAGACTTTTGCATTTTTAACATATATGTACATAGTGTAATACATGTAAGTAACAAAAGCGTGTCATACCACACCTCCACACCCCCCAGGGCAAGCTGTGGATTTTATACACACACAATATACACTTCACCACGTATTAAATGGAAAGACTTTAGAAAGCATGGTTTTAGAAGTGCTCTGTAAAGTAGTGCTTTCAAAAGGCAAAAGATTATTGCTCATCAAGGAGTTAGAGTTAGCTGCTTTTTTCTCCTCTTTGGCTGAAAACCAAAACAGCGTCACAGCAAGAAGTTTGCCTACTTTAAATAGCATATCTGGAACAACTGATATGACTTTATCGCAGCAAAACATCAGTAATTTCAAGTTGCTGTAGAAAATAACCAACTTTAAACATCAGCATGCTGACTTTGCTAAAAGTACACTTTCATAAAGAAAGACTCCTTATAGACTGCTATTAGACTTGTTAATAGAGTAAGATTAATTCTTTGTGGAATATTTTCTATCTTTACATATACATATATATAGATATGCATAATGATTTACATAATATAAAGAAAACAACTCTGACCATAAAGGGCTGATTACTTTAAAGAACTGGACAGTGTAAGCCCTACAATGCAACAACAAATGCTCATAAATAAGTAGGTTTGTTCTCAACACTTCAGTAACTGGTTTGGGGGTGAGGGGTGGGGACCAATTTCAGTTTGAAGAGTCTCCTGTTAAGAAGAAAACCTTAGATTGTGTAAAATAAAAACTGTAATGTTTTTTAATATTCCATATTTCTTGCTTGCACTCCTTCTATAGAATTACTCTTTCCAGCTGTATCACTCATCTACGTTAAAATAATTACTCCCAGGTAAGATCTAAAGTTTCCAAGTGTTAGCCATAGTTGATAAAAATGAAAGTTTTAAGGAAATGGACAACTGTAGCTCAAGTTCCAGAACATAAGAACTGAGTGAGTTTTCTCCCATACTTCAGTCTTCAAATGCTTCAGAGCTCTTACAGATCAGTAATTACTATTTCATAGCATGTGCACTCATGCATACCAGAGACACAGATAAAGTGTGTTTAGAGAATTGCGAAATGTGGTAAAAATAGTCCAAGAATGCTAAAACATTCAGTTAAAAATCTGCCTGTAATTAAGATGCCCAGTAATGTTATATCAGAACATTCATTAGGCAAGACACCCTTCTATTCAGGACTTCAAGGTTTTTCAAGGTGTCTTTCCTGTACAAGAGCAAAAAATGGAGACAGTATGTCAAAGGTGGACTTTTAAGTGTTCAATAGAGAAGAATCACTTCTCTTGACCCACTGGCTATAGCCTTGCTAACACAGCAAGGACACCCTGCTGACTCACATTCTACTTTTTGTCAGGACCTTCAGGTGTATTCTCTGCAAAGCTACTTTCCAGTCAGTGGATGCCTAACCTAGGCTATAGCACAGGGTTATTTTGCCCCAGGTGTCGTATTTTCCATTTACATTTGTTGAGCTTTGAGAGGTTTCTGTCAGACCATTTTTTCCCTGAGTTCTCCTTGAACAGCAATCTTACCCTCCAGAGGCGTCAACCACTCAGGCCCCTTTAGGATCATCTGCAAACGTGCTGAGGGTACGCTCCATCCCATGACCGGGTCATTAATACAGATGTTGAACATTATCAGCCCCAGTGTTGACTCCCACGGGGCACAATGCGGCCTAGCTGCCAGTAGACTTTGCATTGCTGACTGTAACCAACTCTGTATCGCTGACTCTGGCAATCCAGCTCTGAATCCTTTTTCAAAAAAATGTTATCACCTTAGAGTCGAATGCACAAGTATTTCTGTACTTAGTGGTCCATTGAGCAGGGAACTGATTAGAAGAACTGCAGCAGAAACCCCTAAATGAGCTACCCTCCACTGCAGGTATCTATCAGTACACCACTGCATTTTGCAGCCTAGATCGACTCCACAAGTCAAGCTCAAAGCTCTACTGACAGCTTTACCAGTGGGGCTTTGAACTGGTTACAAATTGTGACGCAAGTGAAGTCGATGAGTATTACTGCCACCTTAATAATGCATTCTTGTTGGTATGTATGAGAAGTGTTTTTAAAAAAAACCTGTTTACTGTTGATCTGACTGGAGTTAAAAAGCAAATGCTAACTCCTGACTATGGTGTAAATTTAATTTTAACAAAAGCAGCTCTGTACCTTCTTAGATCACAAACTGTTTTAAATGCCAAGAATAGAATTATTTTTTAACACTAAAAAAAAGTCCCAAGAAACTAATCTATTTGCTATGGTAACTATGCCACAGTACGCACAACAATTATGACATTTGTTTTAATGTCAGAATGTGACATTTCAGAAAGAATACTGAAAAAGTGTAATACAGTTTAATTAAATGAAATATTTTCTTCCAGAGTATCATTTGTGGCACCAGCAAGGGTCATGTATACAGTAAGAAATTGGATCATACAGAATCTTTGCAACAGAAGTAGTTACACTTAAAACAAACTTTAACAGTTCTTGGACTGACTGACAGTTTTATATTTGTGTTTCTCAGTCATAAAAATACGAGACCTAAAAGCCAGCGTATCCAAACTATCTGGGAGATACAGGATAGAATTTTAGGGGAAGGTGGAAATAAAGAAAAAAAACAGATAATATGACATTGCAGTATTATTGCTGTAGTTTAACACACTTTAAAATATTGGTGTTCGTAACTTTCGTAATATGGCACCTCAGAAGGGATCAAGAAAATCACTGAAATACAGGTATGAGTAAAGCAGTTTCTATTTAGCAACAGTTAACTTACTGAAAAAAAACCCCACCAAACCCACAGAGAAGCATGCTGCTTAAAAGCAGCTTCCACTGAATGGAGGTGCTTTGAATTCTACCTGCCTGAGGCTATTATATGGGTACCCTCACAGCATCATGGTAGAATTTATACTTCATTTTATAAGCAATCTGATTGTTTACTTTTATTCAGTTTCCAAAGAAACACTCTAAATTCACTTGCTTTAAAAACCAAAACACTCTATGCAAGTTAATTAATAGCCTGACAAGCACATTACATAACCTCCAGATCTGTATAATACTGTAAAATATTTTCCATATACAGTGCTTCAGGGCACTGTAGTAATGAAAGTAACATTTATCAAATTGTAAGTCATTACTTTAGTATTTAGATTTAGTATAATTAAAGCAAGAATGTATTTAATTTTATCAGTGGGAAGTTAAGAACAAGGTTTTCCACACAAAGTTATTATTCATCTGTTGTAGGCCAAGCTGGAAAAACCAGCAAGTTAAGGTTGCTTGAACTTCTAATACATTAAAAAAACCCAACTCTTACAGCTTGCTCAGATTTTCTTGGCAAAGGTATTTAAGGTTTGTGTTTTCTACTCCAGTTATTGCCTGGGGCAATATTTATTTTTAACAGGTAAGAAAATTCATTCAGCCACTTCCTGCAAATATTCAGTTACAAAGTTTCAGGACTGTCAGGATCCATATCAGGAAGCCTAAATTAAAGGCTGAAGGAAAAGTAACATATTTTGTAGGTCTGGGAAATGCTGTATAAATCTTTCCAAATTACTTTCTCTTCTAACAAATCTTATCTGCGTATATTCAGTATACTCAGCTGGAGTTGGGCAGGTAAATTCTTGATATTCCATTACTACTAAGCATGCTCCATAAATTAAGGCTTATAACTAGGGTTATACAAGGATTTTTTTTTTTTCCATAATTGCTCTTCTTGAAGACTACAAACCACTGTTTATCCTCAGTAGAGACAAACACTGTTCCTCTTGATCCTTATGTCAGCTGAGCTGAGAGCTGAAGCAGGACTAAAAGCAAGTAAAAAGCCCCTGGGAACAAGCTGTACAACCTGACTGCAATGAAGCAGGACAAAGATCCAGGTGCTTTCAATTTGAATCCACCATAATGCACATGCACAAACCAGCACTTGCATTCAGCTATGCCTCACACTTCACTGGGCAAGTTGGTTCCTTCCTAAAGTATTTTAAATAACAGTTTTGAAGCCCCTTGTTTTAAACCACATTTATGTGTTTTTTTGCAATAAGTAAAATGCAGATGTAGCATCTTGTATGAAACAAAAAACTGAAACCCTGTATTTGCATGCATGAAGCATGGAAAATAGTTTAATGTTGTTGCGTATTATATAATTAGACAAATGGTTAGCTGCCTAAGTCTTAAACAGATGTATACTTTTCAAAAGTTCATCAGTATCTCGTAATTTTAATGACAGTGTATAATCATAACCTTCCTCTGTCAGATGAGGGAAAAACCACACAAGAGATTGATATGCATATTGTTATGTAATAGCCAAATACTAGATGCTGTAAGAGCTGACTATCAATTTTGGCAATCACGAAGCTCAAATACAGACAGTACTCAAGTCTGAAGAACGAACTTGTTTACCAGCTAAATACCATGGATGAATGAGCGAGTTCTTAGAATGCAGTAAAGATTATATATACTCACTTCACTGTGAAGTTGCAGTTAAGCACAGTGTACACTGAGCTTGAATGAGAAAGATCTGCAACAGGCAAAATTCAGTCTGGTCTATGTATGGCTAGATAACACATGTTCAAGTTCTCATGCTGACTCTAAAATGCAACTGTTACATCTACTACAATCTCACTCTGCTACTTTTAATGATATATTTCCTTATGAAATACTAGCTATGTTCAGCAGCTCAGTGAAGTTGTATACTTTTTTCCACCATTATTCAGAACTGACCTAGGGGAGGGAAGGATGACATTTAATAACACATGCCACACAACACAGAGCTTTCCCCAGCATATGTTACAAAACAAGAGCCCGCATGACCTGCTCAAGGTTACGGAATGACTCTATTGCTCACTCTGAATTAAAAACTGGTATCCTCCTGACTGCTCCTGTATTTTCACTAATAAAATAATACCACTACTGAACACTTGCACAGCACCTTTCATCACAGGATGTCAAAGGTCTTTATAAATATTAATTAGGCATTGCAACACCACTTAGTAGTATGTAAAACTTAATTCTGCACATGAGTAAACCCAAGTAAAGAATAAATAACCTATGTTCAGAGTCATAGCACAAGTCAGCAGCATGGAGAAGAAATGGCTCCTGCCATTAAGGAGAACTTCATTAGAAACAAGGACATAATTAATACTCCAAACGTGACGTGAACTGTACCGCCCTTGTTCGCCAATACATTACTATAAAGCTTCAGTCATGCTCAATCCTGCAAATATCACACCAAATTTCAGGCAGCACTTTCATGAAGACACTAATTTTGGCTTCCTCCAAACACAGAAACAGTTCCTGTGAGATTTTTAGTAAAATTCTGTTTTGTCTTATCTGGTAACTTTCCTTAGAGAAGGCAGCTATGAGTGTTATATTCTTTGGTACTTTTTTTAACAAGTAATATCAAACTGAGACACAATTCAAATATGAATTCAGACCCCACAAATGAAAGTAAGCTGCTACTTAACATTCAATCATGTACTCCAGTAATTAAGGAAACAAAATACCATTTTAAGAACTCAATATCCATTCTCAAAAGAACTAACCTTTCTGAGTCCAAAATGAACGTTTTCAGCAAACTATATGGTAGTCATCACTTAAGTACTTCAACGATCTTACAACTTAATGTAACGTCCACATTTGACCTGCTACAAACATTATTCCTTTACAATTAGTTACTCTTTCCAATAACCATAACTATCAAGAGACACTAATCTGTAACACTCAGCGTTCTAGTCTGAAAGCCAACCATGCTAAAACTGGTCCTAAGTTGACTTGCATCTATGTGCTGCCACATTCACAGACTTTAATGACAGGAGTGAGATTAATTGTTTTAAACTCCTGTTAAACCTACCGAAAAGAATCCAAAGGTGACAAGCTCCGAAATCTTGCAAAAAATTCCCTTTTAAATTCAGTTTGAGAATCTGACATTAATATGACTGCAAAAAATTACTTTTGTTTGGGAGAAAGACTACAATAAGACAAACCAAGTTGCAGTAAAAACATTTACAGACTCACTTCACAGTGAATCCTGTGTTAGGATTTACAATTTCAATAAAGACATTAAGTGAAATTTAATTTTGTGTAATTCATAATTCAGCCCAGCAGCTTTTTGTTTGTTGGGTTTTTTTTGTTGTTGTTTAGTGGTTGTTTTTAAAAACAGCTCAAGCACAAGTTTTACTTCCCACCAAAATAACAAGATTCAGTGAAGGCTGACAAAGAGTTGGCTGAATGAAAACCAGGTTTTTGTTCTGTGTTTTCAGTTCTAAAGTATGGCTTTCTTCTGACTAGGGAATGAATGCCTGAACCTAGGTTGGTTTGTACGAGTTTTTTTACCCTTTCAAAAGGACATAATCTGGCAGTAGAAGCTTACTCTCTGGGCGATGAAGGTGTGCATCACTATTATAATTCTATCTCAAGCTCTCCTACAGCACCAAACCAGAAAACAATTCAGTATTGTATTTTATACACAGCTTTCATGACATGAAGCAATTTTTCTTCCCTCTTACGTGGGACAACAGCTAGTTAACATAGTTTATGTTATCATTCAAGCATTATGCCTTCAACAGACGACTGATGAGATTTGCCATCTAGGCTTCAATAAATGGCGTTCCACGCCCCACTCCCAGTAATTCTTTGGAAATCATCAGCTCAAAAGTTGCTGAGTTGTCCTGGGTTATACAAGTCACCCAACCTTCAACAAAAGGGTCTTGAAGATCCTAATCAACTCATTGCCGCTTAGAAGTATGATCAAGTTCAAGATCAAATACTGCTGAGATATGTCCAAATGTACTTGGAACCAAAGAGGGAGCAACATTTTAGTCTTCAGCCACAGAAGCTTTATGCGAACAGTGGTAGTAGCACACACTCTCCAGATGAACAGATCCACTACAGACATAACCATTAGGCAAGTAGTTCTCCAAGTCTGAAAAAGCAGAGATACGTGATTCTTTTGTTACAACACAGTATTTCCAACTTTATGCTTTTGTTCTACTGATCAGTCAAAAACATCTTTCAATGCACTTAGTTCTCAACAGAGATGCTGATCTCTAGCTTTTATCCGGTATTATGTAGAATGGACATACCATGCAAAACATCTAACTGTTGCAGCACATTCTCACACTTTTAAGAGACACCCCGTAAGTCATAGAGGACCGTATGTATACTAAGAAAGGAATTAGAACTATACTGTTACAGATCATGGTTGTACTTAAGGTCATAAAGATTCCACTGTAGACAACAATAAAGTCAGGACTTGCCATGCCAGTACTCCAGAGATACAGTAAATATTGTATCACTAAAATACCCGATTTTATAAGGCTACTATTCAGTATTTGTTGCTTATAGGGTAATTACAGATGATGAAAAACTAAAGTCCAGCGCAACAGCAGTGTTAAATTTTAAGCCAGGTGTTTCACAACAAAAAAAAGCTTACATGTACCACTTTAAGTGTATAATTAAAACAGACTGTCCTGTCACACATCAACTCTGGCATGCAGTTTAAGATATACTCTTTACAATATACAAATTAACATAAACTTCTTGCCTCCCTACTTTAGTATGAAGATTTAAACACTGATAAAGTCACCCTGATAAATCAAATCAGCTGTCTCCTTTAAACAGCTTTTAGAATCAGATGCACACCACCATTCATATGATGGAGTGGTATTTATAAGATGTGTACATGACACTGAAGTGAGCAATTTTTTTAACAGATCATGCCCTCTTGCTTTGTGGCTTGCACCTGCTGTTGTGGCAGACAGGCAGGGATCAGGTCTCATTAAAGCCTCAATAAGGATGAAAGACTGCAGACTCTGGCTCAAGAAACTAGGTAAATCACAAGTGTATTAAGTCCTCTCCTTGCTGCATTGCTACAGACATTTTAAAGGCCAAAACACGAAACTTACAGTCATAAAACAAGTGAAGGTGTGGGGTTTATTATGGAATTTGATACACTCTCAATCAATAAAGAAAATTAAACTCTATTCTAGCGCACTTTGTTCAAAATGAACAGATATGCTAGACTTAATATCTACTTTTAAAGCAGCAAGACCTCAGGGGCACTGAAAAACAACTGTGTGACTCTTAGGGAACCTTCAAATGCATTAAGCACACAGATTCTTTGCAGAGGCTGGTACGGAAGCGTTTGTTTGCCAGATGCATGCTTCTCACTCTTCTTACTGCAACCAGCTGGCCATCCTTTTCATTAGTCATTTTCCATTCAAAAGTGAGATCGATAAATTATTATTCAAAACATCACAACTAAATACTTCACGTCATGACTCGTGACTAATTAAGATGTAAGCTGAAATTATTCATTGGCACACAAAATGAAAACTAGAGAGTTGTAAAGAAACTGCGTAGGAAACGGGAAAAACGAAAACACCACCACAGTACGAGTGCAAGACACGACTTGTTTTGAATTACAACAAACTAATAATCCCTTCCATGAAGTTACTTAAGCAGCCAAAAAATTCAAAGCCTCTCCAAACTTGTCTCCTCATATAATCACTTGAGTTCTGAAGACATAAAGAAAATGTGATCATTTTGATCTGGCATTCCAAGGAAATGATTACCTGAGATCTCAAAATGGCAGAAAGAACCAAATACCCTCACCAAGGCGTGCAGCGTCTACAAACACCACTTGCACTCTTCATAACCTAAAACATTATTTTTACGTATCTACAATTGTGAAATCTTCATTCATATGGAAAGCTGATCACTGTCCTGAGCTAAGAGTATCATACCAACATTCTCTGGAATCTAGTGGTTTATTATTTGCCCAAAATACTGTCAAGATCAGTGTGGGGAAGAGACAGACAACCCACACATAATAGTAAATAAAAGTTGCATTGCTGTACACTTTCCTAAATTTCAAAGACTTAAAATTGCTGCTGTTTTTCTGAAGAACAATTAATTACAGAACACGATTTGACATTAGCTGTGCACCCTTCGTCCCTCATGAATAAGAAATTCTTACACAACAATTCCAAAGGCCAACATTAAATTTCTAAGCATATTATATCATGTTTACTTTTTATGATATGACTGAATATGTATCAAGGAAAATTCTTTCTGTTTTAGGAATCTCCTAGGAAAACATGTACAATATACTTCAGAAAGCTAATAATCAGTTTCCACATACAGCAAAGAAAAAACCTTACCCCCTTTTTTTTTTCATGTCTACAAGCACAATGTGTTGGCACATAATGCTTGTACAGAAGTGTAAAAGCGCCTATTTGAAAGTTTGCGGCATCTCAAACACTTTAATTTTTAATTTTTCCTTATGTTTTAAATTACTTGCTTCCATTAACTGATACAGTAGAGAAAATCAAGAATTTTTAAGTAAACATCTCAATACTATTTTTTTGTTTGTGGGGTGGGGGTTTTGTTGGGGTTTTTTTGGGGGGGTGGGAGTGGTGCTGTTTATTTTTTAATATTTAACTTGGTTTTTTTTGGCAAGCTATGTTTGAGAACATAGAGACAGCTGTCAATTCTCCATAGGAAGCATTACTAGGAAGGATATTAGATGTTCAGTCAAGAGCTTTGTAAGGTCACAGGAAACTACAACTGCCTAATGATAAACACATATTTAAAAAGAGACCACTCCTAGAATAAATTAGGTTAACATCATGGTTAACATTAGAAGTACTACTGTTTTATTCACATGTTTTTGCTAAAAGAACCAAAGTAGTTACTGGAATCCATGGAACAAAAACATCAGAAGTAGCGACCATTGCATTACAATAAAGTATTGCCACCCTAAATCGCACACCTTCTTGATTTAAATGGGAAAACACAAGCCTCTGCTAAACACAGTAGTGCATCTTACCTGTCATCTGTGCAACGACCTGAGACACACATACAGTGGTAAATTAGAAAAATGTAGAAATGTCTCTTCTTCATTCGAAAAGGAATGGAAAACAGCATTCTGCAGGCCACACAATCATACCTGTTTAACAGCCTATTTAAAATTACCTAGCCACTATAGTTACAAGGTAGAAACAAAAGAAGCTCTAGGAAATAGTCCACTAATAGGCAGAGAAGACTGCCACCTCTCACATTCAATAATCTGATAAACTATTTTTGATTCATCCATTTTTATAGTCCTGATACGATAAACTATTCCCTAGCTGTGTTTAAAAAAAGTTAACTTTCTTTCATGCCTCTGGAAATAAAGCATAGATTAAACCACCTAGTCTAGACATGAAACTCTTACTAATTGCTAAGTAAACAATCATTTCCTTATTTCTTAAACAAAGACATTAGAAAGTTTAAGTGAAAAGCGTTCACTGTATCCTCAGGCATTCGTCTAAACTAAGGATAGTCTCCCACCAGGGAAAGAATGTCTTTAAACTATGCTGTTATTTCTGTGGAATTGGTGCCTGCCCAATCTCAGCAGTCACTCATGTGAGAGCTTTTCCTATTTGTATTGTCTGCAGAAGACAAGATTTTTGAAATTTTGATTGAGGGTTATCATTCCTTGTCTCTTTCCAGGAATGATAGTTTACAGCTGAAGTGATGAATTTTACTTGCTGCTTGTGTCATTCACAGATACAGTACCAGATCAATTTCTAACTTCAATCCCATTTAAATATCTCTTGCTTTTTAATACAGTAGCTTAAGATGAAATTTAAAAAAAAAAGTAACTAATCAATCTGAGAACTGGATATGTATCTCGCTTGAAAAAATCTAGTGTCCATTCATACTCAAGAACCAAGAAGGAAATATTTTTAAATTAACTTGCAAACCACATACACCATGGCTATGGTTAATCTTCCAGACACGCACCACTCTTTCTGCTATGCAAGACTGAAATAAATTGTAAAGCAAGAAATAATCCAGAGAAGAATCTAAAATGAGGAAATCACTGAACTGCCACCTAAGAGATAACAAAAAAGCACCAGCACAATAGTACACAGAAAATAAAAATGTTAAGTCACAAGGGAAAAACTAAGGTGGAAATTATAGTGATGTAAATGAAATTTACCATTTAACATATTTCTGAAGTTCCAAGACTAAGCTGATTTATCTTGTTAAATTCTCAACCCAATTAGTGTTTGCTACTTTTAGGTAATTTTTGCCTTGTTGCATTACGTAAGTTTAATAGCTTATTTTTAATGAAAACCACGCATTTGTCACGTTCAGCAATGTCATAAAACACAAAGAAATGCATAAAACAGAGACTGTAATTTTCAAAGAGTAACAGACATTTTTTACTTCAGACTGATTAAAAATACACATTCTTTTCCAACATCAGTCCTATCAGAGAAATAGCTACATCAAAACCACTTAAAGCATTCATCATATAGATTCACATAAATTCTGTGCGTTTCCAGCAACAAAAATAATTTTTACCTCTGCTGACAGTAGATCTGAAGACTCCTCCCATCTTTCATTAACAGCTACTTCCTCCATCTACCACCGATGAATGGCAGTGTGGAACACAGCAGTTTCATTTTTTAGACACTATGCAAAACCAGTGTATGATACATGACAGGAACGTAAGATACTCACTGTTCCACAAAAAACTGCACTTCTAATCTATTCAGTTAAACCTTCTCTCTGTCCTCTTTAAGAAAAGTGGCTCTGCATAAAGACAGGTCAACTCTTCGCTGCTATATAAAGTTGAAGGTTAAAATGCATAAGCTGATGTGGGAAGACTATTTCCTGCTGAAAGAAAAGCCCTTTAAACACCAGAACCTCAAATCTAATTTGTCAGCTTATTGATGCTTCCATGCATACTGCCAGTGCAAAGCATTTATCTTTCTATGAAGCCACAGTATTGAAAAAAATGGTCAATGCTACCTAGCAAAAAGGTGACCTTACAGCATGACCTTATAGTAAAAGTGATACAGAATTCAATCACTCACATAAGCATTTAAAATTCCAAATTTAAGGTGAAGGACCAGACCTTTAGCTTTAATCAAATGCATCTGCTATGCTGGAAATGCCAGCTGGACTTGTGGTAGTCAGTAAGCGTATGTGGCTGACTTAAATGGTGAAGTGCACCAAGTAAGAGTCACCAACTGTTTCTTATGCTCATTCTAAAGAGTATTTAAAAAAATAAATACATTGGGCACCACTGGAAACAACATCCTTAGTTAAATCAGCCTTTGATAAGCTTGCTCTTAACTGAAGTTTTAAAGAGAGGAAGGAGAACTGTATTCTGCCACTGAAGCTATCTCTACCAACTTAAATTAGGGGGCAGCACAGCTCCGAATGAAACCAGCTGAGCTGGGTCTCCCACTCACCACTGCAAGAAATTAGTCCGTAACACTGTTCCAAAGTGGTGACTGGGTAGCAACTCTGTACTCGGCCACTCATCACTATAGGGTCACAGTATTTCGGGAAGACCTGTACAATTTATTTACACCGTATTACCAGCTGTAATAGGTGAATAAAGCAAGAACTGCCACAACAACGTCAATCTCTAAAGTGGCCCAGGCTTGTGCAACAAACCTGACAGACATCCAGATTAAATGTCTTCTGAAGCCACAACCAGAGGGAACTGGGACTTGCACACACTCAAACAGCTCAAACTGAAAGGGAAACTCAGAAACCATTTTCCATCTGGATCAGTTAGCAGGGTGCATAAAAAAGGAGAGCAAGTAAAAAAGTAGACCACTGTAATGCTCAAAATAATTGTTCTGATTTTCATTAACTACCAATGAACAGTTCTAGATGCAGCCTCAAAGTGCATATCACTCAGTAACAATTCTTTCCCAATAGTGAGATAGAGTCACACTGCACATGCCAGGAGACACTGGGGCACTGTTGCAGAGTAGGGGAGAAGAGGGAAAGGAGGGCGCAAGTGCTTCAACCCCTCAGAAGTGAAATATTTTATTGTTAAGCCTTCAATACCTGGATTTGGTTTTGTAACTATTTAACTTTTTTTTTATTTTCAACAGACAAAATGAAAATTACTTCCTGCTAAAACACTGAGGTGTTTTTTGTTTGTTAGTTTTGGGTTTGTTAGTTTGTTTTCTCTAGCTAGGTTCCATGTTAGTAATTTAGGAAAATACCCTTGCTATACATTTGCATAGGGGCTCAGATAGCAAGAAATAGTACACAGATAAAGCAAACGTACCTGAGGAAAAAACCCTAAACTCTACTGTGCTGCCAGAGCTTAGAACTAATAACATTTTGCCTGGAAAATAAAGTCCCTTTTACTGTGAAAATGGATTTACTAACCTTTGCCAAGATTTTTAACAGTACAAAAAGGTAACTTGTAATGGCGATGTTCATTCTGTAATAATATTTTAATTCAAAACCTCCTCCTGAAAGGGAGCTCCTCAAATAACCAAAACTGTCCATACATTCAATAAAACCTACTCAAAGCTATGTTTTTACTTCAGGAAGGAAGAAAATACCAGTCAGTGAACCTACAGCAGGTTTTCTCTTCTGTCATACTGCACTGAAGGATAACAATGTTTACAGCCTCGTTAAAACTCCACGAGTGTTAAATATAGAATGCGAATTTCAGTTTAATAAACACTTCAGGAAGATTGCCTCTGCACTAGGTTTTCACTTCTATTTTAAAACATCAAAGAAAATCACGTACTTTTTTAGGGAGGGTTTTTTTTTTTAACAACATTAATATTTCTCAATGTAGTATGCAGAGCGGCTTTTAAGCCCTGAATTCCTCCACTCTCAGCAAAAGCCCTTAGTCTGACCTCAAGACAATACACTACGATTTGTGACAATTTATGACCTAGCTACATTAATCATATTCCTTGGTAAGTGGAAATCCACAACTGCTGAATGCAAGTTTTAAACACGTAAAGCTGTTAGCATTTGAAATTTTGGGAAAGGTGAAATACACAATTCCATCTTTTTGCTCACATTATAAGTTTAGTTAAATCAGCTTTGTTCCCATAAAGGAAAAAGAAAGCATCATTCTATTCACAATTCAATACAGCTGTGCACAACTGGCTTCAGCCCCAGGCCACAAGCCAGGAACTTCTGAGTTCAAGTCTGGCTCTGCCACTGACTTTCTGTGTGTGGCCTTCAGAGAGCCTCTAAATTTCTCTGCTGCTCCTCTTCAACTTGTACACTTACCTTACAGAATGGCACTTGCTTTGTTTGTGCAGGCTCTTCCCAAACAAAAAAAAAAAAAAAAGACTTGAATTGACTTTGAGAGCAATTTTTACTACAGCTTTAATGCCTACGGTCCACTAAAAAGTCTCCATATGCCAGCTGATATCCAGTAGTTTTTAACTGCATTAACTGCCAACATGCACATATTACATATATACATATACACACATGTATGATACACACAAATATCAAAAGATGTAGTGAGTTGGAAAACAGGTATTTCAAAGTTTGTTAAAAAAGAGGATGAAAAATGAAATCAAGTTATCTGCTATAATTAAACTTACAATGCAGAACAATCTACAACCTTGTTCTTATTAACCCACTGAGCCAGTGATGAAGTCTGTTTTTAAGAGCTTAACACATTAAATGCACAGGCCACAAAATGTTCACACTAAAATGATTACAACAACTAATATTTTAGAATATTACTTTAACAATAGAAAAATGGACTAGGAACATGGGGGGGGGGGAAGGATTTGAAATTAACCAAATTACCTAGCACTAACTGAAACATCATTTAAAAGGTAAGTTTTCTTAAGAAAAAGATCAAGGGAAGTTACAGAAACTTAAGCTGACCATATACTTGCAAGTCTATTGTAGAAGAGTTTCACCTCGTGTTATCTAGACTGAAGTAGAATGTAATGGAGGCTGACGCTAGCTAACCTCAGCTTTTCTGAACTGCAATGATCCAACCACACAAATACAGCTCATCACATTTAAAACAGTGTACGCTGCCTTTAAATCCATCCCTGGGAAAAAAAAACTTGTCCCCAAAACTTTATTGAGACAGGGTGACTTTAAAAAAATTAACCTGTTCAGTTATTCATGGCCTAACCACAGAAAGCTAGCTTAAAGACCTAAGCAACTGTAGCTGTCATTGTAAATCCTAGACTCTCAAAGTTCAGCTTCCACCTGGCTTTTGCTTTTTTCACAGTGGTAAATGTAAAGCAAAATTATCTCCCAATTAACACCACAGTAAATTAATTCAGAATAATGTTATTTTGTGATAAAAACAGTCACTCAAAGACTTAATCAGAAACAGCATTCCAGAACAGCTACCATGAAAAGATGAGGTGGTTAAATGCAAATTCACATAGCTTTTGCACATGGAGGACTAAACTGGTTCAAACTCTTGAAAAATTACCTGCATGTAAGGCTTACAATTTTCCCATCCCAGGTCATTTACTAAAACTTTCCACTGTAATTCAGTGGAAAGCGTATTTGCCAATTAAACCCTAGAAAGTCAGAGAAATAGCATCATGAAGAAGTAAATCTAAACAACTTATTCGGAAGATTAAATCTTTACCGAGATGAGATTTTTAGTCTCCTAAATCACACTACCATCAGCGTATTTCCACCAGATGAAGCAATCACGAATACTACAGCAAGGCCAGTATATTGGTCAGCAAGCATTCCCACCAGGGTAATCTAGATCTGCTCTGAATAGGATTACAGGACACAGATAAAGACAAAATATATAAAAAATAATCCTTATGCCTTGTCCACTTTCTCTCAGCACTGTTTGGTCTGGTTGAGCTCTATCAAACAGATGATCTGCACATTACTTGCAAAGAAATGGAAAAATTTATTTGACTCTAACACTAGGCTATTTAATTTAAAATTCTCATTAACATTGCTATCACTGACTTCTGTAGCACCAGCTGGAGCCTTCTTTTACACTAGGTTCAAAAAAGCTTTTGAGGTTTTACTTCAGGTTAACCAAGTATTTTTACAGGCAATCTGAACCTAGCCAACATTTAGATTCCAACCAGTGCACATGAACATGTAATGACATCCACGAAGAAAATTAGAGCTAGATATAGAATGGCATATGTATAACCTAAATAGGATATCCTCTATTTCCATGTGTTGTGTTTCTAACCAGTTTTAACTATTTTTTAGAAAGTATTTTTAGTATATACCATAGAAGCTCCCTTGAATAAAGCAGTGGGGTAATAACACTTAAGAGCACGAATAAGAGTTACCAGATTAGAATTTCCAAGCATTAAAATACCAAAATTCACTTGTGTGTTGTGATCAAATCATCCTCCCTATGAATTGTTCGGCAAAAGGCTGAGCATAAACATGCTGTATATCTAGCTGGCAAAGTGACATATCAGAATATATCAGTCTCACTTTAGTTAATGAAGTTCTCAGTAGTAGTCACCCTCTTGCCAAAGAAAGCTGTTTTGTAGACAAGTGTATCAAGATACTAGAGTATCAAGACAGAAGTAGAACCACGTGTTTTAAATCAGACCCCGAATCTAGTATGATTGCTTAACTGAAATTATATACAATTAAAAATATAAATGCTAATACAGTAGCTGCAACAAGAACACGAGTGCTGCTACATTAGGACTCTAATAATAAGTTGTAATGTCATCTACTACAAACAGTAAAATTTAAACCAGGGGAAAAAAAGTGGAAGAAACATGGAAGGCTTACTTTAAGGAAGGTTGAAGTGACAGGACACTGCATCCTGGAGAACTGGATGGCTCAGACGTAGAACCAAGTTCATAACTGTAGACTGAACCATGATGACAACACATCTGTGTATATTTGCCACAGAGCACATGTAAAACGGGACAATTGAGCTCAACTCTAATTAATGGTTAAATGGCATTAACAGAATATATATTTAACCTTTCCTGTTTTCATATAGGTCAACTAGCCCCAAAAGCTCAAAATCTACAAAGGCTATGGTGTGTACATGCTTTAAAAAAAAATAAAAAATGAATTCCAGTAGTCTCATTGCAGCTGAAGTCTTACACATTCTCATGTACACAGTGGCTGTGCCCAACAGCCACTATGAAATTACAGATAGGACAGTAGCTTATGATTATGCCATTTAACAAATGCTGTGCTTCAAAAAATGAAAAAAAATACTGAGAATACTAGAAGTAATTTTCCCATTGTTTTATTAAAAAAAAAAAAAACAAAACAAAACCCACAAAACTTCTTTGATTCAGAAATGAAGACAATGTTCAGCTCAAGTTCAAATTAGTTTTTGGGTTCAGCTGTTATATCCACATCTGTACTTGAGGAAGCCCTAACTCTACACCTACTAAGAACACTGGGAAAAGATGAGCAGCCTTCTCTTACTTCACAAATCAGGCACAGTGGAGTTTTGTGTACTCTTAAGAAATTAAAAGAATGGCCGCCTTCATTTAAAAATATTTGTGCCTTTTGCTTTTTAGTTGCTGAAGTAACTATCCTGTTCAAAGCACATTCAACTATGATGGAGTTCAGTGTCAAAATAATGGTTTTCTGATACAAATTAAACAACTGCTTACTCATTTGCAGAAAATGTATGTATCCATAAAAATAAATACAAAAAAGCTGAAGTGGATTTTTTGCTAGACTACTTCCCTCTATTATGTTTTGCTGCTCTTATTTGAGCTACTTCAAAATTTGTTGACCTCCCCTACTGTTCAAAATGCTCTGAAGTTAAGGCCTCACAAGTACCATCCTAAAAAGAGAAGCACTTCCCTGCTGGCATGAAATAAAACACAGTAGTATCTTGATGCTTTGTTTTGGTTTTGTTGTTGTAGTAGTAAACTCCAAGGCTACATTTCAATTTAAGTCTCAATTTAACATAAATTTGTACTAATACATGTGCTTTGTACTTTTAAGCATTTCTCCATCTATTGATATTGAAGTACTTTCAGATAATTTTCTCTGCCTAACATATACAAGCATCCATTTAATTAAATTCAGACAGAAATTGTAGCACTGAAAGGAATAGCACTCAGCTCTTATGCTTACTACCTATGGTTTTTAACAAGACTTCCCTCAGTATTTTCTCGCCAGGTGTATTAGCACACATTCTTCCACGCTGTTTAACCCTTGGTTTGATTTGTTCTGCCTTTAAAGATCTAATCTGTTTTACTAATGTATCTTCTCTTGGGTACCTAAAATAACACCAGGGTTTGTATCTTGTTTTATGTTTTCTCACATGACCAAACGGCCTAATTAAAAGTAGTCCTGGAACTACAATAGTTTGAAAGAAGATCAAGGTTTGTCTTTAAATTTGCCCATACTATAATATTCAAATATAACATCAACCAGTTCTTAAGACGTGACTTTTCAGAAATTATCAGAAATACATAATTCTAGCAGCACCAGAGCATTTCAGCCCTGAACTATAATGCCAGCACACTACAGTACAGAAAAATAACCTTTAAAATTACAACATTCATAAAGCCTTAGGAACTCCTTTCAGAAATGTGTTGATGGCACTATGTATAAAAAATATGAGCCTTTGCATATATTCACACTGCTCCAAAATATATGCTCTGTCTCTACAAAAAAAAAAAAAAAAAGAAGAAAGTGTTGTCACGTTGGGTTGGAAGCCTACATACAAAGGAAAAAAAATTTAAGCAGCAAAAAGTGCTAAATGTACAGCTCTGGAGCTGGAATTCACCACAGATACAGAAAGGCACCATTTCTCTTGTGCCCTTCAAAACAATTATGGCACCATTACTAAAACAAAATAGAAATATTTTCAGTATAGAGTATTTTTATCTCCATGATGCCTCTACATTTGCCCTCAATGCTGAAATGGCCAAAACATGTTATCTTGACATCCAACTTTAGATACTCTTGTTTGACCAATATTTGAAATACAGCACATGTAATCATACCAACTAAATGCCAGTGTGACATTAGCAACTAGAGTTGCTGTTTCTTGAAATAAATACTGAACTTGCCTTGCTTTGAGAAGCACTCAATTTTTTTATTCACCCAAACTGAATTTTACATCTGTTTACCAAATTAATTCTGCAGCAACAGTTATAGCTAAATATTTAAAGTTTAGCCACTTAGAAATTCTAACTAGCTTTCTCAGCAGGATTCTTCTAAGTGAAAAGCCATTTTACTTTTGCCCTCACATTACACATCACCCTTTACAAGACTTTCAGGAAGGTTACAAAATGAGAACCCACATACTCACACCTGATCCCCTTGATAGGGCACAAAGCATAGCTTTTTAAACATCCTATGTTTCTTATTTTCCGGCCTCAAATCTTGAGCTGTTTAAATAGGAAACCAATACTTAACAAGCTGAAACAGCTCTTAGGGAGGAGGTAAGTTTCTTAATCAATTAAAGCAAAAAAAAACCCTCAAACTTTTCAGTTGTAAACCCACTGCCAGCTGAAGACAACACGAAATATGCAGATTCCACAAATACTGTTCAAAATAAACCTTCCATCCTGGTCACCAAAAGGAAAGCAGGTCCACAATGACCAGAATTAAAGAATTCTGCTTCAAGGTGCAAGCCACAAGAAGATTTTGCAGGGGTACTAGGAAAGGTACGGATAAAAATTCTCTTCCAGCAATGCACTAATTTTACAGATTTTTCTTTGTTTATAGATTTGGATGCTTTCTCCTCTATTCAGCCATCTATTAGTAAGAGACAAAAGTCTCAAAAGGTTAAGTTTACCTGAAACTAGCCAACACAGACTGTATCATCTTAGGAAGTTTCTTTTTCTTCCTTCCCAGCAGGGGTGAGAGAGAGGCTAGAAAAAGCCACTCTAAGCATACTGATTTTTCAGATGCTTGTTTTCCCTGAAGTTTTTTTGCATTAGAACAGCAGACTCCTGTATACTGAAGCTCAATGGTAGTAAGGCTTTTCTCATCAATTATTTCTCAAGAATCTCTTAGATGTAGTGCAAAAAACTCCAGGGGCTCTGCTGACTACAGACTTCACTGTAGTTTTCAACCTACTAAAGTAGTCTGCTTTGGAAAGGGACCGATTCCTGTAGATACC
The DNA here is from genome assembly GCF_011004875.1 of Balearica regulorum gibbericeps. Taxonomy (NCBI): domain Eukaryota; kingdom Metazoa; phylum Chordata; class Aves; order Gruiformes; family Gruidae; genus Balearica; species Balearica regulorum. The sequence continues at coordinate 56,524,464 of NC_046184.1, forward strand.
AATAACAATTGACATACAAATGCAAAAAGAAAAATGAAATAAGCTTCCAAACCCAGTATCATCACTGTAAACTGAACAAAGCAGAAAAGACTCCCCTGCCCGAACACTTCTGCAAGCTTCAAAGTGATCTAGAAACTGCAATTCACGTCTCTCAAAATTATTTTAAATAATTTCCCTTTGTACCACAGAAACACACTGAATGCGAACAGTATTGAGAACTGCCTGACTCGCACTTTTAAAATCCTGTGATTTCACAGGCTGCAGAGTCCTCAACACACTCTGCATTAAGATTTGATTGGTCAAAAACGTATTTATATCAGAAATTATTTTAATTAGTCCTTCCTATTCACAGTGTATAGTCTCACAAAGCTACTTAAATGTTTGACAGACTCAGTACTGGAATCACTTCAATTATTCTCAATGGTTGCTTTTTGTCTGATCCATGACAGCTTCTATAGCTATGAGCAGCTGCAGTTCTTAGAAGATATGCTGTATTCCATCTTTCTAACTATCAAGCTATACTAACATTTACAAAATTTGGAAGCATATAACATAGACAGTAATGCATGAAGATGAAAAATACACAGGAAAGGCGAGTACTTTTCTCAAGCGCAAGTTCTGGGAAGGTTACGTCTTACGCTATTGCCAACTCAGGACAAAATTTAGGTTTTCATTACTTCCTCAGTTCACGCATCGTATGCTATAGCAATTATCATATAAAACTACATAATTGACATTTAGGTCCAGTAAGTACCAGATCTGAGAATACTACTATTTATATTGTATGTGAAAACAATTCTAATGTCTAATTAAGTTTATCAATCAACAGGTATAGGTATATTCAACATATTCTGGCTACATCAGGATCCCAACTAAGCCCAAGAAGGCTTTGAATAACAAAAGCTATCAGGCTGCATCAGGTCAAACACAGAACATTTCTATAATATTCCCTCAGATACATGCCAATAACACGATGGTGGAATCTAAGTTCATTAACCCTAAACAGGGAGAATGTGTATTACTTTATACATGAAATGAGTTATCCCTTACTACTAAACTTTGTAACACCAAAACTATCAGCACAATACACTATATCAAACTTGAGTGTTCTTTTTTATTGGCCTGCTCTAATTTAAAATAAAAACATATCTTTAATTTCCAAGAGAAACTTAATATACTGCAGAATTATTTCAAATATTTGCTAGCCAGTGCAAAAAAATTCCTGATATATACTACTACAAGACTATAATGAGGACAGTCAGATACATTTTCAGTAAACACATCCAACTCTGCCTTCTCCATTTGTATTTAACTGTATGGATGTAAGGCCACAAAGAAATATAAAATATGACCCATCTTGTAGGTTTACAAAGTCGACCTGCTAACCATAATTAATGCACGCATTCACTGCAATGTAAAATTACGTTCGCATGATTATTTGCATAATTATCTACTGCTTAAGTATCCAGCTACAAAAAATACCACAGTACATGGCCTATCAGGAAGGGGTGAAGAATAATGTATACCACCACAGAGAATTTTTTCGTTTAACCTCACAGAAAGGAGCATTACATCACACTCTTACAATGCAGGAGGAGGAGCCTGTTCTCAGAAAGCAAGCTTCAGCTATTTCCCTTTAATTTTTTTGCTTGATTCTGGAGGGAGATGCAAAAATAACTCGGATTTAAATTTTTAGTAACACAGAAGATAAGGAAAAAAGCGACAAAATGCAGTTTTTTACCTACATTTACTAACATACAGATGAATAGCTGCTTTATTAAGAGTACAGAGCAAAAGTCAACAAAACATCAGTAGCACCCAGCACCTTGCATTTGCAAGCGTGCATTCCTAAATACCTGCCCCACATTTTATCAGTCGCCGGACCCGTTAAGCAGAGAAGGGGTCCCCTTACTTCTGGGCAACTGGACACGGCAAGACCATTTTAAAGCCGACACTACCTAGCACGCCTAGCTCGCTTTAACTCCGGATGCCATGTTTATAGGGCAGGACCATTTGGTCCTGACGACGGCCCGAAACCGCGGAGCTGGCGGCCCCGGGGGGGGAAGGGGGGGAGGGGAGCGGCGGCCGGAGCCCGCGTAGGAGCCCAGCGGCTGCTGTGTGCGCTCTGCTCGGCGGGGCTCTGCCGGTGCAGGAATCCTCTAACCCCCCAAACCTCCCTACTCGAATGTTTGCCTGCCTGATTTTAGGGTGGGTTTGTTTTTTGGGTTGGTTTTTTTTTTTTTCTTCCTTTCTCCCTGGGAAGGGTGGCCCGGTGAGAACACTTCCCCATCTGTCCCTTGTCGGACCCAGCAGCAGAAAGAATGCAAACCCATTTTTATATATGCAAATTTTTGCAGCAGATTTAAGAGCTTCGGGTGCCGTGGGGAAAGAAATCACTGTTTAGAAGCCTCTATTTAAATAAAACAAGATTTTCAGTACCATCTTGTACTTCACCAGCTTGGAAAATAAAACGATCTTCTGTAATTTGCCTAAGTGTTTTAAATTACAAATCTCTTCAAAATCCACAATACACTTCTACGGCGACCTCCTTCTAAAAAGCCCTAAAAATCCACTAAAAGTGCTTTACGCGTAAAACCAGACAACATCTGAAGCAAGTATTTGTGCTAGAAAAAACCCCAAACACACCTCTGCAAAACCATGGATGAAAACGGTCAGCTCAGGCTCTTAAAAATCTACTGATAGGTAAAAACATTAATAAAATATAAATGTACCACTAACCTCATAAAGTGCAGCAGTGCTTAAATCCAGCGAGTTGAGGCATACAAGGTAGAAATGGAAATGAAAAAAGATCCAAAAATGATTTTGTGTTTGTTTTTTGTTTTTTTTTTATTATTATTATTTCAAATGTTCAGAAACCAGCAGAGACTCTGTCGGCCATTTTGGCTTGAACTCCCTCACTCACTCTCCCTCGCTCTCTCCCTCCCTCTCTCTCCCTCTTGCTCTCTCTAAAGGAAGAAGCTTTTTGTGACCTTCAAATAGAGGCAGGTCATGTGACTCCAGGCAAGCTGTCAATCACGAGACAGGGCCGGCCTCCTTCCCGCCTTAAAGGGACAGCGCCCTGCCCGCACCGGGGGGACGACAACTCCCCGCCGAGCAACGCCGCTCCAACGCGCTCTACACCCGCTCGATTCTCTGCCGTTCATCGTGGAAAGGCGATGCACAGAAAGGGTAACATAGGTGAGCAGTGAGAATATGGAGAGCGACTCAGCTGGAGCTTTTCTCTTTAAAACTAGCTAAAAGTAAAGCAGCCAATTACGCTAATTCTACATGCAGGTTGCAGAACCGATGAATGATGAAATGTGTAAGTCCCACTAGCCACACACACTCTTCCGTGGTGCACCAGCGGACACGTGACCCTAGCGCCGCTTACCTTGAGAGGAAACCACATTTTAAGTACCCCATCCTGATTCAAGGACAAGAAGTTGTTCATCTTCGGTCCACACTGAATCCAGACTGCAACCGGACTGTCTACACAACCTGCACACATAAACCTGACACCCAGGTTCAGAGGCATGAATACCTGCAGGACAGCAGAGCAAACTTGGTCTCTCCTACGGCCTTGACTGGTTTAAGTCTCAGGCTTCAACTCAATCATTAGGCAGACGCTCAATAGTCTCTTCCCATAATTTCCATAGATAAATGCTCCAGCAGTTGAAAGAGAATCCCAGAGTGTTGCAACATAAAAAATCTGCAGGGTGTTTCCAGACATTACCTTGAACGTGCAGAAACAGTAAAGAAGACAGTTCAGAAACAGTATATGGTAATGTGAGTATGACTCTGCTGTGAGGAGACTTGCTCCTGAGTCAGCCCCAACACAGGTAACAAAAGCATGAACCGGCTGTGTAATGTAACCATGTCTGGTGAGATAACCCACAGCACCTCGGGAAGCTCATGGGAGCACCCTCAGGACTGAACCCTTAAAAAACACAAGGTTTTAGTTCTGTATGGTTTTGCACTGTAACTATGTAGAAAGCAAAAAAGACCACACTAGCAGTGAAAAAACACCACAGAATGAAACTAACTTGAAAAGTCATGGGGAGGCACTCCATAGGAATGAATTTAGGGGGGCAGAAGCTGCACACATTATGAAGGAGAATAAAAATAATTTGTGTATATTATCGTACCACACAAGTCACTGGCTAAACATTGTGTTTCAAGAAATCATCAGGAGACTATGAATGGCTAGTATGGCTCAGGTTTTGACATGCTTTGCTCCTACTGCCCTCACAGTAAGGTACAGGAACTTTCCAACAGGGATTCCCCTGATGAGAAGATTTCTTCAACAGGACTACAGCCAGCACTGTAACCATCCCTACATATATCTCTGCAGGCTCATGAAACTCTGGAAATAGCTAATGCAATAAAAGCAGTTAGATGCTAGCTATTCAGGTTGCTCTGTCTAAACCAGAGCAGAGAACCGGCCCACTGGATGCAACAGCCCGCGGTGCTTTGTGGCAGGGCTAATCCAAACATGGCAATTTAAGAAATGCGGTGAAGTCTCAGTGAACGTGTTCTTATTTGTGGCAAGACCCAAAGAGAACAGCACAATTGCTCTGAATATCTAAAGACAAAAACCGAAACTGACTGCCAGGCATCTGATTTGCAGAAAGTTTCATAAAACCAAATATATATGTATATTTATGAAACAGCTATCCTCTTTCTGAAAAAAATGCATTAAGTATTGCAGCTGTATATTCTATACATGTTCACACAGAGTATGACAGTATGCACTAAGCTACAGATAATTTCACCCCGTCGCAAAAGCCAAGTTGTTTTACTCAGACTTATAATTCCTCTTAACTTCAGTAGGGCTTGCCAGCTCTTCATTCTGAAATCCTGGAAGCTTTTACTTCAATGAGTTGATAATACTGCGATGACTTTAAGCAACCAGCACTCACTTGGGTTGCTGTGTTATCAAGTGTAAATCACTGCTATAAAATTTCACCTTGTCAATGTTCTATGACAAAGCTTTTTTTTTTTTTTTTTTAATCAGAAAACTTTTTTGGGACAAGCAAATAATCAGTGAACCAAAAATATTTAGAGAGGCTGGTATGGTCAGTTCTTAAATAAGTGTAGCATGGATAAAACATCTTGGGTTATCTAGCATTCTGTTAAAAATGTATGGACTATGTGCCTAGGTTTTACCTTGGCTAGTTTGTCTTCCATAAATAACCATGGACTCCACTTGACAAGATGAAAGTTACCAATATTTTGCCTCCTTTAAAATCTTATTTGGAAGACACTTCAAAATCTGTATTTTAATATATAATTAAATAAATGCTTTAAATTTTTATTATTTTTTTTTCTCAACTAAGCTAACAAGTGAAACCTCATTCTTTACCTATTCCTGTTGGGATATCGTTTAAGATGGCTCACAAAAAGTTTTGTTTTTTTGTTTTGTTTTTTTGTTTTGGTTCAAGGGGGTTTTGTTTGGTTGGCTTTTTGGGGTCTTTTTTTGTTGTTTTTGTTAGTTTGTTTTAATGCAGCATTTATCCAATTAAAATTGTGGAAGAAGCAGCAGCACAGTAGTTCAGAAAACAATGAAGTAGAGCATAAAAATACACAGCACATACAAAATCTGCACATCCCTTTTCAGAGGGCAATCACACTTTAAAACCTAACCATTAAGCTTTCTGATGCTAACAGCGCTGTTAATAGCTAGCGTTAGTAAGTTATATCTTTGTTATGTGCTACTAACTTATCTGATTACAAACACTTCATTTCTAAGCACCTTCCATCTGAGGACCATAAAGCACTTTAAACACTTTAATGAAGCTTCACAGCGCTCCTATGAGGACAGTATCCAGTATGAGCAGACGTATACATGCACACACACGCGCATTACAAGAGATGCTTACAGTCACGGATTCTCTGCGCTCGTATCTCAACTGAGACAAGAGTGGTTTTTTTTTTTAATTCACATTAAGCTGCACTGTGGTTCTAGTAACAGCTCATCCTTTCCGATGACCTTTTCGATAAGAATCAATAAATTAGGCTTGTGTAGTTTTATGTACGCAAGCACGCTCCAGTGTCCACTACAGAAACTGAGATATCAACTGTACCCTCCAGTTGTTATCTCAAAAAGGAGACCTGGTCTGTCTGATCTGTAGATCTTTACTCAATTTTAAAAGGATTCGAGTTCATCCAGTCATCATGCAAAATTCCCGATTCCTTGTCTCATGAGCTGGCATTTTGTTTGGGCTCAAAGTCCTACAGTCCAATGACGTATCTTACTTATGTTGAAGGCTGTGCCCTCAGCATCCTATAACACTGAACTCCACCCGCTGGGCTTTCTACACTGCCTATACACGTGTAGCAATAAATTTAAGACATTTCTTCCCCTAGAAAGTTCTTCATAGCTGATACTATGAAAGTGAAAAAGTCAATTCAGCTCCTCATGACACAATTGCTCAGCAGAAACCTCAAGTATTAACAAGCTTCTCATAGCACGAATGCCTTCTCACCAACTGTCCTTTCTCCTGCTGGTGAAAAATTTGCTTCCTGAAGTATTAGATGCAAAAAGGCAGATTTTTTTTGCCAAAGTGAACCGAAGCTCACATGCCCTCTATCCCACTGCAGCTCATCAGTTAGATTTCCCTAGATCGCCTTCCCCAACCCCAGAAGAGGGGTGCAGTAACAGATACAAGATGACTGGAGGCTGATTCCTCCCTAGCTCCCCACCAGCCACCAGTGGACCAACCAACCTGAATTACAATCCTAGCAAGCACACCTCTTCAAGTTAACAGGCATCAAGAAAGGTGCCTTTGTCTTTCTGGAGATGAAGTTAAAAGCATAACTCTTAAGGTAGAGACACATATGTGAGGACTAGGTTACATAGTTGCACAATTTCTAGTAATAAAAAGCAAACAGAGAACCCCTTAAATTACGGAACAGAATTAAGAGTCTTAACTATTCCTTGTGTGCTCTAACAACTGCCATATGATTTATTTCAAGAGAACAATTAAAAACATTATGGTTAAAACCAGGAGTTCAAAGCATCTTGCTTCTTAGACTTGGTAACAACTACGAACTCGACACAGGCATCTCAGTCCTGGATAAGGGACAGTTCAGATCACTTTTAAATTATTTTCTCTGAACAGAGAGAGATGCTGAATGCCCAACACTTCTGAAAAGTGAAGATGATAGCTAAATCTGGCTGTATCAACATATTTTTTTAAAGTCTTCACAGCAACTGCACATAAGCCATTGTGCAAGAGAGATGACCTCTCCTTCTGTAGGAGTGCAAAATTAAAATGTTCATACATCCTTCAAGGACAAAATACTCATTCCTAAGGAAAACTAGGGGTTTGTTTTGGGGTTTGAGCATTGAGACATTTTATGCTGCAGAATTGTGAAAACAGAGCTGACAGGGCCTTTTAAATACAATAACCAAAAGTATAACGTAAATTCTTTCTTCAGAGAAAAAGATTAGGATGAAAAGCATCCGACACAGGAAAAGCTTGCTCGGATTCTAAAAAGGTTGCAACAGCTTTTGCATCCCTTACACAAAGGCGCCTATCAATACATTTTAGGAATGGAGCATACCATCATTATGATTCAAAACTTACATTGCAACAGTGCTTCGGAGGCATACTAAAGCTCAAATTGTAGCCAAAAAGATAGGCCTGTAATGAAGGCCTGCTTGTATTATACATAATAAGAAAATGTAGCCAAGAAGAAAGGCCTGTAATGAAGGCCTACTTGTATTATATGTGATAAGAAACTATTCATTATTACTTTAGGTAGAAGGCTAACAATTCTTAGAATGAGCACCTGCCACACATCATGAGAAAAAGGAGGAGCTACAAGACACTTCAAGGTCCTTATGTACATACTTTGCAGAAAGGGAGGACACTAATTGCCTCCAGCAACATCCTTATCTTTCTGAGGCGTATAGCAAACAATTACCAACACCAAAATACTGAGAAACTAGGGGAAAGGTAATTTGGGCCAGGGTCCCCACGACCGTAAGCCCCCTACCCAAATTATACCACCGACTCAAAAGATAGAGGCGGAGAAAGGAACTGAGCATGCCTTCTAGTTTGCATACTAGGCAGAGAAATATGAACCAATTATTGGAACGGGGAGTGTACCACTTTGTAATCTTTGTAACATTTGTGTATAAATATGACAAGAGAACCAGCATTAGGTGTGCCTGATTAGAGGAACTATCCTCCTGACACCCAGCGCTGCAATAAAAGGAAATGCCTGCTTCTTAATGCTAAATTGGTGTTAAGGAGTTTTCTTTCATTCCCGAATTTCGGTGACAAAATCTCATTCATATCTTGCAGGGGCCAAAAGAAAGAATACAAGGCCTGAAAACTTCACAGCATATGATGTTTAAGAACTATACATGACTTTAAGGTCAAGTCAAAATTCTGACCCTATACATTAATGAAGTGCTCACAGAAAGATAACAAGTCAGAAGGAAAACCTCATTCAACAAACTTTGCAAACACCCAGTTTTTCACCTAATTTTTCTTCAATCTGCCACAATACTTTCCCTAGCTGTTCAGCCTATAAATAATCTATCACTATGCCTCCACTTCTTCAATCTCCTCAAATGCCCTTTCCAAACTGGAGAAGGATGAAGCTTTCTAGCTGCCTTTTAACAAAGTTGTTCCATGAACAACGGAACTGAAAGCTCATTTCCTATGAATCTCTATCACACATCACTGAACCTCTACTGTACCGCACTAATCCCACCTTCCTGCACAGACAGTTCTCCTTTCATGCCAAGGCTTTACCAGTCTACTGAGCCCTACATAGATCTCTTCCCATAACTTTTTTTTTTTTACCTCTTTCAGTACCTGGGCAAAAAATAGCATATGCTGCAGCTAATCTCAAAACAGACCTGATGATTAGCTATTAACAGACATAACCAGAACAGATAATCTTTTGTTTTGTCCTAAAGCCACCCTTTTAGTGGGTAAAATGATTTTGGTCTCTCCTCCAGGCAGTTACTGAAGTTTAACATACTGGTAATTACAACTATATTGTAGGTTCTTACTATTCTTCCTCACTTGACCAAAACCGGACAAGAGACTTGGGAAAAATACAGGCACGGAGAAGAATTGCATGAGACTTAACTATTCTAGGAACTGAAAGAATTGACCCCAAACATCTTCTCCCACTCAATCAAGTCCTCCTCTAAAAATGCTGAATGAGTTTTTATAGCCATATCCTTGGAAATTAAATGAGTACTTTCCAGTAAGATAACATGCAAGGGAACTTGTGCAAATTAGTATTCTTAGAATTTGGTTAACCTGCTCCTTACTATCATCTTGTAAGATTCTTTATTTTGGAGACTATAATCCTATCCTAACAGGTCTCCCTCTTCAGCTTCTAAAATCCTATAAACTGCCAAAATATCAATGAACTAAGAAAACTTTGTCAGTTTTATGCAATTCTATTTATGTCAGTGAAAAGATAATACTTTCCAAGTAAATAGATGTTCAGGAAAATGGTTTAGAGTATCACTCCACCCATATATACAGCAAGTGGTTGCTTTCTAATTGTTATTTACAGCATGTGAATTACCATGCCAGTTAGATGATTGATTCAACTGACTTTCCATCAACAATAGCTGTTACTATGCTTTTCCAAAGCAGTAATAACCTCATTGGTTAAATCCTTCCTTTCCCCAGTTTAAGCCTTGGAGCTTTAAGCATTTTAAAACAGACAGCAGCAAGCATTTTCATCTGACCAGGTTGGAATATTTAATGAAAAACTTACCTTTCATGTCTACAAACACTTTACCACAACAAGACCCCTTCTTTATATGGAGCTTTTAGATATGCTTCTACTGCAATTGAGTATACTCTACTCACTTTGGTTTAGTCTGCTCAAGCAAAGCAGATTTCTTACAAACACTTATGGAAGGTCTCACAAAAGACAAGGAAGATTTTTTGAACTGAAAGAGTCACTCTTACTCTGGTTCAATCTTCTTTTTTTTTTCCACCTAAAATGAAGCTATACTGTACTTAGATTTTATTATTTTTTTAATTTATGGTGTGATAGACCAATACCTCTCTGCAAATTGTTCTAACTTGCCTTTAGTTTTAGTATGGGGAGTTCAATCACTGGCCCAGAAACCTCTAAGCAAAGGAATTTCTGGCATCTTGGTTGGAGCTGGCACCAACCCATTTTCCTTTATTCTCATTAGAGGAACCATAATATGGTAAGTTAAATAAAATAAAATTTAAAAAACCCGAAAACAAAAAAAAAAAAAACACCCCACAAAACCAACAAAGCCCCGAAGTAAAAGCAGAATACAAAAGGAATGCATATTCAATGGATTACTGTAAGAGAAGATTTCCCTCATTTGACTCATTTTTCTAACAAAAGTTCTATTTATTGCTGCAAAAATCTGTAAACTGATCTTTCCAAGTGACTTGAACATCTTTCCTAAGCAATTTGCCTTCATGTACAGCCTTTCAGTTTGAAACGTCAGGAAAGAAACAGCTAGCTATTCATGCAGAAAAATCCTACAAGCTGTAGCTGTCACAAATATTCAAATGCATGCACTAACCTAAAACCAGTACAACCCCCAAATATGATCAACTTCAACGAAGACCAAAGAGCTCAGCGAATTCTATCTATCTAGGTAGGAGTAAAAGAAATCATACCAGCTCTCCAGATCACAGCATGCCAGAGGAGCAGTGTGGCTTAAGAGCTCTAAAATATCTCTGTAAACAAGTTTTTAATTCATACCATGTTGACCACAGAGCAAAGTATTTTTAGTCATACTAAGTAAGTCGTATCTTCTACACAGAATAAAGAGTTTGCTTTTTTTTCTTCCTTTCCCTTCTTTAATCAATAATTGTCAGTCCCTGAAGGATCTAGATGGGATCTGCAACTTAGAACCATGTTTTGGGACTTCAAGACCATTTACCTTTTTTATCCTTTAAACTCTGATTTCTCTAAGCCATAGTGGATAGTGTATTTTCTGGACACAGGAAACAACAAGAGAGCACAAACTGTAATATAACATACAACCATTAGACTTTTTTTTCCCCTTGCCTTCTTCATCTCCTTGAAAGGAAGATTCAACCATTCATCCAGGTGTACACACAAAAAATACCAAAGACTTAATGAATGTATTTATTCTTTGAAGAGAATGAAGCAGGGGAAAAAAGCACAGAGCAACTTAAATCGGATGCAAAAGGAAAAAAGTTTTAGGACTGTAATTCATACACATTTATGATGCCACTGATGTGCTAACAGTCCAAAAAGTGAATCCTTAGCAAATCAAAATGTGTGGCACCAACTTGGTGTAGATACCACAGAAATTTATCTAAATTAACATCTATTTTTACATTAAGAATATAGACAAAACATTAATTTAGACAGGCCTCAAAATTATTAACAGTCCTTAAATGATTTTGCTTGCTGTTCTTTAAGTCCGTTATCTCACTCCCATGGAAGATGTCATCCAACAGCTGCCATCTAAATAGCAGTGAAATGCTGAAAAGAGACCAATGTCCAACCATCCATATAAATGATACATCAGAGGGCAGTTACCTCAGGCAGCTCCTGAGGAAGTGGCAACTTGGGAGAGGGAATAGCCACTAGTCAACCAGACCTAAAAAAAAAAAAAAAACAAACGACTTCCTGGACAATGAACTTGAGATGTCAGTAGAGTGGCCAGTAGATAGTTTGCTTCCTAGAAAGGGACTAGAGGACAGGCGCTGGGGTGGGGGTGTGTGTGTCTGAAATGAAGAGGCTCTGGGATTTTAGGAATTTGATCAGTATACAAATGCTCTCCCCTTCAAAGTACAGTAAGCTCTTTAAGACAGCAGTAAATCAGAATACCCTCTGTTTCACTAGCAATCAGAATTACTACTAACTGCAATGATTAGAGAAACCAACTGTATCAAGGGTAATATGTGACACTTCTACTCTGAGTATTTTGCAATATTATATTTATAAATCAGTAAGCTGGATTGGAAAATATAGTTTTCTCTTGTTTTGGAAAGACAACAAATGTAAAGAAGTCTCTTGATCAGATGAGACTGAAAATTCAGAAGCAGGCTTTGTGCACTTCCTACATAGTACAAATACAGATCGGGGGAGGGGACGACCCAAACAAACTAGCCTGTTCCTACCACAAGACATCTAGAAGAAAGTACTATAAAATCCTGGGGAAAAGAAGTGCCAAACTATTCACACTTAGAACGTACACTGTCCACAAATCTTTGCCCCTCTCAATATTCAGCAGCAGTGCAGGTTAAACACATTGGGATAGCAAGTGGAAACTTAACCTCCAAAGTTGACTTTATTTCTGTGTGATCTCCCATAGCTATTTTTTCCTCAACAGTCATCTGGCTTCTGTTTTTCCACATATTGAGAAAACACTTGCAAAATAAGCGTACAGTAATGGTGTGGGTTAGCCGAGGTACATGGAAACCCTGTATCTGCTCATGACAAAATAAGACATACAGGGCTATATGCTTTGCTACCTAATTTATGGTAGGTGAGATGGGGAATAAAAAAAAAAACCATGAAAAAACTATTGAAAATATTTTCAAGACTAACTTGCAGAAGTGAACACCTAATTTTAAATTATTTTTACTTAGAATACTCAGACTAGAATTTTCTTATGGGTAATACCTTTTATTTTAAATACAAAAATTTCAAAAGATTTAAGTATAATGTTGAACTGACAAAACATGGAAGACAATTAATGCAACTTTTGGCATTTTAAAGTGCTTAAGTATAAATTCTACATATTTTTGCTAAACTGTTCAGAAGTACTGTATTATAAAGGGTGCAAGCCAACTTCTGCAACATTATTGACCTACCAGTCTTATGGCTAAAACACAGCTGCCTCTCCAGATACAGAATTCACTGCTGTCTCAACCATTTCTACCCACTCAATTGCACAACAAAGGGCAATTCTTTTCTCTATACCTCAGGCCTCCCTTATATACACAGGTAGAGTTGCCTTCAAATGCAAACTTGTCCTGCCACTCACTCCACTCCAGGGAGTAAAAATACTCCTACAATAAGAAGGTGCTGAAAATACTCCTGAAACCTTAGTTGGATCAGTTTTCATCCTAAGTTTTAGTCTAATGGTTTTGTGCCCTCAAATATCCTTTCAAATCTCCAAGGATGTAAAAGAAAAAAAAATTTCAAAGTTTAAACTCTCCTCCTCAGATGCCAATACCAGAGCTAGCCTGAATTATCGCTGGGACTGAAGTGTATTCTGACACACTAACAGAACTGCAACACCCTGTCATAAAAGTGTCTAGTATGGCCACTACAGACACAGCATGTGTCTCTGTGGTGGCTTGTTAGGATGTTGGACAGAGGACTTCAGTGTCTGGGGACGTTTCTCTAATGGGCTACTTATTCTACACACACATAGAACAATCAGCAATGAAAAATCATCTACACCTTTACTTTTGAATGTAATCGTTGATGTTTTCAAGGAAAGACATTAACTTGCTGTCGTGGTTTTACCCCAGCTGGCAGCTGAGCACCACGCAGCCGCCCATTCACTCCCCCCCCCCCCCCCATCGGGATGGGGAAGAGAATTAGAGAAGTTAAAGTGAGAAAACTCGTGGGTTGAGATAAAGACAGTTTAATAGGTAAAGCAAAAGCCGCGCGCACAAGCAAAGCAAAGCAAGGAATTAATTCACCACTTCCCATGGGCAGGCAGGTGTTCAGCCATCCCCAGGAAAGCAGGGCTCCGTCACGCGTAACGGTTACTTGGGAAGACAAACGCCATTGCTCCGAACGCTGCCGCCGCCCCCCCCCCCCCTCTTCCCCCAAGCTCCTTATAAACTGAGCATGACATCATATAGTATGGAATATCCCTTTGGTCAGTTTGGGTCACCTGTCCTGTCTGTGTCTCCTCCCAACTTCTTGTCCACCCCCAGCCATCCCGCTGGCAGGGCAGTGTGAGAAGCAGAAAAGGCCTTGGCCCCGTGTAAACACTGCTCAACAATAAGTCCATAGAACAAAAACATCTCTATATTATCAATGCCGTCTCCAGCACAAATCCAAAATGTATCCCCACACCAGCTACTATGAAGAAAAATCAATCCTCTCAGCTGAAACCAGGACACTTGCCATGTATTTCAATAGAATCTGGGGTGACACCCAAATTTAGGTACCCTAAATCTGACTTGATAATCTGAATTAGGATCTGGAGGCTACTTTGAAAATCCCATCACAAATCTTCAGGAAAAAAAACCAAAACACTTCTGCTTAAGTTGGTAATGTCAGTAAATTAAAAAGGTGCAATGACACCCAAGACAAATCTCAATACCTTCTGTAATATGGAATGTCCTTAAAACATCAAACAATACCCTAGTTATGCAAGCATTTAGCTAACCGTTTACTTTAAATTTGGTAAGAACAGTGTTTTATGCTACAGGGCTAGGGTCCTTCATGGGATTTTAACATTAAAGAAACCCTTCAAAAGAATACTGTAGTACTTCATAACTATGTCTGGCATTCTCACTAACAAAAGCAGACATCTACAGGATATACCACTGCAGCCTTTTTATAGTTTTCAGAAACACTATGAAAGAGTAAGGTTGATTGTTTCACACCACTGTGGCAGCAATATTTACATGTGCACCCAATATTGGCAGGCTGCTGAAAACAAAGGAAGATTGGCCTATTAACTGGCTCCTTAATTTGAAGTACAAGGAAAGGCTGATAGAGCTTGTTTCGCTTAGCTTTAAAATGACAAAACTAAGCAGAGGGGCTGGATAATTCTGCTACCTAAGCAAACGCAGAAGTAAGTTTTAATGAAGACTGAGACACACTTTCAGACATGCACACTGAAGATGAAAGGCAATGGACACGACTTGCAAAAGGAAAATTCTTACTGAGTATTAGGAAATTTTCGCCATTGTGAGGGTGATCAAACATTGCAACAGATTGCCCAGAAAGGCGCTAGAATAATCCTGAGAAGCCTAATACAACTTTGAAATTAGATCTAACCTTCAAATTTGGCCCTCCTTTGAGCATGGAATTGGACAAGATGACTTTCAGAGGTCCTTTCCAACTTAAATTATTTCATTAGTCTAGGATTCCTCTTTCCACCTTAGACCATTTTAGCTACTGCTTTCTTTTAGTTATAGTATCACACGAATCCAGGAAGACGCTGAATATTCCTGCTGAAGTGTCAAAGAATAATGTAAAAGAACACTACCAAATTTAAAACAACAATTTTGTGATTCTCATGGGCTGCAATCTCTTCCTGGGATTACTGCAATTTTGGGGGGGGGGGCGTCTTATTAGAACTCTTGCCTCAGAATCTGAACATTATACCATCAAGCCAGGGAAAAGGCTATCCAGTAGGTCTAACCATTGATACTGTGTAAATTATAAAATTTATCCTGGTTTGTTGTCTTTCTTATAATATGAATCACTTCCAGATATACAAATTGACAAGATAGTTAAAGACCTTTCTGTGCCATTACTAAAAAACAGCAGGTGGGAAATAACCAACTGAGTTCCTTCAGACAGCAGTAATAGCTTGGCTTACCTTGCGAGTAAACATGAGTATGAACTTGGCTCACTTTTTGTCTGAATAGCTACTGTCAAACAGACTTTCTCTGTCCGTCAGGAATGGTAAAACATTTACATTTTTGTTACAAAAAGGAGTAGTTTTTAATTACACAATCCCTTTCAGCAATAGATCAAGGTACCTACGTTTCTAGTGGTGACAGCAAGGGATAATTTATTAGCACAGGCAGAGTTGCTAATTAATACTGCTAGAACTAGGAGTACAACCTCAATTTAAGGACTTGAACGGAATTTTTTTCCTACCCTACAAAAAAGTACAAAGAGAAGCTGCTCTCTGCTCATCAACAGAAGTTTGACTGTTTTGGAAAGATGTTTCTGGACCAAAGATGCCTATTAATCTTTGTTCTAGCAGTGAAAAAGTAAAAGTCCTATTACAATTGCTAAGGCAGCAAGAAGCTACTGCCATGTAAAATGTAAGTATTTTGGGGGGAGATAATATTTACTCCCTAAGCACGGCAATTCAGGTCAACCTCTTCATAATGGATGAAAATACGAGAGAACGCCTCTAACAAAATGTTCACCTGCAATTAAACATAGTGATACTGATCTTTCTCCAAACTTGTCCTTTGGGAGGGAGGGAAAGCGGTTTCTTACCAAACCTATTAGCCACATAACCAAATAATGTGGTCAAGTGAAAAACACAGTTATATCACATACCAGAGAGCTGAGAGGAGGGAGGAATTTACAGAGTACTTAAAAACTGAGGAGTAACTATTTCAAGGAGTCCATTGGTCCTCTGCCAGAGCAGAAGCATGGGCTAAGACAGCCACTATCAGCTCCAGTAGTCCAGGTAGAATTGCTTCTTTTGAAGTGTGGTTTTTAGAGTAAGTAGCAGCCCTCATTGCTGCACAACCATGACAGTTTTGTGACACGGGCATAGTGCATAAACTGCAAATCTTCCACAGGACTTGGGACGCGTATGCCTTTTCCATATTTCACTTGTACTGAGGATTTTGAATTCGTAACTGCTCTTCTTCATAATTAGCTTCCATTGAAATAAATTACATTCATGTCGTAAATGATCATTTGAAGATGTCTAAAGACCTTATATACAGCCTAACTGGATAATTCGTCCCCACA
This sequence comes from Balearica regulorum gibbericeps, assembly GCF_011004875.1. Taxonomy (NCBI): domain Eukaryota; kingdom Metazoa; phylum Chordata; class Aves; order Gruiformes; family Gruidae; genus Balearica; species Balearica regulorum. The sequence continues at coordinate 56,541,111 of NC_046184.1, forward strand.
AAGTTGAGAGATACCAGCAGACAGCAGTTCTCAGGTACCATCTACAGTTCAACCAAAATATCTTAAAATGCTGCAACGTTAGAACAGTAAGTCTGCCTGAAAGAACTGTTCAGTACAGCAAAAGAAAGGTTTGTGACACTGAAGCAGGGTTTGAGGTTTTTTTAATACTAGAAGATACTCTTGCAATGCCTAGTTTTTATCCCTGAGTCAAAACTGAGTTGAAGAACTCTGCTGAATTTCAGAAATAAAATGCCAGAAGTTATCCACAGATGCTGGCTCCTTGGAATCCATTATGAAGCTATACTTTAGCAAAGGAAATTTCAAATGAAACTGGGGGTAGGTAAGAACCACTGCTTCCACTGAAAGTCTCTCAGAAGTATCTTTTTACTTCTGTTCTTTCATTGCCCACTCAAACTTTGAGTCCCTTGGAATGCAGTTAAATATTAAGAAATTGTTGGGCTTGCCTAGGAGGTTAACACTTCCAGACTCCTCCAGCACTCTGGCACAAGTTAGCTCTCTCACAGGGCAGTTGCTGAAACCGTATCTTCTGAATACTTACTTCTTCAACAATCTCAGTACAGTTACCCAGATCAGGCTGCCTATGAAAGGCAATTAAATTAACATGGCCAACTTTTCAGGAAAGCAAATTAAAAGCACTGAAAAAAAATAATCCCTGACATCTGACTCTACATTCAAACTTATGATCTTCTTTTCACTAACAAGCTCCAATTTTATTTCAGACCAACTAGGAGGACAACAGTAAACACATGTATACAGAGTCATAGAATCACTGCAGATGGAAGGGATCTCTGAGACTGAGCAAAGGGGTGGAATTGACAAAGTATAGTTAACTACAGCAGGCTGCCCAGGGTTGTGTCCAGCTGGGTTTTGAATATCTTAAAGGATGAAGGTGGCACAGCCTTTCTGGGAAACCTATTTCAAAGGTCTGACCACACTTCACAGTAAAAAAAAATTAAAAATTTCCTTATGTTCAGTGGAGTTTCCTGAATTTCAGTTTATGCCCATTGCCTCTTCACTAGGCCCCACTGTGAAGAGCTTGGCTCAGTCTTCCTTAGTCCCCTCCTCAAGTATCTACACACATAGGTAAGATCCTCCCCCAAGTCTTCTCATGTCAAGGCTAAACAGTCCCAGCTCCGCTCTCAGCTTCTCCTCCTATGTCAGATGCTCCAGTCCCTCTCTGTGGCCCTTCACTAGGTCCACTCCAGGATGTCCAACTAATCGCTAATGCAAGTAATGCTAATGCAAGTAATAATACGAAGAGGCAATTTCAGATTTTTTTTCTTTTGCGATCTACAGCAAAAGAGTTGAAATCAATGCAGCTTTTTGGAGTCATTTAAGAATACAAATTACTGATCCATTGTGTGATTATCATTTGTTTATCTCAGATGCCAGATTAATGTCACTCACAACAAGAGGTAAGGTCTACAAAGGCAGACAATTTTGTTAGGCAGTTGAAAATTTGACATTATGGATAGAAAAATATTCAAGTGATTGATTTAAATTTAAGAGCAACAGCTACAATAGTATTTTGTTGGCATTATGCTACAGTTGCACAAAACAAGTATCTTCATCTCTTAGTTGCATTACTAAAATTGCACCTTTAGACTTTCATCAAAATATTATTACAACATTATTAGGAATCATAGAATGATACTCCTTAGGACAGGATCTGTATGATAAGATCCCAGAGGCCACCTGAACACAAATTTATTAGTTAAAAAAAATAAAAATCCTGCCTATCACTAATCATATTCTCCTTCTAATAAACACAGTTTTGGAGAAGAGAGAGATAATGTTGTAAGGCACTTGAAAAGCTCTAATTAGAGATCAGGTCAACTGTAAAGGAATTCTAGCTTCCACTTGCACCTAAAACAAGACAGCAAACACAAGGATAAATCCAATACAACCTCCATCATATTCACTACAATAATGTGTTTCATTATACTAGATATCTAAAGAAACAATTCAGAAGAGCAGAAATTTAACTCCTACTTTTTATTTCTGTACTGATTTTTCTTCTGGAACTTTCTGAAAGTTTCTACTTCAACAAGCTTTGTTATCTCTTGGTACCACAGTTAAGTTGGGCAGTTTGAATAGAAAGAAATAGCAGCAATTACTTTGAGAAGTTTGGCTTGCTTCCATGATGAAAAGAATGTGCATGTTCAGCACTAGAACTTCCCTGAACTCATCTTGGCTACCTCAGAAATGGTTTCTGACTGTCACAGAGGCAGGGGACTTACAACTGCTAGCTTATCTAGAAGGCAAGGAAGATCTTCACCCCAAGTCAAATCCCAGCCTTTCTGCAACAAGCATACTGCTGATCAGTGAGAACTTCCTCCTTCATTGGAAATCTTCAATTAGGCATGGGGAGGGGGATGAGACCACCTTCTTGCTTGCTCCAAAAGGCAGGTCAGGAAAAAAGTTTTAATTGTGATATCAAAATTGAATTAGCATTGCATTAACCAAAGAAAAAAAAAAAAACAGAAGACAACCATCACTGCAATGCTGCTAGGACAAAGCTCTGTTCTTCCCATCTGAACAAAAACCCAGGAAAAACCCCAACCATTACTGGATTTCAGTTTGAAATCATATGAAAAAGCCATTTTAATGTGCCTTTTGCTAATGGAAATACGTCACTTTCTTCTCCGATCAAGCTTCTTTCCCTAAAGCACCGCGTACCAGCATCTTAGATGGTTCATCCTCCAAAGAGCATTTTATTTACAATTTCTGTTCTTTCATTAAAACACTTTCTAAGGAAATAAGGCTCGTATTTCAAAGAGGACCAATCTACCATATGCACATCGAAAGGAGGGCCCTGGTTCTATCATATTTCACATTATTTCAGTGAAGAAGAGCTGTATAAAAACTTCATGTATAAACTCACTATGTCAATGCCAAGCTTCCAGAATGATTATCCCTTCTACAACAACTTCTGAGTTACCTTCTGAAATTGCAATGCATATTTCTATGCTTTTAATTTTAAGGCAAGTCAACATCCTGCTTTTTCTTTTTTTTTCAGCCACCATCCACTATTATATATAGATATTTAAGGAACCAAAAGGGCGAGCACCAAATGAACAACCAATGCTCCCAGCACATTTAAACAAGAGTGCTTCACACCATTTACTATGGTAAGGCCCTTTTTAAATAAACGTGTGACTCACTGTTTGTTTTCTTCACCAGGAGGTGGAGTCTTGCCATGCCCCTCCATTACAAAATCCTCATGTTCCATCTGCAAAGGCAAGCATTGCAGGTCAGAAATCGGTGGAGCAAAATGCACATCACCTAAAGTGGCCCTATTCCATACGCAACAACTTAAGACAGCCACTTTATCACAGTGGCTGGTTCAGAACAAATCATGTAGTTTCTTAGCAACATATGTACATCTCCAACCCCATTGCTATGGTATCATTTTATAGCACAATTGTCAGAAAATCTTACAATGGAAAAAGAATGATTTAATGGCTACAGCAGAAGACTATCAGTCAGGGTATCTAGGTTCTAAGTTTTGCTCTGTTACGGACTTCCTTTGTCATTCTGAATAAGTATAGCTTCTACCGCTTCTTCCTTTCATATAAAGCAGGAATTAAAAAAAGTTACGTCTATCAACATCTCCAGAGAAAAAACAGAATTTTCAAAGAAACTTATTAACTCCAGACAGAAACTGCTATGAAAGCAGAGTACTATTTGTGAAAAATAACTTTTATATGAAAAAGAGACTTTCACTGCACACACATAGCTTAGTTAGCAGGGTAAAAAAAGAGGCCTAAGGGAACCTCAAATAGATGCTGTTCCAATGACAACATAAGGTAGGCATTTCCTTTGGCTCACATGTTAAAAGATTCCAAGGGCACTAAGGAAGTTTTCTGTTTAATTGTTTGCTTTTAAAATACAGTTTTAGCATACATTTTCAGTAATTTCTTTGGCCAGAAAGAATTACATTATATTTGATCATTAATTAATTACACACTCTTCATTTAATTACTTCAATCAGCCAGAATTTCTTGCACAGGTAGCAAAATATTCTTCTCTTTATACAAAAATTCACCACACACACTTAGTCTTTTATGTAAACATCCAGATACACAGTTAGCAATGCCCCACTTCATGTGAAACCAGCAAACAGGCCACACTGCAACATTCAATAAGCCATACAATAAAGCAACTAAATCATAATCACATACAAATCCACGATCCACTACATTAAACTGGAAAGAGGAGAGAAGCACTATTCAGTCAGTAAAGATAACATGGTTTAGTCAGTCTTTGAAAGAGAAAAAAAAAACCAAACCCAAAAAACCAACAAACAGAACACCCCAAACCAGACCAACCCAAAAATCTAGCGGCCACTTTCCCTTGTGCCCCTACCCTCCCCCCAAAAGAATGAAGTTTACTTATTTGTACCTTGATCCTGTTTACAGCTCAAAAATACTGACAAAAAACATTATCTGCATATTGACATCTAACAAGGATATCAGAAATTACGTTAATTGCCTGCACACACACAGCCCTAAGCAAAACCACAAATGAATCAAGAAACTGATGAACTATAAGGAAGTAATGACATCCAGAATACAGACAGTCAATCAAATGTGTGTAAGGTAATTTCACATTTGTAAACATGTACCCATGTGACCCATAGTCAAAACAGTATTTTCATTTGAAAGCAAGAAAGTTTTGCATTACAGTTTTGAAAATAGCTTGGACTTTTATCCATGTATTCCCACCGTATCAGACACACTGAAATCTATTTGTACCTCAGTCCATATCTGATTCTCAAGAACTCTAACATTTGGAGTCAAAACTGTCTAGCTGAAGAGAAAGGTATTGATTCCACTAATTCTGTTGTTGCAGATGTTAACACACAAGTGTGACAGCTGGTAAACAGCTACAGATTTGTGGCCACATAGCAAACCAGCATGGTTCTGTCCGTGAGGGTAAATGTTTAAGAGTTACTCTTAACACCACTTGAAATCGGGAGGTATTTTAGCCTGTTGCTGGTATGAAACAAGTACAATTCATATGAATGGTAAGCAAGGGAACAGTTTGTGGCCACTACTGGGAAGAAAGATGAAATACAGCATTTGGGAGTAAAGAAGCACTACATACAGCATATATAGTGCTAAACTAACAAAATTCCCGTATAAAATAGAAATTCAATTTAATGAACCTGTAGAAAAGGAGAGCTCATAAAAACTGAAGTATAAAATGGGAATGAATTTAAAACCAACAAAAACTTAGAAAGGACCAGGAAATGATTTTATCAGATCATAAACAAGAAATTGGAATGAGAACTAGAGCATCTAGTAGACCACCAGGACAAGGCAATTGCTGAAGTATTGACCATAAAACTGTTGCTTTAATATGAATTTTATATGAAGAATGCTAGTGACATAGCTGTTCCAGACACATTATCATCTAGCATGCATATCTATCAAAATTACCATTTCAAAGAGAAGTGGGCAAATAATTAAAAACAACAAATCACCTGAGCCAGAGACAAGAAGATTGTAGGTCCAGGCATGATCTGTTTTAAAGCAACTAGAAGATCCCATCTACTTTGAGGAACATTAATCAGCTTGCTCTACTTCAGACAGTAGGCAAAAGTATCTGAAATGACTAAAACCTGTTTCATAAAAAAAATGAAGAAGATATGATACGATTATGTCAGCAAAGAAAAAAAAAAAAGAGCTGGGCTTCTTGTAAATTAGAGAAAGGCAATGACAAAGTTTCTCATGGTAAGTTCACCAAGAAAATTAGTCACAGACTAAGAAAGTACTTATGAGCACAGAAACTGTTCAATACACTACATAAAGATTAATTGGTAGGTTTTCACTGATAAAAAAAGCTAACAATAAAATGCATCAAGACACTAAAAGAGGACATGGGAACTTCAAGAAATTGAGTATTAGTGAACCAGAAAAAAATATCTCTTTTTATAATGGATGAACAACTAGACTGGTAGGAAGCAGTTGGCTAGTCAGGCTCAGAGGATAACGGTTGCTGCATTGATACCAGCCTCCAGGTAACATAACAAGTGGGGTGCTGCAGGGGTCTACCCTAGGACAAGTCCATTAAACAACTTTACCAATAACTTGAAGGGTGGTAGGGTGCGCTCTGGTCAGATTTTTAAGATGATACTTAGCTAGGGTGAAGAGGTTCAGTCAACACATCCAAAGACAGATTCAGATGGACCTAGACAGGCTGGAGGAATGGACCCTACAGGAACTGCATGAATTCAGACAGGACAAACACAAAACCCTGCACCTGAGAGGCCTTGGCAATGATACAGGCTGGAGACTGGCTAGGGAGCAGTTCTGTGGAAAAGGTCTTGGCAGATAGCAAGCTGATCATGAGCCAGCAGTGTGCCCTGGCAGGAAAGGTCAACAGTATCCCAGGCTTTATTAAGAGCAGCCTTGCCAGCAGATGAGGGAACAGATTATCACCTCTACTCAGTGCTTATTATTCCAGATATGGTCTAATGCACCTCATTTGGGGTCCCCTAATACAAGAAACACATCCATGAAGTGGATGCAGTAGGCCACCAAGATGTTCAGAGAGTCAACGCACTTGCCCTGTGAGGAGAGGCTGAGGGAGCTGGGCTTGTTCAGCCTGGAGAAGAGACAGCTTTAGGGAGACCTAACAGCCTGTCTGTTATCTACAAAGAGGTCAGCAAGGAGTCAAGCCCCACACAGTGATGCACTGTGACAGGACAAGAAACAATGAAAACAGACAAGAAACAAGAGAAGTCCAGACTGGATATAAGATGACTCATTTTCACCAGGAGAACAGTCAAGCACTGGAACTGATAAGCTCAGACAAGTTTTGTAGTCTCCTTGCTGGCCAGACTGGATAAAATCCCTCATAACCTGGTCTGATCTCATAGCTGACCCTGTTTTCAGCAGGTCAGACTAGTGACCTTGTGACCTGAATTTCCCAGCAATCCTATGAACACAAAAATAGATTCAGTTTAATGTTGAGAGGAAATGTATAGGAGAAGAAAAAATCCAACCAAATTCTGAACCCAGCAAGAACCTGCACTTCAGTGTGGAAAGGTCTCAGAAAAATATCTTAGAAAGTTACATCAAAAAGAGAAGAAAAAAAAGGCAAAAGAGAAGAAAAAAAAGGCAAAAGAGAAGAAAAATTCCCCACCACTGAAAAAAATCCCATTTAAAAAAACCCACAACCAAACAAAAAAACCCACCACGCACACCAAACCCACCACCAAAAAACCTAAACTATGCCAAAGAGTAATACAGGAAAAATACTGAAATGACTGTAGCAGAACCATAGTACGTCCTGTTTTGGAACAGCGTCCATGAGTACAGCCAGCGAAGGCTCAAAACCCCTCCACAACACTCCAGAAATGTGAGCGCTCAGAATAAAGAAAGGTCTGAGGTAGAGGGAACATTTTTTACACAAATAAAATCCAACATGTGGGTTGCAGATCTCCCTCACTGCAGGAGACACGACTGAGGTATGACACACAAAAAAAGCACAGTTTGACAGTGTTGTAACAAATATCACCCCTTGCTACCACAATATAAATAAAACCTACCCCACTGACAAAAAAAACCCAATAACATAAAAGGATATACAATCACGTGGAAAATATACTATTAAACAGACAAAAAATTAGTTGTTGTACAAATTGCAATATCGAATTTTGCAAGTCCTTGTGGATTTTATGTTTTATATAGACATGTATATGAAGATTTATTTGTGTCTTAGAAGATTAAAAACCAATAGCAATACAAGCTTTTCCATTTCTGGCAATGAGATCATTTTTACAAAGTGAAAGGGGAAGTTATATATAAAGATCATTCCATGGGCCTGATCCACTATAGCAATTTTTGCATTCCTCTTTTTGCAGAACCTTGCCTCAAATTTTCTTTTGCTTGCCTGCATATGTTAAATAATTTCATGATCAGTGATCTATATTTTTCACTTTTAAATTTGCAGGGTTTAAATTTTTTGCTAGAAAATGCTACATGGTTTATTTAGGCTTCTGAAAATTCCAGAAGCAGCTTATAAATTAATATGCATTTCCAGCTTTCCCTGACATTTAAAAGTAAGAATCGCTTTACTGGATAGTTCATCTTAATTCAAAGAGATATCTGACAAACAGCCTTCTGAAAACAATTAAATGAGCAAACTGCCCCAGTAAAATTCCACAGACATTGTTTACATTTTCCTAAAAATCGTTCTTAGGCCCAGCTAATCTATTCATAAGACCTATTTTTGAGATCAAAAAAAAGTACTTAAAAATGGAAATATTTAGGTCTTATTTTCCCAATGACAATAGTAGTGTCCCATTGCAGAAAGGATGAGAACATATTTTAAGCTTTTGATTAAGTGACTACCTGAGGACAAACTGGAGAGAGGAACAGCACATAAGAGCCACAGTTAGCTGAAAATATTCTTCTTTTTCTTCTCTACCCACAGTTCTTATAGAATTCCTATGCACATTTTTTCCCCACAAGTGTCTCAGTTTCTCTTCACATCTATCATCACCATCACATCCAGCACTCTTCTAGTCTTGTTTTTAAGGAAGCTGGAGCCCAAAGCCCTCACCAAGTTTCAGCCATACACAGCATACAGCAACCACAACAGATCTGGCTAACTGCAAGCATTCTGAAAAGACATATTCTAAATCTCTGTTCTCTCTTGACTTACACCATACGTAGGAAATGCAATTGTCCTGAATACATAGAAAAAGAGGGGAAGGTGAGACAAAACCCTTGACACCTACTGTATTCCTCCCAAAGAAGGAAGAAAAGGTGGAATGGCAGAGATCTGAGACACTTTAGTTTCACTTAAAAGGACTGCAAAGGGAGATATTGATTCCAAGAGCAGGAATTGAAGGAAGCACACGCCACACCTGCTTCTCCTGGCACCGGGTGGAGAAGGCTTCAACGGAAAGCAAGAATGAGAAAGACACTCTTAAACAGCGGGGGCAGGGAAGTCAATAGAAAACTTGCATTTTTAAAACAAGGAACCGCAAGTTGTTGAACTCCCTATTTTCTTATTTCAAATGTTTTTTTCCCCTTAAAAAGCCAGGCAGGCACCTGTGAATATCCAAATTTTGACAAAAGTGTACACATTGAGTGTTCTAAATAAACGGCAAATCATTTTCTGTAAGTTAAAAAAGCTATTCACAATTAGACATTCAATACTTAATTTTTAGAAAATGAAATATACCACAAGGAGCTTAGACATAATAAACTATTACTTTTTTTTTTCCCCCAGAAGTGCAACACCTATTACTACAGTTTCATACTACTCTTTCTAAAACTGAGACCCTAATGGATTTGATTAATGAGTAAACCTAATCTGGAGTTCCTAGATAAAGTCAGCCACACTTTGAAGGGTCAGAAAGTTTCAAGGGCAAAAGCCTCATTTTTCCTGAATCCTGATGTCGGAAAGCACATTTTCCTAACAAGATTCAACACCTCCTTTAGATATATTAGCCCACCAAAACTGAACTGAGCATGAGAGAAACCAATCATTTTCTCAAGGAAAAAGACAGGTGCTTGTAAGAAATCCTATACTTATTACAAAAAGCTATTAATTTTAAGCAGTATTTTGTCTTCACCAGTCATAGAAACATATTAACGCAGCTTCATCAGAGAGCTACTACCACTACCTTTTTCCACTAATTCCATAGTTCCTTTTCATAGCTATGGGTTTGGTTTCTTTTTTTTTTTTTCTGTTTTATAGAAAAGACTGCAACTAGCCACCTGAGTGAACAGCAGATGAAGACTCTTTTAAGACTCTTCGTTCACTAGCATCTCAAGCACACATGAACTGAAAACCTTAGCTGCCATACAGCTAGACTCCAGTGACGACCAGCCAAGGTCAAAAGCTGCTCTCTGCAGGTTGTGGCAATTCATTTCCAGTGCTTTATGTTACCTGCTAATTTTAACAGTCTACTGCAGGCCCAGCTTACTACTGATAAAGCAGTAGCTGTGACAAAACACCACTTTAACACGAGTGCACCTTCCCAATCATCATCAGCAACAGCACTTATGTAAACAGGCTATCAACATTTCTTTTGTCTCTCTAATACTTGTTTTAAGAAGAATTGCACAACCTAATCGTTAAAAATCCAAGCAATTAGTCACTAGTCACTACTGCTAACAGCGGTGGAAGCCCTATAAACGCCAAGCAGTTAGAACTTGTCAGAAATCTCAAAGACAATTTGAAGTCTAACAGAAATGTAATCACTACTACAAATTAAAGGAAAGCTGAGTCACCTCTCTGCCTGGCTTTATTATGAGCACTTTGGACAAACTGCATCGGGGAAAGTTTTATTCATTAGCAACAGATTAATTAAATTTTTAATTTAACTTCTTTTAATAAAAATCAATGCAATTTAGCTGAAACACTTTAATAATTCTTAGAAATAAATTAGTGTTAAGCTAGCATCTCAAAATATGCATAGAATAGCACAAATTGGTTAGCAAAATTAGTCCCAAAATACACTTTTTAGATTAAACCTTAATTTCAGTACAAAACCCCCAAAACTTAGAAATAGTGATTTAAACTTAAAAGAAAGAAAATATTAAAAAGACCCGGCTCCTAAAAATGAGAAAGAGCAAAGTATTTTTTCCAAACCACACAGAGCAAAGTCTTAGAGGCAAGATAGGCATGAAAAGTTATCTGAATTTTTGGTTTCTTTCAGGATTTTGTACAGCATTGTGATGTTACTAAATTTTCATTTGAACCTATTTCTACCCTTTTTTTCCCCCTCTCAATTTTGCCAAAGCGCAATCTTGATACACAAAAAATACCAGCACGAGGTATGAACCATGTCCTACCCTACTCACTATTTTCTTTAAGTTTCTCATCAGCATCTAGGTTCAGCATTTCAATGTTATTACCATCACAGTCCTAACTGGTTTTCCTGTTAGTAAAAAGAGAAGTGAAAAACTTACTAATGTAATCCTACTGCTAAGTCACATATCGCATTCAGTACTCCGTGCTAATCATTTTGAATGCTAACACACTTAAACCACATATAATTACTTTTTAAAATCACTAATCTAATACCTATGTTTGGTATATGAAGCCTAATGGTACTTTAATTCCTGACTCAATGACATGTTACAACACTAACTATAAATGCCAACACGTTAACACATACCATCATTAAAATGTGCATCATCCTTATAGAACAACAGGACAGATTATCAACGGCAGCTCAATTAATCATTAAGAATAGAGAAGTTACGTAACTCAGAAAATGCAATTTATGTTTCACCTAAATAAGCACAAAACCTGCAGCAGTGGTTAAAAGACTAGAAGTTTTGCTTCCAGCAGTTGCAGAAATAACCTATGGCCCATTTTCTATGTAATTTTAAAAATGTTTATGTTAACTAATATTCTGTGAAATACCAAGCAGCTTTCCCTGCTAAGCTTAAAATAAAAACAGTTTTATGAATATCATGAAAACAACAGTCACACTTTGGAAATGCTAAAAAAGGTCAGGACCCCAGCCAACATTTCATACTGTACAGATAAGAATGTTTACTTAATTAAAAAAAAATTGTTTAAATGCATTACTTAGCTGCAAAGTATTTCAAGTGCAACAGCTTTTATTTATTTATTTTCATCTGAATCTTGGTCTGAAGGCAATTTGAACTACCTAGTTGTTTGCAGCAAGATACTGTTTTGCTGGTAACACCTTCAACCACCAAAGATGTTTAAGTCGCTCAAGTTATGGTATGACAGAATATCTAGAAATGCCATTTGAAAACTTCAACTCTGAAGCTGCCAAGGCAGCTTTGAAAAATAGTTCAGCAACCTCAGACACAAAATGCGTAACATATCCTGAATATAAGCAAAAGTGCGCTCCTTTTCCTACACCACAGTTGATGATGCACTCCATCCATTTCTTTCCTACTGTGTTCTGTACATACATAGTATGGATCTCAGAAAAATCTGAATTTACTAAGACATGAATAATTCCCATCTTTTATTTAACTAACTTTCTGTATTACTCTTCAGCTAAAGATCATTAGCATTTCACAAGCCATGAATTCCTGCTAACTTCTGCAACTCTGAAAAAATCTTTTATACTTCCATAACAAATCTTTTACTCTTTCCATTTAGGGGAAAAATCTGACCTGAAAGCCCTTGAACAGTTCACCTGCCACCACTGTTTTGAACAGCCACTCATATGCAGCCCAATGACTCTATTTAGCTAATTCATTTTACAGTTAATTTACTATTTATGGTGCAGACACACATGAACAAGTTATAGCAGTTTAAACTGACATCTGTAAGTGGCAGATATTTTGATACACACATTGTTAACCACCCTGACAGAGAAGAGAGGAAACACGTTAACTGCTCTCTTCCACTTAGGTTTGGAAAGCTAGATGATGCATTGCCAGAAAAGGACAACAGGCACAAACAATGAAAAGAATTTTTAATGGCTCAAGAAAACAGGTGACAATCAGAATTACTGAATACTAAATTACACTTTTGCACCACACATTCAATCACGTTCACTACCACAAATACTGTTTTCTGCTGTTTGTCAGGAGTGACTGAAAGTGACATAATCCAGGCACACACAGAGGTGCTGAAATTATTCTGCTTTAAGGGATCTGACCAGACAGGCAAGGAAGAGAAAGAAGAACTAACTTTTTCTGCGTTCACAGAAGAGAAATCTATCGTGTGGATTCTAAACACAGAAACTGCCAGTGGCCCAGAAAGTTCCTGAGCAACAAGCAGCTGGAGGCTGAGAGCAATTCTGTTACAGGTAGGTATTAACCCTGCTTTAAGCCTGTCTTAGGCATCTACTTTTGACTGCTGTCAAAAAGAAGGAACACAGGCTATTCACACTCACAGTGTACAGCTACTTACCAGTTTCTGCAGTTCTCAGAATGTAAATCCAAACTTATTTTAATCACAAGAGAGCCACTGACGATGCTGTTTGCTTGTATATTTTCTCCAAATCTCTCAGGATTATTAAAGTTGTTAGATATCTGGCAGACCACCAAACCATTAAAACGCCCACTTATATCGGAGACAGAACCTGGGCTTTTCTTGCTCACATAAGTTACAACTTGTCCTCAAACACAAAACTCAACCACCACAGGAATAAGTTATTTCTCTAGGAATCACACGTGGAAACTATCTGTTGAAACCTACCAATATGGTTTCAGAGTACTTCTGTAACATTTCTTAGCAACCTAATTCCACGCAGGCTTACTATATCTGTAGACAACTCTTACATTCTCCTTTCTTCGTAATACACTGCCTTGTCTACTATCCAAATGTCTCAGTGAACAAACTTTAAACAAGTGACAGGAAATGTTGACATGCTTTTAATGTTGCTTTTACCCTCAGGGGATGTTGCACAATGCCTTTTTGCAGAGTTCAAACGTCCTTAGTTGTCCACACACTCTCTCTACTGTAATGATGAAGACCAACACTACTATTATTAGTGTCAAGAATAAAAAAAACACAAAGGTCTTCTCCACAAACCCCATATCTACTTCTTCCACACTCAATGAGAGAAGAAAAAATTTTGAGGAACTGAAACAAATTCATACCCATCTAGTTCACAAACTGAAAACAAAGTTATCCTTGTAGGGTCATGCAAATGTACGAAGTCTTGCAAATATATAAAATCAACGAGACCAGTAAGTTTTACCTTTCAATGACTCAGCCAAACTGATCAGACTACAAATGATTTGATAGGGTAAAGTAAGCTTTTACTGTCTGTGGTTCACATCTCTCCCCAAATACCTATTCCCTCAGCCTGCCCTAAGTCAGTAAGATTGAAAACATTTATCAATACTTTCACATCTACAACATTTTGTTTTAAGCGGCTGATTATATAACTCACACATTGGCATGGACTACAACCACTGCCAACAATACTTTAAAGCCAACACTGAATGGAAAGAGATCAAAAGGCAATATTCTGAAAAGGTAGAAACCCTCAAATTGCGTGCTAATAGTACACCTGCATGATGAGATGCTTTGTAAGCAAAGCCACCAAGCAATGTCCCTGACTGTCTCCATCTTCAAAATCATAGTGGGACTGTACCATATTAGCTCTCAAATGCAGAACTGCTTTTTAATTTTTAAGCAAATATTATTTGCTTTTTCATCAGTTTTGTGAAGTATTGTAAGCTGCTGTAATCAACTGAAGGAGATGCTATTGGTTGAGGAAAAAAAAAAATTATGAAAAAAGAAAGAACCTTTAAAAGAATGGAAAAGGTGAGTCTAAACTGAGTTTTATTTAAGACTGAAGCATTTTTTCCTTTAGAAATCAGAGATACACACCTGTTCACTGCAATGACATTCCATGCTATTACATTTCCTCCACATGAACTGCACATATGAAAAGGCTGGATCAAAGGCCTGTATGATGACAGTTCTTACAGATCTCAAAGTCAATTTGGCAGATGATGGTATTTTCCAAGGGAAAGAACATACAACATTGTATTGGCCTTCTCCTTCAAAAGCACTTCAGGGTATTCTGAGATTAGGAAAGTGAGAGTCATCTTTCAGTTTAGTACCTGTATTTTAGCAGTTTTCACTATGGGTAAATAGGTTTCACATGAGTAACCCATCTTGCCTCTGCAGAAAACAGTACGCCCAACTGGCAAAATCTTGCACTTGATCCTGAATTTCCTTTAAAATGTCCAAATAACTAAGCTATGAACAACATTCCTCTACAATAGTTCAAGTAGTATTGTCTGTTTAATTCCACGTTCTTTTTTGTGAAGTCCTCAACAATTTTACCTTGTTTATAACTGCGGTTTTATAAAGCCAGTAGATAGACCCTGATAACATACTGTACTGGTTTTGGCTGGGATAGAGTTACATTTCTACACAGTAGCTAGTATGAGGCTGTGTTTTGGATCTGTACTGGAAAAAGCGTTGATAACACAGGGATGTTATTGTTATTGCTGAGCAGTGCTTACACAGAGTCAAGGCCTTTTCTGCTCCTCAGACTGCCATACCAGCAAGTAGGCTGGGGGTGCACAAGAATTTGGGAAGGGACACAGCCAGGACAGCTGACCCCAACTGACCAAAAGGATATTCCATACCATATGACATCATGCTGAGCAATAAAACTGAGGTGGGGGTGTGTGGAGGTCGGCAGGGGCTGCCATTGCTCAAGGACTGGCTGGGCATCAGTTGGTTGGTGATGAGCAATTGTTTCATTTTGCCTCACTTGTTTTTTCTTGGGTTTTATTTTCCTCTCTTTGTTGGTTCCCCCCTCCTTTTTTTTTTTTTTTTTTTAAATTATTAAACTGTCTTTGTCTCAACCCACATGTTTTCTCACTTTTACCCTTCCAATTCTAGCCCCCATCTCACTGGGTGGAGAGTGAGTGATCAGCTGCGTGGTGCTTAGTTGCTAGCTGGGGTTAAACCACGTACTGCAATTACAGCTTTTTGATACAATGCCTTGAAATTCAGTTATAAACTCACAAGCAGGTTTTAGGTTTTTTTCCCCATGTAGGGAGGTTCAACTGTGCAGTGCTTTGTAGCAAAGTGTTATTAGGTTCTTTTGTTGGCCACAGTGCTAAAGTTCAAGAGAAAAATCTAACCCAAAATTTCTGCTCCCCTTAATGGGCTAGTTAATTTCTTTTTAAAAACAAGAAGAGTATGCCATAACATTTTTACAAGCTTTAATAACATGTCATTAAAAGGGAGGACTACTTTATTAAGTTAAGATTTAAAGTAATTTCATTCTTTACTGAGAGATTAATGGATTTTTATTTTAAATACAGAATATGCAAAGATTTTTCTTTTCAAATTACTCTCCTAAGGAGTCATAACATTTTCAGGCTAGAAAAATGAAGCTAGCAGAGCATTATGAACATGACATCAGTTTCTGTTGTGAAAAATTGTCTTTGTGCTGAAGAGTGATTTAAACAGAAGGCAAATGCTAGTTCACAATTAGACACGAAAAGGCAAGAAAAATCAGAATTAACCAGGATAAGAACAGGCAGGCAATAATGTAAGGGAAAGATTCGTGTTGACGGATAAGAACAGCGGGGCAACTTGAAAGGAAATAAGGATTAACAGGTAACCTCAGGACAGCTTGATAAGTGGCACTGAACAGTGAGACTGAACAACAGGACAAGCCTCAATGTTTGTGTCACTGGTTTTGAAAAAGCCACCGAAGTGTGGAAAGGTTTCTAGACTACCTGTTCAGTTCAGTAATTATTTCTATAAATACTAATGAAAACTTTAGATAAATGTATTTTTATTCAACACCATACAGTAGAGAAACTCTTCCCTTTTCCTGTACTTATTCAGAGCTGAACATTACTACAAATCTTGTACAGCCACATTGTTCAAAATTTTGTGTACCTAGATTTTTATAATACAAAGCATTGAAAGGGCAGAACGAGCTATTTTTCCTCCTTTTCTTCTACAACACTGAATCAAAATCATGATTGATAAATACTCTTCTAAAGATTACTTCGGTCAAAGTCCCTCCCTCCTTGCAAATTCATAGGTTTTTACTTTGAAAGATAAGAGGAACAACAAGGAGCGGAGGGAGAAATTTACATGGCATGAAATTTTTAATTGCATTTTTTGAGGAAGAAGTTTGCAACATACACTCAAAATTCCTGACAATAGTGAAAGCAATCTAACAATACTTCAAATCAGGCATAAAATTTTAGCTTCCTCCTGCAATATTTTACAGCAAAGGAACAACTGAGAAACAAAGTTTTAAGTGTTGTCTGTGCAGTAATCCTTAACAGATGGATGAAAACAGCTGAAAAGAAATCAGCCACAAACAAGCAGCTCAGTGCTTGTTGATATTTTTCAGAGTACCAAGGCTGTTAATGGAAAAAGCCTAGTAATCATTAGTGGCAAATTAAGTACCACAAAATATAATTTAAAAAAATAAAATAAAATCATAATCCAAAGAACAGTAGAGGGTGTGGGGCTCCAAGTAGAATTTTTTTTGTTTGGTTTGGGTTTTTTTAGTGAAGGGAAGAAAAGAGATCCCGAAAAGCCAGAAGTCAGACACCCTGTCTCCCAACTATTTTATAAAGTGAAAGGATACTTTGCTGTATGATATTCACCAGCAGATCATATGGATAAAATAGACCCAATATTCCTGTCAAATAAGAATTCTACATCTGCTAAAAATAACTATGTTTTTAAAAACTCTACACTCATTTGAAAAAGCTTACTTCTATACAGGTTGTTTCCCCTCTTTGTGGCACTAATATTAGATAATTATTGGAACCAAGAGTGTGCTATTGACAGGTGTCAGCTATCTTTACTATGTTGATGCCATTTTAACAGAAAGAGTATTTTCTGACAGTCTGACAAGGAAGAAACCATGAGATCAAACAATGGAACCGGTTAAGATGAAAAGCCCTGGCAAGAAAACTAGCAAGACAGTAAATTTCTCCAAAAGCAGCCTATGGGGCGGGGCAGGGCAGGGGAGTGGGTGGGGGTGGGGAAGGAGCATGTGCAAAACCCACTCTTTGCTGGAAAGCAATCCAATGAATGACAAAGGTTACACTGCCAAAAAACTAGAGAGAAGAACTGTAGAAATTTCAAAATTGAAGTTGAAAAATTGTATACAAAATTGAGAAGAATGAGAATGCAACTCAACTACCAGAATATAATAAATTACAAAATGAAATAAAAATGTATGCATTAACAACAGTGGGAGAAACAAACATTAAAGTGAGGACTGAGTCCATCAGTAACTTTCCTGAAGGTTAATTACCGAAAAGTTGCCACTGGATTTTTGTCATTTATTTCAAGACTGGCAAAGGCAACCATGAAGACCTTTTGCAGCAGTGCCACCAGGTTGATAGGAGTCAAGCAAGATTATCATTCTTCATGATGCCTGACAGCAGGGATTAAATTTTCTAATCATACCTCACATAATGTTAATTAGTTCAAAGAACATAAATATTTAAGTGACCTGCTCATTTCTACATGATGCACAATTTTTTTTTTATTTTTTTTTAAATAGAAAGAAATCTCCTTTTCCCTTCAAGGCTTGGTCTTGATATCTCAGAATACTGTACAGTCTAGGATGTCAGAAGATCTGAAACAGTTGTAGAACCAAACCAGTTCACAAGGAATAAAGCATGATATATCATTTGTTTTCCATTGTATGATAGAGTCTTCATGTATAACTTCTTAAGTTATTTTCAAACTGGCACCGTAAGAAAGTTAATTCTTGCAGTACCCAGATCTTTATATCCTGATGTTCATGGTATCTGCATGAAAGATGATTTTGATGCCATCCCTGACACCCCAGAATACTTCATTCAAGTCTACCTCAGCCTACAAAAAATTTGGTTCCTCAAGCTATGCCCTTGTGATTCCAGAAGAGAAGTACCATGGCTTCTTAGTGATTAGGACAGCTAACAGCATTAACATCCTGCCTTTTCCCCTGCTACTGGGCAAGAACATAAAAAGCAGAGTGACATCTTTTCTATCAATTAAACATCTTTTAACTGAAAACTCTAGAAACAAATATTGATAACTGGTCGTGGCATCTGCAGTCTCAGGTAACTGAGACTATCATTCTAATAATTGCTTTTCCTGCAATAGATATCAACAAGAACCCCTCTTGCTCTGTTGTTTTGTGGAGTCAGAAGAGTCAACTATTAATACTCTGAGATAGAACTTCATGTAGTGAGCCTTACTCTTTACAAAAAAAAATAAATTATGAGCATGTCTTTCCATGGTGATAAAGACAAAACACCTTGTTATCAATATAACAAAGATATCTTTATAGTTACTATACTTTCTTTCCCTCAAGTTCCATGTATACTTATGGAAAATAAGACAGATCAATTTGAAACTCAAGATCAGCTTAAGACAATGTCAGAGGTGATTGTTAGGTGACATTTTGATGAAGACCCTTCTTGGCAAAATATAATACAGCACAGAAGGGATGTGGCTACAGAGTCTAAAGATAATTTTCCATATCTGCTTGTTCAAGTGCTTTTCAAGTTAAATTCAGCTGAAGCGATAACAGAAACGTTCTGCAACAGGCCCAAAGGTAGGTTTCCCACTTCTTGTCAAGACCAAAACCGAGTAAGAGAGAAATTCTGAACTGTGGGGAAGTACCTACCAGAGCCCTGAGCATCTTGCATTCTGAAAAGAAAAAACAAGTACCAAGCACAATCACAGCAAGACTATTTACTACTGAACAGAAAAGCTCCAAGTGTAGCTGATATCAAGGCATTCTAGCATGTAGACCTGGGCCTTTGTCTTTTGAACATGAAGTGATTTTTAATTTATATTTTATGTTATTTTATGTTTGTATCCTAAGATACAAACCAAAAAGTATAAAAATAAATTCTACAATCTTTTCCTCCACCTTTTGCAACAATAGCTTTAATACTGTTGTTGAAGTCCTACAAGACTGAATAAATTTCAAGACAGAAAGCTTGCCCACTTTTCTTTCATAATTTTTCTGAGGCAGCCAGTAAAAGATGCTATGAATCACCATAAACAGTAATTTCATTCTCTGTATCACATGCAAAAATCTCTTTTTGGCCAGAAATGAATTACTCAGAACAAAAGCTAAGAATGGTGCCTTAATCTGACCTCATATATGATATAATCAAACTTATCATCACTGAAGAGGCTGGAATGTGCTTAATCAGCATTAACTAATCTCATAAGACCGATGAGCTGCAGACTCAACTTCTACAGTGTTTAAGAGAAGAGCTTCAAAGGAGCTGCTAACACATGAAGTGTTCCAAGTCCTTCTTAAATGTTTGTAGGAAATAAAATGCTAGAAGATGATGGATTCTTTAGATATCATTTACAGGTTCAAAAAATAATTTCTAGTGAAGGCAAAAGAATAGGTAAATTATGGGATTTTTGAGTACAGAGTGTAAACTGAATGAGGTCCAAAAGGACTGCTGGTATTTAAATACGGGTATAAAAAAACCCACCTAGAAAAACACAGAAGAAATGATCCACCGATCTGAACAATAAGCCTAACAGTAATTATATAGTTAGCTTTTATTTACAGATTAGTGTTTTGGAATGGGTAAAAAGGGAAGAAATGAAAAATTCGTTCATTCATATGAATGAATAGGTAGCTATATTAGTGTCTTCAAAGCACAAAACTAACTCCTTCCAAAAAAACCTCATGTCATCTGCCTGGAGGAATTGGGAGGGGTGATGGGGGGGGTTAGACAGGGGAGGGGGAGAAGAGGAGGAAAAAAAAGTTCTGACAAAAGGAAAAAAACCTGAAATATATTACTGAAGTCTTAAAAAAATATTTGTTAGAAAAATGTATCTTTATGAAAATGGCTCACTAGATCATGTAAACATTTGTAAATTAAAAGACATCACTTTAATGATACGAGACAATACAGTGGAATATAGTTTGCCTAAATTCTAAATTGTTTTGAACACTTTTTTGAATACTTTTCATTGGAGGAAAAGTAAGTTTCAAAAGAGAGTTACTTCAATCTACTTCCTGCCACACAGACAAAAACCGAAATCTACATATCCATATAGACACATAAATACAGGCACCTGTGCATATATACATAAATATGTACACACACACAGATTCTCTCTGATGAAAAGTAAGCACCAGTAGCCACGCTAATAAAATCAGTAATTCATTGCACCATGATGTTTCCTCTCACGTGTCTATCCCCCACTGAACCTTGCAATCGCATCCTTGTGAAGAGATACATTCAATACCCTGGATGGTTGCAGGTACATCCACTGATATGTTTTCATTTGTCAGCTCCTAATCTAGTGAGCCTTCCTTCAAAGCCATTTAAAATTAACACAATTCCTACAGTACACGCAGGACAATTGCCAAATACATTCTCTAATAATTAATCACCCTTAACTTGATGGCTACAGTTTAAAAAAATCATTTTGTTCTATTAGAGCAAATAAAAAAATTGAACATCTCTCAAAAAAGCACCAGCTATAAACCAACAAATTTTAATTTTAGTCTTCCAGTTTTTTGCTTTTTCAGCCAGTCTCTTATGTAAAACTACAAGCAAGCTAAAAATGATTCAGATTTTTGTGAAATTTAGGAGCCATATTTTAAACACAGATCAGCTGCAGAGTTAACACTAACTCGTTGAGATAGTAAGGACTATAAAATAAATTTATAAACCTGTTGAAGAATATGATAATCACCAAGTCATTATGCAAACCAAAGCAATTCGTGACTCAACATCTGCATCTTCAAGAAGTAAGCAAAAAGCAGGACACAATCGACATTATATTCAACAGCACGCTTTATGGTCTCCTGTCCCAACAAGGTATGTTGAGAATCAGAGGTACCTTTAAAAGCAACATACTGTCCAGTCTCACAACAAAGCACATGCTAACAAGAAGCAGAACACCTTAAGTATAGATCAGTCAGCAATCCACAAACACTGACACCTGCACCTAAGGGCCCACATGCCTAATTCTTTAAGTCAGTTGAGAGGGTGGGTGGGTAGGACAGAAAGCTTGAGAAACCCTTCCAGTTCTAACAAACAGAATATAGTCAAGGTTAGTATTTCTTTACAAGAGTTTCCTCTTTCCTTCCTGGGAGTGCCTGAAGACACACATTGCAATCCTTCGTAGACAGCAAAAAAGCCTGTCTTTCTAAAGGCCTTTAAAACCTTTATTTTTTAAATGTATCCAGGGTGATAAATTTTATTTACTTGCATGCAGGTATTTATTAAAAATACCAACAGCAATCAGTGTTCACTCCATGTATCCCCCATTTCAGCCAAGCAAGCTATTGCTCCTCCAAAACACAGTGGCATTTACCTCACTGACCTTGGGACTGCCTTCCTCCAGTATTTCTCCCTCATCAGTTTGCATGGGAACAGGATCTGTGCAAAGTTCTGCAGAAATGCAAAATACTGCCTAAAAGATAAAAAAAGAAAGATAAGTTTTTAAAACAATGATTTTTCTGCCTTTAACATTGTTATGTGAGACTGCAGTGTGTGTAAATAACAATTCTAGGCTATGACCTTTAACGTTCCCATTCTGCACATATTCACTGAATTTATGTTTTATACTGAATAACAGTTGACTTATTCATGTAAAACATAACCCTACTTAATTAATAGGGAAGAAAAGCACCTAACAGGAATGTACTTTCTTTTTAACTTTAAAATATGTCACTGCTAAGTATTTAACGTATTCATTGTATTTACTCATTAAAGCTATGGTCAGTAAGGAATAATCACATGGACTAGAACTGAGCAATTCTTACTTACTAGGAAATAGCTTTTATGCAAATATAAGCTTCGCAGATTTGGCTTACAGACAATCAAAAGGTTATTAGTTTGAAAAATTGTTAGACTTCCGGTCATCCCACCGTATTTCTGAATTCTTACTTAAGGGAATTTTCCCTTGACTTTATTTTAAAAATAAATACATTATAGGCTCTAAATGGTGCAGGGAACTGATAAAATCACTAATTTTTAGGTCAACATTTCCAGTCTTACACAGGGCAACACTTCCCAGTGTTTCCAATATTCAACACTACTTGGTAACTTGTTTTTAAATGTTTGACAGTGTCAGTGCAGTACCAACCAAACCAAATCTACACCCCAAACTCCATTCTTAGCATTGTAAAGTAATTTATGGAATAACACAATACAGTCAGGGAGACTTTGGTTACAAAGATTAGAATGTCTTCTACTCCAGAGGATGAGCTATCTTTTAGAGGTAATGGATCAAATTAATCAATTTAGGAGACCAAACACACCAGCATAAATTCAGCGGGAATCTCTCATTCTCAAAATTCAAGACGCAAGCTATCAGTGGATCTCTAATGTTCCAGGTATGTGGAAAGTAAGGGCTCACACTGAGTTAAAAACTATCTTAAAAGCAAGAGCTGTTGGCCATTAACAGCTGTCCCTCTCAAGATGCTTTAACTCTTCAATTGCACCGGCATTTAAAAATCATTTAAAGTCTCTCCACTTCATTTTTGTACCTCAGCTACAGAGCTGCTGACTCTACTGTCACCTTTACAACAGCAATTAAAAGCCTGCAAACGGACAGCTTTGGAAGTATCCCCCATATCCTGGGCTACATGAAAACAGGTGTGACCAGCAGGTCAAGGGAGGTGATTCTCCCCCTCTACTCTGCTCTTGTGAGAGCCCACCTGGAGTACTGCATCCAGCTTTCGTTCTGGCTGGAGTTCAGTTAATTTTCTTCATAGTAGCTAGTAGGGGGCTATGTTTTGGATTTGTGCTGGCTTATGAGACCCCACCTGGAGTACTGCATTCAGCTCTGGGGCCTCAACATCAGAAGGACATGGACCTGTTGGAGTGAGTGCAGAGGAGGGCCATAAAGATGATCAGAGGGCTTGGAGCACTTAAAGAGCATGCATTTAGATTAGCTATAAGAAAGAAATTCTTCACTGTGAGGGTGGTGAGGCAAACAGGTTGCCCAGAGAGGTTGTGGATGCCCCCTCCCTGGAAGTGTTCAAGGCCAGGCTGGATGGGGCTTTGGGCAACCTAGTCTAGTGGACAGTGTCCCTGCCTATGGCAGGGGGGGTGGAACTAGATGATCTTTGAGGTCCCTTCCAACCTAAACCATTCTATGAGTCTATGAGTGCAAATAGTAGCAAGGTCAAAAAGAGAAAGTTTGGAAATTGTTCATCTAGATGCACCTCCTTCATTTCCAGGTTAAAGCCTATTGTTCATAAGGTAAGGCTGCATGCACTGCCAACGTCTTCTGTATGTTATGCATAGGCAGACAACATCTTTCGTGGCTATTAAGTTGACACAAGGATTGAAGAATATGTTCTACAAATATAAAGGGCCTGAAGCTACAAAATGTTACATGCAACTTATTAAATCTTATAACCAACAACATGTTATGTTCAGTAATATCATACATTCTCACACAAAGCATGAGAGCTGCAAAGACTTACAGCATAGTAATTTCCTTTTCTAGGGAAAGAAAAGTGAAGATAAAGTAGAACTCTCACCCAAGTCCTCAACAAATACTCTGCCTGCAGCATATAATAAAAACTCATAGGTACCACATGCTAAGCAAGACCTGTATCATGCATCTATGTCAAGAGCCTCCTGCATATAGCAAGTATTTCTTGCTGCCCAGCTATCTTCTGTTCTGCAGCAGGAAGCAGGAGGCCAGGCTGGGCAGTCCCTGTCCATGGTACTTCACCACACTGAGTTTCTGAAACCCACTGCAGAGCTTCTGGAGATTGGAGTTTCTGAGCAATACTTTGCAGTATCAGATTCAAGTAATTAGGAAGCTCCACAGATAGTCTGATGTCTAACAGCTAAACAGCTTCAGCCAGAAGGACTGCTGTGGCACTGAACTGGCTTCAAATCAGAGAAACAAGCAACATTGTACTTGAGCTACAGAAGCATTTAAAAAGCTTATAAAATAAAATGAGAGCAGACAGGTCAGGCCAAGATCACTGAAGGATGGGTCACTGTTCAAATATGAACCTCCGTAAAACTGTCATATTTATCTTCTGAGCTATCCCTCACTACCAGAGGAATGGAAAGTGGCAATATTATTATATAATATTATTATAATTATTACTGACAGCACCCCTGAGAAGGGCTTGGGGGTGTTGGTTGATGAAAAGCTCAACATCAGCTGGCCATGCATGCTTGCAGCCTAGGAAGCCAACTGTAAACTGGGCTGCATCAAAACAAGCGTGGCCAGCAGGTCAAGGGAGGTAATTCTGCCCCCCTACTCTGCTCTGGTGAGACCCCATCTGGAGTACTGCATCCAGCTTTGGGGCCCCCAACATAAAAAGGACAAGGACCTGTGGGAACAAGTCCAGAGGAGGGCCACAAAGATGATCAGAGGGCTGGAGCACCTCCCCTACGAGGACAGGCTGAGAGAGTTGGGGTTGTTTAGCCTGGAGAAGAGAAAGAAGGCTCCAGGGAGGCCTTATAGCAGCCTTCCAAGTACCTGAAGGAGGCCTACAAGAATACTGGAGAGGGACTGTTTACAAGGGCAAGTACTGATAAGACATAGGGTAACAGGTTTAAACTAAAGAGGGTAAATTTAGATTAGATATTAGGAAGAAATTCTTCACTGTGAGGGTGGTGAGGCACTGGAACAGGTTGCCCAGAGAGGTTGTGGATGCCCCATCCCTGAAGCGTTCAAGGCCAGGTGGGATGGGGCTTTGGGCAGCCTGGTCTAATGGAGGGTGTCCCTGCCCATGGCAGGGGGGTTGGAACTAGATGGTCTTTGAAGTCCCTTCCAACCCAAACCATTCTATGAATATTTGACACCAGTTTTTATATATTACTCCTGGAAGACAAAAAACTACCAACCACTGCATCTCAAAGAAAACAAAAAGTCAGTAGAACTAGGAAATAAAAAAAATGGAAAGGCTAGAACAACAAAGATAAGCAAGCTCTCCCACAGAAGACAGATTAAATACACTGGAACTATCCATAGCTCAGAGAGAGTAAGAAACAGAAAAAGAGAGATAAATAGATAAAAAAACAAATGTAGTGGAGGAGGAAAAGAGAGTTTATTCCGTCTTCATTTGTCCCATAATTCATGTTTTATCAGCTTTAATGTTCAAAACATGTATTGTACTATTTCATACAATGCTCAGACTGAACTCACTCACATGGGATGGCAAGAAGGTGGAAGTTTTAAGAGACTCTAATTTACTGGAAAAGTTCATAAGGGGAGAAGAAAATCCACCAAAAAAAGAATCTTGCAGCTGGTGTAGGAAGACCCTAAGCCACAGACTGCAAGAGGTGTTGCAAGAGGAAGTTTTGCCAAGTGCTGCCCTTCTATTGTATTTTTCCCCATTACATTTGCTTCTGGCTTCTTTCAGGAAACAAAACATCAGGCAACAAGCTACGAGCCAAATTCAATACTATCATTTGTATACTGTTTCTGCATACGTGAATCCTTGATTCCCATGGCCACCGGCACAAGAGTACTGCATTTCAAGTTTATTTATTGCCAAAAAGCAGGCATCTGGGAATTCCTGAATCCATGGGAAACTACCTCTGTGGCAGACTTTTCTAGCGGCCATTTACAACTGAGGATGACTTCTCAGCCAACAAAGTGACTGCTTAGTGCCAGCATGTGAAGAAATAACATAATTATTCCACGTTGTTGACACCACCTCTTCAGCTCACTAGCTTCTGAGTGGAGGGCTGAAGACCAGACATAGGGTAATTTTTGTACACAGAGGACAGAGAGGCAATCAGAACTTGTAGTAGTGTCCTATAGGATTGGAAAAAAGGCAAAATGCCAAAAGCCATTATTTACTTATTTCCAGTATTTATGTGATATGCCAGGTTCCCAGGGGATAAAAATACATAAAGTTTATAGACAGTCCATTTAGATTTTCAGATCCAACATCTATCAACAAAGTCACTCTTGGAAAAGGTCAAAAGAAAGATAATCCTCTTCTTCCATTCTTGCATATACCCACCAAAACTAATTCAGATGGGACTGAAATCCCCCAATCTTTTTATTCACCTGATGTTTTCTAGAAAAATTAACTAGCTTTGGCTTCAGTTAGGACTGCAAGGAAAATCTGACAAATAGTGATGCACAGGTATGTCCACTTATGTAGCAGATGCATGTCTAAAGTTAGGAACAGTTTTTAACTCTTTAAAATATCATGCAGTGATGAGAATCTATTCTTAAAGGTAAAAGCACTTGCTAATATGAATTAGGTACAGTTCTTACAAACTTTAATGCCTACTACAATACTGCCCTGTCATAAACCAATATGGCTTTGGGACAATCCATTTTGATTTTTAGTCCTATTTATGTTCCATCTCTTTCTGCAGCAGAGACATACACATTTCATTCAGTGGTATCAGGATGATGGATGCACCTACTAGTCATTAAATTCAGTGTATGCAGAACAGTGCAGAGCACCTTATGGATACGATCTCTTCACTACTGCATTCTAGCACACTCTGGCAAGTAAAACCTGAGCCGAATTTCCATATACGTATAAATCCCTAAAAATCAGTATCAGTGAAGGTGCTTCCTCAGGCCTAATTTGCCCCCAGGTAAAAAGGTCCACCATTCAGAAACACCAGATCCTCATTAGCAGGAGAGGACTGGAATCCGAATGTCTTCAGATTTGCTGTTCATCAAACATGCACCACTGGGACTAAGCACCTTATCTAATACATGGGCCTTTCATACAGCAACACTTTTTTTTCTGCCAGATTGCCAGCAGCAATCAAATACGGACTAAAGAAGAAAACTGTTCTTCATTTGATATAGAAAAAAAAAATATTTCAAGCTTCTGAAGAATGCAGCTGTAACAGAAGCACTTATTAATGTAAAAACAATTGTGGTTCCTGTGAATTCCAAAGTCTGAATTGGATATGGCCCACTGGAAAACCCTTGAAGGACAGTAAGGTGTGCAAACTGTCACAGAGAGTAAGCAGAAATTTAGGATAGGTCCCAAACTCTGTCACAAGAGCATAAAGCAAAACAGACACACAAGTACTCTTCAAAGACGGTGATCTTGTATACATAGCATACTTGAAAAAAAAGCAGTTAGAACAAGGCAGTAATATACTGAACTATGTCTTAAATGAGACTGCTTACTTGACGCAATCTTATTGATACATGATTGCAATCACTCTCTATCTAGGTATGTAGATAAAAGTGTTAACTTTTAACAGATGGTCTAGCCATATTATATCTAATGGCTACAACTTTACATTACATTGAGTTTGTTAGGAATGTACAAAAACAACATAAAATTTAACGTATGGAAAAAGAACAGAGTACTTTTTGTCATTTTAAATGCTAGTTGAGTTACTGAGATTAAAGCAAGAGTATCCAGAAGATAAAGAAAATTTGAACGTAACTTCATTGCTTGTAGAAACTAATCATTTACCAATTCCAGTGACTTTAAAATCTCATCATAAATTAATTACTTTTCAAAGAAAACCATCATATGCATCAACTGTAGCTGACAGAAACAAATCGTATCAGACAGTTACAGAAAAACTTCACACCCAAACCCACAGGAAGTAACACACTAGAAAGTATATGAAAACAGCCATGTATCCTCTAGTTGGCTAAGAACTAGTATACACTAATGCTCTTCTCACCTCCAACTTTCAAGAGCGCAATACTGAATTTTGGTTGATTTTTACCTTTGACAGTTTCCACGGGCTGCCAAAGCCCACAAGGATCTGTCCTGGCTACATTCAGTGCAAAAACGAAACCCTAAAAGGAGACAAACAAAAATTTAAAAGGTCAGTCAACTGTAGGCATTACTAGATTAAAAAAAACATATAAAAATGAAAGTCAATTGTCTCCAAAGATCAGCCACCCTTACTCCCAAAACATTTAGTAAAAGCCATATTCATCTTAATAAAGTCACATAGAGCAAACAAAAAAACTGTAATCGCAAAAGAAGCCATACAGCTCCCTTTCCCTCTCCTCCCCATAATTTATGCAGTACTGGGGAGATGGGGAAAAAAGAGTTGCAATTAGGGTTAGAGAGAGAAGTATTTTTCTCCTCACTATTCCTTCACCTCAACTGTCACCCCAGTCTAGGAAATTATTCTTCAAAGGCAAGAAATTTACATACTGCAAAAAGCATTTACTTGCTGACCCTTAGGCTCAAATTTAAGATCAAGTTTTAGCAAATTTAGGCTTTTACAGAATAAAGTTGCACCACTGCTGGAAATGCAACTTTAACTACATCAGAGAAAATGTTAAAAACATAATACTGTTTATTGCTTCCGCATACTTATTACTCACCCATCACCGCACAACTTAGACCAACCACCAGTTTTGATAAAAGAGTAAGAATCCTTATACAGTGATCCACCAAACCATTTCAGATGTATCTTACACCTGTATCAATACTGACTGACTCGCTTGCTCTGAATCTTCACTAAATACTATAGATGCAGGCCTGACACTGAAGTCAGCATACCGTGCACAGTGCTGCATTACAGAAACCTCAAACTGATATTGAACAGGAAATTCCCCTTCCAAGGATTTACTGTCACTATCAGCATTTCTGTAAACTTTGCCACTGCAACCACTTGAACAACAAAAAAAAAAGCTAACATTTCCTCATAGTTATAATGGGAATACCTCCTAAAAGGAATGTCATTGTTTAAATTAGGCATTGCAAATTTTATATGTACCAAAAATGTTATTTGTTTGGCAGCAAATTACAATTTTCTCATTATTAGTAATATCCTTTTCACAACAGTTTTGAACTGCTTACTTACTATGTATAGGTACAAAACCGAAATGTTCATTTTTCATCCAGAAATGAACATGCAGTCAAAAGCACTACCAAAGCAGAGTTGCAACATGCTCAGTCTTCTCAATCACCTTGAAGTAGTTTTTCAAGTGAAAAATCTACATTAAGTACATCACCACCTTAATATTATGATGTCCCAAAAGTATTAGCAACCTTACAATCCATGCTTAAATTGAGAATGTTTTTACCAAGCAAGGCATTTTAAAACACTGTTAGAAACTAAGGCTCTGGAGACAGAAGTCTAATAGAACTCAAACTCTTGATTATTTTTACACTAAGTGAATGCATACTCCGAAATGAGTAAGAAGGCATAATGTTTACCACTTTGTAATATTTCCTTCATTGAATAAAAGGACTGCTTTCATCTTAGCAAACTAAGTACAGCAAGCTGCATTTACCTGGCTTCATGAGACAGTAGGAGATTAAAGAAATACTTCTATTACTGACACATATTGAAAATAACACGTGGAGGTAAGAGTAACCCACTCTGTTGTCTGTAAGTTTTCGATTTTCCCTATTAACTTCCAAAACTACAGAAAAACATGAAAAATTGATTCCTCAACAAGTGTTAAACTATCATCCATCTCCCTACAACATCTCAGAAATAGCCAGCCACACCATTTATTATTAATCTATGCAGTCAAGTACACAATATAGGTGAAATCAAAGGCTGTTGTTGACGTAGCAGCTTTATCATGCATATCTGACATATACCCCCATTCAATGAGAGTATCAGCCAATAAGCAAGACTAATGAAGTGTCTGTGAAGTTTTTGACAGCATAGAATCTGAAGTTGGAAGACAGGAAACACTGCAGAAGCTGGCCAAAAACCAGCTTTACCCAGAAAGGGGTTGTTGCAGGCTGGATACTGAAATACCATAGCATTAGTATCTAGCAAAAGCATTCAAAGTTACAGCCAAACCACCACATGATTATGGACCACTAATGTCTCCATGGGAAAAGAGAGAACTGCTACTAATTATGCCAATAATCTGTCTTATCTCATTACAGAATCTTATTCATGAAGAGGAGTACGGATTCCTATCCCTAATTGAAAAAAGGCTCTTGTCAGTATCTATCTAACTTTTAACAGATGTAAGACAAGAAAAGACTGATTGTCCTTCTCCTATTACCCTGACAAATTTAGGCCTATGTTTCTAGAGCAGTCACAATGTTAATTAGCAAACTCAAAGCGGCACAAGAGAGCAGACTCCAGTGAAAACAGTTTAGGTTAAAGACACAACATGTAGCTGAGTGGGACTGCAAAGATGTTACAGCAAGGAGAATCTCAGTGCCTACCACAGTCAGAACAGAATTTAAATCTCACGCATACATCTCCTCCTAATTCAAATCCTCAGAGTAAGTATCTACTTCTGCCAGCAGCATCAACCGGCTTGCCTGGATTATAGGAAAAATTTTAGCCAGGAAAGCAATCACAGTGCGATTAGGTAGCCAGAGGAGAGGAAAAGGAAAAACAACCAACCAACCCACCCACAATTTATGCACCATTTCTCTGACAGAACAAAGGGAGGGACCTCCCCCTTCCCTCCAAGAGCTATGACAGTTCCTAACCAAGGAACAATCAGCCAACTACACCACTTATTAGTTCAGGCACCGAGGCACACTAGAAGATCAGACTCAGTCTCTATTATCTTGCAATTACAGAAACAATTCATTATACCTACATACTCCTGGGTTACATATATTAAGTCCTGCCCTGACAGACCAGAACTGTATGCATGTACAGTGTAACCCCCAAATAGTCTGTATG
Organism: Balearica regulorum gibbericeps; assembly: GCF_011004875.1. Classification (NCBI taxonomy): domain Eukaryota; kingdom Metazoa; phylum Chordata; class Aves; order Gruiformes; family Gruidae; genus Balearica; species Balearica regulorum. The sequence continues at coordinate 56,572,139 of NC_046184.1, forward strand.
TATTTCTAGTTCCAATATAGTCAGTGCAGCAATTTGCTTAGCTGGGTTAGGGAATCTATGAAGCAGCAGAATATCTTGTACACAGTAAGGACTCCTAGACTAGCTTTTTTTCTCAAGTATTTTTTAGGGTGCTGCCCATCTATTTGCACAACAAGTTCTTTACTTACAGCAAATACCTCCTTTTTGGTCACCTCACATAAGCTGCCTCTGTAGGAACACCAAATATTCCAGGTGCGCAGAACTGAAAGGAACAGGCTGCCATCAGGAAAACAGTCTCTTCAAATTTGCCCCCTCCAACCCCATCCAAATCTGAAGAAACAGTAAACACTGGTAGTATGTGTGACAGACATTCCCACTATGAACTACGACAGAACAGCAGGAAGCTCTAAAAATATAATTCCTATTCACAACTGGGGAAAAACATGGAGTGAATGTGGTTTCTTATATAAGAACAAGTGTGTTCAAGGAAAGTGATTACACAATCCTACAATAACTCCTGAATATTAAGTATTATGTGTAAAAATGAATCCTATTACTTACAAATTGTCGGGTATTTAATCCTATTTTGAAAGAATAACATATCAGCAGCACTGAACTGGCTAACACTCAAGCCCATTTGAAATCATTCAGAATCTACCACTCTGTCTTAACCACAGCTAGAATTAAATACTTCAATTTTGGTTTTGCAAAATATAACCAACTTCCAGGAATGAAAAGAGGTCCAGAAGTATTGGTTTACCACTATACATCCAAGTTAACATCACTAAAATCTAAGTTATTCCAGTTGCTATTATTTAGGCACCATAAAAGAAAGACTTGTTGTGAAGGTAACCAACAGGTGGCATGTTTCTAAATTCACGGCATCATTTTGTTGGCTACTGCCCATGCTTAATGTACAGCATTATCTAGTGACAAACTGTTCCTGTCATTGGACTAGCTGCCATAAACTGAGTATTTTTTTTCCTGAGCTTCTAGCATTAACTAAGAGCTTTCCAGGCATGATTTCCATTCAAGCAATTTCTCACTAGCAACAGTGCATTTGAAGACAAAAAGGAGGGCTTTGCTGCCACTGTGGTTTAATTGTCCCTCTGCTAAGTGGCTAAATGTTTGACAGCAGCAAATTTTAAACTTAGTTCTGCCTTATGTTGTGGAATGATTCTGATAAAGCAACCAAGAGCACACTCTCTGCTCAAAAGGCCTCAAGCTGTCTAAAAATATCATTTCACAAAAAACAGCTGCTGACATAACTACACAAAACCATCAAATACCCAATTATGATATTGGGAAGTTGGCTTAAAGTCATTCACAACTTCAAAACAATACAGAACTATTTCATGCTTTTTCATCTACAGCACACCATCACCCTAAGAGTCATGATTTACTATAAAAATTATCCAGGACAATCCAGGTCTCACTGTGGTAATCCTCCTCCACTTCACATGAACTAAAGATATGACTCTTAACAAAGTAGCTGGGAGGAATGGGAAAAGGCAGAAATCCTCAGCCTCTTAATAAAAAAAAAAATAAGAATCCAGAGAACAGCATTCAGCAGTGGCAGCTGAGTACTCCACAAAGTCACCGAGGTGTTCGACAGCAAAACATGACATGGGATAAAATGTCCATGTTTAATTCAGTGTTGGCTGCATAACTTCATATTTTGTTCAGTATTAACTTCTCTGCACTGATGTTTTTGTACTATAAGGAAAATGGTTCAGCTGTTAATGTAGATATGACACAGCCACTTTCAACAAGATAAGTAACTGTAACTTGGAAGAGATATCACGTACATTAGTCTGTACCACTTTTCTAAGGGAACATTAGAATAGAAGGACTATACAGAAGTTATGTCATTAACCTGTATGTACAAAACACAAGCTCCAATTCATACCACTTAAGTCTTTTCACATCAACAGCCCAAATATAAATTAGCAAACCACTTTCATAAAATAGAACATTCCTGAACGTGCCAGGGTTTTTCTCCTAAATAGACAATTACACAACATGAGCTGCTCAAGAAAACCCAATCATTACTGAGTTTGGGTTGGTTTTTTTTTCCATTAAAGAAAGTCTCCCTTCTTGACTCAATGTTAGGGAGGACATGAGAAACAAGTGCAAAAGGATACTTCCCAAATCACATTTAGAATGCTGTTTCTGAGCAAACTAGCAGTATTTCTTAACTTGTGTCTCTGTAACCTTTAAAAAAAAGGCAAAAAACTTATTCACTTGATCACCTAGCTACTGGATCATCATTTCCAAAAGCAAAGTAAGAAAAGGCAGCCCTAGACTGCACAAAAATGGTCTAACTCAGACTTGCTATTTAGAAAATCCTGTTTCCAGCTCTGGAATCTGAAGACAGCCTTGAAACACGAGCTGAAGACAGAACATTGCATTGCCACCTTCCCAGTGTTCCAAAACATTTACACAAACAACATTTAAGGTGCTAAATGTTCCTGCTCCCACTAAAGGAAAAAGAATTGAAAAGTGTATTTTTAAAAACGTTTTGCTTACATTTTTGCCACTTTCTACTGCACAAAGCAGCTTAAAAATTCACTTCTTTCCTGCTCATACTGGTTTTGCTGAAGAATCCATTAAAGGTTAAGTGAATATAAAATGTATTTGTCTCTATTTTGCCTCAGCAGACTATCATACACTACATATCACTTCTCAGCTGTAATCAAGGTTACGTACCAACTATAATCAGCCCAAGGCTGCCAAGTGTTTAAGTCTTCCAAAGTCTTTTGTGCTATGTCCCACTCTTCTCAAGTGTGGCTGAAGCATACATATACACATTTCTATACACATACACGCGTTCATCTTCTGTTCTCTTAGATTTTGCAAACTAATGCTTTTCAGGCACAAAAAAAAGGGGCTATTTCACACTGCTAATACTGCTTCTACTTGATAATGGTAGCAATGCTCCAAATCCTAATGGCACACAAGCAGTCATTACCATGAGTATTACGACTATTACATAAATTTAATTGTGCCCTAGTGGCAAAAATGGGGATGCAGTCAACATGCTCAAACTGCCAGCAATCCATGTATATTATCGTTCCCAATGCTTCAGCACTGCTGGAGCAAAACCAGTACAATAGCGAACCTTTATTTCAGGACATTTGCAAAATGACAGAAAGTCTTTAGAATACTTTAGTTTCCAGGAGGAGACATGAAGGAGGGGGGATGTTATACTAGACCAGAGACTTTAAACATTTTTGTCCATCTTAGAGAAAATGTTACAATGAGAGAGAAGTCTACTTCTCAACAGCTCAACTTTAAACCTGAAAGCTATAAATAACTCCTTTACTGCCGATAATCCCAACAGAATCATCCCATCGGATTGCTCATACCACGAAAGACAACTCAGGATCGAAGGTTTCCTTTTGAGCTACAAGTAACAGTCATCAAGTCCTATACAACAGTATGCTTATCAAAACCAGAGTGTTTATCAAAACCAGCAGTAGTAACTAAATTAAAACCGATAAGGTAGCAAGCAGGCATATGCACAGGAAAGGAGGAGGGGTGGTTTATCCATTGACACATTCAAATGGCAACTTCAGCAGTTATAAGAGTTAAAGACAGCACTACTAAAAACCATTCAAATGCATCACAGGATTGTAAGATACTGCACCTTTCAAACTCTTTAGTTCTTACTCTCTCCCTTTATTATAATTAGAAGAGTATCAAAGTTTCCTGTATTAAACCATCCTTTCTTTTGTTGTCTTTTACAATAAGAGCTGCATTGTTAGGAATTCACACCAGTGGGGCAATACTGCTGCTAACTCCTACAGCAGTCATGACACACAAACGTGCATACCTTGCTGCACATAGAGATGCTCTAGATCACAGCACTACACTCTGTAACGCAGCTTTGGGTAGATTTTTATAGCCAGACTGAGCTGTGACAGAGCCAGGAGGAGGGCCGGGGGGGGGGGGGGGGGGGGGGGTGATAGAGAATGAAGCTTAAATCACAATTTCCTTTTATTTTTTTACTTCACTCTGCTAGTTTACACACCAAAGTTTTCCAAATGCATGTACCATATTTATCACATTTTCTAATCACTAATAACTGAGTATTTTGTTGTATACAAAGACATCTTTACTTCCTACTAACATGATTATATATGCAGAGAAGTCCAAGATTTTAACAGTAGTATTGTCAAAGAAAGCAAATATTGAGTTGTTAAGCAAATAATTCTAAACTATAACTGCAAACACCAACTTTCAACATAACCAGCTGCCAAGTTCAGCTTCATCAATATTTATAGCTTGACATCAGTTTGAATTGTACTTTTCAGCTATTTAGGCACCTAAGAAAGGAACAGGAAGCTAATTTTCAAAAATCTGCTCTATATTCAACGATGTTTTTTCAACCTTTAAAGAAATGAGGCAATACACTAATTTTTTATGGCTTTTTAAAAAATTTAATAACAAGATGAAAGTTATTATGGATACAGTCCTAGTCCTCAACACTACAATCTCTGATAAACATGCTCAGTTAGCTCTACCGAATATGGAACTACTTGCGAGAACAGTTTTGGACCACTCAAGTATGTGTGAGGCCAGGGCCCTAAATTTTAGTCTTTTGGGTTTGGCACAAAACAATTCTTCAACATTCACATCTAATTTCCTCTGAAAGTGGCAATTAAAAGATAAGGAACCAATCTTTATTATTTCCCCCCAAAATATGCAAGTCTGCCTTTAGGCTACCTACTTGCAATACATGACAATTGATTTTCACAGTCAAGCTCTCCCACCATATCTAAAAACCTAAATCTTTAAATTTGCTTTTGAATGTTTTTCACTTTTATATGTTTGTCACTTTTATATGTTCGTTTTCGTTCATCCTTTATTCAATCTGAAACTGAGTAATAAAACTTTCCAGTTATTTTCTGAGTTAAAACTTTGTGAAACTAAAGTTACTTTTAGTTTGTTTACATACCCAGCCAAAGCAGGGGTAAGTTAAACTGATATATGGTATCCATACACAAGGCAGTACCAGTTTATCTAGTTACCTAAACTGGTGAAAGTAACATTATCCAGTGTTGGCTGAGTACAGGGTTAGAGACAAAACGGACCAATTATGTCACTGTATTCTTGCCCTGAGGCCACCACTATGTTACCACTGTCAGGAGCGTTTTCCATTGCTTATTAGCCAATGTTAAAAGTATTTGATACAATGGGACTTGCACCCTTTTTTCCCCTGAGACAGTTCTCCACAAGCTAATTTACTCTTCAATCAACAGGAAGTCTTTCTCAATTTGAATCCATTTTCTGCAATACATGAATTGCCAAGGACAGGGAAAAGAAAGTTAGCCTTTGAATGTGAAAGAACCAGAGGAGTTTACTTCCAACAAAAGAGAAGATTATCAGCCAGTTTTGGTTGCAAAGAAAGTTACAGACAGCTAATTTACTGACTACAGAGTTTAAAAAACTGAGTGAAAAAGCCTAGCTGTGCAGTAAAATAACATTTTTCCCCTCTTCAAGTACCATTCAGCAAAGTGAGTGCCATCAGAAACGCAGGTAACATTCCCCTAACCTTTTATTAAATAGAATATAAACATTGAAAAACAACTAAAATCTGCCCATGTTCTTGATCTTGTCACCACAGCAGCCACAGAAATTGGAGGAGCAGATCCTGAAGCACCCAAACATTTATCTAGGCAAAAAGCACAGCTATATTTAAAAACCCTCAATTAAACTTTAGTATCCTGCTTTGTTTTGAAGGGCTATGAAATACATGACCTGTGCCTGTATAAAATCACCACCAAAAAACCCCCAACAAACACTTAATATGAGGGGCGGGGGAATACTAGTATAAAGACAGTATCTACCTTTAAAAACTTCCCAACGTAAGAAAAATATCAAAAATATTAAATATTGAAAATTTTTTGCAACATCAATGAAAAAATGGTCTGTATCTTGACCAACAGTCCCAAACAAGCACTGTGGCTTGATTCTTTTTCATTCTTGTTCTCCTCATGAAAAAAAGATTCATCTGCATTTTTCATTGCAAGAATAGACTTCTGGTACAATGCAATTAAAATCTGACAAGGCAGAATCTTAGCTATTTGACAAACAAAAAAAGTTAGAAAGCTAATTTGAAACAAATTCTTCTCGGAACCCAAACATGTACGGAAGGATATGCATTTAAATTACAATAGCTGTGATAGTAAAATTTCCTGTGTGGACAGACATTTGTGCCAAAGCGTTCTTTTTTTAGCTTATTACTTAGAAGCAGTTTAAGTTGAACTTAAAAAAAAAACCCAAAACCAAAAAGACCCAAACATTAATTTCAGAATAACCATGTTCCCAACACAGAGTTGAACTGCCACATTTACAGCAATATAAGAATAGTGTTATAATCACACAAACATATCCAGGAAAAAATCTCAATGCAAAAAATCCTAGAGAGGGTCACAAAGAAAGATACTAAAAACTATAAAAGCAGCTGACAATGTCGCAAAGCAACTATCTCATGCTATATGTATTATGGACTTCTTCAAGTGATTTTCAGCTGCTTCAGGTCAAGGATGGATCATCATTCATTTTGGAATGAATTAGATTTTGGTTTCTGTAAGAAGCTGGGGTGAGGGGACACATTCTCTTTCTCTCTCAGAGACAAAATTTTTTAATAAAAAAATTTACACCAATACTTTCTCTAAGTTTGTATTAAAGATATTGTTCCTCAAACTAGTTGCACCCACTAATATTATTAGCTTACAGTTTCTTAAGTCACAGCGTGCAAGCAACAGAAACCTCGGACACTTGAAAGTGTTTCACTGTACTTGCAAAGAAAGTGAATGTAGAGGTGATTTTACCTTCTATAAAATCTAACTTCTGGAAAAAAATTTAAATCACAAAGTTATGGTACTACTACATAAAAATCAGATTCTACTGTTGGCTGTAGTGAGAAAATAAAATGTACTCTACGGCATTTCAATTGTCTCCAGTTCTGGTCTCTACAGATCAAAAAACATCACAGGAGAGAAGTAAAAGGTTTTCAAACGTACAAGCAAAGAGCTGGACAACCTGTGTCTCTTCAGCCACACATAGCTCATAAGACATCCAAGTTTATAACTAGACCACGCTGACACAGGGTTGCTGGGTAATTTATATTTCTTGGCTGTAAAAAGCAACAAGACAAGAGGGCCTGCTGCTATTAACACCAATGGATCGCCCTAAGGCCAAAGCATGTTTAGTCCACAGCAGACCGGCAACCCTGGAGAGTTACTTTTATCTCCTAGAGGTGAACCGCCTTCCTACCACCTGTGGGATACAGCCATGAGATTTTTGCAGAGAGGCGACAGGGCCAGGAAAGTTGGTAACGACTGCCTTAGAGCAGCCCAGACATTTCTCAGTTCTGATCATGTGCAGACTTAATAGACCAGTCTTAAAACAAGAATGCCATCATACAGCTTTTCAAACATTTAGCTTCTTGATTTAAAATAATACTGTCAATTTAACTTGTGAAACTTTGTGAGAAAGTCTGCTTTTGCAACATGAAGAACACAGTAGAGAACTGCAAAGGCACAACCAATGTTTGCTGTAAGAAAAAAAAAGAGACTCAAGTAGGAAAAAAACCTGCAACCTTAGGATTCAAGATGATCAGAGGAAAAGGAAGAGGTATTTCCAACTAGCAAAACAGAGGCTAGAATCTGAAAATCTTTGAACTTAACAGAAGAAATTAAACAGTATTCATAAAAACTATGTTCTTTGTAGACCACTAGCAAATCAAACAGCGTAAAAGAACAAATTTCTGTTAACACAGAACAGACTTCACTACCAAGAAAATGAACACACTACTGAAAAACTCTGTCAGATCGTTTTTCACTATAGTACTTTTTATAATGCTGTCAAGAGCTACAGTGAAGTTATAAAAATTAAATGCAAGTAAAAACACTAATGACACTGACTTCACTACTCATTTAGATGGCTTAGAGGGCTTCCCCTGACACAGGCAACACAATAGTATTGTATCACCTTTTGCCTGATCCTCTGTCAGGCTAAAATTATCAACTCTTTGTTTTGCAACTTTGCTTCTTATCCTTTCATCTGCTAATTAGCTATTGAGCCTTCAATCTTCTGCCTGACAGGGTCAAAATATATTGACTACCAGTTTATACTTTACAAATTTATTCTGACCAGCATCCTATAGCATGCAGCATGACTGCTGCCTTATAGTATCACCTATTTCTCCTTACAAGCAGTATGCTTCTCCACACGCCTGAAATCTAAACTGGGTAAGAGCTACTTTAAGACCCATTTATCCCTTTTAAATACATATTTAAAAATTTTCAAACAGTGGAAGTCTCAGACAGAACATGGATTTTTCTTCCCAGATTTTTTCACAAATTATTGTGTTTTTTCTAATCCACAGACATTAGATCAGGAAATACACGCAAAATATCTGATTTCAGAACTACTAAAGCTGGCAAAGCCCAGAAACGCAATCCGTACTGACTAGCTGAAACTGGAAAAGGTCATCTCCATAGCTCACTACATGGTAAACACTGAGAACATCCAAACTCCAACCACAACCCTTACACTGATGAAAACTTTAAAACCTCAGAACATTCCCCTACAACATGATGCAAACCATAAGTGCAAAACCACCCTCTCCCTCTTACCGCTATAAGGCGGCAAAGGGAAAAAATTATTTAACATACTCACTGCCTACTGCTCTAAAGGGGAAAAAAAAAATACACCAACTCTTTGCAGCAAAATGTGCCTACTTCCCTGAAGAAAAGCGTAATGCGAAGAAGGTACAAACAGTAAAGCAGAGAAACCTAAGGAAGTATAAGAGTTTTACTATCTGCTCAAAGTGGCAGGGAACAGCAATTAGAATATCCTGATTACTATTACCCTAGTCACCTCACAAGCAGAAATACCAACAGGCAACTTACTTGTCTGACAGTGACAGCTGGCTCAAGTACCAAAAAGCACCCCTATTTTTATTATAGCAGGTAGTAGCAGAAAGTTTAGTTAGGATTCACAAGAAATTAAAACCTATTCTTCAGTCCCTATTCCACACACTGTTTGCTGAAAGAACAAGTGAACTTTGCATATATATTTTTATCTGAATAGGGAGAAAGACAGTAAATGTTAAGCTAAGGAAGACTATCAGCAAGAATCCACGTCTTATTCTACCACGTGTAGTCAAACAATTAGAAATATATGTTACTGTTTGCTCAACATCTCTGTGCCATGTTCTTGCTATTAGAACTGAAGACTGACATCTTCTTGCTATTCTTTCCCCAAGACAGTGTAATATTTCACAAGTAAAATTTCTGAAATCACAACAAATAGATCACTAAAAGCAATTCCAGAGATAATTCAGGCACACGCACTTTATAAGCAATGAGGTGACAGAAAACTTAAGTTAAAGGAAAACTCACTGGTATATATTTGCCAGTATCAGGTACTTCCCTCCTTATCTATGTGCTAAATATGCTTAATTTATCATATCATAGAATTATACGATTGTTTGGTTTGTGAGGGACCTCAAAGACCATCTAGTTCCAACCCCCCCCGTTGCAGGCAGGGACACCCTCCACTAGACCACGTTGCCCAAAGCCCCATCCAACCTGGCCTTGAACACTTCCAGGGATGGGGCCTCCACAACCTCTCTGGACAACCTGTTCCAGTGCCTCACCACTCGGAAGACAAACAATGCTAGTTCTTCACAAGGTCACATTTAGTGATCCAGAAATTATACACAGAAAAAGGCTGAGTGAAAAATAAAATTTAATAATACAGAATTGAATAGCTGTAAGCTGTAAGGTACACTGGAAGTAGAAGTATTGCAGAATTTGTAAATCTTCAGTACAGACAGCGTTTGTGAATCTAATGGCAGCACTAGGGAGCAATTACTGAGGAAAGCCATTGCAAAGAAGCAGGAAAATGACTGTTAATCATTATTATTACTATTATTGCACAAACCAGACAATATCTATGTATAAAAAGACATTCCAAGAAAATAAACATGTTAATGGTAATAAGTGACTAAGACAAGAGACTTTGCATCCAATCGTTCCGCAGAAAACAGAGAATAAAGTATCCGAACCATTAAGTAGACTATTAATAAACTCATTCAAGTCAATAACTAAGCTCCTTAGACTTATTCTATGAGCTACAGTTCATACAGCTTAATTGTAAAACCAATCTCTTCTGCAAGCAGAAAAATACCAGCTTTACTGGAGGAAAAGCCCCAACAACAACAACAAAAAATCCTAAAACACTCAAAAAACCAAGCAAACAAACTCCATTTGAACATATTTTCAAATGGCTTATAGCAGTCCTCTAATTATTTCCATCATTCTGGACTCAGCTATTCATCCCATTGTTCCAGATGCGACTATCTCTATATATGATGTATATTATACATTACTTCTACAAAACAAATTTATTTCTCATTTTTTGCTTCCTACGACAGGAGGCAGATCTAAGGTAAAATACACTGTGAGAACTATGTAAAATTCTCTCCTGAAGCTCTCTCCTCTTCAAGTCATCCTCCAACATCAAATTTTAATGATCAAACACTCATCACCAAGCCAAGCCATGACACACATTCTACCTAAATGTTTTACTGGACTATTCAGTCACACAAACTCTGGTAGATGAAGCTTTTTTTTTGATTCACAGTTTCAAGATTTTTATTCCCAAACATTTGAGCTTAATACTTAAATGAAAGCTTAGATTTCCAGCTAAATTTGCAGCTATACAGAAACTGCAGTAATGGACCAATTCATAAGGCTGCCTAATCAAGAGACACTGACTGGTTTATAATTAAGTTAATTTTTTCTCCACTACTTCCACATGACAGGATTGAAGTGATTCCCTTTACTAAGCATCCCGATAACATTATCGGAAAACAGAAACCAAGACCAAGTTCACAAGTATGCACATTAGAATTTTACCAATTAGCACTGAAAATTCTGAGCTAGTACGTAGTTTTACACGAAATTGTATATTCATGAAACCTTTACATGCAATATAGCTAACCAAGATGAAAGTAAAAGGTATAATGATAACCTCACCTATTTCTACAAAGAAAGATGTGCCTGCATCTTGTTGCCCCCAGAACTTCACAGCAGAAAAGCTAACACACACTTATTACTGCTCTGGGCTCCACGCCCCCTTCCCCAACCTCAACTTTTTGCAGGGTGACTTCTTCACCACAGAATTGACTAGTTTTACCTGCAACTTAGTTAAACACAAGTGAAAAGTCAACCTTACAAACCACTCCTTGAGGCACTTCTACATGGCAGTCCCTGCACTAACTGTGGATCGTGTAGAAAAACTTGACTTTATCTGTAAATTCAGGACCTCAGGTAATGCAGCAGAGGACAGGATTTACCCAGCTTCTCAACAGCCTGCATGTTCCAAGGCATCTGTACCGTTAGAGTCACTATAGGAGAGGAGGGAATTGTTGAGCAACTTCACTGTAGACAAACTACAAACCTGCTTGAATTTGTACACATATTTAACGACGCCGCAAATCTAAGCTATGACCTCTACAACACTTGTAGCAGAAACTAAAATCCAATTCTGGATAGCAATATTACTGGAAAACACTAGAGTAAACCAGATCTTTCAAATACAGAGCTATATAAAAACCAAAGGTCTACTTACTATTTCTCAGGAAGATTCACAGTTTTTGTAGAGGGTGAAAGTGTGACACTGAGACCTAACAAGTCATGATTAAAAAGTAATAATAACGAATTATTTTAAAAGTTAACTTTATGGAGAGATATCTTAACAAATATTCTTAAGGTTAGTCAAATGTCAAACATGTAAAAATGAAGTACTGGTTACCGCAGTAAGCATATCTACTTTAGCTAGGAAAACGCTTTGTTGAAATTTTGTTTTATTCATAAAGTCTCAACTCTATGCTGTAGTAGATACTCCTACATGCATTTTCATAAAGCAGATTTCAGCTTGCAAGATACCATGCTACAAGCAGCGTTATCCACAGCCAGTGAACCGTCTCCAGAAACAAACGTTCCCTCGTTTTGCTACAAACAGCTCGGAAAACTTTTTTTTTTTTTTTTCCGCCTGGGACACACCTCTGAGCACGGTCACTCCTCCCACCCACATACACACATTTTAACTAGCATCATGTTCAACACATCCAGTGCGGTTTGTAGTGGTACCAACGCAACCTCAGGACTGTCCCCACGCCACAGAAAACCACTTTTCTCCCCAACCACAAAAGGCTGCTCGGGGTCTTTCCACCCTTGTACATTTTGCACGGCCTGGGCGAGCTGGCGGACGGCTCTTCCCCGGGCTCGGCAGGCAGCCAGCCGAGCGCACGGCGCTGCGCACCACGGCGCCGGGCAGCGGCCTCGGGGCCGCCCGCGCGTCCCGCCGAGGCCCTCTCGGGAAAAGCGGCGGGGGCTGCGGGGGGCACCCGAGGCGGGGGGGGGGGGGGGGGGGGGGGGGGGCGGGGGCGGGGCGCAGCCCAGGCGGGCGACGGCCGCACGTGAGGCGGGCGGCGGGGAGGGGGAAGCGCGAGCCCGGCTCTGCCCCGGGACAGGCGCTCGCCGGGGTGAAGGCGGGGGGGGGGGGGGGGGGCAGCGCCCTTGAGCCGCCGCTCGGGGCCCACACCGCGGCCGGCCCGGCCCGGCCCGGCCCGACCCCCCTCTCCCCCCCCCGCCCCGAGACACCGCAGCTCGGAGAGGGGGGAGGGGGCGCGCGCGCTCGGCGCCAAAGGCCCCCTCACAGGCGGCGCAAGGGTCCTCAGGGCGGGAAGGGCCCTAAGGGAGGCCCGCAGCCCGCCCGCCGTCCTCCCCCCTCCCCCCCCCCTCCGCCCGGGGGGAGGAAAGGAAGATGGGGGGGGGGGGGGGGCCTGTCCCGCACTCACCGCTGAGACGCCGCCGCGGTGCGCTGAACCCCCTTCTTCTCAGTGCCGGGGGCGGCTCCGCCCGCCTGCCCGGGAAACACGAACCCAGGAAACAAACACGAAAAAGCTCCGAACCCACCCACCCCCTCCAAAAAAACCCCTCCCCACCAAAAAAAAAAAAAAAAAATAAAAATCCACAACCAAACTTTCCTCGCCGCCGTCTCCCTCCCCCGAGGAGCACGAACCCAAACACACCGAGACACGCCCCCGCACCGCCCCTCGCACCGCCCATTGGACGGCGCCCCACCGACCCCTACGCTGACTGGCCGTTTTGCCTGCTCGTCTTCTCCCTCCGCTCCCCTTTACGCCCCTAGACGCTGCACATTGGGAAGAGCCTCGGGGATCTCTCCGCCCATTAGTCACGGCCCACGTCAATCAGAGCCCAACACCCGCCTCTCAGAGCTTCTAATTGGGCATCCGCGTCACTACTCCCTCACGGATTGGCTGCACTTGCTGACTGTCATCGGTTAACATTGCGCCCTTCGCAATTCTCACTGGCTCCCACCCCTTCTTCCCTTCTGCCAGTTGGCTGCGAGATTTGTCCCTTAAATGGGGCACCCGCTCGCCCGCCCCTATTTGCCCCGCCCTTCCGTGCTATGGATTGGTTTGCGGGTTGCACTCTCGGACACCATTGGTGAAGGGATGTGCCCGTTACACCGTTAACAGCCCGAACACCCGCCCACCGAGCTGCTCCCCTTTGGCAGCCTCTTCGCGACGGTGCTGGGGCCCTCCTCAGCCGAAGCGGGAGGGGAGGCTACATCAGTGTGCCTAATTCATCTGTCGGCCCCAAGAGCGGGGCGCTGTGACGGGCACACGCGATAACGAGTACGGCCACGGATGTCGCTGCTGAGCGGCGCCAGGCGCCCCCGCCGCGGAACGGCGACAACGCCATACTCCCTACCGTCCCCAACGACGTTTACCCTTTGCTCCGCCCCTCCACAGGCACGCCCGCCCTGTAACAACTACTGGGCAAGGAAGATGTCAGTCGCACGGCTCGCGAGGCCACTGGCGGGAGGCCGACACCCCCGCGGCCAACTGGCAGCCACCCCCGATGTCAGCCGCCGGATGACACAGCACCCGTGGGCGGGGGGAGGGGGCCGCGCGGGGGAGGGGAGGGGAGGGGAGGAGAGGCGAGGAGGTGCTTTTGATTGGTTGATTTCACTGTCAATCTCCTTGGAGCGCGGAGGCGGGGCGGGGAGGGAGGTGCCAGGCCGCGTGAAGCAGGGGCGGGGCAGGGGGATGCTGCGTGCCTGCGGGGCCCCACGTGGCCCGAGCAGTTGCGCACGTGACGGGGGCTCGCGAGGTGCCGCCGCGGCCGTTAGGGGGGTGAGGGGAAGGGGGGAGGGGTACAGTCAGAACGGCTTATGGCGGCAGCTCGGTCCGTCCCTTCACTCTGCACTGTGTGTCGTCGTCTGTCTTCGCACACGGACGTGCGGGAACACAGTGCGGTGAGCTGGGGGGAAGGAGGTTTATGGCCCACCTCACTCCTGCCGGCCTTCATGTTCCCTCAGGGCTTGCACTAGGGCTGTGGAGCCTGGTCCCCGGCGGCCTCGGGGCGGCCTGCGGGTGGTCAGTGATGCGGGCTCGCCTGATCACCCAGCCGACGCGTGTTTTGCATTTCACAGGCGAAATCGGGGGTTTGTTAGGGCTGAGAGGAGCTCGGCCGTTGGCTTCCACAAAGCGGCGTTTTGCCCTTCGTGCTTTGAGTGCTGGCTGAGGTTTTCTTTGGAACAAGGCCCGAGGCTTTGCAGGCCGTGGCGCTCCAGGCGCCTCGGTCTAGAATATCTACAGTGCCTTTGTTGTGCAGGCTCTCTGCGCTGAAAATTACTTTTATAATTTTAAGATGGAAGCTGTGAATAACAATCAGGAAAACCTGTGCAAAATGGTTTTGCAGTGACTACAATATTCATAAATGTAATTGTTAAAAATAAACGCTGATCTTTAGAATTTATGAAGTGGGCTGATCGAGAAACAGGTCTGTGGGGATGGGGTAGTGGGAGACTGAGGCAGAAGCTGGCCTGGGGATGCTTTCCTGGGAGGCAAAGTGAAGCTGGGGGGGGGAGGTGCAGCAGTGTTAGCCCGGGGCTGGAAAGGTGTGGAGAGCAGGCATGGGGCAGCGCTGCTGGATCTCAGGGAAAGAAGAAAATGAGAGATACATAAGCAGGACCCACATGGGACAAAGAAGCGTTTAGGATTAGCAGAGCAGAAGAGCATGGCCAGAGGAGCATCTAAGTCTCTGAAACTGACAGAGAAAGCAGCGAGAGTAATACATGGAGTAACAGAAGCATATGGAGGATAAACTAGGAGGAGAGAAAGGATATCCTTGCTTGTACCAAATTTCTGTGCTCATTCTCCTTATTCTTCAGTATTTTTGAAGACTGCTGTTATCTTAATGGCTGTCACTTCCTGACCTCACCCAGGGCTGCATGCCAGTGCAATGTTTTCATTTGATCTCCTCCAGAGAATCCTGTTACAACCTGATCAACAGAATAGTGGGGCAGCTGAAATTACCATTTTGGTGCTGAAGAGAGAACTATAGAGATGTCACGTGCCTGTCATATTAGGGAACAGGTCTATGAGTGTTCAATGAAAACACGGTCTGTCTTGGAAGAGCCATAGAGCCCTTCACAGGTTAGTCGTCACCAGGAGGGACAGCTGCCAGCACAGCAAAACAATGCATGCTGCTGGCACGGACAGCAGACAACATCAGTGTGAATTTGGGCTACACAAGTAAACAGCGGTGAATCTTTTGATGGCTTCCTCCTTCGGTAATGGTAATTGATTTGTACATTGATTGGTGGGGGGAAAGCCCCATTAATGTGAATAAGACTTTATACTGGGTGTATGCATACTTGTTACTGTAGTGCTTTAAGGAATACAAAAGGCACTATATAAATCAATATGAAATAGTAGTATAAATTGGGGATGCACCTCATCTTTGTTCCTCATTGTTTATTCACTGAGTAGGAACTGTCTGTATCCTGTCTATATCCACATGTATTCTTCTTGGTATAAGCAGAAATCACTAATATACTGAGAGTACAGGTTGCACGTGCTGGGAGAGAAGGATATGTCCAAGATGCTGACCTTGTCTTGCCATAAATCAAAAAATAATAAATAATTTCCTTGTTTAGATTCCCTTTCCCCTTACTGGTGTTCTTTTGCAGGTTTTCCTTCATATGTTTTGCTCAGGGTTTTTGTGCACTTGTAGCAGGACATGGAAAGCAAGGTGAAACAATAGGATTTATTTTGCCTAAGCCTAGGAAACCAGACATTTTCATTTCAGAGGAGCTAAAGATACCATACTCCATTGTCCCTGTAGTTTCACGCTACAGAACAAATTTGAACTGTAGAAAGCAAGCAGATTCTGTTGGTTTGTCTGAAATGATAACGGATGACTCAGAAATTCCCACCTGTGGATTTGGGGGGGATCATAGCTCCCAGGCTAGTTTCTGGCTCTCATCAAATCCAAATGCTTATGAGTAAAATAGTTCTTCCTATTTTTTTCATACCTCCCCCCATTGCCACTTCTGTCCAAAAATGGGACCAAGTTGGCTAGTGAAATTGCATTTTTTCATCCACTGGATGTCAGTGTTACACTACCGCTGTGGTGCATTTCCAGATGCTGGGAAAGGTTGGGCTGCTTTGGGGTAAGGACTTTTGGAAGATCTGTCCTCTGTGGTGGACAAGTGATGTGAAAGACCATTGAAGCTCGGGGGGAACAGGTTCACTGCGGTATGAATATGCTGCCTTTGACTTCTGCAGAAGCAGGCTGGGACCCTGCCTCCAAACATCTGAAAGTATCAAACCTCACAGGGACAGACACTTCCGTGTTGGGGGCAATTCCACAACCTTTTGACTATTCCAACCTCGCCTCCTTATGCCATGAAAATACATGGCTGCCTTTCTTTTTCAATTAAGCTTACTTGTGATAGCAGAGAGACAGATAATGCTGCACCTGACAGTGTGGATACAGTACAGGAAAAGGCCACGTGAAGGAACTAAACAAACAAGGACTGCTGCCAGCTTGGGACAATTCTGAACACAGGAATCGGAGGGGACAAAACACTAGAAGCTGCTTTGATATTTGGAGTTGAAAGTCAGGGGAGTTTAAATCTGACACCGGTTTATTATTTCCAACAGTGCCGTAACATCTTTTTATAGGCCTGCTAGGTTTTTTAAATTAACGTACTTCAATGAACTCTGGATAGTCAGTCACTAAAAGCTACTGATACTGAAAAACAGTCTTTGTAACCCTGCCTTTTTGCTGCTCCACATGCTTTCAGCGGCAGCTATCTGGTGAGCACAGAGAGTAACCAGTTAGTTACCTGCATTGAGATTAAGAGATAGGTTACTGTTTGGAAAGCCACAGTAAAGTGTGTGCTGATGCTTTTTATGATGCATTATGTTTAAGTGTTTTGGTATGAAATACGGTGTTTAACATATGATATAATGCAGTACTTTGTGACCGAAATGCAGGCAGGACTGGAAAAGAAGATGGCTGTTGTTAAAAAGATGTCTTGTAAAAAAGGAATTTATGTTCTCTTGTTGTATATAAAGACAGGCTGATTAGGTTATTCTCTTCCTTATTTCTTTCCCCTGGAAGATGCTTTTTTATCTATCCTTTTCCTAGAAGACTTCAGTGAAGTTTCAGCAGGCATATGACATCAAAGTACCAAAGGAATAAAACATGAATATTTGGAAACATTTTGATACTGTTTAAAATACCAATTATCCTTGTTTAAAATAATTTATCCTAATAATTACTTTCAGAAAAGATATCTGCTAAGGATTCAGCATTTCCTGTTCCTTCAGTTGAGTGGTGAGATGATTTCTCAACCATTCTCCTGCATCCTTCACACAGCTTTTCAGGGAACAAGCAAGAGAGGAAGTAATACTTCGTATGCCCAGGAGCTGTAAAAATGTGGATAGGAAAAAGGAATTTGTATTTAAAATAGAGAAGAGCAGATGTCAACCCAATTATTTTTTCCTTTCTAGGTCACCTATAACAGCAGAGAACAAACACAAAAGAGCAATTTAAGGAAAAAAAGAAGTAATGAATACTAGAATTAAATAAAATAGCAGGAGGAAATTAGGGAGATAATGTCAAATGTAATTTTCAAATTTGTTGGTCAGGTGATTAGTGCTAACATTCCTGTTTTACAATAAAATGTAAAAAAATATCTTTAATGATTGTTAGTGTTCAGGATCTGAGCTTTAAGTCCCAGTCAGACATCTCCACATCTATAACTGTTCTTAAAATAATAGGCTTATTTTGACATTACCTGTTTTTATGTGTCATACCCAGGAAAGACATGCAGTTGCAATAGAAACAAGAGCAGTTTATGCGTGTCTTTGGCAAAATGCTTAGCAGAAGTTTCAATTTGTTGTGCTTTTGTGCTCACATAATACTGTTGCAAGGAAAAGGGGAAAAGAGAAGGTTGTCAGCCCACAGTGAAAGGGAAAAAATTACTAATATGATGGCAGTGTTCTTAAATGGAGAACAATTTATAATAGTATTTTGGTTTGGGTTTTTTCCTGGAGGCAAAATTAAAACAATGCTTCATTAACATTATTTGAAGCTATTTTAAATATTCCCATTTTCAGCAAAACAATGTTAACATGTGGGGGTTTTAATGGAAAAAAGGCAATTAGAAAAATGTTTTGAATAATACTGTATTATTTTAGCCGAACAGGTTTTTTTGCCCATTTTTTCACTATGTTGGCAGAGGAAGATGCGTGCTTTGTGCTTTCGGTGCTGAAAGTGAACCACTGTGCATATAGGAATTATTGGCTAGGACTGGAGCAGTTTGCTGAGGCTAGAGGTCATGCGGCTCTTCAGATGAGATTTTATTTACCTTTTAACCTCGCCATTCCACCAACTTGGTTAGAGCTATGATAACACCGGTAGCAGCCTGTGCAAAACTGTTTTGAGTCACCTTTAGCTGAACCTAAATGAAAACTGAAGTATAGGCAGGTGAAAGCAATTATAGTCACAGGTCCACCTTCATCATCAGTACAGCATTAGAATTTTACAGTTAGACATAGGGTAACTGCTACAGGCACTTTCTCCCTCCATTTTCTAAGGTTCAGATCTACGTTGGAGTTTTTATTTCTCCCAAGTTAGCCAGTTTCATGTGTGATACTCATTTACGTACCAATTTATGTCACCCAGCCCCATCACAGCAGAAGAATCAGGTTTGGAAGAAAGAAGAGGGCTGGGCACATTCCTGCCAGCTCCTTCCCTGCGCCACAGGAGTTGTGGATATGTACATGCCCGTGCACTTGCAAGAGGGAAATAAGGAACCCACATCTGATAATATTACACATGTACGATCAATACTGAAGCTCCCACCTGTTCTTCTATCCCAAACTCTTATTAGGACAGCAAGAACATATGGTTGGAATTTTTTTAAATATTATTATTTTCTGGGAGTTGTAGCTGTATAGCAATTTAAGATGGCAGCTTTCCAAGGCTTTGCTGTGGTTCTAATTAATTGGGTATGCTGTTTAATTTTTTATTTTAACTCAAGCTTTTTGCTCATATTCAAAAGGGCTCCTGTTGTCCTTTATTATTAATGAGATCAAAGCAAGCAGAATGGCTGCCATTTCTCCTTAGTCTGTGGAAGCAAGACTGTCCGTAGTAAAAAAGCACAGCACTGTCCGCACTTGTCAGCAGGACCGAAAGCAATACCATCGGCAAAGAGGCTGCCCTTCTTTAGTCCAGAGAGCTGGACACAGACAGTGAACAGGAATAATGCTCTGAGAGAAAAAAACATAAGAGAAAACAAGGAGTGGGGCCAGGAGAACAGGGGATGGACCAAAGAGTTACTGGAGGATGGGGCAGTGGAGTGTGCAGAAGGCAGGGCAGAAAATCGAGGGGCGGAGGGGAAAGGGGGAGGAAAGCAGTTTCCTTCTCTAGTATGTGGAAAATTGTGCCTCCTTCAGGCAGCCCAGGTGAAAAAGAAAAAATAAAAGTTGCTGTCAGTTTTGATTAGGGATTTAGAGGTACAATTTTACTGTTTAACCTGTCCCACACTTTGGATGGTGGCTATATTATTCCCCCTTCACAGGCTTCCTTTTCTTCCCAGGGTTTCCAAAACTGGTGTTTGATAGGGAAGCATAACAGTTACATTTTTATTAAAAAACCCCAACCAAACAAAAACGGATACACAAAAAATAACACCAAAACCCCCCATCCCCAAGTGTTTAACTGGACTGCTACCTGACACTTACAAAGGGGCCAAAGTCAATTGTGCCAGGACCCGAGGACAGAATGTGAGAATAATTCCAGAAGGGAGCATCATAAGTAAGAAAGACAGAGGAGAAAACCAGCTGAACGACAGCATAAAACTGGGATTGGTAAAACAATGTGGTTACTGAAAACCTCGATGCAAGGCAGAATGAGGATGATGGTGGGAAAAACGTGGGGAAGATGTTATGTGCCAAGAAGTGGGAAGCTATATGGGAGGTTTCTTGGATCTAGGGCCGGTGTTGCACACTAAAGGGCGAATTTTGTCCCTCACACAGAGCTCTCCTCAGCTGCAATCTCCTCCTCACCCTTGCGTCATCCCCGATCAGCTGCAGGGACTCCCTGGCAAAGACCCTGCGGTCTGCTGTGTGGAGAGGCAGAAGGGAGATGGATGGCGACAGTGGGCTACGAGTACCAGGAGGAAGAGCTGCAGGGGAAAATGGTCCTGGGTCACCCTGTGTAAGGTGGGGTGAACCCCAAGGAAGGCGGCAGCAACCGTTCCCATGACTTTGCCTCCAGCAGCTGTGGGAACAAAGAACAGCAAAGCTGGGTGGGCCAAGCTCTTTTTTCTTAACTACTCAAACCTGACTACTTGCAAACCCCGTGACTCACTTGCTGTCCCAGCTCTGCTTCTGCAACAGTTGGCAGCAAAGTCAACCCAGGATTGTGAGTATAGCTTTCTGTGTCACCTCCTCGATGGAAATCTGCCAGCAGCTTCGCTGTGGCCACCACAGGATCCGCTGCTGGGAGTTTGAGGTGGGACTGTGTGGGCAAAGTCCTTAGGCTGACTCCTGGGGGCAACTATAAGACTTCTTGGTACCGGGAGAGGAGGAGGTAATCAAGATTCCAGTGGATTTCATCATGCACAAACGACCCTTCTCAAAACACCAGGTTCTTTCTTCCTCACTTGGGGAAAAGGCAAGCAAAAACTCCAAGGCTTTCTTCCTAATCCTGCCCTAAAGCAACTCCTGGATTGCTAGAGGAAAGTCATCAGTTTGTTGGGGCTTGCTTGCTTTTCTGAAAGAGAGCAAAATGTTCTTTCTTTTATGACTGCTCTTCTGGATTTAAGGACCTTGCTAAAAAGAAAGCGTGTTTCCTCTCAAGAGCCCTGAGCAGCTCAGTTTTAGTCTGTTTGCTTCAACTGCTTGGGCCACACTTGATTTCTGCTGCTGGATTGCTTCTTGTCATTTAGGATCCTATAGGGCCTAAGCCAGCCCTGGTATCTGTTGTAACCTATGGTCCTGCTTCCGCAGGGGAGTGCTGATGCACAAAGAGCAAGGCAGTACACTTTTAAGCTACTCTTCCAAGACATTCCAGACCAGGGCTGTCTTCAAGACGACAAGGAGGCTGTGTTTATCAAGGGATCCCAATTCCTCCAGGTGACCTTCTGTTGCAGCAATTGCTTTTGCAGCAATATTCAATGCAAAGACCCTACAGCGTTTCCAAGAGTGTCCTCGTGTTAACAACGCTGCTGTGCATGGGTGAATTCCCAATGACTTATGCCAAGCCCTACTTACGTGCAAGATTTTGAAACAAGATGGAGCCTGCTTGGAACAACACCCTCCTTTTGGCTGCAGGGTACAGCATCTGTAGCTGGCGCCTGTGCTTGTCTGTCTCTCTCTTTGTTCTCGTGAGTCTGTCTCCTCGGATGCAAAAAGGAAGCTGTTGGTCATACTCTGCTGTCAGTAACTCCAGCGTAACCCCATTGGGTGCAGGGAAATTAATCTGGATTTGCAGAAACATAACTTTAGCTCTGTAGCTGAATTAACATCTTTAAAAGTGGTTTGGAAATTGGTGAGAAACCAGTAGAGACCGCTCCAACTTTTCCTTTCAGAAAACTTTTGATTTATTGAAATGCTGCAGTCATAAATACAGAACAAAGGAAGTGAATATATTACAGTGTCCGCGTTGTGAAAGGGCAACGGCAGACGCTTTGATAAACCAGGAGACAGGTCATTATTTCAGTGCAATGCCTGTCAGAACTTCTACCTACTGTACCTCTCCAAAAAGTTATTTTTTAACTTCCTTCCTATAAGATTTATTAGACTGTGAAGGAGAATCTCAAACAAGTGGTAGAATAATTTACCAAGTCCTAGAAAAGGTACATCGGTGAATTGCCTTGCATTGTACTGGGGCAACGGACCAGACGACCTGGTGGCCTTTTCCATTTCTAATGTCTATGATTATTGCAGTTATATCTCAGGACACTCACCAGAGCCATTTTCTTCCTTTCAGTGGCAGCAAAATGTCACTAATGGCCATGCTAAATCAGAGCAACTGATCCTTCTGCAGATGTGTTGTGCACTTAGCAAGATGGCTATAAATGATCCCACTTTGTTTAGATTTGCTATTTTCTGTTTCTGCAGTGCAAGTGCTCAGCACAAGGGGACTGCCAGCCAAGGGAAAGAATTTCTGGTAGGAGATTAAGGATAACTAAGGAAATGGTTGCATGACCTATAAAGAGAGGATCATAAATATTGCAACAATAAAACCAATAGCTCTTTCAAAGTTTAAATAGCTTTTCTTTTCAAACACTTGAGGTAAATGCCCTTTTCCCAAGGTTGTCTAGCCTTGAGATTTTGTATAGTTTCACCAAATATACTGTAATTTCTCAGGGAGCTAGCTTTTCCTTTTAATTATCTTTCTTTGTGGAAGCGTCCCCTCCACAGAAGCTAGACCCCAGCTACCTGAATGTTCCTTATTGCTGCTTCTAGTACTGAAGTTTCAGAAAAGCCAGAGCATACTACTACTACTAAGATATCCTTGCATTTCTTAAGCACAACACCCACTGAACAATGCAAGAAGGGGCAAGTATGGTTCTGCCCTTTATAACCAAGCAGCAACACTTGAGGTGAACCTCAGACGCAAGGGTCTGCCTGCATAAACACGCAGGTATAACACTTATATTCTTCACAAACCCAAGTGTGCAAAACCCCAGACCTGGGCTGCTGCAGCTCTGCAGATACAGACAGCTGACATTCCTATCCCACACACCCTGTTGGCATGCAAGACATTGCCTTTGTTTTTTCTGCTTGGTGTGGGATCCAGCTCCAGAGCAAGCAGCCCACTCTCTTGCGTGCTTAATTTTTTCCCCCCATTCTCCATCCTACCACTAACCTGTAGCCAGTTCAGGGGAAGCACAGACCAATGTGTTCCACCAGCCGCACCACAAGGATGCTGATCTCACAGAAGTGTTCCTATTCCTTTGTCACCCCACGTTCTCACGTTCATTTAGCTCATAATGTCTTAGCTCTTGGCTTGGCAGTACTGCTTTGGGTGCTTTTAAATAAAGGGGCACAACACCTGCCACAGGACAAAGGCTGGAGAGCCCTGATATTACTGCTCCATCCCACAATCTGTTGGCTATCAGTCTGATTGCAGAAAGCAAAATCCTTCCTCTAACAGCCGCTCCGGTTAGGTAAGTCAAATAGCTGAAGAAACATGGGTGTTCATTCAGCCCACAGCAGGTGTGTGCCAAATCCTCCCCCGAGCCCATGCAAAATGCTGATCAGTCCACAGCCCGCTGGTGCAACATACTTTTCTTTCTTGCACATTGGAAATTTGCTACTCAAAAGCTGGTTTTGCTTTAAATAAATTAAAAAGGCAAAGTGCCCCCTGAATACAGTCAATACTCACACATGGCAAATATCCTTAACCTGACATCCCTGATCCTTCCCTATGCTACTGTATGTATATGCATTAAAATCAGCTCTTATTTTCATGTTCTAGGTTTCAGGCCCTCTATAATAGCTACAATCCTCATTATTCAAATGTTGTAGGTTGCCTCTCTGCTTTCTGCACAAGTTTGGTTGTTTGTGTTTTCCTGGTTATGTGCAATTTCACACATCCAGTGTGTATAAAATCATGGCTTTCAGCACTCTTCTGTCATCTAGAAGTTGCTGTTTTCTACCTGAGACAGGCAGAAGAGCTGTTTTATGGCTACAGTTCCCCTACAAGTGACATATCTAATGTTTTAGAAAAAGAAAACAAAACCTAACAAGTCAGATGACAAGGCAGAAGCTGATACTGCAGACAGACAGGCTGGAAAGGAGAGAGAAGCAGGATCAGAAACATCTCCAAAACTTGAGACATTGACACATTGTGTTACAAATTTAGGATTACACCAGTTACTCTGCCGCAAAGTCCTTGTGCAGACACTTCTCAGCTACTGTCCCTTGCTTCCCTATCTTGCTGAAAAGCACAGCAAGTTTGCCCGCACTAGGAGTGAGGATGGAGCAGCTAGTCTGTTACGCTGTGGTTTTCTGTACCCTAACTCCCCAAGTACACGTGCCCAGGCTTGCAAGTAAGATCAGAAACGGGTGGTGTGCAAAGACTTAGGTAAACATCTGCCAGCCTTGCTGCGTGCATAAAGGCCTTACCATTTCATCTACATCCATAGGTTTCTCTTCCAAGATGGTTCCTACAGTCACTGACTGTGCTTATCCTAAGACTTGCTATTAACGAGGATTCCCAAATTTGCATTTCTTCAGCAGGCCAAGGACAGGGGACATAAGGTCTGGGGACAAAGAGGTCATTCATTCCTGAACTGCTCCCTGATTTTGACAGAGCACAGACAAAAGTGTCAAGAAAGAAGAGAAAAGTGTAGTATTAAAGCAGCAGTGAAGCGATGGGAAGGACAAGTTTATTTTACTTTCTTGGAGAACCTCCCTAAAACAAGTGCAGAAAAAGGTACAAAGTGATGGTGGCACTAATACTTTAAAGAAAGTGGTTCAGGATCCATGGAGCCCTGACATACTCTGAAACCAGCTTGGATTAGACAGACTCCTCTTAAACAGGACAAATGCAATTGCTATATGGACTTTAAACACTGAAAGAAAGATGAAGATTTTGTTTACTGCAAATACTTTTTCATGTACCTTAATGCCCAAAAGTAAAATAGAGGCTGGACTTATTCTGAAACATGGTCAGGAATTTTAAAACAGGCTTTTGTATACACAAACAAAGGGAGCATGGGAAACAAGAGCTTGGGAGTTACTTAAATGTCAAGGATTACAATGTACCAGGTAAAACTGCAATGTAGTAGAGGGACTCAGTTTCATAAATGAAATGTCATTGCTGATGGGTACAAATTATATAAGAAAGATGGAAAGGAAAACAGAGGTGGCACTTTGTCAGAAGCATTTATAGCTGCAGCAAGGTACAGTTCAGCTGCAAAGAGAGCAGTAGTGAAAAATAAAGAAAATAAAAACTGAAATAAGCATCTGCTACAGCCCTACTTCAGCAATGAGAAAGCAGGAATGACTTAGTCTCTTCTCAAGGTACTCAGAGTCACAGGACACTGTACTTGTGGGGAATTTACCTGCCCACACATCTTTTAACGTGCACCGCCAAACATTGGCCAAAGATGTTCATGTGTTAGAGCAGGTTTCTGTGTAATCCAGATAGTGCAGGCTCCTGACAAATAAACAGAAAAATCCCCAAAACCCAGGAACTGCAGCTGAGAAATTAAAAGCGACACCAACGAACAAACTATCCAAATGTAACATAGTAAAGAGTTTATTTGTTTGACTTAGAAAAGGTCTCTGGCATAATTCTCTGGATACACGTACATTACATATACAAATGCATAACAAAACAAACCCAGAAGGCACACGTTCAGCCCAGAGGCTCATTCAGAACCACCCACCATTTCACGCCAGAAAGAAAGAGCGAGCTGCCAGCCCCAGCTTCGTTACTCTGTCCAAAACCAGCACCGCAAGTGTAGACCCCATGGTATGCCATGCAGATCAGCAAACCCGGGCTGACAAGCCAAAGAGTCAACAAGATCCGGAGAACAGGCGCCCTCTTGGGATTGTCCAGGGTCAGGCCACAGATGCCAAAGAGAGCTAATCTTGTTCTTTAAAATAGCAACAGAAAAACAAATGTCTCCCGTCTTTCCTGCCCCCCTTGGGAGGTTAGCGGCTTGGTTGCAAGAGGCGGCATCTTGGGCAAGGACCAAATGATAGCTTATCTGAAGACTGCCGTAGGTACTGCTGTACCTTCAGCCTCCGCTGGCAGACTTCCAACAGGATCCATAACCACTGCTCCTCGCCCCTCTGCCCCCCAGCACCACCAACCACATTTTATCTGGAGAGTGATATTCATTTTACAGATCACAGCCTCAGGTTTGTAGCACTCATCAAGAACCACAATTAGCAAAACTAGTCAAAATAAATGCGGTCACCTCACCCAGACTCAGATTGGTTGCCATAGGAGCAGCCAAATAGTCCAAGTTCAGCTGATGTTATCTTCAGGGAAGAACAAGTTCCACCAGAGTCTGAAATATCCATTGTGGATCAGCAAGGCTGCATGCGTCCCCAAAGAGTCACGCTGAGTTTAAGGAGCAGATTCATATCATGCAAGAAAGCAAGTTTGCTCTCTCAAATTAAGTAATTAAACAGTGTGTGATAAGCCTAAGGAATTCTACTAGCCCCTGGAGTCAAGGCATGAGACTCGACTTCTGTGACAGAGGAAGGAATTTAAAAACAAGTGAACATTGCTTTTCAGGAACTGGTGTGGCAACAAAATAGGACAAACAGGTGAGAGACACTCTCTGGAAAGGAGATCCTGTTAGCTGACAAGGTTAAAGAAAAGTGCTCTCACATCTGTCATAGGAAAGAGAAAGTAAAGCATGTTAATAAGCAAGCACAGAAGGAAAGGAAGGACAAGTGAAATCAGCCTCGGCCTATCTTTGAAGTCACTCCACCCACGATGAAGCAAGACAAAACCAAAGAGATAGAGGACTTACTGGAAAACCTGACCATATATATCAACATGGTACTAATTAGTTAATTAACCTATTGCACAATTAAAAAATAAATAAATATTTTTAAAGTCTGGGAGAACAAGGAAGCACCAGATGACAATGTTCTTACCAGAACAAAAAGTGGAACAAGGTTGGCCTGATAAGTTTATCTCTGATCTCTGCTAACAACGTGAAATAAATACAAGGAGACAAAAAAAAAAAATCTCCCAAATGACTAGAGAATAACAGAAGTATGGCAAAATCAAGCCATTTTAGACAATCCTACAAGCATACAGTGAATAGCTTTCGGCACATGAGCCATACACCTGAAGCCAACAAGGGCAACTCATGTATTAAGTTACTTCTATGTCCAAATGATGGTGTCACTTCCAACAACTCTTTTCTCCCATTAACAGGAACAATTTGATAAAACACTGCTTATGATAGGAGCTGAGAGACCCAGCTGTAAAACCACAGCTTGTTCCCAGAAGGCTATATAGAATAGCTATATAGACTAGCAAGCATTTAACGCACTGAGTGAGGATGAGTAAGTTTAACAGAAGGCACAATACCTTTGGTATTTTAGGGTCTCAAGATGTTCCACAGGGTAAACTCAGAGTAAAACAAACTGCTTGCCATTCAAATTAAATACACTTCCAGGAAAGGCAGTTAATCAATTAATCAGTCAATTACACTTTATCATCGACTACAGACAGCTGTTTCAGTGTAACCACCATTGCTGCAACCCAGCACTTAGAAGAGTCTTTGGAACAGCTTGTTTGTGTTGGGAGTGCAGCAGTTGCTTTTGTGGTGAATTCCTTGTGCAGTGAAAAACTCAAATGGTTTCTCTAAGCAAAAAGAAAACTAAACCTGTGTTTTTCTAATGTCTGAATAGGTTTTTGGCAAGTAGGTATGTTAGTTTTCAGGTGCCTACTTACAATTAGAATTATTTTTTCTTAGGTATCACAAGAGGGCTTATTTATGACAGCAGAGTATGTAATTTAGATGGCAAGAAAGCCGAGTGAAACATCAATCCACACGCTGAAGAAACAAAAACAACCCACTTCTCCACTCTGTTAGTGGGTAGAACTGGAAAAGGGCCAGTGATCAAGAGGATAGAGGTCCTGTGTAATGAATAGTTACATATACCATGAACCTACAACTCAGAAAAAGTGATGACTGAGGACATATATGATATAGGTCTGTAAAATCACAAGTGGCAAGGAGACAAGGAATAGGGGTGGTCATCGCTGTATCTGAC
The DNA here is from genome assembly GCF_011004875.1 of Balearica regulorum gibbericeps. Lineage (NCBI taxonomy): Eukaryota > Metazoa > Chordata > Aves > Gruiformes > Gruidae > Balearica > Balearica regulorum. The sequence continues at coordinate 56,600,298 of NC_046184.1, forward strand.
AGTGGAAGAATTAGAGCCACTTGATGAAGTCATCAAGAAAACCACTAAAACAGCCTGAAAGCAGTTCTTTTTCATACCACACAATGAACTCAGGGTTCACTGCCACAGAACACTGTGGAGGCCAAAAGTAGAAAAGGATTTTTAGAAAGGGACTAAGTTCATTCATTCAGGCCAGGTCCAGGAGGAACTGCCAGTTCAGAAAGTCCATACACTTTTGGAATGGTGTCAGAGAAAGACCTCTGTGTACAAGCTTTATATTTTATGTTTCTGTGATCACCTGTTACTGGCTATCCTCAGAGACAGGATAGCAGATAGATGGCCTTTGGTCTGATTGCATGCAGTGCTTCTTATGGATCAAAGCTCTCGATTTTGGCATGATTTAGAGTTTGGAAAGGTTAACTTCAAAAAAAAAAGAAAAAAGAAAAAAAGGAGCATTGAAAAGCTTGTATGCTTCCTCTGCTTCCTCTTTCAACCCTCAAAGATGTGCTCCTTAATCATTCAGTTTCCATGAATGGTAAAGTATTGCTGAATTTTAGCAACAAATAGGATTTTGTAACAGCCACTGAAGGCTGCATTATTGCTCCCAGGTCCTGCCCAGTCCCCCTTATTAGGTATTTCTCCTGACCCAGTCTCAAATGCAGGTTAAACATCCCCCCATATTCCATTTTTTCCTCTTTATTATATTCTTGCAAAATCACTTTGTTCGACTGCTATATTTATGACATGAAACAGTTAAGATACTAATCTGTTGGCCTCTGCTAGCTAAGCCCTTCTCTTGGACCACTCACTTCTGCATGGATAAGTGACAACAGGAATCTACAAGAAGACTCCTTGTGGACAAAGGATTGCTACGCTGTCTGTAAACTTCCTTATTTCACCCAGAATTTGCCACTTTGATTGGATTTAGCCTTCCAGCCGGTCAGACCAATACAGTTCTGCAGTGCAGTAGAGTAAACAATGCAACACAGTGATTCTGAGTCTGTAGCTAGACAGACTGAAGTAGCAGCACAAGTAGGTCAAAAAAATCTCCTGCATTTATCTGGACACAGAGCAAGCTCTGAGACCAGTCATCACAGTTGTTTTTATATATAAAATAAGTGCGCACACAGACATATGGACTAATACATTCATCACTAACCCTCATTTAAGGGACTGACCATCCACAGTCTACGCTTCACCCAGTAAACGTGCTTTAACTGGGGGTGCCAGGTGCATCCAGGACCGTGCAGTGGCCTGACAAACCACGGCGTGAGGACTTGGCTGTAAGTTCAAAATCAATCAAGAAGTTACTGTTCCAGCTTGTTCAGTCTTCAGTTCTCCAGGCAATCCTTCACAATCAAGATAACACACAGGTAGATTGTTTGTTTTTATCACTTGTAGCGGAGTTTGGACCCAGGTTACCTGGAATGAAAAGAAGTTAAAAGTAATGTTAAGAAAGTAAGACCTGTATAAAGTTTGGACTCACACGTCAATCCTCTATTATTATTTACCATACACCTTGTATTGGACCTACATTATTCTGGACTCCCTCATGATTTTATTTCCTCCTATTGTGAAATGAAGAGTCACTAAAATAAGAGCACATTCAGAGTTTTCCTCACTGTGGAGGAAACCACTGGAGGAGTATTTCCAGGCTTTGGCCCGTACCCAGGCCAGCTTCAGTGGTATTCTTAGGTCCCAGCTGGCACTGAAAAACAGTCTGGCTATGACTTGGGTGGGAGGTTTTCCAAAGAGTGAGGGATGGGAAAAAAAAAATATAATTAAGGTCATCTCATCCATCTGATCCCCACACACATTCTCAGGAGACGTTTTTTCATGTCCAGTTTTAAACATCTCAAGTGCTGGTATTTCCACCATTTCCTTTGCAAGAGAAATCCTAAGGCCTCAGGGTCTCCCACTTAAGTGGCATAGTATGCTGCCTCAATTTTTTATCATCTTAGGGTTTTTTTTTTTTTTTCATTGCTCACTGTATGGATTCCTTCTGCTCCCCGGTATCTGTACTTTGCAATGCTTGCACTGCTGTCTGATCTCCTTCATTACAGCTAGCTGTTAGTTTGGATGCTGAATCTTAAAAGTGTCCAATGTTGGGGAATCCACCACTTCCCTGGGGAGATTATTCCAATGGCTGATTGTTCTCATTGTGAAAAATTTTCCTCGTGTCTAATCAGAATCTCTCCAGGAGTAATTTGCACCCATTGGCCCTTGTCTTTTCCATGTGACTCCCTGTAAAAAAAGGAGTCTCAATCTTCTTTGTAGCCACCATTTATGTACTGGAACATGGTGATGAGGTCTCCCCTAAGTGTTCTTTTCTCAAGACTGATCAAACCCGATTCTCTCAGCCTTTCATCATATGGCAGGCTTCCCAGTCCTATGATCATCCTAGTGGCCCTCCTCTGGACCCTCCCCAGACTGCCCACATCTTTTTTGTATAGTGTTTTCCTCACCTGTAGGTGATGGGGAAGAGAAGATCCCTCTCCTCTCCTCCTCCTTCTCTCCACCTTCTTCCACACTGCAACTTCTTGCTATCCACGTGGGAGGCTGCACTGAAACCTGCCCTCACTTTTGTGGCTGCTCTGTATGCTACTGCCTCCTCCCCACGTCTCCCCATGGCATTTCATTCTACCTCCTGTCCCCCTTTGACCCATTCCTCACCACCCCTGTTCCCCTCCCTGTCTGTATCACATTCACGGCCCTCATCTTTATTTTCGAAAGTGTCTGTTCTCCTCTGCTTAATCTCAACTCCCAACTCCTTTATTCTTCTCACTTTCTACTCTTGTCATCTGACTTTTTTCTACAGATCCTGCTACAGTTAGAGCAAACACCCTCCTTAAATGTAGCCAACAATGTTCTCCTCTTTCTCTTTAGAAAAGAGCCTGAAAATTCCAGTTACCGCCTGTTCATGATCCCACTTTGGCTAAAAAATACCGGTGACGACTAAGCAGCTATTTCTGCAGTATTGCAGTGTCCAGTGTAAATATCATTTCTTGTTGCAAGAAGTACCCAAAAATGAAACATGAAATCCTGCTATTAAGTATATGTGCTCTGCAACCAACACTCATGAGGAGCAAAGGCCAATATATGGAGAAACTCAGGATGGCAGACCCTCCTGAATGAGCCCACTTTGCTTCTTGCAAGGGAGAAAACAAAACAAAAAGCCAAGCGCTTTTCAAAGGCAAACAGCTTTCAAACCCTTGCAGTATTTCCCAGAAACTGCACACAGACATCAGTGTCTTTGCTGATCACAGTCTGCCCAGCAGCAGCTTAAAACGAATAAGATTCTGGTCAGGTTCAGAGCTGCTGCTGTTGTGTTCCTAAGAGGCAACAGTGAAATTCAAGGGTTGTTTCAATTTGATTATGCGGTTTAAGAAAGCCTTGTAAGACAAACCATGGTCTCCGTGCAGTGTGTTACGACAACGTCTCAGGATGTTAATTTGGACACTTAGTTTGGGACATTACTGTCTGCAGCCCTCGTATTTTCCAGACTTCCAATTCTGACTTGTAGGTAACGTTTCCTAGCACGCAAACACCCAGTCAGATTTTCAGACTGTCGCACAATGCACTTTCATCACCTCCCTTCCCAGTTCGGATTCTCTTCATCACCATTTGCTCTTACAAGACTGAACCTGACCTTTAGCCTGCTTGAATAATGTCTTTCAATTACTCTGCGAGCTACTCGGGGTATAGATCTGGTCTCTCTATGCATTTGCAAGGTGGGATGTGTCTCTGTGGTACTACAGAATTAATAGTGACTTTGGAGGCTGTGTGCACAGCCAGGCCCACAGGGCTTAAGTGTGCTGTTTAATCTTTACAAAAGGTAAGGGCAGCTATTTCAAACTGTGAAGCTCTGAATAATTGCATCCTAATCTGACTGCATACCAAGCACCTTCTCCCTCCTTCATTTCCACTTCTTACCTCCCTTCTGTCACCCAGAGTATCACAGCATCAGTTTTTTGAGGCCTGCTCAAAGATCACTTAAACTTTTAAAACTAAGTCAGTCCTACAGTTACCCAAGAACAAAGTGCCTCCTATTTTTATCTTGAAGCTGGAACGCTATTCCATGTCCATGTTCAATAATTTTTTATTAAATCCTAATGAAGCACATGCTACTGATTGAGTAGCTGCAGGATCCTCTGTGCTAACTCATTTTTTTCCTCTTTCTCATGACTCTCCATCTTTCTAATGTGCCCTCTATCATCTCTGTTCACATGCCACTTTGGGACCACTAGAGAAGCTTTCTCTCAAGAACAGTGATTCAGTTCAAAAGGAACACACAAGCAATGATCATCCTGCAGCCTTTTACAACACCAGATGACCTAAGTCTATTCACGCCATACCTCAAAAAACATGGAGTCTCCCATTGCCACCAAGAACAGGCATTCTCAATTTGCATAAAAGAAACAAACAAAAAATACTTGCATGGCCTCCTTGGAAAGACTTATCAGGTCAGGAAGAGCACAGCGGGAAGGCTGGTGTGCTGGACCTCTGCGCCTTCCCCGCACCTGTTCTCAGTTCTTCCTTCTCCTCTATTGAAAGAGGTGCCAGCCCTCAGAAGTAGCAGTGGCAATAAATAAAACCTGAACGTAATAGCATGATAGTGTCTTTGTGGAAACGGTCCAGACCAAGCATCAGACTGTCTGGCACAGATCCACTGTGTTAAAAGGAAGAGGGACATCCCTGCTGCCCTGACTGTGCAATGCTCCAGAAGGGCGCAGTGCCCCACTGATCAGCTAGAGGCATCAATCTCTTTCGTGCCTTAATCTGGGCCTAATTTCATCATGGCATTGTGGGAATGACAGGCTGTCTGCTTTAAAACAGCTGACAGCGAGAATGTAGGGAATCTCTGATATTGTGAAGTGCTGACAAATCAGAGATTACACAATTCTCTACTTGTGTCACTAGAGGGTAGTGCAAGCCCTCAGGTCCGTTCCTCTGAGAGGATATGCCCATACATCTCCCTATAGATCTTCACAGATTTTGTTGTTCCTGTCTCTGAGGAATGGGGCCCAGCAGCACATACTGTCTGTGCTCAAGACATAAAGTGACTTGGAGAGAGAACCTCTTTAGACCAGGGTTTACTTCTGCCTCCTCAAATGCCAAATACACATCCTAAAATGGGTCTACTATAGTCCTAAATAAACCATCCATGCCTTCTCTGATGTTCATTTGGCATTTTTGAGTCTCTCCATTCAGCAACAAATATTTCCAAGAACCTAATCAATCGCTATTGTTGACCTTTCCAGTACTGTGCTTTTCTTTTTGGTCTCAGGAGAATGTCTTTCCATTTCCTATCATGGCAGTCTCAAGGCAATTAAGTCTCTCTGCACCTGCATTTCGCATTCATCAGAGCACAGAATGGACAAGTAAGGCTGGACAAGTCAAGGAGAGATTTTCTCTGCAGAACTAGTTTATTTTCCCGCTGGTGCAGGATGTATTGACACCCAGCACAGTTCACAGAGAGGAAGACAACCAGGCTGTAGTCCATAGATTTACTTCGATCTTCAATCAAAACATCTAAAATGTTGGGAAGTTGGCTAGGAACTCATAAATTGGGAGAAATCTTTATCATTTGTGCCTTCAACTGGATGAAAACTTGGAAGGACTGAGTGAAAATATCAATCGTGTTAGCAAAGAAAGAAAGAAAGGTTGAGATCTAGTGCTTTTCCATAGCTTCTATTTTCACGACCTTCTCCCCCATTTCAGAAGGTGGTAACAGCGCAAATTAAAAAGACTTCCAGCCTCTCCTCCACTCCTTGCCCCTTCACCTCAATATAAACACATTTTCCTCTCTTCTCCACTGGTAACTTGTCATGGAAAACACACCTGACCAAAGCTAAATGAGGAAAGAAGGAGTCACACTAGAAATCTGTCTGCACCCTGCTAACCACTACAACACTAAGCATACTGCTGCTGTTTATTAGGGCAGTGCACTTCATGAACTGTACACACAACCTGTTTTACACAACGAGATGTTCAACCTTTCTCTCCCTTTGTCCCATACCTGCTTGCTGAGAAGTATGAGAAAACATTTACATGAGAAGTACCAATAAGACTGCCATTAAATTGCCTTCAACTTAAATTGCCTCTATCATTTGATACACCTTCTACTCTTCTTTGATCCCACTCATTTTAATGTAGAGGAAATAACAAGATCTACTCACAAGTGCCTATACTGAATATGTTTGCACCAATCACCCGAACTTGGAACAAGGGACACCGAAGCAGAATATGGTGAGGTTTTACCTGAGATGTCTCCAGTGCTCCGAACACTGGCATGGCCAATGCTGAGCCGCTCATATTCCAGTTTCATGTTCCCAAGGTCTTCTCCTGAATGTCCTTCACTGGCAAAAGAATTGGCCTCAATGCTTGAGCCTGGAGACCGTTTGGCCTTGCGACTGAAAAGCCCACTGGCAAACCGTTTTCCTTGCTTTGAATTGACTTGTGCATCTTCCTTCTTCACATCTCGAATAGACTCTCTGGATTTGGATTTATTTTTCAGGTCCATGTGGAGCCGGGAGAACAGTTTCTGAGGGCTCCGATTCAGCTTGTTCACGTTTTCCAGAGGTGGATCAATTTCTGGGAACTCTTGCTCCAATGTGATTAAGTCATTCAGAAACTGATTTAACCGTTTCTTTGACTCACTTGTTTCCTCCTTTTCCATGTTTCCCTGATTATCCTGCCTGTGTCGTGAAGCCCAGAGCATCATATCACCACGGGTTGCCCCCGCCACTAAACCGTACTTGGGGTTAATGAACTTCCGAGCCACGGTGGAAGAATGAAGGCCTGGCTTCCCAATTCCCAGAAGGAATGGGTTAGCAATACCCAGTTCCTTGTAGAAATTAACTTCCTCTGAGATGGCATAGAGCTCACGAAACTCAACGTCAAACATCTCCACGTGCTGTCCTGTCAAGACTAGCAGGATGTTTCTGTCAATGTGGGATGAACTCCATGTGAAGCTAAGAGTAGGAGACAGAACTGACATTAGATTTTTGGGTGCATACTTGACCCAGCCCACCTAACAATATCTAAGACACTACATGGGAATCAGTAGCATTATGCCATTTGCCCGTATGTCCTTGCCAAGATGGGCCAGGATAGATACGCGAAGCTCTTTATTATTGTTCTTCATTAGGCATGCAGACCAGATCTGGAAGAAAGGCTGTAAAGCTCTGAAAGATAGTTTACCCTCTTAAAAAAGCAACATTGCACCAAGAGGAGGAGTCTCCAGACTAAAAACCTCACTGAAGAAAACACAGCACAGTGGCTGACAGGGAGCCCTTGCAGACCACCACCTGATGCAGTGTGGAACTCTCTCTAGCCCACTGAAACGGTCTGCTAGCATGGGCATGTTCCATTCTCCCAGGATCAGCTGTGCTCTATGCCACCTTCTCTGTCGTCCCACCCCAATTTCTACAGATGCCACAGAGATTACAGAGGGTGGGATAAAGGGAATGACATGGGAAGAAGTCTCTCGAGCAAAGCCACAAGCCATTCTTTACACAAAGAATGTAGCTTTGCCTTAAGCAAGAGCGACCCACCTGTATGATCCCGTGGCCACCTTTTCACCATCCACCATCAGGAATCGGGATGCCAGTGTGCCTCTGATCTTCCCTGCTGGCATGTAGAACCCAACTCCTGTCACAGAACGTATGCGGATATTCTAAGAGGGAGGTGGAAAGACAAAATGTCACAATAAATAGGGCAGAGAATTAGATAATTGCCAGCTCCAAGTCTTAACATGTCACTCACATTATCTCACTACTTCTGGGACTATTTTGTATCAGCCACCAGAAATCAGAAGGGCCGCAGAAAGGAAAGCATAGTGCCGTAAGACCTCTCGTCATCCCCTATCTATGCAAGTCGCTCGCCTCCATCAGTTTATAGCCCCGTCCAATGGGTCAGCAGCTTTGTAACCCTGCCTGCTGTCTTCAGCTATTCATCTCAGCCCACTGGCAAGACAATGCTTTCAAAATCAAATAATCCTCCAACTCCAGTTCTGTGCTGTAGCTCAGAAGGCCCAGCCCAGTTCAGGGGAATGAATCAGAGGAAGCTCTGAGTCACGTCAGCATTCTCTGAATCCTGATCCCTGTTCCACGGCACTCGTGAGCTCTTCTCCAAACTACGTTAGCAGGACCACAAAACCAAGGAACTTTGCAACACCTGTGCAGTGCAAAGGGCACAATTACTTGGAGAGTAATGTATGAGACAGGTCTATATTAGGTTCTTTTTGTGCTTGTGTTCCGATTCCCAACAACACATGGCTGGACAAAACTGGGCAAATTAGAAGATTGGACAATTTAATTATTACAGAAGAGAGGAGGAAACAATTCTATGGCTCAAAAGATAGATGTTTCCTGTCTGTTACAACAAAAAGAGAACTCTGACCTTTATAATTTTGCTAAGGACCACAAATAGTTACAGTGTCCACCCAGATTTCTGACTGTTCGATGGAGAATGGAAAAAGACAGAACTTTTTTTGAACAAAAAGAGTAGGATAAGTGTCTGTACTGATGTCCTGAATATATCAGCAAAGAATTATTTCTGAAGAAGATGAAGGAAAAACTTTTCATTAAATGAATGGAAGTAGTTAGAAACAGGTAATACCTCTCACCAAACTTCCTGTCTCACACTCTTTGGCCAGCAAACCTACAAGTAATGAACCAATGCACTACCAGACACAGAGATAACACAGATTTAAGGTTACATGATTTTCAACAACAGATGTGTGCCTGCCCTTACTATAAGAATCACAGAATGGTTTGGGTTGGAAGAAACCTTAAAGATCATCTAGTTCCAACCCCCTGCCATGGGCAGGGACACCCTCCACTAGACCAGGTTGCCCAAAGCCCCATCCAACCTGGCCTTGAACACTTCCAGGGAATATATCTGCACACTGGACTGAGTGTTATTCTGCTCATGGGTCCTGGCTGCATGAGGCTGAACTGCCAAACTGTCTAACATGAAACACCCCCTCCCCCAAAACCACTGATTGTCAGTGTAAGTTTAGAGCAAATTATCTTGTCACTCTGACACACAAATTTAGACCATTTGCTTCATTCCACCATCTGTTTCTGTAAGAATTCTTTTAACAATGAAAGCTAAAAGGTCTGGAGTAATAAATGCAGGGTTGGGAGTCAGATAGTCCCAAGGGTAATCACAGTCCTAAAACCACTCCCTGTGATGTTCTGGGAAAGTCAATTCACCTTTGCCTCATTCTTCCCCCATCTGCAGAGCAGGAGAATCATGAGGATTTGGCTAATGCTCGCACAGCCTCAGATCCCACAAAGAGCTAAGTCCTATTATTATAAACCTCACTGACAGCTTAAATATTGATAGGCTATAAAAATCTGCATGCAGGAACGAGTGATTATAAGAATGCAGATTTATCTAAAAAAAAAAAAAAGTTTTCTGACTATAACTCTTACCTTTTGAATCTGCTCCTATTTTCCCCACTAAAATACAGCAGTGGCAGTACAAATTCTGACTAACAGTAACTGATGATACTACTATTTTGCATTCATCTATTGCTTGATCCGTCTGGAGTCCTGTGTGGGCATTAGCTAATTAATGCTCCCAACACTGCTGAAAGTATTATTACCCTGTTTTAAAGACGAGGAGCCTGAGAGAGAAAAAGATGAAGTGACTTGCCCGAGGCCTAGCAGTGAGTCACATGTGTGGGATGCTGAATGCAGGTTGGGTAGAGCTCAGGAGAAAGGGTGCCCTTTCCAGTATTTAGAACAACATTTGTAGTTGGCTGGCTGATCACCTGAAATATTTTTTTCCCGGCTGACTAAAGCTGGATGTGGGATTTGCCAAATCATGGAATATTGACTGCAAGTGTCAAGAAGGACCTCTGTTCTTCAAATCCATCAACAGCTCTGACATGTCACGTACCTTTGTGAATCAAGAAATATCAGCCTCTGTGAGCAGAAAGTTTCTTAGCATGTAACAAGTGTGGATTTTATTGTGTTTGTATGTTGTATCACCTTCTTTTGGTGGAAAGAAAGCACATTTGAATTTCTGCAGTAACTGAGCTACACATAACGCTTAGAAAGGCACAGAGGGGACAGAACCAAACAGCTGAACACATAAACCTCCTTGAACAAAGTAGGCACAGGAGTGCATAAATACATCTTGAATTGCAGAAAACAAGCACAAAGTCATATAAACATCGAGTCACTTAACAGGTTATTTGTATAATGTTTTCTGCCTTGAAGGATCTTGGAGCATTTGTAGACTGATATATCAAGCTGTACAGAGGAGAAACAAGCCTGAATTCATGTACTGAAGACTATACAACAACAAAAGAGGAAAGACAAATATAAATGAGGTGCGATTGTAGCCATTTTTTGGGGCACTAGTGTTACAGTAATAACAAATATTTTGAGAAGAGGACCAGTTAGTTCACTGGATAAAAATGACCCCTCCAGATCTGTATCCTTAGAGAAGCCTGCCTAAGGTTTGTCATATCCTGGCTTATGGAAGCTGCAGTCTGCATTAAATTTCCACATTTCCTTTACACAGGCTCGCACCACTCCTCATCACAAGCAGTGACTAACATCTCCCTGGCAGCAACTTAATACCGACTGGTAACTCTCAAGCCTGACAGAGCATCCGAATACAAACAGTGAAGAAATCAGTTTTTCTTGCTTTATTGTGATGCACTTTTAAACCTTAGCCTGAATCCACAGGAAGTTAAATTAGACCCAGTTTAGAAAGTCAGTAATAGGTTGTGTTGTGACTGATACTAAGTTGTCATTTGACAGACCTGGGCAGTAGTGCTCACAAGCTGGGGTTGAGCAGGGGGGGATACACGAGACGGACCCTAAAGGGAAGCGTTGTAAGTACTTCCACCAGGGAATCCTGTGTGTACCTTCCCTCTTAGAACAACCGTTGATATAAATGTTGCAAAGCAAGCAGGGATATCTTTATTTCAAGTTGGGACAGACAGCATGAACGACCTCTATAAACTAACAGATGTAAAAGAGATTAAGGACAGGCAACAGACAAAAGCAGTAGCTGACAGATGACAGTGACACAACAGTCCCTTATATTGACTGTGTTTCTCAAAATGTGGAGAGCCCCTTTCTGTTGTCCCTGGAAAAATCAGATCCCTTCAGTCAAGAGAATCTGTTGGGGTAGCTCCTGCCCTTTGTTTTCTTGTACTATGCTTCACCTGAGCACAGAGCTGAGGGGGAGGCCTCAGATGCCTGTTATTTCCCACTCTAAAATCCTAGATGGAAGTACCACAGAACGGGGAGAGAGGAAGAGAGACAGGAGATTCATGGGGACAGGACCACTGTAACAATAGTAAAGGAATTTTTCTTACTCATGGTCTGCAAGATTCTAATTTCTGGTGATCAGACCTCCAGGTCAGAGAGATGGGTGGTTGGTGCTCATATTACACAGGGACACAAAAGCAGCTACAATCTGGAAGCAGCCACCAAGAAATGCTGGGAAATACTGTGGACATATCCTATGTGTTTGCCCTGAACAGTTTTGGAAAAGGCATGCTTGTTGACAAAATAGTAAAACTTGCAGGTAATCAAGTAGAATAGGACGGAATGCAGCTAGCTGGACCTGGCCTGCCAAGGTCAGTACGAGGTATTATTTATTTGGGTCTCTGCAAAAAGAGAGCCTTGTAAGCCCCCATTTTCAAAAGGGCACAAGCAGCCCAGAAGAATTGTCTAACAGATAATTAAAAAACCAGCAGCACTGCATCACATTACATTCAGCTTCCCTCTCACTTGAGTTAGGAATTGATGAGGAAAGATATGAAATACTGAAATGAAATTCCAAAAATTTCTTAGGCAGAAACTTTTAAGAATTCCTGGAGTGAGGGGAGGAACTCCTTACATGTTAGGGAAAATTAATGTAAAAATTAACATGAAGGTGAACTTCCTGCAGGTAACTCATTCCCTGGGCTTGCTTGGAGCTCTAGGTGAACTCCCAGTCTTTGAGCAGGAGTGTCTGTTACTGGGGTCTTGGTTAGCAGAAGCATGTGGAGAAAGAGAACGCATCTAAAAACTGGTGAGAACACTCACCCTCCGGTCAACAAAAAGAGAACTTTTTGCAAGGCTATGAATTTTCTGTCTATGAGAACTTTGATTCATCGTGATATCTGAAGAACACTCTTGTGTCAAACATAACAGAAGTCTGGCAAACCATGTCATGTCGACTCAGGAAGCCATATGACTCATACACACAAGACATGCTCTTACTAACATCCCAGGATGAATGTGTTGATTGAATTTAAATGCATTTCTAGTGATCTCTGGCCTTCAGACAAAAATTGCGATTTTCTCATTTCATGCTTGGAGTCAGTAAAGAACTTTCTGTCTTTGCAGAATGAGGTACTGTCTTGTCTTCCTACAGCAGTTTCCCTCCTCCAAGACTGTCAGCAGATCATGATACCTTGCCATCTCAAAGCAATACAATAGCCAGGAATTTTGCAAAAACGCCCAGCACTGTATGTAGACAAAGGGCAAAATCCAGTGTTAACAGTAAATCTCGCTGTATTAGGACTGTTGAAGTATTCACTCTGCATTGGATGAACAAGGCAATGGAAACAAAAGGGCAGGAATCACAGAGCAATCTGAGCATCTGGTGATTATGAAAGACAGAATAAGCATCCTGACCCTGCAGCAATGACAGCCCATGGTAGTGTGTCATCTCTCTTTCCTTGGGATCAGAACGTGCCTCTAAACCTTAAGTTACACCCCACATTGCTGCAACTTTCTGAGAAAAAGCCATCCTGTAAATCTTGCACAAGCATTCCAAAGGAAAGGTGGGAAGAAGAGGAAGAAGGAAAAATGCAATTCCTTTGTTGACAAACTGTGGCCCACTTTTAGAAGAAAGCAAAAGGGTTACACAAAAAGACAGTGTAAGGAGAGAATGTGTTCCCTGTTGCTGAAACTTTGTAGAAAAAACTCAGACATCAAAGCAGAAGTCAGGAGAAAGACATATCTCTAAGAAGAAATGCGTGAATGATAAAGTTAACTACACTAGAGTTTCTTGTTCTTCCTCAGTGTCCTGGTTTTGGCTGGCAGAGAGTTAAATTTTCTTCCTAGCAGCTGGTATAGCCCTGTGTTTTGGATTTAGGATGAGAATAATGTTGATAACACACTGATGTTTTAGTTGTTGCCAAGCAGTCAAGGACTTTTCAGCTTCTCCTACCGCCCTGCCAATGAGAAGGTGGGGAGCCCCCAAGAAGCTGGGAGGGGGCACAGCCAGGACAGCTGACCCAGACTGGCCAGAGGGATATTCCATACCATATGACGTCATGCTCAGTAAACAACTGGGAGAGTTGGCCAGGAGGCACACAGCTCCCGAACTAGCTGAGCATGAATTCTGGGTGGTGAGCAATTGTGCTGTGCATCACTTGTTTTGTATATTATTTTATCATTATTATTATTATCGTTCTCTTCCTTTTCTGTCCTATTAAACTGTCTTTATCTCAACCCATGAGTTTTACCTTTTTTCTTTTCAATTCTCTCCCCCATCCCACAGAGGCAGGGTGTGTGTGAGCAAACGGCCGTGTGGTTGTTTCAGCTGCCTTCTGGGTTAAACCACGCCACTCAGCAATTCCCCTCTGTGATCAAGCAATGTGGGACAAAATGATTCTGCCTGAACAAGCCCGGAGGCCCAGCTTGCCTTCTTGCTTTTCAAAACAACCCTCGACACATTACATCAATGAGGTGGGAGTGGGGAGAGTCCTCAAGGGGAAGCCTTAACCTTGCTTGAGATTCCTTGGGTACCTAAAGCCTGGTGTTAGGAGAATCACTATACGATGATTTCTGCCATTCTGACCCAAGCAGTACCATAGATACATCCAAGGCAGTCTTGGGCAGGATACTAAGAGGCCATCTTCCTTGAGAGGTAAATGACCTGTTTCCCCTTACAGGAAGACTCTTCCCAGTCCTTCCATAGTACCATAGACAGGAACAAACTGCATTGCCCTTAACAAGATTAACTAAAGCCTTAGCCATACTGGAAAAGGAATACAACCACCTTAAGGGGAATTTAAGATACAGCATGAGATAGCTGGGAAAAAATGAAGGACAGCACTCTGTGGGCTGGAGCTCTGCAGAAGAGTGAACAGCTAGGTCAAAGGATGTTAAAAAGTTCTTCTCAGTGGACTCTTCTCCTTCAGCTCAGCTTGTATTTGCACTTTTTTTTTTTGCTGAAGGAGTCTAATGAAAAACATAGCAAGGGCTGCTGTGAGAGAAGGGAAGCACAGAAAGGGCACAGAAGAGTTTTCTCTGCTTTTGATGGCATCGGTTCAAACTCTGCTTCTTTGGAAAGGGTAACGCAACTAGTGTTTATGCTGCAGGACCTAGTCACTGCTGTAGCACGTCACTATGATGATTGGTTTTGGAGTGCAAAGTCTGTGTAGATACCTATGGAGAAAGAGGTAAGAGGAAGAGCAGAAGGGGACTGCTTACTGTTTAAAGACAGAGAAGGCAGACAAAAAGGAACTCACACCTCTAATAGCATTGCAACTTTCTCTAAAATGCCAGGGCATCTTTTCATTCACTCTACCCAGGAGTTAAAATACGCAGTACTGAAGGCATCGTTCCTGCACATGATGACACGGTGAGAAAAGTACTGGGAAACAGGCACCGGAACAAATGGAACTACTGCTGTGATTTCACACTTTTGTACCAAAGAGACTCGAGCCTAGGCCACAGAATACCCCTGAAGCTTGAAGTGGGTCTATTATGATGTCGTCTGTGTCTTGCTTTCAAAGACACCAGAGGAAAGATACTTCCATCTCTGTTTTGGAGAAAGATGAGAAAGCTGCTCGGCTGGATGTCTTTTTTTGATGAAGTCCAGAAAGTCAGAGCAGAGTGATAGTTCACGGGAGCACTGTTCAGATATATGCAAGTCATTTTCATCCAGATTTAAGATGGTTCTCCTAAAATGGTTAATATGAGCCTCTATAACTATCAGAGCTTTTTTAGTTTTGGTTGTGTGGGTTTTGTTTTTTCTTAAACCATTAATCGAGTGTTTATGGAAGCTCTGCCCTTCCTCCAGGCAAAAAGGCACTTTTTTTATCCCCGCTGCTCAGAAGAACAGTTGGATCACAAAAGGGGCGAGTCTGGCATCCCATAGGTTGTTTCCAACCTAGCAACTTTTTCTCTATTCGGAACAAGTCTGTAGTAGTGACAGTGATTAAAAACCATGAAAAAAGCAAGGAATACAATACTAACTGTAAACACACAAAGGATTTCAGTCTGTATGTAATGGAATGAGATCCTACTGAGGCTGCTTCTGCCAGCCAAGCTGGGCTGACTACTGTGCTGCATGCACTATATGAAGGCATATTCTGATATGGAACTGGGGAGCAGCTATGCTCCTCAATCCCTATGTTCTCAGGCAAAGGAGGACTACAAGCTCGTTCACTCCCAGGTGATCACTGCTGGATAGAAGAGTACTGGTTTCACAGACTGTATGTGTCCTAGAACTGGGATCCATGCAGACAACAACTCCAAGAGATACTCTGGACTCCACTTTGAATCCTTGCATAGGAGACCCACAGGAATTTCCTCAGACAATTTTCTTCCCAAACAGGAATTTTTAGGTCACAAGAGCCAAGAAACTACATAGATCCCTGTCTCAGGTGAAAGACAAAAAACCCAAATCTTTTCCTTCTTTCTTTCTGTATTAGCAAGCCACTCTCTCATCCCTCTATGTTCCATCAACCCCTGTCTAAGTGCTGTGATGTGACTCATAGGGAGGAAGACATGTGTTTGCCTGTCCAAATGAGTTCCAAGATCCATTACAACTAAAAATGGCCACTGACCTGCAGGAGATAATGGCTGAGTACTGAATATCTTACCCGTATTTGCAAGTCACTGAGGTCAAGGCATCTGCACATTTCCAAGAAGAGCTTCACACCCTCCTCATCTAGGATTATATAGACTGGGATCCAGCGTTTATATGCTGCATCAACAATATCGCGGAATATGTCCCGGTCTGTAAATACATCCATGACCACTGCAATAATCTGGAAACAAGAAGACAGTAGACAGACAACTGAATAAAATATTAGGAACTGAAAGGGATTCCCATCACACTGGTGCAAAATAAAGGACAGCACTGATACCAAAATATGGAAGAGGATACAGGGGAGACAAAAGTACAGGGATGTACATGCCCGAGCACTACCAATAATCTTGTCATTTTCTGGCTTGGCTCCTGCTGCACTTTGGAAGGAGCTTAATAAATGTCTTGGAGAGTTCTCCTTCTTCTAGGGGAAGATGGCTTATTTCAGCAGCCTGAGGAATGCCAAAGCCAAACACCTAGTTTTCCTCTGTGTTGTGAAACTTTCATCGCCTCCATGAAGATCCACTTAAACAAAGACCACCACTGAAAATAGATTGAAAAAGAAGAGCGAAAAACACAGCTCTAACTTAATCAGAAGGTAACGGAAGAACGAATATGCAGAGGAATCAGGGCCTTAATCCTCAGCCATGGTGTGTAATGCAGACAACAAGAATTATTTTTTTTTTCCCTTTTTTCCCCAACTCCCTGTGAGAAGCCTGCTCTCAGGGCTGGCTTCATGAGGAATGTCTTATGGAACTCAAACATATACACCTCATATTTGTCAGGAAGGGACTGGGGAGGGAGAGGGGGGGAGAGAGAGAGAGAGAGAGAGAGACTCTGTGTGTGATTTTTTTTTTTTTTCAAGATTTGGAGGCAAAAATGATTGTTCCCTTTCTTCACATGTACATTTTTTCTGGTATAAAACTAATCCCTCTTTCCAGGCACAGATTTTACATAAAAACAAAAGGTTGCACTGACGTGACAGACAAGCCTGAACATTCATAGGATGAGTAACAACAAAACCAAGAAGGTTATGGGCAACTTTAATGCTGATCTTACATGTTTTGTCTTTCTCTCCCTTTCTGTATCTTTTACACCATTAGAAATATCAATTCACTTTTCTGCCTGAGAGAGTTATTCTCCCCAACATTCGAAAGGCTATGAATGAAGGAAACTACTGTTTTCCTAGTCCCACTGGGAAACATCAACTTGCCGGGTCAGAGCTCTCACGCTGACAGTATGCTAGGAATAGAGTTGCCTGAATTTTAATTTCCCAGGCACTGGGGTCACAGCGACAAGCCAAGCTGTGCTGGGGATGGCACATACAGGTGTGAATGGAGTTGAAGACTGGATCCAACAGTAGGATTTTCTTCACTTGAAGTTTGGAAGAGGTGCAGCTCAGTTTGCAGGAGTCCTCTACAGAAGGGGAAATAGTTCTCACCAGAGACCTTTTTCCTTTAAAAAAATGCCCTTGAATAAATTGCTTTTGGGAAAGTGATGCCACAGTAAATGTCCCCTACTGTGTTTGCTGAGTCTCTGCTTGTACGGCCAACAACAACCAACACATCTGCTCCATCAGGCTCCTTCTGTCAACAGTGCTTACACAAGCTTTTCTTTGTTAGAAAAGGAAAAAAAGAGCTGACATTGTGTTTATGCTCATCATTAACATGTAGGTTCCTGATACAGGTGAACTATGGTGGAGCTACATTATAAACTAGTAGTAAGTCCCTTGATAACTCCTGCTCAGCAGAACCGGATTTCAGGTCCTGCCTGGGTTCTTACTTCCCTGCACAAAGCAGCGAGTTGCAGGGAATGTTATTAGAACCTCTGAAAATTAAAATATGGTGAACTTGTGCCACTTTATTCCTGAACAACTTCATACACAGGTAGATTATAATTAAAAGCACAAAGAGTTCATGCATTAATTCAGGCCTGTTATGCTCCCTCTCCCCTCCACACACTGTGGTATGGATGTAGTTATTTAGGAGCAAGGATGCCAGATAATACTCATTTGAAGTAAGAACATCCACATAGGGAATGGATCAAGAACAGATAGCAGAAGTGTGATTTGTTTTCTTTCCATCTCCATTTGCAATGAGTCCAACAACTGCAGAGATTACTCCATGTCCTGGACAGACCATTAGTTGTTAGTACTGGCCTTGCAATATGAAGGGATGGTTCCCTCCAGGCTTTGGGGCCCTGGGTGAGTTCAGGCTTCTTTACAAGACTGTGGATTAAACCCAAGAAAACTGCAGTCCTGTACGAAAAGCAGATGAGCTGCCTTGCAGGTGGCACTTCCAAGCCAGCAAAACGTGCGCGGGGTTTATGGCAGTCTTCTCAAACCCCTGCCACAGCTGGTGATCTATCAATATTACCTAGGAGCGTTCCCAAATACGGCAAGTCAGAGCATGAATGTCTACCCCTGCAAGAGGTTTTCCCCATTCCTCTGCCTATTCTATGGATAACAACTTATCTACAGGGCCCATAGGTGTTCCTAGCTCTTCATAGGTATTTACAGATTGGCAAGCACTAACTTGCCAATCTCATTGCGGCAAGGGAGCTTAATTAGCATATGTTTGTAAAACACTGATGATAAGCCACCCACAGCCATGTGCCACATATTACTCGTATCTGTTTAGACCCCTCACCCCAAAAATAACCCAAAACAACCAGAACCTACTCTCATCTGCTGAATGAAAAGCAGCTACCTGGAGATTTTTTTTGCCAGGGCCAGCTCAGCTGAACACAGTAGGCAGAATTATCTACGAAAAGGACCATTAAACACTTAAATGGCTGTTAAACATGAAACCACCTTTGAGCTGGGAGGGGCACAGTTCGTCCAGTCAGTTAAAAAAAAAAATCTACAAAGGTATTAATTACTTTTAGGTGCCAGGCACAGCTATCGAAAAGAACAAAGTTTCCCAGTCCTTACACAGTCAGTGGAGGCATTTGCAGCAGCGGAAAGAGGATGGCAAGTTGCACTAAATTGGAGGGTAAACATTTTACAGCTTCTGGCTCTTCTGAACGACTGATCACACCAGTTGCTGAGCAGGATTATGGGGTGTGCACGTATTTCTGTGAGCAGGGAGCTGAGGAGATCACCCGCTGGATTAATGCCTCTCTGGCAAGTTTTCTGTGTTTCCCAGCAGATTTCGTTTTAACAAGTCTGCAAAGGTTGTGCGTATAGTGTGTGCTGGGAGAGGGGAGTGGGTGGAGGAGGAAATGACTGCTGAATTAGAAAGCAGAAAAAACAGCAGTAAAACTAAGAGCAGGAATGAAGTGTCTTATGCTGTTATGCCCTTTCCCCAGAGGGGATGTCAGCTCTGAAGAGGATCATTTCCTGAGTGGTCTTCCCTGGAAACTTCATCCAGCCTAGAAAAAACTCATCATTGCCCCCCACCTATTCAACAAAGCTCTTGTAGCGTCATGGCTGGTTTGTTTTCTTGCCAGAGGTGCCCTGTCACCACTAACAGTCCTTTCCAGCCAAAGGTAAACAAGAGGAGCAGCTGCATATTGTCTGGACTCCGGCTGCTTGCAGTCCAGGCTGGATGTTGTTGAGACCACAAAAAATAAACCCCAAAACCACCACCCCATAAACAAACTCTCTGCCCCATGTTTAACTAGGGATACCTGCACGTACAGGTGGCTGGCACAGCATCACAACCTGTCTTCCCCTGAGCCAGTGAATCACAAAAAGCAAAACACAGGTATAAAACCCCAATTTGGGGGGAGAAGGGGTGCAGGGGTTCAACCGCATCCTGGGCGTCAGCTTTGGCAAAACATAACACGACCGGTAACTAACTGCAGGGAAAGCCCTGCCTGATGGATGATGACCAACCAGAGGGCCAACACGCTCCTCCCGGTTCGGAGGGAGCCAGCGAGCAAAGCCTGGCCGCAGCAAGCTCTTGCCCCCCCTTCCACCCCACGGGCCCCCCAGCCAGGCCCTCTGCCCAGGCGTGAAGGCGGGCAGGGGTGGCCCATCGAGGGCGCCCGCTTCATGTGGCGGCTGGGCCCTACCTTCTGCGCCTGCTGGATCATCTCCCGCACCACCTCCTTCAGGTGGGGCGCGCTCTCCTCCTTGCGGGGGTGCGTGAAGAGGGCCACCCGGCTGATGCCCCGGTAGAATGTCTTATCGGTCCAGCCCAAGTCCAGCGGGGGCACCTCCGTGTCCGAGCACTCGGGCCAATAGGCCAGCGAGAGGGTCTCACCGCCGGGACCCCGTGCCACCTTGCCGCCCTCCCGGGGGTCGTCGTATCCCCGCCAGCTGCCCCGCAGGGCCTGCAGCTCCCGGCTGGAGAGAAAGTCACGGAGCTGCTCCTTCCTCAGCGCCTCCCGGTAGGCCGCCTCGCCCCGGGTCACCAGCGCCTCCAGGGCCCGGCGCTGCTCCTCGCTGTAGTAGAAGCGGGGCTGGGCCTCCGTTACCTTCTCGTTGACATGCGACTCGTCCAGCAGGAGCACCTGGGACTCCGCCATGCTGCCGGCACCCGCAGCGCCGGCCGGCCGGGAGGCTGCGGAAGGAGGGAAAGGCAGAGCCGGGCCCGCCTCACCTGGCCTGCCCGAGCCCGCCCCGACGGGTGGAGCGGCCGCACCGCCCTACGCCGGCCCCTCACGCTCCCCTGGATCCCTGGGGACACGGCTGTCCCCTCTCTTCTGCTCTTCTCCCAGACTCACACGCGTCCCTGGCCCCCAGGGGACAGGGGTGGCCGTCCCCTCAGCATGGCCAGGGCCAGGGTCCCTGACCACAGCGCTTGGAGGAGAGCCCGGCCTGGGCTACGGGCAGATTTTGGGGTGCAAATGCGAAAGTCTGTTTAAGGGGCTTTTCCCCCCTTTTTCCAACACAGCAGCCACCTGAGGGGTGCTCATGGGGAAAGGGGGGACACGAGTGTGGCCAGGGACACTGGCAGAGCACCACGGTGGCCACAAGCCTTGGTCCATCAGCTGCAGCTGGCTGCTAGCTGGCCCTCTCCAAATCCACTTATAGAGCAGCAGCTCAGCGACTCCCAAAAAGCAGGAGGTGGGTATCCTGTTTACAGATGGGAAGATGCCAGTGCGATTTGCCCGGGGCCGCCCAGCAGGCTGGTGTCAGAGCTGGGAATAAAACCGCCCTGCTCCCAGTCTCTGAATGGGAGCATGAACAAACACCCCCGGCTCAACACACACGTCTCAGCTGAGAGACTAGGGGCTGTAATGTTAAATTATTATTTTTGCGTGGTACGCAATAGTTGCTGGGGGCCCTAATGAAGATTAAGGCCCCACTGCGGTTTGCAGTGCGTACACAAAGGATAAAAAGCAGTGCTTCCCCTTGCAGCCCAGGGATGGAGCTGGCAGAGATGAGCAAGGAAATGGGGATAAAGGCAAGGCAGTGGTGAAATACCAACATTCAGAGGCAGTTGCAGTGCTTTACATGCGTCATTAGCCCTAAGTGCTCACATGCACAAAAAGCTGTAGAGACAGAGCTGCTTCAGCTGCTCTTTGTCTCTTCCTTATAAGTGATCACCTGTGCTCCAAGTGAGTTAGCTTAAAAATCCAACTATGAGGTGGAGCTCATCCTGTGCTGTTCCTCTCCTTTAGGTAGAAGGGAGACTTTTAATCTTCCAGACTGTCATCAATAGCTTTTCCTAGCATAAAATTCACTTAAAATGAAATTGCACTTTGCAGAGGTCTACTTCTCTGCCTATCAGGTCCCCTTTAAAAATTAATTTCAATACAGGTTCTTTTAGCCTGATGTCCGATGGAAATGAGGCTTACGTGGTCATGATGTCTGCGTCTGTCTGCCTGTCTGTCCATCTCTCTAATAACTTTTGAACCCACTGGCTGATTTCGAACAAGTTTGGCAGAAGCAAAATTACATCCCTACAGATTTTGTGAAAATAAATGGCCTGACAGCAAAAAGAGACCCTATCACAGTCCCTGACAGGGAAAGTTACAACATGGGTTCACACCTTATTGGTGTTTTCACTTTTATGGAATATCTGAAATCTAATAAGTGCCTGATCTGTATGAAAAGCTTCAAATGAAGTTTATGCCATCTTAGACACCCTCGTCAATCAACTACACTGTACAAATACACAGGAGATGTGGCTTTGTTAGTTCCAGTGCTCACTAAACTACTTGTTGGGTTGGTTTTATTTTTTCTGTACCAGAGGCTGCCATCAGCTCTGTTATTTCATGTGTGGCTAAATAAAATCTCTTTAATCCTAGGTGCTCTATTCATTTGTAGCTGCACAATGTAATCCTTTGTGTTCAGCTAAGGCTCCCACATGAAAGCAACAGAAGGTCTACAAATATATGTTTTATATTTAAAAGCAACCAAACAATTCCCACATCCAAGTAAAAACAGCAGAGATTTTTCAGTTTGTTGTGATGAAATGTTTAGCCCCCGTCTCTCACTCTAAAAGACAAAGCGTTGTCTGTGTGTTGATACGATAAATAGGGGCAAGGAGCTGCGCCAAAGCCGAGAGACACCCTTTCCCAATGCATGCATGTGTCCCTCCTGACCCCCTCCCCATTCTCACAGCAATATGTTCCAACCAAGCATATTTCCTATATGGAGTTTTATAAGGTCTGATGATTCAGTGCCTTTTCATATAGCCTGACCCTCGGGTTGTTGTCCTGACAGCCTCACCTCAAAGACTGGTAAAAAGGGCCGTGCAAACAATCACAGAGGTAACCCAATCCTTCGGGACTGGAGGAGAAGAAACGTGGCGGGCAGGGTGGGGGGAAAAACTTGTGCCTGGTCCTGCCCCTCTGAGATCAAGGGCTGAACTGCAGTTTTCACTCTAGAAGAGAGTGAGCCATTATTGTTTCAGCTCAGGTTTTCCTCTCTGCCCTTAGCGCTGGCTTAAGAGGAAGAAGAAAAGGGAAACCTGCTTTTGAATTGGGCTGAGGCAGCTCCAGAACTACACTGTCAGTCCTTTGATTTATTTTGTTCCTGGGGATTACTTGCTGGAGGGGCTGCGTGTGCCTGGGCACGGTTGGGTCTCTTTGCTTTTTGCCTCTATTTAGGTGTCGTCCCAGCCAAGTCCTGGTTAACGTCTTGCTTACTTTTCTGGTCTAGTTCCAAAACATTTTCCAAAGGATGTAAATTAACCTATCAGGAAATATTACCTCTTATTGTAACCCTCCCCCAACCCCATTACAGTGTGTTAAATCTTCTGCCTTCATACAGCTCCCACATGTATTCTGGTTACTTGGGCCTAATTGCTTCACTTTCCTTTGCAAGGCAGTGCAGGTTGTGTACTAGATAAAGATACGACACCTTATATTTACATTAATTTTAACTGCGCTTGTCCTGAGCATACATCTCTCTTGCCAGTGCTTCCTGTGTAATTTCAGTCCCTAAATAGCCCACCTCATGATATATTCTTTGATAAATTTCCCAGCAGTGTTTTTGTTGTGACATAAACTGCTACAAGCTCTTGTTATAAACCTTTGGGTGCTCAGCTCTCTAGGAATAAAATTCCGATGCCTTCCCCCTCACCTTTTCTTTACATCTAATTTCTCCCAAGAGCAGTCAGCATCTACATGCAAAATAGGAGCGAAAACAGGGGAAGGTATTAAAAAGAAAGGATAATTTTGTGATAGTGGTAGAAGCGTTTTTTTAAGGAGAGGTATCGTCCAAAAACAGAACAACATGATTTACCCAAATGTCTGTGATCAACCATACTACATTTCTTTCTTGTACGTTTGTTTGGTTGGTTTTTTTCTCCACAAAAGCAGCAACTGGTTAAAAATGAGTTTTGCAAAGAAAACAGGATGGCTTAAGTGCTGGAGGATACAAGAGAATGTTTTCCACTTCTCAGAGTCCCAGCTGCAGCTTAGCCTGAGGTGATGGGGCTTTGCCATCTGAAATGGAAGGGTAAATAAATAGGTGCCTGTGCCAGGATTGTTATTAAACACTACACTCCCTCCCTGTGCCGGCTGGCACCACAGAAAAACTCGCAAAGGCTTGGTGGAGATTGCATCTTCTCAACTCTCTTCTCTGCAGCCAGGATCCAGGAGTTTGTGGGAAGACTGCTACGTGCGTCACAAGCCGCGCTCTGCTCGTCCCGAGTCTGAAATTTCATTTGCGAGGGCTGCCAACCCAGTGCAGGAATGGGTGCATTAGTCACGTCAAGTATTGGTAGAGCTAAAAAGCCTGAAACAAGGTGATTTCAGGGTGGAGAGGAAGAAGCGTTTGCCTTCACCGTTCTCCCTCCAGCAACCCAAAGAGCTGCAGGCGGTGGAAGGTAGGTGTGTCACTGCTGCAGCAGCAGTGACAGGCTGCAATCCAGAGGATGAAGAAATGCTTTCAGATGCTTCCTTTCTGTCATATTACACTGCCTCAGGGAGAAAACCTAGCTGCTGAATTGGAGAATTGCCGCAACTGAGTCAAGTGCTTCTGGCCTCCCACTCAGTTTTTCAGCTGTTGTTTCCATGTGAGAGTAAATAGGTAAGAGAGTCCTCTGAAGAGAGCAGAAAGGAACAACTGCGTTTGCGGGCTCATTTCTTGCAGCAAAGTATTCGCTGACTGAGCACGCACAGAAAGGCCTTTAGCTGTTTTCCCCGGCTGCTCCCATTCACAGGGCAACAGTTTGAGGCAGTTTCCTGTAAGAAACAGTGCTGACCCAGGTCTCTTGCTTAATCTTTCAACGCCCATGTAAGCAAGGACTTAAAATTGGTTGCAATTCAGAAATCACCTGAGCTACCCTGCACGACCTTGGCCAAGTAGTCTGCTGTGCCTCAGTTCCCTATCTGTAAAATGAGGAAAATACTGCTCTACTTCCCAGAACTGCTACAGGGAAGATCTTAGAAAATAAAAAACCCAAACCAACATTACCGACATTTACTTTGGTTTCTCCTGCAAGGCGGGGAGAAAAAAAGACAGCTGTAGAGTCCCTTTGCACATGAGCCAAACCCTGAATGGAAGCTCTCGCTAAAGAAAACAGTGAGGAATAAGCAATGCAGTCTCTGAATAGGATGCTTAATTGCAGCTATAATTACATAGCTCTCAAATCACAGTGTGCTTTATAGACAAAGGAACACCAGGAATGAGGGTACTGAAAAGTTAAGGCAGCAACAAGTCTACAGCGTGGTGATCTTACCTGTGTACTGGCCACCTGTCCGTGTGCATTGCTACTGACTCTTTGGAGAAGAAAATGCTTAGGGGGGGAGGAGTGGAGCACAGAGGGAAGGCTGGGGTGGGCGTCCCAGGGAGAGGCGGGAGGGATGGGGAGCAGACTGGCAGGAAGCAATTAATGGGACAATCACGATATGGTGGAACAGGCCACCAGCCAGTGTGGCAAGATGAGGTGGGCGATGGAGTTATGTGCTGATGACAGGGACGAGACATCCCTGTGCTATGTGGTGGACAAGAGGGAGTCAGTGGAGGGAATGCAAGAGACGTGATACGTCCGAGAGTGAACAAAATAATTTGAAAAGCTGCATAATCCCTGGAGGAAAGGAGAGCAGTGGGAAGCCGAGATGACGTTCTGGCGCACACAGAGTTTTAAGCATCCTGGAAGATGGCTAAAAAAAGCCATGGCAGAAAAGGAACCCCTGTTTTTTATACGGGGGGACAAAGAATAGAACTGTGAAGCTTGGTTATGAGGAGAAGATAGAAGTGGGCTCTAAACTACAAAAATGAACAGGTAGAAAGCAGTTTGGTCACCATAATAAATGCAAAACAGTGTGAAGGGAGCAGCATAGGAAAGAAAAAGGGAACCCTCTGAGAGGAGATGCAGAAGGCTTAAGTGTAGGCTTAGATCTGGAGATGGAACAAGGAGATTTGTGATTCATGAATGTAAAGAAAGATACAGGTAGATTTTAAGATGTGCTAGAAGTGTGTTTATTGTTTTTGGAAGATGCCCGTTACTGATCAGCATACATTGGCCTCTGGTGTGTATTTAGCTTAAAAATATCCAGAGAGGCAATGTAAAGGAGAAGCCAGCTGCTCAAGACCTTATCAGAAGCACCACTAGCTCCAGATGATCCCTGCCTTTCCCTCACCGGTGTTTGTGTCCAGCAATGCCACAGTGAAGGCAGATGAAGTGGGTGCAACTGACTCCTGTGAGTCAGAAAAAACAAATACAAGGAGCCAACCAGACCTCCCTTCTGAAAGGCTGTTTCCAAAGAGACGTGTTGTAGGTGTGAAAGCAAAACTTTACAGGATGTTATGCTTGAAATCTGCTGTTTAATTTTTTGCCTTACAAATCCAGAACTAAGGCCATAAAAACATAGCAGGTAACATCCCCTGCCACTGTTCAGGCTGCTCTTTCTGTGGACAAATCACCCTTCAGCACCACTTATCCCATTGCTCCAAGTAGGGGTGCACTCTGGCCACCCCAAAGCTACACAAGGAGAAACTAGCATAGTGCCTATGTTTTGATACAGGAGACACTCCTTCCTGGGGCTACAGTAGGGAAAAGCTTCTAAGCCAGCCAGCCTGAAGCATGGTCTTGGTCCTGAGGCAGAGTCACAGGGACAGTGACTCAGGCTGTCCCTCCCTGGGTCCTCGGACAACTGAATTCAGGCTTAGAATAGCGTATTTTCAGATCAGCATTGGAAGAATGATCTGGTTTTGAATTTTTCCAAAAGCAAAACCCAAATGCATAATGCACTTATGTTCCTTCAGTGCCTGTTTTTAGACCCATTTCTTTTGCAACTCAATTAATCAAGATCTCGCTGCTCATTTTAAAATAAGTGGCATTTCTCTTACGGAGGTTTAGAGCTTTCAGTCTTAGAGGTTTAAAAATAATCAAATGGATTCTGAGCTAATCCGGATTCATAAACCATTCTTATCTGTTAATATCTGAACACTTTGATTGTCATATTTAAGAGATTCTTTTCTCCTGAGGGGTATTTTTCAGACAGATTGCCCCCCACTACTATTTATTTTGAGGCTGCAGTAGGTTACCATGCTGCACCCTCATGCAAAACACATAGGAGGAAGGGAGAGGGAGGAGGAGCTGCCGCAGAAATAAGCCATGGCTCTGAGTTTACCCATGTGCCTTTTTCCCCTCTTCTCCTGATGATGGAGAATCCATAGATCTCTCCTTGTGTTTAGCCTATCCTCCTCACCTGCTCTTTTCTATTTACCCTGCCATCCTTTTGTGGGATCTTTTAAAACTCTTCCCTTGAGAGTGACCATGGGCATTTTTTCCTTGTACTCATCCAGCAAGGCTGGCTCAGTAACATGTTTCTGCTTGTCAGACCCCGACACCTTCTTCCCCACCCTCCCGTATTTATTTTCTTCTGTTGGAGAAGCAGCTGCATCCCCTGAGGAAAAGTGCAGCCTGTGGTAGATCCCCACCAGAGTATCTCGGCTCTGACAAGCAGGATGAGAGAGTCCAGTCTTCATGGCTCTACTTCCACTTTGTTGAGGCTGCCAATTAGTAGAGGAAGCAATGATTGGATTCCCCCCCCCCCCCCCCCCCCCCCCCCCCCCCCCCCCCCCCCCCATGCTGACAATTGACCTAAGCCACAGTAAGGCAGGAAATGCAATTAGACAGCGGATGATCTTGGGAAGGACTGCAACTAATTGCTTAGCATTTTGCATTTCTCACAAACATTTAATTTATCCTTCTACTCTTCCTGCAAGTTGCGTATACGACATAGTGGGGTCATTTAATCCCCTCATGTAAGGTAATTGCCTTTTGATCCTCTTTCAACACTGCAGACCAATGTGAATAGCAAATTACAGCTCAAATATCACTCATGCCAATGCTTGGGGTAACACTGTGAGAAGCAACGTGAGGGATGTACTGGTGGCCTTGGTCACCAGGTAGCACAACGACTTTCCAGCTAGGCTTCATCTGAAGCTGCAGCAAGGCTCTTTTGAGTGTGGGGCCAAATCCACCATGGCAAAGCAACGTCACAGCCTCTGTCCATCACCTCCAGGAAGCTCTGGCTGACACTCAACATTGCAGAATGAGAAGCAGTCACGATACCCACAGGAGAAAAAGTAGCACCGTGTGTGAGTCCCAGCATGGGAGAATGGGTAGGCCTGACATTTGGGATGGGAAACGGATAGGCTCCTGCTCTGGGTGTCTAGGACATGCAGCTATATACAGCAATGCTGGGGAATTCATTCAGTCAGCTGGAAGAGGGCGAGTTTGGTTTGGGTTGTTTGTCTGCAGCACTAGGTAACCTACTTTTATGAACACTGCCCTGGCAAATTAATTAGATCAGGGTGATTCCCTGCCTTCATCTACTCAGTGGCCTGCCGGTCCCTTTTGTTCTGAGCTCATCTGCATTTGGAAGGTAAACACAAGGTACGCCCATGGTGACCTTTAGAACTAGAAGCCTTTACAGTTTGCATAACACTGCAGATATATACGCCACGATAATAAATAAGCTAGGGTAATTACAGAATAAATCCTTGCCCCAAAGAGATACCCAGATGTGAATGGTGAAGTACGCTGCCAAACATAAAGTACGGCTCAACCAGAGAGGAGTGTGCTGCAAACAGCCAGGGTTTTTGTAAGAGGGGGGAAGAAAGCCTAGTCAACATGAACAGGCTCCAAAGGCAAGCTGAAAGAAGTCAGAAAGCCAGAGAGGATGAAAAAGAAAGTGAGAGAGATGTTTAACCACTGCACAAGAGTGAGGGCCCAAAGATAGGGATTGCAAGAGATTATGAGAAATGCTATGTATCCATGGCATAAAGATAGTCATGGAAAAGGAAGAGGAGTTTTAAGTCTGACATCCATGGCTCTGCCATTGTCCTGCTACACTTGCCACCTTTGGCAAGTCACTTCACCTTCACCTCACTTCCTTCCTCTGCTTTGTACGTCTTGACACTCTGACTTGCAAATGCTTTGGAGTAAGACTGTCATTACTACAGGCATGAGAAGTGCCCACTGCAACCATGGTCTAAACTCAGCCAGTGCAACTCTGTCATGAAGGACAACAAAATCCAATGGAAGATCAAAAGCTGCTGCATAGACTTGGACACAAGCAAGGCACGTCTGGTAACAGGGACCGACAGCCCGTGCTGTGGGGATGAAGGAGAACAGGATGCTGGACAGAAGGGGGCAACACCGGCCACCAAGAACGCAGCTTGCTCATGGCAGGAGGATAAGAGAAAGAGCAATGAAGAGAACGAAATGTTAAAATCTTGATATGTGGGTGGAGGTGGGGAAGAGACAAGCAATGGTTCGGTAGAAAAGGCAGGTGCTATTTTAGTCAGACTGGGCTAATTTCAGCTCTGATGTAACTCCATTTACGTCAATTTTAGTCAGTTGGATTACACAAAGGATTAGTTTAGGTCAGTGAGTTGAGGTGAGGGTGAGTCAGCCCAAAATAAGTTTTGGGGTGCAAGGGAGAGATGTGAAACAAGGACCCGGTGAAGAACTGGAGCCATCCTGGATTTGGAGAGACGTTTGAGAAGGGAGGGTGGGGATGAGAGTGGGCGAACAAGTGGCAGCAAAGACAAACAGGCCACAGGACCCTGCAAGGATGCTTGCCGATGATTTTCATTCCAACCCAGGACAATTTTCAAAGAAAGGCATTCTCCCTGAACTCTGCAACGCAGTGGTTATTTACCCCTTACTCCTCCTCATGGTCCACCTCCCCTTGCTGCTCCTTCAGGCAGCTTGCACACCAACACACCATACTCACTGAGAGATCATAACAATTTAGCTTTGTTTTTATTTTTTGGTGTGTTTAATCACAAAACATTCCAGGTTTAACCTGAAATAGACTTTGGATCAGGGTTTCACAGGGCAACAGCTGCATTTAGCAGGGAGAATGGGTCTGATTCACTCCTGGTACAGCTTCACTGGAGTCGATGGAAACGAATTTGTTCCATTAATTCTCCAGAGACAGCGTGAAAGCCAAATGAAACCAGACAGGGCTATTCTCAGGCTGACAAAATCATCCACACCTTAACTCTCACCAGCCTGCCCATGGAACACATGGAAAAAGCATCTGAAATACTTGACGCCATCTTTAAGGTTTGCAAAGAAGTGCCTCTCAACAATGCATAGGAAATAAAAGAATGATGCCATTACTCTTAATGAAACGAAAACAAAAAATAATTAAGCACATCTCTTGCTTCCTTTCCATTCCACTCTTCTTTCCCTGCACATGCTTTCCATCAATTGTTTCTGAGGCCTCTTTTAAATTGGTGTTTACTTTCTCGTAATTCCATGTACTGAGATAATGTAACACCATGAATCCTTTTCTCTCCCTTGTCCTTGTTTCCCCCAGCTTTTGTTTTCCCATTCAGTTTTTATGTTTTTGTTCTTTGAAATCATGATCTTCAATTGTATTTTATTTTCATTCCCTTCCTCTATAGCTTGGCCCTGTTTTCATTCCTGTTCTCTCGTTCCTTCTTCAGCATCAGCTTTAGTTGAGAGAAGAAGAAAGTCAGTAGGCTGTAAGGTTAAAGATTAACCATCTCTTTGACACCTACCCCAAACTCAGCTCCCTCAATTTCCCACCTTCCACAAACACTTGGTACTGCACAAGAAATAAACACCCACAAAGCACTCTCATCTTATATTCAATCACCATAATAAATACAAACTCTCTTCTGTAACATTCAATCATTATATTTAGTCTTAATATCATGCTTTTCATCTGCAAACACCCACACAAGCATTGGTTAATTTGTCCTTACAACAGCCCTGCAAGATAGGTAATTACGTGTTATTATCTACATTTTACACATAAGGAAACTCCAGGAGAAATTATGAAACTCCTAACAAGCACACATACCCACAAATCTAAACAGGTACTAACTATAACTTCTACAAATGCACACATACACACAGTACTCTACATATATATTAGCGTACGCCAAAAATAAGGGATTAGCAAGCTTGCTGTAGGACAGGAGAGAGGCACTCGACACATTACATCCACCAAAAAGAAACACGAAATTGCCCTGGACAGCAGAGGAGAGGTGCAGGAAGCAAACAACGAGCTCTCTGGAGCATGCTCTCTAGTTTCGGGGCAGCATTTCATGACCTCCCTTTCCTGCAGATGGGCAAATGTGCAAGGTGAACAACTCCTTGCCCCCATGTACTTTTCCTGAAGCACCACCGAGGTTTCATTTCATATTTGCAGTTTCACCACTGGTGACCGCCCTCACTCTATCAACACTTGTTTCTGACAAGAAGTTGGGAAAACCCAGTCATGCACAACCCCCAAGTGAGCTCCTGACCTATTTGAATGCTAATTACCTCTTAGTGCTCTATCCAACTCGTTCTACTGCCTATCAAGATGTCAGGATGGGAAGATAATAGACCTTCTGGACTGCAGGCAGCTGCACACACCAAACCATAGAAATATGGAAGAAACATTAGTGGGAAAGCCGGAGAATGAAAATGAAGACATGAGTAATTAACTTTGATCCAGGATGTCAGTGGCCTCTGCCAGAGTATCCTGTGTGCAGCAACTCCCCTCCACCGCAGGGCAGGATGCTCCGTTCCCGTCCCACGTGGTACTCCCTCGCAGCAGCCCTTGCACCGCAGAGGCTCCAGGGACTCTGTAGGGTCTGTCGGGTTCCGTTTTGGAGGGTCAGACCCTCAAGTGTAGTTAGGCATTGAATTCCTACTTATGCAGAGGAGCTCCGCTGCAACTAGTGGGCATTAGATGCCATTAATATAAAGAAATATGATGTGAAAATAAAGACCTCTGTAAGGATTTGGGCCTTTGTGACTTTCCATTTCATTGTCCTCCATTCAGCATGACGCTGAGACTCTCATGGACTTGGGAGTCATGGTTCAATGAAAACTATCCTTTTCCCCCTTTGTCTGTCCTGTCTTATTTTCTGAATCTGTCGCATCCTCTCTCAGCACAGGTGTGTCCAGGCAAATGATTTCAATATTGTCTTCCTTTCACCTCTTGTGTTTTGAGTGGGACTGGGGACAAAGCTATAGGACAGAGCTTGCCAAGATGACTATACATTGCTTGTTCCATAAAAACTGACACAAGGCCCCATGTCTTCTCTGTACCAATAAAAATGTTAAGACTGTGTCATTGCTTGAATTCTTCCTATTCCAGATTTTCTTAAAATCCTTTACTGTTTTTTAGCTTTTCCAGCCAGGGTTATGTCCTCGATGCATTTGGTTTTCCATGTCAGTTTTCTATATTTCATAATTTCTGTTTCAGAACAATTGTGGTCTCTTTTTTTTTTTTTCTTTCCCTTAGTTGGCACATGTTACTTTTTTTATTTCTAATTGCTGTTTGAGCTCTGCCACTGAGCCAGCACAGGCTGCTGCTTCCTAAAACACAGACATTGATGCCAAGGCTGAAACTTCAGAGTTCTGCCAAACCTGCTGACTCCGGATTCCCGCATCACAGGGGTCCTCTCAGCTTCATTCCTTATTAATTACAATCAATCATTCATACCACAGGAGTGACCCAAACTTCCAGACTCGTTCATGACCCAAGTGCCTGTGTGCTGTGCAGACGGGGACGGAAGGCCAGCCCTGTCTTACAAACCACAAGTTGACAAGGAGAGGCAAAATGATTGTTCCAGGTAAAAATTGTGGTCCTACATAGATAGGTGGTCTTTGCTTTAAGGACTCTCCTTTCCTTGGTGCTCTTTATCCATAGGTAGAGGATCAGACTACCAGCAGAGCACCTGATTTCCCCATCCACTGGATGTGGGGAAACCCCATGGCTTCACTGGGAGCGAAGCTGCAAGAGGGGAGGGGAGAAGCACCGGGGAGCACTGACAGCGGAGTTACTACTTGGATAGTGGTGCTGCTGAGGGTCCTGTAGCACAAACAAGTGTTAAAAGGGATTTCAAGTCAGGGAGGGAAATACTTAACTCATATAACATGCACTGAAATGTTCCGATGAGTCAAAAATACCTGCTGCTTTGGCCATCACAGTGATCTATCCTACCTCATTGCTTCCTTGTGCTAATCCTGTCTGCTTGCCTGTACCCACCTCTTACCACTGGCTGGAAGCCAAGAGCTCTGGGGCACAGCCATAGTGCCAGTACTAGAGGGCCTTGATCTTGGTCTGGATTCAACATTCCCAAGTGCTTACAGCAACTTAGGAGTAGTAAGAATAAATATTAAAATAATACTAGCAAACCTTAAAAACACCATACACGCACACACACACACACAAAAAAAAAAAGCAGCACGCTAATGTCCATGATAGGTGTAATGAAATGGAAAGCAAATCTATACATCCTTGAGAGAGAACGTGATGGGGCCGGTGAACTTTAGGAACACTGTAGAATGAATTCCAGGACCATAATGAAGCATTTGAGCTGGGGATGAAGGACGAAGGAATTAGAAGCTATGATGATGAAGACAAGAGCTTCCAGCTAATGTGGGAATGCAAAGGGAGACAGTGGCGGGATGCAAATAGGAGGTTGATGTGATTGCAGTGCTGAGCCAGCCAAGCCTTGTCTATACTAGCAGTACACATCCTATTAGAAAGAGTTTTGCACCCACGCTCTAAGTAACAGGATGCTCAACATAAATATGAATTTTGCATGAACAAAAGACAGCTGCATTAAAAATGGTTTAGTCAGTCTTGGTTAATGCTCTCTGAACACAACATGTGTCTTGTATACACTACACTTCAGCCTCCTTGGGCACTGTATTCCTCAAAATGTTAGCTCTCCTTTACATGGGATAGTCATTTATGTACATTTACAATACAGTCATTCTTCACTGACTCCCCTGTAAGGTCTGTTATTCTACACTGGACGGGCCTCCACCAAACACGGTGTCCTCCACTTCCATTGTGTGGATTGCGTGCATCCATGCAGGACGCTTGGCTTGACCACGTACTGTGAAACAGTCATGCCACAGTCACCAGCTTGAGTTATTTACTGAGCTAAACTAGCTCTAAGTTAACCAGCTGTTTTTCCTAAGTGACACATTTTCCCTGTACAGACATGGTTGGGGAAAAAAACCTCCACTTTTGTAGCAGCTTTTTCAATAAACTGGAGGCCACAGAAATAAGGAAGGTAGAAACAATAAAGCATAATATGAAAAGTATTTTGAGAAGAGCTTTGGAGCTGTGGTCAGCTTTGAGTCATGAGAAAAGAAAACCATGAGGCTTTGACCATATTAGACTGTCTTACAGAGTTAAGTATAAAGATTTTTTAAATAGATAAATGAAAATTATAATTTCAAAGAGCAGTAAATCACTACCCACACCCTTTGGCTCCCTACATGAAGATCTTATCAAATTAAATTACAATCTCTTTCTGGAATAATGAGGTAGAACCTCAGCTGGTAAAACTCAGAATAGCTCCATAGACTCAAAACATACAACAGTGACTTACTCAGCCAAAGCTCCGTCCCACTGCCTGCTCAGATGTCTTCTCAGGTGTCCCCCTTCCTCCCAGAGTCACACTCAAGCCTGTGTGTGCCACAGCTGCACATTCAGGCTAAAAGAGCCTGCTGTTCAGAGACAGCTTTCTCTAGATCCAGGAAAGCCAGCACTTCAGAAAAATAGGCTTCATATTTAAATGTTTATTGTAAGGACTATAAACACCACCAGTCTTTTGTTAGTAATGGTATCTCTCATTATAGTGGTTGGCCTTCAATTCACCGACAGAGCCAAAGGCGTCAGAAGACTGAAGGGACAGTCGTGACCACGTTCTCCAGCTTCCCGTGACCAAAGGCAGAGTCTTTCACCTCATAAATCTTGTATCCAGCCCTCTTGCCAGCCTTGAGCTGGAGACTCTGCGGTAGAGATCACAACAAGCTTGTTACACCGTTCAAGTGGTTATGAACCTTCTCTTAAATACGCATGCTTTATTTTCAGTCAGAATTTGTCTAAAATTAGTGCAAACCACCCATTTGTGTATCTTGAAGCCTCACCTCTTATTTTTTTGAGTCCTAAATTCAGGATGTTTACACCTGGTGTTCCAGAGTGCATTCTGCTGTGTAAGTGCTTGTGAAATGTCTGTGCTCTTCAAGTTATGCACATTTTAAATGAGAATATGCAGCTATCATTTTGGTCAGCTGATGCTGAAGATTGAAACTTGTAAGCACTGGTGTGCTCTCCAACCTGATAAACACGACTGATAGCTGCACCCCACCCAGAAAGAAAGCATCAGCAACAAGTGGCACTAATTTAGCTATTTCATAGGGTAGCAAGGTGCCTCTTGCTATTATTTTTTTTTCTCCTGAAAACTGTTGTGCATGGTCTATTCCTCTCAGAGGTAATGTTGATAATAGCTTGAATGACTGAGAGTTTTACTGTTGTGACCATGTTCGGAATTAGTTTCTTCCTGCTTTAATTTAGTTAAACAAATAACAAACTCTTACAGCTTTGCTGTTTAAACGAAGAGACTTTCTGTGAGCTTCCACAGAGGGGATATAGGATGCACTATTTGTAGCAGATCTCAGTTCTTTCTCCCTTTCTCACCCCTACCCCGCTCTCCCAAACAAGCTTTAAAGAAAGGATTCCCTACTCATGTAAAGGCATTATAGCAACCTCAAAGCCAAGTAAGTTTGCATTTTGCTGAGTCTGCAGCCCAGGATGAGGTGATCTAATATCTCCTGCTGCCAGAACTGGGAGGTTTTGTCTTCCCCTTTCCCCTCCTGGCTGTGCATTCCCACTGCTCACCCTGCGCTGGCTCTGGGCCTCCTTACGCTGTCCTCGATGAGCTGACTCAAACTTGTCAACTCGGCAAAAAACAAGTGAATCGTTTTCTGCAGGGTAGCAGTGAGCTGTTAGATTGACTCACCTGCTCTGATGGAATCATGGCCATTGTTATTAGCAGATCATCTGCATCTGATAACAGGCAAATAGCTGCCATCACAATGGCAAGCTCAGATGTACAGATATACAACTGCAGAGAGGTGGTTCTCTGCTGCCACATACATACCCCTCTTATTGTCACCTCCATCAAGTGAGTGTAAAAAGCTGCTAGTTCAGAATGAGCTGTTGGTGGTACACATGCATTCAGCTCTGATGGAAACGATTCTAGAAGGGGCAGATCAAAGGGCAGTTTCCCCTTCTCCTTAGTGCTGGTAGCAAACTTGTAGTTGATTTCCCCCCCCCCCCAAATTTTGATGAGACAAAAAAAAAAAAAGGGCTGATGCAGTCTCCTAATTCAGCATTTTGGAAACAAACTGTTGGCATGCTGCACCTTGCAGAAAACATTCAGTCATGAGAAAGGTCATTGTGGACTGGTTCCTGCTGTTTATCTGTTGGCGCTGCAATAGCACCATTCTTGGAATTTGACAAGACAGAGGGACTGGCCAGTACCACAAGGAAGCTACAGTCTGAGTCAGACAGACTCAGTACAGGCATAAAAGATACAATGCAAACGGAATTGAACTGCAGTCATGATATCAGGACACTGTCACCATTTTAGAGCTTTAAGTGCACCTTAATAGACTCATGTCCTAAACTGCAGCTTTTGCCACAGATTTGCTTTCATTTTTATTTGTGACAAACAAACTTGCCATGGCTATATCCTTCATAAATCCTGGTGGAAATGAGCCTGCTTGGACTAGTGGGGAGAAGCCGCAAGATATCTAGAGATCTTTTAATTTGTTTGTTTCGTCTTCCTCCCTTTGTTGCCCAAGCTAATTTTGTTTCTGCATGTCTACAAGGATCCCTGCATGCCTGCCATTTGTGAAATTTTGCATTTTCATGTTAGCAGGCTGGACATCCGCCAAGCGGCTCTCACTTGCACAATGACAGCAGACAATGTGCTTTGAATTTTCCCTCTGCACAAAGGTCAGTGAACTTTTTTCCTACTCACTTGCCTGCTCCCCTGCTGTCCTGTAGCTTGCAGATAAGTCCTCCGCTGTTTTCTAGTCAGTTTTGCTTATGTAAGAAACTTTTTTTTGCGTTTGATGCAAATTAAGGCTCCTGAATTGGGTCACATGAAAGCTGCCTCTAAAAATTGGAGAAATTGGCAATGCTCTGCCCTCTTCCTCAGTGCTATTAAAGGCTTTATCAAACACTCAGTTCATGGTTCCCCACCGAAACGCAAAGCTTTCAGCAGCAAGGAGTGGCTGGGTGTCAGAAGCTCTTTACTCAATGCGTATGTTTTAACCAGTAAATGTTACTGCCTGGATCATCTAGGGAACGCTAATGGTTTCAACTGATCTCTATAGGGTTTCATATAAAAGCAGCTAAGCCAATTGCTTTGAACAAGTATTTGAAATGAGATGTCTGCAGAGGACTTTCTTATATCAGCACAGAGGCAAAAAAAGCTGGGCGATGGGCTTTCTAGTGCATCCAAGGACAGCGACGTGATGGGCTGCAGCTGCAGGGAGGTGCGGGTAGGCTTCTTGGCCGCTTTGGGCAGGGGCGGGCAGCATTGGCAGGAACGGCATTGCCAAATACCTCTCACGCCTAGTCTGGTGTAACCCAGGCTCCTTGGCAGAGAGCTGCAGAAGCAGAGCAAGAGTCTGAACACAGCCCAGATGGCCACATCTCTGTCCCACCAGACATCGTTGCTGTCCCTATGATGTGGCATTGATATAATTAAAGACCTACTGCTTCCCCATTCAGGGTAGAGCTCATCCTTCACCTTACTGCTGGACTACAGCTGCTGGGGCATTGCTCCTGCAGTGCAAAATATCCCAGCTGATACCGCATTGCTGTGCAAGGCTGATTTCTCCTGAACATGTGATCCTGGCTGCTGGATCTTTTGCTTCTGCCATCCTTGGTTGCTCTCCACACAGACTGAAGACAAAATGGCCTTCCAAGAGCCTGCAGCATCATGATCCCATTGGGGAGGAAGGATGAGGGGTGCTGCTGAATACAAAAGATGGTGAACAGGTGCCTGTTGTGAAAAGCTCCAAATTTTCTGCACAGCCCACTGAAATTGAGAACTACTTTCAATTAAAAAAACCAAAACACAACAAAACAACAACCGAGGAACTTGATATATCCCTGGTACAGGGGGACTGGCCTGGCAGCCTGATCAGGTGCTGCCTGTGTGACAGCACTGAGGATCGTCTCCCTTGTGCTCTTATGCTGTCAGTAGTCAGAGGGGAACCAGCCCTGTTCCCATTGTTTCTGCAGTGCGCTCCAGTGAGTGCAGCCATTATAGTAAGCATGTATGCCAAGACAGAGACATCTCTATTTTGTGGCACAGAAAACCGCCTGCACAGCTTTTGCATGAAAGGAGATTTCCATTTACTGTTTTTCTCTCAGCCTTATTAATCACACAGACATTTATAAACAAAATATGGATCTGCAGCAGAATGTAGGCTCAGCTGTGCTCATCAAACTTATTTTTCCATGTGCAGTCCAGCTTCCTCTGTTTCATTTGTTATAATAATGTTTGCTTTCCCACATAGTTTTCCTGCTTTTATCTCTGTTTACAATCTCTTTTCTCATGAACTGTCTGTCTGTCTTAAGAAAAATACCAAACAAAATACTTCTCTGGATTCCTGTTTATTCCTTCCCATTTTGGTTTCACAGTGGGCTCTCTCAGAATGTGTTCTGGAAGGTTATTTCTTTAGGAAACATTGACAAATGTCAGGTAAAGCACGGGCTTGAAGTGAAGCACCACAATATTAGCAAGGATTGTGTTACAATTAAAACTTGTTGGAAGAAGGAGCAGGAAGGTTGGCAGGGTATGTGGGTGGAGGAGAGGAGTGTCTCTCTCTTTTTCCTTATTAAGTGACTTGATCTACATGAGAGATCATTTAATGGGCAGACTACAGCAGAAAATGGCACGAGGCATGGCAAACGCCTCCATCTTGTGGCTACAGTACCTTCTACCCCAGCAAAACTCCCCCCTTTGCCCACACCTCTCCTTGTATCCAGAGACTCCATTGCCTTGGGAAGGGCCATGGTTCTTTTCTGGGCTGTTGTTTTGCTGGGAGGAAAACAACTTCTACTGTGGGAGGGTACAAAAATGTAGTCTGACGCCTGTGCCTCCCAGCTGTTGGCATGTGCAGTAAATGCAGGTAGCACTGCCTCTACTCTGGGGAGCTGGCAAGGACAAAAAGCAGAGGCAAGCGAGACTGGGTCTTGCAGACCAAACCTTGGCTAGCTGCACAAGGCAGTGCAAGACATGGCAGTAGTATAGTTATCACAGATGCCACGATACCTTTGCCTCCTAGCAATTTCGGTGTCATTAGGTGCTGCTCATAATGGGAAATCATCATTTTACTGTGGTTCTGGTATGTTGCCCATAATTAGTGTGCAGTCCTTTAATGCTTATTACCTTAAGTATTAATTCCTTAAACATCAATTAAAAAAATCACGTGTAAATTTACCTCTTCCTCAAACGAATCATGAGTTAACATGGGGGTACTTACAATGTACTACTTAGACTTGCTTAATTAGTTAATCTCTGTAAAGGGGTTTCAAATGTGTGAAGAGCTATCAAACTGCTAAGTGCATTATCTTCAATTAATTTTGTGCAACTACGTCTTCACTACCAAGAGGGTCTTTAGATTGCTGAGGAAAGGAAAAGGAGACATTGCTTCTAATTTTAAATGTAACTAATAAAAAAAAAAAAAGAATTAATTGAAAGATGATTTGACATGGTGGGAATATGGGTGAACAAACCATTTCTTCTGTTTCAGCCAGACCTGAATATGAAAGATTCATCATTCATATCCCTCCTCTGCATTTTCTGGTCTGTGGTTTCTTTGCTTCCATCTTCCCCTGGTCTTAATCCTCTCTCTCACTGAATATTAACTCTCTCTCTTCCAAATTTGATATTACCTTAGCCAAAAAAAAAAAAAAAAGTTAAAAAAGAGCAAATCACAACAAAACACTCTTCAAACTATGGAGTCACTGAGGCTACACCCTCACACCAACCCAATAATAAGGTAGCTTGTTCCAGAAGAAGCCTCATGGACTTCACTTCAAAAGGAGATGCTAAAGGCCCAGAACAGAGCTCCTGCAAGAGAACAGGGCCAAGTGCAGCCCAGGAGGTCATGTGGTATCTCTCAGTTTCCTGAACCACCCTGGTAGCCAATGGAGATAAGTTCTTAACATGTCTTTCAAAGTTTTCTATTCTATTTAGAGCTTATATGCCTTGTTAATTATTCTCATTTTACTTCACCCATTAATAATCCGCTTTTGGTGGAGTTCTCTCAAAAATTTGACAATGGGTTCTTTCTGCTAATACTCTGTCTAGCTGGCAGCTTTATTTAGGCCAGCTGCATTGAATTGGACTTTACCAAGAACCTGTTTCCTGGATTATTTTTCTCCCACTGGGACTAACAAAAGATAAGAAAATTTTTCTTGCTGGGTCTGATTTGTTTTTAGAGTTTTTCGCTTGCCTTTTCTTTCTTTCCAGGAATGATAAATCCTCACTTCCTTGCTGACTGCCGAGGTCCCACACGTTCTGAAAAATTCAGGCAGCTTGTTTAATATCAACTTGTCTGAGCAGCGGTTATGCAGCAGCATCTCTTTCACAGGGTTCGGATAATTTTTAAAGTGCATTTGCAGTATATTTGTATCACATCTGGGCATTCACTCATCAATGATTTGAAAATCTATTCATTTACCTTACTTCATCCAAAAGAAACTGGAACAGAGAACAGACTATTTAATGGCCACGATTTTATTCTCTGCATACTGTAAAGTAACAGTTTAACCTGTTGGATGAGGCGTTCCACTACCAAGTCATAGTTGTGTACACATTGATCCTGAACACTCCACGTTCTCAGGGAAAGAACTTCTGCCACCAAACCAGAAAAACCTCTTCCCTCCAACCCCTCCCCAATTCAGTTTTACAAAAGGAACCAGTGAGGGATATTTATTCATTGTTATCTGATCCAGTGGGTATTAATTTAGCTGAAGGGCCTAACCTGCTGTAACCAGGATGTCTAACAGAAATGTAGGTATCTCAGAGAGCAGCTTGAAAATGGGACAAGTTGTTGTTATGGGGTGCAGAAAGAAGAGCAGGACTATCCGAAGAAGCAAAGAAAGTCGCTTCTCACCCTCCCATGCCTTCACCAGTGGTTTGCTTAAAAGTGGTACAAAAGCTTACAGGATCCTTTCCCTTCATCTGGTATATCCATACAGTCCATACCCACAGAAAGTACTAGAGGGGTAACCCACAAACTATTTAGAAAAGTCAAGGTTGCCTTGCACCTCAGCCTAAGGCTCCCTCACTTTCCTTCTCTACCTGAAGGATTAATGTTTAATTTCAATGATCATTTAATTCACCTGGGTGTTCCTCTGCTTCTGAAAGAACAGTGAAGTGGAGCCTGAAGAGCCTATGAGTGCTGCCAGATCCAACAGGAAGGTGTAGGGCTACCTG
Organism: Balearica regulorum gibbericeps; assembly: GCF_011004875.1. Taxonomy (NCBI): domain Eukaryota; kingdom Metazoa; phylum Chordata; class Aves; order Gruiformes; family Gruidae; genus Balearica; species Balearica regulorum. The sequence goes on from NC_046184.1 coordinate 56,641,285, forward strand.
AATACTGAAGCCTGACTTGTCCGAGGTGCATTTCCACAGAAAAAACCTAATTGCAGGAAGTTATCAATACTTAGCCAAAGGAGTGACAGGGCAGGGAGGATCCAGCAAGGTCTCAATGAACAGTCCAGGATTTTTGCTCCCTCCCCTTGATGGATGTGAAAAATATGGGAAAAATGTCCTATCCTCTTCAAAGGGTTCCCTTTTCATACCAACATTTCAAAAGATCAACTGCCAATAAATTAAGACAAAACCAAAAACATTGTATGTCCTGGGGGCAAGGGAAGATGCACTCCCTCTCTGTCCCTGTCATGTCAGAAGAGCAGCTCTGGTATGGCCCTCTGGGGCATACTCTGCCCTCACAGGGGCACTGGTGTGACATAGTTAGCAGGGAAGAGACCCAGTTCCCCACGCAGACGTCCTTTCCACCATGATGGGTTGGAGCTGTCCAGGACCTCTAAGATGTCTCCGCTGCGGAAGCCCAGCTCGTCATGCTCCACAGCATCGAAGTCATACAAGGCACGGACCCATAGCGTTCGCTGGAAAGGAGATAGAGACAGGCAGGGAACAATGAGCCGCAACTCTTAAAAATCCTCCTCGTCTCACGCCTCTTACGCCCCAGCACATATGTTCATTAAGAGAGGACAAGCAATGCTGAAATTGAGTCCATCTTGCAATTAAACCAGGAAGTGGCCAAGATGCCAGGAAGGAGTGGCCAATTTACTGGGACACCCAAGGAATGGTGCTTGGGTTCTCGGCAGCCTCAGTATATTCATGGGTATTTGCATCAAAAGGTGAAAAGTCAGACTGAGAGCAGGTCCTTATGAAATAGTGTTCACACGACTGTCTCCCCCGCTCTGTAAGCCATGGTAGGCATGTTTGAAGGCAATTACAGGAATACAGAGAAGAGCTCCTGCCTGAGTTCTTGCTAGGCTGTACACATAAGCGAATGGCTCTAGGGAGGTGGGCTGGTGTTGGTAGGCATATAGAAATGTGTCTTTGGCCAGCAGAGGACTGTGAGGGATCAAGACATCAAGAGAGCCAGCACACAGATGAGTCTAGTGAATGTTGTAAAGAGTGATCCTTGCTCTTTCAGACAGTTCTGGGACATAGGGGAGGGTCTTAAATCTTCTTTGGACTTTCTCTAAGGTCAGGCCCCTGAGATCAAAAGGATTTAGGAACTGTTTAGCTATATCAGTTTATTTTGGGTTTGTGCTTTAATGAGCACTATGGTCAGATTTTTTTCTTATGAGAACTTCATTATAAGAGAGTTTGCAGTCAATCTCCCATTTTGACTGGAAATCAGATTTTAAAGGACATAACATGGGCTTCTTTTCTGGGAAATTGTTGGCACCTACACAATGGGGCATGTACAATTCAGGAGGTATATTTTGCAGGCACAGATGGAGAGATCTGTGTGAAGACAGACTAACTTTTGCTAAATCTTCCATTCAGGTTCCTGCTTAGACATGGCTCCTAGTTATTTGGCTGGACATACAGACCTTCCTATAATTGGATTTGGTGGCTTCTAGATCACTGATGGGGTGTGGCAGGCAAGGACATGTTGTTATTCATTGCCACAGCCTCTGAGGGATAAAAGCGATTGTATTTTGAGCTGGATTATAATAAAGATTTGGTGCTTTTGCCCAAAAGAGACATGTTCCTGTTTCCCAGTTTCTTCCCAATTTCCTAATCCAATCTGTTCTCTTTCTCTTACACTTGAGAAAGTTCTACTGTGTTTCCCTTCTCTCCTTGGATGTAGGTTCTGTGGTGGTTCTGGGCTGAGCTGTACATTTCCTCAAGGAAGAGTGTGCCTTTGATCACACTCCTAAGAGCTGAAGGAGAAATACTTTGGAGTTGGCACTGGAATCACGGGCTGAAGCAGAGAAAGACACTGTGCTCTATGCAGGCATTCACACAGTGGGAATTTGCAGAGCAGGTGGTTACTTAAGGCCAATTGCCAGGTATGGATCCAGGTAGGGGAGCAGTCTGAGATGTCTGCGGAGATATATCTGGGATCCTGCCCACAAACACAGTGCTAAGAGGCTCTGACAGATAAAGGTGACAGGTAGGTGAGTCCCACTTTAATGGCACAGTAGGTCTGAGAGGATGTGCCAGGTTCAGACAAGTAGAACTGAGTGATGACAGGCCTCCTCAGGATTGAAGCAAAAGGTAGTGGAAGAGACAGTGTGACTGCAAGTGCATTGCAAGACAGAAGGAGCACTGTAGAATGGCATAGTATCATGAGGCAACTCTCCATAGGGGTTAAAAATGAGTACTGTACATCTAGCTACTCTGCTTAGGAAGGCCTGGCTGTGGTGGGAAAGATACTTGCTAGTCCCTTGCATCGGTGGACATGAAGCCCTTCTAGGAAAGATCAATAGGTTTTCAGAAACGTCTTCTGCTGGACAGGACCCATGCTTGATCCGAATCCACGGGTGAGCTTGGGCTCATTCACAATACCCCAGATGCCTATTGTGTTGAGCTCACGTTAAGTTCCCTCTTCTACTAAGTCTACATGTTAACTAAGACTGGCCTTGAGAACAGTCCTAGAACTATGCTCATATAACACTGTAGTCCTACCCTCAGAGTACCCCAGAAGCAGATTCAAGTGGCTGGGATAGAGCCTTGAGATTCAGAAACATCTTCTAAGATATGTCCCAATGGGCTTAATACACTGTTCCTCATGCAACCTCTGTGCAGGTGACATTGCCCAGACTGCTTGGCCATTGCTAAGGGACCCCGTGAGTTGGGCAGATGGGGACTTCCAGGTACATCACCTACCGGTGTCTGCTGGTGCAGTGGGTCTGTATGTCTCCGTTGCATAGCCGCTGCACTTCCTTGGCTGTGATCCCTTAGTCCATGTAGCCCATCTTTCCTGTCCAGACTACCACCATATCTATCCTACAAAGACAATAGCAAGAGAAGTGTCATGAACATGCTGAGATGAATAAATGAGGGGCTTTGAGAGTTATTGGTGGCCAGGGAGTCAGGGTTCAACCCTCATGTAAATCATCTTAGATGTCTGCTTCCAATACAGTCCCTGTGCTGAAGTCCTGCAAGCAATGCCCCTCATGGAAGCGGTCACCTTAGGCTGTTCTATTTTTTATTTTTCTTCTTAGAAGTTGAAAGTCAACTGTCCTCAGCTGTGTTCCACAGCTGCTTGGAAAAGTCATCAATGAGGGGCTTTTTTGGCCTCTGGGACTTTTGGAGAAAAACTAAGTCTGATCTAACTCACAGGTGAAAAGCCATGCTTGCCAAGGGGACTTTTGTCAATCTGGAGTTATTATGCCCCACTCCTGCCCACTCCTTGCTCTTGCTCTGTCCCATATGCTGGTGGAATGGCAACAATGCTGATGCAGCTGACTGTATATCAGGAGGACTCGCTACTTTTTCTTTGGGCTGCTCCATGCCGTAAAGGGCAGGGAGCAAGCCTGAGGATCCAGTAGCCCAACTGGCCAAAAAGGAAAGAGACAAAATCAGGTTCAAAGAAAAGAAGCCATATGACCACACATCTGAAGTCATATCAACACAAATCAGCCCAGACAGACGGAGAAAGGAACTAGGCAATATCTAGGAGGCAAGTTCTCTTTTGTCTGCATAGCTGAGAGGTGCTGAGTGTCTTCATCCCTCCAGGCCCTTAGTGCATGCACTAAGCTTTTTTTTATAACGGTGTGACAGAATCTGTTATCATGTTAGCTCAGGTTGCAGCAGTGCTTCAGTGACACAGGGTCTGATCAGCTGCGTCAACAGAGGGGAGGAAGAACAACAGCTTGTGCTTGCTGTTGCTTGTAAATAGCTTTCATCCTTGCCCTCTTGCTGCTTCCTTTCTCGCACCTTACTCTTCCAAAAGCTCCCTTGGTCTCGTGTCTTTGTCAACCTAAAAGGTTGCTGAGGCTGCCTGAGACTGGAGCACAATTTGCATCTCACCTGTCCCTGCCAGAAAGTGAGTGAACTCAATCTGGCTTTGCAGCTGCAAGATTTACTACATGGATGCTTTACTCCTATGAATGTTTCTGCTCCATATCAAATGTGACTCATGCATAGACTGTGCTCCAAAGAGTGCAGGCCCTCATCTTTGTCAGAAGCTGTATTATTCCATCAGCAGTCCACTGACAAGCAACACTGGTTGATGAGAGAACAGCCTTTTCAGGATTGTCCCTGGCCTTGCTATACGGGAGCTCTCATGCCTTAAGACACATGGCTTTGGATTTCTTCCCGTAGCAGGGCAAGTCCTCTTCTTGGATGATGGTACACTGTCTAGCTAGAGACGAGCCAACACCAGGAAAACTATCTCCCACCCAAATTAATCAGGAAGAACTCTGAAGATAGCACCAGGTACTGCTGTTGTCCTCTCCATTCCTATGCAAGCAAAGGAGTAAAAAAAAGTCACATATCAGGGATGCAACATGATGAAAGAGTGCAGAGAGGGCCCAGAGTAGGAAGGAGTAGGAATGTTCTGAAGAAAACCAAAGTCTCCTAGGGATACCATAGTCATTTTTCATCCCTGTGTTATGTTTTGTGGTGCTGAATGTCAGTAGACATTCAGAAAAACGAACACGCAACAAGGTTTCATTTGTCCTACAGACTAGAGAGGAGTTCCTGAAGCCATATATGTGTGTGCGCGCGCATGCAAGATTTGGGAGTGTTTTTCTGTGCTCTCGCTAGATGAGACTTTATGTCCTTTCCTAAGCAAACCAAGAACATGACACATTCCTTGTTTTCCAGTTTTTGGGATGGAGCACCAAAAACTCCCTAGGAGAACTCCCAGGTTCCCAGTGCAAGGGCCACTGTACTTTGACTTCTATTTTTTGCTGGCTTGTCAATCAGTCAAGGATCACAGAACTAAATAAAAGCCCACATATTTATTACACATCAAAAGAGCTCCCCAGGGCAACACCATTATCGCTGCTACTCCCATATGAAGACCTAACTGACTCTACCTCCTAAAGCAGGTTCAGGGTGGCAGATTTTTGACAAAAAGTGACTGTTCATTCACTACCAAGCAATTAAGGCTAATGTTTCATGTGCCTGGACTTGATGTCCCAGCCCCTCGTTCCTGGTAGTACCTGTTGCTGCTGCAGTATGGGGGTAGGATGCTCTACGTATCTCTTGGCTACAGAAGAATGATCTTCTCCAGCTGCTCCACCCAGGTGGAATCCTTCCCGGCTCATCCGTTCCAGGCTCCCAACACGCCTCTCCTGATGCAAGAAAGATCACAAAAGCGAGGTCATCCTTGACTGAAGCTTAGCAATCGTTGCACACTGATTGCTACCTCTACCCTTTACCTTGGAGGCTCTTCCAAAGGAAATCTCCTGCCACTCTGATCAGAAAGACAAATCAGGAATCCTGTATTTTAGATCTTTGTCATAGCCATTCCCCATCTGAACAGTGGGTAGTAATGGGAGGTGCTGTGCTGAGAATGTGGCCACTGATGTGAGGACCAGCACGGGAGCCAAGCTCTTTTTTGAAATACTGCCCTTAGATTTCATTTGTTTCTGCATTGAAATCTCTATATTACTATCATTCTATCATATGGCTGTAGCATCTAGAAATTTGAATTGTGAACAGAAACCCCACTGTGATGAGTGCTAAACATACCCTGCTGAGCCCATCACCATAACAAATATATAGAGTGTTTGCCAAAGCAAACTTGACTCCTGTTCTTTCATTTGCCTGTCTGCATCTTGGAGCAAATGCTGTTCTCTTCCCCTTCCTGCTCATAGTCAGCCCAAACAGGTTGTTTTACTGATATACATGCATACAGTTTTCCTTTCTCCTTCCCCAAACAATTCTTCGCTGTGTTCTCTCTCTCATAGGTCCCAAAGCCTCTATTTTATACCGTACTAGTGCATTTTTAAAGCTCTGCGTAAGTGGTCTAGAAGGAGACAACGACACAAGCCCCTTCTTCAGACTGAAAAATAAATCATCTCTTTTAGAGGCAGCAAGAATGACCCACATGCAGCCTATAAAACTTTACTGCTGCCATGAGCAAGTCACGTACTTTCTGCTTTGCCTCTACCTGCACATCCTGGTAATTTAAAACCAGAATTCGTTTCCCAGTAAAGCAGGACTTTGGTTACTGCAGTTACCAGGCATGTTCTCTCCCAGTACTGTGTGTGCAGCACATAGCAGCCTCTATTATGTCATTTGCTTGTTCCCCCGGCACAAAATCAGGCATTCATTGGACTAGGATTTCCCTGCCTTTTCAAACATCTACTACATCTTCCCTGAATGCACAGCTTGTTCCCATACCTGCTATGTTCTTCTCAGCAGTACTTTTCGGTTCCTACCAGACACTGCTCCAGGTTCTGCCCTTGGTTCCTCCATACTCCTTACTGTGTCTGCTCAGTAACAGAAGATGGATGATTCTTCTGAGCAGACAAACTTTCAACTGTAATAACAGCTGCACTCTGAGTATGTTCAAGGACACTGGGAAACCAGACTCAAATTCTTCTCAGACACAACCTACCAGTCAGCGGTGTACCTGCCCTTATGAAATCTAGGCATTTCAATAAGGTAAGTCCTGCTTCCATTGGATGTGTAAGGCATCTTAGAATTTCAGCTCTGGGGCCTTAGGACAGCTTTAGCAAAGCACCTCTGTGCAGATTTACAGTACTGCCTATTGCTATCATCTGAAACAGAATCAGAAAATTCTGCTCCATTATATAACAGTACATACCACTAAATCCACTAAAAATCTATGTTGCAGGACCCACCACTGTAGTGATGTGACTGGGTTTCCAAGGACAGACCGTCCCCCCTACCCTGAGATATTCTTATGGGCTGAATTCCTTCCACAGAAAGGTTTCTTACTGAGAAACTCCTAAGGAGTTGTGTTTACCTTCTCATCTCGGCTGTTGTCCCTCAGGAAGATCTGCTTCTGCCTGGAGATGGAAGTTGTCTTGTAGTAGTCCACCAGCTTGTTTAGCGAGTGGAATTTCTCTGTCCACAAGTAATAGTTACCCTTTGAATCCCTCATCACTTTGAAGTGTTGCACATCATCTTCATGCCTGGATCCAATTGGAAAAGTAAGACATCATCAACCAGATCACACTTTTATCTTTTTTGAAAAAGTATATTCCAGAAGGGTATGAAAGCTTCTTGCTTGGCCAAATCTAGACTTCTGGAAAGTAAAGCAATGGCAGTCCTTGTATGTACTGAACCTAGATGTGGCTCTATATTTCAAAAGACTCATCAACTTACAAACATGGAGTGCTGCAGGGCTGCCCAGTCACAAAGCACTATCAGAATAAAGTGCAGGGTTTTAAAGCCTCTCCTTTGAAATAGAGGACAGAAGAACTTCCAGGGCCACAAATAGCTAATAACTTTATTCTGTACTTTGTATGACAAACAAAAATGCAGTTGTAGTTTACCCACTAGCCTCTGCAGGTTCCTGTTAACATCCAGTCTGCGTTGACTGTAAGAGTGACTGCATTGACTATACCTTTTCACAGGCATCACCACTACTTGCAGACATAGTCACATGAAGCCATACACTGAGTTTTATAATTGTGTAGTATCTAGTGTAATATCGTTACCACTGGTCATTCTCCCTACCCAAAATAATTAAAAAAAGGAATTATTAGTTGCTGTTACAAGCCAAATTAACAGACTCAGCCTTCTGCCTCTGCTTCCCCCCTACGACTCCCCTCCTGTTACCGCTTGTCTGATTTGAACAATTCCTCTTTGCACCGGATGTGATCTGGTTTTGGTACCCCCCTTCTTGCTCTGTGCAACTCCAGGAACTCAAAACACTGGTCTCAGAGGCTACATCTGCACAAATAAACTAAATGTGGATCAGGCAGGGACTGAGTGCTATCCTGGGGTGCTACAGTCACACAAGCTGTTAAAGTTTTAGCATGGGTTTGGTCTAAACCAAAAAGCCCTCCCCTAGATAGTGCTGGGCCACGGTTAGGGGGACAGAGTGGACCAGGAACTGTTTGCAGTGAGTTGCTTGAATACAGCGGTTCTGTTCTGTGGGGTGAAGAGTGTTTGGCCATATGGACCTGAGCTCTGCCACATTGTTTGACCTTGGGGCCAGAGAAAGAGCCTGACTTTACTTAGTTTATTGGTATAGATGTAGCCATAATGTTTTCCTGAATTCCTCCCAGATACTTTTTGAGCTCCCTCAGAATCAGAAAGTACACTGCTTGAAAAAGACATTGCTAACCACTACTCTAATTTAAAATTGTTTATCAACTGTTTGACTCAAAATTGGGAAAGCAATCACCATTTAAGAGTTCTGCTTTGAAGCAAATGCTCTGAGAAAGGATGGGCTACAATAAGTTGCTGAAATGCAGCTGGGCTGCAAGCAACTAAAAGCCATTCCTGTCCAATGGCTGTTTAGTGACCTGTGGGAAATAAGTTAACAATGTAATAATCATCTCTTAATGAGTAGTAGTGGAATTCTTGGATTCAGTAACCAGAGCTGTCAGGGAAATAAAACAAATGGAAGGCACATGTTTTGCACTGTGGAGACGTCCCATGTACCACTCTGCTTTGCTGTAGCTCTGTCAGAGAAGCAGGTCACCAAGGGATGCAGCTTTGGAATGGGGCATTCACTGTGTCACTTGAAAAGAGGCAGAAACATTTGGGAATCAGATGCCTAATTTATTCTCATTCACAACACAGCAGCACTGCCAGTGACTGGCAGCATGCAAACTTCTCAAGAGACTATGTCACATTAGGAATCCTGTCAAGAGGAGGTTAGGGACACCATTAAACAGGAAAAGAAGCAGGAAAATGCTGTGAGAAGCAGATACCTGACAGAGATGGAGAAGTCACCGTGAGAGTTCTGACTCGCTCGGACGATGAAGGAGCCAACTCCTTTGCTCATGAGGATGTTCTCTGCTTCGTGACGGGATATCCTCTCATCAAACCAGCTGTGAAGTGGGAAAAAATCATGAACACATGAATAAGGAAGTTGAGTTAAGGTAAGGAACAAAAAAGTTGAGGATAGGGAGAATGTGAATAAGCAGGGTGGAGGAAAGACAAAACAAAAGGATCAGAGGAGCCCACATGACTGCTCCCAGTGGCCATGTACATGCTAAGGTACACGGTTTTGATGGGTGCAGACCATTTTCTTTGAGCAGTAAAAGCACGTAGATGCAAAGAGAACAATGTAAGCTTTGGCCTGCTAAGAAGCAACACTCAGCTGAAACTGTAATTACAGGCACAGTACAGTAAAGGTGTTAGTCAAGGAAATTTTAAATTACAAATGTGTATGTATACATATATATACACATAATTCTCAGCCATATACATCAAATTGCTTTTGGTAAACTGATTGAAAATTACTGGACTGTGATGGATATATTGCAAGGGCGGAAACATAAATTTTTAGCAGAAGCAAGCTATGAAAGTTTTAATACTAACAAATTGGTTCCTGCAAGAGTTATAATACCACAAAATTGAAGAAACACAGAATATATAAACACACTTATGTAAATTTATCCAGGCATAAAAAACAATAGTATAAGGCACCGGACTAATAATGAGAAAGTCACCATAAATAATAAAATAATACAGTGTGAATAGGAATTTTTCAGTAGAGAAAAAAATCGTCATGTACACTCATATGTGTCCACTCCACAGCTAATAAGATATACAATCTGCAGTATTCTGCTTTTACGTAATGCTTAATTGCCTGTATTGCATTAAAATTAAGGACTGATAGTTTCATAAGCTCTGTCATTTCCACTTTTGAGTCTTACTATCCTCACAGTTTACTTATGTATCATTAGCAAAGGGAAATCAGACTTAAATCAGCATTGACAACCGGTCTCAGTGATGACTTGACAAGACAAAGATGGGGAAAAACAGCCATCAAAAATAGGAGATGGCTTTCTTTCCTACATCTGGTTCTAACATCTGGCCTGAATTGCTTCAAAGTGCAGACCTGCTACTCTTAGAAAAGCATCAAAGTGGAAATATTTCTTCATAGCTCTTGCACAGAGAAAGCATCATGAGAAAAATGTGTGTGAAAAAAGAAGCTGCTAGTGTCCCTGCATGATGCCACAGCCCTGTGAAAGAGCAAACAAGAACAACCGACTGGGAGATCTTGTCCCCCTGAGGCACAAAAGTACAAGCCCATATTTGTACAGCAAACTAATAATGTCCTTCAGCTCAGCCAAGCAGGCTGGCTTATGTCCAAAAAGGCTTGTAAGTGCCATCTCCAAAGGGGACAGTGGCACTTATTTGTACCCACAAAATCAGTGTACACTTCCAGTTTGCCTGCTCAGAGAACCAGTGTGTTACAGCTAGCAGTACTGGGCTTGGTGCATGCTCTGCCTGTTCTCTCCTGAAATGCTGCAGCACTTTTTCAGAAGAGGAGAATTAGAGGGGCTTCAGGGAGCTTTTCTGCCAACTGAAAGGAAAAGGTTGTAAAAATGCCACGCGTTGTCATGCATTGTATTTATAGCACGGGGTTGGACAGCCCATTTAAACATGGATTTAAAGACCTATCAGTCCTTTCTGAAAGTGCAGTGCCATCTACTCAGTGGGAAGAGAGAAATGAAGGTATGATTGTCCTCTGACAGATCTATGTTTGAGTGTGCAGTCACGAAACGTGGAGAAGGGGGGGTGTGTGTATGTGTGCGTGTGGGAGCAGGGTGGCATGTCTGGTCTATCATCTCTGTCAATCCATGAGTAACACCAGCTGTCACATTTCATGTAGCATCGCACTGACCTCTAGTGTAGTGAGAGAAAGGCACACACACTTTGCAGGGGGGGGAGGGAAAGCGGATGGCAGGGTGGGGAAAAGGGTAACTTAACATGTAGTTAAGAGTCGGGGGTGGAGGGGAATTACATTTTTATTATTCATTTTCAGAGATCTCTTGCTCTTCCTTTTCTGCTCAGCCCCTGTTTCTGTTGGCAAGACTTCACATCATGACTATTCTCCTTCCGTCCGAGATCTAAATGCAGTTCCTGCCACATCCCAGTGACATCCCTCTGAGCAACAGTAACAAAGGAGTCACTTGGGAGTGATAGAGAGCATTGAGAACCATTCAGCTCTGAAAGAACAGAGGATGCTTCCAGGTAGAAATAAGGTGCTCTGGCAGAACTGTGTACAGCATTATGGCAATCCTTGCTGGCCTTAAATTGTAGTATGTTATAACCAGTGCTTCCTCTGTTAAGTCTTCCTTTGTGCACGCACACACACGTGCTCTTGACAGCACTCTGTGGAAACGTGCAATGGTGGCGCACACAGTTTCTGTGACACTTACGGGGGAACGTGAAAATCAATGAAGTTCTTAGGAACGTAGCCCTCTTGACTTCTGAGCTCAGCCTTGTACCATTCTTCCTGGGAGCTCAAAACCTGCAATGGAGAGATGGATGTAATAAACGTGTCTCCTGAGAAAGGCAAAAGTTACCAAGCTTCTGGCAGAAACCTAGAATTTCTTGTAAGAATAGAACTCCACATATGCTCTACTTCCCACCCACCACGCAGCAAGGTTAGTGGCTGATGACCACTTCAGAGCAAACAAAGCAATAAAAAAGGCCAAGCAGAATTAGAGGGATTGCTTGTTAACTTTATCCCTTCATCTGAATGCTTGTCGAGGTGGCTGGGGATGTCGTCTGCATGTCTCTGTTGTCTGTGAAATGGAGAAATTCAACTCTGAAGGACTTAATAGGGGTTTAAGGAGTTCTCTGTGCTCCTTTTAATAGTTGGTACTGGAACATCTCAGTGTCATAAGGGAGGGAAAAAAAAAATCTGTGAAAACTCCTCTGACATGTATGGGTATGGAGGGATATATAGCTGTATCTCTGTGTGTGTGTGCGTTATGACTACACAGATGTTACCATGTGCTCTCACATGTCATTTCGCAAGAGATTATTTAGCGGGTTAAGTCTTCAGCTACCCTGAGCTTTGCCAAGGTACATAACAGGAGGAGGCAAAAAGTATTTTAAAGCCACTAATACACTTAAGAGATTGTAGGATAGCAGGAACCCAGCCCACAGCACACACTGGAGCAGCTTCAAGTGTGCTCACATTAATATTGACTGTAATGGTCCTCAGGGACTGCACTGCTGACCAGGAACTGCCCAAATTCACTGCTCCCTGGCTGATGGCCCCTGATATAGCCCTAAGCTAGAGGAGAGAGGACAGGGATGCAATCACATTGTGATTTTACTGCAAGTGTTGCGGTCTTCGGTGTTTTGTTTGACATTCCAACTCCTGGGACAGAAATCCACTTCATGAAGTAGAACATGTTTCTGTTCTCTCTCATTTTGGAGAGAAGCCTGAAAGCATGAGCCATGACAGTTTTAAAAGGAGAAAGCAAGTAGAAAAGACAATTTAAAATCTATTGTTAACAATAATAATACTTGTTTTGTAGGCCAATCTCATGTTTTTGGGAGCCTGACGCACATTCTAAATGCTTGGTGTTGCCAACAGGATGTTACTGTCTCTGGGGCCAATTCTCCATTTCCTTGCCTGCCACATACGCCTTTTTAATGCATTTGGATACAGAAAGGTAGGGGAATAGAAAGCTGTGGAGTTCCCTGCTTGTATAGTCACTGCTTCCCCCATCCCTGGGTGCTGGATGAAGGCTCTTTTTTGCTGCTGTGGCCAACCAAAGGGGATGATAGCTGCTCCCTTCTTATGCTCAGGCCCTGCTCTGTTGGCAGCAAGGCTTCCAGAAAGACCCACCTGCTGGTTCTTGGTGCAGGGCTGGCAGGTTTCTCTCAGTGTGTCATCCTCTCAGAGAAGGATGTGGGGGGGGTGAGAGGGTGGATTTCCTCCTGTCACTGCTGGTTGAGGGCCTCATGTTTCCTGTTTTCTAATCTCTACATCAATACTGTTCATCTTATCTCCTTTATAAATCAGAAAAGACAGCCAGCAGGTTGTGCAGGCAGCAGGAGGGGGCTCATGATGGGGTATGTGTGCATATGCCAGAAGGAGAGAAGTTACTCAGGCTAATTTACTGTTACTACTGCTTGAGCAGCTAAGGTGTTATTTTGTTTACCTCAAGGATGTTAAAGCAAGAGGCAGTCTGACTTTTCTGGTAATAAAGTCTCTGTGATAACTAATGATAATAATATTGATGTGTAGTGTTATTTGACACTTTTCATCAGTAGCTTCCGATGTACTTTGAAAGGAAGTTCTAGCTTATAATGATTTTACAGGAAGGGAAATGGAGCAACAGAAGGAAAAACGATCTGGCCAACAGCATCACCCCAGCCAGCAACTTGATAAACCCATGTTCTCCTGAGGAAGAAAATGTCAGGTAAAGATCACAAGACAGTAGGGACCTCGGGACTACTCTTGAGCTAAGAAAGAATTAGGAATGAGATTTTTCATCTATGTTGAAGAGAGGCAGTGATTTCTCCGAAACACTTCTTATAGCTGTCTGGAAAAACTTGGTCTTTGACCTTAATGAGTTCTGGATACCATCAGCTTTGCCTAAGCTTCAAGAATTCAAAGTGCAGTAACATAAACAATGGTGGTGATGGAAGAGGCAAGGCTGAGACCCAGTATCTGGATATTAACTGGAATAGCTGGGACTGTACAGGGAGACAGTGAAGGCTCCCTGACTGAACAAGGGTTTAGATCCTATTTTGTACAACATCCCTTTGGACAGTGGAGGAGTTAAGGCCTTAGAGAGGAGTTATACTCAGGCATTTTCAACTGAAACAGAACTGCTACGCTGGAGGCTGAGAACTGGATAAATAATTAGGGTGGAGCAGCATGTGACTTCATCTGTGGGAGAACAAGAACTGTTCTACCATAACACATGCAAATCAACTTTAAAGAAATTCTCACATGGTCTCCATTGTATATGATCAACTCTACTTTTGCCATTCCCGCACTGCTAGATTCCTGCAAGGGTGTATATAACCTTATTAGCCCAGGACCTCTTAAACTCTTTCATTATGTGTGTAACACTGTCTCATGGACTTTTCCTTTTATATTTTCAATTGCCTAACAACACCCCCGTGGCAACTAACAGTAATTACTTACTGTGAAAAATTAGATATAAGTTCTATAATGCATGGTAACTATCTTTTAGACAGTTTAAGAGTTGGAAATAAACCCAACAGCAATCTCTCTGGACCACACTCATCCTGCCTGCCTTTAAACATAGTCATCCTAAATGTAGTCACCCTAGACTACCTATATAGTCAATGAAAACAGACAGGACCCTCAAAATCTGTCTACCAAAGAACTGGATCTCTGTCCCAGCAAAGATACTTAACTTTCTTTCCCTGCTGACTACTGGAGGACTGTAGGGCAACTAAATTCATAGTTTAAGGACATAAAATCAAGTGGAGCGGACACAGACTCAAGCGACGCAGGAATTGTTGGTTGACATACAGCAAGCCCTATGGGAGATGAGTATTCTGCATTTGTATCCCAGTTTATAGATATCTGTGTTCATCTATTTTGTCAAAGCAAGTGGGAGCACAGAAATATCTGGCAGCACTCTCAGAAATGCTGTTTAGTCAAGCCTGGGGCTGCACTTACCTTCAGCATATCCCCTGCTTGGAAGCTCAACTCATCCTCTCCTGAAGCACTGAAATCAAACTTGGCGATGGCCTCCATACTGTGTCTTGGTGGAAAAGCAAAGCTGGAATAAATACATACTTGTCAACATCTTTGAGCTGCTGGGACTGCTGAGTCCTCTAGAAACCTTACAGGCAATGCTGTGATTTGTACATGGATGAGCATGCACCAACCGTTGGTAGATACTAGTTACTAGACATCGAAAGAGAGCAGGTACCAGAGATGGCATGGCCAAGAGGCTATAATTAGCTCAAGTCAGTAGTTTAAACAACCCATTGTGTATGCTCATTCCAACAGATCTCTTCTCTGCAGCAATCTCACGGAGAAGCTTGCACACATCACCAAAATAAGCTGGTAGCAGGGAAAAACATTCTGTATAGACCAACCACCACTCTGTCACAGTTCCCAATAAAGCAAGTGACTCTGTCATGCAATAAAAGAATGCATTTGCCCTCTGCAGTGACTTACTCCTTCTCTCAAAAGAGAGACAAATTGCGGACAAAATGAACAGCCAGCAATAAATACAATTTTTTCTTGGACAAGGGCCACAATACTGAAGGTTGAAAGAGACTTTTCTCTGTGATGGCTTAGTATGGGCGACCACAACTTTCAGCTAGGAAAAACTGTTTGCAGAAAGGCTGTATTCCCTATTTTGGAGCAGGCAGAGTATGGAACTGTAGCACTGACAAGTTTAAGGCATGCATTTACCCTACCTCTCAGTGTTGCTAACTTAGGAGCCTGAAATCTACCAGCCAGCCTACAAGCCAAAGCCCGCTTTTCATCAGGGGAGCAGATGTGGCAGGGGAAGTGTCACTTCTTCACATGAGTGTCACTTCTTCACCACTTCCTGCTCATGTAACTCAGATGTACCCCAGCAGGACCACTTCTATCATCAAGAGAGTTACTCATTTCCCATGGCTGGCTCGTGTACCCTGCAGCCCAGCGGTGAGGCTGCCAGTGCCAAGACAAGAAATAGCTAGGCAGTGCCACATTAAGCAAGTGCATTGCTGGTAGATGCTCTCGCAGCACAGCTTGTGAAGACCATCAGATAGCTCCAATACAGAAGTAACTTTTACAGTTAATAAGGTAGGTTTGTCTGGGAACAACGATCCTGAAGCCAAAGGCTCCATTACTGAACTTTATCTCTCAGAAAAACACCCAGACTTTACAGTTTGAGAAGTGCCAACTTGCCTGATCCAAAACATTCTTAACCAGAAAGCCCTAGAAAGAAACTGTACGAACAACCCTAGTTAGGGGGGGCTATTTCTTGTCTCCTGTTAGAACTAGACAAGATCCCCAAAATATAAAGCGCTGATACTGAGCAAGGTCCAAAATTATGCCACTTTAAAATCAGCAGGCTACTGTAACCATCATCTGCAGTATCTGCTGAAAGCTTCCCGCTTTGACACACAACCCAGGGATTTAACTACCTGTGTACCAAGGATCCAGGGTCCAGCTCTGATACAGCGCAACTTGAATTAAATTGAGAGAATGAGCTGGGAGAAGGTCTGCAGGGCAAAAATTATAGACAGAGGTAGGGCTGGTGAGACAGCGCCAGCAGTAGCTCAGGGATTCAAGAGGAAAAACACCAACATGAAAAGATATAAAATCTCAGAGGAAAAACAAAACCAGCAGAGACTTAGCTGGGATAGTCAGTCTAGCTGAGGACCAGTCATGAATCATGGGGGTCACTGAGTTGAGCTGTCAGTGCCATCAGTCTGACCTAGCTGGTGGCAGGTGGCAATCATGGAGGCCGACACTTCCTCCTGATTGATGCCTGCCTCACCAGCAAAGACTCTTTGGGTGCCTTTACACAGGTGAGGAGTATGCTAATACTTAGCCTAGTATTTCATTAAGGTCTAGCTAGCTTTTGTGTGTGTTAACTATATAAAGCAGTTATTTATCGGCTAAGTCGAGTATTTCCTGCTTGCACGGTCCCTTTGCACTTGACTAAAGATGCCTGGATAAAGCGATCCACAAGAGGGGCTGTAACATCACTGGAGATCAGTTCTGAGCTTTGTTACATCTCATTTCTAACTATAAAAAGATCTTCACATGCTTCCTATTGGATTCTGTTAGCACCCTCTTTTTTGCTGCTTATAGGTGAATTTGTATTCATGTGACTGATGTGAGCTACGCAGCACCAAGGCAAATTTTTTAGCAGTCCACAGACAGCACTGCTCGTTCAGCATGAACCTGTCCTACAGCAACTGGGTTTTTTCAGTGTTGGGGTCTCCCACGTAGGTTGGAGTACATAGCTCATACGCCTGCTATTGCAGCTCGCTGCCGTAGGGTTTTGTCAATACATATCCATACTGAACTATAACGCCCTATGTTTTACCAATGTGCTTTATTCTCAGTCTTCAGCTTTCCAGCTAGTCAAAACATTTTCACTCTCTTCTCTCTCTGTCAACATACTGATGTGTCTTAATTCTTACTTTGGATACCCTTTGCAGATTTGCAAATATAGCTTAGGTTCACCCTCTGATTGCCCCACTCTTATTCCAGATGCAGATGCAACTCAGGCCTGATCTGAGAACTGTCCTTTATTCTTGCACTGACAGTCTTGGAGCTTCAGTCTATAACCTCTCACAGCCAGTGTGAGCCCCTTGTGTGCTAAGAGAGCGTATGGGTATTAAATCAGAGGGCACTTAACCACCAAGGGAACTAGTTAAACAATCATACTCTTTTATGGAAGAGAACTGAAGAAAAAGACTGAAGGAGAATTACTTTAATAAGGGATGGTTTTCAGTGTTTTATCTTGCAGCAGTGGGCTGCTGTGGAGAGATCAGAGCCAACAGTGCAGATGAATCCTGGAACTCCTAAGTGCAGAGCATTAATCCCAGCTTGAGAAAAAAAACACACTTAAAAACAATAAACTGTTTAAATACAAATCCTGTCTTTGATTTTTGCCCCTTAGTCACACAAGAGACACTGGGGGTTCTCTCTGCAGGGGACAAGAGGGGAGAGAGCCTTGCATTTTTCCAAATTCCAAACGTTAAAGATGCTATTGGAGATGTGACCCCCTCAAAAGGAGAATGGTTTGTGAAACGGTTAAAATCTCCTCTCTCCCCTCCTTTTCAATTTCAGCAATCCCAACCTCGGGGAGAGACCAGGAGACAGATACCTCTTCAAACAATCTAACACATGGATTAAATGTGCTTTTCATTGCCAGCGGCTGGATTTAGAAGTGAGTCAAATACCATACACAGTGTTGGCTCTGTTGATAAATCAGCAATGCCGTAATGCTGTGGCCTTAAGCTCTTCCCCTACCAACTACTAAAGCAACACTAGCCAATAATCCTGTCTTTGAACTCCAGCCTACCACTTTTCATCACCTGAACTTCAAACCAGTTCTGGTTTTCTGATCCTGTTCCTCCCTCCATCTGTAACTCGAGAATCCTCACTCCACATGGGTCAGTGCTGGGCCCTCATGAAAACTCCCCCGCCAGGGGCCCATTCTTTCCCTCTCTGCATGTGCGTGACTTTGAGTACCACCCCACGACAGAGAGAGACAGGAATGTTTTTGTTATTGTCATAACTTATATTTCTCAAGCACCTTTTATCCCAAAGGACAGCACTACGCTTTGCAGACTGAGCCTGCCAGATTCTGCTTTTAACTGTCTGGTGCAATTCCTTTAAGCTTTCGAGTAACCAAGGACAATTTTAGACTGTGCATAATGTTCTGTGTGCAAATCACCTCTGTACAGAGTTTAGCATGAAGTCTATGCAATGTTCAAAGGAAGATTTTTCAGTTCTGAGTGTGAATTGACCAGTACCCTCCATTTTGTGCTGGCTCTCTGCATGGAGGTGAATTTTCTCTGTGGTTCCCCATTGTAACGAGGTGGATCCAAGGGGCATAAGGCTACTGCAATTCTATGGGACTGGTGCAGCAGAAGATTCATAAAAGAAGAGAAAAGCAGCATGGCTTTGAGAGCACTAGGTAGCTATTTTAGTTTGGCAGAATGCCACTGCCTGAGCAAGAATCTCTCTGTTGATGAAAACAGCCAAGGCCTAAATCATGTCAGCAAGCAACATAGTCTGACAGCAGCATCCCAAAGAGTTTAACACCATTACCCTACACCAAGTTGGGTCAAAATTCAGTAATAACAATGCCAGGGAAGGTCACCACCTATGAAGAGTTTACCACTCAGGGACTGCCCAGGCTCAGCCCTGCTCAATCTCACATATTAACATCACAGGAGGGCATAGTTGCAACAACGTGCCCGCTTAAAGGAGCCCTAAGAACAAAATTTTTTATTTTTATGCCTGCAGCAGGCACTTCTCCAGCCTGCAGCTCCATCCAGTGAGGTTTTGCACTGCGCTATAGAGTGCAAGCTACTGTGTCTTTGTTCGGCTCCGCAAGAACAACCTATCGGACTGATGAGCAACCACGGACAAAATTCAACCCTGAACATCTGTACAGAAACTCCAGATGACATTTCAGCAGAAACAATGGAGAAGGGACCCGTTATCTAGAAGAGCTGTGACAGATAAAAGTGTTGTTTTCACCAGCTAAGCCACATACAAGTGGCGCGGGAATATTTTGTTCCAAAAACACAAACCTTTTGCTACGGAGTTAATGGTGCAGCTCCACTGACTGTCAGTGATAAGAGGGTAACATTTATAAGGGAGAAGAAGTCATTAAAACACTCAGCACTGTTGCATTTAAGTCTTGACTATCCTGCCATCCAGAGCAATGCATAGCAGTTGGGCTGAGCCTCTGTTCTCAAAATAAACTTCCCAGGAATCGGATTCACAGAACAAATAAACTTTCAGGACTCTATAACCAACAGCACTTCATAAGAAATGCCCCAGGCTAGGATGGCACTTAATCTCCCTGGGGAACCTGGGTCTTCTGTGCTGCTTCCAGTCATGATGGAGTAGAGCTGTGCAATACCATGGGAAGCGTGTGCAACAGCAGCCCCAAAGAGTAGCACAATACCGCGCAATATTGTGAGAGTATAAAATCATGAATCTTCGCTGTGCTGGAAGGGCTGGTGAAGAGAACTACGGTAGGGAGGAACACCTCCTTCTACTTGCCCACCTCCCCCCATCAGTTTCCAGCTGGTCAGATTTGACTGAGGCACAGGGATTTGTCCTGCAAAAGCACTGCCCTGTTGTGGAAGCTGATGAACAAGATGGCACTGGGATCCCATGATCTTCCCCTACTGCGCAGTACTTTACCTTTCCTTCCAAACCCCCTCTTTCCTCCTTAGTACCTTTCCCACACAGCTCCCCCCACTCAAGTCTCAGAGCCACGCTCGCCCATACCTTGTAGCAGCTCTCCTCTCTTCTGGCACTTTGCTAGAAAGCAAGAGGCGTGTTACCATCTAAGAGAAGGAAGAGAAGGAGAGCTCAGCCTGTATCAGGCTCCTCCCTGCAGTGACAGTGTGCCACATCAGTAACAGGTCCACGTGTGTGGATGAGGACAGTCAGGAGTGGGCATGGGGGACAGGGGCACAGAATAGTGTCTATCAAAGGACAGAGCAGGGCATGGACAATTATCAGTCTCTAATGTTGGAAATATTTGGTACACTGCATATTTAAAATGGTGGTGTCAGTTCAAAAGGACCTGCCCTTTGCTGCTGCCTCAGCCCAGGCTAGTTTAACAGCTGAATAAAGGAGGGTACTGTCCCTCAAAAAGTGCAAGTTCTACCCAAATAAAGAAAACAGAAAAGAGCACAGATCTGGTAAGTTAAATGAGAAACCATAATAGGTCTGTTGAAAAGCATATCTTGAGGAACAAGTAGCTGAAGACATAAAAACATGTAATAAAATTATTTTCAAAGACAACTGAAGCAGGAAGCCTGCCAGAGTGTCTGTAGGGCTGACAGATGATTGAGATGTAAAGAGAGTGCTCAAAGAAGATAAGGATGAAGCACAAAAGCTAAATGAATCCTCTGCATCCATGCATCTTCTGTAGGGATGTAAGGAGTTTCCCACACTGGGGTTTTCTTTGCAGAGAAGAGTCAGGGGAACTGTCTCAAGCTGAAGAATTGGAAGAAAAGGTTTTAGGACAAATCAGTAAATGAACAAGAGTAAATCCAAGGATTCGATAGTTTAGAAATATTGACTGAAGTTCAAACTGAACATGAAATAATAAAGGCTGAGCAATTAAATTGTGGCACACAATGTAAGACCTAACCCAGCCTCAGTACTAGGAGAAAAAGCAGCAAACACAATGCCAATGTTTGAAAAGCATTTTGAGGGGATGCAAGGGGCAGGAGGTCTAACTTCTGTATGCCTGAAATTGGTAGAAACAATAATGAAGAAAAGAATTATGGGGCGTAAGAGAGAAATGACATTGCCCCTCACATAGCTTTTGTAGAGGGAAGTCATACTGCACAAATCTGATGGAGTCCTTTGAAGGAGCTGATAAGCATGTGGATATGGGTGATCACTTGATATAAAACTTGCATTTCTAAATAATTTTTGATGAAATCTCTCACCAAAGACTCTTTAAAAACCTCCTAAGCTCTCAAAGAATAAGAGGGAAGGTCCTATAGAGGATTAACAACTGATTAAAAGTTAGGAAACAACTTGAATGAGCTGTTCAACATATTCATAAATGATCTGGAAAAAATGAAGTGACAAAGCTTACAGATGAGAAAAAAAATTCGGGGTAATACAAATTAAATCTGATCACAAAGACTTGCAGATGGTTTTCAAAATACTGTTGAAATGCAAGATGAATCTCAGTGCTGATGACTGTAAAGTAATGGGCATGGGAATAAACAACTGTAACTATACGAACACAGCAATGAACTGAAAATTGCAATTGCCACTCGGGAAAGATACTTTTGAGTTGCTGTGGATAGTTCTATCAAAGAGTCAGCTCAGTGGAAGTCAAAAAGGCAGGTTAGGAAATGTCAGGAAAGCGATAGAGAACAAAACAGAAAGCAACATCACGTCACTGTACAAATCCCTGGGGCACCTGTTTGAATATTTGTAATTTGAATATGGCAGCTAGTTCTCACCCCTTCATCTCAAAAACGAAGACAGTAGCATTAGAAATAGTAGAGAGAAAGTAATTAAGGATGACCAAATGAATAGAAAGTTCCTGAACCAGGAAGGACCAAATTAAACAGACTAGGATCCTTCACCCTAGAAAAATAGTTGACAGAGGGATAAATGCAAAAGCAATGTAGAAAATACTGAGAATCATGGAAGAGGAAAACAGGAAATTTTTATTCATAATTTCTCATAACATAAGCACTAGGAACTCATTCTCAAGACTGTTGGGATCTGGGAGGCCCTAGTGAAAGAAGCTTCGCCATGTACTTGCCCTGTTCTTACCCTCCTTCCCCAAACTGCTGTTGCTGGGCACAGCATCATGGGCTGTGTGGAATTGTAACCTGAGCCGATTCATCCTTTCTCATGAGCCATCGTACTGCTCAAAAAACACAACAACATGCTAGTCTAAGACAGTCGGTCCAGCAGCAGGCAGTGGCAGTCCCCCCACAAACCACCCTTTGAGAGGGCAATAACCTCCATGGAATACCTGTTAATTAAAACAGAGGTAGGCTGTAAATTATGAAGCACTCAAACCAGTGAGGGGTAGAAACAATGACAATTGCCTCTGAAGAGGATAATCCCCAATATATTTTGCTGAAAAAATATACAGGTGCAGAAAGCAGGAGGCCATAAGAAGAGTACAGCAGTTAGCTCTTGTCATGTTTTGAAAAGTTTTACATATGACTATCACCGTACACATGAGGCATATAAACTTCTGTACAGGCAGGTAGGACACCAAACCTCACAGTCTTCTTGGGTTTAAGCTATGTTCATTCTCATGCTCTGTGAATGGCCTGACAGATTGCATTACATTACACATTAGAACGACCTATTTTTTCTGTTTCTACCGTGATGTGATCTAATGGGCCCCCCCAGCAAGAGCGCTGCTGTGAGCTGTCACTCATGCTTGCTGCCTGACAATGTCACAACACACTGTCTGGATTCTTGTTAGGTATCCAGAACTATTCCATGATAATGTTAAATCTATTTAACATCAAGCCATAAAAGATGTGGCTTTCTATACCATAAAAAAACCCACTCAATAGTGGCAAGCCCCCAACAACAAGAAAAGATAGGAAATAGGATCAGATAGAAAATAATTCTCTTTTCTTTCTTTTCCATTTCTATGTACTCCTCTGCTGTCACAGTTATGGTAGCGTGTTAACCTCTTGACCATGTGGAATACATGCATCACAGCTACGTTGAAAAATATGAAGAAACATCCAGATACTTCAGCCATAATTAAGGAAACAAACCTTATGGGATGGGTGTTAGGCTCCATGCTTCCATGTTTTAGCCACTCTCTATTAGACAACTGGATAAAGCCCAACCCAGGCAGACAGATTATTCCACAACTACCTGCTGCAGCCTTATGTTATCATCTACTACTGACACAATCCAGATGGGATAGCTGAACCATGGCTATGACACAATCTGGAAAGACCTGGATTTAAAAAGCTTGATGCAGATAGAACTTACACCCGCTTTTACACTTAGGTGAATGACCCAAAATAGATGTGTCTGCAAACATGTCTGAAAACTGCCTAAGAATACACTGTCTCACAAAAATTTTAGTAATTTCTTGCTGGGCTGGAATTTTCAAGAGAGAAAAACTTTTTCCAAGGCATTTTATCCACTTTAGTTTTTATCTGGGAACCATGGGAGCAGCCAGAAAGAAAAGAAAAGGAAAAAGAAAAAAAGAAAAGAAAAGAAAAGAAAAGAAAAGAAAAGAAAAGAAAAGAAAAGAAAAGAAAAGAAAAGAAAAGAAAAGAAAAGAAAAGAAAAGAAAAGAAAAGAAAAGAAAAGAAAAGAAAAGAAAAGAAAAGAAAAGAAAAGAAAAGAAAAGAAAAGGAAAAGAAAAGAAAAAGAAAAGAAAAAGAAAAGAAAAGGTTATTTCCAATAGAACAAATTAATAAAATATTGTGCCTACTCTGAATTGTTTGGGTTGATAATATATGAAAGCTTAAGTGGCTAGGTTTTGTTTGTCGTCAATGTAAACTACTTCCCCATGTTCTTAATTAGTTTGCCTCCAGAAAGTCACATTGCCAACAAGGGAAACAGAAGTCAAAGTGTGGAAACAAGGCAGATTTCAATTGCTATATTTTGTTGTAAGTAATAACTCAGCATCTGTGGATTCAGGAGCATCAGGGCTGTAAATCCACATAAAGCTATGAATTATGTTATGAATGGAAAGTTATGAATGGAAGCTGTCTGGTCTTTCCCGATTTCCCATCTATTCCTGTCCCCACATTCAGATATGCTCCACATACAGCAATTCATCCTCTCTCGACACTTTGCTTTCTGCAAACAGTTGCTCAGGCTGTCCACAGTGACAGGTCATTAGTGGGCAGTTATTTTTTTCAGGACTGAGTGCACAGGAGTGGCAGCGCTAGAAAAGCTTCTCTGCAGAGCTCCATGAACTGATCTGGGCGGAGCTCTGTCCCAATTTGCTATGCTTCCTGTTAGCAAAGATTGTCTTGAAAGCTCTGCACCTTGCTGTGCACCTGCAGCGGTCCTGTTTGATCATGTCCTAGGATTTTCAAACAGCTCAGTCAACAGCATCAGCTGCACAGCTATTGCTATTCTAGTGCTGGTGTTGTCACCATCACCCTCATAAACCACATTCAGTTTAGCTGGTATGACTACAACCTACTGTGTTTGCACATGTGGTACAACTATTTCAATTAAAGGTGTGAAGCCATTTCTCTTACTGGAATAAACTTTAACTGTAAGAGTACTGTTCTAATTCTACAGTTGTGCATGCACTAGGAGAGTGTACAACTTTAACTGCCTGGTACCATCAATGTAGCAGCATTTATGGCAAGGAGGTATGGCTTTAATCCCAAACAACAGTCTTTGCTATTTGATTAATGCAACCCTTTCCATCATTCTAATTCATCTCTAAAGACACTCCCTACCATTCCAGCTGATGAGCATCTCTGCACTTCTGAGAGATTTTTTTTTTTTGGAATATATTGCTATGATCCTCTAGTGTCCTATTCTAAAGAAGTACTGGCAAACTTGATGATATTAAATATTTTCTTCAAATTCCTCCAAACCTGCCAACTTTCTCTTCTACGTTCCCCACCCCATAACTCCTGATTACTGAATTATTAGTGTCTCACTAGCAGCTTTTTGTGTCTAATCAATTAGGTTTTCCACCTTCTGCATTTGTAGGGTGATTATACTGAGCCATGCTCCTGACATCCCAGATTATCACCTTGACAGCAATTACAAGATCACAAGAACTGAACTGTCACAGAACTGACTGGATTAGCAGATGAGGAAGGAGCAAATTACAACAGAGAAAGGGAAGTTTTTACTTCTTTTACTTTACCACCAAATAATCCTCCTGGATTTCCATAGAGTTCTCCTTTAACTGCTGCACTGCTGCCCAAGACTCCAGATAGAAGCAACTGCCTTACAGCTTCTGCGTTACCAGCTGCTCTGAGGACACATAGCCAAAGCATGCCTGCTGTGTTGTGTAGTGTTCTGTGTCACAGGCTTTCAGCTTGGGCCCATAAACTACTTTTTAAGGATTGGCAGATGAGACCAAAGAAGATCCATCTCACTGTCAAGGAGGCCTCTGTTCACCACACAGCAATTTGTGCCTTCACTGGGTAATCTGGATGACTCTGCAAGCCCAAAGAAGGTTGTAGACCACAGGAAAAATTGAACAGAATATAATCCTCATAACAGCATGTTTTCCAAGTCTTTCCTATATTCATCTCATCTAAGAGCTAAAGAGGGCCAGTTAGTCAGGGCAAGAAACCATGGATCCTGCAGCCTGACCTCTACTCTGGAGCCTTCCCCCTGCAGGACTAGTTTCTGATCACCCTCAGCACTGAGACAGATCTAAGAAACCTTTCTCCTCCTTACTGCTTTCTTGGGAGATAACACTACCTCTTTCAGAGACTCTTAAGAGTTAATCAGTTGATGTCCACCATCATCTATGAACTACACCAAGTTACACCATCAGCAAATTCGGCACATCTGATTTCCTAATACATATCCCTAATTCTTCTTTACAGTGTTCAAATCCAAAAAACCAGCCAGGTGAAGACAGAGAGAGAAATGCTGCTACTGACAGAAAAAGGAGCCTCTTCCCAGTCTTTACAATTTGTTTATTATCATCCTTTCTGAACACTAACAAATAGCAAAGTAAGTCCTAGAGGCTGTTGCAATGGTACCCTGTGTGTACCTGAAAGATAAACATGACAAAAATACAGGAGTCAGACATCTAGGCCATTATGATGATAGCTAATTTTGTCACCACATTATTAGAATTTGAACTACAGATTATCTAAGCAGGGGCTGCATGCCTATCAAACCAAAATCAACATGGGCTGCACAAGCTGTTGATTTTCTTCTTTGCTGCATGCAAGTGGTAGAGGGAGAAAGGAAGTGAGAAAAAGAAAGAGACTCTTCTTCAGTGATTTGAATCCAGTGCTGGAGTGTTCAACAAAACATTCCTTTCCAGGATTTAAACTCTTCCTTTGATGAGCACCTAGCGCTCAGTGACTCAGTGAGATTTGCTAAGCTTCCATTTGAAAAGTAATCTTGCTCTTTATTTCTTCCCCCTCCCTGTGCTACACCCCTCTAATCATGACAAATATATCTAAACATGGCTGATTAAGCCAGACAGACAATGCACCCCTAATCTGAACTGATCAGGGCTCTGGAGCTGCCAAAGTGAACCTGCTGTCTCTCTATCAGACAGAGCAATAAGGGGTCGGTAATGCCGCTCCATTAACTGCTTCCCACAGAATGAATTTTCCCTGACTGCTCCTAAAGAGCAGACACTTGAGGAATGCCGCCTGATGGGAAGTTGCTTCCAACGGTCTCTTTTTGCACAATTGTCAAGCAGCTCTTTCTCAAGCCCTCCAGACAAACAACTAAAGTATGAAAAATGTAGCCACTTCCTTCTATGCTATATTTTTTAAAATCTCCTCATACCTTATCTAGCTAACTGCCTCTCAATTTTTCTCATCTTTTCTTGGTAAGCTTCAGCACTGGCTGATATGTGTTGTACTGCAAGTGTGTGGTTATCAGAATAACAATCCTGTTCCCACTGTGCACGTACATATGTATGCAAGGGATCTGCTTTTGTGTACAGGTGGAGCTTGCGCTTTGTGGATTCACAGAATTTAGGGCTGCGACAGACCATTATATCAATATATCAACATATCATGTATCTCTAGCATATTTGCACTAATACTGGAGGTTCATTGGAGGATAAGTGGACATAGATCAGAACAAGTGCAAGAATGCACACCTCTGAATTTGTTCTGGGATCTATGCGTGTGTACATACATCTGCTTTCATCCAGGTGTAGCCCTCGTGATCTTTATCCTCTGAGAAGATCTACTCGTAGTAAAAGATTGCAGTTGAAGAGATCAAGGGGGCGTCAGACCATGTTTGGACTCTGTGAAATCCTGGGACAACTTATCCTAAAACTGGTCTTTGTACTATAATTACAAGTACCTTCAAAGCCTCTCTGAATCACACCAGCTGCGAACAGCTCCAGGGAACCATTCTGCTAGCAGCAAGATGCATAGAGAATTATACTTCTAAAATTGATCATACAAGAGACTGGGATGAGGAGTGATGTTATATTCCAGACATGTTTCCTATCAGGAAGGACTTTCCAAAAGTCACTTCCAAAACAAAGGAGTCAAAACAGAATGAAGAATCTGGTACTATGAGACTTGATTAAAAACAACCAACCAACCAATGACAATAAAACTCTCCTACAATTAGATCCAGATATTCCAAGGTGCTTTCCTTGTATCTGAGTATCTAAATATGGGAAAGATTACTCAAGATACATTATCTCTGGATTTGATCGTCAGAGAGAGATGTCCAAAAAACGTACAGTTCTGTAAATCTGAGCTCTTGTACTGTAAACTAAGAGCTGAGCAATTCTGGTGTTCATGCAGGTCAGCATATAAATACACACTGGATGTACATGTGAATGGTAAATTCCCTTTGTCTGTGCGTGATCACGCATTTTGCAACGTGAAATGGAAATCTAGAAAAAAAACCCTGTAAATATTTGTGCTATAGTAGGAGTAAGTTTACCTTATATCTTTGGGTCATTTCCACAGCAGTTAAGAAACCCCTCTTTTCATATATAAAAGATGAAAGATGCAACAGAAGGCTATAATTTCTTTATTTCTGGGCATAGCACAACCTGGAGAATTCATTACATTAAGGCATTAATCCCATCTGGTAAAAATAGGTTTTAATCTTATATTGGACTCTACTGTATAGCAATACATTTGAGTGGGATATGTGAAGAAAATGGTATGAAAATCTGCTAGTATATACTGCTGGGTACATAATATTATATTTCAAATCAGCTACTGCATGTTTCTTTGATCAGGCCAGCTGATAAAATTTTGTGCAAAATGGGAAGAAGAGCAAAATCAGTGATGAAACTGTTATTTTCCTGTATTTTTTGTGCAAGATTAATCCTAGCAGCACAGATAATTGTGCAAAATCTGGAACTCTAGTACTAAAATTACATTGTGTGCCAACAAATATGATTTTGCACAAAAGCAGAACTACAGTTAGTAAGAAAAGGTAATGTTTCTTTGTCCTTTTAACCATAAATCTATTTTTGTACAAAATTGCATCTGACTGCACAAGTTTTATTTTTTTACTGAAAAGTTTGACTCACTTCTTCTCCCTTATCTATTTTTCCTCTCCTCTTGTGTTTTTATGAAAGAATGAAATATAGAAGTCTAGTTCAACTTACATTTAGCTATGATAATCTAAACACTAACATAGGAAATCTGATAATTAGGTTCTCAGAGCCCTCTTATCTTGGATGTGTTATACGTAACTTCAGCCATCTTTCTTCTGAGAAGATGATCTGATATACTTTATATACAAATCTTCACATTTAAGTAAGGACAGAGAAATGGAAATGCTACTAGCAGTATCCGCCATGTGGTATAACGAGCAGTGCTGTGGTACCTTCATTGCGTAATGTCACCACTCACATATTTACCTTCTGAGTCTCTGTGTTATATTAACTATGTTTTTTCTGCTTAATGGATCTTCATGGCTCAACTTCCACACAGAACCCCTTTTATGAAGCCTAAGTGCTACAAAACAGCTTTTCTATAAAGTCAGCCCATGTGCATCTGCATTTGGGAATGCTTCTGAAAGGGTTTGAAAAGCAATCAATTACAAGAATTCATACATTTAAAGATGCAACTCCAACAGTCAATCCAACTTTTCTTCTCATTATAAGGTAAATGTGAATGCCAGCTTGTTACTATTCCTGGGGTTTGTCTCTGCACAGCAATCGTACCATTTTAAGTAGAAGTGTGGAACATATTTCATGTTTGTCTATGCATTTTTTAGTTCACTTGGATTATGATACCTTTGAAATTAAAGTGCAGCGGCAGTTCCTGAATGATTTAACATGTAGACATTTTTATTCTGAAGTAGGAACAACTTGGTCTTGTTTATCTTAATCCAGAATTAAGTTTTATCAAATTGGAATAGGTTTCCATCTGGAATAAAAATACCCAGGTCATACCCTGATATAGGATATTGGTTACTGAACTGATGTGCAGACTAAGATTTAATTAAACACATGAAGTTCCTATAGGTAGATCTGTCCTGACATCCTACATTTCCCATTCCTACAGCATGGGCACCTTCGTGGCAATGAGGCTAACTGGAACCTCACTGTGTAACCCCTGCACATCCTGCAAAAATAATCATGGTCCCACTCCTTCAGTGAGCAAGTGATCGATTGCTGCTCTGCAGCAGGGAACTGTACAGCCTTCAGACTATTCAATAGATTGCATGTGGCAAAAAGGGAACACTGCGCAAAGGGTGTGAATGAGTCATTCGACATTTCAGGTTGACAAGTCATTCTGCTACATTTATTTCTAATCTTGATGTGCTATCCACATTTGCATGTTAAGCAGGATGGGAAGAAAAAGATTTAAATTATTTGCTACAATACACACGGGGAAAACAGCAGACACTACATGTGTGTAAGAATGTGGAATTACACGCATGGCTGGCTGGGTGATCGCAGCATCACATGAAGTGCCTTTTCTACCCTCCTACAGGAGTAGGCATTCTGCATGCAAGCCTGAACACATCTGAGCAAAAGTATGTTTGAACATGTGTATCTCTAGGGATTTGATTATAAATGAATGATGTTCACTTGCAGTAGGAGGAACAGAGGTCCCATGAGCATACTTCAGGTGACGTGAGTGTTGTGTTTTCTTTGGCAAAGACAAATCCGAGCAACTGTGAATGAGCTGGTTTGTGTACAACTGGAGGGTAGGTATGTGTGTTTTGTGCATGTGGGTGACAAGAAGCACGAGCAGGTGTCAGCTGAAGCTGTAATTTATACGTTAGTCAAACATCATCAGCAATGAGACACCTACTTAAAGATTTCCGTGGAAAGAACACATGGCAACCTCTTAAAGTTTGATCTGGTAACATTATGCTTCTTCACTCCTGGTCATACTTCCAGTCTGTTTGATCCATCCATATTTAGCAACTTCAAGCATTAAGCCGTTTTTAAGGACATGCTCACCTGTGAGGCTTAGGAGCCTCAATTCAAGCACTTGGGTTTGAAATTCTGGACAAAGACACTAAGTTAGCTGTCATTTAAGAAACAAAATAGCTATCAGTATGAAGATGAAGATCCTGGCGAAATGCCTCACAGGAATTATTTTCCAAGGCTGAAGGGGCAAACATAAAAGATACTTCATGAGATACTCTGAGCTATGTCACAAGGACTCAGTGCTTTAAACAGAAGATGGAGAATCTTGCTGTGAATACGGAATCAGCGGGCCACACACGAACTAATTCTGGAGGAGATGAAATATCAGTTGGGTGGGGCAAGCAGAGCTCTGGTATCTTGCCTCAAGCTAAGAACAGTCAGGTTTGGTTTTGCACAGAGCTAACAATGTATTTGCATCCAGAGCAACAGACTTCCAGTGTGTCGCATAGGTAAAAAGCACTGCCAAGATCTGCGTTGTTATTTTTTTTTCTTGTAATGTCCAAATTATTGTGTCCTTTAAATTATTAAGATTTTATTACTGCATAAAGCACTGCAGATCCTCCCCCCCCCCTTCTATTCTGCAAGTTATTGATACCACACTCAATTAACCTTGGTGAGACAATATAGGATGGACATTGTCTCTCTCAGTTTCAGTCATTTTTGCTCAGTGCCACAGTTTGCATACAAACCACTGAATGGTGGTACTTAAATCTCCAAGTAAAATTGCTTTAATGGAAACAAAAGTGCACATTCATGACATTTGTATTCATATTATTAAGTCTCATATGCTTCATTATCTGAAAGCCTAAACATTGGGCCTAATCTGCGCAGATTCTGTCCTATTAAAGAAGTGAGTGCAATTCTGATTCAAAAAGTTTAAAGAAAATGTATTCTTACATTTCTTTGGGTGGCAACTGCAGGCATATTATTGCAATTCCAACTTACCCACTGTGCTTGTATTGGCTTTGTACAGATGATAAAAAGGAATGAGACAGAAATGCAGTTTTTATTAGTGAGTCCACTCCAAGGCACACTTATCGAGGTATATAAAGGTCTAGTAGCCATTGGAACTGGTGATGAAATGAGGGGAGACTCCACACAAAAGGTCTATATAACCCATGAGGTCTTCAATAGCAGTGGGAAGATACACAGAGGAGGCAACTTGATGTGCTGAGGATACTGTCACATAGGTAATCAGGGCAGAGGCACAACATGATCTACAACAGCTACAAACAAGTTCCCAAGTTCCCTGAGAATTGGCTTTGGTCCCACCAGCTCACTTAACCATGACAGCACGATTGTTTTACCTCACCTTTGTTGTTGGGCTGAGAAATGGGTGTGTACACATTTAAAGAAGCCAGCTGTTACACTCTACATTATGGTTTATGAGGGGAGGACAACATGCTATTTCTTCCATAACACAACAAAACATCATGCACAGTTGTTCCTACAGTTATGCTCCAGAATACACTGCTGACAGCAGTGTTGTCATCTAAGAATCATCTCATGAAAAACAGTTGAAAGAAAAAAAATAAAATCAGGGAATTGGTAAGATATTGACAGTCTATTGTATTGGTTATTGTGTTTCTGTGTTAGATCTCTTTTCCATACCCCTTCACCATCTTTCCTATTCATAAGGCAAACTATTTGAAGCATATGGTATTCTTCTATATGGTGCAACTTAAAAACCAATGGGTTAGAACTGTTTATAGAATCATACAATAATTAGATTAAAAGGGATCTGTGGAGATCATCCAGTTCAAGCTCCTGCTCACGGCAGGGTTAACTTAGAGATTATACACGATGAGAATGTAACCTGATTTTTCTACAGTGACTACTCTAATAGAACACCAGCCTCATTCAGGCAATGATATAAATTATGTGCATGTCTAGATCAAAGACATATGGAAAATCATTTAGGTAGAAGATCCGCATTAAATGATATGAGATTTCTTTTCAATATGCATCCTACAAGAATGTAAAAAAAAAAAAATTCATAAGATGATAATGATTTCAGTGCTAGACTCCAATTATACAGCTGCATATTATCAAAACACACACTAAAATGAGGCTAGCATTACAATCATTACTTCCTGACTTCTGTGTGCTTAACACTCTCATTATGTAACTTTAAAAAAAATGTTTATTTGTAGATAGAATTCAGGAAAAAAGGCAAAAGAGGAAAGAGCAAGAAAATTCCAGAATGGAAAAAAACCCAAAAAGCTTGGCTAAATGCTGTATGTCATGTACCTCATACAGCCTTCAAGAGGGTACTCCTCTTTTACATAACTTAGAACGTCTGCAAAAGAAAGTTTTGAGAGCTGCAAAGTGTAGGAACTGTTCAGGTCTCACCCTTGAAGAAGCTAATCCCCAAATATCCCCAAAGGATTCACTGAATTTTGGGATACTATTTTCCTGGTTGCTCTGCCTGAAAGTGGTTGTACTTTGCTCATCTCTGTAGCTGGTCAAGGGAAGAGGTAGATGCTCAGCCCTTCTAAAGCTCAAGTCAATTAGGCATCTGAGATTGCATAGCAGAAGTTAATGCATTCAAAACCACCTCCTTAAAAAATGTCATGCCAGGATTGTTTGGACTGAACAGGAGAACATTTCAAAAGAACAGCCTGCTCAAAAGGTAAAAAAACATTTCAAACAAAAAAGTAAAACTAAACATACTGAACAGAAGCTGTTCAAAACAGCAGTAATTCATAGAAATTCAAAGAAAATAACCACTGGTCGCCCCAAGAGATTCCCAACGCATTTCACAAATCATGAATTAAATTCAGACTCACTTTGTATTTCTGGTATCCTGATAGGCTTCATAGGAGAGGACTGCAGCAGCACTGGGCAGAGGCCACACACTGCTGCAGTTTCTCCCTGGTGTGTTTTAAAGGATTACAGCTGCTCTTTTAGCTTCTCTTGCTAAAACTACCCAGCACTTTAATTAAGAAGCCCTATTATGAAGTCTTTTTTTGCCACAGTCTCACTGAGAATAACACTTCTCTGGACACCTCTGGAATGGGTTTGCTGAGCTGGTAAGCCTGAATGTTAAACTATGACAACTGTGTCCTTTGACCTCAGCTTTACCCTGGAGGAAACCTCCAGTTTGGCAGCTGCTTTCTCTATCTATCCCTTCACCTAACGGTGAAATCCATCCTCCAGTGCTTTTCAGCAGTGCACAGCAGGTTAGGAGCAGAAGCAACAACTGCCCAATTAAAATCCAAGTGTCAGACATGCAGAAGGCAAACTGAAATCTGCCTGGGCTATCAGGGCAAACACCTTTAGACTTATGCAATTAGCTGAAGGATAATTGATGACCACAGGGAATCAGCCTACAGTTGTGTAAGAAATGTGCTAGGGCATATCATTCAGTATTGACTCAGAGGAAAGGGTGTGATTCTTTTTGAGTCACTAACACCATCTCCTGAAGGGCTGAGGGTTTCCTTAGAAATCTCCCCTAAATTACCAGCTGAAATCACAAAGTACTTAGAAGACTCAAAGCAGTGCCTACAAGTGTGCTACCTTTGCCAGTGTCTCTGGAAGTTATGGTATACAAAGAATGGTAAAAGTTCTTTAGCTGGCCATGGAGAGGAAAGCAGTCCTTCAGTTGAGAGTGATAGCCCTGATGATTTGTTACAGTGAGACAGTAATAATAAAGGTAAAAGCAGGTGTGGGCAGCTTTGAGGCACTACCAAAGAGATAGAAATCGGGCCAGAAACAGGAACTCTAATTCTGGAGTACCAAACGCTACTTGAAGAACTGTCATAAAACAACTGCCCTGGTACGACATGGGAGAGCTCCTCATTCAAACAAGCCCTTCATCTTTCCTCTCTTCTACTTCCCACTCTTCAATTATCTTCTCTTTATAATAAAAGCTTGCTGAGGCCTGGGTTTTCTTCTGCTATGACTTTGCCTTTACCCCAAGAACTGATTTTTTTTGTTGTTGGTGGTTTTTTTTATCAAGACAGCTACTACATAGTAAATTCCTAATGGAATTATTACCTTGCTGTAGCTGTTTGAGGTACCTTGCAGACAGGTGTATTGTATTGACCACAGCTAGCCACATTGCCATAAAATCACCTGTGCTTTCTCTTCCCTGAGACTCTACACTGGGGAATATACCTGGAGTAAACTACTTGAATATTAAAGCACTTGTCATTTTTGGCAGCAAAGACATAACCTCTCTCAGTGCAGAGCATCCGGTGTCAACAGCGTCTGAAAGTCAGTTGAAGACTTGTTGTAAAAACTAATTAATAATAGAGCTCAGGATGCTTAAAGAGCTGACCCTCAGAAGCCCTGGAGATTTAAGAAAATATTTCTAAACCCATTCTGCAGTTGCAGTTATTAATGAATGATTAATTTCTACAGACATCATCCTGTGGTTGCTTCAACCCCATTTCCCACAGTGACCTCAACAGTCAAGGGGAGCAAATCAGAAGAGTGTTGAAAAACAGTTTAAAAAAATATATAATTAATTAGTATATACTATGGAGGTACTTGTCATGTCTGTGTACTTACAGCTGATCTGAGTTTTGCATTTAAAATAAGGATTCAGTGGTTCTGCTATGTATGAGAAACACAGCATTACATTAAGAATTACAGCACTAACTGTAAGGGCACATAATAAATTTCCTGAGAAGTTACAATACAAACCTATTAACTAATTTATTGAGTAAAATTATTCTTAAATATGGGTTCTTAAAGAAACTTGACACTTTGGGTTCGATCTTTTGTTTCTATAGCTTCGATAATGGATTAATCCAGATTTTCATTCTCCTTAAAGATCACAAAAAACTTGCATTGACAACATATGAAGATTTTTCCAAGATTTTTTTTTTTACCTCTATGATACTTCTTATAAAAAAATTCCTCTTCGAAAAAACCTCGGTGTTTAATTTATTCCTTTAGCTGATGCTGCAAATGGTGCTTTCGAGATACCTGAGCTGCGCACAGCTAGAATGGCCCTTTCAAAATGTTCATCATTTCACACTGGGGTTCTCGATAGACAGCAGAGCCTCCACCATCTTTCAACAGAGACACTTGGCTTCACTTCTGTTAGAAGCAGAGGGAAGCAGATGCTGCTCTGAATGATGAAACTCAAACTCTGAGCGGTGGTATCAGCCCCACTGAGAACTGCCTTGTTGTGATGTTGTGGGAAAGGAAAAATATTTTCTTGAACATCATTTAAAGCTAATCTGACAACACAAACATTTAGAGGCTTTGATTATTGAATGGGCTCATTACAGCAAAAGGAGAAGATAGCATTAAACCATTTAGGCGTGTAGTACAGGTGTAATTACTCGGGATACAGGAGATAGATAGTAATATACGCTATTTCAAATCAGTAGGCAAAGGATGCAAGTGCCGTACATGGCCCCTGCTGAAGTTAATGACATGATTATGACAACGCCTATATAATTTTCAGCAATGTAATATTGCATGTCTATTCATTCTCTTCTACTGAGAATGTCGAAGCACTTGATGACTTCAGTAAATTAAGATTCACCTTCTGTTCAAGACAGGAAAGTATTTTCAGACTAGATTCAGTTCTCTGAAATAGAGTAAATACGGAGAATTTTTGTTTGTTTTGATGGATTTAATCTCAGAGATGTGTTACTCTATTAGGATTATCAAGAAAGGAGAATCCAAGCACATAATGGTTCAACAATGACATTATTTCTGTTGGTGTAATGGTAATACAGCTTGGAACTTGATAATACAACTTGAAACTGTAAACTAATCACCCCGTTAAAGTTAGAAAGTGTTTGTTCTATCCCGGTGTAGAGCTCCGCACATTTGGTTGATAGAGTGTTCGGTCACCTTTCTCGGAATCTTTATGTTTTGACCACTATTTGGGTAACATACTGGAGACAGATGGATAGTCTGATCTAGCACAGCAAATCCCATGTACAAACAGAATGCCTCCAGTATCCTATCTTTATATGCTATACACTTCTGCATGAAAAACAGTTACCAGGGCACATTCATGCACGGAGACAATTTTAGAAGTTTGTCCACATCCTAAAATAATCCCTGAGATTGCAGAGTTATGGAGTATTTCTCCTGTGCCAGAACTCAGCTGTAGCTTGGAGTGGCTATGACCTGGAAACATGATGTTATTTATGTAGCTAATTTTAAAAATAAAAAAGGAATGCCAGAGCTCTGAGGGTTCAAGTTTGTTCTCTAAGGGTTACTGGTGGATTTGTCATGATGAGATAATAAATAAATACTGGGGATCTAGAAAGGAAAGTCTAGAGAACGTGAGGCATGCAGTGCCTTGGGGAAATGAATGGCATGTAATTAGTACTGTACACTGCTCCAAAAAGATAAAGTCATATGTAAAAAAGGTTATAAAGTTGGGGAGGAGGAAGGATGGATCTTGGACCTTCGAGAGAGAGAAAAAAAGGGTTTCATCATATATTGGTGCATATTGTTCATTTAGGCATCACAGTCATTTTCTTTGATCTCATAATATTTTGCAGTACTGACCTGTGATCTTAGTGCCAGGATAATGTGTCCATTCTTAGCAAGCTTATTCCTCAAAGGTTAGTCTCCTCTGCTTAGATGTTATTTAAATGGTACTTTAGCATGGTTCTCTAATCAGCAGAACAATTAAAAAAATGTAAAGCTACAGGAAGAACTCAGACCTTTCCAAAATCACTTTTTTTCATTCTTCTCATCTATTTTAAATCCTTCTAGAAACAGTATTTACAGCAATTA
This sequence comes from Balearica regulorum gibbericeps, assembly GCF_011004875.1. Lineage (NCBI taxonomy): Eukaryota > Metazoa > Chordata > Aves > Gruiformes > Gruidae > Balearica > Balearica regulorum. The sequence goes on from NC_046184.1 coordinate 56,678,067, forward strand.
TGCTTCAGAGACAGCGTTCTGGGCTAAAGCCCAGAAAAATAAGATGCCCTTCCTCTCACCTGGATTACCCAGTTGGGTAAGCTTAACAGCTGTGGGACAGTAGTGACCACACATCGGAAGCATCTGAATAAAAGCATCAACCCACTAGAATGGCTATATCATGGGAATCAGTTTGTACCTTGAAGCATGAAGACTATAGTACATACACTTGTTACCCTAGTTAATATCACTACCAGTTCTAATCATGTTTGTGCAAGTCTCTCTCTCTCTTTCCTCCCTCTTTTAAAAAAGTGCTTATTTGAAATCATATTTAAAATTAAACTGTCACTATAAATTGCGGAAACAAGGCAGCATTGTCTAATGATGAAGAAAGAAGATCAAGAATCCAGTTTCCAAGCCCAGCTCAGCTGTGCATCTCTGGGCAAGTCATTTCACCTCTCTGCTGTAGGACACATCTAAAAAGTACAGTGTGGCCATATGTGGAGATATTTAAATGGAATAGGGTACCAAAAGCCATAAAGCTGGATTCTCAGGAGGCCAGTTAATTTTTGCAGATTGTCAAATTAGTTAAGCTAGTATGGCTTTAGTGCCTCTGTCATCTCAATGTCATTACATTCATGTACCTGGGCCTGATTATAGTGATAAAGTGAGAGCATTCAGACACACCTGTCTTAAGGGCAAATGGGTAAAATGCCCATCAATAGGCAAAAATGTGCGTAGACATTAAGACGAAAGGCTTATAGAGGAAAGGCAAAGTTACTGCCATATAACCCCTGACGGTAATATAGTTCCTTTGCTGCTGCCCAAACGTACAAGGAATGGTGGAAAACTAAGCTGAACTAAGACGTCCCCTTCAAGGGAGCTGCAAAATAAAGATTTTTGAAAGATATCAAGGGATTTATGGATACCATTTGTGCTGACTGGAATATGGCTTGCAGCCAGCCCTAAGCTTCTGATCAAGTATGTGACAATCATTATATTGTGTATAGCAATTTGAGGAACTGAAAGAAGACAGAATAGCTATGTTTCTCTTAAACCAAGACCAGAATCTGGAGAGAAGGGAGAAAGGTAGAGGAAGATGGGGTCTTATTATATTGTAAAAAGTAAAGGAACTAAAATGACCCCCAAAGACATAGGCATATCAAGTGTTGATAGCAATACTTCATTACTGGTAAAACATATGGCATTTTCTCAGCCACAGTGGGTAGGCCCTTCTGACTAATATCAGAGACTGAACTTGCCAGTGAGTGTATTTTATGGTATATATCTTACAGCTCCACTAACAGGAGAATTTTAAGTGAAAATACTGTTAAGGGAAGAAACATAGTGAAGGGAACTAAGATCATTTTCATTATGTCGGGCAGTAAAAATAAACCAAAAGAGACTGCTTACAGCAGTAGTTCCAGACCTGTGGCTTAATAGCAACCTTTTGCCTGCCGAACTTCTAGATACTGCTTGTGGCCACAGAAAGCTGCTGTCAAGCTGCAAATTGATGGAGAAGGCAAAGTATATCGTTGTACAGAAGGCATTACATCCTCACTGCTGTTGCCCTTGAATCAGCAAAAACTGAGGGCACTGGTGTATGGTTGCAAGAGTAGAAGGTAAAAGTGGGGGAAAAAAAGAAATTCTGTGTGATTATGTAAAGGAAGACATAGTTTGAAGACAAAAGTGATGTCTTTTATTAGAGTAATGGCTATAACTTCTAAAAACCAGACAAGCTTGCAGACACGCTATACTTTCTGCAAATTTATGTAAAAAGTTGTAAGAGATTGGGACAGACAGCTAACTTGAGCAGCAAAGCCCTCATTCTCTGGGAATCATACAAAATTATATCTTGTGAAAGACCAATTTTTGTTTTGCCCAGGCAGATCCCCCAATCTTAACAATTTTAGGAGATGTGTGCGGAAGGGAGTGGTAGAGATGAAAATAACTTCAAAACCCATCTAAACTACACTAAGTTAAGTTTAGCGTGTACATTTCACATTGCCTACCCATCCATCTCCAGTTTATTCTGCTTTCTTGATAAAAATGGGGATGACACACAGCGCTATTTTGTGTTTAATCTCTTAGCTGTGGGATTGTCAAGTTTGGATGGAACAAAGAAACGTAAGTAAATGTCACTACATAGGAAAGTAAGGGGAATTGCTTCACTGGGACACCAACAGCATTTTTCAGTGAGCCACTATTAAGGGAACATATTTTCTCCATGTCTCTTCACCAACTCATTTCACCGTCACATCATAGCCATGGTTTATGTCCTATTCAGAAACCTGGGAGCAGAGGCTAAAGCATGGGCATCTCTCTCCCTCCACTTACAAGTGGATGACTGGCATTGCTAGCTGCATCACCTACAGTCTTCTATGCCAAAACATAACTGGTGGGCAACTCTTTCTCATCCCAAAACCCAGCTCCTCCTGCCATGCCCATTTACTAAAAATTCAGTCATGATAAAATCTTTTTTCTCCAGACAAATATAGATGTGACAGCTTCTGCTGCTGGTGGTGGTGAAGAGTTTAGATTATTATTTTTTCTAAGAAAATTTTGTGCTCATAGGGTGTTATTATATCATGTCTTGGATACTGATGCCCTTTTGCTCACAGCTTAACTGCAAGGCAAATCAACCATTATGAGCTTTCTCTATACACATAAACACACATGAAACACACACAGATCTTGCCATACAGCTCTATAGCACACCATTCTAAAGAAATGTCTCATAACAATACTGCATATTATGCTTACAATGCATCAAAAAGCTTTATAAGAACATTAAAAAGCAATTGAGGAGAAATGACATTCATGCCTAGCCCCTTGAGACCCCACCACATTCCACTGCAGACACCAAAAGGAGGGTCAATGATGCCAGATCTACAGTTGCCAGAAGCATTTTTCTTTTTAGCCATCTTGCCCCAGTTGGTATGATCACACTGGGTGTCTCAGACACACAATAGTCTGATGTCTGTCAGAGCAACCTTAAAGCTTTGGGGAAATCTGAATATCTCTTTGTTTTGTGCTTCTGACTGAAAAAAATAAAAATAAAAATTACCCATTCATTATTTTCTTTGCACTGTTTCAATAAATACGCTCCTTCTGAGCACAGTCCTGATCCCCCACTGACAAGGAGAAAAACTTGATGCACCTGCAGTGGAAATGAAAACACACTAAATCTTGAGCCTTGCAGCTAAGACCTTACTTGTTTAACTCTGCAGAAAATGTGATGCTAATTTAGGCAATGCATCTACCCTTAGAACTTCATAGTGAAAGAAGCAAGCAGCTGAGCAGATCTGTACCTTTGAGGCAGGTGGATGCACTCTGCTGTTTCAGGATCTGTGTGGAGCCAAAGCAGTGGGGAATGGCACGAGTCTCATAACAAGATAATCAACTCGCCTACTGTCTTCAGAGCAAGTGCTTAGCAAGGGCTGAAGTCTGTGGAGCCATGCGGGACACGCAAGTCTTCGCCACTGCATCTTTGTCTCTCCCTCGTGAAGCACAGCCAATCAAGCCGGCAGGGTGCAAACCACAGACCATGCAGGAACTCACAGGCACCGTAGCTTACCGAGCTGGGTGTGGGACTCAGCTTAGTGTGGTTTTACTCTCTTACTGGAAGGGTTACAGCTGCTCTAGAGCAGTTTCACTGAATGCTACAGCTGTTTGCTGCCTCAGCTGCATGTCATACACTGGGGCACCCCATAACTTGCTCAACGCTGTTATTTAATAAATCTGTCTGAAAAGCACTGGCTCCTTTGGAAACAAGTAGTGATCCCCAGGAGCAAGCCATCAAAGGTCTCCTAAAATGTGCCCTCTTCTCTGATATGGGGTGACAGCGGTGGTCACAAGCTATCAGCATTTGAACTTGTGGAGCTCCTCTCGTGCCACACACCCCGTTTGACATGACAGAGTCCACATGTGCATACACACTGTACCCATATGTGAAGATGTGCTTCCATCTCTGGAAGCAAACACAGGCAAATACAAAGACCATCTTGTGCCTGTGTAGGCACAGGCTAACAGGGAGTTGATGTAAGAACAGTTCTGGATTTCATCACGTTCTGTGATTAGTGTGAACCAGGAAGCTGTCTTCAAGCTATGAGAGAAGAGGTATGAAAATCTGATTAAGGACACAGAAAAGGCACATTTGCCTCCTCAGTTTAGTCACTAGCAAGGGTGTCTCACAGGAGGCTGCTGGCCTGGACCAGGCAACTGATCTACCCAAAGCCGCGATGATTTGTGTGGGCAACACCTGTGCTATGGCTCTTTCAGATGGCAAAATATTTATGGACCACATAAATGCCACAAAAATAAAACTATAATTAAGGCTTTCTCCTCAGGTGAATAAAGGCTGAAAAGACACTGCCGGGTTACAGCAGTAAACCATCCCTCTCACACCTCTGTCAGTTCCTCTTCCCGCCACACCTACAGAAAATAGCAGGGGTCTCCTGTCCCCCACGCAGGGGCTGGTGAGAAAGTTGATTGGGTAATAAAAGGAAGCGGTGGGCTTAAAAAGCTGATTGACAGCAGCTCTTCAGGAATGAGGAATGCTTGGAAGCAAGGGAGGGGTGGGGCTTGAGGAGTGATTGATGCCCATCTGAAGGCAAGACCCCTATGGGGGCAGGGAGGGCTGTTTGATAGCATTCTGATGGGATTGGGAGATAAAGGGGAGAGGGGCGTGTTTGCAGGTGATTGGCAGGAGTTTGGATCTCCTAGTGAAAAGGTTACCCAACAGTGACGGCTGTTCAGGCTCCCTGAGGAAACGGGGAGGAGGAATAAGACGGCTGGTCCTGGTGGTATGAGCCTGACTGTGTGTCCTCATCTGTGTCAACCCTATTGGTAATTAACCCCCCACACTAATTACACTGAGGCTAGAGTTACCCCTGATCCATGCTTCTCCTGTCCCTGCTGGAGCTTGGCCTCCCAAAAGGCTGTTTTCCTCTCATCTTCTCGGCCCTCAGAGCTCCAGTCCTTCCTCCTGCAAGGGGCCAGCTGCGGACATGGGCGATCGGGAAACTGGTTGCTGCTGGAGAGCAGAGAGTTCCCTTAGGAAACGTGGCCCTTGGCCTGGCCTACGGGCTGTCTGGTGCTGTGCCCACAGCAGTTAGCACCAGGCATTTCAGAGAAAAGTAAAAAGGAATTGACATCAAGTGAAATTTCTCCCTGCAGTCATAACTTTAAGACCACTTAAAATCATAGCCTAAAAACATAATCTAAATTCTGTCTGGTAGATGGTAAGCCAGGAAAGGACCATTTGCTGCAGCTGAAATAGATTTATAAATTATCAAGTTCTTGAGTCAGTGAGATCCACACACCCTGATTTCTTGAAGCCACTTTTCTTGACTTTGTACCAGTTTGAGGATCTGGGTGGGATTCCATTTTCTTGAGAGTGGTTCGGAGCCTGACCAAATGATCTGTGCTTTTTCCAACAAGCTGCTCAAAAGCAGCTGAAAAAAAATATGTTTTAACTCCTAATTATTGTTGGCAGTGAAGAACAAGCAGCCAGGTTGCTCAGGTTCAATCTGTGTCCCTCAAAAGTGTGCAGGTGTTACAAAAAGAAATCGGCAAAATTTTATTGATAATGTTGAAATGTCTAATATTGACAACAAGTATTATTAATCATATCTTTTGTCCAAAAAGCTACAGAGAAGGATTAATGTGGTTTATGAATTTCTATTACATTACTACTTCGCCATTTTTAATGGTTTAAATACTTCCAATATGAAATGTTCCGATTTTTCAGCTTAAAACATCTCTTTATCTCAAAATTTACTTTGAATAAAAAGGTAAAAACATTAAAAAAATATTTTTGGGCAAAACACAACTTTCCATTTGGCCTAAGACAAAATACTCTCAACTGTTCAGCAAAAATATTTTTTGTTTTGTCTTAGAGACTTCAAGCTTGGAAACAAGCTAAAAATTAGTTTTATCTATGCAGCATTGTAGCACTAATCACACAAGAGTTCGCTCAAGAACAGAGGCACAGAATGCCAAGAATCAAATGCTGATGTCTTGACTACTAAACTAAGACCTAAGCAGTGTTCAGCTTCATTCATATGACATGATTTGTCTGACATTAACTGACAAACAAAAGCAAAAGATGGGAAATTAATGCATGGCTATGTCCAGGCTTCAGGCCTTGTATAGTCTCAATGGCTCAATTTGAGTATTATTTAAATGTGAACTTCTACCAAATTTTACATTTCAGGGTTGGGGATTTTTGTTGTTTTGTTGGGTTGGTTGGTTGTTTTGTCAGAGGAGGACATAGCATTTTAGGCTAATAGCTTGTTTTAGTTATGATTCAACCATATTGACATATCTTATCCCGAGCACATCCTAGCCTTTTAGTGTCTTAGAGTACTGGATAAATAACTACATCTGAGCATTAAAAGTATATGATTTGTCCATGTAGAAGTCTTGTGTGGTATTGCCCCAAAAATACTTGTAATGCCACGTCACCGTAGTACATTCCTTTTACACGTCTGAAATGTTCCTGAGCTTCTGAAGTGAGGAGGAAGTCTGTGCTAATATTGTTCATGTTGTTCTTTTCGTATGTTTATAGAACTTCAAGCTGTTATTCTCGAACTTTTCACCATTTACTAAAAACATAAATACAGAAGAAAGCATGTCATGCTCTGCTTGTTGAGAGCACACCTCATCAAAATCCTAGACCTACAAAAATTAAACCAAGTGGGGACCAAGCTAAGGAAAACATGGGTACTAAGTTTTCTGTTAAAGCAAGTTATGATTGCAGAAGGATTATCTAATCGACTTGTAAAACAGAGCAAATCAACATATGTTGGCTGCCATATAGCCAGTGTCACAGTGCAGCTCTGACACACACAGAAACATAGAAAGGCAAAAGAGGAATCTCATGATTGAACTATTTAATAGCTTCATTGAAACACATGAATCAGTGTCTCTCAGCAGGAGACAGATAAAAATGGACTCCATTTGAAGTGCAAACAACAAAGAGACACAGGGAGTTGTAAAACATACAGCACCCTCCTCATAAAGATCCCACTTTTTCTCAGTTCCAAGTGTTTGCAACTGTCTCTCCCTGTGAAATCTTAATTAAACCAATATATTTCCCATCTAAGTCATTTGAAGATGTGCATAGTTTGATAAAAAGGTTAATTAGCTCTATTCTTTAAAAAATTAAAAAGGTACCATTTTGATCTTTTGCTTGAAATTCACGCCTATCGTTGCATTGGGGAATATTCCTCAGTGGTAGCTAGCAGACAGGAAAAGCATGCTCGTAAGTGGGGCTGTGAGGAGGGGGCTCAGATGGAAAACAAACATTTATTATGAATTTTAATATTTTTTACCTTTTGTGCTCATAATGTGTATTACAGATTGTCTTTCTTCTTGAGGCTGGGTGTTTGTCACGCTTGAAATCAAATTGATACATGATGAAGGCGGACCTTTCTCTGGTGACTCAGCTGGGAATTGCACAGAAATCTACCCAGCCTGATGCTAACTAATAAAAGGAAGGGAGGGGAACAGGAACATCTCATAAAGCTGTGAAATGACAATTCACAAGCATAATTTAAATCATTTGGAAGCTGCATTCCCTTTTTATGCTATTACTGCATTGACTAAAATGCACCTCCTATTGAGTATACCAGCTGTGAGAGCTGACAGATCCAAGCTGATCAGCCTAGAAACACTGTTGTTACAGTTTAGCAGAGCAATTCACAGACAAATGGAAGCTCTTGTTTTAATTCCTTCACCTCGCTGCTCTTGTTTAGAGCCCTTCAACAATTCCGTAGACAGAAAGGTTGCAGTAGATTGACATGAGACATTTCCTTCCCTTCTCCCTAGTTGCAGATATAGTCCTTTTGCTGTACGTAACTTTCACTGGATCTGACATTTGCATTTGGATCTTGTTAGAGGTGTGTTCAAAATGCTAGCTATGGTAGCACAATAAGTGAACTGAAGCTGTGGTTTAATAGTAGAAGGTGTTAGGCTACATTTAAACAAGCTTACTGGAAAATAAAATTATCCATTTATTCTTTTACTTGCTAGTGCTCTCTGTGTTCTTGGTAGACTTTTCATTGTGCGACACCTGAATATGGTGTTTTCAACCTATACATTTCAAAGCACTTAATTATTATGGCATACATTATTGAGTAGAACCAAGGCACTTTCCTTCTAGTTTGGTATCAAACTGTAGTCTCTCCAAAAGGAGAGGCTAGGCATATTCTCTGTATTTTCTCCTTGGGTATGTCATGGTTTAGATCTGTATTTTTGGTTAGGGACAGTTGAATGGAACCAAAAGGTTACTGCAGAAGGCAGTCTCTTCTATCTTCCTGTTCTTTAATTTTGCTACCGTGGAATCCCAGTGTTGGCTGCCTTATGCAGATGAGAAATGGAGAATTAAATTATTTCTGTCTCTGCTTCTTTCTCCAGAATTTTAAGTGAATGATATAATTTTTGAGCTGTTACATTTGCAGATCTGTGTTGAGTTTTCTCATTTGGAGAACAGAATAAACACCACGAGAAATGTCTGGCATCACTTACTGACTCTAGATGCAAAATAACTTTTTACCTATAGCACTCAGGAGGCACATGAAGAACTTTATGAAAAATTATTCTGAGGCCAAAGTAAAAATCAGAGAAACAACCTCTAACGATCCCCTCGAGTTCACTAATGTAAGAGAGCAGTGAACTAACATACAGCGCAGTTTCTCTTTCTGAGATTATGGACATGGTATGCCACAGGGTGAATGTCTGCGGAAGGAACCGGAGGCATGTGTGTAAGTGCCTCTTGCTGCTGGATTATTTTATCAATAATGGATCAAGAGAAAGTCAGACACCATTGTCAACAGGGCTTCTTCAACACTGAGACATTGAAGAATTTTCATTATATGGATAACACTGGAAGGAATCAAGGATGACTTGAGAAGGACTGTCAATCAAAATTAGGAAGTTGAGGGAGGATTATTTAAACTAATTGCTCAAGGAAAGATAGTAAGTAATTAGAGCTGCACAAAGAAAACAGAAAGAGAGAAGGAAAACCAACTTTTCTGTGTTATTTTCTGAAAAAAAAATACTTAAAACTACCAACAACTTTACAAATAACAACTTAGGAAAAATTACCTCACTGCTGACTTTAAGCTTACATATCAGTGGAAATGTTTTTGAATATAAAGACAAATGAGCTGAAATACCGAAAATTGAAAAGAAATTAGCATCTATTTGGCATTTCTGAAAATTAGTGGCTTGAAAATAAGCAAGACAAACTAATATTTCCTGGCTCTAAAATACATATTAAAATAGATTGGGGTTTATATTGCTCTCTCATAGCTATATTTTCCTAGATTAATGAAGGGAATTGCACTGGAGAAGACAGTTAGACTGAATCTGTGTATACAAATTCCTAGTTATAAGAGTACTAATATGAGAATAGGGTGATTAACATGGCTGCTTGGTGCTGTAATAGCCCTGACAAGTTACTGAGCAGTACCCCAGGTGTATGTCAGTTAGGAAGCAAGTGCTGAAGCAGTTTCAGCCAGCAGGTTTGCTCATTCTGCAGTTCTGATAAATGCCAAAGGTAGAAACAAGTTAGTTTTGAAGCAAATGTGATTTTGCCAAAAAATCATACTAAAGATGCCATAATGCACATAAGAGTACTACAGTAGTGTACAGGGTCAGGCAAAAAGCCCATCTGGCTGAGTGTCCTCTAGCTGAGAATGCCGGTAAGATATATTTACAGAAAATGGGCAGGAAGAAACTAAGTGAGCCTTCTCTTGACATTCCTTCCAGAAATTGTTCCCTGAAACTATCTAGGGACTTGTTGAGCCAAAGATTGTATTTGAATAATTATATTTAAGAGCCAGTCATTTTCTGTAAATTTGTCCATTTATATTTTTGCCCTTAACTGCACTCTGTGGCAATAAATGCCACAATTTATTTAATACAAAGTATGGAAGAATATTTCCTTCTTTTTATTTAAAACTACTACCTGGTAGTTTTGATAATACAGGTTTGTTACTCTTGGAGAAGTTCAGTTACTCTAACTTAATAAACTTAAGGTCAGTAGTCCAATGGAGTTTACATTTAAAGTAAAGACTCAATGTTTACCACTAAAACATCTTTACCATTGACATTTAAGTAACTTTTTCTATTTCATAATTAATCAAATTGGTTGAGAAACTTTGTGGTTTAGAAAACCTGTAACAACATATAAAAGCTGTTATTTTTATTTTCAATATCATCCCTAGACATTGTTTTTAGCTCTGAACCTGCAAGATGTTCTTGATAATTACTAATATCTTTATAGTGAAAAGAAATTGAAATGCCAATCAATTCATAGTAGAAAAGTATCCACACTACAAAAACAATTATCCAGGTCATATCAATTATTTCACCTGCTGTCAATCCCTGCAGAGAATCTGAACACAAGAGGGACTATGGAAAGTGAACTTCATACTGTTTATCCTATTGTAGACTGTTTCTTCTTGCACATTACTGACACACTTATGGAAGAACAAGAGTAATGTTCTATTCTTGCCCATATGACAACTGGTATCTACTAGATCGAGAAATTGTGTATTTTAGATATTGTCATCTGGCATATTATATGAGAATCCAAATTTTTAAAACTACTTTTTCTAAGGAAAAGAAAGAATCAAGCATAAGCAGAGCACCAGAGTTTTCATTCAAAAAGAAATCAAGGTAGCTGCTCTCTATATTTTCTATATGATAGACTTTTTAAAATTTAAATTAAATACACTGGAACAATTATCAGAAAGTCAAAGCCAGAGAAACAATCATCTTTTCCCTTCCCCTTTTTCACTGAAAATACAGCACTATTTATTAGAACAAGGGTTATTTACATAGGACACAGAATTGCTCATCAAGTCAATTTGCATTCTGGGGACAAATAGATGGATTACAGTATTATGTATAAAACTTATTCCTGCTGTAGTGATCCGTGAAATTGCAGTTAATTCTGCTGAAATGGACCATTATATTTTTAAGTAGAAGTGAAAGAAAATGAGAAAGAGGAGGTAAACTGCTAGGAACTGAACTTCAAATACAAGATTAAATTATTAGTAGGAACGTAGCACTGCTGGGAACAGCATGAGCTGCTAGATGAAGCCACTGACCTGTTGGCTTTCAGACACAACCAAGTATCCGCCTTGCCGTAGTAAATTAGATGAATTATTGGTAGCGACGGGGCCTGTCACATTGCACAGTCATGTCCCCAACTGATGTATGTGAAACTGAATTCCTGCTGATATGAGCTCCATGCAGCTCCTACTGGCTCTGAGGTGCCAACAGCATGCATCTGTTCTGTGCAGTGAAATAATTGCATTGTGAAACTTCTATAGTACAGCTGTGCATAATGATTTTGCTTGATTTTGTTCTGATAGATGAGATAAATTCAAGACTGCTTAATGTTTGTACAAAAATCTGGGGGCTGTAAGATTAGACTAAGGAAAACTCTAACTGTACCATGAGCATTTGCATTTCAATGCCTTTTTTTTCCCTCTCGCAGCAAAAGATGGCATGTGCTTCCATATCGTCACTGCTTAACTTGAAAGTAGTATATGGTTTAATGTGGTTTCCAGACAAGTCAGGAAACCAACTAACATTTGGTCACTCAGTTCTAAGAGGCGTGTCACTGTCTTAACTACTATTGCACTTCACGTGAGTTTTGAGAACTGACAATACGTGCATTATTACTCCATCTCATTTGTGAAGTAAAATATCTCAACTTCCAAAGCCCTCTGAAAAGCAATTTGAAAGCCCTGTACTCATCAATGACCAGAAGTAATCACCTCAACTACCGGCTGCAATTCATTTGTCCATCAGGTCAGTCTATTTAGGTCACCCCAGGCCAGAATTCATCAGCATGACACTACAGGGAGACTAAGGGTTTTATCAGATACAGTGCTTGAAAAAATTGTCAACAATAGAGACAAGGAATGAAAGAGAAAAAGTAATACACAGAGAAGGGTATCTTAATACTGAATTTTCAGGTTTATAATTCCAAAAGACGAGGAAGCCAGAGGTTTTTCAGTGTCTGCAAACTGTCTCTTGAGGCATTCTGTAGCACATGTTAATGTCCCTACTCAGCATGCCCAAACCAGGAAAATTGTGCCTTATCTTACCTTTCCTCTGGTTCCTGATGGCATCAGAAGAAGTAATATGACAAATAGGCATCAAGATAACTAAAACATAACTGGATGTTGTACCTCCTATACTATGCCGTCCCCTAAGAGGGCTCCTATCAAATGCTGTTCACCAACATTGTATTTCTCTCAGCTTCTACTAGAATTTCCCAGTTCAGACAAACTTCAACCTAAACAGCTCAAGCTTAAATTTTAAGAATATATGTGCTAAAACTCTAGTTGATAAAAAATGAAAATGCTTTCCATACTAAAAAAAAGTACTATCTGTTAAATGTTAAAAATCCATAAAATGCAAAAAGTAAAAACTGTAGGTCAATGGTTTTAGAAAAAGGGGAAAATGGAAGCCTTCAGAAATAAAGTTATAGGTCTATTATAGTACTCTCTTGTGTAGTTACAAATAGTGTTCTATTGTGGGTGTTTAAATCTAGGAAACATTTCTCTGTTTCAGTCTGTTTGTCTGTTTTCTCAGTCACTATTTGGTACAACTTGGTTTGACCCAAAAGTTTTATTCAAAACTGGAATAGCAGGGTCTACTGATGGTTAATCTTAAAATAGCTTGACAGAAAGTGCATTGAGATCCCACAACCGGGAAAACAAAGAATTGCTTTGGGTCAGGACTCAGGTACCTGTGCAGAACTAGGAAAAGAGCATCAATAGGGGAATAAGTAATAAGTTTAATGGATTCTTGTTCAAATTGTGCAATAGCATTGGGACTGAAAAGTGCAGAGACCGATACTAGAAGAACAGGCATACTGTAGAAACTGTAGATTAAAAATGCTATGGAGAAGTGGTTAGAGATCAATAGAGTGGTTACAGTAGATTTGTAATACAGCTTGCTTTATGCTTCATCCCAGCCACAGATGTCTTGCGTAATTTAGATACTACTGGTATTCACACAAACTGTATAGGATATATAGGTAAAAGGAGAAATTAATTCTTTGTGGTTTAGGCAGAATTCAGAAAAGTCCTCCACTTTCCAGGTGGATCACTACTTTCAGAATAAAATGTGAGATCGTATTCACTGTGAAATAATATGGGGATAAGATGACTGAACGCTAGCGTTAACTAAGTCAGAATGGCTCTGTGCCACAAAACAAAGAGAGATTGCCCACTGGTAGCATATTTTCAGTTATTTTTGTACAGCTTTTACATATATCAGATATTACAGACATCTACAAACCATCAAGGCTATTTATTCATGAGTAAATAATTGTACATAACATTTAAACTATAAAATGAAAAAAGTGGAAACTTGTGAATAATTAATATTGCCAGGAGTTAATTTTGTTCAGATAATCCTCTAAAATGCTGTAAATTTCATTTGAGCTGAAGTCGCAGTAGGAAACTTCACTAAAGAAACCAGTGTTTAATATCAGAAAAAAATCTAGTCAGAATTTTTGGCTTGTTTTTCTAAGGCTTAAATGCCAGATATTGAATACAAAGTTACAGGACATGACTATTCAAGTTGACATACCGTCCAAACCAACCAAAGTCACTGTGTACAGCTTTTAGTTTGTTGCTGCACCTTTTGCCCTGACCCATCAGTCCTAAACATTTTTGCATTTTAGATGCAGTCAGTATAACATAAAGGATATCATGTTGTCTCGTTTCATCAAGAAAAAAAACAGAAGTGCTGCAATTTTTGGACAGGGTGACAACAAATCTCGTATGATGTGACAGACTCATTTCAAACAGACAGAAGATTATATCTGTTTTTATTGGTGGGGGTGTATGGTCTACTTGCTGCAGCTGTTGTGGAGAGAAAGTATATAGAGTCCTTGCTAGGCCTTCCTCTGCAATAGCATCTAAGATTTATCTGTGTAGCAAATCCAGGTGCAGGATAGCAGGAGGCAACTCCGTGTTTATGTCAGCTATAGCGTATGGTCAACAGTTGGCAGGCATGCTGTGTTTAGGCGTTGTGAGGTCTTCAAACACGGCTTAATGTTTCCATACCATATGTACTGTAATACCTAATCACCATGGGAGTAGAGTCTAGTGTTTCAGCACAATTTATTTGTTGGCTGATAACAAATCAGCTAACACTCAAAATGCTATATGTTACTAGTAGTTGGGTTTTTTTAAACCAAGACAGAGAAAGCCACTATAATCTGCAGCTTTTCTGCTTTCTATCTCTCAAGCTTGCTTTCTGCTTCTCACCAGACAGGAGCCGTAGCCTTCTCCTTCTTCCAGAAATTGTAAATATTTTCAGACAAATAGTTTTAACTGATCTGTTTCTGAAATATTTGGAACACTATGTAGCTTCTAAGAGAAGATACTTCAGAAAAGAATTCTCTATGGGAGATTAAATCATCCTGATATAAAAGAAATTCCTAACAACTTATGTTCTTTTTTTGGGGTTGTTGTTGTTTGTTTTTGGGGATTTTTTGCCTTTTCTTTTTTTTCATTCCAATAGTTCCATATTGCAATGATAGCTTCAAACAGACTTGCTTGGGAATCACCAGAATCTTTGATATGATTAATTTTTTTTCCCCACTAAATTCTGTTTACAGTTAACTGGAGAAAAATAATAATCATACCAAAACTAAGAAACTAAAGAATGAAGGTGCCTCCAGTGTGTACTCCACAATGCCTTAAAGAATATGTATCTCTGACTCATAGCCCCATAACTTTTTCTTTTCAAAGCAAACTGATGCTGAAAGATACACCTATGTAAGCTCTTCACAACAGAGCAAAGGAAGTTTTGGTTTTTTTCATTATGATTGCTATGACTATGTGCAATAATCCAAATATATATTCAAATTTCCAAAGGGAATCATCCAAATCCTTCCTCTCAGCTCCAGCTATGCACTTGTGCAGGAAGTTGTACTCGTATAACCCCGGTGGAGAACCTAATAACTTTTAGAAGGATGAATTTTTTTTTTTTTTTTTTTTGCAGTGTAGCTCCCTTAATCTCATGGTTGAAGCTCTAGGGAAAAGTGGGCAGGAATCCACGTTGGGGAAGAGGAGAGGAGAAGGGAAATTGTGAGATTGCCCACTCCAACAACTGCCAATCATTGGATGTATGAAATCACACCCTTTTACACAACTCTGGCAATGACGAGACACTTTAAAGTGTATGTAAATTGCACTGCATTTGCATCCACTCTAAGAACATTTTACATTGCCATTACTATGTGAAAAACTATAGTGCAAATAAAAAGTAGACCAAATACATGCACTGTTGAATTCAGTTACCTGTAGCTTCCTTTGATCAACTGTCTCTATGGAAAATGTGCTGAATAAGGGCAATTTTATTCTATTTACTGAGAAGTCCTAGAAGGCAGTGAATTTAAACTTTTTTGATCAGTGGAGCCCTAAAGATTGTACAGTTAAGTTGCAGTCTTCTGCACAGAAAAAGTAAGCATAGTGACAATAGTCTTACTTTTCTGAGCTCTTGGATTCCTTAGAAGAAGTTGATGCAATTGGTAGATGTACCTTGAAAATTTGGATGAAAGCCTGAGAACCCTTTATTACAAATCAGTTAATATGGCTAATAAAAATTGCGTCAGCTTTCTTCAGTGTTCTACAGCAGTTACAATATGGATGTGCAAGTCCTAGCTTAAGAAAGCTCACTTAACCAGATTGAGTGGTTATAAAGACATTCTCACTGGCAGCAATATAATGAGAAAAAGTTTTAACAGAGATAATGCTTTTAGTTATACAATCTTAGCAATGTATGGTTAAAAGCTGAAGGAAAACACAAAGTGTGAAAATTTTATTAAATAACATAATTTTTTGTTGTTGTTTTTAAATATTAGAAATTCCAGTTTAAACTCCCCTTGGAGCAGTAAAAAGGACATTTTATCCTTTTGTATGTCAGCTATAATATCTATTTTATCAACCTAAAAGGCTTTAACCTCCTGTAACATAGGTGTTATCTTCACTGGCACACAAATTGCCTAACTTTTCATAAAATGACCATGTGTGGACAAAGCTCAAAACACAGTGTCAGATTTTATTACAAGGGTCCTGGCTTTTTTAAACTGACCCACCATGAGAGATGCCCAGCAAGGGTTAGCTGAAAATGCCTTTATAGCATTCTGTATGCCTTTAACCAGATCCCAAGAATAAAGGTAGATTTTCTTCACCGTAACCAGAATGATATAGCCCTATCCATCTGTTCTGAAGGTGGTCTCTCATCAGCTTCCCTCCTTTGGCCATGAATTATACCAACAGCCCTCCCTTATTACCTTCTTACCCTGATAGAAGTTTGGATGGTTTTATGGTTGAGTCGTTGCACTGGATACAGGCCTACATTATTATTTCTGTCACAGATTTCCTGTGTAGTCTTGGACAAATCATCTCTTTATTCCTCCGATGGTAAAATGAGGCTAACACATCTCAAACTCATAACGATATTTTGAAGATCAGTTGATTAGTCTTTGTGAGATACTCTGATATTAGAGAACAGATGCTTCAAAAAAGCCAGTAAATATACAGTGATCTTTGATTTCTGGTCTTCTACAGCTTTTTTTTTTTCAAAAAGCTTTCCACTTAATAAATCCCAGCTGGATGACTGTTCTTTTTTACTCAGCAGCTCTCACATTAGTTTTCTAAGGTGGAGCCAATTGTCTCCCCTTCTCCCTTTTGGAGCTCTTTACCCTTTACTGTTTTAGTGCAGCATATCCTTTCCAAACATATTTATTTGCTGCTTTTTATCCTCACATTCCCAAGTGCCTTATAAATGCATGTATATAAAAAACTTCAAACAAAGAAATAAGACTGCTGCAGGGATACCACATAGCAGACAGATAAACAAGCTATTAAATAGTTAGCTATATAGTCCCTTCATGATCATATTGTATCACCCACCATGGGAGGTATGGGAGAAATACCATATATTGTATAGAAACTGCAGGGAGGAGCTTTTAGTTGTGTATAATGTAATATGATCAGGACACTAAAATTAACCTCCTATTCTTTTAAGTGTAATTGGGGATAATTAACCACTCCAAGTAATGAAGATTTGGGGTTTTATGTCTCATCCATAGTTGATTGCAAGGTCAGCATCTTCTATGGATGTTGGTATAATAGAAACTCAGCGAACTATTCTGCATACTAAATTGTCATAACCCATTTCAACAAAGTTCTGCTTGGAGACTCCTAGCTGAGAACTAACAAGGCATGGTTGTAATTGTTTAAGTGAAATGTGGAGGTAAGAATCCAAAGTGGGTGCACGTACAACCTCTGTCAGTTTAGGGAATGCTCTACACTGCTATACACCTCTCTGCTGAACTGGATTCTGCGATGAAGTCTACAAGGGCTTGCTACCTTCTCTAGGAAAGACACTATGATTCAGGACACTGTCTGTATGGAAAAAAACCCCACTATTAAAAGCTTTCATACAGCATAATTTGAAGTAGCCAACAAAGTAACACACATACACTAAATAACAGCAACATCTTTTTGTTTTCCTTCTATATTTTTTCACATTTGTCTTAGGAATAAAGATTTCTCTCAGGAAATTGTGATCTTAAAAATTAGTTTTTCATCTGCTCCCTACTCTCCTGTTTTGCTCCATGTGTTACGGGGCACATGTCTGACATAATGCTGCAATAATGTTCCTTTTAATGCAGTAACTAGAAGTGGGTGAGGGGACGCTGATCCTGGTTTGCTGGCTGTTCACTCATCTGTATAATTTTCACATAAATGAGCAAAACAACCCAGCTTCTTATATTCACATCTCCCCTGTTAAAAAAGGAAGCATGTTTCAGACACTGGGGATATAAACACAGAAGGCAGCAGGTAAGAACAGGAGGGCTACGCTGAACTGTGAATCTGTCTGGCTTTGTCAATTATCATAAAGAGTTATAAAATCTGTTAGTATTCAACTCCAGCCATTGGCAGCTGGCATTGCAGTTAATGGTCTGAATGATGCCTCAGAGGCATTTTTCTACCTGATTAACTCCAGGAAATTTAACACCTGTGTAAAAAGTATCACCCCCTCCCCCTCTCAATAATAATAATAAAAAAATTCTCAGCAGAACATTTTTCCAAGGCAGCATCCATATCACATCAAAACCAGCTTTCTCCAGCACCCAGGCAAGCAGCAGTGGCCCAAGAAAGACAAGTTCTTTGAAAATGTGAAGTTAGCAGAGGCCTATTTTATAGGTAACAGTGATGTATTTAGAGGGGAAAAGTTGATGGATATCTAACAGATTTATTTTTAATCATCATTCTATTCTCCCACCTTCAAAGTAACTAACAAATAGCAAACAGATGGTGTTAGCAGTCAAATACTCCAAATGAGGATGTTATCTCAGTGGCAGAGTTGTGGGACCCAAACAACTGAAATGAAGGTAGTGATTTTATCTGTCATCTTTTCCCTCTGGTATAAATGCAGTAAAAACGGACTTAACCATGTCTTGCCCAGTGTCTACCATATTCCCAAATACAAAGAGCCATGGTAGCTTCTTGCCTGGCTTCCACTAACAAGAATCAAACACCTATTGCAACAAATGTACAAACTGCCATTTAGAAATTACATTAGAGAGAAAACTCTGCAGTTTGAACATTAAGGCTTTCTCTGGGTCCTCTGTTGGTCTGTTGGATCCGCAAAGAACAATGTGCAGCTCAGAATACTTCAGGATAGTTTTTACTAGCACATTGTGGTATCTTGGGGTAGAGTTCATTTTATTTCATATTGTAAAACTGCACTCTGAGAGATCCCACTGAGACACCTGTTTTGAATTGTGCCATGTACTCACTCACCTTTAATACTGTCTTACCTCATGGGTAATTCTGTTTAAATCTATCAGGTGCTACCTAATATGAATAAAAATATCACAATTTGACTCAGCAACATAGACAGGGGATTAGGCTAGTTGAATAAATTGGTTTGGCACCTGGCTACCAGTCAGCAGAAATGAAGCCCCCTAGAATGTCAAATGCTGTGTAATTTGCAGGACTACATTGATTAATAGTGAATAAATGCATAATAATACATATCTAGAAAATCGTGTCGGTATTCCAGGGCAAAATTCTTTACCCCCTTAATGCTGCATTAGATACCTGGCTGCTAGTTCCTGCACAAAAATATTGTTTTTAAAGTAGTTAATTAGTATCTGGTTAACAATGTCTTACATCTGTCAAGTATAAGACATATTTCACCTGGTAGTTAAAAAGTTCTATTTGGAAGCTGTTTTATACATAAATATACCATCCATATTACTCAAGGTATGTGCATAATGACAGTGTGCTGACAGATTTCAAAGCACTGAAGAACCAGTAGTCTTCAAGGTGAGGCAAACATGCCTGTGCTCTTCCTTTAATATCAGAAATAGGGAAGGGCACTGGTATGACCTACATTGAAACTGGCAAACTGGAAAAAAGAGAAAAAAAATCTATGAAATTATCAAGCAGCTACTCATTCCTCAGAGTTTACGGTAGAGAATACAGACCATGGCTGGATCTGAATTCAGCTGCTGGGTAAATGAGATTTTCAGCAATTGAATTGCAGAGCAGCAGGAGAAAAGAGGAATAAAAAAAGGAAGAAAATCCAGACCTGAAAGATTTTATCTGTCCTCAGAGAAGCACTTTTTAAACAAATTGTAAGCAGTTATAACTCTACACTGTATGACTCTGAGGACATATTCTCCAGCCAAGGCAACTAATTCTTTGTGCACTCAGGAGGGGAGGAATATGCCCCCAAATATTTTATGACATCTTATGAAGAAATGGAGGGCAGCCTCATCTCTGTCATATTCCTTCCTGCCTGTGATGATTATTTCAGTGGGCTCTGTGAAGATCTGCTGCAACTGGTTTGCCACCTTCTTGAATACAAATAATTTCCTATAAATTGTGCCCCCTGCTTTTCAAAGAGATTTGGAAAGGATGTATATTTTTGTTTTAAAAACATTATTATATTATGGCAATATTCCACCATATTCTTGCCAAATTTCTTATTAGTATCAGCAGCATCCACCACGATCCAACTCTTCCCTCTGCTCAGCAAGCTGCCTTCTCAGTGGATGATGAAACTTGGCATGGATAAAGAGTAAATCTTATTACCGATGCCCACACGTGCTGTGCAAGGGCTTGTACGTGACCTGTAGTGCTGAAGGAAGACATGCAATCTGATTACAAAAGGGGATTTTGTAAAGAGTTCATCTCTATGGTTGCTCAGTCAGCACAGGCAAAGCTTGCACCTCTCTCTTTTTTTTTTTTAATGGTTTGAGATAAAATCTGCTTCAGTCCATTCTGATTTCCATGCATAGCCCACAGGAATTTAGGAAAGCAGGGCTTTCCTTTTCCTACTTTTTCATGCTTTGTAATACTAATATTTAGCATTTAGAAAGCACTTTACTGTTTCAACTCACTGTCTAATTAAATATCACTGTAAGATACTAACTCCCCTGAAAAGGTAATAGTTATTCAGGCATAGTACTGCACAATGATATCTGATATTTTGCACTTCTGTTCTAAAAATACTCAACTGCTGTGATTTCTCACAATATGATAGCAGCAGGGAAATGCTGACTTTTTAACAGTAATGACATTAGGTGGTATTCTTCCTGATATTAGGGGCCTAATTCTTACTGACAGGAACACTACTGTAAGGCAACATAAAGAGTTTTTTAGGTGTTTGAATACTACCAGGCCGTTTCATACCCGGTTTGGCATCCTGTGCCACGTTCCCCAGTTGCCTAACCTACTTGCATGTTAGAATGCTCCTGAGCTCCAGCTGGACTCAAATGCAGAAGTTCTTGGAAGGAAGCCCGAGCATACTTCAGATGTGATTGCGGAGCATGCCTAGAACAGCCTATTCTAATGTGTCCTGGCAGTCCTTCCTGGTAGGGCTCAGAGCATGTGTGAAATACTGTTATCAACACATTGTAAAGACACAAGGACAGGAAAAGAATTATCAGCCTTAATATTATATGGTCCTCTGTCACAGAATGGTTGAGATTGGAAGGGACCTCTGGAGACCATCTGGTCCAAACCTGTGCTCTAGCAGGGCCACCTAGAGCTGATTGCCCAGGATCATGTCCAGATGGCTTTTGAATACCTCCAAGGTGGGAGACTCCACAACCTCTCTGGGTAACCTGTGCCAGTGCTCGATCACCCACACAGTAAAAAAGCGTTTCCCGATATTCAGATGGAGCCTACTGTGTTTCAGCTTGTGTCCATTGCCTCTGGTCCTATCAGTTAAAGGGGATGGAACAGCCCGCAGTGAGCCAAGTAGATTGAAGCTGATCCATGTATTTCATTCCTGTTTCCAACTGAAGTGTGTAGCACAGGACTATCCCTCACAAAATCTTTGGTTCATTTCAGGGAAAGAAAGATGCAACTCTTGCAGCTCATTGTGAAGTGTCCTCAGCTCTGTCAGCCAATCCTGGGTGCAGGGTTTGGCATTGAACATGTCTTTAAATCCAAAGCTGTAAAGTATTACCTTCAGTCAACTTGACAAGCATTTTTCTTCCAAAATTTAGCCTTCACACGCACAAATCACAGCAGCAAGTTTTGCACAAACTATAAAATTGGGCAGTAGCTAGGACCTGCTGCTTTTAACTCTGTTTTAACCTTTGCTGAGCTGCTGTTCTTTAAATGGCTGCTACAGCTAATTAATTGCCCTTCCAAGCATTATCTTCTATTATTATCTTCTGTTATTATTATTGTTATTATTAAATTTTATTGTTTATTCTTGCTTGAATGGTGGGAGATAATAGCCATGTCATGGTGATGCAACACTAACTCTGGGAACCAGCCCTGGTGATGTCATGGCTGTGTCACAGTAGACAGATTATTGGCAGTGCCCATGGAACAGAGGAGTCATTGACGTGTCTGTCCAGGACGGTTATAAAAAGGGCTGCACCAGGCCAATCTGGTGAGTGAGGAGGTAGAAGTGAGCAAGGGCTGAGAAGGGAGGGCAGAGATGGAGGGGACAGCAAGGGCTACCTGTGGTGGTGGCAGAACGGAGCAGGGAGGCAGTAAATCTCTTGCTTCTCCAGAAACCATGAAGGCATGTGACCAAACCAGGTCACATTGCTGTGCTCTGCTTCCTTGGCCACTCAGCTGGAGAGCTGTCAACGTGCTACAGGACAAATAAGCTAGCCCCGAGCTATATATACACGCACTGTGTCGTGGTCTCACGGGGAGGCGGAAGGTCCCCAGAGCCCTGGGCAGAGGCAGCTCAGCACCCTTTCTCGCAAGTTGGCCGAGGGCTGTGTCCCCCCATACAAGCTCCTGGCCCAAAACATCATGTTCTCAGTGACACGTTGGGTGAAGGGCAGGTGTCTCCTGTCTGTGAGGGAGAGGTGGGATGGACAGCCTTGGTGTGAGGCTGGGAGAGCCCTGGGGAGGGTGGCAGGAGCTGCCTGGGGCGATGGTGGCTGGTTATTCTGTTTGCTGATTGTCCTGTCTGTTACAGCCTCAGCGTTGGTCAAGGGACACAGTGGGATCACAATAACACTGCTGTCTTCTGCCTTCTCTGCCCACATGCTGGAGAGTGTCATGACTTCCTGCAAGGACATCTACCCAAGGAATATGGAAACACCTAGAGCCCTTGTCTCCAGGCTCTCATCCTCCCACAAGCAGGTGGATGGTGCTTGCAGCCATTGAGAAAGGGAGCTCCACAATGCCCAGCTTCTCTGTCTTACACTTACCTCAAAATAAATTTTCTGATTCATGAAGCCATTGGCTTTTCTGGGAAATCTTTCAGGGATTTTGCTTTCTCTTAAGGATTGCCTAAGTCTCAATTTCTTAGGAAGCTAGGTTAAAAAATATTCAGAGCATATTAAGTGGAATATCTAAGGTTAGTGTTTGCAAGCGTGTATATGTAAAGCAGTTTGCTGCCTTTTTTGAGAAATGTAGCACATGTGCACTATAAAGGAAAAAGCAGGTCCTACAATAGTGTAACTGAACCCAACTATCTCCCTGTGAGAATCCCTTTCACGTCTACACTTCAGACCCCTGATGGGCTCCCTAGGATGTCGGAAGGAACAAATCTTAGGTTTAGCATTGGAAGAGAGAGACCCTGAGCACAGCAGAAAAGCTGAGGGACTCACTTTGATTTATAGGCACCGTTACACCCAAAAATAATTAATTTCATTGATGGGGCTGAGATCTATTTCTCCTTACTAAAAACATGGAAGGAAACCCTTCAAGTGAAACAGCAGAAAATGCTCTCACTATGAGGCTACAACACCTAGGCTGAAAAATTTTTTGCTACCACCTTGGTAGGACTGCTACTGTCACAAGAACAACTGAAATATTCTAGCAAAATAAGCTTTCTTGCAAATGTACAAGTGCAATGTACTGTGAAGCTGCACATGAAGAGCTGTGCTTTTAAGGATAAGGGACATACTGCCTGTCAGCCAGCTGATCTACGTTTGCAGCTGAAGACCTAAAGCTGACTCACAGCTAACCTGCAACACAGATTTGAAATGGACTGAAGTGGTAGTTAAGTGGACCCTGTCTTTTAAAATGATAAACTGAGCAGGAGCAGCATCATGGCTACAAGTTTAGTCTACTGCCGTATGTAAGAAGCGAACCAGTTCAATATAGCACAATGAGCCACTGCTGGCAGGGAAACGCAACTCAGAGTAACTCCCACCTCCTCAATATGCTGTGCTGTGGGGAGGAAAGCACGCTCTTGGTACACGGAGGCAAACCCAGGCTTGGGAACGCTCCCAGCAGTGAGATGGCAGCCTGGGTTGAGCCAGACAAACCAGGTGAGTGCTGGGGCCCCGATGCAGGCAGTGGGGTGCGGTGCAGGCAGTGCTGCTGTGCTTTCAGGGCCGCCAAGGCCGTGGCATCAAAGCTCGCACAAGCAGCGACCCCCAGCCGCAAACATGGCCTGCCACGTGAGCATGGATAACCTTCACAAAAAGCAAGGGGATAAACAGTGCATTTGTAGGGTTGCTAGGCCATAAAGAGGGGAGAGGAGGAGATGGCAAAACCTTCCCTAGGCGCAGTGGTGACCATTGCATCAGCTTAAGGAGAGATTGTTGTGCACGTGGGACCGGATTTTTAACCCCCATCAAATGAAGTAGCTCTGTTGGGCTCAGCACAGTGCTGCTTCACACTGTATGAGGATCTCCCTGTTGGCATAAATCAGCCTTTAGAAAAATGGGCTCCCATTTAGTTTGCCAAGTCCTGCCCCAAATACACTGACTTTTTCAGCAGAGCCTTCCCTGTCCCTCTGTGGAGCCGTGTGATCATACGACCACTGAAGAGCACATGAACAATTACTGCTACAGTGGGAAAGGAAAGACGTAAAAGAAAAATTGAAAGTTACTACAAAACAAAAATGCGTATCCTAAGTCTGCCTATTAAAGACAAACCATAACTGTTAATTAAGCTACCTTGCCTATAGTTAAATTACCTCACACCAACGTTTCATCGCTGGCAAGCACGAGTGACAGTTCTATACTTTGGAGCTTTGTAAGGCAAAACCAGAGCAAGGAAAATAGCTCTGCTATGCTCAATAAATGTATGTAAATAACCACAGCAGGAAATAAAGTCCAGTTAGAAAGACATCTCCCAAATTACTCAGTGTAACTTCTCTTTCCATTTTATTTTTTAGAAATCTAACCATCTTTTCGCAAAACTTCACACAGACAAGACTTTTCCTGGGACCAGCAGCTCCTACCTTGCTCACGACCAACATGTCTGGTCTGGTGAGATCAAATGGTGTCAAGGAAGATGAAGATCAATCTCCATGAGATAAATAATTCACTACACTTCAATAGTGTTTACTATCAAAATGACATCATTCAGAGAATATAAGAATAATTGTCCAAAAGCAGACCAAAGCTTCCCCTAGTTTAGTATCCTCTGTTCAGCAATAGGAGAACATAAGTACTACGTTGGGAAGGACTACAAGAAGCAGGATAAATTCTGGGTGATCTTTTCCCGAAACAACCTTCTAGCTTCAAGTCATGTAATAGCTTGTAGAAACTGACATAAAGGGTGTATGTAGAGTATCATGTGCAGTAGCTACAAATGTATTTATCCTCTGAATTTGTTCAGTCTGTTTTTGAACACCTTCCTGCTCTTGGCCTCCTCAAAACCCTGTAGTGCTGAGTTTCACAATTATATACTGTGGGGAAAGGTGTTGCTTTCAGTTTGTATTAAAGCTAATTTATTATAGCTTATAAATTCACTGGGTGCCCTTTAGTTCTTCTGTTGCGAGAAGTAACAAGTAGTCATTTCCTATTCACTTTCTCTGCTCCACAGGTCTTTTATAGATCTGCATAATATCTCCTGCTTTTTTTTTTTTTTTTTTTTGAAGCTAATGAAACCATTTAGTACTTCCTCCTGTATAAATGACTGTATACCTTAAATCATACTTGCTCCCCTTCTCTGTAATCTTTCTAGTTCTTTGCAATAATCAAGGTTGAAAATGTACCAGGAATTTTTACAGTAGTACAATGACGCTTTCTGTCTTATTCTATTCTTTTCTCAGTAACTCTTAACATTCCCTTTGCCTTTTTCACCTCAGTGCAACACTGAGCTGATGTTTTCATAGACCTATACAAGACAATTGTAAGATGTCTTTTGCAAGCACTAATAACTAATTTAGACCCCGTCACAGAATGGCAAAGAACAGTGAGAAGATAAAGATACTTAGGGTCTGAAAGGAGGAGGGTTGTGACAATTCTAGCAGATTCAGCGAAAAGTAACAATGTGGTAATTTTCTAGTAAGCTGGATTGATTTCTCGCGAGTCATCTTCCTACATAGTCTTAGTTGCTATAGACTAACATGGAGATTTTCCACGCTGTGGCACAACGGTAAGGGGATGGGTGAACACTGGACCTGAATCGGGTGGATCAGTCAAACGTGGATCCAACTAAGTGATTTTTGAATATGTGGTTAAGACTGCAGGGCCTAGAAGCAGAGATGGAAACCACATCCTCGTCAGTTTTAAAGGGGGGGACTTGGGAATCTGAGGGAGTAAATGACCCTTTTTGATAGTAGGTATACAGTTTTGTATTGCAACATGGGTCACTGGAGACTGACGTTCCAGACTATTTAGGATTGGACTAAAAATGATGAATAAAGGAAGAGATGGAAGATTAGAGAAGAAAAAGAAATCATGGTGGGAAAGGTTGCAAGAGAAGAGATTATTAAAACAAGAAATAACACAGAGGACATTTTGGACAAACTGCTTACACAACATTGTATCTTTAAATATATGCACCAGGAAGAGTGCCTAATTAGCTGTTCTGTAACCAGATTTAAATTTTTCTTGATGCTTAATGCATGAAAAGAAGTCCGAAGTATATTTCACTGGAGAAGTGATATACAAGCAATGCAGAACATGAATGAGCAAAATCATGATGTTGCCTAAACTACCAATACAAAGCCATGAAACACACATTTTTAAATATCTTGGAGATGCTCATTGATTTAGCATAAAATCCCCCACTTCACCTCACAATGCAGGTCTCGGAAGACAAGTTGAGAGAGAAAGGGGAAAAAAAAAAAAAAAAGCTTGGGCAAAACAAATCTTTAAGCTGAAACATTAAGTTTTGAAGCAATACATTTCATCCACGTAGCGCAGGACCTCTAACATCACCCATGCAGATGCTGAATTTTGAAGCAGATCAGCCCTTTTCCTTACTGTCTTGAAAAGGCCTTTGCTTTCTTGCTGGAAGCTTCAAAAGCAAATGGCTTGGGAATCTCTCTGTTGATCAGGGCCAGTGCTCAAATTTTTCTCACATGAATCTAGCACTCTCATTCACCTTTGTGTTTTGTGTAAATTCTAATATATCTCCTTAGTAACTCTGACTGAAGATGGTCTCCACGCTGAACTGGAATACTAGATCAGAAGAAAAGGTTATTTTGCCACATAAGCTGAAATAGCATTTACAGGCTCATAGTTGTTTTAGTGGTAGCAGACTCCTCAGAACAGACATGGGTGTACCACCTAGATTTAGAGGCGGCACAGATACATGTAGGAACGTGAGCTTGGACTTTGTTTTCTCGAGTCTGAAGAGGATGAGATAAGCCGTAGCGGACAAATAGGAAGGCTTCAGGCAGGAGAAAAGAAATAATGCAAGGAAAGTTTTGGAACAAGACAGAAATGCAAACATTGACCAGGCAGAAAGAGACTTTCAATAGACATATACAAGTTTAAGCAAAATGAACTACAGTATTGAACTCAAGCAGCTCAATCGCTGCCAAATGCATCAGTCTAAATGAAGGCAATGCTACCTAATGGATGACAGTACACTCCACAGCTCTTGACAACCGTTTCACTCCTTGACAAGATCTTGGAAAGGAGAACTGAAATTGCAGGAAGATGTCCTTCTGAACACATGGGAAATAGCATTGCTATTGATCTTCATTGTTAACTCTTGTAGCTGGCTTTGCAGCTTCTACATACTTAAAAAGCTGTAAGAATCCTTTTCCTGGCTTGTAAGGAGTCACCAGGTCAGAGGGAAGGGTCAGAAGTTTGGATTTAAGATCTAGAGGGTTAAGCAACTACAAACATGCAGCAAATGAAAAATTTAGACATTGGGAAAAATATCAGTTAAAACCATCTACTATCCATCACTTTGTTATTGCATCAGTTCTTTTGACTGGTTTAACTACAACTGCTCTCCATGAAGACAGACGTTAAAATACAATGCTATTTAGATCCCAAACATTGTTAATTTACCTTCTTTAGCCTTTCAGAAAAGTTGCAGTCTCCTTCGGCTTTTTTTTCTTCCAGCTGATCCTGACATGATCAGGCATGGCTATTGGAATATGTCTATCAAGTGGAGCCTGATTCTCATTTAGAAACAAAACAAAATAGCCAGCCATTGTCTTAATTTGGAATTGAACCTAAACAAATAGTTTTAGAGACTCAAGAATGGTCCGTCAATTTTTCCAGTCATTTTTCTTTTCAAAGTTCTCTATTTTCTTTTCAATGTGAACCAAAACACAGAAAAGCTGAAAGGATTCCTCCCCCCCCCCCCCCCCAATTCTTGTCTCGATTTCAAGTCTAAGAGGAGAGGGGAAAACAAACATCAGGCAAACTTTTGGATGCTTGCATGATTAAACTACCAAGACTTTAAAGTTGTTCCAGCTCTGAGCAGCGTAAAAGGATTTGAACTTCTCTGATATGCTCTTTCTTTGTTGTGAGAAAAAGGAGCAAACATGGATGTGGGCTATTCTCTTTTTTTTGGTCTACTTTCCTTATTGTTGTTATAATTGTCTTGAAGAAAGATAAACAAAGGCAAGAGAAGTATGAATTTCAGGGTGCTTCCTGAAGAGCTTTGTGTTCAAACTTTCATCCTATGCATCATCAAGCAACAGCTTTCCACTATGTCTGTTAACCCACCCACATTGCAATCCTATAAGATCGTACACATTTATGTCACTCACAGTTACTGCTTCCAGTCATATGTCAATCACAGTTACACCCTGTCTGCCCAGGGTGGCTGTCAATCTGTTATCAGAGCAGAATCACTTTAACCTGCTCTAAGAATTTATGCCTTTCGTCATGACTGTAGTACAGAAATATCCTCTGCTAATAACAGGTGTTAGCAGAAGAGAATCATAGAATGGTTTGGGTTGGAAGGGACCTTGTCCTGACATACTTGGATGTTATTCAGCATTGTTTCAACTGTATTTCTTCTCATCATCCTCCTTTAAGCAAATTATTTTTATTCTAGTGTAGAAAAAAAGCCTTCGTTCCCTGTTCAACTGCTTTCAGCAGCACACTGATAAACCCAACCTATTTAAACAACTGGTGTCCTGCTATAGTTTTAAAGCCTTTTCTGTAAAGGGAGATAAAAATCTCAAATATTACATGCTTGGATAGTAGTTTTGTGGATTATCAGCCAGTGTGCAAGCAGAGAAGCCTGTTATCACTTTCTGATTTCTGCTCAAAAAATCAAACCAACTTCAAGGGGAAGTCAACTAGAATTTCACCTTATGAAAACAGACATGAATTGACTGATTTCACTTGGGCAATACTCACTCATTTCACATGAAGACCTGGCCTACCATTTGGACAGAGTTAAGAGATATAAGGCCGCTCTCAGGTATGAATTTCCTAATAAGGGCTAGATTCCCTTCCTTAGGTACTTGGGATGCTGCGGGTGTGGTTGCACAGTGCCTTCTCCTGTTCCAGATGTGTCTAGTCCTTTCATAGTCTATTACACAATAGTGTCATGCAGGTCATTTAATTTAATCCTTAAGTGCTTTAACACAAAGGATATGATAAAATACGAAGTATTAGCAACACTATCAACAGAAGTAAAACTGTCAACTGGATAAAAGAGCCCTTCCTAAAACATGTTTTTTCAATAACAGATATGGAAATGCAGTACAAAGATTTTATTTTATTTTTAGAGCAAAGTTTGGTCTAAGCATGAAAGTTGCCCTTTAGTACATCAGGTCTACTAAACAGGGCCTCTATTTTAAAGGTGATCATAGAAGCCTGGAAATGCTCACTGAAGGGTGCTGTCTTCTTGCTGTAACACAGAGGAGGAGCAGCTCTAGTTGCAGTAGAAGCACTGGTGATATTACTACCTGCAGTGGGAGAAATATTCTACTCTTCCCTAACCCCTGTTGCAGAGGAAAGAAAAAGATTTAATTATTTTTTGTGTTAAATATCTGCTTCTAATTATCTGAATTTCTCATGGTTACACATGCAGTCATCTGCTGTCTCAAGTATTTAGAAAATACTGGTACTTGGGCCAGCAGGTTCGTTACACGCCAATATCAGTCAAATAGGTTGCAATTTGTGACCACCTCACCCTTCTTCCTCCTCCTCCAATTTAAAAATGAATGAAAAAAAATCATCCTCATAACAATCAGTGTGGCTTGTATATGAACATTCACTCTTCCATTTATCATGTCTGCATTTCTTTTTCATCGTGACTGGATAGTGTTCAGTGAAGATGAGCAGATCCCCTCCACTGCCACTTTATCATCATGCTGTTTTGCCAGAAGCTCTGCAGATGAATGGCCACCAGTGGTTAACACAATGCTGTCAGTGATGCCTAGAGCAAAAGTACGATGTTCAAAATGTGCACAGCTTGAACAGGGCTTATATCCTGGTTAACACAGGATCTTCAACTTCCTGAAGTTTATTAAAATAAGTCTGTTTTGAAAGTTACTGCTTAATGAAGTGTTACTACAGAAAGCAAAACAGGTCCTACACCATATATTATGACATATATTTAAGGGTAAAGTCCAGTCCACCAGGAAGAAATGGTATGAACAGGGATTTCAGAAGAGGTTTAGTTTGATTCAGGCAACTGTTCACAAGTGCAAATGCACTTTGCATCTGCAGATGTTAACTCCTTGTTCTTGCAATTGCTACCCCATGATGTTAAAGTCCCACATCAGCCCTGTTGCATACAGATTATTAGCCTCTTTGCTTGTTCATAGGCATCCTTCATCCTTCCATTTTCCAGCTTTTCATGTTCAGAAGCATATCATTACATTACATATTAAAAAATAGAGAACAATACAGTAGAGTACCAAACTCAGCTTCTAGAGACACTCAGCATTGCAAGAGGGGCATTTTCAAAAGGTACTGAAGAGTGGTTTGGGAAGGATGTATAGCAGGGGAATTTTTTGGGAAGCAGATAGGTATAGGGAGAGAGGAAGACAGGGCAGTAAAATAGAAATGGGGATCAGAGCCAACTGACATGAAAGGGGATTTCAGGCCAGGAAGTCTGAAAGCAAAATTCTTAGGTTTATTGAGAAAAAGTTATTGTTAATATTTTTCAGATCCATATTGCATAGTGCTAGTGTAATAGAAGCAGTCCCTGAAACGGAGTTTTCTGTATATGGATTTCTAACAGCTGACATGAGCTTAAAATATCATTTTATGTAGGAGCAGTTCAACTTCCCCCCAATATGTTCTGTGCTTTCCTTCCTTCTATTTCACTGGGACTAAAATCAGCTTTTTTGAGGACAGTCCACCTCTTCCTCCTGCTGTCTCGTCTCCTGCACCTCCAATGAGAGTCCTCTGTAACGTCACCATTGATGTCACTAGCAGAGGGCTAGGATGGTAAATATAAAGCATGGGGTGAAAGAAGAACCAGTAGTGGGAACAAGCAAACTATCAAGAAACCAAGAGATTATTTTCATGGCAATGCTTGTCTCCTTAGAGATGAAAAATGAGGAGTCAGATGAAGGAAATCTCAGTGATTAGAAAGTGAATTGAATTTAGATATTTTATGTATTCCATGAGATTTCACTAACTCTTTACATTCATAATGAAGACATGAAATTGAAGACATGAAACTGAAGACTTAGTCAAGCTGTAAAACTGTGTTTAGGTATGCATATAGGAAATGTATACAGAAGATAAAATCCTGTTGAATTGTATCCCTTGCCTTTGACTATAAAAACATAGAGAATGTGTTACTATTATTTGTGCATATAAAGCAGGCCATAAATTTCTTTCTAAAAAGCCTGTGAAAAAACTGAGGCTGGTGGTGGTAATGCAATGACAAGAAGGTTCATTTTTACTCCTGTTAATGCAATAGGTCACCACAAAAGCTGCTGCAGTAAAAACCAGTTGAAGAGCCAAAAGAATGGAAAAAGCTTACCTATACATAGGACTGCAGTCCCCTTGCATTTATCCTGAAGAGAGAAATAATCATTATATCATATTAGATAGCCTCAAATAAATTTGACAGACTTGTACTATGAATATAGGATCTCTCCCACAGACCTTGGAATAATGGACACAAGCAATTTAATATGGTCTTAGCAAACACCTATCTTAAAATGCAGTGAATTTAATGCAAGAAAATGCCACTCTGTTTTCTGTATTGTTGCTTATCTCAGTTATTGTCAATTTAACTGTATCACATATGCATTCTTGCTTTCACCATGTGTGTGAAAAACATAGAATAGAATCTAGCCAGAGGAAGAAATTCAACAAAAATAATCTAACAAAATAATAAAAAAGCAAAGCAATAACAGAGCATTTGCATTAATTATACTTCTGCTACCTCTCATACATCCCAAATTCTGTATGTTGTCATCACTTGGTATTAACTGAACAACATATCGTCTGTCTCCTATATTACCAGTTATATTATCAGCATCTAGAAAGCAAACAGCTCTGTATCTAACTGCTAGATACACGTTCACTTAGCTATAATCTCGATTAGACCCTGACCCTGTGTAAGGACTGCTCAGCAACAACTAAAACATCTCTATGTTATCAACACTGTTTTCAGCGTAAATCCAAAACACAGCCCCATACTAGCTACTAGGAAGAAAATTAACTCTATCCTAGCCCAAAGCAGCACAGTCTTGACTTCCTACCCTGATCTTGAGTAAACCTTTTTTTCTATACAGTTTGTTCACGATAACCATTACATTAGGAGAGCAAGGACTGTAGAAAAAGGGCCAGTGATGAGGAAATGCATTTTTTTTAAATAATTACTTGTACTGTGGTAGCACTTAGAGACTCCTATAAGGTCTTCATTTTGCTATGAGCCGTAATTTAAAAAACAGTCTTTGAAGAGTTTAATTTTGTTTTGTGTGAAGGCAACAGGCAAATCATAAGTGGGGGAAGGGAGCAAGTGGCACAATTTTGATTAGCTTAATAAGCAGCGGAATTGTCTGTGGCTGCCTGAGTTGCAGCTTACCAGCAAGTACTTAATTTCATTTCTAGGAACGAGATCACTACAAACAAGACTACTTCTTTTTCAGTCCAATTTTTCCTGCTGACAAAATGGTGGGAAACTAGTAGTGCTCTCAGTTAAAGTCATTCTAGCTTTGCAAAAGCAGCCCTCAATGCTAGTCTTACTCGCGCAATCTAGTAAATGCCATGCGTATTTCCTACTTACAAACTCAATTTCAGAGCTGCTCAGAACCTCAGCTATATCCCTTAAGAACAGAGAAAAGGTATAGTTCAATTTTTAATAAGCAGCAGCCACCTGAAATTGGTGCAAGCTGCTTAGCTCTAGATAAAGCTACGGCAGTTAAACCACAGTTAAAACCCCAAAGAGAGAATGATTGAGAATCAGGAGTGCATCCAAAAAACCTGCAGCATTTAATTGACTCTTGTGATACACTGTGAGCGAGGTATGACTACAGAAATACGAAACTTAAGAAACCTTAATTTTGTTTTCTCGATCTTCCTTTTCTTTGAAAACAAAACTAATTTTGTTGTTCACATTTCCCATGCTGGAGGCTTGGCCACCTGCAGTGCGTTGCAGTAAAATTCGAGGCTAGCCTCTTTAATGAAACAGAAGGCGCGTTATAACTGAGACCATCATATTTCCCCGCAGTAACTTTTGAAACGGATCTAGCAGTTTACTCTTGCTTTTCGCTGGCACCAGCTGCGGCCAAAAAGTGCTCCAGAATGCAGGTTCCCCTTAATACTAGAAGAGCCATAGCAAAGCACTTGAACTTTACTTCCTTTTAAACTGCCCTGGCACCCCCCCGCCCTCCCCCCCAAAAAAACTGTGGGCACCAGTGTCAGCCCATAGGCATGGTACAGGGATGTCATTTTTTTTTATTAGTTATGTCTAAAGAGGAGACTTCCCTGCTTCTAATTTTTTTCCCAGCATCTTCAGTGACTGCTCTGTAAAAATAGCCCCGAGTTTTCCAGTAGGCATCTCTCTGAAGGGAGGAATAGACTTAAAGCATGGGCTTTGGAATAGCGCTGCAGTGAGAAGTCGTTCTCTCAGCTGCATTTATAGATCCAATTTTTTTCACGTACCAGTACACTAAAGAAGCAATTCTGTGTTTGAGTATCGGATTTCTACCCACTGCCAGTGAGAGCAAGTCAGACCTGCAGCTTTTCCTGTAATATTCTGCTCAGACTTAGCACAGATAAATTATGATAGTCAGACCACTGGCCTAGCCTTCCAAGCTTTCTCCAAGAGTAGACAAGTTTGAAGCTTAAGTGCTGTTCTCTTCAAGGTAGGCAGTGACAGTAAGATTTTTTTTCTTCATCTCTGAGATGTCTAGAGCAACTTCACCTCTCTCTGGCTTAAACCAAATTTGGCTACTGAAACTTGTAGTGTAAATGAACCTGCTGCCCTGCCTTGACATGGTTATGCTCTGGTGTTCTGTCCTTTTAAAAGTTGTCAGGGATTTGTTAAAAATTTTGGCTTTGTCGGGACAATCTGTGAGACTTCATTATGTAATTTGTTCTTAAGTCATTTTCCCAGCTCATGAGACGTTAAGCACGCTGAACTCTCTTAAGATGGTAAGTATCAAGTTCATTGTCCCTTGTCCAAGATGTACCAAAGCTGCTCATGGCTTCAGGAGCAAGAAAAAAAAAAAGTTTGAGAAACTCAGGTCCTAACTAGCAAGCTGTACTGCAGTAGTACAGCTATAAGAGAACTGCATAAAGCAAAATTATATTGCTTTTAGCTTCTCTATGTTCCCTCACTGGCATCCAGCCCATTTCTAAGCTATGTCAGAACAATTTCTATGGGTTAGTTTTCCTTGATGTCAGAGTAGCAGCTAAGCAATTAATTCTTTTTTACTTCATTTTGGAAATGAAAAAAGGCGAGTAAGAAACCCTTCAACTACATTACAGGCAGTTTTTGCAAGCAAAGTAGTCAGATCTATTTCTGTTTAGATAAAACAGAATATATTTCTTCTGAGGTGCAGCAATGAAAACAGAAAATAAGTGATTTCTAAACATTAACTGCCTGACTGTAAGCGCAATGAGCTGCTCTGCAACTTGCACTATGAAGCATTTAGAATAATTTCCAGGTACCTTTGAGAGACAGAACTGAGAAAGACTTGTCTAAACAGCCAAACTCTTCCATCCTCAGTGTCGGGGCCAAAGATGCATTTTCAGATCACATCTACGGCGCTGTGCTTCTCTGAGAAAGATTCTCCTCAGATAACCCTTTTGCTAACCTGTTTGTCTTTTTTCAAAAAAAGAAAAAAAAAAAAAGTCTAAAATGACTGTTGGGAAATACTTCACAGTGCGAAGACTGAGCCAAGCCTTCGTTTAGTGTTTACGGATCTGTTAAATGTACAGATCTGGTCTGCAGAAAGCATTCATTTGGCCTGCCGACTTCCTGTGAGCGTTTGGGTATCCGCACCCGAGCGCGATGCAGGGAGCCCTGAGCTGCTGCCAGGGCAGGGCAAATTCGCCGAGCCCAGCACCGCTCTGCGCAGACGAGCTAGTTGTTAGGATCCAGAAGCGGCACCGCCGCATCCATGGAAAGCTGTCTCAGGGCTGAAGAGCCCGGCTTTTTTCAGTGCAATCTTCTCTGCACAGCTCTGCCTCTTCTGGATATGAGCTGGTTGATGCAGCGTGGGGTGTGAGGAAGCAATTGGAACGGTAAATAAAATACCAGTGAGATTTGTCTCTGTGATCTCTGTCCCTGCTTTAATGAATTTTTGCTACACAAATGGCAGGCCATCGGAACAGGCCTGGCTCCTAAAGCATATTTGACGCCATGGATCATGCCAAGTCACCGCTAGCTTAAGGATCTTACAGTCACAGAGGCTTTAGACCACTGAACATGGAAAAAATCCTGTTCTCCTCTCTTTTTCCCCACCATGTGGGCATTAGGGTTTTATGAACAATTTCCCCCAGCTGTTTTGGCACACAGAACAAAAGTACTTTCCTTTGTCTGATCCCAACCAAGTTTTTTCAATTTAAGAAAAA
This sequence comes from Balearica regulorum gibbericeps, assembly GCF_011004875.1. Lineage (NCBI taxonomy): Eukaryota > Metazoa > Chordata > Aves > Gruiformes > Gruidae > Balearica > Balearica regulorum. The sequence continues at coordinate 56,713,753 of NC_046184.1, forward strand.
TAAAAATTAAAAAATGTTCAATCCAAACCAAAATATTTTTTCCCTTGTTTTAGGCATCTTTAACCAAAAATAAAGTGAACGACTATGAACTTTACCAAACACACGTGAAGCAGTAGCTTGCCAAAAAATGTCAGATGCAGTAGTTTTAAATCTATCATCAAAAGGTGCCTTTTTTGTTTTTTTAAAGAGAATTCTTTAACTACCTGCTTCAAGAAGATTGTGATGTAACTCTTTTATCACTATTAATGCTGCTCACTTTGAATTAAACACTTAAGTGTTCACACCTACAACACCGGTATCCCACTTCCCAGAGGAGTGCCTAGCAATTTGTCCCCAGTTTTTGTCTCAATATTTCAATTGTCCCATGCAAAGCAGAAAAGCTACAACAGGAAATTTCTGAAATGTATTTGTGTGCCAATCTCATAGAGCCTCTCCCTGACATCCAGGATTTCCTTATGGGTCCAGTAAGTAAGAAAAATAGGTTTAGATCCTCTTGGGTGGAAAAGGAATTTTTCATTTCTTGGATGATCCTGGCTGAAAATGGAAGAAACTAATTCCTTCAAATTCAATGTTAATTCTCGAGTTGTTTTGAAAAGACTAAATAAATTACTGGACAAGAAGTCACCAAACCTTTATCTCTGTACTAACTAGACAACAAGAAACATCAACAAAGAGGAAATGTATCCTGGAACTAACATTTGTAGTATATACTGTTGGTAAGATTAATTTCATTACCTGTGGGAAAAACAGTAATTTATGCCAGCAGACATCCAGCTTTATGTTCAAATAATATGAGTATCATAAAAAGTAACTTTTATTCCTGGTCATAGATAGATAGGTCACGGCAGGCTTCTCTTGCCCATCATGATACCAGCCACACTTTGTGGTTGGTTTCAGCTGGTGCTCATCTTTCAGGCAAAAATATATGACCCTTTCCTACTCCTGTGGATTACAGTCAATAACTTGAACACATGGACATTCAGTTTTTTTTAGCGCCTGTGATGTGCACACCACCGATCTCCAACATTAACCACTTGGTTACAAAGACTATGCTTCTGTTCAGCTCAAGGAGGTGCGAACAAACTGATTTGTAACTTATTACCTCAGAACTGGAGCCTCTTTATTATGTTTTCTAACCCTCTGCCCATCAGACAGCTTTGCATGGTCAGGTTGCTGATTCGGGCAGAAAGCTATTTAGTTCAGCAACCCGGGGAGCCTTGCCTTCCCTCCTTGTTTGTGAGTAAAGACAAATTGACGATGATTTTGACCTTTTCGTTATCGGAAAGCGTATTGCAGAAGAACTTCAGCTATATTGCAATGCGGAGAGTTTATATTTTTGTTTGTCGAGGCAGAGGCAGGCAACTCTGAACGGTTCAGAAGCCTCTGAGCCGGGAGTCTCCGCTGAAGCCCCGCTAGCGTTTGTACCTGCGACAGCTACAAGGGCTGTTTGAGCGTGGTGCCTGCCTTCAGGGCCCCCGTGGGGAGCAGCGCGGAAGCAGGAGGTGATGGCAACGTAGCGGTTAGAGGGAAGGAGGCAACGCTGGTGAGGTCCTTGCCCAGGGAAAGGAGGGCCCTGCGTGGGCAAGGTGGCAGAGTGCTATTTGCAAGCACTTTCACACTCCCAGCTTGTGATAAACAAATGAACCTGTGTTTCTCACAAGTGGGGAGCACGTGAATGTACTTGTAAATAGCATCTGAGGCTTCACGTGCCGCGGGAGGCTGGCGGCGACTGCGCCCGAGCCTGCTGCCCGCGCTCGGTGAGGCTCTGAGAGCACCTGCTCTGTTCGCACACCCCTTTGCTGCACGGCTCGCAGAGCAGCGGGTCTGCCCAGCTCCTCCTGAAGACCTTTTCTAATGAGAGGGGCAAAACATACTTCTTTGGTGGTAGTTCTTGCATCCCTTTGAAATAACTTCATGTTCTCCCTCAGTTATTTGCTGCTTGGTCCCAGAAGAGGAAATTGCTTGCAGGACCAATGCCTGAATATCTTCAGATCATTAGATATTTTTTCCTGATACCACAAAATACACCTCTCTCCCGCTTTATTACATACCCCACATTCTGTTAAAAAGGGTATGCTCACTGCTATATCTAAAATTGCTACACAATTTTATTTTTTTTTCTTTCACTGCCTATGGTTGTTTTCAAATGCCCCATTTTGCTGGCTTGTGCATCTGCCTTTAACTGAAAACAAACACACTTCAATCTGATAGCTTGCTAATCTTCCACTGCAGCACTGTCCACTGAGTCCCAGAGAGATAATAGTACTTCTCACATTTTTTTGTTTATGCTGAGTACACTTTGCCAAAATTAAACTCCTGCCAAACCATGGAATTTGTAAGAACCATGCCTGTTGTTCTAAATACAAGGGATTGTCTTGGCTTATTTTGTTTTTCACAACATAAATAGCTTTGTATGTGGAGGTTTTTTTGTGTGGACTCTGCCTTTTACGTTCTCTCTGCTATCTTTTCTTACAGCATTGTGAATTGTCTAGAAGAGGAATGCCCAATCTTTTCTTAGCAATGAGACATTAACTTTATGACTATCTATTGCATATATAAAGAGTGTAACAGAACAGTTTCTGCTCCAGTGCTCCATAGACATACGTTTAAGCCTGTCTAGGTCCTTCCCTCATAAAGGGAACCACATAAAAATCAACATCTCAAGTATATTGTCCATAAGCTGTTGTATGGACTGCCATACTTCTGTTTGGCAAATTCTTCTCTTTCTAACCATTATTTTTGGTTTCCTAGTGGCTATCTTTTTCTTGGCCTTGAAACTTTGTTACTGCCTAATTTTTCATGAAGGACATCAGGAGACAGCAAGAAGTAGGCGAAAACATGGTTTGCCTCATCAAACCATTTGCAACCAATCCTAGGACCTCCCAGACTTTCCATCTTTCAACAAATGCAATACCTTTCAAATTTCCGTTATGTGGTTTCATAACTGAGTTTTACTGTTGGAGTTAACAGAAAACTATTTAATACATCTAGTACTTCAAACCCAAGCTATTGTCAGAAAATAAAGGTCTGTTCTGAATGCCTTCCTTTTTCTGGCATCCGTTCCTTGCAGCAACAAAGTTCTGTTCAAATCCTTTACAACCGTCTTCCATAATTCCAGAGGAAAAAAAAAAAAAATCTCAGATGAGGCTTTTAACTGTACCATTTTTCAATTTGGGATATTTTAAAGTGTCACTTAACTCCTAGTACTATTGTTGCTCAGCAATCATTTAAAGTCTAATACAGGTTTGCTTCATTGAGTCTCTGATTAGAATTGCATACCCTGAGCTGCTGCAAAAGAAAAGCGACCTAATTGTTTCAGGTAGCTGGGCCAGAGCGTCTTAACTCACTACAACATCAGGATTAGAGGGCATCAGAAAGAATGGCAGAATACCCTGCCATTCCCCCAGCTACTATCCAAGTTTTGAATCACCCAAGTCAAATGCACCAAGCCCTAGTACTTCTAGCTTTGTGCGCTGATTAAAACACACCTTTTGTTCTTTCTGAGAAGATTTGCAGGAAAACAAAGTGAGCGGTAGTTAAACTCCTCCAAGTGCCCCCTCTCCGTCCCCACTCCAGCCCTGGGAGCCTAAAACTAGATGCTTAAATGTTTATACAAAACCAGGAATAAATGGACCCTGATTTTGAGAGCACTGGCGCAGTGTGCGCGCCATGGTCATCTCTGCAGTGCGGGTCTCGGGCTGCGTCCCAGCGGTGAGGCTGCTGCAACCTGCGCTGTCCTGCACGATCTGCTCCCTTGGATGTCGAGATCGGAGGACACCCTGAGCATACAAAAGGACCGTGCACACTAGTTCTCATCCGAACACACAGCTGGGGCAGGGGTCTGGGCACACAAAGCAGGGTTACCAATTACACTGTGGAGCCCACCTGCCTCAGCTTTGTCAAAAATGCTGAATTCGAGCACCACCAGCGCTCTTGAAAGCTACGCAGTCCCTTGAAAACCTACAGAAGAATTTAGCACCCCAACTTTAAAGCATTTAATCTTTAATAACCTTGGTATTTTCACAGCAGGCCTGCGCGTAGAAGGTGACAGCTGCCACCTCTTTTTGAAGACAAAGTTCAGGAGGGTCCCCCACAAAAGCTGCAGCCAGCCCTTCACACACAATCTGTTTTTCTTTCAGGAGGTTTGTAGAGCTTCTTGGAATGGCAGAAGCTTGTCTGATAGCATATTTGCCTGCTTAACTGTCTCTGCTGTTCTCTGATATCAGAGGAAATGTGCGTTCGGGGGGAGGAGGAGGAAGATGGAGCGGGAGAGAGGAAGGAGATGAGTTAAGTGAAAGCACACGATAAAAGCAGCATTTCCTGGTATCAGATCTGTGGGAGAGTTTTGGGTGCGTAGGCCAGCATGTACATTACGGTGATAAACCACTAGCATGGGAACTAGAGTCCAGTGAGGAACGAGAGCCGCCCAAAACACTGGAGAAGAAAAGGATCTGCACCTACGACATTTCCCAGCTGGAGCTCTGCTTTCTGGAGGTTACACTCGTCAGCTTCGCACCAGGTTCCAGTGCGACAAAGCCAGAAGGCATCAGTTAGCGTATACGGATTGGAATCTAACCGGAAGACCTTTGGATGTGTTTTCTGCTGAAGCTGTAGCGTGAAGGTCCTGAGTGAAAAAACACCTAACCAAAATTTAAGATGCTTAAAGCTTTTTCAAAATGTATAGATTTGTACAGACATTTCATGTCTTTCCATTAGTTGAGGGATATTATTGCCTCATCTTTGTATAAGTGGTGGAAGAAAGAGGGTAAGAGAGAAGAATTAAAAGCCTATCTCAGGTGGGTATCTGGTAGAACATATGCAGTCATTGTCAAAGGACACAATGTGTCTACCTTTAAATTCCCCACTGTATCAACCGCCTAGTACTACAAGCAATTACTACACTGGCCTTTCTATTATCTCTGAGCTCTATTTCTTTCAGCAATGTAATTATTGAAGGCAAATTTTTTTTTCACTTGCACATTCTCAAATCAAGAGATAAATTTAAACTTTTTTTTTTTTTTTTTTAAATTTCTTGTCATGCTTGCTGACTCTGCTTTGTAATCTTTAATGGGATATGGCATATCAGGCTACTGGAGAAATTGCTTATAGAGACAATCACCAAAAAAAAAAAATCTAACTTCCTGAAAGGAGGCTCTGGTTATCAGTGCATGCAGAACAGCGCAGTATATGCCTACAACAAGAAGCTAAAGTAAATCAGCAGTCGAGAAGGAAACGGTCTAAACCGCAGGTGCAGGGACTCACATGACATCCCCTCGTGCAGCCCAGAATTACATTGCAGCTATTAGAAGAAACTGCAATTCTGGATCACCTGGTGGAATCTCTCACATGACCAATGTCCCCATACAAACCTCTTTCTCTTACTACTAAAGTGCCCCTAATTTGAATGGAGCTATAAGTCACGCACAAATTTGCATTTTGTGCTTCGGTAGCAGGAGCATGCCATGAACACAACCAAAGTGTACCACAGAAGATGCAGTTTTGCTGTTGCGGTTGTGCGTACACTGAAATAGCACGCACCAGGCTCAGAGCTGCCGATGGAAGGTCTGAGAAACTCCTTGCACTGGGGTCTGCTGCACGTCAGTCATGACGAGCGACTGGTACCTGTTAGGATAGCCGTGCTGTCAGAGATCTGTCATGAAAAAAATGACTGAGAGAAACTAATAAGGGAGGGGAGCCACGTTAACAGACTCTTCCTACCATTTAAAGAAAAGAAGGGAAAAAAAAAAATTACCATATGCTATATGGCTCTTGGATCTGCAGATGGTACCTTCTGTTGCACAGTTGAAGGAAAAATGGATTTTACTCAATTTTTACACAGGTCCTACAAAATTTGCACACATCCCTTGTATACCAAGTAGGTACATTTGCTCCTACTTTTAATTTACCACACTTTCTCTGCATACCCACCAGTTGCACATTGTGTTTTCTACCACAGTGTGACACGATGATGCCTTGGGGCAGCCTCTGGATATACATACGGATCTTTAGTCTTTTTATGCAAGTAACTTCCAATGACTCTTATTTGGGGAGAGTTTTCCATGCAGGCTGGAAATCTCTCTTTACCTTTCCTTCTCCACATGGCTCTGAGCTTGCTAATGATCACATTTAAGACTGTTTGGTGCCAGCAGCTAACTTTTAGGGCTGCTCAGTGAATATGCCGTATCAATGTGGGATGAGTGGGTGGAATGTTTTCTACTGTTTTACTTTTTATGGGAAAATAGAACTAATTTGGTGGTTTTAACAGTTGTGCTGTCACTGGTACGGCCACAGTGATAAAGAATAAATTGTTCAGTCTTGACAAGATCTTCATCAGCAACAGCAAGATTGCTCATTAGATTTCACAGCATACGCGCTTCAAATACATTCTGTGCATCTGTGGTACTGTGAACTGTTTAGGATATTTTGTATATATATACACATACACACACATTTTCTTTTACTTCGAGCTTTGATACTTCTGGCTTAGTTTATAAACAAACAGGATCCTGAATCTTGACATTTTACTTCATTGCTAATGCATAATCCTCCATACTCTGGTTGGGACCTAGTACGTTGATGAGAGTCACTCCATTAAGAACCACAATATCATCATCAGAATGACTTCTTTGCAAGAGTCTGTGTAAAATCAATTTTACTGGTTGATTTTAGTTCATTATTTTCAAACTAAGATGGGCATTTGTTTTCATGCCAAATGTTTCTGTAAATCACCTGTATTATGATGTATTAAAGCATTTATAATTTGATAGCATTAAGAGCAGCCAGATAACGAACAAAAAATTTCCATGTCGCTCCACAGTACGTTATATTAATTAGCAAGAAAATGTATTTTGCATTTTTTTCAGTAATAAAGGGGTTCGTTAAATCTACGAGAAACTTTCTGTATTAATTCTGGATGTTCTGCTTCCAGACTTCTCTCAAGCCACATATGCAATGGCAGCTAACATTCAGGGCTAACTGTGGATGGACAAAGAAATGTTCTATTTTACAAATGCTCTCAGTGAGGGCCTTGGAATTACCTTCTCAAAGGACAGAACAAACATGAGAAGCATGATATCTTTCTCTCATCTCATGAGTCAGAATTTAACATTGAAATATTTTCTCAAAAAATGTTTCAAGGCTATTGTCTAGAGGAGCAGCAGAAAATATTTTCTTTAGGAAATAATATAAAGCATATTCTGTGATCTCGTGGGTGCATACAAATCTTATCATGAATGTTTTCAGGGGAAAAAACCCAGCTCTCAATGACTTTCACCTTCTCCTGGGATTCAGCTGACCTACTGTCTTTAAGCCAGTTACCAACACGTGGCACAGGTGCCACTAAACTTTACGACGAAGTCATTTTTCCTGAAATTTCTGGACAGGTTCATTGCTCTCTTTCTGATATAATAATAAAATTAAAAAAAAAATAAATAATTGAATCAGCTGTCATCCCTGTTGTCTGACCAAGACTAGCTCTCTTTGTTTCACAAGATCACAGGATGATGAATCACGAAGAGATGTGAGGCTTGTGTTTAGAAGCTGCAGATTAATTTGCAATAATTTGATCACTTCAGCTCACTTCCTAGAGCACTGATCATAAAATCCCAAAGAACTGACATCATCTAAGTGCTTATTCTTATTTTTTCTCATACTGAGGTCTTTGCTGATTTAGACCTCCTTTGGAGATACATGAGGAAATGCTTTCCCAGCTAATCAGGCACTATATCAGAACACCATAACAGCAATACTGGTTCAACAGCTAATAAAATTTAAGGCAATGTGATTCATAAAGGGCTTTTATCATGTGGTTACTAAATTGTCAGCCCTGTGGAAAGCATCTATTCTATTGATGAATTAGGTTAAAGTTTCTCTTTTTTTGCCAGCTGCCACTGCAAGTAAACTTTTTCATAGTTTTGGTGATCAAGAACTTTTAGCATCGAACCATCCGCTGATCCTGTCAAAAAGCTTGTCTGAGAACATCTTAAGCCATCACAAATGGATAAAGAGTTTTCCCTATCTTGACAGTGGCATACTGATACTGGATTATAAATTCAACTTCAACACTTATAAAGTATTAAAAAAACAGCAATCAAAATGTAAAACCAACATGTTTTTCCGAAGTGTTCTACCACTCATGTTTTATAGTTGTGTTTCATTTATTTATTACCATTCTTCCTGAGCTACTGAGAGTTAGATAAAATTGCTAAGAGATTCCTATCTTCTAAACTATATTTACAATTCTCTCCTGACAAAGAGACCCTCATTGTCCTCCTGGACATAAGCTTTGCACACTGCTGTCCTGTCTCAAATGTAATGAAGCCATCAGGGTCTTCCTGACTGTAACTAAGTTACAAGAAGAGAAATCTCCATTCTCTATAAACACAGACCATTTAGCACTAGAATAAGACACTCTAATCAATGAGAATTTAGTTATCTTAAATACAGCTGTTTTATCTTTTTTTTTATTATTATTCAGTAATAAAATCTCAGGGAGTGCTAAGTCATTCTCAACTTCATCAGAATTCACTGAAAACAGCCTTTTTTTCTGCAGTGCCTTGTTTTAGAAAGAACCAAGAGTGCTGGCATGATAAACTGCTCCTATTGCCTTCATGTCACCGGCACTTAATTTTGCCAGATTGATTTATCTTGAGAAACTGTAACAATTACTTGAACACACTGTTTCCCATATTGTTATGGATTGCCAAGGCAGGTTGGAAAGTGATGTGTCCCACTGCTGCACTATTTATTTATTTTTTAAGTTTACACTTTCATCAATATTACTACTTGTAGGTAACTTTTCGGAAACAGGGCTCTTCTTTAGACCGTACAGCCATCTGAATACATTTCAAGTCTTTCTGACTTTGCTGAATTGTACCATAACTGACAAGACTTACATGATTTCCCTTTATTAGGCAAGGAGATGGCCTTCAAGTAATTTATCTAGCCAAGCCAGAAGATTCAGTGTCCTAAATTACTGAATATGTGGAAGTTTATTGCAATATACTGTTCTGTTGTCAGACAACAATACACATTAACTTGCTTATCTTTAACAAAATTGCACAAAATTCTCTATTGATAACACTGGCATGAGGATAAGTCCGAATTTATATACAAGGGGATAAATATTAATTTTAATCTCATTTAATATATTTGACTTTTCCCCCATGGGGTCAGTGTCTCTGGCTGGCAGTTTGTCTTGCAGTTTTATTCCAGTCACACATTTCACACCACATAAATATCTAAGTGATCTTAATATGCATCAGCAGAGAATCCCAAGGAGGAGACTTGGGTCACTCGCAATGCCACCTGGGTTCACTTAGTATTAAGAAATGAGTGCTTAACAGATACTGTGCGTGTAGGGGGGAGGAAATGACATCGTTGTAATATAATACAATACCATATGATTTAGCAGCAGGTCAAGTTTTATCCTCTGATCATCCTGTTCGTGATTCAACAAGACTTTTTGATTACAGAGTGATCATATTAGTGAGGAAATGAGATTCCTCCAAGTTTAAGACCTTAGAATGCAGAATCCACTCTGAATTCACAGAATAAGCGTAAAATTAAGATTATCGCCTTGTAAACTCTATATTCCTGATCAGTTAAAGTAGATTAGCAGTTAATATTTACAGACAAGCAACCCCCTCTCCCCATTTAAATACATCATAAGGACTGTCCTACAAATTCCAATACCAAATCGTCTTCCTTGGCTGATCCAGCACCAGACTAACAAGATTGAAGTATTCTTTTTGATTGTTGATGTTCTATTAATAGAAAAGAAACTTAGATTTAGCAACTTACGCTTATGTGCAATTTGCTATAGTGATTGCAATTTGATATTCATCACAGTTTCCCTTAAATTATTCTAAAGAACTACTTAATAGCAGCCAGTTGTTCCCCAGTTGTGGCATGGCACAGCTGGAGCAGTCACTCTCTGTGGGAATCTCAAGCCTTGCTTCTCTATAAATACAAAGGCAGTCAACAAGATCTTCATCCAAGATTCTTAAAGAAATTAACCTACCATGGGATAAAGGTCGCCAAATAATCATGTAACAGGTAAAAGATAGGAAAAAAGAGGGGTTTGTAGTAGAAGGAGGTGACCAATGAAGTCGCTTAGGAATCTGTGCTGCAAAATTCAGAAATTATTTAGAAAAAGAACATGCCATGTGATTACAAACTTTACTGAGAAGCCTAAATTAATCAAAGACAAAGATTGACCACAAAAAGTTGCCAAAATACTGAACAGAAGTGTTATAAAAAGGCAGATGGGGTACAGTGTAGGTAAAGCATCACCCATGGGGGATAACAGCAACTTTATATATGCTGTGATCAGTTTTGAGGTGGTAATCACTACTTTGAAACAAGGTCTTAGTATGGTGAGAGAACTATGAAAATGGCAGTTCATTGCTCATCAGTGGCCAAAAAGCAATGGAATGGCATGACCAGTTAGGAAAGGGAGAGAGACCAAAGTGGGTCATCGTTATGCAACTGTATTCATTTACGGTGTGCCCAGATTTCGAATACTGCATCATGTCCTGGTCTCCTCACCCCAAACCTATCCCCAGAATCATATACCAGAACTGTGAAAGTTAGAGATGGGCATCAAATCCTCTAAAAATCACAGGTGATATAGTAAGAGAGTGGATAGGGAATGATTTGAATACAAAAGCAAAGAAACAAAGGTGACATTAAAAAAAAAAAAATGAACAAAATAGTAGCTCTGTAAGTAAGGCATAGTTGAACTGCAGAACTCCTCATCAAAGGATGTTAGGAACACCACAAGTTTACATAGATGCAAAAAGTGACTGAACACATTCACGAGAAAGAATCCATTCAGTATCAGCACATCTAAAGCATCACCTCTAGCTGAGGAAGTCCCTGCGCAGTAATTGGGCTGGCTGGTCTACCTGGTTTGTCAGTTCAGATGTTTTTGTGGCACATACCCACTTGTAGAGTACATTGAAATGCACGACCATATTTATGCTGAGCCATTTACGCTCCGATCAACATGATGACAACATCCTCCCTCCCCCATCTGCAATACATTCCTTTTCTGTGACAGTGTTTTCATTTGCTGCCTTGCAGGTGTTGCTTCCTGCCTTTCAGAGACAAACCGAACTACTTCACAAACAGGGGGCTTAAGCAGGAAAGGAGATAACGTTGCCTCAGCCCTGCTTCCTGTGTCACCCTGAAACCTCCTTCCAAGAAACAGTTAGGTGCAAGCACTCCGAAAGCCACGAAAACTGTCTTGCTTGATCCTTGACTGCCAGTCCCAAAAGATACCACAAGTAGCCATCAAAACTCAGTCTTCTTCCACCCAGTAGCAAAGCTTCTGTGAAGACCATCTACCTTACTTCTACATTCAGTGCCTTTCAATCTTTGGGAAACACTATAGTGGGCAATGCAATTCTGAAGCCAACACTTTCCTCTCAGGATAACGTGAGGCAGCTGGTAAGTGTCTCTATCCTCCACGGCCAGGTGAGTTTACACAGTCCATGACAGACGTTTTCATATTTCTTCATGCTCCCCACTCCCAGTCTGCTTCCTAGTGCTTGCTGAATGTGAGTTCCCTGATAGCTCAGCTAAGCACATCAGCCCTTCACAGTTTAGGGTGTATTATGAGCATCACCCCTTGTGCTGCAGGCAATTCTTACAGTCACACCAGGTGAGTACAGTATTGAATATGCCAAGCTGCTTCAACAGAGTTCAGGTTGTCCAGGGTTTAAGTAATCTTTATAATTTAAATCATCATTATTCGATGGTAGGTGTTATTAGTAAAGACTAGAATCTAATAATGAAAACCAGTAACAATCACCTTTAACGGATCATTTAAAAATCAGGTAACACATTTCTGCATATTCACTTAAATGGTTCTATAGCTCTGGGCCACGGCTCTGGCTTACCAATCACCAAACCGAAACTCATACAACATGAGCAGCTTCATCAGGGACACAGCAAGCTTTTTTTTGACCCAGTCCCCTCTATCAGCCCCTTGACCTTGAGAAAATTCAAACCTTACAGTTATATCTAGACATTAAACAGCTGCTAAGTTGAAAGCTATCATTTTTAACATTTTCTAGGCAGGTGCACAGTCAGAGAGATGTCCTTAGATCCACATGAAAACAAAAATGCATTTGTTTTGTTAGCTGAGCTGAAGAAGTGGCTCTTGGTTTTGCCTTACCACACCAGAGCATCTTTCACTGCTAAGGAATGGTGGTGGCATTCAGAGCACCCACTCTGCTGGCGAAGATGTTACTCTGCCAGATAATGCTTTGCACATAGCTGCTCTGTAACATGTAGAAAATAATTTCAGAGTATCCTAGAGTGAGTGACCACTCTGAAGATGCTGGAAGATGCACTTTATTCCAATAGAGAGACATTACTGCCAACAAGAAAATACTAAACATTTCCAGAATAAAAGAAGAAACCACTACCATGGAAGTGCAGAGCTGAGAAGCTTTTGTCTCAAACAGACTATTTAAAAACAAACAAACAAACAAACATCTTGTGCGGTTACTGGCGCTTGGAAGTATAGCATCAGCCAATATTGCTTGTTACAGAAAGCTGATATGCAACAGTTCAAATCTGCGTATCTCGAAAATATTTTTGAAATTAATAAATTGTTTTCTATTTAGTTAAAATATTAATGTTATTCTCATAAGCATAATATAATTTAAAAATACTTAATATAACATAACAAAATGATTGCATCGTATCTGCATTCTTATGTGAGTTGGACCGGTGCCTAGTTATGCACCGGTATCTCCCATCAGCACGTTACCATGTGACAAGTAAACGGCAGATCGTTGCCCACAAGGACTCTTTGTCATGTCTCCTAGCGAAAAGGAGCCATAAAACTTTTCTAAAAGAGACATCAGCTCATTTCTCCACAGATGGGCAATTATGCCAGTTCCAGACACACTCCTGCATCCCAAAGAAGGAATATACCAAACGGTAATAAATGGCTGCAGGGTTATTTCAAACCAGCATAATTAATTAGCTCAGAGGCTGAACACATCCCCAGCTGGCCCTAGGAAGCAGAGGAAGAATATAAAGGTGGCATTCCCACTTGTGCAGTTAGTCCTCAGTGTAATCTTGTCATTGGGTTGCAAGGCAGCGCTCACGGGAACGCTGTTAGAAGATAAAACTCGCAGGTGGGGAGGGAGAGAAAAAGCATACATGAATCTTGAAACCAGCAGCTGCACTGCCTGTAAATCTGCACATAGATATGCTGCTATTTAGAATGCTGCGGGCTAGGGAAGCGCTTTCTGGTACATAGATCAGGCCAACATCAAGCTTGGTCTGTGCCAAGGACAGTGTGGCACTCTGCGTGACATGCAAGACCGCGTCGCACTCAGACTTTCTGAGGATGCTTTTTTCTGTAGGTGCATGGCTGTTCTGGGAAACAGAAACCAAATCCTTGTTAAATTTGTAGGCACTTTTGCTGACAGCATCTCACATTTAACTCTCATCCTCTTTCCCAATTCTGATACCCCCAGGGTTCCCTTCTTAAGAGATGGATGTTTCATTGCTCCCCAGTGACAGTCCCTCAATCCCACAGCTGTCACCAGTCAGCGGAGCAGCTCCACCTCTCTCAGATTGCATCCTCCACCCTACAGGTTACAAAAATCAGTCTGCAGGAACCTGTGAAGTGCAGAGCTAGTTCAAGCTTCATCCTTCCAGAAGACGAGCCACATAGCTGGCTGCTATTTACTGCAGACTGTCTTTTTTCCCCTCTTCCTTGTGATGGGGCTTGAAAGGTGCAGCTGGCGACTGCTGTTACCAGTTTTTGCAGTATGAAGTGATTGCTTTTGAACAAAAAGCCAACTCCATAAATTTATTCTTCATGTCAAAACCTCAAGTTTAGTTTAGACAAGTTTCTAGTCAATAATTTAAACACATTTTTCCCTTAGATAGGGGAAAACAGCTTAAGAGCAATCATCAACAGCTACAGAAGCAGCACGAGGTGAATTAAAGAAATATATTTTCATGTTTGTGAAGCTTCAATTTTATTTTTAAGTATTTTTGTGAAATAGTGTTTCTCAGTATTTTCTATTTGAGAACTAAATATGATTTTTGTATTTTGCCTTTTGACTTCTCATTTGGTGGTCTGGGTCTTGCCACAGCTTCCCTCCATATGCTTTGAGAAAGTTGAATGAGGAAATGTGTGGAATTTTTTCCATCTCAATCTGTAGAATTGAGTGATCCCACAACAATGGTATGCATAAATGAGCAGCACTCGGGTGGGGGGAAAGCTTATGGCTTTTAAAAGATCTTCTTAATCTAAAATAAACGTGGTGATAGTCAATCCCATACTGGTCCGAGTACATGACAACCTAATACAATAGCACTACCTGGAGATTTGACATTTAGTATCCACCCCAGCATATAGTTGGATATGATTCCTTCCTCAATTTTAAATTAAGCTTTTACAATTACTTTTTGCTACAGTATACAAAGACCTGCCAGAAAAGCATCATGCAGCTTTCCTTATTTTTGTTCCCTCATCTCCTGTCCCTGCTATTGTCTATTTAAACTGGTCATACTTTCAAAATTCATGCATTTAAGTAGGAATCAGATCAACAAGTATTTGCATGAGATACATGTTAGCATACCCATTAGCAAATACCTGATGCGAATAAGTACATTCTCATTTCAGAATGACTATTTCTAGCAGAGCTTTTGGTTGTTAAGACATGTACGGTTTTAGATGAAGAGTCATGTACCTTTCTGCCATTTTCCACCACCTCTATTTGTTGATTCTTAAATCAAGCCTGTACAGAAAGGGTTCAGCACACTTTTCCAGCTACCTGGTCTTCTGCAAAATACAGCTGCATTTAAACTAGGGCCTTGAGGAGCTATTTTAATGTGGCTAATTTATTCTATCTTCACTGATAATGAGGACTCAACAAATTAAACTTTCATTTTATGAAAAATCTGGTGTAATGTTGATTTCTATTTCTCCCTTATGTGTGTTTTAGATTCAACCATCCCCATGGCATCAACTTCTTTTTACATCTTTGTCTCATCTCCTGATTCAGTTGTTCCAGCAGACAAATCATGCTTTCCTTACTCCTGCCACAAGGTCTTTATGTTTGCATTCACCTCAGGGGTTCTTCTCTTCCATTTCATTCAAAGAGCTCAAGGACAAGGTCATAACCTCCTGAATTATAACCTGATTCTTGCCCCATGCCAGAAGAGGAAAATTAAGACTCCATCATCATGAATCCCCTTCCAGATATTTCAGGAGGTACTGCTGAAAAAAAACCAAACAGTTTTGATAGCAGAACTTTCCACGTTTCCAGTGAGAGTTGGAGGAAATTTCCTCTGCAGAACGGTACTTGTGTCCCCTGCACAGGCTTCTGCTGGAGGCCCATTCTTTATGGATGCTACACCGAACACCATGGTCTTGGAGATGAAAAAGGCAATTTTGAGGCTTCAAGGCAATATAGGTATTATGGTCCAAGAGCTATAAATTATTAAGAGGCAGGTCATAATCATGCTTAATGCCATTCAGCATCTGATCAGATTCTGGACAATGTCCTCCAAGCGTTAAGGATGCCTCTAGTCACTTCTAGTTCTCAGGATGACTACACCAGGCTCCTTTCCAACTTTGTGCCATTATTCTCTCGCAATACATGTTACACAGGCCATCAGATTTCATTTATAGTGTTCAAGTAATTACAATCAGAAATGCAGAGCTGTTCAGTTCTCTTGGAAATAAACTTCTCACATCTTGTCCTTTGCACTTTGTCACTACTGGAACTATTAACATGTCCCCATTGTTCAAGAGTTTAATCCTCAAGAACTTGCTGTGTGTACAAGACAAATATTTGTGCATTCATATCTGCCTGGATGTTATTTAGCTATCTGCACGTTCATCTGTATTTGCATCTGTGGGTTGTCCTTGCATTTGCCAACAATCCCATCTTCTCAAACAGAAAAATAAAGATATCTTATCAGCGAAGCATCAGGATAGTAGTGGAGAAATACATAAAGGGATAGTATGAAGGATGCCCATGGGCAACTACAGGAAATAGCAGGCAAGAGGTGGAAGATTTAGGATCAAAAGCTAAGAAGGACCCAAGTGAACTATCTATGAAAATGTTTATTGCATCAAGAGGGAAACCACTACCCTAAACTTGGAAATAGCCTATGCAATACAAAACCTGATTTATAACAACTCTAAACAAGTCTCTACTTTTCTAAGTGATGGACTTAAAGCATTATTTTACAATTTGTTTTTTATACCACAGTCTAAATAGACTCTGAAGCACTGTGTTTTACAATCCACAGCCTCACCGTCCTTCTACAGCAATCAGAAATTTTCCTCTTGGCAGCTCGCCAGTATATGCTCTGCATACCTTTATAAAATAGCAGGCACCTTCTTCCCTGGCTACAAAACCAAAACAGAATAGACAAATTTTCCACTGTCTTCAGAGTGAACCAGTTGCAAGGGCAAAGGACTGACACAGGGGTGGTTACTGACCACTCCTAGGAGCCGTACAGTACCCAGCAAACCGTGGAAGTGACCCAAACAGATTTTGCTACCCTATCTATCACGGCAATGATAAACTAAACTAACTCAATAACTAAAATAGATGGTTTAACTTAACCCTGCCAGGACAGTCCGGATCCACACAGATATTTTGAACGATCCTGTGAACTGCACAAACAACTCTGCCTTAAAGTTCTTGAGATGTTTTCACTCTTATAATACCTCCTGAGCAGACAGTTATGCATGGTCTCTAGAGTCTTAGCCAGAATTTAAGACATCTCTTCAGACAGGTTGCTAAACACATACAAGCAGCGTGACCTTCAGTACAGCAGAACGCATCCACGGGCACAACGGTGTGCCGAATCACCCAAACCCTTCTTTTTCCCATCATGGGGAGTTTACAGCAGAGAAAGGAATTGAATCCTTCCATCAAAGGGTGTCACCAGTATGATTCATTCAGGTTGGACAGAGCTGAATGATTGACTCAGAGACCTCTAAAAATACCCATGTGCTGAAGAAAACAGAGGTTGTAATTCATACATGACATCCTTCCTTTTAAGCTAATATTTAGCTGATCAACAAGATGTAGAGGAAACAAGGGCTTCGGTACACTGTCTAGCAGAGGCGGCACAGGAGAGAAATTCTGAACGCTTCATATTTTTTTTGTGGTAACCTTGTCTGTGGCAAATCTTCACAAGTAAAAAGCCTTTCCTGCAATTTAACCACAACTCCAGTACATTTCATTTAATGTAAAAGTCCTCCTTGCAATTCTACTGAAATTATATTTCATTGCCTGTTGTGAACTGTCATATATTATTGCTGAGGGACAACTGAATTTAACCTCAGAAACGGCAAAGTTTCAGCTGTGGCTCAAGTACAGTTCATATAGCTATTTAAACACTTTAGTATCTATTAGGAGAAGGGGTATTGATGTGTAACAGAGAACATTACAAAAACACAGGACCTTTATAGAGAAGACCCTGCCTCCCACCCTCTCAAAATTTTGTACCGATTCCAACCCCAAAGCATCCTTTCAGACAAACAACTTCTGTATTACATAAAGGTGCCAGCTGCACTTAATACAAAACATATCTTGTCACGGTAGACCGATTATACGTTATTTCATACCAAATTAATGACCTTCCTCACTAAAGGGTGTTCAACGTGCCCAGGCAGCCACAGCCTTTGCTCTGCCCCTTCCAAAACAGCCTGAGAGGCAGAGCCGGTGGCGCTTCCCTTGCACACGCGGTGCAGCGGCGTCTGCGGACGTTCACCCGCAGCAGCGCTGGGATGGAGCCGTGCCTCCAGGTACTTCTGCCTGGAGAGCTCGGCCTCTGCGGCTGGGGGTGTCTGCCCACACAGCGCTGCCTGCTCCCTCGAGAGGCAAAACGGAGCCTTGAACAAAAGGGGAGGGAGAGAGAGAACAACAAGGTGTTAACGGATTTACGTGCCAGTGCGGAGAGAATTGGCTGATGGCATTGAGGGCACTGAAGAATACACATGGTAACAGAAGTGCATCGACTGGAGAAGCTGAGAACTGGGAATAGGAGTGGATATGCCAATAATAGGCTCAACGTGGCTGATTTCAAGTGGCGGTTTAAACACCGTCTGATAAAGGACTAATGGGAGAATAAGTGACTGGTGAGGTTTGTTTGGAAGGCAGCACACAGAGAGAGAGAGGATGGATGGGCCCCGATCGTCATGCTTCAGTGAAAGAGACAACTGCTGTTAATCAGAAGCTGTCTGGCACTGATGAATATATTAAAATTCACTGTGGGCACGTTGCCTTGCTCCCTCCTTCCACCCAGAGGAGTCACTAGAAGGTTTCTGCTGTGGCTGCTGCTAGCGAGTTGTCTAAAGCTTTTTGCATTTATTAGATATGACCCCTATGGAAGGTTTATTCTCTGAGAATTTGGCCTCGCCTCCCCCTAACCATAAAGGTGCCTGAAATAAATCCAAGTAACCCCCATCAAAAGGGCGGGACATGGGGACCTGCTGATGTATAAAAGATGAAGAGCAAATAAGCTCAAAGAAAATTACCCTGATGTTAGTCCTCTCTCTTCATTCTCAGTTAAGGTAATGAGCCAGTCGTCGTTGTGCAAAAAAACCACAGACAGCCTGTTCTTCTGCAGCACACACAGTTTTCCCTTTCTTATCTTAAGCTACTGGCAAATATTTTTGTTCAACATTAATCTTTCTCCATGACCCAATTTCCACCTCCTCCACAATTTAGGATATTTTGGCAGATGCCTGTAATTTTTATGAATTAAAGTAAATGTCAGAAGGAAAGCCGCTCCTCCCAACACTCTCAAAGAGCTGGAAATAAAACCCCGTGTCTAAGGTTATAAAGCTCAACACTCCATTTTGGAACATTGCTAGAACAAGTTCACTTAGGAGCTCCACATTTTTTATGTTTTCAGAAGAGCTTCTGAATTCCCTCAAACCAAATCAAAGAACAACACGAGCCATATCCCAACATCGTTTTTACAAACGCTTTTCCCATAACAGCTTCAGCCTGCACACTCATTTTAGCACCAGTTCCTTAATGTTTTATACTTTTCCAGATAGATTTGTAACTGTAGACATCTTGAAACAGAATTTTTAAAGCCAAGCTGGTTGCAGCTAACTGTACTGCATCGATCCCAAACCTCAAGACTGGGTAAGGCAAGGAAACTAGTGGTTGGCGGTGCAAAGCTACAGAAACAGGTGCGACTTCATACTCATTCTTAGGAGTCTGATGGGGTAGCGGTGAACTCTCTCTCATCAGCCCCACTTTTTTGTTTTTCTAGTTTCTCCTCCAAGCCAGTTATTGCTTCACAAAATGCCAGGAAAATGGCTTTCCCCAGCTGGACAAGAGCCTTGTACTCCTTAGCTGCTTGTCCTCCTAAAGGCAGTGGTTTTCTCACTATGAATTCCTTCTGGGATTCATGGCAGCTCTGTTCTGACACCAGCCAATGATTCCCACAGCCTGACTTCAGTCCTTTTTGATATGAGGGAGGAGAAAAAAGCTTAGCAACAGGGAAAGGAGGAAAAGCAAAAAGACAGAAATGTTTCCCCAGACAGCGTGATGGGACAGAAGGGTGCAGACACAAGCAAAGATTCTGGCTCTGCAACTTATTTGGGGGGTTACCTTCCCTTCTGCCCCTTAGCATAGTATACCTTATATGCGGCCCTTGATTTGAAGCTCCCAGAGGAACTGACCACTTTGGGATCCCTCAGGACACTACAATGGGGTAAATTATTACAGCAATGAGATATTATCTTTTTTTCTACGTATCTGTAGCTTCTATGTGCTTTCAAGGAACAGAGATCACATTTTTAAACAAAATATGTATTTTGAAATTCTTGTTTAATAGTGTTGGAGTACGGCTTCTGGAAAAACCCAGTGAGTCTGCAATACCAAATGAACATTTTAGTCTCAAGATTAATTATGTTAATGGTCTAAGCAAAGCTAATCTCCTCTAACTCAGACTAATTACTGTTTCCATGTGGCTCATTAATCCCTGCCTCTTCATCTGAAGAGGCCATGCTTCATAGGACCAATGTATGCAGAAGTATAGCATGCCAGAAATATCTTAGACTGGAAGTGCTGAGAAC
The DNA here is from genome assembly GCF_011004875.1 of Balearica regulorum gibbericeps. NCBI lineage: Eukaryota > Metazoa > Chordata > Aves > Gruiformes > Gruidae > Balearica > Balearica regulorum. Next base: position 56,733,848 of record NC_046184.1, read on the forward strand.
AGTAGAAGCATTGCCTGATTTTATCTAGACATCTAAGGTAGTGTTTTGTGCTCTCTCTACCTCTCATTTATTCCTGCCGCCCCTCCTTTGAAGAAGCCCAGGGTATATCACCAAACGCTGTGATCTGCTGCAATCCCATTGAGACTAGAATTTGAAATTTAAGGAAAAGCCACGTATCGAACATTTTGTTAGAGGAAGCTTCTGCCACCTGGGCAAAGGAGGAAGGAACCAAAGCATCTGCAAATCTAGTAACCTTGCCACTGACATGCGTTCATTAATAATAGTAAAGAATCACCTTGCTGACAGACCTTCACAGATGGTTTCAGTAAAAGGGGACAACTGAAGAAATTTCTTCTCAACCGTTTCAGTCTTCCACTCAGTCTTTCTTCAGAGGTTGGGCTGTCCTCTCCCTGCCAGCTCACCCAGGTACAACTCCCTGAGAAAGGAGCAGCCCAGCACTGAGCTCAGGTTCACCTCCAAACAACCACTGCCTACGTTTTACCTCTTTACACTGAGGACTTGCCTTGGTTATAATCCTCAGCTGTCAGTGCCAAGGCAATCAATAAGCACGGACCAGTCAAGGTGCTGCTTTGGATGGTGCAAGATTTACAGCATAATAAAGTTACACTTGTGATAATTTTCAGTATTTGTATATGATCACACACAAAATCTATGACAAAGCAAGGAATTGATTTGTTCCTTGTATTAGGCTTCAGGATCTACCCTGGATATCATCTCCCTTTCCCTATAATCCCTCCTGATTTAAAATGACTTTACTGCTCTCTCAAGATATTTGATCCCTGAGGCCTGAAATCCTCAGTGTGGGTGCCACTGCTCACAAATCAATTGCTACTGTCACATATGATATCGATTCCTGCAGTGCAGTGCCTAGGAGCAGCAGACGCAAAGATGCCAATTTCAATTACTAAACAAAACAGAAGATGTATTTGTGATTACATGACAAGAGGAAGATTACCACTAGCTACATGCTGGGGAAGAAAAAAAAAAAAAAGGAAAAAAATCAAATGTCTTCACTTTGTGGAAGATACAAAAATCTATATAGATACTAGATATATCCAGCTACATTATTTCTTTTTCTACACTGTCAAAATAATTGATGCATATACATAGTATAATAGAAAAACATAGACACACACACACACACAGAGTTGTGCCACAACAACATACCCCTCTGAATACAATTCAGACTAATGAGAGAGAAATGTGACAGGGTGATTTTCCAGTGCATTCCCTTGTACTCCCCTGTGCTACACAAATTTTGATGAATTTAAACCGGATCCTTTTAACGCCCTCCGTCATCGCCATGTCTGGGCATCTCATTGGGATCATTGAATTTAGCCTGACAAAACGCTCCCATGTGGGAAGTATATCTCATAGTAAACACAGGGAGACAAGCGGAGCTGCAAGAACAGGTCCAAGAAACACAGGGGGGGAAATGTCCCTCAGCAAAGACAAGAACTATGTGTAGATCTCCAAGCCTCTGACATCACCCTCTCTTGAAGGGCAACCCACACTAGGAGAACCACATCATCTCCTGGCAAAGAACTGAAGAGCAATTTCTCTTTTTTCCCCCCCTGTTTTGGCCACTGCTCCCACTGATACTTTTTCAGTCCCAGCTCTGCCAGCAGCAATGACCTTCCCTTCAGACCCCTGTTCCTGATGCCTGGGCTCAAAGAACTGCATTATGCGATGCGTTACACTCACTGCTGCAATGAGAGTTCAGTGACACTGCCACCTCAGAGAGAGTGACAGCAGCAGCACAGAGAAGGAGAGCAAAGCCCCTCTGCACCTGGTCCAGCCAACACTATTTTTGTTACCATCGCTGAGGGCAGCAATAGCAGAGAGCCTGCTGCAGGTGTGGCACAGGGCTGTTCACCTTCCTATTCATAGAATCATAGAATGGTTTGGGTTGGAAGGGACCTTAAAGATCATCTAGTCCCAACCCCCCTGCCATGGGCAGGGACACCCTCCACTAGACCACGTTGCCCAAAGCCCCATCCAACCTGGCCTTGAACACTTCCAGGGAGGGGGCATCCACAACCTCTCTGGGCAACCTGTTCCAGTGCCTCACCACCCTCACAGTGAAGAATTTCTTCCTAATATCTAATCTAACTCTACCCTCCTTCAGCTTAAACCCATTACCCCTTTTTCTATCACTCCATGCCCTGGTAAACAGTCCCTCTCCAGCTTTCCTGTAGGCCCCTTCAGGTACTGGAAGGCTGCAATTAGATCTCTTCAGAGCCTTCTCTTCTCCAGGCTGACCTGCAGCAGGAGACGTGACTGCAGGCCATGCAGGCTAGCTTCGGTGGAGGTAACCGCTGCAGGCAGGCAGGCTGCGCAGACATCGGTGCGTGCAGCCAGCTAATGGTATGACACCTGCGGAGATGGCTGCGCCTCCGTGTTCTCATCGCAGATATTTCCTATCTGTGGTTTAATCTACCTAGGGTATGTCTGTACAGGCTGCAGCTTGGCTTCCTCATACTGCGTAGAGAAATCTCAGTTATGTTACAGTGAGCAAATTGACACGGTATGAGTTGGCAATGCTAGAGACACCAATGACTTACTGACATCAGTGCACCAACCACTTCCACCAGCAGTGTGTGGTCAAAAAGCATTAAGAATTGGCCAGCACAGACACTGCCAGTGGGGATGTCCTCTTGTTTCTTGACCTGGTGACATCTGCAGTCCTTGTCTTTGGCTCACATGTCATACCGAAAGCTTTTTCTATGATATCCTATTTCTTGAGGGGAGGGGGAGACTGTTCCTGCATGTAAACTGCAGCACTGGGCGGTGGGTGAAACTCAGATCCATGGAGGTTGCAGGGCATTATTCAGGGAAGCAGACCCACTCAATTTCGTGGTTTCTCTTCTGCTGGAAGAGAAGGTAGGGAAAGAAAGAGAAAAGCAGGCTAGATACGCTTCAGCTTTTTTTGAGAGAAAGAGTACTTCAGGAAGCTTTCACACAGCTTCTAGTTCAGCTCAGAGCAGGGCTGCGGCTGCAGGGGATGCAACACTGTGAAGAGCAACTTCTGAGGTACAAGAGATATAGAATACATTCTGCACACCCTCATACTTTCCCTAGCTCTATGCTCCCCTAACCCTCTCTCTCCAGTTTAGCCAATATATTTTTGGCTAGAAGCTGATGTATAAGAGAAAAAGGAGATTGATCTCCTGCAGTATGGCTTCCTTTTTAAAAATAACATTGTTTTTTTGGAGTGGCAACATCAACAAGGTACACCTGTCAATAACACTTTGGAAAAGACAATATTTTCATACCATTGCAGGTCCTTGTGCTGGCCCTTGAGCTGCAACATGAGTTGAAGTTATTTCTGAGTCTGTGAAAGCACAAGAAATATTTTCCTGAATCCATTTTGCTGGAAAACTTGTGCAGAACATTACTTTAGAGATGTAGAGAGTTCTGCATTTAAACTTCCATTTTTCCTTTTAAGATATCACTGATATTAATTAAAACTGAATCTTACGTGCAGAAGGGATGTGATTTGCAATTGGTATAGGCCAGATACTGTTCCCAGTGGCACCCAGTGGCAACTATTCCCACTACAGCCTTGTTGCAAAGGACAGAGCAAACCCTTGACTATTTTAGAGTCACTACCCCAAGTCCAGCTCTACAAGGGGTAACTGATCTTGCTTTTAGATGGCTAATTCCCACCTTTCTGTAGCTTGAAGTGACTTCAGTAAAAAAAGCTGAATTGCATTTTCTTACCTATGTGTTTGGTTGGGGTTTTCTTCTACTGGATAAGAACGTCACGTTCCCAGGTCAGCTGGTGACATTGCAAAGATGGACAGAGCAGGTTAAAAAGGGGTGCACTCTTGCTATAGGGGGCCTTGATCCATGGTTCATGGAGAGTGACAGACAAGGACTATCTTGGACTTCAGATGGCTTTCACTCAGACCTTCTGCATGAGGTATGCCAGAGGCCCAAGGTGGTTCCATCAAGCCCTGCATCAGTTTTCAGCAATCTAACATCCCTGGTGGGACCCCATGTCATCCTTCATACTCTTCTTCTGCATCCCTTAACTTCAAAACTGAAGCTTGTAACTAGCTTTAATTGGCAGAAAGGGCAAGATGAGTTTGCTTGTCTGGAATTACTCATACCTCAGATCACAAAGAACACCTACAAACACCCTCATTTGACTTCAGATCAGAATACCCAAGTCAAGCAGGCTATCAGAGAAGAGAGTAGGCGCCTTGGTTTTGCAGGATTCAGCAAGAGAAGCCCCAGCTGTTGCCTGAATGAGCAGTTGTAACCTCTGAGAGGCAATAAGTGAGTCCTACGAAGTTCATAAAAAAACGCACCAAAAGTTAAAGAAATTCCATAGAAAAAAGCTTCTTAAATAAGCACCTTATCTTGCCAGGACTGTTTTGGCATGCTGCAATCAGCAAGAGCACAGGCTGGGTCAGAAGGCCATTTCTTGAATGTAAAAATCAAACAGCTTGGCTAAGGGAGTTTACAAACTCCACTGGCTTCTTGTGCGGTGCCCATCAGTCCCCCGTCAAGGGAGAAGGGCTCAGAGCTCACCAAATTCACAGGCTGTGCTGGGAGAACACGTAGCCAATTTGGACCCGAATGGTTCAGTTAGTGGAATTCAACTTTATCTGCAAGAATGCAGTCCGAACGGCTGCCAGCTCTCTTAACCCAGCGGCTGGGCTTAAGCAGTTTGGGAACCTCAGTCCCTCTTCCAGAGCCCAGCATCACCAGCCTAAAAGGTGCACCTTTTGGGCAGGACCTTGAAGTGGGCTTTGCCGTTGTCCAGCCTTTGCGCTGTAGAAATCCAAGCAGGTGTGGATCAGAAATGCTAGATAACCGCTGGATGCTCTGGAAAATTTTACCTTTACAGTCTGCAGCCAGTGAGTATTGCAAAAATTCGAAGAGGTCTTGCCAAATGCTTAAAAAACATTTCCTAATTTGATCCAAAGTCAGACTTTATGTCAGCATATCATCAAGGCTTCTTGCAGAAACAGAGTTTCTAGGCCAAGTCACTTTTGAGATAGAGACTGAGAAAGAAACATTTGCAAAAATCAAACAGCAGAGTTCATATTAGAGTTTCATTCCAACAAAACATCTTTAAATTGCCAGAAATATGGTTTGTTGGCCACAGATCACACAAACAAACAATCACGAGAATGGACTTTGTTACTGAGGGGATTTAGAAGGCTTCAAAATTGGATGCAAAGCTAGTTAAAATCATTACCACATAGACATTGCCAATTCTCCATGCTGTATGCACATGTACGCAAGTTGTGTAGTCACAGGGGCTAACTCACTGAGAGAAACTATAAGAAAATATTCCACTTTTGCAGAAACATTTACTTCAGAGGCACAATATGTTCTGACAAGGAGGGGTTATACTATACATGATTAGGATCTCTCATTAGACCAAAATTTGGATATTGCAGCTCTTATAAAAATTGGTCTCTGACAACACCCAAGTTATTTAATAGCACTTAGCATATTAGTGGCATACACAGTATTAGCAAGAGTGTGACAGTCATTGCTAAATAATCTGTGCAGCTTTATCAATGAGCAAACATTGCAGATGCACGGCTGCAAAATCTTTTATAATGTGCTTCACATATGCGAGCATGAATAATATTTTCAAATCCTCTTTCTCTCAGCTGTGTCATCTCCTTGTAAGATGGACCTGCCTATTACCAGTGGAAAACCCTTTTGCTCAAGCAAAAGGCTCCTTTTCTGGTGAGCTTTACTTTTAACAGGGTGAGCAATCCTCATTCATGACACAGTCTGTGCTTGTGCCCATCTGTACAAGTTTAACTGTTAGACAGAAATTAAACAGTAGGTTTTAAGGAGCTCCCACTTCCAAGGTCATACGGCTTCAAGCAAAGTCCATTAGGGAGCCTTTTGCAAGCCTGAGTGAATCACGATTATTGCCTAAAGACCTGCACATTATCTGTTTGACATACGTGCATTGGTAGGTTCAAGACATACATGATATAGAGGCAAAGTAGTCCACTCTCTGCTTTCTAATGTCACTGGGAAATGCTCCATTTAGCAAGATTTGAATCTATTTCCTTTAGCCTAAGGACAGCCTGCAGCCTGTGCCTACCCTAGAAGATTATGATTTATTTTCTGGGACCACATAGCAAATATCCTCAGTTCACAGAGTCCTTACAGTGATGACCAGACTTGCTGTAGACTATAGCGCTTCATATTGTCAAAACTAATGTCCGCACTGGGAGCCTTGAAGCAGCATTAAGCAGCAAATCTACCCACCTGACCTACAGCTAGCCACAAATTAATAAAGGTGAAGGGATGCGAAGGATACCATTCAGTGAAAGATGCAGCTTTTTAACAAAATGGCTCACTTTCTTAGTAATAACACTTCTTGGGTGGGTATCATAGGTTGGGGTTCAGACTGGTTGAAGATGGTGCATTTGGATGTTGGGTTGTTTGGGGTTTTTTTCCTTGGTGGTTTTTTTTGTGTTTTGTTTGTTTACTGTTTTTTGTTTTGTTGTTTGTTTTTTGATTGGTTGGGTTTTTTAAACTCAAGACATTACAGGAAAGACTCAGAGCATTCTGGTATGGGTTAAGAAATGCCGTAGTCTGACCTTTGCAACCTGCCAATTGACTAAGCTGCATCAAAAAATTAGTCATAATATTTTAAAAGGGAAGTTCTCAGTGGCTGTCTTGTAGCACCAGTCATCTGATATTGAGCTGCTCTTGGATGATTACAGGAGATGTAATGGCCCATCTTTGGCTTGGACCTGCCGTGATGGCTCGGTGTGTGTCTAAGCCCACTCCTACCAAACCAGACTGGGAATCCGAGCCCTGCACTCCCTGGTGCTACCAGCACGGGGAAGCCTTTCCAGCTCAGACCTCCAAATCATAAAAGACAGCACCCACTCAATTTCTGTATTTGTGGGAAGCATTACGCATGGAGAGAACAGTCCGCTCAGCAGGTGACAGAGCACTGTGTCACAGGAACAAGAGCAATGGTACGTTCTCCTCTATGTCCACCAGCTGAGCAGCACTCTGGCCCTCACATTCAGGAGCTCCAATCCCAGTGCAGGTACTGAACACTAGCCTGCAGATGACAGCCCTCTAAGTGAAGTGAAAAATTCAGCTTCTCCTATGCCTTGCCAGGCTGGCCTCCTCACCCCCTCCCTCAGTAATGTGGCAGGACACTCTTTGAAGGCCATGTGCTTCTTGACAACCAGTGACATGATTTACATTTCCATGGCACATTTCACACTAATGGATGCCAAAGGACACTTCAAACTGTCTTTTGTAGAGAAAGTCTTATACCTGACTTATGATAAAACACTGCAGCACATAAGTACCGCACAGTAGCCTTATGACAAGCAGCAAAGATGAGTATCAAAGGTAGCTACAAGGGGAATTTTGGTGGGGTGAATGCAGCTTCTCATATCGGTTCTGGCCAGAATATCAGAACCAATATCATCCCTGTTCTTACAAAGGATGGCACGGAGGTCTTAGTAGCTACAAGTTTTTATATCTCAGAAGATAATGTGTCTTGGAATCAAAATCATACTCAGAAACTGGAATTAGTAATAAATCAAAAGAACGGTGACAAGTGGCATTCCTCAGAGGTCGGTACTGGGACCGGCACTGTTCAACATCTTTGTTGGCGACACGGACAATGGGATCGAGTGCACCCTCAGCAAGTTTGCCGATGACACCAAGCTGTGTGGTGTGGTCAACATGCTGGAGGGAAGGGATGCCATCCAGAGGGACCTTGACAGGCTGGAGAGGTGGGCCTGTGCGAACCGCATGAAGTTCACAAGGCCAAGTGCAAGGTCCTGCACATGGGTCGGTGCAATCCCAAGCACAACTACAGGCTGGGCGAGAAATGGATTGAAAGCAGCCCTGAGGAGAAGGACTTGGGGGTATTGATTGATGAGAAGCTCAACATGAGCCAGCAGTGTGCGCTTGCAGCCCAGAAAGCCAACCGTGTCCTGGCCTGCATCAAAAGAGGTGTGACCAGCAGGTCAAGGGAGGTGATCCTGCCCCTCTACTCTGCTCTTGTGAGACCCCACGTGGAGTACTGCATCCAGCTCTGGGGGCCCCAGTACAGGAGAGACATGGAGCTGTTGGAGCGAGTCCAGAGGAGGGCCACGAAGCTGATCAGAGGGCTGGAGCACCTCTCCTATGAGGACAGGCTGGGAGAGTTGGGATTGTTCAGCCTGGAGAAAAGGTGGCTCCGGGGAGATCTAATTGTGGCTTACCAGTACCTGAAGGGGCCTATGGGAAAGATGGTGAGGGACTGTTTATCAGGGAGTGTAGTGACAGGACAAGGGGTCATGGGTTTAAGCTGAAGGAGGGTCAATTTAGATTAGATGTTAGAAAGAAATTCTTTACTGTGAGGGTGGTGAGGCACTAGAAAAGGTTATCCAGAGAAGCTGTGGATGCCCCATCCCTGAAAGTGTTTAAGCCCAGGTTGGATGAGGCTTTGGGCAATGTGGTCTAGTGGAGGGTGTCCCTGCCTGCAGCAGGGGGGTTGGAACTAGGTGATCATTAAGGTCCCTTCCAACCCAAACCATTCTATGATTCTATGACTTACTGGGTCAGTCCTCACCATGACCTATCGTAACCTATGTCTTCCCTTCAGCACTCTCATCAAGCTCATAATGACTGATGATGAGATCCCAACCCAGCTCAAGGCAACATGTCTGGATACAGAGAGCTAATCATCTGCTGATGTACACTGACAAGATGTCGCTGAAGTTGATGAAGCGGTATCAATTTACAAGAGCCGAGGATATGTCACATAAGGTAATCAGACTTTAAAAGAAATACGATGGCGAGAGTCCTAAACATTTTCAAAACACTGCTGTCAGAACAAATCTTGGAGTACAAAACCTTTCTTTGAGAAGTCGTCAGAGACCCAGATGGGTTGCTGGTTTATTTTATCCTGCCTGGAACACTGTGCACCCATCTCTCCTCCTTTCCAGTTATTATTATTCCTGTACCCTAAAACCATACTGACAGGAGTGTCTGGTATCGCATCAGCCCCAAAACTTGGCTCAAAATCAGCCAAATATTTTGCTGAGCTTTCTTTCCCCCCCTCCGCCTGGGTTGTTAAAACTTTAGCTTAAAACATTTATTTTTCATTATGTCTGCAAAATGGGAAGTTTCAAAAGAGACAGAAAAACAACTTGTAAAAGGCAATTAATAAAATATGCCAGCACTCCCAAAACTGTTCAGAACACTTCATTCAACAAGGCGTTGAGACAGAACAACAGCAAAGTTGCTAAATCGCATGCGACAAACCAAAACCCAGGGAAAGGCAAAATAATAACCTGCATTTCTTAGCATTTTTTTATCCAAAGTGCTTTGCAGATATATCTGCATATTATATAGGGATCATTCATCTAACTCTGAAATATAGCTGGCTTCACATCAGAACTAAGTTAAATAACAGCACATAATAAAACTATATACTAGAGTCAGAGAGAGGAAAATGAAGAGTAACTGTTGTAGCTGAACTACAGAACAAATGCCAAGTCAGCAGAATACTACTTTCTCTAGGTGAAATTTAGTGGAACATTGAGGATCACATTCAAACTCGTGTGGAAGATGTTATGGCATCACATAAGCTTTTGGGTTTACCTCTAAATGAAAATATAGTATCTCTGGCAGCAAAATGCCTCTATCACAGTGTTAGAGAGAAACCAGTGAGTCATCAACACTCATTTCTGAATCACCTGGTTTTCCTCAAAAGTCTCCCAGCTGAGTACCAATCAGCAGAGTCCAGTGAAGATTAATATTTCTCAAGAGCCAGCATGATCATAGACCTGGCACAAAACTGCAACTAACACTTCTGCTAGGCCAGGAGCGCCTGGTATGGTTTCTGAGAGAGGTCAGTCTCAGGCTACAGGATGTAAAGACTGTGGTTAACAGTGTGATGGAAATTAAGTCCCTCATGTGCCAGTGTGATTGCATGGAGCAGGGAGGGATTGTATTTCTGGCTGTGGACCGCACTAGCTAGTTAAGGTGCTTGACCCGCCCCCTAGCTACTGCAGCTTGGAGAGTTGCACAGAGGTTGCTGGCAGGCTACCATGCTCATCCAGGAACTACAATTTTAATCATTATTCATATAGAAACTCACTGTTGCATTCTGCACCACAAAATGCATGTAACAGGCAAGAGCTTTGCTGTTACGTGGCTCTTCGTTTTCCTCGTTGCCTGGGAGTGCCCAGGTCTCACTTGTTTGCATCGTAAGAAATGTCACATATTCAAGTGACCAGCATTTTATTCAGAAATTTCTGGTGATAGATGCCTGGGGGAGTCAGCTCTGCTCAAAAGCCTTAATTCTGGTTGTTTGCTGTGTCAAGCCTCAAAGTGCGTGAAGTTGTAATTGGTTCATGCTTGGAAGCTTGCCTTTGCAAATAAAGGTTAGAAACATTAGTGTTACACAATCTTTGATACTGCGGAGCATAAACCTATTCCACGAACCAAGGGTAATACCCCTGAAACAGGGATTTCCTTTCTTTATTTTACAATACACAGCACTTCTCAATGGTCCATCACAACACTAGAACCAGAACTTCTCTTGCAGGTACTCCCATGCCTCTTTATGCTTCCAACAGGCTTGGAAGGTGTCACAAACATAGGACAGTAGAAATTCAAAGATTAGTTCACCCTTCCTCCCAACTAAAGGATGGCCAGGCAAACCACTCTGTGTCATTTTCACAGAGAACGTTGCACAAAAATCTTTAGAGGCGAGAAGCGAATGGGATACCTGGGCGGGTGTTTCATCCAAAAACCAGTATCATCACACTCCTGGCCTATAAGAAACTGCTGCTGGCTCAGAGCGAGGTGCATCCCCTGCTGAAGCAGTATCACTTTCTGCCACCTTTGTCTCTATCCTTGTCCCTTCCGACCTCATGGTACAATTACAAGAAGGCTGCAGGCATACTTGCCCTCTTTTCTTTACACAGTCTGTTTCTCTTCCTCATTCACACACATATATCAATAGAGTGACTGTTTTCCGTGGTTAAAATGATATCCCCAGACATTTTAGACCTGTAGCCACAGCAGATTTGACTAGTCTGAATTCACCTTTGAAGAATAAATAGGAACATGGAAAGGAGTTGGAATCAAAGCTATCGCAATCAAAGACTGGAAATCTCCAGCTATGCCTTGAGACACTTGATCTGGAGATAAGAGAACCCTTCCAATTTAAGGAAGAAAAAGGACAGTATTGAGCAACTACTGCGTGACTCTTTTACCCCTAAGTCATCCTCTAATTTCTCATCTCCATGTGGCTTTTTTGTTCCTAAGAGCCATCTCTTTCCAAGCCCTTTACTGTCGCATACCAGCCTGAACGCAGAAAATACCTCCCCAAACCAGGGAGCTTACTGGGACAGACCCAAGCCAGTCAGTCAGCACCAGCTGATAAGGAATAATTCAATACATTCTATTCTGCAGTCCCTGGCCCTGGGACACTAATCCAGAGGCTAATAAAGCAGTAATCCCTTGCTGATCCGCAGGCTCCGTTTCCCCCGCTCAGCCCCACGTCATTACTCCGGGTTGCATCTGCTCTCGCCGCCCTCGATCTCCCTTCCCTCCCTGCTCCCCCACCTCGCGCCCTCCTCACCGGTGTCAAGCTGCCTTTCAGGACCCACCTAACAGAGCCGTTCATCTTTTGTTATTTCAGCCTTGCCTCCTGAATTATTGCTATCCCAAAGCACAGGCTATTCTGTTTGCTTTTTGAGCCGGTGGAGTCGAGGTTGTCTCAGAAATGCCCCTGGTGCCCCAGCCTGGGAGCTGCTTCTGGTTCCCAGGGAGCTGCTGAGAGCCAGTATGGGGGACACCATCACCTCCAAAAAGGGTCCCCTCCAGGCACCCCGACCTGCCCCAGGAGGGGAGACGTACGAATGAGCTGACCGAACGTCCTGGTTACAACGTGACAGTCCCCGTTTACCCTGCCAGCTGCTCATCCATCTGGGACAGGAAGCCATAAGTGATGCCATGGATCAGCCAACCCTCCAGCTCACTTAGTCTTCCTGTAAACATCGCTGGCAGCCACGAGGAAGGAGGGAGCAAGGGAAGGAGACATGCAGCTCCCTGGAAAAGTGTAGGGCTGCTGTCCCAGGCCAAGCCCCTCTCCAATTTTGTCTCCCTGTGGCCACTGCCAGATGTTACAGAGAGGGTAAACAATGCAGAAGCATTGATCTTCTGTATTAGTCTTACCATGCTCCTAATAAATAGAAATTGGCTGAGGAACTGAAGCATAAGGTTTAGCATATTATCAGTAAATATTATTATTTATTCTGTAACGTCTGGATTTTCTCAGTCACCTCTCATGCCCAGCCCAAATAATCTTGCAGAGCTCCTGCTTTTGGTGCTGTTCTGGGGCAGGGAGTTAGTTTTCACAGTGTGCTTTCACTTAGTAATGATCTGGAGCTTAGTTCCAAGCTTGCCATCTTTAAATTTAATCAGATGGCCTTTGAATAAGGTGCTGTATTTTAGGCATGCCAAAGAAGCTGATATAGGGAAAGCTGAAGTGCTGTTTCTATCCCACCTTTGAAAAAGCACACCTTTGGGATGAACTCTAGCAGTGGGCCAAGACACAAGAGCCAAGGAGAAAAGAAAAAAGGAGCCTTAAGAGGATATAGGAAAAGAGATACCAACACCCATCAAACTTGTAAGCACAAATTATTTGCTTTCAGCAGGTGTCGCAGGGTGTCGAACACTTTTACTAGCAATGAGTGTAAGAGTTGCAGGGCACTTTACGGGGTAGGCTGTCAAACAGTCGTGAGCTCTCTCCCTTAATTTAGGAGATAAGAAAGACTCCTCACCTTCCACATAGATTTAACTTCACTCCAATTTTTAAAAACAAAGTAGCACTTAAAGATATGTGTGCTTCATATCACAGATGGATTCAGGAAACACAGTACAGCCACGGTGGTCTCCCTGGTTGGTAAAGTGATATTTAAAGGGGTCTAAGAATCTGATTACAGTCCTCACTTTCCATCTGTCCCTCCTGCATCCCTTTCATCCTCCCCACTCTCCAGATGCCGGGGAAAATGGATGCACTGTAAAGATCAACAAGTTGGGGTGTTTCGACTGCTTCTGGCTGGCTAAGAAGGAATGGAAACGCAAAAGGAAGTACACAAGCCATAAGCAACAGGACTACCTTAAAGATGTGTGAGAAATCTCTAATGCCCCATCCAGAGTAGCTATGTATAAAGATGACCGTAACAATAAAACCCCCGTGTCTAAAAGGCCTCCATCCCTCAGTGAGGCTTTTCAGAGCTGTCCATTAGAGGTCACTAGCACCCAGCCACAGCAGGTGCCTGGCCCCTGCAGATGAAATCCCTGGCACCAGACCTCCAGGGAAAAAAAAAACCCAAAAAACCCTTTACCCCCAACCAGAGGCAAACTGAACAGAAAACACTCACCCTTCTTCATCCTACTGCACGTGAGAAGAAAACTTAAGTGGGAAAAATGGAGCTTAGAAAAAGAGGGGTGTGTGCCTTTGCCACAGGTTTGAAGGAGGGAGCCTGGGGAGCCCACCAGCTTCAGGGGCAAGCAAACATTCCCTTGTAGTCATCCAACCCTCTCCTCTCAGCAAGAAGCTTGGAGAAGTCATGATTTCTTAGACAAAGGCAAAGATTTAGACAGGCAAGCTATGCCCTAGGTATTAAAACTGCCAGCCCATTCAGGGTTTGATTTCAGCTGCCAAGAGAAAAGCTGCAGAAGAGAAGCAAACTGCCAGCCAGGGCATGGGAACTGGACACTGCCTCTGCTCTTCTCAGAGCGCCACGTCCCTGCTGCATCCACCCACCCACCCTCCCTCTCTCCATCCATCCCTCCCCTGCAGGACGAAGAGCTGCCACCACAGCCTGTGTGTGACACCAGGAGAGAATAACTGCACTGTGACAATGCAATGCAGCAGTGTCTGCCCGTCCTCGCTGAAGACCCACTGCAGCTCTCAACGCCCCGCCATCCCATGAGGGTAAGAACACAACACATCCCTGCTGGCCCACAGCTGAGTCTAGGAGGAAACTTGGTAACCTGGGTCAACCTGGGAGCACAGACATCTGATGTAAAGGGACATCACAGCATCTCATGGCTCTTAAGAAAAACAGAACAAAGATGTCCAAACACCCCCACTCCCCACGGTGCTGCCTATTTGCTGTGCTCTGTGACTGATAACCTGCCTATAAACACTGCAATTACATTGGATCCCAAAGCAGGTGGGCAATTCATCAGCCAACTGCATCCCTCCCACACACCACCATTTCCTTCTGTCCTGCAACGAGGAGGATTTGCCATCTCTCTCATTTTTCTGCCAAGCACATAGGACCCTCACAGCTCCATCCACAGAGCTCCTGGCTACCTGTTGGCCCTCAAGATGACATGCCTGTATTTGATGGCTCTTTTGTGGACAGGACACAAGGGCTGTGATGGAGCCACACTGCTGCATCAATGTCTGAAGATGTAAAAGTCAGCCTGCGACCTTTTCTGACCCCATTGCCCACTCCTCCCTCCGAGAGAGGCCGAACCTGTGATGGCACTCCCTCCACACAGCCACCTTACATCTGTCCAACTGCTCCTACCCTGGTAGTAGCTTCTGTCCTTAAGCACCTGACTAGCTCATTTGAGATTACGATCACAGGCACAGCATATGTTTGCTGCATCCCTGTCTATATGCTCTTTACGAACCCCTGGCAGCATGAGGATGCAGCGCACGGAGGCAGCAGGGCGCCGGAGAGGGGGGAAGGATATTTGAGTGCTGACTGAGCTGTCCTCCTGGTGAAGGACAATGACAAGCCAGGATTCATCGTCCACAGCTGCTCCCTTTTAACTGCTTATGATGAATATTTACAGAAGGGGAGGGAGGGAATCATGAAATTATCTGTTATTTTTTTTTGCAGCAGGTCGTCTTCCAGAGAAGAGACCAGCCTGACAGCCACCCAGGCTGCCTCCATCCCTCTGCTTATACCCAGCTGGCAGAAGCATTGCAAATTTGTATGTACACACACACACCTCTCAACCACCTCAGTGCTGACCTGCAGAAGGCTAAGGGGGAAGATCAAAGAAGTCAAAGGCTGATGAAGACACTGCTCAATGCTGTATTGATTTTTTTGACCTGGCACTGGCAGATCCAAACTGAAGCCCAAAGCTGTTAGACAGACCACTCCAAATCTCAGCCTGGTGTTTACGACTCAGTATGTTGCTGACCTGGGCTGGACCCACGGCATAACTAAGCCTGAGAGGCTTAATGCCTTCCCTCTAAGGATTGTTACCATCTGACACTTCACTACTACCAGGCAACCTGCTGCATTAACCAGATTCTCCAGGGGTCATGCAATAAATCTACCTTTACTTTGCATTTGCCTTCACCCTAGGGATTGGCTGCAAGAGGGACTACAGCTTGGTAAGCCTCAGCTCGTAGATGAGATGTGGAACAGCTGAAGCAGGGCTCAGCCAGAAGGGATTCGCAGGAGAATGAGCCATTTATTTTCCCTCCTCAGGAAAGGGAGACAGAAAATGTGAGGGAGTTTATTCTGCTCCTTCTCTTCTGAGCTGCACATCCTCTTGTACAGCTCTTTATTCTTTCTTGCTTTTTCAGGTTTTGCACACAGAACCATGTTCTTGATCTCCAGGCTACATTTGCCAACACTTTGAAACAGTCCTCAAGGGGAAAGCTGGGCAGCCTGCTCTGCTGAGCCCTCTGGTTTGGAGAAGACGCAGGTGAGTTTACTCTGTTGAGCAGTCCCATGTGGACAGTGGGGAGCAGACCGCAGGTTTGTTCTGCTCTGAGTGCCTGCCAAGATATTTGGGGTTTGGAAGGAAGACAGACTCCCGCCAGAGGAGCAGGTGAAGCAGCTACTCCGCTATTTCAGTGCTCCCCAACTTCTGAGCTAGAAAAACCTTATCCCCAAGGATACCTTCTCTCCCGTGAGGGAGTGGCAACAACTCTCCAACAGACTGAAATACAGCTCCTTCAAGCTCCCACCCTTACCTTAAGACTGACAAGCAACTTCCTCTGCTCTCTAGTCACCACTGGGCATCGCCCATCAGGTTTCTCCACTTTCTCCCCCCGCTGTGGAGTCCTCTGTGAGCACAAGCATTTTGTGCAGCCACTGATTAATGCTGATGGTTGTGCGTGGGAAGGTGGCTGAGCATGAAGAGGACCTCTTCTCAGAGGTTCAGTGGCTTGGAAGAGTTTCCCTCAAGGAAAGAGAGTGGTACAAGCACAGGATTGTCCCTGTCAGCCAGCTTGTTTGCCTTACCCTGTCCAAGTGAGTGGGAGAGGGCTGTCTGCTTGCATTAGAGCGGTTGCACTGTTGATAAGCTGCAAGCAGGCAAAGAGTTCACTTGGGGAAAAACGCAAAGCATGGCAGGGAAGGAGAGACTCTTTAAAACACTTTTGTCTTTTGATAATCACAGTAATAAGACCTCTGGTGGAAGAATCTATACATAATAAAAAGTTTAACAAGTCCAAGGAGATATTCAAGGCTACTGAGACCAATTGATGAGAGCCTGAGACTTACTCACCAGCCCTCGATATGTTAATTCACAATGTACCTAAGAGAAGAACATGACCTAAAGCTCCACAGAGTTACAAAAGCTTTGCTGCTGGGAAGATCAGGTGAAAAATTTTTAAGCTGCTAGTGGTGGTAGCAGCCACTGTTCTTTAAGGAGGAAAGGGAGAAAGAAGCAGTTCAGCTATTTTGGAATAGGCAATTGCAAAAAAAACCCCAAACAAGCCACCACCAAAAAAACCCCCACCACAACCAACCCTGCCTGAATCAATCTTGCAATCACCAAGACTGGTTAACCTGAGTTTCCATGGAAAGTGTTTCAACCAGGAGCTTAAAGCAACTGGTGAGGGCAGTTTTGTTGGAGGGGTGCAGAGAAAGGCAGGGGCAGCAGCACAGGAGAGGCAGGCGGGAAGCCAGGGAAGCACTTCCCGCACAACACAGAGCAAGCTGAGGGAGAGCTTTGCTGCAGAACGCGGGGTAGGAGAGATGTTTGGGCTTTTGGGCAGCTGTGTTCAGGGAAACAGGACCTTGTGTGTGTTCCTTGCCAATAAAGGAAGCTTCGCCAAGGATGGGCTTTCCTCCACTGTCAATCACTTATCAATCCCTGTGCTCCTGAACTAGTTGCTCAGGTCTGGAGGTGGCACTGGCTGCTGGAAGGATTTTGGGGGATGCTGCCTCTCCTCCTGCAGCAAGCATCACGAAGCAAACCCTAGCAAGGGGGAAGGGTGGCAGCATAACTCAGGGTACAGGCGAGATGGAGCTGCTACTTGTGCTCAGCATCTCCAGCTCCAAGTCCAGGGCACGTGGGATCACAAACGCAGGTCAACAAATACATAAGAATAGTCAGAAGGTTTTACTCTGGGCCCCATAGCCCAAGCATCCCCACCTTTACACACCTTGCCCCCCCCCCCCCCCCCCCCAAAGGCCATTGGCACGGAGAAGCACAGAGGGGATCGGTCATCTCCCACCCCACTAAAAAGCAGTCCCGGCACAGCAACCCCTTGGCCTGGTCACGCATACTGCTGGGGAAACCCCCCCCCTTGCTGCCACTGCTTGAGCACCCACCCCAAACTACTCAGAAAATACCATAGGCAGTGCAATAGTGCTTTTCAGTCCCAGCAATAGAAAGAGGCGGATGCGGCACTGGGGAAGGAGACTGCCAGCCCCACCGCCACTGCACAGGCAGACATACAAACTTACCTTTCACTCCTTCCTTCACTAACTGTCTTATCGCCATAGCAACTGTAATCCTAGGTCATGCAGCTAGAAAAAAAAATAAAAATACAGCGTAAATGAAGATATACACTATCACCAAACATAGCCTCAGTGGTAAAATCTAATTTTCATTAGAGACATAACAGTGGTTTTGCATAATTATACATGTATTAATGCCCAACATGCCCACCTTCAGTTAAAATTCATGAATTCATTTCTAAATAAAAAGCATTTGCTCATTGCAGGTTAATTTTAATTTTTTTTTTTTTAAAGGAGAAAATATTTTCTAAAAGCTCAAGTCATACTTGCACAGCTTTTTCTTAATCCTGGGATTAACAGGGTGAGGGAACCACAAAGATTAAGTCAGGTCTCAAGTAGAAACATGGTATAAAACATAACAGGAAACTTTGCTACTTTTACAATACAAGGAGAGGGAGCAATAAAAAAAATTGGCTGGATACTGGATCATACCTGGAATTGAGACCCAAAGGAAAGCATCTCGCAGCCTTCCCCTTGGTGCTTGCGGTGAAACCAATACAGCAGCATCATACTGAGAAGCAACATACTGCTGCGAGTGACGGAGCACAGGTTTGGCTAGTGCTAGAATTTACTACATAGCTTGAGGTCAGCATTTACAAGAGGAGGTTTATTTACTCTGACGGCACAGATACAAGATAGCAGCACCAAGGGACAGCCCCAGTCAAGAAAGCCCTGTAAAGAAAAGACACCTTTCCTCTGTATGCTTCCTTTTTTTTCTTTTTTTCTTCCATTTGCTCCTACTATCTTCAGATTCCTTAATTACCCACTAAATGCAAATGCCTTGAGGCTGGTACCTTATACCCCTCTTTATTACCATGTTTCCAGGTGGGCCTCATCTGAGTGATGGGAAGTCCTTGGTGCTGGTCAGAGCCCACCTTCCCTGGTCTTAGATGTGGGGCAGTGCCTGGAGGGTGGTTATTGCCACTCGAGGCAGCAGGAACCTGGGTAACATAGGGGCTTTGAGACCTCACTGCGAGCTCTTGCATTGCAAACATGCACACAACTCTAAGGATGCTCGCAAAACCCTGATGTGGTGCATGCTGGACTTGATATTAAAAGAAATGTGGCATCCTTAGGAGATGCCTCTTCTTTAATTGTATCGATATCCTAGCCAGGGAGTAAAGGGAGAAGCTACTGCAGAGGTTTATTTAGTTCCTCACTTACAGAAAAGGCAAGGAGGACTAGGACAAAAGGGAGAGGAGGGCTGGGCTTGAGGGAAGGGTTTGGGGTTGGAGGATGGGTGGAGGAAGGAAAAAGAGAGAGATGGCAGAACAAATAGAAAGACAGAAGAAGAGATGGAGAGAGATCTGTCCTAAACAGCGACAGAAATCCCTCACGGCTGTCAATCTTCAGCTCCTCTCCTCCTTACGCTGTCATTATCTCACAGCAGCAGGAAGAGAGGCTGAGCACAAAGCTCAGCCAGCGTGGGGGGGGAGAAAGCTCCCTTCTCACCCATGTTTCTGAGGGAGGGAGAGGGAATTCAGTGCCTCTGTGTCCAGCCCGGCTGGAGTGACTCATCCTCCCCTCTGCAGCAGGGAGCCCTGACTGACATGGACCCTCGGGATGTGCAGTGGGTCCAAATGTGGCCCCTTCACTCCACCCTGTGAGCATCTCCTGACCCTCCCCATATACCTGAGCCCTGGAAGTCCATCTATTCATGATGAAAAGAGAAATAACAGCTTGCTTCACATGCTGCTGGCCACAAACAGATTAATAAATAAATAATGACGAACATACATCTTTGGCTCACTTGTGCTTGCTGTGTCTGTCCTTCCTTCTCAAGTGATGGCCCAGACAGAAAAGATGCTTTTTAGAGAGGTCAGATGGGGCCTGACAGAGGGTCCTGTTGGGCAGGTGCTGTGAGTTCAATAGAGGGAAGAACCCACCTCCTCTCCACCTTGTCCTTCAGGTTGGCCCCTGGCTGGGAAGCAGAAGGTTGAGAAGATGTGTATAGGTATCTTGTAGCCCATGCTGGATGAGGCCAGCTCTTCTGTAACCGTGCTGTATATCTGGCACAACGCAACTCTGACCTGCCCAACCGTGTGTGCCAGGGAAGTGCGGTGTGTTGCGGAGCTGTGCTGCGGGTGTGTGGGGGCTCTTTGCCCAGGATTGCCCATTGCCTACCAAGGCTACCCACCCTCATGCATGAACAGAGAGCAGTGGCATTGCTAAAACCCCCAGAAAAACAGGGAAAGTGTTGAAATGCCTCTGAGATAAAATTTAGTGGTGGGAATAGGACAGGCATTGAGATATGGTGGCTAATCTGGACAGAAGTTTCACAACCTTCGCTGAACTGGTGAAGGAAACAAAACCAGCCGCTCCTCTGATTTTTGTGTTTGCAGTTACCACCTCTGCCTGCTACAAAATGTGGGTGGGCCACAAAACGGGGAAACAAGACAGACAGGGACTTCAGATGGAGGAACAGAAAGTCAAGGAGTAAGACATGTCTCTTTGGCCATTGGTGGTAGAATTGCAGCAGCTGGTTGTCCCAGGCTACTTTAATTTCATGCCAACCGGGGTGCAGGAAGCAGTGAAACTGCACAGACCTCTGTGGTCCCATGTCCCACGTGCACTTGGGGAGCTCATGCTGAAGATGTCCCCATGCTGAGAGACCCAAATGGCTCAAGGTGTGTAAAGAGACCTGCACAAGCAGCCCGCATGTCAGATGAAAGGGGCTTGTGACTGACCCGCTCCCCTGTGTCCCCCGTGGCGCAAAATACATGAGCTCAGGAGAAAAAGGGATGAAAAGAGGGGTGTGCAGGAAGAAATTGGGATAAATTCAAGGAGGAGCTGAAAAGATGACCTAGGAATCTTCTCTTAGCTCCAGAAATATTACTACCCCACTCCCCTCCCACTGGCTCCTGCAGTTTTGATATGGGCTTGGTCTCTCCCTTGGTGTTCCTTTCCTGCATGTGCCCCTGCACATAGAAATCCCTTGACATGGGGCACAAAGGAGTGAGGGGAGCTCCAGACCCTCTCCCCACTCCATCTCTCAGGGGTTTTTTGCCCGTGTCACCTGCTGTGGTCCCCATGGTGCTGTGGCAGCAGGGAGAGTTACAGCTCTGCTGAGGACCCCAGTAGGACCATCCATTCCCTGCAAACATGGGCATTGAGCCACACCAAAGGAAAGCCAAGCAGCAAGGATTGAAGTGACACAGCCCTTGCTCCCCTTTGGAGGGACATTTAAACCTGCTGGAGAGGCAGAGGAGATCTGCGAGCATACCCAGCAGCACAAGCTTTATGATTTAGGCAAACAGTGTAAATGCTTAAGTACTTACATGGTAATGTCTTTCCTAGCGCTTTCACAAATGGACTCTCCTGCCCACCTGCGCAGAGCAACCTCAGCTGCGGTCTCATAGCAGGGACCTGTGTAATTGCCTCCTTCTGCCTACAGGCACACCTGGAAATCCTGTGTGTGCGGCGCGGCCCTCTCCCTCTGCCCTGCTTCTCCATCGGAGGGGACAGGCCAGTGATGCTCAGCCTGCCCTGCAATGCGCTGGGGACCTCTGCATGGCACCTTGGAGGGTGGTATCGGGGGTAGGAACATGAGGCGGGGGAACAGGTGATTTGTTTCAGTGTTTTGCTGAAGTTGTACAGCAATTCCTGCCCAAATGGAGAAGTGGAATATGCGGCAAGCCTGCACTCCCCAGTCCGGCACTGGGCTGGAGCTGATGCATGCACGTACTGGGGTAGGGGTTCTTCCGCCCCTCATGGGCCCAAATTTATTCTCACATGTTCCCACAGCAACAGCAAGGCAATCACATTCCTCCTTCTCTCCCATGCACACCGATTAAAATCACGCTCATCACAAGTGCCTCAGCTCAAGCAACCAGCCCTTTAATTGCTGCAATGAAGGATACGAATGTAGGCGATTCTGAGGCCAGCAAAGCAGAAAATTAGCATTTAGTGTGAAAATGATACCACTGCATCATCACCAGTCCAAAACAAACAACAAAACCTGCCAGGCTGCTTCCTTTCCTCCCTACCTGCATGCTCGGACCCATTGGGTGCTGCAATAGCCGCATGGCTTCCCACACCCGTGGGTCCTGCCCCTGCGGGGCTGCCACTGTGGACCCCTGGCAGGCAGGAGGGCTGCGAGCCAGCGTCTGCTTTCCACCTCTGGACTTCTGATGAAGCAGATTTATACACTTGCTTTGGAGATAATCCTCCCTCAAATGTCAAAAGTGCCACATCAGCTGCTGCATTGATTCCTGCAGTATTTACAGAGCAGAAAAACGCAGCAGCAGCAAGCACGAGGCTGGAGGGAAGAAACCCATGTCCTCAGGGTGTCCCTCAGGGTGAATCATCCATGTCTCAAGCCAGGAGTCAGATCTTCACCTCCTCCAGACCCTTAACTAGCTTTCTCCATCATTAGTGCAAATTCCTCTCAGGCCTTTTCACCTCTTTGTTACCTAGGCTGTATTTTTGCCTGACTAGACACAAATAAACATTAACATGCCATGTCCATCCAAGCACAAAAGGAAAGGCTGTTTACCAGTCAGGCTGGGATGGAGCCAGCACCTCCAGCCCCAGGGCTTAGCCTGCCAGTGGGTCCAACCAGATCAGGGTGTCGGAGTTAGCTGGGATGGAGGCCTCTGCCTCTCTGGTCGTCACTGAGCAGGAGTACAGATGATGCCTGGTGGGATCACCCTGGAGCAGGATGCAGAGCCCTGGGCTCGACTCTGGTCACAGAACTGGCAGCCACATGGACACCCTTGCTTTGTTGTGAGATTTTGGGCTGTTCAGCCATGCCCACATCAGAGGTGCCCAGGACTGAAAGCAAAATCCCAAGTTATGGGTCAGACTTCAAACAGGCTCCAGGATGTTGGGGCCGGGGCAGGGGCTCCTAGTTCCTTGTGGCTGCCAACACTGTCTTCATTTCACGTGCAAACCCATGTAGGAGCAATGTTGAGGTAGATGATAACTAACCTTCCAAAATTGTGAACAGCACACCACACTTGCCCGCCTAGCCAGGGCTCTGCACACTGGTGGTTTCCACTGTGGAGAGAGCTGTCATTTCCCTGGCCTCCCCTGTGTGGGTGCCTGCATGTACTTGCCTAAAAGGGAGAGTATTTCAACATATTTCAACATGGACCTGTGACCTCTTTGGGTTCCTGAGGTAATCATTGATGCTGAAGTGCCACAGCTCAAGTCCTGAATTGCAGACAGACCAGCTCTTTATATAGTGGAAGGAGGCGTACACAGTGCAACTGCACGTGCACGTGCACACATGCATACACGTGTGTGGCTTCAGCAGCCCCAGGTCCTTGCATGCCTGACCACGCGGTCTGCCGCAGCTCCCCACCAGCCCTGCCGCCCCTATTTCCCTTCCCCATGGATGCCGGTTTCCCAAGCAGCAGCCATGGGAATGCCCCAACATCTGGCACGGGTTGCAGCCGAGCCGTGCCTGGCTCCTCAGGCTGCGACGCTTTGAGGTTGCCCCTTGCTCCAGACCCATGGTGCATGGCTGGAAGGGGCATTTTCTGCCCGGGGGCAAGCAGAGACCTCTGCAACTTGTTGCAGACGGCGATGGTGGTGCTGCCCAGGCACTGTATCAGTGCTGTGGGGACTACTGTGTCAGCAGTTTGAGCTCTTTATCGCTTTAATACACATTTGTTAAAAAAAAGACCAGTGGGAGATCTGGTTATAAACCACGGCCACCCTGAAACAGGTACATGCCTATGCCCACATATACATACATACACACACACACACACACACAAAGCAGCAGTGACTATGGAAGTGTAAGAATAAATATTGAGCAGACACCGAGGGATTTTCAGAATAGTCTCTTGGGGGTTTTTTTGTTGTTTTTTGTTTGTTTGTTTGTTTATTCAATGCCATGTTGTTTGTTGTTGGCTTGGTTGTTTTTTTCCTTTTTTATTTTTCTTCCTGATTTATTTCCTGTGCCTGGGCTTACTATAACAGCAGAAACCAATCAGTGGCCAATGATGATTAACAGTCTCTCACGTGTTATTAACTCGACTTTCAATGGAAGGTCATTTTTAAAGACTGTGGCAAGAAATGTAAGTGTACAGGGGGTGTGTGGTTGTATGTATGTAGAGGGAATATACACACAAAAGAAGACCTTTTATCCACACCACTCCATTTACATTGCACTTGACTCCTTCTTAGAAATATCTATTATTATCTAGAATGTGTGTAGTATTTCTGTGTGTAGATCATATCTTGAAACAAACCCTTCATATGGCTCAGATAAGCAGGTGGGGGAAGTGCATAAATGGGAACATAAATTAACTGCGTTTGTGAATTTGTAATTGAAAGGAGAAATGGGGTCATCCGCTTTCACTGTTATCATCCCAGTGATTATTAGATGCAGCTAAATATGACGGTGGTAGTTTTAGAGGAAAGCCCACCTGGTACATCATATCCGAAGCTGTGATAGCTTGAAAGCAAGGCTTATACCGATGACTGGCAGGGTAATAAAAATGCCTGCCTGTGCGTGGACCACATACCTTAGGTTCTTGCATGATGCTTCTCCTCCTTCTGTGTGGGCAGGTAGCTCTCTCCTTAGGAGGCACTTTGCAATTTAAGAGCAAAAGCTTGGATTAAGGATGCTTCACTGAAAAATATTTTCTCTTCAGATTGCCATCCGCATGGCCCGTGGTATCGCTGATGGTTTGTTTTGAAGCAGCATCTTAACCCATATGGGTGTTTCTGACTGAAGGAGGGGAAGCTGCCCTGCCTGCTTGTGCTGGGTGGTTGCCAGCCCCCTTTTTGGAGATGCTCTGCCAGGGTCTGTAAAGGACCCCTTAGCAGAAGTCATAAGAAAGATAAGAAGACAAAGAAAGTTGTGGCAGCAGGGCAATGACAGGCAGCAAATCCCACCTCGCCGTGGTCAGCACAAACAGGTAACTTACAGTGCAAAAATTTCATCCAGGATGAATAAGCTGGAGGAAAGGGAGGGGAAGAGCTGCAGGAGGAGCTGCTGTTGTTTTGCATCGTGCGCTGTGTGCAACAACCTTGCCCCAGCAACCAGAAACAAACAAACAAACAAACAAACCCCAAGCCACAGCGTCTTTCAAAGTTTTCAGAAATAATACAGATAACTAAAAGAGTGTTAGTCAAAGGAGTTAAAGTGCTCTGGTCTCCAGGATAACATCATTGGGAAAACAGTGCCTCTCCCACTCTATCATTCTGCTCCGTGAACCATGAGACAGAGCGCGAGCCGTATCTGCTGACTTCGGCGACTACAGACAAAAGCACTAAGGAAAAAGATTTGTATTCCTCCTTGCCCAACGTGCAGCCCAGCAAAGGGGAAGCGTGAGCTGGAGCCTGCTATGGCTTACATGGCAACAGCCCAGCTGCTAATGGGAGCAACTTCGTGAGGTGCCGAGTCCTCCCTGCTCCTACTAGTGTCACGAGCATGAACGATGCTCAGCAGCTCTGCTGTCATGCAAAGTGATGCCAAGGACGTACCCAGCCATAAGGTCCATCTGTGCAATCCCATTGCTGGCGTAATTATTACTGCAACTGCTGTTGGAGCAAAAGTAGAGGTGCGCTGCAAACTGGAGGCTGGGATACCGGGTTTGGTGGGGGTGAGAGCTCGTTACTTGTAAATGAGCACATCTGCTCTGGAAGTAGCTGGGAGGCATAAATATTGAATATCACATTGCCAGCGCCCGCTCAAAGTGTGACAGGATCTTAGCAGAAATAAACAGGGAGCTTGGAAATATGCAGAAGAAGGAAAAAGTTCTAGAGAAGAAACATATATGTCTAAATGAGATGGAAGAAATTAATGATAATTCAAAGATACTGACATACTGAGTTCCTACTAGAAGCCAATCCCTAGCAAGGAACAAAAATAACATGGAAAAAACTGAGAAGTAAGGCAGATCTCATAAAATAAAGTATTCATGAAGATCAGGGAAAGGAATATTTGGAAAGTCAGATCACATGCAGATAAACTGAACTGGGTGGCATACATCCAGGGCCCTAACTTTGCAAAGTATCAAGTGCTTCCTTGTGCAAACCAAAGACGCTCACCTCCACGTCTTCCATAACAAATTTTTGAGCTTTTAGTTATGTTGGCTAAAATTAAATCTCTGCTCCTGAGCCGCTGCTATGTCATCTTTTGCTCTTGGTGCATGGTGGGTGTGCAGGGCACATCTCCAGCTGCACCTTGTGGGGACCTCACTGTCTGGGGACCCATCTTCAGTGCCCCATGGGGTGGACGAGTGGCCTGGTGTCTTGAGGAGACAGTCACCAGGGGTCACTCAGGACATCCCACCTCTGTGATGCCCTGTGGGACCATTTTGGACATGAGAGCCATTCTGTCAGGAATCATTTCATTCTCAGCAAAAAGGAAAAGTAGTAAAGACCTTGAATACCTCTAAGTTTTCTGCTTAACCACAGAAGTTTCTTTTGTCTGAGAAATTATTTTCCTGCTCAATGACACTTTCAATTTTTTTCTTCCCAGGCTTGCTCAATTCATATTAATTTCACAGAAAGCTGGTGGTGTTCAGTTCTTCACAGGACCTGGCCACACAACCCCCCCCACAAAACAAACCCACCAAAAACCAATTGCACCACACTGCCACCTTCCCATGAAAGAAAAGAGCGGTCATGCTGGCAATTGCTTCCCATATATCTAATTGCATCAGGAAACTTTTGGTAGTAGTAAGGAAGACAGTTGAAGATGGAGAAGCCAAGAGAAGAAGTACACCTAGCAGTTACACCTCGTTCATTTGGCAATGCTTAGACAGGGTCTTTGGGTGCAGAAGAAACACTAAATAAGGGTGCATTTTCCATGGGCAGGTTGGAGTGGCCGAGGATTTCATGTGCAAGAGAAGGTGGGAAGCACTAGGGATGGGCTCTGCTCTGCAGCTGCAGCAAACCACATTGACGGGCCCAGAGGCTGTAGCAAGAGGGGAAAACGTAGAGGGCTTTTAAAAAAAAGCCATAGAAAACTGTTGAAAAGACGTGGAGGAATCAGCTGGCGAGCCAAGATGGAAAGAGCTAAACACGCCTAGCTTGGTGCAGCAGCAGCCAGAGCAGGACACGGTAGCAGCACGTGGAGGAGCTCAGCATCAAACAGGGAGAGGGACCGCTTTTGGTGGCAGACGCGGGGGAGAGCCGGGCATGGGAGTAACATGGCAGCAGGACAAAACAGGGTGATCTCGGGCTGACGACGGCGCAGAGCCTCCTGGCAGGAGGTGCCTGCGATATGGTCTCCCGTGGGAAGTGGGGAGTACGGGAGGCTGAAAAGATGCCTGGGCAAATCTGGGGCTACCTTCAGGTGTTGTCTGGGAGGTGGGTGGGTGATGACAGAGGTTTTTCCTGGTGCCAACAGACAGGCATAGCTGGGAAAGGCAGCTCTTGCCAGGAGAAACCGCACAACTTGCCCCGCTGCAGAAATCCCCAGCAAAAACACAAGGCATGTGCTGGGTTTTAGTATTCTGCTTCCTCTTCGGGAAGGATGGATGTTTCCTCCTTCTTCTTCAAACAGTTAGTAAATAATTAAAAGAGAGAGACAAAATATTCTCTAAAGATAACCTAGTCTTCTGTTTCCATGGCAACCTCCTTCCTAAGCCAGAAGCCTTTCGCTCGAGTCATACGGCGGAGGGTGAAAGCCCTTTTGCAGGGAGGCAGGAGCAGCGGCATGACCCCAGCTGGGAGGTGAAGGGGAGACATCATGCAGAGCAAGAGGACCCCAAACCACAAAAGAAACAATGAAGTTTTCCCTTGCAAATCACTTCCAGGGACAACCGATAATAAGCTGAGAGAACATCCATCCTAGGGGCTGTAAGTCACCACCACCACCACCTTTCCCAACATTTTTTGATCCTTCTCCCATCCCAACATTTTTTGACACTTCTCCCCTCCCAACTATCCCAAATGCAGGCCATACTTGTATCGTGGCCGAGTATCAGGGTAGCTTCTAGCATTGCACCGATCTCTGATCTCTGTGCATTGAACCATCTGGGGTTTGGACGGGTTTTAACTGTTAGGGTTTTTTTGGTAAAAGTCCTGCCGCTGGCTTCAAAGCAGCTCTGGGTTTGAGCCTAAGCCCTGTGCAGCTCGAGTTCATTGTTCAGCCATTTGGGGACTGACTGCCCTCCTTCCCTGAGGATGTGAAATCACATGTCTTATCTCTCCTCTCTGCCCACAGGAGAGCAGGCAGGGGCAACTCACCCAAAGAACCACCAGTGCAAAAAAAAAGCATTTAAAGACCCTTATTATTGCTTTAATAAATCTGGATCAGCATCCTTTCTGCAAGGACAAGGACCCAGGCTCTCCTGTCCTCTCCCCACAGGCCTGACCTCCCTGCAGTCAGCGTGCACACTTGCAACACAGCAAACACTCCTTCCAGCAAATAAATCAAGTCCACATAGTAATTATCCTTCTCCTGGCTGTTGGTCCCATTTGACGCGCTCGCTGTTTACAGCCCCGGTTTGTAAGATGCAGCAGCTGCTTAAAAATCAGACAGGTCACAATAAAACCAGAACATCTGTTTTGTACTGCCCACTTCACAATGCTTCATATGCCAGCTGGGAGAGCTCTGGGAGGGCTGCAAGGGCCCTCTTGATCTGATGGAAAAAATGGGACAGGAATACCCGAGGGAGCCCTGCTCCTTCTCTGAGCAGCACACCAGCCTCCAAAACCTCCCTGTCTCCATTGGGCTGCTATCCTCTCCCCGCTGCCTTTCTCTCTTTGTCTTCTCTGACACACCTTAGTGGAGCTTCCCTGGGGTGGTAGGTGACATCTGAAATTCTTTGTGCCCCCCTTGGATGGATGGCTTTCCTACCCACCTGCAAACCTGGGAAGGGTACAAAACCTTGGAGTTGCTCCAGGAGGAGATCCAGGTTGGCCCTGGCTGGGAAGGAGACACGTGCAGTCATACCACTGGAAAGGCAAGGAGGGATGCAGCCTCCAGAGGCCTCGCTGCAACCATGCTGGGAGAGGATCACGTCTGCTGGATCAAATCCTGGATCCTGAGAGAGGTCATGGTTCGAGGAGTCGGTTTGCCCTCGCCCTCCCCACCGCAGCCCTCCCCACTCAGACTCCCCTGCAAGGCAGAGGCGAGAACAGCTGCACGTCTCCTCCTCCCTCTCCCACATCTCTCCCGCTGGTCAGCCAGTTAGCCTGGACACAACACACGTAAACATCCTTACATTCGCGCGCGCACACATACATACACACACGCGCCAATATTCCCTGCTCTCCGTGTCCGTGGTTGGCACTGAGCAGGACTCTGTTCCCAGCTATGCTGATGCAAATCGGGAAGATGCCAGAGGATGAAGTTGATGCTGGAGAGGAGGCAGAACCACCACCAAGCTGAGGATGTTCTTGTAGGGTCTTCCCGCTGGGACTTGGAACAGGGTTAGCCCTCAGCCAGGGGACTGACTGCATTTTGTGTTGTTGAAGCCCCCTTTGCTTTTATTTGTCTTTTTTAAAATTCTAGGGTTTGTCTTCTTTTAATATATATAGCTATAGATACAAAAATAACAGATAGGTTTCTCTAGAGATGATTTTTGCACCTTTGGGCTTCTAAAATAAAGTATCACAATTACTGCAAATGAAAGGGGGAAAAGTTCGATTTCCTCTCCCCTTTTTACCTGCCCCTCCCCTTCCACCCTGCCTCTCCCACTCCAAATTTCTCCATGTATCTCGTATTTTTTTTCCATTAGCAGTTTTCTTTCTTTGGAAAATGAAAAAGACAAAAAGAACAAAACAACAACAAAAATATGCCACGTAGCCTCCATCCCCTCCTCCCATGAGCGTGCCCGCTGTGTTCACACATTCCCTTCAAAGCAAGGCTTTTCACCTCAAAAGGCTTCCCGTGCTCCATGGCTGTTTGCTTTTCCCTGCTGCCGGGGCCAGATTTTCACCTGCTGTAAATCAGCATGAATCCATCTCAAGCCAGAGCTCTGCTGCTTTACACCAACAGAAGCGCAGAATCACGTTTTGCCAATTTACGCTCGACCTGAAGATCTGGCCCACAATTTTTAATGTTTGAAATGGAAGCATGGACAATAAGGAAGTTTCCAGAAACAGGCAAGGCAAACCCCAGATGCTCTTAATTTGCTGCTCACCCTGATTCCCTTCCCTTCACCCCCACCCTTCTTGTTTGGTGTAGCACCTCCTTCAGCCCGTTTACTTGTTCCTCCTTAGCACTTCCTGAAATTCATATACTCTCGGTAAAAAAAATAAATAAATCAATCTCTCTATATATGTATATGTATATAACTAAACAGCTGCGACGCGGCAGTCACCTGGCTGGAGGGTCCCATCCCTCCCAGCCCCATGGCCTTTTCTTGTCACTATAGTCTCTGCAGTGATGGTCCAGGTCTTGCCCTCGGGCAGGACTGTTCCCGTATTGCTTGCACTCTCCCACGCCTCTGAGGTACGGTACCAGAGTATTTATTCTATATATATATATATATTTACGTATATATATATATTTATAAATTTTTGTTTGCCTGGTTCTTTTTCTTGCAAATCCTTTGGAACTGCTGCTGGGGAGAAGCTAGAGAGACATGCTCCCCATGCTGGCGGCCAAATGCTCCCTCCCTGTGCCCCAGGGACCCTCATCTGTTCCTCTTGCTGACTCCGCTGCCCAGCTCCAGCTCAGATGGGAGTGGGGAGCTGCGGTCCCCTGTCCCCAGTCTGCCAGGCCCATCCGGCTCCTCTCCTTCCCCGGGCGAGGGGGTGTCCTTGCAGAAGTCCGTCACCCAGGAGGGCATCGAGAGGAAGCCCCGGGGGTCAACGGTGTAGAAGGGCTTGGTGTGGTGGGCGGTGGGGCGGCGGGGCGAGGGGCTGGCGTGGAGGCTGCTGGTGCTGCTGCACTTCTTCACCAGCGTCAGCCCCGGTGGCGGGGGCGAGAAGAGGGAGGTCAGCGAGAGGCTGCTGAGGGTCTCCGAGGGCTCACTGTTATTGCCGCCCCCCCGCAGGCTGCTGCCCGCCCCCTCCTCGTCCGAGGGGTCCATGGAGTCGTGGTGGGTGCAACCGGGGCTGGTGCTCCCGCCGCTGCTGTGGCTGCGCTGGTGACGACAGATGCTTCGCAGGCTGAAGAGCCCCCGGCCCCGCAGGCTCCGGCGGCGGGAGGTGGGGGAGAGGGGGGCTGCCAGGGGTCTTTGGCTGCCGGCAGCTGGCATGGGAC
This sequence comes from Balearica regulorum gibbericeps, assembly GCF_011004875.1. Classification (NCBI taxonomy): domain Eukaryota; kingdom Metazoa; phylum Chordata; class Aves; order Gruiformes; family Gruidae; genus Balearica; species Balearica regulorum. The sequence goes on from NC_046184.1 coordinate 56,764,745, forward strand.
ACAGAGCCACCGGGAGGTCCAGGGTGCACTGGGGAGAGTCGCTGAGGTTGAGGCTGTCCTCCAGCGTGGTCTGCAGGCTGCCTGCTGAGCTGCTGCTCTGGCTGTCCAGCGAGGTATCGCTGTCGGGGGCCTGGGGACCAGGAGTGTGAAAACACAGTTCTCAGGAAAGAGATGGGCAGGGGGCAATAGACTATGCCTACTTTTTTTTTTTTTTGAGTACTTTGGGATGTGAAAATAAACCAAAATTACAGAAAAAGCAGGAAAACTCCAATTCCTCTCTCACTCTCATCTGCCAGGGAGAGCAGATATAAACCACCTGAGCAAAGCTACAAAGCACCCAGCCATGCAGCTTGCCCAGCCTCCCTTCTGGAGGAGGAGGAAAGGATCAATATTTTGAGCTCTGATTTCATTCTGCTCCAGGATGAATCTTCCCCTCGCATGTGAAATGCTCCACCAAAGGAAAGGAATGCTGTGTCTGTGAGCTCTGCAACCCCTGCTGCTGGGCTGTGCCTGACCACTGGTGGTCCAGGAGGCAGCGGAGCCAAGGTTCCCTGTGGGTCTTCACTCTTGGCTTCCCTGTGAACCTGCCACACGGGCTGTGGACACATCAAAACCATCAGCTGGTCAGAAGTCAGGGGACTTGCGTACCTAGAGCTCAGGCTCTGTACATAGACTGCCTCTCATTAAAAAATCAGCAATGTTTGGGAAGAGAAAAGAGTCCTCATGGTTCTTCTGACCAGCACTAGTGGCAATGATGGTATTTAGGGCAGAAAGGCAGGGTCCCCTTCCAACAGGAAGGAAAGAGCCTTAATTTCCTTGTGTCAGGACTCAGTTAAGCTGTTTCTCTTGTTCCTAGGAAATTGGTCTGTGCTGTGAGATCATTACTGGGACACAGCACTGGGAATGGATCTGGTCTCCTGAAGCACAGCTATTCAATACAGTCTGTATCACATAATCAGAAGTTTACCAATTTCTCCTTCACAATAGTTCAGTACTTTTGCCCCAGTGGTATGGCAGCTCCAGAGCTCTTTCTCTTCATGTCTAAACTTATACCAGAAGTTTCAACACCACAACTCAAGCGGCCTAAGCTTGAGGCTAAATGTATCCCTGGTGAATTTATACACATTTGTATTGTGCCAACAGTGTCTGTCACATAGAACTGGAAAACATATGATTTTATTTTTAGTTTTTAGTTTTTCTGGAATAGCGTCCCTGTACTCCTCAAACAGGAATTGTTCAGAGAGTATCATCCAAGAACAGTAACAAGGGTGTCTATTGGACTTTCATGTCTGCCGCTTCTGCTCTTCAGAGACATTTGATCTTCCCTCAACAGTTTTATTCTTCTCTTTCATTAGTGAGGAATAGCTGCCTTTTCAGGAAGAGATAGCACCTTTCTGGAATGTAAGAGCTAAGTGGGCAGGGGAAAACAGCGAGCTCAGGGATGCAGTGTGTGGATGTGGCATGAAGGGCTATGGAGGAGGTAGGTGGGGAGAAGCCTGTTCCAACCAAGCAGGTGCATGATCCAGAGTCATGGTGCTACGAGGAGCCAAGGTGGCTGTGTGGCTGCCATCTCCCTGGCTCACACTGCAGCTGCTGTGCATGCAGGTGTCTGCGGTGCACTCAGTGCAGGGGACCCAGGGGTGAGTGAAAAGGTGATGTGATTTCATCTTCGTGTGGGGCTAGCAGCAGCCGTCAAACTATTTTTTGATCCAAAGTAGAAGAATGTATGATTTCAGGGGGTGAGAGCTATACAACACCCCTTTGCTACACAACCCTCTTTCCTCCCCAACCCTCCTGCACTCTGCAGTGCACTGTGCTCCTCAAACAGGTTAGATCCAGGTCACCCAGCCCATGACCTGGACCTCTCCTTCATTCGTCCTCCTCCCTGTTCAGCCCCTGCTGTTTGGTTGTGATGTGAAGGATCAAGCTTCCCTAGCAGAGGGAAGCGAGGGTCCTCACCTGATGAAGCAGCGAACAGTTCACACTTGGAGATCTCAGTGATGCCCATGAGCCTTGCAGAGAGATCTTAGGAAGGTTGCGTGGACATGAGGCTTTCTCAGGCCCTGTCTGGGTGGCAGAGATGGCTGGGTGGAAAAATTCTGCTGGTACAGGTAACAGAGGACAAGACGCACCTGGAGAGAAGGGGCTGGGAGGGACTGACAAAGTACCAAAAGAAATGGGGAGAAGAACAGAAACAGAAAAATAATGAAGTTGAGGAGGTCTCTGATTTGATGCCTTTGCTGCTGTTACACCAATGGTCCTGCAAGTCCAGTATACGGAGGATATGTAGTAACACACGCTCCTGCCCAAGAAGCCTCAGTCTAGTGTTCACACCATGGGTCTCACTTCCCACACAGGGACCAAAACCTGCACCAGACCCAGAAGATCTAAGATGGCTTAGAGCCATCAAGCAATAGCCCAGTTTGCTTCTCCTGTTGCTGCTCTTGCAGAGAAATACTGAGCTGTAGGTCCTTGATTCAACTATGTCTCACTGCCAGAGGACTTTCATCCCAGATTCTGCAAGGCAAGGGATGAGTGGAGATAAACTGGTGGTTTGGGAAACCTGGGAACCACAAGAGGCCAGAGCTTGCTCAAGAGTAGAACTGGAGCACTTCTACCAAGGGCAGACACGTATTACTTTTACCCTGAACCTGCACCTGAGGAGCCGGGTCTCAGGTGGCAGCAACATTTTACCATGCTGAGTGAGCACAGTTCATCCAGCTGGCATGTTAGGGGACTCTGTCCTCGCTCTTCTCTGACCATGCACGGGTGCACTACTGTGAATGGGAATCAGCTCTTTAACAATGCTTCACATATGCAAGTCTGAGGGAGGATATAAGATCTAGCAGCAAAAGAAGGTACTGCTCCTCATTCCATTCCTGAAGACTGGCAAACTCAAAGTTAATTCTTGGTTAGTGTAACCCCACATCACATTAACTCCATTCCTGGCAAGAGGGAGGCAGGAGAGAGGCAGATGACCTGAACCAACCCAGACATTCAGCAGACCTGGAGAATGATGAAAGCCATGCTCACCTTTGGTACTATCATGCTTTAGCCAAGACTGGACTGAGTTGAAAGGAGTTTTCTCCATTTCACACAGGTAACTGTCTGGGTTTGTAGAGCTATCCGCACTGGATATTGGGAGCAGGTGTTCCCCCAGATCGCCTACCCCACTGGAGTCAGGGCTCTCCTGGCCATCCTGCTGGAAAAAATAAGTGAGGACAAAGCCTTGTGAAATTGAATGGCAGATGACAGAGTAGACTTGTCAAAGCCTCAAGAAGGTCTGATTCTGAAGATACCTTCAAGCTAGCTAAGAGATGCTCAGGTTTCGAGCCCAAATCCCCTAAATTTCGGCTCATTCAGAGGAAGTTACTGACAGTAGCGAAGAGACCTTTCAAAACCATATATCCTTTTTTATATCCTCAAATCCTTCTCCACAACATGTCTTTATGCAGAAACTCTTGAAAAGTGACCAGAGTTTATATTCCTCAGCAGTGACACTTGGATGAATACAGAGCACTTCAAATGAGCAGGAACAGAAATACAGCACACAGTGCAACATGCCCATGACCACCCGGGGCTAACCTTGATCTCCTTAGGACTCAGCTGAGAAGTGCTGCGATTGTCTGACTCATCTCCTAGAAGGATGGAAGAGGACTTGTCTGAGTTGAGGGATAATGCTTCCATTTCAGCCAGCTGGACCTGCAGGAAGGGAAAGGAGCTGTCACAGGTCATGCCTAGCATCCACATCTCAAGCAGTCACACTGTTTATGGTGGATAAGTGAGAGCCTGTAGACCCGAGATCAATTTTAGGTTATATTCCTTGGATACATCAGGTACGGCCTAACCCAGACCTTGGCTGGCAGGAGAATCCACTTTTTAAGGAAGGTTGAACATATGATCTGCAAGCAGCCCATCGCCAGTTCATGCTCCTCTAGTGCCAGAATTGGAGGAAGGAGTCCTGAATCTGTCCCAGCGATACGGCTGGCACAAGGCCCTGCAAGTAAAGCCGGGTGGGGAGAGGGCTCCCTCAGGCCGACGACAAGGCAGTCTGCTCTGCTGAGGGATGAGGAGTAGACCTCTCTCCGAAGGCGCCACGGACAGCCCTGCTTAAATGTGAAGGTGCTTTCATTCCAGGGATAGTCATGCCTCTCGCAGTCCATGCCAGTATCATGCTTTACATATTATCTTACCTTCATCACTGAAACCCTGTTTCCCTCCAGCTTCCCTGTGTCTTCCCTCTCCCCTCACCTCTAACCTACCCAAGACCTCAGCTAACACCATCTCCCATCCTGCTCTCCATCCCTAAACTCACCCCTCCCGCCCACTCATATCTGTGCTCTCTTGCTTTCTGAAACCGTGTCTGACCACCACATCTTTCTCATCCTTGAGCCTCATCTCCACTTCAGTTCCATGCCTGACCTTGCTTCATCTTTTGGCCTGTTTCATACCATAGATGTCCCTCTCCCATCCTCTTTGCTCCAAGCTTTCAATTCCCCTCTGCCTGACATCTCTTTCCCACAATACCTGAAAAGCATCTCCTTTTTCTAGTAGCCTAAGCAACTGCTCTGTCCCTCCTGTGCTTGGCTTTCTGTCACTGGTCACTAGAGTCCCACTAGTTCCCACCACCAGCACCTGACTCTTGAGAGCTATACTCTGGGTTGTCTCAGTCTGGACAGCTTGCTTCCTGGCTATTTATCTTGACCTCCCCCGTGTTTGTGTTTGCAAGAGGCAGGTACAGCTTTTGTGCTGTAAGGGCACATGGAACATTTGGAGAGATGACTCCTTCGAGCTGGGAGTTTAGTGGCTTGTGCCAGTGCCAGAGACTGGAAGAGGATCCCTCCATCCAAGGGATAATGCACTTTGAATAAACAGGATGGAAAGCCAGAGCTGGATTTAAATAAAGGGCACAAATGACATCCTTATTTAGGATATTATTCTGACACAGGAACACAGTGCTGTTCAACCATGAAGAGAGCCCAAAATCAACAACTGCTGCTCAGATCGCGGACGCACCAGAGAGCCCACAAAGAAGTTATGTCAAGCATACGACACAGCCACCAGTCAGCAACTACTTGTGTAGAGAAACACAGTCTTCGTTCAGTCCCACTTAATGCGTGTACTCATCCATTACTCGCCTAAGTGCTTGTTACACCAGAACAGCCTTACAGCTGTGCTTGTAGAGACACGAGCGTGAAATGTGATAACATCTGCGACTACCTTCTCCATCCATAAAAAAAGGTTTCAACAAAAGCCAGAATAGTCTGTTCTTCACTGAACCGCTTGCTCACAAATTCTGGCCACCCTGGGACCTACACAAAAAACCATAATCATCAAAGTAATGAAAAGATAAACTGCATGTGTGGCAACACTATTCACCGCTGCTCACTGGCAAACTCCTGCCACTGGCTAAACACACTATCAACCACCAATACACAGATGTCTAACTGTCAACCAGCCCAAGAGTGAAAGGATAGTGATGACAAGAGAAGAGGTTAGCAGTATGAAAAAAAAAGTTTTGTTCTTATAACTTCCCTTACTGCAAATTTTTAAAAATCTTCTGACTAAAGATGAGGAACGAAAAACTTTTAAAATTGTAGTGGAAAAAATTTTTAAAATTGCAGTGAGGGGAGAAGAGGCTGTTCACTAGGAGCATAATCCATGAAAACTGCCAGGGACATCAACCTGAAACACTGAACCATGCACACATATCCCTTAGAAAAAAACTACTTGCCTTAAAAACAGAGCCATGATTACAAAAATTCTTCATTGTACAAACAATTTGTTTGATAATAAGATGCCAGCAGCATAACTGGGAAAGATGGTGAGCACTTCTCCTCAATGCCGCAAAAAGCACATATTAATAAGTTTGAGCATATGTTTAAGTGTTGTGCCCATCCACTGTGCTCAGCATCTTGACAGATTAAACTACAAATGAAATGGGAGTGAACATTTTTGGCTAGTATGTGATTTTTGTCACAAGGGCAGAGCTAAGGGTGATTTGGCAGGCAGCAAGTGTACTATTTTGTTTGAATACACGTATATTGAATAGGACTAGATAAAAACTGTTTTGCCTATAAAATTTGCTGTTGATTGCTTCTGAGACAGTACAATTCTGTCTGTGTATACAATGGACATTCAGATATGTTGATGTACCAGAGTACATCCTAATTTAATGACTATGTGCACTGCTTGTGTTAGTGCTGGGACAAGCCTAGCTGTGATCCATGCAGTGATTTCCTGTTGAAATTTCCTCAGTGTTTTTTATACTATGAAATATGAAGAGAAATTCATGATCAACTGTGACTTAAAATCCTGAGCTGTAGTTTTGATTCATATGATCAGAAATAAAATATCTACATTTTATTACTAAAGTTATTCCTGCAGATATAAATAATTTCTTTTCAATTTCACATTTTAGATGTATTGAAATATCAATTTTGAAAAATAATTTATGGCTCTGTAACAGCCATTAGAAAATATGATCTAAGAATAATTTTTTGGTTGTGATTATTCTGTTAAACTCTTTGCCGTGGCTTGCACTTGAAGAATTTGCTGCTTAGTTTCCTTGCTGGGAAGGTAAGAAAATCTGTCGTTGTTGCCTTCATTCCTAGGCAGGATACTGAAGACTATCTGGAAGGTTTTCAAATGCAGCAAACTAGCTGCAAATGACTTAATTTTGGGGTAATCATGTCTTAATCATGGGTAGAATGTCTTAGAAGACCTGATTTTCTGAGAAGGCTGAGGACCAACTGCTGAATATAAGGACTCGGGTAAACCAGTGGAAATCACAGTTAATTGAAAACTAGTTATCTGGCTGCATTAATGCAGCATCCATTTGTGAAATGTTGCAATACCGATAAACTACACCAATGTTCGCATTTTGATACTTTCAAAGGCAAGTTATGGGAACAAACAGATAGCTGAAAGGCTGAAAAAACTTAGAGCGTCAGAAGTAGCCATCCGAAGCCAAACAAAATATTGTTTTCTTCAAATATGGCTAGAGTAACCTGCCAATGAGAGCTCTCTTCCCAAGTTTCCCGGTTTCTTTATAAGCAATAGAAATATATCAAGTTAGGTATAAGGAAGGAGATGGTGAAGATTGCCACTGATGTACTTATTTACTGTCAGATATGCTACTGTTACAAGTCTGACCATGACCATAGTGCTTACATACAACAAAATTATTTCAGAAATAAAATTAATTCTGCTACTCACCTAACTTCTCCCAGACTACTTTGCTCCTGAAGTTTCACAACCTGGAAAGACTAATTGTGTAGGAAGTAGTTTTCCAAAGCATCTAACTTTAGAAGCACAAGTCTAAGCCATTTGGCATCCTGCTCTTAGCAACAACCCATTTGTCAGCTAACAGGTTCTACATCAGAAGAGAGACTCTCAAACTTTCTCAATGGGCCCATTTTTATTTAGTTTTTGCTCAAACTAATTAACTGGTTTTCACCACAAACCAATCCTCGCTCACAGACGGTGACTCCATTCAACAAGGCATTTAAGCATGTTCTTAATTCATCAACTGCAACAGGGAACAAGCAAGCACATGTTTAAAATGAAGACAAAACACATGCTTAAATCTCCTACTGAATTGCCCCTGAGTGCTGTCATTGGCGTGAAATCCTTTGAGTCCTCCGTACAACATGAGCTTGAACCTCTGCCTTTCTTGCAGAATTGAACACAACAAGAACTGCCAGGACACCTTCATAGTCATTTCTCTACAGCTCATTCAGTCCCTCCTGACCTGTGTCCTGGCACATCTCATCTTTCCACCACCTCAAACATCCCCCCGTGGCTAAGGAGGGCAAGCCTGTACTAGAGGCAGTATCAGCAATTCATGACAGATGACAAACACAGGTCAACAAACTCTCTGTCTACACAATCTACAGCCAGGAGCACACATCGGACGACCTGCGGGCATGTGGGTGTGAGTGTGCAGGTCTTGGGGGGAGAGTCCCCTCACGCATCCTCGTACGCAGGTTACCTCTTGCTTGTCATGGTTACACTTCTCGCACATGGCCGGCGAGGAGTAATGATGGAAGACGGAGCCCGATAGGTTATCGATGATCATTAACTCCCCGTCGAAGGAGTCCTTAATAATTAAAGAGACACTGTCCAGCCATAAGTTCTCCTAGGGGACAAGAAAGGGGGGAGGATGGGAGAGATCATTTTAAGAATGCCGAGGTTTTTGCTTCACAGTTTTATGTGAATTTGGGGCTGGGTTCTCCACCCTGACTCATCTGGAGCAGCACCTTTTTTGCAGGTACCTGCACAGGGTCACTGGGGGAGCATTTGCTTCTTAGGGTGTGTAAAGATGCTAGAGTTCAATGCAAAAAGAAAAAAAAAAAAAAAAAAAAAAGGAGGGACTGTCTTCACTTACTGTCAGTGCACCATGGCACTGCTCACACCTCCCTTCCAGCTCTGCTGGAGTGCCTCACTCTTGATCTGCCATTTCCCCTGCTCTCTTCTCCTGAGCTCCCCTCTCAGATTTGCTCCTAACACACCTTTAGTTGATATGCTCCATCTCTCTTCTGCTGACCCTCAGGTTCCTATACCGTGATGACAATGAACACGACCCACTGTTGTCACAGCCTTGTCCCCACACAATGCTACCAACTTAAAAGTCTACTGCTGACAGCAAACCTCTCACTCTGAGGTCGAAGAGTCTATCTGGTACTGCTAAGTCCTCAGTCATCTAGGCTGCCCAGCTTCTCCCCATGGCTACTTGCTGCAGTCTGGCTGGTAAGTTCAAAGGTGTACTCACCTGTGCTGGAGAGTAACATCTCATGCACAGATGTCCTTCAGGATCTGTTCTCCCACCGCCGCCTCCTGTTCCTGCTCCTTTTCCCTGTCCTGAATTTGGGGAGCCTGACTTGCGGGAGCACAACCCATGTGCAATTTCCAGCTCAATCTCAGCATCCATCTCTGCATCCTCCTGGGCCTCCTTGTTGCTGTCGTCGAGATGTTTCATGAGCACAGCTACCACCACATTGATGAGGACAAACTGGGCTGTGAGCACAAAGCTGACAAAGTACAGTGGGGAGATGAACTGCAGGTTGCTGAGGCAGCTCCGGTCATCGTGGCTGCAGTCACGCAAGGTATCCTTGAGGGGTTTGAGAGGGAACGATGGAAGGAAGGAAGGACTAAAGTAAGAATACAAGTATGGCTGCTCTTTCTGTCAAAAAACACTGATGCCAATGAAAAGAACAGGGCAAATGTTTCTATCACCCCACACCCTCTGGGATCATGAGGTCCTCAAAGAATCAAGGACACTATCTGATCTTGCACTGTTTCAGAGCAAATATGTCCAAAGGCATACAGAACAAACTACTTCCAGACCATCACATGTTGCTGCCACTTTAGCCACACACGTGAGCAAGAACAAAACTGAGCAGTCTGGTACTGCCTTCTCCCACCTAGACTCAAAAGCACTGTATGTGTTCAAAGAACTTTCTCTCTCTTCTCCTTTAAAAGAAGGAAGTATTTATTTTGGATTGCCCTGGTAGCTCTGCAGATGGGTGCCATGTCCAATGCACCTACATTCAGCTTTGGTAACAGGCCTTATGACAGTGGATATTCCCTTTTAGCCTGGACAGTCTTCTTGTTCCTCCCAAGGACAATTTGCACTTTTCCCAGCCAGACGTCTGTAGGATTAGGTGAGCCCAAGGTCTGAGTTACCATGGTGGGGAACGAGATTCTGGCCCAAGCAGGGACCTTATCTAGCAACCCAGCTCCTGTGCTCCTTCCATTTTCTAGCCCAAGCACTGCTGAACAGAGCACACATCATAATTTCTCCTTCCCCACAATAAGGACATAAACACCCCTGAGGCCCAGTTACCTTCATGATCCCATTCCAGTTGTCGCCTGTGGACACCTGGAAGAGCGTGAGGAAGGCCATCCCAAAGTTCTCAAAGGTGGCATGGCGGCTCATGCCCTCGCAGGGGTTCTCATCATTGCATACTGAAAGGAAGGGAATCACAGCTATCAGGAGAGGACACACTGCCAGCCCTGAGATCAACAGCAGGAACTGGGGAAGGGGACTTTAGGCTTCTCACAGTCTGGAGACCTCAGGTAATGGCCTCAGCACCCTGCCTAACACTTGGCTGTTGCCCAGCAATACAGAAAGATCCCTGATGGCCCAGACCTGGGATACCAGGCAGTGTAACTCAGTTGCTCAGGGAGATCTTCCCAACATGTTGTGCTGCCTTTCTTCTTGATCAGTATTCCATAGCAAGAGACATAAATAAGCCTTCCCTGAGCTTTTTGTGTAATCTTGAAGGCAGTATCAAAGTAGGCAGTGCAGAAAAAACCAAAAGTTTAAGAATGAAAGAGAAACCAGACACTTCTTTTATTTTGTTGGGCTGTTAGGACAATAACAATTTAGAGGGAAATTCATCTCATATCAATTACTCATAAGGGAGAATAAAGGCCACCAAGTAATTCAGTCCCTTTATTGAATGAGTACTGATTTTGAGAAACCTGAGCTTCCCAGCGGGTCTGTAGCTCACACTGGAGCATGGTCTGCTTGAGACTTACCCAATTTTCCAAAGAGCTCCACTCCTAGAGCAGCATAGATGAAAAAGAGGAGCATGAAAAGCAGTCCGAGGTTTCCCACCTGAAAGCAAATGGCATGGTCAGCCAGCCTCAAAGCCTATTTCATCTGTACAGGCAAGTGTTTCTATCTTTCAAAGCCTGGAGACAGCAGCAAATTCCCAGTCTATAAATGTAACCAAACAATTGCTCAACACTTGGGAAATCACCAGTGATGGCTCCAGTTGCAACTAGACTTGAAGGATGCTTTTTTCCCAGTTGCATCCACTTCAGCACAAGCTCTGGCCAGGGCTGACTGAAGTGTGCAGTTCCTGGGCCAGGTGAAGACAAGCACACAGGATCAGGGGCACAGAAGGCGAGGCCAGTTTGGCTGGGTGAAGGACAAGCTATGGATTATAGCATAATAGGTCAAAGCCTGATTTCTGGGCCTCCAGCAGCCGCTGTTTGGAAACCCCGCAATGCGAGGACTGCTCCTTCACGGTGCACAAAGGCAGCAGTGCCACCAGCAACATGGGCACTGCCCCTAAGTCCTCGCTCTCCCGAATCACTGCTTGCCTCTGAATGTCCTGCCTCCCAGCACATGGGGCAGCTGGGTTATATATGAAGTTCAGGATGGGGGGTTTGGAAGAGATTGGTTAAACAATAACAGAAAATGCCAGAAATGGTTAGCACACATCGGTAGAGCAAGAGAAGGCAGGGAAAAATTAAAGGCCTAACTGGTATATGGGCGTTTTTGGAAAACTAAACAGTATCTGGTCTGAATGCATGTGGTCACTGGGCCTTTGTTAGGATCATCCACTTCAGGAGTCTAATTTAGTCATTGCAGCTGCCGTGCCATCCAAATTCAGGAGAGAAATGAATGATTCAGCCCACCCACTCCCCTGGCATGCCAGATCCTGGTTTCCTACATACTTAGTGGAAGAAATTATTTCTGATGACTAAATTGGACATCATAGTAAATGCTCTGAACACACACCACTGGGTCTGCATCTACAGGGCATTAAGAAAAAGGAGTTAATAAAACTTAGCTAAGGGCTAAATTTTCAAAGGGCTCTTTAAAATTAAAGCACTAGTCACTATTAAGAATTGTTGCAGTATAACAAAGACAGGAAGGGAATTGAAACAGGACAACTGGAGATGCCTTATATGCCATTAGCAAGCCAAAATCCCTGATGTGAGTCTGTGCTCTAGGAACATAAAGAGAAAGGTCGAAAGGAGGAAAAAGCGCAAGGGAAAGGACAGCTTATTTTAAACTGCTTCTTTTGGCAAAGCCGATAAATCTTGGAGAATAATATTACAGATAATTCAATTGTCCCCTGAAGACTCAGTGTATAAAATATGGAGACTAAATTCAATCTTTTAACAGTGAAACTGGGGGATTTTAGCCCTGCTTTAAGTGCAGATTTTTACACAACTTTAACCATGAAGTGATTTTTGATCCCTCTGTTGTATAACTTTATTAAACAAAACCAATCTGTTATAGAAGGAAGCAAAAGCCAATCAATAGGAAGTGGATTGATCATAGGCTTTGATGCAGCAAGGACTAAGCACTACTAGGTATTACCTTCCTGACCTTTAGACATCTGCTTCTGAGGGTTTTGTGGCAGATATTAATGACCTCCAGAAGACCTGACCTATCATCTTGGTTAGCAAAGGACCTGTAGGTGAATGTGAGAGAGAAAAGCCAGAATGTATAAAGTATGGAATAATATACTTGTGGTTTGTGGCTAGGACTTGACAGAGGGCTCAGAGGCCTGAATTGGCACCAGCTGTGCCTTTTGCTATCCTAAGCAAAACACCTCGCTCCGATGACTCGGTTTCTCTATCTGCATGACAGGGATATGAACATTTCCTCCTCCCCTATTTATTCTTTATATTTTGGGGGTAGAAGTTGAGTGTCACCATTTAAGTACAAATATACTGCAGAGTCCTCTTACTGAGGGCTTCTGGGTACTACTTCAGCCAGCTCTTAATATCTCTGTGTTGCATTTATCTGGGTTGCAGAATAAGCATGACACAGACATGCAGATGCTGGATCTGGAGACCTGCTCCAATCCAGATCCTCACCTGAGCAAATCAGCTGTTGTAGCTCCTGGAGTGGAAAAGAGCAAGGTGCAAAGAAGCTGAACTGAGCCAGCCTGGGGCAGTAGAGCTAAAACTAATAAACGTTACTGGCCCAAAGCTGCCTGCTGTAAGAACACCCTTAATCTCCTGTTCTTTCCATTGTCCATTGTATCTCAGCCCCCGACTATCCTGGATGACAATATTATTATATATCCTATATATGAATTATATTATTAGACAACAATACAAATTATTATTGTATAATGAAAAGCATGAGAGATTCAACAGAGCACAAGACCCAGGAAAGATCATGCTGTTTCTCCCTCGCTTTTGTGCCACGAGATTCCCCTAATTCATATTGACATTTATTGTCAACAACATCAGAAGAAAACTCCTTGGGTAACTACTCATGCTGTTTTCAGATTGATTCTCAGCTCTGCATCACTCACGGAGACTGGCACATTAGCTGATAAATCAACTGACAAATGCCCGTGCATTTTGATATCATGCAAGATAGCTGCCTGCTCAGGGCCTGCCAGGGGAATGGTCTGATGTATGATCAGCAGAGCCACTTGGTGCCATTACTCCTTGCTTAACAATTCTCTCTGGAGGATCCGAAAGGAAGGAGACCAGTCTCCCTGGCTGCTCATCCATCACGGAGGATCCTCACAGTGGGCTTGAAGACTGTGTAAAGCACCGTGTCAGCATCTCATTCAGGAACAGCTGCCGCTCACAGCTCATGAAATCCTTCTGTCTAGCTGTCTTGTAGTAGACACTTAACTGCCGGCTGTGTGAGCCACAACAGAGTGCGTCACTGCTTCTCATACATGAGAGGCTCAAACACAAAGGGATGCGGGAGGAGAAGGGAGGAAAAGAAAGCAGGAAGGGGCAGGCACTAGCTAAGAAAAGGAGTGACAAGAGTGTGAATGAAAGAGAGGAGGGAAAAAGGGGGGAATGTGGGGAAGGGTGAGAGGGGAAGAGATGCAAAGACCTCCTTTCCTCCTGAAATGGTTGCCAGTCACTCTCCTCTTCTTATGGAGAGGCGAGAGAGCAGCTGGGGACTAGCCACAAGTGGTAGACACTAGCTAGACATGATGGGAAGAAATCTGTCCTTATCCATGAATCAGGCCTTACTTCATTCACCCACTGGAGAACAGAGACATGAGGTGAGCTGTACCCCTGTGATGACATGATAACCAGGACAACATCTGTCTGAGGAAAACTGTACCCACATGACTGACATGAAAACTTGGACGTCACCTTCAGGCAGTTACCTGCACAACACAGTAGACACCACCTCGGAGACTCCACAAGAATCAATTCTTTGGAAAAAGGGTGCATGGCAGAGGAGTTGGACTAGATGACCTTTAAAGGTCCCTTCCAACCCAAACTATTCTGTGATTCTACGATAGAAGAAGAGTCTTTGGGGTAGCTGGTCTGTTTTACCTGTGGCAAGGCTTGAACAACTGTATCCAGCAGTGCCCGCATTCCTGTGGCCATCTTCAGTAGTTTCAGAACTGCCACAACAAACACAAGAGAAGTGTCACTCAGGCTGAGCTCAGAACATCCATTCTTTGTGTGGCTTACTAATGGCAGTAGCACAAGACAGATGTCATGTCTCCCCTTGCCCTAGAAAAACTGTATTACCCTCCCTGGCCCCCTTCTCCCTTTGCCCACTTCTTTTGACTGTACAACCCCAGTGGTTCCTTCTCCTCCAGTGCATTTCCTTCTTACTAAATATTCTGTTTCTGCCACCCATACCTATAAGGTTACTTCTGCTTCACCCAGACAGTCTGGCAAAGAGTTCTCTTCCTCCCAGCACTGTGTATCACAATTCTCCCTCTGTTCTGATATTTCACTCCATCACTTTCTCTTCCTCCAGCCACCATCTGTTAAGGCAGCTTAGCACATCTTGGCCACCACCAGGAAGATTCAGTCCCCTCCCTGTGCAAACTTCAACCTGCTTGGTGGCCCCTTCTCCAGACACCACTGCCATACTTGTCCCATAAAAGAATAACAGGGATAGTTCAGCTCTTGCATGACCTACTCACCCTTGTGGCCCTGCACCTCCTGTTAAAACCACCGCATCTAAATGCCTGGCTTAAGGAATCCAGAAAGTCTTAGCCTCTAGGCTGTCCTCTGTCACATCCCCTGCCTCCCTCCCAGGGCTAGGGACAGGGGGAGACCAAGACTTTACAGCCGCTGCTCCATGAGTCATGGCACCAACTCCCCACTCCACCCCCACTTCTAGCCAGTGTCTCTCTCACCCCGGGCAATGCGCAGCACCCTCATAATCCGGATGATAGTGGGGTTAATTGGGAGAGCAGCATTAATTTCAATCTCTTCCAACGTGATGCCCATGACAGACAGCAGCACAATAGCCAGGTCTAGCTGGTTCCACCTTAAGAAGAAAAATTGAAGAGAATAAAGGAAGATGGAGTTTTTCCATTTCCCTGAAAAAGAAAGTGAATTGTCTCCACTTTAACCTAAATATTTCTTTATGTATGAATTCAAGGCCCCACTCTGAGTCAGTCTATATGGGCTTTTGCAGACAAACAGAGATTCACTTTGCACACACCCTGAGCAGCCAGAGGCAAGCCAGCCTGATCTGAAAGCATGGAGCTGTGTTACTATGGTGCTATGCTTTGACTAATGGGCTCAGCTTTTTATGGCCTTACTACTTAGAATCAGCTTCATTATATACGTTCTGGTTCAGCATGCTTCCAGTTTGCCTCAAGGACAGGAAAAAAATGTCTCTCTCTAGCCCCACCTTCTTTGCTTTCTAGCCTAACCAGCAGATGCCAACCAAGAAGCAGTTTTTGGACAACTCTTACTATTGCCTAGGCATTGCAGCTCATGCAGGCTGAGACTAGGTCCATGCTGTGCAGAACTGGGAGGCAGTCAGGGCACTCTGCTACCATGTCATGCTCCAGATAGGGATCTATCCTCAAGACCTCCACCCCAAATCCAGTTGCCCCACAGCCACGGTTGACATAACCCTCTGCTCACCTGTCTTTGAAGAATCGCCGCAGACCAAATGCCACCAGCTTGAGGACTGCCTCCAACACAAAGACAGTGGTGAACAGGTAGTTGCAGTACTTGAGGGCGGTCTCCAAGGACTGCCAGCAGAAAGAGAGGGTAAAGAATTGAGGCAAAAGCAACATCAAGAACATAACCTGTGGGGAGACTCTCCTGAGTGCCAGGAATTCATGATGAGGTCCCCCATGCCTCCCACCTACTTGAATGCTGAGGCTACCTACTAAGGGCAACCGTCAGCTGATCCCTCTACCCCATGCTGTTCTCAGGATCAGTTACTGCTCCTTTCTCCTGTACTGCTCAGCATAACAGGGAGGCGAGGATAATGCACCAAGTACCATCAGCCTTCTCCTCTGCCAGTAGCTCATGCCACCATGTCAATGGCACTGGCATAGCTATCAACCAGAAGTGAGGCACAAAGGTTACTCCAGTTGTGCATATGTTATCGCTGATGGGAAGAAACCCCTCTGTGCCTTGGTCCGGGGCAGGCACACATCATGCTAGCATTTGGTGGCACTTTGTACTGGAAGTGTTTGAAGCACTTTGGCAAGATTCTTTAGCACAGCCTGACAGCAGGCTGGCATGGCTGGACCTGCATTCCAGGGGAACTAGCTGAGAAGTAAGGAAAAGGAGTGACTTGTTCAGGAACAAAGGCCTGATGTGAGGATGACAATAGATAAAGGTTGAGAGTTCCTACAGAGTAAAACTGGGCACCATCAAGGGCAAGATGAAAGGTGAGAAGATGGGCAAGAAACAGAGGATACTGGAAGTAGATTTGAATGAGGACAGAAAGATTCAGTTCCCAATCAAAGTCTGAGCTACTTAAGACAGCGTCTGCTCAGGCACCTCAACCAAGGGTCAACCAGGGTTGAGCTTTCACCTCAACCAAGGTTCTCCTGAAGAGAAAATTGAAATGTCACTGGGCAGATGTCACGATGAATGCTTTGTCTACACATGGAGGCAGAAAGCTCCTTTGATACGTGCAGCATACATTTTTTCCATCAGAGGCATCTAGAGCTTTGCCAGGAACACTGAGAGTGTTCCAACCAAAGTACAGAACTTATTTGGCCTTGAAGGCCCTTTGTGGGGAATCAGCCCTTGCAGCTGAGAAAGGCTCTGCTCAGTGCTTTGTCCCTGCAGATTCTCTTATGCAAAAAAGGTGGCTTGGTAAAGACATCCTATGCCATGACACACAACCAAGCCACTCTAGTCCTCTCAGCTCAGGCCATATGGCAGGAGGATTGGACTGACATTTGGAAATCTGATGCAAGGCCTAAAGCTCCCAAGACACTGCTATTTCCATCACTCGTCCTGTTAGGATCCAGGGGAACATACAAAGCAGACCAGAAAGCTAAATTTGAGTGACCCACATACCCACTTAATATAAAGCACAGAGACTTAATTGCACTGTGCTTTCTAGGGACCTGACTCTTGCTTAGAAACCTTATGTTTATTGATTTTTATGGATAACTAGTGTTTGAGTAGGGGCTACCTTTCTGGATATATACAAAACTCTTCACATAACTTTGCCTACTACATTAACTCTTTAACTGTATTTTTTAGAGACACTCAAGTGTCCTACCTATTCTGGTGGGCAGTAGTCATCAGAGAGCTGTAGCAAAATAACATAATGACTAGAGGCATGACTTATTTCCATGATCTCACTCACCACAGGTTGGTTGTAGTGCTCCAAGGACATAGTGACCACGTTGAGGCAGATGATGAAAGTGATGAAGATGTCCAGATAGTGGCTGGTGCAGACCGAATGAATAAGGAGGCGTATGGGGCAGTACGTAGCATAGTACGGCAAACGCTGCGCCTCTTCAGTGGAAAGAGGGAGATGGGCAGAGTTAGGAAGCAATTGGAAGAAAGAGAGAAATGGGTAAGAAACACTGAGGAGGGAACAGGGATAAAAGTGGTGATAGGTGTTGAAAGAAAAGGAAATGTCAGCGGGAGAGAGAAAGAACAGAAAAGCATAGGTAAAAAATAGGGGACATAGGAAGGAGGGGAAAAAATGTAAAAAAGAGGAAAGTAGAAGCGGGCAAAAATAAGTAGAAAAAGGACAACGAAAGGAATGCTAGAAAGAAAATCTGTTAGTCTATGTTTGGGCAAATGGTGCTAAATCAGCATTTCATGCCTCGACAAATTAAGATCACAAATGATAAAAGGGAGCAGATGGTTCCAGGAGAGGCCCCAGGGTGTCACAGGAGAGGGGAAAACTGGAGCAGAGGAAGGGAAAGCATGCCCACGGACTGTGAATGGAAGAAAACCATCAGTCTAGGGTAGTAGGGATGATTTCCAGGGGTGAGTATGTTGTTGCAATTTTTGTCTAAAAGTAATACAGAACAGGATGGAAATACAAGGAAGAGGGCTTGCTTCACCCCAGAGTGTCTGGGACCGGAAGGAGTGACACTGCAACATTGATGGAAAGAGCCAGGAATAAAACACAGGAGTCTTCCTCTTTTTTTTCCCCTCCTCATTCTTTAAATTTTGGTTTAAACACAAAGGATGGCCTGTCCACATCTTCCGCCAACCACCAGCTGGGTTGCAGGAAGCCCAGATGGGACTATCCCAAGCCCCGGAGGTGTACTGATGTGTGCATATCCTGTGTCAACAGCACATGTCAGCAGGTGCACAGGGGTAATTTTGGCACATGTTATCTCCCAAGAGGCAGGGTTCTAAAACCCGAGCGGCTTCCCCGGAGTCCCAGCAGACCTCGTCAGCCACCCCTCTTCCCCAGACCACCCCGGTGAGGCGTGTAGCAACATGGCAGTGACGTGGGGAGTAAGGCTGAGAGTGCAGCTACAAGCAATGCATTTTGGAGACTGGTCCATTGGGAAAGAAAAAGAAGAGGAGAAGGTTTTTCTCAGAAAACCTTGGCCTACGAACCGACCAAACACTTAGGCTGTGCCTTACTCCTTCGCTTCTTCTCCAGGCGGCGCAGGCGCTTCTCCTCCCGCCGGCGTGCCTCCTCAGCCTCCTGGTGCTGCCGGCACTTGTGGAAGTTCTCCACCACCACTCCCACGAACATGTTGAGCACAAAGAAGCTGACGATGAGGAGGAAGGAGATGAAGTAGAGGAGCATCCAGGGGTTGTTGTTCGTCACCGGCTGGTGGAAGAGGGGAGAACAGAGGCGGTCAACCAGTTGGATGCATGGTGGTATGGAAATGATGGGGGTGGGACCTGCCATGGTGATTGGCTGCTGGGGAGGTGGGGAGGGCATATGGAAATCAGGGGAGTGGGCTGGGAAGAGCTGGAGCTATAGGCAAGGCAGTTTGTGATTGGCTGACTGGATTTTGGCATCAGCTGGCAATTGATGGAGCAGGTGGGAATCAAGGGCAAGGGTCCACCTACACAGAGTCACCTACAATTCAGGCACAACAACCCCAGCCACAGGTCGAGTACACCACCAGTATGTGGTAAAACAGGTGGTCCAGGCACCTGGGAACACCTTTGGCTTGAGGGCAAGCAGAGACCACATCCACACACCACCAAAATGGCAACGAGACTGGAATAGAAATGTCATTCAGGCTCAGAGAGAAAGGAGGCCCTGACTTTGACTGGGTTTCCTGACAAAAAGCCTACAAAACCAACAGTGGTGCACCTTGTGCAGAGGTTCAGAGGTAAATGGACCATCAACCCCGAGGTTCAAGCCTCTGGTAGTGCATCCCATGGCAAGTGCCTACACTGGACATTATCAAGGTTGTTGCCTTAGCAGTAGAGGAATGGAGTAGGCAGCAGCCTGACAGTCCCTGCTTTACAGGGTATTAAAATAACCATCTGTGGGCCAGAAGGGAGCCAACCTGCCCAGAAAGGCACATATCATTGTTGCTCCATCATTACAAATAGATAAAGGCCTGCTGTGAGATCCAAATTGAGGGTGAGAATTACTACAGACACCCACTGAACAGCCACAGCTGCACCTCCCTGCATAGACCAGGCGTGACTATGGCCCCTTGAAATAGGTGAGCAAAGGATTCAGAAGGGCCCTGGAAGGGACTCTTGGTTTGAGGGAGGTGTCTGAAGCAGGATGTTAAATCATGCTTCTGCCTTACTAGCCTGAGGAAAGTGAAGAAAGGTCCTTTTACAAGGAAGTCATCATACCTGCTGGTCAACAGCTACAGCATCTAGCCCATTATACATAATATTGACCCAGCCATCCTTGGAAGCCAGAACAAAGAGGGACATCAGAGCCTGCAACATACAAAGCAAAGCAGATGTGGAGCAGGTGCATCTGACAGGCTGGGAAAAAAAAAAAAAAGTGGGTTTATGCTCTAACACACACAACATTGAAATACTCTTTCTGCCTGTGTCTCTGCATGCATCAAAACCTGCTCCTTCCCCTGTGGAGCTGGGGGGGAGACAGGAAGCCATGTGCAGCCAGACCCACCAGAGCAGACAGGTTGTGAAGAACATCTGCTTTGCAGCAGGACAAAAAAGAAAATCAAGCTCTCTGCTGCCACCACTTTTCTTTCCCCCACAACCTGTAAGCATCATCCTGATACCAACCCACTAGTGACACAGCTTCTGCATGGATACCCACAACAAAAAAACATCCCTCCCGGCCCAAGGATCAGGCTTTCCAGGCACTGCATCTGTGCCCTGGGGAGGGTATGTAGAGGAGGAGACAAACCCTGTGCTGGGTTCCCATCAGAGACAGGGGCCATGGGCACTCACCTGTCCGAGGTTGTCAAAGTTATACTTGTGGTGCACCCACTTGTAGTTGGCGGCCACGCAGTCGGACCGGTTGGTGATATTCCTGATGTCGACTCCCAGGCAGTGGTAGAACTTGCCCTTGAAGAGCTGCAGGAGAGGAGTAACCCCATCAGCCCCTTTCCCCACAGGATTCCCCATGCTCCCTGGGATGTACCCAAGATGGTGGGTAGGCTGCAGGGCTGCAAGCCAGGTGGAGCATGACAGGTAGGGACGTGATGTAGAGCACAGGCTCAAACATTGCTAAGGAGCCAGGGCCACCAACACCTGGCTTTTCAGCCTCCTCTGTTGCCCCAGACCAGCAATGACTGTAAGCCCTTACCATCTGACAACCTTTAGGGCAGCCTTTCTGAGTGCAGTTAGAGCCACTGGCTCAAAAGGAAAAAAAAAAATCTTCTATTCAGTCCCCAGGAGTAATCTCCCCTCCCTGCTTCTCAGTTACTGACAGAGCTGATGGGAAAAGAAGATTTCATCTGAGGGTAAAGAACCAGAAAAAATATCCCCTGCTTCTCAGATACTTTTTTTTCACAAAGCTGCACTGCACTACTGTGGCTTGTCTGCCCAGGGCTCGTTTCCCCACATGGAAGGTACTGGATTGTGCATTTGTACAGATGCATCAGAGCAGACTAAGTATAGCGCATTCCCTGAGATGGAAGTAACACCCACGCCCTTGCTCCTCTGCAATGCAACAGCTGAAAATAAAGAGGATTAAATAAAAAAATAAAAGAAGGTTGTGGGTGGATTTAGGGCGCAGAGCGAGGGGGAGAAACAGCTGACTGGAGGCAGGGTTTGTGCAAGCAGGCGCTGAGCTGCTTGCCATGTGGTGTGACATGGATGTGCCCAGCAAGCCCTGTGCTGTGCCAGCCCTGGGGTCTCCCTGTAACGCTGACTCAAACCCTGATCCAACTGCTACCAGGTATGAGCATTAACTTCTGTCTTGCACATCCAGCAGCTGAGCACCTGGCTGCAGGGACATTATGGTGGGAGACAGCTCATGGAGGAAGGCAGGTGCAAAAAACTTTCCTGGCTTGCCTGCCCCTCCTGCTCTGCTTGGTTCCCTGTGCCTGTTGTAGCACCTGGGAGTACAAGTGCCCATGGTAGGGGTGGGGGCACGGCGGCTGTTTGATGGGCAGTAACAACCTACCTGCACACCCAGGATGCCAAAGATGATGAAGAAAGCACAGCAGATGAGGACGATGTTTCCTATGGGCTTGAGGGAAGAAATGAGTGTCTCCACTACCAGCTTCAGGCCAGGGGCTCGACTGATGACTCTGGAAGGGAAGGAAGGGGAGGGGTGACAGAGGGAGAAGGCAGGAATGTTTGGCCTAAGCAAAGCATTTTCAGCAGCAACAGACTCCCACTCTCTCTGTGCAGTGACCGATCAGTGGGGATCACTCTCCTGTAACTAAAAAGCCTCTTCTGTCCCATGGGTTGGTTGTCTGATAAGGTACATCCAAGGCCAGAGCCATATGGCTAATGGGAACTTCTCTGTGGCTTATGGCTTGACAAAGACCACACTTTGCCTGGCACAGTGGGATCTCACTCTGGGACCCTTCCTGGGGGAACCCGCTGGGAAGAGAGGACCGAGCAGTGCTCGGTGGGACTCTGACCGGAGGGGACGTAGGGTGCGCAGCAGCCGGAGGACTCGCAGCACCCCCAGGATTTTGGCGCCACCAGCAGAGGCCACTGAGACCACAATGTCAATGAGAGACACGAAGACCAAGAAGCCATCCAAGATGTTCCAGCTGCTGCGGAGATAAGCCTGATCCCCAAAATACAGGCCTAGAGAGACCACCTGCAAGAGAGGGGAGAGGAGAGGGGGTTTAATGGCTCCTCTCCATGTTGCCTGGCAGAGGGCAGCCGTGGAGAGAGGGGGAAGATGGGGAACAGTTATCAACTTCACATGACACTGAAGCATCATCTCATCATCTTTTCCTTTCACCTGGAAGGCTATGAAGGAAAATGACTTTGGGGAAAGTGGTGGCACAGAACTCCAGAAATAACAGGGCCATGGTGTCCTCTCACCTTTCCTCTGCCTCCCTGAGTAACAGGAGCACAAAGGAAACCTTCCCTGCCATACCACCTATCTGGGACAAGTCTCCCAGTCCAGAGATCACCTGGGAGGTAAAATCAGGCACCAAACCCCATACTTTGGCTCCTAAGGGGGTGGTTAGATTCTCAGAAGTTCTCAATGCCAGCAAATGCTACAGAAATCGCTGGCCTTGGGGAGAGCTGAACACCCTGAAAATCATGGCTGTAATTCAGGTCTGAATTTTAGGGGTTTAACTTCAGGCACCCAGTTTTAGGACTCTTTCCCAATCACAAGAGGGGAATAACAAGATTTCCCTGTTATTGCAAAGTACTTAGACACCTATTGAATAATTATCTCAACTAAGAGCATGTTATTAATGTTGTTGTCATTTCCCCCACTCCTGCTCCAGGAGAAAGGGAATGGACATTTGACATCATTACAAAATCCATACTTGAAGGACAGCTATTCCTCCTGGATACTAAGATCCCTTTGGATTTAAAGCCTAGGATAAACATCCCCTTCATGCCCAATAAGAGAGGATTCAACCCCAGGCAGTATCTGTCTTTACCAAGGTAGAGGGAAGGATTGTCACACTGAAAAGATGGAGAGATTTCAGAAGGGTGCTGAGCAAACATGAACCATGTTGTTCCTGACACTGGGAAAAGGCTCTGAGCTGTTCATCTCCAGTAACTTACCTTCAGTGTCATCTCAGCTACAAAAATTGCTGTGAAAATGTAGTTGGACACAGTGAGAAAGATTCTCTCCTGGAAAAAACAGAGAAAGGCCTTAAATGTATCTTGATGATTCTTGTTACTCTGTCAGGCCCCTCTGATGAACTTGATATCTTTTGCTTTCCTGTGAAGGGTCTGAAAGTCGGGGAAGTAAGCTCATACACCTTAGCTCAGGCCTGTGCCACAGCTGGGACATGATCCTACATAACTCTGCAAGAGCACAGTGGATGGGATTTGCAATGCATCCTGCAAATCTGGTTTTAAGGTGCTCTCTGCCCCATTCTGCTGGTGCTGCTCAGTCCTGACCTGCTGCACTGACGTGGGGCTCCTTCCCAAATGGCTGCTGAGCACTGACCACTGGATTGTGTGTAAGCGCAGCACAGTCTGGGAGGCAGCTAAGGCAGACATGCAGAAAAAGCTATTTCACTTCCCAGCTTGAGCCATCTCCAAGATAGTTCAAAAGCAGCACACATGAATGATGACATGCCATTCCTACAGCATGGAAGTTACTTCTATCTTTTGGTTCCCAGTCCCTGTCCCTTTTGCCAGTCATCTCTTAACTGCAGGTGCCTGAGGGATGCTTTTACTTTCCAAGAGGGAGGGACCTAGGATTACTGTATTATAAAGTTGGTTACCCCATTATAAGACCCTACAGGGGAAGCACACGCTATGTGAATTACTAATACTTGGGCATTTGAATAGATAAGTGGGAGCTGATGTTTAATGAAGTTCTTCCAGAGGTCATACCAGTGCCAGGAACACTTACAAACCTCTGTGAGAGGTTGTGCTAAAAAGCAGGTGGAAGGAAACAGTGCTCACCGTGCTTCTGTGTTCAATCTGAGGTCTCTCCAGGGCAATGGTGATACAGTTCAGGAAGATGAAGGCCAGCACAACGTAGTCAAAGAGCTTGTGAGCAATGACGGTTTGGCAGAGGAGGCGAAACCTGCAAGAGAGTTCCAGTAGGCACCTGTGCCTTGGGCAGAGCAAGGTTAGGATCTATGAGGACAGAGAACTGAGAGGTCTGGCCAAAACTGAGCTCTCAAGCAGCAGCCTTCCTATCACTGATACCGATGCCCCTTGCTACGGCAATATCCCAGGGCAGTCTGCCGTCACACAGGGAGCCTGGAGCAGAGCTAGGGCAGAGCAAAGAGCTGAACCTTCATCCATTGTCCCAGTGCCAGAGTGGTTTCCTAACCACTACAAGCTCTGTGCTCCTCTCTTGCCCTGTAGAGAAGAGGCTGAGTTTCAGTTTTCCTCCCAAACTCGCACTTTGTACCACCCCAGGGCAAAGAGGCCACCTGCTGAAAGCTGAGGAAAGGCAGGTAGTTTGGCGGTCATGGGGACCACACTTCTGTCTGCTCTGAAAGACACTGTGCCCATTAGCATAGGTGTCACACAGAGCAAAGAGCTCTCCCTGGTGACCTGTAATGAAACCCCCTTCTTTTCAAGGGGCTGTGCACATGGGTGAGAATACTGTTGGGTGCGGTACATTTTCTCCTGGTGGGAAGACCTTTTTAGCAGGAAGAATTTATACTAAATTTCTTTTTTTCGGGCAAGAAGAATTCTAATTTTGCCCTAAAAGGTGCAATATGACTGCTGATAAGTTCGAACTGGGACTGAAAATGAAATGGAGAGGTTGTTCTGGTACCAGGGGAGGAAATATCAGTATTATAGAGTCATTAATAATACATTCCTTCTCCTTTTTGGGTTAATGTTAGTATTCCCTGCCTTGCTTTGCTATAAATACTTATGATTACACAAAGGAAAAATGCAATGCTCCAAAGGGAGGGAAAATCACAATAGCTATTTAGGATTCTCATCCTTCCTTTCATCTCCAGAATCAAGGAAGAGAAATGTTGTTTGACTGTAGAAGGGGAGATGGAAGAGGCAAAATGTATTCCCAGCTGGTAAGTTTAAAGTTACAACCTAACATGCAGCTCAGGGGATGTGGCCAGTACGGCAACAGAGTCTGCCCCATCTTCTCAACCCTCTCATGGCAAAAACCGCACAAACCTGTTTTGTGGAGAGAAGAGATATATGGACCAATCTTCCCGTAACTCACACCAGTCTGGCTTATAGACTTCCATCATCTTCCGGATGCGAAAGCACAGGCTCTGGAGGGACGTAGCAGAGGCAAGTGTCACCGGTTCCCTTCCCACTTGCTTTAGAGAGGCACTCTTCCTTTCGCATCTGACCCCAAACCACCATTACCTGCAGTTCACCAGGTGCACTACCTGCCTTTCTTTAAGCCTCCGAATGAGGAAATGCACTCAAAGAGCAACAAGCCACTGAAAAGGACATAGGAGCTGCTTTGCCAAGGCCTGTTTATGTCTTGGCATCTGGTTTCCTCCTTAAATCATTACAAATAAAACTGCTGGTGTCCTTTCTAGAGCAGGTTGCTGTCCACAATGCCTTCTCAGAGCTGTTGGAGTGGCTCTGTTACATGAGGACAGTGTTTCCACACTACCTCAGCTAAATGAGAGGACAGGACAGGAAGGCCTTTTGCTCATGCTTGGGCTTGGAAGTGATTTAATTTCATATAGCATATATGTCTGTTCAAATTTCTACTGACTCTCCCTCCACTTTTTCCACCCTTTGATCTATTCTCAGATTGGGCAATGAGGTCTCCCAGGCTGGCACCGCAAAACTCACTTGCCTTGTCTCTTGTGCCTGTGCTTCCTGCTCTGATCTGCTGACGTTCCCCATGCAAAGCTCTTGCTGCTCACACAGCCCGACCTTTCCCAACCTGTAGAAATCATCGGCTGCACTGCTCTGAAATAACAGCCCCTGAATGACCATGCATGTGCCTCACATCTGCCTTCCTCCCACCGTCCACCCATACAACTGCCTTGCAGGCAGCCTGACAACGTGTTTTGGGCTTATCTGTGCCTAGAAGGTCCCACCTGTGTTCAGTGTTGTCCTCCAGTTGTACTTAAAGTACCTTTGCAGGCTGTCCCATCCATGTCTCAGGGAGACTGAAACTTGAGGATGGATTTGGTGTTTCCCACAGCACCGCGGTGTAACCCCAGGTTCCCTGCATCAAGTACTCACATAATCTATCTCTTCATCATCCTCTCCCCGTTCCTTGCGGTTGTTCATCTTTGGGAAGATCTCCTTTGCAATACTAGGCATTTTGCCATTGCAGTCTTGATGCTCGCTGGCCCCGGACACTGCTCCCAGCTTATGGGTCACTCTGTGGCCAGGCGGGACCGATGCCAACTCCAGCAGGTCACAGGAACCTTTGTTGTCCAGGGACAGCGTCCGACGGTGATGAAACACCCTTGCCGTCCCATCTGGCTCCCCATCCGCCGCCCTGTGCCTCTCCCCAGACAGGAGGGATTCGTGCTCAGTGGAGGGAGGTTTGTGCTTCAGGCTGTGTCCCCGGGCCAGGCTGTTCCAGCTGGAGCGACGGCTCCCCCAGGCCCCGCTGCGGCCCCAGGCACCATAGTGGGAACTGCGGGAGCTGGACTGTAAGAGAGCGGGACAGGGACTCAGCGACTCCAGGCACAAGGAGCGAGCATGCGATCCTATTTCAGATCGCAGACTTCTCCCTGGGCCCCTAGGCCAGGAGGTTACCATATTTTAGCCATTGAGGAAGTTGCATAGTGGGAATTTAGCAGCAATCTCTGTAAATCTGACAATAAATTGATAATGAGGTAGCAATGGTGTTGGCTGTGATTACTTTATAGCACCATCTGTGTGCAAAGCACTTATGGGGAAGCTAAATAATAAAGCCAAAGGCCAGGTGCCTGATGTTGTTACTTACACCAGCACAGAGCAAGAATAAAGCTCTCCAAAAATCTGATTGGCAGCTTTTTACACTGCCCTGGGGTAAAGGATAACACAAGGTATGGGGTGATGGATAATCTGACACACAATCATTGAGTACAGTCTTAGTAAAAGGATAAAATGAGAGAAACAGGCTTGTTGGTTACAGTCTAGTCCAACCACATCAGCAATTTATCATGTAACACATGGCTACCAGCTCTCCCTGTTTAAAAATAACAGGAGCATGAACCCGTTGAGCATCGATGCAACCCCCAAAGCTATGTGTGTCAGTGGGTAGAAGGCCCAGAAGCTGATGTTATAAGGTGAACAGGTCTGAGATGCATTGGCTGGACAGCCAGCAGGGCTTGGGGAAGTGGTAAGGGGCAGCAGGACCTGCTATGGGGAGCCCCAAGTCAATATTTCTCTCTTCATTGTTAGAAAAGCTTCCAGAAAGCCTATCGGTTATAGGACTTGGCAGTTCTGGCATCATCCAAATATTCCTATGCTCTTAACTCACTCAGGGCACATTTCCTGTGCTCTAGGAAAACAAAGAAAGGGTAAGAGGACAAAACACGTTTCACTCTAAGAGGGAGCCTCTGTCTCCTTGTATTCCCTCTCTCCCACCAGAAGGACATAAAAGAGCTGAATTTCACACTCAATGGAATATAGATCAACAAACTGGAAATAGACATCAATAATCTGGAAATTTAGATAAATAATGTGAACTGACCTGGCTTCCTAAAGACAGGCAATGTGCTTGTGTTAGAAGCCTACAGCAGCAGTGCAATCCTCCACAGTAATCCCCAGATGATGACAGAAAGACAACAGAGTGCTCGGACTTCAAAAGAAGGGTATGACACACTTTTCCACTCACTCACCAAGGACCGCTGGTCATAGGTCATTCTCCCCAGGGACATCACGCTGCTTTTCCGGGAGCCAACGGCAACACGAATGTGGTCAGGCTGTAGGGAGTTGCGCGAAGAGTTGGTGACCCCCCCAGCAGCCACTGGTGGGTTAGAAGAGGGCAAGGATGGGTCCAAGTGTCCATTAGGTGTCACAGGAATTGCACAGAGCTTGGGATCTGAGTGGAAAGATGCAGAAAGAAGAAGAAAGAGAAAAGAAGAAGGTGGGATCTTCATTATCCAGTGACTGTTTTGATGTCTAAGCTGTTTAGTATGTGAGCAGCAGCTAACAGAATATTAGCTGTTTAGCATCAATCAACATTGATGACTTCTGATTTAGGGTGTTGTGGCAAAAGCAGTGCAAGCTGGGAAGACTTTAAAGTATTCTCCTCAGTCCCCAAAACTGACAGCAGCTCTCCTTGGGGCCGGACAGACGAGCAGAGTGCTGGTCAGGCAGACTCAGGCTGACAGGCAGAGCAAGAAGCCAAACCCTGGCAGTAAGGGGAGGAGAGCATGTTTCTGCATGCCAAGAACAGACACCTGCATCTTCAGGTCTGAACAAATACCACCGACTGTCAGACTGGCTATTTAAAGCAGTTAGGCTAAGACACTCAGGAAGAGTCTAAGATGTGGGGAGACCCACAACCATCCCTGTGGTGGGGTCACCATTTCATTCCTGCAATCATCCTCTTCATCCCAGTTTATCCTTCTACACTGAGGCTCTTCAAATGACTGATCATTGACCTTGAAGATCCAGGACACTGAGGGATAGGTTAGGTGCTGTGAACAACCATCAACATTTGTCGAGATTGATGGAGAGGATGGGGTACTGGGTTTTAATGCCTGAAAGGACTGGAACAATCATTTTAGTTTGACCTATTGCATAATGAAGGTCACATATCCTCACCTGCATGCAGTGTCACAGCTGTGAGTGCACCAACAGGCTCAGCAACCTTTTCCCCATCTGCTCTCCGAAGGGATTGGCTGCCTACGTTCAAGGTAAGCTCTGACACGGTGCAGCCATGTAACCCAGGATCAGACTGCTGTGAAAACAGCTAAGTTGCAGGAAAAAGCTGTGACAAGCCAAGACTGGAGCACTGCTTCTTGCTGTGGGAGCTGCATTTAAGCTCAGACCTGTGCCTGTGGTCCTTGTCTGGGTTATGCTGTGAATATGTTTGCACCATGTTGATCTTGATCTTGTCTTGCTGACTAGATTTCTTGGCTTGACCTCAGACCTGCTTCATCACTGTAAGCTTGCCTGGCAATCATTGAACCATTGGCTGACACTGGCTAGTGTCAGCGGACCTACCCTGCTCACCTTATGGGAGTGCTGTGCCTTTGTCAGTGTGGTCCCTGCCTTCCTGCCTGGCTGTCCCTCCCCCTCAGCCCCTGGCTCGCCATCCATTGCAAAGCAAGCTACTCTTGCTGCTCCCTGCCACCAAGTCCTACAAGAGGTATAATATCTCTTGTAGAAAGACTTGCAGTCTTCAAGGGAAGACTTTGAGGGGAGGAAACCTTACCTGGCAATTTGTAGTCAGGCTGTTCCAGCAGTTAATTGTCTTTCCTTAAAAATATGTGGCTTTTTTCAGTCTGAATTTGTCTAGCTTCAGCTTCCAACCTTTAAAATCTCATTATGCTTTTTTCTGCTCAATTAAAGAGCCATCTACCATCAGAAATCTCTCCTTATGGTCGGCGCTTACAGAGTGTATGATCAAGTCACTTCTTTGGCTTCTCTAAGCTTCATTAGCCTCTTGCTATGAGGCAAGACTTCCAGATCTGTCTGAGTCCATTTTAATGTGTTCATATCTCCTATCCAAATGTGGGTTCCAGATTTGGACACAGTGTTCCTGAAATGGTGCCCCTGAAGCTAAGCAGAGACACTCTCACTTCTCATTCCTATTTGCCATTCTTTAGGTCAATTCAAGAACTGTTCCTCTTAGCTATCACATTCCTCAGGATGTCAACACAGCTGTTTTTTCCACAGATAACACCACAAACTAGCAAAAAGTACAAAATGAAAACCAGTAAGTTCTTGGAGATGGGAGTGAATTTTCTGCAGAGTCTGCTTTCAGATTTCTCACTAAACAGCAATGGAAGGTGAGCAAGCAAGGCTGTTTGAGCTGTTGTACCTGAGCCTTCCTGGACCTCTTGGAACTGATCTAACTCCTCCATGTTTGATGAACTCTGATCTTCATCTGAGTATGACCGGTTGGCATCACCCTGGAACACACAAATTTAGAAGTTGGGAACTCATAAACAGAAACAGCCATTTGTCTTTTTGTAAAATCCTCCTTGGCAGCCAGGCCAGGTCTCTTTCTTTGCAAGGATTAGCAGTCGTCTTTTTTTTTTTTCAAATGAAGCTCACCCTGAACTTAAGAGAAATGGCAGAGACATAATACTTTGGGAGTTCTCCACCCCAGTACCCTCAAAATGTCTCAAAGGTCCCCTTTTTAGCACCTCTATTCCTCTCCCTGATGAGGCCTTGGTGGCAACTTACCTCAGCCTGGAACCCCTCCACGAGGATGGCCACTAGCAGATTGAAGAGCACATAATTGCCAAATGTCATGAGAGCCACAAAGTAGAGGGATGCCCATGGCGAGGTGGAAGCCATGCCATTATAGAGCACAACATTCCAGTCCTCCTGGGTTAGGATCTGCAACCAGGAGTAGAGGCCATATAAACATGAAGGAAGAACACGAAGGTCAGTGCAAGGATATACATCAGGACCACATCAGGCCTCTTAACTTCCCCATAACCACACACCCACTGCCCGCTGTCACTGTCCAGCTGTGGTACTGCCCTGATAACATTAGCTGAGCAAGAAGAAACAACAGCAACCATGAGGGCAGCCACATGCTGGGGTGATGGTGTGAAACACAGGAGTTGCCACAACAGAAGTGACCTTTACAAAGTGTCTCCTAGAAAGGAAGGAGCCCCCCTATCTGAGAGATACACCAGTCACTTGATTACAATACACAATTGTTCTTCCTCCAAACGTCACAGGCCAGAGCCTTTTGTGTGAACTTTTCTGTTGTCAGGAGTGAGTGCAATGCTCTGCAATAAGAAAAAGCACCTCCTGATCCTCTTCACTTTGCCCTGGCCCATCCATAGAGAGCAAAGTGGGCTCACCTGGAAGACAGTGACGATGGCCCACAGCAAGGAGTCAAAATTCTTCCGGTCAGGAACTGTATCTCCTGTGTCTGTCCTGAGGCTGAACTTGCAGCCAAAGATGTGCATTCCCAGGATGCTATTGGGATAGGAAGAGGAGATGGTGTGAAATATAAATATCTCTGCCACCACAATGAGCTCGTCAGAGTGATTCTCTTTTCCTCCCAGCAATCTAATGTAGCACCACAGTACTGAGGAGTAGAACAACACAGCCAGACCTATCTTTGAAGAAGGAGCTGTGTATTGCACCTCTGTAGGTCATCACAAAATCTTGTTTCCCATCTGCACTTCCTCAGAGCTCAAGTATTCCCTCCAACCTGTCCTTCAGACCTGCTTCCTCCATTGTTCTTGCTTGCTCTCCTTTTCTTCATCTCCCTGCCACTACCTCCACGGGATGCACTGACAAACTTTCTTGGGTGGTTCCTGTTCCCCTTTTTTCAGAGCCAATTCCAGACTGAACCGTCCCTGCAGCCAGCATTGACTACCAAGAGACTTCACCTATCCTGCAATGGGACATTATGCTCAACGTGCGCATTTGGTGGCAGTATTTCTCCACCCCATCCACGCCAAATTTTCAGCTGCTGAACTCAATTTAGGGCAGCAGTAACCTCAGCCCTCATGAGCAAATAAATGTCTGCCAGTGCTGCCTGAGCCTAGAGCAATGGGCAAGACGAGTCACACAGTCATGCTCTGAAGTTGCCATCTACGTGAGCCACGCAGTGCCTCTCCAAAACACTGCAAGTCAGCTAACTGCCTCCTCACCTGAATATAAAGATGAAGAGCATGAGGAGCATGCAGAAAGTGGCTACGTTGTCCATAGTCTTCATCAGCACCACAAGCTGGCGGCGCAGCGCAGGCATGAAACGCACCAGCTTCAACACCCGCAGGAGACGGAAAGTCCTCAGCACAGAAAGGCCACCATCTGACTGGCCGATGATCTCCCAGATGCTATGGCCCAGAGAGGCACAGGGAGTGTGAGGGACAAAATAAAAGAGTGAATAAAGAAGAGAAAGAATAACAATGCTAATCCAAGTTACACCTCTGCATTGGCAGCATACATGTTGGGGTTAGAAAGAAAATCTGTTTGAACAAGATACAATTAGAAGTATATAATACAGGTTTATACTTATGTGTAGAAAGCTGTGTTTCTCCCTTCAGAACATGAACGTGGCATTGCATGTTGCAGGAATGAGGAAAGGATTGCAGCATTAAGTTCCAGCAAAACAAGTTACTCTATCACATGTTAAACCTCTGTAGCATCCTTCATGTATGCATTTGCAAAATATTTCACAGCTAATATGTGTTGTGGACTTGCAAGGCAACTGTGATTGCCTCTATTCTACAGAGGAGACAACTGAGGCGCAGAAATGCTATGCAGCTTGCCAAGAGTCACCAAGTGTTGCGAAAAGACATCTTGGTCTCCCAGTCCTTGGCCCTGTGCATCAACTCAGCTGCTCCTAGTATAGCTGCTAAATCCTTTCTGAAAAGGTACATGAAAATGTGCAAGCTCTGTGGCACTCTTTTCTATGTGTATTTCAGTTGATCCCCAAGGCCCTTGTCACCTGATGATGACGATGATACTGTCAAAGATGTTGTAGGGGTTGCGGAGGTAATCAAAGAGACCAAAGGCAGCAAGTTTCAGGATCATCTCCAGGGCAAACATGCTTGTAAAGACAACGTTGCTGATCTCCAAGATGTTGGTCAATTCCTCTGGCTGGAGAGAATGCAAATTCAGAGAGTCAGAACAGAAAGAGCCCTGAAATTATGGGAAATAAAGTGCCACCATTCCCAGGGGACAGGCTTTGTAGGGAGCTGTGAAGCTTCCATGAGTGAGATTAGAGTGGAGCGGGATAGAGCCACTTGCACGCCAATTCCTTTGCATATTTACTACTTTAATCATAGATTATGTCCCTAACAAATTCTTTTACTAGAGGTCGTCAGAAGCCCCACAGCCATCCACACAGCCAAAGCTGACCAAGTGTCTCCCACATCCCACTCCATACCCCAGTCCCTTGGCTAAAGGCTGCTTTACTTTGTGTAAAGAACTTGAATATTTTTTGAAGTGGCTGATCTATGGTCAACCTCTTTCTTCAAGGATGTCTTCCTCTGAGTTTTCCACAGGTAGCTGGCACAATTTTTTGCTCAAATTCTGAAAACATTTGAATGACAGGAAAACAGTTCCCCATCTTCCTCCAAACCTCACTACACTTCTCTGCCCCTTTCCCCTCTATTTTTTCCTTTCCTCAATTTCTCTCCCCTGCTCCCCACCAAATCCCTGGTATGCATTAATTTTCTGGTCTTGCTCCAGCAGTCTTTCTCATGCCTCTATCCTCAGAGTGGTCTCAATAATTGCCCAAGCAAGTATCAGACTGGATGAATAAAACAACAGCCAGGAAGGACACACTGCTAACGCCTAGCTGTAAGGGACAGGAAGAGCAGGACAGGGTGAGGAAAAGAGAAAAATAGACAGCAAGAGAAAGGCAGATACACAAGATAAAAACCTCCAGGG
Source organism: Balearica regulorum gibbericeps (assembly GCF_011004875.1). Lineage (NCBI taxonomy): Eukaryota > Metazoa > Chordata > Aves > Gruiformes > Gruidae > Balearica > Balearica regulorum. Next base: position 56,798,228 of record NC_046184.1, read on the forward strand.
ATGACACAAGATGACTGTGTCAAAAAGAAAAAAAAAAAAAAAAGGAAAAAGGCAATCTGACCCTGCCTCAGGCATTTTTTTCTGTTGAATCTCTGACACATCTTTCAGCCCCTGCGATAAAGCCTTCTCCAGCAGAGACCGATGTGTTTGTGCATATGAGAGAAAGTGTTTTAATGACTCCATCAGTGGAACAAGTCTGAGCAAATTAAATTACTCCTCCTTTTGTTTTCTGAATTAATGACTTTTTCTTCAGCATGTGCAGCCTTGGAAACTTCTCTGACAAGGTCAGGAAAGGGTCTAGACCATTTCCTCAGGAATGATGAAATGTTGCTTCAGAGGGAGACAGAGGCTGCACTAATGTCATTGATGAGGGATGCCAGGATCTTGACATCCCCCGTGAAATAGAGGCATTCCCTGCACTGAATTTGGGATGGACTCATCTGCTCAAAACACCTCTTGCCCAGGGACTACAAGTGCACCAAGCCAAACAGCAAGGGCTGAAGTCTCGAACAAGGTCAGATGCACGAGGGGCAACACATGCCCAAGCCTGCCCATGTTTGCACATAGTCAGACACACACATACGTAGCGCAGGAAGACTACCATGGCAACAGCAAGGTACAAAACATTCCCAAAGTGAGAGAAAACCTTCCTCTCAGTATAATGGGTTGCATCTAGACCACCCACGGCCTTCAGACTGCATCACACTGCTAGGGCAATTCACTTGGCTGTAGCATATGGTTGGCCATCACCTTCCCAATCATCACCAGCTGGTGGGGACCTGCTCCAGAGGAAGGTGTGCTGCCTTTCCAAGTGGAGGGACAAGGCATGACAACTCCAAGGCACTTCTTCAGGGCTCCTCTGTCCCAAATTTCCATGTTTACCTTGGGGCAGGTATGTCACACCTCAGACAAGGTTACATATTTGGTGTTTAACCTACTGCACCACTGAGCCCCAGCTCCAAGCCTTCAAAAGTGAGTCTGACCCAGGCTCTGTGGTAGCAGGCAGTGGTACTCTTACTGCTTGGATACCTGTGCTGAAAAGGTGGCTGAAGGCTCCCCTCTTCCTTCACATTGGCCTGAGCTATGCCTGGCCACCAGGCCACTCTTTTAAGCATCACATAAAATGGATGGGAACAAGAAAACTGCAAAAGCCTGTTGTTCAGGACAAGAGAAGACAGACGCTCCTGGCACTGTGGAAACAAAAAAGTGAGTGCCTGCAGGTCAGAGCCTATATTTTTACCATGAGGTCAGTATTAGTGCCCACTAGGAAACGGAGTCATGGTCTCTCCCTGAGGACTGCCAAATTGCTGTTTTTCTGAAGGGCAGCCTTTGTGTTGACTGTGCCTGTTAGGAAGGGGAAGTGAGGGAGGAATGCAGTTCTGGGTCTGACCCTCCCCCTGAAGCTGAGGGCTGCTTTAACCCCTGCTCTGGGACCCCCAGGGGCCCAGATCCTCCCAAGTGAGCAAATGGAGTGGAAACTGCTCCTCACATCTGTGGCTTCCCACACCCTTTGCTAATTTCTTGAACTCCTTATTGCAGATTTTTATTGAAATAGTCCATTTCTTTAAAATCAAAAAAGGGGAGATGGCTCAATTTCCATCCATAATTACATTTGAATAACAAAACCATCCTGAAAATGAGGGGGAGGGGGGGGAGATAAGAGCGAGAGAAAGAACGCGCAAGTGCACACAGGAAGGGAGAGATGAAGATCACTTCACGGAGAGCCAGGCAGTAATGACACTCGCCGGGAACATGAGGTCCATATGCTAAACAGAGATGCCAATTTCAGCCTGAATCAAATGATTATGTCAGTGAGAATGAGCAATGTAAAAAAGCGACAGGCTATGATGGTGGATTATCCTCCTCTCTGCTGTCCACACGTTCTCTCTTGTGCTGTCGTAGGGAGCAATTGATGTTTGAAAAGCCATGCTTGCGTCTCGCTTGTGGAAAAGGTCACCTGTTCCCCCGTCTCTCCTTCCCTCCCTGACATCTGTTTCTCCAGTCAAGCCTCCACCTGTTAATCTTTTTCTAATGGGCCATCAATCAGCCCCAGCAAAGCATCCTTCCTAGAGAGAGGGGATGGAAGAACCGCGCAGGGAAAGGAAGGAGACATGGGCAGAAAGGTAGTGAAAGAGGATTAAAACACAAAGCTGGAAGGAAAAAAGAGTAAAATAAACTCACTGGCACCCACACAAGAAGTAGAGAAGGAGAGATGTTAAAAAATGGAGTAGGAAAGATATAAAGGCTGGGGAAGGAAGAGCAACACAAAAGGAATGAACTCAGGAAAAAGAGAAGAAAAAGAGCAGAGCCAGCTGGAGAGGCCCAAGGCGGCACACTCACTGTAAAGGCAGATCCTGCATGGCAGCTGTTTCTGGAGATACAGATAATTTGGCAGAGTGCAAAGATCCATCAGCTGGGAGTCGGGGCTGCAGGGTGGGCATCACCAGGGGCTGTGTCCTGTGCAGGGATGCCCTCGCACCTGGGGCTGCGTGGCCACGAAGGACAGTGGACAGAGCTGGTGGCTGGGACACGGGTGGTGCTGGGGACTCCTTCTGGCCAGGGAAGTGTGAACTTGATGAAGGGGGCAAGTAAACCGGGGAAAAGTGGTTGCAAGCCAGGATAGAGTCATTTACCCATCACACCAGGAGAGAAACTTGAACAGAACTGTGGGAGCTGAGTACTGGGGTTAGGAGGGTGGCTTGAAGGGGAGAGAGACCCCAGGGGGCTGAGCATGCCCAGAGCCACTGTTTTAACCAGACTGGTTCACCTACTCCAAATATGGATCTCTTTCCAAATCCAGGAAAATACCTAATTCAGATCTTCATGGCACTAAGACCTTCATCCCTACCAGTGTAGATCAAATACCGAGAGTGAAGCGTATGATTCAAGTCTACTTCAGTCTACTGCCCAGCGATCAGAAACTAGACCTGAGGCAACAGAGAGAAGCTGCTCAGCTTTTTCTCCTTTTCAGTTTCTTACCAGTTAACATTAGAATTCTTATCTCAGATTAGACTGAAAACATAGTTAGTCCATTATCTGACAACGGCCAGAAACTCCTGCGCTATAGGAAAGGTTAAGAATATGCAGACTACCATGAAGTCCCTGCAGGAGGAGTTTCTCCTAACCAGGAATAAATCGGCAACTGTCTAGACACTGAAGAGTAATTGATGTGATCTATGCAGACCAGCCCTACCAAACCATACCTGCACATCACTGCCTCTGAGAACACGAGAGAGAAATATTCCATACATCTCCAGCCTGTCCATTTTTACTCACCATTTCAAAGTCACTTGACAATAATCAGAAGAGTCATAGAAATCAGCCATGGAACCCACCAACTAGCTTTTACTTACTTTAATCACCACCCCACAACCAATGCAGGATTTCGTGATGTTTTGTTATAACCTAGTTTTACAAGACTGAAGTAATGTGGTTTCATCTACCACCCCAGGGAGACTATTCCATCATTTACTAAATGTCAGTATGATGAGCTGGCTTGGACATTTGCTGAATGTTTCTGACAAGCAGCAAATAGTAAAAAGAGAAGCAATAACTGTAAAATATGAACTTGTGGATGCAATAAATGCTGGTATAAAGGGAAATCATGCAGGCTAAAGGATATGAAGGTACTGATCCACGGGGCTGGTCTAGTTAGGAAGCAAGGGATCATCTCCTGATCCACACAAGACAGAACTCATAAAGTATTGATCTGTTGTACGAAAACTACTGTAAGTAGATACGGGAGAAGATAAACCAAGTTACTCAGCAATTGTCTTACTGGCTACTAATGGCAAAGAAGCTTGAGTCCAACAGGCCACTCAAGAAATATATGAGAAAGGCAGCCTGGGACATTCAGCTGGGACCAGCCTTTCATCCTCATGCTGAATAAGGGAGAAAAGTGAGCAGCACCAGATCCTCTATGAATATTAAAAAAAAAAATAAGCCTCTTTAAAGGATCCTTCTGGACAGCCACAAGCATCTAATATCTTGATTTTCTACACTGGATTTTAAAAATAGACACTTCCAAGTAGAAGCAGATCTGAAGAACTGCAAAAACTATTTTGAGCAGGACAAAGCTTGAAATGATGGATTTTGGCTTGTGCAATGTCCCAGCAATATCTGAAGGTCTAATACTGAGGATATTACATGGTATAATGCACACTGATGGATTTAAATAAACTTATGTATTTACAAGTGATAACTTGTGATAAGCTTAAGGATTAAAAATGACTCATAGCAGTGCAGTTTGACCCAAAATGAGCTGATTTCCCTCACAAGAAATGTATAACGAGATAGGAAGTTTCATTGACCACACAAACAGGACAGGACAAGGGACTGGATGGATAAGCTAAACAAAGCCAAATTCCGAGGTGATTTGGATCTGAGTAAAGTGGTTTGAGCTGCTGAGGTTGTCTCCTGGCAGAAAAACATTGTGAATATTGAACCCCTGAATTGTAACGAACGGGTAATTTTAATTCAGGTTTTTCTTTCTGTTGGTCAAGGCTCAGGAATTGGAGGTGAGACTCACACATGGGCCCTGTCCTCCAGGTTCCTGTGTTTCTGAGCCTGAACCTCGTGCCTGGCTCCTGTAGTCTCTCTCACCCCTTAACGTGATGGTTGGTAGGTGTTTGGTCAGTGGGCCACCTCACCTGGCTATAATTCTGTGAGCAAGCGGAGAGGCAAGGAGCTGATGGATGTGCCATGAGCTGCTCCCAGGACTGCTCAAACCTGTGACACCTTCACATGTCCTCTTGCCCAGCCAGATATCTCCACAGAGAGTGGCTGGGGTTGTGATCTCCCATGCACCAGAAAATAAAAGCTTGACAGGTCTCTATCACATTAGCTCTGGGCCAGGAGAGATTCATATGATGAAGTAGCTGAAGGAACAGAAGCTACTTCAGTCACAGGATGGCATCACCCTGCAAATCACAGATCTCTGTGGGCAGAGAGGTTTTGCTGGATATCATTCTGTGAAAAATTGTGTTTCTGGGAGGAAAAACAACAGGAAAAAGGGAAAGGAAGGAGAGAAAAGGACATGATGAAGCACCAGTCTGAGATGTACTGATAGCATGGCTTGAGGAAAACTGAAAAAGAGCAAAGGGAAGTGCAAATGCCTATCTGCTTTTGAGTTAACTGCTGACTGAAAAAGACCTGGAATTCATTATATGGTCTGAATATTTATTTTTTTTTAATCTTCTTGTGCCAGGGAAACAAGATTCAGTATATATGTTTTAAATAAACAGGCTGCACCACATTTTTCAGTTATGATCAATTTGGCTGACATCTCTTTCTAGTGGAAACAGCATGCAGGGTCATAAGCTTTTCCTAGCTACTTATGGATAAAAAGTGATAGCATAACTTTAAGGATGTGTCATTAATAACCTGCTACTAGAAACCCCAAGGCTGCAGGCAGCTCCCATTCTGCTGTGGGCTGTACAAACACAGCAGAGGCGGCCTAGTAAGGCTTAAATCTGCACACACAATAGCCAGAACATGAGAGTGAATTCTCTACCTCCAGCTCAAATATTCTTCTTCTAAACTCTTAATTCACGCTGTCTCCAATAAACCAAAATGAACAATGGCTCTCCCTGCTTGGTGCTCACATCTTTAAAACATCAGTGGGCAGTTTTCATATTGTCCCGGGCTTCAACCCTTAGTCATCTCTCTGCTACGTGATAAAAACATCGCTCTTTTTTATCTATTTTCATGAGTCAACCCCTCCAGCTTCTTCTTCATTCTCCTCTCCTCTGAGGTCCTGCCAGTATTTTTCTGGTACTGAAGCATCCAGCACAGTTTTGCATTCTGGGATCAAATTAAGGTTTTCCATCCTTGTATCAGAAACTAGCTGGGCTTTGAAAAATGGTCTAATGCTTGGTACGTGGGTGGGATCCAGACATCTGGGGCCTCAAATACTGGCTCAGACACTGTGTTGCCTCAAACAAGGAATTTAAGATACTCTGGATCTCAAGATATCTCCATGCTGATACAGCACAGGACAAATCTGAGTATCTTGCTTGAACCAGACTCACTGCCTGTCTCTTTGCTGCCTGAGACTGTGTTCAGGACTAGACTTCAGCTTGGCTCCAAAGCTTCAATGCAATCAGCATCTCAGTAGCAGAGCGATCTCTTATTTTTGTGATCTGGGCAGACATGTGGAGCGAATCATGGTCACATTCAGACTGGTGGAATAGATCTGAAACATGGATGTACAGCAGGGACTCCTTCAATGCAAGGTGCAGCAGAGCTATCAGCCAGCAATGCAGATGCAAGGTCATGGGTGTGCTTAACGCCCTCTGAAGCTGGCTCTGCACATCACAAAGTAGACACAGCCTCTGTTTCCCAGCTATAAAATGAGGGCACACAATCCTTCTCCATCTCACAAGTCTGTCATTAGGATAAAGTGCACTGCTGACTCAGAGCTGCCTGCAAACTACTGGCGTGAAAGTCCAACCTGTGCCCGCACCTGCTGTCTATTCCTGACCTATCTATCACTTCTTGCTGTCAGGGCAAAGGAAAGGCTCAAGTCATGTGAGCCCCCAAAATGACTGGAGATGGGAGGTGGTGCCTTTCCTAGCCTTCTTGTATAGATAGACTGTGCTCAGGCATCTGTTAATTAAGCCAGAAAGGCTAGCAAGCTGATGGATTTCAATTGAGATGCTGGTGAAGTGCCTGTGACATCCCCAGAGGGCACATTAAATTAACCAAATAGACTAAGGATTCAGTAAGCTAATGAAGAGAGAAATGAGAGAGAGAGATGAGGAAGATAGAAGAGATGAGGGTGAAGGAGAGAGAAGCAGTTGGAAAGAAGAAGAAAAACAGAAGGATAAAAGTGAGCAGGGAGGAGGAGAACAGAGGGATTGAAAGGAGGTGAGAAGAAAATACATGGAGACAGTGAAAGTGATTAAGTGCATGAATAAGGAAGAAAAGACCCTGCAAGATCCTGAGGCTTTCTCCAAAGCCATGCTGGGACCATCTGTGCTGCGGCCTGGGGTCCAAATTGCTCAGCCTCTGCCTCTACCAAGTTGCATCAGCTGCTTAGTAAGACTGTAACCCCAAGCAGCCCACCCTGTGCCCTGAGGTGCCTTACCTGCTCATGGTGCTCGATGCCCATGCTGATTGTGTTCACTAGGATTGCAATCATGATCCCACGGTTGAAATATTTGCTGTCCACAATCCCTCGAAGCTTCACCCTCACTTCTCGCCACATGTCATTGCAAAGCTTCAGCCGTCCACCTTCTTCTACATCCTCCTCCTCCTTCTCCATTGTGGAGGCACCCTGGTCCTCTCTGCTGCCCTCTCCCTCCTCTTCGCTGGCTCCTCTGTCCTGGTCTGAGTCAGTGCTATCCAGGACAGAGAGCCTTCGGGATGCTTCGTGCTCCCCCCTGTGGCATCGGGGGCAGTTGGTGGGATCAGAGGTTGCTGTCACAGCAATGGGCTGGACCAAGCCCTGAGGAGGGCAGTCAAGAGAGTTGTGTTGCTGGCAAAGCCCTGGGGAGAGAAATGATCACGCTTAATGGAGAAGGCTTTGAAAGAGACATCCAAACTGGGCACTTGTTTGGCTTTTGGGTATTTAGACAGGGTAACTGGGCTTTTTAGCTGTAAGGACGATTGAACACTGGCACATCATCTCAAGGGCAGCAATAAAAGCCATTGCCCCTGGGTGCTTTACACTGACGGCTCTGTTACCAAAGGGCATAGTTCTGTCCAGCTGTCAGTGATCAGACTCAATGGGGGTTCACGTCCATCAGAGGAACAACTGTTTTGTCTGATGCAAGAATCACAGCTTGAGACTCAGTAGCTTGTGTTAAGTGGGAACTGAGGGAAAAACGATCATGAGGTCTGCTTTTGGCCTGAACAGCTACAAGTGGGGTCTGAGAACCCACATGCTGAGCTGAACTCTCTAAATTACGGAAGCTACATTAGCAAAGCACCTCAAGAAGCCAGAAAAGGCTTCTTAAGAAGCACACAAAAACAGTTCCTCCTGATAGTCTGTATACTCTGAATAAGAACAGATCTGCTCACTTCAGTGAAAAAACTAAGTTTGTGTTCCTTCATCATCCAGTTGGGCATGGAAGATCAAATGGACACTGGGAGAATGAATCAATTAATTCATTAACACATTGCGTAAGGCCTGCAGAAACTTTCCTCCTAGCAAGTAAAGGAAATGAAAGACTGAGTATACAAGACCAGCTGAAAAATCCTCCTTTCTGCTTGTTAATGGGAGCATTACTTCCAAAAGACATTGTCAGGCAGTTAATACTAACTCTATAAAACTACTTTTATAGTCACTTTTCAGGCCAGGAATCTAATTTAAATGGTATCTCATGTCTAATTTTACACAACAGCACGTGCTCCCATCAAGAGAAACTGTCTTTGTTGCCCTTGTGTATCAAACTGACTTCTTCAGTATTGCTCCCTTGATTCAGGAAACACCCTATTGCAATTCTACGCCTTTTGCCTCTCTGTTGAGGTCCTACAGCAACTCAGTTTGGGAGGAGAGCTCTTGGGGACCTTTTGTGTCACCTAGTCCAATCTTTAGTCCCACTCTCCCATATCATCCTAACACTTAGCTCTCCCAGGCTGCTGCCGTTCCCCTGCTATACCAGACCTGGAGCCCTTTACAAGCCTCAGTCAGTGCCTTTAGTTTATCCTATTATGGTATCTGGGTTTCAGACCTGGGTTTCCCATGTTGCCTGCTGGTCATCCCTGTCTCATTCCCATTCTTGCTGGTCATCCCCACCTTGCTGGTCTGGTGCACTGGCCATGGCCCCACACTCAATGGCCAATGTCACTTAAATTCTGTGCTTTGTAGGCACAGGTCCTTTGAGAAGCTGGCACATGGGGATGCTCCCAGTTGTTCTCACATTTCCACTATTGGCAGTTCCAGCTTTATCCATGCAATCCTTACTGTAGTGCCTCTGGCTTTTCCTGTTCCTGCCTAGCTTGGCGTCGCTTGGCTCCACGTGGCCCTGGCGCCGGCTCTGTATGCTGTTGTACAGCCCAAGGGTGCGGCGTTTGGCTTTGCGCATGATGTGGCAGACGTATTGGAAGATCTCCTCGTAGCAGTCTCCCGGCTCCATGTAGCTGGCGACAGTGCTGGAGGAGAGGTACCGGGCCCGCTGCTCCTGCATCAGCTGGTGCTCCCGCTGCTTGGTCTCTGAGAACTGTGTGGCAATGACCACCAGGCACAGGTTAATCATGAAGAAGGACCCCACCTAGTAGCAAAGGAGAAGGAGGGGCAGTCAATATCAGCCGGAGAAGAATAGGCAGGAGGGGGAAAGAGGAGAGAGGAGGGGAAAGTGACTGGAGGCAGACAGAGGAATGGGAAACACTCTGTGTATGGAGATGGGATTTCAGAAAGCCAGGGCTGGCTGAGCTTGTTTTTGAGAACTCACTCAATGCCATTTCCATGTAGAATTTAGAGCTCTGAACTGAAATTTAGGAAAAACAAGCCCTACTTTTGGCTCTTCTGGCAGGTTTTGGGACACTTCACTTAGAACTGACCTGCAGAGGATCTGATGAAAACTGGACTTTCTCTCTCCTTTGTGTTAAACAGAAGTTGAGAGACAGAAGACTAGTTTGGTTGCTTTCTCCCCTGCTCGCTCTTTTACTACTGGGAAAATCATGCACTGTCATTTATGGTCTTCAGCTTTTGGAGGACATGTCAGTATTCTCAGAGTATTTTATTTATTTCTACCATTTACACCTTGATTCACCATAGAGGGAGATGGCACTTTGTTGAAATGAATGAGCTCTTGAAATCAAAGAGGAGTTTAAAAAATCTAATGACTTTGAGAAGGACACTGAATAATCTGGCAAAACAGTGCTTCCTTGCTCATTTTCTATTCTTCTAATACTAGACATGTTATATTAGCTTTTATTTTACTTCTCCTCCAGCTTAGGTAGGCTTTCCATTTCAAACACAAAACCAACCACAACTCACCCCCCCAATTTCTTAGAAACAAAACAAAATGTTGAAGTTCTTCCTATTCTCCCTGCAGAAACCAAAAGGTCTGTCAGGCTTATTTTACACCTTTGCATGTTCCCTTTAAGCTCCCTAGGCCTCAGTTTTCCAATCTGTAAAATGGAGCAAATATTTCTTGGTGCTGAGAGATCTGGAGGTAAAAATCTCACTCTCAGTGTTACATATTATGAAATTACAGACGAATCTCCACTAGGAGATCTATCTATTACACTTTGGATAAAACCTAGGCTTCAATATGATGAGAATTTCATACATAAAAGGGCTGGTAACCGCATTCAAAATCATTCTCAAAAGCTATGATGCCTTGATTGGTGCCTACTCCCCGTAGAGCTGTAAGTGGCGATACGACACTGACAAACACAGAATCTGATCTGTGAACAAGGACCGCACGTCTGCGCCACTCTGAAACTCACTCTGCAGGGCAGCCCCCGGGAGGAGAGGAAGCACCAGCTCATCAAGATTTCTGTGTCCCCTGGACCAGGGAGCATCCCTGCTGAGGGATATCCTTGCACTGTGTTCCTCCTGTACGAACCCACACAGGACCCAGTCTCACCTCCCTGTCTCTATTTTCCAAGCAAACAGCTTTGACACAGAGCTGGATCCAGTCCTGCCCTTATCTTCACACGTGTCCTCCACCACATAACTCTTCTGGTGAAAGGGAGAGGGCAAGCAAAGATGGTGATAACCTGACCCCAACCCTTGTACGTGGAAAAGGTGGAGGTTTTTTCAGCAAGTTACCCAACTTGTTTTATCTATCCAGGCAGTCTTCCCCTCAGTGCACAGCCCTTGACACTCCCCCAGAAGCTTGCCCCCTTGGTTGTCCCTTTCTTTTCCACACAGGTGCCCAGCAGTACTGTCCAGAGGCTCAATATAGTGACTTTCAGTATATCAAAGGGGAGATGTTCCTGCTAGCATCTGAATAAGCCTTTGAAACGTGAAGCCTTTCCCAACCAGATTCAGCATAAGGATAATAAACCATCTCAAAATAAAGGGCTTTTTTTCCCTCTCCTCCTCTCAGCACTCTTCAAAGCTGCTCTAATTCTGTTTCTCTTCATCACTGAACCCTTCTCTTCCCTCTCCTCCCGCCCATATTTCAGCCTATTTTCCCTTCAGCTTCTGTGTGTGGCCTTGAAAATTAAAATGATGCCTCGTTCAGATTCCTTCGCCTTCCCCCTAGATTTTCCCCAGTCCATGATATCTTGCATGTTTTCACTGATGAGAGTATGACTGAGAATCCAAATTCTTCTCCGATGTACTCTCCTGCCCTCTTCTCCCTCAGCACCACGCGATGCTCACACAGGCTTGTCCATCCGGTTGTCTCCCTTATCTTGCCCTGAGAGAGGCAGGGCTGAGATCTGGATGCATTTCTGGTACATTAATTGCGACACTGCCCGGTACTTTGCAACTTCCAACAACTCCACAAACAAGCAGCAATAAAGACTTGCAACACCTTCTCTCTAGGCTACAAGCAGAGTTGCTGAGGGCAACAAGATGCTCTCAGCAGGGTCACGCTGTAAGCCCCCAGCTGAATCCGGAAAGGGGTTCAGGTTTCACATCACCATGCCCTGTCCTCACAGGCACGGTTTGCTGTGATCTCCCATCAGATGACCAAAAAGGGGAGGAGTGGGAAGACTGGATATGGCAACTAACCCCCAAACCTTAAACCTCTTAGCTAGGAAGATCAAATGCAAAACAAATGAGCTTGTTTAATCCTTAAAGATGACAGGCAAGTACATAAACTCTAAGGCTCTGCCAAGCTTGACTCTGCCTCCCAGCTAGCAGGAGGACAGGAAAGGTCCCAGATGGCTCATAATTGAACGATCCATCTCAGCTAGCTGAGCAGGGAGACCAAAAGTGTCTGACAGAGTCAGACAAAGCATCTGACAGAGGCAGGAGGAGACCATTGATTCAAAGCACCAGCACAGGAGTCCTGTTCAGCCCTGAGACTAAGCTGATTAAGTGTATCCTGGCCTCGTTCATCCCAAGGCTCGATCCCTGTCTCTGCAATGGCTAATAAAATCTGACTGGTGCTGGAGATGCTGACTTACTTGCCCATTATTTTTATTGCTTATGTCTGGATATCCAGCTTGTCTTCTGAAGCTCACATGTGTAAGCACAGAGCATTTCAAGGAGGTCACCAAGTGCTGCAATGCGGAGGCCAGCCTCAAAGTTCAGAGCTTTCCCTAGTCCAAGAGCCACACCAAGTGGCCAACTAGCTGGAGAGGTGACTGAGACAACTGGACCTCAAGCAGGAAGACCGAAATGAAACACTGACCCAAGAGGGGAAAGCAGTCCTTCTTTCATGTCACCTCCCTGATCTCTAGCAGAGGGAGAAACTATTTACAATTTGCTGAATGTGTAAAATGTTTTTACCAGGTGGTTCTGCAAGGCTAGTTCTGAATGCCAGGGTCAGCCAGCACACTTCCCCTCAGTGGGGGGCACGTCTATACAGGAGTCCTAACCGTGCTGGGAATATATCCAGGTGGTGGAGCCTTCTTCCTGCCAGATAAGCGGTAGTAGGTAATACCCTTATGAAGGTGTTTGCAGATATCTCTGTTAGGGAAGGAGAAGTCATGGATGGAAGCATAGACTAAAAGAGGCTGTGGAGATCCAGCCCCAGAAGAGTAAGTTTGAGCCAAGGCTAGGATGTATGTGGAGAAGCAGAGTCAGGGCTTGAAGTATGACTGGCAGAGAAATCTTACTTAGAAACCCAGACCTTTCAACCGTGGAGAAAGAGGGAAGGACAAAGGCTGGAAAGACTGCTTCATGAGACTTGAAGAGGGATAGTCATTTCTATAAGACTCAGAGGGAGAATGAAACCAAGTCATTGCAAGTTCACACTGAGGTGTTGCTATGTGCTGCAAAAGATGCATTACACATGCAAAGAAGGTAACAGAAAGGCAAAATACTTTCTTGGTCTAACTCCACCAAAGGCAAAGGAAATATCCCATCTAGCATATGGCTCCTTCGTTCTGAGCAGTCCCCCAGAGTAAGTTGAGGTTCATGGGCTCCTGTGTTTGATGGAAATAAACCTACATGGCTTCTGCAAATGAGGAGGGAGTGTCTAGAAATGTCAATGACACTCCACAGTAAAATCTCAGGTGGAGTGTTTAATTGAGGGTTTTCAGCCGCCTGCAAATTCAGAGACAAAGTTTGAATCACTGAGAATCCACATGAGGTGAACCAGCACTAGAAGGATGCTCCTGCTTAGAAACCAAAAATACGCTGGCAGAATTTATGTACTCTGGAGCAGAGGAGGTGGTGCAGTTTTTGGAACTGGCCCGCAGGAGATGGGTATGCCCACCCCAATGGTTAAACACTGACTCTGCATGGTCCTTCCTGGCTGTGGGAGAGACTGTGTCTGAGGCCAGGAGTAAAGCTGCATCAAAATGCACATTGTACAAATCTGTGTATCCTGGCCATGCTACTCAAAGTGAAAATGCAAGTAGATGCTAAATATCTATTGCATGGTGGAAGATCTGAACAAACTTTATGGGAAACAATTGTTTTCTGAACTCACAAAAAAGCAGTAGGTGTTCAGTTTGCCATTGGGAACAGAGCTGGGTGTAGCTCCTCTCCCATCCTGTGCAATCATACCTCTGCACTGTCTCTCCTTGGGACTCTCCAGCCTCAAAGTAAAAGCAGCATTCCTCAAGGTATATTTCATCTCCGCTGTCCTGGCTCATGCTGCACCACATGGGGAGTAGGTCATCTTTCTGTTTTTCTCTCCTTGTCTTTCATTTTGATGGTAGAAGGCCAAAAAGGCAGGGAGAAATCAAGGATACCATGAAGATTCAGCTTTTTCGTACGTTCTCTGACCTAAATGGACCAGCAGATTTTTTTTTTTTTATGCCATTCCCCATATGTACAGGTTGCAGAATTTCTCCCAGAAACTGCATTAAGGTTTGTTTAGTCTCAAATCATTGCATGTCACTTTGAATTTAAACTAGATCCTGTCCCAGGTAAGTCTGTTAGCGTTATTGGGTGACTGTTTCTAGAGATCTTATTTCTAGGAGGGCATGGCCACACAGGACAAATAGTACGTGCAGAACACAGCCTTAGCCAGGTCCTTTCAACAGCCCATCCAAATACACGTAGGCTTTGGAGATACACACAGAGGTCCTTACTGGCTAAGTCACCTAGAACTAAGCTGCACTTACTGTGTACAGATTTTATACTTCCCATAATCCATCCTAGGTCTTTCCCTTCTAGTCTTGAATTTGGTCTCCTTGTGGGAAAAGTGCAACAGTCTTCACTAAAACAAAATCCTTCCTTGTCAGAAATAGGATATTCCCCCCAAGAAAATGCCCTTAACATTTAGGAGGCTCGAGGAATGGAAGAGGCAATGGCATCATGTTTCTCATTTCTCTCTCCAGGCACCAGCAACAAATGTCCTTACAGCAAGCAACCTTCAACTTTCATTTGTATAAATCCACAGGGCTTATAAACTGTTTATTTAGTTCTCATCATGGACGCACTTCTCTCTTTACATCCCCACCAGCCAGAAGTGATCTCACACAGCCAGTTTATGTTGGACTGCTGACACTTTTGGTGCAGCAGCTCCTTTTTGTTCATGGTGAGGAAGTAATTCAGCATGACAGACCCTGAATCTGACAAAATCTGAATCTGAGACCCTGAATCTGACAAATCCAGGTGCTGCCAAAAGCCATAAAACATGGCTCAAGAATGACTTGAGGGCTTAAAATACATAAAGAGACCAAGTAGGCGGGCAGATGCAGAAATTGTTTTCTGTGCTTTTGTGCCTACTGGTTTGGGGAATTTACTTTGAGAGATCTGTGGATGAGAACATCATCCTACACTGGGCATGCGTATCTCTAGGAATCAATCCTGAGCATTTTTTTTTGAGTGAAAGAGAATAACCTGGGTGACAACTATGTCATTCTCCCACCAACTCGTAGTAAAAATCAACTAGCTGGGTTCCTGAGATTCCTAGAAATCTAGGTAAAGTAGTTTGTTTCCCTGGTATTTGTGTTGACCTAACACCTATTTTTGTAGGCTCTTAGCTTGCAATGCTGACAGTTGTCAAGTCTTATACTTACGATTATCAGCAAGATAAAGTAGATAAAATTGTAGAAGGAATGGGCATCCATCACATAGTACATGATCTCCACCCACCCCTCCAGTGTGATCACCTGCAAAAACAAACAACAACAAGAGAAACAGGAGGGAAGTGGGCTTCCAGAGTTCGCTCCTCAGTGTATACACGCAGATACTGGCAGGGCTGTTGCAAGCCAAGGAAGGCGAGAAACAACAATTCATTTCAAGGAGGCCAAATTTCCATTCCAGGAAATCAGCGTGGTACTGCTTGGTGACACTGGCATACTGTCAAAGCCTGTGAGATCATGCTAGCTCACAGCAGGAATATTTCATTAAAATAGTTCATTTCCCTGGATCGCAGTGGGGGGAAAACCCGCAGCAGGTTTCTGTGCCCCTTGGACTGGACACCGCGTACAGCCAGCAGAAAACAAAAAAGGCATGGATTTTAGCTCCCATCTGCAACGCGTGCTGGGAATTTTTTAAAAAATAAAATAGACTCCTTTGCTATGGTGATCTAAATTGAAGGGAAAACAGGTACAAATCAGCCTGAAGGGTGTAGCTCATTTCAGCAAAGACCTGGAACAGCTCTACATCCCTCCCCATCTTCAGGAACACCATTCATAGTGTGCACTCTGTCTCTCTTGCCAGAGTAGTTACAAGGTCCTCTTCTCCCTACAGCTGTATCACACCCTGCAAAAACCATCATGGGAGCACAGAAAGATTGAGTTGGAAAAAAGAAAAATAGCTTGAGCCTTGTTAGGAGGCTAACTTGGTCTTACCTGAAATATCACAATCCAGGCATACCCAATGTTGTCAAAGTTGATGGCACCCTTGTGCGGATTGGCGTTGCCTGTACGGCACACGTTGTAGTACTGGTTCCAGTTGACACACATGCCACTGATGTTGAACTCTTGCCTGACTGAGTTGTAGTAATAATAATCATCCTTGTCCAAACAACATTCGTGGCCCCGCTCTTTCAGTGGGGGTATTTCGTGACAGCCCATAATTCCATTGTCTCCTGACAGTGAGCAGATAAAGGGCATCTCATCATCTTCCTCAGGTTGATAATAAGGGGGCAAGACAACGTCACCTTGTCTGCAAGGAAAAAACCACAGTCGTAAAGTTCCTGACAGTTTCCCATCAGCGACACTGGTGGAGCTGGGAGCTCCCATCCTGACACTGGGACTGCACTGGGTAAGGGATTTCCAGATTTATTGCCTCAGGAGAAGAGAAGGCAAGACAGGGCTCCTGGAAAACAGGGAATTTCCAGGGTGAGTCCTCAGTTTTCAAAGCTTTCCCTGCCATCAGATCACCCGAAGCCAAATTACACAATCTGCTTGCATCAGAGGAAGAAAAGCTGGAATGCAGAGATTTGCATTCTGATCACTCTCCCCATTAGCATCAAAGCTAAATCAGATGCAGTGATATTAAGGAAGTTCATCAGGCTTTACTGTGATGTGCTCATGTATGTAACCGTTGATAGACATGTTTTATAACATTTGGCAGTGAACCTTCTGTACTTCTAAAAAAAAAATCCAATTCATGCATAATTAAGGTTGCACAGCTAAGCCTTAAAATCAGGAAATGCAAAGTTAAAATTGACTTAACCTTAACTTTGACTCCTCCTTGACAGTTGGCATTATAGGTGCAATGGTTCATGACAAGTTCACATGTTTTTTTCCAAATAATGCAAGCACCTTCCAAATGCATGAATAATTAAAATCATCTATGCTTGCCTAGCTGGAGATGAGCTAATGATCAGGAAAGTGAAAGGTGGAGATTTGAAATTTTCCATTAAACTTTATCTGGTGCATTCCTTGCAGTGCTACAATACGCAGCTTTCACGTTGCATGAACGCAGACTTTTTCACTAAGTGTCATTGGAAGAGGACAGGTGTTGATGAAAAAAAAAAGAGGAAGTCATTGATTCTAAACTTAGTGGGACTAAACCACAAAGATCTGTTGTAACACATCCACATCATTGGTGAACTGGGTGCCTGCAGACTTCATTTCTCTAGTAATGGTCAGCCGAAGATTTTCTAGTATCCACCACTTTGCAGGCTGTGGCCCCAATTCACTTCTCAGTTACATCAACTCTGCATGGATGTAATTACACTCATTAAAGTAGTACTACCCCTGATTTACATAAAGGACAATCATCCTAAACATTTGTTTTTCCCCAAGGAATATATAATCACAGTAAATGGCTGCTTTAAGCAGCTCCTACACTCTCGATCCCCACTGCTGTTCTGCAGATTGTATTTTCACACTTATTTTTTTCCAATTTGAGATGATCTAAAGCTTCAGAATTGTTTAATCAGTCTAAACTGATCTACGGCTTTAGGTATTTTTTTAAGCAGTCTAAACTGATAGGACGCCTGGGATTAGTATACAGTTTTAAGAAGACATTTTAAAGCCTGAGATCTGCTAAAGCCAGAAAGTCAACAGGAGGATCTGTGCCCTGGAACTGGTGTTCTGCTCCCCAGGAGGGTAATCGGAGAATTTGCAGCAAGCAGGAGCTTTTCCACCCCACTGCCTACAGGGAGGAGGAGAGCTGTGCTCTGCAGATTGCCCCTGACCTCCCCAGAATAAACCTCAGATACCTGTGTGGTTCCAGGCTCTCTTTGCTAAAACCGTGCCCACATTTCCTCATGGTTTTTGTCCCATTCAAGCAGCCATTCTTTGCTTTCAGATGCTCTCACTTCTATTAAACCAGCTGTGGGACACCTCTCCCAACAGCTCTCCATCCCCTCCCATGATTCTACTCCTCAATTTTTCAAATAATTTCCCCATGTCCCTCCAAAGCCTCCGGAGGTAATGGACTACTGTCCAAACAGTGACCTCAGCTCCACCTTGGAGGTGCCAAAGATGTCCCTGGAAGCATGAGGCAGCACTATGGCTTACAGACTCCTCTAGTTGTTGTTTTTTGAAGAGAGAGCAAGTTCAGGAGAAAGACAGCATGGCTGGTGTTTCAGAGTTTCCACTCTTTCTGGGAGCAGGAGCAGCATCTTGAATCCCTGGGCACAGCTGGAGGAGGCAGCTATGCTAACCTGTGCCTTGGACAAATCCAAATGAGGCCAGGCATCTATGGACCGTGAAGATAGACTAAAACCATCTGCCTTTGCCCTCCCTCCCTTTCCACTTCAAGACGTGGCCAACACTCTATATGGTATCACCCAACAGCCGTTTGGAGTAAGCCATACACTGTGAGGCAGGCAGCAGAAGACAAGAGAGCAGGGAAGGGGAAAGAGAAATGTCCCTGGAAGAAAGGATGGAGACATGGTCTCCCAGGCACTCACATTGTGAAGTTCTCCTCCATGAAGCAGCGGTTGCGGAGCAGCCCAGCCCACAGCTGCACCCCAATGATGCCGAAGATGAAGAAGACAAAGAAGCAGAGAAGAAGAACGTTCCCCAGCATGGGCAAGGTGTCCAGGAGCAAGTTCACAAGGATGCGCATGCCTGCAAGGGAAGAAAAGAACCGGAAGGAGCAAGTGTGGGATGGAGGGACAGAGAGAGAGAAAGGGAGAAAAGGAGGAGAAGGAGGAAGAAAGGAAAAGGGAAAGGAAAAATTAGGACAAAAAAAAAAGCCACATGAAGATAAAAGCAGAATGTTGGAAATTAATAACTGCCCAAACCAGGCTAGATTTATGATCATTGCCCTTTCTTGTCCTAACCTCTACTGACAGGCAGCCAGCAGAGTGCTGGGATGCCGTGATCTCTTAACCCTAGACCTTCATCTGCAGTGGCGAGAACAAAAGGGAATGAGACTTTTGGTACCATCAGCTATCTCATTGATATTCCCCCCTTCCCCACAGAAGGGCAACGGAGTGAAAACTCTGTCCAAAAGGTGCACGGCAGCTCAACGGCCGCAGACATCCCACTTTGAAGACTGAATGCTGCAACCTGTGAGAATTGCATCAACATCCCAGGGCCAGCCTGCCTAGTGGGATGAACCTCTCCAGCACATACAAACAACTGGCGTAAATTGGTCGTCTTGGTGGCAGTCTCATCAGGGAACAGTCATGGACACCACATTTTTCCTCTCTCGTCTAGTCATAGAATCATAGAATCATAGTCCTCCCTCCCCAACAGGGCTGGAACACACATGTAGCAGGCACAGCCCAAAATTCTGTCAGGACAGCACCTCTAGCCAGTGCAAATGTTTCCAAACACCTCCCTGCCTTTTTTTATTACCTAATGAATTTTGTCCGTGTTTTTATTTCTCCCTGGCTCTTCAGCTCACACAGCCACAAGTAGGGGTAAGGATAGGCTCGTTTCTCCATGGAGCTAATGACTTTTCCTCTGCTCTCCAGGGATGGCAAAAGTCTAGAAATCCTTCCAGGTATCACTGTACCACCTTTACCCCCGTGCACACTTCATGCAGTCACCTCTCCTTGCCTCCATGGATGTCCGTCCCCTGGGAGGCCCAGGGACTTCCTTCACTGAAGATGTTCCACATAGGCCAGCAAATAATTAGCTAATTAGGTATTTATAACCAGTTCATTACTTCAGATGGCAGTGGAAGGGGAAAGAGGAGGGGAAGATAAGATTAGGATTCTCTGACAGCCCTTTGAGGCACAAGTTAATCCCCTTTGTGTGCCCAGCGTCAAGTAATTAGCCGCATGATGCTGTGCATTATGCTCTATCTGTTCCCCAGGCAGCTCACACCATGGAGAGGGGAGGGAAGTGGGGGGGGGCATAAGCAGGCGTGGGGTGCACACGCACTGAAGGGAGAGGGAGAAGGGTGCCTGGTGTGGGGCATTGGACTGGTTTAGCTCAGGAGAGAATGTTTCAGGGACAGATGAGGGTGAGAGAGACAAGAGTGGTATTTGCAGGTACACATTTGCATCTGTAGGAAGAAGATGCTTAAGGATGGCTACATGGGATCACAAAGGACAAGAAATGATGGCATTAGCTCTAAGGCCAGGCTGTGGAGCAGCAGCTAAGCCCTGCTTGCCCAGCTGCCCAGCTGTATCACTGGTCACCAGTTAAGGCAGTTTCTAGACAGTACATCAGTAACTCAGCAGTACAGGGGCACAGGTCCAGCAGCTCGCAGGGGATCACGGACATGCCATGAGTCACCAATAGCTTTCTGATCTGTCACCGCACAAAGCCCAACAGCATAGCCACAGTGCCCCGCTGCCTGTCCCTGCGACCTGCCAGGCTCTGGAGCAACGCTCTGCACAACACTTGGGCTTTAAGGCCACGCACCCTCACTGCAATGCAGTGTGTTCCCAGCATTAACACTGCTTCACGGCACGAGCTCGGTAGTTCCCATAGACTATCCTGGTCAGTACATAAGGGAGAGCCAAGCGGCGCGGGAAGCTGTGCCAGCAGCGCTGCAAGAGGGGGTGAGGTTTTTTCAGATCAACTGATGTTAGCTCCATCTCAGAGCAGAGGTAATGGGAAGAATGAGACTGCCCTTATGCTGAAATGCAGATCAGATAGAACACACATCCCCATTTTACAGACAACACACTTGTTGGGTCAATTTGCAGAAAGTTTGTCCATGTTCCAAGAGAAGACAAGTGATTTGCAAAACTTGCCTGCTTTTCCTTGAAAACATCCTGCTTGCCCGTACATTCTCCATCCTGACTCTCAGAGAGGTTACTGATAGTACAGGATTGTGCTATCCACAGCTCCAGGATCATAGTGATTGCCCTCGTGCTAGACCCTCTGAGGTACCCATAGCCCAAGAACTAACAGGTGGCCCCATGCCAGGCAGGTGGCCCCAGCACTTAGCATCTTGTCAGATCTCTCAGAATTTCAGCATTGGTGGGTTCCAATTGATGTTGACTGTGGATATGAGATTGGTTCTTCCAAAAGCAAGAACGCTGAACCTACACCCATCCAAACATCAATTGAAATTCTCCTATGGGCCAACTACCACCAGTCACCCTGTTCAAAGCTTCTTTTTCTTCCTGCCCCAAACCACAATGCAATTGCTCTGGGAAGCCTTTTTTTCACCAGAGGCATCAGTTTTCCATCAGGAAACAAAACGGACCTCCTCTGCTGAAGTCACCCGGTTAGTGGAGGTACTTCAACTACTACTTTCATATGGGATGAAAGGCACAGTGTAAATACAAGCTCAGTACCTTTGTTCTCTCTGTTGTTCACCTCCCCTGCTGCCTGTGCTGTGCTGCCTGCAATATTCATGCCGGAGTCCCTGAGCCCTGTCCTCTGTTATGGCATTTTGGCAGTTCCCCTCCTGCACTTGTGCCAGCCCCTATGGGCACTTTGCGGGGGTGGGAGCCCTCGCAGCCTCCCCATCCCGTCTTAAGGTAGAAGCCTGTCTGTGGCTGGGGCTTTACAGTCCCCTGGACCCATGAAGGGACGGGCTGGTCTGGCAGTCACACTAGGACATCTGCTGCAGGTCTCCAAGGAAGGACCCTCACCGCCAGGCATCTGAATGCTTTCATGGGCAGGAGGGCATGAGCCCCACGCAGGCAGGACCCACAGAGCAGCGCATTTCAGTGTCTGCACAGCCTGACTGGGAGCAGGTTGCAAGCAGTTCCGGATGCCTCAAGCACTCAGAAGATGTGGGGGAAAGAGGGAGAAAGGCTGAAATGCATAAGGATGGAGGGTGATGATTTACTGCAGATCCTGGTGGCTGAGATGACAAGGTCTCTAAAGCAGCTGCAGGGCAATGAAAACAAGCAGAAGGCAAGGCAGGGGTGGCAGCATATTTGTCAATGCAACTTTGAGAGCATCCTGCCTTGGAGAACTGGGACACCTCTCTTTTCCAAGGGATCTTCACTGGACAAGCCCCCATCCACACCAATACCAGTGGATCTTGCATGACAGCTTCTTGAAGGTGCTGGAAACCCAGTTCTTCAACAAATTCCTGCTGCTGCCACCTTCCTATCTTCCACCACCTCCACCTGCCCCTCACCCCTTTACTTTTCTCTCTCTGTGCCTACATCTCCTCTCTGCCTCTGCACCGCTCTGCAGTGTACGTGCACGCGTCTCCCGTCCTCCCTCCCCACTGCTGCCTTTCCTCACTTTC
This sequence comes from Balearica regulorum gibbericeps, assembly GCF_011004875.1. NCBI lineage: Eukaryota > Metazoa > Chordata > Aves > Gruiformes > Gruidae > Balearica > Balearica regulorum. The sequence goes on from NC_046184.1 coordinate 56,820,276, forward strand.
CCATTTGTCCTTTACCATTGGCAGAGCAGAAGCCACACTGGCTCACAGCAAGGAAAGAATATGAAAGGGACAATGACCTTTTTCTGAAGCAGCCATTGAAAAAAGGAGACGTTCCTCTCGAAGAGAAAGGAAGAGGGGCTGGGCAGTCTGGAGGAAAAGCAGGGAGGGAGAGCATTGATGAAACAACATTCAGCAACCAAACAGGCTCCCAGGGCATCAAATATGAAAAGGTTTTGCTCTTCAAGGGGAAGAAAAGCTAGAAACATGAAATATTCATGAGTGCCAGGTGTGGGCTCTGAAAGGCCTTTTCTCTTCCCCACTCGCCCTCACGAGGAGACCAGGGGAAAGGAGGAAATGAAACGGCATTGGCCATAGGCATCCAAGGAAGGATTCTCATGAAATGATGCTCAGATAATGCTTCCCTGCAGCTCACCCATGCCCTTGGGCAAGGGGTGGGGAAGGGTGCTCCATGGGACCTTACCGACAGGGCTACTCCTGGTAGGGTATCCTGCGGGACAAAGCCACGAGCACAAGAGAGAGATGCGCTCACTGCTCCAACACAGCAGTGGACGTCAGGGGAGAAGTACATCGCAGGGATGAGAAGCGGCGGGAGGGTGAGAGGAGTGCCGGGGAGCGAGCTGTCAGAGGGAAGCACAGGGCAAAGCCAAAAGACGAAGCAAGTCACTGAACTCTCTCTTGGGTTTGGGCAGAGCAAATCCTCTGCCTCGCCCCGGCAGCATCCAGCGGCCCTTCCTGACAAACTCTGCAGATGCTGCAGTGACTGTAGCTCCCTCCAGACACTTGCCATCAACCCTGATTAGCCTGACCACCACAGCTAAGCAGACTCGCCCGGCATATGCCAGCCCCAGGGAAAGCGTGGCAGCGGCGGTGAGCAGCCGGGGCAGGGCTGGGGAGGAGGTGAGCTCCGGGCAGATGAAGCCAGCCATGCAGTGCAGCCATGCAGAGGCTCACCACCTCCTGCTCCTGCTCGGCATCACTCTGTCACTTTGCCTTCTCTCCGCCTGCCTCTTTCCAAGAGTGAGGATCAACAGCTGAGCTGATTCACTCCCTAGCACTAATCACCCCGTGATCTGAACAGGGGACTGGCTTGGGAAAGGGTAGAAACCCTGTTCTTTTTGGGTTTCTTCTATCTCACCCACCTCTGAGGCTTTTGAATCTTTCCCAGCTCTAAAGTGAGGGACAAAGCTAATGTGTGCAGAGACTAAAGCAGATAGTGGTTTGAGGCAATTGTTCCCTTGCTTAGAGTAAACCAGATAGACGAGAACATAATTCTCAGGACCCATCTTATCTGCACCATGGGCCAAACCACCAATTGTCATTTTAACTGGAGCAAAAGCAAATCTCTTCCCCATCAGCATTTCTGACTGTAGCTGGCAGGACATTTTGCAGAGTGCAGAGACTGAAGCGTCGTTCTGTCCCTCAGCCAGGCCGCTTGTCCAAGCATGCCTTCTTTCCTTCCTCCCCTGCCCCAGGACACATGGCAGTCCACCCAGCTAGCGCAGGGTTGGCAGGATTTTCCTGTGCATGTTTCTTTATGGGAATTTTCAGAACTGAGGAACCATTCCAGCATATAGATGGTATTTGTGCAGAGAGCACACAGGGTGAGCTGCACCTTTTTTCTTTTGTGGCCAAGCCCTGTAGTTAAAATAATCTCAGTGTAGTTAAAATAATCTCAGTGTGCACAGTGCAAGCTGGTGCTCCAACTTGTGGCCCTCCTCACTGATCTCTTCCTGATCTGAGGCTTAGCTGTCATTTCACACATTGCATTCATTTACATTAGCTAAAACGCGGGGCCAAAATACTGGGAAGACAAACCAATCAGCTGCGTGTGCAACAGTAGATGCACTGCCAAGTTCGTCATTATTATAACCCACAGCTTTCCTTGCCACCCAGATCTTTTTCGCTTTGCTGCCTTCCTCCTAATGGAGGCCTTTCCTGCAAACACGTGTGTAAGCAAGAGGAGATCAGTCAGAACAGCCGGTGTGCAGCTCCAGATGCCTTCTCCTCAAGCTGAAAGCCAGCCTCATTCACATTGCAGACTGTCACCCCTTGCTTTGTACCAATGCAAGAGAAAGTGTGTCCAGATGGCTGGCCTGACCCAGATTAAATGAACCCTGTGAAAAAACAGGTCCAGCTGACAGTACTTGGTAGTGAGAGCTCTTAAGCCAGCTCTGCTGCTAAGAAAAACCTGCCCCAGACACAAATGTGAAACACTGGCCTCGTTCAGAGGAAACCAAAGTCTTTTCACTGATCTCACTGTCAAGTTCCCAGAGCATTTGTACGACACGTTTAGGGTTGGGGGTTTTGCACTTGCAGGTTGTTGGCGTTATCCATAATTTAGGAGCACCACTCAGTCCCTCACCACCACCTCACTCTTGCTGACACGCAAAGCTTTCTAGCATCTCTGACTGGCTCAGACACCTCATCCCACTCAGCCTGTTGATGACCTAACCTCCAATTATCCAAATCTTTGTCACTCCTCAGCTGGACCACAGACACAGAAAATATCAAAGCATGACATTTCCAGCACTTATAAAGCTTCAGCCATTACAAAACGCTGTTGCTCATTTTCTCAGTAGCATGAGCACATCAAACCTCACCTTGGGGCAGTGACTTCCCTTAGGATACTGAATCAAGTTCAAGCATTAAGTGTCCTCACTCCTTACCTTCAAAGTGCTCCTCAGCTTAAGTCCAAGGTAGGCAAAAGAGAGACTAAAGCTCCAGAAAAAAACTGTTGGTCAGAGCTTCACCCTGCTGGGACAACAGAGCTCTCCAGAGTCTGTTTAAAGTGCACTGAGGTAATAGAAAGAGCTCTCTCAAGCTTGCTCCGAGGCTGTAGAAACAAGTCCCTCGGGAGCCAGGGACTAGCACAGACCTCACTGCTTTTCACCCTGAAAGCAAGATGCTCACCTTAGATGGATCAGGTCAGGGCAACAGAAGCATCAAAAATAAAAGGACAAAGAGGAAAAAAAAAATACAGCACTTACAACACCCCCCAACACACACTCAGCTAAAACAACCACCAAAAAGAGAGTGCAAATGAAACCTGAGATATGCTGTTCTCCTTGGAGGGGGAAAGTGAGAACACAAATGCGTGGGCGCTGCGTAGCCACGATGCTCAGCACACTGCCGGAGGGGGCTCAGATGCCACAGCCAGGGCTGAATCTCGATAGTCTGAATCTCTCAGAGCTTGCCTTCCTACCTGACCAACAAATGTCATACACACGTCAAGGAAATAGGCCTCTCCTAGTGAGACTTAGCATACAGAAGCATCAGCAACCTTGAAAATTATAATTCCTTATGGCATGGTATATAGCAACAAGTCCCATGGAGTCCTGGCCTGGCTCACATCACAAGTAGTTATTTCTTTGCTGGATACCAGCAGTAAATCCTACAGAGGAAGAGGCCCAGCTTCTATCACAGGGTAATGAAGATCTCTTTATAAAGGATATTTTTAGAGAATGTCAAGATGTCACAACCAACCCCCTCAAAAAACAAAACAAAACAAAACAAAACAAAACAAGTCTTGGAGAATGCTAAGATAAACACACACCAAGGTCAGGGAAAATTATCTTCTCACCAGATCATAAGTAATGTCAAAAATTAACTGTGGCTTGAAGGGTCAGACTCTAGTCTCACCTTCCAAGCCTTTCACAGAAGGCAGGTGGTCTAAACAGACCCTGTGGAGTCAGCTCAGTCCCAAGCTCTCATATTTCACAGCTTTGTTCAAGGAGCACAAGACCCAGCACACAAAATAATTCCTCCCTGACGAGCTGGAGCCTCACCAGTCTTACAGAAGGACCAGAAACCAGAGCCATGCCAGGTGGAGCTGCCAGGTGCTTTGAAGAAGCAAGCTCAGAGGTGAGACCACCTAATTACAGACATGACCCCAGAGTTACAGCGGCCTCAAGAACGAGGGCAAAATTCAGAGCATTTACCTCAACACCTAAATGCTGACATCCCTGGAAAAAGAGGTGCCTCAATCCGTGCTTTGCTGTGATCCAAACAGAATGAGGCACCTCAGCTCTGCAGCAGGCTGCACCCTATTAGGGATGCTCTGTGCAACCTATTAGGGATGCTCCGAGCCCAGCTAAGGTCCACGGGTAGCAGCACAAAGCTCATCCACCACAGGCATTCACGTTCAGTATGTGCTGCCATAGCAGGGTTGGTAGCCACATAATCTGTGACATAAGCAGAAACGGGCACAGGCAAAAGTCTCAGTCAGGACCCCCTTCTTCACTCTCTTGCCCCATTAACCATTGCAAGCTTCGGGCTGTTAAGTAACCTTGTCTCGGAGAGTGATGCCAGGTGTCAGATTATTTCTTAGAGACGTGTCTCTGGCGGATTTCTGTCATTCTGTTCTTTTTTCTAATACCGAACATCTAATAAGCAACACCTACTACCACCTGCTACTGTTGTTCATTCACTGATCATCTCAATTTTTCCCCATTTATCACTGCCATGATGACTGCATCCACCTTCAGTGAAAACTCTATTAAAAACACAGAGTGCCACCTTTTCTTTCAGAATTGGAGGGGTCACCTAACACTGGGGACAAAAGGTAATGCCAGTGCCCTGGCTGCAAGCCACTTGCCTCTGTTCTATAAACACCCTTAAGTTCTTTACACATCTCTAGTGCTGTGTAAGTAGAACAGAATGCAAAATATTATGTAAAATAGCATTAATGCAACTTCTGGTTAAGATTTAAGGGAGCTAATTTCCTCTTGCTGTCATTAGCATGAATCATATTTCTTTCTACTGCAGGCAGTGACATGACATTAGGTGAAACGTGTGTGAAGAGGAGAATCGGGCCCGAAATACACAAAGATCAAGAAATTTAAGGTTATGGTTGTAAATTGCCCTGCCCACACACACACAAAGTGTAATTTGCATTAGTGTAATATGACATTATCTTTCACCCCATAATACACTGTCATTATTGCTCACATTTCCATGGTATCCATTGCTTGATAGGTCCCATGGGACAGATTTTGCAAAATAGCTCAGCTCCCATTTAGGCAGCAAAATACGTGGCTGGGCTTTCGAGAGTGCTGTGTACACTGGAGGCTGAGCTTGTTTGATCAGGCAGCAGAATTGTCACAATGGGAGCTGCAAGGCGCTGAGCATTTTTTAAATTCTGGCTGTGCAGGTTCCCCTAAAGGAGAAGGGAGAAATAAAGATTCCAACAAAGGTCTCTTTATGACTGGGTTTTGGGTTGGGTTTTTTGTTTTTTGTTTTTTCCAGGCTTGCTTTACTTCCAATAACACACACTCCAAAATGCTGTTGCTAACTCTTGTGATTTTTTTATTGGGAGTCTTGGGATGTGTGGCATAAACCTTCAGGTGTGAAATCTTGCTATGACTTGACAATCTTGGATCACAGTGAAAAAAAAGAGAAGTTTCTATTCCTCACTACTATGGGGGGAAAAAAGACGACTACAAGGTCTGAGTCACAGGTCTAAAGGTCTGAAAGCCACAGGAAAAATAAAAATAATCTGTGATATTTTTTTTGTTTTTCAAATCTTACGGTTTTAATCCTATCTGACAACCTACAAGCACACAATTTGTGACTTTTGAATATTTTTTTATAATAACAGTGAAATTGAAGTGACTAATTCAGAGAGGGAAAGATGACTTTCTCCCATGATCTGTGACCGCAAAAAAACGAACTAAGCAATTTATAGTATGAAACAAGGCATTACCAGGTCTACATTTCCTGCACTTCAGTGTTCCCCAGGTCCCTGCCATGATGCTACACTAACTCTAAGGGATATAATTTTCTTTTTGTTTTGTGTTTTTCCTCCCAAATTTACTTTGATTACCCATTTAAACACGTGGCAATATATTGCACACTGTGGAACGCACATGAAAACCAGCAATGAGATAAGACAACAAGTAAACAAAATTGGAGCCTGTCTTCAGTGACTGAAGAATTCCTCCAGCACTACAAGATGTGGGTCTGTCACAGTTTGTTAAAAAGCCCCAGAGAAGCATTGATTTGCAAACCTGTCCAGCACATTTATCTGGGAATAGACTTTCTTTATACTAGTCCTTGCCCTTGTTTTGGTTTTGGGGGTTTTTTTTCCTCCTTTTCTCGGCATTATCCTACACACAGAGGTGCATCACACCTTTGCGTGCTGTGCCTGGCAAACCCTGCCGCTCGCCTCCTGTGCATGTCTCCTTCGAGCCCCGCTCTGTCTCTCCTCTCGATTGATCCTCACGCTGCTCAGCTCCCCCTCGCAACGTTTTCCCTGAAGACGCCTGTCTGATTTAGGGCTCAACTGGCTTGATAAAGAGCTGCACACACAGGAAAGTACAGCTCCGAGTTACATTTCCATCACTGATCTGCCCCGCTTCTCCGAGGAAAGGCATCCTTTAATGGCCTGCTCTGGGCATAAATCACATTGCTCTCTTCAGTGATTCGCTCCACTTGGCTAGGAGACTGGGTTGGGAAGGGAGGATATAGACTGAACTTGACCCCGTTGGTCACGTCCATCCCCCCTCGGCTTTTCTCCATCTTTTCACTGCCCGCCTGCCTGGGACAGAACTTACAGAAATCTGGCAGCTTCATCTCTGAACACATTTGAGTCACACATAGCCTGACTAGGGAAAGAAAAGGGCTTTTTGGCCTCTAAACTTTTGTGTATGGATACTGCAAGAGAACATCACTCTTGTTCCTGTACCAACCTGCTCAAGACTGCGGCCATGTGTGGATAAATCTGTGTATTTACACATTTGCACGTGGTAGTAAGTATGGCTTGTGTGTCGCTGAGATGTGATAATAAATATTTACAGAGCAGTTTATATGAAGAATAAGGGTGGGTTAAGTTTAAATATTTAGAAAATCTAACACCTGAGTTTCAGTTACCTCTTTACAAATAAACCCATGAGGAAAAAACCATGTACTTCCAAAAAAGTCAAATGGAAGAGTACATTTTTGAAAGTGAATCAACACTGGAAGAGGACAAACAAGTGACAGTCCTCTTTCAGAAAGACTGAGTCATCTGAAGCAAAGACCCTGGGTGAGGGGAGGGGTCTTAGAAGAGGAATCTCATAATCCCTTTGCATTTCCAACTGCTAGGGCATCAAATGCGCTTGCTTTTTTGTCTGATCTAGCTGTAAATGAGACTGTTTTATGGCCTAATATATCTCAGTCAGCAGCTAATTTCACACACGCTCATCAGTGAAATTAGTTCTTCAAAAACACGTTTAGAGAAGTAAATGTCATCAGTTTTCCCCCATGCCAAGTGCAAGGTTCATAGCCAGACCACTCTGTCTTAGGCACTGTTACAGCACCAAACACAGATAGCTCAGTGTGGAATACAGATTTAAAGCAGGCAATATAAATACAAAACATCTGCTTTTCCTATTCCAAGGTTCAGCTGTTTCGGACTATTTTTTATATTGCTGCTTTGGTCTACTGAGCTGAACGCAGGGCTAGGAGTTAGGAAATGCCAGTTGTATTCCTGAGTCTGCTGGTGACACGCGCTGGGTCTCACCCTGTTGGTCTGAAACACAAGGAAGATTAAACTAACAAGCCTTGGTTTGTATCTCTGAGATCTGTAGAAGAAAAGTAGAGAAATCCAGTCTATTTGGACCCATGGAGCTACTATAATAACAATAATTAATAAAGAAAAATGTAGCTAGACCAAGATTTTCCTACACAGCACTTTTACCAAAAACGCTATTTCATTAAAAAGGAAACACTTCAGTGTTGTGATAGTTATTGAAGCATCATTTAGCAAAAAGAAAAAGAGGACAGCAAGAGAGGAGAGCATTTTTATAAAGTTGAAATGTTCTAATTTCAACATTTCCAGAATGGCATGGTTGAGGTTTTTTGAGTTTTAAACTTCTTTGTCATGACAAAGTATAGGAAAAAAAGCAAAAAGCCAAACCAACCACCTAAAATTAGGCAGAAGAAAACCATGTTAAAATGGATGGGAAATACTTATTCTTGTTCTGACTGAGAAAAAACAAATTTAGGAAGAACAGAACTTTCCACAAATCTGAAATTCTATTTCCTGCACAGCTAGTAATAAGAATATAGTATTATATTTCTAATGCCTATACCTCAACATAAGTATTACTGTACTTACACACCAAGTATTAGCACATGTATACACTTTCTATTCAATAAAGTTGCTATGCAACACTCTGCAACAGACTCCTTCACTTCCGTACAGTGTGCTCAGCTGAAGTAATCTGCTTCCAAATGATGAATCAGTTACTAAATTGTAAGTGGAAACTGGAAGACATCAAACACAATGCAAGGACTCTTCTTTGCATAAGACCAGCACGACAAGAAAGAATAAACTGAAGAAACATTTACTGCTCCCATATCAAAAAAACATAGTAACAGAAGCAAAAGAAATTCAGATGATGAGAAACAACCACAGACTCCCTGCTCAAAATCAGGCAGAAATAAAACAAAACCAGCCTCCCCCTTCCAAACCTTGTTCCTTGCCACGAAAAGGGATGAAAGAGCTAGCAGAAACAGCAACGTTGCACCTAGCAACCTGCCACACAGTCACAAAAGGACAATAACAATAAATGGATGTGGAATTTCATCCCAAGCCCAGGACACAGACATGCCCAGAGCAGAAAGCAACTACCTCTGACAGAGACCCGGAGGGTTTGGGTTTTTTTTCTTCTTTACACTTGTTTGGTGACTCGCAGGGCTTGTCACACCATCTCACTGCCATGGAATTGAATCACATGGTAATAGGACCAGAACAATCTATAATTTTTTGTTTCATGCATTTTTCAGACAAAACCCCAAAAGGCAGCATTGCTGGGGCTGTAGTCAGGAATGCAAGAGATAAGCAGGAATACTAATAAAGGCATGATACATATTACAAAACTAGGATGCTTCATGCTTTTTCTACTGCACTTAAAGATTGCATGCGAATGGAGTAATGATCAGGTGGGTCAGAGTCACAAACTTCTTCATCCAGAAGTCAAATTTGAAATGGTCAGTAGCACATCCTGCTGAGAATTGCAAGACATGCAATCAATTGCTGATCACCTGCAGCTAAAGATCAGCTCTGACCCTGAAGCAAGGAGGTTTGAAATCTAAAAGTATCTCCAGAAGAGCTCTCATCCCTTGGACAATCCCATTTTATTTACTTTACTTACACAGGGCCTCTTACTTGATTTGGGGCTGGAAGGACTTCCCATAGCAGTAAGTTTTACAGCCTAATTACAAGTGGGTGGAGAACTGCTTCCTTAACAAACTTTACGTTTGTCACCTTTTTTGGTTACCGTGGATGTCCTTTTTTTTGTCCGTCACGATTCAGGTAGAAGAGTCTATGCATCCTTTACACTACAGATAAGTATGGCACGCACAAATAGCATTTGTCAGCTCCTTGTGGGACGTTATTTCAAAGCCTCACAAGTCTCACTGTAAGGAAGGGCTTTCACTAACATGTTAAGAATGAACACAGGCAAGCAGAATTTAGACATATCCAATTTGGGCATTTAAACTTCAGCCTTGCCCGCCTGCCAAGAATATAAAACAAGTTTATTTAATTTATTTAACTGGTGATACTTTTTCCTCTAACACATTGCTACTGTTTCCTTAGAGTCATTCTGAATTTCCTACCCCCCAATTTTCTGGCATTGCTTCTTTTTTTGCTTCATGTAGTACAAAATTTCTCTCAAATTTCTCCAGAAATTTCTCGCTTCAGTATGCAGACTTTTCAAATGCTGACTGATTATTAGAGCGTTACTGTTCTTTGGGTGCTAAATAATCACCCCAGACAAACCACCACTTCAACACTCTCCCCCTCATGCAGTAATCACTCAGGTTCCTAATCACTTTGTCCATTCTCCTGAAAATAAACTGCCATTATTCAGTCCGCACGGCCAGACTCCTCTGTGAAGATCAGTCCCTATCCAGTTGCCCACATGGAAGCTTTTGAAATGGTCACCAGTGAACGCTGGGCCACATTGTCCCATCACAGCCTCCTCAACACAGCCAAATATCTGTCTTTGGGTTACCCCCCCCGCCCCTCCCCAAATATCTCATGCTCCCACCGAGACCTCAATCTCCCTCTACCTCCTACTGTATTATTTCCCGCTTTCTTTGCTAGCACCTGCAACTCTTCCAGCTTGGTATCATCAGTACATCTCACTAATAGACTTTTCTCTTGCTTCAGATCAGTAATGAAGAACTTTAAAAAGACATTAAAAAAAGATTTGTGGCCAAAGGTCCCATTAATTATGTTTGCTGTACCCCACTAGGCACCTTCTTCCAACACAGCTCATTCCAATTTATCACAAGCCTTTGTTTACAGCCTCTTCTCTAGTTTTCAACCCTCAAGTCGGTGCTTCCTCTCCCAGGGAATACTATTTCTTTCTCTCTCTCTCTTTTTTTTTTAAATTAATGGCAGGATGTCTTTCTTCTAAAATGTTCTCTGCATATAACCACAGATTTATGTAGCAAGAAAGATACACAAAGGTTTAACCACAGAGTGGAAATTAAAAGCACATCAATTTCATACAGGTAGAGTTTTATACTGATAAAAGGAGCAGACAGACAGCATCACGGCCAGTACAGTCAGGGGAAATTCAATGGTCTGTGCTCTACAAAGGTCAGGTGAGATGATCGAAAGCATCCCTGGTACCTCCACATGGACAGAACGGGTCCCTGGTGGGCCAGTTCTGATGTCACTCACACTGCTCCTCCTGGGGCAGCTCCTGCCGCTGGGGGGGCAACTCTGGCTATTCCAGCAGATAAATAGGAATAAAACTTTTTGTCAGTCAAGCTTTGCTCCTGACCACCAGCGTACAGCAATTAACATGGCAGACATCCGCAGGAGTCAATTGGATGTCATTCAAGATGTTCCTACTCATCACCAAGATGAAGCCTACTCTGGTAACAGTGATCAGCCTCAGAGTGCTCTTTGACCCCAGACTCATGGGACTCCTTACGAAGCATGGAGGAAAGGGGGCCACATAACATGAGGACGGTGCTGCCCTCACGCAGCCAGCCATACACATCATGGAACGGGTGAGCTTGCCATGCATGACCTTCAGGCCCCCTCCTTGCAGAAGAGCTGCCCCCTCCCACCACAGCGCATGCCCACAGCCAGGACCGTGGCTGGCTCCCAGCTCTCTGGAAAAGGGGCAGAGAGGTGGAGGCAGGCTAGGGAAGTTGTTCTGCTGACAGTCGATAGCCAAAAGGTTGTTCTTGGCTCCCATCTTTATCACCCCATGATGGACCTGTTATATGCCTGGGTGTGCGCTCTGTGCCCAAACCAGCTGCTCCCCTGCCTGGCACCTTCATGCCACGTTGGGCACATAGGACTGTGCCTCAGTTCTTCCAACACAACTTTCACTGCCCTCTGTCCCAGAGATAAAAATACACCCAGGAAGAGGGACAAGGCCCCTTTCTAGAAGAGCTTTGTATGGAGCCAGAGATCCTGAAATCCACCTCCATAGCACGTTCAAGAAATAGGTGGCATTGTGAAAGAGACTTTGGCACAAGGAAAAAACATATGATGCAGACTTCCTCAGATAGGGAAAACAAAAAGGAGCATTGGAGCTTTAGAAGGATTAGGAGAGCTCTGGCAAGGTCTTAGCCACTGCAGACAGCCTGATTAGGGAGATTATAGGGAAAGGCAAAGAGAGTTTCTGCCATTCTGCCAGACAGAAAAACTTGTAGAAGAAACACCTAAAGTCTCACAGAGCTGCATGTGGCAGCCGCTGCCTTTGCACAGAGGATAGCCAGAAAATTCGGAGTGACACAGCAGACCAAGTTCAGTGCTCTTGCAACCCCCTAACCCCCACAGCATGCAACCAGCCTGCCAGTTCCTTTCCATCCACCCAGACGCAGCCACTGCAAAGCCTGAGCCACCTCCATCAATGTTTCCTGCAGTTAAATAGCAACGGCAATGCCTGCTTACTTGCTCCAGGGTTGCAGGAAGAACAACACTGACTTGAGTAAAAAGAAGAGAGGCAGAGGAAAGAAAGAAGAGGAAAGAAACAGTTCAGCACCAATAAAAGCTGCAAAGCACAGCAAAGAGACTAGTCTTGTCCCCATCCTCTGGGAAGGGAGGAGGCGAGGGCTGTGGAGGGACCACCGGTACAGAGCACGTGGGAGCAGCGCTGTGGCACACGGCCCGGGGCTGTGGCTCATATCTCAGGGCTGCGGCACCTCTCTGGTTTGTATGCAGACCCGAGCTGGGGAACGTGTGTCAGACCTGCACGGCGCCGGCGAGCAGCAGTTTGGCTGCTGACACATCCAGGCTCACGCACAGCCCCGGCAGCCCTATGCCCAGCGACGCTCAGCCTGGCTCGTACACACACACCAGCTCGCAGCAGCGACAGTCGGCACAAAAAAGGGAGTACAAAGCACAGGGTGAGGAGGAGAAACAAAATAGCCAGTGCTACACGCCCCTAAGCTGTAATGGCGTGAAAATTTTCCAGATGAGAGGATCTGGAAGAGCGTGTGAAAGCCTGAGCAAACCAATTCTCCCTGCTTCCACCAGCTCACTCCTCTCCAGACCTCACACGCATCCCTTTTTGAGGTTGCAGATGTTATCAAACCTGTGACATTCTTCAGTCAGAGCGAGAAAAAACCCTTTCTGTTACTGCACATTGTTCAGCTTCAGCTCCTGAACCATCAACATGGCCCTGCATGAAGGATGACCAGGGCAGGTGTGCTGGGATGCTGTAGTTTTCCTGCCCATCCAATGACACCTCTTGACCCCATGATGGGGAAAAGCCTGCACACACTGTGCAGCAGCTTCCACTCAGTTTGCACCTGAACCCAGCCGGCAAAACACCACCACAAATGACATCCTTACTGATCAGGTATTCCCCACAACCCAAGCTGAGCAGGTGTGAGAGGGAAGCATGACTTACTGGGCACACGGTTGATAGCTTTCAGGGGTCTCAGGACACGGACAGTACGAATTGCAGACAAGTTAATGTTTTGGAGATCCAGAGAGTACTCCACCATCCTGCAGAAGAGGGGAGAGAGAGACAGAGAAAGAGAGAAAGAGAAAGTTTAAAAGAATCCGAAATCTTGGCTTGAGTCACAGAGTTGTCGTTTCTTCATTGAAGGGTTTCTGGAAGTCATGGGAACGAAGCCTGAGTCTTTGGGGAGCAAAGCTGAAGCCTCCAGGAGCAAGACTGGAGCTCACAGCTCCTCTGTGCAGAAAATACAGCCTGTCCATGGGACGGCAGCGAGCGGTGAGAGCATGCTGTGAGGACGCAGGCCAGGACCTGCAGTAACACTTACCTGCTGCAACCATCAGGAGGGAAAGGAGCTGCAAGAAGCCGCCCCAACGAGGAGCGTGTGCTCCTGGTGAGGGTGCGCGCGGGGTGGACATTTCCCACAAGGCCAGAAGGAGGAGGGCTGCATAGCCGGTTCTGTTGAGCATTACCTGCAGCACCGTGGGGTGCTCCCCATGTTCCCCTCATCTCACAGTGCAGGATGATGTCCCTGGAGGTGGCTTTGGCTAACCTGTTTTACCTCACACAAAAGAAAACTCTCTACTTAAAGCAGTAACTGCAGCTAGGTGGGAAGGCTTCTCCTGTAGCTGTGAATCACTCCTTTCTGACACCAACCAAAAGGGGAAAAGCCTAATTTTAGGACATATGCTAGACCTTAGCTTTCCTAACCCAACAGCACGTTCTCTAAATAACCTCAAAGTGCAAATGGCTATGACTAACGCACTGGCTTTGTAGCAAGAGCAGCAGGTGCAGGTGAAAAAAAGTGACCTGGCCCAGCATCCCTTAGCCCAGCACTCCACTCCTCTCCCAGTGTGGCAAATGTCCAGCAACTTGCCTGCCTCTTGGAAAGCACGGCGAGAAACTGGATTATACTAACCATTTATCCTGGCCAGCAATTTCCACCTGAGGATCTCAAAGCATTTTGCGTGTTTTAGTGAACATAGATGCATGAGGCCTCCGGGAAGACATGGGCTGTGGTCACCAGCTTCCTTGGGGTGACCCTGATGTGCAGAGGGGATCAAGAGAGTGACATATTTGGCAGGTGGAACAGCAGTTCAGGACATGAACTGCTTCTCCTGAATCTCTGCTCAGATGTGAATAACAAAGCTTCAAAAAGCTCCCTTTTCCTCGGCCTTCCAACATACTCAAGAGAGGGGGAAGGGAACAGCGGGCACAGACTTTTGTTGCTGCACCCCTTCTCAAACCCAAACCATCACAATTTATATAGAAAGATGCGCAAGTGAATAGTTCGGTAGCTTAATGCGCACCCAAATCCCCCTCCCCAGGAACCACTGAGCAGTGAATCACAGAGCTTAAGTGAGATGTTGAGAGGGAAATGGGGTACAGCCAGTCCGTAAGAAACATCAGGGAGAGGACTTGGGTGAAACAGACTGATCCTTCCATTGATCGCCCTCTTCACTCAAAAGGACCTTGAAGAGCAAATGTCTAGTTATCTGTCTACACCTTTCACAAAAGGGACTTGCCAGAGTGATAGATTTTCAAACACAATGGGGTAAACCTGTCGAAGTGTTGTGATTATTCTCTCTCATGCTCTCTTTCTTTCTCTCCCTCGTTCCTTTCACTCTGTTCTCTCATGCACTTTTAGGGTAATTGCATGAAATAATTCTTCCTCTGAAATGCAGTGGCATTCATTTACCTCCCTAGAGCTGTCAGTTTCACATACACTGAGTGCAGAAGGAGAGAGGAAGGATTTCATGCAGATAATCAAGATATTCACGTCCCCGAATAATGCAACCTAAAAAAACCTGACCCCAAACCAAGCTTAGATAGCCTACAGAAAGTATTAGTGATAGACAAAATCTTGGTATCCAGTCAGATGAAATTAGGAATTGTGTATAAAGGAGGAAAACCACACACTGATAGAAACACACAGACACAGGGCATCATGCAAAGGATGTAACTGCATGGTGCAAAGAGATTTGAGTAAACACTGATCAGCCTTGCTCCAAAAGCATAAAGTAAGATAGCCTCCTCAGTGCGTTGTCTCTCCAGAATTGGACAAACCTGCTGAAACTTTGAAACTATGATTACAGGCAAAGCACAGTATAGACGCGGCTGTACTGCTCCCAGGACGTGGGCTAACATCTCCTCACAGCACAGAGACCCGACACAGAGGCAGCCTCGTGACTGAAGGAGTCTCTGCGCTGCAGTTTGTTATAAGAGGTACGTATATGCACAGAAACAAAAATGTCTCCAAGCTTGGTGAAGTCTCACAGAATATCTTTTCCTCTCCTACAAAAATACATGCCCTAGAGCACTGAGTTGAGGTCTGAAGGGAAAAAAATTATTTTTGAGCAGTAGCAGAACAACCTGAAACACACTCAATCAGATGCCAAATAAGCAAATATCCCCAAAATACATCTAATTTCAAAAAGTGGTCTTTTCTGAACAGCAAGCAACCAAACGAGAAGTCCAGAAGAACACCACGACCCTCACAGAAACTCAGCACAGAACAGCACGGAGCTAGGGCTGAGATTAAATCAGTAGGCAGAGGTGACATCTTTTCTCAGACTTAGCCACACAAAATTAACTTAAAAATAGAATCTCCATTTACAAACCATTCGAGTTTTGTGCTCTTGTGGCTACAGCCACGTTGCCGGCATTCAGTGGGGGGTCACCTTAACCAGGTACACATTGCTGCCCTCTCCTCATTAGAATCAGCTTTCCACTTGTATAGCACAGTCCACACCTCACTGGAAAAGTAATAGTCATCAAAGCAGCAAGCATGGGTCCTTTCGGAGCAAGACAAATGCTACCCTAGCTGCAACTCTACAGTTCCTACATCCAATGAGCCAGCCTTCTGCAGCCCTCAGCGGCTGCAGATTTGCAGTGATTACGTTCCAGTTTAGCTAGGAAAAAAAGCACTGAACAATACCAATGAAAACAGCAGGCTGTTCCCAAGGATGGATCAGAGAAGGGCAACTTAAATTTTTCAGAAAGCAACTTCTAACAAAAACAAGCTCAGCCCTAGCAGGCCCCAGGGCTTTGGCTCACTTAACAGATCCCTTCTGCCCACAGTTCTTCCTGAGGCCTCCTGGTCTTGGCTACAATAACAGAGACACATCCAGGATGCTTAAATCCCTGCGGATGAGTTATGCCTATTGTAGTCACATAAATCATATCCAAAACAACTCCAACACAATTCCAGTGCAATTTTGCAATTTGCTTGTTCTCGCCTTTTCGTTCCTAGCGATGGGTTTAGCATCAGCTTATGTTCACGTTTCTCTTTGCACAAGAGTAACGTGTCCATACCATGATGGACTGCAGGTGACCAGGGTGAAATGAAACTCCACTAATTAAAAAAAAAAAAAACCCACCACATTTTCTGTGTAGGTAAAACCAATGAATCCAAATGTCAACTCTCTTCTCTAATAAAACGTGATCTCTAAACAACTCTGCTAGAGTCTCTGGGCATTTGCAGCATTTCAGAGATTGCCAGCCCAGCTGTTTTTGCTCTTATCTTTCATCCAGCCAGCCCTGCTCCCCTCTGCCTAGAAACCCTATACACATAACCCCTCTAGGTTTGGGCTGTACCTGATCTCCTATTGCCACATGTGGAAGCGGTGACAGGTTGACAGAGAGTCAAAAGGGCACATCACAAAAAAGTGATCGATCAGCCAGAAACCGGCAGCAGATTTATGTCAGGAGGTTCACGTTTTCCTGTGTCTGTGTCTCAAGATCTTGTGATGGTGGATTAGGTGCACGGTGCTTACTTGGACTCTCAGGTAGGCACCCGATCTTCAGTGCATGAATCCTTATCGCACCAGCAACCCAGGAACCGCGTGTTTGCTGGATATTGATAAACCAAGAGCAGGGAAACGTTAAAGCTAGTATAAAATGGTTGCCTCCCTATTAAACTCCAGGAGTTTTCCATGCTCCTTATCCTTGTTCTGTGCCGTGAGCAAGGGTAGCCCCCACAGCCTGACTACCCTTCATCTAGTTCTCCCCTCTTTCTTAGCTGCTTTAAGCACATCATTTGTAAAAACCTTAGGTTTTTTAAGGTCCAGGGACAGTCAGACAAAACCTACGAAGTGGAAAAAAGCCTGTACTGGTTGTGAGCTGTCCTTTCCCCCTGTTGTGATGGGGCAGGAGGGGAGGGCACGTCTCTCCTGAGGAAAACAGCAGCTCACTTCTGGCACTGCTAAAGTATTTTGTGGCCTCTGGCGTGGGTGGGCAAGTGCAGGGGCAGGTTAAGAAGCTGGAACTATGCTAAATCAGAGAGAAACTCCTGATCTGTGATGGAATTTGAGCACTGAGCTGTCAAGATAATTGAATTTATACAGTAATTCTTCTTCCCTCACTAGAGATTTTCTTCTTCAAAACTTTCCACATGAAATTCTTCTGGAAGGAGAGGGGATTGACACATGCGCTGTCCCCATGCCCTACAGCTCAAGGTTGATGCACGGTGGGAATGCTGACAGGGTGGAGAATGGGACAGGGGCATCGGCATGCATGGTGTTCATCCTGCAGAAGCAGGGGGGATGCCTGGCATGGAAAGCCTCTCTGCTTGAGCTCTGCCTCCCTCCCCAGTCTCAAAGTACCCCACTGCCTCCCTACCCCCTCCTCTCTCTCTTTACATCCCCCTGACTCACGCCCACCTGCAACATGTCCACCTCTCATTTTAATCTTCCTCCTTAACTTCCAGTTTTTCTGTTAGCCCCTTGCCTTTCCCTTCATCTTTTTCCACTTTGCTTCATATCCTTCTATTCCCTTCCCAATCCTTTCTCTCTTCTTCCACCTTCCTCTTTATTCCTTTTATCCCTTTTCCTACTGACTGTCTTCCTGCTTCCTCCTCTGACTTAGTCTTTGCCTTGCTGATGAACATTAGCCTATGCCCAGGTAAGTCTGCTCAGCTGAACACACAAGAGACCTTGACTTTAACAGAGATAAGACCAAGCTAGCATGGGGAACAAGTGAGCAATTTGTTAGCATATTGACCCTGTCCAGAAAGTGCCCAGTCTGATGTACCTCCATCCCATGCCAAGCCACTGGAGCGGACAGCAAGCACATGGGGACAAGGAGGCACACAAACCACCAGCATTGCAAACCTTCACGGCTCATGAGGTCTCAACAGCAGCAGAATAACTTCAATCAGCTATTGCTCGGCACTTCTTTTGCTCTTCTGCGCCCATGAGCTCAAGAGTGGGCTTGGATCTGTCAGCATTCTCCAGCAGCAACGAAACTCAGAAGAGAAGAGTGATGCTCATTGCCCAACAGCACAAACGCACGGCCAGCATGGCTCTGTGCTAGGCATGGGAGAGCAGACTGACCAGCAGGGTAGAGGAATAAAAACTAAGACTATTTAAAATTGACATATTGAGAATATGAAAACCATGTAAGGAGTCCAGAAAATTCAGACCTTATCTTGCTGTATGTGTAACCCAAGATAATGTACTCAATGCAGTGCTTGGCTAGCAGCTTCCTTGCAATTACATTCAATGAAATCCATGATTAAAACAGTTCAAACATCGCTATTTACCTCTTCATATTTACATCTCCTTATACCTTTATTAAATACTTATTAACTTTCCTAATCTTAGCTCCTGAACTTCTATTTGCTGAAAATTAGCAGCCAAGAAATAATATTTAAAATATGTTCTGGAAGCATTCATGAAAAATACCGAGGCAGTATTTTTCTTATGACACAAAGCCAATATGTTTTTTGTCAAATTCAAAAGCTGCCTAATTCCCCTTCTCTGATAGGGGTTTTCAATTGAAATCTAATTAACTGCAGTCTAATCAATTCATATTTCTTTGTCAAATAAATTTGGGGTTGGCACTGAAGCCAGAAACTTCATGGCTGTAATTTCAGGCTTGCTATGAGTGTCTGTGCAAAGTGAAGCCTTTTCTGCCTGTGGACTTACATTCAGTCTTTGCATCTATGAGCACCTGAGGTTACCAAGTCTCTCTCTGCTCCAAATTCCTTCAGCTTCTCAGCAGTGTCAGGGGTCTAAGCCTGATGTGTACCTATACCATGACCAAATATGATTTAACCAACGTCTTCTGTATACAAGAATATGTCTTTCTGTCCTTGGTTCCTTGATTTGGTTATCAAATTCCACAAACTGAAATTTCTACCACTTTGAAGATCCCAAACATAGGAGTCATAGGGAAAATATAAGATTAAGTCTGCCAGTTTTCCCTGTCTGAATTTTTAATTCAGATATCAGAGCTGGAGCTGACGTCCCTCCATTAACCAAGGTGGCCACTCCCCTGATATGTGAGCCATCCCACAGCTCAAGTCTCCCACCTGCAGTTTGTGGGGTGGTGGTGGTAAACTGGTTTACCCCTAAATCTTCCTACCTCTATAGTACACATCAGGATGAGAGGAAGGTCTCACCGCCTCTGCTCTGGCCTCAAAGACTGTGGCTACAACGCAAAGGAGGAGTAAAGCCAGTCCTCTCCCTGGACAGTGTACTCCAATAGTCCTGTATCTCCCCTCTTATATTAATGAGCTGTTCTGATGAAAGGAAATTAAAAAGCACATGCATCGCTAGATCCACCCATTCCTGGCCCTCTGTGGCCAGAGATGTAGCAGTAGGCAGGGGACGCAGAGAACGGGACTGGCCAGGCTCCCCCAGGGCTGTATTAGCTGAATCTGCAGTGTGCAAGAAAAGGAGGGTAGGCAGCAAAATCCATTTAACTGGTGGTCACAACCGCCTGGATAGTGGGGATCATCAGCGTTGGAGCAACAGCAAGGAGGCAGGAGGAAGAGCAAACACCTGAAAAGGTAGAGCGTGGGGCACATGCGGCATTCAAGACAGCTCCCGTCAGCCCTTGCTAAGGCTGGATGTGCCCTAGCTTGTACACAAGAGAGCTGTAAGCAGGCAGGCACCAGTAAGGAATTAATCCAATCTCTCACAAACCCTTCTGGAGACGTCGGAAGAGGAGCCAGGAGATTTTGACAAGGCTTGCCCAGATGCTGGGCAAGAGAGGAGAGCTACTGCTTCCACCCCAAGTCTGCAGCTACAGGACACACACATACCAGTGGAGAGAAGAAACACACAGCACATGCAAACAGGCTACTTGCTAGCCCCAGGGCTCTCGGGAGGGACCTAT
This sequence comes from Balearica regulorum gibbericeps, assembly GCF_011004875.1. Taxonomy (NCBI): domain Eukaryota; kingdom Metazoa; phylum Chordata; class Aves; order Gruiformes; family Gruidae; genus Balearica; species Balearica regulorum. Next base: position 56,840,336 of record NC_046184.1, read on the forward strand.
TTTTTAAGATTTCTGCACCATGCTAGCCCTTTTGCTCTATAGCTGGAGCCACATCCTTACTTGCCCCCAGAAGTCCCGGGGGCTATGGCAGAAATTAAAAACTCTGTCTAGGTGTCCCCTTCTCCCTGCTAAGAAAGTTGTGTTGTGACCCATGCCATTATTTCCTTCACTTGCTCACAGCCGTGAGAAGGCACAACCTTTACCGGTACATCGGGAACAGGCAGAGGCTTCAGACAGCACGGGGCACCATCCCGCATGGGGGGTGCTAAGAACATGCAGCCCCCAGGTCACATCAGGGCTGCAGCCACCTATGGACTCCTCCTTAGAAACATTGTCTTCATGGATGCTCTGGCTCCCAACTGATGGGCTATTTGGACCTGATCTTTTGCTGTATGGACGTAGGTGGCTCCGTGGTGCAGGAGACACTGCTGGGCAGCTGGCTATCAGCTCACTTGATATATATATTTGAAGAGCAAGCCGTGCAGGCATTTGCACACATTTTGCACAGTTTGGTGCCTCCGGGGCCAGACTTCAAAAATGCACCCTAAATAGATGAGTCAAACTCCTTTCAACACCTACCGTAGAAAGATAGAATAACATCATATGGGATGGGGACAGATATTACACAGTAGGCCTCTAAATTGGTCTGCCAACCACAGTGTACTTAGCTAAGTAGTCCTGCTTATCTCTCTTAAAAGTCAGAGCTCATCACGCTGCAAAAAGGCAACTCTCTGCTGACATAAAAGCTGAAAGATAAAAGAGAAAAACCCACACCCTTGCTAGTGAAACAAGGACTGCAAGATTTACATCCTTTTTACCCCCCTTTATTAAAAAAAATAAAGAGGCTATAATTTTGTTAGTAAGAAATAAGACATTACTTCAGGGAGTGATAGATCAATTACTAATTACACAGTCAGCTCCTGAGCTACCATGCTTAGTATTCCCAAAAAAATAACTTGCAACTGTCCCCCCCTTCAGTACAAAATACTTGGGGTTTTGGTTTTGGGGTTTTGCTTATTTGTTTTGGGGTGGTTTTTTTAATTTTTTTAATTGTTCTGGAAGAAAAAGCTGCTGAAAGCTTCCAGAGCCTGTGAAACTGGTCCCTTGCTGCCTGGAATGTGATTATTTCACACCCCTGAACACTCAGATTTCTCTCCAAACTGTGTACTAAGAGAAAATGTCAGAGTTTCTTAATAGTTTTGGAGACATGATATGAAAAGACATAAGCAGGTTTTCACACTGTGATAAGAAAGCCAGAGGGACTTGCCAAGCTCAGATGACTGAAGATGAGCGACGGGGCCTCACTTTTGAAAAGCAGGAGTCTGAACACAGGCACCAAGCTCAGTATTTCAGTGCTTAGACAAAAAAAAAAAAAAAAAAAAAAAAGTCTGCATTTTGGTCCTGCAAGCCTGCTGGAGTTGTTATTTTGTGGGTTGGGGTTTTTTGGGTGTTTTTTTTTTTTTTTTTTAAATAAAGCTAAAGATTCACATGGTAGGGAATTAGCTTTTAGGAAGGCAAAAAAATCAGAGGCAATAATTGAGAACTACACATAACACATGCAGGGTACCACTCCCTCCTTGTTTTGATTCTTCTTTGGTGTGATTCATTTCATTTTGATGACTGCTTTCATTTCAATATGCTGCACATCTATGGATAGTTTTACTAGGAGAAAGCAAATGAAATAATTAGTATCATTAAAGAGAAAAAAGTGAGTGCATGTTGGGGGGGAGGGCTGTGCTTCTGATATTTCTGCCTTTGGTTAAGATGCTATTTAGCCTGCTGCTTGCTGGTTTCCATCTTTATCTGATCACTGCTTGAAACACCTAATTGCTGCATTTATTACAGTTTTCTTTAACTTGCCATAGTTTTATAGAAACTTTTATTTGACATCGAAGATTAGCTAACTAGGATTTTCTGAGCATTCTGATGTTTACACTGCTGCTAATAAGTATTTAATTGTCTGAGATTTTGAAGTCATAACTATGCAAATTCCGGCCAGGTCCCTGAAGGACCATAGTTAATTAAAAGCAAAGAGAAAGCAGAAGATTGGCAACGCACTTCCCCATCTTGTGAGATTAAGGCCAACCAGTGCGTTTCAAGCTAAGCGGCATCTTCCCAGCATGGAAAGGCAACGCGCGGTGCCAATTTTGTTTCCTGGGAACAGGTGGGCATTTGGGGCTTAGGGGGTGGCTGGTACTTATCCTTCAGAGAGCTGCCAGCCCCCTTTCCCAGGCTCAAATACAGAGGGATGAACTTGGGGACGTAAGTGTAAACAGGTGCCTTCCTGGTAAGGACAGAGTTGGTGTTCAGAAGTACACGCACTGACGCTGCACAGGTTAGAAAAGAGCTTGGACGGATGGATTCGGGAAGCAGCATCACTGCAGGTTTATGGAAGAAAGGATGCAATATCTAAAGAATTAGGGGAAGCAGAAATCAAGGACAGTAGATAACTATCAGAGCGAGAAGGTACAAATAATAATAATCATCTCAGTTAATAGAGGACAATACTTTCTGGGCTGCCAGTGTGGAAACTGCATAAAGCACTCCTCAAGAAGCAGCTAGCCAAAAAGCTCAAGGAGCAAGAAGAAACGTTCTGCTCGATCTATGGGGCTGTCAGCCATGCCTGAGATCTCCAGCTGCACAGAGATGCCAGAAAGCCCTCTCCAAAGGCTGCATAACTACTCAGAAACAAAAGAATGCTTTGGAAAACAAATGAAGATATCAGGACAGCTATGCTACCATATAATAAGTGAAACGAGGTTTTAAAAAAAGGCAAACTTAGGAAGGTTTTAAAACTTCCCAGACAATATTTACCCACGATGATGCATTTTTGAAACTGTTTTTCTTATCATGATATGCCACAGGTTATAGACAATTTCTGAAGATGATGGACAAGAAATATTCAGCTGAGCTCCTTGTTGGCCCATCCTGGCCAACAGGCAAAGGAGATGATGGAGGAATCTGGTAACAAACTGCTGGCTTGGCCAGCCACATAGGGTAGGAGACTTGCAGAGCACTGGGCTACCCCTGGAGAAGCAGAAATATTAACCAGTATTTCATTAGAAGAAGAATTAATTTTTAGGGAACTGAGACACAGACCAGTCAAGAGATTGTTAAATGAAAGACCAAAGGGGAAAGTGATGAAATTAGGAAAAAAGTTAATTCTTACAGAGCCTCCATGTCAAGAACAAAACTAATCAAGGCACTTAAAGATGTAAAGAGGAGAAAAACGATATCATCTATACACCAGTGCCAGGGGCCTGAGTAATAAAGAGAATAGGAATTGTTCATTTTATGAGCATAAACAGCCTAAATGGCATTAAGAAAGCCTGGTGGGAAGATCTGCATGAAAGGAATATTAAAATCAACGATTTTAACCTAGCTAGAGAGGCTCAAGTGGACAGAAAGGGAGGGGCAGTAGCACACTCTGTCAAAAATGGCATTTTCTAGTATGGAATCACTGACAATTTGGAAATGAATACTTATGGATTAATTTTCTGCCACATAAAGTAGAATTCCTCCTGGCTAGAGAAATGGGCTGACATGAAATTCAACAGACAAATGCAAGGTCCTGCACCTGTGCTGGACCGACACTCTGCCTAAGGACTGATGCGTAGTGGCTCTGCTGAAAAGGACCTGTGGGTCCCGGGAGACAGCAGGCAACACTTGGTCCACGTGAGGAAGGCTGATGGTATACCAAGCTGCATCAACTGTAGTGCAGCCAGTAGACAAGGGAAGGGATTATCCCCTTTGCTTTGCACTTGGTAGATCACATCTAGAATAGTACATTCAGTTTTGGGTCCTCCGATACAAGAAAGATATTGGTAAACTGCAGCAAGCTCAGTGGAGGGTCACCAGGATGCTCAGGAGCTGGAGCACTTGCCCTGTGAAGAGAGGTTGAGGGATGGGGGCTTCTTCAACCTGGAGAGGAGATGATTTTGGAGGGACCTAACAGCAACTCCTTGGTACCCACGAGGAGGTCAGTAAGGAGATGAAGCCAGGCTCCTCATGGCGGTGTGTGGCAGGAGAACAAGACAGAATGGACATAAATCCAAGCAGGGAAGGGAGATTCAGGCTTGTTAGAGAGAAATCAGCCATGGGGCTGGGGCCCAGACAGGTGGTGCAGTCTCTGTCTGCTGTTGTTTTACGAGACTTGACTAGACAACTCTGAGCAACTTTGAGTTTGTTGTTGACCCTCCTTTGAACAAGAAGGTTGGACTGGAGACCTCATCAGGTCCTTTCCAACACAAATTATCCTATGAATGTGATTAGGTATGTCCAGTTCACACTAGAAAACAAGTTGACTAGCTCTCTTGGTATTGGTCTGTAATTCATACAATTATCTATCTGCAAGAGTTGAATTCAGGCAACATGTGTTGGGGAGACCTGATGTCCTTGCAATTTTCCAGCATTTACAGTGATGTGCTTTACAACTCAAAGAAAATCGCATTTAAGGATAGAAGCTACAGAGACTGTCTATAAAGTGCTTTTTCTTTTTTTTTAATCATAGAACTTAAAGCTAGGACTACTTGATTACATGTGTTATGTACAAAACAAGAAAGGTCATGAACAGTACTAGATACACTTGGTGGATTAGGAGGCCATATTCATGAAGTTGAACACACACAGAGCCATGCATCAAACCAATCAGAATAAAAGCTTTAATTCATGAACCGTGGATGACAATCAAGTGGTGTTTAGGAATATTTATCAGGTATCCAAGAAGCTTCAATAGAGACAAGCAAGCTGAACAGGCTAAAAAGATAGTACAACGTAAGTGAAAGCAAAAGCAACAATGTAAAAGCAAGAGAGGGGAAGTTGATACCAATGAATATAAATTAGGAGATGGAAATTGCAGAAAATTTGTAAGAGAATTGAACGAGCACATAAAATGGTACAAGTTAATCACTGGAACAAGAAAACAGAATCATCACGAACAGTGCAAAAAGGCAGAAAACGTCAATTAAAAAAAAGTTCTGTGGGGAAGGTCAGATGATGTATGTGTACCACAGATGATAATGAGCTAGTTTCAGCTCCAGCTGTGATCAAGTATTTCAGGCTGTGCCTATCAAAATAGGGATATTCTAAGATAAGCAAGTCTGGACAATTTATATCCAAGAGTTTTAAAAGAGATGGCCAGAAAAGATTTGGACCAGTACTGATGATTTTTGATTAGTCTCAGAAAACTGGGAAAGCATCCAAGGGTCAGAGAAATTCTGATATTGTGCCAGTATTTTAGAAAAACAGTGATCTCAGTAGGATGACTGGACTGATGCTGATCACAGTACAGTAATGAAATCGCCAATATGCAGCTTTGATAGATTACAGATTAAAGGTGGATAATAAAATTAACCATAATCAACACAGGTTTAAGGAAAAATAGACATCATCAAACTAATGTGCTATAATTTCTTATGAGATTACAAGTCTGGTTCACACAAGTAATTATGTTGATATGGCTGGAATGATATGAAATCATCATGACATACATTAGCTGGAGAAAAACTGGCTAAGTAATAAACCTCATATGCAACAGTAAATGGGGACTCATTTGTGAGCAGATGTACTTCTGTAATGCACAATTCTTGCCGCTCTGTTCTTTATTTATTTATCACAAACTGGCAGAAAATTAAAAAAAAAAAAATAAATGAATGATGGATTTTGCAGTTGAAGCACAATTTTGGGAGAACAGGAGAAAAAAAATGAAGAGGACAAGTCAGCGATATAGAACAGTATGAACTGCTTTGGAAATGCAAATAATATGCATTCCAGCGTGAACAAATGTAACAGCCTACATCTGGGAACAAAGTTGGCTATTCCTACTAATAGGAAGGGAATTTCTCTCTTCAGAACAGGAGACCAAGAGAGGGAAAAAAAACCCCAATCAACCAAGCTTGGAGCCAATGGAGAAAGCATCTGAATGAATTGATAGGGAGATGCAGTGATTGATTAGACAGGCTACTGCAACCTTTGGCTGTAGGAACAGGGAAATTCCAGGCTGCAGTAGAGTGACTGCATTACCACTGAAGGCACAGAGATGACTACAGAGAGTACTGTGTCTTGTTCTGATGTCCACCACTTTTAAAAGCTGTTAAAAACCACTGCAAATGCATCCTAAAATGCCAAAACATACAAAGTCATGCCATTCCATCAAAGGCAAGGTTAGGATGGGATTTGACCACAGCTTAGGAAATCTACATGGCAAGCTCCAGTGTGATAATGGAGAGGGGCAAAAGATGGGGCATTCTCTGAAAGATACACCAGCCTCTGCTCAGCTATTAAACTACAAGCAGCAAGTAATTAAGGAAAAGTTTTGGACATACTCTGGGCACAGACCTGTCATCACAATCATCCCCCTGGCCACCTAGTGAAGCCCCCTCCCCCTTAACCTACCTACCTATTTACACAAGTAAATTGCACAACAGAACATGTCATGGGATGCCACAGAAGAGGGCAGAGACAGACATAATCCCTGCCACAGATCGCTAATTACAGCCCTTGGCTCAAGAGAGGCAGAACAAACACGCCCCCAGTGGAATCAGTGCCCCCGAGGCCAGGTAGGTTGCATGAATTCACTCCTTGCACCAGGGATCCTCAGGACAGAGTCATGCAAAGGGACATCTCCCTTCTCAGAGGGACAGCAGCAGCATCTCCAACCACACGTAAACACAACTGCTTCACAGAGCACAGCAAGAGAAATTGCTCACTTTTTTTGCTCAAAAAGCTAATGAGTGCTAGCCCAGAAATAAGTGACTTTTCTCCTAAATTAATGCACATAGAGACACTAGCCTGTGTTTCCAACACAATTAGTGTTCGCATTATCTCAACTTTCAAAACTTAGTAGGTGCTCCACTTTCGGAAGCTGCCCTTTAAAGTTGCCTCAGATCAAGCTCTCCAAACACACCCATCGCTGTGGGAAACAAATGATGACAGACAAGACGTAATCACAAACGCAGGGGAAGAGGGACTCCCACCAGGACAAGCTGGTGACAAGCACAGTCTGCTTGAAACGTCTGGGAACCTGCAACCTCCTGTCACCAGCGAGCAGTTGGGAACTGGAGCATCAGCAAGCTGAATTTGCAGCCCTGGTTGCTTGTGCACACTAAGACATTGGCATTCTTCAACTCAAATTACTTTGGCTGGTTTTAGGAGCTCCGAGGGGAGCAATGAAGGAGAGTGTTGACTCAGGACTGTTGTTTTGGTTTTGATTTTTTTTCTAATCCTTTCTGAAAAAAAACGTGTTGAAGGTGGTTGGGGGAGGGAGTGTGCAAGAGGGGAGAAAGTTCTGGTGATGTCAGCTCCTATTGCCATGGAAACTGAACATTTTTAGTGACAATGGAGTCTTCCTCCTTGAGCTGCTGGGTTGCGTGGGGAGCAGGGGCAAGCAGGGCAGGGGCACATGAGGGAATTCAGCTAACTAAGACTACAGCTTCTGGCTTTCCAAGGAAGTGAGGAGAAAACTACAAATGAATGCCTGAATACGTGGTTTATGTAACCAAAACACCGTCTGGGACGATAGCAGCAAATAATGATTATGCTCTTTCATAAAACATGCTGTCACACAGCTAGCCAGATGGAGGTATCTCAGCTGCCCAGGAACGCCCGACAGAATGGTCCCTTGCCTGCACTTTGCATTTCCATGCTACTTTATTCTTCCAACCTTTGCTGCCTTGTTGATGTTTATTTGGAAATGGAAAAGAAGAGGCTGGGAAGTACAGTCCTTATTCTTGAAATTTAGAGAAGCTGCATGTCTTCTAGGCAGTACATTACTTCCCAACATCACGGATGTTTTCTTGAGAACCAAATTTATGACCTCCCTTGCAGGCAAAGAGAGTTCAGGACCATGAAAAGGAGAAAGCCCTTAGAGAAAAACAATTAGCCTCTGATCAGGATCTAACTCGCTGGCATGGAGAAAACATGCAAGACCTAATGCAGGATGTCTTCTCTTAGTCCGAAGGCTAAGGCAGCATCTGGACCCAGAGTAGGCTGAAGCCATGATCCAAGTGTGGGATCAATCAGGATAAAGCGTGGGGCTTAAATTTGAGGTTAAATAAAAACGTACAGTCTATGTGTAAGGGCAAGTTTGAGCCTTGGATTTGATTTAAACAGTGCAGACAATTTTAATGAATTTCAAAGAATAATGAATTAATAACCACAAGGTTTTATAACTCAAAATACATTATACAGTCATTAGTTTATATAGAACTAAATGGAAAAATCTTTCTTTAGCAGAAGTCTTTTGAGATCAGATATTCTAATGAGATTACTATCATTTCAGCCTGACACCTCATGAGGACAATTGTATAGAAATCAGGAAACAAATTTCTTTCCATTTTGGACCTGAAATGAAAAATCCTCCACACTGATTATTTTATATCTAAGGAGTTGATTCTAAGTCTCCTTGGCATTGAAAGGAGTTCAGATATGAGCTTTTTTCCTAGTATTGCTATCAGATGCACAAAAGACTCTCTCTCTCTTCTCAAATTTCTGCCAGCAATGGTGACAGAGAGAAACATGTAAATGGGGTTTACTCCCTTCTCATCTACGTAGCACGGATTTCTCTTCTTTCCTGCATGGAGTAAGGGATTGAGCTCATCCTCGTTCATTTAGCATTGCCTCACTGATTTCTTCAGCTCTCCAGATAGCACTGTTCACAAACCATGCTTGCAGGGACACCAGGCAGAGCGAGCCCCCCAGTTCCCAAGCCTTTTACTCCATACACTGGCAATCCGGTGCCCACCTGGAGCAGAGCCTTCCTCCCAGCATATAGCAAGCACGTCACCCACATGGAGGAGCACCGTGGGCTCCAAGGTTCCCCTTTCAAACACATCTGTTCTTCCCTTTCCTCCTCAAAGGCTGGTGTGGTGGCATCTCACCTTCCCTGCATCCAATCACCAGCAATTTTGCCACCAGGAGCTCAGGCTAGAACATACCATGATCCAGCGTTTCTCACCACTGTGTGTCAGGTGCTTTGACTTAACCTGTCCTGATGAACTCGCAGTCCCCACACCGGGCCATTTTATATCAGATGCTAATCACAGCAGGCTTAGTCAGAAGAAAGGTCTTCTTATCTCACACATGTTGCATTAATTCAGAAAAAGCTACAGCTTTCATCTGCCTGTCCTCCCTTTGTACACAAGCTGGCCAAGAATCAGCTTTCAAACTTTTACAGCTGAACTGAGTTTGAAAATCTTGGCTCCCCCCAGAAGCAAACAATTATACGCCACTCCAGAGGGAATGACTTTCAAGTCTTGCTGTAGAAGAACTGTGTCAAAAGCAAATATAAAGACAATGCTGCTCTGCACCGCAGGGGAAAACTCTGCAAAGTGAGCTTGAACTCACTCCTGGCTCAGCCAGTAATACACACACTTCCAGGTGACAGCAAACGCGGGTAATTCCTTGCTGGAAGGAAGAGGAAAGTGGTGCTTTCTCTCTGAAATAACATTCATTTGTTCACTGTGAGAAAGCAATATTACATATTTATTTCTGACTTTTTTTTTTTAAACTGGAAATGTCCAGTACATTTTTGAAAATGGACACATTCCAAAAGAAGCACATGCCCACTGGTATCAGAGACTGACATTTTGCTGTGATTCAATAGGCAAATCCTGGTAGGGCTTTCCACTTCATACAAGTGGAGGGGAAATTAGAGCTTCACCATAGCAACTTTGTTGTTTAAAACACTCAAATGTCAACTTGTCCCAGTAGTACTGTGAGGCCAGTGCAATACAAGGACAAAAATCCCAGAGTAACAAAAATGACATTCCTACCTTTGAAACACTGCTGCTGGAAACAGAGAAGCTAGTTTGGATCTGGTAAAGGTTACACCTCTTCCACTCAGACATTTTAAAAGCAAAGAAAAAATGTTTCTGGGCTAGCTCTTCATCTGGTACAAATTAACACCCTCTACCTAAGCTGTGCAAGATAGATAGCTGCACATCAGCTGGGGAGCTAAGCCGCCTTGTCTGCTGTGTCTTCCATAGATTGCTAACCCCAGTACATCTGCTTCCAGTTCAGCAGATGTACTGGAGTAGCACCAGAGTGGAAACTTTCCCGTCAGTTACATCATTTCTTTTCCGTGCAAGACTCTAGCAAACAGAACAAATAAACCCAGGAACTATCGACCTACCCAGCCATGACAATGAAGAAATCCAGGCGGTTCCAGGTATCTCCAAGGTAACACTTCTTGCCAAAGATCCCCAGGGCCACCATCTTTAAGACCATTTCCATGGCAAAGAAGATGAAAATGAAATCATCAAATACCTGCCAAACAGAAACCCAAGAGCACGTTTGATAAGCATTCTCAGCCCTGGACTTTAAAATGCAGAATGTGAGATAAATACAAATTTCAATACTTCTGAAAATGAATTAGAGGTAGGCCTGGAAAAGCTTCTTCCATGCAGCCCTGGCTTGACAGCTTCCTGTCACTCAAGTAAGCCAGGGGCTTTTATAGTTGGGGTTTTTTTCCACCCTGTGGGTGAAGCAATTGATGTAGACTCAGAGACTCCTTACATGGACTTGAAAGGAGGTGTTGGCTCAGCACCAATAGGTCCAAACCTGGTCAGGGAAACACCATCCTTCCAAGGTCTCCCAGGAGGGATTCCTCATCACTCCGCTGCAAATGGCTCAGCTGAGGACACAGTGCAGCTTCACCCACAGCTTAGACAGTATATACCAATCACAGATGGTGGCTGCAGATATCTGAATGTTGCAGCCTCAGCAATGCTAGAGATGACAACCTTTGTTGTCACCTTCTCTCTGGGGAAGCAGCAAGCATGCCTAGTGCATTCATAGGCCCTTCTTGGCATACCTCTTGTTTCTTCTCCCTTTGGGCATCCTGAATGCCACATTACCTGCGGGCTCAGTAGTGCCCTTGCTCCTCACAGTAGCAAATGCATTGGGGGCTGCTATTCTCTCCTGCCTTGATGCTGTGACCCTAGTTATTTCTCCCTAGCTTACCTCTGAGCTATGTATCTTGTAGCTGTGTATGTCAGGAAACCCCTGCTTACGCACAGGATCAGGAAGGTTAGCAACTGTTCTGTATTGCACGGTCACAAGTAGACTTCATTCATTATGTCTCTCACCCTAATTCCTTCCTCAAAGCAAGCTTTTGCCATTTTACAACAGGATAACTTACTGCCAGGGACATTCTTGCCAACCTGTCTGAGAAGGTGTTGCCCACACGCTGAAGGAAAGCACACGTGAAAATTTGTGACTTGGACTGAGGCACCATCACAACAAGAAGGAAATCTGCTTACCTGCAAGATTTTACACCTGTCAGAAAGGCAGTCCATATCCTCGCATGGCTGGTACATCCCCAGGGTAACGCAGTTTAACAAAATCACCATCATGCTGACACACTCAAACCAGGTGGAAAAGAGTCAAGGAAAACTTCTGTAAAAGCATCATAGCTGAAATAAGCTTGCTCTAGGCTTGGGGTGACAAAATAGGAAGATTAAAGGAAATAACAACTGCTAGTAGGCTAATTTATTATATTCTTATGGTTGTTTTTTTTTCTCCCTCAGTTCCTCACTACTCTGCTCCTTTATGAAGCCAAAACTCTTCTGAATAGGGGAAAGTGGAGGTAGCACAAAGGCCTAAGATATTTATACAAGTCAAATCATTGCCACAGTTAAATACGAACACACGCTCACTCCTCTCCTGTTGGTTTGCTGAGTCCTTTCCCTCGTTGGTGTACTGAATCATCCAAATACATGGAAGAGACTTTCCATGGTGGCCTATACTCAAATGTAGCAGAGATCTCTATGATCTAGGGATCTAAATCAAAATGGACAACCGGATCTCTATGTGAGCCTAGTGATTACTGCCCTTCTAGGAAGGGGGTACAACATCCCTTCTTTCTTCCCTTCTAAGAGAAACTTGGAAATAAAGAGTTGCCATATTGGAACAGGTCAATGGTCCATCTAATCTGTTATTCTGCTTCCAGCAGTGACCCATGCTGGATAAAACTCCACAATGTGCCTAATTAAGTTATTCAGTAACCATGGGGGGAAATTGCGTTTCTGACCCCAGCTGGTGATCTGTTTATGCCCTAAAGCATAAGGATTGATAGCCCTTATAATTGTTTTCTCAGCTACACTGGTGTCCCTGCAGATGCTTTGCTTATTCATTTGAATCCTTTGTTGATAATCTTACTAAAATATCCGCTTCGATAATAGTTGGCAGCCGTGAGCTATATTGGCTAATTATACTTTACATTAAAAATTGTTTCCTCCTATTTATTTTTAATTTGTTGCCTTTTAATTTCATCAAGTGCCATTTCATTTATATATTACAGAATAGGATAAAACCGGTGTATTTGTGTGACCTTCTCTGTGCTCTCCACACCCTCTACCTGCCTCCTCTTCACCATCCCTCTCCTCCCAAAGGAGTCTTTAGACCTGATACACGCTTATCCAAGAACTCATTTATAGTATTTTAGCCCTAAATGTGGGCCCGTTTCTGTGATATCTTTCCAGTGTTCACATTGCAAAGCAGTCATGTAGATCTAATGAGAATGGACCTCCAACCTCTGGGAGAACCATCCTTCTTGGGTATTTTAACACACCTCAATCATCTGCTCAGTTTTCATTTTCAGACAAAACTGTGGTGTTTGGTTTTTGATTTGGTTTTTTTTAATTTAAAATAACTGAGCCAAGAAATTAATCCATTTAAAATACAACCCATTAAGTGCACCCATTTTCAGTCCTCGCAGAACTGAATCCAAAACAGTGGCCTGTATCTCTGATCACTTCTGAAAGACACTCAACATCTATGGTTCATTCTAAGCAACTCTTCCCTGCTCATTCTCTGACAGTGATTCATGACTAACCTGCACAATCTGATCTAGAAGATTATTAATTCTTTCTCTTCTCCCCCACCTGGTTTTCAGTGAGCTACCTTCAGTTGCAAAATCAGACAAGAGCAGGGCACCAGCTCTACACTGTGCCAATCATGCTGTGAGGTGATTTCAAGAACGTGTTATCACTATCCCTCACTAAGTTAAGCCCAAGTGCTGTACAAAGTAGCACACATGGAGCCCACCCTCGATGTAGGCTTCAAAACCAGAGGCCTTTTCTGAGATGAGTACACCAAAAGGGCACAGATAAAGCGTTTGCCCTCAGAAGTCTACACAGCTTCAACTTTCCACCTTTCTCTTACACATTTCTTTAATGATCTGATCCAAAGCCCTGGAAAGCAATTGGAGAGGTTTCCATTAGCTCCTACAGGCTTTTTGGGTAAGACTGCAATGCTCTTCTGGACTTTTCAAAATCTGTTTGGCATTGTCTTTCACAGAATTACAGAACCACAGAATGGTTGAGGTTGGAAGAGGCCTCTGGAGGTTAATCTCATCCAACGCCCCTGCTCAAAGTAGCAGATTGCTCAGGGTTGCATCCAGTTGGGTTTTGAATATCTCCAAGGGTGGAGGTACCAGAACCTCTCTGGGCAACCTGTTCCAAGTGCTTGACTATCTACACAGTGAAAAAAAAAAAAAGTGTTTTCTTATGTTTAAATGGGATATCCCATGATTCAGGCTGTACCCATTGCCTCTTGCCCTGTCACTAGGCATCACTGGACAGTCTGTCTCCTTTACTTGCCACATCAGATATTTACACACGTGGATATGATGGCCCTGAGCCTTCCCTTCCCCAGACTGAGCAGTCCCAGCACTCTCAGCCTCTCCATTTTCCAGCAGGTGCTTTGACAGCTACTGGAAAGGCAGTGCCAACGAAGCCCTGGCAGAGGATCAGTGCTGAATGACACTCTTCCAGGGGCCAGAAGAGCTTTGGTGTGGGCTGGGCCAACGGCTGCAAAAGTCCTTCTCCCTGGGCATGAGGCAGTCAGGAGAGGTACAGACAGAGCCAGTGCTTAGAACAGTCCTGGATGAAGTCAACATGTTAAGAAATGAAAAGCAGAAATTGTTTTCAAAGCCAGGTGTTTTTCTTCAGCAAACACCCAGAAAATATGACACGAGATACCCAGATGCAGGAAGTACTCTCTGCAAGCCAAACGCAGGGAATTCAAGGAAAGAGGCTCAAAGTCAGGGCTTTATTTCATACAGATCTACACTTTTGTGCTTGTGCTTCAGCAACAGCAACACACAGGCGGTCAGGACGGCCCAACACTCCCTTTGCTCTTCTCGTTCCCCTGGCAGTGCTCCCCCTCAGACTGTGGCAGGGTGCCTTCGGGCAGCTGGTGAGAACCAAAAGCACAAAACCTAGCCAGCTGTGGTGAGCACTCCCAAAACATTGCAATTTGGGCCAGATGCACAAGGCCCTGATCTTCTTGCTCAGAAAGCTGTGGCCGGCTGCACTCAATTTCTCCTCCCCTGCTTTTTTGGATACCAGCACTCAAAGTTTGCCAGCGTTGTCCAGGCTTCCCGAGGACACTGCTGAATCACTGGCTGCTCCCGGACTATTAAAGTGACATTAGGAAAAGCTTTCCTCCAGATGCCCCATGGTTTTCCTTTCAGAGCAGGCATGGACCCTGAAAAGGCACATCCAACCTGCAGCAGAGAGGAAGAAAGTGCGAGGAGAAAACCGTAGCATCTCCTGCCCCAAGCTGGGAGGGGTTGCTCCCTGCTTGAGTCGGTGGAGGGGGTAATTAGAAGTACCTGCTGCCTTCAATGTGTCACTGCTGTCAACCATGGTGACTGCCTCCCGTCACCACGGCAACAGCCTGCAGCCAGGTTTATCATCTTTCTTTCGGTAATGCCTCCCCCTCCCCGCATCCTTCACCCCCTCCTTTTCCCTGTGCCTGAGCCTGTAATTAATTTCAGCTGCTGACAAAGCCAGTCTTCACAATCTGCATCATTCAGTCAAAAGTTTCATTACTAATTAACTTCTTTCGAAGTTCAAATCTCCTAATTACTAGCAAACTTGCACATATGCTCTCCTCCCTTGCCCCAGCCCTTCCTCACCACTGCTCTCTCTTGCCATGGTCCCACTCCCAACACCTTTCCCAGAAAGGTCTGGGGCCTTCAACAAATTTTGGAAATTTAAAGGACACCCAGGCATTTCTGACCAAGGTCAGCTCCTCTCTTTTGGCCACCACATGATGCTTCAGAGAAAGGTACCAGAAAATCTGCAGCTATCCTCTATGTTGCCTTTAAAGTTAGGTTTTTTCCCTAAAGGTGACAGTGTTGATTCAAGCCTTTGGGGATAAGAGGGTCATCGTGCTCATTTGAAAAAGGAAAAAGAGCAAAGGAGAAAGGTTTCCTGACACCTTTAACCATAGGCTATTCTCATTATCCACGTAACTGTCGCCTCCTTGTAAAAGTCCTGTTTGGCTTCAGCACTGTCTTGTGGCATCAAGATCCCTATCTAGGTTAATTACATTTTGCCTAAAACACGTTTTCTTATACTCGTTCTACGGCTGGTGCCTGTCTGTGGCAGCAACAACTTTGCTTTGCTGATAGGTCACCTCCTCGTCCCTCCACACCCCAAGCAGGGCCCATCCAGCTGCTGCCTGAAGGCAACAACCATGTATTCATTGATCCTGTACCATGTTGTCCAATGGACAGGACAAGTCTGGGATGAGGAGAAACTCAGGGGGAATATGTGTCACCAGCACAGACCAAGAGAGAACCATCACCTGGCGTGGAGCTGAAAGCTACAAGTTACAGGACAGTTAAGGAGATGTGCAAGTGTTTCTGGGAGCTGGACGTATTGCAGTAGTGCTTGATAACTATGCATAATGCAAGATGATGTTAGAAACACACGATGGGATACAGGCAAAGCTCTTGGGCTCAATTCCTGAATGGCAAATAGCAGAAGCAAGGTATGCTGTATTGCAGCTGTAAATAGCTTGCACCTGGAAAACTGGGTACCTCTTCACGTTCTTGGGATTAGCCTCAATCTGTGCTTTTTATCACTGAGAAAAATAAAACAGAGAAAAATGAAACAATACTTTAGGGTCCCCTGTCCTCCTCCTCCATCATCATCAGCTGAAGAGTAAGAGTACACCAGGCACTAATGGCTGGCATTCCCAACACCACAGAAAAATATATAAGCTTTGCAAGCATGACAATCCCTCAGTCTTTCCTGTTGCTATCTCCAAACCACTCCTATGGTATGACTTGTGCCGATTCAGGTCTTGGATATCTCAGACCTGTTTAACCTGCAGTAGAAGTGTCTTGGCTACAAAGCACTTACAGCAAGGGGGACAAGCCAACCCTGTGGTGCAGCTGGTCACGGCGGTACCTGTTTCTGCCCCAAAACAGAGAGAAGAGCCTGCTGCAGCAGAGCAGTTCAGTAACTGAACTGGAAACACAGAGCCCCATGCAATGCATCCCAAACACTGGCCCCACCCACACACACAACTCCTCATGGCCTCCCACCTTTGTGATGAGCACATCCGTGGGCACCCTGCAGGTGAGACATCACATTTGCATGATCACTCCTCTCTGCTTCGCCTTTGGGCTCCTCTCCACCTCCCTCTCATCCCACCAGCTAAATGGCTGTGCCCTGTGATCCCAGTTTGCAGTGATTGCATTTTCTTTCCCTCCTTTTGAAATAAGCTAAGGACAGTGCTGTCTTCCTTCCCTACATTGCCCCCCTGCTTTGTAACCCTCCTGCAAGAAGCCAATAGGATGCTTAACTGTAGTAGGACAGTTAATATTTCATTTATAATGGAAGAAGTGATTTGTGTTGTGAAGGTCAGAAAAACAATTAGGTCTAGGGAAAGAAGTGCTTATTTTTTCTCCCTCATTACTGTTGGCTTTTGCAGATGACCTCACAAGTGAGGGTCTTCCCCCACACACACCTTTTTCTTATCACAACTCTTTTTTTCCTCTTCTCCTATGCTGATGCATAAAAGTTTCATGGTCTTTTTCTACAAAACAAGCTGACAGAAGCAACAGGGTTCTTTAGCCTCAATCTGCTAAGCTAACCCACTAGAAGTTGAATGTAACACCCGATGTTCACTCAAATGAAAATACATCTCAAAATGTGTTTGTGTTCAAATAGATCAAAACAATCAAAACATTTCTCAGAACAAAAAGCTTTAAAAATCCTATTTTGGAAAGGCTGAAACATTTCTTCTTTGTCTTTTTAGTGCAAAGTAATGTTTCAACATTACAGAAAAAAGGTTGTGTTTTACTGACCTGACTTAGAACTCTTTTTTTGCATTCTGAGTCAATTTGAAATTAAATGCCAATACCCAGCATTGCAATGCTGAGATTTCATGGTGGCAAAGCAATAGAGGACAAGTTATAAAACCTTTTTACAAGCCCTCAAGGCTGACATGCTCTAGGTCTTCCCATGTCATGCAATCTCTTGTACACATTTGCTTTCATCATGTCATCATTTATACACTCCTCTCACGAAAGAGGAGCATCTGAACTTTAGACAGATGACACACACATCACTAAGGTCTTCAAGTATTTCACAATATTGATGCCAAGGAGAGGACTGCGGCACTGCCAAACACAGCAGGACTGTTACATTGATTTGAGAGGCACTAGGGAAGACTTACGTGGCTTGTGATGGTGTTACAGGGAGGCAGGACAAACTACAGAAGAGGGAGGCAGTAGAGAGATTAAGTGCTTGGCAACACATCCACGTTTCTGCCCTTTGGAAGGGACTTCCCCATCAAGAACAGATTAGAAAAGAAAAAGACTCAGTCGTATCCATATTAAATCAGATAAACACCAACAAAAAGCACCATAGGTCAAGCCTTTCTAATCAGTCTAACTTCCCAGGACTGCTCAAAGTGGGTCCTGTACCAGGCCACACAGGCCCTTGGCTGCATAGCTCAAATTCAAATTTAGCTTAGGGACTAATGAGAACTAAGTCAGTTGTATCTCACCCACCATATCATATGCCCCTGTGGAGTTAGGTGAGAATTGAAGACTGCTTTTGGAAAGTTGGGGTTTGGGGTGGGGCGTTTTGTTGTTGTTTGGGTCTTTTTTTTATTTCAGAAAGAAAATTAAGCAAATATCTCATATCTGAAAACTCCTTCCATAATGATTTATTCAGACTTGCTAATTGCATCTATTAAACTCTCAAGTCCAGCAAAACCAAAACTAATAGAAAGGCATTTAACCTCTAGCAGGAAAAATGTATAAAAGAGATTAAGAGGCTGAGAAGGAATCTGAAGAGCAAATAGACAGAGGTATTAACCCAATGAGACAAGTCCTCAGATATTGCAGAAACAGGAATCCAACAAGAGTGCTCTGACCTAACGCAGGACCTTCATGGGCCACAGAGGACCCCGAACCAAATGGGAGGCTGCAGAGAGAAAGCAAGGCTTCTTTACCATGCTCTTCACAACAGTGACCATTGAAGAGCCCGTTGGTCCTAAAGCCAGCATGAGTTATGCCAAAAATTCTGACTGGCTGTTACACCACTTGGATAGATATAGATTGATCTTCTAAAGCACCTTGGTGTTTTCCTCAGAAAAGGTGGTCAGATCCCACTGCTAATTATTCAAATATTTCACAAATACCATGCATCTTCATCAATGCTGCTACACAGCCCTACTGTTAATGATTGCCTCCTGCCTGTAGCAGCTGGGCCCCAGAGCTTCTCTACTGATAATGACCCACCTCCAAATTGCATCTAGCTTTCAGGGTGCAACAGAGCATCTGTTTAACAGTGTGTAACATCCCTACAAAGCTGTTTACTACAGGAAGAATGAAAAAATATAGTATCTAGAAAAAAAACCATGCAAGAATCTTTTTTTAGGTCAGAAGAAAGTAATTACCCAAATTTAAATTTGAGCAGGGTATTAGAGGTAATGACTGTTCCTGGAGAAAGAGCTTTTTAATATCCTCAGATGGCTGGGACTGTGGTTGCATGTCTTACTTGCCAGCAAAGCAATACTTCACCATGCTGTGGGATCAGTTCAGGACTGACTTGAGGAATTGCACCTCCTGCTGACTCCCAAATGGTGCCTCCTGCAGCATTCTGGCTCTGTCTTGGAGAGCTGCATCCAAAACCTGACCTGGCTTCACACTAGGACCTTCAACAAGATCACAGCATGAGGTGGTGGGACTGCGGCTTGGAACATTGTTACACTATCAGGCAGTTGCTCCAAAATTTTGCTCCAAAATCCCCTAGTCAAAGTGGCAGGTTCAGCAGCTGCTTCCTGCTGCACCTGTAGGGGTAAAAGACATCAGGGAATGACCACCAGAGGAAACCCCTGAACCACAAAACTAGGATCTAAATTGTAAAGCTCCTACTGCTTATTGAAATTCACTTTGTGGAGGTAATTTCCTACTGGCATCAGCGGCAAAGTAGGGATCTTAGAAAAGTTAGTCTTTGGTTTTGCACTCAGTTGGACCTCTGCTCTAGAGAAGACCTGAACTTGGCAGGCCAAGGCAGGAAGGCATTTGCAGCCCAGGAGTGATTTGAATTAGCAATGTGCTCTGGAGTAACAAAATATGAATTTGAACTAGGCAGCTGAATGCTCTGATACAGAGCTGCCATCCTGCATGACCCCAGGAAGTGAGAAGACCAGTCAGAGACTGGTAGAATCACCATTTTCAAACCAAAGCATGACCCCATGGTGGTTTTGGGTTTTTTTTAAGCTTACTTGGTGGAAATTTCCTTCCAAAATGCAAAAGCCAAAATGCTTTGCAAGAAAAATCAAAATCTCTCCAACTCCTCCCCTTCTTTGCTTCATTGCCCTGCCTTCCAGAAACACCAAAGTTATCTAAATTTTCCCCAGCACCTTTCAAATTGATGTAACAGTCTTGCCATGTTTGGCAGTACACAGTCCCTTCTTTGGCCTCTGTGTCATGATAGGTTTGAACAGGGTTCTTATCTTGTGTGGGTGCACTAGACGTATCCACCAGATATATATAGCATTAATGGCAGTGTCTGTGTGACTAAACTTCAAGAAAGGGAGAAGGAAAGAACTAGTGATGATGGATTTGTGAGTGCAGGGAAAGCAAGAGAAGTTAAAAAAAAAAGTGGAAGCATTGCTTTTTCCCCTCCCTACTGCTTCTAATATTTTGGTTTGCTGTTTTCTTCTGCTTTGGTCTGTGTCTCTCTTTTGCTTTCCAGAGCCCTCCTTCCCCCACCCTAATGGAAGTAATGCTTAAATGTTTGGAATGAAACAGCATAAGGAGGGGAAATATAGGTTTCTTCAGGAACCAGGAACAAAGGGCCAGGTTTTGGAAGACATGTGGGCCCTTAAGGATGCACAAGAACATTTTGTGGGACCTTTTACAGCATACAGATCCCTGCCTCCCACTGATTTTGGTGAGACCACATTCTTCCCCTCAAGCCTACCAGATAAGCTCTCTGGTGGCTCACAAAAGCCAACAGGCAAAAGGAAGCTGCATGTGAAGAGGGGAAGCTGCATGTGAAGAGGGGAAGCTGCATGTGAAGAGGGGAAGCTGCATGTGAAGAGGGGAAGCTGGCTGCAAAGTGCCAAGCAGTGTCTAAAGCAAAGGGAAGCGTGGCTGACTCCTTCCATTTCCAGCACAACTTTCACCTTCCCAGTTAAGACATGTCTTCTCATCTTCCTTTCCAGTGCTTTATAGGCATAGGGTTTGTTCTCTTATTGTGGGTTTTAGGCTCAGTGGGCCTTGGGAAGTGGTCTGTGGGGCACAAAGTGGATATTTCAATGAACCTCCTGAAATGGGTGCTGCTATGCAGCTGCCTGTCACTGCTTATGCTTGGAGGGCTGGAGGACACCTCCCCAGGACTACAGCACAGACATGGGTCCTGGGTGTTGCTTTTGAGGGTTGTTCTTCTTCCCTACTACTTTACAGCAAATACAAAGGGATGGTGGAAACATCTGCCTTAAATAAAAACCTGTTTCCCTGGAGAGGAAAACAGGTAGAAGAAACCCTACCAGCACTAAAGGTCTAAAATCCACCAAACACTTGCTGTGTTCCTGTTCCTCCTGCTCCTTTTTCTTGCACTGGTGTCTCTGTTGTCTTTAGTCCATCCTAGTTTTCAGATGTTACAAATCGCTTTTTCCACTCTTTGCTACTTCCCACCCATCTCTGGCAAAGGTCACACGAGTCCAAGCTGAGCTCACAGGGACGTACAACTCAAATATGTCTGAAGTGGAGTTCAGGGCACCTTTGATAAAAGGCCATCTCGCCTTGCAGGAATGTGGAAAAGACCATGAAAGCACAAAGGTTGGATTATGGACCTTCTCACAGTTTTAAAGGACTATGTGTCCTTCTGTACAGGGCCCTCTCTGCAAATGCCAGGGCAGTATCCTGTACTCCAGCACATCACCTGAAGGATGTGGAAGTGAGCACTTTGCTCCTCCAGACAGCCAGTTTCCAAGGCTAGCTGATCTTGGAGGGTACTCTGACTCCAGTAGTAGTCCTGAATTAGAGAGGCAGAAAGATGGGATAAACCCACTTTGCCTTTCTCCCTTCTCCCAGCTAGGTGATGCTTTCAGTGGATACATCATCACTAAATCATGTGCTTGGTGCTTAGCTTAGCAGACTTTTCTGACGAGTGCTTCAGTGCAGAAAAGAAAGTCATGCGGTGACAAAGCTTTGCAGGAAAGTAAATAAAGATTAATTCAGAAGTGTGGGGGGTGCTCAGTAAGGTCACTCAGAAGAAATTGCATACAGTCTAAGCAAAATGCAGGGCAAATAACAAGAAAAGCTGGGTACGAGCTCCCGGTGTTTGTTTCATTACTGGCTCTAATTAAATAAAACTCATTATTTTCAGAGTTTCAGGATGCCACCACTCCCTACTTTGAATGCGTGTTTTTTCCCCTCACTGTTTTTGATTTTTTGAAGGCTTGTAGCTGGATACATCCCAGGCCCCTTTATCCTGGTTCCCAGAGGGTATGCTGGAAGAACTGGCCTGCAGGACACGTGCGTGGAGGAAGGACTGATTGCAAATGACTGAGCAACCCTGTCTCAGCAGATAAGTGGAGAACAGGAGACACAGTCAGCACGCAGGCTTGCAGCAGCTGCTGGAACCTCCTTGAGGGCACAAATGGGGCTAAGGATGGCCTCCTGAAAAGGAAACTCCTGACACATATGTGTGACAGAGGTACCTGTGAGAGGTGGGAGAGATGCTCATTATTTAAGCTACTCATCTGAAAAGGGGCCCTGTGGTGGATGAGCAGATGTGCCCCACTAAGTCTGCTTGTATACCTGCTCTCTTCCTCTTCCTTCCTCTTATACCCTGCAACAAAGAGCACTCAGTAAAAGGGAGATTATTTAAACCATCTAGCGCTTCCTTTAAAACACTACATAAACCTTTAGTAATTTCCACAGCTACCTCTTAAGGTACGTAAATACTTGCCCTTTGTTACTGATAAGAAAGCAAGCAGGAGAAGAACAGGTTTTTCCAAAGTGGCCCCTGATTTGTGTTCTCCAATGCATGGGCTTCTCAGACCCTGGGTTTCAGGAGTGTGTAATACTTGTCATTTCTAAACACAGCCAACAAGAACTGCAAAGCTCCAAGCCTCTGAGCATCTGACTCCCACCACCTCAAGTCAGATGGGCAAAGATTAGAGTCCCCTTCAGGAAAAAAACATTACCCAGAGATCTCACAGTAAGTCACTGCCTGGGACTGCATTAAAATTCAGGTGTTCCTCACACCCAGTGCATATTCACTAAACCACTCAGCTTTCTGGCTAGCTGACAGATTGCACCATGCCAGGGAAAGGAGCCAACGTGACTCATGCTCAATCACCGCGATGCCGACAGTATTGAGTGCTGTTTTAGGGGGGTTAAATGCTGTGAATGTGCTAAGCACTATCAATATTAAAATATTATTAGTAGTATTTATGAGGTATCTCCACGTGTCCTAGATGACACTAGCTGAGATCAAATTCAAATTATGCAAAATGTTACATAAACATGCGGTAAAACATGCTGCCTGCTCCAAAGAGTTTTTAATCTAACCAAACAGGACAGGCTAACGATGCATTACGATCTCTGCTTTGCACACAAGAAGCCAGAGCACAGAGAAATGAGAGGATTTACCCAAGGGCAGATAGGAGACTCAGGGCACAGCTGGGAACTGAGCAAGAGTCTCCCAATTTGTTCTCCAGCGTCTTTGATCTAAGATCCTTCTCCATCTCAACCTCAACTGCATTTGATGAGGACAGTGCCCACAGGGAGAATGGTTCCCCCATAAATCTTTCCTGAAAACAATGGAAAAAGTCTCCAAGTTCCACTTTATAGAATCAAGTAATGTACTGCATATAGATTACCATAAATGTAGGGCTCCCTGCACCTATTCGGGGACATCTCTGACTGTTCAGGTGACAGCGCAGAGACAAGCTGGAGCCAGAAGACCTATGCTTTCTACCTCCATCTTCCACTGCTACCTTCACTGGGATCTCAAGATAAAATTCAGCCCATAGTTATGACTGTGTAACACTAAAGTCCAGTCTAATACCCATGCATCTTTCTTCTTCCAGTCTGCCAAAGAATTTGCTACCTTCTAAGGTCATGCCAGGTTCCTTCAATAAAAGCGTACTATGTAAGTGCAAGTTATTGACACATTTGACTGCAGAATGATCAGCTCCAAAAAAGGTGGTTTCTACACAGTAAGTTTCTAATAGCACAAGCTAGCTAAAGCCTCCATCGTCAGTACGGCATAGTTCAGCTACCTCTTTGATGTCTTTCTGCCTGTTGTATTCATCACCACTCTTCAGATTTAGGACTAGTAGTACATTGCTATTACCACATTCGTATTCCCGCGACCTATTTGCTTTCATATAGAGTCAACTTCACACTCTATTTATTCTGGCATTTTTGACAGCCTCTGGAAATATATGCCTCTTCCTCTTATTTACAGCCTAACTTTTTTCCCTGTACAGTTTCCAGTCAGAAACTATGGATGTGCATTAATCTCATTTCATTTTGGACATACCAGTTACAGCCTACCTCATTGCCCCACCCATTCCAGCCATGTCAAGTATTTCCCTTTCTCTTTTCAGAGTCCTCATCAGTTTGGTTTTAATTTTTAACAACCATCCCCAATTCTGTGCGACTCTGCAGAAGCTGCTTCTTTATTGGATTGCTCTTCACTGTCTCACAGCCATCCATCTTCCATCATGTTAATTACTGAGGACCAAAGGATCACTTGCATTTCCATTGTCCCATGCAGGTTTCATTGCCTTCTCCACTAGTCAGCTACCCTCAGATTCCTCCCCCTCTCCACAATGCATACACTGTTTAAATACTGCCCACTCCATTTCCAGCAGCCTGCTTCCCTTTAGCTTATAGCAATAAAGTGACTTTACCATAAAGATGAAGTAAAGATGATTGTTCAGCTGGGACATAGCTAGTACAAAATGTTGGTGATCAAAGTACAAAACCCAGTTATCTTCCCCTTCCCCAGAAGGCAGAGCTCAGGTGGGGTCACAACAGTCTGCAGAGGTCCACCGCAGGGAAGGCTGTGCTGCAATGCAGACATTTCACCTCTGAAACCCCCTGGATCAGCACATCACCACACCGAAGAGAAGTACTAAGTTATCGATAACCTGCCCAGCTCAACAAGATGAGACATTGGCAATGGTGGGCACCAGTAACCAGATGTATGCGATAAATTCATTTTTCATTAATTACGACAGCTGCTTTGTGCCCAGTGCAGCCCTGCCAAGCGCCTATCAGGAGCAGGAGCTTCATATGCTGTTCTCCGAGATAACATATCAGCTACTACTAGACTCAGGATACCTGCAGTTGGCAGACCTTCTGCAAATTCATTCTCCTACCCTCTTACACACAGTGTATCCCTTTCCAAATAGATTTAGCAGTGACTTAAAGCTCACTTCTCTGCACAATCTTTTCTTTCATCTGAGAATGTATCTGGACAGGAAGAATCAATCAGACATGGAGCCAGCAGTGCACTAGAAGAGACTACTGTAGGAGCTTTAGGCTTTTCTGCTAATAATCTACCCTTATATTTCAAGGCTTCTTTCCTACAGATTCTCATATCACTGATACTAAGATGTACCATGACCACAGGCTCCTTCACAGCTGTCTCTAATGTACTCACATACCTTGTGGGATTTGACACCCTTGTATCCAGTAGGCAAATTATCTTAAAGGTCTCATGGCCATCACACATCCAGCTGTCCGCATGGCAGACAACAGAATTATCTCCTCTCCCCATAACATGTTTGCACATCACATCCACTCAGCTTATGCAGCCAACATAGCGAGTACTATCAAACCCAAACCAGAAGCTGTCTGTGCTCCTGCACAAGCTGATGTCTCTCAAACCCAGAATGCCACCTGGCTAGGAAAGCAACACAGATGCAAACTGACAGTACCAAGTACGTCCTCATCATCACCATCAGTAATGTGCTACTGAGCTCGATAGGAGCTCTGGAAAGTTGGGAATTAGAAGGAAAAAGAGTCCCTTCCTCTAGCCACATGTCTAATGCTCTGCTGACCACATACATGCACTTCTCCAAGCAGACCACAGCCCTTGACCTGTCCCACTACAGCTTACCTGTGGCAACTCAGTGATGACAGAACTTGACAAGGAACACGAGAAAAATGCAGAAAAGAGTTTTCCTGGAGAGTCAGGAGGTAGAGACAGGCCTGAGGGGTGAGAAAGTCATTACTGTGACTGGTGCCTCAAACATCCACCCATTTTACTGCCAGGACACACACTGCTTCACATGTCCATTCCCACAGGGCATTGTGCTGTGCAGGAAGGATGTCTGTTTTGGCCTGAGTCAGGTAAGGGACCAAAACGTTTTCTCTCAAGTAGCTGCAGTCACTGCTTATTAGGGAGGAAAAGAAGGGACAGTCCTGCCATAGCATCCCTTTGGAGGAAGAGAAAAAACCCTCTGCACCACCAGTTTTCTAGAAAAGAAGTTGCCATACCTGTTCCTAAGGCAGGAGTCTTGAAGCAGGAGGTGTCTGCACCTCCACAGTATGTAAAGCCCAGCCTCCTTAGGCACGCTTTGAGCACCCACTTAGCTTCACTGCATGTAAAGGGCTTTCACATTATTTACGACAGCAAGCAGAAGGAAAAGAAAAACCAGAGCTTAGGTCAGGATAGTAAAGACAGACTTGGCACGCCTGGAGGAGCCAGCCACTGAGGACCTGCAGTAAATCTCAAAAATTGAGCGCAAAAGAGCTCCCATCACTTTCCCGGAAAGAACAGCCTGTCCTTAAAAGCCAGCTCTGCTCCCAGCCCCCTCCGCCATCGGGGAGGATGACAAATCACCGGCCACCAGCCAGGTGGCCGAGGTCCTGTGGCCCCATGGGGCGAGGGACCCTTGCCAGGCAGTGGCCAGGGACCAGGACAGCCGCCGTGTGCCAGGTCTGGAATCAGCCATGCGCTCGAACCCCTGCACGCTGCACCGGGCTGATAAGGCAATTTTTTTCCCCCCCTTCTCCCTTGCTCTGCACCCTTCCCACCCATCTGCCACTAAGACTGCAGAGGAAGGTACAGAGCAAAATCACAAATTTGCACCAGTATTTTGTGCGCGGTGACCTCTATTATAATTATTTTTTTGTTTAAGTCCAGCTTCATTTCTCCAGGGTAATTAGTTCTAGTGACCCTTCAAATATACTTTTCAGCCTCACAGAGCTATAAATTTCCAAGTGACAATCATGCTGGGCTGCACTGTCATGTACAAAGCTCTTTGCTGGTCCTGTCTATCTCTCCATACTTGAAGACTATTTCCATGAAGCCTACACACACACGCGCCTGATCCTTTCCTCCCCCATTAGCAGTCATATTTCTCTCACACTCCGCCTTTCAGCTCCTTGGATGCTGCCTTACAGGGTTTTGTTTGAAGGTGTATAAAAAAGAAATGATAGACTTAGGTTGGCCCTGTTATAGGCTGCTGCATGACAGCTTTTCAAAGAAAGTATGCCTATGCATGTGTAACATATACAAATATATAGGCCGCATACATAGGACAATCCTCAGCTGATACAGGTCTTTCATTGGGAAGGCATGTACATTCAGGTGTTTTGATGATTTGTTTAGTGTTTTATTTCTTCACCTAGCACACCCAGGCTTTTTGATGACACAATTGATGCACGTGCTATTTTTAAATGGTCAAAGTCCTCTATTTTAAGCCGTCCATACCTATTTAGCAACTTAATCTTTCTCTTGAGAAGACCTTTTCTTCACATGTTTGAGAATTCCCCTACTTTTTCCACTTAGCCCTAATTTAAAAGAAATAGCACAGTAAGAGACAGCATTAGTCCCTATCCTCATTGCACTGAAACTCTGTGCTCTGCAGAAGGAACTGCTGTGATCCTTTAACACCTTCCCCTGTAACATCAAGGTCCAAAACAAACCCACTGAAGTCAAACCCCCACAGGCTGCACAGAAAAGGTCCCGAGTAAAGCAACCACCTTTCAGCCCACAGCACAGAAAGTGAACTTGTCCAAATGCAGAGAAGACCTTGACAATTTGAGGTGGAGCTGGACAACGATTTCTAGCTCCCTTTCCCAGACTCCATCAAATCTTGGCCACCACACCTCTAATCTCAATAGCACATAAATTTGGGGATCTGTATTTAATTTGTTGCATAATACATAAAGAGAGAGGAGTGTGGACATGCATGTATGTGTCTGCTTGTTTGGGGGAAGAGTGGAACTAAATTATTCCCTTTTCACCCAGTCACTGTGATCACTCTGGGTCAGTTTTTTGATTTTTTGCTTCTCATCCTAGAGCACTGTCCCCACAGAGAGTTCCACCAGCAGACACAGCACGAGACTGGGATAAAGCAATTAGGGGGCAGAGGAGAGCAGGAACCCACGAAACGCACATCATTCCCGGGGAAACATGGTGTTGTGTGCAATCCAAGGAGAGAGAGAATCACCCTTCCATAGGAAGGAGGCTCATGCTTTCTAGCAGTGCTTCTGCTTCCCTTCTAATTGTGAAACGGCTCAAAACAGTGAAGCAAAAAAAAAAAACCAACAAAAAAAACCCAGTTTACCATTGGAGAAGCTATCATGGGTCATCTTTTCAAAACAGAGATGATTCTTTCTAGGCCCAGTAGAGCAAGGCTGATGGCAAATTATGTACCTGACCCTAGCAGGGACCGAAAAACAGCTGCAGGAAAACAAATCCGAATTCCCCAAGCCCTTCATAATGCAGCCGCTTTCTAATGTGCTTTAGAGCATGTGGTGGTGTGATGGAAAGGCTTCATTAACACAGAACCTGCATAACTCAATTGTAAGTTTTAATCCATTCCAAATCATGTCAATAAAGCCTGTCTGCCTAATCCTCATTCTACAGCTGGAATAGCAGAGGATGGTGGCTCAGCTTGAGGAAATATAAACTTGGACAACTCCAGTGCTTTCCACTCAATGGCTTTCCAAAAGGGTCATATATTGGTACCTGGGCAGAAACAGCCCATAACTCCATCAGTCATTGGAGCTCTCCACCAATTTACGTATCTCGATGCACAGTCCTGCAAACTGCTGCAGCACAGGGGCAGACACATCCTGCTCAGCCCTTCTTGCTGGGGTGGGGGGGAACCTCCAGCAGAGGAACAGGGTGGAGGAACAGATGATGGTAACTGCTTCAGTCTTGCCAGTGTAACCCAATGCTACGTGTGGGACAAGACTACACAGCTGCAGTCAAAAGCAGAGCTTAAATTTGTTATGGTCAATTTATTAGACCACTTGCACATACGTAATCATGTTTTCTGCAACACAGAGATAGTGTTGGACATCCTCGACCTGGTTTTGAGACAGACACTGAAAACTGCACAAAAAACCAATGTCATAGCAGGTCTGGGATAAAGATCTGACACCCACAGGAGCTGGGCTCCTTAGGAATGTTTAAATGGAAGTAGAAAAACACCCAACACACTGTCTAGTAGGGAAGCCAGTTGGTAAGCCTGAAAGATCCTTCTCAACTCTAAAATGGAAGATAGCGAGACACAGGGGTTTTACCAGTTACCACAGAAAAAGCTAGATAGATTGGTGCTTGTGACAGCAAGGCAAAGAGAGAAGCTAAAATCCAGGACAGGACTTACAAGACCAAATTCAATCACTCTGCTCTGCCACTTCTGATTTGAGATTAAAACTTCTGCTTCTTTCTATAGCGGCGCCTCCAGCTTGTCCAGCCCTACGCACAGGCTGGTGAAACACTGAGTTGTGGTTATAGGTTCAAATGTAGGAAAAAGCTCTCTCTGCTGTCAGGCTCTTTTTGCTGGTATTCTGTGGACAGGATCTCTGTTCAAACATTTCTGCTCTTGCTTTACCATGAGGTTACTCTGTTTCTAGACTACACAATTATATTATGAAGGGTCATTTATGAAGGTTCTCAGCAGCAGTATCATTTATTTGAAGATGATCAAATCTAGATAAAAAAACAAAAATGCAGATCCCTATTACATTGCTGGATGTGTAGGGAGAGCAGAATTGTTTGTTTTTCACTGACCCTTTAAAACAAATGTTTTCCTGTCTAGATTAGAAAACATGCCACGTCTGAGTAAAATTTAACTCAAATCTCCTTTCTGTTTTCTGTTGCTCTTCAAACAGGGAATTTCAGAGACTGCTTCACTGATGAGGAAAAAAATGGATTTGGTTTATTTCAGGAGCAGAAGCTGTGCCTTGGTTCTCTCTGATATACGAAACATCCCTTGATTGTGCAAATGTATCCTGATGGTGTCTTTGTGTTCCTGTCACTCCTGATTTATGGGGGCCTTTTCTCCACTCTGAAGAAGAATTTGCATTTCAATTTCCATTACTTGTACCTCTCCCCGCGGCGCTCCAGCCCTGGAAAGGAGCTCATGCTCCGCTTCCCCTGAGCTGCCCCACATTGCACCGGCACTGGGGAGGATACGGGAGTAGGGGTTGTACAGGCACTGCCCTATGGGAACAAGCTCATGCCAATGAGATCTCTGGTGAGATATCTGCTTGCTTATGCCCAGTGAGGACCCTTGACATGTTTGGTCCTGTTTCTCACCCACTCTTCCACGCTGTGATAGAGGGGAAGGCAGCAGCCCTGCGTCCTGCCTGGTTCCCAACACAGGCCCTCACTCGCCCACCCATTCTCTGAGAAACTGCAGCCAAAGAAAGAGCAAGAAGAACTTGGACATGCTCAGGCTTGTCGCCACAGGTGATTCACCCCCCTTACCTTCTCCCTTCTTGCAGGGATGGCAGGAGGACAAGCAGGAAGCCCTCCCTGGGGGGACTCATCCCTGCCTTGTTTCCTGCGGGGTTGTCCCCATTCTGACAACATGAGCTTGCAAGCAGGCTCGTATCCAAAATCAGCTTAGACCATAGCAAGTGTCTTGGACAGATGGGTCAAACAGTGGTCCAAAAGCCACTCGTCCCTTCTAGGTTTCATCCTTACATCTCCTGTAAATCCTGGTGGCCACAATAAGTTCCCATGTCAGCCCAGGCTCTGTGCTCCCGGCCACGCACTACACCTCTTCTCATTTGTGCAGTCTGGATGGGCTGCCGCAGGCAGCCTGAGCACGATATAAACCCTCCAAGCCTGCACGAGGGGTGGGCTTGGAGCCAGCAACGTGCGGGAAACCATATGGGCTGCATTGCAGACCCCACCGTCCACCTCGCAGCTAAACTTGTGCTTTGATTGATGTAGTTCATGTCTACCTATGAAATGTTACAAGCCTTGAAAGAAAAAAAAAATATAAAGAGAAAAAGATAGCTTCAGAAACGGAGGAGGAGTTGCCAGGACACATCAAGCTTTAAAGATGTGAGTCGCAGAAACGCATTAAGGCTCGTTCTTCAGAGCTGTCAGCCCCGCAGCCGTTATCAAAACTAAACTCTTAAAAAAAAGAGAAACAAACTGAACCTTATTGAGTGTTTGTTTAGACATTAAGGCCGTGGATTCCCAATAGGCTGCTGGAAGTCAAATGTCATGCCATGTGCCATAAGCCTGCGTCTTCTTAATTTGCAATGGCCCGAAACAATGTATTCAAAAATACTTTTTGCTTCAACTTGTTTGAAGTACATTGTTTTGACCTAAGGGTTCTAACTATCGCCCGTTACCACGTTGACTTTTACATTACCATACAAAGCCAAAAGAAAATGCATTGAACTGATTAAAACATGCACATTGTTTCCAGGGGGTGGAGGGGTGACAATAAATTTATGCTGATTTCACCAAATCAGCAATTTCCAACTGAAACCAGTTCCAGGGCAAAGTTCTCCAGAAGCACCATGGGGAACTCATGTGCTGTCCCCAGCGTGCACCTGAGACACTGCGCACCTATGGACAGGTTCAAACACCCAACTTTGGTTCCTTTTACACCACTGAGCCCCTTGGGTTTTGGGGTGGTTTGGGCTTTTTTTTTTTTTTTTTTTTTTTGCTTTCAGAGGTTTGTACAGAGTGCTGAAAACCCTTATGTTAGGCAGTATCTGCCCTATTTATCCAGCTACCAGCTGGCTGCAGAGGAGCTTTCGTCAATGGGTCTGAACTCACAAATGCTGACACAGAGATTATCTGCCCCATGAAGAACGGTTTAAACAGATTAATATGTGGGAGATCCTGTCAGCCTCTTCCCTGCAGAGCCCTACAGCAAGGACCGGCATAAATCTTGCAGCCTATGGCACGTGCCCCACCACACCAGGAGGAAGCCATCCCATTTCCCAGGATGCCTAATCCTGTTTTCCCCCTTTGGCTTGGCCCCTTTGCAGTCCCCACCATCCCCTTCAGGGAAGGGCCAGCCTGAAGGACACAAGGGGCTGCGGTGGGATGGGGAAAGAGACTGCACCCTCATTTTCCACACCTTGGAGTTGTCAGCCCTGCTCCCAGCACAGTGTACCATGCTAAGAGGGACACAGAGCATAGCCCTCAGCCCCGTAGACCTAGCAGGTTTACACAGCAGGGCTGAGTAAGGGGAACTGCCGAAGGTCCTTTCTCACCTGCCTGACTCCAACTTGCTTGCTTTCATTACAGCAGATAAAAACATAAACCAGTTCCCTGGCAAATCCAAGCCCAGAAATCACATTCCCTCAGCATCTCATGCTGTTTCAGAGGAGACAGGAGCAGGAAAGACCGATCAAGTCACATCTTACAGACTCTTAAATATGGGAGGAAGGTTTGACATTAGTATTTCTACTACTGGCTCTTCCCCCTGCCTCCCTTTTACTCCCCTCCCCCTGCTTCAAGCCCAGCTTTAAACATGTCAAAACGGGCTGATTTTAAGGTGAACTAGAAATCCTGGCAATGGATGATGACTAATACACTATGAATGACAGAAACTTGGTGGAACACTAAAAAGCAAATGGGATATTATAATACCTGGCTGCAAGTTATATAGAAAAGTGGGTTCAAGCCAAAGGGTTGGAGGAATAATGCAGTCTTAAATACCTCTGTGGAGTTAACTCAGAAACCTTAAAACTCTTAAGTAGGAAAACTCTAAGTGCAGAAGATCATATCATCAACTCTGCGTGAATTCACAACCCCAGGAGCTGTAATACATTTATAATCCCGTGCAGCATAGTTATCATTAGGTCTCAAGATAAAGACAACTGGGTGTACAGTTTTGAAAGAAACAGTGGCACAATTTAAACAAAATGAAGATGGGGGAATTCACCTGTAAGCTGGCACAAAACACAACAGCTCATCAGCGCTTTAAGCAATTGTTTCTTGGAACAGCTAATTCGAGCATCCACAAACAAGAGCAGTTATTCCTGACTTCATTTTCAGTAACACGCAGGAACTAATTCAAGAAGTGACAATATCCAAGCCCTTAAGTAATAGGGTTCACAACGTAATTAAGTACAATGTTCTAGGAGGAGGAGGCAGTGAATGAAGAGATACACCAGTGACACTAGATTTTAGGAAAGTATTTACAGCACAACGAGAGTCATTCAGAAGGACATTAGTTCAGAGTAAAGGAAGCAAGCGCTGTACAGATGGTTTGAATAATATATAAGCGATGTGGGAAGGGAGTTCTTGGTGGGGTCACAGAATCTGCAGAGGATACAGGTTATTTTGGGCAGGTCAAAACAGCCTCTTAAGGCCAGAAAGGACTCTTGGGTACTGGAGTGAGACTTAACCAAGCGAGGTAGACAGCCAACACACTGACAAGTAACACTGTGTCAATAAACCTAAAGCGATTATCTTGGAATGCCTACATTAAAGCTGTTCCAAGCCATCTTGCAGGATCTCAAGCTGCAACAACCTGTGTGAAGGAGCTAGGGTCCCTGCACACAGCTCAGTGCTCCTCAACCAAGCACACCACTGTCAGGCAAGGTGTCCAGCTGGAAAAGAACTAGGAGGATGAACGCCACAGATACTGAGCAGGACTGGTCACCTCAGATTGTGATGGATTTTGCAGGAGAAGGTTCAGACAAAGGCAACAGAAGCGATGGACAGGCTGGGAACATTGTCCTCTGCAAGGACACAGGAAAGTTTGGGCCTGTTTCTGGTCTCTTTTACCAAGAAAATCCTCCCCCACAATTACATTAGCAATACCCTTGATTCTTCCCAGGACTGTCACCACAGCATATTCTTGTTTGAGGTTTTCTATCTGCTAGATCCTACATCTGCTGTAGAGCATGAAGAAATAGTTCATGGCTTCCAACCTGTGAAAGTATGTTTTTGGCAGCTTATTCTGGACTTAACAGCATAGTGACTCATGATTGCAGGGTCCTGGATAAGGCAACTCCGGCCATCCCTTTTGGTCTCAAGCTCCTCTGAACAGGAAAAATTACAGAACTGTATATAAAAGAACAAAACCAGTAAGTGGGGAACTTCTGTGCTCCCAGCACAGGGTCAAGAGGATACACAGTGGCATTAGAAGATGGCAAAACCAAACCTGGCAGATGGGAAATACTGGCGGGGGGGGGGGGGGGGGGGGGAGCATTTCAACGTACAATTAAACAGCAGAACTCTGCCACAGGAAGGTAGCAAGACCAGGATCTCCACATCATTCAATACAGGACCAAGCAATCCATAGGAAAATAAAACCATACCCAGAGTTATCATCACTAGAGAGGCTCAAAGCCCCAGCACTTATACCAAACTCTAACCGACACACAGGTCTGGACACCTTGTGAGGTGCTCCCTGCTGTGGTTAATCACCAGCAGTTACGTACTGGACCAGCCCCAGCTCAGCCATTCCTCTTTCATCTGAGCTGAATGACATTTGAAATCAAGGCAATCACATTTTGCTGCTTGATTTTTTTTGAAGTGTCTAAGCATATGGGGCTCATAGGCCAGCAAGCAACAGGACTCTGAGCTGGAGCATGGAACAAGTAAGGCATCACACGAGGGCAGCTGAGGTGAAGTGGGCATTAACTTTTCTGACACTCATTCAAGTTTTCTTCCCCCTTCCAGGATCAGTTTGCTCTCATCATTTTGAGTCAGACCTTCACAGATCAGGCCAAGGAAATCCTGCTTAAACCCATTTTCAATTTGTAAAAATAATTGTTTGTATTATTACAGCTGCTATGATTCATGCTAGTTAATACCCCAGAAAGGAGAGACACCTTTCAGACAGTTGTCACCTTCCACACCAGTTGCTGTCAGAGAGGCCAGACCAACAATTCAGACTTAGCCCAGAACTAGAAGTGTCCAACATCCTTATCCTCTTCACATCAGCTTTTGTAAGATAAACAGGCAGAGTGATGTTTGCTTAGCTCAGTGTCCAGCGAAAATGCAGCTACAAGATTGTATTGCACTGGGATGCTGCAGTGACACAAGCCAGTTTCAGGATAACTAGATTGCTTTGCCAGCCAAATTTTTTGCCATGTTTTATCTAGCTCAGTTAGCCTTGAATGCCAAATGCCCAAGCCTTCTCTCAGCTCCAGGCTCCTTTTCAGTCATGGCACTTGACCATCTTTTCTTTATGGATTGCCAGCCAATCTGAACAGTGCTCCCAATTCCTAATTAATTTGCTACTCATTTCCTTATCATTGAAAAAGCATATGCATGCAGGATTGGAGCTTACACATGTATTATGAGCAGCTAGAGTTCGTGTCACTTCTTTTCAATATAAGATTGGTCTAAATCTCACTAACGTCGTTCCCTGCCTGCTGCTGCTTTTCACTGTTCCCAGGATATTGTTAATTCCTCCTCGCATCCCTCAGGTTATTCCTCATCTCTTGTTCCTTTTGCACCACTTCCCACCGCTTCCACCCCCCAGCTCCCCTGCCCCACTGTTGCAATTCCAAACGTGTTCTCCTCCATTACTCTCCTGCCACCTTGCTAGATGTCACTACTTATACCCCCTGCATATTCCCACCTTTGCCCTGACATATTCTCACTCTGCAGCCCTCCCTCTTCTCAGGAAAGCAGGGAGGGAGGGAGGGAAATGCCACCTCTCATTTTTATATACAGCATAAACTCAGCCTGTTTTTAGATCAGGGTCTGGCAGAGCCAGAGCACTGGAGCTGCCTGGGATAGCTAATGATCTCATCTTCTGCAAACCATGAGCTTTTCTCTTGGCTCATTCTCTTTGACCTTAGCACAGCCTTAAATATTGAGCTGCTGCATCCTCCTGGAATTCAGCATTGACATCTCTTGCTCCTGCCTGGCTTCTCCTCGTTTATGATACAGCTGCTCTCCCTCCTTCTGTGGGTAACTCCTTTTCTGTAGTGCTATCTCCATACATGCTCTTGCCTACTGTGGCCTTCTGATCACCTTTTTTAAAACAAAACCATAAGTGGTCCCTCCTGGACTGCAGCAATACCTGGAAATTGCTGCCATTTTGGATGGGGCTGCTCCCAGCCTTTATCACTCCTGATGATGGTACCCAGTAAAGTCTAAGACTTGTGGGTTTTGGCTACAGCCAAAGACACAGTGGTAGGGCTTTCAGTCTGGCTGACTGGTAATTGCCATATTCCTTCTTAATTTTGTGCTTGCACTGATGCTTCACTCCCTAGAAACACACGAGTCAGCAGTGAGAGGCACATGCAGCAGCCAGGCATTTTCTCTACGCTCCGAGTGGAAGGATCCTAGCAACACAGTTTCGAGTGCATTTGAGCTGGGTTGCAAGTGTCACAAGCCATGGGGCATTCATCAGCTTAACAACTTCACAGGCACAAAGTTCTTTTGAATATTCAAAATATTTTGTCCCTTTCCTCCTCCGTAAGCCTCCAGCATTTCTACAGTCTTAAAGCAAATCCTCTCCATCCCTGGGACAGAAACTTTTCCTATTGTCGTAAACTCCTTCCAGGCTCCCCCTTGTCTTGTCACTAAGTCATACAACCCATAATTGGCACTTTTAATCTTTCCTGCTGAAAGAAACTCTCAATCCTTCCAGATTCTTCGGCATTTCCCTTGTTTTCTCTTTCACTGCTTTTCTCGTTTCGCTCTTCCCAGAATCCCCCCAGAGCATTTGATGCGTAACAACCCCAGTCCCATAGGCAAAAGGAATACTACATGCCAGGTCTACAATATGACTACATGATGACTTGCTGTACACCTAAATGACAAACCCGTTAAAGCAGGGACCACCTTCTCTTCCTGTGTTTATACAGGGTCTACCACAAGCAGTTCCTGATGCTCCTACATAAGAGTGAGAGCAAGGTGCTCTGAACTGCAGCATTTATGAAGCTTTTATAATTTGTCTCTTAATCCTCAAAGAGTTCCCTTTTCAGGAACAAGTCTGCCCCACTGCTCCTGAGGGTCCCCCCTTCCCTCTTCAGAGAGTGTTGCAGGGGATAGACACTAACATGAGGCACCATTAGTTCTGCTGCTCACAAAACTACTCCCTTCATCCTCTGTTTGCCCATCTCCCTCACATCTTGCAACACTTCTCAAGACAACTTCTGCAACTCTATGCACTCTGCATCACATCACAATGTTTTGCTTCCTCCCTATGTTCCCAACATCTTCTCAACAGTTTACCACCCACCCAGCCTAGGTCTATTCCTTGTTCCCACCAGTGCACGCTACTCAACCCAGCATGCCCTACCAGCACAGTAGGCAGCAGCAGCCACCATGGCTGCTCCTGCACTGCACGAGTGCTGGTTGGCCATCTGGCACGGTGGTCCACTGCCTTTCAGTGGCTGGTGGACCAAGCAGAATAAATGAGGAGACTGCTCTGCCCATCCTTCCTTTAGTGAGGGCACCAGTAAGACCGTTCTCCTCCATCCACCCACCTCAGGTTATGAGATTGAAATTGGCCAACAGGTTCTTATAGTGGGGCATTGATCACATCCACTTCATTTCCTTAGGAAACGGAACTAAAAAGACAATAGTAATAGCATTAACAGTGCAGACCAAGACTGCACCAAACTTTTCTTCCGATACATTGATTTGTGGCTTCATATGTAATTTACTTACCTTTATTACCTGTAGGTCTCTCTAAACATGTGCTGCACATCTGAACAGCCTTCAGATGTACAGATAGGAAAAGTTATTTAATAGAGGAGCCTTATTAATCATCGTTACAGTTTCCCTGAGTCTCCCTTCCACTGCAACCTTCATCCTCTCTTTCATTTCCTCTTATCCTGACCCATTTCCCTATTTTGCCTCAAGTCCCACTTCACTCAAACATACCCCCAATATCACAGTCTTGCTGTTCATGTTGAACAAGGAAAAGCAATCATGTTTCTTGCACTTGAATAGCTTCGTTAATCTTCAATTCATTTAAAAGAAACTAGTTTAACATTTCCCCTTTTAAATTTTTTTTCTGGCCTCTTTTCCATCCCTTTCTGAACTAAAAAGTGCAGGGGCCAGGAGGAGAAGCAGCTCAGGAACAAGCCAATATGGTAAAAAAAACCAAGCTGCTGCTACTCCCAAATATTACACCAATGATCTCTAAACGACTCGCAATGAGGCAGTTCCATCGCTTAAATTCAGTAACATCAATCAAATTGGGGAATTAACAGACCATATATTGCATTTGGAAAGCATCTCAGGGGCCAAACCAGAGACCTCTAGACAAGGGATTTTCCAAGTTAGAACCAGAAAATAGGATGAAATAACCTTTAAAAGCAGAGTACCTAAACATCTGGAAGAACATGCCGTCACAAACACCACATTTTTTTTTTTATACACACTAAAGAAAATCATGTCTTACCAATCCCCCCACCCCCCCAAATATTTTAAACATGACAAGCTAATGAATATATGAAATTGGTCAATGTTTATACCCCAGCAGGATTAAAATCCTTACTATGGTAGTGAATTAATTTTGTGATGGATAGAGATTTGTTTCTACACTGTCACATGTTACTTAAACACACTTATTATCTGGAAATGAGAACACCCAGTGAGTGACAAAATTGCAAACACCACCAAGTTATTTGAGGTAGCTAAGACCAAAAGGAACAAAGAAGAACCTAAGTGAGACCTAAGCAAATAGACAATGTGATAATAAGTTATATTCAATGTTGGTAAATGCAAATAATACCTCTAAAGAGGGGGAAACCATACATTATTCACACATCTTTCAAATTTCTGAAATAACTGTCTTACCAAAGAAAGGAATCGAGATGGCAATAGGAATAGGAACAGCTGAATGCTGAGCTCAGCTTACTGTGCAGCTGTGGCAAAAAAACCCCAACCATGATGTCAGAACACAGAAGGAACAGGATAAAGCGATACAAAGACTGTGCTGAGCCCTCTAATTCAGGGGTGGGATCGCACCCAGATTACTACACACAGTGCTGGTCACCATCTCAAGGGCGAGGGGGGGGAACAGAAATGGGGAGGGTGGGTGAAGCATAAGCACGGCCACGACACAATTTAGGAGGAGATAGACTGGCAGCTCTCGTAGATGGAGTACTGGCCTGGCCTAAGGCCATTCCCCATGTCCCTACCGTCTCCAGCATGTTTCAGGCAAAAGAGCTACCTGGATCCCACATATCATACCCTACCAAGGTGTTTCAGGACTGGCCTGCAAAAATTAATCTTGCATTGAATTTAACTCCTATGAATATTAAAGCTCATTGCTGGGAACATCTTTTTTTTCAGTGGTTGATTTCCCCCTTTCCCTCCACTGTTGCTATTATTGAATTCCCTACTTCTGTTATGTAAAGTAATTTGTCCTATTGTGTTCGGAGAATACGGCTAGCACAGCAGATAGCACACAAAATAAGATGATATTGTATCACGTATCTGAAAATCTGTGCTTACAGCACAGGAGAAAGGAGGAGAGGGCGTCTGCAGAAACAGCTGGTGGGGAGGGTCCACAGAGGTACCTGGGACTAGACCAATGAGGTGGGCACCACCTCATGGCACTGCATATGCCACTCGATAGCAAGCAGCCCAGGGGAGATTGCATATGTGTTTTGGAGGTCCTCGGTCACCACCATCCTGGGCAATGCTTGCCGAGGAGCATAGCAGACACATGCAACAAAAGGGGTCTCCCAACCCTCTCTTCCTACACCAGGGAAACAGCCTGCAGCAGTGCAGGCTCCTGGCAGCTCTCGGGGTTGCCAGCTACTGGCTCCTGATTTGTGTTTCTGAAAGAGAAGCTGTGGCAGAAATGATAAAACTCTCCTCCATTTGGACGAAGGAAAGGATTTTGTAACACATGGGTTTGCTTTGGCTAATTAAAAGCATGAGGCCATGCAAGGAAAGCAGTGCTTTAATCGCTGAAAATAGCTGGAATTAAAACTAATCACGAGCTTTTAGCACACCACAGATAAAGATGTTTGAAAGTGTTTCTGCCCGGGGGCTGTGCGCTGGCTTTACATAGCTACAGGAAAAAAAGGTACACAGAGTCCCTCCCGGATGCACCATCACATAAATCTGTGTGCTCTGCCACCCTCCTCGGGGGCTTAAGAGCCCTATCAGTAGGGGACAGAGTACCAGGGCTCCACTCCTCAAGCAGCAAAGCCCAGCTCCCACCTTGATAGACAAAAAGTCACCTTGGCTCCTGGATCAAAGGAGCCTCTCCAGACTGTGCATCAACAGGCTGAGGGGCAGGAGACCCCAAGGCAGAGGGAACCCCAGCACCCATACCCTTCATTACTCCCCACAGTCATGGCTCTCTCTCCAAGACCCTGCTCTCCTTACACTCAATAATGTTGCACTGGGACTCTCTGGTCTGGAAGGCACTGCCAAAGCAGCTCTGATAACAGCAATCCACCACCCAATCAGCCAACTTTAAAAAACTCCATAAAACAAAGCCCATCAGAGACCTAAAGTATCTGGTGGGTGTTTGCTCTGCAGCATGGGCATGGACGAACTCCAAGCTCTTAAGTCAACCAACCACATCAGACAGCTGCCACGTGCCTCGTGTTGCTGCAGGAGAGTGGCCAATTCATCACGATCTACCTTGTACCACGGCGTGAGGCCTCAACTTACTCAGCAACTCTCCCCCATCAACCAAGCCCTGCTCTCCAACACAGACTCAAAATGGGAAATCACTTGAAGTACGGGCACACTCCTACAGTTCATGGGCCACCAGTTGGCCTAGCTAATTAATTAGTGGGGCCTTTCCTCTTACTGTTGTAACAGAGTCAGTCCTTTGCTCCATTGGAGATTCCCCCAGTGATGAATGTGGACAGAGCAGAGCTTCAGCAAGTCCTAGTTCCAAGCTTTGAAGCAAGGTTTTTATTCATTTCACGATACATTAGAATATTCTTTTCCAGCTTCCTAGGAATTTCCTACATCTCCATTTTCTAGTATCCTCCTACAGACCCTGATCATGAATGATTTATAACCACATTCAAAAGAAAGGGTACTCGACTTGCAATTCTGCATGGCTTCTCCCTACGAAATATCTGTTATTCCTCTTGCTGACTTTCTACTGTATTTCTGAATATTCAAACAGCTTAGGAAATGCCGTGTAATTCATTAATATCATCCTTCAGCTACTTACACACAGCAAATATGTACAAGTGAATAATTCTAGTCCGTAATCACACAGCTGTATGAAACCAGCACTGGAAGTAAAACAGCTTTTGAACAGCTACTGCAGATTATATTTTCATGAACCCATAGCTCAGTGGTCATGCCAGGCCGTGCAGGCGAGGACATCTGCTTGCTTAGAGACAAGCTTCCATTGTGTGAATGGCAAAGGTCCATCATGCTACACTGGGATTCAGAATTTAATGTCCACAGGAGAGTCCAAATAGATCGCTTCAGCAGCAC
The DNA here is from genome assembly GCF_011004875.1 of Balearica regulorum gibbericeps. Taxonomy (NCBI): domain Eukaryota; kingdom Metazoa; phylum Chordata; class Aves; order Gruiformes; family Gruidae; genus Balearica; species Balearica regulorum. The sequence continues at coordinate 56,881,240 of NC_046184.1, forward strand.
TTTTGCAGGCGTGTTTTCTGCCCTTGACTACATTTAGAGAGGCCTAAGACCAGTGGAGGACTGAAATTAAACTGACCTCCCATGTGACAGATGGACAACATGACAGTTACCTCGCAGACCTAAACAAGATTCCAGTGTTTTAGTGGTACTTGGTGGCCCATGTTCAGCCATATGGGTCTCCCCCAGGAAACTGACTCCCACACGCCAAATTCACAGCAGAGGTACTGAGCCACATCCTCTTCCACTCAGGACCAAGATGATGAACGGTCAACTGTCAACCAGGGTGATCCCCACTGAGATGCCACAACTGGCCAAATCAGAGAGCACCCTTCAAATCAAAGAAAGGTTCAGGAGTCCACGCTCTGCCCCAGCAGCATGAGCAGCTAAGAGCATATAGTGCTGTATTCACAGGACTGTAACCAGTAGCTTAAGGGAAGTGATTATTTCCCTTCATACAGTACTTGCTAGACCATATATGGATACTTGGCTCAGCTGTGGATCTGTCAGTACAAGAAAGATGCTGATAAACTGGATCAGGTTCAGCAAAGGGCCATCAGGATCCTCAGAGGGCCGAAGCACTTGCCCTGCAGTGGAGAGGCTGAGGGACTGTGGCTTGTTCAGCCTGGAGAAAAGTTTTGAGGGACCTAACAGTCCTCCATCCAGTCCATAAAAGGAGACAGAGCTAGGCTCTTTACTGCAATACATGGCAGGAGAACAAGAAACAACAGTCTTTAAATGAAAGAGGGGAGCAACAGAGTTTTCCATACATAGATAGTGAATCTACAGCAGACATTGCCCAGAGGGGTGGTGCAGACTCCATCCTTTGACGTTTTCAAAACCCAACGGGACAAAGCCCTGATCAGCCTAGCCTGAGTTCAGTGCTGACCTTGCTTTGAGCAGGAGGTTGGACTCCCGAGGTCCCTTCCAGTCTGAAGGAGTCAATGATTTTCCCCCCCTCAAAACTACAGCACCCATTTCCTCAACTTGCAATCCTTTCCAGGCATTCATGTACAGTGGACATCTCAGTAACTGAATTAAATGGGATGGCTTTGAAAACTGAACCTCTTCCTTAACCACAAAAAAAAAAGCAGTACAGATATCCAAGGGAATCTTCCCTGCCTTCATCCTTGATGCAGGAAATGTGCCTCTACCCTCCACACAGAACATTCTTTCCTGAGGACGGAAAGAATTTACTCTTTCACTATCATTTATTAGGTTACAGCTTTACCGCTACCCTTACTCTAGGATTTGGCAGCCTGGTTCCCTTGCTAGAGAAGGAAGAAGTTTCTCTGCTGTGACATGAAGAAATGTCACTTTTGTATTCCTGTCATTTTCCCCAGATGCACATCACTCTCCCAGTCTCCAAGGGAATGTGCATATTCACACAAAGTTGGAAATGAATATGCCTGGATCAGCCCCCAGACCAGGCGTGCATACACAGCCTTGTGCTAACACACCCACCCACTCAAAGATTAACTAAATTTTGACCTGATTGCATCCAATTAACCTGAATTTCTCACTTTCTTGCAAAGCAGTTTCCTTCGCAAGCCCGTTGGCCTTTACCTTGTGGCTATATTATAAGTATGATGCCCTAGAAAAATTGAACAGGAGAGGAAAGCAAGGGTATGGAAGAAAAAAAGCAGTACAAGACAGCAGTATAAGAAAAAGACAAGGGAACAGGAAATTATCACGGGTAGTTTCTTACCTAATGTAATTTTGCTAAAACAATCATTTATTTGTTTCATGCCTCCCCTCTATCTGCCCATAAATTCAGTGATAGGACAAGTATTTCACCTTTTGACACATCAGGAAAGCAGCTCCCATTCTGCACATGCCTGCTGAAGCAAGGCATTGGGCACAGGCTTTAGGCTAGCCACATGCCAGGGGAGACACTGCAATCCCAGAGATGAGACCAATGCAATGAGAGGAAAATAAAGCCACAGAGAGCATTAAAGAGAGGGAAAAGAGATAGAAGAAGCAGGAAGATGTGCAAATAGAACAAAAAAGAAAGAGGAGAAAAGAAAATGAAGATGAAGGTGAGAAATTAAATAAGACAGAAGCAAAAAAGAGTGTATGTAAGGCTGGTGAAAGGTGGGGTGGGTGCAGTGGATGGAAGAAAAGTTATATTGAAATATATTTGGATCAAGAGAAAAAGGCTTCAAGTCCAGGGGGAGAAAAAAAAAAAAAAAAACAAAAAACCAATAAAAAACACACCACCACAGCACTAATTAGAAGAGATAAAGCTACAGTCAACACAGACTGAGTTCCTGCAGCCCACCGCTCCCCAGGCAGAGCCACGGGTCTCCTTCACCGCAGGTGCCACTCTGGCACAGCAGATCCAGCCTCAGCTGGGGACATCATGGCCCAGTATACTTCCAATAAATAGTTATCGTGACATTGCAGAGAGAACGGGGGCAGATAGAGATGGAAAGAGAAAGCCAGAAATGGGATTAAATGAGACCAAGCCCATTTGTCAAACAAAGCAGGAGAAAGAAATAGGGACTTATTTTTGGATAGTGCTTCTGAAGTGAGTAACCCTGCCCCCTCCTGCTTGGTCCTGTAGCCCACCTCCCTCCCTCGGTTCACTGCTCTATTTTGGGTTTAATTATACACCGTGCACAGGGACTGGAATGCACCAAGATCTTCCCTGGTGCAGAATTTAAACTCTTCTGTTTTGCTTTTTCCCCGTTTCATTTCACGCATAGGCTTATTAAAAGAAGAAAGAGAGAAAATCATTCTTTTGTTTCTCAGATGAACAGAAACACCATTTGTTTTTTCTCCCCTTCAGTCAGGTTCATTCTCTGTGCCCCGGTGCTGAGGTAGCTCTGTCTATTATGAGCAAAGATTTTATGGGGCCATTTTTTCCCTTTTTTCAAAAGAAGGAGATAGCCTGAAAGGGGAAAAATGCAAACAGCTGTGAAGTAAAATAAGGGGAGCAGAAAGAGAGGAAAGAGGAAAGGACATACTTGTTTTTTCTGTAAGAAATCAAATGACCTCACCCAGATACAGGAAACAATTTCCACTGCTCTATCCCCTTTGGGTAGGTCCCCTCTGAATACCGCTGTATGCCACCTGGCAAGAACAGGTAGTCACACTTGGTGCAACGACACGGTGTGCCAGGTCTGGTGCACATCCTTGGCCACTAAGGTGGGGTGTGACAGCGGGGAGAGACCTGCAGCCAGCGATGGACCAGCAGCGAGGACTGGAATAGAGATGATGTGAACCCCTGTCCCATATGGAGACCATCTGGCATCAAGAGACCAACACAACCCCCGCAGCCATGAGCTGCCACCCTGCTCTCAAGGGAGCCCCTGCAACAGGCACAGCCCCTATTTGGGGACACCCTGACCCCAAGGAAGGGAGAGCACCAGTTTTGGGGACAGCACGCAATGAAGACTACGTGCAGGCTAAAACAAAACAGCTCCTCCTAGGCCACAGGTGACAAGCGCCAGGAGTCCACACAAGGTTGGAAGGAAGATGTCACCACTGCAAAAGACTGTGCTGATGGTACCCAGCGTAGACTCGCTGTTTCTGGACACTTCACAAAGCAAAGCCTTCCTCTGCCCAGCCAGCCAGCTCTGAAGTGTTCCTCTGCTGCCTGAGAGCATGCAATTAGCACTACTAATTGTTTGCACAACTGTAGTGCTTACATGCCCTGGTCTGGTCAGGACCTGTACACCAGGTGCTGCACAAAGGAAAAGGACAGCAAGACAATTTCTTCCCTCCACCACAGACCACCAAGGGAACCACAGCAGCCGTGGCATTTGAGGCAGCAATATGACATTAGGGTGGAGGGGGGTGGCTCTTCCTCTGCAGCCTCTAAGGGCAGGCAACGCAATTCCTCCTTGCAGCAGGCTCCCAGCACAGCAGGCACGCAGGGCTTTTAGATCAAGGGGAGAATGACAGAAAACAAGGTACAGGGCACAGACAGATGCTGAGGCAACGAGCCTCTTCCGTGCAGAATGTTACCGGTGTGGGACCTTCCTCCTTTATTCTTCATCAATGGAAAGATGAATCAGTAGATGCATATGACAGACTTAAAGCTCAACTATATCAGTCTGAGGAAATATGGTTCTTTAGTGAAAAGATTAGGCGCATACACAGAATACAAAAGGACTGAGCAAGTCAGACTCATGTGGGAAGCTGATTTAACCTTAACCCAAGCCAGAGAGATTTTTCAAGTTCTGTGACATGCAAATTTAGACTTGAGACAGCAGAAGCAGCTACTCCAGGTGACACCATTCAAAAAAAAAAAAAAAAAAAAAAAGACAAAGAAATCCTCAGAGCTGAAAGATGCAGAAAACTAAAGCAACAATCACAGATCTTCAGACCAGAAGTACAAAGGGCCAACTCCACACCTTGTCACAGCCAAAAAAGATCCTCTGGTGTCTCCACTGCAGCTGTACCAAGGCTTACACAAACAGGAGAATAAGAGCCAGAAAACACTCAGCATTTGGTCAATTATGTCATCAGTGCTTACACACAAGAAATGCTTTTTCAAAGTTATATCACAGCTATAGCCAAAGCCTCTTGCATGCTTGGGCAGCACCGGGGCAATGATCCATGTCTTTCGGTAACTGCAGTGACCACAGTACAAACTGCCTCAGGTTTGCAGCTAGAGCTGAATAGAGACAGAGCTCTATCTTTTTATGCCAGGCACTGGTGCTCTGGGCAGTGTTAATCCCAGAAAATAAATAGCATAGCTAAGGAAAATGCACAGAAATCTACGGCAAGGCATGCTGCTTATTCAGGACTTTAAGTATAAGGGCAAATAACTATTACCATCCTGCTCAAAAACCCACAACAGTAGCTTAGTGACAACTTTCCATACGGCGCATGCAGATTAGTGTATCGTAGCTAAAAGCCCGCCTCACTGCAATGCCAGACACGAGGAGATCAGCTGCAAGTGTCTTCTGGTACAGCATGGCCGTCTCCAAGGCCCTGCAGAGAAACACAGGGCTCCTCTGTCGAGTCGCCCTCCCATCGTGAGCTGCATTAAGATGGAGGGTAATCACTGCTGAGTCATTCAGATGGGACAGGAAAATAACCTCCAAGCAGGAGGAAGAGGAGGCAGAAGCAGCCTTCAGGCTGAAGGTCAGCTATCAGATGGATTTCGGAGGCAGAGTACCAGGGAAAAAAAAAAGGGTTTTTTTTTAAAATATCTTTTTTAAAAAAAAAAAAATCTCATCTCCATTGTGGTCAAATATTCATCTTCCAAGCTGCATGGGCTGACAAGAGGTGAGGATCCCCCTCCATTGGCAGGACTCAACATTAATATAGACAAGTGGCAGATTCTGAGGCAGGGTCTCCCCTGCATGCATGTGTCCCAAGGCTGAACAGCCACGTGGAGTCCCTGGTGTCTGATAAGGAGGAGTGCACACAGCAGGATTTCTGCTGCAGAGGCCTTTTTACATTGTTTTTTGTTTGGTTGGTTTTTGTTGTTTTTTTTTTTAAAGTCTATGTGGCTCCCTCCTTGCAACAGCTTTGCTTTGAGACCCGTCGAAAGGGACTGAAATAGGACCGAGAGGTTCAAGAGATGGATGGTCCAGACAACCACACTCTTTCCTTAAGGAAACAGAGCTAAAAATTCATTTCTCCTAATATGCAGAAACCATTATAGTACAGAAAGCCTGGCAAGTTGTAGAAAAAGTAAAGCTTCCTATAAAGTCAGAGTCTGTGATCGTTATTGGAAGGATGTGTTAAGTACGGCTATCCAGCAATTCATGGGATTTACATAAAGCCATGTGAACACTGTCTGAGAAAACCCACTGCTGAAGAGAAAGCCAAGTTCCCAAAAGACACAGGAGATTATATATGTATGTACATACAAGCATTCTGGGGGAAAAAAAAAAAGGGTTAAGCTTAAATTAGTGACTGTGCACATTGTTCAGATATCATCTAAGAACTCTCTACCTGGTTTTAAATCTTCTCTTCAGGTCTTGCAAAGACTAACCACTTAGATCATTACAGAATTACAAAATAGTACATTTTAATTATTAAATAATGCATTTCTAATTAGGGTAAGCCATTAAAGGAACAATTAGAGAGCAGGGCCTAATTCTCCCCTGTGTTATTCCACTTTTGCAAGGTTCTGCCATGAATAACTTGACATAACAAGTGGTGAAGAGCACCCTACAGAGAAACTTTGCTGCAAATATACATGCATTAGCTAGTAAATGTATTAAAAGCATAATTATAGTAGAGAAAAGCACCTGTGCTTCACAGTTGAGATTCCCGAGATAGAGCAGCTTTCAGCAAACCACCCCAACACCACAGCTCAGAACCATAACACAGGTTTCCCAAGACAAGTTTCCTGCTGATTTTTAGAATCACTTAACCCCACCTTTTGACAGCAGTCTCAGACTTTAAAGTATTCTGCCACAGTAAAAAAAAAATCTCACTGGTTTTGGCTTATCATAGTTCAATTATCTATTTATCTTCAAACTACAGGGTGGCAAAAGTCTCTGGTGGTCCCAAGAGGTGCTGGACCTTCACTGGGGGGGGGGGGGGGGGGGAGGATTTTGGGGAAAAACTGGATCAACATTCACATGTTTCATTAAATGCAGAGAAACTCAGCATGCTTGGGTGTGCACTTTTGTGCTGTAATATTCCCATCCAGACGTTTAAGTCTTGCATTGTGTTCAACTCAAGTAACCCACACGTGAAATCCGTAAGCTCTGGCTGATCACGACTGTGTTCATCCATGCAAAAACAAAGTGAAAAACGCATCTTCCTCACGATAAATTTGTGTACCACGTATGCATGCGTACATGAAAGCAATCATGTTTAATGGTTGCATGTGCACAGGAAACAGATACAAAGGGACATATATTTATATGCAAAGCTTTATAGCGTACATTTTACATCTGCCAGAGAGTAAGGATCCAGCAGTACCTTGATTCAGAAAACAATATGGACATTTGTTAGTGTTGTTCTCTGTGGGGCAAACAGTTCATCTCTGCACAGAAATCACAACTCATCTTCATTTCAGGAGCCCAGCTAAGGACTACTGCACATGCACATAAGCTCCTAATGAAATCCAGGCAGATACCACAGAGGAGGATTCCTCATCTGTATCCACCTAGGAGCCAAGCAACAGCCAAGCTCTGGGTCATCCTCCTTTTAAAGGGAATTTGACTTGCAGTGAAGGAAGGTGGCTTAAAAAAAAAAGGAACTAAATAAGAGATATGGAGGAAATAGCCACACCAGAACCTAAGTGGATCTACAAGGATTTGTGAGCATGATAAAGCTTGAACAAAAAACATTGCAAATCTATTACGCAGTAAAACCACTTCAGGAAAATGCTGGAACATGGCTTGCCTCCAGCAGCTGGTTGGAGGGGCATAGAAAGGTACTGGAACAGTTAAACATACTGATCAACAGGCCAACTTTATACTGTAATTCAAATAAGTCAGCTGCAATGTCAGCAATTCCCCCCCTCCCCCCCAAAAAAAGTTCAGAAGGCATTTTGCCCCCTCAAAAGCAGTAGCCAATTGTGTTTGGATTGCAATCTCTACATAGAAGCTAACAGAAACCACGTCCAGGTGTTTTGTTATCTTGCTTTCAAAACACAGTATTATATAGGAGAGAGAGAAAGATTTAACTGGCTGAAAACCTTTGGAAAGGTTGTATGCCCTTTAGCTTGGTTTATTTTATGCCTACCTTTTAATACAGAATAATAAATTCACTGATATAAAATTACAATCTCATAAATATCAAACAGATGGCTGCAGGCTCCTCTTAAGAGCATGCTTTGGAGCAGCACCTAGACTACAATATATGACACCAAAGCTGAAAAGATAATGGAGCTCGTTTCACCTGCGGTTCAATAAATCCACTTTGCACTTCTAAAAATGACTATGTTGTAGTGCAAGGGGGGTAGCAAAAATTGCCCTTTATTTCCAGGTGGAATACAAACTGAGAAAAGAACCAAGCACACCCATAGCCACACCAGCATTGCTTCAGAGCGACGTCCCTGAATATGCAGGTCACGCAGGACCAACTTCTCCCACGGGCAGAGGGAGAACGACAAGATTGCTCTGGGCAGCCTCTCCCCCCTTTCACAGCAATACTTGGGCTTGCTGTTTTCATGCAAGTGTTGCAACTGGACATCTCAGCTTTCATTAGAAAACTTGCTACCCGAAAGCAAGTTTCTCCTCCGTGCAATCTCAGCGAAAAGTCTTGAAAACCGGCACCCTCGCAGCAATGGAACAAGAATTGCACCTGCATTCTCCCAAGCATAAGGTGGGTTTTAAGGTAGTGTCCCCTGTGCGGAGCGATGTGGGTGCATTACACTTTTCTGAGTGGGCAGCACTTGTGGTGTAAGAATGTTTTCACAGCTTTGGGAGGACCGAAACCTGCCCTGGCCTTGTTCTCACCAAGTTCTGAGAAGTTTCACACAAAAGCTATGTCCACACAGTGTCTGGTAAGCAATGCACGCACCACACTGGAGCTCAGAACCAGCAGGAAGCTGTGACCACATCAGCACAGCACTGACCTCAGCGTAACACACTGTGCCCTCGACACGATTTACTGCTTTATTTCAATGCCACAAGTAGTTGCATGGCTTTAACTTTGCTCATACCGGGCCAGTTCGGAGTACAGGCACACAGAATTTGTGCCTGCCTCCGAACGATGGTACAGTCATAGCTTTAGCAAAGCAGCTGTCTCTCCACATCCAAATGTGCAGCATTTCAAGTTGAACGACAAAGAGACGCCTAATTTTGCGTAAGCTGCAATTAGCAGTTTCACAAAGATGGCTCGCAGCAGAAGCAAATTGGGATGGCATTGGCCATTGAGGGAAGAAATCAGTGAGGGGAATGTTCTGTTAAATGGAGCAAGACAGATTGCTCTAGCAGCACCTAGAAGAGACACTTGCTCAAATGCATAGCAGTTACTCTTGTCTTGGAAAAAAATGCAGGTAACAAAGTGATTTAATTCTGCGATGGGGAGAAAAGTTCAAACAGCAGACTAGATCATTTGCTGCAAATAGAAACACAGGAGTCCAATTCTCAGCTGGGAAATTTTAGAATTTCACTAACACACACTAATTTCATCCTTTTACCTCCTCATCAAGATGCAAACAGAAAACCAGACATCCCATTGAACAGCAAATATGTATGTCTAAGAAGAAGCTAAAATTGACATTAAAGAGCTACATCTATCTCTGCTGGATCCTAGAAACACACCAATGGAAGGATTAGATTTCCTATCACAGATGCCAACAAGTAGACAAACAAGGACTTTTTTCCCCACAAGACACCAGTTATCCAAATCCAAGCAAATACCAGACTTGCAAATACAGCTGGGAGAAAGGCAAAATAAACCAAAACTTTACTAGACATATAAAACCACCATTTAGACAATCAACCAGTATGGCCGAGATCAAACATTGACAGCTGGAAGTCAAAAAGTAAAGCTGCTAGCCCTGCAACAGTGACGCAATTACATACTGCAGAATGCAGCAGGTCAAGAAAAATGTTTCCTCACCTCCCCAGAGAAAAACCTGTACTTTTTGGCATTAAATAGAAATATTTAAAAAAAATATTCTTTTTTTAAAAAAATAGCAGCAAAAAAGATGAACTGTTTGGATTCCGAAATGCTGCTCTGTGGGGCTCTTAGCTGCTCACTCAGCATTCACACTTTTCTCTCTGCATTGGGCTCCCTGTTCATACCCCTTTTGTAAAGCAGGGCAGCTATTCTGGCAACCAGAAGCAGCAAATTCCAACAGCCAGGCAGCTATAATACATCATAAGAAAAGGTGCCTGGCTGATGTCAGACCCTGCAGCTCACCTGCTCTGCTATAATGAGCCAGAACATACCGCAGAACCTGGATACTCAGGTCTTGGAGCAAGCACCAGGCCCTGCAGCGCTACGCTTGTTGCCCCAAATAATCCTTTTCTGTGAAAATGAGATGTTTTCCATAGCAAAGCTTCCATGAAATTGAGAAAAACAACTTTCTATTGAAAAATGGTTGTGATGAGCAGCTCTCTCCAGAGGAGATCAACATACAAAGGAACAAAAGAGTAAATAACTAATATTTACTCTAAATACCCAAAACAAAGCAGATAGAAGTTCAAACAGGAAAACAGACCAAAATGGGGTTCCCTCAGAGGAACCATATTTCCCATACAGGGAATTTCCCATATGGAAATATTCTCATATTTCCCAAATATTCCCCATGTGGGAAAAGCAGGGCCCATATTTCCCTGCTTGCAAAACTGGCAAGAGTTTAACACAGCTGTTTGGCTCCAAAACAAACAGTTGACAGATGTTCCCACCAGGTGCCAAGGTAAGATCCCACTGATCAGCTGTCCCTGAGGAGGCTGCAGCTCCCAGCCCCACTGAAATTCAGCAAGAGCTACACAGCCACGGCTCTCACTCCATTGCAAGCTGAGGGAGCAGCCACCACGGCATCACCTGGACCATGATCCCAATGTAGTGAGAAGCATCAGGACCTGTGTCCTGACCCCCACACCACCCTCAGTCCTTGCTCCCCTGGGAATGGCTTTTCCTACCACAAGAAGGGGATCTTGGGAAGACCTTCTAACTTTGACTGTAGGGCAAGCCATCTACTCCAGAAGGCTGAACCAAAGGTATTTGGATTTCCCTGCTCTACTCTATAATCTTGATGGAAAAATAAATCAAATTAGGAAGTTTCCTAATTGGTTAGTCTCCTGTGCCAGCACACATGGACTAGCCCACCCAGCACATCCTATTGTCTCCTGAGAGCATGGTACAATTGCACCATCTGGTAACCCATTGCAGTGGTTGCCCACAGGGACTTTCTTCCAGGCGCTGTTGCTGACACCATGGGGTCAGAAGATAGCTGAGCACAGAAAGCATCTGTCCCGAGGCTCTGATCTCTGGGCAAAATAAGTCAATTTAAACAGGTAGTCACTAATTCTGTTATTTTCATTAGGCATTGCAAACCAAAAATCCCAAGTCCAGCTTGAAGGACAACTGACAGCTCATTTCTGCATCTGAAGGCTCCACACTTTGAACATAGGAAGTGCTACACTCTGCAGGCTCTGAAAAATACTAGTCCCAGGTATCTCTAATTAGGATTTTAAAATTACTGGATGCTTCTGATTTCAGTCTGTGCCCACTACCATCCCCTCTGCATAAGCAGGGAGCCAAGAGCAGCCCTTTCCTCCCAGGGGTGTTGTAAAGATAAATTAATGTTTGGAAGCCCTTGGGTTCTATAATGATGAGTACTCAGATACTACTGTGATAAAAAAAAAAGACTATGAGGAAATCAATAATCCCATCTTCAGAGCAGGACTTAAACAGTGTGTTGTCAATAAGGCCTAGAGCCACGCATTGAACAAACACAGGAAAACAAAGTGTAATCTGGCTGCTCATTAAGTGAGCAACATCCTTTGAGCACCTGACAGAGACCGATGGGGAAAAATATGGTCTGTGAACACATAAGAAAAGACACTGGCCAACTTAACCCTTCCCATTTGGACGGTGGAGCACTTGATTTTGCAATACTTCCTTAGGTGTCCATCCTACTCTTTGTCCGAGGTTCTTCAATTACTCAAGAAGGCCTTAACTAGCCATCACAACATGTGGTGGAGCACAATTATCTTTATTTTCAGATAAGCAAGAAGTGCAGAGGAGTCCAGCAACATGCCTAAGGTTAACCTCAGAGACAAGTAAGGGGAGAATTTGGATTATTTCAGCCTTAAACTTTAGTTGCGGGACAGCTCATCCACTAGCCAAGTTCTTGACTGAAAGACCATGCTTGTGCATAGAAAAACTGTAATGCTGATGCTTTCTGCATCCTGATTTAGGCAAAAAGGGAGAAATGCTGAAACATTAATACTGACATTCCAGTAAAATTCATAAAAGGATGAACAGCTGAGCACTGATGATTGTTTTCTTGCTGTGGAAAACCATCCTCACAGCATTTTTAAGTGGCATTTCCAGACAAAACCGAGTCCATAGGTCCAATGCCTTATTCCAGTGGACTCAGAATTTAACACTGCGACTCTTGCCTGAGCTGAATGGGCAAACCTGGAAAGTCTTGCTCCCCAGAAAAAGGAATCCGGATCTTGCTGGCCTGCTATTCCTTCAGCCAGGGTTATTTTTTATATCATGAATAAAATTAGTAGAAGAAAAAAAGAAGAAAATAAAAAAACAGGAAAGGATGCTTTCCTTGACCCTAGAGTTAAGGAGCAAATACTATCAATAGGGCTAAAGTAGAGTGAGTCTGTATGTGCTATGAGATAGCTATTCACCACGGAGAACACAAATTAGAAGGAAAGTGCCAAGAACAGCCACCGTGCCTTGGATTAATGACAAGAAACAACATCTTTATGTAATAAGATCCAGCGCGTCTAGCACTGTAAACTGCAAGGAAAAATTGAAACATGTACAGAAAAGCTGAAACATTTCCAAATTTGCTCGCGTTTTTTCAAGCCTTGAGCACACTGGGACACCTCTTTCTGCCAAGGCAAAGAAAAGAGGATCTGGGGAGCGAAGGCAGAGAAAAGGCAGCAGCAGGAAGAGCTCAGGAGTCAGAGTTCCTCACATCCCTACACCTGAGGAGCAGCCGCACATTCACAAGCACACGTTGCTCCACTGACAGCCCCGCTACCTACTGGGAACCAGCACCAGGGAACAAAGCACCCAGCTGCCAGCACTCAAAACACCAGTCTCATCCCCGATGAGAGCACCATACGAGGACAAGGTGCCATTACTGTCATGCAGAGGGAGCTGGTGCAATATGGCTATTAGCAGTCCGTAAGAGCAGAGTTGCCTGCTGTGAAGCAGGAGGAAGACAACCAAACGATACACATTCAGCACGGGTAATGGCAGATACCTCCCCCCCACACACACACCCTGATTCAGATTCCCCTCATGTCACTTCAGCCAGCAGGCAGGGAGCCCATGGGAAGTTAGGGATGCAGTTTAAGCTCATAAATCAGGCTCCCTTGGTAGTCATTGATGAGGGAGAGGCACCTCCACAAGCCATCCAACCCACCTGCCTTGGACATCAGCAACTAGACAGCTCGCTTAGAGAAGAGACTTGTCTTTCAGACAGCTCACCTCTGCATCTCCCCTACCCCGTGACAGTCCTGTCTGAATTTGTGAAATCAGCTCTCAGCCAAATAAACCCAGTCCCAGGGGAGCAAGCTCTCTCTGAAGTGTTCACCTGAGCCTAAGAGCCACTGTGACACCAAGGTGCTGAGGACACCCACATTATCAAGCCTGCAGGTGCTCCACAATGAGGTTGCAGCTGACTACAACCCCTTTTCTATACAAGCAGGTCTTAATAGGAGTTCTCCTGGTGGTGCCCATGCTTAGGGGGTCCCACAGCTCTGCACAGGCTGTGGGCATCTGGGGCTCTCCAACTGCTCTCTGCCTCTCAGGTGAGGCTGGCTGCTCAAACAGGCCAACACTGCTGAAGGTGGAGGGAAAACCGTCCTGCAGAGCAGCACCACCAGCTGCCCTCCTGCCAGCTTCACATTCTTCTGGCCAGTTCCCTGTCACTCCACTTTGGAAATAAGGATCTGTCCCCAGGCCCTGGCCAGCTTTAGCCCTGCTTATTCCAAGCCTTAACTTCTGCTCTCATCATCAAGCCCGCTCTCCATTTGACAGACTGTGTTTCTCACTCCCCTGGCTGCCACTCAAACTGTCCTTGTGCACCAGGACCTGGAGGAGAGGAGATGCCTGGGGAGACCCAGTACAGGAGCAAGAGTGTCCCCCTGCTACATCTCTGGGCATCACCTGCCACATTGCAGGCAGCTGCTGACCCCCATAAAACTCTCTCCTTGCATGAATGTAGAGCAGAGGCTTTTTTCATGGCTGGTTTGTCTATGCCACCAAAGGTCAGAGCTGACTTGAGTTACACAGAGAGCTCGAAGGGGTCAGTTCCAAATCCTGAGGACACCAGATCTCCAGCTCCCCAGGACACTGCAGCTGCACTCTGTATACATTGCATCCCTTTCCTGTATCCACCACATGGTGTTTCCTCTCCGCTGCTACAAGGGAAAGCAGAAATGTCAACAGAGGTTGCGATGCATCAGTGAGGAGTGGGAAGAAAGAAAAAAAACAGGTAAAGGATTCACTGAGAACAGTAAGAAACAAAGGAGAGAGCACCCTGGGGAGGTGATCTGAAGAGATTAGAGAGGTAGAAGCAGACATACTTAATAAGGTAAGAGCTATCAAGGTGATAAAACATTAGATAAGGACCAAGGTACCTACAACATAAAACAGATAGAGAGTGATTTGGGAAGAGGGCAAATATGTTTATATACTACTACAAGAGAAAGACTTCAAGGCAACATTGCATGTACACCTGACGTGTTCTGCCTGCAAGCCTCTCTGAGGAACACAATATTCATACTTCCTCCTCTTCTAATCAGGACTCCCTCACACCATCTCATCTTGCCTTCTGCCCAGGCAGGGATAACACACATGGGAGAGCTCAGATAGATGCTAAAAAGTTAACGGTGTCCCTACCCCACTGCCCATCAGGCCACAACACCCACTGGCAAGTGAACCATCTCTCAAACTCCCTCTGGGGTCTTAGCATCCTCTGCCCAACTGAACAGTCATTTTCACCCTCTGAAATTTAACCCAGCACCAGAGAGAATAATTTTTTACAAGCTGTCATTTTCTTTAAGCAACCTTTTAGTCAAATTAGACACTTTATCCAATTTGAATAAATTCCTCCCTTCAACAACTGCCCTGCCCCTCAGCATAAATTCCCTCCAAAGATTAACATCAGCTCTATCCATATGCTTTTTTTTTTTTTTTTTTCATTTTCCCTTTCTACCCATTTAGGCACACAGGCCTCTTCTACTAAGAAGGTGGAGCAGATTCAATGATGATCCACTCCTCCAAAGCCTTGGCCATCTTTGTCTCCATTAGCATTAGGCTGTGTTACTGTCATTGTAACACCCGTGAACAAGCACCAGCTCCCAGGGGTTGAAAGCAGACTTTACCCAGGCAAACAAAGCAGCATTTTCTCATCCCTTTCATTAAGAAGTGACCACTCCTGCACAACCCTCAATCCTTTACAAGGTTGTTTCTTGGATGCCCATCAAAGCCTGTGTTCATTCACCCCCACTCCACCCTTCCAGGTCACCATCCTTCAGACTATTTAATTCTTGCACTATCTCATTAAATGCAGTCCTGGATATTAAGCATGGCTCTAGAAAATTGATTAGTACATCTTAAAACCAGAAACTGTGCTGAGTCTAAATAAAAGGGCATGAGAACAGCACCCAAAGCTAACCCCATTATAAAAGAGACCTTGGGTTGGGAGAGTAGGAGCAGTTTGTAGAAAATAACACTTAACTAATTCTGAGTATGATTTAACATGAAAAAAACCCAGAAGAACTAAGAAGTGTTTCTCACACAAACACCCAGCAAACAGTGGAAACAAAAACAGTTCCCTTTGAATCACCTACATCTCTTGCTGACAAATACTGGTGTTATGACTAAATCAGAACTTCTCAGCCTGTGGGAGTTTGGGCTGTTGTGAGAGTACAGAAAACACTGCAGATCTGGTGTAAAGCCACAAACAGGGCACGCAAGAGTCATGCAACAGGTCTGGGCCTTTGTGCAATAAAAGAAAAGCTTCTGTCCAGTCAGTGCTTTTCTACAGCGGCCTCAGGCTGCTGAATTGCTGATGCACTTGATTGCTGTGCTACAGGTTTGTCCCCAAATGAACTTCAAGACACAGCTGAACCTCCAACTAGTCAGTAAGTTCATCGTGATCTTTCTTTGTAACCAGGGACTGTATCACTGCCTAGAAGGAAAAGGTCATTGTAATTAAATTTTTAGACCAAAGGCTCGTACAACATTCAAGGAGGGGAGGGGGAAGATGAACATAAAGCAAGCCATGATGTAGAATCCAGTGTGCCCAGATTAGTTAGAGCCAGGCTGACCTGTCCAACCAAGGGAGAGGTAATGTCCTCCCTGGGGGGTCCCAGCCTCTTAAAGCAAGCAGATCACCTCCATCTTGCATCTGTTTACCCAGCAGAAGAGAGGCAGAGCCTGCATTCACCTCTCTCCTCTATGGGACCTCTTACTCCTCATTTGTTTTCAGCAGGAGGGATGAAGGATGGGACACCCCAGATCCTGGGCAGGGATACTTCCCTCAGCCTGACATGGTCCCTCAGTGCTCAGGTAAACGTGGGCTAGGCACCACCAAGTGCTGAGATGGTAGTCTCCAACCCCATCCCCACAGCTATTGATCACAAGCAAGAAATTCCCATCAAAAGGGCAAGTAACTTGAAAGGAACAGAGTGGAAAAATGGTAATAAGAATTAAGGAGAAAGTATGTTTACTAAAGCAAGTGACCTGGAGTGTTTACACACTCTCAGAAAACCTACACAAGTTAGGGATCAGTCAGAGAAACAAAATAAAAACAAATAAATGAGCATCTCAAGTTGGACTAAACATCTGTCCAGCCTGGGCTGCAACACAGCTGCCCAGGGAAGTGTGTAAAAATGGGATGAGCAGACACAATACTTCCCTTAGGCATTCTTCCAGCTGCCAACTGCTCTCAGCTCATGGGCTTCCTGAGCCAAATCAGGTTTCTGTATTTTTCACTCCCCCCTCGTGGATTCCTCCTAATGAGGGAGGAATGGGAGCAGCCAAAGAGAATAACAACACTTGAGGAAAGCTAAAGTAATTCTTGATATCAATCTTGATATAGGATAATAGAGAGACAGCATCAACATGTAGGCTTCCGTACATAATCTACTCAGATGTGAACTGCCATACTGCTCTTGCAAATGCAGATGCATGTCTCTCATCTTTGGAAGAAATTGGATGATATGCTGCTGTCTTGTACTGTGGATGTTTTATCAATAGCCTTAACCAGACATTTCAGTACCTGGGATCCTATTACAAAAATGATGGGGAGAAAAACCCAAAAGATTTTCTGAACATTTTCTGGCTGTGATTACCAAAGGGTGGAAAAAAACAGCTCAGGCTTATTGGAAGCCATCAATCCTAGGGAAGGATGCTAGTTCATTATGAAAGCCTGTTATTTTGTCGTCTGAGATAACATTTACTTTTTGTTCACTCCTTCACTTTTATTAACTCATGCTGGTATAGTCCTGTATCACCTTTTGCCTTAAATACAGTAATATTTGTCTACCGAACTGTGTCTCATGATGTTTTCAGATGCCAGACAGGCAGAGAGCAATCAAGAAAAGCTGGAGACCAATGACCCAGGCTCACTTGCTTTGTGAACCATGTCAAATATACTTCATATCCTTCCTTCCTTACCACCCCCCCTCCAAAAAAACAAATCTAACATGCACTTTCTGACCTGTCACCTGCAGACCTCAGTTGAATCAGCAGGAAGAACAGACAATTCCACCCTCTTAGAAAAGATCAAGCACAGTTCATGGGAAGGGGGAGGTAGCGAACCGTGGGCAGGACACACCACACACAGGAAGATCACAAAAGCGAGATGCAGTACCTGTCACCTCTAAATGAGGTGTCCAGAGCTGAAAGATTCAGAATTAAGTCTGGATCATTTTCTATATTTTAATCAGCTACTGCTACAGGTGTGGAGATTTTTTTTTAACTAACCAAAACCTGATCTAAATTACTAAATGAATTTAGCAATGGATTTTGGCCAGGGAGTGTAGTCATTTATAGTATTTGTTAACTTACTGGGCATGGTTGTTCCCACCGCCCCCCCTAGATTTAGTTCTCAAACTAGGTTCTGGTGATTACACACATCCAGTCTGAAGGCAATGGCTCTCTGCTGCCTGCATGGAGGAAAGAGAAGAGGGAGAAGCAAAGGGTGATGGTATCACCCCATGAGCGCAGCATTTGTATCTGGGAAAAGCACAGCACACATTGGTCCAAAACCTCATGAGCAGAGAAAGTTGAGCTTTCTGGTTTCTCCTGGGCTCTGCCATTGCCTGGATCCCCAGGCACCCAGTGACATCCATTACTTTGAGAGCTTTGCCTCTGACAGACAAGATGGGATAAAGTCAGAAGAATCCTTGTGGATGCTTTTACAACCAGATTCTGCTCCTGCATCACCTCAGCTGAGCTCAAGGCTTCACTCTGTTGAGCATGGTTCGAGTCATCCCATTCCCAAGAGCAGATAGTAAAAGGGACCAGGCACCAGATTGGGGGGGAAGGAAAGGGCTTCAGGAGGTGACTCCCCACCTGGTGTCCCCAGCTGCAGCAAAGGGGGTGAGGGAGAAGGCACATTTGTGCCCAAAGGGGACAGAGCTATATCCTACCCCAGCAGTAGAGGGGAGCAAGACCCAGTGAGCCTGAAGTTGGTGATGGTTTGATGGATGCTGTCACTTTGGGGAATGGGGCAAAGAGGAACAAAGTGAGGAAGAGTAAAGCAAAAGCAAACTAAAGCCTTGAAGAATGAAGCAAGCTATCCTTGTGTCCCGTATAATTAGACGGCGTATCACCTCTACAGTGGAGAAAATAAGAGGTAAAAAGAAAGATGTAAAGAGAGTTGCATGTTGTCACAATACATATTTTTAAGCTTCTCATTATCAGCCAAATTTTTCTTGTCTTCCCCCTACCCAGGATCTCACCACCACTGAGAAGCTAGTTTGATGGAGCATCTTAAATATTTCATGCAGTCTTCAGACTCACAATCCTTCTCTCCCCGTCTGCTTCAGCCTGGCCCTGCCGCAGTCTCAGCAGGCCCATGGCCCTTGGCAGACTGCCTAGGCAAGGGCTCCTCTGACCCCCCTCCTTCTCAGTCCACCTCCCTATCAAACCTCCCATTTTTCCTTCTCTCTGCTCTGCCTCCAGAGAAATCAAGTCCCAAACTGAATTTTTTTCCTCCCCATTTCCACACCTCTCTCTCGCGATTCCCTTTTCTTCAGCCGTCAGCCTCTTCATTTCCTCTTCTATTCATTTTCTGTTTTATTTTCATTCTTAATGAGACGTTGCCTGAGGTCAGGATTAATAACCCACACTTTAGACAGCCGTTAATCCATCAGTAATCAAGTACGGGCACGAGGAGTCTGGCAGGCCATTGAGCAGGAGGGAGACCCGATGGCAAAGCTCCACAGGGGCCTGGGGACCCTGCAGAGCTGGGAGGGGGGACGGTGATCAAAGGAGAGGGCAGCCTGAGGCAGGAGGGTGGGAGGGCTCTCCGAGGAGGGCTCCACTGGGGCAAGTCACCTGCAGCAAGACTTGAGCCCTGCTTTTCCGAAGCGAAAGGTGTTTGCACTGAGCCCTGCAAGCACAAAAGTGAAAGGCTTCTTTTCACTGAAAGTGCCTCTGGCTAAAACAGGAGTATTTCTGGCTGTCATGGAAAGGGGACCTGGCATAGGACAGGGAACCTCTGCATGGAGAAGCAACAGCTTATTAAAGCAAGGAGACACTCAGCATGCTGCACTCTGAGAAATGGGGTCATTTCTTCACCACTTTGGAGCTGCTCCCTCCTGTAGCAGGGGTTTGGCCCATCCAGGAGCCCCTGTGGCAGCTCCATCCCACTGAAGGGATCCCACCTCACCTCAACTGCTCATGAACCACAGGATGGTCACCCCCATGTAGAACAGCAGCAGCTTCTCCCTTTTTCTCCACTGCCCCCTTAACTCCTTCCTTTGAGATTATTCACCCACTGTTGGATGCTGAGGGAATAGTGGCTCAACTGCCCCCCCTTCCAACAAAGGAGTGAACAAAATGATTTTGCATATGGAGACAGAGAATGATTATAGGCACAGGTGAGTAAGGGGCATTCTGGCTGTGCAGGGACTCCTGCACCACAGCAGTTGCTAGAGACAAAAAGACCATAGCAGGCAGCGGGGAAAGACATTGGGCCACAACCAGAGGATTGGGGTGAGCAACATGTTGAGGGGCAAGAGGTGAGGAGGCCGGTCTGCAGGCCCTGCAGTGGGGGAGAGCACGGCTTACCCAGTTGAGGGGCTGAGTCAGGGCCAAAGGCACCAGCAGGTAGAGGGTCCAGAGATAGATGGGTCACAAGGCAACAAGAGGTGGACAATAGTGAGAAGAGCTTATAGAAGAGCCACAGAACTAAACAAGATGAACGGGGTTAATTTTCATCTTATGTCCTTCCCTTGCTACTAATCTCTCTAGGTCTGTTACCTGTAATAACTTGTAGCCAAAGATCTTTTGACATTTCCATTATGGGACCATTAGCTTCCTCTCCAGTCATTATTATGTTAAGTAACACCAGACCTTCACCAACCCAGTTCTGCTCCTGTTTACCTTAGTGGGAGTACTGCCATTAGTTCTGCTGCCTCCAGTCCTGCACCCACACTCCTGGCTTCCCAGAAAGGTCCTTTCTCCCTCCCTGCTTTGTTGTTTGTGCAGAAGCTGTGGCAAGTGCTCTCCCAGGCTCCCATGACGTGGGAAAGCAACATGTTTGCCTTGGGTGGCAGGTACCAGGGACGCTGTTTTACCCAACCCACGTGGGGGAGTAAGTTGTAGAGACACTCAGGCAGTGGAGGGTGCAGGGCCAAGGACAGCACACGACAGCAGGAGATGGAGTGCCTTCGCTCTGCATTGGTTTTAATCTCCTCACCATTCTTCTTTGCCTGAATGGGATTAGAGAAGCAACAAGGGAGCTTCACTGCCAGGCACACTCCATGGCAACACATCAGCTTTAAAGACATACCAGCTCCTAGGAGCACTAATGCACTGCCTCATCTTATTCCCCAGGTCCTCTTTCCCACACCTTCTCCAAGCTCCAGCCTGCCCAGCCATCTCAAGAGGTCCTGCCTAGCAGTTCTCCCTCAGATGGAGAGATACACAGAGGACCAGTGAAATACCTGAACTGCGAACCTCCACAATGCTTGGGCTTGCTATCGCTTCTTCTCTTGAACCTTTCTCCTCTTTCCCTCCAGCAACACCCGCCACGCAAGCATCCCCAGATCAACGTCCCACCAATTCACAGGCAGCAGCTAAGCACAGGCTCCTCCGGGAGCTCAGCTCCCCGCCTGCAGTCAGAGGAGAAGGCAGAAGATGTTCTGCTTTGTCTCTTCTTCCCACTGGGCTTTTGCAAAAGCAGAGAAATGACAACTCAACAGCTGCCTCCCTGTCTGGGGGACGGGGTGGGAGGTACGAGCATTTTGGGGAAAGGAGAATTAATCTGAACAAAGCACAAACCAAGTGAAGCTGAAACTCAAACCCAACTTGCCAGCTCAGATTTCATTTTGTTCCAGTAAGTGCCTGGTTCAAACAGAACCATGAAAACAGCACAGACACAAAGGCTGTCCTTTATTGTATATCCAGCCTAGCGAAAACAAGAAAGATGACCAAAGTCTTGCAAGAGCAAGCTTGTTCCCTCTTCTAAGATTTATACCCCAGTTTGAGGAGTCCAAGAGGCTCTGAACCAGGGTTAACAAGCAGAGCTCTCTGGAAGTCGATGGAGTGATGCCAATTTATTAACCACAGCAGATATGGCTCAAATGCTTGAGCACTTACCTGCAGTGAGCCCAGCATCTTTGAAGGCTCAGTCCACACTGCACGCAGCCAGCAGGCAGGGGCAGCCCCATGCTCACCTCTGCCAAAACAGGGCCTTCCCATCACCAGCCCACAGAGCATTTCCTGGGTATGAACTCCAGTCCCTGTAGCACATCTTTTTTCAATCAAATCACACCTCTCACATCCCTCACTGGCTGCCTGATATGTCAGCCCACAGGATCACGCCCAGGAAGGGCTGGGAGGGCTCCACTCCCACCATCAATACACAGTTCTTTGCACTGGTGGTTTACACTGTGATCCCAACACACCTGAGCCATGTTTGGGAGCCCACTGATTTTACGTGTCTGATGCACTTCAGTCACTACCCTCCCCATCAGCGGCCTCCAGATGGCCCAAAATACAGCAGCCCACTAAATTTCCTCCATCATCATCTATTGTCTCATCATAGCTCCACAGTCTTCCCCTTACACCTTGAACAGTAGCACCAAGTTTAAATCCTCACCTTCCAGTCAAAAGCTTTTAGGCCCCCTCAGGATTTTAAACACGGGTGCAAGGGGCCCCCTTTCCCCTGTATCACTCTGGCATCAAGCAGCCAGATGCAGAGAGGAAGGTGCAGCAAGTCTTTCCTCAGGATAATTGCAGAGGAACTCGCCAATAGGTCAAATATTTACCTAAGCCTCATCAATGCAAATGTCTTCTAATCCTCCTGTATCTTTCAGGGATGGCAAGAGAATGGTGAGTACACCTCTGATTTATACAGATGCCTATAAATTGGAGTAATAAGGAATTCATTTAGATGATTTATTATCTAATAATTGTATCACTATTAGTCAATGATATTTATTGTATATGTATCATCAATAGAGCGTTAATAATATAAATACAATATATACCTTGCAGTACCAGTTCCCATACTTTATTCTGTTCAATCCTCAGTGCATTTTGATAGCCTGACGGCTGCTTGCACACGTGTTTTTGCTGAGAGTCACGCCAGCTCCATGAGAGTTATCTCCCAGCCTGCAACTCAGCGTGCGCACGTTGAGGCAGAAGGAGGAAGATTGTTACGTCTCAATCTCATGACAGTGCGTTCGAGGCCTCTGCGCAATTTCCAAACACAAGGATGTAGCTAAGTGCCTGAAGGCACCAAGCATAAGCAGCACAGTTGGTGGGGAAGGGGTGCAGAGATAAGCCTATAAATACAAAGCTTCACTGCTGTTTGGGAGAAGCAGCAGGGTCTCAGAAGAAGTCATTCAGTGGGATGAAATAATCCCAGGTGTAACTATTAAGTCCAGAAAGTAAAGACTTTGCATCAGATTTTCTATTGGGAATTTCTCTTTGTGTTCCTGAAAAGCTGCCTGAGACCCATGAAAACATTAATCATCAGAAAAGAATAATCCTGCATCCAGCAGGGAGACATGTCACAGCAATGGATGAGGAAATCCTTCATGCGCGCAAACAAGAATGGGAAAAGTCATAGGTACAAGACAAAGTCTCAGGTGCATGACACTAATCTGCTTAATCACACTCGAGAAGTACCCACAGAAGTCAAGTGGCCAGGGAAGAAAATAATCACTTTTGTGTTCTCCTGCTAGAGTTGTCTAACCTGATACCTTTGCTTCCACTGATGGGACCACAGACATCCTCTGTCCTGTGGGGAATGTGCCAGGTCAGCCACCCATCCCCTCGCATCTCTATTTCCAGTGGTACCCAGCACCTTCCTGCTTCCTCTGCTGCAGAGCCTTCAGTGACAGCTTCCCCCAGGGCTACGCTCTTCTGTCCCTTGGAAACCCTGCCCAGAAATGCCTCGACAACAGCATGCCCGTGCCCACACATAGCAGCGGTGAGGACACACGCTGGCTACTACCACAGCCAAATAAGCCTTGGGCGTTTTTATTGCCCAGAAATTTAGGAACGTATCTCCCGGGTTGAGCACAAGAAGAGGGGTGGGCCAAGTGCCACAGGCAATCTTTTGAAATGTAAAGCTGGAAGAAAGACTCAGCTACCCAACATGACAAAACAGGGACTGTCAGTGCATTTAACTACTCTTCCAGAGACACATGGTATTTATGCCCACTATGTTTGTCTCAGCAAAGGGGAGACGTTGGCATGGGCACTAGCTTCAAGGGTTTGCAGAAGTTCCTCTGCTCTACCTCCTTCCGCTGCCTCTCCCTCTGACACTGCCTGTCGCCCTGTCTATGGGGAACAGGAAAAAGAAAATGCAGGAACACGATTCACCATAGGACAAGGGGACACAAGGCCACATTCAAACAGGGTAGAGAGGTAGAGGAGTTGAAACAGAAATACAGATCAGGCCCCTGCAAACAGGTATCATGGGCCAACAGTGACGATAGATTCCCTTCTGTCCCTAAACCACAGCCATGCAATCATGACCTGACACATCCAAAATGACTGCAGCCCTGGTATTTACAACTCCTAAGAGTCAAATTCAGCAACACCCAACCCTGAGTCTAGTTCCCACCTCAGGAACCTGGGTCACAAGAGTCAGGAGTTCTCTGAAAGTCTGAGTAACCTCAAAGCTGCCACCTCCCTCCTCCTCTGAGGAAGGTCCAATGCTTCTTCTGTATCTCCCATGATAAGTCCCATGAAGCAGGACATCCTAGAGTAGACCTCCCCAGCCTGTTCTCCCCCCACTTGCAGCTCTCAGAGGATGTTCTTCCATGGGAACTTCCCCTTCACCCAGGGAAGGGAGCACGTTTTTTCTTCTGCAGTCTACCTATGATCTGGATTCATGTCTCACACCCAGCCAGAGAATCCCTGATGTGACAGCTCAGGGAAATCAAATGAAGTGCCAATCTTATTTCATTTTTCAGTAAAATAACCCCCATATGGGAGAAAACATAGTTTCCCCAGACATCTGCCACACATTCCAGAAAAATGCATTACAGGCATGCCACTAAGTGTGAAATAGATTTTTAAAAGTTAAAAAGCTATTGGATATTTAAAGGATGTGTGACATATCACAATGTGCTGGAAATGCATTTTAAAGAAATAACAGCACCTCAAAGATACTGTGGAGGGATGCAATTAATTCTGTGCTTTGAAAAAAATCCCAGGTTATGGAGGAAGATTTTTTTAAAGTACCTACTTTAATAGTTAATTATTGTATTGTAGGGGAAACTAGAATCTTCAGTAAGAGCTGAACTACATGGTAGAAGGCTGTATGCAGCTACACTGATAACACTGATTTTAATTAATTCTACCCCAAACTCTTCTACCTTCCAACACCCAGTCTCATTTGCTTAGAGCTTCATCTGACTGGCAGCTTGAGCTGAAATTTCCATAACAGGTATGACTTCTTTTTTTGGTCAAAAACTAAGCTGAATTTCAATAGTTGAAAAAAAAAAATGTTGTTTTGTCTATGCAAAGGCATTTGAAAGGGGTTTGACTAGCACTTGTTGCTGGATGCTCTGAAACACTGCTTTCACACTGGGCAGCAGGGTAGCCTGAGACCTCTCTTGCTCATCCTGTAACAACCCATCCAAACAGAGATAAATTAGCAGCTGCCATGGGCAAACCCTGTGCTTTGAATATGCTCAGGAAAGACTGTTTTGATATGACTCAATCCAAGAAATTAAGACAGAATTAAGGATGAATGTGGAACCTCAGTTTCTCCCTCTCCACGCTGCCTTTACAACACAATCTTGCACCGCATACTTCTACTTTTTTCCCCCCACAGGACTTCTGCCTCCATGGGACAAGATGGCATTCAGTGAAGACAGTGATGTGACACCTATTTAGCCAATAGGTCTTACAGAAGTTTGCTGACAGCAGGGAAACAGAAATAAGCAGAATTTTAGCATACAGGCTCTGGGGCAGAAAGATCACTTTGTCCCACCAACCCCAGATATGATGCTCCCATCCCACCCCTTCTCACCACAGCCTGAGCCAGACAGCCTCCACTCAGGCTCACTGCCCGAGCCTTTGCCTTCTCAGACAGCTTCTTCCCATCACAATCCTCACCTCTCCCACCCTGGTTACCTGTCCCTCCATTAGCCTTGCCCAGCCTACCCAGTCCCCTCTCCAGGCTGGTCACCCATGCCACCGCTCCCCAGTCCCTTCCCTCTGGTGGGCAGAGATCTGGTGGATAAGCTTTCCACCTCAGCTCCCTGCTGGCTGCCTGACCTGCTGGACTTATTTTCCCTCCTGGGATTCTCAGTCCCCCATTCCAGTATCCTTCCCAAGCTTTTTGCCTGATCCTTGTCTCCCAGACCTCAAATTAAAATTTCATTATGGGATAAAAAGAATGTTAGAACGAGAAAAGTTGGGCAGCTTTAGAAAACCACATTACCACCTCACGTAACAATGAAAACTGTCTTCCATTGGTTCTGTTTGTGTGCATGGCCCTCATATGAACCATGTGACTTCAGAGATCCCGCTGGGCAGGAGATGAAGGAAAACCATTACTCAGCACCCAGCAAGGAAAAAACTTGTGTATTATGAGGAGGTTGCCCACATAAGGAAAGACAACAGGGTCAACCTATAACGAATAGAAACTAGGAAGCTGTAGCACAAACAAAATGCTACAAGGAAACTGAGAAGACTGCTGTCTTCAAAGGCTTTTCCTGTATAAAACAAGTGGGCTACCATCTAGGACTCCCTCCAGTCACTGAAATCCCATTTCCAAAGAGGGCTCCAGATAGGAAGACAAGAGCAGCTGCTAGCACAGAGGCTGTTAAACAGTGGGCCAACAAGCATGGAGAAGAGAGGAACAAACTCCAAATCAGGGAAGGATCCTGGTCCATCAAGGAAATGAATTGGAAAGGAGTCACAGGAAAAGGAAAAAAAAGCAAGCAAAAAAATTGCCTTGAGGAAAAAAATAACATCCATCATTAAGAAATATCACAGTTGGCCAGCCGCACTGAACATCAGGAGGTACCACAAAGGCAATATATTATTACTGTTGCACTTCTATAAGCATGTCTTTTTAAATATAATTCACTTATGACACAAACACTTTCAAGGCCTGGCCTGAATCTCACATATGTACAAAGCAGAGCCTGCCAGATTCACCTATAAAACCAGGAGAGTTACTCAAAGCAAAAATTACATCACAAGTTGGTAAATACATGAACAAAAACAATGACATAAAAATTGTAATACATCACAAAGCATACTTTTCTCAAATATGTTTTGGCTTAATTATTGATAACAATGCTTGTTAACAATGCCTGCTAGCTGGCAAATGATCTGTAGTACATTTTGTAGAAAATAAGGACATTGTATTCAAAGGGGACTTACTGCTGCACTAGAGTGACAAGTTCTTGGCTGAGAAATAAGATGTAGGATACAGGCAAATGCAGGAAGCATCCTTTTGGGGTGTGTGAACGATGGGGCAAGGCAGATTTGCCAAGTACACCTTCATGATGTTCTAGTGTGCTCCCAAATAATAAGCAGGCCTTGGAAGGCAAGCAGAGATTTTGGATCTCTGACTTGAGACTATCAGCCTCTGCATGGAAGAAAATATTTCTCTGTCCTCAAATATTGAGCTCCTGCCTCTTCCGTGCCACGAAACGGAACAGCTGCTGTTTGCTACAAACTGCCTGTTTCAATAGGGAGGTTAATATTTTACCATGTGTTTTCTTTCCATTCCTTCCCTTCTTGCCTGTTGAGGCAAATTTCATAGCTAGCATTACAAGCACTGGATTCAGCAGCTTTCTCCTGGATGAATTTGTACTGATGTTAGCCCTTCTCATCCGTGACTCTTTAAGAGCTGAAATCCCACAAGAGGTACATTTGGTTCACTCTGCTTCTCAAGACATCCAGTTACTTCAAGCTACAAGCAACCTGAAAGCCCTTGTGGTATTTCAGCATTTATGCTACACTGGGGAGGCAGCAATAAACAAAACTGAGTTATTAAAGTGAGATGAAACAGCTCTCACAAAGGTTTGGGGTCAGGAACAAGGCTGAGACAGCAGGGTTGGTTCAAGTTTTGTAAGCAAACACCCTTGAGCACCTTACCCAGCTTCCAAGCTGGGGCACAGGGCCAGGAGACCACAGCTCCGCAGCTCCCAGGCAGCATGCTGAGCTCACATCTGTCTGCATCTGCCCACAAGAGCCAGCCCTGGTGAGCAGGCTTTAGCAGGGAGCTGGCTACCTCCCAGAGGGGACCAGGGCCAGCTGCTCCAGCAGCAAATTCCACCCAAGTTGGTCCAGGGGATGCCCACCTGCTAGCACTCTGCCCCACAGAGCAGGGTCTTGTACCCTGCTGTCCATCACAGTCCTACTGCAATCAGCGAAGCGCTCCTGCAGACTGACAGCTCAGGATGGGGATGTCAGGGATGCCACTTGCACGTTGGAGGGAACAGGAGGATAGGTGGTGACTGAGGCAGGGAATAACGGTCTAGATGAGGGTGGAAGCACCCTGCGAGGATGAGAAGGGTGAAGAGGCAACAATCCCACCCCACCACAGCCCAGCCACCAAGCTCGGGTGACTGCTTCAGATATCACCACCCTTCCACCCAGCCACCTTGCCTCTCACCAAGATCACCTAATTTCCCATTGCCCTCACTTTGATTCCTCACTCTGTCCCCTTTCCTGCCCTCCCATATCCCTGCACTGTCCCTCCACTGGGGGTACCCACAGATAAGGGAAACCCCACTCTTTTCACAGCTAAGCTCTACACAACTCTACAGAGCCCTGGCCTTTTCCCTGCTTCTGACTAAGCCAATGAGCTATGCCCCCTGCTTAAATCCTACCTTCAGACCTTCCCTTTAGCTCCTGGCCAATCCCCCCCCGGAAGCCTGTTGTCCACAATACTGGCTAAGAAGGGCACTCTACAGAAAGAGCCAATTCAAGGGCAACAGCAATCAGAGACAGGCTGCTAGCAGCAAAACCCAGGAATGACAGCAAGGGAAGAGGAAAAAAAAAAAGGAGAGGAAAAAATGACAGACTGCCACAGATGGAGAAAGGAGAGGGGAGAGACAGGGTAGCTAGTCACAGGAGGGGCTGCTGGAGGAGTTGCGGGGACTCGGCAGCTCCGAATCACACTCAAGGAGGGGGAGCGATGGCAGCTTTTATAGACTCAAGCACGGTAGGCGATGATGAGGGGAGACCAGGGGAGAAAAAACCTAAAGGAAAAAAGGATAAGTAAAGAGTGTGGTTTTGTATCATAAGCGAGGACAGACTTCTCTTTCCTCCTGGATGAGCTGCAGTACATAAGTGTAAATGGCACCATTGTCTCTGGGGACAGATGGTCACCCACATCACAGCTCTGTGCATCCCCTGTCCCACCCAAGGGAGCTGCTCCCCTCCCCTGATGTGCCCTCATACAACAGGCAGGGAGAAAGCTGGAGAAAAGGGAGGCAGGGATGGGCATCCTTCAGGCAGGAAGGTCAGGCTGAGCTCTCCATCCCCACCGGCTGTCCTTGCCATCAGGGCTGGGCAGGTGAAAGCTGTGACAGCCACAGCACTGCACTCAAACTCCAGCCCCCAGACCAACCGACCCATCCAAACACCTACGCAGGTCTTCTAGCACCACCATCACACCACCTCCTTATTGACTTCACTGGTCCTTGATGGCAGTCAATAAAGATCAAGCGCTCATGCTGACTTTCTCAGATCTATTGTCTGCCTTTGATATCATTGATTACAAGGATTTGTTGAGATGCCTGCCAAGCTCAGCAGGGATTTGCAGCATGATGCTGGAGTAGCTGTTCCCAACCTAGATAACCTCCACTTATCACTCCCCATCAGTTTGTCTTACATCTTCATAATCACATTTCATCTCTTTTTACAAGTCCAGCTGCACTCTTATCTGCCTTCCTTGCTCGTCTCAGCCTCCTTCCCTAGCTGCTGGTCACAACTGTGCTGTCCTCTCCAGCCAGAATAAAAACCATCCCCCTTGGCTAGCCTGTCCCCTTCTCCAAAGCTTTTCCTGAAATGATCCCTGCTTGTTTCAGCAGCAGAGCCCAGAACACCACTCCAGGAAGGGGAGGCAGGTACGGCAGTGGAGCCAGCAGCATCCCCTCCCTGATGGAGCACAGCTGACATGAAGCAGCACAGTGCAAACCCATGGCAGCAGTGGCCAAGAGTAGGGCAAGCCCAACCCACCAAACAGATCTGTCCCTTTTAATAGCCTGGTGGCACTTCCCACCACTGCTCAGCCCTCTTCCAGGTACCCCTACCAGCAAGGGGCTGCAAACACACTTTGAGAAGCACACTTGAAACAGGACCTCCTTTGCCCCTGCCATGTGGCAGGCAGTGAAGCACAGGAGAAGCGGTGGCACGGAGATGTGTGAGGGACTCTGGGAAGGGCTGGCCAAGGTGTGCTGGGCCAACCAGAGCCAGTGGGCAAAGTGAGCACAGGACAGAAGGGGGTGCAAGCTTTAGCCTGGTCCATCTTACACCAGGCTGCAGCCTTCCTACATCTTCATTTTCCAAAGGCAGCATCTATCCAGGTTTATAAAGATCTCCCCAGCTTAGAGGCTGACAGCTTGGCAGACTCTTTGCTCCTGTTCTCTCCATAGGTCTGATATGGGCCAAGTTTTTCCACACAGTCTTTCCTCTTAACCATCCTGGGACCAGCTGCAGGCCATTTGCTGCAGAAGAGCTGCAACTCTGTTAACCATTCCTCACCTGAAGCAGCTCCAGTTGGGTATTACACTCACAGCACACAGCAAATTCTGCTGGCTGCAGGCCCTTCCCCATGGTTCGGGGTGGGAAGAGTGTCAAGTCCTCAAATAGGCAGCTGGTCAATTTGTTAGCAGTTAATTGTATTATTTAATGCACATTTGTTATGACAGAACATGCAATTAGAGGTCTGGTCAGAGTATTTTATAGGTCTTAAACTCCAAATGAGTGTTTTTATTGCCCTTTCTATTTCTCCAAGAGCCCCCTCCAGCTCCCTCGCACACCCTGCTCCAGTGTTCACAAAGGCTGAAAAAGGCAAACTGACCATTTTTCAGAGAGTTAATGGTTCTCATCTCCAAGGCAAAATACATTCCAGTGAATAAACACAATACGCTCCAGAAAGGGTTTTTCACCGTTTCTTTCAGTTCCACAATGCACTTTGCAGAGGGATGGGGAGGTACCACAAAGCAGGTGCTGCTACCATCCCCGCACTGGGCAGAGCACATCGTCCCTCTCCTCTGGCCTGACACTCCCAGGTACCCCCCCAGGCCAGCACAAACCACACTGTCTGCACTGGAGAACACTGTACTATATGACAAGACCAATTTTCCCAACATAGCCCAAAGAGCAATGCCTGGTGCAAATAGGTCTGTTTTCACTAGGTATAGCAGAACAACACTGATTTACACCAGACAAGGGTGTGACTTTCATCCTCTACTCTCTCCCACCTGCTTCTCCACACCTTCCACATTCATATCATCACATACTGAGATACTGCAACAGCTTTTTACAAGGTAAGAGTCCTAGCCCCACTTTACTGAAGCACCAGAGCACGCAGCATTAGCAGGTCTTTTCTTGCTTTTGGCACGTATTGCGGAAACAAGGCAGTACACCACACAGGAAAAAAAAAATACCCCTCTCCTAAATCACAGTCTTCTCAATATTTTGCAATTAGCCCTTCCTCCAACAGTAGGAATCCATCCTTCGGTAATAGGGAAAATGCTCAGAGCTTTGCATGAAGACAAGTAAGGATATGCTAAGAATTTTTTTAGCCTTATTTCTGATTTTGTTAGACCCTATGGACATTAAAGCTTCAGACAGTCAGAGCTCTGGTTTTGTTTGTGCTGTTGTCCTACTTCATTTCCAAACCGTGGTCTTTGACTTCTCACTATAAAAAACCTCCAGAGAATAAGCTAAAGGGATGGGAGGCAGTAAGATATCCTGTCTCAGCATTTGTGCTTAGATACACAGGGCCAGCTTGCAAGCCAGCCAAATTTAGACCTCATCCCTTTACATCTGCCCACTTGCCTGGAATTGCGTACATCTCTCACACACAACCCAGCTGATTTCTTACAGATCGCAAGCATACAAATCCCCTTCAAACATACCCATCCCTTGTGTGCTACTAATGACGATGCACGAGTTTAAATTCCATTTACACCACGTCTGACTGTGCAAACGATCGCTCTAAACTTCCTATTGTAAACTTGCACATCAAACGACCCACACTAATGACACTCCCTTGTCAATAGTTTTGCAGAGGCAGCTTCCTACCCAACTGCTTGCGCAGGTCCTGAGCACTGTCACGCTCCACCTGCCTACCAACCACAACCAGGAAACCAGGTTTCTATCCCAGGAAAGAACTACTTTGTCCCCAATCCAGGCAGATGGTATGCCTTTCGCTTCCGCCTCACAAAACTACAATTGCCTGATATTTCATTATGGAAACACCAAAATGTTCAGACTGCACCATTTCCAGAAACCAAACCTGCTCCCTGCATTCCCCTTTGCCGCCGCCCCCCCCCCCGTAGCATCTGGGGAAACAAACAGCATAGCAATCCTATAGCCAGGACTCCCTGCAGCCCACTATCCAGAAACTCCCTCTTTAGTAAAAAGAAAAAACAGGCACCTCCAGAGAGCGACTTTGCCCTCTGAAGGGAGGGGGTTAAGTTAAGCATGCCAAATTTCCTGCTACAGATGGCAGCCTGTCAGAGATCTATGGAAAGAGCCTGGCTGCCTGGTTTTCAGACAGGTAGAGTTAGATGGGGCGAAGCCCAGCCATCTTCCCAAGAGAAGAATTAACAGGAACATTAAGGGTCAGTTCACACACACAGGAAACAACTGCTTTTAAAGCTCATATTGTTAATACAGGAGAGGCAGAGAGTAGTTGAGGATAGATTGGTCCTGGGGAGATGGCTGTGTTGGCCTGGTGCATGCATTGCCTTCAAATATTAATCAAGTTTATGGACAACTGGCTTATTAAAAGTCACTCTTATTTGCTAATAGCAAACTTCATTCCACCAGTAGGGAGCTTGGCAGAGTGGCAGAAACCCCAGCAGGATCTAAAGCAGGCTTGCCCCCTTTTAAAGTTTGAAAAGCATTTGGCACATGCCAAGAGGAACACCAATGCCACCAACACCGCGTGTCCACTGGAGAGCTCTGGATCAGCTCAGTTTCCCATGCAACAGGAGGAACTGTAAAGTTGATTTAGCACGGTGTGGAGTGCAGAGAGGTTAGATAACATCTTACAGGGGAAAAAAAAAAAAATCATCTTGCACTTGTTGCAACTGTTGTCTGGCAGGAGGTCTACAGAGCTACGTAATCAACAGAAATCAATCCATTCCTAAGGGCACAGCGGTAACATCTGCCTGATTACCTAGAATGATACAAAGCTATCACAAGTCCTCAACTAAGTGCCAGACTCTTCACCTGTCTTCTGAGCTAGATTTGCAAAGAAAGACAGGAGAGATCCATCTTTAAAACAGAGAAGCAAAAATAACATATGCATTTTAGTGTTTTGCAGGTATGCACATAAAAGCTGATACTGCTGACCCCAAGAGTGTTAAGCCATGATCTGTAGGTCCTCAAGAATGATGAACGCTGCTTAAAATGCATAAGCCACTCAATTTTTGATGTATTATTACACCTTCTGGTCACATTTCCAAGCTTTTCTCTACCTACTACAGAGGCTGGAACCTTTCTATTTATTTATATATACACACATATAAATAAATGTACACATGTAAAAAGAAAAGTAAACCTCATCAGAGGATTACAGAAGCTCAGGCCTTAAGACAGACATCAACTATTACAAGACTTGCAATAAATTTGCAGCTGGTGTTTGCTTATTAATTAACTACACCCAGTTGTTATGAAGACCGCAGCCAGGGTTTAACAGTACCCAAGGCAACAGCTTAAGGCAGAAACAAGTAGAACATACTACAGAATCTGCACATAATATTTCACTCACACAAAACCAAATCGCCCAAACTGGTACTTGACCAGGGTGTAATATATTAACACACCTATTCACCCAAAGCTTATTAATGAGCAAAAGATTTGTCAGCCCCTCGGCCACACGTGTCGCCGCATGTGGTTTTGGCAGCACAGGGTCCCCATGCACCATGGCATCACTGGCTCAGCGTAGCCAAGAGAAGTACCAGTTACCAATCCACATTGTTTTCTTTGCTCCTCCAGCATTTGATTCTCCATTCCACTCCCACAGGACAGCACCAGCCGAAAACACCACTATGGCCATCAACAACCATCCTATACTCCGCTGGCTCGGACATAAATGATACCTGTGGCACCAGGCAGAGAGGAGGTGGAGAATAAATCTGTAGGTTTTCCCAGTTCCCCAGCAAAATGCCCAAGGTCAGTCCTGTTTCCTTGTCCACCAAGCACATAGCCCAAGCTGACAGTACAAATTACAGGAAAGATACCCCCAGAAGCGTGTTAGGATTTTCAGGGACAGGTACGATAGCAAAGCCCCTACTTGGAGGACCTTTAAAGCTAATGAGCTACAAGGCAGCTCCTCAGTACTCACAAGCAGCCATACTAGCTTCAAGAAGCCACCCTGCTCTATAACCTATAAAACACAGCTGCCAGTACTAAAAATTAAGTGTGTATATAAGCTTTTGCACAACTGGGACCTGACTTGCTGCTCCTACACCACTGAAATTGCAACACTTTACTGCCCAAGAGTGAAACAGAAGCCCAAATGGCCAACACACTTCACAAATGAGGGAACAGGGCTGGTATATAACAAAAAGCAAGAAAATAACAGAACAGTGAACTGCAGAGCCTATCTCATTACTGCTACAGTTTTAGCATTGATTTTTTTTAATGGCACACTTCACTCTTGCTCTCACTGTCATGTCAATATTATAGATATGACAGCAAAGGGAGGTCCGGGCCTCCTGGAAAGAGTTTCTTTTAAAAAGGCTCAAAGGACAAACCAAATCCATCGCGTCTGACCCTAGGGATGGATGAAGTGTAAAGTCTTTATGGAACCCCAAGAAGTCAAACAGCAATGCAGACATCCAGGCATCTCTCTCATAATCTCATAATTTGCAAAGTGCATCAGGATCCATTTGTAAGGCACCATGTGGCATGCCCTTTATTTAGTCCCCAACACTTTATAAATTTATAAGGTGAATGCTACGCAGTTGTTTTGGAAACATGTTTTCACATTTGTTACCCTATTTCCCCTCCAAGCTCGACTTGAAATCTTATTTGACATGGAGTTTAAGTTTTATAAAAGGAAAAAAAAATCTTACAGCCTCTCTCATAACCATATCTCAAATATTGACTGTGTTAACATTGTAGCTGCACCAGCCCCATCATGGCCTGCAACTCAGAGTGGCCAGCCTTCTGCCTGTTCATCAAAACAAAAAACAACCTAAACAAGCTGTTTGGCAGGTTGCTCACGTGCTGCATCACACCAGACTCCTTCCCAACAGGCTCCAGGTGTGCACTGGATTGTGTACCCGGCTGATTACACAGCAGTTACCTGTACCTAACAAGGTTAAATCAGGATTTAAAAAAAAAATCTGCTCATCAATAAACTAGGGCATTTCAAGCATTCATTCTCACTGTATGTAAAGCCACCCCAGAAACGTGTAATCACCTAACTTGAAAGCATCGGACTCCTTTTCAGCATACAGCATGATGGCAAAAAGCACGGTAAATACTCCTTTTGGGGACAAACACCACAAGTTTCACATGGAATGTAGTCCCTATCTAAAAAGGGAGTTAGAGTCTACAATTTTTGCAATAACAGCATTACATGTTTCTATGCTAATACGCATCCAAAAGGGGTTTTAAAGCAAGGATATAAGTGGTTCTTTCTCATCTTACTGCACTGCAGCAAAGGAATATAGCAGTTGTTTAATAGCACATAACAAAATTGCAAGACTGCTCATGGAAGGAAAAATAATCTTCAGGGGAGGGGTATTTAAGTAGGTAGAATGCAATTACCTAAACTGAAATTTGGTGGTTAATGACCTTGTGCTTAAAAAAATTGCTACATAGTCCTTAACAATCAGAGCTTCCATTTTAAGTCTCGTTGACAGTACTTCCATAACAATGACCATGAAGCTCTGGCCTAGTAGAAAGTCAATGAGAAGATTAACAAGCTTTTAATTAACGCCCCATCTTTTTCTGCTGAATCTTCATGAAAGGCCAGGTGTTGCTCTGTGACAGTGACTCGGCGTGCCCCTGCTTGGGGACCCAATAGCCCAATATAACAGGGATGAAAAACTTCAGATGGGGAAAAAGCAGGCAAGCACGTACATTCTTAGAAGGCACAATTTGACTTTCATAGAAGCATACCTTACAAAGAGGCTCATTCCCAGCCAGGGATGAGACCACAGTGAGCGATCTGTCACCAGGCCATGGAACTGTACCGTTTCTATGCTGCTATCAAGAATAAAAAAAAAAAAAATATGCCAAGAACCTGCAAGAAGCCTTCAGGGTGCAGAAATAATCCCTCATTTGAAAAAGTTATGGGAACTGCTTACTGCCTGATCCACTCAAAATGAGGACCACAGGGGTGGGGGGTGGAATCAAGGGTGGAGATGAATCCTCTCCACTCAGTCTCTGCTTTTCAAATAATCTCCTAACTTCACACAGCTGAGCTGAAATTACAGGCCTGGAACAACCCTTTCACGAGGTTTCCAGGTGCCCCACCATTGTCCTTCACCCTGTGTCACATGTAGCCAGGTGTAATGTCATCAACAGGTGAGTGCATGAGGCTTTTTCCTTCCTTCTATAGCTTCTACTATAAAAAAGTCCTTTTAAGAGTCAAATACCACACACGTCAGAGGGTTAAAACAAAAGTAACATTTAAACGCTAAGATGGCCATATAGTGTCAAACTCCTTGAATAACACAGCTCCAACACCTTAAAACAAGCTCCTTTCTATGTACCAAACTGGAAGGAGTGTTTTAACTGACTTTTTAGCCAGAAATAGGAACAGGCACTTCTCTTCTTCCCCCATTCAAGAGCAAACCTTCATCCCAAACCAAGGCTGTTACTCTTCTCTCATTTTCTGAATCCAGCTTTTGCATTGAGACACCAGTCTTTCATGCTTTACTCTGAGGCCACCACATGCTGGGACAAGATTCCCAGGACATAGTAACTAGTGCAGACACACAGTGATTCAAAAACAATACATAATTCAATACAAAGTTTTAAAATTTTAAGGAGCAACCAGCAGAACAGAAAGCAGAAAACATAAACCTCCAACAACTTCTCAGTCATAACCTGTGCTTGAAACTGCAACAACTTTTTAAGAGCTTCTGAACTTTAAGACAAGAGCTCAGAACTGAAACTCAAACCTTTTCCTACATTTGAAATTGAAACAAATCTCCAGATTCATCAGCCATCTAAGGTCACCTGTTATTGCTGACAGCACCTCAAGATTTCACCCCAGGTTTGGCTCCTGAAACTGAAAAGGCTCTTAGAAATATTTTTCAATTCTCTGCTATGTGCCCAAACACTCAGATTTAATCTAGAGGCCAATACATCAAAACCATAACAAGCATCCTTATAGATAATACCCACCAAACTAGGAACTAAGAAACTTCCAAGGAAAAAGTGCCATCACTTGAGATTTCTGGCCAGAAAAAGGTTCAAGTAAAACTTTAGACCAACCTTTCTGATGATTCATCATCTCCTCTACTTCCTCCCTATCTGAAGGGTCCCACAGTCCAAAGAGCAGCAAGTGCCCTCCACCTGTTTTTTTAGATTGCATCAGGCTCAAGAGCCAGAGAGGCATTGGCTTCCTAGCAGCCTCAGTGCTAATGGGTTGTGCAGGTGGTCGTCATTTGCACCAGTGGGTTGCAAGTGCCTCCTTGCAATCAAGGCACCGAGTGTGAACAGTGACACACACGTGTGATTGCTGACCTCCTGTGCAAAGGGAGGACGTGCTCACATCTCCCCCAGGGCGCATGAGGCTCAGCATCAAGCTCTGAACAGATTTTCCCATTCATTCCTGCCTAGGCATCACAGCAAGACATCGGCAGGACAGTGATGTGTGCCTGCTGGAAAGGCAAGGGGTCACCTAGGTATCCTTGCAGTCAAGGACCAGGAGTGGTGGTTCCCTCGCCAAGGGCGAGTTGAGCTCTCACCAAAACCTGCATGCTCAGAGGGAGGAGACACCTCTGCCATTCATGGCAGCCGGCCGACAAGCTCCTGGGCTAGCAGCTCCCGCTCTGTCCCAGGGCAGAGGCAAAAAGGGAGCTGGAAAGGGGAAGAACAGGCCTTTCTAAAATACCTTTCCTCACCCCTCCCCTCACCCAGCCCCCTGTGACTAGGGCTGTCAGCAGCTCTCTCTGAAGTCCCCTCTTTCATAATCAGCTTCTTTTGATCGCACGCTAAAACAGAGGAGGTTCTGTTTAAACACAAGCAAGGAACAAAGCAGTTCATTAAATACATAGGAAATGTCATCCCTTACCTGCCAGGCGCCCCAGGAGGGCAGGGAGAGGGGAGGGATGGGGCAGGAGGGACCGAGAGGAAGGGAGGGAGAAGGGGCAGCTCGGAAAGGATATGGGTTGCACACCATTTTGATGCACCAGTTCCGCGGGCTGGTAGTCTGCTTCAAGCAGAAGAAGACAACCGGGGCCAAGTCAGGGTAGGGGACATCGGGGTCCGGTGGGGAGGTGACTTCCTCGTCCTCACCCAGCTCCGGGGAGGATGGCGGCTGCTCCAGTGGCGTTTGCTGCTCCGAGACCCCCAGATCCATGGGTTCCAGTGGGCAGACGGTGGAGGCGTGAGGGGGCTGCGGCACCGCTGGCCAGGTGGAGGGAGGCTGGGGGACGTACTCTGCCATGCCAGCCGCAAGCGAGAACCTCTGGAGAGGAGGGGAGAAAGAGAAATGAAATCCATGTGAGGAACCAGCAGCAAGAGCACAGCACGCCCATGCTCTCCCAGTGAGTTCGGAGCAGGGAAGAGCCGCAGGACTGACGGTTCTGACAATGATAAACGACAGTAGCACTTTGTGCTGAAGCAATTTTAAGCAAAACTCTCTGCTTTAGCCCCAGCAGTACAGCATGGCTGTTTCTCTATGCCAGTAGTGGGAGCGGGACAGCTTCTGCCAGTATTTCTCTTTTCTGTCAGTCCCTTTCTCCACCAAGACTCTTCTGGCTAGTCCTCTCCATCAGTAACTACTTAAATCACCCCTGCAGCCCCTGAGACACCCTGGCGCAGTGCTGCACCATCTCAGGTGACGGTGCCAACTCTTCTGGAACCAGCCTGAGCACCTTGATGGAGCACTGCGCTTTGGAGCGGTGTGGACCCATCCTGACACAACACAGCCATCCCGCCCTCACCGTCCCTCACGCGGTCCTGCCAACCCCAGGTCCAGCTCCACTGTCCCAGGCATGCCCTCTCCCACCCAGGGACACGCTGGGCTGGCCTCGTGCCACACCGCTCGTTGGGCAGGCTCCAGACCGACACTGGCAAATGCATGTCAAACCCACGCAGAACGGTCACTCAAACAGGGAGCTGTAACGCAAACTAGAAGTGGGATTAAATATTAAGCAATCTATACTGGAGGTTGTGGAGCTCTTCTTTGCTGGGGCAGTGGAAACACTATGAAGATAGGTTGCAAAAGTTATTCAGCTAAGCAGAATGGTGAGAGAGTGCAGGTGGACATAGGAAGAGCAGAATAGGTTTTATGCTCGGTGGTCCCTGAGTACTGCAAAGCACTACGCTTTTGCTAAACACCACCACTTTGCTGGCTGGGTGCACTTAACAGCTGCCTTGTTCTGGGAAAACACAAAGCCAAATGTTGTCCATTAAAT
Organism: Balearica regulorum gibbericeps; assembly: GCF_011004875.1. Lineage (NCBI taxonomy): Eukaryota > Metazoa > Chordata > Aves > Gruiformes > Gruidae > Balearica > Balearica regulorum. The sequence goes on from NC_046184.1 coordinate 56,920,326, forward strand.
AACACAGTGGAAGTGGCTTGTCAAAGTGAGGGGAACGAAATAATTTCCAAGGCCTGTCTTTGGAGGGGTGTTACAGTGGCACTCTTAGGAAAGAGAGCTTGCCCAAGGACTGCCCAATGGTGTCCTGATGGGCGCTTTCTTCCTTTCACCCTCTTGGCATGCTCAAGTGTTTGGAGTACCTGTGCTACTAGTACAGGTTTAAAAGCAACACAAGAGCCCTCAGACACACCGCAATACAAACAGGGTCAATCAGCAGCAGGAAAGATGTGTCTGTCACCAAGATCCACCACACAGACCTCATCTCCTCACATCCTGGCTGTAGGTTATCCTCTCAGACACTCGGCTCAGCCCCCTTCGCTTTAGGAGCACGCAGCTCAAGCGCATCTCTGCTGACACTGCTCTGCCTTGGCATGCTGCACTCTTGACATTTCAGCCTGAGACCCCTTTGATCACACTCCTGGATCCATGATCTCCAGTGCTCTCCTCAGCATTCATCTGCCAGGTCCGGCCAACCTTTCCACCTTGGGCTGCAGTCCCCCGTTATCCCCGGTTAAGACCCTGCAAGCTTCGCCCATCCACCCTGTTCTCTCAGCCCGCTTCCAACATGCGCTTTGATCCAAAGCTTTGCTTGTTCTTTGAGGCTTGGTATTTGTCAGAACAAAGAGCAGCAAGCGAGGTTTAGAAAGCAGACACGGTGTCCCTTAGGGGATAGCACAGAGACTCTTTGAATTCATTACCCCAAAGGCCTGCAGCTACTGAAAAGAAACAGGTATTGTGTATCCTGACTAGCTTCACGATGCTGTTCATAATTTTTTAACCCCCGTGACAAAAGTGGCAGCACTTCCTTCCCACCATCCAGCTCCTCTGTTTTCACTTTCACCAGGTTTTTACCTCTGAGCTCCCATGCAACTCCTTGCACCACCTTTTTCGTTCCCTATTCTACCAGCTCCCCGTTGCCTGCTCCGGGCTGGCTGCCTTGCAGGCTATTAGCATGCAGTGACCGAGCCTAGCTTCTTTCCCATTAACACCACCGAGGAGAAAGGTTAGCAGGGACAGCCAGGAGGAATGACTTATTATGGTGCTCGGAGCATCCACACTGACAAGGGCATGAGAATTCCAAACTGCAACATAGAAAGCTTCATAATTAACAATACAACTGAGCAAAGGAATGGGAGAAACAACCCCATCAGCATTTCCCTGCTTTTCCTCCAAGCCAACGTTCAGGGCCTCTTCTCCATCTCACCACTGCCAGATGCAGCTGAGACTTTGGGATGCTCTGCCCATGTCAAACACACGTGCACAATTTGGGTAGTGGCTGCATCACAGGCAGTGTATCACTCCAATTTGTGCAGCCCAGAGTGATTCATTAGAGGTCATACAGACACAGAGCCAGGTGAATCCCTTTGGGAGTCCTGAAGCTAAACACAGTCCTTGAATGACAGCTGCCCCACTGGAGATGTAATACCCCTTTCCTTCCCGAGATTAAATCCTGCTCTGCCACCCAAACCAGCCCCAAGGCTACGATCACGGCGTATTTCCTACATCAAGCAGGATTAATATGCTGTGTCAAAAGAGGGAGAGGGGAAACCCAAGCAGTGGGGCACTTCTGAGCTCTTTACGCAGCGTCAGTCCTCCTGTCTCAACCTCAAAGGGGAAGGGAGTGGTTTTCCTGCCAGAGACAGATCCAGTGTCCTTGCCACTACCAGCTCAGATGTGAAGATCAGAATCAGATATTTCCACTATTTTGGCCAGGCTGCAACTCACGCAATGCTGGTATTTTCTCTGGGATTGCAATTACTGGCCTCCCCATGCTGTAGCATTGCTGTGTAACTTAGGTTGGAGTGAGCCTGCTACAATATTTCAACCCAGGAGAAGCTCTATTTAAATCAAAATGACCAAGAGGAATGAGTCTGGCACACACACACATCTGCATACACAGAAAAATATGCATCAACAGAGAGGGTTCCTACCCACATAAAAGACAGTAATAGTAAGACTGGACAGGATTATAAGACTCCAGAATTCGCCTTCAGGATGCCTCTGACCTACATCTTCTGCAAGTGCTGCTTGCTGCGACAAGGGCAATACAAGAGGACAATGAGATGGTTATGGGGTGGCCAGATGCGTGCTCTTCCCACTCAACCTTTTGCTCAGGCAAGCCTATCCCCAGCTGGAGGTGTCAGAACAGACGCATCAGTGAAAATCAAATTCTCCCCACTCCTGACTTTTCTGGCCAAATGCCCCCCAAATGCACAAAACATTCCCCTGCAAAAGTCGCATACTGCTGGAGGAGGGATGCTACACCTGCTGTACTTCCCTCCCAGGAGAAGGGAAGGTGTTTGTCGGCTGACAGCTCCTCCTGTTTCTCTTCCTGCACCAAAGCCTTCCCAGGAGCCCGTTCTCAAGTCTGCACTCCTCCTCCCAACATCCATCTCCAAGGGCCATTTAAAACCACTGCCATCTCAAGCTGAGCCCCCACCAGTCCTGCATCCGGCACTCACACCACTCACACGTGTGCTGGCAGGGAGCTCGTTGACTTGGCAGGCAGGGGAGAAGCTGCCGGCCTCTGGCTCAGCCTTTCCCCGCTTTAGAGAAAGCACCTGGTCCCGCCGGACTCCGCTGGGGAAGAAGGGAGAAGGATGCTCTGAAACAGCAAGGGAAGCAGTGGACTTAATGAGCAAGGGAGATTGCTTGAGAGAAAAAAGAGGAGATGTCACAATTCAGGGGAAGTGCTTCATATTGGGCGTGTCTGTCCCCAAAGGCCAATGACACCTCCTGGCGTGCTCCCCTCCAGGGCTGTAACTGGCACCCTGGGTCTGTTAATGCCACAACCTGCCAGGCATGCCACAGTCGACCAAAGCGCCATGAGCGAGCCAGCCCAAGGTGTCCTGCAGGCATCACGCCCCAGCTGAAGCAGTGTCCTGGCTCCTCGCCACCCCTCCTCGGCAGGGGTTTGGGCAGATAGGGGTCATCAGGGACCGTGGGTGAGGGAGGGCTGATGGGACCTCTGCAGTGCTCACGCAGACCTTTCCTGAAAACCTCTAGAATGCAGACAGGATAGAGGAGACTATTGCATCTTGCCAGTGAAAGAGCCTTTTGCAGCCAGACAGGAGAGGGAAATACTGGGGAGAGGTCCCCAGAGCACCATCCCAGTGCTGGAGGCGATCGACCCAGAGCCCAGCTCCCCTCCCGCACAGGAACATCCGCAGAGTTCACCTTCCCCACCATCATCCTTAACCCCATATCCCTTGCCAGCCCACGCTACCCCAGGGCCATCCCTTCCTCCCTGCACACTGCTTGCACAGGCAACACTGGGGTCTACAGTCGAGACGAAAGTGCAGAGTATATTTCCTTTAAGAGCAGCCTTATGTTTATACAGCACCTCCCATCCTGAGGGGACACAAGTCCTTTACAGACCATTCATCACGATCATTCTCCTGTTACTCACAAGCTGCAGGAAGCCCAGCAGCCGCTCTGTCCTGCTAACACCCTGCAACACCCTCGCAGAAGAGGGACAAAAATGACAACCTCCAGCTGGCGTCGCAGGGGAGGGCAAGGTGGCCCCGTCAATCGGAGCAGCACCTGCGGCACACGTATTTATTTATCACCTCCAAACGTCCATCCAAAAGTTGACGAGCATCTGGGGGCATGGCTCTTGCAGCCAGCTTCACACAAACCTGGACTTATTTAAGGACCTCTCTGACTGCGTGGTGTATTTATGAATGCGTGTGGGTGACCCCGTTCGGTAGCTGCGTGTGTGTGTGCCTCCCGGGGTGGTCTGTTGTATACAGTTGTGAGCCCATGTTTGTTTGTTGCTATAAATGGCAAGCTCGGTTGTGTGTTATCTTTGATGCATGCGTCTGGCTGTGGGGATGTGTTAGTCATACAGGTTTCACATTTTGAGCGTTTGCAGTGGTACAATATAATTAGTGGTACACGGCTCCCTCTGTGTTTATGTTCATCTGGCATCCTCATGTTTCTCTGCCTGTTCATGTGCGGCAGCGCCTGTTCTCATCAGCCTGTATGTGCGTGGAGGCGTATGAGTGTCGGTAAGGAACAGGGTCACTTTTATTAGCAGCTAATTTGAGAGAGGAGCTTTTACATCTCCATCATTTCAGCACCTCTTAATGCCATGGGACGTGGCAGAACCCAGCAGAAAGCGTTTCAAATGGTGCCTGAATCCACCGCTCACAGGTGCCGGTGTGCCCCTGCGTACCCCTGAAACACGCCATCCGTGGCCTGCACCACAGCCAGGGCCCCCCAGCTGCCCTGCCTGCTCAAATGCCCATGGCCTGTTGCCTTTCAGTCGCACGCTGGGTGAGTGCTGTGCCTTGTCTCCGCACATGTGATTAACCTCTGCCATGCCTCTGGTCCCCATCCCTGGCACAAAGTAAAGATCTGCTTACGCTGCTAAGAAGCCTTTGGCTAAGCCAAAAGAAGGAGATGTTGTGGAGACCAGTAAAGATGTTGCTGGAGAGATGGGAAAAAAGTAAATGGTGAGGGAAGAAAAGGCACAGAAGCAACACAGTCACTTTGGGTTGAGGAGATACAGAAGTGGAGGAAGTTTCCCAGTGGAAAATCATTACCTGGAATTAACTATGTGGGACATTTGAGATCCAGAGGTTAGTGCTACTGAAGATCTCAGCCTCATTCCATTGCTCTCCAGAGAATATGCATGCTTGCTTTCAACAAAACATTTTCATTTTTGATGTTCCAAATAAACAAGCACCCAAAAATCTCCTTTTGAGGGCAAGTCCCCAGTCTAACAGGGTTCTGCCCCAGAGCTAGTGTTTTCCCTTTCCAACCTGCCCCCCTCGTTCCCTGCGACTCGCTTTGGTCCGCACTGCTCACAGCGGTGCCTCCTCCTCAGGCACGCAGGCGCCTTTCACGTGAGCAGATTCCTGTCATGTCCTCACACTTAAACCACCACTTAGCCAAGCTACACATCTTTAGCACTTAATCCTTGCTCATAAATTAATCTCCCTAGCCCCGTGGTCGTTCCGTGCAGATCCACGCTGAGAACCGCTTCTTGCCTACCAACGCTCTGCTGATAATGATGTGCCAAGCGCCGCCTTCCCGCAGGGCTGGTGCCTGGGCCGGCCGCAGAGACGGGCTGCCATCGTGATGTCTCTGTTGCTGGCCCTGTCACGCTGCAAGCCCATGTCTGATATGCCATCTACCGTCACACCTCGGTTTCATTGCGTCCCCTCCCCATCCCTCACTAGGCCCTCAGACTGCGTGTTTCAGATTGCATTGCCCCCAGATGCATTAGCTTGCATTTTTCCTAAGATTAATCTCATTATGTTATTTTCTGCCTATCTTTCTGACCTTGCTAGCTCCCTTTGTTATTTTTCTGCATCCCCATCGGCAGGCACAAACCTGTTTTATCATCATCCGGGAAAGTCATTAACATGCTGTTTACTTCCCTCTCCAGATCAGCAATGAAGATGTCAACTAAGATGGGTCTGATGAGGATGACGAAGAGGAAGACAGTGGTCTCATAGGCTCCCAGCAGTGAAGGCCTTGGGGCTGTCCTCACACCCTCAGCCTTTGAGCCAGAATATGAAGTGCTTGCAGGAGAGGCAAAATGTGCAAATACTTCGATTGTGTCTCCTGGAGAAGCCCACACTGGGGGAATGGAGCTGCAGCTCCTGCCCACCATGAGGGCAGACGGTGCCCAGTGCTGCAGCCGCCAGTGTTGCACCTGCGCTGAGAGCAGATGGAAAAGGGCAGCCCAGGGCTGTGGCCAGGCTGGTTGCTCCCACGTAGGCTAAGCCAGCAGCGAAAAGCTCTGCCCTTTCACACCATCCGTCCTGGACCAACCTCTCTGCCCCTTTTGTCCCAGTGCCAGTGCCCAGCCCGACCCAGCGTCCCTTTGGGACCTGTTGCAGTGAGTGGGTGTAGGAAAACAGCCACACACAAGGAGCGGGGAGACCTCGGGAGACCCCCTGCTCCTCACCGCAGCACAGCACGGGATTTGACCTCCCACCCCGGCACACATGTCCACGCCCCACCTCCAGGCTTTGTCCCAACCCACATCACCACTCACGTCTGGAGAGGAGATTCCCCGGGGTGGAAAGGGAGGCGGGGGAGAAGTGAGAGAGGAAGGAGCACATCTAAAGGGAACACAATGCTAAGGGGTTTGGGGACCATCAACAGCTATATCTTATACCTCTCCCCTCCCTATAAATTACTGTCCCCCGTCCCCCCTCCCCCGCCAGTCTCCTGCCTCCAAAGGAGCTAATCTGCATAAACCCAGATGCATATTTGGAGCAAACTAACTCTGGCAAAAACAAAAACAGGAAAGGAGCTAAAGCTATGTGGCGTGTGATGATGCCCCAGGCTCTGCCTCTAGAAAGGAGAGGGGATATGGGAGAGAAATGTAGCTATGAAGACGGGAACTGTCTAGAAGCAGAGAGGACACAACTCTGGTAGCTCTTGTGCAAAGGCCTACGGGCTGTTCAATCTCAGGTCAGTAGATAGACCAGGACCTTGTGATGGTTCCCTGCATCCCACAGGATTTGACTACTGACACTGCTGCTCATTTATATAAGCCTGAAAAGTCCCCTTCTCTCCCTGCTGCCACCAGGAAAAAACAAACAAACAAACAAACAAATCACAGCTTGGATGGTTGCTGGAATAGAAACGACTGAAAAGCAGCAAAGACACCAAAGCAAGCATATCTGACTGCAGACCTCAAATGGGCCCCTGTAGTCCAAACCCTTCCCATAGCAGACAACCTTGCAAGGAAACTCAGTCCAAAAGAGTCTATAAACAGTTTCCCAACCCCCATCTCCCACCACCCCCAGTGGCAAACTTAGAGTAGCTCTAAAAGCAAAATAGGAAAAGAGAAATGCTCAAGGAAGACAAGCAATTGAGGGCATCACCACTGACGAAAGTCCCCTCTCTGGGAGGAGGAGCAAGATGATGCTGGGCACACTGCGCACACTGCGCACACTACACGCACACACACTGCAGCAGCAGAAACAGGATCCCCTCCATCCTTGCCAGTCTGACCTATAGGCAAATCCATTCCTAACATTTGTCCTGGAAAGAGACTTAACTGAGCCCGTCAGCAAGACACACTAACCCAACACCTGAGAAATGTTTAATAGCACTAACCACACCTGTGCTCTCTAGACAGTGTTGTTTTTCTAGCCACTGAACTCTGACACTTCAGAGAAAGGAAATAAAATCCTTCTCCCCCTCCCCACTAATGATCACACCACACAAATACTTTCAGCATCTACCCGACAACAGCAAAATCCCCGACACTCACCACTTCACCAGCTACCAACAGCGCAGGTCAGCAGCTCCTCTCCATCCCGTTCAACCATGCAGCCGTAACCCCAAGCTCCAGTGGTTTCGCATGAAAATGCCCCTTGCTAGCCCTCCCCAGGATGCCCCCATCAAGCTTCATGCCGAGGCACGACGGAGCAGCACTGCAGGCAACAGTTATGGTAGAAGCAGACACCAGCTGCTTTTTTTTTTTAAAATAGACACACACACTTGTAAGAGGGGAACGACCTTTGACTTTGGAGGCACCCCTCCTTGGTCACACGGAGATCGGGCTGCTGTACTGCACTCTGCGGGCACTGGGAAACACAAGCTACTGCAGAAAGCACCAAAAAGCAACATTTCACACCAAGAGCCCACAGCCCGTCCACTCGCCCACAGGCTGCAAGGAGTGGTACCAAGCCTCTGATGACTGAGCCTGGCTTAGCCAAGAGACCACCTCCCTCCTGCACCACCACAGCAGCACACACCTCCAGCGCAAGGCAAGAGACAAGGCATTTTCTGAGATCTCCTCGTTGCAATTAGTCCCTGATACACTGGGCTGATTGCTCTTCAGGGCACACCGCAGTGCTTCGGTGGCCTGACGAGTACCGAGAAAGCAAGGAGTTTATTACCAAGTTAGTGGGTTGATTTATGCAGCCTGAGTTATGATTAGAGGGCTTAAATAAATTTTGTATCAGTATAAGACATTTTTCAAACCACTACGTGATTTCTAAGAGCTTCAAGGTATGCGTTACAGACACAGATGAATAAACTAAATAAGCTGACTCTATTAGGTCATTATAAGCAACTATGCACCTCTGCATAACTGGGAAGAAACCTTTACTTTCCAATAACAGACTGGGGTTTTGTAGATTTGAACACTTTAAAATCAGCCCTACATTATCCCATCTTATACATTTAAAAAAATACGGCTAAGAAATGGTTCTACCTGATCTTTCAGATCCACCTGTGCCACCTGATTTCTGAGCCCATCCATGGACCCTGCAGTTTCAGCAAGGCTCTGTGCAAGTGCAGCCATTCACCTGCTTGCTTGCTTTAATTTGCAGGATTAGGACTTTGATTTAATAAAAGATTGAACTTACTTTAAATCAGTGGTGAGCTCTTTTAAAGATTCCTAACACTGTGTGTGTATTTATTTCATGAGTTTCCAGCTGTAGATACTTGTTCTCTTTGAGAAAAACGAATAAAAAGTGGTTTCAACATTATTTTTTTCCCCAGGAAAAAAAGCTGACTGAGCATATGGCTTCTTTGCAGCAGAGCCTGCAATTGCAAGCTTTTCCCAAAATCAAAGGTGTCCAGGGCTCAGCCTAAGCCACCCCGGTCTGGGATATCCTCCTGATGTACCTTGCAACGATGGGACAGGGCAGGGAGGGCTGTTAACACTAAGCAGGGCTTTAGGTCGGGACCACATTGCACTGGGCATGGACGCACGGGTTCTCCAAAACTAACTCGGGCAGCAGTAACGCGGCCAGGCGTGAAGAGGGCTGGTGGAAGGAAGGCAGGAAGGAAGGAGCGAGCTCAGGACTAGAGAAGCCAGAGCTGCAGCCTGGGACACAGGTGCATAACCAGCACTTTGAGGATGCCCAGGGCTGGACCAGCAGGGAAGGTGCTGCTTTTGGTGGGGACAAGGGTAGGGATACAGGAAAGGTTGCCCAGCGTCGTGGGTGCACTCTGATAGACCCCAAGCAGCCCAGCTGGTCTCATATCCCAACCAAGGCCACTGTGCCTACCCAGGAACACCCACAGGCAAGCAGTGAGCTCCTCATGAATCAGCATCCCCCCCTCGTGATGCCTCCCCTCGCTCCCTCGATGGCTGTGGCTGCACTGGCCCTGCTCCAGCCAGGTCCACTGCCTGAAAATGCTCCTGAGGCAGCAACAAGGGGAGACTTTTGTGAGAGAAAACATGGGGCAGGTTGGCATAACCCCCCGCTTTGTGACAGGCACTGTCAGATTGATCCAGCCTTTGCAAGGCAAACCCCTTAGACGTGGCAGATCGAAGCTCCCTCCTTGTCCCCCGACCCTCCTCTGAGATATTCACCACCGGATCTCCTGGCAAAGCACGCGTGCATCTGCTGGCGCACCAAGGTGGCCAGCGCTTAAACACACACTTCCCAGTGAGATCTGCAGGAAAACTGCTTTTCCCAAACTTCCTGTTACAGCCAGGGCCAAGGCTCTCCCGGACAGGTACTGCACCCTCGCCCCGCCAGCCCGGTGCAAACGCCCTGCCAGTGGGCAGGGAATCCAGCGCGATGCCCGGATTTGGTCCCTGCCTGCCTCCTGGCTCCCCTGGGGAGAGGATCGTGGCACTAGACCTTCACCGACGGGTACACCGCCGCCATTCTTAGGAAGCTCACATTTGATGCCAATGCCGTGGAACTATTACGTTATTTAATGGAGAGAGAAATAAATGATCTCAGTGCAGCAGCAGAAGCCCTTGCAGGCAGTGGGCAGCTGCCTCCTGCCTGAGGCTGCGCTCCTGCCCAGACCCGAGGGATGGGGCAGTGCTGGCTGGGGTAGAGCTGCTCAGAAGGTGTCCTTAAAATATAGAGGGGAAGGGGAGCGGAAACATGAATTCCCTTCCCAGTGCTTTGAATTAAAAGTTTCTTTGCAGGTACGGGTGTTGAGAAGATAATGAGCTTGCGGATTTCCTTCCACCGACAGAGAAGTTTACATGCTGGAGTGAAAACATCGAGGGGTGAGGGGGGTGGAGGGTCAGCAAACCCCTTCCTTCTTCTGAGATAATAAATCCTCAATCACCAGCCCAAATTTAAGACCAAGAGCTCTGCAATAGCACACAGAAACAACTGACAATTAACATAGCAGTCTTCCAAGCGACAGAGATACAGAACCACTAGCAACCCCCAGATGAATGAGAAAAACGCTTCCTATTAGCAGAGAGAAAATGCAGAGCAAGTTCTGCTTTTTGATGTTTACCATTTTTCTTTGTAATAATTTGCAAGGAAATGATGCATGTTGCTTTTTTTTTTTTTTTTTATATAAAGCCCCTGGTACTTTTCACACAGCCACCGTTACCAAGAAGAAAAAGGTATTCATCAAGAGTGTTATGAAAACCAGTATTGGCAGAAAATATGCCAGATAATTGTCAGTCAACAATGTCTAACATTATTTCTGGTTCTCTTCTTTTTTCATTTTTCTATTCCTCTCTCCCCGACTCCAGCCAGTGATGTACAGAAGATGATGCATTTGCTATATTAAAGTACACCTCCTTTTCAGACACTTTGGATGTTGCACACGCAATTGAAATGCAATAATAATCATAAACAAAACAAGAAAAGACAATTTATGAAACCTAAATCCAAGACCTAACTCTCACTTTGCAAAGAAAAAAAAAATACCCCAAACCCACGAAGCCCCGAAACAGTGAGATGGTTTTAAGAAAAGTTATATATATACAAGTCTCAGACAGTTACCTCTCCAGGGAGGAGATTTTGTAACCCTTCCTCTTTCCCACCATCCTTCCTCATCACAACAGTACAAATTAACCAGGGCTAAATTTGAAATTCCTGGGATTATTCACACTCCTTGTATCATTTATAGGCATGTATAAAAAGCTGCTGAATATGTGTGAGAAACACATTCCCTGCTGCAATCGCTCATAGACGTGAACTGCTGGACACACAGTTGTTCCCTTTCCACCACCACCCCTACCCAAAACACACACCAAAATCAATTATTGCTACTTGTTGGGTAAACAGAGGCTGTCTTACATACATGGGCACTGCAGATGGACATACACGTACAGCTGGACATGCACAGAGGAATAACTTTCCTCTCTGGAAAGACAGAATTATTGACATTACAGACATGTCTACCCTCAGCCTTTACTTCTGCCGGAGAGGAAACAGGTACGAAACAAAACAGGAATGATGCAGGTACACGGGTGGGCGCAAGTTTTCTATTAAAAGGACAGCAAAATCAAGCGAAACAAGACAGACACAAGGTTAGCCAGGTGTGCATGCGTCTCACCTACCTTTGCATGGAAAAGAAATCTCCAAGGGAGAAGTGTCCAAGTCAGAGAAGCGAAATGAAATAATAATGAAGATGCTTTGAAAAAATTCCCCCACCAAGAAAAAAAAAAAAACAAGACACCCCCCCCCACCTTCCCCCCCCTTGCACACAGGCACACTCACACACAGACACACACACCTCAGCGCCTGGGGGGGGAGAAAAACAGGAGAAAAAAGATCAGGATCAGCTGAGTGACGGGGAGCAAAGAACCTGCAGGCGAGAAGCGGGGAGTTGTGTTAGATCCGTGGCTGCAAGGACTGAGCGTGTGCAGGAAGGAGATGGTTTAAAAGGAGAATACATGGTAAAAGAAATTGTGGCTGCTCAGGCTGGAGTCTGAAGCTCTGGAGTCAGAGCAAAAGAAAAGAGGAAGAAAAAAGGACCTCTTTCTTTGCAGGAGGGTTTGGGGGGCTTTGTCTGTGTGTGTGTGTGTGTGTGTTTTTCCAGGCGGGTGGTGTTAAGAAGTGACAGAAGCTTCCTTCCAAAAAGACCAGAGGGTCAAAATAATCACGGGGCGCTGGGAGGTGATGGAGGTGTGGGTGGGGGCAAGTTTAGCTATTCCATGGTGGGAAAGCGAGGAGGAAGGGCTGGTGTGTGGTTTCTGTCTGTCTGTCTCTCTCTATCTGTGTCTTATGGTATGTTCACCAACAGCTTATGGAGCGAACTGCACAGCGAGAGAGAGAGAGAATAACTGTACAGGCAGAGAGCGAGAGTGAAACGCCGTCCTTACAGTGACACCAAATGTCTTTAGGGGAAACCTACAATTAGAGGCACATAAAGCAGGAATTCTAGCAACACTGGAGGTAAGGAAGAAATCTCCTTGCACACTGTCGCACACCCACATCCGCAGGGTCTCAGGACAGCCAATTTTCCCCTGCCTTCAGCCTGCTCATCCTTTCTTTTGTGATGGACACTGGCTTCGGCGTGCTTGCCTTGCCCTGAACTTGTGAGCGTGTCTGTCCACAGGTCACAGACCAAGCAGGTTAAAGAATTACCCTTGGGAAGAGTTAAAAAAACCCCTAACAACTCCCCCCAAAAGTCCCTCCCTCAAAACGAGTCCCTCCTCTCCCCCCACCCTGCTCCCAAATCTGTTACAGGAACTTAGGGTGTGGGAACAACTCCCTGCAAATTAGTTTCCTACTGTGTTTCGTGAAGCCAGGGGGAAACGAGAGGGATGGATGACACGCAGGGATGCCACCGGTGGCTAGAACAGAGTACGGCCACCCCAAGCCCCCGCCAATGGAGGGCAACTCGGTTGTCTCCCCCACCGGTCCCATCCCGTGGCCGAGCAGCCTGGCCTCACACCGGCGCAGGCCCCTCATCCTTCAGTTTTCCTGCTGAAGATCCCCGAGTCAGCTCTGGGGAAACAGACACTAACATGAAGCCACTACAGTCCTCAAGGCTCTTCATGGGTTTTGCCTGTTCAGACCAATAAACCCCCAGATGTTATGAGGGATGGAGATATTCTTGCTTCTGCCATGGGCATATATTGTAAATAAGCAGCTAAAAAATGCCCAGCTCCTAGTTGGGGTATGCTACAACACGTGCTGCAGCCCAGAAGCTCCTCTGCTTCCTCGCAGAATTACACAAAACCTTCTCCAACCCTTCCCCACCAAGACGACGTCCACGCCAGCTGTCGCAGACTGCGTGCACATCTAGAATAGGTGGGTCAGGGTAATTAACACATCTGACCTAAAAATGACTGGGAAACCAAGCACTTTAATTGTACTGTGAAACAGGCCCTCAGACGTTAACTCTCCACGGGAAGGCAATGGAGCAAGCCCACCTTCCAGTAAAGCTAGAGCATCTCTGGTTTTAGCTCAAGGTAGCTCACGTGCGTTCACCATCGAGGGTGAAAAACATCCAGCACGTATACTTTCCTCTGCCGTCCATCTCTGCATGACTTGGCTTTGCTGTGCCAGGGGCATCGGGCAGAAGCCAAGGAGCCCCTGGCCATTTCCATCACATAAGCCAAGCTCCCTGGAGTCTGAGCGAGGTGGCTGGCACAGCCACTGTCTCTCGTGAGGTTCTTAAAAGTCTTTGGAGCAAAGATGACGGCCGCTGTCTGCTTTTAGCATAACACTTTTGTGTTTTATAAAGTGTCTAATCTTGTTTCCTCTCCTGAAAGGCAAACTCAGCCTTCAGAGGATCCTCAGGGTGCACCAGGAGTGCTAAAAAAAAAGAAAAGGGAGCAGAGTTATAAACGATGGGAATGCTGTGAGCATCAAAAGTTACATGATTAAAGACCCTTGTGAAAAACAGCCCTTCCTCGGGCAAGTCCAGCCTTTCTGTTTTCACAGCTTCTGACCAGGGCTGCAGTCGCATGGTGAACCCGTGCATCTTCCACAAGCCAGAAAGATATTTTATTCCAGGATAATAAATATTTGCGGTGGCCAGACCTTTCTCCGTCAACGGTCAGAGCCTGTTTGTGCTGAAGCTGTGCAGGACACTACCTCCGGACACTTTCGGTACCAAAGACGGTTGTGGTTACCCTGAGCCCACTGTCCTGCACAAGCTGGAGGGGTCCCATGTAGGAGCAGGGAGACAGCAAGCGCCCATCCACATCAGGAAGCCCCTCAAAGTGCAGGATGGACGTGACTTTGTGACACACCAACCTCAACTTCTTAGTGTGATGGGGATGTGGCACTGGGCATGTCCCCAGACCCACAGCAGAGTTTGGGGTGATACCAGAGTCATGCACTCGTCCCGAAAGTCAGCTGAGGCAGGTGCCCAGACGGACCTCTAGACAACTGCTCTGCATCCTCAGGTGCTGAGCTGCCTCACCCAATTCTTGGCAGCCCCCAAGAGATGTTACTCTTCCCTAAGCACACGACAAGCACCACACGTAACACACACGCAAGCAACCACAGGCACTCGCACTCCCGTTTACACACACCTGTGTATGCCTTCCCCATTCCTACATACACCGGAGGGGCTGGCTGACCTTCTAGTCCCCTCGTGCTAGCAAGCCCACCCCAGGCTGCCGAGGTTAACCCCCTTGGCTTCCTCCTCACCAGCCACAAGACGCTCGCCACTCCCTCCCCTCATAAAAAGCATCTGTTATTCCTTCCTGAGAAGAAGGGCTTCAATTCTGTCTCCAAAATGATGAATCTGAGTGTTATATGATTTCAGATGCCTGCAATTCACCAACAAGCCCCTTCAGGGGGAACAGGGAAAAAATGCAATTGAACTTATTCATGCATGAATATCAAATGAGAAAAAGAGAATAAGGAGGAGGGCAGGAGAAAGAGGGAGAGGGTGAGACAGGAGGGAGAAACAGGGCAGAAAGGAGAGGCAAAAGAAACAAAATGGTAAAAGAGGATGAAGGGTACACACAGAGGGACACAGGGGGACAGATGCACATAAATACACACCCAGGATAATCCGTGGGTCATCACTGATGTCCACATCCCAGGATAATGTCTGTTTGCCTTCCAGCATACCTACGCCATGGGGATTACAAGACATTTTAACTCTCGTTCAGACAAACCCTACAAATTGATAAAAGCATGCAACAAGCTTGGAAGGAGGGGAGATGGAAAGGGGCTGGCATCCCCCACAGTGGAAATCCCCGTGTTATCACCAAGGCTTGGGCTGGGAAGCCACTGCCCTCCCTGAGCAGACCCTCCTCTCCACCAGCCCCAAGAGAAGGGTCTGAAGACAAACAGCTCCTCATCTTGCAGCTCAGAGTAGTCACAGGGCTCCATCTTCAACCCCCAAGGTTCTCTCAAAGAATTTTGTTGCCTGCCCTGAGTGATACGCGTCAGCTCTGCTGGGAGCGACCTGGGGGTGGGTCACACCAGACTTGAGCATGGCACAAGCTGGTCCTACAGATGCATTTCCAAGGGTCCCTCTCTGTCCCCTCTGTGATTTTTGAGAGGAACAGGAAAGTCCATGTGGTCCTTGTCACCACCTGAGCCAGCAGCACTGGTTTGGGGGCGTTAGTGAGGCAAGTTATGTGATTCACTGCAACTGCTTCAGAGAGGGCACCGGGCAAGAGGGAACAACAAGCAGGAAAGGGGGAGCTGTATCAAAGCAGAGAGGCTCCAGGGTTAGCTCTGGGAGATACAGCCCTCTCCTCTGCACATCTGCAGGTGGCTGTGGGCTGAGCCCACTAGGCAGCAGCCTGCACTGGATTTAAAGGCATCCTCTAGCCAAGTCTCACGGGCATCATCCTGACCCACCCCTGATCCCTCTTGCCAGCCCCGATGGCAGATCCGGCTCTCCTGCCCAGCACACAGGAGCCAAACACTGACCGTCGCTGCGAATCGCGCCGCTGTTGCCCCCAGGAATGGCTGTGCAGCCCAGCCCGCCCTCCAGCTCATCTGCGCAGCGCACAGACCCCTCGGAGCTGGGTCCACTGAGTGCCCAGATTAGACACGGCAACGTGTAAGCTGAGCTCATCCCCAGGCGCCCGGCAAGGAAGAGGAGCAGCCAGACACAAAGCAGGCTTTTTCAGAGCGCTCCCAGGTAGGGCATCAGGTCTGGCATCTGTTGCCTTTGTGGGTTTATGTTTGCTGCTTCCAGGAGACGGTGCTCAGCTTTTCCCACACCCTTCAAAATAGAAAGAGAAAAATAAAATGAGAGAGAGCGTGTAAGCTCTGACGTGAACCTAACTTTAGATCCAAGGGCTGATGACTCACTCCACTGGGGGAGAAGTGGCTGAGCTGGCTGTAGGTTTCTGTTTATATACCTCACTGAGCTAAATATATAGACTGAGAAGTTCTTCTGTTCTAGCCCAACAACTTCAATCTGCATTTTATCCCTCTCAATCTTAATGTTCCCTTCCCTTCTAAATCTCTCTCTCTTTTCCCCCAGCATTGCCTTCTTAATCCCCTTTACGCTTGCTTTGTTGTAGGAAATTGAAGAAACACATGTCTCCCCACCTTCCACTCTCACCGGTGTTTATGGTTAGACTGACAGGGGATTTCTGGGAAATGATTCAGTGTTGTGGCTCTTAAGCACAGCTCCTCACACGGATCTGCCGATGCTTTTCAGACCTGGCCCGACACTCCCAGCCTCGGTGTCGGCAATCAGACCCTGTGCCACCTCCCGATGCCGGTGGTCACACGGCTCTCAGGATGGACATCAGCTCCTTCCCAGGGGTCCCTCGTCCTGTTGCTCCAGTGTGGAGCTCCACTCCGGTGCCCACCCATGCACCCCAGGGCTGGCAGGATGCATCCCAGGGCACGATGCCACTCTGCCAACACGCCTCAGGACCCAGCTGTGGCATTTGGGCATCTGGGGCTCCCTGGGGAAGGGCTGACAGCCACCACCAGCTACTCTCCACTTCTGTGATCAGAAAAAGGACTTTGTCATCAGCAAAAGGCATCTGGATGAGACCTCCACAATTCTTTTCACCTGTGATCTGCCAGAGCAGGGGATCTGCATGGCCGGCACCCCACAGCACCCTCCCTCACATCTGCGCCTGTACCTTGCACATTTATGGCATGATGGCACAGTCGCTCTCCCCTTCGGCAACCGTCATGTTCTAGACATGGGCTTCAACCTGCCCATCAGCAGCTGCACAGGGGGTCTGAGGGCCCACAGAGGGGGGTCCCACACATCCCCCCCTCCTCTCTGCTGCGTACTGCCATCCCTCCTCACCACCTGATAAATACAGCATCATCTTACACGTTGGAAATGAAGCCCCTCAAGAGGTGTAACATTGGAGAAGGGCTGAGACGGGGAGTACAGCAGCACACGATGCTGCAGGGAAGCAACATCCACACGTGCAAACCTACCTGGGCTTCTCTTTTATAGGGCCAGAGTGGTGTGGCAGAGCCAAAATAGATGGTTGAGTACACAAGGACCATTTCTGGTTGCACCGAATGCCACCATGGATCTGTAACATCTGCAAGATCTGATACCCTCTAACCTCACCCCTCCTCATCTGGAATAGATGGAGACACATGGAAAAGGGGAGAGAAGGGAGAAAAGCTCAGAAAGAGGTGAGAGGGAAAATATACATTAATTCCTCCAGCAGAGGAGGGAAACAAAGAGAGTGCAAGAGAAAAAGGAATACCTGCCCCCAAAGGGCAGCTCTGAGCTATGGTGGCAGACAGGTTTCTAGACAGGAGACAAAGACCATTTATGAAAAGGTGGTTTGTTATGAAAAAAACAACAGGAAAAGCATAATGAGGGGTCTGCATTTGAGGGAGAGGTCTCCAAGGGATGGAATTCAATTTAACCCAACAGCTCAGTCTAGGAAAGGAAGATCACCAGTGCAGTTCACCAAGCAGCTGCTGGGAAGCGAGCATTGTCTTCAAAAGCCCTGGATGAATATTCTCTAGATGTAGGTCTGTGGGATCCAACAGTGAAACCTGGATCTGAGCTTCCCCAAGGCATCCCTTAGGTTTGGACCCAGACTGAGGTACACCTGTCTCTAAGGGACTGTTTCATACAGTACCTATTTGTCATCTTGCTCCTTCTCCTCTCTGCTCAAAGTATCGGAGAGCTGGTTTCCCAGCTGGTGGGCAAGCACCAAAGCTAAGCCGTCCTGATCTGCTTCACCCCACTGATCATCCAACGGACAACACGGAGACCCTGTGCACAGCAGCCTGATCATCCTCTATGCAAGAAGGACCCGCGCTTCATTTGGAGAGAGCGTAAGCAAGCTAACCTTGAGTCTGTAAGTGTTTGCAAAACGCCTGTTGCAGGACAGGCTCTGTCTAGGCTGAAGTCAACAACCCCCGAGAGATGCATTACCCTCTTGGCACAGCTGTGCTCCCTGGCTCTGTCGGGCAGCCCCTGCCTGCCCTCACACCGACGGAGGGAGGCCAGAGCAGAGGCAGAGCAGGTAAGGTCCATCCTCCGATCAGCAGTTACTCCAGGGAGCAGAGAAGAAGGCAGCAAGGGCCAAAGAGCATCCCAGGCTGGACTGGGGTCTCCTCTCAGGCATGTTCACTGCTCCTTAAAAAAGAGAAGAGAGCAAACCTGCATCCTAAATAACAGCCCTTCTCATCACCCATCCATCACTTTGGCCTTAACTCTTTGAGGTTCTGTGCCATGTTCTGCACAGCTGCTTTATCCAAGCTGGCCCTGACCCATGGTCTTGCCTGGCTTCGAGCCCAAGGGGAGCTTCCAAGTAAACCAGACAAGCGTCCGCAGTCAGCTGAGTGGCAGAGAGCAGCAACAGGCCGAAAAGCAAGAGGGCGGCTGTAAGTAAGAAAAATGGAGAGAGGTTTACAAAAACAAAATAACAACAAAGGCAATCTTGTGGTGCCACCTCGTGATGGGTTTGCACAACGTAGCCTGGGCCAAGATGTCCTGGGTCCAAGGGTGGCTGCCTTCCAGGGAACGAGAGCAGAAGTGGAAAAGGACTGAGATGGGAGTCCACATGCAGTAAGATCTACAAAACGGTGAGACCCATTCACATTTGCTACAGCTCAGGAAAGACACAACTTCGACTCAGACACTGCTTTTGCTGAGAGCAGCATGAGCCTGGGGAAGGCAGTAGAGAACTCCCAGTGCACGTGATCAAGGATGCCTAAAATGCTGGATCCAACCCTTTCCCATTATACTGTGCCCTCTGGCAGAGAAGCTTGTGGACTACAGGCACAAAACAATATAGGAATGAAAAGGAGAATGTGCTTTTTATTGTGGGACTCGCCATTGCAGTAGAAGGGTGGCTGAGATGATGCCTTTTTCTGAATTAAAAGCATAAACTGGCACAATATGAAAGGTTTGAGATTCACCTGCGCTATAACATAATTGAAATTTTATTTCATCCAATGATCCTTATTCTGGGCTCCAGAGCAAGACGAAACAAGATCAAATCCCCAGGACATAAGCTGAGAGGAACCTTTTCCTGGGGTGATTATCTCCCCAACATTACCTCTTTTCAGCTCTGTCTGAAGAACAGTGCACACTGGTTTCCCCCTCATCGGGGGGAATATGCCCTTCCATGCACCTAATGATACCAGTGAGGAATTTTCTAGTTCTAGAGGCAGCTGATGTATTTTCTCTTCTGTTGTGGAGGTACAAAACAAGGCATCTCCTCCAGCATTTTTCAGCTGTAGAGATGTTATATAAGCACTTGATGAAAGGAAAAGATCTAATTAGCTCTTATCTTAGAGACGAGGAAACTGAGGCCCAGAGAAAGAAGATGATCCATCCAAGATCACCCCACAGAGCGGGTGCAAAGTCAGGTCTACCCAGCCCCCACTCAACATCCACACAGTGGCTCATCCTGTATCAGCACCCAGCTGGGAGACTCCCTGAATACCAAATCTCATCAAATAGAAACCAAACTTGACACATCAAGGTGTGCACTGCCATGGGGAGGGTGAGGAAGGTGTTTCTCCCATTGCACAGCTGTATTTTTCCCTGGGATGGGCGGTATAATTTTCTGTGGAGGCAGAGTATGGGCAGAAAAGAAGATCTTGGATTAGATATTAACTGATCCAATGTGGCATGCCCTGTGCTTCTAACTCTTCCCAAGTCCCATAGTCCTCTTGGGTATATTTTCCAAATAAGAAACAAAATAGAAGAGACAGAAAGATATAAATATTGGAGACTAAATTTGAGCTACAGCAGCGCCTGAGGGAGAATTAAAGAAAAAAGAAACACACAAAAAAAAGAATCAGAGAACAGTTTATCAGATGCAAGGTTAGGAAGGGACGAGGGTTATGGTTAATAAGAAGCCAGTTTGCTGTTCTGCTCCCAGGCTACAGACCAGCCTCCAGCTCCCCTCCCCCAGCTCCTCCATCGCTCCCATCCTGCCTCCCGCCCTCCCCGTCGCTCACTCTTTCTGCTCCATCACTTCGCGTCAGGCTGGGAATTTGATGCAAGGCGCCTGCCTCTTCCCACGGCTTCACACCACCGACCCGGCCGTCAGCGCGGGCGCACCCGCTCCCCAGGCGTGCCCACCCCCCCACTGGCCCCCCGATGGAGGGTGGGAAGGGGGTGCTTGGAGCACACCAAACCTGCAGGGGAAGAGTTCTCCATTTGCTGATGATGGAGCAAGGAGAAGAGTTGCATGGAAAGGGATGCATGGAGCCAAACCAGTTTGTCCTGCTGATAGAGCCACACTGTTGCTGGTACCCAGATAGTATCTGCACAACACTGCAGCGTGCCCTATGCATCCCCAAGGGCTGCTCAGGCCTGGCCAAGGAGAGCAGGGGTTATCCCCAGCTTGCAGCACAAGCAGGCTCCATGTCACCCCATCCTACCCCTTCTGTTGTACAGGTTTTGAGGGGAAAAGCCTTCTCCTGTTCCTACCCTGCATGCAGCCCACTGGGACACGTGGGGCCAGACCCAGCCGTGTGCAGAGCAGGCAGGTGCTAGTGGGTTGCACAGGGAGGAAAGGACTCCAGCATTTACAACTGGGAGATGAAGAGGAGGAAGAGACCCATGTGAAACAGCTCCACGCAACAAACAATGCACCAAGAAGAGACCCACAAATACTCTGCCCGTGTGCGAGCAGAATAGACACATGGCTTCTTGCGAGCATCAGTACTCCAGAGCCACCGTTTCAAAACGAGCTCCCTTGATGTCGGCTGGGGAGCAGGGCTCAGGCAGCTGCCCAGGTTGGCCACGAGCATTTCAGAAGTGCTCCCTCACATCCGCACATCAGGCCAGCGCAACGCCATCCTCCCCGGCAAAAAGGCTGCCGCACGAGACTCCTGGGAGAGGGCTGCTTGTCTCAGATGTGTGGCTACTACGTGGGCTGGCTGCCAAACAAACTGGGGCTCTCCAAGCCCTACGCAGAGCCGTCAGGGGCCGGCGCTGAGCTGGGATAGAGCCACGGTTAGCTGGCGAGCTGCTGTGGCACAGCAGGCACAGCCTCCGCCTCCCGCTCCCTCCCAGCCTCCCTGCTGGCACCAGCCCCTGGTGACCCTCCACATCACCCCCCTCCCCAGCCACCGCCGGAGTGTGAAAAGTAGCCAGGCAGAAGTCCCGCTGCTGTGAAAGCCACCAGGGTCAAGAAGCCTGTGTGTGTCTACAAATGCCCTCCGGTGCTCACACATCTGCCTACACGCATGCACACGCGTTAACACCCAAACCAAGGACAGCCTGTGCCCGCGCATCTGCATCTTCACAGCAACGGGCGATGCACGTACAGCACCGGTGGCAGGATGTCTCTCAGGCAAACACATCCAGAGACAGGCAGGACTGTCGGTGCGAGGAGAAGCATCAGGCAGGGATTAGGCTGCCTGTCTCTTCCTCCCAGCTCAGGTGCAGGCAGGCTGGGCAGCCCTGTGTGAGTCACCTTCCCCCTCTGTGCACAGAGCGCAACATCTCCATCTTTTTCCCAAACTGTGTTGGAGCCCAAGGCTGAAGAGCAGCCTGTAGGAGCTGAGTGCTTATTATATGCCTTAAGCACATGCTTAGTGTTTCTGCATGCATCACTGTGTACGAGTTGAACTTTCAGCAGAGAGGGAAATGAGGGAGGGAGGGGAGAGAGGACAGCTGCCATTTCAGCTGTGCTCAGCAGGAGCGGGAGAGGTGAAGAGGTGCGGGCAGGCAGCTCCCAAAACGCTGGTGCCAGCAAGGGCTCTCACAGCCACTGCGGTGAGATCGCAAGGAAGCAAAGCAGCAGGAGGAAAAGCAAGAACGGAAGGAAACATTTTTAAATCAGAGAGGGTGAATGAGAGCTACAGCAGCCAGGAGGAGAGGAGACCAAGGCTGAGGAGAAGACTTCATCCAGGGTGGAACTGAGGCAGGGATACAGCAGGGCAACTTCTCAGCTGCTGCAGGAGAGAGGCAGAGCCTGCAGCCAGAAGTACTGGAGTACTGTGTTCAGCTCTGGGGTCCCCAGAATAAGAAAGATGAGAACCTGCTTGAGCAGGCCGGAGGAGAGCCACAAAGATGACCAGAGGGCTGGAGCACCTCTCCTGTGAGGACAGGCTGAGAGAGTTGGGGCTGTTCAGCCTGGAGGAGGCTCCAGGGAGACCTTAGAGCAGCCTTTCAGTACCTGAAGGGGCCTACAGGAAAGATGGGGAGAGACTCTTCACCAGGCAGTGTAGTGATAGGACAAGGGGTAATGGCTTTAAACTGAAAGAGGGGAGATTTAAATTAGATATTAGGAGGAAATTCTTTACTGTGAGGGCAGTGAGGCACTGGAACAGGTTGCCCAGAGAAGCTGTGGATGCCCCATCCCTGAAGTGTTCAAGGCCAGGTTGGATGAGGCTTTGGGCAACCTGGTCTAGTGGAGGGTGTCCCTGCCCATGGCAGGGGGGGTGGGACTAGATGGTCTTTGAGGTCACTTCCAACCCAAACCATTCTGTGATTGTATAAGTGGATCCAAAGGTTAAAGATGAAGACCAGGTCACAGGTGCTGGAAACAAATTAGAAATCAGAGGAGATTTCTGGGCTAGCCCATGAGACAGACTTCCTGATCTTCTAGCTGCAGGGGATAAAAACTAGGGAAGGGTGAGATTGGCAGAATCTCAGTGAAGCATTTTCATACCTTGTTTTGCACCCTGGGATGGAGGAAACAAAATCACAGCCCCCCCAGGTGCGTTGGCTGAGAGGACCTGAAGGTTAGTTTTAAAAGCAGCCACCGAAAGAAAGCTCATCTGCTTGCTGACTGCAAAACTCCCCAAGCAATAGAGCTGGTTTCCACTGCTGAGATGGTTTTCCAAGCAGCATGGGTGCTGTGCGGAACGAATTGAAAGGTTCTCCGCCCCTTAGATCAACACTACAGAGACTTTCTAAAGGAGACACACACACACACACAAAATCAGTTTTCCTTGTAGACACCTTTTTGGCTCGCATCTAAGCCAAGATTCAGCTAGAATTAATTGCCTTAGTGAACAGCAATGCACTCCAATCCAAATCTTGTGAGGAAAATCTGATGAATGACTTCAGTTGTCTAGAAAAATGACATGTAGTCAAAGTCATATTTGAAGAGTGAAAGATAGCATGCGTCTCCGTAAGGACTTATGGTTCCAGGGGTGATGTAGAGGTTTTCTTCCATCAGTCTGAGAGTGATGGGGGAGGAGGGCACAGCACTCCTGCCAATAGTTGGGAGAATCATGCTGCCATGATCAGAGATGCAGAAAGCATGACCTACCGGGAAGGCACTGAGCAAAATGAAGCTGTTCAGACTACAGAAGACTGAGAATGGGCATGTTAACAGTCTTCAAATACATAAAAGGTTGCTACAAAAGGAGAAGAGTTCTAATTTTTAGTGACCACAGCGGACAGAAGAAGCAACAATAGGCTTTTATTGCAGTACAGGACATTTAGTGATAAGGAGAGCAAGGTGGACAATGGACAGACTGCCCAAAGATGTGGGAGAAGGTCAGGCACTTCAGGCTTTCGAAACCAGGCCAGACAAAATCTCTTGGGAATGATGCATGCATTGATCATCTTGAGATGGATATGCAGCCAGTGACATCCTGAGGATGCTGCCAGGCCTGTCTTCTGTGGGTGTCTAATCCCAAATGCCTGTGGCCACCACTGCAATCAAGTGTTGCCGTTGTGGTGCTTTTCAGGGAGAAACAGCAGCTGTCTCTCCCCTGGCCATTCCTCCCCCAGCAATGCCCATTTATTTTGTCTTCCTGAGAGTCTCACAGAGCCCAGCATGTGTTTGCAACACTCTGTGAATAATAACACTAATATATCTCCAGCAAAATAACATAAAAAATGGGTCAGCTAAGGCACATGCCTGTGTACATCAGGAGCAGCCCATGCATCTGCCAATGAACCCTACAGTGCTGCAAAGTCCAACCCACCAGACACACAGAGGTTATAAGGCAGTGTATCTCCATGGGGGAGAAGAGGGGAGAGTTCAGATATAACTGGGAAAACAAAACCATTTTGATGGCATTTCATAGGTGAAACCATGAATAAAACAGGACCTCAGAGAGGGTTCTAACAAATTGCTCACACTAATATCCCGACCACTGGAGAGGAGGGAGTGAATGCACAATTACCCCAGCTCCAGAAGCTGCCTCCAGTGCCTCCAACCTGCGTGCATACATATCAGAAAGCACTGGATGCAAATAAAGTGATATTTTATTTGCACATACTTACCTGCTGTAGTATGCAGGAGGGTAGCTAAGGAGGGACATTCAGAAAGAAAAAATGAGTCAGGAACTCTGGGGAAGAGCGGAGACAAGACAAAAGCACAGCATGTTGCAAAACAGAAACTCTTTTAACTGGGGGGAGTTTATAAAGAAAGGAGAGCCCTGGCTCACAAGTTGGAGCGGGTCTCACTGCTGGTAGGAAGGTCTCAGGCCCCTGAACCCATACGCTCTCAACTGGCTGCAGCCTGTATATACAGATGCCAAAGCATCCACACTGCAGTTAAGAAAAGCCACGCAGAGGATGCTGGCCAAGAGGCCAAGATGAGGCATGTTTGATCTGTCCCTCCCTGGAGAGCAGGACCTTGAGCCACCACATGTACAGGTGCGTGCATGTGCACATCTGTCCCTGCTGGGCCAAAATCCAGATTGAACTCAGACCCTCTGTCAGAGATGAAGCTGTTTGCTGCAGCAAGGCAGTCAAAAGGAAGAGAGAAAAAAGCCTCAGCAGTGGGATGCGTGGGTAGGAGCTGCCCAGCTGTTTCATCTGGCCATTTCTCCTGCCATATTTTACAAAGGCCCGGTGACCAGCGGTGGGTTCCCTGAAAATGCTGTCCCATGTTATCCCAGTACAGATCTGTGTCCTGCCCATTAAGTACAGCCCCCAGAAGACAGAGAGCTGTCTGGTGTTACCCATTGCCCCTCAATCATCCCTGATCACCTCAGCGTAACAGACCTAGGCCAGTTCCGCCCCCCCAAGGAGTGGATGGGAGATAGGAGACAGCAATTGCCAATTTGAATGCGTCCGGCGATAATCAGGCTGGCAAGGATGTAGAGAGCACAAAATCAGGCAGCAGGAGTACACAGGCAGGGAGCCGGAAATAATTACCATGATACTGTAACCAGAAAACACAAGGCCAAGCTATTTACCATACTAATTACTGTTTATCCCTGTTTATGGCTCCACATGGCAGTGGGACTGGCAGCCTGATCAGAGGTGTAAATGCTTAAAGGAACAGGCTCTGGATATTAGAACTATATGCCAGGTCAAGGGAAAGCCTCTGCTGAGCCGAGGATCAGTAGAGACAGGCCGCACATCCCTCTCTTCCTCTACAGGAGAGCTGGAGTTGGCGAAAGGAAGACCCAGCTGGCTCTCCTGGTGCCCAGAGTCTGCTACGTGCTATTTATCTGCTAATGCATCTCTGTATCTTCATCTCCCTCAGGTCTTTTTCTCCTACACTATTTCTCTTGGATACCGCTACTGGATTAAAGATTTCCCCAAAGTGTTCCTTAATGTTCCTCCTTCTAAACTGCATCTGTTCCAACAACATAAGATATAGTTTTTCCCATATTAAGGCAGAGTTGTTTTTCCAAGGCCATTTTCCCACATTCTCCCACCCTCAACACCTTTTTATTTTTTTTCCAAACAGGTTCAGAGTAGAGGCACAGAGGAGAAAGGGAGGGATCTGCTGCAGACTTCCCAGTTGCCACTGTCAAAGGTGAGCATTAGAATGAAGACTGAGGAGCTCATAGCAGCAGCCCCTGCTCCAAACCCTGGCCCACCATGTCCTTCTGCATGATCTCCTGCTGGGATGTTCTGCCCAGCAGCAGCCAGCCAGCCTCTGCTGCCTCTTCTCACCACTGCCAGCTACAAAGCTGCCTTGACAACAGCAAGAGGTATCTGAAACACTTCCCTAACCATTTTTTTTTTTAACACTGTAGGCTATGTCACAGTGAACTATGTCTCTGGAGGTGCTGCCCACACTAAGGAAGAGTTTGAGCGTCCAGACACTGGGCACTGCTGATCTCTGCAATGCCTGGGTCCATCACCCCTTCGTGCAGGGCTGACTCACTCTTCCCTTGCGCTGAGTCTCCCCCCTAGAAGCTGTGCAGCTGGCAGTCTTGTCTCTGTCCCTTGCACTTTATTCTTCAGCCTAGGGATTAAACCAGCGCCTACCTCTCACGAAGCTCTCTCTCAAAATAAAATCAGAGAAATGTTGGCCCCAATCTGTCCCTGTACCTTCTCTCCATGCTACATTACCAGATGCTCTCATGGAGCTGGGCATGTCCTGTTCGCTTCCATCGAGGATGTGATATCTGAAAACCCCTGGGAGACAACGGCTTTCCAGTCTGGAGGATTTGCCTCCCCCACTGCATCAGATGTGTCAGAGCAGCATTTCATTTACCTTTTCCAGTGATTTTTATCTGTCTGGTTATTAATGAAGAAGTTTAACCCACTCCTGGGCAAATCCCTGAAAGTCAAACAAGTCACGGAGAGGGGGAACCAGTCTGTAAGAGAAACAATCATAAAGTGAGACAGACTCCAAGCAGGCACTGACCCTTCAGGGCATGAAGAATGACTCCCCCTCAGCTGATCCTGCCCCCTGCAAAGGCCTGTGGGTGTCCTGCCTGCCTCCAGCACATGTTGCTGAGCACTAGCCATGTCACTCCTCCCAGCTGTCCCAATATCAAGCACCCTGCACCACTGCGCTGAGAAGCCAACCCAGCCACGGCCACCTCAACAGTTTCTAAACACAGCCATGACCAAGCCATCAGTGCCTATCTAGCTGGGAAAGACATTTAATTTCCTTCAGATAAAAATGAACTCACAAAATACATGATTCTGTTCCTTCGATAACATGTTTCTCTCAGTTTTCCTCCTCCAGGATGATGCCCATGTTTGTTTGCTCAGCACCCACACTTTCACCCCTCTCATGTATTGTCCCCACCATAACCACTGCACCAAAGGATGCCACCACACACCCTTCATAACCCAGACACCTGAGAAAGTATCATCATGAAAGTAAAATAATCTTCTAAAGGGAAAAAAAGACTACACCAAGACCTCACTCTCATCCTTCTCCTCTTTCAAAGAGGGCTGCTCTAAGCTGTCCGAATTCCAGCGTTTCTAAACCTCCCCTCCTCCATGCCCTCGTCACTGTGACAGACGCAGCCATACCCACAGCTCTCCCTCTACACCAGTGCTCCCAGCCCTTCCAACTGCTGCTCCCATGATGCCAGAAGACACCACAAGTGCATCAGCATTTACATTTTGGCCATGAGTGGGGGGAACCCAGAGCTGCTTACACGGTATTTATGCTGGGGATGGACCTACCCTGGCTCTTGTACAATTGCGTGTTGCACAACTACGTTCCCACCAGTCTGTATGTAACTTATACTGACATAGAGTGGTTGTTTGACCCATGGACCATATAAAAAACTCACGTCCCCGTACATTGACAGCTCAAGCAGTACAGACTCACGCTTTGGCTTGCAGGATGAAAATTACAGAGACAGCTCATGAAAGAGTTAAGGGTAATCACACCTCTTGTATATGTGTTGTTCCCACACTCTCCCAACACACAAACGCCCTCTGGCACGATACTGCTCGTGGAGATTCATGCCACCCTACTGCTCCAATAGAGACAAGTGCCTAAGCAATGTCATTTGTTCCTAGCCTCGGCACAGTTGGCTTAATAGCCAATCTCTGATGGGAGGCAACTTAGGGAGGACAGAGAAAGAGAGGAGCAAAGGGGAAAGCAAGCAAAAGGAAAAGAGAGCAAGGTGAATAGGAGCCGGTAGAATAGAAAATAACACTGCCAGGCGGAGCGGCAGCTGAATTGGCTGCGACAGGCAGACCCTCTCTGCACCTGGGATTCAAACACAAGCCTATTTTCCTGGTTTCGTCGAGAGACAATGAGTCCTGACTACCTGTCAGTGTGCACCCAGGAGATGTCACCAGCTGGAAAGGGGCCCCAGGTGCTCCTGGCCCGCACGGCTGACACAGGTATGATGGCTGAGGTCACAGGTGGCATTTCCCAGAGACAAGCACTGAGGAGCATAGAGGGGAAAAAAAGAAAAATTGAACAGCAGAAACCAGAGATGTGAGGCAACGCTCTTGCCAGGACTCCTAGTGTTCCCAGAGGATGCAGGACAGCTTTGCTGCTGGCACAGCTCCTGTCCTGCTCGTCTGAGGGGCAGAGTAGCAGCCAAACGGCACGTGCCTTCAGGCGGACACACTTCTTCCCCCCAAGTCCCAACAGACGCATGAAGACATCCAATGTCTTTCCTCAGCTTGCCAGCTTGCTGAGGGGCTGTGAAGGACATACTCCCAGAGAGGTAAGGTCAAGCTGTGCCAGGTCTCCTAAAACACAAGTTACATCCCTGACAGCCCATCAGAACTAGGTTATCAAAACGAGCTGGTCACATCCAACCACAAGGGACCCACAGTGGATTGCTTGAACAAGACCACTTTCACCCTTTGGCATGGCCCTCCTTCCCAGCACTGACAGCTGGTGGGCAACCCCAAAGGTGAGAGGCCACCAGCTGGTATTTTTAGCTTCCCTTTTTGGGAAGGAGCAGAGCATGCCACCCCACATCTCCCAGTGAGGCACCCAGCCAGGAACCTGCTCCTGTGCCCTCCCACGTGTCCACGCAAAGGTGCAACCCGTGACATGCTACCTTCCCCTGCCTTTTCCTCCTCCTCCTCACTAAACCACCTGCACACACCCTTCCCTGCTACAACAGGCCAAGTAACTGCTGCCAATTAAAAACTGCTGTTTTC
Source organism: Balearica regulorum gibbericeps (assembly GCF_011004875.1). Lineage (NCBI taxonomy): Eukaryota > Metazoa > Chordata > Aves > Gruiformes > Gruidae > Balearica > Balearica regulorum. The sequence goes on from NC_046184.1 coordinate 56,949,189, forward strand.
ACTGTATTTTTAATAAGAAAAAAGTAATTGAAATTTAATTTAGTCATTGACTGAGCGACAGGGGAGGGTGCATGAAAATAAGCCGGCGTTGGCTCAGGTTCCATCAGGAAAGAGCTTGAACTAAGAGGGGACCGGGAGATGCCTGGAGCAGCTGAGGGGGGTCCGTACAGGAGGTTTTGAATTGGGGGCTCCCAAATAAATAGACCTCCTGTCCAGATTTCTCCCTCAGCCCATCCCCAACATTATGTGCAAAGCCTCCAGGCACATTCCTTTGATTATCCACATACCCCAGTGGAAACCTCCCTTCCCATCTCATCCCTGCAGCCTGCAAGGAGCAGGGCACCTCTCTCCTGGCCTCTTCCAGCCAATGCTGCTACGAAATGGAGAGAAGCAGAGGAGTCCTGGGGGCCCGAGAACAAGACGGGGCTCATGAGTCATCCCCTCTGCAAGCGCATACCCACGGCCCCCGCTGGCTACCACCGCGCTCCAGCAAGATGCTGAATATTCGATGAAGGGGTGTTTTTTTTAGACCTGCTGAAAATGGCAAGGGAAACTCCACTGTCAATTTAAAAAAAAAAATTAAAAAAGGAAAGAGAAAGATCACAATCTCATCACCACAGCCGGTCTTACACCTTCCCCGAGGATATGTTAGAACAGCCAAGGGTGTGAGAGGGAAGCAGCCCGTGGGGATCTGTTTCTGGCAGGTGGGGGGAAGGGAGGACGAGGGAGCGGCTGCGGGAAAGTGCGTGTTGCCATCTCCACCAGTCTGAATGGGTGCAGGTGCACAGGCAGCCTGGGTTTGCACGTGAAGGGATGGAGCGCGTGCCATGCTGGGGGAAAGCATCACCTGGCTCTGACACCTCTGCTGGAGGTCTCAGCATCTCTGCTGTGGTTGCCCCTAGAGGACCTCATTTGGCAAAGGCAAGCTCCAATAGAAGATTTTTGCAATGCCAACCTGTCAGGGCATGGATGAGGCTCACTGGCTGCTTTCACGCAGCATCACATGCATCACCACAGAAGTATGTGGTGACAAGGAGCCAACGCGGTCAGCTAGTCTGTCTGCTCTTCCCCCAAATCAGTGAGACAGAAGCCACCTTTCACTGATGTTAGCAAAGCCTCACCAACGGCTGACAACTCAGACTTCATGCGCACGTCCAGGCAATCCAGACTTGTGCTTCACCACCCATAGCTTTTTCTGACGTCTCCTCTAAACATCCCTCACTGCAGTCAGTAAAACTTCAGCCCGGTAAGACAGGAAACCTCTTGCATGCCGGTGTGCCATACAGAAGATGTGGCACAAGCTCTGTCCCAAAGAAGAGGACTTGGACGGGGAGGTGGAGGAGAGGGCGGGAGCCAGGAATTGCAGGCAGGGATGTAGGGCAGAAGTTCTGGGCTGAAGGCCCTCAGCTCATCCCCACAGGAAACAGACGGTGCAGGGAGAAATTGAGTCTCACAGCATGGCTGAGGAAAGAGAGGGGACTTGCATGTGCGAGGGAGCACGATGGAGAGATTTACGGAAATGATAGAAATTTTCTTTTCTATCTCTCCCACTCTCCTCCACCCTGTCATTTTCTGTTCTCCACTTTCTCTTCTGGTCTCTGTCTCACCTTCTGTCTCTCCCTCTGTAAGCACTTATTGGCAAGTTTTCTCCAGAAGACAGCTATTTTCAATGTGTGTTCCTCTCCTTCCCTTACAATATTTGCTCTCTCATTCTCGGTATCTTCCTTGCTGGTGAAGCTGATCAGCTTAATGATGATAATATTGAACATGGTGAAATGGCTTCTTTCCCACCGAAGCCAGTTCTTCATTGCTTTCAGGTACCAGCCACTCCCATGCCTTTCCTTCTCGCATCAGACCCAGAAATTCAAATATCACTTTTTTTTTTCCCCCACCATCTTCTCCACTTGGAAGGGAAGGACAGTCTCTATCATATATTTTTAATCTGCTCCTTGAGAAAGCCTCAGATGTAAAATGGCCTATTTTAGTCCTATCCCTCATTTCCAGTCAGATGCCACTCTTGGGGAACCCAGTCTCCTCAAGTTAGTGGCTTGCCTAGTGTGGAAGCAGCAAGTGTTATACTCCTTGTCTTCGTGGGATCTAGATCTCTACCCATTCCTCATCCCCATCACTTTTGTGCTCACTGCACAGACATAAATCCCCGAAAGCAGAAGCTGACAGGCCACAGTAAGGTCCTGCATTTTCCAGCAAAAGAAGCCCACAGATCACTTGTGCTGTGATTCATCCTAGTGCAGGGAACAGTGTGGGCTCCCCACCTCACCGTGAGTCACAGAACCTGCCCCCAGTGGGAGCCCACAGAATAACTGATATTGAAAGGTATCTCTGAAGGCCTCTGGTCCAAATTCCTGTTCAAAGCAGGGCTAACTTCAAAGCTAGAGGAGGTTTCTCAGGGCCTCATCTGCTCAAGTTTGCAGTATCTCAAAGTGTGCAGGCTCCAAAATATGTCTGGGATACTATCTCAGTCTGAACCACCCTCACAATTTTTTTTTCTTTGAATAGAGTTGGAATTCCCCTCGCTGCAACTTGTCTCTGTTGCCTGCTGTCCTTGGTGCACACCTCTGAGAAGAGTCCAGATCCATTTTCTCTACAACAGCCCCCCACTCCCCATTACTTAGTGGAAAACAGCAAACAGATCCCCCTTAAATTTCTCTCCTCCAGGCTAGACAAAGCTAGTGCCCTCAGCATCTCCTCACATGTTACGTGCTCCAACTCCCTGATCGTCTTCATGGCCCTCCACTAAACTCACTCCAGTTTGCCACTATCTGTCTTGTACTGGGGAGAGTGGAGGGGGGCCAATGACTGACTACCTCTCCTTGTTTGTCACTTCCCTAGGCTGAACTAAAGTCTGCTCTGAATGTTTCCTCTTTTCTTTATTTCACTGTTAAATGGATGGTAAACAGCCTCCAGGCTATCCAAGTCAATGATATTCAACAGAAACCACAATTTGGACCACCAGGTTCAAAAGACTGTATCTAAATTTTATTTTTAGCAAATCATATTCCCGGTCCAGAGATAAAAAACAACCCCCTGGCAACACCAGGATGAGGAATCAGATGATTTTGTGAACCTCTTAACAGGGGTGGGGAGCCAGAAAACAGACTTAGTCCTGTCTTCCCTGCCCAGCTGTCAGTGTGATTTGGGAATTAACTCATCATGCTTTATTTATCATCAAAATTTTCAGTCAAGAGCCAAACCAGAGAGGTACATTTTTCCCCTGTAAAATGTACTCATCCATATCCCAATCTCTCTCAGCATTTGCTTGCACCTAGCATCCTAAAACCCCTCCACTTGATTTTTAAACAGGAGGGAGACAAACTCCAGGAGTCTCCAGGAGAAGGAAGACACAGAGTCATGCCATCTTGTCATGCAAAACAAACAGAGAAAGGAGTAGGGCTCCAAGAAGGTGGTATGGGGAAGACTGTACTCACTCTGTGCCAAGGATGATTGACAAGGGGAACTCACTGCTGCAGGACATCACCAACGCAGACAGATTGACTGGACGTTTAACTGGAGGTGAGTGGTTTTAAAAGCATAGATGGCACTTAGATCTTCCAGTAAGTTTGGCAGCATCTAAGGGCTTCCAGGTGGAAGCTTGTGAAGTCATTAGGGATCTCCTCCTTCCTCCTTCCCAGACAGACACCTGAAAAGAAGCATGACATGGAGGGTAAAATGGGAAGGATTCACCTCCTTCTGAAAGACTTGTGCATTAGCTCTTCCACTTTGTTGCAAGTTACGCTGTGACCCACACACACGGTGGCTCACTCTGTTACAACAACTTCAAGGAGAACTTCAGTGTTGCCCCAAATTCACCAGTGGGAAAGTGCCATGATTTCTGGGGAAGGACACTGTGATTTCAATTACCTGGAGGTATCTGAGAGGGATTCAGAGAGAGATGCGCGGTCCCACCTATTCCAATTCCCCACCCTCAAGCTCCAGTTGCCATGGCAATGGTACTGACAATTTCAATGCATAAACCCAAATTTGCATTTTAATGGGACATAATTAGAATGCTGAGATAAACGATTCTTCCTCACTAAAAGGTAACATAAACGCCACATCTCACAAATATGCTCTACCAGCAAGTATTGCGCACACACGCACATACACAGAGCCTATACATTGCTGGGCTGTGGGAGCTGGGAAATTGCTTTCAGTTCCTTTATCCCTAACTGGGAAGTTTTATATCCGCAGCACAAAACTACGATCTCCAGATTAAAACAATAGAGTTACCAGATGCCCACTGCAAAATTACCATATCACCTCCTGGCTGCTATCCTGCCATGCCATGCTTCCCCTCCCAGGTCCAAGCAGGGTCAGGCCGTATCTGCTGTCCTAACACTGAACCCAGAAATGCTCTGTATGCTGGAAGCTCTTAGGGGCTCAGCAACAGTGATCACTTCCCAGAGACAATGAAAAACCTGTCCCTCTCCAACTGTCCTAATATTTATTTTCCTTTTTCTTTATTGTAGCTAGATTTGTAGAGATGTGCCCTCGCTTGGTTATCTGCAATATGCCCAAGAGTTTATTCTCCAGCTCTTGGATCAGGAAAGGAGTACTGCGTTAGCACCTGTCCCACTGTGTCAGCAGAGAGGCCAAGTAGTTACGAGAGGGCAGAAGGAGATTTTAAAAAGGAAATGTTTCCAAGACATCTCTCTGTACTTCAGCAATGGGCAGGGAAGGGGAATGGAAGGGGGGGAGAACCCATTCTGCACCAAATAGGAAAGCAGAAAATGAATTTCTCCTGCCCTTGATACAAACTAAATTCAAAGCAGGCAGCTGGCAGGACTGAATAGAGACAGAAGAGAGAAAGAAAAAAAAAATAAATTAAAAAATAAAAAAGCAGAGAAAGGGAGAAAAGCAAACAAGTGAATCATAAAAGCTGCAAACCGCCTGGAAATTTCATTTGGCTTTTCAATTGGGAAGTGACATGATGCCCACTTGGGAGGGGGCAATCACATCTGGGAGAGGCTGAAAGTAGCCACAGCCCAGACCAGCTTCCCCAGTCCTGCTGGGTCTCCTAGCCCTTGGGAGACTGCAGGCAGCTCTGCGAAGAAGGGGAGGGCTCAGGATCTACCTCAGCTCATCTGCCTCATCCCACCTGCATGGGATGTAGAAGCAAAGCCACGGTTCCTGCTGAGCAGCACTGACAGGGCCCTACCATCTGCAAATGCATCGAGTAGATGACACAGAAGCTGCTCCCCAGGACCTCTGTGGCCTGGATTTGCACCTTTATTCCTGCAGAGAGCTTTCCAAGGGAAAGCAAACCCCTTCAAGCACCGCACCTTCATATCAGCACTGGCTAACTGGCCATGCCCACTCCATTAGATCTGCACAATCAGGCCCCAGAGCGTTCAGGCAACCTCCTGCTCCTCCTCCACGATCACACCCAGTGGTCAGTAGAAACCCAGTGGTGAAAAGCTCCATATCCCACCCCTAGAACCGCCTGGTCTCAGCACAGCTTCATGTCCAACAGGCACCAGGGCAGACTGTTCAGAGCTACTGCTTGCAGAGGGGAGATCCTGATTCCTCCTCCAGGAAAGTCTTTTAGTCCGACTCCTCTGGGCTGTACAAAAAAGACCATACCTCCCCCTTGCCATTCCCACCACCCCAGCTGGCAACCCCATTTAATCTCTCTGCCCTCCTTCACTTGTCAGAATCAAATATTAATTGGGCTGCGCTGTGATGGAGCGAATGTTAATACGCCTTGGCACGCGATCAAGTGGAGCTGGATTCAGCCTCCAGCACAGCACACGGCTGGAAGAGCATGGCAAGGCGAGCCCAGCGGAGGAGTCTCTGGGGCGCCTCACCACTTTGGCCAGCCCCAAAGGCTGCACATCCTGGGGGCTCACATCCAATCTCTTTCACATCCTCATGATGCACATACCCAGGTTGCACACAAACACATTTACCTAATGCCATGCAGTGAATTGGCTGTACAAAATGAGCGCGGATGCATGCTGAAGAGCTCACACACTGTACATCCCATGGCACTGTTTCCATTCTGTGAGTACACGCAGGCAGAAACTCATATGGATGCTAACACATATACAGGGTGTGCTCTTATACTAACGTAAATCATGGTATACCCAGTAAGACAGGAGGCTGTATAACTACGCATAACCAAACTGAAACACTTTCCTGGTGTTGACGGCTTTCCACATAACTCTCATTCCCTTGTTTCTGGCTTGCAGTTGATAAAAATAAACTCACATCGTTCTCCTAAAGACCATCTATGCCACAGATATGGTGGCTCATGGGGCATTTATTAGCCAGTTCCTCTCCCTTAGGATACAACTTACAGGTTCTGCACAGGAGGGACTCCTCAGAGGATGGAGACATGATCACAAGGTCCAGTTCACAATACAAAGTTTTAGGAGCAAACAGTGGAGTAAAGGATGAAGATAAGAAAGAAGAGAAGAGCTGGCCTTATAATTTAGAGAGACTGAAGTGCTGAGAGTCAAAATCAAGAGATAAAAGGTCAGGTTGAACTGTCATCCTCCCAGAAATTGCTGACCCTGATTGGAGAAGCAAGGGCTAGAAGGAGAAAGAGAGGACAAGGAGAGCGGGAAATAGGCAATGCAAGTCAAAAGACAGCTATCAAAAGAAAGAGGGAGTGAAGGAAGGAAGGAAAGAAAAAATGAAAGAAGGAAAGCCCAAAAAATTGAAGTAAAAGAAACGATAAAAGCATCTGCCACTATGTTGAGAAATGTGCATGCCAACTCTGGGACAGAAGGTCTGCTCGCTTGCTGTACAGGGAGGCCTCATGCAAGCCAGACTCCCCATGGGTGCCTGGGTCTGCTGGCTCCCATGTCTTCGGTAACAGGGACTACATGGCTGGCTTGTGACTTGGCTTCCTTGGTGAGAGAAGACGCCAGCCACTGGGAAGCCTCCCTACACCACTCACCACAGCTCCCCAGCTCCCACCTCAGCTTTGGGGGCTACCACGGTGCCTCCCCAAGGGTCCTCTCTGCCGTAGCCCTGCCAGGGAGGCAGCGAGAAGGCCACTTACAGTATGTAGGTGTGCTGTGACCAGGGCTACAGATGAATGATGGCAGATGGAGACAGTGAATAGTGATCCATGGCTGAGCATTAGCAAAGGACTTGCTGCCAAACTGGTATCACAATCGGCAGGAGATGAGCACCACTCAGACAAAAGTCATGGTGGCAGACTCACACCAAGGCTCTGATGACTACCAGACACAGGCTGGGGTGTTCAAAGGTGCTGCTACGGAGTTGTACCCCAAAACTGTCCTGTGCCTCACTGGTTCTGTGCACGAAACTTGCCAGGGCTAGGTAAAACCTGCAGTAACTCAACACTTGTCCTGCAAACCTCTTCCATGCCCTTCCCCTGCTCCTAACAGGGCCTTCCCAAAGCTGTGCACCCATCTCAGCACCTGGTTGCTGTGCTTGTGGCGGGCGAAACCCAGCCTCACAGTGACATCTAGTGAGGAGAGCCCTTGTGGCACCATGCATCCGCACTAGAAATGGCAGCCTGGCCTTCTCTCCTACTGGCATTTGTTCCCCAGACTTCAGAATACAGAGGCAGAGCAGGACAGGTGGCCTTGGAGGAGAAGGCAGCCTGGCCCAGGGGGACTCATGTGCTGGGTGCCTGGTACCCAGCACCTCCAGGGCTGCCGCTGCACCCCGAGAGAGTGGGGGTCCCCTGAGCACAGGCCGGTGGATTTTCAGTATTTTCTAAAAGGAGTGTGGAGAGGAGAGGAGAGGAGAGGAGAGGAGAGGAGAGGAGAGGAGAGGAGAGGAGAGGAGAGGAGAGGAGAGGAGAGGAGAGGAGAGGAGAGGAGAGGAGAGGAGAGGAGAGGAGAGGAGAGGAGAGGAGAGGAGAGGAGAGGAGAGGAGAGGAGAGGAGAGGAGAGGAGAGGAGAGGAGAGGAGAGGAGAGGAGAGGAGAGGAGAGGAGAGGAGCCAACTGTATAATTTAGAGGGACTCAACTGCTGGGAGTTAAGAACAAATGGTAAAAGGTCAGGTTGAACTGTCACCCTCCCACAGCCTCAAAAATTGCAGATCCTGGTTGGAGAAGCAAGGGCTACAGAGACAGCAGTCAAGGAAATAGGGACTAAGACAACGAAAGACAAAATACAGCTATTAGAGAGAAAGAGTAAAGGAAGGAAAGAAAAAAAAAGAAAAAAAAAAGGGGGAAAAATGAGAAGAGCGCAGGTAAAGAAGTCTGGCACCATGCTGATAAATGCAGCATGCCAGCCACAGGACAGAACATCTCCTTGATCTGGACAAGCCTCACACTCTATTTTCTGGGGTTCTGAGCAATTCTGAAAAAAAAAAAAATCCCCAAAATTAGGAAATCACAAAGCATGCACTGTGGCAATAAGCATGTAGTCCCCTGCTGCTTGCAGCTAAATCCATGATGCTGCCTTGCTCTCAATTCCCACATCAGAAACAACTGGGGAGGGGATCAGTTGATCTGACCCACTTGCTTCCTGCACATGCTGGTGGTCTGGCTGTCCCCTGCCCTGCAACACCTTCATGATCCCGACCTTCCTCCGCTTCCCCCTGTTCTTCCTACTGTCTCCAAATGACTCCCTCCCAAGCTTGAAGGAACTGGGTAAGAGGAGCGCACACAATGCACCTTTAGCCACTGAACCAGGGGATGTGACACACCTTTAGCCATGGGAAGATCAGACAGGTGCCAGCACAGGATGGAGCAGGCAGGAGCTGCAGCAGCAGGCAATGCTGCCCCCAGCTCCACCAGCTCTGCTCCGTGCCGAGCAGCAGACATCCGCTAACAAGGCCTGCCTAAGGCAGCAAAAGCCGGTGACAGCCCCAGCCCATCTCCTGCCTGTCTCCAAACCCTTAATGGTTGGTGACAACCATAACTAGCTAAACTTTGCTGCATCCAGAGCAAGCTCTGGGGCTTGTAAACATTTTAAGGCCCTAGAGCAGAGAGGCTGGGAACAAAACACTGAGCCTTTCACCTCTTTGTCACTGCTTTGAAAGCAGCCATGTTCAACAACAACTGATATTCCCCAATTTCACATCTGCACAGCATGAGGATACTTAAGCTCTCAGCTCTAATACAGCCGCTTCTCTGTGTATTACCAAGCTCTTTACATGAGAAATCATTATTTCCATTGTAATCTTCTTCCTGGAAGAAATGAGACTCTATTTCATCAACTGCCACTATATTTCCAGAACTGAGAACCACCACAAATCCCTCCAGTTAAAAAATGCTATACTCAGAACCTTGTCTCAAAATCCCTGTTTCAATTTCTGTCCATTTTCTATGTATTTTGCAGGGGAATATTTTTAGGGGTGAATTTCTCAGATTCTGGCATGGAATACCTATAGTGCTGACTAAAACACAAAGCTACAAAGAGCAAATCAAACAATGTAAGGGAGGAAATAAAGAGCTAAATTGAAAGCCAAAGGTGAAACAAAAGAAGAAGGTCAAGTGTCAAGCCAGGGAGGCCAGTCTGCAGTTGAAAAGGGACAGAGCAAGTCTAGAAGCACAAAAAAAGAAAAGATAGGCTGAAATCCAGAGGGAAGAAAAGGAAAAATACCTAAAGTCAACAGGTAACAGTCCAGCTAGTTGAAGCTGATTTGAAAGGTAAACAAAAGTCCTGGTAAGCTTGTAGGCTCAGACACTGGCAACTGAAGTGTCTCATCAAGCCCATCGCTAACTGTAAGCTTCCAAATTAACAAGGAAAGATGTGCTGGAAGATTCTTCAAGGGCTTCCACCAAACAAGTCATAACTTCTGGAAGCTGCACTGATCCAGCACTGCCAGTGACACAAACCCACAAAATTAACAAGTCAGATCCCCAAAAAGCAAGATATGGGCCCAAAGCTCTCAAATTTTTTCAATAATCCCCAGTGTGTACATACGGCAGTAGGTGTTGTCCAGCCCTTGTACCAGTCCTGCCTTTGTCCCCTTCCTGTGTCCACCATGTTACATCTGTTCTCCAGCATTTAGCAGTTCGTGGTCCACAGCTCCCCTACATTTTATTCACTCAGGCCCATTCCTGCTCCACCAAAGGATCTTTATCCTCTTTTCCCAGGGTTTTAGGGAAAAGGAAAAGCAACTACAGTGGGATACCTTTTGACCTTCTAGACTGGAGGGAACAGTGGCAGTAAGTTTTGCCACTTCCTCCCAGAGCCGATGCTGCAGGAATGAAGTCGGTGGGAAGGGAAGGAGGAAGACCCAGAAACCATCTCCATGGTCCACAAAAGGAACAGGGAAAAGTCAGTCACTCTGAGCCCTGGGATCCTTCTCCTACTTCCTCCCTCTCCTGATATTTAAGGATAGTGGTGGGAAACAGAGGGAAATCGTTCTCCTCCAGCTGCAGACCTGTTTGCCTGTTCAACTCTAGGAGGCATGCAAGAGCTGCAGATGCCCTTTGGAAAAGATTTTTCCCTTCAGGCAAAGACAGAAAGTATGAGGGTACTGGAAGTTCAGGCATTTTTGTGAGTCTGGATGCAAACCCCCATTATTTCTGACCACAAAAAGCTTGTGAAACCAACTCTGCATTATATGCAAAATATTACTAGCTTCTGGTATTCCAAGCCCTGAAGAAGGACTTGTTTGGTTTTTTCTCAAATTTATAACATTTATGTTCTTAAAAATATTACCTCCCTCTACAAAGCAGTCTCTTACAGCTTCAGTAAAGATCCTAATGCTTGCTCTCTTCCCATTTGGAGCCAAAAACCAGCAGGTGGAGAACATGGATGTGTTTTGGTCCGAGCCTCCACATTGTCATTGAGAAGATCTAGTTTGAGCATTGCTCCTGTCTCAGCTACTTTGTGAATTGCTTAATCTTTGTGCCTCCTCATCTCATCTGTGTAAGAGGATAATAACTCTTGCCTTGCTCAGGGGCAGAATTCATTTCTTACTACTGCATCTAGTATGGTGGGAAGCCGATTTAATCTTAACCTGTGCAAACATTATCTGCAGAAGCTGTGCAAGGCAGAGCCAGCTTCTTGGTGACCTGGAACTGGCTGAAAAGTGCATGGAAGAGGGAGGTATCTGCACTAGATTTAAAAAAAAAAAAAAATTAAAAATCAGAATAAAAGACTTTCTGTCAGTCTAAAGTAACTAGACACTTATCCATGCAAGTGTATGAATCAAGGCATTGTCCAGCCCTTGTTCAAATTCAGTAGGCCAGAAAGCCAAATTGCTTTTCAAAGGCATGTCACACAGTTACAGGACAAAGGTTCCTATGTACTTGAGGTACAGGGCAGGCAGTGATCCATGGTTCTTTGCAGGAACAGTGACCACAACACAAAGTGCTTCAAGTTGGCAAACATAGCTAAATATTAATGACGGCAGCTTTGAATACTGCTGTTCAAGAGAAAATACAGAATATGGGATGTGGTGAAACTGGACAGCTGTCTAAAGCAAAGATCTATAACCCACACGTGAAGAAACATGCAGAGGTGAAAATCTGTTATAAATCAGCTTAAAAATCGGTCTGATTCTTTTTGGAAGAGAAAATACAGATAATATGTGTCAGTGTGGACAATACCAAGTGTTCAAACATCAGGATCCTATTTCCCATAATCATAAGACTGTTTTTAAAAAAGCCCTAAACTAAATAAATGCTTGTGATTGTTGTATCTTACTTCTAATGCTGCCCTCAGCTTCTGTTTTCTAACACTCTTCACAATATTCCTTCAGACCAAGACTCCTACGTAACCCCCTGAATCCAGAAGCTGGAACATAAAGCAAGAGCAAACAAACAGCTATTATGAACGGCCACAGACAGCAGTATGATTAACCGTGAATATCTTTAACGTCTCTGTTAGCACAGTACAGAATAATAAGGTGGAACAGGCCAAATGTACGATACTCTCAGACATCTTCCAAAGCCTAGAGTAATAGAGAGAAGAATAGTCACTCCAAGATGAACAAGAAACTTTATCAACATATTCAAACAGGGAAAATTTCCATTTTTCAATTCCATAAGAAATAAAGCAGAAAGTGAATTGATAATATTCACATATGGAAGTTACTTAAAACTTAAACTGATCTGTATGCTGGGTTATTTGTAACTGAAAAGCCGGCTATCTCATAGGTACCCACTGAGGCATGAGATTTAAAGAAAGCTATAAAACATGAACATTAGCAGCAGAAAGCTTTCAAAGATAGCTTAACTCTAAAAACAAAGACATTCTCCATCTGAAATGCAGCACCTGTGGATTTTGCCATCCGAAGTTAGATAATTCAGGCTCTAAGAGAGCGATTTGTTTGGATGTTACACATTTAAATGAACATCATTTAACATTCATTCTGTCCCCACAGCACTTCAAAGAGCTAACTGCACTGATTTTTGAGGCATTACAAAGTGATGAAGTTTTCTCAGATGAAATTTTAATTTGAGGAGAGACCTTCAAACACTACAATGAAATACTGATTATTTTTTTACTGACATAGACACAAAGTCTCCTAACATTAATTTTTTAATAGTACATACTAGTCTGGAAAAAGCTACTTTTAGGGTCTGCTCAGCTGCTTTCCACAGTGACTCAGGTAAAAGAAAGTGATAGTTAAATGTATATATCATGATGAAATAAGGAGCATATCATCACTGTGAGAGTGATAAAGCCATGGAAGCTGCTGCAAAGAGAAATACAGCATTTTATATGCTGTACTCAGCATAAAGCAGATTTATCAAAGATGGGTTAGTTGACTTAATCTAAGGTCAGCAGAGGATATTTTACAGTTTACAAGATGTAGAAGAAGAGATTATGTGATCCAAAGGCCTAAATTCTACATATATACAGATTTAAAGTGACATACAATACACAGGCAAAATCCAGTTCATATTAAAAGATACTCGTAAATTCCTAATATAAGTCAATAAACTGATCTTGTTTAGCACTGCAGGGAGAAGATGTAAGCATAATTCTCTATTAAAATCAAAGACCAAGGGAAGACTCTGCACCTGTGTCTGCAAGAGCGTGACAGGTATTAGTTGTACCAAAGTCATCCGGACAGAGACATGACAGACGCTATTATCACCATGTCTGGCAAGACCAAGCACAGCTGAAGCCAGAACGCAGTTGGGAAAAACGTTAATGATCATGCCCCAAGAAAAGCTGCCAGATCCTGTTAAAGGGAGCTGAAGATATATAATGTATTAATAATAGGTACATGATTTCACAAAGTGTTGACAAATCCACGGCCCATGTTGGACTGCGATCTTTGGTAAGGGATCTAAACCCGGGGAACACGTCACACCACGAAGCACGCATCCATTTAACTTCTTGGTGCGCTAACTAGCTCCAAGAGCCTGAGCAGACCCTGAGGCAGACGACTGTGAATACAGTCAAAGAAAATGCCTTGCCTTCCTTCTTTCCTTAAGTGACCCCTCTGTGCTCATTAAATTTTATTCTCCAGGTAATTGCTGACTAAAATCAGACTAAAGTCTGCACTCAACCTTGCTGGTCAAAGGAGGCGTTGCCTGTATTATGGTTTCTAGCTACTGAAGGTATTTACTAAGAAGGGAGTCAGATCTTCTGAGAGACCTACCTAATTGAGAGCTTTATTAATTGGAGCAAGAGAAGTAGAAATAGGGTAGTATTGGTAATGGTTTACTTTTGAGGTAGAAAAGGGCATATATTTTCCATCAATGGGATAATAAATCACTGCAGCCTGTACCACACTAATTTGTTAAACATGGTTTGTGGTGTTGGTAACGAAGATGTTTTTTGCATCGGGTGCTTTCATAAGGCATTTATGAGGTTGCACGATTCTGACACTAAGCATGTGTAACAATGTATTAGGTGATCCTAATAAAGTTAAATGATGCAAATGTAGTGTTGAACCAGTAGAATAAGCTATCTTGCATATACTATGCAATATGTAATCATGAACAGCTTACAAAGAACCTGTAAATTGTATTTCAGGGGCTAAAAGAAAGCATTTGACTGATGAGGTATTTTTGGAAACGCTTTCCTCATGGTAAGATCACTGGCAGCTATCATTTATCTCACTCTGACCAAGATAAAGATAATCTGAATATACAAGCAATAACAAATCTTCTGCTGTATAGAATGCTCTCTAGTGCTCTCTTCAATTTCAGCAATAGGCTATTAACTCATTGTTTGTTCAGCTTCTCCTTTGCAAAACTACAACCTCCTCATAACTTGGTTAGCTTTCACACGACTGGAGGGACAAACCTGGCAGGGAACTAAGAGTTGAGCAACCTCCGTCTTCCACTACCTACTAACAGAAAACAAGAAAATGGAGAAGTGCTCTGCGTTACGCACCCAGTGACTCATCCCTCCAAATCCATCAAAAAACAGTTCTCATTACTGTAAGAGGAAAATTAACAAGAAGCAGTAAATGGTTAACATTCCCCAGCCCTGAAGCCAGGAACGAGCACTGAGTAGCTCCTGTCCAGAAAAACGTATTCACCCCATCGCGCCGGCAGATGACACAGGATGCCGGGAACCATCCAGGGAGTGAGTCAAAAGAGAAGGAATAATAAAGAGACAGGCATTGAGGTGACATCTGCAGAGGCTGGAGAACAATTTCCAGAGCGTGAGTGCCTTTTAATGAACCAAGGTTTAACTGTTATCAGTCCCTGCTAGAGATCATTACTATGAGAAACAATGAGAGCTGCTTGTATAGCTTCCTCCCTGCAGGACATGTCTCAGGGACAATAAACCTCTCTCCTCCTTCTCCAGTGTCAGCTTGTTACTGCCAGCACTGGCTATAATTGAGTAAGCTTTATTCAGATAGCTAAATTTAGCAGATATTAGCATCAAGTCTCTAGAGGAGTGAAAATGGGGGAGGAAAGCTTTAAATAAATAGACTAAAGTAATACTGAATAATAGATGCAATTTATGGCGGAGTGAACCTCTGCGCCTGAGGAGCCTGGCACAGAGTTAAATTTGGATTTTGGGGCCTCGCTGAGACAAAACATAACACCACTGCTGGCCCTGAGACAAAAGATAACACTGCTGCTGGCCGTCCCCTTTCCTCCCGGCCTGTAATTATTATTATCCCTGTGGTGGCAGGGGCCCCTCAGAGCCCATTGCAGTGGCTCCGTGAGGGTGTAACCCAGGCGGCCTGTGGACTGCCGGACTACAGCAGAAGGAGGGAGGAGATGCGGTAAGGAAGGGCCACCCGCAAGAACACGGTACACTCGGTGTGGGCGACCCGAGCTCAGGACGAGCCTCAGGAAACCTCCACACAACATGGCGGCACAACATGGCGGCACAGCCCTTCCCGCCCAAACGCACCCACCTCCGCACTCCTTCTGCGCATGCGCGTCAGGCCGCGCGCGGCGCCGGAAGTGTGGCACTGGGAAGACGGAAGCGCGTCACGCACGGGCGGAAGTGTGGCGACGAGACGGAAGTTGGCCGCCGGCTTGCGGGGCGGGGGTGTGCGGTCATGTCGGCCTCCCTGTTGCGGCGCGGCCTGGAGCTGCTGGAGGCGCCGGGTGGGCCCGCGGGGACCGGGGGATGTGGGGGGCCGGGGAGATGGGTATTCCCGGAGCACGGCTTGAGTAATCCCGTTCCTTTTGCCGCTGCAGGCCGCGGAAAGGCCCCGCCGGCAGTCCAGCGGGGGCGGGACGGCCCCAGCGCGGCGGGAGCTGCGAGGCGGAGGAAGAGGGCGCCGGAGCTCGGCAGGAACAAGGCCACGATCAAGGGCAGAGTCGTGAAGTCGGCGATAGGTGAGTCCCGGCCCCCCTCCGGGGGAGGGGGAAGCAGCTTTGCCGCCCTTCACAGCCCTCGCTCCGGGTCCCCTGGCGGTGCCCCGCAGCCCTTCTCCATCCCTTTGTATCTATCCCTTCCTATCCTCCTGGGTGCCCTTCTGGTGTCCCCCACCGAAACACAGCCTGAGCTATGGAAGCACTTCTGTGCCTCAGCTGTAGCAGTGTGTCTTTCTCCCGGGGCCTTGCTGATCCCCCTGTGTCTCTCCTTGTGTGCTGCCTGGATGAGCAGCTGATGTGTTTTGTCCCACTCTGCTCTGACCTAGAGGAGTATCACAAGAAGAAGGCTGTGAATCACTTGAGAGCAAACTTGCAGTACATGCTGAAGGGGCGATTTGTTGCAAACAAAGCCATCACAGAACAAGTAAGTCTGTCGCTTCTTTGGGAGTCTGCTTCTGCTGAGGAACACGGGTGAATGGGAATCATCCCCACATCTTCCAGCTTAGACCCTGTACAAAGAAGTTAAGTCCAGTTTTTGTCTGGAAGTGGCCTTGAGGAATTTCTATGTGCACTGGCAAAGCAATTTACTAAGCTTTAAGCTCTTTTTGATATGTTGTCCCCTATGATGTTCTCTGTTAAAATCCACTGACAACTGTTGGCTTTTCTTAATTACCAAAGATATTTCATAGCTTCATCTGGCAAAGAAGCCCTGGTTCAGACCTTCTCCTTACTGTTGATTGATTTCTCCTTCTCTGTAGCTGAAGGCTGTTTAGCAAGGAACCATGAAAAGCATGTGCTGCTGCTTCATGCTGTAGGAATTTCATAGCATCTTGAATGATGTTTCTCATAACCTGAGAATTTAACCAGTGATCTTCCCTAGAAGGTAGTCCTGTGCCAGGATTTGAAGAGAATAGCTGACACAGCTAGAATCTTGGGCTATTTTTATGAGATACAGGCTTTTAACTTACATAAACAAACCAAGTGGTTTAGGCTAGTGTTTCTCAAGTTGGAGTTTGTGAAAGGAGGTGATGGTGTATTAGAAAATGCCGAGGGAATTCCACCAACTTGTTGGCGTTTCAGGTTGTCTTGAGGAGAGGCATGATAAAAGAAGGTCACAGTTTCAGAAATGTCTGAATTGAAATCGGTGTTTCTATCTTTGTGACAATTACCAGAGAGTAGTTTTCATACTTGGCTCCAAAATAGTAGGTTGATACTTGCTGTTGTCCCAGTGACCTGCTTTGGTTAACATCAGTGATTGCCTCTCACTTTTCTTTGGTGGCATTCCAGGATATAGCAGGGTACCAGCAGAATAACAGGGATGGTGCAGGTGGGCTTGAAAATCACCGTTTTGTGGTTTGGTCTGGATAACAATGACTGTTGTTTTTTTCCTTTTTCATTGTCTGAAGGTTCTTGCTCAGAACAGAGGGAGGAAGTCCAAAGATCAGCCTCCAAAGAAGGCGGCAAAGAAGAAGCCCGAGGGCACTGTCTTTACTGAGGAAGATTTCCGTAAATTTGAGAGAGAATACTTTGGGAGACCATAAACGACATGGCAGGGATTCTTGCAGCTCCAGTCTTTCTGCGGCTGAGCGTTCACCACGTAGGACTGGCCGTTTCCTCAGCGTGTTTGAGATGGGACATAGGAGATGTGCCTCTGTCAGCAAGTGCTTTAATGTCACACTTGCAGAGCAGCTCTGCATCTGTGCAGAACTTGTTGCTGGCCAGCGAGAGCCATGGAGGTTCTCTTGGCTCTGACATGTATTGTCCTTATCTCCAGCCAACGTGTCTTGCATTTTTAATGTAGAAGGGTGGACCAAGCCAAATATAAATCTTGTTCCCCTTCCTCAGGATGTAAGGCTTCTGCTACCTGTGTTATTTGGCAGGAAGCATTTAAGGTACTGTATCCAAATGGAGAAATGGTTTGGACCAGCAGTAATGAATCATCGGAAGGGAAAGATGCTTTGAAAAGACTGTTAAACCTGAATAGCCTTGCAGTTTTTGTTCTTATTACAGCCTCTGTCGGGTTTTTCAGTCATTCCCAAAACTTTGTATATGTTGTTTGATTAAATAACTGTTGCTGACACTGCCTATCTTTGCGTTTGTAATAGTGATTGTTATGACAGGCTACAACTGATGAAGACAAACCGTGTCACTGTTCTAATCCAAGCATCCCTCTCTTTAGGATGACTCAGTTGTGTGAGTGGCCTCTCTTGCTGATTCGTGTTGGCACGTGTATTTAATCTGACGCGCTCAGGCCTTCAAAGAGTGGAGGATGGAATGGAGATGACTCCTCTTTTTACCTGTTCATGGTCTCCACTCTCCAAGGAAGAACTTTTACACGGAGAAAGTTGTCCTTTGGATGTTCATACCCGAGTCTCCCAGTGAGGTACCAGCCATGCTCGGAGGGCAGTGCTGCTGGGTGCTGCCAGCTCCTGTAGCCAGGAGGGGTTGTCACCCAGATGTTAGTCTTGGCATGAAGTTAAAATCTTCTGAGCTAGAGGTTGTGGTGCTGGGTTGAAGGGAATTACTTTTTTCTTAGACTACTGCTGCAACAAATAAAAGGCCCAGCAGGTGGGAGTGTTGTTCCAGACACGTCTTTGCTAAACTACTGTAAATATGCTTCTGGGGAGCTCCTGCCACTTCCCTTTCCTGCCCCTTACAGAGGAAGAGGGGAAGTGTGTTCCCCTTGGGGGGAAAAAAACCGGTAGGGAGGACTAATGCCAAGCTTCGGTTGGACTCAGGAGTTGATTACAAGGGGCCAGGCTGACCTGAGTGGCAGCTGTTTAGATGTCAGCACTGGAGGGAATTTGCTATCCTTTCCCTGCCCTCTGATTGTAATTCCTGGTGCCGTCCTCTTAAGTCTGCGCTGCCTCTGTTGTGTTCTTTCCCTCGTCTGCATGGGAGGGAAGGTCACCCGGATGTACAAGGTCAAACCAGGGGAAATTGTGAACATACTGAAGTGTGTGTACTGGAAATTGTGTAATAGCACGTGGGAGGAGATTTCTTGTAATAGGGTCAAGTTCAACTATCTGCAGCCAAAAGTGGTAAATATAGAACAGTTCTGTGCTGGTTTTGGCTGGGGTAGGGTTGATGTTCTTCATATTAGCTAGTACGGGGCTGTTTTGGATTTGTGCTGAAAACAGTGTTGATAATACAGTGATGTGTTCGTTACTGCTGAACAGCGCTTACACAGGGTCAAGGCCTTTTCTGCTTCTCACACCACCCTGCCAGTGAGTAGGCTGGGGGTGCACAGGAAGTTGGGAGGGGACACAGCCAGGATATTCCATACCATATGATGTCATGCTCAGCATATAAAGCTGGGGGAAGAAGGAGGAGGAAGAGGGGGGGCATTTGGAGTGGTGGCGTTTGTCTTCCCAAGTAGCGGTTACGTGTGATGGAGCCCTGCTTTCCTGGGGATGGCTGAACACCAGCCTGTCCATGGGAAGCGGTGAATGAATTCCGTTTTGCTTTGCTTACGTGTGCAGCTTTTGCTTTACCGTTAAACTGTCTTTATCTGAACCCACGAGTTTTCTCACTTTGACTCTTCCAATTCTCTCCCTCATCCTTTTGGGGGGGAGCAACGAGCAGCTGTGTGGTGCTTAGTTGATGACTGGGGTTAAACCATGACAAGTTCAAAGACCAATTCCCTTCTTTTTCAGTTGTTCTTGCTCCCAAAGTTAAACAATATCTGTAAAAAAAAAAAAGACTGTTTGCTTCTTGAAAGAATGAAAACACTATTGTTTTTGAAAAAGTAGTTGAGCAAAATATGTATGCAGCACATGTCTCCCTACAACCTTTGCGCTCTGCCTGCTGCAGAGTGTGTGTGTGAGCTGGTCCAACACATGCAGCTCTATGTGAAGCTGTCATGGAGACAATTAACAGTGTCAAAAAGCTGGCTGTGCCACAAGACTTTTGAAAGCGGTGTATTTCTGGGGTGTTATTTTGTTTTAGCCCTCATCCTGGGTACTTGGCAGTTCCTTCGACCTTATAGGGGTCCTTCATGGCACGCCCTGTGCCTCCTCTACTAGTTCCTCCTATGCACCCTTGTTTCTGTGGTTGTTCAGCTCCTGGGCCCTTCTTCTGCAGGCTGAGGAAAGCAAAACCATCCTTGTTGCTCCAGAAAGGATCACTAGGGTAATGTGGTTCACTCTCTCTGTACAAAACCCAGCTTGTTTGCTTGCAAATGTAAGCAAACACGAAAGCTGTTCTTTCGAAGTTAATGAGGAACTTTAAAGTGGGGCCCAGAGCAGTTTTCCCCCAGAATAACCCCCAATCTGTGGAGTTTTAAAGTTGGATGGGAGCTCTCACTACTGGCTGGAAAGACTATTAGGGCCAACACAAGTAATCAATGTACTTTTTGTGGCTGTATGCAAAGAGCCATTGTATTGTTGAAGAGGGTAAAGGTACCTGACAGGCTGGATTTTGCCATCTGAAATGAAACTTGGTTTTACAGCCAACAGAATCCTTAAATAAATTAAACTTTATCTTGTGGGAGGAAAGTAAACTGAGCAGAAGTGAACGAGTGGCTCTAGACAAACCGTCTTTTGCAAGGGCAAAGATCTGACATGCTCTAGCCTTGATTTTCCACCTCTCTGGCAGAGCTGGAGCTCCTATGAAAGAACAGCAGTGCCACCTGCACGCTGGGTAGATAAGGACAGGAGCTGGCCCCTGAGAGGAATGTCTTCAAACTAGGGGGGTAAATAGGTACCAGCCTGTTGCATGTCCCTGGTGGTATGCTAAAGCTAAGCGTCTTCTTACACTCCCACCTGCCTGTGTTATGGTCTAGCCATGCCTATAGCATGCCAGCTATATGCATCCTCGGCCGTGCGGGGACCCCGGGAGGAGGCCATCTTAGAGCAACTTGTGCCGTCTCTGTGTTCCTTGCAGCCAGACTCCGCTGCCTTATGGAAGAGCGAAAGGGGGTCAGGGAAGGAGCAGCTGCCATAGCTGCTTTTCCTACTTGGTCTCCGACCTCCGGTTCCCACGCTGGAAGCTAACACGCTGCAGCCCGCAACTCTTGGACCTGCCGGACGGCGTTTCTCTCCCACGCAGCTGCGAGCAGCGGTGCAAGGATGCATCCTGACACTGCGGGCTGAGGGCCACGTGCTGGCTGAGCTCATCGGGCTGCTGGCTCTCTTCCCAGCTCTGCGACACCGGCTGAGCATCCTGCAGCAGAAAATAGAGGCAGCTGAGATAGGGAAGAAGGAGGAGGGTGCCATCTTACAGTGCATCCCCACCCACATGCAGCGGGGAGTCAGAATGGGAGGCAGCAGCAGCTTTAATATAAATGCAAATAAAAGCTCTGGAGCATTATTAATGTGGCAGAACTTTTCCAGGGAAACGGTTTAGAGGAGGTAGAATAGTTCCCAGATGCTCAGTGTTGAGCTAGCTTGTGAATAAGATTCATCAGGCCAGTTAATGACCTATTGCTCCCTCGTTATATGAATGGAAGGCAAACAGGAAAATTTGTTCAGACGGGTACAAGGTAATGTAAGCTGATACAGCCTCTGCTGCATCAGCAGGTCTTTACTTCTTTAGTGTAGAAAGCAACAACAGCTAATATCAGCGTTATATGGGTATCGGGAGAGGGGAGGACTGCAAATGTAAATGAAGAAAATGTGTTTGCTCAGGACACTAACCAACTTTTTGCCTCTGAAATGACCTAGCAGTAACAAACCTGGCTGCGAATGAACAGAGACTGTAAAACTTGCTCAGGCAAACAAGACTCGAAATGCTGAAAAAGCTGTGGGAGAAAACCAGGAGGGGCCTTTGGGAATCTCAGTCTCTGGTTTCTTTTTCATGACTGATTTCCCTATCAGTCTTGCCAGTGACCAGTGTGACATCAGCACCTACGACACTGTTGGGCTCCTGAACGCCTCGGGTAAGGGGCTGGTTATTGTAGAAAGGGTGCACAGCAGCAGCACCCCGAATAGCTCACAAATGAAAAGTTACAGCAAAAGGAAGTTTCTCATTTTGAGACAAGACGACCCATCAGTTCAATTAAAAATGAGGAGTGTAAAAGGCGGCAGGCTGCCTAATGCCTGCTTACAGCTCAAAATGTGGAACTCCAGCCAAGCCAGGCCGAAGGGTTAGTAGGTTTGAGACGGATTAAAGGTTTGCATATCTATCCATAGTTACGTTAAATCGGATGAACAGTGCCAACCACTAACTGATGGGGGCAGGGGAAATAAAAAGCATGAAGGTTGCTCTGCAGCTGTCTACAGGGTTCCACGCACCTTTTTCTGAACGAGTTAGCTGTTGGCAGGGCTAACCAGTAATCTAGCCAAGCTGGTCTGTCCTGAGCTGTGCCGTTTGCGTGCCAGCAAGTTCATTTATCTCCTTTAATGGGAGGCAAAGACAAGGTCTCTTTCTCCAACTGTCCGCGTGCTGCAATGGAGATGCAGAGGAGTTACAGAACTAGGAGATTCTTTGCTCTATATAAATTAAGCTGACGCGTCTGCCGCGCTTGGAACTCGCTCCCTGCCATTTTTTAAAAGGGCGTGTACGTGTAAAAGAGGAAAAGAGCAGCTGAAGGAGAAATGAGAGGCGGCTAGCCATTACTTTAAGAACATGCACCTATGTTACAGGGAAATTGGAGCTTGTGGGTAGAGCCGGCTTCGTTCGGCGGTTTGTGACACTGCGTGAGTGCACTGAAAATAATGCAAAGCCAGCATACCTGGGATGCCTGAGCAGCCAAAATAGTATCGCCTAGGTTGGAGGAGCGAACTCCTCTGTTAATTCACAAGGTCCAACTAAATAGCCTGAAGCATTTCAATAGGAAAGTCAGCAAAGATGAGCTATTTTTTGGCCCACCAAGAGATGCTTATGGTAAGATCCCAAGACTGTCTTTGCACTGGAAATGAAGTGTAACAGGAATATATGTGCTGGGCTGCACAGCAAGGCTGTGAATGCCTCAGGAGAACGGAGGACGGTAGGTCTCCAGAAGCTACCTGAACTGTATGAAGAAAAAATTAATATAGACAAAATAGAAATTATGCATATATGAAGGACAATATAGATCCTGTTGTTTCTGAAGGCCTAAGCCTATGGAAGGATAAAGAAAACTGGTGTTATTCTGACCAAAAATGTATAGATTTCCCACCCCAAAAGGCTTTCTGAATTAGAAACAGGTTTAGTAAGTGGAGAAGGGTGGCTACACTGCAGTGGAGGGTTGAGAAAGCAAGGGACATCTCAAAACAGAGAAAGGCTATGGATATGCCAAGGACAGAAGCTGAACCATACCTAAAAAAAAAAAGGTGAGGCAATACTTAATGAGGCTGTGGGAAATGCAGGCAAGACAAGGAGTGTATTTTTCTCAAGAGGCACGTAACTCCTCTCTGGAGATGACATGGCTTTGGGGCCAGGGGCTGTGACCGGACTACCACTGTGTGAAATTGTTTCAATCAGAATAACCCACGTTTTCTTTCTACCAGTCCAGTTCAGCAGCGCTGAGGGAGCATTCACGTCCCAAAGGACAGCCTGTCCTTGCAGGTATTTCTGGGTTTCTGCCAGGGCAAAAGCTATTTGGAAGATTTTATCGTCATTCTTTCTTCATTCTCCAAAGCTGCAGCTGCGGATTTATTTTTGTAAGCGCCCTGCAAAGGTGCATCTGGTTCTCCACACAGGCATGCGAAGAAGTTGTCAGCGGTGGTGGTTTCCTCTTTTCGTTTGCAAAGAGAAGTGCAACCACCTGGGTCTCTCCAAAGGCAGGGCGAAGAGGAAGGTAGTTATAAATATCGTGACAGCGGCAGAAACAAGCTTGTGAGAAGACACTGTATGTTGTCAGAGCAGCTTTGCGAGCAGTGAACTGCCGGGGGGTTGTTTGGTTGTGTCTGGGAATACTGGACTCTGGTTTACCACACAGTACAAAATCAGCTAAGGGATCGGCAGCCTGGAGGTCATGCATGCTGGGAGTGTAAAGTCCGCTTCACCGCCCTTAATTCAAAGGAAAAATAACCGAGACAGAAATCCCCTCAGCCATGCCAACTTCAGATTCAAATAGCTTTTATATAACGTAGATTTGGGGAATTTTGCTGTTTCCAAGTATGCAGAAAAGAACTGGGCTTCTCCAGGGGTAGGTAAAGCCTGTATTTCATGCACTACTATCTATTTCTGGACGTGGTATCCTGCTGTATGCAAGCCGCAAGGATTTGATTGAAGGACATTTGTTCTGAGAGGCTGTGAGAAAAAAAAAGACAGCTCCTGCAGTTTGCAAAATGTAAAATCAGTCACCAGGCAGGAGGCTATCAGACTCTTTCTCCCATGGGCTGGGGTTTGTAATGTGATGGTGTCCTCGGTGTTCTTGCGGCAGGCTGGACAAGCTGCTACGCTGTGCCTAACACAAGCCTGGAGGAAAACACTAAATCAAAAACGCAGAGGAAGAGTCAGCCCTAATCTCTAGCCAGTGTAAAATCTTAACTAAGTTACTAAGTATGGAAACACGGCGTCATTCCAGGAGGCGTTGTGTAAGGTTGCCATATTGGCTGCCTCTGCAAAGCTGCAAGCTCGGAGCCTCAGCAAAGAGTCACGCCGCCAACTGCTCTTCAAGGGCAGGTTTCTGGTTCTCCTGCAAGGAGTCCTATAAAACGCACACACGGACACAGGGCAGAGAGCAAAGCAGCACGGGTGCGTCATGCATTCCTGGGCTCCTGTTCCAGCACCGATCTTCCTTCCCTGGAATGAGTGTAATTTGGTAAATTGGAGCTACATACTCTCTGGAGGGCTGTAGAAATCAGAATCATGTATTTACTGGCCAGCACAGACATTGCCTTGTCTGCCTGCGGAGCATGGACTCAAAGGAAAATTGATTTTAGTCAGGGGTGGCTCACAGACGGCCCTGCCATGGGGCAGGATGGGGGGGGATAAATGTGCTGACAATCTTTCCAGGCTTTGGGTGAGCTAAGGGCTGCAAAATACACCCGCTGCCCCCGCACCCCAGGCTGCTGCCAGGTTTAAGCAGAAGTTGCAAAGGCTCTAAGGGAAGCGGAGGTGGTCACCACGTGTTTGGAAAGGGGGATCAGTCTGGGGAGGAGAGGAGGGGTTGGCCCTGCACAGAGAAGCCACTTGCTCATATACCAGTTACCATGTTTTCTGTGGCTCAACACACTAAGAGTCACCTCAGGTGCAGATTTCACCAGGGCAAAACTGTCCTGCTTATTGGGCTTTCCTGCCTCTAATTATCCGTGTCCCCAGCCTTGCAGGTCCAGCTGATCTGAAAGAAACCTATTAGGTTCTTTTACCTCCCGAAACAGTCCCTCATCCCTGCGTGCGGTCACCAATAAGCTCTGGAGAACAAAGCAGCACTTAAAGCAGGACCTCGGTGTGCGTGCCAATTTGCAGCACTTCACATCTGTATAGTACACAGTGGTCAGAGCACTTGCCCAGGAGGTGAGAGACGGGCAGATGCTTCCATGAAGGTGAGGAGTCCAGGCTGAGACTACTCAAACAACGTGGAACTCGCTGTCTCATGAAACCCAAGGTGAGGGTCTTGGTTACTCACACCGCTTTCAATGCAGCGTGAGCCCTAACTCCTGACAGAGTCTTTTTGCTGTAATTTAAATAGGATCCATGTCACCCTGGCATCAGCTTTAAGCACAGACAGGTCAAGTCATCGCTCCAGCGCTGGCTGGAGCCCAGCGCTGGCTAAGACCAGGCCCGAAGCCGCTGCAGCGCGTGTGCGTGCCAGCCAGGCTGGGATGTGCTGGGCAGCTTTCTGGGTCATGTCAGTGCAAGTAAGAAGGAATCTGAACTCCTCCTTGGGGAAGGATGTGCACATCCACACACCAAAGCTGGCTCCTGCAGGCCAAGCACGGATTAGGTACTGCTAAATCTGGGTATCAGCAGCCAAAGGAAAAAAAAAAAAATCGCACACAAAATGACTAAAAATGGCACGTCCCTAATCCTGAAGCTTCTGTTAGCAGAGCAGGGCCACACTGGATGTGGAACTTCAGTGATGTTCAGCACCTCACACCAGCAGAACCAACCACAAAAAAAATTTCCTTGTGTTGAGTGGTTAGACTGAAAACTTACCCACTAATAGAAGGGCACTAATTAATATCTATAGGCAGAACCACCCAGATACACAGGCTCCTGCATGTCATCTCCAAGTTCTCTGCCCCGTGTAACAGACAGACACCATCACGGCAGGGCTGGTTTTTTCTGTCCCCGTTACATCTTTTCTGTTGCCACAACCCAGCACCAGATCCTTAACTCTCCTACAGCAGCCCCGCTGAAACGCTAGCCCAGGAGCCTGGCTGCAGCCCCCAGCCACATCCCCAACACACCAGCACCTCTCTGGCTGCCTCAGGACTAGAGCTGAACTTGCCAACTCATCTGTCCCCTTGTAGAAGTCAGATTTACCTTAAAATTTTGACTCTTCAGTGGCTGGCTGAAGCCTCCAAGTTTTTCACACCATGTCTTCCATCCTTATGAGTAATCCCTCATGTGACTGGGTTGACACAGCAGTGAGAACAGCCCCTAGCCCAAACCCACCAGGTCAGGGCAGGAACTGCATCTCCCCACCTTCTGGGACACACTTGGGGACTCACAGGGAGACCAGAAACTGGAAGTACCACTACACCACCAGCATTACTCTCTGGACTTCTACCAAGGTGCTCGTTTCTTGCACTTGTAGCAGTTACACACTCCCATACTCTCCAAGTTCAATCTTTAAAAGGGACTATGACTTTGGTACTGAAAAAGTTGGGGCACTTCCCTATGTTCCCACTCACTTTATTACTTATATCCAAGTTGCAGCAGGTGACAAGCCACTCAATTACCTGCACACTCAAAGCACTTTTTGTGCACTTGCACTGCATCCATTGTCCAGCAATGAATCCCATCTCTCTCCAAGCCCAACAGCTGATGGCATTTGTATTTACACCTAAGCATGGTGCAAATCATGGATTTTACAGACACCAAGTTATCACACACCAGAAGTTTACTATAAAATAATTTATTAGACAACAATGCACAGCTTCAGTGGCAAGCTTATATACACGCACAGGAAAACTGCTGACTACCCTACTCCGGGACTCTAGCTCTTTTGCCCTTGGCCTTGCGGACCTCTTCAATCAGATCTTTTAAGTACTGAATTTCCTTACTAAGGGAATCTGCTTTCTCCTTCAGGGCCTGATTCTTCTGCTCCAACTCCCTGCACTCGCCAGACAGTGCCTCCTGTTCTGCTCTCTTCTTCTGCCGGTAACGTGTGGCAGCCGTCTTATTCTGCTCCATCTTTTTCAATTTCTTATCTATTTTCTTTTCCCCTTTCATCTTTGCCGACACTACCTTCTCTGCGGGATGATCATATGGTTTGGACCGCACAGAGCCACAGTTGGCATCTGTAGGGAAGGGGTTGTCATTGGGGGATCCAAGTGAATTGGTAGGACTGTGTTGGGGTGTTCCCAAGTAGGAGTCTGGGCTCATGCATATCCCACTATCATCAGAATGGTTCTCCTCCTCTTTCTCAGACTTGGTGATCACTACTACAAAGGTGGGGCCCTCCTGTTTTCTTTCTCCTTCCAGAACATCCACTTCACTGCCTAGTTCTAAACTGAATGAATGGTCTGGAGTGGAAGTCAGAGACCCTGGGGAGAGGGGAAAAGACCAAAGGGAAGCCAATGGGGCCATTGGATCTGCTCCAATTGGAGATTCGGGGAGATGGGTGATTAAGTCAGTTATCAGTGGAGGTTCTTTGTGGTGAAATTCCTGGATGGTAGGGTTAAATAGGAGATCACACGTGTCTTCCAACGTGGCCATCAGCTCGTCTGGTGAGACGGTGGCTTCCAGATGTTCCATACCTAACAGGGCATCAAAATCAAATTCTTTCAGATCCATCTTCTCCACCATCCACTCCATGCCAGAGAAGGCATCCTCTGCACAGTAAAAAAATTACCATTTCAGTAAACCAGCAGCAAATGCAACTCAAAGCTTCTGAAAACCAATCTAGAAACTCATCTTTTAATGTCTTTTCTTGTACATTGCTATGAAAAAATTCATTCAGAAAAAATCCCCTACCATTTAGCTGCAGGAGACTGCAGGGTACAACATAAGCCTTCAGCTGTTCAACATTCCATCCCTCTTACTCCAAGGCCAGAATAATTCAGGGCAATTTGAAACATACAGCCACGCTTGTTTTTTGTAACTTCTGCCAGTAGTAGTACTGTAACAGCTGGTATATTATTAGAAGGACAAAGCGTCACTTTACCAAACACCAGTCTAGTAACCAGCAATTCTGTATTGCGTAAGCAGTGTAGTACACATGCTTTCCACACAGAGGTACACATGTGAGGTTGCCTTCATGTTTATGAAAACCTATTAATTTTTAATCAGAATGTTACTAAATGTATCATGTGCCATTGTAATTGATGTGCTTTATGCAAATAAATGATACCTTACCCTGGCTGCTATCTATGGTGTTGCCTAAACTGTCCACAGCAAGCCAATTGGAGGAGACTGCCTTAGCCTTGTCGCTGGAGAACCCATGCGAACCGAGGGGCTCGGCCACCTCCAGGTAGTCATCTAGGAGTCCCAGACTTTCCTCAGCCACCGAACACGGCTGGCTGAAGGGGGATAAGGAATCCCCCAACAGCATCTCGCTGTTCAAGAGGCTCATCTTCATCAGTTTTTAATGCTTTGATGTCAAAGGATGTAGACAAGTAGAGGGTCTTTTTGTCGACTACAGCAATGCTGCTGTGCGGTGCCTTGAAAAACCTGCAAAGAGAACTTTAATTCATCAGTACCTGTTCGACCAGCACAACAGCTCTGTAAAAGCAACGCCCCTTCAGGAAGTATGGTGGTACCCTCTAGGCTTGTATGAGCTTTCTTTTTTCGGGATTGCTGTTTGTCTCCAACATAACATCTTTGCTCTTT
Source organism: Balearica regulorum gibbericeps (assembly GCF_011004875.1). Classification (NCBI taxonomy): domain Eukaryota; kingdom Metazoa; phylum Chordata; class Aves; order Gruiformes; family Gruidae; genus Balearica; species Balearica regulorum. Next base: position 56,977,705 of record NC_046184.1, read on the forward strand.
ACATTTCTTGCTAAAGGCTCGCCAGAGCCAGCCGCATGCTCCAGGTGCAAATACCCCACCGAGGGCTGCCCGGCTTCCTCACACCCAAATATGGGCACGGCCTCCGGCGGCCCCGCCCCACCCCTCCACTGCCGTGACTCACACCCACGCCAGCAGCCGCAGCCATTTCGTGATCCTGCCGCGTCCCTCTCCCCAACCCGGGCAGCGGCCGCCATTTTGTATCTTGCCACGTTTCCACCGGGGCTGCAGCACCGGGCGTCGCCGGCTGTCGCCCAGACTTTACGGGGCTAGGTCGTGCTCGATAGCGAGGATGTGGTGCTGGAGACGAGGTGGAAAAGGACAACGGACCTCTCGGAAATAAACCTACTTACAAAACAGGGCGTTTATGTGAGGAAACGAATCTATTGTCTCACACACCACCTTTTCCGGAGTTTCCAGGTTATGAAACCCCTCCAGGCGATCAGTGCAGACTTATCGTATTAAAGGATTACAGTATTGCTCACGATTTTTGAGCAACCCTCGTTTATCGACTCGGGACGATATACCAAGTGGTACTTACGCTCTCAAACCCCCGATGCCTCCAATGCCCCATTTCCCCTCAGCGACAGCAGCATGCCCCCACACACGGTAAAGAAACCCCCCCCTCGGAACGCACTGCTCTTACTCCCATGAAAACCCCATGAAATGGAAAAAACCCAAACTTCTGCGTTTCCAGCTTTCCTGAACGATATAAGCTACAGCGATTTCTCATTATTTCTTCCGAAATGGCATTTCCTGCCATTTCTGACACCCGCTGCCCCGGGGAGGTTAAGCCCCACAAGGATGTGTGTGTCGTGCCTCCTCCCCCCCCCCCAATCTTATTAGCCGAGGTAATTCCTCCCCCCCCCAGGAGATACCATCCATTACCACACGGGTGTAACCCGCCCCCAAAGCCCACTTAAAGGGGAGAAGAAGGCGACTAGCATCACACAGGAGAGGGAATACCCGTCCCTCACACACAATACTCACGCCATGGTTGCAGATGCCGGGGGTGTGCTGAGGCCGCCGCCGCTGCTGCTGCGCCCGCTGCACTGGCCGATGCCGCCGCTGGCCCTGCCGCCCTTAAAGAGCCATGGCGGCCAGGGGAGGGGAGGCTGCTCCGGTCCGCGCGGCGCGGGAGGGTGATGCGCGCACAGACACTCGCAATAGCTCTATTCCCAGCAGCAGTCACACAATGAGGTGGCACTGCCCGCGCACCTCATTTATACAGGAGTCGCCGTCAGCAAAACAAGATCCGGCTGCGAGGTGTCCTTCCGCCAAGCGTCACCTGCCTCTCGCCAGCGCCCGTCAGCCCGTAGCTTATCTTTCTGGACTTCTCTCCTACCATGTTGCTACAGTTTAATCGCAGGAGACACCGTCAAAAGCTACCACTCCACGACAGAGCAGCAGCGGTGGGGGACTATATCGTGTACATCCGCGACCGCCGCGCCTCCTCGGCAGGCGAGGCCGCGTCACGTGATCGGAGCAGCTGAGGACGCTCCCCCCCTCCCCCCCCTCCGGGAGCGTCGGCGGAGGGACGGGGGGGGGGCGGGGGGCTTAACCGCCAACAAAGGCGAGGCGCTCGCATAGGAGGCATCACGCAGATCGCCACGTGGGAAGGGGGGGCGCTCATTGGCTGGAGGGGAGTTGTTCACGTGCACTGTGAGCTGCCATTGGCCAGGACCTGAAGGAGGCCGGATGCTGAGGGGGACGGGGAGGGGGGCGAGAAGGAGCACCTGGGCGGGGAAATGGCGCCTGGCGGGGGTGGGAGCGGTGCCAGCGCCTCTCACCGTAGCCCTGCGCCTTCGTTGACCTGTCCTTCTCGAAGCAGCATGTGTTCCCCCCCCACCCTTAATTTCCAACAGCCCCTTTTGTTCTCTACACAAAGTCCTGTTGAGGTCAGGCCGGAGCTGGCGGCTGCTGCTCAGGCCAGGGCACTGGCATGGCTCCCCTGAAGGAGGGGAGGCTGCCATGGCCTCCTGCTCCCTCAGATAAGGTGTCTGCCCGTGGCAGCATCACCTTCCCTCCCTGCCTGGCCCACGCGTGCAGAGCTCAGATTATGGCAGCTTCAGGGCACGGGCTGTGTGTTTACGTGCATGACGGCACCTGCGTCTCTGGAGCCTGTCAGCCTCGCAGCCGCCATGGCGCAGTACCGACCTGGAGTGGTTCACATGGAGCTTCGCTGGAGAGCTGTACTGCTGAGCAGCAAAGAGCATGAGTCTAATTAGCACCTCAAACCTATGCGAGAGCTGAAAATGAGGTTGGTTATTCCCTACTGAGGAACAAGAACTTCTTCTCCTGCTGTGCAGTTTCATGCTGACAGTTGCTTCTCTGTTCAGACATTACTCAGACCGATGTGAGCATGAATGGACCACCTACATAGCCTCACAGCTGTAAAGGGCAGCAATTGCCTTGGAAAGTGTTAAAAGTGCAGTTTCACATTATGTATTACCTGATCTCAATCAATTTGCTGCTAGGAAAGAGGGCAGCCCTCTTCCCTCACCCTATTCCTGGCTATACAGTCCCCACCAGCTGGTTTGGCCCTCAGTGAGCCAGCTCAGCCAGCTAACCCAGCGGCAAACTCACAGGAGTCAACAGTTTTTTCCTGGTTTCAGTCCCTTCATCATTCACTCAGGTCAGACAAGCGTCAGCCAGCCCTGGTGAGCTGGGAGAATCAGTACCTGCGTGCTTCCTCACCGTGCCAGAACGATCCAGCTTCAAGTGGTTGCTTTTCCATGTTGCTCTTAAAGCTGTGGTGAGTCCTTGCTTGTTCAAACACCATCATCCTGCAGGTCAAATTGCTCTCAGCTACTTCTGCAAAAGGCTCCACTGTTTTTCCAGCTAGGGCCTCAGTAGTATTTGTGTAAAGCCATGGCCTTCACTCAGTTTGCTCAGGTGTAACTGCCTGGAACTTATTAAACAACTTGACTGATGATTTGCAAGGATGGGCGTGACAGTTTCTACTTTTAGCAGTCTGATGTTACCATCATCGCTACAAAGAGGAGTACCTCACTCCACATCTGTAAACTGAATGCTAGCTGCTTAATGGAAAGGACAATTTTTCCTCCATGTTGGCTTGTTGGGAGGTTTGTTTTGTTTTGTTTTGTTTTAGAAGCAAGCACAGATATTTGACTGACTCATTAAAATGGAGGAGGCAGAGAAAAATGTCCTCCAACGCCAGAAAACACCACAAACAATTGAGCGATCTAAGATGATTGCTCTGATAAATACACCACGGAACAGGCAGATCTTGCTTCAAAGCAAAGTTTGGAGGATGCAGCAGCTTTTAAAGAAACCAAGTGGGTGATGGGCTGGGTGGGTGGATGGACAGCATGTCCATGTCCTCACTGGCTAAGGGAGAGCTCTCACATCCCCTGCCATGCCTGCTTGCCCCTCCTTTAAGTGAAAAGAAAAGGGTGATTGTACAACCGTAATCATAGCTAAATAAAAAGAAATGCTATACACACCCAATCCTTCATCTTAAAAAGATAATTATAGATTTCTCCGAAAGGACTCTGGGTATGTGTGAGCAAGAATCACGCAAGCAAAAATGCAGTATGCGATGAGGAACTTGGCCCAGATCTGCCTGTTTCCTAGCTGCCCAGTTTCCATTTTATGTGGAAATTTGTCTGTGTTACAAGCTCCAGACAGAATTTTTTTTAACAATCCTCAATCCAGAAAGTGAAATCAAGTAAACAGAAGCCAGCCATTTAGTGAACAGCATATTTTTCCATTTCCTGAAGTACTGCAAAATTACTATTGTTACATAATGTCATGAGCTACAGCCCCAATTCCTTTATAAATCATCTCTCTGCATTTGCACGTATTACATCAGAGGTTCCTCCTTCATTGCTAGAGTTTATGACCAAGGTAGAAGACACTTCTTTAAGCCCAAGTAACAATTCATTGGGAATTTTTGTACAAAAACCCCACACAAGTATTTTCTAAGCAGAGAACTACAAGCTACCTGCTACTAACTCAAAAGTGTCTAAAAAGCATTCCTTTCCAGTATTGCAGAATATATTTGTGGCTCAGAGATTGAGAAGTCTGGCAGCTCTGAAGAAAATTGAATTTACAGCACAAAAAGGTGGCTTCTGAATGAAGATTAATTTGTGTGCATGGTCATGGAACTCCTGCTGATGTGTTAACAGCTTCAGCACCATGGATGTTTTCCTGCCCTGGGTACCGTACCTCGGCAAAGAGAGCTCCTGGGATAAGTAAGATCCATCCCGAAGCAGGAGCGAGGGGCCAGGCGCCGGCGAAAAGAGCTGCTCGTGCAGAGCTCACTGCAGGAGAGAGGCCAAAGTGACCTTGCTGGCGAGTGATGAACTGCCCCGATAAATACAGCACTGCAGAAAGCCACCTCTGGCCAAACAGCAGCACCAGCAGGTGGAAAACTTAATAGTCCTGCATTCACCATCCTCCTTCATTAAGATGGAAGGTCAATATATGGGCTTTATCTCTTTTTTCTTTTTTTTTTTAAGTTAACATTGCAAAGGAAAAGAGGTTTTCTTTTTCTACCAGCAAGCATACGGGAGATAAACATGCTGAATGCTATCTTATTAACTACACAAAAGCCAGGGAGGATGTAAATGTTTCCATAGTAACATCTCCTCACACAGTCCAGACCGTCTGTATAGGATGCTCTCAGGGACTGTCAGTGGGGGGGGAAGTACTCGTGGGCCTCCATAGCAGGGAAGGAAGAGGGGGGGTACACATTGCTGGGGCCAGGAGAGTATATCAGTAAAAGTAACGGAGACGGAGATGTTTGCTCTTTCCTGGAGTGCTGGGAAAGCCAGGGTGAAGGGCTGGCAGACACTGCATCAGGCAGGTGCAGGACCCCCGTGGTGGCACCGGGCAGGCGGCTTTGGGCCCCCAGTGAGCCTCAGTGCACTGGGAAGGGGCAGATGGGCTTTTAGCTGGTCCTGGGCTCTGCTGGGAAGGAGGGGGCATTGCCTGCTTTGCAGAAGGATGAGTGTGAGGGCAAGTCCCCGAGGGGATTCTTGTGATAATTTCTGTCCTTTGAACATCCCATCAGAAGACACAGGAAGCCTTACCCCATACTTCAATGAGCAAAGCATTTCCAGAGACTAGCAGGAATTTTTCGTGGAGACAGAGTGCCGAGGGAAACACGATGGAGGAGTGAAGCAAAGCAGCTAGACATTTAGAGCAATTTTGAGGGAGAATTAGCTACAACCTCTACGGCACAGGCTAATTCGCAGTGCTTGGTTGCTTCTCTCCTCATGCATCACAAACAGGTATCTGAAGGATCTTTCCTGCCAGATTCTCATCGTAAGCTCTTTAGGGATTGCTTTATAGACGTTCCATTTTAAAACTAGATTGAAAAGCAAATATATGTGATTAAAGATCAGGCTGGGAGGTATTAGCATCCATCTTTTATTACATACAAAGAGAAAATAAGTTAGCCATATGCTCTGTCTCGTTTGTTTTGGACTACTACACCAAATGGAATCTCTAATAAATCATTCATTGCTTACCCACCCCCTCACTGTCTTCTGTTTCCATCCTGTTATGTAAATATCACTGACGTTTGAAACGAGACTAATAAAAAGGATTAAATCTGCAATTTACATTTGCAACTTACAGTTCAATTATTTTAGACAGACATGGAAACAATCCTGATTGTCCACCTACATTTTTCTTACTGTACAAATGTGGGCATGCCAAGCACATGCTGATAGCTCGCAAAATACGGCTCTCCAGTAATGACTTACTCAGAATCAGCCAGGCTATGGCCAGCAGCCACAAATAAAAACATTGTTCAAATCTGGTAAGAGGGAGGTGAGTTTTAACTTGTAACTTGCCCAAGCATGAATTTCCTGAGCAAAGCTACAACTGGTTAAAAATGATGTTTAGCAAAAAATATGTGTGAAGGGGGGGGGGGGGGGAAGGAGGTGCTGACTTTTGTTCAGACCATCAGGGGATTTTTTCGGTTTTCTCATCATCCAGCCTTATTTTATGATGATGAAAGGACTCGGGGGTCAAGAATAATCCCTCATGTGTATTAGCACATGTGGGAGCAGTTTAGCACACAAAGAAAAGCCTTCCAGTTGTCCAAGCAATAAAAGAACAGAAATGTACCTCATGGCAACTGTTGTTCTTCATGAGGTTGTAGTTAATGTGGCCCCCAGTGCAGACTGTGAAATGAGTGCCTGTCAAAATGTACGTATCTGTACATTATCAGCATCTGCTGGAGTCACACACGTGCCAGGTGCCTTGTGCCTTTCTGTGCATGTTACTTCTTTTTCTAACAGTGCAAAGTTAGCAAGAGCTGAGGCCTGACAAGCGGGTGCGGATTTATGAGACTGCAGCATCTCAGACAGCTACAGACACCAGCGGATGAGTTAACAGCCCGTCACTGCTTCGGTGGATTTGTCTTTCACTGTCTCAATGCCCCTTAGACTTGCCAGGATGAGGACACCTTGCTGCATCACACTGCTCTCCTGAACCTGGCATCTGAACTAGCAGCTTTGTCTGAAGCATGTGGGAAAGTTGTTTGAGCTTGAGTTATCTCAGCCTCTCTCTTCAGTGAGAGGGGGATGCACAAGGAAAGGCTGGTAATACCAGACTATGCTCTGTGTGCACCATCTGGGGATTTGTTTTTAAGTTCATGTAACTTCAGAGTGTCTTAGTATGGCCAGGAAGAGAGATCGTGAATGGGTATATCCTATTAATGAAATAAAACAGGATGCTGGGGATATCTCGTGTGTGTGTGTGAGATCTTTTTGTCTCTGATGCTGGCAGGCAGCTTCAGCAGGAGCACAGACAAACCAGGTAGATCAGATGAAGCTCTGAAACTCATTTGGGGATAAATCACCGTTGAGGATGTAGCTCCCCAGGTCCCTGGAGAGGAACACTGTAGACATTATTTCATAATATTTCTCCACTCTTCGTAGGCAGCAGCTCCTTGGTGGCTGGAATTTACCAGCAGACTTTGATCTGTTTTAATATATAGTTGTTTACAAGAGGAGGAGAGAGAAATTCCTGGCAGATGTTGACACAGTTGTAATATCATTGAGTTTATGGCTTTTTCCTGAATGACTGTCATTTTCCCTCCTCAGGTCTCTGTGTTAGGAGACTTGGCAGAGGATGCCAGAAAGAAGATTCTTTCAGAAGACTTTGAGACTGCCCTGCTCCCCACACCATGGGCTTGTGGGTGGCCTCGGCAGAGCCTCCCCAGATGTGTTACAGGGGGACTGGCCATGGGCAAGCTGGACAATAGTCCCCAGAGAAGACTTTGTGGCCAAAGTATTGTATTGACAATACTTCTCAACCCACTGTCCCTCTGACTTGTTCCACTGTGTGGTGCTTGGTGAGGGAGGTTTGCAATTCTCTTCGCAGGAGGAGGTTTCTGTGCCGCAGTGTGGAGAGAGCTGGTTTGAGACTAAAGCCAGGTCTGTCTAAGGAACCAGCCACAGTGACCCAGCTCTTCTGGGGAGGTCTTGCTGGCCTGCTCTTTTGGCACTCAGAGGGTGAAACTTTGTTGAGACGATGTTGTCCTGGGATCACAATGACAGTAGACATCTCCTCTGGGTCTGAGGCACTGCTCAGGAAGGTAACATTTGAGCCTTAGTTCACCTTATGCAGTCTCAGTGAGACTGATTTGGACACTGAGCACTTATCAGAAACATAGGTCTCCCCCAGGGAGGGCAGGCTCTGTCTGACCACAACACGGTGGAGCCTCTCCCAGGCCACAAGATTTGGGAGCCCAGTCTGCTGGTGACAACAAGCACTTTCCTTTGCAGTGCAAAGTGATGGACTAAAGATGCATCGTTCCTCTTTTTATTAACTTTCTCTTCTTACATAAGAAAGAAATTAAGGTTCCTAATCCAAATCATTAGCAAATTGCTCAAGAAAAGGCACTGGACTAAATGCTTTCTACTGTCTCTCTCATGGCCACAGGCAGCGATTTGGAAAAGAGAAGGTCTGTGCCTTGGTCATGTGCTTGCCTCAGCAAAAAAACCACCTCAATTTGAATGCCAGGAAGCTGGGACCCCTGCCAACGTGTTCTCTAACGAGCAACGTGGGAGCTGCGGCTCTGTGGCCTGTGGGACTACTGCGTCTTGTACTACCTTTGCTTCAGTGTATCACCACTGCTATAAACAACCAGGAGATGAACGTAATTCAGAATATATTATCTATATAAGTGGCAGTAGTTATTATGTCCAAGGCCGTAACTATCCTCCGTGCTAAATAAATTCAAGAATTTGAAGGCAGAAATGTCTCTCTGCTGTACTGCTTCCAGGTGATTGCTTCTTGCCTTTCAGATGGGTTAAGGAGTCTGCCAGGGCTTTACGAGTTCAGAAGTAATGTCTGTCGTGGGACAGGTAGAGCCAACACAGTCCATCATTTGCCATCTATGCCCTTGTGTCTGTTGCCTCTTAAGTCTCTGTCCCTTGCAATGCTGAGCAGAATGAGACAAGATAGTCTTACAGGACTGGGATCGTTGTAGTACGTCTGATGGGACAGCATATCACGCCGGTGCTTCTGTGGAACAGTGACAATTCTACCACAGGGACAGGCAGGGAAAGGGGCTTGCGCTGCACCAAGGGAACTGTTGCCTAGAAAAAAGAAAATCCAAAACAAAACCAAAAACTCAAGCAAGCAACTTTTGCCCATTATTTGTATGGAGAAGGCTTTTCATGAAGAATGTGGTTAGAATTGATATATATATTTCCCCTGAGAAGCTTAGTGCTGAGTGTTAATAGACAGATCAAAGAGCTACTTAGCCACTGGAGCCAGGGAAATTGAACCAGGGCAGCAAAATAAAAATCAATCTGACTTTTAGTGTGTTTAAAGTGATTTTGTTGAGAACTGACTTCTGTGTGAGTACTTAGGAAAGCTTAAGATCATGAAAAGTTTGAGTTCCGTGAGCCAAACTCTGTCTCCTGGTCTCCTGCTATTCGTAAAAGGACAAGAACACTTTCTAGGTACAGAATGATCTTCCCTGCTTACTCGTTGGTCTGACCATCATCTTTTGCCTTTTTGCAAGATTATACCACAGGATCACATACTATAAAGATATTATTAGCCTGCTCACCACCACATTTCTAGTTCTGTGACTTTTGAATAATGTTTTCCTTCTTCAGAGTATGCTAGTAAAACTTTTACAGTGTGCTAGCCCTGGTTGTGTAGGGGACACACTTGTTACATGAGAGCTATTTTAAGAAGGTGTTGAATCTGGAAAAAAAAATAATAATAAAGAGAGGGGAAGGACATTTCTTGAATCCCTCAGATCATAAACTCAGATAATAACTCAGCCTGACAAGGGTAAAGAAGATAAAATCCAGATACCTCAAACAGTTCCCCAAGTGTCTAGACTGCAGCAGTCCTCCTACGGCTGGAAGCCAATACTAGGTTTCACTGGTGGGAGGGAGAATCTCCCATTTCTTGCTTGCTGCATCTGTGAATAAAGCCCAACATTTCAAGATCCAGTCCCAGATTCAGTGAGCCATGCTGGAGCCATTGAATCATACCTAGTGCGGGTAGTGGGCCAACATGTTTTATCTTATCTGGAGGAGAAACTCCTCGTTTGGAAGAGGGTCCTCTTTTTTCCATGAGACTAAATTTAAAAAGCAGCAGCTGTTTGCAGCTTTTCTGCAGTTCAGAATATTAAAATAAACCTTAAAAAAAAAAAGCACAGAGGTGATTAAGTATTTGGGGAAAAAAAAGAAACATTCATCGTACAGTTCAACACTTTAGCATGATAATCTCAAATTTGGGGTACAGTCACCCTCTCTCCCCCAGCCTAAGAGTAGCTACAGAATAGTCAGGCTGGCATTTACTTATTTATTTTTAAAACGAAGAGATGCAAAAATAAATAAGTAAAACGTAAGCTCAGCTACATTCATTTCCAGGACAGGACTGTGGTTATATAACAAAGCGCGCAAAACATTTGGATTTTTCCAAAATTCACCTTCCTCCTAAGCTGTTTGTTCCTTAGGCTAAGAACAAAATTGACGCTGAGTCTTTGCAGCCTGGAGAACCATTTACGCTCCTCTTCTTTGTAGCAAACTTTTCCATACTTGAAATAATTACCATGACTCCCCTCAATTATTTCTTCTCTACATTAAACAAACCCGTATCTTTTGATCTTTCCTCCCTATTCATGCTGGGACAACTTTTATGCAATGGTGCAAACCACTACATGTATTAAACATGTATTGCGAGCTCTAGGCTTTCCAGGGGCATTAACTTGCGGGGGGCAGGTGGGGCGAAAATACCTGGCACAGATTCCACAGAGCAACTCGATTTACCGTTCCCATAAGACTCCATACAAGGTGAAACATGCTTGATCGCATCTGGTCTGTTTCTACCACAGAACAGATTAAAAGTAAAAAAAAAAGAAAACAACATAGGCAAGGGGTATCAGCAAAAAACAACGTTAGAGATGTAGACTCCCTTTGTATCAGAACATATCCTCCAAAAGAGTTAAATGTTAATTGCCAAGTCCTCATTAAAACAAGTCTCACAGGAGAACGCTGTCGTCGCAGCATGTCTTCTCAGAATTAAGGAGCCCGGGATCCATCAAAAGCAGCATCAGTTTCATGCTTTACTCAGATCCAATGCTTCTGCCCCACTTTCCCAAAAGTAGGCACATAAACCCAGGTCTTACTGTGAACAGACACAGGCCCCTGGCACAGCAGCTTCCTCGCTGCCTCAAGGCTGATGCTTGGAAAAGAGAGGAGCACATTTGGCAGGGGAAGAGGATTGGCACCTTGTGACTGAGCAAGGGCGGGGGAGCCTGCATGGGAAAGTTTAATATTAAAGAGGCACGGAAGCCTGTGAAGTCTAGGGGAGCCACATGAAAAGCAGGTGCCTGTCCGGGCACGCAGGCTATTGGAGAAAGGATGGGAGGCACGGCACCGCAATTACGCATCATCTTGTGACTGGTGTGAAGGCTGCCAGGAGCCAGCACGCTGCCGTACCAAGCTGATTGCTCTCTCAAGACAAGTTGCAGAGTGCTGAGCACCCAGGGCCGCAAAGGGAAAGCAAGCGAATCAGCAAGGGGCATGGCCGTCCCCAAGCAGTGGTGTAGTGCAGAATTCTGTCAGCATAAAGATGATGCACCGAGACAAAAGCAGAGATGCTCCTTTGTTTATAAACACACCAGAAACAACCAGGTTACTGTGGAAAGTCATTTTATTTCAGAATTTCACGCACTCTGTCACAGACCATGCACTTAGACTTTCCCCTTTGCAAATCCACAGCCTCCAGGCCTGGGAAAGATGAGGCATCATCGCTTCAACTTCTCTCTGTGAGTACCCACATGCTAAGAGTGAGGGCCCTGATGGCAGCTCACCAGGAGGCAGAAAGCAGCCTCTTGTTTCCATAATTGCTTTTAAACACGGGAAAAGAAATCCATTTAACTTGAAGGATTAGCGGTGGAGCAGTGAAACCCCACAGCTGAGCAAGTTGGTCCTCACCCTGTGGTTACAGGGAATAAGATGATCTTGTGGGAAGCTCGTGTGAGCTAAGCTATAGCAGAACACACTGAGGCATTCCTGGAGCCCAGGCAGCAACCAACTAAATGCACACTCTGGGCCTCTTACAATCAATTCGTCTCTGAGCCGCTCTGCCAGGAAGATGGCTGGGAGCTGCCCTTTTCACATTCAGCTTTAAGTCCTCCTGCTCTGTGCTACAGCTTTGACTAGGAAGGAGCCTACCTATAGGGAAAGCAGCCCTCCGGGCTGTACATCAACACGTGCACTGCAGTTAATACTGAAAGGTGCCAGTTTGAAAGACTCTGCAACAGTATGCTTGACCCACAGGCTGGGTGCAGTGCTACTGTAAGTTTCCTCCATGCCTACTTTACCCCTCCTTCCCTGCCTCTGTTGCCCCTTATGCCTGACCCTGCTCTTGAAATACTCCTAGTTGCAGCGTCCCTGCGACCTATTACATCTTTGGCCTTTGCTGAGACTGCCACTGCCAGGGCAGCTATTGCCCACTGTGGTGGCCGCCTGTAGGAAGTGTGCATTTGCCTCCCGAGAACGGGCTTGTGGCTAGCTCACAGAAGGACAAAACTGAAGGGATAGAAGTGATTCAAGTGAAGTGGAGCAAAGTCTACAGAAAAGGCAAAAAGGCAGCTTCAGTCTCCATTTCATACACAAACTGAGCTCAATAGCAGCAAGAAATGGCCATAAAATATTAATTCAGTAGGTTGCCAGGAAGAAGTAAAAGCATTCGTGTGAAAAATTCTATATACAGATATGTATGTGGCAACTGTTCTCAAGCCAGCTCAGACTGGCTTCCTCCTGTTTATGTCTCACCTTTCCTTGTATCTATAGTTTTGATCATTCCAAACCATGTTGCCGTGCAATTCTGTGTGAAGACCATGGTATTGGAGTCAGCACCAAGTAAGGGGTGAGATCACACTGGAAAAATGAACTTACAGGGAACTCCTGACAACCCAGATATTTTAATATTTTTGTTGACCTTCAAGTAATTAAAAGAATGGGGAATTTCCCCCAGTTGCCTATAGGCTCCAAGTCTCATCTGTCTGCTTTTAGGGTAAGGGAGGCTGACATCAGAAAGGCAGTGGAGGGCAGGAAGAGGGGGAAAAAAATCCGGGAACCAGAGTGAAGAGCAATCAACAGCTGACCAACACTGACTGCTGCAAAACTTACAAAACACAAAATCATACAATTTCTGTTAACCTTTTATAGACTACAGACTTTATATACACACACAAACTTCAAATTACGCATCTGGCAGTCTAGAAAATACCAGTACCCTAAGGATTAAATAATTTAAAATGTAACATTGTGTTACCACTGTATATGGACTACTATCTGACACATTGGCTAAAATGGACGGATTGTCCGAGAAAGATGTTCCCTCCCTCATCTCACCAGCACTGCCTCTAAAAAGAAAACAAGGGCTAAAGACTCCCCTCAGTGGTTCCATTCCTGAAACTCACCTTGAAATTTCTCTGTCAAAGGGGGGTGGGGGGTGGAAGCCCTGAGAGGAAGGGAGGAGAAAAGGATTCTTGCTTCCTCCAAACTCTGCTGCTGCAGTACCCTCTCCATCGGCTAGGGAGGCTGGACAGCAAGGGGAAAAAAATGGTGCTAAAGCTGGGGAAAGGCAAGTATGTTTCTACAAGGAGAGAGACAGCCCCAGACTCGAGAGGACACCCTCCCTCCCCCTTTCTGAAGGCAGGAGGCCAGAAGGCTGAATGCAGAGTATAGAGTCCACGCGGCTAGTCTAGGAGATACCGACCGTGCAGCAGCTGCCCTCTGAAAGCCATACTGCAGTCCAGCAGCAGATGGGAGGGCAGCCAAGGGAGAATGGCCTGACAGCAGCCATTAACAGGAGCGGGCAGAACTGCGTTACCAACGGGTCCAGACAGAATGGGAAGCTGTGCCCTCACCAGCTTTCTAAGAGTAATGGCACACTGGGAGCACTGGAAAGTCAGCGCATGAGAATGAGGAAGGGGACGAACAGCCTCAGTTCTGAGGTGGCTGGGGAGGGGACTAAAAATACACGCTGAGAGCAGATGGCAAAGCCAACGTATCTCTCAATGCCAGCTCCACGTATGTATCCTAGTATGAGTGTATGGGACAGAACCTTGCTGATGACACCAGTTCAGTCCTATCACCTTCACAGACTTATAGCCGGTGAGAATCTGGCTTACGTGTCCTTATTACAAAGCCCTTTTGAGGCATGCAGTCTTGCTCCCACCTCCTGTAACAGAACAACCATAAGCTGTCAGGGAAAAGATGAAAAAATAACCCTCGTTCCCACGTGTGTCTCCCACCGCTCTCCCATAATCAGCCTCTCTTCCTCTAGGCCAGAGACATCTAAGGAGCCGCCCTCTTCTCCATTCCCGGGGCCATTCCTACCAGCAACACCCAGCAGATCTAGCCAGGCAGGAATGGCAAGCCCTGCTCCTTCAGCCTCATCACACAGCCAGACCACAGAGGTTTCTTCCTCCCGTGTGACAGCTTCAGGGAGAATTGCCCATACTGGAGATTGTGTTTCAGCAGACTGGACCAGCCTCAGCCCTTACTCCTGAACCCAGCTTGCAAAGGATGAGAAGGTTCCGTAGGAGCAGGACCATGGGCATGGGTGTTCTCCTCTTCCAAGCTCTATAGCCATAAAAACTTCCAGTGTAATCATTATCTGCTCAGAAATACAAAACCCAACCCTATCCAAAACATCTCAGTCTGCCCTACACAATTGGGTCAAAGGGACAAAAAAAAAAAAAAAAAAAAAAAAAAAAAAAAAAAAAAAAAGAGGAAAGTGAGACAGTGTGGTTCAGCAGAGAAAAAGAAACATGGGGCAAAGTCAGATTGGAGGAAAGGAAAGGACCTCAACGCAAGTCTGCTAAAATCATCACTGGATTTAACCAGCCCAGTTCCACCTTCTTCAGACCAAAATCGACTCGCTGCAGTAAGTGTACTACAGGAGAAAGAAGTGCATAGCTTGGCTTATTTTTTTTGGTAGACACTTAAACATCAGCAGAATTTATGCAGAGATCTTAAGAGCTGCAGTTTTAGCCTCTTTTCCCTAGCCAATGGGTACCTGTTGGGGCAGAGATGGTGGAAATGGACCAGTAGCACCAAGAAATTCAGTGGGAGCACCAACTCCACAGCAGGAAATAATAATGAACCAAAAGGAGACAGAGAGAGAGAGAGGAGTGGAGGAGACATATTTCGCAGTGATCAAAGTCCACCTTGGCTAAACCCTATCAAGATATCCCTACGTAAGGCCCCATTACGTCTGCAGCAAGACCTCTGGCTCTGACAGAGAGCTGTAGAGGGTATAGCCCAACTCATCCACTTCCTCGGGGGTGAGCTCTGAAAACAAGTTCACCTTGGGGTTCAGAGCACTAGGGAGGACACCTGCCTCCAAGTAGCGGATCAACCACTTCAGTGCCTGCAAGAAGCGATCAGCCAGCATGTCCTGGGACCAGTCGGACTCCTCTTGGGATAGGTGCAGGATGACATTGGTGAGCTGGCTGGCAGTGAGGTGACCCAGGGCTGGGTTTGACTTGCATACTGCTTTGAAGATCTTCAGGCACAAGCAACGGCAGCCAGAATCACACTGGTCCAGGGCCCGGAGGCGAGCAGTTTCTGCTGGCCGCAGGCTCAGTCGCCACAGGTTGTCATTCTGGGCCAATCGATGGGGTTTGGCCACAAGGATGATGTCACCCAGTGTCAAGGATGGTAGGAAGTCAATAAAAAGATGCCGTTCTGGATCATACTGGACTTCCAGTGTCAAATCTGCTGGGGGAGCTGCTGGACGGATCACATAATCCAAGAGAGTCCCAATTGCTGGCCAGTTGATGGAGCCAGCTACAACTTTCTCAAAGGTGTCTGCTACAGCTTTGGGGGAAAGGTAACCTCCCACCACACAGCGGTCCCAGTAGCTGCTCCCACGGGGAAAGTACTCTGGGTTTTCCCGACGCACCAAGTAGAAGCCAGGAATGTTCATGATAGTGTCCTCCCCGGGAATACACGACCACAGGTTCTGCTCCAGCATCAGAGGCACAATGAGCTGGATGTGGTCAGCTGTCACTACCTTTCACAAGAGAGAAAAATGAGTAAGAACAAGCTTTCTCTCTCCACACTCAGTTTTATTCACCACCTTTAGATAGCCTTCTGCTCAAAGTAACTTGGAATAAGGATGCAGCTGTCTCGCTCTCCTCTGTGTGGGATTCACAGCCTCCCGTTGTCAAGAGACATTCTGAAGGACTATTTCCCATTGTCAGTGGGTAACTCCAAGGTATAACCCAAGCTAGTGCTTATACAGCATGTACTATTTAGAGATCTTTAAATACTTCAGGACCTGACATGGACTGCATATAGACAAATCACTCTGCCTCCTATTGCTCTAAGTCCACTCCTTGAACGTGAGATGCAGCTGGCCCAGAGCACAGCCACACCACATGATAATTTAAAACAGGAGGCAGAGTATTAAGCTTCTAGAAAAGCTTAAGTTGCCATGGTTTAATTATCCCATGCTACAACAAGGTACTGCCCTCACCCTGTCTGTCACATCGTTTGGAAAAAGGTCATTAAAAGATCCCTCTTCACCAATATGATTAAGACCCCAGATCTAAGTTTCACTGGACACTCGACACTCCATTCCAGAGCTCTGACTCAAACAAAAAAGTGTGCCTCTGAATCACTCACTATAGCCATGGGCATCTTGCCATCAGGGAGATATGCAGCAGGGACTGCTGTCCAATCCAGGTCTGTCATGCATTAAAAAACAAAGAGTAGGGAAGACCTACATGAATACACAGGAGTTCTAAGGGAATATTGTGTATTTGGAAGGAGATAGAAGGGATAGAAAAACAAAGATCTACTAGAGAAACAGCAAGACAAACAGCTAAAGCGAGAGACAGAGGGGAAGGGAAGTGAAGGAAAGAAGGGCTGAGATAATCCAGAGAAATAAAACAGCAAAAAGCAAATTCTTTGCTGACAAAGCCAGAGCAGCCTGGTCACGCCTGTTGAAACAGCATTGCAGAAATCAACGCCCGGCTCCACAGTGGGAAAGGCGACACCAAGAGCCTTATTACAGAGGAATGTTGTGCTGAGCCAGCACTGCCAAGAGGGAAGCCTGAAATGCCCCTGCCTAGTCAGCCTTCTGAATAATGACCCATCACGCGGCCCCAGGAATTACCTGCAGATCATCATACAAGCTGCCACTGAGGTACATGTCACGCAGGGGCATGTCCGGCAGCTTGGCACGGAGGAAGCTGCGCAGCTCAGTACAAATATCCACAGCTGCTTGCTTGGCCCGGGCCTGCTCATCCGCTGGGATAGCTACCTTCCTCCGATAATAAGCAAAAAGCTTTTCTTGCAGAGACAGACGAAGGCGGGATTTTTTCAGCTCCACTTGACTCCTCTTGGCAGATGGCTTGGGCTTTGTGGGTCGGAAAAAGTCTGCAAGACAGAAGGAGAACTGTTGACTGTCTGCAGCGTTTCTCTGTGCGTGAACTGATTTGCAGAAGAAAACTTGCAGCACCAAAGTCCAGCCTCCTAGGTCTCAAAAAGCTTTCAGCAGACATTTTGCATGCGTTACACAGGTACCAGTTAACAAGGAGGTGCTGAGAAACTTCAAAAGATACTACTACATGAATCACACCAGATGAAAACAAGTTACTAGATTTGGAATTTAGCCAGAACAAGACTAAGATTTTGTACAAGGAAGTAATTTTAATGACTATGTGGGCAGTACCTCAGTTCGATTTCATCAAAAATTCGGCACCGTTACCAGTTCAGAAGCTTTTAACATCATGCCAGACCAGCAGATAAAACACTCTTGAACAGCCATCACTATCTCTTTAAGTTTTTAGCATTATAATGGACTCTTACAAATTATCAGGAAAACCCGGTCCTGATTAGGGTATGAGATCTGAGAAGCTCATGCCGCTTGGAAATGAAATAGTTGTCAGGACTCTGATCAACACTTACCAGGATGGTGAGCTGATAGATCTTGGGGCCAGCAGAACTCAGGCAATCATAGCCCCAGCAAAAACCTCCCTCAAACTTTCACTGGCCAAGGAACAGAGCACACTCTTAGGCACCTATCAGCAATACAACGCTTTACGCTGCAGCCTGCGTTATTAAACAATGTCTAACCTGCACAGATTCTCAAAGTCTTTTTTTTTCTCACTGGTTTCCTAAAGAAGTCAAAAGAAGTCTGAAAGATAGATGCATTAATATGGACCAAGATTTTCAGATGTTATCAATGAGAATTTAGGAAGAATTACAGGTCTTAGAGATCTTTGGAAGAGCTGTGGTACTTAACAGGTGCAGGAGAAACCCCCCAGGTCAGTGGCCCCATTAAGGCAGTCATCTGTTGCACATTTGTTTGGCAACAGGCATGCAGCACATGCAGAACGGCTGACCAAGCTGCACACAAACCCATCTTGCCCAACCTCAGCAGCTGCTGTCTCTTGTCCCACTGGGGTCTTTTGGACAGATTTGAGGGTTTGTGTGAAAAGGAAATAGCCCACAAAATCACAGGGAACCAGACCTCATTGCTTGTTCATGGAAAAAAAGCAAACTTATTTTTCCATCTTAAGTTTTAATTTATTCTTAAGTCAAGAATGCAAGATGCCATCATCAATGGTCTCATTCCTCAGTCCTCATCTTTGGAGACTCCGATCAAATGATTTAGACCCCATTTAACACAGCTATCTAATTATTTAACATTTCCTCAGCAGAAAATCCATTGCCATCCTTAAGCCGACTTTCTTGCAGATGATCTGGAAGTCAAGTTAAAAACTTGATCCTGATTTTTATTTTAAATCTCCAAGTGTAAATCTCCTGAAGTGACCAGGGATAGAAAGTAAAATCAATGAGAAAAACCAACCAAACACATACAGCAAACACTGACCAACACTAAATTACTCACTACCCCACTCAGAAAGAGGAGTGCAGGTCACTTTTTATAGCCCGATGAAGACTAACTCAGCAATAAGCAGCACTAAACAGGCAAATAGCATTACAGAAGTTATTAGGAAAACAGTAGAAATAACATAGGAAATACTGTTATAAATTGCTAGTACATTCACAATTTGAATATTCCCCTCTTAAAAAGACACAAACAAACTGGAACAAACAAAAGAAAGGCAACAAAGACCTTCAAAGAAATGGAATGGCTTTTCCTGAGGAAAGATTGCACAGGTAAGTATTCATCTTGAAAGAGAAAAGACTGAGGGACAATAAAGCTTTAGACCATGAAGTCATTAGAGGAATGAAGAATGCAAATAGATAACTATTATTCACTAGTTCCCAATGCGACTTCTAATTCTAGGAGTTACCAGCAGACCTGCTCAAAAGAAAAACATCAAAATCTGGGGCTAGGCAGAGTATTCTCTTTCCTGCGTTCCTTTTAATGAATACAGGGTTTATGGGCCTGGATGATTCTGCAATGCAGGAGTATCACCCTGCTCCTTACCTGCGTCTGCAGCCGAAGGATCAGTGGGAAGGGTCTGCAGGGAGCGGCTGAGGTTAGTCTTCATGTCCTGGGTCAGTAAGCGTGAGGAGGAGCCCAGCCAGTTTGGCTCTTCCCAGCTTCTCTTTCCCGACTGGCTCAAGCGAGTAGGGCTGCTGGGAGCACTGATTGCCCGGTCGTACATCTAAAACATCACCAGGCACGGTTTGAGTTGTTAAAAGCCCAACATTTGCATTTTACCCAGCCTAGTGCCAGCATTCCGTGTCTTTTTGTTTCCCACTCCTCCTTTCCAGTGCCCCTGTGCTCAGGTCCCACCCCGCTGTCTTGCATCCTCACCCGTTTGACGGCCAGCGTGGCGATGCCCAGCATAGCGGCTCCACCCACGCCCAGCACAAGCCGGGCGTTGGACAGCACGAAGTCGATGGCTGTGCCGATGCCATTGTCGTCTTTTTTCCCTTTGCGCTGCCCAGCGCCTGCCATCTCACCTGGAAGGAGCAAGAGCATTAAACAGGTCAAAACATGCAGCCCTAATGGTTCACTCCCTTCTCTTCCACCTCACACTCACAGCTCTTGGGGTCTTAGCACAGAGCCATGGTAAGGGACTACCTAACCCTGTCACCTCATTAATTATCTTCCCTCGAGGAGGTGCTTATTCCCAGACACACCAGAACAGTACTGACCAAGCTCTGCAAGGACAGCATTTCTTTGGTTCCAGCTCTGTTTCTGACCTGAAGAAAAAAATCCCAAATTTGATGTGGGGCTTCTAATCATTGAAGCAGGTTTAATTGTGCAATCACCTAATACTTCTTAAAAAAAGAAAGTAAGATTTACTTCAGCAATATTTGGGAAAAAAAATCCTGTATATTATATAAAACTCTATAACCATTCAGGTCTTTTAGTCTGTGTTTCTCAACCAAAGCATGGTGCTTTTTATGCCAATTTATTTTCTTAATTGTTAATCTAATGTGTGTAACTTTGCTCACAGACAAGGCAATGCAGGAATGGTCAACTGCTTGTCCATAACAAATTGGACTCTTCCTAAGACTTGACAAGCACTCTCAGAGCATCCACGCTCAGACTCATTTTCGGACAACGGCTGGTCCCAGATACTTCAAAGACACCCAAGAATCAATAGTAGAGACCACAACGGGAACAGCTCCCTTGCTTTCACTGGACATTTATTCCTGCTGTCCAGGCTGGTGGGTTTGACTCTCATACAAGCTGTATGATAAACATTAATATTTTCTTACACATGTACTTTTGTTTCCTCCAACTTCCATTTCACCTGATCTTGATGTTTAAACTTAGAGTCTCCCTGCCCAACTACAGGAGTAAAACGCACTTTGCCACTGCTATACCCGTAGGTGGATCCTCAGTGAACCTACATGAAAACACCAGGAAACTCTTCCAACCTGACTTGAAATCTGTTTTCTAACTCAGTTTCAAAGGTTCAGACCTTGCCTGACTTGGGTGGTTTAAAACTGCCCTTAGGTTTTTCTAAGGCCAAGTTACAGTCTCAGGAGGAATGTTCCTGCCTTGATGAACCAAGAATCCCATCACTTTTCACAAAGCTAACTGTAAGAGTAGCATGAAGAACATGGTTATATCTTTGTAAATGACCTACCTGTGACCTACTGCATTTGTAACGAGAACAGGAGAGCCCTCCTGGAGTGCCTGTGGAAGCACCTTCTAGACTTCTTCAAGAGAGCGGTGGGCAGGGAGCTTTAACCATCTCTTTTGGTTGGTGAGGGGATTTTGGAAAGAGGGAAGTAAATGGAGCCAAAAGGAGCTACAGGGAATCTTTAAACCAGGCCCCCAAGTTTGCTCTGCAGGAAAGCTTGTCCCTTCTCCAGCTGTCTTTCCTTGTCCTCTAGCCGCTGCAGCCCCCGGTTCTTGCGGAACTCACGGCGGATGAAAGCAAGGTAGAAATCCCGGTCGGTGTAGCGCAGCCCACGGCCCTGGCGCAGCAGAGCCCGATAAAGGGTCAGGACAGCCTCCCGGGACCACGCTGCCATGGGGGACGGTGCGTGGACGGGTGACCTAGAGAGGGGTGACGAAGTGCAGGATCTGAATCAGCTTTTCCCTCCCCCAGGGACGCACGGGCCGCCGCCTCCCCCTCCATGCCTGGCCCCACAGACCGCTGTCCTCCGCGGCCCAGGAAGGGACGGGACAGCCTCTCTAACGGCGCACCGCGGATAACGGGCTCTCTAAGGGCACAAGGCCGCACGCCCTGTTGTGGGGGAACCGCCGGGCCCCGCGGCCTGGCCCTTCCCATGGGGGGCCGCCCCAGGGCCGCTCGCAGCTCCCGCTCCCTGCCGGGGTCTCGGGCTGGGGTCGAGCCCGTGGAGGTCCCGCGGGGACCGGGCGCCTCGCACTCACCGCGAAGGGCCGAGGGGGAAAGGAGAGGCGCTCCGGGTCCCTCACGACAACCGCTTCCCTTTGACAGACCCCGCGGCCGCCACCTCCTCCCTCCCAGCACCGCTCCCGGGGTCACCCGGCAACATGGCCGATCCGCTTCCGAGTCGTGACCCCGGCCCCGCCAATCATGGAGCGAACTCGCCGAAGACCAAACCGTCCATCGGGCGGAGGACTTCCGGCTGGCGAGCGCTCACGCGGGGGGCGGTGGCGGCGCAGCTCTGTCTCCCCCTGCCGGCGGGGCGGGGCGGGGCGGGGCGGGGCGGGGCGGGGCGGGGCGGGGCGGGGCGGGGCGGGGCGGGGCGGGGCGGGGCGGGGCGCCCGCCACCGTACGGCCTGCGGGAGGGGACGCTCCGCGCCGGGAGGCTGCCCCCTGCCGGCGGGGAGGAGCACCGCAGCGCCCAGTTGCTCCCAGTTAGGATTGGGACGGGCCAGGCTGGGCCCGGCGTTGGTCTGAGGTTTGAGGAGGCCGTGACCATCAAGGGGTGACCAACTTCGGTGATGAGCCGGTTTCCTCAGCGGGGATGGCCACGGGGAAGAGGCCGGGGCAGGGTGGGAGCCGGGGGACACCCTGAAGGGCTGTGGGGAAAAGGGCTGAGGGGAGCAGGGGGCGAGTGGGACCCCCATGGTGTGGCCTGGAGGGGCGGCCCAGAGTGGAGCAGCTGCTTCCCACCTCAGCCTCAGCTGTCGCCCCGGTGGAGATGGGAATGTCCCCTTTCACCCTCAGACTTGCAGCCGCCCTCGAGGCCAGGTTGGGCACCCGCGCTGAACCCACCTTGGGACACCGGGCTTGTTCCGCCATGGAAGGCCTTGTTAGCAGCCTGGGCTTTGTGGCGAAATGGGCCGAGTTGTCGGCCTCGGTGGCTCCACCACATACCTGCGAGCACGCTCCCCACGGCCCGGAATAGCTGGAGCACTAATAGGTATTTCCTTCTGTCGTTCTGGCTTTGACAGGCCTAAATGCCGTCAAAGGGCTTCATGTGAGAAGGGGGGAGTTCAGCACGCCGCAGTGAGCTGACATCCACAGCGCAGGCTATCACGGCCGTCTCCAGCTGTGAGTGCTGGCTGCCTCGGTTAGTGTGGGGGTAAACAGAGAAAGCTTCTTCAGTGCTTAAGGGTAGGCAGAGAGCAGGGGGTTAATGCTGCCTGTCTGAAGGTACCTCCGACTACCCTGATGCTTTTTATAGAATAACATCAAATTCAAGCTCCTTCATCTACAAGGAACGCCAGGGCCTGGTCTGGAAGTCCCGAGGGCTCTGGGAGAAAGGCAGTTGCTGGCAGCCTCTCCGGGGTCTGCCTGAGGAGATGGAAGGAGCCACCCAAAGTCAGGTCCTTCCACCTCTCTGTCAAGCTGCAAATCCCCCTTTTTCAGCCTTGCCTTCTCTACTGTATGCCTACTCTGGGAAGTAATTATTCCTCCTTAGCCATCTCCTCCTCCCCAGATCCTTCCAAAATATAAAGCATGACCGCATGTGACGTGCCTCCCATGGGCGAGAGGGTGAGAGAAAGAGCAAACCGTGTGTGACAGAGGAGAGCCACATCACTTCACGCACTTCTCAGCAACACCAGATATGACAGCGATAGAATTGAGCAGGAAGAAAACCAGAAGCTCTGGACTGGCTTGCTCCATGCCAATCTCCTCTTGTTCATTTCCTTTCTGAGATAAACAACCCCAATCGTTTCGATCTCTCTTTGTGAGCGAGTTTGCCATGCCCCTAATCAGCCCTTTCTGAGAAATGCTTACTTGAACTGCAGACAGTATTCCCAGAGAGGCCACGCTACTGATTTACATAATAGCATTATCATATTTTCCATATTATTCTCCCCTCCTTCCTTCTGCATGCTAATATTTTGTGTGTGCTTTTTTTTAACCTGCAGCTACTCACAGAGCCAGGGTTTGTGTGACATCCAGATCCTTTCCTGCACTGCTAGAGACTGTCTGGAGCTTTGTAATTCTTATGTGCAATTTGTTTTCTCTTTTCTGACTTTGCATGTGCCCAGTTAAACCTCGGCAAATGTGTGTTGTTACCCATTTGCCACATTTGCATTTTACTTACAGTCCTTTCTGATCTCCTCAAGAGGCAACGGCTTTGAGTCATCTCTTAAAAATGTTTGGTATATTGTTCATCTTTGTTTCCAGAGCATCTTTTTCATATACTGAGCTATCCGGGACCTTGGAGGCAGCATTCATATTCCCTATCCTTAACCTTCTGCCAAAATGAAAATCGATCTTTGAACCTTCTTCCTGGCTTCCCTGCCTCCTCCTTGGGTTGTTGATCCACAGAAATAATACTTCACTCCTCACAACAGGGCTCTGCCACTTCTGGGCAGGTGCACTCATGAGCCCAGTCCCTGAAACTCCCAAGTCTGGATCAAAAGTGGCAGAGTTACGTGCCGCAAACCCCTGATGCGCTACGAACAGGATCTGCCGGATCAGGCTATGCAGCGATGGCCTTTTGTTGCTGCCCTCCTGCCACGGCACCCAAGGACTATGCGATTCCATAGGTGCCCCCTCCCCACCCTGGCCCCCTTGGCTTGTGCCTGGTTTAGTGTTTCTTTCTGTTTTTTTCCCCCAGGCTTGATGCCAGCTCCCGGGCCCCTTGCCAGCAGCTGCATGTGCGTGCTGTGGACTCCGGCCACGCCACACAGCATGACTCCAAACTGCCTCGGTCCCTCAAGGGAGGCCACTCACTGGCTCGCCATGCCCGCTGCTTGCCATGGGCTCCTCACACCCGCACCACACAGGCAGGTGTTTAACCTGCCCTTTCTGTCTTGCAAAGAGAAGAGAGAGCACAACAGCAGAGTGACCTGTGACCAATGCTGCCCCAGTTGCCGTGTGAGCGCTGGACCTCTGGTGACGTGCTGGGAGTTGTAAACTTGAACTTTGCCTTGAGACAGTGAAGCAATATCCCCCCTCTTCCCAGTGTTTCCCAACCCGGCTGGCTCCTCTGCTGACCCGCCACACGCAACCGCCCCGGCAGGGAGCCACCCCAAAGACTTGTGCTGCCCTGATGGGACGTGGCCAGGGTGCCCTGTTGCCCACAAAGCCCTGTGGCCTCATGACTTCTTTTCCCATGGACCCACTGGAATGGGACACCCCCTGTGCCTCCAGCCTGCATCCCTGCAGGAAAGGGAATTTACTTGCCCTGACAGGGTGAGGTGCAGGTGGAGAGGAGGGAGCACACCACCTTAACTGCACCTGGAGAACAATGACGACCTTTGTTTCCCCAAATGACTGAGTGAGCTTGCGAAATATCAAAGCCAGCATGGGTGATGGGGCACAATAATCCATGCTGTTACCCAGGATAAGGCATAGACGTCCCTCGTCTCCCTGGGAGTCTCTGGAGCTGCCACTCCTCTGCCAGTCTTTTCATGTTTGCAGCCAGTCCTCCCACTCAAGCGGCCACTGCCACGGGCTCTGATGGCCACCGAAAGCAGTGAACTGTTGCCTCTGAGCCCGGCATGCCTCTGCTCCCGGGAGTTGCGTGCCATCCCTGGGGCTTCCCATCATCCATTTTGCAAGGCCAGGATGATTCCCAGCCAAGGAGACATCCCTGTGCTGCCCTTCACCAGCCAGCAAACCCTCCCAGGGAAGTGAATGTGACCCGCTGAGCTGCAGATGGCCTCTTGGAGGGGCTCTGCAGGGTCAGGAAAAGACCCGTGCTTGGAAACAGAAGGCTGGCCTCCAACAGGAGCCAGAAAACAATCCCAAAATGCAAGAGGGAAGATGGGTTGTGACCCACCAATGCCATTTGAACTTGGGCTTAATATTCTTATTATCTTCTAGTAAATGGACCTTGCAAGAGGCCTTTTGGCAGTCTAACTCCATTCAACAGCTCTTTTACTGCAGCCCTATTTCTTTATACTTTTCTTGAGCAATCGCAAGGAATAGTGCCATTTGGGCTCCTGCTCTGCAGCTGCGATGAGCCAGGAGGGGCGGAGGGCGAAGGGTGGCACAGGTGGCTTCTTTCCTCAAACCCCCAGCAGCTTTGATGTTGAGCACATGTAGGAAGGAAGACAGGTGCTGAGGGAGGAGAGAACACTGGTACGCAGCTGCCTTTCAAGGGGCATTCCTGATTTACAGCTGAGACTCAGATTTTAGTGACAGAGTAAACAGCCACTTCAGAGGGTAAAACTCAGGGTATGTTTTTGCCAGGAGGGGAAGAAAGGAAAAGTTCCCAGCCCAGCTGCTGCTGCAGTGGGGCTTTTCAGCTCCCCAACCTCCAGCCCTGGAGCCCGGGGGACGAGAGGTCTCCTGTGCGATGCAGAGCTGTTGCCTCTGTGAGGGTCTGCACTGATGGTCACTGAGGAAGCTCAGTTTTATTACCAAACAGGTTGAAAATGCTGCTGTAGTATTTTTGCAATATTAGGCCATGCACACCGTCATTCTCAGCATGACTCGTTTCCTCGAATTTCCCTGTGGCTGGGTTTTTGGGGACTTTTTTTATTTCCTGGCTAGTAAGATTTGCTGCCCTTCCCTCTCCCCACCCCCCCATTTTTCACTTTGCATGCTGCAGATTTCCAGAGCCATTCAGAGACCCTGCTTTTGTGAGTGCTGTCATCCTTGCAATTTTGCATCATTCTGACAGTCTCGTGGGCTTTCTGCAGCAGAAGAGAGCTTGCAGCTGGTGGCACCAGTCCCCCGAGCAGGGCTGCACACGCTGAGTCCAGGCTTTTTGTACCCCACTGCATGCTGAGGTGAGGTCCTACCAGCATGAACATGGGATTTTGGTTTGTGTAAGGGGCGTCTGGACTCCCAGCATGGCATGGAGTTTGGTCCCATGTACATATACACAACCTGAGAAGGTCAGAGAAGCTGCTGTATCCTCCTGCTTCTCTTCTTTTTCTAGGTGAAGGCACCTGTTGCACATCTTGTCCTGTTAAGTCACAGGTCCTTAGATAGATTTATTTCTGTCCCATTTGGGCAAATCTGTCTGGCTTTGGTTTTGCAGTAGTTTGACATTCACGTCTGGGTAACAGTTTGAGTCAAATGCTTTAAAAACACAGGCAACCAAACAGGAGTGGGTAGATGTTTTCTACATTCTTTTATTTTTGCGTGTGCGCCTCGTTCTTAGTAAGTGTTGGGGGGGGGGAAGATATGACTGATGATTTGTTGCTCTCTCTTTGGAAAAGGTCCAGACTATAGAATAGGGCTAAAATGCCAGGAAAGAGTTTGCTGCGTGGAGGCAGGCTTATAATACTTGATTTTATACATTCTCCGGATAATATATTTTCTTTTATTTGAGATCCTGGAGAAGTCATTTTAGGTTGTTATTCAGCACAGCTTAGTTGCTCATCTTCTCAGTTTTCCTTATTTTTAGAAAGGTGAAGTGTGGTTCCCAAATTAAATCGTTACTGAGATGGACTTCGGCCAAGAGGATCCATGGTTCAAGCCATAAGGCACAGGAAACATAAGAGTAAAACAATGAAGTTTTATTTTGTATTTCATTTGGCAGGACGAGGAGAGAGATGGCCTTGAAAGATTTGTATTCTTACATAGCTGTAATGTATTTCAACAGACAGTAAGGTCTATTTTCTCTTCTCACTTTGCTTAAAAACAAAAGCACACCCAGAAACACTGGAAATGCCAGGATTGCCAAATTTTCCTTCCTTCCAAGTAAAGGTTTATGTTTGGCGTTCTTGGAGGTGCTTACAGTAACATCCCAAACATTAGCTGAAGTGGGCTGATCATTTAACCTTTTGCTGATGTGCTGGTTGCTGCTGCAGCCACAAAGGCAAAGCTTGTAGCAGCCTGGCCCCAAGCCAGGCTCCTCTCCCAAGCGTCCGTGGGTTATATCCCTCATGTCAGCCTTTCACTTCAGTGAGCCGGAGCCCTTGCTCTGCATGGGATAGTTTTGCATGGCTCCTCTGAGGTCGTTTTGCAGCCACAGAGCAAAGCCCTGCAAAACGTGCTCCCAAGTGAAGGTTCGACACAGCTGGGGTATGAGCGTGTCTGTGGGCTGCAGAAACAACGTGCCACTGCCAGGAGCAAGAATATGTCTCCCTTCAGCCATGGCTGTGACCAAATCCTCCCCGTCGCGGTGCTCTGGAAAGCAGGGCAGCTGGCGCCTGCAGCTGGGGGCACGTGAGCATGAAGCCATTTGCTGGTGACGCTCTCCAGGGCGAGGGCGATTCGCTCCCTGGCTGCTCCATGGGCTGCCTGCCGGCCAGCTGAGACCTCATCGCTTCCTCAGCTGAGCTGTTAAAGCAGCGACATTTAAAAAAAAATACATGAAATTGGACTAATAATTAAAAATTAACTGTCCCCTAAACAGCATATTAAGCTGTGCCCTTACACAGGGAACAAATGTATCCAAGCAACAAAAACAATCAGCAAGCTAGGCTCTTGATATCCCCCCTCCAGCTTTCTAAATGGTGCTGTAAGTTTATATTGAAGTCGCTTTTGTTTCCAAGCTCCCCGGTGTTTGGAAACAGCATGTCCATCCCCCAACCAGCAAACCTGCTGCAGGCATTGATCAGGAGCCAGCCGGAACAAGCCCCTCTGCGAGCCAGAGGGTCTGCCACAGCCTCGGTCCCCACCGAGCGGTGTTGCACAGCACCTGTGACGAGCACTGGGCATCCCTGACGTACAGTGAGAGCTTGGGGGAAACGGCTCATTTCCAGGCAGGTCATGCCAGAGCTCCTCTGTGGTGCGTTTCCCTATATAATGCCTGTTGGGATACTGAAACTCTGCGAAACACACGGGATTTACTTGGCGTCAGATGGCTTGCGCGCTCCTGGTTCAATACGGTGCTTAAGGCTCCATGTCCATATCCAGGATGCATGCTGCACGTACCAAGATCCCTTTTGATGTCTTGAGGGACCCTCTGAGAGATGGTATTCAAGGCTCGTGGTGAAGCCACGTGCCCCCTACGCTTGGCTGTCAGCACTGGTCCTGCAAATGAGGGTCTCTGCTGGTTTGTGGAAGAGTAAACCCCTTGCTCACGGAGACACTTCGAGCTCCCGCAGGAGAGGCTTGTGCTTTCCGGGGAAAAAGGTTCTGTCAATGCCTTCTTTTAAAACCTCATAAGAAACTGCAGAAATGCCATTTACATTACTTCTTAAAATAATATAAATGTCAGTAAAAGATTTTGTGTTGTAGGCAAGAAAAATACATGGGAGAACCTTTAACCTAGTCAACTCTCATTTCTTAAACTGTCTTGCTAAATTGCTATTGGCCTAAGCTTATATATTTATCTTCCCCTCTTGAAAAATTTAAAGTTCAGGCATTCTGGCGATGATCTATTTTTAGATTATCCCCTATTCGGGCGCAAAAATACAACGAACACTAAGAATACTAAAAATTCTTAATAGAAAATTTTAATTGTTAATTTTGAGTGGCATGTTTATTCCAGGCCCTTTGTTCAGGAGCCAGAAGCAGCAGAAAGGCATTAAGCAATGCACAGCGTACACCTCCAGTTTGATGGAGACCCTTCCACAAGAGGAGAATTGAAAACATTAGAATGATGTGGAAGAGAGAAGAGGGAACGTGCCAGATCTAGAGATCATGAGGAAACTAACCTATGATGACGTTTACCATCAATATCTCTAAATGGGACCAGGAAGGAACCTGAAGCTCAAGACACTTAAAAAAGGTAAAAAGTGAAATGGCTGCAGATGGCATGTGGGCTTGCGAAAGGCCCTTGCCAAAGGCACTGCTGAGGCCAGATGCTTAGGAGGATTCACAGCAGGACCAGGCTTTGATAGTGAGTAATGGGAACAGCCAAAATTACGAGACAGGTTTAAAAATAAGCTAAAACAAGGAGGTCACGTTCTCTCACGCAGCGTGCTGGAAGTCAGCCACCAGAGAGACATTTCTGTAGTGGGGAGGTTTAATTTGGGGCTCCAGGGTTTCCAGGGTTTCACAAGAAAAAGTGTATGCCTCCAAGGGAGGGGAGATGGTGAGGCAAGACCATTTCACGGGCGGCAATGCTCGTTTCCCCCATCCACCAGCTCTTCTGAGCACCGCTTGGCAGCCATCATTCCCTCCTCGTGTGCCTGTATGTGCTAATACCCACCTAACATATAGAAGATCAGGTCTGATCTGGGTCCACAAAATCAGGAATCATTCCCCAAACCAGCCAGGCTCCCCCAGTCTCCATTTTTGGGAACATGGTCCTGCCAAGGTGGGAAGCTATTTCCCTCACTCTCTTTTCCAGCAGCCCCTCTGCCATGTGATCAGAAATAAAAGCTGCCACACAGACACACCTTGGTTTCCTTTCATACTTTGTAAATTTTTTTATTTTTATTATTATCTCCTCCTTTTAAGCATCCCTTTAAGGGTGAAATGAAATCCAACCATTTACAGAGAAAATGATTTCAGAATGTACATTTGATTTATCCTTACAAAAAGTTCTTTATTACTTGCTGTTTATAAATTACAGAGTGGAAAGGAGCTTTGCAGATGCTCTTTTTTTTTTCCTTCTTTTATTTTATTTTTGGCAAGTCCACGCATTCTTTTGCCAAAGCAGGGTGTTCTGGGGCCACCCCAAGGGCAACACCACCAGTAGGTCAAGGTGGACCCCAGGCTCAGAAGTGCTGCTGGACCACCTCCAGGATGATACTGCATCATCATCCACACAGGAAGGAAAAAACAGTGGTTTGAATTCTTAGTCTCAGAGTATTTCAGATCCCTTCTTAATTCGTTATCTGTAGTCCCCAAAACTTTAAATGTCAGTGTATTGCATTAGAAACAGCTCACTTTTCTTGGTGCTGGATCCGAGCCCCTCCTGCCACCCCCTTACTTCCAGCTCCCCCTCTCTTTCCATAATAAGAGCAAGTTTGTCCAATGTCTCAGAAATTAGAAGGGAAGGTTTTGGGTTGTTTTTTTTTTTTGGGGGGGGGGGGGAGAACACAACGATGAAGGGATTCAGGATCCATTCTCCCACTCACTTCCCTCCTTTCTCACCAAGGTTTAAGGTCAGTGAAGCCAGGACGAGCCATCCCTTCCCTCTTCACCACCAGTGTTCACTAATCAGACCAGGAGTGACCCTGGACGGGTGTCTTCACAGTGCAGAGGCATAGCAGCCGCAGAGATTGCTGGCAGGGGCTGGGAGACAGGGATAGAGCCTGGGGGACGTTTGGGGAAGGGGAAAGACACTACCATCCCACAAGGATACACCAAGGGGGGCGGAAGGGAACAAATACCCGTTCTGCTCTGACACTCTCCCTCCATCCCAACTCGTACATTACCTGCAGGCCACAAGGTCCCCTCATTTACCCGCCACAGAGACACAAAGAGCAGGCTGGCCTGAACTGCACAACAGCAAACACCTCAGCAGGACACAGGGATCGGAGAAAGCAACAGCGAGAGTGGACTTGAGCGTGTCATCCTTCATACCAACCACACAGGCACAAAACCACGCCAGCTCTTCTGTCCATCACTTGGGTACAGGATTACCCTCAGTCTTCCAGAGGGGCAAAGACGGCTGACCTGCCCTGTTCCCTCTGCTTTAGCGAGCTCACCTGCTGCATATCCACCAAAGCCCATGTCCTTCCCTTTACTTGGGGTGAAGGAGGAAGATGAGTTCCCCACTCCAAAGCCATGCATGGGCACACAATCCCTTTTTGAGGTGGGAAGCACAAATAAAGGCAAGAACACAGACGGGCAGACAGAAAGAGAAGAACAGAGCAAGGCTTGGGGATGCCACATGCTGCTTCACCTACTACCTGTCCCTCCTTTGCACCGATTAATTTGAAGGTGGAAAGGTCTCGGGGAAGAAAAAGCACAGAGTTGAAGAGGCTGCAGGAAAAGACTGGCAATGCTTTCCTTCCCTCCACCAGACAGCTTCACTCCCAGAGAGGCAGCGAGCACGTGGCTTTGCTTCTCGTGGCTGCAACAACCAACAGACATTGGGCTCTGCTGGTCTGATCCCAGGGGTGGGACGAGGTTTTTTTAGTCCTTCCCTTCTCAAACCTCAGGACCTGGTTCAGACAAAATCAAGGAGCCTCAACACTCAGAGTTCAGCACTGGGAAATGAAGATCTGATACAAACCTGCCTCCTCCTTTGCCTCTCCCACCAACCCACACACCCACATGCTTTTGGGTTCCCTCTTGTGGAGGTTGTCTGGGAGGGCGGCTGTCCCATATGCACTGGCCCTGGCACCGCGGTACAGGCAAGGCTGGACAGAGGACAAGCCACTGCCTTGGGAAATCACTGTGCAAAAGTCAGCTTGCTCGTCCCCGTCCCCTCCAGAGACAAGAAGGAAGATTTTTAACGACAGGCATTCTAGCTCCCTAAGGATAATAAACACAGGCTTAGCCAGACAAATTAGACAAACATTGACTGGTTTGGCCTTAAATCAAAAAATGTTTAAATGATTCTTGACAAAGAGAAACAAAAAAGAATGCATTTCATCTGTAAAGCCCCTTCCTCCCACCACAACAGAAGTCTGTTTTAAATTTAATTTCCTAAGAATAAGGAAGTAAGTCCAGGAGGAGGATAGGGCCAGAGTCCTGCAGAAGAGCCCTAGTGCTGCTATTCCAGCAGGACCTTCTCTTCCTGCCCAAGGGGGCAGAAGGGAGAGGCAATTTGGAGGGAGAGGTGGAAAATGATGGAGCAAATAATGGAGGACAGGGGGAGAGAAGGCAACAGGCTGTACTTCAGGAATAGGAGATCCATATATTGCAGCTGTGGGCTCATCTGAAACTCCCAAGAGACAAGGGCCATACCTCAGCGATGAAAATGTGACTTGCAGTGCACTAAAAATCCCCAAGGACACCCAGGCACAGGAAAGGCTGGTATCAGAGGAGGGGCTGCTCCCACTGTAGAAGATAACGAGGTGCAGCCCCAGCACGTGTGCACTTTAGCCCCTGCTCCACGGGGCTCTGGTGCTGCCAAAGCACCCATGCAAAGACTTTTTCTCTCCTGTCTTCAGCAAGGCCTGGCACTGGGCTTGTGCTGTTGTCAGAGAGATACGGGAAAGCCAAAGGTCTGAGAGTAGATCCCGGGCTCCCTTCCAAGACTAAAAATGAGTAATAGCTTCTTCCTTCTGTACTTTTCTGCTCCTGAATCCCATGAGCTAACACACCTGCTCTCTTCCAGCTGTCCCTGGGGAAAGCATATTCTCCTCGTGCTGCAGCCTGAGTGCTACTGCTCTCATCTTGCTCAACGCAGGCTCCTCCTCCTTTCTCATCTGGGTCCCCATTTCTCTATAATCTCTCTGTGCCCAAGACCACCACGTAGCCGCTTGGCACAAGGACCCTGTGACTGTGACAAGACTCCCTCCTGCTGCATCAACAAGTCTGGATTTAGGCAAGGCCCAGCTTCCCTTTGGGGGAAGAGCATTCTGCCTACCAAAGCTTCTCCCTCCACTCAGTTCCCACAGGGGCTTTGCTACCTGTGGGGAAGACACAGCAGAAGTGAGAACAGTGATTTAAAAAACAAACAAAAACAACAAAAAAGAGGGCCCTTCAGGTCTTCTAAGCAGGCATTATGGCATATGAGATGTGGAAATAGCTAAGATTAACTCCATCTCGGTTTGATCAGAAAAATATGTTATCTTCATTCTGTTCCAGTCTCAGTCTTGTTAGGCAATCAAGTTATTTTTGTTGATGCTTTTCACTTCTCTAGAAGGGGGAATAGGAGGGGAAAGGAGAGAGATATAGAGATAGGAATGAGGCACAAGGGTGAGAATAGGCTGGGCAACACAGGAATATGGAGCCCTGATGGACTGAGTTAACAACAATGGAAACCCTCCTGCTTCAGCACAGCTGGCCTGATGTCAGGGTCACTCTTCCTTATGCCAACATTTTCTTCCTCCTCCTCCATATGATCCTCACTTCTCTGCTTGGAACATGAGCCAGTCTTTCCACTTCAAGGCTAACAGAGCAAGTTCATCGTATTTTTCACCCTCTGCCTGCTACAGCCCAGGCTCTGGGCACCCTGACAAGCCATCTGCTAAGGAAGGGTGGTAAGGGTGGAGACGTGGATCTGCCTCCTCAATGAGCTGAATGAATCCAATACAACGACAGGCTGGATCCTGACCACCCATCACTGTCAAACTCTGAGCAGACACCGGCCGAACCAGCTGCAGCTAGCGTCCTCCTAGATCCCCTCTCCTCTGCAGGATCTTGACTGCATGGCCCAGGCTGCATGCGGGGGCTGCACGCACGCTCTGGATTGCATGATGGTCCCCAAAGAGTCTCTTGGCCCCAGGGGGAGTCTGCCCCTGGCCCATTTCTCCATGAGCTCCCTCACCTAAACCTAAAGCAGACAGATGGATCCTGTGCCTTGACAGGCTTTGTGTTTCCCCACAATACCCGTTGCTGGCTCAGAGCTTTGCCCTTTTCCTCTCCCTTTTACCCCATGGCAAGAAGGAGCAGGTAGCATGCCTAAGCAGCAACCCTGCAACAGGCACAGCCCGTGGGGTTGCAGAGGCAGCCAGAGAGGCACGCAAGAGTCCCACATGTGTAGCACTGCTAAGCAGAGCCAATGTTCTTCCTGGCCCTCTACTATGAATTCCCCAAAAAGTCATTCATGCTGAGACAGAGATCACAGCTTCTGGATCCCACCATTTCCTGAAAGCACACACCCCCAAGCCCAACTATGTCCCCTTCCCCCCCCAATACTGGTAACGAACGCCCACGTGCATACCAAAACCATGCATGTTAGCACTCATGCACATAAGAAACCATGCACTTGTAAACATACACTCCCACCATCTGATTAAGTCCCCTGCAGCTTATCCCAGCTCCAATACAAGCACGTGCTGCAGGGAAGATGCTTCAGCTTCTGTGGGCCAAACCAGTGCACTGTTGTGGGGGCAGGGGTGAAAAAGGAGTTTTAAAAAAAAAAACCAACCAAACAAACAGCTTTCTCCTCTGCTTCCCATCTGCCTGCTCCAGGATTGGTAGAGCATCAGGGCAAGATACAGCCCAAGACAGATGCATTAAGCCTGCGGGAGGAGGCTGCATCTTGAGGAGAACACCTTGGAAGCAAACGATTTCCTTTCCCCAAAATACTCTTCGAATATAGAGGTATACAAAAAATAAATGCATACTGAGATGCTTTTGCACATTCACTCATCCAAAAAAATGCCTGTGACACACATCTGCACACGTGACCGCTCGCATCGGTTTGTGCCTGCTGACTCACACGCTCACTGAATAGCCCAGGCTCGCATCTGTGCTTGCTCCGATCCACAAAGGATGAGGGTGAACAGGAACAGCTGCCCTCTCTCCCCATGGGACCCTCCCAGCCTCCCCTGGAAGAAAATCTGCCAGCTGGCTGCAGAGATTCTCTCCAGCCAGCAGAAGAGGTCTGGAAGATGCAGGAAAGTCTTTATGCTACTGCCAGAGTAGGTCCCCAACGTCTCTTCTCCTCCTGCCCTTCACACGACAGGAATTCATGTCCCCAGGCATCACCCTGGGAAGAAGGGAAGAAGAGAAGGGAGGGAGGGAGAGAGGGCAAAGACCCTGGAGAAATGGCACACCCCATCCAGAACCAAAGAAAACAAAAAAGAAAGGAACAGACGAAAACACCCGACTCCCCCTTTGTTGTGAAGTTCTCATTTCCCACGTGAGCCCTGGTGGCCTCACCCAGCACCCTCCACTTTTCGGTAGGGGTTCTCCAGCAAGTAGCGGAACCGCTGGTAGTTCTTGAGCAGGTACTTGGGAGCGTACATCTGCTCCTTAGGGTCAGCAGGGGGATACTCCTGCGTAGTACCATCGAACCAGCCACCAGTCCGGATCAGCTCCCGGATATAATTGAGGTCTCTTTTATCTTCATAGTCACCCCAGCGGGGGAAGTCCCCGTTCTGGGCTGACACCAGTTTGAAGTAGATCCCTTCTGGGGTGAAACACCAGGAGCAGTGCCAACCAGCAAAGTGAAGGGGGCTGCCCAGTGACCACTGCACCAAGATGTGTCCTGTGCTGTTCTCATACTGCCGAAAGCCAGGCATGGTGTAGTACTCACGGCGCCGCAGACGGATCCCGTCGGTAGCATAGACAGCCTGGAGCATTCCCATGGTGCAGCCCGAGACCACCTCCAAGGTGCCTGGTTGCTTCCAGAAGAAGCCGTAGAGCGACTTGCGCATGTGAAAGGCAAAGGGCTCCGTCCAGCCGTCGTAGAGCTTGAGGAAGAGCACACCATCGCGGGCTGGGATCTCATCAGCATCATCAATGATGAAAACATCGTCCGGGCGCAGGTTGCGGAGGCGAGAGATGCCGTCCCGGGTGAGAAAGGTGCGCAGGTAATCGTCAGCAATCCAGCCGTCCTGGCGGCCACCGGGGGGGAAGTGGTCCAGGAAGACGTAGAGCACCTTGTGGCGGATGTAGTCAAAGGAGCCATTGAGGAGCATCTCACGGAACTTGAGGGGCCGCGGCTCTCCGTAGGCTGTGAAATTCGACTCACACACCACAAAGGCGTCCACCACATCTCCCAGCTCATGGAAGCGGACGTCCAGCAGGTCAAACTCATGGTTGACATTGATAGCATTGATGACCCGCCGGGGGACCTCCCGTGGCACGAGGCGATCCTTGGTGGGCAGGTTGGAGTACTGGACCACAGTGGGGACCCCACAGCTGGGGCCATGCCAGCCCGGCAAGCACACACACTCCACCCACTTGCGCCGCTTGGTCCCACTGGCGCTCAGCGGCTTGCGAGCCGGCCGCCCCAAGGCTGCGCCATCCACTCGCTCCTCCAGCCGCCCTCCCACGGGTGGCTTCTCCAACACCTTGGTGCCTGGTTTAAAGCAAACGCCGCCGGCTTTGGTACGGACAAAATATTCTGTTGTGTCTTCCGGCAGTGCAAACTCAACTTTGTGCAGCTCTTCGCTGGCTCTGCTGGGAGGCAGGGGCTGGAGCAAGGGGGAGTGGGAGTACAGGGGTGTGCGGAGGACCTCTGCACCCCCTGGCTCAGGGCTGACCTGAGGTGTGACAGGGGCATTGTTCCAGAAGAAGCTGGAGACGAGGTTGGGACTAAGCGAAGCCAGCTCCCGGGGGAAGGTGACATAGGAAAGGGCCTTGAGGAAGTGCAAGAAGGAGATGAGGCAGAGACCAGCCATGCAGAGAGTCAGAAAGAGCTTATGGCGTCTCATCTTCATCCTGTGGAAAAGCCATGAAAAGGAAAGTCACATTCAATAGTTACTGAGGTGTAAAAAGCTTAACACTGCTAGAAAGACAGGTTGGGGATGGCAGAAAGCTGGTCCAAATTCAGCATGCATCTTTTGAGACTTGAATACAAGAACTACTCCCCCCACCCCTACCATTTCAGTGGGGCTTTTGCCTTGGCTGGGTTACACCAAGCTGAACCTCTTGTAGATCAGTCACAGTCTTATAAACTCACAAAGACAAGAAAGGCACTGGTGACAGGGGAGAAAGACGGGAAATCCACAATAACAGGAATTCATGATCTAGTGAACTCACCACACTTGGCTTATTTGTCCCTATTCATTGATGGAAACAAAATGAACATAGGCCTCCACAGGCCCTCCATCACCAGAGGGTTGGGGGAAGATGAAGAAAGGCAGAGAGCAGAAGGAATGAGAGGGAGTGGGGGGTACACAGTTGAAACATGACCAGTGTAAGAGAGGCAGTTTTAAAGGACCGAGATCATTAGCCAGGCTGCCAGAGCCAGAAAAACACCTACACTCCCCAGATCTTTTCAGTGTTTGCTCAACACACACCCTAAAACCCGCCCTTGTTCCTAGGAAATGCTACCCAAGTTCACATGGGGAACATAAAAAAAAAAAAAAAAAAGATTCTGTCACTTATTCTTCTCCTGTCCTTCTCAAGTCCACTGTATCTCCAAATGTTGCCCTTTACTTTTCATTTTCTGTGGACCAGATGCTGAGCATTTTTTGCACCTGGATCAAGGTGACTAAAATAACCACCCAGCTGTCTCCACTGGTAATACTGTACCATCATGATGGATCCATGTCATGCCAGCAAGAGGCCAGCGGTGTGGAGCCCTTCTCTCCAAACACCACAAAATATTGCCTTCATCCTCTCCCTACACCACCTCCCCTCCTCCAACCCAGGCAGGGAGTGCAGATCTGCTGTCAGGCAGAGAAGTGATTGAAGCCTATAATCCAGAAAAAAAAGAAGAAAAAACTAAGCTCACCCAAGGAAAGGCACTCACCTTCTGCTGTTTAGGGAATGGAAGGTTGGGGCAAAGGTAGGCAGGGGAACAAGGTCACCCAAAAGCCCTTTGCAACACAGAGACCGTCCCCTCCTCCCTGGAGCATGAAACCCTCCGTGCAGCAGCAGGCAAAGAAGCAGAGACCCCCTCCAAGCCCCACGCACGCAACACGTACTGCTGTGCCCCCTCCGCAACACGCTCCCCCATGGTGGCTCTCCGCCCCAGCGCCATCCTCCTCCCGGGGCCAAAGTTCCTGAGAGGCACCACACACATCCTGTGCCATCGCTTATAAACCCTCACACCCAGTGCGCAATGGAGCCAGCAACGCCTTCGCAGGTGGCGGTCCCCCCTCCTGGGGGGCATGGGGGAGCCAACCCACACCACCAGCCCTGTGGGGCTCCCCACAGCCGACATGTGGGGTGGAAGAAGCACCCAGCCCACTCCCACTGCTTCAGAGGGTGTTAAGTAAAATACAGCAAAGCGTGTTTACTGATTAACTTGGAGAGAATTTAATACTAAAGTGAAAAGCCATAAAGCATGTAGACAGATGGCAACTGCCCAAAGGAAAACATATCTGGCTCTCTACAGATGGCTCCGATACGGACTTTGGTAGAGGGGTTGTCTGCAGTTATACCTTACAGCTCAGTAACAAACATTTCTGGATGCTTTGTGGTCACCTTTTTAGTGAGAACCACCATCCACCAATGCTGTCCTCTGTGCTCGGATGGCAGGGTGAGGAGTCCCATGTCAAGCTCTGAAGGGGGACCTGCAAGCTTGAAGCTGGCAGAAGAGTTACAGCGTTGCCATGGGAGGAAAAAAAAAATTAAAAGAAAAACCAAAGAGATAGCATGATCTTATTTGTTATTGTTTATTATGTTTTTTTAATATACTTTGACACAACACAGGTCAGTGGAGGGGCAGGGTCCAGGCTTTGTGCACCTCCAGGAGGCCACCTTCTCAGGTTGGGAAGGAGGAAATGTTGACTCTTCTTAGGGGGCCGTGCCAGAGCAGGCCCTCACCTCCTGCACCCACCTGCCATGGCTCCACAGCCCAACCCCACATGCCTGGTCACGGCCCAGCTGGTAGGAGGCCATCTTTGTGGTGGCCCAGAGATGATGGGGATGGATGTTCTCCTGTTCAAAGCCATAAAGGACTATTTGGGACTTGCTGTCAAGCTTTCTTCATGGGGGCAAACAAGGGGCTGCAGAAGCCCCCAAAAGCTTGTTGTATCCAGGGTATTTATTTTTCTTTTTTTCTTGAGGCTCTGTTAATGTCTTGCTGGAGCAGCAATATCACTTGCTAGGTAGAAGAGTATCCAGTGCCTTTTCCTTGCATGTCACCAGTTTCTGCTCTGTCTTGAAGTGTGGGGAAGAGAAGGTCACAAGGAACCTGAAAACACTAAATTAGCAGCAACTGGCTGTCAGAAGAAAATGTCCCTTGCTGGTAAATTAGTACAGCTTTCTCCAATCAGGTGTCCTGCGCTCTCTCTGAGGCATTACCTCCAGACATCAGGTTGCTCTCTCAGACGTTGAAGCCCAGGCGAGATGAATGGCTGGCCTGCTCCAATAAGGCAATCCCGATGGCTGCCAGATAACGCTGGTTTCACTCCAGTTTTTACAGGACACACAAATGCAGGGCAGCCAGCTCCCTCTGGGCCAGCCCAGGACAGAGGACAGGTGCTGAAGGAATCACAAAAGGCACATCATCATCTTCCCAGATGGCTGTGATGCTCCACGTGCCACGGGAAGTTCCCAGATAAAAGGTTGTAACATTCAATGAAGTGCTTCACTTTCTGGGATGTGGTGTGCCACGTCAATGCAGCAGGACACGTGGTTTTAGGAAGTAAAGCATATTTTCCTCACTTGACATTTACAGACATCAACATCTGTCAGGCTCAGCACACGGCTCTGCAGCTCTTCACCCACTGGCAAAACTCAGCCCGTGCGTGGCTGCGTTGCCTCCCCATGACTGCAGTCTGTGCCTGGGCACGCAGCCCTCCCCTGCAGCTCTGCCCGAGCAGGCTGGCCCTGCAGTACCCTCTGCTGTTTTGCAGCTGACATGTCCCAGGAGGCAATTTTCACTGCTCAGTTGCCTTTGTTAGGGAGTAGGAAGATGAATCTATTTCCTATCCCCTCCTAAAAGGGGGGGGAAGCAAAGAAGCAAGCCGTGTCCTCTTCAAAACCTCTTCCCTGGGAATCACATCTGTTCTTACATGCCAGGAATTCCTCTGCCAGGGAGTGGAGAGAGCTCATGCACCCTTGGGTGGGCTGAGATGCTAAAAAACCGTAAGTCACATATCCCTTCCCATATCCTCTGATCAGCGCTGCAGTGAACGATGTGTCTTTGGGTGGTAGCTAATTGGAGACAAAGGCCAGCAGGGGAGGAAGATGTTATTACCCACCTTCCCCATCCAGAACATTTATGTGTGGTAGAAATGAGAAAGGAGGTACCAGTCAGGGAGACATCTCAGCTTGTCATAAAAGAGCCCAGCTGCTCTGCCACAAAGCAGCCATCAGTTAACAGGAACACAGAAAACAGCAAGAAGAGATATTTCCCTTCTGACAATTTTGAATGAGGAGGGGAAAAAAGTTGACTTGATCTCAGGGAGAGTGATCAGGTTGCTGTCAGGTTAAAAACAACAGCAAGAAAAACTTTAATGTTCAAGCAGAAGAAAAAGCCAGAAGGAGTATGGACAGTCAGCTCCATTAAGACAAAGCTCTTTAGGGAACATGCAGTTATAAACCGCTTCAGCAACATTCAGTCTCGGCAAGAGAAGCTGAAAGCTTCTTTTTGTAAGGGATCCCTTTGATATTTCCTTGCTGGAAGAAGTTATGTCTCTACCATGCAGGGGGAAGGGCTTTCGGAGAAGGAGGAAAGCTAGAAGTGATATTCATGTGAGTTATCCCCAGGCACCTGTTACCGTTTTACTCTGCCATTATATCAAGTGACCAGTTGATTTATACCATCCTGAAATCATATCCTGATTTTCAAGGAGCCAGAAAGATATGCACCACTAAGAGCTGGCAGTTCACCAGTCCTAATGTTCTCTTCTGGAGGACACTGGCAAAAGGCCGTGCAACAGGCTTCTGGATGCACGATACCCTGCACTCCATCTCTTTAGGGTACAGGACTTGAGACGCCCTAGACCTCTCCCCTGGTTACAGGAGAAAAGCTGCTGTGGAGGACAAGTTGGAGTAGAAGCTTCTGTTCCCCCCCCAACATAGAGATGCTCATCTCCTCTGCCTAAAGTTATCCCATAACACCCATGCAGTAACATATTTGCCCATCACTCAAACTTCAACACAAAGCAACAATTCAAATTAGAATCGCTTTCACATGGCAGATTAAAATCCAGCATGATTTCCATCCCCCACTCCACACTGAGGGCCAAACTCTCTCTGCTCCAGCTAGAGACAAATGAACAGGCTCCACACTTCTGAAGTACTATGCCAACCTGCTATCTGCAGGGCACAGGCATCACACAACACATCAGGGTCACAGTACCTCAAAACACTCCAAGATCTCAAATTACTTCTCATGCAAACGCCCACAGAAGTAAGGAGAAACCATAAAACCTACTATTTGTCTACAACTGAAATGTGACTAGCTCAGGGACAGCAGGACTGTGCTTTGCTTAAGGATAGGAGAAGATTATCCTACAAAGCTGGACAGCAAGGAAAGCTGAGAGAAGGAGGAGGTACCAGACGGTAGCTAGGGCTCAGCATTTCTCTCACGTGAAGGATGCCCTGGTGTTTTCAGGGACTGCAAGCTAGGATGATGTCAGCAGGAAGTTCAGGCAGAGTCACAGTACAAGGTGATTTGAATGCGAGCAGGTCCTTATCAGCTTCCATTCAAGTTTCAAGGTTGGAATACAACCTTCTTCTGCGACCTTCATCAAGAGCTACTTCCTGCAGCGCTGATGCAAAACAGCAATACCTAACACTATGCATTTCCTTTACGGCTCCAAGGCAACTGACCACAAGGTGCCACTGACTTGCTGCCACCACCAGCCGGAGCAAGCCATCCAGCACAGTCAGTCTTCAAGTAAAGGTCAGGCTGAGGGAGAGCAAGTCTCTGTTCTAAGCATGTTCCCTTTCCTTTCAACAGGGAGGTGAGCAGAGATACAAGGTGACCACTCTCAACAGGCTGCCACCACAGTGTCCATTTGACTTCCAGAGCTGTCATCCACACACTGTTAATGGGTGCCATCAAGCCAGGAAGAAAACTGAATGGAGGGAAAAAAAAAAAAAAAAAAACAGCTAAAGGGTGAATCTGAACAGGGCTAAGGTGAGGTTGGCCAGGGAAGGGTGAGAAGCCAAGGCATTGCCTTCCCACTAGAAGGCAGACACATGATGTGCATCATGTCAGCCACAAGTCCCAGGGCTGTGTGCAAGGCCTTGCTAGGTCTCAGCTGACCAGAAGCATCTGTGGTCAAAAAGAAAACAGGTGTCTTCTGCACACTCTTGTAAGAAACCAAAGTGTTCCATGTCAGTAGCTACCATCTGCTGCATACAGAAACCAAGACGGAGGCAATAAAAAGCCTCCAGCTTTTTAAGTACTGCAGGTGCTCACCTCTTCAGCTCCTGGAAGCACATTACCTTTGGACTCCATGCTTTCCACAGGCTTTCACTGTTTCTACCATTCTCTTAATTGTCTTGTTGAGCCCTTTGGTGGACTAAGCCTTGGTTATTTCAGATGCCACATCTCCAGCCACAGCGAGATAGTTGTACACTCTGGAACAAAGCAGCTCTTAACCCTCCGTACAGAGCACATGGGACCTGGTGATAAAGCAGTCTTTGTTCACAGGATTTTGGCTCAAGACTGATCTTCCAGAAGTCAGCAGAAAAGACCAGCATCTCTGAAGGTGTTCAACACTTTCAGAGTCCATTATAAAACCCTTCACTTGAACAGATTGTTCTTACTGTAACTACCATAATACTAATAGCAGCATAATTATATAATTCTCCAGCCCCCGGTTTGAAAGAAGATCTGCTCAGAGAAGACTAGAAAATTCTACTGAAATCCAATAATGGCCTGAGACACCAATTTAATTTTATCCAAGAAGTACTTGGACATCACAAGGGTACAGTACTGCATGCTAAAGAAAACTTCAAGCTGGGTTTCCAACTCCACTGGAATCTATCAAATTTTCTTCTCAGTATCCTTCAGCTGTACTGAGCTCCCTTGTTAAGTGATCTCCTCTCTCCAGCTAAACCCAGTCTCACCATCGCTATTTCCATAGCTGCAAGAGATGTCTCAGCACACCCTGATCCTTCAGATGCTCTCAGAAGCCAGTTTTAATTCCTTAGCACCACAAGTCTAAGCATTCTCTCTGCTAAAGGAGAAGCGGCACTTCTCCTGTCTTCTCTCCTTCACTTATGCCTGATATCCTGGAAGGACTCTTCCTCAAACCCTGCTTACTGCCTCCTCAAAACATCTGTTTCTAGGAAGACTGCTGTGATGGCCCTGGAGATTGCATCACCACTTGGCTCCAAGGTTGGGTGTCTCAGGACATCAGAGGGTGAGCTGAGGCACTGCTCATTACACTCTGCAGTATACACACCCACCCCAAGGATGCAAGGCCTTTCTCCCAGCCAAATACAGCACTACTGCTGCTCACCGCTTCAAGAGTGCGGCGGTTACAGCTGAGCAGAATGGAGCTGGCTGGTTCTTTTGCTTCTTGACTTTGGTGTCTTACGGGGAAGGAGTGCTCCATCGCGAGATGAGGAATAGGAAAGGAAAAAGGGACAAAACTACACAAAAAAGCAACTTATGTCCTCAAACAGGCCGTGGGGTAATCAAAGAAGTATGCGAGAACTCCCAACTAATCTCGGTGTCTTGCAAAGAGGGGCAGGACAAAGCCATTTTTTCTAAGGATGAAAAGAAAATCACTCTTTCAGAGACCTCAAGTGAGGTGTGTGGTAAAACAGGCTGTTTCATAGGTTCTCTCCCCTCACTCACCACCTTCACAGCTCACCACCCCTCAGTTGTCAGTTGTATGAATTCAAGTTGTCAATCGTATGAAAGTCTGCTTTGTAAAGCCAAATCAGCAGCAGATTTAACTGGGTTAAAAATAAACTTCAAGAAAAATGCCTAGGCATGGGAACAAGCAGCTGACCAGCAGAAACTCTCAATTATTTCAGCAGTTCACTTTGCACCAAAACTGCAGTATCATGTAGATGCATCCTCAGACACTCAAAATTACAGGACTTCAAGCACTGCTCCACTACTGCAAGCTCGCTAACTCCTCCCAGCAGGATCAAGGAAGGCGCAGATCTCAAGGAGGGATCTGGAAGCATCCAGGTAACAGCACACCAGCAGTCTGTGTATGCCAAGCAAGCGGAGCACAAATCACAGATCCTGGAGAGCAGCACCAAAACGGGACATCAAGATTACTCCGAGGGCCCAGACACGTGCCAGACCATTCA
The DNA here is from genome assembly GCF_011004875.1 of Balearica regulorum gibbericeps. Taxonomy (NCBI): domain Eukaryota; kingdom Metazoa; phylum Chordata; class Aves; order Gruiformes; family Gruidae; genus Balearica; species Balearica regulorum. The sequence continues at coordinate 57,021,581 of NC_046184.1, forward strand.
GATAAACCCTGGGCAAAGGAAAGCAGGAGAGTTCCTGAGGATGGGGTGACAGACCAAGCAACAGGGAGATGCAGGTTGAACAACCTGGAAGGCGGTGAGGTGGGTGCCCCGTGGGCCAGGAGCGAGGCAGTTAAAGAAGGAAGGAGGCAAGAAGCGCTTGATGCCATGGTGATGGGTAGAGTGCACAGACCCACGCAGGCAGGCACCACGTTGCCTCCAGCTATTTTTGAAGCGGGTGGCAGTTGTTTGTGCATCCCTGGGATAAAAGCTCCCCAAGACTGATCGAGGAGGGGAGTAATTAAACCCCAGGAAGACAATAAATAAAGAGAGGCCATGGAACAGCAGCAAGATCCTAGTGGCCACGGAGAAGAGCTGGCTCTCCATCCCCGCCCTCTTTCCTCCCCCATCCATCACCAACCACTTGGGGTTTGGCAGTGTGCTCACTTTCCCACAGTAGCCGATCTATTACTGTTTGGAAGAGCATTCCCAGCCTCTTCCTTCCCCTCCTCCCCTCCTTTCAGGCCACAGGGGTCCCACTTGGCAGCCCCCAGATCCCCCTCTTCTCCGAATGTCTGGTGACCAGCCAATCCCATGCAAAGAGCATTAACCCCTCTTCACCGGGAACAGCCAGAGAAACCTGACTCCATGCTGAGAGGTTTCTCCAGGGTGTCTCTCCCTCCTTCTCTCCTCCCCATCCCTGACCACCCCCCTCCTCGTTCTCTCGCCTCTTTCCCCTTTCCTTTTATTTCTCAAAAACTAACTCCAGCCCTGGGAGTGTCACATCTTCCCGAGAATGTTACACGAACCCATGGGAATTTTTCTTGGACCAAGAACAGACCCTTATTTATTTGTCTCTTCTGCCTTTGTTCTTCATTTCCTCTTTCAAGGCTGAGGCAAGACCTCGACACAGTGCCGCCTGGATCCCCCGCTGCCACTTCACTTTGTTATTATTTTCAGAAAGAAAGCGCTGATAGGCAGACAACTCTTCAATGCCTTGCCCCAAGGCAGGAGTAAATCAGCCCAGACTCCCACCTCCGAGGTAGACAAAGGGCAGGGGCTCGGGGGCTCTACAGAGGACCTCTGGCTCCGGCTTGCAGAGACAACCCCCTGCTTATGTAATCCTCCTGATTGCAGCATCACAACCCCTCGGATTAAATCCACACGAACCAAATCTTCAGTAACGGCTCTATGCCGGTAACAGGCATATGGTACCACAAAAAGGGGCAGTTTCCCAGAATGAAATCAAAAGCCTCCTAATGCACTTAACTCAGGGTCACATAAATCTCTCTTCTGCCTCCCACAGACGGCTGGATCTTGTTTACAGGCATTGCAGCAGGCCTGGGTCTCAACAATATGTTTACTACTTCTGTACAAACATTCCCTTTCACTAAGCAAAGCAGTACCCTGATCTCCAGATTAAACCAAGAGGAAAGGACTGGGAGCAGGTCTATGGGGAAAGAAGGAGAGAGCTTGTCTTCGTCAGTGAAATCAAATGCCATCCTGGACATCACACAGGCTTTGGTACCATTTATCTTCCCACTCTTCCCTGAAATTGCCTTATTTCTTGGGAAGGATGAGAAGGAATTTTGCATTTAGCCAGTTGCCAACGTCCCTGACAAGCTAAAACCATTCCATGAAAGAATGGGTTTTGTTTCAGGCTGAAGAACCCGAGAACCAGGCCAGGGCCAGGTGGGACAGCACAGCTGGTGATTGTCTTGGCCAGCTCTTCTCCAAATGCAAAAGCCACAAACTGACACTGTGCAGATTAAAAACAGGGAAGCTGAACATTTCTGCTCAACAGTAGACAGAGTGGTTTACTGCCACAATCACCTGATTACAGGCCAAGTTCCTTTCCCTCAGCACTCCCCACCCCCTTCAGGTCTTCAATAACACAAACATTTATATTCTAACTGTTTCTGAGAAGTCAGCTGCCACAGCCAGGTCATAAAGGAAGGAGAGGAGGAAGACGAAACTAATGTATAAGCACACCAGGAAAAGCAGTGGTGAACGAGAAGGGCGTGCGATGCAGGGGGGAACCACGGTCACGTTGACGTCATTAGGACAAGCAGGGCAGGAGCAGGACAGCCCATCTGCATGGTACAGCAACCTGACACAGTGAGCTTAGTGCCCTCTGCCTCACACGTAGCTTCACAATGCTCCTCTGCTGCAAGAGCCTGTTAAAAAAAACTGCCCCGGTCTCCCTCTGCCCTCAACTGGTTGCTCTTGAGGGCTTAATCACTGAGAAATGATGGGAATTTCAGCTGCACAGTTTGCTGCTCAACCACCTGATCTTTCAAGTCTTCAGGTCCTGATGATGTCTTGTAAAGTCCAATGGACCGTGTCATGCCACAGCTAAAAAAACCCACAACGCCACTTTGGCAGGGCAAGACAGGCTTTTGAAAGAAAAAAATGGTCTCAAGCATCTGAATATTTTAGAGAACAGTCCCAATGATCCCTGCCCCAGACCCAGAGCGTAGCACTGTGAGTCAGGGACCATATCCAAGCACAAGATTCACCATCTTCAGCTCAACACCATCTCTTTACTGCAAAGATAAGGCTCCGAACTCAGGAACCTCTCACACAGTCTGAAGCCATGGAGATGCTCTGCAGTACCACACATCTCAGTGATGTGGAAACCAGAACTGGATTTTCGGGGCAGTTCAGCTGCACAGAGGCATATGTGAACAAACATGGGCAGAAAGGAAACCCACAGCACTTCCTCATCTCTAAGTGATAGACTCTGGATGCCTGACAAACTCCCCTTCCCTCCCCCCTAGCGCTCATGGGAAGCGAGAAGACTCTGTTCCAAAGCACAACCGCACTATAAATAATTCAAGAGACTGCTAAATTATGCAAAAGAAATCCCGTCGTCCCCTTGGCCAAGCTGAACACAGGTGTGGTCAACCCTTGCTCCAAAAATTGCTGCTAGATAGGGATTTCAAGGCCACAGAGGCTCTGTGCCAATAGCACGTATCTGAGAGCACAACGGCCACTTGCTAAGTCAGGCCTGCACCAAACAGCACGACAGGAGGTACTTGGGGACACAGGGCTGATGGGGAAATAGCAATTCCTTTAACCCACCTCCTCTTCAGAGACCTCACATGGCCCCAGGGAAGGGGAAAAAAAAAAAAAAAAAAGGGCAAAAAAAAGCAGCAGCAGATCATGCCCCCCTTCAAGCAAGGCTGCTTGGTACATCTTGCCTGTATCGATTGTGGTTAGCTGGCGAAAGCTGCAGCTGCACAGCACTAGCACAGCGAGGTGGGGAGGAGAGGACTGCTGGGGCAGGTGGGAAGGAGAAAAGGGACCTGAAAACACTCTGGAGGCAGTAAAGAACAGTTTTGCTAGCACAAATAGCCTACAGGGAAGGCTGAGCTTAAGCAGAGAGAATCATGGTCTGCTTTTCTGCCCCATTCCTTTGCCTTTAGGAACCTTCCTGAATACCAGGGCCACCAAGGTTTCCCTCGGCAATGGGGTCATTAAACAAGAGCGTGCAGCTCACGCTGGTCACTCCAGGGCATGTTCTCCTGATTTACCCTGCCCTTTGCTCTGCCTCAGACCTGGCTCTCACACCACAAGCTCCACAAAAACGGGACTTCCTCTTACACAGCGAGCACCACCCGCTCTCAGCCCCTACGCGGGCAAACCCTTATTCCAAAGCCCTACCTTTCCCGGCTCCCGCAGCCTCCGAGATCTGTCTGTGCCCAACGTGCTCAGTCAGCACAGGCCTCCGTCCTCCTCTTTTTCCCTGCTGCCCAGGTAGAAGCATTCATGCCAGGGGGAAAAGGAATTGAAAGCTATGGTAGACTTTAGCCCTCTCTTCAGCCTCAGCACAACCAGCTTAAAATCTCAGGGCTCTAAGAAGGGGAAGGTAAACTAAAGGACTCAGCATCTATGGGAGAGATTCCCTTTCACGTCTCTCTACCACGCTGTCTCTCTTGCTTTCTGTTCAGTTCCAGTATCTGCATGCCAAAACAGGGGATCCTAACACAGATAGAGTCAGCGTAGCAGATACCTGCATTTAGATCACAGGTTTCACAGTTGCTGAAGCCGTTATGCCGCGGGTCTAATTTGCATTAGTTTTTTGGTATGCTTCAAATCTGCTTGCTGCAGCTTTGGTATCATGCAAGACAAATGCAGCAATATCCTGAGATAAAAATTACCCCAAAGCCTTAAAGAGATGACAGTCTGAGTCTGCTCGCTTACCCTGGCCCAATATATAAGGATTTACACACCGAGGGGAAAACAGCACTCCTAGGGAAAGGCAGCAAGGAGCTGGGATTATAGATTAGGCAGCAGATCAAGAAGGAGGCGATATCTGCGGTGAAAAGGGCAGCAGGATCCAAGCAGTGACTAGAAAGTTATCGATAACCCCTGGCTCAGCACCCACAACCGGCTGTTCTCCGGGATTTCTGCAATAGCCAGCAGCAAAGCAGGTACGCTTCAGCCGCCGCTCTCCTGCCGAGCCCCTGCGCGTGCCACTGGGCACGCCGCAGCCTTGCTCCGTGCCTCAGTTTCCCTAGGTGGGAAATGGGAGAGACACTTTTCTACCTCCAGGTAAGGGGCTTGGCTAATTAAAAGAAGCTTACATGTTGCTTTGAGGCCCTTGGAGAGAAACTTTGCCGTAAAGTGCAACACATTGAGATGATCCGCAGAAAGAAGAGTTGCCCCCACTACCTCTCTCCCTCTGGACAGCCACATCCACCTCTCCTGCTGCTTGCAGCCTGTGCATTAGAGGCTGAAAAATGCTGCTGGCAGAGCTCAGTTTGGTCATATTCCACAGCCATGGCTGATATTTTTTGGGGAAAAAAAGCCTATTTAGACACAGGCCTAGCTGGGGAGACAGGGACCGTTAAGTGAGCTCATCAAGCTGCCTATTCAACCGGGGGAGATCTCAGTATGAAAGGCCACAGCCCCCACAGGGAGCAGCTCAGGTAGCTTTTGCTATGCTGAAACAGGGAATAAGCACTGTTTAAATCATGGCTCAAGAACAAGCCCTTGCTTTTTGTAAGGCAGCCAGTTCCCTTCATGCTGCTTCTTCCCTCAGCCTGCCTGATGAGAGCTCGGAGCGCAGTGCTACACTCCCTTCACCCATCAGCTCTACCAGGCAAGTTTCTGAGCACAAAAATACACCCGCCCTGTTCCAAGCGTTCAGAGGTTTGAAGAGCAGGAGGTACCTGTTGTGCTTCAGGAGGAGCTTGAGGGAAGTAAAGGGTTTGCACTACAGGCAGCACAAAGTCAGAGAAAGAAGGTTAAGAAACTGCGTTTCTGCCTTTCCAAGAGCTACAACTCTGTCCATGTCACATGGACAGAGGCATGGAGTGCTCTTGTGCACCCTACACTGCTGCTCCAGCACATGGCATCTCTTCCCACCTCCTCCGGGAGAAGGTGGAACTCTGCTGCTCTGTGATTGCAACCCTGCCCTAGCCCCTGCAACAAGCGCCTGGTCCTGGCACCCCGCACAGCACTGCTACTGCGGCACAGCTCTGACCTCCACAGCCCAGTCCTAGCAACACACTCGCCTAACTATCAAAGCACCCCAAACCTGACTCGGAGCTGCCCACGATCCCAGGCTTGCTCCCTCCACACAGCTCTGCCAAGACCCCTCAAGGCCAGCCTGCGGCACTGACCTAACAGAGCAGTCCACGTGTGCACTACAGATGTGTCACCTCCTTTCCAAGAACATCCAGGATGGGGAACAGCGGGCATTCCTCAGATATACCCCCATGTCCCCTTGCATTGCACTGCCCCATGTGCCTAACTTCCCCAAATTTTATATCCCACTGTAATACATCATTGCAGTACCACAAGATGCTATCCTGTCATCAGGACAAATGCAATGCAGCCTGACCTTTTGTTGCAGACCTGATGGGTGACAGTATGGAAAAGCAGGGGGGGACAACTAGCCACACTCTTCTACAGTCAGGGCTGATAACGTGAACCAGCCCTTTCAGGCACCTTACACTGACCTAAAGATGTAAAGATGCCTCTTGTGCCAGCCAGTACCCCCTCCGCTTCCCTCTCTGCCAGAGTTATTGTCAGCTGTACCAGCCTTCATTAGCACCACCTCCTCCAGCTACATCCCACTGATTGGGTCACAGACTCTAACAATGTACAAAGGGCTCATTTTAGAGCAACTAACCTCACCTAAAACCTAATCAGCCTTTAGGAATGAATGCTGGCCCAGCTCGCCCCATCTATCCATCAAATCCCCCCACTTCCTTCCTCCACCTTTATGATCCAATGAAGGGGGGTGGGGGGAAAGATGTCAATTTGTGATAGCAGGTGCACCTCAAAGATGCTATTCTCAAGCTAGGATGAAGCTCAGACACAGCAAGCTGAAAACTCAGCTATGAATCCTGCCATGAGACAGAGTTTATCTCTGCTTGCTGACAGGTCAAAGCAAGGGAGGAACAGAGAGAGAAACTTGTCTGTCGTAAGATGTCCTTCACATACTGAACGTGCACAATAACATCTACGTGCACTGTCCCGAACAACAGCTGTACTCGTGACTGCTTATACACACCACATTTATTGTGGGCATAAACTCTACAAAAGTGCATGTGTTCCGTGGTAGGCGCACCCGGCAGGACCTGTGTGCATTGCTACACGCACCCAGCAAACACCCACCCATGTCTGTCGCACAAGCATCCCTTAAAGACATACAATAAGCATGTTACACCAATTTCGCAGGCCACAAAGTCACACCGTACTTAACCAGTTGTGCGTGGGAGAAGGAGGAGAAAGGTAAACACAAGGCATACGGGAAACACATGAGCACACAAACTTCATAGGCACGGTCCCCAAGCAAACACACCGAGTGTATCTGTGCTTGCTGCCGTGCACCTGGCCTAGGTTGAGCAGGCTCTGTGACCACAGAGCAGCCCCAGCAGTCTTCCAGACCAGCTATCCCCATCTCATGTTGGGCACAAGTACTCTAGTCAAATGGTTACAGTTGTGAGCATCCCCTGAAGCTAACATCCGTGCAAATAAACACACTATTTTCCACCTCCTCTTCTTGACCTCCTTGCTAAGGCAACCCCTGCGTGCCACACAGGCAACTCTTTTTCCAACATTACCGACATTTGCAGGGAGGCAGATAGCAGCTCAGCCCCTGAACCCAGTTTGGAAATGGTCCCCCGTGCCCTGGGCACCTCTGATAGAGACAAGCATCAGCAGTACCTCAGACCAAAGGTGTGCTAGCACGAAAGGCAGCAGCTGGGCCACTGCATTAGGAGCAGGGCAGGAAAATTTACCTGCAGCTAGCCAGAATCCCTCCCATCTCCTAAGGATATAATTGCCATATCCAGGGCATCACTAAACAAGCTGTGCAGGTATAACCAAATCCTTGCAGGGACAGAATGCTATAGCTTGCAGTAGATTTCTTACCACTACTGCAAAATCACCTGAGGGTGTAGAGGGGCTATAAATCTTCCAGGGACTTTTATGACATGCAGTGGCAGCGTCACGGCTTCACTCCTGTTCTGCAGTTTGCAATGGCTTTCATTCAAAGCCTGCTTTATATCACTACAGGGAGGCTCCCTGGGCATAGCTCTCAGGACTGTTCTCCTCCCACCCCAGCTTGGAGTATTGTTACCAGAAATACTACTGAGGCTGAAAAAACCCAGCACAGGTACTATGGCTGTGTTTAGGGGAGGCTTTGGAAACTGGAGGTCTGCTGGGGGGTTGGGGAGCCCATTGGTTTTTTTCCTCCCCTCTGAGATGGCTCTCTGCTGTCTTGAGGGTCAAGTTGCTTGATTTCAACTCCTCCCAGAGAAGCTAGCAGCAACCAGGCTTCAGCAAGAGGGACTTGCAAGTGATTCTTAAGTCACAGGCTCCACATGGACTCAAACACCACTTCTGCAGGTGGGATCTACAGAGCATGAGGGCCAGCTTTTGGGGAGGGGGCCTGAAGAGTTCCTGCTGACTCACACCCTGCTGGGGTGGGTGAGACAGGGGCAGGAGTAGGCGGGAATTTGAAATTCAGTTTGCACAGGGCTGGGGGTTCCTGGTGACTCAAGTCATACTTGTTAGCAAATGGTGCCACTGAGTGTTTTCACGGGCTTGAACTTCCCACTCAAGGGGAGGTATTTGGAGTTAACTGGAGGGCTATTCTCTGGGAGCAGAGGTGCTCGGCACCCACGACAGGATGGGGACAGGAGCAGGCTCTCTCCTGACCCAAGCTCTGCCCTGGTGTGGGACACCAGCTTCAGCTCTGGGAAACAGGCAGAGCTCCAAGCGACCCAGGCGCAGCTCACAGAAACACAGCCTGTGGAAATCCCCAGAGGAAAACCACCGGCTGAAGCACTGAGAGGAGCCTCTCTCCATCCCGCTCCGCACTCCCTCCCTTGCTGAGCTGTCTGAGCAAGTCTAGAGCTGCAGCAGATGCTGTGTGCCCCATCACCCTTGTCACACTCACCCGGCAAACGAAACTCTCACAAGGACAGAGCTACACCAGCCTGTGCCACTCCAGCAGGACATACAGCTATTTCCAGCCCACAAACAACCCAACATCCCTGCAGGAGCAGGGAGAACTTGGGTGCCCGCATCCCTTCGCGGCCAGCCCCCAACAGGGGGATTGTAGCGATCTGACAGGGAGACGGAGCAGGGGGACAGGGGATGTTTGATAATGAACATACACATGTATTTGTATGTATGTTTTCCCTCCCACGCGCATACTCCTGTTACTCCTTGTCGCTTGCTGCAGGCTTGGCACGCATCCCCAGCCCGTGCCCTCCTCGCAAGCCGAGCATGGGCAGCAGATGGGCCTTCGCTGCAGTGCCCCGGCCAGAGGGTGCCTCCATCCCCGGCGAGCCCGCATCTGCGGGCAGGGGGCTGGCAGCATCGCCTCCCTCCTCCCCATGGCCGATGCTCCCTAGCAGGGGATGCCGGGATTATGGGGGGAGCGTGGGGGGGGAAGAGAATAAAAAAAAATAAAAATAACACTAATATAAAAAAATAAGGAGCGGGAAGGTGGGGGCTCCGCGGGGGAAGCCTCTCCGGCAGTGCCCGCAGGGGATGACGCCGCACCCCCGGGCCGAGGCACAACTTGCAGGTGGCGGCAGCGGCGGGGAAGGGGGGGACGGACCGAGGAGGGTCCCGCCGCCGCTGCCCGCAGCCCCCGTCGCCCCGCGGCAGCTCCAGCGGGCAGGGCGGGTGTGCGCTGCCCCCCGCCGCCCCCAGCCCCGCCGCCCTCCCGCTCACTCACTCACTCACCCCCGGCCGGCGCAGCGTCGGTGCCCGCCGGGCCCCCGGCGGGGCGAGGCTGCCGCTCGCCCCCGGCCCGCCCGCCGCCCCCCGGCATGGCTCGGCGCCGGCCGCGGCGAAGCGAGGCGAGGCGAGCTCGCAGCCCCCCGCCGCCTTCCTCTTCCTCCTCCTCCTTATTCTTCTTCTCCGCGGGCCCGGCACCTCCTCCCGGCCGCGGGAAAGGATGCGATGCAGTACCGAGACGAGACGAACCCCGCCGGCAGCGGCGGGCAGGGCTGCAGCAGCCCCTTTTGTGCCGCCCTCCCTGCCTGTCTCCTCCCCCGGCGCGCCCGCCCGCCCCCCCGGGCCGCCGCCACCGCGGGCCGCCGCCGCCCGCCCCCCCGGGGCACGGCCCGGTCGCCCCCCGCCTCCCCGCACAAAGGAGCGCCTTGTAGGGGGGGGGTCCGGCGGGCGAGGGGGCCCCGGCGGTCCGTGGCAAGGCCGAGGGTGCTTTATTGAGCGGGCTGCGGTAGCGAGTGCAGGGCCAGGCGGTCCCCCCCCCCCAGGGATGCTGCGGGGTCGAGGCAGAGCCGCGGTGCCGCCTGGCAGCCCTACGGCAGAGCCGGCCCCCTCCGCCGGCGCAGCAGCAGCATCCCTCCCGGTGCCCCGGCTGGCGAGGGAGGGCAGGAGCATTGGTTGTTCGGCGGGAGGGAGGCAAGGCGAGGTGGAGATGTGCAAGCTGCCATGCCCAGCGACATCCAGGAAGTTTTACTGCGGTGCCAGAAATAGAACCTGCGCCTGCTGACTCTCGATCCTGCGCCCCAACCGCAAAAGCCGCCTTTTCTTAATTCAACTTTTCCCTGCCGCCTTCTTCATCAGGCCCATCTTTGGAAAGGTAAACAAAGCCAAACCAAACCAAAACACCACCACCACCCCCCCAACCGAATGGCACTGCTACAAACATGCTGAAACGCAAGCGTGGGACCTCACCCCTTGCAGCCAAGAGCTAACGAGAGGTCAAAAGGAAGCAGAACCAGAGTACACCCTTCCTCGCGATTCATAGCAATTTAGAAACCCAGCACATTAAAAACAAAGCATCGGTGCCAATGTCCCTCCAACCTGCCGTTTATCAGATGGGCAAGCTGGGCAGCTTGCTGGGGAGACAGGAGAAGCGGCTCTGTTAAACTGCTGCCGCCTGTTCTCCCGAGCAGCGCTTGCTGCAACCCAATGGGGATGCACAAGGGTCTGCCCTACGGACTCATCTGCCTGTTCTCCTCATTTTACCTAGCCAGCACCAGAGAGGGCTTCCTTGGGAAAGGGCTGTCCTAATTCTGAGTTTTAAGGCCAAGATGGAGACGGTGTCAGAGCTCAGGCAAAGAGCATAAGTGAAGAGGGAATTTTCCCCGCTGCAAACTCAGCTAGAAGGATGACTAAAGACAGCCAGAGGTCAGCTGGATTCAGAAAAGCCTCGGGAATATTGCAGAAGTACCGAGGGAAAGGAATGAGAATGGAGGAGGAAGAAAACGATACAGCAAGTGAAGTTCTCACCATATGAGGGACATCATTTTGTGGCAACAACACAGTACAGCACCAGCACAAGTCCTTGAAGACACTGAAAGGCTCCATCTCGATGACAGCAATAGCATATTGATGGGAACACACTGGCAAGACAACAACATCCCCGTCTCTGTGGGTCCAGGATGAAGTTGCTCACCCACAGGACAATGCTCTCCAGGACTGCCACGGGTCCCTAGCAGAAATCTGGGCTTGAAGGGAGCTCTCAGCGCCTGCATCCGCAGGGGAATTTGGCAGACGTGATTCAATTTGCATCGAGTCCATGACTGCTGGGGTTTTTCTGAGAGGGCTGGCAAGTGACGGCATTAGCCTTGCTTGTGTGGGTGATTTCAGCTCTGGGAGTATAAATCCTATTAGGTATGGGCAGCAATCACCGATTCATTTCCCCCAGCCAGCAAACACCCATCACAGAAGGAGTGGTTGGCGCTAATGGGAAGAAAGCATCACCATTTTGGACCTCCTTCGCTCGCAAAACATTATCTCTTTGCTTCAAATATTATCCCTGGAGCGGTTTGAAGACCGCCAGCACTTTTCCATGTTAATGTGATAAAACTAAAGGCTTATGGGCTCACCCAGAGATTGCAAATATTCAGGAACATCAGACCACAAATATAGAGGCAAAGTAACATCCCTGCGCATGGAGAGGCAGCTGCAATGCCATAGCTCCCCTGTCCTGTGACAAACAGCGTTTGCCACGCTGAGTACTCCTAACTAGAGAGACAGGCTCCCGCAGCCTCCCTGGAGGTGTTTGCCCCTCTGTTACGCCCTGCAAAGATTGAGGGGAAGATTTTAGCTTCGTCTTTCAATTTTTGTGTGAGGAAAGACAAGGTTTTGCTCTTCTTCCCCAGGCCAACCCCGGAGCAGAATGATGCGTAAGGTTGCTGTTTCAGCATATGCTAGTATGTTACCAGATGCAATAGCGTGCTGGTACCTCCTTCATCCCGGCGCAGGCATTTCTGTACCTCCTCCCGAGTGGGACCTTCTTTCCAAACCCATAAGGTTCTGGGTTTGTGGGCCCAGACAGCGGAAGTTTTTTTTTAATTATTTTTGTAATGGTATTATGTGCTTTGGTGGCACCAGACTGAGGCTGTAGGCATAGATGTAGCATCCAAGCACCTCATGATTTCTAATTTACTTAGCCATCATACCCTCTCCAAAAGGTAAACCCCTCAAGCCTTTGCCTCTGTTTTACACAAAAGAAAACAGAGGATTAGAAAAAATTATGTGATTTACTGGAGGTCAAACAGAGAGGCTGTGATAGGGAAGAAATTTGACTGGATCTCGAATTAGTACCCATTGCTGTCTGTGTAGCGTTTTTTTCTCTGCTTTGCATACTTCAGTCTGAGACATGCTGGACAAGCTCCCTTGGGATAAGGAGTCATTTTTAGCCTGATTTCTTACAGAAATGAAGCTCTCGCAATCATGTTGTCTATCTGCCTGTCTATCAGCCACCCACGATACAGTTTGAATCCACCGGCCAATTTCAACCGAACCCGGCAGCAAGGAAGGGATCTTACAGCAAACCAATTCGGATGAGCTCCACGATGAGCAGAAACAGGGGAGGGAAGACAGGGAGAAAGCAGAGTGTGCCTCTGTGTACCTGCGGGCCATGGGGCGACTGGACACCGCTCCTGGCGTGGCATGTGATGCTTCCTGCCCCTCTCTGGGGCGAGAGAGAGGGATTGAGCTCAGGGCGTGATGTGGGGGGCTGACGAGGCCAGGAAGGAGCTGAACGCGCTGCAGGGATGTGCAGCGACCCTGGGCATGAATGTGGCAGAGACTGTTCATCCTGCCGCTGGCAGAGCAACTTCTGCTCTCTGCGCTCCCTAAACCCCGCCGGCTGCTCCTCCGGGAAAGCAACCGATTAACATATTGCAATGAGTTAACCTTAAATGGTCTAAAAATCCAAACCTCTGCATGCAAATGAATTCTGATGGAAGAAGCGAGATAAAACACCACGCAGCCAGAACCGAGCCCTCGGCTCAGCTTGTTTGCTAACCGAGGCACTTCTGTGTTTGCAGCTGAAGTCAAGGTGGACTCCGTGGCGATATGCTCAGCCCCATGATGATTTGAACCTCCCCACCCCATGCTACTGCCTTGCCAGGTGCAAGGCTTTGAAGAAGAACAATGTCTTGTGTGGTTTTTTAGGTTTCAGTGGCTGGGATCGGTGACATGGCCCTATTTTCTTCTGCTTGGGCAGTGCCAAATTGTGGGTGGCGTGGGCAAGAGCCTCCGGGCAGGGTGTCAGGCATGTGCTGGGCTTTACCAGCCTCAGCAGAGCTGGGTAGCTCCAACCCACCAGCCAAAGGCAGGAGGTGGAAAGGTGCTTCTCCATCACTTCTGGGTCAACCTGGTGCACATCCGAGGGGCTATGCCTAAAGGTTTGCTGCTACAGAAAAAGGTAACTCCGCCAGTCCCTTTACTAAGAGGAATTGTAAACACCTCCCGCTCAGTCGCTATTATGCGATCTATTTTTCACCATGTGGCTATCACTGATAAGTGATTCTGGGGCTCCCTGCGTGCAAGTCGTTTGACATTTGGTTAACTCCTTCACGCTGAGTTACAGGGCCGAGTTAATGGTCGCAGAGCTGAACTTTCACTGTCGCCCTTTCCCCAGAAGATCACCAAAAGGTCACCTCTTTTCTCCCCCCTTTGGGACTACAGTCCTTTTAACGCCCTTTCGAGCTAGACTTGGCAAACAAAGTCCTCCTTTGAGCCAGTCTTGAAATCCGATGCCCTTGTTCATTTTGCACTGCTGGTGGCAGGGAGGAAGGCAACCAAGTGACATTTCTATCCTCCGTCACAAGGCAAATGGCATAAGACAATGATACTTATCTTTTCCTTGAGCGCTCTGAGGCCTCAGATCTGAAAAAAAAAAAAAAATAAAAAATTACAGTCACTGGCAATCACCATTTCCAGCAATCAGGCTGTAGCAAGCAGGAAGATGAACAAGTGCTGGTACAAATATTCAGGGACTAACCCTAATAACAGGATCCACCCAGAAAAGATGCCTTGTGTGTAACAGCAACAAACAAATGCCTTTAAACTTGCACTGGTCTTAAGTAACCTAAAACTTTGCCAGATAAGGATTGTTTGCTCTCACTTAGGGGTTTCTGGCAGCCCTGCTCCTTGGATTATTTGCTGAAGTGCATTTGGCTTTTTTTCAGTTTGCGATCTTAAAGGCAAAGCGATCAAGTTTCATCCTCATCTCCTACTACAGAGCGATTCTGGGTAGCATGAAAAATCTGATCTTTCCGCAGCTGGGAGGGCAAAGAAGGGTGGCAGCCACGGCGTGGTTGCTCGAGACGGTGGATGCGGAGGTGAAGGTGCCTGCTGCCACCAGCGTCCTGCCTGGTCAGGTCACGCCTCTCGTACCTGCTAACGCCGTGCCTCTCCAGCCTGCAAAATCTTTAGTGTGGTGCTGTATTTTGCTGTATGGTTTTAGACTGCTTGATGTATTGGAGCTTCCATCACTTCCTCTAAGAACAACTGAAATAGAAATAATAGCAAGTCAGTGGTGGCTTGTCAGAAGAAGGGTAAAGGAAAAGTTGAGCAAAAATTTAGCCTGGCAGCAACAGAGCATGTTTCCACATATATTTGATAAAACCCCCACCATGCAGTCAAGAAAAAGCACGTGCAGAAGTGGCTTCAGAGGCTTTTTTGCAGCAAGGCAGACGAGGTCTCTAACAGCAATCGCATATAAGCAGTGGAGGGCACTGGGAGTCCTCGTGTCACTGGGTGCTCTTATTCTGAATCACCTGTTTTGAGTGTGACAGCAAACCCCTTCTTGCGGAAGAAATGCTGCCTGGCTGGGAGCTTTCTGGTATCTTCCCCTCAGGAGCAACGGCAAACAGAAAAGGAGAATGTTGCCTGCCTTCATTTCTCTAGTTCTTGTCACTGTTTGAGCTTAGGTTAGCCTGCACCCTCCAGATTGCAAGGGGTCAGTACCTGTCAGCTCTCCCAGTGATGGATGCATGAGCCAACAAGCCATCACTATTCAGCCTTGGAAACGAAATAAACCAGAGAAATTTTTTTTTTTTTTCCAGTGTGCTGAATTGGCCAAAACAAAGATAATGGAGAAGTCAAAAGAAATTAATCTCTACAAGTGATGCAACAATGGGGGGCAGAAGGAAGGGAAGATGCTGGATGCACAGGTTTGGGTGCAGCAGCTCTCCTTCAGGGGTGCGCAGAGCTGTTGTTGTGGTCAAGGAGAAGCAGGTGTCCTCCTGGAGGGAGGCAGTTTGCTCCTGCCTTCCCAGGGCTGAGTTTTGCTCTTCACACTTAAGAGTGTTAATTTGATCTTTCAAACATAATTATCGCAACATGAGGGGAAAAAAAACAGAGAACCACGCTTCCCTCCTCCTCACACACAGCACCCCTCAGCTATCACCTGTCAGCGCGCTCTGGACCCCAATTTGCGGTGTGGCAGACGCCTACAATGTATTTCTCCCCATTTAACCAGGCTCAGGTCAGACTGACCCGCCTCCCCACTTCTCTGAGCCCGCTGCCTCCCCATCTCGTGTGCCCCTCGCATCTTGCCTTGCTGCAGTCCTGGCCCTCTGGGAGCTCCCGAGGGAGGGCTGAGAGGTACCGTGGGGATAGCAGGGGCAGCACAATGCAGCAAAGGGGGTTTTCTCATTTGCCACCTGGGTATAGTTTCCAAATCCCCTAAAATGGAGTGTGCCTACACATCAGAGAAGGAAGCCTGGTCCCACAGGGATGCTGACGGGGAAGACAAGACCCAAGAGCGTGTGCTCTCCCCAGCCTTCCCAGCCTCAATACTCACGCCAGGACCTCTTCCAGACCTGAGTTTCAGCATCTCCGTGTCACATTACTCACCAGACGCGGTGTCTCTAGGCACAGCATTCCTTCCCAGCAGTGTCCCAGGCAATAACCACAGCCAAAAGAAGGATATGTTGAGAAACACCACCTTCTTTCAAAGGCCCATCCAGTGCAGCAGCAGCCACGTGCTTGGGTGTATCGAGATGTGGCTTAGAGTCACTTTACCAGCGTGGGAGGGAAGGAAGATGGCATGTTGGTGTGTTTTGTCTGGTGGCCACAATCTGGACTGGTTTTGTTTTGTTCTTTTCATTCACTCCAGATGAATCTTCACCTCCATCAGCCCCTAGGATGATGCCCAGTGCTGCTGATGCTGGCCACGTCCAGCGCCCACAGCGGAGGAAAAGCCCCGGTGCTGCAGCACTGCGGTGCCACGTGGGTGTGAGCCCCAGGGCTCTGACCCGGGACGGGGGCCGATCTCAGTGTTTAACGCAGTGGGTGGCTTCTGGGGCCAAAGGAGAAAATCTGGGAAAGTGTGGGAAGGTGCTGTCAGGCTGGACATGGCCAAATCCTGGAGCCCATGTGCTCCCTGTTACATGAAGCCCGAGTCATAGCAAAACAAAATGTGCATACCTGCAGCTCAGCCGTTTAGCAGCAAAGCCACTCGGCGAGCAGCGTGCTCTCGGCATGCAGTCAGAGGGACGCCGAGGGCAGCAAGCGGGTGAGAAAGCAGTGAAGGGATGAATGGCGCACAGTGCAAGCAACCACAGGAAGCTCGCTGTGGCTACGGTGAAGCAGTACTTAAATCTTTGGTACATGCTGTAGGGGCTTAAAGTGCTCGCTAGCAGCACAGAGAGCGGGAGGGATTTGCCTTCAGGCACCCAGGAAGGGATTCTGGGCATTTTTGGCAGGAGTTGGTGCTGTTGGCCAGGAGCGGGTGGGCTCATCTCAGCCAGTGGATTTTCTCTGGCTGCCTGTTGCATGGGGATGGCCCCAACGCCTTTGAATTGTGACTTTTTCTCCCACGAGTCAAAGGTGGGGGAGCCGCATTAAACCACAGCCATCCCCATCCACTTGCAGACTTGCTCCTGGGATGGCATTTTCCAGAGTTTGTTTTGAAATAATCCCCATGGAGTGATTCCCACCACAGCCTCCCTTAGACCACGTACTTGCCTTGGTCGTCTCGAGTAAGGCACCAGTCCAGCTATCCGTTCTGCTCTCCCTTGCCTTCCCCTCTTAGCCCTTGATGCTGATCTGAGGCTCCCTCGATTCAGCATCTTTTTTTGGCATCTTTTCTTGTCTCATCAGGATTACATCTGTGGAAAAGCCACAGGCTGGACTTTAACCCACCCAGCCATGCAGAGACATGGCGAGTGGATTTGGGGAGGGGATGAGGGTAGGACCAGGAGCACTGTAACCCTCCATGAACACAGCCCCATGCAAGGAGAGGCACGTTCGCATTGCGGCCGACCTCCCCCGGGAGCACAGCGGACGCTGCTGCCCCTGCCTTCCCTCATCCAACCCCTGACACAGGCAAAGGAGTGATGGGATTTGCAGCCGAACGAGTTAAAATACTGCTGAATGAACACGCTTCGACTGGGGCTAGATTGATTTTCCCGGCCCCTGCGACTGATACAAGCATGTCCAGCCAGGGAATTGTAAAGAAAACAGGCTTGAAACCAATTTCATTGCAACCAGCGCCAGCTGCATGCGTTGATAAGGCCTTTGATAACATTGCAGAGAGGAGTTATCGATGTTGGACAGGGCTGTCTCTCACTGCTGGCAAAGGGGAGCTGGAGGCAAGTATCAGTAAGTGCTTACAGCACCCGAAAAAACATCCCTTGCAAGTAATAGCCAGGGGAGACCCGTGCCCCGTGGCTGGGCTGGGGCGGTGGTCAGGACAAGGAGGGAGAACTCAGCCTGTCCCACACGGTGCTGGCGAGCTGCTTGCTTCATCCCTGCTTGCACCTGGGTCATGCTGACTCACTCATGGCTCCTCCACCCCGGGAGAAGATGGAGGCGTGGAACAGAGGGATATCCCAGAAGGTCAACAGCTGCCTGTGCCTTCAAAGGGGACCCCAAGGAGGGGGCTGTCATCTCTGTGTGGCAACCAGCAACTACAACACGTGCGCCATTTGCTCTCCCCTTGCGTGCCTGTCCTGTCAGCCCCTCATCTTATTTTATTGCTCTTTTCTGAAGTACCTGTGAGATACAGAGGCTTATCAAAGCACTCCAGAGAGAAACATTCAGACCATCTCAGGAGGGGTGACAGGCGCGGGCGGAAAGCCAGTCGGCAGGACTGACCCCGCAGGCTCTTATTTGGCAAAATTTGGCTGTGTTGGCTTAACCGTGATGCTCACCCTGGCTGCAGCGACTGAACCACATGGCTGGGGCACGAACTGGATCGGCTCTCCCAGGCTCATTAATCTAACTAAACTATTAAACCCTGCTCGGGGTGACAGCTTATTGCAGGGTTAATGTGGTTACGCAGCAGTGAGCTGCTCGCTCTGCCTGGCCCGGCACGCTCTCGTGGAGACCCACAGTCTGTGTCTGCGCGGGGGCTCCGCACCCCCCCTCCAGCTCACTGGGGAGCTGTGAGCGGGCACAGAGCCCTCGACAGAGATTTCCTCATCTTCCAAGCCAGGACAGATTCCCGATAGCCCAGAAATGCAAAATTAGGAAAACACCCTGAAAGCAAAATGAGCCCTGGAAAAGAGATGACACCTGAAGGTCTGATGGCATCTGAGCTGCCTGCAGCTGAGCGGGGTTAAAAGGTAACCGAGCCCGACTAGCTGTCACCACCGGCCTCCCCTCCAGCCAGCAGGCTCGGCCTCCTCCCGGGCACTTTCAAAATTCCTGGCTCAGCCTCTCCGTAACCCGTTTTGCTCAAGTGACTCGGGTTAACTGTGACCATTTCACCAGCCAGCCTTCGCTCGCCCAGCTCGCATTGCCTGTGCCGGTGCAGGCGTCGGACGGGCGACGAGGAGCAGCACCATCCCAGCCGGGGGAGAGGAAGGAAGTGGTGGCTTTTTGTCGGGGTGCAGCTGCCAACAGATCGAGTCCTGCAGGTCACCTAGGGTTGCAGAGGAGGCTTCGGTACGTATGCGTGCTCCAAAGTGCTACAGAGGGCTTGGTCTGTCTCACCCCTGCTACATGTGGCACCAGAATTAAATGGCGTGACTGGGGGCACCTCGGTGGGAGCAACACCTAAGAGGGTGCTGCGTGTTACCCCTCCAGCTAGTTCCTGTGGGAGGGATACCTGGCTGGGAGCTGCCGGGTCCCCAGCTGGCTCCATGGTGGGGATGACCTGGGGGTTGGGACAGCAGAAAGTGCTCCGTGTAACCGCCGTCCCTCTGGGTGCGACATGCACTGGCACCGCCGGGCTGCCACAGGGCCAGGAGTACACCGGAGCAATTTCCAAAAAGGTCTAAGTTGCCAAAAAACTCCTGAGTTTGCGGAGGGCTGTGTGCTCTCGGTGGTGGTGTTCCTGCCCTCCCTGGAGAAGGGCTTTGAGGTTCGAGGAGAGAGTGGTGGCAGCACCACAGAGGCACGTATTCGGGGAGCGGGGCCGGTGCCCTGACTGGGTGTCAGAGCAGAAGAGGGGGCTGGTATCGTCTCCGGATGCAGCACCATGTAACTTTAGCTCCGGGCCATTCCTATTTGTCTTTGCTTCTTGCATGTTGTGAATAGATATTAGCTCAAGCTCAATGGGCTCCACACAGGTCTTGGAACTAGATGATTCAAGCTGGGATTTGTTCCATATCTCGGGTTTCACATGTTTTCTTTAGCTGCATTTTAATTGTGGGGTTTTCCTTGTCGTTTGGTGAGATGTTCTATCCAGGTGCCTTTCCTTTGCAGCTGTAAATATCCCAAATAAATCTCACTCCTGGATTATGCAAGGGTGAAGAGGAAATGCCCTACAACGTAACAGGTTAGGTTTTTATCATAGCTCTTCGTCTGGAAAGCCATTGGGAATGTGTCCACAGAAAATGTCTGGCGCTAGTCCGGAAAACAATGTACAATGTCAGCAGAGCCCTAGAGAGAGGAGCATAACATGGTTAAACAAAGCCTGCATTGGGTTTAGCTCACCTTTATTTCCACCTTGAACCAACAAACCTCTCCTCTGAATGCAGCTGAGCTTGGGCCTGCTGCGGATGGGAAACAAAATTCTCCTTGCTTTCCTAGCTGCCTGATTTTTTGTGGGTCAGTCCTGACAGGCTGCAGTAACCCCCCGGGCTGTTTTATACATCCTGAGCCGCGAGAAGCCGGGAAGAGGCTGGCGGCCAAAAATGAGGTGGTCTGGTCCTATGTGGACCTGTCAAACCTCGTGTAATTAATTCCCTTTTCCTGCCGCTCCCTGCCCTGACAGCCGTTTGTCCCCACCAGCTGCAGCGGTTGTGTTTGGGTCATGGGACAGGAGCAGGGCTGGCAGGTACCTCCAAGGGGGGGTCCTGTATTTGGAGGACTCGCCCCTCCAAAACAGCACCTTTTTCATCTGCAGGTTGGTGTTGGGAGCCCTCTTGCCTGGCGAGGGGTCTTGAGCCTGGGAGACAGGGGTGCTCAGGAGAGCTATTGACTCCTTCCCTCGGCTGTTTGCCCATGCCAGCGCCAAAACTGCTCCATCCCTGCTTGCCACAGGGTGGAAAAAGCAGTTATCCAAGTTGTGTGCATGCCCTGTAGGGAGGCAGCGACGTGTTTGGGCCGCCAGCCCCAGCTCCACATCGCTGCATGGGGTCTACATCCTATCCCGGAGCCTGCTGAGGACTTGTCCTGGCACGTACAGGTGTTACCAGCACTGTAAGACCTTTAGGAGGGACTGGTTTGACAGGCCGCTCCTGCCTTTTGCTAACTCCCCCTCCCAAATTCATTTGGGGCAACTTGGCACTAGCTGGGTTACGCACTGTCAGCCGAGGGCCAAACTCCTTGTCGCTGGGATGTTTTAACGCCATCCAACGGGATAGCAGAAATGTCACAGCCTGGGGGAGGGGAGGATGGTCCCATCCCCACGGGTCACCCCAGCACCACCCATGCGATGGCATTCGGCTTGGGAAATCATGGCTGGAGTAAGAGGGCGATGCATTTCTGGGGTGCTGGGGGGGTACATGGTCCCCTGCTTCGCCCACCCTCGCTGCTGTGCCTCTGCGTGGAAGAGAACCCCCCTGAGGAAGGCGCTGAGCGAGGAGGGCTCTGCATCCCCCCGTGCCTGCGGTGCCCTTGTCAGCCCGCTGGATCCCAGCTGATGGATAGCTGCAGGCAGCAAATTTGAGCAGCGTCTCGCTGCCAATTTAAATAAATAAATTAGTCCAAATGCTTCACCTTGCAGAATGGCATTTCATTCAGCCGTTCAAGCATCAAATACCTCCGGGATTCTTTGGATCTCAATTTGCAGAACTATTTCCCTTTTGAGCATTCTTTTATTTTTCTTTTTGCTTATTTAAACCTGTTTTTCCTGTAGCAAACAGTCCTTGCAAGTGAAAGGAGGCAGGTTTTAGATTTTGGCAGAGCTTTCCTCCAGATTTAAGAGGGATCAGCAGACTCTATTTAAAAAGATCTTCCCTGGCCCCTGCTTCCCTGGTTGCAGCTGGTGGGGATGCAGAGGGATGTTCCTGTGGCTCGGTTTCAGTTTGGGTCCCCCCCGGGCTGTCGGACCACTCACACGAAGCCCGCTGCTCGCAGCCAGGGCCGGGCAGATGTGCTGGTGCCGAGGGGAAGCGTTCACCCACCCGGGGCCAAGCAACAGCTGTGGGAGCTACTGCCTCCCACCCAGCCCCTTCGATGGGTCACGGGAACCGGAGGGTGGGAGGAACGTGCATGTGTCCAAAATACCACAGATGCCTTAAGGACAGAATAAGCTCAGGCCGGGTGAAGTTGCCTTTAGCATGGGGGAAATGGCCGAGCTGGGGAGGAGGGCGAGGAGGCAACATCCCCCGGCTGCATCCCCCCTGCTCTGCCCCTGGCGCTCTTCTGGGAGCTTTGGGCCATGTGGGGTTGCAAAGAACCACCTGGAGAAGCGACCCGAGGCACCTCAGAGGCTGCAAGAGCAGAACACAAATGGAAAGGGGCTGGTATTATTTTCTTTTTATTTTAAGCCAAACACAAGAATATTAAGGGATCTAATTCATGGTGTTTGAACACCTGGGAGTGATACACAGCAGAGCCTTCTCAGAAGCACGAAATTTTCCCTCTGTATAATCTAAAACAAATGTCTTCCTAGGCAATCTCTAATCAAGGCCTTATGGATCAGTGAACAAATATAGGAGATTAGTTAAATTAGCAAGATTCATGTTGTTGGTGGTGGTGGTTTTATGGCCACCTCATTCCACCCACATACTACCTTACATAGACCATCCTCTCCTGCCTTCAGGTCTGTGCTTAATGCAGTGGCCAGGTATGGTGTTTTGCAGGTATTTGGGAATAAGCAATGATGTTTCGGGGCAGGACGCGCACACAGGCTTGGGCTCCTGCAAAAGAGCTGAGAACAATTCTCTGACTGCAGTTTCCCTTTGCTGGCGCTTGCGTCCTCGTGCGTTTGCACCGTGCTTTTGTGTGCAGCAGCGCTGCTCTTGTAAGGCTGTAGCGGCCTTTTGCACCCGTGTAGGAGGAATGTGGCAAGCAGAGGGCTTGCGCTGGTGGCCTTTATAAGGGCGTCTGGACTCTCTCTAGCAGCAGTCACCACAGTTAAAATTTTGCATGTCAGCCAGACCGTAAATAAATGGTTTGGCCTCACGGTTTAGACACATTTAGTAAACGTAGTGCAAACTCTGCTGCATCCCTTCAGCTCCTCCATCCTCCTGCCAGCTCCCTGCCAGCCCCGGATGCCTTTCCTGTGCTGTGGATAATGGAGAACTGACTATCCACACTGCCAGTCCTCCCCAGGAGCAGTAGGTCAATGCCAAGGGGAGGATACCCTCCCCATGCGGCCAATCTCTCCTGGCTTCTCTCATTTCCAGCCAGCCGGCATGCTCAGCGCAGCTGGAGCAAGGGGGAGTGAAAGCATCTCTCTGACGTGCCTCGGTTAGTGACCGATGGCTCTTGCTCCCTTGTGGGAAGGCCACTGCTACTGGAGTGATAAACTAGAGGTATGTGGGGATTGGAGAGGACAGCTAGGGAGCCAGGGATGAGTGAAATGTTGCTGTATGTCTCTGTGAACAGACACAGCCAGTGCACGGGAGCTGAGAAGTTCGGGAGACCAGGCAGCCCTGTCCTTGGCTCTGCAGAAACAGGGATGCCACTGATGGGCTGGTCCACACATCTTTCCTCAGGTCTCAGCTGTTAGAAGGGACCAGAATCCATTTTATAGACATCGGCCTGCCAAACCCACGCTAGCACACTACAGCCCTCCACAGCTGCCGGGCAAGCACCAGCTCTTGGAGCCATTTGATGGCAGGAAGCCCTGGGCACCTTGGCCACAGCCACAAGTGGCCAGGACCAGGACAAGCAGCACAGGCAGTTACTTACTCAGGCCCTCCTTTGCTCTCTGTGCCTACACTATCCCTCTCTACCCTCCTCTCTTCAGCCCTTTCCTACCCTCAGGGCAGCAAAATCCAGTTTTGCCCGCATCACCTCCCTGCTATCACCTGTGCTGGCTCCTCTCCAGTTCCCTCAGTCCTTGGAGATGGGTATCTCACTCCGCCTCCTCCTGCAACTGGTCCCTGCAAGGTACCAGCTTGGCAAAGCTGAGCAGTTTGCTGTGTCTTGCTTGTGTTTCCCAGGCTCCCCTTGCACCCCTGCAGCCTGCCGTCCTCGGTACAGCCCCCATGGAAGGAATGGCTCCAAAACTGAGCGCTGTGAGCAGCTCAGCTGCACTTGAGTCCATTTGCTGAACCCAGCTGGGGAACTGATCTGGCTGAAAAAAAATGCTTTTTTTTAAATTTTTTTTTTTCCCCTGAGTTATTTTTTAATCCAGCTCAGCTCCTCGACCTGGTTTCCTCTGGTTCCTCCAAAAGAACTGAAGGGCAGCCTGTGGGCAGGTGGGAGGACAAGGATGCTGCAGAGTTCAGCCCACCGGTGATAAAGCTGCAACATCAGCAGTCTGAGGCCAGTTCAAACACCAAATTCCGGAGCCACTTCCTTCCCCTCTTCCCTGCAGACCAGGAGCAGCACTTTCCCGCAGAAGGGCCGGTGCCCAGGGAGCGCAGCCGCTGCTCCCAGATAGCAGGAGCTGGCTTGGAGCGGAGATTCCCTTCCCCTCTGCCACTGCAGCCCTTCAAAATGTGTTTACATACCAGACGGGGATAAAAAGTCAAAATTTCGTTGGTGTTTGGCCAGGGAATCGTTCTGATTTGAAAACACTTCCGTGACTTGTCTTTTCGCTTGTGCTAGCAGAAATAAATGGAGGGATTGAAATGGGCATGGAGCAATTGGCGGACCAGGCTGCTCGGACAGCCCAGCTCCGCAGGGCTTTCTCACTGGAGGCTTTCTGACGCAATGTGTCCCACCAAACCCTTTTGGTTTCAATGCCCATTATATTTTCCTAATGTTTCGGTGGGTTGTCCCCACCGAGTCCACACGGCACAGCCTGTCTTTGTGCTACCTCCTGGCCACGTCCCTACCCAAGATGATCCGTTTAACGCTGTTCAGTGAACGTGCCTTCTAATGAGGCCGTCACGACCCCGGCGTTGCTGCCTGGGGAGTTTCTGTAGCAATACTGCTGCAGCTCGTGCCTCTCAGAGCTATTTTCCAGCATGGGGATTTCACCAGCCCAGATAAGTAGGGAGCCTGGAGCAGCTCTCTTTGCCATCCTCCTTTGAACTCATTTGTGAAGATGCCAAGACTTGACTAGATATTTAGTTCTCTGGCACTTCCTTAGGCCTCTGTGCCCTAAATAGCACTCGGCAGTCATTTATCATTGCAGTCCGGGTCCTCCAGGCAGCGTGCTTTTGCATGGCCATATTTATAGCCATGACAATTTTCTTTGTTTTTCAGAAATATAGAAATACATCTATTCTCTGCTGAAATTTCATATTGAAGCTGCCACACTCCTGTGGTTCAATAAACATCACGACCTCCCAAAGTTTGTCGCAACATATTCCTCTCTCATCCCTTGATCTCCGCTAGCTGTCGCTGCTCTTCTTCTGGAAACTACCCTCATTTCTCTGCTATGGGTGCGAAATGCCTGGGCCACACAGTTGGCTTTCCTAGTGGACGCGGATCCCGGCTGACGCTTGGACCTCACACCTGCACCCCACCTCATGTCTTAGTTCGTGTCACAGGGTACTGGCCCCCCTGCGAACCACAACACCGGCACAACTCCAGCCGTGGGGTGCAGGAGAGGCTGCAGCAAAGGGCTTGGTGCGGCAGCGCACCTCCCAGCTCCTCTGCATGGTGGGGGTCTTGCTAAATCACATCCCTCCCTCTGCCCGCAGCGGGTTTGGTGAACAGTCTGGTGAGCCATCACTTTCTCCAGGAATCACAGCTCCCCGGTTCAAGAAATTGGTCTAATTAGAGGAGAGTGAGACGCTTCTCCTGCTTGGAGAGCAGCAGATCCCCAGCCTACTTAAAGCTCCGCAAAAGACCATTAGCGCGACAGCATGTCTCCCCAGAACTACGCATTTGCTCGCACGCTTGGCAGGCGGCCGACCAGATGTAGTCAGGCTGTCCGGAGGTGCCAAGCATAACAATTAACAGCCGCTTTGTGGTGGGATTGGCAACGGCAGCTGCAAATCACAGGCACGTTCGGCCGCCCACCTTGCTTCCAGGGGCAGCATAATCCTCTTGCACCCCTCCAAAGTGCACTGCTGGGGGTCAAGGAGATAGTGAGGGTTCCTTGGTGCCAAACGCCTGCAGGACCTCAGTGACTTACTGAAAACGAAGTCCTATGGTGAAGGGCACCAGCTGATATGCATCTCAGCTAAATCGTTGAATATTGTACCTTATTTCTGTCAAGGTGCTGTATCTGTTTGGGGTTTTTTCATGCTGACTCAAGCTGCAGTTCTGCAAACACGGAGTAACTTTATCCAGGTGAACAGCCCTGCAGAGTTCGGGAGGGATGCTGCCACATTCCTCGCTTGCAGTGGCAGGCACAAGCTGCTTTATTAGGTCTTAATTACTTCCCTGCTATCCAAAATTCTTAAATTTGCCACTAAAGGCAGATAGAAGTAAAAAAGTCGCACTTTTGCAGCTCAGGTATTTGCAGCCATGAATAATACACTCACACACTCATTTACTAATGGATACACTTCTCCTCTAATTTCTTTCCCCCTCCAGACATTTGCAAAAGCTCTTTTCATTCCCATCACACCTTTAGCAAGCAGTAAGCCATTCTATGTTTTGTTGCTCTTATCTCTTCTCTGAAAGCTTTTATTGACTGCATGTTGGTTTTGTCTCCTCACCTTTTCCATTTCCCATCTAGCCTTTTTTTTTTTTGCCTTTTTTTTTTTTTTTAGCTGTTGCTGTTTCAAGGCTTCAGATCTCGGAGAAGTCCCATGTGGAGCTATTTTGGATATTTCTCACCGCAGCAGCTGAGAACTCCTGGAAGAGCTAACAACAGGAGCAATAAGGACAAACAGAGTTGCCTCCAGAATACGATGGGATTAGAGGGGGGAGTTCAGTCAATTATTGAACTACCTGGATGAAGAATTCATATCCAAAAGCTATTTTGCCTTAGTGCCTGAGTCACATTTACATTTACGAGCTGTAAGCGGTTTAGGGATGAGCTCTGAAGCTGCTTCTCTACATATTTCTTGCATTAAACACAGGCAAGAGCCTTCTCCCTTTTCATACTGCACATGGCTGCAGGTAAAAAACGCTGTGGGTCATAGGAGGGCCAGCTGGGGTGAGCCTCTGTGCCGAACCGACGCACAACACCCAGCCTCCCTCGTACGGTCCCTGTCTGCATGACGGCGATGTGAAATCACCCTCCCCCAGGTCGTGGGAGGGGGACCCTGCCCAGCCGCCTCGGAGCTGATGGATGCACCAGTCTTTTGGCTGTTTTGCTGAGCAGGTCTGCAGCCAGGACAGGGATGGAGCGGCTCAGGCACCGAGGAGGGCAGGAGGAGCCCACGGCGCACAGGCAAACGAGAGCGGCTACCTGTTTTGCTTTGGCTGCCAGTTGCCTCTGGCTGGAGCAAGGGACTTTCCGAATCGCTGATGCATGAAACCACTAACAGCTTGGCTTTGATCCCCGTACTTTGAAAGGAGTCCTGAATTTTCCAAAGCAACCGACTCCCATCAGAGGTCGGAGGCGGCCAGGTTTGCCCGATCTCTCTTCGGTTGGGAGCTCTGCGCTGTGTGTTCAGAAATGCCCAACTACCTCTAGGAACCTCAGTTTTGGATGACTGGGTTTGTGACTGCTTTTGGAAGCAAACCACAGCAGCTTCCCGAGATGTTTTGGTGGCTGGTGGCTACCTTAGTGCTGCGGTAACCGGAAGGACTTTGGGCAGAGGAGTTTCCATAGCTCCCGAATTGAGAGGTGCAGGGCTGGCCGCCCTCCCAGAGCCATCTGGCTCTCCGATCCTGGCCTTCCCTGGCTTTGGACATCAAAGCAGGTGTTTTGCTGAGGACCTTGCTCTGCAGAAAGGGGTTGGTGTTGCTCCCCGCTGTCGCTTGGTTTTTGTAAGGCAGAAAAAAGCTCTTTGCCCAGCTCAGGCAAAACCCGCAGAAGAAATGCAGTTTCTAGGTCACGCTGTTCTTGAGAGAGGAGGCAAAAAGAGAAAACAGGTTAGGAGCCTCTCGAAACACCTAGCAGAGAGACGGCCAAGCCCAAGCATTGCATGGTCCAGAAGACCGAATCCTCTCTCACGCACCTCGGAAACACCTCGTCCGACCTGCCTCCTGCTGCGGGCAGGTCCCATCTCACAGGTCTTCTGCGGCTGGTGGCCCAGCGAGCCCACGGTTAAGCTGCTGCTTGTTTGGGGGAAGCAGAGAGGGGAAGATTCACCTCCGAGCAAGAAGCCATAGCGCTGCATCCGTCCTATCCACCCTGGCTCTCCGGAGCATTCCCAGGCTTTTTCTTTCCATGCTTGGCTGGAGTCTAATCCTGCATGCAGAAAATTCCTCATGCTTTTTGCTCTTATTCCTCCAGGGCATCTGTTTTCTCTTCCATTCTGTCTGGCTGTTCAACAGCCTGAACTCAGTTACTCTAATCCCTCCATCTTCAGTGATGTTCTCAGCTCCACATAATAAATATTAACAGCTTACATGTATCTTGGGGTTCTTATGCAAGGACTCCAAATAGCTTTATGGTTCATATGCACACGGGGCTCACTTTATTCGCCAGCAAAATACAGCCACCGATGAGACAGCAGTTGTTTAGCAACCTACAGCGACAACACACAATAGTTAAGATGGGAAGTGAAAATAAATATCGTATCCATTTGAAACTCCAGGAGGGGTTTGGAGTTGGCAGAATATAAGTACTCTTGCTGAATTTTAGCCAGAATACTCTGAATAGCATTCCTATGCTTACAGAAAGAGCTATAGGATTTAAAATACCTAACCCATCCCTGGGGGTTTATTTACAACTCACGTTAACGGCACTGATGTTTAGGATGCCAGCGACGCTCTTAACTGGAGGGGAATCGCTTGAGTAATGAACTATACAGGATTACTCTAAAGCCCTTCCTCAGAATTTCTAGGGAAGGAAAAATTAGACTATTGTATATATGCAACTATCTATTAGCTATCAAATTAAAAATATTTATATATTTTAGACACCCTTCAGCTATAGCTGTCTCCGCCCCATGAGGACAGAAGGCCAATTGCTGCATTTTTTTTCAGCGGTGACACAGCAGAGATGGTGAGGACCTCAGTGGCACCGAAGGGCCCCCCGTGGCTGCCGACCCCCATACCCCAAGGCAGTTTCCAGGTCTCCCTCTGATGGCTTATTTCCACCCCAAGCTGGGGTGGACATGACCCTGCCAAGCTTTTTTGTGAAGCCCCCCTTTCCCAGTGCTGGAGAGGCCCCTCTGCTTGTCCTGGGACCGCGAGATGTAGCGGGGCAGGGGCAGAAGGTGCAGACAGCTGCGAGCAAGGGCATCTCACCAACACCCACTGAGCCCCCTCCACCAGCACTGGGTGCTCCCCACCGGGCTGCCAAAAAGGTTTCTCAGGGGAGGAGAAGCAAGGAGGGACAGAAAATTAGGGATGGGAGGGACGATGTGGCACCTCTCTCCCACCCAGGCACATCCACCTGGTGAGGTAACACCAGTGGTTTGGGGAGGAGCAAGTGTGCAAGCCAGGGGACAGCTTGGGATGGAGGCACTGCTTCAACTCCAGAGTAACGCAAGCTAACAACCCTCAGCCAGCTCCCGTGGCTCGAGGACATGCGGAGCATCCCCACTGCTCCCATTCCAGGGACAGGGCTTCTCATTTCTACCCTTGTCTCGCAGGGGGATAGTTCTTGAAAAATAAGATAAGCTGCCTTTACGGCAGACTTATTCTGCATATTCAGATCTTAATTTGCCAGGTCCTCTCCAGCAGTTTTGTGGTGCATAGCCACACTGTTTTTCTTTCTTTCTGCCTAGGACTTCACGTTTCTAGTGGTTTTGAATTTCACTACACTGCAAAAAGGCCCCTGCTCTTGTTTCTCCAGATCTCTCTGGTTCTGTCCTCTTCCATCCACTCCTTCATTTTAAAGGGGCAGGGGAGAGGAGGTTTTTCCACTGTTGTTACAGCCTGCATCTTCCCATCGCTCCCTAAGGGCAATATTAAACACCAACATTCACCCATGAGCCTCCTTTCCCCATACACAACATTCAGTCTGCTTCTTTGACCTGGGCTCCCAAGCCATGGCTTACATAGCACGTACAGAAAACCTATTTTCCTCGTCTTTTTTCCAGTGGCTGTACAGACACAGCTTAGTGTGATCCACCCGCTCCTACCCACTTTATTTTTTTGTACTTTGTAAACTGGTAATTATGCCAAAGGATAAGTTTGTTTTGTGTGATCTGCTTTATATAAGTGCGTTTGGCAATTCTTAAACTTTTATCTGGAGCATCCACATGCTGGAATATTTCCCATTGGAACTGTTCTCGGTATAAGTTAGCAAATACCATAGATAGATGGGATGGGGGAATAAGCAAGAAAGACTTGTTTATACAGCTATGGAAATCCATGCCAGGTTAAGGAACGCAGAATAGGATAAAACCTCTTCAACTCCATTTTAGTCCATACCAGGGTTATGCCATCCTATTAAATAACCACAGAACAACCTGGAGGAAAGGATACAATCCCCAGGTCAAACGACATTTCGGAGCAGTCCTGAACAACAAGGCCAGGCTGGGCTCAGACACCGGAATTCCCTGCTCCTTGCAGGGCAGAGGCAAGCATGGAGGGCAGGGGTGAGGGACTGCCACCCCCTGCCTTGGTCAGCGTGGGGGACAAGGCACCAAACCTCACACAACTCCACTGATTTTCCCCCCCCCATCTCTGAACGCCACTTCCCTGGCAGGGTTGAAAGGGTTTCGACAGTAGGTGCCTGTGCTGGCGCATTTAGCACACCCAGCCTTCCTGGGAACTACAGGAGGGCAGGGAACGGGAGCTTCTGCAGGCAGCCCAGCAGCCAAGATCCCCACACAATTCACACGAAACGCCAC
Source organism: Balearica regulorum gibbericeps (assembly GCF_011004875.1). Lineage (NCBI taxonomy): Eukaryota > Metazoa > Chordata > Aves > Gruiformes > Gruidae > Balearica > Balearica regulorum. The sequence continues at coordinate 57,051,652 of NC_046184.1, forward strand.
AGGGCACAGCCATGCCAGCGGGACCTGGAAGGGGCAGCGGTGGAGAGCCACCCACCCACACGCAAGGGATCCCTGTTCTTCCTTCCGAGCAAACAGGCGTTTCTCACCGCTCTGATCCTGCCCACATATTTCTCAGTGAACTCAGATCTTGCCTCGGGGCACTCGGTGCTATTTGATTTATCCAAAGGGATAAATCCCCCTCCGCTCCTAAGCTGGTATGCACAAGTGCCTTGAACCTGCACGCACCAGGGCTTGGCTACACACTGGCCTTGACTGCAGCATCCTCTGCTACTTTCACCCTGATCCCTTCCCATTCCCCTTCTCCTTCCTAAGGTGACCAGCCTGGAAGCAAAAATAAATCTGTGAAGGATCCCAGGCCGGTTCCCTCACTTACCCTTTCCCCCATCATCTCCTCTAACTCTCCCCTGGCTTTGCCCAGCACCTTATCGTATCTCCCCACGGAGGCACCGCGGCACAGCGGTCACCCCCCCGAGGCCTGCCCGTGTTTACTGTGGAAAAGCTCCTTCCCCAGGGAGCCAGGCTGCAGGGGAGGATGGAGCCCGGAGGGAAGAGGCTCGCTTGCCGCCTGCCGTCAGAAGCCTGAACTGAAGAGGATCACCACAATCCCAATGCCTCTGCCAGCTAGTCCAGGCCTTGGCTGACCCCCTCCTCACTGCCCCCCTCTCTGCTCTGACACGAGGGTGCACATCTGCATCTTCAAGGCAGCCGCATCATGATGTAAGTTGTGGTTCTATCCACATACAACTTCCTGCTGTGCACTACAAGAGCCTGTACAGGAAAACTGCGTTACAAACTCCGCCTGCCCTCTAAACCCTGCAGCTAGCCTGCGCTAAGGAAAACGGCATGCATTTTGCATACAAAAACCAACAACTTGAATTTATGGCTTAACTCCAAGCCATTAATCCAGTGCCAAAGCTCAGCAAACAAGTAAGCACGGGACAAAGACCTTACGCTTTTAAGTCACCTGCAAGGGTTCAGGCCACTTTCACACCAGCAGCTTGCCTGCTGCAAGGTGCAACCCCCTAGTCTGGTGGAATAGAGGGTTTCACCATGAAGAGCTGTCACACCCACACACGACATTGTAAGGAGACAGCAAGCCACACAGGTGCCAATGAGCGTAGCTATAAGTTATTTATTCTGCAAAATAGAGGTATCTTCTATGGAGTTGAACACTGGAATCACAGCATTATGAATCGAGTTGTGGAAACATTATGACAGCACGCACGTACACGCAGGCACACACGCGTACACCTACACACGCGCACACACACAGCCTTTGTACAGGCCCCTACTCTCGCATTATCCAGAGGGAGCCCTCTCTGCAACTTTTATTTGCAAAAACCTGCAGTGAGGGTTGCATTCAAGACCCCTTCCCCTATTCACAGGGCTTCTGAGGGAAGGAGGTCGGTCAGGATTGGGTGCTGGCACAGGCAACACGCGTGTAGAGCGCACTGTACACACTCCCCAGCCCAGTGTTCAGCACATCCTGTACAGGAGTTAACTTGTGGCAGAACACAGCCCTTGGTGGAGCGCGCTCATTCTTGCCTCAGTCTTTGCTCCTGCAGCTGAGCGCAGGGTGTCTCGAGGAGGCACATTTCCATGTTAGGACACAGTCAGTGCTCCCTGCTCGCCATGGTCCATGTTCCAAAGCCGGTAAAACTCTGCAAAATCCACGTAGGGCTCCACGCGCCCATCTTCATCTGGCTGGAGCGAGTGGGTGGGTCGGGAGCGGAAGAGACCCCCGTCTGAACTTGAGCTGCTACTCTGTGTGTGAGTATTAGTGGACTGGAGCGTCACAGTTGGGCTTTGGCTAGGGAGAGAAAAAGAGAGACAGAACATAAGCATCTTTATTGTTCCCCATCTGATGCTTTGGACAAGAAAAGAACCAGAACAAGTGCTGGCTTCTACACTGATCGAGCTATCTGCAGCAAACAGGTAGAGGAAGTTGCAGTCTCTTGCTCTATCAGAGCACTAGAAGTGTTGAGAACTGCTTGGAATTGGTGAACGCCAAAGCTATCTGATGCACCTTTAACTGGAAGGCCTTAAGTACAACCAGGCGTCTGAAAAATAGAGGAAGCAAGAAAAAATGGAAAAAGTAAAAAAAAAAAAAAAAGGCGGCATGCACTCTGCTGGCCTCCTCATACCCATACAGCATGAGCTTTACGGGAAGAGTCTGGCAGCAAGGAAAGCTATTCTTGCATGACCTGCATTGCAGCCAAAGCAGCTCTAGTGCGTCAGCCTCATTGTTTCCGGACCCACCAGACCACAATAACCGGAGAGCTTCTTCACTTTGCAGTGCATACACAAACCACCCTGTGCCAAAGGCTGAACCTCAACCAGAGCCACTAACTAGTATGATCCTGCAAAACAGATCCAAATAGGATCCAGTTCTAACCTTTATCCTTTTTTCTACCCTGGCCTTTGCCCCTGAGCAAGCTAACTTGTGCAGCGCAGCCTCTCCAGCAGCCTTACAGTGGACCTGCGTAGGCTCTCTTCCTCATTAAAATGAAGGGCACCCACACTCCCTCCAAGCACAGCACCCAACACACTTGGCACCCAAGATCCAAAGAGAAGGGCTGCTGGCTGCCAGAGCAGATGCTGCTCCTAAGGCACATTCCCAGAGTTGGCTTCAGAGCTGCTCGCTTTACTCATTCCCACTCCTCACACAATCACTTTCCAGCTAACACGTTATGCTGGCTGTCAATGCTGCAGTCAGGAGGGCCACGCTCCAGATAAGGGAATGATTGACAGGTAACTGACAGGTGTCTCTGCTTTTCAACCACTTCACACAGTGTGAGGTGCAGGGAAAAAACTGCAGGTAGTGAGAGAGTAGGACTTTTACTTAGTGAGGGTGGGGGTGGCTTCATCCAGAGTTGAGCTGCTGTGGGCACCATTGACCATCTGGCCTTGGGAAGGCATGACAAGAGACAGCGTGACGCTCGTCTTGCTCGTGCTTTGGGAGCTGGAATATGGCACAGAAACTGGGTAGACACGGCCTCCTAAGAAGGGAGAAAACGAGAGTTATAAAACGCAGTTGTGACATGAGTGACTGGGGATGCACAGCAGCAAAGAAAGGGCAAAGAACCCAAGGACTGATATTAAACTGCCTTAGATGCTGCACTGTGTTCTGTCAAATTGACACAGACTCTATGTCTCAGAAACCAGTAATCCCTTTAATAAGAAAATTCCTTCTACACTGAGTATCTCCTCTCCCAATGTTAGGTCAGCACTAGATTGATCAAGAGATCTTATCTTCCATCCTCCATTTTGTTTCATTCTCTCCCCAACATACCTTGCGTTGGTGTCAGTGTGGGCTGGCTCATCTCACCCAGTGGGTACCCAAAATTCCTCACGAGCAGCGTCATGTCTTCATGCCGTGGACAGAATTTGGACCGTTCCCCACCACTGGCAAAAGTGTCACAGTGGATCCGCTTAACCCGGTCCACTACTGCTTGTGCCACAGCATCCAGTGATGTCTGCTTGGCAAACTCTGTGGCTATCATGGCTGCAATTTCCTGAGCAGAGAAAAAAAAAAAAAAAAAAAAGAAAAAAGAGGAAAAAAAGGAAGGATGTTTAGGAGATTTTGGAGGAAACCTTTTCCAGCCATCCGACCTCAGAGTTTTTACGGCAACTCATCCGACTGTGGTGCCTGCCAGTCCCAGTGCCTTGAATCATCCTATTCCCTTCAATGGGCTACTCCTGAGGGACGGGCAGCTGCCTAGAAGAACTGGCTTGGCAAAGCAGCTCCCATATTATTACAGACTGGAATGGGGTGGCACAGGCATTCAACTTGGCCAACACTGACGGGAAAGATGAGGAGGAAAGTCTGTATGAGAGCAGCTGACACTGCTGGAGTCAGTCAGTAGCCAAAGGAAGGTTTCCCCTGTGAGTGGGCTCACCTGGTTGGCCTGCCCAGGCCCATGAGCTGCCTCCAGCGCTTTGTAAAGCCCTTCAGACATGAGCACCAAGAAGCCGGTCACGCCATCCAGCGAGTGCCCTCCGTGGATTTCAGGCTCTGCTATGATGGGCTTAGATTTAGCAGCACTGGAAAGAGACGGTCTTATTTAGTATTTAATGGTGAGACAGGAGGTGAGAACGGAGGGGTCATGAAGAAAAGGAGGGCTTGAAACCACAAAGCTGAGTGTTTCTGACCTGAGCAATTCAATATCAGTATAGCCGTATTTGACTTTGTAATCTCCAATGCGGCGAGTGCTTTCCTGCCCACGAATAGTTCCCACTTGTTTTATTTTCCCTGCATCCAAACCTGCCAGATTGAAAAACAAAAAAAGTTTAATTGACTTTGGGAAACTTGCAGGACTTCCTCTGGTTACACTGTCAGGAATGAGAAAAGAAATATCCACAGCTAAGAGAGAATTGTAAGACAAAACAAGATGCCAAAGAATCATCAGGAGCCTGACAGGAAGGAAAGGAAGAACAATTTGCTCTGTTCCAAGGGACACCTTCTCACTAGTTGTAATCTGGGAAGGAGAGAGAGGCACACAGCCCAACATTCACACTCTGAATGCAACCGCTGGCCCTGAGACAAAGCCCACGTTCTGGTTCAAAGCCACCAGCGGCAGCTAGCCTGGGCGCACAGGCATTCGCTGAAAGGCAGGGGAACATCTGTGCCTGTCAGCTCTGGATCGTGCGATGGGAGGAGGAAGGCAGGAAGGGGGAAACACATGTGAAGGAGTCTGCTTTTTCTCCCACCTACTACTGATCCCCGCTCCTGAACCTCACGTGATGGTTTCACCAAGATGCTTATTTGCAGAGGGACAAAAGGAGACCTAGAAGAGGTACTGAATTTGCTCAAGTGCTCAAATTGGTGTTGACTACTCCTAAAATAAGGATAATGATCAAACTAGTATTTATTTAAATAAATTTAAGGGTATATACCTCTGCTTCAGTGTACAACTCAAACCTGGCAGGGGCTAGGAAGGAACCCCATCTTGAAGAAGGTTCTAACAGGGAACATCTGGGTGCGGCTACTATTTGAGGCAGGACTCAGAGCAGATGAGCCACTTACCTGGTCTGTTCTGGCAATTCCCCTTTCCTGGTAATACCTAGAGCTAACAGGCAGAAAATGTTATTTTGAGATTTTTATCTAGGGATGACTGTCCTCAGCACAAGGTGAAGGCAGGGGTCCAACTGAAACTCTCCCTCTGAGTCAAACCCAGCCTCACTGCACAGATGGCTCTACACCTACCCCAGCAGTAAGACACAACTCTGCCATCTGCTGCGGACCAAAGCTGACTCATCAACATGGCCCGGCTTATTTGCCAGCTCCTGGCAGGGGGATACATGCTGTCGACAGACACAAACACAGGGAGGCTCACAGCACACCAGAGAGGTTGTGTCTAAATCACAGCAACTCTCCCGGAACACTGAACAAGCTGCAACGTGCTGGGTAAAGAGCCACAAAGGCGTAAGACCTCTCCCCTCCCTTCCCCCAGGAGAGGTGTGACACAGGCACCATCACGACAAACACCAGCCCCACTATGCTTCAACCTAGCCCTACAACAACCTCCTCTGGGCCCCCAAAACTGCCTGTGCACACTGGCTTGTTCTGCAAGGTCTCTCTTCTGCTGGGACTGCTAGCAGGATAGCCACTGCTGTGCCAAGTTAAGGTCAGTATATCCAGCAGATCACTGTTCTGCTACGGACTGCAGCTAAATTCTGCATTTTCAGCATGAGAAAGGCAGTCAAAGGGTCTCTTTCCCTGGATTCTTGTATTCAGTCTTCTGTTTCACAGCACATACTACTACTGCAGGAGTACGAATAAAAGAGGAAATGGAAAAGAAATGGAATGAAACAAGACCCAGCAGCAGAAAATTACCACATCAACAGCCTCACCAGATAAGACTATATCTACCAGGTGAACCTAATGAAGAACACCGAGTTAGATTGACCTAAACAAAGGTACAGAACACAGGTATCTCAATAAGAAGAATTCGGTACTAGCAATCACGCAAGCGGTCTGGGCTAGTTCTAGACAAAGAAAGTAAACATGTCAAACACTGTAAAGGAAAAGGGAAATTGCCTAAAGCAAAATGTCAGCATTAAGAGTTCAATAGTTACTGATGTGAGAGCAGTAAATGCCAGTGCTTGGCCTGGCTCTGTCTGAAGCGCAGCTGCTTTTTTTTTGCAGCAGCTTGTACAAAGGCACATTGAAACGCACCATCCCGAGGGTGCGGCATCACACAGAACTTAACCCAGCATAACTGTGGTTTGCCTCCAAAGGAGCAGTCATATACTGTCCATCCTGCTTTTACCCACTGGCTGCGTGCTTCCACTCCTGCCTTCCTATCGACTCCAGCAATCACACAGCTAGAGGGCAAATCAATATCAGTTTGGCAGTCAGACATGAAACTAACTCTTAAAACTTGGAAAAAAAAAAATAAAAATAGAGTTTTCTGCTGGTTCAGTGACCTGAGCTTACTCACTCTGTAGCCTCACAATGGCTACATCTGCAGAAAAAAGAAGGCACTAAACTTGTCATTTGAAACCACAGTAAGCTTCTTTTTGTGGTCATTTATCATTTTCAATGGCTCAAGTCCTTCCTGGTGCCCCAGATAAAGACATACAATGTTCTCGTACATGAAACCCAACACTCACCCAGCTGGGAAAAGCGAAAAAGTTCATCCTCATTCTCTGTCGTATGGTCCACGTTGAGTTGAGTCACCTGCAGCCCATCCACCGTGGACTTGCATAACAGTGCCCGATTGGTACCTGCAGTGGGAGCAGCGAGATGAGGCACCAGATAGCTCTGCCATTAAGAGGGAGAACATAGTGAAACGAAAAAGGAGCAGGAGAGGGGAAATAAAGGCAGAAAAGAAGAGAAAGGCTCATGTACTGTCTCATCACAATCTCCAAAAAGTAGCCTTGCTAGCAGCATAGTAGGCCTGCTAGGCAGCTCTTCATCCAGGCCTGAGCCAGTACCTCACGAGCTCTCCACTTCTCAGTGCACCTGCACTACTGCCTCTCAACCTGTTTTTCTCTGTTCTTTGGTCATACACATTGCATCAGCCAACATCTGCAGAGATAAAGAGCCAGGCTGATTTCAAGCGCTCCTATAAGTAACAAGCATATCACTCCTTGGCCATAGACCAAAGAAACTGTCCCCCACATTCAAATTTCTTCCACTTCTAGAACCGCAGCCATCCTCAGAACTGCCTAGACTGAGGTACTGACAAAAAACAACTCACCCACATTGGCGATATAGAGCTTGTTGTTGAGAACAACAGCCACAATAGCCATGGCTCCTCCAGAGATCTCCTGCTCTACAGCCTTCAGTCTCTCCACAATCTTCTGGTACTGAGGCGGCAGCTGGTGCTGAGGGACACCCTAGAACCCAAAATGAGAGGGAAGCTTAAACACACAGTCCCACAACACAAAAACCACAGCTGGAATCAAAATTCTGTAGGGAAGGGACTCGTCTTGGCATGTCTTAGCCTCGTGCCAAGACTGTGCAAGGCATACGATTATTTGTTCAATACGATACGATATTATTTGTTCAATTCTAACAAACAATACAGCTCCAATAAGGTTCTGGAGATGACAGTCCAGTTCACCTGAAGAACAGAATCCACATCTGCCCAGAAGCCATGCAAATTTGAGGCCCTGCCTCTCATCTGCATCATATGGCTTTGTCCTGGGAGAGCCACATGTACAGGTTGAACTCCTCTCCACGATATATGTTGAGTTCCTTACTAATGTAACCAATGATGGATTTAACTAGTGCCAGTATGAACAGTGGGAACTCTGGGAAATGGACCGAGACACTTGCTTCACTTCACGCAAGCTCCCAGAAGAGAACTACAGAGAAATTATTTTCAATTACAGCCTCCTGTGGACCAGACTGACTAATATGCCCAAGACTCATCCAGCAGTCTGGAAGGTAGGACCTCCAGCAATCTCTGTTCTTAAGGCTACATTACCTCTGGTAACTGGGACTGCAGGCTGGCCTTCTCTGCCAAGGCATCATCAATGGACTCCAGAAAACTTCTTTCCACCACATCAAAAGCCTAAAAAAGGCCATAAAGAGAAACTAAGCTCTTCTTCAATGCCTACAGACTACTCATCCGCACCTCCCTAAGACTGGCTTATAAGAGTGGATGATCACTGTACATACAGACATTCAAGGATCACTACATCACATTGAAACACAATTATTTCAGTGTAACCAGTTAATAGCTTGTAAAAACAATCTGCAACAATTCAAAACAGGAGACAAAACCATAAAAATTACATTCACAGCAAGGTCAGAGACCTATCTGATTTTGTGTGTTGATTGTAAGAACTTGCCTATCACTCAAGGAAGCACACTCACAAATCCATCTCCCCACACATTAACTTCCCCCCTTTAACTCATTGTCATCTCCTTTACAGGCTGACTTGTTCCTACATGTCCAGTGAAGACCAGCTGCGGCTTCCTGGAGAGCTCTCAGCACGGTGCTGACAGAGCCAGGGGGACAGATGGGTATGAGGTGGGAGTGAAACAGCACTACAGCTGCTCAGGATGAGTGCAATTGCAACCATGGCAGATGTTTCCAGCCCCCACAGAAACCAGATGCTGCTTCCCCTGGTGGCAAAAAGAGGAGGTGGGTAGTGTGAGAAGCAGGAGCCATTTCCAGCCAAAGCTTCTTTACCTGCAACAGAACTCGACGCACATCAGCATCGCTGTGATCTACGTGTAGCTGGCCCAGCAGCAATTCTGCAGAGAGCCTCTGACCCACGAAGTTGGTGACTCGGTTGCCATCATAACCGTTGAAGACACCATAGAGGTAGCAGTTGTTCTCACTCCTGTCAAAGAGGGCAGAAGCAAAGAGGTCACAGGTGTCTGTGAGACACAGACATATGTAACAAGTTTCTCCAGACACCTCCCACATGCTGATGCCCCACCCTCTTCTTCTGAGTCCTGTGTGACAAACTAAATACCACTTTTACCTGCCCTTGCATCTGCAGGCATTTGTGTCCCAGGTGCAACCCACTTACCTGAATTTTAACCAGTTATCCTCCAAGGGGTGACACTCTGTCCCTTTGCCATCTGCACTGTAGGAACGGTTTGGAGCTGAGCCCACCCCAGAGAGATGGCAGGATGGCAAGTCGTCCGTCCAACTAGGCTGCTGTTCCTGGGAGACAGAAAGGGGAAAGAGATCATGTAAACCCCAAGCAGCCTGAAGTAAGGATCCTTGTCCAGTATGGGTTACAAGTCCATCTCCACCCTCTTCTCAACCCTTCCCCCTTTGCTAACAGGGTAGCACACCACCCCAGCCAATAACTTCATGTTCCCTGCTGCAGAACTGCATCACTTACCACTTCTTTTCCCTCTGAAGCTGAGCTCTGGCTGCACCTCCAGCTCTTGCTAACAAGAAACCAGAAGTGAAGTTTGCACCCGAGTTTTACACTCGATACAGCACAGCACTATCTATTAATTTGGTGAATCAGACCCTCACACACCCGTGGCACGGGAGTGAGTACAGGGCAGGCTCTGGTTCCCTGCTGGACTACGCTGACCCAGGACAAGGGGGCTGGGGCCCTGTTGCTACCAGCAATGGGAAAGGCATCCCTGGGGCGGCCATCTCCCTGTACACACACACACCGCCCGCCAACGCCGACCGCCCCCTCACACAGCGGAGCAGCCCGAAGCCCGCAGCACAGGCACGGTCCCCCCAGCCACCTGCCGACCCCTCCCCCAGTCCCACAGCGCTGCAGAGCGGCAGCCCAGCCCAGGGTATGATCGATGACCACGCAGGGCTCCCCCCGCCAAGCTGGGACCCCCTGCCCTCAGGCGGCACAGGGGACGGGGGGGGCAGCAACCCACCTCCCCACTGAAGGGGGACGCTCCCCGTCCTCCCCGGGCCTCCCCCTTCCCACATAGCACTGCGAAAGGCGGACGAGGAGGAGGCCCGGTTCCCCCCTCGCACCCACCTGGGGGGTGCGTGTGCATGGAGGGGGGGAAGGTGCTACTCACACTCTGCAGCAGACTCCTCCTCTGCGCCGCCATCTTGGAGCAGGAGCGACCTCCTCTCTCCCCCCTCCCCCCCCGCCCTTCTCCTCCAGAGCAGCCGAGTCGGACGGATAGAGCGGCCACTCCCCAGGAACCCGCCTTCCCCCCGCCTCCCGCCCGCAACCGGCTCCGCCCACCTGCGCGGAGATGGCCACGCCCCCACCTCACTCTCCCCGCCCAATGGGCGAGAGCGGCGGGGTGCGCTCGAGTCCAGCCGCATGCGCGGGGGTGCACCTCACTCCCCCCCCCTCAGGCTCCGCCCCCCGCCCTGAGGCGGTGTCGTGCGGGGCTGGCTGAGGCCGGCGCGGCTGCCCCACCGTGGGTTTCCAGCCCTGGGGTAGCGATGGCGCCTCGGCCGGCTCAGGCACTTGAAAACGTGACCTGAGCGATGCTGTGGAGCCCTCTGGGGCTCCCGAAATGATACCCTGGAGAAGCGCGCACCTGAGAGATGAAGGGAGTTAAAATTTGACTGTGTATTCTGAGCTGCGTGTTCGTTATTGTTTATTGCTTGAGAATAATATAGCTAGGGAACTGAGAACAGGAGGACCGTCCTTGGAACCATCAAATGTATTTAGTTAGAATGAGGTATACTTAGATAAGATGTAGCAAAAGAATCTTGAACAGAGGAACACTTGTTAAAGATGAGGAGATGTATATCCTTGAGAGCCAAAAGTAGCAAAAGTCCTTTAATTGGTGTCCTTAGAGTGAACTGTCTTGTTATAATATGAAACCACACCTCCAGTGCTAAAAACACCCCCTCCCAGATAAAGACCCCTACTCACTGAATACATGTAGTTACTGTAGAAGGTACTGTGTCTTTTAAATCAAAGCAAGGAAAGACTTAACCAATTGTAGTTTAGAAGGTGTGAATAGTAGGCAGAACTAATACCTTGGACTGTATAAATATACAATGGCACTGTAACTGATGTGCTAGCTTTGTGGGAAACAACCTAGCACCCGTCTTTGCGCAAATGTGGAATAAACAATATCTCGTCTGTGTGTGTAAGATTGGCTTATTGCACACTGGGCTAATGAACCCGACTTAAAGGGACAACACCTCTGCAGGCCCCATGGTATAGGGGAGCCCGCGGTGGTGCCCCAGCTGTATGGCTGGAGGAGAGAGTGCGGTCAGCTCACCTCGATGAGGAGAGAAACCCCACCAAAGCGATAGATAGTTTAAAATTTCTATGTGTTACCCCTTCTTCTTGTCTAGGGGGAATGGAGACATCTCTGTTTCTTACTGTGAGGCCTTCGGTCGTGAGAGAAAGCAGCACCATCCGGCCACCACAGCAAGCGTGTGGAGGGGAGGTGAAGGGGGGCAGGGTTGTGAAGATCCTGTGAAGTGGGGTTATCTTGGATGCCAGAGAGCCCTGAGGAAGTCTGGCACTGAAATGTTTTTTTTAGCACCACTGTGCAACTTCTGCAAAGGGCCATGAAGACGACCAGAGGGCTGGAGCACCTCTCCTGTGAGGACAGGCTGAGAGAGTTGGGGTTGTTCAGCCTGGAGAAGAGGAGGCTCCGGGGAGACCTTATAGCAGCCTTCCAGTACTAGAAGGGGCCTACAGGAAGGATGGGGAGGGACTGTTTACAAGGGCATGGAGCGATAGGACGAGGGGTAATGGGTTTAAGCTGAAGGAGTCTAGATTTAGATTAGATATTAGGAAGAAATTCTTTACTGTGAGGGTGGTGAGGCACTGGAAGAGATTGCCCAGAGAGGTTGTGGATGCCCCCTCCCTGGAAGTGTTCAAGGCCAGGCTGGATGAGGCTTTGGGCAACCTGGTCTAGTGGAGGGTGTCCCTGCCCATGGCAGGGGGGTTGGAACTAGGTGGTCTTTGAGGTCCCTCCCAACTCAAACCATTCTATGAGTCTATGATTCTTTAGGGAAGGCCAAGCCTGGGAAAGCCCAAGATACCAGCTCTCAGCTGCGCTGCTGTACCATAGACACCATGAGAGACCTCTGTTTATCTCAGCTTGCAGTTCATCTCCCACTGAGGTGCTCCACAGCCCTTTCCCACCCTCTTTTGCAGGCCATAACAGGAACGTACTGGGACCATGCCCTCAGGCCAGCGATGGGAAGGTGACTGGAACAGCTGACAGGTGGTTCTCAATACCCACCGCCGTTTGGACCAGTCTGTGGTCATCTGGAGTCAGGCACAACAGTAAAATTGCTTGCGTGCCTGCCTGAATGATACAAACGAAACCAGAGGTATCTGATACTGCTCTTTCAGAACCTTTTGAGGCTGACGTAGGCTGTTTTGGGAGGGACAGTTTCCACTGAACCTGCTCAGCTGGAGCAGGAGGGAAGACACAAGAATCGTTCCCGCTGCTTTCTTACATTATAAGTCAGCAGAAGAGCCCTCCAGGTGTGTGAGTGGCATATCTTGAAGTGAGTGACGGCCAGCAGACAGGCTGTGGCAGTGGGGGGCTTGGGGAAGAGCATGTTTCCCTGTGTGAATCGAGGCTGAAGGGGCTCCAACATGAGAGATGCGCGGTTTCAGTTATGTGTGGCTGTGCAGTTGTGGTGAGGGGGGGAGTGTTAAATAGTTTTGACTTCCAGCAGTGGCTAATACTCTTTTAATGACATCTTTGTGGCAAATATATTAGATTCCGATGCACTTCAGAAATAATTGCCAGTTAATTAACCTCATTCTATGGAATGATGGGTTTTGCTGCAGGGGATCCTGCCAGAGGATTGCAGCTCCCTTTCCTGTAAATCCTTTGTCTATTGTTTTGTTTCATCTCTTTCTTCCAAATATTCAAAGATTACAGATCCTTCCCCTTCACGCAAGGCTCACAAATATTCAGCCATTCAAGCAAACTTAGGTACACAGACAGAATTACTTTTTTTAAAGGTTATACTGGCCAAAAATAGAAGAAAATGCTACATTGAGAACCTCAGCCTACAAACAAGTTTCCACGTTTAGCTCACCAACATAATTTGGAGTATTCCTGTAGGTAAAGCTGTGAGTAGGTACATGTAATTATAGGAATGGATCTTGAGTCTGCACTAAAATCAAAAGTAGAATGGACAGATTTAGTACTAATAAAGATTTGTTTTCTTACCGGCATTAAGAATTCCTGGTGCTGCAGAAATCTGTGTAGAACAGCATTGTCCGTGTCATTAAAAAGCAACAAGCGAGTTTATCAGCTCTAAAACACGATGTCACTTTTTTAGCATTGCAGCAGAAGCCTATGCTTATTTAATGACATTCAACGTTGCAGTCATGCCCCTTGATGAGCACAGGCAGCCCCTGTCCTTGCTCAAAGCATCACTGAAATCAGCAAGGCTTTGGGTGTGCTCAGATGCTGCCAGCGTGTATCGCATTGCAGGACTGGGAATTTAGGAGTCATTTCTGTCTTTCGATATCCATAAATGGGTTCTTCTGAGACTTAATAAGAGTGGAGTCTCTGTGTGAGTGTGATAGGGCAGAATGTGATCTCATTGAGAGAAGAAAACAACTTTCCTAAAGATGCAAGTTAGAAAAGCTGCCAGTTGCCTTGTTTGTATGATGACTAGTTCACCTCTTGCAGTTAAACATGTGCCCTGTTCCTAGTTTAAATATCTCGCTTCAGCTCGTAGTCACTAATCATTGTCATTCTGGTTTGGTTTTTTGCTCCCCTTTTGGGCTCGAACATAGACCTGGTGCAAAACTTTTTTCTTGAGTGAAAATACTTGTGCCAGATTCTGTCTGGATATTCCTGTGGTTCTGTCACTCGGCCTCTACCCTAACCATGAGCGAGGCAATTAACTACTTGGTCTGCAAAAAACCAAATTGTAAGATTTACCGAATGAGGCTGCATGTACTAAATGAATACTTGTCCAGCATTTCACAATCCTCCAAAGGAAATTGCTACTGAAGCTGGTGTGCTGCTTCATGAATATCTGCTCACAGCAAAAAACAGCAGCTTTGTGCAGCACTTGCAAGATGAAATACTGCACCAAAAGAGTTTTTGTTGGCTGTATTGATCAAGCTTGGTTTATCCTTTGTTTTATTTATGCTTCTTACCTTCAGCAAATCCTCTCAGAAGTTACCACGCTGTATTCTCATGCAGCCAAGAATTCAGGATATCGGTCACTGAACCTCATCATCCATGCACCAGTAAATGAATTACATGATTCAGTGACTACCAGATCCACAGCTCCCTCTCTCATGTTAAACTCCCACATTTCTCATTCCTCCCCCTCTCTCTCCCCCTCTCTTTGTGTATTTATTGTTTCTCATTGCTTCTCTGTCCCCAGTGCTAGGGATTATACACATGGTATTATTTCTGGTGCCAAGCTGTACTACTGCCTTCCTGTTTTTACTAATGTTTTCTCTGTAGAAAAGAAGTGTGGTCACTGCTGGGCTGCTGGAGAAAAGATGAACACCACGATTGAACTACATGCCGTGGGGAGCAGGGAGCATAGGGCAGCCCCAGCACACTGCTCCTCTAGGCGCTCGGAAACCGTACACAATGGGAAGCAAACACAGGATCGCTGGCAGAAGCCATCACATCATTTAGTTTCTCTCTACTGATCACATGTGAGAGCTGTTTAGGGAGATTTTATTTTTTTTCCTGCCTTGTTTTGGTCATAACGGAGGCAGAGACTGGAAAGGGAAGTCATGATTTTTGTCAAGGCTTGAAGGAGGTGACATGGAAGAAAAGAGGGGTCTCTGACAGAGCCAGCCCACCACACTTGCTCTGCTCCTATGGCAGACCGAGGGGGTGGCATTGCAAGCCCTCATGCAGCTCCACCCCGAGCTCTCCCCAACTACCTCTACTGACTTCAGCCTGATGCTTCCCATAGGCACAGATGCCCTAATGCTCCTGGCTCCTCCACAGGCCATCATTTCCAGGCAGGCTGGAAAGGCAAAGAAATAGAGATGGAGTGGTAGAGAGAACAAGCATTAAGGAAAGAAGGAGAGCTGGAGACAGAGAGGAGACAGCAGCTTCCTTCCCCCAGCACCCTCCAGAGAGTTGGAGAGCCAACATGGAGAGCTGCTGCCAGGGGAAGGGGGAATGGTGAGGGAGTGCTGATCCCCCCGGGACAGAGCCAAATATCGCGGCAAAATAGAGTTTGTACAGAGCTTTAGGCCAGTTGGGCTTTTGAAGGAGGAAAATGGGGTTGTATCAGTTGTGCCAAAGCATCCGATTTTATTTAATTCTATGATATACTAAACAAAGTCTCATCTCCTCAAGTCCTGGGATTATGTGAACTTTTTTTAAAAAATACAACTTTATAATAGAATTATGTTTCTAGATGTCATGGCTGCAGGGAGAATCTTCAAAACATGACTCATAAGAGCTTGAAATACCAGAAAGCAAAATTAAAGAGATTTAAAAATATTAGAAGAAACAAACAAACTAGTAATGTTGGAGTCTTATTCATCTTAAATGCTTGCTTTTGGCAACATTTTGTCTCACCAGTTTTAAATGCCACCTGTTGCCAACACAGACCTTTGCCTTTCTACAGGCATGATATCTCTGCAAACACTTCCACCGCAAAAGCTGGGCCTGTAGGAAGGGTCTTTGTCCAAAGATGAATCAAGAAACAGATGGGTCTATCAACACTTTTGCATATCATCTGATGTGAAGCTACAGCGTGCGCGTGCTCAGTTGTGTCCCCAAGAGGGGAGATGGTTTGGAGGACTCGATAGAGCCTGCTCACCATCACATGCCTCTGCTCACCATCCTCAAGCTGCACAGGGCTTGGGAAATGCAATACTCAGGTAGTTGGGTGACAGGCTCATTAAAAGGGGATGAGAAGGAAGCTTTACCTAAGCATTGGCATGGGATGGGATTTTGAAATGCGTATCTCGATCAGGGCAGTTCTTTAGGTCTCTTTCCTCCATTCAGCCACCAATTGTCACTAAACCTGCAGGCTGGCTGTGTGGGAGCCATGCTCTCGTAGCAAACCGAGCTAAAAAAGCCATCTCTCCATGAAGAAGAAAATCCAGACCATTTTTTTTTTTTTCATATAGTTTGGTTATTTTGAACGTCATAACTTTATTGAGACACCAGTAGTTACCACCTTCACTTTGTTAACCACAAATATATAGGACATTGTAAACACAGGTGCCAAGGTGGCGGGGTTCGCTGTAGTTGGATTTCGGAACGGATGAGGGTGAGAGGCAGAGGGAGAGGTGGGGTGAAGGGACACTCGGGCTTAGACAAGACCACTCAGGGGATCCTTTATGCAGCAGGCCATCTGTGAGTCATCGTATATACGCATATATGTATAGCTTTATATTATACATCTTTTTAAATATATATATATAATATATATACTATACACAGGCAGTAATGCGGCAGGGGAAGGGGCAGGGCAGCCCAGGTGGTGTGACAGATGCCACGCAGGCAGCAGCGACTCGTCTGGATGGATGGTTTGGATTTGCTGCATGAGGTGGCCTCGCTGGGCTCCTTGCCTCATACCCGCTCTGGGGACCGGAGCCGAGACTCCTGTGGGAACCACCCCACAACGCTGCCTTCCCGGGTACCCCTCGAAGTGGTTGCGAGGGTGCAGGGACAACAGGAGCCTCCTCCCCTGAGGGAACTACCAGGAGTAACATGTAAGGGAAGGGTGTGTGATGAGGTGATGAACAGCATGGTGGGGACGTGGGTGAGCCAGGGATGGGGACACGTCAGGAGACTGAAGTCACAGGTAGAATTGGGGCAAAGTTTCGTCATCCCTTTGCCCTTCACAGCCCCTGCTTCCACAAAACAGTCCCTTACTTGCAGGCTTTGTAAGATAAGAAGACATCAAGGGGCCCTTGCTCCCAACAGGGGATGCGTAATCCTCTGTAATCCAGACAAATGGCAGAGGGGGAAGAAAGCCGCCTTATCGTTTTGCTCATATAGCCTTCCCTCTGATCTCCTAATCCCTAGAGTGGGGCTGATCTCACCCACATTTAGGATCTAAAAGGGACATGTTCCAGCCAGCTGCTCAGGTCTTGCCTATGATCACCAGAAATAGGCAGCACCTTATCAGAAGCACCTAAGATAAGATAACCAACCCTTTGGGTAGGTCCATATCTGATCAGCTGCTGAACCAGCCAAATGCCACTGGAAATTGCATTTTAAAGAGCTACATGCAAACAAGGAGAGTCCCACCCCTGGCGTCTATCACCACCAACCCTCCACTGCAAAGGCTGAAAGCACGTCAACCCAAGGAGAGTATGTCTTCTCCTATAAGCAAAAGCAAAAAGTTGCCCAAGCATCTACTGTTACAGCATGCCCTGCTACACCAATGCCTTTCCTATGAGACAAAGCAAGGACAGAAGGGACAGAGAAATGGGCACTAACCCAGGATGAAGCCACAGGGCTCATGTCTCACTGAAGTGCCAGCTTTGAGAGGGAGGCTCATTCCTACCTCAAGCCCATCGGAGCCCATTAGCTGGTTACACAAGGAAGGCAAGCCAAGGAGGATAAAGAAAAGTTTGCTCATTAGCCAGCACCAAATGGTGTTTAGTCATCTATGTAACTCTGATGGGACAAGGGGCATGTAAGATGCTCCTGTGCTACACCCCAAAACAGAGCCCCAGGTAGACCCCCCCACGTATGGTCCATACCTCTCGCCATGCGCCTGGTCCCTCACCCGCTCACCAAGGAGAGGGGACAGGTGATGGGCAGTTCCTCCCAAAAGGTATAACACATTTTTGTGTTGAGGGCTGGTTATATACAGTCGCCTCCTCCTCTTGGTTCCTTCATCCACCCACCCAAAATGAAAGCACGAAGGATGACACAGATGAGTCTGGGTGAGTACAACTAGTTTTTATCCTCCCCCATCTCGTCATTTCTTCTTTCCTCTCCCTTGGCAGGAGAGATGGACTGGAGGGAGCTCCCCCCACAGTCACTGTCATAACGAACCTCTCTCAATAAAGTAACCCCCTCCCAAGCCTAAATATTAGGCTGATCCCACAGAAAAAGAAGCCCGAGGGGCTTCCCTCCAAAAAATACCCCTCCTATTTACAGTATTGCTTTCACTCGCAGCCACAGAGCAAGGGATGTGTGCCCAGAGCAAGGGATGTGTGCCCAGTCCCTCCTGGTGCATCCACGGGGCTAGCTGGTCCCCCTCTCCCATCCTCACCAGTTGTTAACCACCAGCAAGCGGGGGCAAGCCATGCGGAGGACAAGCCACGGGGACAGCCACTGTCAGCACAAGTCTGCTGGTAGGAGCAGGTAGAAACGGTGCCTATATACAGTAGAGAACAACTGCCCCCTCTTCCCTTTTGGGACCTGCAGGTCTATGGTTTCTACCCCTTCCCTATCATTGTGGGGCAGGTGGAGTCACGCTGAGAGGAGGGGAAGGACTGGTAACCTCGGTGTCCTCCCGATGAGATGTTCACACAACCACAGGCCAGACTTGTGTCCCATCCTCCCAACTCCTAAGGGTGCTACAAGGAATAGGCTGGATGTTCTGGGGGAGCACCTATAGATTTTGGACCTGCTCCTGATCTCTGCTACTGAGGCCAGTGTTGCATTGAGCAGGGTGGCTGCCTGAGAGACGGAGCTCCTCACGGCTGCAAGGTACACCCCATTTCTTGTGCTCTGAGAGATGCCTGTACTGGAGAGAATTGTCCAGGTGGCTATTGCTGAATTATTTCCCTTTAGGGACCATCTTCACACGTAGACCTTACTTCTATCCTGGAATAAAGAGTGTGCTTCCACAGGTGTGTCTTTACATGAAGCAAAATCATGAGGAGTGTGGAATGATGGCCATACGAGCTTTATCTGAGAGTCACTACTGCCACCTAGGTGAGGCTTTAAAGACAGCCAGGATCTGAGATACTGCAGAAGACGCACTAAGGTATAGGTCTATGTAAAGTACAGTAAGCCCAGTTTTCAGAGAGCTCAATCTGGCCCCGACCAATTCTCTTGCACACCAAGACCTCCTCCCCATCTGAGTGGGAGGCAAAGCGCAGCCACACGGGGCAGGACCCTTCCCCGCTTGGTTGCACCCCTGCGCAAGAGTCAGATGCAAACTGGCCATCCCAGCAGTGGTATTGCCTTCCAAGGGGAGTCCTGCTCTCTTCCTGTGTGCTACAAAGAAAGTGTCAGCAAGAGGCTTTGCACTATGGTAGCAGAGGAACAGAGGAGGGTTCAGCAGGACCTGAGGAGCAAACTGGCTTTCTTCTCCTCCTCCTGCCCAAGGTGAAATGGCAAAGCTCTCCTCTCCCCCTCAAACCAGTCCGGCTGGGGACGAGGGCTCTTGGGGCCCCCTAAAAGCCCACTGCCTCCATCCTTCCTCCCACTGGGACTGCACCTGGGGACCAGGGCATGTCTTCCCTCCTGCCTCACCAAACACTGGTCTGAGAAGAGTGGTGAGGAGGACGTACAGGCCAGGGGAACCACCTCCACCTCAATCCGAGGGGGCTGGGGAAGGAGTGACTCTCATGGCACTGCCCCTCTGCTCTGCCCAGTCTCTTGCTGTAACCTACAGATGTGCCTGTGGGTTTTGATTGTACCTGCAAATCTTCCTCCTTCCCCTCCCATTTATCTCTTTGTGCCCCCCCCCAATACCACTTCTCCCCAAACCCTCTAAAAATAAAGCACCCCTCCCTCACTAGAGGGTGGGAGAGAAAAGCCCCCCCCATCTTTGCACAGGAGATGCCCTGTCCCTTCCAGCCCCCCTCCACTCTTGCATGCCTGCATGCTGACTCCAACACCATCCCCCTCCCTGAGCCACCAGGCCCTCTGGCCTGGTTTGGATGCTCCCACATCTACTTCAGCCTTTAGCGACACCGTCTCTTCTAGGAAGGTCCCTGGTCCCTCTCACCCCCTTCCTTCTGCCTCCAGCACCCTCTCCCCTGCCCAGCTGGTGCCATCGCCCCTCTCCTGCCCACCAGACTGCCCTCCACAAGGCAAGAGGGAGAGGAGGGAAGGGGGGACCTTCCTGTCACAACACGGTGACAGGTTTTGGAAGAATTTGGTTCTGGCGGGTAGTTTTGGGGGGAGGAGAAGGAAGAGGTGATGGGGAAACCTTTTTTTCTTTTTTTTCCTTTTTTAAAAACGATAAATAAAAACAGATGACCCAGAAGGCTGGAGCATAGCTGAGAGCCACCTCTTGTGCCACTACGCACGTGTCTGGTTTGTGCCTCGGCTTTCTGCCGGCAGCGGGAATGGGGGGCAGAAGGGAAGGGGGAAGGGAAAGGGGCATCGGTGGCTCAGTAGTTCTGTGTTTGGTACCCCTGTGTCTCGGTGTCGAAAGCATCTGCTGGAGGGGGCTGCTGGTACGTCCCCACCGCGTCTGTAGCATCTTCCTCGTTCGTGTAGGGAGCATAAGGCATGCCGGAGTCCTGGCTTGGGTCCATGTAGTCCTGGGAGAAGAGGGCCGAATCGGCACCCAGCCGGAAACGCTGATACGCCAGGAATGCCTGGCCCACCTTTAAGGGAGGAGGTGGAGGGAAGAGATGGGAAGCAGAGAGAGGAGGGGAGAAAGAGAGGGGGAACGTACCGAGAAAGAGAAACAAACAAAAGTGGGGTTAGTAGTGGTTATGGATTAGTGTGCAAAGCCCACCTGGAAGATCGCTGGTGAAAAACCCTCGAGAACAAGGAGGTTCAGACTGCCCCACAGAAAGCGCAAGCCCACCTGGAGAGAGGAGGGCTGGGCAGGGATGGCTACGTGCCCAGCTGGCTGCGTGCAGGCTGCCGGGGCTCCCTGCTGCCTCCGGGATGTGCTGGGCACCTCCTGCCCAGCGGTGGGGTTTCACCAGCATGGCGCAGGTCGCAGAGGCTCAGCGATAAGCCTGCGATTATCCCATTCAGACCCTGGGAAAGGCAATCTGCCTCAGCTACACCACAGAAGGTTTGTCTGCCAGGCTGGATGTATGCAGCCATTCTGCCTGCAGAGGCCAGGAAGGGGAGCAGGATTTGACCTGGAGTAGCGAGGTAGTAGTCACCCCCCATAACCCCTTCACTGGCCGATGTCTGTACGGTGCGGCACAGACCTCGAGAAGGAGCAGCAGGAGGCATGGCGGCTGCTTCCCAGACCAGGCAACAGTTAGCAAATATACTGCTGCCTCCTGCCCCAGGCACTGCAGGCAGGACGCCCTTTGGTGGACGGAGGGAGCCCAGGCATGGGGTTCAGCATCGTGGACCCCAGCAGGCACGGCTTGTCATTCCAGAGCATCCCTGATAGAGGTAAGCAGTCTAGTAGGTGATGGGTTAGAGGTTTCTGGGGAATGAGGGCTGGGCAAAATGGAGGAGATACAGTGGTGGGGGCAGAGGGCATCTCCTGGCTGAAGTATTAGGTCTGAGCAGTCACCAAAAAAAAGGCACAGCGGTTTTATGCAGCATTAGTTAGTGTACGGGTGAGGGAGAGAAGGGGGCAGAGGAGGAGGAGAAATTGCCAGTTCCAACTCCCCAGAGGGGACAACCTCTCCCCTGCCCCCCCCATTCAGTGGACACCCCACTCAGGCTCAATGGCCCACCTCTTCCCACCCCACACCCTGCAGTGACCACACACCCATGGTCAGGGCGTTGGAACCGTCTGTGCTCAGTAACCTCCTCCAGCTGCAGCCCTCTACCCCTTCCCCCAAATTCCCCCGTCAGCGAGGGGCACTAAGGCAGCAAGGATGGCGAGTTAGGGAACAGGGTGTTGTATTCTTCCTGAAAAGTAATGTCTCTGAGTCTCCGGAAAGCCAGAAACGTGAGGAAGCCCTGTGAGGAGAGAGAGGGATGTGGGGAGGACAATCAGTAAGGAAGAGCAAACCAGAGTGTGTGACTGAAATAAAAACCCCAAGGGACCAGGGAAAGAGGATGCCTATTCAGCCACTCGCAAGCCCGTGCATTGGGGAGGACCACTGCAGCTGGTGGCACCTCTGCTGAGGACATCCCTCTCAAAAAGGGTCCTGGGGGATCCCTTGCAAAAGCCTTGCTCCTTGTCACACTTTCTGCTGGAGCTTGCAAGGGGCTTTCGGCAGCACTCGAGATCGGGCACAGCTTGTGTAGGGGACACACACGCTGCTGTCCCTTGTCCCCACTTGGTGCCACCTTGGTGAGGGTGCTGACCACACAACCTTTTTTAGCCCCTCCTTCCTCTCTGACAGCTTCGTGGTCTTACAGCACCCCTCCTACCTGGCCCCTACCCAATGCTGAGGCCCGTAGGGAGAGGAGAAGATAAAGCCACAAGGACTTATGCATGGAGACTGGCCTAAAATGGTTTCCTGCTTGGCACTATCCTGTCACTTCAGACAAAAATCACTCGGGCTTGGTGCTTTCAGAGACATGAGGAAATCGTGGGGGATATTTATATTGCACAGTATAGTTTTTCCAGGAAACTAGCAATAAAGAACTGCCAGGGAAAGGGCAGTCTTAAAAGCCAGCACCATCACCTTCCTAAGGTGACCCAGTGAGGCGGCGCTGCAGTCGTGGGTGCAGAAGAGAGCCCAGAGGGACGCCGATCTCACAGCCTCTTGTGGCCACTGATGACATTTCACGTGATGGGAGCAAAGCAGGGAGGGAGATGGGTGCAACCCCCAGCCTGGAGCTCTCTTCTCTGCTTAGGGTCTGTGAGGTGAAAATGCTGTTAAAATCCTCTGACGCACAGGGAAAATGATGCCTGGGCAGCTGGCTTGTCCAAGGTCATATTAATGGTTTGTCAAGGACACTCCTTACTGGCATATAGGACCCTCTTTCCCATTGTGCTTATTAATGCTCTAGCATCTTCTTCCATGTAAGTTTTTGAGTCCCAAGTTTACCTCCTAACCACCTCCCCTCCTGCTCTTCCTTCTCAGAAGCCATGTGAACTGAGATCTCAGAAGGAATCACTCTTAGCCGGTCACCTTCCATCCCCCACAAGCTAATATAGTGCAGAGGACACTTAATCCAACATCATGGCTGCTGTACTCACCCAAGTGAAGATGGAGAAGAACGAGAAGGTGATGGCTGCTCTGGCTGCATCCCCTCCCTCATTCATTGGGTTGTCCTCTTCTTTTGAAGCTTGCCACTGGTTGGTCAGAAAGCAGAAGCCAACGAACCAGAGGAATGCCAAAAAGGCTGGGATGGACCACCACCAATATGCCAAAGGGGAAGGGAAGAGACGTCAAGAAGGAATGTGTGAACAGAACATAAATACATCATGTTTCTCTGGAAACTTCAACCCTACGAGACCTACCAGTGTGTTGCAGATGAGGCCAAGCTCTGACTGCGCGGCCTGTCCAAGCCCAAGCAAGCTGGCAGGCTGGCTGACAGCTAAATTGTCAAGGTGACAATAGGTGTCTGCAGAAAGTACCTCAGGAGAGTTCATTTGCTTACGTTTGGATTGATCACAGGACTTGCATTTGGCCTTGGGGGGGAGCCTGAAGGGCTTCCAGTACAGGAGCAATCACCTGGGCTCTGTGAAACAGCCACTGCTTCACAAGCCTGTCCTGCAAGGACAAGCAAAGAGCAACTCCTTCCAAGGGAGCTGCAGGAGAGTGGGAAGCAGCCAGCCTGCAGTTGCACAGAGACCAGCTTTTGCTCAGGACAGCAGAGGCTAAGGGACTCACACTGGGGAAAGGTGCTGAAGGATCATTAACATGCTGCACCCCTGGGAAAGGGGTGAAGGTGGGGGGGAGCCCTGAGTCCAGACTGGCAGCTGGTGGGGAGGAGTGGGACTCTTCCTCTTTGCCAGGCGCAGCCAGATACCCAAGCAGCGAGGGAAATGGGCATTCCTAAGTGGGCAAAACAGGGATCGGTCCTTCCCCTTACCCCTCCCCTTCCCCTTCTTCTGCCCCTTCCCCTTCCCCTTCTTTTGTTAGCTGTACACAGGACTGCTGTGTACAAATTCAGATCCTGCAACTGATCCTGCCCTCGCTCCACTCGTGGCCCCTTTGACAAACCGGGGGTGGGACCCTGATGTGGAGAAGTTTGCCTGTGTGGCTGGAGAAAGCCAGGAGTGCGACTCGGGATCGCAACGTGAGAGCAAAGCGCCTGCTCATGATGCTGCTGACTGGCATTACACATGCACGTACACATGCACCATCACTCCGTCACTTCAACGCACTACTGGGGACAGAGAGACCTAACTATAAGTTAGAATAAGCCTCGGGGCTGGATGAGGTCCAGCTATTTGCATGGGGAATGCCAGGTAACCTCGGAAGACTGGTTTAGTCAGCCTGCATGAAACCCTCAATGGTTTTTTATATGAAAATATATAGGGATCAATCAGCTGGAGCTGGAAAAGAAGGAATTACCATCTCCAGAGGCATCAACACTTGGCCTTAGCAAGCACAAGCATGCAGGGAGGAAAGACCTGCTGACCCTAAAGGGCTCCCTGAGCTACACCTATGGAGAACAGCAGAGAGGCATCAGCCAGATTGGCTGAGAAGAGAAAGGGAAAGAAAAGGATAGAGAGAGAAAGTCTGAGAGAGTAAGGAACCCAAAGACCCCCCTGCTAGCAGGGACCTGGCCTGCGAGGCAGCAGAAGCTCCCTCCCTCTGCCTTGCCGGCGGCAGAGAGGGGCACTATGGCCAGCTGGCCAGGAAGCTCACCTGAGACTCCGATGTCCGAGAGCACTGCCTTCTTGCGGTCCTTGACGCTGCTGATCTGCGGGAAGTAGGCATCCAGAGCCAGGTAAAGAAGGCAGCTGAGGAAGGTGAGGACACCCACGGTAATGCCATAGTTGCAGGCATTGCGATTGCGGTTGAAAATGCAGTGCTCTTGTGTCTCGTCGGGGCGGTTCACGTACCCTTCATTGACGATGGAGCCGAACACCACGATGGAGAACACCTGGTGGGGAGGGAAGGCAGGAGACACGTCAGGGCAAGCCCCATCTCTCTGGACCAGCACAAAGGAGCAGAGCTTTGCAGGGGACAGACACCTTTCACAGGCACCTCTCTGCTCTGCTGAGCTGCCGTCCCGCTGCCTTGCCTGGGCTGTAGCCACGGGGAATTTACTGGGGAGATGGTCTCATTTTATTTCTGAGGATTAACTTAAAATAGGACACTTTTAGATTGAGCCTTTTTATCCATCTGATCTAGAGTGAGGTAAAGCAGTTGCAGTCTGGAGTAAAGGTGGCTTCCCACAGACACACAGGGGGGCAACATGGAGTGTAAATTGGGATATGGTTTTGCTGCAGCTGCCTGTGTACGACGGCTCCAGGTAGTGGGAATCCTCTTAGTCTGCACTCATTCTCCCACCCACTCCTTTCCCTTCTAGGAATTCATTGTTTCTACCACGCATTTGTTCACTAATTTTATCTATCCAGCTACTACGCTCTTTTCCCCATCCACTCATCCACCCTCCCACAATCCGCAGCTCTGCAGCTCTGTTCTGCTGTGCTCCCGCTCTCCCCATCTCCCTACACATCACACACCTCTCTCCACCAGTCTTCCATCAGCCCAGCCCATGACACCACCTATCCTTCTGCCCACTCACCCGTACAGCGACATCACCCAACCTTCCCCAAAGATTTAATGGGCCAAACATCTTCCCCCCAGGTCCACCTGGCAGGGCCACCATGAGTCCTCCCTACCCGTCACCACCACTGCCGCTGCATGTTATTTTAAATCAGGTAGAATTAAGGATGAGTCCAGGTAGAAATGCCGTAATCCGCAGTTGCTGGTCTAATCTTTGCTCACGGGCTTAGCCTTCGTCACCTACCACAAGGCCGTCCCTCTTTGACACAGCAGGTTCACCAAAGCAGAGAGCTATTTACAGCAGCCCCAGTCCTGCATCTCAAATGAACAGCTTCCCCTCGCAGCCACAGGAGAAAGAGGGGAAGATTAAGGCGGCACATACAGATTTTTCTTTGCAGGGCATCCTGAGACCCTCAGTAGGAACAGCTTGTCTGGAGGCTGCCTGCAAGGGCCCCAGGCAGACAGAATCACAGAATCACACAACGGTAGGTGTTGGAAGGGACCTCTGGGACCAACCCCTCTGCTAGAGCAGGATCACCCACAGCAGGTTGCACAGGATGGTGTCCAGGCAGGTTTCGAATCTGTCCAGAGAAGGAGACTCCACAACCTCTCTGGGCAGCCTGTGCCAGCGCTCGGTCACCCTCAAAGTGAAGAAGATTTTCCTCATATTGAGATGGAACTTCCTGTGTTCCAGTTTGTGCCCATTGCCCCTTGTCCTGTCACTGGGCACCACTGAAAAGAGTCTGGCCCCATCCTCTAGACATCCACCCTTTAGATATTTATAAGCGTTGAGAAGATCCCCTCTCGGTCTTCTCCAGGCTAAACAGACCCAGTTCTCTCAGCCTTTCCTCATGAGAGAGATGTTCAAGTCCCCTCATCATCTTTGTAGCCCTCCGCTGGACTCTCCCCAGTAGTTCCCTGTCTTTCTTTCACTGTATTGTGAGTCTCTGCTTACTCATTTGGGATGAATGAACTTCTGTAACAGCCTCTCTCCAGAGACACCTCTGTTTACTCTGCTCATATCCTGATACACGTCTTCCCTCTGCTTTTATCTTTGGGTTTGCTGCTGGCCTGGAAGAGCTCTCATCTGCGAGTGAAATAAAGACAGGAATTGAAACCTCAAGCATGGGGTGAATGTACATATGACGTGCACTAGGATGTCACCAGAGCACTCTGCTAGCCTGGGAGCTGTCTGAGGAACGGGAGCCTGGTACCCTTGGAACCACCACCCAGTCCCCAAGGAGAAGCAGCACACAAGAAGATGAGGTGGGCAAGTCTCCTGCAGGGAGTGGAGGTAGGTCTGAGGGTTTGCTAGGTCAGAAGGACCCCAGTACCACTTAGCTCAACGGGAGAGCACATGGCAGACAACCTCAAAAGTGGAGAAACAGCTTTGTGAATGCATAGAAAATTAACTGTTGATTAATACCAACCTGATACACCATCTATCCAATCCACAGCACAGAGCTCTGCTGTTTGACCCACGGCATCAGGAACCAGAGCAAAAACCTTACTCATGGTCCCCGACAGCCCTTGGGCAGAAACTCAGTGCTGACCACATTTCAGCCACCAAACTCTAACAAGTATCTACCGACACCAATATTATTTTTTCACCCCAAGGCTCAGAACTGGGTCACACATGGGTTGCTGACATTGGGCATATTTTTGACACACTAGAACAAACTAAAAAAGCTGGAAGCCTGTGCTCCTAAGCATGGTGACTGTATATGGATTTTCTGAAAGTTCACAAGAGCTTTTTAAGCTGGGAAGTAAAACAACTGTTTTGTCCTCCTTCTCCTCCTTCTTGAAAATCGAGATTGATCATACTTTGCAGAAATTATCCGTGAAAATGAATAAAAATCTCTTCTGCTTGAAGCAAAGGTCTGGTCTTCAAAATTTCAGCCTGAACAGTTTGGAAAGGCAGTGGAATTGCACACAATTACAGCCAGGCTCTTTCAGTGGGAAGTCTCACACACCTTCACAACGGGCTGGGCTGACCGGGCTGCGCAGGACACTGGCAGTAACACTGTGTTCCTCTAACCCAAGGGGGAGCCGACAGGCTCCTGACGTGACATCCCAATCTTCTCTTTGGAAGATGAGAAACAGCCTCAAAAGTGGCATAGTCTGGTGTTCGGTTTTGGTTTAGGGCTCAAAACTGGCAAAATGTTGATTCCCTGAGTCAGGTCAACACTTGCAACAAGCTGTATTGTGAGTCTCTGCTTACTCACTTGGGATGAATGAACTTCTGTAATGGCCTCTCTCCAGAGACACCTCTGTTTACTCTGCTCATATCCTGATACACATCTTCCCTCTGCTTTTTGGGTTTGTTGCTGGCCTGGAAGAGCTGTCATCTGCAAGCGAAAGCAGCAGAATAATTCCTTTTTGCATTTGCTCTTTCATACCTTTTTATGCTGGCACGTTGTCAGCACAGGTCAGTCATGAGACCAGACAGACATCTCCCTCTCCCTAATTTTCAAGCAGAGGTAGCATTTCTAACTTCCTTTCTCCATCTTCAGTCAGACAAGATGCCACAACTTCTCTCCTCTGAAAAGAAACCTGTTTTGCAGCCTGGAGGTGCCCACGGTATGATTTACTGGCGAGCATCTTATTTAAGATGATCTTATGAGTTTTCTGGGAAGATTCCACTCAGGGCATTCTCACTCTTGAGCAGAACAAGTTGCTGCAGATGCTTATCTTCTGTGTCCTAAAACAGCCCAAACTCCCCAAAATACTCTTTGTCCTTAGGAAAGCCTTCTGTGGACCAAAGCATAGTGGGTCAAGGGATGTCTCCTTCTCTCCTCCATGTTTTCCTCGCCACTGGTATCAGCTCTGGTACATGCTCCACTCCCCGGCAAGCCCAAACCAGAAGTTTCAGACCAACAGGCAGAGCTGGACAGCAGGAGATGAGGCAATCGTTGCTGCTGCTGACAGGCAGCGTTGCCTGTTTTATCCCTGTGATGTCTGTACCCAGAAACTGTTGGGACAGGTGCACAGACAAGCAATTTTCTAGAAAAAAATTATAATTATGAAAGCCCGGATCTCGCAGCCGTCAGGAGAACCTGTTGCACACTTAATCCATGGCAGCTACTTCCTTTTGGCAAGGAGGTGGGTGGATGGAAGCTCACGGATGTAGCAAGTCATCTTAGAAAGAACAAGTATTTTGTATTTTCTTGATTTCACAATCTGTGCCCATGCAAAGATTATCCAGGCAGCAGGTGCAGTATGAAAGTCTGCCTGGATTATAAACAAAGCACCAAGTTTGCAAGGATAAAGCATTTATGTTCCCGTTCCTATCACCTCTCAAGAAATGCCAGCTACCAGCAGCACGGCACAAGCCTCTTCCCCCTGCGTTACCACTGCTTGTTCTCTCTACCCCCAGCTGGCACAGCAAATCCTCACCGCACAAAGTCTTGCCTACAGCCACTAATAAAATGGTCCAAAATACGCAGCCAGTTGTTGCAAAGAGGAGGCAAGGAGAAGATGGCGATAATCTTCTGTCTGAGCACAGAGATGCAGGGAAGTGACTTGTCCGAAGACTGACAGGAGGCAGACGTAAAGCACTCCTTCCCGACGCTCCCAAAGGCAGCCCATCCTTCCGCTCTGCAGAGGGAGATCATTAGCCGCTTTCCTGTGCTCAGTGACAAAAAACAGCCAGCCATCCCCAGCTTTGTGCGCCTGAGCGGCCTCATTTCTTCAGCGAGGCTGCTTAAGTCAGTTAACGGGTCTTGAAGTACCTAGATTTTTAGGGTGAGAGGGTTTCCTTAAGCCTCCAAGAGCAATGTTAATTGGGTAGGCATGCAGCCTGTCTGGAGGTGCGCGTTTAATAAGCAGTAAGATATTCAGCTACACTGTCAACTAGAAAAAGGGACAGAAAACAACACTTGGAGAACATCTGGCCAACTTAGCATTGCTGCTGGGACCCGGCTTTTCTTGACTACATCATTCCTTAAACATCACAGTCACACAGTTGTTGCAATGATTTTCCTAGACTTCTGTTTTCATCAAAAAGTTCCGAGACACCAAGCGGAACCCAGAGCCAGGCACTTTGCAAAGCTGACAGAGACAGAGCAACTTGCCAAAAGATGCGGCAAAATTAACTTAATGCTAGGCGCTGGGGGGAGGAGACAGGGAGAGGCTGAGAGTTTTCCTCCCTCGGTTTCTTGAGGGGCTCGTGCTGGCCTTTACAGGCATTTAAGAGCTCACTTCAGCAATAAAAGTGCAGAATAAGCAAAAGGCTGCATCCCACCATAAAAGACTTTTTTTTTTTTTTTTCCCCCCTCTCACTGAACTGGGGGATCTGATTTTGCCAGAGGCAAAGGTGAGCAATGAACCCTCAGACGAGAGGCTCTCCATTCCTTCCCCACCTCCCCAGTGCAGGCTCAGCCCTGCAGAAAGCCAGGCGAAACCTCCTGAGCATCACGTGAGGCTTTCCACCACGCTGCCCGTCCCCAGCCGCGCATCAGACGCTCCTGAGCATCATGTGACGGATGCACAGCACAGCCAGCCTCCGGCGGTGCACTAGGATTTTCCTGCACCTCATCCCAGGAGTTTGTCACGTTGGCTCCTGAATTCATCCCCTGAGGTCCCCATGACGGTCATAGCGGGGATGAGGCTGAAGAGGGTTTCTGTCGGGCTGTCTGCTTGGGCTCGCTGCGGTGCCCTCCGGTCACAGGCGCTGTTGTACTGCATGTTGCCTCTCCCTCTCTCAAACCCCCTTTTCATTCTGTTATACAGAGGAAATAGTTTGGTGACATAATATTCCTTGTGGGACTTCAAATCAAATCCACCTTGGGCAGAACGAAGCAATAACCGCTTCTGTGTCTGATCTGGTAATGAACAGGAATAAAATTGTTTTAAAAGAAAGCAAGAGCAGGGAAGAGTGCAGACGATAAACTGGCAGAGATGATCTGGCTTTCATTTTCATTCAGCCACTCGCAAATGGAGTCTCTGGAAAGCTTTCGACAGCCCTGCACAGACACAGATTATTATTATTATTATCATTAAATCTACTTGTATTTAGTTCATTTTGAAGAAAACATATGCAGCTTTTGATACGCATGGGACTGGCAGCTTGGAAACAGGTGGCCTCTATTTATTCCCTCCCGCCAGCACCATGAGGCAGCGAACGACTCCTGCCCACGGTCTCGATGGCGTGTCTGAGCCCCATGCGGGTGCTGGAGGGGACCAGCCTCCCCGCACCCATTTGTACCCGATTCCCGTGAGCGTGGGACGGGGGAAGAGCACGGGTGTGCCAGCACCTCCCTCCCAGCTCGCCCTCCCTGGCCAGCAGCCACGTGGCACCAGCAATCTAGCCAGGGCTGAGCCGGAGCAGGTGA
Organism: Balearica regulorum gibbericeps; assembly: GCF_011004875.1. Lineage (NCBI taxonomy): Eukaryota > Metazoa > Chordata > Aves > Gruiformes > Gruidae > Balearica > Balearica regulorum. The sequence continues at coordinate 57,082,335 of NC_046184.1, forward strand.
CGGAGGGAAGAAAGGCTCCGCATCCCTAATTCCTGCCACGGGATCTGGGACAGGCATTTCTCACCAGCCAGCTTTTTTCACACATGGTTTGGCAGATGAAAGTCTGGCCATTAACCCTTCTGCCTCCCTCCAGACCCGTGCTTGGGAGCCCTGGTTCATCTGTTCCCCCGCAGCAGCCCAAGCCCCGGGCGATGCTGGGGCACCCCGGGAGCCAGCAGCCAGGAAGCCTCCAACAGCAGCCAGGCTCTGGCTGAGCAGCTGTGTGTGTCCCCCCAGGAAGGGAGGAAGAGCTTTCCTGTGGGAAGATGTCCGCTGGTGTAACAGGGAGCTGTGTCCCAGAGAGCGACTTCAGGAAGCTCCATCCCATCCTGCAGGTCTCACGCTCTTCCCATGGTCAAACAGCATCTGCTGTCCCACCACTCCTAGTGACAGCTCCCCATGGCCATATCTCCATGGTGGTATCCGGGTCCTTCTGTGCTTTCAACATGGTCCCTACATCACCAGGTCACTGCTCAGCAAAGTGACCATCCAAAAGTCACATCTTTTTCCATGAGGAAGAGTTCAGTTTTCTTTCTAGCAACACACCTCTCCATCCTTGGCTATGCAAAACTAGATGGAGAACCTGCTCCTCTCACCGCCACACTAGTCCTCTCTGCTGCCTTGTCTTGCCACAAACATTGAGACATCTCTCATCACCATGCAGTTTCTTTGCTCTTCACCTGTGTGCCTCTCATGTTTTGAAACAACAGATTACATACGATAGTCTGGGTTTTTTCCTCTCATATTTCTGACTGTCTTTGGACTGTATGTGCTATTTCTCAGATTTTTATCTGGCAAATTCCATTAAGGAGAAATTTCTTCCTGCTCCAAGATCTTTCCTGGAAATGTTATGCTGGAAACAACGTGACCTGCTGTATCCAACCCTGAATTTCCAACCTGAATCTCCAACCCGAATCCAACCCTGCGGCTATGCACATTTATTGTTCATCATTGGCCTCTCACTCAATCCCAGTGACAGCAATCCCAAAAAAAACCTTTTGAAGCCAACACAGGGAAGGGTTCTCATGAAGAACCGTACCTAGGGCTTGTCTCAAAGCTGCATTTCATCGTGCACCAACGTATCTCACACGCACGCAGCCAGCGAGCACAGTAGCTGGGGCAAAAATCACATGGAGGAGCAGAGGCAGAGAGCACAGCTATGATCCAGGAACACGGGGAACATCTCAGCTAAATTTAGCAGGGACAGAAAGAAGGTGGAGGCCACAGCTGATTTCAGACTAACACGGCCCCTGGGCTCTAAGGCTCGGTTTAACTGCCACCGCAAGCCCACGCCGGGTGTCCTTTCTGTACGGCGAAGGGTGGCGTGGGGGGAAGAGGCAAGGGGTGCCATAAGCAGGGGGCATCAGCATGGTAAGCCAGGACCCACCAGCAAGGCAGGAGACAGGGCTCCCTGCCAGGCCAGGGCTTGACCCCATCCTCCAGCTCATCGTGGTGAGGCTGGGGACATGGTTCCTGTCCTTCACCTGCCTTGTCTGCTCAGCCGGGGCTGCCTGGGACGTGCCGTGCCTGTAGAGACAGGGTACGGCGCTTCCCGTCCTGGCTCGAAACGTCTGCACGCTCCCACAAGCCAGGCGACATGGTGGCAATGGCAGCAGGTGATGGAGGAGGAAGTGGAGGGCAGGCAGCGCCTCTCCTCACCGAACCTCCCTCGGAGGAGCAGTGCCCTTGGTGTCAGAGAGAGATTTGGTGTCTCAATCCGTGTGGCAAGTTTTAATGGGCTGCTTTGCCTGCGCGGCTGCAGCTGGAAATACTCTCGTTCAAGCCACCTAGCTGGGCCTGCTTCCAAAAAGCAAGTTACTTTTGCCTTGTTAGGCTTTTACATCGAGCAACTCTTCCGTTTCTCCAGCGAGCAGGTTTCCAAGCAGTCAGGAGCGCCTGGAACAACCTGTTTCAATTAGTATTTTACTTATTTATGGCGTCAGCGCTACATCCAACGCCCGCGGGTCGCAAAGGAGCCTCCCAGCTCCCCCACGCCGGCTGCGCAGAGCGCTGCGGGTCAGGGCGCGACGGGATTACGCAGGGATGTGCCCACGCTCGCCTGCTTTATTTCAAGAATGATCCTGGAGCCACGCACCGTAGCACAACTGCAGCTCGGTGTGGGTCACCTAGCTCCACTAGCTCCAGCTGTTGGCTCATCTAAGCAGGCTGAAGACAGGTCCATATATGTCAAGGTGGTAAAAAACCCACCCATGCACCCACGTCTCGTCTGCTGTGGGGCACCAGTTGCGCGATGCAGCTCAGCCCAGAGCACGCCTCTGCGTTGCAACCGGTGGCAAGCGAAGTGGCACTGCGTGGAGCAATGCCTTGAAAGACCAGGACTCAGAGTAAACCCCAGCCACCCATTGCAACAGGACAAGTTGCTTGTCTTCTCACCACCACCGCTGGGAATAAAGAGGGAATTGTTCTGCCCTTCCCCACAGAGAGGTGAGGAAGCCTCTGGGATCTTCCAGCAGCTCATTGCTTTTGTTGTGCAAGCCTCAGTCTAGCCAGACTGGACAAGTGACCTCACTGCAAGGTCCAGATGCCCTTGGAGGCATCCTCAGCAGGTATGCTCAGGAGGGACTGCTCCATAGGGCTGCCTCCTCACGCTACGAGGTGCTGTTCATCCAGGCAAGTGTATCTGGGGCAGGCAGCAGCAGAGAAATGGCTCACGCTGAGGCTGACCATCCAGATCTGACACGGGTGATCTGCAGGACCACCATCACTTGCCAGCACCGATGCCAGGCAATCTTTCTATAGGAAGATGCATACTTCTTCTGCTGTGCCTGACCTTCGAAGCACCCAAGAAACCTGAGCTGCCTCACAACACTGTCACGGCAGACAGATGCTCCAGAATTGCTAACCTCATTCCCTAGGTTAGCATCCTCCTTGTCAAACCTATCCCATCTCCTCCTCAGCAAGGAGCAATATAAATAACCTTCAGTCACCCCATCTGCTCCTGATCCTGCAGCTCTCCTTGGAGATTTGCCGCCATCTCAATTGGGCTGCAAACTCCATGGGCAGGAGCCAGTTTTGCTGCCTGTTGGTAGAAAGCCATACGCACCTCCGTGCCATCATAAAGTCTGCTAAAAGGCAGTGTGACCCGAGCACAAGGTCACTGCCTGGGGGAAGTGATCACGAGAATTTCTGCTCTCAGTGAAAGCTCATCACGTGAAACGGCCGGAAAGGAGTCTCCAGCTTGCCCCGCGGAGATGATGGACCACTGACTCCATGAGCAGAATAAAGGCAAATGAGATCTCAAGAGATGGAAGGCAAGGTGCTTCCAGTGCGTGCTAGAGTGGGTGAAAGGAAGGACTCTCACAGAGACCATGGGGTGGTAGAGCCCTTCGCCACCGTAAGAGTTTGCCTCATAGAGCCTGGCGATAAAATGGCTAAGTGCAGATGCAATCACAGTCTATAAATACACCCAGGGGAAAACACCATTTAAACTGAAGGGCACAAGAGCACAAAAGCAAATGGATTAAAGCCCAGCCATGAACAGATTTATGGTGGAAGGCCCTAACCATTGGAGCCACTGAACCCTTTCCCAGAGGGAGTGAGAAGGGCAAAAATTCCATGAACCAGTCTTTTTTTCAGCAAAGTTCAAGCAATTTATGGAAAGGGCCATAAAGGGTCTGACGCTTGTGACAGCCTGAGATAGGACTTCAGTGCCCGTGAGGACCCCTCTTGGTCTCAAGTTAAAAAAAAAGACCAAAACCACAACTAAATATCTGGGGTAAGCTTGTGGCTCCCTGGCTTTGCAGAGGGAGAGATGCTCGGGAGGACAGACAGGACCAAGCCGGTGGAAAAACAGGAGAAGGAACTCGTATTTTGTGAGAGAAGAGGTGCACTCACGATGGCCAGGTCAGCCTCCCTTGCTGGACCGCTGACCTGGAGCACCTCCAGCTCCTGCAAAAGGACTTTAATTTCCATGGCCAAGTGAAGTGCCTGGGGTAAATCCTGTCCTGTCCTCTGTCAAGGTCAGATGGGCAGGGGGAAACGATGCGGGGTCCCAAGGAGATGCCAGCCCCCAGGAACTGCTCCTTGCCTGGGGAGATCTTGTGGGGCACGGAACTGAGTTCAGTGAGTGAGCCGACAGCGTCTGAGATAGTCCAAAACAGAGTAGGTGCCTAATTAAAAAATAAACATATTTCCTGTTCTCTCTCCCTCACCTGGTGCCTCTGGGAAGCCAAAATCCCGCAGTGCTCGGATGAAGGGGAAAAAAAAAACAACAAACCACCAGACCAAGAGGGAGAGAGAGAAAGAGGAAATCCTGCCACAGAGATTAGCAACGGGAGAGCTTTTGTAGGTCACATCACGTCCATCATCCCCGAGCATGCAGGCTGGCTCTGCTCCACCCGCCCGGAAGTGGGGGGCACACGTACCCCCTTGCCTGGCGCCCAGAAGCAGCCACGGTGCGGCCAGCCCGCTCCCGGCATGATGTGCTGTACCGTAAACAAACCCGGGCAGATGGATGGACGGACAGACCGCCTGCATTAATCTCATCCTCAGCTGTGCTGGGGCTCTCTGGCTGCCCTCCAAGTCACATCACCCAGAGGGGACATCCCCCACCCACCCACCCACCCACCCAGCCGGGAGCACAAGGGCTGCCTCCCCACTGCCCGCAGCAAGCCGGGCCACCTTCCCTTTCCTTCTTCATTTCGTGTGCCTGGCACTGTTTTTATTTTATTTTCCCAAAGCCAGCCTGACACCTCTCCTCCTTGCTCTGCTGCGCATGTGTCTCCTCCGCTCTCTCTCCCTGCCCTCCCTTCTCTGCTCCTGGCCGAGACCTCAATCTCTCCCCGCCGGCTCAGTGCTGCAGCTCTCGCTCCTTTAATCCCAATGACCTTCTTGCACGTACGCGCCGGCCCCACGGGCAGCCATGGGATCAGCGCCATGGGTAAAGGGAGAGACCTTCCCCCTGGCACCCTGCACCCCCCGCACGGCCCCCTTAGACCCCCCTTTCCCCCTGTCCCCTTCCCACAAGTTACAGAGAGGAAAGCATGACAGGGAAAGGAGCTTGAGGGGGGTGGAGGACGAGGATAAAACGCAGAGCGACATTGAGCCCCCATAGCCCCCCCCAACTCGCCCTGGCATGGCCAGAGCCCAGCACCCCCAAGCCCCACCCACTGGGGAGCCATGCCAGAACTGCAGCATCACCCCTACTTCCCCCCCGTCACCCCACATCCCGCTGCCTCCCTGTGCCAGCCATAAACCCACCAGCATGGGGAGGTGGGGGGGGGGGAGCAGAAGACCCCACCACCACCCCCAAAACAGCAGAGAGGGAGAAGGGGTCATGACCCAAGCCGGCTCACCCCTTCCTTCCCCAGGGAAGAAACCCCAGAGTGCTCTCACCCCATATGGCCCTATATCCATATATACAGATATATATGTACATCAGTGTGTGCACACATATATGTGGGTATATATGGAGATATATACATATGGAGATATATAAGCCCAGAGATAGATCCATATATCCAGACATACAGGCCTATATATATGAAGATATAGCCATAAATGCTTATGGAGGCATATACATATATATGTGTGTGTGTGTACAGATCTAGAGGTGTGGAGACATATCAATGGGCATATGCATATCTATATATGTGGATACATATGCATACACAAGCATATATATAAAATATATGATACATAATAGCATGTAATTACAATAACATATAATGGCATATAAGATATAATGATTATATATCTACACACAGGTACGGAGAAAGGTCGGGATTGGGGCCGGTGGTGGCCGCCCCCCCGGAGGGAGCCCCGCGCCCGCGTCCCCCGCAGCCCGGCGGGACGCCCCCCACCCCGGTGCCGGGGGCGGCGGGACCTTACCCAGGAGAGGAGCCGCAGGAGGGTGTACGGCTGCCGGATGAAGGCGTGCGGGTCGAAGGCGCCGCCGGCTTTCCCCGCTCCGAAGGCGCCCCCGTCCATGGCGGCGCGGGGGTGGGCGGGAGGCGGGCGGGGGGCTCGGCGGGCGGTGCCGGGCTGCACCGAGCCGTACCGGGCTGAGCCGAGCCGTACCGAGCCGAGCCGAGCCGCGCCGAACCGTTCCTGGCAGCCCGGCGGCGGCGGCGACGAGCCGCGCGCTCCCGCCTACGGGGACGCGCCGTGCCGGGAGCGCGCGCGCGCGCACACACACGCGCACACACACACCCCCCCACACACACACCCCGCCCACGCCACATCGCGGGGTGGGGAGGGGGAAGGGATGGGTATGACTGGGGAGGAGGCGTGGGGTGACCGTGGGGCAGCAGTGTGAGGAGGGGGTGCTTGGGGGGCGGGTGCAGCATGGGGGTGTGAGGGGTATGTGAGCACCTCCCCAGTACAGAGGCACCCCGCCACCACCACAAAGGGAGAGGCAGGCAGGGGTGCTGCCCCGCTTTGTTTTGGTAGGGCCTAGGAGAAGTGCAGGGCCAGCCCCCCATCCGCCCTGTACCCCCGTCACCCCTCTGCCACGTCACCCCTCTGCCACGCAGCCCAGTGTAAGTATTCCATCGCTTGCAGCCCCCACAGAGGGGTGAGGCTGCCCCCCTGGGTGACACCCGGTTATCCCAGGGGAGCAGTGAGTGGTGCTCCCAGGGTAGCACCCCCACCGGGCGCCTGCCCCCAGGCAGAGGTGCCTGGTGAGCCTCAAAATCGCCCTGCGGCAAAGCCTCGGGCTCTCATTTCTAACATCCCCCACCCTACAAACACCACATCCCTGGGAGGGGGCAGCTAGAAAAAGGCCCTTTGCAAACACGGGCAGTCCAGATTTTGGGGACACCCTCTGACTCCGGGAGGCAGAGACTGCAAGATACGGATCTCGCACCGCCGTGGCTGCTGGCACAGCCAGGAAGGGATGCCCCGGGGAGAAGCCTTAGGGGCGGCTCAAACTCCCGGGCCTGCGCCTTTTGCGGAGAGTAACCGCGTACCAGTGATCCGCTGGCTTCTGCAGGGTCCCTGCTAATCTATACTAATAGCACCGAAATTAAAAGCAAGCCCTTGGGTTGTAACGTGGTTCCCTAAGCTCAGCAGCGGAACCCAAAACCATTTTGAGTTCGCGTATCTGCTTCAGCCTGAACACAACTGAAGCCCAACTGCTCAAATGCTTCGGCTGAGCAGAGACGCTCTGCACCACGTTTCCACCGGGCATACCACGGGACATCTCTAGCTCTTCATTATGGAGATACTCAACCCAAACCAGGCAGCAGCTTTGCTGGAAGCAGCCGGCCGAAGGGCGAGGTGGGAACGCTGTGAGCGCTCTGTGAGGTCTTACAGCACCAGGACATTTTCAAAGGGCCCAGAAATACAAAACTCCCCATGTTGAAAGATAAAACCCCATGAATTGGGGGAGATGAATGAAAGAGGGGAGATAAATGAAGAGGGGAGAGGTTTGGTTTTGCTAAATAGGTGTTCAAAATGCTCCGGTGTTCTGGAGGAACAGGGTTTGGACCTGGCCAAACAAGCCAGGTACGCAGCAAAACCAGCTGCTTCCGCTCTGGACCCAGGCGGAGTGATGGTGCTGCACCCCACCATCAGCAGGCAGGCTGACAGAGCAGAATGACCGGCTGGATGACTTACGTCCCGCTTGCCTCCGGGTCACACTTACGCAGAGAGCCAGGTTAGCAGCAATCGAGCAAAGGGCGGAGCAGTGGGATGGGGAACGTGCTTGAACCCCCTCTAGCACCATTTCATTCCGCCCGAGTCCAAATTTATTTTCTTGGCAGAGTCTACGAATCGGCTCCGCGACTCGAGAGCTCAGTGCAGGAGCAAGAGGCAAATGTATGGGAGAGATAAAAGAGCATTTACAGCCCACCCTTGGTCTCCCATTAGGAGTAGTGCCCTAAGAAGTGAGCAACCACCCCTTGTCCTTTGTGGGGCACCTTCTGAGGGGCAGGTTGGAGGGAGGGGATGGGGACTCTCCACCATCACATCCAGCCATAGAATCATAAAATGGTTTGGGTTGGAAGGGACATTTAAAGGTCGTCTAGTCTAACCCCCCCCTGCAATGAGCAGGGACATCTTCAGCTAGATCAGGTTGCTCCGAGCCGCGTCCAACCTGATCTCAAATGTTTCCAGGGATGGGGCACCTCTGTTTTGGGAAGATAAGCTGCAGTGCCAGCAAGGCTGGACCCTCCAGTTTGTACTGGTTCCCTTCCCGCTGTCTGCCAGGTTGGGGCCGACAAGCAAGTGTCCTCCAAACGAAGGACCTCTCGGTCTGTAGTGGCTTTTTCACACAGATTTGCATGCAGAGTCCCTCCAGCAAAACCTTCAGCCTTGGGTTTTACTTAACCTGCAGTGATCGGCGTTGGGGAGGGGAGGTGGAAGTATAGCCAAAAAGATAGGCCTGTAATGAAGGCCTGCTTATATTATACATAATAAGAAAATGTAGCCAAGAAGAAAGGCCTGTAATGAAGGCCTACTTGTATTATATGTGATGAGAAACTATTCATTATTACTTTAGGTAGAAGGCTAACAATTCTTAGTAGAAGGCTAACAATTCTTAGAATGAGCACCTGCCACACATCATGAGAAAAAGGAGGAGCTACAAGACACTTCAAGGTCCTTATGTACGTACTTTGCAGAAAGGGAGGACACTAATTGCCTCCAGCAACATCCTTATCTTTCTGAGGCGTATAGCAAGCAATTACCAACACCGAAATACTGAGAAACTAGGGGAAAGGTAATTTGGGCCAGGGTCCCCACGACCACCGGCCCATAAGCCCCCTACCCAAATTATACCACCGACTCAAAAGATAGAGGCGGAGAAAGGAACTGAGCATGCCTTCTAGTTTGCATACTAGGCAGAGAAATATGAACCAATTATTGGAACGGGGAGTGTACCACTTTGTAATCTTTGTAACATTTGTGTATAAATATGACAAGAGAACCAGCATTAGGTGGGCCTGATTAGAGGAACTATCCTCCTGACACCCAGCGCTGCAATAAAAGGAAATGCCTGCTTCTTAATGCTAAATTGGTGTTAAGGAGTTTTCTTTTATTCCCGAATTTCGGTGACAGAAGGTCTCTGGGAGTTGATTAAGCATGTTTAACACTTGGATATGCCCTCCTTAATTATTTCACGCTAGCTGGGTAGCCAGCCTCCCTGCACTGAATGGCTTAGCTCTCTTACACCTGCATGGCTGGCAGCAGGATTTGGGTCTATAGGTGGTGTTTGCTCAAACTGTTTAATTAATGTTTGCAGTAACTTGATATAACCATAACGTGCAGCACATACATTGTGTGTTACAGGTCAGCATCCCTGCGGTGGGAATTCCAATGGGTTCCACGTGGTGCCACGGTCCCTGGCAGGGAAGGAGGGAGGAGGCAGGGCAGGAGCTACCCCTGGGGAGCACCAATCTCCATGCAGTGTTAGGGGTCTCCCATCTGGGTGTTTTGTCAAACACAACCTTCCTGTAAGCCCCAGGGAGATCCTGAGGGCAAACACCAGGTGCCTGGTGCGTGGGCAGCTCCAGCCCTCCCAGCTCTGGGTACTGCCATCTTCACAGGCTTGGGTTTCATCCCCTTTCATACCACAGGCAGTGGTGGATTAAGACCCATGTTCTTTATAATAATGCAGATTTATGTTCTTATTCCCAATTAATTCAGCCTCTGCATGTGGTGGGAGTGGATCCTATTATTCAGCAGTTCAGGTATTTTGCACAGATAACATCGTGAATATATCTAACACCATCTCAACCATCCAGGGGCTTTGTTGGCTTCCTCAGTTTGCTCATGTCCTGCATCCTCACCCCAGAGAGGGGCTGTAGGTAGCAGGATGGATGTGGCCATCAGCTGAGCTGCCTGGGCTCTTGGGTTTACCAGCCGTGTGGATGCCTAATGCTGTGCCAGTTGTCCGAAGCCTGGGTTCACCTGGGTTACTTACCTCAGCTGAGGCTCCCAGGCTGACCCAGAGCCAACATGACGCCCCAACATTCTGACCGAGCAGCCAGGAGTGATTCCTCCAAAGGGACCGGCCTTCGGCTGCTGGAGCATGGGCTGGATGAAGCCCTCGGCTCTCCCAGCTGCTGGGTGTGCGTCCTGTGTCTCCAGCGACGTGAAAAAGTGGGTGCGCATCTCGCGAGGCCGGGAGGGCGCCTGCCCCTATGCAAACCCATGGTGGTCCTGAGAGACTTTCTTGATACCTCCTCATCTGGTCTCTAACCAGCCCAGCCCAAGCGGGCAGCTCTGCCTGGCCCCGTTACCCCCTCCCGCCCCTCACGTGTGGGTCCACTCCAGATCCTTTGGGGTGGTCCTCCTTCCCCCTCCTCGGCCAGGAGGTGCGGGATTTCTGGCCAAGGACCGGAGCCGCTTCAGGGGACGTTTCAGCCAGAGCCGTGCATCACATCAGCTGTCCCGCGAGGTGCTCACAAAGTTCCCGATCCAGCGAAGTCTGAGGGAGCTTCTTCAGCCGGGCCCTATCCGATTTCCCAGCATCGATGGAAGGAGAGTGAATAATTTATCTCCTGTCCTCCAGATCCCTCCCTGTTCAGGTTTCACCTCGGCTCTGCTTTGCCCCTACCCCAAAGAGACGCTCCGGTGCTGGCTCCCATGCGGGCGAGTTCCCAGTGTCACCGAAATTCGGGAATAAAAGAAAACTCCTTAACACCAATTTAGCATTAAGAAGCAGGCATTTCCTTTTATTGCAGCGCTGGGTGTCAGGAGGATAGTTCCTCTAATCAGGCCCACCTAATGCTGGTTCTCTTGTCATATTTATACACAAATGTTACAAAGATTACAAAGTGGTACACTCCCCGTTCCAATAATTGGTTCATATTTCTCTGCCTAGTATGCAAACTAGAAGGCATGCTCAGTTCCTTTCTCCGCCTCTATCTTTTGAGTCGGTGGTATAATTTGGGTAGGGGGCTTATGGGCCGGTGGTCGTGGGGACCCTGGCCCAAATTACCTTTCCCCTAGTTTCTCAGTATTTCGGTGTTGGTAATTGTTTGCTATACGCCTCAGAAAGATAAGGATGTTGCTGGAGGCAATTAGTGTCCTCCCTTTCTGCAAAGTACGTACATAAGGACCTTGAAGTGTCTTGTAGCTCCTCCTTTTTCTCATGATGTGTAGCAGGTGCTCATTCTAAGAATTGTTAGCCTTCTACTAAGAATTGTTAGCCTTCTACCTAAAGTAATAATGAATAGTTTCTTATCACATATAATACAAGTAGGCCTTCATTACAGGCCTTTCTTCTTGGCTACATTTTCTTATTATGTATAATATAAGCAGGCCTTCATTACAGGCCTATCTTTTTGGCTACAATTCCCCCCTTTTGAAACTTTTCAGATCCTTTCAGATTCTTGTAAGTTTCACCTTCACCCTTTTCTATCAAAGCCATATATAAATCAGTAGATACATTAGCAGTACTTCTAGCAAATGTTGTGAGCTGTATCATGTGCTTCATCACTATCCAAAGTTTAATATACAAAGCTGTAGTTAAAACAAAGCCTAATAAGACAAGCAAAAGCAATACAATAACCGGATGCAACATTTTGTTCAATAGTCCAGTAGCGTTAGGCGACCATCCAAACAGAGTGTCCCACCACTTCTGCTCCCCATCTTCCTTCACTCTTTCCAACACCTGATGGATTTTCTCAATATCGTGGTGGATGGTTATCAATGTTTTCTGTCCGTTTTCACGAGCTTTCTGCAAAATTTCCTGTAGGTCTTGATGATGTAAAAGTTCTCTCACAAGTGTTAAATTCATTCCTATAGGGGTATGTATTATTTCTTGAAAGAGGGTATAGTGAGACTGCAGTACTTGATGTGTTGTAACAGGAGCTGAATAGTTAAAGTCACATCCCTGAATATTAGTAAAATTACAAACACAAATATTAGATTGATTACTGACTTCTATAGTCATGTTATCAGCAAAAATCACGTCACACATAGTCCTTATACACACACACCCCGTCCCTATATATACAACCAGAGTTTGCAGGGTTGTATATACGTTGTTTGGACGTATTTCAAAATGACAAATATTTTGTTCTGTGTCCAGACAAGTATCTTGGGCTTGAACTATATTACTCTCACAAATAAACCCTTGCTGTTCATGCACCGTGCAAGCATCCACATCAACTGTTTGCCAAGTATCCCCTTTTTTCTGGGCCCACACTTTATGTTCAATAGGATAAAGTATAGTTCCATTCTTGTTTAGTCCAAGTGCAATTACTGGGTATATAGTATGTACTGAGGCATTTCGTATAGTCAGTACAAATGCTGTGGCACTATGGTTGGTGGGATTGTAGGTGAAATTCACTAACTGCCACCAAGACTGGAATTCTTTTTCAAATTCATTTGCGTTATCCCAAATGACCTTACGGACTTCACTAGGTAAGACCCCTTCTTGCCCTTCTCTAATGATTGCTGAGGCCACCGACTGGACCCATAGTTGGGCTTGAATACAGCTAAGAGCTAACGAGATATTACTTTGGGCAGTGCCGAGGGCCTCCAGGATTATCTCATGGTCATTCTCATTAATTTGTTTCCATTGAGGCAATATATCTGATAACAGCCACTGATTTGCCCCTAAAGCTGAAAGAGAGGATCGAAGAGGATGTTGTAATCCTTGCACGTCCTTAGTGGCAGCAGCTAACTTATTGGCGAGGACTTCAGCATCTATACTGTTCAATATTCCCATTCCTGTTCCCAAATGTGTTCTACGAGAGGTGGGAGTCCGCCCATGTAACCAGGCCAGCCATCCCGTATGGGCTGTGTTCAAGAATGGGGAACATGAGGGGTTTAGTTCGGCAATATTGATTTGTAGGGACAACTCTACCCTTTTAAGGGAATAAAATGAATTTAATAAGATTTGTTGTTGTCCCACATTTTTAATGACATACGGACCAATGCTAAAAGTAAATGGAGTCAGTCCAGAGGGTCCAGTTGGCACAGGCCTAGATATTTTGGGAGGGTTTAGACTAGGGGATCGTGTCACGCTAGGTTCGGTAACGTTTATCTTAAATTTAAATGTTAATGCCACCAATTGATCACGGACGCCTAAGCAGATTACGTACACAGATTGTACCAAAGTAAAATTGTGCCAACAATCTAAGGTACTAGAAATACATTGGGTTGTAATTTGACTTTCTCCTATACAAGATGTGGCCTTATGTACAGTGATCTTATTTGCCCTCTGATGTGTAGATCCATTTATCATTCTACATCCTATTTTAATTTCTTTCCCTACTTTCCCCTTAATTACGGGAATTTTCCCACAATGGCCATCCTCCAAGCCCCATTCATTTTCTGAAAACACCTCAGTTCCATGTATTACCACTGTCAATAAGGTAGCTTTGCCTACATTCCCCATTATACCAGTATGTTGTTTGTGGGCTTGAGACCACAGCTCCTGTTGGTTTCCTTGACTGGAGAGCAAAGGAACTGCCAATAATACCCAGAACAGGACCATACCTGTCCCAACAGAGCAAGACATCTTACATATTCGACATCATACTTTTTCAAACCCGATTCAATTTGATTTTTAGAGGTCCTTCCATAGTTACTTGCCACTGATCCGGGGGGGCTTTCTTAACTCAGGTATAGTGGATCCATGGTTCAATTCCTTCAACCTTGATTGCTGTGTAGGTTGTCAAAAGAATCTGGAAGGGGCCTTTCCACTTTTCCTTTAGCGGTTCAGAGTTCCAAGTCTTTATGTAGACGTGGTCACCAGGCTGGTATGGATGCACAGGGGTATCAAGGGTCAGAGGCTCAGATAAGGTGACGTATCTCTTTAGACCTGCAAGCGTTTTTCCTAAAGAGACCAAATATTCACTTAAATCATCATTCCCCCTTACAGTAACCGCTCCCGGAAACGCAGGTAATTGGTATGGCCTTCCATATACTATTTCATAGGGACTGACCTTTTTATTAGTCCGAGGTTGTACCCTAATTCGGAGGAGTGCTAAAGAAAGGGCTTGGGGCCATTTTAATGTTGTTTCCTGACAGATTTTACTTATTTGTCTCTTCAGAGTCTGATTCATTCTTTCAACTTTCCCACTAGAGTGCGGTCTCCATGGAGTATGTAAATCCCATGTAATATTCAAGGTTTGACTTAATTGTTGCAACACCTCAGCCACAAAATGCGGTCCTCTATCTGAGGACATTCCATTTGGTACACCAAACTTAGCTATTATTTCCTTTAATAAGCATTTAACAACCTCCCGTGCTTTGTTGGTGCGACAGGGAAAAGCCTCAGGCCATCCTGAAAAGGTATCCACCAAAACCAAAAGATATCGATAGCCATTTTGCCTGGGCAACTCAGAAAAATCAATTTGCCAGTAATCTCCGGGGGAGTTCCCTCGCCTCGTAACCCCTGGGGGTGGCCTCCTTTGATAAAGAGGGTTGTTTTTTAAACAGACTGGACACTTCTGTGTAACTGATTTTATAATCTTAGTCATTTGAACACTAAGTACTTGTGATTGGAGGTTGTCAATCAAAGACTCCACTCCCCAATGCGTTTGTTTATGTCTGGCCTCAGCTATTTGTGTCATTAATTGAGGTGGCACAATAACTTGCTCATTGGGGGTTATCAGCCATCCTTCTGAATTTTCTGTTGCTTTTAAATGCAATGCCAATTTACGGTCTACTTCACTGTAAAAAGGCTTAGTCCCTGGTAGCTGTATCCTTCTATCTGGGATCAGTGCTAGAATACCTTGTTGTGCAACCTCCTTGGCAGTGTAATCTGCCAAATGGTTTCCTATATTAACATTGGATTGCCCAAGCTGGAGTGCCCGGCAGTGCATTATAGCAACCTCTTCTGGTTCCTGGATAGCTTGGAGAAGTTGTAAAATTTCTTCTTTGTGTCTAATAGAAGATCCTTGTGCTGACAGCAATCCTCTTTCTTTCCAAATGGCTCCGTGAGCGTGCACCACACCAAAGGCATATTTGGAGTCTGTCCATATGTTTACCCGTTTACCTTTAGCTACCCTCAAGGCCTGGCGTAGTGCAATCAGTTCTACTTTCTGCGCTGACGTGTCGATGGTTAACGCCTCGGCCTCCACAACTTCTGTAGTTGTAACAACAGCATATCCAGCCCTTCGTTTCCCATCCTGTACAAAACTGCTACCGTCTGTAAACAGCTCCAGATCAGGGTTAGTCAAAGGTTCGTCATGCAGATCTGAGTGACTGGAATAGACTTCTTCAATTGTTTGCAGACAGTCATGGCTCAAAGATTCCTCACTTTCCTCATTCATGGTTAAAAACATAGCGGGATTGACAGCAGAGGTGACTTTGAGCTCGACATCATCTTGTTCTAATAGCATCACCTGATATTTAAGCATTCTGCTGGGGGATAACTAACGTCCCCCCTTTTGTTCTAGAACTGTGGTAACCATATGGGGTGCATATACAATTATCTTTTGCCCCATGGTTAATTTCCTGGCTTCCTGTATTAATAGGACGGTGGCCGCTACAGCTCACAAACATCCCGGCCATCCCTTACTTACAAGGTCCAGTTGCTTAGAGAAGTACCCGGCTGGTCTCTTCCAGTCCCCAATCTTCTGGGCCAATACTCCCAAAGCGAGATGTTGCCTTTCATATACAAATAGTTCGAAGGGCTTAGATAAGTCCGGCAGCCCTAGGGCAGGCGCCATCATCGAAGCCTTTTTTAGGCTCTGAAAGGCCTGCCCGCATTCAAGGTTCCAAGGCAGATATTGTCTCTGTGCCTCCTTCAAGATGTCGTAAAGAGGTCTTACCAGCAGTCCATAGTTGGATATCCACAGACGACACCATCCAGCCATTCCCAGGAAGGCCCTCAGATCTCTTGCTGTTTTTGGTTCTGGGATCTGACAAATTGCCTCTTTCCGATCTGTTCCCAATCTCCGCTGGCCCTGTAAAATCTCAAATCCCAGGTAAGTGACCATTGGTTTTGCAATCTGTGCTTTCTTTTTGGACACTTTGTATCCTCCTTGTCCCAAGAAGTTTAACAAGCTTATAGTCATTTGTATACACTCCTCCCAGGTTTCTGCTGCTAATAGGATATCATCCACATATTGCAGCATAACTCCTCCAGGATGGTCTCTTCTCCATATTTCTAATTCTTTAGCTAACTGGTTTCCAAAGATTGTTGGACTATTTTTGAATCCTTGAGGCAACACAGTCCAGGTTAGTTGAGTTTTTCGTCCAGTGGTCGGGCTTTCCCATTCAAAGGCAAAAATAGCCTGACTCTGTTTCTCGAGAGGTATACAAAAGAAGGCATCCTTTAAATCTAGGACTGTGAACCACTCATGTTTATCTTTGAGGGCTGTAAGTAATGTATAGGGGTTTGCCACCACCGGGTGAATGTCCTGCGCAATTTGGTTCACAGCTCGTAAATCTTGTACTAACCTATATTCCTCACCCCCTGGTTTCTTAATGGGTAAGACTGGAGTGTTAAACTCTGATTCACATTCTATGAGCAACCCATATTCTATAAAGTTGAGTATTATCTTTTCCAATCCCTTTTTGGCCTCTATCCTCAATGGGTATTGTTTTTGTCTGACCGGATTTGTTCCAGGTTTAAGGATAATTCTTACTGGTTCCGCTCTTCTGGATCTACCCGGGACCCCATTAGCCCATACCAAGGGTGTTACTGTATTCTCCATCTCCTTGGGAATTCCTTCATTAGTCTTAGGTTGTTCCTGCAACATAAAAACTCTTGCCTCAATGGCTTTAGATTCAGGGATTAATAGTTGAACTTGTCCATCTTTAAAGGTGATCTGTGCTTCCAATTTACTCAATAGGTCCCGTCCCAAGAGTGATATAGGACATTCAGGCATATATAAAAATTGGTGAGTTACCCATTGTTTTCCAAGCTTAAAATTTAAAGGATGGAAAAAGACACGCTGTTCCGCTTTCCCTGTGGCACTCACAACATTTACTGCATCATTGCTCAATTTTCCTTGACAAGTGTTTAATACAGAATAAGTTGCCCCAGTATCTACAAGGAAATCTATTTTCTGTTTTCCCAGCTCTACTGTAACCAGGGGTTCTGCTGGGGAGGTTTCCCCCGGTCTCCTTCAGGACTTAGTTAAGGGGAACTGACGTGGAAAGGGAGCTGCTTCTTGATTGTATCGTGCCTCCTCCAGAACCTCTGGACTAATAGAAATAGGACCCCTAAAACGGTCCTTAAATTTCTGACAATCCCGTTTCCAATGTCCTGATTCTTTACAATATGCACACTGATTATTCCCCAAGGTATTCCTAGTATTTTGTACTGGAGGGATCCCGCCTCTTCCCCCATAGTATTGTCGTCTTCCCTTGAAGTTGTTATTTGCTGACACTCCCCGCAGCACAGCTATCAGTTTACTGTCTCTTTCCCTGTCTCTCCGTGCCTGTCTCCGCTCTCGTTCATTTTCTCGTTGCTCTTCTCTAACTTCCTTCTCTTTCTCCCTGTTATTAAAAACCGTCCATGCAACCTCCAACATCTTTCCTAAATCTCTTGAATCAACTCCTTCTAGTTTCTGCAGTTTCCTTCTTATGTCAGGGGCCGATTGTCCCATAAAAATAGAGGCTAGCTGTACTGCTTCCTCCGGCACTTCTGGGTCCAGATTCGTGTATCTCCGGGCGGTAGCCCTTAAGTACTCCATAAAAGCAGATGGGGATTCAGCTGGTTCTTGTTTAATTTCATACGGTTTAGACCAATTCACAGCCTTTGGCATAGCATGTCTTACTCCAAATAATATCCACTTCTGATATCTAGTCAGGAGTCTCCGGGGTCCCTCTTGATTAGGGTCCCAGTTAGGGTCTGTGGCTGGGAAGTTCTCATCTACTGTCCCTTGTAAATCCCCATTAGCATCTGCCCTTTCTACTTCTTTTTGTGCATTACCCAGAACCATTCTTTTCTCAGTACTATCTAGCAGTGTATCCAATATCACCTGTATATCATTCCAATCGGGATCCTGTGTTCAGATGATAGTCTCAAATACTCTAGCCACTCTCTCGGGGTCTTCTCTATAGGAACCTGCATTTCTCTTCCACGTGTCTAAATCTTGTGGGGAAAAGGGAACTTTAACCATTACTGTTCCATTATTCTCTACTCCCTGTCTCAGGGGAGCCTGTACCACTTCACTAGATTCCCCTTGCTTTTTCCTTGTTCTCCCCGCAATCGGACTGAATCCTTCTACCCTGGCATAATGATTATCCTGCCTAGGTGCAGGGACATCTGCCTCAGGGTTACCCCCTTCTTTATAATCAAATTCAACCCTTTCCTGCCTCCGTCCAGGCGCAATCATTAATTCCAAATCGCTCTCCTCATCATGCCCGCACTTCAAACACCGTTGCCCTATACTACAGGCAGAGCAACACCTTCGCAACCTCCTGCTTTTCTCGTTCTCCTTTTCTAACACCAATACCAGGGGGTCCTGGGGTATGAAACCACAGTCCTTCTGCCACTCAGGATGATTTCGCAAGGTGAAAAACAAATCAACATAAGGTACCTCATCCCATTTCTTCTCCCTTCTACAAAACAATATCAACTGTAACATTGTATTATATTCCGAAGTCCCATTCTTGGGCCATTTTTCCTGATCATCCAATTTATATATTGGCCACCAGTGATTACAATACTTGATTAGTTGTCCTTTTGTGAGAGGGTCCCCTCCTATTTGTTTCCAATGTTTTAAAATACACCCTAGGGGAGATTTCCTTAATATTCCCCCATCCACTGAAGGTTGGTTACCCATCGTAACACCAATACCACAAAATCCACAGAACAAAAATTGACAAATGACAAAAGTAACAAAGGTAACACAAAACAATACCACAAAAAAACCCCACAGAACAAAAATTGACAAATGACAAAGGTGACAAAAGCAACACAAAACAATTAAAAGACAAATTCTTGATTGATCAATACCTTTCAAAAGTTCTTTTCAAAAATCTTAAATCACAGTACAATAGCCCCTCGCGTAGCTCACGCCATGGCTTACTTGAAGGCTAAGGGGGCCTCTAACCCAAAATCTTAAATTTCATTTAAAAAGTAAGAGAAATGCCTTTTACCTGTCCCAGGGAACGTGCTCAGAACTCTTCGGTCCAGGGGATTGAAGGGTCTCCCCGAGAATCCCTCGGTGCCGGCTGGAGGTCCTATGATCCCATGGATCCATCAAGATTCAAAAGCCTTGTCCCATCTGGGTCGCCAAAACTGTCACCGAAATTCGGGAATGAAAGAAAACTCCTTAACACCAATTTAGTATTAAGAAGCAGGCATTTCCTTTATTGCAGCGCTGGGTGTCAGGAGGATAGTTCCTCTAATCAGGCACACCTAATGCTGGTTCTCTTGTCATATTTATACACAAATGTTACAAAGATTACAAAGTGGTACACTCCCCGTTCCAATAATTGGTTCATATTTCTTTGCCTAGTATGCAAACTAGAAGGCATGCTCAGTTCCTTTCTCCGCCTCTATCTTTTGAGTCGGTGGTATAATTTGGGTAGGGGGCTTATGGGCCGGTGGTCGTGGGGACCCTGGCCCAAATTACCTTTCCCCTAGTTTCTCAGTATTTCGGTGTTGGTAATTGTTTGCTATACGCCTCAGAAAGATAAGGATGTTGCTGGAGGCAATTAGTGTCCTCCCTTTCTGCAAAGTACGTACATAAGGACCTTGAAGTGTCTTGGAGCTCCTCCTTTTTCTCATGATGTGTAGCAGGTGCTCTTTCTAAGAATTGTTAGCCTTCTACCTAAAGTAATAATGAGTAGTTTCTTATCACATATAATACAAGTAGGCCTTCATTACAGGCCTTTCTTCTTGGCTACATTTTCTTATTATGTATAATACAAGCAGGCCTTCATTACAGGCCTATCTTTTTGGCTACAATGGCACAAATGCCAGCGCCTCCAGGCAGGTTCCACAGAAATTCTGGTTTTCAGTTCCCCTTTTGTGGCGTGACGTTAGCACCTGCCATGTTTTTACTGTGCATCATTGCTCGGCCGAGGCAGCTGCTTGGAACAAGCACGTTATTTTTGCGGAAAGGAAACGTCTATCCTATTCAAGGAGGAGGACCGCAGTGAGACACGCTTTCTGACGTTACGTATATCTAAGCGATGACACCAGGACATCATGGCTTTGCGTAATGTGCCTTGGTGGGGTTTTAGTTCCGTGGCCCAGGGCAGACCCCGCGGATGGCCGTCCACACACACTTCTGGCCCCGCTCCCCACCCGTAGCGCCACGCGCGCGCCGCCTCACGGAGCTCTCGCGAGAGCGGCGCGCGGCACGCACCTGCGCCACACGTCACCGGGGGGCGGAGCGCCTATAAAATTCACGCGCGCGGCAGCTTTCGGCCCTTCCGGCCCGCTGCGGGGACAAGATGGTGGGTGCTGCGGGCGGTGGCGCTGCCCGGGCCTGGCCGCGCCATCCCTCGGGTATCGGTGCCATCCCCCCTCCGGCGGCTGTCCGGCCTCGCTCCCGCCGTGCCGGGGCCCTGCAGGAAGGCGGCGCGGGGCTTATTTCGGGGATCGGCCGCGACAGCCGCCGTGGGCGGGCGAGGCTTTACCTTGGGGACGCCGGCCGGGCCTGCTTGGTGCTCGGGGTCTCTGGGTTTGCCCGCGGCGGGGTTTGCTGTCCCTTTCTGTAGGAGAGGGGTCTTCTCTAGAGAGCTGCGTGACCGGGCAGTCGGGTCACAGAGCGTTTGAAGGCCAGGAGCGCGGTCAGAGCGAGACGTGGCTTTGTTTGCCCCTGCTAGGGCAGTGAGGCCGTGGTGGGGGGTGAGAGCACACGGAGCAGTCAGGCTGATAATGCCGTTTGGCACCTTTCATCTGTAGGATCAAGTTTCGTGTTTGATTATGTTACTCGTATGAGAAGGTGTTGTGCTGGCAGCCTTCAGTTTCTTGTAGGTGTCAAAATTTAGTTCTGGGCCCTGCCACAAAATTTGTAATCCTAATAACAAGCCCTTTTTGGGGCTGGTAAACTTTTGTCTGGTTAAGGCAACTTGTGTCGAGCATTTTTTTAGAGACAGACATATTTCTTAACTGTCGGTTATTCCACATTTAGCTGTACGATATTTTTCTTAAATTTGGATGTGAGATTGGGTGGGTAATTCTTTGTTGGGCTGAGAGAGTTCTCTGGGTAGAACCCAGCCTTGGCTCTCGGATTGCAGAGGGAGGATGCAGGCCTGGTAGTTGAGGAGAACAGCTTAGAAAAAAAACCCTGCACTTGCACTCAAAGTGACTGACTCAAAGGTGGATGTTGAAATACTGGTTTACTACAGGTTTTAAAATGGAAATTGTTACCTGTGCTTCTCCATTTTCTAGGCTTCTGGGATGCATTGAAATTCTTGTGGCATGCTGCGGCCAAACTACAGCTTGCGTGGTTCCCTAACTAGAGTAGGACTTGGTGATGTCTTAAAATAAGCTTGAGAGAGGAGGATGTTGAGGAAATCTAGGAGGGACCTGGTTGGGGCATGAGGATTACATTCTTGTAACATAATGGAATTCAGAAGCCAAACAGCTGATACTGAGTAGAATTTCTAGAATGCAAAATAGCTTGTATATACATAGTATTCATGTTTCAAGGCAAGAAGAGAACTGGTCTTGGCCAATGGGTATAAGTGAGTCTCTATAGCAAATACTAAATGTTTATTTTCTCTCTCTAGTCTCACCGCAAGTTCTCAGCTCCGAGGCATGGCTCTCTGGGCTTCCTGCCCCGCAAACGCAGTAGCAGGCACAGGGGCAAGGTAAAGAGCTTTCCCAAAGATGACCCCAGCAAGCCTGTTCATCTCACTGCCTTCTTGGGGTACAAAGCTGGCATGACCCACATCGTCCGTGAAGTTGACAGACCTGGATCCAGTACGTATTAATGTTCCTCTTATTACAGAAGGTAGTTTTCTTTTTGAATGGTGGGAGATGACCTGTTTGTTAGTAGCTCTGGATTTCTTGAATCTTGACTTCACCCTGTTCAGAGCCCTTGAGTAGGCGGGATATAAACACCCAAACCCCTCCCACTTTGATGGGAGTGACATCCCAGCAGCAAGACTTCATGTTTAGTGGTGGCTGTCTTGTTAATGGTCCTGTTTCTGAGACGTGCAGTGACTTGCATTGGAGCCTGACGGTTTGGTTTAGCTGTATTGTAACACGCTTCTTATGGTGACCTCTTCTTGATGGGCAGGCATAAGTAAATTGCCTTTGGGTGGCTTTTTGCTGATTGTCAAATCTTGAACGTAGTTCTGTTATTCGCTACAATCCATTTTTGCCTAGAAGGCTTTGTCCATGCTTCCTACTGAGCCAGCCTCAAACTTTTGCAAGGCATTATCACTTACAGTTGGCCCTGTTTCCGTGCATCATCTTTGCCTTTGTGAAAAGACTTTGAGTCATTTAACCTTTCACGTGAAGGATTTGTGAGTGAGGAAGAACAGGTGATGTTTGAGCCAATAATGATGTTAATTGTTGTGCTGTATCTCCGTCTTCGTCCAGAGGTGAACAAGAAGGAGGTGGTCGAGGCAGTCACTATAGTGGAGACTCCTCCCATGGTCATTGTGGGCATCGTGGGCTACGTGCAGACTCCTCGTGGTCTCCGCAGCTTCAAGACCATCTTTGCTGAGCACATCAGTGATGAGTGTAAGCGTCGCTTCTACAAGAACTGGTAAGAGCAGGACTTTCCCTTGTTGCCTTATTCTCATGCCATGGTTTATTTTTTCTGCTGGATTGCAGATTATGCTGGTACAGCTTTTTGAAGAGCCTTTTCAACAATTAGTGTTTGGCCTTGATAAACTGGCCTAAAAATGGGATAGGCTGTAGGAATGGCTCTGGGAAGGTGAGAACATAATGTTAGCTAGTGCCCTTCTTGGCGTGGGGGTGACAGTCTTTTTGCCTGAGATCTCCTTAAAAGGCTACACGTGATGATACTTCGACGGGCGGACATAAGGAAATCGCCTCTGGCGCTTGTTGTTGAGTGTCGAGTCCTGACTGTAGCCCTGTTTTCTCAGGAAAGGGGAAGACAAGTGTTACTTCTGATTACTGTTCCAGGCACTGTTGTTGTGATTCAAAGTATGCACATTTGCCCAAGTGTGGCTCCAGTGTGTCTAGAGCTTACAGCCTGTTTATGAACTTTGCAGGCTGAGAAGACGTCAGAGTAGAGCAATAACAATCTCAAGGGTGTTACAGTAACGACCTTACTGTCAGGCATAGCTCAGGCTTGTGAGAGGGGAGATTATGGTGTTCTGAAGCAGATAGCAGTCATCTGACAATTACTTTAAAGATATGTTTTTTTCTGTTACTGTTTGACATCTCTCTACAGTCTTTTGTCTTCTGTACTGTGAATGTTAATGTGCTTTGGAATTCATGGCAGCTCCGCTCAGCTCTGGCAATTTTGCCACTGTCTGATGAGCTCCAGGCTCCGCTTGCCAGTGGAAAAGAGTCCTTAGAAGCTGGCAATGAGCCGAAATCAGCTGAGGTGGCAGCTCCTTCCGCTCATCCCCATTTCCCAGGGGGATTGATGAAGGGCTTAGCCAAACCTTGTCTCTACTCTGCTCCTGAAGGCACAAGTCCAAGAAGAAGGCCTTCACCAAATACTGCAAGAAATGGCAAGATGAGGAGGGCAAAAAGCAGTTGGAGAAAGATTTCAATAGCATGAAGAAATACTGCCAGGTTATTAGAGTCATGGCTCACACTCAGGTAAGTGTCTGCAGGACTCAAGTGTGCAGTGGAAACAACTAAGACATCAAGCAGAAAGCTTGATCCATCTCTGTAGGGAGTTTTCTGCCTTCCCCTGCAGCCTGATGCCTACTGTTAAGTGTGATACAAATAACTGGTACTCTTCGTTCTGTACAAAGCATGTGCTTACAGGATGTGGGAGCTTCTTGGGCTCAGTCCTGTGCTGATGCCATGTAGAATTGGGCTCTCTTAATTAACAGGCTGAACACTTAACTTTGGGGTTTGTGTGGTCAGTGTCACTTCAGGCTATATTCTATAGGGACTTCAAACACTCAGGAGGCTTTTGGTGGCTTCTGTTGCTCAGCTGACGGTGGTGTACTGCTGAGTGGTGTGGTGGTGTCTCCCTTAGCCGTCAGTGCTCTGCCAGACTTTCTTGGGAAATGCAGTCAGATGAGTTGGCTGTAAGTGCAGTAAGATATCTAGTTATGACATTGGTAATTTCACTAGAATTAATTTTCATACTAGACAGCAAAGGTAGTGTTGCAGCTGCTGTTGAATACTGATACTTGTATCTGTGCTAAATATAGTAGAAGTAACTGTAAATGTGACCCTACCCAAAGTGTCCTTCAGTGTGGCAGGCTTTATCGAAGAATCACAGAATGGTTTGGATTGGAAGGAACGTTTAAAGGCCATCTAGTCCCAACTCCCCTGCCATGGGCAGGGACACCCTCCACTAGACCAGGTTGCCCAAAGCCCCATCCAACCTGGCCTTGAACACTTCCAGGGAGGGGGCATCTACCACTTCTCTGGGCAACCTGTGCCAGTGTCTTGCCACCCTCATAATAAAAATTTTCTTATGTCCAACCTAAATCTACCCTCTTTCAGGTTAAAATCGCTGCCCCTTGTTAATCTCCTGCCCTTCCTGGATGGAGCTCAGCTAGTGGCTGTGGGGTTAGCAGCACTTGTTAATTTTGTGGCCAGCATATAACTTTCACATACTGTGACTTATTAGAGCCACACCACAGCCTTTCCCCTTACTGTAGGACCTCTTATTTCTGTATGTGGAAGTTGTATATCTTGGATATGTTTAGTTAGTGAACAGATTAGGCCAGGACTAGAAGGATACTGGGCTAGTTAATATTAAGATCCATCTTGAAGAGCAGGAGCTAAATTTCATCCTTCCTGTTTTCTAGATGCGTTTGCTTCCCCTGAGACAGAAGAAGTCTCATCTGATGGAGATCCAGGTGAACGGTGGCACTGTTGCTGAGAAAGTGGATTGGGCCCGGGAGAAGCTGGAACAGCAGGTGCCTGTGTCGACTGTCTTTGGCCAGGATGAGATGATAGATGTCATTGGAGTCACCAAGGGCAAGGGATATAAAGGTAAACACATGGAAGTTTTCCTCCGTGATTGGGATACAGAGCTTAATGAAATCCTAGCCCTGAGCCTTGAGGTTTCACAAGTGTGTGGGCTAAGAGCTGAGAATGTAAATTCATACTGCTGTCATGGTTCAATGATGAGACCATGGAATAAGCGCTGGGCACAGCGCCTGACATCCGTGAGGAGTCATTCCATGCTGCCTTCCTTCTGAGAACACAGCCCAGGGACAACCAGGGAGGGAGCGTGGATGGTCCAGGGGCAGGGTGCTTCACCAGGAAATGTGGTTAATTCCTGGGATGCTGGGTTTGGGCTTCCCTTTTGTTGCCTGGGGACAGCAGCTTTTAAGGTGGCTTAAATTCTGGTTAAACAATTTGGTGACATCTCAGCTCGACAGTAGTTAGCAATGCTGTTTTGTTTCTTGTTTCAGGTGTTACCAGCCGTTGGCACACCAAAAAACTGCCCCGCAAGACTCACAGGGGTCTGCGCAAAGTGGCCTGCATTGGTGCATGGCACCCTGCTCGTGTGGCTTTCTCTGTGGCCCGGGCTGGTCAGAAGGGCTATCACCACCGGACTGAAATAAACAAGAAGGTTTGTGTGTCTGAACTGCTGGGAGGAGATGGGAGCTGGCCAAGGTCACTCGCTGTGCGACAGTGAATAGAGTGGAGAGTTTTGCTTTGGACATTTCACTGTTTGTTTGAATGTCATCTTGGGGCAGTAGTCATAGTCCATTCTGTTGGATAACTATAAAATTCTTGTATGTATGGCCACATGTTTTCAAAGTGCAACAGATGTTGTTTTCCACTCCTATGTAGAAAACTCTGCCTTTTGGCTGATGACAGGCTCTTTCTCCTACCTTTTGCTAAATAGAAATTCTTGGCATTTTTAGATCTACAAGATCGGCCAGGGTTACCAAATCAAGGATGGAAAGCTGATCAAAAACAATGCATCAACTGATTATGACCTGTCTGACAAGAGCATTAACCCTCTGGTGAGTTATTGCAGCTCTCTGGAGAGAGTCTGCTTGTGAGCTGCAATCTTGAGGCAAATGGGCCTGGTATAAGTTGCAAAATAATTGAATGAAAAGCTCTTGAGATAAAACTCAGCTGCTGTGGGAGGTGGTGGTGCTTAGTCATTCTCAGTATTGACTTGTGTAATGTGCTAATTACATTTGATATGTGGCAATAGTAGAGAGAGATGTTACAAACCTAGAAATTATGCTTGTAAATAAGGAATAACTTAGCAAGGAGAGCAGCTTTTGCTGTTTTGCCAGCCTCTTCTTGTTGCTGCTGTTCTTGGCAAAAGTCCTACAGCAACAAGTAGATTGTTTTATCAAGAGACTTGACCAGCAAAAGGAATTGGGGTTTCAATGAATGTGGGAATGGCCAAGCCCCAGAAGTGGTGTGAGAACATAAAGCTGTAGGCAGATGTGATCACTGGTCCTGCTTTATCCAGAGCACTAACTGTTCTGTCCTTGCTCAGGGAGGCTTTGTCCACTACGGTGAGGTGACTAATGACTTCATCATGCTGAAAGGCTGTGTTGTGGGGACCAAGAAGAGGGTCCTAACCCTGCGCAAGGTGAGTAGTGCAACCTGCTGTCGAATAGGCCGGAACAGCTTAAGTTCAGTGCACTGCCTCTTGTACAGGTTGCTGCTGTGGGGATGCACGTAGCCAGCTAGAAAGAAAAGCCCCATGCACGCAAACCCACCTCATATTAATGACCTCGGGAGTAGTACGAGATCCTTTCTCCAGTTAAATCAGTCCTGGGCTGGTTGTAGTGAAGGGCCTGCTTTTGGGTTGAGAATTCCCGTGGGCTGTTATGGACACTGGCAGGCAGACTTGGGCTCGCCTGCTGGTGTGAGCTGACCAGCCTTCAGCCATGAAGGCCGAAGCTGCATATTGGAAGTATGAGGTCAGAGTGACTGGGGATATGTTCACCATGGAGGGGATAAGAACTAGCAGGCTGAAAGGGTGCTGCTGCATGCTCACCTGGCATCTGTCTTGTAGTCCCTGCTTGTGCAGACTAAGCGCCGGGCCCTGGAGAAGATTGACTTGAAGTTCATTGACACAACCTCCAAATTCGGTCATGGCCGCTTCCAGACAGCTGAAGAGAAGAAGGCTTTCATGGTAAGGATGCTTTCTGAAGCTGACAGCTTTGTGTTGTATATCTACTGTCTTTCAGCTAATGGCAGTTGGCAGCTTGACCTTTGGACTGCCACAGGGCCAAAATTTCTGTGAAACTTAAGTGTAGCTTTACTTGAGATGGTTCATCCTGCTAGTTTGGTTATAACCACAGAAGGGGCTGGGGTCTTGCTTCCCCTGGGACAGTGCTTGGTGCCTGAGGGATGTTGCTGTGTTTGGGACCAAGTCAGTGATGAGGTGTGGAATAAGCACTGAATAGTATCTGACACCTGCAGGGAGCGGCTCTGCATTTCTCCTGAGAGCAGCTCTGGATGGTGCTTGCAGTGGGCCAGGGGCAGAAATTTGTCACTTGCTGTAGAAAGCGGGTTGGGAGTCTTCAGTGCCAGGGCCTCGCCTGGTCAGAGTGCTGTCTGGCTGCTTGGGGGCTGCACAGGAGCTTCCCCACAAGGTGGCACCAGCATTTCTCCTGTGTTACATCTGAAGTCATGGATTTGGTGCAGTATGGCTGTGCAGAGTTCAGCTTTCCCCCAAAACCTGTAGCTGTAGGGATGGGACTTGGCATTTCCAGCAGGCTGCAGTATTGAGGACTTCTTTTGCCTTAATTCCTTCACAGCAAGGGGAGAAGAAATTGCAGCATTGCAGTTAGGATGTGAATGTGGTGTTTGGTGCAGACTGCTGTTAACATAGTTGGTTTTTTTTTTTTTCAGGGACCACTCAAGAAAGATCGAATTGCAAAAGAGGAGACAGCTTAATATGTGGAATGCTCTTGTGTTCTGTGGCCTGTGTGCTCTCAGACCAAAAAATAAATATTTTAAAGAAATTAACTTGGTCTCTTGGTTTATAAATAGCTGTGTCAAGTCTGCTACTCTTGCTGCAGGCCCTATGTGTGGTACCAACCCAGCCCAAGAAGCAAGTGAGCATCCAACTTGGAGCGGGGCTCCTGCAAGGAGGAAGAAGCTGCCATTGCTGTTTTTAGAGAGTAAAGATGTTGGGGCAGAGCAAGGCTCCTCTACCTGCTTGTGTGAGAGTAAAGCAGCGAGAGCCCTAAACGTGTTTGCAGTTACTGATGTTATTCCACATGTTAATCTTCTGCCAGATGGCTAGAGAGCCTTGATTCAAACTGGTTTTGAAATTAATGAAACTACTTCAGATTGTTGAAACATCACTAAATTTCAGGTAGGTGGCTGATGCTGGCTGTTGCTATGGAAACCCTCCAGTTTCTGTGTGACAGATGCAACCTGCACACTGCAAGTGCAGCTTGTTGCTCTTCTTGAGAGCAGCGAGAGGCAAATCCCAACCTCACAGCAGCTCGCTGTTCCTGAATCTGTTTCCCACCCCTGCTGAAGGGCTCTGCCTGGAGATGGGTAACAGGCCTGCCGGCGAGGGGAGGAGGGTGAGTGACTTCTGCATCCCACCCCCCTGCGAGGAGGAGGCGGAGGCGGCAGAGCTGTGGCTGCTGCTGGTGTTGCATTACTGTGGCTCAAAATACTCCATCGGCTCCTGGGGAGACGGTTTGGCCAGTGTTCCCAGCCGAGTCCCATGGTGAAGGGCAGACAAGATGTAGCGCCTATGCGCAGGACCGGCTCTGTGTATAACACCCGTCCCCACCAAAGCGCTGCAGTTACGGGAGCTGAGGCCTTATACCAATAAAGGCAGCAGTGGCCCCAAGTGCTTGTCTGCCTCCAGCTGCAACAGTGAGATCACTGGCGCTTGGGGCCATGGCCTGACTGAGGCTGGTGTAAATTTAGATAACTCTGCCGGTGGATCCTTCGCTGACCATAATTGGAGATGTGGTGGTGGTAGAGGCGATAACTCTCCAGATCTACACACTGATGTGCGGTGCCGCTCTGAGATGCGCTGGATTTGATGCTGCTTGCTCTAATTGAAATGGGGGAAAGGTGGATGTAGAGAGTGTTTCCTGGGGTGATGTGTAAGAACCTTTTAAGAGTTAAAAGGTGGCAAGAAGGAGGAAAAACATTTACCTTGTTTCCCTAGAAACCAGACTCGATGACTGCATAAGCTGGCTGGCTGTCAGCCTCATTTAACACATGAACCTGCTGCCTGATTTCAGCCAAGTGTAACAAGAGAGGTCTCACCCACTAATTTTATTTTATTTTTTCACAAGTCTCAAATCGGCAGCTCTCAAGACTGAAGTTTTCCTGCCCTTTAGGGAGCCTTAGGTTATATTTTTTGCTTGGGTCTGAGACGGACATTTTGAACCATGTAGGTGCTAGCTGGCTAGCAAGTGCCCAGCTCTAAGCCAGCCCTGTCTGCTACTGCTGCTTCAAGTCAGTTAGGTGTGTCAGGGGGAACTGGGATTATTGGGCTAAATGGTTGGGGATGAGCATCTGTGATGAGCTATGTGCCACCTTGATAGAAATCTGTAAAAGCACTCTTTTTACCAAATCGAACCTTGTGGTGAGGGCTTCATTGGGGGCTGAGGAGCTGGTGAATGTATCTGAAGTGGCAATGGTGGTGGAGGGAATTTTCAATCACATTTGGCACCTAAGTAGACGGAAGCAGTCCTGAAGAAACGCTGTCCTTGTTGAACATGCTTGGCACGCATCTAGCAGGAGGAACTGCTTTGGCTTGGGACCCAGTGCCAGTCTTGGGTTCGTTTACTCTTGAAGCAATGGTCGCTGACTGATAAAACACTGGATTGGGGTTTAGAAAAAAACCCACAAAAGCAGTTTTTAATCCTTTTCCATCCTGGGGACAGGAGGACACCCAACGTCAGGAGGTGGCGCTCCTCCCTCTGTAGATGGTGTGTGGGACACTTGTCCCCAAGGGCTTGCTGGTGGGGCTGGCCTGGAGAAAAACCCTGCTGAGTTGAGGCCAGGTCACCTGGGGCTATGTGGTCTCTCTCCGCCCCTCCAAAGGGCTCCCTGAAGCCCTGCGATGCTGCCCAAGCACTTTACTGGGGACCTCCAGGGATCCAGGTGTGGGGGGGAAGCCAGGGGATGCCAAGCTGGCTTTGGCAAAGCTTCCTGCTCCCAATGCCTGCATCTACCTGGCAGCCCTAGTCCCCCCTGCAGAGCATCCTCCCTCTGTTTTGGGGACAGTCCCCAGTGCAATAAGGTGATCAGTGCAGGTCACACATTGGTCCAGCAGCTCCTGAGAGCCCAGAAACTGGTTTTAGGGTGGCTTATGTTTGTCGGGGTTTTTTTAAACCACTTTCTCTTAACATAGAGTTTTTTTCTTTTTGGCACAGTTGTCTCACCCCCTGCAGTTCCCCAAGTGCCGTGGTGGCGATGCTTGAGTGGATCTTCCCTGCTCAAAATGGCCAACAACATCCCTGTCTGCTCAGGAAAAAATCCCGTGCCGCGGTGATGCTCAGACCAACCCGAGAGCCGTGGGAGGACAGCCACAGCCCTGACCCTGCCGAAATAGTGCTGGGCACCGTGGGAATGTGCCCTATCCCAGCTGGTGCTGGGAGGTCTGTGGCTGGGAAGTGGGGCTGGGTTTCACTCCCGGCACCCGGTGCTCCCCAGCTGCCAGTGGCGCAGGGGCTGGGTCCCAGCGTTCCTCTGGAGGGGAGCTGCTTTTCCAGGCTTCCCGGGGTGCATCTGGCTCCGGCGCTGCCTCTTTCCCTCACTGGAGATGAAACGAGACACAGCTGCGATGCTGGAGCGGAGATGTTAGAAGCTCGTGAGGACACCTGGAGGGGGAAAAAAAAATGTGGGTTCAAGTTGGAGGTCTTGGCTCCTGCAATCAGCTTCACAAGTGGCCCAGCTGACACCCCTGCCTCCTGTCCTGGCCCCTGCCTTTGATCCCAGTGACAGGCAGGGAGCTTCAAGTATGCTTGACAGGGGAGAGGTGCTGACGAAGCTGCCCCGGGGGAGCTGCGGCTGGGTTCATGCACCGCACAGCAGCTTTTCTGCCGGAGCAGCTCCGCTGGGCTTTTCCGAACGCAGCGTGTGTTTGATTTGCAGCCTCACCGGCCTGAGGACTGCTTTCGTACCTGACAACTCTCTGGCTTCTCATCAACCCTTAGAAGTGCCTGCAGGACCCGGGGGGGGATGGATGCGGTGGGGAGATGGGTCCTCGAGGAGGTCAGGCCCTCCTCGCGCAGGCTGAGGGGTGACAGGCAGCTCCCTGTGCCAAGGCAAAGGCAAGGCTGAAGCTCCCCCATCCCGTGGCCACCACGGCTTCACCACCATTGGGTGCCAGTGGTCGCAGTGCAGCGCTGCTCCCTGGCCAGGCACAGGGCTTATGGGAACCCACGTGAGTTTTGGGAAGTCTTCTCATCCCACCCCCACCAGCGCAGTGCTGGGGAATCACGTGTTTCTGTGGCGGCTGAATTTGTCTAAGACTAAATTTGTCCCCTACCACCAACTTCCCCAAAATGCAGTGTAGGACTGCCCTCCCTGATGGGGACAGCTGCTGTGCCAGGCTCCCCAGGACTCCCAGGTGCCACTTGAGAGGCAGCACTGGGGCTCGGCTCCCCGCAAGTCCCAAAGCACCCCGATGCCAGGCAGCACTCTTGGTCACGCATGTGGCATTTGTTCAAACCCAAGGATTGACGTGGGAAAAGGCGTACGCCGGGATCCATCCCAGTGCCCTAAGGGACATGGGGACACTTCTCCACGGCTGTCCGCCGGACTCAGGTGTTGCTTCACACCCAGCTGCCACATCACAGGGCTTTTTTAATATATATTTTTTAACTTACACTAGCAGCGGTAGAGACTGAATTAAGCCAACAAGGGACGTTCCTGCTGTGCGCAGCCGTGTATGCAGCCGGTGGGAGAGGCTCCCCCCCATGCACATCATCCCACAGGGACAATTCCTCCCCCAGCTTTGTGGCCAGAGCTGTCTCCTGTGCACTGCGCTCCTACCCACCGCCGTGTTCGAGGGCTGGATGGAAACCAAGGTTCATTTCTCCCCTTGGGAATCAGCCAGCAACCGGGGCCCTGATGGGTCAGGTCGGCGAGGAGCTGTTGATGGCGGGAGGTATTTATAATCTTTGTTTGGTTCCAGCAAGGCTGGACGCCCACTCCCGCTTCCCTCCATACAATAAGATCAAACAGCTCTGGGACATTTCCTTGCTCCTCACAGATGAAATCCATGCATCTGCCTCCCCGCTCCGTCCCGCCCGGGGCTGCAGTGTCTTCCTTTACTCGAAGACTTGGCGGGGTCGCTGCTGCTATTTCTTCTACACCCAAATGGGGGATTTGCTCATTTTTCCCACCCTCCTCCATTTTCAGAGCTTGTGGGTGAGGGGTGCAGGGGTAGCGGGACAGCTTCATCCTCCTCCCCTCTGAGCGGGGCTTCCCTGCAGGGCAGGAGCAGACCCTGGGGATGCCGGCCGGTCACTGAGCAGGTTCCCGCTCCCCTCTCCTGGCAGCCGCCTTCCCCAGGTGTCCGCGGTGCCGGGGGGCTGCTGGCGTGGTGGGGGGGCCCGGCTGCGGGCAGGGGCTGCGGCTGCTTTTCATGTCCCCCCCCTCCAGCCTGGCTCACGCTCAGTCTTTCAGCAGGTCCCTGTGATCTCAGGGGTAATTACGGGTGTCAGGTTCGGGGCAGCCAAGAGGGGATTTTGGAGGGGGGTGGGAGGGAGCAGCAGGGGAACGGTGAGGGGCTGGGGAAGGACAGAGTGGGGTGGGTGCTAGTGGGATTTCGGCACCCTTTCACCTGGGTCCTGCCCTGCTCCATGTCGAGGTGCACTGGCAGCCCTTTGCCCCGTGCAGCCAGGAGCCTTCTCCCTGTTTCGGGGTCCACAGCTTTCCCCTCACAGCCGTATGCAACGCCTGCGGAGACCAGGATGATCCAGCTCCGTTGATCATGGCTCCTTGTGCACAGCTCCTCTGCTGCACACACACAGCTCCTGCCCAGTGCCGGCCAGGGCTGCGGAGGGAGCGTGAGGATACCAAAGCTGCAGCCCCGATGCAGTGCCGTTCCCTTGGCGACACATCTTTCCCCCTCCATCACTTGTTGCTTTGCTCCTTGCGCCCCAGAATGAGACAGACCTTTGCAGCATCTCCTCCAGGAGTGCACCGGGGTGTCAGACTGTGCTTGGAGGACCAAAATGCACACACACACCCCCACACACACACTCTGAGACTTCAGCATCCCTTCTTCTTTAACTCAAGCCTTCCTCCCAAAAGGAAACCCTAGGTAAGGCCCCCCCATGCCTCCCTCCTCCTCCTCCTCCTCCTCGCCCCAGGGTGCTGAGCTGGATTTTCCCAGGGCAGGGGCATGGGATGGGTGCCAGGGGCTCAGGCACCGGAGGAAACAGAGGAGACAGCGGCGAGGCAGGGGCCCAGGTGTGAACCCACGCAGGTAGCAGGGCCATGACTCAGCCAGCCGAGAAAAAACGCTGCGGTGCCCCAGCCGCCGTCACGGCCGCAGCCGGGAGGGCTCCAGCGGGGAAACCAGACAAGCCACCGGCCTTGCCCGCTCACCAGTGTTTTGCTCCAGCAGCCATGCTCTGCCACCCCAAGTCTGTTGGGGTGCAGGAGCACTGAGCTTCCAATTTTAGCTTATTTTGATTCCATGGGCAAAGCAGCTCTTTCCCTTGGACACCTGAGAGATGTGTACCCCAAAGCTTTCCCTTCCCTCTGGCCAGCCTAATGTCAGAGTCTGATGGGGTCCAACCACAGACATCCCTTCTCCTTGTAGGCAGCCTTCCCTCCTCCTCCCCTTCCTCTGCAAAGAGTTAAATCTCTCTCTCTCCAGTTCAGCACTTTTCCCCTCCCTCCTGCCCCCGGGATAATGTTTAACCAAGCCCATTGCTAATTAAATATCGATGACCTCAGGCAGGTTTTGTTATCGTCTGGAAACACCTGATGTATGTGTCACCAGCAAGAGTTTTTCTCGTCTCAAGTACACCGGCAACCCTTGAACTCACGTTGGCTTTTCCCTTCCCACCCTGCCGCCGGCCACCCCTGCCTGCGGGCACCGGGGCTGACAGTTGAGGCTTCGCTGGCTGCCAAACAGCTCCTGTGGGCTCATCATCACCACTCCTAATTGCAGAGGACAAGCGCAGTGGGAAGGGAGGGTGTATTTCTCCTCCTCTCTCCCAAAGCGGGGCCATTGCTGCCCTCCTCTACTGCTGGGCAGGCTCAGCTTGAACTTGGTGGACCTTCCTTTTCTGCGCCGAACTTGTGCTTTCCCACCCCGTGTGAGTGTGGGCATGACCTGGCTGGGAGCTCAGCTCTCCGAAATATCTCCTGGACTTTCCCAGGGGAGTGGCAAAGACCCACAAGGAGAGAGACACCCTGTCCCTTCTTCTCTTATCCCCAAAACCAGACCTGGGACAACACCACTGGGATGAGCAGGCTGGAGCTGAAACCCTTAAGGGCTGCGTTGGAGAATGGGATAGAGAAAAAGGGGGTAAAATAGAAAGACAGTGAGAAACGGGAGGCTGGGAAGGAATTGGAGACATTCTGGGAAGGGTTATGGGAGGCAAGATGGATTTTACAGGGGCAGAGCTCTATCCTGGATGGGTTTGGGACAAGCCCCCCCCCCCGCCCCGAGCCAGGTGTGTGGAAGCAGAGGGGACTCCTCGGGAATTGCATGGCAGCTGGGGTTTCCTGCCAGCTCCGCCAGCCTTGCAAACAGCCTCTGAGTCTCACTGCTCAAGGAGGTCTCTCAGTCCTGCAAAAATTCTCAGGGCTGGTTTTCTTCGCAGCGAAGAGCAGAGCCTTTGCTGACACCATTTTCACACTCTGTGGTATAAATAGCCAACCTGAAAAACAAAGGAAAACTCCCCATGAAGCCCATGTAAGGCAGAGCTACGGTTCCACCATTTATTTATTCACCTACCATAGCTATTTCCTGCCTCTGTTGGTCAGAGACCTCCTGTGTTGGCCGAAAGTCAGCTTTTCCTCCCTCACCAGGAATTTACAGATCAGCAGCACTGCTGGTAACCAGGGGATTACACCCCCCTGGCCTTGGCAGGACAGATACATGCCTATGACTGGCTTCGGTCCCACCAGTTGCTCCGAGGTCTTGTGCATCTGCTGGGCATCTACAGCACAGGGTGGTGGCCATCTCCCCTTGGAACAGCAAGGTCAGGGCTAAGACGGGAGGGATCAGTAAGGCTGGCGATAGCGTCCCACTCCAGCTTCGCTCTGCAAGGCTGGTGTTTGCTGGGCATTGCAGCAGGCAGGACTTCTTTGAGCTCCTCCATCTCCAGGGCACTGTGCCATCTCTGAGGTGTCCACAGCCCTGGTGGGAACCAGGCACCCCGTTAAAGTGGGGCATGGTGGCGTGGTTTCCGTGACATAAAGCTGGGACGGGGACAGGCCACTTGGGTGGTTTTTGTCACCCAGAGTCAGTTTTTGCTGCCCCCAAGCTGTGGGTCCCTACTGCACAAGGTGAAGGGAGCACTTGGTTAGGGGTGAGCGAGCATCTGTGAGGGGAAGGACGGTGCACACACACGTGTATGCACGGACCTGGCTTGTTGAACAAGCTGGAGCGAAGCTGCAGACATGTCTTCTTTGGGCTCCAGCTGCGCTCCAGCTCTGCAGCTCCTTCGCAGTGCTTGTCGCTGCCTCCAGACCTGCCCGCGGATCGGTCCGTGCACGTGCTGCCTGGCTTGCTTCAGGCAATGTCAGCCAGGCTCGCTCAAGCCCCTCCTTCCCTCTCCTCAGCTGCACCAGCCAGCTTTGCACGAAGCAAAGTGGGTGATGCTTTCTCCCATGACTCCACCAGCACGCTGGGAGGGTGGCAGCTCCTTGGCAGGGAGCGGTGGCCAGCAGCCACGGATGGGACCTCCTTCAGAAGATCCAGGCAAGGATTTTGGACCATGGGTGAGGGTTGCCATATTTCAGCTCTCCGTATGGGATGCTAAGCAATCCCAGCTCTCCCTAGGGCATGCCTGGGGTGGAGGGATGGATGCGCAGGTCCCGGGCTACTGCTGCACAGGAGCATGTCTGCAGACATTCCATTCCTCCATCCTGCCTGCAAGCAGGATGCCTGCTGCCTTCTCCTCTGCTCGTGGATGAAGCCAGATCACAGTTGCCCTTAGCTGCTCTCCAAAAATGCTCTGTCCCCTGGGAAATGGAGCTGGGTTGGCAAGGAAGAGCATGGCATGGTCCCTGCTGCTCTGCCGACCCGCAGCGGGGATGGGAGCTGCTTTCCCTGGCCACCATGGCCAAGGTGTGGGGATGGATGGACCTGCCAGCAGGCAGCAGGTCACCCAGGATTTCCCCTTTCTGGCTGCTCATTCCCCTGTCTGAAATCCCCTCCGTGCACCAGCAGCCCCAGAGGATGGGGAAGAGGGGGTGCCAAAGGTTGGTGTGACCCAGCCGGGGCCCCCACTCTGTCTGGCTCTGGGGAGGGTCCCATCCAGCGGACTGTCTCCTCAGCCATTGTTATCAGGGTAATTCTCCAGCAGCTCGAATCCTGTTTTTGTGCTGGTGTTGCCTGGCTCTACAGGAGCAAGCGGGGAGAGAGAAACACAGGAAACAGCAGCGACGGAAGCAGAATCATCTCCTGGAGGGAGCGAAGAGTCGCTGACGCCACCGAGGGGAACAAAGACAGAGATTCAGAAGGGCTTATGCACGGGCTTGCGCCGGAGACGGCCCGGACAAGTCGTCTCAGTCCCAGCTTACGGCACACCTCCCGTCCCTCCGGCGTGCTGCGCCTCTGTCTCCCCCCAGCCCGAGCCTCCCGTGCTGAGTTCTGGGGTGCAAGGAGACCTCGGGGGGTCCAGGGTGGGAGAGGAGGAAGCAGTCAGGCAATGGCAATGTTTTTGGCATGAAGAAACCCTGGGGAGGGTGACCCGGGGGGGTTGTCCTCTATGCTGGCTGCAGCTGCTGCAGGAGTTTCGGCTGGCGTGGCGGAGCGCGGGCGGCCATGGGAATAGAGCAGTGCACAGTGGTGGCGTGGGCATCAGCCTTGCTGCAGTCTGAAAGCTCTCCCCCCAACCCCGAAATGGCAGGAGGGGGCTGTCCCCACACCCCGCATGCACAACGGGCCCTCTGTCCCATAGGGACAAATGGAAACTTTGAGTAAAAAGGCCAGAGGGCCTGGCCGCCAGTCTCACCCAGGGCCAGGAGGAACGTGCAAACTTCTGCCTTGCAGAGTCACGAGCTGCCTCTGTCCATGTCCCCATCCGCTGCGCCTTTTGTGTCCCAAGGAAGCCCCAATGCACTTTTGCTCCTGAAGATGTGGGTCAGCAGTGCTGCATCCCAAGTGCCAAGGGCTCTTCTGTACGGCTCTGGGCCAGGAAACCCGCTCTCCCACCACGGGGCAAAGCCCTTGTGTCTCCCAGCCCCTGGCCCTGCGGGATGCGGGTGTCCCAGCCAGGCTGGGCCAGGGAGCTCACTAAGCCCTGGTCTCATTCGTAATGGTGGAAAGCAATGACAGTGGTCACAGCCTTCTCCTTGACACACTTGTACCAAGGAAATTCCCCCCACCCAGTCCCTGTATCCCTAATTCCAAGAAAAGGGCGTGTACCACAGCTGCCTGCAACGAAGCCCCTCTTTTTCTGTGTTACAGGGGGCAGCACTCACATCTCTGAACCTTCCGTGGCTGAGGAGCAAGAGCTCATCCCAGCCCCAACAGATGCAGACCTCCTTGGTCCATAACCCCATCCCCATGGCACGTGCAGTCCCTGCTCCAGAGCCGGGGGAAGGATCTCCCATCATTGACACCGTGAGGCTCAGCACCTCAGGGAGAGCACCGGGGACTGTGGAGCCATGCAGGGCAGCATTGTTGGTGGGGGGGAGCTCACAGCACCCCTACCCTGCTGCCTGCAGCAAGGGCAGAGCAGCCAGGATGCTGCTGCTGCTGGGAGTGCTGCTATCCCCAGGGACTGCCTTCGTGAGCAGTGTTTGTGGCTAGAACACAAGTGCCCAAATGTCATCGGCCCCTTATCTGCAACGTATCCGGGTCCTTTTGGTACCCACTTGGCCTCCAAAAATAGCCCTAGCAGAGGGAAAGAATACATCACTAAAATAGCACCGCCACTCGGGCTCGCCAGCGCTGGAGCTGACACCTGGTCAAGTGCCCATCGTGGCTTTGCAGGCAGATTTCAGGTCTATTCTCCTGCACTTTCCCAGCCTAAAATAGCAGCCACGACCTCACCGCGCTGGGAGGCGAGCAGGTGCTTTGCAACCTCTGCCCAAAGCAACGCTGGCTGCTGCCCGGCTGCTCTGTGCCACCCTGGGCCACCACCGGCGGGTGATTGCCCTGCGTGGGTCCCAGGCAGGACCCCCCTGCCCAGGCTGCCCGCGCGGCCCATGGCGGGGCAGGGAGGTGTGAAGCCGCGGAGCTCAGGGAGGGCCAGGTGAGTCACCCCGAGGGAAGCAGTCAGGGATGCGGGAGGAGTGGTCTGGCCGGCCCCATCTCCTGAAAAGGAGAGCTGCTGAGGAGGAGGAAGCCAGGAGGAAGGAAGGCCTTGTTTGTCTGTTCCCAGAGCGGCGCAGGAACTGCTATATGAGGAATTACCTGACCTCACTTACATCTCCGGATGCTCTTCACCGGCTTCACCCCCCTTTCCCCATTCGAGCCTCCCCCCAGCTCCTGCGATCCTGCCCTTTGCCGTATTGCTGTTCTGCCTCTCCTCTGAGCTACCCCAGCACCCGCAGCTGGTTTCCGCCAGCCTGCGAGTCCTCTTCCGCCTCCTTACACTCCAAATTTATCCGCACCTGCTCTTCCTCCTGGATGGACCACGTTTGCTCCCTGTACATGGATCCAGGAGCCAGGCTCTGCCCGGCAGGCAGGGCATGGCCACTGGGCTCTGCCAACTGGGGAAGGCAGGGAAAACCATGGCTGGTGGGGTGGTTCCTGGGCTTCCGGTTATGGGAACGATGCTGCAGGTGTGGGGTGGCTTGTGGGATGCTCTGTGGGGCCCAGCTTGGAAATTGGGGACTCAAGAAGCAGGAAATTTGGGATCTACATCTATCACCGACACACATTGGCCTTTCACAGCACATTCAGACCCTATATATCTCAGTTTGCTCCCTGTGCAGCCCCTGCCTCACGCAGTCTCGCACAGCCGGACTTGTCTGCATCCGTGAAGGACGAATGGATAAGACCATGACGCAAAGGTTTCATGCTCTTTGTAGACTATTGCTTCCTCTCTTGCTTGGCCCTTTAGAAGATCTAGGCAAAGATGTTTATGCAGAATACAAAAGGTTTAAGGATGTGTGCTGGATACTGAGGGATGGAGCCCGGCATGAGATAAATGCTGATGTGGAAGCAGGATCCAGTGCCGCTGCTCTTCATATTGAACAGCATTTCCTGGGGCAGGTGGTGGAGCGGGGGGAGGCTGCCGAGGACAGGGGGGCTGGGAATCACGAAGCTAAGGTGCTCCCAGGGAGTAGGATGCAGCCAGGGGCTGGTGTGTCTTGGAGGCAGGAATGGAGGCACATTTTGCTGCAGAACAGACCTGGGGCTGTCACGCGTGCCCAGGAGCAGGGCTGGGAAGGGAAACGTGGAAGGGCATGCAGAGGAAGGGGAGATCGGCAATGGCATGCACTGAATGGAGGTTAGAGCAGGGATGTTGTCGGATCAGGGAAGGCGTCTCTTTTGGGGACCGTGCTGGGAATGGAGTAGATACTCAGAGTACCTTCAGAGACAGAGGTGCCCCCCAAAAACAAGCTTGAGGGATAGAGGGCAATGGAAATGGATCGCTGAGGTACACCAGGGAGAGCTGAGAAGGTAGGGACTGGCAAAACCTCCCCATCCTGCGTAAAGCTTTGTTTTCCTCCAGAGAGGACCTGCTCAACTGGAGACTCTCCAGTTCTTTGCAACATCATAGCACCTCATCAACCTGTGGTTAAATTAGAGGCTGAGACCCTTCCAGGCTGGGGCAGGAGGAGGAAGAGGGTATATGAGTCAAAGCAGCAAACATAGCACTCTCAAGGAGGCTAATTTCAAGATTGGGAAGGATCTTCTGAAATAACAGGTTATTTCTAGACTTAGGAAATGAACCAAGTAGCCCACTGGCCCAGAAGGGACCACAGGGAGGTCTCATATCTCTGAATTCAACAACCCGTTGAGCGAGCTGAGGTCACTGCTCATTGCAGAGGACAGGAACTCAGGGAGAGGAAGAGGGGACCGGATGCTCAGCCAAAATACCTTAAGAAGTGATGTTAAGGATATCCCCTCTCCTCCAGAGCCAAGATGTGACGGTACCTCCCTGGGGCTCCATGGTGGTGAGGGGGTTGCTTGCAGCAGGTGTTCCCAGGAAGGGTTGCCCCACACTTCTTCCCACCTCCTCTGTTTCTCCTAGCCTTCTTCCGCCTATAGCGCTTGTTTCCCCCTGCCCCCTGTTTTTCGTTTTGACACGAGAACCAGCGATTGAAACCTTCCCAGCCCAGGCAAACAGGATACATGTGGGCCAGGACTGAGTGGGGAGTGGTGTAGTGGCAGAGTGGCGAGATCGCTGACCCGGGAGAGGCCATGGGGACGATGTGATGGGCCTTGGGACTTTTGGAAGAGCAAACAGGCTGGTGTCGTGGCAGCAGAAGAAGCAAGAGGCCAGCCTGAGCATCATGCCAGGCCCTTCTCATCTTTGAGGGACCTTACAAGCACATTAGCATGTTCAATTCCACTGCCCACCTGAGCAGGAGTTTGCCATTGCTCAAGCCAGCTGTGAACCCCAGTGGTGCTTTCCCAGGGAGGTGTGGGGAAGCCCTGCCAGCATGGAGATCAGAAATCCCAAGGGGACTCGTGCTTCTTGGTCTGCCTCTGTTTGCAGACAAGTCCTTCGCAGCTGAAGGTCTCAGGTCACCTCATGCAGGGAAGGTGGTATAGGCCCTGAGGGTCCCTCTGGTTGCCCGACGGACAAACGTGACTGTGTGAACTTTAAAATCCTCAGCAGAGCCCTGTGAAATGCCGATGGTTATCCAAAGACGAGGGGATGCGGTCCTGAGCAGGGATGTGGCAGAACACAAGGAGAGATGCACAGCTTTCCCAGTTCCTGGGAAAGGAAGCCACCATCTGTTATCAGAGAGAGGAATACCAATGGAAGAGCAATTTAATTAGGTAATCTAATTAAGACAGGTGACAGGCTGCAAATTTCCCTCCTGGATAGACCTTTGGAGAGACGTCAAGCAAGGATGCTCCTGACCTTGTCCTTTCAGCCAAGACCGAGTGCCAGAGCAAGAAGAGGGGTTGCAGGTCCCCAGCACCCTCCTTGCTGCTCCCCACTGCCTGGTCCCACTGGCTGCCCTCCCATCTCCGGGGGGGGCAGATGAAACACGGTCCCCCAGCGCGGCCAGCTCTCTCTTCTGAGCTCCTGAGGTCCTCACTCTCTCTAAGTGCCCTCTCCTCCACAGCGCTTGGATTTCTAGCCCTCCCCTCTGCTGGGATGGAGACATGGTGCTTGCAGACCAAGCCATGGATCGCTGATGGCCAGGTGGGACACCACTGCAGACCTGGCTGGTCACCAGTACCTGGGGATCGTGGGAACAAGTAGGCAGACCACGTCCTCAAAACAAAGCACCCCTTATCTAGGACCGAGGAATCCCACAGCAGCAAGCCAGGTTATGTGCAAACCTGCTTTCCCTTGCCAGTCAACATCTGCTGAAGACCCAGCTTACTCAGGCTGCGCTTAATCCCGGAGCTGCATCATTCTTCCCCTCTCCCCACACCCTTTTTCCCCTGAAGAAATTTCTAAGAGATTTTTTTTTTTAATTGGCATTGTCCATTTGATGCCTAGTTCCTAGTCAGGCAAAACAAGGCATGCATCTTACTGGAGACAGGATAGAGGACTCTTGGAGTTAATAGTTTTCTCCATTGTCTTTCAAATGTGTGCTGAGATGTCCGTAGCTGGGGAACCCATTGTGCTGCCTTCCTGCTTGTTTTTCCAACAGTCTCCAGTGAATAAAAGCAATGCAGGGCTTGTAATACACTTTCCATGACCTTTAATCTTGCTGTACAATCTATCTCAATTGCCAGGTCTCATACAGCATTCATTAACAGCAGTTCCACCTCCATCTCACCTACTTCTCCAAAACCCAGTCCCAGGCTTTCCCTGGCTGGCTCCATCTTCCCTTGTCTGGATCACCATCTACCCTGCCCTCATCCATACCTTCTTCTCTCTCCTCCCTTCTTTCTGCTCTCCTGAGTGCTCTCTCTCCCCACCTTCTCCTGACCACTTGATCTCTGGAGGTGTTGGCACAGGGGTGTGCTGTGGCAGGGAGGTGACTGATGCTGTTGAAGATGTGCCTGTACCTTCAAGAGCATGCTTGCAGAGGACCATCCTACCTCTTTATCCCACCACAATGAGGCATCGCCCCCATCATGGTGGAACAAGGAGGTAGTAGCTCAGCTACCAGCGTTGGCAGCACAACAGGGAGCCAAAGCGATGGCTGGAGGGGACTTCAGGGTGGACAAAGCCCTGGGTTTTCCTTCCCACCCTGGCTGGCTATGAGCTCACTCTGCCGCGTGGGCTTGATGAGATTCCCAGATGCAGAGGCACACAATGCGGCAGGGAAACCCTTGTTCTCCTGCAGTTATTCCACATGGCTCCTCCGGGAATGTTTGGCCTTCCTACAGCTTTCCTGCCACGCCGGAAGCCCTCAGGTGTCCTTTGGCTAGGACAGCCACCTGGGCTTTGAGGATGAGTCACCCCCTCTTC
Source organism: Balearica regulorum gibbericeps (assembly GCF_011004875.1). Classification (NCBI taxonomy): domain Eukaryota; kingdom Metazoa; phylum Chordata; class Aves; order Gruiformes; family Gruidae; genus Balearica; species Balearica regulorum. Next base: position 57,124,989 of record NC_046184.1, read on the forward strand.
CTGCGCTCTCCTCAGCCTTCCCTTTGGCAAGGACTGGCAACAAACAGCAGGAGTGACTCAGAGGTTGTCATGGCTGAGGGACCAGCAGCCTGTCTCTGGGCATCCCAGTGTTTGTGTCCCAGCTGCAGCACCACAGGACTGGGCACTGCCCATTGCTGAGTGGCACGAGCTGGTGACCCCAGGGAACAGAGAAATCTCCGAGTCATCTCACTGGAAGACGTACTCAAGAGTCCCTGACTAAAAGGACTGAATTCCAGCTACAGTCTTTTACAGCACCAAGGGAACATTCCCAGATCCTGCTCTGGACAGAGCAAGGATCCCTCTCCCGCTCCAAGGGTTTGTACCCAGGCCAAGGATAAAACACCAGCTCCATGCTTTTGCCTCCTTACTCTGTCATCCAGCCTCTTCTTGTTTTTTCTCTCATTTGCTTCTTCACACCAATGGGTAGACCCTGGCCTGGATGTCTGTGCCCACCTTTAAGAGTTGGCAGGTTATTCCTCTTGAAGTGCCAGAGCAAATGGCCAATCTCTCCACTGTGGGCAAAGGGGCGTAGGCAGGAAGGTGTGGAGCTGGGACACCACTGCAGCCCAAATCTCCAGCCAAACTGTCAGTCACATCTGCTGAGGCAGCAACCAGCAAGCCTAGTCATGCTCTGGGATTCCCGAGCACCGTGCAGCTGAGAAAATTGGCAACAGGCTGAGCCTCACTGGGTCCGACTACTGGCAACTTTTTCTCTTCTTCCTGTCTCCCAGAGAGCTCCCACTGAGCCCATAACATGCTTGTACCTCGCTGTGCCACACAGCTAGGGTCGGTTGCTGGAGGTATCACAGCCACAATAACATAGGCTAGGGGAAAGGTTTGGCAAGCAAGATTTTCTGGACTGTGTCATGCAGGGTGGGGGAAAAGGGGATCGGACTAAGCAGTCAGAGTGGTCATCTTCAGATTTAGAAAAGGCAGCTGGAAATCAGCCTCTTCTTCTGGAGATGGTTCAGGTAGTTACAGAAGGAACTTGTGGTTTGGTAGGATTGCTCCTCTGGGCTTTTCTTCCCAGAGCTCTGCTTATTTCAAACCCACCACATCTGTGGAGGCAGGAGATGGACTCAGGGCCTCATTCAGCATATGGCTTTGCTGGGCAAAGCTTGCAGGAGCCTCTGCTGAGTGCTAACTGGAAAGACGATCACCATGTGATGCAGCTGGAGGGCTCAAGGACATTGAGAGCCAGGAGGGACTTACTGTCCCAACGGTGTGGGCAGCCCAGGCTGGAGACAGTGCGGGCAGGCGTTCAGATGTTCCCCACTCCCCCCCCAGGCAGGTAGTGCCGCAATGAAACGCTACCCAACTATTCTGCCATCTTTATCAACCTTGGCTTTACTGCCCATAATCTCACTCCTCTTTTCCGAATTGCTCCTCAAGTTACAGCTCCTGATAGTAAACGATGGGGCGTCGTGCAAGGGGACCTGAGGACACGGGTCAGATATGGACGAAGGAGAGGAGGCTGTGGTCAGCCTGCTCCCGTGGGAGCCCACTGCAGACAGTGGCAGGTGTGGGCACGTTCCCGGTGGGGGGGGGATGCAGGGGTGGCTGCGGCTGTCCCTTCTTGTGCTGGCAGCTCGGCGTCCCGGTAAGCTGCCCGAGATTTGTGTTATCTCTGATGAAAGGCAAACAGAAAGGGGAAAGTGAGAAGGAATTCCTCATTCGAGAGGGCTCTTATCGCCTTTCCGCTTCCCTCGCCCCGGAGAGATATGGCAGCTCAATGCTCTGTTGTTCCTCAGGGGGCCTCTCCTCCCCTACCCCTGACCGCATGGGGATGCGATGGGGGCTCCTGGCCACGGCACTCCCTGCCCCACAGCTCGCCAGGCACCCCTAAGCACACGTCCCCCACCACCCCTGCACCTCTGCCCTCACCTGAGCGCCCATCACAGCGCCTTTGGGTTTTGCAACTCTCAAACACACCAGAGATCCCCCAGGGAATAGAAAACCGTGTGCTTTGCTTTAGGGGTACCATGGTTTTGTGCCGGTCCCAGCACACGCTGGCTAGCCAGCACAGGCAGTACACGGTGGCCCCAGCCACGTGACAGTGATATAACTCACCGCAACCTTGATCAGCGTCATGCAATTGAGGCCGAGAAATAAAACTTAGGCTCTTATCAGCCCTGCAGTGAGTCGCAGCACGCTTACACAGTGACCAAAGTCAATTAAATCTCCAGCAGAAGCAGAATGGGTGGAGCTTGCTGGCTGAGGATGGGAGGAGGTAGCCGCAGGTGGTTAGATGCCCCTATAGCAGCAAGGTCCTTTAGGGTGGGCAGAAGAGCTGAAATAGTCCATGCCACTGCAAGCAAGAGAGGCAGAGATGGCAGAGACCCACGGTCCATGCTGGTGGCAGCAGGAGGAAGCTGCTAGTTAACATCATCATGAAATCTCAAGGCTCCTTCCACCCATCCATGTAAGAAGAGCACTTGGGAAAGATATTATGCAGCATGCCAGCTGCCAGAAATGGCAAAGCTATTGATCATCAGGTTACAGAGCTACGGCATAAAATCATGTGAATCCAAAGAGTGAACAGATGGCCAGCCTGAGCGGGGATGAAATTATTTTGTTGCAGAACTGACAAGCAGCTCGATTCAGTGTTAGTGCAAGAACCAGATTTGATTTGGCAGAGAAGACAGGGTGCTCGCAAGGCTTGGTAGTGCCATGTTTATTCAGCTCTTGGATTTTTATTCATCCTGAGGTTGTTTCGTTCGAGTTGTGGATGCACTCGCAACTCACTCAGCTGTGGTTTGATGCAGTTGCCCAAATATTGGTATCCAGTTTCATTCTAGATGCAGTAGCATGTCCTGCCTGGCCTCCGGCTGATACTCCAGATGGGTGTTGGTCTCCAGTAAGTCCCGTGGCAGGTCTGCCAGCCCCCTTCATGTGTCTCAAATACCCTAAGACATCTCAAATAGCTCTAAACAACTCCATTTCGGCAACAAGGTCCCAGGATTATGGATATATTGAAGAAAATACTCAATTTTGCTGCTTGGTCCTTTTCTGATAGCAGTTAGGGGGATTTTAGGTAGCACAGACAAACCTCTGAAGAAGTGGTCATAAGGCAATCAAAATAAAAGGGTCTGTTCAGCACGAGGATGGGGCACAAACTCTTTCTAGAGCCAAAGACAAAGAAAGCGGAAATATTTCCGTTCTCTTTTCTCATGTTGGAGGTTGCAAGGACCCTTCTCTCAGTAACTGAGCTCTCTCACAGAAGCATGTCTCTGAAGGTCTTGAGAATTTATAAATGCCTGCAGCTGATGTGCTAATTTGGAATAAAATTGACCAGAAATCATAACTGGAGTCTGAAGAAGACATGAGTCAAAGAGAGGAACTCCGACCCAAACGGCAGCAGCCACCAAAACTCCTTTCAGAGTCAAGCCTGGTGAAGGCAGAGGGATATTCATAGCTGAGAATAGTCCACTCTCAGAGCTGTCTCATTTTGGTACCACTAAAGTAGGATGCTTGGGAAAGTCCCCTTATTTTTTCGTTGAAGAGGAGCCGGTGCCAACGTAAAGAAGCCTGGCAGAATGCAAGGGCAGGTTCAAGCAGGTTCAGCCAGGGGAAGTTGGGCTCTGGAGGCTTTACCAGCTCGGTGCAAGCAGCACTGTGCAGTCTGCTCTCCTGGGGTCTCCTGCTGGCCGCGTGCTTTGGTGGACCTCCTTTTGCAAGCAGAGTTTGGAAAAGTAGCTCTGCCTTCACCCCCCTAGTCCCTGCCTGGCAGAGGAAGGACAAGGAGAAGGTTGGGGAGTGATAGTTAGGGAAGAAGGATCCCAAAACGGAGATTTGGAAACATATCCAGGGGCACAGCGAGGTTCCACAGGGTCTGGAGAAAAACCCAAGTCTGTGATCTTTCCTAAATGAGGATGTCTCATAATGTAATGAGCCAGGCCTCTCTTAATGGGTACCCGGGGGCAAACTGCTCTCACTTTTCTTTCTCCCCTGCCGCCCTGCCCACCCTCCAGCTCATCTTAGGCATGTTAAATGAATTAAAATTAAATGTATCTCTAATTTATCTCCATTCTATTCTCCCTGGAGAATGATTGTCCCAGGGTGATCCCTCCGATAATGAGAAGAGAACTGCTTTCGAAAATTAAAAAAATACTTGTTACAGAAACCCCAAAACCAAATGCCCTGAGATTAACAAGGAGGCTAAAAACCCCAATGAATGCAAATTTGCAGAGATTAGCAGCTGTTCAAATGCAAGATGATCACCCAATGGCATATGCTTCCAGAACATTGACTAAAGCTCTACAGAACTATGAATAGATGAGGAAAAAATGCTGGCAATTGCTTTGACTTTGCGAGTGGTTTCATGGATATCCTTGCAGGCAGGAACTGGTGGAGTCAGACGCCCACCCTGGGCTGGTAGAAGCCATGCTACAGAAACCAGGGTGGGACTCACGGCCCAGACATCTGATCGTGAAATTGGAGGAATATTTGTCAGAGAAATTCCAGTGTGTTTTCCAGAGAGAGGGGATGAGGGGAAAGGAAATGACTGCCAGAATGGCTCCAGCCCTGCTTCTCTGTGAAACTTCAGTAAAAAGCACAAAATGACCCAACGCTAACAGGCTGGGGAGAGAAGGTCTCGCTGAACAGACGTAAAAATCCCTAGCATTGCAAACACAGCACCTCACTGGGACAATAAAGGTGATGGGATCCTGTGTAGAGGACATTCCTTTATTATGTCACAAAGCACAAGGTCAGACATACTAAATCACAGCACTTGTCTGGGGACTGAGACTGTAAGAGGAGACTAGATGATGTCTGTTGTAGGTGTGGTGCTAAAGCCATTAAAGACCTGCAAGTGCTGCGCTCAAGATGGGAAGAAAAGAAAAGCACAGCCAGTTATGGGAAAAGCAGATTGCCCAGGGAAGCCTTGAGCTTTCTGGTGTTAGATGTTTCCCAACAAGGGTTCAGGCACTGCCCACACAAACACAAGCTTAACCCTGTGGAAATTGGCCGATTCCTCACTACGTATGGACCCAAAACCTCCCCTGAGCAGAAGGCAACCCAGACCTCCTCCGACGTCCTAGCCCCTTCCATCCCCTTGGTCCCCTCTGCCCTCTGCCCCTGCTTCCCTTCCCCGTGCTCAGTTGTTCCAGCAGCAGCCTCCATGCTCGCTGCTGTCTGCGTGCCTGGCTTGGGTGACCTTTCCCCAGGACAATGGCTGCTATTGAATCCGCGCAGGCATAGCCGGCGATGACACGGAGCTGCAGACGCAACGGTCCCATCGCTGCAAAGAGGGTCCTGCCCAGCACAGCTGGGAGCGGGGGAGGCTGGCCTGGGAAAAAGGCTTCAGCCACGGGCTTGCCTTTCATTGCACTCGGTGGCTCATGCGTCACACGGATGGCTCCGTGGTTAGATACGCTTCTTAGCCGATTTAGTCCCACTGCGAGGTGCCAGAGCCTCAGTGCTGAAAATTAAAGTCCGTAACGTGACTTCAGGAGCTTGCAGTGGTGATAAATACCTTCCCATGTGCCCACACACCATAACAGCTTTGCCAGGGAAAAAAAAATCATCTCAAATAGTTTCAGAGAGATGGTAACTTTGATTCACCAAGTCCTTTGTGGCTGGGGTACCATGACAGAGTAGTCGTCTTTTAGTAGACACTTACCACACAGAGTCTTGTGGATGTGGAACCAGAAGGCAGGGACCCATTTATTGACCAAACCCCTCTACTGGCCCACTCCACAGGGCTTGGGATGTCTGCTTCACTACATCTGCCATGGGCTAACAATTCCTCCCTGTCTCACCAGGGAAAATAAATGAGTCAGTGCACACACAGAAATTGCAAGATGGAAATTGATATCTGAATGCTGTGATGATGATGAATATTACTATTGTTGCTATTATTGCTAGTGCCAGACAGGACTAAATGATCTGCTCTGTATAACTCGTGCTCCCTCCCCCCAGCCCCTTCCAGCTTGCCCGCATTTTTACAGAAACATCAGTCTGAGTTTGGCATTTCTACCCAGCACCACCTCTTGGTAAAAATCACAGGTCTTTATGATTCAGAGCCCATTGTTGTATCCCTCCCCGGAGCTAGACCAGCACTAGAGAACACTCCATGCTGCCAGCTCCTGACAAGCCCAGTCCGTCAGCAGGAGGCCATCATCACTCCAGATTTGGGATGCAGTAAAGGTGCAAATGAGGGGTAAGCCTGCTCCTTTAGTGTGCCTGTTTAAACATAAAAGACAGAGGAAAAGACTCTCCTAGCCCCACCATGAGCTAAGCTGCAACCCCTCAATCCAGAAGAAGAGGCAGAAAAACAAATACACAGTATTAATATACTGAAGTCTTTAGATTGGTAATTTCCATCAGTGCTAAAGGCAAAAAAAATGCCTCTGGAAACAAGTCGAGTCAGGAAGGAACCTCAGGGCAAACCTAAAATGAGGAAAGGCACCACATTAGAAAAATACACTGATATAGTCCAGCATCAGCAGGTTTTAAAAGGTGCTCACCACCCCCGGCTAAGCCGGCACTCAGAGTGGCCCTGCACCATCTCTGTTCCTGGGTAGAAAAGCTCCCGAAGGAAGGGAGCAGCCTCTCTCCAAATCCAATGATTTCTTCCAAGCCACACAGCCATGTTGCCCTCCAGACCACCGTTCTGTCTGGGGCCAGCAAACACCTTGCCAGGCAATGCCCGAAAGCTCTCACGCCTTTACCAGCCACTGCCACGTTACCCGCTGGTGCCCTGGGAGGTGGCTGTCTGTAGGGTAGGACATATCCCAGTTACACAATCCCACCTCTCCCTCCTCCTCTCCTTGCCGTCCTCGGTGAGGGTGGTGAGTGTCCCTGCGCATGTGTGGGGGTTTAAAGGTCCGTATCAACCAGCCCTGTCCCCACAGGCCACTCCAGCCTGAGTTCCCACATGTGTCCTTGGGAATGTGCCTCCCTCGGAGCAGATAACAGATACCTGGGATTTGACTTGCTGACTGGGACCGTTTCCCTGCAGACGGGGGAGAAAAGTGGGGTTAATTCAGGGTTTCATTAACCTAACAGTTGATTGCAACAGAAACTTGTCCTATATAGCAATTGTGTCAGGGAATAGGCTGAGGAGGAGGGGGAGAAGACAGTGGGTTACAGCAACCCTTTCAGCCTCGCCTCCCTCAGCCGAGGCCCAGAGGAACAGAAAGGCTCCTGTGGGCTTGGCTCCCAGCTCCAGGCTCATCAAACTCCATGTGGGCAAGGAAGAGGCAAAGCTGTGCCGTGGCGCACGGCCATCTCACATAAGAAACACAGATGATCCCACAGGCACAGATATGGGGACACGCGTGAGTCCATAGGGAGCCTCCAGGCCATTTGCATGGCATTCATTCCCATGCAAGAAATTATACAGCAAAAATGTCCCTGTACACGCTTATGTGGCCTTCTGGAGATGCATGGAGCATCCCTTGCTTGGAGCCAGAGCCATAGATACATGCATCCCACATAGCCATAGGGATACTCCCCAGCGTGAAGAGAGGCATCAGGAGTGGGTGGTTTCAGGATTGTTTTCCACTGGCCTAAGCTTCTGCTGCCAGCAAAAGGGCTGGTGCCTCCACCCTGGTCATGCCTTCTACAGCTTCCATCAGCATGAGCGAGCAGGTGGCAGGGTGATCCAGAGCTGATCCGGCTGAAAACAATCCCAGCAAAACGAACAAACCAGGGGGAAAAAAAAAAAAAAAAAAGAAAGAGGGAATGCACAGCTGGACGGAGAGGGGAAAAGGCAGGAGAGCCGCTTTCTCCAGAAGCTTTTTTCCAAGCAACTCGCGCCAATTTTAAAACCACACCCTCAGTCACAGACAGAGATGTAAATACGTCTGTTCCCAAGTAGAGCTGCATCACGGGGACACCCCTCCTCCCCAAAATCACCCACTTGGCTGCCCTGCATGGCTGGGGAGGAGGACGGGAGAGGGATTTGCTCAGGACCTTTTGGAAGGGCTCTGGTGCAGCTCTAGGAATGTGTGAGAGCTGCAGAGGTGGAAGGAGGAACGGGGGAAGGCAGGAAGGAGCTATTGTCACTGGAGAAGGCTTTGTGTGACCGACCGGCATTGCTGAGATTCCCGCAGCCCCGGCAGCCCCACAGAGGCTCCTGCCGGGAATGAGCAGGGGGGAAGGAGAAAAAGAGGCTAGACAGGTTGACAAGAGGGGCTGCGCCATTCCTGGAGCTGTGTTTTCTCGAGATAAGTCTGACCTATTCGCAGTCACTCTGGAGCAGTGGCAGAAGCTGGCCTTTACGTCTGACTTGACCTTCTATTGTGGCTCAGACACTGGAGGAGATTAAGGCAGTAATCAAACAATTCCCAAACTTTGAGGCATACCTGGTGTGGTGTATGAGAAGCCTAGACTCACCAACAGCTGCCAGGTCCAAAAAAGCCAGTCTGGCATGTCCTATCTTGGACCTATGCCGAGCAGATTGACTTGGGAGGCTGAGGCATCCAGGGGTTTCTTAACTCACAGCATATGCATCAGTGACCATTGCTTCAAAAATCCCGTAGGACACCTCTCAAAGCAAGAACCGACCATCTAGATCAATGGCTTGGAGTCAAGCACAAGTTGCTGTGGCACACAAGCATGCCAGAAGCATCCAGCATGCTATTATTTTCTGCTTAGTTAAGACAAGTCCAGATCCAGGCCATAAATAATTGCAGGGGAAGGAGAAGGAGGATGGCAGCAAGACTGCAGTGCTCTGAGACACAGCAAAGGGACCAGAATCCATGTTTCAAGTATCCCTGGTTGGCTGTTTCACTGGAAAGGATGAGCTCTAGTTGCACCTTGGAGCACATATCCCTTCTCAAACTGGGGACTGGTGGCTGTCTAGGATGTGCATGAGATGAACTGTGTCTTCTGCTGCCCACGCAAATGCCTTGGCATGTTAGGGAGAGAAAAATGAGATGTGTGCTCCTTCATCACTTCTGGACCTTAGGGACCAGGGCTGTCAGCCCAGCACCTTTCCTCAAAACCTAAGGGGGCAGGAGAAGAAAAATAATGCCTTCAGAGAACCCATTCAGGGGGAACATGAAGAAAACAAAATGTTTTGCATGTTTTAATGACATTCTCATCAGAGGTGTGAACATGAGACTGGATCCCCTTGTTGTGTCTCAGGCCGATGAATGCACACGCTGGGTTAGACAATCCTAATGAGGTGATGGTGGTCCTCTGCCAGCGTTGGCAGCACTGCCCGCAGCACGGTGTGCGTGAGCGGTGCAGGCAGCCCCATCCAGGCACTGCAAGGCTGCGGGGAGCTCCCAGGCCCCATTCATCCTGCATGAAGTCAGGAGAGTTGCCCTGGAGGGGCAGATGGCCAATGCATGGGGAACGGCTAGTCTTTGGGTGCAGAAGGTGAAGACCTGCAGGCTGGGCTTGGCTGCAAGTCCAGCAACAACTTGAGAGAGCTAATATTTTTGAAAAAAATGGGGTTTTTTTTAACAACAAAAAAAGCATCCTTGGATTCCAAGGGCCTGCAAGACGTGAGGGTATATCTATACCACACTCCCCTCCTTTATCTGGATTTTTCCATTCTCTGAGGTATCTCAACCCTCCCTCTGCCCAAGATAATGGAGAGGCAGGCAAAATGGCATTTTAAACTCTTGGCTCCCTCTACCAACAATTGGACAAAGCAAAGAGGCAGGATGGGAGAAACTGGCTTTCTGGAAACTTCTGTTAGATGGAGAGGGGTCACACCCCCTTCAATAGAGATTGGAGTCGGGGGTCATTTTACATCTGCCTTTAATGAAGAATGGTGGGAAGGGAAATTTAGCTCCAGTGAGCTAATTAAATATATATATAATTTCCACTCTGTTAGCAAGGGGAAAAAAAAAAAAAGCCTTGGAGCAGCTGCTAGGTCATTGTTTGTGAATTTAAAAATAAAAGTTTCTTGGCATAGATTTCAGAGATGGAGGCAGTATCTTGCGTTGTCATTCCAGAGGAAAAGGGAGAGTGAGCAAAAGGAGGATGAGGCCAGGAAAGGATAGTTCAGCTATCTACGTGTTGCTCAGGTGTGTCTTGGCTTTTGAGCCTCTTTTCCCCTCTGGTTGGTTTAGGTAATCAACATCCTGCCCAGATGGTGAGCCTCACCAGGGACAGATTTATGGGCCCCGCACCCTGAAGAGCTGCCAATGTCCTGCCATGGGGATGGCTAATGCTTGGCAGCACCCTGAGCACATCGGTGGGGCTTAATGGCCCCAGCCAGGCTCACCTGGGACCACTGCCCCTCTGCCCAGGGGCTCCATCTAAGCTCAGGTCCAGATACCTGCTTCTGGCCTGAGCTATGTTGTCAGTGTATCTGTGCCTGGCCGTATCCCCAGCTGTCCTGGTTTCCTGACTGGTTGTCCCAGATAGACTCCAGACCTTGGCTGGTGGTAGCTTTGTCTCCAGGATGCACCTTGGACCTATGCTCCAGCCTTGTCTCCTGCTGCTCCTGACCGGACCTTGCCTTGTCTAAGGCTGTGGCTGGAATCTGTCCCTGTCATCACCTTGGTGGTGCTGATTGCTTGTAGGACCGCACTGTTGGGGTTGCACTTGTCCCTGGGCCAGTCCCCTGTGCGGGGCAGCCCTGCTCCTGCTGCTTGCTGGCCATGAGCTGAGGTGTCTTCAGTCCTGAGCTGCGCATGATGGAGCCTGGTCCTCAAGCTGTGCAGAACCTCGCCCCACGCCTCCTCTTCAGGTGAAGGCTACAGATCTTGCACTCCACTCCTTCCCCGGTGACCCTAGGGCACTACTCTGTCTCTTTTTCTGTCCCCGTGGCTCCTCAGTGCTGGCGCTCCTGTGCCACCTGCCCTCTCTGCAGTGGAGGCTTGGCACCCCTCCCCATGTCTGCCTGCCTCTGGGACCTCTTTTTCATCTCTGTGTCTCTGAAGCAGATCCACGTCTCTGCCCTGCTTCCAGATTATGACCCTCACCTGGCTCCAAGTTCCCTGTCCCCTCACTGTGACCCTGCCCTGGTTCTGTGCCACCATCCTGACCCAGCTCCCTGTCCCTGCCCCGGCTGTATGTCACCCAACCAACAGCAGCCAAGGCATTTCACAAGGAGCCGTCCATCAAGCCCAAACCTCCACAAGGTGTGAGAACACACCTTGATGGTTGTTAGGACCCTGAGTGCATTACTGGACCTTATCTGTCCTGGCCAAGCTCACCTGGGACTTGCACTCAGACATCCTCATGGAGTGAGGCCTCCATTTAACCCCAGCTATGCTGTAGGTGTACCCATGCCTGGTCCCGTATCCTGCTGTCCTGGCTTACTGGCTGGTTTTCCTAGATGGACTCTAGACCCACTTTGTAGGTCACTTCATCTCCAGTCTCATCTCTGTCTCTGCTCAGGTACTGAGGGACTGTACATAGATCAGTGGGGTCATCACCTGGGCTGGGGTCACTCCTGGCTCCTGGCTAGTCCTCTCTTGTGGAGCAACCCTGTTCTTGCTGCTCCCTCACACTAGTGACAAGCCAGACCATGGTAGGAGGCCTCATCTCCAGTGGCCTTGATGCTGGTTTTTCCTTTCCCACCCTGCTGCATCCATTAGCCTGATGCTTTCTGGCAGCGGCTGCACGTGGAACGGCAGACCTGAACTTTTCCATTCCCCAGCCTCCGGTGCTGCCAATCCCTCCCAGCTGGGAATGGGCATTAAACTTGCTCTCCACCAACAAATGGCTCCTGGCTCTCCCTTTCACTTCTTGAGCCCGAGCCCCACGTGCCATTCTCTCATGGCTGAGAGGGAAGGAAGGGGGGCATTCCCCTCTGCCGCAGTGGGTCCAGCCCTGCTCGGTTTCTCTGCCTGCTTGCACAATGTTGGCTGGGGCTGTGGCAGCTCTCCCCCTCCCTGTGAGCACCTAGTGCTGCTCCTTCTCCCCTCCTGTCCCACCAATGGCTTTGGCACGCTTGGCGTGCTGTCCTTGGCATATGCAAGAGTCATTCCAAAGAGCCTGCCCCCAAACTCTTGGCAAAAGGAAAATTAATAATAATAATAATTAAAAAAAAGACTCTTAATTCCCCCCCGCCCCGAAGCACGCCAGATTATGCAGCCAGGGAAAGAGAGTGAAGCGTGGGAGAGCCTGGCTGGCCTCAAAGCGCTGCTCCACCTGCTCGCCAACTCGGTCACCAAGCCAGGGAGGGTTGGAGGAGGCTCTCGGGAGACATCGTTCAAAGCTGGAGGAGGGCAAGAGGAGTTTTCCTTGCTTTCGAGGCAGTTCCCCAGCCCATCTGCCTGGATCCCACTATCAGAAAGGAACCTCTGCACCTCCAGACACCCCGCAGACCTGCTGGCAAGCTCGAGTTACCTCCTAGTGTCACTCCTCACGCAGAAAATACTGCTGGCCCACGCTCCCCTTTCCGCTGACACTGAGCAGTGTGGTCAATACTCACAGTCTGGGCTTTTTTTCCTCTCCAGGAGCAAGACAGAAAGGCTTCCCGCGTGTGCACTTAAGACGAGTCTGTTCGTCAAGAGGTGTTGGCTCCCTCCTCACTGTGGTTATGGGAAGGCCTTTTTGTTTAAAGAGGAAAACAAATGAATAGATTCCCCTGACACCCAGCCTTATCAGGCACGAACCCAAGGGAGTCCCTTGTTTAAACATCACGAGTACATTGCTGGATAACACCCCTCCTCTCCCTCCCCTCTTGGCTTTTTTTTTCAGTTGGGTCGGGCTTTTTTCTGCCTCTATTTGCTCTTTCAGAGCTGCTTGCTTCTTGCCAAACCTGCTTGGGGAAAGCAGGAGGACAGTGAGGGTCCCACAAGCCAGGGCTTCTGGGCTGGAACAGCACAGGGCAGCACTGCTCCAAGGGCTTGCTGTGGCAGAGCTGGAGGCAAGGATGCAGCGAGCAGGTGGAAATATGTGGACAGAGCATTTGGGGCACATCAGGGCCAGAACACGAGGAGACTGAAGTGGGAGAGAAAGTTGCCTCGCTCTTGACCTTAGGTTTCCCTCTCCTCTCTGCACATCTAAGCCGGTGAGGCAAAAACCGGTGTGCTCTCCTCCTCCCTGCCCGACAAAAATAGAGACTAGAGTCAAACTTGGAATTCCCCTTTGTCTCATCACTGGGGAGACAGGGTCTTGGTGGTGATCTCACCCCATCAGAAACCTTTCTGTGCACAAGGCTAGCGAGCAATGAAGAGGGAGGCTGGGGAGGAGGAGGGGAGTCATGGCAGGAAACCAAGAACACATCAGACACTCTAAATTTAGATCTTTTTATTCAGCTCGGACAATATTCCTTGATTTCTCATTGTTCGGGAGAGGGCAGAGGGCAGGGGATCTATTGAAAGGCTTTGTCCTGCAAGATGCCACTTTGTCTGGGTATATGGGGGCGGAGGAGTCGCAGATCGGGTCTGTCTGGTGTGGGTGAGAAGTGCGTGTCCCACTGCTCCAAATGGCGTTGGGATGAGGTGGTGGGTGAGTGTCTCTGAGCAGCCCTGATGATACCTCGAGGCAGAGCTCAGGACTCCCCTCAACCCCGTGCACGCACCGCCATCCACGGTCAAGGCGGCACTAAGGACTGGCACGAGGGCCCCTCGGCAAGCACCCGTGACCAGTGAGCGGCACCTTTGCTTTGGGGCAGGTCCCCATGCCAGCAGGGCGTCAGACACAGGGTGTGTAGGATAAATACACACCCGTGCTATACGTCTCACTGCCTTTCCAGCATTGCAACTCAAAGTCTATTTTTAAACTCCCTCCTTTATTACACAGGCCAGCACATAGCGACGGCCTGCCTCCCGCCATGCCAGGGGTGCTGCTCTCCTGCATGCCTTGGGGAGCAGGGCGTCCTACACACCGCGTGGGGGGCACCCTCCCCAGGGATGGGGCATGGGGTGGGCTACAGGCGTGAACCCCCTCCTCTCTCCCACCACAGGCTCAAGCCACGGTGGGTGCAGGCAAACCGGGGCGCCCAGCTGCATTTGTGCTGTTGCAAACCAGCTGCTGGCTACCCCCGCACAAGGGTGTTTCGTCCTGCTGTATCAACGGGATACTGGTTTTGCTTGGGGCCCGCAGCTTACAGGAGGTAAATGAGCTGAGGGTTGGGTGCAGCGTCACCAAATCCGCCCACCGCTGGTGTTGGCGCAACTGAATCGGCGCGGGCGGGAGGACCAGCTCTCACGGGTAGTGCACACGGGGCTTTCTGTCTCGGCCGATGCCCTGACCCCCAGCAAGCAGTATTTAGAGGAGGTTTTGCTCTGCAACGTGAGCAGCGATAGCAGGTGGGAGGCGGGGAAGGAGAGCCGCTTGCTTTTGGTTTTCGACCCTCATCTTCATTTCATATCATGAGTCATGTTACGTTCTGAGCTAACTGCTGGGGCTATTTTTACTCCAGCTCAGCAAGCTTCCTTCTCGCTGCTGCCACCGCCGCTCGCTGCAGACCCAGGGGCAAAGGATGGGGAGACGGTGAGTGGCAGAGGCCGAGGGCATGGGAAGTGGTGTTTGGGGTGGTGTCAGTGGAAAGGGGGACCACTGCCCACCTAATCAATTTGGAAACAAAAATAGTGTATGCCTCTTGAAAAAAAACAGATGACCTGCAATGTGTGGTGTATTCACACACATGCATACATATATATTTATTATACTGGGAGAGGGGAAGGGGGGAGGGAGAGAAATTCCTTTCGAGTGCTATTCACCAGTCTGGAAAAATAAAGAAGGAAAGCAGAACATTTTTTCCTTTCATCAAAACAGGAAAGAGAGGGGGAATGGGGTGGGGAGCAGATCCATAGACATAATGGATGGTTGCCAGAGTAAGGAAATTGTTCCCTTCTACCCTAATCTTGGGGGTTGGGGGGGGAGAAATATATGGTAGCATGAGCAGGGAAGGCTGCATCCCCTCCTCCCCACCTGGCGTAGGAACGTGTATGCACACGGGAAAGCTCTGGGAAATCAGTCCCCCCAGCTTTGCCTTCTCTCTTTGAATCCTGCTCCAGCTGCACATTCAGAGAGATGTGAAATGCCTTTGCTTCCTCCTTCACCCCAAAGCGCGGGGCACCAAGCTGCGGCCGGCATGAGCCCTCTCCCTCTCTGCTACTGTCAGAGACCGTGCTCTCCCCTCTGCATCCATCTGTGTACTCATCCCCCTTCCTCATCCTCTCCTCTCTGCCAGGTTTCTGCCAGGAACGGGTGAGATGAAGGAGGTGGTGAGGGGCTGGGGGAATCCCGCCGCCGGGGAGAGACAGGCAGAACGGGGGGGTTCCTGGAGGAAGTCTGGCAGGTACCATCGAACGCCTGCTTGCCAGGTGACACCTTCCCTTTCCCCTGGAGCCAGTTGCTCTGTGAGGGCTTTACTTATCCTTGGAAAGCCTTTTCCCTGCCAGCGCCAGGGGGAAGAAGGCAAATTATGCAAGCCCTGGGTACCCCGAGGCTCTGCCTTTCTCCAGTACCAAATATAAACACCAGGCTCCCTGCCTGTCTCTGTCTCCTTCCTTTGGTCTCTCTTCTCCTTTCCTCCTTTCTTTTTCTGGTAGACAGAATTCAGTCATTAGGAAGTCAGGGCAGCTCCCACGGTGGCAGCCTCTGGGGCAAATGGTGTAAACAGCAGCATAAGCTATGTACAATGACTCTGTTCTGATCGCTTGGATCGGGATAAGCCTCATACAACCAGGTGACGCGGGGTAAAACTGACGCGCCACAGAACGGGCCTCCTGGTGTAAACTAGGCATAAAACTTACTCTAGATGCTTCATTTCAGTGCCACGGCTGCTCCCCTCCATTGACGACTGCAGCAGCCCTGCGTAGTAGGTGTAAGGATTGCTCATCGTTCTCCTGAACTTAGAGACCGGAGCGGGAGCAACACCTCAGTTAGATACCTTGAGTGGGCGGGCTGACTACAGGTTGGCTGTCAACACCTCCTAATTTCTTTCCATTGATTGTTTTTCAAAATAGGACGACTCATGGAGAGGCTGAGACATCTCAGCTGTTCAGACTGATTCTTGCTTTCCGTTGTAAGCCCTGTTTTTCTTCCTGCTGTTTCACAATTCTGTCCCCCCTCTAAAAAAAAAAGTAAAAAAAAACCCAAACAAAAAAACCCCAGATATCACCCCTCACATCGTGCCTCTGTGGATGGTGGCTAGTAGATCATTTTTTCCACCAACATGAGATGAGGGGAGAGCAGCCTTGCAGTAAGGAACTGCCTATTGTCCTTGGACACGTGCTGCCCTCCTCCCTAGTGATAAGAAAATAACTGAGGAGATGAGTTCAGCTGTTCGCAGGTGAGAAAGCTATAGCGGCGGTGAAAGTGTTTTAATAAGAAATCCTGCTACAGGCTCTTATGAAATCTCTGTTTTTGTTGCGGTTTGTCTGCAGGGCCATTGCCAGCTAGCACAGATGTGACCGGACCTTGTCAAGTCACGATGCTCTAACAAGACATTTTTATGGTCCAGCCGCTTCATGTAGCCTCAAAGTATCTTCCCACCATATGCAATGGTGGTTTCAAACTCTTGTCCTGTGACATCTGGGACACCAATAGCCCCACAGGCCTCTGTACCCACCCCACAGGCCAAGTGAGGGGAAGATAGAGTCGTCCCCATTAGATTTAGGGGTTTGTGGGATAAACGACAAGCTAATTTCACAAAAGCAAGAGAATCAAAGGAGCACCTGCCCGGCTCAAGGCACAGCAGTTTTAACTCAACGCCAATGAGACTGGCCCAGATCTTAGTGAGTCTGAAGACCTCACTAGAGAAAAATCTGTCCCTGTCTTAAAAGCAGAAAGAGTAAGGAAAAGCGACTGAAGCCTGAGCGGCTTGAATATCATTTTGCTCTATTTCCAGGCAGGGTCATAGGTAGATGATTAGTCAAATTCCAAACATCCTCTTCCTTGCTGTCTGGAGGTTCAACAGGGATTAGCTTTTTGTTTCTGATGTCGAGCTTCTAAAAACTGGCCGGCATCATCCACATGAAAATAAATAACTCTATTTCTATCCCAGCTCGCATGTAATGTAGCCGGATATTTAAAAAAAAACAACACACCACACGTAGCCCCCCCAAAACCAGGCCCTGCAGCAGCTCCCGTTGCTACCGAGCAAGAAATTTGCGGCAGTCCCTGCTAGCTTACTGCTGAGTCCTTCTCCTCTCCAGCAGTGATAGCTCTCCCTGCTGAGGAGTTTAATCAACCCTCCCATATGCAGGCTGTTCTGGCCTGGCCAGGCAGCCACTATGGTGAGGGGGAGCCCCTACACAGCTTGAACAAGGTGGTGTGGAGGTGGTGGAGCCACGCCAGGTTATTTGAGGGCAGAGATCCTCAAAGGGCACCTGAGCCTCCATTTACCCATTATGAACTTCAAACACATAATGGGGTCACGGATATTCGGGACCTAGCCACCCTCAGCTCCCCCTACACAGACAGAAGGACTTCCAGCAGCTGGTTTGGCCATCTCAAATCCTTGGCTTTCGCCACACTGACCACCAAGGAACCCAGGGCTATAGTGTTCCTTTGGCCAGTGCCATCTGGAGCAAAGTGAGATGGACCCAGATCCTTTTAAAACCCTTTTTTGGAGCCTCCTACAGATTTCAGGAGGAGTTTCAGCACCCAGGTAGACCTTAGGGTAGTAGCTCCACTCTGCTGGGGATCGGAGCTGAATTGTCATCATGTGAAATGGCTGGTACGCTGCTGGCAGGCCAGGACGGAGAATGAGGGGAATTCTAAGAGCGTCATGAGGAATTTGGGGTGGAACAGGGCTAGCATGGCTGGAGCATCTAAGGTAAAGTCCTGTTAAGGTCTCTGGTGGTGGAAACAAGAAAAGGTATGCGTTGTATTTCCACTTCCTCCCACTTGAGCTTCAAAATTGGGACCGACCCACTTCAGACATAGTTTGAGGGACTCCCAGGACACTCCTTATCTCTGCACTCATGCACCTCAGATGGCCTGGGCTTTGGAGCTGGCATGGCTCTGGCAAACGCCCCACCTGCAGGGAAATCTGCCCCCTCTTCTTCGGGGTCAGCGTGAAGTGTCGGTAATCCCTTGCCATCTAAAAGCATCTTGACACGCTGCCCTACCATAGGACCTTCCATTTTGTGTCTGAGTTACCTGTTTCTGTGAAGGGAGGAGCAGAGAAGCTATGCTATTTTAAGAAAGCTATGGAGGACCCCCAGTCCTCCTTGTGTCCCTACGCTTCCTAACCAACATCCACATCCATGAGACCAAAGTCAGGTTCGGGGGTGTAGCTAGCCAAGCTGGGGGAGGTGTTGTCAGATGCCTACTACAGAAGAGCATTTGGTGAGCTGCCTTCTGCTCGGTTCTGGTAGCTGCTCCTCATACCCGGACACTTTGGATGGTGCATACGCAAATGCTGGTGCGAGACCGTGTGTTTTAGAGCGGGTTGGCTGCATGAGACTTGCAGGCACCTAAGGGAGCATGTGTGATGCTGTGAGATGAGGCCACTGGTATGCCGGTGGGTGTATGTATGTGAGAAAGGAAGGGAGAGAGGGAGAGTGAAGGAGAACACATGGATACCCAGGGATGTGTGAATGAGACAAAATTTGCACGTAGCTGTGCATGCGAGCAGCTCGAATAGAAGCGCGTGCGTAGCATAGAAAAAGCAGGGAAGATGCTTGGGATTCAGAGCGAACGCCTGCCGAGTGCCTGCGGTGCATGACAGTGCAGGAATGTATCAGTGGATACGAGCCTGCACAAAGATGGTGCAGAAACCCCTCCTGGTCCTGCCTGGAGTGTGCTTTGCAAGTGTGCAACTCTGCACTGGGAGATTGCTTGTATATACATGAGAGGGTGTGCGTACGGGTGGTTTTTCCATAGGATATGACTCTTTCTTGAATTCACCTGTTAGCAGCCTTCCTCTCCCCATCCCTCTGCCCCCCCCAGCAAATATCTGCTTGC
Organism: Balearica regulorum gibbericeps; assembly: GCF_011004875.1. Lineage (NCBI taxonomy): Eukaryota > Metazoa > Chordata > Aves > Gruiformes > Gruidae > Balearica > Balearica regulorum. The sequence continues at coordinate 57,143,796 of NC_046184.1, forward strand.
CTAATTTCCCTTCAGATGTTTATTACATTGTGGAGATAATCATGCAGCAAAATACCTCCCGGTGCCACGAGCAACACCAGATTGTCTTGTAGCAACGTTTAAATTTATCTGGATTTTTTTTTTTTTTTTTCCCCTCTGCACACAAAGAGATGTAAGATATTAAAGCCGTCTCTCTCCCCGGAGCTAGTGGTGCAGCAGGGAAGGGAAGAAGGTGAGTGGATGTTAGAGAAATGGGTTCCAAACTGTAACAGTGAGAACTCGAGGCCAAAAAAATAACAAACTACTGTGCCGGGAACTCCTCTCTTCTTATCTCAGGCCGAAGAGGAAGGAATTTCTGTCCCCATTCCTCATGCGATATTAAAGCCACATTATACGGGTTATTACAGCATTAGTCATTTTTAATTAATTTATCATTTAAATTAACACACTTTTTATTTTGTCAGCAATGGACTGCTGCTCCCTCACTAGATTTTTCGCCTTGATACCCAGCCAAGAGGATGGCTCCACCCATCTCCTCTCCTTTATAAAAGGAGCAGCCCAGCGTGCCAGTTTAGTCTCTCTTGCAGCTTGCAGACTAAAATAAAGACCCGTCGGCTTGCTCGCCTCCCTTTCAATTTTACCTTTTCTGCTTTTTTATTTTTTCCTTTCTTGTTGCAACAGAGTGCGGGAGGCAGCAGCGGCTCCGCTCTGAGGCTTGTCAAGGCTCAGCGCACGCCCGCACACACACACAAGCAACCCTGAGCGAAAACGTTTGCTTCTCACCTGTCTCCAAACCCAAAGCAAACCTCACCTCCAAGCAAACCACCAACACTTCGAACAAGAAGGCACCCGAGCCAGAATCTAACGCAAGGCGAAGAAATTCAATGTATGCTAGCAACTTTTCGCTAAAAAGCAAGCGGGCGTAAGGAAGAAAAGGAGCATTTCAAGAAAATGACACCTTAAGGAAGAATATTTTATTTTTGGATTCTGTACCAAACTTTGGAAAAAGTTTTTTTTTAATTATTATTATTATTTTGTGCATCTTTTTCTAAGAACACTGAGTCGTTGTTACCTGTATGTAAAATCTTTTACGTACATATATTTTAAAAAGGAGGACAATCAAGAGGAAAAATATCATGTGGACCACCTAGCAAAAGGCAATACTGAAGCATCCCTTGCGGCAAGAGAACACAGACTCTGGATGCTTATAATTTCGAGGGACTGCGTTTTCTTTCCACCGGGCTTATGAGATAGCACAGAGACAGGCGAGTCACCGAGAATTACTTGTGTCTCCCCTCACCACCAGCACCACCACCACCTCCTCTTCCAAGGGTTCCTGCAACTCTCGCACCAGCAGCCCGGCTCGGAGGGGAAATGAGAACGCGCGGCGCCCTCGATGCCTGAGGCCGGGCGGCCGCGGGGCTGTCTGCGGGAAGCGCTTCCCTCCCGGGGCTCACCGTCCATGTGCCCGCAGCCGGCGGGGTCTGAAGTCGGGATGAATTTCGGCGTGGTCTTCGCCTTCGTCCTCTCTCTGCCCCTGGCCCGCCTGGAGGTGAGTTTCCGTCGCCGGCAGCGGGCGGTGCTGCCGAGCTGCGAGCCCCGGAGTTGGGGCGGAGGGGGGGGGGACACACACGACCGGTGGCGGCGGTGCCTCACTCCCCGCAGGTGCGGCGGTGTGAAGCCCGGGGGTGGCCGCGGGCGGAGCGGAGCTGCACGGCGGGGGGCGAGGAGCCCGGGGCGGGCGGCGGCTTTCCTGCCCCTTTCTGAAAGAAGGGCTCCGCAGGGACGCGGGCGCGCTAATGGCGGGCAGAGCCGGCCGCCCCCGGCCCTGAGGGGGAGCGACCGTTGGGGACGGTTTCCCGCCCGGCGGCGGGGGCTTCCCCCCCCCCCCCCCCCCGCACCCAGGACCGGCCTTTCTGGGGAGGCTTCGCTTGGAAATAAACCCATCCCCGGGTATGTCCTAGGCTGGAGGGGAAGGTGAGACCAGGCTGAAGCAGACCCTGGTTAATGCGGGAGCAGGGGTGCTGCTGAGGAGCCTGGGGCAGCCTGCAGCCTCCTGCCTAGCCAGCGGCTTTGCCCAGCGGCTGTCACCCTGGGGCGCGGCACCGGCCGGCAGCTCCACCAAGCCTCCCACCCCCTCCGGTTAGTTTGGCATTATTTCCACGGTGTGTGCAAGGCAGGGACCGAGGCCCGGTTGCCACCTCCAGAATAATGCACAACGTGAAACCCAACCTGGTTGATGGAGAAAGGGTGGGCGAGCTTTGAAAGCAGCAAGAAAGGGGACAGTGTGGCTAAAGACGCCAACACCGGGGCAGCACAGTTATTCAGTAAGGTGCGTGTCTAGCTGGGGCCATGGGAAGAGGTGGGAGGTGAGTGTCTCTACTGCACTTGCACAGTCACACAAGCATCTCACCCTGCAGCCCTCCCGTGCACTCTGCTCAGGAGAAAGCCAGCGTGGTGGATTTGGCTGATGAATGTACACCGCAACCCTCTTCGGTTTCCCTACATGGAAATCAAAGCCTCAGGACCCCAAATCCTTTGACCTCTGCTGCCACATTTCATCATCTGATCCTACGCAGTTTGAGGGGATCAGAAAGCACCTAACATTTACGCACATTGCTCAGTTCTCACTTCAGCTCTACCCAAGGTAGCAAAACCGTGGGTTGGATCTGCAGCTTGGGGGTTGTAAGGGGCAGGAAATATCCTTCCCCCAAAACTTTCCTCCCTTTGCATCATTTCTTTCTTTTCCTTCCTCATTTTTGGGCAGCCCCTCTCATGGACGGCTAGGAGTAGGTTGGGCATGAAGCATCACATCATCTCCTTGTGGGCCCATTTTGCCCTTGCCCAAGCCGCAAAGGGAAGCAGTTAGAGCTGTGGGCTGCCCAGTGGTTATGTTTGTTTTGGGCAGAGGATGGTATTTCCTCTGTGGGTGGCTCAGATCTCTTTCTCCCATGCAGTGTGAAACATCAGCTATGGCTGGCACTGGGGAAGGGTGAAGATAGAAGTGTCTGATCCCAGGGGGGTATTATTCTGTGCTGTAATCACATTAAAAGTCTGCACAGCTCTATGACAGCCTAGTAGGGTTAGAGTTTGGAAATTCTGGGTCTAGGTTTCTTGGGAGGCATCATGATATTCATCATTTTATGACCAGAGAACCAAGAGGTTTCTGCTTGGGTAGATGCTTCTGCCTGCAGCCAGTCCCCACATCTACTCTGAGGGCGGTGTGTTGCACCTCTGCACCAGGCACATACAACATGACTCCTACCAGGCTGCTGAACCATAGTCATCCTCTGAATGGGGCTTGCACCTCCTCCCCAGCCCCGCTGGAGAAAGTGCATGGGGAACAGTAGCTCCCTCTGATCAGCAGAGGCCTGAGCCAGGAGATGGAGCCTCCTGAGTCCCTCACCCTCTTCAATCACACCCATTTGGAGCTGGAGGGCCCTGGAGATCTTCCAGCAGGAGGGAGTACGAACCTCAGCAGGAAGGTATTTGCCAGTTGGGAAGCCAGGATGCTAAACCGATTTGCATTTGCCCCGCAGGCTGTAATAGTTGCCTTGCAACATTTACAGAGATGGGCTGAGTCTGGCGTGGTTGTGCTGGGGTGAAGCCCCACTGGCAGGGCTTTCTGGAATTCCTGAGGAATGGGGTGCGGCTGGGCGCTTGCTTATAACCTCGGCCCAGCTCCGCATCGTGTCTTCCTGGTACAGGGCTCTGGGGCTCTTCCTCAGTCTTCCTAGCATGAGGCTGTGACAAGGACAAAGCAGTGGAAGCCAGGATGGATGACATGTCTGGGGTGAGCTCGTGGAAGGAGCGAGGCAAGTCGTCCCTGCCTCCCTCTCACCGTCAGCTGATGCGCAGCAGCAGGAGAGAATGACAGTGGTTCCTGCGCTGTTTCCAGTGCTGCTGGTACACAACCAGCCCCGGGGGTGAAAATGCCTCCAGCCCTTGCAGGGGAGGTGTGGGGGGAGCGTGGAGGAGCTGGGTGGGGCAGTGGAGTCCCCCTGGAAATGAGAAAAGGCTGGGTAGGTCTGGCTGTATTTTAGGAACGTGGGCTAGATCAAACGTTAAGTTTGATTCTTTTAAGGGAGGAAAATGTAAGCCACTGTCCCACATGGAAGGGACTCATGTGAGGAGGGCTGTGCCTGCTGGGGGGAGAGGCACGTGTGGTCCTCTGTCAGGCAGATGTCAGGGTCTCCTTGTAGCCAGGAGTGGTGCTGGAAGGGTGGAAGCTCTGTGCCAGGGGAGCAAGAGCCTCTGGGGCTCAGCAGGCTGGTGGCAGGTGCTGCCAGTCTTACTCTCTGCCAGGGAATGTGGTGGAGTCTCCCCTTGGGGTCCTCACGTCAGCTTCAGAGGGAATTAAAAAATGTTTGTTTGGGGTTTTTTGCCTGGCTGATCACTTTTGATTCTGCTGCCAAGATCCCCCGTCATGGTCAGTGTGGAGGTGCTTTGGAAAGTCCTCCTCTCCTGGGCAGAGGAGCAGATAGCTGGGTGCTTCCCTGCCCTGGGCCGGTGGTGCTGCTACCCTTCTCTCCTTCCCTGTGCAGTCACACGTGGGTGTGTAGTCACGCCACCCAAAAAAAGAGGACTGGAGGAGTCCTCACCTTGGGAGTGTCCTTGGCTCATTTCTTTGAGCCCTGAGGGTCTGCCTTCCGTGCCAGTTGCACAATCTTTGCTCCCTCCTCTGTACCTGCTGTGCTACCAAGTGAGACAGGCCTTCGGGCAAGACTCTGAAACCCTTGCCTGTTCACAGCTGGAGGGAGGACTGAAGCACAGCCCTGCCTATTCCCTGCACCACCTTGGCAGTGGCTGATCCCAAAGCGGACCTTTCAGCATCCCTGATACTCAAAAGCATACATTGGTGGAAAGCTCCAGAGGCAGTGGGTGGTGGGGTTAGGGAGGAGGCTGATTTTGGGAGAGCGTGCGTGTGGGGAGCGGGTACGGGGGAATGTCCTGTTTACAGGGCATTGCTGCACATGCATCGGTTTGCACCGGCCAAACAACGCTGCTGACATCTGGGAGGAGGGAGGCAAAGCAGACATGCTGAGAGGCCCCAGCGTCACAGCCCCAGCGTGGAGCAGCTGCCTCGTGCAGGTGTGCTGGGGCTGTTGCCCCCCCCAAGTGCCAGCAGCCAGGAGAAGGGGAGGAGACTCGTCCCTGCCAGGGGACTGGCAGAGTGAGGGGTGCCCCTGCGGTTTCAGGGGAGAGCCAGGCGCTGAGGGTAGAGGGAGGGAGGGAAGAACAAACTTACTTTCTTCTAGGAATTCAGGGCCTCGCAGGAATACGAGGCCAGGCCTTGGGGCACTTGACAGCCAGCCAGGAGTCCATTGAGACAAAAGTCTTCTTTGATCTGCCGCACAGTTAAAAAAGGAGATTGTTAACCTGTGTTAGACAAATAACTCCAGAGGAGCTGCTAAGCAGGAACAGCACCAGCTGCTTGGGCTGATCTGTTGGGGATCCCACCTCCTGCAATGCTCCTCTACCTTCTGACCCCCTGGGATCAGGTGGAGGTGGCTGATGGACCTCTGCTTCCCTGTGGCCCATCCCCACCAAGTACCCAAGCATGGGTGTGTGCGGTGCCCCAATCTCAGACCCTCCTAGGCATAGAGCTGGGATGGGGAGCCAGAGGCCTGGCTGTTCCAAATCATAGACCCTAAAGGGAGCAAGGCCACACAGCTCAGGTCTGTGTAGCTGCTCTTAGGCCAGCCTTGGACATGGTTCTGCAGCACTAGAGGAAAGTAAGGGGCTTCACAGGCTTGCAATTGTCACTGGCAGAACTGCCTGACAAACCCCAAGGAGGAGGACAAGATTATGAGCCACGTGGGCTGGTGATACGCCGTAGCCATGCTGATAGTATCTGCAATAAGAAAAAAATTGGCACCTAAAACTGCTGCTGTGAGCAGGGAGTGGATCTTATTCCTACAGGCAGTCCCCAGCAATTCGGCTCCTGCATTTGCAATCCCTGATTCGTGTCTGTTCCCCCGGCTCAGTTAGCAAGGTGACACCTCCCAGCTCGCCTCCAAAGTCACTGAGTCTCGTAACACCTGCCCACGCTCTCCCCCAAGCGAGTACCAGAGTTTAAAATAAAGTTCCATTTCCTACACGTATTAAGTGTCAGGAAGGACCAGGGGCATCCGTGCACAGCAGCATTCGCACAGAAATCCATTTGGCTGACAGGTGCAAACATTAAAAAGCCTGCAATTTCACCACCCAGCACTGAGCTCTGACTGCAAGCACTGGGAATTGCAAATGATCCCTTTTCCAGTAAACGCCGTGTGTGGCGCAAGGCAGGGAAGTGCTGCAGAGCCTCTCTGGCGCTGGGCTGTTGGTCCCACTCTTCCTCACGCGGCAGGAGTTGTCAGAAGGCATCTTCATTTCACAGCTATTCAGTGATCCCTGAATTATACAAGTCTCTCTCTTGCTGTGCATTCATCACTGATGCTGCTTCCCTCTCCTTCAGAGACTGAGGAAGTAATGCCTGGGGATGTAAAATCTGCTTTTCGCTGCAGGCAGACAGCCAGATCTGTGGTGAGATGTGACAGTGACAGGGACAGAGCGGGGCAGAGAGGCTCGATCTGACTCGAGCTCTCTGGTGGATCTGGCTGTGGAGGTTGAAGATGCTAGTGTTGTCTGCTCTGCAGCTGTCCCGGGAGGTTTCCGCCCCGTGACTTGGGCTGCAGCAGCCTTTAAGCCACAGCACCCTAGTTTAAGTTGGGCTAGCAGGGCTGAGGAGGGAGCACTCCTATTGCCCTGTTGGTAGAGGTGAAGGGCAGGTGGCCAAGGGACAGGCACACGTGGGAGGGTGCCAGGCTCAAGCAGCCATGCAAAAGTGTCTGCAGGTTTGGGCTAAAGCTCTCAAGGTTTAATACCCAATGTTTAACCACCTGCCTGGCGGTTTTCCTCAACTCCACGTGGAAGGGAAATGTTCTGCGCTGAACGCAGGCAGGGAGGGAATAGCTGTACACTAGAAGGACCACACACATGCCACCAACTGCCCATAAAAACCCCCACAAAAATCCCTGCATTTTACAAGCACGCAAGCCAAGTTCTCCTCTCAGTTACAGGGGCATGTGTAGGGCTGTGGCTCAGATGGCATCCAGCACCCGGCTGAAAGAGCAGCTTTTCTGCATGAGTAGCCCTGAATGAAGAGAGCTAGGAGCTAAGCAAACACTTTGCCCAGTACTTTCCTCTGTCTCTTTTTCTAGTCTTTCGGAAGTATGTTTTAATCAGTGCTTGCTTTCCCACACCGCTCCTTTGTAGTCTTGTTAAGTGCTGTCACTGGGGCCCATTCAAGCCTGGTGCCAGAGTAAAATTCCCAAGAGATCGATGGCATTGCACCTGCCCACACAAACCCTGAATTTGGCCCATCATCTGCTTACTTAAGGTTTCTTGGCACTGGCATGCAATGACATCCAAACTCCCATGTGTTTCTTCATCCAAATCAGCTCCTCAGCCCACCTCCCTGAACAGCCTTTGAAGTCCTCCCTGCAGCATTTGTGGTTTCACCGCGAGCTCATGCCGGAGGAGCAGCCTCAGCTGTGAAGGTCAATCTTCTCTCCAACCCCCACCTTTTTTTTTCTTTTAAAAAAAGAGTATGCAAATGGTGTATATTATTGGGCCGCTGTGGTTTGAAAACACGCGCACGCACACGCACATACACACGATATCTGACAAAGCCCGTGAGGGAGTTTCATAACAGAGGGAAATATTGGGAAGGTTTTATCTGATAGCGTAAGGGAAGTCTGTTAAAATGCCTTTACTGCAGGCAGCAGGAATGAGAGGCCACCTGGAGAAGTCATACAGCACCGGAGAAGGAAGCCTTGCTGGCTGCTTGCATAGCGTTTGGGGCTCTGCTGCACAGCCTGGGCATTTTTTGGCTTTTTCAGTCTTCTGACCGCTTTGTGAGAGGCAGCAAGAGGGGCTCTCTCACTTTTGCTCAGGCTTCAAGCTCTTGCCTTCCTGAGGGCATGTCTTTGTGTTTCGCTGGTTCTGTAGTGCCTCGTCCATGCTCCTTCGATTCCTCCCCCTCCAGCTCCGTGATGCAGTCAGTATTTGCAGATCACCTCTCTAACGCTTGTTTCTCCCCTTCTTTTCTTTTTGTCATCTGGCAGGGGGACCCGATACCTGAAGACATTTATGAGATTTTGGGCGGCAGCTCAGTGCGCTCCATCAGTGACCTCCAGCGTGCCCTGCGGATAGACTCCGTAGGTAAATCTCCTCTTCACCAAACACTCCTCTATTTTTTCTTAACTCTTTGGTGGGCAGGGAGGGGATATTCTGTTTTCTAGCAGGCACACTATCAAAAGACCTCACTATAAATACAGGAACCATTCAGGAGCCAAGACCTGGCTATTTACACACCCAGCCCCCCTGAAACCTGTGGGAGTTAGACAACTAGATGCCTTTTTAGATCTCCTCCTAACTGCCTTGTCTAACAAGGGACACTGGCTTCCAAAAACGATAGGAGATGGGCAAAGTGAGTGCAAGGAACTGAGGTCAGCCCTTTTCACCCTGGGAGATGCACAGGCAGCAGAGCTTGAATTGAACAAGGATTGGTTTGGGAGGAGGAGGAAAGTGCTGAGTGGTTTCTCAGATTTAGCATCCGCAAAAGGCTGCAGGCTCCCAGCGGCTCTTAGGATGAGAGTGGCAGAGCACGTGTCTGTGGGTGAGACAGGGGACAGGGGCTAAGTCAGGGTAGCGTCGCTTCACCTCCTGCCCATAGATAAGAGCTCCGGGGGCTGCAGTGCCTCGGGGTCACTTGGCCAGGGCTGAGCACAGCGAGTGGCAGGAGCGGCGAAGCGTGGAGGGGTCGGCACGTGTGGGAATTGGAGCACGCGCCACGGCGGCTGGGCTGGCCCAGGAATTTATTTATAAACGGTCTCTTCAGAGCAAATTCCTTTCTATTCTAACCCTGCTCCCGCCCGTCGTCCCCCGGCCCCCCCAGCTCGCCTTCTCTCTCGTGTTTTGTCTGTTTGGAGCTTTGTAATCCTTGCCGAGACACTATCTACGGGGGAACAGAATTTCCTGCTTTTGTTTCCTATGCCAGTCCAACCACTGGCGCAGTCTCAAAAGCATTCCCGCTGCCTTTCAAAACGGCCCTGGAGGGGCAGGGGGGGAAAAGCGAGGGGGAGGGCACCAGCTGCGTTCAGCTATTGTTTTTGCCTTAGAAAGAGTCAAGGAGGCTCCCCACCACTGCCACAGCCACTCCCTGCCCTCACCAATTCCGTCCTCCTCGTCCACGAGCCACACAATGGGGCAACTTCCAAAATTAGCTGGGCTGGATTGTCCCAGTCTGATTTCCCCCCCCCAACTGTCTTCAGTGCTGACCTGTAGAAGGACAACCTGGGGGAGGGAGGGACCTGGTTTTCAATAGGAGATTTGTTTCGAGTCAACAGTTGTTGCTATTTTTTTTCCCCTTCTCTCTCATCTCAACTCAACCTCTGCACAAAGGCGGCCCCCACCCTCGTTTGATAAAATGCCAGTCGGCACAGGATGGAGGGGTGGGGAAGAAACGGCTGAGAAGACGCGTGCAGTCTGTCATGTCCTGGTGTCTAAGGAACAGATACATCTCTATCGCAGTTACTAAGTGCCCTCACAGTTAAGAAATAAGATGAGTTTCTCTTGGTGGCTTGAAAATCCCAGGGGTATGGGAGAAGGCTGCAGAGCTTTGAGTCACTGGTTTCACTTCAGGTCCCAGATGGGAAAGGCGGGCCAGGGAAACAGAAAATGGTGCTGTGAAGCTGTCTCTTTGTTGCAACTTGTGGCTCTCGTCTGCTCCCAGGTAGTGGCTGAGGGACATCACCATTTGCTTGCCCTGTGTGGAATTAGTGTATTAGCAAATAAGTATATTAGCAAAATAATCCCAAAGCGGCTGGGGCTATGCCCTGTGCTGTCCATGCCCCGTGTATGTGTCACAGCTGCTGCCCTCCACTGACTGCACAGGGAGCCAGGATTAGGCAGCTCCAGGAGGCAGATGAGCTGAGATACTGCTCTCCTGACCTTAGATGCTACTGTAGGCCTTAACTGTGGCTGCCCACAAAGCAGGTGTGACCATCTAAGCCAGTCATCCAGACACCCTCTGTAGCCCCCTGGAGAGCTACATGCCCTTCTAGAGTGTATCCACTGAATCTCATTTTGGGTGTCTGCCTCAGGGTGAGATGAATGGTGCCCTAGAATTGATCACACCTCTCCAGCCACCTTAAAGGATGTCTGTCTGTCCACTTCACACGTAGATGTTGACTGCTCAGGCACGATTCCTGCCTTGTGAATACAGCCTCTGTGTACCCATCCTAAATACTTCAGCAATTGCTTCAGAGCAATTGCGGAGAGCAAAGTCCCTGCTCCTCCTTATAAGAGGGCTGCACTAGGGCAGGACTGAGGAAGAGGGATGGGACATGATGGGTATGGGAAGTCTGCTCCACCGTACATCTGATAAACAGAGATCTTCCACTGGCCCCAAATTCCCTTTAAGAAAATTGCTCCCTTGATGCTGACGTCCATTCAGCTTCCTTCAGCTGCTAAAGCGGGTCAGAGAAGGAAAGAGCTGTGGCTGGGTGGGAGCTATCTCTGAGCACGGCCATTGTCCAGAGCTCAGGAGGGGCTGCGTGTTGGAGTGCTCCATGGGGATTATGGGCATTTCTCTATTCAGCGTTTCCTATGGGAAAAAGCAGTGGGGTGGGAAGGAACGCTCAGGGCTGGCCTGAATGCTATCTGCCTTCCTCTCCCATCGCTGACTGAACTACCTCCTGATCCTGCAGCTTACCTTAGAGTAGTATAGGAGAAAAGTAATTTTAACTTTAGTTTTCTGTTCTTCTGTCATAAAACTGACTCTAACCTAGAGTGGCTGTGGTAGGTTGGAAGAGAGAAAGTGAGCACCCCACCTCCCACCCATCATCCCCTTTGTTTGCCCCCTCACACCCCGACTCTCCCAGTCCCAAGCCATCCCAGCAAGGCACCTCAGTGTTATATATCAAACTGTCTGGTCTTTGATCCTCCTTGTTTTATACTGGTCTCAGCCAGCTGATCTGGATCCCTCTGCTATTCCTCTCTGAGGCCAGAAAGCCCTGCCATAGGCCTTGTAATTCTTGAGCTGGTTTTCCTCTTCTAGACCTGGCTGGGACCCCTCTTCCACGATAGACCTGTTGCTTTGAACTGCCTAGCCTGAGAAAAGAGCAAACCTAGAGTCTTTGTCCCACAGCACAGCTGTGACCTTCCTGGTGGATTTACACCTAGCATGATGCACTGGGGCCATGGCTTACCCCATGTCTCTACACTTTGCCTGGTGAGCAGAGCACAAGTGCCTGCTGTCTTCTCATGCTTTTACCTGGTGCTATTAGGTCATGTCTTTCTCTTCGCAGAGGGGGATAGCTCGAGCCTGGACCTGAATGCAACTCAGACTGGTCAAAACCCTGTGGCTCTGTCTCGAGAGCGACGAAGCCTAGGTGAGTTGGGGTGTTGCACCTTGTGATTGTTGGGGCACTCACCTGCGCAGCTGCAGGTGGGTGCAGATGCGTGTCTGAGATGCATGTGTGAGGGTAGAGGTTACAGTGTGCATGGATGTGTAGACAGATGAGAAGGAGGGTCTGGGCCTTTTGTAGGAGCTGGGTGTTACACCCCAGGAGGGCAGGAAAGGCTGTCTGGAGCTCTGCAAGCTGCTCTGCTTTAAATACCCCTGGTGATGATTTGCTCTAAAGAAGTGTGATCTCCTGCCTAGGACTGCTGCTGCAGTGAGAAGCATCGTTTTGCTGGAGGTTCTACACAGAGTGCGGCTCTGTCTAGGGAGGGAGCTGGAGGGGTGGGAGAAGGAGAAAGAACATGTGTGTGCATGTATGAGAGCCGTGTGGGGTCTTTCTCTTACAGTAGAGGTGGCTGCAGTGGGTTGGTAACAGCTGCAAAGCCCGTTTTATCCCCCCTTCTTCTCTTGGCCCTCCGTAGATGCTCTGGCAGCAGCAGAGCCAGCTGTCCTGGCGGAGTGCAAGACACGGGCAGTGGTCTTTGAAATCTCCCGCAACATGGTAGACAGCACCAACGCCAACTTTGTGGTGTGGCCACCCTGCGTGGAGGTGCAGCGCTGCTCCGGGTGTTGCAACAACCGCAACGTTCAGTGTCGCCCCACGCAGATTCGCGTCCGGCACGTCCAGGTAAGGGAAACGCCTCCTGCTGCTTCCTCCTCCCACAGCCCACCTCCATCCTTACCTCCCCAAAACCAAATCCACAGCAGGTCTCAGGTGCAAGGGTTACACAGCTGTCTGTTCCCTCGCACCCCCTCTGCAGTGACATCTTCTGCATTAGCTACGCAGCGCTGCAGGGGTGACGTCCGTGCCAGCTACTTGGCGGGCTGGTGCTGTCCAGCAGCTGGGGGCTGTCACCATAGCAGAGCTACAGGGAACCGTCCCCAGCTGCAGCTCAGTGTCACAGCTATTTCTGTGGCTCAAGGCGGCCTTGTCTGCTGTGTTAGAGCAGAAGAAACAGGATGCTTTCATCGCGGGAACTGTTTTTGATGCAAAAAGAGGAGGATTTGCAGTGTCAGTGCTCCATCTCCCCGCTCCTGCCGTAGCTTCTGCCCAAGACACACACTAGAGCAGCTTCTCCTCTTTCTCAGCCCCACAGTTACCTCCTGACCTGCTCCAGCAGCAAGCAGACACCTGACAGCTAACCTCTTGCTCTGATCCTGCCCTCCTCACAGCTACCAGTGATCTCCTCACAGCTTCCTCCCAGACAGCTTGTTTAAAAATAATACTCGTCCCATACTAATCCTCTGCCCAAGCAGTAAGAGACTCCCCCAGGCAGGCGACAGAGGTTGGCTGGGAGAAGTTGTATTCACACAGCCCTTTTCATCAGGAAATTCCTTTCTCAGAAAAGCCAGGCTGAATGAGGGAAAAATGTGGGGGAACAGGAGTTGTTTTTGTGGAAAAAACAAGTGAGAGGTCAAAAGCCAGCCTGAAAAAGTGACCTGGAAATGGTTTCTTTGAGGACAGAGGTCTCTCTATTGTTTTGCTGGAAGTGTTTGTCTAGCGAGCAGCGTGTGGTCTGAAGCGTGTGGAGTGGGCTTTCAAGGAAAGATAAACAGCCTGGCTGCTCCAGGGCTGGCTGAGGGATGCTGCTGGGGGCAGTGGGTTTAGAGGAATTCAATCCCAGGCGCGCGGCAGAACAAGTATTTATAGCTTGCGGAGCACTTCAGGGACCGCGGTCTTGTTAGATAAGCTGAGTGGGGTCAGGCCTGGCTGCTCCTGGAGTGGGAGTACCCCCTAGAAAGCTTGTGCCCCGTGATGAGATGCGGAGCAGTGAGTCTTCCCTCTCAGTCAGCACGGGTGGAGAGTCAGAGGGAATTTCCAGAGTGCTGCTTTTCCTGTGAAACACAGAGCTGAGGGCTTCAGCCCTGCGAGTTATTAAAGAGCTTGAGACAAATTCAGACAGGCCTCAGCAGAGCTGGTGAAGCTGTGTTTGCTTACATTGGGCCTGAGTTTTTCTCCTTTTGCCCTTTCTGTGGGATCCTGTGGGAATTAATTCTGATTGCCCCCAGGTCTCCGCCATCACAGCTGTCAGAAACAGGCTAGCATGTTCTGCACGTCCCATGTTTCTGTCTGTGATCAAAGAGTCATCCTGCTTAAGCAGCAGCAATAGTCAGGAACAGGGGAAACAACCAGTCACCTCCAAACTTGCCTGGTCTAGGTCTGCTCTGCTGGTGTGTGCAGAATTAGCTCCCATACACGTCACCCCTGAATTTGAACCATGCTCTCTAAACTGCCTTCTGACCCTTTAGGAAGAAAACCAGTACTGAAGCATATTGATACTGATTATTTTTACAGAGTGGGAACTACAGCTGTATTAATCTTTTGCTTTCCAAATAGGTGAACAAGATCGAATTTGTCCAGAGGAAGCCAAAATTCAAAAAAGTTGTTGTGCCTTTGGAGGACCATGTGCAGTGTCGGTGTGAAGCGGTGTCCCGTCAGTCCCCCAGGAACAGCCGGCCAGGGCCACGTGAACAGAGACGTAAGGATCTTGGCATTAGTGGAGTGGAGGGAGGCGTGAGAAGAGAGACTGGGGAGAGAGAGAAGAGCCCTCCGCTGGTTTAAATCTGCTTAGCTCCAGTGAATCCCATGGGCCTTCACTGGTTTATACCAGCTGAGGGACCTTTCCCAGGATGTCTGCCTGCCAGCAAGGGGCTGAAACCCAGGGAAATGAAGAAGGGGAAGGTGAGAGGTGAGAGGAAGGGCATCGTGGGAAAAGGGAGGGCAGAGATTGTAGAGAACAGAGGACAAGGGGCAGAAGAACAGGAGACTGAGGCCTTGTGGCCCTCCTGTTGCAGAGGTTTTTGTTGACAGTGTGCGGAGAAAGATATTTCAGTGTGACCCGGCTGCCCCTTGCTGTACAGACACTCTCCCCTCTGTTTTGGCAGGCTTGTCACCATCGTTCACCACAGCCGCTGTCTCACAGAGGCAGCGAGTACGCCGGCCGCCGGCGCAGAAGAGGAAACATAAGAAGTACAAGCATGTCAACGATAAGAAAGTGCTGAAAGAAATCCTCATAGCATAGAAGTGCTGGCAGGGGAGAGAGAGCACAAGGCAGGTAACAGCAAGCTGCTTTTCCAGTCAGGAGAAATACTCTTCCAGAACATGGTTCTGCCCGTGCACCTCAGACGCTTCCTGCAGCCCCAGCTGCTCATTTGATGTGGGGCTACTGCAAGGCCTGGGCATGATAAAACCCGAGTTGAAGGCGAGGGAAGGACTAGGCTGGGACCCAGTATGTGCATCCTATTTATGGCTTTATGCCTCTTTGCAGGGGTGGAAGGATCATGCTGCGACCCCACTAGCTCTCAGGCCCTGCCTTCTCCTTTCTCTGCCTCCCTGACAGGCAGAGAATGAGCCTGACTTCTCTCAACACCTAAATCCCCTCAAGGTCCATGTAATTCATCTCTTCTGTGGAGCAACTCCTGTTCTCCTTTCTCTATTGATACTCCGTTGAAAGCAGAGAATTAATATTGCTCTGGGGATCCCTTTTCCTTTTATTTCATTAGCTGAGTTGGCAGAAAGACTGAAAAGCAGCAAGACTTTTGGTTCATCTCTCTCCTAGCAGGCAGCCTGCGTGCATAAGAAAGGTCATACCAGGGGAAAGGAGAACTGGAATCTCTGGCAACAGATCTGGACTTTGTCAGTCCAGGGTCTGATTCTTCTCTCCCTGACTTGTGTAAACAGGCGTAATTCCCTCGTCATCAGAAGAATTTCACTGGAGAATAAGCCCTGGTTCCCCATGAGAGAGGGAAAGGTGCAGAAAAGGAAGAGCAGCCAGGCCACAGACCTGGGGGGCAGAATTTGGAGAGAGGCGGCACAGCCTAACAGGGAAAGCCCTGGCCCGTGACTCAGCAGTTCCAGCTCTGCTGCGGTCCCTTGAACAAGCCTGTGCCAGGCTTCTGCCATGCTGCGTTTCAGGAATTGGGGACGAGGGGCACCAGGCAGTGTCTTGGGATCGGTATTCCCACGGTTAGCACTACGAGGGCTCTGATTATCCCAGGATCCTCCTGGCCAGCCCAAGGTTCCCAGGGTATAAATGATGCAAATGCATGCAAATCTCAGCTCTGGCTCGAGTCGTCCAGGGGAAAAAATAGAGAAGGTCAAAAGCCCTCCTGGGCTTCTAATCTGGTGCTTTGACACAAATATTTCCAGAGGAGAAAACGGGAGAGGAGGGGAGTTGCAGGGGCAGAGGGTTACATATTCTAATGCCGTGTCTGTTTTTGTTTCACTTCCAGGTTTATTTAATATATTTGCTGTATTGCCCCCATGGGGTCCTTGGAGTGATAACTTTTCCTTTTTGTCCGTCTGCCTCGACGTCTGATTCAGACGGCAATTGGTGCTTCCCTTTCCATCAGCGGACCTTCTCCCACCAAAGCCTCTCCCTTCTTTCATTTATTAGCATCATTTTAAAGTTTTACACACAAAAAAAAGGACAAAGATGACCTATATATATATATATCTATGAGAAAAGAACAAAGTACAAATAAAACCATGAACCCTGACAGCCACAACATGCAAGGAGGACAGGACAAAGCCTTCCCTGCTCCAGAGGACAGGATGGAAAATGTGAAAAGGAAAGTGGGTCCAATCTCTTCTGAGAGGAGGAGCAAAACAAATGGACAGAGGGCGGAAGGGGAATATTCTCCCTTCCCTTCGTGTTTCTGGTAAGGCTGGGGGGCCCAGCTGAGATCAACACTTGCACTGGACCTAACATTTTGAAAACAGGCGTATCTCAGATTGCGAGCGGCAACCGATGATGGAAAATGCACTAAGGACTTTTATCGCCCTACGTGGACAGTTATATATTTTTAACGTGCGTGTGTATATTTTATTTTTAAAAAGAAAAACCAAAACCACTAAGATATACAACATCTCGGGGAACAGAACAGAAAAAAAAAAAGAAACAAAACAAAGAAGCCAAATGCATTCCCACCCTCCCTTTCCCCTCCTGCTCCTGGTGCTGACTGGAAGGTGTTTGGATCGTGGGGAAGGAGCAGACGGCGGCAGAATCGTCCCCACGCCCCTGGCCCCTGCCAAGGGGAGCCATCTTTGCACATGCTGGTGGAGAATTCAACTTTCCAGGCTCGGACTCAAATTATTTTTTAAATTTGCTCCGTATGTGTGCGCGTGTATATCTGTGTGTGTGTGTGCGTATATATATATACGTGTGTGTGTGTGCGTGTGTATGTGTATTTATACATACATATATAAATATATATATATATGTTCTTAAATGGATTTCATTCCCCAGCGGCAGGAAGCTCAGAGGCACGTGCGTGCATCAGCTTCATTGGGCTGGCAGAAAAGCACAGTGTTGCTGCAGCGTGCCTGCGAGGTCCGGGACGGGACAGGCGGAGACATCATCTGATCTCTCTCTGTCTTGTTGCCCTTTTCTCTCACAACCCCCCAGCACAACTTCCTTGCAGGAGGCGAAGTGACACCGCAACAAGACCAACAACAGCCAAACTTAGGAGCATGACTTAATCTTGGTGAGCTGTCCTTGCCTGCTCTGTGGTCCTGAAAGCAGAATCATGTCATTCCCCTGAGGTTTTTAACCCCTTCATGGTGTCCTGCACACCATGCCTTCACTGCTCTCTCCCTGCCAATACCCTCACATCTCCCATCTGTTTTCCTCATTTTTTCTCTCTCAAATTCCTTCTGGATTTTGCCCATTAGATGTTCCAAGCCCACCTAGCTTGGAAGTTGGTCCAAGATGTGGGTAGCTCTGTGTAGGTATAGAGAAAGAAATGAGGATGGTCTTTGCAGGTGGCAGTGGCTGTCTTAGACACGAGCCCTTCTAAGTGAGGAGGACTCAGAGAACAACTGGAATGTCAGTTGCAGAGTCCCTACCGGGCCACTGCCTGCTCCGGAGGAGAGAGGAGAGGACTCTGCGGGCAGGGGCTATTTCTGCACACCCAATACTGTCACCATTAGCAGAAATGTTACGTATGATGGGAATTTTCAGTGTCATCTCGGAGTCCTGAGCTCAGATCTTGCCGTGCTGGGTGCTGTAGAGTTACATATGAAGAAAACTCCAGCCCAGAACTAGTACAGCAGTCCCCCCTGCCCCTCCTGCCTCCAGCCGCTTCTCCCCTTGCACACACACGCACCCCTATTGCGGGGCAAAGGCCCGGAGGGAGCCAGGGAAGGAGGCGAAGCCGCAACCTGGGAGCTGTTACGGGTTGTGGAGGGACCCAGCCCTCACCTCCTGTAAACCCAGAGCACTTCTCGTACCACTGCCAAGGTGGCACATTGCTCCCTTCCTCCATCCCCAAGCACTTGAGTCTTAAGACACTTTGTTTTCTTGTTCCAAAATCTGTTTCCTTTGGTTTGTAAAGATGGTGAGGTTTTATTTTATTTTAATGGCTTTTTTTTTTTAAATGTAAGATTAATTTATACTCAATACTGTATTTAAAGTTGTAAAAAAAAAAAAAAAGAAAAAAAAGGAAACCAAACTTCTCAAACAACATTTTCTCTTTCTTTTGTGAGCTGAATGAAATGCGGAGACCGAACCAGCTCACCGTGGGGCAGAGCGAGATTCTCATGGCCTCTAGTTTTGTTGTCAGGACACTTATTCTGCGATTGCAGAGAGAAGTGACCAACGGTGGGAAAGTCCTGGGAGCACAAGCACAGCCCTGCCCATGGCCAGCAGTGCCATGCTCCTCCTTCCCACCGGTCACCCAGTGCTCGGGCTGGTTTCAAATGACTCAGGTGCTGGGGATTTCATCTCAAAGAGGTGCCCTTCTCCTCAGCTGCTCTGTTCGGACACCCTGTGCTTTCATCTGATCTCCAGATTCCTCTGCTTTGAAGGGCTTGGGACAGTCGGCACTGTTTACACTCCCCAAAGCTGTACAAACAGTCGGCCCCTTCCCTCCTTAGTCACATCGTCTAGACGACGGCGGTCCTTCCCTCTGTCGGAAAGACCGTTGCGTTTCCCTTTCCTCCCAGCAAGGGAGGTATCACACATCTGGCACTCGGGCATGAGGCTATGGGGAGTGAGGGCAGCTGCTGCCTCGTGCCTCAATTTTGGGTTCCCTCCCCGGTACACGCAGGGCACCTCCAGTCCGTGGCTCATAGACCCGAGCGGGGACTTGTGCTGTGACGGTGAACCCGGGGAGCTCGGTGTCTCAGTGTGCTCCAGGCTCGAAGGACAAGCCTGGCACTCCTGGGTGTGTGCCTCGCTCCAGTGTGGTTCATTTTGGGGTAAGGACACATTTTCCCTGATTCTCCAAAGGGAGCTGGAGTAGGGGTGAGCTCTATCTGCCCCTGAGGGTGGAAAGCACAGGCAAAATTACAGCAAGGATAATAATCACATCCCTGCTCTGATTTCCTTGGGATAATCCAGAGAAAAGAAAGATTTTTGGCATGAGACTTCTTTGGGCTTGAGGGCCTGTCTGCAGGGAATTTGGGAAGCAAGGGGTGCAAAGAGGGTTACAAGGCACAGGAGATGTGGGTGCATCAGCCTGGAGGGGGGCGGGTGGGTGGAAGGAAGGGCTTGGGCGTCCCAGGGGGCCGGTACACTGCCTGGCCACGAGAGTCCCGAGGGAGGCATGCAACCCCGTCCGCAAGCGTGCGTCTGCTTTTAACAGCTCAAAATGAATAGGTGCTGAAAGAAGCTGCGGGCCCAGGCGCCTGGAGCTAACACCTCCGCAGCGCCTGGCGTCCGCTCACGGCAGCTGCTCGGGCGTTCGCTCGAACACCGTTTTATCGCAGCGCCTTGGCGCGCATTCAGCACAGGTCAGCGTGGGGCGCAGGAAGGTGGGATCCCACGCCGCTTCTCAAGGCTGGAGCAGGTGGTTTACATACATACCCCGTAAAGCCAAGCTCGGGAAATAAATCCTGAAATAAGCCCCGGGAGGGCTGCAGCGTGCCGCTGGAAAGCATCTCCTCCACGCAGGGGTGCCAGCTGGGCTCGCCCAGTGCTACAGGTGATCTCGGAGGAGCCGGGGAGCCTTGGCAACTCTCCCTGGCTTGATTGCTCGACTGCTGCTTTACCTAAAGGCCCAGCCTCGGGATATGTCATTCAACAGGAGGTTCAGCTTTTGTTGGAGGAAATACATCCAGCCTTTGAGGCGGCAGAGAGGCTTTGACGATGGGTCCTCCTGCGAGAACACGGCTCCCGAAAGCGGTAGGCACACAAGAGAACGAGCTCAATGGCATATTCAGGTGTAAAAAGCAAACCTCCATGCTTTAAAGCCAGGCTTCAGGCTTTTTAGCATTGAGAGTTTGCAAAGCTAAAGCCATTGCATGACCAAATGAAGCAAAAAATCAGTTTGCAAGCATTTCCTCACCGAGCCCAGGAAAACCCTTGTCTGTTTGCTTATTTTATTGGCACTCGGGAATGCGAATGGCTTAAGCTCACCCCCACACCTGGCTGTGGCTCAAAGCAAGAGCCTTCTTCAGCCCAGCCATGTGGCACAAAGCCCACACAGGCATTCCCTTCCCCGTGCTCAGCTTGTGGCTCTATGGCATAAGCCGTGCCCCCCACGACAGCCGCCCTGTCCTGTTGTCCAACCTGCCCGTGCTCCAGACGCGGCTGGGAGAGGGCTTGATGGGAGACGTTGCCATCCTGCGGGATCCTGAGGTGGGACGGGGATGTGTCGGAGGGTGGCCCCATCCCACTGTCCACGCACAAGTGCTTGGTGGGCCCTGGGGGCGGAGAAGCCGGCTGCGCCAAAGGAAAAGCCGGGTACAAAGAGGGAGGAAAATATGAAGAATTAAAAGCTATTTAGGAAAAAAAAAACAAAACACAAAACCCCCTTGTCCAAGCGTGCAGCTGTTCCTCACTCGCTTTCACGCAGCCCGTGACCAAAGAATGCTGCCCACCCCCCGCAGCCGTGATCTGCCCGTGACCAAGTGAACTTGTTGCAGGCTTGGGAATTTCCCATCTTAAAAGACATTGCGAGGAAGCCAGGCAGCCTCGGCTGTTTTCGGCTTTCATTGCAGGGTTAAAAGAACAACAGAGCCCCCAAAAAATGAGCAGAAGAGGGTGGGAATTGGAGGGAACCCAAATGCTGGGGCCTCCCTCCAGGTAGTGCAGGCACTGGGTTAACACGAGAGCCCCAGTCACAGCGATGGGTCCACGGGGATCTCGGCAGAGGAGCCAGGAGGGCAAAGAGACCAAAAATATAGAATTATGGCAGGGCTCACCTACCATTTTTTCCCCTACAGCCAGGCAGATACCAAATGGGACTCTCCAATTCGATGGACTGCCTTGGGTTCACAGCAAAGGTCATGGCAAAGCCCGGAGGAAAGCAGCCTCAAGGGCAACAACCCCCTTGTAATTACTAACTCAATAAAAGAAGCTGTTTGCAAGTGATTAAGCAGTAATGGGAACGTGGTGGGACCCAGGCAGCAGGGAGGTTTGTGGCTTGACAGTCGATAGTGTTTCGAAATGTGTGCTGTGATTTTTTTTTTGCATGCGTTGCAAAAACGAGGGATGGACAGTGCAGAGATGCTGGGCAAGCAGCTCCGCTGCAGGTCTTGCCCTGGCAGCTTTGGAAACTCCCAAGTTCCCAAATGCCCCGACCTTCGGCCCTGGCCACCGCTGGCTGATGCAGTCAGTGAAGGCCAGCTCTGCTCCCCAAACCCAGGCCCTGCTCGGGTGTTTTCTGCGTGGGGAGAAACTTTTTTTCGGGATAAATGCTGGTGCAGACCTGGGGAAGAGCAGAGGAGATGTTGGCTACTGTTGGTCCCTGCAGCACAGAGTCGGCTGCAAGTGATGGCATCAGAGACAAAAGGAAGTGAGGTCAGCACAGAAAAAGCAGTGATTAATCAACCAAGGTGTGCTCCGAGAGCGAAGCCCTTATTCAGACACGCACGCCTAGTCGCAGCCCAGGGCACCCAGGAGACGGCTGCCCAGACCACTCTGGATGTCCCATACGTGATCTTCTCCCCCAGCAGCATCAGGCATCGCCCCGTGACGCGTGGGTGTACACCCGTGGGGCCACATGTGAACGACACCTCCCAGAAAGGAGGGCAGCGAGGTTTGCTGTGACCCGGCGCATGCTGGCTTGATGTCTGAGAAGGAAAGCCCCGGGAGGTGCCTGTGCTCCTGCCAGGTGCCTGCCATGTCCCAAGCCCTGGGCTGGCTGCACGTGTCCGGGTAAAGCAGGACGGGGAACAGCCACCACCGTCCTGCTCCGGTGTAGCCCCGAGAGGACATCTCTCGTGCCGGGGGGGCTGTGCAAAGGGCCCTGCACCTTTAAAGCCTGCAGAGGTATTATTTAGGTGGAAAAAGTGTTTCACTATGATGATGGAAATTGTTTGTATTTCACTAATTGACCGAGGAGAGAGAAAAAGAGAGAGAGAGAGAAAAGACCTTCCTTCCCTCTGACAGGTTCAGGAATTTTTTCCACTAATCAAGAAGAAAAACAAAACGCTTGTGCTGGGAGGGGGAGGGGAGGAAAAGACGGGTCTCCCTGGTGTCCCATAAACCTGGTGGCCATGGACAAAACACCACAGTCGCAGCATAGCCTTGCCCTGGAAAGTTTGAGGCAGCATTGGCTGGCAGACCAAAGGGGGAGCTCACCTCTCGCTTGCGGGGGACCCCACTTCAGAGCATCCCAGGCTGGACGAGGGGCAGCTCCCTCCCAGAAGGATGCACAAATCCAAATGAGGCTCTTGGTCCTTGAAGGGCAGGACCGGCATCTGCTGCGGCAGGGTGGACGGCCGGTGGTGCCGCTTTCTCCCCTGGGAGGGACAGGGGATGGCTCTGCCCACCAGAGCATCCCGCCGGCTTTGTCAGCCGGTTGTAAAAGGGCTGAAATGGGCGCGCTTTGCCTTCGGGTTTGGCAGGGACGAGGCTCTCCTGGCTCAGCTGAGGCTGGTGTGAACAGCCTGGTAATCGAATAAAGCATTTTCTCATCACAGCCGCCTTCAAGTGCATTAAATGAAACAGAAAGGAGCAGCTGAACAGGATTTGCAGTTTTTTCCCCATGATATGTATTTTCCCTTTTCCATGGATAGTCCCACCGGGTACACTCCGACCTATTGTTGTACTTATTTATTTACTCAGGTTTTGTAGACAGTTTCAAAGCTCGTGGCCAGGAAGGAGCAACCAGATGCTGCTACTGTGCAGGATAGAAAACCTGCCCTGGTTTCCCGCTCTGAACGCAGACGCAGAGCCAGGTGCAGCCCCCAAACCCAGAACTGAACCCCGTTCCCTTCCCTCCCTGCTCTAACCCAGCTCACAGAGAGAAAGCGGGATATTTGATTGCAAGTTCATCCTGTGTGGGTTTTTTTCCAAACAAGAGGTTAGCTGGTTGGAGTGGTTTGGGTTAAGGAGCTTCTCTTCCTTTTGGAGAGAGGGCTGGGTTGGGTGGAAGGGTGTAGGAAAAGCTCTGGGAGCTTGGAGGCTTCCCACTGCCACGGGGAGGAAGAGCAGGGTCTGATACAGCACTGGTCCCCAAGGAAGGCCAGCCAGCAACAGGGGAATTTTTGCCAGCTGAAAAACATGAATATTTATGAACCTGGATTAAAAAAAACCTCTAAGGAATCTGGGTGCATGTGAACACCCAACCGGGAAGCGGAGACCCTCGGGCAGAAAAAGGCAGGAGCTGGCACGGTGTTGCTGTGCCCACCGCGCTGCTTCGCCGGCGTGGTGAGAGCGGCTGGGGAAGAACGTCATCGCTGCTGGCAGCGTCCCTGCCATTTGGGGTGCCCGTGGCCACAAAGCCAAAATGTCACAAGCTTGACAAGCAGCCACCTTACACCTCCAAGCCCAGGGTCTCTTTCTTGGGTCATAACAGTTGAGCGTGGCAGAAACAGCCATTTTAGTCAGATATGGTGCAAATGCCAGGGTCTGGAGGAGACCTCAGCTGGTTGGGTTTTTCAGAAGCAGAAACGTTTATGTGTAGGTCACTCTACCTGCACAACCAGGGCCAGAAGAACCCAGCTGGGTCTACAGCACCTGGGAAAGATGCTCCACTGCAAGCTCCCCACCTGTGTTCCGTGGGCTGGTGTCCCCTGAAGACCAGAAAGTGACAACTTCTCTGCCAGGCCTCCTGCCGAGCCCTGGGTAAGGCAGGCGTCCCCAAACCTCAGATGTGATGAGTCCTTATTGAATTGGAGTGGAGGGAAGCAAGACTGTGGTGACACCTGGATGCCTATGCTCAGCTGGAGCTGGTACCATCTGGGACATCCTGAGGGCTAAGGAAGGGTGGAAGCAGCCACTGCAATGCTTGAATTTGGGAAAGTAACAAGCTCTGCTGCTTCCCAGGGCTGGTAGGACCTGGCTGCCTGGGCCATGTGTTGCTGGATGGAAGAGGCCACAGTGCCGGTATCAGAGGTGCTCTGGGTACGGGCATCTGCATCTCAGGTCTCCATCACTCGTATGGGGTGGCAACAGTTCCCATCCACAGGTTTGAAAATGGACCTGAGAAGTTTGTGAGGAGCTGCAAGAACCAGCTACCGAGAAGCAGAGTGAACTTGTAAAGGAGTAGGAGGGTGAAGCTAAGCCCGAGAAAGGCAGGAGGTGTTTTTGGGGAGCTTTTTCTTTCACTCCTTTCCACCCCTCACACAAAGACCCCCCTCCTGCTTGCCAGGAAGCTTGGTCAGGGCAAGCATTTTGCCACCTGGTTTATGCACGCACCAGTCAAGGAAACAATTCTGCAATTGAAAGAGGAAATCTCGGTCCTGGCTATTTCCAACCTCTATTGTTTGTTACTCAACTCATACAGGCCTGTAAGCAAAGCAAGATTGCAACACTATGCATGTGCTTTTAGACATTTAATTTTAGCATTATCGTATCGAGAAAGCCCAGTTCTAAGGAAAGAGGAAACTTGTGATTCTGGTTTGGACCATAAAAGGAAGCAGATCATTTGAGTGACCTAACAGGTTTAGTCATTTGGTTTGTAATCCTCTGGGAGTCCTGAGGATCCCTGCTGGGGTTTTCCCATTCCCAAAGACTTGGGTTGCTTGGGACCCCTGGGAAGGGCTTGAAGTCCTGAAGTGACTGGAGCTTTGTGCCTCAGATTAAGCTCCTGATCTTTGGACCTTTGCTCTGGGCAGCAGAGGACTCACGCACGCCCCTTCCCAAGCAATCTTGGTCCGGGCTTTGCCAACGAGACCTCAACGCCTTTCCTCCTACAGACCCAGATGTGTCAACACGTTGTCCAAAATCTTCCCACCTGTCCCCAGTACCAGGGCTCTCCTCAGCTGCATGCGTAAAAAGCTGTTTGAAAAGAAGTTGAATTTAAGGAATTTAGGAATAAATGGAGCTCCCTCAGGAGCTCCTGCACAGCAATGGGGGCTGAGTTCAAAGTGCAGAAGACCCCCTTGCCTTGTCCTTTACCCAGCGCTCTTCTGCAGTGTGGCTCAGTCGCCTTTCAGTGGAGGGTGAAAACGCCTTCCATGCTGGGAAGAAAATTGGGACCGATGCAGGGTAGCTCTTCTCTGCAGAGACAGGCCCTGAGACAGCGAGGACCTGTGTCCATGCCAAGTGAAGGCAGCTTATCTGGTGGTGACCGCAGTCCTGCAGATACACTGAGTCTGTGTTTAAGGGATTCCCCCACCAGAAATACAGCAAAGAAATACACAAATCTACCTAAATTGCAATGGTTTGGTGGCAGTTTCCCCCCACAAAGAGACAAGTACCAAAGAAACCCCAAACCTCACCAGCTCCTCACTCCGCCACTGCGAGGGCAAAGGCACCAGGCGCTGGGATGAGGCTGAGGTCCCTGCTGCACCCCCAGCTGCAGGCTGAACCCGCGCCCAACGTGCCCCAATTTTCTCCCTGATGGCCGTGGGGAGGGCTATCGCCGGGACTCCCTCGAGAGCTTCCCGCAAGCCTGCCTAGGCCTCGGGGGTATGGCTGTGCTGGCCATTTCCTAAAATGCAGAACCACCCTTGGGGTTTTTTTGAAATCTTGCAGATATAACATGCTTTCAATTCCTCAAACCTGGGGTTCTGCATGTGACCAGAGGCACCGTTCTCTTCCCTCCCCATCCCTTCCCCTTCCACCAACACATGTGTGTGCAGCTGGTGTGATGGGAGCCGGGGAGTCTCTTTCTCCTTCTTTTTAGTGGTCGGTGGGGCTACGGTGTGTGCCTGTTTCATTGAGTAAGTTACCAAAGCCCGGCAGGTCGTGAAAGGAGAAAGTGGGAAGCTGGAGAGGGCAGAACAGGGGTGCGTTTTAAAGAAAGAAAAGTTGTGGTTGTGCAAGACCCAGAGGATCTTGATTTGACCATGAGACAAAACCATCATGACGTAGTGCTGGCCTAGGTTCATTGTTGGTCCTGTTTGCTTTGTCGTGTCAATGAAAAAGGGGAAAAAAAAACAAGAAAAAGGAAAGAGCTCATCTTGCTGCAGCACTTGAAATAGCTGCATTGGAGAGCCTGGCTCACCTCTGCAAGGGTGAAGGGGTTGGGAGCAGGTCCTGGCAGCCAGCTGAGAGGCACCTCCAGGCTCTGCACTTTATCTGGGGTTGAAGCAGGGCTGTGAGTGCTTTCCTGCACCTCCGAGAGCTGAAGCAGTGCCGACGGAAGGAGGGTGCCCCGCGGGCTCCTCCATTACCATGCTGGTTCCTGACAGCACCTTGAGAGCAGGGGAAGTGCTGAGCATCCTTTGCTTCTCTGGACCCAACGAGAAGCCTAGTCTCGGGGCTGGGAGTCAGGGACTGTGGCAGAGGAAGGGGCAGGAGAAACGTGCTTATTGAGAACTAAATTCAACTGCGCAACCCAAGATAACTTCTACTCCTGTATATCCCTGTCCTCCCCATGCACAGCACCCCAGCGGGGAAGAGAGTGGGGCTTTCACATCCAGTGAAACCCCAGACTGTGAGACCTGGGCATGAAGTCCTTGCAGTATGCCTTTGCCGGTTGGCCAGGGCAGGACACAGGAACTCGGCAAAGCCCCGCAGCCTTTCATCCTGCAGCAGGTGCCCCTGATACCCCGGTGCAGGTTCACACCGGCATGCCCTGCTGTAGGGCTGGAGTGTGGGGGCCATGCCGAAAAGGCACTCCCAGGACACAGCCGGGAAGGTCAAACTGAGGGACAGGTGCCGGAAAAGAGGCTAAGACTGCCAGGGAAAGAGGACACGCTGAGGGGGCCAGGCTGCTTCCATCTAGGGACCTAGTGGCCACAGAGGGGTGGCCTGGGCTGACCCCTCGCCCCCATGCTGCGGCCAGGCTCGCCGGGGAGGCAGCAATGGAGGAAAAGCATGGGTGCGCAGGTGGCCAGGGTGGCCACCCGTGGGTGCCCTGTCCCCCCCCCGCTGGGCTGTTTTGCAGTCCACGGCCAAGGCAGGAATGCCAGGAATGCGAAATCCCGGCACACTGCCCCGTCACCCCCCCGCCGGCTGCCCCTCGTTTCTCCGGCCGTCGCAAGAACAGGATATTCACCCAAGCGATGTACACTCACACACGTCTTGTTATCAGGAAAAAACACTCAGTCAGCGTCTGGAATGGGCTCTGATTAACCGTGTGGCCACCGGGGCTTCCTCATGGGGCCGTGGGGAAAGCACCCGCTTGCGACGGGGTACGGGCAGGCTCACCAGTGGGTCAGAGTCGCCGGGGCTGCCGGCACGGAGGGGGGCTGGAGGCGAGTGTTGAGCACCGGCACAGCCCTGCCATCGCCCAGTGGTCCCTTGCCCCCTGCTCTCCCTCCTGGCAGAGCTGCAGGGCAGCAGGGCAGTCCTCTGCGGAGGGGAGCGTCTGGCCCCGTGGTGGGGGTTCACCCCCCTCCTCGCCAGGGTGAAGCCAGGATCCCCGGGCCAAGAGGTGCCCCCAGCCCTGTCTCCCCACATCAGTCACCCTGAGTCGTGTCAACACGTTCCCTCTTCCAGCACGGGCTCTGCAAAGACGTCCTGTCTCAGGTAAACAGGATCTCGCCGCGCTGCGTGACCTTGTTTACCTCTCCGAAAGAATTTGGCTGGAATTTTTTTTATTATTTTTTTTCTTCCTAAGGGCTGGTGAGTCACCCTGCAGAAATGCGCGCTGCCTTTGCACACTGACTCACCCCACTGTCCAAGCTCCTGCTTCTCCCTGCTGCCCCCTGGCTCCAGGGCAGGCGAGAAGCCCCCACACGTCCAATGATGCAACCCGCACGCCGGTGCCGGTGCCGGTGGCCGTGGTGGTGGCATCTCTGCTACAGCAAGCATGGCCGAGCGCTTGGGCAGCCCCTGTGCCAAAACACAGGAAGAGCAACGAGAAATTACCCCGTACATTGTCAACTCTAAAAACACCAAAGAAAACAAAACAAAGCAAAAAAAACAACCAAAAAAAGAAAAAAATTGACCTCACTAGAACAATTGCCTAGAAGAAAAGAGAAAAAAAAAAAAAAAAAAAAAAGAGGCCAATGGACCTGGCCCTGCGCCAGGACCCTTGTTTTCCTTTCCCAACACAATGCACGTTAAATAATACTTCCTTCTCGCAACAAGGCCCTCCTGGGCTGGGTTTTTTTTTCTCCCCCACCACGCAGGGGTCGGTCAGTGCAGATGGCTCCCATCACGGCAGCCTCGGCACTTTGGGGCTGCTGCTCGTCCCTGCCGCTCTGAATCGCCCCGTTCCCAGCCCTGCGGTTGGGGTGCCCACCACCCCCCGTCTTTCCTGACAGGAGCAGGGGGCTCTTCAGCACTTCTCCTGACCTCACTCACCCGCTGGCAGGATCCAGGTTTAGCCGCTTTGCAGGATAATATCTCTTCAAGGTAAGCTAGGTAGCCATCCCAAGCCACCCCCATGTAGCTATACCCAAGCTGTGAAGACATCCGTGCAAGCTAATCATGGCAGTCATATCATATATGTTGATTTATTGCCATATTCAATAAAACAGAATAACAAAAAATATACATCATGCATGGGATGAACTGTTTCATGACATTTCTGGCCAGGCTTCCAGGCTGGGACGAGGGGAACCCCTGTTATTTGCACCTTGGCTCTTCAGTTCCCATTTGGCTTGAGCTCAGCTTGCTTTTCTTCAGGATTTCTTTTCCCAATGACAGTGTCACTGGCACCCAACCGACTGCATTTAAATGTCTGTGTTGCAGAGGAATCCAAGTAAAACTGTTTTTGTTTATTCTAGCTTCTTTCCTGAGAAATTTAGCATCTGAGACACCACACCTCTCGTTTGTTGGCGGTGTCAATCAACAGTCTTCAAGGGGCTGATCAGATCCATATCTGTTTGAGGATTATTGGGATTTCTGATTAAATAGCAGGTGCAAGAAAGAAAGGAGTTTCCCTTTTTTAAAAAATTAAACCGGGGTCTTTGTACACAAGATGGCATTACTTCAGCTGCATACGTGTCTCCCCAGATTTCTACTTTCTTACACTGGGCAAGACGGACCCAGTAGTTCTTGGGTGCTCACAGACACGGCACATCTCTGTGACCGACAAGGCTCAGTGCTCAGTCAACAGCACGCACAGCTGGCCAGCCTTGTCCTGGCACCAGAAAAGAGGGCCAGACTCTGCAGTGGAGGAGCGGATGGTGGGTGTAAGTAGGCATTTGACGTACATGTCCACTGACGCCCTACGCTGAGCAAACTCATTTGTTTCAAGGATTGACTTTGCGCACTGACATTCCTGAGGCAATCCAGAAAATGCAGATCCAAGGTCCCACCTACCTGCGTTGTCTGGGCTCAAACGTCAGGTCCTGCCTCTGGGTGATGGATTTGTGTTCTAGGTAATAACAGTAAGCGCATCTGTCTGGCACTGTTTTGGTCTGTTCTTCTCTCACCCGGAAGATAAACTTGTCCCCTGCTACAGGGTGTATGTAGATGGTCAGTCACATCAGCAGTCAGGATAACCTCTTGGTCTGAGCAAATGTTGGCCATGTCAAAGAGGTTTTGGAGACGGATTAGTGGGAGGCCATTAAGAAGGAAACTGAGGCAGAGCTGGGATGCAGCGTGCAGCCCCCCAGAAAGCCGTGAGCTTGTGCTTTCCCTGTGCTTGCTGTGCCCTCCCTGCGTACTCAAACACATCCACGTGTGGATGGGGTGTGTAACTCACTGGGGCAGAAAGCTCATCTTCTTGGCCAACGGTGGGACTCACCGCACAGCAGACATCTAAACACTGGCTCTGCAGCAACTCAATTCCCTGGCTTAATTTTTTTAAGGTTGGGATGAATCGTGCTGTGACAGTGCTCAACACTCTCCTTTGTCTGGAGAAGGAGACAAGGGCTGCTAGCGTTTAATGGCTTCGTTTTCAGTCAGCTCAATTTAAGGTGCTTAATTTTTAGCTGGCAAACACCAAGCGCAGTGAATCCCACCTCAGAACAATGTGCCAGTGTATGACAAGCAGCAGCAAGTCCAGGAACACAGCTCCCATCTTGATTTATTTAACAACTACAGTTAGCGCTAAAATTTGATCATGGGAACCACTGCCTCAGCAAAGTCCAGCTTGCTCAACATGCAGAGCATGCCTCATCCTCCAACAGCATTGTCAAAGAATATGTCCCTCGGGGACCTTGAAACATGTAGGAAAGAGTTGCTGGGGCTCACAACTTGTTTCTGAGCGTGGGGTTTTCCCTAGATCTGGCACAGCACTTGTTTTTGTCAGCCGCCAAACTTTTGGCAATTCACCAGCTGCTGATAACACAAGTGAAAACCTGGAATAGCCAAACTTAAACATTTAGCCGAAATCACTGCGTATATGTGTCCTCACGCCTGGTGGGAGCAACCAGGTTGACCATATTTGCCTCTATGTCCAGGTCGCCCCTGTGAACAGGTCACAGGGATGATGGAGAGCAGCGCTGCTGGCAGATCTCCCTCCTGCCAGTGAGAACTTGGTGGAAACTTTTATCCAGCAAAATGTTTGTTGCTTGGCCTCCTCTGCTAAGGGAGCAGGTGCTGAAGGTGTTTGGCTAGCTGATTAAACAAATCCCGGTGTTTCCTGCCAGACTAGGTGAAGCCAAGCCTTTTCAGCTGCCTCGTCCGTACAAGCTCATCGAGCAGCATTCAGCAGCTCAGTTACTGCTGAATATTCAGCTTTGAGGCACAGAGTGTTGTTCTGGTCGTAGCCCTGATGACAGCCACTTCAGCTTTGAAACAGCTCTTGGAAATGCTGCACAATGAGGATAAAGAAAGGGGAATAGTCACGTCAGGATAGTCCAGGTTGTTTCAATATTGCTGTGAAAGTGCTCTTCAAACCATTTTTAAGAGTCTTCAGGACTCAAGCTTGGAGGCCTTTGTTGATAAGTGATGGGCTTGGCTGGTCGCGGGACACCTTGCCTGCGAGCCTGTTGAAAGCTGCGTCACCAGACTGAGGCATGTTCAAGGTGACTATCAAAACGATCACTTCCCATAGCAACCTGTCTCAGGGAATATGAGCTATTTTGATTGGGAAAGTACATCCATACCTCTGTTTGCTCCCCCGCTTGCACCCAATTTGTGGCTGTCCTGCTCCCTACAATGGCGAAGTCCTGTGAGATCCCATTTTGGTCATGGAGGCAGGTACACATCTAGGATGTGCGATGAAAACCCACCAAGGTGATGTGCA
The DNA here is from genome assembly GCF_011004875.1 of Balearica regulorum gibbericeps. NCBI lineage: Eukaryota > Metazoa > Chordata > Aves > Gruiformes > Gruidae > Balearica > Balearica regulorum. The sequence continues at coordinate 57,174,712 of NC_046184.1, forward strand.
TCACAGAAAGTGGGAAGCAATGGGGGTGACATCAGCCATGGCAGAGTGATGAAAAGTCATGTGAACATTTTTAAAAGGAGATGTAAGACACTACTATTTGGTGTGTCCTAACTCCACTCAGGTATGAATCTCCTGCAGATGATACCAACCCTACATTGAATGAAAGATTGCTAGTTCAACAATCCATCAATCACTGCCCTCACCTTCTGTGAAAAGAGGTGTTACTGGAGATATATTTTTATGCTCCTCACGCAATATGTGGCCTTAGCGTTTCCATTACCAATTCTTTTGTACATCCCCTTTTAACAAACTACCCACTCCCAAAACCACTGGCCACAGTCATGCGGAGCTGCAGCAGGCTGCTTTGGGATGAGGCACATCCATGGTGACTGCTTTATGGTGACACCTATAACAGTGATTGTCTGGTTTTCCCCATATTTGAATTATTTACTTGTTTATCCTACGAAATAGTCCTATTGATTGGCAGCTTTCTTTGCATGAACTTCTAGGTGTGATGATGACTACTGACTTTACAGAGTCCTACATCTTTTTAAGGGGGTTCAATTACCCATTTGACCAAATCGTACCAAGAGCCATCTTTCTGCTGGGTTTCTGCAAGCAGACAGTCCTGTATCCGTCAACCAGGCTGAATGAACAGATTTCCTCTGCAACAAATCTAACTACGCTGCAATTTCAGGCTCTTAAGAAAACTTTCTGAAATGCAGTCTAAGGCTGTATCATTTCAGATGGGAAGCGTAACTGCCTACTGAGAAAAACGGGAACATATGCTCCATTTTAAGACCATTACAGAAAGGAATTACTTAGAGAGTCACGCGGATGCAAAGCTAATATCATCCTCTAGATAGCAACTGCTGCATCTAGTACTGCTCAGCAATGTGCAGAAATAGAAGTGGACAGAAATCTACCCAGACAAAAGCCAAGATTTTTTTTTTCTGATGTCATTCGGGCTCCCAGACATGGCTCCCGAGCCGTGAACATCCCGTTGGCCTGACCATGTCCCGGTGCTCCCACCTTGCCCCCGTTCTCCCAGACACCTGCAGTTTTCTTTGAAGTGGGGGCGTGGCAAACGTTTCCCAGAGACATGTCAGGACGCAGAGGGAAAAGCAGAGAGATGGATTCTATCTGTCAACTCGTGATGAAATACAGTGACACCCCACCCCCCCAGCCCCAAAAGAAAGCTTAATTTTTTCTAGTTAAAAAAAGTGTTTGGCTCAATCCCTAGACCAGCTGCTTCCTACATAAATAAGAGGCATGCACGGTGTACAGAAAAGAATATTTGACATTCCTAATCAATTAGATAAGGGGAAAAACCAGTCCATTTTCCTGTTCAAAATAAAATTATCATGGTTACTTCAGATTTCAAGGGCATTTATCTTTCAGCATCAGACAGAGGGGCACTGAGTAGGCTGCAGGTTACTGACCTGGGGCTGGAGAATGACTAAGCTGCCAGCTGGGATGGAGGAGCCCAGGCCCGGCTCTAGCGGGGCGCTGGAACGGGAATAGCCACGGCAGTTGCCAGCCAAGTCAGGTGTGCCTTGGTAGAGCCGGGCTTTTGCGAGGGCTGAGCCAGGCCTGGAATAACTGGCAGTGCTGGAGGAGGGAGTTAAAACACCTCAAACCAAATTGTTTAAGGGAAGCACTCCCGGATCTTGCCCGTGCGCTCCCTGGCTTTGAAAACTTGTATAAACATTTACCCAAGGAAATGCCAAGGAAATCAAGGTGAGGAAGAAGGTGGCTGGGAGGGCTGTAGGAGAACACAGGCACCTTCCCTACCCCAGTTCAGCTCAGGACAATTCAGTGGAAGAGGTACAACCTGAGACGTGTTGAGTGTCTTCTGCTCAAAACCACAGGAGGCTCCAGGCCCTGGGGCAGGTGCTGGGCATCGCTGCCAGCCCCACAGCACAGGTAGAAGGCATGGGCACAGAGGCATGGTGTCCTCTCCTCAAAGACCACGCATCTCTCCGGATCACCAGCAGCCTTTGAGACCTCTCCGCAGACCGCTGGAGAAATTACAAGATTTTTGAGAAGCCGGGCTCCACTGTTGCGTGGTTCAGGGGAAAGCAGCAGCCCCACAACGCTGCCCTTTGCACTGCCTTGGTGCAGCCAGGGCGGGTGGGTGGACTGCAGGTCCTTGGCACGGGATTTACCCCAACCAGCTCCAGGCTCCCCTGTGCTGTTCCTGGAGACTTCAAGCCCAAGCGGCTATATCGGAAGTCTTGATTGCTGCTGCTTTGCTTTTGCAATACCACTTCTGTATTCTTCCAGGATTTGTCAGAACAGCATGTTTCCCCAGGAAAAAAAATACGCAAATAGGGTAATGAAGCATCTGAGCCTACAAACCCCTGCTCAGTCCCAGAGGAGCCCTCTGGAGACTGCTCTCGCCCGTGAAATCCTGGGCCTGTAGTGCCACCTAATGAACAAGCGCCGTTCACAGTCCACAGGCATGCTGTTGTGTGCAGGGAAATGAGGCAAAGGGTTCCTTAGGGCACTTCATCCCTCTCTAATGCCTTTCGTCCTTCTCCCTGTGCTTCAGATATGACTTATTCGATCCTTGCAACTCATCTGTTAAGCAGCAGATAATACTTATCCTGTTCTGCGGACAAAGCACAGAGCAGCTTTTTGCCAAGCCCAAATACACAAGACAAGTTAACAGTAGCTGAGTAACAAATTAGAGTAACTCCTTTCTCTTCATCACTTTGGAAAATCCTGCCTCCAAGGGAGAGGCCAGAGAGGTGACACAGTGCAGTGTTGCAACCTGCACCCTCCTCCCGGAACTCATCAGCTTGTTCCCCGTGCACCAACAGGATCCTCCTGAGAGAGAAGCCACGAACTCCCATTTTTAGGAGGCAGAAGTTGGGCTCTGTTTGTTTGGTGAGGACAGGGGTCAGGCACAAAGGATCAGGAATGGCTCTAAAGGGCCTAAAGGACTTTTCCTTGATAAGAAATCAGCTGCTGCTTGGTTTTTACATAGGAAATCATCAAAGAGAAGGAGAACGAATGCTCCACACAAAGTGCAAGCTTCCTGCTGGTCACAACAACTGCCTTCTCAGACCCAGAGAGCAAGACACTGCGGTTCTTCCCAGGACTGCATCCAGGTTTTTGGCCTCTGCAGTTACAGAGGCTTCCCAAAGGGCAAACCATCACCCGGGTCAGGGAGCTGCCTAAAGGCAGCAGGCAGAAAATGTGTGAGAACTCAATCCCTCCCTAGATCTCAGGAGTTAGAGCTGTGCATTCCTCTTCCTCCATTTACTTTGTCTGTCTTGATCTCAGGTCAGACCCCCACCACCTTATAAAGGTGATGTCACAGAGCACGGCACATGTGTAAATGGTAGCTGTGTGGTCAGAGCCCTCTCCCAGAAAGCAGGAGGTCTGAGCTAAGTGTTCTCCTCAGCCTGGAGGGACTGTAACACACTCTTTCCACCAGCCTAGTCTGTTCTACACCGTATGGCATGGCATGGCAGAGCATGGTTTAACATGGTATGTCTCTAATATGGATGAAGAGCACCTCCTAGCTTCTGCATCCCAAGAGGACAACCCCGATGTGTCCTGCCATGAAGGCTAGGTGCCTGCTTCTGGCACCAAGGCAGGAGATCTGAACAAAAACGCCAATCGTGTCACAGACTGCGCAGATGCTGAACCCTCAGCTAAGTGTGAAACAGACTCTGGCCCCATACGTGGTTTTTAAGTCTTTCAAAATTTCCAGAGCGCTTCAGGCACGAAGAAAGCAAACACTGCAACTCTGGCCCCTTCACAGTAGAAGGAACAGGGGATGTGCACTGTCTCACACGGAAATAGTCCTCTGTGAAAAGAAACATTTTTAGGGCTGGATGCTGTACAGGCAGGAGGTGCCATTAGAGGATCATACATGAGAGTGGGGGTCTTTGGAGGTTTTAAGCAATGAACAGCTGAAGAAGTTTCTGTAGAGCACGTGGGAGCCAAGGCTTTTCAAAGACATATCATATGTCCACAGATGGGCAGACTTTCACTAAAACAACAAAACTCAAGTTAATTGAAGCAACAAAACTCAATTTCATTGAAACCACAAAAATATTTAAAAAAAAAACCACCCCAAACACAAAACCAAATAAAAAAACCACAGAAGCACTTATTTTCCATTGCCCACCCACACTTCAAGTTTAGGCTTCAGATCACTGAAAATCCTACTACAGCTTCCCACAGAGGAATTTATCTGAACTGTGTACTTTGTGTACCAAACCAGCATTACTTCACTCATGCTGTGACACAGAAGTACTCAGCGGTCAAAGTGGCCCAGAGAGACGGAAGACCGTTCCCTAGCTAAGTGTTTATCTTGGAAAGTGGAGATTGGCATTTCAGCACCTTCACTAGGACCCATTTAGGTATTTTGCATGAGTTGGTGGGCGCTGGGTAACAGTCAGAGATTGGGATTGGGACACAGATCTCCTCTTGCCCAGGAAAATAACCATGAAGATGAGCCATGTCACACCTGTTCCCTGGCCCAGTGAGCTCTGAATTTGTCTTGCACTGAGCGAGCCAACTTCAGTGGGTCAACATGTGCTCCCCTTGCTCCTGAGATAGATAATAATCTGGTGTTTGGGGAAGTCCCCCAGAAGATGGGATTTCCCAGCCCTGAAGACAAAAGAGGGACTGGACCTTGATCACCAGCACTGCTGGGTGTGTGCTATAACTGCTGAGCTATCGTTTAACAGGTAAGAAAACAAGTCCTCTTCCAGCGGCATTTTCAAAGAAAAATGATAGCTGCTACTTTCTACACTGATCCTGCTCTGGGACGTAGCCGAGCTCTTCAAGGAAACCCGGGAAGAAACACCTACCTGGCAGTTCCCAGTCGCACCAGGGTGTGAGCCAAGGTGCAGAGGAAAACCAAGCTGCCCGCCAAGTTGAGGTGACACTAAGGGACAAGTGCCAGCTGTGCGGTGTTTAGAGGATCACAGGCTGGGATTCAGCACTTAGCATCCCATTTAGATGGTATTCCAGGTGCCTCAGATCTGTGCCCAAGTCATGGCCACAATGAAAGAGAAATTCTGGGTGCTCTGATCTAAAGAGGATGAAAGGCTGAAGTAGAAGACTGTCATAAAAACCCATGCTGGGAAAAAAGCGGTTAAAGATAGAAGTCAAATTGCATTGAACCCACAGAAGGTATTTTTCTTCATGGCAGACCCCAACTAGAGCTCCCAGGGGGAGCTTGGGCCAGATGATCTTTCCTCCACCCTCTAGGACTAGCCCCTTTGGCCAAGGCAAGGGGACTTCCATGTTTGTTTTCCTTATGCGTGTTGTGTAACCCCCAGAGGCAGAGCACTACTTCGCATTGGGGGCCGTGGCTCACTGCCCATCCACTGTCGGGAAATCCCTGTGCGGGGGGCAGATCACAGCCAGGTGAAGAATGCACGGCAGAAGCATAGCTTTAAACACATCCTTCGCTGGCTGCTGTCGCAAGGGCTCCGGAGTAAGCCGAGGAGCTGCCAACCGGCAGCAGGGGGCAGCTGCATTCTTTCCGTGTGTTTTAAGAAACTACAATTAAAAGTACTAATTGATATGGGCATACCAACAGGGTTGTTTTTCTGGTGCCTTTGGGCTTAACTGCACTGATGCCTATACCTTGCTGTGCTTCCAGCCAGCTCAGGGGTCTGAGAGGGTGCTCTCCTGGGCCAGGGCAGCATTGACCATGCCCACTCACTGTCCTGTACTGCTGTGATGAGGCTGCATGCCGAAACCATGATCTGTGTATAAAATGGACCTGCCCACAGAGCAGCATGATGAGTGCCATCTACTGATAATTAAACATACAGCACCGCAGAGCGGCAGGTTCACCCATCGAGCCAGTGATACATAGCAAATGGCATCGGCAGTACTGTTCTTCATGGCTGCTAGCTCCTGTGACATAACGGAGTTGTGGCACCACCGTGCTCGTAGGCTGCCAAGGCTTGCTTCTGCCCCAAGGTCGTTTCTTGAAGCTTCATCAAGCAGCATTTCTTCAGGGATGTGCTGGGTTGTTTTGAAGCTGTGCTGATCTTTGCTGCAGTCTTCTGAAAAAAAAAAAAAAAAGAAAAAGAAAAACAAAAACCAAACCAAAAAGCTTTGGCAGGATTAAGCTTGGTAGAATATAAATGACCATTAATACATTTTTAGTGTTCATGTAAGTGCTTATATCAACTGGAAGCTGAATCGCTTAATCAGGCTAGTAGCAATTAAAATGGTAATTTTTCTGTAGTAGATTCTGCTTGCAATTTTTACTCAAGTAAAACTCTTTGAAGTTAATTGGAATTTTGATTAAAGGCTCCTGGATCTGGGTCTCTGAATTTGTACTAAGGAAGATTCAATATTTACTTTGGTTTTCTGCACATTGAGTTCACTGCTGTATATTAGTGTGACTGTACAATCAGTCGTAACAAGAACAATAAAGATTGCTGTAATCTAGCTCTTGATATACTTTAGAAAAGGGGTTTTTATCACAGAATGGCTTTTAAAGTACTGCTAAAACAGGCTGTAAGATCTGAAAAACTTGATCGCTTAAATTGTTTGTCTTAATTATTTCTAGTCCCTATAAATGGCTTAATAGCATTCACTTAACAGTAATTCAGAACTCGGGATGGGGTGAGAGAGAGAGACGTTCTTGCTCTTCAGTTTCTGGTTGGCAATGCAAAAAAAAACCCCAACAAACCCTACTCAAATTACATTATAACCATTCCTAGGATGAAAAGTAACTGTGGTGTAACAGCTTCAAAAAGCAACATTTTTGTCCAAAATGTTGCAAACCACCCCCCCACCCCCCCAAACTCAAACAAACAAACAAACCCTCTGTAAAAAAACCTGACCAGACTATCGTGAGATCTGAAAAGTAAAATGAGCCACAAGCAGTGTGTTCTGGTATTGCAGAACCAGAGGAGCGTTGTCATTGTAGCAGAATAAAACCCCCGTGAAGGAAGGAGGACTTGCATGGAAAAACCCCCCAGCAAACAAGGAAATTATTCTGTTATGTCGTGGGATTTGCCTGGAACTTTGCTGCATGTCGATGTCATGTTGTGGACAGATTTCATCACTCATCCTTCCAGGCAAAGGAGTGCCATGCTTTTTCAAAAGCTGCGACATAACTGACGTAAATATTGCTTAAACTTCACTTGGGTCAATTGCTGGTGTGAGAAAAGGGAAAAGCAGAAAGAAAGAAGGGAATAATTGTGCAGAAATTATACTGATGATATCGAGCATGTGGGTTCTTGTCTATTTATAAGAAGAGTATTACAGCTTGCGATCAAAATGCAGGTTGATTTGGGTTTTTTTCATTAATAAAGTTTCTTTAATTTTGAAAAAAAAAAAAATCCTTGACCTTAAAAAGACACATTAAATAACAAGTTGTAAATATCCTCTACTAAGAAGTGCAACAGTTTATCAACAATGGATTTGTCTACAAGTTTTTTGTGACTGTGGGATTTATTTCTGTCCTTTTATCCTAAGGTGGTCATTGGAGCACAGTTTCTTCCATTTCCCAGTTCAGCACCACAGTAATTGGATTCAAGTGCAAGGAAAGGGATTAAAAACAGGTTGTAGCAATTCAGAGGAATGTTCCGATCTTCTTTGTCTCTAGTTTTGCTGAAGTTCTTAATTTTGAGATACAAAGTAAATTTTATCTTAAATATTTTTCTCTATTCCCTCTAAAACATAGAAGCATAATACGAGAAAGGAAGGATTAAAATGAAGATCAAAGCCTTTTAGATTATTATTATTTTGCAATACAGTACCAAAACCTTGAATATTCAACAGCTATGCTGTTACAGAACCAAAACTACATTATAAACTGCTAGGTCTATTTAATGGTTAGCTCAACGATCACAATTCTCAACAGTGAACTTTGAGTTTTTAAATGGCTGTGGCAAGAACAAGCACCCTGCCAGTTACGGCATCCACACATATGGATTGGGTATGTTGTGTGAAAATTAACACTTTCAAACTAAATTACTAATATATATATATATTAACTTACTCTCACTGTACACTTCCTTTTTGTATAGTATTTGCCATTTGTACAGTAAGGTTCATCCCATTTCAGACTTTGCATAAAAACAGCATCCAGCGACATGCAATCACAGTGGAGGAGCAATTGAGCACAGTTGTGGGAGGAAAGGTAGCTACATGTGTAGAAATGCTCTGATGAAAAAATGCCTTAAGAGACTTAAAAAAAAAAAAAAAATTTGTTTAATGCAGTGGTCAGGAAGCAAAAGCACATTTCTGCATACAGGATCGGTGCGCAAAGGAGCCTGGACACTTCCATGCTGAATGCCTGCTCACAATGTTCCTATTTTCTCCTGCCTTACCCAAGCAAGCATTGGCCACCTTGAAGAGGTGGCCTTAGGTTCTGCTTGTTTCAAGATGTCAAATAATTACGTGTGTGCTACATCCATAAAACCCCTCAGCAGTTCATGAGGCGGCACTTGAAGCGGGTGCCTGGACAGACAAGCCACACGGAATTTCTTCTGCACCGGTCCGTGCCGCCTGCCTCTCCTGCCCCAACGCTTGGGCACCTGCTAGTTTCCCACCCGCGGCCGATGACACGCGATCGCTGTGGGCCATTCCTGTGCAAAACACTCGTAAATACTACTGCTTTGCGGCGGCTAGAGACCGTGCCGGCGGCGGCAGAGCTCCCTCATGGCGCCCCACCCCGCAACCGCCGGGGTGTTGGAAACCGACGGCCTTTTCCGTGAGGAAAACGGGGTGCCAGCGGGACCCTGGCTCCCGGAGAGGGGAGGGGAGGCCGAGTGCCGGCCGCGGGGTGAGGCTGAGCGGCGGCGGGAAGCGGGGGCTGAGGCGGGGAGGCGGCAGCGGCCCCTCAGGCAGTTCCCGCCCAAGCCGCGCCCCGCCTTCCCCCACCACCACCCCGCCCTCGCGCGCGCGCCGGGGAAAACGTTGCGCAGGTTCTAAAGCGGGGCGGGGGGAGGGGAGGGGGCGCGGCCGCGCGCGAGGGGGCGTGTGAGGGGGAGCGGCGGGTAACGGCCGCCAGCGGGCAACGGCCGCCGCCGGGCCAGCCTCCCCACCGCTACCGCCACCGTCGCCACCGAGGGAGGCAGGCAGCCCCCCGCCCCCCCCCCCGCCTTCCCGCCCTCCGCTTTGCAACAGCCGGCTTCCCCGGTCGCCGGGCCGCGCCGACTGTCCCGCCCGCTGCATGGAGCTGTCGGCCATCGGGGAGCAGGTGTTCGCGGTGGAGAGCATCCGCAAGAAACGCGTGCGGAAGGTGGGCTGCGGCAGGGCGGGCCCCACCGGGCGGAGTGGGGGGGGGGGGGCCGCACCGGGACACCCCCCGCCCCTCCTGCCTCGCACAAGCGCGGAGGGAAGGGGGGGGGGCGTGGTGGGCGCGCGCGCGTGGCCGCCGTGCCTTCTCCCCCCGCGCGGAGTGACGGGTGTCCTCGCGCTGCCGGCGGGGCGGGGGCGGCATCAGCACCTGCCTGGGGCCGGCGGGCGAGGGACGCGCGTGTTGGCGGGAGTTGCTCGTGGGGTGGGTGGGTGGTTGGGGGGGGGTGTCTCCGTGGGTGTGGTTCTGGGGCAGCCTGGGGCGGGGGGGGGAGGTGTCATTGCTGAGGCGGGGGCGGGGGGTGTTCAGTTTCTGCACAATCAGTGCTGGTGACAGCAACCCGGGTTTGGAAGGGTCTGGCGGCCAGCTTAGTGACTCAGTTTCCCCAGCTGTGAAAATGCTCTCCGTCCCCACAGGCTGTTACGAGGATTAACGTGTAATCACGCAGTGTAGACACTCTCCGGTAGAAAGTTCCTTATAGGGCAGTGTTTTCAAACAGTGGGAAGCTGATGAGCCCCCTGTGAGGAAAACGAACCTGGGTGTCTGGCTCGAGTACCTGAGCGCTTTGCTTGCTGTGCTGTTGTGTAAAGGTGTCTGCAGCTGCAATAGTGGCACTTCAAGGGGTGGTCATCCTGCATGCACGAAGGCCTCTGCTATGCTTTGGGAACTGCTTGACGAGCCCCTCAGTATAATATTAAAGATTTTAATAGTTGTATGCATTGCTCATGGAGCCCTTGAATGTGGTTTCCAAGCACTACACCTTTTTTTGCTTTTCTTGCTTTTTAAATCTGGTACTTAGAGTGAACAAATAAATGCATAACTCTGAACTTCAGCTGTGAACCGCTGTTTGCTTGGGTCAAAAGGTTGAGTGACTGTGATGGATGGAGGAGTGTTTGAGTAAAGCGTGTAGCAACTGGAAGGGAACATGCCAAAGAGATGCTTCATAGGTTCTGAAATATTGTATTTCTTCTCTCTGCTTTAAAAAAAATTCCTCTGACACTTGCTCCTGGTGTACATCTCCCTCTTGCGTTTATGCATGCTGACTTCTTGTAGGCTTGCCTGTAAATGCAGGAATGGATGCAGTCTTGCTTTCTGGTTGGCTTTTGGCGTTCTACCTGCTAGGCTTCTGCAAAGGTATGATCCCAAGCTGATGGTAGTTCAAGCACGCTTAAATACCCCTGCGTGCCCATTTTCTGGGGGAAAAGGTATAGTGAGTGTAGTTGAATGAGGAAGTGGCTTTGTTTTGAAAATAAAGTGATGGGAAATGAGCTTTTCAGTTGCAGAGTTTAGTCCTGTTGATTGGTTACATCTCTTCCTGTAGCCCTTATTTGGTTGCAGAATTCACCAGTTTTCTTCTTCCTTTTTCTGCCCTTAGGGTAAAGTAGAATACCTGGTGAAGTGGAAAGGATGGCCCCCAAAGTAAGTTGTATTTTACTTGTCTTTTACTCTTTTTCTTTAGTATTTGGTAATGGCTTACACTGTATCTCTGCAACTGAGTCTGAACGAGTAACCTTTTGTGCCTCCTTCCAACAACAATAAACAAAAACAAAGAGCCACAAACCAAAACTCTGTATTTCTGAAATGGCAGGTGAGGGATACAAACCGTGTGCCAGTCTATTCTGACTGGTTTTGGCCATCACTGAAATAGTCCATTGAGATGCTTTCTAGATACAAAAGTTTTTAAATTCATTATGAGTTCAACACAGAACCTTGATTCTTATCGGTTGTACCCAGCTCTGGGGTCTCCAGTACAAGAAAAACATGGACCCGTTGGAGTGAGTCCAGAGGAGGGCCACGAAGCTGATCAGAGGGCTGGAGCACCTCTCCTATGAGGACAGGCTGAGAGAGTTGGGGTTGCTCAGCCTGGAAAAGAGGAGGCTCCGAGGAGACCTTACTGCAGCCTTCCAGTACCTGAAGGGGCCTACAGAAAAGCTGGAGAGGGACTGTTTACAAGGGCAAGACTGTTACAAGGGCAAGTGATAGAAAAAGGGGTAATGGCTTTCAACTGAAAGAGGGTAGTTTTAAATTAGATATTAGGAAGAGACTCTTCACTGTGAGGGTGGTGAGGCACTGGAACAGGTTGCCCAGAGAGGTTGTGGATGCCCCCTCCCTGGAAGTGTTCAAGGCCAGGTTGGATGGGGCTTGGGGCAACCTGGTCTAGTGGAGGGTGTCCCTGCCCGTGGCAGGGGGGTTGGGACTAGGTGATCTTTAAGGTCCCTCCCAACCCAAACCATTCTGTGATTCTGAACTTGGAATGGCGCCTGCTTTTCTGAGTCAGCACCAAGAGGACCCCACGTTATTTTTAGGGCTATATGCAGTCTTTTAAAGTAGAAAACAAGTTGATGGTCTTGTCTTCTTGTCCTACTGCTTCCCCTCTGCAATTCACAAACGGAAAGGAGCAGTGTTACAGATGTATTGATTGTAGCCAAATGCAGGTGATCTTTGTCCCTTGAAAATTACCGCCATGCCTATGTTTCCTTGTTCAAAACCTTCTGTTATTTTGAGTGCCTTGTCTGCTTTTCCTTTGGTTGTTACATTGCAAAAAAAAAAAAAAAAAAAAAAAAATCGCAGCATCGCTGTGCACTGTTTACAGATACTTCTCTTATTAAAATGCAGCTGCCTCTGAAGAGGAGTAATTGCTCTGTGCCTAAGCAGTCTGTAAAATGCTTTGAGATTAAAAGGATTAGGTAACTGAAGAATATTACTATGTTAGCTAGCAGTCTAACAGAACAGCCTCCTGGCCAACCCATATGGGGCCCTGTCTTTGCTTTTCTGTTTGTAACTGTGTGTGTGTACATACACAATGTGCGTGGGTACAACTGCATTACATGTGCAGCGGCACTGCGTGTTGCTAAGCAAAGGGGGCTGCGTTTACTGGTTCATCCTTGCAGTTGGAAAGTGAGGGCCCACTAGGATGTGGTCCTGACAGATTGTACCTGGCATCCAAGAAGTTGAAATGTGTTCCTGCATGCCTAATCCTTGTGCTTATAGGGCATGTGTGAATATAAGCAGCTTCTCCTCTCTTGGTGGTGGTGGGGGGAGAGGGTAACTTTGTTCTTGACTGTAAGTACTGCTGTCAAAGTGTCACCTTGTGCACTTGTTGAGCACCAGTTGCAATGTAGTGTGGATCAGTTCTTGGACCGGTTCAGCCTCTTAAGTAGCCAAGCCTAATTTAATTTCTGGTAGAGACTGGGAAACATGTTTGTAGGCTGTGAGGCACCATCTCCTTTTGGCCAGAATACTGATGTTTATCCCGTTCTCCTTTCAAAAAATGCATTGAGGTCCTTCTCTTGTAAAGTCACTTGCCAAGAAGGTGGGCTGAGGCATGGCATAATGTTTCCTTGGACAGAGTAGCCCTTATTCTTACTGCTGCCTTTCCTTGCCCTGTACCTTGGAACCCTGCAGGAGCCAAGAACCCTCTTTTGGAAATTGAAAGCAGAGTCTTCTGCCCAGAGAGCAAGAGGATGTCAAGGTTCCCTTCTTTTGATGCTGTGACATGTCCAAACACCTTCCCTCTTCCCACAAACTCTAAATCTGAAGAGCACTGATTTTTTTTCTCCCTGCCTCCCCCCCCCCCCCGCCTTTAACTGTTCACTCAGTGGTTTGAGTTGCTTAAAACCAAGATGCTTTGAGCATTGAAGTCACTTTCATCCTGCTAGCAGTTTCTGTTCCTTGTTTTAAACATACACATACATGCCTGTAATGGCATGCAGCACCACAAGCTGTTTGCTTCCAACATATTCCGTTTCCTCGTCCCATGTCGTATTTGTCTTCATTCCTCTCCCGAACCTTGTTGCATTGCTCTTTGTAATCTCGGTACCAGTTATCCCATGATCCCCATTGGAGGCTTCATGGATAGGAATAAGGATAGGTTAGTAATTTGCTGCTTTCCCATGTAATTGATATTTCACTTTTTTTTTTCTTTTTAATAAAATATTCTTGTTAATGCCCTGCGCCTCAGATTTCTGGATTGTACTGCTGGAGCCAAGGAATGGAGGAGTTACAATCTGATTCTAGCTACAAGCTTGTTTACAACTTGTGTTGCAGTTAAGAGGGGAGGGGGAAGAGGAGGAGTAGAAGGAGGGGGAAGGAAGATCATATGATCTATGTTTTCCAGAGTGCCTGCTCTCTGCAGTTCTGCTGCAGCCTGGGCGGTGTGTACCCGTATACATAGCTCTGTGTATATGTGTGTGTGTGTGCGCGCGCGCGTGGCAAACTGAACCATGGGGGTTTTTTATATGCAGTGTTTTGCCACTGCAGTGAAGCCAGAAACTGAGCTTCAGAGAAAAAGGCAACACCCACCAGTTTTTGTGTGTTTTTTTTTAAAGCAAATCCCCTTTCTTCTCCAGCCCATGAAAAGCAATCCAATGTCTTTTTTTCCCCCTTGTGTTGTTATTTTTCTTAAATTTGTAGAATGAGTGCCAGAATCCCTGAAGCTGGGAGGAAACCTTCTTCTGTTGAAACAGCATCTTGGCTTTGACAGCTCACAGTCAGGTTGCTGCGGGAGGCTTCAGCAAAGGAGGGAGGGAGGGATCAGCTGGTTATGAAGACATGTCTGTTCTTAACTCTCTGATGTACACTGCACCATGGGATATCTGAACTTCATATTTTTGTTTTTCCCTTTTGTAAAATAATTGTACTTTCATTTCTGGAACCATTCTCCAGGCATGCTCCTACATTTCAGTACCTTTCTTCTGTCTAATGGAGAGATTAAATGGAAAAGCATGCCCAAACCACCTCCCCTGTGTCCATATATATGCATGTATTGTGTACCCTCATGAGCAGCCTGTGCTTTATCCAGAAATGTAAACATCCTAAAATGCTTTCCCCCTGTTTAAAGACACCAATAGAAATGCACCCTTGCCCACCTGCATGTGGCTCCTCTCTGGCCCTCCTCGCCAGGGGCTGGGAGGGGCTCTGTCTCCAGGCCCTGGACCTCACATTCCAGAAAAATTCATGTTCTGAGGCACTTGAGGTTTCAGACTTGCTTTCTTGCCTTTGAGTTTGTATGGTAGAGATATGCCACTCACTTTTTCTGGGCAAACATGGCCCCTTAGAAACAAAAATGCCATGAGGACCACCTTGTGATCCTTTCACCTTCCACAATGGGAATTTTTGGCTGCTTCTCCCTGGTATTAAGGGCAGGTGTGCCTTTTGGGAACCCCCTGCTGCGTGGGTTCAGTCCTTTCCTGAGCATCTGACTCCTGTCACAGCTGCCTGGCAATTGAGGAGGGAAATGGGGCAGTGAGTGACACTGTTCACAGGCTACTTTCAGAGCATCAAGCTTATTTTGAGTAGTTTTGGTAGCCCTGACCGCAATTCCAATGGGTTCCTCCTGTGCAGGTACAGAAATAGTGATGACCTCTGCTAGATAGAAATAACCTGCAGGGGGAGTCGAGGAAGAGGAATAATTGGAAAGTCGCCATCAACTTGCCTCAGGGCCCAGGTCTAAACATGTTTAGTTGAATGGCATCAGTGGAGAAAAATTAAACTCTTCTTAAATGAATACTTTCAGCTCCAGTGATTAGAGGTAATTAATAATGCAGGTGAGAAAGCGTACTTACTCTTTAAGCACTCTAAATTAAGAGAGACCTATTTTTCAGAAAGCTGTATCAGATCGCATCTCATTCTTTGTGGGTTTTGTTGGATTTGAGGGAGTGCTGCAGATGAGACCTGTTTAGGCGTTGACTTAAAATCAGTTTGCAAGTGTCTGCACAGGCTTTGCAAACAGTGTGGAGGGGGCCCTGGGGAGGAAAGTCTTCCTTGTTCTCCTACAAAAGCTGCTTGATGCTTGGCCCTGCCTGTTTTGGGAAGGGGAGGTGGTGTCTGTGGGAAGTGGGGAAGGAATGGCTGGGATTCCTCAGAGCTCTCGCAATGTTGTGGCAGGCCCCACCGACCCTTGTGAAGACAGTATCCAGGGCCGCAGCACACTGGTAGCAGGCCCGCAGAGAGAATATTTCATTAAAGTATTGTTTACTTTATATTGCTTGTGTTTTCCTTCAGATACAGCACGTGGGAGCCAGAGGATCATATCTTGGACCCTCGCCTGGTAGTGGCTTATGAAGAAAAGTAAGGGTGCATGTTCTTTCTCTCCCTGGATGCAGGAAAAGGAAATAGTGTCTTTATTTCATAGTGTGCATAAAGTGCCCCTGTTGTCCCTACTTCAATCAAAGATGAGATGTATAGCAATGAATCCTGGTTGATCTCTGTACTCTGGTGTTGGCTGAAGTCGACAAGACAGGGTTAAAGCAGCTTTGATTTGCACTGTTCAGGAAATGAGGCCAAGAACAAGTAGCACTGAGCCAAAGAGCAATCAGTCTTAGGTTTTAATCAGGTCCAGGGCTGGACTGGAGTGATGTGAGGTGATAAGTTTCTCTAACCCATCTTTGATCAGCTGAGTCAGAGAAATTTCCTTATTGCAAGGCTTTCACTCCTACAAGAAGCAATTCTGGGATGTTTTCCAAGCCCACACTGGTCACCATTGGGTTTTAATGAAGGAATTAAGGGAGCTGTGCTGCAAAAGGTAGAAGTCCCAACTGGGTTTTGTGCTGTGGTATTTAGTACTCGGTTTGATTTGTCTTCCTCTTTCACAGGGAAGAGAGAGACCGTGCATCGGGGTACAGGAAAAGAGGCCCCAAACCAAAGCGCCTCCTACTGCAGGTAGCCTCTTGCTCTTCTGTGTATTTCTATCTTGTTAGCTGCTGTGCTTCCCTTCTGCTCACAGGGAGGTGGAAACTGTCCATTTGCTGTTGCGTGGACCAAATTGAAGGTAACAAGCTAACACAACAACATGAAATCAGTGGGTAGGCAGATAGCTTTAACCTATTAGCTGAAGAACCAGCTAACTTGTTTTTTAAAAAAAGCAAAACAAAAGAACCAAACAAACATCAGCTCTTGCTCTCTGAACTAGGATTTTATAAACTTTGGGCTTGGGTGGTTGCAGGTTACCTGGTTTGCGTGCTCTTTTAATTTCATGTTGGGCTTGGACTTTCCATCATGTTAAAGGTAGCCACTGGTTGGAAGCGGAGTTCCAGCACGCTTTGACTGTTGCCAAGCAAAGCAGCCAATCCTAGGAAGCACGTATTAGGAAGAGCTTAGATGGCAGTTGAAGAGGTGAGAGAAACAGTGTTGTAGAAGCAGCACAACTTATCCTAGCTCATCTAGATGTTCAGGGACTGAACAAAGAATAGTTTCCTGGCTCCTAGGTGGGAGCCCTGACTACATTATCAGATTGCCACTCTGACCTTTGCTGCGTTGATGTCTTGGCAGCGGCTGTATGGCATGGACTTGAGGAGTGCCCATAAGGGAAATGAGAAGCTGTGTTTCTCTCTTGCACGGAGATTTGGAGGAGGAGACAGCAGCCTGCCAGGGGCCAAGACAGGGCAGGCAGAGTTCTCAGAGAAGACTGGGGGAGCAGTCCTACCATTCTCTCTCCGGA
Source organism: Balearica regulorum gibbericeps (assembly GCF_011004875.1). Taxonomy (NCBI): domain Eukaryota; kingdom Metazoa; phylum Chordata; class Aves; order Gruiformes; family Gruidae; genus Balearica; species Balearica regulorum. Next base: position 57,191,448 of record NC_046184.1, read on the forward strand.
AGCAACGCAAAAACCAGAAGTACCTGCGACTGTCAAGGAAGAAGTTCCCCCGCATGACGAGCCTGGAGAGCCGAAACTGCAGGCATGAATTCTTCCTGAATGATGCAGTGGGCCTAGAGGCCAGGCAGGGCCCTGAGGACTGGGAGGCCATGCAGCACACCAGCAAAGAAGGTAAGGCCAGACCCCCCTTGGCTGTGAAGTTCTGGGGCATGTGAAGGATGCTCTGCATGCTTGCTCCTTGCTTGCCTCATCGTGGGATTGTGGTTTAGGTCAGGTCCTCAGAGCAGCTCTCGCTGGCTTACGTTGTGGCCCTCTTGTCTGCACATTCCTATCGTGTTTGGACAAATAGTGCAGATTAATCTGCTCTTTTGGTGCTGTTGCCTCTGCAGTCTTTATCAGTGACACCTCTCCAAGTATTAGAAAACATGTGGAAGATACTGCAATCTCTTGCAGTATTACTCCCCTCTTCCAGTTTCCTCCCAGCAGAGGTGACAGGCAGGTGTGATAGTGATGAACTCTGCCTCTGTCCACATATCCACACGTGTTCAGCCTGCTGCTCTGCCAAAAGGAGCTTGGCTGGCAGTGGACAAACTTGGACACTGGCACTCCTCTCTGCTCTGAGGAGCCTACAGGAATGCTGCTAGGAACCCATAGTGCATTCCTCTGCCCCCTCCTTCCCTTTCCTCTCCACACCCCACGTCCTCTAAAGCCTCTTGCTATAGAGCTATGTGAGAGGGAGATGAGAGAGATGAAGTGAGGACGGTAACTCCTGCCTGATCACACTGAGTAGGCAGCATGAGTGTAGGCACGGGAGATGTCCAAGCACACTTGGCATTTTGGGGTGGGATACCAGCATCTTGTGCAGGAGGGCTGTGGGATGTGTGTGTTGCTCTGAGTTACCAGGGAAACTCTATCCCTGCATTATTAGAGCTTCTGAAGGCGTAGCTTTCCTGAGGAGTGGAAAACCGGGTCTTGTGCTGCTTGTAGTAGCTAAGGGAATCCTGTTACTCCTTGCTAGGAGTAGCTGTTAGCCAGCCTGGATTAGGCAGGATTTTTGGGAGGGGGCTGTGTTCTGGGAATCAACACTATCATCTCCCCCCCCCCCCCCAACTTTCTGAGGGGGACTCGAACAGTGCCCAAAATCCAGGGAGGCAGCAGTGGGGGTAGCAGAGAGGAACCCAGCGTTGCATCCTGGCAATGGGCATATGTGTGTGGGTCTTCCCCTAGAAGCTCTGGGCTCTAAAGCACTTGGAGATCAGAAGAGTGAATGGCACTACAGAAATGTGAAACTGTTTTTGTTCTCCCCGGACACGCAACCTGCATGGAATTCCAGTTGTTGTTAGAGGGGATTGGACTCTTTCTGAGGTGAAAGTAGGCACCCCAAGTATTTGAGACACAGGCCAGGAAATACACTCTTAACGGGCCCTTGTTCCTTGCCCAGGTTGGGACAACAAGGTGTATAGTGACAGGGAAAGGGTACGTTTTCCTTCCTCTCTCTGTGTGTTTTTGTGGCTGTCTCTGGGGGGCTGGGGGGAAGTGGGGCTTTGGGTAGCAGAGGGACTGATAATTATTCTTACAGTGAGAAAGTGCAGGGATGCTTGGGTTTATTGTGTGGAGCTATCGGGGAGAACAGCCTCTCCATGAAGCAGTATTGATGGATTTTTTGAGAGAATCACAGCCAAGCACCAGACCCTCCATTTTGGATCCCTTTGACTCCCATAGGAGTATCTGAAGAGCATGTGTAAGAGTGTGTGATTTTTGACTTTTCAGCAGGGTGGGGCATTTATAAGCTGGTGAGCTTACACCTGCATGAGTGTGCTTTGCTGACACAGAGCCAAATTAGGGGCTGAGATGGGGTGAGAGGTATCAGGGAACTGTGGATGGTTAGATGAGCTGGATGGTGTTACGGGGTCTTTTGACCTCTGTGTAGGCCACTTTGATGCTGGTGTGTGCCTGGACACCTTTGCTACTCTGTCCTTTTCCCATTATATCCTGCAGTGATCTTCCCTTTTCCCTTAGCCTCTGAGGGGAGGGCTTGCCCATGCTCTTTCTTGCCTTGTAGGTGCAGACTTGGTACAGGCTGATTTTACCCATCCTTTGTCAGAAAGGAGGCCCCTTTTGTATCCTTCCCTGCCCTGTCTTCTTCCTACTTCCTTCTCCCTCACCCTCTCTCTCTCTCTCACTAACGTGCTCTTATCTGCCTCTCCTTCTGCAGCAGATGTGGATGGCAGTCTCCCTTGGATTCCCACTGTGCCCCCCAGCGAAGTGACAGTGACAGACATCACGGCAAACTCCATTACCGTCACTTTCAGAGAAGCACAAGTGGCTGAGGGCTTCTTCCGAGACCGGAGTGCGCAGTTCTGAATCTCTGTTTTCAATACTCCCCAAAACCAGTGCTTTTAGGGTGGGGCTAGGGAAGGATTATTTTACCCCTTAAGAAAACACAAAAAAATCCAAAATGTCTCCTCTTAAAATGTTTACAGAGACTTTTTTTTTTCCTTCTTTTTCCCCTTTCAGATATGCAAAAAAGGGCAGCATAGGGGGCGTGTGTTTGTCATTGCTTTGTCCATCTGGAAAACTGACAGCCCTTTCCCTGGCAAAGACTCCACTCCTAGATGCAAAAGCAGCAAGCTGAACAATTTGCCTTTTATCCTGTTAAGTGGCGGCAGCTGCATTTGTGGGGAGAGGGCATGTGGAGGTGGAAAGAGAGCTGGATCTCTAGCCTGCCGCCTTGTTCTGCAATTGATATCCCTTGGATAAAGATACTTCTCTGTGCATTGCTCTTCCCACCTTCCTCCTCCCTCTCTTCCTGCAGCAGTGAGAGGCGATGGATCCTACCTGTGTAGATAACTCCAGCCTGTTAAGACTTTATCTCCAGTGCTGTTTTCCCTGTGGCCTGCTGTCAGGACTTCAGAACCATATTTGCCTGTCTGTGGTAAGTCAGTCTTTGCAGCACGGGTCCGTATAGACAACAGAGGTTTCTCCCTTTGATTGTTGATCATGCAGAAAGACTGAAATGCGTCTCTGAAATCTAGATTGGCGACATAAATTCAATTTGGCCTCATTAAGAGCTCAGAAACCCAGCGCAGTCGAGACATACCATTCTGTATATGCTAAATGGGATTTTCAGGCTCGTCTCTGCTGTGTGAGGAATGCGTTACGGAAAGTGGGGTGTTCTTAGCCTTTGCCAAATTCAGTATTAATAACAAATGCTGCCCTGAATCTGTGGTAATAAGTTTGTTGAAAACTGACTCCTCTGCCCTGGGAGGAGGGGGTAATAGGACAACCGAAGCATTGCCTGGCACTGCAAAGATATCCAAGATACTGTTACAGGCCCAGGACACAGGAATTGAACAGAACTGAGCTAGAAACGGATCTTGATTAGCAGCAAGTTCTGTTCTTGGATCCCATTGAAAAATCCAAGGTAAACAACATGTGGGGAAGGCATGTATTAGGTTTGAGGAGGGGAAAAAATGTCTTAGTTCTTAGCAATGAGAATTCTTGGATTGTACTGCCTGACTAATATTCTTCTGTGACTCCAGTCTCCTCACAGTATCTGTGATCCTGTACTACTTTACTGATGGGAACTTCCCCGTGGAAGGCTTAAAAATCTTTGCCAAGGAAAGTGGTCTGCATTTCAATAGACCCTGCCTGATCTTGCACTTAAAAATGCCTCATGCTGGACTGCCTGTGACACTTTGAGTTTTTTGAAGAATTGCTGTATTTTGAGTTGGTAGTTTAGCATAGGATCTGTTCTTGCACATGCATGTTCTCTTCCATTTTTAACAGCAAATTTTGTTTAAATAACTTAAAATTTTAAATATAGACCTTTTCCTATGGAAAGCAAGAAAAGTAAGCTAGAGTCTAAGGTGGGAACTTCAGGACAGAGTGCTGCAGGGTAACATTGGCTACCATCATGATTACTGTCCTTAAATCCTTTCTTTCCTCTCCCCACTCTACCTGAAGCATCTCTTATCTGCTGTATTTATTCTAAATGAAGCTACGAGCCTTCTGAGGTAAAGACACCTGTGGAAATCCTCAATGTGTTCCTCTGAAGGGCCTGGCTGCTGGCCTGCAGAATTTGGTGGCTCTGGGGCTTCTGGTCCTCCAAACATCTACTTTTTGCAAAATGCTTGGACTGCCCCTATGGTTTTTATTCAAAGCAGGTTTTACCTCAGACAGGATATGGCAGCTCGGTGTACACTTACAATTTCCCCTTCCATCTCAGAGTTGTTTGAGCAGGCCTGTCTTCCACTGTCACAGCAGTTTCAGGACCACTGGGAAGATCTTGAATTTCTGAACTAACCTTTTGTCTCCCAAAGAAGTGACATGGGAGTTTTGTTATGGAGAAATCTGAGAAGGTGAGAAGTGGAAGCTGGGGTGGGGATTATGTGGTGGGAGGAAGAGTGAGTGGGAAAGAAGTCTGCAGTAGCTAGCAAGGGCAAATTCATGAGGTAAGCGTACAGGCTCAGGATGTTTGTTGAACGTGGGTGTACACAGCAAGGCTTCTGTACCTGGAGTTGCACCCTCTTTTGAAGGATGTGGGGTCAGGCAGTGTTGTCGTTGTCACCCCCCCACACACACCCGCTCTTCCCAACACCTGCCAAATGTGCTGAATACCTGCATCTCTCTTTTTGTTGTGACCAGTGGACACACCACATGGCCGAGCCCAATCTTGAGGGTTTTAGCAGGTCAGGTAGTTATGGCTGCAGACGCATATTTTAGTTTATTTTTTAAAAAAAAGTCTTGAACTCCAGCTCATCCTGCTAAATCTTCATGGCATTTATTGGATCTAGCTTCTTTATTCTAATGCAGCTACTGCCGCCTTTGTCCTGTCTTCATCTCAGTGTACAAATACACACAAAAAGGTTCCTCTTTACTAAGGTTCTTGGCTTTGGCTGACATCGGAAGCAATACCAATCCTGTGGCAGGAAAGAGCTTGTCCTAATAAACTGGATTTCCGTCCTCTGCTTTTCTGTCCACTCATCAGCTGAGACTTCTCAATGTTTTGTTTTGGCATTTGTCTTTAAACATCTTTTCTTCCTCTATGCAGTGGAGTTTCCAAAGACCTGTGGTGGTCTTTCAGAGAGGATCCACCCACAGCTTTGTATCTTAATCATTTTTGGGATCAGGCTAGCTTGTGTTCTGCTGGTGACTAATCATCTCACTTCTCGAAGTGTTTAACAAAGTACCTGGCTACCGTGCTGCTTTGTCTGCAGGTCAATGAGGAGTTAACCCTTATCAGGTTAAGACAGTTGCATATGCGTGGGTTTGGTTTGTGTGTGTGAGGAGGAGTTTGTGGTAGGAAACTAAGCAGTTACTGTGTTGGGGTGGACTTTTTTTTGACATTCATGAATTCTTCCTTATCTTAAAGATCTTTTTGAGAAAATTTTTCTCTTGGTCTTTTTAAAATGTGGCTCTGTTCCATATTGTCTGGTGACGTATCATAAACTTCCTTGGCAGAGCTGGCCTTCAGCGACTTTAAAATTAGCTTTATTCCACTTCTGCAGGTGTAGATATGTATTGGGGTTTTACTTGTGATGGCAAGAGAGGTTGTCTGGGTTTACTTGTCTCTTCTCCCCAGTACTGTCCATCTGCCAGTTCAACCCAAAATCTGAAAATTGAATTGGGACCTCTTGGGCTAACGTATCATGAAAATCAGATGCTGTGCTCAGAGCTTCGTTAAGCATTCCGTTTGATTAGAAGAGCCAGAATAGTATCCAGCTGAAGCTGAGTTTAATAATTCTATTTGAAGCACAAGCCGAGAATAGAAATGGGCTAACTCTCCCATACCTCCTTTGGCTCCATGGCTGTAAACAAGAAAAACAAACTTCAGCCAGTGGAAATTACTGAACTGTATGCAAGAAACAAACTTCTCGAAGAACAACTGTTCTAATAGTCATTCTTAGAAATGTTTCCATGTGAGAATTTACCAGCCATGTTTGGGGGACGGAAGTTTTTATTTCATCGATCTTCTCACAGTGAACTCACTGTATATGATATGACAGAACTTAGGGGTTTCGTGAGATTGGAAAACCTTTATTGTTAACACTGTTTAAAAAAACAAAAAAGGAAAAAAAACAGGGAAAAAAAAAAAAAAAGACTGCCTCTGTTCCCAGATGGTTGTAAACTAGATGCTGTTGCTCTGATATATAAGTGATGCCTTGGAACAGTAAGTTTTAACACATAAATAGTGGCATTAAGAAGCCTCGTAGCTCCTGCATGCTCCTTATTGTCTTGCATTTGCTTGGGGCCCCTTCTGCTTGTGAAGTCAGATCGAGGTAGTTGGGTTTTTTTCTTTTGCAAGCAAGACCAGGATATTATTGAGAGAACACCCAAAAAGCAGTTCCACTTGCCAAAATAAGCCCAAATTTGTTAGTGAATTGACCCTTGCTTAAGTTGGAGCCTCAGACAGAAAGAAGCTTATTGAGAAATGAATGGCGTTTTTTGTTGTTAGTGTTGTGAAACTGTCCAGAATTGTTCTTCTGGTGTTTTGTGACTGAATGTATAAAATTGTTTGTTCACCTCACAGGGGGCCCTTGGCCCCAGTACTGTTTCCTGCTGTACGCCAGCTAGTGCTGTTCGATGGTTTCACTGGAATAGAAAAGGGAGGCCTCGCACAGGTCAAAAAATAGGGTAGCTCATGCAAGACCCTCGGTGGTAGCCACAACAGAGGCTGGGGTGCGGAAGACAGCAGCAAGGCTGTCAGCCACATCCATGTATTTGAGCAAAGCTAAATCTACCACCTCTCCACCCCTTCCTCTCCTCTCAAGCTGTAAGTTTTTGCTTTCTGAAGTAGGGAAAGTGCAAGAACCTCCTTTTTTTTAAGGCTAATTGGCATCTACCCGTCTTCTGTTCCTCCCTTGCTTACCTGCTGCCTAGGAAGAAGAGGGCAGTGGGCCTTTCTAGGAAAATAGTAGGAGCAGCTGCTTGTCAGGGAAGGAGTTGTCTCAGGGTTGCTCTTGCTAGGGTGTTGAGGGCAGCCTTTGGGTGAGCTGGCAGTTGAAAGAGAAGGCATGTTAGAAGTGCAGAGGGCTTGTGGTGAAACTCATCCTTTGCATCAGCAGGTGGATGCCCCTCCAAGTTCTGAGTGGGCCCGGTGGAGTGGAGATGGTCAGCGCTGTGTTTGTGTATCTGTTTTTTACCATTTCGGAAAGCAAGGGAGATGTGTATATTAACAGCTTACATTCTACATGGGAATGTAAAGGTACAGGTAAAGGGAATATGCCGCTTTTGCCGTGCTTGTCTTCAGAAGAGTTGTCCTCAAGGACATGGTAAATTTGTTTTGAGACAATAGCTTATGATCGAGAGACCATGTTGTCTTCTGCCTGCTGACCTTAGTGTCCTTGCAGAGAAAGCGTGAAACTTCTGGGTGTCGAACCACCTGGATCCCCCCCCACAAGCAGCTGGTTAAGATGGGAAGGCCTAAAAAACTGCCCCAGGACAATTGGAAGGAGAGAGAAGCAATCACTTAAAATTGAATTCAGACCCTTTGAATCCTTTGCTGTAACAAGCACTTCCTGGGGCGATGACCCCTTTTTCTCTTCCAGCTCTCTTTCCCTTCCACTCTGAATTTCTTAAAGTACCATGGCTCAGCAGGGAGCGGGTGGGGGATGATCCCCAGTTAACTGGGAGTTGTAGAGAGGGGCAGAGCTCAATGGGAGCATGTAATGGTTGATGGGGGGAGATGGATTGCTACCAAGTTGGGATGGGTAGAAGCTTTGCTGCTGAGGTTGTTTCCATCTGCTGTGGGCTGCTCTGCAAAGATGTTAGGGGTTCTTGTCTGAAATGCGACGTGGGTGACATGTGAGAGCGCCAGTTGGACGTTGAAGGGGAGAGCTCATAAGACTGTTCTGAACCTCTATCACAGTTTGTCTCCTTACTGGGGTAGCAGAGTTTTGACTGGGAGGGGGATTTTGGAGGAGGTGGAAAGCCCTCATTATAATTATTATTATTATTAAAGCAAAAAATGTAGTGTCAGCACAAAGAAGCTTTTTGCAAATCTATCAAAATGTTAAGCAGCTTTTTTTTTTTCTTTTAAATCTGAAGTATGTTTTGAAGCACTTTGGAAATGCAAAGCACTAGGAGTGCTAAGTACTCCTTATCGTCTGTCTAAAAGTGGCATTTGAAAAGCAAGAAGATGTATCTGTTTGGGGCCACTGGCTGCTCCTTATCATTTTTCCAGAGCTGCCACCCAGCCCTTTGCCTCCCTCCCATGGCTGGAGGGGGAGTGTGCTCCACTGTGCCAAGTAAAGGAGGGCTCCCCAAGGGAGGAGAGGAGACGTGCAGAGTCCCTCGCTTGCCTTCAGGGTGCAGGTTGGCCTCCTCCTTCCCCACCTCCTTTGTCTGAGGAAAGGGAAAAATGAAGTTGAGTTTGTTTGAGTGGTCCTAGTCTGGAATTAGGACCACTTCTTCCAGCTCTGGAGACATCTTTAGAGAGTTTCCTGTCTGAAAAATTGCACCTTATTAGCTTAGTTGAGGAACAGGGAGATATCTGTCCTTCTGCAGGGAGTGGGGAGAGGAAGGGAGGGTGAACCAGGAGCTGTCTTGAGTAGCTGCTGAATTTTTCCAGAGGCTGTTTCCTCGCCTCATCTCCAACAGAATGGCAACAAAAGAACTAAAATCGTTTAGATGAAGCTTTTGTTCTGTGTATCTCAAGAACCTTTTGAGCAGGCTAAGATGAGAGAATCTTTTTTTCCTCACTGAGCCAGCTCTACAGCTGGGGGAACCCCAGTTCTCTGGCTGGATTTTCAGCACCAACCTTTTCCCTCAGCACACGCACATCGTTTGGACTCTTTTGCACACTGACTCATCTAATTTGGTATGCTTCCTTTCTGTTGGGGGGAGGAGATGGATGGGGTCGGTTAGAAGGGAGGGTCCCCGATGATTTTTTGTCTCTTCAGTTGTTGCTGTTGTTCCTGTCAGCACGCTAGAGTATCTGAGTCTTTGCACACAGAAAGCTTCCTTTTGCACAGAATGAGCTTCTAGCTTTTGTACAGACTAATTGAATGTATTTGGGGAGGGGGGGAAATAGGGAGTAAACCAATTCCAAACAAACCAATCAGAGTATAATGCCTTTTCTGAGCGAGTATGTGCTGTAAAAGGAGATTGTAATAGCAAAGGGAGGGCAGGCTCAAGTATAATTTGACACAAAGTGTGGTTTTATTTTTGTACTGATATGGATAAGAGACTGTACAGCATCTATTTATTTAGATGATTTATGTGGTAAATGTTGCAAACAAAATTATTAAAATATTAAATATGAGAACTGACATTTACCTAATGGTTTGTTTGTGTGGTCATTTACCTCCCCTTGTTTTAATTCTATGGCTGAATTATTTTCTGCCAGTCACTTCTGTTGCTATAAACATGCAGTGTGGCTGGAAAAAGAATGGAAAATGCATGCGTGCGTGAGAAAGATCGGTAAAGAGAGATCGATAAAGAATGGAGCCTGCAAAAGGCTGTTTCTGACATTACTTATTACTTTGATTCAAGGAGGTTAGGTTTTTATTAATTTTTAACCCACTGGGTAAGTTAGACCTGGGACGGTTGGTCTTTGATGGATTAGAATTTGAAGAGGAGAATGCAGGGTGACTGCTGCTCTCGGTTTGGGGAGTTCTTGACGTCCTTGCACAGTGCCCCAGTGCAAGGACAGCTCTGCCGGCACCAGCCGGAGGAGAGTGCTGGTGTGTCGCATATCCTTGGTCTCTTGCGGGAACGGAGAAAATCCGAGGCAAGGCCTGGGCTGCCAAACACACTCCACGCTGGTTGCCAGCGGGGAAGCTCACTCTCTTCCAAACCAAAGCCTCCGGCGTGTTGGCCTGCAGGGCTTTCAAGGAGCTCCTCAGGAGCCCAGCAGTTCCTGAGTGGCATTTGGCTCCCAGTTCACTGCAAGTAACTCGGGAGGAGTCAGCTGAGGAGCCTGAATCCTGGGACTGCGGCTACTCCGTGGAGAGAGTCTCACGGTGTCATTTAGTCCGCTTTGGTTTCTGACTTGCTCCCTCAAGGTGTGTGCTGCTCCATCCTCTGTGGAGGGGGAGGCTAGCCATTAATTGAGGTACCTCAGCAAGCGAATGTGGCTGGCTGAGATGTCTCTAGATGTAACGTGGGGGTGAGCCCTGCATCTGAACGCAGCTATGACGTCAATCACAAAAGCATGCAGAGCAAAAGCGGAGGGGGATGGGGTGCGTTTCCTGAGTCAGTCATGGCTCAAGGCAGCATGGTTAGGTCTTGCCTGCGTTACCAAAGCACAGCCAGCGTGCTTGCCCTGAGCCAGGGAGACTGGATCTGAGTGATGGCATCGGGGCAGGACTCCAGCCAGCCTCTTACTTTCTGGCAGCAGCTAGCGAGTCAGATGAAGTTGTAAGAAACTGCAGTGCAGTTATGGGAAAGCCTGCTCTGGAGATTTTCTTCCTACCCCTGCCAATGCCGCAGAGGCTGGCTGGCACTAGGAAACTCATAACGGCTTGTCCTTTTGCATGCATGTGTTGGTTGGATTAAAGGTTAATCTGGACAGTACTACTTTTTTTTTTTTTTTTAAATAATCTGTTGCTGCGCTGCCCCTCTGATCCGTACAGTGCAGCTGGCTTGCCTTGCGCAGCTCTCCTGATAGGATGCCTTAGAACAAGGGCAGTCAGCTGTGCCTCAGGACGTGCCCCTGGGCCTCTGCTATGGTAGGCAGCACCCGAAAGGGGAAGCCACGTGGTCTGAGTAGCTCGGGGTTCTCTGAGAACCACGGAGTGAAGTGCAGCGCGTGTGGCCCCTGTGATGGCGAGTGCTGCCAGGAAACAGGCAGCCACCTCCTCTCTGTTCAGTGCCACTTGTCTTCCCTGCTCTTGGTCCTTCTCTTCCCAGTGTTTTGCTCACTGAGCGACTGTTTTTTTGAAGCAAGGATGCTAGAAACCTGGGGGGCTTGTGTAGTCACCCCAATCCAGTTGGGGCAGCCTGGGCAGTTGGGCCTGCTTTGGGAACTTATAGGCAGGCTCCAGGGGTATTGTACTGCCCTCAGTGATGTGGGCACCGCATGAACCCCCATGGGCCTTCTCTCTTCGCTACATCAGAAAGTCAGTGGGCTGGAGGGGTGGTTGTTGTGGCCGCTGCTTGGGCCACGCTGAGCCACCCATAACTGCTGCATGGGGGGGTACGTGGTCAGCCTTTGCTCTTGCGTGTTTCAGAGTTACAGCTGGGAAATCTCACTGTGTGTTGACATGGGTGACCGTAGCGCCAAGGGTTTGCTGAAAAACCGACACAGCGTTTGCTTGAGGGGCTGGGATGCGCGGAGCTGCCCGGTGTAGGCGAGGGAATGACTGTTTCTTTACAGAAGTCTGACAGTGACCTCCCTGGAGCAAACAGCAGTGGAGTCAGTTGATCAACCCTTGGAGTCGTTCTAACGGAGATAAACGCTGCTACTTCTGCCAGGTCACGGGTCCACAAAAAATGAGCCTGGAAGCAGCTACCAGCTTTGAGCAGGTGAGTTTCCCATTATCAAGTGCCATTTAAAAAAAAAAAGTCCTTGCACCTGCTGCTCTTCCCCCTTGCTGGTGATTCTGATGAGAAAGGTCTTGTTGCTCCCCCAAAGCTTATTGCTTCCCCCAGGCTTCTCAGTGCTAGCATGAAGCGCTATGTTGTAGCCTATGACAACAAGGTTTTGCGGGCAGCAAGGCGCCAAAAAAGTATTTTATTTCAGTGTCCGTAGTGAACAATAGCTGTTCTGGGAGGGCCATCTTCCCAGGTTGTTGCGTTTTTAAAGTGTTTTACTGGAAATGTGAATGAAACAAAGGAAATACCCAACAATACTCTGAACAGCTGGATATTCTGCTGCTATTTTGCTTGGTGAGAGTAAAAGTTAGATGAAAGAGCCCAGGGTTGGGCAATACCTGTACAAGGGCTGCTCGCAGTGATTCGAGCAGTTGCTGTGGCTGAGAGAAGGTCCTGCTGACAGCTGGAAGGAGAAAATCACAGGAAAGGGCACATGGAGCTCTCTGAAATGCTGCTGCCCCTTCTGGGTTCATGGATCGGGGGTGCCTTGTGCTCCTGCCCCGAGGTGGTGAGGTGTGATGCTCGTGACCTGTACGTTTGTTTGGGGACGAGGCCATCAGTCACAGCCGCTGCACACGCGTATAGCTGTGTGAGGTCTCTTCCCCCGTTTGATTTAGGAGCGCTGAGTGGAAGGTATCGGTGGTTGGAAGTTCAATTATTTGACAGTCAGCCACAAGTGTAAAAGCAGTTGTTTAAACAAAGTGAACAGTGACAAATATGCCAATTTAAATGTGAGCGGTGTTAATGAACACAATGTGCAAAGTTAAAAGCAGTTAAAAAAGTGAAAAGCAAAATGCAAGGGGTGTGATCAACTTGTTCTTTTGAAGTCACCTTCAAGCATTTAAAGAATTGAGATTAAAAAAAAAGTGGTGTCTAGAGAAAGGGGGTGGTCCAGAAGGACTTGTTCCATTCTAGGTGAGAGTCTTGAGCGAGATCTGTCTGGGGTTTTGTTCTCGGTTGGCCTGTGATGGTAAATACCTGAGAAAGAGCCTCTTACAGCCTATTCTCAAAAGGAGCAATACGACCTAAATGCAGAATTACCAGCAGTGAAGTACACTGTGGTCCAGTCCCTGACCTCAGAAACACCTTGTTCTCTGACTTGGGTGCATCTCCTGAACCGGGGTCCATGTCACTGTCCGTTTGCCGTCTCTTCTGTCAGCATTTGGCACGTTCTCCATCCACCCCCCTTAGCTGCTAAAGTGAGAAGGAACAAAACACTATAACAGATACTGCCTGAATCCCAGGCAGTGAGGAAACAGCTAGTTCTACCAGCCTGCCTTGATTTTGGGAAATCCATCCCTGCTGGTACTGATAAATGTAGCCATTTCCAGAATATCCTCATTCTGCGTGGAATTTCTGAGCCAGAGGTGGAAAGGGGAGGTAAACAGCAAATACAGAAAGGGTTAGCTGTGAGTGCTCCCCACCAGGCCGGCTGAACAGCTAGCAGAGGGGTGGCAATGCTCTGCAAGGTAGCTGGTGAGGTCGTGGTGGATTGAGAAGGAGCAGCAAAAGCAGGATGGCCATTGCCTATGGCCCTCATCATAGCTTCCCCTTCTTCCAGAGGGAATCACGCTGATGAAATGCACCACCTACTCACCCTAAAAACAGAGATAAAGCAGAATAGGCTGTTCTGCTGTGCCAGGTGGTACCTCCAGGTAATGGAGGACCGTGAGCTCCACACGAATACAGCTGCAGGGCCGTGAGCTTCCATTTTGAATCACAATGATTTGTGACTCTTTTTTTGTCTTTTTAGCACCTGCAAGGGAGTGTAAAGCACACTGCAAATTAAATAGGATTGTGCAGTAACAGGGCAGGGAATTCCTCTAAGTGACTTAACATTTTTCTATTTTTTTTTTAAGGTTTATGTAGCATGTTTGGCCCATTTACCTTGCAGTACCTTATAGTGGCTCAAAAATGAGGGCACATACAACCCCCAGCCAAAACGAAAAAAAAAAAGGATTTAAGTGCCTTCATTGTCAGTTTTTGCCTTGATAGGTACTTCAAGACTGCCTGCTGCCCCACTCACCCCCCTGGTGCCACCCTGCTGACTAGAGGTGGGTGACAATGCGAGGTGACGGCACACCTGCGTGTGCAGAAGGAGAAGGCTGCGCGGCCCCGCTGCCGCCATTGTTTCAAGTAAAAAGAAAAAAAAAAAAAGAAAAAAAAAAAAAAAAAAAGACCCGTTCGGGCGGGAAGGGGCTGAGGCGGTGGAGACGCAGCAGTACCGCCGCCATGCTGAGGGTCTGCCCAGGCGGGCTTCTCCTCCCGCTCCCCCGCGAACCGCCCGCCACCGGCCCTTGGCCTCGAAGAGCCGTTCTCAGGGGCAGGGGCCGCGAGTTCCCCCTCACGGAGGAGGCCCTGGCAGGACCCTCGCCCTCACACCACCCGCCGCGCGGCCCCTTTAACGGCCGACGCCTGCGCGCGACCCCCTTCCCTTAGCAACCGCTTCCCCCCCCCACCACTACGGGGGGAAGAGGGGGGGGGGAAGGAGGGTCACGCGCGGCCGCGGCGGGAGGGGGCGCGCGGGCGTGCGCGAGCCGGCGGCGGCACGAGGAGGGCGGGGCGGGGGGGGCAGGGGGCGGGGCGGCGCGGACGGGCGGGATTATTATGGGCTGTGGGCGCCGCCGCCGAGGAGCAAGATGGAGCTGTCTGCAGTGGGGGAGCGCGTCTTCGCCGCCGAGTCCATCATCAAGCGGCGCATCCGAAAGGTGAGGGGCCGACCGGCGCGGGGGTGGAGGGGTGGTCGTGGGACATCTCCGCTCTCCGCTGCCGGGCCCCGGAGGCGCCGGTCGCTGGCCCGCCGGGCCCCCGCCTCACCTCCCCCTTCTCTCCCCCGTGTGTTGCAGGGGCGCATCGAGTACCTGGTGAAATGGAAAGGCTGGGCCATCAAGTGAGTGCATCCCACGGCGGGGGCGGGGGGGGCGCCGCCTGCGGGGACCGCTACCGAGGATGGGGGCGACGGGATGGGGAGGGCTGTCTCTACGTGCGGCCGGGGAGGGGGGGTTCGGCGCTAACCCCTCTGCTTGTGTTCCCCCCCGCTACCCGCGCCCCTGGCAGGTACAGCACCTGGGAACCCGAGGAGAACATCCTGGACTCCCGCCTCATCGCCGCCTTTGAGCAGAAGTGAGTGCTCATCCTCCACCCCGGGCTGGGGGGGCTGCAGCAGGTTTGGCTTTGGGTGGGCAAGCGGGAAAGGGTGTCCATGCTCCCTTCTTTTTTTTTTTTTTTTTCCCCTTCTTTTCTTTTTATTTTTTTTTTCTTTTGAGCTTGTGTGCTTCTGTTTCTCCCTTTGGGAAAAGTTTTAACTTCTTGACAAATTTGACTCCCTAAAGGGAACGAGAACGTGAGCTGTACGGGCCCAAGAAGAGAGGACCTAAGCCTAAAACTTTTCTCCTGAAGGTAACTCTTATTTGAATAACTTAGGCCTAGCCAAATGTCTCTCAAACCTAGCTGGTTCGTGCCCTTGGAAGGACTGGACTTTCAAGTGACTTGTGCCTGCCGCCTGGCTCTGGGAACGTGGGGACAACCCAACGGGAAGGCGGGTGGGGGGCAGGGACACAGAAGCATGTGAGGGGAGAGCGTGTGTGCGTGCGACGGGTGCCCCAGCAGGACGGTCGGTACACGCAGATGTGCACGGTGAGGCTGCAATCTCTTTTTCAATATCCTCTCCCTCTTTACGGCCTTCTGCTGCCGCAGTGGAGAGCCAGCCTGCCCCGCTCCCTCTTCCTTCAGCAGCCTATTCCATCCAGCCCCTGCCCTGCAACTTAGCAGTATGCTGAGCAATCGGGTAGTTGTGGCGGGAGTTCTGCTGCCACTTGTGCTCCTCTGATTGTGTTTCAGGATGTAGGAGCTCCACAGGAGTGTCAGGAAGGGTTCATGTTTTGATCTGTAAACTGTAGGCTTGTTTTGCCTTTTTTTTTTTTTTTGAGAGTGGAGGGGGAGGAGGAGTGTTTCACGTCTGCGTAGGGTAGCAGCTGAAGTTTCCAGTTCCCCTCTTACAGACCCAGCATCTCTGCAAGGAGGTTTTGTAGAGGTATCTCTACTTCCTTGCAGTGACAAACAAGGAAGGTAGTCTCTAGTGCAGTCCCCTCTAATTCTTTTTATTTTTTTTTAATTAAGAAATTTGGTAGCTGTGTGACCGTTATGTGAGCTCTGTGGATATATTAGTCTACAGGCAAAACTACTTGCTTTGCTCCTGTCTTGCCCTCCTCCGTCTCCAACTAACTTAATCTCAGACTTCAAATGAATGCAGAAATACAACACACCTTTGTACAATTAAGACAGACGAGGGAGTTCACAGCTTCCCTGGTTTTGATCTGGTATAAAGCTCTGGAACAGCCAAAGCTGACCCTGTGGTAAGGCATCACTATCACTAAGTTATCCTATGGCTTTGGGCAAGTCATTTAGCCTTTGTGCATGTTTCCCCATCTGTGAAACAGGTTAATACTTTCCTTTGCCTGACAGCGGTAGGAGCTTTACTCAAGTCAGTTGCAGCACTTAACTGTATGAGCACCGGAAAGAGTGGTGAGGGGTAGGGTGTCACCTCTCCTCTGCTTTAAGAGGACATAATGAAGCACACAGAAGAAATGCGGGAACAGGCGTATTCTGATGCACTGAGTAAAACCCGGGGGACCATGGTAATCCTCAGAAAGTCCTGCTGACAGAACTGTCCTTCTCCTTCGTTGCCTGTTTTTCTGCAAACAGTTTTCTGTGTCTGCAGACTGAGAACTACAAACATAACTGATTTGTACTACCTCTTATGCTTTATTCAGGGAAACTAGACTAGTTAGGTTTTCTCTTTCTGGCAGTCATGCATTAAATGAAACCCTTGTGTTTAGGTTTCCAACAATGCAGAGGAACGTTTAAAGGGAAACCACCAGCTTAAAATAGTTCTCTGCTTGAATTAAAAAATACTGGTATTTTGTAACACCTGACATTGTTCGGAGCGGTAAAGAAGTGTTTATGCTGTGCTTTTAGTGTTACTGTGTGTAATCAGTTTCTTTTCTGTTTGATTCTGAATGTGATACGGCAAAATGCACTGCAAATTTTTCACTCCCTTAAAAAACCAAAACCAACCCCCAAACTCAAAAATAAAACCCACTCATTCCTCCTCTTCTCCCCTTGCCCTTTAAACCCCCCCTAAACTTGAAACCTGAATTATTCAACAGCATTCTTTGAATCACGTCCCTGACACGTTTCTGTGGCACATCTTCCTTCTGCCAGCTTCTCAAACGCTACTGAAAACTCGTAGGTTTGTGGAGCTGGATTTGGTACTTTGTAGAAGATGGATCGGGATAGGGAGCGAGATGAGCTCTCCTGAAGGCTGGTGCCACGTTGTGGGAGAGGCTGGCAGGGCAGAGTGCTGCAACTGCCCCTTGGTTTGCAGCTCTGGGAAGTGGAGCTGGTGGAACTGTTAGCGCCCTGACTTGCCATTTTTCTGTGACTTCGGATCCTACCCTAAAAATAATACCCCAGGCCAGGCAGCAAGAAGTAACTCTATCTCAGTTAGCCCTATCTGAACTTGTTTGAGCTCTGTTCAGGCAAACCACTAGCAGCGCAACTGCAGCTAGAAACGTGACAGAGACCAGCATGACGGTGTTTGATGTATGCATCTCTCCGTCAATTCTTCTGACCTGGCAAAGACACAAATTTGACCTCTGCTAGCCCTGCAGCACCAGTGCCACTGCAGAAGGAGTGGGATTCAATTCTGCCTTGTGCATCGCTAACAATGTTTTCCGTTCTTTCAGCTGCAGAATCTCTTGCCAGTGAGAATTTCAGAAGCAGGGGAAGAAATTTGATTCTTGCATCCCAGAGGGAGCCTTTGGAGTTGGCAGTTAGAACAATATTCTTTTTGATCTGTTAACTAATTAGGCCTGGATGTGACGATGTTTAAGCAGGAGTCTGGCCTAGGACTGCTTTGGTAGGCTAGTCTGCCCTCGACTTGGTGGCTTGCTAGGATTTTTCACGTGTATCAATGCTTAAACTTAGGCTTCTGAGTGTCCAGTAAGGCATTGAAACAAGTGCCCCGATATGCTGCTCAGTCCCCTGGCCTGTGTGGGTGTTTTAGTTTGCAGTTGGGGCTAGGTTTATCCTGGGATTAGTTCTCAAAAGCTGCAGATAGGCACCCAGGGGGATTTGCAGAAAGCATTCCAGCAGGTTAGTGGACCCATGCCTTTGGAAAAGCTTTGAAAAGCTGCATCTTTGGCCACCTGCTGCCTTTGTAAGCCAGGCTTCTGTTGCTGAGAGCTGTCTCACACTTGCCCTTTCGATCAGACTGCAAAGGGAAATTACAGTCCAGGCTTTGTAATATCGCTATCAAGATGGCTGGTGTTGAAAGTGACCCCTGCAAACTTCAACTGCAAAGTTTTGGGCAGGAAATGGGTCTTTATCCTTTGCATACTGGGGGCAAACTTTCCCACAGCTGAGATGGAGCTTGGCGGGACGTTGTAATTCTTGTGAGGCTGCTGGTATGCTGCAGACTTTGTGCTGAGTGTATGGGAAGCGGAGTCCTTGGCCTGAAACGGGCAGCACTGTATGTAAGGCTCTTACCTTACTGCTTAGGTGTCTGGCAGAAGTCATCCTTGAGGACAGGCTGAGACATAACACATGCTATAGTGATCTTCCTCTTTTTCCCTGCTCAGTTTGCTCTTTTTATTTTGCTTTTCCCTTGGCACTCTGCTGAGAGGAATGCAAAACTCGCCAACTAATTTAATAAAGTCTAGCAAGTGCTATTAAGAGACAGAGCCCTATCTGCAAGCTCAGTGGGTGGCTAGCAAAGACCCCCTAGTTGGGATGGCTGTAAATACCAAGGCAAAAAGACTGGAGAAGGTTAATGGGGAGGAAGAAGTAAGGGAGAGCCTTAGGGGAAGCGGGGGGGGGGAAGGGGTGAGCAGTGTGGTGTTCTGTCGCTTCGCCCTTCCTTGAACTCTAAAGTTGGAGTTGGGTTTCTTTTGATCTCCTCCCTGTTCGTAAATTATCCCGGAGCGATTTGAAAACAGACTATTCGCCTTTGTAGCATTTTGTTCCCCATCCAGTAGGGAAACTTTAGTTTATGGCAGTGTTGCTTGGGAGAACTGTGCTATGAGCCGGCTTGCTGTTGCCTTGTCACTTGGAAGACTGCAGAAGAAAGAGGGCGATAAAAAGGCAGAATAGCAGCCAAAAAGGGGAAAGAAGAGCTCTTGCGAATGCTGTTTGGAGCAAGGACTGTGGGAATGCAGGTGGAGAATAAAAGACAAAGCAGAACCAGTAATTTATGAGAGTAGTGCTACTATGGTGCAGCAGCGCTACTGGAATGACTTGATTTTGAAATAATTAACTAGAAATCCGTTGCCTTACAAGGTCTTTTTTTCTTTTTTTTTTTTCTTCTTCCAAATTGCAGAGGTTTTGATACAAATCAGGTAAGAGAGGCTTTTCTAAGCACGTGTCGGTGTACGTGCTTGTGTGCCTCAGTGCATTAAGGGAATGAATGAACAAATATGCTTGCTGGGCCTCAAGGGACATTTAGTCAGAAATAGTAGGGAACAAGGGAGATACGCTAATTCCCAGGGGCAGTGAGGGAAAGCTGTACAAGCTAAATAGAGGTGATACCTATCCCAAAAGGGAAGAGGGGGAAGGGAAGCAATCCTAGCAGTTGCCTTGCTCTCATGACAGAGCACTGCAGCAAGCCTCCAGAAGCTGCATCCTGATATAGTTTGAGCTGTAAGCAGGGAGTGAATTACTTCATATACATGCTGAGTACCTCTTCAGCAGTGAGCAAATTCTGCAGGTGAAAACAGCAAAAACCCAGAGAGGTAGTTTCCATTTGGAAAACTTCTGAGTTAAGTAGCAAACTGTGGTGACACAGCTGAAAGGATTAAATAGGTTTGTTTTTCAAAGACCTCATGCTTATACAGCTTGTGTGATCGAGTAATGGATCTGGGGACAAGTAAATTTCCAACAGATAAAACTGAATGCTGAGTCTTCTCCAAACCAGAGATAGCAAATTACTTTACATTAAGTTGGAAGCAGGAGACGGAAAGCCCAGAAAATGTGCTGTGCTCTGCAGGGAAGAGACTTTGAGTTTGTATAGTTGATGCCTGAATAAACCTGATCCTGTGGTAGGAATACTGAGCTTCACAAGTGAGAGGGCTCTGGGGGCTGGTCTTAGATAAAGCATCTGATACTATTTTTCTTGAAACCTTACCTGGAAAAACAAGCTCAAGGGAAGCTGAATATTTGCATATTGCTCTTTGGAACTGGAGTTGAAGTTGGTCACTGGGGACAGCAGAGCAGCACCTGGAGGGGGGACTGTTGGGTCCCAGCTTATCCTGTCTCTTAATCTGGCCAAAGAGGTTGATGGTGCATGTAGTCTACCTGGAGAATTTAATTAATGCAGAGAGCTGAAACATGAGTTAGAAACAGCTTCAGCTTTGAGGAAGTGCTCCAGAAGTAACTGGAAACACAGACGCGTAGCAAGCAAAGGACACCTAGTGGTTCTGGCATACTGGAAAAGTCCTAGCCGTGGACCGGGGCTCTGTGTAAGCACAAAACCAAGACAGGTGTCCCTGTTAAAACAGGATAGGAGCTGATCAATGTGCACAGGCTGAGAAAGTAAAATCAGCAGGATTATGGAAGTGGCCGGGCAGTGACCATTCTAGCATTATTGCTTTTCATTTAACATGGTTAATGGGAAGCTTTGAGGAATTTTGGTGCATATAAGGCAATTGTGGTTCAGGGAAGATGTGGGGGGAGGCCTGCTTCTTTCTCACGTGGGTAGTGGAAGGCAGCGCTGTGGGCAGGCGGCAATTGGACTCCAAGCAGGGGGACACAGAGGGGACAAAACTCACTCCAAGGCATGATTACAGGGTAGGGAATTAAAGACATGCTGTGTTGGTAGCAGGAGAGGGTCTGAAGGATGACTGTGTCTATCCACTGAAGCTGTGGATCAAGGACTTTTACCTGTGCATCTGACTGTACCCTCAGCCTGGTTTCCCTGTCCTGTGTTTTGGACAGTGGTAAATTGGCAAGAAGCCCAGAGCATGAGAGTGGCAATGCTGGAAGGGCTGACTCTGATGGGGAAGCAGGGGGGGAGGAGGAGGGAAAGAATAAAATTGTTAATCCAGGCTGTGCTGGTATCTAATGTCAGAAAGCAAACTGTAGCTTGTCCTGGTGTTTGCCATCTGCCTCAGAGGGACCTGTGAAGAGACGGAGCAAGGACAACCATAGATGTGCATCTGTCTGTGCCTGTGACCTGATAGGATCTGTTTGGGGGGTTTCTAAGTTGTGGATCACTGGAATGGGAGGGAGAGAGTTGATGTGTGGTACAGGGAGTTCATCTGCTGCTGTGCTGCAGCCTGTAGGATGCCTGGGATGGGAACTGTGTCCATTTTCTGAACAGTTTGGGGCATGAAGTATGTGTGAGGCTGAGCAAATGGAAACTAGCTGGACACTGGGATGCTTCCTGCCACAGCAGGACATGTGGGGGTTTTTCTGTGCTGGGGACACTTCCCCCTAGCTAGGTGAAACAGCGCTGTACAGCCCAGGGTTAACTTGGAGGGGGTCTGTGCCTGCCTCGGCAGTCGTTACTTGTCCCTATTAGTTGGCTAATACAAAGTCTAGGGTCCCTGGTGCAGATGAGCCTTCAGTCTGTGTTCTCACACACAGCTGGGGAGGGAAGGAGGTCTCATCTCTGCAGTCCTTTTAAAGCCTGGACACAAGTAGTGTCTTCAGGGCAATATCTAGCATTAGCCAGGGAGGAACAAAATGTCTTCATGTCTCTCTCCTCTGCTCATTCAGGATCTCCTGCAGTTCCCATGGGGATCTTGGTGGGAGAAGAGGGGCACTGGGTGACAGCAGAGTTCTGGGGATGCAGGGCCAGGGCTTTGAGCTTACTGTGCAAGAGCTGGCCTGGGCCCCTTGCTTAGATCTGTTAGATCCCTGCCTTAACGCGTGCATTTTTTCCCCCAGGCGTTCCTCTGGTAGGAGGCACAGCCTGCAGGGTGACAAAGGAGATGGTGTTGGAGTGCTTAAGCTCTTAGCTGGCAAGAAGCCATTCTGATCTTGGCGTGTGCTAGGGGGCAACGGGATGGAAAAGTTGGGGAGGAAAAGCAGCTGTCTTCTTCTAGCACTGCAGTTCTTGTTGTGCCCACGAGATGGGGGAAGCTGCTCACTAGATGGGCAATCAGAGGGGGGCTTGTCTGTCCCTCCAGGCCTGGGTGACTTCTGCCTGTGACCACTACTGAGAGGGAATAAGGAAGGGGGGTTGTTTGGGCAAAGAGTGGGGTGTGGGTGTCAGAGCAACTGCGCTCTGATAGGGCATGATGTAAGAATACACTCTGGGTTTCCATGCCCACAGGGTCTTCGGGTCACACTGCCTCAACTTACTAATGAAACTGGTTTTTTCTGCTGCCAGGAAATGTTCCCGTCTCCGGCGTATGAACCAGGGCAGGTTTTTGCACTATTTCCAAGCACCAGAAGAGCTTAAAAGTTCCCCTGCCCTGGCTCTCAGGGAGGGCTGGCACCAAGCAGTTGAAACAGTGCTGTTCCTGCTCTGTTTTATTAGTAGCTTTCAAACAAGTGTGGTGTTCAAAAGGACAAGGCAATCTCTTCTTTGGAGATGCAGTTAAACTTGAGTTCCAGCTGGCCTCGTCTCTGGCTTTAAACGCTAGACCTTGCTCCCACAGTGGAGTTAAGGATAAGCAACTTGGTTGTGGTCTCTAAAACTAAGCTTCAGGTCCCTGCATTTCTTGTGTTTTGCTAAAACAGCTCCATCGGACCACCCTTGCCCATCTCCATCTATGTTCCTCAAGACCCAGTTCCTACTATGCTTTTCAGAGCAGATGAGTCTGGTTTTTGAAGACCAAACCAGATGCATTACTCTTCCTCTCCTCCTTGTCTTGTGCTCGTTTTGTAGAGGACCAGATACAGTTCCCTGTCTTGGGACTTGTACATAATTTTGGATGCTAACTCAACAGTAAGAGCCCCAATGCTGAGAAGAACACTTGGCTGTTTGGCTTACAGTGGAGGGTTGTGCTCGTTGGCTGATGATGGCTGAGAGGGAGCCTTGAAAACCATTAATTGTAACCCTGAAACATGGCAGGAGGGTGGCAGCTTCCTCCTCGGGGAAGCACGTGTCAACAAGGGCAGTGCCTGGGGAGTGATTAGGTGCCCAAAAAGGATATAGACAGTGCCCCATGCTTGTACGGGGGCTGTGCCGTAGCTATCAATAATCCATAGGTGTGTGCTGTCATTAATGTGGGTATAAACGTGACATGGCATCGCTGGTAAGTGCTTGTCCTGAGGTGAGCAATGCCCAGTTTGAGATTTGACTGCACTTAGGTTGCCTCTCTGACCCTGTTTGTTTTTTTTTTCTCTCCCCACCACCGCAGGCTCGGGCCCAAGCGGAGGCCCTCCACATTGGGGATGTACACTTTTCTGTCAAGCCTGGTTCTAGCGCCTCCTCTCCCAAGCTCCACTCCAGCGCTGCAGTGCACCGGCTCAAGAAAGACATCCGGCGATGCCATCGCATGTCCCGGCGCCCCCTTCCCCGTCCAGACCCCCAGAATGGTGGGAGCGTGGGTGGCGGGACTGGCATCCGTCCTCCTGTCTCACCCTTCTCGGAGACCGTCCGCATCATCAACCGTAAGGTGAAACCCCGTGAGCCCAAGCGCAGCCGCATCATCCTCAACCTCAAAGTCATTGACAAAGGTGGGAAGCCAGCCAACGGGGCCGGGGGCCTGGCTCGGCCCAAGATCCCGTCCCGAAACCGCGTCATTGGCAAGAGCAAAAAGTTCAGCGAGAGCGTCCTCCGCACCCAGATCCGCCACATGAAGTTTGGCGCCTTTTCGCTCTACAATAAGCCGTCCACTGCGCCTGCCCCCTCTTTGGAGGGCAAAGGGGAGGCTGAAGGCTCCCAGGCAGCCTCTTGTGGGCTCATTATGGGTTCCACCCCCTATGATGCCCCCAGCTCCAGTTCCTCCGGCTGCCCGTCGCCCGCCCCCCACTCCTCATCCGATCCAGATGATTCCCCTCCGAAGCTGCTCCCCGAGACCCTCAGCCCAGCCATCCCCGACTGGCGCGAGTCGGAGGTCCTTGACCTCTCAATCCCACCCGAGTCGGCCGCCACCAGCAAGCGTTCTCCCCCAGGAGGGTGCAGTGGGGGGCAGACGCCCTCCTTGTCCCTCTCCTCTTCTGATCCAGAGCAGGAAGCTGGCGACTGGCGTCCTGAGATGTCCCCTTGCTCTAACGTGGTGGTCACAGATGTCACCAGCAACCTTCTCACCGTCACCATCAAGGAGTTCTGCAACGCAGAAGATTTTGAGAAGGTGGCAGCGGGCGGTGGTGGCGGAGGCAGCAAGTGAGCAGCCAAGTCCCCCTACTCCGGGGGTGTGGGGGGAGTTCTACCTGCGAGAAGTCGTGGTGCGAATGGCTGTCCTTAGTTCTCTCCTTCTCCCCTTGGCTGTCCCTCTGCCCTCACTGCCACCCTTCCTCTTCCTTTCCCCCTGCCCATGCCCTCTTGCCTGGAGGCTGGAGTGTGTCAGTGGGGGGGAGCAGGGGCACCCACTGTTCCTGGGTGTCGCTGCTGCTGGGAGGAGAGGCAGGGAGGGTCGTGGTGGGGCTGGGGAGTGGTTGTTTGTCCTTGAATGTGGTGTTGTCCAACGGGCAGTGGAGCCTTTGGGGATGAGAGATGGGTGAGCGTGTGCCTGTGGGGGTGGTGGGGAAAGTGCTCTTCCCCCTCATTCCCCAGTCATCTTTGACAAAAACTAAGGAGGAGCTCCAGACCCTTGAGGGGAGGATGTAGGAGGATTGGAGCCCTCACCCACTCCCCCCAAGCCTTCTCCCATGTGCATGCAGTCTCTTCCATTCCTATGTTTCCCCCTTGTCATGACTCTGATCCTGCCATCCTTCCTGTTCTTGGCCTGTGGCCTGGATCTGCTGCCATCTGTACAGTCTTTGTGGCAGTGGCTAGTCCAGATGCCCCCAGGGCGAGAGGGAGGGGGCAGGTGAAGCATCATGCCTGGAAGGTGCTCGAGACAAAGCTGGGGTGGTTGGGGGGTGCCCCATGCAGCATACACCCCATATTGGCTTCCCCTTTCCTTTGACTATTGGTGCTACCTTGGCAGTTGTATGGGCGCTTTCAGGTGGCCTGGTCCCTTCTCTTCTGCATCTTCCAACATGCTCAGCTTTGCAGGGGAAGGGAAGAAAAGGGGAGCCTGCTTCTGGTCCAGATCTTCCTCCTGGTGTTCATCACTTGCACTTGCTTGGGGGAGAGGGCATGAAATGCCCTTCCCCGGCCTTTCTGTGGTGGAAGTGGGAGTGGGCTGTGCATCCATCCTTCAGTTTGAGGGAAGATATGCTGACAGCGTGAGGCTGGTCTCTCGTCTTGCACGTAAGCTTCCCCCGACCTTTTTTGCTTCCCCCCGCTCCCTCGGAAGGAGAGAAGGATGGATGCTGAGGTGGGTCTTTTGCTCTTCCTGCTTCCTTTTGTCTCTCCTGTTCTCCCCTGCAGTGGATGGCCTGGAAGAAGGTTCCCCTCTTTTTAGCATCTGAAACAGCCCTTACAACTGTCAACCAAAGGTGCTAATAAGAAATAACTGTCTCTCTCGCATCATATGCATGTGCGCTGGATCTCTTCCCCCAGAGCTCCTGTGAGGAGATGTAGAAATTCCTTCTCTTCACCCCTAGCAAGTAGGAGCAAGCAAGACCACAGCTTGCTGTTCTTTACCCACAGCTCCTGCTTTCACTGACCACCCGTGTTCACATCCAAAATAAGCTCTTTTGCCCGCCATTTCTGGTTTGCTCCATTTCTGTGGAGCTTCACAGTGAGATGCTGTTCCTTTGCTCTCCCTTCTCCCCCTGCTCGCACAGGACTAGCCTGTAC
Organism: Balearica regulorum gibbericeps; assembly: GCF_011004875.1. Lineage (NCBI taxonomy): Eukaryota > Metazoa > Chordata > Aves > Gruiformes > Gruidae > Balearica > Balearica regulorum. The sequence continues at coordinate 57,216,844 of NC_046184.1, forward strand.
GGGCAAGGAAAAGAGGTGCTGATCAATTGGTGGGAGAGCTTCAACCTCTCAGCCCTGTCCCTCATATTTGGGATGGGGCAGAGGGGTGTCACTTCTACGTAACATGCTGCAGAGGTGAAAAGGGTGGAAAAAAATTCCCCGTGCAGGGGCTCACCTACTTACAAACCTGCCCTGGGCGGGTGAATATGAGTGGAATTGACCCCTCTGGTGCTTCCACACGAGGATGCTCAGGAGCTGCTGGCTCAGAGGAGTGCTCTCGTGTGGAGTAGTGATTTTGTGGTTGTAGTGGTCTGAGGGTAGAAGAGAGGCAGTTTGTGGGAGAGGTAATATTTGTCTGCCCAAGGGGCATCATCGGGGCGGTAGAGGGATAGACCAGCTTCCGACCTTAATTAGGGCTTCTGTGCCCAGAGCTCGTCTTTTCCCCGCCTCTAGCGCCTGGGTTGGTGTAATAAAATCTTTGCTGCCCTCCCCACAAGCCTTGCCTCACAGTGGGTGGCATTCAGAGCCACGGGGCACAGTGAATTCACACCAGTTGCGGTTGGGTGTCTGTGCAGATGGTCCGAGGGGGATTCCAGGTGCTGTTAGCACCACCCTTTGCACACCTCTTTCTTTTTCTTTCCTTGGTTAAAGAGCTTAGTGGCCTCTTTGGGGATGTGGCTGCATTCACAGCTGAAGCTAGGGGCAGGGAGAAAGAGACTTCTCCGATCCATTCACCAAGCTAAGGCTTCCTGTAACTTGTTGGACTTGTGTGCGTGTCTGTATTAATACCTGCCTGTATTTTTTGTGTCTTTTTTTTTTTTTTTTGCATCTTTCCTGTGCCTGGTACACCCGGGGATCCCTTATTTTAGCATAGCCTATCCATTTGACTGCAGCTTCAAAGATGAGGAGTTTGTAGACATAGGGCAAAGCTCTTTCTTAGGGAAATAGTGAGGAGATTCTTCTCTCTTTTTTCTCCCCCTTCTTAACAAGAACTATTCTGTGGCTGCAAGATAAGAGGAGCTTCTTTGTGGGGTGGATGCAAACTGGCCAGTCACTTTAGGCTGTTGAGTTACTGTTTGGTGTGTATGTGGTGATGTGTTTTGTTTCGTGGTATTGAGGTTCTGGAAAAAAAATTAAAAATTGAAGCATTTAAGTGGGAGATAAAAGGGAACTTTAATAGGAAACTCTTGATGTGTTTTGGCCAAGATGTGTTTGCTTGGCAGAATTCTTTTCCCCAGTGTCTCTTGTATGGTGTTCTTTGGGGGCAGGGGGCAGGAATTGTTTAATCGAAGGGGTTTTGCCTTTCTCCAGAGTTACAAGCAAGGGGACTGTCTGAAGAGCAAAACAGTGGGTCATTGTAGGGATACTCCATGAGGACCTTCTTCCTGTGGTGAGGTGATGAGGGGAGTTGTTGCAGCAGAGGAACTCGTGCAGTAGATCCTTTGTGGAGGAAGAAAGTATGATCCGGCTTGCAGACACAGCTCGACTGCTTGTGTGACAAATCTCTCCCTGGGTAGGTTACCAGGTGGGAACCAAACCCTGAACCTTTGGATCCGAAATTAGGATCCTGTGCTGTTTTGAGTTAGAGGTTTGCTAACTTAAACGCAGCAGCAGCCTCAAGTTCCCTCAGGTGGACGAGACACTTGAGGCTGACTAATGTACCTTCGTATTCACGTGGGTTACACTCTTCCTTCTGAATTTTTGCCCTTGCTCCTTAATGGAGATGGGAAAGAAGATCCATCCATGCCCTTTAAAAAGGGCATGGGATTGAGGGAGGAGTTTATTTGAAAGTATCCCCTTCCCTTCCCAATAACCCCTAGGAAAAAAAAAAAACAGGGAAGTATTCTCTGTGTCTGTGCCATGTTTGTTCTCTTGTCGTCGTGTTTTTAGAGGAGATTTTATGATGGAGTGGAAAAAGTGAAATGATTAGTTTTGCATAAAAAAAGAAAAGTTTAAAAAAAATTTCTACAGGGAGAGAGCGAGAGAGAGAGAGTTTAAAAATGAATAATAAATGCAGTGATTGCACAAACTGTAGTGGTATTAGATGGTCCTTAGAGAAAAGAGTATTTTGTAGTATCGAAGCATGTGTGTCTGGGATGGTGTTTGGCTTGCTTGAACTGGAGGGAAAGGCATTCTGGGACTAAGCAGCGATCTCTGAGCTGAAAAGGCAAGTTGCATGTTGGAGGAACCCTGTCTACAAACCCTTCCCGTCCTTGCCTCCCAAGTGTTGGAGTGAGTTCCCTTCCCTCCCATACCTCTCCTGTGAGCTAAGGTGGAGTCTCCAAGTGGTATTTCTGGCCGAGTGGCCCTCAGAAATGGCCGGTTGCGTTCTGCCAGAACGTGGATCAGGCCACCAACATGGAAACAGTTGACTTACTTTGCATGCACAGCAAGCTGCTAAGATTTGGGGTTGGCATGTATCTTTCCTGCCACATCGCTGTCTCTTCTCTTTTCCCTCCCCCATATTCAAGCAGGATTAAACATAGTGGGCTTATCTCCTGGGAAGTAGATACACCTCCCCTCTTTAGGGTCTCTTAGCTTCTTCCAGCATCAGGTGGGGAGTGCCATTTTTCTATATAGGATTCACCACATCAGGACAAAGAACTGAGTCCCATCTGTATGTAGTCTGGTGTCCCATCTCTGACAGTGGCTGGATCTTCAGAGGCAGATGAGAGAGCTCCCTTGTGTCCTCTGAAGGTGTTGCCGAGTGAGACGTACCCTCTTCTTGAAGCCAGCAAATGATGGAGGTTTTGAGGTGGGGAGGGGAGCGAACGCCCCGATGGGACCCTACAGCTCAAGTAGGGCTGCTGCCTTCTGCTCCGTCTTCCTGCAGGGTGTGTGTGGGGGGGAAGAGTTGCCCGAATGTTTCTTCAAAGCGAGGAGGCAGCTCTCACATGCTGGCTTCCCTATCCAAGATGTCGCTGCTGGGTGTTCATCTGGTGTGTGGGAGTGACTGCAGAGAAGAGGGAAGCCACCAGGTGTTGGTGTCTGAACAGAAGGTGGCAGGCAGGGAACATTAGGACAGGTCTTCTTGTCTGGACTTCTCTGGTGCCCTTGGCTTTGCAGTGGCAGGTGACAGATGTCTCGATGCCTCCCATAGCCTGGGCTGCTCTTGGGAACTTCTCTCTCTGCCCATTGAGCTCTGTCAGTGCTTCCCACGGCCTTCAGCTTGGAGCGGCAGCCTCCTGCCTCGTGCTGTCTTCTCGCTGGGCAGAGCGGGACTGGGGAGGCGCGAAGCTAATGAGATGCAAGCTCCTTTTGGGATGGAAAACAGAGAAATAGAGCATGGCGAGCAGGCCTAGCTGTGGTGAGCCACTGCTTAATTTCTGTTTTCAAAAGAGAAAGGGAGCATTTCTCTGTGTCTGCCCTTACTGAAGTTCCCAGGGAGATTTTATTATATAAACAAAAAAAACCAATCCTGCTCTTTGCCAGGTAGGAGCTGTCTCTGAGCTGAGTCTTCCTAGGGATTTCACTCCCTTTCCCAGCCCCTCTTTGTAGAGGAGGTTTCGGCAGCTCCCAGCGTTTGGAAACGATCACCTTCCTGGGGACCTCCTGGCAGAAAGAGGTTGCCATGCTGAAGGATGGTGTCCCGAGTCCCCTGTGCTTCTGCCCACCCCAGGTTGTGGCATTAGTGGGGCTGCTCGGGAGCAAGCCCTCTTTCCCAGGGAGGTGTAACAAACCTGGAGTGCGTGTCTGGCTAAGTGCTTATTTTTCCCCTTGCCTCCTTCCCCACATTCCGACGAGACCTTTTCCTCCTTGCCTGGCGCATCCTTTTACTCCAATGTCGCTTGCTTTTGCTGCATTTTTCAATCGCCCAATAATCGTGCAAGAGCTGGGATCTTATTTACTTTTTATATATAAATATATAAATATAAAAGAAACCCTCCCCCCTCCCTTCTTCCCCCCTCCAATCTCACCCACCACCCTGTGCGCAGCCTTCCTGATCTCCGCTCTGAAGGTGGTGTGCTGTAGAGGGTTGATTTGGGGCCGGGGATTTGGTGCCTCCTGGGTTCTGTTCCTTCTTGGTTCGCCGTGGCCTTTCTGCCAGCTGTGTCACTGCCCTGTGCCTCAGTCTCCCTTGTGTGAAGGGGGCGGTGGGTGGGTGGGTGGAGGGGACCATCCTGCTGAGGGTGCTGGCAGCCCGACTCCTGCGGCGTTTGCACAGAGCCAGAGGAGTGCCGAGTATTGCTTCAGAAATCCCCCTCTCCCTGTCCGTGCTTCCTTCCCCAGGTAACTCCAGCAAGTATCTTCATTTCATCGATGCTTTGGAGTTGAGCAAATAAGTGGCTTTATTTTCTTTTCTTATTTCTATTTTTTAGGTCCGTCCCCAGAGCACAACGTGTATGGTTTCTTTTTTGGGGGTGTAGATGGGAGGAGATGTTGGGGTCTATCTCCGTCCTCACTTTTGCCCTTCTGTCCTCTTCTACTCTCCCCTTTTGATGTTGCCCTGTGTCAGACTGATGTGTCTAGTGGGGACTGCACCCTCGTCTGTGCAGGGTCAACAGCCTTGGCACCAGCAGCTTCGCATGTGTTCTGCATGGTGCACCTGAGGTGCCCTCAGTCCCACCTGCCTCACCTGTAATGGTGTTGCAGGGCCATGGGTTCTTCTTTCTCCCATTCTATGTATTCCTCCTTCCAGGAAGGAAGGGAGGTGTAGTCAGTTTGCCCTTCCCGTGATGGTGGGCTGCCTCCGGCAGCTCTTCTGTCCCTTCCAGCTTCTGCGTGCTGGGAAACAAAATGTCTCCAGAACCACCCAAAAGCATGGTCCTTGGGGTGAGAGTCCCTCCACCCCAGGTGAGCGCTGTGCTTTGAGCCCTCTCCCTCCTCTCCACTCGCTGAGAGTGCCAGCAGAGACAGCGCTGGGGATGGAGCAGTGGGGATGCCCTCTGCGCTCCCGGGCTGAGTGGAGCGGGGAAGTGGGCGGCGAGCGCCGTGCTGCAGCGCAGAGAAGAGGTAAGGTGACAGAAGAGGGGCTCGGTGCAGTCAGGGCGATGCCAGCTTCTGTACCAGCTCAGAAAATACACGTGGTGGGAGGGAAGGGGCATGGCTGGACAGGCAGCTGAAGTGTTAATGCCCATTGCAGGGCCCCGCTTCTTGACTTCGGTCCTTGTTCAGCTGAGCACTTAGAGCTTGCACTAAACCGTAGGAGGACACCGGCTGGGTGTGTCAGAGCACTTTGGGGGGCTTCGGGGCCTCGTAGGACTAGCGGGGCCCTTATGTGCTCCGGAGCAGCCCCCCCGGCTGCGCCCTGCTTGCCAGGGGTGCTGAGGGTTTCCTTCTGGGCGGAGCAGCAGGTAGGTGCTCTTTCGCAGGTAGGTTGCTCTTCAGGTGTCCTGGAGGGAGCTTGCTGCTTCTGGCCCCCCGGCTGCAAAGGGGGACGTAGTCTTAGGTCAAATTCTCAAACTGAAAAAAAAAAAAAAAATTCATTGTGATGAGTTATTTTAGAAAAAAGTTCTTGTGCCCATGCCTCCCCCAAGCTAATCAACTTGGTATGCTGTCCTCTCCTCCTCTTCTTCTCTCCCCTGCCGTTAAGCCTTGTACACCTCTTAAGAATGGAGGACTCTCTAGTTTGGGATATTTTTTTTTCCTCCCATTTGTTTTTCTTTTTGGATAGAAAGTTGTCCGGTGGTGGTGGAGGACAGGGGCCTGCCTCATCTGTTCCTTCCTTTCACCTTCCCCAGTGCCAAGCTTAGGCTCAATCCTATAAATTCCTGCAAATACTGAACTTTGAGCAGGCGAGTTACCCCGCTGAGCTCTGTGGTACTCGGGTGCTTCAGATTCTGCCTGTGCTTGAGTTTTGGCAGCATCAGAGCCTTACCCTTTCTCTTAGAGAAGGTCAGACCTAACTCCTAGAGTGCTGATGGTTCTGGTGCAACCCATTTGTCTCTTTATTTCCCCTCACTTGGTATACAGAGTGAGGGTGGTAATTTTTTTTAATTTAAAATAAACCTAAATATGTATCTTGTAATTTTTTTTATTTTGAAAAAATTGCATTTAAGGATTGTGCACGGATGAATTGTATATCTATATATTTTTTGTCTTGCAATTTTCATTTTAAATATAGTGTTTGTTCAGTTTTTGGTTTGTTTTTTTTTTTTTTTTAAATCCAGTTCCCAGCTGGCTAAACTCTGTCTAGAGCGGATGGGTGGGAGGCGTAGCCATGGGAGGGGCGATTGAATCACCCCTTCCCCTGGTGCTTCTCACAAGAAAATGGTTTGCTCCAGGTTTGGGGGTGGGGGTTGTGCTAATTACTCTTGTATTCTTGTACATTTTGTTCTTTCTGCTGCTCTTGAATATTGTATCAATGCCAGAAATGGGGAGTTAAAAAGTAAAAAAAAAAAAAAAAAAAAAATTAACCCCAATAAATTGTTACATTCCGAAACCTGTTGTCTTCTCTTACTTGGGTTCTGGTTTGGGTCTTCAGGCCTTTCTGGACTGAGAAGCTCCAACAATGGGCAAGCGAGACTTCTCCTGTAACACTGAGGGAAGAGACGGCACTTCGGGAAGGCCAAACTGTAGCAAGCGGAACCTGAACACGCTCCTCCAAAGTGCTTTAGAGAACCTCCCATGGGTCTCCTGCATCTTTCTTTTAAAAATGAAATTAGATCTGAGCACAACCTAGCACTTGGTGGCTGAAACATGCTTTAGGCTTCTTCTAACTCCAAGATACGTGCCCAAATGCATGCTGATCTAAGAAATAGAGTGAAAAATACTATTTAATGTGTGGAATCAAAGCCTCACATTCTCTCCATTAGTCTCTCGCCTATAGAAACATATAAAAAATGGTTACAGCAAAACTTGGGCTGGGGAAGTGCTGCCGGCAGGAGATGTGATGGGGAAAGCGGATGGGGTTTGGGTGAAGTGGTGCTCTTCAGGCAAGCAGGGGAGAAGAGCGGGAAGTCGGTACTTGTGGGTGCTGGGACAGGGCGGGTGCTTGAGATGCATCTCCAGTGTCTGAGGCTTGGAAAGCCACAGGAGAACCTTCTCCAGCAGTGACGTGTCTTGGCTGGCCGGGAGCGGGGAATGCTGCCCGCTGAAGCTGACCACGGCCAAGGTGGTGTGCTATTTGTGTGGTGCCATCAGGCTTGCTTTGCCCTCTGCTGCCAAAACGCCCGTGGGGCTGGCGCTCTCTCCCTTGTCCCCACACCCTGGTTTTGCTGAGAGGTGAGCAGGCTTTTGGCTGGACCTGAGTACAGCAAATTAAGCCGCCTCTGACCTGTGCTTTCTGGAGCTGGAGGAAGGCTGGAGAGGCAGATGCCAGCCTTGACCGGAGACATCCAACAAGGTCTTGCACGAGTGTGCTGGTACAGGCAGACCTTCTAACTGGGGTGTGGTGACACAAGCCACATCTGTGGGGCCATGGGACCTGGAAATGAAAGAAGCCAGGATTTCCATGCTACGTGGAGCCTGCAGATGCCTTGAGTGAGATGGACTGAAGGGTCCTGGTCCCAGGTGCAGCTGGGTCCATGGCATGGCAGCAGCGGAGGAGCCCTTTTGCCTCATTAGGGTGGCCTTGGGTGTACCCCTGAGCTGGGCGATGGCCGGGGGGGGTGAATCCCCCACCCCAGAGGCCCCAGGTTACCCTCCCCTTGGAAAAGGCTCTCCCCTTCCCTCACCCCCACCACCCTGCTGGTCTGACCATAACAAATGGACCAGGGCTTCCCACGAACGGGTAAGGGGCTGCCTTGTTCCCACCGGGAGGGTTAGGCGGAGGGCAGTGTGTCCACTGGGCTCAGAGCAGGCTGATCTCCTTTCCCTGGTGCCAGCAGCCCGTCCCGAAAGTCCCTCTCAGCCGGGGCCACGGCAGGGTGGCCCCTTGGCCTGCCTTGCCGCTGCCCACGGCTGCCCCTTGGGGACAGCTGCCAGCCCAAGACACTGTTTGGGCGTTAATTAGATGGAAGAAAATCCCTTAATCGCTCCCTCCCTGTCCCTCTGAGCTGAATCCATGAGCTCTAGTTAAAACCAGCTTCTGTCACCAGTCCTGCTCAAAAAGAGACTCCCCAAAGCCCCTCTATAGCCTCCCCCCACCCCGTCGCCCACAGGAGGGCAGGGTTTCGGCATCACCGTGTCTTTGCAGAGCCAGCTGCCCACCGAGCATCTTTGAATCGTTATTCACAGGACAGGGAGGCTGCTCTGGCTACTCACCAGCCTGAGTCATCACCCCCTGCGAAAATCTATTTTTGCTGTCTCTTTGTCTCCGGGAAGAAGTTGTGGTCCCCGCTGAGGGAGAGGCAGAAGAGGGATAAGACCCCGGAGGTGGTGAGCCTTGCCCACTGCGGCACCTAGCTCTTCCACCTCCCGTGGCCCTGGCACGGGCAAGTGGGTCGGGGCTGCTGTGGAGGGGCTCACCGGCCCCACTCACTGCCACGGTGTCATCAGCCAGTGGGATAAACCTCACCATGGCGATCCCGCAGCCTTTGGCAATAAAATTTGTGTGACACAAGAGGGATCCTCGACTGGGCCAGTGCGAAGTCCCCAGCACAGCATCGCTGCCCCCAGCCTGGCACCCAAAAAGCATCATAGAAGCGTAGAGCAATTTTTCCACAGGGCGTGCAGGTAAAGGACGCCCTTCCCATCCTAATCTGCACGCTGTGGGGTAGGGTGGGCTGCTCCAGCACTCACGTGGGTTCATTTTGAACCCGCTCCTGCCTGGCTGCTGACAAGGGTGGGCATGCTGCAGGCAGGGGGTGACGCAGGGGGATGCAATTCCCTGCCACCACTAGGAAAGGGCAGGTCGAAGGCCGGTGGCCTTGCTTCATGCCGCAGGGTGGAGGTTTCCATTTTCTTTGCATCCTGCACCAGCACCCGCTCGTCCCAGTGCTCTGAGCTCTTGTCTGTCCAGAGCGCTTGCCAGCCTCACTGCCGGGGCCAGGTGCCTGTCGCTGGGCTTTCTCCACATCCACCTTCTCGCCCACCTCCACGCCCGCATCTGCTTTTCCTCCTCATGGCATTTTGCTGGCTCCTGGGTGAGGATTCTGGGGTGGCTGGGGTGCAATGCGCTCTGCAGGGAGACGGGGTGGCCATGCCCCACCGGTGGCATCCCGCTCCCCGCCTTCTCCTCCCAAGAAGCCAAATTCAAGGAGTCTTTGTAGCTCTGGCTCCCTTGCTATCCACTCAACCATGCCTGGGGGGAGAAGATGTAATCTTTACCGGTGTTTCATATCCAGCGCTGGAGCTGTGTTAAACACACATGCTGCTGCTTCCCTGCCGGCTAGGAAGGATTTCCTGCCATTACTGAGCAGAGCTTAAAATCGATTTTGTTTGCTTTCCCTCCACTGCTCCTCTCGGCTCGGCTGGGCTGCGTAGCCAAAGCTCCGGCGTGCCTGGGGAGGGGAGAGGGCACAAAATGGCTTGTATCGGATGGGCGAGTGCACTGTTGGAACAAGGGGAAAGCAGGTGTCTGAAGTATCTTCTTTACGAGTGGTTTAGGATAAAGCGATGGTAGGGGAAGATTAAACGTAGGTATTTATCTCCCAAATGGATGATGCGGGCGTGCAGGACAGAGGGTGAGGCATCCCATGGCTGCTGTCTGCAACAGTCGTGTCTGGGGTGGGAGAGCGGGGCAGCCACCCCGCCACCCTCCCCGGGGAGGCATTTCCAAGAGCTGGAAGGTTGCTGGTTCAATTTTGAGGAGAAAGGCAAGGAGAGAAAGGCCCGCCAGCAGCCCGAACGACCCTCCCGGGGAGGACGCCTGATTGCGAGGTGTTGACCTCAGGGTAACGAGGGCCGCTTTACTTCCAGCCTGAGCATGTCGCAGGGGAAAAATCCTCCCATGGGCTGTCCCGGAGGAGCATCCTCTTGGTGGTGGCTCCCGCCAGGCCGCTTTCAGCGGGCCCGAGTCCCGGCTGCCGCCGTCCCCGGGTGCCCCCGGGGTGCCGCCACCCCCCCGCCCGCCCGCTCCTCCCCGTCTCCGCTGCCTCTTGCCCTCTCACCGCCCGGGCCCCTCGCACTTGCAGCCCGGGAAAGGACGGTCGGGGGAGGGGGTCCCTAAGAGGGGCAGGGCCGAGCGGGGCCGCACGGTCGGGCCGGGGCGGTGCGGGGGCGGTGGCGGCGGCGGGGGCGGTGCGGTGCGTGCGGCACCGCCCGGCAGATATAAGCGCGGCGCGGCGCGCTGGGGCCCCGGCGCCGGTGGTGTTGCCGGTACCGTCCTTCCCCTCCGGCTCCCTTCGGGCCGTCCGTCCGTCCCTCCCTCTCTCCGTTCATCCATCCCCTCCCGCTTTGTTTTCTCGCCGTCCGCGGGCTCGGGCCCCCCACGCCGCTGCCACCCTGAAGTTTCTGGCGGTGTTGCTGGCGGCGGGCATGCTGGCTTTCCTGGGGGCCATCATCTGCATCATCGCCAGCGTCCACCCGGCCGGCACCGCCGGTCCCGCCGCCCCCCCCGCCGCCGACAATGACTCGGCCGCCGCCGCCCTCCTGCCCGCCGCCGACAAGGGGCTGGGAGCGCTGCACGGCCCCGCCGAGGCTCTGGCCAGCGCCGGGCCGCGCCTGCCGGGGGGACCGCCGCCTCCGCTCTTCAGCCGCTTCGTCTGCACGCCGCTGAGCGCCGAGTGCCCGGCCACCGGTCCCGGTACCGGCCCCGCCGCCGGCCCCGGCCCCGAAGAGCTGCTGGCGCTGCGGAGCGCGGCGGCCCAGCTGCGCCGCACGGCGCTGGAGCAGAAGGAGCGGATCCGCATGGACCAGGAGACCATCCGGGAGCTCACCGGCAAGCTCAGCCGCTGCGAGGGCGGCCTGCGAACCCCCGCCGCCGCCGCTCCCCCCGCCGCCGGGCTCCGCGCCGCCCCGCGCCCCGGCACCATGGGCCACCCCCCCGCCGAGCCGCCCGCCGTGCGGGAGCTGGAGGAGGCCGTCCGCGCCCTCCAGGACCGCATCGACCGGATAGAGGTGCGAGGGATGCTCCCGGGGGTCGGGGGAATGCTCCCGGGGAAAGATGCTCCCGGGGTCTGGGGGCGGGGGGGGGGGCATGCTCCTGGGGAGGGATGCTCTGCACACACCATTCCTCAGGCTTGCTGCCACCTGCACCCCAAACCAGCTCGTCCCCCTTGCGAGGCTTCAGGTAGGCTGTCCTTGCCCAACTCTTCCCCGAGATCTCTGCCTGGGGGCAAGCGGCTCACCCTCAGCCCCTTTCTCTTCCCTCTATGCAGGGTGGTCCCAAGGGAACAGGGCTGCCCTGCTTCCGCCCCGCACCCCAGCAGGGCACCTCGCCTGCCCTGTAGCACCCACCAAGGCCTCCACTGGAGCGAGGGCAGCAGGTCATCCGCTCAGGGCCAGATCCTGCCCTTTAGCAGAAAGGTAAATCCCACCTGATACCATCACCGCTATGGACGGGACGTCTCAAAAGTGAAGTGCGGTGCCATCTGCCTCAAGTGCAGCACCCCTTCCTGCGTGGTTTGTAGGAGCTGTAGAGAAGGGGGCAACTGGAGCTGCGTGCTTGGCCATCACTGTGGCATCAAGCTGTTGGCACCGAGGATGCTGACCCTTGGTCCCGACTCTTTAGCATCCATGCAGTGTGTGCCCGGCAGGCTCAGCCCTGGCCCAGCTGCAAGCCAGCAGCACCTAAAGCTCTATGGTGATGCCTGGGATGGGTCCCATTGCAGGGCACATCTGTGTGTTGATTTATTTGGGCTGATGTGGGCTCAGCAGTTGCACAGACCTTAGCAGAATTTGCAAGATACAGCCAGGGCAATGGTTTGGGCACGAGAGCTGCTGGAGAGGAGTTGTCTGGTTTCCCTGGGGGTTTGCTTCAGATGTCCCATCTTTTCTGGGGGTTGTGTTGTCCCCTGATGAGGTCTGCCAGGGACCACAGCCACCTGCAAGGAGCCTCCTGTGAGTCCTCAACCTCCTCATCTTCCCGTTTGGTTCCCTGTTGCCCGCTCTGCTCCTCCCCAGAGCACAGAGCTGGGAGGGGGGTCAGGTAGCACCCCATAAGGTCCTTTTCCCTAGCTTTGCCCTTCTGCAGTAGCGGCAGGCCACGGGCAGAAAATTCAGAGCAGCTAAGGTCATAGGCTGAGAAATGAGACTGGGAGAGAGGGTTATTGTAATGGATGGAGATATGAACAGGGATAGAAAGATGGGGAAAGGCAAGTAAACACATGCCCATGTGCAGGGATAGAGCTGTGGACTGGAGGAAGCACCTGTGAGCTGTCAGGGTAATGCACGCACACACACGAAAACAAACACAGAGACACGCCACGCGTGTGTGGGGAGAGGGGGGCGTGCAGCCTGGCTGAGCATGATGCCCAGAGCCTGACAGAGCCGAAGGGAGGGACAGAGCCACCCTGAAACCCTCCTGCCGCCCCAAATAAAGAGATTCCCACGAGCAGGATAACACAAATGGGCTAAGAAATGCATGTGCAGGCAGCGGATGTGCTCACCCAGAAGTAAGAGGGGGGGAAAAATAAGCCCTTGCATGGCCCCCCCACCCCACCTGTGTGTGCGTGAGGTGATGCATGGTGGGACAGTGTTTGAACCTTGGATCACTGGGCCTTTAGCTGCTCTCTGGTCACACTCTCCCCCTTCCCTGAGGGGCTGTGTCACCTGTGAGCTGCCCTGGCCCCTCTTCTGGGGTTTCTGGTGATCGCAGGTGGTTTGGGGTGGAGGAGGGTGAAGCTCACAAGGGCTGGAGCAGGCTCTCACGTGCTCCTGGGGAGCCTGAAGCGATGCTGGGTCGGGGCTCACACACACGCACGCTGATGAGGAACACAAGCGGCACATCACCAAAAATGTTCCCTTTTGCATTGCTGGGGACCCAAGGGTGCTGTGCAGGGGAGACACAGCCCCCTGTGGCTCAGGGGGCCCTGCCGGCTCAGGAAATAGGGCAGTGTGTCGCAGGTGGGCTGGACTTGGGCTGTCCTGGCTCTGGACTGCTGTGACAGCCGCAGCTCGGCCAGCCGAGCCCTGAGGTCACACCTCAGCCATGCAGTGATGGTGTGGCCCACCCCTGTAGCCCCCCTCCCCAGCTTGCCTTTGTCTCCCCCGTGTATGAGCAGACACCCCAAAACTTGACGGCGGGGTGCCTGCGTCTCTCCATCTTGCATGGCTCCATCCATAGGCCCTGGGAACCTTCCTGGGGTACCCCATGGCATGGGGGGCACCCCCAGCCCCAACAGCTCTCCTAAAGGGAGGCGGTGATCACCCCAAGAGGTGACCTGGAAGGGGGCAGTCCCAGGGTGGCTGCCGGCGTGCCGGCCGCTCTGCGAAACCCTGCGGGAGGGAGGGAAGGAGAGGAAACGCTGGCGAAGCCTGGGGTAGCTCAGTCTCGGGAGAGGGATGACACAAAATGCTGTGGACCCCCCCGGGAAGGCTGCGTCCCAGGGTATCTCCCGGTGGGTTTGCCAGCAGGGATTACTGCTGGAGGCTCCGGAGCCAGGATTGCAGGGAGGGGGCTGGCAGAAGATCGCTGATCTAATCCGGACGGTCTTGGCCCCGGTTGTAAGGCATAACAAGATTTATTGATGGGCCGAAAAACCTATTAAGTCATTTGATTCTTAATTTTGGTGGTGTGGCGGCAGGGTTTTGGGGGGGGGGGGTTGCAGGGAGGCCCCCCGCGGGCTTGCTCTTTGCTTTCTGCCATTACAGCAGGGACAGGCAAGCGCTGGTGCAGTGTTCACATGGGGACATCTTCCCCCACCTCATCCTGCTCCCCCCCGCTCCCCAAGGCTTCACTCGTCCTCTCCTTGTGCGCAGCAGCCTGGCTGGGCTTTTTCCTCCCGGTTTTGAAGGGTCCCCCCTGCTCTCCACACATTCTCATGTTCACATGCTTGGGCACATCTTGGCACACAGGGCCAGGGGGCCCAGATGCTACATTTCTACGCTTTTAATTACTGCTGCAAGTGGAAATGGAGCGGTTTCAGAGTGGTGAGGGACTCACTTTGGCCGCCTGGGCTGTGTCGATGTGCAGATGCCCCCCCTCCTCGCCATCATCCCTTGGAGGGGAGCGGAGCAGGAGGGAGGTCAGCCCAAGGGGCTCTATGGGGGACCTGGCCCCGGTGGAACTCTAACAGCCTGTTTGTTCCTCAGCCGGCGTGCCGGCTGTGCCGTTGTGGCTGGCAACCCGGCTGCTGGCAGGAAACGCATGGGTATGGGCATGGGAAGAGGAGCGAGCTGGCTGCCTCCCTCCGGCTTCCATCTCCAGCAGAGCAGGGATGGAGAGCCCCAAATGGTGACCGCCCCAGGCCCCGAGCAAGACTTGAGGGGGATGGGATCAGCAACGAGCTCTTCTCTTGCGAGGAGGAGGAGGGGAAAGGCCGATGCACCCCTGCTTGTCCCCTACCCAGGCAGTCCCTCCTGGAGTTTAATGACCCCCAAACTCCTGTGTGGGTCCAAAAGACCCCGGCACAGCGCGTGTGCCATCCCATGGTGCTGACCGTCCCGTGGAGGAGCTGTGGGCAGGCTGTGAGGATTCATGGGTCTGGGGAAGGGGATGGGGCTGCTATGTGTGTGCGCCCAGCTCGGCATCACGATCTCTGGGATGTGCCGGGGCATCATCCCGTGGGCAGCGTCCTGTCCCGGCAGCTAAGGTGGGCACTCGTGTGCTGGCGGCCGAGGGGGAGTGGCGGGGCCCAGATTTGCCGGTGCATTAGTAAATGAGGCTCTGATCGCATTACATAAATCAAAGTGCGTTTGCTGACTGAGGGCTACAGCCTGAGTGAGTGCACGCCGATGTCGCTGCCCCGGTCCCATGGCCCCCCACCCCCGCCTCCCTTCCTCCGCCCCCCCACCAACCGTTGACATTTAACGTGATTAATATTACCTGGCATCATTCAACCTTTTTTTTGCTGGCTCCGGTGGCCAAAAAGCGTCGAGCGAGCCTCCCCCGCACCCGCTGCCCACTCCCCTGCTGCCTGCGCGGCGGCAGATGGGAAGCCGGGCGCCTGCGAACAGCCGGGGAGAAGGCGCTTCCCCCCCCCCCCCCCCCCCCCCCCCCAAAGGTCACCGGTAGATAACAGCTGCACATCTAGCATTAATAATTTTGCAAATAATTTAATTTGAGAGAAAGATGCTCGAGCAGCAGCTTGGAGATGTGGAGGATGGTTAGGGGATGCAGCCCAGCCCGGCACTGGGGGGATCACCTGGCACATCCCAGCTGTGGGGGGGTGGGATGAGGAGATCTTGTCTCCTGTCTGGCCGTGGTCTGGATGCAGGGATGGAGATGGTGTCTGCTGTGATGCTCCTGGGATGATGGGGTGGCCCCAGACTCTGCCAGATGAGGGTACTGGCTGCATCCTTTGCCACGAGGAACATGGGGTTGGCAATGGTTCGGCTGGCCACGTGGGTCCGGCTATCGGTGCCCCAGTTGCTGGACTGGAGGGTCCAGGGTGAGCTGGAGAGAGGGATGGAGGGGGGAAAAAACTCAAGAAAGGGGAAGAAGTTGAGCAAAAGGGGAGAGACAGCATGTGTGTGCATCAGGAGACACTCCAAAGCCGGAGAAATGAAAAAGCCATAGGGAGAAAAGTTACAGAGGGAAGAAAATAGCAGCAGGGAGAAAAGCAGGAGAAAGAGGGAGGAAAAAAAAGCGCTCAGTCACTACTGAATAATGTAGGGCAGGCTATTGGGGGCTAGCGAGAGTGACAAAAGCTCCCAGCCTTTTCTTTTTTCGTCATTAACAGATGGAGCCGTGCATGAAAGCAGGGACGTAGGCTCCAAACCCGCAGCTCGAGCAATCAAAGCGTGCAGCAGACAGGAGCACGCCAGCCTCCCCTGCAGCCAGGCAGCCTGAAGGGATGAGAAAAGCTCTCGGAGCCCATGAGATGCGGGCACGGACAAAGAGGCAAAATAAACCCCCACCCCACCTGCGCTGCCCCCCGCCAACACAGCCAACTCTGCTTGGATATGAGCACGGGCAGCCCCGGGTGGGAATTATCCCTGCCGGGAGGATGAGAATTAACCTTTCCACTCGCCTTTCCTTCCCTCCCGCCATCCTTCCCTGCCTTTCAGCCAGCTGCACCAGTGGGTCCCCAAGACACCCCGTCCCTAAAAAAGGGGCTAAAGCCCCCTCCCCATCAGCTAATCCTTCCCTGTTTATTGAGACCAAAGGTAGGGTGCCCTTTGCTGGGCGCTTTTCCCTGCTCGGAGAGGTTTTGCTCTCTACAAGAGAGTGCCACCAGAGTAAGCCGGCAGTGAGACCTGGCATTTGGTCAGGGCTGGCAGATGTCCCCTGCACAACCTCTCTTTTCTTGCTGGGTTTTGGTTCTTCGCATTGGTTTTCCTCACAAAACCTGTGGGTTTGTCCCGGCAGACCCCACTGGAGGCTCTTCCGGACCCTGGAGCATCGCAGCCTCCCTCTTATTTGCAGCCTGAGCGTCTTCCTGCCCGATGCGGGGCCATTTGCTCATCTTCTTGCTTTCCCTCTCCCTGTTACCTTCTCACTGCTGTTTCCATCTGCCAAGGCTGCATCCTGCCCGGACAAACCCGGCTTTCCTCTGGAAAGGGGAGCTGTCTGTTGCAGGGATGTAAGAGCAGAGCAATCACCGGAGCAGAGCATGGCTTGTGCTGGCGGGATCTGTATCCCACACCTCCGAGGGCTTTCAAGCATGGATTGATGATGTCCTGCTTTTTATTTTTCTCTTTAGAGCAAAAATCCTTCTTCGGTGAAGGGCCTGGGGGATTGGGTTTGGGGTTTCGACATGGATCAGGTGGCACCTTGACCATCAGGACCTTGACCTCCTCCTGCCCTCCCCAGCATCCCTGGGCAGCTGCTCCAGAACTGGGGGGCTCTGGCTTGGGGTCGGTGTGTCCGAACACCCTACCCCAGGCACCTGGTGCTGCTCCTCTCCTGGAGGACTTTCCTTCCCCCCCCCCCCCCCCCCCCCTTCCAAATCAGGGGGTGTGCAATTTGGAAATAGTACAAATTCCCCCTGCCTTTCCCTCCCTCCTTGTTCATGATGGATATAGCAAAGATTGGGGGTGACATGGAGGGCATCTTTGGACCCTTGCATCTTTGTGTGTGTGATCATCATGTCCTGTCCATCCTGGAAAAGCAGGACATAGGGAAGAAGAAAAAGCTGGAAGCCATAACCAGAGATGAGCGTGGTGACCTCCTCCAGGCCAGCTCTGAGGCCAGGGGGGAACTGTCCAGATCAGCAGGTTTGGCATCAGCCCGTGTCCCACCAGCACAAGCCGTGCAAATGCCCAGGGTTGAAGCAGCCATGCAGACCCCTCTCAGTGCCAGAGTGGCCATGGTGACCCCTGGCTTGGCCTCTGCCAGAACTTTGGGGAAGGTCTGGCAGCACGGGGAAGTTGGCCACCATCTTTCCAAGGCCATGGCAGAGAGCCTAATGCCCCAAGGACATGGGGAAGGGAGAGGGCTGCTATTTATGGAGAAAGCCCAGGAGTGTGGCAAAGGACCACCTTCTCCCTTCCAGCCTGGTTTTCTTCCAGCTAGGATGGGGTCTCCCACTGAGGTGGGATCTGGGGTCTTTGCAGGGTGCAGTAGCGGCTGGGAGCTTCCTTGCCAGGCGTCGGGTTTTGGATCAGCCGAGGGAAGATTTTTGGTCTGGGTTTTAACCCAGATGGGACAAGACACGTTCGATGTCCCCAAGTGATGGGTCATGTCTCGACAAACAGAGGTGCGACAGCCTGGCCACTGGCCCCACTTCTGCGTGGCATCCTGATGGCCTGGGAGAGTCTGGCTTACACTTATGGAGAGCTACCTGCCCGACCTGGCACACGTGCACGCACCCCCGCGTGCCGACTGAGCTGGGATAAGAGGATTACAGCCCCATTATGTGATGTTAACGCGCCGGCCATGGTGAAGCAGCCTCAGGAGCAGCAGGGATGGGAAATCCGAGCTCCTTCCCGCGTTGTTCCTGCCTTGTGAGAGGCTGCCTGCAGGAGCAGAGCCAAGGGATGACCCAAGCACCCGTGCATCCCCTCCTTGTTCTGTCTCTGAAGCAGCAGAAAGTCATTAAGAGCAGCCAAGCTTCGTTTTGCAGTAAGGAACTCAATGGGGGCTCTGAGAGGGGAGGTACAAAGTCAGCTGGAGGCTCTTGGAGAAGATCCGGCTGCGGATGTGGGGTTGTGATCTCAGCACTCCCCACGGTGGTGTGGGCTGGGCATGTCTTTATTTAACCTTTTATGGTGACACCGCGCTGAATTTTCTCTTTTCTCCCTGCTTTCCTCCCCATTGCGGCTGCTGCCGAGTGCAGCAGGAGCTGCCAGCTCGCACCAACGGCTCAGGGCCCACCGCTCCGGCACTCGCCCGTGATGCCCTCCACACCAAGATGGAGCAGCTGGAGGAGCAGCTCCTCTCCAAGATACTGACCCTGCAGAAGGAACGCCAGGCTGCCAGCACCGACCGCAGCCAGCAGCAGCACGACATCGAGAAGGAGCTGAACTCCCTCCAGAACCGGGTGACGGAGCTGGAGCATGGTGAGTCCTGAGTCCTGCCCAATGGGGATGAGGGTGGTGTGAGAGGTTCCTGGGACAAGCCACCCTCATCCCAACAACGGGTGCTGACCCTCGTCTCTCCTCCCCATCCTCGGCATGCAGGACCTCCAGGCTACAGCCCTCCTGATGCCTTCAAGGTGACCATCCCAGTGCAGAACAACTACATGTACGCCCGCATGAAGAAAAGCCTGCCAGAGCTCTATGCCTTCACCATCTGCATGTGGCTGAAGTCCAAGGCCCTGGCGGGGCTCGGCACCCCTTTCTCCTACTCTGTCCCAAGCCAAGCCAATGAGATTGTGTTGCTGGAGTGGGGCACCAACCCCCTGGAGCTGCTCATCAACGATAAGGTCAGCCCAACTGGAGGTGGGACGGGAGGGAAGCTCCTGCCCTCATGCCCTCCCCTTTGACGCCCCGGGAAAATGATGCCTCTGGGGGTACCGGCATGGAGAAGCTGGGAGGAAGGGACCCGGGGTGGAGGGGGAAGGCAGGAGGATGAAGAGGATGGGGAGGAGGGCTCGCCAAGGTGAGTCTTGAGAAGGAGAAGCAGCGCATCCAGATGTTTGTAGAATTTTGGGTGTCACCACCATGGGGGTGCACCACTTGCTCTGTGAGGGTCTGGGGGGATATTGGGGTCCTCCAGCAGTCCCACCAAGCACCAGGCTCTTGCTTTTCATGTGAAGGTTGCCCAGCTGCCACTGAGCCTGAAGGACAAGGCCTGGCACCACGTCTGCGTGGCATGGACCACCCGGGACGGAAAGTGGTCGGCGTACCAGGACGGCGAGCAGCGGGGTGCCGGTGAGAACCTGGCCTCCTGGCATGCCATCAAGCCCCAGGGCGTCATCATCCTGGGCCAGGAGCAGGTACATGTTGGCCCGCCGCCGAGAGCTGCCAGTTCACATTGCTCCGGCGCAAAGCTGGCCGGGGGGGAACTCCCAAATGGGGCGAGGGTAGGGGGCAGTGCAGGCAGGGTGCATTGGCAGTGTGGGATCTCCTGCCTGCTCATCCAGCCTCCAGGCAGGCCATGTGTACTCATCATCTTCTCTTCCCTCTCCCCATCCCACTGTCCCCCATTTGCTCCCCGCCTTGTCTGTTTGCATCTCCCCCACGTCCATCCCTTCCCCTCCTTGCCTTTGGGCATCTCCCTCCACTTCTCCTCTTCTCCACCCTCTCTGCCTGGTGGATGTGCATCCCCATCCCTGTCCCCACCCCTGTCCCATCACCTCTCCTGCTCTTTCCCAGGACACGCTGGGCGGCCGCTTTGATGCCACGCAGGCCTTCGTGGGAGAGCTGGCACAGTTCGGCGTGTGGGACCACATGCTGGCACCGGCGGAGATCCTGGGCTTGGCCAACTGCACCTCCCACCTCCAAGGCAACGTGATCCAGTGGGATGACCAGGCAGTGGAGGTCTTTGGGGGCGCCAGCAAAGGGGGCTTCGCTGCCTGTGAGGAAGGGAGGAAGGCGTGAGTGGCCCCTCACCCCCTCCCCGGCACCAAGGAGCCCGATGGCAGCCCCAGAGGAGGCAGCGGGGAGCCCCTTTCTCCCTTCCCAGACCGCCGAGCCTTGCCGCCACACTGGGGCAATGCTCAAGCCCCCCCGCACCAGTGTCCTGGGAGGGAGGGGGGGCCCCCGGCAGCCTCCCTCTTGCCCTCATGCCAGTGGCGTGGCTTTGTCCCCGCTTCCGGCATGTCTGCTCCTGGGTGTCGCCTTGCCCTGCTTGTGTTCTGGAAGGACCTTGCTGTACCTGCAGGCATCTCTGGTACAGTGAGGGTCCTTGCCCTGTTGGCCCCAATGGGGAGTGGGAAGGAGACCTCCATCCACCCCAAGCATGGTCCAGGCTTGGTGGGATGCCAGCGTGCGGGCATCCCCCGAGCACATCCCCTTTCCTTATTTATTTCTAGTGCCCCACTATCTCGTTTTGTGAGCCCGTACCAAATGGTTGTGAGCATCTCCCCCACTGGCCCCATCCCCTCTTCTGCTGCCCTGGTTTTTCAAGCGCAGCCCGAGGGAGGCTGAGGAAGGATGGTGGAGGGTCGGTAGGGCAGTGCTCCTCTCCTGCACCCCTTCCCCTGCCTCTGCTGCCTGTTCGGGCAGAGCTGCCTGAGGGGAGTCGGAGGGAAGCAGAGCGGGACACCCCCCCAGCCACAGTCGGTCAGCCACTGGGGGAACGGAAGGAAAGGAGCAAAGCATCTCCCCCAGCCCTGGCCGCGGGGGAGGGAATGCAGCATGCAAGAAAATAAAGGAGATGGAGGATGGTGGTGGCTGGAGGAGCCCTGCGGTCTCTCCTCTGGCCTTTTGGACGCTGGATTGAGTTGGTGCCCTCACCTCCACCTGGTCCCCTGCTTTGAGCTGCTCCTGGCCAGGGATGGGGCCGCCAATGGCCATGGAACTGGTGTGGGGGCAATGGGGGTGGGCTGGTATTTTCCCCATGGAGTGCCTGAGAATACGCTGTTTCCACCCCGCGTGGTCACCGATGTCTCAATACGTGAGTGTGTGTGTGTGTGTGCGCGTGTGTGTGTGTCGGGGGGGGCGGTGGGAGGGTTATTTTGGGGGTCTCATGGTTGCTCATTGCAGTGTCCAGCTTCCAGTGCTCCTCCATACCCCAAGTCTCACTTTGCACTTTCATCGATGGCTGCCCCCCAGCCCGGGGGAGGCGAAGCAGGCAGAGGGGACAGCCCCGCTGCCCCACATGTGCCCCGCAGGGTCCCTGCCAGCGCTGGGGCGGCTCAGCCAGCCATGGGGGACGTGGCGGGGATGGGGCGCAGCCCTCGTGCCAAGTGGGAAACACTGTGACCGTCGTGCACCCCTCCGAGCTGCCCCCTCTTCCTCGCTCGCTCACGCGCTTTCTCTAATGCACGTTCGTGAAAGGGGCCCCTGACGCGCGCCCGTGTTGGGACGTTTCTTTTGTAAAGCTGATTGATTGTGAATAAACGTGATGTTTTCTGTTCGAGCCTCCCGCAAGGTGCGAGGTCACTGTGGGGACGGAGGGGACCAGCGTGCCTGAACTGCCGTGTCCTTCCTCGGGATGCTCAGGGTGGCATCCCTGGAGGGAGACAGCTGGGCTCACAGTTGTGTAGCTGGCATTACAGAAATATCATCACAAGGGTCTGGGTATCGTTGCCCCAGGGAAGGGTGGTGTCACAGTTTGGGCACCCCATCATGGAGCAGCATGGGGTACAGGCTATTGCTGGGGGGCTGAGGGAAGCACCACTCCATAGAGGAGGAACCCCCCTCCTGACAATAGGGAAGCAGAAACCAGTGGGAAATCACGGCCTCCAGGTCAGATCGTGATGGTGAGGAGCTCACGTTGGGTATAAATCTAATTAAGTACTAGTAATGAGTTCCTGACCTAGCTAGGCACAAGCTGGTCCACCCTCAGCACAGCTCTTAGAGCTGCCTATTCTAGAGCAAGCCATGGCCAGGTCTGCAATATGCTTTTGCCCCTCAGTGGCTCCTGTCCCTCCTAGGAAAGGCACAACCTCACCAATATTTGGGGAAAACAGAGCATAAAGCCTGAGGACTCAGTTTTCCCCAGGGCCCTGCCATCACTGGCATGCCAGTGGGGTCTCCTTGCTGAGCCAGAACTGTTCCCCCAGCTCCCACTTCTCTTCCTGGAGGGTATTTAATGCCATAAAACAAAGTCTGTGCTCTCAGCCCTTCAGCACATCTCAAAGTTGAGGGGTTTTTTGAAGGAAAAAAAATATCACTCTTGAGTACATACATCAGCTGGAGCATATGGCTCAAGGGCTTTGCTGAGCTGGAGGCTCACCCCCACATCAATAACAGGAGGGGGTTCAGCAGGTGACCTCTGCTCGTGCGCCCAAATAACAGCAACATAATCAGGAAGAACAGCACTTTTTAGAGAAGGAAATGTCCAAAACCACTGCTGGGATCACAAACTTAGGAGGAGGTGAAATAGAGGGGGGACTGGTCCAGAAGCTCCCCCCCCCTTAAAACTGCAAGAGGCCTGCGAGGGGGCTTTTGGGGCTGCCGGCCAAGGCAGAAGACACGCGGGAGGATGCAGGAGGATGGAAACAGCCTCGATGCTGATGTAGGCTACTGGCATAAAACCCATCTCCTCCGGAGCCCGGAAACCCGTCCCACGCTGAAATCTGTGTAAACTCCACTCAGAACAGCAGAAACAAAGGGGACGCCAGGAGATGCTCGGGCAGGGACTTCGGTGCTGCCCTCTGCCTCCCCGGCAGGCGATGCCGGCGCGATCCCAACCCCAGCCATGTCCCTGGGATGTGTGGATCTGTCACTGCTGGGACGGGAGAAAGGGGGGAGCCCAGCAGCACGGCTTCTGCAGGGCCATCTCCTTTCCCCCCAGAGACTCACCGCCAGTTGGGTAGACGAGGGGGTACGCAGGAAAACTTGATATAATTTATCCAGACGTTTTAAAAGCTTACAGCTAACACCTCCATATAAGGCTCTTCAGGAACCGAAGGCATTACGGAGAGATTAGAAACTGGTTGGGAGACAGAAAATCAAGAATAGGAATAAATATTTGATTTCCATCCTGCCCCGGCTCTCTGCGGGAAGCAGCGGCTGCTTCTCACCCATCTGGGGAGGAGGAAAGCAAGACAGGAACATTTATTTTTGGTAAGCTGAGCCTCGCAAGAGCTGCAAACCTGTGACAGGGCTTAAAAGGTGGAGGAGACAACAAATCAATGGCATTGCTGGCTGGAAGGAGTAATTACAATGACTTACACATATTGCTTGCTTCTAAATTAACCAGGAGCACTCCGGAGAAGACCCATGTGTCTCTCTAAGGGCAGCTGGTTGGAAAACAACGCCTTGTGTGCAGAAAAGACAAGGAACAACAAAGTCACCCTTGGGAGGGGTTAAAGAAGGACATTTTTACCAACGGCGCGGAGGTTTTGCTGTTGGGGTAGCTGGGTAGGTACGCTTAGCTGGGATGCTGGGTTGTGTCTGGATACCTAAGATGGGGGGGGGGGCAAAGAAATGGAGGAAACCCAAGAGGTGGGCAGAGCAGAGGCACCGTCAGGCTACGGCCGTTCTGTGGGGGCTGGCGTAAGAGGACATGGCGGGGGAGACTGTTGGATACGATGGATACCGCCTGCACGCTCTCCTCCATCTCCCCACCAAGGGGCTGTTAACACACTTCAAGGGGAGGAAAGGGATGGCTGTTTCCCTTCCTAATCTGCACGACTCGCTGCTGCAGGGATTTGCACTGGCCAGGGGCTTAGCCAGACTCAACACTCCCCCTCACAAGGCCTTTGTCCTGCAGCAAAGACTGGGTCAAACATGGCAACCGGAGCCTTCAGGCCTGATGGCTATTAATTATCAGGTTTGAAAAGAAAACACTGCAAATCCTGAACCCCTCCAGCCCCTTCCCAGCTTTCTGGAGGGGCACCACCAGCCATGCAGGCTCTGCCTCCCCAGGGACACAGGCAGCCCTGGGACCCCTGCCTCGGGACGGGCTTTGGGGAGCTCCTGTGCTCCCTGACACCTGTGGCCTCAGCTTCGGGCCTGTGGCGTGTCAACCTCCCGGTCCTCTCAAACCAGATCAAGCCAGCCCATACTTTGACCCCAGGAGGTGACACTTCCGAAGCCCCCATTACTCGCACTGCCCTAGCAATGGGGGGGCTGCCTTAATTGCCTTCCTGCACCTCTCTGTCCTGCCGGGAGCCTGCTCCGCTCCCCTCCCCAGGAAGGCTCATTAAGACTCGTGCAGCGCTCGCACGGGGAACACGCCGTGCCGTGCTTCCAGAGCATCTGGCACAGGAACGGCCCCCGCACGGCTGCTAGTGCTGCGGCAGCAGCCGTTACTAGAGGTAGCAGCTACGGGATCGCGCGTTGGTGCTGCCTTGCCCAGCAGACTAGGGGATCCGGCTGTCCCAAAGCGGGTTGCTCTGTCCATCTACAGACAGGCACCTGGTCGCTCAGCATGGAAACTAAAGACCAGGTGATGTGAAGCCAGACGTGTATCTGCCTTTTGCGCTAGCAGCTCAGGGACCACTACGTGATCGCTGTGTTGGCCCAAAAAGGCTTTGCCTGGCTTGCAGTGCTGTAGAGAGGCAGCCCGCGGAAACCCGGCGCTTGAGGGTCCAGAAACGAACTGCCCGCATTTTGCTAAGCCATAGCAGACAGAGACAGGCCAGCAGGATGCTCTCCTTCCTCAGGAGGCACCTCTACCTCGCAGCCCCACTGTATCACCCACCACAATCACAAAACACACGGCATTCCCAACTTTGGGCCCTCTGCAGTTTGGGGTTTGGCCATTTTTCCTTAGCTTTTCACCTAGGAGCTGCTGATGAATAATCCTTACAACCAGTCCCGGTTTCCCGAGGGAAACGCTCCCAGGGGACACATTGATCAAAACCAAAGCACATTTAATTGAACCCAGAATCCCACACGCATGCGCGCTCCCCTCTCCCCCCGTCCCCCCTGAACAGAAGCATATGCACACAAACATACCAGCTCGCACAGACTTGCTGCTTAGTAGCAAAAGTGGGTGAACTACGTAGGGATTAAAGCATTAAAAAAACCACAGCAAGAATACGATGCTTGAAAGCACTGTGTCCCCAGAGAGATTAGAGTAGCTGCCTGGAGATAAAGTAACGATGATGGAAAGATCTTCTTCCTCGCAGAGAGTCTATTCCTAATTATCTCCTCTGGAAAAAAAAAAAAAAATGACCTCTCAGCTTTTATCTATCTCTTGATAATTCTAGTGCTGCGCCTGCCTTGTTGCGAGAGGCCGATGCTTGCCGAAAGGAGGGAGAAGGAATCAGCACAGGAGGTAGGAGCGGTAGGAGAACGAGGGGGACAGGAGGCAGCACTTTATTCCTGTCACCAGCGGCAGCGAAGGCAAAGGGAAAGATAAATGATCACTGCAGCGTTGTCTCTCCGAGCCCAGGGACGGCTCCGCTGCCTCCACCACTGCTTCATCAGGCAAATGACAACCCGGAGGTCTGATTCACTGTCACACCAGCGAAAAGAGGCAACAAGATGTCTTCCCTACAGCTACAGGAGATTATGGTGAGGGAAGAGGACTTCTTCACTTAACTAGCAGGGACAAGAGAGTGCCCAGCTTGTTCCTCCCCCACTCTTTTCCTTCTCGGACAGCTAGAAAGCAATTCTTCTTTCAGCAAACAGCCAGGAATGATGAAGTTTCAAATATACGCCAGACTGACTGCACAGAAGATCTGGCCCATGAGCCAACCTGTAAGACAAGGACAGGCCCTGGTGGAAACCCAGGCATCACGCCCAGCAACCGGGGCTTTGCACAGGAGAAGTCTTTCCCCTCAGTATTATCCTGGAGCTCGCTGCTTCTCCACCTGTATTAATTTCAGGCAAATACAATCCTAGACCCCCAGGAAATTGTTTAAGCCCTGTTTTAGAAGCAATCAGTGTTTGGCTAGCAGGATGCAGAGACAACACAGGTTTCCTAGAGAGCTGAGAGTCAAGGAAAACCTCAAAGCAAACAGACATTATGAATATAAAGGCCACACAGGGTAGGAGGGTGATGGGCTCAGTGGGGATAGGGGTTTGTGTTACAGGAGCAGCTTGCAAACTCCTGACCCATCCTCACAGCATCATTTCCTTCTTTCCTGTTGCATCAATGTGCCAACACGAGTGGTTGCCCCTCCAATACAATGGAAACACTTTAAAAAAAACCCTCTGAATTGCCTCAAACTGCTCCAATATTTATCCTTGCTGTTTAAATCAAAAGGTAGGACTAGGCCTTGAGAGGGTTTTAAGTCACAAAAATATTAAGTCTCTGGATGGAGGCGGCTTGGCTGCGGGTGCAGCTCAGAGCCTGTCGCTGCAGCCTGCCCACCCCAAAACCCTCAGAGGGAAAGGAGCCTCCTGGAAGCCCCTTTTCCAAGAACCAGGCCAGGGGAGACATGCCTCCTCCTCGCTGCCGGGAGATGGTCTTCCCTCCCGGCAGCTCCTGACCCAGCCACGGAGGCGTCCGACGGAAGGGAAGGGCGCAGGGCCGGGCCTGGCACTCGCGGGGAACAGCCGTGGCTCCCGCGGCCCTTCCACTAGCCACGGTGGGCGTATTTAACCTCCCCGGCCCCGGGGGCACTCGGTTCGGGCTCTGCCGCCACCCCCCACGGGGGCGCCGGGCCGGGTTTGGGGGCGGCGCAGGACAGGCACCCCGCAGCCACCCCACTACCGCCGCCGCTGCCCCAAGTGCCCGCGCGGTAGCCGGCAAGGCAGACCGCCAATCAGACGCGTCGGGCAGCGGGCTCACATCCAATGGACGGCGAGGTGGGTGGGACTTCCTGAGCCGGTTGCTACGACAAGCACTGCTCTTCCTTAGCAACCGGCGCTGGGGTGGTGGTGCGGGCCGCGGCGGCGGAGGTGAGGCCGCGCCCGGAGTCTTTTCGTCCCCTTCCCTCTGCTTCGCTCAGGGCTGCTTGCCGAGCCCTCCCTTCCTCCCTTCCTTCCTCCCTCCCTCCCTCCCCGCGGGGCTGAGGGTGGTGGGCCAGTGTCGAGGAGGCCGTTTCGAGTGTGTGGCCCGCTCGGACCGTGTTTCCCTGCCTGCCTCCCGCCCCGGACCCCTTGGTGGTGCTGCGGGGAGGGTTGGGGAAGAATAATTCTCGTCGTGTCCTCCGCTTCCTGCCTCTCACCTCCGACCGCCGCCGGGGCTGTGGCGTGCCTTTCCGGACCCACGGCTGGCGGGCTGCCCCCAGGCCGCCTCCCTGCCCTGTCCTTTAACCGACGCAGCCGCCCACCGGCGGCTCCTCCCCGGGGAAATGGCCGCCGGCCCGTGGGGCAGCTCCCGGCGGCCTGTCTTGGTCTGTGGCCCCGGGCACGTCTCGGGGAGAAGCTGGGTATTGAAGGGGCTCCCGGGGTTTGCCCCGCTGCGGGGGGCTGGTGCCGAGCAGGCAGCTGTTCTGTTCTGTGGAGCTCATGGTGGGGATGTCTACGGGTCCCGCGATCCCTTGTGTGAGAGCTAGTAGTCTGTCAGAGTTGGTGCTTTACCCAGGCACTCTACGTGCTTGGCATAAACTCTTGGTCTGTGTGGTGTTGCCTGACACCATGTTTGTTTTGTTTTCCCTTTAATATGGGATCGCTCTTGTTTCCTCTGGGTAGGAGAGGAAGTGCTTTGTTCTGGATGAGAGAACCAGAGGGAAGACCACAGTGAAATGTTCTGAATCTGCCAGTCAGACAGTGCTGTGCCTCTGCATTGCTCAGGTAGAAGCTGGTTGGTAATTAGGCCCAGAGGCATGGTCCAGCGTTTCCCATATGGTCCTCCCCAGCTGACAAATGCTCGGGGATGTGAGGAGCAAGTGCACAAAACAGACCAAGATGTTCTGTTAAACGTTTCCATCCAGACATGTATGCTTATCCTGTTCCTAAAATACTCTTACCCTTTGCTTGTCATGTGCAGTTTGAAACCCTCACAGATAATAGCCTCCTGGGAAAATCCTTTTGGAATTAATCAATGGACATAAAGGCTGATGTATTGTTCTCCCCTCCCTTGTCGGAAGCTGTATCCTGACTCAGCTCTTACCTCAAGCTCAATTGGTGCTTCTGGGAAAGTGCTGTGCTCTTGAAGCCTTGTTTATGGAAAATAATACATTTTAAAAATTTGTTTGCATTAATGGTCTGTAAAATCACTCTCTAAGTGCATGGCGTGTGAAGACAGTGCTGAGAAACAGTAAGCAACTGAGATGGGATAATATTCTTGTAATAGTTTCGTTTGCCTTCAGTTTTAATTCAAAGCTTTCTTCTTCTTTCCTGTGTTTGTTTTTGTTTAAACAGCATCCTCTGGGCCAAGAAGTTTCCCTTCCTGCTGAAGCTGCTCTGCCTGTGTTCCTTTCAACTGTCCGCACTGCAGCACCTTGCTGAGCTCCGGGCAGCCCCTCTGCCCCTTCCTGGGGTCACTGTGGGAGGACCATGGCAGACACCGGGGAGGGGAAAAAGGAGGAAGCTGATTATAAAAGACTTCACAGCTTTCCACTGATTAGGGTAAGAAGAGGGATGGATTACACATTTACTGGTGTTACCGATGTGAAAGTCTACCTTCATTCTGACCAACCTTCCAAACTAGAATTTCTCCCACTGAGTAGTCGTTGTGAGAATGTGTGTACTGATGGTCCTGTGGAAGGATCCCAGTCATCGCTGTTGCTTTGTCCCTGTCCTCTGTCAGGGAGACTTATTAGCACTGCTATTTCCCCTGTCAGCCAGGAGAAGCCTGGGGCAAAGTGATCCGTCTAATAGATTTAACATGCTGTCTTTGGAGCCCTCTCCTGTGTTCTGGATGCAGCTTGCTTTTTTTCCTAGAGGAGCTGGAGTAAAAGATCTTGCTAGCCAGCCAGATAGCAGAAGAGGAAGAAAAAGCTGTGTAATTTAGACTTCTTTGTTATGCTTATAGCAATAATTAGGACTGTGGTTGGAGCAGTATTAACATGCTTTCCCTTCATCTTATAACAAAAACTGACAAATATATTTATCTCCTCCTTTAAGCTGTGCTAGTTTTAATGTTAGGTAGAGAAGAATTCTGCATTGGCTGGGACAAAGGAGCGAAGGGGTCAGTTGTAATGCAATAAGCCATTTTCATATTTACCGTTCTCTGAAACAGTGGAAATGCTTGGTGTACAGACAAGCCCGTGTTGCTGGTGAAGCTTCCCGCCTTGAAGCAAGCATTAACAGTCACAGGGACTAGCTGCCTTTTGCCCATGCCCAGCAGTCTAGGCCCCTGCTACAGCCTGGGCAAAGTAAGGGCTACTTACTGTTGTCTTGTGTCTAGCTTATCTTTTTCTGCTTAGTTTCTCTTGCTTGTTTGCTCTTTCCAGCACACAGACATGCCGGAGGAGATGCGTGTAGAGGCCATGGAGCTGTGTGTCACGGCATGTGAGAAATACGCCACCAACAACGAGGTACTAACTGAATCCCAAAATGGGCAGCCTTCAGTTGCTGCGGCTCAGGGAACCTGTGGGTGCAGGGCAGGGTGGAGTCAGATCCTGACATCCTATTTCTCTCTGTCTGCACTGAGCAAGGGTAGAAGAAGGCAAAGAGCTTGGCTACATCTCGGATTTGGTTCCCTTTGTCAGCAAGATCTGTAATAGCACTTTGCTGTCCTGCAGGAAGCAGAGATTAGTAGTGAGGCTGGCTCCCAAACCTTACCTCCTTCCTGATCCTGCCTTGCCTGTGATGTGCTTCCACCCTGTTGATAACATGCCCTGTGTCCTGAGGGCTTGGTTCTGTGTGGAGATGGGTCCTTCCTGTCTGCTCTTCAGTGTTGAGCAAGGCTGTCCCCACCAGAGTGGGAAAGAGACTCTTGTTTTGGGAATGAGTACATGCAAGTCTTTGAACCTTTAGGTACAGTCTGTTAAGTCTTCTCTCTTGGCTTTCAGCCTCCTGCATGAAGTTACTGAGACCATTTAATTGGGGGTGATAGAGAAGTTATGGTCTTTGGAAAGGTTGCCCTTAACTTTGAGAACCAATGATAAAGGAAAACACGCCTTGCTCCATGGGCAGGGCACAGACTGCTTGTTGTCAGGGCAGTTTGGTGTTAGAGCAAGGCAGAGCTACAAAGCCAGAGATTCCTTCTGTCCCATCCTGCCTGAGACACCGCATGTCACTGCAAAATCTTCCTGTCTCTTTTTTTAGATCAAGCAGGGTGTGATCTGGGGGAAGCGAGCCTTTTAAAAGTCACCCTAGTTTCAGTGTTTTGGTAATTAGCTGGAGAAAAAAAAATGGACTCCTGTAAAAATAGCTGCAGCTTAGTGACCTGAATCTCCTCTCACGCTTGCTGTACCCAGCATAACTCCATCAGCATCTGAACGAGAACTCTTGCTTCAGACTGTGTGAATGAGAGAAGTGATTGCTAGATGCCCTTCTTTAATTTCTCCTAGCTGCTGTGTCGGAGGCCGCTGAAAACACAGCAGCCTGTTTTACCCTTGGGCGTAGCTCTGGGGAGCTCCCAGTTCCTGCAATGTAGCTGCTATACCTGTTGGCCATGGCTTGAGTGGTCTATTAAAGGGAGGATAACACTTGGGGGATGTTTGCATGAAAACTCACTGCTTGCTCTGTCTCACCCTACGGTCTCCTTCTTAACATTCTCCAGAGCGCTGCCAAGATGATTAAAGAGATGATGGACAAGAAATTTGGGTCCTCCTGGCACGTGGTGATTGGGGAAGGCTTTGGCTTTGAGATCACTCACGAGGTGAAGAATCTGCTGTACATGTTCTTTGGTGGCAGCCTGGCCGTGTGTGTCTGGAAGTGCTCCTGACATCTGGCTGGGTCCCAGACTCGCTGCACACAAGAGATTTCTTCCTTTTCTTGACAGGTTTTGTACAATCTGGAGGTGGGGCTTTATTTTTAATAGTTAAACGTCAAGACTTTTTTTTTCGTACTGACGTACCAGTTCTGTGGGATACATATAGTCGGGGGGGTGGTGGGGTGTGTGTGCGTATAAACTTGCTAAGCCGTCCTGTCCTTGCTCGTGGGATTTCTTATCTCTCTGTGGCTCTTTTCTTTGGTGTCTGAGCCGAAGCAGGAAGGAGGTAGGGAATAGGTATTCTCATGACATGCTGCAGAGCTGTACAGCAGCGTTAGGAGGGGGAAGCGAAAGAGAAAAGGTGCTATTTAGCCCTACAGTTGGGTTTTGGGTTTTGTTTTTTTTTCCTCCCACTTGTTCCACATCGCATCCTCTTGTCTCTGCCTTCCCCACTACCATGTGCTATGGCTCTGACCAGCACCTGTCTCTCCTCTCTCTGAATGCCGAAAATACCTTCTTCCCCCCTTCTAAAATGTCCGTATAAAACTGGCAGTGCCAAGGGTGTCCCTTCGGGCTGCCCGTGGAGGCGTTGGCCACAGGGAAGCAGACTCGGCTTGCCCTTCCCTGCGTCTTTTGGGGGGGTACGACAGCTGAGCTGCCTGAATGTAGGAGGTTGCTATGCAAACTGCCCCCTCCTTTCTCACCCACTGCACACTGAGATAGCATGAAAACACGGGTGGCTGACGACGACTGGGGAGTGGGTGAGAACTCTTCATAAGGCTTGAATGCCTCCCTGTCAGTTCTTGGGGGTGTTGCAAGTGCTGTGTACTTTCAGCATCTTGTTTGGAGGCTGGTAGAGGAAGGATGCTCCATGTGAGATATCACTTGGTCATCACAAATCTAACGTCTTTTTGGACTTGTGTTCTTTTAGCCTGTTTCATTTTTTTTAAAGCTGTCAATGTTGGAGGATGGAATGAACGTAATTGTATGTTACGTATATGGCTTATTTATATAAATCTGGGGAACTCTGTTTTTACAATAAAAAATTAGTAAAATGTCCTTTTCTCTGTGTGTTCTAAAATAAAAATCGTGAAGTGGAGGATGAGAAGGAAAAGTAGCTCAGGAAACATGGAAGTAAGTAAGCAATGGTGTAGCTCAGGCAGAGGACAGTGACAGGTCTCCCTCCTGCATGTTTCCTGGGCGACTCGTACCAGAGATGCGCTCTCATCCTCCCTGTTCGATTCCTTTCACCAGCGCAAGCCACGATGCTGAGGAAGGTTGCCAGGCCCACAGCGCTGCTGGCCAAAGTCCTCGGTCCACACAGCTGTCGAAGCAGTAGCAGCAAGGGAGTGTACCTGTGTCCTCTGCCCAGCCACTGTGCCTCTGCTCTCACCTTCGGGGTCTCGTATTTGTGGCTTGATTTTTCAGGCTTTTCTCTCAGAATGTCGCCAGCAGTTCCACTGGTACCTCCTGTTTTATGAGAGGCCGTGCTCTAGTCCATAGCTCAGTTCTGAAGGAGCTTTCTGCATTAGTGCCTGCAGTGGATCGAACTGGTGGAGGGTCTTACAATTCTTTCTCTGAACCTCAGTGTGATGCTAGAGATGTCCTCCCTTCATCTCATTGTGTCAGGAGCTCCTCTATAAGCCAGGAATGAGAGTAATATGAAGAAATTATTTCAAATTTGGACCATCTGTGCTGGCTGGGCCTGATGTCCTCCCACATAATTCCTTATTGATCAGGTGGAAGAGAATTGCAAGGTGGGGGGTCACACATAACTGGTATCATAAAGTAGTTGATACCATGATACCTGCCCCCATGTGGTGAACCATGGGGGCAGGATCACTGTGCAGCATAGAAGAGTCCAAATCCTTTGAGCTGTCTCTTGGAGTGGTTACTCTGTCTCGCTCCAGCTGGCTGCCTTTGCAGGAGGATAGCACTGTTGACTGGCGCTTTCTGCAGCTGGCAGGTGGAAAAGATCATTCTCTCTTCCACAACTTCCTATCTCTGGGTTGAGAGGAAAAAGTAAAGCCAGTGTTTTTGAAATTCCCCACGTTGGAGCATGATGATACCTTCAGCCAAACCATAGTTTCTTTAATTGTGCCTCTTTCACACTAATGAATAATTAACTGCTGTGTGCCTGTGCACAGACGTGCTGGTCATGGGGATCTCTGCAGGGTCATGGTGACCTGCAGATGATCACAGGGAGCTGCTTACCTCAGCACACAATCTTTTGGCCTTGCTGCCCATTTGTTATCTCTTTGGCCGCCAATTAACCAAAGCTAATGTCTCCATGACCCGCATCGGCAATAAGTGAACGTTGACCGCTCCTCAGTGTTCTCAAAGCAGGAGCGTGCAAACAGATTGAGGTGAGCTAGGTGTGAGTTTGCAGCGAGCCACGTCCCACGCTGACTCCCCCAAGGTAAGCGCAAGGTGGCTCACAGGAGAGTGGCAGGCTATTTTTGTTTCCAAGGGTAACAGCTTTTCCACAAGAAGTTACCACGAAGAAGCCAACCCATCTTAGCTGGTTTGCATGCCCATCTTCGGCGCTGTATGAAAAAGCACGAACCTCAGCTTCCCAAAATTCAGCTGCGCGTGTCGTAGCTCGTGCTCTGAGGCAAGCGCTCAATAAGACAGATCAATTTTCCTGCCTGTTGCAAGTTGAGCCATGCTGCGCTGGCCCCTGTGTGTTAGAAGAAAGACTCGCCCTCCTTTTGCTGTGGAACTGGCGCATTTTCAGGCACGCCTGTAATTCGCAGGGGAATACGGTTCATGGATCAGAGCTGATCCCTTGTCCTGTGTTTTCCCACAAGAGACCCCCTCTGAGGCTGACGCTTTGGAGCCTCTAGGGTTTATCTGCTTTTGACTATAAAATTGCAGTCTCTTGGAGGAGAAATCTCTGAAGTATTTTACCTTAAAAATTTTCAGCAGAAAGCTGGGGAAGTTGGCAACAGGTGGCTCGCTATTGTGTTCTCTCCCTCTTGTTTCTTGCCCCCTGCATCTTGCTGCCCGTTACCCATCAAAGCATCAAGGCTGAGTCAGATGTAGAAAAGGAGATGAAAAACACAGGGTGATGCATCGCTGCCAGCCAAAACGACCCTTTCTGTCTGCCCGTCCCAGAAAGCTGCGATAGCAGCTCAGAGGGCTGTGCTTCATGACTTCATCCCTCCCTGCTGAGGGGAGATGGGCGACATCATTATCAGCTGCTGGGGAGTCCTGACTCAGCGCCAGCAGTGGAAATGTCCTCGGATGTACGGATCCTCCTCTGCCCCAAGGGTGACTCGAACCTGCTGGGAAGGGAGGAAGGTGCTGGGAAGATGGAGGAAGAACTGGGAGGGTGGAGATGGGAATAAAGAGGTGCAAACTCAACCACTTCTCTGCGATGATGTCATGGCAATAAGGTACATCAACATGCTGTCAGGCGATCCGGGCAGGCTTTGAAGCTCTTCAGCTTTTTCCTGTTGCTGTGGGCTCGTGTCTGAGTCCCCGATAAAGCTGTTGGTTAATATTTAATGCCGGCATTGAAGTGCTAAGTGTGGCAAGTGCCCCACCTAATCCCCCTGGCTCTGCTGTCCAACAGGATGCTGAATCGGGACAGGGAGGAGGATTGTGAACTCCCCTAGCCCAGGGATGGGACTCCCAGTCAGAAGGGGGGCTTCAGCCTGTAGGGTCCCTGTCCCCATCTGGCTCTATGGCATGGGAGGGACGTTTCTTCCTTCCCCTGTCCAGCTCAGTTTGGAGCTGGTTTGGGGCACTGGAAGGAGGGGGGTCTCCGTCTCCCCTCGCTCTCTCACGGCTGGCTCTGGAATAAAGAAATCTGTGGCCCTGCTGTGGGAGCTGAGCCGAGCTCCTTTGATGCAAGTGGTTAGCACATGGGTTTTGTTGGTGGGTTTTTTTTGCTAAGCAATGACCTAATGATCCCGTGTTCCAGCTACAATCCCTCCTAGGCACCTTCTTTCCAAACCCTACGTCCGGACTGGATCCAGCAAACCTCTCAGAGCAAGACGCCGTGTTCCCTTCCCCGGGGGAAGCCATCTGTTCCCCTCCGCCCGGCTCCTTCTGCAGGGCTTCGAGCTCGCCAGCCGGGCTGGAAAGCTCTCCTCCTCCTCCTCATCCACCCCGCGCCCCGGATCCCCTCGGCCATCTTGTTAGCGCAAGGCACGGGGAAGGGAACGCAGGGCTGGCTGAATCTGGGGCGGCTGATGGTGTCAGCCGGAGGCGGTTTCCAGGCAACTGTCGCGCCGTGGGACACGGCGAGTCGAGAACACTGGGAACGCTGCGTTCTCGCCGCGCCACCTGGGAGGGGGCTGAGCCCCACATGGACAGAGCCAGCATGGGAGGGTGCGGAGAGGGCAGCACGAGTGAGAGGGTAGTGCAGGGATGTGGCAGAGGAGGGGGCTCCACCATACGCCATCCTGCCCACTGCTCATCCTACCCTGTCTTGCTTGGACTGAGGATGTCCAAGCTGGCTGCTTGCACATCACGCAGCGAGGAAGAACCGCATGATGTACAGGATTTCATGTGCCCTCTGCATCCTTTGGGAAACTGAAATGAGGAAAAACATCACTCTGGACTCTGTACCCAAGCGCCCAGGCTTGTTGCAGGTGGTCCCGTGCTCCTCTGTTCCTTAACAAATCCAAAGCTCCCTCTGCACAAGTCACCAACTGTTTTTGCCCATGCAGCCCAGCTCTGTGTCCCTGGATGTCACTGGAAAAGTGAATTTCTTGTAAAAATTGGCTGCCCTTCCCTTCCACAAGCTGCCAGTCCTCTCCAGTGCTTGGTAGGTCCCGCTGCCCATCCGTGCTGATGCCCAAGGCAGCAGGCAGCATCCCCCCTGCTGCCTGCCCACCCGCCTCCCCTGCCTGCTTCAGAGACCCTGGGAACATCCCTGCCTGCTTCAGAGACCCTGGGAACATCCATGCCCATGAACCTCACCTGCCTGGCAGCCCTTTCTTACACTGCCAGCCCAGCTTTTCCCCTCCCAGTGATGCTGATCCTCACATCACCTTCATTTTACCTAATATGAATTGTTTTTGAAAGGGGAATTGAGTACAAGTGATTTTGAATAGATGGGAGAGGGTGATAACATTGCTCTGGCTGAGCACCAGGAGAAATACTCTCCTGGATTACGAGCCTGCGGACATGATGGACGTGGGGAATGGGTGCTGCAGAGGGGCAGAACCACTTTAGTGCCCTGAATACCAAGAAATGTTCTGCAGCCCTGTGGGGGTGCCAGCACGGAGGGACGGGATGGTGCAAGGGTTACCTGCAGCCATCTCTGTCCCCGAGCCAGTTTTGCGGCTATTGGTTTGGAACTTGCCCCGTTCACGCTAACCTTGGCAGTGCCAGCTCGCCCCTTATCAGCGTTGATAAACCCCACCGCAACCCCCATCCTGTCCCGCTGCTGGCCCGGCGGTGCCGCCTCATGAAGTGAGAGATCTTTCTTCCCCCGGCTCTGCCCTTGCACCCATTCCTTTTTTGCTGCGATGCTCTAAATCCAGGACACCTCACCCCTATTTTTGCACGGAGGCTGTGGCCACATCAACTCTCTTTTAGCCCCTGGGTGGGTGCCCACCCCTTGCTGAGCATCTTGGGCAAGGAAGGATGCGGCGCCAGCTGCAAACGCTTTTGCAAAGGAAATTTAAAGTTGGCCTCCTCTTTCTCCTGCTCTTGGCCCTCCTGGTGCACCTGGCGATGGATTTGGCTCTCCCCGCAGCCAGCAGGCCCTGCGGCTGCGATGCGAAAACACCGAAAGCCTCGGGTCTCCCATCAGACAGCATCATGCTGGCCGGCCCCAAAAAGCTGAGCCTGCGAATCCTTCAGGATTTCAGCGGCAGCAACGGCTCCTTGGAGAAAAGCCCCCGGCTGCAGGGAGCAGGGCCACACACAAGGGCTGGAGAGCCGGGGGTCCAGCGCTGGCGCGGAGATGGAGATGCAGGGCGGACTGAGGGATCAAAGCTGGTGGCGCTCTTTGAGCATCCTCTTTACAACATCCCAGTCCCGGAGGTGACAGAGAAAGACAAGCTGTTTGTCGTCAACCCCATGGAGAAGTTCAGCCTGCGCAGCAGCGGGAGTGATGAATGGTGAGCGAGTTCAGCCCTGGCTTGCTTTTGGGGCGTCTGTGGGTTTCAGGGGAGAAGAAGCAGGGATCAAACACGTCGTTTCTCTGCATAGACCAGCATCCCGCCCCAGACAGCCTCCGACTGCTGAGCGCGCTCTTCTTGCGCCTCAAATCCTCTCTGAGCCCTGAATTTCTGGGCTGCTACCTGGGAGTCTGTAGCACAAGGCAAAACCAAAGGCTGCTCTTGAATTATTCATAGTATTATGTAGGGTATCTTTTAGGTCATCTCCTCATCTCCTTTCCTTCCCCAATGCAGACTCTAGCCTTTGGTCTCTCTCTCTATATATACATATGAGGAAGTCCCCACTCCAGATTTCCAACCAGTTTTATCCCCCTCTCCTGACATGTTGGAGATGCAAAGCCTACAATGTAGGTTATCTCTAACCATGAGACTGTTCCCACCCCGCATTTCGCAGGACATCGCCTGACCTCTTTAGGCTTGGCTGTATGGTGAGCTCACCACTGCCGGCAGCCTATTTTTGTCACTGGACTACTAACCTCTAATTAGGAAGATATTAAAAGCTTTAGCATCGATAACGCATAGCAGCTTCCTTACAGAAAGCACACCTTCCAAACACGGTGACTGCTAAAACTGGGAGAGAATAAAAGCTGGTTTAAGAGCTGATTTCCACAAATGGGCATTTGCCTTGTCTCTGAGGAGCACCTTGCCTATGGATAACCATGAGAGATGGGTCTGGTTTGATGAAATTGGGGCACAGACTGTATTTTCCTAGAGAGAGTGAGACGTGGATTTGGGTTATAGATGCCCTGGGCTGGACTGTCCCATTGCAGTGCTGGTGGGCACTGGTGCAGAGAGGGGCAGGTACCCCCAGGAACCCCCCTTGAATGCTAGCAAACTGCAAATTTTCAGGAGGTATAGAGACAGGGGTAGTGCTAACCCAAACTCATCCCCCCCCCCCCAGGGGAAATCAGGAGGGTGCGATAAACCCATGTAAGAGCAACTGGATATTGAGGGTGGGAGTTCAGGTCGGTGCTGGGGATGACTGGGAAGACCCTGCTCTTCCACCTCTGTTTTACGGACACATGTATGTCCCCAGTGAGCATGTGGGTGTGTGTAGCCAGTTGTATTCCCAGGACCTAATCCCTTGGGGAAATATGACGAGATGAGCTGCCTCGGCAGGGAAATAAAGGCACAGATGAGAGGAGCAGAATCAGCCTGGGGGTTTTCTCATGGAGGATGCAAGGGAAGCCACCAAGCCCCCTCCGGCTGTGCCAGTGGGTCTCCTCGGCCACCAGCCATGGGTGGGACCTGCCGGGGTGCCAGGAGCCCCAAGGAAGGGGCATGGGGCAGGGGGTTTTGTCACCATCCAGGGCTTGTGCTGGGCCTTCCCCCTGCCTTACCCTCCATGCACCAGCTCCTGGGAAGGGCCTGGGGATGTGGGACCTGTTCTGTCCCAACTAAACGCTGTTGTTGTTGTTGGGGTGGCGGTGGCTGTCGGGCTGCAGGGTCAGCAGCAGTAAAGCCGAGACGCTCCTCCCGACAGGGAAGACGGCCTATGACACCTACCCCACCTGGCTCAAATTCCATGTTGGCATCAACCGCTACGAGCTGTACCCCCGCCGGGACCCCCTGATGCCCACCCTCCTCCGGGACTTGGCCACGCAGAGGATTGTCAGCTCAGGTACCACCTCCCTGCCTGCACCCATGCCTGCACCTCTGCCCCCCTGCCTGCTACCAGCCCCCCTCATTCCTATGTCCCCCCTTCCAGTCCAGAAGTCCGGTGGGACCCAGCTCAAGCTCATCATGACGTTCCCGAATTACGGGCAGGCCCTCTTCAAGCCCATGAAGTGAGTAGAGCCGGGGACAACCCCATACCCCACCTGCACGGTCCCTTTAGGTGACGAGGAGCATCTGGAGGAGACCACAGAGGGAGAAATGCTTCATGCACTGCCTGGCTTTGGCCCCCCCACCCCAAAATTGGGGTAAACGGGATGGCCCCCCTTCCCCTTGCCTTCCCTGGTGGTGCTTGCATCAGGCTAGGTGCAGCTTGTGATGGGGTAGTGACCTCCAGTGGTGGAAAGAAGAAGATAGCCCAGGAGGACCATGCAGTCCGTGAGGGCTTCCCAGCCCTTGGGTTAGGAGCACGGGGTGCATGGGGGCCTAGCTGGGGAGGGTTTGGGGCCACACCACCCAGCCTGGAGCAACTGGAGGTGACCGGGTCTGGCTGCATCTCTGGTGGCATCCGTGACCAGGGCAAGGGCTGGTTCGGGGCCAAGCCTGCACTCGGGGTGACCCCATCCGTGGCCATTGCCCCCACTTTCCCCTCTCCTCCCAGGCAGACCCGGGACCAGGAGACCCCCATTGACTTCTTCTACTTCTCAGACTTTGAGCGGCACAATGCGGAGATTGCAGCCTTCCACCTGGACAGGTGAGCACAAGTTTTGCATCCAACTCTGCCCTAGTGTGACAGCGAAGTGGCAGAGAAACTGCTCCTTCATCCCACCACTTCCTCCCCGTTGTGAGGGATACCTTCACCTCACGGTGGTTTTAATAACTTGCTGTGAAAACCAGATGGGGTCAGCAAGAAATGGTTCCAAGTTCTGTGTTTCAGGATCCTGGATTTCCGGCGAATCCCCCCAGTTTCTGGCCGTTTGGTCAATATAACGAAGGAGATTCGTGACATCACCACGGACAAGAAACTGGCCAAGACTTTCTTCATCTCCCCAGGTGAGCTTTCATGCCGTCCATCCTCTCCTGTGGCCACCTGCATGGAGCTCACCTGGAGCTGGCTGACCCTGCCCTGGCTCCCCCTGCGCCGGGGCAAACCGTCCCTTTGGGAACTGCTCCAGCTCCCCCCGAGTTCCCTGCTGTGGGGCTCTGGTCTTCAAGGCCTTCTTGCCATTGGTTTGCTGGTGGCATGTGGCCACGGTGCGTGGAGCATCCTCACCCAGTCGCCATGCGGCCATCACCGGATTACCCCGCATGGGGGTAGCAGGCCAGCTGCCCTCCTGCTCTGCATCAATGTTCGCTTTGTCCCCACGGCCAGCGGGCAACGTCTGCTTCTACGGGGAGTGCTCCTACTACTGCTCCACTGAGCACGCGCTCTGCGGCAAGCCGGACCAGCTGGAGGGCTCCATGGCTGCCCTGCTGCCCGACAAGACCTTGGCCAAGCGCCGCTCCTGGCGCAGCCCTTGGCGCCGCTCCTACCACAAGAGCAAGAAGGCTGAGTGAGCTGGGGCATGGGGTACATGGGGGGAACGGGGGGCGTGGGGGAGCAGAGCCATGGGATGGGATGGGATGGGGCTACTCCACGGCCACTCTCACAGCCCCGGCCCCTGCCCCTGCCTGCAGGTGGGAGCTGAACCCCAACTACTGCGCTCAGGTGCGAGAGACGCCGCCCTACGACAGGGGCCATCGCCTACTTGACCTCATCGACATGACGGTCCTTGATTTCCTTATGGGTGAGCCCTGCTGCGCCGGCGCTGGGGCTTCAGGGGTCCCTCGGGACCGAGAGGCCCAAACGGCTCCGTGTCCCATGGTACCGCACCCTGCGAGGTCCTGGTGGACAACAAGCTCTCTCTGAGCCAGCAGTGTGTCCTTGTGGCCAAGAAGGCCAATGGCGTCCTGGGGTGCATTAAGAAGAATGTGGCCAGCAGGTCGAGGGAGGTTATCCTCCCCCTCTGCTCTGCCCTAGTGAGGTCACATCTGGAATATTGTGTCCAGTTCTGGGCTCCCCAGTTCAAGAAAGACAGGGAACTACTGGAGAGAGTCCAGCGGAGGGCTATGAGGATGATTAGGGGACTGGAGCATCTCTCTCATGAGGAAAGGCTGAGAGAGCTGGGTCTGTTTAGCCTGGAGAAGAGAAGACTGAGAGGGGATCTCATCAACACTTATAAATATCTAAAGGGTGGGTGTCTAAAGGAAGGGACCAGACTCTTCTCAAGTGGTGCCCAGTGACAGGACAAGGGGCAATGGGCACAAACTGGAACACAGGAAGTTCCATCTCAATATGAGGAAAATCTTCTTCACTTTGAGGGTGACCGAGCGCTGGCACAGGCTGCCCAGAGACGTTGTGGAGTCTTCTTCTCTGGAGAGATTCCAAACCTGCCTGGATGC
Organism: Balearica regulorum gibbericeps; assembly: GCF_011004875.1. Lineage (NCBI taxonomy): Eukaryota > Metazoa > Chordata > Aves > Gruiformes > Gruidae > Balearica > Balearica regulorum. The sequence goes on from NC_046184.1 coordinate 57,257,602, forward strand.
GATCCTGTGCAACCTGCTCTGGGTGATCCTGCTCTAGCAGAGGGGTTGGACTAGATGATCTCCAGAGGTCCCTTCCAACCCCTGCCATTCTGTGAACCTGTGATTCTGTGAATCTATGAATCTGTCCATTGGCCAAACCACTGCTCAGGCTGCAGAGAGCTGTGCTCTTACCCAAAATGAGAACAAAGGTCTGTGCCCATACCCTGGGCAGAAGCCAAAGGACGAGAGATGCCGTCCGGGAGATCCCAACTAAACACCCTGGGAAGCGGGTGGAAGCACCTCCCAGCAAGCTCCCACGTGTGGCCCCTGGGGAGCCGGGGCTGGTGGTGCTGCTCCCCAGGGTTCGTGCTGCCTCTCCCATCCCCAGGGCCGCTCCTTCCTCCCCGTGCTGTCCCCCCGCCATCATCTGACTTGGAGAGCTTCCCGTCTCCTCATCCCTGGCCGCCGCAGCTGTGTCTTTGCCATTACTTCTGCTCCATTTGCCGCTGTTGTCCCTCTGCGGGGCTGCCGGGCTAAGGGGCCTGGATGCCCTGGGGGCTCTGCTTTGGTGCCCCCATGGCCATGGCCACCACACCGGCACCTTAGAGGTGCCCCCAGCCCTTTTCCCCAGGCTCTGGGTTTTGGTCTTGCACCAAGAGGGTGCCCTGTATCCCTGCTCCCACCTCCTGGCCCACCAGCTGATGGCAAATTTGTTGCTCCACCACAGGCAACATGGACCGGCACCACTACGAGACCTTTGAGAAATTTGGGAACGACACTTTCCTGCTGCACCTGGACAACGGCCGTGGGTAAATTGGAGGGGGTGGGAAGCAATCCTGGGAAAGGGGTGAGGGGAGATGGCAGGTCTTGCTGAAACATGCCCCGCGTTGGGCTCTGAGCCGTGAGGCGATGCCGCCCTGATGCCCGCTGATGGGCTTCTCCCTCCCAGCTTCGGCACGCACTCGCGCGACGAACCGTCCATCCTGGCCCCCCTCCAGCAGTGTTGCAGGTAAGGGGCTCCCACCGCTTCCCCCCGGGGACAGCCATCGGGAAGAGTCACCCTGGGTTGACACTTCTCTCTCCTTGTCTTCTTCAGCATCAAGAAGTCGACCTACCTGCGGCTGCAGCTGCTGGCCACCCAGCCCTACCGCCTGAGCGACCTGCTGCGGGAGGCGCTGGCCACCGACCCCCTGGCCCCCGTCCTGGCCGAACCTCACCTGCGGGCGCTGGACCGTCGCCTGGGGAAGGTGCTGGCGGCGGTGGGACGCTGCCTGGCCAGGGCAGCCAGCCCGGAGGAGGTGCTGGTGGATGACGTGGGGTCACGGGTCTGATGGGAAGCTCGGTACCCCGCTGGGTTGGGGTGTTTTGCCAAGGGCGATAAGGGCACTGGCGTGCAGCTCTGTCGGTTTTTGGCAGAAAAACCGACGGAGCCAGTGGTGCGATGTACCAGGAAAGCGGGCGGTAAGGATAGCCAGGATGGGGAGGGTATTTAAATAAAAAGGTTGGCCCAGTGGAGAAGACACAAGCTGAGATCTCCCCTAGGGGGGCTGCTTCCCCAGCCCTGGCCTGTCCTTGTGTGCCTGGATGTGTTGCTTCAGCCCTCCAAAGCCTTTTAGGAAAGGGTAGGGATTTTTCCTGCCTTTCCCCAGCAAGAGCTTCCAAACTCAAGCAGTTGTCAAGCTCCTTCTTCCCCCCCCCCCCCGGCCCCCGCATGGCAATGCCCTGGTGACCCCCAAAAAGAGTGCTGAGGTGTGGGGAAACTGAGGCACGAGCTCCCAGCCACTTGCCGCTTATCCCTGCCCCGCTCTTCCCATGCCCACCTGAAAACCCCCACGGCTCCAGCATCGCCGCCTCCACTGCAGCACTGGGGGTACAGCAAGGGGTACAAGACCCACTCCTCCCCTCAGCATCCCCCCCCAAATCCCCTGGGAACCACCACCAGCTCCCTCCCCGCCTGAAAAAGGGGGCCCTTGGGAGGGAATGGATTGACCTGGGGCCACGCACCCTATTTAGTGCCCGGTGGCTCAGCACCCAGCTTATCCCCTGAGCCTCCCAGGGGGGTTAATCCGCGGCAGGGTTACGTCAGCCGGGGCAGGTGCCACCGCTACGGGCACCGCCAGTGTCCCCGGGACGGGGCACGGGGTTGGCGTCGGCATGGCCAGAGATAAAGGTGCCACTGGGGAGAAGAGATGTCCCCTGGCCTGGCCGGTCACCCGTGGAGCGATGGGAAGCCACAGGAAAGAGTGAAAAAGGGCGGCTGGCAGGAGATGGAGCTGCCCTGGAAAAGCCAGGCAGAGATTTAGGCCAGAATAAAAAATGGGCTCAAAAGGGAGGGGAAAAAAAAAAAAAAAAAAAGGAGACAAAGAGGATCTGTCTGTGTTACACAACGGGGCCAGGGACTCTGAATCGGGGTTTGTTGCGTTGTGCCCCCCACCCCCCCGATGCCGGCAGCACGTCCTCCTGCCGCTGCCCCGGCTTGCGCACCAAACCCCGGCATGGGGAGGAAAAGGTTTTGGGGCTGTTTTGCAACAGGTTACTCCCCTTCTGCCGGCTTCATATTTTTTAACCCTTTCTATATAGGCCTTTTTGCTGCCATAGCCAAAGCCAGCAGTGCCGTTCCCACCCCACACCCCACAGACGCAGCCCCACAACTGTGTCCAGACACAGGGGGACGGTTCCGTTCCCCCCCCCCCGCCCCCAAGCCCTCCCCCAGGCAAATCTTTTTCCGAGGCATCATCAGATTTAGAAACCACGGCGTGGGAGGGTGGCTGTTTTCTCAGCCCGGCGAGTTTGCACAAGGTCCCGGCCGCACCGTTGCGAGCTCAAGATCCCACGGGAGCAGCCGGTTTGGCTCACACCCCCATGTTGAGCCGGCCCGGCCGCCTATGGGGGTAGAGGGATGGTAAGGGGGTAACGTGGTGTCTGAGGCCACGGGCCTGGGGAGCAGCAGAACCCGCCCGCCCGGTCTAGGCGGCGTGGGTGCCCGGGCGTCGAGCGGGGCTGCCCCCGCCGCAGGGACAGGTTTGGCCATGCTGCCGTGCCAGGAGGTGCGTGGGGGTGCTGGGTATTTCCCACCCCACCGGGGCTGGCAAACTGTCCGCCCCAGCAAAACTCAGCACCTGGGAGCCCCTCCGTTTTGGGCAGCATCACCCACGGGACCTGCCGGGGGGCCTGCCTTCGCCTGGCAGCGTGGGCTGCCTGCGGCCCTTGGTGGGCATGGGAGGGGGCGGGGGGACACCTGGGGCTGAGGCATTTGGGGACCAGCTCTCCTGGGCAGCTGGGGGGCAGGGATTGGTGCCCCCATCGCTGCCCCCAAAATAATAATGATGATGATGATAAAATTATCCAAATAAAATAAAATATAATAATAGTAACACTAATACTAATGCAAATGCTAATGCTAATAATACTAATAAAAAGGGGATATCGAAGAGGCCCCTAGGGTGGGGGGGGGGGCACACCGCCCCCCCCCCCACGGAAGCGGCGGCAGTCCCGGCGGTCGCGCGCGCGCGGTGCGGCGGCGGGGGGGCGGGGGGGTAGGCGGGGGCCGGGGCCGCCTTCCCCTGCAAAACAAAAGGGAGCGGAGCGGCGGCGGCAGCCGGGAGGGACGGTGGGGGTTCTGCTTCTGTTTTGCTCGTCGCGTGTCGCCGGTGGGTTTGCGTGGGGCGGGCGGGGGAAAGGCACGGAGGGTTTTGGGGGGCGAGGAGTTGCGGGCGGGTTGACTCGTACCGGGGCTGGGAGCAACCGGGGCCGGAGGGTGCTGGGCCGGGGGGGGGGGGTGCGGAGGGTCCGGCGGGGCAGTGGCTCCGCGCGCGGGTGGGTACCCGCGTGGGTGGCCCGTGGGAGGGGAAGGAAAAGGAAAGGAAAAGGAAAGGAAAAGGAAAGGAAAAGGAAAGGAAAAGGAAAGGGGTTTACGACCCTATAAGGGGAGGCGGCAGCGCCAGTGGCAGGGCGGGCGGCCTCCTCCCGGCCCCGGCCCCTCCCGGTCCTGCCCCGCCAGTGCCCCTCGGCGGGCTCGGAGCACCCCCAGCCGCACCGGGCACCCCACGGCCGCCTGCACGGGAGGGGGTTTCGGTGTGTGCCGGGACCCCAGGTGCAGGGGTGGGTCCCCCGTGAGTGGTGTCTCTGCAGGTGGGTCCCCTCCCACTGATGGTCTCCCCTCTCCCTGCCCCTCCAGGTGGACTGTGACCCCCCCAGGAGGCCTGTGACACCCCCACCCCCTCCGTGCCACCGCCATGTCCCGCCGCAGCCAGCGCCTTGTCACCACGCGCTATTACCCCGGGGATGACGATGCCACGACCAGCAGCAGCAGCAGCTCCCTGCTGGGGGGCCAGCAGCTCCCTTTCAAGGAGAGCAGTGGCAGGTTAGTGGGGTGCAGGGGTGGGGGGGGGTCCCCCTTCCCAAATGTGGCTGGGGTGCTCCATTCCACATCATGGACTGGGCACCTTTCTGGGGAGGGTGGGGGGGCATCGGGCCAGCGTGCAGAAGGGAGAACGACGGTGAGCTTGCTGTGTTTTGGTATGGCTGTCCACGCTCCGGCAACAGCCCTGTGCTCCCCACCCCTGGGACCTCCCTGCGCCAGCACGGGAGGCAGCCATGGGTGGCTCGGGGTGGCTGTGTGCCTCTTCCCAGCCGCAGCCGCCTCCAGCTTGATGGCGGGAGGGAGGTGTGCTGCAAGTGCCGGGCCGGAAAACCGCAGCGGTGTGAGCGGAAGCGGTGCCGGCAGCTGCCTAGAGATGGGCGGGAGGGCCTTTCGCAAAGCAGCGGTTGCACCCCCTGAAGCCTGCCACCATCCAGTGTGGTGGGGGGTGTGTGTGTGTGAAGGGAAGTGATGCTGGCCAAGGGATTAGGGTGAATTCCCCATTTCTCCCCCACAAGTGCACCGTGTCCCCCTATCCCATAACCACACATAGCTGACGAGCCCGTTCTCGCCCCTGGCAGGACAATCAGGAGGAAATCAAGCAGCACGAAACGCCTCTCTCCCGCCCCCAGCACCCAAACCTCCTACTACAGTGAGTCCATGATGAGCGAGTCATACCTGGGGGGCAGCCGGGGCCTCGCCGCCCTGGGCAGCTCCGTGCTGGACGATGCCCTGGACAGCAGCACGTACTGGGGTGAGCCCTCCCTCCTGTGGTGGCCAGGGACCTCCCTGGGCACCTGAGGGGTGTTGGGGCAACCCCCTGCGCTGGTTGACTGGGTTGCCCCCTGTGGGGTTGGCAGTAGGTGGTTTCTCAGCGGGGACTTTGTGTTTTGGGATCAGGTGGGGAGCTCTCCACCAGGAGGAGGAGAGGCACAGGGGACACCGAGTCCAGTAAGATCAACGGGCTGCTGGAGAGTAAGACGTATGACACCTATGCCTCTTCGTCTGGGTATTCCTCGGAAGATGACTACACTGGTAGGGATGCACCAGCCCCTCTGTGGTGACAGGGATGCTGGGGGAGATGTCCCTAAGGGTGTCTAACAGCTCCCCCTGCATGCCACCCCCCTGTGCAAAGCCTTTGCCCTGAGTGACACACAGGGATGCAGGCGCCGTTTGGTGACATACTGTCTTGCTTCGTCCTTTCCAGGTCGCTTATACTCAGGCCAGAGTAGCTCCGGGTCAGGGCTCAGGACCGCAGCCTCCCGGGTGGGCTCCTTCCTCTGGCAGGTGCTCACCTCCCCGGGTGAGTGGAGGGTTGGGGAGGGAGGTTCTAGCAGCATCTTTCTTCCCTGCCAGCACCTCCACGCCCCACATGCCGTGTGTGCTGTTCCCTGATCGGTGGAGGGGTTTTATCCCCCTGTGGGAGCATCCTCAGGGACGGAAGGGACATCCCTGCTGTGACCTCGCCTGAGGCTTGGTTTCTCTCCTGGCAGTTTGGTTCGTGCGATGGCTGTTCTCAGGGCTGGCAGCTGCCTGGCACCGCCTCACCGGCACGGCTCCCCATCTGGGCAGCGTCCCCTTCTCCAGGTGAGCGTGGTGGTGGGACACCGGGATGGGGGACACATGAGGAAAACCCACAGGACCCTGGAGACAGGGTGCCCTACGGAGCCCGGCACGCGCGGGGTGGGTGTCTTGTGCCAAAGCCTGTCTGGGCTTTGCTTTCCCTGTGGCCCCCATCCAGAGGAGCACTGCGGTGGGGGAAGGTGGCTGCTGTCCTACAGGCGCCTCTTTCTTCTCCTCGCTCCAGGCGCTACCCACGGCTGAAGAGGTCCCTGCTCCTGCTGCTGCTCCTCCTGCTCCTCGCTGCTGCTGCCTACGGTGAGTCGGCCTGGCTCCATCTATTGCCCAGAGACCTGGGGCAGTGCGGAGCATCCCACTGCTGTACCTGGGGAATGCGATGGGATGGCCCTGAGATCTAGTGCTCATGGTTCATGGTACCCTGGTGCATCCGCACCCCTCCACTGGGACCTCCTGGTTACCCCAAACGATGCTGATGGTTGAACCTCCACACGTCCACCCTATCCACAGCTACGGTCCATTACCAGCCAGCTGTTTTAACTATCTTGTTCCCCTGTGTGCCCAGGAGCTTGGTACTTCTACCCTTATGGGCTGTCGACGCTCAGCCTCCCCGCATTCCCGTGGTGGGGAGCTGGAAAGCATTCCTCCTCCGACGTGCCTGAGGCAGGGGACCTGACTGCTCTGGACCAGGTAAGCCTTGGTGAAAGTGCAGTGGTGGCCCAGGTGGGGTGAGTGCCTCACAGGGAGAGCTGGGACAGTATGGTCCATGGCTGAAGGAGCCCTTCCAGGGGATGAGGAAGTGGTGGACGATGGGGTAAAGGTGGCTGCACGCTGGTGGAAATGGTGGATGTGGCCACGTCACTCTCAGGGTGTCCCAGGGATGAAGCACGGGGAACATCTGTCTTCTCCTGGGAAGCAGCAGATGAATGAGATGCCACTGACCCTGGGGACTGGGTAGCATGGGTCCCTTTTCACAGGGATCCCTGTGGAGCAGACAGCCCTTCCGGGGGTCTGCACCTCCCCAGGGGGCTGCACCATGCCCTGCCTTTGCCACCGCAGGGGCTGCGGGGAGAGCACCGGCTCCTGGCTCGCTTCCAGGCCCTGGAGAAGCGCTTCGAGGCACTGGAGGCCGAGATGTCACGGTGGGAGCTGCGACGGGGGGCGGCAGCAGTGGCAGCAGGGGGAGAGACACCCCCGGGGGACGTTCTGGCACTGCTGGAGGGGCTGGTGAGCCGCCGGGACGCAGGGCTGAAGGAGCACCTCCGCACCGACATGACCAGCCACCTCCAGGTGAGGGGTGGGGGTGACACTTGGGGAGATGGGGGCATGCAGGGCCGGGCTCTGATGTCCCCCTCCCCCGTTCCTCACCCTGCAGAGTGAGCTGGATGCCTTCCGAGCTCAGGTGCAGAAGGATTTAGACGGGCACCTAGGGAAGATGGCACAAGCCTCTCAGGTAAGGGGCTGAGCGTGTGGTGGTACCCGGGCAGGATGTCCTCGCCGCCGGCATCGCAAGTCTCACCCCTTCCCCTTCTCCTGGCAGGATATGGAGACACGCTTGCTGGAGCTGAACACGGAGTGGCAGAGGTAATGCTGGCTGTCCGGGCAGAGCCACCGCTCTGTTAGGCGCAGGCAGATGGCAGGGGGAAATCCCTACAGCGAGGCTTAGGAGAGGTTTCCAGGTCTGGTTTGCTCGGGGCAAAGGAGAGGTTGAGAAGCACAGTCTTGATTGGAAAGGAGGGATGGATATGTGGGTGTGTTGACAAGAAAGTGCCCTGGCTGGCAGCGGGCGATTGCAGCAAGTGACCTTTGCCACCGTCGTTTTGCATCACCGTGAGGAACGTGGCCCTTCAGCTGAGGGGCGAGCTGGGGATGCTTTTCCATGGGATGCAGTAGAAGAGGTCATTGCCACAGGAATTAAAACCATTTGGGGCTGGAGGTGGGGTGCGGCATAGGCAATGGGGGCCGAACCTCTTCCCCCAGTTTGTAGAGGGGAGCTGGGACTGTCGGCACACGATTTTGTTGCGTTTCTCTCGGCACAGCTCGGCACAGGAGGGCCTGCGAGGGAGCTTCCAGCAGGAGGTGGGCAAGCTGGAGCAGGAGGTGGCAGCGCTGAGGAGGGAGCTGGCCGGCCTCAAGTCAGACCAGGAGGCGATGGGGAAGCACGTGGAGGGAATGCTGGAGCAGCTGAAGGCGGTGCGGGCTGACGTGAGTCCCCGGTCCCCACCCTGTTTGGCAGAGGGAGGTGCGAGGGTCTGTGCTCTCGGGCTGAGCTCTGTCCCCACCGTTTCAGGTGGAAGCGCAGTTCCCAGCATGGATCAGTCAGTTCCTGTCGCAGTCCCGGCGGGATGGCGCCGCTGGCCTTGTCCTCCAGCGGAAAGACTTGCAAGCGGAGCTCCAGGCCCTGGAGCGTAAGATCCTGGCCAAAGTCTTGGAGGACCGGAGGCTGTCGGCAAGGGATGCTCTAGGCAGTATCGGAGTGGCCCTGCAGCAAGGGGGAAGTGCGGGGGTGACGGAGGAGGTGAGCGCTGGCCTGAGCCCCAGGGACATGATGGTGACCACAGGGGTGGGATCGGGGGCTGTGCCCCATTGCGTGTGTGCGGGGGGGGGCTGGGACACATGCCTGGCAGATGGCAAAGCATGGGATAGCCATTACAGCTGGGACGTTGGTCCTGGGCTCACATCCCACCTGGCAAGAGTATGCCTGAAACTTCTCCATCCCTTCTCGCCGCCAGCCTCCCCTGGCTGTGGCAGTGCCCTGCCCTGGAAGGGGTCACAGACGGCGATGTCCGCGTGCCTGCGAGGCTCTTGCTGTCTTAAAATCCAAGTTTCTGCTCGTGCATCTTTCACCCATAAGGCAGGGCAGGTGCCAGCGAGGTTTCCACGGGTTGAGCATCTAGCTTCCTCCTGTCCTTCAGCAGTGCCGCTGAGTCATTTGGGGCAAAGCATTTCAGCAGAATGACACCAAGGGAAAAAATGAGCCTGCTTGCTTTGGAAAGAGTTGTTGGCAATTCCCTGCAGAGGTAGCGGAGGGAGGGATCAAACTGGGATTAGCAGTCCCCGCAGCCTGTGCAAGCTTCACGCGCGCCGTAGAGTTTAGACCCACAGCGGTGCTGCAGGATCGCAGCTCCCGGGTTTGGGTTTGGCTCTAGAAGGATGCTCTGGCAGGCATCCCCTTTTCCAGAAGGGAGGAACTCCCATCAGTCCTGTGGGATGGGGTAGGAGGGACCAGCAGACGATGCTGAGGAGTATTGAGTGGGCTGTCAGGTTCTGTCTGGTACCTGCTGGGGGACACCACTCCTCCCCTGGGGCCAGCCCCTCTTTTGGGATGGGGATGGGTGAGCCCAGTGTGCCTGGGAGCTGCCCCTCCACTGCACAGCTCCTCTCGTCTGAGATATTTTTAGCAACCTCTAACGAGGCTTCCCAGCCAAACACGTGTCCTCTCCTTTTTGCCACGGTGATTCATCCCCGGCTGTTTTGTGGGAAGGCCCTTGCGCCCTCTCCATCCCCGCAGGGTGGAGGCGGGTGGGGGGCAGGATGCCCGCCCTGGCCCTTCACCCTTCCCATGTCCTCTGCTCCCGCTGCAGCAAGTGCATCTCATCGTGGGCCAGGCCCTGAAGCGCTACAGCGAGGACCGCGTGGGGATGGTCGACTACGCCCTGGAGTCGGCGGGTAGGTGCTGGGGGGCTCTCACCCACCCGGGATGAGTCGGCCATCCTGGGCAGGGGACCACAGGGTGCTGGCATGCAGCTTACCTTCTGCCCTCCCCTCTCCGGCCCAGGGGCCAGCGTCATCAACACCCGCTGCTCGGAGACCTATGAGACACGGACGGCGCTGCTGAGCTTGTTCGGCATCCCCCTGTGGTACCACTCGCAGTCCCCCCGTGTCATCCTGCAGGTGGGCACCCTCGGGATGAGACCCCACTGGGGGGGGGCAGGCTGGTTCTCACTTGGGTTTGGTGGGTTTTATTGGGTTCTCGCTGTCGCTCCAAGCAAGTGGCCAGGCTGATGTTGGGGAGAGAAAAATGGCACTGATAGCGATAACATTGCTGGTGTCTCGCTCCTGCACTCGTAGCCAGATGTCAACCCTGGGAACTGCTGGGCATTTCGTGGGTCCCAGGGCTTTGCCGTCATCCGCCTCTCCGGCATCATCCACCCCACGGCCGTGACTCTGGAGCACATCCCGAAAGCCCTCTCGCCCCAGGGGACCATCCCCAGCGCCCCCAAGGACTTTGCTGTCTACGTGAGTGCTGTCGCCTGGAGCTGAGGGAGTAGGAGGGGGACACGGTGGGAGGGTGCCATGGTGCAGGGCGTGGGAGGGGAGGGCCAGCGAGCCCCATACATGGCTGTGGGGTGCTCTGGGAGGTGGGTGTTATCCTGAAGAGGAGGAAGAATCAGTATTGGAGGGGGGAGAGGGAGTACCAGGCTTTAGGAAGGGTTTTGAGGGACACTGTGAGAGAAGGGATTGAGTAGGTGTAACTCTTGGTCTTCCCCCTCCCAATCCTTCCCCACTGGCCCCTGTCCCCACTTGTCTGTTTTGGCCTGGAAGAGCAGGAGTGGGGGCCAAGCGCACTTGCATCTCCCTCTTCCACCCTGGGTGTGCTCATCACCTCTGGTTCTCCCTCTCTGACCACCCCTGGTTCTCCCTGCCCCCTCTTAGGGCTTGAAGGAGGAGGGAGAGGAGGAGGGCCTTCTCCTGGGGCAGTTCACCTACAACCATGACGGTGACCCCATCCAAACATTTTACTTGGAGGTAAGCGCTTTGCCTTTGGAGCACCCAACCCCGAGAAGAAAACAGGGCTCCTGGGGTCTCTGAGACCTCAAGAGCTCTCGAAGGCTCAGGTTTTTCCTTCCTCCTCTCCCCAAGGGTGATGGCATGAGCACGTACCAGCTGGTAGAGCTGCGGGTGCTGAGCAATTGGGGCCACCCTGAATACACCTGCATCTACCGCTTCCGCGTGCACGGGGAGCTGGCGCACTGACCCCTGGCTCTCACGCGGGACGAGAATGCTGCCGGGCCGACAGCAGGAGGGAAATCGTCCGGTTTGCCGCTTCGCACGTAGAAATCCTGGGATGCACCAGCAGCCGCCCCGGAAGGAGAAGAGCTGGTGTTTAAGGGGTGAGGCTTTCACTATTCCAAGGACCTGGGTGGTGAGGCAAGAGTGTCACACGTGGATCCTAGCGCAGCCTGGCTTGTTTTCAGTGCGTGTCGGACATTTTAACTTTTTTAAGCTAATTTTTTTATCGGGTCTGCACAGCCCCTTGTCCCCGTTGCCCTGTTTCTCTCTGACGGTGTGCCTAGCGTTGCCGGGGCTTGGGAAGGGGGTATGTAATTTTGCGATGTGCTTCACGCGGGCTTGGGCGTGATACGGCGTACGGGACCGCAGTGACCGGCTCAGTGCTGCCGGAGTAGGAGGGGAGCCACCGGTCACGGCCACCGAGTCTCTCCCCTCCACACAGGGTCATTTCTCCTGCCTTGATGTTGGTTTAGGTAAAGATCTCTAGACCTCTGATGCTGGGCTGGCAGAGGGGAAATAAGACAGTATTAATAAAGTATTACCATAAAACTAACGGTTTGGGGCAGCAGGAGGGGAGAAATTCAGCATGCGTTGGTGGCAGAGCCCGCCCTGGTGCTGCCATCCATTCGCTCGAGCCCTCCTGCCGCTGGTGGCTGTGCTGGGTCTTGGCAATGCTGTTAGACCCCCCCCCGCCCGGGGTGGCCGGCTCCCCGGTGTTAAGCTTGACGATGTTATTGAAAACTCCTGTCGCCTGCTTCTCCTTTTGGGTTTGTTCTGTGGTTTTTGTTTGTTGGTTTTGTTTTTTCTTTTTTTTTTTTTTTAAGGGGGGCGGGGGGGGGGTATTTTCCAGTTGGGGTGTTGGGGACTTTTTTTTTTTTTTGGTAGTAACAAAGGAAAAAATATTTTTTCCATGCAATTTCTACTTAACCGGAGAATGTTATGTGGTGCCGCTCAAGCGAGTGGCTTAGATGCGGAGAGGAGTAGAGCTTTGTTTAGTAGGAGAATAGCGCGTGAAGTAGGATAAGCTAGAATAAGATAAGCAGAACTGTTTAAAATAAGGGTCATCAGTGGCTTGGTAGCTGGACCTGGGAAACAAGGTTCTTTTTGGACTGCTGCTTGCTGGGGTGCCGGAGGCCCTCCTGCCCTTCTTGCTCTGAGACTGCAACATGTGACTGTGGCCTCTGGCTCACGGCCACATCTGTACATAGGCGACTGCAGCGAGCAGGAGCTGCTGCCCTGGTGCTCGGCACAACTCTGTGCCTCGGTGGGCTCTTGGGTGGGAGACGGGGCATAAGGGAGAGCGCCTTCCCTGGGGGTTGTGGGTGCCACCACACTGCTTCGCCCCGGGGGGGGCAGCAGGGCCTTCCGGCACCTGCGGTGCTCAGGGCTGCCTCCGTCACCTCCCGGTCCCCCATGGCAGATATCTGGCATGGGCTGATCTGCTTTCCTTTGGAAGGGTTCCCTTTCCCTCCTGCCTTCTCCTCGCTGGCACGGCTCAGCAGGCATGTAAATCCTGCCTGTAACCATCACGTGATGGAGGGGACCTGTGGCGGGGAACCGCAGGAAGGATGTGTGGGGACCTTCCCTGGGCTGAGGAGTGCCAGGGCCATCTGGCCACCGCACCTCCTGGCTGCCTGCAGCACACTTAGTTTAGCTTATGTTCGTGGATGGTGTTTATAACCTCCATGTTTGTCTTGCGTTTTGTTGAAAGAAAAGCTAAAGGGCTCCTGTTTAGTGTTTCAGCCCTGTCCGATGCTGGCGTCGTCTTCCCCTGGCACTGCGAGCGCTGGGGGGAGCACCACGAATTGCTTCCCACTCTGGTCTCTGCTTGAAGCTCTGTAGGATGAGGGGCATAGAGGAGAGAAGAGGAAGGGGCTGAAGAAGTGTCTCCCTTCAGCACGCCCTGATGTATGCTGGGCAGAGCCCGAAGGGAGGGGGATGATGGCAGCACAGCCCTTCTGGAGGGGTCTCCTCCAAGCAAGGGCACAGCCCCTTCTCCGTCAGGTTAAAATTTCCCCATGGAGCCTCCTTGTAGAGCTAGGAGGCCCTGCTGCCGGGAGAAAGCAGACACGCAGCCCGATCCAGTGACGATAAATTCTCTCCTATATTGAGCGTAGTCTTAATTCTTGGCATCCACAGCCAAAGTTATTTTAAACTTGTCTACAGCTGCCTGCTTGCTTTGGAGTCATGTCCGTGAGTGCCCTGCACACAGAGTTGTGCTTTTATGAATGCCTAGACCTGTCCTGGGCTCGGTAGAGCAGCTCCTGTATTTAATTGAATGATAAAGAGAGCAGAGATGAACCCCCTTCCCCAGGGGTTCTTTGGCTGCTGGAGCAAATGCCATAACCATGAGGCTGGAAAACCCCTTTTCATCTCCCTTCTGGCTCCCTGGCCTGTGGGTTGGGCCATCAGGGTGGATGATCTCTTGCTAAATGAGGTGTGCTGGTGAGAGGTGGGAAAGGGGGAGCTCTTTCCCCAGGGAGGGAGTTGGAGGAGGGTCTCTGCTCCTTCTGTGGGGGTGTTAACCACTAGCTCTGGGGCAGGGAGCATTTGGCTTTACAGGGTGAGCTTGCACTGTCCTTTGGAGATGAACGTCTCTCCTGTTGTGGGTAAAACCCCTTGGAAACATAAGTGAGAAGTCACCCAGGGGGTTTATACTTTTCTCTAGAGGGTAGTACTGGTTTCAGAGGCCTTACATGAGGATCCCCAAGAAGACATGCTTAGGTTACATGTGGTTTTTCAGCTCCCAAATTCTGCATCAGTACCAGCTGCCCAGCCAGCTGCCCAGCGCCAGCAGCAGCTCACAGTATTGTTGTAGTGCTTTCTCAAGCTGCAAAGGAAGAGAGGGCACATAAAACTGCTGCTTCAGCACGGTGCATCGCTGCCCAGGGGTATTTAATCCTTGTGCTGATGCAGAAGATGAGCCTGGTGAGGCAGGAGAAATGCAGAACAGCTGTCAGAGCAGATTTCCCTTATTTACTCCCTTTCCCTCCTCTATTCTCTCTTTTCCTTGGTTTGCCCTACACACGTGTTATGACCTAGCCCTGCAGAAACAGATGGTTACAGGCAGGAGACAAGTTTGTATTTGATGCTGTAGCCTGTTGCAAATGCTGCACTGTTTTGTTCATTTTATTTTTTAATCAACAGATTGTAATTTATGCCTATGCAAGAAAAAAAAAAAAAGACCAAGACAAATAAATTATATCAAAACTGCTCTGAGTTTTTTGGGTGTTTTGCAGATGAATTTGCTGGTGGGAATGATGCACAGCTAATAGATAGCTCTTCTTCTTATGTATTCTCATAGCAAATCCTTATGTTCTAGCCTGACATACTAACTCTAAGGTCAGCAGTTTTCACCTTGTCATAGAGCAGGCTCTGGATTGCAAAAGCTGCTTGGAGCAACGATGAAAACCAGACTGACTCTTAAAAAACTTGAATATCTTGGGACACTTAAAATAAAAATACTGCATCTTTAACTTCTAGCAGTCAAGGTCAGTGAGAGACTGCAGCTGTGTGCTCAAGAGCATCCACAGTGACCTTGAAGCTGTCCCTGGGCATCAGTCTGTCCTCTGCCTTGTCATGGCTGTGAGCAGAGCCCTGCTCGGCCCTGAGGAGTGGCAAATGAGGCTCAGCCTGACACAAACCCCCATCAAGAGTAGCTGTATGTTGTTCTCTTTTCTTAACACGGGCTGTAAATTACTCAGCAGGCAGCTAAGAGCAAGTAGAAAGGAACTACTTAATTGTCCTTAGCATGAGGAAGTTAACCTAGAGCATAAAAAAAGGCTGCAAAAAAGGGAAATGGGACTGCTTAGAGCTTGAGGAGAGTCACACTGGTTTCTGCTTAACCAGGACGGGCTGGAGGCACATCACGGTCAGTGCCCTTGCAGCTCCGTGCAGAAGGTGGAGGGGGCTTGTTCTCTGCTGGCTCTGGATCTGCCCTCACGGGTTGGGCACATCAGTGTCCTACTAGGGGAGGGACCCAGAAAAAGGGGGAGAGGGACACACAGAAAAACTGATACAGACAACAAATGGAAAGGGACAGGGTATTGGGTGCTCAGGAGCAAGGACTCCAGCACAGACATGAGCAGAAGGGCTGGGTGGGTCTTTGCTCCAGCTACCACCAGGTCGCAGCCCAACACTTACCTGCATTAGGAAAGGGTCGTGCAGGGCAAGAAAAGCCTTTGTGAACCTCTGAGATCAACCAAGGAGGCAGGAGAGTCCCGCTGTATTTACAGAGACAGGTGAGGTGCAAATCGCTGCGAGGGCCCAGGGAAGCACAAGCTTATGCAGGGCGTGGAAGTGCTGTGCTAAAACTGTATCCTCTAGCAAAGCATCTCCAAAAGAGTTGGACCCAAATGATTTTCCATGGCAGCTCTTCACACACACACCCCCCCACCCCCATCTCTCACACAGCATAGCTCACACCATGCAAGTGTTCTCATTTCACCACTCTGCCACTGAGAGGTGCTAAATCTTAGGCAGAGAAAAAGCGTCCGGCGCAGTGGCTCAGCAGCAGCTGCCCTGCGACATGGCATGCCCTCCGCTGCCGTCACTACAAACGCAGCCTCCTCTTGTAGCCAGCAAAGGAGCGTGGTGGTAAACAAACCCACTTGGTCTGGCTTTGGCGTTAAAGCAGCAACTGCTGGTTTTCCAGAGGAACAAAAAGCAACAAGACATACTTTAACTTGGAACAAACTTTTTTAAAATTTATTTTATAGATCACACCAGCCTGAGTGATCTTTGAATGCTGGTCACAAAAGAGAGCTCACACCACCTCCTTTGTACAAACTGAAGTAAACCCTCTTCCAGTCTTGGCAGTCTCCTTCATTTGGAGCACAAGGAATGGAGAAAGAGAAAACCGCCTGGAGCTCCCCGCTCCCTTCGGAAGCGGAGGGCGGTGAAACCAGATGCAGTCTGATGCTGCTATGGGGCCAGAAGACAAAATGAACCAGGCCCTCGTGCCCTGCTTAGCCACACTTCACACCCCCTCACAATGCGGGTGCTATTAGTGTTGTAGCCGCCTATAGTTCCTCCCTTGCCAGGAGAGTGCTGGTATTTAGGCACATAGCTTGGAAAGGACTGTCTGACCTCCCCACTTCCACCCACGCTCAGGCCACTGTAGTCTTCTAAGGCAAAGTACCCTCGTCTCCAAACCACGTTCCTCACCTCTCCCATGCCACTTAATGCTCTTGGAGTGCTGGTGCTGGCATCAGGAGACGCACTCTCCCCTCCCTGAGCCTGCTTGAAAGCCTACCTCGAATCGCAAGGTGAACTGGAATGAACTCCACACAGGTACCACAGAGTGAGAAACAGGAACAACCCACTAAGGAGGGACAGAAACTTTTCAGTCTCCCTCTAATTAAAAATAAAAGTCCTTCATTGGAGGAGGAAGCCCTCAAAGAAACCGAGGCTGACCACACCTGCTGGGGAGAACACTGATTTGCTAAGGATGCCACCCCCTCCCCCAAAATGCTACCACGCTCCCACAGCTCACCAGAAGCCAGCAAGGATAATTCTTGTCCTCACTGAAGCAAAGCAAAGAGGCAGGGTTAGAAGAAAAGAGATCAAAATAAGCAGGGAATTGATCACTTGAACAACCCAGAGTTAAAAAACATGGTAATAGTAGAGTTAATTCATAGACTGTCCTTGCAGGGCCTTCCTGGAGAAGCCAGAATTTGTCATTAAAAAAAATACAATCTTAAAAAATAATGTCAAAAAAATTACCACGTACTTCCAAATCTGAAAGCACTTCTATAAGTTTGGTACCAATTCATCATTGCCCTCTTCAGCCAAGAGGGGAGAAGCCATGGCAAAGTTTGGCCAGCGAGTTCCAGAAAAGATTTGGGAAATCTTGGAATAAACAAAATCAAGGGGAGGTCGATGTTTGCCTGGTGTCTCTGTTCCACAGGTATATGACTACCTGTGCTCTCTGTCCATCGAGGTGAGAAGGCTTTCTCTGGCTCAAGGGACGAACCGAGTGTTCCCGCACTATATTCTTAATACTGTCAATCGAGCTGCCGCAGCCTTGAGAGGCAGGTTAGATTTGCTCCAACGTGCACTGAACAATAGGAGAATCAGCACAATGGGAAGGGGAACAGGATGGGCAAATGACTGCCCATTTAATTCTGTCTCTAATTAAAATCCTAAGTGCTATCAATGTATTTGACAAGGACATTTAGTATAGGATTCCTCAACTTAGCATCAAGAACTGCTTTCCAATTCGTTTACCTCTTAGATCTCCAACTAATAAACTTTCTTACCATCTCCTTCAAACTTCAGTCACTACAACATTAAATTAAATCCACTTAGAAATCGTTTAAGATGGCGGGAATCCAGAAACATATTTGGCACGGGGCCACAGTGGTGAGGAACCAATGCCCTGTGGAGCCATCCTAAGCAATGTGTTTTAACCTTTGCAAGTCTGAAATTTCAGGCGTTTGATAACCCCTGGATCTGAGACAGCAAATAAGAGGAGAGCAGCAAGTCCGGTGGACAGAATGGGGTGAGGGAGGAGGGAGGCAGCTAACTGGCTGTTTGCAGTTCTATCCAGACTCTCCTCTCATCTTCATGCACACAAAATATAATAAAAACTAATAAGAATAAAAACTAAGCCCATGATGTACAAAAATGTGTCGATAGGGGGAGGAGGAAGGTGTCAGTTATTCAGTTCTGTGTGTCTTACCACCTTCATTAGCTTATAAATTATGCTCCTCTCCATCACTTTCTTCAGGGAGGAGGGACGATTCTTCTGCAGCCAATCAGCTGGGATGGGTTTTGGTTTAAGCTGCTCTGGATCTTTTGGATAAGAAATGAAGGGAAGGGGAGGAATTCCTCGGAGGCAGGAGGAATAAGAAATTCAGCAGCCACTAGCAGGAGTCACACAGGCTCCCTGAGACTTCACTTTATGGCGCTGACCTCCACGTCGCCGGCCTCCTCCTCCAACTTTTGACTGCAACAAGATACAAGAAGATACACTTCAGTGTGCAGTGACCTCTGAATCAGAATATCATCAACACAGCAGGAGTTCAGATGGATTACACACACATCCAGTCAGCAGGAGGGCAGTTGTGACTGATCAGCTTCCTAGCACTGCAGGAAGGAGATAAGGCAGACACACACACCATGAAGGAAGGAGGAGAGACAGATACACTATGAAGTTCAGCCCTTCAAGCTGGGGAGGACCTGATTTTCCAATTTTCTGAACACTTCATTGCCGTGAGAGTCAGCAGGTGCCACGGGGCTCGGCATATGGGAAATCGAGGCCTCAGGCTTTGTGCAGAATGGAAGGAGAACCCCCTGCCCCCCCAAAGGGCGCTCTTGCTAACCTGACTCTGTTCCCAGCCTTAGGCCAGTAAGCCCACCGTTCTATTTTAAAGTGGCCAAATACCTTATTGCCCTCACGGATGTGGGGCTCTTCATCCAGCGCAGGCTGAGGGCAAGCAGCAAGGAGAGAGAGGCAGAGGTAAGCAAGAACGAAAGCAACACAAACTCTCAGGGGGAGGGACGAAGCAAAGAGCAAGCTGGGAGCACTACTTAAAACCACAGTGATGCTACAACAAGACAAGGAGGAGACAGGGGATCAGTAGGAAGCCACAGGCACATGCAAAGGGAGAGAAGCCCTGCCAGAGGGCTCTCTTTCAGCAGCCAGCCTGGCTCAAGGGGGCGAGATTTGACCAATGACAACTAAGGCAGCTAAAATTAAGAGGAGGAACACTAACCAGGTCTCTTGACAGAGTCAAGTTCCCGAACATTTCACTTACTAGATAAGTACACTAAAAGGAGAAGACTCATGGAATAAAGCTGATAAATAGCTCCCAAAGCCCGCAGTTAGAATCGAATTTCCATTCCTTTCAGAACAGAAAGGCCAGGTATCCTTCTTGGACAAGCTGAGCTGAGAAGTCCTAACCAACAAAACAACCTGGATAAATTTCTCCTGAAAGAGAGGAGCCTTTCTTCCTCCTTGGACATCTCCATCCTCCCTCCTTGACAGACCTGTATCTGATACTACTACTTAGGTTGTAATTTCTCTAGTGTAGGGATGTTCTACCTCTCATTCAGACAGCAGAGACCCATTCTGTGACTGGTTGTCAGACGCTTCAGTAGTGCAGCTATGGAGTACATGGAGACACTTCTTCACCGTGAGCATAGTCAAGTAGTGAAACAGGTTGCCAAGGGAGGTTGTGCAGTCTTCCTCCTTGGAGGTTTTCAAGACATGACTGGATAAAACCCTGAGCAACCTGGTCTGACCTCACAGCAAATCCTACTTAGAGCAGGAGGTTAGACTAGACACTTCCTGAAGCCTAACCTGAACTGTCCCAGCACCCCAAGCTGCCAGCTGATGAAAGGTCAGCCATGAGGAGTCATCCAGTCAAAGAATTCTGATTTCTGCTGTGAGACTACTTATATTTCTATTTGTTTCTGTTGCACATTGAATCCCAAGGTGAGCTCAAGGGTATGAGGGGATAACGCTTGTGGTTTAGAGTGCCCTTCCTCCAACAGATGAAACCAGGATGCAAACAGCGAGGACAGACATGGTATTTTCCTCACTTACCAATGGTTGCAGGGCAGTAGGTGTCAGTGGCGCTGCAGCTGTTGAGGGGGCCTCGTCCCCAGCTGGTGGGCCTCCAGCTGCCGTCCCAGCTGGGGGAACGCCATCCTCTCGTTTCGTAACAGTTCCCTTCTTGGTTGACTGCATCTTGATCTGCTGTGGCTTGGAGTTCATTGGCGAGTTGTTGGTGGTCTGGAGTAACTGCAAATTACAGAGGTAGAGACCAAAATCAGCATTAAAATAGCTAGGCCAATATGGCAAGGTTCAATGCTGCTTTTTAACAAAAAGTTTTGAGACAATTGATACCAATAGCCATTGGGAGAAGAATGCAGCTGTTCAAAGAAATCTAGGCTGCTTTCACACTCCCTCATTCACACCAGCTAAGACCCAGCACACAAAGCACATTAGTCATGTGCAACCCATGTCAGGGCTGATGTTTGTGATTGAAGGACAGTCTCTTCCTTCAATTTTCCAGAGCTATCCACATTCTCCTGCTGGCTTCTCAGCGCCAAAAGTAGCTAATGGGCAAAAAAAAGTTGGACTCTTCAGCCTTTACCTTAGTGATGGTACCCACAGCTTTGGTGCGGCCTTCACGGAAGACCAGGCGCTGGTCTATATGCAAATATTCCGGGGTTTTAATGAAGCGAAAGTGCACTGTGGCTTTGTCCCCCGTCCGCAGGCAGTCCTTGTCCATGCTGAGAATTGTGGCCGTCTGACGGATGCTGCCACAATGCACTGTGAATGTAATGCACAAAGGCTTTCAACAGCCAGTATCATTAGCAGAATAAGCTTCAGACAGACATCTAAGGCAGTTCTTGCTACCCAACAGCTAACAGCACTGAGCTGGAAATATAAAAATCCACTGTGTTCCAGAGACTATAGGGGTCTAACGGCTGCCTTTGTTCAGTCCTCAAAAAGAAAACACACATAAGCTAGAACAATTGCCCTCAAATGGAGACTTCCCTGAAGCATCCTCAACAGAATCCTACGTGCCAAGCAGCCAGGCTAGAGGGCAGGACTTAAAACGAGTCTCTCGGTCAGCATTTGAAGCTGAAGAATCTTTGCACCATGGAGATCTGGCTCCAAGCATACTTGGAGTCTCGCATCTTCTTTTTACCTACAGCCTTTGCCACTCTGTCAGCTCCCTCCTCTCTCTCTAATGCATTGCTGGGAAAGGTCAAAGCAGCAACTATGGCTTATATTCAGGCTGACAGAGCCATCAGGAGAAAAATAATCCCAGGATAGAGCTGATATAAACTGGGAAACAAAGGTGAGACAACACTGAGACATACCCATGGCCTGATATCGTGGGCTGATGGTGGTGGGGTGATGGAGCACCAGAATCTCTGCTTCAAACTCCCACGATGCTTGTGGATTCAGGCGGGGCGACACCATTACCATGCCTTTCCGGATGGAAGAACGCTTAATCTGAAAAGCGGAGACACAAAAAACCTTAGTGTGATTCTCCAGGGAAGAAATTTGCTTCTCTGGCTGACTGCATCCAGAAGGATCCTAAGGGATTTCACAGATAACAACTCGTGCTCACCAAAAGGCAAAGCCAAAGCTGTTTAGCAGTATGTAATGATATTATGCAAAGGCTGCAGAAATCAAGTTCAACTGAAGTTTCAAAGGAAGCTTTAGTGAGAGTGCTGGGAACAATGGACACTGACACAGAAGTTTTAACTCACTGATCCTTTAAAAGCAAAACATGCATCCTGGTTGCACATTACCCAAGCAGATGATCTCTCCAAAAGCATGATGTCTGTTAACACGAAATGGTAAGACTGAACACATGAAGTTTGGTATACCTTAAACTATATCCCCTTAAAATCAGCAGAGCTTCTATCAACAAGAACCTTTCACCAGAGGAATCACATTAAAATTTTGCTCATTTTTAAACCCCAAATCATGCAGCTGGTCCTACATATTGAGAGGGATAGCGTAAATATCCTGCCTAGGACACTAATGCAGTTGCAGCACAAGAGGA
Organism: Balearica regulorum gibbericeps; assembly: GCF_011004875.1. Lineage (NCBI taxonomy): Eukaryota > Metazoa > Chordata > Aves > Gruiformes > Gruidae > Balearica > Balearica regulorum. The sequence goes on from NC_046184.1 coordinate 57,279,067, forward strand.
GACTTTTCTTGCAATGCCTCCGCTTTGTTACACATCTCCAACGCTATTCCTCATGACCTTGGGCCCCACTATTACCTAGCAACTGTCAGGTGGAGCAACCGGGACGTAGGACCCACAGAGATTCTATAGGATTTTAACGTGCTATGAAATGAGGCAGCTGAGGTTTGCAGAAGCGGTCTGATTGCAGCTAACTGTAAAATTATGAGGGTGGTTCCTGTTCTGGAAGTCTAGAGCAGATCATCTCACCTTTTTCAAGGCAAAGGAGGCAGTCTGGCCTCCCCGCACTTCTTTGACGGGCATTCTCTTGCGGTGGATGGACTTGACAGCAATAGGTAGGAAGTTGCCAAGGGGATCTGGCCCCAGCAGCAGGGTGTCATTTAGCTTGATTAAGCCTCTCAGTGTTGTCCCAGACACAACGGTTCCTACGCCCTATGCCAAAAAAGAAAAAAACAGTAATTGGGGTTGCTTGAGCACACTAGCAAAAGAGCTCTACAAGTCCCCTCTTCCAGGGAAGATGCCTTCATCAACCTGAAAGAGGGAGCAAAAAATTCTTCCATATACCAGGCCCCTTACCGGGACAGAGTAAGTATCATCTATCTGGAATTCTGCTGGCTCTTCTTCCCTGTAACTGGTCCGTGGAGACAAGAGATTAAGAAACATCTTCAGCAAATCTAGGTTCTCCCCAGTGACATTTGAAATCTGGAAAATGGGGCACATCCTGTAAAGGAAAATTGATGAAAGTGGAGTTAGTTCACCTCCCTGCCTGGAATTCCACATGTAGGGAGACATCCAAAATCTTGGGACTGAATTCAATACACAGTGCTAGGAAGGGAGAGCCTGGCAAGCAGTCAGACGCACAACACCCCGTGTTTGAAAACCTGCAACATTGCCTCTGCCTTCTAATGACATTCAGGAATGGGTGTAAGGTTCCAGGACTGAAGGAAGGCGAATACCCTGCCATCTTCTGCAGACTGCCCAGAAGCAGCCTCTCATTTCTGTCTCAGAGGGGAACACAAGCAGGTCAGTCTCAGAACCAACACATTCTTATGGAATCACTACACCACATGGCAGATGCAACCTTCACACATCTAGACAATGGGACTCTCTGAATTCTTCTCACCCAGTCTCCAAATAGGATCGAAAGAGAAACGACTCTCCTCTACTCCCGTTACCTCTCTGAGCTGAAGTTGGAGGCTGTTACAATGACATCATCCTTGCTCTGAACCAGCACGGGAATCTTCCTGCACCCTGGGGACTTCAGCAGTCGCTGTAACAGCTTCAGGGTTTCTTAAAGGGTGAAATGAATATTGTTAGGGCAGCATCTCCCGTCTTTACAAATCGCCTTTGTGGGGTCTCTTCCCGAAGGGAGACTGGTGCTCTTGCCACAAATAAGACAGGAGAAGATGGCTAAAGGTGCGCGAGTGAGACTAAGTTTGCTGCAGCCCAGGTGGGACGTAGGAGCCATTCCATCTTCCATTTCATGCCAGTTAGCCTGCTGCCAAGCGACACCACATATGAACAGACACACGCGTTTGCATCTGCAAGTGCAATGCTGTGAAGTAGGCATTTTATAGCTGTCTATTAAGTAGCTTTAAGCAGTTACAAGGTATTTCCTCTTCCTTTAAAGGATTTTTCATATTGAATTCAATGAAAACAAGCAGCACTCAGGAATTGAAATGTTTGAGAATATGTGAATTAGAAACCAATTTTGACCAAACAAACCTCGACACACTTTCCCTGGCAATCAACCTGCCCTAGAAGGTTAGAAAAGCATGAAAGAGGTAAAGATCACCATCACAGACTAGGACAGCGTAGGTAGACCAGATCCAGAAATAAATAGTTTGGAACAAATCTCATGGCTCCCAACTTTGACCTTTTGCCTCTCTTTATTTTCTAAGCCTCATATCTATCAGCCAGCAGGGGCATTACCTGATGCAGTAGCATCAGCCTCCTGCAAAGTGCCTTACAATAAATGAGGAGGAAAAAAAAAAAAAAAAAAAGGCTAGTAAGGGCTTAAAAGAGCAAATCATTTATATTCTACAATTGTCATCCAATTAGATGGTTTTTGTGAACAAATGATTGCCTATGGGAAAGTAATGTTTTGGATACAGAAACACAAACATCTAATCATGCCATCTGCTCTTCACAGATACACTTGAGCCAAATCTTGTGTCTATTTAATTTAAACAGAACATGACACAGGAGTGGCTTCTCCCAAGAGCAGCTCTTCTCTCCTCACCCTGAACCAAACATTCTCCTTCCTTCCCAGTTATTATCTTATGGTCAGGCCTTACATTTATTTGCCAAACATCTACTACAGAGACATTTAGATTATCTTCTGATCACATGCGTCTGTTTACCCGAGACATATTGAGGATTCTTACAATAATGAACTAACCACAGACAGCACCGGGAGCATTCACTTTCCTGATTCTTAGGACTGATTATAGAAAAAAACATTGCTCCAATTAACCACAGTGTGTTCCTGAAGGTGTGAGAAATGCATCAAGAGAATTTTAAAGGTGAGAGTTGGTCACAGCCTGAAAAAATGTCAAGCATAGTTTAAAGGGACACTGCTGGGGTTAGAGGTGCTGCTTTAACTGCTGCTGAGCAAAAAATTCACTAGCCCCTGCTGCTCACTGCCATCCCTGCTTGTGACTATTCCAGTCCTGCTACCATAGCCCACATATGCAGCTGCTTTGAACCATGATTTATTAAGTGTTCCTTGGTTGTTCAGAGGGAGGAGCTGCTGTAGTTATCCCAACGTATCTGAGAAGCGCCCAGGTGAGCAGGATGTAACAAGCAGCTGCCCCTTAACCTAACGGCTGCCGGAAAACAAGTTTGATCACAGCTTAAGATCACACTCAAACTGTGGGCAAAGAGGAACGCAGCTTTTGAGAAAACTTCCAGGTTTAAATACCCAGAGAGAAAGCTAAGCCACAACCACAACTGTTTGCTTCTCCCCTTAGAGCTCAATTAAGCAAAACCCTGTAGCTAACACTTTTGGGTTGCCCCCCGGAGTTCCCCAACTCAGGTAATTTTGAGATGGTGACTACGAGTGACCTGCTAGCAAAACGGGCGAGGAAAAAGGATAGATTTCTGGAAGGTGTTAAAGATGCAGTCAAAACTAGACAATGCAGCTTTCCTCCAGGAGTCATTCCTCAACCCAAGCAGAGGACAACAGCACATACAGAGGTAAGAAACAGCCCTGGAGAGAGCTTGTAGGACTCACCTTGCAGGATGTTGGCAGGACACATGTCGATCTTGGTCACCACAACAAAGACAGGAACGTTAAGTGCAAGTGCCAGGCCCAAGTGCTCCTTGGTCATTCCAACAATCCCAGCGTTGCTGCCAACCTACACCAGGGATACAAGATACAGGGTTGTAAATGTTCCTCCTGCAGTGAGCTGGGTTACAGAGAAGGTCTTGTGTCAGTCATGCAGTAGGCTGTGAATAGGTTGTAGATACATCGTTGGACTGTATCAGCAGACCCAGCTCATTTCAAATGCTGTTGGACACTGGCTAAGGACTCATTTCTCCTCAGTTTTAACAAGGTTTTCTAGAATTTAGAAATCTTTCCGTTTTCAAGAATCACACACCTCGGGCTTGTCCAGGACTGACAGAACTGGGGCACTTGCCTCAGGATCCTGGTGAGATACCCACAGTGGCTTCTGCTCTCTACCTCTAGGAGATGCTGCGTCCCTCCACAACCCCACAGGGACTTTGCAATAGGAAAGAAGTTGAGGTTGTTCAAGCTGTGAACAGCCCTGCTCCTGCTGGTACTGTACATCTTTCTTGCTACCTACCATAAGCATGCAGAAGTCAGGTAAATGGCCGGTCATGCCAAAGACGGTGGTTTTCAGGTACTTTTCGTGACCAGCCAGGTCAATGAAAGTAATGACCTTGGTGGATTTCTCACAGATCTTTGTCCATTCCAAGCTGCCACCGTGGCTGTCAGGCTTGTTCACCACGTTGCCCTCACTGTCAAAGCCCAGAATGTCATTGCCCACGCTGCTGGTGCGGCCTGACTCAATCTCATGCTTATGACGGAAGAGCTTTTGCCGAGCAAAGCCTCGGCCATTGTCTAGTTCACCATGTGTCAAGACACCCAGTAATGTGCTCTTTCCTGCGTCCACATTGCCAACCACTGCTACCCTGGAGGGGAAAGGAAAAAGGAACCTGGTAAAATATGATACCTGAAGAAACAGACAAGCAATCAAAAAAACCCCAAACACCCCTGCTCCTGCAAATAACTAGCTTCAAACAGAGATTCAAAAATGTTCGGTCTTCACAAGCAGAGCGGAGATTCTTTCATAGTCATTAGTTAACAGCAGAGGTCCCAGACACTGGTGACTGGGACGTGGAAGACTCTGGAAACATGCCACTGGTGTCCAGAACAGAGTCAGCTGAACACGCCATTGCTTGAGACCATACAGAATATCTCTCTTCCAACTCCTAGTCTCTGCAATCCAACATATACACTGTGGCAATTGAAAAGAAAGACTAAATCCCTAGAATACCTCTGCCTTTCTCATATTCCTCATGTTGCAATAGCACCAGGTGCTAGGGAGAGCACATAAATTTAAATTGCTGTTCCTAGAAAAGGAAAAGGTCAAACAACAATAAAACGTTTTAGGGGAAAACCCTCTCCTACAGCAGTCTCTTTCCTTGTCTCTGATACAGGTAGCTATTATGGCTGTTGGCAAATGTTGGAAATCCATTCCATCCAGTTCTGGGCAGACTCTCAAGTCATGTTACACAAGCTATTACACACCCATTAAAAGATGACTTGGATCACCAGAGTCTTGGAATAGAATTGAGCCCTTAGTCAAAAGTATTGTGTTCCAGCAGTGTGCATTTACGCACACGCATACAGACACACATGCACATGTGAATCTCTTCTACTGGGATTCCAGCCCACAAAAGATCCCCAAACTGCGAAGCTGTCACCCAGACAGCAACAGCCCTCAGCTAAACACTGGCAAATTTCCACAAACAGTTTGTTCACAAAAGAGACAGCAACAACAACAAAAAGGTGATTTCATTAGCAAGGAGTGGTCAAGCTCAATTCCCTTTGTTGGGTAGCTACAACACCCAGACTCGAATCAGCGTTGCTAGCTCAGCATCACGGATGGCTCACACGGTAAAAATGCAGCTGGGCTGCTGACTAACCCTGTCTCCACCCAGCTCCTCACCTGACCTCCAGGAAGTCGTTGTCACCCACACGTTTCCGAACGAGGTAGTCGCGCACCTTGCCCCCTGCCTCCTGGTGCTCCCGCAGGAGGATCACATCTGCCTCGATCTGCTCTGCCATGCTCTTCAACGTGGCATAGGATGCTTCCATGTCTGCCTCGCTCAGACCGTATTCAGTCCCATCTAGTGCGATGTTGAGGAGACAAAGGACAGCCAGTGAGCATCACCTTGCAACAGCCAGCAGCAACGTCATTCTGCCTGGGACTTTCACACCGATTGGGACTGATATGTGGACTGGAGATGTCAGACATGTAAAAAGAATAAGCACTCTTTGCCCAAAATAAAAACGGACGGTCTTCACTCTAAGTCTTCAAAGATACTAGAAAAGCACCATCTTTCATCTAGAGGAGTTTTCTTCACAATTTCTACAAGCCAGTACTAAGGGATTGGCAAGAAAGACACATTTCTGTCTAATTCCCTTACTCCACGTGCTGAAGGCACTTTGCATACAACTTCCTTCAGTCAAATAAAACATCTCCTCTCGCACTGCGATAAAGGGAAAAGCATTAACAAAAGGAAACCTCTGACTGAAATATCATCACAATTAACCAGTGAATATGGGACCAATTTAAACAATCAGCTTATTTTATAAAACCACATCCCAAGTGCACATTTTCTGCAAGTCTGGCCTGCGCAGCAATTTCTTTAGCCCCCATGTACTCCAGTTAAAACAATGTTTTTGGCATGTCTCACTGACTTCATCCTGGCACTTGAAAGAAATGCTGACAGCACATGAGGCCAGAAAAAAACAAGGAGGCACTGCTGCCTCTGAACAGCCCACCCAAGCAAAGAGCTGACAGTCAGAGCAAACCAGTGGCAACCATCTAGACAGTTTAAAGGGCACCGCAGCTCTCAGCTTATCTCCTAACCCAGGTTCCTCTGTGGGTAAAAAAAAAAAAAAAAATAAATAACAAACAAAGGTGGAGAGCCACACAGCACCTGGGTGACCAAAGCTATTGCTGTTTGCGCATTCATATGCATGGCTGACTCATCAGCCGGTAAGCAGTAACTGCAGTTTGCATGAACTAATCAGCATTTTAACTACTGCACAGCTCTACAACAAGTAGAGTTGCTGGGTGACTTCCAACCTAGCTCATAAGCTGGCAGAGAAGCTGTTGAGATGGTGGGGAAAACAAAAAAAAGCACCACAGCTGGGGTCCTGGGTCAAAAAAAGGGGAATGAGAAGTAGAGGATAGGAGAGGATAAGAGGCAAGGGAGAAAGGGAAGTGTCACTACTGATGAAGCAGTGACCCACCTGGCAGTCTTCACTCAGTCATCTGAGTTGGGTATCCATGATGATCAAAATCATAGACACTCAAACTGAATGAGAAGGAGGGATGGCGGCAGGGAGATCAGGATTTATTTTCAGTTCACTATTGTTTCCAATTTACAGAAAAGATCCCTATCTTCCTCAACTATACAGTAATCTGGAATCGAGTCACAAGTTTTAGCTCATATTTTCAAGAGACAAATGCCTACTTCTAATTACATCATTGCAACAACCACCAGTTAACACCCTCACAAGGTATCCTAGAAGAGAAAGCAGTTAGTAGCCCAACTAGCTAGATCCCCGCTGCAGATGTGGTTATCCCAAACACCAAGGATCCAGACTAGACATGGGAAGCTTGCTTGGACACGAGAGCATTATCCGTGTGACACTGGCTGCATGCCAACTGGTCATCTAATCCTGGCTTCTATTCTATGTCGGCTGCTTTGCAAGATACCAAGAAAACCCAAAAAGCACACAGTTCTGAGGTAACACAATTCTCTCCCTCCATTATCTCAGCCAACCCTGGCACTGACGACATGGGTTTTGTATTATTCCTCAAATGCAGGAACTAGCAGAACGTCTCATCATAACAACTTGATATCCAGCAGGTATCTACTATATTTGAAACATGCCTTTAGCCTTATGATAGCCATAGACAATTTTTTGTAGTCGAAAAAGAAATTTCAATTTCAAAGCAAGGCCATGTTCAATATTATTTTACCAGCATCAGATGCAAATATTCAAACTGTGAAAAAGAACAAAAAGGTAACCCACGCTAACTGCTAAAATCTGCAAAGGCAAATGACTGCAGTCACACCTGAGTTAATGTGACAATAAAGGCCTCATGCTGAGAAAAGGAAAACCCTTCTCTCCATAGTACAGACGCTCACTATCAAAGAAAGCCAACAGCATATATTTTGGCTATCTGAAGTATCTCCAATACATTCCTGTAGGGTAAAAATATTGTTATTTACAATGGAGAAGTGAACAAAACCAGACAGAACAAGATCTCCATCAGACATTAAGGACATCTGCACCAAAACTGTTGTTATAATTTCAGATCCTTTGTCTTTTCCTAGTGTGCCCAGACAACTTATGCCTTATTTCCAAAAAGAACTTGTATGATTTTATACAAAAAATATGTTTAGCTCTACTACATAAGACAGTTGCTGGCAGGAATAAAATAAAATAATCTGTCCCACATGTTCTGCTATACTTTATGGAGGTTTCCAAGTTAGTCTGGAGGAGTAAGTACTACCTTCAGCAGCAACCCCGTTAGATGAATTAGGTTTTTCCTATAATTTTAATTGTTGTTATAATTTTAATTGTTGTTTTCCTGAGGAAGCTATACTCACCTGATCCTTGACCAATGACATAGATGGTCTCCCCACATCCCTCATCAATTCTCTCTGACATCTGCCGGAGCAAACTGTCATACTGCTCTGAAGTTGGACTCACCATCACAAGCTGGAAAAAAGATTAAATATCCATTTGCAGATGTCAAGCAAACAATTTGAAAACCAGCTTCAGTTATAAGGAAAATCAATCCATGTGCTTTATTGAAAGAGAAGGGTTCTTTTTCAAGGACCACTTTCTAGTGGTTTGGTTTGGGGGTTGTTTTGGTTTTTTTTTAAAAACAGCTTCACTGACAGCTATTTCCTTGTGACACTGCACAAGGTTATTTGTCTGAGCTCAGAGTTCATTTATGTTGGAAGATATACTTCAAAGCAAATAAGAATACCAAGCACCTCATTTTGAGGTAACCAATGTTTAAAAGCCACATTTAAGTGAACACACCACTTCTACTTCTGTGTAATACATGTTTCCATGCAAGGAAAACAGAAAGGGGAGCAGATATTTTCTCCAAAGAAATTCCTTAGCTGGGTATTCCACAGACTCCACTTCACAGAGTGCTGCTGCTCCCCACAAAGCGTGACAGCCAGCCAGAGGAAGCCAGCCAGACCTCACTGCAGAGCACACCTAGGCATCAAAACCTAGAGCATCTCCTAAGTCTTTCACATACTTGATATCCCCTTTTGTGTTCTGAGGGGGTAGAGGGGAAGGAGAGAACAAGAATAAGCATTATTTTCAAACTCCTAACAAAACTTTAGGTACTTTACACTACAGTTCTGAGAGGCAGACATACAAAGCAATTTGTATGAGCATATTCGGACGTTTCACCAGTGGAGAGCTGCAGTTTTGCAAGCCAGCAGCTGTGTTACCAACAAGCTTTGACTGCAGTTATTGCAACAACCACAACTTCCTTTGCCCTTCCCTGCAGAGGCATCAAGAGAAAGAAAAAGTAGACAGAAACAAAGCAGAAAATGAGGACAACAAGACAGTGCTTCAGGAAGGATTTTCCATACAACAGAATGGTGCAGCACCATTTCTGGCAAAAACCTGTGTTGCTCATACAGTACAGGTGAAGACACTCGCACAGCATGGCCACAATGGTGGCATGGCAGACCAAGGAGACCATCACCCATTCAGGACTGGTGACCTGCTCTCTAGCTGCCTCTGTGATTACAAATCTGTTGGCGGCTGAGTATCCTGGCACAATGGCTCAAGAGCTGTTGAGATATGCATTGCTGTTAAAAAGTTACTTTTAGTATGAGTTGTAAAGGCTATCACCTACTGATAGCACTATGGTTAGGCACGCCTGTGCCACATCACAACACTCAGTGAAATCCATACCTCCACTAGCTGTCCTTACATACACATGCCAAAATCATGCCCAGAAAGATGTAGTTCCCTTCATTATGCACTAAAGCCAGCCTGAAATCTGTGCTTGATTTGCCTAAAACATATGATTTATGTCAGTTCACAACGATTACATCTTCAAGCCTGCCCAACACTCTCTACTAACACAGCCTGACTTGCTAGCACAGCTAACAAAACGTGCATTACCTTTACCACCTACTACTACTACATAGGTGATTAAGACCTTGATTAGAAATCCAGAGCATAAAGGTACCAAAAAGCCCACACTAATGCTTAAGCAGCTTTCAAAACTACAGCGATGCACGCACCCGGAAAACTGAAGCACAGACAACAAGTGCTGGTTAGAAGGTTTAAGGCAGCCAAAGCAACACTTTCCTCAAACATTAAGGGTCACACAGAGCATGTATGTGTCTGTAAGGGCCAGACAGCTACGAGAGAGACACAATCACCTTCATATGCCTACTTCAGATGTGTGCCCTAAGGCTTTGACCTAATTGCCATAGTCTGCAAAGGGTAGCAAAGCACTCTGATCTGGAAGGCTACATAGTCTTTCTATGTTGTGCTACAAAGGATTAAGTTTTGCCTTTATAAGTTGTTCTTTTGGTTTTGTTTTCTTCTTAAAGGAGACCACTGCTTGTAAATGAGAGGGAAATCAGCAACTGTTTAGAGGCTTGATCAGGACAGGAATGGAAGGCTGTGTGTTGATGTGTAGGGCTTGTTTTGCCCAGCGAGCACTTTCAGGAATTCCTGGAAGCACAGCAGACAGGCTCACTGTTTAGGCTAATGCACCAGCACACATCAGGAGTCAGGAAGATCTCTTAAACACACTGTTATACTTATAAAGATCAATAAAATAACAGGGGCCACCAGTGTAGAGGCACACTAACTTCAGTTTCTTCAAGTCTCATGACCAGCTTCATTTTTCTACGAGTTCAAAAGCTTCAGCAGTGAGCGGGCAGGGCGTTGTCTAAAGTACCAGGGGACATTTCAGCTGAGCTGCTCGCTGCAGTCTTTCTTCTCGGTGCCAGGCAGGAGGGCTGGGGGGGGGTCAAACATCATAGTACTCACACGCATCAGCTCAAAACACTGTTCCCCCACCCTGCTGCTTTCACTGCCATGCAAAGGTGCTGCTGAAGGGTATTCCAGTGGCAGACTGCCTCCCAAGCCTACCCTGGGGCCGATGAAGCTTACTGCTGATGTGATATAGCGGGACATCAAGATAAGGATGTGTAGAACAAGTAGCAGCTTTCACAGATCACATGTTCTGATGCCGTTCAGTATTTCTAATGGCTGCTTCAGCAGCCTGCAGCCCCCAGCCAGTTCTGCAGTTTCCTAGGTCACTGCAAGACTTTACTTGCTGTTTTGAAGATCCCTTTAACTAGCTTCCTGGACAGAGGGAGCCTGTTCTTTGCCATTTCCTCGGTTGGAGAGAGGCCCTCCATCTCGGCCTCTCTGCTTTTTTTGCTTTTCACCTTTTGTGCAATCCCCTCCATGCTTGCACTACGTATTCTTGTTTTTCAGAGGTTTTTCACAAAGTCAAAAATTTTCACTTTTGTTCTTTCCACTTTGCCAGGCATTGAGCAGTTAACAGTAGGAGCCATGTGAGTCTAGCAACCTCAGATTTCCTATAGGGCAAAAAAGTAACAACCAGTTATTGTTTTATTCTTGTGACAGCAGAAGAAAATACATCTCTCAAGTTTGAGATGCCATCTCTAAAGTCCCTTCCCAGTCTCGGGAGAGGTGGCTTTTCCCACCTTTCCTCTGATTGGTTTTGGGATTAGCTGTAATATCTACAGCTGTCTGAGCTTATTCCAGGGGGACAAGTTGGACTGTGCCATTCTGCACTGCCCAACAGCAAGCAAGAGGCTCAAGTGTTAATTAACAGCAATTTCAAGACACCAGTGAGATTGAGCTAAGGTTGTATCAGCACTACTACAGGCAGTCCTTACAAAAGAGGGATCCCATATCCATGAGGCGGACAAACTGTAAAGATTAAGGGCAAGCCAAATACTATGTGGTATGTAGTGCTGCTCTTTATTGGAATAACACAGCCTGACATCTTGCACGGTTGGAAGGCCACAACCAGCCACTGGGAAGTCAGGGGAAAAGCACCTTCTGTAATGTCATATTTTGCTTTCTATTTCTCGTGGACATACATAGTTCAAGTGCTATTAATGTTCTGTTGTCAATGTAATCTAATATAAGCATCAGCTTCACTAACAGCCTTGTGTGATATGGTTTTGACCTGAAAGATGATTACTACTGCAGTGTGTTAGTACTGAAGGGAAAACAAACACCCATAAAGATCGACACGATAATGAATTTGTGCTGATGAATGGAACTGTTTGCTTGACCAGCTAGCAAGGTGCACTTGATAACTGAATACCAAAGTGTTCCTCTCTAAAAAGAGCACACCTTACAACAAACACACTGGGGAAGGGCTGGGAAAAAAGTATGTAACACAGCAAGGGAGTGGGTCGGACTGGGACAGAAGTAGCAATTAGCAAACAAACTGACTGCAGTGGGAATCACCATTTTAAGCAGGAATTGGAGGGCAGCAATTCAACTGGGAAGACAGAAAAGATGGGGGGATCAGGGGCAGGGGGGACAGGTTAGCTACTGCATTCTCACCATATGTGATTGCTGTTTTGAGCACAAAGCGGGAGACTATCTTGGAGAGCTCATAGTCTTAGCTCTTGTCCAAGATGGGGATGAATGAAAGGTCTAGGGAAAAGAGAGAAGGGGTACACTGCTGTATGGAAAAGTAACTTGTAATAAAGGTTAAAAAAAAATGCTTACCTATTGCCTCCATAGCGCCTGCAGGTTTCTAGGAATGGAAGACAGGCTGACAACACAAATGGAGGTTGTGGGAGAAAGCATTCCTCTTTCTTCGTCAGATTTTTGGTCAGGTTCCTGGCTGTCAAGAATCAGTGACACAGCTCAGCTCTCAGTGTCCTCCTGCGCACTCTTCTACATCAGCCACGTCCAAGACAAAGCACAGATCGATATTGGCATCCTGCATCAAAATCTTGTCCAGCTCACTAAGACATGAACAGGTGGCTCAATAGATACTGCAGATTTGATTTCTGTTCTTTACTTTCTTATAAGACATCTTCATAACATTCGTTTTAATACAGCACCACATTGTAAAATATCCGGTCATCCCCTCAAAACCAAACATTTCCACATCCACACACCACAACTCCTCTCTCTTCATTTCTCCACAGAGGGCAAGAAAATCCAGGACTTTGGAACAGCTCCAGCTGGAAGCACGAAGAGGAGGGATGGCAAGAGAACAGGAGGAAACACCAGCTATGCTGACTTCTGGATCACATAACTACAAATGGACCGAATTAAGTTTTCGGAAGACTTTAGAGCAGGAGATGTCATCATGATATATCAAACCCTTGGCAGCAAAAGGTATACAGTTAAAGAGATCAGCCAATTGGGAAAAAATAGAAGACTGTGGAAAGGCAGCTAACGTAGTCTGTGGCAGGCTCTGGCATGCACGTATTACTACAATGTACCGTCCTGCAAGATGGAAGTGAGAATGGATTCAGACAGAAGTAAGATCACCACACAGTTTTATCACTTGGATCCTAGAAAGGAACTGCACAAGGTGAACAAACCTTTCTGTGTTGACTTAACCCGGTTTGCAAGAGCAAGGCACCCTTGTCGCTGAGCCCTTATGTTCAAAAGTTATGAGCTCTGACCTGCTTTTAAGATTGTGAAGAAAGTCCCGGGAACTAGTACGACTGGCAGCAGAGATAACTACAGAGAACCAGCACAGAGGAAAAACGTTAGTGAGACATGAAAGCGGCTGTCAGCTTCAGACCCTGCGCTTGCTGAGAGGATGCAACACCCGCTGCCGGCTCTTCCCCGGGGAACCGAGGAGGGGACGGAGCAGGGCAGACAAGCCAGCCAGCACCCTCCTTTCCCGGCCGGGGCACAGCTTGCTCTTAGCTCTTCACAGCTCAACTTTACTGCGCTTCACCCGGCCGCTTCCCCTCGGCACGGTGGGCTCCGCCGCCCGGCCCTGCGCTCCCGGCCGGGTGCTGTTGAGGCGAGAGAGAACCCCCCCGGGGCCCAACTCCAGCCCGCGGGGAAGCCCCGGGCTGACACCCCCACCCTGGCTGATGCAGGCGGCCCCCCCAGCCCCTCGCTTTCCTGAGGTGAGGGGAGCGGCGAGGAGAGGGACTGGCCCCGGCTTGTCGGGCTGGCCCCAGCTGTCGGGCCGCCGCGCTCCGGCTGGACCGGGCAGCACCACAGGCAAGGCGGCCGCGGGGGGAGAGGGCAGCGCGGGGCCCGGCGGGGTGATGGCGCTCGCCGCCGCCCGCCCCCCCGCCGGGCCTACCTTACTGGTGAGGTCGATCTCAGGCTCGCCGTTGAGCGCCTCACCGTCCTCAGCATCGAAGGCGGCGCGGAGGGGACAGGCGACCGCCGCTGCGCGAGGCCCCCCACTCGGGGAGCCGGGCTCCGGGGCGAACATACAGGCCGGTACCGGGGAGCCCCCCATCGGGGATCGGCTCCGCTCCGCCGCCGCCATCTTCCCTGCCCCGGCCCTCCTGCCCCACCCCCTCCCCGCGCCCGCCCCTCCGTCCCGGGAGGCGCGGCGGCCCCGCCCCCGGCCCGCCAAGGTGGTGCCAGCCAATCACCGGCGGAGGAACGGGGCAATTAACCTGTAGCCATGACGATGGCGGGCGGTCTAGTTGTTATTCATGAGGGAGGGCCACGCCCCTGCCAAGCGCGCGAAGCCAATGGGAGAACCACTGCCAGCTCGACTTGTTTTCTATATATACACACACAAGAGAGCCCACTAGACGTGTCTGGTGCTTCCTACCCAATAGGAGAGCCGGTCCTTGTTACAAACAACCCTAAAAGCCAATCAGATAAGAAGACTCGAACGATTGGGTGGGACTAAGCCGCTGCCACAGATGGACAGGGCCCGCCCTGATGGGTGGGGTACTCTCCGGCTAGCCAATGAGAAAGAGGAGATTTTTCACGGACAGTTGTGTAAGCCAATGGAACGAGGAAGGAGTGTGCCGGGTGTCCCTTCAAGCGGTGGGCCCGGCTGTTGCGACCGGGCGCTCCGTTGAGGTGACGGCTGTCACCGAGCAGCCCGGGCGTCGGGGGCCCGGCGTGCCGGCAGCTCCCGGGGTCGGTAAAGGGTCCCGCCGCCCCCTCAGGCCCTGGGCTCCTGACAGAAAGCCCTTCCGCCGCCTACGCCTGCTCGCTACGCGAGCCCACGGTGTTCAGCCCGTGAGGGGCAGGCCCGCGGGACGCCGGCGCCAAGGAGAAACTCCCGCCCGCTGAGGGGTTTTGCGGGCTGGCAGGTGATCCCGCAGCGGCGGGCAGGCCGGCGGGGAAGTTGTCCGTCCTGTTCCTCCGCTGGGTCACGCACCCGCTCCTCAACCGCCGCAAGCTCCAGCTTGGCACAAAGCGAAGTCGGGGAGGATTTATGTTTATTCAGCAGGCGGTAAACCACTTCAGTTGTCCCGGCTTATTTATCTCTTATTAATTAAGCAGGCGAGAAGGGAAATTGAAGCTCAGGGAAATGAACTCCCCTCAGGTTACGCAGCCAAATAGCCGCCGGGCCAGGACCGAACCCTGCCCGCGCCCCGGTAGCAAACCCAGCCGGCTGCCTGCCTCTCTCCGGGCACGAAGCCCACGAGCCCCTTTGGCTCCCGGGACGTTTCGGGGACGAACCGAAAAGCCGGCTGCGGTTCGTGAGGCGGGCACCGGTTCCGCCGCAGTCCTGGGGCACGGGAAAAACCCATCCCGCCGCCGCGCCGGGACCGCCCGCACCTCTTCCTCCGACCGCCCCTGGGCCGCCCTGCGTCGGCCGTTGACGTCAGGGGGCGGGGGGGCGCGCGCGCGACGTCGGCGCGTGCGGGGCGGGCCGCGGGGCACGCGCGCCGCGGGGGGAGAGGGTCACGGGGCGGAGAGGGGTGTGGGGGTGTGTGTGTGTGTGTGTGTAAGTGTAAGTGTGAGAGCGGGGCCCCGCGCGCATGCGCGGGCGGCCGTCGGTGTGGGGCGGCCGGGGCCGAGGAGCGGGTGAGGCGGCGGCGGGGCCCAACGGGTTCCCTCGCGTCCCTCCTGAGGGGAAGGGCGGGCGCCTCGGCCCGGCAGCGAGCACCGAGGGGCGGGGGGGGGGCTGCCAGGCGGAGGTTTTAGGGGAGAAGTGGGGTGGGTGGGGGCCTCTCTTCAGCGTGAGGGGGACGCGGGGCTGCTGGGGCGGGGGCGTGGGGCTGGGCCTTGGCTGTGGGACGCGGCTGCTGCCCAGGTTGGTGGCGGTTGTTGTGCCGGCGCGGGGTGGGGAGGGCCGGGGTGGGAAGGTGCGAGGCAGGCCTTGGGGCTGGTCCCGCCTGCTGCCTGCCCTCCCCTCGCTCCCACGGGCTTTGTGCTGCCTCTTCTCATTGCTAATGGAGACTTCCCTTTGTCGGAGTGCAGGGTGACTTGTGAGGAATTGCCTTCCCCGGAGCCTGGACCTGGGTTTTTTTTGTGGCCTAGCAAGAAGTGGTTTCCTTTCCTGAGCTGTTGGCATCTTCTTGCCGGGATTCAGTCATTCCCAAAGGAATGGAAGAATGCAGCTGATAAGTCCTTAAACACCCTGTGCTCCCATAGGCAGCACCAGAAGCTGGCTTCATCTTTTCCACTTTGGCACTTTGGGGGTGGGTGTCTCTTTGTTACCTGCTCTGGCTACCTTTTTAGTGGCACTATAGACCAAAGGAGATGGAAGAAAAGGAGCGATGTGATAAATTCCAGCTGGTATCTTGAGACAAAGGGGATTCATATCTTTTGACTTTTTTTTTTTCTTGTGAGGGGGGAGGGAAGTATTACATTTTATGGGGTATGGGAGGAGGGAGGAAAAATATGTTGCAAATCTTTATGTGGTTTTTAAAACCAGCCATCAGAGGCAATTACTAAATAAACTGAAGCGCAAGAGGAGGGTTTGTGAGCTGGAAGCAGTGCTAGTCTACAAAAGAAAGGGGCAGTGGGCTGCTGTTGTGACTGTGGAGGAAGAAACTTCAGCCTCCTTTGTTTCTCACCACCTACTCTCCATCCACCCTGCGAGAAAATGAGTTGCATGCCATGGAAGGGTGACAAGACCAAAACGGAATCACCAGAGCCACCCCAGCTACCACCACTGCATATTTACCATGAGAAGCAGCGTAGGGAGCTGTGTGCCCTCCATGCCCTCAACAATGTCTTCCAGGACAGCAACGCCTTCACTAGGGAAACCCTGCAGGAGATTTTTCAGAGGTAGGATGCTCTCTGCACTGGCATTAGCTTCCCCTTGTCCTCTGTTGCTTGGAGGAATTTTCAGATCTTATTTGTGGGGAAAAATAGAGCAAAGGAGGGGCTCAGAATATGCCACTGCTTTGAACTAAATATTGCTTCTTTTTTAAATCCCTACCCCCTCCTTTTTTTTTTCCTCTCTCCATGCAGAAATTCTCTCTTTTTACTTGTTTCTTAAACTATTCTGGCTGCCAATTTTGGGTCCAAGGGCTTTATTGCAGATGCTGTCATGTGGTTGGACTGCTGTCTTCTCCCCCACCCACTTTAATGCATCTTCTACCCATCTTCCATATTTTTGCCCCTGCCTTGTGTAGATACATTATCTTGATGTTAATAACGGATTTTGGGTTTGGCTCGGGAGAGTGAAGGCAGCAGGAATGACAAATGGGTCATCATAAAAACTTCTTGATTTAGTACCACAATACTTCTAAGGTTTGGGTTTTTGTTTTTTTTTTAAATTAGGAACTTTGCCAAATGAATGACTCCTTATTCAAGCAGTTAAGTGAAATTCTTCAAATGATACGCGGTTTTTGTCCAAGCAGCTTCTCTCCCTGTGTACTCTGTCAAACTGGATTTAATTTCAGTAGCTAGATCACCATTTTCTGTGCATTGCTAAATGTTTCCCAGCAGCTTCAAATAATTAATAAAAGCAGGTTTTGAGTTTCACTGGGATAAATGTAAATTATTAATGTGGCCTGTAAAAGAGCTCATATTTTGCTAAATGTTTACGTTGTGCTGTTTTGGCGCTTTGTGGAAATTCTGAGCGTGCCTTTGAAAATTGTGATGACCTTTCATTGATGAAGCGAAGTAATCAAATATGCAATGGGGTCTCCTCTGATAATCTGTGGACGTTGTACTCATTGCATAGGTTACGCTTGAATACCCTTTACCAGTGGTTGATGGCATTTTGTGTTTGTGACAGGTAGGAAATTGCACTTCGTGGCAGTGGTTACGCAGGTACTGCTGGGCAAGGCAGACGTGGTACCCTGTGCTGATGAGCAGGGCGCTGCGAGCCTGTTGCTGCTGTCCTGAAAATTGACAGATTTATGGAACTAGTGCTTGACTCATCAAACTCACACCTGTCTTAAAGAAATGTGGTGATGGACAACAGCAAATACCAGATTGAAACGCTATTTATCATAGCGTTATAAATAACATTCCTGTTGGTGAAGTGGAGCTGGTCCACAGCAGGCTCAAGGCAGTCTTTGTCCAGTGCGAAGACGCTGTGGTTTTGTTCCAGAGCAGCAATTGTCAGAATCTTAATCAAATGGATTGCTATTGGCCTGAAGCAAACAAAGGCAGTTCATGTGGTAGAAGGAGTGTGATGATCTAATTAGTTGGCTTTCATTGGGTTCAATGAGAGAATTACTGTGGAGCATGAAACCTCACAGAAAGAACTGGGATGTTAATCTGGTCAGACCTCTTGCCCTAGAAGGGAGAATTTGTCTTGGATTCCAACCTAGTATTGTTCCATCCTCATATTAGGATCAAGATACGCAGGTTGATTCAGCCCCATGGTAGTATGGAAGTGTATGTGGAAATTCCTCTCAGAAACAGATGAGCTACAAGATACGCCTAAGATTTGCCACTACCTTTGCATCTCTGTTGGATTGCTACTCATGTCTGGCTCTTTGACTTGCCTTTAAGAAGCATGGGTTTAGTTGCCCTTTATATATGACTTTTCTGTATGTCTTTCCTACATCTGGTCATATTCTTTGTGTTGATGAGTCTGGTAAAGGACTGACGAATATTTCTAATAAGCTACAAAAATGTTGCAAAGTGTGATTTTTAAACCCAGTGTTGACAAGGTAACAAAATCACAAATAAGCTTAAGCTTTCTGTAGCTTTTGCCACATCCCTTGAAGAAGGATTATGAACTGCATTGCTGCATCCCATTGCATAAGACCAGTGTAGTCTGATGATTATTATCTCGGGTGTATGCCAAAACTTGGTCCAAGCTCCCCTCTGATTTTTGTAGTCCTTCCTCTGTTCTTTCCTCTAGCACAAGAAATGTATTTTTGATGTTCCTCTGGCTTTTGTTGCAAGAAGTAAGACTGCATGTTCCAAATGTTGCATGGAGATAAAAACAAAAACCTCTTTGCTTCGCTAGAGTCTGTGTATTGAGACTGATTAGGAAAGACAACTGCGTGCAGGAATCTTGGAGCCTGTTGTGTTAAGACAACATGTTGACGAAAGTTTCAGACTTAGAAAGCTCAGGAGGATTATTACCTGGATTTCTGTCCAACTTTGTCAGTCTTCCTCAGCTTAGTGTCTAGATAAAAAAAACCTCAAAAACTAAAAACTCCACAACTTTGGGGAAGCAACTTAATTCCTTGTTGAAACAGAATCGTTCAGCTGATGATTGTGGACTCTAGGTCTGTGTGAGTGGAGACGTTGAGGCCATTCTTAGTGAAAGTTTGCTCAGGGTACCAGTTCTTTAGGTGTGACACCTCTGCTGGTCTCTTCATCTCATTTCTGGGGCTCTGAAAGTTACAGGACCGAACAAAGATAAATGTGTTCTTTCAGCTCTCAAATAAGCTTGTCTCTGGAAAACGGTGCCACAAGAGGGTGCTTGTGCAACCCGAAGGGCTCTGTTAATTGGAAGGATTCCTTAGCTTGCTGGCACTCGTGACAGTTAATAGGTTGAAGCAATGATTTTGAGAAACTAGTTGTAGCCAAGTGATGTTGCTTTATGAAGATGCTGGAAGAGCTGTGACAAGCTACAGTTGCATCACTGTGATTAGTAAAATACAGCAGAGCTTTGGAGACTGGAAACCATGATTCTCTGAAAATGTCACTGCCTCACCCAGAAATGCCCGGTGGTGGGTAGTAATACCTTTTCCTATTACCATGTTGTTTTGGACTCTTCTCCCTTCTGTAGTTAAGTTTCTTCCCAGGCTGTTCTGCTGCAGTCTGCTCCACTGCAAGAAAACGCACAGCTGATGCAAAAAGCCAGCTGTCTGTAGCCTCTTTAGCCTTGGTGGTTCTGAAACTCCCTGCTCAATCCACTGCTTGCTTCTTCTCATCTAATGCCTTGTCTTTTCAGGGGAGGAATGCAGAAGGGCTGAGGGATTTTCACGGGATGAAACATGCCTGCAGAACTTGTGCTGTGCTAAAGGCCAAGTGAAAAACATGCAGGAACATCAGGAGTTTTGGGGAACGGGGTTGATGTGAGGGAGAGGCAGGTGAAATATGAATATTTGGATGATACGAAGCATCTGAACCTTGTGCCAGCAGAACTAATGGAGTCCTTACCAATCAAAAGAGCAACTCATCACAACAGAACTGATCCCAGGCTTGCTTTCTTTGGTTTGGCGTTGCATGACCTTGCTGTTCTCTGCTCCCGGTTTCTCTTCCAGCTGTTGAAGCCCATCTTTCACCCTCATAATAATTCACCCCCTTGTTGTTTCCCCTCCTTACAAAATTTCTTGGGGGGGGGCAGAGCGGGGGAACGTAAAATAAAAGTGTCTAACTTTTTTTTTTTGCCACGTCTCCATGTTTTATGCCTTGCTTCCATTATCTGCATTTGTACAAAGGCTGTCATATTTTTGCATGTAACATTATGGACTGTGATTCTGGATTTTTACATGCTGTAGCAGCGCAAGTGACGTCTAGGCAAGTTTATGGATTAAAGCTGAAGAGATTTGTTTGCAACAAGGTTAGCTGTTTAGTTACCTACAGCAACAGGTTTTTATTTTTTTTATCTTATAGCAATGGCAATGCTTTAAGAAGCTCCTAAACCCAAGTATCTTCCCAGCTTCCAACCCTTCCTGCCTCCTGTTATCTCAGCCAATTTTCAAGACTGTTGTTGACCATTGAACTCTTGAAATTGTGATAGCCATTGTTCTAAATGGCAGACTGGCATTTATTCCAACTGTGAATTGGAGGAAAAAATAATTGAAGCATCCTTTAGAAGTACTACTTCAAGGGGGGGGGGGGTGGGAAAGGCTTCCTGCTTTGCTGTCTCTTTCACAGCAAAGCTAGGATCTTAGGAGGCTTTGTACATCAAAGTTAATGTGTTAATTTAGCCCTCTCAGCCCGTCTGAGTGAGAAGGGGGAATGGAATAATTTGCATTTAAACACAAAAATCCTGAAAATGGGCTTCAAGTTACACAGCAAGTAGCCCCTTCCAGCTGTGGAATATAGGTTCAGCAAACCCCACTAGACCAGTCTCCTGTTCTGTTCACAGGCTGTCTCCCAACACCATGGTGACGCCCCACAAGAAGAGCATGTTGGGAAATGGAAACTATGATGTGAACGTGATCATGGCAGCACTTCAGACCAAAGGCTATGAGGCGGTTTGGTGGGACAAGCGCAGGTACAGAGAAGTCACGTAACTCTGGAGATGGCTTCTGTTTGTGAAAACAAGAGATGAAGCTAAAGTACCAGATTATAATCTTATTGCTGTCTTGTTTTCTGCGCTCTTTCAGGGATGTTAACGTCATTGCCCTGTCTAACGTGATGGGCTTCATCATGAATCTGCCCTCCAGCCTTTGCTGGGGCCCCTTGAAGCTCCCCCTCAAGCGACAGCACTGGATCTGCGTTCGGGAGGTGGGAGGCACCTACTACAACCTCGACTCCAAACTCAAGGTGCCCGAATGGATTGGAGGTGAAAGTGAGCTCAGGTAGGATTTTTTTTTTTTTATCCTGTTCCTCCTCAAATCCTTCCTGTTGGAGGTGGGGAATCTGTCCTTAAACAGTTAGTGATTGAAACATTTATGGTTGATCTTCAATAGCAAAGATTTGAGAGTAGTAAGGTTCTTGTGCCTCCTCTTAGATTTATACCCTGTTTGCACAAAGCTAGGAAAATGCTTTTGGCAGTGATGTCTGTGAGCTCAGGAGAACCTGACTTCATCTCTTACGTGGCTGGCTCTGTCAGTAGTGACAAAGGTAGAGGCCAAGCCTGGTGTGACCTGCGGGTGACGCCTGCAACGAGATGTGCTGTGCCTCGCTCTCTCCTCAAATGCGAGAGTATCAGCATTCCTTTGTCTTTTTAGTGATCTGTGTGTATGTTCCCAAGGAAAGGCTTTCCAGACTCATCCCCGACAGCAGTGAAAGCTGTTTGCTAAGGAATCACTTCCTGTGTAAGCAAACACTGTGCTTCTTGACTCCCTTCCCCTCTTTAATCTTAACACAAGTTGGTTGGTGTAACTGCTTTGTAAAGTCTGACCTGCTCTTAGTTGTTCTTCAGCTTCCATTCTGTCCCGTTCTAAAGCCTACTAGCAGCTTTGCTGCCTCAGCTAGATGTGTTCTGAGGCAGGTATTGCACACAAGCAACGTTTGCAGAGTCTACCATGCTATTAAAATCTTGGTAAAGTGAATGTCAGCCTTTTGTGAATTCTGGGATAAAGTAACGCAGTTCTGGAACTACTGAGCAGATCTTCTGGTGGATTTTATCCTGGGTGTGCTGTTCTTCAGCAATAAATAAGGGCTTCCTATATAGGGAATTTTGGAAATCTGGGCCGAAAGATATTGGAGAAAACATTGATTTGACTGTCATAGTTATTGGAGATAATCCAAGTCTGGTATTAGAAAAAGCGTATGGGCAGAAAGGGGCTGCAGAACCGTGTCAGATGACCAGGTGGTACGCTGCTACTATGAGCTGTGATAGGCACATCTAAATGGTGGGGGGGGGTTACCCACAAGTATTCCAGATTTGTTGGAATTATTTTAAAATGTGGTGGGATTTTTGATCTCAGAGCTCTGAAGAAACTGAACTTGGTTTTAGTTCTATTTTTGCCTCCTTGGAAAATTGGAAAGTGACATCTACGTAGACTTATCTCTGCTGAGGTTAAGATCATGTCTATCTGAGTCTGCAATAACTTGCTGTGTAGAGGTGTGCTGAATCTAGTAGGGCAAGTTTAACGTTGGGGGTTTTTTTATTGTCAGAAAATAAGACAGCGTGTGGGGATTTCCTCCCATTTCTTGTCATGTTGGCATAGTTAGTTGCATTTAGTTCTTATAGAAGACGACAAAGTTCTACATTCAGTAGTGCTTATTTCTATTTCCCTTTATGATAGGAAATTTTTGAAACACCAGCTGAGAGGAAAGAACTGTGAACTCCTGCTGGTGGTGCCAGAGGAGGTGGAAGCACATCAGAGCTG
The DNA here is from genome assembly GCF_011004875.1 of Balearica regulorum gibbericeps. Taxonomy (NCBI): domain Eukaryota; kingdom Metazoa; phylum Chordata; class Aves; order Gruiformes; family Gruidae; genus Balearica; species Balearica regulorum. The sequence goes on from NC_046184.1 coordinate 57,301,714, forward strand.
GAGAGCTGACGTGTGACCCAGACTGACTCTGTCCTCTCACTACAGCTCTTCCCCTTCACTGAACTCCTGACGTCCCGACACCTGGATAATGGGTGCCCCGACTCTTCTCGTCTGGAACTTCCTTTGTTAGGCTCTTCTCTTCCTTCCTTGGTGCAATAGGGCAACGGCGTAGGACATTGGGGGGGGGGGGGGTGGGATGGGGAAGAATTGAGGGCAGAGGGGAGGAAACTGGAAGCCAATCACTTTAATTGCAAAGGCGGATGAGCTGTGTGCCCTTCAGCTAGCTAGAAGGCATTGCGCTCTTTAAAACCAGGCTTTGGGGCTGGGGTGCCTGGGAGCCTATGGCCTCCCTTTCCCCGCATCGTTCAAGGCCGCACATGGTGGGACGCTGCTCCCTCCGGGGCTTGCTGGGGAGGAGCAGAGGCTGAGCATGCTGCCGCCTCTTCACAAGCTTCTCCCTCCAAAACAAGTCGTCATGAAGACGTTTGCAATTCCTAAGGGTCTCAGGACACTCTCAAAACACTAGGAATGGTACGGTGCTCAGCACGACCCTCTGCTTCTTAGGGATGGTTTGTGCCAGGAATGAGAAAACAGTAATAAAAACAGTGTCATCTTCCAAGAAATTCTTCAGGTAGCTAGAGGATTCTTCCCCAGCATCTCCAGGGGTTTACATATGTGGTGAGCAGTTGCTCGGCAGCATGCGGCTGGCTAAAGCGATGTGGAAACAGCAAGCACGGGCTAATTGAGGAGTATCGAGTTTCTGGACTGGAGAGAGGCCGTAGTCTGCTTGGCTTTCTTTGTGCTATGTTGGGTTGGTTTGTTGGGTTTTTTTTTCTTTTACTATCTATTTTGGTTTTCTGCATGGTCACCCAGTAGTTTAGGGGCTGCTTGGAGAGAGGAATAAAACTGAAGGGGTTTTGAGAGGAATGCATTCCTTTTTATTTTCCTCTTTCCAGAAGCCTAGCCCACAGTTGTGAATGTCATGCGAAATGTCCCAGAAAGAGGTAAAGTTACAAAGCAAAAAATCGACTGAGGAGGGAAGCCTTGGTAACAGTCAGGTTTTTCCCTTTTTATAGTTACTAGCTGATAACATGGGGAGATGCAGAGGGTCCACCAGAACCTTTGGGCGTTAGAGAAACCCTGGCCTGGTAGTTGAACCAACCTCTCTCTTAGTGTTGGCCGACAAACATTCCATTAAGGGACGAATCACTTTTTCCTCCCCTCCTTTCTGCGGGGAAGAGTGACTCGGACATGGAGACGCTAAAGGGAATCTCTGCCGGCTGTTTCCCAGTCACCCGGGCGAGCTGTTGCTCAGTCATGCCTTCCACAGCAGGAGGAAGAAATGCTGAGTTTAGAAAAAAGTTTGTTGCATTTAGCTCTTCCTGGCTGAGCTGCTGTTTGCTTCCCTCCTCTATGCACGGGATGTCTTGGTTCAACAGCAGCAATCTCTGGGACGTGATGGAGCTTGAAGGATCCCGCTAGGTCGTGCAGGGAAGTCTCATTACTGGTGGTTGAGCTTGCAAAAGGAGGGGTTGTAACTACTTTTTCTCAGTTATTTTTTTCCGCAAAGGACGAGTGGGTTTTTGAAGCCGAGAGACCACCAAACTCGCACCTTCCTAACGGAGAACAGAGGCCACGTGACAACAGGACCACGATGTTCGCTGACCCCCGGACATCTGGCAAGCACCGTTTTGCGGTCTTTTGAGCACAGCCTCCCATAGTCAAGGGCAAATGGCTCTTACGTTTTAAAGACCCAACATTTCTATAAAAAGTCCTATTTCGTAACACATTCCACTGACCAATACCAGCTGGCAGAGTTTTTGGGGTTTTTTTTAAACACTTTACAGGCAGGATGCGAAGCCTGCAGGCATTCTGCTCGTGACTTGAAGCCATTTCTTCAAGAAGGGAAAAAAAAATTAAAAAATCTCAACAGCAACACTTTTCTATGCTGATTAAAGTCGCACTTTGGAGAAACCCTGTTTGCATGGAAACTGCAAGCCAACGGATCGGTGCACAATATGCAAAGATGTTTTAAAACATTTTGGGGCTACTTTCCTCTCCTTGTATGTCAGCACCTTTCCTGTGGGGGGGGAGGGGGAGGGAAACAGTGTGAACCAGCTGCTCAGGTAAAGTGCATGATCACACCCCTGTGGGAGGGGAGGCTGCTGCACCTGAGGGTGGGCGAACTGGTCCAGTCCCACAGCTAGGGAGTGGGAAAGCCAGTGTTTGTTTTCTTGCTTGTTTGGTTTTGTTAGAGCCTTGTCTTGGGTTTGTTTACAGAGATGTATTTTGTTTAGCCAAATATTAAAAATGGAAAAAAACCCATTTCCATATAAATGTCCTATCACTTCTGTATGTTCAACTGATTTGTTCTGTAACAAAGTATGTAAAGGAAAAATAAATTTTTTTTTCTTTGGTTATAAAACTGCAATCTTTCTGCAAGTTAAGAACCGCAAAGTCGGGTCAGTGGTGCTGAGGTAGAATCCCCTCCCTGAGAGCCCCCTAAGCCACACAAAGCTTTCTCTGCCAGCTGAGGATGACAAATCCCTGTCTGTCCCTTCCCCCTGCTGTCTGCTTTGAAAGAACTGAGCCTCCCTAAAGGACATGTATTAAACCCACACTGCTCAGGTTGGATTTATTTAATATTCAATACAAAAAATACGCAGCCAATATCTACTTTATGAGGCAGAGGATCAGCATGGATGTGATCGTCTTGAACCTGGCCCGCTGCTCCCTCACTACTCGCACACAAAGTTGCAGTGAAAATATTTTTGCACGTCTGTCTTCCCAGAGAGCGTTTTCCTCAGGATATGGCTACTCGTGCTCCTCCTTTGCTTCACCTGCTGGGAAAGTCACTCCTCCTCCTGTCGCCCGTGTCCTTTGGCTCCGAATCGGCCAGGAAAGGATCTGTTTCGTTTGACTGCCGCCTTTCAAAGCCTGGCCTGTGCCCTGGCGTGGTTTTGAGGGGGGTGGGGGCCAAGGAGGCTGGGAGAGGTACTCACCCAGTTCAAGTCTGTAACTGGTTATGGCATACTGATTGAATAAAAGGAAAAACTCAACTTCTATGGGGGGGAAGGATGCAGACGGGAGCCGTCATCAGGTCCAGAGGTGGGGGGCTTGCCCCCCCATTATGAATGGGTCAATGTCCCAAAGGAGAACCAAAAATAAAAATAAACAACCGACAAAAAATAAAAATGCCCTGACCCAACAAATCAACAGTTCAATGTATCATCATCTCAAGGTCTTCCCACACAGTATGAATCCAACGCAGCTTCCAAAAATTAGATTTTTCCAGAGAGCGGAGGCAGGGCCCCTGGCATTCCCCCCGACAGCCCTGTGTTGGGTCCGAGTAGGATCTGGAAGGAAAACGGTCAGTTGAAGGACCGCGAGGATGCAGGGCGGCTGCCACGTGCTGCCCTCCCTCCCCCCCACCTCGTCAGGGCACCGAAGGTACTGGTGGCATTTTGCAATATCGGTTCCTCCCCTGCTATGACAACCAAGGTTAATGCTGAATGCAAACAGGGTGGGTTTGGACGCTGCTGCGTTAAGCCTGCACGCAGTCCTAACTGCGTATTTCAGGCCGGCAAAAGCCAGGTTGTGTTTGCCGGAGTTTGCCACCAGACTGTTAACTGGGAATCGGCAAGATCAGTCCACTAGAAAAATCCAACCACATCATCTGGTGAGACGAACAAGGCTGCAACGTATAACAACCTGCGCTCTGTTCCTTAAGCTCCTCCAACAGCTGGGAACTGGGAGGAGGTGTGGGCACCCCTGGGTGGCCCCACCTGGCACCCCTGGGTGACCCCACTCTCCTGTGGGTCGGGGGGGGGGGGGGGTCCCGCCTCACCTGTCGCTGCTGCAGCTGCTGCTGCTGCTCCATCTGCAGTTTTTCGGTTTCAAAGACGACAGGAAGAACCAGAATCATGAAGGAGGTGGTCCCAATCCACAGAGCTGCCCTAGAGAATCTAGGGAGGAGAAAGAACATTAGGAATAAGAATCGGTTCCTTGGCTGCTTCTTACCGGCACTGGGCTTCTCCCGTGGTTACTTCCCGTGCCTCAGACAAAAGCCTTCCCCCTGCCCCGAACCCCGCGATGGGCCGTCCCCAGCACCGTCCCGCCCCTTGGCTTTGCCCACGCCGCCGAGAAACAAGGACCGCGGCCCCGCCGCTCCCCGGCCCGCGCTACCAGCGGCCAAAGCCGCAGCGGGAGCCGGCGGAGCCGCCCGGCACCCACCGAGACCCGCTCCCGAGGGACTCCCGCCCGCTACCGGGCACCGCGCCCGGCGCTCCCTCACCTGTACATCTTCTGCGCTACGGTCAGCGACAGGTCGAAGGTGGCTCCGGCCGCCGAGCGGACGCTCTCGGGGAACATCTCCGTCAGCCCCCACAGCCTCTCGGCCAGCGTCTCGTCCAGCTGCGGGCGGCATGCACCGCGTCAGGCCCGCCCGGCCCTGCGCGCCCGCCAGGGTCACCCCGCTTCCCCAGCCCGCCCAGCCCAGCCCGCCACCGCCGCCAGCCGTCCCGCTACCTCATCGTCGTCCTCCTCCTCCTCCAGCTCGTCCTCCAGCTCCTCGGCCTTGCCCGAGCCGCCCTTGGGCAGCAGCTCCTCCGGAGACAGGGACGCAGGGGCAGCCATCACCACCAGCCAGGGACGGAGTGGGCGGCGAGCCAGCGGAAGGGCGGCCGGAACGCCGCCGGAAACAGGGCGGTGCTCCCGCCGCCCGGCCTCGGAGGGAGACAGCGGCCCCTGGCGGCCGGGAGGAGCGCCGCCCGCCTGTACCGGGCCCTCCCGCCCCCGGCTCGCAGCACGACCCTTCGCATAACAAACACTCGTAGAAGCTGGTTTTAAATGTAAATTTTTTAATGTAAAGTACGCAAAACCCTCGAGAACAAGCAACTCCAGCATCCTGCTTGCCAAAGGCAGGCGGTGAAACTTGTACAAGCACCCCCAGGGCCCCCCCCAAGGGGACAATTTCAGGGGCGCAGGGGTCTCCCCGCGTTTTTAAGTGCAGAAAGCAAGGAGGGGCCCACCCGGAGGTGGATCTTCTCCACCACCTGTTGTCAGGCTGCCTTAAGAAAGAGGGTACCTACAGCTGGGCTGCAGAGAGGAAATGCAGCAAGGTAGAGTGCTCCGAGAACACACGTGTGAATTGACAGCGTCGTGGTGTGACTTGTTGGGTGCCGAACCAGCCGTTACGCGGGACCGACAGCACCGTGCGATGCTGGAGGCACCTTGTTACTCGCAGTCCCGTGGAACGAAGTACCTATACAGTGTACCGAGGCAGCCAGGAGGCCCCGGCCAGCCCTGGCGTCCAGCGCAGGAGCAGCCGAGGCGCAGAGCCAGGCTCCTGGCTCCCCCGTCCTCCAGCCACCTCGTCGTCTTCACTTCCTCCTCCGGCTGCGGGTCTTCAGCTCCTCCAGCTCCTTCTCCATCAGGTGGGACTCGGCTGTGGTCTCGGAGAGCTGCAATGCACCGCCAACGACGACGAGAGTGAGCTACCCCTCCTCCAACCTCCACCCCGCGTTACAGCTGCGAGGCCAACACCGGAGCTGTGACCTCGCAGTCCGTGGCGTACGTCGGACACGCATGGCGTGACACGAAAGCCCCCTAGAGGGATCAGAGATTGCTCTCCCTCTGGAGAGGCACCTCACGTGGCAGCAGCGCACACAGCAAAACACTTGTGCCTTGGAATCTTTTCCGATTTCATGGCGCAACCTTTCCAAGAGATGTCGCTGACACTTACAGCCGCGAGCCAGCACCCATGCAAGGAATTTATTCCCGTTTGAGCGGGAGGGAAGCTGAGGTTTCACACTTCACTGACATCACCTGGAAAACCTGGAGAGCGGTTGGGGCTTCCGCTCAGTGCGGCGCTCCAGCCACAAAAGCCACTTGCCAGTTTTAAAACACGGGGAGAACATAAGGAAGGAAAATGATGAAGGAGTAAGTAAGTGTTTGCTGGGACTGACACAAAGGGTAAATCACTTAACAGGCTGAGAATGCGTATGTATTCTGTTTCACTGAAAACGTCTCCAGACTTTAAGCATGAAAGCTGTAATTTCTGGGTAAGGCTGAATTTCGGTTTATTTAGGGCTTGGGAATTCTTTCATCCATAGGTTTACACATAGAATAGATCTCACGCTACTTGTCACAGTCCGTGACAAGGAAGGGTGGCTACAACTAACTCGGTTTCACAGTTAGGGAAGAGGCCAGAGGGGCAGGAAAATGGCATACTCCACACAGAAAGGGAAAGAGGAGCCGCGGCCCTTGCAAGGGCTCCTCTCCAATCCATCAGAGTATCCACGAACGTCAAGCTCTGCTGCGGGGGGAACCTTCCCCTCTTCTCGCAGAGGAGATCAGGCTCTACTCCCACACTCCCTTTGCTGTTAAAGTTGTCTTGCATAGCAGGGTAAAGCGGAAAGAGTGGGGTACAGTAAGAACGGCCTCCTTTGGAGGTCCCAGCACCCTTCGCTTGGGCACTTCTGCGGCTATGGGCAGGTGATGTTTGGGCAAAGACTCACCATATCCAGCAGAATATCCACTTTCAGCCGAAGGAGGTTGTTTTCTTCCTCTAGCTGCTGGTTTCGTCTGCGCAAGCGCTGCATTTCCCTGTGATCCCCCGTGAAGCTTCCTGATTCTGGAAGGAAGGAAAGAGGTCAGAGTACCGATTGCCAGCCAACTGTGGCTTCTTCAGATCAAAGCCAGCTGGGCTGCACTCTACCTGCCACCCACTGGCCATTTTCAAACTTCAGGCTCTGCCCAGCGAGGTTCATGGTGGGGATGCCATACTCCAGGCCCAGCTCAATCTCACGAGTGGATCTATCCAGCTGCAGGGAAGAGCATCATACAGAAATCCAACGCCACGCCAGTGTTCTTCCATTCCTTAGTGACTGACATTCCAATAGAAGCTGCTGGTCTGACTGGCCCTGGAGCCTGAAACCCTACTTTGAGTCCTGTACTGCTGCAGTAGAGGACTGGCTCCTCTTGCACTTTCTCCCACCTGAATTTACACTCATCTCCCTGCATTGAGAGACCATTGGGGAGAAGCTTTAGGTGAAACAATTCTGGGCTGCAGGTGGGGTGATGACGATCCTACCCTCAGCTATTCCATTTTTACATTCGTATCTGGTAACCCGTGATCAGAAACAGTGCCGTACCGCAGGAGGAAAAGAGGCACAGTTGGGAGCTCTTGTAAGGGCTGTGGTGCTCCCAGCAGGAGCCACTCACCCCTTACCACCCAGCGAGCTTTCCCGCAGGCAAGCCACGGGCACCAGGACTCACCAAGTGCAGGTTGGAGAGAGAGGCACATTTCCTGGGGGGGGTCTTCTTCGGGCTGAAGGTGTTCCCAAAGAGAGGCATCGCACGCTGCTGGCTGGGCGTACAGGGCGCTCCCGACGGCCTCGCGCTGCTCCCCGAGCAGGGGGGACACGGCCAGCCCGAGGCTGTAGGCCAGCAGCAGCGACAGGACAGGATGGCCGCGTCAGCAGGGACAAGGTTTCCTCCGGTGGCCCTGTGTTCACCTAAAACCAGACCCCACGCCAGCTCCCCTCACGTCATGTGCCCTCGCCCTTCGGAAAGGGTTAAATGGCGGCGGTGGGGGGGGTTGGCCCTGACCCCCCCGCCCCCGCCCTGACAGGACCCTGACAGGGCGGCGCCCCTGCCCGCCGGCACGCGGCTCCCCTCGCACCTCCGCCGCCATGTGACCGAGCCGGGGGGTGGAAGCCGAACGGCACGAGGCCACCCCTTACGTCACACCCCCCCCCCCCAGCACCACCATAAGAAAAAAGCGAGCTCCTCCCCTCCCCCCCCCCGCCATCTGCCCCCGGCGCGCGCCCCCTCCTCTCCCGCCCCCCGCGCAGGCGCATTCGGCAGCCATCCCCAGCGCCACGCGGCCCGGCGGGGCGGGGGGGGGGGGGGTACGGGCCGTACCACCCAGCGGGAGCGCTGAGGAGAAGGGAGCGGGGAACCGGAGGGTATTATTTCAGGCAAGGGCCGCCACCGGGATGGTCCCTCGTTCTGATTTCCCTCCCGGTATCTCACTGGGGAAACCAGCGGGCTCGGCGAGGGCAGAGCTGATGAGGAACACCCACTCCCCCCTCCCGCCCCAGCGTGGTAGGGTCAGCCCCGGGGTGCGGGGGCGGGTGGGCCTGGCTGTTCCATCGGGGTTCGCCTTAATTATTGGGGGGGGGGGGGGGACGGGGACGAGAAAGAGCACCTTTCCGGCGAGCCGCGCCTGCTCCCGGCGTTCCCCGTCTGTCACCGCGCCGGTGGGCTCAGCCGCCGCTGCCGCGTGCCCCGGGAGCGGTTTGCGGCCGTTGCGTTGCCATGGTGACGGCGGGGCTCCGCCGCTCCTCCCCGCTGCCGCAGCAGCGTCTGGAGGCGGCGGCCCGCAGGCCTGGGCTGCGCGGGGCCGGTGGCTACCGACAGGAGGACGGCCGCCGGGGATGCTACGGGGCTGCCGCCTCGGGAGAGGGCGAGGGAGCCCGAGGAGGCCGCGCCGGAGGGCCTGGCTGGCGGGCCTTCGGGTAGCCTCGGTGGGCTCTTGCGGTCCCAGCTCGGCGCCCTGCTCCAGCCCCCCAGCCCCCTGTCTGGGGCCCGCTGGCTTTGGTGGAGAGGGGGGACCGTGGAGGAGCTGGTGCTGTGGAGATGGGGCTCCCGTCATGGTCAGGCTGCATCAATCCTGTGATGTTCTGCCCACTGATTCCTAAAATGCTTGAATTGGTTGGAAGACTTTTTTATAAACTGTTTTTGCAGGTAAACAATGAAACACCATTAGGCAGAGAATCCCTTCTTGCTTGGGAACAGGAGGAGAAAAAGTGGAGAAGGTCTGGGGTCCTGGGCTCCCCAAGTTTGAGGAATGATGGATTAGAAGTTGGAGAGAAAAGAGCAGGCGATTCTTTAATAAGCTGTCCTCTGAGGCAGGCTAAGTGTCCTGATTTTCTGTGCATGTTGCAAAGTCCTCCCTTCTCAGCACATGATGGGATAAATTTAGTTTTATTGTGTTACTTGCTGGCTTGTATTCCATGGGAGGTGGCTTTGGTAGTTGGTTTGGATATTACTTTGAATGGGAGGGGTATGTGGTACATATCACCAATATTTTTTATATTAGAGAGGTAAAATACCAATCTTTGTCTAAATTTTAAAATAATTCTCCAATCTGTTAGAATTTAGTGACCTGAAATTACTTGCTTCATTGTTAGAAAAACTTCTGCTGAGGACTCTGTGAGGCTTTCCTGAAAATTACAGATTAATGAGGTGTTAGGATAGTGACTTTAAAGGAGAACAATAAAGAAAAGAGGGGAGAGAAAAAAGAAGGGAGGGGTGGAGTAGATAATCAGAAGTGCCAGGAAAGAGAGGAGTAAATAAGAGAATCGGCAACCTTTTCATTTGGTTTGTACATGTTTTAATACTCCACCAAAGAAAAGTTCTTTAACAGTCTTCCATTTTCAGAGTGCTTAATTGGCGCCCTGCCTGAAGTGAACCAAAAAAATTGTTCACTTGGAATAAGAAATGGAAAGATACCACAGTACCAACCCAGTGACTATAGACAAGAAAAATCTCTGGTGCTGGAGTATCTTCTGGTAGTCCAGTTAAGCAATATCTGATTCTTCCAGGACACATGCTATAAAAACAGTGGCCTTCTGACCCTGTGTGCTAGAGTCTGTGCACTGGAAATTAGTGATTTTTTTAAACTTTTTTTTTTTATAAGAGAAGGAATTACAGTGTGTGCAGGAGGATCAGCACCTTGAAACGTAGAACAAAAGTTTGCAGTTCTGAACAAGGGCTATTTGAAGTAGTTGTGGCTCCTGTTGGCATTTCACATCCATATGTGTGTATTTGCATAAATTGGATAAGAAAGATGAAAAGATGAAGGGCCAGAAGTGAAATGAGGGCAGGAACCTTGGAAGAAAAGCTGAGAGAATGTAGAATTACAATTTTGAACTGAAAAAAACTGTAGCTAACCTAGGGGCTTATAAGAGTCAAAGACCATACAGGACACTGTGTGAGGAACAGAGCTCTTACCACTTGCTTTCGTGTGTTTTTCAGTTGTTAAATGCACTGAAACATTTTGACTTTCCAAACAAATACTCAGACCTGAAGAACTGCAAATGAGAGAAGCATCTCCCTGAGATGCTCAAAGGCATGTATGTTTCTTTTATAAATACTTCAGAGGGTTGTAACTACTGGGGAAAAAGCAGATGTTAAGAAGCTCTGGTCAGGACACACCCTGCCACTATCACAGGGGTAGTAATGTTCACCTTCTAAGAAGAAACGTGTATGTTTCAGCACAGTTGTGTGCTTGAGCTCCCCTTGCACTAACCAGGGTGAGTATTGTAGTAATACATTATTATTATTGTAAAACTAAACTATCCAAGGTCTCACAATGATTCTCTGATGGAGAGAATCTCTGACAGCCTCTTTCTCAGAGGTAGAGACTCAGAAAAAGCCGAGCAGCCTATCGCAACTGCCTTGGCACATGAGGTGAATGCGTACTTCTGTTTGCCTGATTGCACAGATGCTAATATGTATGTGAATAGTTTCACAGTTGGTAGGGCTTGTGATGAGAGTTCAGAAAGCTTCTCCAGAAGTTTGAGAGCAAGACAAAGAGGTTCAGTGTCTGGCTTTTTTCAGTGTGATTTGCTTCAAGAATCTTTCTTCCTTTGCATGGGGTTTACTAAATTTCATTTGTTCCCAGACTCCATTTCCTCGAAAAATGCTGTGGAATTTCCTCACTGCACCAACCTCCCAGGCTTTTCTGGCAGCAGTTTTTGGTGGTTATTTCTCCATTTACATCAGGTAGATATTGAGACAAGAGCCAATCATTACTGTTTCCAGCGTTGCCTCTCAATATGCTGCACTGTTCTCCTGCCAGCGGGTAGTTTGACATATGATTTTAAGTGATGTTAAAAGCATTACAGTGTAGCACTGTGCATCCCTCTGTGCCTGTCACTTTGTGGAGAAGTGAACACCTAGCACGCGCGTGTGCTTGCTGTCTCTCCCTCCCTCCTGTACAATAACTAGAGATATCACTTAGGATCTGCAAAAGCTCGTTAAACAGTGAGGAACCTGCGTGTTGCAGTCATCGTGTAAGGAAACTGCATGTCTTTTTGTGAAGACATCTTTGGGAATGCTGGTGGAAGGCTGAGAGTGACAGGACAAAAGATAGTGCTGTAGCACATGACAGTGTGGAAATTTTGGAATAGACCCAAGCTGTTTTTCTTGGTAGCTTAATTTGGAGCATCTTCTTCAGCTTTTTGGTTCACAAGCGATACAGAATCTATAGCTTAGATGGTCTCGGAGCTGCTTTTAACTCCATAGTGTTTCTCATGCCTCTTTTCATGTGCACCATAGGATTATTATTGTTCTCCATTATATGAATAAATATAGGGAAACCCCACTGACTAGTGAATTCAGTAGACTTACTCCAGGCTTACTCTGATGTCAAAGACAGTATTTACTGTAATTATTCCTGCTTGAAACTTGCTACATTGATTGGTAGGCTAAATGAAACAGTTTAAAACCTAAAAAAATAAATTTTAATTAATTCCATACCTAATTAGTTTCTTCAGCAGTGAGATAATTCCTGTTGTCTCAGTACTCTGCAGTTATGTCCCTTCTTTTAATATCCTAGATATTAGAATAAATATCTTGCCTGTATTTTATTGACATAGCAGATGTGTCTTTCTCTATTTGTTTCTTCTTTTCATTATAGCCAACTGAAGAGATAGAAGAACAGCTGTTTCACTGCATTGCAAAGAATTTCCTCCTGCTTGACTGTCACAGATTCCACCACCAGGAGGCCCTCATTAAAGTGCTTATAGCTAAGGCAAAGAAAACACAAGAACAGTGAAAAGAGATGGAGAAATCCCTCCTCACAGGGGTAATCTGAAACTAATACTTATCCTATAAATAGAGATTTTTTTTCAGAGTTCTGTGCAAGCATCTATTAGTTGATTCTTGCAGGAATTCTAATATCCAACCATCAGTTATACTGTAACTTTTGAGGATAATGGGGTGTCATGGGTGGTATCCCTCCATTGAATCACCAAGTGATAGCCAAGAAAGTTCATGCTGTCGTCTTCTGTATAGTAAAGCTCTTAATAGCATAAGTAAAACAATAAAATGGAGTAAAGCATGGTTTTGATTTCTAGTCACTCAGGTCTGCCCTCTATCTTTCACCTAAAGAATATGCCTTCACCTAATTCACCTCTGCTTTCTTTTTTTACTTATTTCTGGGTTTGTAATTTTCTTCCATTTTTTCACAGCAGGCTTTTATTGTTGCCTAAAATATCTGCACTAACAGTCTGTCTGATTGTTCGCCTTTGCTGGCATGACCTTCTTTAAAATAAGGGGGAAAGAGAAATGTTTTCATCCTTTTTTTTTTGGTAAATTGTGCACTTCTTTTCTGAATCACTGGCCCTTCAAAGCTGCAGTCATTGCTTTGGCTGGAACGTAGACTTTGTTATTCAAAAGAACAGTGTGTCCGTGTTCTCTTAACTAAAAAGTCTGTAGAGTTGTCACTTTTCTTTCCATAAACCCTAGCTTTTTCTGTCTTTACTGCTGAATCCAGCCTTGTCTATCTGCTGCTGTTCCACTTTCCCAAGATCACGTTTCAGTACTGATGAGTCCAAGACAAAGCTTTGCAATGCAATTTCAGAATGGATGGTAGGTGAGAGTGGTTTTGTTCCTGTCAGGAAAAGCTGTAGGCTGCAAATTGAGTTATTCTTTGTCTTTCAAACTCACTTTCTGCCCTCCTTCCCTGAATTCACACGTATATATTCTACACATTTACATTTGTTTACTTGGGCCTTTCTTATGTGTACTAATGTGTAAAACATGTATCCTCTGCTCTAAGAAGCAAAAAAAAAAAAGTGTATATGAAGCCATGATGTTGTATACAAAGTTCCCAGGCCTCTGAAGTGGTTTTCCAATCACTGTTCACCATTCTGGCCACACTGCTCACCTTAAAGAGTTTAAGCAAATATACCAGCAGTTCTGCTGCTCACGTGCTCTGGATAGAATCCATTGCTTCCTGACAAGAGTTTGCCACGAGGCTGTCCTTGGTGATTGAGAGACTGAAGGTTCAGAGGACACATGCAGTCCACACAGTGGTGAAAGCTTCTGTTAATCTTTATTTCATTCTGTTCTGGCTGCTCCTTCCTTGCTTCTGTGTCTGTGTTGTCATTCTTCTCTCCATCTCTTACTTTCACAGCCATCTGTTTTGGTGGGTCACTTAAGATGTCCTTTCCAGGAAATGACGAAATACTAAACCTCTAGTCTGTAGATTCCTGATTAGCGGGTGCAGGGAGGCTATGCCAAGGGAAGGATCTCAGTATGGGTCGGTTTCTTACGCTCTGTTGTCACCCTCCACCGCTGGAAGCTGCTGGAGACAAGATGTTGGGCCTTTGGGCTGAGCTGCTGTGGTTATACAGAAGGGCAAACAGGGCCTGCCTTCTAAATCTCCTTCTAAGCTTCTTTTATCTCATGCCTTAGATGAACATCAGCTGTGCTTTGTCAGCACAAACAAGTGATACTGCATCATGAGAAAATGTGACACTTGGTGTGTATAGCACTATGAAGATGGGAGAAAAGTGCTAAGTATTCTTTTCTCTTCCGTGTTCTTTCACCGTTCCTTCTTTCTGTCCACTTAGGCACACTACCAACCCCAAGAAGCTACACTAACTGGGAATATTCCCAGTTGGAACCAGAAAAATTCAAGATGAACACTCTGCTGTCACCAAAGGGAGAGGACAGTTGTAAGAACACTGGTGTAAATAATTTTCCCTAGTCCCTGCTAATCTAAGTAGGAGTTTCATAACCAAACCAGGTGGTCATTTTTCTCCCCAGGATGCCTTGACCTACGGGTCTTACTCTATACTGATTCTTTGTGTTAGAAAGGTATGCCTGGGGGTGGCCTTTAACCAAAGGCAAAAATTGGAAATAACGTGGGCTTTAGATGATGTGGTATCTGCAGTGGCATGAGAATGGCCTGTGTCGCCCAAAAAGTCCTTTCCACTCCTGAGTATCTGCTGCAAGCTCGTATGCAGGAGACGTAACTTTTCAGGCTTTTGGGGAATGCAGATGACTGCTCACCAATGGCCTGAACTAGCCTGGGGTAAAAGCTATTCAGGGACATGCCAGAGACTTAGAATGCATTCCTGTGAGACCTGTGAAGGCCAGGTACTTGCAGTGCAGTAAATGGGAGATCTGGGTTTTGTTTTGTTTTCCTGTCTTAATTTTGCATTTTTTCCTGGGGTAGCAAGGGATGAAATGAGACCTACTAGGACCAGGTAGAAGGTGGTCTTCATAGCTCAACAGTTGTCATATAAATAGCTGAATGGCGTCAGTGTGTTCAATAGCAGTGAAGCAGGATCTTCATTGGCTCACAAAGGAAAAGGAACCCTGAAAGTACAAATTTTGAATTTGCATAGAACATCCGGGCAAAATGAGCCATATGGAGGGTGCTCTCTCTGCATCAACTTGCTTCTAAGTCTTGGATTCTAAACTTATGGACTGTGTTTTTCATTCTGCCTCCATTCTCCAGATTGCTTCAAGATCACAAGCAGTCTAGAGAAGACTGGTAAGCAATCCATACAAGAATGTAAGACAAAAATAGGTTCACAAAGATGTGTGGCCAGCAAGTTGAATGTGTCATAGAAACTAAGGCTTTCATTAAGAGTATCCATTGCTGACCTCTTCATTTTGTTCCTATTACTGACAAGTTTGTTGGTTTGGGGGTTGGTTTTTTTAGATCAGTTTGTCAGATGACATGAAAAAGTTTTTGCTTAACCGTTCAGAAAGAATTCCCTGAAGTCATTGGCAATCTTCTCATTTTCTAAGTTCTTACTAATTTCATCACGTGTCCCACAAGCATCTTTTATACTTCCCTTGTTGTTTAGGGATTCTCGCTCATTGCAGGTCATCATTCCACAGGCAACACCCATTGAATGTGGCACAGGGAAAATGACACTTAGCTTTGACTTACGCACCAAATGCTTAAATATTGTGCAGAATCTTGTATTTTTAACTTTGCTGGGAAGGAAGGGGTGTCATATTTAGAAACTAGTTCCCAGCTCGCACATCTAGGTAATTGGATTCATTTTGGAAATAAAAGCAGATAAAAATTTGAGTCTTTGAAGATTTAAATCTTGTCAGTCTGGAAGAAAGCTAAATTGTTTTCATGGGTCAGCAGACAGGCTGTTCTCACAATTCATTCATTCATTTACTGCTGAAGTAATGTGCTACTTCAGTTCCAAGATTAAACAACTGGTACTGATAATGTGTTGTCAGGGATCATGTCAGTATGTCAAGCCTTGTGTAGAACACGGGAAAGCTTGTAATTGAAATTGAGACAGGTGAGCCAGTGTTCAGCAGCCTGCAAAAATGGAGAATCAAGTCAGTAAAAAATTGTCATTTCTGAACAAGTGTCCTAATTTGATATGTAGTCACATAGACGGGTAGTGACACTTCCTAAAATGCTGCATTATAAGCATTTATTTTGCAGTCAATGCGATCTGCAGGTGTCTGGCACTTAAGCTTTGGCTGTTTGGCCTCTGATTGAATTTCTGGTTTGAAATGTTGGGACCTGAATGACCTGGATAATGGACTGATGCAAGGGCATTACCTGCTGTACTTGGATACAGAGTAACAAATTGCTTTGAAATGTCTAATAGAAATACATTGTTCTTTATTAGATGTTGTTTTGTTAGTGGTTATGAAGAAAGGAAAAAGATGGTTATTTGTCACACAAGGGAAAAGTTCTAAGCACAGAGAGCAAAGAAAGTAAGGCAGAAGGAAAAAAGCAAGAGAAAGATGTTTGGGCGAAGTAGCATGGAAAAAAGTATGAACGGTGGAAGGAATGGTAGTGGTAAATGTACACAGAGGCTGCATTGAGTAGGAGGCTGGGAATGCTGAACCTGATATAGAGGCCAGTGAGAACGTTCAAAGTCAGTAATGACAGAATCAGTCATTTATTTCTCTACAGATGCTTTGGAGATAAATTGAATTATTTTTCTTACAATGTCTGCACTGTTATACACTTTGTGGGTTTTCTTCCTGTGTTGTACATTGAAGAGAGGAAAAAAGAAATAGGTGATCAGTCATAAGGTCTGCCCATAGTGTTAAAATCTAGAGCCTTGGAAAACAAGCTGGCAGGAGAGCAAGTTACTCTCCTTAAAATCTGAAATTATGTATATCAAACATTTTCTTTTATATTTACTTGTATTGCAGAGGACTTCTCTTGGTGTAACACACAATTTACTCAGCTTGAATCTTGCTGATTTCTACATATATTTGTAATGAAAGTTTGTGCTGTCACATGTCTGTCAACAAGTAGAAGCAACAACTTCTGTTTCTCTTGATTAAGCTAAATCAAGTATTTTTTCTTTTAATATACACTATTAGAGCAATCCTGCCAGGCTCCAGATCACTTTTATTCTTTGGAATTCCTGTCTTTGCTTATATTTAAATATCAAAGTGAGACTGCCGTACTGCCAGCATATCAATTTGTCTCACCACGGCCAGGACCTTGCCGTTACAGAGTGTTAGAAGGCGACCCCTTACCAGTGCGGCTTTGTCACTGTGGAGTGACGGGGGGAAACATATTTCACTGAGTAATTATGCAGGTAGTGGATATTTGGGAGAGATTAGTTTGCTTATAAAACTGGCTTAGAGAAATGCAGTAACCATGTGATGTTAGAGCCGTTTTTTTTTTTACCCAGATCTGCACATTGAAACGCATGAGCGTGCTGTGCTTTAATAATTTTGTTAAAGCAATTCATGGAGTCCATAAATCTTGAGGGAAGAAATCTTCCACACTTGCTTCTGTTAGAGACAGCTGACTTGGCTGGGTGTTTTATGAAAGAGTTCCATCAGTTACTTTTTACTAGATAAGGACATCACCCTGGTGTTGTAGCTATTTTGCAAGCCTATAATTGCCTTCTATGACCCTGAAATTTCTCCTGTCATTTCAGCAGGAGAGGATGTTTCTATTTCTTTTTCCATGACTGCAATGTAGTGCTGCTAGCACTAGTGACTGCTGTATTTTTCCCTAGAAGCAGTTATGTTTCACTTGTGGATGGGTTAGACTTTTTAAAGAGAATACATGAAAATTAAGGCATTGATCCTACCAACATGGTCAATTACTTAAATTTTTTCTTTCATTTTTCTTGTAGGAACTGAGACATGGACAAGTTTCTAGCAAGTACCAGCCTCGTCAAACAAGTAAAGTCTTCCAAGTCCAAACAGGTAAAATATAAACCAGTGACTTTTCCAGGGTATAGAATGGGGGGGGGGGGGGAAGAGAAAATATTATTTATTTTACTAAGCTTTTGCAGGCTTGTTGTTCTGAAGGCCTTTGCTATGCTATAATGGGGAGCACGCTCTCCATATGATGAGCAGGAGTGTGTGTATGTATATGTGTATATGTTTGTCAGTACTAGACAGCTGGAATCCATCCAAACTGCTTGCGTGTGTATCCTCTTGTGTGTGTCAAATTAGTGCAAATACTTCCTTAGGTATTGGATTCACTGATGTATGCTAGGTGAGGGGAATCTGGACTGCTGATATTTAATATTTCAGACCTCCAGACCCAAGCTCAAGAGGATAAGAAGGAAAGTGTTTGGAAGCAGTGTCAACATATGCTTAAAACTAGAAGACCAAAAATAGCACCTCATCCTGGAGGATGCAGTGTTTGGAGAAGGATGGAAGATGATGTGGTAGATTGAGTGAATTTTTCTCTCTCCCGCTGACATAGTTGATCCTGTTGGCATCCACCATATGCCCTGCAATACAGAACAGATTCTTAAGGGCGGTTGCTCGTGTAAAGGGAGTGTAGAAGTGGGATTGCTTTGCACATCGTAGTGTTGGGTTTTTTTCTCCACAGATTCTGTCCCTAAGCCAGTAAGGTCCCTTCCCTGTCCCCCGTTAAAACCTTTCATCTTCCTGAGAAGAATGGGTGAGAGGACTTTGTACGTTTCTCTGGAAGCAGGTCCTCCAAGAGAGTTGAAACAACTTGTGTTGAACTATTGACAAGTACGGCTTCCAAACCTTAGTGCTTTGAATATATTTTTAGTCTCATAATGATGACAGTTCTTGAAGCCTTGTGTGCCTCTCAACAGGCCTCCTTCAGCAGTTGCTCTTCAGGGACTTTAATGTAGTATTGGTGACAAACTATATACTGCATACTTATTCTAGCTGTGTCTGGAATTTCCTTCCCTGCCTTTTTTTTTTCCTATCAAATGTATGCAAATTCCTCCTGAAGCAACACCCAGAAATGTCCTCCGTCCAGATAGTTCAGACTCCTGAGCTGATTCACAGACACTTTTACTTTAGAGAGAGTTCCTTCAAGGCCACTTGGTCATTCCTTACAAATGCCTGGGATGAAAGATGGTGGTTGTTCTCATCCGCATCTTATCTCCAATTTGCTTTTGCTGCATTAGCACTGTGACAGCTGGGAATGGGGAACAGTGTCTGGTCAGTTAGAAACATCTCATGGCTGCAGTTACAATACTGAATGCTATTTTGAAATCGAATATTTGAGTGTCATGTGGTTTCCTACTTGTCTCATTGCCCTACGGACAGAGGTCGTGTGTGAAATTTGGTCTCAGAAACTCTGACCTATTCCTCTGTCTAGGATTGCCTGGCCTTTCAAGCAGGAAGTGCTGCCTTAATAATCCAGTGGGAAAATTACAGTGGGGACAGACCACAGACAAAATGGGAAGAAAGGCTGCAGTAGGAAGTACTGGGATATATCGAACCGAGAGGGAGTTGTGCACCTGCACTGAGTTTCAGAGATGCCTATATGTCACTTAAAATCACCAATTCAGCAAAAATGTAACAGGAGACATTAAAAGCTTTCTTCAGATATGGACAGAGGAAATGTTTAAGAAATAGATCCACTTTCAGCAGGGCTGATAAAAAAACCATGATTATGCCTTGTTCCCCTTTCCTTGGATTAAACAAGAATAACCAGGCTAATGAATCTCTAAAGTTTAAAGGATTGAATAAAATTATTAGCTGGACCATTACTGAAAATTAAGGCTCTATGTGTAGGGAAATCAAGGAAACAGTATTTTGAAGCTAATTACAACTCCTGAGAGGTCTAAATATTATTATTCTAAGCTAAAAATAACTGTGTGATGGTGCAGTCAATGCCTATCCAAGTTTTAGGATTTGAAAAACAAACTGCTTATGATCTCTTCTGGCCATTAGCCTGCCAAACATATGGAATACAAATGCAACAAGATTGGTTTTTTTTCTGTGGTTTACATACAAACTTACTTGCAAAAGCAGGAGGCAAAGCCAAGAGTAGAAAACTGGCCAAAAGAAGAGCATGTTCAGTTCTGTAGCATGGCTGGTTTAAAAGAAAAGCTGCTACCGAGAGGCTGAGCTAGAAAGCCCTAGCTTTTCCAAACTCATAGGGTACATGGAAACACTGTGAAAATGATTAGTTTTTCAAGTGGAGGCTCTTCAAAGTTTGGTTTGTTGTTGTTGGTTTTTTTTAAGGAAGAAATGTCTTGAATACTGGTGCTGAACCTCTTCCAAATGTGAATTTAAAAATGTTTTTCTTGTAAAATGCCATTCTTTGATGTGACCAGTGAATTCCACTGGGACCTGAACATAAAAAAATTTTGATTAGCTGCACTTTAAATACATTCTTCTTTCTGAAGCATGCCAATGAAAATGCTGTCCTGAGTATAAAACAGAGCAGTGTACTCAAAGTCATTATTCAACCTTCTTGACAACAGAAGCACTCAGCTTCTGTGAGCTGGAATGTATTGGAGGGGAAAAAAACCCTGAAACTTTCCATGAACTATGCTTTTTTTTTAGCTGCAACACTGAAAACTCTGCTGTCCTATGTTCTGTGGATAAAGCAGCTTTGCTTTGTGTTTTTTTCAGATTAATTCTCAGTGCTGGTGTGTGAATAAATTAGAGAAGCATCGACTCTTTTAGCCATAACAGTTAAGACAATATTTGCAGTACTTCCAGCTTGTTTGTATTAGGAGTCAGAATTTCTTTGGTGTGAAGAATACACACACAGTCCTTTGTTCTGCAGCATGGTAGACCCATCCATTAGCAATTTTCTTGTTTCAACTCCCTTTCTGATGAGTTATTGCAGTTAAACCAAGTTTTCTGCCTCAGCTTCCTCCTAAAGCAATAATCCCCATTGCTTCTCTCTCTTTTCCCATCTCATACATTAATGTGTACAGCTGCCACCAGGCAAATTCTACCTCCTATATTTGCATTCAGTTCCAGAGAAGTCCCTCTGTCTACAGGAACAGTGAGAGTCCACCAAATGGCAAAACTGGTGCAACACCTTGCCGAGACGGTCTTTCCCTGCCTGATCCCATCGTCTCTTTTTTTACTGTTCAGATGAGCACCTGAGTGCGTACAACTAGGAGAAATGCAAAGCCATTTAGATAAGGGAGAGCATAATGCCCTGCTGGCTTAGACCAAAGCTCTAGTTAACTCAGAGCTGCAACAGGAGACGTTAGTTAGGGGGAGCGTGCGAGCCTGGCCATGCTCTGTGGCCTGCTTAGGCCTAGCTCTAGTGCCTGACTGGCCATATTGGGTACTTCATTCCCTTGGGTGGTAGCTTCCTGTTTCATCTGTGAGCAGAGGAATATTTAGTAGTTCTTCTGGTTTCCTTAGAGAAATGAAGATATTTCACCGGTAGACTTTAACCAAGTCTGTGACTGAGCTTTAATTCAAATGCAAGCTTGTCAGTGGCATTGTTATTAGTCTTCAAAGTCAGTGACAATTTCATAGGAAATAAAAGTAGGATGAAGAAAGCAATAGTAAGGTTTATCTGATCTTGGAGGTCAATTAAAATGAACAAAGATACAGTTAACTGCAATTACTACTCCCACTTAGCTACATATGTGGGCAGTCTTATTTCATAACTAGTCTGTTATTCCTGTTTATCATAAAGTTGATAGTAGAACAACGTGCACTTACTGCAGAACAAAAATCTACATCCGTGGAGTTAGTCAAGAGCAGTTATTTTGGAATTTGCAAAAGCTATTTAGAAAGCTCTCCCAGTTTAAAAAAGACCTGTATCTTCCAAAGTATACATTTCATGATTCAGAGTAACATATTTCCCCAACCGCATTTAATTTCTTGCAATAGAGATTTATGTGCAGAGATTGATAAACTGCAGCATGTCACAGCACCGGCTTCCCAAGCAGGAAGAATTATTTTATTAAAAAATGAAAAAAAGCTGCTTTCAAATAGTCTTGGTTTGGGGATTTTTTGGTGGTTTGTTTTTTTTTAAAATATGTATTAGCATAGGTTAGAATGTGTTCAGTGAAAGATTTTAAAGGACTGAATTTTGGCTACGACCAGATATGTGCTTAATCCATGTCTGTCTGTTTTGCTACTAGTCTGCTTGTTAGCTCAGGCAGTCCTTGAGTTTCTTCTAACTTACCAGCTAGCAGTGAAATTAAGAAGTTGGTATGTCAGCCACTGGTTAGTGACACAGCTAC
This sequence comes from Balearica regulorum gibbericeps, assembly GCF_011004875.1. Classification (NCBI taxonomy): domain Eukaryota; kingdom Metazoa; phylum Chordata; class Aves; order Gruiformes; family Gruidae; genus Balearica; species Balearica regulorum. The sequence goes on from NC_046184.1 coordinate 57,323,196, forward strand.
ACTCAAAAGCTTGTTCGTGGACAAAGAGGAAGCCCACCTTATATATAATTAAAACCAATAATTTATTGTTAAGATAATTGAAATCTTGAGAGTCTAATGATTATTGATCCAGATATAACTTACAGAAAGAATAATAATGCAGTAAGAGTACTTCTATAAAGTGGTAATACATACGCTGCTTAGCTTCTACCCCTCCTCCTTGTATTTCACTCACCCTTCCATGGCTCCTCTGGGTCATAAGGTTGGTGGTTTCATTCTGGTGTGTGTGGTGGGGGTGATATGGGAGAGTTGCCAGCATCTGGAGTCCTTTGCTGGGAGAATATGATCTTCATATTGATGGTTTCTCCTTCCTTGCTCTAGGATCCACTTGGTATCATTTTTACATGTTTGTTAGCACACGTTTACTTTCTTCATTGGTCTGCAGTGCCACACTATGCCTGATTTTATGGTATGTGGTGCCTATTACATATGTTAGTTACTATTTTTATGTTCTCTTTGTTACCCCTAAAACCAGTTTTATCCACCTCCAGGTCAGTGTTTCTTTGACTGATCGCTGCTGAGTTGTTTATAGCCATCAGGTCTCCAGTGCCAAGCCTGTGCCTTGCCTGTTATCTTTGCGTGCCTGTACTCCACTGCATCTTGTGTCCCCATTTCTCAAGGCCTCTGCTGTTGCACCAGGCCTGCACTTCTCTACACTGCATCATAAATCTCTCATTCTATGCAGAAAAACTGTTTGTTACTGATATTGATAAAAAATGATTGCTGTACCACACACAGATAAACAGAAGTAAACCAAATTAGCTGTAGACCTGGTCAGTGATGGAAACTGCTGTCACAGCTAAGCAAGTAAAACAGAGGTACAGAAGGGCTGAGAGAAGTTTCAGCAAAGCAAGCCTGACAAGCCTCAGTCCTCAGGTCTTGCAAATTTGTACAAAGCTTGTAGCAAATTACTGAGAATGTAGCCCTGTAATACAGTATTGCCATGGTTACAATGTTTTAGCCCCAAAAAGCCCTGAGCAGGTAAAAGCAAGCTGTACATGCTACCATATAATCCATCAGGTTTCAGCAATTTATTATTTTTTTTAGAACTGGGTATGCTGGGTGGCTTATTTTCTCTTTTGGGGTAGAAATGCAAGATGCAAGAATGCAAGAATTAAGAGTCCCAGTTACCTGACCTCTTAAAACTGGAAGTTAGCTCAAAGTATATTGCATGTTTTAAAAACAAAATTGCACTACTTAGTGAACAGTGGAAAACAAGGGTAATGGCAAGGGTAGTCAAGCACTGAAATGGATTCTTTCTCAAAATACCTCTGATACAAGAAAATTCACAGCCTCCCCAGGCAAATAAACATCTGCCAAGTTTAGTTGATTCTGCTTTGAGCTAGAAAATCTCTTGATGTGCCTTTCAGTCCTATTGTTCTGTATTACTAGTTTGCTTTTCTTAAATAAAAAAATCCTTATGCATTCTCAAAAGGGACTGCTTTTCTTGCCTCCTTTGTCTTTTTGATGGACTCTGCGTATGATATACTGATGTGTGTCTCCAGAAAGCCTCTAACTGGATATAGGTTTTGCAGAGCTTGAAAGTGGCCTTATTTATTCCAGTTGGCTTTTTTTTTTAAATCATGTCATCCTTTATTATATATCAAAAATTAATTATTTCACAATCACCTATTAAAATGATCACAGAGAAAAAGCAGCTCACTGTGCAAGCTATCATGAGCACTGCTATCACTTACTGTATTTGTATAGTTGACATACAGTTTATTTCTTTTTCATTTAGAAAAATATCCACGCCTGAGTTGTCTAGTCTGTGTTTTGACATTAATAAGCTATCTTTGGCATCTTTTCTTCTCCAGTCACATCCAACCTGTTGTAGTCCTGACTTGACCTGGCACCTCTTTAATATCAATGGGCACAGCCCTCTGATTCATTACTTCCTCCAGAGCTGCAACACTGGACTGTGGTCTGGAGAGGACATCTTGATACACAGAAGCAGATCTCTAATCCTCTACCATAAACTTAATGATTAACTTAAAGTAAATTAGAGGTGGCAAAACCTGTGTCTTTTTAATACAGGATCACTCCCAACAGTGTGGTATTGAATATTTTGGCAAGGCTTTGCCTAAGGATTTCAAGACTGGGACGCAGACATCACTCAGTCTCACAGTACCATCTCTATTCCTTCCAGTAATTCCATTTTAACAATGTAGCCCTCTTCTTCCAGTTTGAACCATGAATAGCTGGTCTGCTATTTTGCCAGTCCTATCCTGAGACCCGTTGTATGCATACACCTTTGCAGTTCATCTTAGTTCTGACCAAAGAGAAGGAAAACATAGGCAAGGTTGTTTCCTTTATGTAAAACTAAGAACATACCCTGACATATACAGACAGTTTCAGGCATATTCACAAGATGGACACGGCATTTAAAGAAGCGTACCAGAGATGCATCTCCAATGAGAGATTTGGACTGGGAGTGGCAGAAAGATATGCAAGAATTCCTTAAGTACAAAAAAATTGTGTGGATTCATCCTACTGTGTTCTAATAACCTAATTTGATTCTGCTAATTGTCATAGTTTTATTATATGGTAGGGCCTCTTCAGCACACATCACGTCCTCCTCTGGTGATACTCCAAAATCTTTGCCTTCTGGCCAGTCTGTGATCACTTCCAGAATTGCTGGGCAATTGGGGTTTCCTATTCAAGCCTGCTGTGTGATCAGTGCGACCCACTTCCTCCATGTAGCATCAGTTGCATGATGTGTAGAGTGGGCCTCCCTTTGAGCATCCAGCCCAGCACTGGCAGTTGGGTTGCCAGGAGGAGCTGTGCTTCAGTAGCAACCACTTCTGGAGCGGCTTGAACCCCTTCATATGCTGCCAGTATCTTTTTCAGGTGGAGTGTAGCAGGCCTCGGATCCTCTGTATCCCTGACTCCAAACCCCAAGGGTCAACCTCAAGTCTCCCCTGGTGCTTTCTGCTGGAGACTCCAGGTAGGGCCGTTCTCCCTGGCTGCGCAAGACCCCCGGCTGCTGTGCCAGGCCCACTCCCCAGTTATAAACAGAACATGATGTTGTACGGTATAGAATATCTCTTTGGTCAGTCTGGGTCAGCTGTCCTGGCTGTGCCCCCTCCCAGCTTCTTGCGTCCCCCCCACTGCCTCTCTGTTAGCAGGGCAGTATGAGAAGCTGAAAAGTCCTTGACTGCTTGGCAACAACTGAAAACATCAGTGTGTTATAAACATTGTTCTCATCCTAAATCCAAAACACAGCACTACACCAGCTGCCAGAAAGAAAATTAACTCTATCCCTGCTGAAACCAGGACACTAATCTTTTCTTTTGCTAGGGGTATAACCCATTAGCTAACATTACTTTTCAGAAGAGCTTTCACACGTGGAGGAAGAGGAGTCAGCTGTGATGTGTGCAGTTAGTACAAATTCCATGGGGCACATTAAAGCAGCATGGCCTTTCCCAGAGACTGAGGTGGAATGTTTGCCTGACTTTTCCTCACAGAAGGGTTTTCGTCAGAGTTTGTTTTGGAAGTGGAGATCATTAATTCCAATTTGACTAAGGGAGTAGCTACAGTGAGACATCAATGCAAGGCTATCATGATTTGCAGATTTGCGTAATTTTGGGGATGTAATAGTTAATCTAACTTCCAAAGTGGTGCTGAATTCTCAGTCTGTATATTCCTTTGTTGTAGGAGACAGAAGAAAGTTTTGACTTGTTTAATACTTGGGTTACCTTTGAAATACTCGGTATTTTTTCCCTCTCTCTCTCTCCCCCATGTATTTTCAACTTTACAGGGGAAAAAAACCCAAACAATTGCTGATAGAGGAGGAAGAGCTGAAGAATATGAAGAGATTGCTGCAACTTTGCCCAGCATTCTGCAATTTTGGGAAGATTTCAGGTGTGTCACAGTTTTAGTCTGGGACCAAGTGTAAGTGAAATGCATTCCTATGGAAACCAGAAGACACAGTTCTTCCAAAACAATTCAGACATAAATGTACACTCATATCCCAGGCTGAATCTTCATGGGTTATATTCTGGAAGGCCAAATATCAGATTATTCTGTCCTGGTTAAGAACAGGCAAACCGCCAACTTGAAAGTTCAGAGAAGGCATGGGCTTTTATATTTGACTCTAGTCCATTTGATCCACATAAATCTGAATCAAAACCAACCAACCAAAAAAACCCCACGTGATTTCCCTACTTCAACCATGGATTAAAATGGTTTGTGAGGATGAGAAAAATCAGCTGGATACTTAGTATTTTTACGGCAGTGGTTTGACTTTGCTCTTGTCTTGTCCAAATTGGGGTAAGAGTTCATGTGAGAAGAAGTGCATCTCACAGTGGTGTGTCTTACGCCGGTGCCTGACCTGCAGCTGGAGGTGCTCTGGTCAGCAGCAGAGCCTGTAAGAGGGAAGGAACAGATTCTGGGATGCCTGAACTCACTTGGCTGGTGTGTAATGTGATGGGGTGTGTGGAAGCTGGAAGCCAAATAAGCAGTTAATGATCACACAATATTTTGAAGATGTAGAATGTAATTTGTTGCCCAAAGTAGCACTATGGGGTGGGAAAAGATCTTCAGATTCTGTTCGTTCATTGACCCCTCTGAGAACAATTTTATGAACTCGAAGGATAATGGAGGGAAGGTTGTTTACAGAGGCATTAGCTGCTGCAGGGCCATTCAGCAGCACCAGAAGGATCGTGCTCTGCTTGTGCATTCTGTTCTGGAATAAAAGCATACTTTGTGGAGGAATTTGTCTTTAAAGGACTGTCTGCCTAAGTGCTCTTCTGGAATAGCTCTTGCGGAATAATGCAGTTTTCAAAAGCAGTGCCAGCCAGTTCCTCTGTATAGACAAAGCCTTGGGCACCCAGTTAGGCTTCAGGTACTTAGATAAATCACTTGATGCCTCAAAGGGTGACCCTGTGGTGTGCTGATGATGGTTGGGGGCTGTGCGTTTTGTGCGTTGTTTTCTGGACTTGGCTAAGCACTGACGACACCTGTGTGCGCTCTTAACCTCCCATGGGTGAAAGGTGGGGAAGTCTTTGCAAGTACCTTCAAACAGGCTGAGATGTGGCTCCTATCCTTTCTGCTGCCCGTCCTCACCCCGAGGGGCAGCCAGCAGCCCCTGCTCACAGCAGTACTCCCACCTCTCCTTTACCGACTGTGCAGCCAGAGGTGAGCTAACATGGGTGATTGCTTTCCAAATACCATCTCCAAGAAAACTGCAGACTTGTAGAAGTGTTCGTATCCTAAAAAGCACTTTTTCCATCCTTTTAAAATGGCAGATTAAATTGTGTATGACTCAGCCTCATTCTCCTCTCCTGTGACATAAGGCAGGTCACTTCTAGCTTTCGGAAACAGATGCTGACAGGTTTTGGCCATCCAATCCAAAAATGCCATGTGCCTTGTTTAGGAAGACGTGTGCATTGCACCCCGATAAAATAAAGCTGAGATGTGTTGAACTGAACATTCTCCAAAACAACGCCACTCTCTGGTTTTAATTAAGCCTGTCTTTGCCAGCGGTAAAATAAGGGTAATACAATATTCCTTAGAGATGCTAAATACAGTAGTTGATAAATTTTATAAGAGAAAGTAATTTAAGACAATAATTCAACCGTATTTCAGCGCCGAGGGGTAAGGAAAGGGGCAGTCCCCGTTCCTGTCAGGAGCCTGCGCTCCTCCCGCATGGCGCCAGCTAACGGCCGCCTCGTTTTGGCGGGAGGGCAGCTTTCCCCCTTCCCCTCACGGCCCCGCCCCCCCGCTGCGGCGGGAAAAGCGCCGGGACTGTTCCCTCAGGAGGCTTGGGCGGGCGTAGGGAGCTCGGATCCCTACCAGCTGGGGCACTGTAAGCACTCGCGGCTCCACAGCTTCCGGAGGTGCCCAGGGATGAGCTGTGTTTTAATTATTGTTGTAGTTTTGACGGGGAATTTTGGTGCTCCGCGGGGGAGGGAAATTCTGTGGTGCCTCACCCTTTGGGAACAGAAATTTACATCCACTGAAAAGGCAGCTGGCAAAGAAAAGCCAAATAAATCAGTGTGTTGATACGTGATTAATCATTTATTTTCCTCTGAGTCAACAGATGTGAAATTCCACCGCGGTGCCTCTCGGGGCAGGTCGGGTCGCCTCCTGCCCCTAACGTGAGGCCCAAACTCCCCTCCAGCCAAGTCAACTGCCATCGTTCTGTCAGATAACACCCGCTCATTAAGCCCAACGCTCAGCGCTGGGTCCCTCTCACAACAGCCTCTATCTGTTGAAAGGAGAGCAGCACACAGGTCTTCCTCACTATCCTCATGAATAGCTCCCAGGCGGTAACAGCAGGGTCGGGGCACCCGAGGTGGCAGAAAAGCGTTTGTGTTTCCTCACAAAGATCCTCGTTTCTTCATGGATTAGCTGTATTGTCTCAGACTTTCACCCTTTTATCTTGTTCATTGCAGGCACCAGCGGCTAAAATCCTCTGGGTCTTCGGTGCACCAACACACCAGCAACAGGAGGACCCCGCACTAAACAGGATTTTGTTCACCCCTAAAGCTTTCAGTAGGGTGTGGTATAATTTCTCCATTTTCCCTTGTAGCCTGCAGGAAGGCACAGGTCTGGGTCTGCCTTGTTTTTCTGCTGTGAGATGCCAGTTGCCTAAGGATGGGGAGTAGAACGATCCCGTGACTGGTTCAGCTGTGCTTGGGAGTGCAGGATTATGTGCATTTCAGGAGGATATTTTTAATGGAGAAGGGGATTGTAATATGGTTGTAATGCTTTTTTTTGCATTACTTTTTTTTTTCTTCCTTTAGTATTTGAAGCTAAGGGTTTTTTAAAGTCTCGTCAAGTGGGTTTTTTTAATTAATGTTTTACTGTAAATTTCTGATTGATACTAGGCATGATTTCTCATTCCATAGTTGTCAGGGTTCTGAAATAGAAATTAAATACATGCTGACACTATCAGAAACAAATGATTTTATAGGAATATTTCTAATAAATACTAACAGCAGTGATTCCACTGTATTTTCACTCCAAAACCAAATAAGCTCATTCTAAGATGATAATTAGTTCTTTCTTACTTCTTCCAGCCTCTGTATACACAAGGTTCTTGTAAGTAAATTAGGTAGACCTTAAGTATCCATTTAGAAGCTGAAGAAAGCTATTTACAGATATTTAGTATAAATTATCCCATCCTCTGTGAGATGTAGCCCATCTTGCAGTTTCGTAACAAACCTGTCTTACCTTTCATGGATTTTATTAACAAGGATGAGCAAGCAAACATATATACACATCTGTATGAAGCAGTTTACAAAACTTTTTATCAGCCATAGCTAGAACAGTGAAGGCAAACTCACAATTAAGACAGAAGCAAACTATCCATTTACAAAATCACAAAAATGATACAGCAGGTTATAAGATCATATTTCTAAGAAATGACTTTGTATTCATTTTTCTTAACATTCATAACATTTAAGGAGGTCATATTTTGCTTTTTATTTAACCGTGCTATCACTAAGTACCTATTCTGGCTTTAGGCCTTGCTTATAAGAAGTCACATGAAGAGGGCAGTGAAGGTGTGGTAGAGTACAGACATGGCAAGTTAACCATGAAAAACCATGAAATAAGCTCTCTGTATACATTTTTGCATAATAAAGGCCTCAAATTTTCATTACCTTTCTTTTATTCTCTTCTTACGGGTGTTACTGCATGTCTTCAGCATTTATTAGGTATTCTGAACTCCAGCAAGAACTAGAAAACACATACAGCTTTATAGTCAACTCTCAAGATACATGACTAAAGAGCTGTAGCCTTCTCAGTGGCACTGTTTTGTGGGCTTTCTGTCACATAAAGACAGGGAAGCCAAGATATGACATAGCCTTTCCACTAACCATTCTGTCTGCAACTCTGCTGACTGTTGTTATAAAAATACATACTGCCTTTAACTTTCTTACCTGAATAAATTCCACTAATGATAAATCATTTTAAATGTTCCCACCTCCAAACTTGTCTCTGACCCAAGATTCTCGCAAGGGAATGAGATCTCTTTTCTGAACACCTGTTAAACCCTTTCTAGCCATACTGGTTCATCTGAGAGTAATACAGTAGATTTTCTCTTTTTGATCTGGTAGGTCAGTTATTGAAGAGTTGGCAGCAGAATCCGAGTTTAAGTCCATATGCGATGGCATACTGAGAAGGTTCTGTAGTTCAAGGATTTCTTAAAAGTCCTTTTATAGTCATTTATTCATTTATTGCCACCCCAATACTATCTTTGTTTGCATTTCCCAGTAGCAATCAATACTTTATTGCCTGCTCTTTCATGATGAAGGCCATGGAGGATCAAGTAGTCCAAGAAGAACCAGGATACCAGGATGATGAGGTAAATTTATGGTCCATTGAAAAAATATGCGCAGCAAATGTTGTTTGAAGGTATTTTCATAGTGTTATGACGTCCACAGAGAGACAGAAGGTCCCTCAAAAACCATCGGGAAGTTCAATGCATTTAAAATTTTGTTCCAGTCTAATAGCAAGAAAATCTCATTCTCCTAGTCCGTGTAGAGCCTTGCTCTTCAAGTACTCTTCATTAGCCTTTCAAAAGTTATTCACAGTTTTTAATGGGATTATCATTATTTCTTTATATTTTACACTTCTATATTAAATGCAAGGGGACTATCAGTTAATTTTATGCTTCCAAGGAATGGTCATTAGCCTGAAAAGACTGAGGAACTGTGGTGGAATCAAGAAGACGATGTTCGTAACACAAGTTGTATTAGCACAGCAGAGGATTGCTTGCCTGTGAAGACAGACTTTATGAAGAAGGTGATAGGAAATGTGTAGGCCTCCTTGGCTCACTATGGCTTTGCTTATTTGGGTAGTCCAACAAGTCACATATTAGGGAAAATCATTTAAATGGTTACATATTTGAAATGGACACATAGTGAGATAGATGTAATTACAAGAAAAAGCAAACCCTGTTTTTATTTTTTTCTGCTAATTTTTTTTTAGGAATCATTCTTTCAGGATATTGACCTGCTACAGAAGCATGGAATTGTAAGTGTTAGCAATGACTTTACTGCACAGAATTGTCCATGTAAAAGTTTGTAAGGTTATTTCCAAAAGCATATACTCGTTGATACAAATAACTGAAATTCCTTCTTGCAATAAATTCTGAATCAGTCATGTGCAGACAAATTTTTGCCTTTGGTGATAAGACAGGTTTTCAGAAAATCTCATTCCCATCAGATTCCTAAATAAAGTGGCAAGATATTTAAAGTATTTAGCACCCAGCACTCTTGAAAAACCAACTACTTGCTAATTTATTTGAAAACTGTGTGATAGATTACTTCCTGTTCCTGCCAATCTTTGTAATTACTCCTGCATTTTTGGTGCCTGTGAAATTGCACTGTGACAATTGTTGCCATACTATTTTCAGCATTCTGGTGAAGGGGGTAGAGTGGGAGTGAGGGAAATATTAGTAGCTAGAGAAATAAGTGGTTAGTTTTCTTCATCAAATATGAATTGCTATAATCGTTATCATCATTATTATTATCACCACATAAACACCACCTATTTATTTGAATTACCATTATTATATGTTTATCCAGGAGACTGGCTCATGGATTGGAACCCTATTACATTCAGTGTTATAGAAGCACGATAAAAAGTTGGGTTTGCCTGAAGTAATGTAAGATTTAACTCTAAGATAAATGACTGCAGACAGATACAAATGGGGAGGACATGGGCACACTGAGACAGCATGACGTGGTTTAGGCCCAGCCGGCAGCTGAGCGCCACGCGGCCGCTCGCTTGCTCCTTCCCTGGCGGGATGGGGAGGAGAACGGAAAAACAACGGCAAAGCCTCGAGGGTTGGGATAAGGGCAGTTTACTGGGACAGCAAGGGAGAGGGAAAAACAATCAACAACAGTGCTGATATTAACAATGGGTGATGACAGAGAACAATTTACCGAACTAACGACCGACCACACACCAACCTGTCCCGGAACCGCACCGAAACTGCGCTGCCCCCTCCCCTACCCGACTAGCCCTCTTTTTATGGTGGGCATGCCGTCACATGGCATGGAATAGCCCCTGGCCAGCTTGGGTCACCTGTCCTGGCTCCTTGTAAAATTAACTCTATCCTTGCCAGAACCAGGACACAGCATTAGTCAGCACTATAGTTATTGGGCTTGGCACGTCAGCAGCGTAAATGTTGTTGACTTTTTTATTGGCAATTCATTGACAGTTTTAAAGAGAGTTCTGAAGACGGATCATGAAGCTGGGGGCTCTAACTATGGGGCAACATAGGAAAAATACACAAATTCTTGTGTTAGAAATTTAAGAAGTTGACCAAAGAGGCTGACCTTGTGAGCTGGAAGGGGGCTGTACTAGCCTGTCAATATCAAATAAGGCATGGTATGCAGAGTATGATACTGAAGTATGAAAGATCTTGAAAATAAAGATTAATGACTTAGGCTATTCTTCTGGCTTAATAGCAGTTTCCTCCTCTTTCTTTTTTCTTCTTTCCAAGTGGTTATTTGTACACCCCAGAGGAAGTTTTTGTTCTCAGCTGTGCCAGTTAAAATCTTTGTGTGAACTTATGATGACCCATATCTGTTAAATTCATTTGCTTATAGAAATAGTTTTTCTGGGTTTAGAATTTTTTTTTCCGAGGAGTACAGAGAGAAATATTTACTAGATCTGACAGCATGGCCACAAAGAGAGTCAGATTAGCACAACCTAGGCTGTGGTTTGATGTTCAAAACTGTTTGGTAGGAATTAAGGTGTTGTGACCCTGCGACCTTCGCTGAGTGTTCCTGCCCCTGGAGCACGCTATCCCTTCTTCTGGTACACCCTGTGAACTGGATTTGTGAATCACTTAGTCCAAAAATTATCACAGCAAAAAATGTGGTTTAGGTTTTTTTATTTGTAAATCCTCAGTCTGCTCCCTTTTCCACCTCAGAGGCACACAACTGGGACAGGGCTGCAACGTAAGATAGAGAATCGGGACAGGCAGTTGGTGTAAGGGGGTGGGCATGTCAGTATGCTAAGCCAGGAGTACTGCTGAACACTTCGTAATATTGAACTATAGTCTAAGGAGGCATATATCCTAGGGTCTTGGTTGGTATGTATGCTGTTGGTGAAAGGTGTATCTGTGCGGGAGAGAACAAGAACTTCTATAACCGGGTCTACCACACAGACTTGTTACGCAGAACAGCCTTAAGTTTGATGTGACCAGAAAGACAAAGCCACTGAAGAAATGCAAATGCAGAGTAATGCATTTAAAGCTTTGGTCTAGAAAAATGATCTCTGCAGCAGTAGTCTGTTGTCTTAATAGAAAACCACAGTAAAACAGTTCAATCCTTTTTATACTGCTGGTTATTCTCTTGGGTGGAAGAGTAATTTTTATTTGTAAATTATTTTACCTCATCCATCTCTATTAATGGAATAATCAAAAAACTCATCACAGGATGAGAAATAAGCTTTCCATGAACATGACTAATTTCTAACATAGTCCCCCTCCATTCTTATGTCCTATGCACCCACACGCACTAGATAAATAGATGATGCATACAGTTCATAGTTTTTTTCAAAGAAAAAACTTGGCTCAAAATGGTAAATTGAAGTATTATCCTAAACCTTTCACATACGGTGTTTTCTTGTGAGTAATCTGTTGCTTGCCTTTAAGTTTCCTGTGACGTCAGAATCATAAAATGAGGTGAGAAAGAGGCAAAATGTGTCAGTAGGGTGCCAACTGAAGTAATTGCTGTACCCAATTTATGAAAAACTCTAGTAAATTCATTCTGGCCCAAAGTGTCAGTCAGATCTGGAGGATACACTTGTTTTAAACTGGACATACTGTGAACATGCAGAAACAGCACAGCAGTTAGAGTCAGCTTCCAACGATCCTTGTGAGCCAGCTCCCAATTATCCACGATCAGATTATCTGGTTTACAGATTATCTGTGCTAAGGAATCAAGGACAGATTGGGTGTTACAGGGTTTACTAGGCTGGGCTCCACGCTATCTGAAATAATCCGTACTGTTTCCTTACTACCAGCCTAGATCTGGAAAGACTGGCACTGAACAGAGACAAGTAAATACAGCTGCACCCAAGCCACCTTTTTCTTGAAAGCACCAGGACGTCTCTGCACCATGATCCCTCACACCAGTGTTACTCAAATTTTTCTGTTGCTGGTGTCACGAACTACGTAATGAAGAGTTTACCGTAAATCTGTTCCTTTCTTGGTGAAAATACACATGCATATGAATGTATAATGAAAAGATTTACTTTGCCTTCTAGTTGTTAACTGTCACAAGTACTCATAGCAGGGAACTTTCTTCACAGAACGTAGCGGATATTAAAAAACTGAAGTCAGTTGGGATCTGCACGATCAAAGGAATACAGATGACCACAAGACGGGCACTGTGCAATGTAAAAGGGCTTTCAGAGGCCAAAGTGGACAAGATCAAAGAAGCTGCAAACAAGCTTATTGTAAGCCAGTCACTTTCTTCATGGTTTAAACTCATGCTGTCCTCTCCAAAATGCTGTGCATCATTTCTCTTAACAGATTTTTTCACCACATCACGGTAATTTTGAAAATCATTCTGCTCATTACTCTAAAGGAGTAATACTTTATACTCTACAACAAGTGGACAAATGCTGTGGTCCTTTTCATACCCAACCTGTGTAAATGAGGCTGGGGTGGAGAGAAGATATTTATGTGGGATGTTGCACTTTACCTTCAGGTTAAAGCTAAAATAAACCTTTCATGTTCTCTTTGGTCTTCCTTAGGAACCAGGCTTCCTGACCGCCTTTGAGTACAGTGAAAAACGGAAGATGGTATTTCATATTACTACTGGCAGCCAGGAATTTGAGTAAGCTCTACTTAAATCCTTCCTTAGTCCAAATTGTTCCAATAATCATATTCATTGTCTTTAATGAGACACAAAAATATAAAGGAACAAATATTCAGCTAGGACACGTAGGTTACTTTGCACTTGGAGCTAGTGCTGGCTCAAAGATGCCTGCATCAGTAAGCAACAAAACAAACTCCTTTCCTGAGGGGAAAACTAGACTTTGTACAGTCCTAAATAAACAGAGTTTGCATCCAGAAATCCTGAACGTATCATCATTTTTTCAGCTAGTCAAAACAACCTGCAAGTCTCAGGTCAAAATTATAAGTCTACAAGACCTCCCTTGAGATATTTTTATGGAATGTTATCTTTTCAAAGGTATTTTCTCTTTTCTTTCTTTCCGGTAATAAATTTCTATAGATCTTTCTCTTGCACACAGAAAGGAAGGTTGAGGCAGAGTTAATTCTTTATGAATCAGTGATCATTTAGTGCCCTGCACTTAATGCATCAAGTGAGGGGCTTTAGGGCAGAAATAATTTTTCTTAAAGTAGCAAAAATTTCTTTTTTTACTTTCCTCTTGTGATTTTGTGGGTTCAACTGTATCATAATCCTCTCCCTTTCTCCAGTAAACTTCTGGGTGGTGGGATTGAAAGCATGGCAATCACCGAGGCCTTTGGAGGTGAGAAAGCCACGTTAAATGAGTATTACGGAACAAAGAATTGCAACTTAGTTTAGATTTTAAATCAAGCTGGATTACTTCTATCAAACTTACCACACTGTAGTCATAAAGACAAGTACCTGCATGAGGGTAAGAAGAAAGAATTCACTTCTTTTAGTGTTTTCCCATTTTTCTTCTTCATTTGCTTACAGACTAAGTTTGAGCTGAGTAATCATTACACTTGGGGCATGCTGATTCAGTACAACATAGCATTATTAATACTGTTACTAACGTGTCCTATAGGAAAGATTTCTCTGATGCAATCTGTATTCCTTTCCAGTAACAAAGCTGCCACAAAAGATACTTTATTTATGCACACTTAGGATACATTGCATTTCATAGAAGATTTTGAAATCACAGTTAAGCTACTATTATAGTAAATTTGATCAATTAGTGGTTAACACTTCAACAACAACAAGAGTTCATAAAACACAGTACTCTAGTCTAGATAACCTGCAGACTGACACGACTTGATATAATGAGATTAATAAACTCATAAGCTTCTCCTTGATCATTTTACTGAAAATGAAACTGGGCCAGGTCAGTGGCATCAACCATTTCTTTTCCCCCCATCCCTCAACACTTTTCCACAGGTGCCATGTGGTTTTACCTTCTACACAGAAAAGAATAAATGACCTTAGCAGTCAAGCATGATCAAATTAAAGCATTTCAGATTTTGCTTTTCATGTAACACATTTCTACTGCACAAAATATGATTTATAAATTGGGGTTAAATGATTTCAAAAGGTAGAGATAGAGGTGAATTTTCTAAGTAAGTGTGTTTCTAACTGCAGTAACTCCTGAATTTGGGAAACTCAGAAAAAGAAACCTTGACTTTTTTTTTTCCTTTTTGCTTTATTTAACAGAGTTTCGGACAGGCAAAACCCAGCTGTCTCACACCCTTTGTGGTAGGTGTACTACCTTAAAACAGACAGCTGTTTCTTCTCCATTCTTTATAACTATATCAGAATTAAACACATAGAGACAAGTCAGAATCTTTTCTCTCTAGAAATACAGTGATACAGACCTTGGTGACTCTTACCTCCATTAACTGTCTTTGAGTAGAGAACTCTTATAAATGATTACTTTTTAATACTGTGCACATCAATGTAAGTTTTACCGTAAGGAGCAAGAAGATAATAGACTGTCTTAGAGAAACCAGTGAAACACACCACCTGGAAAAGCAGAGCACAAATATGACTTACAGGTGGACAGAGGCATTGCTCAGAAAAGGGCAAAGGCAAGATTCTTTTTTTAATTTCCTGGTTTCAAGAGGTTTTGCTGAATATGACGTTCTGAAAGGGCACTGAAAGGATACTACTGGCTGACAGTAACTGGATAAACAAAGACTCTGGCAGCCACCATATTTGGGCAGTGCCAAATACAGCAGGACTCTGGTTTCCCAGCAATATATCTCAAAGTGTAAATAGTAGTAAATAATAACTAATTTAACTATTAATGCTGCTGAAAAATAGTTACCAGACACTGGGTAGGCAAACATTCCCTTAAATGAACCCAATGTTATAAAGGAAATTATGGCACCTTCTGGAGAAATAAAGCCTCTTCTGTTTAGTACAGTCTAATGGTCAGCAGAGTCATACCCTTTTGCATGAATGATTGCAACTGAATGAGTTGAGTATTTTAGCTTATTCACTGCAAAGAGACTAAACCCACAATCAGTAACTATTCACGTATCAGGAAAATTCGTATCCAAAGAATTTTTGATCACATGATTTACAGTGGGGAAAAAAACCCTCTACTAAATCAATACCATTAATTTGGGCAGAGGATTAAGAGGATGCTTTGTGTGTAAGAACTTATTAATAATATCCTTACCTATTTTCAATATAAAATAAACAGATTTAGTGATGGTACTGAGTAAAACACAATTTTGACACCATTAATTAAATCTCATCTGATCTCCAGTCGAGAAAAGCGGCTTGAGTTTCTTCTCAAGATGGCAGCAAGACTTCAGATACTCCTGATTTCCACATTGATTGAAACTGGTGGTTCTTTGTGATATGCATAAATAGTCATATTTTATTAAAAAAATAATAATAGAGGGAGTAAGAAAATATTGGTCCTGCTTTTTATTTTGATCTTCTATGATTCACTGTAGTGACAGCTCAGCTTCCAGGACCAAATGGCTACACAGGTGGAAAGATTATCTTCATCGATACTGAAAACACTTTGTATCTTTTGGACTGCTAAAAGCTACAGGTATGATGAACTGGAAAGACAGTTCATTTTGTTATAAGCAAGTAGGAGGCTCCAGATAGCTTCATACCTGTAAAACATGACGACTGACACAGAAAGCCTGGAGAGCACAGTGCATAGTGACCCACAAGGCAGTGACTTTTTTCTCTATCGTTTGATGTAATCCAACCTGGAAAAATTAGAGTTAGGATACAGAATTTATTTTAACTGGGGTTTTTTTGAGATCTAATATGCCTTTTCAATAATGATACAGGTGATAGAAGCTTTTCTATTTCCTTTAAGAGAAATTAATCTAAACACTATTTTTAGCACTTCATATCTGTGGTAGACTGTGTATAAATAGGTTTTGCTCACAGCTAAATTCCTAGAGAAGAGATATCCATATGTCACCCCCCGCCTCAAACCCTAAACACAAAACATTTAGCACCATGAGCCCCAAGCTATCTTTAGGGTATGTGGGACAGTGTGAAGAGAAAAATGCAGTCTTCTGTAGGACCAAAATAAATATTCTTCCTTGTTTTTCCATAGTTCTATTTTGGAATGGAGTTTTATTTTTTTCAGAGCATGGTTTGTACAAAGAGAAATCCTTAACTTTGACTAATGTCAGCCGACCAGACCGTCTTCGTGACATTGCTGATCGCTTCAATGTTGACCATGATGCAGTACTCGACAACGTGCTGTATGCACGTGCATATACTAGTAAGACCATTATTGCAACTGGCATGATATCTATGTTTGTTCTCTAAGGCTTCTGTTTTAATAGTTTTTGGTTTATTAACTGGGATTGCCCGCTGAGGATCATAAAGAATGTTTTACTGCTAACAAAGGAAGTCGTAAGCTTGCTTCCATTTTCTGTTTCTGGTGTTGTACACTGAGCAGACTTGCTCAGCATAAGTATCCCAGCTCAGCTGCACTACATAAGCAATAAAGCTTTGCAGTTTGCCACAACATTAAGTGAACTCTGCCATGTATATGATGGGTGTTGGCATAGCATCTTAGTAAGAGAAGCAGCAATTAATGTAACTGCGATTGCTTGCATGTAAGTTAATTCTATAAATGCTGTTGAGATATTCTCTATGGTCTTCTGAATGGAACTTTATAGGGACAGCTCCAACACACACCATCACAAGACAGTGCGTTAAAACTTGAAGAAAGTTTTAAATTGGACTTTGAGAGTACAATGTGAACATGAATAATGTAATTAATACAATTTCCATGTGTCATTTAATTCAACATTAAATTCAAATGTTTATATTGCTTTTCAGTTCTTAACACAACAAAAAAGTTTTCTTCATGCATAGTTTTGTTCTAAAGCTTTTCACAAAGTTTTGTTAGCTGGGAAGTGGAAACTGTAACCCACAGAAGCACAGGCACTGCTGGTTATTGTAGCTTGTTACTGGGCACTGGATTTAAAACTGCTGGCAGTGAAAATATAAACAGTGCAGACATTTAAAGTGGAATTTTAAAATCCAGGCTTTTGTTGCTTCAGAGCTCTTCCTGGTCCTAATTTCCTTTGGCATCTGTACTTCTCACCAGGTGAACATCAGATGGAATTGCTTGACTACGTAGCAGCCAAGTTCCATGAGGAAGCTGGCATTTTCAAGCTACTGGTACAAGACTAATTTTTTTTTTTGTATGCTTACTGCTTTCAGAATACGTTTGCCTATTTTCTTTCACTATATTTACTTATCTAGCATAATTACAATGCAGATCATTGACTCCATAATGGCACTTTTCCGTGTGGATTTCAGTGGTCGTGGAGAGTTGGCTGAACGACAACAGAAACTGGCTCAGATGCTGTCAAGACTCCAAAAAATATCAGAAGGTAAGGGAAACATTGCAAAATTTGGAAAACATGGACTGGAGTTACTGAAACAGTAGCTGGTTGGTAGCATGACGACCTAGTAGTCTGAGTGTATTATCAATCAGGCACTGGCCCAGGAATGTTTCCTCACTTTACACCTCTATCAGATACCAAAAAAGGTCAAATTGATAGATTATTTCAGGATGATAGATTAAGGAGTCTTTAGAACTATTCAACATTTAGACTTTTCCTAGAAATACCGTTGAGAAAAGTCCTAAATGAGAGAATAGATTGTAGAACTGGACGAATATCCAGTAACAGAAATTGTCTTACCCAAACGTTGACAGTCTAAATACACGAGAAACATGAAGAACAGAAAAAAGGATGAAGGTGCAGATAGATAAAAAAGCCATGCCCATTGCCATGTTCCCAGTACTTTGCAATGCTTTGAGGGATCATGACAGGATGAATAGGGTTCCTCCTCATTGGAATGTCTCAGAAATGTTGATGAGGAATGAGTAAATGTTTTTTTTCATGCAGTAAATAAATTAAAAAAAGGCAAATGGACAAAGGGTGGGGGGGCAGGGGACTGAGGGCAGGGAGCCAACAGAGAAGATGGGAACTGAGAAAGACTTGTTCAGTGGAATTCTGAAAAGTGCTCATTTTTGGCATAAGTTTTTCAGCTGAAGTCACGCAGGAACAAATTTAGGCTGTCTCCTGATTAACTCCAGCCATCAGACATAAAGAATATTTGCTTCTCTTTCATTTGAAATTTGAAGTGCTTCAGCAGCAGCCTTGCTTTTAGCGTGAAGGGGAGAATATTTTGGAATTCTAATTGGATATTGTCCACCTTCTTTGCATTGTTTTCTGTTGCAGAATATAATGTGGCTGTGTTTGTGACCAACCAGATGACTGCTGATCCAGGAGCAACTATGACGTAAGATACTTTTTCTCTTTTTTAAAAAAAATAAAATTATTCTCTTTTATATTACATATTTAACAGAAATGAGAACTGAGATTGTATGGAGCAAGAGGCACCAAAATGAAGGTTCAGGCTGGTCATTGGTCCCTCTGGTATGATGAATCATTCATGGGTGACACCTATAGGTTTCTCTCTGTTTTCATAATGAGGTTTTTTATGTTTATCTGCTGCCTGGCATGATGGCTTCTTTCAACGTGACTTGAATGAAGAGAACAAGCCATAAGTAGTATTGAAAAGGCACCCCATTTTGTTTTGGAGCAGCTTATATATGAAGTTTAAGGTGTGTATTTCTTGAGCCTCTTGAATTTAACAAGAGGAAAATTATGCCAGCATTGAACATTTGAACATCCTATCTTGAGGCAAGTGTGTTAAAGTCCTTTATGTACCTATGTATTATTCATTACTGAGTTCAATATGCCTCATCTGACAATTAATCATGGTATTAACCTGTGGAATTTGTACAGTGATGAATCATCACAACTTTCTTTGCTAATTTAGCTTTCAGGCAGACCCAAAAAAGCCCATTGGGGGCCACATCCTTGCTCATGCTTCAACTACCAGGATTAGTTTGAGGAAAGGGAGAGGGGAGCTGCGTATTGCAAAGATATATGACAGGTAAATCACCTTTCCTTTGCAGAAAGCAAGCTGTGTCATGGGCAACCGTAAGGTGACAAAGTTTATGGTACTGAAATGTAACAGCTTGACAGCTGATTCATAGTTTCAAACTAACTGCGTTTCTGGATGTAAGTTGAAAGAATATCTGAAAGGACAAACTAATTAACAGACTTAAAGTTGTCTTGCATATCGCATACATTACATGACATAATCTTTCATCATAAATCTGCCTAGATGCTCACCTCTTAAAGATGACCACCACATAGTTTGGAAATACTGGTGGTCCCTTGCCAGGAAAATCCCAGAGCTGTTCGTAATTTAAGTTTTGCTGACACAATTAGTATCAGTTTACCTGGTAAGCTGTGGCGGACGAGTCATTAAAATTCACACTAGTGGAACTGCATGGGGAGAGCGCTGTTTCTGGTCATGAGCTAAGAAATTGAAATGAGAGTTTGCAGACAGAATCTTTCCCTTTCCTGCACCTTTTCCATTCCTCTCCCTCATGTTTGTTATCTTCCAAGAGGTGGATTTCACATTTTCTGATCTTGGTAATACTGATCACATTCTAAAGTTTGCACGTAGACATGAAGGTGTTGAAGTATTCCAGGTTGTTTACACTTACAACATTTTGGGGACTGTTTCACTGCTGCATTTAACATGGGGAAACCCACAAGTTTCTTGGGTTTGTTTTTTCTCTCCAGCCCCGAGATGCCTGAAAATGAAGCCACATTTGCAATAACTTCTGGAGGGATTGGGGATGCCAAAGAATAGGTGGAAAAGCAATGTAAATATACAGCTGAAAACCACCTGGGCAGTTGGGGTGAAGATTTTTGCAAGGTCACCGACTGCCTGGCTGAATTTTTATCTTTTGGGAACCATTTGGGATATTTTGGGAGAACATTGGGATGAACTCTGTACAATTCAGTTTTATTGATCTTAATAGAATTTGGTTCATTTAGGGTCTTAATTTTTCGATTGAACTTTCCACAAAGATTTAAGAAAAAAACTTGTGAATTGTTCAAAGAATCCTTTTCCTATATTTTGTGAAAATCAAAGCTGTCCTTTCACATGAGATTAATATACTCTTTTAGATTCTTTCAAAGAGAGTGTCTATGTGGTAGAATTTAATAGTGTGAAATGGAACAGAATTGGAATAAACTCATTTATAAATTTGACATAAATAGATAGAAAAGGCAGTGGCAGGAGGAACAGCCTAAGAACTTGATGGACTCTCATGTACCATAGAGGAATAAGTTGTTTTGAAAATACGTTTTTAGGCATTTTTATTTCAACTAGATAATTTTTATATTTTTATTTACCATTTTCTACTTTTTGGAGATAATGTTTTAAAACTGTTCTTACAAAAGTTAAAAATAAAGATTATGAATTAGAACAGCTCTCTGCTTATATTTGGGTGCTTTGAATCAAACCCTGCTCCCAATAATCTCACTGATCTTTCATGACAGAAATAAACCAGATGCAACCCAACGTTTTAAAACCTAGTTCTCTAAAGAAACAAACTTTATGTAATTGCCTTGTCAGTCTCCTAATATATATAAGAATATTAAAGATTACTATTTATTATTAAAAAGCAGAAGAAAAAAACCCAGTGGCTAGACAGGGGAAAGAGGCTGACACGGGTACTTCCACGGAGGGAAAGGCACTTATGACTTAGCTCGCTGAGGGAGCGTGCCTGCAGGCCAGCCAGCACAGGCAGACCTCCAAACTAGCCAGAGGTGTATATCATGGGGGGCAAGATAAGAAGCTGGGAATAAAGAAAGAAATGGGGGATCAGAGGACAAAATACCAGTTCAATTTGCATTACCTCCAATGCTAATGGAATTGCTTGTTTTAAAATAAACTCAAAGATTTATGTATTAGACGCTTTAAGGGAAGGCCTTACTTTGTCCTCTTGCATAAAAATGCTGGTTAGAATGGGTCTAACTTTGGTGTCTGGTTAGAAAGCTTCTCCTCACTGATAGAAGAATTTTTTCATTTCAATTAACTAACACATGTAAGAGAACATAAAGTAAAAAGGCAGCAGTGACCAGAAATTCATCCAAGAAAAGCCTGACGCTGTAGCCAGGTTTTACCTTGTGACAGAGCTAGAGAGAAAACCACTTGCTTGAGTGGTTTCTTAACATCTCTTACATTTGATACTTCTCCTAGGGTAAAGCACTATTTTTCACAGTGGAGAGAAGTCTAGAGACAAAGGCGGGGGGGGGTTGGCTGATCTGAAAGAGCCCTGAATAGATCACCCGTCGTTATTTAACGCAACATCTAGCTCTTTGCACGTGCTAGTCTTTCCCAGACCAAGCATCAGCGTCAGTGAGGGCTCATGGCATTACTTGACTGAGGCTGGGTTTGGCTGATGTACACTGATCACCAGACAGGGCTTCGCATGCTAGGACGCACCAACCGGCCACTTGTCGGTAGGTGCTACAAGTACGCGCTCGGCACTAAAGAATTTATGGCCTATGCCACGTAGTTGCCTCATGGCTTATTGTATGTATTAGCTAGAAGTCTCTGGTTGATTTGGGAATCGGGCCATAAACATGCCGTGCCCGGCATCCTTCGAGTACTTCAAATCATTTCTTTGACCCCTTGCAATAACGCCACAGTGAGCAAAGTTCATTTACTTTCTGGAGAGGTTGCCAAGAACCTCCTGCAGCTGCGGAGGGGTGTGTGTGACCAGGGCCTGCCGGCACAACCCACGCTGGGATCTGTTATGCCATCTTTTTCCCGGCCTCCTGGTACTCAGGTGAACGCAAACATGGCTGCTGTCATTCCCGCTCCTGCTACGGCGCTGCACCAACATCATCTGCCAGAAAAAAAAAAAAAAAAAAAAAATTAAAAAGCGCAGGAAAAACGCAAACCCGCCGGACCCATGCGGCCTTGCCGGACCCGCCGCGGAGGCCCGAGGGGCTGCTCCCCGCCCCGCCGTGCCCGGCCACCACAGCCGCCCCGAGCTCCCGTCATTGTCTTCTCAGCCCCACTACCACCCTCCGCGGGGCCAGCGGGCGCATGGGCGAAAGGCCGTATTCTCTAAACCCGACTACGCTGCAAAATTAACGTAATCCTCCGACACTGCCTGCACAGTCCGCGGAAGAATTTTACGCAAACCGCACGGGCTCTTCCTGGCCTACGCCAGCCTAAGTTACACAACTTGCGTACGTCGTGTATTTACGTAACGTACGCCTCAGTTTAGGTTTTCTCTACCGCCCAGAAGGGGTTACGAGGTTGACTCCTTGCGTAGCAGACTTTGAGGAATAGGGAGAGCGTTACTCTCCTCCCTTCCTTCCTCACACGGAGACTCGGCTCAAGTAAGGAACGTTACGCACCTTTCGTATCCTGCCTGCGGCGCGGAGCACTGTTTCACCAACTGAGTTTAGGGCGTAGTTGGCTTCCGGGAATAGGCGTAGGTATTTTCGAGGGCCGCAGTTTGCGCAGCGCCGGGCCGCCCGTAACGTAACTGAAGCGGGTTGGGGCGGCGGCAGCCATTTTGTGCCGGGAGCCCGGAGGAAGAAGACGCTGGTGTCTCCACACTTCACGGGCCCTGGAGTCGACCGAGAGCCCCGCCGTTCCCTCCGCCGACGTCCAGCGGGTCTCTGACCCACTGACCACCTCTTCTCCTTTTGTATCCCACCAAAGAAGCGAGGTGGCGCAAAGCGATTCTTCCGAGACACAGCCGCCCCTGGCTGGACCGTCTCCCCGTACCCCCAGTCCCTCGCCGTCCCCACGGCCGGCGTTCCGCTGCCTCTCTCCCACCCCTCCGGGTGCGATGAGGGGCTTCGGGGACCGGGGCCGCGACCGAGACCGCGGCGGGTAAGGGGGGGGGGGGGGTGCTGGGGAGGGGGAAGGGAAGGCCGGGCTGGGCGGATGGGGGGGAGGAGGTGGCGCGGCGCGGGTCGACACGGTATGGGGGGTGATGGAGGGAGCCATCTCCCCCGCGTTGGGGGCCTGGTGGGAGGAAGGCCGGGAAGGAGTCGTGGGACAAGGGGGGCGCGTTCTGCTTGCTGTATTGAGGGGACCGTTTTCCCCCAAAATTCCCGGGTAGGAGTGGGGGGTAGCTGGAGACTTTATTAGTACGATTCTGGCAGCAAGGGGTGATGGGTTGGTTGGCTTTTTATTTATTTATTTGTTTGTTTATCTTTTCCATCGTTCATGTGTAACCATGTGTGCCTTAGTTGCAATTTTAAGGCCTGCTTTTTCCTTCTTCCCCTATCCTTCATTTATTTTTTGGCCAG
Organism: Balearica regulorum gibbericeps; assembly: GCF_011004875.1. Classification (NCBI taxonomy): domain Eukaryota; kingdom Metazoa; phylum Chordata; class Aves; order Gruiformes; family Gruidae; genus Balearica; species Balearica regulorum. The sequence goes on from NC_046184.1 coordinate 57,346,606, forward strand.
GCCTCTTCTCCTTTACCCTATTTACCCCCCCTTCCGGTCCCGTCCCCCCCCCGCCACCCCCCTCCCGCAAGCCACGAAGGTCTTGGTGGCCCGGGCAAGGGTGGTTGTACACTCTGCCCTTCTGGTTGTCATTGCTCCTTCTCGACTTGCTAGAAAGATGGCAGTTGGTGAAAGATCTTTCTCAGTTGCACTCCCAGGCTTATCGTGAGAGGAAATGAGATTGAAAAGTGCTGCCGTGCGGGGAACTTGAATACTCGGGAGGGTGATCTCAGTAAACATGGCCCTGGACTCTTAAGGAGCATGACCAAGCTTATGTAGCAGTCAGACAGGAGTTGTCTGTGTGGCACTGCAGAGGCCTACTGCTTCATACTCTTAATTCTGCTATTAAAAAGAATAGATTTTTGCAGGTTTGATTTTATTTTTTTTCTTCCAAGGATGGCAGCAATAAATACAGTGGCAGTGTAGTATATAACTACTGTGAGACTTGAGGTTTTATAAGGGTTGAAAGTAATAAGACATTCATCCCAGGCCTTTTTAGAGAGAAAGTTAGAACTAATTTAGGAGGGTGGCATTTTCTGTCCTTTAGATCACAAATAGTTAGACCTACTTTGTCAAGTATTAACAATAAACATGTCATGTGGGTTCTGTTATTCTTAATATGACAGACTAGATCTCAGTTGATAAATAGTCTCTTTTTCTTTTTTTGTTCCCTCCTCCTCCCCCCCCCCCCCTTGTTTTCCCTACCTACTGGGAGATTCAGGAATATTTTGTTTATATGTTGCAATGCATTTTAACATAGAGTTTCTTGTCTGTGGAGAGAGATAGTTGTATCCTTGCTTTATCTTACTCCCACATTTCACGCTCTGAAATTAAAAGATACTTTCATTTTTTTTCAGAGAGGAGGGTTCTGGTGTTTTTCCACTATGAGATTTCCAGTTCAGTTTAACACAAGGACATTGGAGTAAATGCTTTGGCAAGTCTGAGATAGTTCAGACCCCAGCTGTTTTTGGAGTTTAGTGAGTGAGTCTGAGTATGCAGATTTATATACACTTATTTAACACCGTCCAAAGCATTGTCACAACACTTGGCGTGCCTTAAAATTTGTGTAATCTCATTTTAAAGACTTTGATTATAGACAGATGCTTCGTTTTTAAATCCGGGGTTTTGCATAAGTAAAAGGAGCACTTCTTTGTGAAGTTTTTGGACATTTGCATAGAAAATCGTTTTCTTGGCATATTATCCTGGAAGCTTTAATGTGTCAGGATTCAGTTGGTTACACGTGTCCATTTGAGGTGTGAAAATATTTGTAACCACTAACACCCATCGTACTGCATAAATAAACTCTATAAAATTTTGGGCCACCCAGCATGCTAGTTAAGTGCCATTTGAAAGCTTATCACCTCAGTCCTGATTCTCTGTAAACTAAATAAATACAGGCTTTCTGTTTTCTTTCTGTCAGGAATGAGTTGTAGGCAGCTTCTTAGAATGGAAAGTTGTACTGTTTTGCTCTGGAATTTAACAAATTCACTCAGTTCTGTCTCAGAAATGATGACACCAGTAGTATTAGAGAAGAATGTTTTGGGTCAGTCTGAATTTACACTTGAAAAGAGAACTCTTGGCAAACCAGTGGAATAATCTTAGATTTAAATCAGATTAACTGGAACTGGAATCTCATTTTACTTGTAATCGGAATGTAAAGTGTCAGTTGCTGCCAGTTTAGCGGATGAACTTCAGCAGAGGCAGCGTTTCAGGACTGCTGCAGGGCTCACTTCTTTCAGGTCAGCATACAGCCATATTGTGTATAAGAATGGAGAACTGAAACTATGTGACTTCTATGTAAAATATATTGATCCTTCCCTCTGGATAGCTGTGGAGCAAATATTCATCATACCCAGCTGTTTCAGTGTCCAGTCTTGCAATCAGTTCTTTCATATGTTTCCTTTCATAAAGAAACGCATTGGCCCTTTGAACCTCCAGCTGACTTCAGTGAGAGCGTGGGTTTTGTTAGAACTACTTGGATACAGAAATAGTTTGACCTCCAGTTAGCCTGATCAGTAGCAGACATCTTCCGTAAAGGTGAATGACCCTGTAAATGAAAATCTGTACTATTGCTTTTAACTTGGTCATGAAAGAAAATGTAACTTTTAAATTAATTTTTGAAGTTGTGTTTCACAGTCTTTACATATGACAAAAATTTCTGATTGTGCAGGCTGTCTGGGGGATATGATCGACATACTGATGGGAAAATAAGGGATATTTATAGGAGAGGGAAGAGATTTAATGAACCAGTTGCAACAAAGCAAACATTTTAAAACTTACATAGCAGATTTTAAGTTAAATTGTATCTGCCATACTTTTCCAACAATGTAACCCCTTTTTCCTGCTAATATATTGATTTGAGTTCTGATTTTTTTTGGTCTCTTAATCACTATAATTTGTAGTTTCCATTGGGAAGTGGTTTAAAGAACAAATGTAGTTAATGTCTGAACAGATAGTCTTGTCCTTAAGATAATTCAGAAATTTATTTTGATGTTCTTTATTTTTTAGCAACCCCCAAGTTACTAGTGTAAGAAGGTTGCTTTCGGTTTGTTTCATTAACAGTTTTTTATAGCGGTCTGCCTGGGTAAGGTTGCAGACACTTTGGAGTTGCTATCTACATAAAACTCTTGTTTTAAACGGGCATTTCTCATGAATTCATGTTTTGCAAGAAGTTGTAGCTTTATTAACCAAATCTGCATCAGGACAAAATTTGATCTGATGGTATTTTGAAAAGTACCTTCTGCTGTGTTTATGATACTAATGAAACAGCTATAACTTTTTTGTGGAATTTTGAAATACATAATTTTTAATAGTTACAGTAAATAATCATTTTATGCCGCTTGGTTTTCGATTACTCTTACAAGTTATTGCTAGAAGCTTGTGTTTTGTCGAATGCATCAGTTAGTCATTACAGTTAGTTCTTAACCTTCTTAAGTGTATTAAATAAACTGGGTGAGAGAAAGAGCAGTAACTTCTGAGTAGTTCTGCTAGTTAGGAATTTTTTAGCAGGATAAACATTAACTTCTTACTCTACTGAGTCTTCATCAAAAGCATTTGAGAGAGGATATAACTTTTCCCAGGTACTTCCCCCCTCCGCTTTGTTAGACTCAGCTTTAAAAAGATTTTTATTTTATTTTTAATTTCTTTGGCTCCAGAATTACAGAGGGACTTGCAGGTTTGGCTGGACTTTACTTTCGGGTCCTCACCCTTTTGTTTTTCATTTGAGACACAGTGCTTGATAAGAAAGGAGAGAAGACATGGAGGGGGAGACAGTGAAGTAGCTATTTTTATGTAAAATGAACCTTGAGAGAGATAGACGGAGCTTGTGATTAGAGGTTTTTCTCATCCCTTTCATCTAACCATGTTTTAAGTGTACTGTCAGCTTCAATAAAACATAAGTGCTGTAGCTGTACCTACAGCATTTTCCCGAGGGAGGGAACCTTGAGGTGGAAACCTAGAGACAGGAGCTTTAAGGCAGTGACTTACAAATAGCTGTATTGGAAGGAAACTTTAAAATGGTTTTGGGTTTAGAACTGACTTAGAGCAGGTTTGTGTTATTTCAAGAAGTTATACGCCATCATAGTGATTGGAGGAGGGAGAGGCAGAGTGACTTTTGCTAGAATATTGTGCTCATGTGTGAACTTGAAGAGAGGAAAAAAAGGGTGGAAAATGATTAGGAAAACTGCAAATTCTAGAGTAATTAAATACTCTTGTTTATAACCAACATTGACATTCCCAGGTTTGGAGCAAGTCGTGGAGGTCCTCTTCCTCCAAAGAAATTTGGTAATCCAGGGGAACGTTTGCGTAAGAAAAAATGGGATTTGAATGAACTGCCCAAGTTTGAGAAGAATTTTTACGTGGAACATCCAGAAGTGGCCAGGCTTACTCCGGTAAGTTTTCAGATCCTGTCTGTTCAATTTTGCCTAGAACAGGAAGTGTCACAAGTGGAAAAACTTGTCTTAGGAAGTCTGGGACAGAGTCTAATAGGACTGTCTTTTCATTAAACTTGTTTGGTATGTGTGCACTCTGCAGGATACCGGTTCTAGTTGCCTTCAGTATTTAACATTAGCAAAGGTGAGGCTTCTGCTCTTAGCTGGTTTTATGAGAGATATTTTACATTTAGCCATTTGTATTTCAGCATCATAATGCTTGTCTGGTCTAACGATTCATCAGTGCAGATAACACTTAGAGGGCTTGAGAGTTGCAGTACTGGGGAGGCCCTGAAAGAACCTAAAATAATGAACTAAGAGTGGCAGAAATATATGATAAACATTTGAAATAATATTTTATCATCATCATCATAATAATAGTAATTCAGGCTAAAAGAGGCCATGGGAGATGTGTAGTCTAATACTCTGCTCAGAGCAGGGCTAGCTACAAAACTAGAGCAGGTTGCTCGCTTAGTGCCTTGTCCTTTTGAGTTTGAGTATTCCCCAGGGATGGGGAGAGTTTATATCCTCTCTGGGTGGCTGTCCCAGGGCTTAACATTTCTCATGGTATTCCATCCTCCCCCCCTGCCCCCCAATAATTACTTGCAACATCATCTTCTCTGTAGCGATTCATTGGGTAGTTGAAAGTAGCAGTTAAATTCCCGTGTTAGTCTCTCTTTCCCAAGCTAAACAAATCCAGTGCTCCCAGTCTTTCTTTGTACCACCTGTGCTCCGGCCTCTAGCTTTGCCCCTATAATTGGACATGCCCTGTTAAAACAATGTCCTCCTTACACTGGGGGCTCAAAACTGGATGCAGTACTTTGTATTTACTCTGTAGATACAGTAGTCTCCCTTTCCTACCCCACCTGAGTCTAGAGTATTTTTTTTCTCTTTAATATCTTTTTATATTTAAAAATTAAGAGATTTCATTTTCAGCACAAGGAAACAAACAAAATGTTATTATCCAATTACATAGACTTACAGATCTTCATGTGAAATATTCATGAGATATTTATATGGCATAAAGGAGCTGAAGGAGTCCTTGGCTTTTTAAAGAGACAACAACTTGAACTGCTGAACCACAGTTAGTGTTAGCTGCTGTAGCTGTCTTTGCCTTAGCCAGCTAAAAGGATTTTCATGTTTTTCCCAGAATTTGTTTTCTTTTTTTACCTTTTCATTCAAGCTCAAGAGATTCTCACAGATAGTGAATTTATTGCTTTGGATAAAGTGCATGTTTGCTGTTGATGTATATCTTTCTATTGATTTTTAATGAGCATTAGAATAAGGTCATGAATGGTGGAAGCATGTTGCAAAATGCAGTTGGACTTGCAAGGTAACCTAGACAAAGATAAACCACTTTTCATAATCCTAAAATTATGCTCATGTAGATACACATTTCAGAAATATTTTAAGGAGTTCCATTAATAAAAAAAAATTGTGAGGTCCTAGGATATCACTGTGACTTTGCCTGGACTTCTTCCATGCAGGAAAAAAAGTACTGGTTCCAAAAGATTCCAAGCAACATTTCTGAGTTGCAGGTTGTCCAGCAAGAGCTCAGTATTTAAGCACCTCTGGAATGTGTTAATTGAAGGAGTGGGCCTGTCCTGCCTTCTGCTTGTTCATAGTATATTGCAGCCTATTTATTTTGTTTAATTCTTATCACTGCCACAAAAAACATGTTTCTTATCCTCTGTTTCTAATCACTTCTGAAGCTGTTGATCATTTCTGACCTCTGGAAGAAGAATAAAATTCTTAAAAATACTATATTAATATACTTTTCATTAAAAAGGGCTGGTTGGAAGGAGAGACAGACATTAGTCCTTCTAGACTACATAGGTCATACCTCTGAATATTGCGGAAGCTGTGTGATAGCTCAATCTCAAGATAAAATCCTTAGGAAAGCAGTCCTTTTTAGGCTTCTGTTTCAGTTCAGTTCTCTAATGAAGCTGTTATATAGAGGTGTGAAGTGAACTGATAGTTAGAAACGTGCGCTTTTAAGTCCGTGCTGATGTTTGACCTTTGTCTTTGCATATTATTTTTTTTTCCACATAAATAGTATGAAGTTGAAGAATTGCGAAGAAAGAAAGAGATAACAATTCGAGGAATGGAGGGCTGCCCCAAGCCTGTGTTTGCCTTCCACCAGTGTAGCTTTCCACGTAAGTATTTTGCTGTTCTTTAAGATAATGAGAATTACTAAAAAACAGTAACTGTTTAGGCCTGTTCTGTTTCTAAAAGGTCTTCTGAAGCCTCAGTTAACCTTTAATAATTTTTTTTATTTTCTTAAATTCTTAGAGTATGTGATGGATGCCTTGATGGACCAGAACTTCACAGAACCCACTCCAATTCAGTGCCAAGGCTTTCCACTAGCCCTCAGTGGTCGTGATATGGTGGGCATTGCACAGACTGGCTCTGGGAAGACGCTAGCAGTATGTATTCCCTTTTATTTATTTGGTTAGTTTTCCTAGTTGCTTTGCAAAACTTACCCTTGGCTACTTGTTAGTAATTTTTGGACTTGTCAGTACTACAAGCATAAAGTGAGATGATTACATGTTTTTAAAGCTTGCTTTATTGCATCATGGGTGAGAAGTATCAACTCAACTAGCCTGTCCTATTCACAGGCATGTATTTTGTGTGTGCCTTTGTTTTTTGCATGCTTAGTCACTTCTTTTTGTCTATGCTTACATTGTGGTTTAAAAAAACAGTAGGTGCTCTTTAGCATATTTGTTTTATTAACTATGCAAGTTAAAGAATGGTGGTTGAGTCTTCAAGGTATAATTTGTTTGCAGTTGTTGAGAAAGAATTTTATCCTTTATGAAAAGCATTAGTTACAGCCAGCGTTGCTTGATTCTACTAACTTAGACTTCAAATTTAAATGAGCCTGCCTTTCAGAGGTGCTGAGCAACTATATTTTGTGCTGATGTCAAAGCAGGTGTGGTTGTTCAGCAGCTCTGAAAATCTTATATTCCGTTGAATAACAAGTATCTGGGTTTGCAGAACCCTGATTTGTATATAGCCAAGATTTCTTGCTGTCCCTCACATCAGGTGTTGGCTTCTTGAAGGGATGTTAGGCTAAGTGGGCTCTTGCTGTGATCCAGTTGTCATGGCAGGTGATCATGGGCACTGAATATTGAAGTCCTGTGTCTTGACGTAAAGTTCTTCTGTTTCAGTACTTGTTGCCTGCAATTGTTCACATCAACCACCAGCCATATTTGGAGAGAGGGGATGGCCCAATTGTAAGTGCTTGTCAATTCTCTTCCTTTTTGTGTGTATGGCATGGCATCATTAATGAGCTGTGTACTTTATTTAATTGGTATATCAGAATAACAAGTAGAGAAATGTTTACTATCGCAATGTGAACATCCCACTCATTAGTGGAAATTCTGTGCAATTGCTGACATAGTCTAAAGATATTTAAATGTTTTAGCTAATAAAGAGCAGATGGTCCAACTTTGCTTATGGTGTCTGTGTGGAGCCCTTAACTTAGGGATGTGTGTGCAGCTTGGCTATCCTGAATTGATTCCTTTTGCAGTGTCTGGTTCTAGCACCTACTAGAGAGTTGGCCCAGCAAGTGCAGCAGGTGGCTGATGATTATGGCAAATGTTCAAGACTGAAGAGTACCTGCATATATGGAGGAGCACCCAAAGGTCCCCAAATCAGAGATCTAGAAAGAGGTAATTTTAAAACAAGTGTTTGTAGTTTCTGGAGGAAGTGGTATTGTAAAATCTCTGTAAAAATAAAGCTATCATCTTAAAACCTGTTTGGAAGGGGTGTGCGCATGAATGAGCGACTATCTCTTTCTGCAGTTACAGTGATGGTGCATGTAGTATTTATCTTCTTTGTTGTATAGTGACTTACTTGGATATTAGATTTCTTTCTGTTTTGTCTTTGAACTTTCCACTTATGAAGATCATCAGGACATAGGAAGGGGGAAAGGAAACTTACCAGGAAGAGAACAGGTTATTTTGAGGAAATAGAGTAGCAGCAAGTTTAAATAATGATTATTTTTTTTTCCCTTAAGCCAGATTGCAGGGGTTTTTTTTCAAATAATCAAACTTAATTTCTGAATGTATAGAAACTTCTTTAGACAGTGGGTTTTGTGGGGTTTTTTATTGTTCTTAAGCACTAAACTCTCTTTCTGTTCATGAACCCCATTACGTTCTATGACTGACTTTCTGTACATAGCAAGGGACTGGACTGGGGGATGATGAGCAACCATGGTTCTACAGCAACCATTGTAACACAGTAGCACTCAAGTGACCTAACCTTCATGTCAAGGGCTAGTAACATACAATTTCAAATGCAGGAATGTGCTGTTGGCTTTCATCTTCACTAGATTTAAAAAAAAGTAATAGAATTCTGTGAAAAGATGCAAGAAGTATTATCAAGGTAAGCTTATATATACTGATCTACTCAAGAAATCAGAAAATTTTACTTACCACTGCAATTTGTAGAGTCATTATTGAAAACTGCAGTAATGGGACTAAGGGGTGTGTGGTAGAAGTCTGTGGGGTAGCTCTGTTGAAGAAAATGGTAGCACATTCAAATTCAAAAGTAGCATCTTCAGTGGAAGAGTCAAAGGTTACATGAAGAGTCCTTGGGAGGATCAGCTCAGTGGGGTTTTGCACACCTTTCTGGAGTGCTGTAAAATAGACGTTCTCCTGCTTATGAAGAACCGTTTGGTTGGAGCATGTGGGCAGGTTCAGTGCTTTCAGTCCTTTCAGACGTTACTGTCTTTGCACGATCACTTAGTATTTTCTGCAGCAAAGGTTGTTGAATAGATAGAGTCCAGAAAACATTTTTTTTTTTTTCCTCAGTTATGATTTTTTGAGCATTCACTGAATTTACTTTGGAGGATTACATTGTTGACAACAGAGATTGCAGTTTCTTCAGTCTCCCTGGCAGACTAATGGCTGCATTAGAAATCTAATTCTTGCATGAGTTTTATAGAAACTGGAAGTATGCCCAGCTTTCACAGCTCTGAGGAGTCCAGGTTGACACAGACAATAATATCTGGTTTGCCACAAAATACTCTGCATCTGTAAGGGGAGTATCAAGCTGTTTCACCTCACTGCTTACCTAAACTTGCCTTCTGTGGACATTTCAGTGACACTGAAGAACTCACCTGTAATATTTGGGAATTGGTGGAAACCAGTCCCTTCTTCTAAGGAATGTATAAATTGCCATACCTGAAACTAGTTTATGAATATTTGAATTCTGTTTTTATGCTAACAGATATGGGCAGGGTGGTTGTCTGTCACTATTGGTGCATAATTACAGTGTTAAAGCCATGTTTTGGCTTTATATATTAAGAAAGAAAAAAAAAAAGTGGAAATAATTTGACTTGTACAGCAAGAGGAGCATTTCATGTTTGTTTAACATGGGGAGTTTAGCTGGAGTTCACTCTCATTTTTCTAGAGAGCTCTTTAGACTGTATAATTTTGGATGAAGGTGGGTCAGGCTTGAGTAGAAGCTTATTTTACTTCTGATTTTTGGACAGCTCTATGCTGGTGTTTTCTGACATAAGCTTTTAGCTCCTATACTGCATTTATTATTCTAATTGCACTGTAACAGTAATTTCAGAATGGAAAAAATATTAAAAGAAACTAGGGCTTCTACTGAAATGACTCAATCTTGGGTACGAATGAGGGTGGTGCTTTTTTTTTTAAACACAGTTTTGCTCTGGAAGGTGATTCATTCTGACTAAAAATACCAATTGACATTCAAATGAAGAGCCTTACTCTTTTTCCTCATTCTGTTTTGAAGGTGTGGAGATCTGCATTGCTACACCAGGTCGCTTGATTGACTTCCTTGAGGCAGGAAAGACCAACCTTCGTCGGTGTACATACCTGGTGCTGGATGAAGCAGACAGGATGTTGGACATGGGTTTTGAACCCCAAATTCGTAAAATTGTTGACCAGATAAGGGTGTGTGAACCTTGTAAAAGGACAGCCTCCTTTGGTTTCCCATTCAAAGTCCAGTACCTTAAATAAATCCATTTTCCCTTTTTTCTTAGCCTGACAGACAGACTCTGATGTGGAGTGCCACCTGGCCAAAAGAAGTGCGCCAGCTTGCCGAGGACTTCCTGCAGGACTACGTTCAGATCAATGTGGGAAACTTGGAGCTGAGTGCCAACCACAATATCCTGCAGATAGTGGATGTATGCATGGAAAGCGAGAAAGACCATAAGTAAGCTGATTTTCCTACTGTTTCAGTTTTTGCTTGTACTTAAAAAATCTGTTGCTTTGAAAGCGAAATACGAATTCCAAATGGTGAAGTTACTTGTGCTATTATTTAACCTTTGACTGTTACAAAATAAGTAAGTCCTGTAATTAACTAGTCTGTTGCGTATATTTTAAAGCATACCGTTGTACAACAGACCTAAATTCTGTGTAAGTGATACTGACTTATTTATATGGATGTGTCTTGTATATGTTCTCAGTCTAAGTTGAGAGAGTGCTTCTATATTCTTGTATACGTGGATATACATCTTGGCTCTCATGTCTTATTTTAGACTGATACAACTGATGGAAGAAATCATGGCAGAGAAGGAAAACAAGACTATCATCTTTGTGGAGACAAAAAGACGATGTGATGATCTCACTCGAAGGATGCGCAGAGATGGGTGATTAGCTTCCCCCCCCCCCTCCCCTTGTTTCTAGTGCGAAACAGAAACTGTAATCAAAAGCAGTAAGGTTTAAATGCTCGTGATGCTATTGTTCGGAACAACTTGTCCATTCTTTTCTTGGCTGAATTCAGTCTTATTTTCTCAGAAGATTCCAGTCCATCAAAGCATTAGTGTAAGAGAGTTTGTAAGCTGGGCAGCTTTTAGTGTATCAGAATACAGATACGCTGATCGGGACTGTATCGATACAGCAAATGCGATTTGGCTTAGGTGATTGATGTAGGTAGTGGCTTTAACATGCAAGAAATAAACCAGTAGATGTGCTAGGTAGATAAAGGCCAGAGGAGGACAGGGAATAAAATATTTCCTGTTGCCTTTAATGTGTGTAATTTCTGTCTATACTAATGTGCATCTCTGTTTGGCAGTTGGCCAGCTATGTGTATCCATGGAGACAAGAGTCAGCCAGAAAGAGATTGGGTGCTTAATGGTGAGTCCGTCACTGAGGGGAGAATAACTCGGGCTGCTGTACGTAATTTACCAAGACATGCTTTTTTCCAGTTGTCTTTTTTTTTTTTTTTTTTTTTGTTTCTTTATCCAATAGATATATTTCAAAAGAACTTCCTTTGCCTTTGTACTGTTAATTTCAGTATTTGTGTTTACTTTTTTTTTTGACAACACAATTGAAAAATTATTTAACCCAGAGAGCTGGATTTTAAAAAATACTTGACACATTATATCCTGACTTGCTGGGGTTTCTGAAATTGACCCATCTTCCCTAGATTCTGGAAAGTGAGCATTTAGTGTAAATCAAGTTCAGGTAACTTTACCTTTTTGAAAAATCTTACTTCATAGCATGCTTTGTTTTACAGAGTTTCGTTCTGGAAAGGCTCCTATCCTCATTGCTACCGACGTTGCATCTCGTGGGCTAGGTTTGTACACATAGACCACTCTTGCCTACTGCTGCATATTTTTCTTCTTTGGACTGAAATATGTTTTCTTTTTTTAAAAAAAAAAAATTCAAAGCGTGATTTTCCCCCACATGTGAAATACGTTTTTTAACATTAATCTTTTTTTTTTCTTTCATATTCAAAGTCTCTTCCTGCTCCTAATGAACAGGCTTTGGTCTGCAGCAAGGCCTAGGCATGACCAATCGATCGCCAAGAGGGAGAAGAGACGTCCAATTATGCAACCCAACCCTTCCACCACACTCACTTCTTCCCCAAATCCAGCTTTTGTTGCTGGATGATAGGGATGGATTGCTCTCAGTTCAGAGCGTGTCAGATAAAGTTCAAGTAGGAAGTTGTGGGAGAGCATTTCAACAGCAAATAGCTAATATTCTCCCCGTATGACACACCACAGATTTGAACATACCAACCCCAGTGTACATGCATGTTTACCCCCTGCCCCCAGATGTATTCACATCTGAGAAAGCACTGCTCCAGATCTTTGGTCTTGACATATAACTGTCCCTCCTCTGTGTTCCTTCTAGGCAGGACCACTGAGATATATATGGCCTTTAATGTCGTGTTACCCAAATGTGTAATTGAATCAAAATTCCACAGCTCTGTTCTGGTGGTATGAAAATGATCTGTCTGGATGCATCAGTCGTGCCCCCTTTTTTAAGAACCGTATTTGTATTGTGAAACGCTTTGTGTGCTAAGCACAGTTCTTATACCTCTGTCCCCTCTAGAAGAGGAGGATGACTTCTGAAGTGCTCTGAGTTTAATAATGGACATTGAATATTGTCCCCTCCCTGAGTTTGGTAGAAGATGAACTACTCGGGGGTTGATGTCTCGCTGTAGTAAATTTTAGACAAAATTACTGCAAGTCATTGCAAATAAGCTCAGAAAAATCTCTAGCTGTTAAACATCTCAGTTATCTGAGTTCTCTTTTTTTCGTATGTGGAAAGGGTGGCTGTGCTGTGCATCACACGGTCACTTTAATACAGGCAGACCATTACTAGACTTGGCAGCCTTTGTTCACACAACCTTCACCCCTCCTTCCCCTCCCCCCTCAAAAAATGTCCAACACTTCCTCGGAGAGGTGATTATATGGACTTCAGTCTCTGCCCTCTAGGGTCATGTCTGGACCTGTGCAGTTAGAACTTGGGCCTGTTGGGAGAAGGGACTGAGGCCTGAAACCAGTTTGTATGAAAGAGAGCTGCTTTCTCTAGCAGCGTTTTTTAAACAGGCTTGCTATGTGCTGGTAGCTTCTTTGTGCATCTTGCCTAGACATTTAAAACAGCCTCACCCCCCTCAAAAAAACACTCCCCCCAAAACTACTCAATTGGATAACACTTCAGAAAACAGTCTCCCCACTTCCCGTCTTCCACTTCACCTGAGCTAAGGGGGAAAGGTACCAGAGTCTGTTTCTTGTTACTGAACAACATCTCTGCTTATTTTGGGGCCCTGAGTTTGCTGCTTCTTAAAATAAGTCACTTAACTGGCAAACTTCTGGACGACTTCCTCCAAGATCCTGGAAAGTGAAGGCTTCTACCTAAATAACATAAAACAGGGGCGCGCGCCTTTTGGCTGAGTCACCAGGGCTTTCCCTCTTCCTAATGGAACATTGGTTTCAAAAAAGCTTCTTCCAGGTAAGTTCTGAGTCCCATAATGACTTCTTTGTGATAATTCCCTGGAGTGAGGTCCTCTCTCTGCACTGATATATTTTTTTTTTTACTTTATTTTTTTGTTCAGTCTATTAAACTAAAAACATTGAATTTGTTTTGTTTTGTTTTCTTTAACAGAAGCTTTGATATCAGCTGCAGATCATTCTCAGTGCAGGGGTGGGGGCACATCTACATTGATGGTCTAAACAGCTCTCTAGACTAGCATGTTTGCTAGTTTATATCTCTCCTGATTAATAATCGGAGACTGTCTGTGCCTTGGGGTACTCTGATGGTCTGACAAAGGGAATGTTTCCCAGGTAGCTGTCAAAAATGATGTACAGTTTCAATTCTTGATCCTGCTACATTATCTTCTAATAGCGCAGGAAGATTGCGAGTGTGCGCAAAGACTTTGGAGCATGCTAGACTGGAGAAGCAGAGTCTTGTACTTGCTCTGGTCTTTCTTCAGCAAGCTGTGTGCTCTACCAGGACCACTTTCTAGTCTGGAAAACACCCTTGCATTTTCCTCTTCCTGCCTTCCCATTCTTCCTACTCCTCCCCAGTCAAGTCAATTCCGTCTACATTGGTAGCTACAATTCCCTGTGCTTTCTGCCGGGAAAGCACGTCCTTGTATCCTCTGTGGTCATTCAAGTCGCTTTGCTACTGATGGATGTGCAAAACAGGACTGACTGAGGATCATGTAGCCTGCAGCTTGTCAGACTAGTTACAACCCTGGCTGTGAAGATGCAATCTGTCATACATACTCCTCTCTTTACTTCGCTTTCCCCTTTTAAAAAAACCACTCTGTTGCATCAAGGACCCTAGCTGGAGACTCGCGCAGCCCCCTGTGAAACCTGCCTTCTCACTCCCTTTTTTTTGGTGTGATTCAGGACTTTGGAGTCAGCAAAGACTGAGGAGCCCCCCCCTTTGCTGTAATAAGAAACAGACATAAAGTCCCCCTCTTGTCACTACAACCCTCTCGTTTTTATTTTTCCTACAACCCCTTTGAAATTGATGCAGTCTGGGCAATAGATGCAGTCTGACCCTTTGGATGTAATTTTTGTATCTTCATTTTTTTGACAATTGCCCCCTAAGAACCCCGAGTAGGGGCCAAAAAGCGTTGGAGGACCTGAAACTTTTACCTGAACCCAGGTTCTCCGGCGCTTCACAACCAAATGGGGCTACAGAGAAGCGTCTAAGCCAGTTCACAGAGCGAGCGTGTGTGGGGACTTCTCGCTGCCATGGACCCTTGATGCATGCTCCCCGCGCTCCAGTGGTCCCGTGTCAGAGGGCGGAGTTTTCGAAAGGAGGCCGCCAAAAATAAAAGGCAAAGAGACGGGATCGGCTGCAGCGGTTTCCCACAGGAGGAGGGAGTGTGCATCGGTCTGGTAACAAACAGAGAATGTTTCTCTCTTTAAAACAAAAAAGAAATCACAAAAATCTGTGTTTTATCTTGGATATTTTCAGAATATTCTTCTTAAAATGCAGATTTTTAATTTTTTTTTTAATGAGCTGTTAGGGCACTTACTGTAATACCATGCTTTTTAAAGTATCAAATACTATAGCAAATAGGTGCTTTTGGTACTTGAGGTGCTTTCACTGAAGTGTTACACTAACATTTACTTTGTTTTTGTCCCCTATGAAATCTGACTTTCCAAAAGGCGTGAAGTTCTGATCTCCTAAATTTTAATGTTATTTTGTATATAAAGCAATTTTGAGAATTTAATTTCCTGCTTCCATCTGTCACTGGAAGTAGGGAATTGTTAATGGCATTCAGGATTGTCCAAATTATGAAAGCTTGCCAGAACTGGACGGAACAGCATGGTGAAATGTTAGTGCAATGCATTCTGGTGGTAACTAGAAAGCTAAGTGAAGATATTCTAGGTCTGAATAATTTTTAATAAGTTGGCTGAATAATACTAATGTAATTGGAGTGTCTTAAGGCTAGGGAAAGTAGTTAACTGTATTTTATTAGGACTGTAAAAGTAAATATTTTTAAGATTGCCTTTTGTTTCATGTTACCAAGTGGAAGGTAAGTGATCTCATTACCATTCTTATTTGTTAGACTTCTCCCAACAGAGTAAAAGCTTTACCATGGCAGTTCTGCCCTTCCTCTGCCCCAGTTTGCTCTGTCTGATGGTGGCATTTTCACTTCCCAGATTGTGGGCTTTTTAAAAAACAGGAAATTTGATTAGCTCCTTCACAAGCATCAGTGTCCTTGACACATGAAGATGGAGAAATGCATTCTGGGGAGAATGAATTTGAGCGCAGGGCAAAACTGCTTTAAAATTACTACTGTATCTCAGGACACTGATCTTTGTTCCTGATGATCTGAAATTGGAGTCTTCTACTCTTTTGGGATGAGTCTGTCTTGTATTTATTCTATGCAATTACTAACTTTGTATTTTTTTTTCTTATTACTGTCACCTGCATTCGTGCTCCCCACCTTTCGTTGGCACGTCCTCTCTTCTTCTCCCCTTTCCTCAACCCCACCCCTTCACTGTGCTTCGCACCTGGGCACTTCAAGACGTGGAAGATGTTAAATTTGTGATAAACTACGACTATCCGAACAGCTCTGAAGATTACGTGCACCGTATTGGCCGTACCGCACGTAGTACCAACAAAGGTACTGCCTACACCTTCTTCACACCAGGAAACCTGAAACAAGCCAGGGAGCTGATCAAAGTGTTGGAAGAAGCCAATCAAGCCATCAATCCAAAACTGATGCAGCTTGTGGACCACAGAGGAGGAGGAGGTGGTGGTGGAGGTAAAGGCACATGGGAAAAGGGCTACACAGGGAATAGGTTCCCCTTTTTGAGGGAGGGAAGGTGAAAAGAGAGTAGGGAAGTAGTAAGTGTGAGTCTAAGGTAACAAACAGCTGATGAGTAATAAAGCTGGTTTGTACCGAGATCTCAACACATTATGTAGATTTCTGTCCAAAAAAGAGGCAGTCCACTGTTTCACCTTAGCTGTAGAATTTTTTTTTTTCTCCTGTTAAGGCCCTCGCAGAGCTAATGCTTGAGTTAATTAATTCTTTGCAGTTCCTACCTAAGCATAGGCAGCAGGATGTGTGTGCATACGCGTGTGAAATTGAAATCAGCAAATGCTTACACTGACTTGACTTTCGGGGACTATTTTTGCTCCCATTCCCTGAAGTAGTAGTAAGTTTCTTTGTGTTCCAAGTTAGTCCTGAGTTTCTTTTGTTTCTTTGTCTCTGAGCATTAAGAACCCTTTTTGAACTTCATATTTATACCTTGAACAAAACGAACAGACATACGCACAGCTCTGCAGGGAAGTTACAGTCAGTCAAGAGAACTCTCCTTGTGGGCAAAATTGTGGATGTAGAAGGGGGAGAAAGGGTGGCATAATTGTACCAGAGTTCATTGTTTAAAACTTGTTCATGGTACTAAATCTTAATATATTCATCGCCAGGAGGTCGTTCTCGTTACCGAACGAGCAGTTCAGTAAACAACCCTAACCTGATGTACCAGGAAGAGTGTGACAGGAGGCTCCGGGGAGTGAAAGAGGGCCGGAGAGACTCAGGTGGCTTCAGAGACCGTGAGCGTGGTGACAGTTATGCCAACGGAGCCAACAAGACCTATGGCAGTGCCTACGGGAGCCCAAATTCTGCTTTTGGGGCAGCACAGAGCCAGTATGGTTACACTCAAGGGAGCTATGGAGCAGCTGCCTATGGCACGAGTGGCTATGGCACTGCAGAGTACAGTGCTAGTGGCTATGGTGCCAGCACCACAGCTGCCACCGCTGGGAGAACCTCACAGAGCACTACCCAACAGCAGTATGCAGGGATGGTGGGGCGCTCGGGCCAGCAGCCACAGCCGCTCATGTCACAACAGTTTCCGCAGCCCCCTGCCACTAACGTGATGGGCTATATGGGACAGACTGCCACCTACCAGTATCCACCCCCTCCCCCGCCCCCTCCCCCCTCCCGCAAATGAGACCACTCCCCACTGGTGACCAGTGTAGACCTCTTGCATTTAAAGGAACCTTTTCTTTCTCTTCTTTCCCATTGTGATGTCTCTCTCATGCAGGTTAGAGTTAGAATTCACCATTCAAATCCCTCAAGCCCATCAAAAAATGGCCCCCAGTCCACATTACTGACCCTGTCCTCTTTTTTCTTTTTTTTTTTTTTAAGAGATATATATAGTTGACTGGAAAATTTATTATTTTTTGTCTTGCATGTGAGGAAATTGGAAATTTTATTTTCTCTAAAAGAAATGGGTATAAGGCAGATAGGTCCCAGCTTGATCATCTTGGTGTCTAAGGTTTGTGTGAAAACTTGCTTTTGAGGGGAGGAAGTTTCTGTTCTGTAACATGTTAATTTCAGGAAGTATCAAGAGAGGTGGGAAACTTTGGGGAGCCAAAAAGCACTTCATTTAAAATGATAAATGCAAGGGAGCAATGCTCACTTCTCCTAATCTTAATTTTATTTTTTTTTTTTAAATAGCTCACAATTATTGCTTGTAATCTATTGTAGGTGACTTTCTATAGAGAAAACTCTGCTCATTTGTCTGAGCTGGGCGGTGTTCAGAGTAATGACCCAGGTACATTGTTGGCGTTTCCTGCAGCTCTGGAAGCAGTGGCCCCATCTTCTGGTACCCGTAGCAGCCTGCAGTAGGGAAGTTAGGATTAATAAAACCCCAGTGTCTGAGACCAAACCTGTCTTGGATTTGATACCTGGAAACCAGATAGTCACTGTAGGTACTGCTGCTGTAAGTTCTTTCCCTACGATTGTTAAATTGCAGCATCGCAAATGGGTGGAGCCTGGTTATCCTCAAATTAGTTTCTGCTCTCAAATTCTTGGTTGGTGGGTTTATTGAGAGAAGTCTTATTTGAGAGCCCAGAAACTAAAGAGAACTGAGATGATGAACAGCGTGTCTCATTTGTCCTTCACAAACAAAGTACCTTTTGCCAGGGGATATGTTCTGAATGCCGCTATGCTGAATAACACGTGACTGAGTTTTCCACACTTAAAGAGGTTTGAATAGGGTGGGCTGGGGGGGAGGGCAAGGGGAGGAGGGGAGGAGGAGGAGGAGATTGCCTGGAATCTCCTTTCCATGAGGTAAGCGGTGAGCTGGTTAGTGCATCTTGATTCTGAAGCTTTATTTCTTTTGTACCTTGCTCTGACTCTTGCTTTTCCTGGCTTTTGAGTGCATTTCCCTGCTCCATTGGTCCCTTTGAGCTGAGCTCTCGCAGGTAGGTAGCATTTTAGAAAATGTTAGAGAAGAGTGAAATTTTAGTAAATACGTAAATAAAACTTGTTTATTTTACAGGCTAAGGTGGGTGTGAGGGGGGTTTCCCCTTTAGTAAAGCATGTTGTTGACTTGTTATTTCTAATACCAGACGGTTCAGAGACAGTAGATGATAACAGGAGTTGGCTGCTCTTGATCTGGTAACATTGCAAAAGAATGGATACATCTCCTGGTTTGTGAGACATAATCTTTGCATTATGAGAATGCAGGGTTTTGTGGATTTTTTTTTTTGTTGTTGGCATTCTTGCATATGGATGAACAAGGCAGCCCACTCCTTCTGTAGCAGAGTGGAACTTCTTATAGCCCAGGAAAAGAGGTTGCTTATACAGAAGTGATTTCTTTTTTAATTTAATTTATTCCCAGAGTAAAATTTTGGGGGATGAATGCACATTTTTTGTGTGCACTACACAGGTAGGTTGCTGACACAGAGGGAAAAGGGAGAGATCTTCCAGAAACTCGGTTCCCTCGTCCCATCTTCTAATTCCAGTACTTGGGGCAGGAAGTTCCTTTGCTTGTGATAAATGAAAGCCAGAAACATTTAGTTTATCCAGGCACTGACTGATTTGTCTTTGGCCTCCCTCACAAGCAAATTTAGAGCTTTTGGGTTTTTTGGAGGGTTTTTTGGTTTTTTAAATTTTCAAGTTCAATGCAGAAATGTGTTTGAGGGGTGTAGGAGTAGGACATCTCACCGACTGGCTTTAAAAAGGGTCTCTGGACCGCCAAAGCTGCCTTATAGTCTGCTATAGTTTCACTTTTATTTTTGGGGGGAACTTGGCACACCTAAACATCTACGCCAAGTCTTGCAGTGCTTTATTGCCATCGAGGTCAGCTGACGTCCAGGGTCTCGGCTCAGTTCAGAGTGTTAACCAGGCTGTTGAATGCGTAAACGCACCGTGGCATGTGCTGCCCGTCCCACCTGGTGCTCGCCGCTCTGTTCCGTACACCAGCTGGAGGGCCCTTGTTGATAAGAGCATTAGCGTCTAGTATTGTTTGCGTTGTTTTCAATCTGTATAAAGTTTGTGGGAGTGCCAGATGAGTTGGGTGTCTCCTCCCCTCCCACTTCCTGAAGGAATTTACTGTTTGGACTTCTCTGAACAATGGAAGGGTTAGTGGCTTTGTGTGGGATCAGCGTCTTGTTTAACACACCTGCTGGTCTCTGAACACATTCCTGTTGTATTAATGAAGACTTGAATTGAGAGATTCATAGATCTGTGGTGTTCAGACACAGGATACTAAGAGCTATGTTACTATTCTTAGTTTGTAAATTGTCCTTTTGATACCATCTTGTTTTCTTTTGTAGGTATAAATAAAAACACTGTTGTCAATAAATTGTGAACTTTGTCTTTATTTGTGGAGTGTAAAACCATCTTTGCCCCCGTTCTTCCCAGTTCTTAAAAAAAAAAAAGTCAAATTCAAGGAGTTGGAAACACCTGTTGGCAACCCACTGAATTTTAATTGAAATGATCCCCGTTTGTAGAGTATGAGGAACTGAAAGTGTTTGGGTACCTGTGGAGTTGGAAGATGTCATTCGAAGGGAATGTATTTTTCCTGAATGTTACTGGACTTGAGTCGAATGAGGGGGTCGGGCAGAGGTAACTTTCAGGAGGATGTTAGTTCACACAGAGTTAAAATAATAGCTTGTAGCATCTGCTCTGTCAGAAGCGACCACCTGTGACATGGGTTGGTGGCCTTTGCGTATGATATCGAACTTTATGGTACCGTGGTACCCTTTTCCGTAGGTGCTTGTTAAAGGGCCGAAGGACTAAAGGTAGTAAGTTTCCCTTGCACTCCTTGTGCTGCCTCACAGTCAAGGTGGAGGCGCATTGTGGAGGTGCTGGGAAGAGCCGGGAGCGAGTAGTTTGCACTGCTTCAGTATTGGCCAGCACTAACTAGCACCAAATTCAAGTAAAGAAAAAAATAAAAAAAAAAAAACAGGGAAAGTGTCATACAGATGACAAGCACACCAGCTTTCCAGGCCTCACTGTCTTCCTGGCACTGGAGTGAAACTCGGCTGAGCCATCCGTTGGTGAAAAAGGGCCAGGAAAGGGAAGCTGTGATCTTAAGAGCTTCATCTTTGGGATTTCTTGCCTCGTCTGTGGGAAGGTCTTCAAACGGGCATGGGAAGACTTAGCTTCTTTCCTTTTAGGACTGTGCAAAGAGAAAGAGAAAGTAATGAAGGAACTCTGGGGGAATTAAAACCATTTCATTGTTTCAACAAATTATTTCTCTGGAGTCGCTATTTAGAGCGCTTGGTAGGGGATGGCCAGGTTTGCAAACGGCAATGAAATTACGGCTACTGCATTGAATGGGCCTTCTCAGGCACCCTCCGTGTGCCGCTGTAGGCTGGTAGGAATAAGCCTGTACCTGACTTCGGTAACAACTGCTCGGCCTCTGCTGTGATTGTACGTACGCTACCGGCTCCCGAGAATCCTGTGCCTTGTGGAAGGAGCATCTGGGAGAATTTAGTGAGAAGGGTAAAATTAAGGAATCCAGAGAAAAGGGAAGAACTTACGTGATCCTTGAGGGGACACAATCGGTACAAAGTTTTAAGGGGGGAAAACTCCCAAAATCTATTTGAAAGGTTCTTGTTTCCTCTTCCATGGTTACTCTTTCTCACGTGTGGACCCTCTTAATTTCCCCATTTTTTTCTTAATGGTGTATGGAGTGTGCTGTTCTATCCGCTGTACTCTCTGCCCCCTCCCCTCCTTTTATTAAAAACTTGACCTGAATAAATGTGTGGCCAGACTGTCCTGTGCCTGCCCCACCTCATCTCACTGAAGCTGGGATGGGAGGACTTTTGGAAACACCTGGGGCCCATGGGCTTAGATGGGGTGGATGGAGAAGCGTCTGCCCGAGCTGTGCAGTGGTCAATGGTGTGGGGTCCAGCTCGTGGCCTGGCACTGGTGGTGAGAACTGGGACCAGTACTGCTTGGCAACAGAGGAAAGGGCAGAGTACGCCCTCTGTGATCTGCTGCTGATGCACCAGATGTCAGAGGGACTGTGCCAGGCTGGAGAAATGGGCTGATGGGCATCTCATGGAGGTCAGTAAAGGGAAAGACCACGTCCTGCTCCTGGGGTGGAGCAGGGGGCTGCCCAGCTGGAAAGCAGCTTGGCAGAAGCCCTGGGTGTGCTGGTGGACACTAAGTTGAACATGAGCCACCAGTGTGCCCTGGTGGCAAAGAATGCAAACCACCTCCGAGCTGCACCGCTGGGACGTGGTCCTTCCTCGCTGCTCGGCCCTCATGAGGCCATGGCCTGAGCGACAGGTCTGGCTCTGGGCTCCTCAGTCCAAGAGATGAGAACACGCTGGAGCAAGTCCAGAAAGCCCACAAGGATGATTAAGCCTTCGATGTAAGAGACTGCTCAGCCTGGATAAGGCTCAGGGGGATCTTCTCCGTGTGTATAAATGCCTGATGGGGGGAGTAAAGGAGACAGAGCTAGACTCTGCTTAGTGGTGCCCAGTGGCGGGGCAATGGGAAATTCCACTGAAATATAAGAAAAAAACTTTTTACAGTGAGGGTGGTCAGGCACTGGCACAGGTTGCTCAGAGAGGCTGTGGTGCCTCCATCCTGGAGATATGCAAAACCTGACTGGACAGGACCCAGGACCTGGAACAACCTGCTCTAGGTGATCCTGCTGTGAGCAGGGGGGTGGGTTAGATAATCCCCCCCCCCAGGTTGCACCCAACCTCAGCTGTTCTGTGAAATACCAGCTTTGGGGAGCTAAAAACTTCCTCGGAATATCTTTCAGGCCCTTGTGTTAAACAGAAAGGAACACATCTAGTTTTGAAAACAAGATAAAGGGAAGTTGTGTTCTATAAAAATCCCTTTACAATGCTTTGGTATAGGCTCTGAAGTCTTATTAAATACATTTCTTTATATAATGCGTCTTTGCGCTTTTTTTTTTGCAGCATCGCTGCCCTTTTGTCTGAGCTCTTCTGTGTTAGAAATGTTTTGAAAAGATGTTTTTTTGCAAGAGTATGAGAGATGTAACCTGCTATAATATTGCTAGTTTTCATAAATGACTGCAAAGCATTTGCATATCTTCAGTCACCTTTTCTCTCCCATGATCCAGAACATTTGTGTAAAAGAAAAAAAAAGCAATTCTCTTCCTGCTGAGATGTCCCAGTGACAAGTTTTTTTTCTTCTGCCTCCCGTATCATCTAAATTTTGCAGTTTTATCACTAGCAATGCGAGACTGAAAGCCAGCAGTTGTTTTTTTCCCACCTTTTGTTCCACCATCCGCAACTACAAAGATTTCTCACAAAATACAGGACACAGGACACATGAATTGAGTGAAGCTAAAATGGGAATTAGTTTAAAATAAAATATTAAAAAAAAAAAAAGGAATTGACGTGGAGCACCTTGATGGCAGTTTTACAAAGTACTTTTCTGGCCTCAAAAATGTTTTAATGACAGAAGGAAGTCTTAATCCGCCAAGGCCAGCCACCTGCCGAGTGCTCCTGTCACCTCTCTATCAGCAGGTATATTGCATGAAGCTACCAAAGATCCACCCCTTGAAACACCAAATGGGGGCCATCACTCCTGCATTTAGCAGACTAGTTCAGGAACATGAAGGAGGAAGAAAATATTTGCTCTCCCAGCTAGATTTCATCAAATTCCATCCTCCTCAACAGAAAAGTGTTTTAAAGCGTACTTCAACCTCAGCAAACCATACCGTGTTCTACCAAATTTTATGCCCTCAATGCACTTGTTAGCTCTGGCATATAACCATGTACCAAAGCCCAGCACTGAAGTGGAAGGGGCATCTGATTTTGGGAAACAAAGGGGTGTCTTCTCCGTGCAGATGCCCATCTTCCTACAGAATCAGTTCTTGAGAATGTTACATCTTCTCCATCAAAAGAAAAGTAGGCTTAATAATATCTCCATATGTCTGCAGTTGCTTTCTCAGGTACATTGTCTGCCTACAGCTATTTTTTTTCCCCCTCAAAGTTTTTTTTTGCGTGATTCATAATCTTTCAAAATGTACGTAGAATTGAATATACCTCAATTGTTAACTTCCCAAGGTGGGGTTAAACCAGGCTTAGCTCTGGTCTAACTTTTACTTTGTTTCACATGCACATCTACAGCCTTGTGAGCAGAGATGCCCACTTGCATTCAACGGATATGTTTTTTTTTTAAACTGGATTTTAGGCAGACAACGTGCATCACAAACACAGCAAAGAATAAAGCCACATAAGGATTAATGCATGGCAAGCTGCAGTTCCACCGTACGTTGCAAGAGTGCCAAATGATTTATACCAACCCCTTTACCTACCTTTTGTAACATAGAGATAGAAGAAGTCGCAGTAGAAGATGGTTTGTACCACCCCGGAAACTACAGCGATCTGGTCATAGAAATTCTCCGTGTAGTAGCGCCAGACCCAGTTGGCAATGTAGAGAGCGCGGTAGAGGCCCAGGAAGAAAAGGTAGTGTGTCGTGATGGTCTCTGCCTCCCCCGTCTTGCTGATCATGAAGAGCTGAGGAAGGATAGCCACGGACTCCAGGTAGATAGAGAAGGTCCAGAGTATCTGCAAAATGAAATCAGTGGAGAGTCGGTGCTGGTTAATATGTGTTAAGAGCCAAAGCTTTTCATGTGGCAGAGCACCGATGTGCGAGCGGGATGAGTGGTGCTGCTGGAGCTGGGGAAAATGAGCTTGCTCTGCTGGGGCTGAGAGAAGACAGCGCTGTGCTGCTCTATAGATGGTATGGTCTTCAAGGCCTGCCAACCTTGCCTTTCCTGCCTGCTTTTGCTGTTAAAAATCTCAACTATTCAACATGCTGCGAACTCTGCTGCCTGGTGTCAGGCTGCTGCTCCCCCTCCCCTTTCCTGTGTCAGGTTTTCCTTACCTCCAAGGCGGTGAAACTGTGGTTCTCCAGGAACGACAGGCCTGTGACAGGGACCAGCAGGAACTCAAGGCGAAAGGAGTCATTCTCGCTGTCAAACGTTTTCCGGAATTTCACGTAGATCATGTACACGGTGACATAGGCACATATCAAAAAAATGACCTGGGGGAGGGAAGGGAGATGGTAAGACCTTACCTGCGATTACACCTTCTGTGCTCGAAGAGAGGACGGCTTTGGCAAAATCGAGATCTTTTAACTCAGTTCTGGTGGGGCCATGCCAGAGTGGTGAATGATTTTTTTCTGTGCTGGCTTGTGGATTGACTTCTGCTGGAGATACTGCAGTGGTCAACTAAAGATTGCCCCACCATGGGGATCACACTTGCTCGAGCCCTCTAGGACTCTGTGTGAAGAGGTTGGCTTAGTGGCAGCTGTCTGTCAACACTCCTGCTGTGCAAGGACACCCAGGCTTGTTTCATGGCATTTTGTTCTGGTTTGGTGGTACTAAATCTGGTGGGCTCAGCTTGCTCACTGACTGCAGCGAGGGGTTGGTTTTTTTTTTGGTCAATGGAGGGCCAGTGACACCAAAAGAAGCATTTTTATCCTGTGTATAACCCCCTGTAGCGTTGGTGACAGGTGAAGAAGATAGAATTTCTCCTTCTTCCCTCTGGCTGAAAAACTTAGTGACTGTGTAACTTCTCCTCCCCAAGAAAGCATGGCGAGCTGAGGAGAACCTCTGCTTCCACACTGCTCTCTCCTTACCTTCATCACGGTGTTATAGACAGAGATGAAGGTGGTGAACAGGTCCAGATAGCGGGTTGTGAAGACGAGGGCGAAAAGAATCTGACTCTTCCCAGAGATACCTGCGTGGCAGGGAGAAGAAAGGAAGGTAAGGCAGATGAGAGGAAAGACCCTTAGGATGGTGGTTTCCCCTTACGCCTCCTTTGGAAGTGGTTTTTTTTTTTTTGCTTTGTCAGGCGTGTAGGTGCTGTGGTAGCTCTAGACCTACCTCAGGACTGGCTGGAGTCTCCCAAGTCACAGGGCAGGCTGCTGCTGCCACCCCTGAGCCCTGCCTTGGGTCGTAGGGACCAGCGCTAAGTGGGAACGTTCACTGCTTTGGCCAATTCAGTCCTTACTGTCATCAAAATGCCTTTTTCTTCCCTCCCTCGCCCCCTTCGCCTGCCGACTTCTCCAGGGGGTTGCGTGATGTGACATCTGCCGCACCAGGGCAGAGCTGTGGGATCAGGGACCGGCCCAGGGATGCTGACGGAGCTTAGTCATCGCTGGCAGGGAGATGCAGTCAGACCCTCCTGTTTCTCTACCTGTGATAACAGCCGTGGTGCTGCAGCCCAGCCCCGAAGTCTCTTGGGGAGGAAATCCTGAACTTTGAGCAAAACCCTCCTGTGACCAGCCGCTGCCCTGGTTTCCTCACCCAGGGACGGGGCAGCCTCTGGTACCTGCCCACTGGCTGGCAGGACCTCTGACCTAAAGCGACTTTCTCTCGAGATCATCAGTTTTGGTGCCGCTACAACTTCTTGTGCTTGTTTTCCACCTCTCTCCAGCCCTGCTGTCCTCCCCTTCGCTTCACCACCCCGAGACCAACACCTGCACGAGGCCGTACGCCTTGCCACATCACATCCTTCCAACGCAGCCCTCTCCTCCTGGCAGGGAGACCTCCCAGAGGAGGAGGAGGATGACTTCCCTTGAAAAGCCCATTGGGGAGGGCTGTCACTGTGCATGGGCTATCGCTAGCCTTTTTGGCACCCATTTTGCTCGCACCCCTTGCTGAGCCTCAAAGAAGGTCCCTCCTCCTTCCCTGTGGTGTAGGAGCACTCACCAGCACAGGACTTGGACTTCTGGATCTTCAGCAGGAGGATGATGATGGCCAGCAAGTGGGAGACATCCCCCAGGATGCGGAAAACGTTCATGGTGCCGGGGGGGCTCCTCCGTAGGGAAGGGAGCAAGGTGTTTTCTGCAGGCAGGGAGGATGAGGGCAGGGAGTTTTTCACCCCTGAGCCTTGATCGAGCGGACGCTCTCCTCTGGCTCAACCTTCCTTTTTCACCGAGTACGGAGCCCTCTCTTCTGGCAGAGAAAAGTTCAGGCTTCCCTCTCCCCTGGTCGCAAGCGCCGTTTCCCTGCCAGGCACTCAAGCTGGACGTCTCCCTTTGCTTACTTTTCCCCCAAGGTGGATTTTCTCTCTCCCCCGGGGCCTTCCTCTCCCTGCTTTGGGCCAAAAGTTGGGGGCTGTCCCCTGGAGAGCCCCAGAGTGAGCCTGCTGAGCAGCCCTGAAGCCAGCGCTGGGTGACGGTGACGTGGCTCCTGGCTGGCCGGGGAGGAGAGGGAGGAGGAGGCGGAGGCGGGAATAACTGTGCTATTTTTCACTTTTTATTTTTTTTCCCTTCCTCTTTTTTCTTCCCCAACTTGTCTCAAGTTACACACGGAAGTGTCATTAAAGGGGAAAAGGCAGAGGGAAAGGGATCCCCATCCTCTGGCCTTGGGGACGCACCCTTTCCGGGGACATTCCCCATGGGGGCATTAACTTCTGCCCCGCTCCCAGCTGGCAGTCTCCTGCCCTCTGTCCTTCCTGGCCCCGTCCTGCCTCCAGCACCTTCTCCTCGGTGTTCCACTTTGTCTCCTGAAGCAAACGAAGAAGCAGGGAGAGAGCTGAATTATTGGGCTGCTGCGGCTGTATGTCACATCCCACTTCCGCAGCGGGTCATGCACAACCATTCCCCGGCAGCCCCCCACCAGCCGCCCCCACCATCACGGGTGTTCTGTCTGGAGTGGTGCAGAGCCCAGCCCCGGAGGAAAGAAAAAAGATCCTACCAAGGGCTGGTTTGAAACAAACTTTGCTGAAAATATTAACCTTGGATTCCTGGAAGTGGATTACAAACATGAAAGCAGCACGTAGGTACTGCTGGTTTTTATAGGTTTTACAGAAAGGAACTTAGTAGTGATGGTTATAAAGTTTTCAGATATTCAGAAACAGCCCTGGCTGACCAGCCTGGTTGGGATAAGTCTTGTCCTTGCAGCCGCGGTTACACAGGGAGGTCTCACGGCAGCGTGAGCAGACCTCCGCATCGAGACGGGAGCATTAGGCAGTCATTATCTAATCACTAATATAAAGCTACTTTAATACAACCAAATGGACGTCTCAGTTTATCACCTCATCCCCAAACAAATCATGTCTGGCCTTGGGTCTAATTTGGTTACTCCAGGGTTGCATGACCCTGCCTGCTCCTGTCCCGGGGCCAGCTGTGGCTGCGGCCTCCCCGTCCCTCCGGGTCCCCAGCCTCACCCGCGGCCGTTCCCCTCTGCCTCTCCCTCCGTCGGCACATCCTGATGGGCTCGCTTGGAGTAAAATCCTTAATGATTAAAGCATAAAAATATTATTCCCGGTGCTTACTGAGAGGACTAACAAGTCTATTAGCATCACCGGATTCCTTTCTGAATACATTTGCATATATTTTCTCTCTGCCCATTAGGCTGGCTGCCGTGTTTTCCCTCTCTGCCACTCCAGCACCTGCCGCACCGGGCTTTTCCAACCACATTCCCAGGCCGGGCTGGAAAACACCCCCTCGGCCCTGGGAAACCGGGGAGGGCCCTGCCTGCCCCTGATGGCACAGAGGCAGAGGTTGGGGAGGTGGGAGAGGAGAGACCAAAGGATAGCGTTGGCAAAGGAGCGACAGGGTAGGGACTGGCTGAAATTTGGTTTCCAGCTGCCGGAACGGAGTCGCGTGGGGTTTCAGCAGGGCTCTGCAAGGCCACGCGGGTGCTGGTGAAAGCCAAGCCCCAGCCCCGGTGGCCCAGCTGGTCCCAGGTGTCTGAGGTCCTTTTGCAGGTGGGCAGAGAGAGGTTTGAGACGTGGAGCAGGGATGGGAGATTTTGGGGGAACAGGTTTAAGGTCCTTTATGCCAGCAGATCCCCTTCCAAGTCATCCTTTGGTCCCTCTGCTCCCCTTCACAGCTTCTTGTCCCACCCAGGGAAAGAAGCCGCCTGCAGAGGGGTAAGACCATTGTGCGTGGCAAAGGTTTATTCTCTTCATCTTGTGCATTCCCAAGAAGAGCTAATTGGCCCCAAGCCACGGCGTTATCTCCTGCTGTGGTACCAGGAACCACCGTGTGAGGTGACCATGAGAGGGACCTCACCAGAGCAGCCCAGCCCAGCTCACCCAGCTTGGACATGGTGGTGGGGCTGGGGTCTCCCCATTGGACATCCCCATGTGGCATGAAGCAGGGCCCTGGCAAGGCTGCCGGGAGGGCGAGGGGCACCCGGACGCTTAGAGAAGGAAAAACTGGCACACAAAGTGGGAGCAAGTAAAAATAAACCTTTCCTCCTCCCTCCCTCCCTGCCGCAACACGAAACGCCTTGCACCGGGTGTCTCCCTGCCTCCCGAAATAATGCCGGGCGCTGCCACCGCCCCACACGGTGATGCTCTCTCCATGCCTCCCGTTTCCATGGTGACTGCAAGGAATGTCGCCAGGGTGACAGGGAGGCGAGCGAGCTGGGATTTGGCATTAAAAACGGGAATTTGGGGTTGTTGGGTTTCTTTTTCTTTCCCCCCTCCTCCCTTTAGTTCTATTTTTGGGTTTCACTCTCTGCCTTTGCTGGTCTGGAAGACTCCTTCTCCTGCAGAGCCCCTGGGCCATGCGGCAGCAGCTCTGTTGAGGGCTCTTCCCCACCTCTGCCTGTCCTGCAAGGTGATGGCAATGGTGCGAAAAGATGGGAGAAGGGGGTTTCCTTCTCACTAAAGCAATAGTTTCCTGAAAGCAGGAAGGCTTCTGTGCTTTTGCCCTCGGAGGTGCTTGGCTGGGACTCCCCCTCCATTTCTGCTGCAGGCTGTGGCTCAGGCCGCATCCTGACCCCCAAGATTCATCCCAGAGTGGACCAGAGTGGAAAGTGACTCGTCATGCCCAGAGAGGAGGGGGAACATGGTGGGGTTGAACACCATAGGTCACCTCCATCTCTCATCACCTCTGCCCCTGTGACGGGACAGCTCGGCCGGGGCAGTCCTGGAGCACTGGGGCAGAGATGGGACGGTCGGAGGAGGATGGCAGAGGGAGCCAGGCAGGTGCTAAGGAGTCCAAAACTGTGTTGTCTGGTTTAAGCACTCAAAGTCAGACCCGCCCAGGGCAGAGAGGGCTCGAGGGCTCATGCTGGCTTAGCTGGTGTTGCGGGAAAGTGGGACCTTATGTGCCCAAGCAGGGGCTACTGGCATGGAGGTTGCACTTGTCTTCATCCCCAGGGAGGAGAGAGGTCAGGCAGCACTTGCTCACCTTCCCAGGACCTCCTGCTTCCCCCTACATCCCTCTCCAGCCATCCTTCCATCCACCCCTCTATCCATCCCTCCAAACATTCCTCCATCCATCTCTCCATCCTTCTTTCTCTCCTTTCCTCCATCCCTCCATCCATAACCCCACCCTTCCATCCCTCCATCCCTCTGCCTCCCCCATCCCCACAGCAGCATCGGGAAAGGTTGGCGGAGTGGGGCTATTTTTGGGAGCGTCTCCCTGGCAACGGCTGCCACCACCGTCTGTGGTGGCTTTTCCATAGGTGCTAAAATATTCCATGCTTCTTATTAAAGACCGTGCCGGTGGAGACGGGCGGGGGTGGCGAGTGTGAGCCACCCCGCTGCCAGGGCCGGCGGGCCTGGGGCGGCCAGGTCATGGCACCCCAGGGGTACAAGGACAGTGAGGGGCTGGTGGCATCCTTGATGCAACACCTCCATGTCCCTCCTGATGGCCCCGGCTGTGCTGGCTGCCTCTTGGCTACGCCAGGGTGCCGTGCCGTGCACAAGGTGCAGTTATTCGTCCTCTTGCTGCCCAGGAGGAGGGAAATGCGGTGAGGTCTGGGGGGAGACGGTGATGAGGAGCGAAAGGCAGAGAGGGTGAAAGCCAACCTGAAGCCAAGGGGGCTGCAGGGGCACATGGGTGCCTGGTGGCTTCGCCCACCCCAGGAAGGAGCAAGATGTCTCAGCAGCATCTTCATCCCTTTACTGCACAGAGAGGAAAGGTTTGTTGAGGTGCCAGAGGGCCGGTACACTTTCTGGCCGGGTACCTGTGCAGCTCCCAGACAGTAGCTCTTGGGATGCAGCCCCACAGACCCTGGGGATGGGTCTTTTGGGAAAGCAAGTCCCCAGCTGAATGTGAACAGGTCGCCGTACAGATGGCTGCAGAGGGGATGGAGGGAGGAGGCTGGCCCTGCTCCATCCGGGTGCCGCAGCTCCCCAGGACCCCCGGGTTGAACAGTGGGGAGCAGCTGTGGTTGGGCTGGGGCAAGGCGGCTGGTGCAGGAGGCTGCCGTGCTCCCCATTTGCAGCTGCTTATCTGTGCAGAGAGCTGCTAAAAATACCCTCTGCTCCCCCTGGGGTGGGTTTGCCAGGTGAGAGGGGGCTGCGCTCGCTGCAGCAGTGCTCACTGATGCTGGTGGGGAACGGCCGTCCCTGCAGCATGTTGTGCGAGGGGGCATCCATGTGCCGGGGGATCTTGGGATGATTTTGGGAGGGAGGGTCATGATTGCTGCAGCATTGAGACCCAGAGGGCACTCAAAAAGTGGGGTTTTTGATCTTTTTTGACTATCCAGCAGAGGCCTTAATGCTGGAGATGGCAGATGAGACACCGAGATGGAAAGCATGCTGATGGACCCTGCTGGCCTGGTGCAGGGCTCTCCCCGGGAGCCTGTGCTACAGCCACTGCCTGCGGGGTCAGGGGTCTCTTCAGGGGGTCAGGCTTCCCTCCTGCATGAAAGGGGTGGCTTCGCTGCCACAGGGTCCCCTGGCCCCTCGCCTTGCCACCAAGAAGTGACCTCTTCAAAGCCCCTGAGATGCTGCCGACCATGGAGACCCAGCAGAGGTTTCCGGGTCAGGTTTCCCAGCAGGGTGGCCATGCACCACCCTGGAGCCCCAAGGTCAGGTCCCTCCTTCCCTGTGCTCCTGTCCCTGGCATCGCAGGACAGCCCCAGCACTGCAGGGTGGGGAGGCCGGGCTGTGGATGCGGAGAGGTGATGCCCCGCGGCCAATGCTCTGCACGAGCCGAGAGAGCCTGGTCCTTCCTCAGGGCAAGGTGTCAGCCCAGCACCCCAAATCCAGGTGGGAAAAAAAACCCTGACAGTGGATATTTCACCCCCTTGTGCCAGCCCGGCGGGAGGATTCACCTCCCTGGGGCATCCAGCGGCCCCGCCGTCCCCTTCTCGCTGCCGATGGTTGCGCTCGCGTCTCCCCCATGGCAGCTCCGCAGCGGTGCCTCCGTGGCTCTGAGCTCACACACGAGGATGGGCTAAAGTAGCGGAAAGCTGCTGGATCCTACCACAGAGTTACTGACTTCTCAGCTACAGACTGCATAGCAATCAGCGAGGGGGAGAGGCAGCCAGGGAAAGGGAGCGGAGCGCAAAGGGAGGAAGAGTGGAAGGGAAAGGGGGGATTTGGGGACCAAAGCAGGGGGACAGCGAGGGGCATGGGCAAATAACGACAGGGAAGGAGGGAGCCAGGCAGGAGGGGGAGATCTGAACCCGTCGCCGAGCCACGAAGGCGCATCAGCGTTCCGTGGGATGGACACTCCCGGGAGCGAAAAATGCTGAGGAGAGGCAGAGGCAGGAGGAGAGCGCTGGCGTGGGCAGGACAGAGTTAGGAGAGGAGCAGGTCGCGGCAGAGAAGTAGCTCCTCGGGGGCGGGGGGGAAAACCCCAAGCCAGAGGCGAGCGAGGGCTGCAGAGAGACCTCCCCGATTCCTCCGGTCTGGCTGAGACGTTTCATGGTGAGATGGAGAAACCGGCCGCTTTCCTCTTCCTCTGATGTTGGCTCGGCACGGCTGGAGCAGGCGGCAGCCCTCGGCAGGACCCGGGTAAGAGGCGGTGCCGGGGCGCGCTGCTCCCCTCACCGGCATGAGACCGGGAAGGGTTTTTTTTTGCCTTAGGAAAATAATGTATTGTTTCATCTGCGCTCGCTCTAAGGAACAGCTATAAATATAACTTAGGGAGAGATGCGTGGCTTCATGTGAGCGTGCCAGTGAATAATAAAGTTGCCTGTGTGCGCGGCGTATGCACATACGGCTACCGGGGCGGCTGCGGGCCAAGGGGCAGGGATGGGTACCTGCCTGTAAACCTCCCCAACTTCCCTCCCCTACCCTCGCTGCCATGACTTTGCAGGTCACTTTGCAGGTAACTTCTTCATTTTTTCGGCTCCCCGTGTTTTCTTAGAGCCTTCTCGCCCTCGGCTGGGTCTTGCTCACTGTTCATTTCTCCTGCTCTGCGTGGGCAATGGTTCTGGCCGGTTCCCTAAGGCAGCCTGGAGAAGAATGGAGCTGAACACCCATTCTCCAAGCACTGGGGTGTGACCGGGGCCGAAGCGGCCGTGTTGGCTTTCCTGCTGCCTGTGGAGCTTTTCAGGTTCCAGACCTGCCCCCCTCTCCCTTGCCTTCAAGCTCTTCTAGTCCCAGAATGGCTGATCCTGCTGGTGATGGGCCAACATCCTCCAGACAGGCAGAGTGCAAAGGGTCTTCTGGATACTGGATGTGGGTGAAGGAGCTCAGGAGAAACTCTGCCCTTGCTCCTCGTTGGCAAGGCCAGTGTCCCTGCCAGGGTAGGAGCCGGCAGGCAGGTTTGCATGGCACCTCCAACATCCCTGGTGCCACCTTCAGCTCCCGATGCCCTCTCTCCTGGGCAAATCACCTGGAGACAACCGAATCCCTCTGCCAAGAGCCTAGTCTCCTGTCCCCACCACCCAGCCCTAGCTCCATCCATGGCAAAGCGAACGGTGGCTCCAGGGCCTCTCTCTTCACCCCTTCCTTCCTTCGCCCCCGCTGAGGGGTGCACAGTGAAGGGCAGATGGTGACAGCGCACGCGGGGGATGCGTGGCGGAGGTGACATGGCTCCAAGACTACCCTCAACCCCTGCTCCATGCCCTCCTCGGCTTCTCGGGAGGAAGGTGACCATGGGAGGTGGGAGGTGTGGAGATGGACCCAGGGCCTGGGGTCATCTGGAGCCCAGGAGGGGACGGGGGGGTGCGCGGGGAGCACATCTCGCCTAAGATGTGGGGACGTGCCCCCTCTCCATTTGCCATCGGAAGTGGCGCCCACAGATGCCTGAGTCACCCCGGCACGTGGCCACCCCTGTTTGTAGCCACTGACAATAATAATAAGTATAGGGGGAATATGTGCCTGAGGAGGGAAACGTGAGCCTGGTGGGGACAGGGGATGGCAAGGAAGAGGAGGGATGCTGAGGTTGACAACAGACAGGATGAGCTGGAGAGGGCTGATCCGGAGGGAAGTGGAGCTCCCTCTCCTCCACCTTTGTCCTCTTCCATCTCTCCCCTTCCTTGGGTGCCAAGACTGAGCGCCATGCCATGCTGCGCTGGTTTGGGGCTGGCAGTGGCCCTTGCCCCTCGCAACCCCCTGCCATAGTTCGCAAGGAAAGCCAGGAAGTGAGGAGGTGGCCAGGGAAAGACGGAGTTAGCTGTCAGGATGGGTCCCTGCTGGCCCCTCCAGCCATTTGGCCACCCCGAGCTCAGCTGCTGGCCACCACCCCGGGAGCAGCTGTGTTCGTATCACTGGGGGTAGGGTGCCAGCAAGGGGGAGGAGGACACGGTGATGGATACCTGTCCCTGCTGCGCGCTGACATCAGTGCAGACGCAGAGCGGAGCAGTTAATGGCAATCTGCCCTCAGCAAGTTCCCACTGTCCTGTCTCGTTATTGCACTGGGTTGGCTTAACCCGACAGCGCGGCCGAGGATCAATAGATGGATGCTCGTGTCTTAGCGATCGATCCCTTACTCACACGCGCGGCTCCCCAGCCTCCCGCTGGTGCTCCTTTTTCTGTGAATGGTAAGGACCGAGTGAAGCCGTCTGCGCTTGCCTCGCAGTGCTGGGAAACCCCATCGGGCTAAATTCATGTTCCTTGACGGCTTTACCAGGGTGGAGGGGCCTCACATGGAGCCCCCAGAGGCAACAGCACTGGTTTTCCTCCCCAAACAAGGTGGCTTTACTGGGGATGGTTGGTCTTGAAGCCCCTTCCTCAGGAGAGATGCTGATGCTCTGGCAGTGGGGGGCTCAGGAGGGGCAGGGGCTGTTTTTGAGCTGGTTCTCACCCTCAGACCTCTCAGGCTTGTTCTCCAGCTGTGATGCTGTTGCCGTGGCCCGGGCAGATGAAGGACGGGAGCCAGTGTGATTCTGTCCCAGCTGCTCCAAAGAGCCGTCCGTGCACCTCCATGCCCGTCCTCTCAGGAGCCGGGTGGCAGGCAGCGTGCCTGCAGGGCTGGTTTCAGCATTCACCGGTGCATTTGGGGAGGAGATGCCGCCCGGGGCTGGCACCAGCCACACTGGCACGGCAGCACCACTGCCGCTCTCACCGGAGAGGGCGGGAGCAGAGGATGGAGGACATGGTATCCTCTGCCCCACACCACCGGCCAGGGACTCCTGCTGCCACTCTGCCTGCGCCAGCGCCAGCCCCTGCCACCATGGTGGCGGGCCTGCCCCTCGCAATCTGGACGGCTGGTTTATTTCTATGGCAACATTTCTCCCGAAATGCTTCAGAGGGAGCCTAGTGCTGTTGGAAAACGAGGGAGGCAGCGTCCCCCACTCTGTACCCTGCAAAAGGTTTGGAGAAAAGACCCTGACACCTCTCCTGCCTCCCTCCTCACCTCATTGCCTCCCTCCCCCGCCAGCGGCACTGGTGCAATGAGCTGTCGGCCTCGTCCCGTCTGCCTCTCTGCTGCCTGTTCTCCCTTCCCCTGCCTTCATCTTTGCTCTCCCCTCTCTTCTTGCCTGCTCCTTTCCTGCTCCGGGCCATGGCATTTGCTGGCAGCCTGCTTAGGCACCCACGCAGAGGGGCCAGCTGAAAAGAGACTTATAGAAAGAGGATGTCAAAAGTGACTCCGCTACAGAGGAGGGTAAAGCAGCCCTGGAGCCCCATGAGAACTGTATAGATTGGTCCTGCCAGGAGCACGGTGAGCGCAGTGGCTGAAGGGCACCGGGGATCCCACAGGCTGGACAGGCAGGCGCTGCATCCCTCTGAAAAGCTCGATGGCATTACGAAGAGGCGGCGCCTGCCACAGGACTAGACCCAGCGGTCCCAGAAGTCCTCTCCTCTCCTGTCCCCATCGCTCCCACCACCAAGAAAGAGCCTCGTGTCTGGGTGGAGGCAACCAGGCAGACGCTGAGGGCAGCACCGAGTGCCGGCGGGCCAGAGGCAGGTGAGCAGGCAGGGCGCCAGCGGGAGCGAGCATCGCAGCCCGGAGGAGCAGGGGTACGACAGCAACCTGTAGTGATGGCGGCGGGGGGGATATTGCAGGCATAGCAGCGTGCAAATTCAGCTGCGTGTCCCGCTTCGCACCGCTGTCCCCCTCCACCCGAGCCTGTCCACGCTGGCAGCTCCCGCCATGTCGGGGAGCCAGGGGGCAGGTGGGAGGGGGGAACGATGGTCCTCCATACCGCAGGCACTGGGAAGCGCTTAGGCTTGATGTCTTTCAGGTGCATTTGTTTAACTGGTCAAGCTGCAGTCAGCAGGCTTGTAGCAAAATAGCCGATCCGCTCTCTGCGGGAGTGCAGTTTTGCAGCTTACCTGGGATGCTCCCTCGGCTGTTTGTGCAGCCCAGCAGGCATGACTGAAAGGGGAGAAGTTGGGACCACCTCAGGAGGCTGATGGCTCTGCTGAGCTCCTTGTTAGAGTAGCAACAAGGCTTTTGGGGGGCGATTATTTTTTTTTTCCCTATCGCTGATGGGTTAGCACTGAGCAGCCAGGCCAGGCTGGGAACTCAGCCCTCATGCAGCAGCTGAGCGCGGAGCCGCGGCTGCAGCCTCTCTCGGTCGGGGGTTCGGTGCAGAGCAGGCTTCACCCCGGCTATTGCTTGCCCTTTGCTGCTGTCGCTGTTGTTATCATCGTTGATATCCCATTTGCAGGCACCTGCCTTGCCGGTGCTTTGCAGAGGCAACAGCAGACAGTCCCTGCCCTGTCAGGAGTGCAACCGCAGCAGGCAGGCAGATGATGTTGGCTACCCTTACCCCCCTTTTCCTGCGCACCAATAACGATCCTTGTCCCAATTAGCCCAAAGCCATTGAGAGGCCACATGTAGGCAGCCCTCCTGGCCAGGCCGGCATGGGCTCAGGAGGGGCTCCATGCTGGAGAGACGCTGAGGCGCAGGGACGCTGCTGGGGACAGCCTTTCGGCAAGGCTCCCGCAGGGCAGGATGCTCGGCGAAGGGAGCTCCTGGGCTGGGGGGGTTAGGGGAGATGACCTCTCCACTGGTGTAGTTGTGCTGAGAAGCTGGAGGAGGCGACTTGAGCACACCGCAGCTGCCCAGGACATGGGGACCTCGGGAACACCCCAGCACCTTCGTTTTTTTAGCTTTGTGGGTTTTGCACCAACCCTTCAGGATCTAGTCCATGGTTTTGGCAGGACGGCTGCCGGGGCAGACGTCAACCCCAGCATTTCCCTGGGAGCAGATGAGACACGGTCTGAGCCCTGGCTGCCACAAAAGCCCGGCTCCTTTTTGGCCAAGACCACCAGCCAGGGAAGGCCAGGGGCCTTCTGAGCATTTAATTTTCCCTGTGATGCCAGCCACAAAGAGTAACACCCACCTGCCTCACTCAACAAGAAAAAGTGGGGACTTGCCCTCAGTGGCCGCCCCAGCAGCATCTTCTTAACGCTCCTGCTTGGCCGCCCCCAGCCCCTGCCTCTTGTCCCCCCAGCCCCATTTTGGCTTGAGGAGAGCGGGTGAGTGCCCATGCCAGTCCCACCAGCCCCGCTGTGGGGTCCCCCTCCTCTCAGCTGGGATTCCAGGGAATGGACGGCCACACTTGCAGCACCATTGCCCGGCCGGTGCAGCCAGAGCAGGGATTGCCGGGGCGGTGTGGGAGCAGGCGGGAGGTGATGCTGTCACCTTTCTGTGCCTCTTCCCAACTTTGTCATCCTGGGGACCTTTGTGTGGATCCCATTTTTATCTGTGTTTTCTCCTTCTCTCTCTTTCTCTCCTTCTCTCTCGCTTTCTTCTCTCCCCCTCCCGTCAGTATGTGGGTTGATCACTGCTCAAACTTTTAATTCAGATGGTAATTGGAATAATAATACGGGCAGAATCCTTCTGGCTCCGTTGCTGCAGCTGGCTTCAGGGAGCTATGAATAGCTCTGAGTCACACACTGAGATGGTTTAACTTCAAATCATTTTGTTTTGTTTTCATATTACCCATCCCCAGGCTCCAGGGCTTCACGGGGTGGGGGGGAAAAATCCCCCCCTCTCACTCCACCCCAAAATATAAACTGGGCAGAGGCATATTAATAAAATCCTCTTTTGGAGAGAGAAACTGGTCAGCGGATCATGCCTTGCGGGGCAGATGGGGACTGTTGGCACTTACACGATCTATTTATAATTATTGAACGAAAAGGCAGAAGTGTGTATATAAAAATGGTATAGAGTTGATTACAGCTTCCTCCCCTCACCTTCCATATGTCACTTGCCTTTTTAATATGGTAAAACTCTCCCGCACGGTGACTTGTGCCTTTGCGCGTGTTTGTACAGCGCCTAGCACCCAGCCCTGCCAGCACCGAGGAGCGAGAGCTTGGCCGCTGCCTCTTGCAGCGAGACAGCCCCCCGGCACCGAGCTGCCCTTTGAGCCCCGGCATGAACCCCGGGAGTATTTGTGAGGAAGAGGATACGAGATGGAGTTACAAAGAGGATGGAGAGGACAAACCAAATATCGTGGGTCTGCTCTGCAAAAAGCCAAAGGGGTCCCCTCTCTGCTGTGGGTGTTTCCACCCTGACTCCCCAAGAGGTGAGAAGACATCTGCTGTGTTGTCACCATGCCCGAGCCGGCAGGATGGGTCTGTGGATGCTGATCTCAAAACCAGACGGTGCTACCCAGTCAGTAAGAGGAATAAAGGCACAAAGTGCGGCACAACCAGCGGCTGCAGTATTGACCACAGACAGGAGGGAAGCATTTGCCAGACGACTCCAGATAAAGCAAAGACTAAGAGTGTAAAAATACTCTGGGATTTTTCCATCATCGTCGTTCACGGTGTACGTCCCAGAGCACCAGATATGGTTGTTATAAAAAGAGAAGTGGGGGAGTACTTCGGCGTGGACTTTTCTGTTCTGTTTCATGAGACTCTTCCACTGCAAATTTAAGGAAGGATTGTCAAATATGATCTGCTCTGGCAGGGGCTGGAGAAAGCCTGGGATGTGCGAGGCACTGCACCGTGTATTGGGATGGAGCAATGGAGGCATTGCATCAGCACCACCCGCCCTGACATTATTATTAGCCCGCAGATCCCTTGGAAAGCGATGGCAGCAGCCCGGCCCCACGCATCTGCTCGGGATCAAAGCAGCGCTGCGGTGGCAGCGCGGGCTGGTGCAATGGCCTGTGCCGCTGGAGCGCGACATCACCCAGGAAGGCAGGGATTACTGCAGCACGGCGGTGGTGTCCCCAGCATCGCTCAATCTAGGGCACAGGAGGGGGAAAGGGAAGGAGGGAAGGGCAGCCCAGGCTGCAGGGCAGGAGGTGGCTGTTGGCCCCTGGAGACCCACCTTGCTGACAGCTTCAATGCTGCAAGACAGGGGCTGCGATGCCCACACTACAGCAGCTTCCTGAAGTGCCGGGGGGCTTCCTCAGGCCGTGAAATACGTGGGTATTCATGTATGCCGGGGACAGGAGGGATGGAGAGCCATCTCTCAGAACTGCAGTCTCCTGCCTAGCATCTCCCAGGGTGTCCCATGCTGCACCCGCTGGTGGGGTTTCATCCCACTCCCCAGGAGTTGTCACTGACTCCCCAGCTTCTTCTGCGCACATGTGGATCCCAGGAGGCAGAAAACCTCCAAGAAAGGTCCTTGGGCATGCTCCAGGATTTGCACCTCTGTCCTTGGCCGGGCTTTCCTCCCCCTGGTCTGTGCAATAGGCGGCTGCCTGTTTGGGATGGGAATGGCGTTCCTTTTTGCCAGAGGCATCTCTGAGCCTTCCCCCTTCATCCCATTTGTGTTTCAGGTTTCCAAGGAGCAATGGGACCCTTTCACAGCCATTTGAAAGGAGCTGGCATAGGGTTTGGGCTCCTGGTTTAGCCCCTGGCCTTGCCGAGCTGGTGGCACCCATTTTGTAGTCAGGAATGTCCGCAATGGCCCTGGGCCACCAGCTGCTGAGGAGGGACGGTGGCTACATCACCTCCTGGCGTGGCATCTCTGGGGGGTTAATGTGAATGCTGGCCCAATGTGATGGCAGTCCCCAGCCCAGGGCTTCTTGCCTGCCTGTCTGTCTTTCCCATGGCGTCCCCGCACGCTGTGGGGGTATGTTGGGGTGGAAGCGGTAAGTGGGTTTATTTTCGTTCGT
The DNA here is from genome assembly GCF_011004875.1 of Balearica regulorum gibbericeps. Lineage (NCBI taxonomy): Eukaryota > Metazoa > Chordata > Aves > Gruiformes > Gruidae > Balearica > Balearica regulorum. The sequence goes on from NC_046184.1 coordinate 57,386,212, forward strand.
CTCCTGGCTCTTGCCGCTCTGAGTTTGTGGCGCCCGGTATTACTAACGCTTCCTTGCGCCAGCTGGCAGCGGGGGATGAATCAGATTGACAGCACCATGGCGTGAACCCCTCGCTGGCCGGCCAGCTTGGTGCGATGCCTCTGGCCAAATCGCTGGTGATGTCTCCTGCCTCTGCCCAGGGTGAGCCCTGGCACCAAAATGCCAGTGGCTTGATCTCGCCGCTTGAGATCTCTGGGTCTCATCTCACACCCTCCCGCAGCTGACCTGCGGTAGCCTGCGGGCCATGGCTGTCCCCTCTGCCCCATGCTGCCTGCCCGGGTCTGGCCGGTCCCTGTCCCTAACGCATGCTGGAGGTCTCAGGCAGCTTCATGAGCTCCTCTCTGCCCACTGGCAGCATCCCTGAGCTGGGCTTGGCTCTGCAGCCATGGGGACCCGGCTCATCCTCTTGCTGCCAAAAAAGCACTTTTGCAGTTGATCGGTTCCTCTCCCCCGGTCATGACCTCACAGCAGGCAGTGAGTCACACGATGACATCACAGACCTTGGTGATTGCTGTTCTCCCCGTAGCAAAGACACAGAGATGCCTGGTCCTCCCCTCCGCTCACTCCCAAACACCCTGGTGATCTAAACGGAGGGATTTTGGTGACTGCCTCTTGCTCCACGAGCATCACCAAGGCTGCAGAAGCTGGTGCACTGCCTGTCAGTGTCACCTGCCTGTGTGACCTGGGCTCCAGGAGGATAATTTTGATCCTTCCACTTGCTGCAGCCCAAAGTGTCGTGAAGAATGTCATGGCTGCTTGGCATCTCTGGGACAATGGAGAGGGTCTGCCCAGAATTTCAAGGCTTGGAAGATGATGATGATGACAATGACAACGATGACGAATTCAGCTACCCCTGCCAATCCACACGTCCTCCACCCCAATGCAAGAGCCATGACAGCTCGGGTGACGGTCAGGTGGAGGATCTGGGGGAACCCATCCCATTTTCCCTAAATCCCAGGCACTCTTACATGGTGAAAGACGACGGAGTGAAAAATAGAATATATGCCAAGAAGGTGATCAAGCATGCACTGGAGCTTGAGGAGGAAGCTCAGGAGTTTCAGGAACCATGTTACAAAGACACAGAAATGCTTGGCAGCTTGTCCGAAGATGAGGACCACAGCTGGACCCGTCACCTTCCTGTGCATCAAAGGTCTCACGTTCTCCGAAATGCCAGTATGGCACCATGCGGCTCCTATGACTCTTTCCAGTGTAGCGCGGGCAAGCACTTGGGGATGGATGCCTTTGCCACATGGGCCCATGCCAGTGACCCTTATCTGGGGTACCCAGAGCGCACCAAGGGAGCAGAGCCCCACATGCTGCACGAGGAGGCCATTGGGGACAGGGAGCTCCCGTCCCTGCATCTGACCCATGACACGCTCAGGGAGGAGAATGCCACGCTCAGGAGGGTGGTCAGGAGCATGCAGAGCTCCTTGGAGAGCCAGGCGTGCACGGTGCAGAGGCTGGAGAGGCAGCTGAAGGCCAGTCTGGCCAAAGAGGAGAGGGAAGCCCAAGAGCTACAGTCCTTTGTCCAGCGGATGGAGTGGAGTCTCCAGCTAATGACCCAGCGGGCTCTGGAGGCAGAAAGCAACGTGGAGAAGCTGAAGCAGGAGATCTTTATTCTCCAGGGAGAGCTGGAGAGCTCCAAGGTGGAGAACGAAAACCTGAGAGCAGGCCAAACGACTGACCTAGGAGCTGTGAAGCACAACATAAACTTCGCCTTGCAGAACCTCCACAAGATAATAACGGGTGCAAACTGGTCCATCAGACAGCTTGTCTCTGGAGCAGAGTCCCTGCACTTTGTTGCTGAGGTCCTTCAATCCACTGGCAAGATTTCCGAAGTTGAAGCAGAAAAAGAGCTATAAAGTTAATTCTGTGTGGGTCCTATGCACGAGTATATGCACCAAGACCACCAGTTTCCCACTACAGCCTATACTAAAATCATTTGCTCTCATGTGCTGGAATGTGTGTGTTCAAATCATTAGCCTTTATTCTTCATAGAAATACTTTTCTTGTGATTAAGTACAAATTGCAGGTAGTGATGTGGTTTTAGCTGCTGATGCTCTGTTCTGGCACTGCGGAGCCAGAAGCAAACGTTTCCCAGGCTCTGAGCTGCAAGCTCCAGCTGTGGTGGGCTCTGCGCTGGAGGCTGTGCCGCAGCTCCGGCTGACTTGAGCTCCCATGTAGGAGCCAGGAGGAAGCACAGCAGCATGGGATGCAGAGCTCCTAAACAGTGCACCCATCCCTTCCCTCAGCTGTACCAGCCAGAATGGGAGACGAGCACAGCCCTTGAGGTACCTACATTTCATCTGCTTCCTTTGCCCCTTCTCGGTGAGCTGGGGAAGGTGAGAGCAGAGATCTGGGTGCTGCTAGACATGGTTGCAGTGGGCAGAAGCTCCTTTGGTCTTCCTCCTCTTTTGGACCCGACCACCACCTGGGCCAGAAATCCGAAGTCTCTAGAAACTGTGCACCTGTTCCTGGAGCTGGGAAAAGGGGTGGTAGTGGTGGTCAGAAACCTTTGGGAAGTTGTGAAGTATCCATATGCAAGCTGTGGCAGTGCCTTTCCTCCGGTATCAGTGTCAGTGCTGGCTAAGGATGAGCTTGGCTTATGCGGGTTGGCTTAAGGAAGGCAACCTTTGGAGAGGATGCCCTTCCTCTCCTGGCTGGAGCTGGCATAGAGGAGTATACCTAAAGTGCCCACCTTTGTCACCTCCTAAAGACCTGTGGGACCCTGCAGTCCAAACTCCTCATGTAATCACTGAAGATACGTCTTAGCTTTATCTTAGTGGGGCCATCTGTGGGCATGAAGATGCTTCATCAGCTGGCCATCCCTCAACATTTCTGGTGAATTTAGGTACCAACCCCAGTTTCTGCTGTAGGTTTACCCAGCTGCACAACAAAATTTCTCCTATCTGGCCAAACTGACCCTCCTTAAAGACTTGGGCACTGTAGGTCAGTGAGGAGGTGGGTGCTGGCAGAGTTCAGTGCCAAAGTGCTTTTTTCCTGGTGGGAATTTTTTGGGCAGCGGTTCACTTTTACCTCTATATGGTGAGTTGCGGACTACAAGGTTGCTGTCCTCTCCTGGTCCTATAATATCCCTGGTCTGAACAACCATGTTTGTGTTGCCACAGGGCTTAAACTGCCTCAAGTAACCTTGGTTTCTGGAGGAGATACTACTGGTTAATCTTCATCCCAGACATGACAATGGCAGTGTTTGCACATCAGAGGTGATGTCTGGAGATCATTACTTGCTGCTTTCTAGTCTGTGCTCCTAACTGTGGAAAACTAGTGGTCACCCTTAGCCACATGAAGCCCCATTCTGCCATTTACTCATCATCACTGATGATGAGACCAGGATGGTTCTCACCAGCTTTTCTGTCCCTGACAACATTGCTTGCTGTTCATCTCTCCTGTCTGTGCATGACTACTTGCAAGCAACTCTAAACCTTGGATTTGACCCCAAAATCCTTGGATTTGTCCCAGATATGGCAACCTCTGGTTGCTCATCGGTGAGGCTGGGGGAAAGCGAACTAGCTGGCTGTGTCTGTGTCCTGCGCTCCACACTGGCTGCTGTAATCCAAAGGTTACAGTGCAGGATTAGCATGGGTGTACAAAGCCCTTCCTAATCTGTGAGTCATTACCCCCTCACTGTATTTCACTTCCCAGCAGCTCTGTGCAGGCGGGATAGGTCTCCTCTTGAGTCTTCGGTTTCCCCGTTCTTCAGTTCAGGGAGGATCGGGGTCGGGACGTAACATCTCCTGGACATCCTCCCCAGGGCTCTGCTGCTGAGCCGCTCCTTGGATGCTGTACACAGGGCACATCACAAGGTCTGTTTGCTCTAACTGGCTTCTCCTTGGCTACCCCTAAGCCTTTCCTTTCCATCAGTTCTCCTTTCTGTCTCTACCCATCACTTTTCTTCTCCTCTTTGAAATGGGGGCAATGTTCTGCACCCCCTGGAAATAAATTCCCTCTGGGTCAGGCTGGGCTGATGGGGATCCCTGAGGGCTGCAGTGCATGTCTGTGCTTCATTAGTCCTTGTGTGTGAGGTATTTAGCCTGGCTGAGCTCTTGTCCTAGTGTAAGCTATGATATTAATATAAGGGCTCAGGGCAAGGGCCCTGCAAGCTGCTCAACCGTTGTGCCCTTGATCTGGAGAGCGGTGACCGGACGGCCTTGCACCTTTCTTGGTGGTAGATGCTGGGGAGTGTGGGGGCTGTGGGCTGTGCAACCCAGTCTGCATCCATCAGCTCCTCACCTGCCTGAGCCAGGCTGCAGCATGGTGCCTGACAGACACCTCCAAACCCATCCTGAGCAAAAGGTTGGGAGCCCTGTGCCCCCCCGCTCCGGGACTGGAACGGGTGTTGTCAAGGGAGGCTCTGACTGGGTTTTGCTTCATCCTTCTCTGCAAGGCACATGCCCAGGAGCAATCACAATGGCAGCACGGTCCCCAGCTCACCAAAGGTGAAACCCAGAGCCGCCTGGTCCCATGTGAGTGCTGCTGCATGAGATCCCGTGTGCTCCCAGCTCCCGCGGCCCCCTGACACCTGATGATACAGCGAGCCATGGGCAGCGTCCGAGTCAACCGGTGAGTAACCCACTTCTCAGGGACTGCTGCTGGCCAGGGTGGCCTGTTCCTCCTCATCTGGCCCCTCAGGCCCTACTTTCAGTCTGCCTTTTGGTATATTCTTCTCAAATTATCTGCCAGGGGCTTTTCTGCTCCAAGGTATGGCTCCTCTCTCCTTCTCCAGTCCAAGACACACCATACATGGGAGCAGTGCTACAGAGGAGAAGCAAAGCACTGCATGGTTCCAGATCAGAAATTACAGATTCAAACTGTGCTGCAGAAGCCTCCTGTCCCCAAGATTCCCCGGGAGTCGCAGCTCCAGCCACACGTGCTTCCCCTGCTCCTTCTTCCCACAAGAGGAGGACGAGGGTCACGAAGCCCATGCTGGAGGGCTCCAGCTGACATGTCAACACTATGGGGTGGGAGGGAGGCACTGACAGCCCGACAGGTCCTGAGAAGCCAGGGCTTGGTGGTCACGAGGGAAGAGTTGTCTTGGTGGGTCTGTGTACTCCTTTGATTTCCTCACTGGTCAGAGCATCTTCTGCCACCACATCTTTAAGGAGTATCTGCAACCATAGACCCAGCAGCACACAAGGGGCAGCAGCAGTGCCTCCTGCGAGGGAGGGGAGCTGGAAGGGCAAACGTCTCCCAGAAAGTGTGTGGGGAGCTTCTCCCAGGGAAATCTGCCAGCATTTTGTCTGTTGATCTCCAAATTACACCTTTGGCTTTGGATGCGGGATGCTGGGAGCCACGCATGTTGCTGTGGCAACAGAATTGTCCTGAGCGCAGGAAGTGTATAAACATTGTCACCGACGCACCATGAAATCAGTGAGGAGAGCGGAGGAGAAAATAGAAACTCACAGCATTATATAATGTCAGGGCCAAAATGTGGCCAGACCGTGGGCGCTTGCTCCCAGGTTTCCTGGCTCTCCCAGCTGCTGTCAGGTTTCAAAGCCTTGGGTCCCTCCTCACTGCAAAGGCTGGAAGGAATCGCAGTGCTACAAGCTTCTCCTGCTTTGCTGCCCTGCTAGGCTTTGCTAGATACAACCTCCTGGCAGCAAGACTCGGTGAACATGGCAGCCGAGCTCCACCAATTTGGTCAGGGTGGCACCATGGTGCAATAACCAGAGAAATATGCTGTTGTGATATTCAACACCATGGTATCTTAGCCCTGTGAGCCACCCACATGTCTCCCGCCCTCGCTGTCTCGGTGGTTGCTGCTGTTCTTCGTGTATTTCTGCTGGAAATGCCTGTTTTTTCTCTTCCAGGTACAGCATCGTCTCGACTGAAGAGGATGGACACAAGGTCTCTGCACTGGGCAGCATGAATGGGCACAGCCGGAATGGGAAGGGCCATGCCCCCCGGCGGAAGCACCGCAACCGCTTTGTGAAGAAGAATGGCCAGTGCAATGTCTACTTTGCTAACCTGAGCAACAAATCTCAGCGCTACATGGCCGACATCTTCACCACCTGTGTGGACACGCGCTGGCGGTACATGCTTATGATCTTCTCCGCCGCCTTCCTGGTCTCCTGGCTCTTCTTTGGCTTCCTCTTCTGGTGCATCGCTTTCTTCCATGGTGACCTCAATGCACCGGCAGTGGGAGGCAGTCCCTCTCTCCTCAAACCCTGCATCATGCACGTGAACAGCTTCCTAGGGGCTTTTCTGTTCTCAGTGGAGACACAGACAACCATTGGGTACGGCTTCCGTTGCGTGACTGAGGAGTGCCCACTGGCTATCATGGCAGTTGTGGTCCAGTCCATCGTGGGCTGTGTTATTGACTCCTTCATGATTGGCACCATCATGGCCAAGATGGCAAGGCCCAAGAAGCGGGCCCAGACCCTCCTCTTCAGTCACCATGCGGTCATCTCTGTGCGGGATGGCAAACTGTGCCTCATGTGGCGGGTGGGCAACCTGAGGAGGAGCCACATTGTGGAGGCCCATGTCCGAGCCCAGCTCATCAAGCCCTACATGACAGAGGAAGGGGAATACCTCCCCCTGGACCAGCGGGACCTCAATGTGGGCTATGATGTGGGCCTCGATCGTATATTTTTGGTCTCACCCATTATTATTGTTCATGAGATTGACGAGGAGAGCCCGCTCTACGGGATTGGCAAGGAGGAGTTGGAGACGGAGAACTTTGAGATTGTTGTTATCCTGGAGGGAATGGTGGAAGCCACAGCCATGACCACACAGGCACGAAGCTCTTACCTCGCTAGTGAAATCCTTTGGGGTCACCGTTTTGAACCAGTTGTCTTTGAGGAGAAGAACCACTACAAAGTGGATTATTCGCGCTTTCACAAGACCTACGAGGTAGCTGGCACGCCTTGCTGCTCAGCCCGGGAGCTGCAAGAAAGCAAGATGACTATCCTACCTTCTCCCCCACCTCCCAGTGCCTTCTGCTATGAGAATGAGCTGGCTCTCGTCAGCCAAGACGAAGATGAAGATGATGACGAGGTGGGTGTGGTGTTAGGGGGCAGCACTAAAGAAGAGGGAGGCGTCATTCAGATGATGGATTTTGGAAGCCACCTGGACCTGGAGCGGCTCCAGGCAACTCTGCCCCTAGATACAATCTCATACCGCAGGGAGTCGGCCATCTAACTCCTCCAGCCTCCCCGTTCCACACCTGTTGCCCACCATGTCCTCCTCTGTTCTGCACCTGTACGTAGCTGGATAAGTCCCTTGCCCACCAAAAAATGCCTCCCGTGACTGCCTCTCAGCCCCTGACTATATCAAGGCCTGGAGCTGCTCTGATATATTCCCTTTCCCGTGAAGTCATACTGCCTGGAAGAGGAGTGAGGATCCACTGCTCTTCCAGTGTGCGCAGCTTGTGCTAGGATCCCTTTCCTGCCCAGAGACAGGAGAGCAGCAAGCCTGGTTTCTCATCTCTGGAGAGGCGACAGGAGTCCGTGTCCTCAATGGACAGACTGGGACCTGCAGCAAGTATTTCTGCTACTGAGGCAACAGCAGACTTTCTGTTCCCTCTTGACGTGGGTAGGTGCCATGGCTGTCAAGAGTCAATACCATCACTAGGAGAGGAGCGATACCCGAGCACTGACCAGATGAGGATGGACGGGAATGTTTAGGACTCCTGGAGGGAGTGGGGAAGGATCTCAAGGGAGGGGTTTACTTGCATGTTTATTGCTTGTTGCACATGACTCTCTCTTTGTATATAAAACAGAACAAGAACTGAAATCCATATTCTTCCACTGCAAATGCCAAGCTAGGAGACAAGGACGTTCTGCGTAGCCTACTCTGCACTCTCCTTGGCTTTTGGCATCTGTCACCTCCAGAAGCAGCTCAGCTCCATGGACTCAGACCCAGTTCTCCCAGTCCTCTTGAAAAACACATCCTGCTCCTCTCCTGAGATGCCTGGCAGAGGAGGCAGGGCCCTGTGCTTGCACACTCAGACTGCTCCCTGGCATAGCGTGGCCAGGATGACAAGACAAGTGACCTGACTGGACAGCAGACCCTCAACTTGCTCCTTTCAACTCCTCCGTTCTTCTCCCTGCTGCCATCAGCTGTAAAACTGAATTTGTAACTATTTATTTTTAATAAAGTCTAATATCCCAGGGGGAGGTTTGGAAGCAAAGGAGAGATCCCAAGGCTCCAGGTTGGTATAGAGACTGATGAGAGTTATTAGTGCTGGTGTTTGCTGTTTGTATGGCATTGGTGCCTGGAAACTCCACCACGAGGGCTCCCATGTTCTGGGCCTCCCTGGTAAAGACCTATCATAAGAGGCTCAGAGAATTTGCTTGGGGAGAAGATCATACAAAATGTATGATATGGAGGGAAGCATTTGCATTAAAATTACCAGTAGGATGTATCAAACAATCCTACTTGCTTTGGAGATAACTAGAGTTTTGCCCAGGGAATGGTTATAGGTATGCTTGATAAAGAGGTAGAGACATGCAAGACACTGCTCTAGAAATAAGGGTCAAAAAACCCATATAAAACCCACCAAAATCTTCTTTTTTTTTTTTTTCTAGAAGCAAGTAAGAATTAGGGGAAATGAATGAGGGCATCAACCAGAGCTAGACCTGTAACATCACTTTGCTGTCATTTCACAAAAGACGTGAAAACCTGGCAAGCGTTTTCCTTTAGGAGCAGCAGAATCTCTCCTTCAGAACTGTAGATGATATGAGGACAGAAGGAGAAACAGGTAGATCAGGAAGCTGCTCTGGACACCCAACAGTTGTGCTATGGGAGGAATGGCTGAAGAAACAATGTCCCACCCAACCCCTGATCTACAAAGCAGAAAAACATCATCTTGATATCAATTTGGAATTGGTTCAAGAAGCAGGAGGAAGGGGGGAAGAAGCAGAAGGGGAAGGAAGGAAATAGTGGGAGTGAGAGGAAGAAGCAGGCACAGGAGGCAGGTGGAGGAGGAGGAAGGGAAAAATGAGACGAGGAAGTGACGTAATATGGGAGTACATTTGAGAAAGAGCAGGGATAGACTAACACGACGGGTGTAGACTCAGACGTGGCCATTTGTCATCCCGGTGCACAGGTTCTGCGGGGGGACAGCTGCCCTGCATAGGTTTGCTCTGCACCCAAGCAGTGATCTGACACCTTTGGCAAGCCTTGCCATGAACAGAAGAGGAGCCGGCGGGAGGATGAGAGAAGAGCAGACAGGTGACATCCAAAGAGCAGAGCATCAGGAGAGGGCAGGGGGAAAGGAAAGGCATCGCTCCTGATGCCTCAGTCTCCTCCCATCGGACACAGAGTGGGGACAGGAGCTCATGGATCCTGGTGTCTCCTGGCTTTTCCCATGTATGACTTGATAAGCAGCCTTGTTTTTCCACATGGGTTCCTGTCCCACCTCTCTTCCCCATTGCTAATTAAAGAAATCACTCCCTCCCTCCTTTTATTATTTATTTATGTTCCCCAGAGGGAATAAGCAGGAACTGGTATTGACCTGGCTTTTAATCTAGCTTTCAGAGCCGGGTGCCTGCCACTGGCCATGGCAGTGGAAACAAACTAATGGACCGAGAGAGAAGGACTCTGTGCGAGGACACGAGCATCCAGGACACAGACTGGGGTGGTGGCTCCCAGGAGAGGGGGAACCCACATGGGTGGGCACCCCCTCACAGAGGTACAGCATCTTTCAGAGGCACATGGCAGTGCCTCATGGTGGAGATGAAGTGCCCACAGCCTGTTAGCTCTTGGGAGGCTCATCTCCAAGGAGCGAGAACGCAGGGAGCCCAGGCAAGAATGGGGCAGCTAGGGTGCATCAGGGCCATGGGCATGTACAGCTGGGGCAGTGGAGGTGGCACACAAGCCAGCACTGCCACCCCTCGCTTCAGATGGTGGGATTCTTGGGGGAAAGATGGGAAAAGATTGCAATAAGGCTAAGGGAACAGTGGTATCTCAGCTCCCTCTGTATGTTTGAACCTGCTGGCCCTTTTCAGCCACATTTGGCATCACAATGGAGCCGAGAACAAGGCATTGAAGAAAACCCAGCTAAACCCTCGCTGTTCACAATAAAATTGGAAGAAAGTTGGCAACGCCATCACACTGTTAGAGTTGAGAGAGCCCAAGGGAGAGGCAGGGGATCAAGAAGGGGTCTTAAGGGGCAGAGGGAAGGAGAACAGCTAGAGTGCAGGAGAACAGAGATGATGGGTAAACCTCTGCCCATCAGGCGCTCTTCCCACAGCTGTGCTTATGTTGCCAAAATGGCACATTCCTTGGGCACACATAGCCCATCTGATGGCATGATGCGGTCATTCTTCCCAGTAAAAAGTGCTCTTCTGCCTCTGCAAGCTGCACGCATGCCCATAGGCTTTGCTGATACGCAGCAGTACGTACATCCTTCTGCACGGGTACTTCTGTACCTGCATGCCCAAATCAGAGTACTTGCACCCAAGTACACCACTGCATGTACCTACACGTGCATGCCACACTGCGGGCATTACCCATCCTATATCACAATTTCATCCCATAAACACCCAATGACATACACACAAATACCATGCAACAGCAGCATCCCTCTCAACAAGCACCACTCCAGCTGTAGGCTGGGGACTCCTTTCTGCAGCCCGTGAAAGGCCACCAGGAGAATCCACCTTGGAAGGCTGTTTGCTATAAAGGAGACTGGATATTTTTAAGGAGTCTGCAAATCGACTCTCCAAGCCGTAAACACATCTGACATTTTGGGTTTTGCAAATGATATGTGGAGCATCACCTTTCAGGTAAGTGACACTTTCTTGTCCTGTGTTCTCCAGAGAAGACACCTCTGTTGCACATCAGGGCATGACATTCCCAGGCTCCCTCCTTCCTCCAGGATCTGATGGAGGGACTGCTTTCCCAAGACCTGCCCCTAATCCTGAGGGGCTGGCAGCTTGCTTTTCAGCAGGAAGACAGTGCTTCTTTGTTTATCTGCCCATAACCTATATTTTTTTCCTGTCTTACTTCTGAATGATTTCCTTGGCTCGTTATTGAAAGCTATTCAAACACCAGAAAGATAATGGGGAGAGGAAGGACTTTTTCCCTATGAATAAGATCCAGGCACTGGTTCAGATCCTCCACCCCATGACAACTAACTACACTGCTGTCACTCTTCCCAGCTTTCAGTTGTTGTTTTAAATGACACTTGAGAAACTTGTTTCATGCTTTATTTTTGGTGACACTTTTGGACAACCCTTTTGAAAAGAAACTGTCATTGGCACCTTTCAACTCACCCAAAACTTGCTCAGCAAAACATTTTGATACACACTGCGACTAAAAATATTTTCAAGAAACACAACAATAATCTGAAACGGGGAGAAAATGGGTTTGGATTTCCGTGATCAGGAAATGGTGTTGAAAATGTCCGTGCTGCTGAACAAACACGTTCCTTTTCAACCAGCTCGGTTTCATCCAGGTTTTGCCCAGGAGCAGAGCAAGGCACATGGCGCTGGCCCAGCAGCTATGTGCAGGCTCGTGGTCTCTGTGCAGCAAAATGCCTCCTCCGCTCGCTTTGAGCTTTAGCAGCCCTTCTTTGTCTTTGCAGGAGGGCCTGAGGTCCCTCCCAGCTTTTGGACAAGGAATATGAAGTGGCCGTGGTTTTAAATGTCACAAAAGGAAAAAAAAACCCCAACAAAAAACAAAACCAGAAAAAAAAGCCCCAGGCCATTAAGGGCTTGCTCTTGCCTCCGTGAAGTCAATGGGACTTTTGCCATTGCCTGTGGTAAGAGCAGAGCTGGGCCCTAATGGAGCACCACTATTGGAAAACCCCGCAGGCACCGGCCCTGTGCTAAATCCACAGAGCCAGGACGGACTATAGCTGGCTGCGCAGGAGGGGGAGAGGAGGAAAGGCAGCCTGCTGGGATGCTGAAAGTGTGGGGCAGCGTAGGGCCAGCTGGGGCAGCCCCGCTGGGGCAGGTAAAGGGGGACAGCAGTAGGATGGGGATGAAGGAGAGGCAGTCTGTTGACGCAGCCGCCCATGGCACGGTATCCCACAGCCGGGGGATGCCACAGCAGGAGGAGCTGAGACGGTAGCAGGTTCTTGGAGGGGCTACACAGGCTTCTCCTCCTGCCTCGGTCAGCAGGGTCCTGCCCTCCCCAGTCCCGCTATGTTCCCGCCGGCAGGACGCCGCGCAGGGAGGCTGAGTGGCACGGCACACACCGGAGGAGCCCGGCCGTTGCCCGGCCTCAGAGCACCATCTAGAGATGAAAGCAAGGCTGGCATCCCCGCGGGTCCCGGCATCCCCGCGGGTCCCGGCATCCCCGCGGGTCCCGGCTACCCGGGCTGGCCCAGGGCTACCGCCGGCCCCGGCGCTGGCGTGACACCGCGGGGCTGGGGCTGGGGCTGGGGCTGGGGCTGGAGCTGGGGCTTGCTCCCCGGGCGGTGCCGTGGGTCAGAGCCGGGGGTCGGGGGTGGAAGTGTTTGATTCTGAGGGAAGGCAGGCTCTGAGGGGACAGGTACCCACCGCCAGCCCTGCACCCATAACCTGCGATAAAGCTCAGCTCGGCTGACAGACAGGCCATGGCTTTCACAGAACGGCCACCGACTTTGGAAGCAGTTCAGTTATCCACTGCCACTTTGATTTCTTCTTGGGGAGAAGCCTGCAAAGCCACTCCAGCCCTGGGAAGTTAGGCAGAGACGATCTGGGTTCGGAGTTAGGTCCTTCTGGTTGTCACTTTGCTGCTTGCCTGCCCTTCAGATGATGCCTCACAGCCCTGCGTGGTTGCATGTGCTCAATGTATGAGATTTGCTCCCCTTTTCTTATTATTTGGTCCCTCAATGTGGCACATGCAACTTAATGGCTGTAGCAGGGTGCTGCTGCCTGTCCCCTGCCACAGGCAGCCAGCAAGCACTCTCCCTTGGTGGGAGAGGGGCAGTGAAATTGCATGGAAGTGGAGAAATGCCCCACTGAAACGTGTCGTCGCCAGCACAAGGGCTCTCAGGTAGAGGGTTTGCAATGCCTTGAGAGCTCTTCTGGCAATCAGCCTTTTCATACCCCCTTGGGACATCAGATAATGACAGCCTGGCTTGCAAACCACACAGAGCCTCAGCTCCCAGAGTTCTTCCAGTTCCTGGGGAAAGCAACACCAGCAGAGCAGTCAGTGGGCCATTAGTGTATTTGCTTACCTTGAAGACGTCTCTTCCAGAAAGAAGCATCTAGTGTGGGCAATGCCTCTGCTCCCTGAGCAGCCTGGGCACACAAACCCCAAGTGACTGGCTGCCAAAGTCAGGTCAGCGTGGAAAGAGGAAACGCATGTTGCTAAGAGGAGCCATGTGATTTCACTGCCCTGATGCCTGGAAAGAAATTCAGGATGGACACAAACACCATCCTGAAATAGTCTGTGAGACACCGGATATTTGAGCTTTAAAAGTTTTTTTTGACGTCTGAAATTAGCAAGATTATTTTGGTGCTGGCCCCAGATTTTAAATAGCACGTCTTGAAACCTGGGACCTGGTAATATTCGGGTCCCTGGCTGCAGTGCATTGATAGAGTTGTTTGAATATCCCAGTGCTACAGTCACTGAAAGAGTCAGCTGAAGCCCTGTATGATAAAAAGCCTTGTTACAGATGCTGTGCGACTGAGAGAATAAGGACCCTGAAACTGCTCCTGACAGGTGAATAGATGCTCACCCAGCCGCAGACCCTCCATCTCTATCAGGGACCCGACACAGGCCTGGTGACCACTCCCAGGGTATCAAAAAGAGGAGGACGAGTTGACACAGAAACTCCAGAGAAGACTTTGAAGATATATATATATATAACATGACCTGCAGCCTGCACGTGCTTCTCTCAGGGATAAAATAATGAATCAGTTGTAGAGTGGGTGAGAGCACATGACAGGTGACGCAGACCTATAGCAGAACACTTGGTGCAACACAGAAGGAGTTGATTAAATGCAAACAAAGCCGAGCCATCCTTTAGCTCCAGGCTGCTGGGTTATACCATGTGCCTTTTGCTCTCCAGGACACAGTTTTGTGCTCACTGGCAACCAGGCTGCCTTGAATAGAGAAACTTATGTGACCCATCCAGCGCTGCATGAGGCTGTGGGGGAAGTGGCGGGGGACTGTGACGAGAAGCAGCTCTGGAGCAGAGTGCTGCAGCAGTGGGGTGACTGGCTGCACTCGGAGTGCCAGGGGTAAGTAATTCGGATCCCTGGAGTGCCAAGGAACCAGCAGTGCTCGGTGAGTTGGCAGGGGCTGTTGGGACAGAGCAGTCTGAAGTCAGTGGAGGAGGGAAGTCAGGGTGAGAGCAGCTGGCAGCAGTTGCTGCAGAGGAGGTACAAGGTGCGTTGGTGGAGTTGTACTGGCCAGATGAAGCTGCATGCTCCCTGCTGCTCTGTTTGAGAGACAGCTCTCCTGCAGCGGTCAGATGGTCTCACGAGCTCAGAATGCATTGTCAGCTGTTATAATGGAAGAGCAATTTGTAAAAAACACACAGGAATTTCTGAGTGATTGTATTTTTTTGATAATTTATCCCATGGAGAAGCCTCCAGAGCCCTCAGGTCTTCCATGGCCCTATTGTGCTTGCTCCTGCAGCCACAAGAGAAGGGGCAGCTCCTGTTCCATAAAGTCTCCAGTCTTGGCCAGAAAGAAAGCAACAGGGGACAGAAGCAGCTGACAGCAAGGCAAAAAGTGACTTGCTCAAGATCACGAAGCAGCCAGTGGCACAGGGAGGAATCTAACCTGCTGCTGTGAGTTTAACCTGTCACCTCTCTGCACAGCCAGGGACGTTTTGAATGGTAAATGAACCAGGAGTGGTTCCTAGAATAGCTGTCTGCCCATTCTGCGTCCTCTGCTGCAGTGAAGCCATGGCCAGGACATTGTACCTCCCTAGGTACATGCACAACACCCATCACCTTCGTACCACTGCCTATGACTCCAAATGGCAGCTCTGATGGACAGACATCCTTGGCCTCCAGACATCCAGATGTAGGAACTGGGAGCCATCGGGCTGCAGTGCTTCCCCCAAAATAGCCTACATGGGGCCTTGCAGATACAAATCAGTACTTTCAAATCACATCCAGAAGTGAACAGGAGGCCATGGCAGGCTCCGATGAGCATGTTCTGAGGTCCCTGACGAGCAACAGCAAAGCAGAAATGAAAATCCACAACCTCAGCCCTTGCAGGGAATGAGTCCCCAGCTGCCTCTCACCCTTCGCTGCGTGGGACGGGTGGTGAGATGGCCTTTTGTTAATCGGTGCCCTGTGCCTGGTGTTCAGCTGGCGAGGACAGGCTGTCCCTTCCAGAGAAACCCCTTGCATAAGAATTAAAGAGGAGCTGGGCTGAGATGCTGAACTAATCCACCAGGGCATGCTGGGAAGCTGCATTTTAAGCCATTCTCCCTGCCCTCCCATCTCCCCGTGCGTTGTTTATCTCTCTTGTCCCTCCCACAGCAGTACGTGAATTATCCTGACTGGGCAAGCTAGTTTCATAACCGCCTGCGCTACGTCCCGTCCCCCCACCCTCCAAGTCCGCATGGGAGATGCTCGTACATGGGAGGCTTTTTAGCTACCACTGATTTGCACCCCTGCAAATAACAAGCCCACACAAACGCCACTCTTCCCCCTCCCACGCACACAGTATCTGCACGCTGCACACGCATTTCGCTACTATGGCCACATGTTCGCTCCCCTGGCATGCACCCGCACGCTCCCACTGCACGCTTACATCGCAAGCTCCTTGGCAAGCGCGCTTTGCACATGTATGACGCTCGGCGAGCTCACTGGTACGCGCAAAACTGGCACACTTGTCACAGGCATACAGAGCTACTGCCTCAGCTGCTCCCTGTGCCACAGTGTGCTCCTCACCCATTGCCCGTCGTGTGTGTGACACCTTGTACCCCTTCAGCTACACCCTTCACACGGGACACAGCCTTGCAGCTCACCCTTGCCATGGACACGTGTGGCACATATGTACCTGCCAAATACACATCATACACAAACGGGGCACTGCGCATCATAGGATCGTAGGATAATTCAGGTTGAGAGAGACCTCAGGACAGCTCTAGTTCAGCCTCCTGCTCAAAGCAGGGTCAGCAAAGAGGTCAAACCAGGTCGCTCAGAGCTTTATCTGGTCTTGTAAACCTCTAAGGATGGAGACTGCACAGCCTCTCTGGGCAACTTTTCCCCATGCCTGACTGCTTTTGGGGACAGAAAGACCTCCCCTGTATTCAAGCTGGACCTCTCTTGTTTCAACTTACACTCGTCATCTCTCATCCTCCTTTCGTGCACCACTGTGAAGAGCTTGGGTCTGTCTTTTACCAAGACTCCCAGGTCCTTTCCCACAGAGTTGTTCTCCATCTGGCTGGTCCCCAGCCCGTACCGTGGCCAGGGCCTCTTCATTCCCAGGTGTGTTTGCCCTCGCTGAACTCACAATGTTTCTGCAGGCCCAACCCTCCAGCCTGCTTATGTCCCTCTGAGGCAGCCCTGCCCTCAGGAAAGTTGGCTGCTTCCCTCTCCAACCAGGTGTCATCTGCAAGCCTGGCAGGTGTGCTCCATCACCTCCTCCAGGTCATTGACAACCATGTTAAACAGGACAGGTCCCAGGACAGGCACCCCACAGGGTACCAGCAGAGTACAACCCATTCACCACTACCCCCTGAGCCTGACCAGCCAACCAGGTTTTTCACCCATCTGCTTGCCCACCTATTGAGATTGCAACACCTTTGCTTGGATACGGGAACATTGCAGGGGATGGTGTTAAAAGCCTGGCTGAATTAGAGATAGATGACTTCCACTACTCTACCCTCACCCACAAATCCAGTCATTTTATTAAAGAAGGTGATCAGCTTGTTCAGGCATGATTTACCTTTGGTAAATCCACACTGGCAGTTGCCAGTCACCTTCTCCTTCATGTATCCAGAAATGTGTTCCTAAGGATCCGCTCCAGGCCTCAGACAAGTCTGACCACCCTGTATTTCCTAGGATCAACCTTTTGGCCTTTTTTGAAGAATAATACAGTATTTGCCTTTCTCCAGTCATGGGGGACTTCTTCTTATCTGTACTTCTGTATCCAGCCTCTCCTCCAACCAGCTGCCCAAACACAAATCATTTCCCAGCTGACCTGTCTTTCTCCCAAGCAACAAGTGATAGGACAAGAGGAAACGGCCTCAAATTGCTCCAGGGGAGGTTTAGATTGGATATTAGGAAAAATTTCCTCACTGAAAGGGTGGTCAGACATTGGAACAGGCTCCCCAGAGAGGTGGTGGAGTCACTGTCCCTGGAGGTGTTCAAAAAGTGTGTAGACATGGCACTTCAGGACACGGTCTAGTACACGTAGTGGTGTTGGGTTGACAGTTGGACTTGGCAATCCTAAAGGTCTTTTCCAACCTTAAAGATTCTATGATTCTATGATTCTGTACTTCATTCGGTCTGACCTGCAAATCTTCCTACAGGGACGAATGTGGATTCTCAGTTCTCTGTTGCTTTGCTTCCGCTGTTCCTAAGAGAGACAGAGGGCTGTGTCTCTGAGCCCCAGGGTTGTTTCTCTTCTCCTTGGGCTGCACGTCCTCTCACTAGAGGCTTTGAGAAGTTCACACTGCTTCCAAAAGCCAACTCCAGTGCCATGCAGAAAGGGAGAGGGGAGCAGAGCAGCCTGGTCCCACCCCTTCAGGAAGATGGGACGGGGCTGCCCCAGCTGATGGCTCTGCCACAGGACGTGGCCATGGGGCAAAAGTCCAAACAGGGAGAGGGACCAGTTCAGCTCCTTCTCTCCAAAAAATACAAGGGTTGCAGTTTCTTGGAGGGAGATGTGCTGCATTCAAGGTGAGGAGGAATCCACAAGACTTGGCAAGGCAGAGGTGGTACCTCCCCTGCACCCCTGCATCTTACCCAGGCTGCTAGGCCAGGTTCTTCCATCACCCTGGAGGCACTCGGATGTCTTGGTGCCCAGGACTCAGCACGCAGGTGAGGAGGACAAGGTTACGTGTCTTCAAGCAAGATCCTGCTGATTCAGCCCTGAGTCCAGCTCCTCCCAAGGAATCTTGGCCCTGTCCTGTGGTCCTCTGCTACATCTGCCTTGGCCTGACATGGCTCTGAGGGTGCACCTGAATATTCCTGTTTGTTTGGGTATTTTCCATTGGGTTGTGGGTTTTTTTCTGTTTTTTTTA
This sequence comes from Balearica regulorum gibbericeps, assembly GCF_011004875.1. Taxonomy (NCBI): domain Eukaryota; kingdom Metazoa; phylum Chordata; class Aves; order Gruiformes; family Gruidae; genus Balearica; species Balearica regulorum. The sequence goes on from NC_046184.1 coordinate 57,404,360, forward strand.
ACCGAAGCAAGCCAGTGTGGGTGTAATAAAGAGAGTCAGTTGCAAACTGAGAGAAGCTGGGAATACCACAAGGATAAAAAAGGTGAAGTGTATGGAAAAAAGCAATAAAGGCCCTTAATTACAGGTGTGGCCAGGAGCAGCTCCTATTATTAAGGTTGAGGACACTTCCCCTTTTGAGCCCCTGTTTTCACTTGCTTATAACTTTGTCAAAGTTGCATCACTGGAGCAGAAATTTTCCACAGAAAGTGATTGCCTCAGCTTGAAATGGGCACATTTATTTAGCGCTTTTTGAAAGTGTTGGCCCACCACTAGGTTTCCCGGGCTGGAGGAAGTATATATATGGCCCAAGGGATGAAAGCTGTGGATCTTCTGGGCTTTCAGGCAAGGGCTTGGCCTTGGGCAGGACATCAGGTTTTGTGCCATGGAGGCTGTGTTTTGCCAGTTCCATGAAACACCGCTGCTCTCCCCCACCAGTGTGGACAAATTACATGGCTTTGTTAAGCGTGGGAGGAAGACTTGTCACAGCTTCACAGCTACAAAGATTTCAGCCTCTGCTAACCTGCCCAACCTTCCCTTGGCTTTTGAGGCTGGAGTGACGGCGTATGGGCTTTCCCACAGCGGAACAGGGCTGAAGGAAACTGGGAGGGCTTTCCCTTCTAGGGTCACATCCTGCTGCTCTGCATCAGGCACTGGGCTGAATCCCTCAATGCTTCTCTCTGCTCTGTGCTCCCGGCCACCTCTCTTTTGGTTTCTGGGAAGCCCGGTGGAGGAAAGCCCCTGATTTGAATAGGGAAGGGATGAAACTCGAAGGGAAAGGACCGAAAATCTGGGGAAAAGCAAATGAGACAAGGAGGCAGATGAGACTGGGAGCTGCAGGGAATTGCCGGGACTGGTTGGCCTGGGGCTGTTCCCCGGGAGCTGCTGGGGTGACTTGGGCTGGCTGAGCAGGGGAACTGGGAGCAGAAAGCAAGCTGGCTGGGGCAGAGAGATGGGGAGTCGGAAGAGCAGAGGACAGGTGATCGGCAGTGGGGTGGGCAGAGTGGACAGGGAGGAGGCAGGCAGCACTCAAATCATTTGCCTGGAGAGTGGGGGATTCTGGTGACAGATGGGGATTTGGGATGGAGGGTTGCTGCCACCAATCAACTGCCCAGGAAGGCTTGAACTGTGGAGGGGGACAGCATGTGGTGGGAAGGCTGGGACTGACTGGCCAAGGACACACAGCTGAGCCTGAGCCAGACTGGTCCTGTCTAGGCAGGAGACTGGGCCCAAGGCTGTGGTGGGGAAGAGACAGGGAAGGGCAGGCGAGGTGGACCTGGGAGGGGGCAATGGCCAAGCCCAGAGGCCAGGGCTTTGTGACAAACCTGAAGAAGGGAAGCCAAAAGTGGTAAAGCTTGGAGGGGCCAAGTGGAGCAGGGAGGACAGCCATATCAGCTTGTGTTTCTGGGACCACAGATTTCTTCAGTGCCTGAACAAGAGTCTTCTCCCAAGTCTTTTTCCCAAGTCTTACTACTCCCAAATGCCACCCGACAGTGCGTCTCACCTCTCACCAGCTCTGCTCTTCACTGAGGACAACAGGCCACTATTGCTATCTGTTATATCAGAATACACATTTCTCATCACTGAGAAATGGCAGCACCAAGGCTGGCTGTACAACTGCCCTTCAATGCCCTCATGCATATGAATTACAGTTGAGTCTTTAATTATGTGGCCGCAGATTTATTTTCCACAGGACACCTGCAGCACACAGGTTAGATGGTGCTCTGGATGAGTCTGGGCTGTGTCACGAAGAAGGAAGGCTCTTTGCAGGGACTCAGCATCATCTTTTTTCTTTCTTTTTTTCCCCCCCAAAAGTGTGAAGAAAAAGGAGTGACTCATTGCTGAGACAGTTGTGTGTTGGCCTGGATCCCTGCCCTTGCTGCGGATTTCCTACCTGATGCTGACCGAGTCACTCACAGCAACCTTTTCAGAGGTAGCTATTAGCTATGTTTTATTTTTTTTGGCATTTGGCATTGTTTGTAGCCTTGTGCTATCCTGGGATCCTGACGTCTCATTTGCAGGAGTATTTATTGCTCCCTGCTGCATGTGAATGGGGACTTGCACTTGACTGTGGAAAAGGCTTTAAAATGCAGAGCGCTCTGGCAAAGTGCTCAGAACAGCATCTCCACCTTGCAGGCTGCCTTTGGCCTTTCCTCCAGGAATGCTGGGTCCTCTCTAAAACGCTACTCTCTTGCTTGATATGAGTATTGAAACAGCAAATCTATTATTATTTGGGAAGTATTGAGAAACTAGAGTATGCGTCCCGTAAAAAAGACCCTGTGAACATTAATCATGGGGTTTTTTTGAGTGGGGACTGCATGTTCTGAATAAACTGTGAGTTAATGTTTTGAACAACTCTGTTCTGCCTGTTGGATGTTTCACGTCACAGGTACCTGCCTCCTCGGGAGCCTGTGCTCTTGAATTGCAGGTGGAAATGCATTTGTTTTCATCTTTTCTTGCTTTTTTTCACTGGCCTTGCAGAAGTAGAACTTCAGCACAGAGCTGAAGTTTTTTCTGCTTTTTCCCTGATTCCTCACACTTCCCTAGCACAGGCATGTGTCTGTGAAGAGGTGGCTTTGGTCTTCAAAGCAGCATGTCCCTCTCTGGATAGTGGGTGAAAGAGGATTCTGCTCACTGTGGATCAGGCAGAGCTGCCAAATGCAACCTGGCAGTTGTCTCAGGTCTCCTAGGTCACTGGAGCTCAGCTTTCCCACGAGTTTTACTAGGTGCTATGAATATCATACACGGTGACACTGGAAGGCCACCCAACAGGGACACTGTGACTAAACAGGGCAACTCTAGCCCTTCATCTCCTTTCCTACCTGAGGAATGACATGGCAGGCAGCGCTGAGGCTGGGTGGGTGTCCAGTGAGGTATAGCCCCCTTGGATACATCAGCCCACAAGACTCAGCCCAAGACATACTGCCATGGGTGATGCAGTGTGAGCCACTGGGGACTGCCCGAGGACCTTCCCACGTGAACAGGACAGCAGCCAAAGGGCCTGCAAGCAGACCCACCCTGTGTAACCCGTCTTCTGCTTGCCTGCCTTCAGCAGCAGCACTCCCTGCATCATCTAGGGATGCTTTGGCCATGTCTGAACCCCATGAAAGGTAGACATGAGGTGGCCCGGGTGCAAGTCCCCTGGCTGCTGAGCTAAGGGCTTCGGCTGGAGCCTTGAATCCCTTCCATGCTCTACACCCAAAGATCCTTCCCAGGCAAACCAGGGAGAAGGGATGAGGTGAGGCCTCCTGGGGTCTTATCCTGGCATGGGGTTATGAGTGCAGCTGCGGCTCACTAACGGGTCTGGGAGGTTAGACAGCCTTCCAGGTGCTGTAGTTTAAACAAAGCCTTAATGTGTCTTTGTTGTTGTATTCTGGTGCCTAATACAGGGCTAGACCTGAGGGGATGTTCATATTTTGGAGAGGTGCACAAAGAGGAAAAGATGCTTGTGGCTACTGCTGCACACCAGTTTGGTAACTGGAGAAGAATGGAGATAATTGAGCATAGATTGTGAGCATGGATTCTGCCTGTCCCTCAAATTTCTTCCTTTCCCAACCCAAACCCAACCTCTCTCGTTGAGGTCCAGCTGCTTATGTTATACATAACACCTACCTTTTTTTAAGACACTGGCGCAGGAGTTACCTGTTGTACCACCAGAGCACTGACAGTCCTGACAGAGACAGGGTCCCTGCAGCACTGGCTGCTACACACATAGCCAAAACCAGCAGCCTCTGGCCCAGGCTCCGTCTTATAAATCAGTCCATAAGAAGAGGTGTAACTAGGCAATGCTTGGAGAAAAGAAGGTGGGTGTTATTAGATCACATGGTTAGCCAGGCTAACAGCACTAAAAGCTTGATTACAATTCAATTAAGGGAATGTTTCTAATTAAAGACTTCTTATTTTAAGCCCTAAATGATTAAAATAAAGGTAGCTGAAGTGTCCGTACACACATTCTGATTTCATCCCCAAGGGCTGTGTCTACGTTCAGAATTTCTTCAAATTCCCTCACGCCACTTCAGCCAGCACAGGGGGAGAGCTGGCATGGCCACCGTCCCCCCAGACCCTGCATCCGCCTGCCAAGTAGCGTCACCCCAAATTCCGCTCCCACCTGCCACACCGAGAGCATACTCTCCTGGGATCCAATTCAGATCCGTCCTTCCAGGAGCCCCCTCTGGCAGATCCCACCTCGCTCAGTGCCCATACGGGCCTGCCTCTCGCAGCAAAGTTGTGAGTGGTGTTGGGCTCCAGCAAATTCCCTCTACCACCCAGGGTAGGAGGGCAAGCCCTCGGCCGGATTCAGCAGCGGTTGCGTACTTTATTACCTACCTTCCCATCTGTTCACTGTTACGTAAGCTGTGAAACTACAGAGGTTCAATGGAGCATGTGTAAGGAAATGTCATTACTACGAAAAACTCAATTAAATTTTAACGTCTTGGAATGGAGACGAAGTTCTGTGATAAAACCGGCCTGGCAGTGAGAGAGGGAAACGGCGCTGTTTCCCAAAGGGTTGCATAAAACAGGAACTATTCCCAGGTTTCAATGGCCCATCAACTCAGTGCAGGCGCTGACTGCCAGTGGGATTCAGAGCGTTGCGGACCACCATCTTGGTACAACTTGAAGCTTCAACGACTGCTTTCTGCACAGCAGGGCTGCAACTTGGGCTCCTTGGTGCCAACAGCCCGTGCTTGCGTTATTTGGAAGTTGACATGGGGGTCCTGGCCTAGATGCATATAGGGGCTGGCCTGGTATGGGGGCCTTTGAGCTCTCCCCCATCACACTTATCTCCTCCACCCTCAGTCCGACCACAGGAACTGCAGTTCTTGACTTTTGATGACTGTGCCGAAGCAGCTCCTCCCTAATGAGGCATCTCAGTGCCTGCAAAGCTTGGAAGTGCCTGGCTCTTGCTCCACAGTTCCCACCACTGTTCCCTTCCCTCACCCCGCGCTGGCCTCCAGCCTCCCCTGGCACTCCTGCTCCCCGAGCTCACAATGGCACCTCATTCCTTTTTGCACGCCCAGTCCCAACCTCCCACTTCCTGGGAGCCCCCAAACACTTTCCCAGCCTGGGTTTCGCTCCTACACCTCCCAAGTGGGTCTGATACACCCTGGCTGCCTCCCCTTGATGCAGCTGGCTCTTTCTGAGCTGCTCTGTAGCACACGGTGGCCACCTGGCCCTCAAAGACCCCTGGCTTTGCACTTCTCTGCTGGTGGACACCCCCTGGGCCTCTGTCCGTCCACGTTAGGGTTTATGTCTGCGTGCTGACGTTCGTGTGGATTTGCAGCTGCTTTACCCAAGGGCTGCCCCCTGCTCCAGAGGGGCACAGGCTCAGGAGCCCTGACCCCCTCTGTAGGGTCAGGACGGCTCTGACACCTCATGGGCCATCCTGCTGGACCCACACTTGGCATCTGCTACCACTGTGATGGGACCCCGCGCCCTCAGGTGAGGACCCCCAAGTGGATGAAGACTGATGGCACCATTTTGAGGCTGCCCCACTTCCCCCCACCACCACTGCAATGGGGTGCCACAGGTGGGCTGTTGCCCCACTCCCCCTTGCAGCACCCTGCTGAAGAGAAATCTTCAGCGGGGACCCCGGGGGCCGCTGAGGGGAAACGTCCCCCAAAACCCACCCCAGGATTGTGTGGGGGGGTACGACTCCGCCTCGCCGGGGTTGAGGGGGGACGCCGGGTGGGAGAGCAGCGGGAACAGCGGCGGGCGGTTGCGCCTTTAACGGCGGGCGGAGGAGGAGGAGGAGGAGGGCCGGGGCTGCGCTGGGTGACATCAGTGGGTTTGGCTCCGGGGCTCAATGGAAACTGGGTGAGCGCCGGGCTGTGCTGAGCACACGCCGGCTGGAGGGGACGGCGAGCGGGCGGGAGGCGGCAGGCAGCGCCGCGCCGCGCTGAGCCGAGCCGAGCGAAGGAGGGACGCGCCGGGCACGGCCGCCACCAGCCCTCCCCAATCCTCCGTCATCCTTCCCGCCGCGGCCGCCTGGCCCTCTGACAGCCGGCGGAGCAGCAGCCCCACACGGCCCCCTTCCCGCCAGGGTGGGTATGGGGGGCGCCCGCCTCCATCTTGGGGCGCAAACCCCGGGGGAAAGGCGGCCCCTCCGGCTCTTTGTGTGCGCGGAGGGAGGGGGAGGGGGCGGGGGAGGGGAGAGCAGGGCGCGATGCGCCGGGCCGGGGGGGGGGGGGGGGGACAGCGGGGGACAAAAGCCCCTTTGTGGGGGCGCGGGGAGGGGGTCGTCCCCTCCGGCGGCGGCGGATTTTGCGGGGGGTGGGGGCTCCCCTCTGTCCCCCTTCTCCCCCTGCCGGTGCCTTGCCTGCCGGCGGGTCCGGGGCGAACGGGGAGGGGGTGTCGTGCCATTCTCGGCGGAGGGCTGTGGGGGTCCCCGCGGGGGGCCGCCCCCTGGGTGATTTAACCCCCACCCCTCGTGGTTCGCTGATGCTCCTTGTCTCCTTCTCCAGCTCCCCTCCTCGCCTGTTTCGAGGGGTCCGCTTTTGGTGGGGAGGGGGTGTATTGGGGTCGGCGTTTCCTTTTGTGCGGGGTGGGGGGCGGTAGGGGTGGGGGTCCGCGGCCGGGAGCGGAGTGGGAGGGGGACGAGGACGAGGAGAAGTTCACCGCCGTTCCTGGGGGTGGCTGTTTTTTGTTACCTACCCGGAAAAATATCAGCCTGGGTAAGGCTGTCTTCGCGTAGTGTTTTGCCTGTAGGGGGTGGGGGTGTAAGGGACATATATGTATATTTTTTTATTTTTGTTTCCCCCTGTTTTCTTCTTGTGGCTATTTGTTCCTAAAATGTAGTCCAAGTGCTCTCTATGTGGGGTTTCTCTTCACCCATCGTATTTGCTGCTAGATCCTCTCCTTTTTGTAAGTGTGAAAGGGTCTTGGGAGGGGGGGTGGGGGTTGATCTTTTGCATTTCAATCAAAATGTGATTTTTCTCTTTTTCCTTCCCATTTTTAAGCCAGTTCAAATTATTGTTTTGCCAGCCTCTTCCTTTATTCTCACACACACACACACAAAACCCCATGTAAATCCTTTATGGTCTATAGGCAAAACAGCCCCCACTCCGCACACTTCCACTGAAAGCCAGAGCGGTGCTGGGCTTGGCAGCCTCCATTATGGAGCTGTGGGTTTGGTTTTGTGTGGCCTTTGCTAGCCAGGGCATCTTCTCACTCCCGACCCCCTCAGGTGGGGCTGAGGTGGCCCTCCTGTTGTGTCGTTCCCCCCCACCTCCCCGAGATGGTCCCTGCGTCTTCGGTCGCCATCGGTGCTGGCACAGCAGAGCGAGATCAACTCTGTCGTGTGTTTATATAATGGCCTTTGTGCCTGTACGTGGGTATTTTATATTATATAAAAGGGGATTGGTGCAAAATGGTGTGTGTGGGGAAGCAGTGCTGGCGGCTGGATAGTAATTTTATTTTTTTTTTTTTAGGCTGTGTAGTATATTGTAGGTGTCTGTGTAATGTTGGATATTCACGTATGCAAACGCTCATGTAGAGCATACACTTGCTTTGAGGTTGTATGTGTGTTAATCCCTTATGGAAAACTAAATGGTTTAACTAAATGATTGCCCTGCAGCCCCTGGGAACACTGGAGAGTGCAGGAAGGGTGGCAGGGCGGGGGGGTTAAGCCTGCTGGGGGGAGGGTTTTTTAAATTTTACACTTATAAATAATATATAGGGAGTAATATAAATTTCATATATAATCATATAAATTTGATATGTAAAATTTTCTTTCTTCTTCTTGTAATAGTAGACCTGAAGATCAGATGATAAGAGCGGAAGCTGTAGATGGTGGGGGTACGTGTGTGAAGTAGAAGCAAATGTGGTGGATGTTTGAACTCCTGGAGCAGTTGTTGGGGGGTGGGAGGTGTGTGTCCTGCCCGCTCCCCTTACAATGAATCCAGGCTGTTGCTCTCTGGCTGTCTTCCACCCAGGTTTTCTAAGCACACTTGTGTGTGTTGGGGGGGAGATAAGGCAAAATGACAGCTGTGCGAGACCATGATTTTTCACTCCATTATCCTGCTTCCCGCTTCCACCCCCTTGCCTTGGAGCATATTTTAGATTCCCCTTTGGAGCCTGTTGCTTAATCAGCCAGAAGGACTTCTGCCTCGTTGTGCGAGGAAGCCCTTCTTAACCTGGCTCCTGCCTGTCCCAGAAGGGTGGGACCAAATTTAGGCTTGGGACTGTGGTGTTGCAGAGCAGTAACCGCTGTGCCCTGATGCAGGGGGAACCCATAGTTTGCCTGGCTGTGCTTGTCGCGACTGGGAGTTGGACTCGGGTGGGAAGTGCTCAGGGTTGGCAGGCCTGGGCAAACACTGCCATGAAGGAAGGAGATTGGAGAACTGTCTTCCTGATGGTGGTGTGACGGGTTCCTGGGGACGCAGACCTTTGATCGTTTACTGGAGTAGGAGTGTAAGCAAGTCAGATGTATGTTAATGTGGTTATACAGAACAGCAGGCAGCGGATAAAAATCATGTCTGTTTGCTGCGCCCTCACCCAGGTACGCCTGCCTCCTGGTTCGGTTCCCAAGGCTCTGCCTACATTCCTTGTAGTAAGAAAGTCAGAAATAGCCACAGGGTTTTGTAGACTTTACACGCACAGAAACCCACATGCATAAGTAAATACTAGGTGAGGGGACTCCACCTTTCAGTGTTTTGTGTGTGGTTTCTTGTGACTAGAGCTCTGCTTTCAGGGTTCACAATGTCCCCTGAATACCTTGATAGGATTATTTCCCTGTACATCTCTGTGCCCGTCCATTCCTCTTTCTGTAATCCTGTCTCCTGGGGCAGGAGGAGCAGTGCTAGGTTTATAGTGTGCCCAGAATCCTGCAGCTGGGATTATTTTTTGTCTGCTGGTGCCTCACAAGGCCATTCCTCCCTTCTTTCCTTCAGTGATGCTTCCTTCCCACTGAGTTCCAGCAAGGGAAAGTTCCTCTCACCTACTTGTGAAAACATGATTCATTCCTCACCTTTCCTGTCCCCAACAGGCTCTGTGTCTGCATTTTGTACACTAATAATGTGGCATTGCATAAATTAGGACTGTGGCAAATCCCTCTAAAAGGAGCCATGCTGGCTGTCTTGGGAAGAGCTGTGGTTCCTGGAATAAGTTGGTGGCCATGGAAGGGGCGAGGGAAAAGGGGCTGTTAAGGGGGGAACTGATGGAATTGTGTTTGGCCGAGGTGTTTGCAGTAGAAGTTGAGGTTGGCAGTGAGAACAAACTCTGTGGTCATGATCCTTCCACCTAGTTGGTTTTCTGTGCAAGGTGAGTAGGCTAAGCCTGGGCATGTCGATGGGGTATAGCAGGTCAAAGGGTTAGCTAATCAACTCAGGTAAAGGGATGAGGAAAGGCCCGAGCTGCTAAAAACAAACAGCTGGCACACCTGGGTAGGCAGCAGAGACAGAGAGGCTCAGGTAGACTGAAGGAGGCTGTGATCCAATCAGTAGAAGTGTGTGGAGATAAGCAAATGGTGTTCCTAGTCAGTGCGTGCCTCGCAGGGTTCAGTTCGGTGAGATGTCTCCTCCCTGTCCCCTGTGCCGGCCCCTGCCTGGGGGCGATGGAGTCACTTGCTCCTGGCAGTCTGTCTGTCTTTCGCAGCCCTTGGGTCCTGTGCTTCACTGCCACTGAGGTGCTGGGCTAGGGCTGGGCCACAGAGTGCTCCTTCTCATGGTGTTCATTATGCCTGTCCCTTCTGGTGCCAGGTACTGTAGGTAACAAGGAGCAGTACTGTCTCACTTCAGTGAGAAGTGATCACCAACTGAAACCTTCTAAGGAGGGATTTCCTGCCCCCTCCCAGTCTCTGAACAAAATGGTGGGGAAGAGATTCTATCCTTCTTCATTCTGATAATGGGAATATGGAAAACATGCTTGAAAGGGTCACATTCCTGCAGTGTTTGTAGCTCATGCTGTCCCTGGACATCCAGGAGATCAGGAGAGGTGATAGAGGCTGTGTAGAAAGTGAAGTATTTCAAGATTAAAAACTGTACCCAGCCTTTGGGTGAAGTGTTGAGGTCTCTTATGTAGTCTTACATGATTCATTTCCTGTTTCTGCTCTGACATTGCGCTTTCTGTGCTTCTTTTCTCAGCACGACTGAACCATGGAGCTTCGAGTGGGGAACAAATACCGGCTGGGCAGAAAGATTGGCAGCGGTTCGTTTGGAGACATTTACCTAGGTGAGTGTGAGTCTCTGTCCTTCCACCTGCGAGGTTGTTTTTCTCAGTTGTGTCATTGTTTTGGGGTTGTTTTTCTTGCCTGTTGATAATTGTGGGCACCGTGTAAGGTTGAAGGTGGTGGAGAGAAGAAAGAGCTTCAAGGAATACTGCTAGTTGCTGCCAGTCTTCTGATGGCAAAGTAAGTGAGATGAGCTCAGCTTTGCCTCGCAGGTATTGGAGAGACAGTGGTGTTTGATCAGACTGATCTAGATTTGGACTGTTCAGGACATATTTGTCATACACCCTACTCCAGCTCTCTCGCTTCCTTTTCTTGAGCTTGGGTGTGTGTGTTGATACAAACTCTGTAAAGAGTGGGTGGTGGAAAGGAAGGAGATGGCTGTTCCTTCAGGGTAGAAGGACTAAAGTTTTGGGAAGATTTGTAGTGGAAGAGGTGGTTTAGCATCTGTGAAAGAGAGGTCTGAGACCAGGAGGTGCAGAACAGGTCAGAGAGGCTGGCCTGGTTAAAGTCCTGGGGCCCAGATCTGTTAGATCTCTAATGGGATTTAGAGTTAATGTCTGGAATGACCTGAACTGGGAGCTCAGTGGAGAGAGCCCATGAGGCGCTGGGTTTCCTGGTACCACAGCAGGTCACTTGGGGAGTTCTTCCAAGCCAGCATGCTGATGTGTAGATATGTTCCCTGATGCTTTGCCTGCTGATGGTTTTTATTGGCTCAAACCATGTGGGGCTGGAGTGGTGAGACTACCCAGCAGCCTGATCAGTCCCTCCATGAGAGCTGGCGTGGCTTTTCCTGTCATCTAGTTCTCACCACTACCTGTTTAGCAGTAGTCCTGCAGGCCTGCAGAACAATTGCCTTCTCCCTTCTTGGTGTTTGCACACTTTGGGTACTTGCAGATGGTTGTCATATGCTCCTTGACTGTTAATTTGCTGAGTTGAGTTGTATTTTGCTTCCCAGTATGTCCACCATCCTCACTCTTGCTGCTCCTTCAGTTTTTCCCAGTTTGTCCATCTGCTGAGCAGCTTGGAGCCTACACAGTGTTCGAGGTGTGGCATTTCCATTGCTGGGCAGCAAAGGGCTACCCTTGAGTGATCTGTAACGTGATGCCTGCGCATAGACTGCTTTGTGTCTCCTTGGCTTCCCCAGTCACCAGCACTGTATCGGGTTGCAGAATTGGCCTTAGCACCCTGTCAGCTGTATTGTAGGAGATCTCTTCTAGGTTCTGCAATGTCTTCCCATCCCTCCGTGAGTTCCTTTAGTTGAATACCTCTAGTTTGGATTACTTTTCCCTGTGTTTGTAAATCACCTTCTGTTTTCTACTTCTGCCTTTTATCTCCAGTTCCCTCTTGCTTTATTATTCTCTCTTGATTAGTGTTGGCAGCCTCTCTTGATTAAGTATCCTGTGGGAATCATCAGTAACAGGCTTTGTTGCCGCCTTTATCCAGAGCATGAACAAAGATGATAAATGATGGATCTGGGATCCCAATTCCACTGTGTGCTGCCTTCACTGCAGCCTCCTCCTGTATGTCACTCCTCTGTGGCCCTCCAGCCAGTTAGTGTCTCAGGTGACAGTGCTTTCAGTTCTGACATCTTGGGAATTGAGGGCTGATAGCCTGGACACAGCATTTTCCACCTATGCTATGGCTTCAAGCCTTCCAGACTCTCTCTAGGACAGTGGAAGTTGTCAGGATCTTGCAAAAACATCTGGGAAGCATGTGGAGAAAGAAGGGAGGTGCTGAATGGAAAGGGCTCTGCATTGCGTAACAGGTCATACAGCTGTGCAAAAGGGGACACAAAAACCACAGGTGGTGGTGAAGAGGCTGTGCCCACCTTGCCCATAACCAAACAACATGAGAGGCAGAGGAAGTTCACTAGTGTGGTGACCACAGCGGGATGCCTCCAACTGCTGAGTTCAACCAAGTTACTTGAATGCGGTATCAAAGCCCTTGTGATGTTCATTGAGGTGCAAGACAGTGTGTTTTGAAGCAGTGATAGCGAGACTTCTTGGAGCCTGGGTGGCTCCCCAGCCTGGAGGGATAAAGCATGTAGTCTCTGATGGTGTGTCTGGAGGACGCTTGTGCTCATGCTATCCTCATGGTCTGTTCTGCAGAGGGACTCATTCACAAGGACTTCTGCACCAGATTCACCTCACAGTTCTCTCTTGATAATGGTGTAGAGACAGACAAGCCCTGTCTGTCTCTGAAGGCAAGGATGTGTTATATGGTTCGCTCCCAGCTTCTCCGTCTCAGAATGTTAGTGTCTTCACCCACTCTGTAACCAATGGGTGCTTCATGCTGTGCTCTTCAGGACTTGCTTTTGGGTTTTCTGTCAGAAGGAAACTCGAATTTCCACATGGGCACACACAAAGGATGGACTCCTGTTAATCCTTGGCTGGGGCTTAAAGCACAATGCCTTGCTTCCATGCTCTACCTTGGGGGATAGATGCGCACTGGGGGCTTCCCCTAGCGTTGGCTCGCCAGAGTGGGAAATGAGATCCAGCTGCCCTGGACCTTGGCTGTCCTGTTTGCCTCTAAAAATGCTCACTCAGAAGAGCAAAACCCAATTTGCAGAGGAATTGCTGAGACCTTTGGGCCATTGGAGGAGAGGTGCTTTGTCAGAGGTGTTGGCCAAGAGGCCGGGCAGGGTTGCTGGACGTGGTATGAATTGTTGGGGTTGGGGCCTGGATGCGCTGGAGGGGACACTGGCAGTGGAGAGGAGCTGGAGACGGTGGGCAGACAAAGCATGCTGGGACTTGCGCTGGCTAGGGACAGTTCCTGGTGGCAGGCTCCTCCCTTGCTGGGAGGGGAGTGCCTTCCCTTTGTTTCCTGGCCTGTTAACTCTCTCTCGCCCTATCTGACTTCTTCCATCTGTTCCTAACCCTCCTTTCTTCCCCCGCCAAGCTGTGGAGAGGGGAGTGGGTGTTGGGGAGCAGGGAGGGTGGGTGGGGGAACGTGCCTGTTGGTTTGCCCGAAGCACGGGGAGGGTGGTGTTTATTGTATCAGGCATGCAGCAAGGCTTCTACTCCGAAAAGATCCTGTTTAGCCAGTGACATCCTCTGTCCCTGGGGCCCTGTTTTAAACAGCTCACGATGAATGAGTTGAATTTGTGCAGCCCCCACAGCAGAGCGAGACTGGGGGTGGATGTTAGGAATTATCCCCAATCCTACATACGTCTCTCAAGTGGCTGAAGCTAGGCAGGCTCTGCTGCATTTGTCTGATATGTGGTGTTTTCCAGTCTGGAGAGGGAGCAAAGAACTGTTGCTTTTGTACTTGTATCTTTTTTTAAAGATGGTGGTTAAAGTGTGGAACAAAGGATCAGAGAGACTCCTTCCTGTGTGGTAGTCTCTGTCTGGGTAGATCTCTAGCCAAAAAACGGTAGAGGGAACAACCTGAAGACATACGGGGGGTTTGGGGCGAGGGTGAGCCTGAAGTGTTCAGTTGGTGATACCCTCAGCAAAGAATAACTCCTCGTTAGGTCCGATTGGTCCTACTTTTACTGTTCTAGGCCACAGAGTAGCTTCTTCTTTTCCTAAGAGACTAACAGCTGTGTTTGGGCTATGGAGAGTGTAGGGCTGAAGGCCGTATTGATCATTTGAATGGCATATTCACATTTTGCAGAATCTTAAGTTTTCACAATGCTTCCCCCCCCCCCCCTGCCCCTTTTCCTGCTTTACATGCTCACACATAACACTCCCCACCTGCAGACAGCCTAGTAGATGGATGCATCATCATCTTCCTAAACACACAGGGTAGTGTGGAGATGAGAACTCATTCATCTTTCCACTGTTCAACTTCGGGGGGTAGGGTTCATTCGAAATGCTAATGCTACTGCTGCCAAAAGTCAGCAAGACTCATCATTGCTTGTGTGTCAGCAGATGGACTAGGAGAGGGAAGAATCCCCCCAGGGAACAGGCAAGAGAGCTGGTGCAGAGGATTTGGAGGAGAGTCTTCACAAAGGCAGGGGAAAGAGAGAAGGGGAGGAAGCGCTCTTATCTATTTAGATGTCCTGAGTGTTTCCATGCTGAATGAGGGCCAGTGATTGAACACTAATTTAAAAGGTAGATAATAGTTTAGGGCCACATTCTTACTGCGATCTGAGCCCCTTTTCCTGCTCTTTTCCTCCTTGCACTCCTGATGCTTGTAAGAAGGGTCCTGCGGTGGAGTGAAGGGAATGTACAGACTTGTTTTGCTGGCCAGCAGTTTTAAGTGGAAAATGCCAGCATCTTTCCGAAAGTAACTATTAGACAAATGGCTCTAGCTCTCAGGATGGCTTTTTTCCCCTTCCCCTCTCCTGACTGTTGAGTAAAAACCCTTATTAAATTCATGCCATTGCTCCTCCTTCCCCTCCCTCAGAGCACCCTAAATAATTGCTCTCCCTCCTTACTGTTTACAGCTTTCAAATATTTGCAGACTGTTGTCATGTCCCATTCTTCTTCCCCACCCTTCTTAGTTGTATCTCTTGTCTATGCTACGTATTTAGCTCTTTTAATCTTTCTTAGTAAATCAATCCCTCTAGGCCCCAATCATTTTTGTTCCTCTCTTACAAATTCCTAGCAGCTTGTCTGTCTCGACCTGATGCTGTAGTATCCAGATGACATCTTTTTGCTAGCAGGCAGCTCTTGGCTAACTTTGTGTACAAGCCAGAACTCTTCAACAGGAGATGGATCTCCTTAGGATCCAGGGGGAGAAGGGATCCAGTTGTATGAACATTTCCTTATTCTCTTTGGTTCTTGGCTCTGGAGGCAGTGTATGACAGAGGATGGATGGAGAGATCAGGCTGCAGCTGGCCTTGTGGACTCTGGAAGCCTTAACACAGGGATCAGGAGGCACAAATCAGCCAGACCTACCAAAACTAGCTGTGGGATATCTACAAAACATCACCTTTGACTCCAGCTCATGTTTAGCATGCATGTAATGGAGTAGTTTATTTTATGACAGTGTTTGTAAGCTGCTCATGATTAGAGCTGCTCTCTGATTTGTGCTTGAGTGCAACTTTTAATAGTTCCTGATACGAGGAAGGGCTTGTCTGTGTGTGTGAGGCAGGCATGGGAGTGGGAGCAGAGAGAAGCAAATCTTGAGTGTCATTCCCGTGACCTGTGCACAGATCTTTGTTCTTTCCATTTTAGGATGATGTGAAACATCTGGAATCCTCTCAGCTAGTACGAGAGAAAGACCAGCCCGTTCCTCCTTTGACAGTGCACTTTGGGACCAGGCTGCTGGCTTTCATGGCTGGCAGCTCAGTTGTTTTCAGAAAGAAGCGCGTGGGGTGGTGGTTTTGTGTCATCGCAAACTATCTAGCAATACCTTCAACAAAGGCGTCTGAGTAGCTTAATTCAGTACCAGATTCGGTTTATTTCTTTGTGCTTCTAATTTAGGATATAGCGAATGTTTCTGTGTTGGCAAAAGATAAAGGTATTATTAAAGTGCTCAGGAGAGGGAGAAGCTGGAGATTTGGGAATTGCCTGTATTGAGCAGATCGGGGCTGTGGAGAAATCAGAGGTAGCTGGGAATGTTAGCAATGTCTCCTCCTGAACTAATTGTCTCTTTTGAAATGACATACCTGAGGTAACCACTAATTTTGCTCAGGAAGAGGTACTCCATATCGCTGCCTGGGGGGGGGCAGCTTGGGTTCAGGGGCTAGGGAACATGGGTTCAGGGGATAGTGATCAGGGACAGCTAAAACTTTCAAACAGTTTAGGTACTGCTTAATAAGTACAGGTTCATCTGCTGAAGTCTGGTGCTTTTTGAGATAACGAGGCAGTTAACACATCGTAGGACTGTTGGTTTAGCCTGTCTGCAGGATCAGAGGTGGTTTCCTATTCACGTGCCTTCCTCTGGGCTTGCCTTTGCAAATGGCAGTGCTGGAAACTATATGAAGCTGAAGTGACTGAATCTCATTTCTGTCACAGAGAATAGATTTCAGGGCAAATCTTAAGGTTTTGGCATCCATACAGGCCTTGTTAAAAGTGTTTAGCTTCAGTGGAAGCTTGTGCAATCTTAATTTTACCCTCATTTCTATGCAGGAGCCAATATTGCGACTGGTGAAGAGGTGGCCATCAAACTGGAATGTGTCAAAACCAAGCATCCCCAGCTCCACATTGAAAGCAAGTTCTACAAGATGATGCAGGGAGGAGGTGAGATGGGAAGGAAAGGATGGGACTGGGGGAGTGGTTGAAGAAGGAAATTATTCTGGAGGGCCTTAGAAAGGAAATGATTTGGTGTTACATATGATCTTCTCAGCAGGGGATGCAGCAGTTTTCCTCTGTTCTGTGGGCTTAATCTTTCTCTTTCCCCAGTGGGTATCCCCTCCATTAAATGGTGTGGAGCAGAGGGGGACTATAACGTGATGGTGATGGAACTCTTGGGGCCCAGCCTGGAAGATCTCTTCAACTTCTGTTCCCGCAAATTTAGTCTCAAGACAGTTCTGCTCCTGGCAGACCAGATGGTGAGTTTCCTCAGAAGCATTTGTGCCTACTCTCCTTTTCCATGCCTTTTTTTTTTCTTTTTCTCCCCTCCCATCCCCTCTGCTCAAGAACTGCTATATCCCAGGCTTTTTTCATTTTGCAGCAAGTGGCTGCCAGGTTTCTATTTCTTGATGAAGCTGGAGGCCTGGAACCTAGGCATTGCTGGCTTTTCCATGATCTCCGTCCCTCCTTCGTTCCCCGGCTACTCACCCTGCGTTAGTGCTGCATGCATAGACACTTTTGCCTGGGTGATGAATGATTGGCATTGCTACCTATATAGACTCAACTGCCCACGCCCTGGGTTTAAGACCCTTAGCTGTTCTGGACCCTCTCCTTTACCAGCCTGGCTAAGTTTGAAAATTGACTGGTGTCAATGCTGAAGCTCAAAGTTTTAGTCTGTACAAGCTTGCATCCCATCCTTCCTTGTGGTGCTAACGGTGACTTCCCCAGATTGAGGGCTGGGCTGGTGTGCAGGGTTGAATTCCATCTCCAGATCCTTCTGCCTCCAGAGGGTGTCTTTTTCCTTGACTGTCATCTCTGATATTCTTTGCAAAGTGTCTCTTTCCCTACTCTTGATAGGCCAGTGTGCTGGACAGGGTACTGTTTTTAACAGATGCAGTTATGTTAAGTTTCCTTCTTCCTTGACTTGCTATTTATTTATTTATTCCCCCTTCCAGATCAGCCGTATTGAGTACATTCATTCCAAGAACTTCATCCATCGGGACGTAAAGCCAGACAACTTCCTTATGGGCCTTGGCAAAAAAGGCAACCTAGTATACATCATTGATTTTGGTTTGGCCAAGAAGTACCGAGATGCCCGGACTCACCAGCACATCCCTTACCGGGAAAACAAGAATCTGACTGGCACAGCTCGTTATGCCTCTATCAACACCCACCTGGGAATCGGTGAGTCTGCTGTTGCCCATTGGTGGGGCTTTCCAGGGGAGGTAGTGTGTCTCCAGAAGGAGGGGCTTGAGTTCTGTGCCTGGCTCTGCTGCTGACATGCCTTGAGATGCTGGGCAAATAACTGTTACGCCTGTGTTACCTCTCCTGCCTTTTGTGGCACTCTGAGCTCCTGAAGGCAGAAATTGTGTACTGATCTGTGTTTGTGCGCTGCTTAGTACAGTGGGGCCCTATTTCAGCAGCAAGGCTGTGACCTCCCTGACTTTACTGCTACTAAACTGTGCCTTGCACAATTTTTGCAGGATGATTAGATGTAAAGGGGATGCTCGCAGGCACTGAGCCTTTAAAGATATGTGTGATTGAAACCTCTCTTGTTGACTCCTGAGTGCCTCCATCAGTGATTATTCTGTAGCTGTCAGAGCTGGAGGAGACAGGCCCACTGCAATATGGTCATACTCCTGTTACCCACCGCTGAGGACAGGGACGGCCATGTGCTGGAAGTGTACAACAAGCCAGAATGAGGGGAGGCTTCCTGCTGCCTGGACGTTCAGGTTTTGTGATTGAGGATGGGCTGTCGTGGGCCTTCAAAATACGTATGTGTCTGTGAACCACACTACCCTCTTCACCACTGAGAGGGATTGAAGCAGCTTTAGGGAGGTAGGCCTCTGCCCTTAGTGTCTGTGGCTAGTACTGTGGGGATAAAACTAGGCTGGGAAAGAATGCTGAGAATTCAGCCAGGTCTTAGGCTGGTGATGGGCACCGTCGCAGGCTTTGTAGATACCTCACGCAGGTTAGTATCCACCACATTTAAACCTCCTGAAGTCACACAAACTCTTGTCCTGGGAATGAGCCCCTGATGCACAACACTTGCTGTGAGGAACAGAGATGAAAACCTCTTGCAGTTTTCTTTTCCATTCCCTGACCAGATACTTCTCTCCAGTGTGTGACCTCTTACCCCTGCTTGGGCTAAACTTTGTCTGTCCGCAATGTGAGAGTTTCATAATTACCATAGGGTCCATTCTGAGCAGGCTGACTTGGTTCTGCTACTGGTTGGCAAATCTGAGCAGCAGAAACACTGAAGCTGTCCTGCCTGCAGACCCAGGAAAGCAGCTCCTGTGCTCACAGCTCCCAGTTTGTGTCTGGGAGACCACCTTCTGAAATATGTAAACTGGGAATTTGAAAATCAGAGCAGGGAACTCAAACCTTTCAAGCTAACAGCTTCCTTAAGATTTCATGTCCTTGTTGTTCTTAGGGAAAGCTTCCTGTTCTCCCCTCTTGCAGATAGTTTCCTAGAAATCTAGAGTCAAGACTTGACTGCAGAAAATAGTTTCCCACTGTCTTCCTTGCTTAATACTGTATAACTGTAGAGTGAAAATGGTGAAAATGCTTTATTTATATCAAAATGGGGAGTGTTGTGTGTTGAGAGTGGGCTGTGATCTCCTGATCTCTTCTATGTAGTAAAAATAGTTCTCGTAGAGCTCTCCAACTTGGTCTTCTGTATTTTGGCTTGACCTGCTTATATATAACTGACTCTCCATTGAATTCTCAGTCAAGATTTCCACAGCCATGGTAACTGCCACAAGGAGACGTGCACAAAATAATTCTCACTACTATATCTGTCGATTCTTTTGTGCGTGCCTGCTCTGTCTGAACTGATCACGAGAGGATAAAATGTCTGGTTGTGGGGTGGTGTTTTGGGGTTTTTTTGGGCTTTTTTTTGAAGGACTTTATTATTCATCTCACCCCAACTTAGCCCTTTACTATTGGTGCTTGGCGTGTGTATCAGGATGAACAAACAATGTCTGAACACTAATCCAAGGGCAAACTGCATGTGCTATCGATCTGAGCACAGCCGTTGGTCTCTTCATGCCCTTTGCTTTGGGAAAGTCTGGGTGTGTTACTCTGTGCAACAGGTCTCGCGTGTATTATCTCCACGTTGCAGATAGTTCCCCTGAATGGCATAAAGGTTACATGACTTGCCTGGAGGAAAGGGGATGGGGGCATCAGGGTTGCAGCTGGAGTTCCTGTTTCTCAAGACCTTGCCACAGGGTGTGTGACAGACACGTTTGTGAGTTAGCAGCATTGCCATGGGAACCGTCGCTCTGAATTTTTTGACTTTTCAGAGACTAAGTTCTCTGTCTTAATGTTACATTAGTGTGGTTTAGGGAGAGGGAAGGAACCAGGTGCTGGGGTATTCGTGTGACGGGAATAGCAAATGAATAAATGCCTTTATTTGAATGTGCAAGCTAAGGGTTGGGCATTCCGATGTCTGGAGGAAATACATTCTTTTCCAAGTGACTGGGGGGAAAAAGTAGGAGGCGAAATCTGGGAGGGTTTCCACAGCTGGAGACTTGCTGTTGGGGGAGTCGTTGGACTGTGCAGGCTTTGGTTCACGCATTCCAGTCAATTTTCACATACTCTGGGGATGAGAGTCCCCTGCACCCTCTAGAGCTTGTAAAGTCTGAAATAGATGCCTGGGGTGCCCAGGAGACAGTCTTGGAAGAAGCCTAGTAGGCTCTGTCTGGATAACAGGGGGCTGGGGGCAGTTCCTCCCCAAACGTGTGTCTTAGATGGCATCAGCGTAGGCTGTGCAGATCGTAAAGTTGTTCTGCTCATCCTGCCCGCTGTCACCCGTTCCAGATTTTTGTGTGTTTTTAAAGGCTGTTGCCATGCAGTGGGGAGAGAAAGGGGAAGTATAGTCCCAGCATGTGCAAAATCAGATCTGAGTATGTAATCAGGAAAACATTGCATGGTTAAGACTGCTTGCAGCTGGGCTTGCTCCAGTGAAGACAACTGATTTCTAGGGAGCCCTACGTGGCAACAGCATCACTTTGGATAGGATAGGGGTGGCGGGAAGCACTGTCCTGGGGGACCAAGAGGCGCTTTAAACTGCAAAGAAAATTCTGCCATGAACTTTGTGTCCAATGCAACCAGTCATCAGTGTCCTGTCTTTTGCCCAAGCATGTCTTCCCCAGGTAACTCACCATCCTACTACTCCTGACTCAGCTCCTTCTGAGGACCTTGCTTTGGGAAGGGAGTGAGGATGTGGGCTGGCTAGGAACCTCCCTGGGAGTGGGAGGGAACTGGCAGGAGATGGCTTGCAGAGTGGGTTGGGTTTGAGAGGTCATACTGGGTTGCGTGGGAAGGCAACCTTGTGTTTTCTATTGGAGAGGGTTTTGTGGTTGAGGGAGGAAAGGATGAGTGTCTTATAAAAGTAGCAGTCCCCCTGTATTGTAGGAGAGCTGAGAATCTGAAATAAAATGGAGAGAGGAAGTGTGATGTGATGTCACAGGTCATGACTGTAATCCTGCTTCTGGACTGACTTCCTCTGGGCACACATTCACATCACTTGTGTTTCTTTTTCTCTTTTCAAATTGTAAAGTGAGATTTCTTTTTTATTTGTTTTTTTTTACCTATGTCCCAGGGATGCTGTGAGAGTTAGTCAAGCACCTAGAAGTGGAAAGTAGTGATATTAAGTAATGTTTCTTTGGTGTGTAGAGGTGAACGTTTTTTTTCCTAACTCTTAATTACTCCGCTCTTGCTGGCTAACGTTACCTAGTATTCTGAGGATTTTGGTATGTGAAATCAGGCAAAAAAAAAAAAATTAAAAAGTTTGGAAATGTGTAATAGTAACTGAAGATGAAACAAATAATGATGATGAACAACAGTTCCTACATCCCCAAGGTTTAATTCAGGATCTTGTTTTGCTACAGTGTTTTGAGGTAGTGTGACAACTGTGACCTATCATGTTGGTGCTTCAGGCTCATCATAGATTTGAATCTCACTGAAATTGTTTAAGTGGGCTGCAATGACCACATGAACCTGAGATATTGGATATTGGGGATGCAATGCAGTCAGACACTTATCATTCAGCATTTTAATAATTAGGTGTTGTGCTTGCAGTTGTTTTTCCTTGATCATATTGCTGAGTTAAGGCACAGTTAAGGTGTGTTTGCACGCATGTAATGGATACTAGTGAGCTGCCCAGTTTCGTTTTGTAACCCCTCTCATTGCCTCCAGTAAGGGCTTGTAGCATCCCCCACTGACTTCAGGCTCCCAAACCTCAAGTCTCTAATTCTGGCCTTCCCCAATCACTAAGACTGTGCCTAAGCACAGTCCCCTGTTCTGGATAGGGTTGGTGGCTCTGCTCAAAGCTGCTGTGCTCTATGCAAGTGGAGGTGTGTGGTCCAGCCTGCACTAAGCAGTGTGGAGTTCAAGTAAGATTTTTGGAGGAAGGATCATGATTTATTCATAAAAGGCTGATTTGCTTGTTCACTAGGCTTCTCTGGTTCCTGCTCTGCCTTTCCCTACTCCTCTGAGGGGCACCACCATGCTCTAGATGGGGAACACACAGCTACAGGCTTTAAAGCTAGAGCATGGATAAGTCAAGGGCTGGCGAATTGCAGGAGATGAGGGTAACCTCAATCCTGTGCTTTCAGGCCCTGGATTTGCATTCTGACTCCATTTCCACGTGCCTCCAGTCTTAGGAATAGGTCATTATCAAATATTGTTTAGTTTTATTTATTTGATATACGTGGTGTGTAATCGCGGCCCTCTGGTATCCCAACCTTAGGTCAAATGCAAAACTGTGGGGTTTCTTTTCCCTGCTCTCTCCATAGCATCTAAACTTCTCCCAGCCAGTAATGTAGTTATCTTTGGCAGCAGCTTGATAAGATTAGGAAGTATTAGCCCCTTTATAGTGGACAACTCAAGGCAGTAAGTTGGTGAGGTAAAAAAAAATGCTGTTATTTCTGCACGCTCAAAGTAAGATGCTTTGGAGATCTGCAGGGCTGTTTTCTCCTCTGCTTATGTCTTGGAACATGGCGTGTTTTTATGGCATTTCATGTGCTTTGACCCAAAGTTAAAATGGCTTGGCCATTCCAGAGAACAAGTTCAATGTGGCATGCTTTTGTTTGGGAAACAGGTTTTTTTGCTTTTGTAAATAAGCATCTAAAAGCAGGCCCTTACAATGGCATATTAAGGGCAACTCTTGCTCTGAGTAGAGTTGGTAGTGATGCCAGTTACACAGTCATTCCCTGTTTGGAGGGGAGTCTTTTGTTCAAAGTATACCTCTGTATTCATGCCTCTTTCCTCCACAGCTTGAAAAATGCCACCAATCCAGGAAGATCTTGCACAGTAGTACGTTAGGCTTCTCTGAACTACCAACAAAGTAGTTTACCACAAGAAGGGGTCGCTAGTTCCTTGTTTCTGCCCTGTGTGAAGAGTATCAGCAGGTTAATTAGAAAATGTGCTTGAAAGGGTTGTGTTGGGCTTACCTCTGTTAGCTTTGTCTTTCTGTGACTACCTCTGTCATGACTAATCCCCAGGGTGAGGTATCATTCTGGGTGGAGAAGTGTAGGTGCCCTTCCTCTGGGACTGGGAAGAGCAAAGTAGGTAGTGTGGCTGCAGCACTTCTTGAGCTGTTGAATTCTTGTGTGAGTTAACGCTTGTTCAGGTGAGGAGGTAGTCAGAGTAATTATTCATTTATGAAGTGGGTTGGGCTGTATGGGGAGAGGAGCACTTTAACTCTTGCAGTATGAACATACCCACAGGAATGTCTTCTACAAGTTTGTCTATCCATAGAAATCTACCAAAGAAGAGAGAGAGGTTGTTTCTTTTGTTCTGTGTTCACCTCCAAAGCTGTGTGATTGCCAAAGTAGTTTTGGTTGCTGCTTACTCCTTGCCCCTTTGTAACTTCTTCTCACAGAACAAAGTCGCCGTGATGACCTGGAGAGCCTGGGCTACGTGCTCATGTATTTCAACCTGGGCTCGCTGCCCTGGCAGGGCCTCAAGGCTGCCACCAAGCGCCAAAAGTACGAGAGGATCAGCGAGAAAAAGATGTCAACACCCATTGAGGTGCTCTGCAAAGGGTACCCTTGTAAGTGTTCTGATCTTGATGGTTGTCTTGTCTGATGGCTTGCTCTCCTGCTGAAACCCTGTGGAGTCTTGAGTCCTGAACAGCAATGCCCTGTACCCCCAGACCAGGATGTCCTACTGACACCATTGATGAGAAGGATAAGAGACCGGTGGTGATACAGTTCTGGTTCAGAAGTGGGAAACGTGTTTTTGTGGAGAGTCAAGCCTTGTGTTAGTAAGGGTATGAGAGTGCCGAGAGGGATCTTTAGGACCTCAGAAACAGTCTGGAAGGGGGGTGGGCAGTGAGGTGAGAAGGTGTGCTGGTGATCCTCAGTTTTTACTGGGTAACGAGGATGAGGGTTGACTGATGAATCCCAGAAGTAACCAGGCAATGAAGTGGCAAATGCAGTTCTTTGTAGGTAAACGTGGAGTAATGTATGTGAGAGGAGGGAGAAGGCTTGGTCCTCGTGTCGTGTGCAGGGTAGTAGGCTCTGAGCTGACCGGTGTCCCTTGCCATTGAGCTGTTGCAATTAAAATAGGCGGTTCTGTGAAAGCATCGACTTTGCTTTTAGCGGCTACTGAGGAAAGCGGATCAGGTGTTAGGAATTTCTAGGAAGGAAAAGAAGCCCAAACAGTGTGCATTAATAAACCCATGGCTAGCTTGCACCTTGCATGCACCGTGCAGCTCTCGTCCATCCCACTATTTCAGAAAGGATGAGGTAGAACTGGAAAAAGGGCCAAAAGGGTGATCAGAGGTGAGATGATTTCTATACAAGCAATGAGTTTGTTGGAACCTGGAAAAGAGATGATTAGAGAGATAGTAGAAATCTACACTCTTGCTATGCTTCCAGAAGTTTGGATGCGAACTGATTATTTGGTGACCCCAGCTCCTCTATTGGAAGAGAAACAAAGCTGGTTCCTGCTAGCTTCAAAACAAAACGATGTGGTTCTTCACACAGCTAGTAGTAGACCTGTGGAACTCGTTCCCGGAAGATGTTGTGGATACTTAAAGCTTACAGGAGTTCAAGGAGGGATTGGACAACTATGTGGAAGAGAGATCTCCTGAGGGTTACTAAATAATTGGAAACCACATCCAGATCAGGAAGCTCTCTGAGCTGAAAGTAGGTGGAAGCTGGGCTAATGTTAGTGAACATCAGACGTGCTTGCCCTGGTCTTTCTCCTCTCTAGCTGTCTATTTCTAGCCACTGCTTAAGACAGGCTACTGAACTAGGAGGACCTCTGGTCTGAGGTGAGCTTTGGGAAGTTCACCTCCACCTATTCTTTAGGCCTGCGTTCTTACTCTCCTTCAGCAGACTTGCTACCTCTTGCTTGGAGAAGCAGTCAGAAAAAAAAGATGCATGAGCATTTCCTCTGGTGAAAATAGGGATGCGATTGTCTTGGTCACCATAGCGCAGCAACTGGCAGGCTCTGTTTTCGTTACACAGCTCTGTTTGTGCTGTCCTGGTCCAGCACCCTGCTGCTGAAAGGCTATGGCAGCTCTGTGGTGGGACCAGGAGGGTTGGGCAGTGTTCAACAACCAACTGCTCTCTGCTCCCTCCAGCTGAGTTCTCGACATACCTCAACTTTTGCCGCTCACTGAGGTTTGACGACAAACCTGACTACTCGTACCTTCGGCAGCTCTTCCGCAACCTCTTCCACCGCCAAGGCTTCTCCTACGACTACGTCTTTGACTGGAACATGCTTAAATTTGTGAGTGTGTGTGTGGGGAAAGGGCTGGAAGGACAGGGGTTGATTCGTATCATGGAGGTGGGGGAGGAAAGTTGGAAACTGCCTGCTGTTTGTACTTAACCCTGGTGAGTAACTCGAGAAAGGGGACCAGGTGGAGTGAAAGGAGGCAGAGTTGTTTGGGGGGGGTATAGCTACTGTTGTGTTAGTGAGTGTGTCTGATGGAGCATGTGTGTCAATAGATCTATAGGTAGGTAGACATAATTTTTCAGGAGAGAACTATATTTGGAGGTGGGACACAGATGTGGATTGCAATAACAGCTGTAGTACCACATACTTTCTTCTCTGTTTCTTCATGGAAGAGTATGAGGCCCCCTCTGGGTGGACTGGAAGATGGTGGGGGGAGAAGGTGTTTTGAGGATGGAGCTCTGCTTTCTTGGTGTGATGGAGCACTGTGTGTTTTCTGTCCGGGGCTGCTGCTGTCTCTCCTGCCTGAAAGCCATGCACAGCATGGGGGTTTCTCTCCTCAGGGAGCAGCCCGGAACCCTGAGGATATGGATCGGGAGCGGCGAGAGCACGAGCGAGAAGAGAGGATGGGGCAACTCCGGGGGTCAGCCACGCGAGCATTGCCCCCCGGCCCACCTGCTGGAGCCACTGCCAACCGTCTCCGCAATGTCACTGAGCCCTTGGCCTCCACCCCCACCTCCCGAATCCAACAGTCTGGTGAGTGGGGTGGGAGAGCTAGAGGAGGGTGCCACCTCTGTTGTTGGTTGGAAACTAAAACTATTGACTGATATTCTTGTCTCTTGTTTCTCTGCCCCAATAGGAAACACGTCCCCCAGAGCAATCTCAAGAGTGGACAGGGAGCGGAAGGTCAGCATGAGGTTACACCGAGGAGCTCCTGCCAATGTCTCCTCATCTGACCTCACAGGGCGGCAAGAAGTGTCACGGATTTCAGCATCACAGGTGAGTCCCTGCTGCCATGTTCTTGGCCTTGGCCTGGATATTCCAGAAAGATGATGGGTCCCACACCCATTTTTTTACCTGATCTGCTGGAGCTGATATGAGCCTAAAGCTTCTAGTGTGGTGAAGGGAGTGCTACCAAGTTACGCCTCTGCTCTTTAGTTATATATTTTCTGGAGGCCATGCTCAGTACTGTTGTCTTAGCTCTGCTTTGCTTGGAGTAAGCCTTCATCTGGTTGTCTTCCAGGCTGCAGTGGTTTGGAGAAGTGAAACAGTAAACTTCTGGGAGGAAGGACATCCTGAGAGGAACAAGCAGCCTCTGTGTTTTGGTGTCCTTCATGCCTTTTTCTCCCTCTCCATCCCTTACCTATTCTTCCTCTTCTTTTATAGACAAGTGTGCCATTTGATCACCTTGGGAAGTGAGGAGCAATTGCCACTGGACCAGTGTTTGCTTAGGTGAGCTTGTCCTTGTGCCTGGGATCCCCCAAGGAGGGAATTGATGACATTGGGGATTAGGTTAAAGCTTTGATGTTGCTGTGGGGGTTTGGTACATTTCCTTTCCCTTCACCTTACTTTGAGATGGGTTTTTGGCTTCAAAGGGAAGATTAAGGTTGGTTGCGAAAGCCTTAGGGGGATGGATTATCTTGGGTGTGAAGGTAGCTTCCATTTCTCCAGGAGGGTAGGAAAGGTGGAGAAGGTGCTGGGCTGGGGAGCCGTTTCATTAGTCCCTAATGAATGATTTTCTGACAGCATGATAGTGTTGGGGAGGAGAATGCTGAGCATGTAATCAGGTGTGCAAGACTTGGCACAGCTAGTGAGTGCCTGTTCTAGAGGAAACAACAGTAGCTGGACAAGGTAGCTCCAACGGGTGGCAGGAGTGTAGAAGAAAGGGCTGATTTGATTTGTTACACTCCAGTTGGCATTGGAAGTGCTGGGAAGAGCCTTTTCTCCTAATGTCCTCTTCCCTTGTTCTCTTTTTTGTTTCTCTTTCCAGTGTCTTCACTGTATTTTTCTTTTAAAAAACAAAAAAACTCAAAAACAAACAAAAAAACTAAAAAAGATTTAAAAAAAACAACAAAAAATTCCCGACAGAATTTCTTTTTGCCAACGACAAGGAGTCGAGCTGTGCCCCTGCGCTGCTGTGAGCCGTTTCCAAGAGGGCTGCCTGCATCCCCCAGCGCGAGCACCTCTGAGAAGCTGACGACGCAGGAGCCGTGCGGGAACATCTCCGCTGCCCCCCCAGCCCCACTCTGGCCCTACCATTGCCCCCACTGGCTGCCCCCAGCTCCCTCTCCTGACTCTCTGCTCCTGGTTTTGGTTTCTTTTTTTTGTTTGTTTTGTTTTTCTTCTTGGATATCTTCTTCTGCTTTTTTTTTTGTTAATTTTCAAATCATATGGTTTTCAGCCATAGAAATTTTAACTTTGCTCTCCTTTTTTTCTGAGGGCAGGGGATGGGGGGGGGGGGGGTTGGTATTTTGTTTGGGTTTTTTCTGGGTTTTTTTTTTGTTGTTGTTTGTTTGTTTTGTTTTTCAGGAGCCTTATGGGTCAGGAGGGAATCAGATTCCAGCCACACTTGCTGGTAGAAGTCTGATTTTTATTATTGTAATAGAATTTATTTTCTCAAGCATTAAACGAATTTTAAGCTGTGAGGGGAATTGTGGCAATGGCCTAATCATTGACTTGGGCTTCCTTTCCTTGGGTGGCTTCTCTGCGTTTTTGGTTTTTTTTTTCTGGTTGTCAGAAGTGCCAGACTTCTCTGATCCAAGCGGTCCTCATGCACCAAGGGAATCTCTGTGGAGAGGCACCTGGTCCCATGGAGGATGGGAAGGCTGGAGCTGAAATACAGGGAGATGAGAACTCACTTCCCATCCCTGCAGCGGGGTCTTTTTTTTCATCTGGCTGTGCGTGGTTTGTTTCTATTTTTTATTTTTATTTTTTTAATTAAAACTTGTTTTAATTCCTGCGGAGAGAGTGTGGGACTTGAGGAGAAGAGAGGGGCGCACAGAAACTGGAGTTTGGTGTTCTTTCAGAGCGATGGCTCTTGCTCTCTCCTTCCCTCATGCAACCCCAAGTAACATCCACCGTACATGCACAACCCCTTCCTGCCCTCTTCCCCCCGTCTCCTCCCCCCCCTTCTCCCCCCCACTTTAGTTGTTTTTAAATATAATTTAGGAATACTCAAGCTGCTTTGTGGCACTTGGGGCTTTGAAACACAATGATCACCACTGCGACCTATGGCCTGTAGCAGACACACTGTCACTGTAGTGTGGAGCCGATGGGTTGTTGGCAGGGCGGGGAGGGTGGGGTTAGTCTTTGTTTTGTTTGTTTTTATCCTTTCTATTTAACACTTTATTTTTCCTCCCTATTTTTTTCCTAATTTATTTACCTCTCTTACTGTCTCTCTTTTTTTTTTTTAATTAAAGAGCAAAACTTTTTATTACTTTGTAATTTAAAAAAACAAAAAAAAAAAACCTGAAGAACTTTGGGGGGGGATTTTGTACTTTTTTCCTGTGTAAATATTGGACTTTTTTGAGCTTTATCGTGGTTGTTAATTTGAAGTAATAAAGTAGAAAATGATAAAGTGACGCCAGCATCTGTCATTTCTTCCTTGGCATCCTTGCTGGGAGTGACATCTTACACACAGGAAGCGCTGTCTTGTAGCCGAACCTGTTCCCGAGTTCTAGGAACAAGTTTGATCGGAATTACTGGAAAAAAGGCACAGGGCTGGAGCACCTAAAAATAAATCTGAGCTGATCTCTGCAGTTGCAGCCTTGGAACAACGAGAGAGCTATGTGAAATCTGATTCAGGATCTCTCGGTTCCTGGATTTGAGCCTCCAGTGTTTCGTGCGTCTGGCCTTCAGGAGGAGCGAGATCGGACCTTTCCATGCTGTTGGCTTTGAGCGTGCACTGCATTCGACAGAGGTGGACCTTGGTTTTTGTATTTTCTTGCTTTCTTCTATCCTCGGACTTAAATCACGGAGGAAGGGGAAGGAAGAGGGGTCAGAGCAGCAGTCCCGAGCGCCCGGCAGCAGTGCTGTGCCTGAAGCAAACGTGCTGAACTCCCTGTAAAGTGGCACCTGCTGCTTTGGTGTCTGCGGTGGTGTGGTTTGTTTGGGCTTCTCCTTTGGTTGCCTGACGTATCTGGCAATACATTACTAAATTTTAATACTGATTTATTTCTAAATTGCTCCTCCTATAGTTAGGCTTTCCTGCATTATCCAGATGAGAGGCCTATTTCTTGCAGGCTGTGTAAAACTCTTGAAATTGACTTTTAGGAACAGCTGCTGGGAATAAATGCTGGGTCTTGGTGACTTTGCAAATTCCTTCCAAGCCTGCTCTCTGCCAGCTGAGCAGGAAGAGCTGCTCCTTCATTTGCCTGCTGTGTGGGCCTTCCAGCTCCTCGGATGAGAGAGGAAGAGTAGGAGGGAAGGGGAGGGTAGTTCAGGGGTGTGGGGGTACTGTCCTGTTGCCTCTATCCCATGTTGGTCCTGCCTCCATTTTGTGTGTGGTATTGAGGGATCAAAATGAAACTGGACTCTTTTTCCCTTATAAATCTTGTTTTCTGTGAGGAAGAGGAGCGTTGCCTCCGTGGAACACCGCACCCATCCCTGCGCGGTGCCTTTGCTCCGTGCAGCACGTGGCCTCGCAGTCGTGTGGCGGAGGCGGCAGAGCTTTGGTCTGGCTGGGTTCAGGAGGGGGTGATGGGTTTCGGGTAGGAGCTCTGTGGTGAGACAGGAGTGAAACTCACTGCGGCTTTGGGAGATGGGGGGTAGCAGCTCTGTGGGGGTATCTGTGCCTCAGAAGAAGAGGACAAGTGCCCCTCTAAGGAAGAAGGAGAGTCTCAGCAGATGCTGATCTTCCTGGCACAATCCTTGCTGCAAGCAGTTTGCTTGTGTATTAAAGGTTTTTTAGGGCTTGGTTTGTGGATTTTTTGGAGTTGTTTTTTTTTTTTTTAAATTGAAAATCCATTGTTCTGGCTTGAGCAGACGCACGGCATTGGTTTCCAACACCTCTGTGTGTGGGGTTTTTTTTCCTTCAAAGTTTCTGGGTAAAGGGCCCTGAGGTACAGGGGGCAAGCTGCCTGGGGCACCCTCCTGCCCTTAACTGGCCGGGGGGGAGGGTAAAAGAGTTGCTGAGGCACTGAGATCCCCGGGTGCCCAGCTGAGGGAAACACAGCCAGGGCTGGGGCAGCAGCTCAGCCCCCTCGCTACCCTCGCGGCGGTGCTGCTCCTTTAAGAGCCGGGCGGTTACGTCACCCTATTCGCCCGCCGCCCCGCCCCTCGCGGCGCGGGGAGTGGGCGGGGCGTGTCGTGCCGTGCGCAGGCGCGGAGGGCCGGGGTGGGCCTGGCGTCGCCATGGGCTCCTGAGGCCCTCAGCGCCTCCGCGCCGGTGCCGGCGCCCGCCCGCCCGCGGGGCAGCGGGGCAGGGCCCGACCCGACCCGACCTGACCTGACCCCTCCCCTCCTCACCCCAACGGGCTGGGCCGAGCCGAGCAGAGCCGAGCCCCGCCCGCCCGCTGGGAGGTAAGACGTGGCGGGGGCAGGGGGCCGCGGGGGCGGTTGTGGGCGCGCGGAGTGGGCCTGAGGGGCCGCGCTGGCGGGGGAGGGGGGGGGCGCAGGGGAGCTCGGTGAGGCTCCCACAAACTCACGCCCCACATCGGCCCGGCATGGTCGTGACCTCCGCTCCCTCCACCCCCCATAATCCCTTCTCCTCCTCTCGCTCCCTGGCGTGGCCTCCACGTTCCCCCCGTGCGCCCCCCCCCCCCCATTCCCCGGTGCAGCCCGCGCACGATCTCCGGTGTGCCCCCCCCCCCCCCCCGTGCGACCCCCGCTATTCCCCCTTCACGCACGCGGCCCCCGCAGCCTGCCCCCACCACGCACATTCCCCCCGCTTGGCCTCCATACATACAGACGCCCCCCCCTGCGCCTCCCCAGAAGCTCCTAGTGCAGCCCCCACAATCCCGCCCCCCCCCCCGATGCAGCCCACACAATGTCCTCCCCCTCCAGAACATTTCCCTGCTGCAGCCCACGCAGCTTCTCCATGCCCACACATGCCTTCTCCATGCCCACACATGCGTTGCCCCAGCACAGCCCCCGCACCCTCCCCACTCCCCGTGCGGTCACGCTTTTCAGTGGCAATGGATGGGTGTCACTGTCTGCAAGGGCGAGTTTGGCCCCAGGCAGGCTGGCAGCACAGTAGACCCCAGCAGCGTGGTGGGTACCAGGTTTGTGTTTGCTCTGGTTCAGGGTGGATGGGCTGACAGACACCACGTATATGTGCATGTGCTGATGCTGTTAGGTGTGTGAGGAGGCTGTTACTGTGCCTGTGTGCTCCTGTATCACAGGTGAGTTATGACGGGTCTCGTGTGGATGCTCACGGTGGCTTGAAATCTCAATTGCTCCATGAGGGCTAATTCAGTCTTGGCAATGGCAATGCGTAGCGGAAGGAGGGCTTTGGAAGAATGTGTGCGTGACTGGGTTCTGATGAATTGTGATCCAGGAAAGAGACTGGAGTGGTTTCAGGGACAGCTCTATGAAAGCTGCCTTGAACACTGTGAAGCTGTCAAGAGTGGGAGGAGGAGTGGGAAATCTAGAGGAAATACTGAAGATGGTTCCTGCTTACAGAAAGTTTGAAACTGTTCTTGCTACATAAGGAACTTGAACAGGAGTAATTATTGAAGACACAGACAGGCTTCTCTAGAGAGAAGACTGTTTATCTCTGTTGAAGAGAAAAATAGAAGGCATTGATCAATAATAGAGCGAAGGCTAACAGCATGAATAGAAATGTCTATTTCCTATCCTGCAAGAAAAAGACAACAGTCAATGCGAATGTAATAAAGCATACATCTGACTGGCAAAGACTTGGTTTTTTTTCATACAACAGTTACCTGTTCCTTTGAGTTTGTGTTGCTGGAAGTTACCCTTGAGTCTAAGAGCTTAGCAGCCTTCCTAAAAGGGACCAGAGATTTCTCTAGAAATGCTCATGTTATTCAGGTTTCTAATACTAAAGGTTTGTATTTGTATGGTACTTTTGGAAAAAATAAACTTTCATACTTTTAGGATGTTTGCTAAGTACTAAACAATAGGGCTTTAGGGAGAGCTTTTCTTATGTCGAAGGTATTCCACAAAGGCCTACTTCAGGCTTTTTTTCACCATTGTCCCCAAGAAAATGGGCTTCTAATCTGCTCTGGTCTAGTGGAGCAGTTTTTAAGTCCTTAATGCCATCGTTGTTATGGTTGTGCTGTAAACCTTAAGTGGCATGTATGCAGCAGGTGGCTACCTCTGCATCTGGAGCAGATGTAAAATGATTGAGAAAGCGTTGCTACTGAAGTCAGTGTTTCTAACCAGTTCAGTGGTGTGGGAAGATGGTTTTCTTTGTATTCTGCTCAGGCTTCCACAATCAGTTCAGAGTGCTGAACGGGTTGTGTTTGGAAATGTGGGGCAAGAGGAAGAATGTCTCTTAATCACTTGGGCATCTTTTGTACTTTTATTTGTTGGTCTGCTTGGGACACGTGGCAGTTAAAAGGGGAAGGTTCTTAGACATGCACAAGCTGGTCAGAAAATAAAGTTCAGCGTGACTAGCTGGTTTGGCATAACGAAAGCATACTGAGCTGGCTGGTTTCTAATGATTTGACAGAATCCAGCTAGAAATCTGCCTTGTTCCAGGTCAGATTGTTTGCCTGTTTGCTGGTAGCAGGCTGGGAGATGAGCTTTTGCGGTTTACAGTTGTGGGATTAGGGTTCTTTTCTTCTCATGGATAAAGGAAGGGTGGGTTGGTTTAGGTTTTTTTCCAACTCATAATTAAATTAACTTTTAAAACATCTTTTCCCACCCCTAAAAATGTGAGTCCTTTTGTCTGCATAGTTCTACTGCTGAGTTAACCAAAACATCTAATAATCGTGTTTTGACTTAAAACAACAACCTTTTTATTTCCGTGTGATGGAACTTACCCTTCATCCCTGCTCCCCTCCTGTTTTGGGTCTGTGTTTAATTGGCTTATGTTTGCAACGATGGAGATGAGCTCTTGCTTGTTCCTTCTAGCAGAAGTACCTGTTTCATTTTCCAGCAGCTCAAAAGATATCTTTGAGCTCTTGCAGCAATGACTGGTGGGAGCAGTGAATTTCTCGTGAGATTTTTGTTATTTGGTCCTAGGTGCTTCAGGAGCCCCATGTTGCATTGTTCAAAGTATTGATTGTTGAGGTAAAATACAAAGCTGCAAATCAGACTTGTTGATTCTGAAGGGCCACTGCCGTGACTAGTTTTCACAGGGTAAAAAATTGAGGAAAACAAGGTTATAAAGTAGCAGTGAATGTACCGGTTGGGCGGTCTGTGGACTCAAGGGAATAGTACAGACTTAGAGAGAATTTGCGCTTAACCTTTGCACAGTAGAGCTTTCCTAGTACACGCTGCTAGCTATCCGCATAACAAAGCTGCTGTGTGTTACTGAACAGCCAGGGCTGGGGGCAGAAGCTTTTCTCTGCTTTAGAGCTTGTGATTGATTGCACTCGCCGAGGCACTGGAAAATTGAGGTGTTGTAGAGAATAGTGTTGTGTTTGGGTTTTGTGTGCTGGCTTGCCCGTCTGTTTGCTTGAAGCAGTGTATGTGTTGTGTGCTGTTTTTGCTTCTTCCCAAACTCTTTGGGGTTTGCTTTCTTGTGGTGGAAGAGCCGTTTCCTGCCAAGACATTACACCCTAACAGAACACTTGGGACTCTGAAAGCGGTTTGACACTGTGATAAGATGGATTAAAACACTTAGTTAAAACAACTGTAAAAAATGATAGGACTTGCACTGGAAACACCCTTATGAAAAGGTCTTTGGTATTTTTTTCTCCCCCCCCCTCCCCGGGACTACTTTGGGAGAGAGCAACTGGACATGTTTTCAGAGCAGCGGTTCCCCAGGAAGGTTTTGGAGGTGAAATTCTGCCAGCTAAAGCAGTGAGCTGCAGGTACTCTCCAGGAGTCTTCAGCCTCAGAGTCCTCTTCTTCCTATGAAGAGGCAGGAAACTGGAGTACTTGCTTATAGCCAGGTTCTCTCTAGTCTTTAAAAATCAGCTCAACCTCAATGGGGTTTTTGTTTGTGATGGTGTAACTAACATGTCTGGGAAGGCAACAGAGCAAGCTGTGTCCACAGAAAATGCAGTGTATAGGCAAGGAACTGTGCTGTATCTGGGTGTGACTAGGTCTTTATACCCCCTGGAGGGGCATAATTTACAGGAAACCTGAAGAGGAAATAACTTACATGCTCTACCTGCAGCATTGAATGTCCTTTAACTCATAGAATACCTGGATATTTGTCTCCCCATGGTCAAGTTTGTATTGAAAGGATGGGAATACTGTTATTATTATCTTACAGTCACAGTGCCTGGGAGTCTGATGATACTGAAAGGATCAGCTATTTGAGGGCTTTGTATAATGGGCAGTGACCAAGAGCACGGAGATGTGTCATGGCCTCAAATTTTTTGTGTCTAGCCCAAAAGGGTTCCTCTCTACCTAGGTATATTGTACCTCTGGCCCTCGATCAACTCTGTGGCAAAAAGGTAAAAAAAGGTCTCTGGTTCAGCAAAGAAAATGACTGCAACATGTTATCTAGAGCAGCAGCAAGACTTTGAGATGAAATAATACCTTTAAAAGCTGACCTTGCTGGCCCGTTGTTCCCTCCCCAGGCTGTGAAACATGACATCGATGCTATTGGAGGCTGCTGAGCTGATTGCTTGGGAGCCTGCAGTTGCCTGGTCATCTCCAGCACAGATCCAGCGCAGGCAGCAGCAATGTAAGTAGCTCTGCCTCTGTCCAGGTTACTTAAAATGAACCTGGACAAGCCAGTCACTTGAGGCAGATTAGGAAAGCATGAATTTCTCTTCATGGCTCATCACATCTTGTCTCCTTGTTGCCAGTTTTGCTAGGAAAGGCTGGTTAGTGGTGGGTAAAGCTATCTGCAAGTACTTGTCACATGGGAGCTGGGAGTGACCTGTCTCCTCCTCCAAACTCTCCTGACTTTCAGACTTTTTTTCCCCTGTCCCAATGGCTTTGCGATGGCACTGATTTTACAGCAGAGTTTTAAGCTAGAAGTTATTCATATAAATTCCCATTTAGGCAACTTCAACGGGGTAATTTAATGTTACAGTGTCCAGAAAAATTGGGTTGAAGTTTTGTAATTTTTTTTAAGCACATACCCTCTCAGGTGGACGCTTGGTGTGCCCCTTTCTGTATAGAGAAAATGCATTGCTGTTGCTGACTTCTGGGATAGAGAGGGGGGATTTCAGGATCTCTTCAAACTGTGTTTTAGTAGCTGTTGGCATCCACCAACTTCTAACAGTGTTGGCAACTTCTCTGCAAACCTCTGTGGTCACCTTCAGTGCTGTGTCAGGGAAGGGCAGCAGCTTCTAGCCACCTCTGTGGCGTAAGTAGCCTTTGGAAGACAATAATGGGCAAGGTTTTTCCCTCTGATGCCATCTCTACTTGCTGTGCCTTAGCCAGCAAGGGTGAGAATGGTTTCCTCCCTCAGGCATTCCTCTCTGCCTGTGAACTTCCAGAGGGAACTTTTCTGTAAGGGAAGTGCTGTGTCTGAGCTCATTCTTTAACAAGCAAAGCTGTAAACCTGATTTATCTAGGGCTTGGCATTTTTGTGTGGGGAGGAACTCTCCTCTCCGAGGTGTCCAGGAATGCAGAGCTCCTAATTTTGCTTTTAGAAGTCTGTATCTGTAGGATTTTTATTTTTCTCGACAGAGTAGCAGGGCAGGAGACAAGTGTGGAGGGAGCAATGAAATTAGGAGTCAGTGATTTTGGGGAATTAACAGGAGGATGTATGTGTCTTATGTCCAGAGTTTAAAAAAAAAACCCCACAAAACAACAACCCACAAACAAAAATAAACAGTTCAGATGTTATTTTAGCAATAACAGAATGGCTCCATAGTGAGTGGCTTTGGGTGCTTTGTTGAGAATTGCTGGTTTTACTTCTGTAATGCTCGTCACTGCTACATATTTGCATCAGAGAATGATTTCTAGGGAAGTTAGATGTGCCATCTCCCTCATGTGCATTGCTGCACAGTTGCCTAGGCTTGTGATAAGATGTCTGGCTTCTTCCAGCACGTTTGCTTGCTAAATTTAAGTATGGATCTGATCTGATAGATTCTGTATGTTATAGTCTGTGTGGAAAAGTATGCTCTGATATAAAAAACCCGACCTCCATGTGTGACTGACTACCACAAGTTCAGTGGCTTTCTATCCTGCTGTAGAGTTCTGATTCTTTTTAGAGTAACTGTATACCATGTGGCAACTTTAAAACTGTTGTATCATCTGTCTCAGCCCTTGAAGGTAGGGAAGGATGAATACAAGTGGTGGTGGAATAAATTCTGATTTGACTTTGTTCTTGAGAATTTGGAAAATGAAATGCAGACTTCCTGTCATGCCGGACACAAATGTTTACAACACATCCCTTTTCTCGTCATCTCTTTCCCCTCTGCCAGTTGCAGAACATCTTTACAGTCTGTCTGTGTTTCTCTCCTGGGAGCAGAGGGCTTGACTGGTTTGTGTGGAGTGGGACTGCTGGGAATATGGGAAAGGGACGCAGCGCATGGCCCAAGTGTGCTTGATCCTGCTCTCAAAGGAGAGGTTGGAAGGTGGGGAACATCCCTTCTCCTCCTTTCCCTCCCTCTTTCTCTCTTTTTCCGGTCCCCTTCCAAAAAAGGGACTGGATGTTGGATGTTGACCTATCACAGTGTGGGTCAGTCCACACACACAAAAAAAAAAAAAAAAAAAAAAGGAGGAGGATGGGGGGAGGAGGGCTGTGTGAGTACAGCGAGACAACAGAAATTAATAGAGCAGAAAAAGAATCTGGAAAGAAGAGTGCACGGTTCAGGGTAAAAGGGTTTTATTGTTGATTCCGAGTTTTTAAATGGGTGCATGGGAAGGGGAAGCTGCTCTCTCTTTGGATGACTGTGTATGGATTAGCAAAATGGATGGGGGGCTGTGTAAGTGGGAAGTGGAGAAGATTTTTGTGGTATTCTCGGAGTTTAATTTCCTTAAAACGAGAATGCATGGCCTTGTTGAAGGTTAAATTGTTTGTGTGTATGGTGTGCTCTTCTGTGTACGTAGGCGTCGGATCATCTCTTAAATATGGCTTAGTGGGTGTGTGCCTTGCCCTGTGGTTTGGTCCTCCTAGGTGCCTGACTCCTCTGCCTTCTGCTTCTGAGGCTAATGGTCTTCCTGCTCCACTCGTGCTGCCACTACTTGTTTTATGTCCCAGTGACACTTTTCTCTTGTTTCACTGACTGCACTGACAGCCGTTTTGAAAATTGTGACCAGGCAAAACCTCTTCAGCATTCAGACTGCTTACACCTCTGGAGAAATAACGTGGCGAAGAACTGCGTTTGCATCTGCAGTTGTTGTGCAGAGAGAGTAGTTGTGCATTAAGCTGATAAGCGCAGCAACTGTAGATTCGATCGCTGCATGTTTTTGCAAATCTTGTCAAGTGCCAGTCTTCTGGCTGAGGGCGTTATTGCTCATGCGTGTTTGGAGTTACGTATGGGTGCACGTGTATGAAGTACGTGCTGTGGGGTTACTTTCACTGACTTGAGATTAAGAAAGCTTTGCCCAGCATGAATAATAAAATGTAAATAAGTTGCACTAGTAGAAATTGCGTGCCGGGTCCCATACTTAACTGACAGCTTGTTTCGGGAATGCTACTGGAGAGCTTAAAAATGCACTGTTGGGACCTTTTCATGTCTCGTATACCTAACTAAACTAGATGCCACCCCAGAGAGCAAAGGCAATTTAAGAAGTAATAAATTTAAAAGCATTTGATTTTTTTTTTTATCGCTATCGCAGATTTTAACTATACCAGTGGCTCTGTTACTGTATCATGTCACGTTACTTTGTCCTGACTCTCTTCCTCCTCCATTTCCTATTTTTTTGCCAGATCAGCTGATGATGCCACGCCTTTGGGGGGTTGAAAAGATCTTAAATCAATTATGAATTTGCAATATATACCTAGCACAATGGAAAGAGCTGATCCCAGTTGGCAATTCTAGGTATTCTTATAATTAAAATAATCTAAAATAAACCTTGAACCATTTTGTCATGTATTCTTGTACACCTTGTAAGTCTAAGGGGCATTCTGAAAACCATGAAGCTCCTGCTTTTATTAATGTAAAGCTCTGGTTTGTGTCCTAGTAGGTGCAGAAAATTCAGACTTTAAATCACCTACCACATGGCAGTTCTGCATTGTTCTTTTTGGGTTCAGACTAAGGATAATTTAATAGAGAAAATCTTGGAGGAATAAGAAGTTAAGAGGGGAGTGGAACATGGTTTTGTGGTATCTTAACAGAGACAAAATTGAGCATGGTGGATATTTGAAACTACAGTAAGTGTGGTGTAGGTTTTAAGGTGGCGCAATTTCTTGCCTTGTAGCTTTGCAGGAGAACCTCGCAGCCAGGTCATGCATGTTTTGTTGGATCGTATCTTGTACAGCAGAAGGAGGCTTAGCTGTTAAGACTCTTTCATGGGATAACTTTGTGTATCATTCTTTGCTCTCTCAGCAGTTTAGAAATGAAATACTTTTAGCCTCGGAGGAGATGATCTATTTTAAAACCACAAATTGTGTTTGCAGATGGCAGAGAACGGCTTCAGAGTCATGTCATTTTGGGGTTCCTTTCCTACCGACATCAGGGCAAAGCGAGCATGCTGTCACCAGCAGCACAACGG
Organism: Balearica regulorum gibbericeps; assembly: GCF_011004875.1. Classification (NCBI taxonomy): domain Eukaryota; kingdom Metazoa; phylum Chordata; class Aves; order Gruiformes; family Gruidae; genus Balearica; species Balearica regulorum. Next base: position 57,443,132 of record NC_046184.1, read on the forward strand.
AGCAGGTCTTGCTCAGAGCAGGCAGCCTGCTCCCCCTTTACTAGGCTCTGTTATTTGAATATATGTTCAGAAGTACCCCTAGGAACTGAAGGACCAAGCTTGAATGTTTCTTCCCTCCTCTTACATTGCTTTTGTTGCTTGGGGTTACGTATTTATGTTTATGTAGAAATAGCTCCTCTTCGGTGGTAACATTTTCCATGCTTTTACGCAAGCCAAAAATGAAGTTTTTTGTTTTCACTTGTGCCACATCCCTTCTGTTTATGCTCTGAGTTTATTTTCAGTGGAAGAAGCTGCCATGTTAATGTTAGAGACAGAAGGCCTCTGTTTCCAAAAGATACAGGATGGGCAATCTGCTCCTGATCGAGAATTACTGCGCTGCTGTTTTTCTGTGGACGCAGGCCCCGCAGACACATCCCCAGTAGCTTTACACTGGTGTGGTGTCTGTAATGGAACTGGTTCCCACGTGGGTTGGAGCCCCTTCCTTATCATAGAATCACAGTAACGGCGTTTTGCGTCTCTAGGTTTTTATCAGGATTGTTATCTTGACATAAATAGCACATGCTTTGCTTTATTTCTTTTTTCCTCCTTGCATTGAGAGCAGACCCTAATACTCCTAAAGTGCTTTCAGAAAATCTGTTAGATAAGTTTAAGTTGGCACTAGGTTGGTGTTTAAGCTAATGCCCTAGCAGTACAAGGTCCTGTCTCGCTCTAATGTGTGTAACTTGTAATGGCATCTGGGTAGGAACACCTAACAGCTTGTTGGGGATGGGGGTGTTATCTCTGCCTTCCATGTTTGGGGTTGTTGGGTGCAGACCTAAGGAGTGCCTGAAGCTCATGTAGCCCACATACAGGAATTGTACCATCAGATCCAAGTTTCCTGTGGCCATCCTGAAATACACCTAAGCCTCCATCCAAAAGCCCTGTGTGTTTACCCAGATGTATTTTCCTGCGTGCATGTTTCCAAAGTTTGGTGGTTTTCCTGGTTATATGTTCTCCTGGTCCTGCTTGGGACATGCTATATTGCAGGTTACCTCCGGGGGGAGCAAGATAGTCAGTTGGAGATAGGGAAAGCTTCAAGAGTGAAATCTAGAAGTGTTGAAATATTTTCCTTTGATATATTTAGGCGAGCCCTCCAGAGAGGGAGAATAAGTGTGCAAGTAACTTTACTCTCCCTTGAAATGGAAGCAATGAGGTGGAGGTGAAAGAGATGGGCAGAGAAAACAGGATATGGCAGAAGAGTGAAGAACTCTTCAAAATTTATTATGTGTTGGGTTAGTCTGGTTTGTATTGCATTGGTAATTCAGGTTTCTAAATGCCCCTAATTTGCGATATGGTAATGTCAAGTGCCTTCCTCATGGTTTGGTACCTTGCAGTGCTGGGAACTGTACAGGCGGAAAACAAACAGATAGTTGTCCCAAGGAGCTTAAAATGCACAAGAAACAACAGAGAAATACAGCCAATTGGGAGGAGCACACGGAAGAGAGATCACATCCAGCAGCCTAACTGTTGTCAGGTTGTTGCACAGCTAGAGTAGCAAAGTGGGAGAATGGAGAAAATCAAGGTGAATATGAAACAGGTTTGTGGCTGTTGGAAAGCACCTTCTTCCCTGGGCATGAGAGGAAGCAGGAAGGTGTATTGTGGTACTGACATGGGCTGTGATGGAGGTAGGTGTCCAAGAAACAAGTATGAAGACACATTCACTGTGCCAGGTAAGAGGGAAGCTGCTTACACCAGGGTGGCGGATCTGTAGCTTGTCAAGGCAGTGTGTTTGCTGTGATGTGTTCCCAGGCACCACCTTTGCTGGAAGCCTGTGCTGGTCTTATGTCCTGTTGCACGGTGGGGAAGAGGCATCTCAGAAACAAGGCCTATTAAGACAGTTGCCGTAGCCTGCCCTTATGTTGCTCTTTCTAACAAGGCAAAAGAGGAGCTAGCAGACTCTGAGCTGGTGGTAGTGAACGAGCTGAAATCCACTCATCTCCTTAAGGCTCTAGTCATCTGTGCTATTAACTGTTTCTTAAATGTAATACAGAATTGCTCGTACGGTTTCGGCTTCTTGCATACGGTAGTCTTTCATAACAGCTTTGTGCACTGCTTATACCTGTCACTAGCAATGGTGTATGGGACTTAGGAGATTAGAAGGGATGATTTGGAAGGTATATGTTAATTTTGCAGATTTGGGAGTACAGTGTTCCTTTGTGTTTCACTAGCAAGGAGAATGAACTGCGAGCTGATGCTTACAACCAATAAAAAGTATAAATCAATTAAGAAGTTGTCTTCAGGGGCAACTCTGAGGAACAGGGGGGTGCTCATGGGTGAGGTGGATTGGGGTAGGAGAAGAGAAGTGAAGCCTTGGTTAAGAAAGTTTATGTATTTTCTCTCAGAACACAGTGCTGGAAAGAGCTATTAGTTTCAATGACTGTGTGAATTAAAGGGGATTAGGTGAAGAATGATACATAATCATGTAATTAATGACAGTTGATGTATAATCACAAGGGGGCAGTGTTAAGGTTACATATACTACTTGAACTTGTAAGTGTCCTTCCTTCTGAATATGTAACCCTTGACATGTCAAATGCTTGTTGATTACTCTTTGCCGTTTCAGCCTCTTTTAAAATGAGTGCAGAGAAGCAGAGGAATTCCCTTTCAGATCTTCAGTTCTGCTGATGTTACTGGCATTACATTTGGGTCTGTTCTGTTGGTGCAGTTTGATTAGCTGGAGCATGGTGCTCCAGGTCCTGTCACTGGTGGTCTGCAGTAGAGATCCTTTACCCCATGAACTTTAGGAAGAGCTTAGCAGCTTCCTCTCTTGCATAGCTTCCAAAGTGTACTGGGATGTGCAGGATCGCAGCTGGCCGGATTTTATTTAGAGCTAGGTTAACCACAGGTGCATCTGCTCTGATTTCATTTTAGATGTGCCCTTTGTGAGCTTAGTGGAAGCGCTCTCAGCACTGTAAGCATGCAGTCGCTTCAGAAGTCACTTGGGTAGAAATCCCTTTCTTCTCAAAGCAATTGCTACCTTGTGACATCTCTGTCCAGCCTTCATCTCTCCAAATTTTTAGATCTAGTATAGATAATGTGTGTATGCTTTGAAACTCAAAACATAACAGTTATATTTCCTGTGCTGATCAGGACTAGAAAGGAATTACCCTTCAGTACGTGCAGTTATGGAAAGCTGTAACTCAGAGCAGGGATATTTTGGGAAAAGAATGACTGGAAAAAATTAAGAAAAGCCAAGTTTGATGATTATTTTGTAAATTAAACCATAAAGTTGTGCGGCTCCCTCTATAGTAAGATAATACCGGCTTAAACAAATCTGGATATTTCCGAGGATTTGTATTTGTTCTCTTCCTCCTATACAAGCAAGCAGAAATGAGGTAGAATGTGGCATAAGTAACATCAGAGGGATGTGCATTGATAGTGCAAGTGCATGTTTTGGAAAAGCATGTAGTAGAGGGGCCATTTGCACACCTTAGTGTGCATATGGAAATGATTTACTCCTGGCCCTCTGCTTTTACTGGGTGCCTGTTCCCCGATTTGTGCTGTGGCTTCAGGTGAAGCAAGGCTAGAGCCATTCATCTGTGGATCTATGTTCTCTTTTGTGTTGTGCTGTGACCTGTCAGTAAATGACAGACGTGTCCTTCCCTGCTGCAGCTGTAAACTGTGGCAATGGTTGGCCTTTCTAAAGCCCTTTCCACCTGCTGATCTGAAAGGCCTGTGTAAGAGCTACATCTTGCACTTTTACAGAAAGGCCATCCCAAAAACTATTAGGAGGTTATCAGGAGGAGGCAATATAATGCCTTTCCCCTTGATAACCACGTCTTTGCTACAACTGCATCAGAAGCAGCTCTTCTGGTGGATAGAACCAATGGCTGCCTGCTTGTGATCATAGTTTAAGTGGATTATCTTCCTCCGATCCCGGGGTCACATTAGAGCCTGATTACAACCAAATTGAAAATAATAGCTCCTTTAGATCGTAGACCTTCAAAAATTTATTCCATAGAAAGAAAAGAGCTTTTCATCCAGAAAATGACTGTGGATCATGCTGCTTTGAAATCTTGCATATCCTTGTGTTCTGGGTGTGTTTTCATGGATCAACTGGCTTTTAAAAGCCAATCAGGTTAAATTCATGTCATGTAGAAAACAGTGCTAAGTTAGTAGAATTAATGACAGGCTCGCTAAGTGTACCATGCCATACGATGTTTGGTAAAAGCATCACATTTGTGCTCTTCTTTCTAGTGGGGAGAGCTTTCAGCGCATATCCTTCCAATGAAGGTGCTTTGAACTGAGTGTGGTTTTCAGAATGGCAGTAGAAGAGGTGGGGATTGCTCACTGAAGGAATAAGGATGTTCTTTCTCCCTTGCTGTGCACTGACACTTTGTGGTGCATGTTCTCATTGCCTGCTGCTGCTTGTTCTGCTGCCTTCCACATGAAACTGTAAGACTAAGACTCTGGCTTTTCAGGACACAGCGGAATAAGCCAGTGCTTTCGTGGAAAGTAGAGCTGTTAACTTAGGTGTGCCTGTCATCTCCCAGTATGGCATTTTAGATACTTACTTCTGATCTCAGGTGAATGCTGTGTTCATCTTGTTCTTAAATATTTTTGTTGCAGAAGGATGGTGAGAATGGTGGTAGCAGTGTTTCATGATCTTGGGGAGGCTGTGTTGTGAATGGTGGAGAGGTTCCTGGGTACCACATGATTTGTTGTGTCAGGAGGGCTGGCAGCGGCAGACTTACCCAGGTCCTGTTTGTAAAGCATGTGAGCAGCCTGGTGAAAGGCATGTGAGAGATGCAAAGTACTGTTACTGTTATGCTCCTGAGTCCTTTCAGTTGGATTCAATTGCTTTTTGGTTCTCTCCCTTAACAGATCTTGGCTCGTGGGTGGCTATTTAGCAATCCCAACTGGCACATCACACCAAAAGGCACCATGATAGTGATGACTGATGTCACTGCAGCCCCCAGATTGGGGTCAAGTGCCACCACTCCAGCTGTGGCTCCCAACTTCTCCTGGATGCCGGAGGATGGCAGCCCCACAGCTGTGGAGCAGCCAATATTCCTCATGACCACCGCTGCTCAGGCCATCTCAGGTTTCTTTGTATGGACAGCTTTGCTCATCACCTGCCATCAGGTAAAACCCTGTCACTCATACTTCTCATCCTTTTTCTTTCCCCCACATGGAGGAATATGTATGATTCCCTGGCATATCTCTGCCATATACAACTGTGTGATGGAGGGTTGCAGGCTCTGGAGTGGTACCAGGACCTCTTATTTGGGGTCTAATATGTTATCTGTGCTGATGAAGGTGGCAACTTCTATATGAAGGCCTCTTCTGCCCAGGTTCAGACCATTTCCATAATGTGAATGAAGAAGAACCAAACTCTTTAAAACTAGCAGGTGTAAAACATTTGGCCATCTCGAGTGTTTGCAGAAAGGTGTGTTATCTCAAGCCATCCTTTCCCAGGTCTTGTAGCTGAATCTAGCCATTTTGTTATTGTGTCAGCTGTTAGCTAAATGATCGTGGTCATCTGTTGTTTGACATACCTCCTTTGATCTCCTGTGCCAGTGGATTCCACAGGCTGAACTCTGCTGCGGAAAGGAGTAGCAGGAAATGTTTTATTTTAATTTTTCTCCCCTCCCCTCTTTCTGGGGCAGGTGTCCTGGGAGCCAGAACAAGTCAAACCCTGCATCCTGTTCTGTACCTCTTTCATGCGGTTGTCATGTGAACTAAAAAAACAGTGGGGAAACGCAAACCCTGTTATTTATCAACCTGTGTTTTGTACCTGTTGGTCCGTAGATTCCAGAGTGATGACTAGGATCTAGAAAACTACAGCCTATTGATGGAATACAGAGGCTAGTGAAGTTCAAAAATGGATTAGTCACCGATGAATAAGAGTAATACCTGCAGTTTCACCAGCTTGGGTAACAATTACAAGTACTATGGATCCTCCTGTTTCAGAGCACAAATTGATTGCCTACTGAGGGTAGGAAGAAATCTTTCCTCTGCAGTATAGCATTGCACAGTTAGGCATTAATGCCCTTCTCTGAAGAAAGCAATGGAGGTCAGCGCCAGAGAGACACTGTTGATTGAAATGTGCTGTTGTCCTGTTACAAGGCAGCAGTTCTGTGCTTGTAGGCGCGTGGATCGCAGGGCTCTTGTGACATCCCAAGGGCAAAGCTTAGAGACATCTGAACTCCAGTGTCAGCTGTCCCTGTGCTGGGTGAGGTGTGTCACTGGGATTGTCACAAGGAAAAAATATCCCTAAGGTTTTTTAGTTTATTTTCAACCTGTTCTCCTCAGGAAATGAGGCTTTTGTGACCTCCTTGTGGGACAGGGAGAGGAAACAGAAGTATTTTGAGCCCTTCAGTCGATTTTGCCCAGATCTGGCCAAGAGGCAGTGAGAGAAGAGCAACAGACAGCTGGGGAGAGAAAACCCCTTCTCCCTTACAAGGGAAAAGCGAGACCATCAGTGTATGCTTTGTTAGACCTTGGAGAAACTTCACAGCACTCCCAAATGCATGGTGAAGCAACCTGTGCCTCTTTGGGCAGCAAAATCGGTCAGTCACGAGGCATGTATGTAATAAACTAGCTGTTATTAATCCCAGCAGTCGGGGCAGCAGCTTGGTGAGGGTTGCCATACAGAGGCCTTGCCTTCAGAGAACATGCCCTCTGCTGGCTTCATGGCCAACAGAGCGTACCTGCAACTCCTGCCAAAGCTCTGGCCATTACAGGAGTGGTGGTCATCTTCAGGGTATGCTTGTGGTCAATACCTTTCCCAGGAGGTGGGTATTCTGTGAAAAAGCATCTTAGGTGTGGGATTTAATGACAGCTAACAAACTGAGCAGTGGGAGTGGGTAGGGTGGGGACGTTGCAGTCCCCTCAGCCAGTGACTTAGGGGGATTGGCATGTGTGCAGACAGTCAGACCAAACAAGCAGTGTGGCTGCCTCGTTCCTTTGAGCACAGTGCATAAGCTTGGTGCTCGCTTGATGGCAGACACTTTGTGGCCGTGCTGTCACTGATGTGCAAAATGGCTCTTTTTGAGCAGATGGGCTGTGGCTTCTCAGCTCTTGGCAGTGCTGTGAAGAACTCTCTTAGGTTGTTTCAGGTGCAAGTCTCGAAAGCATCCAAAACAGCCAAGAGTATGAGAATGTTTACAATGAGCCTGTGCATAAGTGCATGCTCCTTCCCTCTTCAGTGAAAAGCAGCCTGCAGTATTGTGAATCTTAGGTACTTAAAACAGGATAGCAGGAATATGGGATTGATAATCAGGGGGAAAAGGGTAGGAAGAAAAGAATACGGGCAAGGTGATGATAATAACAGTAAATCAATTGCCTATAAGAAACTAGATGAGAAATGCTTCCACTTCCTTTTCCTCCTTCTTCCCCCTCTCTGCAAACTAAGAGATGCTGTATGGGTGCCATAAGATAACTGATTTTTTTTTTTTTAATGCTTATCACCTTGAGGCTGCAGGAGGCAATCAAGAGGTGATTTACTGAGTTTGTTTTTCCTGGCCCAGTTGACTCTCCAGTTCCATTCTCTCCTCTCTACTCCATATACTGCTGATCCTAGTGTCTCCCCTCTCCATCCTCTCAGATCTACATGCATCTTCGCTGCTATAGCTGCCCAAATGAACAGCGCTACATTGTTCGGATCCTCTTCATTGTGCCCATTTACGCCTTTGACTCATGGCTCAGTCTCCTGTTCTTCACCAATGACCAGTACTATGTTTACTTTGGCACAGTGCGGGACTGCTATGAAGGTAAGGAGGGGTCAGACAGAAAATGGGGGAGGTGGGAAGTCTCTGACCTGAAAGAACTTTTGCTTCTGGTTGGGAACATGGAGAAAGCATCTGTCACCTACTGAGACAAAGTTTTACGGTGTGCCTGACTGGTTGACCATGGCTTGCTCACTGACTGAAAAAAAATCATTGAGTCATAGGATGATTTGGTTTGGGAGGGACCTTTAAAGATCATCTAGTCCACCCCCCCCCCTGCCATGGGCAGGGACATCTTTCACTAGGTCAGGTTGCTCAAAGCCTTGTCCAACCCGGCTTCTCCCTTGCTGGCTTCTGAGCATGACAAGATGTGTGGAGCCTTCCCTCCGATGTTCTGTAGAGACAAAGCTTATGATTTTCTTGGTTCCTTTGCTTTGCTTAGAAAGGTGTAAAGCCAAAAATCTGATTCTAGCTGGATGTGTAAAGGGAGGTATAGGTTAGCTCCCGGTTCTTGGAACAACACTTACTTAGCGGCCAGACACTTGTTTTGTCCTGTTTTCCTGGCGCAGTTTGTTAGTGACATGTTCTTGTGGTCCCATCCTGCGGCCACTTGTGTGATCATGCAGGGTAGCACAGCCACCACATGCTGGTGTTGGTGAGGTGTAAAGTGCTTTGGAGCCTTGCAGGAGACAGGGTGCTGTGTTCAGGATAAGTTACTGATTGCTTCATTTTTGTTATCTGCTGCAGATTTTCAGTCACCTGCTGCAGATGATACCACCAGCACTTTATGTGAGGGAAATAGTTACTCTCCAGTAAATGCTATTTAAACTTCCCTCCTGGTCTCATCCAGGAAGGAGCATTCTACCCATCCAGCAGCAGAAACTGCACTCTAGCAGTGTATTTTTAAGGACAGTTTATCACCATACCCTCATTAAATCGTAACTTGCTGGTGCAGTTGTTTTTGGTGAGATCTGCATTGCAGAGAGGTGCCCCTGGCCATGTGAACAAGTTAATCAGCTGAAGGGACCAGCAGGCCCTCCTTCATCCATGACAACGCTCTGGGATGCAGGAGCAGATGGCAAATGCGTGCACGTGATTCAGAAGGCGTCTTTGTTTGGGCCTGGGGTTTTTTTTTTTTTGTTCCCTCCTTCCCCTCCCTGCATGCGTGTGTAGGTCTATCAGGAAGCCTGCTGCTCTGCGAAACTCCTCTCCTAGCAACAGCCAGTATCCCTCTGCCTTTCTTGCTCAAGAAGTTTGCAAACATCTGAGCATCTGCTCGGGAGGCAGCCCATGCTCCAGAGTCCACCTCAGTATGTTGGGTTGTGCGAAAAGGCTACAGGTGGAGGTGAAAGCAGGTTCTCTCCCTCGCTTTTTCTGGGGACCGCTTTGAAACAGTCTTTTTGTTCTCTGCCTTCCTGTGCTATCCACCTTATAATTTCATTTTTGGGAAGGTATTAGGCTGCAACATGGGGGAAGGTCTGTTAGGGAACAGGGGGAGAAGACCCTGTTAATACATTTTGAAAGCTGTCTTGAGCCATTTATGGGCTGTCGTGGACCATTTATGGGCTTCGTAGTATGCCTTAGGATGAACGTATTTTGGTGTTGCTCTTTCAAGTGACTCTGCTTCTGTACAAACCTGGGTGTCAGTAACACTGACAAAAGTAGATTTTTTTTGTTACGTTGATATCATGAGCACCATCTGATGAATGTGGATCAGGAATGGAAGAAAAGTTTTTTTGCTGGTGTGGTCAGCTTTGATAGTGTCCTGGTTTCAGCTGGGACAGAGTTAATTTTCTTCCTAGCAGCTGGTATAGTGCTGTGTTTTGGATTTAGGATGAGAAGAATGTTGATAGCACACTGATGTTTTAGTTGTTCCCAAGCAGTCAAGGACTTTTCAGTTTCTCCTACCACCCTGCCAATGAGAAGGCAGGGGATGCCCAAGAAGCTGGGAGGGGGCACAGCCAGGACAGCTGACCCAGACTGGCCAAAGGGATATTCCATACCATATGACATCATGCTCAGTAAATAACTGGCAGGTGGGCCAGGAGGCGGCGCAGCTCAGGAACTAGCTCAACATTGGCTGTGGGTGGTGAGCAATTCTGCTGTGCATCACTTTTTTTTGTATATTCTTTTATCATTATTATTCTCTTCCTTTTCTGTCATATTAAACTGTCTTTATCTCAACCCATGAGTTTTACCTTTTTCTTTTCAATTCGTTCCCCCATCCCACTGGGAGGGGGGAGTGAGTGAACAGCTGTGTGGTTGTTTTAGCTGCCTGCTGGGTTAAACCAGGACAGATAGTTAGCACTCATTTCTTTTGGGGGGATTTTCTCCCTTCCTTTGTTTGTTTGGTTTTTGTTTTCTTCCTCTGATGTTATCTCTTCCCTAGTGCTTGTGGAATGGGCAACTGGTATTGTAATGACCATATCAGAGGGCAGGTGTCACTGGAGGACGATAGGAAAAGCTCAACTTTTCTTCCTCTGGATGCTGCAAGCTGTCAGCTTAGTTCCAGGAAAATTGCAGGCAAAAGGGGTTTCCACAGTTATTTAAGTTTTCCATGGTTGATATTTTCTGTCCTAATTAAAGCTTTCACAAAATCATTGCTGTGTGAACATACCTAAGTTTGTTCAATAACAAGGATTACAGATGGAATAACAATATCCCAATTACATACATAGAAGCAGGTATACCACTGGCTTTTATGTGCTGTAGCATTCTTGCCAGCTAGGCACGTCTACAAGCCATAAAATATAATCTTTTGAGACTACGAGCATTTTGAGTAGGGTTGAGTACCTCTTTTTCCAGGGTGTAGTTTGGATACTTGCAGAAGAATTAGAGTTGATGTCTGTCTCTGACTTTGAAAGTCCATCCACGTGGGAAAATTGACCTCAGGTCTAATAACTGGCTGCTTGGTGAGGTCATCTTCTTAGCGCTGTACATTATTATGCTTTTGTTCTTATTTCAAAGTTCCTTGAGACTTCTGTTTCCGTCCCAAGTTATTTTCTCTGTGTATTATGTCAGTGCTGGGGGCCAAAACCAAGATTTGGGTAGTTGACATTCCAGGGAATGTCCAGGTACAGATATGATAGAAAATAATGTTGAAAGAAGGGTCACCTGGTCTGTCACTTTGCCCCCAAGGCTGTATGGCAAACATAGGAATACAGTCCTTGTAAAATCTCACAACTGTGGGGAGGGTCCAACAGTGATTACAAGTCAAGAGAGTGGCAGGCAGGGCATGTACAGCCTTACTGCATGCACAATTAAGTGGGTTTGGAACCCGTGAAAAGGAAACATGTCTGTAGTTATGATGAGAGCCTTCCCCACAGTGTCTTCACCTCAGCTTGTGTGTATCAGCAAAACTGAGCCTTGAGGAGAATTGAAATGCGGTAGAGTATTAGTGGTCAGTCTGAGAAGGCTCTTCCTCATCTGTACCACATTGCTGGAAGGCAGAAAAGAGGTGGCCCAAGGAGTGGCTATTTAGTATGCAAGAAATTTCAGCTTTCTGAAGAAATGAAGCACAGAGCCTGTTTTTCAAAAATCTCCAGCAGACATGTGCATAGTGTTTCACTGACTGGTAAAACCCTCTGTTTCTCCAGCTCATATTTTATAGTCTGGTTACCTCAGAGAAAGAAACTGGGTTCATCACCTAAAAGGTTAAATACAGGAGATAAGATATGGTGGATGGATCAGAGATAACTTTTCCAAATTATTTAGTACCAGTGTAATGTCCTGGAATAATGCACAGAAACCCTGTAAAGACTGGCATCTTACAGATGCCAAGTAAAACAGAGACTGACCACAGTTTTAAATGGTCCTGTGACCCTTTTGGCATGAGTCATGGAACTGGCCTGGGACCTTGGCCAAACTCCAGTTCAGATGGTCTTGTGAGTGCTGAGGTAGGATGATAAATACAGTGAAAATAATCTGGAGTGCTTTGAAGGGAAAGATGCTGCATAAGCAGTCCCTGCTAATGTTTGGTCTGTTGCCTGTACTCTTGGTCTTTGCACCTGTTTTGAAGTTGGTTGTCATTTTACTCTGATGTCTTTGCAGCCTTTGTAATATACAACTTTCTCAGCCTCTGCTATGAGTACTTGGGAGGAGAGAGCTCCATCATGTCTGAGATCAGAGGGAAAACAATTGAGTGAGTATTTATTGTGCTTACAGCATGACGCTCTCCTCCTTCTGTGCCCATCTACCATGCCTTTCTTCCTGCCTCAAAAAACTGTGTCAGGTTGCAAATGTCTACTGGGACTGGGCAGCACGGATGGTGATGATTTACCAATACCCTGCTCTGAGACAGATCAGGCTGATCGCATCCTCGTAGGCCAGCTGTGCTGATTCACTGCTTTTCTGGACACCTGCTTACTCCTTTGTTTCTTTTCTTATTCCCTTCTCCTTTAAATCTTTTCTATCTTCAGTTGCTTGTGTGTGCTTCCTCTAGGATCTGTGTTTCTCCCCATGCTACTCAGTTGGGAAAAAAAACCAACCAAAAACAATTGGAGTGTGGAGTGTGTTGTTTTAAACAAGTCTCTGAAAGAGGGTGTGGCTGTAACTGTAATCATGGTTGGAGAAAGCATCAGTTCTGCAACTTTGCTACAGAGAGGTAGACAAAGAGGGTAGGAATCTTGCACTCTAGCCCAAATCTTGCTTCTGAACCCTGTCATCTTGTGCTGGCTCTTTCAGGTCCAGCTGTGTATATGGGACTTGCTGCCTGTGGGGAAAGACCTACTCGATTGGATTCCTGAGGTTCTGCAAACAGGTATGGGCTGGAGGAACTGTGCCATCCTCTAGAAATGAATGAAGCACGTGTGGGTGGTAATGGTGCCTTTTGCTGCTGAACAGCTGAGATGAGCACTCCTTTTGAGGGGATTTATAATATCATTTTGAGAGGCCTGCAGACTGCTGAAAAGAGGAGGTGTTTCAGAGTTGGTTGGTTTGCTTGTTTTGAATGATCATAACATTTTCTACTCAACCCCGCATCAGGAAGGCCTTAGCAAAAGACCAAATTTATCTCCTGGATCTGATGTTAGCCCTGAGAAGAAATTCTGATTTCCTCTTTCCTTTCTGGATTGCAGAGGTCCCAACTTTAAGAAATTGATGGCTGTGTTGTGTTGCAGACACCCCACAGTTGTGTAACAGCCTCCTGAATTCCCAGTGCTGCTGTTGTGGTTTGGAGTTGAGGAGGGGGTGGAGGTTAAGCATGACACAACGCTTTGTAGGAGGAACAGAGTATTGCTCATTGTGTGTGTCTGTGCTGAATTGGGTATGTCGAGGGGGAGGGCATGGGGGAGATCTAAACTTTGATACAGCCCTCGTCTGCTCAGCCCAGGTCAGTCACCTCTGGCTGTCATGAAACAGCAGGTGGGTTTCAAGGCTTTGCTCACTTGCTGAAATGAACACATGAAGTTTCTCTGGAGACAGTGTGAAGCAGGTCTGGTTCTCTGAAAGGCCTCAGGTCACTGTAATTCTGGTCACCGGGTCTAGATATCTGTCCATGGCTTCTCCTCCACATCATGCCCCATCTTCTGTGTTTGAACAATATGCAAGAACATCAAAGGTACAATGCAGCCTCATAGTAATATCCAATGTTAATCTCTGCAGCATGATTGGCCTTTTTCAAAGGATCACATATTTCTTTTCTCTGTTCTGTTTCTCTCTGTCTCATATTCTTTCCTCATGGCTTTCCTGTTTTCTTCCCTGATACTTTATTTTCTAAGCTGCTCCCACTGTGCTGCTTCACCTGTTTCTCTTGGGCTTCATTTATACACCCCATGTTTGATCCGATGTGTTATCTATTCTTTTTGCTCCTAATGTTAACTTTTACCTTTTAAATGCATCATAAGCAAACGTAACACCCATCAAGGTGAATGAGTGCTGGAGAAATAATTTCACTTAGACCTCTTGTTTCTCGATGTCCTGCAGCCTCTGGCAGTTATGTCCACTTGGGTTGCACCTGGCTGTGTTTGGATTTTTTTTTTTTTTCCCCCCACAACAATTGAAGACTAGAAGCACTTATATGGTGGGGGATTCTGCCTGCTTCCACAAATCCTCAGCTTACTTGGTAACTCAGGCTTAGGTGGGTATTTTGCTTTTGCTTTGCTGCTATCTGGCAGCAATTCTTCTAGTCAGGCCTGTCCTTTGCAAACTGCTAACTCTGCTGTGGAAACTATGAGGGAGGTGTCTTGCAAAGGGATGCTTAAGTACTTCTGTCCTTCTTGGCTCAAGCTTAAATGTTGCCTTGGTGAGAAATCTTTGGCACCAAGATTCACTTTCTAGTACTTCTAGGATTGCTGAGGAAGACCTCTCAAGGCTAATTCCTGGGTGGGTTGGTGCAAAAGGGCAACAGTGCTGATCTGTGCAGTATCCACCATCGTGGTGATCAGGAAGAGGAATGTGCTGGAAGAGCACCTTGCCCAATTTATCCCGGCTCTCAGCGTCTCCAGCACTCCTGTTGCCTCCCACTGCCACCTGTCCGTTTTCTGCTCTTTCCAGCCCCTTTCATCCTGAAGGAATCTGCATGTTATAACCGTTCCTTCTTTTCATCTTCACCCCTACCCCAGGCTGTTCTCAGGCAGGTGCCTGCTGGGGGTCAGTCAGTCTTCCTGTGTTGCCTGCGGCCCTCCAGCAGTCGGGTGGTGTGCTGGTGGCTGTGGTGTAAAATCTGGACAGCTTGTTTCCTTAAAGATGTTTTGGTCAAGATTCTTTCTCACAGATGGGTCACACACCATCCATGTGCTTCCTGTATGCTGTAGCGTCTTCTAGGGAAGCAACTAAAAATAAGACATGGTGGTTTGGATTGCAGGGAAATGGTTAAAACATCCCCAGATTGGAAGGAGGGGAAGCTCCAAGGACGCAGTTGTTTACCAATTAGCTTGACCTTTTTCAGTTCACATATTTACAGTGACTCACTAACTGGCATGTGCTGGAGTTTTTAATCTCCTTGAAGTCTTATGACCACTAACAAATTGCATCGTATCCAAACCAATTATTCCTGTTTGGTTTTCCCTTCTTTCCATACGCAGCCCTCCCCACATGTGCACAGGTCAGCACCTCCCCAGGCTCTTCCAGCCTCCTTCAGGGAGACATGAGTGATGTTTTTAGGGTCACAACCCTGCACTCTCTTAGGACCTTGAAGTTCAATGTCTCCAGAAACATGAAGAATGGGGTGGTTTTGAGAGAGGAATCATCCCAATAGGAGCAGTGATTGATACTGGCAGAGTGGATAGAGCTGATCCCAAGTGCCACAGAGCCTTCAGGGAGATGCAGTAAAGGTTGTGTGGGTGACAACAAAAGCTCTTAACTTCTATCTGGCAACACACATTGTTGTGCATACAAAATGCCTTAATAAGGTGGCAGTTGTCAAAGTTCCTCCTCAGAGAGCTGGATTCCCTTCCTATCCTGGGGACCTTCTTGCCTAGTTTTATGGCAGCTATGGATTGGGGTTTGCTTCCCTTCCCCAGTATCCCTTTGTTAAACTTGCTATGTCCGTACCATAGCACAGTGTGGGATCATTTTGTTTGTCATGCTGTTACCGTGCATAAATGTGCTGCAGTAGAGTCTATGAGAAACAGCTCTGGAAGAGAGCAGCTGAGCAGCTTCCAGGAGCAACCTACAGAGAGATTTTTCTTCCCATTCAGGGCAAGTAGATAGCACACATACTTCTGAATCTTCTTTATCTCCTTTTGGGTGTTGCAGTCCTCAAGCACAATCGATTAGCAAGTGGCAGGGTCAGACTCCTTGTCAGAGCTGGACTGCGTTACCTTGCTGTGTTGTCCCAGTGGACGTTTCATCATGGTGCTGGTTTGGGAACTTGGCCTCTTGCACCTCCTGCCTCCTCATTCCTCCTCTCTCATTCCTGTAGGCTACCCTGCAGTTCTGTGTGGTGAAGCCCCTCATGGCGATTAGCACAGTCATCCTTCAGGCCTTCGGCAAGTACCAGGATGGTGACTTTGAGTAAGTTTGTCTAGTATCCAAGTCTCAGCTGCCCCTTCTCTGCCCAGCTGTGCTTATGGTCCTTGTGTGTGCTGGGCCGTGGGAAAAGACAGGGAGACAACATGGGCTGAATATGCCTGTAAGAAAAGAGGGCGGGCATAAGGCTGTTGTTTCAGGTTTTTTCTACCTCAGTTTGTGGGAGGGAATGGGACAAGGAGGCAGGAAGGAAATGGAGTCTTAGAACACTCCAGTGAAGCAACAAGGGGAAAAGATCATGCTGAAAATTCAAGCATTGATTTATCTTCTCTTTTCAGTGTAACCAGTGGCTACCTCTATGTAACGATCATCTACAACATCTCTGTCAGCCTGGCACTGTACGCCCTTTTCCTTTTCTACTTTGCCACACGTGACCTGCTCAGTCCCTATAGCCCAGTCCTCAAGTTCTTCATGGTGAAGTCTGTCATCTTCCTGTCCTTCTGGCAAGGTGAGCTGCTTTTCCCTTCCCTTGGTAGGCACAAAGCTCTCTGTAGGGGCTCAGGCACTAGAGTTGATAGAGCAGATGCTGATTAATGGCCAGAATGTCTTTTTCTATTATTATTATTATATTTGCTTTACAGTCCTTCATTGCTTTTCTCTGGGAAACCTCATTTTCATCTTCGTTTCTATGCTTCTGAATCCTCACTATCCCTGTGCATGTGCACGTATCTGCCTGGCAAAATCAGCTGTTTGGATGAAGAGTCCTTTGCATTCCTGGAACAATCATAAAGCACAAACTGCCAACATTTTATCTGCATGCTGCCATTTTATTGATTAAAGTGGCACATCAAAAAAGATTTTTAGTACTTTTTTTTTTTTTTTTAGTGCTTCATAAATAAAATTTTAATGGTATGTCTGTGATTCATGTGAAGCAGCAAGCTGGCTGAATACAGTGTGTGCTGCCACAGAATTACCACCAAGCGGAAGGACGTTCAGAATACGTACACATGATGCAGAGGCACATTCAGAAAGCTGAAATTCCACCTAAGCTTAGTGCTTCTTACTAATTGGCTCTAAGCATTTCCCTGTTCAACGCCCTACTTAGGTTTACTGAGTTGCACTTCAAAGACTAATTGAGTAGGAACTTAGGTGGAATTTAGGCTGTTGGAGTGTGGCCCATCCTCCCTGTCTACAGACAAACTAATAAGCTGTCTAGGTTATCATCTTGAGCCATCTGGTCACACGCTTTCTGCCTTCTCTGGAATTCTGCAGCCACCTGGCTATGGACAGGGAGAAACATCTTTCTTGCAATGGTGTGTCAAAACCACTTTATGCTTAAATGAAAAGCTCTGTTACTTTAATTTTTGCTCTAGCTAGTGGAAGCACTGAGATCACAGAAGTGCTCACAGAAATATCTGACTGCTTCTTACCCTTTTGGACTTGATTCTAGTTCCACAGATTGTGCGTCAGTTGAGACTAGAAGAGGGTCAGTGTTTGAACATTCTTTGCTGAAACATATTTGTCTCATTTATTCCTCCTTTCTCTGTTGTACAGATGAGTGTAGATGGGAGTATCTAGCGGGCTCTGTTTGTAGCTCCTGTGTTAAATGGGTTTGCATCTAGGATATGCAGCAGAGACAGCTATTTCCATTCCTTACAGTTAGTATGCGATCATGTTTTCTGCACATTTACATGAGCTTGTTGCTTTGTTTAGGGATGCTGTTGGCCATTTTGGAAAAGTGTGGCGCCATCCCCAAAATCCACTCTGCCAGTGTGTCTGTGGGTGAAGGCACAGTAGCTGCTGGATATCAGGACTTCATCATTTGCGTGGAGATGTTCTTTGCAG
The DNA here is from genome assembly GCF_011004875.1 of Balearica regulorum gibbericeps. NCBI lineage: Eukaryota > Metazoa > Chordata > Aves > Gruiformes > Gruidae > Balearica > Balearica regulorum. The sequence continues at coordinate 57,460,594 of NC_046184.1, forward strand.
CCATCGCCCTGCGCCATGCCTTCACATACAAGGTGTATGTGGACAAGAGACTTGATGCCCAAGGTAGGAAATACGCCAGTACATATGGCACATCGATTTGGTAGCGAGACTGGGTGGAGACTGGTCCCTCCGGCAGCCCGCACACTGATATGACTCCCAACCTGAATGCTTGGAAAACATCACATCCCCTCCTCTGTGGTGTCTGAACAGATTCATTGTGCAATGGCTCCGCAGGGCAGAAACCTTGCCTGAATTGCATCGTTCCCTTTTCAGTTCCCCAGTATGCCACCCACGACAGCTTGTTGCAGACCTGAGGGCTGCAAGAAGTTGCATCCTTTTGGTAGAGTGGGTTTGTCCTCCTTCCTGTCTCCCCAAAGGGGAACTCCACTGCTCCAGATTGTGCAACAGACTGAAGGCAGGAGGGACAGGGCCTGAAACAGGCTCTGTTTTGAATCTGGCTCATGAAGATGAGGCTGTGCTTTGGCAATATGTTTGACTCGGAGGAGGAGGATCTTTTCGTAATGACTTTGTGAGGGCTGGGCTGCTAGAAGTCTTATTCTGGGGAAGAGGAGGGTGGATGTTAATCTCTGGGAAAGGGGGTTCTTGTGCCCAGTGTATGCAAGTACAGTCAATGTTCTCCAAATAAAGGGGTTCCTTCCTGCCGGGGGGAGTCTGTGCTGAGGTGCAGGAAGACAGCAGCCCTTGGGCAGTGATCATGTAGTTGATCCCTCCATCCCAGCCAGCCCCAGAGGTTTTGGAAGGACAGTGGCCACAGCTGGGGGAGATGAGATCTGTGGGTGATGAAAGGGTAACCTGCTGGCCAGTACAGTGGGGGATGTTTTGGTGGTGGGTCTTGTTCAGTTCTTGTTATTTCCCCTCTCTCTCTTTTTTCTTTCTTTCTCTGTCTCTCTCCCCTCTCCCTTTTATCTCTCCCTTGCTTTGGCCACTGGTCCCTGATGCAGCTGTTCCATCATATGGGCCATACGGTAGGTACGGCATGCTCTGTGTGTTTGTTGGTTTTTAACTGTGATGTTCTGTCCTGATTCCCAGCCTGCCTACTGCCTGCTCTGTCCCTTGTTCCCCCTGCCTTGTAGGTCTGTAACTCAGCTGCTTTAGGGTTGTCTGGATTCTAAGTTGTAAAACAGCCCCATGGGCAGTGACATAACACCGAGATTTAGAGTGTTTCTGTCAGGACTGTGTGAACGTTTCTCCAAAGAGTTGCACAGGCTTTCAAGTGAGCCAGTTTGCTCTCTCACCCCAGCCTCCCTTCACTTTCATAATTGCCACAGATGATCAGCGTGCTTTGGTTGTTTGGGGAGCTCATCCCCAGGACTGAGCGGAGCCAGAAGCCCACACTGGAAATGGGACCTAGAAGCCGTGAGAAATGGCAGCTCCTAGAAGGAGACACAGCCTTCCTCTGTGTTCCGCGCTTGGGTGGGCCAGTCTCCAACTGTTGCTTCCTTCACAGTATCACTGTGACGCCCTCCACCCATGGTGTGGTTCTGCCTCTAGTACTGCCTGTTCCCCTCCTTTCCCTCCTTTGCGCTGCTTTCCACTTCTATGATCTCTTTCCTGCGGGCACATCGATACCGCCTATCAGTCTAGTTTCCAGTGAGTGAGAATGGCAAATGCCACTTCTCCTACATTTTTAGAATTTCCTTAGTTTTTGTCTTCTGAAACCCTTTACAGGAGCGCCTCCCTGCCTTACTGTCTTTGCGCACCCAAGCCAGCACAGGTAGTGTGTAGTGGAGGTTGTGGCTGTGGGTATGTCCCATTCTCATGGCATGTCCCCTATTTGGTGCTGCAGTGGATTCACTTGGCTAGCAGTGGCTGGATTTAGGAGCACTACTGGTAAAACTTGACACCATTTGCGTGGCATTTCCTCAGCAGCTGCTTAAGGAAGTTTGTAAAGTAACTTCTGCAGGATCTAGGAGTGCATGTTCCCTGTTCTCCTTACCTTCGCGTTAAGGGGTGTGGGGGAAGGCAGCAGTATTCTTCACTCGTCCCTCCCCATCTTGCACCAACAGGTCGCTGTGCTCCCATGAAGAGCATCTCCAGCAGCCTGAAGGAGACCATGAACCCCCATGACATTGTCCAAGATGCGATCCACAACTTCTCACCAGCTTACCAGCAGTACACCCAGCAGTCAACGCTGGAGCATGGTCCACCCTGGCGCAACGGCAGTCACGTTATCTCGCGCTCCCACAGCTGCTCGGGTGCCCGCGACAACGAGAAGACCCTCTTGCTGAGCTCCGATGATGAATTCTAGGAGGGGAAACTGCCAACACAGGCTGTCATTTTCCTTCTTTTGTTGTTTTTTAATTTTTTTTTTTAATTTATTGAAGCAGAAACACGCAAGTCATATCACTCCCTAGAGAGTGCAGATTGCAGAAGTGGGCACTTCTCATTAGCTTTTGTGGGTACGGACACAATGAGCAGTGCGGAGGTGGGGGGATGGCCAGGACTCCATTCTCGAGCCCATTCCTTACAGCAGCAATTGACTGGAATTAATTGAAGCAAAGCTCCAGGGTTTGGGGCTCTGGCCTCCCACACCTGCCCAGCTTGGTGTGGAGCGTGACTGGTCAGAGCCTGGAGTTGTGGCCAAAAATGTTTTTGGTTTTTTTCCAACTGGACAAGTCGACTGCTTTGAATTCCTCTTCCCGAATGGTTGATGTAGGCACAGTTTTCTCCCCTAGCTCCCTGGTACTAACATCTCTGTGATTCTTGGGAAATGGGATTAGGATGCAGCGATAAGCATTCCTGAGGACCAGACCAGAGACTGGTCTCTCTATAGCCATTGCCTTGAATGCTTAGTAAGTAAGGAACATCTGCCCCCAGCCTCCTAAGCACCTGGTTGTGCAGTCCTGCACTTGAGTGAGTGAGGGGAAAAGGCCAGGACTTTCTTCCTGTTCCTCTGCTCCCTGCATCCCCCCTGCTCCCCATCAAAGCTGATGCTTGTTGAAGCTCAGCAGGGACAGAATTACTGTCTCACAAGGGCGGGGTTGTCTAATCACCAGGTGTCCAAGCTTCCCATCTCCCCTGCATTCCTGTGGCAAAAAAGCCACTCCAGCCTCCCTGGAGTGTCTGTCTCCTGCTAACAAGACTGAGAACTGGCCGTGATAGGTGGTGAAAGTTTGTAAAGCTCTGACCCTTTCATCCCTCTTTGAGAAAGGAACATGTAGACACTAAAATGTTTTTTCTTCTCGTTTCCTGTCCCCCACTGACACAGCTGCCCCTCTTAAAGGTGCAGACTGCACCAGGTAGCTGCCAGGACAGGTCCTGGTCTCTTGCAGGTAGCTCACCCCATGCTTGTCATGTCTGGCTTCCCCTGACAGCTGCACAAGTTTTGCCCTTGGGCTGGAGTATTCAGGAAGGGATGTTGCACACTCCTCCTTTGCTTTTTATCTCCATAGCTGTTCTGGGGCCAAACTGGAGCAAACTTGAAACCTGGCTGCTTAAAACTGTCCCTCTTAGTTTCCCAGGCAGCAGTTGCTGCTGCACGTTTCACAGACCCTGAGGCAACTGCAATGCTGTCAAGGGTGGAATCAGCATCCACAGGAGTGGGAAAAGAAGCTTCCCCTTGCTTTTGTTGGGTTTTGGATTGGCCCCTAGGTATTTAGTGGAGCCCGAATAAAAATAATTCCTCTGTAGATCTATCCAGGGACCAGGAATTGCCTCTCTGCTTGCTTAAAATTGTCTAGGGGAGGAGTGGGGAGCACCCTCAAGTGCCACAGATGAGATGCCCCTGCCCCCAAGCAGGAAGCAAAGTGGAGAGGTTGGACCAAGCTGCTGTGTTCTTCACTGTAGTTTCTCTCTTCCTCTCCCGCTTGATGCCTACCCTGCCATCAGCAGACCTGCACCTTTCCAGATTGCCCCTCCTTGCTCTGCTAGGAGAACTGAGGTCTGGTTTACAGCCTGGAGTTCACCTTTCCTCTTGTATCCTAATCTCTGTGCTTGCTCATTCACTTTCTCAGACGCGACTGTGAGTGAAGAGCGCCTCATTTCCTCAGCACCCCTGCCAGAAGCATGTGGTCAGGAGCGGAGGGGAAAAGGGCTTGAAGAGAGGTGGCTTTGCTCCCTGCTGTGAGGATAAGATAGGGGAAGGCTTAAGGATGGTGTCTCTCTGCACTTGCATGTCTGGGGGGAGAGCAAAGCAGGTGGGAGCAATGCTGCTGACTCTTGAGGGAGCTGGAGGCAGGGTCAGTGGATCCAGCAGCTTCCCTGCTGCTGGATTTCCCCATTTGTACACATCCTGTGATGCCGTGCAGTTAGTTACTGCTTTTCCTAAATCTTTCGCTGCTTAATTGGACATGCAAACGCTATCTGCCAGGCTTTGTGTGGGCTTGGTGTAAAAGTTGTAAAAGCTTCCCTTTTCCTCATGCTGTAAGCTGCCTGGAAAGCAGGGCTGAAGATTGAATGGGCTTTCCTTCCATCTTCCATGGCTTTGATTGATAGACTTTTAGTGTGAGGTATTTATGTTAAACTCCCCCTCTCTCTTGGGGAGGTGGGACATGGGACATGATCCCTTCCTCCTCCTTCCTTGCATTTGGAGGCCTTGATGATGTCCCAGTGTCACTTACTTGGTGACTCTCCCCAATCTTTGTTGCATTGGGTGGCCAAGACCTGAAATCTCTGGGCTTGCCCTCTTGAAGATGATCCAGTCTTGGGGAAGCAGTTTTTTAAAAAATTATTTTGAAATATATGCTGCATATATATGCTGTGCAGAGGATCTGGATATTCTCGAAGCTTCCTGTACGTAGTGGTTTAAAGTATAACCCTTTTGCACTAGCTGCCTTTGGAGAAGCCTGATGAAGAACTAGCGCCCAAACAACAGCCAGCTGCCATGTGTTATAATTTTATATTTATATATATATTTTTAACACCACACAAAATCATCTCTGAGCTTCCTGCTCTCCCTAAACAGGTAAGTGCCAGAGCAAGGACTGGCTCTGAAGCTGCTCTGGCTTGGAGAAACAAGTATCTTATAAGACCCAGAGCTTGAGACCGAGGAGGCCAAGGCATGGCCGTGGTCTTGCAGGTCTGCTTGTGATGACCCAGGGCCCTGACAAACATCTTGGTTCCAGGAGTAGGCCCTTGGAGCTGCTCTCCCTCACCTGCTTCCCCTCTCCTTCCTTCCTTTTTGTTTACCATGTAACATACCCATGGGATTTGTTTATTATTTTTCCATATAGAGTAGTTCTTTGTATATAAACAACTGAAAAAAAAAATGTATGATAAATAAGACAGAGTCACCTAGTTTTGTACCTATCGTGTTTAACTGATGTGAGCTCAGCGACAAGCCGCTCTCTATTTTGGTCTTTGTGACGTTATACTCTGCAGAAATGAGCAAATATGATGACAAATAAAAATATAGAGATAATATAGATTGTACTTAAGCCGCCTCTGTGTGGTGCTGTGTGGGTGACTTCTCTGAACTGATTTGGAGTTGTGGCTTGTTGCAGAGGCCGAGGCTTAGTGGGTCAGTGTGTCTTGTCCGCCTTGTCCTTTTCTCGAGAGGAAAGCTTCATGCTGTCTGCGTAGGCAGGAGCTGATGAGAAGCAGTGCTACAGCAGCCTGGGGCAGAGACCTGGAGTAGAGATGAGTCCTGATCTTGCAAAACACCTGTGGGATAAAGGGGGCTGCTTTCTCTGACAGTGGCCCCAGTAAACAGCAGCTCAGGGCTTTTTTTCCAGGAGCAGCAGTGGGCATGGGGCAGTTTGCAGTGGCAAGAGGGAACATGAATGTAAAACCCAGAACCACCAGGTGAGCACTGCAAGCTGCTGGGAGGCTGGGACCTGGCCTGCCTGGGCATCAGGGTAACATGCTCATCGCTTCCCACCTCAGCTCCAAGGAAGGGTGGTTTTTTCCCCAGGGGGAGGAAGTCAGGCTTCACCTCTGGGTAAGGCACCTGCCATGCTTCCTTCCCCTTCTTTTGCCACCTGTGGGCATGAGCTCCCCGCTTTCCTCCTCTCTGTTCTTGAGTCAGGCACTGAGGTCACTCAGCAGGGAAGTTTTTGGGTAGAGCTGTCCTGATTGCACCTGCCTCTCCTCCCACAGCAGGTCCCAGGGCAACCTGGAGGGAATATTTCTAGTGAAAAGTACTACCTTTCCCAGGAAAAACTGATTCAGCACAGCTGAACCGCTCCTGAGAGCAAGTGCTGTGGGGGGGTGATGTTCAGCATTAAGCTTGCTTACTGAGCCCCTTTTCTTCCAGAGAGTACAAGTCTGTGTGTGTTCTAAAAAGTCATGAGCTGTCCCCCATCCCCTCTTTTTTGGGCACATTCTTGAACGTGTCCTGCAGCAAAGCTAGAGAGAACTAGAAAACTTGGTCTCACTGAGCCACAGCTCTATCCTGAAGTTCAAGAATGACCAAACACACTCTCGCTGTGGAAAAAAAAGAACTTGCTTTATTTGTAAAGTCTACAAAATACAGAGGAGTCAGGTAGGACACATACTGTAAGTCAGAAAATAAATAAGTATTTTTTTGCTCTATATAAGTATAAGATAAAATGTGATTTGCATATATAAAATATAAAGTACGGCTCTGTACCAACATCCTGGCTGTGCCGAGAGGCGGAATGGCAAAGAGGACGTGAAAATAACTTATGTTCGTGCAATAAATAAACACAAGAGGAGCTGGGGTGGGGGAATGCTCACCAGTGCCCCTTCCACAAGCGGTGGGCACCTCTCTCCGGGGAGGGATGGAGGCTGCAGCCAAGGGCAGCTGGCATGGCAGTACCCAGGCAGGGGCAGAAAGGAGTGTGGGGGGGGGAATCATCTACAGCAGTAGCTGCCAAGAAGGGTCCGACTCCGGTTACCTGCCCTGTGCTGCTTGTATTTAGCAAAACCAAGTCTTCTCTAGCATTTCAGCATGCTGAAGAGCCGGTTGTCCCATATGGGTATCCAAGCTGGAGGAAAAACAAAGGGAGGAGCCTACCTGCCTGCTGGGTGACTCCCAGGAGCAGGGATGCTCTCCACCCCTGCTCCCTACCTCCTGTACCTCCACCCCTCTCTCTGCCTCCACAGCTCTGACTCTTAGGGCCAGGAGCACCTTTCCATGGGCTTTGTAGGCGGTGGGGCACCAGGGAGCGCTTGGTGGGGCTGTACAAGTTGGCCTGTGCTGAGTAAAACAGTGTTTATCTCTGCTCCAGCTGCCTCCGCTTCCTTCCTGCCAGTGCTGCTGCATTTCAGAGACACCCAGCCAGGCTGAGCGTCCCGTGGGCAGGAAGAGGCGTGAAGGATGTGCGTGACGGAGGGAGATAAAACAGCACCGCAGCTTCTCCCCTTTGCATACGACAGCCTGAGCTGACCCACTCACATGCCCCAGCTCTCCCCCGCCCAAAGGTCCCTCCTCCATCACCGTTGCCTCTGGGCTCTCCCGGCGCCGCAGGCTGCCACAGCACTTTCCCATCCTGCTCACCCTTACCAGGCACCAACCTGAAGCCACTTTCTCCCCCCCCACCTCTGACCTGCCACCTTCCCTCACCATCTCCATCCCCAGAGGCTCCAGCCATGCTGCCACCTCCCTCCCTGCTCCAGCCATGGTCCAAGTTGCAGGGCCAATGCCAACCCCCCTCTCCATTGTATACCTTCTGCCCCTCACCACAAAACCTCTCTCCCTGGCACATGCTCCCAGGGGTGCCTGGCCCACACTCAGCTCTCCAGTGCCCTCTCCCAAGGCAACAAAAAAAAAAAAAAAAAAAAAAGAGAGCCCCCTGGGGTTTTCCTGCCAGCTTGGAGCCGAGGGATGTTTCCCCACTGCTGCCTGCATGGGCTTGCCCTCTCCTGCCTGCACCCCCCCAGGATGAGGGGTGCCTGGCCAGGGGGCTGCAGCAGGGGACAGGGCTGAGTCAGAAAGGAGGGGGCTGCAGGGTTTTGGGGGCCACCAGCAGGGCCCTGTCCTCCACCTCAGCACCCACACCGTGGCAGTTCTCTGTACATGGAGGAGCTGGAGGTCAAGGGGTGGAAAAAGGAGGATTTCAGGTACAGCTCCTGGTGGGAAGGAAGTCAGGGAAGGTATAAGAGGGGATTTGTGGGGGAAGGCACCCCAGGGGGCCATGCCCAGCCAGGGGACGGAGGCCGACACTAGGAATAGGCGGCCTGGTTAGCTCCGGACTTGACGATGGTGATGACGCTGGCGGTGGCCACCTTGGCGGGGGGCCCGTGGGCAGCCACGGTGCGGGCGAAGCCCTGCAGGGCCTCATACTTGCCGCGGAGGGTGTCAAGCTCCAGGCGCATGGCAGCGTTCTCCCGGGCCAGCTTGTCCACCTCCCACTCCAGCTCCATCTTCTGCTTCTGCAGCTCTTCCTTCTGACAGACGCGCTTCACCCGGCAGCTGGCAGCGTAACCCCGGTTCTTCAGCGTCCGCCGGCGCTGCTTCAACCTTGCCACCTCCTCCTTGGAGAGGCCCCGCAGGTGATGGTTGAGCTCCCGCACCGACAGCCCCATCAGCTCCTCGTCCGACAGCAGAGGTGTGTTCTCCCCCAACTCCCGCTTCACCTGCCGGAGAAAGGGGTGGTCGCCTGAGACCCCCAAAACCAGACCCCTGCCCCCTCCCCCCAACCCTCCGGTCCTCTGGTGCTCACCTTCAGGGCCTTGCTGGAGAGCCCGTCCGCAGCCATCCTTGCCTCGCGCTGGCCCTGCCGAGCAGCCAGGAGAAAAGCCGGTTACTGCTGGCCCCCTGCCCGGTGCCCGCATCCCCCCCGCCGGCCGCGTGACTCATCCCTACTCCTTTAAAAAAAAGTACGTAGTAATAATAATAACGATAATAATACAAATAATGACTGCAAAAAGTAATAATAACGGGGGAAGGCTGGACCTCCCATCTGTCCTTCATCCCACCCCGAGGTGGTCAGGATGCTGCTGTGCCCAGGGGACCCAAAACGCCCGAGCTGAGCCAAAGCTTCCCCCTGGGGACGAAACTCAGGCGAGACCCGCCCGAGGCTGAAAAGAAAGTAAAAGCAGCAGCCCCACGGGGCGAAACCGTGTGGAAGCCACCCAGCCGGGACCCGCGTGGAGGTGTCACCCCACCGCCCCCGTGCCCGGCGGGCGAGGGCACCGCGGCTCCCGGCGCAGGGTCCGGGTGTCCACAGGCTCCGAGGGTGAAGGGTCGGGGCCGGGGCCACGGAGCGTGGGCGAGCGACAAGTGGTCTCCCCGTGATTCAGCAGCCCGGGGAGGGGAAGTCACCGAAGCGGCGCCTGTCCCCTCGCCGGTGGCCGGTCCCTCCCCGTCCCTGGGTTCGGAGAGCGGGGAGAGGGCCGGGAGCCCGGGCTGCAGCCGAGCAGCCTCTCCCCACCTCGGAGAGCCCCCTCCCCGTTAGCAGAGCCCCCGGCGGGGCGAACTGGGTCGGGACGGGGCCGGGAGAGCCCCGCGGGGAGGCGAGGGGCTGGAGGGGACGGCGGGGAAGGTGGAGACGGGGCGGCTGGAAGCTGATGCAATCCGGGCCGGGGAGCCGCCGCCGGAGCCGGGGAAGCAGCAGCGGCTCCCTCCGGGCGGTGGCCGGGACGGAGGAGGGGAGCGCGGACGGCCCCGAGCGGCGAGTCCCGCCCCCCCCCCCCCCAGCCCGGTCCCCGCGCTCAGCCACCGCTCAGCGGCCTCCAGGCAGTGCCGGACCCCGCCGCCCCCCTCTCCCGGCCGGCCCGCTGGGGGGGGGGGGGGAAGAAGCCGGAGGCGGAGGAAGGGGCGCCCCGGCGGGGTCTCTCCCCTCTGCCCCGTCCCGGCCGGTGCTTACCGGGAGGCTGCGCTGGTCCCCGCGGGGCCGCTGCCGGGTCGGGCCGTCGGGCGGCGCCTCCAGCCCCGCTCCCCACGATTACTCACCCGCGGATTCTTTTCATTCATAAAAACACAGTCATGCGGTGACATCACCTTCACCCCGCCCCTCGCCGCCACCGCCACGCAGGGCGGACCCTGCTCTTAAAGCGGCCGCGGCCCTTAAAACGCCCGGGATGACATCCCCGCCTTGCACGCTGCCAGAGTATGAAACACACCGGGGTATGAATGCAGCCACTCTCCCAAACTGATGTTTTTCCCTGGATTTTGGGGTAACGCACGCCCAGGGAATGGCCATACCCGGCCGCAGAACACCCCCACCCAACCCCAGAGGAATGGGCCGCTGCCGCTTTAAGAAGAACACCTCCCCTCACAAAGATGGCGTCCCCTGCATTTCCGCCCTCCTCCGCGATGGCGCCGGGCGTGACGCAGCGGCGCTCGCCGCGCTCCCCCTTCCCAATCGCCCCTCCCCGGGCGCGGCGCCGCTGATTGGCCAGTCCCGGGGGGCGGGGCAGCGATTGGCGGGCGGCCGGCGACGCGGCCTGGGGGCCCCGCGCGGAGGACGTTGGGGTCCCGTCGTGCTTTGCGGGCGCCGCCCCGGTCCTGCCAAGCGGCGGTTCCGCCCCCAGCCCCGGCCCGCCGGGCCCCGCTCCGCCTCCCCCCGGCGGCGGTCGGCTCTTCGCAGCGCGGGCAGGCGGCAGGAGGCCGGGGCTGGCTGGGGAGGGGAGGGGTGAGGGAATAAGGCCCGTGAGAGGGAGGTCGCCGTGAGGCGCTGAGGAGAACTGGGTGCTCTTCCCGGAGGAGCCAGGAAAGGAACGGCAGGTGCTGGGCTTTCCTCCCGGGTGGTGTGTCACCCCGGCGCCTTTCGGTTCTCCTTTCGTGGCGCTGGGTTGCGAAGTTCAGGGAAGGGCAGGGGCCGGGCCGGGCGCAGCCTGTGGCTGGGTTTCCCTCAGGCCGGGGAACCTTCTCAGCCGCCTGAGTTTCCAGAAAGATGCAGTTCTTTGGCCGGCTGGTGAATACCATCAACAGTGTCACCCAAATATTCACAAACCCTTACCGGGTGAAGGAAATGCCGGCTGCAGAGTATGCTGCTCACACCTGCCTGAGGAAGGAGGGCAGGGTGGCCTTGTATAAGAACAGCCTCGCTCGCTCATGGGATTGCCTGCTGGTGAATCCCCAGAGCCCCCAGGTCGCTTTCAGGTAAGTGACAGACCTTTAGCAATCGCTACTCAAGCGTGAAACTAAAGACCCGAAATCTCCTTGTCTCGGAACCACAGTGCTTCATGGCTGTGGATCTGGGGTGATGCATTTGATCAGCAGGTGGGCTCATGAGGAGTGGGAGGCCATTGCCTTGTAAGGATGACCTTGAATCATGAAAACGGCTTGTAAGAACAGGGCAGGACAGAGTGCAAACACTGAAAACCGGCAACTGCGAAATAGGGACTTGGGTCAGAACATCCGCAGGTACATGCGCTTCCGCTCGTACCCGTTGCTGCTTTAGCATCTGGAACATAGGACGCTTCATCCCAAAGGTTAACGTTCCTCAGGAAGAGGAGATGCTCTCTGCTAATGAAGTAGGCTCCCTTCTTCCCTTGGAACAAGTATGACACCAGATGAGGAATAAGAAGGTCCCCAGCACTAATATTTGGAGGAGAGCTGTTTCTCTCAGATACAACCTCAGGATGGAGGTTGCTTCTTTGAGCAGGACCAATGCTGCGTTTGCCTTTCCTTCAGGCTCTTCCAACTCGACAACGAAGCAGACGCCCTGGTGCGTTTTGAGCAGTACGCCGGGCAGCTGCGCCCTTTCTACGAGAGCTCGCACCAGCCCTTGTCGCTGGAGGATCTCCAGCAGCTCAGTGACTGCTTCCGCAACCATCCCAGCTGGTCCTCGGCACACGTCGCAGTGGAAATCGGCCGTCGTGAGAGCTTCCGGCACAACCACGTTCTGAGGCAAGGGGTGGGGAGGGGTCTCCAGTGGACCTGGTGCTAGGAATGACTTTGGGAGGTCAGGCCAGGCCAAATTTGGGTATCCTGTCTTGATGTATCAAAGCAACAGGGGCTGCTGCTTGGGGGACCTCAGCACCTGTGGTTCCTGCAGAGGTCGAGTTTAAAAGTGCTGGCCTTGGTGTGTCTTGCCTGAATGACAGATGCAGTAGCAGAGGGGGTCCGATGGTCACTGTGTAAGCTTATTGGTGGGCTTTCAACCTGCTGCTGTGGATGTTAAAGCCCAGAGCTCTGGTGTTTGAGCTAAAGGATGGAAGTGTTGCTAGAGGCACTCTTACAGTCTTCGTGGAGCTGCTTATCGGAGGAGGTTGTGGCTGAATTTGTAAACCACAAGAAAGGAGGTACAGTAGGACTGTCTTTCTGGAAACAGTTTTAGCCACAAGCCCTTGCCCTCTTTCCATAGGGAAGTTTATTTAGGATAAGGGATGTCTAGTGAGGAGTTAAGGGACTGGGGGGACTAACTGCAGCACCTCTACCAGGTTATTGACTGTAACTGGTCTCCTGCCTTCATTTGGGTAGGGGGAGCTGCTCCCAGATGGGGGGCAGAGGAGGGGGCTGCATGTCAGGGGGAGGGTCCATGGCAGGGCTGCTTGGTGGCCCTTCCCCGTGCTCCTTCCCTGGCAGGAGGCCAGGCTTTCATGAACCTCCTGGTTCACACCAGCTGGGTCTGTCGCAGACATGGAAGGTAACTTCGTATCTGCTCCCAGGGCAGCTGCATGTCCTCGTCTTTGCAGCCCTTCCTTGGCCTCACATTGACTCATCCCTTGCAGCTGCGTGAACAACAGGGACAGTGAGGATGGCTGCACCCCGCTGCACCTGGCATGCCGCAAGGGAGACATGGAGTGCCTGCTGGAGCTGCTGGAGTGCCACGCACGGGTGGACGTTACTGACAGGAACGGGGAGACCGTTTTCCACTATGCTGTGCGAGGGAACAGCCCCCAGATCATTGAGGTGGGAGCAGTTTCAAAGCGGGGGGGGAGTGGGACTAGAATGAGTGCTCTCTGCTGTGAGGAGGGAGACAGGAAAATAATTGCTGACAGGGGAGGAGAAAGTCAGTTCCCTCTGCAGCATTGAGTTAATGCTTGAGGCTGACTTCAGCCTTTTTCTTCCTCCTTTACTGATGCTGTTTCCCGTAAGCAGGCTCCAGATTCCACCCTGCAGTGGAACAAGGATATTAAGCAAGTTTCCTCAGAAAGTGCCCTTCATTGCTGTTTGCATCAGGCCTTCATCCTACCTTTCCTCAAGGCCTTGGCTGTCCCTTCTCCAGCTCCTCCAAGCAGGGTATTTAGTTCTGGGCAGAGTGGTCCCGTGGGGGAGCATGTGTTTCTGCTCCCGTGGGGGAGTGTGTGTTGCCCACAGACTGAAGGACAGTTCAGAGCTGCCCTGGGCTCTCCTGAGCTGCGGAACCTGTTGCTTGAACTGAGCAGCCTTGCATGGGGGACAGCGATCAGAGCCTCAAGGCAGAGACGGTCTGAAGCCAGGGGTGTTCTGGATTGCGGAGGAGTGCTGGGCAGAGTAACAGGGTTCATAATGCGTGGCTGGCCTTCCACCTTGGTTCCTCAGGTCTGCCGGCTCCCCAGCACCCAGTGCGAGTGCAAGACTGGCTCTCCCCTACAGCTGCACCCCCCACATTTTCCTAATACCTGTTGTGACAGCTTTCCCTCTGCCTGCCAGACTGTGTTGGGATTTCCTAATTTGCGATGGGTGAGGGATGACAATCTGGGCTTGCCGTGCTGTGGAGCAGGGCAGTTAGGACCTTTGTGTTAAAAATATATCCTCTTCCTTTATTTCTCTGATGGCAGCAACTTGGCTTGTTTTTACAGAAATATTTCCAGGTCTGATCTGTCTCCTGTTTGTTTCTTTTCTCTCTTGATTCCTTGCTAAACCAGAGAAAAGAAATTCTAAATTCCCACTTCTCTTGTGTGCACCAGGGTTTGCAGCGTTTCCCTAGTACAGCAGTGGGATATTTTTGTGTAACAAACCGGTCAGCAGGTAACAGGTCTAAAATTTATGGGGAGAATAGGAAAATTCCTTCAAACATATCCCCACATGTATATTTTAAATGGAATTCTGTCTGTATCTGAAAGCAATGGTGGAGTTGCAGGGGCGGTTGAGCTCCTGCCTGCTGACTGGCCGTGGTAACTTATGGGGCTGCAGCGGGAGAGGAAACTAGTTTCGGTTAGTGCTCTCATTTCGTTGGGCTGAGCTTGGCTCACACGGTGGGAGGCGGTGGGAGTCTACTGGGCTGTGTCGTTCAAGGTGGTGCGAACCCTTTTTGGCTGAGGGGAGTCTCAGAAGCACCCAGGCCAGATGAAGAGGACACAGAGAGCAGCGATAAACCCTTTGGGGAGAGAAAACAAGGAGTGCTTCCATAGCTACTGTGTTGGAAGCAGGGGTGGAGAGGACAGACTGTAGCATCGTGAATAACCCAGTGCTCCAGAGTCTGTCCTTGGAGCTCAGGAAGAGAGACGGTGCTCTTCTGTGTTTGTCTCTTTATTTATCTGTTGTCTCCTCTTCCCAGCTCCTGGGCAGAACCCCAACTGCTGGCTTGGACCACCTGAGCCGTGAAGGGCTGACTGCTCTGCATCTCGCTTGTCAGCTGGGCAAAGAGGACATGGTTCGGTCTCTGCTGAAATGCCGTGCCAGCTGCAGCGTCGTGGGGACACTGGGCTACCCCATCCACACAGCACTGAAGTTCTCCCAGAAGGGGTGAGTAACCGCTTGTGCTGCCAGAACAGGGCTCTTCCTCCAGTCTGGGGACCTGTCTGCTTGCTCAGGGTTGTCCAAGACTGGACCCCTTTCAGGGCAGCGCTCAGTAGGAAGATGTCCCCTGCTGCATCACAGAGTTGGCAAAAGAACAGATAAGTGCTGGTGTGGAAAAGAAAGAAACACTTTCAGAAAAAAAAAAAAAATCCCTGAATCTATCTATCTATATTGTTTAGTATCAGACATCAGGAGAAAGAGACAGATTTTTTTAAAAAATGTTTGTGAAATACTTTTTCTCAGAATGAGCTGTGAGAAGATGATTTACTGGTGCTTAAATAGTATTGCTAATTGCTATACCTCTGTCTTTAAGTGCTCTGATCCTAATAAGCTTTCATTTCAAAGCCTAGTTATTCCCGTCTCCTGTGGGCCAAAGGTACTCTTGACTCTTAATAACACACTCTGGAACTGAATCAAAAGAGACACTATGTTTACTCCCTGTTTTGTTTTCCCTGGAGAAATTTGATTCTCTTTGTATGTGCTTTATAATACTTGATTTTCATAGAGCGTCTGTGCTCTACAAATAGGGCTCTCAAGTCAACGCTAGCTGCTGCTAGCTAATTTTTCAGCGTTTTGAAAAGTGCTTTCCAACATTAAAGATACATTCACAAGCCAAAAATGTGCTTAGGTCCCTTATTTTGCAGTGGGGCTCAATGTCTTGTACATGATTTATTTGGTGCTGTTTCAGAGTGGAGAGCGTATGCTTGTTTCATAAGTCTACCTGCCCACACTTTCCAGGCACTAGATACTAGTCACAATAAATGTGATTCATCGCTCATAGGGAAGTACACAGATTCTTAATTTCAGGAAGTATTTAACTATTTCAGTTTTATCCCCATGTTTCCGTGGAGAGAAAGGGAGAAGAGAAGAATTTCCCCTCGGGTCTTGAGAGTTTCCAGAAATGCCATATTCCTGTATTGGAGAAGCATTCAGATGTTGCTTTGCAACTTGGAATTGGGAAGGGATTCTCCTGCTTCCTCCGAACACTGTGCTGCTTGTATGCTTCCTGTTGCGCCCTTCCTTTCTAAAAAGAGCAAAACAAAAATGCAGCTGAGGAACTTGCAGGTGTTGCAGAGAGCCTGCTGCTGCTGAAGGGTTTCCTGAAAGGCTCTGGGCAGGAGGCAGGCGCTGATATGAGTGGAGGTCTTGAGTGAAGATGGCGGCTGCCCGTCCCTTCATCTCCTTGTCTTTGCCAGGTGTGCCCAGGCCATCCTCGAGGTGGATGCCAGCCAGGTTCGCTCCAAGGACCCGCGCTATGAAGCCACTCCGCTGCACTGGGCGAAGAAGGCAGAGGTAAATGGAGCCAATCTGTGGCAAGGGCCTGTGCTGCCAGCCAGCACCTGGTTAATTCCTCCTGCTGCTGACCTCTCCCTTTCCTGAGTGCATGTACGGAGCCCTGGGAGTGTCAGAGCCCACCTTGCAGCCCGGTGTTTGATTCTCTGTCCTGTGCTGATCAGTGCTGTTTGCCACGGGGGATGGAGCAGCGGAGCCTTGCAGTGAAACAAACTGGTGGGGCTCATCCCTTGTATGTCATGCTTGGCTGTGAAACTGTCAGCTTGTCCCTTTTCCCTTTTGGTTGGGGAAGTTGGAGCAGCGTCACTGCCACCCCTGGGGGGAGCTCTCTTCTTGTTACTGACAATTGCACAGAAGGAAGCGGATTGATGCCTTGAAAACTGCAGGGAGAGTGTGAGGTGTGCAGAGAGTTGGTGGCATGTGAGTTATGGTCCATCTTCTGCCAGAGACGGGCAGATCAGCGGTGTGATATGCCATGCTGGAGCACCTGAATGGTGCTTGTTGCAAGCAGAGGATGTTCCTATGGCAGGACTGTTTTCCCTCCTGCAGTATCACATCCCTCTCAGAAATGTCCTGTGGAGTTTCAGAGAAACGTAAATCTGCTTGGCTTATAAAGAGAAGATCAAAAAGCAGACTTTTTCCCTCCAATCGGCAAGGATTCTGGCCTGAGTAGGAAATGTTTTTTTTCTCATTTGTTCTCAGCCAGTTGCTAAGCTTGCATATAAGTCCCAAAATACCCAGAAGCTCTAGCCAGATTGTGAAACCACCAACTAATTCTGTGGTAAAAGTTAGAGAAACCCCATCTCCAGTGCTTGGAACAATATGGCTGGCATCTGCCAGCCAGCCGTGTCCAGGCTAAGGGTCCTGCCTCTTCCCCTGCTTTCCTTGCCATGAGACCCGGATCGTTTGAGCGCCAAGGTGGTTGTCCTCACGATCGCTTTCTCTCTTCTTGACCTGGCACAGATGACACGGCTGCTGCTTGAGTACGGCTCCGAGGTGAATTTGACTAGTCGGACAGCTGACATGGCTCTGCACATTGCGGTCAAGAGGGGACGCTTTGACTGTGCCATGGTACTACTGACACACGGGGCCCACACCAATGCCAGAGGTGAGGATGGCAACACACCGCTGCACCTGGCCATGAAGGTGAGTTTTCTGCAGAGGCTGCTGGGAAGGAGAGAGGATTTTCTTGAAGGGTTGAGGCAGGGACAGAGTCCTTTGAAATTCTGGCTGTTGTCTTTGATGGGATGATCCCTTGTGGGTGCTTTGGCTAATGAGGAGGGAGAGAATGAGGGATCATGTAGCCAAGGGGAGCGTGGCTCTTGACTGGGCTTTCTCTTGTCCCCTAGCATGACCACCTGGATATGATCAAGGCAATTGTCGTGTTTGGAGGAGATGTCGAGATCCCAAATGATTTCGGGGAGACACCAGGGCTGTTGGCAGCCAGGAGCAGCAAAGGTGAGGGAGCATGTCAGCAGCCTTACAGGGTGAACCTGGCATCCTGTCTCCCCTTGGTGGCCAAAACAGTGTCTTGGGGAGAGGTGAAAACATGCTAAGCGTGGGTATTGCTTCTCCAACATGCTTTCCCAGCTTGTAGTTGCTCGCAGGGCAGGCACTTCCTGAGCTAGTGGCGTAGGCCTTGTATTAATAGCCCTTGATGAATTTCTCTTCTATGAGACAGAGATGCAAGAGGAAAGGCTGGCACACACTCCTCCTCTTTCAAGCCACAGTGTTGGGCACTGCAGGCTCACAATGGGATGACGCAGTGCTGCTGAACCACCCAGGCATAAGCAGACATGGGCAGTTCTTCAGTGACAAGAAGTGTGTGACGCACACGCTTGAAGCTGCACAGAGTTGGGTACCCTGCTGTGCACAAGTCCTGCTGCCTGGTCTTAGGGAAGAGATACCCGGGACATGCTTTCCCCTTCCCCAGGTCATCCCAGAACTGTAATGAGGGTCGGGGCTGCTGTGGATTTAGCAGAGCCCCCCGCTGGTGTGTGCGTGCACTGATTCTCTTTCTGATCTGTGACTCCCCCTTCGTCACCTAAGGTGCGAACCGGAAAGTGCTCTTAGACCTGCTGCAAACTGTAGGGACCGAACGCTGCCACCCACCCAATCTCGAGTCCCCAAGCCTGGCACCATCTGCCGCCTCCTTCTTCCTGGAAGGCCAACCTTCCTCACGGAGCAGCTTCAACAGCTTAGGTAAAGCCTCCCCTGGCCCTCCCTTGCTCTCCTCCTTTCTTGCTTCACAGCGCTGTCTCAGATCTCTTCTTCAGATGGGCCATACTCTCGGGACTGTCTCCTAGCTCTGAGTTTCTGCTGACTCTGTCCTCATTCAGCTGTTGCAGGATCTCGTCTCTTTTCTCGTTTTTCCTGTGTGTGTACTCTAAACTCTTGTACTCTAAACTTTTATTTTATAGACCTGACACAATGCAGCTCTGTAAAAAGGAAAGGGAAGACTGACTCCCTCACCCCTCTGGAAGAGGTGTAGGACTTAGTTGCTTGCATGCATTTTATCCGCTGGGTCATGTATAGAAGGGGAGGTACTTGCTGGTCTGCCTTGAGGATCTCCTGGTGTCTTGCTCGGCACAAGGAAATTAGAAGCATCGCTCATTCACATCCTGGAGGCCAGCAGCTGGGAGAGGGAAGGGATGAAGCCAAAGGCTAAACGACCCTGGTCATGGGGTTTACGTTACACATAGGAAAAGCCTACCTTAAGACATATGATTGTGTCATAGCTTGTGCTCTGTATTGCCCAGACTGTGTGAATAAGCCCGTGGGTCTATTCTAAGTGCTGGGCTTTCCTCCTCTGGGGAGCTCTGGAGCTCAGGCAGAGGCAACATGAGGGGTTACGGGGTGGGCAGTGGGTGAGTTGGCTTGGAGGGAGGCTCTGACCCTTGTGAGAGGAGCATGCAGGCAGAAAACGGCCGCTTGCGGTCCACATCCCCTCTCAGGTTGGTGGTGTCCTTTGCAAAGGCCCTCCCATGGGGCTCAAGGAACCTCCCAGGCCCTGGAATGCGTCTGTGTCACCGCAAGTCTCATTAGCTGGTGACACCAGGACTTTCTTCTCACCAGGGCCTTGTGAAGGCATCTCCCCCAGTTTCAGCTCTGATGCAGTTACAGAGCAAGGCTTTTCTTCGTCATGGACTCTGTCCCTTGAAGAAACTCCTCACCACTTTCACTGTCCTCCACAGCCACCTTGCAGCCTGGGTGCTTGCAGGAATATTTAACTTCTCTCCTCCTGTTCTTTCTTCTTTTGGTTTCACAGGCTGGCTTCTCACCTAGGCTGGATTGGTACCCCGCACCCAGGGTGGCCTGGGTATACATCAGCTGAGGGGTAATGACAAGCCACCCTGTCCCCACAGCTCTCCTGCCTAGGTTACCTTGCAGGAGTAGATTTAGGTTTTATCTTACAGCTTGCAGTAAACTGCGTAGTGGGCACGCTGCTAGTTCTGCCTTCTCTCTTGCTTACTGCGCTCATCATCTGCTTCTACAAATCCTTTGTCTTTGCCAGTGCACCTCCAGCTGCCTGCTCTAAAGGACAAGGTTTCTCCTCTTTGGTGGAGTTTAATCTGGGGGGCTACCTGGTGGCTATGGGTAAGATGCCTTGTGTCTCCTGCAGGGAGCTTTATTCAACTGGGGAGTTGGATATTCTCCATGGAATGGAAATCATTGGTATGGTGGAAATCATTTACTGCAGGGGTGGGAGGTTTGGGTACCCTGACCAAGCTTTCTGGGGGCAGAGAGAAAGAAGGAAGAATAACTGAAGTTTTTCTAATTGATTAAGTATAATTTGGTTTACTGCTGTCTGAGGCACACATCAGAGGGTTCAGGTAGCAAAGTGGTCTCTAATTTTTTTACTTTTGCATGTTCATGTCCTTCTAGGGTACAAGGACCTTCTGTATGTTTCCGCAACGCTTGGACAGTTGTTGGAGGCACCAGATGTTGTGGACTCACCCAGTGAGGGTAGAAGAAAGTAAGTGAGGAACAGCTTCTGTCCAGGCTCCCATGCAACTGGAGGGTGAAATCTGTGTGTGAATTCTGCCTGCATCCTCAGAGCTGACATTATTTAGCGTCCATCGATGTTGCAGTTTTTGCCAGAACCTTGTGATAAATCTCTGTTCCCATAAACGACCACCGTCTGTTCCTGCCTGCAGCCCTGGAGCTGCAGTGGAGCCCAAACTAGCAGGTGAAACCCCTGCTCTGTCCCTCCCCTTTGCTGCTGGGCACAAACCGCTGTTTTGGCTTTGTGATTTCCCTATTTCCACGCGCTGCCCTGACGCTCACCCAGCTCCTTTGCCAGGCTGTGCGCTGCCTTGGCAGTGCCTGCACCTCACCTTGCTTGGAGCGGAGGGAGGCTTAGTGCTGAAGCGCTGCTAGCAGGAGCTGAGGGCTGTCTCCTTTTTATTTGTGACGTAATCTACATTACTGCATAGTCAGGAACTTGGATGCGTTTTTGGCTTGTGAATGTCTCTGTACTCTAGAGGTTAGAGATGGGTAAAAGAGCAAGTGGTGTTTCACCAGCTCTGACAAGGCAGACGTGGCCATGTCCAGTCTTACTTGCATCTGAGGAAGCACTGCTGGATTTATTTGTTCACTGATTACACTGTCCACAGCGGTGTTCTTGTTACTGGCCTAGTTTCCCATCCTCAGGGCCGTGTTGCCCCACGGCTTGCTGTGATTTGTAAGCTGTCCCACAGCTCCCAGTCATCTGTGTCTGTCTCTCTCCAGTCACGACCGCCTCCTGTGCCTGGATGGAGGGGGCATCCGGGGCCTGGTGCTCATCCAACTCCTCCTGGCTATCGAAAAGGCTGCGGGCCGTCCCATTCGTGAGATTTTTGACTGGATCGCAGGGACCAGCACCGGGGGCATCTTGGCCTTGGCTATTGTACACGGTGAGGACAGTGCAATTAACGAGCCCCTTCTTGCTCCTGTACACTCGAGCTGTGGGGAGCGGATGCGGGGTGGGAGCTGCCTCTCTGGGTCCCAGCTGAGATTTGTTGTCCCTGTCAAAGAGGGGAAGAGATGTTTGTTAATGAAGGAAAGCCTAGACCTGACTTTGTGCTTGCTTCTCACATCAGCTGGCCTTGAGCAGCTTTCTGGGTTTTGGGAAGTGCACGGTGGTAGAATGCAATGTTCTGTTCTTCCTGCTCTCTCCATGGGGGTTTTACAGCAAGGTGATCAGCACTTTCTGGTAGTGGGAACCCATGCTCTGAGCTTGCCCTTCCTCTTTAATCCTTCCCAGTCATGCTGCTGAGGTCTGAGCAGATGACAGGCAGCCTTGGAAGGGGGTGGGATTGAGAGCCGTGCCTTCCATCTCCTGCTGGTCCTGGAAGGTCCCAGCTCTGATAACGCTGTTTCTTCTACCTTCCCTTCCTCCCACCCCCTGCTCCTGCTGACGCTGTTGCCGGTCTTAGGGAAGTCCATGGACTACATGCGCTGCCTGTACTTCCGCATGAAGGACATGGTGTTCCGGGGGTCTCGGCCCTATGAGTCGGAACCCCTGGATGAGTTCTTGAAGAAGGAATTTGGGGAAAACACCAAAATGACAGATGTCCAAAAACCCAAGTAAGTCCTGCTGGGGGCTGTGCTGGTTGATGCTCTCCTGAGTGTGCTCTAGACCCCTCTCAGCAGAATTGCTCAGCCTCTCCTTAGAGCAGATCTTGGAGGAGTGTGGTGTACAGGCTGTTGAAGCCATAAGTACAGGTTTTTTTCCATTTTACTCTTATCCTGTCATGTCCTCTCCCCCAGGGTTATGGTGACAGGGACATTGTGTGACCGGCAGCCAGCTGAGCTCCACCTTTTCCGGAATTACCCTGTACCAGAGACAAAAACCTCCACTGAATACAAGACAAGCGCATCTTTCAAACCACTCACTCAGCCAGAAGGTAAATGCTGGCACGCAGCAGTCCAGCTGGTTTGCAGGGGAGGGGGCTGTCCCTCAGATTTCCTGTTCTTCCTCCCATTGCTCTGAAAATCAGGGTGTCCCAGCAATGGCTCATCCCTGATCTTGACTTGTAGCTCAGTCCTAGCGATGGTTCCTTTTTCTCCTCTCTCCTCCTCCCTCAGCTTCTCTTGTACCAGGAGCAGGGGGTGGCTAGCGAGGTTCATGAGGAAGGGGTCTGCTGGAGGAGTCCTGTGTACAGTCAGTACCTTTCCCTGGGCTCTCGGGAGTAGAGTAACACATAAAAACTGTGTAACTGCTGCATGTAGCCCCTCCAGCTTGCTTCTTTCTTCGTCTAGCAAACATAAGTGTTTCAGCATCAGTGTAGCAGCAATGAAGCTGCTAGAGAGTGAATTTGCCCCAGAATACATAGAAAGTGGTGAGAACATCTTTTAAAGTCCCCCAAAATAATCCTGTGCATCCAAGCAAAGGGCCTACTGTTGGGAGAAAGAGGCACAACTGTCTAGTGCAGAGACTTCTAGGATTGCAAGCCCTCCTGCTTTGCCTGGTGAAGGTGGGGTGCTTCTTGCGCACAGGACAGTTGCTGCAAGGGGCCGTATGCTTTCTTTCCCTCCAGACCAACTTGTATGGCGCGCTGCCCGCTGCAGTGGTGCGGCTCCCACTTATTTCCGCCCGATAGGCCGCTTTCTGGATGGTGGGCTGCTAGCCAACAACCCGACCCTCGATGCCATGGCGGAAATCCATGAGTACAACAAGACACTGATCAAGAAGGTGAGGGAAATCCTGGCCCTGACTGGTAACTGGGGCTTTCCTGGCTCCACTGAGCCTCCCTTGAAGGGGAAGAGGGTTTGGGAATGGATGCCTCTGTAGTGGGTAAACAAGTTAGCAGTGCAGCACCCTAGAAGGGAGTGTATGGAGGGGGATATGTGTTGGCAATGATGGCCGAGAGGTGAAATATCTCTTCTGACAAGGGTGTGAGATGGGGAGGCAGCCCCATCGGCCTGTCCTTGCTACTTTGAGCAAGGACGGTTCAGTTGATGGTTGTGTGTGGCCCTTGACACAGCTCTGCAGGGCCTTTTTCTGACCAAAAATAATTGGAGAAGACAATGGTATGGCACTCTGCAAGGCTGAAGAGTGAATGCCGCCTGTGGTGTGGCAAGATCTTCAGAAAGATAACTAACTACTGGCAGCTACTGCTCCCAGTAGCTGAAAGGGGAGGTGTGCTGCCAAAATGACTGATAAGAGCGGGAGTGTTTCGCAGTCATCTGGTCCCAGGACTCATCTTTGGGGTGATCCCATGGGTTTGGGTGCAGCCAGGGGCGTAAGGGACAGAACAGTGCAGTTGTTGAAGTCACGTGGATTATACCTGTCTCACCAGGCAGTACTAAAGGGGGAGGATGGGGAGAGAAAAGGCTACTGAGCCTTTGCCTTGGCTTTCAGAGCTTCCCCGAGACTGCTGTGAAGCACAGGCTCTGCCTTAATTGTTGGTCCTTGCAAATGAATCTTTTGTTTGTCCACAGGGTCAGAGGCAGAAAGTAAGAAAATTGGGGTTGGTGGTCTCCCTGGGAACGGGGAAGCCTCCGCAGGTCCCGGTGAGCTCTGTGGATGTTTTCCGTCCCTCCAACCCTTGGGAGCTGGCGAAGACTGTCTTTGGGGCCAGGGAGCTTGGCAAGATGGTGGTGGATTGTGTGAGTACCGGGAGGAGGGGATGGGGAAAGACCCCTGGGGCTGCTTGCAGGGAGGAAGCAAAGGTTTCCAGTCTTCAGCTTCTTCCTTTTGGAAGAAAATTGTATTTCCTTGGAACTGCTCTGACCATGTTCCAGGAATGGATGTAGTGGGCAACCTAAGAATTGCACAGTAGGTCTGCAATAAGCACAGTAGGTCCAAAGCCCTGTCTGCCTGTTCAGGGTTTCAAGTGCCAAGGGAGGTGCAGTTCCTGCTGCTGTAAGGAGCTAAGGTGTGGGAGAGCCGAGGACAGGACGGTGGTCAGTGACCCCCAGGAATGTTTGCAGGTGTGAGTTTGTGAAACTCAGTATCTTTCCAGGGAGCATTTATTATCATCTGAGCAACCTGGACCCCCCCCCCAAAAAAAAAAAAAAAAAAAGCCTCAGAAAACAACAATTCATTTTTCTTTAGAAAAGGTTTGTTATCCCCACTGGGGAAATTAGGAAATACTAAAGACGTGGGAGTAGCACTAATAAAAAGCAGTAGTTCAGAGCTGTGGTTAGGAATGTGTAATAGGTATCTGTTCTTGGATGCTTCAGAAAGAAGCTCATTAAATGTTGTCCATGAAAACACTCCAAATGAATGAAAACCAGAAAGATCAGAACTGAGGTTTTGACTATAATCTTAATTTGGATGCTTTATCTCCTCTTGGCTTCCTAAAGCTGGAAAATACCCAGAGAGGTCCCTTTGCTTCCCCTGCCTTTTATTTCAGGGCTCCCAGGGAAGCTGTCCCAGGATAGCCCAGAAAGTCTGCAGTAGTCACAGGCTCTACTGGTACTAGGCTTGGGAAGAAATGGATAGAGGTGAAATCCCAAGGAAGCTGTGATTCACATCATCCTGGGGATCTCTTTAAGGGAATCCTCTCAATGCTGTGATGGATGGAGGATCTGTATGGTGTGATTCCTTGTGTCCAGGAGCAGGACCACTGTTTTGATGTTAAAAAAAGCCCAATACACCCACAAACAGAAAGCCTCCCCCACTCTTGATGGTGACCATTGCCATCCAGGATGCACTTGCTCCTGGTTTTCCCTCTCCCCTCTGCGGCTTGTGCAAGTTCAACCTGGTGCCAGGGGAGCCTCTTGCAGGCAGCGGGAGAGCAGTGTGACAGTCAGGCTCTGTTTCTCCTGCAGTGCACTGACGCAGATGGCCCAGCTGTGGATCGTGCCAGGGCCTGGTGTGAGATGACAGATGTCCCATATTTCCGGTAGGAGCTTCCTTTCCACTCTCTGCCCAGACCTATTTTTAGCCCTCTCACTTCAGACCTGGCTGTGGCATGTGTCATCCCAAACTGTGTCTCCTCCAGCAGCATGCCTGCCCAGACCTGTCCCCCTGCCCCCTCTCCTCACGCCTCAGTGACGTATCGGAGCTGATGTGAGCTGGTGCACTGAGCACACCTTGTCTGGGGTCAGTTAGTGGGAGGATCAGGGAATGCTGCCTAACAGGGTCCTTAGGGCATGTGCATCCTGCCCTATCCCACTACCCACAGCGTGTTTTGAGGCTCTTGCCTTAGGTGGTGCGGTTGCTGAACTGACTTCTCAACCTTGATTGTGGTTTTGCCTTGAAGGAGCAGGAAAGCCTCTGCTCTGCGAGCCCGCTAGACAAGGGGAAGCGAACACCCAGGGTGGCAGGAGCCGCTTCGCACGAGTCTTGTGCTTGGCATGCTTGCTGCCTTGTCACACTCGTGTTTGTGCCCAGCTGGTGATGCGGTCTTGTTGTATGCAGGCTCAGCCCTCAGCTGCACACGGAGGTGATGTTGGACGAGGTGAATGACACCGTGCTGGTGAACGCTCTCTGGGACACCCAGCTTTACATCTACCAGCAGCGGGAGCAGTTTGAGCAGCTGGTGCAACATCTCTGCCGATGACTGACTTGAAGGTTCCTGTTCAGCATCCCCGTGGCAAGGAGCAGCAGGCGCTGGAATGGCTTGGATTTGCCCTTGAACCAAGATGTTGAGGTGGGGAAGGGGCTGCTGCTACTACTACTGAGAAATTAATGATATTTAATAGACAACAGTGCACACAGACATGTATTCCAGGACACACCCATGTATTCCAGACAGTTGTGAAATGCTGACAGTTATCTTTGTACTGTAGCCCAATCTGTGCTCGGGTTTTGCTGCCCTGCTATCTGACGGTACAGCCCTTCCCAAAAGCCACAGCCCCCACCTACCTACCTGTCTTGAGCTGTAGCAGCTGGAGTCTGTCTCCTGTCTGTGCACTGACAAAGCACCGTGCACCTTCCCACATCACAGAATGGGCCAAGGCCAGATAAAGCATCAGGGATTACTTGGCCCACCGGGGCCAAGGTGTTTCGGAGTGTGTCATGTGGGGAAAAGGGATTATGTGCCCAGTTTGAAGGGGAGCAGAAACGCTGCAACTTTCCAGAGTAGATACGATGCAGAACGTTGCAACTGGCCTTGGGAGAAGGAGGGACCTTTCCTGAGCCACTTACCTCCTGAGCCACTTACCTCCCTTTCTCCTCTGAGGTGGGCTGGCAACACAGATACTGACTGCACCCAGGGTGGGAGCAGACCCCCCACCCCGAGACTGTTTTGCGCCACCTGACTTGCTGGGCTACTCTTTGCTCAAGGGCTGAGATGTGAAAGCCTGTCTTTGCTTGCAGCAAGCTCAAGATGAGGGACAATAGCCTTGGCTTGGTAGAGAGATCATTTCTCTTTGTTCTTAATGTGGAATTGAAATGCTCTGAGAACTGTTCCTACCGAAGAAGCTGACCCTGTGACAATTTGGATTTGCTTTTTTTTACTGCTGGAAATTCCATTGTGAATGCCATGCTGCTTGGTGTTTCTGCAGTAAATTTTGCAGATTTATAAATAATTTGTGTATCTATTTGGAGGAGTTTTGAAGGGTAAATTGAAAAACTGAATTCTTAACCCTTTGCTTTTGACTGGATGGACTGCTGTTGTGAACAGTGCTTCTACGCAAAACTAACATGACCTGAAATAAAGAGAGGTTTGGATTTGGTTCCACTATCATGCAGTCCATGGTTGTTGTGTCTCTCTCACCATCCTGCAAGGTCCCTGAGGGGTTCTGAGCTTGCAGCCTCTGAATTTGTTACAGGTAGAAAACAAGGACATGGGATTATACCCTTTGTGTGGGCTGAAGAGGTGAATGGCAGGTCCTTGCAGCCAGCCCTGGGAGCACGTGTGTGGTGCAAGTGTCTGGCTGTCCCACGAAGCTCAGCATTGCACGCTGGGCTTACCAGTTGCAGCCAGTGGAGATGCTTTGTGCCTGTTCCCATGTGAGAATCCTCCTGGAGCTGGTCTGGCCTAAAAAGAGGAACACTGAAAACCCTTGGGAGACAAAATGGGTTTTAACTTTGGTATCTCCAGATGGTTCCTGGACAAAGTAACTGCTGCAGGCCTGCTGGACCCGGTGCCCACTGATACCTAGGGGATGTAGCTGGCAGGAATGTGGGTGCTGAGTCACAAATAGGGTGGAAAAGTGATTATCTGTCTTCTGATCTTCTCTTTCACAAATGAGATTGTGGAATTAAGGGGCTTTTGATGTGGAGTAAAGGTTTTATTTTTCCTGTGTAATGGAGGGGCTTGCCTTCCTGTGGAAAAACAAAAGTCCACATCCTGGGATGGGAAGAATGTGAGCTCCTTTCTGCTTTTTGCCCCTGGTTTGCACTCTGCCCCTCTATAACCCTGCACCATCTGCAGGGACTTCCCAGAGCGGTGCTGTGCTCGGTTCCACGTGCGCAGGCAGGGATAGCAGGAGGGTTCAGGTGCAAGCTCCTGCCTGCCGTTAGGGAGTCTCGCTGGGAGTGGGAGGGATGCTAAGAGCCGGAGGTCCGAGGCCTGGGGTGGGGGCATAGTGGCAGCAAAGAGGTGAAACCCTTTTTGAGCTTTCCTTACATTTTTTTTTCCGCCTCCTGCTATTTGCGGCCTGTAATCGCAATCTGATAGGGATCTCCTGACTCGTGCCTGTGTGCGAGAGACCTGAAGATGCTCCGCTAGTGCAGTGAGGCCGAGCGAGCCACCTCCGAGGGGTGGCAGTGACGGAGGCAGCGAGCCATAAGGCGGTTACTCTGGCAGGTGGCTGGCTCCGCAGGTGTCAGGGCAGGCAGAGCTGGGGACCGAGCTGGCAATCAATAATTCAAGGAGGCGGTCACATGCCCTTGCTGGCTGTTGCAGGATTCCTCTCTCCCCAGAGTCTGGTTACTTCCAGAGATCAAGTTCCAGCCTCTTGGCTAGTGAATTATTAAACTCCAGCAGTGCTCCATTCCCTTTGTACCACGTCTGTGTCTTCCTCCTGTCCTACCTTGCCACTGACGGGCTCTTTCCATCCAGCCGGCTGTGCAGAAGCAGAGTCCTTTGGGCCAGTATAGCACTCTGTGCTCTCCTTTGCTCCTTGCTTCTGCGTGGGAGAGCAAAAAGGCTCTGGAGATGGACCTGTCCTACAGATCCACCATCTCCATCTATAAGGTGAGTACCAACAGCAGAGGCTGCTCCTGTATGCCTAGGGGAGACGTATGGGTGGGAGGAGAAGAGCTGTTTTCTGCCAAAAGCTGCCTTGAAGGGTGGACAGCCGAGGGCTGGATCCGTCCCTGGGCTGAACTGCAGCTGCTCCTATGGGCTCTGGGCTGTGTTTGAGAACAGATGGCTGGCAGGAGGGGAGGGTGGTGTGGGTCTTAAGGCAGATCCGGGAAGGAACTGGGCAACCAGGGTGGTTTGGACGCAGCATGTTTATGAAGGGTGACATGTCTTGGTTGCTGGTAGGAAGCTGGAGCTGTCAGCTGTTTTCCCCTTTGCTGGAAAGAGCGATCCGCTCTCATGAACACTTCCCTATGCACATCGGTGCTGCACCAAGGCGGTGAGGGCTGGGAGAAGGGGGAATTGCTTATTCCAGCCTGTGGTCTTCTCTGCTGTAGGAAAAAAACACCTTTAAGGTGTACAGTAGGTAAGAGCAGAGAGGCTGGTCTGAAGCAGTCCATCCGTTCTCTTAGCAAGCCACCGACTCTGGCAGCACACCAAATCTTGGCAGGGAAATACTCATGTTCATGCCTGGATACTAAGCAGTGGCCCTCACCCCAAAAGGCTCAGGGGTGAGGGAAAAGGCTGCTCAGATCTCCTTGCAGTTACTCCCCTGCCTGCAGCAAGTGGGGGACCTTGGGAGAAAGCCATTTTCAGGTGATCACTTGGCTCTGCAGCAGGCTACCTTGCCCTCTGGCATTGCTCAGAGCGGACGAAGGTCCCAGCCAGCTCCGATGCAGGGAGCTGACTTTGTGCACGGCTGTACATCACCGCAGCCATCCAACGTCATGGCTGGGGGAGTTCTCTGGGTCCGCAGCAGGAGGGTATCAACCTGCTGAGGCCTCTGGAGCGTGGGGAAGACTGGCATTAACGTGCTTCTGCCTGGCCACAGAGCATCCTGGAGCAGTTCAACCCCGCGCTGGAGAACCTGGTGTACCTGGGGAACAACTACCTGCGTGCCTTCCATGGTGAGTGGCGTCCCACATAACCAGGGCTGCAGACCATGCTGCTGCATCCATCCTGGGTGTCTGCTGTATTGTGACCTCAGGCAAGGTTGCTGGTGTCCCCCCCACTCTGACATATCCTGAGCTGCTCTTAAGTACTCATCTGCTTTGGGACCCACTGCTGCTATTAGGCACAGATGGGGGTAGACGGGGTGCCCTTGCTTATAGGTGAGGTACCAGGGAGTGGCTGTCCTGAGCGCTGCTTGCTGGGGCTGGTGACCGTGGGGAGGCAGGCCAGAACCTTACCTCCCCTCTCCTCTCCTCACAGCATTATCCAAAGCAGCTGAAGTGTATTTTAAGGCAATTGAGAAGATTGGGGAGCAAGCGCTGCAGAGTTCCACCTCACACATGCTGGGTAAGGCTTTCTGGCTCACCATCATCTGTCCTGTGATGAGCCACAGTTACATTTTTTTTTGGCCTTCCCCCTCAGCTGGTCCCTTTCCAGGTACTGGAGGAAGGAAGAGACCTTCTCTAGATGGTGTCTCACAGTGCCAGGCCCTGTCCAGGCAGTGAGAGTCAAAATTATTATGTAGCCTTGAATATCCCCCAAGGTCCCAGCACTCTCTCCTGTATCTCTCTGAGATCAAGGACTGA
This sequence comes from Balearica regulorum gibbericeps, assembly GCF_011004875.1. Taxonomy (NCBI): domain Eukaryota; kingdom Metazoa; phylum Chordata; class Aves; order Gruiformes; family Gruidae; genus Balearica; species Balearica regulorum. The sequence goes on from NC_046184.1 coordinate 57,490,146, forward strand.
GCCCAGCTCCTGGGCTGGACCTCCAGCGATGGACCTCTCATGGAAAACGGTCTTTGCTGAGGCATCCCACCCTGAGAGCTGAAGTTTTCATCTTGGAGGAACCATTTTACTCCTCCTTGCAGGTGTGAGGGAAAAGCTGGAGAGGATGGACTGACAACAGCTGATAGGGTGTTGTCCTCCCAAGCCTGCAGCCAGCTGAAATGGCAGCTCAGAGCTGAGGGGCTTACACTCAGCAGCATAAATAATTCTGCAGCCTGATGACGGCTGCTGAAAATATGTTCAGGGAACTGCTCTACTGCTAAACATTTTAGTAAAAAGCTTCCAGCAGTTGTGTCCCTTCTGCAGACTCCTACCATCATCTGCACCACCCAGCTCGCTCCTCTGCTCCCTGTCATCAGGCTCTTCCTTTCCCGCTTTCATAATACCAACACCGATGAAGCTGGACTGTGCACAGCATCAGCAGTGGGTGCTGTAGCTGCTTTTCCGTAGGACAACCAGATCCATGCACCGCAGCTGGTGTGCCATTGGGGTTAGAAATGGGGCTTGTAGGGGCTATGGCAGAGCGGAAACCCGGCACCCAGAGCCCACGGCAGAGCTGAGGCTGCCTGCCGGCACCTGGGGCTGTAGCAGCTTTGGGGGCTGGAGCAACCTCGTGTTGTCAGTGCCTGGTGAGCGGTGGTGGAGCTGAGCCCTGAGGAGGAAGGCTACCAGCCCCTCTCAGGGTGCAGAGAGCAGTGTGTGGTGATATCTGTTGGACTTTCACACCCGTATATCATCAGCCTGAGTTGCACGCTGCTGGTCTGCCTCCTTGGACACACAAGGAAACAACTACAGGATTTTTCCACCCTCTCCTGTCTCTTTCCCTGAAGGTGAAATTCTGATGCAGATGTCCGACATGCAGAGACTCCTGAGCTCTGATTTGGAGGTTGTGGTGAGTGGTTTTCCTCAGGGCTGGTGCAGGTGGGGAAAAAAAGGGACTTCCTTAACCACAGCTTGCTAGCGCTTGCCCAATTTGCCCCATCTCCCGCCCTCTCTCGCCTGCCTGGTGGCAGGTGCCTGCCTCCCTGCTATCCCCGCTGCATGTGACAGGGGCCTGTTACAGAGCTGGCATGCCCAGAGCCTGGCTGGTGTTCAGTGTTTGGTGCCACTGGTGGACTGTCACCACCTCTCCACAAGCACGGTGGTAGCTGTGCAGTAGACTGAGCAATGCCTGGCTCTGAAGATGTGGTGAGGCTGCGCTCCCTTTCCCTGGGTGGCAGTGGTGGAACAGGAGTGGAGGGGATGCTAACTCTTCCAGACGCTGCTGATTGTGCCAAAGCTCAAGGGTTAATGGTCAGCTGAGTGCCAACCACCAGGCTGCAGGGCCACTCCATGGTAGCCCTGATGTGCCCATTTCTGGCTTCTGTATGGGGTCTAGGTGGCAAGAGAATCACTAGCTCTGTGGGTTTTATGAGCCACTCCTCACTGCAGTGTGTGTAACACCCTGTATGGCAAAGGGATGAAGGTGATGGCTCCTTCGCCTCTTTCAGGCTCAGACCTTCCGCGTGGACCTGCTGCAGCACATGGAGAAGAACACCAAAATGGATGTGCAGTTCATCAGTGTGAGTGATGAACTCCCTTCTCCTCTTCAACCCTCCTTGTTTCCCTCTCCCCTCCAGGCAAGGGCTTTTGCTTGAGCACTTGAGGTGTTCCCTTGACTTTCCTCAGCAGAAGTTAGGGGGGCTTATCTTCTTCTCCAGTCATGGACTGCTAGTTTGTCTGATGATGGAGAAGGCTGATGCGAAAGAGAGCAGGTGACTGTTCTCTGTGCAGTGGGACTTGCTAAATACTTCAATGGGGCTGAGAGACTCAGCATCCCAAAAGCAGAGTTCCCAGCTTCCCCAAACCACAGCCTCTGCATGTGTGGGGGTCCTGTGCTGTTGTGGCCCAGCTGGCCATGCTGGTGGGTAGTGTCACGGAGGGAGACAGAAGCCTGGGGGCTTGCTCCCAGTGCTGGGGGAGCTGGGTGCCAGTTCTTGCTCCTAAGATCTTGAGGTTCATCAGCACTCTGGGGCCCTTCAAAATGAAAAGAAAGGTAAAGAAAGACTTTTTATAAGAGGTCCAGGTGAAGTCTGATTTCAGGGGGGCTCAGATGTTCAACCACCCATCAGAGCAGGACCCTTGCTGCATCACAGTGTGGCCGGGTCTCTGGTTCCTCACTGAGCCTGGTTTCTCCCTGGCAGGAGAGCCAGAAGCAGTACGAGCTGGAGTACCAGCGCAGAGCCACCAACCTGGATAAGTGCATGGCAGAGCTGTGGAGAATGGAGAGGGCCCGTGATAAAAATGTCCGGGAGATGAAGGTGAGGACTGATTGCAGGAATGGGAGTTGGAAAAAGAACAGAATGATTTCTCTGGAAAATCAGCCAGGGCTGATTTCTCAGCAACCTTGTCCTTCCTTAAAAGCCCAGGGGTTGACCCCAACGTTCAAAAGGCAACAGGCTTATCTGGAAAGCAGGAAACTCCTTTCCTACAGGGTATTGCTGCCCTGTGGTGCTCACTCCTGCCAAGTCCTTTCCTCATTTGACAAGCCTCATCATGCAAGGACTTAATCTCTGGCACTCTGGCCTAGCTCCTCTGTGCTGCTCCAGCACTTGAGTGGGGACTGGGAAACTGGTAGACAGGAGGACCTGTTTTAACCCTTCCCTTGCCGTGTGTGAGCCCACTTTGCTGGGTTTATACTGATCCCTTCCTCCTTCTTTCCCCTGTGGCCCAGGAGAATGTGATGCGACTGCGCTCGGAGATGCAGGCATTTGTCTCTGAGAGCCAGAGGGAGGCTGAGCTGGAGGAGAAACGCCGCTACCGCTTCCTGGCTGAAAAGCACCAGATGCTCTACAACACTCTCCTTCAGTTTTACAGCAGGGTACAGCCCTGGTGTGCCGGGGAGCGGAGCTGGGGGAGCAGGTGGCATGGCTGGAGGGGGGCATGCAGGCAGGAGGGAGCCAGGGTTTGAGCTGCCCCTTGGGTGAAGGCAGCACGAAACTCTTTCATTGCTTGCTGTGGGGTGCAGGCTGACTGTACTGGGCTGGGAGAGCATGGCCAGGGGTGAGGATGGTGCTGACATGGGGTTAGCTGGGTGTGTGAGGGGTGGGAGAGGGAAGGGCAATGTAGGTGTTTATGGCAGGGTCGTCGGAGCCACAGGGTCTCTGCTGGAGGATGCCATCCTAGAAATTCACTCCTGCGGGGCTCTGTTTAGCCATTCCCACAAACATTGTGGGAGGACCTGGTCCCTAACCTAATGCATGTTGCAACCTCGGCTCTCTCTGTAGCTGTTCTGCCCTGACCGTCACCCCCTCTTCCTCTCTCTCTCCCCAGGCCCGGGGCATGATCCAGACCAAGGTGCCACAGTGGAAGGAGCAGCTGGAGGCCAGTCGCAACCCCTCAAACAGCCACTCTCAGGGTCTTCTCACGGCTTCCCGTGGCCAGGGGTATCCATCGGGACGGCTCACCCCCACCCACCTTGACACGGTGAGGAGCCCACGGGCAGCCTCTGCCTCGGCAGTGGCGAGGCTGCAGATGCCCCTTTCAGGCTGCAGGGCAAGGCCAGTCCTTGGCCGACCATGGAACTTGCTGTGTCCTTTCCTGGCCAAGATGAAAGGAAGCATGTGTATGGGCTGCAATGGGGGAATGTGCTGAGTTTGGCTTTCTGAGAGGGACTGGGTATCTCTCAGAGCGTCTCCCCCTCGATGCAGCCCCTGTGGATTCAGTCTCCTTTCCTTCCAACAGCTCCAGAGACCCCTTGGAGACTTTGGCTCTCCCATGACTGGGAGTAGATCCAGCATCTTCTCTCCGGAGCCTCCAGAAATGAGACAGTCTCCTCAACCAGATCCCCCCAGGCGACCACTGCGGAGGACACCATCAGCCAGTATGACCCATGTCTGGGAGAAACACTGAGGAGTGACACAGTGGTTGGGGTCTCTCTGGGAACAGGGTTGGGTTTGGGGAGGGACCGCTACTCTGTCAGACCACTGGTCCTCAGCCATATCCCTGGGCATGGTGAGAGGACAGTGCATAGGGGACCTGGGGAGGCCAAAGCTCAGCGAAGCAGGGGCTGAGCACAACCTCCAGAGCAGGGTCCATCCAGGACAAGACCAGGTTTCCTGGCTGGTTGTGTGAGGGGGGAACCCACAGGTGTGCAGTTTTCAAGGCTCCTTGAACCACAAGGACTGGTTCTTACTAGAGTTTCCATTTCAGTAATGCACCTTCCCTTGTGCTACCAGATGAAATAATACCCTGCCCTACAAACCCCAACCTCATGTCTCACCTGCTTTTCTTTCCTGAAAAATTTGAGCTTAATTGTTAAAAAAAAAAAAAAAGGCAACGGGAGAGGAAAACCACCCAAATTTTCAGCTGCTGTAGCAGGGTTGGGAAGAGGGACATTTAGCAGGCAGTGCTTGTGCCCAAGATGTCTGGCCAAAGAGGACATAGTGCAAAGCAAGTGGTTTCAGCTTGAGGTCATTTTTCTCCTGCAAGATGAATGTTTTACACTTTCCCATGCTATGCCTTGCTCCCTGCCTGCAGAGAAAAGCCATCTGCTGCTCTAGGATAATTACTTGACTGGGGAAGCTCTGGTCCCTTCGAGGCAGCGTGGGTGTTGCAGGAAGATGCTGGACCCCAGCCAGACCCCTCTGATGCTTCCCTGCAGGTTTGCTCCCTACGGGCCGTACGTCCCGTTCAGGTTCTTTCGGTGAGGCCAGCAGCGGCAGTGAAGGCAGGAGGAGGAGTGGCACAGTGAGAGTGCAGGCTATCGTGCCCCACACAACGGGCGCCAACCGGACCCTGCTACGGTTTGACCCCGGGGATGTCATCACGGTGCTGATGCCGGACGCACAGAACGGCTGGCTGTATGGCAAGCTGGAGGGCTCGTCCACGTATGTGACTTTGGTGCTGTAAACAGGCCTGATGCAGGCTTGTCGGGTCTGGAGCTGGGAGGCTTAAGCCCAAAATTATCTTCGCCCTCGTCTCCTGGTGTGGCCTGGGCACTGTGTCTCACCCACCGTCTGGGTGGGACATTGCGGTGTCCTTAGCCATGGGCTGCGCCTAGCACGGGGGCTCTCCAAGCAGAGGAGATGTGGTGGGGCAGGGCGAGCGTGGATGAACTTGCCTGAGAAAGCTCCAGGGGGCTTTGGGTAGAAGAGCCAGGGATGCAGTGACCCCCTCCCGGCTTGCATGACTGAGTGACTCCTGTCACGGGACCCAGCTCGGGGCCATGAACTGCTGGAGTTACCTGAGAGGTCTGGCATTTCTCAGCTCACACTGCAACTGCTGCCGCAGCCTCCAGCGCAGGCAGGGCATGGAAACTGCTGCACCCCAGCACTTACTGAATTACTCCCCATGGCATTGCTGGCCAACAACTGTGTGCAAAGCCTGCCCTGTTCCACACGGCATCCCTGCACCATGCTCTGCAGGGAAGCTCACAGTCAGATGTGAGATGAGCAAGAGCAGTGCCTTTTTTTGGGGGGGGTGTTTCCAGGTAGAGCTGCTTTGCCCTCAGGAGAAGGGATTTCCACAGCTGCTTTGTGTGCTGGCCTTGGATTCCTTGTGATTGCACTCAGAGCATCTCTTCCTGAATTGCACCAGCATTGCTTCCGGGAGCAGGGATTTTGCACGGCTGCTGAGATAAGCAAGTTCTGCTCCAAGCTCAAGGACTGTCTCACAATAACCCTGTGCCCCACCAAAGGGTGAAAGATGTGCAGAAACCCTGTCACACGTGGTAGTGGCAGCAGCTGCTTGGTTGATGTGTGGGATGGGCGTAGATCAGGGGTGCTGGGCAGCTGGATCTGAAGAACCACAAACCATGGTTACCTGGAGCTCATTCACGTCTGTTTCTGTGCCCTAGATGTGGCTGGTTCCCTGAAGCTTATGTCAAGCCTCTGGAGGATGCAAGGGAGATGGAGGAGCCAGCCACCAGGTAACAGGAGAGCATTTGGCCAGGCAGGAGCTGGAGTGGCTCCTTGTAGGTCACTATTGCCAGTGGGCTACCTGTTTGGGGTGTGCCCCATGGAGAGCTGCAGTGCTCCCATGCTGGAGCATCTGCTGAGAGCCTTGCTGTGCCCTGAGATCTCACGGTCTTACCCTAGATGGCTCCCCTAACACATGCAATATCTTCTCCAAGAAGTGTGTGATTGGGGCAGCCCAAGCCATGCCTATTTTCTCCAGAGACGTCCCATAGACACATATTGTGGCTAGCACCTGTGCTGCTCCCTGTTCCTTGCTCTTTGACTCTCACCCCACTGTCTTCTCCTCTTGCTCAGGTCCTTCCCATTGCGAAGCAGTCACAGTATGGATGACATCCTGGACCGTCCCAGCACACCTTCCTCTAGCAATTACTGGCCTGCTGCTGCTCAGCCCAGTTTGCCGAACCCACCTCCCCCGTCAGTGGGTGCCAGCAGTCACCAGAGTGGAGTGGCCACCCCGGTCAGTTCTGGCTCCAAGGTGAGTGCAGGAGGAGTGACCGACGTGTGTGTGGAGTGGACCACATCTTTCTAGCAGTGCTGACTTTCATCCTCCAAGACACACCTTTTCTGCATTGGCCTGTTGAGAAAGAAAAACGCCTTCCAGATGTTGGTGTGTGACCTTCTCCCTTCCTGAGCTAAGGGGTCTTGTTAGCACAGGCCTTTCTCACCCAGCCTGTTCCCACATCACCATGTCCTGGTGGCCTCTGCCAGTCATCCTTGTGTGTGCAGATCCTCAGTGCCTGGCTTTCTTCCTTTGAGGGACTGCTTTTCCAGCACTGCTCTCGTCATTTCTCTCTCTTTTTGCTCACCAGGGGCCCTTCAGTTCAGTCCTTTTCTCCATGACCTCCCAGCCTGATTTCTGGTGGCTCCAGGGCAGCACCTCTTTCTGCTAATAGTAGGACCATGGAGTGATCAGGCTGGGCTGGGGGTGGGTGACCAGCTAACAGAGATGCCATCCTTCTTCTCCCTTCAGAGAATGGAGAGGAGTTTCGTGGGGCTCCTCTTGTAAATTCAAGCAAAGGTTGGGTTAAAGTCCCAGCTGGATAGGGGAAAGGCTTGGGGCAAAGGCTGAGACCACAGCCATTTTGGAGAGCCTTAGAACAAGTTGTGTCCATCTCATGGCTTTTGGCCCCACTTAGCACTGCTTCCAGCTGTGGGGAATTGACTGGTGAGGACAGTCAAAGTTAAAGATGAGGACCTGGGGGAGGGAAGGACAGTGCTGCCTGTGGAGCATTTACTTGCTCAGTCTTATAGGAGGCTGGGAAACCTCATCTCTGGTTGCTGGTTCCAGGTCAGTGTGATGTTGCGAGCAACCAGATGGCTCAAAGGACTGAAAAAAGTAACATTTAATTACTCTTTTTTTTTCCCTTCATGCCCTTCCCTGTGGTTTCAGTGAGCCTCAGGCTGCACAACACAGAGGGGAAGAGGCTCTGCAGGCTACCTTCTCCTCTGGGTCACTGGTTTCCATCCAGTCCCGGGTTTAAGGTGTAGGGATAGACCTGGGATTGAGCAATGAAGCGTGTGCAACATTTAGAGTACCATGGCAGAGAAATTGAGCCTCATTAGAAGTTTGGAAAGACTCAGCCTTGCTATAAACTTCTGCCCAAGACATCCTCCAGTTGAGCCAGCAGCATATGGGCATGTGTTTGACTTCCCAGCTGGAACAGATAGCCAGACATGGCTTTCCTGTCTGCCACCAGCTACAGAAACCGGTGTACTTTAGCAGGCCAGTTGTCGCTGATCCTTCGTTATCTCTTGGCCAAGAATAAGGGCTGCAGGGCGGTTGGTTCACATTTAAGCAGTATGTGGTGTAGGGTAGGGTGCAGCACTACAGCTCTTGAGTTCCCCATGGATGCAGGAGGCATGTGAAGGCACTGATGATAAACTCTTTGCCAGGGTGTGCGGGCAACGTGAGGGGGGCATCTCTGGCTGTGCTGGCAGGGTGAAATGTAGCTCAGATTGTCACTGTTTGCTGTGCTCTTCAGACATGACACTTTGGGGATCTGAGGCCTCTCTGTTCTTCCCCAAGACAAAGGGAGGTGTCCTAGGGGAATAGGGAACCTGTGGTGTAGGGACAACCCCCACCACAGAAATCAGGGTGTTATCTGTAGCGGTGAATAATGCAAAGTTTGAATGAATAAGGAGTCAGAGTCCCGTTAATAGGACTTGGACTCCTAATTCACTTAAGTGTTTTATAAAAATCTTCCTCGGTGTGTGCCGTGTCTCCCGCCTCACTTTTGTCTCACCATTCTCCTCCCTACCTTGCATCGCTCACTGCTGCCTTTCTTTTCACTGCAGAAATCAGGAGTATTTGACCAGCCCCCTGAACTCTTCCCACGGTGAGTGGGGTGTGGAGCTGTGCTCTGGAATCATCAGATGGGGGGATGTTATTACAATACTAGTATTATTTATTCTTTTGGTTTATCAAACGTGGGAGGAACAGGGAAGCGTCTGGAGGAAAGCAATATACAACCCACCTTCCAGGACAGGAAGTGGGCCATTCTGGCTAACTGGGAAAGCTCTCTCCTACCTCTGGTAATATGAGGTAGGACCCGAGCACCCTGAGCAGATGGCCAGACCTGCATGCTCCTTCTATTCCATCCTGGAAGAGCCACAATTGCAGTTCACAGCCTGAGCGTGGAGCTACATGATTTGTGCAGCTCTTGCCTGCTTGGAAAGGGCTAAGGTGTAAGGGATATGGCTTTTAGCTTTGATGAGTCAGGTCTGTGGAGATGAGACTTGCCATAAATCCCTGCTTTCCTTCCTCCTGCAGCCAGGTTGGTATCTCCATGTTTCTGCCATAGTGCTGTGGCCTCTTTCTGCTCCCTGACTCCTTGTGTTGAGGGTCAAGGGCCACAAGTGTAGAGTGCTACTGCAAGGGACAACCTTACGCTAGTGTCCCTTTGTCACCAGATGGAAGAGGGAGGGCAAGAAGCCCTGAGGAGAACCCAAGGGAACCTGCAGCAAGGTGTGTTGAGGGGAGAGAAAACATACTCAGCAGAAACCTTTACCACACTTAGCCACCTCCATGCTGAGGAGATGTCTGGCAGGACTAAATAGCCTTTCCTTGGTCAGCACGTCCCTTGCATGGTCTTTGCAGATTTCCTGATGGTTGCCTGTTTCCTTTCCCCTTCCAGAGGTACCAACCCCTTTGCCACAGTCAAGCTGCGTCCCACAGTCACCAACGACCGCTCGGCACCCATCATCCGATGAAGCAGGGCTGCGGATGGCAGAGAATTTCAGCAGGGAAAGGGGAGGCGTACAAGTGACGGGCTGTGACCCCCAGCTGGGCAGCAACCTAGTGCTACCACTTACTTTTCCCCTCCCTTCCCTCCAGGTCATGGGGACTCGTCTCACCTGGCTATCTGGCACGCTTTAGCCAGCAGCAGATCCCTGCTGCTTTTTCTGGATTGCCTCCTGCCCCTCCTCCCCTGTGTGATGTTACTGTACTTGAGTGGGAGAAGTCTGGTGTTACTGATGCTGGTGGCCTAGGAGAGGGGATGCTGCTGGTCTGGGAGGCAAAGGGATGGATAGGTAAGATCACCTGCAGTGTGGGGCAGTGCTAGGACGACGAGGAAGGCAAAGCTTTCCTAGCCTTACTGTGGGCAGAGGACACTCGCTGAACAGTCCCTTTGCTACCAGAAGAATGAACCTCAAAGGGAGAAGGCCACAAGAAAGCTTCCAGCAATGTGGTCTGGCTGACAGGGTCTGCAGCATGTAGCTCTCTGCTCTCAGCCCCTTTGGCAACCATGTCCATTTGTAGCAGCATCTGCCCCTTCTCATCCCGGGCACAGCCCCCTCCCTTGCTGGGCAAGGCTGGGGCAGGTGACAGTGCCCAGTGCTGCTGCCCTGCTCCTTCGCCTGTTGTCCTGTGGAAAAAAAATTGTTTGGGTTTTGGGGTTTTTTTTTAAATAAAATGGAGAATGCCGCTTCTGTAGCCATCCCAGTGGCTGGGACATCGCCTTGGTCAGATGATGCAGGGGGAGAAGGATGTGGGGTCCCTGCCAGCACTGGGGCCATGATGGCTGCCCATGGTCGGGGTGTTGAATGCTGCAGTGCCACGGCTCCGGCTAGGGCAGCTGCCAGCCCATGGGGCCAGGGAGGACATGGAGGGCACCAGGAGGGCTGCATGACCCACGGCCAGCCACCCCCCAGGCCTGCCCCAGCTGTCCTGCCACTGGAGGGCAGCAAGCCCCCACTTCCCAGCCACCATGCACTGGCAGCACTGGCCAGGGAGGACATGGCCTGGTGGCCATCTTCTCCTGGCCCAGGTTGTGAGCCCCAGGGGTGCCCCGGGGCTGCTTGGGGGGTGGGGGGGGGAGGTGGGAAATGCTCCCCTGGGGGCCTGTGGGTGCCCCACCAGCCTGGCCCCGCCATCAGAGGCCGAAGGGAGAGGTGACGATGGAGGGAGTGTGAGCAACAGCCGGGGCTTTAGCCGATTAGCCTTATTAATAGAAATTAAACCCCGGCTGTGAGTGCTGCAAAGCCCCCACAGGCCCCCCCGCCCTGCCACCAGGAAGGCACAGCAGTGGGGGCTGAGGGGCTTTGGGGATTTACAGCCTGGGCCTTTCCTTCCCCACTCCCCAAAATCCCACCTGAGGTGAGCCCCGGCCCCCTCCCTGGAAGTAAAACGGGTTCCCCCATGTGTGGCTGGAGAATGGCTTGTCCCTGGTGCCTGCCAGACCCCCTTCTGGGTGGCACCACTCGGGGTTTGTTTTGGGGGGTGGGATAGTGAGCTGCCAGGGGTGGGCTGGATCTGGCCCTTTGAGCTACAGATGGCAGCAATTCCTTGGCTGGTCCACCTTGTCTTCCCTCTCTGCTTGGACACGTGTCCTGCAAAGCCATGCCAGCGCTTCTCCATCCTTCTGGCCAGTGGCTAAGGAAGCAGCGGTGGGGCATCAAAAGCAGGCCCTTCCTCCATAGTGCCCCTTACTGAAGCATGAGCCCTTGCCCTCATGCTCCACTGTCCCCCCTCCCCAACACCCTCCGTCCTGGCTGGGTCCGTCACCAGCACCCCCCACCCTCACCCCACTTCCTCCTGCCTCGGCCCCTCCGAATCTGTCCCCTGCCAGCCTGCCCTGCTCTGCTGGGGGAAAGGCGAGGAGCCCCTGCGCAGCGGGATTACTGGGGGATTCGGGCCGTGGCAGGCAGCCACCTCCTCCCCATTGGCTGGAAAAGCCTCTTAAAAGTGGAGAAGTGCTTTCTGCCCGCTCAGCACCTGCCGGTCTCTGCTGACCTGAAGCCATAAGCAGCTGCTGACCCACATCCACGCTGGGAGCACCGTGGGGCACTACCTGCACCCCTAGGAGGCAAGGGGGTCCCCCGTGTGGGGCATCCCCCCGGACTGGTCACGGGTGGCTTTGCTGGGCAGCATTGGAGCTGGAGGAAACCAGGCTGAGAGGGGAATTAGCTCTCTAGAGAGGACATAGTTGCCCCAAAGGAAGGAGCGAGACACAAGAGACCGCTCAACAGACGCTGGATTCCTGCAGGCATCACCCGGCTGACAGCATATCCGCCATGGAGCAAAGAGCCAGAGGGACCATCTAACCAGGTTATTAGACCATCTAATCCAGAGCTGGGAAGTGCCAGCCAGAGGGAGAAGGGAGCGCTGCGGACAGGTCTGCTCAGCCCTTTGGAGGCTCAGTCCGTGCTCAAGAGGTTGTCACTTCGTTGCACAGGTCAGTGGCGCGGAGGAGGATCCTGGTGCTTGCATCCTGGCACCAGCTGCCAACAGGACAGCTCGTCCCGGGCCTGCACTTATTTAATTCTCTAATGAATGCTTTCCCAGGGTGTTGTCTGTGGTCTGGGGAGGCTGGTGGCATGAATCGTGGCCCTTGCCATTAATAAACAGACACCCCCCACACACATCCCATCCATGCTCTGTGGAGGCACTAGGAGCCATCCTAGCATTTTTGTGGACCTTCCTGGATGCATCTCGCCTGGCACAGCAGGGCTTTGCTGGGCGTCATCCAGCACCGGCTGCTCTGTGTGTGTCCAGGGACTGACAGCCATGGCTGATCCTGCTGTGGCCTTCGCCCTCCCAGCCTGGGCTTGTGACTTCTGGTGTCAGCGCAAGTCTTCTCCTGGCACCCACCTGCAGCTGCCACTGCGGCAGTGCCTGCTCCTGACTCACCTCTGTGTGATGCACGGGGAAGGACAGGTGCCCGTGCTGATGAGCTTTTAGGTGCATGTGAACTTACACGTGGTATTTTTACCTGTGAATAAAGCTTCTTAACTGAGGAGAAAATAATAGCAAGCTGTAGAGTGTGCAAAGGCAGGCGCAGGGTACACGGTGTGTCCACTGTGTGCAGCCATGAGCGGGAAAGCCAGCGTACGTGCTGTGGTGTTGGGAACAAGGCAGCTCTGAACTGCCTGGCTCAGAGCTGGGATAAATCTCCAGCAGAGCTGTGCTATAGCATATCAGCCCTGGAGGCATCTCCACAGGTGAGGTCCTCTGATGCACTTCATCTTTTTCAGCCAACGTCTAGCTGCAGGCAGGAAAAAGTCCCTTCAAGCCTTGCTGTACAGTTGTGTAGCACTGAGCAAGTGGCTCCTGCAGAGGTACCCATCCAGCCCCAGACTCCAACAGTACTGATGGATATTTGTCTAATGTGCTGTTCAAAATCAGACACGGTTGATTCATCATTGATTGGCGATGCTACAGAAATCTCTGACAAGCATGCCACAGACGGACAAATGTTTTCTTGCTAGGAAGTTGGAGGGAAAAAAAAGGATGAATTGCAATGGTTTGATTGATTCTTTTGATTTGTGCTGCAAGATAAGAACAAAAAGAAATGAGGCTGGGAGAGAGGCTTGGATAAAAAGCTCTTATTTGAGGTAGCTATGTGCAGCACATGATGCAGTGGTGGAGCACCAGCACAGATCGAGAAATTGTTGTGTTTTTGCAGCAGGTCACCTTTTGTACAGCCGTACCTAGCTTGTCAGTCAGGTGAAGCTGGGAGAGGAGCAGCAGGCAAGTCATGGCAGGAGCTGAGCCAGCCCGGTCAGTCTGGCCGTCCAGGTGCCAGTGATCCAGATAACACCAGAAACGGTGTGAGGGAGGGGAGGTATGGGTGTCTGGAGAGTATATAATGAATCTTTCTTCCTCGCAATGATTCTTTGCCTTGACAATGTCTTTATAGCACCCTGTTCTCAGTTCATGCCTCTGCCCCTTGCCACAGTCCCTGAGACCTGGGCTGGGGGGGAGAGACTGGAGTAGCCTACGCCAGCACCCGTGGTTCAGTCCAGGAGCTGTTAGGATATGGCCATCCAGAAGACGAGCTGCCCCAATTCATGCTCAGAGCCAGGTCTTGCTCCCTTTTTTCATGGCTGACAGGGTCCTGAAAGTTTGGGCATCTCTGCTGCAGGGACCCGTGGCAGTGGCAGACACCTGGGTGCTGCCATGAACAAACCCTCAAGTGTTTTTAGGAGCAAGGGTCCCCTGGGGAGGAGAAGGAGGGAGTCCGCTGCAGGTGGCTGGTGGCTCTGATCCCACCCTTCCCACCACAGTTCAGCCTTGGCTCAGGCACCTGACTGAAACCAACCGGGCCAAGACATTTTGTGCCTCCTCATGTTGCTGCACTGTCGGTGCAGGTGCCACGTCCCTTGCGGAGGGGTCCAGAACTGGCCTAGTTGTCTTGTCTTAAAGTTCGTCCTCCAACATCCCCTAAATTACAGTTTCAGAGCCCCTTCAGAGCAATTCCCAGCCCTGTTTCCAGCCTTGGCTCTGCATCCGGAACCTCCCGCAGCCTGAGAAAAATCAGTCGCTCTCCTTTTCTGTAAGATTCAGGGGTGTCATGGGATAGGACCACCTTTTGCCAAGCAAGGGCCCTTTACCTGGGCTCTGCCCCAACTTGTGCCATTCATGCTTTTGCCTGAAGGATTTGCACTTGTTTAACCTGCAGAGCAACAGCAGTGCTATGGGACTCAGGTCAAGTTGTCCCCATTGCTTGGAAGGCATGGAGGAGAGAGAGACTTTCTTGAGAAACAGCCAGCTCCAAAGCTCCCAGGTGCTCTCCTTGTGTGTCCTGTCCATAGGAGTGTCCTTGTCCCCTCAGCAGTCTCCAGTCAGCATGTAACTGCTGGCATTTCCCATGACTGCCAGTGCCAAGGGATGGGGCCATTGCCGCCGTCTCGTAGTCCTTCACCCAAGACAGCTGGGAGGACAGAGGACCCATGTTGGGGGTGTACTGCCAGCAGGATGGTGATAGGGCGAACCAGACCCGGCAAAGCCCAGCTCAGGCATGGAGAAAGCCCCTCCTGCTTTCTAACACCTGCCTGATGTTACTTGGAAGCGGCTATAACCAAAGACCAGTTTTGGTTTTGCATACAGGTGTGAAAATAAGCCTGGCTGACCAAGAAACCGAGGCCAATGGTGCTGGAAAGGGTATGGCAGAGACCTGGTGCCTAGGGGAGAAATGAGAAAAAACATACCCACTGCAGCCAACTGGAGCAAAATTCCTGGGCAGCTTAACAGCCCCGAGAGCAACTCACAAGACAGCCGCTCTAATTCCCTCCTTCTCCCCCCTTAGGCTTTGTTCCGGCCCCTCCGTGTAGGTACGGAGCCCTAATCTCTCTGGCATGCAAATAACCGCCACCACCAGTTTGCCGTGCTCTCCCCCTTCACCCATTTTCCAAATCTGGCCCCTCGTGGTGTGGAAGGGAGGGCAAGGGAGAGGGCTGTGCACAGAGACCTCCTGGAGGAAAGTACAGTGGGCTTAATGGCTCTCCTGTGCCTCACTGCTGGAGGCTTCTAGAGCAGGGCAGGTCCTGGAGGGCTCCCAGCTGGAGCAGACTGGGAGGGGAGAGGTTCAAAGGAAGATCTTGGGAGCTGAGCAGGGCTCATGTTGCTGGCTCTTACTTCACACCAGCCTGCAGACAAGGCTGGATATGGAGCAAGTGGGGCGCTGCAGAGCCTGATGCCCCAGCACATCGGGTGCATCTCTCCAGTCTCAGCTGGGAGCTGTGACTATGCTTGGCTGCATCTGACCAGGGGTTACGGAGCTGTGGGAAGTCCTAAGCTCAGGGGGATGGACCTTCCCACCTCTGCTTAGCTGTGGCTTGACCTCGCACCATGAAGCAATCCTGCCTTGCCTGGCAGGATGAAGGTACAGAGAGATGATGTGATTCTCCATGAGACTCTTGGAGGTTGGAGATGGTGGGCATGGAAAGAAACCTTGTAATAAATGTTTGCCTGCTGTGCTCTTTTCTTCTTTCAGTGCCTTGAGATTTTTCTCTCTCTCTGTTGCCCTACCTCCTCCTGGTCTGCCTTTCCCCTCCCAGGCTAGACAATGGGGAGAGCTGACCCAGAGGAAGGGCAGCTCCCAGCTCCTGTGAAGCCCCCAGATGGTGGCTGGGGCTGGATCGTACTCTTCGGCTGCTTTGTGATCACTGGCTTCTCCTATGCCTTCCCGAAAGCCGTCAGTGTCTATTTCAAGGAGCTCATGAAAGATTTCCACGTGGGCTACAGTGACACAGCCTGGATCTCCTCCATCATGCTGGCCATGCTCTATGGGACAGGTGATGCTTGGATATGCTTCCTCCTCCCCAACTTGTACCTTCTCCTGCCCTGCTACGGGCCCAGACCACGTTCCCATGGGATCTCCTCACGCTCACTGTCCCAGTCATGAGCCAACATGCAGAATACAATTGCCCCACCACTTCTCTTCTAGAAGTGTGCTGCATTTCATGTCCCTGTTTCCTCTGCCCCAGGAGACCTCAGGGGTCACCCCACCTGCCTCTCAGACAGTTGACACAGGGTTTGCTCCCATTGCTGAAGTGTTGCCCCTATCACATCAAGCTCCTCTTGTTCCCAGGGAACAGGGGGCTGAAGGCAGGGCAAAGCAGAGGTCTCCACAGCGCAGTCTCTCTCCTTTGCCTGGGCCCAAAAGATGTGTATCTAAGCAGTCAAACAGTGATCTCCATCATTAGTGTTTCATCTTCCCTGAGTGCTCTGCTTGGGCTGGCTGCCCCTTCCCAGTTGGCCTGTCTCCTCCTGGTCTCCTACTCTGTCTCCTCTGCTTCCTCCCAGGACCAGTATGCAGCATCATGGTGAACCAGTTTGGCTGCCGGCCCGTGATGCTCATCGGTGGGCTGCTAGCTTCTTCTGGGATGATCCTGGCATCTTTTACCACCAATATCATTGAGCTTTATCTGACAGCTGGCGTGCTGACAGGTGAGAGCCCCAGGAGTTGGCGGGGGGCGGGGGGGGCAGGACACAGACTTACCTGGGGAAGAGCCAAGACCATGTTGCATCTCCCTTTAGCATTGCCATGTCTAGCATCAGGTCTCCCCTCACCTATTCACACCTGCTCACAGAAAGCATCTAGTCTTGAATGTTGCATCTGTGGAAGATGCATCTGCTGGATCTAAACAAGCAGAGCCTGTGGTGGAGAGGGGAGGGACAGAAGAAACATAAGTGATGCTTAGTGATCATGGCAACTGGGGTGGCATCAGTATATAGCAGTAGGGGAGAGAGGCAAAGTTCCTGTTTGAGGCACAGGTCCTGTCTAAACATGGCCACAGTTACCTGATCCAAATATACTTCAGGTAGACAGGCTGTTTCAGCCCATCATCTCTGGGGGCAACCTACCAACATGAAGGAGCAGAGGCTTGTGAGGAACACATGAATCCCACCATGGGACTTCAGGGCTAGGATAGTCTGAGGGGAGTTTTCAGCTTGTTGCAAACCATGTCTCATGTTTTTGCACTCCCTGTCCTCCTGGGTCTCACCCTCATCTAGGTCTGGGTATGGCACTGAACTTCCAGCCCTCACTGATCATGCTGGGCACCTACTTTGACAAACGTCGGCCTCTTGCCAATGGACTGGCTGCTGCTGGGAGCCCTGTCTTCCTTTCCTCCCTCTCTCCACTGGGGCAAGTGCTGCTGGAGAAGTTTGGTTGGCGAGGAGGGTTCCTTATCATGGGGGGCCTTCTGCTTAACTGTTGCACTTGTGGGGCAGTCATGAGACCTCTGGATATGGGCATGAAGCGGAAGATGGAGAAAGCTCAGGATAAATATGAAGCCAAGGAGATGCTGCCCATAGGAGGGAAATCAGAGGAGGGAATCAGCACCACTGATGGAACCAAGAAAGCCAAGAAAGCCAAGAAGCAGCCCAAGAAAGGAAAGAAGCTTCTGGATTTTAGTATCTTTTCCAACCGAGGGTTTATCATTTACACTATTTCAAAGTTCATCCTGGTCTTGGGTCTCTTTGTGCCCCCCATCTTGCTGGTCAACTATGCCAAGGACACAGGTGTACCAGACACAGAGGCTGCATTCTTGCTCTCCATCATTGGTTTCATTGATATCTTTGCCCGCCCAGCCTGCGGCATGGTGGCAGGGTTGAAGTGGGTCCGCCCTCATGTGTCATACCTGTTCAGCTTCGCTATGCTCTTCAATGGCTTGACAGACATCTGCAGCGCCAGGGCTAGCAATTACACGGGGCTGGTCATCTTCTGCGTCTTTTTTGGCATCTCTTACGGCATGGTGGGGGCACTGCAGTTTGAGGTGCTGATGGCCATCGTTGGCTCACAGAAGTTCTCCAGCGCCATTGGGCTGGTCCTGCTTATCGAAGCTTTTGCTGTGCTTATTGGTCCACCCTCTGCAGGTAGGTCTCTTGCTGCAAAACACAGGTGATTCGTTTGTCTGCCATTTCACGGTATTGCAGGTGTTGGGCATGGGCATGGTACTTGAAGAAAGACCCTATTTCTCAGCTTCAATTTTTTCTGGGGAGCTGAGATCTGAAGTGAGAGCTCCCAGTCTCACTCCATGCACCACAACACTGAATCTGGGCAGGGGCAGAAGATGACAAGTGATATTTTTCTCTCTGTTTTGCTGAGAGAGATGAGTGATGGCAGCCATACAGAGCTATCCAGAGTGGCACGACTTCCAGTGTCCCTCAATCCTGATCAGTGGCACTTCCCCTCTCATGCCGGGATCCAAGTCTCTGCCTTCACTGCAAATGTTGCATAAAATCATGTTACAGGTAGGGTCAGGCACATGCTGCAGGCAAACCTTTGACAGTAGGACAAGGCAAGGGTCTTTCAAGTTCTCCTTGGTGTCCATGGCCTTTTGATTGGTGCTGTGATTAATGATCTCAATTTGCGTTGGCCCCAAGGCGCAGGCATTTTGGTGTCAATCAAGTCAAAACAGTTTCTAGAACCACCTGAGGCATTTGCTGTTACTTTTTCTTAAGAGGATTAAGACACTCACAGCTTCTCAACCAGTCTAGTCTAGGCCACAGTCCCTGGTAAGGTTCATAACAGTTACTAAACAGCTGTTAATTGGGAAAGACCTTCACCTAAGAGGTTGGTGTAGGTTACTGTCTGACCAGGTCTGAGAAAGCCAAATCATGCCAAAAGCTTATTTCCAAATGAAGTGCAGTTCCCTGCATGTGTGATTTGTGAGGAAGAGTCAGGGTCAGACCATGGGCAAGTCCCTGGGCAGGGACCACTCTTTTGCTTCCCATACTCCCGTCAGCTGCAACACGTGGGCTAAAGTCTGTCAGTGAATATCTCTGTGTGAATCATCTTTCCCCCAGCACAATCCACCAGTTATGAGCAAAACGCACCTTCAGCAACTCCACTCAGCTCTCAGGTAAAAATTAGTGGCCAAGAGAAGACCCTCTTGATGCTAACAATAATTCATGTCCCATCTTACCACCTGTGGGACAGTCAGAATTCCCAGGCCAGGGAGGGTCAAGAAATATGTGTCTCAGAGGCAGCTGCAGAGAGATCATGGCGAGAAAGGGGGATTTGACAGTGGGTGGTGATGTGGGACATCCCTTAGCCCTCCTGCCCCAGTTCAGCTGTGCAGGGTCACCAAAGAATGGTGCTGCGAGAAGCCAAGTCGTGGTTCTCACCTCCCCCCCCAGGGACACCCACTGCTGCAGGACCCCCCCTGGTATGGGAAACTTGATTGTGCTGGCAAACCTGATGGCTCAGAGTCGGGAGAGCAGTGCTCAGCTGGAAGAAGGAGGTTGAACAAAGTGGCTTTGTTTGGTGTAATCCTCCTGAGCTGCTTCCCGCTCTGTGGGGCTGAGGGGGTTTGGCACAGGATAAGCTACACACACACACGCACGTGCACGCAGGGTCCTTGCTCGTCATCTGGCTTGGGTGAACGGGGGCACATTCACCTGCTGAGGAATTCGCCATGTGCTTCCCATGACTGCTCCAGGAGGCACCTCGGTGGGCCCAGAGTCTGGTCTCAGGCCATGCACCATAGCGCAGCAGGGACCAGGTGTCGCATGTGCCGTCAGGAGCACGTGGGACAGGGATGAAGCCTCCCGCCACCACAGCCCAGTCCTAGCTCATCCAGACAGCTGGGTGGTTGCTCAGGCTCCCCAGCACCAAGGACTGGGAACCCTCCCTCCATTGCCAGCCCTGGTGCATTCAGAAGATGCATTGAGAACATCTCTTTGTCAGAGAAATCACGAGGTGCAGGCCAGCCTAAGGGATTTCTCTGCCAAAGAAATGTTTCTTGTCCCCCTCTGAATGTTTTCCTGACATGGTAGCTTAAGAAATAGCAATGGCTTCTCAAATTTTGTTTCTTTTCTGAGACGAGATGAGACAAGACAAGACAAGTCCTCAGAGGCTAGTTTCACCTTGGCAAGAAGATGGCCCACCACAACGCAAGACCATAACATCAGCATATCACAGTTATTTAACCTTGTCCAAACAAGGGAAAACACCAAACACACACTCTTACAGTACTTTCCTTGGTGGCACAGTGCGGCTTTTGTCCAGAGTGATTTTTTAGATATTCAGGCTTCCTGCTCTTCCCTTGAGAAATGGGTCCTCAGCCAAATGCGGGTGCCGCCTGCCTGTGCTGGGCTGCGCATGCAGGAGTGTGTAGCCTGAGGCTAACTCTCTCATTTCTTCTCCAACCATCAGGACGTTTGGTTGACGCTCTCAAGAACTACGAGGTGATTTTCTACCTGGCAGGCTCAGAGGTGGTGCTCTCTGCTCTCTTCCTGGCCATGGCCACCTACTGTTGCCTGAACCGAGGGAAGAAGAAGGAGCCTCCCCCAGAGAAGAACCTCTCCACGGGTGGTGGGAGCGACACCGAGGAAGCAGAGTCCGATGTGCAGGAAGCCGAGGAGCACAGCAGCGACAACCACCAGCCGGCCCACAGCACTGACAACGCTGTGGTGGGGGCCAGCGAGGAAGCCAACCATGTGGCAGAGGAGCAGAGTGGGGAGGGAGGTGGGTGTCCCGAGGGGGATGGGGAGGTGCTGGCACGAGATGGCTGCAACACTGACCAGACAGTGCAGAGGGACAGTTTTTAGCCAGGGCAGAGGAACAGTGATGTATAAAACTGACCTTGTTCACACATACCTCAGTGTGGGAGGGTAGGTGGGATATGGGGTGGAGAAGGTTGACACAAAAGCAGGTCTAAGAAGTAAGAGGAAGAGGTATAAGAATAGCTGGTCCTTATGTACATACATCCACATACCTACCCACTGATATGTCTACTTGCATCCTGCAACCATGGTGGTACAACACAGGCTCAGAACAGCCCAAACACCAAAAAGGAAAAAAGAAAAAAAAAAAAAAAAATCTATCCTCACTTCTAAACCAGCCCTGGAGAAAATCTTTTGAAAAGGCTGCCAAGGACTCTCCTTTTCCTTCTGCACTGTCACAATACAGAACACAAACAATTAGAGACTCTTTGTAATCAGATCTTGTACGCTTTGGTCTGGTGTCAGTGTTTCCTCCACCCCACTTCCATGGTCAGGATAGTGCCAGGCTAGCTGGCAGTAGGCTGAGGAGGTGGTGTAATTCATAGCTATCATCTGGGCCACCTCCAGCTGCAGCCAGCGTGGGGGGGATAGACACTGCAACACCTCCTCCAGAGGACACCGGCGCCGACCACCTCTGTCTGGAGCATCCTTTGTGGGTGGTAAAGCTGGGGCTGTGATGCTGCTTTTCCATGTAGGGAAGCGCTGGGTTAGAGGCTGCTGCTGGGGTGCAAAAAGAATAAATCAAAGACAGACAGACTAATGCCATTAGGTGAGCAGCCATGAGACGGAGCCTCACCAGCAGGAGAATTATCTAGCCTGAAGTGAGTCCTGTTGAGATGTGAAGGGAACAACTTAGCCCCCATGGGGGGAGGGGGTGGGGGGTTGTGAGAGTTTCAGTGCAGGTAAATAACCGTGTTCCAAGCGATTATCCATTCAGCAGGAACGGCACCAGACATGTGTCTATTTTCCTTTTAAATAGAGAAAACCCTCTTACGTAAAGGAATCAAAGGTAAGGCAGAAGGACAAGCCGCGGCCCCTGGGTGCCACTAACGAGGGTGTCGGAGCACGTGGTAAGGCAAGCATGACCCCCTCACCCCTGCTGCAGTGGTGGATTTCTAGATTGAGAGAGGACAACCTTCCCTGGCATGCTTAAACCACTCCTAATCTGCTTTAGGACTGGATCTTTTATAAACACCCCTGGCCAAAGCCCTTTCTTCCGTTTTCCTGAACTGCTTCACCTCAGAGGCCCTGGGGGGGGAAACCTGTGACTACAGTGAGGGATCAAAAACTAAGCAGAGGGCTACAGGGAAGGCAGCTCACGAGACCGTCAAAATAGGTGCTTCATTCCAGACTGGATTGACTACAAATTAACGGGTAATGGGCAAATCCTGCAGGACCCGTAAAGCTATTTTAATGCAGCAGGGGAGCAGGGATGTGAAGGGAAGTTTCATTGAGCTGCTCCCAAGCAAAGAGCAGTAAATGATGAGCAAAGCAAAGCTGCTGAAGAATGTCAGTTTAAGAAGAGACATAAGAACGGGAAATTGGAGGGGAGAGGGTAAAACCCACGGGGTTGTGCTGTCCCACTGTGGCTAACACCACCATTGTCAGCTCTGATTGCGGTGACTTTGGGCTTTTTCCTATTCAAACTCACTTCGAAACACCCCAAATCAGACTAAGCACGACAACAAACCCCAGATGCAAAGCTCTGGGAGAACGAGAAGCAGCAACATGGGTGATGGAGCCCTGTAGGCATTCATTCACTGCTCTGCCAACTTGTTCTCTGCTCCCCATGAAGTAAGAGCACTGTTTCTGCTCTGCTGGACCAAATTGCTCTGCAGGTCTTTCGCCAACAACCCCAAGCCCGGGCCTGAGGGACAGGGTTTTCATTATTTACCGATACCCGCTCCAAGAAGCGGCTCACAACTTCCCAGAGGTCTAAGGTCCACGGCGTGAAAACAACTGCCCTTGTCAGCACCAGGCAGGTCACTAGAACAAGGTCCCCTCTGTTTTCCTGTCACCAGTCACCATTTCCCACCAAGCCTCCCACTCTTAAATTTTTTCACAAAAGCACATGAAAGCCCTTAGGGTACAAGCTCTTGCTACAGACAGTGCTGTAAGATACCCAGCCCTCTTCCTTCCCCTCCACCAGTCAGGTGGCGAAAAACCTGGTGATGCTGCCTTCCACTTGGTGTTGGCTTTCAGACAGGCTCTGAGGAAGCATTTTCTCTGTTCCTCTTAACCGCTCTGTATTTTGGCGCAACAAACAGCTCTGAAAGAGGATCAGGGATTTAAGCATCAGCTCAAGCTTGTGATGCAACAGCTGAGCTGTGTGGAGAAGCTGGCCCTGGAGGGGTGCAAGGATGCCACCAGGCAGGACTGAGGCAACCAGTGGCTTTACAAGGCTGGTGTTGCCCTGGGAAGCCGAGAGGCAGAGAAACTGGTATTACGTGGACTGGCCTTGCTACAGCATTTATAAGCCTCCTCCTCTGGAAACCTGTGCTGCAGTGACCACCGCAGCTTGGCATAGAAATTATCCACCAATATGAGCAACAAAAAGAATGGCCAGCACATGACACCCATCTTCCCATCATTATATTGTAAGATTAAAACCAATGGAGGATGAGCAAACAAATCTCTAAAGAAAATCCATGAAGGACAGGAAACGAAATGTCAGATTTTCCTTTATTAGAGACAATAATCAGTACATCAGAGTCCGTTTAAATCTTCAAAGCAGCTTGACTGTGGATGGCTTTCTTCCAGGCACCCACGGAGATGACGAAACTCCAAAAACAAATCAAAGAGAAAAAACAAAACAAAACAAACATCTCGATCATAAATTAATGCCCTTAAATAACTTCTCTCACTACCACTAGAATGTAACGACAGAGAAGTCAAAACCCTTGCCTCTGAGAAGCACACCACTCCTGGCAGTTGTGCCGCCTGCTAAATGAGAAAGTGCCGTCTGCATCTGGGGTCAGCCCACAGGGATGGAGGAAGGAGAAGAGAAAAGGAAGGAGGAAAGCAGCACCTCACCTTAGTTTTCCTTTCCCTCCTTCCCTTCTGCAGTGGAATGGGATGTAGCTGCTGCTTCTGGCTGGCCCAGAGGCAGCTCAAAATGGTGGCGTAAAGAAGAGCGCAGGGGGTGGTATGCTAGTCATGCTTTGCACTAAAAAAAATCTCAAAGCCTCTGCCTACGGGCCTTGTCTTCCCCTCTCCATGAGCCTTCCTCTCTTCTCTCTAGTTTAAGGATGGGGTATCTCCTTTATGGTCCTGAAGTGGCTCCTCCTGGCACCTGCACAAGGAAAGAGCATGCAGGACTGGCTACACATCCTCCCTCAAGAAGGACATTTGGTTATTGTCCATCACAAGGAGCTGTAAGAGAGGACAACAATGGAAAGGCAATGCATGCAGCTTTGCTGTTATTCCCGGGAACTTGTCTGCCCCAGACAAGTACATTCACTTCAGCATCTCTGCTGAGTAGGAGCATTCCTTCCCGCAGGGAAGGGCAGAGCCACATCCCGCAGGATTCTAGCCCTGGGGTGTAGCTATGGAGTGCGCAGGCAGTACGAGCCGTGAAGGAGCTCAGGGACTATGAAGAGGATGGTAGCCAGGGGAAGAGACTTCCCAACCTTTGCAGCAGGGTTGCAGCAACTCAGCATGCCAGGCAACTACTTCCACCAGCCTCTGCTTTGGCAGCTTCCCCTAGTCCCTCGGCTGGGGAAGTGATCAGGTCACAGGCACCACCACTAGTTCTGGGCACTGGTTTGGACTTGCTCCTGTTTCTTAAAAACAGTGGTGCAGGGAGCTGGGAGTGGTGGGAGTGATCATCCTACAAAAATTGGTCCTGCAGCCCATGGGGACAGACAGAAGAGACAGAGGAAGCTGAAAACAGGCCAGAGAATGGAAAGCTTGAAGACAGCGAGCAGTGGGGTGAAGAAAACAATGCTGGTGCTAACACTTTCCCGTAGCGCAAGGGGAGGACAGAAGGGGCTGTTCTTGCCATTTGCAGTCATCCCCAGATGCTTAACTGGCTTCCACTCGTCAGAGGGGAGCGGCGCATCCCACACGCTCAGCAGTGTCCTGTCTGCACGCAGTGTCACGTGGCAGTGTGGTAGGAGATGTTCCTCCTCACACCTCAGTGTGCCCAAGTTGGGTGGCAGAGGTCTCTGGAGGAAAAAGGAATATCCAGGCAAACACGCAAGGGAAGAGAGAGGAAAGCAGAGATTGGTCCCAATCCAACCAGCTACCCCCACCCAAAGCAGAGGAGGAATCCCAGGCTGGACATACAGAGTCACGGAGGATCAATCGCCATGTGAAATACATGTTTTTTTAACAGTCTGCAGTCTTTCTTCTGGCCATGCCGGCACACTCAGGCATCATCAATGAGCTTTTCACCATTTGCGTCCTCCTTCCCGCTACCCTCTCTCTCGCTTCCTCCTTCTTCATCTTCTGCCCCATCTGTGTACGTGTCCTTCTGCCCATAGTTGAGAGTAGTGCGGGCAAGGTCCACCTCAATGGGAAAGACATCTGCGTCTCGCAGCACAGCATAGCAGTCGTCGTAGTACTTGGACATCGTGGAGACAAAACGCTGGAGCTGGAACACGATGTCTTGCACTGTAGTGGAGACAAGTTGGGAACAAACAGAGTGTGAAGGCTGCGATCAAGCCTCCCTTGCCAGCATTACATACAATCCCCTACACTTTCATCCCTTTTGGCCCCTGAGGGCAGGTGTCTTGGGCACAGCCACAGAAGGGTTCTTCAGCAAAGACTTTCGAGTTGAGATGGAGAAGCACAAAGGCCAAAGCCATGTCTGCCTGACCCCTTCAGCAGTACTCACCGTGTTTCTGGTCCAGGAGCTCTATTTTCTCTAGCACATCCTTCCTCATCTTGGCAAAGCGTGTGCGAGCTTCCTGCCGGCAACGTAGGATCAGGCGGTATTCATAGTTCCCAGTGCTGACCCGGTAGAGGGGTTCACCCAGAGCCTGCCAAAAATATGGCACCGTTTTAGACTCCCACAACAGTGCTTGTACACACAGTTTGCCTAGCAATGGGAACTCACAATGAGCTTGGGTTATTACAGCCCTCTCAAGCTCACTGGAACTGCAGTCAGAAAGCACGAAACAGGAGGAACACTGAGCCACATCAACAACCGGCAGTCAATGGGGCCATTCTGAAGGCCCAAATACATACCAACCATCGTAAAAAAAAGCATCACTAGTAAGCAAGGACAAAAGGACAGGCACCTTTCAACCCAGCATGGAGAAGTGGAACAGCTTCTAATCTGAACTATTAAGATAGGCACTATGAACAAACACATCTAGAGTTTGAGGGATATATTAATTTATATCAATCTCAAAAAAAAAATTCTGCCCTCCTCTGCAAGCTTCACCCTATATTGATTGCATGACAGGAACCCTGTGATATCTACAACTGTCCAGAAACCAAATTGGAAACCATTAGGGATGGACCTATACACTCTCCCCCAAAATAGTTTTGAGAGAAAGGGGTTAGGTCTGTCAGCGAAACAGCATTCTTCTCTTGCACCTGTAAACATTACGTATCTAAAAATCTATGTTACTGACTATGGCTTGGCAATGCACACTGCACATGCCAAAACCCAAAGATGTTACTCTGCTGTCCAAGACTGGGATTCTTTCCTTCCCATTCAGCAGGAAAGATACAATTAAATGTTGCGTTAGGAAAGTTCCATTCCTTCCCGGCACTGGCAACTAGGCATTCCAAAGATTAAAAGCCCTGCTCTGAGATCAATATCTAGGATAAGACAAGATCTTACTTTTATGCAGGGAAATTCAGCATGTAGGGGACGCCATTAACTATCTTAAACAGAGCGGTTAAGGATTACAGTTGTAAAACTCTAAAAAAGACAGCAAACTGTTAATGGAGAAAGTTGCCAGTTTGGGGGGGGGGTTGTTTGTTTGTTTGGGTTTAAGTCTTTTAAATTTTAAATTACTCATTTTTACAAAAAAAACTACTGCTAAGAGAGATCCTTTAATCAATTTTCCTCATCTACAAATGCAGCTTTCACACGCATTTTGCTAGAGAAGCTAAATCTCCATTTCTCAGAAACAACTCCAGAATTAATGATAAGCTGTACACTACACACAAGTGGAATCTGTGAAGATTACACCTTAATCCTCCTTACACGAGCTAATATTACTTAAACACTGAGACAGGCAACCACCAAGCAAACAAGCTGCAGAGAAGATGTCTGGTATGTCTGCTATTCCACAGCACCAGTGATTCACAACAGTTATTGGCAGTGTTTCCTAGGTAGCATTTAGGGATCTCCAATTTCTAATATGTTAAGAACAAATGCATGTAATTCGTAGGATGCATTCACTAGTTTGGATGCCTGCAAGCAGAGAAGTGCTTTTCCACTGGGAAGCTGCAGAAACCAAGTATGCAGTTGTCATTGCCACAGTACTGGTACTCACAATGCAGCTGTACTCTTCATCATCCATCTCTTTGACTTTCAGGCAGTAAGACTTTGCAGGATTTAAAATAAATAAAAATTAAAAAAAAGCAAAACAAGAAGGAAATATTAAGAATTAAAAGCAATTTCACCACCACCCACAGCTACAGGGTTGTACCATTTCAAGCATTCCTTCAATGCTACAGGTAGGAACACTGGGGAAAGGAGAGCGGAATCAGGGATGGGGACAGAAAATGATGGGGAAGAGAGAAGGCACTTAATATTTATATTATTAACTAAATATTATTAATATTTATATTGTATTAAAATCCTTTAGATAAGTATAGCCTAGTAAGAGAAAAATCCTGTGTTCATCTACTGTTTGGGAAAACACAATACCAGAAAGGTATGAGGAAGGAATAAATAAAGAAGGGAAAAAAAAGTTGAATTTTGGGAAGGATTGATGTGGGAAGAGATGCTGCCAGATTCACTTGCTGTAGGGCTGCAGCTCCAAATAATTCTCTCAAGTGGTGAAAAGGAATAGATTCCTACAGCTATGAACAGATGAACCTAACAACCCTACCCTTTTTGCGTGTAGAAAACAAGGGGCAGTGGAATGGAGAATGAAAAAAAAAAAAGGGGGATTGTCTAAATGAAAGCAAACATGACTTGATAGTTGTTTACTTCAACTAAAGAAAAGACTATCCAAAACTACCTGAAAAATATGAACTGGAGAGCTATTTAGGGGAGTTCAAGAGCATAAGTTGCATAGGAACTCTACAAATAAATCAGGAAATTGGTCATGTAGAAAATAAGTCATCTGGATTCTGGGCAACCTTTCTTACCAATGAGAACTAGTAGGTTAAAAGCAGGTGTCTGAATCTGAGTAATTTGGCAGTAGACAAAGAATTGGAAAAAATAATGCATTCTTGCATGGACTGTGGAAGGATGGATATGCAATTGTATAGGCTATATATGACTTTCAGGCTATGATTCTATGAAACTTAATTTCAATCGGCATTAAAAAAAAACCCCAAACCAACAAAAACCCAGCAGCTCACCAGATATTCAAACTTGACATCCAGGTATTTTTTGATAGTCAGCCTTGTGTCAGGAATGGCTTTATTCAGATATGTATTCAAGTCAGTCAGCATCTGCAAGGGAAACATCCTGTTGCTGAATCTAAGACCAAAAAGCATGACTACAATTCATTAAGTGCAACCTTCTAACCAGCACAGGTCACGAGACTGCCTCGAGTTAACTCTTTTTTGAACTAGAGCATATTTGAAAGAAAATGTTTGATCTTGACTCAGAATTGCCACAATTAGAGAGAGCATCCATTACTGTCACTGGCAAGCGGTTCCAGTGTTAGAAATTCATCTTCTTTCAAATTATCTCGTTGCATTTTCAATTGGTCCTGGAAACCACTCTCCCCAGTTCAAAGGCCCACTACCCAATCTGTCCATCCAACACGGCACTGAAAGTGGTGCCCAAATTAACATTTAATCCTCTCTCTACTAAGAGACAGATCCTCTGGAGACTCTCACTTAAATATATTGATTGAAATCCTTAAATTGTTCCTGGACTGCTTATCTAAACTCTTTCAAAGTTAGTGATATCTTTTAACTATGGGTACCAATATCATGGAAAGGGCTCTAGGGACTACACTGACCAAACTACCCCTTCATCCCCAAAAGAAAAGGAGAGGAATATACTCATGTGCAAAAGTCAAACGGACAACATATATTCACTACGTTAACTCTTAGGTTCTTTACAAAGAGTGTTCCCTGAAGTCAAAGATAGTTCTTCCCACAATGCATGATTTATAGACATGCTTCAAAGACATGCTTCTGTCTTTCTAGATTCCCCTCTTCTCCAGACCCTTTACTCCTACAGTTAAATTCTTTACCGGCTTAATCGTTTTCAGAAGGTTAATCCCAAACTTCTCAATGTTGCGATGGGCATCAGCAAATTTCACAAAGGCTTCACTGGCAGCTGGTTGCGGCTCCCGTACACCAATGACAGAGAAAACATCTCCGAATGCTGGAGGAGGGTAATAAATACAAACAGATGAAAGAATAGGTTGACCCTGGAGAAGAATCCTGCCTCCAATATTACAACTCCTTCCGACAACCTTGCAATAAGCTGCAGAATGATGCTACATATTCCCTAAAGACCGGAAGTTGGCAGGGCACTTCTTCAACGTCTCATGTGTCAGCACCGTGACTGCCAATGCCAGGAGAGCAGCCCTTACCAGCTCATTTCTGCAACACTTAATTTTCTTTGAGTGAGGGAATCACGCATCTAAGTACTGACTAAAACTCCTGAAACTGGAGGTCAAAGATTTCTGCTCCCTTCACTCAAGGTTCTTTACCTCTGTGTGTCTGGGATAGTTCAAAGAAAGCCCTGAGAAGACTCTTCGTGTGCTCTGTCAAGCCTGTGATGGAAGGCAGAAAAAACATTTAAGTCATGTCACTGTAACATAATGGAGGCATCCTTCTCTCCCATCTGGTGCCTGATGGATGACACAGTTTACCTTTGTATAACTCTGCAGTCCTCTCCAGCTCCTCTAATCTCTTCACTAGTCCATCTAAATGGAAACAAGAATTAGAATACAAAATTAAAACAGTCAAGTCCAGGACATGGTTAAGACTTGACTGACTGGAAAAACACCAGTTTCATATTTTTGGTTCAAATTTCTCTCACCTCTTAATTTCTGTCCCCTAGTCCAACACAGGGAGCTTTTAAAATAACTGCCAATTAGTTTTACAGTGTGGTGTCATCATCTATCAGCATTCACTAAGTGGGTCCCCACTTTAAATTAATTTGACCTTAGCTAACATTTAAGTGGCCACAATGACAGGATATATCACTCAGGAAGGGCAGAGGCAATCACAGCAGTGATGTACAGCGGAAGGAAAGAATTATGAAGGAATAATGTGGAACACACAAGTAACTATAAAAAGTTGGTAAGCAGAAGAGAGTAAATGTTCCCTTAAGAAAATATCCTCCTGGACAATACTTACCATTGCAAAGTATGGCTCGGCTTAACCCCAGGGCATCTGCTGTCCCTGAGCTCATGTTCTCTACCAGTCGATGCTTTACCTTCTTCAATACTAAAGGCCAAAAGAGAGTTGTAAACCAGGATCAGAGTAACTTCTATGAGCACAAAAAGCATGCTAGCATACTTCACCACTTTCTCAGACATTGAATAAACTGGCCAGTCTGAACTGAACTTGCTATTAAGGTGGTGAGCAGAAAAAAGATACCATAGAAACTAGATGTTCGGTCCAGCTGTGTATAGCACACCTTCTATCTTCTGTCTGTTCTGCTCTCACATCCTATATACTTAATTGATAGAGCTCTTGCACTTCTTTTGGAAGAATATTCCAATAAATCACTTTGCTATAAGCTACCTATTGTGATATTTGGAACTAAACTTCGCTTATGCTACTTGCTGTATTACTTGAACCAAAGTCAGGAGATGAGGCTAAAAGCAGACAAATAGGATTTAATGCTCAAAGTTATCCCTTTGCTTACTTTTATCTTGTGGATCTTAGTTAAACCCTTTTGTCATCCCTTGATGGAATTCATTTCTGTTGTTGGTGGTCATACCCTGCAAATCACTAGAGACAATTATGCCCTCTTTGGAATCAGATGACTCAGCTATATTTATTTAGAGGCAAACTTGCAGGGGTGCCAAGTGCCTGCAGCTCCCAAGAACTCAGCTGGAGCCACAGTGTTCAGCATCTCTGGAAAATATGATATTGTCAGCACACTGCTGTTTCCCCAGAAATCCATCTCAGTCCTCACCATTTTCCTGAACCTCTGTCAATTCATTAGCACCTTAATCACCATGAAAAGAAATGAAAGCAAAAAGAACACACGGATTTTTTTTTAGGAGAGTGAGAAAGGTAGACCATATAATGGAGACAGCTGCATAAGCTTAGTTCAAAACGCATGCTTTGCTTTAGAAATAAAGCCTCCCCTCTCTCCCATAAAATTCATGGTTGTGCAAAACTCAGTGTAGATAGCTATTTCATCACTGTTCTCCACGCTGAGAAACTGCAACCAGTGTTTTTCGATAGACACATTTCTGTGTACAGCTGAAACTCTCAACAGAGCAGCATAACTTACATGTATTAAAAATAAATAAATAAAATTATTATCTAGTTGAGTTTCATCATCCATGCTAAATACAGCACAGGAAAACAAGTCTCCCACAACAGTCAAGCCACGATTTAACTTCCAAGACTATTTCAAGAAGTCAGGGAAGGGCTTTTTTTAAACCTGTAATTCTCTTTGACAGCATCCATCTGAAAATGACTGAGTTAAGAGGAAGAACAGAACCAGAATTTTACTTTGGTTTTAGCTGGGACCAATCTTTCACCCCTCTATGTCACTTTAACACTCTAAGGAGAAAGAAACCAGTCTCACCGATATCCAAAGACTTGCCCTGCTTTGGGTCGGCCTGAAGCTTGTTGTAGTGAATTGTCACTTCTCCCTGTAGAAAGAGCAAATCTAAAACTGCTGTGCTGGAAGCAAGTAGCAGTGGCTTACTTTACCAGTGGACAATAAACCGTAAACTACAACCCAGAAGCTCCAGTGGCCCCCTCCTACCTCTCACCTTTACCATCTGTATCATCTTGGCCACCTCCACCTTGGTCTTCCCTTTGACGGACTTCCCATTCACTCCTGTGATTTCATCACCAGCTGCTACAGTGCCGTCTAAGGCTGCTGGAGTGTTATCGAATACCTAGCGGAGAGGAGAAAGCAGAGGTAGTCTGGAATCAAGCAGAAGAGAAGGGTGAATGTAGGGCTGAAGAAGAAAAAAGGGACAATTACATTCCTCCTGTTTAACTCAGTTGTATTTTGTTCACAGTGAAGCCGCAGATTTTCCCCTTTCCTAACTAAGATCTTGTGGATCATCTTGTTCTCTCAGGAAGTTCTTGCCTCCAGGACGTACCTCCTCAAGTGTAGGATTTCTTGATGTCAAGTGAGAATGTCACACTGTTCCCCTGTGAATTCTAACTTGCTCTCCAAGGAGAAGGATAATTTCAGAAGTCTTAATTAAATTCTTCCACATCTACTAGGTACTAGGGTAAGGAAATCCTATTCACTGGAAAGTGAGATGATGTCTTACACTTTGAGACAAACAAATAGCTTAGGGCTCTCCACACTTCCCATCTCTCTGCCCAACACTGTTTTACAAAGATGGTTCTTCCTCCCCGAGTGCCCACCTGGACAATGTAGAGACAGGGGCAGTACTGTGCTCCTCCCCCAATGCTGATCCCAATCAGGTTCTGAGAGTCTTTCTTCAGGGTCACTGTCCCAGGTACAGTGGGGATCCCCCTAGAATGGGAAAGGGTGAATGAATAACTGAACACGGTAGGCAGAGCTGCACGTGTCTGAAACAACTCTGGTATCTGAGTCGATACAGACTGAAAACATAACAGGCATGGCACATTTGAATTCATCATGTAATCTCTGCCGTAGAGTCTATCAGCACGGGCCAGCAGAAAGACCTTCTGGGCTATCTTTTTTGATAGCATGCAAGGATTAGAGGTGGGAGAGACACCCTCACCCATCACTAGGCACTGAGGAAACATCATGTTTTAGAGAGTGTTTTATCTGCTTTTAGTGCTGGAGTGAAAGCAAAACTTGCACAGCATAAATGAGATGCAAGACAAGAGCTCCATGTCAAATCCATTGCTAATCTCATCGAACCTTTTACTTGCTCAGGAAATGCCAGTGTTCTCCTCCCTACAGACCTAAGGAGTCCAGAGTTTCTCTCCACTTATCACAGAACCATAGAATGGTTTGGATTGGAAGGGACATTAAGGATCACCTAGTTCCAACCCCCCTGCCACGGGCAGGGACACCCTCCACTAGACCAGGTTGCCCAAAGCCCCATCCAACCTGGCCTTGAACACCTCCAGGGAGGGGGCATCCACAACTTCTCTGGGCAACTTGTTCCAGTGCCTCACCACCCTCACAGTGAAGAATTTTTTCCTAATATCTAATCTAAATCAACCCTCCTTCAGTTTAAACCCATTACCCCTCATTCTATCACTACGTGCCCTTGCAAACAGTCCCTCTCCAGCTTTCCTGTAGGCCCCTTCAGGTACTGGAAGGCTGCTGTAAGGTCTCCCCGGAGCCTTCTCCAGGCTGAACAACCCCAACTCTCTCAGCCTGTCTTCATAGAAGAGGTGTTCCAGCCCTCTGGTCATCTTCATGGCCCTCCTCTGGACTCAGTCCAACAGTCCTTCTTACATTGGGGACCACAGAGCTGGACACAATACTCCAAGTAGGGTCTCATGAGAGCGGAGTAGAGGGGCAGAATGACCTCCCTCAACCTGCTGGTCATGCTGGTTTTGATGCAGCCCAGGACACAGTTGGCTTTCTGGGCTGCCTGTGCACACTGCCAGCTCATGTTGAGCTTTTCATCAACCAACACCCCCAAGTCTTTCTCCTCAGGGCTGCTCTCAATCCATGAATTTCTACTTCTTCCTGCCTCTTACTATCTTTCCTCCATTGTAAATATTTTTTCTCTGGCTAAGGTCACTGATTTACAGAAGATTTGTCAGCACTGCTTTGCAATTAGAAATGCAGGGTAGTCATTGCAGAGCAACAGAAAGCGTTCTCCTTTGCTCACCAGCATAGTGATGCCTCATCCCCAGTCCCCAGAAGGAGCAAGAAATCAGCACTGAACAGCAGGTCTGACTCTTCAGCACATGGTGTCAGGAGCAGGTCAATTTATCCATTCCCATTAGGTGTTGGCTGCAAAGACTACTTCTATTATTAGCAAAAAGCCAGCAAAAGACAAGTGAAATACTCACAGCTTATCTTCCTCAATATCATAGTCCAAATCTGCAAACATTGTTTTGGTTAAGTGGAGCCTCTTCACCCAAAACTGCTTATTCCAAACTCCCTGGGAAGAAAGAACAAAATAAACCCCAATAAACCAGCGATCTCACTAGAAAACAGAGAATCAACCTGTCACCACTGTCAATCCTCCTCTCTTTTTTTTTTTTCCCCTGAATGTCACATTGTGGTCTCTGTTCTTATACTGAAGATGAAAAACATGTCAAGTGTCTCTGATTCTCTGCTCTGAATGAGACAGGAGAATGTCCTCGAGTTTGAATGCTGCGTGTTTCAAAACCCACATGTGTGCAGTATTTCCAAAGCACAGAACAAAACATGGTCCATTCTGGAAGCTGCTTCTTCACACACTCTACCTGCCTAACATCACAGCTGCTACAGATATTTCCAGTTTTATTCACAACGCCTGTTAAACATCTCCATCATTTTGTTCTTGACTTCATAACAAGTTATGTCACTTTTTGACATTTATGTCTTATCTCGGGAGGCTACACAAAGCTTTTTGCAACTCTTTTTTTCACAAAAAGCCTCATTGTTTCCCCACGCACAAACCCTCCTGTTTAATTTTCCATTTAATTGCGGACAGTAATTAGCAGACACAGTTTGGTTTCCCTCATCCTTTGGCAACCCAAAAGGTACGGTGATGCTACCCCACACCGCAATGGCGGCCTCCTGAGGGGGTTACCCCCACATCCAACCCCACCGGCCGTCGACGGATCGAGGGCTTCACCGACAGCTCGCCGCGCCGCGTCCCTCCTGGCAGCGACCTCGCACGGCTGGCACAGCCCTTTGGCGCTGCCTGCTGCGAACGTGTCCGTCACCCCCCGCCCTCTCACCGGGCTGGGCCCGGCGGCCGCGGGGCGAGGCCTCGGCATGGGAGGCTCCGCGTTGGGCCCTGACAGCGGCGTCTCTGGGCGGCCAGAGGCCTCAGACCCCCGGAGGGGGACACACCGGGCACCGGCCCGGCCGTTTGGGGAGGGGGAGCCCTGACAGAGCCCGGGGGGGGGGGGGTACGACCCTTCCTCCCCCACAGAAACCGTCGCCGGGGCAACCGCGGGGCGGCGGCCCTGAGGGGCGGGGGGGGGGGGCGGGGGGTCCCGTGGCTCACCGGAAGTGGCCGCCTAGCGCGCGGCCCCCGCCGCCGCCACCTGCTGCCCGGCGCTGTCAGCCCGCCGACACGTCACCGCCGGGTCCAGCCCGGAAGCAGCCGAGCGCCCGGCGGAACCCCGCCCCCCTCCGCTCGCGTCGTGCCGCGTTGCCATGGGGACTGAGACCCGCGGGGGCGGGGTCAGCTCCCTCCTGCCGCCATCTTGAGAGCGGCGCGGTGGCGGTGCCGGCAGTGGCGGTCAGGCTCCGGCCCCGCGCTCGGGCTCCCCCGGGCAGGGGCTCACCTCAGCCCCATGGTGGGGCCGGTTCAGGGAGCTGGGCCGGCGGAGAGCTGCTCTTGGGGGAAATTGTCCTCCGGGTGTGTCGTGTGTGTGTCCTTCCCTGCCGCGAGGCCTTCGGGTCCCTCCCATCAGCACGGCAGGCAGAGAGGGAGGGCTCGGCAGGATGGTGGAGCGGGGCCTGCGGCCTCCAGCCCAGGCTTTGGGCTACGTCCAACTCTGGTTCAGGTTTCTGGGGTGCCCCAGTCACCAGGAGCAGAGTCACCAGGGCACCAGGAGGCAGAGCCTTTGGGCTCCGTAAATCGCAGCAGGGAAGCTGCACTGGTGGCAGCAGCTGAGGAAGAGGATGGGAACCACTGAGCTGAACAGGTTTAAGGGTTCACGGCACAGCATGAAACTGCAGTGCCATAGCTTGTCCTACCACTGTTATTAGTGGATTGTGGCAAGCTGTCAGCTGTTCAGTCACCAGGAGGGGCACCCAAAGTGTGCCTACCTTGAGGAAAAGACGCTCTCTTGCACTTGTCACTTGGAAAAATACAGAGCTATTACCTATGGAAGGTGATGTACCCTGTACAGATATACTCAGTGCTGGCCTCCCATGCAAGGGAGCGTTTCAGAAGGACGTTTTGTGAATGTGAACACGTCCCGAACTGATGATTCAGATGACAGCAGGGACACAAAGAGCTTTGAAACTGGTTGGCACAATCACCCGTACTGCTGGCAGGCCAGGGGCAACCTGTGGAAGCAGTGATTTGGAAGCCAGTCAGCACAGCTGTATGCAAAACCACTGCACTGCCATGTGTACATCAGGATCGCCAAGCTTCTGCACGTTTTCCTACTCTGCAATGTGTGTCAGGGGGGTGGTGGTTAGGTGTTCAAATGAATTTTCTGCCTCCATCAAGATAGCACCATCACTGAGAGAATGCTTTCATTTCCCAGAAGAATGCGGTCGCCTGTTGCATACTGTGTCATCTCTTTCAGCTGCTGCTGGCTTCTGAGCAATTACCAGGCTGCCAAACCTGACTTATTGACGCAGATCAAAAAAAAGCTGTGCTCTTTGAATTGAAAACTCCTCCGTGACCAGGAACAAGGACTAGCCAATGACAATGACCTCACTTGCTGGCTGAGAGGGTGGTTAGTGTTTGCAGTGTGCAGCCCCGTGAACCTCTCAACTGCACGCATCAAAACACTGGCTGAAGCCACCCACCATGCTGGAGTACAAGGGCAAGAGCGTGTAGTTAGTAATCACTTTGAAGTCCTGGGTCTAAGAGGTGATTTATTTATGAAGGGAAGCTGACTGAGAAATGCAGTCCTTCAGGTGCATTCCTCTGAAGAGACTGACATCCTGACCCTGAACACTGACAGGAGTTTTACATCAGTGAAGCACTAGAATTGATGAGCCAGGCCCTGATCTGTACATGTGAGGAGCTCGCTGGGGCTCGGCAGTACAACAGCATTTGACTGTGGCTGAGGATGATACAGATAAGACAGAGCCAGTTTCTTCCCAAGGCTTTTGCATAGCAAAAGGCAAGAAACAAGGGTTGCAAGATGCAGCATGGAAATTCTAGTTAGATAAAAGGAAAATAAATTACCATAAGGGTGCCTAAGCACTGTTGCAGCAGCCCACAGAGGTGGTGGAATATCCATCCCTGGAGACCCTGAAAATGTAACTGGGCAGATTCTGCAATGCTGTGATCCTGGCAGGGACCCTGCAACATTTGGAAACATTTTCCAGTATAACTGTCTTTCAAATTCTTGAACCAAAACAACTGTCCATAACTTTCTTCTTCTTAAATACTTACTTTGAAATGCATTTTTTTAAAAAATCTGTCCTCCTCAGAGCATATAACTTCGCTATTGACAACTGGGGGTTGACTTATTTGTGATACAGTTACATTGCCCCTGGCTAGCTGGGCACTGCTGAACACAGAGGAAACTCTGCAAAACCCTCCCCAAAGGTGACCGTTAATACAGATAAGAGCTGATTAAGCAAATATCACCCAGCAGATCGTCAGGAGAGGCAGAAGTCGGGCCTGCTGTCTGTGCCATGCCACGGCAGCACCGCTCTGTGCAGTGGGTTAGGGGCCTGGGTGTCCCACACTGTCCTTGCTTTGTGACCGTGGGCTTTGCAGGGTCACCCCGTGAGGAGGTGACCACCAGGCCAGCCAGCTGGGCTTCATTTCTAAGAGGTGAGCTCCATCGTGTGGGCGCTGCTGAGAACTGCTGCTGCAGGAAGGGAGCCTGGATTCAGGCATACTGGGATTGCAGCGGTGGCATATTTCTCCTGTTTTAATGCAAGGGGAAAAAAAAAAGCTTGCCCTACACCTAGAACACCTGCATAAATCATTGCTCAGAGCCTTGTACATGGCTGGACATGACACCACTTAACAGAAGTACCAGGACCTCATTTCTCCTGGGTCTACTGGTGCTGCTAGAGAAGCAAGGGAAAAAAACAGGTGGTGAATTTCTCCTTTCCTGGCAGCTTCTGCCATTAGAAAGACAGATGTGAGGCAGAACTGGCCTGGGGTAAAAAAACAACAGACCTGCTGACACTGACAAGGCCAAAATCTGTAGGTCTGATGTGCCATGCTTTTGTGCTGCTCCAGTGATGTGTGCGCATTTTGTATGTCCTTCGGTATGTCCCTGAAGCATTGGTCTTTGTAGGCGTATGCTGACTGACCCTGCCTTTTGTGTACAGTCACTCCAACATGTCTAAGATTGATTGGATTCTCTCTGTGTGAGATGGAGAATGAATCTGCATGTGCCCTAAAGCCATGTCTGTCTTAATATTAGAAATCCAGCTGATTGCCTCCTCCCAAGGGAAAAAGTAATGAATTACTGATGAAATTGGGTTATCTAAAAAAAAAAAAATAAGGCTAGCCAGAGTGTAAAAAAAAATCCCAGGAAGCTGTTCGTTTTCAAGAGTAGGTCTGATGATTAGTTGTTGTGTCAAAAATTTGAAACACAGCTTTATGCTGAAAAATGGGCTCACTGCTTACAGTCTACCAATACAGCTTGGATCATGAGGTCTCAGTTTGCAAGTACAGACATTTTTCCACCCCCAAATAGACAACTCATAAAAAGTCAGCCCAGGCTTTAAGAGTCAAACTCCCTTCTGCTTGTCTTTCATCACATGTAATAAGGAGTCTGCAAGCAGATCACACGTTGCATGACCAGTTAGCTTCTTGGCACTCAAATGCATTTCTCTGTACTGGGTCTGTGCTGATCTCGTGTTTCTGGCTGCTTTTCTGCTACTGTTGTCAGCTTAGCGTCAACATGACTAACGCTGAGCTAACGTCCTCCTTGACTGCTGTCCCTAGAGCGATGTTGTCTGTTTTGGGGGGCAACCTTCAGTGTGTAAGTGCGGGGATTGTGTTCCCTGCCCACCGCTCCACAGCCTGCCTACTCTGTCCCTGTCACACTTCTGCTGGGTGCTCCAGACCCATGCAGGGACTTCCACATGGTGCAGGTGGGAAGGGGAGGTGGTGGTGGCCCTGCTCAGGTGGAATAGGGGACAGTCATACATGCAGAGGTGGTTTGTCACACGCTGGGGTGGGTGTTTGCTGTTAGCACATGCATTGTGGGGCTACCAAATTAGTGAGGAAGGGGTGAGAAACATTGAAAACATGGCTACAAAGGACCTGACTGCTTATTTCCCAACCTGTACATCTTATCATTGCTGTATTCAAATTCCTCCCAGAATGAGATGTACCTTCAGTTCATTTTGCTGACAAGCTGGAGATATCCCTCTCCATGGGGGCACCAAGCCCTGAGTGCTTGCCCCATAGAGTTTCAGCGGAACACGGTATTGCTGTCCTTTGGAGTTCAGGCTGACTTAGTTTGGATAGTGAAATTTCACATTTTGGGGGGATGAAAAGCAGTATCTTTGTGCATTAATTTAATTTTTTTTACTTTTTTTTTTTCTGGATATTTTAATTGTCCTTCCTCTGAAATGTCCTGAATTTAGGATTATCAGAAGCTTATACAGAGAGAAGGAGCCTGATGAAATGGACAAAACTCCATGGTAGATGCATTGTATTTCCACGTGCACCAAACATGTTTCATTCCCCCTTGACTTTGTCCCCACAGATGTCTCCTCCTAGTCAAGGAAGTAGATCTCAGGAGCATCTGTTCTTACCTACTGCTAATACACTGCTCAGCACTGACCCCCAGAAGGTTCAGCTGTTACATATATGAAAAAATTACATGCAAAGGCAGTATTTACATCCTGAAAGAACCCAGCGACTTAAAGCCTAATGGGTTTTCTGAGACCCTGCAGGTGGAAAGCACGAGCCCTGCCTTGGTTGATCATTTTTAATTTATAAAGGCAACTTTCAGCCTTTCCACACCAGGGGCATGACCGCACACTATCGCACAGCCCAGGAGGACCGAAAGTCTGGCGAGGTGCTATCAAAGTTTGTGGTCCTTGGGTTGAGCCCTTGGGGTGGAATAGTGATGGGGCGTATGGGGGACCACATCTCATGAGCAGTGGCAGAGTGGAGGGTGGGAAACCGGCAGAGACTTGCCCTCATTATGCATGGGTCTAACATGCCCAATTACCCCATCCTCTCCTCACCTCTGCGATGTAAAAGACTCTTGTTGAGAGTGGTCATAATTCACGGTGAACACCCCGCCTCCCCCTTACTCCCTTCACACCCGCTGCTCTCCATTTTCCTTCCAGAAAAATATGTGTCTTTGATGAAATGAAATGGCTCAGTCAAAGAACCCCTCAAATGGTTGGGGACCCCTGCACTTGGCCACCCTTGCCCACTTCCCAGCTCTATTTCTGGCCGAGTTTGGAGTTTAAGTGGACTGACCTTGTGCCCTGACTGCCCCGGGGGTCAGTGATGAAAGCGGATGGAGGCTTCACAGTCAGGTCTCTTGTGTGTGACTCTTTTGTTCCCAGGACAGGGGTGTGCAGTGCCTGGGACAGTGCTTAATTGTTCGGGGGCACTGCTTTACCCGTCATGCCCTTCCCCGGGTGGCCCCAGCCCTTCTTGCTCATGCGTGGGAGGGAGGCAGCTTCCCCACTCAGGGTAGGGAGGAGGAAGCAGAGTCTGAGTTGCTCGGCATCATTTCTGGCTGTTTATCAATCTGTGTAATAAATTTTGTGGAGTGCCAGAAAGCCAGAAAAAAAGAAAGAAAGAGAGAGAGAAAAAAAAAAAAAAAGACTTCCTGGCATTTTGTGAGTTCTCTCTGTCACTGGGTGCATCCTTCCTTGTCCTGCCATGCAGGCAAGAGCAACGTCACCTTGCCCCAGCTAGCTCCTGGGTCCATCCGCTTGCTCCATGGGATGCACCCTGCCACCAAGAACTCCCTCTGCCCTTCTGCAGGTGTTTAATGAGGAAAGCCCGATGTGTCAGGCCTGAGGCATTGGGCTTAGCCTGAGTGGAGGGGACGGGTTCCCTCCAGGGAGTGCAGAAGCTCTGGGTTAGGGCACATCAACAAAGCTGGGTGATATTGTGGGGGAGCAAGCACAGGGCTGGAGGTATTGAAGCTTCTGGAAAGCTTTGCTAGACCTGAGCTGAGCACCCACACCTGGCACTGCCCTGAGGACACGCAGAGGAGCAGTGGGTTTGCTGTAGGTGTGCATGGGCAGGGGATGATGCTGGACAACCTGTGGGCATGATGATGAAGAGTTGAAGGTTTACAAACATCTGTAACAGAGGTAGGTCAGCAGAGCTCAGCATAAGCGTGCGGAAAGCCTTGTGCCACTCAATACCTTTTTGGCTGCCCCCTCGGCATCTTTCTTTTCGTAGCGAGTCCTTCCTGTGCTTTACATCTTCATTACAGCTGGAAGCTGGGGCAGGAGCCTCCACAGCAGGCCCTCCCCTCTGCCGCTTTGGGGAGTGACTGCGCAGAGGAAATGGATAAAAGGAGCGGAGGGTCAGGGTTTAATTACCCCATTGTGTGCAGAGACGAGTGATGGACAGAGACTGTCAGTGGGTCACCGATTAGCTGCCACGGAGCAGACAGAGGAGGGGGGAAACGTGATGAGCCCCAGGGACAGACTAGTGTCAGGGAGAGCCATGAGACATGGAGATGGCAGCTCATAATGGGCGACACTTTTTCTTTTAGTTGTTCCCCTAGTCCTTCATCCCCCTCTTTGTCCCTGTGGGCTCAAAAGCCTCTGCTGGGCCCTGGCTGCTTTGCTGGCCAGGGACAAGGGCTGCAGGCTGGCAGGTCCCCTGGGGGAATGGAGAAGAAGGTGGGACTTCTCCTGCCAACTGTGCTGAGGCCTTGTCTCCCTGTGAGGAAGTGGCGAGGAAGGATGGAGGGAGGGAGGAAGGGAAGGAGGAAAGAAAGTGCAGGAGGGAAGGAAAGGAAGAAGGCTGAAGGAAGTGACTGCTGGCGGGTGAGGTGTAATACACACGCAGTGCTCCTCTGTGCAGGTGTGAAGGTCTCCTGCAGAGAGATCGGCCCAGCCAAAGTGGAAACCAGGCTGCCTGGCTCCAGCCCCACTGCCTTAAGACTGCCTCCTTTGGACATGGCTGAATGCCTCAGGTAATAAATCTCTCTCCCCATCACATTCCTGGCATCTGTGGGCTCTGGGGCTGCAAGAGACCAGGATTATCCTCTTGGCAGATTTGTTGACCTGTTTTTGTGTAAGGAGAATGCAGAAGTAACAAGTTTCAGTAAGTCTTACCCCTTCTGCTCCCAACCCCATAGGTACTCTCCCCTCCTTTCCTTCTCACACTCATACCAAGCCCTTGTTCGTCATCCCACCACACTGTCTCTGAGCCCAGCCTCCCTCTCCTACAACCTCGACAACTCAGTGTGCTCTTATCCCTGACCCTGCCCTCAGTCCTGCCATACAACGTCACACCTAACTTTCTTCCACTGGTCCTGTTACCCTTGGCCTCAAGACTCATCTTTCTTCTCCTTTTCCTTACAATCCCTTTACGCATCCATTTTGTATTCTGACCTTCATTTTCTAACTCTGTCCACAGTTGTCCTGCAAGGTCCTGCTTCCCGTATCCCCTCTCCCTACCACTCCTGCCCTTTCTTGCCTTTCCTCACTCATCCTTTACCCATCTTTCCTGTCCCCTTCACCTCACATCTCCCAGAGTTGTTTGCGTGAATCGTCTCTGGAATCATGAGATCACTGTTTTTTTCTGTCTCTGTCAGTGGGAACATCACATTAAGGAGCGTGGATAAGTGACCGGGGGCCATTGGGGTGACTCTGGCACCCCCTCTCCCCACCCTCCCTACCCCCCCTCTTCTTCTGTATGAAAGGAAGCTTTGTTGTCCAAAAGCAGAAAGAGAAAAGCAGATAAAAAGGCGGAACATGTGATCTCATTGGCTTTATTTAGCCATCCAGCTATCCCTCCTCTCTTTTTCTTGATTCATCCAAAATTATCTAAGTAAGAATCCACAATCCATCCTTGGGCATCTCATCTGTGAAAGAGATGGTGGTAGATTCTTTTTTCCAAAGAGACTTCAACAGCTGACCTCTGGTCTTCACAGGGTGCAAAATGACCCTGACAGGGCTCTCTAGGCAGTGTAATGCCTTTGACTACAGTAGTCTCCACTGCAGGACTGTGGGATGCCACCCTGTGAAGGGGAATTGGAACCAGGGAGAAACAAATCCTCTTCCTTGTCTCACCATTGCTAAATGGGGGTTTCTAAGAGTATCCAGCAATGCATTGCTTCATCAGGGGTACTGCTTGGTGGCGAAGTTCATGTTTCTAGCATTAGACGCACAAACATTTGAATTAATGAGTTTCCGGATCAGCCAGAGACTTGCTTTTTTGACCAGGGTAAAATTCTTCATCTCAGGGTGCTTCAGTTGTCCTTTGTGATGGAAATGATGACTGTTTGTCTACTAAGATGATCAGTGTTTATCTACTAAGTCTGACCGAACGGTCCTGGCGAGCACCCTGCAGGACAGAGCTACTGTGGGAGCAGTGGGGCACAGCTGGGATTGCAGTAAGGATCTCTGTGTTTCGTTGGGACTCATTTAGATGTTATCAAGCCAGGAGGCAGGAAGAGGATTATTATATATTCGTTAATTATTACATATTAGATGGGTTTGCTGCTTTACAATGAAAGCTGCTCTGTACGCAGTTTCGAAACAGAGATGGTTGACTTAGTACAAATCTTTATTGTGGGCACAGTCATACAAATATAAGGAGTTGGTCAATGCACCATTTTCATGATGTTTTAACCAGCTTGGTTAAAATCCATCAGACAAGAAGTCCTTCTAATGTGGGAACATAATGGCCCTTTTATCTGTATAGTCCATTCCCCTTCTCTACAGGAATAAAAATTCTCCAGATAATGGCTTACATCCACAGCTTTGTATGCGTGTGTGCAGGAAGTCACTAAAGCTGAAATTTAACGATTGTTCCAAGGACCTTACAAAATACTTAAGGCACTGAATGGGAGAAAAGTGCAGAAAGCTTGGCAGATGGAGCCAGGCGGCATATGCCATGTTCACCTAAAGCATGACACAGATTGAGATGGATATGGGACAAAGGGTAGTCAGAGGAGTGAAGAGGGTCAGTAGAGAAGAAGATGAGCAGAAAGGCAGAAGCGGCAAGATTTGCTTCAGGTGAGACTGAAGAATTTGATTTTCTTGCAGAAGGCAATATCACTGAAGTATATACCCAAATGCTCTAAAAGGTAGGGAGGTGGGAATTTGGCTGGCAAATTATTTCTGTTGCAGAAGAGTCATTGTGGAAGTTGCAGTGACTTTAGCGTCATGTGAACTTTTACATATCTATGAATGTACGTGTAAAATGACTCAGTGAAGCAGCATGTGCAAGGAGACCGGAGCTGTGGGAATTCCTGAGGTATAATTTCAATGGTGTGTGGGAAGACATGATGGCCATGGGGATTTGCCACAGATTTTCTGTGGTAGGAGATCATGCACAAGATGATTTACACCAATGGTGTGGAGAAAATGTACGACATTACAACCCATCCAACAAAGAGTGTTGGCTCCAGCTTACAAACAGCTGAATCAGTAAATGTGGAGGCAAGAAAGGGACTTTTTTGTGCCTTCCATGTGTTTTACAATAAATGCAGAGTTCCTATAAAAATCTAGACCCATTGAAGTTGCCACTGGACTCCTGCCAGCTCTGGGTCCCTATCATTTGATTTTCCTGAAACAGGCACCATGACTCCATTTGCAAGACATTTCCATTAGCATGTTCGGCTGATTCAACTTATATCCTGCCCTGTTGTGTCTGACTCATTTTTCCCCATCTCTAGGAGAAGCCTGAGGGAAGGCAGAGAGCCCTTCACATAGATGCTCAAGGTCTCTATCAAATAATAGCTGAAGAAATATTTGCCATGACCGCGCTATGGTCATTTTTTGCCATTCCTTAGTCACTTGGCAGCCAATGGAGGGAAGAGGCGAGAGCAGGGTGGGGGAGACTAAATGAGACAGAGGGACAAGAACAAAAGATTCTTTTGTGGTACAGAGAGAGAAAAGGGAAAGCATCACCAAATGCCCAGAAGCCATGTTTGTAACAAGAGACCTATTCTCTCAGCTACTTGGAAAACAACTTGGAGTAAAAGGCCCTGGTTGAATTAACCCTTCA
Source organism: Balearica regulorum gibbericeps (assembly GCF_011004875.1). NCBI lineage: Eukaryota > Metazoa > Chordata > Aves > Gruiformes > Gruidae > Balearica > Balearica regulorum. The sequence continues at coordinate 57,534,626 of NC_046184.1, forward strand.
TGGAGGCGACTTACTGAGTGTGCAGGAAAGAGGCATGGCCATGGGAGGCGTAATCTGTGTGGCGAGGTAGCGATGTTGTCTATTGGGCAATTTAAAGCAAGGATTGGTTGTCTGGGAAGAGGAGGTAGGGATGACGTTGGGTGGTTTGACCATAACAAAGTTTTAAAATGTCAGATGTCCTTTCTTCATAGAATTTTGGGTTTGGCAAAGATCGCTGGAGGATTTTTTGCAGCATATGAGGCGATGACTCTTTTCCATTGACATTTTTTCTAGGGACACTGGCACCTAGGACTGTGGAGAGAGAAAGGAAAGGAAAACACAACCCCCAAAATGTATGTTTTACTGCAGCATAATCTTGTCCCATCACAGCATCTGTGAATTCAGTTCCTATTGTTGGCCTTCAGAACTTTGTTCTTGTACATTGCATCTCTCTTGCTTATGTCTTAGACCTTCCTTCAGCCAAGAACAATTTTACTGGAGGTAGGGGTTCTCTATACAGATGAATTGAAGGTAGGCCAAATCCTCCAAAGAAACAACCAGCTTTATTTCATTGTGAACACTCTGCCTTAGCCTCCTCCCTGCCCTTTCTAAGGAGGCTTCCTCTTTTATTGAGTGGATCTTTGGGTGAAAGTGGACTTCTGTGATGATAGTATGAGGAAAAGTTCTACCCAAGGAAAGAGAATCTGCACCTATTTGAAGATCAAACATGGGGTATCAGCATATGCCAGGTCAGTTTGTATCAGAGCTTGCTTCTGGGTGCTCTGCAAATTAAAAGAAGTGAGACAGCCAGATCTGAAATAAAAGCTTTTTCTCCCCATGACAATCCAGAAGGGACAGCACCCTGCCTCTGGAGCCTTCTCATACAGTGCCAGGCAAAGGGAAGCAAAGAGCAGTTTGGAAATGGAAAGAGTTCTCCTCTCTGCTTCCCTGCCTCGCCAGGACAGGAGCAGTGTCCACCCATCATGGGTCACCCATCCCCCTTGGCTCGCTGGCACAGACGGGGAGGATGCAGTGGGTGCCCATGGAGCCCGCAGTCAGGTGGGCTGCCGAGCGGATGCAAGATGCACACAACGTTACGACTGTGCTTTCGTAAATAAGCGATCACATGGGACTTGTGTGCGTGTGTTGGAGCAGAGCTTTGAAAACAACCAGGAAAATCATGTGGCAACAGAAGTCTGCAGGCTCCCGGCCCTCCCCCACTACCTAACCTTCTCCTTGCCTTTCCTCGCCTTTCTATCTCTCTCTCTGTCTTACTGTGATGGTAACCACAAAGGCTGGAGATGAATTTTGCTCCCGCTAACCTCATCCTGGGCTTTGGGTTGTTTGTGTTGGCACTTGGTCTTGGTGTCCAACCTACCTGTGCCACTCAGACCACCTGTGCTGTGTGATGTCCCCTGCAGCCCTGCCAGGGAAATTTTCAAGTTCAGTCTCCTAGAGGGATTGAAGGACATTTACCCAGAGTGGATGCTAAATATGATTAAACCCATTACTCAATGGGATTTTCACTATTGCAGCTCTGAGTTCAGCATAAATTGACTTTTTCTTGGCACTATGCTTTTAATACCTGACTGGCACTTACTGGAGTCACTTGTAAGGTCAGAAGAGCGAGTTCTGGAGTTTGAAATGCAGTTTAGAAACTATGAAACTTGAAATTCACTGCCCCCTCATACGACTCATTCACAGCAGCACAGCAAGGCAGCAGTCTCAGAGCATTAAGACCTCAGCCGAGCTAAGAGCAGGAGGTGTGCTGTGTAGAACAATTGCCACCAGCCTACCAATAAATGCATGTCTTTGAGCCTTGGCTCCACTAACTATTGTAACTAAGTTCTTACGTGTGTATGGCTACCAACCTTGCTGAATGCAAAGAGCTCAAAGAGTCAGGAGGGAACTGAAGGATTTAGTGGGCTGTGCCAGATGAGGCTCAACCTGTCTCATGGTCCTAGTACTTGGGTGATGTTGCTGATTACACCTTCTACTGTACGTTTCTCCAGCTATTATTTCTTCCAAGCTGGACTTTCCTAGATTAGAAGCTCAGGATCTTAGTCTCCAGTCCATAAGACCTTCACCTTTTCCTGCATTACACATTCCCCCAAATTAATTTCTCCTGACTGCAGTCTTTTCTCTCCTCTCCTCTCCTCTCCTCTCCTCTCCTCTCCTCTCCTCTCCTCTCCTCTCCTCTCCTCTCCTCTCCTCTCCTCTCCTCTCCTCTCCTCTCCTCTCCTCTCCTCTCTTTCTTCTCTCTTCCCTCTCCTCTCTTTTTCCCTCTGTTCTTAAAACAGATGGAAGAATTTTAAAGCAAGGTCCCTATTTTTTTATTTTTTTTTTTGCAAGAGATACATCTGGATTTGAGTCAAGAGGATCTGCTGGAGGCAAACCAATAGGGTGCAAGGTGTGGGAGAGAACTGAAGAATGAATGCGTCTGTATTGGCATGATGTGCAGGGCGTTTCAGGGGGACCAATGCTGTCAACCTGTTTGAGATAAAGTGCCACAAGCTCTTAAAGCCATGGCAACCTCTGTAAGATCCTGACATTTTTACCTGAAAACACATGTCAAGTGTCTCAGAGCTGAGCTTCTGTTGCCTTGCAGTTGGCACATCCCGGTTCACCCCCTTACTGGGTTAGACTTTGAGTACAACAGGACAGGCTGGACTATACTAGTTCCTGAATGGACTGCGGCTTGAATTTGGTCAGAATGGCTTGGGTATGGCTGGCTTGGGCTGAGTTACGCTGGCTTTGATCCCACAGATCTACACTTATACGGACTGACCACGATCTGAATGCAGATTTGAGATGGCAGCTTGTCAGAGGCATGGTCTGGGTAGGCTAGGCTTGACTGGGTTAGCTGCATTAGACTGTGTTGAATTTGGAGCTGGAAATGGGACTGGTTTGGACTGAGTTAATATTTATGGTGGATGGGAGTGGGCTGATGGGCAGAGTTTGCCTGGATACGGTGCTGCTAAAATGGGGCAAGTGACTTCACTGTGGCTCGTTTAAAAGCCTCATTTCGCTTACAGCAGAACCTGCCACCCCATCTGGGAAGCTGTTTGCTGGACCAACTTCCCATGGATAGGAAAAAGATTATTCAGCAAGTGCTGAAATGAGATCCCCAAAAGGCTGACAAAAATCTTTAGTTCCTCAGTGTCCAGCTGCTCCAGGCCATCTCCTTCTCCCACAACCTGTGAGTGATTCATGCCAGAACATCTGCATCTTCTTCGTGATCTGGTCCACCAGGTCAAATCTGTTCATCGCTCAACATCCTAGGCTTATAAAGGAAAATCCTCCTGTCTGAGAATTTCCTCAACTAGGGATGGCTACCAGTGTTTGAAATGAGGAAATAGGACCTGAAAACCTCGCACATGACTTCTTTTTTTAATGACTAGGTTTCCTTGATAGTGCAAAATTTCACGCTGTCTAATACGGTGTGTGTAATGCATTGCCACAGTGTAACTTATCCAGGGCATAAAATAAATACTTAACTTGGACACAAGACTAAGCCCCAAATAAAGGAAAATTCAGACTGTTTCCATATAAACGATGTCTCAACATAAAAGACTGTACCTGAATGATTTGGCAAGTCAGTCTAGGTGACAGTGCTGCCAAATCCCTTCCCTCCCCCCTTGTTCTGGCTCTGCTTTTAAAAAACAGGAAGGAATGTGTAGTGATGGGTAGGAGATGGTGTGGTCCCGGGAAGAAGCAGAGCCCCATCTCCTTACACAGCTAGCAGAGAGTGGAGCAGGAGAGCGGCGGGTAGCACAGTGCTGTACAGCTGCAGGGCTGCTCACAACAGGGCAGAGCTCCCAGAGAATGTGCTCTTTGTTCCCTGCCTTTAAAGGGTAAGAGAAACACTTATGCATGGCAAATTAGCCCAAAAATGTATTTCTCTAAAACACCCGATTGTCTGGCCAGCTCTGCAGCTGCAGGGAAGTTCCAGGGAGAGAAGGGGGAGGCGGCGGGAAGGAGAAGGAGGGAGGCAGGGAAGGAGGATTTTGATGGCTGGAGGGGGAGGGAAGGCGAGATGATTGTGTGAATGAGGGAGAAATTCTCATGCCTCGATTCAAACAGAGCTGACCAGTGAGCAAGGGGACCCCTGACGGAGGGGCCACGTTGGTGGCCAGGGGACCATGGATGCTGTGCAGTCTCCTGGGGGGTAGGGAGAAGAGGGGACACAAGACAGCTGTCCTTTGGACAGCGCAGGAACAGGCACTGGTGCAGCCAGCAGTGCCGGGGAGTCCTGCCGCCTGGCAGGTTCAGCTGTGCCATCTGGGCCAGGATGCTCAGCGAGCAGTGCCATGCTCCTCTAGTCACCGTGTGGCACGACCCGGGGGGCAATGGGCTGTGATTCCTCTCCTGCTTCGGAGCAAAACGTGCAGGGTGTGAGACTCTGCGGAGGCGCAGGGCCTGTGCTGTTCCCAGGAGGTGGCACTTGGGTTTAAAACATCCCAAATGTACCTCTTGATTAGGAACTTGATCTGAGCTTGTTATGAATTTCCAGCCTAATGCTGATACTCATTTTAAAACTCCCAGACTGCTGCTGGCAGACAAGTGATTCCCTGAACTTCCCTGGGGTTTGGAGAGCAAAGCCTAATGGTAAGATTCTCAATAACTGCTGAGGCTGTGAAGTTCATGGCGAGTGCCACAGCCCTGCCCCTGCCCCAAGGGATGCCACTGAAAATAGAGTCAGGCCCACCATGAGCACAGCTGAGATCTCAGTGTCCAAGGAGCATCTCCTGCACTGTCTGGGATGAAATGTCCTCTTCATGTGCAGGACGAGAATTTATTTTCTCTTCCATTAGCTGCTGATGTGGAAGAAGAGGTGCTCCCTGCTTCAAACTACAGTGCTTTGCAGGCACAGCCTTGAGGCAACCTGGCTGGTCCTCATTACTACCCACCGAATGCTCTTGGGGACATCTGTGGTGGGATCCAGACGCTGCTCTCAGATGAAGCAGCTCAGGCCAGACTTTGCCTTTGAGGACACTCAGGGGTGCACTTGCCTGCTATAAATCCATGTTCCATCACTCTGTCCTTTCTGTGACATGACATGACCTACTCTGGGCAGACAAGAGCATCCCCTTCAAAGCCACCATTGCCACCTGCTGCAAGAGCTGATGAGATTGGTAGGTAGCCTTAGGTTAGGCAAAGCTTAGACTGCCCATGAGAAAAAGAGAGACATGTGAGTCTCAGAAGAGGATTTGGTTTCATTTCTGTGACTGTCCAGCTCAGCTTTAGTGTTGATGTTGCCACCGGTTCAAGTTGATACAGGCGAACTGTACTCTGTTTCCAGGTTGCTGCATTGTTTGACCATTTTTTTCCAAGGAAAACCCTGTAACTCCTTGGGTTTGTAATCCAGAAGTCCTATGAAGTCCCCTGTCACTGAACTGGAGGAAGGGAAGGACTGGTGGACCTGAATGTTCTATCTGAACTAGTAGTGATACTGACTGCCAGTGGGAATTATTCATTCTTTCTTGTCAGAGGTTAGATGAAGATACTTTGGACGACATGAGGTATAGAGATCCCTGCTGGATATGGAGCAGTATCTGACTGGGGGGGGAAGCCAGCATTAGGTTTGAGAATTTCCTATAGTGGAGAAGCAGATCAGACTTGTCTTGGAGAAGGAGTGTGATGGGCAGAGGAGGAGGTGGGGAGCTGAACCACTCTTGAAATGGGAAGCTGCTATCTATTGTATAATCCTGTCATCACTACCTGGTCCATTTCTATGTGGCCACTGGGATGGTTTACTCTCTCATTTTATGTTTACGTGGGAGAAGAGGATATGAAATGTGTTAGCTTTAATCAATTCAGCAATTTTTCTCAGCTTTGGCACACTTCATTTTCCACTCAGATTGAAAGGAGCCCCTCTGCGCGCAGTCACGCACCCCTGCGATAAGGGAGAGTCCGTCCTGTCCCCTCCTCTTCTCCTACAGCTTCAGATCTTCACAGCCCTGCCACTCAGCTCCTCATATGTCCCTTTAGAAACACCCTGAGCTGCAGCTGCACAAACAAGTGTGACTGCGTTACATGAGTTTAAGCCTCTAGTTTTTAAGGCCACAGAGCTACAGCTGTGCCAGCGCTGGGCTTTGAGCCTGACCTTCAGGGAGAGGGTGGCACAGATTGATGGCAGGCCTGCCATGAGTCCCGAGATCACTTGTGGCAAGGTGGGACTTGGGGAAACCAAGAATCCAGGCACACTCCAGCACTTTGCGGAGACCCTGAGACCTCCCAGCGATGGCGAGGATGTGGCATCATCTGGTGGTGGGAATTACTGGTACCGGAAAAGCATTTATTGGTAAATAACTTGCCAAGAAATGGCTTTTGAGGGGAATGAAACCAGTTGCAGATCTAGACCTAATTCAACAAGCATTTTTGGCTGGAAAACAAGTGTGGGAAGGGGATTTTTAAAATATCAAAACGTTTCATTTCAAGACAATCTTCCTGAATTATTCTGTTTTCTAAATGCCAAGATGTTGTGAATGGACATTTTCAAAGGAAATTTTTGACATTTCTTTTCAAACCAGCATTTTGCATTTGAAAGTTGACCCAGGTTGAAAGATGAGAGGTCAAACACAAGACCCTAATAACCACAAAATAAAATCTGCTACTTGAAGTTCAGCAGAATATTTCAATTTCTGAGTTACACTATTTGAAATAAAAAAATAATTTTAAAAAAATCACAGCAGAGCTCCTGTGCGTGTCCAGATCAACATGCCCCTGTGTGACACCTGTGAGGTGATGGAGACAGTGGAGCAGAAACAGCTGGTGTGGCTGGGATAAAACCAGCCAGGTAGTGGCCTGAGATGAACTAGAAAATGCACCCCAGACAGAATTTCACTCTTATCTCAATAAATGTCACTCTGATCTCAATAAGGCTGTTTATGGTGGGATGTGCACCTTTTAGGGATGCTTGCATCTGTTCATCTCCATGGGTAGCAACGGGCAGAGGAATGACGAGCAAAGCTCCTGTGGCCCTGGTGGTTTTATCCACATTGTCATCTAGCTTTAGGCAAGGTGGTGATCAAAGTGCCATCATCTTCCGGCACTGTCCCATTGATCCCTGTGAAAACCAATGGAGCTCTCCGTGGGCATATGTCCATAGGCAGCTCCAGGGGGAAAAAAAATCCTCGGGTAAGCAAGGTCTGGGCAGAGGAAAATCTCTGCTAATTTGGGCCCTGGTACTTCTCATAACAACGGGTGGGTATGTCGGGGGATGATGACCCAGCAGGATGAAGGACACTGCCAGTGCTTTGAGAAGATGCTCTGCTCCCCAACTGCCTCTTCTGTATAAAGGCAGGTGGGACTCGAGGGATGTGAAGAACAGCCCCCCTCCCCCTGCCCTGCCGGCCCCAGCCCCTCGCTCCCGCCGCCCCATCCTCTCCGCCGTGCGCACGTGGTCCCCGCTGGCCATGAATAGAGCTGGCACGGGTGGGCCCAGCCCGCGCCACTGGGGCTCACGACTCTCGACCTGAATAAGCAGCATAAAGGCACAGAGCAGCCCCGTCGCGGCTCCGTCCCGACCCATCCTCCCCAGCTGCAACAGCATCCGCTGCGGGCCCAGACCGGCCATTCTTACCAAGTCCTTCTGTGCCGTTTGTCTTTCTCTCCCTCTCTCATCTCCCCCTCCCGCCTCTTTTTTTTTTTTTTTTTTTTTTATTTAATCCCCTTTTTTTGAACATATCATTACAGGAGCAACAAAAAAGATGGGACAATACAGCCATTGATAAACTGCTCTCGTCCTCCCATCCCGGTCCCCCCCACTCCCTCCCTCCCCTCCTCTGGTGCGTGCCAACACTCTTTCCACCCGCCCAGGGCTGGAGCCAGCGCCAAACAACCTCTGCTAATAAACAAGAGGAACCAGATAAACCAGGAACACAATAGAGGGATTTGTTGCACTTTAGTGATGGTGGGAACAATGTCAACTCCGTGGCGCAGCTGCATGGACCCCCTCCCATCCTCTCCCCCCACTGCCTCGCGCCCCCTGCACACTCGCAGCCCAACACTGTGATTTATGAAAGGCCAAAGGTCACTGTGCATTAAAGGGCTCCTTTCTTGCATCATTTATTAACCCCTCTACGACAAGGGGTGCTCATTGTGGCAGTGGTGGTGGTGGTGGTACAGGGAGTGGAGAGGGGGTGGAGGAGTCTGTCCCAGCAGCACTGCGTGTCTCTCAGAGGATGCTGAGATGCAGAGCTAGTGCTGAAACCCAGCTTTGCACTGACCTGGTGTGTATGGGGAGGAGGGAAAGCTTTGGTGAGATGTGTTTCAGCCACCAAAAGCAACTCGTGTACTCCTGCACAGCTCCGTTCACATTTCACGCAAGTCACCATCTGCCCGACCTGCACTCGCTGCCAGGCTGGTGAGCTCAGCTCACGGTGGGTGCTGCAGCTGTGCACACACCTAGGGCTGACCCGAAGGGTTGCCCTGAACACCCCATAGTTCATATGGTAGGGTTGACCACGGTGCATCCCTGGAGCCTTGGGTCACCTTGTGCCACCAGGTGTGGTCGTGCGGGCCACCAGCAATGCAGCTGGGCAGAAAGGAGGCAGGTCGGACATGGAGCAGAACGGGTCACTCCAAGGTCTCCTTCTCAGGCTAGCAGAGATGTGGCCAAAATCTCCACTTGTCTCACCAGAGATGGTTGCCATTACAGGCAATGCTGCAGTGTCACCATGCAGCACTTTCAAGCCTCCCTGTGCAGCCATAGAGCAATGCCGAAGTGCTGGCATACTAACTCACTGTCCTGATCTTTTGTTCCTGAAATTACAGTGACCAAAGCCTGTTTGGGCATGACGATGTGGTGGCAAAGGCTTCAGCAGTGAACTTTGTGGTCCCTCGAGCTACAGCCCCATGTCCCCAGCTGTGCTTGAGGGCGCCATGGAGACCCTCTCCATGGGCAATCTTGCCTAGGAGGACAAACCCCATGGCCATCACAGGCTGAGGGTGATGGGTGAGCCCTGGAGAGGGGGTATCTGCTGGAGTTCACGTCCACCATGGGGGCAGGGGGTGGTGCTGGCACCTGGTTGCCTGGCCCATCCCTCCCGGCTCAGCAGAGGGGAGGCTGCGGTGTTGACAGGTTGGGACATCCTCCCCCCGGGACGAAGCAATGGGTAACAAGAGACAAGCTTAGGAGCTGGTGGGAGCCCTTTGAGTGTGAGTGTCGGGGTGAGCCCCTGCACGGGGCAGAGGGGACGCAGAGGTTGGGGTGAAGGGGAAGACAGTCCCGCCACGCAAATGTCAGTCTGTAACGCTGGTTACCAGCCGAACTGCTCCTGCCCTGGCTTTGGTGCCTCAGCCTCAGGCCGTGCTCCCTTGCTCGCTCTCCCTTGCATTCCTCCGGGAGCTGATCAGGGCTTGAATGACACCCCAGATGACTCTTTGCTATTAATTCCTGTGAACAGAAAGGGCTCCTTGTTCTCCCAGTCCTACTCTCTGGAGGAATTACAGGGGCCAAGGCAGCAGGCTGAAGCCTTCCCGACTTAACCCTTCCCCTGGCTCCCCAGGAGCCTCCCTGCAGCCAGAGGACTGGCAGAGGTGAAGATCACCCCAGAGCAACCTCGGCCACCACTGAACAAGCCCACCTAGGTTATCCAGCACTGCTACAACCACAGGTCCCATTGGGAGGGTCCCCTTTTCTGGTTGTTCTGCCCAATCTTGTACAATTACCGTCCTCTCCCCTCTGGGCATCTCTCCTCTGTCATGCAGACCAAGAGCACCTGGGTCCCTCCATTACATTGCACTGGATACGCCAGACTCCATCTGAGAAAAGGCAAAACTGGTGCCCTTCTCCCCCAGCTCTCCGCCCCTTCAGCGCTTGCTTTTTGGCATTCGCTTTTTGGATGTGCACCTGGCCTCTCTGGCAGGAGATGAGGGGGTTAACAGCCAGGGATGCTCTGTGCCACCCATCAAAGCAGGTAGCAGACAGACATGCCTGCCCTATTCTTCTTTGATCTTCCCAGACCTGAGTAATGCGGGAAAATTGTTCCATTTAGCCATTGCAAGTCCTCCTCATGCCCATGAAACATTGGGCTGGCCAAGATGTCAGACCAGGAGATGCTCAGTGCTTTTGTGATGCTCAGAGGCGATTCTCCCCTCTCCTTTCTGTGAGATTTTCCCTACACCTGCTGTCTGAAGCAGCTGGCACTGCAATCCGCTGCTTTAGAGCAAAAAAATGCCTTTGAGCAAAGTCTCCTGCTCATGCACATCAAGGCACGCACACCAGTGGCAGCAGCGGCGCGGTTTCCTGCACCTGTGGCAGCCCTCACCGTGCCTTGAAGAGGGAACGGGGTTTCTCCTGCTCTGGACCCAGGTGACTCTGCAACCATGTCCCAGACCCAGTCTCCAAAGCACTTCCCAAGGACTCCCATCCCATCCTGGGGTGATGGAGGTGCAGGGCCACGTGTCAATCAGCATCACCCAGATTGTGTCGCCCATGGGGAACGATAAACCCCAGAGGAGAGCAACCATCAAGGTATTTCTTTTGCAGGACACTGAGTCTGACAGAGAGAGACAAACAGCCTGGTCATGCAGTAAACAACTCCAGGCCTTGTGTGCCTTTTGTTTCCCCTGATACCCCATGACAAAAATTACTGCACACTCCCTGCAGCTAACATGGATGTGGTGTGGTGCTGCCAAAACCCAGGCAGGGCTGCAGCTCTTTGCTTTTCATGAGGGACCCACACCAGTTTCTCCCTCCTCAGGCTGCCTTGTGGGCAGCCATTTCACTGATGCCCATGACTGGAAGCAAAGAGGCATCTGGGAAGGTCTAGGACCAATATTGGGAGCTTCAGCCAAAAAAGGTGAGGGGTGATGAAGACCCAAGCCCAGCAGCGGTTCCTGTGCCCAGCTCCCTGTTGGGAGGATGCCTATGGCACAAGGCAAATTGAAGAATTTTTTGGAGATTGCGACCACCACAGAATCATGGAGGGTAACACAAATGTGGACTTTGGGGACCCTCTGCTTCTCCTGATCATGGAAAGGCCTTGAAAATGACCTGCATGCTGGGAGCCTGGGAGGGCAGTCATGACATTAGATTAGGGAGGAATTTGGAGAGAAGGGCATGAGGAAGTGGTGGAGACAGGGCTGGGCTTGGGTGCTCCAGCAAAGGGTACGGCCTGGTCTTGATCTCTCCCAGGCTGCCATCAGTCATGTCCCATGATGTCTCAAGAGTGAAACCAGCTGCAGACCCACAGATTTTCCAAGCGTTATGGTGGCTTCTCCCTTTGCTCCTCCTTGCTTTTCCTTGGAGCATCATGCTCAAGCAATTTTCAAACAAGAAGAGTAACCACTTGAAACCTTGCTATTTTTTCCAATTCTTTCACAATTTTTTCCAATTCTTTCACATCTTTGTGAATGGTTCAGATGGCCACCTGGCCATCCCCTCACCAGCCTCCACTTGCCCCCAGGACTGAGTAACCAGCTTCCCAGCTATTTTATAGTCACGGTGATGAAGTGTGATAGGGCTCTGTGACACCTCCACACCAAAGGGGACATGCAGTCCTCACTGAAGATGTTGGATGTACTCTTTCTGGGTGGGGCTGTGGGACTTCCAGCATGAGTCAACAGTCCTTGCTATCTGCAACCTTCCTATGACCGCCTGGGTTGCCTGGTCCTCTCCCTTTCTCTTTCTCCCTCCTGGGCCACTGTGGGACTAAGCAAATCCATTCCGATCTCCCCGCACTACAGCTTGGGCAGGGAGACATCTTCCCTTTTCCAGCAGGAAGGCTGTCCCCCTCCTCTTCCTCACCAAGCCTTCTGCATCCCCCTCCCCAGCACGATGTTGGGATGGTCACCCCTTGTCCTTCCCGCAGCATCACGGGGGGATGTGGCCAGTACAAACCCACACCAGCCTGCCTGGCGTAGGCAGAAGGCAGCAGGGGCAAGACCCCCTCCCACCCCCAAATCCCAAACCTTGCCCCCCCACCACCCCTCCTGCCCCTCATTGCCTCGCGTGCCCACCTCCACGGGAAGGGGATTTTGCAGAGAGGCGGTGGCACACGCTCGTCCATCCCAGTGGCCGTCCCCATCCCAGCCACCGCTGCTGCCTCAGCTCTTCCTAGCCTGGGTCTCCTCTCCCGTCTTCGGGTCTGGAGCAAGCTGGACGCTCTTAAAAAGCTTTTTATGTGCGCGCGCACGCGTGTGTGTGTGTTAATCACATGATTGTCGTTCACCTGTATCCCGAACAAAGACGGCACACTGTTTAAGGCCCAAACAAGAAAGCCGGCAAGGGAAGGAGGGGGGGTGGGGGGGGGTGCTGGGAAAACTGAAGGGGCCGTTGAGAGAGCAGGCGTGCGCAGGAGAAAATCCTTATCAAACTCCCAATTCATGGGTCTCCCTTTCCCTCAGCACACTGTGGGTATTGTTTGGCTGGGGTGTGTGTGTATTTTTTCAAATGTCTGTGTCGTGTGTGTCCCCCCCCCACCCTGCTCTGACGCTGTTTTACTGTATGGAAAGATTTCAGGGGGAACCCCTCCCATTTTCCCAGGCAGTCCTGGGACAATACGAGTGCTGTGCCCCCGAGCTGGGCAGGGGACAAAAGCTGGCCCTGGCTCTCATGCTGGGGATCCTGCTGCTCCTCTGCTGCAAAGAGGCTCTTCCCTCTTAATTCTCCCTTGCCATGGGTGCAGGGGATGGGTGTCCATAGAAATATATGCTGCAAAGAAGGAGCATATATTGCTATATGACCAGTCATTAGGAAGACTTGCATTTAGAAAGACCATTTCTGCAATGATGTTAGTTAGCTGCTGTGGCCAGTGGTGGCTTTTGGAGGGTCCATGTGTCTAAAAAGGGCTCCCAGTGGACACTGGAGGAAGAGACATACCACCTCAGTGATTCCTGAAACAGGGGTGGTCTCTTCTCCTTCCCCTCTGCCCATCATCTCACCACAGCTGAAGAGAAAGGGTCACACCTCACTCCACTGCAGTAGAGGTATATTTTCCACAGCTCGCTCTCCTGCTTCTACCTCTTTGTAGGACAAGAGAAGAAATGACACATGGATGGCAGAGACTTGGAAAAAGATATACGAGCATGCACCTGCAGTCAGTGCTGTGAGGAGGGGGATGGAAACAGGGAAAAAGGTGCTATAGGGAAAGAGATTTCAGAAAGAGGAGGCAGAACCAAAGGAGACAAAAAGCAAGAACTAGGGAAAGGCAGAATGAAGGGGGAAAACCCCTTCCCTGCCATTTAAAGATAAGGAGACACTGAGACTGCCAATTGTGGAAACCATGTGGCCGGTAAACAGTCCTTTGAGGATGTCCTCGTCTATGACTGAGTTGTCCATAGCTCTTCCAACAAGGCACAAACAGGACCCGTCTCCTGTCTGGCAGGTGGCCGCAGCCCCTGACTGGGATGCTGAGCAGTGGGACAAACACCAGTCCAGAGCCCTGTGGGTTCCCGAAATCCCTTCTGCATTTGATCTCTTTCTTGTCCCAGTTGGGAGTGGTGGGTCAGACACTCTTCTGCTCACCTAGACCCTGTGGGCATGAAGAAATATGTGAGCCCCACCACTGACTGTCTTGCTGGGGTAAAGCACCATCTTGTTTTCCCCACAAAGCCTGCCAAGAGCCCACTGTGTTTGGGGTATCAGCTGAGCAGGCTGTGAAGCTCTTCTCAGTGCCCTGACGGGCTCCTGATTGGGGATCTTCTCTGTCAAAGCACTAGCAGGACCCCCAGCCTCTCACTCCCTACCACTTTGTTCCCAGCACCTTGTATCCCCACTCTGGAGGGCAATGAGAAATCCCTTCCCCATCAAACACAGCAAACATCCACCTGAAGGGAGGGCAAATAAACACCCTTTTCTGACCATTTTCTATGACATCCTTCCTCCTTGCCCCACGATGGAGGATGGCTGCAGTCAAGGTAACAAGCAGGGCAGTGTTTCTCGGTGGTAGCTCTCTACCCATGGGACAGGAGACCAACCCTCCCCTCCCTTCAGCTCTCCCATACTTCACATGCAGGGTCCCTAAAGCTTGAGGATGACCCTCCTGGCTGGGGAAAGATGCCATAAACTCCACAGCATCATTGACTCTGCATCCAGTGCACTGTGGTCATCTTTGTATGATGATGATGCTTTGCTGGAGGAAACAGGGTCTCGATGCTGGTTTGCTAGGCTTTCCATTGAGTTTTCTTGGCATCCAAGAGAAAGGAACTCTCTCTCTCCTTCATGTGAAGAAGAGTATCTGAGTCCATCTTTTTTGGAGCAGATAATGCTGAAGAAAGAGAAGAAAGGTTGGAGATGGTCCCTCAAGAGGTCTTTTTAAGGGGTGCAAGACCATACCACAGAGGCACCTGTAAGCATCTCTGACTGGTTGATGCCAATGTCATGTAGCCATTCCCCCTCTCAGCTCCATTCAGTAAAGACTTGCCACTGCACTCTAGTGAGGTTTTTCTCTGCAGCCATCCTGCAGTTTCAGAGCTTTATTTCCTCCAGACAATGGCAGATGTGCAGGGAAATGGCCCTACGCTGGGAAATGGCTCTACACTGTTAGCCAGGTCTGCAAGGGCAGTAGCCAGCCCCACAGGTTTGCTCTGAGGGCTTCAGCTCAGGTGCTCAGCACCATCCTTGGGACTGGTTCCCTTATGTTTCATGTGGTACCAGCCAGTGGTTTTGCCAGGTCTTTCTAACATAAAGTTTCTGGAGAGTGAGTATCCGCAACAGGAGTTGAAAGTGTTCTTGAAATCCTTGAAGTTGGTTCCCTGGGTCATATTCATTCATCTCTCTGTATTTTCTGACTTAGCACTGGTGCATCCTCAGGTTGGATCTCCAGCGAGGAGCTGGGGCAGGAGCTAGGTTTATCTCATTGCTAACTGAGGAGGACCTGGGAGGATCATCGGATTTTTCATGGGTGACCTCTCATGGTTACAGGGTTGGTGTTGGTCTATACCAGCCCCAGTGACAAGGAAACCGAAGAAGCCAACTACCAGAGGCATCTGGGAAGGAAAGCAAGCTAGAAAATGGAAGATGTGATGGACAACCTCCTAATCCATTGAGTGCTGAGATCCTCTACGTGTCCTAGCACACAAGCAGCAAGAATAGGGGTCAGTGAGCGTGAGTCCTTCTCATCAGGAGACCTCCCTTTCCTCGTAACAGACCCCGCATTTGCCTTCAGGAGCAATTCAGCACGTTGAAGGAAGCAGAGTCTGCTTGTCTTGGCAAGACCCCACAGAGACGAACATGTTGTGACAAGCCCATCCCTAGGGTGCAAAAGTCCTAAGAAGGTTCAAACTGGTATCCACTGTCCAGCAGCATGGTATATCCCTGAACCTGATGTCCTCCATCTTCAGGACACCTCTGACCACCTGCATCCCCTTCCCCACCCCACAGACTCAGATCTGAATGAGGGAACCCTTTTGGCAGCATCTTGACCCCAAGGGTCCCAGGCCCACCTGTGGCAGCACACCGCGGTTCCTGTGAGACTCTGTGATGGAGACCAGGGACTCGTTTGGCACATGGGGGGCACCAGACCCGCAGGAGCAGTCATGTTGGCTGGGGAAAGGAGGGGGATCCCAGCCCTGGGGCGCACACCCATCTCCCCAAAACACCCCAGCCACCCCAAACTCCTGGGGTCGAATCCTCCAGCACCATCTCTGGGGCAGCCACGCTGCCGAGAGCAGCCCAGCGCTGGGGGCTCTTGCGAAGAAGCCGGCACCAGGGGAAAGCGGGGAATGTGCCGGCAGCCGTGGTGGGGTGGGGGGCTGCCCGCGTCCCCTCCCCGCCATCCCCGACCGTCTGTATTCTGGCTCTGAGGAGTGCTTGGCTCCACCTTCCACCCTTCCCTCCCCCGGTGCTAAGCAGCAATCCAGCTAGAGACATCCAGCGGGGTATTAGTAAAAACCAAGCCTCCCTCTAGGAATGGCACTCGCCTGAGAGCCTCCCCGCACCGCGCGCCCCGACGCCGCCAGGGCTGGGAGGGAGAACAGGGGGGCTATTGGGATACAAATCACAGCCCTCGCAGGATCTGCCCGGCACACTGGCCAGCAATGTAAGTTTTCCAACCTGAGCTCATTCTCATGCGCGCGTGTTCACGCGTGCTTTTTTCCCCCTACTTTCTCTTACTTTTTTTGATTTCCCCAGTGAGGGTCCGTGTCGCCCTCTGAAACTCGACAGATAGCAGCCCTTGCTCTGTGTTGGCTCTTTTTCAGCTAAGCCAGAGGATTGCTTTTGTATCACTTTTTTTTTCTTTTTTAAATTTCTTTCTTCTTTTTTTAATTTTTTAAAATTTCTGAATGGGGGGGATAGAAAGGCCTTTATTTTTAGAGCATTTCTTTCTCCAAGGGGGGAACTGCTGCACGGTGGCAGGGACTTTTAGAGGTGACTGCAGACAGGAGAGAGGAGGAATGTGTGAGGCAGGCAACCCAAAGCCTTGGCTTGTCTCAAAGTTAAACGTGATGTATGTTTGCATCTGTATATATATATATATATGCATACATACACAGACAGGCAGATGTGTGTGGATGCAATGTAGATGCATTTTAAGTCACTTGGCTTATCAGCTGCAAGACGAGGGTGAGGGTGTTCCCGCAGAGGCATTTTCCCACAGCCAGGATCAGGGTCTCTGGGTGCAGATCCGGGCTCCGGGCTGGTTCCCTGCCCAGCAGTGACACCCGCTCAGCTTCCCCGGTAGCCGGGAGATGCGTCCCTTCTGGTTTACCGATACCGTGCTGATGCTCCCCCTCCCATGTCTTCCCCTGGGTGCCGTGCTGGCATTTCATCGCACATCTTCAAAAGAAAGGGACACTTTCCCACACAAGTTTTGTGGCTGTCATCCCCATCCTGCTCCCCGTGGGAAGCTGCACCCAGGCAGGATGGTCCACGTATCTCTCCTTTCAGGTCCCCAACCCCCCTGATCCCTCTTGCCGCAGGCCCCTCTGCACATGTCAGCTCCAGATGACTGTAGAGATAGGGAGCAATATTGCAATTAATCAGGGGCCCTGACCCATCCCCACCCCCATCGATCACGGGTTTTGCGGTGTGCACAGCAATTGCTTTGCTTGTGCTTTTATCGAGCAGCCCCTGTCTCATGGTCAGCTCTTTGGAGAGCTTGGACTCCCTTTTGGATTTGGTGGTTGCTTCGCCTTTTCTATCTTTTTCCCCCCTCTTTCCTTTCTTTCCTTTGTTTTTGTCTTCCTCCCTCCCTTCCCCAGTGAGAAGAAGGACGTGAAGAAGGGAGAAAAGGCTCACAAGCGACGATGGCTGATGACCAAGACCTTTCAGAGGTGGAGATGAGCCCAGTGGGCTCTGAAGACCACCACTGCCTCTCGCCAGGACCCTCCATGGTGTCGGACAACTCTCCGCACCTCGCCGGCTCTGGGAACGGGGAGATGGGGAAGGTCAAGAAGGAACAGCAAGACTCAGAGGCGGACGATGACAAGTTCCCAGTGTGCATCCGCGAGGCGGTCAGCCAGGTGCTGAGCGGCTATGACTGGACCCTGGTACCCATGCCTGTCCGGGTCAATGGAAGTAACAAGAGCAAACCCCACGTCAAGCGGCCCATGAATGCCTTCATGGTCTGGGCACAGGCTGCCCGGAGGAAACTGGCTGACCAGTACCCGCACCTCCACAATGCTGAGCTCAGTAAGACCTTGGGGAAGCTCTGGAGGTAAGAGCGGGCGGGCAGAGGGGGAGTGCGAGGGCCAGGGTCTGGAGATGTCCTGGAGAGGACTGTGTGGTCACGCGGAAGGATGAAGACTTAGCAAGATGGAAGGGGTGTCCCTTGAGGAGACTTCTACCCCTGTGGGGAGGCACCTCGCAGGAGGCACAGTTGGTGACTGGGGCAAGAAGGAGTGGTTGGCTGTAGTGAAGGCTTCCTCAGCAGAGCTCACTTCCATCCTGGGTGGCAGCCCTTTCTACATGTTTCCCACTAGCTTCTCCTGTTGTTCCCGACCAGGACACTCTCATCCTGGTCCTCTCCTGCCTGACTGCCAGGGGAGATCTTGTTTTCTTGGCTCATCCTCTCTGTTGGGTCAAGTTGTGCACTAGCAGGAACCAGGCTGAGCCCCATCCAACTTAACTCACTGGTGGCTGCCTCAAGCCTGTTTGAACTCAGGTCCCAATGCCAAGAGGGGTTATTTTCTCTGCAGGGCCGCAGAGCAAGCGGGAAACCAAGTTACGGCCGAGGAGGAAGGTCAGGGGAAGGGAACCAGGTGTCCTTCCCAGGACGGTCCCAGTTTTAGCAGGCCATGCAGGTGCAGCAATATGGACAAGGAGAGACCTTGCTAGAAAGTGGGGGCTGAGGCTTAGCAGAAAGGAAGAGACTTGCAACAGTCCCAGCCTTAGCAGGCTCTCTTGCAACGTGCCGGCTCAAACCAGCCCCATCTCCCTTTGCACTCAGAGAGATGCCCTCCGTTCTTGCTGGCACAGACACGCTTGTCCTTCTGCCCCCACCAGTTTGTTGTGCCTATTTTCATTTTGGCTTTGTGCAGAACCCTGAGTCCTTTAGGTACCCTCTCCAACCCACTTCTCCTTCCTCTGGCAGACCGACGGGCTACCCCAATTGATTGTGGGTGTGCAGAGACCCATCGTGCCCAAGCCAAGTGTGTCAGGCTGGCCGTGCCACTTCTTTCCCATCTGACAGTCTCTGTCGATAACTCCATCAACCTATCATAAACATTTTCTGCCACGAGTCCCCAGCAATGTCCTCCCCCTCGTCTTGCACCAACCAACACAAACCAAAACTCATGCAAACAGGCCTTCTCATTCCCTCTTCTGCCCTGACGGCTTTTCATGGAGGAAGCCCTCAACCTTGGGTGGGCCAAGAGACATTTTTCCAAGCCGAAGCAAAACACACCCCATTCAGCAGCTGATGCCAAGGTCTCCTCCTGGCTTCAAATCTCCTTGCTCGCAAGGAACTGAGCCCTCGGGCATTAGCTTCTCCTTCTGCTACGTCAGCCCATTTACCCCCACCTGCCAGTGTCTAGTGTAACCCCAGCAAAGGGATTTCTTTGGGAAGTTGAAGGCTGGGTGTGACTGCCGATGTCTCATTTGATGCTCTTTCCTGCTTTGTTCCCCGCCGCCTTCCCTTCCCTGTACCATGGCACTTTTAGTCCTGCCCGGGGCTCTGCTGCCAGTCTCTGAACTGTGAAGCTGTGCTGAAGGGGGGTGTGTGTGTGGGGAGGGGGAACGCAACGTTTTGTTCCCAAAGTTATTTCAAGGTATCGTTCCTTTATTGCAAAATATTGCCAGATTTTAGAGCAATGGCCTCCCTCCGGACACTACATTTCCCATGAAAATACAGCAGAGCAGTAAACCCCTCCATAGATATTGCATTGAGAGTGCAGGGAGACACAGCCCCCGGGCCATGGCCACATTCATGCACCTGACTGCCTCCCTGCTGCCAGGGCATGGCTCCTGCCGCTGGCCGCATGGGACTCAGAGCAGAGGGATGCTGCTGCCGGGTGATGGTCAAGGTTCCTGGATGTTTCTTAGGGCACTGTGTGGCCAGTGAGCGTGGGTGAGGCCAAGAAGCTTGCGGGATCAGGCGTGGGGTTGTTGTGTGCTGCTGGGTTTGCCACTGGTTGCTCTGCGTGAGCACATCTCCTCTCGGAGTGTCCCTAGCGCAGGCTGCGGCTCTCCGAGCTGTGTCAGCCCCTACCAGGACCGTACAGCAGAATAAGCTGTGTTATAGGTGCAGTCAGTGTCTGGCCTGGGTAGGGCTGTGTGTGTGTCTTTCTGTGAGGCTGGGGGGGGAAACATCAGACCACAAAACTCCAGGGGAAGTAGCCCAAAGGTTACCAGGATAGTAGCCCCGAGCCTCGCCTTCCAGCCACAGTATGGTTGGGTCTTCCTCCATTGAGGTTCCCACTGTCCTCATCCACGCTGTCCCCAAGGTATAGCTCCTACACGTTGGTACAACTGCAAGCGCTGGGTTTTGCTCTGAACAGCTTAGTCTCAAACATTTGATGAGGGTCCCTGCAAAGGGCCCTGGTTGTTCATGTTTCCCCATCCTTACAAGGTGGCCACCGAAACCCTACAGCACATCGCTAGTTGCTTTGGAAAACGTGGGTGACATATTTCTGTGTGGGCTGCTCTGAGCTTATACAGGTAAAGGGCACGTTAGGCAGAGAGGCGGGCGCTGATGAATACAGAGACTGCCTGCAGACCACCATTAAACCAAGCATGTCCCCAGTGATCGGCACTGGGTGGGGATGGCAGAGGCTGGGCAATCTTGAAAGGCAGCTAGCAGATTGAGCGATAACCCCAGTGCCGTCCCACATGCTCCTCTGCAAAATGGTCTGCAATAGCCTGGGCTTTTTCTTTTTAAAGTCTGGCATTTCCTCCTCTGTGCCACCACTGTGTCCTCCATGGGTCCCAGTTGGGAAGGGCTGCAGGAGATGCCCTGATGGCCACGCTACCCGCCTGGCCCCAAGTGCGGTGCTGGGGGGGCTTACAGCCCCATCCACCTCCTCCAGTCTGTGCATACTAAGGGTGCGTGAGGGGTGCATTGACAAACCGAATGTACTAAAAAAGAAGAAGAAAGGAGGGTTTCTGTGCTTGACAGTCATGAAATCTCGCCTTGGCTGCTTTCCTTCCCTGGGATGGGACAGGGAGCAGCTCTCAAATGGAGGCTGGCTGCTGAAAATGTCGGCATGACTCTCAGCCAAAATGCCAGCCAGCACCACCTCCAGGGCCAAAAACAAGTGAGGCACGGGAGGAAGGGGAGGAAGACTCGGTAGGGAGGAGCAAGGGGACCCGATGGAGAGATCTTTGCATAGGGGTGGCAGCACCCAGAGAATAGGGTCATGCTCACAAAATCCAGGGCTGTGGACGTGCAGGAGAGCCCGCCTGACTGCTTTCTGCTTGCAGCCAGCCCTTGCCTTGCATCAGCCCCGATGCTCAACCCCAGCACCACACTGACTCATCGGCAGCTGAGTCCCGGCACAGGGTCAGGCCTCTGGCTGCTGAGCCAGTCGCCTGGCACGCAGCGCGGTGCAATGCCAGGCAGCAGAAGGGGAGGCTGCGAGAGGCGGGCAGAAAGATTTTAGCCCTTCTTTCTCATTCCAGAGCAGGGTGCTGGATGCTTGCCCCTCTCCCCTTGGCTCCCGGGTGAGCGCTTGTCTGGAGGGTGGTGAGGGCTTGGTTAAGCCCCATGAAGGGCTTTGCTCTGTGATCCATAACTTCTCTGCCCATGCCGAGATTCCTTTGCATTACGGACTGGGAAGTGTGGGGGGCAGAAGGGGGAGGGCAGGAAGCAAGTGAAATCCAAATCCCCCCAAATCTCCTGGCCTTTGCCTGCTCGCACCAGTTTCACTTTGCTAAAGCCGATTTGAGCTCTGATCCCAGCGGGAGGGAGGAGGGAGCAGGCAGCCTTGGAAAGGAGAAGGCAAAGACGCGGGGAGCGGACTTGCTGCTGTCCTGCTGGTGGCACTGCCCATGGGCTGCTGTCAACGAGAAAGGAGGTGAGGCACCTGGGCATAGCTCAGAGGGCAGAGATCTGACTTCTGCATAGCCTCAAGTGGCTCTGGTTCACACCATCTATGAGATGCATCTGGGACGCTGAGCTTCGGTCTCCACAGGAGGCTCTGCTCTGAGCTTGCCATGCAGTGCGCCATGCAGACCAAAGCTGGCTGAGGTGCCCATGTAGAAAGAGACCTTTCATTCCCAACCACGGCATTTTATCAGCTTTAGCACCATCTGGGTTGGGAGTGCAAAGATGCCTGAGCCTGGCTGCCTTATACTGAAGTGTCCTGGGTTGCAAGGCCACAGGGTTTGCCTCTATTCTCCATCTCCATGGAGCTGGAGAATTCTGCAAGGATGAAAGTTTTACCAAGGCAAGGTCACCTCCAAGTCCGTGATGCCTATGGGGACTGGCCAGCCTATCCTTTCGGACCACTTGGAGGGCTGTCTGGAGCGGCGCAGGCTGAGGGATTAGAACCCTCCAGGATGTGTGAGCATGGTGTACGTTGGTGGGAGGGAGACAGGAAAGCTGGTGTTGGATTCACAGTGGTTCAGTTGCTTTAATCTCCGGGATTAAGGCAGTGGAGGAATGCGGTGTGTGGCCGCGACCTGCTCAAGCTGCCAGGAGTGAACCCAGGTCAGCACCGTAATGGGCTCCAGCCAGTGCCACACACCTTCTGGCTGCTGGCTGGGGGGATGCACAAGGAGCAGGGAGAAGGGGTGCTTGGAAACCAACACATTACTTGCTGGTGATCCCTTTGATCTCCCTCCATAGTTTAATCTGTGTGCTCCTTGAGCCACACCTCACCTTCAGTTTTTCAGGCCAGTTCAGGCCTTTGCATCTTCCTTGGTGCCTACAGTTCAACAGAATTGGTCACATTTTAGTGCTAAGGGCTTCCAGGGGTACCAAGGTGCTGGCACAGCCCCATCCCCAGGCAGTTCTTTTGTTGGGGGGAAAAAAGCATGGGCATCTCATAAATGGAATATTTTTTGCCATTTGGGAGCCCTGACGTTTCTAATGGCTGTTGGAGTTGCAAGTCACGGGAAAAGTGGTCCCTTTTGAGAGCCCTGGTTTCTGGCTGGAAGCAGGATGACCTTGAGTCAACAACAATATTTGAGGGGAAAAAATCATAAAATGAAACTGAAGTGCTTCCAACCGAGACACTGCTAAAGACTTGAGCAATGAGGTTGACCTCATCTTCAAGCATTCTGAGCCATCCTGCATGCACATTTCACGATTTCCTTGGAAAAGCCTATCTTCACTAGAGCAGCCCATGATCTGGCAGGGATACAGAGAAGAAGCTCGCATTTCTGCAGTGCCTTTCATCCAGAGACCAAAGCTCATCTATTTCGACAAGCCTAGCAATGTAGCAGCTAAATTTTTTACAACTGCTCGGCTAAGTTCAAGAAAGGCTGGTCCTTTGTGCTTCAGCCTTTTGCATTATCCATGTCTAAGGTGAGCAGGAGCTCCAGGAATAGCAGAATACACTGTTTTCCCCCCTTCAAAATTTTCTTTAATCCCCTTCTAGGATATTGCAAAATACTTAAAGGCCCAGCAAGGTCCACGTAGCAACATGGGTACTGCGGAGCCAACACCGACTGCTGTCATTTGTGCTCAGCATAGCCTCGAACTTGGAGCAGAGCCTGTGGGAGGGTGGGAGGTTAAACTGCAATAAATACAGTCTGAGGAAGAGACATGCAGGAGGCAGCACTACAGGTAGCAAGGGTGTGCCACACTGCCTCAGTCCAAAGGATGATCCCAACTGCCCTTAATTTTGCCCAAAGTCTTTGAAAGCAGCTTGCCCAGCCCTATTTTGCATGGCTATGAAAGGCTGCGCTTTGCCTTTGGGCAATGTAAGAGAGGGTCTTAAACTTACTGAGGTGAGAAGCATCACGCAGCTGGGAAAGGGGGACCCAGGGCTGGCACCAAACAGCATCAGGGCTTAATAATTAACAAGGAGGAGGAGAACATTGCCATCTCCACCGAAACACTTCCAAGCTCTCCTTGTTGTTCTGCAAAATACCTTCAATGAGGCAACACCCTGACATCTGGATTTACATGCTGTGTCCCACGATGTTGTGTATAGGTGGGGTTTTTTTTCTGATGTACCTGCCCCTCTCCTTCCCCTCTTCTCTTCTTTACCACCTTGGCTTCTGCAGGCTGTTGAATGAAAGTGACAAGCGGCCCTTCATTGAAGAGGCGGAGCGGCTGAGGATGCAGCACAAGAAGGACCATCCTGATTACAAGTACCAGCCCCGCCGGCGGAAAAACGGCAAGGCCACACAAGGCGAGGGCGAAGGCCAGGTGGAGGGGGAGACTGGAGGGGCTGCTGCCATCCAGGCCCACTACAAGAACGCCCACCTGGATCACAGGCATCCTGGTGAAGGGTCGCCCATGTCCGATGGTCATCCAGAACACTCCTCAGGTGAGTCCCAGGTCTCTGTGAACTTACTGACAGGTTACAGCCAACTCGGAGGCACAAAAAAGACAAGCTGTCATGGTGAAAGCCTTAGCGACGTGGCTCACACCTTGCTCGTGACCCAACAAACTCTGCTGGAGTCAGCAGTATAGGGACGTGCCTGAGTTTCACGGGCACTTGCATTCCTCTGGTCAGGCAACATATCGTTGCACCCTCCCTCTTTTTCCACACGATCTAACCATGTTTGGTTTTGGCTGGCTATTTCTCTCTCCCTCCACTGAAGTCTCCAGCCAGACAGTTGCGGAGCGGAGCAGAGCCAGCATGTGTATAAAGCCCAGGCATAAAGCAGTAACTCACCTCTTCTCTCTCTTTCCTCCTCAAAATGTTTTTCACGTTGCAGGTCAGAGCCATGGGCCCCCCACACCTCCCACCACCCCTAAGACTGAGCTGCAGGCAGGCAAAGCCGACTCCAAACGAGAAGGGCGTTCCTTGGGGGAAGGGGGAAAGCCACACATTGACTTTGGCAATGTGGACATCGGGGAGATCAGCCATGAAGTGATGTCCAACATGGAGACCTTTGATGTGAATGAATTTGACCAATATCTGCCGCCCAACGGACACGCTGGCCACCCAGGCCATGTTGGGGGCTACGCGGCAGCAGCGGCTGCTGGCTACGGCCTCGGGAGCGCCCTGGCTGCAGCCAGCGGACACTCCGCCTGGATCTCCAAACAGCATGGAGTCTCCTTGTCCACTGCCACCTCATCGGTGGTGGACTCCAAGGCCCAGGTGAAAACGGAGGGGTCTGCCCCTGGAGGCCATTACACCGACCAGCCCTCCACCTCCCAGATAGCTTACACATCCCTGAGTCTGCCCCACTACGGTTCAGCCTTCCCCTCCATCTCCAGGCCACAGTTCGACTACCCGGACCACCAGCCATCGGGACCCTACTACAGCCATTCCACCCAAGCCTCTGGCCTCTACTCTGCCTTCTCCTATATGGGACCTTCCCAACGTCCCCTTTACACTGCCATCTCTGACCCTGCACCCTCTGTGCCACAGTCCCACAGCCCCACACATTGGGAACAGCCCGTCTATACGACTCTCTCCAGACCGTAGGGAATGGGGAATGGTGACCGAAGCAGCGACGGAAAGGCTCCGAAGAATCAGCACAGGCAGAAGAGCCTCCGAACTCCGAGGTCACTCAGTGCCATCCAGCCACCAGAACCCACTGAGTATACAGAAGTGCCTTTCTTGACCCCGGCTATCGCTGGCTCACCCGCCTAGAGGAAGGTTTTTTGTCCTTTCGCCCTTTACCAATTTCACGCAGGCCACGCGACTGGCTTGCGACACCTTATTGGCCTTCTAGATGAGGATTCTAGACATGGAGTGACTGGTCCGTGGTGGGTTTCGTTGTGCGCACCCTGGACTGTACGACGAGTGAGACTGTCCTTTTCTTCCCCTCCCCAAACTGCTCCAGGTAGTTAGCAAGTGTTTCCAACAGGCCACAATGGCCAACGCTTTGTCACCTGCTGCAGGTGAAGGGTGGTTGCTCAGCCTTGGTGAACACGTTATGGGAGCAGTAGTAGGGAGGACGGCACGGCTGGCTTCTTTGCGATCAGCGTCGTGCAGCAGTCCTGCCTAAGATTCACACGTGCATGAATCTTGAACCCCGCTGGAAGACCAACCTACGCTTGCTTCCCTGCTGATTTCCACAGCTGCATCCTAGCTTTTCTCCCTGCCTCTCCCTCCGTCCTGTCTGTGTTTAACCCCACACTCTTTCCTGCATTGAGATTTTAAGGCTTGCCTGAACAACGTCTGCGACTCAGGAACCGCACTGTCCATCTCAGTGTTACTCATATCACGGCCTGTGTGCACAGGCGTGTTCACGTATGGAGGTGCAGGAGAGGTGGGGAAGGACCAGTGAATCATTAAGGTGCTGTGGGTGAATCCTCCTTTCTTACAATTACTCTACATCATGCATTTATGTCTGGCATTTCTGGCATCTCAGTCTTTTCTAACCTCTTCAGTATCCCAAACCACCTCTGAGCAAACTTAGTCCTTGCTCTTCCGTATCTGACTGCGCCTCTCTGAAACAGAGGCACCAAGAAAGCTACTATGCACTTGCCAACACCCTGAGTTAATTCCAATACTCTCTTTGACCCCCTACTCCAAACTCAGGCTGATGGGGTGTGCATCCCTGCTCCTTTGCTCATCATGTCTTCCAGTCAGTCAACACCACCCTCCTACCTACACTGAGGATGGAAAGATGCTCCTGCAACTTTAAGCAAGGGTAGATATACGCCCAGTCTTGGATGACTGTAAAGAAAAGAAGCCTATTTAGCTGCAAAGGAATTTTGTTTTCACCTTTTGCTTTCAAACTGGAAGCGACCAGCTCTCGCAGTCAGATCAACCTCCTTTTTTCAGCCCAACACCTGAGGACAGTCTGCTTACTTCTCCTTTGTCACCTCCAGGACTGGGGTGGTTTGCCATGCCAGGGAGTGAACTGGCACAGAAGCTGCCGCAGGAAAAGATGACTCCTGGCAATTGATTGCAGAGACATGTTGTGGGACCTTCCAATGGATATTCCAGTCTAGAAAGATAAAATTTTGACCAAACATGGACTGTGCTCAGTGCCGCTGTATCCCTCTGCTGATATGACTGTCAGATGCCCTTCCTGCCTCCCTTAGCTATGGATGACTTCTCCTTGTGGTGTCTGAAAAGATCATGTAGAATGTTTGCTCCTTGTACGCATGTAACCTCTTCCAGCCCTGTCCCTTTATTTATGCAAGTAGCACCTTCCTCCCCCACCTCCCCTTCCCCAGTCTCTATGCTGTCCTAGCACCATTAACTCTGCATTAAACATATGGAATAATAAACTTAAAAGTTTCATTTTCATGTGTCTGGGGTTTTTTTGACCTCTTTCCTGCAAGTCTCTTTTTTTTTAGCCCCAGTAAGCGTATGAAGGGTCACACCACCACTGCACAGATCCTGTGCACAGCCTACCTCTGCCTGTCACAAAGAGGACACAGGCAGAACTCTGACTGGCTTACCAGACTCCTTCACGGAGATGAAACTCATCTTTTGTTCACAGCCGAGCTCCAGTCATTTCTTCAGTGAGAAATGTAGTAACACTGATTTCTGTTCTTCAGCTAAGATTCAGCATATGCAATTAAGAAAAGCACTGTTTTGCAGGTGTTTCACCCAAGAATTTCTTAGTGTCATTGTTAATGCCCTCCAGAATAGGAGTGTGGGGTTTCTTGTCTTGGTTCCTCATCATCAGGTGGCAGATGACATATCTTAAAAAAAACCCCAAACTTCCCCACATACACAAACTAGTGTATTTTGGAAGTGACAATTGGTTTCTCTGTAGAAACTCAAGCCCCCGACCTCTTGCCTTCCACAAGCAAGAATCTAAATACAAACACTCACACACAGACAGTATATTCAAGAATAGATGTATACACCTCCTTGCTTGTTGAAATAGACGTCCTGTAGTACTAAGACATTGTAGTAGTAAGACATCCTGGGTGTAGTCAGGTCCTGGGAGGCTATCTGAAGACGTTTGGAAAGAAAATGCACAGCAGATATTGGTCTGCTTCAGAACATCTCTCGAAGCCAACGGTAGCAAGGTAGGATCCCAATTAACACAGAGACTCCACAATTACAAATTGATTCGATTCCAAAGGGTTTCAATGCTGACACATGTGATTGATCCAGTGAGTTTGTGTTCACTAAAAACTTTATGGGTGAGAGGAGTAAGCAGGATGTCTAGGAACTGTGGAACACATTCAAAGCTTTTTAAAGCTCACAGCATTATTTGGATGAAGTCCTGTATGGGGCCAAGAGCATCAGCAGCAGAATGGCCTAATGGATTTAACAAACGTGATGCCAGCTAAAGAGCTCCACGCAAAATAGGACTGTGGCCATTCACTGGAGAGGAGGAGAAATCTCCACCCCAAATTACGGCCTGTGGGAAGAGTCCAGAAGGGAACTACTGCACTGCTGAGCAGATCAGGAGTACATCTGGGGAAGAAGGGAAGCCATGGTGGAGTTAGGGGTAGGAGAGCTGATCACAGGGGTGAGAGAGAGAAAGGACTTGGTGTGGACGAACAGAAGAACGGGAAAATAAAATTCTTAACCTCACACAAGTACCTTCTCCAGCTCTTCAAAAAGCAAATTAAGAAAGCAAGTGGGACTCTGCCTGAGATTCTGCCTCAACCATTCTCTAGTGGAAGGGGATGCTTCCTCTCACCTAGGAGGGTCCTCACAACTAAGACAGGACTGAGAATGCTGCTGGTAACAGAGGGGTTAACCACTCCTCCTGCAGCCTAGCAGGAGCTGGCCCGGCATCCTTCCCTATCCCTTTAATCGTATCTGATACAGATGCAAGGCTGGGGAGGGGAGGCCGGTAGGGAACAAAGAAGCCATTTAAAAAAAAAAGAAAAAAAAAGGACAAGAAAACGACTCCCTCGCTCCATGGCGGACGCCAAAACGATTGCACAAAGGCACCATTTCAGGGCTGAAATTTCACCGCACCAACGTGATTAAAGGATTCCACGGAGGGTGGGGGGAGAAGGCTGAAGGCCACAGTGCTGCAAATTAACCTTTTCTTGGTAAGTATGGCCTGGACCAGGAAGCATTTGTGTTCCTCACAGTCGACCCCCTTCCCACACCTGCAAGTATCTCCACATTCCCTTTGACCTGTCATTTTGCCCAGGGACACATTCAGCTCTTGCATTTTCGTACCCAAAACCAGCCCCTCCTGTCCATACCAACAGAGGAAGGATGGACTGGTGCTTTTACAGGGAGCAGTAAGAGAATGACATTCAAGGTTGGTTATATGAGCTGAGTTCCCAGGCAGGTGGATACAAACTCCCTTTGGGACATGGATGCTCATATGCAGGCACCGACCACACATATAGCATAGAGAATGCACACTTTATATATAAGCACAAGCTTTAAGACAAACTAGTTGGAAATATTCTTCCTGGACTGGCATAAAGAGAAAAATTAATGCAAAGCAGAAACCATAGGTGAGGTGTACCTTCCCTCTTCTTCTCTTAAAAAAACCCCAAAACCAAAAAAACAAACAAAAAATTCCAAGAGTAGTTTTTAATAAGATAATTGAGAAAGGCTCAGTGTGTTCTGCCCAAGAGCTCAGATCTTCCTCATGCAGAGCAAGAATTTTGGAGCACACAAATCAAGAAATGAAAACTAGGTAGCAGCTGGCTGGAAGCCCTTGCAGATTATAACACATCCACCCAACTCTTGACTCGAGCGTGTAACCTCCCTGCACATCAGAGGCAAGAGTGCAGGTACCTGAAGGGGACAAATGACTGATCTTTCATCACACTACAGATGAAAGGAACTCTAGGGTTTAACTACTGTCGTGCCACTGTAATAACCACCAGAGTATGTGCTACTGAGATGGCTGGAGAGCACCCACACGCCCACAGTCATCAGTTCCACCACGTGTCAGAGAACGGCCGTACAAGGAGCAAGAGCGGCAACAACCTACAGCTGCCGAGCTGGTGGGACTGCGAGTGGCGACTGTGCTTCCGGCTGGGGCAGTGCCACTGAAAGGGGATCCCCACTTCTGATAAGCAACAGGAGCAGAGAAACAATAGGTGATTTGATGAGAGCTGCTCTACGATACTCCTGAGAAGCCCCACAGCCAGCCCTGGCCAGAGAGGAAATTGGGGGTTTCCACAGCAACCTGCTCAGGGCACAAAGGCCCAACTGTCTAGGGGGAAGCGATGGAGGTGTCTCAGCACTCCCGTTTCAAGGGACGTGGTGGATGGCTAGAGTCTTTCTGAAGCCAAAGTACCTGCAAGAGCAGTTTTGTAGAGCAGGAGTTTAACTGGCTATCAGATCTACAACCAGGGAGGAACAGCGCTGGAGGAGGAGGAGGAAGTAGTTACGGCAGTCTTTAGCCTAGGTAAAAGGTAGGGCCTTTGCAGGTAGAAAAAGAGCTGCAAGAAAAGCATGGCACTCGCGTCCCTCATCTTACTAATACAGCCTGTGACACAGAAAGAATAACGACCAAGCTGGCAGAAAGAAGAAAGTCTTCTCTTGGGCATGTAGGACTGAGATGAAAAAGCAGGTGGGAGGGAAAAAAAAACCCAAACACATTTTAACTTAAAATGGGGAGGTTTATAATTTATTTACACAAATATAGACAAAAATAGAAACATCTCTCGAGAAGGAAAGAACCAAAACAATGGCTGGAGGCTGATCAGTCTGTGATAATTAACTCATCCACACCCCAGTCTTCATAGCTCCCATCTGGTAGGTAACGACGGATGATTATGGGGATCTTGCGTGCTCTGAAAGGAGCAGAGAGAAGTGAACAAAAATGCCAGAGCCTTCACTATACCACTTCAGCAGGCAATGGGAACTGAGGTGCTTAGTGGCTTCAGTAGGCTCATCAGGTTTAAGAGAGATCTGTGTAGCACCAGTGATTTGGTATAATATGGTAGAGGGAAGTCCCAACAACCTTCTCCCTTTTGTAGCTGCAAAGCACTGAGCACCCTTAGACTTGAAACAACCAAAGACCTACAGAAGGTCAGTCCTCTGTTGCTACTGCAGGAATTGAGCCCTGTGACCTGAACTCACTATGAGACAACCCCAAGCATCTAACTCAGATACAGGGAGTGTGTGGGGGGGGAAATCAAGGTGCTTTAAGAACAAAACCACTTTTTGTTTGATGGAAGATTTTTCCCCACAAGGCACTACAAAAGTGGTAGAATTCTGAAAGCCTTCATGACAAACTGATATTTACAGAGTATTTTGCACCCTGAGAACATCAGTTGCATTTTAAGGATACATGAAGTAGGGACTATTCAGGTACCGAAACCTTGTACAGCTGGGGTGGAGCACAGCATCTGCTAACAGTGCTTCCAATTAGAAAGCAAGAAAATGCTGAACACAATTTAACTTAATGGAAGTACATTTAAGTCAGCAGAACGTAAGCAGTCTGGAATCTAACTAGGGCATCAGGTTTCAACCGTATCAGACTTGAAAAGTAATACAACTTCTTTAATGACCACATTCTGGCCCGTTGTTTTTCCAGTAGCAAAGCAGCTCCCTCATGCCAAGAATTACAACTGAATTTTGGCACAGAACAGGATGCCACTGTACTTTGCCACACCCTGCCTTACTTTTTAGAGCTTACGCTCAGACAGCGACCAGAAGCAACTCAAACTGAGCCTGGAGATCTGACAGGAACATGACCTCTCAGGGCACTCCTAATCATCAGTACTTTGCATGAGCAACTAGGATGGGAGAGAGAGCAGCTGTGGAGAAGTCCCAAGGTGAAAAAGGGGAAGGCAACTATAGTGCTCACTGTTATCGAGGGAAGACATGGTTATCTTTGAATAAGCTGCTAAATGCTGGGATGAGGAGAGGACTGCTGGCTTTATGGAAATCAATATGCTCACAGCCAAAGTCTGAAACTTACTTCAATTCTTTCATGGCAATCAGCAAGGGGTCTGTTTCTCCTTCCAACTCCACCATCACAGGGGCACACATCCTAGGACAGAACGTCAATAATCATTTGAGCGAATGCAGAGAGGGCACTCCTCTGCCAACCAGCCGGTGCTGAAGGGCCGCTCAGATCCACACCCTTCTAGTCACCCTCTGCTATGAGAGGCGGAAACGTGAGAAATGTGAGAAAAAGAGTGGTTTTAAAATGAATCCAGTATAGAGAGGGTGTAAACACTGCAAAATGAGCATGCCTCCTACAATTCCAGCACATCTCTTACATTCTGATTTGCTCAAACCTTCCAGGCTTTCTTTGGGGGGAAAGCGAGGGGCTGGATTTATGATGCACTCTACTTCTAGGAAGGAAAAAAAAAAAAAACAAACTCAAGCATTTTGCAGAGGTTTGTAACAGCAGAGCAAACACGGGTGATGATAGATGTCCATTAGACAGCGTCAGCAAAGTTCACGTTATGCGTGGATAAGGCCGCTGGGGGCTGCTGCTGGCCTAGGTTCAGCACTGAAGGCAGAATACGTAGGTGAAGCAGAACCAGGCGCCAGAGCCTTTTGGATTAAAGGCCTGGCACGGGCCCATCTTGTCTCCCCCTTTTTTCTGGCCTTCCACCAGTTTAAAGAATGCGCACAAAATAGCTTCACAGAGTGAAGACTGTGCAAAGAATAGCTTGGCAAAGTGATGATTAAGGAAAGACCTGATCACCACCTACAAGCTTCTAAACGATGTAGAGGAGAGGCATTATTTCCAGGGTGGATACAAGCAAGATGAAACTCAGAGATGTTCTTTCAGACAAACCTTGCCACAGCCTAATAATCTCACTCATAAGGTGGTTTTTCTAAAAGCACAAAACTTTGACATGTATTATTAAAACAAGTCTAGTCAGGTAAATGGATGAAGTTGAGAGCAGCCAGCCTTAACAGCACTTAAAATAGGATGTAAATGTTATTTCCTATTAGACCTTACTATTGCAAGTACTTTAAAAAAATTACAGCTTGCCACAATGCAACTGCACTTAAAATGGATTTCAGGTTGGTTACTCCATTCCCGATTCCTACAGCCCTGTGGTATCAACTGAAGACATTCTGGAGCATCCCTCCCTCCAACGTTGCCTTTTCCAAACCAGTTCTGAGCTTTCCAGCCCACGATGGCTCCCTCATAAAAGACAGAAACCAGGATCAGCTTGTCACATTCCCTACTCATTTTGCCTGTGACCTAGGAAGGTTCACTGCAGCTGCTGAATGCCCCCCTCTCTAGGCACAAGTACCACAGTCTCAGCCAAGGAGAGATACAGAGACATCACATGCAACTAAGAGCTCCACGGTCCTGTGCTTGTGTTGACCAAGGTGGTGATCGGCAAGCTCAGCAGTCATGTAAGGGATTACCTGAGATGTAGGAGTTTTTAAAGAAGGAGGAAAGCAGCTTTCACTGGGAAGGGAGAAGCTGTGGCAACACTCACGCTACGGGGTGAAATACTCACGCTATCTGGAGAGCACGCGTGCCCAGGACTCTGGCTCGCTCGTATTTGGTCATATAGGGGGTAGTGATCCGCTTCTGGTTCGCCTGCTGCCGCTCTCCCGAGGGGAGGATTTCCACGTTCTCCTGTCCCTCCTGGGGAAAGCAGGCCAGCGCTGCAGCTCAGCTACGCCCACCACCGAGGCCTCCTCAGCCCCAGCGACCGCCTAGCCGGGCTGCGACACAGGCCTGCAGTACCGGCAAAGCCTGCCCGGGGCCGGCTGGCGCGGCGGCCCGCGGGGCACCCACCTCCTCCGCGTTCTCCAGGTCCTCCAGGCCCTCATCCTCCTCCACATCGTCGAAGTCATCCCCGTCAAAGCTGCGGAAGGGACACGCGCGTTGCAGGCCGAGCTGCCACGGGCGCGGCTCGGGCGCGGCTCGGGCTCGACCGGACCGGACCCGACCGGACCCGAGGTACGCCGCCTCCTCGCCTCCCCTTCCCACCGCCAGCCAAACCCGCTCTCACTTGTCCTCGTTGTCAGACATGTTGCCTCCTCGGTGCCTCCCTGCCCGGCGGAAGTAGGAATCACTTCCGGGTGCCCGCCGCGACGCCACCGGAAGTGCCCCGGCGGCGCCGTTGCCAGGGCGACGCGCCGCCGCGCTGCCCACACCCCCGTTCCTCCGTTCCCTCCCGAGGCGCCGCTCGTCGCTATGGAGACGTCGGAGCGTCGCAACGTGACATCAGCACCGCCGGCGGCCGAGCCCGGCGGGGTGCCGGGCCGCGGCGGGAGCTCGGCCGCGGCGGGGGTTGGTGGCGGCGGTCGCGCTGCCGGGCCAGCCCGGTACAGCCTGGGAACGCGGGAGCTGCTGAGAGGTAACGGGGGAGCGGGGCGGGGGCCAGGCCCGGCTGCTCGGCCTCCCCGTCACCCGCGCACCGCCGGAGCGCCGGGATCCGGCCCGTCCTGCCCCCACGGCGGCCGCTGCGGGGAGGAGTCCCCCCCCGCCCCGAAGTGAAGCGTCCCACCGCGGTTCCCTCGGGCGGGCCCGGCCCTGGTGGCGCCGCCCCGGCCTGAGTCTTCTAAATGGGCACCTTCCCCTTTGGGTTTGGTTGTGAGGGGGGAGCGCCCCGGGGCAGGTTCCCCAGCCTGTCTTCACACATACGTCCTGTTTTTCAGTGATGATGGAGGAGTCGAAGCTGACACATTTCCAGAGGCGATACCTGATGGACTGTGTGAAACGTGAGTGATGTCATGCTGCTCGCCATGAGACAGGGACATTTGCTCACAGCCTGCTTGAATGAGCAAGTGTTTTAAAACAGCAGCATGGCTACTGCTGACATGTGGGAACATACAGGCGAGGCGTCCCCAAGGGTCATCCAGGGAACAAGACGCAATGGTGTGACTTGAACCACAGTCTGTCTCAACTTAGCGTGTACCAACAACCAGGGTGAGACACCTGTGGCACCCGGGGTCTTTGCTTGTGGTGCTACAGCGGATCAGCAGGCAGATCTTCTGCTGGTGGTAGCCCAGAACCATCCATCGAGGCTCTTTTCTGTCTGACTTACCAATATTTTTGGTTTGTTCGCCAGGAGGAGATACCCTGCCCCTCCAGTGCCAACCCACATCCACCAAAGAGCCAGCACCTGCAGCACCTGCTTTCCCCCCAGCAGTTTGTCAGCCATGCAGGCTTTCAGCTAAACCGCATCTCCGACCTGCCAACGTCTGCCAGGCAGGAGATGCCTACACCCGAGAGAAATTCAAGCCACGGGCAAGGCGTAAGTCGGCAAACACCGCTAATAAATAAATGATGCCGCCCAGTCCCTCTCTTCCCCTCACATCCATCCCCTGCCTGCAATCTCAGTATCTTAATTGCTCTTCATCCTCACGCTTTCTGTCTTCAAAGATGCTTTCAAAAGGGATCTCTGAGCCAACATCTGCTCTAAGTGCCCCCTGACTTCTGCCTGCTCGCTAGAGGGGTGACAGGTGATATGGATTCACACACTCCCTCTATAAGAAGGGAGTGCTATGTGATTTTCTAGCTTATAAAAGTCAGTCAAACTTCTGATGTCAGTTTGGTTGGCTCTTCACCACAGGTATGCCTGTACAATGCTTGCACAATTGAGTCTGGAGATGGGCTGTCATTAACTTAACGCTTCCTCTGGCATCATTGGCAGGGAAATGGTGTGACCAGGGTCCTCCCTGAGGAGACAGGCTGATAATTTTTTTTCCCCTTGGCACTCACAGGAGATTTGGAAAAGGAGAAGCAAAGACTCCAAAACATCTTAGCAACAGGGAAGGATGTGGTGGAGCACAAAGTAAAGCAGATGCTAGTTCAGACAAAGGAAGAGGAGATACCTGAGCCCAACCGGTTTGAAGAACGTATGTCTTTACGTACCCTGGAGGAAGGCAGGCGGGAAGCCTGGGAAGCCAGCTCCCTCTGAGGGCTGGGGTGGCAGGCCATGCCGGTAACCTGAAGCTGGTTGCGGAAGGAGGCATAAAGCCCAGTTTCCAAGAGAAAGGACTTGCTGCTGTGACGCTGTGATCCAGCCGACCTCACGGAGCTTATACTGCAGAGGTCTGCTGGCAGATTCAAGCTCCCTGGGCTGCCCACACAAAATGAACTCTGCTGGCAGGGGAACACCCTAGGGACGTGCGGGGTGACCTGGGCAGGAATCCCAGGTACTGCGGGTCCTTTTTCTAGCCAGCATAACTCCACATAGACTAGGATGCTTGCCAGCCTGACCGTGGTTTGGGCTCCGTTTTCCTTCACTCCAAGATCACAGCAGTTACGCTAGCAAAACTTAAATGTTGAGCAGAATTTTAAGCAGTGATGGCCTGCAGAGTATTCTGGGATGGCAAAACCCTGCCTAATACTTCTCTGTGCTTGAATCTTCAATGTGTGTGCACACGCCAGCCAGCCCGTCACTAGCCAGGGCAGCACAAAGATGGACAATGCTAGAATAGCATGTATAGAAGGGGTGCTTTGGTTCCTGCTGCAGGGAAGCCAGCGCAGCTGGCTTTATACATCCTCTAAAACTTGGCGCAAGTTGAGTGTTGTCCTTGACGCATCTGAAATACCCATGTACTTTTTCCTGTGGCAAGATTTGGACCAGCAGGCTGCAGGTCTGTGCTGCAAAGCAGCGGCTAATGTTCTGTACCTGTGCTGGTCCTGGGAGCAGAGATGGTTGTAGTCGCTGAGTGACGCGTGTCAACTAATGAACCTCAACAGTTTTAAACAGGTTCTGTCTCCATCCACAGACAGGTTAAATTGCCCACAAGCAATAGAGAATTGTCTGTACAAAAAAAACTAGAAAAAATTACTACAAAGATGGGGACTGATAAGAGGATGGACAGGAGAGACATTGCCCCATCCCTGGAAGTGTTCAAGGCCAGGCGGGATGGGGCTTTGGGCAACCTGGTCTAGTGGAGGGTGTCCCTGCCCGTGGCAGGGGGGTTGGAACTAGGTGATCTTTGAGGTCCCTTCCAACCCAAACCATTCTGTGAGTCTATGATTTCCTTTTGCATAAGGGACTACTGAGGTATTTTGAACACATGTGCAAGATGAGTGTTACAGCAGACATCACCCTTCCCCTGGTGGGACTGCTGTTCAAGCAGAGCTAGAAAATTGGGGGTTCAGATCTAGACAGAAACATGTTTTCTTGCTTTTTGGCTGAATCCTGTTTCCACAGCGTTTTCTCTTCTCTGTCAGTGGTGAATGAAGTTCAGGAGAGGAAGGAGTTCCTGGCAGAGATGGAAGCTTTAGGACAGGGCAAGAAGTATCGAAGGATTGTCCTCACTGAAATCTCACAGGTATGCGAGGGCCCTGGCGACACTGGCTGTGCCGCACATGGAGGGAATCCCTGGTGTCAGAAACCTTAAAGCAGAGTCTCCCTCCATTACCTCAGTGGGGAAGGAGAAAGGGAAGAGAACTGTTTCCCTTCATGGCACAGGACAGACATGAATTTGGGGAATAGAGGTTTTCAGCCTTTTTTTCCATGTCTGCACGTAACTTAATCAGGGAAAGAGAAGCTTTGTTCACGGGGTTGGCAAAAGAAGAAGAAGAAAAGCTGCCAGCATTCTCCCCACTCAGCCCTTCCCCTTTGTATTTTGCAGAAAATGCGTGAGATGGAGATCATTGACAAGAAGAGAAGTGAGGAAATGAGAGAGATCATGACAAAAGACATCTTCCCTGCTGGGGACAAATCCGATCCCCATGACTAGGCGAAGGGAAAAAACCAGAAGCGCAGTTTGTTCCCATCTCTTCTTCCCAGACTCTTGGCATCAGAGTCTGAAGGGCTGGTCTGCGCCTGTGCCGAAGAGGGGGCAGCACCACCTGTTGCCTAAAGCCAGAAGGCAGGAGTAATTTGTACGTACCTGGTAACAGAAGAAAGCTGTTGTAAAATCCTACCCCCGCACCGGATCCCTTCTTGCTCAACAATATTAAAGAGATGAAAACACACAGCAGCAGCTACCAAAACATGACAAAGCAGAGCCTCCTTTTGCCTATGCAATGCCTCGGAGTACAGCAATACACCAACAAAAGCGTCGCTCCTTTCCATCCACCCAGAGGACATTACGACAGTATGATAAACGTCTCACATCTACGACCCGCTCCTGTCCCCACGACCCTGGGAATGGCTGTGCTGGCAGAGAGTGCAGAGGAAGACGCAGCTGCACGGCCTTGCGCAAACATAAGCCTCCAGCATTACTGCAGGTCAGCAGGATTGTGTGCATCAGCAGACTTCTCAGTGGCAGCTGAACTGGGCAGGCACTGAGGAGGGAGAGGGGATTTCAGCCCAGCACATTCTGCTCTCTGCTGTGGTTTTTTGGTTCCTGAAAGCATGGTATGCACAATAGCCACAAGCTTCCCACTGAGCCTGGAAATGGCTGTTTGCTTATCTCATATGTACCCCCCACCTCTGTCCTCTAGCAGCCTGAAGCAGGATGCCCTGCTGTTCCTGCGCAAATCCCAGCATAAAGTCTGCCTCCCAATTTCCTTAAGATTCCATCTGCTTCTTAGCAATACTCTTGTCAGCCACTGTCCAAAGTCAGGCAGCACGCCCTGTCCCCGGGACAACGCAAGTGCGCTAAAGAATTAGAAACCTAAGCCACAATCGGTTTTTAAATCCAATCTTTCTTTTATTTCTGTTCAGGTGAATGGAAGTCACGGAGTTAGTACAGTATAATTTACAAATCAGAGTTCTGACCAGGCGCGGGGCCAAGGGGTGTCAGGCTGCAGCGATCCCAATGGCCTTTGGCAACAGTGACGTGACAGCAGGCTCTAAAGCAGATTTGTTTCTCCTGGGAGAAAAGCTGTGCTTTGGGATCTCCCCTCCCCTTCCACTGCTCCTCATCAGCCTGCTGGGATACGGCACGAGTCAGACAGTGTCACCGGCACGGGGCTGAGCTTCCCACCTCCCAGTCACGCTGGGATTAAGGAGGGGCTCGGGTCCCTCAGGTTTTGGGAAATAAGGATCCCTTTCCAGAATGCTATGCCAGCCACCTTGCAAGGCACTGCTCTGAGAGCATTTTGGCTAAAGCCCGTTGGGTTTTTAGAAGGGACTGCAGCAGTTTGCTCGGGGCTGGTTATGTCTAGTTTGCTAACAAGAAGGCATGACAAACAGCTGACCAACCAAACAGCCATGACACTAATTCAGACTGATCCAACAATTCAATAAATAGCTCCTCACCTTGGAGGAAAAGGCAGGAAACAAAAATGGTAGGAAGAAGGGATGGCTGGAAGAACACTGCCCCCCCATTCCCTCCTCCAATGTACACACACGCACAAACATGACAAATAAAATAAGGGGTTTAAAAAGTTTTAAGGGTGGGTTTGAACTCATCTAGTAAAGGAGGTGTAAAAAATAACCAGCCAACCCCTGCACACTTTTAAAGTATACACAGATGAAGCTGGGTCAAGGTCAGTTGTGCCCATGCCTCTCCCCAGCCGCTCAAGGGTGGCATTAGTGAGCAGAGGCACAAGCTTAGTGCTCCTTTTGCCGGCACTGAGTCAGTCTTGAGCTTTTCTGCCCTTGCCTGGAAAAGGAATGTTCCTCCCTCCCCTCAAAGGCAGCAGAGTCAGCGGTGTTTAGCAGCAGTGGGGGGTAAGATGTCCTGAGTAGGGCGGTGAGCTACGTCCTAGCAGCTGTGCACCGTCCCCTTGGGTCCTCTCAGCCCTGTAATGGAGCCCACCCAGCCCTGGCGCTCGAGGGAGGGGACATCTCAAAATAAATAGGGCACCAGTTATTTTTTTGGCTACGGCTCTAGAGCCTTGTGATGCGGGAGTGTTTTCTTAACATTTTAGTTTAGGCCAGTAAAACCCAAAGAATCCTGATTCTAATGCCAGAGCTTTCTCCTGAAGTTAAAAATGGGACAGGAAGGGGACAAGAGTGGGTGGGCAGGGAGGGACAGGCAGGCCCAGTCCCTCCTGGCAGAGGTCAGAGGCACATGGAACTGTCACAGTTAGAGCGGGAGAAGGGACGGGGGGCAGTTAGTGCAAGTTTTCCCACAAACACCAAACTCCTTGGCTTGCTCCTCAGTTAATAACAAGAACACGCAATGGGGTAACGTATACGAAAAGCGAATCCATCTTCTCCCCACCTCGTTAGCAAGGCTTCGTGGAGGGGACGGTCAGGCTCCTCCGCAGCCTTGGGAAGGGGAGCGCTTTGGTCAGACTCCCCCACTCCGGGCAGAGGGCTGGCGTCTCCCTGGGGCGGCAGCTCCGGTGGCTGGGGAGGGAGTGGGGGGAGAAGCGAGGGGAGCGGAGGGAGACGAGCCCCCCTTCCTGGCAGGCATCCCAGCCAGCTGCGGAGAGGCCAGGGCAGCCGGGCAGCACATCCCTCCCACTGCTGGTGTTCCCCTGCTCTAGCTTTTCTCCTTGGGCGACTTGCTCTTGGAGTCATGCTTGTTGCCCAGCAGCTTAAGCACCTTCATGGGCTTGAATTTGCCTTTCTTCTTGCTCTCGGTCTCTGTCTCCTTGTGAAATTCTGGGGTTGCAAAGGGAGGTCGTTACTGTGGGATGCTGATGGTTGTACACACACACACACACCCCCCCACCCCTCAGGGGCAAGGACGAGAGCCATGAATCACAGCCTTCCACTGTATGCACGCTTCTTCCTGTGATAACAGGGGTGTGCAGCACAACTGTGCCCCAAACTTTAACAGCCCTACAGGAAAGGCTCTGGCATCTGCACAGAATAGATTCAATCTCTCCTCCTGCACACATTTTCATGAATGGCTTACGCTGCCCCTCGCTGGGGTCAGCAGTGAAACCATCAGTCCAAAAATCTCTACTGTTTCTTACCTTTCCTTTTAATCATGGCTTCCAACATTTTATCCTCCTCCTCCTCTCTGAAAGAAAGAGTGGGAAATAGGTCAGCAATTCAGCCCTGAAAACAGCTGCTGTATTGTTCAAGGCTAGAGAACCTCCTACTTAGAAGCCATGCAGGGGCAGATCCATCACTGTCTTGTGAGCATTTGCTACCAGGATAAATCCCACGTGCTGCAAGTACTGCCCTGTCTTTCCCACACAAGGCATTCAAACAGACAAGAATTGGGAAGTCTGGGAAAGACGTCAGCAACAGGGACATCTTGGGACACCCCCATGAGCCATTCGTGTGGTGCTGAGTCAGACAGGCTGCACTTTTTTCCCCTCTCCCCCAGCCCACCCCACTCCTCACTCACCTCTGCCGGTCCTCGTCCAGGCAGTTCACAATAGCGTTCCTCTGCTCAATGATGGTCACCAGCTCCTGCATCAGCACCTTCTCCCTCCCTCGGTCCTCGTCGGTCCAGTCCTTCTCTACCCAGCCAAACCCCGAGGAAGGACAGGCAATTAAATGGCTGAAGGAGCTCTGAAATTCAGACTTTGGGGCAGAGATCCCCTAGCACGATCCCCTGCTACCCTGCTGTGCTGCAGGGCCAGTTGGGCTAGCGGTGCTGTGGAGGGAGAGCCTTGTAGGTGGCATCCCACAGGGACAAAAGGCACAAGTCCCCGCACATGGCTGGGGCATGCAGTGAGAGGGAACAGCAGCTCTAACGCCAGCTGACTGCGCTGGCATCCCTAAAGATCTGTCTCTCTTCACCTGAGACCCACCTAGACAGAGGGGAGATGACATCTGGGGAAAAATGGAGGTAACTGCACCCAGAGTGATGCTTTACCTGGCTTGTTGAGGAGACAACGCAGTTCATACTCCACGTCTGACTGTCGCTGCTCCAGGTTCTGCTGCTTGAAGCTGCAAGGGAGGGGGACACTGTCAGGAACCACTGCAAGGCTCCGGAGAGGCAGAACATCATCCCAGGCTATGGGGTGAGCTTGCAAAGAACCATGGAGATGCTGGTCTTATCCTCGATAGCCAAGGGAGCCACGTGTCAGCAGGGACCAGCCCTGGCTACTCAAGGCCTTCCTGGAGGAGATGCTGCAGGGGCTCTGGTGACTTGCAGTGGGTCAGTTCCAAGTGTGTTTGGATACTTTTGTCTGCTTGCCCTCTTTCCCTCCCTTCTCCAGACAAGGGAGGCCACGTCAGGCTCTCCCCTTGAAGCACAATTTCAGGAGGGCTGAGACAGGGCTCCCCACAAGAGCATCAGTGCCTACCCACACACCTGCATGCACTTACATGTAGATGAGCTCTGACTCGTGACGCACCAGCATATGCTTCTCATGGATGAGTTTGAACCAGTCCACCAGCAGGCTGTCCTCAGGGCTGTC
This sequence comes from Balearica regulorum gibbericeps, assembly GCF_011004875.1. Taxonomy (NCBI): domain Eukaryota; kingdom Metazoa; phylum Chordata; class Aves; order Gruiformes; family Gruidae; genus Balearica; species Balearica regulorum. The sequence continues at coordinate 57,576,075 of NC_046184.1, forward strand.
TGCCAAGCAAAGGGACAATTCGGAGCCATCCCCAGCCCTGCAGGATCCCATCACCCTGCAGCAGAATGGGCTCTGCCAAGCCAGGAGAGGGGCACTGGCCTAGAGCAAACCTGTCCTCAGCCTGTTCCTGAGCCCCAGAGAGACCTTATCTCTTCTCCCACCTGTTTCCACTCTAGGACCATCTCCATGCCCAGGGTACAGCTGTTATTGTTGTAGGAGCCCAGCCCAACTGCTTGTGCTCTTCCAACCCCAGGATCAGCAGGGAGGAAGTCACCGCTGCTATCTCCTGGGCTGGACAAAGGGCAGCACTACGGTCAGTCCTGCCCCTCACCCACAGACAGCCCACTCCACATACCATTCTCAGCACTGCGAAGTTTTTCCTCCAAGGCCACCCCACGATGCTCCAGCTGGTCCAGCTGGTGCTCGATAGCATCCATCTCCCCATAGATGTCTTCCTCAGGGATGTACTGATCTGTCTGCACCTGCCAAACCACAAGGCAGAGACTTCCATTACCATCAACCTCCAGTTTCCAGGTGCCCTACGGCTGGTCAACGCTAACGGGGGCTGGGGGACAACAGACCACTCTGCCTAAGTGTAGATCCGAAATCCACACCCCACTCTGGAGCAAAGGCAGACCATGGTGCTGCTATCAACAGCATCTAGCCTGGACACCATCCTCCCCGACCAGAGCCACCCGCTGCAATCCCTACCCACACATGCATCAGCAGGATGCGTGCATACAGCTATGGTCCTGGGGGACAGTACAGGGCTGGCTCTTCACCCCCTGCTCCCCAGGGCCCTTTTACCTTGCGTTTGATCAGTGGGAAGCCGTGACCCGGTGCAGGAGGACGCACTGGCTTGGAGCCCTTGGAAGGTTTCTTTGCAGAGGGGGAGGCGGCAGGCGATGGCTTCCGGTTGAAGGGGTTCTCTTTGCAGGAAGACTGGAGAGGGAGGACAAAAGGAAATACATGAGGGTCCAGGAAAGGGAAGGGACTGAGCAGACAAGGCAGCCCTACGGTTTGTCCTGCCCCATACCCTCCTAGAGGAGGAACAAAGGACTGATCTCCACCAGCAGCCTAGCCATGGGGCAAAAACCGACTGTGCTCCTCTTTGGCATCAGTTCCCCAGCTTCTCTCTAACAAGCACACTGCATTATTTTCCTTCACAATTCCCTGCCTATTGGCTCTGAGCACATGACATCCTGCCTCTTCTCTAGCAGGTGAGGCAGGCAGAGTACATGCCTGAGGCTTGCATTTTCTGGGGGTGACACACCAGATCTAAGGGGCAAGCCTGGTCTCACAATCCCCGCTGTGACTGAGTGATGGAGAGGGAAGAAAAATCCCCTGATCTGGATGGGAGGAAGGTAACCGTCTCACCTTTAGCTGTGGCTTGGGCGAGGAGGGCATCTTAGGGCTCCCAGCACCCCCATCTGAAGCCAAGAGGATGGGTGTAGGGCTAGCCCCAGCAGGAGGCTTGGGGGGCAGCCGGCTGGGGCTGGTCTTTAAGCTGCCGGTGGAGATGCTTCTGCTGGTGTGCGGGGTGCTGGGCTGTGCCTCCCCGCTGAAGCTGGCCAGCTCGCTGGAGGAGGAGAAGGAGGAGTTGGTAGAGAGGCTGGCTGGGGCAGCAGGGCTTTCACTGGAGGAGATGCTGGCCAGTGGCGTGTCGGTGCTAGAGGTCTTGGTGGCCGTCGGCGTGTGGACAGTGGGCTCGGAGGAGCTTTTGGGCACTGAGGCCTCATCGGTGTCACCCAGCACCTTGGATGAACTCTCAGAGTTGATGCTCTCGAGGCTGAGGGCTGGAGATGGGGTGGAGGATGATGGCTCAGAGTGCGACAGCCTGGAGATGGGGTGGTGGGCTGCAAAGCAAAGGGAGAGCTCAGGGAGGAACCAGGGGGCAGTCAGGAGAGAAAAGGAGAGTGGTACATACTGGAAGCAGGGGCAAGGGCAAAGGGAACCAGTGTTTGTCTGTCTGTCTTCAGAGAAGACAGAAGGAACCGTCCAGCACAAAGGTCTTGCCTGCAAGTGCTGTGCTCCAGTGGGTAGAGAGGACATGGCTAGCACAAGTCCCAGCACAACCATCACTGCATAAAGGCCTGGCTGCCAGGGTGATGCAGAGGCACCTGGGAAGGGGGAGCCTCCAAGGGGCTGCACAGGGGTTGCAGAGGAGGGATAAGGGAGTGGGGGGAAGCTCACCTAGCGGGGAAGCACTGGGGGCTCGCGGAGCTGGCCGCTTCTTTGCCTTTGGGCTGCTGGTGGGAGTGATGCCGTACCAGGGGTGGAGAGGTTTTGCAGCAGTCTCGCTCTGCTCCTGCTCAGGTGTGCTCTTTTGGGCAGCAGTGCTCTCCTCTTCTTCCTCATCCTCCTCCTCAAAGGGGTTGTATGGTTTGGGCTCTGTGGCATCAGACCCGCTCTCCTCACTTCTGGCTTTCCCCACCTCCTCCCCATTCTCCTCTGAAGTCCTACTCGGAGTCTCATGGCTGCTGCCTGGGGGAGGAGGGGGAGCTGGCTTCTTCTTGGGCTCTGCTTGCACTAAGGCCATCCATGGTGGGTCCTTGGCTCTCGCAGCAGCTCCAGCACTGGAAGAAGGAGAGCTCAGGGTAGCAGAGAGCAGAGACAATCTGGGACGGTGAGGCACAGTAGGGGGACCTAGCCCTCAGGGGAAAGGATGGATGGAGCAGGATGTCTCCCATGCAGAAGCAGCTTTCTCATCCCAGGGTGGCCCTAGTCTTCCCCAGACACAGTCTTGTTCTCTTTGGGTAAACCTACAGGCCTGAGGGGAGTACAACCCACCTGACTTGCACGCTGGGCCCAGTGTTTTGATTTCTGAGTACTACAGCCTCCATATGCTAAGCAGGGGTAAAGGCTGAGCTTTACGGGCACAGCTGTTCTCCCCTCCCTGACACTGTCCCTACACCCAGCTCTGCTCCCTAGGCTGTGGATGGAGGGGGAGTCGTGATCAGATACCTGCCCTCTGTGGTCATGCTCGCTTCCTACACTTCACAGGGCTGTTCGTCACCTCAGCATCCCAGGGACGGACTCCTCTTTGCTAACTCCTGAGGCTAGAAGTGTCACAGCTCCTCCAGGGGCACAGCCCGTGGCAAGCCCGCCGCATGGCTCCGTGAATCATGGCTCATCAAGAAAGCAGCCGTCATTTGCCATGCTCACCTGCTCCTTGGCCATTGCGAATCTGGAGTGCTTGTGCAACCTCTGTCCCAAGAGCGGGCCAGAATGAACCAGTGGGCTCCTGGGTGCGAGCCCATGAGGTGTAGAGGTTGCAGCCATGCACTCACAATGTCCCTGCACTGGACCTTTCCCGGGACAAACCCTCCACAAGGCAGACAAAGTGTCGTCTCCTCAGCACCCACAAGCAGGGTCTTTTCAGAAGGCACCTGGCAGTCTGCATATGCCACAGAAACACCTTTTTGAAGCCCCTAAACTCTCTACAAAGCCTAAGAGACAAAGACCCTGGGAGGTACGGACAAACACTGTCAGCCTGACGGTACTAGGCTGGCACCCGTTAGGTAAAGGAAGGGAAGGGACCTGATCATAGCCTGCATCCTCAAGAGCAGGGGCTGATGGGGGTGGGAGAGGAGACTACAGCTGAGCCGTTCTCACAGCCCCACTTCGCTATGGGGTTTGCAGGTGATCTGTGAACAGAAGGACGTACCGATCAGAGGAGCAGGGTCTCCCTCGGGGTTTTGGGACAGGGGGGCTGGGTTCAGGCACCCTACCTAGAAAGACACAGGGTCAGACTGTCACAACACCAAAAGGACATGAAGAAAGAGGTTAAATCAACATGAGACACCTTACACATCTCCCCATGGGAGGCTGGCTATTCCCACTCTCTGAAGACCTCATGGCGCTTCTCCCACAGCCAGTCAACCCCAAACATCCCCTTTGCCTTTTTCTCCCCACCCCACCCTGGGAGCTGCACCTGGAAGACTGACACGTCCCTCTGTCCCAACACCTGCAAACTAGCACTGCCACCTTCCCTCCACACTGGCAGCACCCCCCCGGAGAGCTCTGGAGAAATAAAAAGGAGCAGGCAGGCGTGAAGCCTAGTGCTGCTCTCCCTGCTGTGGGAACGGCTGGCAATCGAAGGCTTGGTGTCTGAGCCTGAGGAGGCAGAAGGGCATCAGGCTGCAGAGAAGGAACAAAGCTCATCCAACCTGCAGCCGAGCACCTCGGCCGCTGGGGAGGCGGAGGGTAACCCCTGCCACCACTGTACTCTCTTACCGTTCACCATGCCAGGCCCACACTCGCTGCCCTCGCCCTGGAGAGTGGACCTGGGACGGGGGACGGGGTGAGATGTTGGAGGCGAGAGGGCTGACGCATCGGTGGCCCTCCTTGGGGCAGGGGTGGGCCGCATGTCCTTGAGCCGTCCGTCCAATGAGCTGGCTTTCTCCTGGGTGAGCACTGTGGGCTTGCTGGGAAGGGGAGGTCTGGGGGGAGTTTGGGAGACGGGTGCGCCACTGCCTGTGTGAGCAGGGGGCATCGCTGTCTCTGCTTTGTTGGGCGTGCTGTCCTTCTCCACTGGGCCAGCTACTCCCTCTGCAGGCATCTGGGTCTCTGCCATGCTCTCCAGGGAGTCGCCGTCGTCCTTCCCCACCTCTGCTCCTGTGGGGAGGGCATCCTCACCCACGCTGCCAGCCCCAGTTTCAGTTCTTAGCTCTGGTGACTGTCGGGCTGGACTGGGCCTCCTCTCCGCCTTCCCGCTCACGGCCAGTTTACCACGATGCTGCGTGCAGACAAAAGTCCCTGCCTCTGTCCCAGGCTTGTATGACCCTGGGAGCAGTGTGCTGGAGCACTCCTTACACCTGCCAACCAGAAGAGAGAGACCCATGAGATGGGGACACCATCCTGCCCTTCAGGGAAGGCAACGCACCTGGGAGATCCTTGCAAGGCCATGGAGTTAGTTCTCACCCCTGCTACTAAATCCTAGCACAGTCTTGGAGAAATCATTCGGGAAAGGAGAGGAAAAGAGAAACGTCACCATTACACTGTATGAACCCATGGGTAGTTCACAACTCAAATACTGTCTGCATTTGGGTTCCTCCTCCAACTTGGAAAGGATTTAATAGATGTGGAAGCATAACAGTTGGTATTGGAATATGGCATGGTTTCCAGACCTGGAAAAGTAGAAACCCACAGTTTTCCTGGAAAAGATGCAGCTGGTGGAGGGACAGGAGAAGGAGCTACAAGATCACAGGTGGCCCTGGGAGGGGGAGAGGGATCAAGCATTCACAGACATGAAACAGGGAGCATCAACTGGATTTAGGAAGCATTGGTTCAGAACTGGCACAGGGAGGCTACAGGCTGCCTAGCAGGGACCAAGGGTCCAGGTGGGCTAAAGAACCGTCACACACAACCCCCCCCCCCCCCCCCCAAACTCTGAGTATTAAATAAAATTATGCCACTTCCAACTCAGGAAATCTCTACGCTGGAGGCTTGAAGAGAGTCAGGAGAAGCAGCATACAAGCCTAGCCTGGTCTCGCGCTCACCCTCACTGGTGCTGACCATGGCCCCCACCAGGGTCATGGCTTTTGGCTGGAAGGACGAGGGAACAATGCAGTAGGGCCATACTTACACTCTGCCTTGCCTGTGGAAGCTGATAGCTTCCCTGTCCTTCACTGTCTGCCACATCTCCTTGGATCATCCACTCTTTCCCCACTGAGCCTTTGAATCCTCCCTAACGAAGCCCTCCAGGCGCAAGCGTAATGCACAGTACTGGCAACCAAGTCAGCCCTTTTCCACCTGGGAAGGGAGGTGGATAGCATACATGAAAGAGAGTCAAAGGCGAGGGGCTGATCCAGCACTCCTATGAAAATCAAGCTTGTTCCTTCTTGTCTGAATACCTGGCACTTGCAGCAGCTGGCTGCCCTACACTGCAAGCAGATAATTTTGGTGAGGAATTCTGCTCTGAGTGTCCAGTTGACAGGGATTTCCTTTGAAATTTAGAGCAGCAGTGTGAGGACACAGGGGCTCTAGAGAGAATAGGTATGATGAAATGAAGCGGTGGCAAGTTCGGACAAGGGGAGAAAGAGGTTTGCTTTGGTTTTATCTCTGTCAACCCACACAAAACACCGCCACAGGACATTCCCAACCAAACAGCACCCATGAATCAGCAGGGGGAGGAAAAAAAAAAAAAAAAAAAAAAGACAAAAGCATAAGGAGGCAAAACACTCGGGATAACACTGCTCAGTCTGAAGAGCCACGAGCTGTGCCAAGGCAGACACAGCACCTCTCCTATGCCTGGTCCATAAGCAATGCTGCACCTGCACCCCAAAGCTCCTGCTTTTGCCCCAGCTGCAGATGGGAAGCTTGATGGGCCCCAGCTCAGCTCTCCTCCTGCGATGCTGTTTCTATGACACATCCCCATCTGGCTTTGGCAGGAACTGTTTATACAGGTGAACAAGGCCTCCCATATCTTCCCATAGGCTCAATATTTCTGTCCTCAGATGCCAGCTGCCCACTTGCCAGCTCTTGTCCTGCAGCCCACAGGAGAGATCTCATCCCTTTATCATCAGAGCAGGGAAAGCAAAGTGAAATGACTTCACAGGTGCTGCAGGTAAGAACCTGCACCCAGGGAGTAACCACAGAGCTGCTGACATCTCATCCCTTGTTCCACAGTTTGGTAACTGTCTGCAGCTCTCCACGTGCTCTCCTAAGAGCTCAGCACCACCCCAGGCAGCGTGGGAGCCTGTATATCCAGTTGAGGACGTGAAGTGTAGGTGGAATGAGGTCTGTAGGATGATGTCCTTCCTGGCTTAGACCTCACTGGAAGGGGCGGGGGGGGCGGCTCTGGGCAGGCAGGTGGTAAAGAGGCAGAGCATCCTGGTTTACGGAGGTGGGAGAAGCACAAGGGGCTAGGGTCCCAAGTCAGTGAAGTGGGAAAGTGCAAGAGAGCAGGGGAGGCAGGGAGCACAGGGCTGGACACAAGGGGCTAGTCGGACCTCTGGGATAGGGGGCTGGCAGGCAAACAAACCCTTTTCAGTATCATTTTGGACACTGTTGTTGATGCTCCATGTTGCCTAAGGACACAGACACACAAAGATGGGGTGCAGCTGGCCACCGACCTCCAGTTTGCCGAGGAGAGCAGCTGCCCCACCAGGCCTGGCCATGACATACCTAAAGCACTGGCGGTGGTAGAGCTTGCCCTCAGCCAGGTAGCGCTGGACCAGATGGACGTGCTGCTGGCAGGCTGCGCAGGTACTGCTGAGCGTGGTGCGCTGGGACTGCTCCGACAGGTCTGAGGGGGCATCGTCCTGAGACATGATGCATGGGGAGCTCAGGATGGGGGCCATGAGCTGCTGCCCAGGCCACGGCTCCTCCAGAGCAACTGCTCCCTGTGCAAAACCCATCGCTGAGTGCTTGCAGCACAGCTCAGGGGCTGACAACGCACAGAACAGCTGCCCCTGAGTCCAGGCACAGGCAGGCTGCCTCTTCCCACATTAGAAGGGGACACTTCAAAAGGTGTCTTGCCCCTATCTAGGGCTGAGAGGCTGTAGAAGGGACTAATCTAAACCCCCGTCAGCAGGGACCTGCAAGAGGAACCCAACCCCCTCTCTTTGGAAAATAAGCCATCTCAGATATCTGCTAAAACCTGAACTAAAGGGCCAAGAAAGAAAAAGGCATCTTTTCTGCTCTTCTAATCCCACATTCCTGCTCCTTCCTCATCTACAGGGTTATTGTCCCATAGGAAGGAGGGTGCTTGTGCCCTGGGTGGCTCAAGGAACCATCCGGCACCAATTCACCTAAACTCTTGCCTGCCATGGACAAATTTCAGTCCACAGACTCCTAGAAAGAAAACACTCTCTCACCTGAGTCTCTCAAGGCACCAAAATCCCAAACACCCCTCCCACCCCAAAATACACAAGTAGCCCCCTGCAAAGATCTGTCCTACTTTGATGGGCTCTCTCCCATCTCCTCACCTGCAGCGCAGGGAGCATCACTGCCTCAGGCTAGGTTTGAATCAAGAAATTAGGTACCTGTGGTGCTGGGGGATTCTCTACCGCAGCCACGGACTTCTTGTGGGCCAGCAGAGGAGGCGAAGAGGCAGCAGCTGGGCGCTTCATAGGCGGAGGGACTCTGGCTGGAGGCAGAAGGCAAGGAGGATCAGGCACCAAGGAGTGGTGACTCATACCACTCATGTGGGGGAAGGGGAGGGGAAAAAATATATAGAATCATCTAGCCTTGTGACATAGGACGGGACTTGCCGCTCCCAACACTTCAGTGCCTATTTTAGGCGGAAGAGACAAACATAATCTAATAATGGGTCAGCTGCGATGCTGCCAGAGAGCCTGGCCCTGCTGTGGATCCCTTCTCTGGCCCAGGCACACCAGCCTCTCACTGTGATTTGATTTAGTCATCAGATGCTGCTTGGCTTTCTTGTAACCAAGTCCCTTAGCCATGCTCAAAGCCCAGAGCACCCCGGGTAGCTGCCGATGTATTGTCGTGACCCACTGGGCCGCAGGGCTTCCAGGCTGTCAGCAGGTCTGTGAAGCCCGTCAGGGCTGACACACCAGTCCCCAGCGGGAGTACTCGGCTGGGAGGCCAGCATCATTGGAGAAGTATACACACATGGAAGAGATTTATCTGACGTTGTGGCTAGAGAACGGAGCAGAGAAGACCTGGAGACCTGGTCTCCACCCAAGAGGGATGCACTGGAAGAGCTGTCTCAGAGCAGCACTCAGCTCATGTTGCAGTTGCAAGGACAGATGAGCCGATTTGAGACACTCCACCCTGGCTCTTCTCCCTCTGTCCTCCAGTCACTTTACTGATGTGATAAAAACTAGCTGCGGTAGGCAGGTTGCCTATCTAGCTTTTCTCCCATTTTAGCGGGTTAAAGCAGATCACAAAGGGGTCTGATGAGCACCAGAGGTGGTGGCCCAACCCAAGCAGCAGGAATGCAGCGCAGAGGGAGGAGAAACAAGGCATTCCTCTTTCTGCAGCCTGAGCTGTTAAATCACTCCCCACCTCTTGTGAAACCTCACCCTACTCCACTCCCTGTTCCAGGCCTTCCTCACCGGCAACAGTAAGATCCAGGAGAGGCAGGTACCACCCACTCCTCTCCCCTTCCCCGCAAACACACATGGTTCCCATTTGCCATAGGAAGGAGTAAGCACAAGGTAACGCTGGGTTTCCTGCACTCAAGTGGGGGCTAACTGGAAGCCAGAGGGGTGGGAGGACACTCACCTTGGCTGGGGTTGTTGAAATGGTTGTAATACTGAGACACGTAAGTCATAACGCTGAGGCAGTCGGGGACTTTCATGGAGACCATGTCATTGGGATCTAGGAGGGCCGGGATGCCCAGCTCCCGTTCTGCCAATTCAAAGGCCTACAGGAACAGCAGAGAGAGGTGTTAAGGATTGAAAACTGATGCTCTCTGAAAAATAACACAGAAATGAAGTTGCAAGGACCCTGGGGAAGGTTAAGGAGTAACTCTATGGCATCCCCAATGGACAGAGGCTCCCAGACATGCCACTTGACTGGAAAGGTGGCATAAGAAGCAAGGGAACAAGTTGCTGCTGCTGCCCTTTCCTCCAAGTCATTTCAGCTCCTGTGCCCCGGCAACTACCATCTGAGGGGTGCACTGGGACAGGGAGGGTACCTCTTGGGAGGTCTCAGTTTTCATTGGAAAAAAAACCCAGTGTTTTTTCAACCCATAAAACAGGCACACAACCAGCACCCCCATGCAAGAGCCCGGCAGAGCCTTGGCTGGCACTGTGAAGGGCCTAGGGCTCGCGGACACTTCCAGTGACACGTCCAAACACCAGCTCTACTGAGCAGTGTCCCTGGCTACCCCAAACGCTCACCCCACAGAAACACCGATTCTGCCCATCCTTTCATGCTCTGGGGTACCACATCTTCGCCTCCTACACTTAACATAGGTACCCTGGCTCAAGAACCAGCAGCCCACCATGCACAAGACACTTCAGTACTTTTCTGTGTCTCAGCAAGCAGAAGTGACAAGGACATTTTGACAAGAAGCACACAGCTCCTGCAATTGCAGACACAGCTACTTGAAAGGAAGGAGTGAAGGAGGAAAATAGCTGTTTGAGAGCTTCCCACTTAGCAGTGCATGTGGATTACTGGCTATACACTAGCCATCCCACCGTTGTGGCAAGGGCAGCATACCCACATGGATCTCCAAGGGAGGGGGGATGTGCAACTATGGTAGGGAATGAAAAGAAAGAGAGTCAAGAGGGGATGAGTGGTGTGGGCGCTGAATGGTGACCAGGTGCAGGGCGTGGGTAAAGACTGAAGGCGCCTGGTCTCTGGGGCACAAGGTGCTGTGCAGGGCATGGGATCTAAAGAAAAGGAATGGAGAAATAAACAAAAAAGGGTATTTGCAGTAACTGGGGGGGGGGGGGGGGGGGGGGGGGGGGGGGGGGGGGATGTAAAACGCTCCCTGTGGATACCCAGCTCTGCTTAGCCTGGCTTTAAGCTGGTTCTCTGGACTAAGGCTTGCTGAACACAAGGCTGCAAGCAGTGGGGAGCAAGGAGAACCCAGCTTAGGGATCACTAACAGGACAAGAAACCCATCATGTGGCTCTCAAATGGGAAAAGATAGCTGCTCTTGGCTGAAAGGGGCCAACTGGTGTAGGAAAGGGCGTGGTTAGGACCCAACTGGCGAGCCCGAATCCCAAAAACCCAAATGACCTAGCTCAACTCGTCTTGGGAAGGTGATGGCCCATGTCTCCCCACAGACCATTAGATGGACCCTGCAGCAATTAGGTCCTTCTTTACAGAAAAAGATGCCAAGACTATTGCTGCTCTGTCCTACCCCTAGCCCCTGTCCGTCCCCCACTGCCTGCTTCTGCTGTTGGCTCCAGCTGTCCCAAGCAGGAGGAGAACATTGCAGACCAGCCTAGGTCCAGCAGGACCTCCCTCTCTGCTTATGCCTGGAGCAAAACAAGCTTCCTGCTTCCATTGCCTGCAACTCTGGAATAGCTGAGGGCAAGAAGATGTTGCACCATTTTAATCTTCACCTCAGATGTTGCCTTGGCAACTATCAGGATAATCATCCTATCTTCTCTTCAGCACAGGCTGGAAGCTGTTTCAGATTCCCTTATGCTTCCGGAGAAGCTCCTGCCTGTTACTTACAGTCACAGATTTTTCTTACACCCTCACCACGTGCTATGTGACCTCCATCAAGTCATTCTCAAGTTTTCCTTCTGTGCAGTGCATAATGGGGACTTACCAAGCGGTTATTCTCATAGACATCATCCTTGGAGAGAGAATCAAAGTCTCTGAAACAAGAAAGCACAAAAAAGTCACATGAGGTGCAGAAGAAAAGTGCCCCAATGCCACCACACGCACGTTCTCAGGACAGCCAACCTTACAACAACTCAACATATAAGACCCTAGATAAACAAAACCTTGGCAAAGCAGATTTCAGGTTGTAAAGGGACAAAGAAACCAAAGGGAAATTGTGATTAAAAAAAGAAACCAAGTCCCAAATGGGTGGTGACCAGGAAATTAAAATGTCACTCTCGTCTCTCATTACCCGCTTCTTCTGCCCTTGTGATTAAAATCTGCAGAAATACCAGGGCCACGTTCTGATTAGCACCATGCACTGATGTGCTGAAGGGTGCACGACATCACCTTGAACTTGCCCCTCCAAGATCACCAGCACAACAGCGGGAGAAGGAAGGGAAGCAGGTCCCCCCACCTGAAGAGAAAGAACCATCTGCGCTAGATCTTTCCCTCCTACGAGACTCCTTAGACAAACCTCCCTGCACCACCTAGAGGCATTTGAGGTCACCCCAGGATTTGGGGTGACACAGAAACTGCACTTACGTCCTCGCCCCCCAACAGTCGCAGTACACAGCAAACTGTCCTCGGCTGCAGCCTTTATAGCAGGGCAGCTTGCTGAATGCAAGGCGCTCAGGGCACAGAGAGGAGCCCCAGCAGTTCCCAACCCCGGCATGTTGTGGCATTTCACTTGTTCCCCTGGATCCCTTTGGGGGACTGAATCAGCCCAGCTGCAGGGATCAACCAGCCGCCTTCGTCAGAGGAGCAGAGGGTGGAGGGCTAAAACAGTCTGCAGGTTTTCAATAGAGGGGGAGAAATACAGGAAGGAGTGAGTTACGCCTTTTGCATGTGCGCGTGGGTATAATGCGTGAAAACAGCATCATGCTGCTAAACTGATTACAGCCTCTTCCTGCCAAGGATCTCAGCTTTGTTACCAAAAAACCCTCACGAAGCATCTTGGTGTGCTTGCGAGCAGGATATACATAGCCCAGAGAGGTTTAGGGTCAGGTGAAGCCAGCCTGATGGCCCAGAGAGAGGTGCCAAAGCTTGGGAGAACAACCAAGAAAGACAGTTCAGACTGGGGAGGGGAACATGTCCCCCACCCCAAAGGAACTGTGCAGGAATTGGGTGAGAGTGAATCCTCAGCCGTGGGCCTGTAGAGAGGGGCTGTGGGAGCCTTCCCTTCCTCCAACCACCTTTGGGTTTTATTGCCTTTTCCTGTAACGTGGACCCAACCCACCCCAGCGCCGCACCGCAGGGCAACCAGCCCCTTCTCGAAGCCCCTTGCATGCCTTTCGCAATGCTGCAGAGGAAGTCCGTGATGAGCTCAGGAAGATTTTCCCAGCTGCCTGCACCGCCATAAAACTACACTTCCCCCGTTCAAAAGCAAGAGGCTGCTGGTGCCGTTTCCTCCCAGATAAATGAAACTGCAGTGGCTTGCTGCTGTGGGAGCTAATGCGGCAGACACGCAGAAGATGGGCCAGACGTTCAGCTCTATGTTAAGCACCTTTCTGAAAGCTCATGCAAATACGTGCGCAGAACTCGGCCTGTTCAAAATACCACAACTTTTCCTTCTCCACGTGCTGGTGACGAAAGGCTTCAGCTGCAGCCTTCACTTTCACACAAAAACTAGTGCCTTTTTTGTATTTATGACTAGTTCCCAATGGGAGCTGTTTCTTCCCTACGTTGTTTTTTTTTTTTTTCCTAGAGAACTCCTGTAACTTTGCTGTATTTTTTTTTTTCCCCTTTAAAGAAAATACCGGCTTGGGAACACAGGAGAAGTGATGACAGCAAAGTTGATATATCAACTGCCCTCTAAACATTCACGACCTTCATTTTGAATGCCCTCACTTTCAGGATATGGGAGTGGTGCAGCTAGAAGCTCAAAGACTCCTTGGTGGCCTGGGCTGGGAGAGTATTTTTTGACAGACAAAAAAATCACGTCCATTCCACTCTGCCCCAGCAAACCAAAGCTGCTTTAGTAAACCAGGGCAAATCTGCCTGGGAAAGCAGATGCCAGCAGAGAGGACATGAAGCTCAAGAGGTAACAGGGGGTCTACCAAGCAGCAAGGGAATAGATTTTTTTCCACGAATGCAGGACTGCAGACTCTCAGCTTTTACCCAAGATATTGAAGTCCATCAGTACGAGGCCCCAGTTTATTCAATCCCTCTCCACTGTGTTTTCCAGCTCCCTCTCCAAACAAGCCAAGCAGGACCGCACCGATCTCCATCATTCCCAACATGAGCACTCCCACGCGCCGCTCTGTCGTGTGGCATCCCTGCAGCTCTGGGCATGTTCCCTGTTCTAACGTGCAAGGACCACGGCCTCTCAGGCATGGGGGAAGGTCACCCCAGATGTACCCCTTTCCTCTCTATAAACTGCCTCCTCTGCAGAAAGACCAGAACTTGCCATCTCGCAGCTCCATGACATCTGGCTGCGTGTCACACTATTTCCTTGCCCTGATCTCAGCAGTCTTTCATCCAGCCCTGCTCAGGCTACTCTCCTGACAGCATACCAGTCCAAGGGATCGGATGTAAGAATAGGCGAGACTCTGGCTATCCCAGTTGAACAACTGTCTTGACTCAGCAAACCCCAGTGTCGTAGCATATCCTGGAGTAGTATTTCCATGCAAATAACATCCCAAGCGCTTACCTAATTAGATACATACAGAGCCACTAAGCACTCCGGGGTTTAGGGCAGCTGCCAGGGAGCACAGCAGACCCAGGGAAGGGGGAAGGGTGCGCCGTACAGCTAAAACCAGAGCAAATTCCTGGATTCCTCAAATATAAATCATGAGCACTTTAATGGCAGTGCCGCATAATAAGCCCTTCAGCTTTCCAGGTCTTGTCGGGGAAATGCAGGCAGTACATGGGGAGGAACAAATGAGATTTGTGATCCTGCCTGTAACTGAACCCACGGCTCTGGGGACACGAAACAGCGTTTCTAACACACAGCTTTCATCTCCTGTTTTCTGCAAGCCTCCATCTCTCTCAGCACTCGAAAGCCATGTGCCATGCTTTCTCATTCTTCTCACCCCCGAATGCCAAGAACCTCCCCTGAACTCTGGGGAGGTTGCACAGCTTGGGAAGCCGAAAGATGCTTTTTGCTTCACTAAGCTGTGGCAAATGCCTTGTAAACACTAATTTCGTTCTTTAGATTTCTAAAGCACTGAGCAAACAAACTCATTAATCCCCACAGTCCACTGTCAAGTTGCCCCGGATGCTTCCAGCTTAACTGACAAGGGAAAAGAAGAGATTAAATGTCTCGCCTTAAGATCACACAGCTAGTAGTGCAGTCAGAGGCTAAATCCATGTTTCTTGTTTCCCCGATTGGGAGAGACAGGCAGTGAAACCAAGTGAGGTGCATACAGTAGCGGAGCTAGAGTCAGGGATTTTTCAGCTCCATGGTTCAACACACAGGTCCTGCAGGTATGCACCTCATCCACGGTGGTCAGTTCAAGACACCTTTATCTGGATTCAGTAGACACTGAGCACTTCCAGCCTACTTTCATTAACACCCCCCCCCCAAAACCTCTAGTGTTTCCAATAGCTCTGCAGAAGCTGCTCCAAAGCTCTCCAGGGGAACATCGCTCTGATGCCACCTGTCTTATCCCAAGGCAATTGTGTTCAAACCAGGGGTCATGCAGAAAACCGTCCTCAGCCTCACTTACCCCTACAGCCTTTCACAATAGCCTCTTCCCCACCGTGCCACCTACCAGCGCAACAGGGGGGCGTCCAGGCAGGGCCAGACAACCAGAACAGACCAACAGCCACCACAGCAGCAAAAAAAAAAAGCCCGGAGGATCAGGGTGCCAGAGAAGCAGTGCCACACAGGCAGAGAAGAGAGCTCCAGCTCAGCTCTTGTATGGATGTGCTCATTCCTCCCGACCACGACCCAAGGGGAAGCCAGCAGGAAGCGGGGAAGCGGCTGAGTACAGAGGAACTTCAGCCTTTGGGGAGCACCGCGGCCATCTCACGCAGGCCAGGAGAGCCCCGCACAAAGGAAGACCACGCGAGGTCAGAAATGTACTCGCAGATCCCTGCCGAGTCCCATTACTGGGCTGACTGAAAGCACTTTAGAAGAAAAGAAGGGCAACCAGTTTTCCTCTGCTGTCAGGAGATTTACTGCCTCTGATCTGATCTTCCCACTTCCAAATCGGGACAGGCTGAAGAAGCTGGAATCAGATGAAATGATGCTACTCTTCTGACCACCCTCTGAAAATCCTTCTACAACATGCCATGTCCTTGTAAGGCCCTGGGCTTTGTCTCTACAATTCAGCTCATGCAAGGACCTGTGAAGCATTTAGTTAGGACATCTGCCAGGAGCAGATTTAAGCCCACTGACAACTTAAGAACAACGGCTGCTGCTTAATGGGATGGCAAATATGGTTAATGGAGAAGCATCAGGTGGTTTTAGTGGTGTTTGTCATAAGCTTTTGCTGGACCTCTGCTTTTCAGTTCCCAGTTACTGTGCTACTTACAAAAAAAAAAAAAAAAAAAAAATCAGACACACAGTAATTGCAAGTGTTCCTGGCTTAATTTGCCTCTTCCCCTCCAGCAGCCTTGCAACTGGGAGTGTTTTCAGAGGGTCCGTCCTAGCTGGTCAGAGCGAGCCATACCATCCAGGAGCTGCCGGAACACAAGACCATGCAGCTCCCTCAAGACCCAGAGAGATGCAAAGCCACTGTACGTCTCAGCTCTTGGTGGTTCCCAAATGCCACACTGAGGGTTTTGTGGCAACCACCTGAAACACGGCAGGCAGCGGTTCGATTCCTAGCCTACCTGTTCAGCTTCTGCTTCTAAGAACACAGGACTGTTTTGCCCTCTCATGGACACCACAGACTCCACAGTGGAATCACTGTCAAACCTCTGTCTGCTAGAGGTTTCTGTTGTGACAAAAGACTGTTCCAGAGCCAGCTAAGAAAAGAGGATTTGGTCAATTCAAGCAACCTTAGAGGAAGAACCACCAGTCCCAGAGCAGAAGGTGACTGGAGATGCACCACTCAGTTTTACTGACAGGCGAGAAGCACGTGCATGCCAGAGGCACGGCAAGATGGGGCAATGCCTACCTGCATTGCAAGGGCTACTGAAGATTAGAGCAGATGGGAGGCGCATTCCCAGCAGCGCTGGGGCATGCATGGTTACCATGGCAGGTCGGGGCAGATTCTTTCCAGCAGCTCAGCCAGTTTCTCCAGCCTGACACCATGGACACCATGCCCCCAAGCAATCCCAAACTGGCTGCCTCTTTAAACTCATATTCTGCCTCAGAGCCACCCTTCAAAAGGGAGGTGGACAGAGGAAACTCAACTCCAAGCCATTTGCCAGGGGAGACCAGCACAGCTAAATATCCCTGCTGATATATGCTACCTCCTGCTTTCACTGTGGCATCCACAGAAAACAAGCTGGAAGCAAATGCAAGAAACGACCTGGTCCAGGGCTCTGCATGTTTCGGAGTGGCTGCCTATGGCAGCTGAGAAGGTCCCTGTGCCAGGCAGGACTCTGGTCCTCGTGAAGTGGGAATGCCCACCTAGCACAGAGGTGGAACACCTGCACACCCAGCTGCTAGTGCCATGGCAGGCACCGCTCCCAACAAGGCGTACAGCAGCACACTAGCCCAAGGCTGGACCTAGCCCACCTCCATGCTCTCCTCTGCCTTAAACCGCATGACTCCTGCTAACCCTGACCTCGATGGGTCTGCAAGCCCGGGTCAGGAGGTCGCTCACTGTAACACAGCATCCTTCGACCCCCCACCCAATTATTTCGGAAAGTGACGGAGCCACTGCTGTGCTCTCTGCCCCTGAACCCCCCCACACCCCTGCACAGGGAAACTGTCCCTCCCTGCCAGCCAGTCTGGAGCCGTCTCCTACGGCGCCTCCTTCACCCCCAGCTCCCTTCGAGCTCCCCGCCCGCCCCGGCAGCCCCCGAAACAGCGGCAAAGGGGCACGGACAGCTCAGCCTCCTCAGAAACGGGGCTCCCAGCGCTCCCAGCGCTCCCCGCACCCCAAATCTCCGCGCTGTCTCCTCTTCCCCCCCCCCCCCCCCGCTCCTTCTCCTCCTCCCAGCAACCGCGGACCGGAGCCGCGCCCCGCGGCAGCTCGCCCGGCGCGGCGGGTGAGGCGAGGCCGGTGCTGCGCGGCCTGCACCGCCACCGCCACCGCCGCCACCGCACTCACAGGAGGTCGGGCCGGTGCCGGTGGAGGATGGCGCAGAAGGCCAGGCCGTCGCGGAAGGAGGCGCTGAGGTCGCGGATCTCCACGCCGCGGTAGCCCTCGCACTGCCGGCGGCACCAGGCTTGCAGGGCGCCCCGCGGGCCCGACATAGGGGCGACCGCTCGGACTGCTGCCGCCACCGCCGCCGCCGCCGCCGCCAGCCCAGGGCCGGGGCCGGGCAGTGCGGGGCGAGGCCTCGGAGGGGGCGGGGTCTCCGAGGGGCGGGGCCTGCGGGTCCCGGGGCACCCGGAGCTGCCCGTTTGCACGGTGCCCGGCGGTGCCGATCCGCTCCCCGCACCAGGGAGGAACACCGCAGCCTTTCCCCGGAGGGGAAGGGAAGGGCTGGGAAGCGGGTGGCAGAGTCAGACCCTGAGCAGCCGGCGGGGCAGGTAGGAAACGCGGGAGAGAAGGGGACAGGGCGGTCCCCTTAGAAAGGGGAGCTGAGCGCCCCTGGGAGCGGGACCAGGCCCCAGGGCTGTTTGCAGCAGGCTGGGGAGACACAACCACCCCGTGGCTCTCCCCGGCTCAGGGAAAGCTGAATTCTCAGAGAAAAACCCTGAACGAAAGCTGTAGCCTTTTTTTTCCTCTCAGTCTTTGAAGGAGGGGTAGGACTGCAAGCAGGAACTGAAAACAGTTGGGACTGAACTCAAGTTTAACTTCAGCTAAAGCAAAAAAACACCAGGCAACCTCATTTCTGGATCCTGTTCAGGCAGAAGCAGTTTGAGGGGCACAAGCTGTGGCAGCAGAGGACATTGAAACATCAGACAGTGCAGTCTGTGTGGGTGTAGGTGGCTCCCGGGGTAGGCAGGGGGCCAGGGAGGGCTTTGAAGATAAGGACATTTGGAGTCACAGGCAGCACTTCACAGGAAGCCCGGGAAGAAGTGGAGGAAGGGTGCGATACAATCTCAGGAACCCACGACATCAAGGAGGTGGATTGTCACGAGAAGTGGCTTGCACGCTTAGCGTGATGGTCTGACAAGGCAGGGGGGAGAAAGCACACTATTAAATGTTAGTTTATTTTGCTAAACATTTTTTTCATTTCCAGTTAGGCAAAGGGGAGGGCAATAGCTACCTCTGTGGAAGACTGATCCATCAACACTGATGTTGCGCTTATTGCTGGCAGTCCCAAATCATTAAGAGTCCCCTCCATATTTTTTTATTAGCTTTATGTTCTTTTCTCCAGTCAGATCTCATGCTTAGCACCCTCTTTCATCTATTCCACTGTTTTATTCTATCACTTCATGGCCCCAGAGGTGTAACAAGTGAAAAAGAATGGCTTTTGCAGCCTCCCCCCTGAGCTGTGGAATAAATCACTGGAAAAGCTGCTATGTACAGAAAAAGGAAATGGTGCATTGTCTTGCTTGACAGAGCTGGCAGCTCAGCATCCCCCAGACCTGACACATCCTAAGGGAGAGCAGGATCATGGATGTTTTCTTAACGGTATTTTCCAGGGTCCATAATCACACTCCCTTCACGACTGCACGTCAAGAGACACAGAGCAGGCAACCCTGTGCTGTGGTTTCCTCTAATAAAACCATTTTGACCAGAAACGCCTGAGAATGCTTCCACTAACCAACCCCTGCTGTGGCAGGCCAGGCTCGAGCTCTTACCAACCCACCCTGCCTCCCTGCAGACCGCCTTTCCAGCGGCAGCGGGGCTCTGTTGATGCTGCTGAGCGCCCTGCATTCCTCTAGCTTCAAGCAGTGCCAGGCACCGAGGCTCGCTGAGCCCATCTTTGCACTGCATGAGAGAGCTGCAAGCTCTTCCTGGCTTCGTTCCACCAAGTGCCAGTCCCGCTCAGTTAACCTCCAGCGGTCCCTCTGACAAGGCGTGGAGCCAGGCAGACCAGCAGATGGTCTCTGTGCATCCTCTGGAAGCCGCACTGGCAGACACAAACACAAACGGCAGGTTCGTATACCTGAGTGTTTAAGATGATACATACATGCATTAAAAGTCTGTAATTCCAACATGCCAATCACCGATTTAAAACAGACCAAATCCCAGTAACACATTGGATTTCTTTGCTATGCTATGAACTGGAACTGATGACGGAGATACTGGCCTGCCAGAGGGTCTCCTGTTGTATATCACATCTATCTTAGCACATGTTCTGGGAAAGATTTAGGTTTTGGATAACAACAAAGTAGGAGGAGAGTTGCTGTCAACAGCTATGCTCACTGTGCTGCTGTTGGTAAACATACACAAGCAAAAGTGCCAGCCCTAAAAATAAAAAGGAGCAGATTCTCTTGGTAGGAGCCCAGCTCCTGTGGGCTGCTGCTATGCAGTGGCATCTTAGTACTCTCATTTCTTAATGATATAGCTGCCTCAAACCCTTCAGAACTGGGGGTACTAAGTTCTTAGCATGCAAAACACTAACAGCAGCAGCTAGAAGGCCAGCCCAATCTCACTCTGCGCTGCCTGTACCCTGCCCGCCCGAGTTACATGACTTTCTGATGGTAAATGCAGTTTACTTCTAAGCAGTATCTAGGACACTAAAAACTTGACCCTCATTCAAACGCAGTGTAGAATCCAACAAACGCTATTTATTCCTGACTTCTAAACAGAATCACATACGAAGCAAAGCCAGACTGCCAGGACCCCTCTCTCAGTGGAAAGGAATGAGAGGGAGAGGTACATAATAGAGGCAGATGGTGTGTATGAAGCATGCTTTGTGGAGCTTTCCTATTATTTTCTCTTGCACCTGTTTCTACCACTCAAACACCAAACTATTTAAAGACAGCAAAAGGAGAGAGGAGAGAGGGTGTGGAGGGCAGATGAGATGCGATTCATTCTTCGCATTCTCTTCCCCAATATTTACAAGTCCTTGCAAAGGGCTAGTTTTCAACTATTTTTTCTTTTTTCAAGGCACTGCAAGTTTGCCTTGAAGACTCCAAAGTGGCTAGAGAGTTGGGAAAATTAGCATTTAAAGAGTTTTAATACATTAAATGCCCTCAGGGAGTTTTCTGGAGAAAATTCCATTAAATTACGGGCCAGGACTTTGGCATCGCTTGTGCTGAAATAAAACACACCCTCCAGCAAGGACATATCATCAGATGACCAAAGTTAATATTTGTTGAATGTTTACAAAAATCCTCCCCCTCCCTTTAAAAACCTGTCAATCCACTTTGGAGAATTTCTACTTCATAGCAACTAAAAGAGGGGTGGGAAGGCAAAGATGCAACCTCCTAGGAAAACAACTACAACTCAGGTTTATTCAATGTGTGGGGCAAGAGCTAAAAGGAGTATTAGCTTGCGTCTTTTTCCATAGCTTGTGGAAACACTGTGGAACAGCTGATTTTCTCCCTGTTAATCAGTTCCGCAGCCTTCCCCGTTCACTGTGCGCAGTGCCTTTACAGAGCATGGAAAGAGATCTACTCCCCACTGTCACCTGCAACAGCGTGGACCAAAGAGAGCAGCACAAAGCAACAGCAGCTGCCCATGTCTCCAGATGCAAGTATATTCTTCCATGGAGGAAAAATAAATGAGTACATCAGATACTGAATGCTCACCAGGAAAAATCCACTAATTTATTAGATGTCTTGTCCTTTGTAGGATAGTTTGAGCCAAACGAGTCTGCTTATTTAAGTACAAAAAACCTTTAGAGTCACAGGAGATTCCACAGAAATGCCAGAACCCTGAGCTCTCCTTCCTCACCACAAAGAAAATAATCTCTCCCACCCACTTCTCTGCTTAGGCCAGTCAAGAGCATCCACAGAAGTTTTAGGGTCTCTGGCCCATCTTCTTCAGGGTTCGATTCAGCTGAAATCAGAGAAAGCAAAGGTGAGGAAAATACGTAGTGATTGACATACAGTACTGTTCCCCTCAGCAGCCTTTATCAAATGCCTCTACTCCTTCCTCTCCAACTCACTGACAAAAAGCTCTTGAGCAAGTGCAGGCAGTATGCAAAATAGAAGGGGAACTACTAGAGGAAGACATGGGAAGAAGAGAGGGTGCACATTTCTAGCAGTGGTATCACAACCCTGTATTGCTCAAGTCCCCACATCTCAGGATTTTGCTGCCTAAGTTTCTCGACAGCGGCTGCTGCGTACTGGAAAGTGGAGCAGTGACAGAACGTCACGTCCTGGCTGAGCACAATGCTGAAGTTATCTGTGCTCCAGAAATCTTTGAGACCACTTTCTAGAGCCGTAGTTATGAGGGTAGAGATGTGATTTGGTTGCGTTACTTGCCAGAACACCACAATTGTCTAGGAACAATGGAGTCTGTGCCCTTGGACAGTAAAACCCTCCTTCTTTCCCCCTGTGGCTCAAATGAGCACTTCTCACACAAAAACATACCATTCTTCAAACGCCAGCAGCTGCTGCTTAAACCACCTGCCTTTGCCCAGTGCCTTGCAGAGCCAGGGCTCGCCCCAGCAAGGCATCACACAGCTGCCTCGCACACACATGGCTCCTCCAAGGCCTGCACAGCCCAGTGCTTGCTCCACTTTTCCTACAGAGCGACACAGCTCTCCTGCTCGGGCCTCACCTCCTCAAATTTGTGGATCTGGCGGATGAAGAAGTCCCCATAGCGTCGAGCAACCTTTGTGTCCGCAATATGGATCATGTCCTGGGGAGGGAACAGCATGAGGTCAGGAAAAGGACTGCGCTAGCAGGGAGACAGCAAGCACTGCCAAATGTAAGGAGCAACCAAAGGGGCTTCACTCCAGCCCTGGCTCAGCATCACACATACCTGACCTGTGCTAGTCCTACAGCAACCATTCAGTTCTCTGTGGGCTGCTTTCCCTATACCTTTGCCTGGGATGGGTCCCAAATTCACATTGTATTCACTTCCCATATTCTTGCACACTGTTTATTTTTATCTCTCCTTGCGACGGTTTGACAGTCCCAACCCCGATTCATGCTTTGCTTCCCCCTACCAGCAGCTAAGAGTCGTGCTATCTACCAGGAGAGCAAGGCTGAGGCATAGCATGAGATCTTGCAGGATGAGATCTGCTCTAAGGACCAAGAACAAGGGGCAACCTGTTCTCCTTCCAAGCAAGAAACCTAATGGTTACTGCTATCTTTGAAAATGAAGTCCTAAAAGACTCTTTGCTGTGCTTCCTGCTGTGCAGAGCTCCAAAGGCAGGATGGCGACAGGACCATACCTTGTGTTTCGATTCCTCCTAGAGCAGACAGAGATAAATGCCGCTCCAGTGAAAAATGGACCCGTAACATGAACAAGCAAGATTCCTGCTTTATCAACCAAATGAGAGATGTGAGGGAGACCTACAAAGCTGACAATCCTACCTGACACAGTGACAGCACTATCTGTTACCCAGCTGTCACCTCCTGAGAACGCTGACAAACAGTCTTCCCGCTCTCTCCTGGGGAAGATATTTAGGACCTTTGTTTTCTGGGTATAATGACTTCCAAAGCTGCCTGTGACAGCCCATCACTGTTTATCCACTGACACTCCTATTAAGCAGGGCTACGACTTCACTGTGGGTAGCCAAGCCCCTCACATGGCAAAGGAAGGCAGGGATGTTTCCCACAGACTACAGCAAAACTAGGTGCTGCCACTTCCAGAATTTCCTGGATGAAGGAATTTCCTACACGGCAAGGAGCAGATACCAACCTTGTCAATATAGAAGTCGACCTCAGATGCAGACTGGAACTCCCCGTCCAGGGCAGATATGCCACTGGTCCATACCAGGTTCTTCATCTTGTGCTTGAAGACGAGCAGCTGGATACGGAACTCCTGCTCTGTGAGGTCTAAGAAGCCAGCCAGCTTCGCCACGGGCATGGTGGTGTAGAGCTTGAGGAAGCTACGGATGGTGGAGAGCTGGGCCTGCTGCTGAACTTCATCAGCAAAGACCTTGAGCTGCTGCAGGAAGGGCTCCTTGTGGTAGTTGGGGTGCACGTTGTCATAATTGGGCACCACAGGGGACAGGAACTTGGGGCAAGCGTAACTGAAGAGCTCCTCATAGACTTGTGCATCACCCTTCTGCATGCGCAGCATCTTATCCCCGTATTTCTCTCGGAGCTGCAGGTGGATGCTCTCATCTATGCGCATGGGGTACATGGTGAGGGCGATGGCCAGGAGGGCGTGCATCTGCTCATTCTGCTTGTTAATCTGAGAAAGAGAGAAGATTAGCTTGTCAATGTGCTCAGGCTTTATGGTGCCAGTGGGAGCTGGGAGCTGCGGTTTTCAGAGACGGACCCAGAGCACTGATGGTCCTAATGCTCAAGTGGGACAGCACAAAGAAGCAGTGCCTCTGGGCAAAATCCATCAATGAAAAAGAGGGCTGGACAAGAGGAAAGTACAGAGTGAATGTATCCAGAGCCATACAGAACCTGGATGGCCAGAAGCAGGTTTGACTGCTTTGGTGCAAAAAAGTGCAGAGGAGAAGGGAAAGCACATAGTTTAACAACCATCTCCTGGCAAGGGACGGTTATCAGGGACTCCAGTGAAGAAAAGACTGAGAAGGAAGATTTACCTGAGTGTGGGACGAAATGGACAGCTGTGTGGCTGAAACAGACATACCAAATTTTTGAAGTGTGGTGGAATTAAGAATGGCAGGATTTGGCTACACAAAGAGAAATGAATCATAAGGATGAAAAGGAGACAGCAGCAGCAGGGGGTAAAACAGGCACCACAGACAGCTTAGGTGGAAAGAGAAAGGAGTTTTGTTGCAGCCATGCTGAATTAAAACAGTCTGTGAATGATTATCTGGTAATGGAAATATATCCAACAATGGCAGTAACCTGAAATTCAGGACTGGACTAGGAACCGGACTGACTTTGAAGAAGCATCAACAAGAATATCATTAGCAACTGATACTCATTAACAATACTGCCTAGAGGGAGAGTGCAGATGGAGCAGAGGCAACTGTACGGTGAACAACCAAAGGAACTAGTAACACAGCTAATAGAAAATATTGCCACACATGGCAAAGGAATTCAAAGGATCCCCAGTCACCACCGCCAGCATTGTCCAGGAAAATAAGGCTGGACTATTAGATGTAGGTTATCAGGTGACGAAGAAGGAACAGGAAAGAAGATAGCAGCTTTGTCTTTTGGGAAGTCTAAAGCTATTCTGTCTCTTACCATCTCATATTTGTAGGTCGTCCTCTGAAACATGCTCTTGGTCCTCTGGATGTAGAGGAGGATGTTGGCAAAGACACGGATGGCATCCTGGTAGCGCCGCATCATAAGGTACGCGAAGCCCACGTAGTAATAGGTGGTCACCTGGCACTCAGGCACTCGGGAGTACATGCTCTGAGAAGGAAGGATCAACACGCTATGTTAGAAGGGAAGACAATCACCTTTGATCCGAACAGGTCGTTACCCAGAATCCAGCCACCTCTGCTTTCACTCCCATCCCAAATATAGAAAGGAGAGGGTTAATTCAGGATACCTCACTTCCCACCCATCCCTGCAGCAGCTTCCTCACTGTTTATTAGATCATCCTATTTCCTATGTTTTCCAGTTTCAGCTTCCTGCAAGCAGAGGACTCTTGCATTGTGCCTAATACCGCTTTGCTCAGTCCCCTTTCCCCTTGTTTCACTCCACGTCCTGTGCCAGACAGCACATACACAGACCTGTGCCAAGCCTTGGACCAAGCCCATGTTGCAGCTGGGCTTTTGTTAGCCACTGTTACTACAAGCAGCACCCAATTCTAGGGCAAAAACATGCAAGGTGGGAGCGGGCACAGCGAGGACAAGAGTCAAAAATAAAAGAATGAGCCATTGACTAAGGCGGGAACGATGTGTTCGGCTAGCTACCGCTGCACTACCGCTTACAGTTCAAATAATATTCCCTGTAACAACACTGCCTTGCACAACACAGCAAACCTCCTAAAAAACTAAGCATTTGTGCTGCACCAGCATCAGGCATTATCACAGGGCTTGATTTAATGCCAAAGCTCCAGCTGTGTTCAACTACAAACTGACAACTACAACAGCTACAAACAGCTCCTTAGCTGAAAGATTCATTACGGCAATCCTTCACCAGCATGTTTGAACAGAGTCATTTGGAAAACTGCAACGGAAGGTGTAAAACATGTTGTATTACCTTCTTGTTGAGCTCAATGTTCTCCAGAACCTTAATCGCTTGGTAGTAATCTCCCAGCAGAGAGTGCAGACGCAGCAGTCCAACCAGGCTGAAATAGCCCAGCATCTTGTAGAGGGAGTGGCGACCATATTCACCAGCCACGCTTTCAGGGTCACCTAGGGAACAAAAAAGGAACCACAATGCCTTCCTCCAAGGAAGCAAGCTCCCCTTTCAACACCTCTATGTTTACAAGCAAAGGGAGCAAGACCTCAACTTCAATCACCAGCACTTCTCACATAAAGCCAACAGAACATCTTCCCAGTCAATCCATCCACCGATTAAGGGTTTGATCCAGCTCCCAAACAAAGCTAACAGAGCTCGGTCAAATCAAAGCAAGGCAGCACAGGCACCGGTCTTTCCTGGCAGCACCCAGCTAGCTCACCTCCACTTGTATAGACCTCCAGCTGTCGGTTGATGTTGGATTTGTCCACCAGAGAGTGCAGCACATTAAGGACACTGTGCACGTTCCAGATCTTGGGGTTGGAACGAAGGAAGTCAATTTCCTCTTCAGACTTCTTGGCTGTCTTGCAGCGGTACTGGCTGAAAGACTGGAACTGCAGGAAAAAGCAGAGATTTGATGATGAGAAGCTAGTTTGGAGACGTTCAGCTAAGTGCACTAAGCTTACAAGTTGATCACACAAATGCATTACAAGAAGCTACACATCACATGAAAAAAAGTTTCATCTGAAATCACCTGGCAATCAAAATGGCAAATTATACCACCTTTAAAGCATTTAGGGAAAAAATGATACAGTGCAGAGGAAAAAGGCCAGAAGACAGAACGAAGCAGAGAAGGATCTCTCAGATAATTAAGGCAGGCAGCTAACCACAAATTTGCTGTCTGAACAGGTAGAAGAGAGGATGATGAAGTCATGTGTCTGCATACACACACATCTTTTTCTATATATGCATATATCCTTTTCATTCTCAAGCTTAACAAGACTGTACTTGAGGAATTCCAGGCAGCTCTATAATAAAAAGTTACAGAGAAAGGAATGTATAGAGAAAAAACAAGAGCATTTGAGAGCTGTATTGCTACACTCAGAACAGTAAGTGGAAAAAATTTCCTAACATCAAGATGATAGACCATAGATTATTTCAAATTAGGTCAGCAATCTCTCAGTGCAACCATAAAGGCCCTACTGACTAAAAAATACAAAACTAAAGTAAAACCATAGAACACAATAAAACTAGTTTGAACAAGTATCTTCATGAGGTCTTTGTGATGATAGCACACTTCGGTCAGGCTGCTTTCCACAAATCAGAAATGAAGGTGAGTTAAAAAAATCCCCTAAGTAGCAACTGAAATAGAAATATCAATGGAAGTCCAGGAGTCCATTTAAAAATCTGTACATTTACAATTACTTAATCTACCTGGTGACCCAGAAGTGACAGTGCTCACCAAAGTTTTTTGACCTGCAATGGTATCTTAGCTATGAAAATGAGAGAGGACATGGAAAATTCATAGAGCTAACAGAGGCAAGGCCACCCCAAAATGGCCCAGTCTTCTAGTCATATACCTGGTATATGAATTCATCAATGATATCCCAGAGCCACTGGTTGGGCAGTTCCAGAGGAGCAGGGCCATCAGCATCTGCAGAAGAACAGAAGTAACAGATGAGAGGTTTCATACATTGAGCAAGAACAGTGGCAGAGCTGGAGGAATTAAAGAACACAAGAATTTCCCTGAAATGGGAGATGACGCAGCAGATGAATGAAGCTTCCATTAGGGTGGTGATAAGTAGCTTCGGCTACCTCAACTGTCTTCACTTTTAAAGAATACGAGCGCGTATGGCGTTAATCTCTAGAGCGTGACTGCTCAGCAACAGTGATTCTCAGAAGCTGTGTACAGATTGCAGGGGTTTATCCTAACCGATCCATTCTCCACGGGAAGTCTGCCAGGGGGTCACAAACACTAAAATTTGTTCCAAGGGGAGCCAACAACAGTAAGCAGTTGTGAAACACTGCAAGTCTTCTCTAGCTTACAGCTTCATCTTGCTTTTTAAAAAAGATGGGTGAAGCAGTTCTCAGCAAGTCAGAAAGCTAAATAAATTTTATTTTTTACAGTATTTCAGAAAGCACTAGAAACTATTTGTGCTTTTTGTGTTTTTAAATGCATGCATGTAAAATGCTCCTCATTCAACAAACTCAATCATATGGAAAGCTCGTAGACTACTTCTCCCTGTATGATCTATAAACAAACATGTTCCAGTTCCTCTGACCCTTTCTCCAGCTCTGTCCTCTCCATCTACTCTTCCTCTCCAACACTCACAAAGCAGAAATGAATTGCAGCAACTCACTGAGGATGTAGTTGAAGAGATTGCAGTAGTTGTAATAGGATTCAAATCTCTGCTCCAGCGTGGGCCCCCCCTGAATGAGAAATCAGTACAGTCTGTTTAGTCTCAAGCACGGCAGGAGTGAGTTTATGGGCAGCAGCACATGAAGGACAGTCAATAGTCACAGCAGTACAGGGTCTATTTCAGAAATGTTAGAGCCAACATTCAACTAAGACACCCACCAGCACCACCCAGAAAACCTGAAATTTTATCACTCTTGTCCCATAGGCTAGGGCTGACTTTTCCTGTAAGGATAGTTTCTCCCAGGATGACTGAGTTTTCAAACCTTCTGTGGATAGGATGCATTCCTTCTCCTCCTCTCTGCTGTCCAGACTCAAGAGCTTTCTATTACCTTCAACAGCCTTCCTTCCTCCTCTCCTCATGAGACGCCTTAACAACTTGACAATTCTGCTTCTGGGTAGTATTTCTAAAGACTTTGAAAGACCAGTGAACAACAGTAGGCAATCAGTCTTTCTTGGTTCACCTAGAGACACTCGAGGGCGGTCTGAGAACCACTAACAGCACAGCTTGTGAAACCAGTCTCTCCTGTTAAAGCCTGACTCAGGTTAATTCAGCAGCCTTTTTAAAGTGCCTTTTTCTCCACTCTCCGGTCCACATCAAAACTGCAGTGGTTATTATTATTATAATGCACCCTCCTCTTGTGACACTCTCACCCAACCTGCTAATCTGAAGAACAAAAAGCCACAAAGAAACACACAAAACCAACTGATCTATAAGTCTTGCAGTTACAGCTCTACCAAGAAAATTCAGTTCCCTTCCAAAAAACCCTCCCTTCCTTCTTTCCTAACTCACTAACCACTACATTTGGTGTCAGTAACAAACTTTTACAAAATAGCCTCCTCAAAACTCAGACCAGGCCTTCTTATTCATATAGCTGCCAGGGAAACCTGCACACTCATTACATCCGAGCTTGAGGAGGCAGCTAACGACCCTCAGAAAGACAATCGAGTCTTGCTTTTCAGCAATTGGTGAATCCTTACTAAACTAACAAAAAGGAAGAATTTTAAGTTTCCCTAAAGCAACCTCACTTACAAGTCATAAAGCTATCCAATCCTGTCTTGCAAAAATTATGGAACCACAGATGCTGGGGTAGCAGCAAAATTTGGCAAGTTTCACAGCACAGAGAAGCCAGCATGCAACCAACATCAAGACAGAGGACAAACACTCACGCTGACTTTGGCGTAGATGTGCCTATAATATAGCTCCTTGTATAGGATGAGGAAAACGGCATCTGGAAAAGATGACAAAACTGGACATTAACAAGCCACAAGGCCTAGGCAACTGGATTTATCAGAAACACTGGTGGTGCTCCTCCTGCCACAGTGATAAAGGGAGACGCAAAAGGATTCTTCCTTCAGTTTTGATTTTTTGCCAGGCATCTACTGAACACGTTGCCAGAGTGCACAACGGTAACTGACTCAAGTGGCAGCAACATCATGCACCTGCTCATCCATGTATCAAAAGTAATTCATTTCCTTCTTTCTCTGACAAGCAAAGAGAAAGGAAAAGACTTACCATTTCCAACTTGAGGTGCAATGGCCTCAGCCTCTGGCCACGGGGTATTCTTAAAAAACCTTTCTGTCAGCTTTGTCCAGCTGAAAGAGAGAGACACACGAGGTATTAGAAACCATTTCTCAGTATGAGAGAGCTGGGGCTAGAGATGACAATATAGAGGCCTTAGGCTTGATGAAAGTGGAACACCACCACCTCCTTTTAGTTAGTTCAGTGTTGAAGCAAAGAATGTGAATGGCAAACTAAACAATTAAAGTCTTCAATTTATCCCTGAAATACAGAACGGTTGAGTATGTTACTTTCACATTCCCTTTATGGTAAGTAACATAGCTATATGCAGGAGTATCTGTAGGGAACAGACACAACAGTACTAGCACTACTGAAGTCACTTTTTGCTGCCTCCATACCTGTTAGGCACAGGACTGGTATTTTCTTTTAGACAGGTCACAACTCACTTAGACTTATGTCAGACTAATGGCCCGGAAATATTTGGTCTTTTTCCCCAGTGATCAAATCAAACCTTACAGCGTGTTTTAGAGAAAGCCCAAGTTTGGAACAAGACAGGTAGTAGTCAGCCTTTTCTTTTAAGGGCAGGGTACACTTCCATAATAGTGATACCTCACCCTTGAGGGAAAGATGGCTTTGTACCTGTTTTCATAAATATCCTGGATCTCGTACACCTTCTGGTCAATGACATCACTGGAAACACGGCTGGCCTGGAGCTCGTACACCTTCTGGTCAATGAGATCCGACACCGTCTTGTGAAAATACTGAATGAAGTTTTTGATCACTTCGGGGATCACCTGGTAGGTCTGCTGCTCGTACTGGCGCTCGTAGGCCAGGTCTTGCTTCGGGTCTCCTGAGAGGAAAGAGGAGCAGTGAAGCGGCGGCCCCACGGCCCGGCCCGGGCCTACAGACCCAGCCGGGTGCCAGCAGACCCGGTGCACCCGAGAGGCCACCGTGGAGGCGCGGCCGAGTCCCGCACTCACCCGTGTGCATATCATAGTCGTTAGAGTAGGCATAGGGGTCGTAGGCGGCCTGCGGAGAGAGAGCAACAGCGAGTCACCGTGACCAGCCCAAACACGACCCCCCCGGTCCCCCCCGCGGCCCCGGGACCCCCCGCCCCGCACCTCGTTGTCGTAGTCCTCCCCCGGGTAGGCCATGGCGGCGGCGCGGCGCGGCAGGGAAAGGACTCCGGGCGGCAACGCGAACCCAGTGCGGAGCGGGCAGGAAGAGAGGGTGGGACCAGGGGCGGGGCTCGGACCGGCCGGACGGAAGCGCTGCGGCGGCGGAGCGGGACTTGCGTTCTTCTACTGGTTGAAACAACTGTCTGTCTTCACACTGCTGAGTTGCCATGGGATGGTGCGGCCTATGACCCGCCCCTGCTCTGATTGGAGAGCGTGCTTTCTCGTCAGCCCTTCCTGGGCACCGCCTCTGCCTCCCTCCTCGCGTCTCTCTTCACTTTCCTTCTAACCTACTCCTTCTACATCCCCATTGGCTGTACCCACGGGGCTGCGGCGCCTCTGATTGGCCGAGAGGACACGGACCGCCCCGTTGCTATAGCGACGACCTTCCTCTCCCCCTTCCCAGCGGCCTGGCCTGGCCCGGCCCGGCCCGGCCCGTGAGGCGATGGAGGGCGACGGCGGGGCCGCAGCAGGGCCGGGGCCGGAGTCGGAGCCGACGCCGGCACCAGAGCCAGAGCTGGGGCCAGAGCCAGAGCTGGGGCCTGGCCTGGTG
Source organism: Balearica regulorum gibbericeps (assembly GCF_011004875.1). Taxonomy (NCBI): domain Eukaryota; kingdom Metazoa; phylum Chordata; class Aves; order Gruiformes; family Gruidae; genus Balearica; species Balearica regulorum. Next base: position 57,607,197 of record NC_046184.1, read on the forward strand.
TTGGGGCCTGTGCCGGGTGCCCCCCTCGGCTATCTGCACGTCCTGTGGCAGCGGGAGGAGCCCGCGGGCAAGATCCCGGCCCGACGCCTGCGCAGGGCCGCCCGCCTCCACCGCCGGCTGGGGCCTACGGGCAAGGAGAGCCACGGTGAGCGGAGGGCGGCGGGGAGCGCCTCTCCCAGGGATGGCCCGTCCCTCGCACGGGGAGCAGCCATGCTGCCGGCCGGGCCTCGGCGGGGAGGAGAGGCAAAGCTTCGACTTTCCTGTGTGCGGGGCCTCTGGAAGGAGGTCGGATCTGTTTGGTGGGCGGCTTGGGAAGGCACCCCTGCTTCTGCCAGGGGACAAAGCTCATAGGGAGTGGGAGAGCCCGTGGCCGGCCTCAGGAGGAGACAAGGAGAGTGCTTCTTACCTGGCATCTTGATGTCCTGCTTCCTCTTCTCTGGGCTGAGCCAGCACCAGCGTGGTTTGGGCCTGGCACTGGGGCTCGAGTGCCAGAATGGGATGTTTCAGTAGGGAGCCACTCCTTTTTCCTCTGTGCTTTCCAGTAACTGCTTTCTTTTCTCCGTAGCTCTGAAAAGGCTGCGTGAAGCTGCCAATAGCAACGACTTGGACACAGGTAAGGCTTCTGCCAGTCCTACTTCAGATCTTTTCCTGGATGGGCAGTTTTGTCAAGGACCTCTATTTTAGGAGGGGAGGAGGAGGGTGCTGATAGTTTGCGGACATGGTGCTTTGGATGCTGCAAATCTAGAAACTGCTTTTCTGGAGCCTTGTTTTGTTCTCTGAGTGAGGCTGATTATAATATTCACTTTTTCTCTGCATCTGGTTCATAGTGTTAGTTTTCCAACTGCCTCAAGCTAGATCAGTACTGCACTTTTTTGGTATGTAGCTTTTGCCCAATTGTAAGCAGCAAGAAGGTAGTGTTTTAGTATGGTGGAAAAGTTATGATTATCTAAGCCATACCCTGTGTGATGAGACAGTGTGACCCAGCAGATCAGAACCAGGACCAGTGCTGGACTCTGCCTCTCACAGTGACTTCAGAGAAGGCTCGTGGCCTGTCCATGACTCCCTTTATCTCTCTGTACTGTAGATTAGGTGAGGTTTGATATGAAGTGTTCAGCAGAAATACTGGTATATGTTATTTGCCCCTTATTGTCCCTCTTTAGACTGTACTGTCCTCTCAGCCCTTTAGACTGTATTGTCCCCTAACTGTTGATCAGGCCATTCTGTGAACAGAACTGGAAACTGGTTAGACTTGTAGAAATTCCCAGTTTCTACAGGCATTTGTCTGGCATGCTTCACCCTTCAGTTCCACAATACACCTTGTTTCATGAACTGATGGATAAAGTTGCTCTGTGAGCTCCATCAGTACAGAAAGGTTTGGTTGGCTTCAGTCACCAAGTCAAGAAGAAGAATGAAAGAATCAGGCTTTATGAAAGTTTTCATTTCGATCCATCTTAGAATTTTACACCTGTATTTGATACACAGGTTCCCCTGTTTACAATCCTGCTGTGTTTTGTGTACTCTGCAACTTGAGGAAGTGTCTGATGATGAATTTATTCTTCATCAACAAGTAAAAAGTCTTTGCTGTTTCCTGTGGGGGCACTGGATGGGAGAGGTTATGTAATTTCCTACTGGCTTCAGGGAAGGACTAGGTAAAGCATTCCCCATTAATGGTTCTCACTGGTGGCACTGTCAGTTGCCCTGTCTTCTGGAGTATCAAACATCCCCCTTTAATGCTACTTCCACCTCTTCAGGTGTTCTTTTTACTTCTGTACCACACTTAAAGCAGTAGGTATACAGGAAGAAATTCAAATGTGACTATAATTCTATCTCTGGAAGCTGAGGAGGATGGTGACTTTCAGTGGTCTGGGCTATCTAGTTTCTTGTCTTGCCCTTCTTTATGGTTGTAGGATATACTGTTAAAGATCTCAAAATGTGGCGAATCTGTCGGTATTTTTAACAGCTATGGAGTGAGCTTCATTTTACACAGTGATTACTATATCAGGATAATCTCAAAACAACAGGAGTAATAGCTCTTATAGTTGCCCTTACACATGTTGCTATAGATGCTACTTTCATGCCCCTAATCTTTTCAGCCTTTACTGGACTCTTTGCCTTTGTTATACCCAATACTGGAGAGTCATACTAATTTCTCTGTCTTCTGCATGAATAGTTTTTTCCTTCTTATCTGAGAAAAGGAGGTAGTTCAGGTTACAAGAAGTGCCAGTGGTGGTGGTATTGAAGAAGTAGCTGGGTGGAAAAGCAAGGGGGAACAAGTGTGGGTAGATGATGGTGTGGCTATTCAGGCTGTTCACTAGCTCACTTCAATATATCATCTCCTAGGGGTATATTTGCACTGCTGTTGGCAGGTTGGTGTGCTCACCTGCCTGCTTCCCAAACAGTAGTCAGCATTAGCATGGCAAAAATTAGGAGTTTCAGATGAATCTAGGAAGTGGCATATTCAAAAGAGGTGTGAAGAGGTGACTTTTCTCACTGCATGTGGTTACACTGTGAAACTTTTCATCACGGGTCCATGTTGATGTGAAAAGTTTACACAGATGCAGAAGATGATTGTGTAAATCTATGGAGAAGGCCCATGGAGGGATAGTAACCGCAGGATGCTAATACTAGCTTGGGAAGTGCCTGAGATGCAGCTGACTAAAGGCTGTGAGAGTTAGCCCCACTTCCTTGCTGTCTTTTATACTCTTGTGTAGGTGTTTGCTGCTAATTGTCCTTGGAACTTGAAAATTTGGCTAGATGGATCCTTAGCCTTAGCCATTACAGCTGTTGGCTCATCTTTTATGGCAGTACATGGAATCTGGTGAAGTCTGTAACAGAGGGCGGAGGGTATGTTGCCTAGGCTGGTTCTGCTGGGCTGGGATGCTGGCTGGAGCTGGTTCAAGTCCAGTTGACTTGATAGCTGGCAGAGTGTGTATCTAACTGCAGAAGAGTGGGTAGCATTACCGCTTTCTGAGCAGGTGCCCCTTCAGCTTACCCGCTCTTTTCTACTTCTTGGCGCTGTCAGTGCAGCAACTCTTGGAGGATGGAACTGACCCCTGTGCCGCGGACGACAAAGGCCGGACAGCCCTGCACTTCGCCTCCTGCAATGGCAACGATCACATCGGTGAGCGGGGAGGGGGAGTTCTGTCATCCGACTTCTCTGTGGCAGAGATTTCAAGGGGTGCTCTTTATTTTGGTTCAGGAGGTGACAGAGATTGCTGTGTTCTGGCAAAGTTGCCAGCTGAACTCTGGCTCCAGAGGTTGTCATTGTCCTCCTGCTGAAGGGGGTGTGACAGCTCCCAGCTCTAGGGCTGTATTGGTGCAGAGGAAGGGTGTCCTTAGTCCCAGTTCTTCCGCTCTGGGAGCCCAGGGGCAGTGGCACTGCCTGGCTTTGTGCTGGGTCCTTCTGCATTGCTGCGCAAACCTCCGTCCCCTGTTTCTGGGAGAAAGTTGATGAGCTGAACAGAAGCATCCCTAAGGCAGCTTGGTGGCTGCTGCCCGTGTGGGCCTGACCTGTGGGACAGAGGGAAGAGACTGACATGGCTCTGTTTCCTTGTTCCCAGTACAACTGCTTCTGGACCATGGGGCTGACCCAAACCAGAGAGATGGGCTGGGAAACACCCCCTTACACTTGGGTAAGTGCCACACAGGTGAGCTTTGCATGCAGAGTGGTGAGGTGAACACCGCCTTGCTGTTTCTTTCCTCTCTGCCTTCCTCTTTCCTGTGCATCACAATGTGCATCCCCAGCTTTAAGGACCTAGGAGAGACTCTTTGCATTTCATTAGCTTTGCTCCTTATGAAGGTTTAAGGGTCAGAGGTAGAGAAAATCCCTTTCCTTCCCTCTGCCAGCCCCAAGGAGCGTATTTGTTCCAGATAGAATACTTAGTCTTGAGCATGAGGTTACCCTTAACAGTTGGGCTGTTCCTCTTTCTCATGGCAGAGAGCTGTTTGGGAAGCAGCAAGCTCCACACTTGAGCAGAAACTTCTTTGTTGTCTGCTAGTACCTCTGAGTTGTGTGTCCTGTGTTTTCCCTCCCCAGCTGCCTGCACGAACCACGTTCCTGTCATCACCACGCTGCTGCGCGGAGGTAACATTTCCTCTATAACAATTACAGCCTGTCCTTTTCCTGCCCTGCCCCTGTTGATACTCCCCAAGGACACTTAAATCTCGAAGACAGATCTCACGTTCTGTCCTTGCTCATGCGTCTTGCAGGGGCCAGAGTTGATGCCTTAGATCGAGCTGGCAGAACCCCACTGCACCTTGCTAAATCAAAGCTAAACATCCTGCAGGAAGGACTCTCCCACAGCCTGGAGGCCGTACGCCTTGAAGTGAAACAGGTAAAAAAACCAGTTCCATCATGTGGTAAGGCCCCTGGCAGTCTCCTGCACCCTCTATTTAAATAACCTGTCTGCAGGCTCTTAGCTGCTCTGGGGAGAGTTTGACTTTTTCCTTCTATTTTCAGAGACCTTCCTTTTTCCCAACTGCTACTCTGAATTTTTTGCAGGACCTCTCTTGGCTCTGGTAGGCCAAGGATGCGTTGAACGTCTTAATTCTCGGGCTGTAGGGAGCACTCTCTTGTCTTCAGCTGCCATGTGAGACAGATGCCTTGTGGCAGGAGAGAGACCACAGCGTGGGGCTGTAGCCGTGGCATACGCATTGCAGCAGGGACTCTGCATTCCTAGCGCTGTCTGCCCTGCTCCGATACGTGGAGGCATGGGATAGGAAAGCAGTCACAGGATGGCATCATAAATGCATGAGATGTGGGCCTCACTTCAGGACCTATATAGGAATCACAGGGATTTTCATCTTCGGTGCACAAGCACATCCTGCTGGAGTGGGAAGTTCCTGCTCCTCACACTGAGGGAAGCTAGCTGGCCATGAAGAAAAGCTTGGTGCTTTCAGGGCTAGTCCTTATGCTTCTTCAGCTGGGCCTATCTCTCTTCCCTGTTCTTAAACCAGGGACAGGGATCACAACTAGTCCATCTGTGGCTGATCAACACCTTTGGTGACTCACTGGGCTCTGATGCTGCCATTAGTGCTCTCCGGTTGCTTTGCATGTGTTCCTCTCTATGGGTCACGTACCCTGTCACGTACCGCAGCGTCAAGACTGTGCTTGGCAATTTAACTGTAATTTATTTTTTCCTGTAAAAACATCCCAGCCTGGTGTAACTGTCTGATGTTTGCCTCTTATGCCTGTTGGTTTCAGATTATCCAGATGTTGCGGGAATACCTGGACCGTCTGGGGAGGCACGAGCAAAAGGAACAGCTGGATGACCTCTGCTCCAGGTTACAGATGACTAGCACAAAGGAGCAGGTAGGCAGCGTTGAGCTACCGTGACTCACCTACTTGTGTTGTGACTTCTGTGTTTAGGAGAATGCTCCTGCATGAGCAAAGTGACACTGAAGATGCGGTTATGGAAGTGTTCTTGATCACATTGGGTAAAGTGGCCAAGTTATGTGATGACTTATGGTACTCCTTTAGGTTGGAATTCAAAATGCAGAAAGCATTGCTGTGCCTGGCAGTTCAGCAGAGAAGCTGGCAATCAGATGTGCCGAGGGCACAGGCGTTTTAAGGCCAGGATCAGTACAACAACACAGGGTTGCAGGGCCTGTTTGGGTTTTGTCTACAAAAGATTGGCCCTTAGAAACAGGCCGTACCATTGTTGAGTTCTGGGTACTGCAGCGACATGCTTCTATTTTAAGGGCTGGCTAAATCACACGAGGTGGAGGTCAAGCATCAACCTCCTTGAGGAATGGGGAGAAGCTCCCATTGCCTTAGATTAGGACTTGTTTGACTGTGAGGACAGCAGCCTTTCTACATGATTGTGGGACCAAAGGGATCGTGTCAAAGTGTAAGCTCAGCATGGGCATTACTGGCAGTGCTGGTGCAAGGGTGGTCCCTGCTGCGTGGGGGTTTCTTCTGTGTTGGTGGTCAACTGCACAACTGCATTCCTTTGCCTAACGGCCAACTGTATTCTGTCAGGTGGATGAGGTTACAGACCTCCTGGCCAGCTTCACGTCACTCAGCTTGCAGATGCAGAAGATGGAGAAGAGGTAATTGGCTTCCAAGTCATCTTCCTGATGCAGGAGGGAGAAGCCTAAGAGAGAAGAAGAGGAAGCTGAAGCTTGCTTCCCAGATCACTGAATAAATGTTGCTGCCAGTGGCTGTTCCTGCTAGATCCACTCTCCGGTGGTGCTCAGACTGTCCCTGTGGGTGCTGCCACAGCTGCCTCGTGGGGAGGCAGCAGGCTTTGGACAACAGAGTGCTGCAGCTGAGACTTTTAGAAAAAAAGAGCTGCTCTTCTTTTTATCAGATGGGCTGGTGCTGAATAGGATGCCCCTTCCTGAGATACTCTGCCTTGTCCTAAGCACTTCAGCTCGCTGTAGGGGGTGGCTGATGCCATGTGCAATCACCAGCCCTGACTAGTGTGCTCAGCAGCTGGCCAGAATCACAGAAATGCTGGAACAGGCACCTTTTGCCACCTCCGCAGTATTGATTTTATGGGGGAGAAAGTGGATGCCTTGGACAACAGAAGGCTTTGTACTATGAGAGCAACACACACTTAATTCTGCATGCTATCAGCTGAGCAAATATACTGCCTTGAGAAACACACACCGAGGCTTAATCCTAACCTTCCCCAGAGCCTGCGGTCAGAAGGCAGAGAATGTCTGGTTACAAATGAGATACAAAGCTTTTAATCACTAGACAAACAGCTTTCACTGTTTTTTTTTTTTAAATCACTGCTGCAAGTTAGTGCTTAAATACTACAGTGAAACACTTGCAAAAAAAAAAAAAAAAAAAAAAAAACCCAGGTAGACAGCTAGCAAGTCAGAGCTGCCCAGATACAAGAATAAGGTTTGGGGCATGACTTAATCCCAACACAGTTTTAGGCAGACATCTACATCTTGCAAAAAAAACCTTACCATAACTGACTTTTGTTTTTCCTATTACTGGCGGTCTCGGGCAAGAGGTCCAGTTGCAACAGGAGGTGCTGTGTAATCAGCCACATTATTGGGCTGGGGTGGAGGTGGACTTACAGCTGCCTCAGCAGCACCAAAGACAGAGCTGACCCATGTTTCTTGCTTGTCATAGAGAAGTGCTGCTCTAGGACCTTAAGTGCAGCATGAGGAACGAGTTATGACCTCTGCTGGGAGCTTGAAGTGATGCAGCTATGAAGGATGCAGGGAATTGCCCTTGCTAATCTTTTGCTTCTGCCCCACTGTGGTTAGTAACGAAGATATAGATAGCTTTGTTCTGGAGCAGGGATCCATAAATCTTGTCGGTAGGGTGCGAATAGCAGCTGGGTGACAAGACCACGCCCAATCTGAGTTCCCACCTGTGTCCCGCACCTAAATGATTGCACCTAGCAATACCCATCCCACAGCTTAGGAATCGCTGGTTTGGAAGTGTTCATTCATAGGATTCAGCTTAACCATACAACAGCCACAGTTTGGAGCATTCTCCAAAGACCTTCGGTCAGCATGTTCTCTAATATCTGGCCTCTTGTCCAGGAAGAGGCTAAGTGGACCTCCATGTGCAAAGCTGGGATAACAGAAGTAGGCATGGCTTTTAGATGCGTTCATCCATGAGATGCTGGAGGCCATGGCTGGGACTAATGGTCTTGTGGTTTGGCTGGAGCTGTCACTGTGAATACCGATGCTTTGTTATGATATGCTGGATGGGAAGGATACCGAGGGGGTGGGAGACAATCTGACCTTTTTGTATTTTGAACTTCAATAAAATCCTGTCAGCCTTTTCAGACTCCTCAGCCAAGTTCTTGCTCTTCAGAGAGGCTCATTCCTCTTCCTTTATGTGCGTTCCAGGCCCCAGGCACAGCACCGGACTTGGTAACTGCTACTGTAAATCCAGTACTGAAATTAGAGGTGACGAGGCAAAGTTGTTTGAATTCAAACACCAGTCTGTTTGCAGATCGAAGTACATGGTTGCTGACTCACCTTCTGATCTTGACTCCCACAGCCAAGAAATCCAAAGTTTAAATCTAGTTGCTGTCAAACCGTACAAAGAGAGGAAAGAGAATCTCAGCAGAATTGCTTCAAGCTGGACGATGGGATGTTTTGCAAAGAGGAAAAGCAGCCTTGCCCAGTCTGCACTCCTGCATGTGTATGGAGCTGGTGGGGAGAAGGCAGCTCAACTCATGCCTTGCCCCATGTCAGATAAAAGGGCTGTGCTGTGAAGAGACAGCAAGGGGCTGAGGGGCTGGGGAGGGGCATCTGGGCAGGGCAGAAAATTTCCAGGGTGGTCCCTGTGTGAGGAGAGGGTGACCTTTGTGTCCAGTCTTTATTCATCTTGCTCCTTCCTCTCTTCACAGCCCTGTCTTTGTGTCTGTGTACACCTGTCTGTCACTGCTTCTGCACTCAACAGCCTTGTTGCTGAGGAGACCATTAAGGTGCCTGAAGAGCAGGCAGCTGAAATCCTGTTTATTGCTGCAGTCAGTTGCTGATGTTGTCTGCTAACCATGCAGCCTGGAAGCTTTCCTCAAAACCAGGAGTACGCTTAGCTGGGACTCAGAGCGAAGCTTTTAGCCTGAGTGCACGTGATGTTATTGTCCAAAGCTCTTCAGGCCTTTGTCTTGCCTGGTGCTGGAGTTTTCATGACTGCTCCTGACTGTGCACGCAGGGGAAAAAAGGTGGGGGTGCTGCAGCCGGCCGGGAGCATTTGTCTTGCCTCTTTCGCAGCGCTGCTCCCTTCGTGGGAGCTGGGGCAGCGCTGGCGGTCCCCTGGAGACTGGCACAATGAGCTCAGGCAAATAAAAGGAGTGGGTTTGTAGGAAGTTTTACCGCTGCTTTAGCAGTAATACTAGATAAGAAAGAGAAAAGAGGATCTGGTTTTCAGGGGGGAAAATAAGCATCACGTAGGAATCACCACAGTCAGTCCTTCAGCCCTACTTTCCTGCCTCGGGGTTGAAGCACTGGGCTGCTGAGAGTGATGTCATGTGTTTGGCACTAGACTGAGAAAAGTTTTAGGTTTCTTTGCACCAGCTTGTCATGCCAAAGCCTTGATTACCCTGCCATACTCAGCAGCTGTATCTCAAAAGAGTTAAGTGCTGGGGAGGTAAAGAAGGAAAAAAAACTGTTCCGGGGAAGAAGAAAATGTGGCTTCACCCTGTGCTGGGAGCTGTTCACTGTCTGCTTTTCCTGGTGCTCCTGGCCTAGAGTCTTTGGCCTTTCTCAGCAGCTTTTCCCCCTGCCCTTGCACCCTGGGCCACAGATTTCCCTGCACAACCCATAGGTGTGAGGTTGGTGGCAGCTTTCTGCATCTCCCGGAGATTTCTGCTGCAGTAGTGGAGAATGGAAACAACAGCACAGGTTTCCCTCTGTTACTTATTTTACCGTTAAACTCAGTCCAACCTCCTCATTTTCCTTGTGCTGCACCATCAAACATACCTTCCAGGTCCCTTCCTGAGCAGTGGTGTATCCCCCTTCTCAGGGCCATGATGTCAACCAGGACTTTACCCAAGGCTCTGCTTCCCCCTCGCCACTACCTCGCCTCCAAATACACTCCATTCCCCCTCCTGTTCAGAGCATGGCTCTGCAGTGACACGCTGAATCTCCAGCCACCGAACCCAGCAGCAACCTCCTTGGCTCTGCAGCCACTGCTGTGCTGTAAGACACAACCAAAACCAGCCAGGTTGAGGAAGCAAAGACTGAAAACCTGCTTGTGTCTCACTGAGACCCAGAGCAGAAGCAACAGCCCTGAACAAAACCTCCCAGCAAAGCTGCGTGGATGTTATTAAGCAATAGGCCTTCCTCTGAAGCGGCCGCTCACCAATGCAAAGCGCACACTGCAGTATGTGCAAACATCAAGAATCCGTTCCACTCTTCAGTAGCTGAAATAATTAAACTCCAGGGTATCAAGCCAACATTGAACTCCATTACTTCTTCCACCTTTGCCTTTCTAGCAGACTCCAAATCCATCATTGTAATTATCTGTGCTGCTAAAGAAGCCCCATGAAGCGTCTCTGGCAAACCTCCCACCCTTTCATCTGCTTCCTCTGCTCATTCTGTGAGCAAGACAGATCTCCGTCATGGAAAGATACTTGCAGAAAGATGCTTTCTTTGTGCATTTTCTTCGTGGCTTGCTTTGGCCAGCGTGGGAGAGCAGCCCCAGGCAACTCGGGGCCCATGGGGCAACTAGGTGGAAGAGCCAGCAATTTTGATTAGGAAGCTGATAAAGGAGATATGGCAAATAATAGCGTTCCTCTGGGCTTTTCTGAAAGCTCTGAGAGGGAAAGAGAGCACATGGTTGTTGGAAGAATTAAAATAATTAGCTGGCAACCAGCTAAGGCTGGCCATTGATTAGAACCAGCATCTAAACCCAAAAGCAAATAAGCAGAATTCCCTATAGCTAATAGTGCTCTGTGCCCTGGCCACCCCATCACACCATGACCTCTCTGGCCAGCAAGGCTTTCGTGCTGTGAGGTGCATTCGCAGTGCCGTCCCGGCTGTTGGCAGAGTGTCTGTACAAGGTCCTGTTCCCACAAGCGCAATGGCAGCACTTGAGCCCATTGCTCTGCCAGGGAATTAGGAAGCGTCCTTGTAACAGCTTCCCCTGGCCTTCCGCCTCCCGCAGCCCATGTGTCTGAAGACAGGGAAATCCCTCCCAGGGCTGCCAGATTTGCACATCAGCATCTTGGTACCTGGGTCTGACACCTCCCGGCAGCATCAGGCTCATGGCACGCATGCTGAGGAGATGCCCAGGCACCAGAACTGGCACACAACTGGCAGGACTAAGTTGGTCCGCAGAGGGTAGTTATGCCTGACTTGCAGGGAAGCTGGTGCCAACCACTAGCCGCAAAGCCCCGACCTGCCCTCGCCTCTCCCGTTCCCCCTGCCCTGTGCCAGCTCCCAGCACGGCTGCACTCAGCTGGTGTGGCAAACCAGCCTCTGCAGGGTTAAAGCCAAGCTCGTCAGCCCAAGTGATGACAAGTAGGAGAGAAAATATAAGCAAGGAGTCATTAATTAAGGCGAGAAGCTGGGAGCAGAGACTGCAGAATGATAATCAGTCTGAGGGGAGGCTGTGTGGAAAACAGCAATCAAGCTCCTTCAGTTTTAATTAAACCCAGCTTTATATCAAGGACATAACACCCTTTCTTCACCTGTACCTTCAAGCTGTGAAACCAGTTGGAGCATGTATGCTGTTACTGGGCAGACAGGAATTCCCTCCTGGCTCCAGAGCCTCCCCAAGCCAGGCTCAGCATCTGCCCTTCCCATTCACGTACTCCCCAAAATTGGGGCTTAACACCAGGCAGAGCTTAGGGAAGGGCGCTGGGGCTTGCCGATGCTTGCCACGCTAAATGCACTTTTTCCCCTAGGTTTTCTCACTGCTTTCTCTGTCCTGTTTTATTTAGGCTTCACTTTAACGTGAAGAGAGTGGACCTCATCCACTTCCTTTGCAAGCTGGGATCAGGAGGAACAGGATCAGGGGTGAGCAACAGCCCGGCTGCAAGTGGTCAAGAACAGTCAGCATCCGGCTGTGCTGCATCACTGCTCCTGACCGCTGTTCCCTTCTCCCTCTGATGCTTTGGGTTGTGAAGCGGGGCCTCACCCCCAGAAACGATGCAGATATCCGTGTTACCTGGAGGCTGCTTGTGGCCATATGAGCTGGTCACCAGCCACGGCATCGCATGCAAAGGGCGGCTGCAGGACTAGCCATCCCCAGGAAGGTAGGCAAAGCACTCTGGACATGTTGCCGAAAGGCATTGGCTGCAGAGGAGCATCAGCCACTACAGAGGAAGGGAGCGGAGAAATCAGAAACAAGGATAGGAGATGAGGGAGGCTCAAGGTGCAGAAAGCAACATCAAACACTTGAATGAAAAAAGAAAAATAATTCCCAGTGCAGCACTTTGGCTGGCCTCCGTATGGGGAAAGGGGTGTCCTTGGAGCTGAGCTCTAGTAAGGCATGCAACAGCTTCAGCAAGGGTTAGAAATACCACATCGCCTGGGAATTTTAAGAGCAGGCAGGACAGAGCAATGACAGAAGATTTACGCAAGCAGAAGCAGGGGACAGAAAGAGAAGAGAAAAAAGGGGGGGGCTCATGGCTCTGCTCACGCACACCACAGCTCTGCAAGCTCTTGCTGCCTGATGATCCCCAGCCCTGCTGTACAACACCTACAGCACTGAGAGTGTCGAAGGACAAGGATGGGTCCAAAACCCCCTTTGCTTTGGACCCAGACCACAGCTGCCTTGCCGAGATCCCACCGTGCATGGGGACAAGTGAGGACACTGGTAGCTTCTGCAGCCCATGTGGGGCTCAGAACACCACTGACAAGGCTGTGCAGCCTCCAACAACTTCGCGTTTGACGCAGGCTCATGCTGGCAATCAGCTCCCGATGATCAGTGGGATGGCAGTAAAAGGGTCCTCTCTGCTGGCTGGGGCTCCCCAGAATTAGCTACCTCGTTGTTCTAGTTAGCTAGAAAGCAAGCAGTGTGATCCCTGCAAATTTCCAGGCTACGGAGATGGCTGTAGCACCCAGTCCTTGTGTCTCCACCTGGAGAGTCAGCCTGCAGGGTTTTGCTGGGAGGGATATCTCCATGCACATGCTGGCTGTGGGCAGCGGGGCTGGGGGAAGTGAACTGCCGTGGAAGGAGAATGATCTGCCTCATTCAGGTGTTCGCTCTGAAACCTACTGCTGCCATGAAGATCTGTAACTGTTTCCCAGCTTCAGCATGGAAGTCTGGAGTGTCCCACAATGTCACTGCTTTCACTAAACACTTTCTGCCAAGCTTTCCCTCTTTCACTGCTTTTAAGGCATTACGGGTGAAGATCTGCTTCACATTATGAGTTAGACACTCTGGAGCCCCACACAGCACTAATTATATGCTATATGTAATTAAGGGAAAGCACAACTGATGCAATCATGTAAAGTTTACTGTAAATATTGAGCTGGGACAGAGGCAGGTCTGATGATTTGCAGCCAAGGCATTCCAGGCAGGATTGCAGAGGAGATTGCTGAGGAGCTCTGTAGGGCTTGAGCTCAGTTTAACGGATCTGAATGAGCACGCTCATCTCTTTCGCTGCCAACAGAAAACCATCTCACTGGACATAAGGTGTGGGCCTGACGATCCTGGCCTCTCCTGGAGGAAAGAGAAGCCCCTAGGATGTGGTCAGGAAGTGTGATGCTAATGGAGATTTCTCCCTTGCCTCTCACCATGGAGGTCCTTCCATGAGCCGGTCCCTTTCCCTTCCTCAGGGCTTGCCTGGCCAGCAAAAGCAGTCCCTTTCCCCTCTCCCAGTCTCTCAGGTGACTTGTCTTTGTTCCCTTCTTATTCCTGAGCTTATCCTACAGCATCACCAAAAGCTCCCAAGCCACAGGACAGATGCTCAGGGGCTATGCCTGTGCTGGCAAATGCAGCAGGATCTGTCCCGCTTGCACTCACAAAGCAGGTGGCATCACAGAGTTTGTGTCCCCATGGTGAAGCTGTCTCATCCCCGCAGAGGATGGCCTCAGGTGGCCGTGATTACCTGTGGCACGTTGACTTGACACACTGGAGAAGCTGAGTATCCCGCTCGGTCCCTCTCCTCTCTCTACTGATGTCACGACTACGTGACAAAACCGGAGCTGTGTGAAGTCAGCCACCTGCCTGGGCCTGGCTCTGCCAGGCACCGCGGTAAATCACGGCATTGCAGCAATGCAAATCCCACCGGCTCTCTCCCTCCCGTGTGCGCTAGGCTGATCAAAGGCCTTACTTGGATGGTGTTTTTCTGGGCTTCTCTGGCAGCCTGATGATGCAGAAAAATACTGGAGAAAGCTGATGTGCTGAGCGATGCTCACCTCAGCTCTGGAGCAGCGTGATGCTGCTGGGGTGGGGAGAAGGCTCCTGCGAAAATGTGGGTGCTCTGCCAGTACATTGCTTCCCACCTCCCTCACGCCTTCTCGTTCTCCCTTCTGCCCTCTACTTCTAGCCCCTTCCTTCGTCCTGCCTTCTCACTGCCATTTTCTGTCCCTGGGATGACTCCCACCACACATTTATCATTTATATTGCCCCCCCCATCTGTCCTCTCACCATCCCTCCTTTTCCCTCTCTCTGCTCCTATCTCTCCCTCTCCTATGATCCAGCAGTGCTGGATCCATCTTAAACCCCTCAGCTTTGCTCCTTTTGTACACTTCTGCAGTGTCTGCAAAGTCAAATAAAACAAATGACACCCTGCTAGTGACTTGGGAGCACCAGACTGTGGTCAGAAGACTCATACAGCCTCCATCACCTGTAGAGCCCCATGCCGGGCAGAGATTGTATCCAGCACACAGCAAACGCGGCAGGCAAAGGAAATTACTGGGGTTTATTCAAGTCAAGCAGGGAAGAAATTCCAACACCCGGTGAACGTGATTTTTGTCCCACCACACCATCCTCACAGCACTTCCCATCCTTCCCACGGTCAAGCTGGGGGGATGCTTGGCTCTGCTGTGAGGTGTTGAGCTGCTCCCACAGCCAAAGGCTTCTCTGCGGCTGCTCGGGGCAGCAGGGGACAGAGCAGGGCAAAGTTTTGCTCCCAGGCAGACATGGGTCCCACAGCAATCCCACAGCAGCGGCCGTCTTGGAAGATGTCCCAACCTGCTGAGCGGTGTTGGCCTCACACTCTCCTAGAAACCTTCTCCATCAGGCAGAAAGGGGCACTGAGGAGACAGGATTGAAATAAGCGCACATGGGTCTGTTTCTCCTTCACCTTACCACAACTGTCACCTGGCTCCACAGCTCATTTTACAGCTTAGCTATTTTCTTCAGCTTTGGTGACAGCCATCAATTCACTCACCATCATGTGGAAAAAACTGTTTGGCCAAGTCAGTAAACCACACACATGGGGCTAATATCAATGAATAATGTCATTGCTCAGAAAACAACAGGTCCTTCAGCCCCAGAAGGAAGGGATGAAACTCCGAGTAGCAAGCAAAGATCAAAGAAGAGGCAGCAATCCCTCAGGAATTTGCAAAAGGCAAACAGAAAGTGAGCACAGGGGCAGATCAGGTGGAACAACATGGTGGAAGGAGGAGTTACCAGGTCTGTTCAGGAAGAACTGGGGATGGTCATCAGGAAATATTTCTGAACTGCAAGCAGCATTAGGAAGTGGGACAGCATCCTGCAGGATTTGCTTGTAAGAGCTAAAGCCAGGTGGGACAGAGCTCTAGGAAACATCCTCCAGTGAGTACTTCTGGTGGGCAGGGTGGAGGGAAGAGACTGGACAGATGGTCCTTTCCTCCTTGAACGTCAGAGAAGCCACAGGTGCAGAGGGGAGGCACGCAGACGTGTCAGCACACAAGCCTTTCCAATCTTCAGCTGCCATGGCATAAATTGCGTGAGTATGACCAGTGACTGCCGCAGAGCTTGCATCATCAAGCTGTTGGCACAGGCATCTGACTTCCTTATATGTGAGACAGTGTGGCAAAGGCCCTCTGATCTGGATATAGGGGCTAGGGAAAGGGATGGAGGTGGACCAGGGCTGCCCTTGGACCATGGGAAAAGGACATGTGGGCAGGGGACAGTGTTTTACCACTCAAGGCTGGGCACAGCGCCCCAGCCCTGCCAGGGAGAGAGGCTGCCAGCTACCCTATTGACACTCAGGTCCCCATGCACTCTCTCCACCCTTCCCACCCATGCTCTGATGTGCCTTTAACAACCTGGATTTTCTAGCAGGATGGTTTCATTTTAGTGGTCTCCCTCTTAGAGTTTCAAGGTGCTGCACAAAATTAGCGAGTTAGGAAGTTGGGAAACGGTGACCTTAAAACCTCTTGCAGGAATGCAACACCTAGGTCATTTGGCATCACATTAACATGTGACTCCACTCTGCATTTGTATGGGTGGATTGGCCATTCCTATATGAATGCCTTGGGACAGTGAGTGAAGGTGAGTGGGGACAATGGGTTAACCATTGCTACGGAAGGTTTTGGTGGCTCTGCTGTGTCCATTCCCCTCTGCCCCACAGTGTTCTGCCCATTTGGGAATGGAGTGGTTACTCACAGGCTGGAAAAGAGGCTTCTTCACTTTGCTCACCTGTAATGAACAGTCAGAAACTCCTCAGTTCCTCTTGGAAGGGTCACGGCTAGGGGATGGCCAGCTGTTGCCAAACTTTGCTCCTCCAGATACTCTTTCTGCACAGAGATCATGGCATCTTGTAGCTGGTGAGTCCATGGTCTGGCATCATGACTGGCGCCTTCAGGGTCCCTCTTCCTGGTGTTTTCCTCTGGGACCTGGGTCACCTCAGTGTTGCCTCCATAGAAACCTCTGGTGCTGTTAGTGAAACCTTTGCCCACATTGACCACGTGGACTTTCTTTCCAACTCTCTTCTTCTTCTTCCTGGTCTTGTTCTGGAAGAAGAGGCAAGTGAAGACCTGCTTGAAACGCTTGCGGAAATGCTTGGAGATGAGGGCATAGACGATGGGATTGAGGCAGGAGTTGGCATATGAAAGGCAGTGGGAAGCCAGGCGGCAAGCATAAGTGGCTTGGTTGAAGGGGAAGTGGCCAAACCAGAAGCACAGGATGACCAGGTGGTGGGGCAGCCAGCACAGGCAGAACAGGATGGCCACAGCCACAATCATCTTGGTGACCTTACGCTTGGCCTTCCGGGACTCTGAGATCCTTTCTATGGGGTCTACAGAGGTCCACAGGAACTTGATGGTCCTGGCATATGCCAGGCTGACCACGGTCACGGGCAGGAGGTATCCAAAGACAAATGTGAGGATGTCCAGAATCTTTCGGCGCTGGTCCTCCCAGATGGGGATGCAGATGGGCACCCTGTGGTAATGGACAATCTGGTAGTAACTGAGGTAAGGCCCTGCAAAGACCAGCGACAGTGACCAGATCGCTACAATGGCCACTCCTGCATTTCGGGAGGTACGGAGATCCCGGGACTTCAGCGGATAGCGAATGGCCAGGTACCTGGTGAGGAGAGGACAGAGAAGAGACCAAACACAACGTGGGTGAGACAATACCTTGTTGCCCCCCTGCCCCGTGGACCTGCCATCTGTGCACCTCTTCTCACGCAGCCACCCATCTCTTCCCCTCCCCATCTCTTCCTAGGAAGGGTTACGGTGAATTCACATAGAGATCAGGGTCATCTCAACAGTGGGTCTGAGATCTCCATTGCCCACTCTGCTGTGCTAGCTCAGGAAAGGCAAGCAGCATGCCTCTTGAACCAGGGAAGAGAAGGACAGGAGCAGGATCCAGAGTACTGCTTCTTTCTCCTCTGGTGCATTGCTGCCCTAAGGTTTTGCAGTTCTTGGTTTTGCATGGTGGACACCAAGCCTTAGCGTGTGCCTACACTCCTCCCTAAGTGAGGGCTGGGTAACCAGGCCAAGAGATGGGCTCGGTGCTGGAAGAGGGCATGGGGAGATAGGGAGGCTGGTTCTGCTGACCCTGCCTCTGGGGAGACCCCACCTGCTCCTTACAGAACACTCAACAGGGTAAGGACTGGCCTTTCTCCCACCCCTTAGCTCAAGGGTGGCAGACACATTGCCCCGGAGCTGAGGGACTCAAAAGGGAGGGGATACTTGCCTGTCAACGGAGACGGCGGCCAGGGTGAAGCTGCTGGCATACATGGTGAGGTAGATCAGGAAATGCACAGCCTTGCAGGCAAAGGCCCCAAAAAGCCACCCATCTAGGGTGTAAATGGTGGCCTGGAAGGGGACACAGCAGATGATGAAACACAGGTCGGCCATGGCCAGGTTAAGGATGAAGAGGTTGGTGGTATTGTACTTGACTTGGCCATTCCGCAGCAGCACGGCCAGCACCAGCCCGTTCCCCACAGTGCCCAGGAGGAAGATGAGGGAGAAGATGACGGGCACGATAATCCCTGCAGCTCGCAGCTCTGGGCTGTCAGAGGATCCGTTCCAGCCTCCCGGCATCTCCCCATCTGACTGCAGGGACCTGCGAGGGGAGAAAGGGAGACACAGCATCTGTGCATGGCCATAGGCAAGCGGGTGCTGCTCGGTGTTGATCACAGTGGCCACCAGAGCTCTGGCCCTAAGGTGCCTGATCCCGGCCTTTTTCTGACACCCACATTTCTCCCAGATACCAATCCCAACCAGCTGGTTAAATGATAACATTAAGATCCTCGTGACATCACTGGCAAGAATGCTGTTGGGATCAGTCAGCCCACATCTGCCTGGCTCAAGTGGAGCCAAAGCTCCTTTCTCCTGCCCGCATTCATGTCCCCACCACAGCACCCCCTGTGCTCCCAGCCCCCTGAAGGACCTCCTGCCCTGCCGCCTGACCTCCCCTACATTCCTCCTACAATCCCAAAGCCGCTAAACCTCTTGGGATCGCTTGCTTTGCAAGTCTAAGTCCTGGCTGGTGTTCAACAGGGCTCAGCGAGGCACACAAGGCCATAGGGACTGTGAGTGGTTCTGGTACCCTCACCCCAGGGCTGTGCGACCTCCAGCAGCAGGGACCTGATGCCTGGATGATGCCCTGCAGCAGCAGCACCACACTCTGGCCCCAAGGGAGCTCCTTAAGGTGGGCCCACCTCCACCCTTGAGCTGGCAGACCCTTGCTCCCTTTGCACTAATTGTGCTCCACAGAGGAGAGGTGACTCAGAGCAGCTCTTCCTCATGCTGAGAGGTGGTCACGGGCTGTACGGTGGCAGCTAGGAGAGAAGGGGGGAGACCTTACAGCTGCCTGAAACACAACATGATGATCATTATGAAGGAGCGTAATTATTACTGCAGCTCAAGGTATTGTGATTTGTGGCAAAACTTCCTCCAGCCCTGAGTAACACTGTGCTCAGGCAGGGAACACCAACAGCCTATCTCCCAAAGTGTCTTCTCCTTGTTATGCTATCATTAGAACAAATTGTCCTTCGCTGAGCAGCAACCAAGAGGGAAAGATACTGTTATCTAGCAACTGTTGACATGCAATTAACTGATTTTTGGGTCGTGCAAGCTCCTTTGCCCCACACTCCCCCACCCCTCAGCTCACACTACTTCTCCTTCCCAGCAGCCTCTCTGTATCGCACTGAAAGGTCGTCCCTGCCTCTCTGGGACTGCGGTCCCCTCTGTCCTCCTGGTAACTATCTGGGTCCTCCGTCCTGGCCCCGTGGGATCTCCTTGCTTAAGCAGAGGACCCTGGTCGCCCTCTGGGCACGCACTCGCACCTGGGCAGCGGGGCATCTCTGGGCACTGTCCTGTCCCTGCTCAGGGAACCCAAGGCTGCCCCTTCCTTGGGAAGCCAGCACTCACCTCTGTGAGGAAAGGCCTGCAGCTTGGCCGCTGGCTCAGGGCACACCTCTGGTCCAGCCCAGGCAGCAGCAGCGAGGAGGACGCAGGCCACCGAAGAGTTTGTCTGGGCAGTGCCGTCACCCCTGCCTGGTGCTCCCCTGCCTTTCCCTGCCGGCCGCCAGCTCTGCTCTTTCTTCTCCTGGCTCCCACACTCGTCTCTCTCCTTCTGGAGCTCCTCTCCTTCCTCTCTCTGTCTCCCCCTTTTCCCTCCCTCTGCTCTTGCTGCTGATCCATTGATCTCTGTTTTTTTTTTTCCCCTCTCCCTGAGGTTGGGTTTGCAGTTAACTCCTCTCTGCCCAGCCTTCCCGCAGGCTCGGCTGCTCCCCGCTCCAGCGAGAAGGGCACAGTGGAGAAAAAGCCCCCTGCTCTCTGGTGGGAGAGGGAGGATGGAGGGGGGCAGGGTCCCACGGACCCCGGCGGGTCTTGTGGACACCCCTTGACACTGGGTGTTCAGGACGCACTGCCCCACACCTCCAGGGAACATGAATATCCCACCATGGTGAGCCTGGCCCCTGCCCTGCCCTTGGGATTTGAGACTAAACCTTCTGGAGCACAAGCAATTAATTGCTATTACTAGCTGTTATTAATTAATTGTTAGTAGCACGGCACAGAGCAGATCAAGTCTCTCTCACAGTGTCTGACACGGGGAAGAAGGAGAAAGCAGGTTTGGTTTCCATCCAGCCCAGATCTGCCTTCCACCAGCATTGCCAGGGCACTGCCATGTGGGGAGGGAGGACAAGCCATCCAGGGAGGCCATCTCCAGAGGTTCCCTCACCACTGCCCAGGACAGCACGCGTGCCGGCTGATGTGCTGAGAGGTGACAGTGACCCAGGCAGCTCTCCTGCCCTGCCGCCACATCCACCTCCGTGACGGGACCCGTGCCCTGTGGACTTCCAGGTGTGCTGAGGCAGAGCGCAGCTTGGTGGTCCTTTCCCGGCAAGATGTGAAGGCCACCAGCTTCCTTTCGCTGGGAAGGTCCTCTTCCAACGATGGGGCAGGGTGTAGAGGGGGAGAAGGAGGCTCTGTCCCCTTCCCCTCCCCAGCAGCCCCAATGCCCCTGTGGCAGCCTTGGGCCTGGCGGGAGGGATAGAGCAGCCTCCCCTCCCTGTCTGCCCCTCCGGCGGGAGGGAGCGGGGTGTCCCCGCCGTCTCGCTATCAGCCGCTGTAACCAGGGAAAAGGGGAAGGCCGTGCCTCGGGACGTGGTGATAACCGGGGGATGCGGCAGAGCACCAGCCTGCAGCCCGCCGCAGCACCGCTTGCCATGGAGGGACCACACCACGGCTGCCGCCTCCTCCTCCTCCTCCTCTGCCTGCTCCCACCGCTGGGTGCCCTGGGCCCGCCACCACCTCTGGAGGAACCCCGGGAGGCGCCGCTACCACCGTCTGGCACTGCCGACCCTGCCGCCCACCTGCTACGCAGCCGCCCCTCGGCCCCGGTTCGGCCCTACAGCCTCTCGCTCTCCCCCGAGGACTACCGCTACTCCCCCAAGCCCCGGCATCTGCGGCCCGGGCGGCTGCGCCGGCTCCTGGGCTCGGCCTTCGACCCCTTCTGGATGGCAACCGAGGAGCCCCGGGGCCGCAATGGCAGCGTCCCTGAGGAGAACCTGGAGTCCCTGAGCCGGGACCTGGCAGAGGGCGCCGGGCGCTACCGCCGCAAGCTATGGCGGGAGGTGGAGGGGCTGGAGCTGCCCGCGCTGCTGTCCCCCGACCCTGGGCTGCCCCCTGAGCTGCCGGGGGTCCTGGCCCGCCGCCTGCGGCAGTGGCTGGTGGAGCGGGCTGCTTGCCGCCTCACCTCCACATGGGTCGACCTGGGACCTGTCTTCTGGCCCCGCTGGGTGCGCCACACCGCCTGCAAGACCGGCCCCGGTTGCTCCTGGCCCCCCGGCATGACCTGCCGCCCTGCGCAGCTCACCCACATCAAGCTGCTGGCCTGGCACTGCTGGGCCCCCCAGACCCCCGGCCCCCCGCACTGCGCCTGGCGGCAGATCCCCTACCCAGTCGTGGCCGCCTGCAAGTGCTCCTGCAGATGAGGAGGCTGCGGGGAGCTGCTCAGAGACCCCCCCCAACTCCTGTTCTTGCAGCCAAATGGCCTGAAGAAGCAAGCGGCTGCCTGGGGCCAAGGAGCCGGGGGGATAATCCCCCAAACGGAGAAATAAACTTCCAGAAGGAAAGCAGGGAGTGGCTGCGGGCATTGCTGTTTCTCGCCGAAGCCCCTGGGTTGGAGGGACGTAGCTGCTTTGCTCCTCACCCCCCCAGCGTGGGGAGGCGTTAGCGCCGGCAGAGGCCCTTGTGCAGCATTTATCTATCTATCTCATCTCCAGCAAAGGATGCAGGGGAAAACTGTAGTGCCTGATGGCAGGTTCAGACCCCATTTGTATCAGCCCCAGTGGGCTTGTTCCAAGCTGGGGCATCTCTGCCTGCCTGGGCAGGGCCATGGGCAGGGAGGAAGGGCAGAGGGATGCCAGTGGGAAAGGGGCAGGGGGAGGTGGGTTGCACCTGGGGTGGAAACTGCGGTGTGGAGAGGGGCTGGAGGATGTCAGCGGGAAGATGGGCAGGCTTGTGGCTGCAACAGGTTATTAAGCTGGGTGGGTGGAAGAAGTTGGGGGTGGGGGGGCAACAGTGACTCAGGACTGGAAGCATCTGTGGGGGTGTATGGAAATGGGATGGGACAGGACACTCCCCTACTTGGAGATAAAAAAGGAAAGACATGGGGATCCCACACCTATCCCACTTGGTGTAGAGGGTGGTGGCTTGGCTTGGGACGAGGAGGACCTGGCAGATCACTACACAGGATCTGGGGTGAGTCAGCGAGGAACTGCATCCTTGAGAAATGGCTCTGACTTTACATCCCACCCAGCAAAAAGTCCTCTGCTTTCTGGGCTAAAAGCTGCAAAGATCTCCCGATCAGACCAAGGTTGGGAAGCCTTGAAGAAATAAAGAGCTGGAGGCTTTGCGTGGGAATGTAGTATTAACACAGCACCTGCAGTCAATGGGCGCTGCATTATTCATTTCCAGTGTGCCATCTCCTGACCCTCCTGCCTTCCCTGGGCTCCAGCACGTCCTGTGCCACTGTGCAAACCGCAGTCTGCTGCAGAACTCGGCCTTGAAGCAGGTGGAGAAGCAGCAGGAGTGCGGGGGTCAGCTGCTGAGGGACCTGGGAGAGATGGAGGGGAGGGGGAGGTCAGGACGCCTGGCGAGGAGAGGAGGAGGAGGAGAAGAGGGGAGCACATATGTGCATGCAAGAACAAGTGTGTGCATCGCGGGGGAGGGAGGCTGCTGCTGCGACTGAGCAGCGAGATATCTGTATGACTGCTCATCTATTGAGAGGGGACTTGAAAGCTGGAGCACGATTAAACTGCTTGGGTTGGTTGCCCTGAGCAGAGCAGAGACATCAACAGGGCCTGCAGAAGCCCAGGGGAGAGGACAAGGCCTGGGGTGGTAACCAGCAGGATGGAGGGATGGGGGTGCATGGTACAGGTGTGCAATGGAGGAGTGAAAATAGTGGGGAGCAGGGGCATGCACACGCATCCAGCTCAAACCAGCAATGATTCGGTTTAGGGACTCACTTCCCCCTGTACCAGAGCCCATCTGGCTGAAGGTTCATCGCCTGCAGGTTACAAGAGAGGTCTCAGCACAAGCCCCTGCCCTTTCCCCATTACACCCCCCATTCCCAAAATACTGCCTGTTGATAAGGGGGGGAGAGTTTGCAGCACCATGAGGGCCTGGCACCACACAGAGGGAACTCCGTATCGTATTTTATCAGCAGGCTGAGCTCAGGGCCCTGTGGAGACGGAAAATTAAATAAAATTGGCACACAATTACACTACCAGGTGCTCTAACAAGGTTTGGCAGCAGCCCTGTGGAAAATGCATTTCTCCCCTGCCCTCTGCATCCTGTAAAGCCCTGCAACCCTGGATTAACTTCTGTGTTCTTCTGCAGTTGCTCTCATTCAGGTTAGACACGTTATTGCCCTATAGCTCCCTGGCCACCTGAAGGCAGGTAGCGTTTTTGGAGCAGGTCTTTGCTGATGTGAGTCAGTGCTCCAGCACCCAAGCACAGCGCACCCTCATTTCAGCTGGAGTCTGTCCGCGGCTGCAGGCAGCTGGTACTCAGTTCAGCACGTGGGCAGACAGCAGGACATGATTTCTCATCTGCAGCAAAACCAATGCAAACAAAGCAATCCTGAAATGCCTAGGACTCACTTGTTCCTGCCTAAGTGCTAAACCGCTATCCCAGATGGCTTGGAGGAACAAATCCAGACCTCCCAGCCTGCTGCGTGCTCTCTGCTGTGTGAAAATTGCAGCTGATGGAGGGAAATTACAGGTTTCTGTCACCTGCTCTGCTCCTGGCCTCAGCCCCAGGCAGATGCAGGCCCTCTCACCATGCTGCTGGCCTCTGCCACCCCAGCTTACCCGCTGCCCGACGACCTCTCTGGGGCAAGATGCAGCTCCTAGGGCAGGTTGGGGAGCGCTGCAGTGATGGGCAAAGCTTTAGAGCCGGCCCTGGGGACCAAGGAAGCCTCACACCCAACACCTGAGAGTGGGAAGGGGAGAAAGGAGGACCAGAGCTTTGGCCAGCCTATGCCCACTTTCCCAAACCAGCTGCTGGTGGCACAGGTTGCCAAGGGTTTGAGAACCCCCCTGCCTCAGTGGGGAATTACAGCAGGCAGATCTGATGGAGTGATGCTGCTGTACCTGCAGGAGAGGTGGAACAAGTAGACAGCCTTGGGCATGCCAGCAACCATGGGCAGGAGAGAGCAGGAGCTGCAGCACTTCAGCGCCTAGACTGAGGCTTCAGGGGTCACAGCGAGAGAGGATGGGGGTGGGCTGCAGCTCCCAGATGAGAAAACAGGAGCTGGGCAAATATCCACTGCATTGCAGGACACCTTTAATTACAGAAGAGCTGGTTGCCAGTGCCACTGCCAGCTCAGTGCAACAGCCACAGCCTCCTGCAGGCTGCGATGTCTTGAGGACTGGTCCTGCTCAGGCCTTTTTTCCCTGGCACAGGCACTTGGTCACGGGCAGGGAGGGCGCTGGAGGTATTTGCTGGCCCCTCAAGGCAGCGCTCCGTGTTTCCGTCCCACCTCGGTGAAAGCCTCCACGCAGCGGTCGATGTCCTCGTCGCTGTGCACGGCTGAGATCTGGACGCGGATGCGGGCCTTTCCCTTGGGGACCACGGGGTAGCTGAACCCAATGACATAAATGCCTGGGGAGGAAACGCATGAAGCGTTGGAGCTGGCTGGGAGGGAAGGAGGCTGGGATGGTACTAGGTGACAGAAAGGCTTTTGGATCCTCCCTCCCCTCTCAATAACTGTTTCCAGGCTTTGGGGCTTTCACATGGCATCTGCTCCCAAGGACAGAAATGAGGGTTAGGGCCAGTGATGGGGATGGAGTCCAGCATGGCAGGACAAGATGGCTAATGTAAACATCTCCCCCCGAAAGAGAAAGGAGGACACTTGCAGCTGGAAGGTATAGAAATAACAGATTTCATGCAGGAACATGCTCTGGTGGAAGGACAGTGATGGGACCACCACCGGCTATCCCTTCCCTCAAGACACATGTCTGCCTCCAGAGCTCCCTCCCCGGTTCACCTCTGTTCAGCATGTCCTCAGCCATCACTGCAGCCAGCCGAGCGTCCCCGAGCATGACAGGACAGATGGGGTGGTCTTTCCCCGAGATGGTGAAGCCGGCTGCCATCATCTTGCTTCTGAACCTGGTGAAGAGAATGAAAGGATGAATAAAACCTCGTCACCCCCATCCTTGGGGACTGCTGCCTTGGTTTTCCCTAGGAGCCCTGGCCGCGGAGGGCTGGGTGTGGTTCTGCTCCACCGTGCATCTCCTGTGCAGGGAAGGGATCTCTCTTTTTGGAGTGACCTCCTCCTATGTCCTGCTCAACTCCAGGGAATTGCAGCTGCTCGAGGGACAGATGCGTCCCAGCTCACAGAGCATCCAGCTGTGACACATCTGCCCACACATCTGACACACAGAGGCAGATCCTGCGATGTCCCCTGAGCACGCCCGGACATGACTTGCAAATTGCCTTCACGGATATCACTGGGGGGGGGGGTGAATAAACACATACGGACAACTCATTCCCAACGAACTCTGCTCCCTCCCCAATATGGCCCACTCACCGTTGGGTCTTGGCAGCCATGGACTGTGCAATGGCATTGCTCTCCATGAGGAGGTCCAGGGCCTTGGACGCACAGCCCACCACGGCGGGGGGCAGGCTGTTGGAGAAGAGGTACGGGCGGGAACGCTGGCGGAGCAAATCAATGAGGGGTTTGGGGCCAGTTGTGTACCCACCTGCAGATGGAGGACAGAGAAATGGACAAGGAACCCCCAGGGTGACCTGTTCAGAGGGGGGGCCCTTGATAAAGCCAACCTGTCACCTATAGCAGGAATTTCAGTACAAACCAGGCCTAAAAAAAAAAATCACAGCTGATGCCTTCTACCAAGAGTTTCCATCTTGACCCCAAAAGCAAACGCATGGGGAAGATGACAGCAGAAGGAGCACATGGCAGGGCCTCCCTTGACCCTGTAGCAGGGTCCCAGCCTGAGCTTCATACCACCAGGTATGAAGAGGACAGCATGCATTTGTTGCTGTGTCATTAGGCGGGACAAGGAAACATCAAAGCAATGCTGTGGAGCTCTTCAGAGTGTGGAGGGCTTTAGACAGGGAAATGCCTTTACCTGCAGCTCCTCCAAGAGCTTTTCCCAGGGTGGAGTTGATGATGGTGACTTTGTCCATCACTCCCAGGAGCTCATCAGTACCCCTGTAGAAAAAGGAATGTCCATTATCAGCCATGCTAGCATGCACCAGGGAAGCCGGTCTACACCTGATGCCTCAAGGAAAACAAGGCACCACCATCCAAGTCTCTGGTGTTCCCCGTTCTGGTAAAGGAAGAACAATCCCTGCGCTTGTTTAACCCAAGTGTTGACCTTCCCTTCTCCTGCAGAAAGGCTAAGCTGGGATCTCTCGAGGTAAGAGCGTGGGTTCTTCATCTCTTCCAGATGGGAGAGTGCTCAAATTTCCCACACAGAAGTTTAATTAGTCCAAACAGAGCACTAACCATTGATGTAGGTCTTGCACACGCCTCTGACATGCCACAGCATTATCATACACCAGGGAAAAACAGTTGCCTGGCTAGAGTAGCTGATGTCCTTTGAGGTGGGCTGTGCACATCGCTGATGTGCTGCCCTAAATGCACACAGGTCTAAAGCGCTCGCATCAAGGACTACACTAGTGGAACCGACTGGATGTGGCAAACATGCTCTGCAGCTTCAAGTCCTCCAGTCCAAAAAGGCAGGACAGGGCATGGCCACCCAGCTGTTGACTCTCTTGAAACACAGTGTTGTAGACAACAGCATCAAGTTCACAATGAAACTAGCACAACTCATGAAGCACTTGGTAACGGTTCCCTCTTCCTCAAGCCCAGTACAGTCAAACAGTTGTTTTTGCAGCTGGTAGGACCGCAGAGCCCAGTGGGACAGAGTGACAAAATCTACCTCAACTCACAGGATGGCTACCATGCCCCAAGGAAGTTAGGATGATCTGTTTGTCTTGTAATCTATGATTTCTTCCTTATGAAGACTCAAATTTGAGAAAGCTCAGTACAGCTACAAGGTCTGGAATATATTAAAGCTCAGCACGACCACCCCTCTTGTTAGTGATGAAGTGCCATCTTAAAAGATGCCTCTTGCACCATCATTTTGATCCAGGATGAAACATTTGCCATGACCTTGGTGAGAAAACGAGGCAAGTTTTCTTACTTAGTTCCCACTTCTCACCCATTTCACAGCTTGATGTGAACTTCCCAGCTTCTCACATGAGATCTGCCTATAGAGGAAAGAGCTAGAAGGGAGCTCTTCCTAGAGCAGCTTTTGGCTTTTTTAGAGATGACTTTCTCCTCTTGTCCTCTCCTGCACTATCCTTCCATCTGAGGAGGAACCCATTGCTCATTCCTACAGGTGTTGTCTCACATAGGTCTCTACCTTCCAGTAGACAGCAGGAAGGACCATGTAATGGAGGGCTTGGTGCTCATGTGCCTGAACAAAACAAGCATGTGAAGCATCTGTTCTCAGTGAACACCTGCAGCAAACGCACTGCTTGGCACCTGGAGGATCTCCAGGGATGGAGGAAAAAGCTGCCCTGAGGGAATTAATCAAACTGTGCAAGCTACATCCACAAAAAACCCCAAGACCCCAAGCATTTGAAAGTGATAACTGAGAGGAGAAGGACTTGGAAATCAGGAAGAGCAACTGCTTGCCAAGAGAGGTAGATGAGATGGTCACACCATTCCTTACACACAGAGAAGAGGCTGTCATGTTGGGATGGGTCATTGCACAAATATCTCCCTTCAATCCCCTCAGGTACCCAGAAGGGATATATCACCAGGAGGGGAGGGCTGAAGCAAAGGTGGAGCGCAAAGCCTTCAAGAAATGGTGGCTCCAGGAGTTCCCGCACAAAACCATGTCAGTCATCACCACCTTTGGCCTTGCCTCAGAGGTAGCTGGGATCGGAGGCGGGGGGAGAAACAGGGGTGAAACAGCCCCTTACCGGCCATTGGGTCCCAGGAAGCCTGTGGCATGGCATTCATCGATGAAGACCAGGGCATCATACTTCTGCGCCAGCTGGCAGATCTCCTTCAGGGGCGCGATGTCACCATCCATGGAGAAGGCACCGTCAGTGGCCACCAGCCGCAGACGATGTTTCTGTGAGAAGGAAAGTGGCATCCCCGGGGTGAAGATGTCACCCCGTGGAGAGGGGCTGGCAAAGGAGACTGGGACACAGCCCAACTCCTATATAGTGGATATATCTAACAAAACGGGGCATTGCTTGCAACCTGCTGCTTCCCCACCTTGCCTATCTGTGCCTGCCTGTGTCGATTGACAAAAATTATGCCTATTGCATGGGAAAAGGCACAGCTCGCCCTTTGGGGCTAGTTACTGCGCAGGTAGCACAGCCAAATGAGCACCCTTGCGTTGGGGCTGGGGCACACCTCCATACCTGCGCGTCCTGCAGCTTGGCCTCCAGGTCCTGCATGTCCATGTGCTTGTAGCGGTACTTGTTAGCCTTGCACAGGCGGATCCCATCGATGATGGAGGCATGGTTCAGCTCATCTGAAAGCACTGCATCCTCCGGGGTCAGCAGGGCCTGACGGCACCAAACAGAAAGGATCATCCTTTGCTCCAGGGCGCCACCTCACTGAAATCCTCCAGCCTCTTTCAGTGCGGAGGACAAAGCTGCGTCTGACTGCAGCTGCCACGTCTCTCCTGGCACTGCTAAACTTTCCGCTTTCCTTCCCAGCCACCTTATTCCCTGATTTCCTTAGGCCAGGCACTTGCCTGCGGCTTCCTGAGCTCAAAACCTCCCTCCTCTTCCCTAGCAAGCCTGCAGAATCACCCCTTCTTCTCGCTTATGCTTCCGGGGGGACAGACCTCCCAGGAAAAGGACAGACCTCCCCAAAAGCTGGAGCTGGCTGGGGAAGGAGGAGGTGAGGGCTTATTAAACAGCTCCGCATGGCTCCCCCAGTCCAAGGGCACCAAGTCAGGGTTCTCCACCAGCGGTCGGTCCCATCTTCTCTGTGGCACAGAGGTCACATCAGAGCCTCTGGAAAGCATGGCAGCTGTGTCACCTCCTTCCTCCACACACAACACAAGGAAAGCCCTACGAACCTCAAAGATACCAGCGTTGGCATCAAAGCAGCTGGCATAGAGAATGGCGTCTTCCCTCTGGTGGAAACGCGCGATCTTCTCCTCCAGGTCCTTGTGTATGCTCTAAAGAGAGGAGAGGAGCGAGCATCACCAGTGGGGCAGCACAAGTTCTTGCTTGCCCGCTGCCATTAGACGCTGACTGCAAGGGGAGGAAACTGCCAGGTTTTATGCAGAAAAGGTGTGCGTGCGTGGGAGAAGTTAGTGCTGTTCAGAAAGTGTTTGCAGATGCGGCCTTAAAATGCGGTTATGGGTTTGGAGGCCAAAAGCGCAGCAGGGAGACGCCAAGCTCCTCACCCACGGAGAGCAGCTCTGAGTTTTCTCTGCACTTCACCAGCTGGGGCTCTGAAAGGGCTCCAGCGGGGATAAACCGGGGTGGGTTTGACAGAGCCGTTTCAAGTCAGGCTCACTGTAATTCTGAGCCTTAAGGGGGAGAAAAAGACATTCATTTTCTGAATTCAGAGGGATGTTTCTTTGCTTTGCTCTCTGAGGAGTTCTAATGGTTTAAGTTGGTGCATTTCCAGATCTTTGGCTAGCGGGGCCTCAGCAGGCTTTTTTTCTGCCTAGCCACACGTATCTTAGCTCTACGCACATATGCGAGTCTGAACAAGGCCCTTGAGAAAGGCTACCCTGGAGCAGGGGATGCTGCCCCGGTGCCCGGTACCTGGGTACCGCAGATGAAGCGGACGGAGCTGAGCCCGGCGCCGAACTTCTCCAGTGCCTCTACGGCAGCGCGGATCACCTCGGGGTGGCTGGAGAGCCCCAAGTAGTTATTGGCGCAGAAGTTGAGGATCCCTGCGGGAAGAGAGAAGAGGGAGAAGCACGGTCGTCGTACCGGGGGGAAAAGAAACCCGAGAGTCCTCCCCGCCGCCCCGTACTCACCGGCTCCTCCACCCTCTAAGCGGAGGTGGGGACCTTGGGGAGAAGCGATGATCCGCTCGCTTTTCCAAGTACCGGCACCTCGGATGTCTTTAAGTTCGTTCTCTAACCGACGGCGGAACTTAACCACCGCCGTTCCCGAAGCGGCCCGGGAGATCCCGATCCCGATCCCGGTCCCGGTCCCGCCGCCGCCGCCCCGCAGCAACCGCACCGCTGCGCCGCGCAACATCCCGCTGCCCCGCCCCTCCCCGCAGGCCAGGGGGCGGGTCCCCGGCGGCCAATGGCCATTGGCCGCCGGGGACCCGCCCCCTGGCCTGCGGGGAGGGGCGGGGCGTCGCTGTGGCTCCGCCCCCTTCCCCACCTCCTGGTTTCTACAGCTTGAAGGAGCTCAAGGATTTAGAGGAACCTCATCCATGGGATTTAGGAACCGTAGCGGGTGTGTGTGTGTGTGTGTGATGTACTAAGGCCAGAGGGATTTTGGAGCAAGAGGGAATCATGGTCCTTGAGGATCAATAAGCCCAAGAGCATTAGGTGTTTCCACCTAAGGGATTTGGGGTCTTCGGGACAGGTGACTTGGATCCTCACATCTAGGTGGTTTATGGGTGCCTACCACATGGTAGGGGGTAATGAACCAAGGGTCTATAGGATTTGGGTGCACCCAGTTGAGGTGACCAAGGATCTTTTGGTGTGGGAGGTTTAGGACCTACCAGCTGAAGGAGATTAGGTACCCAAGCCCAAGGAATTTGAGCATCTTTGGCCGAAGGGGTTTGTGATCCACAGACCCACCGGGTTTAGACACCAAGAGTCCAGCTGGATCAGGCATCTCCATCCTCCACTATAGCTGATTTGGGATCCTGTGACCAGAGTGGTTTAGACCCCTCATGTCCAGGAGGATTAGGCACCACGCTCTTGAAAAGGGTTTAAGGCCCTCAGCCTAGGTGGTCTGGGAGCCTTTGGTCCAAGGGTCTTAGGAACAAGAGCCCAAAGGGATTAGGTGCCTCCAGGACAAGGATTTCAGTACCCTGAACTACATGACTTGGAATCCTCGATGGCTGAAAGGCTCAGGCACCATCTGTCCAAATAATTTAGGATCATCAGGCCAATGGATCTGGGAGTTACCATCTGGAAGGATGAAGACTCCGGGCCCACGGGATTTAAGCACAGCAAGCCCAAGGGGAATGGGCACCCACAGCCCCTGGGATTTTGGAGCTCTTGGCCCAGGTGCTTGTGGATCCTGACATCCAAAGAGTTCAGAGGTCTCCGGCCAAGGGGGATTAGGCACCTCCTCCCTGAGGCTCAGACCCTGCTGAGGAGCAGGGCCGGCCCACAGGCTCCCCGCCAGCCCCATCTATCAGGACCGCCCAGCCCTGCCTGGGGAGGGGCTCTGGCAGGGTCAGGCAGGGCCTGGAATCGTGCTAGTCCCCACTGGGCACACAGCCAGTGCCCTGGGGTGACAGCCAGCAGTCCCCCCTCACCCTGCCCTGGCTGCCCCCCCCAGCCGGCCTGCGGAGCTGCCCACTGCCCTGCCCGTTCCTCCCCAGGGAGCAAAGCCGCTCATAGCCATGTTTGTCCTGTCTCCCTGGGCATCAACCCCTTCCCGCTTGCTGGACACATCCAACTCCTTGAAAGCAAGTATGGACAGACGCTGTCCCTGCTCCCCCTCCTCCATCCTGTCCCTGCCACCACCCAGCTGTGCCGAGGCAGCTCTGCAGGCAGGGGGGCAGCCCCATTGCCCAGCCGGCCAGGTGGTTATCATCTCCAGCACCAGCCAGACCTCACACCCAGCACACGTCGCCTCGGCCGCTGGTTTGGAGCCAGGCTGGTGGAGGAGAAAGCAGGGACCCTCTTTTCCTCCTGCCGAGAAGGCTGCTGCTCTTGCAGCCGTACGTTCCTGCTTCCCCTCCAATACAGGCAGGGTCTTTGCCCGGCCCCAGCAAATGCACAACCCCCTGGGAGCTGGGTCAGGATTAGCAATTGAAATCCTGCATGGCCTCAGCAGACAGACAGAGTCACCATCACTCCCAACACACAACAAGCAGCCCAGTGTTAAAAAACCCCAAACACATTAGACACACGCAAGAAATTTCTGAGACAATGAAATAAAAACCCAGACAAGTAACTCTTAAAAACTGGAACTCCCCGTATCAAATACGTTCCTTTTTTCTTTCATTAACTGCTTTGTTTTAGGTATTTCCAGACAGGAATAGATCAATTCTTTATAAAATGCAATAGAAATGGGTAAAAATAAAGGCAAAAGCTATTTACAGAAACCAGCGGGGAGAGTACCAAAACACCTCTAGACTTCTCACTTCTTGGGTGATTTCCGGGCACCGGACTTGGCTTTGGGTTTCGACCGCTTTGCCTTCTTGGGCTTGGACACCTTCAGTGACTTGACCTTAACAGTCTTTGGTTTCTTGGCTTTCTTCGGGCTGGCCTTCGACTTCTTCCTGGCTTTCCTGGCAGCAGATTTGGGCTTCTTTGCCGGTGACTTGGCTTTCCTGGGCCTAGCCGCTTTCCGGGGTGACATGGATTTCCTGGACACCTTCTTCCTCTTCCTAGCCGGGGACTTCTTCGCCTTGTCAGCCTTGGCCAGGCGGAAAGAGCCGGAGGCGCCGACCCCTTTGGTCTGCTTGAGGACGCCAGCGGCGAGCAGGCGCCGGATGGAGAGCTTGATCTGGACATCGGCGTGCTGGCCCACCTTGTAGTGGCTCTTCACGTACTTCTGGATGGACTGGCGGGAGGAGCCACCGCGGCTCTTCTCAGCCCGGATGGCCGCCGTGATCATGTCCGAGTAGGTGGGGTGGGCCGCCGGCCGCCGCGCTGCCCTGGCCCGCTTGGGTTTGGTGGCCGGAGCCGGGGCTGGGATCGGGCTCTCCGTCATGGTTACTGCTTCGCCCTGCGACGCCACGCTATCCCCTCACGGTGGGAAGCCTGGCCCGCCCGGGACCCCCGCCCCTGGGCGGGGAAAGGCTGAGGAAAGGAGCGGTGGGTAACAACCGCAGCGGTGCCGGTGCTGCCTCCGGTGCACCGCTACTCCCGCCGCCGCCGCCTCTGCGGCCGCGCCCGCCGCAGGCACCCTTTAAAGGCGCGGCGCGGACCGTGGGGAGGACTGCCGCGCGCGCGCGCCACCCGCCCGCCGCCGTCGGTGTCCCCGTGTGTCCCCCCCCCCCCCCCCCGGTCCGGGCCGACGGGCTGGGACAGGGAGGGACACTGGGGAGGGACACTGGGAGACAGGGAGGAGCACTTGGAGGGGATGCTGTGGGGGGGTGTCACTGGGGGACAAGGAAGAGTATTTGGGGGGACATTGGGTGGGGACACTGGGGGACAAGGAGGAGCATTTGGGGGGACACTGGGTAGGGACAAGGAGGGGCACTGCAGGGTGACAACAGCAGGTCAAGGAGGAGCACCTGGGGACACCGGGAAGACATGGAGGGACAGGGCAGAGACACTCAGAGCAACATCAGGGAATGTGGATGGGACACTTGGGGAGATGCTTGGGATCAGGGAGGGACATTTGGGGAGGCACAAGGAGGAACATAGGGAGAAACATCAGAGGACAAGGAGAGACACCGGGGAGAACACTATGGGGACAAGGAGGGACACTGCAAGAGACGCGGGGGGAGGACACCAAGGAGAAAAGGGGGAGCACTGGGCTCGAAACAGGCTCAGCAGCAGTACCCCACAGCCCAATGCCTCTGCCCCCCCCCCCCTTTTGCTTCCCACCAGGTGCTTTGGGGACGTCAGCTCAGCCCTCACATGTGTGTGGCGGGGGGTCACAAATAGCAGGCTGTTCCCTTTTTGCGGGGGGACACGAGTCTTTGTGGGAGGATGGAGTGGGGACATACAATGGCGACAATCGGCCATCCTTCCCCAGCTGGGTGAGCGGTCGGCTGTTCCTGGGAGATTAAATGCAGCCGCTATCATCATCTTGCCCTTTAGATGATGTTTTACCGTTTATTTCTTAAAAACACATGGGCACAGCCGCCTGGTGCTCACCGACACGCCTTGTGGCGCTCAGAGGTGAACCCCGGCACCTCCAAATGCCCCGGTGCTTCAGCAGGGTGTGAAAATACACCGCGAGCCCCTTTCCGTAACCACCACCCGTCCTGGATGCCCAGGGGCATAAAAACCATCAGCCAGGGACACACAGAAATATATATAAAAATAGATATAGATATATAAATAAAAATAGATATAAATATAGAGATAATAGGAGAAATAGAAATAATAGAAGAAATATAAAATAGAAATAGAAATAATAGAAATAGAAATAGAATTTGATGCCCCCTCCCCGACACACACGCGTAGTAGGTGAGGGTGCAGCACGGCTCTGTCTGGGAGGAGGCACTTGGCCCCCTCATACTTTCCCAGTGGTGGCAGGAGCACATCCCACCGCGGGCATCCCTTTGTGCCTCCCTCCCTGGTACCGCTCTTTTCACATGCCCCACTTCATTTGGGGAGCAGGAAAGGTTCACAGCACCTGCAAACCACTTCATTTTATTAAGAGCAAAGAGATTCTAATTACAGAGAGGAACAACCATCTTCCCATCTCCCCTGAGGTTGGTTTTTTTTTTTTTTTTTGCTTAAGATCTAATGAATACCTCGCTTTCCATCCCACACGGAGCCCGCAGGCGGCGAGCTCTGATGGCCTCTGTACAATGCTCTGACCGGCCGAAGGACCTCTCGGTTTTCCTAGCCGAGCATAAACCGCCATCGCTGGCTGCCTGCACGTAGGCAACCCAGGCACATGCAGATAAGGCACCATCTGCTGTTATTTGCATCCAAGTTTTTAACCGCCAGAAGTGGCTTGCCCGTACGCTGGGCTCTGAGGGTAGATGGGAGTGTGGGTGTAAGCATCAGCCCCAAGTCCCAGGGCTGGCACATCACCGTGGGCTGACCACAGAGCCTCCAGCCTTAAAACCCAGGCAGCCATTATCAGGGCAGCGCAGTGACAGGGAGGCAAGAGCAGGGGGAGGCAGGGAGGGAGGAGGGCAGAAGCTTCACCTCACTTTAGCCAGCTGAAAATTAGGGGTCTAATCTCAGCTGATCACCTGGGCAGCTCCTGCAGCTGACCAGAGCTGCTCAGTCTCTGCTGATGGGTGTTACCACCAGCAGGCAAACACCCTCTCCCCTGTACATGCGGGTTCTGACCCTTTCATCCAGATTAGCTCCCTAATTTTTAGCCTGGCAAAATAGGGGAAAGACCCTGTGCCCCCAGGCAACTCGGTGGAGGGAAGGCATACAGGTGGTCACTGCTCATCAGGCTGCTGCTGGCCTTGGACATGGGGGGGGGGGATCCTGGTCAAGGTAACCCCAAAGCACCCAACTTGATATTGGAAAGCACCCCATGAGCCCTGCACTGTTATACCGATGCATCCTTAGCGTGTGCTGGCCAGGATTGAGAAGGGTTTTCCGGCCCCTGGCGAGATGCCGGGGCTGGAGGTGGGGTGCAGAGGCTGCAGGGCAATGGAAGCCCCCCTGCTGCTTCTGGGAAGTGGGGTCCAGTACAACCAGCACCCCATTGCAGGCAGCACGAGGGGGCTCATCCAGAAATAAAAATTATTCCCGTGGGCCACCCAGTCCCCCGTACCCAGCTTGGGCTCATGCCTGTATTTTTGGCCACAGAAAGCTGCCACCATGCCCAGGGTGGGGTGGGTTACCCCCTGCACCCCCTTTTCTCCTCAAGGAGAACTACTTAACTGCTCCAAGCCTCCAGTGCCTCCCATTTCTGGCATTAGGTGGCAGAGTTTGGAATTTCTCCAATGGACCCCAGAGGACAGAGCCTGGCAGAGGAATCCTCTCCGTAACCCCATTTACCTTCCTTTCCCTCCCTGCGCTTCGTTCAACCGGACCCTGTGGGGATTTACGCACTTCCAGCTGCGGATTTCGTCTTACATGGTCAAATCATGTCCATCGTGGACATGCTACGGATCGGCCGGGTAACAGCCCCTGCCTTGTAGCGGCAGGACGGCTGTTCGTTGTCATTTGAGCACACTGGGGCACTTCTGGCAACTAATGCCAGCGACAGCATTTTATTATTTTGTTTTACCTGGTTTCCATTTTCAAAGAGGCTCAAAATCCCCAGCAGTGGGACTTGGCCTTACTGGCAGTCAGATAGAAGTGCTTCAGTGCTTTTTTAGTGGCAAAACAGGGAAACTGGCTGATTTTCCAGCTGTTCCCATCAGAGCTTCAGCCCTGAGTCCCCGGTGTGCAACGCAGTGCCGTCAGCCTGGCACGAAGCTGCAGAATGGGCTTTAACGATGCCAATAAATGGCGAAGGGGCATTGCTGCTGGCTGCTGGATCGATTACCACTGTTTTAAAAGATTTACTAGCTGTTCTTTAAGGGCAAGCTCCTTATGCGAGCCAGGATGCTGGCTCTCATGCAACCAGGGTGCCGCATGGCTGTGGGTTTTCCCTGTGATTGAGGCTGGGACATTTCTCACAGTCACAACCCAGCTGAGAGCAAGTGGATGGGGTACAGGCATCGTTTTGGGATGCTTTTTGGGCTCTGCCAGCCATCATGCCTGTCGCTCGCGGGCATTTCGGTCATCTCCTCTCCCCACCACTCTCCTCCCGCCCAGCTCCCCTGCACCCAGAAGATAGCAATGCAGAGACGTCGGAGCAACCGTATCGCCCCGCCGCAGGGGACATGGGGGCCGCCTGATTAACACCGCACCAGTTTGGGAGGCGGCAGTCCCCCATCACCCCGGGATGACGGGACACTCCTGCCCAGCCGGTAACTGATCTGCAGCCACAGAGCCTGGAGAAGGGGCCTGTCAGGCACCCACACATTTTGCCCGCGCTTACACGACATGTTTATCGGGGTCAGCAGCTCCCAGTCAGGAAGGGGAAAAAAAAAAACAAAAAACAAAACACCGTGCCAACAAACCAACCCAAACAAACACAAGATATCAAACCCCCGGAGAGCTGCGTGCACCTGCAGTCTGTGGTTCAACCCTTGCTCACCCTCCGCTTGCCCCCCGTGTCCCACTTTTGGGGGTTTCCTTCCCCAGGAGTAGTTACAACCATGCAGACTGTCGTTTCAGTGGCTGTTTTTTCTAAAAACCATGTACACACACCCCAGCCTGCAACACTGTGCCCTGAACTCCTCTTTTTTTCCTCCTTTCTTGGTCCCTACCAATCCCCCATGGCAAGACCAAGCCCTGCAGCCTGGAAGCAGTTGCCCTGAGCTGCTCTGTCACCTCTCGCCTGCCTTTCCATCTCAGACCCCAGCATGCCAAACGCTTGCCCTGTCCCAAACTTGATGGCAACAGCCATGTCCTGCTGGGAGGCAGAGGGAAAAGCCTGGACCTTGGGCAACGCAGGGATGAGAGGGTTTTTAGGCCAGAGGCAGGAGGCCAAGCACCAGCGAGAGCCAGCCCTGGCTCTGCATGGGTGAAATGGGGAGCCAGCTGCTGAGCTCAGCGCGTGGCCTCTTGCACCATCCACGGGGTTGCCCAAGGGCTTCGTGCACGTGACAAAAGCCTGCAACCCAGTTTTACCGGAATTTGTGACTTATGAAGCAGCTTGCCTTACCCAGGGAAACCAGACGCTGCAGCCATGCCCGTGGAGGAGTGGGTCTGTATTTGCCTGCATCCCGTTGCCCCAGGGGCCACCAACACCACGGTGAAGTTACCGCACAGAGCAAAGATGTGCTGCCCTAACTCTCCTCATTGCGGCCGTCACCACATCCTTAAGCCCTGCTCCCATCCCTGTGTCTCACAGTACTCCGGCCTCCCAGCCAACACACCCATCACCTCCATCCAAGTCTTCCCTGAGCCCTTTGCCTTCCCCTCTGCAGACTGCACAGCGCAAGCACAAGCTCACAATTAGGGCTCTTCCATGATTGCCAGCAGCCTTTCTGTAGAGCAACAGCTCACATTTACATTTAGATGGGGCTGAATGAGGAGCAGTCACCCCCAGGTCCTC
Organism: Balearica regulorum gibbericeps; assembly: GCF_011004875.1. Classification (NCBI taxonomy): domain Eukaryota; kingdom Metazoa; phylum Chordata; class Aves; order Gruiformes; family Gruidae; genus Balearica; species Balearica regulorum. The sequence goes on from NC_046184.1 coordinate 57,644,943, forward strand.
CATCCTGCCAAAAAAGCAATGCTGTGCTTCACCCAAAACAGGAGGAGGAAAGCATTCGCGATCCCTCTGATCTCCCCCCGGATTGATATATACTGTTTATTCTTCCAGTAATTTCAGTGGCACCTGCCCCCCCCCCCCCAAATACTGGATTTACTAACGCAGCCCAGGCTCAGCTCTTCCTCCATGGGGCTAAGGCTCCATGTGGGATTTTTTTTGGAGTGGTGTTGTGAAGCAGATTATTTCCCCCCCCAAGCCCCAAAGTGGGGCAGACAGCTGGATAATGGCACTGCAGGGCTCCTCTCGCTCTCCAGCTGGGGGTGCTCCCATTGCTTTCCCTCCCTGAATCCAGAGGGAGGGAAGTAACAGGTCAGGATGTCCCAAAATCACACAGGAACCTGGAAAAATGTCCCCCCCACACACACTTCCACACTGGGAAATGTTTTCCTCAACAAATACATTCTTCTCAGCAAAAGGGGAAGATTTTATTAAGTTAAAAGTTGAAGGGTAGAGCAGAGCAGCAGCAGCCGCCACCTTGGGGGGGGGTTGGCTCCAGCAGGTGCAGTAGCAGCCTCACAGCTCTTTCCTGGAAAGGAGAAGCCCCGTGGCTCTGGGCTCCTGCCAATTCGGGTTTTTGAAGGAGCCAAAGGACAGTCACGGAGTGAGCTTGATCATGCGGACTCTTGCCAAGGTCTCCTCTTTCAAAAGTCCCAGGCAAGCACGTCCATGACAGACTGCCCCAGCGGCTCCCTCCTATGGCTTGCGTGTCTTCTCTGCAGGTCCCTGGGGGTGGCACGGGGAGGGGGGGGAGCATGGTCCTCACCGTACATCCCAGGGAGGCCGTGGAGACATTTGGAAGAGAGGGAATACGTGCCGAAGGTGGCTGTGTGGCCGGGAGCAATAGGGCTAGGGAAGGGGGGGAAAACCAGATGCTCTTTTTCCGGTTAGAAAATGCTGATGATGTAGTAAAAGTTTTCCCTGTCCTCTTCCCCTTCTGCCCGGGGGGAAAAAATTCCTCTATAAAATATAATTTTCACATATAAAATCCTGAAGAAGGTGCATGTAAGGAGCCAGTCCAAACAACGTGCTCAGGTATGCAGGCAAAAGGGGTTCATCAAAAAAGCTTTGGAAGGGGAGTGAGGAGGCTGGGGGGGGGGTGGGTGGGACTCCTTGCCAAGGCGATAACGGATGGGATTCAACCTCCCTCTCCCCTCAAGTGAGGAATGGAGCAAATACAAAACAAGAACAGATAAACAAATGAAGAGCAGACCTAGAGAGAGACAAAACCAGAAATGGTTCAGAAAGACTCCCACCGAGCACAGAAACACCATCCCTCCTGCTCCCCCGGGAAATGGCCACCTGGTGCCCTGCTACAGACCCACTCATCTCCGCGCCCACCAGCAAGCGCTGGTGGAGCAGGGTGACCCCAATCCTGATGCCCATAGCACCCAAGCAAGAAGCAGAAGCGCTTCGGACAACAGGACACCCTCGTTCCTGTCACCCTGCTTCCCTCCCCAGCCGCAGCAGGGATTCCCGCAGGCGAGCGTAGGAGGAGGGCTGGGTCTAGTCAGGGCTGCTTTGATGCAGACCTAAAGTTTCCGTGCTGCGATAGGGAAACCACTTCAAAGGTGAAGGCAGCAGAAACATCACCTATGTAGGTAGCGCATAACTGCCCCCAACGCCGTCACCCAAGCCACGGGGCAAAGGCCAGCGTGTGGCTGGCTCTCATCTCCAGACTGGATGAGCAGCACATGGTGCTGGCTGCAGGAGCATGCCAAGAAGGGGGCTGGGGACCTTGGGAGAACATCAGGGACAACAGGAGGGCCAGGGGTGCAGGACAAAACGATGCAAGAAGCAGAGAAGGAAAAGTTTAAGCCTAAAGTTTCAGCATGAGTGGCGCAGGAGGAACTGGCAGCTTCCATCCCCTTGTCAAAGCAAGGCAGCCAGTCTCAGCCACCTGCACCCACAGGGGACGTCCCAGCATCTCCGGTGCTCACCGTTACTCGCCAACGCTGTTGCACAGCGACTCCTTCTCCTGCAGAGCCGCCATGGCCAGGCGCAGGTGCTCCTTCAGCTGCTCGATCTCTCGCTCTGAGCGCACCTTAATGTGATTCAGCTCTGCATAGACGTCTTGGTATTTCCCTGAGGCAAATCTCTTATCCTGCCAGAGGAGAGGTTAACAGGTTTTAGGGCTGATATTAGGGAGGGGGGCTGCAAGGCAAGCCCAGTCGAAGGACCAGCAGGTGAGGAGGGGAGAGCCAGCCCCAGGTTTGAAGCCCATCCCAATCTGGGCCACACAAAAACCATTCAGAAGAGTGTGGAGGTAGTGCTTCCCAAACTCTGGGCCAGGGAGGAAGGCAGAATTGCTGGTCCCGCAGTAGCGGGGATCTGCAGCATGAGATAGAGGAGGCGATGTGGGCTTTACCATGGCTTATGTGCGTTTGGGCCAGCCGTATGGGAAAAATAAACCCCACCAGAGATGCAGGCCACTGAAAGGGCCGGTCTCAGCCACTTATGTGACAAAAAGCTTAAGTGAGAAAGTTAATTATAAACTCCTGGAGCATCACTGAATCTCAAAGCCTCTTTCAGGTTCCCCTTCGGCAGGGGTCTTTGAAAATCCCTCTGAAGGAGCTGCTGCCAGCGGAGGGAGCTGCTGCCAGCGGAGGGAGCAGCACACGCAGCAACAGTCCAAGGAAACATGTCCACTGAGCGAGGGGACAACTAGGGGATAGAGAAGGCAGCTGGGGAAGTGGAGTGCCGGGCAGGCTTCATCCAGGCTTCCCACCTGGGAAAGGGCTCCTGGCTTGTCCATGCTTATATGTATATACATCTGGGGAAACCAGCAGCAAAGTCTCCGTGACGTTTCCCTTGTACAAGGCAATTCTACACCAGCCTGCGCTGTTCGGAGCATGTGCCTGCTACGTGTTTGGGAGCAAGCAGGGATGAGGAGCACAGGTGCCGAGAGGGTTTGGCTTGAGCATCCCATCAAACCCAGCCAAACCCTGCTGACGTGCAGCCGTGGTGGTCCCCTCGCTCCCCTCTCCCGCCGCTTTCCCAATGGCTTCCAGTAAACACCAACCTTTTGCATCATCTGCAGCTCCTCCCGGAGGCACTGTACCTCTTTCTTTAGGTACTGGAGCTCATTCTCCTTCACCCGGAGCAGCACCTGGGCCAGGCAGGGGGGGAGAGGAACCAGAGGTGACTCAAGAGCCACCGCCTCGGGAAGGCCGGCGGGCCCCAGCGCAAGCGCGGCAGTGGAAAAGGAAGGAAGGACCAGGAGGGCCGGGGCAGGAAGCGGCGTGAGCGCCCCGGGAGAGCAGCGGAGGGGAAGCTTGTGCGTACCTCCTTCCTGCACCAGCCCTGCTGCTCCATCCGGCACCTCCCTCCTACCTGCTCCAAGTCAAAACTGCCGCAAGGAGGAGACCCCCGGCACGGGGTGAGGTTGGAGGCAGCAGGGCAGCCCGGGGGGATCATCATACCTCTAGTTCACAGGAGCTCCGCTCGTTGTTGTGCAGAGAGCGGTCCCCAGAGCTCCGTGATGAAATAAAGCTTTGCAACTTCCCGATCTCATCTGAGAGGCGGGTCTGCAGCTCCTGCAGGAAAAACCAAATGACATCAGAGTAGCCATGGCACAGGCCTCTCTGCTGTCCTGACCTCTCCATCTTCATGCCAGCCCTACTCCAGCTTAGAGATCTTCTAGTAACCCCCTGCCCATAGGTGATGGCAGCACCTACAACCAGCAGAAAAGAATACACTTGCCAGACTTAGCAGCATAGTTAAGACAGGCCCAGCTACAGCCTCTAACTCTTGATTATTTTTCTTTCTGATGACAAAGTCTCAGAAGGGAAGAAATATGAACAAATAGGGGAGTTTTAACAGAGGGGCTGTGCTGTGCGAGGGAGGAATGCGCTCTGTGGTCTCTGCTGGCAGGGAAAGGCATTCTCTTGCCTGGTTTTTCCGGAGGAGCTCCTTCCCCTCCTGCTGACAGCACTGCAGCATCTGCTCCCGCTCCTCTGCCTTCTGGGTGAGCTCCCCAATTTCCAGGCACTTTTGGGAGTACTGCTCAGAAAGCACCTGCAGCTCCCGCTTCAGGGAATCCACGTCCAACCTGTCAAAGAGGCACCAACTCATCACTGCTTCACAATCCTCGCCAGTCCCTGGCCACCTTCCCCCTGTCACGGGCAGCCTCTGCCCACATCAGTCATTGGCACAAAATAACGTCCCCTGTGGACCAAGGCTTCAGTTTCCACCCTCCCGCACACGTGTGCAGTGCTTCTAGAAGCTTCAAGCCATGCAGGAGAAATGGAGGAGCTTTCCGTAAAGAAAGTAGAGGGAAGAAGCTATAGGGAAAACAGAGGTGCTACAGGGGAAAAGACCGAAGCAGGGGATAGACCTCCCTGCCCTGGCAGCAGCCCTGGCAGTCACCACTGGGCACCCACCATCCCTGGGGAGGGAGCTGGGCAGGTGGCAGGGGAGACAGCTGGGGGCTATGGCTGCAGATGGGGTGCGGTGACACTGGCACAGGGCAGCAGCATTGGGCAAGGGGAGCAGGAGAGGTGGTTTCTTACTGGTGCTGCTTCTGGAGGGCATCTGAGACTGAGCCGCACTGCTGTAAGCTTCGTGTCCTGACCAGCTCCTTATTCATCTCCTCCCGGTGGGCTTTCTTCAGTGCCTCAATGGCTGCAGAGGGGAACGAGAGACAGGGGATCAGGTTGTGCCAGCTCTGGCACATCTGGGGAAACCACACCAGGGAACCAGCCAAGCTCTTGCTGCTGCAGACTCCTAGGCCTGTCTTTGCAGGTTCCTCCTTCATCCCTTCTGCCCTTGGGGCATCCCCCATCTTCTCCACGCCCCAGGATCATCCTGACACACCAAGCGCTGCCAAGGAGACTAACACAGGGCAGCGTGGGAGCTCTCTGCCATCTCTGCCAGTCCTGCCTGCCTACAAGAATGTGCTGAGCATCAGCATCACACCAGTAGGGTCAGCAGTGTGGCTCCAGATGACTGGGATGACTGGTTTCTCCCAAGAGACATTTGGGAGAGGCAGGAGGGACCCACTGAGCAGGGGCACAGCTTGGTGTCTGCTCTTACCTGCTGCCGTTGCCGCAGCCTCCTCCGCTAGCAGCCGCTCCTTCTCCTGCCGCAGCCGCTCCAGCTCCCGCTGGTGGTGCCTCTGGAGCTCCTCCATCACTTGCTGGTGGGACGACTCCATCTTGGCCAGGCTGCGCTCACAGGCCTCCTGCCGTGCCAGCGAAAGGAGGGGTGAGGGACCAGGAGGGCAGGAGGAAGGGCTCAGGCCAGGCCAGGCACCTGGCTAGGCTGATGTTTGCCTTTCCAAACCTCACCTAAGTCCAGGGCCATTTTGAGAGAAGTGAGACCACTTCCCAGGAGAATCTTTTCCTTCTGAAAGCGAGGTGGCACTTTTATCACTGAACACAATCATTTGACAGGACCACACATCTTGCAACTCCCTTGAGCTTTGCAGAGGAAGAAACATTCCTCTTGCTCTTCTTAAAACTGAAGCAGCAAGACAGGAATGTCCCTCTTGGGCCAAGAGCTGGAAATAATGTGCCTGACACCCCATCCAGACTCTCCAACCAGGCTGCACTGCCTGGCTGGAGGAGACAAACAGCGGGAACCGCATCTCGGTATCTGCCTTTTAAATGAAGCAGCATCCCCTGGAATCAATGAAAACTGAGCCGGCTCTCCTGAAAAGTGACACCCTGTACTGCCCTGCGGCCTGATGACGGCTGCCAAAGAGTCCTCCCCAAAGCCTAATGGGTAGGGATCCTCCTCACACAGCTTGCCCTCCTTTCTGACGGCTCCGAGACCAAGAGGATGGTTCTTTCAGCACTGGGCACTGTGGCTAACTGGTGTTACAACAAAGCAAAGTGGTTCCCACCTCAGAGCTTTCCCTCCAGACACTGGCAGCACAGCCACAAGCCTCTCAGGATTTGTTCACCACCAAACCATGCCAGAATATAATTTTAAAAAGCCTTTAAGACAACAGCAGAGAGCCAGGAAGCCATCGCATCCCCCAACAGCCCCTTGTCATCCCATTCCTTCCCCTAGTACTAAGGCAAAGGCTGATATAAAGGGCACTGCAGCACCTTGTGGGAACGCAAATCCTTGCTGGCTACTCCTCCCTGCTGAGACAAGGGAAGCTGGGAAGCTTCACAGATCCTTCCAAGGAGAGTAAAAGGCGAGGGATCAATTCGGTGATCTGTCCACAGCCTGGCTGTGAACCTTGGCAGACAGAGAGAGAACAAGCCCTTTGGGGAAAGGCCAAGCTTGGCCTCAGATGTGAAATCCCTTTTGAGCCAAGTTATTAGGCAGATAAGGTGTCACTCCTCCCCACTCCTTTTGCTTTTTTTGACCATAAAGAGGCCTGTGAGCTGTAAATATTAAATCAAGATGCCAGAGTGACTGGTAAGTGGCTGGGCTGGGCACCACGGGACTCGTGGGTTTCTTTATCTGGGCTAGGTTGCCTGCTGCAACAGGCTTCACGAGCCACAATTTCCTCCCCGCCCCCGACCCCTAGCATCTTTCAACACACAGGGCGCATCCTGAAATCCCCGCAGTGTGGTGGAACAGCAGCCTCCCTCCAGGAAATCCCTGCGGGATGTGATCCTGCTTGCTTTGGATGACTCCGTGGGGGGGAATAAATAAACAAAGAGAAGCGAGAGGCTCAAGTGTGAGCAAACTCTGCTTTGGGGCTTTCCCACGTGCCATCCCAGCAAACAAACAGGCTGTGCTGTCAGAGTGACCTTCAGGACTTGGGTGGCACTGGCTGGCACGGGAGCTCCCCAGGGCCTGACGGACTGCTCTTAACAGGGGATTCAGGAGCCCCTGTTAGCAAGAACCACATGTGGTGAGCTACAAAGCGCCAAGGAACACGCAGGCGGCTCAGCAGAAAGCTGCTGACCCACTCCTGAGCAGGGGGACAGCTCATACCCCTAGCCCAGCCCAGGCCAGCATCACACCCACGCACAAAACGGTGCACAGATCCTGCACCTCTCCCCTAACTCTCCTCCTCCCTGTTTATACTCTGTCCCCTTTAAGGCCAGGCCACACACACCAGCCTTTACGTAATTAACATTGATTACAAGTGGGCCCAGTTAGGGTCACCATGGCAACCCAATGATTAGCGATACCTGCTTGGCAATGAGCTGAGTCCTGACATTTCCCAGTTTGGGACTTTGAGTGACATCAGAGTCTCTTGTCCAGTGCCCCACTCACCTGCGAGATGTACCCCCGGGGCACGTGGCTGTCTCCCTGGGATTTTGCTGCCTCCCGAAGGCTCTCATTTTGGGCCCGGCAGGACTCCAGCTGTGCCCGCAGTGACTGGACCTGCGCCAGGGAGGGGAGAGAGATGCTCAGCCAGGGGTGGGAAAGTGCTGCAACCTGACCAACATGCCACATCTGAACAGCAGGCTTAGAGATGAGGAGGACCGTGCTCAGCCAACGGCAATATCTGCTTCCCACGGGAATGGCAGCCTGCCAAGGGACCAAACCGGCAAAGCCAGCCCCAGCCTGGTAAGCACTAGCAAGGAGGGGAGGAGACATCCCAACTTCCAGAGGTGGACCCATGCTGGAGGAAGCCACCGCTGCACACATAGGTGGGATGACAGACAAGTGCATGGCTCCTTTCAAAGGCTGCCAGGTGAAGTGCTTGCAGGCTTGGGAACAGCCAGAGAAGAGACGCTGTGGAGGTACTCCCAGGAAACGCAGACTCCATGCAAGCAGTGCCATCAACTAACTTATTCTGGACCAAAACGTGGCCTGGGGAGCCTCTCCAGATGTGTGAGAGCAGGTCTCCATCCTTGCATTATCTGGTTGCAAAAGCTCCCATGCACTCAAGGGGTGGCAAACGGAGCCAGAAAGAACGAACATCTCCCTGCACCTCTGCATTGCTCTTCTGCAGCCTCCTGCTGCCAGGGACCACACTAAGTGGCCACCAGAATCCCAGTTTCAGAGAGGAGGGATGCTCTTACCTCCTTTCTCAGTGCCTCGTTGGTGTCTCCGTGGCTCCCCTTGCTCTGGTTCAGCAGTGCTGTCAAGGGCACCTGCCGTGAGTCCTTCAAGGGAAGGCCTTCCAGCTCCAGCCACTTCTTCTCTATCTCCTCATTCAGCCGAATCCGCTGGTCCTCTGAAAGCGGGGGAGCGGGGAGGTCCTGCTCCCCCGCCTTGCGGGAAGAGTCCCCTGTCAGGCCATCACTAATTGGGACTCTGCCGTCAGGGGTCTCAAACCATTTCCGCCTCTCCTCTGAACGGACAGCCAGATCCCGCTCTAGCTCCTCGTGCTTGGGAGTTCGGTCGGAGGTCCTCAAGCTCCCTCTCGTCCTCTGCAGGGACCCCTGATTCCCGGGGTCCTGTGGCAAGGGAGACAGCTCCACGTAGTCAAAGGCATGGCGCTGCCCATCTGCCTTCCAGTGACCACCCTTTGAGTTCCCCTCGGAGCCTGAGCCCGGCCGCTGCTGCTCCTCTGTCCGGAGTGAGCCCTTCTGGGGGACACAGTTACGGAAGGAGTTCTCCTTATCGCAGTCAGACAGCCTGAAACCAGAGCAGCAGCCGGTAAAGGAGAGGCATTGCGTGGGAAAGGATGCTGACGGAGGCACCGCCAACTCCCCAAGGATCAGCTCTTGCTCAGTCCGGCCTTACAAAACCCCACCCTGAGCATGGGGCTGGGCCTGTAGTATCCCATCCCTCAGGGAAACGGGTTCCTCCATGGGGCAGGGAGGATTCACCCCCAGTTCCAGCCATGCTGGTGGAGAAACTGGGCTAAACTGATGTGGTGAGAAAAAAAAAGCAGGTGCAAGAGCGGGAGCCAACAGGCTCTCAACCCCTGCCACTGGCTGGCGTCTCCAGGCCATGTTCAGGATGAGCCGAGGGCAGGGCTGATCTGGGAGCAGCTGGATTTCCAGAGGGACCTTCCTGGTCCCTGCCTGCTAGGGGAGAAGGTCAGCAAGAGGGGAAAGAGAAGCAGCAGCGCCGGGCAGCTCTTACTTGGTGACGTCTGGAGCACTGACCGGGCGCACGTTCTTCCTCAAGGCCTCAATCCAGTTGCGCCGGATGCCCGAGGTCATTGCTGACAGGGTGAAGACGGCATCCTTCGTCTGCACCAGGGAGGCAATAGAGGCTCTGTCAGTGCCTGGCAGAGGTGCAGGCAGCTCCCACTCGCTCCCCAAGACCCCCGAGCACCTACTCGCAGGGGTGGCAGACAGTGCTAGAGAGGCCACCCGCTGTCTCAAAGACTCTTGTGGTCAGGTGGAGTGGTGTGAACGGAGACACCTCTTTGCGGGGAAGCCCGTTACACATCCTCCATGAGATCGTCTCCAAGCAAAAGCAAAAGAAACTTTGCTGGCACACTTGCCAAACGTGAGCTGGTGCAATCCAGCCGTCCAGGCGCTGGGAGCTGGGCACCAGCGCTGGGGTACAGCAGCAGGCCAAGGGAAAGAAACCCAGACCGTGAAGTGCCCAACCCTGCACACCCACAGAAATACCGGGTTTTGTGCTGCTTTAGCAGCCACCTCCTGCTGCTACAGCAAGTAGCAGAGGACAGGATTGTGCTGGGGCTGGATCCAGGGTACAGGTTGTTACTCAGAGCACAGTCAGCTAGGCTACATGGAGATCTGCAGTGCTCACCACTCCCTCCCTACGGCTTTAGAGAAGCTGCCTCAGCCAACGGGTCAAGTAAACACTCCTGGTGTTTAGCTTTGCTCCTGGGCAGCCTACAGCACAGCCTTTGGCCAGCCCTGCAAAGCCTCCTTCTACTCCTTCCTTTGCAGGCAGGCAGCACTCGTGTCACCAACCAGCCTTGCCAGGCCACCATCCTGGCACAAGGTTTGCACGGCTTGCCTCTCGGCATCTTGGCACAGGGAGGGAGCACGCATTCCCACCCAGTGTCTCTTGGTGCCTCCACTGTGCGTCCATGTGGTGCCAGACACTCACGTGTATCTGGAAGCCATAGTTGCGCTGCACTGCAAACTCTGTCACGTCCGTGCAGGAGCGGAGGTCGATTTCTCCGTCAAGGTCATCAGCCTGCAAGCACAGCCACCCGCTAGGACATCAGTGCAAACTCGGCTTTGCAAAAGGCCCTGTCACCTGCCGGCACCCTAACCAAAGCGCAGGCCACCTCTGCCTTCACCCCACAGCTCTCCAGGAGCCAGTCTCAGCTCCCCGGCACAGTGTGGCCTCTTTTAATCTGAGGGGCAGCCAGTAGTGTGGACTGAGAGTGTCAGAGATGCCCAGCCACAGGACCAGCCCTTCTCCTCAACTTCGGCCACTGACAGCCCCCACAGGCTTCACCACCCTGCCAGACACCCGTCCTCTTTGTCACCCCTTGGCAAAGGGCAGCTCGCCACCTCCGGTGCCTTTCAGAACAAGACGCTGCCGCTTCTCCCTGGAGCGTGCTGGTCATGCCAGGGCTGTGTTCCTCTCCTCCCTGGCCAGGAAGGAAGAGAGGTCTGGAGAAAGGCTGGCCGTGCTTACCTCCTCTGCGTTCGAGTCCCGGTAATACTTCAGGCTCGAGTCGGTCAGCACGAACCAATGTTTCTTCCACTGCAGGCGATCGGGCAGGGGGAGGGAAGGGAAAAGACAGGAGGGAAATGGATAGGCAGTTACCGGGGGAAATGTAGGAACAGGGAGGGACGCTCTGCGCCGCGACCTCTTGGCCTTCTCTTTCCCCTCCTCCATGTCCCTTCCAGCTCCCCATTGCACCCCTCGGCTGGGAGAGGGGTGCTGAGTGAATCTCCATGCCCGCACACAGAGCGAGGCACCTCCACCAAAAGCTTCCCACTGCCTTTCCTAGCAGGAGCGACCTCAGTGAGTGAGAGGGAAGGAAATCAGCTGCTCACTGGGGGATCTCTAGCAACAGGGGCTGGGGAAGAGGCAAACCCCTGCCTCAGGCTTACCTCTCCTGGCTCGTCCAGGATGGACATCCATCCCTTCTTGAAATTGAGGAGATCTGGCTGGAGAGGAAAGGACAAAACAGAGGGTTACTGCCTGGGAGTGACCCACAAAAGGGGTTTTCATGCCAGGGAGTGGCAGGTGAGTCCCCACTGTCAGAGCAACAGTGGGAATAGCCCGGCATCACTTTTAGGAAACCCATGAGGGTGTAGGACCCGGTGGAGAAGGACTGGATTTAGCTCTCAGCAGCAGGCAGTCGTTCCTATAAGAGGAAGGAGGAGATAAGGAAAGAGGTTTAAAAAAAAAAATAAAGGAAAATATGCAGCAGGGAGGTTTCTACAAGGTGCCTTGAAGGTATTTATTCAGAGAGGGGGAGGCAGAGGCAAGGAAAGCGGACAGAATGGAGTGTTCCTCTGCCACTAACAGGGCTTGCCTCGGAGACAGAGAACCAGACGCACCTTGTCCAAACCCTGGCCATCCGTGCCCCAGAGCTACATCCCTCTGGTAACTTTACCACCGATCACTTATTAAAGACACAAGTAGCTCTCCACAAAACAGCCCTCACCGCAAATGTACAAGAGGCAATTCAACAGCTGTGAAAACATGTTGCCTTTAAATAATGTGCCCCAGGGTAGAGATGAAATCAGAGTCAGAACCAGCGCTTGATTCTCTCAGAGACTTGACCTTTTCCAAGACTCAATCCTCCCCGAGATGCTGGGGGCTCCTTTCTCACTGCCCCGCTCTTTCTCTGCTCCCTCCTGCTGCAGAGCATGTCCTCTGCCCAGCCTCAGCCACTGCTACTGAAGATGAGGATGAACAGAGTTTCACCCAGATGACCCCATGCTAGAAAGAAGTTTCCCCCCGCTCCCCGCCTCCTCCTAACCTCACGCCACCAGTGCGGCATCCCAACCAGTTTATCTCCTTCCCAAGGTGAAGTGCCGGAGAGCTGACTCAGGGGAACCGCTCTCCCCGGCTTTGCTGTCAGCCAAACAGGCTCGAGCTGGTCCCTCCTCCCAACTCTGCTGACGCCGCAGAAGTTGCACCACCAAATAATTCAGCCCAACGCCTCTTCTCCCTGGGAAGCCACAATTTGTCGATCTGCCCCTTCTCCTGCAGGCGAACCAGGTGGGGACAGTGCCGGAGAGGTGACGGTGCCAGTGATGGACCTCCCAGCACCAGAGAAGCCACCAGCAGTCCCCATGTGCCACAACCACCAGTCGAGACCGAGTAGGCAAGAAGGGGTGGCTCGGCAAGCTGACAGCCACTCCATGACCCCAAAACAAGCCCAGTGGCTGGCCGTGACTGTCCCGCAAGCCCAGCTCCCTGGCCGCCCAGCCGGGCCAAGCCTTCCCCTGCTTTCATCTCCCCGAGCTGCTGCTCTTGGGTTACACCCAAGGTTATGGGGCAGCAAGAGCCCAGTACGTGCCAGCCCACCCTGGCACTCCAGCTATTGGTTTGAGCAGGCGTGGGCAGGTCCGCCAAGGGGAGGGTCACCGGCTGCTGCAGCTTCAGGCCTGGCCAGAAGTGTCTGACAGCAGCCCTGAGCCGCCAGGGAAGAGGGGCAGGCAGGGAAACCAGAGTGAAATGGCACAGGGGGCTCCCATGCCTCACCTCCCGCAGAGGTGACGGGCGCTGCCAGTGGCTGGGAGACAAGGGGGACGCACGCATCCCTGTCCCTACGGACCCAGATGTCCCGCCGGCTCTGCTGCTGCCCTGAAAAAGTGCCCTGAAAATTAATTCCTTCCCTGTGGCAGCAGCTCCACCCTTTTTCCCGTTATCCCTTCCAATCCGGTGACTTCAGCTCCGGCTCTGAACTGGGAGCGGCAGGAGGGAAGGAAAGGAGGCGAAACGTCAAAGCACAACCTTCCCCCTCCCAGGACACACGTGCGCACGGCAGAAGAGAGCCGGGCAGGCTCCACGGAGGCGGAAAAACACTATAGGGAGAGAAAGGACTCCTGGCTGGGGGTGTTGTACAGATCAGCTAGGTCTCATCTCACTGAGGATTTACAATCCCAAAGCATTAGGTGCTGAAATAAGGAACATTAAAGGGATATATGCCGCTGGGAAAACCAACACAAAGCCCTGCCAGAATTGCTGCTGCCACGTGCTGCCCTGTTACTGCCCCCAATGCAACACCAGGGCTGAAAAATACCCCTGGAGTGCTTCTCTCAAGCAGGAGAATTGCACAGGGCTCCCGTTTTCCCTGCCAGCCCCATTTTCACTGCCACCCCCAGATGCAGAGCCGCAGCTCTGGAATTGGCTTTGAACTATTCTTGTCATAGCAGGGCCGGTACCAGAGGATGAGGCATTGATTGATGCACAAAGTGCTTAAAGCCACTTTTCTCCCCCTCCCCACAACCAAATCCAGTTTCTTCATGTGGCATAAAAAGCTCAGGATACCAGCAGAGAAGAGAGCAAGATTCAAACCAAACCCCCCCATCCAGAGGAAACGGCCTGGCAGTGAGAGGAGGAAACGTCCAGGAAAGCCGAATCGCTGGGAGAGATCCGGATGCCGGAGAGGCAAGGATGCAGCAGGATGCACCCCCAGCAAAACGTACAGCCCTGCAGCACAGCTCTGGGCTGCGGATGGCGAGGCTTCGGCTTGGGAGGTGGCAGCAGCAATTTTGCCTGGTTGCATCCATACCCACCAGAGTTATATGTTCAGCCCCACAGCTGGCCAGGTAGAGGCACCGGAGGGGGTCCCAAGCAGCTGGGGACATAGGCGATGTCTGGAAGGACTGGCTTACAACAGCAGGTTAAGGAGAGGCAGCTGCCTGCTGTGGCTGAAGAAGGGCTACAGGGGAGGTGATAACAGCCTGCAAGTATCTGAAGAATGTAAACACCAAAGAAGGAAAGGGGACGGGGTGGGAGCGAAAGAATGGCTCCTGGGTGGTACGGAGGCGCTGGGATGGAGAAGCAGAGAAGAAGCTGCGGAAGGCTGTGAAAGCTCTGTGTCCGAGGGGAGGGATGGGATGGTCAGGTGTGCTCCTTCCATCGCCAGCCTCTGCCATCGTCGACCCTCCTGCTCTTCCCACTCCCAAAAGCTCCTCAGAACCACAGGTCCTGGAGCGCTGCTTCCTCTCACCTCTGAGAGACGGTGAGGGGGGGCTTTTGGCCTCCTGGAAAGCACAATGTCTCCTCTCCTCCGAAAAAGGAACCCACTCCACAAGGCACGGGCCCCAGGCCAAAACACAAAGCAAAACTGCTCCAGCTCAGTTTGGTGGAAGCAAAACCGCTCCCAGGCTAGAGCACACATGCAGGTCCTGAATCTATACATGCCACAAACGCAAGCGGGTGACAGGCTCTCCCTTTCCCACCACCCCCGTGTGAAACGCCAGCGGGCACAGCCCAGCCTGTCACCTCCATTACCCCAATCTGCTCAACAGCCTTCCTTTCGGGGCCGGCAGACGTCCACGCAGAGGCAAGGCTCGCCCCAGGGGTGGGATGCTCCCTGCCCTGAAACCACATCTGGTTCCCACAGGGAGCAGGAGCTCCCCATGCCCAGGGGGATGCGGATTTCGCATCCAACCGCGGTCATCCATGCAATGAGCTCGGCAGGCCTCAGCCCACTTGACACTTAGGCGCAGCGTTACCGATTTCTATCTAGGTTGGGTGGTGCCCGCCGCTAATGAAGCGATTCTACCGAGCGGCCGCGGCGAGCCCTGGAGGGGGGCGCGGCGGTGATGGGGAAGGGAGGCAAGGAGGCACTGAGCCTCAGCCACAGCCTCGGATACCCGTCAGGGCCAGAGTCTCCCGGGGAGCAGCGGTGCCCGCGGTGGGCAGGGAGCGGAGGGACCCGGCGGAGGCGATGGCTGACAGCTGCGGGGCCCCGCCGCCCCTTCCCAACCCCACAGGCTCCCGGCGGGCACCCCCAAGGCCCGACCGAGAGGAAGGAGAGTGATCGGGTGGAAGACCCCCGCCCCCCAAATCCCGAACGCTGCGGGACGGTCCCGACTCACCGTCATGGCGGGGGCGCCGCGGCCGGCGGCGGGGCCGGGGTCGCGGCGGTGCCGGGCGCTGGCAGCCAGGGCGGCGGGGCGGCTTCAGCGGCCGGGCGGCTTCCGCGGCCCCACCATGCCCGCTCCGCCGCCCGCCCCGCGTTCCCCGCTCGCCTTTTTCCTCCCCCCCACTTTTTTTTTTTAATTAAAAAAAAAGGGGGGGGGGAGGAAAAAGAAAAAAAAAACACTCAAAAAAACTTTTCTTTCCTGCCCCCCCAAACTTCCTGGGAGGGCCCGGCAGGCCAATGGCAGCCAACCGCCACCGCCCCGGCCGCCCGCAGCCAATGGAGCCGCCGGGGCGGGCGAGGCCGCCGAGCCGCACGGAACGGGGGGGCCGGCCCCGGGGCGGTGTAGGACCAGGGCGATGCTGGAGCTGAGCCTTGTCCCTCTCCCACCCCGCTGGCCCCGGGCAAAGTTGAAGCCCAGGAAGGGACGAGCTGAACCGCTGCTGCCCCAGGAAGGGACCGCCAGGAGCCCAGCCCTTATCCAGGCAGGGTTTTCTTTCAGGCAGGGATTTTCAGCAGTGTGCACACAGTAGAGTCCTCACCTTCGGTTTTACCCCGCGGCCCCCCAAATGAACCCCTGAAGCAGCAATTTGCAATCTTGGCAGAGGTGATAGGAGGTCCGGGGGGGGGGAGCTCCGGTGTCCCCGGAAAGCCAGCTGGCATCGGGAAGGGGAACTGCTAGAGAGGGTCCCAAAAGAAACGGGGTGGGGGGCTGCGCATCAAGAAATGCCAGGCTCCGCTGTGCAATTACACCAAAGTGAAGGTGCCCGGCCCAGAGGTCAGTGCTGAAGAAACCTGGAATAGGTGGGGTGAACCAGCCCCAGTTGTGCAGGGGGTGCTCAGGGCTTTGGGCTCCTCTCTGGCCGGGGGTAGGGAAGTGAGGGAAGAGATGTCACCCGTTTCAAGTTTCAGAGACATCTGGAAGCCTCCTGCCTGGCTGCAGTTTGTCCTTGTGTGAAGCACAAAGCCAGGCCCTAGCAGGGGACAACCTGGCCAAGACGACTGACGCACACCGAGGGGGACGGAGGCAGGGACTCGGGTGCAGCTGCCAGCTACATGGGCTCCTGGGACACTTTTTGCAGCTCTCCAAAGCCGCCCTCGCGCCATTTTTGGTATCCCAAGAACGCCAACGCAATTGACCGTATCTTCTTTCATGCCACTAAAGCCTGCTTCATCCCTGTAAAATCCTCGGTGCCATTATAGCACCGGGCAATAATAAAGGGAAGGAAAGCAGCTACACTGTGATTTTAGTCCTAGGTCTACTGCTCACCACTCTCTGGCTTTAAAAAAAAAGGCTCCATGCCTCAGTTTCCCCGCCTGAGAAATGCGTGAAGGACGAAGGAAAGGGGGATGTTAGTGAGTGAGCACGGTGCTCAGGAGGTCATGGGATGGCAGCACCGTGCTGAGCCTGCTCAGATCAAGTGCTGGAGGTCCAGGTGCTGCCCACGGTGGCCTCCAGGGAAGGGCAGCTGCCCATCCTCCCTATTCCCGGGGCCTGGCCCCTACCTTGTTGCGCTTCTCACTGGCATTCAAACGTGGCTGCGGGTTTCCTGAGGAGCCGGTGCTGCTTTGCAGTGGGAAGGAGCCTCCACTCAGCTGGGGCTGCAGGGGGAGAAAGCAGGAGCTGAAGCTATGGGGGTTTAGTCTTTACCTTGGTTTCCCAGATCCGAGCATCTGCCTCCCAGCACTGGCCAGAGGGAGAAGCATTCTCCCTCCTCCCAGTGCCCGGCAGGCAGCGTGGCTTCCCTGGAGAAGCAGAGGATCCGGGGGAGCCGGGGTGCGCAGAATTGCAACCCAGGGGACCCACCCACTCTGAGCTTCCCAGTTTTATGCCTGGCAGGGTCCCCATCACCTCTGGCTCCTGCCCTACTCACATGGTAAATGAGAAGCCTCTTGTTCCCCCAGTCATTTTCCAATGGCTTCTCTGGGTTGTTTGTGTCTCGGGTGTGCTCGGGACCCTTCCAGTCATCCTCCAGCCGCTGTGCTGGACTCTCAGGACTTTTCCAGCTGTCATCTGGCCGTAGTCCTACATCCAGACATCTAGCCGGGCTTTTCCATTCCCTTTCCAGCTGGTGCATCAAGTCTGCATGGCACACGGGCTTCTCTTGGCGCTTACAGTCTTTCTCCCACGCCTGTGTTTGGTGGGCATCCCCCCGACCCCTCCAGTCTTGCTCCAGTGGTCGTGTTGGGCTCGCGGGGTGCAGGGGCTTGCCTCGGCCTTTCCGGTCAGTGCTGGTGCCCTTCCCAGGGTGGGAGGGAGGCAGCTTTTCCCGGAGGCTCCGCCAGCCACATTCAGATGGCTTCCTGGGCCCCCCAAGGTGCAACGGCTCCCCCAGCTTCACCCGTTGCCTCTCTGCCCCCCGCACCGAGCCAGGAGGGGAGATTTCCTTTTGGCTTCTCCATGTGCTCTCTGTACGTCTCCCGGGACTGAGGGACCGCAGCAGTGGCCCTGCCCGGCTCAGCCCGCTGTTATCCGAGCCCTTCCCAAGGCCCACCCGGTGCAGGGAGTCCCCTCGGCTCTTCCTCTCTGGGGCTTGCCCCATATGCCCAGCCTGCCAGGTGGCTCGGCCCCTCTCCAAGTTTGGGGGGCGGCCAGGCTCCCCTCGGCTCCTCCAGCTTCTCTCTGAGCACCAGGGAGGGCTTGCTGTTTCCCCTGCCCTCCTCTCCAACCGGCGGGCCGGGCTTGCAGAGCGTGGGCTCCGGCTGCCTTTCTCCAGCAGCCAGCCAGGGCTGGCAGGGCGCGGGGGTTCCCCCCGGTTCCTGCTGGCCTTCTCGGGATGTCGAGCTGGGCTGGGGGAGCGCAGGGGCTCCTTGGGGTCTCTGCTGTGCTGCCTGAGGTGCCAGGAGAGCCGCTGACCCTGGGGAGGTGGGGGAGAGAGAGCAGAGAGTCCTCAAAAAAAAAAAAATGCCGGTGAGAGGGAACAAGACAGGGTTAGAGCTGGGAGATGGTTTGGTTAAATAACTCCCCAGACAGCAATTGCATCCCCGTGCACGGAGGCAGCCCATACTGAAGAGAAGCCTGTTGCACCCAAAGGGTGCCAAGAGTCCCAGTCCATGGCAAGGGAAGGGCTGGGAATAGAGGGAAGGGGGAGCAAGGGGAAGGAAGAGAGAAGCATGTGGCAGAAATAGAGGAAAATGTGGCAGGGAAAAGTAACCCAACTTGGGGATTCGGGATGGGGTCCTGCTGCACAGCCAAGCCTCACCTCCCTGGGCAGGCTGGGGCTGGACTGCCTCCGAACTAGGCAGCCTTTGCTGGGTGGCACCGGGGTCTTGCCATCAAGCCGGTCCACGCGACCTTCCTCCAGGGCCTGGAAGGCTTCTAGGGTCTCCGATTTCCTGTGGGTACACAGAGTTTGTCTGGCTGCTGCCAGGCCTAGCTCGGAGGTAGAACCCCTATGGGCCCTGCTCCACCTAAGCCTGTCCCCACAGACCTCCACCTGCCCCAGACACTGTGTGCTGTAGCCTCTCCCTGTCCCCATCACGTCAACCACCCCAGTTTTCATGTCCTGCTGCCTCACCCATAACTTCTTCACACTATTCCTTAAGCTTCTCTCCATCTTGTCATTCACATCCCACCCACCTGCCCAGGATACTTCCCTGGTCCCTGTTTATGTCCCCTCCTGCCCTGTATTACTGACGCTGGAGCCACTCTTGCTTCTCCAGCCAAAACCCAGCCAGCACTGGGTACTTCTTAGCATCCCCTGTCACTTCCTGAGTGGCTTCTACAGTGGACCCTGAATGCCTGGGGAGCCATTGATTCTGGGAGTGGGGACCACCTCTTTCCTTCCCCCTTTCAATAGCTTGCACTGCTCCTCAGCCCATCCTGAACCTTCCAGGAGGTGGCTGTGAGGATGAGGAAGGTGAACAACTGCTCCATCTGCTTCCAGCAGCACAGCTTCACTCCACCTTTCCAATGGCCTCAGCTGTCTGCATGCCACAATGGGGGAGCTCCCCAGGCCGGGAGGCACTGAGCCTAAACCCAACCCTTGCTTTAAGGGAAATTTAAGCACAGCTGAAAGCTGAGTTTTGCCATCTAGCCCTGCTCTTTCTCTGAGGCACAGTGATTCAGTGGTGCCCCCCCGACAGCATAGGATCTCTGACCACTGTGGAGACCTGTTGCTTCTCACCTGCGTTCGCAGCCAAATATCCTCTCCACCTCCACCCGGCCGGGGCTGAGCATGCGGGAGCTGCAGTGGTCGACAGCATCCTGCTGGCCAAGGCGCCTGGGCTTGGGCAGGTCTGCCAGCACTGTGTACTCCTGCCTCTCCAGCCCGTGACGCCCCTCCACACCTCTGCTGCTGGGGTGCCCACGGGGCTCCCGAATCTGGGACCTGGTGAGGTGCCCACCGCCACCCAATGGGTCGCTGCGGGCCGGTGAGGAGCCGGTGGCAGCGCACGGTGGGGTGGACGCCCAGGGAGGGTCGGTTTTCCGGCGCTCCAGGGAGAAATAGCCGCTCTCTATGCGGTGCTTCGGCCAGCTCTCCTCAGGCTTCTGGCTGGCGGGACGGCGCTCTGGGACGGGGAGAAGGCCGTTACTGGGGGAGGCACGAGCAACGCGGGATGCCACCACGTCCACAGCAAAGCAGGTCTTCGGAGGAGAGCTAGAAACGGTCCAGGAGGGCAGACATAAAACCCAGACTCCCTCCTGGTGGGGTGGGAGTGCTGGGACACAGCACTGCAAGCCGAGGGCACGCCAAACCATGCAGGCAGAGAACACCCAGGAGACCCGTGGTTCATGGTCAGCACACACAGAGATGCCATCTCATGGACTCGGGGCCTTATCTTTTCGCATGGTGCCCACAGAGGTGTTGAATGCCTCCTGGGACCAGAACTGGGTGAAGAGATGCTAAATCTAAATAGAGATCTGCCGTGAACTTCAGACACCCCCAGGTGGAAAGCAAACCAGAACTAGGATCTCACATGGGAGCAAACCAAGTGTACCTGCTTTCAGTGGGCAGATTTCTTGCCCAAAACCCTGGGCCTTGGTTCTCACCCAGGATCCAGAGGGAATAGGCTGAGCCCATCTGGGTCTATCTGCCTGCAGGGCTTGCGGCCGCACCTCCTCTTTGTGGCCCGTGTAGCTGATCATGTCCCATTTGCCTGATCCCAAAGTGTTGTCCCACAACCGGGTCATTTCCCCATCCTGGGAGACAAGATAGGGCAGATGTCTGCAATGGGGACCGGTAGCTTTTGTGCACTAGGAGTTAAGAGCATATATGAGAAGCTGCTGGTAAAAAGGAACCAGGAGACGAGATGGGTGAGGATAAGATGACCCCAGCCCAGCATCAATGGTCATGGCAAGAAACAACATAGGAAAGTCTGCACGGGGGAATCCAAGAGCAAATCTCATGTGCTCTTCAGGGGGAGAGCCTTCTTTGTGCAGACTAAGGATTTCAGCTGATCCCCCCTTGCATCTCAGCATCTTCTGAATGTGCCCAGCAGAAGTGGCATTGAAGGGCCAAGGGGGCTGGGGAGACCAAAATAACCCAAACCATGAGACATCCCCATCTCACCCTGGCAGGTGCGGAGTTAGCTTCGGCACAGGTGCTGGGGTCGGTGCCGGTTTCTCTGTGCTCACCCTCAGCTCCGGGGCTGAGCGGGGGATATCCCCTGCTCTCGTGCCAGCTGTGGGGCAGGGAAAGAGGACAGCTGGTGGTCAGCACAGCCCCCAGAGCTCAGGGGCGGGTTGCAGCACTGGTAGCCCAAGCCACACCAGCTCCCTCTCCACTGGATGGGCTCAGGCTGGCACAGCCCATCCTGGGATCACCAGCCTTGCTCTAGAAGCAGTGAGGAGGAAGGAGACTCTTTTGATGGCCCCCTGACCTCTCCTGGGACAGTCAGGAGGAACCCAGTTAGAGGGCATGGCGTGGGGGTTGCTCAGCTCTTTTTCCCAGGCACCAGCATGCAGAGCATCAGGGAAAAGGCATCTGATTTCCCCCTGCTTGGCTTCCAACTCCCCCTCCTCCATTCTTCCCACCAAGGTTGCTCGTTGGAGCAGCACGGCTCCCGGCTGGTACTCACCGCTCCGTCCCCTCCACTGGGCCCACGCACACGTATACCTCGCACTGGGGAGCTAAAATGCGGAGGGCATCCCAGGGCCCACCTGGGTCTGTGTCACTGCTGCCATCGTGCCCTGCCACCTCCACAGCATGCTCCTGCGAGGAAGAAGGGGATGCAATGGTGCTGCCGACGTGTCGAGGATGAGGAGGAAGGCTGCCCTTCGGAAATGCCTGCTTCTTCTACCTCCTCTGAGTGCAGCCTGGCCTCTGGGGCTCTTGATGCCCCTCCCAACCCACCGTTGAGATTTTTCTCCTACTTCAGGAGGCCAGAGAAGCCCAGCACAGTCCTACTTAATGCTGAATGCTGCAGGCATCCCAGAGACAGTACGTGTGGATGAAGGCTCAGGGTAACTGCCCCCTTCCGCTGACGTTGATGCTGCTGGCAGCCACTCTCCCTCACCACCCGTATAGCTTGGAGAGAGGCAATGGAGCCAAGAGGGAGGGAGATTTTTGCAGAGAAGACTGTAGCCCCAGCCCCTGCCTCTCTCTGTCAGGGCTTGCAGGCATCTCAGCATCCTCCCCAGCCCTGTTACCTGCAGGGCTTATAAGCAGCAGTGGGGGAGGCTCTGGGGAGCTGGCTGTCTGCGCTGCTTTCCCTCCAGTGTCTCGCCCATGCCGGGATTCACTCAGAGGCGACAGCTCTGAGCAGATCACGGGCGAAGGGCTGAGGTAACCTTAGAGGGCCTGGGGCCAGGGGGAAAGAGAGAGAGGGCGAGAAAGAGAGAGGGAGGCTCATTACTATTTCATCATCCCAGGCCAGTTGCTCCTGGAGGAAGGAGAACAACACGAAACTCTCTGTGAACATGAAACCGGCTGTCGCCCGGTTGGAGTGGCTTGTGCGCCCAGCCCTGTGCTGAAGGACCATGTTGGATCGAGGTATCCAGAGCCCAAAATCTCATGAGATTTATCCCCCTTCCTGCCTTCCCCTCCAGAAACAGCTCACTGCAGCTGCCCAGGGACAAGTCTCAGCCCCAGCCCTAAGCCAACAGGCAGGGGCCACAGGGACATCCACCAGGACCATATTTTAGGTGAGGCAGGCTGTCGATGCCAGGAGGCATCAAGCAGAGATTAATCCAGGGTGGGTCACTGCTCTGCCAGTCCCCTCTTCCCTCCTTGTAGCTGTGCATCTGCAACACCCCTGTTTTCCCTTCCAGGATCTACTGAGCCCCTTGTACCCGGTGTCCAGACCTTCCCAGCTAAGGCGGCTCCCAGCTTGGGTCTGGGCACAGCTAAATGATGGATTCCCATGCCTGGGAAGACTCACTCCCCATGCAGCCTTCCCCCAAAGACATCTAGAAAGCCCGGCTGAGCCTTTGTGTTAGGGATTTCCATCTCTACAAAAGCACATGGAGTCCCAACGTGGAACAAAGGGCCCCTTAATGAAGTTTTCATAGCCTCAGGTGGGATGGAGGAGCTCACCTGGATAGCATGCTGGTGAGCCCCTGCGGCTCGGAAACAGTGCTGGCACAGGCTCTTTGCAAATATGTTGGCTTCAAAGTTCATGCACGGCACGTCATCTACCGAAGCAGACATTGTTCATAGCAGGGACGAAGATCTTTGGCTGATGGGCTGCTGGCAGGGGGCGGCCAGGAGGAAAAGGAGGAAGCAGCAGCAGCAGAAGACCAGAGCTTTTGGTTCCTCAGCCTCAGGCTCCTGTGGAAGCAGGGATGTTATTCCCAGGCTGTTTTGCTGCTCTCAGCTGGCAATACTGGAATCACAGGGCATCCAGGTGCAAGGCCATCAGTATGATCCATATAATTATAGATAATAAAAGGGTATGCTCTGGCAGGAACCTCTTTCAGAAGGGGGCACTGCACTGTACCCTCAAATGACTGCTGACACCTCCCAATTTGGGAATCCCTGAGAACAGAGGGAATGATGCTCACATCCTGCTATTTTGTTTGATGGAAATTTTCTTCCTCCAAATTCTCTTAAAAGGCACAAAAATGAAACCTTTCTTCTTCACTATGTTGCTTATAAAAGGATAGCTATAAGCAGCTTAGGAAATTTGGAAACCCACTGAGACTCTTCCTAAACTTGTTGATCCCACTAAAATTTCCGAGACCTGTAGGACAGTCAATTGCAAAACTGTGAAGATCAAAAAGCATTGCTAGCGCAACAGCTGGCCTCCACACTTCTGTCCTGGCTTTTCACAAGCATCCTGCCCACCATCACCTCCTCTGTCCTGCAGGGTTTGAGAGTGAGTCCTTGGATTTGAGGATGTGATCCGTGCTGGGAGGGCTCATCTCGAGGAAGCACCAACAGAAGGCAGGAAATCAATGTGGGATGAGTCCAGCATCCCTGGTGTGAACGTGCCACTGCTCCCCTAAACATGGGCGCTTGAGTCAGAGCAGCTGATCAAGGCTGTGGCTGCTCCCCAAAACAACCAGAGCCAACTGTCAATGCCAAAACCAAGCTATAATTTTTGTTTGTCAGTGCACTCATTTGCAATGCAGCAAGTTGCACTAGCGCCAGCCTTGGAGCCTCCATCCTCACACTGGGACATGTTTTCTTGACTCCTTCACACAAAGAACCAGACAAGAGCCTAAGCACTAACCTGCCAGGGATGCAGCATGAAACACCCCAACATCGCTGCCCACCTCTGCCCACAGATTGCCACCCATGGCTGGAGCTCATGGCACCCCACTGCCTGATGGGCAAATCACTGCCTCCCACATCCCTTGGGGCCTGCTGCCAGGATAATGCTGTGATCCCCAGGGCCTCTGGCATGTATGCATGCATGCACGCACGCAGCCAGCCATGCCCAGTGCTCCCAGTGCCTCCCAGTACCCCCAGTACCTCAGCTTCCCTATGGCTCCCAGCACCTCGCCGCCCGCCGAGCTCCCCCCTCAATGAAGCTCGCCGTGGGAACCGCGGGGAGCGAGGCCCCGCCCCTTCCCTTCTCATTGGCTGCCACCGAGCAATGATTTGAATATCGCCCTCTGAGTGGCTGGCGGAGGCGCGGGGCTACGGCGCCCACGGGTGCGGGCACCCACGTGTCGGTGGCAGCGGGCGGGCGATCGACCCGGGCTGGCCCCGGGGCTGGGGAGGGGGGCACCGGTCCGCGGCTCATCCCCCCGCCTTGCGACCTCATACCTCGGCCTCTTCGCTGTCCTTCCCCTCGGCTGCATCTCCCCTGGGACCACCCCAGCGCCTGCTGAGGGTCTGCCCCAATGCTCCCCCGGAGGCAGTTAACCTGAACCCTAAACACGTGCCAAAGCAGTGGACTCATCTGCAAGCGCCGAGACAGACAAACGTCACCGTGTCCCCAGCACAGCTCCAACGGGAGGTCATCCCTGCCCACAGCGCAAGCCCTGCCTGAGCCTCCCTACTCCTAGTAAAATGTGCTTAACATCTGTCCTCCATTGCCCCTGCTACAATTCAACTTCCTTCTCTTCATGGTCCTGGTGAGCATTTAAAAAACAAAACAAAACCAAAAAACAACTTAATTTCATTTTTTGTTTGCCAATTGAAGGTAGTCTGCAATTCACTCTCCAACCCTGCCTTTCCCAAACCCCAGTTATTCAGCTCCTTTAGCCCCCAAAAGCCCTTGTCACTCTCCCAGGAACTTTTTTCCCCAGTTCCTTTCTAAGCAGCAGTGGGACTGTACTGGGTAGAGCCTTGAGCTTGGTATGCTACATAAGAGCAATAAATACAGGGCACTATCACAGCTCATGCACACATTGCAGCCATGCCTCCCTTTGCACTGCACTCCTACTTTTCCTCAACTGTCTGACCGTTTTGGCTCCCGGTCTGGTTTTGATCCTCTGTAATCCCAATTATATTTTTGTGTGTGCATGTGTGCGGAATCGCAGTCTAGCCAGCGAAAGCCATCATGCGTGGAAACCCCAGCGTGGCAGCCCACGTCAAAGCCTTGCATTTCTCTGTGAGAGCCCTCTGGCACAAGCATAAGTAACGCGCAGGTGCCCAAGGTAGCCTAGCTGCAGAGCCAAGCGTGAAAAGTGTGTGCACAAGCCATAGAAGGGGGGAGCACGTGCAGGAAGCTGCTGGTCCGTGCTTTTCCTTTATGGAGCAGTAGCTATGCTAGCACGTTGATTTTTGCGAGTACCTTATATTCGGAAGCGGCTTCCTCCTGAACAGCTGGAATTTGTGAGCAGCTGGGGGGAAAAAAAAACCCAAAACAATAAAAATGCTCAAATCCATCTTGATAGCATGGGGAAACAGCAAACAAGAATTTTAAGCCACAGTCTGGTATGAACTGTGATGTGTCTGGCAAACACTTGATGCACTAACTTGCATGTGGGAGCTCATATCCTTGATCCAATATATCCTGGGGTAGCCTGACCATGCACCCTGTGCGTAACAAAGACAGCAGGCTAGGGCTGAGTCAGTAATTTACATTACAAAATAAAGCTTTAATCGATCAAATGGAGAAATCAATAGCACAGCGAACAATCCTGATGGTTAATGCCGCATAGGATTTAACAGTTCAGTTCTCAGTTTTTCCATATGTGCTTTTTTTTTTTTTTAATGTGAAAATGCAACTTCCAGAAGGAACTGGAAGTTTTCAGAGCATGGAAGAGGCCATTGGAGATTTTAGCTGATGCTTGAGAACAGCTCGGAAGTTATTAAGGCCAGGGAAACAAACTAAAAGAGAGATTCTTCTAAATCACCTGGCAGCAAAGTAACAAACACTGAAGTGCTATTGAGGTCACTCCTAACATCCCAGCAGGATTATAAAGAGGTAATCCACTGCTGTCCCAACTACCTGCAGAAGGCAACCCAGCCCACAGTTCAGACTCCACACTTCAACAGATTTCACAAACACATGAACTGTACATTTCCTTAACAGCAGCCATTCCAGCTCCAGAGCAAACTCCTGGGATGGGGGCAAGCGCAAGTCACCTTCTGCCTGTGGTCACTCTGCAAGGCACTACTTCCTGGGGAGAAGGGAAAGCTGCTGTGCAACCCAGATCGATGGTGTCACACACTGTGCTCCAGCTTTGAGCCACAGTCCTCTTGGTGTGGTACACCACTCCCAACAGAACTTCCCTCTCCTTCCCTCCTACATCCCTCTCAAACCCAACCACCGCAGAACAGTTCTAGAGCACATAACTCCCAAACCAGAACTAGAAACACTTTGTGCTCCACACATGGCACTACTTGCATGCTTTGGATGCATGAGACTTTTGGCCCCAAGTTGTGTTTCTGCAGCTCTGAAACACCCAACACCCCGAGGTGAGACAGGAAGACGAGCAAGGTCACACATATAAACCCTGTGAGCTTTCTGGAGCAGCCTTTAAGGCAGAGCAAGAGATCACCACAGCTATTTTGGAGATGAAGAAACCACACATGCTGCACTCTCATGATGTGACCAGGGTTATTCAGAATTAGTGCCTGAGAGTGCTGAGCCTCAGCCTAGGACAGGACTCAGAGTCTAAGCACACAAGGTGCCGGTGGCACATGGGATAACAGAATCCAGTTCCCTGCCATTTACCTTCTTTAGAGGAGAAAGGGAGGTGCAAGAAGACCCCATTCCTCACCACAAGCATATGTGTCACAGCTCCCTCCAGAGGAACACGCTCCAGCAGAAGTTGTGTAGGTGCTCTCAGCGTTGAGATCAGACACCCCCCCCAACACTCTGAAGAATTTCTGTGTTTGCCTGCGCACGGTCCAAGAAATGATGAAATACATCAGGCCGGTGCCCTCAGCTTTAGCAGCTGCTGGCCATAACCATTACTCTGATGTTCCTCCACAAAGCCTCAGGCACTGGTTTCCTCTTTCCCCTCCCATTTCTGGCATGAGGAATCTACGTACTCGCCCACTGCCGTGTTGCCAATTTTCTGGTGTGGGATTCGGCCACACAGGCCTTTTCTCCCTTTGTCATTCCCTTGGCAGTACACAGGCGGCAAGGGAGGGGACATGGCTGCCAGAGGCAGAACAGCCACTACTGCTTACCAGTACTCCAGGACAGAGGCAAGCACGCTGCCTAGGCTCACTCTCCTCCTCAGAGGATTCACTCCCGGCTTTGCTACCAGTATTCCTCAACCATGCAAACCTTTGGTTTCCCCCCACCTCCCTCCTCTGCTGAAGGCATCCTGGTAAAAAAACATACACTGAGGACCCAAGAAGAAAGGCAATTAACTGCTGATGACTGCAGCAGCCCCGAGGTAAAGGGCAGCCCCTGCTGCTCCCATCCCCCAGAGGGCCACACACACAGAGCAAGGGCATTAGGGCATTTCATACTCCTCGGAGCTATCACAATTAACATCGGCACATTCAGCAGACAATGGAATGAGCCATTCCTGCTCTGGCTGGTTCTGTATTACCATAGAAATAGCTCCTAGCTATTGCCTTTTCTGAGCACCAGTGAATTTCAAGATCCTTTAAGCAACAGGAATCATCTCCCCTCCTTCCAGCTAGTACCGGAGTTAGCACAGTTGCTGTTATGCTTCAAATAAGTCACAAATATTTCTCTCTTAGCAAAATTACTTCATAAAGATTTATTCACAAAGTAATCAAATTTCACCTGGCACAGGCGCCAAACAAAAAGTAGCCCTCCATTCAGGTGCAGCACTGGAGAAGAAACACACAAGGCAAGATGACACCATGTCTCCATGGAAAAAGGATTTACCGCACAGCAGAAATGCCAGGGCACTGATGCACGAGTGGAAGCAGAGCTCTTCCTAGTCACATAAATTGCCCTGACGATGTGCCCGTTGCGCTCAGCCTCCTCTCCTTTGATAAAGCCAAGTATCAGCTGGAGGCCGATAGGGCAGAAGGGTTACACCAAATACAGAATCTGACATCCAGCAGAAGTTTTTAGAAACTCTGTGGCACTCAGACACTTAGCTGGAGATTGCTGCAGAAATAAGTGGGTAGAGTGTCTAGTCACCCTGGCCAGTGCTCAGGAGGCAAGAGAAAGGCTGAGCTGAGCTCATTGCTGGTCAGAGAGCCAAGTAAACAAGGCCCTTGCCCACAATGAGGGGGTTGCAAAGAGCAGCAGGCCAGATGTGGAGTGCTGTCCCAGCCACTGGTCTGAGCAGCAGTTGCTCTGTTAATCTTGATCACGGCCCAATTTGCCCGTCAGCCTTCGTCGCTGAGTCTTAGTGGTTCGCCCCGTGCTGGATTTCTGGATTTTCTTGCGTGGGCCTTGCCCACGTTGGGGTCTCTTTCCTTTCGTCTTTTTCCGGCTGTGCATGTGCAGTGTGGCAGTAAGAGAGGAGATCCTGTGCAAGGCAGGAAGAGAGAAAAGTTTTGGGACCAAAGTCTGCAGGAGCAAGGCAACACCACAGCAATAGCAGGAGAGCCCTGTATGTCCCAGCAAGAGCGGACACCAGCCACAGCAAGCTCCAGGGGAACTCCTGTGCTGGGCATCATCCTGAAAGGGCAGGAAACCTCCAAGTCTACATGTGCAATAACGACCAAAATGAATTTTCTGAGCAGTGGGCTGCCCAGCCACTGCAGAGTTAAGTAATTCTCTGAATCCCCAAAGCAGCTGTAAATCCTGGATACTGAAAAATGTGGAGAATGCCAAAACTTTAGGGTGTTTTGACCTTCAATCCTAGAGACAAACTGTGCACCCTGCAATACACCCTTCCCTACAGTATCTGAAGAAGGACTAAGGTAAACAGTTCAGGACAAAGCCCGCCCTGCGCTGCATTCTCCTCCTACTATCACCAAGGATTAATGCGATGGGAACAGAGCATCCAGGACAGGCTTGTGTTCTGCCAGTGCCCTCTGCTGGCTCCCGTCCACGGGTGCCCAGGCAGCACATCATCCCTTCCCTGCCACCACACCGCTCATCTGGGAACGCAAGATCCTCCCGCTCAGCTTGCGGAGCCTAGCAGCAAAGAGTTGAATGAATTCATACATACTTCTCAGATAGGAAGGGGTTTCTGGACTTCTTGGGCATTGTTCTTACAGGCTTGTTCACCACCTCTTCCCCTTTTTCTTGTTCCGATCCATCACTTTTTCCCTTAAAAAGGAAGCAAAAGAGAAAAAAAATCTCTATAGACACTTTAAAACAGGCGGTCTTGTGATTCCAGTGTTTCTGCTGCCTTCTTGGTTTCATCCTGTTTTGTGAACCATCTAGTCATGGATGAAGTTTTTAATTATCCACACCCCTTGCTGTCCAAATCTCAAGGTTTCTTGAGCATGATCTTAATGGCCATGCAACTGAAGTCTGAACTATGAATTGAAGGTTTCAGCCTTTTTCTTAAATTACTATCAAAACCTCAAGTGGCTTTTCCAATTAGAAGATGACCTTACAAATGTAAAAGGTTAACACAGACACTTCCCCAAAGAGCTCAAATCCAGCTATGAGTCATGAAGATCAAAAAGATCAAGTCAACCAGTACCTGAAAGGCTCTATGAAACGAATATGAGACCTTAGTTACAATATGTTTTGAGAATAAAAGCAATCACAACCAGAACTGGTTTCCTTATTTGTGGTCCAAGCACAGGATCAACGAGAGAGAAATCCCTCACCATGTAGTATTTCCTGGACAGGACACAGGAAAGAGGTTGAGGACAGTCCATGCACCGAAGACCTGAAATCTTGCTGCTTGTGTTTTATCTACTTTTAAAATACTACATTCTCCCCATCCATCCCTGGGGCACCTTTCACTTACACAAGGTCAGATGGGACTAGCAAAGGATTCCAGGGAGGTTTGGAGTGAGCTGTTCGCATAGAACATTTCTTCCTCTTTAGAGGCCCAACATAAGTTGTGGAGAAATGCGACAATAATGACTTTCCCTTTTCATCCCTGCCCCCAGACAGCTGCATGTCTTTGAACATATTCATGGACTACCAGCCCTACCTAGCCAGTCCTAAGAATGCTTACAGCTGATACAATCAGAGAAGCAGCAAGAGGCTTTACCATAGGGGTGGTCAGTCCCAGCTGACGTGCCCCTGAGAGGTCCAGGTCACTGATGGTGGTCACTGTTACAATGTGGTTTGGGTGGTCGATGTTCACAGACTCTGTTCGTGATGTCACCAAGTGCTCCAGTTCATCAGCCTCATCTGGGGAAACAAGAAATAACACAACGCAAAGCGCCCAACTTTCTACAAGATATGGTTGCTCACTCCTGCACTGCCACACTGGGGGTGGGAGACCCAGCCATTGCATGGGGGTCAGAGGGGCTTGAACACTGGCACTAGACGCATGAAGGGCAAGCTCCTTTTCCCAGCAGGGGGGCTCAGGTTAGCACCTTGGAGGTGTTCTCCTGCATATTCCTCTCTGTACAACCTGCCTGACCCCCTTCCCACCAGGGACAAAGGGCTGAGGGGATCACCGCTCAGATGGTTGCCTAGCTTCCCAGGGGCACACACGAGGAACCAGCCCCGTAGGGTGGTGTGCGAGCATCCTTGCTCCAGCTCCGATCTCCCTGCCAAGTGTGTCGGACCACGGGTGCCCACCTCCCGCCCCTCATACTGCCGCCCCACTGCACGTACCGAGCGCCTCCTCCCTTTCGCTCAGCATCTTCAGGTACTCCTGGTGCCGCTGAGGGATGGAAACAGGTCACTGCGGCGCCCCTGCCGCTCCAGCCGCCCGCCCCGTTCCCCTGCAAGCGAGGCAGGGGAAGCCCGAAGACCCCTCCTGCCCCGCTGCTCGGACCCGCGGCCTGCCCCGCTCCCAGCCCGTCATGGCGGGAAGGGGGACCCCCTTCTCGACGCGGCCGGCGGACGTGCGGTACCTCCTCCTTCATCTTCCTCTGCTCCTCCTTCAGCTTCCGCTTGATCTCCTCCAGCGCCGCCTTCCTCCGCTCTACCTTCCGCTTGTGGAAGCCGGTCAGGTACTCCCTGCCGCCGGCAACACAGAGACCCCCCCGGCTTTTAGCGACCCCCCACCACCGGGAGATGCCCGCCCGCCCCACCCACACTCCGGGGCCCAGACCGGCCTCACCTCCGCCTCTCCTCATCAAAAGTCACCACCAACCGCCCCTCACGGCCTCCCGGACCCTTCTTTTTCTTACGACCCATGCCGGTAACACGTTACTGCCGCCGCTGCCCGCCCCTTCCGCCGCCGCCCGGCCGTGAGGGACGGCCCCCTGCCCCGCCCGCCATTTTGTGTCGCCGGGGTGAAGGGCCCCGAGGGTCTTATCGTCTGAGCCGCTGTTGGGTAGAGGGTGTGAGGGGACCCTGAGCACCGCCGGCGGTGGGCTGTGGGGTGAGTGGGAGGGAGGGCACGCCAGGGCCGCTGCCTTGGCTGCGGAGCGGGGCCGGCATCGGGTCCTCTTGTCCCACCGGTGTCGTTTCACTTGAAGGGGCGTCCAGTACACCTGGAATCGACTGTCCCAGGGAGGAAACACAGGCCCACCGTTTGCCGTGATCCAGACTGCACTGGATGCACAGGGTGAAGCTGCAGAACACCTGCAATACATCGGTGGTATCATCATGTGGGGCAACACAGCAGATGTAATTTTTGAGAAAGGGAAGAAAATAACCCAAATCCTTCTGACGGCCGGTTTTGCCATAAAACAAAATGAAGGGACCTGCACAGATCCAGTTTTTAGAAATAAAATGGCAAGATGGGCATCGTCAGGTCCCAGTGGATGTCATTGACAAAATAACAGCTATGTCTCCGCAGACAAGCAAAAAGGAAACACAAGCTTTCTTAGCCATTGTGGGCTTTTGGAGAATGCATATTGCAAATTATAGTCTGATTGTAAGCCCTCTCTATCAAGTGACCCGGAAGAAGAATGATTTTAAATGGGACCTGGAGCCACCACCAGTGATGGTGATTAATTGCCACGTATTGGGAAGCGTGGGACCTGGGAATGACGTAGATGGTATAGAATAAGGGGTGGATATTGTCCTGGTTTCGGCTGGGATAGAGTTAAATTTTCTTCCTAGCAGCTGGTATGGTGCTGTGATTTGGATTTAGGATGAGGATAATGTTGATAGCACACTGATGATTTTGGTTGTTTCCAAGCAGTCAAGGACTTTTCAGCTTCTCATACTGGCCTGCCAACGAGTAGGCAGGGGATGCCCAAGAAGCTGGGAGGGGGCACAGCCAGGACAGCTGACCCAGACTGGCCAAATCATATGACATCATGCTCTGTATATAACTGGAGGGTTGGCCAGGAGATGGCATGGCTTGGGAACTAGCTGAGCATTGGCTCTTGGTGGTGAGCAGTTGTGCTGTGCATCACTTGTTTTGTATATTCTTTTATCATCGTCATTATTATTGTTATTCTCTTCTGTCCTACTAAATTGTCTTTATCTCAACCCACAAGTTTTACCTTTTTTCTTTTCAATTCTCTCCCCCATCCCACTGGCTGTGGGGGATGTTTCAGCTGCCTGCTGGGTTAAGCCACAGCAGGCTCTTATGGCACTGTCTTGTGCAGACAGTGTAGCACCCAATTGAGTATTTTACATCTGTATCTCTTTAATAAAGTCATTCCTCCAAATATTTAACATCTGCACTTCTTCAATAAAGGTCTGAGAGTTTATTTCAAGCTATTGTCATTGCTTGGTGTCAGTGGCACCTCTGCTGCTTTTAGCTGGGGGAGGCAAGTGCGGGGATGGGTCTCAGTTCTGACACCAAGTCTCCAAGATGCAGCAGGATCTGACTGAGCAGCCGTGGTTGCTGTAGTTGATAGTGGAGAGAGGAATGGACATGAGTAGGTGGGGGCATCAGGACTGCTGTGTTCCGGGCTGCTGGCTTGAGTGACTTTGGCTGAACTCTTAAACCTTTCTTGCCCTCCAGTCCTCACCCTAAAAATGGGTGTAATGCTTGTGTGGTGGCCAGCGGACTTTGGTGGAAGCTCCTGCAGGAGCAGCCAAAGCCGACCTCCCCAGCCCACAGAGCATGATGAGTCCTGACAGAGCCCGGCGGCCGCTTGTCCAAGGCTGCCTCGCCTTTATCAGCTTACTTGCTGCTTGTGCTCTTTTCCTGGCCTGTCCTTTCACCAGCAGAAATGCGGAAAAACCAGTTCTGTGGTTAATTGCTGCACTTCCCTCCACGCCCATGGGGCAGGTCTCCTCCTCCTCACTCACAGCCTGGGTGCACTTCAGCCTCCAGCCTCTTCGTCCCTGCCTGTGCTCAGCTGGCTCAGTGTGCCCATCAGGCCTCCACAGTCCTTCCATTAACCTCACGGCCTCTCCTGCTTTCCCCTTTTTTTCTTCTGTCAGCAAGAGCTTCTGGCTCTCTTGGTGGCCCCTTCTTCCCTTGGGCAACCCGGCGGGTTTGCCCACAGGTGCAGAAGGTGCAGGCAGCTGCTCTCCTGGCCCTGCCCTGCCCAGAGAGATAGCATTTGGACATGATGGCTGGAGGCAATGAGAGGAGCGTGAAGACCCTGAAGGAAGTGTGGAGAAGAGCAGAAAACTCTTTGTGCGCAGACTGCGGGAAACCAGGTGAGTCCCCGAAGGCTGCTGGAGGAAGGGTCAGAAGCAGGGAGCTGAGGCTGGTCTGTAGCAGCAGTTTGGTGCTGGCTATCTGACTGCACAGGAGCCTGGGGCAGAGGGAGGAGAGGCATTGCTCTGTCTGGATGTTCGCTTCCTCTCCCTGGAGGTGAGTTGGCAAGGGAGGAGGAAGGAGGTGCTGCTGCAGTGCTGGTGGGGAAAAGGACGGTGGGGAGAAGGACAGGGACATGGTAGCACCAGACGAGCAGGGAGGGTGTAGCTGCAGCACTGTGGGTTGTAGTCGTGTCAGATCTCAAATACAAATCAAGGTCATTCCCAGTCAGGACCTGACAGGAAAGCTTCTGGTGAAATCCTAACTGCTCCAGCAAGAAGGCATGATTCAGGAGGGCATTGTCTCCTCTGTGACTCAGCTGTGAACTGACAACCTGCCACAGGTGCCTTGGAGATTTCTTTCACTGAAGGGCTTGTCCTCTCAAAAGGGAATCCAGTTTGAGGTCCTACAAGCGCTGCTAAAAACACCCATTGTACTCCTCCCAAAAGGGGCACGTGGAATGTACCATCCAACCCAAATTAAGACTGGGCTAATTAGTACCATTTTACCTTCTTAAATTGCCCCTGGAGAATTTTGGATTCAAGGCTGCTTTCCACTTCCCAAGATAAATCGTGTTGGGGATTTGCTGTGTTGCACTGAACAGCTCCTGGAGTCTTTTCCCAGAGGTGTTTTCAGTTTCATCTTGGGTAACCCTTTACACAAAGGGAGTTTGCGGAGCACTTCGGATTTTTCAAGGTTCAGGTCAATAGAGATTCAGATGAAGTGGGTGAAGTAGGGGGAATGAGGGACTAATAGCTATGCTTTTTCCTGTACCTTGGATGTTAATTAATCAGCTCAGATGAAACTGTGGTCACCGAGCTCTCTGTTTCTCCAGACAACATTCTCAGTTGAGGCATATCTTCCAGGGGAATTTAACACCTCTAGTCATACCCTTTTTTTTATACCCTCAGATCCCGACTGGGCATCCTCTACATTGGGTGTCTTTATATGCCTCAGCTGCTCAGGAATTCACCGCAACATCCCTAGCATCAGCAAAGTCAAATCCCTGAAGATGGACCAGTGGGATGATGCTCAGGTGCAGGTGAGATCTTTATCCCCACTAGTATGTCAGGTGGGTTGAGTCTAGGCCATGCACTAACATGTCCTGGGAAAATCAGCCCCTTGACCTCACAGAGTTGGAGATTTAATCTAATATGTAGTCCCTTTGCTACTCATGCTCTGGATACTTAAGCGAGGATAATTCCCCATAACCCACTGGGAGAGGGATGATGCACTCGCCTGATGTTTGTCCCCATGTCCTGTTACTTTATGGCTAACACAGAGCTCTTGCAACGTATCTTGCCAAGGCTCAGGGTGTTTGCCACTCCAGGTTACGCATTTCCCACTCGCTAGCACTGTCCTGCCTCAATGTTTCAGCAGTCCAAGGGGAGAATCTTGGGCAATTCCATGCTCTGAGAAAAGATTCCAGATATAATGTGATCTCTTGAGAAAAATGGCATGGGAACTTGACTTCACCCTGTTACACCCCCCTCAACCCATTAATCTTCAGGGGACTGAAAATATTTTCTGGAGATCCAAAGAAAATAATCTGTATCTCACTGCCCTTTGGAGAGGAGCGAAGAAGTTTGGAATGTCCTCCCAGATGACATTGCAGAGCTCTCATTGAACTTGGTCTCTGCAGAGATGTAGGACATGGCAGCAAATCCACTGAATGTGTGTGTACCCAGCCCCATGGAAGTGACGTTTATGGCATTCTGTTGATTCAGGTGCAATCAATATAATTTCTGAGTAGACAAGACCTTTGAGACCCACCTTTCTGTAGCCAGATTTTGCTGGGATGTTGCAATGGATAGGAAAGAGAATGCTCCATTAGAGCTCAATGTGCATCTAGCCCTGTAGCAGGTCAGGAAACAAAGAGCCCAACATGAGTCTGCATCAAAGCGAAGGCACTAACTCTCTGTCTAACTCTGCAGTTTCTGGCCAAGCACGGGAATGCTGTGGCTAAAGCCACATATGAAGCTCACATCCCTATTTACTATTACCAGCCAACCTACAATGACTGCCAGTAAGTTGCTGCATACAGAAGAAAAGGGGGAAGGGCAGTTCTGGGTTCCTCTAGCTCGTTTCTGATCTACCTGTCATCTCTCTCCCCAGAGTGCTGAGAGAACAGTGGATACGGGCCAAATACGAACGCAAAGAGTTCACCGAGCCAGGAAAACAGCTACCATATTCTGATGGTAAGAGCAGAGCACAGCATCAAAATATCCTGCCTGTAGCCTTCGCTGGAAGCTTTTCAGCACCATGAGGAGAAAGCTCATAGTGTCAGTGTTGCAAATCCCACACGTTCTCCCGAGAACCCATCTGGTACTTACAGGGCATTGTTTTGGGGGAGTTTAAATTGCGGGGAGCATAGGTTAGCACTGCCGTGGATTGCTTCCAAGCTTGGTATTACCAGCTGGCATTTTTGAATGCATTTGCTGTCTTGGTAGAGCCAGACCTCTGCAGTAAGGAATTTCTGTCCTGCTGCATGCCACCCCCTCCAGCCACAGCAGTTGTCTTTGAAATGTCACTGCCAGTGCTGTGACACAAGGGGCTGGAGCCCAAGGGCCTGCAGGGTCAAGTGGGCAGAGTTCTGGTCCCATGCCAGGGTCTGCGTGGGCCAGGACTCTGGTGTTCACTGGAGAGACAGCTCTCACGCTGTCAGAGGAGGTGGAAAGCATCTGGGAATGTATTTTGGTGACCATTTACCTGGGCTGCAAACCCAGGAACACCACCATCTTCAGTTGCAAGTCAGAGGTGAGACCTCTCCTTCTCAGGTGTTTGTTCTCAGCAATAGTACATCAAGTCCTTTATCCCAGAGGTGTGGCTAGGACGCCAGGCTGCATGCAGCTGTCTGATGCCTACCATGCCTGTGGGGGAATGCTCTTAAAAGTGGCCTTGCTGCTTCTAGGGGTGAAGGAAGGCATCCTCTGGAAGCGAGGCCGGGACAATGGGCAGTTCCTACCCCGCAAGTTCCTCTTGTCTGAGAGAGAGGGATGTCTGAAGTATTTCACCAAGCAGGATGTGAGTATGGTGCTCAACTCCCACCTCAGTGCATACTCCACCCAGGGCAGTGGGGTCACAGAGACGTTTCTGTTTCCTAGTCATGTTTCTGAGGTTGCTTTGCTCATCCCAGGACAGGGATGATAGCAGAAACGTGTCACTGAAGAGAGGGGTCCCTTTCCTACTATCAGGGTGACTTCTTCCCCACGTCCTCCCTTTGTGCTTCCCTACACCCTTCTCTCAATACTGATAAAAGGGCTGATCTTTCACTTCACCCCTATCCGTTTGCCTGGCTGTGGTAATCCTGCACCGTCCCTGGAAACAGCCTCACCCCACTGTGAGCTAAGTTGGCAAAAAACTGTTGTTTTGTTTGTTTTGAGGAGAGCTACTCTCCTGCTAGGTCATCTCCCTGAAATGAATAGGGCAAGTGCTAGTATACTGTTGCAAAGGAGGGAATGGCTCGGGGTGGGGAGGAGGGGGAGTGGGGTCTTTCCTTTTGGGGTCAGTTAGCCTTTAGACTGGCTCAGCTGTAAAGTCAGGTGTACTCTTAGTGTCTCACTGGCAGTTCCACAGTAGGCACAGCTCAAATCTAAATTGGAGGGGCTGGGCCACTGTTTGGGCTTTAGCACACCACACAGTGAAGGGAGCATGTGCTACAACAGTTTTGTTGGGGAAGAGCCAATCCTCTGACCCTGCCTTACCCCACTAAGTCAGCTCTGGTCTCTTTCCCTAGGATTGCTCATGCATGACCAATGCCATTCTGTTTTCAGGCCAAAGAACCCAAAATCAGTGTTAAAATAGATGTCATCAATGCTACGTTCCAGCCAATGAAGATTGGGAACCCCAATGGCCTGCAGATCACCTATCTCAAAGACAACAAGACCCGGAATATATTTGTCTACCATGACAGTGGAAAGGTACCTTGTTTTAGCATCAAACACTGCAAAGCAATTGAGGTGATTTGAGAAGCTGCTGGTATTAAATAGTCTGAAGCATGGGTAGGATGGGGTGTGCGTGTGTGAGTTACTGTAGGTAATAGGGTGGGGGTTCTGGGTCTGTGTTTGTGTGTCTGCAAGAGAGTTTTGTGGCTGGGAGCAGGGCAGGAGCAGTGGCTGAGTCAGTTTGTGTGGGAGGAGCTGCTGTAGAAGATGTGCAGATGTGCTGCCTGTGCATGCGGGGAGCGGGGCAGCTGTGCTGGCTGTGTTTGTGACGGAGATGCTGTAGGTGCTGGGGAGGGAGAGCTGGCTCTGTAGTTAACATAGGGCTGTGTGCAGCTGGGTGAATTGAAATGGCTCACTGTTGCTCTGGCTAAGCTTTCTGTCCTGTCCTTTTCCCTTCTCAGGAGGTAGTGGACTGGTTCAATGCCATTCGCTCTGTGCAGTTCCATTATCTGAAGGTAGCGTTTCCCATTGCCAGCGATAATGAGGTAAGGCAGCGCTAGAGCGCAGTGCTGAGTCTCCTACTGGCGTTCGGTTATGTGATAAAAGAGCCCATTAGCTACTATTAGAACCCCAGTTACAGAAGTGGAAATTGCAGTGTTTAGATAGAGGGATGAGAAAGTGTGTGTAAAAGGGGCTGTGAACCTGAAAAGGTTCTCTGTGGCCAGAGAACAACTGCTCTCTGCTGTTTCTGGGCACTTTGGAGACAGAAGTGACTCCTGGCTAGGCAGTTCTGCATACGTGAATTTAAAAGGTGGCTGAATTTGGGGGAATAGAAGGGAAGGGTGGGAGGTGAAAGCGAATAGCAAAGAAATGTGGCTAAGTGAATGTTACTTTTGCCTTTTTGTCAGATTAAAAATCGGCTGACAAGAAACTTCCTGAAGGAGGGATACATGGAGAAGACTGGTCCCAAGGTGAGCTGCTGTGGGAGAAAAAAAATAACAGGGACCTGCCAGAGAGCCACTGACCTTCCCTACTTCAATGTTTTTCTCCTGCTGTTTCCCCATTCCCCCCTGACTCTTTAGACACCCATGGGAACAGTGTGTGTGCACCAAGGGAGGGGAGAATAAAAGGAAGGGGAAGGACACATGTGAAAGTAGATGAAGCCAGAGTCCCTGCTTTCTCCCAGAACAACAGATCTCTCTGCATGTGTCTGTGTGTGCGTGACCTTACAGGTATTTAGCGTCTAGATTTCTCCTGTCTCAACTCTGGGGTCCTTCACAGAAATCCAAGAGTTGGGGACAGCAGTTGGGACTGAAAAACCCGATAATGATCCCCAATCTCAGCTCAGAAAGGGTGAGGAGGAGGTTGCTGTTAAGGGCGGCCTCGTTCAAGAGGTTGGGATGAATTTTGGGTATCCATTTGCACTGCTGGCGGCAGAGGGCACTGTCCCCTTACGTATATCACCTCTTCCCTTCACAGCAGAGAGAGGCTTTTAAGAAGCGATGGTTCACGCTGGATCACCGCAGGCTCATGTACTTCAAGGACCCTTTGGTGAGGGGGAGATCTGGCAGCTGCAGGCAACGGCGCTGAGGGCATGGTCAAAGTGCAAGCAGAGCCTTTGCTCTGCAGTAAGGGAAGCTTGCGGGTTCCCCAGCTGCTCTGAATGGACTCTGGGTCTTCCCCTTTCCATCCCACTTACTTCATCCCATGCTTTCTGTGTTTGTTTCCCTGCCTGCAGACAATGGGAACAGGGAGGGCAGTGGTATGAAGGTGGTGATGGGAGGAGAGTGATGTGGGGGGTGACATGGAGAGACAGGAGCGGCAGTTCCTCTCTTCAGAGTGCTCAAGATCTATGATCCCTTACCACCGCTGCCTTTGAACATAGTCTCCCTGCTCTTCTGAATCCCCCAACCACTTTCAAATCTTTTTGCTGCTACATCCCTGGTCTTCACCCACACTCTTCCTGTCCTTAGGTGCGCTGCTATTATTCCCTGGTTCTTCTGGGATTCTGTAAATCCCTTTCTTTCCCTCCTGATGTGCAGGATGCATTTGCTAAGGGTGAAGTATTTGTGGGCAGCAGAGAGAATGGCTATAGTGTCCAGAAGGGATTGCCTTCGGGGACACAGGGCAACTTCTCTTGGCACTATGGCCTCACCATTGTCACCCCCGACCGGGAATACCTCTTCACCTGCGAGACGGAGACTGACCAGCTGGACTGGATCGCAGCCTTCACTAGGATCATCAACCAGGCCATGACACCACAGGAGTATGCAAGTAAGTGTCTGGATGCTGTTTCCTTCCTCTCCTGCCACGCCAGTTTAGGGTTTGCCCTAATGCACCACCTTTTTCCTTCACTACAGTTGAAGCCTACTTCAAGTTTAAATCCTAGGAAGCCATGTGGGAACCTCGCTATGACTCGACTCTACCTGGTCCTGTTGGGTGGGCTGTCAGAAGAGATCGACATCAGAGAAACACAATGCTCTTGATGCACCCTTTGAAGCACTTTTTTCCCCCATAGACTGTCCACTTTTTTCTGGTGGCCAAATTAAGCTGCTTCCTTGCAAGTGCAAGATTTTGTGAGTCTGAATCCTTAGTGCAACTTGTCACTGTTAAATTGCTGTCATCTGACTGGATGCTGGCAAGCTGTGCCTGTCAATCAGGCCTTGAAAACTTGGCACTTGCTGTGTTGGACATGGGACCTAGCATCACTCCTGCATGAAACTGCAGGCAGCCACCTACCTTACGCAAGAAAACAGCTGCCTGGCTGGAGCTACACCCCAGTGGGTTGCAGGGGCTGCTGGACTTCCTTTACAAGAAATGGCTTCTCTGCTGGTGACAGAGATGTGAAACATCTAGATATTTATCAGTTGGAGCTGTAGTTGAAAAAGGTCACTTAAAAGATGTAATCTAACAGCCGAATGTGAGGCCTCTTTTCTCCTGCCATGTATGGGCTTGAAAGCTTCTTCAGACTGCATTTGTGTGACCTTCCTCTGATTCCTACAGAGGAGATAAAGAGCTCCGCTCGAAACCAATGTGTATGTACACATGTGTGTATGTGGCCAGTGTGTGTGTGTGCGCACGCACATAACAAAAAGTGGTGGGAGGTGGAATACTGCCCTAGGGAAGATACTGTGAGGGATATTTGTGCCATTGAAGTTCAGCTGTCAAATCTGAGCCTCTAGTCAAACCAATGGAGAGAGGTTGGGTCCTGCAGAGAGCATCTTATGGCGTGTCTGATACAGAGTTCAGACTTTGTTGTCTTTACTCTAGACCCTAGGGGTTGATGTCTGAGGATAGTAACACATGGATCTCTGCTCCCTCATTCTCTCTGTCAAAGGCCTGGCACTTTCATTCTGCCCCATACATTACACATGTATACTGTATATCCCATATAC
This sequence comes from Balearica regulorum gibbericeps, assembly GCF_011004875.1. Lineage (NCBI taxonomy): Eukaryota > Metazoa > Chordata > Aves > Gruiformes > Gruidae > Balearica > Balearica regulorum. Next base: position 57,685,611 of record NC_046184.1, read on the forward strand.
ATATAATTTTATGCAGTAGTATAACAGGAAAGTCTGTATATTCATGTCCTTCTAGTAACAGTTAGCCCTAACCACCAAATCAACTCATGATTCATATCTTAAAGATCATCTCTTACAGCTCTCCTGGGAGAGCTGCATTTCCCATGCTGGAAGGACCAGCTGAGTTCTGTCAATGACCGTAGTACCTGTTGTGTCCACAGTTTTATGCAGGCAGTGTAAGAGTAGGCATCTCATGTGTTAAGGGGAGCTAACTGGAATTAATGAGTCAACCAGTATTTTACTTAGCTCCTAAATAAATAAATAAATAAAATTCCATTATAATTTATTTTAACTTCCTAAACGAGCTGAGCTGCTAATTGCTAAGGCATGAAGTCATTTCTGGGGAAAAAAAAGCACAGATATTCAGAGCAAGGAGCCATGGTTATTCATTGCATTTCCCAGGGCACGGGGACTGTGAATCTTCCCATCAGAGCCAAATGGGCAAAGTCATGGTCCCCCCCTGCTTCTCTTGGGAGCCCTCTCTGTGCTGACACCACCATAATCAGTTGGGACCATCAGCTTTCTGGATGAGAAGCAGCATCACTCATCCTGCTGCCATGGCACAATGGAGCATTCCGCAAAAAAGTATATTTTTCACTGCAGTTTGCTGATCTCTCCCACTTAGGAGCATGACTGTCCTAAAACCCAAAAGCCATTGCAAAGCTTCTGTTCCAAAACAAAGTGCCTTTTGGGTCTGATAATGTGAAAATTTGGCAGCCTGTTTAAAAAAAGCTCAAGCCCCATCTAAACAACTTCCACATTCAGTTCTCCTCTGGGAAGAGGAGTAGAGAGAGTGACCCAGACATGCTAAGAGCTGACAGAGATAACGCAGAGGGAGGCCTCTCAAATTGCCTCCAGCAGGGCCTTATGTGCTATGCACCCACTCCTGTGGCACGGTCATGCTGAAGCTGTTGCTGTGGTATGCAACGCATTGCTCAGGAAGGTGCTTGGATCCTACTGCACTGAGGGCAGTACTGCTGGGATGCTTCCTTCTCCTGTTTGCTGCTGAGTTACTGCTGCTGGAGATGAGTGGAGGTATTTGACTCAGCCACAGCAAAGTTAATACACTGATGATGCAAAAGAGAGTGGCTGGAGTGGCCTGAAAACCCCTGTGAACTAACAGCAGATCACGTTTAGTAATGGCGCATCTATCTCTGCTGTGCAAATTTTGTCCCGCTGTGCAAATTTTGTCCCACTGTGTCTGTTCCCTGAGATGAATGAGGCGCTGATGTGGGCAAAGGAAGAGCAGGTAGCATTGGGCACAAAAGCATGGGGGCATAGTTGATGCCCTGCTAGAAGGCAATAGTGCCTACCTAACAGACTTCTGCTCCCTGCTCTGAGGTGAGGCAGGAGTTTCTGAGGGTTCAAGGGAAAGAGGGGGAAATCTTAGAGAAGGAGGATGGTCATGAGGAGGGGGAGGAAAGAATGGGTTTGAAATATCCGGCCCTTTGAGTCTTTAGGAGCTTGCTGCTGATGGGGAGACAAGGGTGGAACAGGACCGGGTCATAGAAAATATGAGATGTCCTACTATCTGATGGGCTTGCAAACTGGGGGCTGCATCCATTGTCTACATCTCAAGGGGTCCTGATGTCCTTGGAAGGGAGTGGGGGACAGTCCCTCTCAGCCTGGCTTGGCCACCTGCCTACTGCACTTTCAGGGCTGGCTCTTGTTTCCCTCCTAAAGCCACAGTGTGATGCTTTTCCTCTCTGCCACAATAGGGAGTCTTGTCTTTCAGCTATATCCTCTTTCAACTGAGGAAAACTGTGCAAGGGGACATGAGGAAAAGAAAGGGAAAAAAGAACAAGAAGGAAGAGTGAGCCAGAGGAAAGCACTGGGGAAGAAGGAGCATGTCTGCAAGAAAGGAGGAAGGCAGCATGGCTCCTCAGCTAGGGGCTAAGAGCCCAGTGTAAAGTGGGACTGCATTCGCACCGATGTATGAAGCTGTGAGTCAGACACATTCCTCAGTGTAGTGAGCAAGGCGACTCTCCAGGGGCTGGTTCAGGGGGGCAGAGCCCACCTCTCCAGAGTTTCTCTCAGCTGAGAAGACACAGACCTGGGAGAAGGAGAAATTCACTTGTCCTCTGAGGCTGCTGGTTTCTGTGGGTCCAGTGAATGCTGGAGAAGCAACAAACGAGGAGCTGGTGAATACCAGAGACGTTTCCTCCCGGATGGCAGAGGTTATTTTGCACCTATAGGTTTTGAAGGGGAGGGAGGTGTCCCCTTCTCAGCCCTTTGGTGGTTAAAGAAAGACAGCTACTGGACAGAGCTTGTGATGGACAAGATCAGCAAAACGGACTGGGTGGCTGGAGGTGAGGAATAGACTTCTCTGCCTATGTCTGCTGAACTCTTGCAATTCTTCCCTCGTGTTAAGGCTAGACGTGTCCCGTACAGCGAGGGGGGAAGGCAGAGGGAAAGAACGGGTCTCTGACAGCCTGACTTGGTCTTGCTTGTCCTACCCAAAGATGTCTTGTGATCCTTCCCCCATCAGCGCAAGGCCTGGAGAGGATCCCGAGGGTGGCAGCTTCTCGGAGGAAAGCAGTGGCAGGGGTGATGGCAGTAGTGTCCTGGGAGAGGACAGCCCAGTCACTGGGCTGCTGGGTGCAGTGCTGCTGGTCATGTGCCTCACTGGGATGATGGGGAACATCTACACAGTGGTGGTGGCCTCTGGCAGGGTGGCAGGCCGCTCAGCGGGGTCCTTGGCGGTCTATGTGATCAATCTTGCTCTGGCTGACCTCCTGTACCTCTCCACCATCCCCTTTGTGGTCTGCACCTACTTCGCCCATGACTGGTTCTTCGGGGACGTGGGCTGCAGGCTTTTGCTCAGCCTGGACCTCCTCACCATGCATGCCAGCATCTTCCTCTTGACCGCCATGAGCCTGGAGAGGTACTGGGCAGTGGCCAGGCCGCTGCGGGCCAGGCGAGCCGGCAACGCTTACCGCAAGATGGCCAGCACCGTCCTCTGGCTCCTCTCACTCCTGCTTACGGCCCCCATGATGGCAATGACCCAGCTGCGGGAGGGGGGCGCCCCCCACAAGCGCATCTGCGTCCCCACCTGGACATTGGCGGCCTTCCGGCTCTACCTGACGGTGCTCTTCGCCACCAGTGTCCTGGTGCCTGGCGTGGTGCTTGGTGTTGTCTACGCCCGCCTGGCCCGGGTGTACCAGTCCTCCGTGGGGGGCCCGGGGCTACCGGCAGTTGGCCGGGCCCCTGCCCGGCGGCTCTTCTCCAGGATCTCCACCATAGTGGTGGCCTACTGGGCCTGCTTCCTCCCCTTCTGGGCCTGGCAGCTGGCCAGGCTGTACTGGGGCGAGGGGCTGGGCATCGGCCCCACCACCCAGGCCTACCTCAACTTCAGCGTCACCTGCCTGGCCTATGGCAACAGCTGTGTCAACCCCTTCCTCTACACTCTGCTCGCCAGCAGCCACCGCCGGCGCCCCAGCTGCAGTGAGATGCGGACGGCACGGCCCCTGGCACCCTCCCGGGAAGCCACAGGGGGCCCAATGGGAGGCCATGGCATCCCCCTGGCTTTCAGGGAGTCCGTGGGGGAAAGCGAGGGGTGAACAGCACCCCAGGTTGGGAACATCTCCCAGCCTCTGGCTGGGGTCAAGTCAAGAAATAAAAGTGCATCACCTTGCATGCTGGCGTGCAGTGTCTTCCATCATCGTTGCTGCGGTGCCTTCCCTTTCATGCCTTCCCCTTTTCAAGGCCACTCACCCTCCTCAGCTGGGGGGAGGATGCTTATCTTGGGGATCCTGAGGTCCTTCAGCCCTCGCATGCCAGCCTCCACATTGCGCAAGGCTGGGGAGTGGGTGGAAGGGAGCAGTCAACCTTGATATGTCTAAATTATACAGTTGGGGAACCCTCGCCACCCCTCACCTCCTTGCTAGCAATGGGCCAAGCCATAACAAAGTCATGACAACAGTGAGTCACAGATTTCACAGGACCAGTGAGTCACTTCAAGAAGCAGCCACGCTAGCAAGAGACCTGAATAAGGTTCATCCTCTTGTGGTAAAGCTCACACTCAGCTTTCTTCCTTCACCCTCCACAAAAAAAAAAATCTTTGACGAGTCTTGCTAAAAAACACTCCCAAGTGCAATCAAGAAACATTGTGAGATTGCCCCAAAGTATAGCTCAGAGAGGTCAGCACATCTGCTTGGCTTTCAAGATCAGCCCAGCAGAGGAAGCTGCAAGGAGAGAGCTCCACTACATGTCCATCACCACAGCTCATGGAGGGGGCCCTCACTAGCACCATGTCCCTACTGTCGTTGAGGAAATGCCCAACTCTCCAGCCTACCAAATGTACCACAGTCTGCCAGACTGTGTCAACACCACTGCATAAGCTGGGCCAGGTCTCTCACCTTGAGGCCATCTAGCTTAGCATGGGTCACCTCCATACAGCTAAACTCTGCTTAACATCCCCTTAAAAGAATGGCCTCATCCGTATCATGGATGCCATGGCAAGGGTCCCCAAAACTACACTGTCCCCCAGCCATGCCTATGCACAGGCTGGCAATGTTAGATGTTGTGTTTATTATTACAAATGTAGCCCTAAAGAGCAGGATGTGATCATCCAGAGCAGTCTGGCTTTGGGGAACATGGGGCTTCAAGAGAGATCCAGCTGCAGAACTTCAAATTCCTTGTACACCCTAAGTGTTCCTGCCTCCCAGCCCATCTTGAGCCCTTGTCTCCAACTTGTCCCCCCAATTGCTAACAGCCAAGCCTCTCTCTTCATGGGTACCTGAGACACAGGACCTGGCAAGAGCCTTATGAATTATGGAGCAAGAACAGGAGGTGCTGCTGCTGTAAGAGAAAGTTCCTATACTCCAGCTGCTCTGTAACTGCTTAATGGGAGGAATCAGCCCAGCCAGGCCTGCAGGGAGGCCTTGTAGGACATCAATTTGTTTGTGTTTCGTGTAGCTCATGGTTCTTCCATCCCAGGCCTACCTGGTAACTGCCATGCCCTGTGGAAAGGGCAGCTACCACCTTTCCTATGCCCACCAGACACAGCCTGCCCAACAGCAGTAGTCATTGCTGCCAAAGTAGCATTAGACTGGCAAAGCCCCTGAGGCAGCTGCTGGCTGATATATTGGGTCACAACCCACAGCCCAGTGAGATCTATCCTGTAGCATCAAACATGCCTCATCATCTTCAGCCTCCTCCGAGGTTAGGCTCAGATTAGACTGCGAATTGCTGAGTCATTTGGGCTAGTATGAGTGAAGGGGTAACAAAAGCATAGTGGACACATCCTTAGCATCTCACACCCAGCTGGACATTGCTACCTCTCCCAGCTCTGGACATACCAGGCAAGGCACATGGGGCAGAAGAAAAACCAGACACCTCCAGGTTTCTGCCCTCATGAGCTATGGCCCAGTAGTATTCATGCTTCTGCAGTTATTGGAAGAACAGATTTAGATGAGGAGCCCACTGCACATTCGACCACACCCAGCAAGGCATCCTTTTTTACTGCTGTCCCCATGCAGCAGCAAGAGGTCCAAAGAAGACACAGGAAAGCAGTGTCATGAGTAGGACCAGCCTCTGTAGAGGAGTGCAGGCCAAAGCTAGCACAACTGAGGACTTCTCCCTCACTCCATGCCCCACTGGATTTACCTAGCATAGCAACTCCAGTCTGCCTGAGGCCAGCCAGGGATGCTTAGTTTAGGGAGGGATAGATTTCATCAACCCACTTTACTCAGGCAGGATAAGGTGTCAGTCTAAATATCAGGAGCAGGTGACTCTGCCTAAGGGACCCTTCTACTCTCCTCTCCAGTCATATTTAGCCCCAGTGTTTCTTCCTGAGACTCTCCTTGGGCTTTTCACATTCTGCCTTCCCAGGCTTCTGCCCCTCACCCTCCTCTCCATCCACAACATTAATGGCCAAGGCTAGGACACCCACCTATGGTACTCTAGCAAAGTTGGCCACCCTCCTCCCCCCAACAAGATGACCAACCCACGTAGACTTGCAGTATGAAACAGATTAGACTGAGACTGGGTAGACCAAAACTCTTATTTATTGATCACTTTTCCTGTATCTTTGAGATGGAGGTGTCAGAAGAAGTTATTCCCAGCTGATGGACTGGAGTGTGAAGTCCCCTTGTGTATCAAAGTAGTCAAAGACAGACAGACCAAGCCGGTTAGGGAATGTGAACTGGTGGCCTGGCAGGTAGACTGTCACATCATTTTGGTTGACACCAAAAGTGATCTGCAAGACAAATGGAAGAGTCAAAGAAAGTTTCTACCAAGATACCCTCAAGCCTTTCCCCTCTGCTGCATTGCTGTGCCGTTCTCCGCTTTGCAGCATGAACATGCTCAGCAGGACAACCTGCTCTTCAACAGCAGGAGTGTTATTCTGGTCTCCCAAGAGATTCCTATTCCTTGCTGAGCTCAATAGTAACATCCCTTTGAGCTAGATGGAGCTTGCATGTTTGATCCCCACCCTCCATCACTGCTCAGAGCCCTGGATGGTGGCACTGGCCAGGCAGGAGAAGCCAGCCACCTCCTGTACAGACAGTCCCAAGACAGCCCCTGCAGCTGGGTGCCCTGTGCCAAACACTCTCCCTTCACCAAGGCAGGTACAGAAAGTCCATTCCAGTCCTCACCTCTGCTGTGCCCCCCTTCTGGAAAGGGAAGACAGTCTCCCTGTGCTCCGCACCCCACTCTTCCACCTTCTTTGAGTTGCACACAATGGTGTTCACATCACCATGAGCATCAAAACGGGGGTTGAAATGAAGCCCTAAGTGGGAAGCATCTTTCCCCAGATTCAACACAAAGCTGCAGAGAAAGACATCAATAGTGGTTTAATCAATACTATGGTAGCATGTTGCTCATTACCATAAGCATCACTGGGTCTGTTGCTTCAAGTGCAGCTGAGGGTAACCAAAGAGAAACCCTTTGCTAAACTGCACAGCTTCCCTATGACAACAGTGCTGTGTCAGTAAGGGATACTCTGCTGGGGTGATAGGCCCCACAGTGCCATCCCTGTGAGAGACATCACTTAGTTTCCACAAAGCTTTTAACAAGAGAAAGGTTCAGCACTTAATGCTGAACAGGGAGTTATCCTGCACGCAAACCAACACCTAAGGAGTCAGTTGCTTTTCACAGATTTCCTTTCAGCCCCAAACAGTTAGCTGGTGCTGCACCCTGCCTGACAGCCTCTGCCTTCTCCTCATCCTGCAGGCAGCTGACATAATTACCATGTCAGTAGCTATCCCAAAGCATCTGCAATGGCAGTGGGAGGAAGCAGCTTCCTAGCCCAGTGTCCACCTTGCCTCCAGGCCTCTTACCCAGATGAGAAGAAAGGAGACATATTATTTGGCAAGAGAAAGCCCAGGAGGCTTCACTCCAACACTATCAAACTTCAAAGGCACTGGGAAGAGCTGGGACATGTTTCCTGGAACACTACTAGTGCTGGTACAGCAGCTACAAGCTCCACCTTACCCAGCAAGAGGCCCCACCAGCCAGATCTGCACAAGGGCTGGGGGCTGCTGCAGAGCCTTCCCTGGCAGTCACAGCTACCCTGATCCCTGCAGAGTTAGGAGCACATCTCTACTTACTCCCACCTGCCCCCATAACACCTGACAGGCATCTCCACTGGGTGAAAGCAAACTTTAACAGCCTGAGACCCCCTCCTGCAACATGCAGCCTTTCCATTTGCACCATTAGCTGGAACTGTGGCTCAGAGCATCCAAGACATCCCAGCTGCTTGGGCTATAATCTCCTCCTGCCCTGTGAAGCAAGGCACTGTAAAGGTGTCCCTGCTCCTGGGCCATCTTCATGCAGGGGAGAGGATGTGGCTGAGGGGATGGTCTCAACCCAAATCTCAGTATAGATGCAGCTTCCATTTCCTTTACCCTGCACTAGAGAGGATGTGGTCACTGCCAGTGCATGCAGCTGGAGCTCTGCTTTGGCTCAGCCCCTTGGCAGTAGCATTTGTCTGCTATGTGCATTAGGCAATGACTCACTGGGAAGCACTGCTGGTGTTAACCCCTTCCAAGGCTGCTCCTCTCCCACTCAAGGGATTCCTTCTGTCCCCTACCAGCAGGTGACAACTCAGTGTGGTGCCTTGGCCATGCCTGGGCAGCACAGCACAACTTACCTCTTGGCACTTGGTGCAATTTTCCCCTTGACAGTGAGGCGCTGGCCAGGCTTGAGACCCAAGTTGGTGCATACTGGTCCCTGGGGAACACGGAGGCAGAGATGTTAGCTCAGTACCTGCTGGCTCACTTGCTCTGACTTGGCAGTTCTCCCTGCTGCCTTGCAAGACAGTGCATTGCTTTGGACCACTGGAGAGACAGGGAAGCTCCCTTCCCCTAGGGCATTGCACCAGGGACACCCCTGAGAAGTTACTCCAGTCACATGGGACATGTGTTCAATTTCCCAACCTTTCTCTTGCTGCTCTCATCAACATATCTGTATTTCACAGCAGCAAAGCTTAAGAACCTGCAAGCTCCCATCACACCCACCCTGTTCCAAACACACCCATGTGCCTTGTGGGTCTCACATGATTCCACACAAGCTTGACTGTGCAGGGATGAAGCCTCCACTCCCTTCCCCTGGCTTGGATTTGAACTTTAAGCCTTGTCTAGGTCCAGGGGTTCAGGCACTTTGCTCCCCAGCTCCCAAGGGCTCAGTGGTTTTGGCTGGGTTTTTTTTATGTTCAGCATTTGCAAGAACATTCTGCTGCTCCATGCACATACTTTTCCCCACCTTCTTTCCAGAAGAACTAAAATACCCTGGTAAACCTGTATGTACTCATTTTCTATCACACTAGAGGCAAGGTCCCAAAAATACTAAAAATCTTTCCCCCATCCCACTTTCATAAATAAACCTGCACTTGGGATGCTCCCTAATTAATCACTCTCAGTGTAAATGAAAGATAAATTAATCAAAGAAGTGCAAACACTGTTTTGACACAAGCATCTCCCTAGCAGTCCTTGACACCCACAGAAGGACACTTCTGTACAGCACATTTCCTTACAAGAAAGGAAGAGAAGGATTCAGTGACTCATGAAAACTTCAGCCAGGAAGCAAGCAGCAAGGCTGCCCAGAAGAGAAGATGCTCAGAGAGCAATAAACATTAATGCAGCTGCTTCCCCACAGCAGAGCTACTGTAAAAGAGGTCACCCCAGCTCAGAAGCCAACCCCAGAAGGACCCCCTACATACCTCCACAAAGGGATCCTGCAGGGAAGAAAAAAAAAGCAACAAAAACTCAAACCACTTCTGGCAGAACAAGAAATAGCAGCCACTCCTCTAATGGATGCAGCAGGGATCCATTCCCCCCAGCAGCAGGCACCCAGCTCCAGCAGCGCCTCTGACACAGGGGCTGATGAGCAGATGGAGAAGGACAGCGCAAGCACCCTGAGACCAAGCCAACACATTCCCCGCAGTCCCACTCCATGAAGCATCCCCTCCAGCAAAGCTGCCCCATCCCTTTCTCTACTCACACAAGACATGATGCTGCTCTGTAGGCTAATGCTCCTCTCCACCAAGGTGCAACAGTCCCAGGCAAGTAACTCCAGGGACCCCACCCTTCCCCTTAAATAGATGGAGAGCTGAGTTGTCCCAGCCTTTCTCCACCCCACCCACCAATCAGACCGAGGAAAGGGTGTGGGGGAGGTTGGTTTTGGGGAGAGGGAGGGCCTGTCAGGCAGAGCTGCCTCCTCCCACCCTTGCCCAGGCTCCTCTCCAGGATGCTAAACCCAATCCTTCCAAGCAGGCTGCTGGCAGCTCCAGGAGGAGATCCAGCTGTGTGTGGCCATGAAGCCAATGGAAAATAGTTTTACAATGAGTGTTTTTTAAAATCCAAGGCTTTTATCCCACGCGGAAAATGGTCAGATGGATTGAGACTTGGCGGGAAGGGTCTGGGAGGAGGGCTGGGCTCTTCAGCTCTGGCTAAATCAGGAGCAGAAGAAATATCACCGAGTGCACACAGTACCTCAGAAACTCTTTGTGGTGCAGGTGAAGCCCCAGGAGCAGAGGCCCGAAGCTGGATCCAGGGTCACCCAGCTGCACTGTCAAGCCTTGCTGACCCCAAAGGCTGCCCAGCAGCTGACCCAGCCCTTACCGCCCACTCTTGTAGGTACAGGAACCAAAAGAGGGAAAACAATCCTTATTCTGCAGAACTCCTAGACATTCTCAAAACCATGCAGTTTGTCTCAGCTGTAGGGCACAGCAAGCCAGGAGGAAGCCATCTTAGAGGGGTGAGGAGGATTTATCCAGGAGAGCTCAGTTCCTGGCACTGAGAGCTCAGCACCCTGGGCACATCTGGGGGGCTGAGAAACAAGGGGATGGGGACCAAACGCTCTATCACAAATAGCCATAGGATCTATATGTCTTTTATCTGCCTCCATGTTCTTTTTGTGGCAAGTATTATTCACTCCGGGTGAAAGGATTCCTTTGGAAAAAGTTACCCAATTACTACATGGCTCAACTGTAATTACAGTGAAAGAGGAGGGAAAAAATTCAGGCAGCGGGCCAAGCCTGTGGCTTAAAGCTCTCCTTGTCTTGCATATTTGTCTCTAAATCACAAGACGCTCTGTGATTTCCTTAAGAGGCCCAGGACTGAAACTCTCCAAAACACTTTCTTCTTCCTTTTCTATGAGGCCCATCAGTTCCCCATGTCCTGATAGTCCCAATCCCCTTACCCCCATAAAGCACAACACCAGAGGCTGCCGTTCCTGGGTGTTTCCAGTTGGTACCATCAATGCCAGCAGAGGTAGCAGGGAGGCTCTCCTGCCTGCTGGAGCTGGGGAGGTCCCGGAAAGGCTCCAGCCTTCAGCCAGGTCACTGATCACCCCGCGACACAAGGGGCTTCTTTGCCCTGATGTGCCTGCTCCCTCTTTCCCCCTCTGGAAACTTCACTCCGGGTTCACCCCTTGAGCCTGATCCCTTCCACGTGGTGCAGGACGAAGAGGAGTGCTCCATACCAGCAGGAGAAAAAGTAACTAAAGCCAGCTTCCTTCTGCTTGGGATGTGTGTGTAATTAAATTCCTTTCAACTGTAAGATTTAGTGAGACTAAACCCCAGCAAAGGACCCCAGACATTCCTCCAGGGAGATGAGCTGGAGCCACGGTCTAGCAGGTTGCGGGGGTCAGACTAGGAGGGACTGTTCCCTTGAAAGAAGTGGTGGACAGGGAAAGGAAATGTGTAGATATTTGCTCACTTAGAGCTGGAGATGGGGGAGGCCATTTAAAAGGTCAAGGGCAAGTTCCGTGTTTCCTGCAGTGTTTCTGGCAGCTGGGCACTGTAACTCAGCCTTAGCAGCCACCAGCTCCTTGAGTTACACCTATCAAGGGACCTTTCTCCAAATGCTACTGAGATTAGAGACCAGCTCAGGTGATAACAAGAGAGGGGACACCATCCCAGAGGAGGCACTGGAAGGGCTGTTCACATCAAGGAAATTCAGCCTTCAGACTTGAGTCTACCTCGGGCAGCCCATGTTTGTCTGTTGGAAGTCCAGGTGTCGCCGCTGGCTTTCAAGGAGCCTTGAATTAAATTACATCAGCACAACAGGCTAATACTGCAGGCAGGGGGCCCATGGGGTGTCCAATTGCCTGTAGACCATGGGCTATCTCCATCAGTACAATGCCATGTCTCCCTTCCTACCTGTGGATTGGAGCCACCATGATGATGTGACAAAATCTAAAGCTCCAGGATCAGTGTCCTCACAAGGTATGGCTGAATTCAGGGAAGGGAAGGTCCCTGCTTACCACGATGGCACACCAGGCAGGGATGGTGTCCCCAGCCGCACTGACACCCGCTACACCACACTGAAGATGCGGAGGGGCTTGCCCGTTATTTTCAGGAGCAATGTGGTGTAGGCAGAGCAACTGTGGGCTGAGGAGGGCAGAGCCAGGCTGGTTAGAGCTGGCAATCCTCACCTCCTGTCACCTCACTCCTTATCAATATGTGGTGGGTCAGCCAGCTAGGGGATGTGCCAGCAGGTTATCAGCCCATCTGATCTGCAAAGGATGGAGATGAGGAAGATGAGGACAGATCACAGCAGACCTTGGTGGCATGGGCTTATCCTGCTGTGTGTGAATTCAGCAGTGGCACAAGGCTCTTCTCCACCCTTCCAGCCAGGCTCTTCCTTACCAGGAGAGCTCTCCTGCATGACATTTCAAATCCTTACTTTGTATTACAGGGAGAGACACTGATCTGCATCGTACCTGGGGAAGTAAAAGATCTTTGTCCAAGCCAAAGGGAGTGAGTGGACCTGATGCTGTTGCTGCAAACAGTGTACTTGGCCATGCCAAACTCTTGGCCAGAGAGAACCGCAAGTGTGGAGAAGGGAGTAATGTCTGTGGGATATTCCTTCAGCAGTGCCTCATGTCCGGTTATGAGGGTGAGGCAGGTGGTGTTTGCATCTGCACCTGCATTCTGCAAACCGGGATCATGTGTCCCGGACAGGATGGGGCCAGCAGAGCCAGCTGCCATGGCAGGGGCAGACCAAATTCACAACCAGCACATGTGTGCAAGGCCAGAAATCATAGCAAAGACACCACCAAGCATGTCTTATGCTAAGGTTTAGGCATCTCACTCAGGTCCTGACCCTGGGCACCTCTCCTGTGGCCTGCACTTCAGAGACAGCCCAGCTCCTGGTAGCGACTCGCTGCCCTCTCGCTAGCCTTTCCTTGCACAATGTCCCTGTCTGCTCACTCCTCCCTGGAAAGTGCAAATTGCACTTGTATGGTGAGCAATCCCAGACAATCCTCAAAGAACTGCTACTGCCTTTGGGGGCCTGAGCTCATCTCCCGACGCTGGCTGTGACCCATCATTCCTGTAGAAGGGACCAGGCACCCTGTCTGTTCCTAGGGCTGCCCATGATTTTCAATGTAGCTCTTCTCCCAGGACCTCAGCCTTCTTCCTGCACTCACCTTGACACCCAAAGAGCCCACACTGATCTCTCCATGCTGAGATGGCACAGTTTCTTGAGCTCACAGCTTTCCTTGTGGACATCCCCACTGCTCCCAACCTCCAAGCTGTAATTCAGCTTAGGTTGAAGAGGAAAACTTGATTGCTAAGGGTGTTTCATCATTGCAAATAGCTTTGATATGGAGCCTGCCTTCTGGTCTAGCTGGTAGGCACTGGTATGCCTCAGCACACCCGGACTGGTCCTGCGTGCTGAGGGCTGGAGTCCAGCTTCTGCATGCTGCGGGGTTTAGTTGAACTGCTGGGCTGAGCTGTTGGGTGGCTCTAACCAAGGTGGTTTGGCAGCCGCCAGAGAAATAGCCCAGTCAGGCAAGTGTCTGGACCAAAAGAGGGAAGATCTGCCCCCAAATCTGCTTGTGAGGGATGCAGTGATAGACAGGGCATTGCTAGTCATGACCTTGGAGGATTGGGAAAGGGCCTGGCTGAAAAGCCCATGGACTACGTGACCAAAGTCCACCTGTACACCTTGCTCTCCAGCTGGCAAAAGCCTGTTTCAGCTGCAATTACTCCTTCAATGATTTGCAACATCTTTCCACTGGGAGACTGTCTTTGTACCTGTTCAGCCACTTTGTGTTATGTGGGTTGTGGTATTTTAAATTCAGGATTAGTTGCACTAAACTCAGATTTATTATCTCACGGACACAGAGCCTCACATCAGGAATGAGCCACAGCAGGATCTCCCAAGCTTTGCCTGCTGAAACATTTCCAACCACATCCAATTTCCTGGATTAGGAGCCGTCTATGAGGCTCCGGTTCCTGCTGACTCCAGAATCTCTGCTTTCATTAAATCAGTATGGAAATATGTTCTCCGGTGGCGAAGAGAGATAATCCTGCAAATGTTATCAAAGGGTACCTGGACAAGGTGATTTATTTGGGCGAGCCTGAAATTACAGCTTGGGGAAGCGGGAATGACTCCTGCTCACGCTAATGACACTGGGATGTGTTAGACACACCTCAGAGTACATCCCGGGAGCTCCCCAAATCTGTGCTCCCCACCTCTTCCCTTGCACCTCCAGCTGCTCACCTTGGGCTCCATCTTGCCTCGGGGGTGTAAACCCTCCCTGGGCACAGCAGGGAAGGGGATGATCCTGGTCTGCCAGCCGGGGTGGTATCCCTGTGGCTGTGGGACAGGCACAGAGCCCTGGCTGGGAGGGCAGGGAGGGACCCGGGTGCTGGGTCACGGCCATGGGCAGCATGGATCAGCCTGTGTCAGCCCACAGAGATGGCTGGCCCAAGCCATTCAGCGCCCTTCTAGCATGCAAGAACGGCGAGAAGCCACCCACTGATCTGAGTTAGCTCCTCGGCCTGGGTGATAGGCAGGAGGACTCCTCACCTGATGGTGCTAGATGTACTGACAGCACAGCAAAAAAGTGCCAAGCCTTCGATTAACTTGGACGTGAAGGATCCTGACTGTGAGGCTGGAGCAGTGGAGTTAGCAGATCTTTAATCCCAGCCAGGCGGTGACTGGTCGGGAAGGCTTCAGGCCATTTGCATTTCAGTTTAAAGGCACTTGGCTCAGGGCGGCACAGCAAAGGCAAATCAAGGAGGAGCGGCCTGATGCTTTAGGAAAGCACGTTCTTGGTTTTGACACAGAGAGGTTGCTCGTGATGACGCAGCCTGGACCCGATGGTTGCTGCACGTAGAGGATTTCCAAAGGCTGCAGATGCAGGTTAAGAAAAGCCTTGCAGCAGGTCAGGCAATCGCTGCTGACCCAGAGGGGGACAGCAGACTGGGGAGAGCTGGAAGGTGAATGGAGTAAGGCTTAGGTTCTCCTGCAGGCAAAGTTCAATCAGGGACCTTGTACAACTCTGCCACACAGTTTGAAACTGATAATGTTTCGCATTTAAAGAAAATGGGAAATCAACCTCTGACCGGTGGCATGAATTTGCAATTATCTTTAAATAAATCAAGTTGAAGAAATAGAAAGAAAGGAAAAGGTAGAAGTGAAAATGAGTTGGGGTGCAGCATGCGTTGTTCAGGCTGTGCAGGCACTGCAGGCAAGGCTTCAAACCTGACCTTTAAGAAATGACATGTTTTGAAAGCAGAGCTACAAGCTCAGCAAATGCTGACTAGAGAGAGGAAGACATTGCCACCGCTTGTCTGGACGTTGGCTAATGACTTCCAGAGGGCCTGCAACATAAGCCCAGTGCCACCACTGCAGGAGAGAAAGGGAATATTGTGCTAAAATATGATGCTAAGGCATATTCCTGGGCTGCTGGTTAGTGCTGGAGTTCAAGGGCAAGGAAATGCATCTCCATGCAGGAGGGTCAGATGTTCGGACACTGATGTGTTGGAGCAGGAGAGCTGCAGGCTATCGACTGATTGTGGCCACCAGCTCCACACTGCTGTAATACCCAAATTGGTGTCCTTGCAGTACCTTGAAACATGCCATTTATTGAGCCTATTTCAAGCCTAGAAACAACCTGCTGAGGCATATTCCCTGTCTCAGGTTGTTGTCTGTTAAAGAGACTTTTGAGACACGCTAGGCAGAGGTTTGTTTGCTGTACTTAATATGCAGACTGTAAGCGGATGCCGTGTTTGAACATGTTACAGCAACCCAGATGCTGGTTTCAGCTTTTCCAAGAAACAGTGCTGAGGAGAAATATGTTCGTGGAATACAGGCACGTTCTCCTGCAACACCCTTGAGACCGAAACTCAGCTGCATGCCGTTTTTTAGCGAGTGATGTGTGTAAAAACCAGTCTGGAATGATAACCCTGAAGAAAAGGGTTGCCTTCAATGGGCTTTGCTGGCAGGAATGACAAAGAAGTCTGAAAACACCCTTTTTTTTTTTTGTACATGCAAAGTGGTACCTAGGGTGTGGGATGTGATATTAGTCTCCACACATGGCAGAAATGGCATCAGAGCTGCTCAGGAGGTGAGGCTGGCAGGCAGCCTGGAGCACGTCAGGTTTTTCTCACTGAAATATACCCTGCATGGGCCATTGCATCTGCTTTGGCAAACGTATTCATCTGCAGCCAGCCCACGAGCCAGCATTTGAGGCACATCTCATGCTTGGAGAGCCTCCAAAGCACATGGGACCACCAAGCTGAAGCCAAGGCAGGCAAAAGGGCAGCTTGGTCTGTTGAAGGGGCAACAGGGCTCTGCCAGGCAGCAGGAGCTGGAGAAAAGAGGATTGCCTGAGGCGGACAGGCTCCTTTGGGGTCCTGCAGGTGGTACAGCTCATCATTCCCCAACGGGGACACATCCTCCTGGCCCCAAAGCCAACGCAGCCTGGGACTCTCCTCCACTTCTTGACTGGGGACCCTCCAAAAACTCCCTCGGGGGTTTCCACTGCATGTGCCATGCCTCACTTAGTGCCCCAAACAGTTAGGTGGTACTGAGCCCTGTTAGGCAGCTGCTGCCTGCCATGCTACAGCCAGCCAGAACAATTACCCTCTCACTAGTAAGCTGTCTGTTATCTGCTGGGATCAGCTGCTGAAATGGGAGGGTGTTTTGGCAGGGCTTGGCACCTTCCCTTCCCCGAGGCTCATACTATTTGGGGAGAGAAAGCACAGGGCGCTCCTCTCCGATGCTATCACAGTTTGGAGGAGTGGAAAGTGCTGGGATGCGTCATCCCCTGCAATGTTGTTGGTTCCCACCCCCTTGCAAGGGGGCCCAGGCACCCTCTGGGGCTGGTGGGTACATGCATATCGCTGCTGTGGTGAGGCTGTGTTGCTCTTTCAGGAATTTTTGCAAGCAGATCTCTCTGAGGAAGCCTTTTGCAGAGCCATCTCTGCCCCTGCCAGCAAGCACACCCATCTACCATCATGTCCCACACGAAAGCTCGTTCTTCCTCACCTCTGGCTTCTCCAGCTTGCTCTGCTCCCCAGGCAGAGAGCAGGCGCTGAAGCACCCACCATTGCCAAAGCTGGGCTTTGCCTGCCTGCAGCGCTCGGGAAGAGCCAGCCTCGGGCGCTCAGCGCAGTCCAGGTGTCAACTGTCCACACCTCATGGCAAAAGATAGGGTCCACACTTGGGATCTCTGGTTCCTTCCTCCAGATCCAGAGATGGGACAGGTTCACAATAGCAGCTAGTGGGGTGGTAATAGAGGCCTTTTCATTAGGAGCACAAGCTCACATCCCCAGGACTGGCAGCACAGACATACTTTCCCTCTCTTCCACCTTATGCTCCAGGGTTGGGCTCCTCAGCCTTTCCTAAACAAAGGACCATCTCGTTTTTCTGGAAGAAAGTTAATGACCAGCTCACATCCCAGCAGAACTGAGTAGCTTGGGAAAAAGGAAGGAAGTGTGCTGATGCACGTAGCACCCAAGTAAACAACATGGCATTGTTCTATGGGATCGTAGTCTTGCTCTCCTTATGATGGACATTGAAGCTGAGCACGGACAAACTCCTGACTTTGGCCAGAGGGCTAGATCTCGACATGCCAACTGACTGCCTAGCCATGTGCATGGGCAGGGGGCTTTTCTGTGGGACAGCTTTGAGAATTTTACGAAGAATTGTTGCCCCATGTGCAGCTGTTTGAGAGACGTTTCGGTAGGGAGTAGGGTCAAAGATGAGGCAAGGGGTTGGTTAGACATAGTATCAGCTTCTGCTTAGCCTCTGCACAGCAGGGGACTGGGGGAAGAGGGATGGACATTCACTTGTAGCATCTGTGCCAGTGATTCAGTGGTAAGTGCTGCTCGTGTGAGCATGAAGCCTGCTCTTCTCTCCCAGCATAGACAGTAAGGGAGAGTCCATCCACCAGCCAGGCATTTTTGGGTGTACCCTATATACCCGATAGGTAGCCAGTCTTTGGGGCATGCACCGTGGGGGAGGTCAGTGCTGTCTGTTCAGCCCACAGCGGGTTCCAGGTACACTGTGAGGCCGAGGGCTGTTGCACCAGTGGGAGTCTCACCCCAAGGTGCTGATCCCTGAGACTCCCCCAGAGCTGGGAAAGGCGTTAATATGTTTAGCTTCTGTCTTGGCAAAAGCAAAGTAAATGGCTGCAAGGGAGTGCAGCCCAGAAAGGAAGGGCAGACGGCACTGCCAGAGGCTCGAGGAAGGTGCTGCACACATCCCCATGGGCATGACAAGACAGAAGCATAAAGGAGCAGAAGTGGGACCCCTGCAAAGCTCCCTCCTTTACAGGGAGACATTTATCACTTCCCCTTGTCTCCATCTGCTGCTCTGCTGATGGTTACCCAACAGGGTTACTAAACCTGCCTGACTTCCCCTCCCACTCCAGACCCCAGGCTGGTGACAATGGTTTAGAGATCACACTGACATGGTTCACGTGGTGTCCCCTGCACCCCTGGCTCCAGGGAGCTTGTTCATGCCTGGTCACCCTCACTCTTGAGGTCCACGACCTTAAGTCCTACAGTCTAAGAGTTTTCTTGTGCAGGGTGGATTAGCTTCAAAAAAACCTGGACATCTGAGAGGTACCGACCTCCAGGCCCTCAGGCATTTGTTCCAGAAGCAGGAGACAGCCGGGATATGTCATTTCTATTCCCACCAAAGCAAACAGGGAAAACCAGGGAGGTTCTCCTGGCCTCTGCACTAGCTAAATTTAGTCAGGCAGGTTCAAGCTGTAATATAATGCACCTCCTCCCATTCAAAGGGAAGATGGGGAGATCAGAGCAGTCCCCAGGTCAAGCCCATGATAAGGAGGTAACCTTAGAGGGAAAGCAATGAACCTACAGGGTCTGCTGTTGTGTAAACTTGCCCAAGGGGGACAGGCACTTTGCAGGACCAACCCTAAGCCAAGCTCTGAGCGAGGCATCCCCCAACCTGGACATAGTGAGCGAGCTCTTGGAAGGAGCAACCCAAGGGGCACTGCTGGGTGCAGATTTTGGGTTGGAGCAGCATGACCTCAGTGCTGGGCAACTCCAAGAGAAATCCACTTCTTTTGAGCTCAGTTTTGGCTCCCATGGGGTGCCTGCCAGCCTAGGGACACATGGAGAGGTCCAGAAATGGAGGCCTCCCTGCACACCCCTTGGCGAGTGCCAAGCTGGTGTGTGTTCAGAATAAGAGCCGTTGGGGAGGGAGGTCTCCCTGGGCAAGCAGGCATCAGCTGTGACTTTCCTAGAAAGAAACAAGCAGGGGGCAAAAGCCTCAGTGCCCTTCTCCCCCCGCCCCTGCCCCATGCACCTCTTCTTAAGAATAGCACTGTCAGCAAGGACTTGTGCTGCATGGCAGGGCTCCGTGTGGCCCTCAGGGACTTATCTTGCCCCTGACGAGATGTACGGAGACATGCCATTCTGAGAATCCTTCCTGCTTTGGAAACAAAGGCATTTGTCTGTCTTTGTGGTGGCCTGTTTATCTGGGGGAAATGGAAGGGAAAACAGTAGAGAGCAGAACAGGGCCTTGCCCCACATGGAGCTTTATTCAATTGCCCTGGGCAGGGAAGGTTTTACCTGCTGAGCAAGTCGATGAGGATCTGCACCCACGAGCGGGGATGAGCAGTGCAAGGAGGCAAAGCAGTGTCTGGGAAAGGGACCCATTGGGGCTGGTGGAGCAGGGCAGCTGGGGGCCAGACCTACAAGTGGACAGAACCACTTCTCCAGCCATGAAGGTTTGAGTCCAAAAACACAAGCAGCCTGCCAAAAACTGCACTCAGCCTTCCCTAGCTGGCTCGCCATCAATGAGAAGACGTTATCCCACTTTGCCCAGGCACCCACCCCACCTTCCCTAGGACTTGGTCCCCTCTCCAAATAGCCCAGCCACTCTCTCGGCTTGGATGCCACAGAGAAATCAGAGCTGCTGCTCCCCCTCTGCTCCTCCTCCTCCTTCTGCTGTGCTGAAGGCTGCATTGGGAGGACTGCCTGCATCGCCTCCCCTTGGTGCTCAACACTCCCAGCTGGTGGGTGAAGGAACTCCAAGACTTGCCTGACAGGTAGAACCTTCCCTCCCTGTGAAGTCTCTACCTGTGCTTATTACTGCCTGCCTCTGAGCCAAGGATGCCTTTTTGGCAGCTCCAGGAATGGGCTCGGCTGGGTGCGGAGCACTGTTTTTCTCCAGGATTTTATTACTTGCTTTGTTTCTCAGGGTGTCTCAGTTGGACTTCCTTCAAACTCTCCACCACTTCATTGCTATCTGCTCTCTTCCTTCCCCCAGTCCTGCATGGACCCCACGCATGGCAGGGAAACCACAGACAGCACCTGGCACTTCCCAGAAATCTCTCTGGCCAAAACACCAGCTACTGAGCTTTGCTACAACCTCCACATAGACTGAGCTGTGCAGCATCCTTGTGATGTGGACAGTGGGTTGGGGAGGAGATGGAGACTCATGCAGGACCTCTGCTGCTGCTGTGCTCCCATTTCCTCCTGTGCTCTGGCTGTGCTGGGAGCCTGCCACACCAGTGCCAACACCGTCTCTTGCTGGGCAATGGGTCTGAGCCCCCCACCCCTGGCACTAGGCCACCTAGCCCCATGTCCTGGGCTACCTGTTCCCTGTCCCTCTGCCTTGGGATTACAGATTGCCTGCAAGGACCCCTCAGGGCAAGGTAGCCAGTTGACCTCCCTTGGCCCAGGTGGGACACCCCAAGGATCACCACTGAGGCCAGTGCATCTGTCCTTGCTGCTCAGACCCTCCAAGCACAGCCCTGGAACTGAATCAGAGACAAAGGAGCAGAGAGCCCAGGACTGATGTTCATCTCCAGATGTCTGGGACAGTCCTCTGGCACAGCAGGGTGCTGTGCTACAGGGATCTGGTCTCACTGAACACCAACCTTCATCTCTTCTTGCATTGTGCAATGTCCATCAGGCTGAGGCTTCCTGAAAAACACCTCAAGTTCCCAAGACTGGCCAAGGAAGCCCTGTGAGCTGAGCCTGGACTGACAGGATCTTTAGGTACTGCAAGCTGCTAAAGAATTTGCAAAGATGCAAGAGGAGATGAACCAACAGCAGCCTTTCTTGCTCTGGAGCAACTCTGTCTTTTTGGAACAGCCAGCCTGTTGCTCCTGGGCCCTGTGTGTATTGTGGCCTGAGCAAGGTCCCAGCTCACTCAGTGCAATGGGACTGGATGGGTGGCTTCAGGGTTGTCAAACCCTTGGCTGGGGGAAGAGGCAGGCCAGGTCGCTGCAATCACCTGGTTAGGCTGGATACAGCTGCATGGGGTGGTGGGATGCTGGAGGGGCAGCCATCAGGTGTCTCCAAACACCTGCTCCCATAGCTTCCCAGGCCTATTGGCCACATAAAGGGATTTGGGATGAAGAGTAAAAGGTGGGCTACTCCACCTCCAAAGCTGCTGGCTGTCATGTGAAGGAAGTGGCTTGCAGAAAGACTATATTTCTCCAAAGAGCGATGGCTAATGCTGAGAAGCCATCACACTCCATGCTTTGGGATGCAGGAATGGGGGATGAACGGAAGTGCCACTCAGCCCTGGAGAAAAAGTTCCATGGAAATTGGGAAAAAACCTTGTCCCTAGAACCAAGGCCTCCTGCCAACCTAATAATAAGCCTCTAGTTGAGCAAGGGTAGTCCCAAAGTGTACTTAGACTGCTCTGCAGTGAAGCCCAGGGCACTGGGCCAGCTGGAGCAGCCCTGCCAGAGGAAACCTAACCCCTCTGCACACATACCCACCCTTGGGGATTGCAAGGTGGCTGCAGTTTAGGTCAGACCAGCCTCAAAAACGCCAGGCTCAGCCTTCTTGAAAACAGTCAATGTAAGTGAAGAGCATGACTGACCAAAGCTGATGGGCTGCAGCTGCCCGGGGGATGCTCTCAAGGACTGGCCCTAGATGCTGACCAGCTCCCCACCAAGTTGCCATTTCCCCTTTGGAAAACCAGTGCTCTCCTGCTGCAGACAGGCTGGGCTGTGCCCAGCACGTGGCTGCATCTTGGCTCGGTTGGGGGACAGATGTGTTTACCCCTCAGAGTGAAACTGAGACGCTGGGCTCTGCGCTGCTATTCCCAGAAGCAGAAGCGGGTGAGGATGCCCAGACATGCCATAAGCCGGCTGTCCTTCTTGCAGGGAGGAGGGTGGACACTGGCTCAGAGCGATACTCCCCACACAGAAGTGGGATGCTTTCTGAGAAAGGCAGGCTTTCAGCAAGCAGCATGCCAACAGCACTCTCGGGGCAAAGGCAAGAACTGCCAGAGATGCAGTGGCCCCGTTTGCCAGGCTTATGTTTGCCCTTTTCAGGGGAGACTAGCAAGGGGCTCAGAAAGGTTTGCTTTTTTGGGATTTTTTGGCCTGGCACAGGTCTGCCCAAGGTCAGGCACCTCCCAGAGTGTGGGTACCTGCAGTGGGCAGGGAAGGATGAATCCCAGGGGAAGGCAGAAAGCAGGACAAGCACTATGGTTCACAGCCGAGCTTACCTTCTTTCTTTTTTTTTTTTTTTTTTTTTTTTTTACTTTTTGGGAGTGTTTCTACAGATATGATACTCTTTGGTCCCTCCAAGAGGCTGAAACATGAAATGCACTGCTTTTTTACTTTCTTTTTTAATGCAATGCCGTCCAATCTTCTGGGTTGTGTGCGCGCATGCTTCTAGGAACACCTTGACATCCACTAGGGAGAATCACCCAGCGCTGTAATGCCATGGACCAGGCCTGAACAGCACCAGCAGAGCTGATGGGAATGCAGGCTTAGGCATGTGGCACAAGCAGCAGAATCAGTCAGAGTCGGCCTGGCCAGAGGCAGAGAGGATGGTG
The DNA here is from genome assembly GCF_011004875.1 of Balearica regulorum gibbericeps. Taxonomy (NCBI): domain Eukaryota; kingdom Metazoa; phylum Chordata; class Aves; order Gruiformes; family Gruidae; genus Balearica; species Balearica regulorum. The sequence goes on from NC_046184.1 coordinate 57,708,167, forward strand.
TGTGAGCAAGCGGTGCCTTGGGGATGAGAAGGGGGATCCTGGGACCTCTCAAGACATCTCCTCTCTGGGGATGTACCACATTGCACTGTTCCTGCAACCACAGAGCCGAGGGAGGAGGATGCTGAGGGCACGCCAACACCCACCACTCCTTTTTTGGTAACTGCAGCATCCTACCCAGCTCTGGGCCCTCCCCATTGTCCCCTAGAGCAGTTTCAGGTGGATGTTTTGCAGAGTGCTGGCACACCAGCAGTTATCACAGCAAAACTGAGTGCCTGAAGGCCCCGGGTGCCTGAAGGTGGCTCCCCAGGGTCCCACCGCCAGTAGAATCTCAACACCACACCAGCTGCAGGTGGACCAAGTCCCCGGCTTCCTCCATCTGCAACCAGGACAAGCACTGACAGGCCCCAGCTCCCCAGCACACCTTTGCCCAGCTGGCCTGTTTCAGCTCTGCCCACAGAAGAGCAGAGAGCTCCCTCTCTGCATTGCACTGGGATGCCAAGCACGACTTTGCTGCCGGCCATGCCTGCGGGCTACTTGACCACAGCCCTGGCTCATGCCATGATGGCAGCCTCGCTGGCGTGGCAGTTGTCCCGCTCCAGCTGAGTGCCTGTGGCCTCCTCCTGTTGAAACATCATCCCTCGGGGGAAAACCAGCCAGGCACCAGCAAATGAGCTGGGATGAAGGTAAGGGCTGCCATTACAACAGCAAGGCTGTGTACGTGCAGCTTCCCAGCATCGTGCAACCACAGTCCCAGGTGCCCTCCTTCCCTCTGCGTGGCCAGACCTGCGTAGCTGCAGAGGAGAAGGGGCACTGCCCAGCTGCACTGTGAAATCTGGCTACTCAGCCAGCCTGGATCAATAACTGCTCTCCACCTGGGACTGGAAACAGGCACTGCACATGGATTTGGGATTGCTGCACCCCTTGGAAGGGGTTGCAGATGGCTCACAAGAGCCAGTCTGGCCCTTTTCCCCATCCCACTGCTCCAGACTTCAAGTCTGATTCATAGAGATTTAGGCACCTGAAACTCCTGCTAAGGGTTTTGCAGCAGTGCCTGAAGAGATTGGGTCCTCCTTCACTTTAACTTGGATGGGTAAAAAAAAGGTGCTACAGAATAGAAAATAGAAAATGCAATTCCTGTGGCACTGCAGCCAATGGAGCAGTGAGTAAAGCAGCAAGAAGGGTGTCTGGTGTTCATCAAGGGAGGACAAACAACTGCGTAAGACAACTATTGAGGGGAGGATGATGTGCAGGCTGGAAAGCATAAATCTATAGCATTGAAACTATAAGGCATAGATTGAGAGCATGGTCCCACTAAGAGCAACTGGAAGCATGACAAGAAGATGCCAAGCAACAGCACGGCGCAGCCCGGCACAGAAGGAGCTGATTAAATGTGCACAAAAGGGAGCCGTGACTTGGATGCAGACAGCAGGGCTGTTAGCCACATTGTGTGTGGTTTGCTCTCCAGGACACAGACTTTGCTCACCAGTGACCAGGCTTTCTGGAGCACAGAAGCTTGCATGACCAAGCCACTGCTGACTGGAGCTGTAGGGGGAAGCAGGGACGAGCTGTGATGAGAAACAGCTCCGGAGCAGAGAGCTGCAGCCGCGGGGTGTCTGGCTGCACCCGGTGTGCCAGCAGCAGTTAGGGGCCCTGCAGCATTGACAATGGCCAATGAAAGAAGCTGATGCCTGAAGAACAGCCAAAATTGTCTGTGGTTAAAAATCCAGCTTTTCAGCCCTCAGGAAGGGGGCTTGTTCCACAACTCGGAGGAACACAACTTTTGAATGTGTGAATGCACAGGACTTCACACTCTTTTCCCAGTCAGCTGCTGTTTATCAACCCACATTTCCGTGAGTGAGCTCACACCTGCCAGAATGACACCCTGGACCATCCCATCCCACTCTCCAACCTTCAGCTGTTCACTCTTGCTTGGCACAGCCTCCTTTCTTGTGGCAAAAGCAGTCCTGTTGCTGAACATCAGCCCGACATGAAAATAACTGAGATTTTTGCAGGCAGCACCAGGTTACCTTGGGTTTGCAGAGCTATGGAGCAACTCTGACGTGGAACCTCCCACACCTTCCCTTCTACTGAGACAGACAGGGAACAAGGAAAGTGAGGCCTGCTGGAAAACAATTTCAGCTGCACTTATTTCTATGCACTTGCATTTTTTTCCTCTTACCATGCCTAGTAATGAGGCCTCTAGGTATCACCCAGCTGTGTGTTAAAGGACAGGGTAACCACTGGTGCTTGGTGGTGGCAAGGATGCACTGCTCACACTCTGTTAGTGCAAGGAACTGACAGGTAGTGGAGCCCCTGGTAGCTGCAATAGAAAAGAAAAAGGAAAGAGAAAATTTGACATGAATGTTGTGAAATGAAAGAGAAATCTGGTGCCAATTCATTCCAGGCAGCATAATGGGAACACAAGGCAGAAGCCTCCTACTTCTAGATTTGTTTTCAGCCCAGAGAACCACAGTCCAGGAGATGGGAGAATGAGAGTCCTAGACAGATGACTTATTAGAGATGTCTAATTTACTTATTGCACCTGGCACAGCATCCAAGTTCAAGGATGGATTGACCTGAGGAACAAGCGTGCTTTGCTAGGAAGGACTGTGCTGCTGCCACTGGGCCATCGGCAAGTGACAAGTGACCTTTGGGATGAGGAAGACCACTTCTGTAGAGAGTCCTCCTGAGCATCCTTAACATCACACTGCCCAAACAGATAACTGAGAAGAAAGCAGCTCAAAAACCTGCACCAACAGGTAGATTTCCAGCAACATTGGCTCAAGGGCAATCAGAGTTGCCTGTGGCCAAACAGGAGTCAAACACAGTGTGGGATTGCTCACAGGTCCTTTTACCCCTGAAATTGTTGAGGGAAGGCAACTAATGAGACTGTGGTGGATTACAAGGCAGTGAGCATCAGGAAGCTCAACCTAAACACAGCCTAAGCTCTCCACTGGAGGAGTATGGCCATCTCATGAAATGTATAAATCTCCAGTTTACCAAGGCTGTGCAAGCACGTGGGCCCTTGGTTGTACCAGAGCGTTGAATGGGAGCATATTGCTATTCTTCACACCTCCACCTCCAAACTCCGTGAGTGCACGAATACGGTCTGGCACTGCTCCACGGCTCTGCTCAAAGTTAGCTGAGTCAGCACCCTCCGCGCATTAGGCCAGAGAAGGACACCAAGTCAGGAACGCCTCTCTTTCATGAGGAAAAGGTACCTTGCCAGGGCCACAATCATTGTTGCCCTGGCAGGTGGGATATCTCTAATCCACAGGTCAGGAAGACTCAATTTCTTCTGGCATTTGTGCTGTGGAGAACAGCTACTTAACTTGCATGCAGGCAGCTGTAGTACAACAGTGGAGTACACTGGGAGGAAACAGCAAACTGTATCTGAATTGTTTCAGGTTACTGAAGGTCAAGTAGAGAAGCAGGTCAAGTAGAGAAGCAATTCCTGCCCCTGGATTTTAACGAGGTACCAGTTTCTGTGCATCTTCCGTGGGTGTCAGGCTAGAGGTTCAGCAAAGGCTGGTGAGCAGAAAGGCTGGCACAAGGCTTTGGGCAACCTGATTTACAGCCTGATGGACAACAGTTTCCATTTAAAAGACAGGTTTCTCTCACCCATAACAAGTGAGAGAGCATCTCAGTGCTCAGCAATATCCTATTTACAGAATGGAAGCTGTTATTTGCTGGAGCTGCACATCCAGCAGACTAAATCACAGGGCAGAACAACCTAGATGGTCACAGGCAGCTGCCCTGTGCTCTGGGAATATTTCTGGCATCACATTTCCCTTGTCTCCATGCTGAAGGCTTACAGAGCTGACAGTGCTTTGCTGCAGTGGTATACTGAACCTACAAAGACCAGTATAACTCTTTAAGTTGGTGGAGTTATTAACGGCTTTTAATTGCTCTCAGCAGGTTCAGCTGTTCAGTATCTCCCAGGGATTACACAGAGCGTCAGAATAGCTTGTCTGCCAGGAGAACTTCCAATACATTATCCATTACATTATACACAATTTCCAGGCAGGCAGAGTCCAACAACGCAGCAACAGTTCCTGGATGTGCATAGCCACACAAGTCTCCTGGACTGCTTGGCGAGTTTGCTGGGGCCTGAGTCCGTAGAGCGAATGAGGCAGCAATAAGGAAGGAAAAAATGGATACTGACACTGGGATGGCACAGGGGTACCTGAAAGCCCATGTTATGGGGTGGAGGGGGCAGCATCTTGCATAAGAAGTGAGGAGAGGGAAGCTGTGCTGCAGAGGAGGGACTTCTACCCACACTGGTGCAGGAGGAAGAGCAAATGCTGGCTGCCTCCCCAGGGCAGGCAGTAACAGGCTGCTGCTCCTCACCACCTTCTCCTCCTCCTCCCTGCTCCAGCTGCTGTGGGACAGGGTGGTGCCAGAGCTGCCTGCCTTGGCAAAGGGGGACTCTCACATCAGGTTGGGCAAGTATCAAGCGAGTTCCTAGGATCATGATCCTTTCCTGGCTCTGGAGGCACTTTCCCATGCAAAAGAAAAAAAAAACCAAAAAACAACCCTCCTTGGTCCTGCCAGTCCCAACACCTTCCAGATCCTCCCAGTTCTCTTACCATGTCATGTGGCTGAACACTAACAGCTTCCCAGCCAAGGTGATCATTAGTTCCTCATATTAAAGGCATCTACTCACTGATTAATATCTTTAGACACGTTTGTTGTCTTCCTGCAGTGTCAGTGGCTTGACCAGCTCCATAAACTTCTATGATGAAACGACTAGCTTGGTAGATGAGAGCAGTGGACATTGTCTACCCTGACTTCAGTAAGGCGTTTGACACTGTCTCCCATAAGATCCTCAAAGAGAAGCCAATGGGAGTATGGGCTGGATGTGGAAACAGTGAGGTGGACTGAAAGCTGGCTGAATGGCCAGGCCCAGAGTGTGGTGATCAGTTGCACAAAGTCTAGCTGGAGGCCAGTAACTAGTGGTGCACCCCAGCGGTCAATATTGGGTCCAATCCTGTTTAGCATCTTCATTAACAATCTGGATGATGGGAGAGAATACACCCTCAGCAAGTTTTCAGATGACTCAAAACTGGGAGGAGCAGCTGATCACCAGAGGGTCGTGCTGCCATCCAGAGGGACCTTGACATGCTGGAGAAATGGGCTGGCAGGAACCTCATGAAGTTCAATGAGGAGAAGTACGAAGTCCTTCACCTGGGAAGGAATAACCCCAGGCACCAGTAAATGCTGGGGAGTACCCAGCTGGAAAGCAGCTTAGCAGAAAAGGACCTGGGGTCCTGTTGGACACCAAGTTGAATGTGAACCAGCAATGTGGCCTTGCAGCAAAGAATGCTAACAGTATCCTGAGCTGCCTTAGGGTGAGTGTTGCCAGCAGGCTGAGGAGGTGATCCTTCCTCTCTACTCAGCCCGGTGAGGCCACCACTGGAGTCCAGTTCTGGGCTCCCCAGTGCAAGAGAGACAGGAACATACTGGAGAGAATCCAGGGAAAGTTCATAAGATGATTAAGGGACTGAAGCATCTCTTCTTTGAAGAAAGGCTGACAGTGCTGGGACTGTTCAGCCTGGAGAAGGCTGAGGGGGCACTTTGTCAATGCGTATAAATACCTGAAGGGAGGGTGCAAAGATGGAGCCAGGATCTTCTCAGTGGTTCCCACTGACAGGACCAGAGGCAATGGGCACAAACTGAAACACAGGAGATTCCCTCTGAACATCAGGAAATACTTTTTTTAATGTGAGGGTGACTGAGCACTGGCCCAGCTGCCCAGAGAGGTTGTGGAGTCTCCATCTTTGGAAATAGTCAAATGCCATCTGGACATGGTCCTGGGCCACTGGCGCAGGGAGCGCTGCTTGAGCAGGAGGGTTGGACCAGATGAGCTCCAGAGGTCCCTTCCAACCCCAGCCGTTCTGCAATTCTGTGAAAGGGAAGAATGCAGTATGCCTGAGAAGGAACGTAGGAAGCACCTGTTAATAGGAGCATGATGAAGAACATTTCAAACTAGGGGACATCAGGTTGCGAAATCCCCAGTGCCCTAGAAGTCAGGCTGGTGAGAGCAGTCTAGCCAGAGGTCACAAAGCAGTAGAGGAAAGCAGCGGACAGCCATGGAGGAGCACACACAGACTGCTTCCAGGTTACCTGCCATCAAATCACGAACACTGCCCGCAAATGGGAGCAGTATAGCTCACTCCACTCTGGCTCAAGGGATAGTTTTCTATGGAAGCACGCTCATCTACTCATATATCCAACCCTTTTCCACATTTTCCCAACCACCCAAGAGCCCAGAGAGACTTATTGCAGCGCTCTGCCTCCTCCACCCTAAGGATGGCTGGAGTCTGGGAGGCAAGATGAAGTTGCCTCTCCCCCAGCCAGGGGAACACAGACATCCCTAGCCTCTCCCTGGGCCCTGCCCAGAGCAGGCAATGCTCAGCAGGTTGCTGCTTACATCATTCAGCCAGCAGTTGCCACAGTAACCACACTTATGGATGAAGGATAGAAGGTTCCTGGGGTAACAGAACGACTGCCACCCACCTGGGTGTTGTCTCTATTGCATGGCAGGAATGGACGATGCAGTTTTCTGAAGGTGAGAAAATAAATACACTTCCCTACACTACACCAAGCCGGGCTTCCCATCCACTCCACCCTCCCGTGCGCTGCTGCAGCTCCACTCTGCACATCCCTGTGCTCCCTGGCAACTGCATTGCTTCCTTGAACACTCAACCCGAGAAGAAAAACTGCTTTAGACAAGAAGAAATCAACCTACCCAGGTTGACCACTTTTCTCAGTTTCAACAGCAGATGTGCTCTGCAGCCCCACCAGATCCACCCCAGAGGGAACCAAGGCCTGACCCCCACGAGGATCACAGACCCCTTAGTGTCAGTGGTTGAATGGATATCTGAAGGTTTGGATGGAGAACTCACCATCTCTCAGGGACCCTTCCAGCCTAGTTTTCTAATAAGATCTGCTCACACTCACCTTCATTACGTGCAGGAGCAACAGTAGCTGAGGGAGGCTACACAAACCCAAAGACCTGATGGACCCCTATAGTGCTGTTCTCATCCCCATTCAAAGCAAAAGCAGCCCCGTGGCTAGAGGCAGCACTTATCCCTCTGCTTCCATCACTGGGGAGAGAAAGCATGTACAGGACGCAGGTCACCCCTGCCTGGTGCCCTCAGCTACAGGAAGAGCCAAGGGAAGGCCGTGCAAAGCCTATTCCCCTTCTGTTCCAAGCCCACATCTGCTTCATAACAAAGCCCTCGGGGAGAGGCGCACCAGATCAAAAGACATTACATGGTCATGAGATAGGGATCAGCCATCGCCTCTGCTGAGCTGTTTTCAGCAGCAGCTGCATGAAAAAGAAAACCTACTCTGCAGGCTCACCATGTGGGATCCAAAGAACAAACTTGAAAGTCTCTTTGGAAGGGCCGAAATGCAGGCTGTAATGATCTGATTAGCTACTGGATTCCCTTCTGTTTCCCAATGTGCCAGCCTGGGAGACCACAGCCTCCAAACTCCTATCTGCTGGCTGAGAGAGCTGGAAAGGAGAGAGCGAACAAGGCAGAGAGCATGAGAAGGACTCGCCCTCAAAGCACCTTTGGAAAAAGGGGGCAACTGCTGAGGATGCTCTTGCTGGGCACCATCTGCTCTATGCACACACATGTAATCAGCTCAACCTATGCAATTTGCAGCCATAGTGAGCATTCCCAGCTCTGGCCCCAAGTCACAACAGTGCTCTGAGTTTCAGCCTGATAGAAGAACTGAGAGCTCTGAAAAATGTCAGGGTCTGGGGATCTCTAATTAGGCAGCCAGAGCTAGCAGACACATTAGGTCTTGATCTTGCTTCTCCTTGATGATCCAAGTGTTGGTCAGGGTGCTCATTAAGGGAGTACCAGCATTCCAGTTGTCTAATTGGAGACAGGACAGACAAAAAGGAGAGACAGACGCACACAAAGGGGACTGATTAAGATGACAGGCAGTTTTTTAGTAGAGCTCTTTGGATGTTCTTTTGCTTTGGAGGGCCATTTCCTAAGTTATTTTGGAGGGGCAGGAAGGAGAAAAGACACTCAGCACCTGGAATTATCCTAGGGCTAGCAAGTTGCATCTAGTTCTGCCACATGAGCTGACACAGCACTAACGTACACCGAAGCTGGTTATTCAGCTGAACAGCTGATCTCTCAAGCAGGAGATGTGATGCTTGGTTACCACCAACAGCTGTTAAATGGGTTGAAGGATTTGGCTCCCATATGAGAAAGGGAGGCAAAGTACTTTCAAGCAATTTCAAATGCTTTTCTTATCCAGTGTTCTCTCCCTCTGGCCTGGGACTACAGCCAAACTCAGGGAGAGGACACAGGGCATGGCAAGCTACAGTCTGGTGAAGGTCACCCCCAGGGGTACAACGACACCCACCTCCCCTTCACTCAAAGCTTAGCGTAACCAAGAAGGATCGCAGCAAAACCTTACCTGGGCAGTTCTTCGCCCTCTGCATGCTAGATGCAGGTGACAGATTGCACCTCACCCCTACCCCTAGCAGGGCAGAACATCGCTGCGTCAGGGTCCACCTGACTAGCAGCGGACAGACCTCAGGTGCAGCACAAGAAGTCACCGTTCCCCAGCGAGGAATCACCCATGCTGTGACATGCAAAGATCACATCGCTCACTGCTCCAATTCACCCTACGCCAGAGCCCCACTGGCCACCTCCACCGTCAACTCCAGTTCCAAAACCCCAGTAAGAGACAGCAGCAAAGAGCACCATGCAGACACGTTCCACAAGATGTGGTCCATCCCTCTCTTGTCTACCCAGCAGCACTCCCTTGAGCGAGGAAAGCTCTTGCCATGTCCTCATCTTTGAGGACTCAAAGATACCCAGGCTGTTCTCATCTTGATGGGACCACCAGCAAAAAAAGGAGGCCATTTCCAGCCTACGCTCACACTTTATTATATACAGAGACACGGTGAGTGTAAGAACATCAACATGGGACATGAACAGCAAGGGAGGCCCAAAGGCACTGCCCCCTGTCCCCTTGGTGCAACCAGTCAGCATAGTTTATACAAATAATACAGTATTTGAACAATAAATAAGTTTGATAAATAAGATCAAGAAATTAAAAAAAAAAAGAAAAAACCTAGAAAGACAAAGCAGCAAGGAATGATTGTGAGGGCTGCAACATGTTCACAGCAGTGACAATACCACCAACACCTCACCTGCACACCAGCAGCTGCAGCGCAGACCCCCATCAGCCCTTTTCTCTCACCGTACTATGGCAAAACCCACTGAGGAGGGGGAACCGGGGAGAGTTGCACAGTTCACTACTGCTGTGCTCTCATGGTCTAGGAGCCCTCTCTCCTTCACAAGCCCCTTCGGGAAGGGTGTTTGAAAACAAGGTACAACTGCAGACCCACTGCGCACACTCACAGCTTGTCTGTTTGGCACCAAAAAAATCCTCAAATCACTCTCTTCCCTTTCTCTAGTCCTTCAGATCAACACTGGCAGAATTACTGAGTCAGGGCAGGGGATGGAGGGGGGAACACCTCAAAGGAATGGGGGAAGAGAAGAGATGAGGCGATGCTCCCTTTCACTCGTGGGAAGCAGCGATGCTGTCATTCATCACTTCAGAGCTCTGACACACTCCTTCCACACACCCTGGCACCAATGGAGACCAGGTGGGTTACACCACCAGCCAGTCCCCTGGCAAGGAGGGGGTTACCACAAGAACTGCAGAGATGCAGCTCAAGAAGTTGAGAGTTACAAGTGAAGGGACAGCAGTAAAAAGCCGCCACTGGTTATCTAAGAGAAAAATAAGACAGCCGGTCCCTAACCCCTGCAGGGGAAGAGGCCACACAGACACACTGATTCGACCTCCCTGTCAGCCTCAAGGCCTCCAGCTCTTTCCCAGAGATGCTGGCAGCTGACATATGAGGGAGAGAAGGACTCTGTCCATCATGGATAGCTCTCAGCAGAAAGGAGACAACTTGAACCCTGCCCCCTCCTGCCAACCCTGCCTTTTTGTCCCCAAAGAAGGGCGCTGGAATGTGAAGAAACCAGGAATTGAGGGAATAGGGCAGTGAGAGAGAAATGGGAACAGATGGAGATCTGGGATGGGGAACCCGACCCCTCTGCCCTCACATGTACAGACTGCTACTCATCCAGGCCCGGTATCAAGTCTGCAATGCTGTCCACATAGTAATTGGGCACCAGATCCTTGGCAGCAGCACTGTCGCTGGCCATGTAGGCCTGCGCCTCTTCTAGGCGGGAGACACCTGTCAGGGTGAGGATGGTGGAGAGGCCGCAGTTCTTGCCGAAGAGGATATCTGTCTCCAGACGGTCTCCCACCATGAGGGTACGGGACGGGTCGACGCCAAAACGCTCCACGATGCAATCAAACATGTAGGTGTTTGGTTTCCCCACCACCAGCGCCTTGCGGCCCGAAGCAGTTTCCACCGCAGCTGTGAGGCTGCCAGTCCCTGGAAGGGGGGAAGGAGGAGAAAATTAAGTAGCTGTGGGCTAAGGGGGTGCTGGCCGCAGGCAGCTCAGCGCTCTGGGCCCCACCAGAGGATGGGCAAGCAGGGTGCTGGCGATACGGCTTCAGGAGCCAGCGGGGATGCGTGAGGGCAGCCCTGCCCGTCCCGATGCTCAGAGAAACACCTCGCCCAGGCTTGGGACGGCGACCCCCAACCGAGGCCAACCTCGCCCCCCGCACCCCCCGGGACAGCAGGGGAGGGGGTGCGGGCTCACCGGGGGTGCGCTGGCCGTCGCTGAGTGGGTGCCAGGGGTCGGGGTCGGTGGCCACCAGGAGGCACTGCGGGTCGCGCAGGTAGCCGCAGGCCTGCGCCAGCTTGGCGAAGGTGAACTGGTCGTCGTAGCCCACCAGGACGGCACGCACCGGCTCGGCGTCGCCGGGTGCCGGTTCGCCCTCGCCCGCCAGGCGCAGGCCGGCATCGCGCACCTCGCCGCGCAGCCCCTCGCCGCCCAGCACGAAGACGCGGCCGCCCCCGTTCCCGCCGCCGCTGCCGAGGAGGCGCTGGCGGAGGAAGAGCGCGGAGCACAGCGCGGAGCTGAAGACGTGCTCGGCGCGGACACCGCGGAAGCCGAGGCGGCTGAAGCGCCGCTCCAGCTCGGCAACGGAGCGGCGGCTGTTGTTGCTGACGAAGAGGGCGGCCTTGCCGCTGCGCCGCAGCCGTTCCAGCAACTCGGGGGCGCCGGGAACGGCGCGCTCGCCCGCCCACAGCACGCCGTCGCAATCGAAGAGCAACCCCTGCGCCGGGCCCAGCACCTCCCGCAGCCCCGCGCCGCTCAGCCGCCGGCAGCTCGCCATGCCCCCGCCGCCACTGCTGCCGCTGCTGCAGCCCGGCCGGCTGCCGCGTCCCGTCCCGCCCCGCCGCCGCCCCCCCCAATCACCGCCCACCGTCCGCCCGCCGCCACCAATGGGAAGCGAGAGCACATCGAGCGGCAGCCGCGCTGCCCTGTCGCCCTCGAGGGGAAGGGGCGGGGCCGGGGGGCGGGAAGCCGGCGCCTAGAGTGACAGCCGCGCCGCCTTATTGGCTGCTCAGGGAGGCGGTGAAGAGGCGGGACAGAGTCTGAACGCGCTTGCCGACTGGCTAAAGCCGCTCCTCCCAGCCACCTCCTCCCCGGGTGAACGGGCGACGGCAGGGCGCTCCCTGCTGCTTGGTCGAGTCTCTGGGCAGTGGAGCAGCCATTACCTTCTGACTCTGTCCCTCCGCGGGCTGGGGCAGCCGGCTCCCCTCCCGTCTTCCCGTCCTGGGGCAGAGCCGCGCCTCTCCGCGTTGGCCTCCCCGGCGAACTCACCTTCCTTCCTCCCGGCTGCAGCCTGTGGGGCGAGAGGCCTCCAGGACCTCTGGCTCCCAAGTACGCCCTGCTTGCACCTGCCTGTGACTGTGACACTGGCTCTTTAAATATTTAGTTGCAAAAAATATATATATATATATTTATATATGTCTGCCTGTGTGTTCCTGGGGCAACACATTTGAAGGCACAGAGGGCCTGAGATCATGGCTGTGTGCCCACACACAGCCTCACAGGGCCAGCCTGCCCATTCTGGCCCCTCCTGCTCTCTGGGCACGGGAGGACCCCATGGCACCTGAGGGGGTGACTCACCCGCAATTGGGGGATCTGGGCTGGGAGCTGGGTCCCGCAGGGATGGCAGGGCCCAGAAACCCAGCCCAGCTCCCCGGCAGGGACATGGTGGTGTGGGGAGGAAGGCTCTGTGGAGACGGAAGAACAAGGGGAAGCGGGCGGAGGGTCCCAGCTGGCGTGAGCCAAGGGAGCAAGATGGAGGAGCTGGAGGGGTGTGCTCCCCCTCAGGCCACCCTGGCATTTCCACGGTGCCTGCTGGGTCTCAGAGGGGCACTGGGATCCACCTCCCCGGCACTGTGGTGCCCCTGCATCTCTCCACCCTGCTCAGTTCTCCGTGGGCTGTCCTGCTGGTAGAGATGTGGCCCGGGGGCTCCTTCCCTCCTCCGTGGCCCCAGGGACGCAGTCCATGGCAGCTGCTGCATCTGTCTCATCTGCAGAAGGCCTGGGGGATGGCAGGGCATCCCGGCTGTGGCGGCGTGCTGGCTGGGGGGGGAGCGGCGGTGGGACAGAGGGAGCTCGGCTGGGTGCCCCGGCCATCCGTCGTGGCCGGGCTTTGGGGCTGGCTGCGTGCTCGGGCGCTGCCGGGGTGGGAGCCTTGCTCCGGGGCTGGGCCACGGGCAGTGGTGGCATCATGGGTCGGGCCGGAGCTGGGTGCTTGCCTGGAAAGAAAGCTGGGGTGGGCTGGGGTCCACTCCGCCGGGGTATCTCCCAGGGGCAGAGGGGACCGCGGTGCTGGCCGTAGGTCAGGCAGGAGGCCGCAGACAGATTGATGGACAAACTGGCCCTTGCCTGGCTCCCATACTGCAGAGTCAAGCGCACATCAGCTTTTGGAGGCTTTTCCCACCCTCTTCCCTTCACAAGGGGCCATGAGCTTTAACTCTTCTTTACGGTGATGTTCATCCCCCACACTGGAGGACCAGCTGCATCCACCCCTGCAATCCCACCCTCGGCTGGGGAGGGAGCATGCAATAAGGGGCCAGATCCTGTCCATGCTGCCCCGGCCAGAGGCCCTTCCTCTCGTTTGGTAGCAGGGACGTCCCCAGCACCCTTTCACGTGGGGAATGGTGGGATGAAGGCAAACCAGAGGAGGTGGCGTTGGTGGAGTGTCATCTCCCAAGCACTGTGCCAGCTGGGGCACCCTAACCTTTGCGGGCAATGTCATCGGTCGTCTGTGGAGCTGGTGGTCCCACAGCTTCAGGAGATGGTCTGGTCACTGCTGGGGGTACCGGCTGGGACCTGGCTTCGGGGTCCTTTGAAGTGCTGCACAGAGAATTGCGCAAGTCAGGCTTCAGTTGGGCATGGTGGTCCTGGCCATAAGGGTATGGCCCATGGGGTGGGATAAGGGGAGGACATGGGGAGAGCTGGGACAGCCAGAGCCCCCAGCTCGCACTGGACTTACGCCTCTCCTTCTGGGAGAGTGGGGGTGCTGGCCAGAGGTGGCTCAGAGGATGGCTCTTCAACCGGGGTGGTCTCACTAAGTCCACCATTTGCAGGTGGCATGAACATGCCCGAGACGTTGAAATCTATCTCTGAGTTGAGAGAAAGGAGGGGACCCTGCGAGGAAGTGCTTGCCACCCAGAGCTTCCCCCAGTGATCCCACATTGGGGAAGCGGAGCAGCCCCCCGCTTCGCTCCTCCTGGGGATGGAGAAATGTCCCTTTCCCTTCCTCCACCCTTCACCCTGGGCTGCAGCCCCCTGAGCAAGACCCTGGCCCTACCTCCCGGGAAGAGGGTGTCCGCATTCTGGATGAGAGCTTCCACCACACCCACCACCTGGATGGAGGTGACCGAGGCCAAGTCCAGTTGCACGGGGTCTCTGAAGAGACAGGGGTGGGGGAGGTATCACAAAAGGCTTTGGGGGCATTAACCCTTTTGGTGTTCATTCCTGAGGGAGCAGAGCCCAAAGGGAAGACAGTCCAGCCAAGGGGGGTCAGAGGGTGGGAGATCGGCCTTGTTCCCTGTCCTGGAAACCTGAGTTTGGTGTTGGAGACCAACGGTGTTGGAGGCCATCCATGTCACAAGTGCTCCAGGTCTCAGCCTGTTCCTCTGCTACTTTGCAGAGTGGTTAAGCGGACACATGCTTGGCGAGGGGACACGCCACTCAGGGAGTGCATGGATGAGGGATGGGATTTGAGGATGGAAGAGGTGCAGGTGCTTTAGACCAGCCTGAAGGCTGCTAGATCAGCCTTTCCCATGGCGTTTGTGCTCAGGGCACCCCAGCCAGGGATGGCAAGCTGCCTCCCACCCCTCCGCGCCAGGCCTTACCCTGTGCTCTGCTGCAACCACAGCAGGTTGGGGCCCAGCACAATGGCAATGTTGCTGGGGGTCATTTTATTCAACTCCTGGTGTTCGGCCAGCTTGGCTAAAAACTTGATCAGATACCTGTGGGGTAAAAGGAGGGCGAGGGGGCATAAGTACGGATTTGGATGGGGAACGGCTGCCCCCAGTGACTGCTTGAGGCCAAAGAAGCCCCATCCCTGAAAAACACCTCAGATTGTTGTAGCTTTCCCGGGGCAGGCGGCTGCAGGTGTCTTGCAGGCTCTGTACGCGGCTGTCAACATCCTTTAAGCTGCGAAAGAGAAGAGGGAGGAGCAGAGACCTCAGCCCGCTCCCTATGGCAGAGAGGGACACGGCATGCAAGGGAGGAAGGCCAGTGTCAGCCTCCCCATGCAGGGATGGACATGCCCTGCTGCTGCCTTTACCAGGCAGCTGAGCCAGGCATTGACAAAATTGCACCCCAAAGGCTCAAAGGGATTCAATATGATATGAATACAACTTGTGGGTGGGCCTGGGGGGTGAGCACTGCCTTGCCAGAAACAACAACCATATTTTACCATGACTACAGGGGTCAATGGCACTGAGCTGATCCCTTTCAGAAAGGTGCTCTCTCCCTCCCCCCAGGCTTTTTACTGTGCCTCCTCTGCCACTCCTTCCATCCTGAAAGCAAGAGGCTAAAGATGAGATGGGGCTCACACCACTGAGGTGAAGCTCTTGTTAAAATCAAAAAGGGTGCAGCCTTCCCTCACCCTGCCGTGTTTTTTTATTGCTATGCTCCGAGATTTTGGGCCATTTGGATTTCTGCCGAGCATGGAACAGACCAGGCGCTGTGTTCTTATCTCCCCATGTGGCAAACGAGGCCAAGCAGCCCTGGTCTGAGTGCTGGGAGGGATGGAGGGAGGGTGGTGGGGGCGCTTTTTGAACCCCACTGGGCTTTTCTGCCCCAACGCCCAGACCCACCTGGCCACTTTGACCCATTCGTTGTAGAGCTCGAAGGTCATCAAAGGCTGGGGCAGCTCCCGTAGGTAGGATTTCAGAGCACCTGGGAAGGGAGAGGGAGCAGTGGGGGTGATGGTGGTTGGGGGATGGCAGGGACTGCCCAACTGTGTCCCTCCATCCCGCCTCACTGGCACCCACCAGCCACGGCATGGGGGTCTGAATAGAACTCCTCCAGGGCATTGGAGCCGCTGGCCAAACTGCTCTTCAGCTTCCTCAGCACCGAGGCACCTGCCGCCAGCCGGAAGAGTCCCTGGGGATGGGACAAAGAGGGAAATGGTGCAGGGGGGCTGCATTTTGGGGAGGGGGAGGGTGGCGGGGGGGGGGGTCAGGAGTGCTGCTTACCTCCTCCCTCATGCCAGAGGCCAGCAGCATCATGACACAGGCTTCGATGGGCAGTGCGATCTCCCGGCCCAAGCTCTTGAGGTGTGTCTCTAGGGGCACGCCGTAGTACCCCACCACTGGGGTGTCTGCAGTGAAGGAGGGCTCTGGAAGAGGGAGATGAATGTCAGGAGGGATGGTGGCCACTGGGGCCATCTGGCATCTGCCATGTCAACATCTCGCTCTGAGCCAGGGCTGGCTGGGTGGAAGCAGAGGCAGGGCAGGCAGCATCCTCAGCCTGCCTCAGGATGCTGTCGCCATCACACCAGCCCGATGTGGGAAGCAGCAGCAGGCACAGGGAGGGAAAACCTGCCTTTCCCAGCCTCACCAGCCATGCTCACATCCCCCAGGCTCAGCTGCGGCTCTCCCCAGGCTGCATGGAGAGCTGGCAGGTACCTGTCTGGCTGTGGCTTTCCTTCAGCTCCGCCAGAGCTGAGTCCAGCGATGCCAGGGACTGCCGGTGGTACTGGGCTTGGATTTCCAGCAGCTGCCGGACAGGGAACAAGCAAACAGCACTCAATTCAGCACTGGCTCCTCTTGGAGAGACTCACATCCCCAGGACATTGTACCCACATGGAGAGAGGGCAAAGGGGAAGCTGAAAGGGGACCCCCCCCCCCAGGGTTCATGGGACCGTGGCTATAGTGAGGGGTAGAGGGCAAATTGGAGATGGTGGGGTCACTGGGACAAGCTGCTGTTTGCAGTTGGTGCTAGCAGTGCGTGGAGCAAGGCCAGTTTTGGGCATCTGCTGGTGCCTGGGGCTGTCCCCTGCCCTGGCTGGAGGGTTCGGTGCGGATGGGGACAAGGCTGGGCTCACACATACCCCAGGAGATGTTCACATGCGGAGGAGGAATGCAAGAAAGGACTTACTCTGATGAAGTAGCTGGCGTAGCTGTCCTCTTTGGTGGAGAAGTGGTAGAGGTCAGCCATATACTCATCCTGGAAAGGGAGACATAGAGAAGAGCAACCTTCCATCTCCTCCCTGGCACCCATAGAAGAGGGAATGTCTTTACAAAGCCCCCCCATCTGGGCCATGAGGTGCCTGGGCAGGGTCTCCAGGGTGTATTGGGGAGGCAGGCTGGGACCATGTGGGGATTCCTCCTTGCCCCCATCGCTTACATTCGGGTAGCGTCAGTGACCTGCCCTATGATCAGGGTCCTGGCACAGGAGGCTCAGGGACAAGAGGTCCCTGCACCTCCAGCTCCAGCACACCCATGGGATCTGCCAGACAAGGCACTAGGCTTTTCAGAGAACCAGGGCAGAGGTAGAGAAAGCTAATGTGAAAGTCCCCTGACACCTAGCAAAGACCCCAGCTCAGCTGGCTCCCAGCCCGAGGGGACTCCATAAGTTCACTGCTCTAGCCCCTGGAGCCTTCTCTCTGCAGCAGCTTGTGCTTTGAATCCTCTACTACTCTTCTTCCCTGGGCTTGGGCACCTCCCTGTTTCTGCCCCTTGAGGGGCTGGTTTGCCTGCAGAGGGCAGGACGTGCCAGCTGGCTGCATCTGTCTTGGTGTGGCATCACCTTGGATGGAGCCACTGGAGGGGAGCAGGTCTCCAGCTTTGAAGCTTCCCGGTGGGTGAGAGCGAGTGACATTCTCACCTTGCACTGCTCCACCTTCCTCTTCACCTCCTCCTCCTCTTCCTTCAAGATCTCCAGTTTGTTGGCAGCAGAAGATGCCCCGGGGCCAGCGCCAGCACCAGAGCTGTTACTGGAGCTCTTGGCAGCTTGGTTCAGCCTTTGGGGTGGGAGAGAAGAGGCACACCCACAGCCTCAGCACAAGGACATGGGGTGTGACGGGTGTGCAGAAGGGGTATGGGGACTGCAAGGGGGGTGGAAAGTCACAGCACTGCCCTGAGGTGGGTTTCCTTGGCCAGCACCACTTACTTCCCTCCCCCAGAGGAAGATGCTGCTGCACCAAGGGGTGCGACATGGTCAAGATGGGGAGCATTCAGTATGGCTGCCTGAAACACCCAGGGTCTGTAGGACCCTTCCCAATCCCTGTTCCTGAGATGTTCCCTCCTCTCCTCCCTCCAGCCAAAGGGAAGGCAGTGTGGAAATGAGCCACCAGCCACCCACAACTGGCCTGCTTTTCCTGAGAAACTCGGCATGGGCTACCTCACAGGAGTCAGAGTGGGGTAATCTCAGCAGCACCGAGCAGCACCAGGGCACTTTGCTGGCTTCAGCAATGGCCTGCCTTTCTCTCCTGTGCCACGGAGCCAGTGGCTCAGCCCAGAGCGGGATGCCCTCACATAGAGGGGCTGGCTGGGCGCTTCCAAAGAGCTGTTGCCTCTTTGACTTCAACTCCAGCCCCGGGAAATTTGCTTCCCAGGGCAGTCATCTTCCCCTCTCCCCCAACCTGGCTGGGGGCTGCACCCTATGTGCTCTGCCTCCCCCCGCAGCCGTGGTGTGCTCCGTACCGGCTCTTGATGGTGTTCCAGTCAGAGATCAACTTCTGGAGGGTCTTCTTGCGCTTCAGGATGATGGGAAGCTCCTCCTGTGGGAGAGAGGAGCCAGAGGGAATTGCAGAGGCTTAGGGATGCGGGAAGGGGAGGTGAGATGGGGGAGCAGAGCTGGGACGGTGGCCAGGGCTACCTCACTGAGCTTGTTGAGCGGCTGCAGGACGTCATGCTCCAGGGTGATCTCGTACTCAGCCAGGATTTTGGCCAGCGAGCTCTGTATGCAGCAGCCCATCTCCAGGGCTTTCCTGCATAGGGGACAGAGATGAAATGACTGCGGGCTGGAGCCATGCCACCCTCTGACCTAACACCTCCCACCGTACCCCTGTCCATGTGGGACCCTGAGCCAGCCCCTGGCCCCCTCTGTAACTGGAGGCTGAAGGCACTGGCTGTTCCTTCTGTTCCTGCGACACCAACCCTTGCTCTGAGGACAGGGTTTGACAGCTCAGCTTGGCTGTGGAGCCCCTGAGCCAAGACAGTGGCTCTGTCAGGGTCTGGCATCTTTCAGGGTCACCCTCAGCCCTTTCTCCCACTGGCACTTACCCGAGGCTGGACTCTGTGTCCAGTTCCTTGAAGCTCTCGGCCATCGTCGTGGATAGAGCCATCAAGGGCAGCTTCTTCTGCACAGAGCCAAGGATTCGGGAATGGGATGGTGAGCTGGCATGTGGCAGCTCTCTCCTCATGAAGCATGCCACCGTGGCATGGGAGCAAGTGGCCAAACCATGCACTGGGTCCCCACATCTTCCCCTGGCCCACCCAGCCCCATTGGCCCTGGGGCCTGAGGAAGGGCCCTTTGGATGTCCCTTCAGCCAAAGCCAGGATCCAGTTAGCTAAACAAGGCACTGAGGCTCCATAGTTTGTTAGAAAACCTCCGGTCTTCTCTAAAATCATCCCCTATGGAGGACCGTGACACTGATGGAGGCCTTCACCAATCCCAGCTCTGCCGCTGCTTCAAATGTACAGAGCAGTTTAATCATCGAGAACAATTAAGCCAAGCTGGGGCTTGTCAGGCTGCCAGGAAGAGAGGAGCCCACAAAATCATGGGGGACCTAAGGAAAGTTCAGGGAGATCCACTCTTTGCTTCCCAGACAAGGGCTGGTGAGCACCAGCCAGGAAGAGAGTGGCAAGTTCAAACCAAGGAGGAGGAAGTGGTGGCACCACTGTGCCCAGCCACACTGTGATGCTCCTCACCACAGGGTGCCGTGGGTGCCAGAGGTTCACAGGGATTCAGGAAGGGATGGACAACAGGGCTTTGGAGGGTTATTCAATGCGTCTCTGTCTCAGGAGGCCTCAAGTCAGTGATGGTTGAGAGGGTTGCCCTGCTCTGCTATACCCAGTTACCTGCTGGTGGCCATGGCTGCAGATGGGACCTGGGCTGGGCTTTAGGCCACCCTTCAGCAAAGCCTGCAAATCAGGGGGCTGGTGTCCCCTTTGCTGGCGGGGGACAGAGCTGGGGCAAGCATGGGCTATGGAGGGAAGACTCTACTCACCACTCGCTTGTCCATCTCAGAGCCGCATTGCCCCTGCAGGCAGGCTTGGAGCCTCTTGGACACGCTGTGAGCCGCTCGCTTGGCCGGCTCGACCCTCTGCTCGATCTGGGAGTGGAAAGATGGGACTGGGGAAGCCCTTTTGCCAAGCGTGGGAGCCCTGAGGCCATCTCCCCACCACCCACATGGGTGAGCCCGCCCAGCATCCCGCTGCAGCCCAGAGCATCCCCAGTCCAGGGAAAAGGGAGCACAGCTCCTGGTCAGGATTCATCCCATTTTTTAAAGCCTTTTCCCCTGGCAGGAGCCTGCCATTCCCTTAACGCTGTGGTCCTGGAGTTGCCCGCCGGCACGCGGGCAGATCCCAGCCCCGTGACTTGGACGTGCTGGCAGGGCAAATTGCAGGCAGGAACGGGGCAGGTTCCCACACCCAGGCACAAGCAGGCACATGCCTGCCGGCCCAGCCCATGCCTCACCTGCAGCAAATCTTCCGGCAGGAGCTCGGTTGCTTCTTGGGCTCTGCGGAGGAAGGAGAAAGAGCCATCAGTGGATGGGAGTGACCTCCACCCAGCCTCCTCAGGAAGGCAGGTCCTTATGCATCTCACCCGTCTCGCTTTGGGCTCCTGGGAGCAGGAGACACTGGCTATGGCCTGGACCATCATATACAAGGCTATGGGCTGAATGAGCCCAGGGGGATGAGAACAGCAGGAGCAGGGTAAGGCAGCCAACCTTGCTGGCTGGTGGACACCCCATCAGGCAGAGCTTCCAGTTCAGAGCACCACAGTCAAAACATCCAGATGTGACCTGATTTTTGGAGACAAGGTGCCTAGCAGGGCCACATCACAGGTGGGATGTTTGCTGGTGAAACCTTCTACCCCCCACCGCCCACCTCTCTCCGGAAGGTGAATCCAGGGCAGTGCTGTTGGAGCCTGGCATGCGTCTTTGCAGGCCACAGTAGCCACCAGCTGTGAGGCCACCGATGCTGGAGCAAGGATATCTTTATGGTCAAGCTGGGGACTGAGACGCCAGCCTCCCAGAAGTGCCTAGGTAAAAACAGTGTTCTACTCAGTTTTGCAGCAGGTATTAGGAGTGAATCTGGCAAAGGAAACTTCTGGTTTGCAGCAAATTCTGCTCAAAACCAAATTAAAAAACCACCAGCTGCCATCACCACCAAACCTCCTTGATGCCTTGCATAGAGGAAACCTCGCTTCATTGCCTGCTGCCATTGCTACGCCCTGGGAACCCCATTTGCTTTCCCTCTGCTGCTGCTGCTTTTTCCCCAGTTCATGTTTCTCTCTTTTCACCGCCCGCCAGAGCCAACGCAGGATGAGGCCGTGGAGCTGCAGGAAATGGGGGCGGCTTGGTTGAAGGCAAGCAAAATCACGTGAGATTGCAGCCCGCGGAGGAGAGGCTCTGCAGCTGGTGGAGAACTTGCTCTTGGACCGCGCAAGCTGCTTGAGACCTCCTGCCTGCCTGGCATTAAACGAAATGGAGGTGTATCTAACATGGAGATGAGACATCTTGAGGGAGGAGGGATGGGAAAGGGAATCGTGCTCCCCTCTGGGGAATGCAAGAAGAGAAAGAGGCCACCAGGATGCAGGAGCTGCTTCTCTGTGGCTGGTCTGCTGGGCTGGCTGAAGGACCTCAGCGGTCCAGGGGACAAGACTGGTTCTGCTCAGCCTCCCAGTGCTGGAGAACCTGTGGAGGTAGCTGTAGGAAAGAGGGAGTGAGGGGGCTGGGAAGGGAGTGCCCAGCCCTGTAATTTCAGTTCTGGGTTTTGCAAGGGGAGAGCTTTGGAAAGCCGAAGAGAAAAATAAGGAAGCAGTAGAAGTAGGATGGGGCCGGAGGGATTTATGTGAACCTGCAAGTCCTCCATGGGTCCTCTCCTTGAAGGGCATCCCGGGAAACCCTCACTGCCGGGCCGGCTATAGCTATGCAGGACATCTGGCTCCCATGAGGCACCCTGGGCTCAGCAGGGAGGGCAGGTCCCAGCTCCTAACACCTTCCTGGTCACTGCACAGCCAAGGGCATGTGGCTGGAAGGTCCCTCCCCATTGCCCTCACATCCTGGGGAAGCCAAGCTCAGGAAAGGCCTGTTTCCAGGTGGATGCAGCATCTATGGGCCCTGGGAGAGGTAGCCAGGCTTGGGGACCATGTCCCTGCTGAGCAGCACCAGTGCAGCCTTCCCACTGCCATGCGGGTGCCGGGGAGCCACAGCCCCTCGGCTTACGCTGAAGATGCTCTAAACCCAGGGTCATTCCCCCCTTTGCCCTCAGCACCAGCCATGGGAGGTCAGTCCAGCCCCAGCACAAGCCCTCCAGGACCCGTATCCCGCTCCCTCGCAGCCCTCCGGCACAGGTAGCAAAGAAGTCCTTACCGGGTGGTGATGTTCGGATGGGACAGCTGCTGCCGCATCCGATTAAACTGCCTCTTCATCATCTTGAGAGCCGGGAGGAGACCACGAGACCTGCTCCGCTTGGCTGTACCTGCTCAGCACCCCTTGGTGACGCTTGGCATCAGATGCTGGCGGCGCCTTGGCTCCCCGGAGCCGCTCTGCCCCTTGCTTTTCCCTGAGGACCTCTCCCTCCTTACTCCTCTCCTTCCTCCTTCCCTCGTTCCCCCTTTTTCTGTTTCCCCAGCTGGTCCCCTCCCTCGTCCCTCCCCAGGGATGCCCTGCCTGCTTTCTCTTCCCCTCCCTTGCACTCCCTTCTCTTGCTCCCTCTCTTTTTCTGAGCTTCCTTCCTCCTCCGTCCGCCCCTCCACCACCGATCAGGTAAGAGCAGTTCAGGGCTCCTGCTCCGCTCTGTGTTCCTGTCACCACCCCACAAGTATAAATAACTTCAACCCAGCCTTAAAGGGGAAATATTACAGCAAACACGTAACAAGGCAGGACAAGCAAACGCCGCTGCTAAGCCCTAGCGAAGGGCTCACTTTGTTTCTTGCTGTCAGTCTCAGCCAGGGTGGTTTTCCCCCCCTTGCCTTGCCCACCACCAGCTACGCTGTGGAACAGCCCGTGGCCATGCCAGCTGGCTGTGAGGCACATACAGGGTGCCCTGATGTACACACCACCACTGCTGCCCTACCTGGTCACCCAAACTCTACCACCACCCCTGGGCACCTCTCCGTGCTCGTGGGTGCAGCTCCAACCTCTTCCTCCCCGCAGCGTATTCCCCTCATCAGGACAAAAGCTGGGGGGCGAGCAGCAAAGCCGTACCTGCAACCCCTTCTGTGCCCACAACCCCACTTTCCCTCCCTGCCATGCTGAGGCTCTCCGAAGACACCGCAAAGCTGCGGGCAAGGGCTGTTGCTTCACGCCCTGGGGAGGCCCCCCTCCTCCCTCCCCGCTCCCCCGCTGCTGGCAGGGCTCCTCTGAGCAGGGCGGATGGGCCAAGCACAGAGCAGCAGCACCCGTGCACAGTTGCACGGGGACCACAAACTCCCAGTTCCCAGGCTCGGGTGTTGCCGGCTCTCTGCAGAGCTGCACCAGGGCTCAGCTGTTTTTTTTTTTTTTAAGTCTAAAAATATCCCCCTCACACCACCACCACCTTTGCTCCTGGCTCTATAAGATGTAAACCTAGACTTATCTCTGGCTACCTGCAGCTGGGACTTTCCTCCTTCTGCATTAAGAAAGAGCAGAGGTTGCTGTTGGCAAGGTTACATGGCTGGCAAAGGAACTAGCACCCAAGCCCTGACGGGAAGCGGTCAGCTTGTGGGCAGATGAAACAAGCAGCAAAGGAAAAAAGAGGTGGAAGGGACACTCCACCTGTGCCCCAAAGCCTGAGGAGCAATAATTTGGAGCTCTGCTCCTTCTTGGGGGATGGGGGAGAGACTCTAGTGAACATGTAGCAAAGAAGTTCTGGACCTTGTTTTCAAGCGGGGACCAAGCAAGCGAGCACCATTCTCCCCGCCTGAACACCAGGTTGCTCTAAACCTGTGGCCAAGCACGCCTGATCCCTGGGGGTGCTCCTAACAGGCATTGCGGTCGCTAAAGCAGGCAAGGGCTTCAAGCGCCCCTTGCAAAAACACAGAACACACACACACTCCCCTCCCCAAACCCTCACTGGCTGCATCAGGTGGTGGCCAAGCCGTGGCCTCTTTGCTCCCATGCAACGTCAGAGACCTGCTCCCAGCCCCGGGCTGCTGCTTGCCGGAGCAGATCCTCCTCCTTGCACCCCTGCAACAACTGCTTCCGAGAGGCAGCCCCGGGGAAGAGGAAGAAGTGCTGCTACAGGCGGTGGTGAAGCTGCAAACAGCTGCATGGGGCATGGGAGCAAGCTCAAGCCCTGCTCCCCATGGGCTGCGGGGCGCTGACCCCTGCCCAACGCCTCTCCACGGGGAGGGAGGGAAGCAGGCAGCACGCAGCTCGCTGTCTGGAAGTGATTCTGCTCTCAAACAGGAATTGAGAGCAGCTGGGGGACTTCCACCAGCCCTCTCCCTGCTCATGGGAGTGGGGAAATCATCATGGCAAGGCCCCGGGTGATGAATTACGGGATTGCAGGGGCAGGGTTTGAACTGGAAGCGACCCGTCGCAGGGTAGAATATCAGCTCCTCTGCAGTCAGGGAAGGTGAGGGGAAAATACATTTCTTGGGTCAAAAGGCAGAGGGCCAGGATCAGGAAAGAACTCTTTATTTCCCATAAATACAGCAGATTCTTCGCGCCGGGCGTTTAGTTTTAAATGTTTGTTTTCTTCCATTTACAGAATTTTGCACTGAAAATATATACAAGTCTGTTCAAGAACCAAACAAGATCTGCAAAGAAAAAACCCATACAAAACCCTGAAAAGAGACCAGAAAGGGAAGTAAGACACAGCAAAACCCCAGCATAAAGACCTTGCTTCCCCCTCTCCTCTATCACTCGCTGCACCCAGCTCCGACACCTCACCTTTGCTGCCCCCGAGCCGAGAGCGCAAGGCACCCCGCTCGTCCCCATGTCGCACAGACTCCTTCTACCCTCCAGCAAGCTAACGCAGGGCGCAGCTTGCCCCTGCTTTTAAGATCAGGCCTTGTTAAAACCAGCTTAGGGATGGGAAGCGTCTCCTGTGGTGTAAGTCCAGTGAGGGATAGAGATTGCTCAGGACGTGCCACCCCCCGGTATCCTCCGTGCCTGCAGATCCCCGCTCTTGTGTCACAGTGATCAGGCGGCTGGGGCGAGCCCCCTCCCCGCCGCAGGGAGCCAGGCCGGCCCACGGCTGCGGGCGAAGGTGCGCAAGGCACAGCTGTACCCCCCACCCCCCCCCCCACTTCCCCGTGCCCCCCCAGTGCAGAGCCGGGCTCCCAGTGCAGAGCTCAGTGGTGCCCCCTGGTGATGGGCTGGGAGTTGGGGAGAGACCAGAGTCCAGCCCATCACCTACCCACGGCGAGAAGATGCTGAAGAGCCGAGCAAACCCCCTGCCCCACCACACTCTCCAGCCCAGCCAGGTGGAGGAAGACCACATGCTGCTTCCTCTCCCTGCTGGGCAGGAGGCTGCGGGGAAGCCTCAGCCCCCCTCTCACCCCCCCAGCACACCCCTCAGGGCTGGCAACCAGGACAAAGTTCAGCAGCAGTCCCCAAAGCTTGCTGTTGTTGATAAAGCACACGGGAAGGGTGTGGGCTTCCTCGGCTGTGGGGGTTCAGTGCCCAGGAGCTCCAGCCGAAGGGGAGGGGAAGGCACAGAGCAAACCCTTCCCAACCCCCGGGCTCCACCCCAGCGCCCACCTCCCACCCGCAGCTCCACAAGCAGCTGGAAGGAAGGATATAGGGGGAAGATCTCTCCTCCTGCCCCCCCCCCCCCAAAAAAAGGGCAGGTGCCTGCTCTCTTGTGATGGACACACCCAGTCTCTGTCCAGCCTTGTTCCACACTAGGTCCAGCGCAGTCCCACCAGACAGGGAACCACTAGGGCCCAGCTCCAAGGAGGGGACAAGAGGGAGCACCACAGAGCATGAAGCAGCTGAAGGGCTGGAAAGCGTGGAGGGGACAGACAAGGAAAAGGATCTTCCTATGCTAGGCCTTGCCCCAGGCTGAGGCTGTGAAGCTCCCCATCTTTGTTTCCCACTGCACCTAGCGGGAAAGCAGGGTTAGAAGAGAAGCTGGACAGACTGGGGAGGGAGTGACGCCTTCGGAAGAGCAGGGAAGGCAACTGTTCACCCACATGAGGCTTTTCACTCCACTCCTAGTCTTGTGGGATGAACATCTCCTGGCGTCTCTGCTCTCCTGCATGCTCCCTCTGGCCCTCGCCCGGCCATCTGGAGAACAGAGCGTGAGCAGCAGCCCCCCACCCACCCTCCCCATCTCCTCGGGCTGCTCCAGCCCCACAGGGTTGGCTTCCCAAGGACTCTGCAGTGTAGTGCCTGCAACGTGCGGCCCTAGAGGTTTCCCCAGGACTCCGGTGGGGGGAACTGGTCCACGTCCCCCATTTCATTGTAGGTTTGCTCTCCCATGGTGAAGGTCAGCTTGTACCGTAGCCTCACTTTCTCCTGGAGACAGGGGAGAAATGATAAGCAGTCAGAAGGGTGGGAAGAAAGTCATGAGGCACAAACCATTCAGGTCTCTAGGAAGCTGTAGAGGGAATAGGGACAGGGTAACCAAACTTTGCCCAGGCAGCAAGACCAGCCTCTGCTCATGCCCCAGGCCGGTGCTGTTACCTTCTGTGGGTTAGCTAGCAGCAGGACTTGTGTGATGGCACTGGGGTG
The DNA here is from genome assembly GCF_011004875.1 of Balearica regulorum gibbericeps. Classification (NCBI taxonomy): domain Eukaryota; kingdom Metazoa; phylum Chordata; class Aves; order Gruiformes; family Gruidae; genus Balearica; species Balearica regulorum. The sequence continues at coordinate 57,734,507 of NC_046184.1, forward strand.
GACAATGGGGTTGAACGCTGGCAGCTCCGTGCCTGAGGGAGGCTGCAGCTTCACCTTCATCACCTAGGGAGAGAGAAGAGCATCCCACATTCCTGAGAGGGACTGGGCAACCAGAGGCCCTGCTCCTGTATTTATATTCCACTGTCTAGTTGAAGAGAAAAACACTCTGCTGGTTCCTGCTAATCTGAAGGCAAGACAACTCGCTTTCAGCCCCAGAGAGCTTTCTCCACCCACCCTGCCTTTCCTGCAAAGGGAGAATCACACTTTGACTCAGTCTGGGGACCTCAGCCCCAGCAGCCACCTTACCTTGGGGACGGCAGACTGAAAGACAATGTTGCGGATGGGCTGCGGGGCCGTGCTAAGCATAGAAATCACCACCACAAGCACATCAGGCCTCTCGGGCAGGGCATCCTTAGCAAAGTGGAAGAGGACGCGGAAGCCGTGCTGATCATACACCGTCACAGGGAGGATGCTGCCTGTGGGAAAGGCAGGGACAGGCAGCAGTGAACCAGGAGGAAACTGGCCCTGCGGTAACCTTTCCTCATCGCCCAAACTCCACACAAGTAACAGAGATACCACTCCTCTTCAACCTCCACAAAATCCAACAACCTGGAAGTTTCCTCACATTCTTCCCTTCCATATGCCCAGGGTTTGTTCCACCTTCTTCATACCCTGTCCAGTTGTTTCTTCCCCAATTTGTCTGACTCCCTTCCAAACAGTCCACCCCCGCCCCAAACTTGCCCTACTCTTTCACCCCAGCTCACTGGGTTTGATTGACTCCAGAGGCACAGTGATGTTGGCCAGCGAGATCTCCTGGGGCAGCGCAGCGGCAGGAGGCCGTGGTGGGACTGCAGTACTTCCTGCTGGTGCGGTGGCAGCTTTGGGAAGGGTAGCAGGGGCAGGCAGCTCTGAGGTCAGGGGCAGCGTGGGGTTAGGGGAAATGCTCTGGAGCACGGGCAGAGCGCTGGGATTGTGGGCCATGCTGCCAGAGCTGCTCCTGTTCTGGAGATCCCTCAGGGTGAGCCGGGGAGGGGGCTGTTGCTTCTCCCTGGAGGGAGAAAGAGCAAGGAGTGGAACAGGGCACTGAAATGTCTGTATCCAGCACCCCAAAAATGGAAAGGATGGGGAGAAGTGCAAGATTGACCTTCCCCTGCTTACCATCGCACTTGTTGGGACTCTGGAGGCAGAGACTGTTGCAGCAGAGTCTTGCCCAGGAGGTCCAGGTCATCCAGGCCACTGGTGAAAGGAGAAGGTTTGGGAGAGGACGTGCCAGCATCTGCTTTGACTGGTTGCGTTGCCATGATTGGAGTCACACTGAGCTCGTTGCTATCTGATGACTGTAGGAAGAGTGCACAGGAGAGCCCCCAAGCAGGGCTGCATATCAGCACCAATCATCAGACCTGGGACACTTCCCTGCCTAGTCCATTTGTTGTTCCACCACCCTCCCCACCTTCTGCCCCGGCTCCCAGCACGTTACCTGGAAGCTGTTCCAGCCACTGCTGTCACCAGCATGGGCAGGATGTGGTGCTGGGTCATTCAGGCCTGTCAGGGTAAAAGCAAACATGAAGCTTAGCTACCAAGCAGGAAAGAGCATTAAACAGGGCCTGAATAAGGCACCAGTAACTGAGATCCCTCTGGTCAGATAAGATGCAGAAGCAGCAGGGCAGAACCACCAACACGGTCTCAATCTCTGGCCCTCATCCTTTCATGGGGGAGCGCAGGGAGGGTGACAGTATTTTTTCTGCCCAGAGATCCTCATTTACAGTCTAATTCCTACTGCAACTGGCAGATAAGTGAACACTACTGGGTTAACAGGCCCCACGTGCACCTGCACCTGGGGGATCATGTTGTCTACTTCATGCTGTTGTACTCAAAACACCAGTCTTAGGAAACAGACACTTTGTTGGGAAAAGCAGGACTCTTAGGGCCTTCTAGGACTGGCACCTCACAAGATTTCAATGTCAAAAGTTCTGGAAGTCCCATGCGTCTGTTGTCAGCTCATGACTTCAACTGGAAGGACTAAACATGAGGAGCTGGGGGTGATCCACTCGGGTGATCCCAACTAGGGATGGCCATTGCATCACTCTTGATTTACCTGCCAGGTCAGTTTTCCCAGAGCAAATCAGAGGGCACATCCCTGCAGGCTCTTTCTGACTAGTCAGGAAAACACCACGGGATTGAAGTTCAGAATCATAGCAGGGTCTTTCCCTCCTCCCTCACACGAAGTGAGGGACACCTCTTGGTCTTTCATTATTCACCTCTCCCAGAGCTCTCCCTTATTCATGTTCCTACCACAAGAAAAAACATCCATGCAGACTGTCCAGAGTCAAGGAAAGAATAAAGAGCTTTTGCTCTGTAATTCTCACCTAAAGACATGAGTTCATCATCCAGCAAGGAGACAGAGCCAGCTTGGTCAGGCACAGGGACTGCTGAGCCACCTGAAAGGGTGGGCAAGACTGGGTAGGAAGGGCCTGATGCTGGAAGATCCAGGCCTGACAGATCCAGAAGCGCTGAGGTGCTGCCTACAAAGAAGGAACAATCTGAGACAGAAACCTTATTCAGTCCTTATCCAGTGTGCTGAGGCCAGTTCCCATCCCTCCTCACAGCTGGGAGAAGGAACTCCCCATCTGCTCTCCCTTCCAGTTCCCCCTCTTCATGCATCAGACACCTCTGCAAGCCATTTCCTCATCTCACCAGCCCCACTCTGACCTCCTGCAGATTTCACCTTCCTACTTCTCTCAATGTTCTCTCAAACTGCAGGAAACCAGCAATAGGGTCCCCCTGCTTGACCTTCCTGTCCCCATTCCCCAAGTCCCCTCACCTCGAAGGGGACCAGCCACTGTCTCCCCATTGATCTCTTCTCCCCGCACAAGCTGCTTGTAGAGATTGATCACCTGTGTCAGATTGTCATTGGCTTGCAGGATCTCCGCTGAAATGGAATAGGTGGGAAGGAAGTTTTAAGAAGAAAGTGAAGAAACAAAAAAAGAGTGAGCTTTATGCCCCAACTCTCTCTATTCCTTCAAAGCAAGGCCCAAGGAGCTGCTAACAGCCCACTGCAGATAGCATTTTTGCAAATGTTGCTGCAAACTTCATCGAGGTACGTTGATACCCCCATGGCAGTCTGAGCAGGACAAGCTCAAGCATCATTCCCACTGTGAAGTGGAAGAAGCCTGTAACACTGCTAATTACTGCCACGTGCCCCTGCTTCGTGCCAAGCCATAGACTAACGAAAGTACAGTAAGCAACCACCCCAGAGTGGTGGCTGCTGATGGGCTCCCCATGGCATGGCATCAAAGCACAGGCTCCCTGAAAGAAGACTGAAGGAGAAGGGGACAGAATGAGAAAGGCCAGATACACTTACCCAGAGCTTCATCGTTGTCTTCTGTGTCACTGGCAAGTCGGAAAAGCATGGGCCTCATGCGCTCGCAGCGCTGATACAGCTCCTGGGGGAGAGGAGAAAGGGGTGCTCAGGCGACCAGCAGGATGCTCAGCTGGAGGTGCAAAACCAGAAGGAGGAACGTGGCAGGGATAAGAGTGATCCATCTCTGCTAAGCCCAGGGAGGATGCTGGGATGGCCTTTCCTCACCTTCATTAGGTCCTCATTGCTCTCTGTTGTCTCCCCCTTGCTGTAGTTTGTCACCATCTCTGTCAGCAGCTTCACATTGTTGTTCACCTCCTCAATGGCATTCACCCTCTTGGAGATCTTCTCCATGCGCTTCTGATCCTGAAGGGGAAGAACACAGGGATGTCCTTGCTCTTGTCTGCAACTTGGAAAGGAGGAAAGCTGAGCCAGCCAACACACCAACTCCCTGGACTAAGGCATAGCTGCCCTCAAAAGAGGTCCCTCTCCACTGGAAAACTCCAGATCACCTCTGGGTCAGCACTTACCAAAGAGGGGTGGAAGTGCCACGAATCTAGTGCTGCAGCAGGGCTTGGGCCACAGAAAGTGCCCAGAGCCATTCCTTCAAGTAGCCAAGGGACGGCAAAAGTCACACAAGGACTCTTTAGCAGCTGCTGCTGCAAAATTTTGAGCAGAAGCTCCACATGTCTGCATGAGAACAGAGACCCACTGCTCCCTTGGTGCCAACCACTGCCACTCAGACCATGACTCTCCAGCTCCCCTTCTCCCCAGCCGCACCTCCTGAACCATCTCCTTGATGAGCTTGTTGGCAGCCCGGAGGTCCTCAGGATGGGAACTTTTCAGGAGACGAGCTAGTATCTGCAAAAGAGAGGGTACCTCTGAGCCTAAGCTGAGGGGTGGCAGCCAGAGTCACTCCTGCAACACCAGAGCCAATGGAGCTACCCCCGGCCCAAACCTGTGTCTGGCAGAGGTGGCAGACAACGCCAGCCATTTGAAAGCCCAGCCACGAGAGCTTGCGGGCTATCAGAGACAAGGGAGAGAAAAAGAACAACTGGTCTTCCTTTTCCCGTTGTGGTTCTGGTTATGCAAGATAGGTCTTTCCCTGAAGATCCCCTGCATTCGAAAGCTGCCCCTGCTTGCCCGTTATGCACCATGGAGACCCGGGAGCGCAGCAGCAGGAGTACTGAGGAAGAGAGAAAGCCTACTTTAACGCAGGGAATTGCCATGGGATTGTAATGGACTTCTACTAAGACCTCTTCACATGCCTCTTTGCAGGTGCAATTGGTGAAGAGGGAGAGCTCCCACTTTCTCCCCTCTTCTATAGTTGGAGAAACATCCCACTAGCCGCCTACAAATCCTCATTTGCATGCTGTGACCCATGGAAGCAAAATATATCCCCTGCAGCACACTGGCATCGCACCTCTGATGCAGAACTAGACCCGGAGAAGCCTAATACTTGCTTAAATCTATCAGCACTGACAAAGCAGAGGTTTGTCTGAGTGGTCACACAATTCTGATGGAAAGGCAATGCAGGATGGGTCCAGGAGGGTATAAGTAGTTGGGCAATACGCAGATTGCAGTGCTGGGGGTGGGGAAGAGATAACAGCAGCAGCATCTGGGGCTGGGATTTAAACCTCATGGCTAGATAACTCAGAAGCCTGAAAACCGCAGAACGACAAACCTCCCAGAACCTGCTGGGCTAATGTCAGTGCTCCACCCTTCACACCATCCTGCAGCTAAGAGCTCCAAAGGTCAAACAGACCCACATTCCCCACCTTTGGTTGTTTCCTTTGTCATGATGTTGGAGTGGGCCCTCAGTATTCTTGTGATGCATTTTCTGAAGGACAGCATGTAGAGCTGGGGCCTTCACTCTTTCTGGATCTCTACCCCAGGAGGACAGGAGATCCTGGAGCAGGGAAGATGTTTGCTGTCCCTCTCCTTGCACTGAGCCCTTACCTTGGATTTCTCTTCATCATCAAAGATTATGTTCTTGGGCCGAGGGGGAGGCAGTGGAAAAGGAGCATCGTCAGGCAGTTTCGGGTCACATTTCACAATCCCTGCAACAGAGACCAACGGAGAGGTCAGGAGGACTCACTTGCTGAGGGATGGCACTGCCACCTAGGTCATTTATTCCCTAACAGACCACCAAACCCAACTGGGACTGAGGGGGTTTGGGTCTGCTCCCACTACCCATGATACTGGATTGTGTTTTCCCAGAAGAACTGCCCCCCACTCGCCATAAATATCCTCTCTTAGAAAAACCCAGCATCAACTGCCAAAGCACTCGCAGCCCTTAAGCACCAACTCCTTCCAGTGCCCCATCTCCTGCAGGGAGCAAGCAGATGTCCCCTCCAACCCATCAAGCAACTCAGACCACCAGAAACTCCCTCTGCCCAGCCAGGAGCCCCAGGCACCCGCTCCTTCGCCTGCCCCTGCTGCTGAACCAGACTGATGGATGTGCTGGGTCCGGGGACAGGAAAGGGAGAGTTCATTTCAGATTCTGCCCAGACAAAAAAGGAGGGAGAGCGAATTGTCCATCCACCTTCACCTTCCAGACCACTGCCTCTCACCTTGTTTCTTCAGCATCTGGTAGGCCTCTGAGATCTTCACCTCGTGAGGCAGCCCCAATGTCCAGCTGTACATCAGCTCCAGGATCTTTGACTTCACTTTTTCTGGTGTCCGGCTGCCAAGATACTAGAGGAAGAGAGAAGAGGTGGCTTGAAGCTGATCTGAGCCGTTGCAAGCTTGGCCTGTTCTTCCCCTCCCCTCCCCCAGGAGAAGTGAGACCGTTCCCAACGGCACAAGGAGGAGGAGGAAAGAGGAAGCAAGCGGGAAAGCTCACGAGGCCCTTGCAACATGTCCTATGCTGCGCTTGGTTTCCACCACAGGAAACACAAGAGGTGGGAGAAATGCTGCACCAGCAGCCCCTCAACAACACGCAGGGACAGGTGGGAAGGCTCAGGTGGATCCCTGTCACCTTGTGAAGGAAAGGGTACTGCCAATAGAAGCTGCTTAGCAAGGCAGCCCTTCAGGAATGAAGGGACAGCAGGACTGGGAGGGGAAGGACTGTGGGTCCCTGGGGCAGGGCCCAGCCCTCTCTCAGGGGCACTCTCCAGCACAAAGTGCCTGGCACTTGTTAGAGCTAGGTGAGCCCCAGATGACCAGCACCCTGCAGTGAGATCTCCAAATGTTACAGCTCTCCCCCTGTCATAAAAACACCCTTCTCCCGTGCGTCTGTTGGGCAGAGGCAATGCCTGTGCCACCAGAGGCTAGTGGCTTAAGGCAGAGGACATTCTCTAGGGTGCCTAGCAAGAGGACTTTAGTGTGCTGCTGTCACTGTCCTTGGCTATTCATCATCACCAATCACAAGCTGTGACTGGCAGATGAAGATTTTCCTTACTCGTATTCAGTCTGTGTTCACTTAACTCCATCCTTGCTGGCGCTAACTGCCATGACTGCATAGGAGAGCACGCACAGCTTGTTCTGCTGCAGGAACAGCAGAGGAGCAGGTAATGACTTGGTGCTTTAGATGGACTTGCCAGAGCACCACTGACCAGGCCTGGGCTTGCCCTCTGAGAGTGTCTCAACCAGGTTGGGACACTCCAGAGAGACATGGTCACGATGTCAAAGCTGAGGGAGATTCCTAAGCACAGACAGGGCTGACAGAGATGCAGGGAAGGTGACTCCAGGCACGCAGATGAGGTCAGTAGTCTCACAAGTGCTGGTTGCATCATGTCTAGCTGGCCCTCAGCTTCCCACATCAAGAATCAGCCAGGGGCAGAGGGGTGAAAGCTCACCTTCCCACTGGAAAACTCACCAAGTAACAAGGACTACATCTCCTACTAGCATTGTTCTGTTTCCCCCACATCCCAGTGGGCGTTTGACCTTCCCACTCAGCCACTACTTCTTCCCAAAGCCCTCCTGACACCAGGCTCCGGTCCCCTCCAGCACAATGCCCTGAGACCCACCTTAGGTGACACCACTTTGATGAGCTCATTGAGGAAGCGGAACTTGCCCACCTCGTCGTGGAACCGTTTGCCGCAGCTCTTCATGCAGGACTCCAGAACCTGGGGAGAGGGGCCAGGTGAGCCCCAGCACGGGGTCAGCAGCAGGTTCAGGAGGGAGCAGCTCCCTCCTTTTCCCCCCTCCACAGGCACGGAGCCTGTGGCTATCCTCACAGCAGCGTGGAGGGACACCCCCTTTCCCTCCCAGGAGGCCAATCATGCTCCCAAAGAGAGGCAAGAAGATTTTCCTCTTTGGGGTAAGTCTTTGCAGAGGTGGCTCAACAGCCCATGGAAGGAGATACCCTTAAGACAGCTCACAAATACTTTCACAGCGTGGATCCACAACACAATTAAGCAAACAAAAACCTTCCTATCGACTTTGACAGGCTACGATCCTTCCCAGGAACAAGACCTTTCCTACCAGTCACCCCTCCTCTCTTGTGGAACCACCTTCACCCCCTCTCCCACCCAAGGGCTCAGGTGCTCCAGGGCTTTCTAAGAGGGAGTTCAAAGTTTCCCATGCTTCTCCAGTCAAACTGGAGCAACCCCACACTCTGGCCTTCCATCTAGTTCTACGAGCCTGCAGATGCCCTTACCGTGAGGGCCTGGAGAGCTTCCCATTCCTGCGGAGACTGGATCTTGTGGGCAAGAAGTCGGGTAGCAAGCGGAGGACTGGAAGGAACAAGGGGGAAAAAGCTAGCCGGTTATTGATGAGAAACCTGGTACCTGTGTTTCTATCTGGGAATCCAGAGTTGAAAAGCATGTTGCAAGTTTAGGGCACTGATAATGCACCAAGACACCTCAAAACCCCTGGGGAACCTTCCATTAGTGGACCACGACCTCCCCCCCCACACACTTTGAAAGGCTTCATGCCGATTCAGCTCTTGGGACAACCCCACTGATGCTCACCACATGGGGAATCAAAACCCAAGCCCACGACATGGAGCAGCCTGGGGAAAAGAAGCAGCACTTACCCCTCTAGCTCCTTATTGAGCTGCTCACAGAAAGCGTTGATACCATCCCAGTCCAGGTCCTTGTTCAGGGGGTTTGTCGCTTTGTCTGCGGGAGGGGAAAGGGGATGGTGAGAAAGTCTCCCCAGGCTCCCACCCTGCGGAGGTGAGGAGCGACACTGCTCCCGCTCCCTCGCCGCCAAGTCCACCCGGTGCATCAGTGGACGACGGCGTGACGGAAAAACACGCCCGTGCCCACTTGTACAAGCCCCGTGCACACACTCCCTCACCGCCACCTCCCCGCCAGCGGCGCACACCCACCCACCGTCGCCGCACGCTCCTGCCAACGCGGGCCCTGCCCCACGCTCAGCATCCGCGGACCCCAGGTGCGCCCACGGCCACGGCCACGGCCGCCCGCCCCTCTCGCCTGGCCCCGACGCCCCCATTTGCCCGAAGCCACCCCCTCCACTCACGGACCGGCCCGTCCTGACACCTCGCTACGTGTGACCCCCCCCGAGCACCCCTCGTTCCCTCACACCCCGAACACCCCCCCCCCCATTCCACACCCCCCCCCCCCCCCCCGCAGTGGCGGCCGGTGCCCCGCTGGCGGCGCGGCCGGGCCGGGCCGTGTCGCGTCGCGTCAGGGGGAAGGGAGGGGTGGTCGCGGCCGCACTCACTGATGCGCGCCTCCAGCGTCTCGGGCTCCATGGCGGAGGGCCCCGCCCCGCCCGCCGGTTCCTCAGCGGGGCAGCACCGCGCCGCCGCTCACCCGCCCGGCCCGGCGTCGCCGAGCCATCGAGAGCACCGAACCGTCTAGAGCGCCGCCCCGACGGCCTCGCTATAGAGCGCCGGAAGTCGGCGGTGCAGAGCGCCACCCCGCTCCCCTGAGCGCCCCCTGCCGAAGCGCACCTCCGATCCACCATAGAGTTCAACGCGCAAGGGAAAGAAAGGCACCGGATGGGGAAGGAAGCGGAAGACCTCTCCAAGAGAAGGACATAGAGAGAGAATGAGAGAGGGGCAGGCCAGAGCGCCGGAAATCAGCTGCGGCACGAAAACAAACCGACCTAACCCTTCCCGGAAGAACCCACGTACTGGCAGGTGAGTCTACTTCCGGTGCAGGAATAGGACACTTCCGCCTCGCAGGGGGGGAACCAGCGTGTCCTTTAAAAGGACACGAGCCCGCCGGCTCGGGCGCATGCGCGGTGGGCGCCCGCCTGGCCCTGCGGGTAGGGGCCGTGCCCCCCGTGATGGCCGCGGCCGGGGCCTCTCCTCGGGCCTTCGCGGCTGTGCGGGCGGCGGAGGGGGGGACGACGGTGTTTTAGGAGATGTTATAAATGTCAGTAGGCGAGCTCCTGTGTCGTGGTCGGAGTCATCTTTAAACTGTTGTCAGTGCTGTCCTGGCCGGGCCTTGCCTGGCCGCCTCACCTGGCTGAGCCCCTGAAGGAGGGGGTGGGTGTGGGGAGGTTAGTGAAGCCCTGTAAATAACTAAGGCTTCAGGAATGTAAACTCCACTTGTCCTCTTTCTCCTTGAGGTTCTGGTAATCTAGGTCAGCCCTAACTGTGTCACTTAATACTGCTTGTTTTCTCTGTGCGCCAGTGGTCTTGGAAGGAACAGTGTGTCTGTGTGCCTGTGGTGATTTATTGCTTTTGTTGCGTTGGGGTTTTTTTCCTACTCTTTAAATAATGCCGGTGAAAGTTGCCAACTTAGTGACCTTTGGGGAGCATAGGGCTCCGCCTGTTTGAAGAGTCCCCAGTGCATCTCATCAGCGTGGGTGCTCAAAGCCGCCCGCTGGGGTTGGCCCTGCCGGAACCTCTGCGATAAGAGCAGGAGTATGATACAGTTTATTCAGCCTTAAAGCATCTAATCCTGGAGACAGATGTCTGAGTCAGAGTGGTCCTGTGTTGGGTTACTCATTTACAGTGCTAATCCCGCAGATGGCAGGCGAGTGAACTGCCCTGATATCTTTTCCTTATGGAGAGCCATTGTTTTGGGGGGGATTTTTTGGCCATTAAGAGGTACTTTTTGGCACTTGAATGTAATTCTTTTTTTAACTTACTGCCTTGTATCACAAAGCCTTTTTAAAGTCCCTTTAATAGAAAATTGCCACATCCTTCCCTCTGCTGCGTTCAGGCACGTTTTACATGAGTTATTTTAATCTTATGAGTCAGGCTTGCCTGTCACTTTTACCTCTTTGATTTTTCTGAGAATCCTTAAGTCATCTTTAGGAGACTGAGGCCTAGATACCGCTCTTCTAGGTCATGTATGATCTGCATAGAAGGTATGCATCTCTTTCCAACCCACAAAGCGCTGCCTCTGAAGGAGTGGTTTTTGACCCTGGTGTTTCACAGCCCCCTTTTGCTTAGGTTTCAATCCATCTGAGTCTGGAGGTTGTTTATTTTCCTCTCTTTGGCAACACCCAGTGGTTAGCAAGTCTGGGATGAATGAAAGGCTGCACCTCTTTTCAGCTGGTTGCGAACAATGGCGAGTGAACCGATGCATAACAGTCATGTCAGCAGCAGCCTTTCAAACCTTTTTTTTTTTTACTTCTCAGAGATTTAGGAGTCTCTTTCCCCTTTGGTTACATCTGCTTTCCCTATAACAAGGACTCTTAAGTGTCATAAAAAGAGAGATCTGAGTCTGAATTTTGCTCCCTGTAACAGTGGTTAGATGATGTGTGAGGAAAAACCTTTCTCCTGTCCTTTGATTTATTTTTACCGACAGCTAGAATCCCAAAGTAGGTTTAGATGGACTGAGACGTTCTATGTTGTAATTAACACCGTTCCAGAATGAAAGTACTGGAACTATAATTAGCTCGTAGCCAGTTGCAGAGGAAAGTGACTACGTGCAAGCCAGAGGCCTGGGTAGTTGGGAAAGCTTGTGCTGGCAGAGGGGTGCGGGATCCCAGGTTTGGCAGGCCCTGCAGCGCACTGTCCCGCAGAGGGCAGCAGCAGGCAGGAGAGCTCCTGCCTGATCAACCTGGGCTTAGCAAACGCTCTCGCTGCCCGTGCAGTCGTGGTGGATCACAAAACAGGCAAAGTCCCCCTCAGTCGGGAGGGGAAGGCAGCCTTGCAGGAGCGGCTGGGTCACTTGGGAGAGACGTTTTCCACCCACCAGGTTGTCTTCAGCCAGCCAGAGCTGCCCTGTCGCCCTCGCTCTGTCCCAACGTTTGTTTGATTTCTCTGCCTTGTGTGTTTATGCAAACCCTGTGATGTTTTTCAGATGCGCTTGTGTGCGGCAGAGAGAGCTTTTGTGCGCTTCCTGCTGGGTCATCGGCTCTGGCCCGTGACGTGAGGTTCCCTTTCCCCTTTCACATTCCTCTTTGGCAAAGCATTCTGCCGGAGAGCTTTCACTTTCCTGAAGTTCTGTACTGCAGTCTTTTGTTCCCTTTTCTTGTTTTCCTGCTCTGGCTGACTGCAGCAGCCAGTTCCTGGGTTTTTGGCTCAGTTTTACCTCTGCTATTTTCTTTTGGAACCTCTCCTGACATCACCTGTGACCACGCACCTCTTACACAATCCTCTGGATTTGCAGCCCTGCTATTCCCTGAGCTTGGCTAATCTCTTTCCTTTTGCAATACTTCTAAGCACCTTTCCCAGCAGAGGGCTGCAATTAGAGAGGCAAGTAGAGAGTTGCATACTTCTCTACAGGGAGAGCAGGTTTGAGCTCCTTTAATCTAATAGGAAATGTCTCCTTCCCTTTCATATGCAGCACTTTCTTGTGGTATGCAGTCATCCACCAGGATTGCTCCCTTCCATTTCTTTCAGTGTTTCCCTTTTCCCTGTAGGAAGACCTGTTCCCAGTGATCAAAGGCATCCTTCTACAACTACAGGAGCAGAATGAAGAAACAGGATGCTGGATAAGGGATCAGAAAACCTGCTGGTTATATTTCTCAATTAAACATGTCTTGGAGCAAGGCTCGAGGAAATGCATATCTATGCTTGCTGCCTCAGTTTCCCTGGTTGTTAGCATGGGGATAATTGCACTTGCTTCCTTTGGGGAATTGCCTTGACCTCTGTATACTAAATTTCCTTTCTGTGTTGGTTCTGTCATTAGAACAACTGGCTCAGCAAGGCGAGCGAGAGAGAGAAGCAAATACCAGAGTTAGAGGTGAGCTGAGCAGCTTGCTGCTTCCTTGTGTTCGAGCCCTCCTTCCAGACTGGGCAGCTCAAGGAGCGTCTGATCCCTCGACCGAGCGGGCGGCAGTGCCCTCCTGGCCAGTGTAGGGGGAGTTACCCCCTGGGGAAGGCTCAGCTGGATTCACTGTTGCCAATGGCGTCTTCCCTGGAGAGTCCAGGACAGCTGGGGGATGCTCTGACAACATGGGAATGCTCTTACTGCTGAGGAACGTTATTGGCAGCAGGCAAAGATGAAAGAAAACCGACAGGACAGAAGCCCTAGTCATACCCATGGCTTAGGGGCTGATAGATTATGTGTCTGGGTAAGCCAACACCAGAACAAGGAGAGGAAGACCTGCCAGGTTAGAGAGTGCTGCTTAAATTTATCTGTCTGAAGTGAGCATTGAAGGCCCTGAGCCCGCAAGGGGGAGCCTCAATGAAGTCATTTGCCACACCACTCGTGAAATCAGCTCCAGACTGGAACAGATCTGCTACCGATACGGTGCACTCGGGATTCAGGGGTCGAGAGAGGCACTTGAAAAGGTGAACAGATTCACCCGTTCTCGCTCTATCCCTGACTTTCTGTGCTATTGCTGGCAGATGGAAGGGTGTCATTAGAAAGCACAAGGATTGGGAAAAATGGTTTAAGAGCCTGGATTTTGCTGAGATACAGTTTGGTTGTAAAGAACAGCAGGAGGGAGAAGGAGAAAAATCCTATTGCAAAGCCATTTTTCACGGGCATCCAAGCATGATCCAAGCAGAGATTGGTGACATGAAACCAGGCATCCTGGAGCAAATCGGGGAGCCCAGCTGCGGCAAATCCCCAAGCCTGGATGATGAATAAAAATCCCTGCATTGCGGCGACAATGAAGTGTGACTTAGTGAAACGTTTGCTGGGGATGTTTAGCGTAGCAGCAGCCCGGGGAACTCGGACGCAGCCGTGCGCTGCCTCTCTTTTACAACGCAGCCCAGGGAGGAGGCATTCCCGCTGTGGGGTGCCCAGGCACCGAATGCACGTGCTCTCGGCTGTGCAGCTGGCTCAGATTTGGCAGCTGGTGAGCTTGAATAGATGGATTTTGGCCCGGGCTTGAAAATCCCCCATTGCCAGCAATCCTGCTTTGGCTGCAGCTGCCTCGAGTTCCCTAGGAAACTTCAGCGCTGGCTTAGGTCTGGACTGTGAAATGGTAGGAGCAGGCAGTCCGTCGGCTCTCTCCCTCCAGCCTGGCTGCTCGGACTCTGCTGCTTGGCACTGCAGCCAGCTCCAGCCCCACTTTTGGCGGTGATGAGGAGCAGCGGGGCAGAGTGAACCTAGTGCTGGGGCATGGCAGACGTGGGGTTAGGAATAAAAAGAAAACTGTGACCCAGGAGGTGGAGGAGGAGGAGGAGGGAGACGCAGAGTCTGTGTACACAGATTTCCCCAGGGTGGACCTGGCCTTTTGTAGGTTTCTTTCTGGTCCCTCTGGCTTTGTCTGTCTCGGTAAACGCAACAGGAGCAAGGCCAGGCCTGAGCGCTGCCTCAGGGTGATGGCTCATCCCGTGCGGTTGTTAGCACCCTCCCTGGCGTGGTTTTGGGCTGTGCCAGCTAGCAGTGCTGTGGTGCCCAGGCATGGCTGGGGGACAGGGCGGGCTGGGGACTGTTCCCAGCAGAGCCTTGGTGTCGCCAAGTGTTTAACCCTATGGATGGGAGCTGTTCCCTGCTCCTTGCTTTTGGGGCCAAGAGCGAAACAGCTACACCCTGTAAGCCCAGGTCCCTCTGAAGGCAGCCTTTTGAAGTACAGTCCCCTGCAACCTGCATATTTACCCCCTAATTTTCTTTTTCCCTCTCTGAAGATGGGAAATGTCACGCAACAGGTTGTAGGTGAGTGTGTGCACCAGACCGAAACTGGGAAACGCTCTGTCTGCCGGGCATGGTTCAACACGGTGTTGTGACTCAGTGTCCTACACCCCGTGCTACAGTTCACTGGCCGTGTTTGACCCCCTGCTTTGTGGAGTGGGAGAGCTGTTATGAGGAAACATTGCCCAAACGCATGAAGTCATGGGGGTGTGGGCGCCAGCTCCTGGATGCAAGGGATCAGATGGGCCTGGGTGCACAGGCACGCTGAATTTATCCCTCTGGCTCTTCTTCCTTGGGCAGGCAGAACCAGGAGCCCATCATGTTGCCCACAGAGCACATAATTCTGCAAGGGCTTCCCATGCCCACACAACTCTGTCCTGTTTCCCCTACCACCCCAAACTACATCAGTCCCCCAGCCAGGAGAAGAATCAGGTGCACATCTCTGGGTACACTCAAATGACCCCTGCCTTGTCTCTGCATGGAGGGGCTGCGTGTTCCCCTCAGCCCGGCAGCCATTTTGAAGGCAGCGTCCATGTGCTGGGTCTCGCCGCAACCATTTTGCACCTTTGCCACCTCCAATTTGCAGACCAAGTCCCCCTCCTCTGTGCAGGAGGAGGAGATGCTCCCAGCAGAGGCTGCTCCTTTTTCCGCCTCCCTCCTCACACAGAATAGCTTCGCATCTTGAGTAGCTCACCTCCCCGCAGTTGCGCTCTGGCTGAATTTCAGGAGGAGGATGCATGCTGGGAGTTGGTGGGGTTAAAAGCAATGGTCTCACAGTGTGGCTTAAGAGTGGGCTGTGAGACCTCTTTCCTCCAACCGTCCTTGAGCTGCCATGGTGCCAACCGCTTGCTGGTGTCCAGAGCAGGCACTGGGCGCTCTTCAGCTCATCCTGAGCCTGGCCTCTGGGGAGCTGCATCTCTGCTGGAGCTGTTCAGGAAAGATTCCCACCCCTTTCCTAATGAGACTGAGTGAGTAATAGAGATGTTCCTCAGGGACGGTGTTGTAAGGACTGCTACGTGCATGTTTTGGACCAGAGAGCAGGTCTCCACTAGCTTTTCCCTGCTGTTGTGCAGCAGACGTTGATGCGTGTCCCATCTTGACAGAAGAGATAAGCTATCTGCGTGCAGATGGGAACTTGCCTGGCAGTTGCAGCCATCGGTCCTCCTCACATTGTTCTTATCAGATGTCCTGGCTTGGCAAGTCTGTTTGCACGGTGAATGGCAACGTGTTTGGGGCTGTTCAGCCTGGGATATGTCTGGCGTGAGTCGTGTTCAAAGCATTTAGTTTGTAATACCCTTTTCCACTCTCGGGATCAAGCATTCTCCATCCAGGAATCTGACTGCAATTAAAGCTGGGTGTTTGCGTCGCTGCTGGGGGGCTCTCGGCGGAGAGCAGTGTGAAGAAACCTGGGGGCAGCCAGAGAGACACAGCCAGGTTCTGGCCCTGGGTGTGTTGCCAGTGGTGGGGAAAATAAGGACAGCAGGAAGAGGCACAAACTGGAGGGGAGGGAAAGAGAGCCAGAGAGAACAAACAGCCTAGCATGACTGCTGGGAATGCAAAATAAACATCCACTGTGGTCAAGTGAGAGCTTATGTACTACTGGCTACGTGAGATGGGTCAGAAACAGGAGTAGAGGCTCACAGGAGTAGAGGCTCACAGGAGCAGTACAGAGAAGGGACAGGATGCCCATATGGGACTGGTCAGCCAAACAAGGTGTCTTCAAATGCACGGGGTATTCCTTAGTGTCCAGTATAGCGCTGGAAAGGGAGACGAGATGTCCCAGCAGTGCAAAGCAGCTGCTGCCCTGCTCCCTGCGGTACCATGTGGAGATGAAACATCTCTGGGCAGTGCCATGACCCAGCAGGTTCAGGTGCTGGCTTCGAAAGCTCCTTCACCTGGTGGCAACTCTAAGCAAGGCTGTGGCTGTAGCTCCTCACTGGGAAGCATGGAAAAAGTAATTTAGCACTCCTTGTGCCGATGAGAGTAGGGACCTCTTCTGCACTTTGGTTGCCCATGGAGCTCCTGCAGCAGATCAGGCTCAGCTCTTTTCCTTGTGGCTCGCTCTGAAGGTCCATGGGTTCATGTATTTCTGGTGCCCTTCCCTCTGGAAGAGAGGAGGAGAGGAACAGGGAGGGTTGGTTGTGTGGGCCTGGTCTTTTCTTAGGTCTCCTTCGGATGCCTACAGTTCCCTCTTTAGATGCCCATTTCCTGCACTAAGTCAGTCATTTTGGGATTTGGATTCCCTCTTTTTTGGCAGCTTTTCTTTCCCATTTCCATCTGGTTTGGTTTTTACTGTTTCATTTTGCAGGGCCATCAAAGGGAGTTTGTTCAAGCTGATTTTGGAGCAACAGATAGTTTTGACTTGACAACCCCTTCCTCTGCAGACCTCAGCCATAGCCTTAGATCCAGGGTGGGTCGCCCCTTCAGACCCTCTGAAAGCTGATGGGTGGTAGTAAGGTGGCGTGCTGCTTCCTGGTGGGGATGAGGGGTAATTGGCTTTAGTGATGTGAGCATGGGAGAACTTTTTTTTGGAAAATTTTTTTTTTTTTTCTCCCCTTCTTTCCAGCCCATGAGCTGTTAATTCTTGTGGCTTTTCAAAACTTGCTATTTCTCCCTTAGCATTTCATTCTCTTTCTTTTTTTTTTTTTTTTCCAGTGGATGAGCCACCCTTGGCATCATGCCTCGTGTGTGTGACTCAGATGGATTCCGCTTGTCTGAAGGATTCCTGCAAGTCCTCAGAGTTGTCCAACCCGCCTGGGCTCAGCACTGGAGCCCGTGAGAAACACACTCAAAGCGAGTCACGCGGTGCCAGCAGCCTTCTTCTCCCCGTGCGGGATGGACCGCTGCGCACGGGGACTCGGCAGTCACTCTCGCTGCATGCCCTTGCTGTCCCGTGGGGTTGAATCCGCAATGGCTGCTCGGAGCTCAATGGAGGGAGGTCCCCATGGACCTTTTGTGTATGGCGCAACGCTGTGTTTCTTTTTTGCTTATTCGAGTTCCAGCCAGCTGGCCTCACGCTGTCTTTGTTGTGGGAAATGGTCCCCTTGAAGTCAGGGGAGTTGGGCTTGGGGCAGCTCGGAAGTCCCCTGGCTTCCACTGTTGGAAGGCGTCTGTTCATTTTGAATGCCTCTGGTTTTTGGACTTAATTGGACCCATGCAAGGGCTAATGTTTTTCAGAAGCACTGAATGCCTCAGTACCTCCTACTGATAGTAGATGGTGCGGTGAGAGATCAGCATCTCTGATACTTGAGGTGCATTAGCCAAGGGAGCCCAGCTTCCTTTTAGCTTCTAGAACAGGTTTGCAAAGCTGGATTTGTTTGGTGGTATTTTTGTTTTGTTTTGTTTTTTTTTTAAGTCTGTCCATGGGAGCTTTAAAATGAGAATCTAAACAAGAAGAGGGTTTTTTTGATGTGAACTTGGGTATCTGTGCCTTAGTTTCCCCATGTGCAAGATGAGAGGGCTGCCATCTTCCTTACTCAGTGGTAGGATAAAGCTGTTGGAGATCTTAATCATTTGGTGCAAGATACAAGTGGAGCATAAGGCCTCATGAAACTGATCCTTTGTGGAGAGGTCTTTGGAAGATCCTTTTCCCATTAAGCTAATAATATCTCATCCAGCAAGTCTGGGACATCCCAAAAGTCCAGGAGAGGGGGAAGCCATGAGCCTTCTATGCATCTTCTCTTTGCCAGTAGGGAAGCTTTCAACCTAAGCGCATTTATATCTCCAGGTGTGTTTTTGAAAGCCTTTCTCACAACCCACATTTCTGGCATGCCCCCATGAGGGAAAGAATTAGAGAAATGAAGGCTGGAAACAGAATTGGGTGGCATGTAATCAGTCCTCTGACCTCCCTTCCCCACCCTTTGCTGGTTCAGTTCGTTCTCCTGTCTCTTGGGCAAGCTAAGGACCCATAAGATGTGACTCATCTGGCTGCTTGGGTTAATGAAATGGCCCTGATGCCTTATGAGCCAGCTCCCATGCACATGAACTACCTTCCTCCCCTCTCTGTGCACAACTTGTAGCACACAAAAGTTGGCCGCAGACTTCAGAGCTGCCCAAGAGAGATGTCCCCTGCAAAGGTACAAGGACATAACTTGGCCCTGGGGATGGAAACCATCCATCAGAGTGCATTTGAGCTCCCCATGGAGACGGGAGGTGCCAGTCACTGTGGCACCACCGCCTTCCTGATAGGGTAGGGAGAGAGATGGAGTGTGAGGCTACACCCCTCCCCTGTGCTCTTGATCTGCTCCACTGCTTGGTGCAGGTTCCTTCCACTGCTGCCTCTAACCTGAAGAAAGGTGGGTTTTTCCCCACATTTTAGCTCTTCAGCTAGCTTTGTCCTTCCTCCTTATTCCCCACGTCCTAAGGAAGAGAAAATTGCACTCTACAGATGAAGGAGGGTGATGCTGGTGGAGAGCCTACCAGAGGCTGATGGCCTCTAATCCCTTTCCCCCAGGTTCAGAGCACAGATGCTACTTCCATACAAGGGCTCTGGATGATGCACTGTCAGGGAGCTGGGGCATGAGAGGTGGCAAGATATTCACCTCCAGTCCTTTGTTCTTTCCCATTTTAGTTGATCTGAATGCGGAGACTTCAATGCCTTCCCTAGAGGAGCCATCCCACTCTGGTTAACCTCTTAGGCAGGAGGTTAAGTGCTCATGAGCACCAGTTTCCTTGTGCTCATCATTGCCTTGGCTTCTCCTGCATCTCTTGGACAATCCTTTCCTGTACACACCCTCCGGATCCACAGACCTGCTTATCCAGTCTCGTGCTTACCTCAGTGTTTGGCTAAGTACTTTTTGTTCTCTCGGTCCTCCTCCATTATAAAGCTGGCTGGCTTTCAGAGCTTAGAGATCAGTTGGGCGAAGGTAGCAGCACTATTTGCTGAGAGGCAAACCCCAACACTTCTCGACTAAAGAGGAAACTGGTCCCATCAAACCTATCATCTGGGAATTTTTGTGACTGGCAGGAGGAGGACTGAGCAGCTCCATCAGAAGGTGATGGAAGCCTCTTCTTGGTCCTGTCCTGAGCCATGGCCTCTGAAAATCCAGAGCTCAGCTTCTTGAAATCCACCCCACAGCCCTTTAAGTCAGGGAACTTTATAAAGGAGGGAAACCGAGTCAGAAACATGGCTTAATCGCAACTGCCAGGAGGAACCACAACCAGGGCCCAGATGAGGTCAGAGAACACGGTTTAAATCAGGTCACCACTCAATATTTATTGTGTGGAGTTTTTCTTTTTTCTTTACTCCTGCACTGAAATCCTTCCCCAGAGGCTATTCAAGGAAATAAATAGCCAGTGGAAAGGGACAATAGCTTGCTGTGGAGTACAAATTATATGAAGCAGTAGGAAATAATAGCAGAGTGAGCAGCTGCTACTCCGAGAAAGAATGCACGGTTGCTCTCTCCAGCTCCTTTTGCCTTGAGCAGACGCCGATGCCTGGATCACAGCTCAGGCTCCCTGGTGCGTTGAGTGCAAAACAGGACAGGCACCTTTCCCCGCCTGCAGTGTCCTCCTCCGGTGCCACTTATTAGTGCCAAACTGAAACCACAGCCTTGCGTTAGGTGCTAAGGGTATCTCTTGCCTCTTCTCACAGGGCTTGGTTTGAGGCATTCCCGCAGCTGGCATGGCCACCTCACCTTCCCCTTTCTCCCTCTTCCCTTCTGTTGGGAGAGATGGTAGGGACCATTTTGGCATGCTGGTGTGGATTTTGGAGGCTTCCTCCTGCCACAAAAGGCCCTGAGAAACCTCTCACAGCTTGGGCGGTTGAGCTACCTTGGCTGGGAAATGGAAAAGCCTGTGGTTTTCCTCAAGGCTTCACACCTAGCTGGCTTATCTCCTGCCCGAGTAAGAGAAACAAAATAAATACTGCTGCCAGCAATGATGCTGCTGAGGATCTTGGCAGCCTGCTGGGGATGGTGGCATTCAGTCTGTTCTCAACAGCTGTGTGGGTGTCCTGTGGTAGGGGTGGTGGCTCTGGGCTATGGTACATGAGGTACTGCTGTCTGGAGCCACACCGAGTGTCCTGAGATCCTATGGGTGCTCCTGGTGACCTGAGATCTCCCTAGGACTAGCAGGAAGGCTGGGAAGGACTGTTAACCCCAAAACCCACCTTATGGGACCTCTGCAAATGGAGCTGCCACATTTCATGGGGTAAAAACACTCTGCAGAGGACCTGGCCTGCCATCCTTCTGGCTGAAAGCCATCATGGTTGCATTGGTCTTTTCCCTCCTTAAAAGATGATTTTTTCCTCCCTGTTGGAAGCTCGCCTTGCCCTTGGGTTGGGCATGACCCCCACCAGTGGCTGCTTGTCGGGACTCTGCTGTCCCAACGCACCCTCTGGGAATGCAGCAAAGCTTCCTCCGGTGCCAGTGGTGTGAACATGGGCGTCCCACACCAGTACAGGCCAACTTCCCTCTGCCCAGGATGAACATCTATATGGGGCCCTGGAGAGGCACTCCCAGGCAGGTACCCTATTATAGGGTCATCTCTCTGGGAGTGAAGTGTTCCTGGATCACTTGTGCCGGTGGCTGCCAGCTTCCATAACCATTGCTTATATTTTCCTGACTGCACAGACCCTCCACCTCCTTTGCAGATGCCCTTTAGCCAGATTTTCTCTTTCTTCGTGTTTTACATTCCCATCATATCACCATTTCTCCAGGCTTTCTGCTTTGCAATGTCTGCAGGGGAGTATCAACCTGCCCCCTTCACTCTCCTTTCATTATCCCACCAATCACCACCTCCAACTGCACTGGAGAATTTCGGCTCTTCTCAGGTCCCTAAAGTTTCAGCCCCTTCCTATGTGGGGAGCACATACCCCTGCATGAGAGAGGCCATCTGCACAGGGCTGCTGTCTGACCATGCGGAGGCTCAGCTCTGCAGATGAAGGAAGTCGCCAGCACTGGCAGAGTTGCTGCCTGGTTTCCCACTATTGTTCCCAGTGGCAAATAAAAGGGGGGTGAACGCCTCTGCTGAGCATTGTAGGAGCGGGGTTAATGTTATCTTGATAAAATCTCACGGCCCCTCTCTGAGCAGCTCGTGCCTCCTTCCTGCCTGTCTCTCTCCCTGTGTATTCTCACATCCGTGGTACTTGCAGCTCTGCACATAACTCTCTGTGTGGGTAGTTTTCCCCATTGCTCAGACACGTGCTGCTCTCCCTCCTGGGCAGCCTCACACTCTGCCAGTGGGATCTGTGGATAAATCCCAGTGAGAGTGATGTTTCTGTGTGGGAAGCGGGGGAAAGCCTCCTCTATTTTGCTGGCCCAGGACCTGGCTCTTGTCTCTGCTACATTCCTGTGTCACCTTGGCCAGCCACATAGGACAGGATTTTTCTGAGCAAGTTTAGGGTCTGTCTTGGGACGTAATCTCCTGAGCCCTAGAAGTGTTTGTTTCTCACTGCTGGCTTAAAGTGAGTTCAGATGACTAACCCTGATGGTGGCTATGCAAATAGTGTCTCTGTCCCTGCAAAGGGACATGAGTTGCTGGAAAGAGAAACCTCTTGTAGTCAGTGGGATGCTCCGATATTTTGAGAGGGGGGGCTCTAGGCTCTGTGTTCTCCCTGGGATTACTGTAGGGAAGCAGGGTGACATGAAGGTGTGGGTGGGTGGGACACAGCAGCATGGTGGGAAACAGACCCAATGCCAGAAACCACCATCCTTGGCACCTGCTCCTGCTGGCTCTACGCTCAGCCCAGGGAGGTTTCACCAACAGCTTCAGTGACCTCAACAGCAAACAAATTTCCCAAGCCTGCTGGGCTTTATGACCCTCTGCTAATAGGAAATACCTCTGGGGAAGGAGTGCTTATCAGCACTTACCTCTGTTTGCTTCAGGAGGTTTTGAGGAATCATAGAACCATAGAATGGTTTGGGTTGGAAGGGACCTTAAGGATCATCTAGTCCCAACCCCCTTGCCACGGGCAGGGACACCCTCCACTAGACCAGGTTGCCCAAAGCCCCGTCCAGCCTGGTCCTGAACACTTCCAGGGATGGGGCATCCACAACCTCTCTGGGCAACGTGTTCCAGTGCCTCACTACCCTCACAGTGAAGAATTTCTTCCTAATATCTAATCTGAATTTACCCTCCTTCAGCTTAACGCCATTACCCCTTGTCCTTGTAAACAGTCCCTCTCCAGATTTCTTGTAGGCCCCCTTCTGGTACTGGAAGGCTGCTGTAAGGTCTCCTCAGAGCCTTCTCTTCTCCAGGCTGAACAACCCCAACTCTCTCAGCCTATCTTCACAGCAGAGGTGCTCCAGCCCTCTGATCATCTTCGTGGCCCTCCTCTGGACTCACTCCAACAGGTCTATGTCTTTCTTGTACTGGGGGCCCCAGAGCTGGATGCAGAACTGTCATATGGTGTCTCAGGAGAACGGAGTAGAGGGGCAGAATCACCTTCCTCGAGCTGCTGGTCATGCTGGTTTTGATGCAGCCCAGGATATGGATGCAGCCAGGTCATGTTGAGCTTCTTGTCCACCAACACCCCCAGGTCCTTCTCCTCAGGGCTGCTCTCAATCCATTCTCTGCCCAGCCTGTAGTTGTGCTTGGGATTGCCACGACCCATGTGCAGGACCTTGCACTTGGCCTTGTTGGACTTCATGAGATTCACACGGGCCCACCTCTCAAACCTGTCAAAGTCCCTCTGGATCACATCCCTTCCCTCCAGTGTGTTGACTGCACCACACAGCTTGGTGCTTCCTACCGAGAGGCTGGAAATTGGTTAAATTTCCTAAAGTCCCTAACAGGAAGAAGTGTACATAGGGAAGCTATTTCTTTGGATCAAAGTCTCCTGGCTTAATAGCAGTTGGTGGGGCCTTGCAGAGGCAGAGATGTGTTAATGTTTAAGCCACAAGGAAGTCTAAGGATTCAAGGTCCTCTTTGTGAGGTGTTTCTGAGCTAAACTGCTGGTCGCTCCCTGCCTGGTTACTCGACCCTCTGAGGAAGATGTCTGTAAGTGCTGCTGCTCTTGTCATCTGTCACCCAGGATCCCCAGCTCAGCAAGGCTGAGTGAGGGACTGGCAAGCCACAGCCACCTCTGCTCTCACCACTGGCATTTCGTGGGCTGCAGGTGATGCTGCCCACCAAACTCTGTGTTGTGGCCCTCTGCTTTAACCCTCTTTGTACCTCTGCTATCATGCTCTCCTTTTCTTCTGCTGAGGACAAGCCTGTTTTCATCTCCTCTCTCTCTGATGTCTTTTACTGCTTGCTGGCTTCACTCAACCCACTCTTCCCTTGCTGAGTGAGAAGCCCATGCAAGACCTACAGGATGGAGGGGTTTTGGCCATGCTGAGAGCAGTAGATGTTCTGGCTAGGGCACATTCTCCAAGCAGCACCCTCTCACTTGTGGTGGCAGGGGAGAAATGACTGAATGAGCCCCACAGACTATTTTTCTTTCTGCCTTAGGAAAAATTTGAAATCTTCAACCTGGGTATGAAGACAGGGGACACCCTGAAGATCAAGGGCAAGATATCCGATGATGTTGACCGGTAAGTACAAAGAAACCACTTTGACTTACCAGGACTGAAGGTGGGCTGCTGAGGGAGGTGATTTTCCAAAGTCATCAGGGACAAAAAGTGTGAGCATAGCTCAGTGTTAGGGGAGCCCCTACACCACCACTATGCAAACTCCTCTGGTTCCTGAGCAGAATGAGGAAGCAGGAGGCATTAAGCACCTGCAACGCTGACGGAGGAATTGAGTGCAGAGCCATGTGTTGGATCTCAGGTCTTCCAAGACCCTGTCCTGCCTGTGTGACTGACTTTCCTCCTGTTCACCCACAGCTTCAGCATCAATCTTGGCTGCAGCCCCTCGGATCTGGCATTTCACTTCAATCCCCGCTTTGATGACTCTGTCATTGTCTGCAACTCCAGGTGCTCCAACGCCTGGCAGTCAGAGCATCGTGATAACCACTTCTGTTTCTCCAAGGGCTCCGCTACCAAGGTGAGCTGTCTGTGCTGGCATGCAGTTGTGTGTGGGGGTGCGTGGTCGGGGGAGGCCCCTGGTTAGCAGATTCCCATACCCTCATCCTCCCGGTCCCATCCAATGCCTCGTGCTGTCTCCCAACAACCTCTCATCCTTATCCTCTGGGTTTTTGATCCTGATTGCCATTTCCACTCCTCCTTCAAAACCCCAGCGCTTCCTCTGAGAACTTTGCATGAGCCCTGTCTGTCTCAGGCTTTGTAAGTGCTTCCTGCCCCCCATACCTGCCCAGCAGGGGCACCAGGGGCACATATGAAGGTAAAGGGGGTCTCCAAGAAGAGGATCTTGCTGTTCTCTACCTTACTTCTCTCCCTAATTCCCTCCTATGCAAACATAGGCTTTAAGGCAACCCAGAGTTTGGGGCAATGTCCAAAAACCTCTCCCTCAACTCTTCTGTCCTCA
This sequence comes from Balearica regulorum gibbericeps, assembly GCF_011004875.1. Classification (NCBI taxonomy): domain Eukaryota; kingdom Metazoa; phylum Chordata; class Aves; order Gruiformes; family Gruidae; genus Balearica; species Balearica regulorum. Next base: position 57,759,137 of record NC_046184.1, read on the forward strand.
CTACTTTGGGATCCACACTACCAGTCTGTCCTCTCTCTCTTCCTGCTGGGGATGCTGTCCCACTTGCTGTCTCACCCCATCTGATGTCTCGAGATGTTAACAGGGCTGCATTTAGGAGCAGTCCTGTTCCTGTGGCTGTGGAGAGAAAGCTTTTCCTCAGTCATGGCTGGCTCTTGGGGAAGGGATGGAGAGGTGACAGCTTTGGGGAAGGATGCCTTTAATTTGCAGTTATCAGCGATGCATTCTCATCCTGTCTGTCTGTGCATGTTTATCAGCAAAGCTCCTTTTTTCAGGTCCCAGTGAGTTGCTGAAGGCATTGAGGTGTCAGGTTTATTCCTCCCTGCTCAGAGTGTATCTGAACATATAAGCCATCTATCATATAAGCCATCTGGTGTATAAAGACACACTTGGGTTTAATTGCTCTGAGTTTACAATCTGAGTAGCTGAAACAACCACAGGAGAGATTCTGTCCCCAGGTCATAGTCTAGATACCAGCTCACACCCTTGATACCAACTGCTCATTTCCTGCATAACCCCCAGCACCTTGCTTAAGGCTGTAGGGACCCGGTCTGACCCTCTCATGTAACATCACCTGGATGCTCACCTCCTAATCTCCTAATGTCCCCAATTCCTACCCTTCCTCCCCATCTCTTCTCCCAGATTGTCATTGAAATGCTGGCAGACAAATTCCAAGTGAAACTACCGGATGGGCATGAAGTGGAGTTCCCCAACCGGCACAGCTATGACAAGATCAGCTACATGAGCATCAAGGGAGGCTTCAGAGTCACCTCCTTCAAGCTGGATTGATGGGCACCACTAGCTCTAATAAAACCCCAAGCAGTGGGAGGCTGCTTGCTCCAGCTGCTTTGGCTTCTGTAAGATCTCTGGCGCTGTGGCTCTGTGCGAGACATTGACAAAGCCCAAGGTTTTTCCACCAACAGGAAAGGAGCTCTTGTTGGATGGTAATAGCTCCTAGATAATGCCAGGTGTTCTTCCATGTCAGACCAGGATGTGGGGCTGAACAGATATTAGATAGGGCAAAGCAGGCTGTAGGTGGGGTTCAGGTGGAGGACCCTGTGTGATTGCTCAGGGCATGGTTGTGTAATCTCTTCACAATGCGCCATTTCTTTCTGCACCCGAGTTTTTGGGAAGGAGGAAGGGGAAGAAAAGCATTGACGTGAGCGATGTGGCATTTGATGTGGCAGTCGGTGCCACAAATGCACATAATTAAATACTAGGTTTGGGAACCTCAGGGCATGGGTTTGACGGGTTCCTCTTGGCTGCTCTGGAAGCCAGCAGCCAGGAGGAAGGGGTGCCTTGCCTTCCTGCAGGAGCGGTACCATTTGAAGTAGTGGCACGGGAAGGTAGCACAGGTGTGCCCCTGAGCCAGCATTCCTGCCAGCGATAAGGAGTTGTCTCCTCCAACATTACTCCTTATCTCACCTCACTTATCTGCTGGCACATTCCAGCTGGGTTACCCATTACTCTGACATTTCCACACCGAACCCTACTCAGCGAAAGTGAGGTTTGGGCTGGGTTACGTGGCTCAGCACCTCCCAGTCTGTGTCCCTCACACAGGACTACAGGCAATTAGTGCTGATTATCTGATGCCACTGCTCTAATTAAAAAGTGTCTCACCAGCCTTAAGTGAGAGACCAATGTGTGACAGCAAACATAGGTACACATTAGGCTGGGTGGGAGGACAGCAGAGTAGAAGAGCATCTCATGGAGAGCCTGGTCCACCGTGAGCAGCAAAGTACTGGGCTAGTTAATGCAGGGATCCCAGAGGTGCTGGAAAGTCCTGCTGAGAGTGGAGAGGATGGGATTTTGTGGCTGGGGCACCAGCAGACATAGCAAGGAAAATGATAAGGTTGCTGCAGCTGAGGGGAGGCACCAGAGGAGAAGTTAGTATCAAAACTGCTTTAATAAGGACAATAATAAGTGCATGGGATACAGAGTGGAGGCAGAAGGGATATTCCATGGATGTGGGTCTTTGGTCTGGAGCTTGTGTTACGGTCTGAAAAGCGGATGGCAGGGTGAGCTTGTCCTGAGAGCCAGGGTCCCCACCCTGGAGGGTGCAGGGGTGATAAGGCTGATCCTGCTGGGTGCCAGTGGCCAGAGCTGAGGACTCATTGAAGCTACTGCCTGCCCCGGCATGCTGCTGCTGGCCAGCATAAGGCAGCCGCCCAGGGAGGCTGGGGGAGATGGGCCTGCCCGTAACCTCGATGGCCTGACTGTGAGTGGCACTCCTGTGTACAACACGTGTGCATGCCAGAGCCTCTTTATTCTGCTCTGAAAAGTTGCCTGCCAGAAGCAGCCAGGCGGCGGGTGAGCTGCGTGGGAGTGGAGCCTTGTGGCCACGGCCCAGCATCTCCCCCCACCACACGCCCCCTCCTGTCCAGGAGAACAAGGGGGGTCCTGTGAGGGTCCCTCCGGTGACCTCAGCCCCCGAGCATCTCGGCTCCACACCGCAGCACAAAGGCACTTCTGTGTGGGCCAGTTTGCACGCGGGGCAGCGTGGGGGACAGCTCGTTCCAGGGCGGCTGTATCGCCCAGGGCTGCTCGGCAAGGGGCATTAGCCATCCTCCGCACGTACCCCTGGGAAGGGGTGCGCTGGAAAGAGGGGTGCGTGCGTTGGGAATGGGGAGAGGGAGTAAGGATGGAGAGGTGGCACAGGCAGAGTGGCTGCAGAGTGGGAGTCTCCTTGTTTTGAGGTGGGGGAAAGGAAGGGGTTTTTAGGACCCAAACTGCAGAATTTGGTGACCCGACGCCTCTCCCTCCAGCCAGCCAAGAAGTTTCTCCCCTCCTTGCTGTGAGGGGGCAGGGGTGGGAAAAGGAGCCATCCTAAGTGATGCTCAGCAGCAGGAGGCATGTGGAAAGATCCCTGTGATTATCTCTGTGTGTGCTCTCACCTCCTGAACGCTGAGCTCACAGCTTTTTTGGGGGGGAGGGGAAAAGAGAAAGATCAGCTCTGTGGGGTTTGCCCCTTAAGCCCCTAGCTGACCTCCCCAGTAGACAGATGTGCTATACAGGAGGGTCTTGCACCAGCTGGAGCTGGGGTGAGCCCCATGCCTTACATGCCAGAGCTATTGGTGGGAATATCTCTGGGAGGGCACCTGTGCCAGCACAGAGGGTGGCTGGGGGCTTTGGTGCAAGGATGGCTCATGTCCCCAGACATGCTGGTGGGGCCAGGCTGAGGGATGAGAGAGAGAGTGCCGGGGGGGAACGGGATGGGGTAGGAAGGGGTTTGGGGTTTCTTTGGCACATGGGAATGTCCCTTTGGCATCTAACAGCAGTGAGGCTGGGGAAGGGCTGTGATGCCCCGTGCTGCAATGCACAGCCCTCACCGGCCCTCCGCAGCAGCCTGGCCCAGCCCCAGGAAGCCCCCGAGGAGATGGGCTCTCCTCCTGACCCCTCCAGCCCCCTCAGTGCCCCCAGCATGGCAAGGAGGTCACCCGCTGGTTCTGCTGGTGACGCTGGAACCTGAGGTTGGGGGACAAGGAGGAGGGTGAAGACCCCGGCACCAGCATCTCTGGCGGGGGGCTGTGATGGGAGGGATGGCTGTTCACACTTTGACTTCATCATCATCCTCCTCCTCCTCTTCATCAGCGTATTCAAAGGAATTGCTGCGTCCTCCCCGGGCACCAGTGTACCCCTCCTGCAGGCTGGAGAGCTTGGCCTCTTCCTCTTCCTCCTCCTCCTCCTCCTCCTCCTCCTCCTCTCCTTGGTTCCAGGTGGCCTCGGGGTACCGGCTCTCCCCTGTCACTTGCAACCGCCATGAGTTGCTGCTGGGGCTCTCCCACTGGGTCTGCATCCGGGCCTGCCGGGGACCCTCACCCTTCTCTGAGCTCCGTGGGGTGCTGGTCCCACCATAATGGCGGGCCAGGACCTGGGCCGCCCGGTCAAACTCTCCCGCTTCGATGGTGCAGTCGTTCCAGCACCCCTGCCACGGAGTCCCTCTGGGGGCTGCCCCTGGCCTGGAAGCCCAGGCAGGGTCCTCTCCAGTGCCCTCGATGGCATGTGCCTCTCCGTTGGCATGGACCGACAGTCCCGGCAGTGAACTGGCCCCGGACAGGCTGCTCTGCCCAGAGTGGTCCCAGAAACTGGATGTTGCCTTGTCCTCTCCATGGGATGCACCTGATGCTGGAGGGACCCCATCCTTGGTCCCCTCCCCACACAGGAGGTCTGGGTCATCTTCCCCCACCTCGCTCCCATTGGTTTCAGAGAAGCTCATCACCTGGAGGAGCTCGCTCATCAGAGAAGGCCCCAGGTCCAGGCGGAAGGAGAGCAGGGAGTCTGAGCGCTTCAGCTCTGCTTCTGCGGGGAAGGCGTTCTCTTGGGCCTTTTCCAAGCGAGGGACGCGAGGGATGGTGCAAAACCCGGACTCCAGCCCTGTGAGGCAGAAGGGATGGCTGGTGAGGGGGGGCACGGCTAGGTGGGAGGAAGCCTGCCTTACATCTGTGGGAGACAAGGGACATTGCCACCGAAGTGGTGCAGGTCACGCTCTTGTTGGTGGCACTGGCCTCTAAAGGACAGGCCAGAGTCTGTGTGGACATCTCCAAAGCCCAGAGCTACAGCGGGAGAACTCCAGGTGGGCTCTGGGCTTGGTAAGATGCCACTGGGGGCTGAGCCAGGCAGGTGGGACCAGGAGATGGCAGCATTGCCTCAGCTTGCCTTTCCCTCTGAGCCCAGCCACCTCCCCGCCGGCTGCTGCAGACCCCCCAGATCCACCCCCCCCTCCGAGACCCTCTGCTCCAGACCTCCCTCCCTGGGGAAGAGCTGAGCCACAGCCCAGTACTGTGAGGCTGGAGAAGAGCCACCCAGGTGTCCCATTCTCCCTACAACCCTTCCCCAAAGGTCCCTCCTGGACCCTGACTGGCAGGGAGGGATGGAGTCCCTTGAGGAGCATATGGAGATGGAAGGGTTGGCATAGCTAGGGACAGGGTTGGACCATCTGCATGGAGGTGGGAAAGGCTGTGCCATGCATCCCCTTGATGTCACAACCTTGGTGTGGGCATTGCCTCACTGTCCCAGCACCCTCTTGGCTTCCTTGGGGAGGCTGCTCATGGGGAAGGCGTAGGGCTGGGGGGAGCTGGGGACACCCCCTTACAACTGCTCCACACAGGCTGCCAGCTGTGTGGGGCTGTGGGGAAGAGACAGGAGGAGAAACCATCCATGCCCCACTTTGGGGGGCACCCTGGGAGGAGACCCTCCAAGGGCAGGAGCAAGGACTGTGGTTGAAAGCAAGGTTAGGGTTATCTCCTTGCAGGGATTATGAGGACTGGGGATTCTTAAATGTCCTGTCTCTGCTGAGAGCCTAAAGTCCCTCAGTAGGGAAACCAAGGTATGGAGCAATGGAGAAGGGCTGCAGAGGATGCACTGTGCCTGGGCTCCAGCCTCTGCCCCACGCTTCACTCACCATAGGCCTGGTGTGTTTTGGAGAAGCTGTTGGAGGCGCTTTTGAAGGAGAACTTGCTGGTCAAGCCCCGGCCACCACTGCCATCGTATGTCCCCTCGTTGAGCTGTGGCAGCGAGATGGCATTCTTGATGATGGGTGAGACGGGCGGGGGGGCAGGCGATGCCCCCGCTTGGCCCCCACTGCCCCGGCTCCTCAACGGCGTCCGGCGGACGTGCCGCAGCGTCCGGGCGAAGAAGTTGTTGGCTTTGGCTGTGTCGGCCCCGCCATGGTTGCTGAGGAAAGAGGTGTCTCCGAAGACGTCCCCGCCGCGCCCCACGTGCATAGTGTGCCGAAAGTCCCCCAGTGGCGGGCTGATCATGTCCGGTGTCAGCTCTGACTTCAGCCGCCGCTTGCCGTGGGAGCCCGACACCCAGCTGAGCACCGGCAGCTTCCCCAGGCTCATGTTGCACCGTTCACCTCACCCTTGCCTTTGAAAAAGCCCCAGAACCCAGCCCTTGATGGGCTTCCAGCACTGGGATGGCCTGTCACATCCCTGGCCTCCCCATCATTCCTCCTCCAGTGCTCTTGGGGGAACGGCTCACGTCACCTTGACTTTCAGCAGGTAGGAAGGGTGCCTGTCCCCCTGCTTCCCTGCACTATGTCGTGCTCATGAAATCACCTGCAGCTGGTGCGTCCCCAGTGGCGAGGACAGCTGCGGTGCGGAGGTGTCCCCAGGAGATGTTTGGGGTCACCCCCTGGTGCTGCGGAGGCTGCTGGAAGCTGCGTCTGGTCACAGGGTTAGTGGTTAATCCACCGTCTTCTGCCGCTGCCGGGTGAGTGGGAGCCAGTCACGGATGAGGCAGCGGGTGATGGGAGCTTGGGGTGGGCTGGCAGGGCGAGCACCTCAGTCTCCTCGTTGGCCACCTAAGCAAAATAAGAGGAACGGTGAAGCTCTGAGAGAGGATTTTCCCAAGCACGTTGGCATTTCCCCTGGGACTGTCTGGGGAGGTTAAAGGCAGTGCATGAGCAATGATGAGGTTACTATCAGCTGTCCCCCTCACTTGGCTATCCTCTTGGGGAGGAAGGAAAAGCCTTTTCCCCCCAAAACATGTGCTCTCCCTCACCCCACTGAATTCCGTTAGCGTGCCTCAGTTGCCCTACCAGCAGCTTTGCCAGACCCGTGCCACAATGCAGGCTGAGGATTTCCCTCCCAGGCAGCACATGTTTCCGGAGTGGTGCCCTGCCTGGCTATGCAGGCTCCTGGGGTGAGGAACCTCTCCCTCCTTTTTGCTATTCAGATGAACCCTTGCGGGGAGAGTGAGGCCTGGGAACCGTGTGCATCTTGGGGAGGAGCGGTGGTGGGAAGGAACAAATGCAATATTTGTACATTGGTTTGTTTGTCCTCTGGCTGGGTCCCCGGGTGCTGGGCAGACATGTCGGAGCAGCAGGGAGACAGGGGTGCTGGCAGGGCAGCTGCTTTGTAGGCAGGGGAAACTGAGGCACGGCAAGGGAGGTGATTGCTCAAGGTCGGAGGAGACGGCAGGATGGGTCCCTGCACTCAGGGGGTTCCTGGAGGCGCTTTGGGGCAGGCGGGGAAGCAGCAGCTGGGTGCACGACAGCAGGGCGATGACCTCCCATGTCCGGAGAGGACACTCCGATCAGCAGATTCCTCACTGATGTGTGTGGCAAGAGGGAGAGGGCGGGTTGGGGAAAGGAGAGGATTTGGGACATGGGGCACCTCAGAGCATCAGTGGTCCAGGTGCCCACCTGGGGACACGTCCCTCCCTGGGCTCAGTCCCCACTCAGAGGCCAGGGGAACACGATGGAGCTGGGTCCCTTCAGCAGGGCTGGCTGCGGACGGCAGCATGCCAAGAGGTGACGCAGGAGCCTCGCATCCCTTGGTCCATGTGTGCTGGGCCCCCATCGCTGCGTGGCTCCATCCATCTCCCCCTGCCACGCTGCCTGCCTCCCTGGTCTGTCCCCAGGTCACCTAGAAGCAGTCAGGTGGTGCCAGGGTGGCAAAGCTTCTGGTGAGAGGGAGCCCTGGACATGAAGTTGCTTTCCTGGCTGGCTACATGTATTTTTGCCTTGCCCTGGCCTTGTTTGCTCACCGGGGGCCCCTCTTATCTGCCAGGGGTTAATGCCTGGGGAAGGGAAAACAAACCTCCCCTGGCAGCTCCCAGCACCATTGGCTGCCTCCTGGGGTGGCAGTGGCCGGTGGCAGTGGGACGGTGGCAGGTTTGGCTTCCTGCTGGCCCCCAGCTTCCTGGCTCACGCAGCCCATGTCTGCCTCCGCTCACGGAGGTCGTGTGGTGCTGCCTCGCGGCCGGGACGGGCCAGGCACATGGCAGATTTGGGGTGGGAGGACAACCAGGGAACAATTTCCTCTCTCTGGCAGAAGCCCACCCATAGCTACTGGGTCAGGGCTCTCCTGGAGTGCAAGGAAACCACTGGGGTGGTCCCTGCAACACAACGGGGGTCTGGGGACCACAGGGAGAGAGATGTGGCCCCATTTTTGAGCTGTCCCTGGGTTCCCCAGGAAGATGCATGACCCTGGCAGAGAGTATTAGGCAAGTTTATAGCCCTCGAGTTTTCCTTTCCCTCTGCACATTGGAGCCCCTGAGAAACCCAGTGTGGGGACTTTGCCCTTCAGCCTGTGCTGCACCAGGCAGGGCTACTCTGAGGGGTGGACGCCCCCACCCCACCTCAGGTCCTCCACACAGCAGAGCTGCCCTGCAGACCCCTGCAGGGGACCCAGGCTGGCATCACACTGGGGACAGGGTGGGGAGGCAAGGGAAGGGGGAATGCGGGAGGAGAGCATCCTCTTGCTCCCTGCCTGGAGAATTATTGAGCGGGGAGCCGGGAGGAGGAAAGTGTTTCTCCTTCCTTGTCCCTTGGCCACTACGGGGACGCAAGCCAGCACCTCCTGGCCCCGGGCGCTCCCTGCCTGCTGGCAGGCAGCAGGCATTGCGAGAGGAGGAAGGGAGGGAGGGAGGCAGCTGGTGCCCAGCCCTACCTGGATGGCAGGTTTTTAGCAGGCCTGCTGGGATTTTTCTTCGTCCAATCTCCCAGTTTTTCCTCCTTCCCTCTGCCCCTGGTGCGTCTCCGCGCTGGCTGTGCCCCTTTGAGCCCTCCCCTCCGCCCAAGCAGACTCCTCCACACCAGAGAAACTCGTGATTCTGTGGGCAAAAGGTGACCCGTGTGCTCTCCTTTCATCCAGTGAGCAAGGGGACCCCCCATCTGGCCACCCGTCCATCTGGACACTGCTTCCGTCCGGCAGCCCGGCCCGTTCACCAGCCTCTGGCACAGCAAGCCCACAGCCTGTCCTGACCTCCCCTTCCCCGGCATCCTCTCCCTGGCTCCCTCCTCACCTCCTCTGGGAAGCCCCCTGCCCTCAAAGACCAACCGCAGGCACCTCCTCCTCCTCCCAGCCTGGCCTCCCCGTTTCCCCCCGGAGTTCAGCTGGTTTCCACTGGTTTTCCACTCGCCAGGAATGGCCAGAGCTTTTCTGCTTGCTGGGAAGAGCGGAAACCAGAAAGGGGGGGAAAATAATCCAGATGTCTAGTTGGCTGGAGCTACTGCAAGCAGCCTTTTCCCTCCTCCTCCTCTCCTTACACCCCCCCCTCAAAGGGACATACTGCAGAAGAGGGCGAAGAGATGTTTGGGGTGGTCTCAACAGGGGGAAGAGCGGGTGGAAATGTTTGTGGGCGGCCGGGAAGGCTTTCCCAGCCTTCCTGAGTGTCGAAAAACCTCCCTTTTCATGGAGGAAGGGAGGCAGAGGCTCCCCTGTTGGGTCACTTTGTTCCGGGATGGGGAAAGCCGGCAGGGACAGGCTTTTGGGGAAGGGGGAAAAGGGCTCGGCTGGCCGGGCTGGGTCTCTTCCAGCTCCCCTGGAGTAGTGCCGGGCAGTAGGCGGACAAGCCCAAGTCTGACTCCCGCGCTGCCGGCTGTTATATATATATATATATATATAGTTATATCTCTCCGTATTACAAGGTTATTTTTCCAAGCAGACACGCTGGGATGTGGAGAGAGGCCAGGGCTCCAAAGGCAGGCAGTTTCCAGACATCTTCTCCCTGCCCCCTTGCCCAAAACCACTCCCTTTCTCGCTCCAAACCCCCAAAATTGAGGTGCCGAGAGCCTGAGGGGCTTCACGAGGTATCCAGAGCAGGGTGTGGGGGGGGATGCCTTGCTGCTTTCCCCCATCCTTGGGACCCCATCCTTGCCTCCTTTCTCTCCTGGTCCCCCCCTGGCCTGTCTCCCCTCTCCTCGCTCCCGCTTTCCTTCCTCACAGTTTCCTGTTGCATTCCTGCCTTCTTCTCCCTTTCTCTTTCGCCATCCTCCCCGTCTCCATCGCCTTGCCACCCCTCCCACTTCTCCCCTCTCCTACCACCCTCTCCACCCTTTTCCTTCTGCTCCCGAACCACCCCCCCAGCTCTACAAACTGAGGAATCAAAACTTTCAGAATTTACCTCTTCCGAACCAGGGTTATTATTTTTTTTTCCTGTCCTCCGGCTGAAAAGTTGTGAGACACTCCCCGTGGACCCTCGTAACTTGTTCCGAGGATTACCGGCGCTGTGTCCTAGAGCAGGGGGGGAAGAAAGGGAAGGCGTGACCCCCCTTTTCCCACGACTGTCCCCCCAAGGCTGGCTCTCCAAGGCTGACGCCCCGATGCCACGGGAGAGAGGGAGCGAAGCTGGCGGGGAGGGGACGTGGGAAGGAGGAGGGCGGGCTGCAGCACTGCCGAGCCAATCCTCGCCTCGGCAAGGAGACCAGAGAAAATGAGATTTATTCCAACTATCCAGGACAGAAAACTTCAGGAACTTCTCTGCCGCTTCCCCCCCCCCCCCCCCCCCCCCCACTTCCCCAGTGCCATTTCCCGTCCTCCGGCATCGGCTGCCTCCCGCTCACGGGTGCTTGTTTCACTGGATTTGGGGGAAGGGGGAAGCCCAGGTTGCTGGCTAACCTGGTTAGGGGAACCTGGGCAGAGGGCAAAGGAAAGGAGTTTGACCCCTGTGTGCGTGACCCTGAATGTATCAGACGGGATCATCGCACCCCGTGTTGGATGGGAAGTCCCCAGTGCCCGCAGTGCTGCCAACCAGGAATGGGGGTCTGGGGCTGCATGGTCATGCCAGGGCCTGTGGGTAGTGTTGGGTTGACCGTTAGCAGGATAACAGCATCACTGAAGGCCACGTGGGCCAGGTGGGCGTTATGGGGTCAGGACTAGCGTTATGGGGTCAGGACAAGCGTCATATCAGCAGCATGGTGTCACACCAGGGTGAGGGGGTGGCAGTGGGTAAATTGAAGGAGGTGCTCCTTGGTGGCACCAGGGAGGTTTTCTGCCCACACGTGAGACACTGCATCCCTCTGGCATTGCACTTCGTTGCTTTGTCCATTGATGGTCACACGGCAGAAAACTCTATAGGTGCCAATGAGGGGCAACCTCCTGGTGGGCACAACATCACCAGTGCCACAGTGACCCTCATGGTCCCCAGGCGAGACTTGGTGGCTCTGCTGGGGAGCACTGGGCCAGGCAGAAGCACCTATTCAGGGCCCCGTGGAGGAGAAGGGAGGTGTCTCCACTAGTAAAGGCGAGATGAGACTTGTTGGGGTTAAGCAGGCCTGGCTGAATGGATGACAAAATGTCTGCAGAGGAGATGTCAAAATGGAGCCTGGCCTCTCACTAGGCTCAGGTGGCCCAGGGTGCCCAGGCAGGAGCACCTTAGTAATTGCTCAGAGGTTTGCTAAGCAGCAGCAGGATTTTGGCATGGCGCTCAGCCTCTCAGCCTCCGGCTTCCCCTCTGTGAAATGGAATAGTTGGTGGTACTTCTAGTGGGTCTATGTCTTGGAGGGAGACAGGAACTCAGGTCTGAGGAAGGATGAGCTGTGCTACCAGTGGCGAAAGGAGGACAAATCCTGACCTGCATCCTCCCTGCTTGCCAGAGGTATGGTAGGCATCTCTTCCCACATGTCCCACTCAGAGGAAGCCAGTGGGGATGGTGGGAGAGGCAGGAAAAGACCCTTTCTTTGGGTCTCTTCCCTCTGCATGGCCTGCCAGGGCATCTCGCCCCCCCAGCTCTAGGGGCTCCCCCTCACTCCCCTCACGCCATCCCTGTGCCCTGAAGCAGAGGCTGCAGTGGGGAGCGGAGCCCAGGCGACGGCAGCCGCCTCCGCTGGGGAATGCAGAACAAATCTCTTCCAGATGGGACAGGGGCCACGCTCTGCTCCTTGCGGGGCGGCCGGTTCTCCACCGTCTCCTCCTCCTCCTCACCCCTGCTGCAAGCATCTCTGTGCTCTGGGCCAGGATGGGCTCTGTTTCCAGGAAAGTGACTGGAAATCCCCCCTGTTCAGCATCTCTCCCCAAACCTTGTGGTCCTGTGGCCATGCCAGCCGGGCTGTGATTTTTGTCCTTCTGGGGCTGGTGCCAAAGTTCTTTGGAGAACTCCAGGGTACATGTGGGCTCTGGGACTCAGCACCCATCCTGGCCGTTGGCTGCCTGGGTACAAGCAGAGGTGGTGCAGCCCCTCCGGCTGTACCCTAGCAGGGGTTGCACCCTCCAGAGACCCCCTTCTTCCATATACAGCTGCCTGGAAAGTGAATCCATACAATCTTGCCTCCCCGCCTGTTCATCTGCCTTGGTTGATACATGCGAGGTGGCTGTGGGGCTGGACGGTGCTGCAGAGCCACTGTACCATCCGTGCGTGCCCTGGCCAGGAGCTAATACCTGGACCCCTCCCAGCCCCATTGCCACAGACGCCCGGCTACCTCATTTAACTTCAGACACCCCAAACTTTCATCCTATCTGTAATTCTGTGCCCCAGGCAGTGGTACCAGTCTCACCATTACAGAGAGACTGGCCACTGGGCTTATCAAGGGAGCAGACAAGTGGCCCCACAGCTTTCCTGGCTGAGGATTTGCTTTGATTCCTACATCAAAGACAGGGCTGTGCTAATTGTCCCCCTTCTTCCCAATGCTTATGCCTCCGGCATGGGGCTGAGGTCTTATGGGTGGCTGAGTGTGACAGGGATGGAGGGTGCTGGAGGAGCTGAGGTCTCTGCCCCATACCTCCAGGTGCTTGGTCCTTCCTCCCATTTTGCTTTGCAGCCCCTGCTGCTCACAGACCCGTTGCCTAAGGAGGCTGATGCAGGACTCCCTCCGGAGAAGAAAAATCCCCCATCTCCCTTTCCCCAGATCCTGGGGGGAGCCAAGGGAAGGTGACAGGGGTATCCCAGCTTGGGTACAGGGCACTTGCCCCTGGGTATCTATTCCCTGGTGTTTCTGTTCACTGCCTTCCCATTTGCCCTCCACCTCTGGAAATTTCTTGGCGAAGGAGGGCAATCAGGGGGGTCAGTGGGAAAGGGGTGCCTTGCTCAGCACACAAGAAGCAGATATCCTGTTTCTGCCCAGGGTCTCTGGCTCATATTTCCTCATTAACTGGGAGCGCCGGTCGTTTGCGGGTGACTTCCAGATGTTTCCATTCTCTTCACGGCATCCGTGAGGGTGCATACCGCACGGGTATGGGAATTACTGCCAGCAGTGGGGTAGGTGACAAACCCCTGCCATGATGGGGAGGGGAGTCCATAGGGCCCCCTGCCCCACTATGCATCCCTGTGTGGCCTCATCCAGGTCCCCCTCACCCCGGTGATGTCAGGTCCCTCCTCCCTGCTCCCAGCCTGTGGCCCTTGGTGCTGCCTCCAGCCTGCATCTAGCTGCCCTGGGGATGAGCTGGAGGCAGAGCCGGTTTTAGGGTGAGCAAGCAAGGATGGTGGCAGGAGGTGACACCCTGCAGCGAGGGATAGGTGTTGAGGCACTCAGTGTGCGCCCAGCACATCCCTGGTCTGATGCCAGCACTGGCTTTGTGGGCACTGGATCCCTCATGCCCTGTAGTTTTGTCACTGGGATGATTTCTCCTCCCACAGCACCCCCAGGGATGTGCTAGGCCAGGCTCAGCCCATTTTTGGGGCTGTGCTGCAGGTCCCCTGCTCTGTGCCTGTAGCCTTTGTGATAATCAGGGAGAGGGATCCAACCGGCGCAGTTCCCAGCATCCTTGTGCTGCACTGGGGAAGGAAAGCGGGTGGGTTTTGGTGAGCACCACCAGGCAGGCAAGCAGCATTGGATTAGACCCACTCATGCTAGAACAGGTTGGACTGACCTCTGTAAAAGCCCATGTCTAATTTCCTCCACCAATTCCTCCAGCTGCCCTCCCTGGAGCAGCAGGAGGCTGAAGGAATGGGATTGATCACAACCCGCTTGTGGAGTTTCCAAAGGGGAGTGTTTTTCCCCCCGGGAGCTCAAAGCCTCCGGGTTTGCCAAAGCCCAGGAGGAGGTAGGGATGAGTTCCCAGGCTTGCTGGCAGGCTGCCTCCCTCCCTCTGCCCATCTCTTCCTATCCCAAATGTTTTCATCCTTCTTCCTCCTCACACCCTCCCTAGCTTCTTCCTCGTATGCTAGTCCTGTTCACGGGCCAGGGATGTGGGATGCCGTAGGGGCGTTGCGGGGGGTGTTGTGGGAGGGAGGATAGAGGAACAGATCCTGGTCCATGCTCTCCTGACTTTCTGCCTGGTGCAGAGGAGAGGGAAAGGGGGGGTTGCGACATGGCTGGGAGGGGAGAGAGGGTGTTGCATAAACCAGAAGCAATCCAGGAACAGCTGCCTGTGGCCTGGAAACACCTCTGTGATTCCAGGCACTGGGAAAGGAGATGTAAATATATATATATATGTACGTACATTAAGTCTCCCCAGAACAACCCCCCCCAGACACCACTTGATTCTCCGGTTCCTTTTCATAGACCTTAAGGAGGTGCAGGAGGGACTGGGGGGCGGGGGGGTGGGCTGAGATATAAATTTGCTGCTTGGATAAGCAGCGCTCTGTGTGCAAGGGCAGCTGGGGGTCTGTTTGCCCTCCCCCAAATACATTCCCTTGGCAGGATAAGGAGGGAGAGCACATCTGCAGTTTAAAGCCCGTGCAGGCTGGAGGGAGCTGAGAGGGACGTTGCTGGGGTGAGGAGAGAAAGAGGGAGGTGGTGAGGGTAGGAGGGATGCAGCAGGAAGGGAGGGTGCACAGGGGATGGGGGCTAGGACAGGAAAAAGGCAGGGGTGTGTGTCTGGGGGCAAAAAGCCTTTTGGAGATGAATTGCCTGAGGAGGTGGGGGAAGGTTCTTTGGGGAAAAGAGGAGCTGGGGGGGGGGGTGTCTCAAGAGAAGAGAGTAGGTCCCCAGGGTTGGCATGGCATGGGAGAGGGGATTGTCAAACTGTCAAGGGATGGAGGATGAGATCCATGGAGCAGATGGGGATTGAGGTGCAGGGATGAGGAAGGGTGCAATGTGCAGAGAGAGGATGTGGGAATATAGGGAACAAGGGATGGGGATGAAGAGATAAGTCATCCATGGGGGGAGAGTGAGATCATGTGTGAGGAACCTGTCTTGGTCAAAGGGAAGAGGTGAAAGCCAGGGGAGTGGTTAGACACAAGGCCTGGACAACTCTTATCATAATGATTTTGCCTGTCCATCCAGCCCATGTATTTTTGGCCCACGGAAGGAAGGGGGTGGGGATGCAGAGGCAGCTAAAAATAGGGGTGTCCCTGCCTATTCCCCCAAGGCGGGCATCCGTCTGTCTGCCTGCCTGCGGGGTTGCTGCGGGATCTGGAGGAGGGGAGCAGGCCCAGCCTCCTCCCCACAGAGTCTGGCTCTGCTTTTGTTTGTCTCGCAGCCCTACAGGGACAGGAAGAGGCCGCGGGGCCGGGGAACAATGGCTCATTCTCTGGGAGTCCGTGTCTGCCGAGGAGCGATAGGGGACGCGGGACGGTGGCCAGAAGGCGGGCACAGCCTCCCAGCGCCACTGCTGCAGGAGCTCGACCCCCAGGAGATGAAGGGGTCCACCGGTGGGATGCAGGGGTACCTTCCCCAGCCCATCCCTCTTTCCCAGACCCCAAACCAGGCTCTCGTGCTCAGGCAGAGAGAGGATGAGGGGCCGTCTCACGTGGGTGCACTTTATGGAGGAGATGAGGGAGGCAATGCCAGCAACCCAAAGAGCAGTGGGAGCATGTCTCTGACTGGCACTGGGGAAACCTGTTGTTTTGCAGCCTCTCCTTGAGCCTGTGAAACCTGCAGGGAGGGTGGCTGGAGCTGGCATCTCCTGGTGGGAATGTCCCCAGCTGGGGCCATGGAGGTATTTATCTGGGAGCCGTAGCGTGCCTCTCGTCCCAGCCATCACTGGGCTCTGGTGGAAGTTCTCTCCATGCTCTGTCCTCCCTGCTGTCTAGGAGACGGCCAAGGGGCATGGATGGCTGTGCATAGAGGGGGTGATAAATCCTTTTATCCCGCCTCTTTCTTCTCCAGACCCTCCTTTTGTGGCATGTCTCTCCCAGGGGCCATTTCCTCCTGGGATGTTAGATCTGACAGCTGGGTGCTGGAAATGCCTCAGGGAGAGTCTCTCCCCAGACTTCTCCAGACTTGGTAGGGGTGAGAGGAGGTGGCTGGTAGGGGTGAGAGGAGGTGGCGTTAGCACCTAAGGTAGGGGAGAGGTTAGGAGATATTTTGCAGAGGTTGAGCAAGGAGGGAACAGAAGAACCTCCCCGTCTCCAGCCCCCTTTTTTCAAGGTCTCGGATGCTTGGGGCTGAACACTTGCCAGGGCTCCTCTTGTTTACTCAGCCGGGGAGCTGACACATCCAAGGTCTCTGCTGACTCCACTTTCCCACATGCTGCTGGCGGGCGCATTCCAGGGCAGAGTGGAGATCAGCGCAGAGGCATGCCAGAGTTTCCATCCGGGATGCCATCCCCCCTCCCCACTCTCCCCGAGCATCCGGTACCTCCTGCCAGGCCATGAAGAGCAGGCATCACATCTGGACGGCGTCATGGGCTTTTATAAGCTGGGGCTGGCACGGAGCCTAAGCATGGACCGGGACCCTGGGGACAGGGATCTGCCTCTCAAGCCAAATGCCTACAGAAAGGTTCAGTTCTTCTCCCAGGTCCCCTCCGGAGATCTCAGTCCTGCTCCCCGTGATGACCCATGGGAGATGTGCGGAGGGGCAGGGAATGCCTGTCTTAGCTTAGTCCTCCCTAGAGAGACCAGGGGGAAAGAGGTAACACCCTCCTAGGAACTAGTCCCAGCTTTTTCATCTTAGGACAGGCATGTACTGCTGCAACTGGGCTTAGCTTGCCCAGGGTTAACAGTGCTGGACTCTGCAAGGGTGACTGTGTGAGCTGGAGGAGGAGCTGCACCCTTCTCCTGCCGGCACCCACTCTGCGCAGTCTCCCCGACCTGGTGTGGCTGCCTTTGGTTTTAGGAGGGAAGGCCACAAAGCTTTTAAAAATAAGTGCCAGGAGATAAAGAAGGGTTTGGTGAGCTGGATGCAGGGCCGGGGGAGGACAGTGGCCCTCGCCCTGTCATTTCAGCTGGAGGCTCCCTGTCCCAGCGATGGTCCCACCTCTCCTGGGGCAGCTGGCATCTTTGCCTCCTCAGACCTCAGGCTGCTGGCAAAGGACCACCACAACCTTTCCTCCCTCCCTGGGCTGGCCTGCAGAGGCCCCTTCACACCCAGCCCCAGTGTCTGGAAGAAGGGGCCTCGTCTCCCTCCTCGGCTGCCACAGGAAATGCGGAGCCTGGAGGTCAGGGGCCAGCCGGCAGCTCCTCCCGTGGGGGCCAAGCAGCCCAGCACTGGGGCTTGTATCACACCGCGCACCGGAGAGGAGGGGAGGGAGGCAGAGCCGTGGAAGAAGGGGGGAGAGGGCCAGGCTTTTCCTGTTTATGTGACTACCAGACCCCCAAGAAAGGGAAAGGACTTGGAAAGCTCGTTGCTCTTGGGCAGGCTCCAGCTCGCGTCTGTCTGCGGCTCTCAGCCCGGGGATCGCATCCCTGGGGCAGGGCGCAATTCCTTCCCGAGGGAAATGGTCATCCAGCTCCTGGGGACACTGGGATTACATTCCCGGGGCTTGCAAAGGTCCAGTCTAGCAGGGAGGCTGCGCTTGGCTTCCTGGGAAGTGCAGCATGGCTCCTGCTGCACCCCGGGGCTTTGATTCCTCCCATGGTTGTCTCTGGCTTTGGCAGATGCTCGTCTCTGCGGGACGGTCTGAAGGGCAAAGAGCCACTCAGGCCAAGCCGAGGAGGTAGCTTGGTATATTGACTTTGGGATACAGGAATGAGGAGCTCTGGGAACGCCAGGCATGGAGGAGTGCTGAGGGGAAAGTTACAAATCACACCACGCTCAGCCACGACGGCTCCAGCACCGAGCCTGTGCAGCAGGCAGAAGGGCTGCAAGACCTCCCATGTTATCTAGGGTCACATCCTGCAGGGCATCTGGTGTGGCCATAGTGGTATGCGGAGAAGGAAATGAGGTCCAAGATGTTGTGCTCTCGCCTTCACCTCTGGCACCTAACTGCTCTGGCTTAGGTCACATCTGTACCAAGTTTGTCAGGTCTCAGCTTTGGTTTGTAGCCCTTGGCCCATGCTGAACATGGGTTGAGGGGTGCTCTGTGCAGACCCACCTCTGACAGATGCCCTGGAGCACACCCTATCAGGCGGTGTTAATGGGAGCAGAGCGGAGTTACGGCCCCTTTCCTGTCCTGCGGGTAAGCCTGGGCCTGGCTCAGTGCAGCAGCGATCGCCGATCAGCTGTAGGATGGGAATAGATGGGCCCAGTGTAGGTCAGTGCAGTGGCGGAGGAGAGTGGGTGCATGTTGGTGTGGGTCCAGCATCTTCGGAGTGGAAAGGCTTGGGAAGAGCCTCAGCAGTCAGGAACAAGGAGCCCTAGCAGGTCTGTGTGGCAGGAACAGGCAGAGCCCTTGGCTCCCCACATCCTTCCCTTTGCAAGGGCTCCAGCATAAGGCCATGGTGACCTAAAGCTTTTGGGCTTTGCCCAGCCGCCTTCTTCACCAAGGGGTTGGATGGCGGAGTGGTGCCACCCTATGGCTCTGGAGCAGTGTTACAAGTGCTGGTGGCACTTGGCAGTTCTTTGTCCTCTCCAGAGAAACTTTGCCTCCTTTAGCATGACCTCGGCTCTTTTCCCTGTCTGTGTGCTGGACAGGTTTGCTTTCCAGCCAAAGGGAAAAGGTCCTGGCCTGGTCCTGGTCTACTGAAACCCGAGCAAAGACTCAGCATGTCTCCCTCTTTTGCAGTGACATTGTCCTCTCTAGGGCAGTCAGGTATTCCTGGGTCCAGAAAACCACCAAGCTGGGGTTTGTTGCTCAAACCATGAACTGCAAGGCCAGGTGTACAGGTGAACCAGGATCTGTCCTCTGACAGTTGCTGCTGGGGCTTTGATGGGTTGCAGGCTGAAAAGCCAACATGCGTTCCCACGTATATCGCCAACCTGTGCGCTCAAAGCTCCAACTATTGCAGCAGAGCGGTTTTTTGGGACTTAATTTACGTTTTCTGTTGCTTTATGGAGCAAATTTGCTGGTAGGTCTGAAAGAGCAGCATCTTTCTTCCCTGACACATGAACCCTGTCCCTTTCCCGGATATGGCATATGTTCAGTGGCACGGGTGCTATGGGATGGTATCACCCCTTCCTGCTTCTCCTCCATCAACATCTGGCCAGTCTCAGCCTGACAGTGAATCTTAGGGACTCTGATTGCCAAAGACCCTGGCGCATGCTTGTGTACCAGTTCAGAAGAGGAGCCATAAGGGACTTTGATCATCTCAGGAAGGAGGAAGGGAAGATGGAAGTGGTGTTTTCCATCTGTGCTCCTTCCTTCTCTCCTGTCAAAGCTGCATGAGGGACCAGAATATTTCTGAAGTGGGCTGAGCAGAGCTCCCAGCTAAGTAGCTAATCTCTTGTTGGCAATTTATTCTTCCAACTGCTCACAGTCAGTTTGCTCGTCTATATGATGGCATCTGAGCTGGTGCTGGTGATTCTCACTGTCTTGGTGTCTTTGACTTCAGCTGCCCTGCAAACACAAGGCAGGGTTTACCTTCTGGTCTGTCTTTGATCCCATCCTAAGCTAGAGCTCATATGAGATGGTGGAAACATGCTTGATCTGGGCAGCTGGCTAGCTTTAGGCAGAGGACCACCAATGATCCTGTAGTCTGGTGGAGTCTTCTTGGAGAAGATGTCTCTGATCTAGGGACACCTGACTTCCCACAAGACTGGAGATGAGCTGGAGAGGGAATAGGAGTGTTTGCTCTGACTAGGTGGGTGTTCACATAGATGAAAAGGGGTTGGGAGGCTAAGATGGAAAGGGCATCTCGGTGACTGTTTGAGGCGGTCTAGGGGAGGACATAGGTGAGATGGAGAGAATGTAACTGGTACGCGTGGGAATGCAGAGGAATGTCTGGCTGTTACAAAGCTATCTAGACATATTGATTTCTGTTCTGCACAGTCACATCTTCCCTGTCTGGCTTCTAATCTAGATTGATGACCTTGCTCATTTAACCCATTTGCCTTCCTCTGGCTGCAGGTCAGCTACTTGTTTTATTCAGCCAGCCTGGATCTGTGGCAGACCTCGTTCACTGTGGCAGACCTTAGGCCTCAGGGAACAGAAGTGGGACTCAGGGCAGGAAAGATAGCCCGTTTCCACCTGTTGCTAACAAGGCAGGTCTGGGACTGGTGTGAATCACCTGAATGACACTGAAACCAGCAGTGTGAGACATGCCTGCAGTGGCAGGAGCACTTGTGGGGTCCTGAAGGACCACGGGCAAGTGACAGGGTCTCAATTCAGGGTGTCTGCAGGATGCTAATTGGGGATGTTGTCATTCTCAAGCCCCTTTTTTTCAGGTGACTGCTGAAGTCATATTGTGATTAATGCTTTGAACGTTGGTTTACAGGCAAATCTACCCCAAAGTTATGTCCTGAGAGGTGGAAAACACCACTTACTTCATGTCTCTGTTTGTTGCCCCGGAGTTGAACAGGGCTCTGTGCAGCACCCAACAAGAGCTGGTTGAGGTTGACGTGGTCACATTGACCTCTGGTGGCTGCAGCCTCAGCATGCAAGGAAAGCAAGAAGGAAAAGTGGGTGGGTTTGGTGCCTGCTGCAATGAAAATGTGGTTGGGTTTCTTCCTTCTTTGGGCTCCATCCCCCATCACCTTGCCTCTTGGACAGTCATTTCTTTACTGCCTAAAGCAGGTCTGATCTACCCCCTCTTTGCACGTACATCTTCAGCCCAGGTGGTTCTCCTCCCTTTGAATCAAATTCTGTTTGTACATACACCAGTAAAAACAAAAGGTGGATCCTTTGTCAGAGAGCTGAATTCATTCACAGTTTCTAAATAGAGTGGGTCATACCTGGGGAGAGCAAACACTGCTCCCCCAAATTCACTGTAACCTCTGTAGGTCAGTGTTTGTACCCTTCCTATGCAGAGGAGGGCAGACTTTAACAGTCCCTTTGCAGAGTCTGATTCAGAAGCAGCCAACCAAATTGGATTCGCAATGAGCAACGAGATGGACTCTTAGTTGGCACATTTTCTGGAGAGCAAGGGAAAAAAAATCTAGGAATGATTCCACAGGGATAATACTTTAAGGATAAGGCAACTGCGAGCAAGGCTGAGGTGGGAGCCAAGCGTGAGATTTCCAGGCTCAGCTCTGCTGAGGTGGAGCCCTTTTGCCAGGGGTGGTTGGGCAGCTTTGGAGGGAGGAAGCCCATCCCAGTGACTCGAATCCCATCAGCCTGCTCTAATTCAGGTCTTCCTTGCCACCCTGCACACCTCGATGCCCTAATGAGGATGGAGATGTGTTGCCAATACCTTACCAAAAGGCTCCCACGCACTTTTGCCTCCTGTAGCTCCAGGCAATAGGTGTGTTCATGAGGGGGAGGAATGCTGAAGGAAATATTCACTTGTTTTGCTATCTCGACACACAGATACATGCATTTCCTTCCTGCCGTGAAGGCCACTCATCCCTTTTTTTTGTGGGGGCCTTGTTCCTCCTCCTCTTCTGCAGTCATCACCACCACTGTGGAGGGGACAAACCACTGTCAGCGTGCTGGAGCAGTCTTACATCTGCTATGAAAAGTGTTGGGGAGATGAGCAGGTAGTCAAAGTCCTTGCAAAGGTTGTTAATATAAACACCGAGTTTGATGACTGTCATTAGGAAAATAAAAGTTGGTTGTTTTTTTTTTTTCTGTGTATGAGCTAATCTGGTGTGAACCAGCATATGAGCCGATTAGATCAGGCTGGAGTCGATAATTCTGTTTCACAACCTCTTTCATGTTTTCAGCATTTGTTTTTGTTCCACACAGGAACAAAAACTGCAGAGAGTTTTTTCACAGCACCAAATCGTGCTGGGACAGCTATTGCAGGGTGAAGTTATTAGCGGTGTTACTTCAAACTCTCTTCCTTGACCTGACTAGGGAGACCACCCTGGACCTTAGCAAACCTTCCCCCTAATACTTCATTGGAAGCTGTAGGTCTTTGCAAATCACTGGGCTGTGAGAAGATTAACATGTTTTGATTAGGAAAAAAAGGACCAAGCAAGAAATATATTACTGAAGACATTCGGACTAGCTCCCATATGGACACTGCGTGGGTAGGAGGTTTCAGGGCAGGTTTGCAAAGATATCATGCTTCTCAAAACACAGGACAAGCCTTTATAAAGCATCTAAGCTCGCCACCTGTAACCGCAGCTTGAGCTTTAAACTGACAGTGTTTTAGCCACACGATCAGGAATTTAATGACTACCTTCCCCGCCTCAGACCTTCCTAAAGCTGTTTCCAGGAGGGGGCAAATGATGCAGTGCTGTGGCATACCTAGCCCTGCCTCCTGCAGCGTGGGCTCGCTCACCTCTGAGGGATCCCACCGACTTTTTAATGCTGTTGGCTTGACCTCCCCACCACAAGGTCCTGCAGAAGACCCAGCTGCCTGTCACACTCTGTGGGCCATGTGTGCAAAACCCTTCCTCTGGCAGTGGAAACAACGCGTGGCTCACCATTTGCTGGCTTGTCACAGATTTCCTGTGTGAGCCGGTGTGGTGGCTTGGAAAGTTTTACCAGTGTGACTATTTTGGTTAAGATTTTAAAAAAAAAAAAAAAAAAGAAAACCAAACCAACCAACAACTCAACATAAAGCCCACTCAAACACCCCAATGTCATTCCTAGTGTGAACTCAAGTGTGCCAGCACAAAAGTAGCTGCAACTGTTAAAGCTGTTTTGGAAATGTAGTACCCGGCTGTGAGCATGTGCAGTCTGGTGGGACTGCACATCTCAGACGAACTGGGGGTGTCTTGTACAACTGCAGCTTCTGTCTGAAGGACAAGCTCTTCATCTCTGTGCCTCCATACTCTAGCCCGAAACCAGGGACAGGCCATCTCGTTCCTCTCAGAAGCTGTCTGATTTGTTGGGATCATCCACCCAGCCCAGAGCCTTCAGGGGTGTCTGCCTGGGGTATTGCCGAGCTCAGAATAGACCCTCCATGAAGGAGAGCAACTGATAGTGCTTGATGTGGGACCTACTCTGTCTGATGTCTGTGTGCTCTGAGTCACAAAGCTTCGCAGCCATTACCCGTGGGGTCAGGGCGGGTGGAGGGAGAGGTTTCCTTGACATCAGCCTTGAGTTCATCTCTCTCTGGGTGAATGAGAGAAACCAACCCTTGTGTTGGGGCTTTTATCATGACTGTGAAGATCTTATCTTCTATCACCACATAATATTCTGCTCAGGAAATCTTTTCACTAGAGAGAGAGAGAGAGAGACCTGGGTTGTTTGTGAGAGAATAACTAGCAGGCAAAAATTGACATGGCTTGAGTCAGAACGGGTTCCCCACAGGCAGCCTTGCTTGTACTTGCTTTTGATCACTCAGCTGGATGCCTCTGGCTGGAGGTAAGGGCTGGAGACCAGAGCTATGCCCTGCTGCTGGTGGTCCTGGGTCAGCATGCATCCTTTGGGAGGGAGCTGTGCAGTGCTGGGCTTGGAAGGGAGGGGAAGGCAGCAGTAGGGACCCCTTGCAGGGAAGGTGAGTCAGCAGCAAATTCATACGCTCGGGGTATCAACTGGTGCCTGTTGGGATGGATGCCATGTGAGAGGAGGTGGTGTTTGCCAAAAGCCCTGTGTGCGCGCGTGTGCCTGGTGTTTGCTCAATACCTGTGTATGTTTTGCAACAAAAATGTTATGTGTCTGTGTGATGCTCTGTGCATCACACAGATACAGTCTCAATTCCTAGGTGGTGGTTGTGCTTGGTCTTGAAAAGAACATAGCAGTACGGGGAAAGGATCTTGCTAAAGCCTTCCTTCCCTCAAATCACCTTGCTGAAGCCGGTGCAGGAGCCCTGTGGGAACCAGAGGGAATACATCTGCCATTGGCCCCAGAGGAGAAACAAATGAAGATATTAATTTTGGGTGCAGTGGGAATCCTTTAGGGCAGGTGGCCCAGTTCATACCTCAAGATTGTTTCATATTCCCCTCACTTTGGTTTCTACACTTATCTGAGGGAGGAGAGAAAGGTTTCCATGCAGAGGTGGGGTCTAGAAGTTAAAGGGGTAGGATGCTGAGGGCATCTCCCTTTTGGGAATGTGTTGGCAGAGGCAGGAGCAATGTAGGGCTCCTTCATGTTGTGTCCAGAGCCCTGGAGGGATGCACAGCGCTACTCTGGGCTACCCTGTGGGCTGACCCTAAGGCAACAGCGGGAATCAGGTGAACTACCATTTCTTATGAGCTTGATATTGCATTGGAAATCTTGCACAGAGCCTGCACTATCCTGGCCACTGAGGTTTGAGGTTTGACACAGTGGAGAGTGATGAAATGAAAGTGAAATGGGGTTGCTAGATAAAATGAAAAACACCTTAGTCTTGCAGGGGGAGGCATATGATATTGGGACCAAATCATGTTGTCCAATTCCATCTCTCCCGGACCCCTCCTAGTCCCAGTGGCATGCACAAAGTTGGGCAATTGGGTATGTGGCAGGGGTAGAGGTTACCCAATGTGGGCCCATCAGGATGCTGTGTGGACACAGAGATCCACTCCTGGGATTGCTGTGGCCACTTGGGCCAGGGGAGGAGGAAGGCTTCCAGCATCTGCCCCTGGCCTGGTCAGGCCAGCTGGTGCAAGCCCCTGCATGCCCTGGGGTACGGCTCAGTCATGCTGTCCCAGGGGTGCCTCCACGCCCAGCTCCACCCACAGACACTATTGAGGACTGGAGGCCAAAATTAAGCCTGTGGGACTTCTTCTTGGCCTGGGTCGGGCTTCTTTCCACCACCCTCATTTTCTCCCCTCGCTTGAACACTCCCCCCCTCCCCCCCCCCTGCCCCCATCCAGAACCAGCTCTATGCCTGGGGTGGCCCGCCTACAATTTCTGGAGGCCTTGAACCAAAAAAGCTCCTCCTTATGCACCTCTTCTCTGCAGGCAGAGCTGGGGAGGCTGCGCCCTGCCAGAAAAGACTCCCCCCCTGCCCGGGCAGGGCCCTGGCTCCGAGGCCAAGCCGGGCACCCCCTTCCCCCCGCGGTCTGTCTGGAGGTGAAGCAGGGTGCGTTTCAGAAGAGAAGTCGCTGGTGAGCCACATCCTTCCGGAGAGCAGCTCCGGCCCAGGGCTGAGGAGGGAGAAAGACGGGACACACGCAGAGGAAAACCCTTCCCCGGCTCGCCCAGGTGAGGAGTAGCCGGAGGGTCTCAGAAACTGGGAGAGGCCGGGGGGGAGGGGGGGGGCTGCCCCCGCCGGTGAGTGCCACCGCGACCCCCGGAGGCGGGCAGGGCTGGGCTTTCCATTTCCCAGGGGATTGCCGGTTCCCTCCCAGCCGGCTGGAGGAGGGAGGGAGGGAGGAAGGGAGGGAAGGTGCAGCGGGGTGGGGAGACCGCTTCAGACACACCTGCCGGGGCGGCGAGACGGGGCGGCGGGCGCGGAGCGGGGCGCAGCCCGCCCGGCGGTGGCGATGGCGGGTAAGGGGTGAACCCCCGGCCGGGAGCGGGGGACGGGCGCTTCTCCCCGGGCCTTGCGGAGCCCTCGGGGGCGGTGCAGCCTCGCTGTGCTCCTTCTCCCGCGGAGGCTGCTGCCGCGCCCGTCGGCATCGCCCCGGGGCGACCGGGGCTGTGGGTTTCGCACAGGCTCTGGGGGAGGGTGGTGGCGGCGGGGGGGTGTTTGCTCCTCTTCTCTTTCCCAGGCAGTTCCTCAGGGCTGGCCTCCGGCTTGCCATTCCTTGAAGAGCGCCTTCGGGCTGGCCGAAAAGGGAAGCGCTGCCTCCCCGCTGACCCCCCGGACTTGGAGGGGCCGGGGGCGGGCGGGAGGAGGGGTACCGGGTCCCAGATTCCTTCGCCCTCTCTCTCTCTTTCTGCCTGCCGAGAAGCTGGTCGCTGCTTGCACAGCCGGTTTGGGTTTCTTGGAGAAGCACTTCGATTTAAAGGCATAAATCTGCTGCCAAGGAGCGGAGCTCAAAACTGCAACTTCTGTGACCTGCTGTTGCGTTCTCCTTCTGCATACTTGCGTCCCTGTGGCGAGCGAGCCTGTCCCAAATGAGAGAGACCAGTTTCTGCAAGAAACATAGTTTGTTTTCTTTATTCAGCCTGGGATCATCTAGATCTGTATAGGTATTTCGGTTCCTCAGCCCTTTGGTGCTGGAAATCAGACATTTAAGTATCTTTTGTGGATTCAACAATTCTCTTTTCCTGTTATCTTTCATCCGGCAGACCCTGAACCTCCCATATTTCTACTTGGAGGATTAACTTTTGCACAGGTCTCTCAGCCATCCTCCTTGCTGTGACAGTTGACTGTCTGAAATCGCATGATATCATTCTCACCACAAGAAAGTAAAAAAAAAAAAACAAACAAAAAAACCCCAACAAAACAAAACCCAAAGAAAAGAAAAAAAAGTGGGAGATTTCCTTCCCTCTGCATTCACGCAACATGAACCTCTACACTGCCCCTGGGGATGTTCGTGTGGCTGGAGTAGGAAAGCTAGACTTGATGCCAGCACCGGAGTGGCAGGTCATTACCTGCCACTGGGGAGAAGAGATGGCTTCTGTGTCTCAGAAGATGTTTACTGTGCCTTGAAGATGTTTACAGCCTTGCCAGCTGAAAGGATTTGTGCTGGCCTGTGAAGCAGATTTTATTTCTCAAGTGAAAATACATAATGCTGGTTGAGTTGATACACAGCTGGGAAGAGGGGTCCTTGCACATACCTGCTGCACCACAGCTTGTAGGACTTAATGGAGCAGGTTCACCACTGCTCTAAGGGTTTTTGGTCCACTGACTTCAGAGGGTCCCTCTTGCTTTATTTGATTGACAGAGGGATTGCCTTGTTGCTACATATTTCCAGGGCTCCACACGGATATGTGGAAGGTACATGGAAGATATGCTTGTGCAATTCTTCTTTGACTGCAGTACCTGTAGCCAAGATGCTCTGTGGGACAGTGCCCTTGAGAACTTCAGTTTGGTCACTGATGCTTGAGGCATCCACAGGGAAAATGGAGCCGCAGCAAAACGCTCCTCTCCAATCCCAGTATGAGAGAGCATGTCCCAGGCTGTGAAAACTCTTGCTCCTGAGAGTTTCCTGTTCTCAGGGATGGGGAAAAAGGGGGATTTAAGAGTGCTTCAGGGATGAAGATGATATCTTCCCTAGACTTCCTACTGTATATGATCCTAATTCCTTGTTGTGGTTTAGCCTGGCAGGCAGCTAAAACAACCACGCAGCCGTTTGCTCACTCCTGTCCCCCCCCCGCAGTGGGATGGGGGAGAGAATTGGAAAAAAAAAAAAAAAGGTAAAATTTGTGGCTTGAGATGAAGACAGTTTAATAGGGCAGAAGAAGATGACAATAATGATAATAATGGTAAAAGAATATGCAAAACAAGTGATGCAAAGCACAATTGCTCATCAACCAAAGCCAATGCTCAGCTAGTTCTCGAGCTGAACTGTCCCCCAGCCCACCTCTCAGTTATATACAGAGCTTGATGTCTTATGGTGTGGACTATCCCTTTGGCCAGTCTGGGTCAGCTGTCCTGGCTGTGCCGCCTCCCAGCTTCTTGGGCACCCCCACCTTCTCCTTGGCTGGCCAGTATGAGAAGCTAAAAAGTCCTTGACTACTTGGAAACAAAACATCAGTATGTTATCAACGTTATTCTCATCATAAATCTAAACCACAGGACTATACCAGCTACTAGAAAGAAAATTAACTGTATCTCAGCCAAAGCCAGGATATGCTTCTATGCACCACTGCCTTCTGCCTCCTGCATATCGAAGGCCCTGGATGGACACTCAAGATGCTGCTGGACCCATTTGTATGTAAAATGGCTTCTGATGTATCTGAGTCCCATTTGTAAGACTACCGAATCATTTGCAGGATCATACCTCAACTCATGTTCTCCCATGCCTACTCATGCCTTTCACCCTGTGCTCCTCCATCATTCCTCAGACCTTCTCTTTCCTTTTATCCTCCCAGCCCTGGAGAATGCCCCTCTCCAAGCCTGCAGCCTCTCGGAGCAGGAGGAGGAAGAAGACACCATATGGGAGAAGATTGAGAGTGCACGGCACCAGCTGACCCGCTCCCTGAACCCTGCGAAGCTCACCCCATACCTGCGCCAGTGCCGTGTGATAGATGAGCAGGATGAGGAGGAGGTGCTGAATTCATGCAGATTCCCTTGCAAAAGCAATCAGACAGGTGAGAGAAAGCACAAACTTGCACTTAGATGGGCCTGGTTTGTGGGGGACAAATTGGTTTTGACACGCAGTGGATGCTACCCAGCATGTGGTGTTGTGGCCTCCCAGTCCCTCCCACTGCAGTGCTACCCTGGCTTTGTTGTTCTCTGAGATGCTCTGCAGCCAGACCTCCCTCTCGTCCTCGGTGGGCCTCCCCCTGCATGCATACAGACGAGAGCAGCTCTTCCACCTTGTTCCCTCCTCCAGCCATTTCGGTTCTTGTGGATGGAAGCAGAACTGGTGGAGATGCCAATTTGTATCACGAAGCTGGTCTATGCTGTTTTCTGTCTGGTTTGCAGGGAATTCATCCTAGCTTTTTATCCCTTCTTCCAGGTTACCTGATGGACATTCTCCGGCGCCGTGGGAAGCGAGGCTATGAAGCCTTCCTGGAGTCTTTAGAGTTTTACTACCCGGAGCACTACACCCGTCTAACAGGGAGGGAGCCAGCCCAGCGCTGCTCTATGATCCTGGGTAGGGGCAGGTGCTATGTCCCCTTTTCAGCTGCTGCTGGCATGGGAAGGGCCAGAAATCTGTGCATGTGCATGCGTAAAGCCCTGGTTCATGCTACCTGTGTGCGAGGAACCCCAGCAGCTCTGTGCTCTGGATCTGGAAGGGAGGGGGCCATATGTATGTGTGCGATGGACTGTGGTGTTGTAAACCTGGGACAAGAAGGGCTGCATACCTACAGGAGAGCTTGGCAACCCTTGATGGAAAACAGAGCATTGTGTTGCTTTTTTTTTTGGGTTACCTCTGTCTTGGCAGCCAGAACCTGACTCTCCTTTGTCTCCCTCCAGATGAGGAAGGCCCTGAGGGACTAACTCAGTTCCTGATGATGGAGGTGAAGAAGGTGAGGGCTCAGCGGAAGGAGCACCTGCTGAAGGAGCACCAGCTCCAGGTGAAAAACCAGGCATTGGAGCAAGAGCAGGCCCGGCTGGAGCAGAAGCTGCAGGAGCTCCTGAAGGTGCAGGAGCGTTGCCAGCGACTGAGAGAGGAGTGGGATGCCAACAGCGTGGAGCTGCTGAGACTGAAGGACGAGAACTACATGATGGCCATGCGCTATGCGCAGCTCTGTGAGGAGAAGAACATGGCTGTGCTGCGGAGCCGGGACCTGCAGCTGGTGGTACGGTCCCAGGGAGCATGGGGGTTGGTGGTGGGAGGAGGTGGGGATCTGACGGCCGAGAAGGATGTATGCTGATGTCTGTCCATAGTGGCCTGTGAGCGTTAAGGAGCTGATGGCAGGCGAGATGTGTGTCAGGGTGCATGCCCCTACTCTTGATGGGGAGCATGCCCTGAGCAGGGCAGAGCATCCCAGTCATGGGCATGGCATGGGAGACTCGCTGCTGCCCTGGGGCAGCTGGAGATACGTCACCTAAAAAAGCCAAAACCGCTCCTCAGAGGAGCTGCCAGGGCGATGCCTTCCCCGGCATCTCTCGGCTCTCAGCCTGGCGGTTGGTACCACGAGATGCCCCATCTGCTCCTGCGTGTGCTTGCTGCCCTGCACTGCCTGCTCTGCTGGTGGGTGCCTGTGCTGTGTCCAGGCAGCACAGGCATACAGCAGGCAGCTGCTTCTGTCAAGCTGCATGTTTGTATTTACTTCTTCCCCCAGAAAGGGCTTGCATTTTCCTCTTTCTAGTGAGGATCGTGGCTGTGCAGCTGTGAGGATGGTGGGGTACATGTGTGCTGCCTGAAGCCGCCCAGCCTGCCTTGCCGCTCATAGGAGCGTTTTGGCCCAGACTCTCTCCCCACCCCACCCCCCACCTCTCCCCACCACCTCCTCGCCTCTCTCATGACGTTTTGGAGACTCATACCGCCTACCTGAAGGAATTCATGACACTGCACTCCAGCTGCCAAGCTCTCACCTCCAGCAAACACGCACCCATTTCCTGCCTGGGCAAGGACAGCCCTACCTCGAACCCATTAATAACCCGGTTTCCTCAGTGCTCTGCTGCCTTCTGGCATTTCCCCCACCAGTCTGGGCCTAGACCTCTCGCGCAGCCCCGCGGTTACCTTTCATTCCTCATCCTGCTCTGCCAGCCCCAGGATCCTCCCCTACTTTTTATCCGGTATTCCTGCCAATGCCAGCTCCCCTGGGCCTCCTCTGAGCAGGGAGGTGAATCGCTTGCGGGTGACTGTGGGGTGGAGAAATCCCCCTGGAAGCAGGGTGGGCTGCCAGGTCCCAGCCTGCCTTCCCCTCCTAGTTCCAGGGTCCAGAAGTGACTGGTCCCCAAAAGTCATTCTAGGTCTTTTGGGCAGATTTGCAGAAGTAATCCAGTTCCTGACTCCCTCTTTGGCAATTTTGGCAGTGCTGCTTAGTGCTCAGTGGCTTTGATAGGTTCCCCCTGCCCCATTATCTCTCAAAACCTTACCTGGCTGTGAAACGCTGGTTCTCTGATCAACCTCATCAGCCATTACAGGTCTGCGAGGACCTCCCTTACTCCTAAAAGTTACTGACCCCCCCCCGTCTCCAGTGACAAGTTGGTGGAGGAGCGTGGGAGCAGGCCAGGGTGTGATGATGAACCTGTGGTACCCTGCAGCCTCCAGCAGCTTGAGCCTCAAACACTTCCCAGGCCAGAGGTGACGTCTCTGCACTGAATAGCCTCCAGTGCATTTTTCTGCTGCAAATGTGTTTCTTGGCTGTTCTAGGAGCCAGGAAGCCTTTGAGATACTCAAAGCTGTTGGCTCTGGCAGCGCACCAGAGGTCCCTGGTCCACCCAGGGTCAAGGCCAACTGCACTGAGGATGCCCCAAGGTAGCAAGAAAGTTGTTGCACTGAGAGAGGATCCTGAGACTGAATGCGCTTACGCAAGTGCATCTTCCTCCTTTGCCCTGCAGGGAGAAGCTTTTGTGTGCAGCTGTGCTAACCTCGGCCCAGCAGTAGGATAGTCCTTTGTGGGTTGCCCAACCCTCGCTTTCCTTGCCTCCAGAGCCTTTTTCTGCCCAGTGTCCTCTCTGCTTCGCTCTCTCACTAAGGCAGAGGTGCAGGGCCGTGTGTTTCAGACTACGTTTCTTCCTTGGGTTGCAGGTGGACCAGCTGAAATGCAAAGTGACCAGCCTAGAGGAGGAGTGCAGCCTGCTGCGGAAACAGGGGTCTGCGCCGCCCCAGCGCGAGGCGGAGGAGCGGAGCCACGCTGACGCCGTGTCCGAGCTGTGGGCTGAGAACCAGCGGCTCACGGCATCGCTGCAGGAGCTGCAGGGCATGTTGCAGGTACCTGATGGGGCAGGGAAGGCTCTAAGTCACCTCCTGTCTTAGGGCACCCCCAGTCCTGGTGACATGGATGTTGGAAAGATGCGGTAAATCACTGTCCCGGGCTGGCCTGTCCCTTCCTTTGAGCATATTGCTTGGCTGTGGTGGCTGCCATTGTTTCTGGGTCTGGGCAGTGATGGGTCCTTGTTTCCAGCTCTGTGACTCTTGGATGTGCTGACAAGTGTGATTTTGTGCCTTGGAGCGCACAGTAGATTAATGCAGGAGTGATGATGGCAGTTGTGCCAGTCTGCCTGTTACTGCCCTGGTCTGGTGCTCCCTCGGTGCTTGTGGTGCAGTGATGGTACCCTTTCACCTCCTAGACACCTGGTGAGGGTCCAGTGCCAGGCTCTGAGCAGATCCTGCTGGACATCCTGGAGCATGACTGGAAGGAAGCCCAAGACGACCGGCAGGATCTCTGCCAGAAACTCAACTCCCTGCAGAACGAGCTGCAGTGGGCTGAAGAGCTGAGGGATAAGGTAGAGCATCCATCACCACCCTCGTCCCTGTACACTGAGCAGGGCCTGGAAGAGAGGGGAGGGAGGGGGCTGGGAAGACACAGCAGTCACTTCCAGGAGGGCTAATACTTGCTGCTCGCTATTGCCAGTACCTCCAGGAGGTGGAAGATCTGCAGCTGAAATACCGGACGCTGCAGAAGGACTGTGATCTCTACAAGCATCGGATGAACACAGTGCTGCTGCAGCTGGAGGAGATCGAAAAAGAGCGGGACCAGGTGAATTGCTCTCCTGCCTAGCTCTCCACCTCCCATCAGGACCAGGGCTTTTGTCTCTGCTCTGGATCTTCTCCATCCATGCAAGGAGGGGAGGTGGGGATTAGTAGTGCAATTCTCCGCCTTTTCTCACTCTCAGCCTGGCTCCTTGCAGGCAATCCAGAGCCGCGATGGGGTGCAGCTACAATACTCCCAGAGCTTGATTGAGAAAGACCAGTACCGCAAACGTGTGCGAGTCCTGGAGGAGGAGAGGGATGAGCTCCTAAGCAAACTGAGCCAGGCAGAAGGGCTGAACAGCACACTGGAGGCACAGCTGCAGCGGTGCCAAGGCAGACGCAGCCTGGGCAAGGTGAGGGTGGCTAGAAAGAGGAGAGAACAGAGAAGGCAGAGGGGTCAGGACTGATTTTTGGGGGACGCAATGGGATGATGGAGTCCTTTCTCTCCCAGATGTGCAGCTCTTCCTACTCCCTCTGCTCCAACCTCAGCAGCACCTGGAGCCTCATAGACAAATCTACCAGCTTTACGACTGGACTTGTGGATGCACTGGGAGGTTCTGCTATCCCATTCCCAGGGGATCTGGCAATTCAGAACACGGTGAGTGCTTGACCATGAGACGCTGACCCTCAGCTCAGGGCAGTGGGGACTCATGTGCTCAAGAAGGGCGCAGAGGCATTGGAGTGGGCTCATCATGGGGCTGTGACTTGGTGGAAGACTAGGTGTGGTATGGTGCAAAGCTTTCTTCTCTCAGTCTCTGACAAACCAACCAATGCTGCATCAAAGTGTGCAGCACTCAGCTGGGTGGGAAAGAGGGGGAAGCGAAACTCTGTTCATCGCATATGACACTCTAGAGATCAACAGCCCCATGTAAAATGTTATTCTCCCCAAAAAGCTGCTTAATCTACACATGCTGGAGGAGACATCCCAGCTTTTCTGAATCCTGTAGCAGCATCGTATTGTTTTAATGGAGTCAGGTTCTTACCAATTTCCCTTTGACACTTTGAGCCCTCGTTCTAGAGTACCCTAAAGTGGGTAGTCCTACAGGTTACTCACACGTCTGAGTGTGCAGTGGCTAAAAGTGAGATACAATGACAAGGTTGGATATTCCCTTCATCTGCTACTACTCCCATAGCTTGTACGTTGCAAAAAGATGGGGATGCAGTGTTGTGCATCTCCATCCATGCTCTTTCCTTGGGAAAACAAGGTGCCCCTAAGTGTTTGGAGGGATGTGGGAGTACCCTAGGAGCTATTTGCAAACTACCCCAAAGGGAGGAAAGAGGTGGTGCGGGGTTTGGTGTTAGCAGACATCTCTCTCTCACTCTGCCCAAGGAGGTGACTCCCGACAGTGAGAAGGATATCAACCGCCTTTCCACCTTCCCCTTCCCCCCTTGTATCGGCTCCATCCTCCGGCGGCAGCGGGAAGATAGGTGCATGCCTCACAAAAGGTGATTGCTGGGAGCTGATTGAGTCTGTGTCTCCTCTGTGGGGCTTGTGGGGGCCAGGGAGAGCAGGCTGACAGGGGAGGAGGGAACCTGGAGTTGGGACTGAAAGTGGGAAGGCTGCCTGGGAGCTGCGTGTTGGCTGGGGGAGTGCTTCTGGGGGGGTGGGGGAACGCTGTGGGGATGGGGCTGAGAACAGGATGCAAACAGGCTTTGAAAAGCTGCTGCCTCAGAGCTCCCCTTTGTTTCTCCTTTGTAGCTTGTCCTGTGGCTCCTTTAGCAGCATTGAAGATGCAACAGGTACCAGGGTAGGGGCTTTCCCCAAAGGGCTTAGCTAAAAAGAAGTGGTGGCTGTGGGGAGAGGGGTTGGGCAACTGACCCTCCCTCACGCCTTTGGTTTGTACAGCTCACTGCGTGAGCTCTGCACCCATAGCGGGGTGCTGTGGATCCACCCATCTCCCCGTGCCTTGCCAGGCACAGCAACTGGAAAAGCTGACTTTTCCTCTGTAGAGCAGGTGGCTATTCACATCAGCTCTGTTTAATTCATGGAGAGCTGCGTTGATGGATAACTTGACGTGGAGTTGGGGGAATAGGTAGCAGAAGAGAGAAATGCCTTTGCCCTGGGGTGTTATTGGAGATTCCCTTCATCTGCTGCTACCTGGGTGATGGGTTGCAATTCTCCTGGAGAGGAGGTCCTGGTGCTGGCAGGTGCTGTGGTGTGCACTGATGGTTGATCCAGGCACATCCAGGTGGCCCTGGCTGCTGCTGCCTTCTGACCGAAATTCTGATGAAGGGAGCAAATATTTGCTTGTTCTCAGGAGACATGGGAAACCCTTTCCAGGAGGGTAACCATTCAAAGCCTCCCTGCAGCCTCAATTTCCCAGTCAGATGCTAGAAAATGCCCAGGAGGCGGTGGCAGACCCTTGCCGCCCCGAGAATGTGAGCTCCCTGCAGTGCTCGGAGAGGTGATGTGCCCCCTCTCTCCCTCTTGCTCTCTTTCCTAGGCAGTGGTTTTGCTAGTGCCTCGCTTGGGGCCTTCTCCTCTTCTTCCAGCAGCACCTACGCCAGGGTAAAGTCGGAGATCTGCTTGTCCACACTTCCCAGCCGCAAGGAGGTCACCAGGAGGTGAGCGCTGCTCTCTGAGCTAGGCACTCTGGGCCGGCTGCTTGCGGGGAATGTTTTGTGGTGCTGGGAGACCACGCTTGGGATACCCTTCTTTTCTACCTCCCCCCGGTGGACTTTTTCTCACTAGTGGGAGAGGAGAGAAATGAAGATCCTGTAGTCCTTGCTTCCTAGCAGGACTCCCAGTTTTTTGTGCTGTCTCATTTGTTATGGCAGGGGTGGGGATGGTGCCCTGGGCTGGACATACATGTGTCTAAGTAGGGACAGGACCATGGGAGCCCAGCTTGGCTTTGATGTTGGGGCTGGTGGGATGGAAAGGGCTGTGGGGGTTCGTAAGGTCTGAGTGTGTGTCCTAGTGATGGCTGTGAATCACGGGCTCCGTACCGCACAGCGCTCGGTACAATAAACAACCTGTTGCTGGACACAAGGTTCTTAGAAAAGGCAGCAAATTTCAGTTGCTGGACTTGACATTTCTCCGTGCCAGGTCACTGGTGGTACAGCTCACGAGCATGGGTCACCCCAGCAACCCCTCACCCCAGGAGAAGAGGCTTGGAGCAGACATCTCCATCCTTGGAGGGAACAAGACAGGGATTTACGTCCAGTGGGTCAAGCCAGGCTCACAGGTTGAGGATGCAGGACTCAGGGAAGGGTGCCGGCTCATTGAGGTAAGTCTGGGAATAGGCACGCTTTGTGGGTTTGCAAGTCACCTAGGGTGATGCAAGGAGTGTGGAGTGATCCCCAGTGCAAGCTGGCCTCTTCTCAGTTTGAAGTCCACCTCCATTTCTCGTTTCCCAGGACTGCTCCTTGGCAGGAGCTTTATGCAGCACAAACAGCCAACCAGGTCTGTGCATGTAAAAATGCTGAGATCTTCTGAAACACTTTCTTTGGCTATGGGAGGGGAGAAACAAAAAGAAGTCTTGCAGATAAAGACAGCAATATGGCTATATGTCCCTGGAGTTGTGTGTCACCTTGTAGTATTTCAAAGCAGTTTGCATCCTATTGCACATGCCTATTGCAAAGCGATCAATTCTGGAGTGAGATTTCTTAGGCCTTCATGACCCTTCTGAGCTACAGAGAATAATTGTTCTGAAGAAAGCTCCTGGAGGGAGGGAAGGGCATTTGTTTTGGCAAGAATGACACCACTTGAAATACAGCTACGCTACTTGAATTAATATCCCACCTGTAACTGAAAAGAAACTAGCTCTCCTGCCCCCACTCCCACATGCGTTCACGCGCACACGTTTGCTTTCACAACAGCCCGGCATCTGGGCTGGAGGTTGGCTGTCAGCAGGTATTTCAGAGGCAGAGGAGGGAATCAGAGGCAGACTGAGGATGCCTTGTCTTCAGGTAGAGCTTTCCCTGGGTCTGCCTCGCTCTTTAACATCTCTTGTGTAACCCTGATGCGTGAGGGAGCTGGGGGGGGGAGCCTGCTCTTCCAGTCTCTAGGTCTAATGGCATCGGGTCCTTGCTAGCTGAGGGTGCCGTCGCTGAAGGAAGAGGTGCTTTCCCTGGAGAACTGCACACGGGAGGTCGCCTACCTGAGCCTGCTGCATTGGGATGAACCCTCTAGTCTCGTCTTTCAGCTGGACCTGGAAGGTAAGGCCCTGGCAGCTGGCTTTCCTTTGAGCCTGAGCTCTCTGCCTGCCTTTCCAGACCCTCCACCCAGCCCTGGAGGTAAATCTCTGTTATTCTTTCTCCTCTCCTGTTTGGTCCTAGGCCACCATGTCTGACACGGGGGTTGGCTGTAGCTCCGGTAGCTTTCCCTGTCTGGTGTGACATGTGCATCCTCTGAGTTACAGGATGGAGGTACAGACCTTCTGTCTGTTTCCCTCCTCTGCACCCCCGACCCTGATCCGTAGCATCGCAGCTGTGCTGGGGACTTGTCTATCTTGTCGGTGATGGTTGTCTCCTGCGTCCTCACCAGTGACCTATATCTCCTGCTCCAGGATACCAGCCTCTGCGGGAAGCCATAGAAGAAGGGAAGAAATTTTCTGGAGACTCGTTCTACGTACGCACCAACCTGTCCCTCCTGGAGCCGTCAGACCCTTATGCGCTGTGCGTCAAGTGTCGGGAGATCCTCCACGTCACGGACACCATGCATAAAGGGCGACTGGAGTGGTACTGCTCCCGTGTGGATCCCTTGACCATGCGGGACCTGGACAAGGGGACAGTGCCCAACTACAGCAGGTAACCAGGGTGAGGAGAAGGCAGGGGGTACCTGGGGCACCTGCTCCGTTTCTCTGTGGTGAGCATCCCCTAGGAGTCCTGAGCGGTGCGAACTGGCCTCTTGAAAGTGTGGGCCTCACAAGCCTTGTGTGGGGGACCAGTGCGGTAGGGTTTGGGTGCCTTTGAGAGACTGGAAGGTTGAGTGAGTGCTTTGATATGCCTGTGCTTCAGCAGGTCTCTGCGGGGTTTGGCGAAGAGGGTCACAGCAGGCTATGGTCCCTGGGAGATCTAGAGTTGATTGAGTACAACCTTTCTGTCTTTTCAGGGCTCACCAGCTTTTGAAGATCCAGGAGAAAGGCCAGATGCCTGGGCAGCAAAGGGGCCACAGAAATAACGTAAGCCAAAGAAGTCAGCAATGAGAGCTCTGTATGTGTGCCTATGGCCACCCCGCTGCCTTGGCATGCAATCTGCCCCGCTCTGTTGGTAAACCAACTCATCATATAGAGGTGGCAACTGGGATAGGAAGCAGAGCCAGGGCTTGTAGCTGCTGCTCTGTAGCTGCTTTCCTACCCCTCCCCACTTCCCAGACCAAACCTGATGGGCAGCAGACCCAGTCCTGTGCTTTCTGTGCATGCCCTCCATCCCCTTTGCAGCTCTGTGTGTGTGTGAAATGATCTACACTCTCAGCCTTATTGCCCTCACTTTCTCCTCAGCTAAAGAAACGGGCCTTGGACCAACTGCGCCTGGTGAAATCCAAACCGCAGAGAAGCCCAGAACAGCCCCCTCAGCAGCTGTGGCTGGACCCCTGCTCAGGTGGGCTGTTAGCCCTGCACCTGCTCCATCACCCTTGGGGACCCAGTTGTCCCCTGTGGGCACTGAAGGCACATTGACATCTCAGATGTGACAGTCTCTCTGCCCAGGATCCCTCTTATAACCCTGCTAATGGGATTTTGGGAAGCCTGTGCATATTTAAAGATCCTGCTCTTTTTGCCTGGTTTTCTGGGGCTTTCCATTGCTTCTGTTGTTCTTGGGGTCATCTAACTTTTTGTGGAGAATAAACTCAAGAGAGTCCCAGGAAATGGGGAAGGGGGGATACAGCCAACGTATTTGCCCGTGAGTTAGTGTTGTAACCAGGGTAGGATCTCTCCTGGGACAAAGGATGATTGGTAGGTACCTCCATGAGTCAGGATGAGGGGATGGTACAAGAATAATGGGATGGTCTGTGGGCCGGTGACAGGCTGGTCTCCCATGTTCTCACCTTTGGCTTTCTCTTTGTTCCTGTCTTCCAGACCCGGACACAAACCTGAAGCCTTACAGTCTGGTGCGCCCTGTGGTGGTCAAGGCACCTCGTCCTGTGGTGCTGTCACCTAACTGCATAGCACCACGGCTCATCAGGAACCTCCTGGACTTGCCCACCTCTCGCCTGGACTTCCACGTGTGCCCAGCAGGTAGGCGGCAATGAGTGGTTGACATGTCCAGGGCTGTTTTAGGAGCCTGTGGCTGATTGAGGTAAAGTACACAAGTCTCCTACTTCCCAAGGCTGCTTTCTCCTTTTACCTCCTGTCACTTCTTAGCTATATGGTGGGAAGCTAAGATGTTGCTCAAAGAGGTCACTTCTGTGGAGGCCTTGGTCAGCCCCATTCAGGGAAAAGGTCTTAGTCTTGGAAGTATGAAATGTGGTTTCATGGGACTCTTGGAAGGCACATGCTGTGTCTCTTCAGTGACTAAGTGTGGGGGTCTCTCTCTCAATCTTCCTAGACAATACCCATTGACAGGTCACCTTTTTGGGCTGACTGTCTGCAAGACGTTCCCTCCTATTTTTAACTGTGTCCTATCCCTTTGGCCCACAGGGAAGCCAGCCCTCCCTTCTGGGCTCCTGGGGCATGGGGACCCTCTCTCTTCCCTTGAGTGGGTGGCAGTGGCATTGCTTTGCTGCTCTGGGTGGCTCTTCCCAGAGGTGAAGCCCCTGGCTGAGAGGAGATCTGCAGATTGACTTCATAACGGCTCTTCCTCCCCAGGGGCAAGAGGATCGAGCCTTAGTGCTGTGGTCCTCTCCCTTCTGCCAGCAGCCTGAGGTTGACACACTGCTGCAGAGGCTGCTGGGGAAAGGGCTTTTTTCCCATAGGGAATTTTCACAGAGGACAACTCCTTCTTTCCCCTTTCCTCCTCCCTTCTCCATCTCTCTCCTTTCCCCATGTTTAGAGTTCTCCCTTTGCTAACTGTAGGACTACAAAATGAGTCGGTATATCTTTTTTTGGGGGGAGGCAATGGAGGTAGTGAAAAATCTCTGGTTTGCTGAAGAAGGACGGCTCTGCAAATTTTCGCCGCTGGGCTCCTTATCTGAGTGACTTGGCCGTATATCCTGTCCTGCTGAGCCCTCTGCAGGGTCCTCCTCACATTGCATGGGGACGTGCTTCAAAGCCATTACTGCAGCTGGGGGCTTTACACCGAGGGCAAAACCTCCATTCTCCCCTGTCGGTTTTGCCTGCTGCGAGGTAAGGAAGGTGATCCGGGAGCCCCAAGACATTTCTCTTTTCTTCGCTGCCTATTTTTTCCCTTGGAGAACTCCCCAGCCAGTGCAGAGTTAGTATAAGCCAGCCCAGCTTCCACAGGAGCCTGCTGCCCCCAAAGGTAACAGATGGCTTTGCAGGATCCAGCTCTACCTGGGAAGTACCTGTGCCACCAGGCAGAGGTAGCAGAGGATGCCCAGCCACCCTGGGGCTTGGGAGAACTGGAACATGCTCTGGACCCAATTCCAAGCATGCTTTCTCCCAAATATATTACTTTATTTCTATCTTAGGGGTGAGCAGCTCCTAAAAGCCTTGTTAGGTTCCGTGCTCAGTTTTCAGTGGCAGTGTGGGCAGCTCCCTAGGGCAGCATGGTCAGCAGGTAGAGACCTGTGCCTGCCTCAGCCACACTGGGCTGCAAAGCCTGTGGCTCCCAAGTGGGGTCTCTGTGTGTGTGCTCTCTCATCTTCTGGTGGGAGTTACTGGGGGCACCGTTGCTTCGACCACACTGGACTTTGCTGTCCTGCCAGCTCTGCCCCCAGTTCTCTGCTTCAGCATCACCTCTCTGCTGCTCTCCTGTCTGGCGTTGGCTTGGCTGCTGGGTGCTGTCCTTCTAAGTCCAAGCATGAGGAGGTGGCTCAGGCTGCCACCGACAAAAGGAAGTTCAGCTTGCTCCCCATCTTCTCACTCTCCTGCACCAAGATGCATATTCCCCTTGCCTCCCCAGCCCTGCCACTCACTGGAGCCATCTGTGAGCCCGTGCAGCTCACAAACCCTGCAGAAAACCTACCTGGCAAAATAAAAGTGATTATTTTTCTGCCATACTCCGTTACAGAGGGGGTGGGACAGTGTGGCAGTGGGGAAGGGGGCATAATGGCTGTGAGCTGGCTTAGGCTACTGCAGTACTGCAACACAAGAGCTGCTCTTGCCCTGCAAGTTGTCTTCAGCTGTGATATCTTGCTTGTTCTGTACGCAGAAAGCTGCAGGAGATCCATGCCAACATGTAATGTCGTATAATTAGACTTGCTCTCCAGAATCCATAAACAGTGAACTCGATAAGCATCAGCACGGCAGCAAATGTGCGGGATCTGAGGTAGAAAGTGCGTGTAAGAGGAAGAAGGGGCTGACATCTCCCTTTTCGTATCTCCTCTTGGCTCGCAGAGAAGCTGGCAGAAGGGGATCCCAGCACCACCCATGCTCACGAGCACCCTGTGTCTAGAAGTGCCCCCCAGGACCGGAGGGAGAGTGGGCGAATCCGCATGATCCAGGAGGTGATCGAGAAGGTGCTGAGCTGTTTGGTGTGGGGAGAGAGGGCCAAGATGGGGCACTCCATTCAGGTTGGAGGAGAGGAAGGGACAGCTGAGCAGGGGAAGAGGGAGGGCAGTGTGGTGATAGGGGAGTTGCTTACTTGGGGGTTGTATAATTTGGAGGGTGTTTTAGGTGCTGCGGGGTTGTGGAGCAGCAGATACGGAGTTTTCCCTGAGTCTCTGTTGAGCTCAGGTGAAAGAAATGTCAACTGGGGATCCGTGGGGGAGGCGGTGGGAAATGCCGTACGCAGAAGTGACCTCCCTGCTCTCATATTCCTCATCTTTGCCAAAGTGGCAACAGCTCTGCTCAGGGCACATGGAGAAATGTGGGGCTGTGGGTGAAAAGGATGACAAAGGGGATGTGACGATGTGCTGTGGCTGAGCAAGGGGTCTGGTGGGCCTTTGGGTTGGGTTGGCAGTGATGGAGTGGGTGACCCCGCTCTTTAATTCTCCCCTTCCCTCTTGGCCCTGTCCATAAATCCTACATTTAATGGAATTACTATTGGAAAAGCAATGATATTTCACAGTATGGGGTTTGATTTAATGTAACTGTCAGGGGCTGGGGTTATTTTTTCTCCATTTAAATCGGTAAATCTATTCAATTTCCCTTCCAGAATAAACACTGCCTGCTAGAGCTGGGAGTTCAGAGTGTGAGGGATCTAATTAAAAGTGAAATATACCCCATCGTTATCCATGTCGAGGTCACCGAGAAGAACGTTAGAGGACTCAGGTAAGAAAAGACAGAGTGGCATGGATGG
This sequence comes from Balearica regulorum gibbericeps, assembly GCF_011004875.1. Classification (NCBI taxonomy): domain Eukaryota; kingdom Metazoa; phylum Chordata; class Aves; order Gruiformes; family Gruidae; genus Balearica; species Balearica regulorum. Next base: position 57,800,340 of record NC_046184.1, read on the forward strand.
AGGGTATCATGGGAGGAGAGAGAAGCTCTTTCTTGTCTCTGTTCAGAGGGAGAAACAAGGATTGAGGAGGGAGCACTTGCTGCATGTGTGTTGGGGTTGGCTGCTGTGAGAGGAAAAAGGGCAGGAGAATCGGCTTTATGTGTGTGTGAGGGAGTTCCTGGGTGGTTTTTCTACCCCGTCTCTCTACACCAAGGGTAACGGTCATCCCCGTGTTTTCCCCAGGAGCTTGCTGGGGAAGGCGGGCCAGCGCGACTCCGAGGTGCTGAAGGTGTGCCGCAGTGCGGAGCAGACTCTCCATGCTCTGCCCTGCTCCTGGGCCCGCGTGGAGCCCCACGCTTGGAGCCACGTCGAGGAGCTGCCCAAAGTGGTTCGAGGATGCATCTTCCAGGAGCAAACCCGGCCACTGTGGATTGAGGAGGGCAACGACTGAGCTGGGGGTAGTGGAGTGGGCACTGCCAGCTGCTGTCTCCAAGAGCCGTTCTTGGAGGTTCCTGCCTCCCTGAGCTCCTCCAGGTAGCATGTCCTGCCTCCCTGAAGGGATGCTGTCAGCAAACGCCCTGGAGGTAGCCTTTCTGGTCCCCTTGAGGCCACCAAGAGCTGGGGAGTAACACATGCTGACTCCCTAGTCTAAGCTTTCTGTATTTTATTGGAGAGACATCTTCCACCATCATGGTGGAAACCACCCTCATAGGCTGTTCCCCATCACCTTGGGCTGCCTTTGTCTCTGGTATGTGGTCAGATTGCCAGATGGGGAACACAGGGGAACTGTGTGGGATCAGGCTGTGTAGGAGCATCTCACACACATTTGAAGCCCTTCTCCCATCACCTCCATTTCCCTTGCCCTGTGGCACTGTGTGCTCTGGGTCCCCTCTTCCCCCATCTACCTCGCCTCTGGCCCGTGGTGCAGGGAGCACAGCTCATATGCCAATGCTCCACTGTGGCTGGAGTGACACTAAGCTTGCAACAAACCCTCGTTTTATATTAGCTGTACTCTTTATTGCTTGTAAATTATTAATGGAGCCTTTTATTGGCAAACCCCATATAAAGGAGAATTAAATACCATTCATAATGGGAATGGGTGGCAGGCTGTGGGCTTGTGTGTTACTGGGAAGGTTTGGGTGATGTGTGACTGGGTATATTTCTCCTCTAGCTGAAGCCCAGCTGCCCAGCCCTCCAGGGGAAGGAGGGAGCACTGCTCTTGCTGTTTAGGGTAGCAAGAGGTGTGGGGAGAAGACAAGTTGAGCGTGCCACAGACCTAGCTCCATCCTGTTTATACTTGCCCCTTGTTTTTCAGTGCCTTGCCGCTCCCTAGTGCTGATATTGGCCAGGTTGTTCAGGGAAAGCCGGGGAAAAGCTCTCTTGATGTGTCTGGCTGAGGTACCTAGAGCTTCGCATCTCTCCATGCCCTGGTTATTGTGAAGTGACAGGCCAGCCATCTTGTCCTCCTGGGGGACAACAGTGAGTAAGCTCAGCCACACTGCCAGGAGAGCAGGAATCCTCTTGCCCCTCCGTTGGTGGCTGTTCTGACCGACATGGGGCCAAGTGAAGGTTCAGACTCTGGCAGAAGGAAGATGAGCAGTTTGGGTAGCAGCAGCCCTGCTCACCCACCCTAGCGTGGTCATGACACCTAACCAATTGCCGTTATCAGCCCTGCTATGGGAAAGAGGTGCCAGGATACCGATGCCATGGAGAGGTCGTCGTGGTTGATGGATGATGCAAGAGGAAAATAGGGTCTGTGGCTCTGGGAGGCTCTGTGGGGCATGAGGCCAGGTAGAGGGCTGAGCCCACTGCTCTTGGCATTGATGGGAGAAGATGGGCAACCAGTGCCAGAGAGTCAAGTCCTCTCTGTGTCCTCGCCCCTGTGATTAGAGCACTGCTAGTGCCATGCACTTTTGAAGCTCTGAGCGAAGATTAACTTGCTGATCTTCATGAGTCCCCTGTGAGGTGTTATTTCAGGCTCTAAACCAGTTGTCTGTGTCTTTTATCAGGACGAGAATGAAGGGGGGAGGAAAGAAAATTAAAATATTTTAACCTGCAGTCACTCAAATGTAGAGCAAAGTCCCAGATCTGCCCTGGAGCGATGCAGCTCTGCTCCAAGGGAAGGGGGAACTGGTGTAACACACAGCTCCAGATGAAAGCTCCCAAATGACATCCACTCCAGGGGATGCAGCCTGAGCATCCCAGCACAGCCAGCCCCCTGGGAGGGTGCCTGCCCTGCAGGCAAACAAAGCAGGACTTTTGTTGAGCTGATGAGAAGACAAGTCCCAAAGCAAGCTCTCCTCCATCCTGGTATGGATTTGGAGATTAGAGCCCGCATCTTTGCAGGGAAAAATGTAGTGCTCGAGTACCCAGGGAAAACGGTCTGCATGAGGCACTCTGATTCAGGGTTTGACAATTCCTCCTGCCCCTGCTGGCCCTGAAACCAGCCCCAGCTCTATGGCCTAAGCTGAGGGTGGTTAAGAGCAAGACCCCCCCCATTTTGGGGAATCCCAGATAAACAGATGTCCCCCAGCACTTCCCAAGGCCATCAGTGTTTTCAGCAGGAGGGAAAGGGAGGCAAAGGGAGGTTGCTGGGAGGCAGGTTGGCAATACCCAGCTCTCCAAGCAGCAGGCGGCACTGCCTCGCCTCGTCCCAGGCTTCTTCTAGGTCCTCTCTTTATCCGTCATGTCTCCCCCTGAGGCTTTCAAAATCCAGCTTCAACTTGTTCTGGACACGGGTGAGAAGCGGGGCAGAGAGCTCCAAGGCAAACATAAATGACTACCCCCCACCCTGCACACCCCAGCCCACCTTCTTTGTACCTCTGGGGGGCCGCTGCCTGGTCACGAGTCACGGGTTAGGTAACAGGCAGAATGCAATTAGCAGCCCTGGGCACCAATTACGAGCTGTAATAGCCTTGTGCAAGCCCCTGTAACAGTCACTGAGAACAAGGTACCTCCCTCCAGGGAGAGGATCAGGAAGGCGTCCTGCGTGTTGCCCTGGGAAATCACTAACTGTTTCCACGCTGCCCCAGCAGAGCTGCAGCAATATGGGGTGTCTGTCCCATGCACCTCCCCTGATGACAGGTCAGCCAGCCCCACTGTGGGGCAGGATTGGGCACCGAATGCCCCCCCATCCCTGGCACCCCAGAAGAAACAGGTGTCTTACAGCACAAGCAGCAGGCTGTGCTCACCTCTAGCATTGGGCATGTTCTGCTTTGTACGCAGTTGGGTCTGACCTATTCCGCTGCCCGGCGCTATGCTCTGTACAAGGTACCTTTGAATCATATTTGTATGTCTTCTGGGGACATCACTAAGGACCCTCTGCTTGTGTCCCCCTTTCCTTCACAGATGATGTCCTAGGCCAGGGCTGGGAGGTGCTGCAGGATGCCTGTGAGCCATGGAAGCTACCTTTACAGCTGCCTGGGGCTGCTGGCGTGCAGCTGAAGCACTTGGAAGGTTAATTTCTGGTTCAGGGGCAGCGGCTAGCCACGGGAGTAATCCCAGTATTTAGCATAGAGGCAGTGGATCAGTCATACCAGCTTCACATCCCTGCAGTAATGTAAGGCCTTGAAGGTGAATGCTTCCCCGTCTGCCCCAAATCAATGTAAGAAAGCATCGCTGTTCCAAGGGAGCTAAAAATGAAACCTGAAGGGACCCTCCAAAGGGATGTGGGAGATGCTCTGGAGATGCTCTTCAGGAGAAGGCTAGGAGTCTTGGAGACTTTGAGAAATACATGGGAGGAGAAGTGGATTCAGTGGTTTCTTCCTTAGAAAATAAAAAAGTTATGGACAGGGCTGGGGTGAAAGAGTGTGTGTGAGTCCCGGGGAAACTGAGCAGACAGGTTTAGCCCTGCAGAGAGGTATTTCCTGTGTGCCTGGAAAGTGTCTGTGCCGGGACACACAGTGGGAACGTGGAACAGAGGGGCCCTGATCCCTGCTCTGACCCCCTTTTCTAGGGTCCCATGATCTGACATGTGCACGGGGGAGCCCTTTGCCACATGGAGCCATGTCCCCACCACATTTTCCCCGGGGTCCTCATCTTATTACTTTTTATTTTTATTTTTTTGGTATGCTGAGATTGGATGCCCACAGCTTGCAGCTCCCTGAGGAAGCGCTCTGATTTCGGCAGCTTATGTAGAGCACTACCATCCTGCTGTCCCCACGCTCGCTGCCACAGGGAAGCTGGGGTGGGGGTGTGGGTATCATCCCCTTCCTCGGCTGGTTGCCTTTCTGTACCCCCCGGCTGCTCTGCAAACTGGCCTAGAGGTAGCATGAAGGGGGGGTCTTCATGGTCATCCACCCTATATCCAACTGAACCAGCAACAGCATGCAGCCATCTGTGGTGCTGACCCCAAAATTTCCTGTCTTTGTCTTGGGAGGGGCTCTTATGCCTTTTGAGGGTCTCTGATATCCCTGTCCCTGGGGAAAGCCTTCTCCATGCAGGACCTGCTCAGCAACCCTCCATACACTCTGTGTCATGGCCCCAGACCGCCCTCCTGGCCTTATTGGCCTTGTTGGGAGCCAGAAGGTTGGGATGAAGATGGCACGGAGGAGATGTACAGCCATGCCTGGCGGTGGGTGGTGGTGGGGAGCTGGAGTCACCAGTTTCCTGCTCTGCCTGTGGGACTCTCTGGGAGAAGGGAGAGCACCCCCCTCCCTCTTTCTGGCCTGGGAAAAGGGGAAGAGGAAGCATCTTGGGCAGCACAAGAGCCCCAAGGAACAAGTCACTGAGCTCAGCCCTGCTGCAGGGCAAGCATCTGGGTGGGATATAAATCCAATGGTGACGCTGAGCCATGGATATTGAAAGGGAGGCAGCAGGCCCTCCCTCACACTCTCTGGTGCCGGTGTACCTGTTCCTGTGAGTGTCACTGGCTCTGCACCCACCTGGGCAGCAGACTGTCCTTGGGCATCCCTGGTGGGGATGTGAGATTGGGATGGCAGGGAGGGATGGTGGCTGGAGGCAGAGGGAAAGGGACCTTCAAGACTGAAGGGGGCAGGGTCATGGTTTGGGGAGACAGGTGTCAGCAGTGAGTGTCAGACCCTAGTTTGAGACTCTGGGGCATTTGAGGGGCAGCAGGGGACACGCAGTCCTGCACTGGGGAGGCAGAGTGGGGTTGAAGCGGGGGACAGTAATTCAGAGCAGCGCCCAGAGGAAAAGTCTGGGGCTGGGGGAATTCCTGGGGGAACATTGTTCCTCCCAAGAACAATATAGGACCCTGCGCCTTAACATCACTTGTGCCTGCATCCGTGTCACCTTCCCCTCCTCCCACAAGAGCACAGGGCTGAGCAGTGCCGCGGAGATCGGGCTGGACTGTCACAGAGGAGCAGGGAAAAACGGTCAAGCAACAGGTTTGTCCTCCCACATCAGCTGCTAGTCACCTCGGAGATGTCCCAGCCTGGGCATGTCCGGTGAGGCAAACTCAGTGACAGACCCAGGGCTCTCCCCCCTCCACTCTCCACCCTCCATCCTCTTCCTCCCCTGGGGCGGGCGCCCCGCCCCGTGCCCGGAGGCGGGACCGGGGCCGGGGCCGGGGTCGGGGCTGGCAGGGAGCAAGAGCGATCTGCACGCAGGGAGCAGGTGGAGAGGCAGACGTGCTGCGGGCATGGCACCCGGCCCCTTCCCTGAGCCCAGCGCCAGCCACTCGCCTTTGCCCCGCAGCCCCTGGCTTGGATGTGCAGGCCGGTGTCTTCTGAGGAACTGACGCTTTCTGTCCAGACTCCCCACTGATGGCTCTGATCTCCTTTGCTGCCCCCTCGAATCCCAGCCTGCGACCCTCAGCCTCTCCACCGGGAGTGGGGATGCTCACTTTCCTCCTGGCGGGCTGTACCAGCCACCTACCAGTCGCCTCGGAGTATTTTCCCATCACGTGTCCCTGCCGCGCTGGGTCGTAAGCCCTCTTAGTCTGAAAATTCCCCCCGCTTCACCAGTATCCTCCGGGGCTGCTGTCTCTTTGGCTTTCTGGTCTTCACCCACCCTATTCCTTGGCCACATCCTATTCAGACCTCACCCTTGCCTTGTCCTGCCCCTTCAGAGGCTTTGAGAGGAGTGGACAGCTTCACATGGAGGTACGGGCAGAGGTTGTCCTTGTTTGATACGATACCGGCTGCAGCAGGAACGATTTGGGAGCCATGGGTCGTCGGCTCATCCGTGGTCTCTCTGGAGCCGCAGTCTTCCTTGTCAGCGTGGCTCTCCTCTCCGTGCGGCACCGTGGGGCTCCAGAAACAGCTCAGTACCCAGGGCTCAGGGAGGGGATGTCGGAGAAGCTAGGGCGACGGAGCAAAGTGAGCCCAGAGGATGCCACGGTAGGCAATGGCAGGAACCAGAAGGACCTGCAAGTCCATCCTCCGGAGGGATACAGGACTGAGGGAAGCCTGACCCTTGGGGACATCTTCATAGCTGTGAAGACAACCAAGAGATTTCACCAGAGCAGGATGGAGCTGCTTCTGGACACGTGGATATCCCGAGCAAGAGAGCAGGTGAGTGTGTGGATTTGAGCTAGAGAAGGGGCGTTTGGTTACCGGGGCAGGCACAGGGTGTCAGTCGGGGGGATAAATGCCAAAGGAAGGGAAGGCTGGGCACTACAGTCCCATCCAGTACTTTGCCTCATTTTCCCTAATTCTCACTTCTGTTCATGTTGAAAGGGGGATGCTACCCAGCAAAATGTTTCACTGGTAGCTGGTTCATGGGAAAAGCTGGCAGAGAGGATGGAGAGCTTGTGTGGGCCCTTCCCATGAAGGCTGGGAGAACAAGTGCTCTTATCAGGCATCACCTGTCCCTAACCTAAGCCTGACTCTTTCGGCCTGAGGTGGAGGAGATTGAATTTCCCTTTTTTATCCAGTAACACCAGGGGCTGCAGACTGCCTGGCCCACACCAGACTGAGAGCACAGACTGTCCTGGGTCTGTCTGTTTGAAAAGGTGGTTTTCTACCTCCTAGTGCCATGAGTTTGCTAGGTTTTGAGCTGAGTGGCTCCCCCTGCCCCTCCATCAGGATGCCTGCATTGCGCCTGGGCACCCTTTGCCCCGGGATGGTGTGGTGCAGCAGGCAGGAGGGCAAGGCTGCAGGACGCGGGTGCAGCAGGGGTGTTTGCAGCCCTGTTCACTCCGCAGCACATCAGCACAATCCATGCCTTGCTTTCTTGGGTAGATCCCCTCACGTGCATGATCTTGAAGTGATGTGTGTCTATATTTGACTTTTTAAATTTTTTTTATTTTTTTTTAACTGGGGGTCTGATTTTTTTCACTCTTTGCTAAAGCAGAGTTTGGAGAGTTTCCTTCCTGTTAGAGGAACTGGTGTGGGGCACCACGTTGGTGGTGCTGTGCAGACTGGCTTACTGGTGGGCAGAAGTACTCCCCAGAGCCCGGGCACTTTTCTCCCTCCCTCGCAGAGCTGCTCCTCAAGAAAGAAGAAATCCTGTGGCTGCCCCTAAAGGTTGTTGAGCTTTTTTTGCCTCTGCCCATGTGTGATGGGCCTAGAAGACAAATTCAAGCCTTGGCAAGGGAGGGGGATGGGGGCGGAGGTATTGGGTAGGAGAATGCTTGAAGCAATGCAGGGTTTTCTGGGTAAGGGTGGTTTTCCACTTGATGGTGCTGCAACTGTCTGGTCTGCTGTGGTCGTCACAGGAAGCCATGTCCTATTTTGAGCACACTTCCTCTCCTGTCTGCATGTCCCGCTCAGCATCTGAGATGCCTTACTTCCTCCTCCAGACGCACTTCTCTCTGCCCGACCTCAGCCCAGCAGCTCTTTGGAGAAACCAAACCCAATGACACGGCTGCACTGGCATTAAGATATTGTGACTGGGGCTTTTGGAGTGGGTTTTTAAGGAGCAGATCATCTTTCCCTCCTTGTGCATTTAACAAACAGGTGCCTGGCCGTTCTGCTGATGACAGGAATTAGATAACACCTCCCCAGATTCATCAGTCTCTCTGGCAGGCAAACGATGTCCAAACCTGGGAAGAGGTGTTGAATTTTCCATGCTGCTGCCAGCCTCTAGGAAAGCTTCACAGACTAAGTAGGAGAATAGGAAGGAAGGGTAGAGCAGGAGCATCAGTCATTTTTAAACAGTGTTTTTTCATTGTTATCAATTTTTGTTGCAAGCTCAGTATTTTCCTCCCCGCCTGCTCAATTTTCCATGTTTTTCTTCTGCTTTTTTTTACTAAATGGCCTCCAGGGTAGGGGAGCGGGGGTGGGGCGGGAGGTAAAGAGAAGTACATGAAAGTCAAAAGCTTTTTTTTTTTTTTTTTAAATATACTGCTGCTGGAGGGGGGGTTTGTAGGTAGGAGAAAGGGTTAGTTTTAAAAAATTGGCAATATATAAACCTCACTTAGGAAAAAAAAAAGCTCTTGATTTGCAAAGGACATTTAATTGTTGTGGGGCCAGGGATGGGGCAGCAGACCTCCTATTAATGAGTCTTTATGGAGGGGCATAGGCTTTAAGAGCCAGTCTTGGAGAGATCCAGGTCTCAGAAGCACTGATGTGCAGAGACTGCCTCCTCCTAGGGCTGACCCACTGTCTGGCTGTCTCACTCACCCTTACTTATGGCTGAAGACTGATTCAGTGAGTCCTTCTCTGCAGGTGGCCAGCAGGGAAATTTAGCAGCTGGCCATGCTGCTGATGCCAAGCCTGGTTTCAGAGCTGATTACCTGCATGGTGTCCTCCCGGAGGAAGCAACCCAGACCTCACAGGTCAGGCTTAGGTGACTGTAACAGGAGGCAGGAACAGCTGTGGGTTTTATGGCTAGGACAGTCTGTACGGGAGCCAAATTAAAAGTCCTCTATATTGGACTCTGTTGGGATAGACAATAAGAGAGAGAGATGTTTTTCCTGAAACTGCAGTGTTTAAACAGAAGAGAAGATATGCAGCTGGTGGGAGACAGGGAAGGGGAAGTGTGGGGTGGTTGCTCTTCATTGGAAGTTGGACCATGTTTTGCCTCTTGAGAACTGATCCACAACAAGCTTTCCACTGGAGCTTGATGTGGAAGTAATTTCCCCAGAAAAGGCTTCATCTAAACAAAAGTGTTGGTTTTGATGACTGTTTAGGCTGGACAGCATCTTAGAGTGGCTTACATTCTTGGCCCCACTAGTTTTGATGGAGATAAGTCTAGGTTTCTGGCCTGAAATTTTGTTTGGTAATGTAAAATAATTCTAGCATCCAACCGATTGAAATGAAACCTTTAAATGACCCATCCTAAACTGGCTTTACATATCTCAGTGTTGTGAACACACCATAGATTTTTAATCTCTTCTCCGGGCAGGGGAACAGCTTCCTGCCCAGCTGCACCAATTTTGGAGGCCATTTATTCCTGGAGGAGGGATACCTTGGGAACCTGGGAAATGGATGTGATCATGGCTTGTCAGATTCCAAATCTTTATTCTCTTCTCCTAGTTTTGCCTTGCTAGGCTACTTTCCCAGTTTGGGGTGAGGGGGCCTCAAAGTCTAGTGTTTATCAATTGCATGGGTATGGACAACTGCCAGGCAAAGCTGTTGGACACCAGTGACTCTGTATCACTACTGACACTGCCATCCACCAGACATCCGTTCCTATCTAGCCATCTTCCTGGCTCTAGAACAGAGGGATGCCTTCCATGCTGCATCCCACCTCAAGCCCAGATCGGCTGTCCTGCAGCAGCAGTGACAGCCACCCTGGGCTGCTCTCAGTGCAGATGGGAGCTGGGCTCTGTGATTCCCCCCCATCCCTGGCAGGAGGAACCATGCTGGGGGTGGCGTGGTGCAGGAAGCGAGTGGAAAGCTGTGGCTGAATGGCTGCTCCACAAGCTGACAGGCTGCCTGCCAGAGTGGGCAGCCCGTGAGCGCTGAGGCACCACGACAGGACATCCTGCATGGCCCCATAGAGATGGTCTGGTGAAGAACAGGAGGGTGGATATCGTGGGGAGGCTGCTTCTGTCCACCTCATTTGCCTGCAAGGACACAAGTGACACTGGGTGTTCCTCTGCTTGCACATCCCCAATGGGGACAGTAGCTCTGGTGTGGCCAGAGTGACCTTCTAAATCTCTTCTAGGCTCCATTAGCATGGACAACAGCAGCTGGTGTCTTCTTGAGAAAGACCTGTGTAACTGGGCCAAATGCTCTCCAGGCAGGTTTTTAGCCGGGGCCCTGCTCCCTCTCTCCCATCTCAGCCATCATGTGCAGCTTTGCTGAGGGACACACGGCAGCAGTCGCTCAGATTTCGGCAGCAGCTGCTGTTCCAGATTTCCCGCTCTCAGAAGCATGAGGGATGGAGAGATGAGGATGCAGGCAGCTGCCTATGCTGTGTCTCCTTCAGGACAGAGCCAGGACACACACACCAGCATCTCTGGAATACTGCAGCCGGGTGTGCCACGGAGATCAGAGTTTGGGAGAGCCAGAGAAATGGGATTTGCCTAGCCCTCACACTCTTAGCCCCTTTTTCCAGTTCTTTTGGAGAGTCTGGGGTGACAATGCTCCTTCATCCCTGGGCTCCCATAGAAACATGTCTGGCGTCTGCAAAAAAGCATTTCCCACCTTGCATCAAGAGGAAAGTAAGAACCAAGCAGAAAATCTGGGAAAAGATAGATTCCTGTTTTAAGTCAGTCAGATATGATGTTTATTAGCAAATTTTATATCTGTAAGCAAGTCATTTCCAGCAACAACGTTTCTGGTTTTTTTGAAAATGTCAGAAAGTTTCAATGGTTTCAGAACTTTTTTTTAAGATGAAATTATTTGTCATAGTGGAAATTTCTGGCTCTGACACACTAGCGAGGGAAATCCCATGCCAGTGACAATCCCTGCCTTGCCTGAAGGTGGTGATACGGTCCCCTGACCCAGAGCGACTCCTTTACCTTAGACCTAGCTAATTGCTTCTTGTCCCGTGATCACCTTTAAAGTGGTTTTAACTTAGAGGCTTTACCAGTGGGGTAGGGTAGGAATGTGTGCATGGCCTGTTGCTGCAGCTCAGCTGCTGGAGTGTAATTTGCCAAGTCGCTGTAGCACATACATTTGAGATCATGAAACCATCCTGCTGCCTCTGCTCAAGCCAGGTGGTCTCTGAGGGTCCTTCATTGCCTTCTTTTCATGTGCAGAACATTTCTCTTGCCATGTCCTCCTGATGGGGGCATATCTCCCAAATGCAGGTGGGTGTGGGGAGATGCAGAGACTCTCATCTTCTCGTCAGAGCCTTTGGGAGCAATGATGACTCCTGGAGCAGTTGTCTGCCTGCCTCATCCCCTTTGTCCCTGCCCAGGTGCTGCATTTAACCAGCCTGTGGGCAGCTGGTGGAGAGACTGTTTATGGCTCGCGACTCCTTTTGATTTCATGAAAGCTCATTTTCTGCCTGAGGAAAGCTTTTCTCCACCAGCCCTGATCCTCGCCTGGCCCTGAATAGGGGGAGATGTGCCACATAATGGCAGCGAGGGGGATTAGAGAGGCCTGGGGGTGGAGGAAGAGGAGGAGGAGGAGGCGGGAAGCAGCAGGGGGCTGTGCACACTTAACACACAAACAGATGTTCTCCTTTTAACCCGACCATCATTCAACCACAGTGCTTTCATTTTTCTACCACCGACACCTAAGCCAGGGCTCCCTCACAGGTCCCCTTCTCCCTGATCCTAAGGCGGTGGGACGGGAGGGAAATGAAGCCACACAAGCGCTGATGATTGTGCCATGCAGGAAGGGGGACAGTGGCCATCCCTCTCCTCAACTGCTGCCTGGGACAGGGGCACGGCAGCAAAGGATGGAGTGAGGTGACCATGGCAAGTGTGTCCAGCTGTGGGGAGGAAGGAGTGGGTGGCCGAGTGGGTGGCCACGTGGGTGGCCAGGAGCAGCACCAGCTCCAGCCCTGGGAATAACCTCCTTTCCTTGTTTCCCCAGACCTACATCTTCACTGACGATGAAGATGATGCCCTGAAGAGGAGAATGGGTAACGACCTGTCCTATAATGCCACCTCCCCCCCACCTTCAGTCTCTGAACTGCCACAGCCTTGGGATGGGGTCCGGCATGAAGGCTGGCTCTCCTACACCAGCACTGCCCCTTGAAGCACACGCCTCACCATGTCCTGTGGGAGGACCCCAAGGTGCAGCAGTGACGATCTGGTTTAGCTGGCTTACCCCAGAGCATGCAGCCAACTAGAGGCAGGGTGCTGTCTGCCTTAAATCATCCACGGGTGGAAGCAGCCCATGAGACAGCTCTTCAGCCCCCGCACCCTGGCTGGCAGTGGGCAAGGTGGAAGTGCAGTTGGCAGGTGTCGTAGTTTTGGTCAAGATGCTTGGCTTTCTCCAAATTTCATCTCCTGGTATGTGGAAGGATGGAGCCCACGTCACCGCGGGCTCTGATGCCTGTTTGGGGGATGCGAGGAGATTAGCTGTGAACAAACCCCTTCCCTCGTGCCCAGAGGTCCTCACCGTGACCGTATGAAGTGGTCTGGCCCTGAGCCACAGCTTCCTTTCTCCCGGCAGGCGACCACGCGATCTTCACCAACTGCTCTGCCGAGCACAGCCACCTGGCCCTCTCCTGCAAGATGGCCGCCGAGTTCGATGCCTTCCTGGCCAGCGGCCGGAGGTGAGGCAGGGCTGCCGCGGGGGTACCTGTGAGAGCAAGAAGCACCCCCCTTAATTCAAACCTCTTGTGTCTTCATTCCTGTCTTCCCCCAGCTGGTTCTGCCATTTGGATGATGACAACTACCTGAACCTTCGGGCCCTCCTGAAGCTCTTGTCCTCCTACTCCGCAACATGGGACGTTTACCTGGGGAAACCCAGCCTGAACCGACCCATCCGGGCCTCTGAAACGCTGCCAAACAACCAGACGGTACAGCCCGCTGCGGTGGTGTGGGGGCCAATGGGTTGTTTTTAGTGCTCTGGCTCATTGGTGGTAGATGTACCCCAAGGAGAGACAGGTCCCAAGAGCAACAGGCAACAGCTGGAAACTTGCCAGTCTTGTCTGAACATGGTTGTAGGTGTTGACTCAATCCGATCTACCTAGTGGAAAAGTCCCACGTTGCTGCTGTGCCTTTGGGTACCTGTCTGCCAGGAGATAAGCTTGCCTTGGACACCTGCTGCTGTCAGCAGGAACTCGGCTGCTCCAAATATGAAGAAGTCAAAATCCATGCTGTACTTCTGGCAAGTCCTTCTTCTGGGAAGCAGTCAGGGGTCTGGAGTGACAATAGGGCTGTGTTTATCCTGGCATCAAAGCCAGGTTTCCAGCATTCCCATCTCAGGGAGTATGGTATCATCTGAGCCTCTGCCATTGATTTTCTCTGCCGTTTCTCTCCAGAAATCTGTGCACTTCTGGTTTGCCACAGGAGGGGCTGGGTTCTGCATCAGCCGCAAGCTGGCAAGCAAGATGGTGCCGTGGGCCAGGTGAGCTGTGCGGCTGGTGAGTATGGGAGCCTTTGGGGACGAGGAACATGGCCGCACATTAATTCCTAGCAGCGTCAGATCTGGCTTTGTGTATGTGGTGTTTGCAAGGACGTTTGCGAGTGTGCAGAGTGCCACATGCTACACATCTGCAAGCAGGTGGGACTGGAGGAAGACTGTAGTAGGTGGGTCTGCCACCTGATTAAAAAGAGGCAAGAGCAGGCAGGTCAGCAAATATGATTGTAGGATGACATACTCCCATCTCCCCGACTCCTTTTAGCTCTTGGTTATCCCTCCACACTCCTTCCTGTCCCTTTCAGCTTCCTCTGACACTTTTCCTAAGTATTTTCCCTGTCTGCCTATCTCCTCTCCCCTTAGTCTGCCTCTTTCCAACCTCTGGTACCTCCTTCCTGAGCCAATTTCCCATTTCCCAACCCCAAACCCTCTTCAGCTTCTTACAGTCATTTCCTCAGCTTGTTGCATGGAGAACAGAGGTGGGTCCCGGGGTCTTGTGTTAGATCAGCCTACAGCAAGATGATGATTTCCATGATGCCCTAGGTTATATCACAGCCTATATGCACATGCACTGATAGGCAATGGCTGTGCCAGCCGTAACCAGATCTGTACATACCCAGAAAGACAGATCCGATCCACACCAGGCGGCTGGTTTAGCTGAAGCCCGTGATACGTATTTTATGGTAGACCCAGACAGGAGGATGATCTGTGATCTAGGGTAAAATGAAGTGGCATGGATAGATAATGCCTAACCTGGCATAAAGTCTGCCACTACTGTGTTAAAATGCTTAAAACACATTTGACCTACCTGAGAGGTGTTACAGTAGACAGTGCTTCATGCTGTGTGGCTGTTTCCAGTTAAAGGAGCCTTAAAATTTGGTTTAGGCTGTCATCAAAGGATGGCCAAGCGTGTGGTGTTACATTACAGTGGAGCCATGGATGGCTTATTCAAGCTGCACGAGACTGTCCAGTTTCCTCTCTTTTGGTCCTGGCCATGTAGTCCCACTGTTTCTCTTGTGCTGGCTTGTTTGACCCCTCAGGGACTCAGTGCGGCTCACCAAACAGGTAGAAAAGGGACTCAGCAAAGTCTGCCTGCTCTCTACATCAGCTCACCTAGGAGCTGAATACGTATCAGGGACAGCACCCAACAATTGGTGGGAGTGGGACAGCATGGCTGGAAGTAGTCAGAGAGCAAACACATTCCCAAATCTTTGCATGTGGAATTCGGGGATTTCTTGCCTAGTTCCAAGATTTACTCTGGTTTTCAATTAAGTCCTTCATTAATCTCCCATCTAAGTGTATGCCTATATCCCCCTCTTACCCTTTTCCTAACCCACGCAGCCCTACTCTCTTCCAGTGGCAGGAACTTCCTGAGCACTTCAGAGCTCATCCGCCTGCCGGATGACTGCACCGTGGGTTACATCATTGAGTGCAAAGTCGGCGGGCAGCTGCTGCCCAATGCGCTCTTCCATTCCCACCTGGAGAACCTGCAGCTCATCTCCCCCTCTCGGCTCACACAGCAGGTGAGGAGGAGAAATGGAGCAAGAGGGAGGTGTGTGAGGAAGGAGAAGTGAAGGGGCGCTTACAGGTGCATTGCTGTCTTGGTGGGACTGGCGTGGATTGAATCATCAATTCTCTGCTCTTTTGGGGAGGCTTTCCTGACAAATGCTTCTATGAAATAAGGAGCAGATGTTGCCTGCAGCAGACATGCCAGTCACAGTGCCCCAGGGGTCAGTCCTGGGGAGCACATGTATGGGGAGTGATGGGAGAATTGAGGGCATCCCAGGGGCAACGTGGCACAAGGACAAGCAGATGATTGATTGAGGAAGGGTCTTTGACATGACACCATGTTTGCCTTGTGTGGGAGATAACAAGGGGTGTAGGGGGCTTGGAGAGGTGAAGGACCAGCACAGTGGACCATCATGGGAAGGAAGACAGGAGAGACATGGAAGGCAGAGGCCAAGCCAGCAGAGAAGGAACCAGAATGGGAGCTTCTGTCACCCAAAGCAAGTTCCTTGCTCCTGAACTCACCTCATCCTCCCTGCTCCTTTCTCACCACCCCTCTTTGCAGGTCACCCTCAGCTACGGTGTCTTTGAGAACAAGCTCAATGTTATTGAACTCAGCGGCCCCTTCTCACACCAAGAGGATCCCTCAAGGTACGGGCGTGAGTGCTCTGGGTGTTGCTGTGGTGGGAGCCCTCAGGCAATAGGCTGGGAGGGGGAGGCAGCCAAATGGGATGCAGGAGGTCTAGAGCGAGGGACAGAAACCTTGCAGTCACCTGGCTTATTATGTGAGGGGCACACCAGCATTAAGCTGTTTGTGAACGCTTACAAACTTTGCAAACCTTTTGGATGAGTGAGAAAAAAAGGAGTATCAAAACATTTTATTTGGACAATTCCTGAGTCAAAAGTATTGCCATTTATTTCACATTTTGAGACTAAACAAGCTAACCTTTTACCTCTGGAACAGGAACAGAAATGTTCTTTTAAACACAGGAAAGGAAATTCTGCTTGCTTTTTCATTTTTTGTTTTGCTGAGAAAACTGAAGGGAAAAAAGAAAAAGGTGCACTTCAGGCTGACTGCAAACAAAAGTGTTCTTTGATTTACCTTCTCTGTTTTGAGTGAACAAACGTAAAGTTGTTATTTGCAGAGCATGGGTAGGAAGCTCCTGGCTGGACATAGCAGGGGTGGGAAGCAGCTAGGTGATGAAAAGAGCATCAACAGAACCGTGTAGCGGGGGCTGGTGCAGTGCCCATCTCCCTGCCTGTGATCAGGGTGAGCCATGGGCTTGGGCTTCATGGTCCAGAGCTGGATTCAGGTGTCAGAGGGAATCTTGGCTGCTTAGCTTTGCTGAGAAAAGACATCTCGAGGTGAACAACCAGTCCTGGAGCTCTGTTGTGCATGGTGGGTGCCTGATGTGGGCTGGGACATGAGGGAGAGGTCTTCCATTCTCCACCTGTGCACTGGTGTAAAAACTGTAACCTGACCTTCCTTCTCTCTGTCCCCAGCAGGTTTCGATCACTCCACTGCCATCTCTATCCGGACACCTCCTGGTGCCTGCAGGCTGTTGGCTGGTGATGCCCGAGCCTCAGCTACAGTGCATCCTGGTGACATCCATTCACTGTGTGCATGTAGGGGGTGGGACACTGAAGAAGCTCAATGGTCCCAATTTCTCCTTTTCTATGGTGGTCTTGGGGCTGTGTGATGGCTTTTTTGGTCCTCGCTGAATACTGGTGATGCAGGACAAGAGACAAGATCTGTCCCGAAGATGGATAACACGGACTGGACACATGGTTGAGCTTACCATCTGTGCTGGGATACGTGCAAGGCATGGGAGCAGTATTCCTTCCTGAGCAGATCAAGGACTGGGTAGTGACTGCTGGGCATCTAGGTGGAGATGGGGACCTGCTGCTGCTCCTTGCTGTGGATTTGTCATGCTGGACTAGAAAAGCCCTCAGTATGGGTAACCGGGGCCCAACTGAGGATGGCTGATAGCGTGTCATGGCTCTCGCCTCTCTGAGCAGGTCCTCTTCCTCCATATCTGCCCGTGCTTTCCCCACCGCCCACTCTCCCCAGCCACAGACTCTTGGCTGAGTCTCTGCTTAGTCAAGGTCTATAGAAATGCAAAATGTGACCATTTCTGTACTGAATGAGTACTGGAAAAGCATCGTCCTTTCTCGGCAGAGGGGAGATGGGCAGGAAGTACAGAGAACCAGGAATTCCCCCCTCTGCGCGACAAAGAGAGGGTGTAGGGTGAGGGAGCCAGGAGGAGACAGACCGAGATGAGGATGGTTCCTGCACTGAACATTGAAGGCTTGATCTTGTATAGCCCTGCATTATTCCTGTCTTTTTACCTTCTTGATATAGGGTCAGGATAATCTCTTGCTCTAATTACCAACCTGTCGTCTGAGATTAGACTCCAACTCCTACCTGTGAGAGAGGAGACATAAAGGATTAGAACTGGCTGAAAGAGAGGAGAAAGGAAGAGATGGAGAAGGAGCGCTCAGGAGCGGATTAGAGGTTACAGCTTTATAATCTTCTCTGTGCCCCGACCAAAAAAAATTAAGTCATGAAGGAATGGAAACAGCAAGGCAAAGAGCTTTTTATCTCTGTGTTCCTTTCCTCCAGATGCTAAGAGCAGCTTTCTGCCTCCCTGCTGTCCCTGCTGAGTGCAACAGGGGGAAGGAGCTGGCCCAAATAGGTTACAAGCTTTCTGGCATGTTAGTGGAGAGTCTTTTTCTCGGTACAGAGCCTGGCATGAAAGCTGGGCAATTCTGCTTGCTGGGGAATGAACTTTGGCACAATTTTGTCCTTGTACACATGGTTAAGTGGCTGAGGGAGAGCATTGCAGGGGAAAGCAGGAAGGCAAAGAGGCTGTTTTAAATGGCAGGTGGTGCCACAAACAGGTATTTCTCTTTAAAGAGTATTTCAAAACACACAGCTGGGATCTGTGAAAGATTCCTGTAATCTCCAGATGAAAGGACAAATGCCCTTTCTCCGAAGAGCTGCTCAGCTTTGATGCTGCTGATGTGACTAAGCCTGCTGCTGGTGGGCTGGAAGAGCCAAGGCGACTATCACTGTGCCTTCACCGTTTTGAAAACTGGCCACCCTGTCGCCTCCTCCCACCCCCCAAAGCACCAGCATCTCCTACGCAGTACACACGAAGTTTAAAGGAAAGGTGTCAGAATGACCTTCTACCTCTGAAAAGGGAGATCTAGAAATAAATGAGCACTTTAATTTCTGGAGGAGCAGAAAACAGGAGCCTGTAGAGCTATTTTCCAGCCTGGTCATTCTTACTGGCATTTAACCAGCTTGTGAAGCAGCAGAGAGCCCTGCTTTCTTCTCTTGCACAACATGCCTTTGAACTGGAAATTCATCCTGAGCAGGGACAGGGGCTAGCTGATGCCAATGACCATTCCTTGAGTCGTGCAAAGCACTTGGCTCACACAGCTACGCAAATCTAGGGACCATGTGGCTCAAAACAGAGACACCCAACTATTGGAATACAGGTGCAGCATAAAGAAGTCCTGCCCCACAGGGCAAATGGTTTGGTATGAACTCAACCAGAAGATGAAAAATACTTCTGTGATAAGA
The DNA here is from genome assembly GCF_011004875.1 of Balearica regulorum gibbericeps. Taxonomy (NCBI): domain Eukaryota; kingdom Metazoa; phylum Chordata; class Aves; order Gruiformes; family Gruidae; genus Balearica; species Balearica regulorum. The sequence goes on from NC_046184.1 coordinate 57,818,751, forward strand.
AATGAGAGTCTTCAAGTGAAATCTACACTACCTGGATATCTTCTTTTTCCCCATTCAAACTTTCAGCTGTTGTCAATTGAGACTTTGAGTTAAAAAGCCAGTCCTATATGTAGATGTCCTGCTGACAAAGCAAAATGCAGCTTGTGCCTGGAGAAGGACAAGAAGCTGGTACAGCAGCTTCACCTCCCTGGGGAAAAGCAAAGCAGAGAAACTGGAAGCCCGCTTTGGATCCTGGCCTCGGCTGGTCTCAACTGGCCTGGTGCCTTTTGCATGGCTGAAGATCAGATGTTAAATAGGTTGAGTCCTTGAGTGGCTGCATGGGGACCTGTTTAAGACTGGGCTTTATTGCTGGAGCGGCTAAGTGCCACTTCTGTGGAAAATGTCTTGTCTCATAAGGAAACTGAGAGCAGATGAGAAGATGTCTGGGGCAGGACATCTCTTGGGCTGTAGAGAAACGAATGACAGAAAAGTCCTGTTACGCCTGTGACGACAATGCGCTGGAAAGAAAATAGCTTCTCAGAGTCGACAAAAGAAACCAGGTTTTCTCTAAGAACAGAGAGACAGCTTAAGGGGACATTCACCACATGAAATCTGATCAACGTTAAAACCTGAGTTAAAATTAGTTTCAGGAATGGTTCCTGCCCCTGGGGCTTGCTGTCAGATGTTGTGGTTTTACAGTCTCATTTCCTAGTTTATTAAAATGTTTAGCTGCTTGGGAAAATGAGTAACAATCTCACGTGAAACTTTTCAGAGGACTGTCTTTTTTTATTATCCTTCATGATTTTCTGATGTAACAGTTAAAGTTTTTGGAAAGGTTCCACTGGGTCTATTAATTTTTTTTTTCTTTCTCTTTTTCTTTTTTTATATCACTCTCTCTCCTTCTCTCTCTCACACTCCCTTTTCTCATTGCAGGAAAAAAAAATATCCCAAGAACAAAAAGGGATGGAGACACGGTCTTTTTATTTTACTGGGAAAAATTGGGTCAAAGTCAAAGGTGTTGGCATGACCCTGCTGTTGTACAACATTAAGTATAGTTCAAGGTTTCAAGTACAGAGACCTCTGCCTGCCCAACACCATAGCAACCAACACTATTAATGATGTTTAAGCTGTATACTGAAAATTCAGAAAAAGGAGAAGGAGGGGAAAAAAAGCAGTTACAGTATTTGAAATGTAAAGTATTAAGTGAGGCTTTCATGTTAACAATATCCTTTCTTCACTTTCCCCTTAGCTGTGAAGAATTTTTATAAGGAAACCCCTATTTGACAGTGCAAAAAAATGCTAATGACTATCCTTTCTTTAGGGGGAAAAGAGAAGTTAGTTGAAATAGGTGGGAAACTGCAGTTGTTGCTAAAGGCTTGAAGGGGAGAGAGAAGAATAGCAACGCTAGACAATGCTTCTGTCTCTGGTGCCAACTCCTCTTAACAGCTCTGCTGCCGAAGAAAAACAGATTTCTGAGCCACTGTGGGATTTACCCAACTTGTACCGGGATTGCAGCCTCAGCTCTCTCCCCAGGCCTCTTGCTAAAGATGCAGCCTTCAAAAGATGAGCAGAAGGAGACAGAAGCCAAAAGGTGAGAAATAGGAGCAGGAAGAAAGGAGATTGGAAGGAAAGAAACCAGCAAGCGAGGCCTTGGAGGAGAGCATGGGAATATCAGCTGTGCATTGAAAGTGCTGTGTGGGAGCTGCCCAGCAATAGCAGGAGAGGGGGTGTTGCCTGGACTCCCAGCTCTGGACGTTTTTGTGATCAGGGCAATTGTAGCCCACCAGTGGCACAGAGGATGAGCCTGTGAATCAGTTCATCCTGGAAGAAGTGAGATCAGGTTGGCCCCAAACCTCCTCCTCTTTTTTTTTTTTTTTTTTTTAAATAACACTCCAGATAAGTTGATGTCTTTTCATTTAACAATTATACTCAATTTCTTACAGCAGATTTGGCCTCTTAATTTTGACACTTCCTCTGCCCTTCCTTACCATGCAGGCTCTTCAGACAGTCCAGGGGTGGGATTAGCAGCTCTTTTCATTCATTTATTTAACTTTTTTCTCCAATCCCTGAAAAAGCCTACAAGACAGCTGGCTTGCCCTTTTGCACCACAGGCCACCAGGGCTCTACACACCTGAGCACACTTCTGGGGTAGATGTGAAGGTGAAGGAGAGTAGGTGACTGCTCCATTTGGAAACTGCATGGGCACAGAGAGGCATGGACCATCCTTACATTCTACCTCAAGGCACCTGCTAGCAGCTGGTGCCAGGGATGGGTTCTCATACTAACTGGGACTTTCTTCTGTCCCACATACTGCTCGGCTTATCCACTGAAGAGGATACAAGCATTACCATAGACCTAAGCAAATCCAGGAAGAAGAGCAGCATCCCAAACGTACAAATAACTGTGTCTGTTCTCACCAGCTGATGAGGGAATGTTTCCTCTAGACTTTCTGCCCAATTACCTGGGAGGTTGAAGGAGTGCAGGGCTGAGCTGTTGTTGCTCAGCTGGCATTGCCTCTTTAAAGCTGTTCCTTGACAGCCTCAGATTTTGGTCACTCCCTGTTTGATCCAGCGTGGACTCCAAGAAAGCTGGGAACTCATCTCTCTCCCTGTTTGAACTGTATGTGATTAATTACAGACCCCGAGAATGGGCTTCTTGCCTATTTCTCATGTTTAAATTGCCTCCCAGGATTTTGCAAGGCTAAGGAGCCTCTTCAGATGTTACATCTGACTGTGCCTCGGTCAAGCCTCCCTTGGTTTTGCTGGGAGCTGCATCTGATTCACAGTGAACTTTGAGAACGAATTAAACTGAGTGCTTTGTACATGGATTTGCTGGCCCTGACCCTTCTGCCACTGCTTGAGAAGAAGACAGTGTTGATTTTAGCTATGTAGGGAAAAAAAATTGCAACTAAACAGGGCACTGGATGGGGAGAAATGCTGCTATTCTGAAATCCTTCTTTCCCCATCCCAGCCCCAGAAATGGGGGACAGAGAGAATCTACAGCTGGTGCCTTTGGCCATGGTGTATCAGGCCATCCTCTTCATGGCTGTATTGGCATCTGATGAATGCTGGCCTGAGGACTGGTACCTTGGGGCTTAGGGGTTCGACAAAAAGAGGGGAAGGCTGGAAAGAAAAAGGCAAGGACTGTCTTCTCCTACCCACACACTCAATGCTGGCCTGTGGCTTCTCACTCATGGCTACCCCGGTAGCATAGGAGGAGACATGGGGCTTGGAAAGAGCATCAACCTCTACTCTGTGCTGTGTGTCTTCTGGCTGGGGAGACTGCACGTTACTCGACTTTCATGAACACTCAGAGAAGCAGTAGACTGGGGCAATGAGCAGGATGGATGTGCTGAAAAGGCTCTGCCCCCTCCTCATTGCCCCACCTTTCCCACATTACCATCAGCTTTGGAGTGAAGCTGACTGCAGAAGCTGGCTGAGCTTTCTCTGCTTGTGATGGTGTTTCTTCTAGTGTGCAGGGCAGAACGTTTCTCTCCAGGTTCTTGGGTAGGCCTGTTTCCCAAAGTCACAGTGTGGGGTGCAGACAGACAAGGTCTCGGTGCAGCTGGTAGGGAGAGCAGGGCCCCTCCATATCCCCCTCCCTTTCCCCCAGCATTCAGCTAGCATTGGACGGTGTCTGTTTTTAGCAAAAGTCGCAGATTCAACAGCTGAGCTGATTTTCCAAAGGGACATATAAAACAAACAGCCTGCCATCTGCTCTATTGTCCTGGAATAGCGGCTTGGAGGGTGGGGGGAGAGAGAAGGAGGAGAATGAGGGGAATGAGAAACGGAGGTGGGGGAGAGGGTGGGAAGGAGGGGGAGCAGAAGAGAGGAAAAGGCAGAAAGGGGAGGCGGGAAGGTCATGGGGGCGGAGAGGAGGGTGAAGGTGGAGGCTGAGGGGAGAGAGAGAGAGAGAAAGAGATAAAGAAAAAGGGAAGCTGTGTGAAAGCAGGGATGTGGTGAGGGGAGAGGACCAGTGACGGGCACGTGGGGCAAACAGGGCTTTCTTGGGATCACCCTGGCTGGATCCCTGTCGGTGCTGTGAGCCACAGGGGCAAGCACGTCCAGCACCCCTGTCCTTGCTGAGCCAGAGCCTGACTGCAAAAGAAACAAACTGGACTTAGTGGCCTGGATAATCACTCTCCTTCCACCCACACAGCCCTGCCTGCTTGCCTGCTGTACCCCCCCCCCCCCCCACGCTGGCTTTTATTGAATGCCGCAGGGCAGGGATTGAACTCCAGGTTTGGCAGCAGAGTAAATAACAGCAACATTGGCCTCTCCGGCCCGGGAGGGAGGAGGGCTGGTTTTAATCAAAGGTAAATAACAGTCAGTATTCTCTGACCCTTAATCCAATTTCCTAGAACTGGAGAATAATGTTCCAACTTAGACACGTGGCGCTGGCCCACAGGAGAGGGATGGCTACTCAGCCAGCCAGCTGCTGGGCACAGCACAGCCAGGGAGAGCAGAACTCAGGGAGATGCCACAAGGCAGGTAGTTCATCCTGGCTGGCCTGGGGCTGTGTTGTGCTCTTCTGATTCTTCCTGGTGCATTTTCCTTGCTTCAGTCATCCCAAAAGATGGGGCTGGCATGCTGGCAGGCAGTGCATCCCCATGGAATGTGGGCCCAGTTGATTAAAGGCTCTCCGATTTTCTCTGTTGACAGTAGAGTTGGGGTGCAGCCAATGCCCTGCATCTGCATCTCTGAAGGGCATTTTTGCCTTTCATGGTGACCTGGAGAATGGTGATTATGAAGTTGTGCTTGCTGTCATATACTCGTGGCAGGAATCACTATGGGTTCCTGCTGCATGGTGAGTGTGAGCAAGATTTCAGTGTTGGAAAGAAATGTTTGGGTTGTTATTAGTCTGGTAATACAAGGGTCTGTGTGACTCAAGAGTTTGCACTCTGACTTGGTCACATATCAGAATCCCAGAGAGTTAAGTAGGTGGTGTTATTGAGAGCTATCAGGAGGTTATCTAGTCCTGCAGGAGGGCCAGCCACTTTACACCCCTTCTGTCAGATGTTTTTCCAACTGACTCTTAAAACATGTTGTTCTGGTCCAGACTATTGGCATCAGATTGGAAAACCAGGTTGCTGGTAACAAAGCACTGACACCAGGTTGATCTTTGAAAGACAGGTTTGTTCTGCTACTCTGTACTGACACCAAACTGTAGCTGCCCATGGAGGAATTCTGTCAGGCTCTTGGGCACTGCTTTCTCCTCTGCAGGGCAGATGATTTGCAATTCTGGAAAAACAATGGCCTGGTGAGGCCAGGACATGTTTGGAAAGAGACAGAGGCACGTACTAGACTGAGGACAGAGGAGGCCAGCTCCTTTTCAGCCCTTTCATCTTGCAAAATGACCTGGCAGTCCACAGTAGGGGCTTGAGCTGCTGTGGAGACAGAGCACCTGTCCACCCTGTGGGTGGACCATGGTTTTAAGACCACCTTTCAGACCAAGCCTTTTGTAAGCCTCAAGGCCATGGAGAGAAATCTCCTCACCAAAAGATCCCTGGTGGCTAATGTGGTCCAACACACACACAGCACTTGTGTGACTGCCAGTTCCTGGTCACACAATCTGGACAGATCGGATGCAGGTGGGATAGCTGAGTCCATCCTCCCATCTCAATCTCTGCTCTTCCAGTGTGGATGCTGAAAGCCTGGGATCCAGCAGCAATGGGCACAGAGAGCACCCAGACACATCCAAGGCAACACAGGCTAGGAGTACTGAGAGCCTAGCCCAAGGAGGAATGAGGCCTCTCCCGCACAGAGGCTAAGAGGATGGCTGATCCTTCCAATGACCTACGCAGACAGGTCAGAAATGCAGCTCTGGAGATGCCTTATGTTCATTCAGCTCCCCAGCCATGGGCACACACTTCACTACCAGTCATCCAGTTCTGCCCTTAGAGGGTCCAGCTGCACTGCTGAAATCATTGGCGGGAGACAGGAAAGGGAAAAATATCTTTTACATCTAGCTGATCGTGCGTTTCTTTTTCCTCTGCTCCGCTCATTCCAGGAAGCACACTGCTTTTGTAGCTGTTCGAAGTGCCCGCAATGGTCCCAGCCCTCTGTGCCGGGAAGGGGGCAGGGGAAAGAGAGGGGCTGGGGGGCCGGGGCTGGGGGGTGGCAGGGTCGGGTCAGCACCATGGACAGGGACGGGCCCGCCGCGCCCGGCCTTCCCCTGCCTTGCCTTTCTTGCCTTCCCCTGCCTTGCCTTGCCGTCCCCTGCCTTGCCTTTCTTTGCCTTCCCCTGCCTTGCCTTGCCTTCTCCTGCCTTGCCTCATCTTGCCTTCCTCTGCCTTGCCTTGTATTTCCTTCCCTTTCCTTCCTTTTGTCTTGGTCCAGGCTGGTGGGCAGCCTCCTGGTATGGCACGACCCTGCTTTGGCTTGCAACCTGCGCCAGCCTTTTTTTGCTCTTGCTTAAGAACAAATACACTGTGCTGTGGCTCTGTACGCAGCTGCTCTGAAGCTGTGGCTTAGATCTGGGTTATTTTTTGCAGATAAATCCTCTTTTCCATCAGATTTGACATCAGGCAATCCCTCCAGATCCCTCCCTTTCTCCCTGTCTGACTTCCCCCTTCTCTTCCCTGCCCCATGTTCTCTTTCCTTGCATCTGTGCCCTTCCATCTATATGCCTCCCTCCCCTTTTCTTTCCCTATAGCCAGCTCTCTGTGAATATAATTTCATCTGCCTGCTTTCTGCTGCTCTGCATCTCCACATTACTCTTCGTGTCTCCGCTGCCCTCAAATGTATGTATTTTACTGCTTTCCTTTCTTTATCTCTTTTTTTCACTCCCGCTCCTGGTTGTTTCTCTATGGTCGTTTCCACAGTGCTGTGAATTTATAAGAGAGCCCTCTCTGCCCTGGAGTTCTGCATGTTGAGATCAGGTGCAAAATACCTAGTAGGTGCTTTTTTGGGAGGGACTCTGCCACAGCTGATGGAGCTTGGCATCCTCTGCAGGGGACTTAACTGTTTCACACTCTGCCCCTTGCCTTCCAGCAGATCTGAGGAGGAACTTCCAGAGTGGTGGAGGCAGAAAGTGATCACAAAGAAGGAATTAAAGCTACGGGCAGTCTGGGAGAGAGTTGGAGTCACTGGCTGATGGATGGGTGGATTGGGTAGGGCTCTGATAAAAAATATTTCCCATATCTCAGAAGAACTCTGGTCTTTGTTTCCCTCACAGTCTGTGCTGACACAGAACAACCAGCACAGGAATGGGACAGAAGGTCATAGAGATCTGGAGGGAAAGAGGCTTGCAAAGAGTTGTGGTCAGGGCTCATTCCAGGAATCCAGTGTGGATTTCTAGCTCTCTGCTCTTCTCCTCAGAGTCCAGCCTGGATGGCACAGGAATCATCTGTGGCTTCCCCCTGGGAGCTTTGCAAACCCTGAGATGTCCCTGAAGCAGATCTCCAACACTACTGTGGGACACCAGTAATATGGATTGACTTGTTTGGTAGGAGTTGGTACGTAACGGTCAAGAAAGCAGGCTGAGGGCTTCAGTGCTACTTGCAAGCAATCCAGTTTGGGATAATGGGATCTCAATTTCAGCTGCAGAAAATCATTTTCATTACAGGAACCCAGGGAACTCCCAGCATGACACCACTTTGGTTGGGATTTAGCCAGGGGACCATGGAGAATGGGCTCCATGCCAACACCTTGGGCATCTGGATTTGAGTCGTAAGGAGAAAGGAAGGAGATCTTGATTGCCTTTCAGTTTTTTTGGTGCCTTTTAAAATGCTAGCCCTTGTGGCAGTGACAGGCCCATCCACAGATAAATGGACTGCAGCAGTTGGGGATTGAGTAGATGGGTCTGGAAAAACAGGAGTTGTCTTCCACCTTGCTTGCTCAACAAGCCACAGCATGGCATCCAGAAGAGTTCACAAAGTGTTTGGAAGAGGCAACGGATTTTCTGTCAAGCTGGAGTTGTCCTCTGTAAAGTGACATTTACATTTTTACCAGACAAAGTTTTTCTGGCCTGCAATTCTTCCAGCCCTTTGAGTTGATGGGAGCAGAGGTTGGCTCCGCATTGTCTGTGGCTCGACATTTAGATGACTGTCAGAGTGGGAGAGAGGGCACTGGTTTCAGCAGAGTTTAATGAAAAGCTGAGGGAAAGAAATGTTTTTGCTCCATCTTGGATGCTACCAGTTTACATTTTACATTACTCTAACCAAGGCGAGGGAAGAATGATATCCACTCATAGCTCCCTCCCTGGCAAAGAGCTGCCATGCACGGCATTTCAAGACCACGAGCAGTCCCAGTGAGGGTGGCTACACTATCCCATGATAAAGTCTTTTGATGGACTGCATATCTAAGCAATTTCAATGTCTTTTTCCTGTGCAGGACACAGCACTGTTCCACTTGCTGAGGCTGCAGGACACCTTTGTTTGCTCCTTCAAAAACAAACTCCTTCCTCTGCTTATGTGGTTGTTTTTTTTGTGTTTTTTTTTTTTTTTTTCTGTCACTGTTTTATAATATTTACAAAAGACAGTTCCTGATGGATGTGCTCACAGGTCTCAGCTGCCTGCCCATGACATGTGGGAGGAAGTTTTTCCTCAGGGACTCTCCTCCAGGACTCTTCCGGGAGTCCTCTCTGACCCATCAGCCCCCCTGGTACTGGCACGCCCAACACCTCACTGCTGCTCTCCGTCATCGGCCCCCAAATACCTCAGCACAGCACCTCAATCTCAAACTCAAGCCATCTCCCTGGATAATCCAGTTTCCATTACCTCTTTCCAACTAAAAATTGCCCTGAACAATAGCCAGACCTGGTATTCAGCATTTCTGCAGCACTTGAGCTTGGAAGGACCCTGAAGAGAGCACTGCTAATTAGCTCACATCTTATCTGTCAGATCAGTTTTATCCCTGCTTGAATGACTTAGATATCAATGCAAAAAGTGACCAGCTCCACACAGGGACCTCAACTTCTCGGATTGTAATCTCGCTCTCTCCTTCTCTCCTCTGCTGATAGCAATAGAAGGTCACCTCTGTGGTTCTGGAGCCCACAGATAGTGTGTCAGGTTTTCTGCTGGTGTAAATCAGCATAGATCCACAGGGACTTCAGACCCCCACACTGTGTGCACAGTCTTGGGAGATTTCTTAGCACAACCTGGGAATCCACTGGCAGGTCTGAACCCGGGTGTCCTAGGTCCAGACAGAATGATCCCAGCCTTCTCTGCTGGTTTCACAATGGCAGATTGGCATAGTCAAAACACAGGGAGCTCTGGAGAAAAATTCAGGATGAAGAATGAAGGCATGCACATCCCAGTGTGATGGAGGCTCCCAGCCACTCAGAGCAGGTGAATGGCCAGGTTGTTTTGCTCCAGCTCTGTGGAATCATAGAATCAGAATCATTTAGGTTGGAAAAGACCTTAAAGATCATCAAATCCAACCATTAACCTAACACTGCCAAGTCCACCACTAAACCATGTCTCTAAGAGCCACTCATTCACAGTGGCCAGACCACCCTCTCCCATCACAGGGTCAACTATCTGAATGGCAGCAAGCCTCAAGGGAGAGACTGTGCTCCTTCTTGGGCCCTTTCACCACACCTCTGATTTTCTTGCCTCTTGGAGCAAAGGAGCAGAGGATGGACTTTTCCTCCTATGGAATTGGGAATGTATCAAAAAAGCCTCTGCAAGTTCTGCCACATCTCCGCAGCAACACTCACAAGTGTGAGAGCGATGCCTGTACCTCACATCCACCCACCCACGTATGCAGAGTGGAACGCTGACTTACAATCATTTCTGCCCTGGCTTCCCCATCATGCTGGCTCCTCTAGGGCTGTGACCCAGCACTGACAGGACTCCAAACTGCTTGTGGGCTGGCTTGTATTGCTGCTGGAGTGGTGCCCACCATGGTGGGGGTGTCAGGGCCTGGTGGGGGCAAGCCGAGACCCAACTTTCCAGGGGTACTTGGGGGTGTGCAAGGCTTGGACAGTCCAAATAGTCCAGAAATGGGGCCAGCAGAGGGCACTCCGATACCACCGCTCACCCACCAGGCCAATCACTCAGATGAGGAACGGAGCCACCCCCAAACCCCTACAGCCCTTCTCAGCTTTGACCTGGCTGTAGGAGGCAACAGGGATCAAGGGCAGCCGCCTGCAGCCCAGCTTTCTTCACTGCAGGAAGGGGAAAGAGTAAACGGGTGAGGAGGCTGCAAGGGAGAGATGTCCCAGGAATCTCCCTGCTACCCACGTCTGCCTCCACCAGCTCACAGCAGTCCCACCACTCTAGGCACGAATGGTGGATACAGTGCATGCAGCCCTGGGTTTTCTGCTCTGAGGCGATGGGCGCAGTGTGGGTCTGGCACAGGGCAGCTGAGGGAAGGCACTGCCTTTCACTCCTTGGAAGGACTGCTGAGCCTCAGGCTCAATAGAGGATCAGCTGCCTGTCCATCGGTCCCAGTGCCTAATGCTGACACTGTCCCTCCTTCCCCAGCTGCTTATCCTACTGGCATCCCTGTCGCTCGGATAGGCCAGCTCTGGGCACATCCCAACCGTCCCCACCTTGCCAGCAGCCTGCATGAATGTCACCAGGACTGACTTTCAGGTGGAAGACATTTGAGGTTGGTCCCTGGGCAGACAAGAGTATTGCCCTTAACAGAGCACAACAGCCATTTCAGCACTGCTGCCCATGGCATGGGGCAGCCATGGCAATGGAGAGGGGCTGGGTGAAGCCCTGATGGGTTGAAGCATCCTTGTGAGAAGTGCCTGGCAGCAGACTCTTCTGGAGAGGATCTGTTTTGCGCAGGCCACAGTGCAGCAAAACTTTTCAGGGAACTTGCTGGCAAACCTTGCAGGAAGCCAAGGATCGCTGCAGCAAGCCCTCTCCTGTCTCCCTAACACCTGGAAGCTCTTTGTGAACTGCTCAAGGAGTGCTGCATGCCGACGCAGGAGGGATTGCTAGCGCTGCGCTCACAGCAAAAGGGAGCAGTGCGATGCCTCACAGCCACAAAAATCAGAGGTGCCTGAACTGGCCTGCCTGTTTCTGTGTGAGCTCTGGACACCTTCCCCATCATAAAGTAATATGACAGCTACCTGGGAAACTGGGATTCCCTGGAGCTCTTGGGGAGAGGGGGGTCTCCCTGGCTCCTCTGCAGAGACGGCAGGAGCAGAGCACCTTCCTACGTGCTCTGAGAGCCTGAGCGCCTTGTGGTTTTGCTGCAATAAATTTGGAGCAGCTATAAATCTGGAGCAGCTGGCTTAAGTTCCTCCAGGGTTCAGAAGAAAACACATCCAGCCTGATGTGTTTTGTTTGCCCACTCACTGTGTTTCTAATTGGAATGTTTGTAGCTTGGGAAATTGCTTCTTAGACTACAGTACCCACAGTCCTTCGCTGGCAGCTTGGCATAGCCTCTTAGGGCAAAGCAAAACCCAGACCTCTGAAGTGGCTCTTTCCTTACCTGACCCATGCAAGCAGCTGGAGGTCTTCAGTCAAGCCTGGCCTACCAGCAGGTGCACTTACTCAGTTCATTGGGAAAAGACTGCTGAGATCAGTGAGTGAGAAATGCGGCTATGGTTCCCTACTTTCTCCCAGAGGCCATTTCCAGACCCTGGTCCTAGCAAACAGGGTCTCCTGAGTCTATTTCTCCCCCATTTCTGCAAAGCCCATCCAGAACTTTTTTCTAAATGAACCCTGAAGTCCAGTTTGGGAGAGATCACAAGGCAGAGACAACAAGCATAATGAACCATATTTAAAATGATATTTTTTTCTGCCTTTGGAGTTTGGTTAATTTATAATCTATAAAAGTCTCTGCATAATTGTGTCTTGATTAAAATGGTATAATTAGGCGCTCTGGATCTCTCTCCCCTTTCCCTAAGATTATTTCTGTCTAATTGCTTTAATCTGTGTTTTCATGCACCCACTAGAAAATCAAAGCATGCTCCCATGAGGACGCGGGTGAGAGTGAATAAAGCTGATGACTCATTAAGTGCAGCAGGGAGAGGAAACTGCATCTAAATCACCACTACATTAACGAGGTAAAATAAAAAATCGAAACGAATAAATAACAAAGAGATAGAGGATTTTTTTTTAAAAAGCAAACCACAACAAAACAACCTGACATAGATTTTAATATTAATTAAGAACATATTGAATAGCAAATTGTCTGTTGTTTAAGCCAACTTCCTCCATTGTTGATGGAGAGCAAAGGTGTGGGAATTTTAATTCTCCAGATCTGGGGGTGTTTTGTAGAGGGGGCAACTTGTGCAGAATACAGCTCTGCTAGGGACAGAGTAACGTTCACTGAGCAGGGATTGAAGGAACTGGCTAGGAAGGGTGTCAGTCCAATCCAGCAGTTTAAAACTAGTGCCACAATTAGCCTGGATTTGAGTGAGAAGTGGATCAGACTCCAGGGAGAGCAGCACCTGGACTCGTGCAAAAGGTACTAACTGGCCGATTACATTGCTAGGGAGGCTTGAGAAGGCCCTCAAGAGTTGACCAAGTCCATCCCCTGCCCTAAGACCAGAACAACTTCACCTGTCCCTTTCTGGTGACTCTCTGTCTTGCTATTGATGATGTTCAGACTACAGACTCTGCCAACTAGCTCCAGTAACCTACAAGCAGGTCACTTATTTCCTTCCAGGTGAGAAATCAGGAAAACATGATATATTAAAAAAGCTTCTGACTATGTTTATGGTTTGTTAACATCTGCTCTAGTCTCCTGAGGGGAAGACCAAGGTAGTGCTGTCCCCTGGTCTCTCCTTGCAGGGGAGACTAACTGTGCTCTTTGCCATTTGCCTAGCTGAAGTGTAAATTCCCACACATTGTGGTGCAGAGAGACTGATTTTTACCCCAGATGTGATTGAAATACTTTGTCACCAAGCTGTGCACAGCACTGTTTTATTTTCAGCAGTGTTAAGCAGCCCAGGCAGGGCACTGTACAGGTGCACCCACTCTGCGCTGGACCTCTTATCTGTGCCGCACAGATACGGTCCATGGCAGGGTTGGTGATCCAACTGCTCAGAGCATGGATGAGGACCATGATTTCACCTCCAGTCATCAGTAACCACACAATTTACCCTTAATTCATCCATTTCCTCTTCATTATATGGGATATCAAGGAAATGTACATTCACATGTTCTGTAAAGGTCCTCAGCCAGTCACCTTGGCCAAAAATTGGTCAGTCTCTGTCTGCTTGTGACCTTCATACTCATTGCCATAGTCCAGTTCGCATTTTTTCTTGCCATAAACAGGTTTCGGAAAGTGAAGGCAAAAGGTATGTGAACATGGCAAGGAAAGCCAGGAAGAGTATTGCTTGACCATTGAATACGAGCTGTTGTTTCAGCAGAAAGCTCGTTCCAGCTGCATCCCCTGGACCCCGGTTGTAGGGCAGACCCTGAAACCTCTCCCTGACTGAGCAAACACTTTGCCCCTGCTCCATCAAGTAGACACTTCACTGCAGGGTTAGGGCCACATATTTAAATGCTCTGCTGGGTTACTGCCTGACAACAGCTTTTGGTCCCCCAGGGTTTCTCTGTCAAGCATCCCTTGAGGACCAAGTATGGAGGAGGCTCGATGGTCACGTCAGCGTGGCAGCTGACAGGATAATACTTAAAATGAAAGGAGGATCAGCTGCTTGCAGCCCTTGAGTTCAAGAAGAGCCTAATCTAATTAAGTGGAGACCACTATCAAATTACCAGCTCTCTTTTAACATAGCCATTTTAAGTGGTTTGGTGTATTTTTAGTAGGCGAGTTAGGGAGGGCTTTTCTCTCTCGAGGTTACGCTCGTGTGTAAGGGAGAGATATATCATGTTAAGACTCCTGCTTTGAATTAGTTCTCATTCTCAGCCTGGAAAACATTTTGCGCAAGATTTAAGACACCAAAATCTGATCCCTGCTAGCCTTTTCCTATGCCTATGAAGGGAGTGTCTGTCTGGGTTGTTTCTGAATCTTGCCCCAAGCCAGCAGCACAGAAGTTTCCTTTTGGGATTAAGCTTTCCTTAAAGCGAATGTATCTTGCACAACTATCTCAGGTCAGTCGACAGCCTTGAAAGGGCAAGTGTCCAGTTTTCTGCTGAACTTTGATGGGAGTGGGATGGACCCGTCGCTGTTGGTTAGAGAGTGACTGGAGAGGCTCTCAACCCCACAGCCCAGTTGCTGGTTAATGGAGTGCCCCCAATTTGTCTTCCCCTGATTAGCGTCTCTGGCAGCCTGCAGCCCTCTCCGTTACACTCCCTGTAATTCCATCTCTGGGGGAGTTCCTGTGCAGCAGGATCTGTGTCAGATGATCCCCCGGGCTCGCAGGAGGGAGGAGGTGGGAAATGCTCGTTAGGAGCTGTTTCCATGCATAACAACAGTGATAATCCTTAGCCCTTTATCTAAAGCTTTTACGAATGTTAATTCATTAACCTCTCACAATCACCCTCCCAGGTGAGGATTATTATCCACAGGATTGGACAGATGGGGGAAGCTGAGACACAGGAGCACCCAGCCTGAGGCTGTGGGACAGGGCAGTCAGATGCCACCAGGTCCTCCCTTGCCCTCCAAAAACTTGTCTCTCCTCTCCTGGTAAGGGGTGGGCTGGCTGCTTCAGGTCACCCTGACTCTTAACAAGAAGAGACTTTGCTGGCAATGTTTGCTGTTCATCTCTGGCTCCAAAAGATCCTTTCAAGATGACTTGGGGCACTGAGCCTGGTGCCTCTGTGCCATGGTAGACTGTCACCATGGGAGGGCTCAACCTGCATCACACAGAGGCCATGGCACTGACCTTTCTCCAGGTGCTGAGGCCCCCAGTGTGTTTCTGTGTCTGTCAGGTCACTAAATATATTATTGCTGGTAAGCAGAGAGAAAAAAGGAAGGGGAGAGAGAGACTTAGAGAAAGGGAAAAAGGCAGAAGCCCTAGAAATAAGAGACCTTTTTGTCTCCTTCACCATCCTCATCTCCCTTCCAACTGGGATTTCTTCTACTCTTAATGATGTCTCTCATTCCTGATGTGAAAGATTAAAAACCAGGAGATTAAAAGATTACACAAAATGGATGAGACGGACTTTGCTGCCTCCTCCCCTCTTGCTGGGACAGACCTCTGGGAAACCTCTCTCTCCTGCTTTTCCCATCTTCCTTCCCTTCCCTTCCCCTCCTTTTTCCCTCCCACCCCTTCATCTTTACAGATCAAACGGCCCTTGTCTTCTGAGGATTTGAGCCATTCTGGCCATCTTCAAGCCATTCTGGCCACTCTCTGATCCTTGCTCAAGGGCAGGTGGATAGAGAAAGGATATGTCTGAGCCTTGGGGAGCCACTGACATAATGTCCTAACTGTCCATCATCAGTAAATCTAGCATTTCTTCTTTGAGGAAGCCTCCTTCCCCAGGCAGTCTATATTGTTGGAGAGCTCTGTGACAAGGCAGGAAAAAGCTCCAAGGCATCCTGAACCCATTGCGATGAATGTACCACCCACAGTGATGTGAAGCCCCTCTTGGGAGGTAAGCGTGTGGGAAGAAGGCTGGAACAGACCAAACTGGCAGTGGGTTCCCTTGGCTGTTCCTCCTCTTGTAGGGCAGGTGCCAGCACAGGTGAGGGACCCCCTGAATAGATCTTCGGCTCTGACAAAGTGATTTTTCAGCAGCAAGTCTGACAGAGCAGAGATTTGCTCCTGTTCACTCCCAAGGTATTGGAGATGTGCAGAGGAACATACCTGTTGCACTTTGGATTGGTCCCTCCCTTCTCCACTCTTCCTTGGGACACCAATTGCTTCAGACTACCTTCTGCTAATGGGGCCTTTGAGGGCTTGAACTATCCCACTGTGGTTCCAGACCAGGCCTGGAAAACCTAATGCCTTTCTGCCCTTTAATTTCACTGCTCACTCTTTGGTTGAGTTCACTGTTGCTCTTCTCGGTGGCACAATAATCAACAGAGTTAGGACTCAGCCTGGCTTCCCCTGGGCAATGTCTACAATATCCACAGCCAGGAGAGGGAAGAAGGTCAATTCCATGCCTGGAGGTGCTACCTTAACTCAGGAGAACCTCCTAGCTGTGGCATGCTCAGAGACCTCTCAGCCTGGCAGACAGCAGTGTACAGCCCCTGCCTTCTCCTCTAGGTCCACAGCTATTAGGGGAGAACCTGGAAGCGCTTCCACTCTGGAGGCTGTAAGGAGGTTAATGTCCAATGTACTCATGGGATGTTATTTTCAAACATGCTGCCCCTCGTAATGAAAAATGCCCCCCTCCATTTGGCAAAGAACGAGGCATCGGCATAACAGTGCAGGAACTGTTCGTGCTACATAGCGCTTACGCAGTACTTGCCGTCTCCCGCAGCCATTGCAATGTGCAGCTACCCATGTAGAAGGAGCCTCACGTCTTTATTCCTGACAGCTGTCAGTCCCTGGAAAACAATCCCTTCCGTCCCTCCTCCCAGAGTCCCAAAGCCAAGCTGGAAGGCTGGGAGCACACGAGCAGGGAAGAAAATCTGCCAACTTCGTCTTTCTCCCTCTCGCTCTCTCTTTAGCTGCCTGTGGGGGAAGTTGCAGGAAAATAATGAAATAAAAGCCAAGGCCCAGAGAAAGCTGATTCATCCACAGCCCAGGGCCAGCGGCCGGCTCCAAGCAGAGCTGTAAAATCAATCTGTCACTGCTCACCGCAGTATAGATCAGCGGAGAGATTCTGACTGCAGCGAGGGCAGAGCCCAGCCTTCTCCCGGGGCCCCGTTTTCCCCAGCCGTGGGACCCAGTTGTACCCCTGGGGGAGATGGGCAGACGGGCAGGGGAAGAGGCAGAGAGGGAGAAGGGCTGATCCGCTGGGTCTGCGAGCTGGAAACACTCCCAGCGAGACTCCCTTCCCTGGCAGCACACACCGAAGGCAGCGCAGGCAGACTGCGTGGCTGCCTTCCCTGCCTGGCTCTTCCCTGTGGGCAAATGGCACAAGGTGATGGGGGAGAGGGGGGGATGGCTGTCTGCGCTCCCACCTCTTCCTCCCTAGAGTAATGTTCATGCTGAACATTACTGCCAGTATTCCCTAGTCTGGGCACAAAGGGTTAAAAAATCAGTTTTATCATCACCTTTGTGACTCTCAGATTCTGGGCTATTCCGGGACTTAACAGCTCCCTGGCATATGTTGGAATAACACTAGGGAATTGCTCGAATAAGGTCAGCTCCCTTGTTCACCCCTAACAGCATCTCCAGTCTTAGAGGATGTAGCAGCCCAACAGAGCAGCAGCTCAGCAGAAAGGTGTAAACCAAGGTGGTTCTCAGGGCTGTTTCCATCCCCGTTACAGGGGAAGAGAGGTCAGGCCTGGCTGGATGGTGGTGGTCTCAGAGACATTGGCAAAAAAGAGTTAGAAGGTGATTATTCCTCGTAGTGCTGGACACAGAGAATGACGCACCTCTGCAGCTGACTTAAAGTATCTATGACGTCCTTAGGAGGTTTTTTTCCTTGGTGGTTTTTTTTTTTTTTTAAACTTGTGAAGTAACAAACAACAGAGTCTTTCCAGGGCTTTTGACAAGGTCAGAGTCTCTGCAAAATAAACATGGGGGTGAGCTTCTCTACCCTCTGGATGATCATCTGCAAAAGGACGAATAAGCATCGGGGGGCCTGGCTTCCAATCAGATCAAGGACCCAAATGTCTCACACTGCTGGGGATGTGGTGCTTGCTTCTGCTTGTCTCTTGGGGATATTCTGCTGGATTTAAGTATTGTTCCTGAGTCAGTGGAAGTATGAGTGGGGTTCGTTTGACCCCCACGGGTCCCAGCAGCACAAGGATCCTGCCCTGGCACTTCAGGGCAGAATGGACCTGTGCCAGCAGGAGACCGATCCCGAACAGACTGCAAGATGATCCTGGAGGAACTCAAACCGAAGCAAATCCTGCATTGATTTGGAGTTGGAAACCTTTCCTCCAGCTTCAATGCCCTCCAAGATTAGACAGTGTCTGTCCTTGGAGGAGGTAGAAAAAGATGGAAGCAAGTCCCTGTTCCTTCAGTTTTTAGCTTTAAAAAGCTTGGAGGAAAAAACCCATGGCCATAAGTAATAAAAACAAGGAAATCAAAGTCTGTAGTTGCCAAGAAAAGCTTTCTTCTCCTCTCATGTCAGGTGGAGTTAGTAGCTTTGGCATTTAATCCCCTGGGAACGGACATCTACAAACGGTCCAGGAACATCCAGAAGTGTCCCCAGAGCTGCTCACCTCTTGTCTCTCTGAGGAGTGTGTGTTTCTGTATGTGAGTCTCTGTTTTTTTCCCACTTGGGTTTGCAGGTTTGGGGTAAAAGAGAATGCAACAAGTTTCTTAAGCGTCATTTTCAACAGGGCTAATGCCCTTGTGTGTTTGTATCTGGTGGACCAGCTTGTTTCTTCATGCCATCAAGGTGGTGTGTGATGCCTGGGGCTGCTTTTGCTACATCTTTGGGATTTGATTGTGAGGAGTGTAGATGGGTCCGTTGCACTTGTTGCTTGTGTTTTGAGTGAGGCAACTCATTGCCCTAGGGCTACTGATTGTCCCTAGAACAGCGTTTATGGGTTTGGTGTCCCATCCTTGAGGCTGTTGTATGCATGTGAGAAGGCTAAGGGCAGTCCCGTTCTTGCTAGATTTGGATTTGCATGAGATTATTTCTCTCCAAACAGAGAAAAATGTGCAGAGGGTCAAATGAGCTGCAGGTCTGCAGGTGTGAGACAGACGGGGTAATTACGTTGTTCTGTACTTATACAATAACTAGCAAGATGGGGAGGCAGGCCACAGATGAGCTTCTTTAGATGCAACTGGACATTACAATATAATGCATTTAATAATAGCGCTGCTTGCAGTGGGGTGTGTGTAGCAGAGTAATTTCTCTACAGTTCTTGGACTGCATGAAGAAAGTCATTAGTTTCCCATCAGAGATTCCATGTGTTTGTATGTTTGTACCCGTGTGCACATCGGTGTCTATTTTCTTAGAAGCTGTTGCAAGCACGTTGATATTTATGAGGGAAATGTCTTCACCCAGCTGTTGCGTGTGTGTATGTTTGTGTGAGGATGGGGTGCAGATGGTGTCTGTTCAGCTGCAAGTGGAAGTTTCAGAGCATTTTCATTTGTTGTTGCAACCTCCATGCATGCTTGTGTGACACAGTCACCCACAGCATGTGGGTGTGAACTGGTCATCAGTAAATGTAGGTGTTGGGGCAGATTTCTAACATCAGAGCAGCCAGGGGCCAGAACAGCCTCAGAGCAGGGACCACATAGTCTCACAGTGTTAGGACAGACCTTGAGACATTTCTGAGCAAGATTATATGATGTGGTTGCCTGAAATAGCAGGAGACTGGATTGCACATCCCAGGAAGCCAGCTCCCATCCAATGTCCTATGTTCCTAAGTTTCTTTGCAGCTGTTGCATGTCTGCACGCGTCCGAGTGAGACAGGCAGTCCCTCCACAGCTGCGGTGAGTGCGAGGGATGCACCGTGTCCTGTCTGTGTGTCTGCATGTCTGTGCAGGGATTATTTGTGTCTAGCTGTCATGTATATTTGTGCTTTCTGTCAAGGGGCTGGGAAGTAATTTCTTAAGAGTTACCCCACGTTTGGTAAGGTGGTTTCCTAGCAGCTACTGCCTGAGTGCAGTATTCGGGGGCTGAGCTGTGGCTGGCTCCCCAGCACCTGCTGCACATGGATATTTGTTTCTGATTGTGGGCAAGATCTCCATCAGTGATGGCATGTGTGGATTTGGGCATAGGGAGGTGGAAGGTCTTCCTATAAGCTGTTGCATGTACGTGAGGGTTTGTTGTTAATGGGTGATTTCTGAGGAGCTCTTGCATTTCTGTGTGCGGTGATTTGAGGAGGTGTTTGAAGCACAGTCTGCCCAAAGCAGTCGCATGTGTGCGTTTGTGCGTGGATGAAAGGTTTTCCCCCACCTCCTGTTGCATTCTTGTGTGTCAATTTTCTTAGCAAATACCGCAGGGGCATGTTTCAAGGTGTACCTTCCCACGGCTGTTGTACATACCTGTGTCAGCTGGTGTATAGCTGTTGCATGCATACGTGTGTATATGTAGCTCCTCAGGAGCTGTTGGTTGTACCTGTATCATTCCTAGAAGCTGTTGTATTTTCATGTGGGTGACTTGATTCTGAGAAGCTGTAGCCTCTGTGTGTGCGTGATTCCCCAGCAGCTGTTGCTTGTGTGTGTTCCTGGGAAGCTGTTGTATGTTGTGTGTAGCTCTTCAGCAGCTGTTGTAAGGAAATTGTGTGTGTGTGTGTGTGCAGTTCCCCAGCAGCTGTTGCATGTGTGCTCATGTCTCCGGTGGAGGCCCACCCCTTTCCGCCTGCACCGGAGCGGTGGCTGTGCGGGCGAGGAGAGCTCGGAGCTGGCTCCATGGGAGAGGGACCTTCGTCTGTCACAGCCTTCCCAGCTGGGAGAAGCAGTGCCGGCTCCGGTCCCAGAGCCCTATCAGCCGAGCCTGTGGCGAATTAATCGCTTGCGTTTTAAATGCCAATACAGCCCTTTCTGCCTTCTTCCCTCAGTGATGCGGATGCGGCGAAGGCAGCAAATCCTCCGGCTGTGCGTGCCCTCCCTGGACTGCTGCTCCGTCCCCGCCTGTCGTGCTCGCGTGTGTGCGTGGCTGGGAGTGCTGCCTAGGTGCAGCCGGGAATGAGACAGCTGTGGGGCAGGGGACAGCGCAGATCCAAGGGGTGACACAAGGTGGGGGATACCCACCCCCCCCATCTGCAGGGCTGCAAGTTGCTCGAAGACAGGGGTCTTTTGTGCCTCCACTTCGTTTCTGTCATGCCCCGTATGGAAGCTGGGAGCAATCGCCCCTCCAGAAGCAGGTATGTGTATGTGTCTGTGCGTGTGTGTGACACGTTTTCGTGTGCAGCCCTTGTGCAGCTGCCTCGCGTGTCCTCGGCTCCCTGTTGTCGTCCGTGTCGCCTCTCGGAGAAGCGGCTGAGATTGGAGGGGGAGGACCGAGGGGGGGAGAAGGGCAGGATGGATGGATTGCCTTTATCCTCCAACCCGTGCATGCGCTCCCTGGGGGGTGGGTGTCTCTGATCTGAGGATGAAGGCAAGGGGTGAGTGCAAGGGAGATGGGGAAGCGGCCGGGGCTGGGGGGGGGGGCGGGGGGATAATGCCCACATGGGGTCGATGGGAGGGAGAGAGGCTTGGAGACAGGTCTCTCTTTCAGTGTGTGTGTGTGCATGTGCGTGTGTGTGTGTGCATGCACTTGCTTAGGATTGGGATGGTGAATAGGTCCAGGGCTTGCTGCACGCAGCTGGGTTTGACTGGTCTGCTTCTGTTCAGACCTTGCAAGAGGAGGGGATACATGTATGTATATGTATGTGTGTCTTTGTGTGTGTATACATATATATTTACAGCTATAGCTATATGTATATATCCCCCCACATACATGCATGTGCATATACAGATATGGGTACACAGACATATATGTATATTGCATGTAGTTATGGGAGGGAGAAAGAGACAGCCTTCTCCATCCAACAACCCCCTGCTCCCTGCCTCTTTGCAAACTTTGTCGGGGAGCCTTTGCAGAGAGTGCGTGTGTGTGTGTGTGTGTGTGTGGTGTGTGAACATTCGCCTGTTTTGGATGCAGGGGAGTGAGTAAATTGCTGCTCTGCTTTTACACTGTTCTGCTGAGAGGCTGACTGGCTGCAGAAAAGTCATTGCGTGGTGTCTGTCGGGTGTGTGAGTGTGTGCGTGTAGTGGTGGGAGCTGGATATTTATGTAGGGGCCCAGGACAGCTACTCAAATGCATACGTATGTGTATATGCATTGCTTGCAGGGTGTCTGCATGCCCATTTATTCCACCAGAGAAAGCGTGCCCACATTTTTATGCATAAAGATCCACCTGCTTTGGGGCATGGGATGGGGGAAGGAGAAGCTGAATGAATGAATGGGAGCAAGAGGAGGGGGGAAGGAGGAGGCGTGGGGGAGAAAGATGAACAGACGCATCCTATTCTCATCCCAGGACAGGCAGGAGTGCACAGCTGCTGCTGTTCCCATTCCAGAGCTTGGATCTGGCTGGGGAAAGGCAGCATAAATCTGCTCCTGCTGCAGCAGGCAGCATATTCGGGAGCTGCTGTGCGTAATGCCCTCTTGTGTGTGTGCTGGTGTGGCTCCCCCCTACCTCTGCACGCGTGCACGCGAGCACACATGTGTGCATGTGTGTATGTGTGCGGAGGTGGGGGTGGCTGTGCACAAACAATATGCTTGCAAACACCCTTGCAAGCACCCAGGGAAGGAGGTGTCAGCGATGGGGAGGAGAGCATTGCTCGTGCGCTGCGGGCGCGTACATCTTGCAGCCGTGCTCAGCCCGTGGTCCATTTGCAACCACTCTGGGCTCACGCAAGCGTTTGCTGCTGGGGCCAGTGTGTGCACACAAAGTGGGTGCACATGTGCAGGCCAGACTTAGGAGCTGCTCCCCCTCCTTTTCCTCTAAAAGCTGGAGAGCACAACCCTTCTCCCCACCCTGGAGGTAGGGAGCTATAAACTAAGCTATGGAGCAAAGAGAGGATTGCTGAGATTGGACAGGGGGGGCAAAGATTATATAGGGAGAGGGGAGGGAGGGCTCCATGTCCCTGGAGGGGGCCTGGGGGACTGGGGAGCCTGGCTGCAATGCATGCTGCGAGCCAAGGAATTTGTCATGCACCAGGAGGTGGGAGGGAGCGGGAGTGTATGTGGTGTGGGGGAGCTGGGGTGAAGGAGGAGGAAGGGGGCTGTGCCAGGGTACAAGGGGATTTCTGGTGACCTGCATCCCCCTTCCCCTGCCCCGCCTGGTACCCCCACACACCGTCACTCCTGGGTCCTGGGAAGCGCAGCCTGGCAGCATCACTAATGTAATATTCAAAGGAAGCTTCATTTGCATGGAGTATGCATTATTAATATATTTAAATACAGCCCCCCTCTTGCCTCCCGCCTCTGTGCAGACTGTACCAGCAGCAGTGAGGAAGCTGCAGGGAGTGGAGGGGTGCGGATGCGGTGCCAGGGGTGAGAAATGGCCACTTTAATCCCACTGATTTCCCCAGCCCAGAAACCTTCCCTCCTTTCCCACCTGCCCCTTTCCCAAACCCCTTCCCCACCTGCCACCCTCCTCACCCCACTATTTTCATCTGGGAGGTGTTTGGCTTTCAGGGCATCCAGCCCACAAGCATGCAGATTTGTCGGTAGGAAGCAAGATACCTTCATTGCTCTTCCCCCGTTAAAAACTACGACACTGAGGGAAGAACCGTGGATGCGTGGCCTTTGCCTCTCTTTACCCAGCTCCAGGCAAAGTGGGTATTTGGAAATATGCTGCCTGAGCCACTGCGCCGGTGCAAAGCTAAGCTGTGGAGCAGAAGCTGCTTGGAGGGTAGAGAGGGCGTTTAGGAAAGGGGGGCATACAGAGGTGTAGTTTTTGCTGGGGGGCAGCTTGCGGTTGAAATCAGAGAGGTGAAAATCACAGGCAGAAGGGGAAGACAGGAGGGAGGGAAGCATAGCTGTGATGATGTCCGTGATGTTTGTTCCTACCGGGGTCATGTCAGAAGCCGGGTGCAGCTCCAGGCAGAGTGCAGCTGCCTCATCTGACCCTGTTGAAGAGTGGTGGAGAGCACTGCTCACCTGGGAAAAAAGCTAGTGGTCACATCAGGGCCTGTTGAAACCTCCCAGTGCTGTCAGCAGCTGTGTCAGAAAATATCAGCACATTTGCTGAGAGAGAGAGAGACCCAGCTGCTCTCTCCCTCATCCCAAATATTGTGTTTTTTCCCTCGGTCCCTGTAAGCGTGGACCTGGGCTAAGTTCTTTCTTTTATTAGTGTGAGGGAGGGGCGAGGACATGCAGGGAACACCTCTGTCCTCACACTCTTGTGAACTGATGAGAGACATCCTGCTCTGGGAAAGGGATGTGATGTCCCCCAAACACACTTGCAGCCCTCATTCATGCCCAGGCACCAGAGTAGGACAGGAGCAGCTTAGGTGCAGAGCAAATGTGCTCCAGGAAAATATTCTCTTTTCTGGGAACAGAGGAGCTTTTGCTTTTCTCCTCCACAGAGGAGTAGAGCGGTCCTGCACAGTGATGGATCCCAGGCTGCTGGCAGGTATGGGGAAAGCTGGAGCTTCCCTGGTAGCACTGTGGGTTCTGCTGGTGGGGAATGTCCGGGCTGGTCCTGATGCTGAGTTACAGCGGGTGCTTGAGCTCTCTTCGGGGTTCTGCAGGGGCAGAGCTCAGCGTCCCCTGATGCCTTTCCGTGTGGGAACAGGGGTGAAGGAGGACGTGGAGTTGAGCCACTGAAGGGAGGCAGGCTGAATGCATGGGAGCCACCTCCCGCACCAGGGTTGGGTGAAGTCCTCTTTTTGGGCTGGAAGAGGAGAGTACAAAGCTCAGGGAGCAGACCAAAGGGCTGTGACCCACCTCCAGCCCTTTCTCTCTGCTGGGTCAGGATGGGTTTCCTGCATCCGTGAACCAGATGAAGGCTGTATTTAAAGCCACAGATGAGTCAAGCTTGGCACTTTGGAGGTGACAATGACTGTGGAACTGCTGTTGTGTTTGCTTCAGTGGTGAGATGGTCTGGCAGCAGTTACAGCTTCACTTTAGCAGAGCTGCATTTGTGTCTTGGCTTTCCTGTGCTCCCCAGCCGGTGTTAGTTTTGTGCCTTGCTTTGCCGTTCCCCGACCTCGTCTTCAAGGGATTATAGCAGTTTTTTGGGTCTCCTGGGAGCTCAGCAGTACCTAGCCATTGCCTGAGATGAACTGCTTTCTGCACGGACAGGACTGACCAAATAATTTTCTGTCACTGAGGAGAAATGACCTCATTTGCTCAACACTCATAAGCCAAGAGGAAACCCAGTTCCAGCTGACCAGCTGAGGTACAGAAGGAGGGAAGGGCAGTTGTCACTCTTTCCATGGCATTATAAGGGGTGAGAAACAAGCTATTAGGAGCCCAGTTGAGGTGAATGACTTGATGGGTTTGGTCCTTAGATGTTGCCTTTTGCAGGGAATCTTTAAGGTTCCCAGGCAGCACGGGTTTGGGTAAACACAGTGGCTACGTGGTGCCTTATAGCATAGGACCAGATGCCATGGAGATAGGCACAGGATCAAATCCCTGTAGGAGAATCTGTCCTGCTGTTGAAGATGAGGCCCATCCATCCTCCTGTGCTGACCCAACTGATGTGCTGGGGCTGTTCCTTCCCATCTGCAGTCATGCTGGGTAGTACATCTCCAGCTTTTCAGCCCTTTAGCATAGAATTTTGTTCCAGATAATGCTTTGGGGAACTGATGGTGCAACATGAGTTTCACAGAGGTGAGAAGATGTGTTTGGGGGCCAAGAACCCATGTTCTTCCCTAGACAGAGACACCCACATACAGGGTTAACACCCATCTGGTTTTGGTAAGCTGTAGAGGAAAGACTGTTTGCAAGAAACTGTGGGTGCTTTTGACTCTTGTGGATGTCAGTCTGAGAGCAGAGAGGGAGCAGATACTGTTATGAGGAAGGATCATCAGTAACATGACTTGGGGAGGGGGTCACAAAGTAGCAGGAGTGATCCCTAGCTCTGCCACAACTGGCCTGTGGGGAAGTCCCTTCCTTCCCCTCTATACTCCTCAGCACTCACCTCACTTCTGAATGACTTGGGTGATAAGCTAATCACCATGGAAGGCGCTGTAGACGTGCAGACTGTGCCTCAGGATGGTGTACAGGCTACCAGTTGCCTTAAGGCAAGGTGTCATATGTTTGTATTCATTCTTTCCATGGCTCATGTGCTCTGCTCAAGCTGTAGACCAGATGGGTCAAAGCTGCCCGTGTATTTTTAGGTTACTATGAGGACTCCATGAGCTATCCTTCCTCTGGGAACATTGGTTTATGCATGAGAACATGTATGCCTTTGTGAAAAGGGGGAGAACCATTTTCTGCTGGGCTTTGTCCTGTCCTCTTGTATGGACAGATTACATCTGTGCATGCACAGTCTATGTGCACATGTATGTCATTACCTCCTCAGCTTCATCTCTATTATCGATGTATATGTGTTCCTGTGTGCATTTGTGTATGTGCCTGTGTGTGATGCAGGTAGTTGTATATGAGTTTATTTGTGGAGTGAGCACATCTGTATGTCTGTGTATATGCACCTTTTCCATCTCTTGGGCTTGACGTCTCTTCTTGAGGTAAGTATGTAAGTGTAGTTGTGTGCCATCTTCAGGTGGAGGACATCCATCCTACCTGTCCGTGTATCTTCTTCTCCCCACCCCTCATGAATCTACTTCTTCCTCTCCCTGGGGAGAGGTCCTGTGCTTTAAGAGATAGTCTTGAGTTGTATTACCTGGTGCCACGTGTGAAGTGAGTTAGCTTTCCTGACATCTGTGTACTGATGAACCAGAAACGTTAAGCCTTGAAGCACAAGGGAGTCCCAATTCATGTTGTTTCCAAGGCTTTAGTGAGATCAGTTGGGAAAACCTGGCATTCAAACCTGGGTGCTACGCTAGCTGAAGGAGGGTGATAAATTGGAGGGAATTCAGAGAAGAGCAACAAAAATGATGAAAGGGCTGGAGGGACTATGAGGAGAGATTAAAAGAACTAAATATGTAGAGTTGGCTAAGTGATGATATGATAACAGTTTACAAGTATTTGAGGACTGTAAACATCAAGGAAGGGAAGAGATTATTTAAGGTGGCAAAAGATGGGCAAAGTCAGAGGTATGGGATGAGGCTGAGCAAAGAGAATATTTGGCTGGCTCTGAGGATACATGCAAGCTTCCTGGTGTGAGTGCTCTGACCGACTATGAAATAGTCTGGCAGGTTTATGGAGACGCAGCTGCTTGCAGCAAGAAACACATGGTGGTGAAAAGAGGTGGAGAGAACAAGCTAGACTTGGCCAGTGATGGAGGTGGACTGATCTGCAAGGCCTCTTCTTCATATGCAGCATTGCCAGGAAAATTTCGAGAGATGTTTGATTGTCTTTCACCTTTTATTGATTCCCTGTCTCATGGCTGGGGAGAACCTGCAGACGTTGTTGAGGGAGCAGAGACGTGCTGCAGGAGGAATGGGTAAACAGAGTCTGATGGAGGTGGAGGACATTATTCCCTCCATGTTTCCGTCCTCTCTGACTGGAGAGCTAGTCTAGGAAGAAATCCTGTCAGAAGTGCCTGTAGGTGAAAAAAGGCTTTGGCACAACAACTTTCAAGGAGCGTACAGGCTGAGCATACCAAAGCAAGTGGTTCCCTCTTTCCAGAAAAAGATGGCTTGGCATGGGGACAGTGGGGTCAGAAGGATCAGACTTCTCTCCTCTGAATTCCTAGTCACAGATGGTCCAGAATTGGGACAACAAGGTCAGAAGGATTAACACCCCTCCTTTTTCTCCCCATTGCAGTCACAGGCCAGGAAAATTGAGTCAGATCATAATAAAAGGATTAGTGTGGAGAGGCTGCCGTGAATAGTGTGATAGACAGGTCAGGGAAATGGAAGGGAATTCAAGGGGGTTGGCCCTGTTGCAGATGGTCCGCTGAAAGGGCTCTGTGTTTATCAACAGGGAAAGGGGATTTGGTCTTTAAAAGTCTGGAACAAGGCATCGAGGGGGCTAGCACTCAAGCACAGATGTTACTCCCAGCAAGGATCTGTACTGGGATGACTGGTTTAAATGCCCTCAGACCACCTTCCAGCTTTAGGGCAGAAGCAAAAAAAAATCCTTCTTGGAATGGGCTCTGTTGTTTATTCCCTTGTCCATCCATCTCCAATATGATCTAAGGCACCAAAATGATATTGTTAGTCATAGCTACTATTTGCCCTTGACTTCTGGGTCAGCCTGGCTATGGAAAGCTGTAGGAATATAGGAAGGTCCCTATTGAGCCAGGACTGAGATCCTTCCAGTCCAGTATCTCTAACAATGGCTGAAAGAGGGAAGACCATAAAGACAGGACAGCTGTGTAGGAGCACTTCCTCTGAACACTCTTTTAGCCTCCAGTGATGTGCGGCTGAAGGACCTTGTGCTAGAAGATCTGTTGTACACTTCATAGGTCTCTATGGATTTGTTTCTTCCCTGAATTTGTCCAGCCAATTTCTGATGTAAGGTAAAGTTTTAGCATCCATAAAATCTCATGGTAGGAAGTTCTGCAGTCTAAACATGCAGTGTGCAATACAAGACCTCCTGTCACTTGTCTTGAACCTGTTACTTTCTGGTTTGATTTCCTGACCCTTGATTCTTGGGTGGGAAAAGACAATTAACACCTATCCCCTCTACCCTTCCTGTGTCATCTGTGGTTTTATAGACCTGTCTCATTTTACGGTCTCTATTGTCTCTTTTCCAGTAGTCCTTCACCTTTAATCTTTCTACATCTATCAGCTGCCCCTTCCTTGACTACAGCAATGCAGCTTTGTAGTGATAGAAGGACATGGAGCATTGCTAGGTTGGAAGTGACATTGCAAAGATGAACTGTGCCAGGACCCACACAGGTGAAGATTTTTGTGTCAGCTGCAGTGGCGTGGTGTAGGAGGAGGTGAAGAAGCTGGGCAAAAACTCTGAAAAGAGCTGAGGGTGCCCTTGGCTATCAAGACAGGACTGGGCAGGATCCTAGGAGGCTTGAAAAATATGAAGGGGAATTTTGAAGTGGACCTCGGGGTGTGGAGATAGCTTGTCTGAGCGTGGGTTGTGGTGGTCAGCACAGGCAAGAGTTGGGACTGGTCAATACTGAGCAAGTGAGGGAATTAGAAGGCCAGAGCTGATGGAGATCTGACTGGGGCTCTGACTGAAGGATGTTCAGATAAGAAGATTGATGGTGGGACAGTCTGTAGACAAGAGGGTCTTGGGAAAATATGGCTTGGATGTTCTGCTGGTGTGATGGGCAGTGGAGAATAGTGGGAGGAGAAGGTAAGAGGACATGGACTGCCTATGTGGAGGCTCTCAGGCCTAAGCACAGCACAGGGTCATCTTGACCCCCTTGAAAGAGATACCCGAGTCAGCTCCCAGGCCAGGACTAGGCTCTTTTATGGCAGATTGAGAGATTCAGCAACAAAACCCTTGCTGAAATTAGTATTTTCTCCTATTTCCTGGCTAGTTGAGATCCTCAGCCAGGTGATGGAGAAAAGATGAATGAAAATGAAACATCAGCCATCTTGTGAGTAGTCTTCAAACAGAATAGATTCAGAGTGAGGAAATAGGCTCATGCCAGGAAGAAAAAAGCCCTGGTGGGGTGCAACAGCCTTGGGGTATTGGAGGTTACAGGGAAAGAAGAAGGTGCCCTCAATAGCCCTGATGACATTTCCTACAGAGGAAAACTGTTCTGAGTAACCTTTGAATTAAGGGCTGTATGGGACTGAGGTGAGTGGTGAAAAGTCTGCTTAGATGCTGTGAGATGTGACCTGGGCCAGGACAGGCAGCTGGGAGAGTGAGGTACAGTACTGTCAGCAAGGGGAGGAGATGAGGGGGGAGGTTTGGTGTGAAGGAGGGGGCAAGGTGTAAAGGCAGAAAGCCTGAACAGCATCAGAAGGAAAGACAGTGGTGGCAAGATCTCTGTAGCAGCCATTTATGCCTTGAGATTTCAGTCTCTGCTCCTCACTGGGTACCTCTCGTGGGCCGACGAGCTCTTCTCCAGTCCCAGCAGCCTGTTCCCAGCCTGGTCACACCATGGGACAGTGCAGCTGCCTTGCTCTTCCTTACAGACCAAGAAAGGTGGTGGGACATGTTGTACGACCCCATGCGTGTATAGAGCTTTTCTACCTGTAGTCAAGTGTGGAGATGGCATGGAGGAAGGTATTTTTTCTGCTTCCCCTCTCACTTTCTGTCCTTTCCTTTTTTCTGTCTCCTCCCCCATGCTGGTTGTAACCTTTCTTCCCTTCCCTGTCTGCTCACCTAACACCAGCTGCATCCTGTGTCTCTGTTTGTTTTCCTTTAATCCATGCGATGGATCAGTGACAGACCCCCCACTGCAATTTTTTAAATCAAAGCCCTTTATCTTGAATTTAGCAAGGTCAGGGGAAGCTTCTTAAGGCATCGGTTGTATTTTCTATCTCTGCCTCAGAGCAACTTAAAGGATGGCTCAACAGGATTAGTAGAAAGCGCAAGATTGGACAAATGGATTTGGCAGGGGCTGGCTGGTGGGCCTGGGGGAATGGGAGCTTGCTGTGCTGGAAAGTGGGAGAGCTGGGCTCTGCTCAGGACCCCCATCGTTGCCTGCTTCCCACTGCACCTCTGGGCATGTGAGGGCAGCTGGGCTGATGCTGAGCACCGTCCTGACGCTGCCCTGGGAGAGAGCAGCCTCAGCCTGCAGCACCGCTCTTTGCTAAGCAAGGGTTAGCGCCGGCCAGTGCTCTAGGGCCAAGACATAGGGGATATTGCTCTGTGCTTCAGGGATCAGTGCCCCCAGCACAAAGCCTCTCTGCAAAGCCCAGAGGGACACGCTGATCACAATGGAGCTATGTGCAGCTGGAATAGCATGGCTCAGGCCTCAGGAACAAGCCAGGATGCCATTCCCTGCAGGTGCAGGTCCCTGTGACGAGCTTCCCGCTCCCCCTGCAGCCTGCTGGGTGCTGCTGGAGGTGTGAATTAGCAGTCCAGAGGCACTGTCATTAGGCTCTGCTACCTTGCCTTGGCTGCTTCTGCTTCACTCCTCCCCTGTTTTGTCTTATGCTTTTGCAAGTGCATGTTTTAGAAGAAAGTGTCAGGCTTGCGGGATGACAGGAGGGCAGCAGGCCATACGCAAAGCTCTCCTTGCACAGCCTGGCTGGCACACTGTGCAGCCCCGACTGGTTTGTGACTTTTGTTCCCCCAGCGCCTTGCTGCTGCTGGCAGCACCAGTTCTCCCCTCCTCTCAGCCCGGGGGGGGCAGGGGGTGGTGTTTCCTCCCTGGGAAGTGAATGGCTCTGCGTGGGGTGGGAGAGGGTCTGCACCACGCTGATCATTTACTTGTGGTGACCAAGCTGTTTTGACCGGCCACTGTGCACCCAGCCACCAGCCTGTCCCAAGAGGGGCCCATCCCTTCCCCGCTGTGCCGAGCAGGAGCCCCAGTCTCTCTGTTCTCTGATCCCACTGGTGACTGCTTCCCTCCTTCACCTGTTCCCCCCCCACATCCCATAATGTGTTCTCATTGCACTGGGGCTCTGTCATCAGAAAGGAGGCTCATGAGGACCATGTTCCTTGGCTGCAACCAGCTACTACAGCCCATTCCCCATCAGGCAGACACCCCTCCTTGCACATCGTGTTCAAGGGCATACACCCATCATATTATCCTATGTGCACACATATAGCAGTGTGAATTGAGCGTTTAAGGGAATGGAGAATCGCACAACCTTGGCCTTGCTTTCCCAAGCCTCTCAGAAAGATGGGATGGCTGCATTAGCCAGGGACATGGCTGCTCCTCCCCAGTGCAAGGATTTCTCTCACAGGACTTGCCACACCGTCCTCTCATTAGCAGCCCTTCTTCTCCTGAGCAGATCAAGGGTCTCTCTGGGATCCTGTTTTCTCCCTACTGCTCTCCTGCACCAGCCTGGCCACACGTCCCTGGGCTTGTTTTTGGTCTGGGGCACCCCAGCTCCTCAGCGTGTGCTGCCCGTGGGGGAAGCTCACACCGTTCCCGCACAGAAGAGGATTTGCATGCGTGGTGGAGGAGAGGCAGCCTGGCCTGTTTATTCTTAATACTCCGTATTATCTCCATTAATAATGCCACCTCTGCCTCACATGCTAATTAAGGCTCAAGATTGTTAATGTAATAGGGAATTTGGGCAGAGACCACACAAGACTGGCTGGATTAAGTTAACCTTATGGACTGTTAATGGATCTCCTGGAGGGGCATTTCTGCCTAATGAGAATCCAGCCTGAATGGTAATCAGGGGCTCGCTCTCTGCACGCCCAGCAGAGCCGGGAAAGCTGGTGAGGCTGCAGGGCAGGACACGGGAAAGGCATCGGCAGGAGCTGCTCATGAAGCCGAGCAGGGGAGAGAAGGGTGCAGAGCTGGGTGGGGGGAGAGCCCGAGGTGAAGGAAGAGTCGGGGTGAGCGAGTAGTGATGCTGGTGGTGCTGCGCAGGGGGAGTCCCAAATAGGTGCTGAGGCTGTCCCTGTGCTTTTTGTAGTGGGCGTTTAAATATTAACACAGAATGCTGTTTTTCCCGGTTGTGATTGCCAGCAGTGAAAAGGTCACCTAAACTATGTTAGCTGTGAGCAGGGCTCCTCTCTGGGGAAAAAAAAAAAACCCTGGGAATATCCTGGCCTGACTCCTGGAGACCTGGACCGTGGGTCATGGCTGCCGCTGCCCGCCGGATCAGAGGGCTGGACTTTCACAGCCTGTCTTGTACAGTGTGGGGTAAAACATTGTGGAAGGGATCTGGCACTGAGCACTCTTATGTGTAAATAGTACATTGCCTTGCCGGTAAGCAACAAGGTGAAAGGCTGGATCTCCGTTCAAAAGAAACCTGGGGTCAAATTGAAGGAGACAAAATTGAGTTTAGAGGCTATAGGCTTTCAGTTTATAGGGTTGGGTGATGTTTGGGGATGTCACAGATTTGGGACTGCACTCAAGGCAAAAGAGATGCAGCTTAAGCATTAGGCTTCATTTTCAAGGCAAAACAGTGAGATCCTGTACCTGGATGAAACTGGGTCTTGCTGGGAGCCCATGAAGCCTTCCAAGGAAGGTGTGCATATTTTCATATCTGGCTCCGGTGTGCTAGTTTTGCCCTCCAGAGGGAATAGGTGCAGACTGGGATATAGGGCAAAAACAAAGCCTGAAATGGAGGCCAGTTGTTTGCATTTCAATTTGGGGAGTTGAGTAATTTAGATCAACCCCAGAACAAACATGTAGAGGTGTTTGGGATGAAGGTAGTGATCTGCAGAATTGGTTAAAGGAATAAAGAAATGGCTTTGGGGTTTTCTTCTTGCTCAAGTCCCACTGCCCCAGGAGGTGCTCCATGTGGGCAGGCTCCATGCTTTGGATCCTAGCCTGGAGTTTACTCGTGGGATCTGGCCAAAGGTTTAGCCTTCTGATGTGGGAGCAATGACAGAGCAGCTAAGACATGTTGCTTTGGCTCCAGAGGCGTGAATTTGAGCTGTGCTGACTACAATTTGTGCAAAAGGTTTCTTACCGCAAATCCAGCTGTGGCTGATTCTGGCTGGGAAATTGACAGTCAAACAGGTATCACTGTAGCTGCAGGAAGCTTTCTATATTCCCAGCTATAGGGACCGCTGTCTCCTAACTCTGTTACCTTGAGCTGCCTTACCTGAGCTGTGTCAACTTTAGATGGCCCCACATTTTGGATGTGAGCCATGAGTCTGGTTTGAGGTGCTCAGGGTTTAAGGGTGGAAGTTTGTGGGTTTGGGTGAAAGTTTGTGAGTTTGTGATGCAGTTCCTGGGGGTTGGAAATGGGTGACAAGGACATGGAAAGGGAATAGGACCAGCTCAGGTTGCCCAGTGAGGTTTTTCTTCGCTTTCTGGCTCTTGGTACAGGAAGATACCAGGGAAATGCAAGGAAAGGAGTTCCCTTGCTATGTGTTGGTGTGTGGGAGTTGGTTCCCAGGGCAGAGAACGCTGCTGCCAGTGAGCGAGGGGAACTGAGGGAAGACAAGAAAGGAAAAGCAGAGACCAGGAGGAGAGGCAGTGCAGGAGCCAGATGGACTGTTCCACCCAGAGAGGGATCCTGTCCCTGCAAACCTGTACACACCAGGGGTGCACGCAGCACGTGCACACTCACCATAGTTTTCTGTTGTACTCATATCATTGCTTTCACAAGCAAAAGGATGCTCACTCTGCAGATGTGCAGTAACACATTGGTGTCGCACGGAGGAGTAAATGCTGCCACACAAACACAAGACAGCCCACAGAGGACACATTGTTCCCTGTGACACCTCACAAATGCACCGATGTTTTCAGCAAACAACAGTTTTGCACACATATGCACAGTTCACCCTATAGTATAGCACTTGGATGCACACATGTACACATACATGTTCCATATATTGATACATGGAGTCCACTGCCCAGGCACATGCACAACACTAACACACAGATGCTCACCAGAGGTCACACATTCCTGCACACCCATGTGCACACATGACACCACGTTGTCCACATTGCCCCCTTTCAGCATTATCCCACGCAGATGGACTCATGGCAATGCTGACAGACACATGTGTTTTTGTGTCTTCCAGGTCTCCTTGCTTGCCAGCACAAAACAGGCATGTGAAGGTGAGGCCAAACACATCCGTTTGAGATGAACAAGATGAACACCGCACAGACGTACATGTGCAAACACACATACGCATCCCCCCTTGGCTCCTGTTTGCCTTGCTTTCACTCTCCCTTGTCCTTTGTTTAGTCAGTCATGGTGCTTCTTCCATGTCCCCAAAGCGCAGAAGCAGATGGTTTGGAGGTCAGTTTAGGATGATGGTTCCCTTTTCCATTAGTGGCTCTCTTCAGCTGCTTAGCTCAGGGCTAAGTGTCTCGGAGATGAAGATCCTCCTTGCCTACCCACACATGACACCTCTGTGTTACCTCTCAGCACCTATTAGAAATCCTGAGTCCAAAAGCCTCTTTCAATTGCCCTCATGACCGTACTTTAACCCAAGTAGCACTTCAGGCCATGGTGGCTTTTCCAGGTTCAGCAGCATCTGTTAGCTTTGACCAAACGAGGCAACTCCATCTCCACTCCGCTCTGTACACGTGCCTTGCTGAGGCCCAAAAGGCTCCCTCACTTGTCCCCTTTCAGCCTGCATTATTCATCTCCTGTAATGCACAACGAGTGTTTGTGGGAAGAGGTATGCAGGTACAATTGAGCATAGTGCTGAGGAACAGACGCTCCCAGCAAGGTGAAATTGCTGGGGCGCACAGGCCAAGTTCAGCTGAGACAGAGGAGATTTTTACTCCTTCAAAGCACTTCTGAAAAGTGAGTGGTGAGGGTGGTGGAGGTAGAGGGGAAGAGGGGGTGGTTTGGAGGGGTTGAGGTGGTGGTGGGGGCTTCCCCACATGTTTCTTCCTGCTCCTCTCGTGCTGCCGCACGAACATGCATGTGATGCAGGCGTGGGAAGGTGGGAGTGCTCTGGGGGAAGGTGTGAGGTAGGTGGCTTTGGGGAGCAGAGAGTTTGCATTCCTGAGTAACGGTGGGCAAGGTGTACTTGCATGCGCTGGGAAGGGGGCTGGGGGGTGTTTGGTGAAGAGCTGTGGAAGCAGGGTGCTCAGGCACACGATGCGTGGGAGGGCAGGGAGATCCTGGAAGAGGCTATTGCAATGTACGCTTCACTGACTTACACCGAGGTGTGTCTGTACATGCTTGGAGCCCATGGCCGTCCAACAGCACAGGACAATGGCTTGTGGACTCCTTCCTTTCATCCTGATGGGGATAATCCGCTTGCTCAGGATTTGTCCAGAGAAGGGCTGGGAAAGGCTGTAAGTCTGGCTGGAACCAGACCCCACTGCAACCCCTGTGTTACCTGTGTCCATGCCACCCCTATGCCAACCCCTTCGTTTTGTCACTGTGCCAGTACCCACTGCTCCAGTGCCCCCAATACAGCCACAGAGCCCTGCACCACATGCCTGCAGTTGCACCTGCATCCAGGTGCTTTTCCCCTGCCAAACCTCCATGCTTTCCTGTACCTCTCCCATTTCCTGGGGGCACACAGGTACAGGTGCTTGCCCTGATGCTGAACCCTGATCGCTCCCCGCCATCCACTCGCAGGATCACGCTGTGACATTACCAAGCTTGTTAAACAAGCCTGGCAGAGTGCTCGCCGTGCCGTCCCTGGTCCCCTCCTTTCCTCGCCCCTTCTTACCCACCTCATGCACCTCCTTGTCTCGCCTGGGGGAAGCTGGCATCTTCCTGCCCAAATCCCTGCTTCCCATAAGGGTTTATGTACTTCTTCACCAGGCTTAGGTTTTGCAGTCATGTCCTCCGATGGCACTATCAGCCAATTTCAGAGCACTCGGGGTTGGTGGGACCTTGCACCCTTCTTTGCATGCAAATTATGCACATCTAACACCAGGAGAAAGGGGGAAAGAAGGGATGAGAGTGTATGCTTTTATAGGCTTTCTGCTCCAGAGATTTTGCCTCCAGGAGCTGCAACACGTGTCAGTGGACAGATACGTGGGCTTTGCTAGGAGATGGTAGAATGGGCAGAACTAGAGAAAGTGCAAAACAAAGGGAAGATCTCACAGACAGAGGCAGTTTAAGCAGACTTGGTGTGGCAGTGGTATGTGTGTCTGCATGTGCACCCGTGCAGGTACACAGAATAATACAGCTGTCTCCAAAGTGAGTTCCAGCTTCATAACTTTCAAGAATGTCATTTTTTTGGGTGAGTGATGCTGGCTGTCTGCATTTCATGTATAGTTTGTGTTTGTCTGCCTGTGTTGGATGTTGATGAGTATTTGTGTTTTCCATGTGACAGAATATGGCTGGTGTTTGATGATGCTGGGGCTAGCGTTTAGGATCCAGAAGGATGGTATGCCGCTGTGTGGGCTGAGTTAGGTAGGTAACAGTATCTGGTGTGATCAGTTTGTATGCTGCAGGCAACTCGTAAGCATTATATATTTGTGTGTGATATACAGCCGGTTGTGCTTGCTTGACTTATGTTCCTAAGTGCGTGAGGATGTTTTATGTGTTTTTTTTTCTTATAGATGTGTGCATTGTGATATGCTGCTGTGCTGTTTGCACTGATGTAGATGTTTGTGTCTGTGTGTGTGTGTGTACGTGGCAGTTTTTCTGGTCTTTGATATGGAGGTGGGTTTATTAAATGATGCGCATTTGTGCAGTGACAGTTACATGTAAGTGGTCAGAAGTTTGTGTGTGGTAGATATGTTCAGACATTCAGCATGCATGTGTGCAGTGGTCAGTATTTGCTGTGCTGTACATAAATGTTTTTGCTGTGTACTGATACGAGTGGTGGAACAGCCTGGGTGGAGTTGATGTGGCTGTGTGATGGTTGTCTGAAATATCACGTGCGCATGTTAATACAGCTGTGCAACCTTGCAGGTGCAGGATGTATGTGGAGAAGCATCTCACCCTTTGGAGGTACTCTGAATTTTTAGGGGATGTATGCGAGATGATGCGTGGGGGTATGAAAAGGCCGGTGGGTGAGAGTGTGTGTGTACAGTGTGTGTGTATACAGCATGTGTGTAGCAGTCTGAGTGTGAACTGTGTGCTTGCAGGGGTGTGTGCCCGGGTGATGTGAGCAGGGCTGGGAGGCGGCGTGTCTGTGTGCGTGCGACCGCATGTGTAGGCACACTTCACCTTCTCCCGGCGCGGCTCCGTCAGCACCTTGCCCTGCACTGGGCCAGGTGCTGTCTCCTTTTTGCATGCAGTGGGACAGCTAGGCTCTTAGGATACGGGCCATCCTCTTTCCATCCTTTAAATCTCTTTCCATCCGTCTGTCTGTCTCCTCTGATGCCCATATCCAGTTGTCTGTTCCCATAATCACCGATACGCCCTGACTAGCTCACACCCCACACTGCCTGTGGACTCAGCAGCTGTGCATCTCTCCGTCCCTCCCACACACACACACACATTCACACACACACACACACTCTGGATCTTCATCTGTGGTATATTCAGTTGCCATTGGAAACCTAAGAAAGAAGTGAATCTACCCTCCAAGTCTTAAGCTGGTGGTTTTTTTTTTCCTTTTTTTTTTTTTTTTCTCCCTCCCCTTTCCTTCTCTCCTCACAGAAGGCGAAGTCGTTCGCAATGAATCCATGGCAGCTTCGATCGAGCGGTGAGCTGGAGCACCTACTCACAGGCCACTCCTTGATGTGACTGAAGAGAGGCCTTTCCCAGCACTCGCCGAGGAGAGCAGAGCCCTGGATTTACCTCCCGCGCAGCTGGGCACCCCCAGCACAGGCACCGCGAGGTAAGCCAGCCTCGGCACCGAGCTCCGTGCACCTCTCTCCATCCCTTCCTCCCTCCCGTTGCTTGTTCCCCAGAGGTGCGAGGGAAGGGAAAGGCAGGGGTTTCTGCTACGCTGTGAAAAATACCTAGGCTTTCATTAGGCCCCCCCATCATGGAGAGCTGCTCCCTCCCCTCCGACCCCCTTTCCTTGCAGCTCTGCGTGCGTGTGCGGGCAGGGGTTGTTCGCAGAGCAGCAGGGGGAAGCGCTGCGGGTCCCCCGCACGCAGTCCGGAATGTGTTCCCCTCCTTCCCCACCCCTCCCTTGGCACACACCTGTCTGCTCTTCTCCCTACAGCATTTTCCTCCCCTTCCTCTGTTTCTTGGGAGAAGGGGCAGCCGGGCCGATGCTGCTGCAGCAGAGCAGCAGGCTGGTTTGGCCAGCAGCGCGGCTGGGCTCTGCGGCCTGGGTCCCCTCGGGGATGCAGCTTGCAGCAGAGCAGGAGTGGGCATCACGCTGCCGGGAGCGGGGCACGCACGGGGGAGTTCCTCCTCTCTCCTCGTCTCATGGACATTTTGGGTATCCTGATTCCCTGAGGAGGGTGCTGGCCTCCATTTCCTAGCCAGGTACCTCCTCTGAATACCCAGCCCGGTGCAGCTTTTGGGGTGATGGGCATGCTCTTTGTCACTGCTTATCTGCTGTCCCCTGGTGCTCCTGCCCAGCTGGAAGGGATGTTTTCCTGCCAGAGACAGTGTGTTTCATAAGCTGGGAACGCCGTGTGCCCTGCACAGGCACTGAAGGGGCCCTGTGCCGAGCCTGACCCATTTCGGGGCGCAAAGCTCTTGGGAGCACCTGAAAGGGCCTCCCGCTGCCTGGGGCTGCCCTCGGTGCCCCTTTGCCCAGCTCCTCTGCGGGAAAGGCAGGAAGATCAGCTGCACTATTTCCATACCATGTCTCTGTGCTGCTGGAGCTGCTGCGGTGTGGGGACGGGAGGGGAGCAGGGAGCAGCTGCTTCTCCCATCGCCTGGGCAGGCCCAGCCACGCTGCCGGCCCTCGAGGAGCACGGACGTGCCTGGAGGTGCCTTCTCCCCGAATAAGACCCTAAAGCAAGGAGCTGCTGGCAAGGCAGCAGGAAGAGGGCATCCTCAAGGGAGCAGATTTTGGAGAGGAGGTTTGAGGGTTTGCACCTGCCAGGCCATGGTTTCAGACTCTGCACAGACTCTGACAGATGCTGTGTTTTTCTGAGTCAGATTTTGGGGCTGCTGCGTTTCTCCAAGGGGAAGGGGCCGAGAGGGCCTGTGCTGCAGCACAGCCCTGGCAGTGGTGCCGGTGTGGTGTCCCCTGAAGGAGGTGATGGGTTGCTCCCCTCCTGCCCGGGTCCTGCCTGGTGATGCCGGCACAGAGGGTGCATCTTCCAGTGTATCTCCCTGCTGTCAGCCCTCCGCGCTGTCCCCCTCTCCAGCTGCCTCTCCACCCAAACTGTTGCCTTCAACTTCTGCCTGGTGGCACCAGCTGTTTTTCTTCCTCTTTTGGTGTATCCCAGGCCCTGGTTTTCCCTCTTTCAGCAGCGTCCCTTCCTCACTCCCTCTCCAGCGCTTCCCATCCCTTACGACCCCTCGTTGCACGCCCTGCTGGGCAGTAGCAGCTTTGGGCAGCCTCAGGAAGGGCTGATGTTCTCTGGCAGGATCGTTTCTGGATGCTGCTACCAGCTGACAATACTGTGAAGTGATCTTTTCCCCTGTAGTTCACACTCTTCAGTGTGCGTGCGCATGTGTGCATGTTGCAGGTGATGGAGTGACTGTAGTGTTCTTGATGTGTCAGTCTTCCTCTTGGCCGGGGCCCGGCAGGGAGTGTGACCATGCAGTTGCACTCAGTTTCGTTACTGGGGAGTTTGCAGAAAGCAAGCTCTTCTTGGATGGAGCCTCCGAAGCCATTTGGCATTGGTTAAATTCCTCAGCCCTCTCAGGACATGGCTTTGGCACTGGCTTAGGGTGGACAAGACAATAAATCCAGCTCTAGGGAGCTTGGTACTGGGTCAAAACTGCTGCGGCTACATGGTAGAAAATGCTGATCCAGTATGAACTCACTCTGCTGCTTCAGATGTGTTTAGAAAACAATGTTGGCTTAACTCTGTACTGGCAAGGTTTATGTTGCGTCGGGTATTATCTATCTGCACCACTCTAGCTTGATGCTGGCTCGAGTGTTGTTTGTCCTTCCACATCTGGCTCGCACTCCAGATCGTGTGTGCTCTGGCTAATTTGACAGATGCAATTGCACGCCCCAGCCTGGTTCAGTCCCTCCTGTCAGGCAAGCCGGTTTGAAAGAGGGTTGAATTACAGTCTTAGCAGGGAGCAAGCCATGTCCACACCAGGCAGCTGCCCTCTCCTTTCAGGAGTTACAACAGCCCTTGTCTCCTGCGTGCCTTGAGAAGTGATGCATGGCGAGGCAGAAACCCAGCTCTCTCTAGCTCCATCTCTCCTAGCACCACCCCAGGTCCAGGGAGATCCTAGAGAAACAAGTATGTCCTCTGGCTGGTGGCCACATCTCTGCCTGGCTCTCCCCAAGGGCTTTTGAGCAGTGTCTCCCATGCTGCCCACTGCCCTGGAGAGCGTGTGCGTGGGGACAAAAGGATGATGCTAGCTGGTAGGAGGGCAGGCATCACACCGAAGAGGAAGGGGAGGGAAGCATTGTCCAGCAGAAGGATGTTGCTCTCCAGCCATGACCACCCCACAGACCCACGGTCAGTGCACGGGGCCTGGGAGAGATGTTATCATTCCTCATAGGATCATGTTGGCATGAAACGGAGTTGCACTGTGAGCGGGAGCTGAGACAGCCCCATCGAAGGCAGGTGCTCACGTGGGACAGAGTATGAGCGCAAACCCTTACTGTTATGCTGCAGGGACTTTTTCCAGATCTGTCGCTCAGGTTCTTGTGTTGCTGAGGGAGGTAGTTTTGTTTGGGGAGTGGGAGGGAAAAGGTCAGGAAGGTGGTGGGGGTGGTTTGCCTTATGCTTGCATGTGGACATCACATGTCTCTGGTGATAAGGAGGAGCATTTGCTGACCAGGATTTGCAGTTTGAAGCCAGCTTGATTTTAAAGCCCAGCAAAATCAGCTTTTGGGAGTTGAAGCCAAGAGATGACACTGCCTACAAAATCTTATTGCTAAGGACTCCTGAATCCTCATCCTGGCGAGGTCTCTCACTGGTCATCATGCTGTGCCTCAGTTTCCCCTACCTTTACGTGGGGCAGGCTGTAGCCACAAACACTGTGGGAGAGGAGGTGGATGGGGAGGAGGGATGTGAAGGCATGCTTGCTGATTGCATGGTGCTTCAGGCTGCACAGAGGGATGCTGTGGGGAAAGGGAGGTGCAGCCTGCAGACTGCTGGCACGGCTGCCTGCTGACCTTCGCAGGGGGCTGGATGCTGGAGGAGAATCCGTAATGACCGGGGTGCTGTGTGCCAGGGCCGAGGCAGTGATTCACTCAAGCCTCTGTTTGTTTGAGAAGAGAAAGGGAGTTTGTGGCTTGTCACTTGGGAAACAGAGTGGGGATTCAGCAGCGGAGAGCAGGCTTCTTGGCTGGGCCTCCCCGAGCAGCCACGCTGCGTGTCTGTGTGTGTGTCAGGGGAGCACAGGGGACCCTGGTACAGGCCATGACTGGCAGCCAGCCATCCTTGGCCCTCGTCACTTCACCTCCCCTCGCACCCTCTGCACAGCCACTGCTGAGCGGCCAAGGACAGCCCCGAGATGCGCACGCACGACAGACCCATGCGTGTGACGAGAGAGAGGAGTAAAAGCCTCACTAGAAGAGCAGCTGGATGGGATTCGTGCTACCTCCCTGCCTGGCTTAGCCTGCAGGTGGTTGCACAGCATCTGTGCAGGTGTCCATGCTGCTTCATCTCAGCCCAAGCAGGCACCTTCAGTAGGGTTGTGCCTGGCGAGTGGGGCCAGGTAGCAGGTTAGGGAGTCGTGTTGGGCTAACTCAGGGGATGAAGAAGACCTCTTCCTCCCCTGAGCTCCTCCCATGTCTCATCCCTGCCGTACTTCTTCAGGTGAGAGCCCTGGCTCGATTCTTTGAGGTGGACAACTGCAGGCCATGGAGGGAGCTGTCACAGAGGGAAAGGGGATTGCGAAACACATAGGGGTATGGAGGGGATAGAGACACTAAGAAAGAGGGAGGACCTGAGAGAAAAAGAGTAGAAGCAGCAAAGGAAGAAAGGGGTGGAGAGGGAGGCAGGAAAAGAGCAGCATGTCCCTGCAGTGACAGTGTGGTGTGGAAGTCTCTTAAAAAGATTACAGGCTAGAGTTTGACCTGACCATTTTTGTACTGGGCATTGATGTGGTCTGAAAGGCTGTCGCAGGAAGACCAGCTCTGCACAGGGGACTGTTCATCTTCCATCCAACCCCTTAACCCAGGGAATAACCAACCCAATTCCCTTTTCCTGCTCTGAGCTGTCTTTCCCATGCATGTCCCTCTGCTCATGATATGGAGGAGAGAGCATGGCTGAGAAACCCCCTCCCGTGTCCTCTGTCCTCCTGGCCCTGGCCCTGTGGAGCCAGAGGAGGTGAGTGTGCTGCCCAGCACTGCTGGGAATTGCCTTGCTCTGTACTGGAGGGATATTGGTGAGGTCTTAGAGGGAGCCAGACTTGCCTCTAGACTGGCCCCCAGAAATACTTATGGCCACATTACCTCACATAGGCAACGTCTGCAGGGAATGAATTCAACACGCTACATAAGCACAAGGCAGAATTTTCTCTACAGTTGTCCCATCAACATGTCCCGTAAGAACTGAATAGCAGCAATCATATAAGAGGGATTTATGGAAGTTTCTCTTCCCCTTTTATGAAATATACTTGAGTACGTATCCATCAGGTAAGGTAGGTGTGCCAAGTCTGTCATAAGGTAGGTGGATTTCATACAGATGTTCTGAGTGTCATTTTTGATGGGAGTGTCGCAATTTGGAGAAGGTTTCCAGAAGCTCGAATGCCAGTGTTGGCTTACAGACAGGTTTGCAGGTGAACATCCATGTACCCACAGCCAATCATGCAGTCACTGTGGTGCACCTGTGACACAAACCTCTGGGTGCTTCTTGCCCATCTTGAGCTTCTTCCCTGTCCCCCAGTTGTAGGAGCAATGGGCCATGTGGCTTGAAGTCAGTGGCATGTCAGGGCCATCTGGCTGTGCCCTGATCTGAACTGCCATGCCTTTTAAAGCCAGCCAGCGGGGTGAGAGCTATTCAGAACCAGCCCTGCACAAAGAGAGAAACACTCATATAATGGGGCTACTTATTTGAGTTCCCCAGCATTCCCCATTGCGTTTCATGTCTTGGGGCTGATTCAGCTGAAAGGCAATCAATGGAGCTAACAGCCCAGCATTGTTCTGCTCACCTTCTGATTTACTTCTTTTCATCCTCGCTGGGTTTCATCTCCTCCCAGGTTCATGCGTCCCCCAGCACTGAGGTCACTTTCTTTTTATTCCACCTTAGGCTGTATATAATCAAGCTGGCTCCGTTCCTGCCCTGAATCTTCTGGGGTCAAGATGGAAATCACTATTCAGCAAGACACCCAAACAAATGAGCAAAACTAGCCTGGTCGGTCAGAACAGGGTGGAAGTTATCCAAGAAAACTCGCACTGATCAATTCCAGTCACCTCCTGTGTTTAAAGTGACTCAGTATCTCCATTTTTAGGATGTTGCTGGGGAGCTGAATTTTCTTATGGTTTATCTTATATCAGCTGTCCCTACCAATGGTGTTTGTGAGATTCTTTCCCATATCTGCTTAGATTGCTTAGATGAGGAACGGTTGGAAACCATGCTGGCAGAATAATGGGTGCTGGGACAAAGCCAATCATAAAAAACCCTAAAACCTACCGAAAAAACCACAAAACCTCCTCCCCCTTTCCCCGAACAATAAGTTATCAAGTCCAGATGGTTAAATCCGAGAGTTTGGAAGGAGCTTAAGTGATTGAGCTGCTAACAAAAATATGCAATCTCTTGTGAAAAAAAAGCTACTGATTTGGGGAATTGGAGAAGACCAAATGTTGTACCTATATTTAAAAAAAGGCTCCAGTGATGATCTGGGGAATTAAAGATCAGTAAGCTTTGCATCTGTATCTGGGAAACTGGTGGGAATGATAATTAAAAAGTGATGCTTGAAGACATCTGGAAGATTGTGGTCTGATAGGGCCTAACCAGCACAAGTTTGGCAGAGGAAAACTGCATTTTGCTAATCTCCTACAACCCTTTGAATGTGTCAATAAAGCAGTGGATAAAGGAGAACCAATTGATATAATGTATTTAGACTTCCAAAAGGCTTTTGAAAGATCCTACACAAGAGCTACTAAAGAAGCTAAGTAGTCAGCGAGAGACAAAATATTGACATAGATCAAAAACTGAGTAGGAGACTGAAAGAATGAGGGGATTAAACAGCCAAGTTTTACCATGGCAAAAGGTTAATGTGGCCTCCAGGTTCTCCTCTAAATCCCGTGTGATTTACTGCATTGTTTAATGACTTGGAAAGGTGGGAGGAGAGATATGCCTTATGAAAATTTGCAGATGAGACAAAGTTATTAAGTTGGCTGTGGCCAGAAAGGGCTGTGAGAAATGCTGGAGAAAGAGAGCTAAGTTAAATGAATGCTCTGCGCTCTGGCATGAAACTCAGCATTGATACGTTCAAAGTAATGTATGTTGCAGGGCAGACTCACAGCTCTTCAGATACCCCCAAAGGTCCTGAATGAAGGGTATCAGCCAAATGAAAGTGTGGGTGGATGTCAGGGAGCTCTTTGCA
Source organism: Balearica regulorum gibbericeps (assembly GCF_011004875.1). NCBI lineage: Eukaryota > Metazoa > Chordata > Aves > Gruiformes > Gruidae > Balearica > Balearica regulorum. The sequence goes on from NC_046184.1 coordinate 57,863,153, forward strand.
GAGCTCTGTCCCGTGTTATGCTGCCCTCAAGCAGGCAAAGTAGCTGTTTGGCTGCAGAGGCAGTGGGTAGAGAGTGCTCTGGAAGAGCTGTGAGGCTCTCGGTACTCCTGCGGTGCTGCCCTTGCATGCCAAACCAGGATGAGTCTGTTTTGGAAGGGGTGCTGGAGAATTGAAGGGGCTCTGAGGTGAGACAAAAAGCCAGAACACTCCCAAGTGAAGAGATGGAGGAGACAGGAGTTGCTGGTGTTACACAGTGGACTGGGAGTGGATGTTGGAGGGAAATAAAATTATGAGACTTATGAGGACATCTGTCCTTCCTTTCCTCATCACACAGGAGTGAGGGAATGCACAGTGAAATTAAAATGCATGGGCTTCAGATTCACAAGGTTGGACTGTGGAGCTCTTAAGTGATGTGATTTTTGTCAGGACCAAGAATTTAGAAAGGTTCATAGTGGGCTTGTGTATTTTTCTGGAGAGCGAGAATACACAAATGAGCTTTAACTAAGGATGAACCCAATTTTGGAACCTGAACCTTCAGGTTCAGTCTTCAGAGCCTATATTAAACTGCAACTCATAGTGGCCAATAAGAAAATGAAGATAGGAGCACATTTTTCCTCATCTGTCTGCTCTGAGGTTTTCCCCCCTTTTCCCCCCAAAAAATCTGGTGATGTCTTTCATCAGAGTCAGTGTGGATATCTCTCTGATCTGGAATGGTTGTTCCCCAGCATGAACCTTACCTTAATAACACCTGCTGGGACACGAGCAGTGGAATTCTGTTCATGTCCCAACTCTTCCTAGCATCACATGTGTGCAGGAGCATCCTCAAGCTCAGGGAAGAATGGGGTCAGATTGTCTCCTAACAAAAACTGCCATAATCATCTTGAAGTCAATAGTAAGAAGCACAGTTTTCAGCCTCTGAGTTTGAACTCAGTTCTGGTGAAAACCAAACAACACACACACACACATACAAAAAATGCAAAACCACCTAAACTCTTGAAATTGCCTGAGATAGAAACCTAACCTGGAAAGTTCCCAGACATTCCTGGGAGACTGCCCATGCTTCCACCTCCCGCCTGAGCTATGGATGTGGGAATCAGCGCCAGGATTACAGGGTATTGCAGCCTTTCCGTTTGCCAGGCCAAGCAGGAGCCCAGAATTAAAAATTTGCTGGGGCTGAAGGGAGAAGAGAAATCCTCGAGCCTATAGAAACTCTGAAACCTTATCTGATTATTTCCTCCTCTCTTCAGTCTAAGGAGCTGAGTCTATAAACACCCCTCTCTGTCCTCCAGCGTTCCCTACCCAGGAGCACAGACCCAGTTCTTTGGGTTTTTTTACTGAATACATGATACAGGGTGCTGAAGTCATTAACAGCTTGGCTAACTGAGCCTGTTCACAGGATCTGATTTCTAGCTATTGGTGTGTAGCACACACAAATCTCAGACTCTTTGTAAGTATGTCTCCTTCCTGGGCAGCCCACGAGGTGTGAGTGGAGTGACTCCTTGCGCAGGGAAATGTTTTTAAGCCAGGAAAACAAACACTGAGAATTGTCTCCGCATGCCGCTCTTTGCTGGATCTCTGAGCTCTCTTGTGTTCTTAGAGCTGTGATGTGTTTTGGTGGGTAGCTCGGAGCTACACCCACTGCAGCTGATGTGGATAGAGTGGGAACAGCCAGGCTCACATCCCAGTGCCGAGAGACCCGCGGTCAGCATCACACCTTTTCACGGGGTTAAAAGCTTCTGTACGGCCAGAGGGAACTTTGGCAGTGTTTCAAAGCTGACATCATCACAGCCCCTGTGAACCTCTGGGGTGGAAACATCTCCAGCACCTCTCCTGGAATCCAGGAGCTGGGGACTGCGGGGGCTGAGAGACGCTGACGTCACCCCTGCTGCATGCCAGCAACCCCAAGGCTTAGGAGACGGCTTGATCACCACTATTATAGCACCTAAAAAGACCTCTGGGATCAGAAGATGATTGCATCTCTCTGCTCTATTACAGCAACCAATGAACCTCCGGGGCCAAAGGATAAATGCACCATCTCTGGAGTATTATAGCGTTTAGAAACCTCGCTCACTGACTCACAGCTGTTTTCCCCCCTCCACCACCACCATCAACTTGTCTCAGCATCCAGCCACCTTCTCTGCTGAGGTGTAGCTGGATAATCCCTGTGCTTTTACATCATCTGGCTGTGTGCAGCGCTGAGATGAGACCACGCTACTTTTTCACTTCTTAAGGAATATCAGTGGTGTGATGCATTTGCTAGCCCTTTGCTCTACGAGTGCGGTAAGGACCACTGCAATAGACCGTTTCCACTCTTAATACAGCATCTGCGAACCTCTGGTACTGCTCTGCTGTGGCAGGTGATCTGCTCTTGCCTGTTACAGCGTGGGGGCTCTTCTTACACCGTTATGGATGTTTCAGAAGACAACTCAGTACCTGGGAATGGCCGTGTCGTATCAGCAACTGGAACTTACAGACAGGAAGGGGGATACTTTGAATGTCTGGTCAGTGATCTTGGCATTTAGAAAGCACAAATTAATTTCTCAGACACCCTAGAGAGGTGGAGTTCTGTCATGTTACGAACTTGACTTGTAGATTCTGGGGAAAATCCTAAAAGCTTTTGGTAATAGAGGTTTTAGTGAGTTTAATGCCGATGGAATTAAAAGTCTCTAGGCACTCGTTGTGAATGGATTTACATCAGGGAGATTAGAAAAGGGAAAACATTATTGGTGTCCAGGAAACTCAGGAGAGCAGCTGTCAGCCGGTTTAGATGGAAAGTTCCCCAGTGGGCAGGCACCCTGTCAGCCAGGCAGAACACACGTGCACACCCTGCGAGGTCGGCTCGCATGCTCACGGTCTGGGGACACATCCTAGGGCCCACTGTGAGTTGCGTCACACATGAACTGCCACAATGGGATGTTTGCACTAGCCAGTTTTACAGGCACATTGAATGTGAGCAAATGCAGTGATGGTCTCTCCATTTCAGCCGGCATGCTGTCACTCAAAGACCCACATGCCTCACCCAAGTGCTACTGGCCTTTCCTGGCGTGTTCGTTACCATTCACTCCTACAGAGAAGTGTGGAGAAGGAAGACCCGCGATCCCACAGTGGAAGTGCTGCAAAACAGTCACTTCCTTCATGGATGGACCTTTTACTGTCCCCTTTCTTCCCACCAGAAACACACCTGATACATAGCTATGAAGTGTAACTATAAAGTGCAGTTAAAGGGGAGGTTGGGCAAGATCCTTATGGAGGAATTTTTTGAGATTTAGTAAATTCGTAGAGATGACGTCCAATTCATGAAATCCACTGGCTTCAACTTGTCTGGAGAGTAACCTGGGGAGCCATCGCTATATGTTGGCCAGGTTCTGCTCCTTTTTCCAAGGCCTCAGTGCTGGAGAAAGCATCCTGGGGCCAAATGGCCATTGCCTGTGCTCTTAGGTAAGAAAGGCATGATCCTGGAGGGTTTGGCCTTTCTTGGACTTCCCTGCTGGGGCTGGGTGGCTGAGGCTGTGATCTTTGCTGAGGGATCATAGAGGCAGAAGAAGAAAAGACACCAAGAAACCTACAGGGAGAGTGAGAAGGGCTTTGGCCTTAAGTGCATGAGCTGGTTATGCTCCTCTCAGGAAGGCTGAGAGCCGATTTGTCTGCTGTCCCTCTTGTTATTTCTCTCCAAAGTCCTCATCACTTGTTGGTGCATCTTGTTGAGAGCAGAGATCAGGGTTAATTCACCCTGTCTTTCTCCTTAAGTGGGACATCATCAAGCTGAGGACTCAGTTCAAATCCTGCTTCAAAGATCTTTATCTCCTCTGCAGCCTAGGAGAGCTGGCTGAGAGATCAGGCTTTGCTAAAGCAGGGAGCTCCCTGCCCCAGGGGAGATGGGCAGGAGGGAGAGCAAGGTGCTTTGCTGGGGCAGGGAGATAATAGCCTGACTTTACCACGTAAGTGCTCACAAGCACCACCTCTCCCAGCACACCAACAGTTACCATTGCTTTGTAGGGTGAAGATAATGTCCTGTCCACAGCATACAGCAGAGAGCTGGGATTCATGACATCCCTTTTCTTCCTGTTGGCTCTGGGCGGGCTGGGTGGGAGGGGAAGGCTGCCGGTGTGGTTGACAGTGCCCTCAAAACAAGGTAACTGGTATTGAATACCAGAAGCAGGGCAGGCACTATGTCTCTGATGTCCCTCCCAGTGAGTGGGTAGATGCCATCGGGGGTCCACACAGGAGGAGGAGGAGATGGGAGAGAGGAAGGAGGGTGCGCTGTCTCAGTGCCTCCCCAGGGGGCCCCTCTTGTGCTGGCAGGAGGTGGTGGGAGTGTGGGGAGTCGGAGAGGGAAGGTGGGGAGGGAGGATGGTCTACTGGCAGGCTGGCACCCTGCAGAGTGGCAGGGAGCGAGCGGGCACTGTGGCAGACAGCCCTTGTCCCTGGGCTCCCATTCGTCAGCTGGGTAAAGCACAGGATCTAGAAGCAAAAATATGAATGTAGTGATTAGGGACATGGCAAAGCGTGGTGAGTGATCAGCAGTGATGTCTGGGCAGGAACTGGAGCTACCCCTGGAGGTGCAGGCCTAATCTGCATTGGGGAAGGGAGTAAATCTATTGTTGTGACCACTTATCCCAGGAAGGTGTCTGACCTGGCACTGCTGAGGATATGCTTGTCCTTCAAATGTATTGCATCTGAGCTGCTGGGCATGCAGGCGCCTGCCTTTGGATGGGTACACGGCCAGCTTGGGGCACACTTCTGCGCAGGTTGTATCGGCACTGACAGAACCTGTGTATCTCAGCAAGGGGAGCCACTCCAGAAACGGCTTTGCAACTGCCGCTGCAAAAACTTTTTTGTCCTTCCTGCATCCTATCCTACCATCATCTTTCTCAAGGCACCTCTGTTTTTGTCAGTCTGTCCACCAGTGCAAAGAGAAGATTGGAGCAGGTGCCTCCCCCTTACCAGACAGCCATGCTGGCTGTTGTAATAAGCTCATTCAGGCAGGATGTGTTCACCCTCTGTAAACAGTAGTCATTGTCTATTCCCAGGCAGAACCATGCTTCTGGAGGACATCTAGCACAACTAACTCGTCATGACAACCAACAACAACTTCAGGCTGCTTTCACAGAGCTGTTTGTGGAATCACCTCAGCCCTTTAGCACAAGATGTACACTTGCAGGAAGCCCTGCCGCTACAGAAAAAGGCTTCTGCTTTCTGCAAGTGGTGCGTCCCTGGCAAGTGCTGGTCCGTGGCTAGCGTGTTCATTGCTGACAGGGCAGCTATCAGAGCTGTAGCAGTAGCAATGGGTAAGGCAACTTGTGCTGCTGTGAGCTTTCTTAGCAGGCCTGAGATGGGAGAAGGGAGTTCTTCGGCTCAGTAGGACCATTGAGAGTATACGGGCTTTTCAACTGTAAGGATGCCATGATGCTGTCAACTGCAAAAGACTGTGGTCCTCTGGCCATGACCTTGATGAGGACAGGCTCATGAACACACGATGGTGTGCACTGACTGCTTTCCTGGAGATGGGAAAAGTTATTTGAGGGTAGCCCCTAGGATTTTCAGGACCTGGCACTTGCTTTCTGGTGCTGAGGAAATCTGACATTTTCCTGTTGGGACTGACTAGCAGAGATTCAAAGCCCTCTCATTTGCATGATTAGCAGTGTTTATGCTCACTGTTTTTTCAGGGGCTGCCCTGTGTGTGAAACTGTATCCTCACCGCAGAGCACTGGGCTGAAGAGAGTGTAGTGGAGAGTGGAGGCCAAGTTCACCTTTTGATTTATTGGAAGATTACAATATTGCCTGCAAATTCACATGGATGTCAGCGTGGTTTATATTATTCTGCACCATGGTGGCATGTTACATTCTCACAACACATGGGCGGGTGAGAAGGGGCAGACTTTTCATGGGGAGATGCTTCTGGGCATTGCTATTTTTTACTTCATCCTTGGAGCTGGTGAGCCTGGTAGCGTTGCAGGGTGACATGTATGAGGAAATCTGACACCAAGCTGGAGGACCCATGAGACTGTATCATGATGTAGCCAACAAAGTGAGCTGCTTGCTGTTGCTTTGATGTGATCATATGACAGTTTGATGCGTTATTCAAAGCACTGGTTACAACTTCCTTACTCTTCTTTCCCAAGCACTTCGAGGCCAACCAATGTATTAATAAATTAGAGGGATTAAAATAAACAGTGCTTTGAAAATCATTAGGCATCCCAAATGCCTGGAAACAAACAGCAGTTGAAGTAAAAATACAAAATGCAAATAGGCTAAGAACTGGGCCATAAAATATTGCAGCCTAGCCCTGGGGTAGCTCTGGAAAGAAAAAATGCGTTTATTCCCCTATCTCTTTGGGTTGAGACAGATGAAGTAGTACTGGGGTACAATGAATGAGGAATGGGCCCTGCCCCAATTCCTGCAGTAGTACAGAGCATGCCCCACCAGTGGCTTTACTGGCTGCAGAACAGGGATGTGGGGAGATGAAGCCACAAGCACCAGCCATGGGGCTGGAGCTAAGGCAGGATCTGAAGGCTGCAGACTGGAGACCATCTGGGTGAGCAGCTGTCCTAGGCAGCTCCTTCTGCTGCTCTTGGTCCTGACCCTCACCCTCCAGGCACTACATACCCAGTTCTCTCCTCCTCTCAGCTCATTGCCTCTCTCACTCCAAGTCCAACTACTCCTTCCCTCTCTGAAGATGCAGGGACAGACACAGCCAATTCACACAACATCCATTTCATTTTCTCTCAGTGGTATCAAAGCCGGTCCCCCAAATCCTTGGTGGCCACATCAGCAGAGATGCTGGCTGCTGCCAGGGCAACAAGAGAGCATGTTACTCAATGTCCCTTCCTCTTTCTGCATCCTGGCTGGGGTGATGCGTTTATTGCCTTTTTTTGCCAATCTGTGCCAGCTCACACCATAACAGCACTGTCCCAGTGAGGGATCACAGTCCCCAGGGACATCACAGGGGAGTGAGCAGTCTATCAATGTGGCTGATGATCTGATTGCCATGATGTTTTGAGTAGCATTTATGGAGGAGTTATTTGAAACAAAGGAGAATTGCATTAGGGCAACACAGACATTTTAATGTGTTTAAAACCTGGTAGAGTCCTCCTTAAGAAGTGAAAGTAATGAAAGCGATCAGTCTCAGCTCTGTAACTGTAGGATGATTTTAGACCAGAGAAGCACTAAGGAATCACAACCGGCTGATGCTTCCAGCCCAGCAGGGAACGGAGATCCAGTTTTCAGGCAGTTGTTGGAGGCCCACTGTTTGTGAAGGAGATACTCACTGCCTGGGGACTGAGCAGCCTATCTGTACTCGGTGGAGACCGTGTATTCACAAGGAGGAGGAGGGGGTCAGCTGTGAGAAGTCTGCCTGATTCAGGAATTGCCCGGACCATCTTGAGTTTCTCTTGCGTGACAGACTTCTCAAGCATCACTGGCCAGGGAGAAAGCAGTCAGACAATAAGAGAAAGCTGGCCTAGGAAAAGGCAGAGCCTGTCTGATAATTGAATACTTCTCCCTGCCTGGCCAGCATGCTGTGAGTGGAAGGCATCATGAGGCCAAGTGCCTGCCACTGCCAAGGGACTTCTTCCCTCCACACAGCCACTGGGATTTCTAATCCAGGCTGGGTAGGACAATGCTGTCATGTTAGTAATGGTATAACTCTCTTAGCAGTCTACCGGTGTGACAGAGTCACAAAGAGAACAGTGTAGGCTGAATATGCACTCATGCTTGCTAAGCCTGTAATCCCAGCTTTGATTTTCTCTCCCTCTCTTTTGATTTTTTTTTTTAATAATCAGTTCAAAATTAATAATAAGACTGATTCACTAGTTGCCTGTTTATCTATCTTTGGCATGGTGTCCAATTTGGATTGCACAGGGCAGAAGGATGGAGGGGAGAAGGAAGAACTGAGAGAGGAAAGGGGAGGCCGGAGAGCCTCCCTGTTTCCTCTCTCCATGGAAACAAAGGCTGGTATCTTTCCGTGAACCTGAAAATCCTGGCTGCTATTTCCCCCATGGTCAGAAAAGGCTGGTGATCAGCTCTGTTCTACGATTTGATTTAGACCTTTTGTGGCTTTCTTAGTAAAGGTTCGGCAGCTGTTAGCAGCCAATGGGAAGTGTTTGGTGGTCTGTGGGATGGAAGTCCCCGGACTTGTCTGGACTGTGCTGAGGTCGTTACACTTGCATGAGACAAGAGTCAGTGACAGAGCTAAGTCCTTCCAAGGCTGTGTCTTACAATTGCATCTGAGATTGTGTTTGCACCTCCTCCAGGCTGATCTCTTTCCTCTGCAGATCCTAGCAGACTACAGGATGTTCCACAGCCCAGGCAGCTGCAGGACCTGCTCTGAGGCCGATTCCAGCACCTTAACATGTTTCTGCCTCAAAACCTTTTTTGACTCTCTCTGCCTAGGAATCTGACTGCCCCTTCTCAGAAACCGCTTGGACTGGGCAGTAAGATTCACGGTTAGGCAGTAGTAAGAAAGTAGACAGGGAATTGCCAAATATGCATGTGAAGACTTTTGCCCAAGAGCTGCTGTTAAGAATTACCTTGCCCTGAGCAGTCACTGGCCTGAGTCACCTCTCAGCCAGTCTCATCCCAGGTGCTTCTCCCAGGGTGAGCCTCCTCTCTGTCTCCAGCAATAGTCACAGCCCTGCTGAACCGCTCTGGGCTGCAGGTGGCCGTGCTTTTGGCTGGGTGATGCTGAACACGGGAGACATGGAGCAGGTCATCTGGAATAAATGGTGAAGTGTGGGTTGGTGCATAGGAGGACAGTGAACAGGAGAGGGCAGGAAGGTCAGTAAAACTGCAGATCTGGACAACTGTGGAGGAGCATTAGAGGACTACTGAAAGGTGAGTTCAGCTAGCCTTTTGCTTCATCTTGGTTAAATACTGTGTACCCACAGCTCACCATGGCAGGACTGGTCCTGACTCCCAAATAGCTGTGTCCAGGTGCCCCCTGTGTGATGCTGAGACAGCCCGGCATAGAGAAGGCAGCTCTCTCTGAAGCTTGTGGGGTGGTGAGTGATGGCAGGGAGCATGCTGTCATGCAGGATCAGTGAAGCACTGCTTCTCTCTCAAGCTGTCTGCTTCTGTTGCTCTTTGTGAGTATCTTCTCACTTCTCCCTCTCATGTGCTCATATCACCTCTCTTTTCTTTCCCCCACTTTCTCTCTGTGCTTGATGCATGGCCCAGTGCATATAATCCATAGACAACCCTCTATTCTCTCTTTTCTCTTCCTCACCATCTTTCTCACTCATCCTTTCTTCCTGTCTCTCACTAACGCTCTGTTGCTCTCTCTGCCAATTTATTCTTCTCTTTCCTCCCACACTCTGTCCCCGTTTAATCAATCTTAGCACAGGCCTGTACTCCACCAGAGCTGCTGTTTCATGCTTACTCCCATGGCAGGAGGGTGAGCAGGTGTCTGGTTAAGGTACCAGGTAGGAAACAGGAGAGCTGAGTGAAGATTCTCTTTGGTGGCCATGGCTGAGTGGCTTGGCTCCTTCCCTTTGTCATGGGAATGCTGCTGCTATGGGTGAATCCTCAATGCTTAGAGGTTGTAGGGCCAAGGTCTGTGAAGCTCCTGGAAATGGGCTAGAGCTCTTTGGGTGCCCATGCAATGCTTGTTTGTCGTTGGTACCCAACTAAGCCCAGAACCTCATGCCCAGACTGACACATTGGAGGCACATTCTCTGCCCTGCCCAGTGTCCTAGTCACAAAGTTTTTCCCATCCAGCCTTTCATGAGAAATAACCTCATGGGATGCAGTTGACAAGACTCAGCCATGGAGTTCTGATCTGTGGTGATCCAGAGCTTTATTTTCTGCAAGACCCTGGAGACTAAGTTCCTATAGGTGCTACCTTTGCAAACCAATCACACTGAGTCCTTGCTTCTCCCCTTTCAGCTCTTTCTCTTCTTTTCTCTCTTTCTGCTGTGCCGCGTGTCCACCTTTGCTTTTTTGCAGCTTGGTGTCCCTCCACTTCCACTGCGAGCTTTCCCCTCCCCACAGCAACACACACTCCCTCCGTACTGGAGCCTGCCTTGCATGCTATCTGTTCAGGGCTTGCCCAGAGCTGCCAGATGCTTGCACCTTCTTAGCTCTCATGGGTAGGAGTTGCTATGGGAGACAGGGAGAAAGAAGTGCCTTCCCCAGCAGCACTTGGAGCCAGAAGTCTTCCATTGAGTGGAGAACACCCCCCTCTTGTGCTTCTTCCTCCCCTCAGCCCCCCTTTAGAGAGCACTCTGCAGAAAGCCGCCTTTGAAGCCCCTTAATTAATGTCCCGCGTGCCCTGAACGGAGCCCTTCATTACCACCAGCAAGAGGCACAAATTGGCATGTGTTTCAGGTTTGGGCTGAGCGCCAGAATTTTGTTCCAGTCCCCTCCCTCCAAACCTCTTCAGCTTCTCCCCTCCTCAGCACACATGCATGCGCGCGCACACACACACACACTCTCTCTCACAGAAAAACACATACACACAAGCGATCCTGCCAAAAAAAAGAGACATCCCCCTTCCAGTATCCCCGATTTGAGGGAAAAAAACCAAATGGCAAAAGTGACTCTGCTCCCTGCTTCCCCCTGGCTTGCTCTTGGCTCTGCTGACCCTTCAGCATATGTAACTGCAGGTTGGGGGTCATTATCAGCCCCAGAGTATCTCTCACAGCCTGTGGATGTGCTCAGAGGGTGCTAATTAGTGAGAGAAGGGCTGATTAGGTTAGAAATTAAGTGTTTATTTTCTCTTCTTTTTTGTGTATGTGTGTAAAAATAGTGGAGCCAGATGGAGTCTGAGGAATGATGGGAGAGAAGGCAGCCAGGAGTGAAAGGAGGGGAGTCTACACCTCATCTCACCTCTCCTGCACGCACAGGGCCCTGGGTGGCCAGGCGCTCTGGAAACTCACAGCATTCCTGTGGCACACATGCAGACACCACACATGCCCCACAGCTGTCTTGTCCTTGTTGGGACTGAGCTGGCCTTCTCTCTGCCTAGTGTTCTGGAGAAGCTTTTCATGTCTGCAGAGCCTCTCATCTCCATCACCTCATCTCTCCCAGCTCACCCCTTTTTTTTTTTTGACCTGTCTTCAAGCCACTACCAGCAGCAGCCAGCAGGTTATGGGCATCACCACCCTTTCAGTGCCACCCCTTCTCTTGGCAGTGTCTCAGACCCCATGTGCACCATCCCCACAGAGGCATCCCACCGCGCAGGGCCTTGTCCTGCCAGACTGAGGAAATTCAGTCTATCTCCACCATGGACTTTGCCTCTCCATTGCAAAAGTTGCAACACAGGACTCCCAAAGCTGATTAGGAGTCTGATTTCCAGGAACACCAAGGTGTGTTGTCACAGTTGGAGGGTGGCATCTGCAGTAGGCCAGTTTATGTGACCTGAGGGCTCACTATGGTGTTGGGAATGGAGGCTGTCTCTCCCAACTGCGGACATGACTGTTGAGACAGGGCTGAGTTTGTTTTGTTGATCACCTCGAGGGGTAAGAACTAGTCTCTATGACGTGCTGAAGGAGTATTTGCAGGGAGGAATATTTGCCCAGAAGCCAATGGAGGGGTTGTGACCCCTTAGCATTATGGCTAACTGGGATATGTGGACCCAGTGGCAGAGGAGATCCTCTTGCTGACACAAGCTGATGCGCCCTAGACTCTTAGTTGTGCTTCAGGGCGCTGCTAGAAATTATGCGTAGCACAGGGACTTTGTATCGATGAAACAAGGAGAAGTTCAGCTTCTTGGGGCAGTGGGAGAGTAGCCAGGGGAACCCCAGCTTGAGAGATGTACGTGTGGTGGGAAGAGAGGACATGTGTATGTGCTGGTGTTCCTCAGGCTGTGTGCTGTGAATATGACTGCATGCACGACTGTTTTGCTGCTGCATGAGAGGAGGGTGTATTTGGGTACAATTTGGGCCCCGTTCCCTTTTCATCGCGACAGTGCTTTTTTACCATGTGGCTCCTGCAAACAGCCGAACAAACAAACAAACAAACACATGGGAACCCAAACTCCCTATTACCACAACATTGCAGATGCAGCCTGGTTTGGCCTGTATTTCTCCTGTTGCCACAGCAACAGTAAGCCAGAGAGTAAATCAGAATATCCTCTCTGGTGCTCAACACCCCCATATGGCAAAATAATAGTGACAGTGTGGAAAGCCTGGTCTGTCTCCCTTACCTTTCCTTCCCAACTCCAGTTCAGCAAAGACCCTCCAGAGACCTGTCATATGCCTGTCAGAGCCCCAAGGAGATCACAAGCCTCCTCCATAGGGAATGAGGGAACACCATCTTCGCTGTGACCAGCAATCACCCTTATTTCCTGCTCCGGTTGCTGTGTCTCCCGTGGCAGGTGTTTAGGTCTGAATCAGTGTTCAGTGTTCATGGTCTCAGCTCAGCTGGCTTTTAACAAGATGAGTCCCGTCAGCTCCACTAGAGACCAAACAGCATCCAAACCAGGCTTAGCAACCTGCTTCTTGCTTCAGCAAACTCTGCTTACAGCTGGGAGATACAGAGCCTTTAGAGAGGAGCAAAGCAATCAAAGCACATTTAGGACCAAGACTCCTGTCCAGCTGAGCTCAGAAATATGCTCGCTGGGACAGCTGCCAAAAGGGCTCTACCAGCTACGCTTTGTGTTGGCCCTGGGCACTTCCAAAGTCGGTGATGTGCTTAGGAGAGAGATTTGTCTGCCCAGAAATAAGAGTCCTTGGGAGGAGAGGAGGGACTGCTGACCCTGGAATGGGTGTGGGGCAGTCCTCTGGATGGAGGGAAGAAGCTGGATTAGCATTGTCTACAGCAGCTCTTTCTATGCATGTCCTAGCCTGGAGATTTCTAGGTGCTACTAAAGCCCTGGAGGATGACCTGCATCCCCTTTGCTGCCAGCAGGCGATTATAGTGTATCCATCACTTGTGCCTCCCCCAGCTCTGGCCATGCGTACTTTCATTAGGAATCTCACTGTGTTCTTTGGCTGGATTTCCCCTGGGAATCCGATTTTAAGGCTCCCCAGTGATTGCTAATGTGTAAATACAGTGTGCTTCAGCATGGCAATGTGATTGCCCGAGTGGATTGGAGCTGTTAACTCTTCCACAGCTGAAGATCCTCCCCATGTCGCCCTGTTGTGAGAGCCGCCTTGTTTGACAAGCCCAGCCTGGCTCTGGGCACGCTTGCAGATCAGTGCGGATGGGTGTTTCTGTGGAGGGGAGGGGAAGAGGCAGGAGCGGCCCAAAGACAAGGCAAAAAGAGCCATTTGATGATTAAATGCTAGACCACAGTGGCAGTGTAAAAATATACATATATCACAAGCCTTAATTAACACAAGCAAAGGGAAAAGGAGGAAAAAAAGCCACTTTTTAAAGGTTTCACAGAGACTATAAACTGGCAGCAGAGAAAAAAACCCGTAATACATGCAAATTAATGGCATAAATTTAGGGTTACTTAACTTCACAAATGTTAACAAGCTCATAAAAAAAAAAGTTATTCTTTCTCAGTTTCCTGTCGCTGTTTGTTTAATTCTCTCTCTCTCTCTTTTTTTTCTCCGTTGAGAAGATTATGTTTTCAGTATATTCCTCCTAAATTAATTCTAGCTCTCTGTCTTCTCCCTCCCTCCTTCGTCTCTGTCTCTTTCTCTGTGCCTGCCTCTGTCTGTTTGCCTTCTTTTCCTGCCTATCTATCATGTTCTTAATGTCCCCATCATCATAGTATCTAGTCTTGGATACAATACCATCTCATTTCTCTCCCTTTTTCCTTGCCTGGCCCTCCCCCCACTCCCCCCCCCCACCCTTCTTCTTCCCAGCTCTCAGCCTTCTTCCCTCTTCTCCTGTTTTTGTTGTTTTTTTTTTTTTTCTTTCCTGTAGCAGTCAGTATAACTCCAGCCTGGTAATGCTATACACAACACTGCCAATTTCCAAACATGCATTTTTCCTTGCCACTGGCAGACAAAGAAGGCAAGGAGCAAATTAAGTGGTCTCTGGCTGAACTGCTCGTTTATCAACCATTTGAATGGCTGTTTGTTGCTGCAGACTGTATAGCTGGAGGCAGAGGTAAGAGTGTGTGGGCAGGCTGCGTTGGTACGCCACAGTCCCACTTTGAAACAGCTGTCACAGTTCCCCTTACACCGTCCCCTTTATTCAAGACTCTGCTTCTGTACAATGGTGGATAATAAAGGGCACCGTAGCTCCTTGCTGAGCCCAGGAAGTCATGAGCCCCTGAGGTCACGGTGTCTCTGCTTCCCGCGTGTTTCTTGCTTTGCTTACGGATAAAACTAAGTTTAGAAAACTCAAGCAATTGCCACTTTAGCTCTGCCAAAACTCATTTCTCCGGAAAGAGGACATGTGCCTTTTGTTCTGCTTCTTTTAAAGCCACCAAGGACACCCTAAGTTGCACTATTCATGACGTAACTCGTCCTGTCCGTGATGCTACAGCATTCTGTTCTTAGGCTCTTGTTCTCATTGCTTAAAGACAGCACAGTTAAAAAAAAAAAAAAAATTAAAAAAATCTCATTTTGACTTATGGACCAGACTGAGTCATAGGAAGACATCATTAAAAAAAAGAGGGGGTGGATATCATCATTTTTGGCCACAAGCCATCCCTGGAGCTTTCAAAGTAGCCTGTAAATATTACTGCCAGCTCTGTTTCAGTATTAGAGACAGCAGTCCTGGCCAATAGCTTTTCTCCTCAGTGGCCCAATTCGGTATTTCAGAATACTGGAGAGCAGAGGGGGAAGTCAGTGTTTTATTTAACATAGCAATCTTGGGAAAAGGGAGGTGAAATTACAAGCTGCAGTCCCTGGGCAGCAGTGAAAATAAGAAAATCCAAACAAGCAAATGGAAAAAAAAGGAAAAGTCTAAATTTCTCAAAGTGAGAGAAAGGATGTTGGTGGGTGGGTAACAAAGAGGCTAGGAAGAGGAAGCACAGAAGGAGAATCTGTTGTGTTTGGAAGATGTGGGAACCATCAACACAGATGTTGCAGAAGAAAGCAATTGAGAAGCTGAATGGGACTTGCATAGGTTTACAGTTGGGTGCATGCTTAAGTATGTTGCTAAATGGAGACCTGAATGAGTGAGAAGAGAACAAGAAATAGTTGTGCGGGAGTCCCCGTGCAGTATCAGTCTCTGTCCAGATTGACATCATAGGCTTTCCCACTGATTTAAATCATTGCTTTTCCTGGGTAGGAAATGAGTCAGGGTGACTACAGAGCTTAGGGTTTGGCCTATGCAGATTAAGAGGAGTAGTAAGGAATAAATAAAATATGGCATATGCAAGGGTGACTAAGGACTGGAAAAGAAGAAAAGAACAGTGTTGGGGAAGGAATAAGGGCTACGGTGAGGAATATGGAGGGACTGCCAGATGAATTACTTGCTAGGACTACCTGATGAAGCCTGTGGAGAGAGATTTAGGGGGATGTGGCATCAATCCCTGGTCACGGAGTGTATATTACCTGGGTTAGTCGGTAAGACATTGACGTGCCCCTATTAGCTGTGTGGTAGTCCTTTTTTTCTGTCCTTTCACCTTGGAAACGGTCTGGAGCAAAGTTTGTTTCTCACTGATCATATTTACAGCACCTAGGAAACCAGAGGCCCAATATCAACTGCAGTCTCCATGTACTTTGCTACTAACAGCATTGAAAGGGGCAAAGCAGTGAATAGGTGCAAAAAAAAAAAGATTGAAATCTGGACCAAGCAAGAACAAAGGAAAGGGTGAGGTGTTTTTTAAATTGAGTTGTCCTCTATTTTTGATTGCTTCATAGCTTGATTTAGCTTTGGCCTACATAATTAAAATGGAGGATGACAAGGTACCAGCAGAGACAATTATTTTGTTGGGTTATTTGCATGGATCATCTGTTTGTTGCACGGCTGCTGTAGGAAATGCAACACCATGAGTAGACATATATAATTGTAGAGAGGGGGAATGAATAAACGTGTTTCAAAGAACAAGGAGAATTCTAAATGTCAGCAAAGGGGTATATGACTCACTCATTGGGAAAATACTATTATTGGATACGTAAGTAGGACTGTACAAAGCACTCAGAGGAGGGATGCTACTAGAAAAAAGGAGAATTAATAAGCGAAGGTAGCATTTAGATAAGTGACAGTGAATGAATGAGGAGATTTGCTGTAAGTGCCAGGAGCCAACACAGGATCTGGAGTGAAAGCAAAAGCAGAACGCAGGGTGAGGGTGGCAACGATGAAAAGAGAGAGATCATGGACGACGAGGAGGAGCATTACTGGAGACTGCTGAAATACAATGGAACGGATGAGTGTTTGTTAAAAGACTCTACTTGGCTTTTGGCAGAATAATGGTGACAAAATGTTTCTGTTCTACTGAGTCGGGATTAAGGAAATAAATGAGGTGGAACTTCACGGGAGGAGAGGAAATGGCTGTGCTGAGGAGGCAGGAGGAGGCCCAGGACTCAGCTGGAGCTAGCTTCTACAGAGGTGGGTTAGGCTGCGATGAATGAGTGGTGTGGAGAAATACTGCCCTGTCTTTCAAGAGGAAAAAGCAGTGTTTAATTGTAACAGACGGTGGTGTATAGATTACGGACATGGTTGAAATGAGCAGTGCAGGATGAAGGCATTTTGCACGAGTTCAAGCCAGGCATAGAGAATAATCGACTAATGCTTGATACATTCAACAAAGTTGCAGATTCCTTGAGTCCAGAACATGTTTAACTTGAAACCTTTTCCTTGCCAAACCCAGGACACCATCCCAACAAACCCATTCCACATGTCTGACTGCTCATCCTCGCAATCTGAAACGCTGTGCACTAGCATGTCTGCCCAAGCAGAGGCCGAGGAGTCCAGCCGCTTCAGTGAATGGACCAGTTCAGTTTGAAGCAGGGGCCAGGGAATCTCCAGTCCTGGAGGAGGAGATTTCCAGAGCCTTCAGTCTGGGTCCAGCTGAAAGCAGCACCAGTTCTTATTTTGGTTTTGAACCCCCAAATTTCCAGAAAGCTGCTTTTTTGGCTGGCTTGGGTTGATTGAGTCGGTAGAGAGACAGATGTAGGTGGCTAATGGGGAGAGGGGGTGGTAAGTGGCAGAGCTATTGCCTTAGCGAGAGGGAAGGATGCCGTATAAGTACTGCCAGTCCCCATTCAGTGAGCAAGTGGTGAGTCAGGGGCAGATACTGAGTCAGCAAGAAGGCGGATGGGTAGGTGGATGGGTAGGGCACCCTGGCTAGCTCAGTACAAACCACTCAGCCACACCGTTGCACTTGGTTCCCCGTGGGAAACTTGCAGGCAGTGGTTCAGGCTACTGCATCCCCTGTATCTTCCCTGCCCGTGCAATTCCCCGAGCCTCTCACCGTGGCCTCTGGTGGGCCAAAGCAAAGCACATTTTTTCCTGACATGTTTATGATCCTACTTGCAAACGTTGCCTCTCTGTGAGGGGTGGTAGTAAAAGGAGAGGAATGAAAACAGCTGATGAAGGTAGAGAGAGCCCTTCAGCCTGTCTCACCCCAAAGATATCACTCATGCAGTCAGGGAGCTGGTGAAAGGAAGGAGGGGGGAGAGAGAAAAGAAAAAAAGAAAAAAAGAAATGAGGTAGAAACGAGAGTGTGTGAGAGAAAATATTTGAGAGATGAAAAGAAATTACCATACGGCAGGATCCTGTTATTCAACCTAATTTTCAAAGGACTGCAGCTGTCGCACTGAGATAATCTGTTAATTATAACAGTCATTGTGTTTTGGCAATGGAAGAAAAAAACAGGCTCTAAACAAGGCAAGGTAGTGGGGAAAAGAGAGGGGAGGCACGGCTGTGTCAAAATGCATGTCAGATGTTAGCTTTAAACATAGGTGGGCGAGCTGGCCGGGAGGAGGGTCCCTCCCCAGCGGGGCTGAGCTGTGCCATTGCCTGGGGGTGGAGGATGGAGGGAAGGTGGAAGCAGCCATGTGGAAACATGTCATGTCCAGTGTGGGGCTTGCTGAATCCAGGCATGCATTGACCAGAGGAAGAGCTTTGAGGGGCTGAAGTGTCCCCATTAGCTGGTGCTGCCACAGAATTTCACTCTTGGATCATCTGAAAGAGTTTCTCCATGTCCCACCACACCCACCCCATACCTTTCCTCTGCTTCTACCCTACACTAGATAAGGACTGCATCTGCCATATTTGAACCACTACCTGTAAATGCTTCTGCTTCTGGTTGACTCCATTTGCGGGAAACCTGAGCACAGGGGCTGCCCCGTCTTTTGACATCTTGCAGACTAATGACTTGGGGGAATGACACATGACTGTCAGAGACACCCTGGCTGAGAAGGCCACGCAAGGGAAGCCCCTTCCTCTCACTGGAATGGTGGCGTGATCTCTGGAGTTTTCTTGCTGGAGTTGTAGCGGCGTGGCTACTTGTCCTAGGTGGAGGGAGCTCTCAGATGGCTGTCCAGAGGAAGGTTGGCTGGAAACTGAGAGCACGTCGAAGGATGCTGTGCCCCACGGGAGTCTGCAGGCCTGGAGGTATCCTCCAGAGGATGACTGGCTGCCAGTATATCTGTGAAGTGATTGTTGTCCTCAGCTAGTCCAGGACCTATGTGATTCCTTGGTCTCTGAGTCCTCCCCAGCAAGAGACAATAGTGAGCTGTAATGCAAGGACTAACCCCCTCCATGCCCCTTCCCTGTCCCACCTGCAGGGTAGCATGTTTGGGGGCACTCCAAACTGGCACCACTGTGTTGCTAGGGACGTATTTAGCATCCGGAAATACTGGAGGTATGCTTGGTTTGAGCAAGAGCATCTCTCAAATAGCTTGTGGCCCTGCCATTCACAGCCAGCTTGGTGACAGGAGCTGCTGTTGTATGAAATAGGGCAGCAAGGCTAGCACAGGACAGCAGAGGCATCACAGTGACCCTGATGGGGGTCTTCACAGTGACATCACATGCAGCCCAAGAGTTTCTCCTGACCTCATGCAGGCCATTCTCTCCTCCCCTGCAGCAATGCCCCCCCCACAAGCAGAGCCAGTGCTCCCACCCTGCTCCCTACAGTGTCTCCCTCCCATGCACCTGGAGCCCCCACTCCTGGCCTGTTACCTGCAGCAGCTCACATGCACTCTCCTGCAGAGCTGCTGCTCCTGTCCTCTTCCCCCAAACAGCTTGCAGAGAGCAGAGGTCATTCCCTGTCCCCTTGAGCAAGTCCCTCGCATGCACACATGCACAGAGCCAGCCCTCACACCCTGCTCCCCACAGTGATTCATGTAAGGGGACACACAGAAGCAGTGCTGCCACCCCTTTTCCTACAGCCCTTCTCCCATACACACACTCGCACAACCACAGTCGTCTCCCGTGATCCATGCACACCCACGTGCAGCCCACGCTCCCACCCCGTTTCCTACAGCGCCTCAAAGACAGCCAACACTCCCACCCCTTTCTCCACGGTGACTGCTTCATGCAAACACACATGCACACACGCAAACACATGCACACACACACTCATATACACGCACACACACACACACACTCCCTCACATCCAGGCTTTGCCTGGTTCCCCATGGCAATTCCTCCCCCCAGGAATCAGCACTCATTCTCTGCTTCACAGAGTGATTAACTCACATATACACCCAGCCCGTACATCCACCCCATCACCTATAGCAACTGCTCCACATATACTCCCCCTCCGCCTCGTACCCCCGGAGCCGACACTGCCACCCCTTTCTCTCCAGTGACTCACGTCCATGCACACCCATGCACGTGCCCAGGCAGAGCCAGTCTTGCTGCTGCGATCCCTATGGCAGGTCCCTACAGTCAGTCACACGGAGCCCACACTCCCTCCCCATTGCCAACAGGAATTATTTCTAAGCCTTTCCACTGCTTCATGTCTGGGCTCATGGGATGACACCAAGGGCAGTGATGTTTCTCAGTCCCCCTCTCCCCCAGAGGGAGGGCGATGAAGGCGGCTTTATTGCTGCTAATATTTTTTATGGAACCTGTAATCTCTTGACATCCTCTTCTGCTTGGAGAAGGCTGTTCCCCAAGTCTACCCCCATGCACACACTCCTGTGGGCTGCCGCCACAGGCTGTCTGGGTGGAGCTGGCTTGATGCAAATCCCCCTTAATCTTCAATAATCATATTAATATAAAAGGTAACCATTTCACTTTGGAAAACAAAGGTGGATCTCTGGCCTGCCACGGAACCACTGGCATATGAAAGACCTTTCTGCCAGTATTTATCACTCTAAAATAAGATTTACGCTTCTAAAGCTTTCTCTTTTCTTTCATGCTTCTGAGCTGCTTCATTTTTCTCCCCTGAGCTTTCCTATTCTCTCTTTCTTGCTGCCTAACAAATTAGGCATCTAATCGCTGTTGGGGAGGCGCGATGGGAGAGCAGTGGTTTTATATACAGCATCGTGTTGGGTTTTTTTCATGGTTAGTCTTTAAGCTGTTTGGCTCAGCGAAGGTTTGGGGTCAATGGCTGTGCACTTGCTCATGCCTGGGTGCACATGTATGGCAGACGGTAACTTCAGGTTAAAACACCTGAACTCTTACCATGCCCCGAACTGGCCAAAGGGCAGAACTGCAGAGCAGCATGTCCTTGGGGCAGCCTGTGTCTCAGCCCTCTGCCCTTCCTCTGTGTAGGGCCCCATCGTTACTGGCTGGAAGTTGAATGTTGTCAGCATCCTTGCAGCGGTGTCCTTTGAGAAGTAGCTCAGGTCCTGTGTGGTTTTGTGGGCTTCTTCACGGCAGCGACCTGCTGGGATCCTAGTGCTTTGGGCTTCCTCATGTCACGGACAGCTGGAGTTCGGGAGCTGCGAGCTTCCTCCTCACTCATGGTAGGGTCAGTCCAGCTTTCAGAGGGATGATTCTTCTCCCAGCAGGCACTGTGGATTTGTATATGGTGAAATGAACCTGCCAGAGTTGAACCAGGAGATTTCTCTTGTGGTAGCACTCTGCCAAAACTCACAGAGCCTCTGATATTGAGTGGCCACCCTTCAGCAGGACCTGTTGATACCAGTTCAACCCCTGTAAGGGATGAAGGCTTTGTCTAGTCAGTGACGTGACATGAAAACACCTTTTGTTGCATGATTTTCTAGGGTGGCTCTACAGCTTTTTTTTTTTTTTCTTTTTCTTTTTAATTTTCTGCTTAAGCCAGCTCCTCGGTCCTGTAGATTTTTGAAGCTACAGGGCCAATTTCAAACAAATGTAACGTTGGGATGGATCTCAGAGATGCTGAGGTCTTATATGTGTTATGAAAATAGGGGGATAAATTAGAGAAGAGAGAAAGCAAGAGAGAAACCTTCACAGAGCCCCATTAAAGGAAAAAGTGCTACTTAAGCTCAGCCCTTGGTGGACATCAGAGAAGCTGCAGTAGAAGACATTATCTCTCTCTCTCACACATGCACATGCACACAAATGTTTTCCATGTCACAAATCCACAGGTCATCAGGCTTCCTGTTCCCTCTTCTCTTGGTCCAAAACTTCTTAGGGCTTTTGGAGCACCTCTGGGCACAGCCACAGGTTCTTTGTTGCATGACTTGATGGTAAGTCCTGCAATAAATGGAAGCATCCCTGGAAGCAGCGAGGCTGAGAGGGAAGGGGCTGCTGTTGTGTAAGTGCCACAGTGGTGCTGCAAGCTCCTCCCACGGCACTGTCCTTTCGCTATGGCCAGGGGCAAAAGCAAGGACCATCTCTGGGTGCTGATTTGAAGGAGCTGCAGTGAGACCAACAGACCGGTGTGTGTTACAGAAACTGTCCAGCAGGTGTGAAGAGTCCCTTCAAGTAAGGCACCAGCTCCCAGTACCAAGCGGCCCTGAGAAAGGCAGCACCCCTTTCTTTGGAAAGTGGTTAGAGAAATCTTGCAAGGATGTTGAAGCCAAGAGGGGGAGGCAGAGCCCCTTGGAGGGGCTGTTTGTGCCCTGAGGCCTGCCAGGAGCAGGCAGCGTGCTGAGCTGGGAAGAGGGCTGATGCCCAGCTGCAGCACAAAGCGTAAGAAAGCAGCAGGAGCTTTGGCCTGGTTTCGGGGTGTCCCCAGAGGAGCCAAGAGTGCTTGGCAGTTTTTTAATGCATGCATTTCTAATGGGAGGCTCTTAGCACCGTTTAAGCAATGGTAGAATTAAGTGCTGGCTTTTCCAGTGCACTGGGCCCCAGGAGGACAACGTTGACAAGGTCAGGATTTCAGGCCCAAATTACTGCTGTATGAGGCTTTTCTGGTTGCCTTTCCACACCATGCCCCCTAGACCTTGTATCCTCCCACTGTTGTGGTCCTTCCACTGCCTTAGCCCCTGGCTTGTCTCTGTCCCTCATATCATGCCTGTCCACACTTTCAGCAGTTGTATTTTAACCTGCCCTCATACCCGGCCATCTAACTAGTGACCGTACACCTGTGTCACCTCCTGCGCCACCTTGATCCCTGAGCCAAAGGGTTGTCTGTGACTACCAGGACATCCAGCTTCTGACTCAGATTTGGGACTCTCCTCCCTCCATTTTGCCCTCCCTGCTCTCTCCTCTGAACAGGGGAACCATCTCTGTGGCCTTCTGCTTTCTCTAAACACTCTGGTGCAAGGAAATGCCAATAACATTGAGACATCCATTAGCAGGGAATAAACCAGAGGGAAATCCTTGGGAGCTCAGAGCTGATGGGTTGACTTTGTGCCAGCCAAGGAGGGTACAGCCATTCATGGGCACAATGCCACTACTGTTCCTTGATGCTCTCGCATACGTGAGGATGGCCAAGAGCCAAGGGCACGTTGTCAGAGCCGTCTTGGATTACACTGAAGAGTGTTGGAACCCTACAGCTGTGTGGGCTCAGCACATGGGGATGGTGACCTTGCAGCTGACCTATAAAATAGATCCCATGTCCCATGTCTTCCCCTCACCTGTAACCACAGCCTCCCTCCAAAACAGGTTCTCCGTAACTCATGCTTCCCCCTCGGCTCTCCTCTGGGGTGGAGTTGCTTGTCCCTGCTCCATCTCTGTGCCTTCTTGCTCTGTCGTCTGAGAAGCAAGGGAGGGAAACAGCCAACTGCACTGTCAGCACCTTTTGGGGCAGCAGAAAGGACAAGAGTTTTGCTTCCTTGTGTTGTTGGACTCCAGTGCTGTCTGATTTATGTTCATTTGCCTCTGGACATTTGAGAGAGGGCATGGTGCTGACTCCCATTCCTGGCCTCCCCTTACATGTGACTGCCAGTGTCAGGGAGCAGTGAAGGCCAGCTGCTCCCTAAAGGGCAGGTCAGGGCTGCAGTGGGGATGGAGACCAGCACTCCTACCAAGTTGCTGCATCATGGATTGATGGCACTGGGCTGAGATGAAATGGGGTCTTGGGCCATGGGCAGGGGTGGAGAGGCCCCGCATTGGGCTGGGTAGGGCTAATTAAGACTGCCCTTGGGGCCCTTAAAACCAGCGTGATAGTGAGAAGACAGGAGCTGTTAGGAGAAGAATGACAGGGTCTGTGTATTTTTTGTACACAGTCACTTTGGGGACCAATGAGTCTGGCTCGAAGAATGGTTTGTGCCTTCCTTTGGCCTGTGGCTGAGGCAAGGTTGCACAGCCAAGGTGGGAGATGGACAGAAAGTAGGTCTTCCCTGCATGATCCCCTTCTTTTTTGACACATAGCAACGATAAACACCACCTTCATTTCCATCCTCCCCCTAACCCAGCCACCTCTTTCCTTTCCAGGCTGCTAGGACATCTCCCCTTCCAAGCTTTCTCTGTGCTGCCTGAGAAGAGCACCCTGAGTTGGGATGGAGGTGGCTCTCAGCAATTGCTGTGATGCTGCAGAGGAATGTGGTTGTGGCCTCAGAGTTTCTCTCTGTGCACCATCAATAAGCTACAGCAGGCAATGATGACTTCAGTACAGCATTTGGACAGCCTGTACTACCAGAAGGGGTCAAAGAAAGGGGGCCGGGATGTTCCTGTATGGAATTGGATATTGTGCAGAGTATTTGGTGAGAGGAGAAAGGCCAAAGCATAACGAGAAGATGCTGGTTAGAAAGATGCTGGCTAGGGAAATAAGGGCTAAACTTTTCACTGCTGGCTTAGGGGCTGCCCCAGCCTCTCCTAGAGTGGACATACTTTGGGCATCAATGTGCGAAAAGCATAATATCTGCCACTCTTGTTCAGTGGAAGAGACTGGGCAAAGTGAAGGAGCATTAGAGAGGAAGGTAAAGGGACAGAGATGATGTGGGGGATTGGCTGTATTGCTGCATGGAGCCACCTCTGGAAGAGGTGGGACAAGGCAGGGGACTGGAGAGCCAGATGTGCCTCCTATCTGATGCATCTGGGTAGGCAGTGTCAGGAAATTATTTCTCATTGGATTATAAGGCTGAGAAACAAAGAAACAGACTGTAAAAACCTCTGCCTTCTGCTTCAGTGCTGACTGATGTAAAGATGAGGCAGCAGCTGGAGGCCATCATATGACAACCATAAATGACATGAATTTGATGGCCTCAGATGATGAGCTGTGGGGAACAGAGGCTTTCTCTCTGTCTTTTCCATTGGTCTAGCTCTTCTCCCCCTCCCCTTCTCCATCTTGGCTTTACTTTTTGGATTATTGAATACTTAAGTGTTTCTCTGTGACACTATCTCTTATCCCTTAATCCAGCTGGCCTGGTAATTCCACAGACCCAAATCAGCTCAGATTTCTCCACAGACGTAAGCCTTGTTCCTCAAGAGTTCACTCCTCCTCCATTTATCTTCCTTCATTTTATTTCTGCCCTTTCTGTCTCTACTAGAAATTGGTTCAGCTTTTGCAGCAAAAGCTTCGGCAGTATCTTTAGTGAGCAGCCTTTCCCAAAAATAAAAGGGGCAAGAGGAGATTCTTATTTTCATTAACTAAGAATCTTTTTCTCTGTTTTTTATTGTTTTATTTCTCCTCAAAATTTAAAAAAAAAAAAAAGTGCAGTGCCCACATGGTTTTTTCAGCTGTATAAAATTATTTCCTCTGCGCTGCCTGAGGACACCCATGCCAGACTCCTGTCTCAGTGAGAAGGGTTGAAGCTGTAGCAGGAGGGAAGGGTGCTCCAGGCTGCCCTTCTCAGCCAGGACCAGGAGCTTGCCCAGAGCCCAGAAATACATTGAAGCAAATGTCACTTTGTCCCTGATTCCTGCAAGGTATCCTTTCCCACAAAGGGAGGGTGTTCGTAGCCCCCAAGGAGAGGTGGCAAAGTAGGAAAGTGGAAGCTCTGCACCTCTGTTTGGTGGGGGGTAGGTGGGTGACGTGCTCAGGACTGCTGGCATTGCTGGGTGAGAGACTGGAGGCTGCTATTTAACACACCGCCTACACCCTGCCCCCCCCAGCATGCTCAAGCCAGGCTGGCTCACCTCAACAGCCTTGTCCCTGCACCAAGAGGCAGGAAAAATTTTTAGAGCACAAGTAGTTACACGTGGCTTGAATTATTTATCCCTCTTGCATCAAGGAAAGAAGGAAACAAACAAAAAAGTGTGGGTTGTTGGTTTTTTTTTTTTCAGGGAGAGACTTGTCTGCATTTTCCCTGCTTCATGCATTGTGTACATCATTTTCAGGCAGCTGAAAATCTGTGGCTTTGGCTATGCTTGGGGCTTGCCTTTGTTTACACTAGGAGGTTTTGAGCTGCCTGCAATAACAGCCTTATGTTTCCCACCTTCCCTCCCCTTCCCCTTCTACCCCCATGCTGCTACCTTCCCCCAGGTCCCTGGCTGATCACGTTACTGAAGGGAGCACAGGTACCCTTCTGCATACTGCTGATACAAGATTATACGTCGTGAGGGTTCCCTTCTAAAAGGCTTATCAGTATGGCAGACAGTACTGCTCCTCTCTTGCTTGCACCCCCCATAATGCTGTCTCTTCCCCATCTCCCTCTTCTCATGAAACCTAGCTGTCTATACTCTTATCTCAAAGACCCCTCCAATTGATGCCTCTTCTTGTCTCCTGTGTGCTTTCTTTTCCAGATTCCAGTGACAGATGGATCTCTCTCATCCGCACTTGCACTTTGCTTCTCTGTATTTTTGTTTTCGACATGTTTGATCTGAAGCTCTGAAGCTTCTCAGAGGAAACCTGGGAGAGAAGGAAGAGAAGGAGGAGGAACCGAGGGAGCGTGAGCGACAGAAGAGGCAGCCCTGCCTTGTTCTTCCAAATCACACCGTGGAGGGGCGGGGGAAGACTAGACGGGGGAGGACTTGGGTTTGTTTTGGGGTGGGTTTGGTGTGGGTGGGGGGTGGGTGGGAGGGAGAAAAGTGGAAACAGTGGGCAAGTCGCTCATGAGCATCAAAGAAGATTCATTATCCTCGGTCTGAATTTTTGTTTAGAAAAGAAGCACAAGGTACTTCCAGACCAATCATCCACGGTTATAGCTTTTGGATGTGCTGGAAGCAGATTGCACGTATTCCCCCTGCTCCATGCTCCTGGCTTGACCCAGAGGGCAAGAAGAAATAATGCTGATGACACCCAATAGGACTGGGGTGCTCATGCTCTTCCATTGCTAAACCCCAGTTACTGCCCCTTTCTCTTCCCTCTGCCCCTTAGTTTCCTTTTGCTTAGATCCTGAGATTTGGGGTGGGTTTTTGTTGGTTTTTTTGCCCATCCTGATGAGGGCACCACTACAGACCATGATGTGCCTGGTGTTGTGGGCAGCTGCCCTGCTCTGCTTGTTTTCCCCTGGCACCGTGCGAGGTGACTGCTGGTTGATTGAGGGGGACAAAGGTTATGTGTGGCTGGCCATCTGCAGCCAGAACCAGCCCCCGTATGAGACCATCCCCCAGCATATCAACAGCACGGTGCACGACTTGCGTCTGAATGAGAATAAGCTCAAAGTGGTGCTGTACTCCTCCCTCAACCGCTTCGGCAACCTGACTGATTTGAACCTGACCAAGAATGAGATCTCCTATATCGAGGATGGAGCTTTCATGGGCCAGTCAAACCTCCAGGTCTTACAGCTGGGCTACAACAAACTCACCAACCTGACAGAGGGCATGTTGCGGGGCATGGCCCGTCTCCAGTTCCTCTTTGTGCAGCACAACCTAATTGAGCTGGTCACCCCTACTGCCTTCTCGGAGTGCCCCAGCTTGATTAGCATCGACCTGTCATCTAACCGTCTCAGCCGCCTGGAGGGCAACACTTTCACCAGCCTGAGCAATCTGATGGTGTGCGAGCTGGCTGGCAACCCTTTCAACTGTGACTGTAGCCTCTACAGCTTTCTTAACTGGCTGGCGCTCTTCAACAATGTCACCAAGAACTATGACCGGCTCCAATGTGAGACTCCACGGGAGTTCGCTGGGTACCCGCTCCTGGTACCTCGGCCTCACCACAACCGCAATGCTATCACCATCTTCCAGTCCATGTGCAGAGGTGGCACCATCCCCTCCCTGTCCAGGGTCAACCCCACCCCTTATACCCCTGACTCCCAGCGAGACCTGGATGAGGGCTCAGCCATCAGCCCTGGGGACTTCCTCTCAGTCAAGCCTCCAGCCTCCTCCACCACTGACTCCTCCTTCAGCCCCAGCATCAAGCTCCATGATGTCACCATTACCTCAGCCATCCTGATGGTAACCATCCCCATGCCCTACAGTAAGATGTATGTGCTGGTCCAATACAATAACAGCTACGTTTCTGACATAGCAACACTGAAGAGCAAAAAGGAATATGTCACTGTCAACAAGTTGAAGGCCCACACTGATTATACTTTTTGTGTGGCCTCCATCCGCAACAACAGGCGCTACAATCACACTTGCCTGACCTTTGCAACCCGGAGCAAAGGCAGGGAGGACCCTATTTCCAGTACTTCCACCACCACACACTATATCATGACCACCCTAGGTTGCCTTTTTGGGATGGTCATTGTCCTGGGGGTGGTGTACTACTGCCTGCGGAAGCGGAGGATGCAGGAGGAGAAACAGAAGTCCCTCAATGTCAAAAAGACCATTCTGGAAATGCGTTATGGATCAGATATTGATACCAGTACCATGGTCCATCCTTCACAGAAGCTGGGTGAGCCACCAGTCATCCCTGTCTCACGGATGTCCTCCATACCTTCCATGATCGGGGAGAAGTTGCCCCCATCAAAGTCAATGGAGGCTGGAATGGAGACTCCTAAAGTCACCACTAAAGGTAACTACATTGAGGTGCGGACTGGTGGGGGGGATGGGCTGGAGCGAACCCAGCGGGATGAGGACCTGAGGGAGCTTGACAATGGGCAAGGCTCAGCTGCTGAGATCTCTACTATAGCCAAGGAGGTAGACAAGGTCAACCAGATCATCAACAACTGCATTGATGCCCTCAAGCTGGACACAGCCTCCTTCTTGGGTGGTGGGACTGGTGTTGACTCAGACATGGCCTTTGAGTGCCAGTCCATCCCAGCCAGTTCCTCGGGTGGGCTAGAGCGGCCCAGCTTTCTCTCCCCACCCTACAAGGAAAGCTCCCACCACCCGTTGCAGCGCCAGCTCAGTGCTGATGCTGCTGTGGCCAGAAAGACCTGCAGTGTCTCCTCTAGTGGCTCCATCAAGAGCGCCAAGGTCTTCAGCTTGGATGTGCCTGACCACCCACCACTCAGCAAGTCTGACTCCAAATATATTGAGAAGGGCAGCCCACTCAACAGCCCTTTGGATCGTCTTCCCTTGGTGTCCCCGGGCGCCATCCACCACTTGGAGGTCAAGCCTTCTTACCATTGCAGTGAGCACCGTCACTCCTTCCCGGCCCTGTACTATGAGGAAAGTGCTGACACCTTGAGCCAGCGGGTGTCATTCCTCAAGCCACTCTCCCGGTCCAAGCGAGACTCCACGTACTCCCAGCTCTCTCCCAGACACTACTTCTCGGGCTACTCCTCCAGCCCTGAGTACTCATCAGAGAGCACCCATAAGATCTGGGAGCGATTCCGGCCTTACAAGAAGCACCACAGGGAGGAGGTTTACATGGCAGCTGGGCATGCCCTGCGGAAGAAAGTTCAGTTTGCCAAGGACGAGGATCTGCATGACATCCTGGATTACTGGAAAGGAGTCTCTGCTCAGCAGAAGCTGTGACTCCCCCTCGCTCTTACCAAGGAAACAATACAAAACAAGACACCCCTCCCAACAACCAGAAAAAAAAATATGCCACTTGACTGTGAAAAATAAACCAACAACAAAATACTCCCGACAAATACAAAACTGACAAAATTGTTTCTTAAAGTTTACAACAACAACAGCAAACTCTCACACACAGACACACACAGACACACACACACGCTGAATTGTCTCTACTGTGTTATGGGGACCATAGTTCTGCCTGCAGATGGTTGGGAGGAGCATGCTGCTCTGACACTGTGTTAACAACACTGGAGTGTGAGTGGGTGGGAATGGCCCGGGGCGGGGGTGGCAGTGGTGGCAGGGGAAGGGCGGGGATGGACACTCACTGGGCATGAAACTCAGCTGTGAACTATTGCTCTTTCTGTTCCTGTGGAGGGCTGATTTTTCTTTTGGGTGGGAGGGGAGGACTTTGGTTTAGAAAGCTTCTCTGCCTACCTGATATACCTACTTTTCCAAATCTTCCATCACTAATTTTTTCCTCATTTCCTTTGGCAGTGGAGGCTTTTCTCTCTCTCCTATCCCCTTCCAAGATAGGTGGGATTTGCTGGAAGAAGTTCTCTCGCTTCTTTTCCTTTGCCCTTCCCTACTCTTTTCTCTTAGGGGTCTCTAGACTCACACTTTCTGTCTAGATACTTCACGAACCTCCATCCTCTTCAGAGGAAGGAGAGGAGGGGTGAAGAACCAAGGGAGGTAGGACCTGCCATGCAACAGGCTCTGTGCCCTTGCTGCTCTTCCTCCCTCCTTCCCTTCTCCCGCCATGTTGTTGCTGATGAACACCAGCAATTCTGAAGTGACGGGCATTCTCCAGGCCTGCTCAGAGCCAGTTTTCTGCCAGTTTATGGGGGGGTATGAATGCGCTCTTTGGCATAGCAAGCCAGGTCCTCAAAGAGTGCTGGAGGAAAAGGCAGGAAGGTCTCGTCTCTCAGAGGTGTAAGGGATTCCCATCTCTCCACGAGTGTCACAGGTCAGAGGTCCTCCACACCATACACACCTATGCTCAGGCTGCCCTTGTGCAGTAGGATGGATACTCTCTGTTCATGTCTCCCTTACTATGAGAAAGAGACCTGAAGAGGAGCTCAGCAGAACAAGTTCTACACAAAGCTTCTGCAGCTCTTCTCAACTGACTTGCACCATGGGGTGTGGGGTAGGTGGATGTGTGTGAGAATAGCATCGCCCAACCTCCTCGCTTGCAGATGGATGTGAAGAATAGGATTTCAGTTGCTCACCTCAGTGACTTGACAGAAAAGCAACAAAGTGACTTCCTCTTGAATAGGCCATGGACATTCTGGCATGGATAGGAGACAGCCTAGAATGAAGGCAGGAGAACAGGAACCAAAACGGATGTGAGAGTGGGACCTGGGAGTAGCCCAAGAGGGATGGCTCCGGAAGAAGCTCCCTTTGTGTGTGCTGGGGTAGAAGGGGATACCAGCCTCTGGTTGGCAGCGTACCTTTTACTTAGAGGCCCTCATGAGAGGCAGAGCAACATATCACCTCCTAAATCCTCCATCTCCTCACAGTTAGCTGTGAGTTAGTAAGCTTTTCTTAGGGATCCTTTCATGTCTTGGCAAAAACACAATTTCACTTGCTCTGTCCCAAACTCTGTCCCTTGGATAGAAGATCTGCCACAGAGTTGGAAATGAGCCTACCGCCCTCTCCACTTTGTCCCATTTCTAAGCAGCCCAACAAAGCACAATCTTGGCACCATCTCCCCAAAAGTTCTCTTGTCAGGCAGGGGTGCTGCCTGCTAAGTGCATCTTTATGCAGCACAGTGGGCCTCCTCTCCATGAGCTGCACACCCCAATTCTTGACAATCGTTCACCTCTATCAGGATGAGGGTGAGGGCCTGTGTTGTGTTGGCCTTTCCTAAGTGGCTATTTCCTTTCTGAGGCACTCCTCAGAAGCCCTAGTGTTTTTGGGGGCCCTGGGAGAAGGATGAGGGTGTAGGAGCTCTTTTGGGACGGATTTACATGCTGCCTGCAGAGAACCTTCCCGTTACCTGTCAGGTAGTAGCACTGCCAGCTGTGGGAGCTGGTTTCTATGCCACATGTGACATGACTTCATCTTCTGTAAGTGATGAGCAGCAGTAGGCAGAGCCTGGTGTGCGAAAACCAGAGGGAGGATCCCCAAGGTCTAAACCTGTGAAGATCCATGGGGTTCCTTCCTTGTAAGAATGCTAATGGTAACAATCCTAAGCCAGGTCCTGATCTCATTGCTTCAGTCTCCTTCACTATCTGCCTGCTTCCCCACAGTCTAAGCATCATTTTGCCTCAAGTCCAGAGGTATTCATGGGACTAACTCCACACTGTAAGAGCCAGTCCAACCCAGAGGAAGAGGGCTGTGTGCACACGTGTGTGTGCATGTGTGTATGTGCAGGAGGATGAAGGGAAGTCACATCACTGCTGCCAGGTGTCCCTCCATGTTGGGACAATGCAGCAAATCAAGACAGGTAAATGCTGTGAGACATGCTTAGGCACAGCAGAGACCTCTCCAGCTACCACATGGGGCAAGCCCAGTGGTCTTATAGCATGGCGACCATCCAAGCAGGAAAGACTAATGGCTGGGGCACAGAACTGGACAGGAAAAGGGGGATGACAGGCACGGGGGGATGGAGTTCTTTTCCTCTCCCCACCTCTTCCCTCCCTGTGCTTCTCTGCTCTATGGTCTTGTAGTCAGTTCCGCTCAGTCTATATTTTTAGGGGGAGTGTTAACCTGTAATGATTTCTGCTCCCTCCCCCCATCACCCTAATGAGTCAGAAAAGAAAGGCCAGGGATACAGCTATCATCAGGCCCTTCTTTTGCCTGTGGTGGGGATAAGGCTGGGTAGGAGGGACAAGCCATTTCTCTCCCAACTGTAGCCCCCCACTCCAAACCAGTGGGTGAAGTTTGCACAAGATGGACTGTTCTGTGGGAGGAAGAGGGCAAGGAAGGGGAACAAAGTGTCTCACCTTCCTTCCTCCTCCCTTTTTCCTTGTCCTGCTCCCTCCCCAGGGATGAGGGCTCGCAAAGTGCCACCAGCCCTGTCGGAGGAAAGCAGATTTAACGTTCTATTTGCATGACGATTTTAGTGTATTTTTCTGAGAAAACACCTGTTGTGTATGTGCCAGTTTGTTGGAATTTAACCTCCTCCCCCAAAGTCTCTCCTGTCCTTGTCCCTGTTTTCCCTGCTCCTTTCATTCATCCCTGATGTGATTTTATGAGAGACTCCTACGAGTTTGGGAGGGAACACACCCCAAAGAGAACCCAACCCAATCAGCCCCATAAAAAACATTCCTTCTTCTTTTCAGTGTCCCCCTCCCCTTGCCCCAAATGTGGTCTCTCAGCTGCTTTTCAGGGTTGTGTGCGTGAAGGAGGATGTGTTATGTACCAAAAGCCTGCTCTTTCTAGTGGTCATCATTTCTCCTAATTAGAAACAGGAGTCAGGCCATCAAGACAGATCTCGTAGGAGAAATGGTCACTACCATCCCCATGCCCTCATTGGTCTTTCCCCAAATCTACAAGCAAGGCTATTCTTGGGGGAACAAGGAGTGCTTCAGCTGCAGGGAAACCTCTGATACAATGAAAGCTTGATGTGGAGCTGGTTGCAATCACTTAGAAGATCCTCCACCACCTTCCTCTCACTGATTGCAGGGAGCTCTGGACTAGGTCTGTCCTACCCCTCCTCTCCCATGGGTGGCCCTGGCAGAGGGCAGGGCATGATGAAACCTTTAAGGCCTCTGTGGTGAAAAAAAGTGTGGAGAGACTGCCTGAAGTTTCTAAGCCCTCTATGGCTTGGCTTTGGCAAGAGTCCCTCACCCCTGCCTTTTCCCAGGGTAATGTGGATCCATGGGGCAGAGCCAGGACCAGTCCCTTTCACACTTTTTTTCTGGGTTGGTGACTCTTGGCAAGGAAAACAGGGGTTTAGTTCATTTCACTGTAAAGCATGGAGGGTGAGGAATGAGGTTGGGTGCTGACCTGCCCTCTTCCCCCAGGAACAGGCTCAGGGGAAAGCCTGGGCTGGGTTCCTGGTCCCAGAAGAGTGAACGTGAGAGACCCTAGGCATGATGTTCCTGTGGGGCAGAGCTCTTCTCCATCTGTGCCAGTGCTGCCCCAGCTTATGCTGGGGAGCCATGTTCCCCTCTCCCCCACTCCACTCTTCCATGCTGAATAAATCCCTCCCGAGGCAGGTGTGAAATATTCATGACTGACAAATGAAGATTTATGTCGGGCTGAGGAGGCCTCTGTGTGTTTGCAATGCTAATCAGCCTGCCTTCCTGGAGGAGGCTCTGCCAGGCAGGCTTGGGGGAAGGAGGGGGAGATGCAGGAGGGAAGGGGGAAAAGGAGCTGAGGAAGAGAGGAGGGGCAGATGCAGCAGGGGTGAGGAAGGTGTGGTGGAACCAAGGAATGGGGAGGCAAGGAGGGGACAGGTAGAGGGAGATGGAGAGCACGCAGAAGAGAGACAGGCTGGAAAGACCAGAGGAAGAGATGGCCGCACTGGAAAGAATGGGATGGTAAAGGGAGAAAGGGACCAGTGAGAGGATTGAGCGCAGGGGTGGAGGCTTTCTGAGAGGAGGTGGGGAGTGAGCCAGCAGTGCCTGAAGAAAACAGCTGGGCAGACATCATGATGAGCTGTGGCCCCTCTCTGTAGGGCAGAGCTCAGTGCTACAGGGCGGGCAGCTGCCACATGGGCAGAAGCCGGACCCAGGGCCCCGAAAGCACATTTGCCATGCTTCTTGCTGACTGGAAAGCTCAGCTGCATCTGGAAGGACACAAGCCTCCGGGAGCCTGGAGAACGCCCCTTCCACCGCCACCACCTCCTTCAGCACAAGCCGCATGCAAGAAGAGCCTCATGGAGCCGCATCCTCTTGCTGGAGCCAGCTGGCTGCTGTCTCACCATCTGAGCAGGAGGGAGCATCTTCAGGGTGGCTCTGTGTGGGACGGACACTGAGTGCCACCCTCCACTGGGCTACGGGGGTCTTTTGTAGAGCTGGTAGAGCCTGCTGCACCTCAGCTGCCCCCTGCCCACCCTGGCTGAGGCAGGTGTTTTTGGGTCTTTCCCTGAAGAAGGGGCAGAGGGGAGCCTCTGTTGCCTCCCTCCTACACACGCACGCACTCCCGCACCCCGTCCCTCCAGCCGCTTTGGCCTTGTACTGTGAGGGGCGTTCTTGGTCTGCCTCCCCTCGACTTCCCCTGCTGCGCGCCTTAGGGAGATCTCTCTATGCCTCTCCGTGTGCAGTCCCACCGGGGCAGCTCTCCACAGGGCTGCCCCAATCCACCCCCCTGTCCCCGGGTGAAGAGAGGGCAATCTTTGCCCGGCTTCTCCTTCTCCCACTGGGTGGGCACCTCCTCTCCTCCTTGCCCTGCCGGGAGATAAATCACCCCTTCTCCCCCTTACAGTCCCCCCTCCATCTGCCCCATCCTCGTGCTTTCGGCTTGGCCTTTGCCATCCCCCGTAACTACCACCGCCACTGTGAGGCCTTGCTCTTGGGTGGCCTGCCCCCACCGCCTGCCCTCTACCTTCCCTGGGGGGAAGAGGAAGAGGCTGGCTGGGTCAGGCCAGACCCTCCGGGGCTGGTTTGGCTGGTCCATCCACAAGCACAGCACCTGGGGCGAGGGGGTGGGAAGGGGCGGGCAGCTGCCGGGCACAGAGCTGGGGGTATCAGCCCTTGAATGTAAGGAAGGGCCTGGGAGGCAGCTGCTGGGACTGGCTCCTTGTGGCCTCTTTGGTGTTCCTCCTTCTGTAACAACCCTGTGACCCCCTGGTTGTGTATGGACAAATTTGAGTTGGAGTTACGTTCTTCTTTTTTTTTTTTTTCCCCCTTTCTTCTTCTTCTTTTAGATTTTTATTTTTCTCTTTTCTTTCTTTTTTTTTCTTCCTTCTTTTCTTTTCCTGTTTTAAAACTGAATGGCACGAAATCATTTTTCCTCAACTTGGAGATTCCTGTATGGAGAAAATCAATTTCTATATTTGCAATAAATTTCTTATTTAAAAAAAAAACAACAAAAAAACCCAAAAAAACCAACAAACAAAAAATATGAAAAGCGGCTTCTGACTCCATTTGTCTCAGCCTTGTCTTGTAGAGGAAGTGGGATGGGATGGGAGGGAACCGGGAAAGGGAGAAACTGAGAAAGCTGGGACAGGCCTTGGGAGAAGGATTGTGGATTCTCCCAGGTGATCATCTGCTCCCCTGAAACACACTGTTTCTCTGCCCTTGGATATCGCCTTGTTTGGGCACATCCTCATTTTTACTGAGTCCTCAGTTCTGCCATAACACCGGTCCCCTCATGCACCAATCAGCACCCGCTTCATGCCCCATTCTGGGGATGCATGCAGCACCGCCTGGGTGCAGGGCAGCACTTCCTCGCCCATCATCTACACAACAAATCCTGAGCAGGCAGTGAAAGGCATCCTCTGCCCAAGCTCCAGAGCTCTCTGGAGGGATGCAGTCCAAGCTGAGTTGATTTGGCCGTGGGTAATGACTGAGCAATCTGTAGCCTAATCCACCAGCAGATATCCTGATCTCAGCTCTTCCTAAGCATCAATATTTAAAGTCAAGAATACAGCCAGCAAATCCGTGGCTATTGGTGCATTTATACACATAATTAGGCCAATTTGTGCATGGTGACATAGCAGCCATTCCCTTGCATGTCTTGTCTCTTCTCCACCTCCTGTTTTGTCTCATTTCTAGTTTCTCCATGACTGGTACTGCTGCTTGGCTCAGAGGGTTTCTTCTTTTGCCCTTCCATATCCAGCTTTGATCAGGCAGGTCTAACCGTGACTTCTGAGTTTCTTTCTTGGGTGCGCTGAGTTCACAGCCTCTGCTCTTAGTATAGGGAGGGGCAGGAATAAACAGTTCTAGGAGGTTGTGAATATGGACACAACAGTGACTTTCAGCTCCTGCATATATAAGCTGCAGTAGCTAACGACTCTTATTAATGCTTGAATTGATTTTAGAGCAGCCTTGGGGGCAAATGCTACTACAGGCAGATGCTTCACAGTCTGATGTGTTCTTCCTAGGACTTGGGAAGAATGATGGAGTGTGGGAAGGAATGGTGCTGGGCTGTGCATCTCTGGGGGATGGACAATGGTGCATAACAAAGAGGAGCTCTGCTGGGGTTAATCAGAGCTTCATGTGCCTGGCGGAAAGCTGGATCTTTGGGTCAAGGTGGTGTGTCTGGCATCTGCATCTCTGCAGTGCAGGGGTATGGACCTTCTGAGACAGGGAATCTTAAACCTTGGGATGAATTAATGCATAAATTATGAAGAGGCATAATCTAATCAGTAGAGTGCCCCCATGCTGTTTATTTTGTTGCTAAATTCAATTCTGTCTCCACAGTCCCTGCATTTCATCTGGTTGCTCTGCCACAGCAATGAGAAAGGACACAATGTATTTGCAAATGCTGTCTAGGGGGAGCAGGAAGCCTTGGGAAGGGAAGACTGTCAGGGCTAAAGTAATCATCAATGTCCTGAAGTCAGGTGGGGACTGTTGGGCTGGGGGGAAGTGGAGGCACTGAGGTCAGCCCTCTGGGCCAAAATGATCTGTGATGAAAGAGTTAAGCGGTGCTTATATTTAAGCAGCCTTTGGCTGAATCCAGTTAGAGACCTTGAGAGTCCTCTGCTCTGCACAGGATTGTGTGAGTTGTGTCCAGGGCAGGGTTGAGGTGTGAGCTGCACCTGAGAGTCTGTGTTGTTCTCTCAAGTGCCTCTGAATATGACTGTGTCCAACTGATGCAGTCCCTGCAGCAAAGCACACTGACCTCTACCTCCAGAACCTGCTTGGTGGACCATGACGGCTGCATTACGGAGTGGGAGAAAGGCCCAGCACTGTGTTGCGAACAGTGCAGTGGCTGCAGTGGACGGTGTGAGGGAGGGAGTCACCCGGGTGGCTGGCATGAGCTGGCCTGCTAAGCAAACCCATCTTTGAGAAGAACAGTGCAGCTTTATATAATCTCATGTTTTAGGCTGGCTGCAGACTTAGGAAGATCATTTTGTGTTGTCTTGTGGTTGGTTCATGCTGACGTGGTTTTTTTTCGCCCCCATGAAGTTCAGTAACTTATTCAAGCCATCATTTGCTACAGCACAGGAAGGACTGACTTTGCCACAGAGCCTTTTGGTGGAAGTCGTATGGGACAGTTGAGATCTCTTTGTGTATGTGTGCACGTGTGCATGTACGTATTTGTTGTGAAATGGACAGGCAAGTGGGCAACATTGCCCTCTTCTGGACTGACTATCAGGACTGGAAGAGCATCTCTGGTGGAATTGCGGCCTGGCAGATGAATCCTGTTTCCACTGCAAAGGTAACATCCTTTCTGAGCCTTGGTTCCCTATCCAAATCCTGGTGACTTTTACAATATCCAGGTCAGATTAGGGGATACCACTGATCTCTGGAGCTCCAGTTCATGGGGTCCCTGAGCAATCATGACTCCTCAGGGACAGGCCAAGCCTAAGAGAGCAGAGTGAGGAATCTCTCCCCTCCAGATAAAGTTGGCTCCAATGGAACCAGTAACCAACAGCTCTGAAGGGCAGTGAACAAGTGGATGAGGGTGTGAGGATCATACTGCTGACATTTGTCCCAAGGGCTGTCCCAGGCTAGAGAATGGTCAGGCCAACATCTTTCCCCGGGTCTTGGATGCACTCTCAATTAAAACACAAAAGTGTGTGTCATGCAGAGCTGGAGGACAGGCTGAGATCTACACAGAATCCAGGAGGATTTGGCAGTGTAAGTGCACTGGCCATGTGTGGCCATCCTTAGCAGGATGTCACTGAACAACCCATATATCTCCCTTCTCATCCTTGGAGGAAACACAAAGTGAGAGAAGGCAAACCTGAACAGCCTGGGAGCGAAAGATTTAGGAATAAAAGGATGAGAGTGATGGAAGGAGGACTCAAATACACAAGGAACAGGTTCACATGCATAGTTAAGATGATGGATGGATTACTATCACTGGTGCTGCATTATACAGCTAAACTCAAGGTTCTGCCCCAGGCTTGGTGGGTCTATGGCAGGATGCAGAACTGCTCCATTCCTTGGCGTCCCAGGTATCCAACAGGGATCTGTGTCTTCCCTTCCCTCGTCAGCCTCCCTGGACAACATGGTCATATGATACCTCTTGCAGTGGGATTGCAGACTACTCAGGGACTGATAGTTAACACACATCCTTGAAGGAGGAGGGAATGGCATCGAAAGTGAGTCTGAGGAGCTGAATTGGTGACTCCTGCTAAGCAAGGCAGAAGTAAGCAGGGGTCCAGCCAATGCTACTGTGAAAAATGAATCAAAAGCCTCATCACTTTTTAAATAAGAAACACTTTAAAAAAGAAAAGCATTCAGCTCCATCTCTCTGTATATGTCGCCAGAAAGGGCATCATTAAGAATTCATTGCAACTTCTGCACCCAATTTTCCGGCCCAGTGCCTTGTCCCGCTTGTCTTGCTCCAGCTCCAAAGACAGTGGAGGCTCTGCCATGAGTATCAAGGGACAAACGGGACTGGAATAAAAAGATGGAGCTTGAAGAAAGGGCGGGGGAGAGCTGAGGACCTCTGGCATGAAGTGGCTGAAGGAAGGAGAAGCACGGCCAGGCAGGGAGCATGATGAAGAGCCAGGCTTGCCCACAGATTTGTGAGGAAATAGGCACAAGCCTGCCCCAGCTGCCTGCTGTTACCTGCTCACACAGGCCTGGGGATTTCCTTCTGCTCTGTTCTGTCCCTGCTTGAACATCTGGAGTTTATCCAGGGGTGAGTTTAAGGGTGGGGATGACTGGGGATTCCTAACAGCCAAAAATGGCCTGTGCGCTGTTGGACCAAGGTCCTGAGCTGCAGCACAGTAATGCAGCTGGCAAAAACAGCAAACCCAAGGAAAACTGTGTCACAGGGCAGATTCATCAGGGCAAGGAGGTGCTAGGCCTAGCAGGTTAAAGCTGTAAAGGATGAAGTGGCTGTACCTGTTGTTTATGAATGCCTTCAATTGAAGCAAAGTGGCTGCTTAGTGTCATGATACCTGCTTGTCTGGACGAAAAGGGGTTTCATTCTGGAGTTTGCTCAGATTGGGCATTGGGCCAGAAGACACATGAGATCCCAGCTTCTCATCCCTCCTGGTAAGGTGGGGAGAGGGCTGTTGCCTCTGTTTTCTTGCCATACATTTTCTGTCTCTGTCTTGTGTCACCATCATCCACCTGGCTTCCTGCCCATGACACCCGTTTCTCTTTCTCTCTGCTTCTCAAGTGGCAGCCAGGGAGATAATTGGTATTTTTGACACTGTTTGTTGAACACTTTGTGGCAGGAGCTGCCAGGATGAAGCAGTGAATTAGATAATTAGGGTTAATTAGAGGCTTTCCAGGGCTATGTTACCATACTCCATGAGGACAGTGCCTTCCTTTCAGGGCCATTGTAGGGAATGGTGCCTTTGGGGCAGAAGAGAGGAGTGAGGAGGTGTCAGTGGAATTGAGGGTGGTGGCCAGGAAAAGGGTGTTCCAGCTTCTACGTGGCATTGGAGGGGCTAGGGTGGAGCAAACAGCTCAGAAGAGCGAGAAGCAATGTTGGACACAGACTGGAGTGGGGCAGTGGGGGGACATGATGGTGGAGAAAGTGCAACTGAAGGGAGAGAGACAGTTCTCAGCACCAGCTGATGGGAGTTTGGCTTTTGCTGCAGCAAAAGCAGTGAGTATCTAAAACCCAGCAGGTAAAAAGACACCCTGAGGAGGCAGGTCAGCCTAAGCTGGTCCTGATGTGTAGTTCCTGATGTGGTGGAGGGTTTTTAAACTCCTGTGGAGTTGTGGTATGATGTTGGAAGGGGAGCTGGGTGATAGGTCGCTCACTGGTCCTCATTCCTCCCTCCACTGCTGCAGGGAGCTGAGGAGCTGGAAGGCAGAACTTGTTAGGGCAATGTCGAAAGAAACCAAGGCTTGAGTGATCTCTGCAAGGCTCTGAAAGGCACTCAGCCACCCACAACTACCAGGTGATAACTCCGCTCTGACATGCATAGCCTGCTTGGGTAAGAAGGCATCATGGGCCCTTCCTGCTTCTCTGAGAAGATCAGTCTGCCTGTGACTGAGTGTGCAGAGGAGTAGGGCACCAGTTCAGTGGTGGAGGGTGGGAGGGACAGAGCTGATTCTCCAGGTTTTGCTGTCCTCATCATCCCAGAGCTGCACTGTCTGCACCTGTTTCTGCTCTGTCAGTGCTGGGATGTTTGACTCTGGGGATGATGAGGAGACACTGCTCCCTTAAACCCCACTCAGATCCATAATGGAGAAGGGGCAACTAATTTTTCCAGCCCTGTTGTGCGGTCAGTGTGCCTGAAGGTGAAACTGCCTGAGGCAGGTTAGCCAGCCTATGAAGGAGGTTTAGATGACAGCTCTCCTTCCTACTTGCAATTTTTTCTATGTAGGGATGCTCTGAAGAGGTAGCCTTTGGCAGCACAGCCTCTTTATACCCCCGTATCCTCTCAGAGGAATAAAAAACTTGTTGCTAGAAGGCCTTGGAGTGATCGCTCCAGCATATTATGGGGTCTTTCCACAAAAGAGTATAAACTTCAAGGTTGCTACATTTCTGAATTTACACTGTTATAGACCTTCTGGGTCTGAAGAAACTGAAGACCTCCCTTCTGGCTCTGGGGAGAGGGCTGGACTTTTCTGGGTCTCTTGGAAAGTCACATCCCTTAATCCCCAGATAGATTTCATGAAGTGTCTTTGGGAAATGGGTGAGATTTGTCTCCCTCACTTTCTTTCCACATCACGAGGTCCCAAGTCTAATTGGTGTGGCAGATGGAAGGAGGCAACACATGATGGCAACCAGGCCTCTGGTCCTCTTCTGCCTGGCTGCTTACCTGTGAGAAGCAGCCAGTCATCTGAAGCCCTGTCAGAACAGGACACAGGTTCTCTGTCTTCCACTTTATCTTCTAGGCCATCACCCCTCTCCTCCTTTCCTGCATACTGTGTTTTCCTCACAATTCCCACCCACTACTTCCTTCACATGTCACTTTTTTTTCTGTTTCTGTTTTCTCTGTTCTCTGCCCTCCTTCACTGTCCCTCACCTCTCTGTTCCTTAGGGAATTGTGACTTCCTCCATCATTCTGCTCCTTCACTTTAATGGTTGTGGTTTTGCCCCAGCTGGCAGTTAAGCACCATGCAGCTGCTCGCTTATGCCTCCCCTCTGCAAGGGGACGGGGAGGAGAATGAAAAAGCCCTCATAGATTGAGATAAAGACAGTTTGATAGGATAACAAAGGAAGATGATGATTATGATTATGATGATGATAATAATTATAACAATAATAACAATAACAACAACAACCACCACCACCATCATCATCATCATCATCAAACCAGTGATGCACAAATGCAATTTCTCACCACATGCAGAAGGAAAAAAAAAACCCACCCCAATGCCCACTCTGTTTCTGAGCAGCAAATCTGCCTCCTGGCTAGCTTCCGCAGTTATATACGGAACATAACGCTATATGGTATGGAATATCCATTTGGCCAGACTGGGTCAGCTGTCCTGGCTGTGCTCTCCCAGCTTCTTGTGTACCTGGCAGGTCATGAGAAGCTGAAAAGTCCTTGACTTCATGTAGACACTACAACTACCTAGCAACAACTAAAAGCATCAGTGTGTTATCAATATTATTCTCATCCTAAATCCAAAACACAGAATTATACCAGCTACTAGAAAAAAAAAATTAACTCTCAGCTGAAACCAGGGCACTGATGCTTTCACACACCACCTTCCATCTGTTACCTTTTTCCCTTTCTCCATTTCTTTCCCTCCATTCAAACCCCTTCTGTCTCTTGCCCTGTCCACATATTTTCCTCTCTCATATAATATCTAATATAAATCCTCACATCTTGAGTCATCCAAACCTGCAAGGAAGTGGTTTTCTGCAGGGAAACAGAATGTAAAAAATATCTTTGTTCACCAAAAATTAAATATTTGCCATATGGGGTGGAAAAAACCCAACAAACTAGGCAAAAAAAATGCCACCTCATTGCTTAGAAAGGGATGAAGAAAGGCAAAACTTGTCTGAGCAAGTGTGCAGTACTGGCTTTTGAGTGTTTCTGCATCAGTGTGTCACTGAAAGTCCCGATAAGATTCTCAGCCAGTCACGCACTGTACTGAGGCCAACCTAGACTGCACTGGGGTTGACAGAAGGTGGAATCTGGGCTGCAGCTGAGATACGCTTAGTGTGTGAAACAAACTTAGGATGTCTCTTTCACACACACACACACATGCACGGACACACCCGCACACCCACACCCCTCCTCCCCAGTCCTACAGCTTTGTCTTTCTAGGCTGAGTCAGGAAGTAAATTTACTTTTAGGCAAAAAATATGGAGCCTAGCGGACACTGAACGTTGCACTTATATTAAGCAGGGTCTCAAATAAAGTGAAGGTGCAATCCTTCCAAATTAGAAAAGGAAAAGGGAAATGCAGCCCACCAAGCAGTTGGACATT
Source organism: Balearica regulorum gibbericeps (assembly GCF_011004875.1). NCBI lineage: Eukaryota > Metazoa > Chordata > Aves > Gruiformes > Gruidae > Balearica > Balearica regulorum. Next base: position 57,905,479 of record NC_046184.1, read on the forward strand.
CTTTGCTTCAGTCACTTCTGAGGTGATGCCTCTGCTCAAATTAGTCTAGTTGTGACTCTTCCAGAAATGGCCTTAATTATGGGGTAGGGAGGGCAGGGGTAGACCAATGTTATTCCAGTGCCATACCATCTGAATTAGGAACCTGGTGAACATTCAAAGCATCCCTGAAAAGTGCTTCCCTGAGGGATCAGGCACTTTCCCCTGCAGACAGTTCTGTCAGGTCCCCAAGTCTCTCCTTATTGAATCTTCTAACTGTAACCAACTTCTCCCACACCTTGATCCCAGAGATGACCTACTGCAGTGTCTGGGCATCACCCACAGGCCGGAACTTCTTAACAAAGACCATAGTACAAAGGAAGATTTGGGCAAGGGCATCACCTCAGAAATGATTGAAGCAGAGAAAGTGACATGTTGTTTTTACAAGCAAGGGACAGACCCAGCACCACTATAGGTTCTAAGCAAGACAAATAAGAATTTAACTCACCACATAATAGCTCAATCAGAGAGTAGCTTTGGTAGGCAGAGAAAGAAAACCTCAATGAATCCCTCAGTCCTTTGTGTTGCAGTGATCTATTAAACAAACCATATCTCTGTGTACAGCAAGCACAGGCTTAATCCCACATGATTCCAGTATTTTTAGCACCTTGTTCATGGATAGGGTAACCGGGACTTTTTCTTGCTTCACTTGCAGGAGCCCTGAAGCCAGACTCCAAAGATTCCTAGTAAATAGAAAGATCTCAGGTGAAAATCAAGGTCTCTGAGTGCAGCAGAGAGAGACACAAGGTGTCCAGGTAAAAGAAAAATGTCTTGGGATGTGGCTGAACGAGCTGTTCTACAGCTGGGTCTTCAGATAAATCAGTGTGCCTCTGTTGGGATCCATCAAGCTGAAGAGAGGGTGGAGAGGCAGGCAGCTGCTTTGTCAGTGCTTGATGCAGTGCTTCATGTGGTGGTGATGGGGCTGTGTTGGGCCTTGGAGCAAACTGAGGCTGCATACAGACAGGAGATTGGGGAAAGGATGATGGCAGAGTCGTAGCAATGGAGCATACCTTCTAGCAGCGCCCTTGTGAGTCTGTGGTCCTGCTCTGTAGGGCACCAGATCTCGCTCCTTTACCAGGATATCACAGCCTGAGCTGAGTGGTACGGTCTGGGACATAGACCTCCAAGTAATGTAGAGGCTGTGGCTGTGCTGCCAACTTGTGATGTTCTGGAGTCAGATCCTACCATGATCAGGCTCTGCAGCTGCAGCAGGGTTGCTCTGGTGTCTGATGGGGAGCATGTGCTCCCCACCTGTTGTTATAAATGAAGTGGGTTGGTGGGCAGGAAAGGATTTGCCTTATGGGTCAGGTCCTTCTCCTAGTTTCTGCTGACACCACCTGGAACAATCTGGACAGAAGAGATTCCTTAGATCTGCACCAAAGTTCCTTGGACAGCGCACATCCGGGAGGCTCTTGCCAGAAACATTCCCCTCAGAAAGCCATGATGTCAGGGTTTCTCATCCACCAGATGGGGCAGCCCTCATAGCTACTCCTCCATCTTCGGGCAAGAAAAAGGCCCAGTGGAAGAAAGCACATGTTTTCTGGTTTCTGTATGATCATTATCAGGTGACCACCAGGCAGATGGTGGTGGCAAATTTATCTGCTCAGGGAACATGACCTTTCTTCCAAATTAAGGAAATATTTTGTGGAACAGCAGCAGAAAAATTGCCATATCAGCATGAAACAAAGCTGTCTGCATCTTCTCCTCCACTGAGGATCCTAAAATCACAAATGGCCTGAAGAAGGTAAGCATGGCAAAAATATTGACGAATTCTTGCAATGTGAGAACATTGAGTATCCTTGAAATAAGAAAACCCAAGGAAACATCATATCATAGTGCCGAAATAACTTGTGAAACTCTTTGCCAAAGAGTTTAAACCAAATCTCTGGAAGTCTTTAAACTGCTGAGGGCCAGTATCAGGGAAAAGAAAACAGGGAAGGCTCATGCCCTGCTCTTGCCCAGCCAGTCAGCCCTGAACATTGTCAGAGACAGAACACTGGGACAGATGGACCTTCATGCTGATCCAGTACATCCATTCTTCTGCATTTTTGTACATCTTATTCAACCTCTGTCAGCCTTGTGCCAAGGTCTACCCAGCAAGGCTGCTGCAGTGGTCTGAAATGCCAGATAGCTCCTACCCTGATGCTAAGATCATCTGACAGACCTGATGGGAAAACAGCTGCATCTGAATCTTCCCAACATTGCAGCACTGAGACTCATGGTTTCAGAACAGAGTTTCTGCAGCTGCTGTTGATGGTTCTCCCAGCACACAGCAAGTGCTTGCATAAAATTCAGGCCTTGTAACTATTTGGCATGAACTGAAAGGGCAAGTGGGATGCTCAGGTAGAAAAAAGCTTAAATGTACACAGCAGCAATCAGACAAATGAACAGGACAAAGAACTACATTTAGCTTGGGCTTCTCATCAAATAAAACCCTGTAAGTCAGGACAGCCCTGGAGACGTGCTTGCCTTGGGCACCAGAGTCTTCACAATTACCCTGGTCAGCACCTTGGCAGGTGTTGTGACCAAGGCCAGGCACATCAGATGACGTGAGAGAGGGAGAGCCATGGTATCAGGGCAGTGGAATTCTAGCAGCAAAATTTGCCTCATGATGAGAATGCTGATGTCAGCAATTGCTGACACAGGAGTGTCTGGGGGGAGTGGCAGGATAGAAGAAATCAGAATTTTATTGGTGAGAATAGACAAGGAAGAAGCTGAAACATATGGCTTCATGACCTAAAGCCCCTTCTGAACCAAGATAGGTCTTGGGACAGGAAAGTCCCTGTGGGATTGATCCTGTGAGACATAGGTCTATGCTAGATGTGCTAATGACCTTGTTTGCAGTCAGCTCCACATCCTCTCTTGAGCAGATGGTAGGTACGCTCTGCACTACTTGCCTGTGGGACACAGTGCTGAGTGTCTCTGAGTAAGCCTCTAGGTGAGTTCCTCATGACTGTCCAGAAGTTTAAATCTGAAAAAAATACATAAGTATATAAGTGGCAAAAGGAAAACTTGGGAAAATATGGGCCCACTGCTAAATGGGACAGGTGCCCTAGTGAAACAGGGCATGGAAAAGACTGAGGTATGGAATGCCTTCTTTAGCTCAGTCTTTACTAGCAAGACTGGCCTTCAGAAATGCCAGGCCCCCAAGACCAAGGGAAATATACAGCAATTTAACCTTGGTGGAAGAGGATCAGAGAATACTTAAGCAAATGGAACATAATATAAGTCCATGGGCCCTCATGTGATGCACCGAGCAGTGCTAAGGAAGCTGGCTGATGTAATTTCAAGGTCATTCTAAATTATTTTTGAACACATGGTGACTGAGAGAAATGCCTGAGGACTGGAGGAATGTAAATGTCATTATGGAAGGTCTATATCTATATGAAGTCATGGGAAGGTTCATGCCAACTGGAAGTATGGAACTGAAGTTCCTCTGTCTTCTTAGAGACATGCACCTCTAAGAGGAGTGATGGTGCTGTGAGAAATCCATGCATTTCTGATTCCTGCCAAGTTGGAACAATGTTGGTGAGGCAAGGTTTATGGAGGGAGATAAATGTCATTTTTTGGACAAGCCAAATTAAAATGGACAAGCTCTTCTTCAGGCCTGCTGCATTTATCTCCTCCAGACCTGCTTGTGCCTGACATCCTGTCTATTTCTTTCTGCTTGTATCATAGCTGATCATTCTCTACAAATCTTGCCACTCTTACAGTCTTCAGACATCACACTTAGAACACCACTGCTGTTAAAATATGAATTCTTATTTTCACAAAGACCCAGCTGTAAAAACAATGTACCCTATGCTGATTGGTGAGCTGGGAAGAAAAGCAAATGGAAGATTAATGAATTGTTTGATGATCCATTTGCATATGGGTACCCACTGTGATAATCCACACCTGGAATAAGGAGGAAGAGGATCAGCTACTCTTCAGCTGCAGTCCAACACTTAGTCTTTCAGAGCTGATTTTTACTACAGTATAGCTTGTTTTCACATTAAGCTCACCTGGTGTTCAGGTTGAGTAATGTGAACCTGCCATATGCTGGAAGCATCACTTTCTGACAGGTAATACAGCCAAACAGAGCAGGGTTTAAAGCAAAACTTTTATGCATCTGCAAATGAAGGCATGTCTGGTGAATTCTAGGAACTGGGACGTGTTTCTTGCTAAGCTATAAGGGTTTGAGCTCCTCCTTGAGGAGAGGGAACTGAGCCCTGAGCAAAGAAAATAGCAGTAATATAGCAAAACAAATGGTACAGACTAGCAGGGAGCGAGATACTGTGAACAGAGTGAATAAGACAGAGCCTTCTTCTCTGAAACTCCCACCAGTGCCAGAAAGAGAAAGAGGCAGAAGAGAAAGAGGTGTATGTAAGCACGAGTGTGAGGGAGAGAGACAGTGTGTGTGAAACAGGCACTGTGTGAGGGAGAGGGATCCTATACAATGCGTGAGACACGTGTATCCTATATACTTTGTGTTTGTGTTAGAGCTTGAGTGTGTGAGAGACAGGCTGTGTGACAGAGCCCGAGATGGCTACCACATGCATGTGAGTGGGAGCATCAGAGGCAGGCAGAAGGGGAGGGGTGAGCTGAAGTGGAGTGTCTATAACCCTCTTTCTGCCTGGGAAACCATGCCAGGGATCTGGAGTTTCAGGGGGTTAGCATGTTTCAGGTAGGTATGGGGAGTGCTAAGAGCAATGTGCTGACCCTTCTGGCTCAAGTAATTGATGCTAGGGGGAGCTGGGGAGTTGCAGCAACCTCCTGCCTGTACACATGCCGTCCCTGTTATGGTGCTTGTCCTCCATTGCCACCAAGCCTACACCACCACCTGACTGGGCGGTGATGGTGAGGATAGGAGCAAGGGAGGATGGGATGGATGAATAAACCTTTTCCCTTCCATGTACACTGGGAAGCCAAAGAGAACTAGTCCAAAGGCCCCGACAGACAGCAGCTGCTGTCCTGCTCACACAACCCATCCTTTTGCCTCTCTGTTCGTGCTGTTTGTAACCGGAGCAGGAGGCAGGCAGCCTTCCTCTTGCTTGCAGGAGGCTCCTCCACATAGCCAAATGGCCAGTGCAGCACAGCCAGGTCCTACAGCTGGCCAGACCCAGTTCTGTCTCACCACAAACACTCAGTCGCAGGGAGATTGTGTCCTTTCCCAACACCTGCTTGTCCTGAACACATCAGTTATCCTGCTTCTGCTGTCTCTGCTGAGAGGATTGCCTGCTATCTGGTGCTCAGAGACCCCTTGGGCTCAGTGATGGATTCTTTCCAAGCCCTACAAAGGCAAGGGAAACAGAGGTGTGGTGGCAAAACAAGGGTTTCTGCAGTCCTCATGCATTATGAAATGCCAGCTGGAGGGAGAGCAGGATGAGCTAGGTGCTGGGAACAGCCCTCCACATTTGAATGGCTGTCCTCAGAAGAGAGGAAAAGCTGGAAGAAAGGCATCCCAGCAAGACTCTGGAGATGGGGGGTGGCACAATTGCTGCAGGCTCTCAGAGATCTAAAGGGTCAGATTCTGTTTCCGAGAGCTGTTTTTTGTGTGCTAGGGTATCCAAACATTTGCTCAGTGCTGACAAATATCACACAGGACCAGTGGGAGATAATCTGGAGGAGAAGCTGAGGACGGGTGGGTGACCTTGCACTGAACACCAGTGTTTGGGCCTCTGACTCACTCCTTGACTGACATCATCTGTGCTAACCCTTAAAACCAGGGACAGCATCAGCACTGCAGGTTTTCGAGGTACCATGTGACATCATCTGGCAGAGCTCTTCACAGCTTGGGTGATGTCGTCACTGCAAAGTCCTGCTGCAGGGCTGATGAGCCTGTTTTTTCCTGGGGACAGAGCAGGTCTTTCCAACACCTTCTAGCTGGTCACAAATTCACACATATCTTAGCACTACACAGCAATGACACAAAGTGAGAATATCATGTGACTTTCAGTGCTGGTTGGGAATATGGTCTATGAGCTGTATATTTGATTTGAGATTGTGATGACATATGCAGAGACCCTGGCCTGTGCCAGGGGCATCTCTTGTGTTGCCTGGGTGCAGGTCTTTTGAGCATGCCAAGTGTCTGTGATATGTTCCAGGCCCATGAGGTCTTGCAGGTGGGCTTTAGGTCTCCCACCCTTGCTTTAGACAAAACAATGTCATGTGTGGCAGCCCTAAGGATGACTGTGAAGACAGACCATCAGCATGAGCTTTCTAAGGAAATGAAAACATCATGCTTTCATTCTACATCGAGAGACTGTGAGTAGCAGCTTTTAACAAAAGGCAATGATATCACCCATGTGAACCTCTAGAGACATTGAATGATGTCACCAACTTGTGTAGCAGTCAATTGCAAGGTCAGTTCTAGAGGCTAAAGACTGGTGAACCACTTGAGCACAGTGTAATGCCCAGCTGACCAATCCTAATAAGTAGGATGTCCCTGCAGGCACTAATGAACACTTGTTGTGATTACTGAATCAGAGCTGGCTGGGGAATTTGAGCACATGCCTTCTCATTGTACTGCAGGGCAAGTGTCTGAATGCAGTTACCAGCCCGAGTGCCTCAGGAGAGAGTTACAGTGCTAGATAAATGCTTGATTTTAAGCCTTCCAGAAATCATTGGTCTATGTTAGAGCCATGTGGCTGTAGCTCAGACCTAGAGAGCCATATGTCCCTGGGGTTATACCTCTTCCATTTAAACGTGCATGTTGCTGTTGTTTGTGGAGTGAAGGAGTCTTTCCTCATCACTGCTCCCATGAGAGAGGAAGCATATCCCTACCTGTCAGGCTGGGCTGTGGGTTAATTTAGCTGGGTTGAGATCTTGATGAGCCTCTAGGGATGTGCAGATGTGTCTAGAGTGAAAGCTATGTCCAAATCCTATGAACAAAAAGCAGGATAGCTGTCTGTATTCAGTTCTGCATAGTGTGCATGTGTGCATAAGGAGATGAGATGCTACTCTCACTCCCACCAGGCTCCCCTTGGGCCACCCAGCATTGCCAGGGGTGCTTGCTGTGGCAGTCTGCCCTTCAAAGCAGCCCCCTCTCTTCAGAGCCAAAATGTGAATATTGAATGTTCCCTCTGTGCACTTGCTCTGTAGTGCCCTGGTCCACTACTTCTCCCTCAGTCTAGTGCCTCCTCTGTGGTCACATTCCCATGCCCGTGACCTCCATCAGTATTACCTGTCCATCCCTATAAGCCTCTGAGAATGGAGACAACAAACTGACAGGCACGAGCCATTCCTGATGGGAGGGAGAAGATAGTCCCCACAGCGCTCTCATCAAGAAGCCCCTCTAAAACTATCCTAATGAGATTCTCCTTAGGGCCCCGTCAGCTCTGCCTTTCTTTGCAGGCTCCTTTGACAGATGGATGTCAGTTCAGGGAAAGCTGTTTGATGTTCTTCATCTTAATGAAACTGATCCTCAGGCAGGCGCTGCCTCCTTCGCCTCTAGGCACCTGTGGTCTAGCAGTGTCAGGCTACTCTGTGCTTTGTCATACTGGATCCTAATTAGTGGCTGGCTCCTGCTGTTTCTGAAGTCAGCAGGGAAAACATCCCTCTGGCTGCAGTGGAGTGGGAGGTAGAGGATGGGAAAGTCAGCGTACAGAGAAATGGCAAGGGTCCGCGTGCGTTCCTTCCCATCCTCTCCAAATACAACTGTCATCTTTTCTTTCTTTGCTCATCCAAAGATAGGGATGGGTATGTAGGCAGCTATATGTTTGCTCCCTGGCTACTCCTGACCCATTGTGCACACACATGCTGCTGCAGGGGAGAGAGAAAGAATAGGGCCCCCATCCAGGTCACTCACTTGGGGCTAGCTAAGTGCTGAGAAGAGGTGAACCTAATGGGAGATGTACTGTAGGGTAAGAAGACATACATTACAGGATCCAGAGGGACGTTGACAGGCTTGAGAGGTGGACCTGTGTGAATCTCATGAAGTTCAGCAAGGCCAAGTGCAAGGTCCTGCACATAGGTCAGGGCAATCCCAAGCACAAATACAGGCTGGGCAGAGAATAGATTGAGAGCAGTCCTGAGGAGAAGGACTTAGGGGTGTTGGTTGATGAGAAGCTCAACATGACCTGGCAATGTGTGCTTGCAGCCCAGAGAGCCAACTGTATCCTGGGCTGCATCAAAACCAGCATGGCCAGCAGGTCAAGGGAGGTGATTCTGCCCCTCTACTCCGCTCTCCTGAGACACCATATGACAGTTCTGCATCCACCTCTGGGGCCCCCAGTACAAGAAAGACATGGACCTGTTAGTGTGGGTCCAGAGGAGGGCCATGAAGATGACCAGAGGGCTTGAGCACCTCTCCTATGAGGACAGGCTGAGAGAGTTGGGGTTATTCAGCCTGGATAAGAGAAGGCTCCGGGGAGACCTTACAGCAGCCTTCCAGTACCTGAAGGGGCCTACAGAAAAGCTGGAGAGGGACTGTTTACAAGGGCATGTAGTGATAGGACAAGGGGCAATAGTCTTAAGCTGAAGGAGGGTAGATTTAGATTAGATAGTAGGAAAAAATTCTTCTCTATGAGGGCTGTGAGACACTGGAACAGGTTGCCCAGAGAAGCTGTGGATGCCCCCTCCCTGGAAGTGTTCAAGATCAGGTTGGATGGGGCTTTGAGCAACCTGGTCTAGTGGAGGGTGTCCCTGCCCATGGCAGGGGGCTTGGGACTAGATGATCTTTAAGGTCCCTTCCAACCCAGGCCATTCTGTGGTTCTGCAATCCCTGCTCTAGACTTATGTCCAGAGAATGTGTTGTATCTTTTTGATTCAAGTTGTTGGCTGAATTTCAAGCTCCTGTATCTTGTTTTCCTTTAAGGAGGAAAATTAATGTCTGGGGACACCCTCTGTTTCCCAAGGAAGTATAAAATGCTGCCTTGATAAGTCAAAAACTAGGAGGCAATTTCTTTGCTGCCGAAAAGCCTTTCTTCAGGCTGTTTTTAGTGCTTTTGTACTTCCTGTCTGTTACCTCATTCTTTTATCAGACTGTACTCCTTTCTTTAGCCTTCTCTCAAACACAGCTCTTCTCTCACATACCTCTTTGTTTCGGGAAGTGGTATATGCCTATATGTAGGTGATGATCACTAACACTGCATACAGAAGGTTAATTGTGTCCTGGAACTGTCTTAAAGAAAGGCACCAGCTAAATCCACCTGATTAAAGGACATTCCATCAGTTTGTAGCAGAACTTATTCAAAATCCAGTCAGATCCTCCATCTTTATCCATGAGCAAATGCAGGCTCCCTAGCAATCATAAAACCTGCAGCTTTTTTGTTCATTCATCTGTGTCAGACATGCACAGCCCTGTCCTGGATTCCCCCCTGCCTTCCCAGTGGGGATGTGTGTGTGACTGTACAGTCAAGCATCTCTCTGTGCTTGTGTACTGGAGCCCTTTGAGGTGATCATTATATTGGTAATGTAGTACAATGAATGAGTATATTTTTTCCACAGCTCTCACTATGATTTCTCTGGGATACCTGACAAACCCTTGGTCCCATTACAGCTTTTGAGGCAAGATGTACAGTGTGCTGCTTCACCCTGCTGCCCCTATCTGACAGGTCACTTTGGGCACATATAGGCTACAAGAAGGCCAAAGCTGACTATGTTGTGGGTACATGGCCAGTCAATCAATAGGGAAGGCACTGTGGGGCTTTGGTACTTCAGAGCTGCAACCTGGACTGCTGGAGGGATTTAGTAGCAGTGCTCTAAAAAAACCAGATTTCTGGAAGCTACTGGAAGGCGTAGATGGATAAACATCTTGTGAAGCATTTGACATCACAAATATTGTGGTATAATGGAAGGTCTTTGGGTTCATGCAACTGGGATATGCTTATCATAATGAATTTTAAATGATAATTGGAATACTTGATGTTTCTTGTCTTTGAGCTTTGTATATGGGCTTCTTATTGTCAAACTTTTCTCAGCCATAACTTTCCTTTTATTTTAGAGAAGCACATCTACTTTTATACATAATTCTCAAGAACTCAAAATTTTCCCCTCTTCATCTGACACCAGTAACTGGTTCTTTAAAGGAGAATAGCCATTGAGAGACCTGGAAGCAAATTGCTAGGCTTGGCAAGGGTGGTAGAGAAGGGAAGGGTAGAGAAGATTACAAAATAATATCCATAGCTGCTATTTGGAGGAGATAGAGTGGCGTGTGTGTGGGGGAGGGTAGAGAGGGAAATGGTTGTCCTTAGAGAAGCCTCAAGTCGTGCAACAGGGAGCTGCTGGCCCCTCTCCGGAGGGCTCTGCTTGGCTGGGCAGCTTATTAACTGAAATGGAGAGAGAATGGAGAAGATTCAGGGCAGAGCAGCAGATAGAGGGGCAAAGGAAGGCCTGACTGATGAGGGAAGATTAAACACTAAATGTGTTTAGCTTTGCTAAGTGATGACTAAGAGGATGTGTGATAACCATCTTCCCATCTGAGAGACATGAATAACTGTGTGCAAGTGTGTGTGTGTGGGTATGCTTTAGGGCAGTGACGGGGACAAGGCATTGCCGAAGGGCCAAACTGCAGTGGTTAATTTGTCCCTGCATGGGCTCAAGGGCAGGCAGAATCACCTCACAGCACCAAAGAGGGACCAGCCCTGATGGCAGTCAGAAGAGGTGAGGATAGTGAGGTTTGATCAGGTGGTAGATGTGATGGAAAGGAAAATGGGGAAATCTCGGTGCTCCATCTCTTACCCTGCCCCTCCATTTTTCATGCTACTTTTTACACTTTTGTGTTTAGTTACTCTGCCTCACTTAGTGTCCCCATCTCAGCCTCTTCAGTCTCCGCTTCCCCCTTGCCTTGCCTTCTCTCTGTGTTTCCTGTCTTCTTTCTTGCTCACTTTGTTCATGGTTTCTTCCCTCTGTTTCACATGCCCTTCTTCTTGCTTTCCCTTTCCTTGCCCATCTCTCTCTCCCCCCTGCTTCTTTCTCAGCAGGTAGATCTGCATCTGTGATTGAAGGTTCATTTTCCTTTCATTCTGTGGGTGACAAATCCTGACTTCAATAATCACTTGTGAAAAATCAAGAGAGAAACAAATAGCTCCAATGGCACAGAAACTGGATGTGATGTTCATGAGGACCAATGGCAGGCAGGGTGAGGAGTGGGAGGGTGCTGTGCAGGGAAAGGAGATGTTCTTGTTTCACTTCTCAGGATGGGAGGGTAGAGGAGAAGGGGTGACAAAGATGCTGAACAGATTTGGGGTAAATAGGAAGTCTCTTCCTTGGGCAGTTTTGATCCAAGTGAGCAAATTGGAATGCATTTCCTGAGCTCTGGCCTCCCAGGGAAAACTGGGTTTTGACCTTCAAGTTGAGGGGGAAAGATGTTATTTTGGTAGAGCCATGTGGAGGTCTGACTGCATTGTGAGGTGCAGAATAGGCTGTTTGTCCATATTGCTGGCTCTAGCTTGAATTAATGTACCCACAATGTACTTAGAGCCCCACTTTGGTGTTGCTGGTACACCAGGTTGAAGCAAGCATTTGGACAGGCCCTGCTCCATCCAAAGTGTGTGACCATGGGCCTGCTAAGGTGTCCCCATGCAGGTGACATCCCTCCCACAGAGCACCAGGAACCTCTTGTGTGAGTGGTTCTGATACGGACAGTGAGTCTGGTTCGTGTTCATAGGACTGACTTTGGCAGGGTTACCCTCCTACAGAGCTCGTGCTCTCTCCCTCTAAGGAAACATCTGTATGTAGTATGATTCTTCCTTCTACCTTGCAGGAGCTGAGTCAGTGCTGTTTACACAAAGTGGGAACCCTCTGTGTCTCATGGCACAGTGGTGCTCACAAAAGCAGAGTCATGGCAATGACACAGGGACTCTCTGATGCTCCCTGCTCCCTAGGGAGAACTTTTGTCAGGCATTAGTGTCAGACAGATGATCTAGGTTTTGTGGTGTACCACAGTGAGCCTCAGCACCATTAAATGGTTTGGTTGGCTGCTCATGGCTTAGATGGGCATACACTTCGCTGGGTAAAAATCTGGCTGGATGGCTGGGCCCAAAAAGTGGTGGTGGAGTTAAATCCCATTGGTGGCCGGTCACAAGTGGTGTTCACCAGGGCTCACTATTGGGGCCAGTTCTCTTTAATATCTTTTTCAATGATCTGGACAAGGGGATCAAGTGCACCCTTAGTCAATTTGCAGATGACACCAAGTTGGGCATGACTGTTCTACAGAGGGATCAGGACATGCTGGATTGATGGGCTGAAGCCAACTATATGAGGTTCAACAAGGCTCAGTGCCGGGTCCTGCACTTGGGTCACAACAACCCCATGCAGTGCTACAGGCTTGGGGAAGAGTGGCTGGAAAGTTGCCTGGTGGAAAAGGACCTGGGGGTATTCCTTGATAGCTGGCTGAATATGAGCTAGCAGTGTGCCCAGGTGGCCAAGAAGGCCAACAGCATCCTGGCTTGTATCAGAAATAGTGTGGCCAGCAGGACTAGGGAAGTGATCGTCCCCCTGTACTCAGCACTGGTGAGGCCGCACCTTGAGTACTGTGTTCAGTTTTAGGTCCCTCACTACAAGAAGGACATTGAGGTGCTGGAGCATGTCCAAAGAAGGGCAATGAAGCTGGGGAAGGTCTAGAGAACAGGTCTTATGAGGAGTGGCTGAGGGAACTGGGGTTGTTTAGCCTGGAGAAAAGGAGGCTGAGGGGAGACCTTATCGCCCTTTACAACTACCTGAAAGGAGGTTGTAGTGAGGTGGGTGTTGGTCTCTTTTCCCAAGTAACAAGGGATAGGAAGAGGAAATGGCCTCAAATTGTGCCAGAGAAGGTTTAGATTGAATATTAGGAAAAATTTCTTCACTGAAAGGGTTGTCAATCATTGGAACAGGATTTTGCTTTTAGGTTCTGGGGATTTCAAATCCAGAGGTTCACCATTTTGCTGTTGATGAACAGGAAGGGTCAGGACTGTGGCATTAGGAGACCATGGCAGACCCAGATTAAAAGGGGCCACTGATCCACCCATCCGTCTTTTGTTCTTGGCAGCTCAGACCTTGGAGTCTCCAACCTGAAGCCCCCAATGGCATGGCAACACTTATACTCTCAGCACTTATATTTCTGTCTGAGAAGACTTTCCCCTATGCTCTGGAGGAAGCTTTCTTCCTGAGACACAGGGGAATAAGCAGTGGGTAAAGACAGATGGTTAGAAAGGGCAGACCTTGGGGCTAATTTGCACTGTTCCACCTTGACTTTTCTAAGGCTTCTCTCCAGTGCCATGAAATGTGGTGTATAGAGAGGTGGGAGAAGAAGGAAGATGTTAGGTAAAGAGGAAGAAGAATTTGGGAGGAGAAGGCAGCATGGCTAAAGGAGGTAGGTGAAGGCAGATCTGTCAGGGGCTAGAGGTGACTGTGGGACTTGGTCTGGTAGGTGTGTGGAACTGTGGCCAAGCAGAAAACAGAATTAAATGAAACATGATCATGAAGAAGCCATGGAGGCAAAAGCTAGGAGAGTTAGAGACCAGCCCATCCTGCAAGGGAGACAATAGTTCCCTTGGCTTAAGAGATCATACCCTTTGCTCCCCTACCTCCCTCTCACCTTAACCTGCCTGCCTACAGCTGCCAGACAGGTGCTGCCTGACTCTTCCAAGAGCAGAACACTTAATTGGGCCAAGCCTCCCCATCCCCTCTAGGACTAGACCGAGGAAAGTAGTAACTACGTTGTTAAGGAGTACATATGTGCATTAGGACCTGGGGCTGTAAGAGCCCCATGTTTGATGGGTTCCTGGAGCCCTAATGAGAAATGCCAGTACACAAAACAGACCCTGCAGGAGGCAGATGCTGAAGCGTAGGGGTGGTGAGGAAAGGAAGGCTAGCTGATTGCCACAGGTACCAGAGCTGTCCAGGCAGGGATCAGAGAGGAAGGGGGGGGGTGGGGAGTGGGATAGGAGAAAAGGCACAAAAGAAACAAAAAAAGTCCCTGTGGTTTTGTTCATTCTGTTTATTGGTTTATTAATGACAAACTAATGGCTTGGTGCCCCTCTCTCCCTCCAGTTCGCTGACTGCCTAGCCCTCTGCTCAGCAGCCTCCACTGGTGGGGTGGGACAAGGCTACTGCGGGTGTCTGGGAAGGTGCTGAATGGCCTGGCTGCATTAATTTCCTTCACTCCTCCAGCTTCCCTTTTTCATTCACCAATATGGCATTGATCCGGCTCAGTGAGAATTTCCATTTATATTTCAGCCTTGCCTGTGACACCGTCCCTGAGTCCCTGCAGCTCTGACGCATGCTCGCCTGCTCTCCCAAATGCTCTGCTTCGCTCAGCCCCTCCTTCTCTTCAGCCTCTTTGCCATTCCTCACCACCCCATCCATGCAATCCTCCCCTCTCCCTCCGACCGTCCCCCCATGCCGCCGCTGACGTCTGCTCTCTCAGTCACTCCATCTTTCCCTGACAAGTCTCAGCCCGTCTCCCTGTGCTCCCAATTAGCACAGTTGCCAGGTTTAGCTGGGCAGCTGGCGCATCCAAGTCTGCACGGTGAAAAGATGGGGATTTCTGCTTCAGAGCAAAGCTGCATATGAGCTCTCTGGCACCTGGGGCTGCTCTTACAAATTCTCAGCCTTTGGTCTTGCCTCACAGTGAACAAGTCATAGCCCAGGCTCCTAGGGATCACTAACAGGCAGAGTGATGCCCCACCTCTCTGTTCACAGCTCCCCCTAAAAAGCCTGTCCTGTGCAGCTAGAAGGTGACATATTGGGCGTCCCTTGCTTGGGCTCTCTGACTAGGTAATTGGTGGAGCAGAGGATCCCCCAGAGAGCCTCAGGAAGTGTAGATGTGACATGTGTACTAAATCTGTGTCCCCCAGATTAAATAGGCTGGGCAGGCCTATGTTCCCATGGGCTCTTGAAGTGCACAGGCTATGAAATAACCTCTGGAAGATTAGTATGACAACCTGAACATTAGATCCCAAACACCCAGAGATTGGGACCCAGAGTTTTGCAAGTCTGCTCAAGCAGCCCTGCTCCCACTCGTTGCAGTGGTTCAGCCTCTGCACCCAGCATCTGGACAGGTGAACTGTCCTCCAGTGGTGGGTACCTGCCCTTCCATCCCTTCACCAAGCTCCTGTTGCACTCACCGGGAAGGATGCTCAGGGATTCAAACGAGGCTGGGAAGCAGGTATTGCCCTCATTAGAAGAGAAAATGTAGCACACAGAAAAAGGGAGGAGGAGAGAGAGGGGAAGGGAGGTGGAAGCCAAATGTTCTCGCTGTCGACAGGGAAGATGATCTTGATTTTGGGAATGGGTGGTGTCTTCCTTCCCTGCCTTTCTCTTCATCGGGATTAGTGGTGAACAGTACAGAAAGGCAGAGCCTTGAGATGAAGAGGAGTGAATCAGGCCATGTCATCTGAGTGTGGCACTGATTACACATGGCCAAAGCAGATAGGGAGGCACCGATGTGGAAGGACACAGAGTGCCCACACACTGCAATGCATGCAGGGCAAGTGTGGCAGCACCTCTGACAGCTGCGGGGAGCAGGGGCCACTGCATGGGGCCCACCATTTGCCATCTCTGCCCATCCATCCCTCTCTGGTAGTGTTCCCACACCTCTCCTGCAGTTACTCACCAGTGAGCCAGTGCTCCTGCTCTGTCCCTTACAGCTGTCCCTTGACGCACACACTGAGACAGTGGTCCCACCCTGCTCTCTGCACCTCAGGAAACAGAAGCCATCTAAGGAGCCCCTGGGCAAGGCAAATGATGCATCAGGAGACTCTAGGAGTCCCTTTCTGCTTAAGGATCAGGTAGGGCTCATGCTGATGCCAAGGAGGGAGAATATCCAGCAAAAACAGAGCAAAAGGGAGGACATTGGGGACCAACACCTTAGGAAAGCTGGGGTGCTTGGAAGCTTTCAGATAAGATGGAACGCAGGCATAGTGGCAGATACTTGTCATAGATGGTTTAGCCCTGGATGGAAAGGCTTCCTTTGCCTCAGGAAGCGGTCCCAGCTCTGAAACAAAGACATTTGGCTGAGAAGATCTGCTGCAGATCTACATGCAGGGACCATGTGTGGCAGTGTTTCCTTCTGGCTATGCCTCTACCTGTTCCCCCATCCCTCAGAGAAGCCACTCAAGCAGAGGAGCTTGAAATCTGCAACATTTCAAAGTCACTTTCTCTTCCTCCTATCCCAAACCGTTGTTCTCCCCACCTTTCCCCCACCCACCCCTATGTGCACTCTCTCCAGAGGGTAAGCTCATCGCAGCAGCCCTGCTCATCAGCACAGCCAGCGTTTAGAAAATGCCACAGCTGAAATTATCCTGTTGTCAGGTCCCTTCATAGGAGGGCTGACGTCACTGTGCCTGTCAGCAGCCAAGCAGGGAAGGTGGCCTCCCCAGGCACCCCTTCCACCTCCCTCCCCGCTCCAGCCCTCCTCCCTCTGCCTTTCAGTGTCTAGCACACCTCCTTGCTCTATTTAGCCTACCTACTGTGAGCTCTCTAGGAGTCTTACATGTTCCCTGTTGTCTTTATTTCAGCTGACCTCCCTTGAAGCACCTGCAGTGCAAGTTATATTCCAGTGCTTCCCCACACAACACTGCCTTTGTGTTGTCCCCAGAGAGAAGAAGAGGGAGCAGAAATAGCCACCCAGAGCTTCTATTGCACAGGACAAGGCTGAGTCAGAGGCTGGAAGTTAAAGGCGAGAGGACTGGTGGCTGTGCTGGAAGCTGAATACCTAAATCACAGTGGGGTTCTTTTGAAAGCCTCAGCTAAAACACCTCTGTAACTCTGAAGGGGCATTTGATTTACAGACTTCTCCAAGATCACCTTGTTTCCAAACATTTTACATGGCAGTAACATGAAATTCCTGCTATTCCACATGCAGAGTTTCACCTGTCACCTTGCATCCTTACCCCAACGCTCTGATACTTGAGAGAAGGGTATACTTGAAAAATGCCAAAGATGCAGAGAGTGTTATGATGCCAATTGGAGAGTAGGTGACTGGGTGATGAGGGATCCCATCTGCACACACCAAACCTAGTGAACCACCATTAACTCAAAAGGCATGCAAATATCAAGCAGGGCTCCTAAACCTTTAGACTCCCTGTGCTCCCACACTCCAAGGCTACTCTTATACGAGGGAACTTGCACTCACTCACTGCAGAAGTACAGCAATGCCAAAGGTGTGTTCAGACATGGGAGATGATCCCTGTGTGCTTCCCGGCTGCCTGGGCTGAGATCTGCAGGGGGTGGCTATCCTCACTCCATGGCCGGGGTGCCCCCAAGGAGCTTGTGTCCCCAACCAACACATGCCCAGAAGAGGTGAGGAAGAAAACGTGACAATTATTAAGTAATCTGTGTACTTAATGAGTCCTGCACCTGCAGGAGAAATGATGCGAAAAACAGAAGGAGATTTCCCTGGGGAATGTCAAGAGGAATAATTGCAGTGGGAACAAACTGGGAAAAATACAGTGCCTGGCAGAGGAATCTGAGAAGATTGGGAATGGAAGGTAAAGGGGGAAGGCAGCCATTGATGAGCAGTGGCAGAGCAGGGGACAGGGTTCTGGGATTGCAAGGAAAGGAGGATGGGGCAGGAGGGAGGAGTGGAAGAGATAGAGTCAAAGTAACAATGAGGGTGAGGCAACTCACAGTTTTCATGTTTGGTGCTGTGCAGACACAGGTAATGGGACAGAGTTTGAATGCCAAAGGGTCTGATTCCAGAATGGAAGTAAAAAAATGGATTTTCACAGGATTGTGGGATGTTCTGCCATTGTTTTGCACTTAGATCACCGCAGGATAGGAAATAACACCAAACCAGGCAGATACCTTTAGAAACCCTTTCTCCTTTACATCAGCAAAATAGGCTGAGAAGGGATGAAACCAGGAAGTCAAAGAAAGGCTCTGAGAAATGGTTAGCCTGATCCCAGCAATGTGATCTCCAGCGCTGGCTGCAGCGAGGTCAGAGCCCTGCTTTGGAATGATCTCCTGCTGTCTTCACTGTGCTGCCCCAGGAGTTCCCTCCTCTCTCCTGGAGGAGAGAAGGTTATTGCCCTGGAGTTTCTCTTCATTGATTTTAGTGGTGGCCTTTTCCGAGAGCTGCTACACTCATTACTCTTCTGGCCAAGTCCAGCTTGGCATCGAGGTTCTCCAACAACTTGATAGGATGTTGTTGGCACCACTGACAACTTGAGGAGGTGCAACCCTTCACATATGAATGCTCTGAGCCTCCTTGTCCTTTCCCTTCTTTCATCCTTTCCTGACTGAAGAGTTTCCAAGCCGAGCATTGCTGTTTCCGGGTTTCCCTAAAGAGTGTCTCTAAAGGTTTCAGGTAGTAACCTGGAGAGCACTTACTTTCTGATTAAAGAGGTGAGGCTCCATTAGTGGAGAGAGGGAGCAGAATGTGAACAAGAGTGGGAGCCTGCCATCGGCAGGGTCTCTGTTCAGTGCTTTAGGCTGTCCCCTCTCTCAGTGCCATTCATCAATTTAACCCAATGCGATGCCATGGTTTTAAGTGACTCCAGCATTAGAAACTCTGTCAGGCATGAGATTTATAGGGTGATGTGCGACAAAGCTACTTCGTCCACCAAGTCACGCATTGTGCTCTTTTTCTTTCCTTCCCGATCTTTGTGGAGCTAGAAAATTGGGTCCTCACTGGCTCATCCAATTGGTTTGTGAGACTGGAGAAAGGACGAGCATACCTGTGGTGGACTGAAGGAAAAGAGGAAAGGATCAGCGTGGGGCATGAGGGGGCCAGAAAGACTCAGAGTAGACTCAGGATGATTTTCAAGAGTAGTCCAGAGCACTGGGTTTTCTGTGCTTGCTCTCAAGTTCCCTCCTCTCTATTACCTATGTCTGTCCACAAAGATGAACTTTATGCTGAGGCATCACAGCCCCTTTGGATCATCTCAGTAGGCTCAGAGCTGTTACTGTTTCCTCCCTTATTCATAGCAAGAGGCTCACCAGTGCTGTCAGGAGCCTGTTGGGAAGCAGCAACCCAGCAGTTTTCTGTGATAGCTGGCAACCTGCCTGGCTCTGGGCTCCCGGGGTGGCTAAAACCAGGGATGCCAAACAAAGTGTGGCAACAGTAGGGGATGACAGTAGTCCTCTCTCAGATTTCTTTGCCAAAAGATATCCAAAGGGCCAGTCCCAGCCACACTGGAAGCTCCACCTTTCACAGTATTCTGACTGGGTGCTCAGTGGGGCCATGGAGGGAAGGTCCTTGGGAAAAGGCAAGAAGAATGTGGTGGAGATGGGGAGGAAGAGGAAGAGCAATGGAAGATAGAAAGGAAGAGGGGCCCTGAGAAGAGCAGCAAGCATGAGAGGAGTGTGTATCAGTAATGCATGAACCAGGAAGCGTGCAGCTTTTGAGTGCTTTGCTTTCCTGATGCTCTTCTGCTTAATGCACTCTGTGCTTGTCCCCTTAGATCCCATTTCTGTTGGGTTTAGCAGCGGCCCTGTTAGCCTCACACTAGGTAACCAGTTTGTGGTGAAAAGAAGAAGAGAGAAGCCCCCAACCACCCCTGGCAGAGTAGCTGTCACAATGGATTGGCTTCCAGCCCCTTGCCAGCTGCCCCCAGCACCGGCTGTCTGTGCGAGTTAAGAGCCTTCTCCTGAGCTGCTGAGAACTGCCACAGCTAGCCTGTATCATTCATAGCATCCATGAGCACAGAGCTGCTGTCTGGACATCGTATGCCCTGCAGGTTCTTGGGCACTCAGCTGGTACAGAAGGGGAGCCGTATATATTTGTGCGCACGCGTGCACATACACACACACACACACTTAGCTGCACAACAGTGCAATGGCAGCCTGAGCTAGCACCTTGCAGGCACAAATCCAAGCTGCCACTTAGACTTTCACAGACTCAAACTGAGCAACTGGGCACACAGGGTGCGTGGACATAAAAACACACACAGCCTGAGCATGTGGGCAATGAGAGGTCTGTATGTATAGGGACACATGGGCACAAGGCAGGGTGCACACAGTGAACAAACATGCACAGGCACATCACAAAGTGTTTTTCCCAACCCTCTCATCCCGTCAGTGTAAGTACAGCTTGTTTTCTGTTGTATGACATTGCATCTCCCCCCCAGCCACATCATGGTTTTTATCACCCACTCATTCAACTATATAAAATGGGCTGATTTGGCCTTCTCACACCAAAACCTCCTGCCACCTCTGTATGCCCATGCACATGGCTCCATTCCGCTTTCCACACTCCTCATCCCCGTTCTCTTGCCTTCAGCCAGGTGTGTGCCCATGGATGCCAAGGTCTGACTCCCCAGACCTGGAGTGGGATTGTTAATCTGTGTTAATCAAAAGCCCGATTCCTGAATTCATCTGAAACAGTGAAAAATACTTGTGTGCTCCACTCCTCTCCCCGCCCCACGCCCCTGCATCTCTCACCGCCCGTCATGGGGTCTGGCTGCTGCTCTGGGCTTTGAAGACATTTTTAAATTACAAAAAGGGCTGTCACTTCACAGCAGGCAGGTGAAAAACAAAAAGTCGCTGCAATTAGGAATTTGTTAGGGAAGCCAGGGTTAAGCAGCACCCGTAGGGTGATGGAGCAGCAGTGAGTTGCCCTTATTGCCCTGCCTTCCTTCCCCTGTCCCCTCCTCTCCTGCCCTCCCTCATCTTCCACTTGTCTCCCTACCCTTTCCTCTTTTCATTCCGAGTCTGTTTGCCTCCCTGCTGATGTCCTGCCTTGGCACTACCTGCCACGGGCAGCATCGCTGCACGTTAATTAGGTCCTGCATAGTTCTGCAGATGAATGCTGCTGTCAGTTGGAGCGTAGCTCCAGCCTCCCTCACCTCCACACACACACAGACGCTTCTGCTTCCTCCCCATCTCCTGGTAAATAGAGCTGTCAGGAGATCATTTATCCATAATGACCCTCTGTGATAATAAACTTTTTGTTTATGGGGGTATCGAGGAGGAAAAGGCAAAAAAAAAATGATGGCGGCCCTGTGGCAGTAGAAATACCAGCTGTATACCACATCGGGTGATGTCTGTGGGGAAGAGCATGAGAGTAAGGGTGGGTGAAACACATGGAGGGCCCAAGGGTAGATGTGCTGTGCCAGACCTTGACTGACTTTGCCAGGAAATTCAGCTTTCTTCCCCCAGACCTGCTTTCACAGCCTGCTGGCATCTTCCACGATGATGGAGAAAGGAGATGACCGTGCTCCACCGCAGGGAGGGAGCAGGGCTGGGAGGTGGGGGGAGAACTCCCAGTGTAAGCAGGAGGCAGGAGAAATTCTGCTTGTCAGTAGATGAGAGGGACATATGGTGGGTTGTGCATGGGATCAGACCTGAAAGGATCAAGAGCCTTTCCTGGCATCTTGGGCACCCACTGACTTTGCGAGGGAACTCCTACTTGTCCCTGGTCTTTCAGCCTGGCAGCTGGTGAGGATACTCAGCAACAGGATGACATTGTGGTTAGTGTCTGCGGACCATAGACAGAATAATGCATGGCCAGTAGCACTTTTTTGGGGAAAAGTTTATCCAGTATGGAGAAAGAGCCCCTTGTCAGTGCTTTGGGAGAAAGAAGAAGCTGAGACACAAGAGACTATCACCTCCTGGAAATATGAGAAGGGATGCAGGAACTGGAGGGGAAGGGGGGGAGGTACATCTCAAAGCATGTCAGCTAAAAGCATGGAAAGCAGAGGGAGGGAAGCCATGCCCTGCACATGAAATGAGGCTGTCTTTCTTCCCTTCTTCTTGGGTTCTTGGCACTTGGGCCAAGCCCATCTGTTGCTGTATAATTCCATGATCTCTGGCTACCCAGCCCTGGCATGGCAGAGCTGGCAGCGATCCACACCAGGCTCCATGGGCTGTGGCCTTCCCTCCCTGCCCTGGCCTCAGCTGCAAGACCTCCAAAGGCTGCTGCAACCCAAAGGAGGAGAGAGGCAGAGCAACCACAGCGTGGGGTGCAGGGGCAGCCCAGAGGGACCCTGTCTACTCAGCAATTGCTGTGGCCAGGGCAACGCCTCTCCTTATCTTTGGCAAAAGTCACAGACAGCTGCAGCAGCAGGTTGTGACAACAGCCTGCTCAACGTTGTGGGTGCTTGTTCTTGCTCACAGGGGAGGCAGTCTGGGAGGAAGGATTTCAGCTCTCCTTGTCCCGTCACTTCCCCTTGCCTGCCCTGTTTTGACCCAGATACATTACAGTATAACGAATCTGTGACTGCCCTCGGGATTTCACAGTTGTTGCTGTGCTGCATAGCACAACTGCTCACAATTTCACGGTGGTGGCAAGGCTGGCGCTTATGCTCTCCTCCCTTGGAAGGGCCCTTGGGGGACAAAGGAAAAGCTCTTTTAGGCTACACTTGAGCTTCAGCACTCCAGAACACTTCTCAGCTATAGTCGCTGCTCTGCAATGTACCTGTGTCCTGTGCTGAGCCCATGTGTGGTGAGACCACATCATCTGTGCCCACCTGATGTGGCAGGGCAGGGACGCAGGTGGGCAGGGAGCCGTGGCATGCTACAGTCGTCCTGGCTTCATCGATGTAGAATGAGAATGCCCAGGTATGCTGCAGCCTGTCTTTGCAGCCCAGTCTAGATGTTGCCTTTGCAGGACCACAACTGAGTCTCACAGAGGAGACAACCTCAAGCCTTCAGCAGAGGCTGACAATGCACAAACCTATACAGCACGTTTGCAGAAAGGAGGGGCCCTGTCCCTGCCTTCATACTAAAACTTTCTGTCCTAGAAGCTGAACACAGCATGGATGACTTCATTTAGTGTTAAGTGGGACTGTAAGTATGATCCCCTAAGTATAACAGAGATGGCTTAGTCAGAGCCAAGCACGATCTAGCATAATTATGGAGGAGCACAACTTTTCTTTAGGGTTAAGAGACTCTACCTTGTGCCCTTTGTGCTCCTTAGCTCCCATACATCTCCCAGAAAGGACTAGTTTCTCTTTTCAACCTTTCCATCCCTCCTTTGCCCAGATCCCCATCTCATCATGCTCTCTGCCTGCCTCAGCCATGTTTTTGACACGAAGCAAGCTATGCTCTGACACCCTCCCCTCCCTGCTGCCCCGGCCTGGATAGCCGTTCATCACTGGCTGAGGACACCAGCCTCCAGAGCACAGGAGCACTTCCTCCTCATGAATTATTGACACAACCTTTCGCCTTTCCATACCCATGGACTCCCCACCCCTCTCCCTGCCTCTCCTCACAATGACTGTGTTTGTCAATTACCTCTTCACCTAGCCTTTCTTTTCAAAAATTCCTTTTCATCTTGCAGAAGCTTTTTATGTTTTCTTTTCTTCCCGGGGAGGGGAGTAGGGAGAGAAGGTGTGCGGGGAGGGCACTACCCCAGCTGCTGCTAGAAATACAAAGGCAGCTTGTGCACGGCATGGCTCTTAATTGGCTGCACTCTGGGACTTCAGGGCCCGTCCTCAGTGATGAAACAGAGATGTGCAATTCCCTCACAGCAGAGAACATTGCAAGGGCAAAGATTCCCATTTAAAGTGGGGGGTGGCAACGTTTGAGACAATTTGTCCAGAAGGCATAGAGTGACCCCAACCAAACCCAGTTTCCCTCTCCTCCTACTGCACCGGAGCCAGCTGTTTGCCTTCCTGGGGCTTTTCCCCTCACACTGCATGCATCTGGTGAGGTCTCCCGGGAGGCATCATCGTTAAGTGTCAATGTGGGAATGAACATGAGAGCCATTAATTGGCTTGCTTGTATAAATAGCCTGGTTTCAGCTGGCAGGGGAGGTTGGACCCTGCACCTTGAGTGCCCAGCACTGGCTTTTGGTGAAGTTGTGGGGGGAGTGGGTCTGTGAGGCCCTCTTCCAGATACAGCACTAGAGGGAGTCAAAGACCTGCCTTCTGCTGCAGCTCAGCTTGACCCAGAAGCCTCTGGTGATGGACAGGACTTGCTGATGTATGGCAGGTATAGGGAACCCTCAACCCCCACAGAGGGCAGAGAGCTGTGGCGAGGCAGGGTTTAAGACTTCTCCTTCCCTTGCCATAGGTTCTGGATAAAGACAGCCCTGATAATTGACCTGTGTGTTTGGGAACAGATACAGCTCCCACCTGGCTGTGATGCAGGGCATCAAAAGGTTCCTTCCTGCCTGTGAGAGACAGTTTCCCCTCACTCGTATGAATCTCCCTTTATCTGCTGTCCCAAATCCCAGTCAGGAATTCAGTGTAGGGGAAAAGAAGCTGCAACATACCCCCAACCCTTCCTTTTAGCAGCATGTGCTACCTGATGGGCACTGTGGCCATGGCCACAGATCTGGCAGTTTCCTCATCCACCATGCAGCTCCTTTAAACCTTTAGCAAATGCTTTTCAGGGAGGTGACTCCAACATGAGATAAGTGACAAAGTGCTCTTTTAGGTCAGGTGCACACCTCAAACAGAAAAATGAGCATTGCAAAGTATGGAGGGCGCCTGCCAGCTGAGGACAAGAAGAGACAAGTTGTGGGGGTATTGTCTCCTAAGGAAAATGAAATTAATCTGTATGCCAGTGGTGGGGGTGGGGAGAGGTGGGGGTTTGTGGGATTTGTGGGATTTGCAAGTGGAAAAGGGGGGGGGGGGGGGGGATGCCTCAGGAAGAGTTAGTTAGGATCTGTGAAAAAAAGGGTGCAAAAAGCAGGTGGGACTTCACACCTCATGGGACTAAGACTGGGGTGTTTATATCAGCTCATCTTGCCTGGATTTTATTCTGGTGATGAACGTGTTCTGAAAACAAACAGAACATTGAGGAAGAAACTTGTGGAGCGAATGACTGTTTTTTTGGTTGCTAAGCCATCTGTTCTGCTCCAGCAGCTCGCTGAGGGCTCCACCGTCGCTCTCAATCTGCATGCGTGTGTTTTCGCGTGGGTGGCTGGCACTGGCTGGCGTGGCAGGAGGGAGTATTGGGGCGGAGGGGAGGATGTGTACATGCTGGGGAACTCAGTCACTTTGAGCAAATTTGTTTGGGAGGGGAGGAGGAAAGTTGGCTGTGGCAGCGTATGCAAACATACATGGCTGTGGCCAAGCCTGGGAGTGTGTGCATGTGTCAGGGGGAGCTGTGCTTTTTTGTGTGTATGTTAAGGTGTCTGTGTGTCTTGGGGTCTAGAATCACAGGCACAGGGTGGGTTTTACATCAGGATGAGGGACCACACCTCCAGAGCTCTGCAGCTGCAGAGCTGAGTGTGGCAGGGCTGGTCAGTGCCTTGCAAACCTGCCTGCAGGTGGGGGCAAAGATGTGTGTTTGTGCACGTCAAGGAGGAGCAGTGAAATGACACTCATGGAGACCATATGTAGGTAGGCAACAGCAGTGTGCCACCCACCAGGCTGAGAGAGGCGAGGAGGAGGTGTGAGCCAGTGGGAGGGGGTTGCTGCATTGCACACGCTGTGAGTAATGTGGCCAAAGTGCAGAGGAAGCTGAAGGCCATGTGTGTGGAGTTTATGGTCAGCCCATCAATGTGCAGGAACCCAGCTTTCCCATTCTTATGCCTGTCCATCCCACAGCAATCTCTGTGCAACCCCTGCAACCCCAATCACACTGCAATGATGGTGAAGGCTAATGACCTCTGCATATTGATTACCTTGAATGAGGCCATGGAGATCTTCTATCCCACACCTTTTCCCATCCCTGCCCTCACTCCCATCCTTCCTTGCTCCTTGCCAGACAAGGCAGGGTTGCCATAGCAGCTGACAACATCTGCTGTCCTACCTCTCAGGAGGACAGGCAGCAGCAGTAAAAAAAGATGGGTTGTAGGAAGAAACCTATGGCCTGTTTGTGTCCTTGTCTCCTGGGAACAGCAGTTGGGACTCCTTTGGTAACCTTCTCAGGCTGGTAGTAGTCATCCTAGAGCATCCAGGTGTCATACTGAGGGAGAGCTGCTAGTGTACTGGGCATGCATGGTGCTCCTCACCCACACCCAGTCTTGTCCACCTGCTTGGTTGGATTCAGCGGTGTCCCCTTCTGAAAGCTAAACTGTGCTACGACAACATTAAATAAAGAAGGGGTGTCCAGACCACTCCTAGCTAGCAATGCAGACATCTTCCATGCTGAATCGTACCTCTTCAAGAATCGTCATTCCTCTCTCCCTGTCACACAGACACGCTGCTGCACTGCAGAAGCAAACAGGGCATCAGGTTCCACCCCAGAAGCAGCTGCATTAAAAGGTGAGCTGAATGTCACCCCCGTCTGTTCTAAGCATCATCATTTAGGGAATGCACTTGATTGGTAGCAGTAAGAGAGTTGGTGCTGTTTTGTACAACAGTTGATGTCCTCTGAAAAGAAGGTGCTCCATTTTGGGGATAATATTTTATATTTATATGTTTTTAAGCATTCCTTCCTTAGGACAAGATTCTAGATCTTTGATCCACCCTGAGGTAGCCACTCTTTAATTTTACTGTGTCAATACATCCTGGTGCACCATCTCAAACTTCTTTCACTCAAAGACTTTAATGGCCTTCATTTGTATGACTCAGGGTCTTCACACAGCATGCTCCCTCCCACCAAAAACCCCAAACCCCACAACCCCCACCTCCAACAAAAAAACCCAACACCACAAGACCTTCTGATTAAGGAGCATCACAGCCCTGTAGGATTTGGGAGATCTTAGCTCTGTCACAGACCTGTGAGGCAAATCACACCCTTCTCCTTCAGCTTTAAGATAACAGTGGCAATTCTGCCTCTCCATCCGCTACCTTCAGGGTCCCAAATTTGTGGATGGGGTATTATTGCATGTACTCATCTCCTCCCTGCCTCATTTGAACGGTGGTCTCTTGGTGCTGCTGGAGACAGACAACAAAGAAATAAGTGTAGTGTCTAGTGACAGCACATCAATGCTCAAGGCTGGGTTAACATCAGTGGTTAGTGACCCAAAAAGGTGAGTGAAAACCTCCAGAGCCAAGGTATCTGGTCCAAGAGTCCATGCAGGAGAGCAGGCAGTTGTGCACAATCAACACAATCATGGTAACAGCAGCAACAGAATCTCCTGCATCACTTCCTACAACTGCCCCGGATTAGATACTCCCTCCACTTTGAATGACCACAGGATTCTGCTTCCAGAGTGGGAGGTACCTTTGCCCAGTTGCATCACAAACATCTGGTCTTGGAACTGCAGCTGATGTTGCACACAGAGCTGCCACTGGGACAGAGGCAGCCACCACTTGAAGGTTAGCAGAGTTTCATGTGTCAGCACAGAGAAAGGAGGCCCTGGAGAGAGGATCTGTACCAGCTGTGAGCTGTGTCACTCTCGGGAATGCAGGCAGTATACTGGGGGAGAGCACAAATCAATTGTGTTAATGGGGGGCCTTACTGACTTCACCACCTGAAACAGGGATGTAGAATTAGATTTAGGAAAAAGCAGTAGGGGAAGAAAAGTGGGTTATGCTAAGAGAGAGGAGGGGAAAATTGAAGAAGAGTTTGGAAGAAGGAAAGTCAAGAGAAACAGAGGAAGACGAGGCATGTGAGTGTGATGGGTTCTTTGTTTAAATGGAAAGTGTGTTAATCTCCCCATGTTTAGGTAGTGTTTGAGAGAACCTGATTGGGATTTATTAGAAAATAAAAATGTTCTAATTGAAAGCGAGTGGAGGCAATTTGTATTAATAATAGTAGAAATCATCAAATAACAGAATTGTTTAAATCTATTAGTTTGTTCCATGCAGTGAGAGGAAGGGGTTGATTATCTTGCAGTAGAACGTATTAAAAGGAGAGCCCAGCCTGCTGGTCCCCTATGCAGATTAAAGATGTAATTTATTGAAGTAATTTATTTTCTATTGGGAAGAAGGGGGAAAAATGGAAAAATATGATAAGAGCTGCAATCAAGTCTTGGATTCTTAATTTGAAGACCTACTTGTTATCTGCCTTCTTTCAATCATTAGAAAAAAATTACTCATTCCTTGGTTGGGTTTAAAGCTGCAGGAGCAGACAGGGTGGCTGGGAAAAAAAATAAGATCTCATGAGGAGGCCTGTTACTCACCTCTTGAGGTTTATATTATTGACAGCAGTTGCTTCAAACCCAAGACAAATCAACATTGGGCTGCCTAGAGTAGCAGCAGGTAGAGCTTAGAGGTCAGCACCAAGGTGCTGTCTATCTAATCCTTCCCGACAACAAAAGGAACATGTTGCTAAACTGGAGATTAATTCAGAGCTGCTTAATTCATTCATTCTGTCTGTCTGTCTCTGTGCTAATCTGGCCTTTACAAACCACAGTGAGAGAATAACAAATGACTCTAGTATTCACACTCACAGTCCCTTCCAATCAATGGCAATTTAGGTGCCTATATAATAATTAGGCACTTAGTGGTATGCCTGGTTCTGGAGCTCTCCTTCATCCCGTGATTTTCCTGGCATGCCCACTGAAAAGGCCTTGCAGGCTGGTGCTTTTGCTGTTCTTTGGCTTTCTCAGATGAAGGCCTAGATCTCTTCTTGGCCATTTTCTCCTGGCTCCATTGTGACACCCTGATCCTACCCAGTATCATCACAGGGATCTGACAGGACTCCACAACACTTCCTGCCTCCTCCTTCTTTGTGCCATCTGCTCATGCACTTCACATTGCTGTATCCAGACATCTCTCACCTGTCAGCCTCACCTTGTACCTCCACACTGATCTTGGCTTGTAGGCAACAGGGCATGAAGTCCTGCCCACTCTCAAGTAACCTCCAGCAATTCAGACACAACCATCCATCCTTCTAACCTCACCATCGAAAGCTGTCAGAAAAGTGCCATTATAAGGGATGGAGTGAGGGAAGAGAACAATCAGAGACAATGAGATTGTCTCAGCAATCTCAGTACTGAGGACGAAACAAGGGGATGAAGAACAGCAACAGTACTCACTCTACTCGCCATTCTTTTCTGTCCTCAAGATCTAAGCTTACCTGCTGTTCTTGGGCAGGCTGTGGCTTGGAAGAGGAAAATTTCTGGCCCATCCCATGGGACTCAAGCACATCCATATCCAGAAGAAGCAGTTCCAGGCTTTTTGCAGTCCTAGGGACTTTTCTGCTTGGTGCCTGAACGCTATGTTGATAGGAGACATTGCAAATACTATCTCATTCTCTTAAGATAAATAGCTGGATTCTGCATTGAAAAACAATAGACAGGGTAAAATGGAGACATCAAAATGTGATTTCAGATGTTTTAAGAAAACTATCTGGGAATTCAAGATGAATTTGGTATGGCAGAGACCATGGCTAAGAGTCCTGCCTGTGAGACTACATTACATCCTGTGAAAAGGATAAAAAACATTAGAGAAGGTATAAAAATAAGGACTAGAGGTAAGGTTGGAATGGGTCTAAATCAGGAAAGTCAGAACGAAATGCGTGCTGCCAAGAGGAAGTTTGTGGTGTGGGCCAGAGTTGGGGGTCTTAGTCCCAGCCTGAGCTAAGTCCCTACCTAAGTAGGGTTAGAGTTCATCACAAGAGATAGCCTAGAGTTGCCATTGTACTGGGGCTGGGATGGAGCTGCTAAAGCACTATCTGCTCTGCCAAGAGATCTCAGTGTGAGATGGCATTTCACATCTATGGTTTGTAACAGAATTATTTTTTACATAGAAAGACGAAGTCTTTAAAAAAAGGTTATTAGGTGCTTTGATAAGTTTATCTCCTTTATTCAAGCTACCAATAATTTCTTCTTCTGTGCCTATAAGCCCTTCAGACTTCTGCTCATACTCTGTGCCGTAACACCTGTTGATTTCTTTTCTTTGCGTATCTTTCTTTTACCTTTGCTCTGCATAGGGACAGTGTGACAATATCATCTGCTTACAGGGAGGAAATTTTTATTTCTTGCACCGTGAGAAGCTCCTTACTATATCCTATTAGGGTGGGTCCCAGACAGAGTATCTCCCCACCTTCAAGAAAACCCAAACTAGTTCCCCCCCCCCCATTTTCTAGCATAGCTACAAACTCTTTAGAAATCTGTCCAGCATCTTTCTAGACAGGGGTCACTCAAACATATTTGTGTGTTCTACTCCTTCTCCAGGTAGAGTAATTGACAGCCACTTCTGATTCAAACTCAGTCACATACAACAGTTCAGAGACCAAGAAATTAAACTTCAGGCTAAGGCTTGTCTTTCTGAAAAGATTTTCCCATTGTTAATTTACCTAAACTGGGAGCAATAGTAAAGGTAAAAACAACTCACCTATACTTTTAAGACCAGACCAGGTTACTGGCTGAGTAGATAGAAGCAGCTCTGCCAGCTACATTTTTTTTGCTTTGGGTTCAGTAGCTATACAGTTTTGCACCACTACACTGATAGATGGTGCCTATGCAAACTTCTTTGTGATAGACACACACTAGAATATAACTGATCACCTCCCATCCCAGTCACAACTGCACTAACCACCACATCCACCACTGTTAGCAACACATTCAGAGCACACCACTCAGTGGTATTTATTAGTGTCAGGGCCCTGAGTACACTAATGAGCCTTAACTGCCCTGACCAGCCTTAACTGCCCTGACCAGTCTCACCTGGGGCTTCCACTCACACATCCTCTACTCATGGCCCAGGAAGTCTATTTAAACCCAGGCCAAGGTGCATACTTTTGGTGTATTGTTGTTGTGTTGCTCTTTGATAGACCTGATTTATCATCTTGGTTTACTTAAATTTGTTACTACATCCTGCATGTATCACTATGCCTGCTTGGGTATTGTGGTATTTCACTCTAGTCTTTGGGGTCACTGCCTTGCTCATGCTTATGTTACTTTTGGCTCCTGTCTCATCCTTTATCATGGAGCGGTCCTGCTCTTGTTGCTCCCTGGCAATTGTCGTTCATCTTTCTATCCAGCCATAACAAATATGTATTTGCCACTCTTACCTGTCAGTATCACCTGAAAATAATAGAGGAAAGAAAACTGTCAGTATTACAAGGTGACTAGAAACACATTTATACTTGCTTTACTGCAAACAGGTGGGTATTTATTCTTTATGAACGCAAACAAATACAAGTACACAATACAGTGCCCCCACCAAATCCTTTCTCCATCATTAAACACTTGCCCACAAACATTCTCCAATACTTCCCCACTGAGGTAACATAATGCTTGCAATGCACTGTACTGGTAGTGGGTAACTATTGCCTTGTTTTTCCTTTTCTTCTGAACCTCTCTGAGTGGGAGGGGAAAAGAAGATGGATCCTGACATCAAGACTAGGAGATAAAGCAAAATGACTGTGGGTGAAGACACATGGGTCTGTAGCAGCCTTTGCCATTACTTGGTTACGCACATGCATTGGTGCTCGTAGTCACCCAGGCAAAATAGGAATCCTGATATAATCTTCCTCCTGTCTCTGATGTTTGACAGCTGCACTGTCAAACAGTGCAGAACAAACTACACTGCTCCCAAAATCATTCCCTTTCTTTGCCTGAGTCACTTAGAATCATCTTCCTCGAAAGTCCTTTGCAGAAAGCACTTCTCTTGCTTGTCCTTCTCTTCCCTTCCCTTTCCTTTCCCAAAGACTCTTAATTCCTAGAAGACTCTGAAGGCCCATGGACATAGCCCGTTGGGGTTACATCTACACCGAACACATCCAAGACAGTCTGAGCACTGTTCTCAGGCTGTCCACACTGCAATTGTTAGCCCAGTCCTGAGCATGGCTGTGGCTTGTGCAAACCAGCAATCTGCCTTATGAGGTTCATGCCTGGTTTGAGGGAGAGCCAATGCCAAGGGACATGATATGCCTCCCTCCCCCCCATTCAGGTAGAGGAGAGTACAGTTTAATTATCTGAGTATAAGCTGTTTCATGTTACCTGGATTTGGCAAGTAGCGTGTCGAGTCTACAGCAGTTTGACCAATGCATAGAGGGCCAGCTCCATCTTCTAACCTGGTCACAGACATCCAGAGCAAATCCTACTCACTCTCCTCACCTCTGTTCATCCCCTGCAGAGGACCAACAACCATACTGCTCTTGGATTCTTAGTAGTCCAAGCGAGTGAAGGGATGGCAGGGATGGCTTTGACAACTCATTTACTTCAAAAACAAATGTTGGCAGAGGATTCTGCTGACCCCTGCAATGCAGCCAAGAGGGAATGCCAGAATCTGTATTTCAAACTTTCTCCTTCCTTTGCTCTGTTTAGTGCTTCATATCTGTTTTTTGGAGGCAGAAGAAAGTAAGTCTTGCCTTCTGTCCTTTGCTAGGTGTGTGTCTGGGTGTGGGTCCATGTGCATTGCATGAAGAGACACTTTCCTCAAGATACAAAAATCCTTGAAGCGGAGTGAAAGACAACCGTGACAGATTTGTTGAAGAGGGGGGTTGAACCTGAGATAACTGATGTTGTTGCTACTGGGAACAGCAGTCAAGCTGGGCTGGGTAGATGAAAGGAGGGATGGTAGGGGCTGGGGCTAGGGATCAGAGAGGGAACAGTCCATGTATCTCAGCTAATGCTCTCTGGCAGAGTAGCAACGCTAATGGATATTAAAAGTGTCAGCTTCAAGATTTAGCAAAATGGTACCTCTCCTGATGCATCTCATCCTGGCACACAGAGCCCAGAGCAGAGGAGAAATTAGAGCCAGCCTTTTGTCAGGGTGCTTACTCCTGTGACTCCGCATCACACAACGACAATCTTGTGCAGTGCTGTTTGCTAACAGCATGCCTGTTTCTAGGTGGGAAGCCATTCTCCAACACCCATACAGATCTGCTCTCCTCCTCTATGCCCAACTGTACCTTGCCCTTGAGAAGAACAAAGGGAGACACGTCCATCCCTCAAAGGGAAGGAGGAGGCTTGGGTATCAAGCCGTCTCCCCCTGCCCCATGGAGTGGAGTGAGGCAGAGACATGGCAGGAATGGCTGGCTGCTGGCTGGAGCCCTGTGGGTTGGGTCTTTCCAGGCTGTCCTGGTGGTATACTATCCTCAGTCAGATATGACTTGCCTCTCTGCTTTGTGGCAGAGCACTAGCAAATGAGATTTTGCCATTCCCCAGCCCTTGGACACCCTCTGTGGAGAGGTGGTGAAAGGAAGGGATTCACCTGCCTTTCCTCACTGGGCAGATGGGAGACCACTGCCCATGGGGTACCAAAAGGAAAAGGGAAAGAGAGCATTTAGGGAGAGGTGGAGCAATGTACCCTTTACTAGTTCCACCCACTCTCCTCAATCTGCTCTGCCCTCCCCTTGGATCTGTGATGGGTTTTTTTTGGCACAGCAGGGTTGACAACTAGTGTCTGATTTGGGTGCTGGGAGGGAAGGCTGATGATGGGATAAATATGATGCCCCAACCCTCTCCTGCTCATTGTGACACGAGGATTCACCCCTATCTATCCATTCCCAGGCCTGGGTGCCAAAGGAAAGACCCAACTGAGTTTTGTCCTTCTACTGCTAAGCAGCCACAGCCTGGCCTGACAGAATTGGACTCCATCTCACTCCCAGGTTTTCCTTGGCAGTGTTATGATCTGATCCATCCTTTAGCCAAGTGGCTGACTGCCACACTGCCAGCACTGGAGACGGATGCTCTTGTTACCCAGCCAGCTAGGGAGCATTACCCCTGGGGCTCTGGCCAGTCAAGTTGTCAGTGACCCAAGCAATGCGGTTTTCCTTGCAAGCTTACTCACAGCTGAAGAGCAAACCTTCAGGTACCTTCCTGGCTTCCTCTGGGCTAGAAAGGAGCAGTGTGCACAGAAATGTCTCACATCTTCCTTGTTCTAATGCCCACCGTGTCAGAGGTGGCCACTCTAAATACTCCAAATTACTGAATTATTGACACTGACAACTCTTCCCTTACTTTATAACTCACATCTCTCTCACTTCTACTCAGTCTTATATTTTGGGTTGAGGGGGCTGGAGAGGGAGGGAGGCTAGCTCTGACTGTGTCACGATGGTCAGGCCCTGGGGTCAGATGGGCTTTTGGGCATGCATCTTGATGGAAGATATCCCAAACCAGTGTGGCAGGGAGGTTCCCCAGAGGCAGCTTGACAGTTCCCTCCTACTCTCCCTGCCTACCTCCTTACTGCAGTGGAGGAGAAGACACACTGGCCAAGAGACAGCCAAGCACAATCCCACTGAAGAGCTCAAGAGAGAGGTAAGGAGTAATCATGGAAAGAGGGAGTGGGCAAAACCTCACGAGAGTGGAAAAGTAAGGGGGAAATAGGGAGGAAAGTATGCATAGGTAGGGGTCAGGTTCTCCAGAAAGTGATTCAACTTGTGATTGTGCTTATGATGAAGATATCTGTGAATTTGCAGTCCACTCTCTCAGCTATGTGTATTGAGGTTATTTTCAGTAGCCCCAACAAGAATAACATTGCCATTGCACACAGGCACTGTGCTGCTCTAGCACCTGCCTTGCCCCAGTAAGCTTGTAGCTCAGTAGATGGGGCAAACCATGGAGAAGCGAAAGGGTTACTTCAGTATAATGTCCCATTTTATAGAGACAATGTAAAGAAAAGGTAAAGATGAAATAGCTAACCCCCAGCAACACTAGGAGGTCTGAGGCTCAGCTCTCCACAGGTCAATTTATTGCCTTCTAATTCAAGGTGAAGTCTTGGCTTTCAGGCGCTCAAGAGGTAAAGGAGTGAAAAATCCTTCTGGCTTTTAAGAGAGTTTCTGAAGGGCCTGTTGGGCCCTAGTCAAAACCCTGGCAGTAAAAACCTCTCTTGATGATGAGGTTGTTTCCTCCTGCCTCATAATCTGTGCTCTGATGAGTGGCCAATACATGTTCAGGGTAAAAAGCTCAGGCAAAGGGGGACTCCACAGCAACACTGCTAAATAAATGTAAACACAGGCTGCCCTGGTGCCTCTCTGTGGATCTGCCTGCTTTCTTCTCACTTTTTCCTTCATTTGTTCTTCCTCACTAATTTTCAGTCCTAATCTTGTCCGTACTCCTCCTTTCCGTCCCGGGCTCCCAGCAGACACATACTCCAGGTCTAAGCAGGTTCCCCAACCCTTGAGCTGCACCCCAGAGTCAGCTCTGTGGGGCAGAGACCACTGCAGTGCCTGAGGTGAAGAACTCCTGATACAAAACACACTGAGAGAGTAAGGCAGGAACAGATGTACTAATCAGGCTTCTCCTCGGTTGTGCAGGCCCCCACCTCTCGTCTCCCTGATGCGCAGGTATCTCAGGCCTTTATATGTTTCCTCTGCTGCACAGTCTGGGCCCAACCAACAGATTTGGGTGGCTTTGAGTTAACCAGGTCACAGGGTTTGGGAGGGAGCCCCAGACCTTCCCTGCCCTCACCACTTCTGGGCAGCTGCAGAGCTGGACAGGAAGCACAATCAGCTTAGGGCGATAGCACACAGCCTTGGAGTCCCATGCAAGATGGAAGGAGGGTTCACTCTCACATCCACCCTTATTTCTCATCCTGTTTTCTTCCTTTTAAGTGGTACAGCCTAAACTGGGTGGAGGGTGGTGGGGTGTGGTGGTGGTGTAGGGTCTCTGCAATAGCAGGGAAACAGCTTTGCTAAGAGTCTATCCTGCAGAAGTCATTTGACCTCCTCACCTTCTCCAGTGCAGTGGATTTAACAAGATGAACTCTCTTGAATGGTTTGTAGAGGAAAAGCAGATCCAGTAGAGCGAATCCCAGCTTCCTGGTTACAAAATGGCTTTTTCTAAGATAATAGTGCAGATATCCCCTCTCAATGCGCACACACCCCCATGCGCTCCCCTGACCACAGACTGCAAACCCCTGTTCAGACCCAGTGCCTGCCCTCTCACAGCCCCATTTCCCATGTACCCTTCCTCTCGGACCCTTGTCCACACCCTTCTCATTCTGAAGGCATCCTTCCTCTGAAACATTCCCATCTCTTTCCCTGAAGCATCCCTCCTCCCAGTTTTGCTCCATGCCCTTCCTTCATGTCCCATTTGCGATTTGACCTGTCTCTTTCCAAGCTCCCCTTTCCACACATGTCCGATCCACCTCCCCAGAAACTCACTTTCTTGCTCCTTCTTCCTAAGGAGCAATTCTACCCTGTCCCCTTCACTGCTGATGTATTTCCACCTATAAATGATGCTTATCACATTTCTAAAAGGAGCAGAGGAAGAAGCCAAAAAACCTGTGGGACTTGGGTTGGCCTGAGGGGTAAAGCCCCACTTCCTCCTGTACAGATAGACAGACATCTTTCAGAAGCCTTAGAGTTGGGACATGCACTGCAGGTGGGGAGGAAAGGGACTGGAGCAAGAAGGAAGCATTGAAAGCATGTCTGATGAGGCGAGATGCTGAGCTGGTTTGGGTATTCTAGTTGCGGCAGCATGCAAAATCCCATTACGGCTTTACTATGGTGAGTTTAACACACTGAACCCTTCGTTGCTCCAGCTGCCCCTGCCAGGCATCTCTGAAATTCACAGGAACAGGTTTTCAATCTTTAGCAATTCCCAGCTCACAGGAGCAGCCTGCCTGCTCAGGGAAGGGGAGAAGAAATAGCAGCAGCTCCCAAACCTGCCTGGAGGACAGAGGCTTTCTTCTCCTTCCTCCACCACAGCAAAGACCCCACGGGTTTGCTAAGGGTTACCAGAGCCCCATGGGTTCACCTGCAGCTCTGGATGGAGGAGAATTTCCCAGAGCATAACAGTGTAGCTGGGTAGTATCCCACAGCTAAAGGGCTGGAGGTTTTTCAGAAGTGGGTTGAGCTGTGAGCTGTGCAAGTGTAGGGATTTGACATGAAAATGGTAGCCTTGTTTTCTCCCAATCAGACTAAATGATGTGGGATCTTTTAGCAGCATGCTGAATGCTTTCTAACACTTTCTGAGCTCTTGATTTTCCTCAGAGTACGTGCTATAGCTGCTTCCTTGGTGAATTTAGGAAACAAGCATGAGGAGATATCGTGGAGGAGTCTGTAGCAAAGCTGGAAATCATGGAGGTGTCTGTGGGAAAGCTGGAAAGAGACTCTATATCTTGCCCTGTGGCAAGATAAACATTGGCCTTTCCTTTAAAAAAAAAAAAAACCCAAAAGAGTATTTCTCTGTGTGATTGCAAAGGACTATGCAGAGCTGCATGTGGTGCATAGATGTTTTGGTCAGGTACCAGGGAACACAGGAGGGCAAGCATTTGGGAGAAGATCTGAGTGTAAGAGCATGCCTTACAGCAGGAGTAGAGGTGTCTGATGAAAGGAGTGCATGGAAATGATGCAAACTCTTTCCATTTTGACCTAAGCATGATGATATTTAATATTCTCCTTACAGCCCCAGCACCTGGAGTCAGTGGAATCAAATGACAATTTCAATTCTCATACCAAATACAAAAAAGGAAGGAGGGAAGCACATTTCTTTCTCTTCTCCAGAGGAACAAAATAGCCTCAAAATATAACTAGGGAAGAGTCCCTTGAATGTTCACATAAAATCTTGTGATTTTTTTAAAGTCCAGTTTTATGTTTGGGGAAGTTGTGATATTTTGGTCTAGCTTGGGAAAGATGAGATGTAGTCAAATGGTAAATGGATGTAAGAAGGCACTGCAGTGGAAAAGGAACGTGTGTGTATGCGCATGTGTTCATAGAATCATAGAATCATTTGGGTTGGAAGGGACCTCAAAGACCATCTAGTTCCAACCCGCCCGCCGTGGGCAGGGACACCCTCCACTAGACCACGTGCCCAAAGCCCCATCCAGCCTGCCCTTGAACATTTCCAGGGATGGGGCATCCACACCTTCTCTGGGCAACCTGTTCCAGTGCCTCATCACCCTCATAATTTTTTTTTCCTTATGTCCCATTTAAATCTGCCCTCTTTCAGTTTAAACTAGTTGTCCCTTGTCCAGTCACTATGAGCCCTGGAAAACCCTTTAAATATTGAAAAGCCACATTAAGAGCTCCTTGGAGCCTTCTTTTCTCCAGACTAAACAATCCCAACTGTCTCAGCCTGTCCTCATAGGAGAGGTGCTCCAGCCCTCTGGTCATCTTTGTGGCCCTCCTCTGGACCTACTCTAACAGGTCCATGTCTTTCTTGTAGTGGGGACCCTAGAGTTGGACACAGTACTCCAGGTGGGGTCTTACAAGACTAGAGTAAAGGGGGAGAATCACCTCCCTCGACCTGCTGGCCACACTTCTTTTCATGCAGCCCAGGATGTGATGATTGGTTTTCTGGTCTGCAAGCACACATGTCCAACTTTTCATCCACCAGCATCCCCAAGTCCTTTTCTGCAGCGTGGCTTTCAATCCATTCATTACCCTGTCTGTGCTGATATTGAGGATTGCCCTGATTCAGGTACAGGACCTTGCCCTTGGCCTTGTTGAACTTCATGACGCTCACATGGTCCCACTTCTCAAGCCTGTCAAGGTCCCTCTGGATGTCATCCCTTCCCACTAGTGTATATCAACTGCACCACTCAGCTTGGTGACATCTGCAGACTTGCCAAGGGTGGACTTAATCCCACTATCTATGCCATTAATGAAAATATTAAATAATATTGGTCCCAGGACAGGGACACCACTCGTTACTGGTTGTCTACCATTAGTTGAGTACTGGTTGTCTACACACACTGATGTATTGTCTACCATAACATGAATTTTAACTGTATCAGACCAAAGGCATCACTGTATGGGCACCAGGCCATGTGAGGTGAAGCTGTGCATGTCTGGGGTTTTAGGGTCAGCTGGAATTTCCAGGAACCTCTGCGTGCACTTCTTCCCTGCAGCACATGGCTCTGAGCTGCTTGCTCCCCCTGCCCCTTCCCACTGTCTCCCTTGAAGTCCCCCTAGCCCCTTTGTGTGTGAAACACACTTTCCTGCTGAAGGCCCTCTGGAGAAGGGGGCTAAGCAGCCCGTTAGCTCCTGGATATTGAAATCACAGCTCCGGAGCACAGTGGTGCAGCTGCCAAGGAAAGTCGCAAGGAAAACAGCTCTGCAGAACAGAGCCCTGGTACAGTATGATAATGATTTCAGGCTTGCCAACCCTCACTTCTCTTCCCTCCCCTGATACCTTGTTGTTTATTCTGGGTCTATTATTGGCTCCCATTTTTGTAGTTTTCCCAGTCCTGTATTGGCTCAAAGCCAAGCATAATCACGTGAGAGGAAGGGGATAGCTGTGGTGCAAATTCGGAGCATCTTCTCTCACCCTGCCACCAGAAGCCACAGATCCTTATCCGTGCAGAAAGTGAAAATGTGACCTTCATTGTGCGGAGCTGTCTCTGTCCTTCTCCCTCCTCTAAGGGCTGGTCCTGGAAGCTCTGCTGGAATTTGGGGTGTTTTTCCCAGTCAGAAGGCAGCAGGCAATGGGAAAATCACTGTTATCTGTGTCTCTTCTTTCTCAGGGTGGGCTGTATATCTTTTTCATTTAGGTAATAACAGGCTTTTGGCAGTGCCTCCAGCACAAACCCAAGCTGCAGGTGAGCAGCAGGAGCTGAAGAGTTTGGCTTAGGTTTAGCAAATAACTTTCCACTGAAAATAGGGGGTTTTCCCAGAGCTCTGCCAATGCAGACTGAGCTTACAGTGGAGTCTGTCCGGGGAGCAGGAGAGGTGGCATCGCTCATCAGGAAAAGGGAAAAGGGGCATTTGTTAAAGGTGAGAGGACGATGGTGAGTTTATGGAGAGGGATGAGCAAAGCACAGAGGGCAGAAAGCACCACGGGAATGAGATGCGAGGGACAAAGGTGATGTGAAAGAATTGAGGGGCTGGGCGGGGGGGGGGGCAGGGGGGTGGGTGAGTAAAGAAGGAGAATAGGGCATTCTGGAAAGGAGCATAAATATGGGCAAAGTTGAGAAGCATCACAATTCTGATGATGACAGAAAGTCCAAATAGTAGTATTTCTTGAGGAAATAAAATACTAGCTTTCTGTACACTTTATGCCATGTTGGAAGAAGGGTCAATTACAAGCCCCAAGAAATTCCTGACTATTACATGACTCTTCAAACAGTTGCAGGAGTTTATATTTCTCTCCCTTTTATTTTCTCTCCCATGTTGCAATAGAAGATAAATGAGAAAGCACAAAAAAAAAAAAACCCAACAAGCTCAAACTCAGTCATGGGTTAAGTTTGTTAATATACCAGACTATTTCAAGGTGTCTCTCCCCAACCAGTCAATTTTAAAACCTCAGTTTTTCCTCCCCCAAAAAAGGATTAAATAAAATTTTCCAGTGGTTCCTATGCCTCCCATGTGCATGGTTATACCTTTTGGGGCTTTTGTCCCAGTCGTAGGTCTGTGAACCCCAAAGGAGGCTCTGGTTTAACAGTGAATGTGATTCCAATCAGATGGGGCTTCACTGTCACTCAGGAGCTTGCTGACTAGTAATAAATATTCATAGAACTGATTAGACACTAATTGCACAAATCACCACCTCTTCAGCCAACCCCAGGAACCTTGTTGCCACCCACCATAGTTAAAGAGGCAGCAGAAAACGTCTTTTCAGTAGGTGCCTTAAGGTCAGCCTAGTACCTCAGAAGGAAGAGGGGACTGTTAAATGCCTCACCTTGTAATGTCCCTTAACACAGACACCACAAACAGTCCTTCCCCAAATTCTGTCCTGGGTGAAGGGCTGTGTTCCCACTAGTCCCCACTTCCCATGGGGCAGGAGTCCTGTGGTCCCTGTAGACCTCACTGCAGTCTGTCCTGCCTCCCTCTCCCCACATGCTGCTTGCCGTCCGACCCCAGACGGGCAGCCCTTTGCTGCTCCTCTGTGATCTCTGATCTTCCCTTACAGACTGTTTTGCCAGAGCCCTTCCGCAAGGAGAGGGCAAGGAAGGGCATTTGGCTGCGATGCATGTGGACTGTCTGTGTACCTGTGTACATGCTGATGTGCTTGGGTGACTACAAGTGTGCAGGACACAGCACACACACACACACGTCTATACCTGTGGTTTTACTCACGTGCAGAAAGGGACATGTAACCCCACTTATTCAGCAAGGTAGAGGAGCAAAGACATTCTGTGCTAGCAGGGCACGTGGTCCTCTCCCTGCACATGCTGTGCCCTTGAGGGCCCAGATGTGATGGCCACCTTGCACCGTCTCCTCTCTCTGCCTGAAGTGTTGTGCTGGCAGGTCTAGTGACACTACTCTTCAGCCCCACAGAAAGAGGAGAGCTGCAGAGATACGGAGTGCCCCTTGGTGATGTGACACAGTGGCTGCGGCAAAGATTGCAGGCTGTTCAGGGGATGTCATACCTTGTTCCTGACATTCCTGCTGCAGCTGCTCTGGAGCTGAGGTGAAAGCCATGTTCTTGTCACTGCAAGCCCTTCTTCATCAACTACCCACACAAGACCCAAAGTCCTCCACCTTCCCTGACTCTTTCCTTGTCCCCACTGTCCCACCATACACAGCCTCCTTGCAGTTAGCCCAATAGCATCAGCCTTTGGGAGCAAA
The DNA here is from genome assembly GCF_011004875.1 of Balearica regulorum gibbericeps. Taxonomy (NCBI): domain Eukaryota; kingdom Metazoa; phylum Chordata; class Aves; order Gruiformes; family Gruidae; genus Balearica; species Balearica regulorum. The sequence continues at coordinate 57,946,549 of NC_046184.1, forward strand.
CTGATGTCTGTATACAGGCTCACACGCAGAGGATTGTGATAACCCGGGACAAGCCACATTCATCTTCATCGCAGGGCGGCAGCAGGATTGGAAATGGCGTGGCGAGATGAGATTGCTGCACGCCCCTGTCGCAGGCACTTAGAGCAGAGCCGCTGCAGACGTGATAGCAATGAAACTCCAAGAAACCCTGGTCAAGTCTCAACCCCGGTCTGCCTGGGCTTCCTCTAGCCCCCCAGACTGGCTCTCCTGTAAAAAGGAGAAGTGAGCAGAGAGGCCATGGTGCCTTTGAGAGCCATCCTGCCCTTTAGCTTTGTGCTCTGGACTTTCTGTATGAATCACATTTTCAAAGAAAGTTTTAAGAGAGAGGAAGTACAGCAAGGAGTCCCCCACCCTCAGGTAGCAAGTTGCTTTCCAGCCATCAAATGTAAGGGATGGGAGACAGGAAGAACTGCTCCCGTTGGCCCCACAAATCTGACTGTACCATTCAAACGAGCTCCAATGCAGCGAGGCTGTGCTCCTTTCCTTACAAGTGACTGATCCCAGAGGGTACGAAGACTGGCTCCCATCCCTCTGAGGCCCTTGTTATAGCCTTCTGTTCCTCCAGGTTTAAGGGACAAGCTGGCAAACCTGACCCCTCTTGGTGGCAATCCCTGCACTGCTGTGGAGGGGTCAGGTGTGGGAGCTCACACGGTGTACCACAGAGGGAGTTGAAAGGCTGGCAGTCCCAATCCAGAAAACCCTGTTTAGCTAGCGGAAAAGAGCTGCTTGGTTTTCCCTTTGCGCTGAAGGGTGTGTGATACACAGCTGAGCAGTTTCAGGCCTGCCGGGAATGGACCCTATCTCAAATGGGTGCTCCCACCCCACCACTGAGCACCTCTCCTGGCTTGCAGACTCTTGTCTTTACACAGGCCTCTATTTGCTCATGAGCTCCCATCACCAAGGGCATTCACCCCCTGGAAAAAGGTTCAACTCATGCCCTTTGATTGGCTCTGAATCCATAATTCAGTCCAGTCTGTCTCCATTCGTACACTGCCCTCCCCATCCACCTCCCGGAGTTTTTCTCTACCCTTTGCTAGATACCTAAGCTGTACTGAACGAGACTGCTGGCTCTCCTCACAGCTGCTCCATCTCTGTCACTGCAAACAATTTCTAGAAAGCCTTTTTAAAATGTATTAGCCTTCCAAAAGGGAGCTGATAAACAGGGGACAGGAGGACGCGAAGATGAGGGGAGGAGGCAGGATGCAGTTTATTCTACATATTTGCAGTATGCTCCTCCCAGCCCTTTTATTAAAATAGATGGATATTTATTATGAAAATTAATTACTAGGTGTGCACAGGAGTCCTTAGGCAGGCAGGAAATACATGTCAGTCTTCTGTGTGTATGTCTGTGTGAGCCACATACGCTGCCTATGATGAGAAAGAGGAACACATCTAGCAGATAGCAAATCTGTCAGATTTAGTACCTGAAGGGTACTAAATTACTAAATTACTAAGGGTAATCTGTGCGTCTGTGTGTCTGTGTGTATGCATTCATGTGTGTGGTTCTGCAGGTGCCCTCAGCAAAGGGAAAGTGCGATGGTGGCCAGCAACACATTCCATGGCGGTGCCATTCTAGTTGCACAAGTCATTCCCATCAGAAATTTGCAAGGGCTCCAAGCACGGCTGTCAAAGCACATGGATATGAGGGGATGGTCAAGTTTTACAGACCTGTCCTGAGACACCCTAGCCAATACCAAACACATTGGCATTCAGCAGGCATGAGGTCAGGGGTACCACTCAGAGGGTGCCCATGTCACACTGCTGGTGGACAACATCAGGTATCATTGTGTTCATGGCACTGAGGAGATTGGGGCGTGGTATAGCAAGGAGTTTGGAAATGAATTTTCTGTGCTGGAGCCAAGGAAAAGCAATAGAAATTTAAACTTACTGTTTCTCTCCCTACCTAGGAGAGAAGAAACCTGGTCCATCTCCCTCTGACTCTTGTGGTTAGTTTGGTGGATGGAAATTACACAATTGCCTGATTCTGTGCATTGTTTTGCCTCTCACAAGATGTCCTTCCCAGCCTGTCCCTGCTAGGAGTAATTCTGCTCTGCAGTCCATGGGTATCTGGGGGAAGAAGGAAGGGAAAGGACATAGGCAGCCTGAAGGTAAATCCTACAAGGATTTGGGATGAGGAGGGACTAGGAAGAGCTTGGATAGACCCTGCTGTCATAGGAACGATCCAGGTAAACTCTAGGGAAGGCTTAGCCTGGATTCCCTCACCTATTTTGTGGGTAAGGGACTCCAGGCTACATTTTGATGGCTTTTGTCACACAGAGCATGAGCCTGAGAGGCACTAGAACAGGCATTTCTTATCCAAATCCTAAGCTCTGGGGCATCTTTCACCAACCAAATGCACATTTATATTTCTTTTACATATATTGGTGACATTGCCAAGATAAAGGGCCATATTCTGACTTCTCCTCCCACCTCTGGACTTGACCCTGCCTCCTTGCATTGAACCCAAAGCTAGAGTGAATGTGTGTGTGAGCACATGTGCTCTAGAGCAGTGGGCAGAAAACTCACTCCGTATCACATCAGTGACAGAGAGATTCAACGCTGGAGACATTTGCAGGCGCGAGCAGAAGAAAACCTTCACTGGTTCCTTCTCTGGGGTGAGCGCGTGCTTCAACTCCAAGATACACTCCCTGCCTCTTGAAATTAATTCAACATTCCTGTGGCTTGGGCAAAAATAACTGGAATGAATAATCGGCCGTGCTGGCCCTGCTGCAGATTACCTGGTAGATAGAGCCCTCTGCAGGAAGAAAAACGGCAAGAGACAGACAGCACCAATGTTTACAAGAAGAGACCCGAAAGGTAACAGATGAAAAAGCAATAATTTATCACATCCTTTAACTCTGCAGGTGTAATTGTCTCTAGCAAGTCTCTAGTATTTGCTTCCATGCTGTTCCCAGTTTGCAGTGTCACGGCTCCCTGCACCTTTCCTCTTGTCCCATTAACTACTCCTTCCTCCCACGCTGCCCGACAGCTGCCTGCTTGTGCCACGCTCAGCCTGCCTGCATTTTGGGTGCACTGCAGAGCTGCGGTGGTGCTCAGACCGCTGTGCTAGGCATAGGAACACGACACTTTTATCTCACATCCTCTGCCTTTATCATTAAAACGATCATGTTACCCTGAGTTTTGAGCTTGTTTCAAGCACTTTTATTTCTTTCTTCACACAAGAGACAAAAACCCCGACTCTAGATGAAACCAATATGTAAAGATGGGAAAGCCTCTGTGTGTATGCTGTGTATGCACCTCCAATTTTTCATACCTTCTGGCTGCAGGCCTTTCAGATACAAAGCCCAGGCCTCTGGGGTGGTACAAGGAAGCAACCTTTGTTGGGGTGCCATCAGCCAGGAGAAGAGCTAGTGTTTGGATTTCTTCCCTAGGGAGACTTGTGGTGGTCCCCGAGTCTCAAAACAGAGAGACAAAAGACCCAGAGCTGCTTCCCTGATCCCACAGCCTCTCTACAGTCAGTTACCTCTTATCGCCCCATCCAACATCCTTAACTTTCTAAAACCTATGACTTGACTACAGAGCAGGGACTTCCCAGGGTTACATCTCTCACGGTTATACCGAGAGGTGGAGGGGGCTCTCTTCTGAATAGATAAGAGGGCTTCTTATCTTCCCTTGGCCTCTGGTTTCGCAGCGAGGTTCTTAAACATCAGTGGCCCCTTCTCCACAACCACTACACATCTGTTCGTGGAAGAGAAACCACTGGGGCTTTTCTGCTCTGCAACTGACAGGACCATGATTTGGTGCTTCAAGAGCATCTACATGTTTCCTCACAGAAAAACAGCCAGACCTGGTTTGATGGCGGGAGGGGCTGGAGATGTTCTGGAGACATTCTTGTCTCCCTTCAGATCCTGTCCTGCATGCCTAGGGCTATCTGGGAGAACCCAAAGGCTAGCTGCTGTTGAGCCTCCACATTTGGACATGGAAAATGCTACGTCCACGGTTCTGACAGTCCTCAGTGGATTGCACCCTGTGCCTCTGCCTTCAGTTTGGAAAGGAAAGAAGCAAATCTGGCAAGTTGTCCTGTTAGTCATCTTCCTGCCAAGTGAGAGGCAGAGGGACGCAATGCTCCCAAATTTCTTCACTGGAAGAGCCCGGCATGGGAGAGAAGCTGTCCAACAGCTACATCTTCCTGCTGCTGGTGACCAGGTCAGGGATCAGTTTTTGCTGGCAATCTTTTTCTTACGGGCAGAGACCAGATCATAGAAAGGATCCTGTGTGATGCTGGTCCTGGAAATAAGAGGAAATGAGAGCAAAATTAAGAGAATGCTGGTGAGCAGCACAGGCAACCTAACTGAACTTGCCCAGAGAGACCACTCACCAAATGTAAGACTGGAGATCTGCAGACCCACAGCAGAGAATTTAGCTGTGGCTAGAGATTCTCCAGAAGGGACCTTGAAACTCTTTGAAGTCAAGAGGTACTACAGTTGCTAGACTGCAAACATTTTGTTCCACCCCCTTTTTCAAACTCTGGTAGCCAAATAAACTGCACTGCCATTTGTCCCTGGGGCTGAACAAAGGCAAGCTCAGGCCTCCAGTTCTGGTCTCCTCACCGTATTGCCTCAATCCACTCGTCACGTTCTGCTGGTGTGGCTGCTGAGATCTTGTAGGACTGATGCTTGCCTTCAACCACCTTCCCATCCCCATCTGTTTTGCAGGCTTTGATCTTCTGCCCTTTGCAGTTGGGATTGAAGAGCTCAAAGCAGTTCTGTCAGAAAGGGAAAAAATGGAGCAGTAAGGGAGGACAGGGTGGATGAAGGAAACTATGCTGCCTTCAACCATGGGTGACACACTCAGAGAGCTTCCAAAGGGGAGGAGAGCATTCTATCTCTGAAAGGTGCAGACCCTTTCCTTCCCCACCCCAAGCATCCCCCTATGAGTTCGATCTCCAGGTAACTCCTCTTAGGTAAACACACCTCTCCTGTGAAGGGTTGGACACTAAAAGAGGCTTTATGGAGAGATGGAGCATCAACAGTTACCAGAAAACACCTTCTGGGATCTGTCACTCTGCTCCGCTCATGAAGATCTCTTCCCCTTTTAACAGCAACGTCTTATCTTCTGTCTACCATCACACAGACAGAAGGCACTTGTCCCAGAGTGATGCCACATCAAAGAGTGGTCTCCACATCCATAGAAGATGCACAAAGAGTGTCACTTCCTGGGCAAGTTTCCTAACACCACAGCACTGTCTGGTCTACATGTGCTGTAAGACATTATGGAGAGACCTGGGGAAAGAAATTGAACCTACATCTCCTGGTGCAAAATGAGTAGGGAGTCAGCTGTATGCACTCATCTCTGCCCCCCTACACACACACACGTGCACACATACAGTGCAGCCAGCCAAAGGACACGTCTCCATTCACACCAGATCTTCCCTGGTAAAATACAAGCATGTTTAGATACCATCACATTTAGACGAGTGGACAAGACAGTTTGGCATGGCACCTTCCCTCTGAGCAGCACGGTAAGAATGGGGTATGTGCACCCTCTCTTCCCACCACCTGAGAGCCTGCATTGGCAGAGTACTGAGCAATGGAGACTTACTGGCTTTTTGGGATCATCCACCTTCCGGACTGAGAGGTTCTCTAGGGGGATAATGCCCAGAGGCTCTTTGTCCTGAAGGCAAGGAAACATGAATTAACACCCAACATGCTCCCCATATCCATGCCACTATTTACAGCCTCTCTGTTTTCCCAGATGTGTGCCTTTGTGGGGACGACAAGGGCAGTGTATGCCTGGGGATACCCCCTCCATTTACACAATGGGGATCTTAGTTAACCGGAGATCACAGGAATAGCTGCAGTGTCCAGCCTCCCTCCTCCTCAAGGCCAGAGGGGAGGAAACAGCATAGGGGAGAAGGGAGGTCTGCGTTCAGTCTGGGAGCATAGTGTTGAAGGGTTGAAGCCCCCTACCCTTTGCTCCTCCCTGGCCCCTTAGTCATTCATAACCACCCAGGACATAGTTTCCCAACTGGGAGTTAAGCCTTTACCGTGGTATATTCAAAGTAGTACAGGCAGTTATCGGTCAGAATGAACCAGCGGCGTTTCCAGGTTTTCACACGTCCTCCTAAAGTCAGTGAGGTTCAAAAGCCATTAGTCACACACTCTGCCATCCTTTCTGCCCCCCTGCCCCAAGCTCCAGACATGCACACACAGGCATACCCTCCCAGCTCTCCCTGTAGATCAGCCCCAAGGAGGAAACCATGGTGCTCACTGCTCATGTAATGCCATATAGTGGACACGCACACACAGACGGAACCAATTTTGATCTGATGGGGCTGGAAATGGGGAGAGGTGAGGGATATCTTTCTAAGTCCCTTTTTGAGCAGATAGAGCCTGCAGGAGCTGACTGGGAGGAGAGAGCAGGTGGCTGGTTTCAACAGCAGGTGTCAGCCTCACGCCACCACAGCAGACCAGAGGGAAGGGCAGCAGAGGTGCTGGGGGAGATTTGTGGTGGGAGGCAGGCAGGCACAGAATTCAGAGGAGCTAGGGGCTTCCTCCCCCTTACCTAGTTTTAGGAGCCAGCCCTCCCGGTTAGGGTTGAAGAAAGTATGCGTGAGGTCGTTCCCATCATCCTCTGGTATGGAGAATGGCTCGTTCTTGATGCTCTCAAACAGATTCTGCCCAAGAGCATTGGTGGGGGAAAGTGAGAGGGAAAAAGAGAAAGAAAGACAGATTTCTGACGAAGCTTGTACACAACCCTCCTAAGTCGATTTGTTCATCACTCTGTTTCCACAGGGGCAGGTGGGTGAATGGCGAGGGGAACGAGCAGTGAGCACTGGGGGTACAACAGCCCTCAGTATACACCTCACAGGGTCTCAAGGGGGATCACCAGCTCTTTTCTGCTTTCTGCATCAAAAAAAGAGAGCCCTTTTGGGCTCGACTTTGGAAAGTCACAGACACAAAAGTGGGCACCCATATCAAGAGAGGCCGCAGTGACTGACCCCAGCGTGTCACACAAGTGCCGCTGTGTGCAGCACCAAGGCAGTACTAAGGCAGTGGTGGGGACATGACACGACAGAGACTGCAGCCCCATTTAGGTCCTGGGTTGGTGGTGCCAAAACGCTCTGCTGAGAACTTGCGTGTGGAGACCAATGCACACATCTGCATGACCACAAGGAGGCATATTTCATAGAACCAAGGCATTTGCACTGAGCGACACACAGTGTGACATTCCTAACAGCAGAGTGACAGGGAGGCACGTTACTAGCTTTCAAGGGGTACAAAAATGTTGCTTGCATCATTGGATTTGCCATCATTTATTACACAAGTCCCAGGCCATAAAAAAAAATTTGAAAGTACAGGCTCCTGCAGCTTCCCTCAAATTGTCTGAAAGAAATAACACTCCACAGAAAAATCTAAATTTTTTACCCTGAGGGGATTCCAAGTGTGGAATGTAAGCAGCCTCTTTGACAAAGGACACAAGTTATTCTCGCCAGGTTGGTTGGGTGAAGCTAGACACATGTAGCTAGGCTGCCCACTTCTAACTTTTCTCATAGGGCAGATCCCATGCCTGCTGAGCCCTTGGGTAAACAGTAACTCCAGCTTTGCTAATGGGTGCACCCCCTGTCTCTGTCTCCCCATCTCTGCATCTTCATCCTCTGGGATCAGAGGACCATGGACATGCTGAGAGCTTTACAGATGCCAGAAGAGATATTGGAAGAAACCCTGACACTCATTTGGGGCTTGTTGGTTCTACTCAAAGATATAACCTGGTGTAAGAAAGGTCAGGCACTGGTGTCCTATCTGATGTAAACACAGGAGTCAGCTGAGACATTTAGGTACAAACCAGGGAAAGGGATTCATAATCTGGGCCACAGTGACATTGTCTCACACACACAGAGACACACAAGAAAGTCACCTTTGGGGCCTAGGACTTTCAAAACTGGCCAAAAGAGTCAGGTGCCCAGCTACCTCCCACAGAAGTGGGTGCCCCATTCACACAGCCTCATACCTACCCAACACATAGACACCCGCAGCTCACGTCTTCCTCTCTCACACAGTTACAGTATCTGTTCCTGTCTCACATGGGCACACTTAAAAGCACAAACTTTCTTAAACTGATACTGCTATTCCCTGAATGTCTCCAGCCCCATCTCTTGCTCCATGTCCTCACCAACAAGCATGTGTGCAGCCCCTCTACAAAGCAGTTTCCATGTTTTCCAGCTTTGCTTTTGTACATACTACCCTCTTTCCTCATGCAGCCCTTCCCCTTGTACAACAGAAGGTCAGCAGACCTGCATTACACTGAGACCTGTGGACCTTTGCTTCTCAGTGGACCCCCCAACCAGACAGAAAAGAGGGACTGATGAGAAAATGGGAGGTCTTACCTTTAAGAGCTCTTCTGGCAGGTCCCCTCCATTGTCGATGCCTCTGTTGATGGACACAAACCTTTCAAAGGGGGGCTTGTCTTTCACATTGGGGTTGTGCAGGCTGGTGTTAAGCATGATGATAGAGAAGGAGAGTATATAGCAGGTATCTGGCAATGAGAAAGAAAACCAAGATGTATGGCACTTGTCTCAGAGGGCAGATCAATCCGCACTCTAACAGGTGGCTTGGTTTCCAGTCACTGGAGAACAGTGTCATTCTCTCAGCTGTAGGAGGAAAAGGGAGATGTCCCCTCTGTTAGGAGTAAGAGGGACAAAGCTGATTACCTATGATAGAGATGATTCCATCCCGTCAGGGTAACGGGACAAGTTGGGTAGCACTACTCCAATAATGGTTCTACCAGCAGAAAAGCTTCTACAGACCTGTGTCAGTGCTATCCTTGCTGCAGTGAGGTATACCTCATGTGGGGCTGGGAGCACTTCTCAAGTCTATTGCCTATGCGGATGGACTGCAGCACAGTAGCAAAAGGAGGACCGAAGACCCTCAGCCTATTGAAAAGCTCCACAGAAACTGGGCTGCCTCCTTCAGCTTAAGGGGAAACATCCACATTTCCAAGTGATGCCCTCACTTTGTGAATGGAAGAGGAAGGCTTTGTGAATGCAAAAGGAAGGCTCCTCTCTCTTGCAAACAGTGGAGCTCAGCTTTACAGGCCACCTTCTCTCCATAACTACCTGTGGACTGGAATACTCCTGGGTTACACTTGCAGTACCAGTTGGCAAAGGCCTCCATCATCCGGTCAATCTTCTGTGCTTCCCCAGGCAGCCGGAAGCTCCACAGGAACTGTCTATCAGGAGCAGCATGTCAGAGAGTTAGTCAGATTGTGTGGAAGGGACATTTATCCCTTCCCTCAACCCATGGGACACCAAGAAAATAAAACAAGTCATCCCATCACACTGGGGAGACAACACACTGCATGAAGCAGGAGGTCTCCTCCTCTCTCTAGAAATTGCCGGGGCTCATCAGTGTCAAACACACTAAAAGGAGGAAGCAGAACTAGGCATCCTGGTAATCATGGCTCCTCTTCCCTAATGAGTGCCCTGCAAGGCAGCAGAGACCTCAAGAGAAAGATTCCTGCCAGGAGGCTGGCCTATAAGAAGACAAGATGTCCTAAGACAGAGTCACTTTGTCACTGACATAACGGGTACTGTGGACAGACATGTTTCTGACACTTGCCTCGTCCCCCCAAGCACTGAAGCCATGATGACCCACCTTGCTTTCTCCATCTTCTCTGCATATGGCCAGTACAGTCAAGAGGCCATGAATGAATTCCCCCAGGAAAGGGTGTTAACATCTCACAGAGCAACAGTCTTGGAGCCAACATACACAGCAGGGCCTTGGAAGCCGCACTTCAGCCCACTACAGCCTCACAACCTTCCTGGGTGGTAAGACCCCGTGGCTGAGCAGCCTCCTGCTCCATCCCCTGCATCCTGCTTGCTCACTCACCTCAGTGCCTGCACCAGGTTGAGGTTGGCAAACTGGTGACATTCCACAAAGGCTTGGAGGATCTGAATGTTTGTGGCATCCCTGGGAGATGATAGAGGGAAAAGGTCAGAAGAGAGCTTTGACCCTGCTCAGTTTGGATACCCCTTGGTGTGACAACATGCACCTGGCTCCATCCCAGCTTCCACTTCCCTTCTGACCAATGAGAAACTATGTTGCACACTTTTGTCTGGGAACACTCACCCCATTACAGTCAGAAGGAAAGGTAGCCCATACAGCCAGCCTTAGCCACACGCCAAAGTCCCTCACCCAGGGTGTGCTGCCCACCCAGCCCACTGCAGTTTGAGGTATGTTCAGTCTTGGCACCTGACTGAGGTCTGCTAGGGGTCATCTAAAATGGTAGTTGAGAGGGGCCAGGTAGGACAAGGCCTCCAAAGGGCCTCTTCATCTTGGCTGGGTTGCTTACCTCCCACCCAGGTAATCCCCAATGGCTGTCTTGTTCAGGCCTTCACCCTTGTGGAGGAATTTGGCGATCTCCTGCAGGTCTGAGGACAATACCTCATGCTCAATCAGGTACTGGATCCCCTGGGGGAGGAGAAGCAAGACAGTGAAGTAAGACAGCTCTGTGGGCTGATGAGAAAGTAGGAGCCCAACACCTTGATATCAGCCTGCCTTGGCTTTGATGATGTTGCCTCCACTGTTACTTCGCAGCCCCTTTATGGGAGACCACAGCCATGTTCCCACCCTTATTCCATCCCTCTTCATACACTGTGGTGGGTCAGTCCCACTTCCATTTCGTCCTTAGATTTGGATAAATATTTCACTGGGATGGAAACTCCAACAAACGAAAAAGGGCAATGTAGGTTAAAAGTCCAAAAAGGCAAAGTCAAAATAGTTAATTTTAATATTTTCAATCCAAGTTTCTTAGTGTTCTGTTCCTAAATGTCATTTTTTTTCTGAATTAACTTAAATAAAAAAATATTTGTTTAAAAAAACACATAATAAAAATGTACTCAGATAAAAACATGGGCTTGAGACAACTTAAAATTAATTTTTCCTAAATTTTTTTCTATGTCACAGAACAGAGAAGTCTAATCTTTTCAGCTCCATCCTCCCCAGCCAGTAAGGCTGGAATATGGGTATTTTTAGGAATATAGAGGGTCTGAGTTGGGCTGTGCAGAGTCAACATCCTATTTTAGAGGGAATTTCATGATTTTCAGTGACAGAATGTTGAGGTTTAGTTCAGATGCCTAACAAAATCTAAAGCCACTGCAACTCTCCAGACCACATTGCAATTCTCCTCACAAAATACAATAAAGGAATGAAAATTGTTTTAGATCCATCAAAATGTTCAACTTCAACAGAATCAATTCACTTTACCTTGTAATATATAAGAAACTATTTCTAAAATGCCCCAAAGTAAAAGCAGTTTCAAAAGAAGAAATTGAAATGTTTGTGAGATTTTTCCACACTATTTTCCTTTCCTTTTCCCCAGATGGAATTTTGGTAAGATCAGTTTAATTTTGCAAAGCATTTTGATGATGATGGGGCTCCGTTTTCCAGAAGAAAATGTTTCTCCCAGAAGTTTTTGTTAAGCCAGATTCCTAACACTTACCTCCTCTAGCCTCAGGAACTTGTCCTGAGATCTTGGGGATAGGAACTCATTTAAAGTATCAGCATTGCATGGATGAAGCATAACCTTAGCAAGGAGGGGCAAAGAAGTTTCCTTGCATTGCAGCACCTCTCAGCCTGTGGCACGTAGCAAAAGGGAAGCAATAAACAGAAATCTGCATAATATAGGCATATAATATATTTTGACCAGGCTGATCGCCATTGAAATAATAAAGATAAACTGGTTTGGGGTCAGAACAAGTTCAGGTATTTCTGCACAGCATGGCACAGTCCTACAGAGAGAGATGTCTCTGAGGCATCAAACCAAGGTCAGACAGAAAGACAAAATGAAACCTCCTCTTGCGCAGGCTGGAAGTACTGATATCACTGCTCTGAGACAGCTCCCACTGGCAGAGGGATGTCCAGGGGACTAGCAAGTGCTCCAGCAGTGGTGTGGATACTGGGGAAGGCATCTTGAGGGTCTCAGCAGAGCAGAGGAGGAGGTATGAAAAGTTGTCACTCAGACCAGCAGCCACCCGAGATGCTGTGGTGGTTAGCTGATGATGAGCAGTTCAATAGCAGCTTGTGGTTTTCCTTACAGGGGTCAAAAAATGGTCTACCAGTGAGGAGAAACGAAGAGGAAACTATCTTTCTTACACCTCTTCTATTTAATCATGACTATTTTAGAGATTTCTGCAGAAGGCTGAAGGCTGTGGAGTCTGGACCACACTTGTCAGAGTCCCAGAAAGTGGAAAACCTGGATTCCCTCCACAGCCCAGCAAGTACTACCAAAATCAAACCTACTTCCAAAACAACAGAGGCATCTTGTCCTTTTCTGTTGTGAATGAACCAAGGAACCTGACACACTCTCAAAACTTCTCACCTTCTTACTTTATCCTCCTCCATCACACTATGGCCAACTCTTAGCCTCTCATGGGGAAGAAGAACTGGACTGAAGATTTTTCTCTCTTGACACACTGGCACTGTTAAACTATCCTCCCTTTATTTCTCTTAGTTTTGGGTTGCATCTGATGGGATGGCCTGTAGGCACATGATGAGGCAAGGCAACACAGCTTGATCGTATCAGAAGACCTTATTCAGGGACAGGACTGAGGATGCTACTAATTGGAGCCTTAATGAGGCAGGAAACCAGCCCCACAGTCCCATGCCATAGTTCTTTTGGCAAGTTGACCAGTAGCCAACAGAAGTTCTTCCTCCCAGCTTTCTCCTCATAGGTGGAATGAGCAAATCCTACCTTTGCAGGGTCCATGTTGAATTTCTTCCGACCCAGGGACAGAAGTTTATCCCTCTGTGATAGTTTGCTGCAAACACAAAGAAGAAGGAAAGCCAAACTTAGAATAAAGGGCCATGTTTCAATTCACTCACAAGTGAATCAGATATCTCAAGGACAAGTGTCCAACCATCCAGGAATAAAGAGAAATCTCAGAGGAGAGAAGGGGATTCATGGCCTCATTTCCTTGTCCTTGTCCCATGAGTGTTTTTGTTTTCTCAACATCAAGAGAGAGATTTTGTAAACAAAGGAATACCCATCTTGTCCCACTTGCCTGGTCTGCTCCCCAGGATTACTGTCTGCCTCTTGCCTCTCCTCTGCATTTTGGAAGCACTCAATCTCTGCAAACACCTCAGCAATCTCTTTCTTCAGCTTCTGCAAAAGAAATATCAGGAGGATGAAGGCAATGGAGTGAAAAACAGCAGATGCATACAAAACATGTCTTACTTTTTCCGTCAATCATAGGAAAAGGACAGGTCAGATGGTCATGACCAGCCAAGGATATCTATGAAACGAGCACTGCTCTGGGGTGACACTGCTGGATTCCAGATGAAAAAAATGGGAGAGAGGGACAGAAGAATGTTCTCATGTCTGTTGTCAATTAAAGCTGGAAAGTCAAGCTTAGCCAGCGTGGAGAATGGCAGAGAACTCACACCAGTGGTGATTTCAGTTCCTCAAACAATGTCAGATGTGAGACTCCTTCCATTGTGCCCATTTCCTTCTAGCTTTTACTTTGCATAGCCCTGCTACACATCCAGGAAAGGGGAAGTGGAACCAGTAACTGTGAGGTCAATAGGAACCTGAAGTGGCCACATTGTGAAACACAGAGTTTTTAACATAACTATCATTTAAATGCCATTGAGTAGATACCTGTCTTTCTTTAGGTGGAGAAAGGAGTAAAAGAAGAGTAATCACTGCCAAATTTTAAAAAATCAATTGTAGAATTCAGTTTCCTTTAGGCCCATTACAGACCATGGCCTTTTTGGCTGGGTATTCTGTGTTACCAGTGAAACGAAGATGTCTTTATCTCCTTGCTTCCATCCTACAGTTATGGTCCTCCTCAGAGCCAGAGTGCATCCCAGCTCTCTTCCAGGAATCACCCAAATTCTTCCCCATTCCAACCACAACAGGCAGGCAAAGAAGGGTTGTTTTATGACAGATCTTGCCTCAACAAGGAGTGAGGATGTGGCTGCAGTATGCACCCACATAAAGAAACTGAAGTTCTCCAATATCACATAATTTAAAAGAGCTTCTGGATTTCAGTTTTGCTCTGGCCTTCATTCTGTTGTTCTTCACCAGTCTCCAGAGCTGGGAGTGTTCCTTACTAAACTTTAGGTATTGCACAAATGTAACAAAGCTGTGATCCTAGCTCCTGAATTTAAAATGATTGTAAGTTTTGTTATTTTATTCCCTGCTGCCTTTTGGCAGTGTAACCAGCAAGTCTAGACCCATCCTCACCCCTCCTCCATCTCCCCCCACCAGACATCCCCCCAAGTCTTTGTGTTAAAGGGTATTGCTAGATACTTTCTGAAGAAATCCATCTGGAAAAATGTCTCTAGTTCTAGGTACTCTTTCACCTAAACTCATCCTGCTCCATTGGACAATGCATACCCCATTGGTTAATGGCTTTGGGATTTAGAGTATGGGTCTGTGTAGCAGCTTTTCTCTGTCCATAGTGGGTAAACCCCATAGTATTATTCAAGTATCCTGCTTCCTACACTGCCCATTGCCTATTCTGAAAATTGAAGTGATAAGAACCACACACAAACAAACCACATGCACTTACATCCATAGTCTGTTTTGCAAGAAGGCACAAGACCCCATTCTGATTTGCAGCAGAAATGGTGAGTCTGGAAGCCTAAGAAGTAATAGGTATTTTGGCGTAGTCCTTTATGCCAAGGAAATATTGCACCTATTCCCCAGGTATCAGGACATCTTCCTGTTCTGGGAAAATCAGTGCAAGTCCAATGATTCAGTGCAATAAGTTCTCTCAAATGGGAGACCACATTCCATGGTGGTGGAAGCAGAACAGAATACAAAGTGTACAGCATTGTGCATGACTGCGATGCAATATTACTGACTGATTTTGAATCTGTCACTTTCAGACATTTTAGGAGTCTGCAGAGAAATGTGTGGGTCTGCTGAAAGAAAAGCAGAAAAGCAAGTTCAACCACAGAAACTTGCCCGGAAGGTCCTGCCATCACACCTCTCTAAAGAGATAGGATCCTTCACGGACAATTTGTTAGAGGTACACAAACAAAAGTTTGATAAACACAGGGGGATGCAGCAGGTAACTAGGACTGATATGTCATTAGCAGGTGATCAGTAATTAAAAATAATCATAAATGCTGAGCCAGGTCCCTGTCAGTATGACTTAGTAAAGTCATACTCATTTCCTTAATCCTAAATATGCAATCCCAGCTCATCCCTGCTCATGATCTGACCAGCCTTTCTCAAATATCCCACTAGGGTTGTTGATGACTCCTGCAGCAGAGAGTACCACAGGCTGGACGTACACTGGTGGCAAATATGCCAAGGGAGCCTGAAGTTCAGAATTCAGGTTGGATCATTCCAGAGCAAATGTCTCCCGTGCATGAGCACTTCTGCATGGCCTGAACTGTTACGTGAAGACACTAATTGGTGAAGACAGTTTTCAGAAAACTAGGCATACAGGAGAAACAGGATGCTCCTTACCTTAATGTCTTCCAAAAGCTTCTGTCTGTGCTGCCTGACTGTCTGTATTTCAGCCTCTTCAGCCTCACTCAAGTCAGTTGACTCTGGAAGAACAAAGATCCCTGTGAGTATAGTACTGGGGCCAACATATCACAGGAAAACTTGCCTCAATCTCTAAGCGCCTGTCCTCTCTCCTGCCACAGCAACTCTGGTTTCTGTGTTTCTGCTGTTGCAGCCACTGCACCTCAGCTTTGTCCTGCAAGTGGTTCTCAGTCCAGAGCGAGCAGCACAGACCCCATATATCCCTCCTAGCAGCCAGCCGCTGTGCTGGTAGTCCTCTGATTTAACCCAGCAGCAGCCCACCCTGCCAACTCAACTGATTTTGCTCGCCATAAGGACAATGAAGAGGTCTTACCAAATGCTGTTCGGTGGTTTTTATGTCAGTCCTCTTTATGTACTGAAAAGCTGTGACCTAAATACTTCATGTGCATCCAAACCTCCCATGAAGAGCCATGGCTTCATGGATTGATCCACCACAGCTGGTCAGAAATGGCTTAAGAGAGAGAATGGAGGTTTTACAAGTCTGAGGGCAGGATCTGGGGTGATGAAAGCCTTGCTGAAGAAGGAGCATCTGTGGGAGGCTGTTGTTCTGTGGACTACAGACAGTGCAGAAATACAAGTAGGCTTCCTTGCAATGTACAGGAAGTTAAACAGATACCAGAAGAACCAAGCTGACCACAAAATTATTCATAAAAGACTAGAATAATAAGGGTGACAGCACTGCTGTTAAATATAATCCAGGTGAAGCACAGTCTCTTCAGCAAGGAGAAAGAGGAGTCTGCAGTTCTAGAGAGGCAAAGCAGATGGTGAGCCCCAGGAAAAAAATGGGGCTCACACAAGGCTGAGAGCACTGGAGCTCCTGGGAGGTCACTGCAGAACTTGCAGACAGGGTCAGTGCTGTACCTAAACACTGCAAGACAAAGCTTCCCCAGGAAGCCACATCAGGTCACTGGATGTCCTGCTCCACTGTTTCATAAGCCAAAATCCCCTGGGCCTCCTGTCTTCCTGGAAAAAGGGGAAGTGGCACCAGCTGCCTTGGAAATTATCTTCGTGTGGAACTCACATGCAAAACAACTGCTATAAATATGAGTGGGGAAAAAAAGGGAAGGAACTAGCCAAGACAGACAGAAGGAAAAGGGGACAAGGGCAGTCATCTCAGAGCCCATATCCTTCTTTCCTGTCATGGCCACAACAGCTGAGAGCGACCTGCCTTCCCCGATCCTAATCTTTCCCCCATCCTCCTGGCTGGTTGGGTTTTCATGTGCTACATCTGTCCTGTGACTTTTCTCAGGCTGTAGCCTCTCTCCCATCACTCCTCCCGCTGTTTTCAAGCATTGCATTCCCTGGGGAGAGGCTGCTGAGCCTCTGGGAGGAAAGCACTGGGCAAGGAGCCAGCACGAAGCCAAGGCTGGGAAGGACCCAGTCTCTTCCCAGCTCTGCAAAGCAACCCTTGTGAAGAGCTGAAAGAAGCTGATTGATTGCTGAAGCTAGTCAAGAGGGGAAGAAAACCTGTGGCATCCAGCAGCTCGTAACAGCCAAATCTGTATGAGGGGAAAGCTAACATGCAAGCCAGTGAGCATACAAACAAACTAAATGCAACCAAACAAAAAGAAACAACAACAACAAAAAAAACCCACATGCAGTGGCTTTGCTACTTGTAGGCAGGTTGCTGACTTCCCCTTGAATGTCAGCCCTGCGCCTGTGAGCAGTGCCTGGGTGTTTCAGCTTACTTTATGTCTACTGCCCTTTTTGCAGCCGCAGGAGATGAGGCCAGCCTCTCCGTCTCCCCAGCTTTATCTCTCACCCTTACAGGGGCTGGTAATTATGGAATCACTGGGGTGATTCCTTGACAAATTACTACTGAGATCTTTTGTCCTGCATTTCTTTCCACAAAAGCACAGTAGCAGGACATACCTGAGGAACCTCCCCTTCCCCCCACCCCATCAGCAAAGTCTGTGGTGTGGCTGGTTGCTTTGCTTCAGTTGGTCTGTGCCTACTGAAGCAGCCTAAAGCATCTCAGAGAGATGTGAGGCTCCCAGAGGACACCCATCTCACCCACACGACCCCCACCGAGGCTGTAAATAACTCAGTCCCCCTTCCTCCTGAACATCTGAAAACCCCAACTCCCAAGTGATTTAGCTGTCCAGTTTGTCAGAATGAGAAAAGTGTGGGAAGGACTCTGTGTGTGTGTGTGTGGAGGGCAGGGGAGAAAAAGCATATGAGTCATGCAGAAGGGGAGGGAATCAAGAGATAAAAAACCAGGAAAGGGTGACATAGTGAGTAAAAAAAATGGATGGATCAAACTTTCACAGCAATTTAGACTGAGCTGCAGAGAGGATCCTTGTAAGGTTTCCTAAGTTTCCTAAACAGTTTCCTTTAGTCCCTGATCGCCTTGGAAAATAATTCTGAGGTCAGTGCCTGCACGTTACTCTGCTTCCCTAACTGCAGGCCTCATGCTCTGCTGAAGGCTGTTTTGAGGCCGTCCATCAATGTCATTGCCCACATTGGGGTGTACAGTTAGGGGAAGTGAACACAAAAGGCTTGTTTGGGGAACCATCCACAGAAAGGTACAGAAGGCAGCAGAGGCAGCTGGGCTAGCAGCAGATGAGATAATGAGAGCAAGCTGCTTTGCCTTTCCATCCCCCTCCATGCTGAGAATGAGCCGAGCCAGCAGGAGAAGGATGCTCCAAGTGAAGCACCACCTGGCTCGCTCCAGACGCTTGCAATGGCAGAGGGAATTCATCCCTGCACTGGGAGACTGAGGAACGTTTTCAGCCTCCCCAAAGTCCTCAGTCTCACCAAGTTCCACTTCCCTCTAGGGCTAGGTCAGGACACAGATGAAGCATAGCCCTGGTCAGGGTTCTCTGCACAGGGGGAAATTTCACCCTGATGAAAACACCCGCAGGTTTCAGGGCGATGCTGTCAGCCAAACCAGCGTTGAAGTTTTCCAGTTCAGACTCACAACAAAAAAGCCTGACTAGCACCCTCTCCAAAGAGGACATGAAGTCACTGCTTGGAATTTATTTTCAGAGACCAAATGTTGAAAGGAAAGCACATCAGCATCACATTTCTGGGGTTTACACTTACTCTTGAGGTTGTTTCCCCACTCTCAGGGCAGACACAGATAGAAAGACCTGCCAGTTCTTCATGAATTGCCCAGGCTTGTATTTTTAGTGCTGTCACTCAGAAAAGAACACAGATTTCAATTCCAGTTGTGATGACTTACACCCTTGGCCTCCCCATCTGGAGGGCAGACCGGAGTTACCCAAAAGTCTGAGTACTCATGTGGCCAGGAAAGAATACTGTGTTTGCTGGTCTCATTTCCCATTGCAAAGGGCTGTGCAGAGCTGTCCAGGTGCCGAGTGAGGCTTTTGGAGCACAGAGACAAGTGGGAAGTGACTACCCAGGAGAGCTGGAAGGATGGATTGCAGAAACAACAGGGGAAGGTTATGAAGAATGACTGCATCTATAGCACTGTTACGGACCATCCATGTGCTACCCACCCACAGTATAACAGCAGAGGTTCAGCTGGCCCATTTCCAAGGCAATGTAGGGCTCTGAGTGTGGCTGCTAAAGGGTTTGGGCACCTCCACCCATGGCAACACACAAGCAGAGCAGCCTGATGGGCACCTTCTGCCTGGATGAAGCTGTCTGGTGGAAGAATTTCACCTGAAATACCTTTTCTTTTTTTATATGGCTGCTCTGTCATCTCCAGCACAGACCACCACCTCCCCAGCTGGGTACAAGGCAGAAAACAGGAAGCCTTCCAGTTCCCCAATTCCCTCCAGCCCAATCTGTCTCCCTCCTGCAGCCACTCCACAGTTCTCTTCCAGCTTGTGTCAGAAGAAATGCAACATGGAACTTGTGCAGGTTTAATTTGCACATTCCAGCTATGGGGAGGAAGAAGCAGCAGCTATGCACATTCCAGCTATGAAGAAGAATTTATGTTGTCTCCTGGTCCATTTATCCCACATGACAACTTAAAGCAATCAGGATAACTTCCAGACGCTTTTGCCTATGGGTCTCACCCCACACATTCTAGCACAGGATACCATGGTACCAGTCTGCTCTCCCATGTCTTGCACACCCAGCTCAAGGATTTGGCATGCTGGCTCTGTGGCCTTACCCAGAGAGTCACTAGAGGGTCCTGAAGGGAGGTGGAAGAGGACACCCGCTGCAGGAAATGAACAGCCTCCCCACAGACATAGGTCTCAGCTGCACGTGGCTGTGGCAGACAGGTACCTAACAGGACCATTGTGTCTCCAGGTAGCAGCAACACCAGGAAAAGGTGTATGTGCACCTCTGACCTTCAGGAAAATCACGCCACAACCAAGCAACTTTAAACACATCCCGTGCTACAAAGCTCACTGGAAAACTGCATCTGGCAGCAGCCTTGGCTCCCAAGGTAGAGCGGCATCAAACAAACCCACTTTCCTACCCAGCTGTGAAGTGACAGGCTGAGACTGAGCAAAGACATTGGTCAGAACCAGCGTATCTCTTCAGGCATAGCCTGTCTTCGGGCTCTGCCTCTAGCCAGAGCTGAGCAAAGTCACATTGTCCCTGAGCAGGACCTCATTGTGCTACGGCAGTGTGTAACTTTTAAGATGTAATTGACTCGGTAACACAAAACATCAGTGAATTACTGTGTCAGACCATCAGTTCTGAGAGCCTCAGTTTCTATGGAAAACACATCTCTAAGTAGTAAAACATGAGGTAACCCCCTTCCTCCTGCATAGTTTGTCCTGCAGAAGCTTTGTCCAGGTGGTGAGGGCTGGGTGATCTGAAGAGACCCGCCTTCACCAACATGCATAGCCAGATGCTGGCGAGAGCTCAGCTCCCATAGGTCCCACCAATTTCCCTGACAAGCAAGGCTGGTATGCGGTTTGAGCATGCCCTTTCCTCGGCTACCCACCTAGGAGCCAAAAAGTACAGAACAGTTGTTGAAACTGAGCACTGCTTTTTTCCTTCACTCTGTGCTCTACATCCTGTACACAAAAGCCTGCGAGGACAGAATCAGACCATTGCAGGGCCATTGCAAGATGATCCTTTTTCTTCCTGGCCCTTGTTCAGCCTATTCCTGTTCAGCTCTCTCTATCTGCTGCCTTTGCAGAGACACTCAGAGCTTCCTCAGCCAGAGGCTAGAAATGTTCTGTCTGGCAGTATGCCTTTCCCTGCTGAATCCCAACCACTTTATCCACCACCTGCCAAACTAGGAAATAAAACCTGAGATCTCTCTCAGTTCCTCAGATGTGGCTTATCTCCCCACATCCACATCTGCCTTTTGAGATTATTTCGAGACCATGCAGGCCCACCTGCAGGTCACTTGGAGCTGGTAGAACCCTAATACAGTCATTTATCTTTAAGATGGACATAAGCAAGAGAGGCCCCAGTACCAAAAGCCTTGCAAGCATGCTGTACTGGGATACCCAGCTGCATGAGAGGCTCTGCAAAGGCAAACCAGCTCATGGGGGCTGTACGGAATCACCACTGAGGAGCTTGCAAGCCATGCCAGAGCTGCATGAAAAGAAACCAAAGCTTGTAGTGCTCATGCCAAGTGTCACATATACTCTTGATGCCCCTTAGTCAATTTCCAGCTCACCTCAGGATCACCAGCACAAAGGATCGCAGCAATAGACACTCTCAGCACAAAGGCCATTCAAATCAGCAGGAAAAGTTCTCCTAATCTGAAAGGAGTTTGTTTACGGGAGAGCAAGTAAAAAGAAAACCATGCCTAATGCTCAAGCTGACAAGCAATTAACTGCACCACCAGGGATCTTCCACCATCTCATCCTTCAGCCACAAGGTACAGCATCCACTCTGGCTGGGGATTTCATGGTGTGCTCTGCTCCATCAAACTGAGCACACAGCCCTCACAGAAAACAAGACAAAAGACGGTCAAAGCTTACCAGCAGGACAAAAGTCCATCCTGAAGAGAGCAATGTATTTTCAACAAAATTGTTGTTACTCTTTGCCTTCTGCTTCTGCAGATGCTTCACAGAACTGAAACAACTTGGAGCCAGTGACCAAGGTCGTAGCAGCACTTGGGGGACGGGTTGCCTTGTGACTCCGCCCTTCCCCTCCTCGTCCCTCCGATCACGTCTCATGAGCTTTCATCAGTGAAGCAAACTGTAGGTGCATACTGCTATGAGCTAACAGGGGCTCCTTGGCTACTTCTGAAATGCAGATCCACCCAGAGCACACATCTGTGTTTGAGGGGACTGAAATGAGCAGTGAGAGGCTGATGGTGCCTCGGGCTTTTGTCTGAGATACTCCAAGGAGAGAGGAGGGGAAAAAAGGAAGTTCTGGATTCAGAAAACCCATCTGATTCGGGAAGTGGTTTCATTTTAAAGGAAAGGTTCTTCCTGTGTCAATTCTGCAGCAGGGGGTATGTGTGTGTGTGAACACTCCAAAACTGGGAGCAGTTAATGGAGGTGAGAAGAGAGTCTTTTCATTCTTTTAATTTGCTCACTGCCCACTAAGTGACTTGTACTCTAAGTCTTGCTCCTTTTTTTACCCACTAACAAACTATTTTTCTTGGGAAACCTCCTAAATCCAAGGAGGAAAAAAGTGCTCTCTCAAGATTTAGCAATATTGCTGGTGGTAGGAGAGCTGGCATTAGCAGGACAGATTTGAAGGAACTTGTGGTGGTCTGTTCATCTGCAAGGCAGAGAGGTGCTTTTTTTCCTCCATCCCCTCCACACACCCCCAGAAGGCTGTACACTGCCCCTTGAGTTAGTTGTATCTGGTTGCCATGTGATTTACGTAGGCAATGTGGGGAAAAAGAAGCATGCAGGAGAGCACCATGTCAGAGCCAGAAGAACTGTGACTGTGAATAAATAGCTGAAGGTAACATTCAAACCAGGTGTGATGCCCAAACAGGCCTCTTGCCCTCACAAAGAAAGACACAGATTGTTCCCCCTTCCTCTGAGTCCCACATTTGCTGTTATCTGTGGTTATGTTATGGGTTCGGTGCTGTTATTGGAGAGGACAAGAGCTCTAATGAACTTCCAATGAAGAGTGGCAGATATCCCAACCTTAAAGATGTCAAAGGGTGTCAGAAATCCAGAATGGAGGGAGAATACAGGCAGCTGTAGGCAGGGTCACAAATAACCTATGATCTTTAGGAAGAGTCAGTGGCAAATGTTCACCACTCAATTTCCATGGTCAGGGTCAACGTTTTCAAAGAAGAAGCTAGGAGCCTGTTCGGGAGGCATAAAAGGAAGGCAAAGAGAACGAGATTTATTAATGCAAACTGATTCCAAACCATGTCTATCCTGACCTTCATCACACCCAATGTCCACTCTTAAAGTTTATCAGAGGCCTGCCTTTGGGTCACAAATTGCCAAGAACCCACCTCTTGTAAACTCAGTTTTTGTCTTGAGATTTTGGGCCACATCAGAGGAGAATTCACTCCCCCACAGTCCGGCACAGTGACCCAGTTCCTGCACTGGGGCTGGGTCCAGCCTGTCACCTCCAGTACTTCCATCATTGTTTTAAAAAAAAATAAATTGTTTCAGGAGTATTGAGCTGACATCAGACAGACACATCAACCTAAAGCACTTTCTTGAAAGACCTGATCTTGCCTGCCCCAAGGGTAGGTGACATATATAGGCAGCTTGATCAGGACTGTGGGCAGGTCAAACCACCCTGAAAACACCAAAATGGAAGCTGCTGTGCACTGCAAAAGTACTCTCAGCCACTCCAACAGAGAGCAATGCAAAACCTGTACCCGTGTCTCTAATCCATACTTGCTTCATCTCTTAACTCCTTGGTGCTTCCTTCTTTCCACAGCTTTTCCTGCCTGCCTTTTGGAATCCCTGACTGCTCTGTTTTGGGACCTTACGTACTAAGTCAGTTCAATGATGACCTCCACTGCTTGCATTCTCCTGGTTCTGGTAGCCTTGCTTTTAACAGTGGTTGTGCACTTCAAATGCTTTCAGTTATTTCAGCTAGAGGAGTCTGAGTGGGAAATGCACTATTAAAAAACTGCATAAGTCTATTCCATGTAAAAATGAAACACCTGTGAGATGTTTTTTTCATGAGGGTACACAAGAAGTGAGACAGGATCATATGAATAAACTAAGCCTAGAGCATCTCCCATTCTTTCCAAAGTGCAGAGTATGTATGTCTCCCTCTCCCTTAGTCCCTCACTCATTCACGTGGCGCACAAACTAGTTTGGTTCCAGGCTTACCCTGGAGCAAAACGACCAATTCCTCTCTTGAGAAAACCTAGACCCATATGAGAGGTGAGTTTGCTTGAGCATCCCAGACAGACAATATGGATTTGTAGTGAACTCAGGTGGATACCAACACTATCCCAGCCAGCAATGCATCTGGAAGTGCCCTTAAGGTAAGTAACATATGTTCTGTGGTCATGGCATGAAAATACCATGAAAGGGATACAACACAACCATCTCATTATTTCAAGTGGAAAAGGTGGGGTGGAACCAAAGAAAAAGCAAAGACAGAGAGAATGAAGGAGAAGAAGGAAGGAAGGAAGGAAGGAAGGAAGGAAGGAAGGAAGGAAGGAAGGAAGGAAGGAAGGAAGGAAGGAAGGAAGGAAGGGAGGGAGGGAGGGAGGGAGAGGAAAAAACCAGAAAAGCTAGCAAGAATGAAAGCAAGCAAGAAAAGCAAGCAAGCAAGCAAGAAAGAACACATGAAAATTAATTATGCCCCGGGGGCACAGAAACATCAAATGGATCCTAGGGGAGATGAAAGTTAAATGCTATACACTGTGGTCAGAGCTAGCTGATAGCCTCAGAGCACATGGGTTCTCCCACTGGTGTTGTCAACAAGGCCAGCATAGATACCTAGATTCTAGGTCAAATACAGACTAAGCAAGGAGAATTTGACGTGCAACAAAAATCAACTTTTGCTGAAAGATACCCACATTCAGGGGACTGACTCTTGTATTGGGCACTGGTTCTGGCATCTTCCTCCTTCTAGAGAAACCTGTGGCCTATACATTAAAAAACCACACCACAACAACTGCAGCAACATCTGGGAAAAGAGCAACCCAGATTAGATCAAGGCCATGTCTCATCCAAGAACGCACTCTCTGGAAAAGCAGGAGACAAGAGGAAGAACATTTTCCAAGTGATAGAGATTATTTCAACAAGGTGAAGAGTAGAGACAGGAGTGGCCACTGCTTGCTCCAAAGCATACCTGGCTCAGAGGTGCAAACAAAGTTCTCTTAGCTGTGCAAGAAAAGGTGTCAGCAAGTGAACAAGATGACTGGGTGGGAGAGGGTGTTGAGGGGGCCTACATTATATCAGGGTAAGTAAAGGGGACTGCGAGAGGTCAGATAGGTCTTGGGTGGCATTTGGCTCTTTTTGTCCCCTCCTATCACTCCCCTTCACATCTACAACCCTACAGGTAAAGCAGTTCTTCTCCTGTGCCTCCAGAGTTGTTTGGAACAGGGACAGGAAGAAGCAGATCCCTGAAAATCAGTGCTTCTGATACAGGACTGGAGTTAGATCCAGTAATTGCTACTGCCATTGCACATCCTTCCTAGCTGTGGTTAGCTCAGGCTGGGGCTGTGCAGGCAAGAGGTGGGAATGTGTGCAATTGGGGTATCCAGGCTGGACCAGCAGTTCTCATTTCATCAAGCATGGGCAGATTAGGCAGACTGCTGCAGATCAATACTCCAAGGCTGCTCCCTGTGACCCCTGTGCCATGAACCATTTTTTCTCCCAGGATGCTTCCTGACTGTACAGGGAGACTTAAACTGGAACTGGAATAATCTGTTGCTCTGGTGTTCACAAAGGAAAATATCAAACCAACATCATGGGTGCACTTTTCTACTACTCGATATAGGCTTAAAATAATTGTGTAAATACAAAGGAAATATAAATATTTCCTACTACTTTCAAGGCGATAAAGACAGTGACAAAGCCAATGCTAAATATTTCTCTGTGCTAAACATGTCAACTGTATTTCCACAGAGAGACAAAGTACAGATTTGTACAAATTCCGTAGCTCCTTCAGGAGGATTAGGCTGCCATTCAGGTTGGGTTTAGGGATTGCAGCATGGCAGGAAAGAGTGTAACACTTCTTGCATGGTATTGTGAGGATTATAAACTGCACAGACAGTATTTTGATGCAAGGTAAAACAGCACTAGAGCAAAGACAATAACAGAATTTTTCTTTTAATAATTGGAATAAAATAATCCTTATCCAGTGTGAGGAGCAACACAGGCTGTGACAGACAGAGCAGTAGCTCAGGATGCAAACATGCAGGCAGTAAGTAAAGCTACTAGTGCAGAGTACCTGGAATAGCCTATTCTCAACTGCTTTTACTAATTCAAGCAACTAGAGTCCATTTTAAAAGTAACAAGATGGTGATTATAAAAGGCCACAGGAAAAAAAAGCCCAAACCTATTATAAAGATTACAGGAGGGTCACTTAGAGTCTGATAAACTTGAATGAAGAGCGAGAGGGTTTTTTTTGTTGGACTCAGAAGTGCAGCAAGATTGAAGTTTTATGCCTTTGAAAAAAGATGTAGAAGTCGCTAAAGATTTTACTGTGGTAGTTCAGGAAATATTAGTCTTGCAGAACAGAGTAGCTATAGATTTCCTTAGTAGTCTAAACAGCTCTTTTCACTTCCCTGATGAAGCCTTCCTAGAAGATACCATAGTCTACTATGTAAAGATATGTTTTAGATCTGCTTTTATAAAATATAGTATATCTAACATCTGATAATGTGTGAGACTGTCAGCAGGCAGGGGAGCCAAGTCAAGCAGTTGATACTCAATTTAGAATTTTCACATGTAATCTCTAGTCCCTTACCCCCCTCTACAACAGGCAGGTGAAAAAGGTTGTTGGATCATCTGACCACCCAAGTGGGAAGGGATGCACAGTCAGATATTGATCTGTATTTATCACCATTAAGTAATAGAGTGGTATCAGCGAGATGGGGGTTGTCACAGGCTGAGAACAAAACGTCTGTAAGAATGGAAACTGATATCAGAACCACTGGGGACATGCAGAAGTACAGAGAAGCAGATAAGGCCAAGCCATAAAAAACCAGTATGATTTAGAGTATGTGAACAACTTCTCAACTAAGGGAAGTGCAGGTGTGAATCCGCCATCACAAAGAACTCGATGCCTGAAGGTCTGTGCCATGGTTTTCTGCTTACCCAGGTACATAGTGGAAAAGAGGTGGAGGAGGTGAAAGTCTTTTAGTGCTCCGGATAGGAGGATGACAGTGGACCAGCTGTTTTGCCCAAAATTGGAAAGGCTGAGAGTAGTCACAGTCTGAAAATAGATGAGCCTCCATGACAATGTTTTAGGAATGGACCACCTGCCCCTGATTGCAGTAGGGCTAGTCTCTGGAAAACCCCATGAGCGAGACAGGTCTAAGACTAGACCAAGTTGAGTTGGTCTTGAGTTATGTTGTAAATGTAGATAGTTTGTCTTCAGTGACACTGGATTGGAAACTTTTTTTCCCCCCAGCTTTTGCTTGACAAGGTAATTTTAGGCTAGAGAAGCTCTTCACATGGCCATGTTAGAAAAAAAGACCGTGTGTGAAGCAACTCTACAACCTCTCTAACAGGGACTGCAGAACATCATGGCCTGAGGTGCATCACCCCACTTCAGTTATGATCTGAGCTCTGAATTCAGGGCAGGTTTTTCAGACCAGTGAGAAATCACAGCAGTGAGGGGAGAGGGCGGCAGCCACAGGGAGGGGTAGGAATTTTGGAGAAGAGAAGCAACAAAGCAAGAACTAGAAGCAGGAGGCAGATGGTGCAAAGCTGTGTGAATGGGGAAGTGGGAAGGTGCAAAAGGGGAATATAGCAAGCAGGGACAGTTTGCAGCTCAGGCAGGCTGAAGCAAATTACTCTCTTCCCTGGTGGGGGCCCAGCACACACAGAAAAGGTCTCATGGCCACTCGGGATTGCCTGAGCAATAGCTCACATAAAATAAATCCTGTCAGTGCCCAGGGTAATGAGAGTACCTGCTGTGGCCATGCCCATTGTGTGCAAAGAAATGAGCCTTGTGTTTCCCCCAGGAGAGGATTCCTCCTGCTACTCTGTGCTGAAGGAGAAACCTCCTGCTCAGCTCCTGCCCTCCTGTGCAGGGCTGTGAAGTGCAAACGTCATTTCTGAAAGAGGCCCCTCACCCTTTTTGCATCCTCCCTGAGGGAGCAGAACCCCATAGAAAGAGGGGAAAAAATGGAGTCACCGAAATTCTTTGCTGTTTTGGATCTTTGTGGGAGGAAAAGTGGTATCATGCATTTCCTCCCTTGCCTGCTGTCCCACATGGTTGCCGTGCAAACTCAGCACAGACAGGTCACTTGGACATGACCCAGCCCAGGGCCCTGGAAGTCGCTCAGAGAAAAACTATGTCACTGAGTAATTCTTTCCCATTAGTGTCTTCCTCAAACTCAGCAAAGGGAACAAGAAACCTCAGATGGGTGCCTGCCTTCGCTCCGCCCGCTGCACATGCAGAAGGAAACTCACGTCAAGAGCACCTCTTGGTGGTGTGAGAGGACATCAAAGCAGCAACAGATCTGTATGTGCTCCGTTAGGGGCTACGGACCCATTTCCCGCAGTTTCCTTCCCTTTCCTACAACATGCACAACTGGGAGGTTTTAATGTAGCAGGTGCCAGTTTTTCTCAGAGTGATTATAGTGTGTTATTTGAATGTAATATCCCATTTTTAATAATTTAAATATGATGGAAAGAAAACCCCTAAAAGCCTTTATGTAGATTCCCATCGTCCCTCTACAGAGGCACTGGTGAAGGAAAGTTGTTTATAGATTTACAGCACAGACCTCTGACTTGGATGAGACCTGACTATCCATAGCAGTAGCTTGCAAATATCTTCCAAAAGTAACTTGCCCAGAAGAGGGATGGAGATATACCTTCTTGCCAGGACTTCCACAGCCCATTGTTGGCCGTACAGAACTATGGTGTCTTTGACAGGGGGCTCACTTGAACATGGGGTCTCAACAACAGTCCCTCCTCCCTGACCGATTTTAACTCCTCTTCTTGTTCCCCACTCCCTTCCACACTGCCAGTCCCACAGGCCCACATGCTGGGCTACAAAGACTGAAGCACACACTGGCAGTCAGCAGGTCAGTGGTCCTTGTTGATCCCTACCACCAGATCCTACTGTGCCACTGGCCAGTTTTCTGTCCTGAATCCCTTAGCCTGAATCCCATCCCTCACCCCAATGTCCTCTCAGGACTGTTACTCTGTCCCAGGTAAGACTCAATGTGTTCTCCAGCTATCTTCAGCTCTTTTCTCCTCAGCCCCCATCCTCCCCAACCTAGAGCTGCCTGAATCCCTAGGGACTCCACCAGCTCCTGATCCCTGGTCCCTCAGTTGTCACCCAGATGTCTCCCACAGAGACCTCTCAATATGTCCAACTGCCCAGGGAGCAAATTCCAATCAGATGTCCCAAAACTTTCCAGCTGAGATGTGACAGAGCTCTCCAACCTTTCTGGCAAAGGGATTGTTGTCAAAGCTCAGATTTTTTCATGGAGAAGTATGCCCCTTGTGCTAACACACTGCCCATGGGTTGCGCTCTTTTGCTGGCTAGCTATAGTCCTCTTTCTTTGGCCTGAAGACACACCTTGATTCTTGCTGGGCTAGGATGAGGAGGCAAGATATGGCACACTATCAGCTCTACTAGCAATGCTTTGTTTGAGGATTCCTGGCCTAATTCAAGCTGTAAGTGGGGTTTTTTCACCCACCAGTAGCATTCTCTAGAACCAGATCTACCTGCCTTCTCTTATGACTGAGTCCCCATCTCCCGGCCCACTGTTTTTCTGCGCCTGCCTGCCCTTTCCAGCTCCTGCTGTTGCTCTCCCTGTAACAGCCTTTGTCACTCTCCCTCCTGCCCTTCTCTGACCTGTATTCCTATGGCCTGTTCCTGTTCTCGCTTGCAGAGGAGTCAGTGGGTTTCCTTCTTCCCCCTTCCCTACCACCCACAGAGGGAACACCTAGTACAGCTGGTTGCTTTGTGCTTCTGAAATAGCTGCAAGACTTGGAAACATTCCACAGTTGGAGGTTTCTGGGTTGCAGCCAGTGCTGAGTGACGGATGGGAGAGCTCTCCTCCCGAGCAGGTCAGTTGCAACAGCCTCCCGTGGCTGCAGCAGCGCAAAGGTCACCAACCTTTGGAGAAACACTTTCCCTCAGATTTCCTTCCTTCAGGAACATCCCAGCTGAAAACTCGCTGTTCTTGGACTAACTGACCTCCTGACAAAGGCTGGAAATTCCAATTAATTCTGTGTCACCACATCCCTTCTTCTATAAAATGCATCTCCTGCCCATCCAGTTCAGGCTGGAGCACACCAATATGCACACTTTCCCAGGCTTAGCATTGCATGGGAGGAGAAGCAAGGAAGAGGAGGCAGACCCTCATTTCGAGAAGGGAAAGGAAGGAGTAGAGCCTCCTGGGATCTTTCTGCTCCCTGTCTCTTATTTCTTAGGGTGATTGCTTCCTTGTTCTCCTTGCTGCTTAGCTCTAAAATTCTTTTATTTTCTGAGGACAATGAGGACAGGCTGAGAGAGTTGGGCTTGTTTAGCTTGGAGAGGAGAAGGATCAGGGGAGACTTTATTGCAGCCTTTCAATACCCAAAGGGGGCTTATAAGAAAGATGAGGACAGACTTTTTAGTAGGGCCTGTAGCAATAGGACAAGGGGTAATGGTTTTAAACTAAAAGAGGGTAGATTTGGACTAGATATAAGGAAGAAATATTTTACAATGAGGCTGCTGAAACACTGGAACAGGTTGCCCAGAGAGGTTGTAGATGCCCCATCCCTGGAAACATTCAAGGCCAGGCTGGATGGGGCTCTGAGCAACATGATCTAGTTGAAGATGTACTACTACTACCTACTGCTCGTTGCAGAGGGGGTTGGAATAGATGACCTTTAAAAGTCCCTTCTAACTCAAACCATTCTATGATTCTATGAATTTATGATTTTATGATTCCATGCTTCTATGACAAGATGGAAGAGGTCTGGCAGCAGCTCCCACTGGTTGCTTTTGCACAGAAGTAGGGGAGACTGTGGATAGGGAGAAGCTGGTTTGCAGGGGCTCCTCTCATCCACCAGTCTTGACTCTCATAGTACTGTCAGGGGAGAGAAAACAGTTCATTGCATACTTTGATGCATTTGCTCCACTTCATGGTGAACACACAGGTTTACACAATACTTCTTTGTACTAGTAATCTGGGCAGGTGAGCAAGTGTGGCAGGACCTTACTACCACAGGAGAGGAGGGATAGAGCAGCCATGGTGTGGCTGCTGCTTCCTAGAGGTTGCTTAACTTCCTTGTTCAGGCTTCATAGAAAACATTGTTCCTTGTGATGTTTCACCATTGACACTCAGGGGCACTGGGAAGACCTGAAAAATCTTCATTGCCCCACGTCACCCCAGTACTCCCACTTCAATTCCCTTCCCTCCTTAGACCTCCTCCAGAGTTTGGATGATAGAGGGAGAAGGAAATCCATCCCTCCACTTTCTCACTCCGCTTCTAACCCTTGTTCATCTCCCCTGTAAAAGCAGCTTGGTGCCCCCAGCCATTCACTGGGACGGGGTGGGAAGGGAGTGGGTGAGACATGCGGGGAGAAAAAAAATAATTACAGCAACCATGAAGTCATGCATGCCCCGCCTCCAGCTAACGGCCTCGGCTGCAGAGTTGCTGCTGTGGTGGGAGGGGAGGAGGGACTGGAGGGTGATCGTCAAGTAAAGTTCCCTCTTCCACTTCCTCCCTCCCTGCAACCTGCCGCTCAGTGCAGCACAAGGGCTGATACCCAAATTTGCCCGTCTCTCCCTGCTTTTGCCTTGGCCTGACTTCCCTTTGCCCCGGGCGCTGTCCTCCGCCACGGGTCCAGAGACATGCAAGCCATCAAGTGTGTCGTGGTGGGAGACGGGTAGGTACCCCGCTGGTTTGCTCTGGATGCGGGGAGGGAGGGGCAGTGACAAGGGACGAGAAAGAAGGTGGCTGCTTGGTGAAACTTCCCCGGCTTTGCTTCTGACCTCCTGCAGACTGCGTTCCCCCTCTCGCTCGCTCTTCCCTCCCCAGGGCAAGGGACCTTCCTCTGGGGAGGGTGTGGAAGAGGGCATTTTGAAGGGCATCTGCAAAAGGGGCATGGAAAGTGGATCAGGTCTGTCCCACGCACAGGAGGTGGTGGTGTTGCTGCCAAATTCAACCTGTAGGCAGGAATCAGATTTAAAACCCAAGTGGTGCAAACACTCTCCTGCAGGTGAATGGCTCCTTGAAAGCCATCTGCTCACTGGGGCTGACTGAGAGAGGACACAGCACTATGGTCTTGATGAGATGTCCTCTAGTATCTTTGTGTTCAGCTTTTCTCAGCACGTTATCTCTGTATCAGGATGTGGAGGAGACTGGTTGGCAAGGGTTTTCTGTGGGCACAAGGAGGAGGAGCTCTTTCCACTGAGACAGGCACAAGTATACGCCACTTTGGGAGTGGGAGGTAACACAGTCTTGCCTTCACAGCATGATGGTGTCACTGCCCATGTCCCATGATCCTTGGACATGGCCCAATCTAAGCCGTCAATAAGTGAAGCAGTCAGTACTGCTGGGGGCAGGAGGGATGGGGTGGACAGGGCCTCTTCTTGCCCTGTGGGATGAGTAGATGCAGGGTAGGTGGGGGAGGAGAGTCCACATTTGGCATGGAGTAGGTTAATTCATTTCCCAGCTAGGAGTTGGCCAGACTGTTATCTGGGGCAGCTATCAGGTAGCAGATGAAGAGACATTTGCAGCAGCCCTGCTCCCCACAGTCACTTCCTCCTTCAAAACTCGCCTGGGGAAGAAGATGTCTGCAAACATAACAGTACATGTTAGACATAATCTCAGGGGCTGGGGCAAGGGGATGGGGAGAAGGGACAAGGAAGGACAGACCCCCAAATAAACACCATTATCGCTAAGAAAAGTCCCTTAAAAGCTGCAAGCCAGAGCTGGATGAACAACTGCACCAGGCATTTATCTGTTGCCCTGTTAACCCCCCCAGTTTCCCCCTCACACACTGCACCAACTCTGTAACCATCCCTCAAGGCAACATTCCCCACATATCGTGGCTAACCCCACAACACATCCTGCTCTCAACCCCTCTGACTGCAACTCCTCTTAAATGTCTTCCGTCCTGTCATTTTGCTTCTCTGTACACTGCACCTCCCCTCTCACCATCTCACAACACAACAATAGTCCAGACATCCCATCGCTCTGAGCTCTCAGTTCTCCCCCCTTCACATGCCTCCCAGGCATGTCACCCTTGCTTGGCTCAACCTTATCGACCACAGGACCTTCTGCTGTCACTCAGCTAAGCCCCTCATGTTGCCCCATAGCTGTTCTGGCCCCAAAGCCCCCTCCATCACAAAACACTGACCTCTTTAACACTCTGAGTTCAGTCCCAGGAACCTGCAGGTGCTACTAACCTCACCTCTTCTCTCAATAGCTTTGTTGTAACCCTCACCCCTTCACTGACTCTTTGTGCTCCTCTGTTCAACCACACTAAGTCGGAACTGTCCCCTCTTCCATGACTGACCACCTCCCAGCCCCATAGATCTCCTGAGCCATTCCCTGCAGAGCTTCAGGAAGCCCCCATGGCCCTTCCTCAACATCTCTGTGATAAGGCAGAAGCAAGGGAGCTGGGGAAAGAGAAGGGACTGAGAGAGGAAGATCTAAGAAAGGGAGGTGGCAGAAGGAAGAAACAAGTGTCAGAGCACAACGAAGAGCTCAGTTTCCTCCTCAGCTGCCCCACAGTGCAGTGACTGAGGCAGGTGCCTCATGATCAGGGCAAAGATGGCAGCTGTGCCTGTCCAGGGCACACTAAAAGGCAGGGCTGCAGCTCTGCAACAGCAGACTGTGGGTACAGCTGAGATGGTCAGAGCATCCCCAGCAGCGGGACTCCAGCCTCCCCCCCAGGAAAGGTGTCTCCCTCACCTTGCAGCCATGCTCGTAGGCTGAGGAGGCAGGTTGCTCTCACCACCTGCATTTCACACATGCTGTAGCCGATGCATGGCCAGACTTCCCCAGGCCACACAGACCTGCGAAATAGCAGCCTAGCAGGAGAAGGATTATCCTTTCCACACCTGTCCTGGATGCTTTATCTTCTTCCAGTTTCTCTCCTCTTCTTCTTTCCCTCACTACAGGCTTCACCTTGCCCACAACACCTTCTCCTCCCCTTGATAGCCTTACTGCCACCCTTTCCCACCTCTTCAGTCTGGACTGTGCTGCTACCCTGGCTTATTTGCACTCCACCCCGCTGCAGCATGGGTGTGGGGGAGGCTGAGGAGAGAGGAAGCACCAACTTCTAGGTCAGAAATACCACCAGCAGCCTCCGTCAGCCACAGAGAGAGGCACCTTGCTGGCTGCTTACGGCTCGCTCTGCGGGTGATGCTGCAGCTTGCTTGCTTGCAGACAGGCAAGGCTGGAAGGTGTTGTGGCTAAGTCAAAAAGAGGTGCCATCAGCCCCTGGCAGGAGTTCCTGTGCATTCAGGAGCTGTAGCTGGCTGGGCAGCTTTGTCATGGAACTCCGGCACCGAATCAATACACCTGCCCTGGTTGTGAGTGTACAGCACTGTGCATGGACTGGAAAATGGGCTCTCACCTCCATCTCAGAAGGGATGCGTTCTAGCTGAGTGATCTCTGTACCAGACCGTAAAAACAAGCCTTCGTGCTCAAAGACAACAAACATTTCTGGGTGACATCCTGTGTTTCTTCCTGCCGGTTGTCTAACCTATGGTTATGTGCTGTCTGCTCCTCCGAATATGTTTCTGCTTCCAGGGGTCTCCTGACGGGGTAGCTTAGCAGTGTGGAAGGATTGACCCATCCCCGCCTCACCTGAGCAAGACTGCCTGCACTGCACTGCTATTTTTTTCTTTCTCTTCCAGAGCTGTGGGGAAAACCTGTCTCCTTATCAGCTACACCACCAATGCCTTCCCAGGAGAATACATCCCCACTGTGTGAGTGATACATAAACAGGTCCTGGGTGGGTGGGAGGCATGAAAGCAGGATGCAGAGGCGTGCAGAAATCCCTTGTTGTGCACTCTGGAGGCAGGGTCACAATCTCTACGCCAGCAGTGGAAGGGCTGCCAAACCAGCAAAGGTGCCTCTACACTTCTCATCTATCACCTTTCACCAGAAGCACAAGTGGCCTTGTAAAACCCTGGTATAAATGGGGTTTGGGGAGACACAAACCAACTCAAGGATCTATCTGCCTGCTGAGTTTACAAGTCATAGATGGGGTCCTGCTAGGCAAAACAACCAGACACGAGGCTACAAAAATTGGGCCAGACCCAAGAGAGGGTGGTTGGCTGGACAGGGGTTCCCGTTTCCTTCCTTGTCCAAGGCACCCACTGTCATTGGAGCAGGCACTGATAACCCTGATGGTAAGAGCGCAGGATTCGGCTCAATGCCAGCGTAGAAGCCCTGCGCAATCCAGCGGATGTCTGCGTGAGGCTGGGACAGACCTGCAGACTGTTGGAATAGGGGGCAAAGTGAGGGCCGTCTTAGGCTGAGTGGTCAGATGCATTTGTGTCCCTACAGCACGTGGGGTATGTTTGGGGATGCACGCCACATGTACTCATACCACATCACTGGGGTGTGGAGTACAGCCTTCCTGAGGTGGGAAAAGGAGCTAAGCACAGGGTGTCAGACTGACAGCTCAGGTTCAGATTCCTTGGGAAGGATAGGTTCAGGAAAACTTTAGTACCTCGCTTTTTTCTCCAGACCAATTTGCAACAGACGTTGCAAAAAATGGTTGTGGTAGCAAGAACCCGTCTCTTCTCAGAAGCTGGTTTGTGGAAGGGCGCCATCCCTTCCTAGCATGTAGCCGCAAACTGGCCATGCATTTTCTGTGCACACGCCATTTCTCCTCCTGTCTGAGACTTGTGTCTGGAGATGTGAAAGGGGGGCCATTTTGTGCTCCTGGGCAGGATAGCTTAGCTTACAATTGTGCATGTGCCATGAGCACATTCACAAGGTCTTTGCATTGGTTCTTACATTGGTCTTCGCATTGGTTCTTCACCTTAACCTGAAAAACAAATATACCAAAAGGAACAGGAAAGAAAAATTTCTAGGAACCCAGGGGAAGAACGCCTCTATTGACTGAATAGCCTTTTTTTCCAATAAGTCTTTAGTCCCAAGCATGCAATCCTGAGAGCTGTTCTCAAATGTTTCATGCTGGATTTTCAAACAGTAAGGCGATACACCTTGGCATAGCAGTTCCAGCAGGTCTGTTGACGAGTACAAGGCTCTGGGGGAGCTACAGAGACATAGATTCTTCTTCACTTTTAAGAAGAAAGCTGGGGTTTAGAGCACAGAAGACAGACATGGGTGGCTAGAGAAGACACAGTTGTGGGAAGGATACTGGGGAAAAAAGTGGGAAGCTGGAGGGTTTATGGATCTGCATGCATGGTGGCAAAGGTGGAGCTGCAGCCAGGCAGCTGTCCAGGACAGCTGGGTGATAGGGAGGAGGTTGATGGTGAGTGGGAAGTCTGTAAGGTAGAGGTTCACAGGAAACCAGCATCACCCAGGGGAGCTGAGAAGAGGAATCACTACCCTTTGCTCTGGGGTGCACCTAGTGAAACCCACCTATGCTACAGGAAGGGCTCCCTCTTCTCCTATTTGAGCCATGGCCTATGTCTCTGCATTTCAGGTTCGATAACTATTCCGCCAATGTGATGGTTGACAGCAAGCCTGTAAATCTGGGGCTTTGGGATACTGCTGGACAAGAGGATTATGACAGGCTGAGGCCGCTCTCTTACCCGCAGACGGTGGGTCACCCTCCATGCCCCTTGCCCCTTGCTCCTCCCTCAGATATGCCTCTGTCCCCCACTGCAAAAATCAACATTTGCCATAACGCAGTGACAGAACTGTTCCCATTTCTCTCTGCCCTTTTCTGGGAATACCTCTGTTGATATACAAGTGCCCCGAAACCCTAAAGGTAAAAGACATCGAAGGGTCTTTTGGAGCCCTTAGATCAACTTTATTACTGGGATAACTTAAAAAGAAAACTGAGATCTTCAAAGGTACTTGAGTCCAGCTGACACTGATTTCAGCATGGAGCAGATGCCTTACACAGCCCTAGTAAAAAACCCTCCTCTTGCAAAGTTAAAAAGGCTCAGAGAATTTAGGAGCTGAGGCAGGAGCATTTCACATTTCTCTGAACCCCACTATTCTTGCTTCTGCCATTTAAAAGAGATCTGATGTGTGGACACATGTATTTGATACGCCGATGCCTCAACTAAGCCCAAGCTTCTAATGGAACAAATGAATGCCTCTCCTCAGATACTGTGTTCACCAGTTTTTCACCATGTTGACAGAGTGATTTCAGGGTTTCAGGGTCACCTTCCCTGGAGGATGTTGTTCCAAGCATTCTCTTGGCAAGCTCAGAAAGACCCTGCTGCCTCAGGTGCTGGTCTGAAGGTTGCCATTGCAACTGAAAAGGCTAGGAATTGAGGGCATTATTTGTTTCAGCTAGGTTCAACCACCTAAAAGTCAGAAACCTGGTGTAAGCTGCTTGCCTAGGCTCCTTCTGCACTCTGTGCAAGCAGGCACATTTCTCAACATGGTTGCACCCACCCTGGGACACATCCCAAGGATAGGTGGGGAAACTGTTCTCCAAGGTAATCGGATGTGGTCCAAGGTACTTGCCTCTGACAGTTGTAGAAGTATGGAAATGGATAGATTAGGCCTGATATACCCTTGTTTTAGCTAGGCAAAGTTGGATGAAAGAAATATAACCCTGAAGATCTGGTTTTGTTTGGTTTGGTTTGTTCTGTTTCATTTTTAATGGAAGTCTAAATTCTGCCATGCCCAAGAGAAGTGCTTATGTGGATAACTGAGATGCATTTGCATCCTGCATGTGCACTTTTTTGGGTTGAGTCTAGCTCTGTCTCAACAGCAGGCAAAATTATTCTGGCCTGAAAGCTCTCTGGTGCTTTGTGAGAAATGAGCAGGACGTTGTCGGGCCATTTCCCATGAGGATGAGTGTGCCTACCACAAAAACCCCATCCTCATAGTTAAATGTTTGGCTTTTCTGATAATGGTGGCTATGGTTACCATGAGTCAGGGGAGCAAATATCCTTCTCTCCTCTAGAGGCAATTAGCAGCAGTCAGGACTGTGTTATATTGTGAGAGAGAGCTTTCCCTGCCATGACCCTCTTTGCTGCAGAGAGAGGATGCTGTCCAGCCAGCTCTTCATTCCCCTCCCTGCCTCTTGTCATGTAATCCCGTGCTCTCATCCTAATGCTGCACCATGGTTGTGTGCCTACAGGATGTCTTCCTGATCTGCTTCTCACTTGTCAGCCCGGCTTCTTATGAAAACGTCCGTGCTAAGGTGAGACAGAGTATCCTGGTCCATCAGGGGTTGAGAAGGGTGAGATTGGTGGTGGTCTTGCCAAGAGAGTGACTGTGGGTGAAGACTGCTAATAGGACATCTAGAGTCAGAGAGAAAATATCTTTTTTGTGTCAGTCAGAAGGAACTAAAATATCAGCATCCTTCAGATGTCTTTTCTGGGTCATCTCAAAGGCGGCAGCCAATCCTATTAAAGGGCTAATATTCATCTTGCTGGGCTATTCAGCTGTGAGACCACAGGTTTATGTTCTGCTGACATCTTTCAGCCAAGGCTGTCCGAGCACAGACACATAGGACCAGTCTATAGGGCATAAGAAGCAGGTACCCACGGCCTTTGGATGGGAAGTGAGGGAAGAAGAGAGGGATGGAGAGGGGAACAACATAGTATTTCCTTCCTATGACTTCCAGGTTTCTCCCTGGGTTTCATGGAGCCATGAAGGGTGAAGAGCAACTTGTGCTTTTGCTTAACAGAATTTCAGCTCCATGGCAGGGATTTTGCCTGTGTACCCAGCAACAAGGGCTTGTCTGAGCCAGACTATAGTGCCCAACACTGGATGGAAGGGCTGTGAGGAAGGACAGGGGTTTAGCTATCTTGCTGACATTTGTTCAGCGGTGCCTCTTTGTTTCCCTTGTGCACACCCATACGGGTGACTTCTCACATTTTTGCCATTTTGCTCCCTTGCTAGTGGTTCCCCGAGGTGCGGCACCACTGCCCTAGCACTCCCATTATCCTTGTGGGCACAAAGCTGGATCTTCGTGATGACAAGGATACCATCGAGAAGTTGAAGGAGAAGAAGCTGTCCCCCATTACATATCCTCAGGGCCTTGCTCTGGCCAAGGAAATCGGTATGTGCTTGGGGCAACATCTTGGACCTACTGAAAGGAGACAGGAAGAATATAAGGGCTTCCCCTCAACCTAGTGAGGCTTTCTTGCAGGTATCTCACAGTGGTATCTCTGAGGGACGCAGGGAGATACACCAAGGGTCCTGGGACAAAATGCATTTCAGGAGGCTCAGGAAGGACATCTGCCCTTGAGGAAGCCTCACCCCCTCAACCCTCTGTTTTCTGCCTGTCTCTGGCCACTATCCTACACACACACAAATATACATTTGCACGTTCTCCTCCCCTTTTACTCTGCTGTTTCTATCTGGGCCAGTATTTTCCTGTGAAAGCCGCAGCTCTGTGGGCAGAGGCCTCTCCTCCACATCCGGAAAGAGGTGGAAGAATGAGTTTTCTAACCTCTCAGGAAGACGTGCAACTGCAGCTTCCTGTCCCTGCCTCTGACTACCGGGGCTTATATATGCAACCCCGGATATGCGTGTCCCACCTCACCATTCATCTCAGGGGCATCAGCTCCCTCCTGTATTTAGGGATATGCACAAATGCCTGTGCCAGGTAACCCCTCTGCTCTTATGCAGCACACAGAGGCAGCAGAGAGGGTGGGGAACAGGTTGTGGGGGAAGTTTTCAACCAGGTGTTCAGAGGAGAGAGTGTCAGGCCAGGATAACATAGCCAGCTTCACACCATGGCTCTGCTCTGGCTACAAGGGTGGAGAACAGGGAAACCCTAGTCTTGTACAGCTGGCAAGCTTTGCCCTGAAGTCAAGACTGCCTGAGTGAGTGAAGTGTGTCCTGACAATGCTTAATGGCTTTGATCACCTGAGATGTGTTTATTCAATTCAGGCAAGATCTAGGTGCCTTGCTTTCCAGCACAAGGTCTCTGAGAATTTGGATTTACAGAATCTCAAAAGGGAGGTCCCATGCGATTTGAGGTGCCACCAGCAGTGCTTGAGGCCAGGTGGTCTGAATGACGCTTGGAGCCTGAGGAAACTTGAGACCTCATCTCAAGATGAGACTCAGGGGGTGTTTAGGTGGTGTGTATGTGCCTCAGGACACTGTAAAATGGGCACTGAGGGAGGACGGTGTTGTGGCTGTGAGGTTATAGGAGCCAGAGACGTATCGGTGATAACAGGCACACGCATCTCTTTCTGTCTGACGTGATCTGTGGTATTCCTCCTGCGTGGTCCTCTTCTGAGGACCCTTTTCAGCAGAATCCTAGGTACCCCCGCTGCCTACCCCAGTTCCTTTCCTCCCCATTACAGCACCTACTTTTCTCCCGACAGACTCCGTGAAATACCTCGAATGCTCAGCTTTGACGCAGCGCGGCCTCAAGACAGTGTTTGACGAGGCCATCCGAGCAGTCCTCTGCCCGCAGCCCACTCGGACAAAGAAACGAGCATGCAGCCTCCTCTAAGCGAGTAAGTCTGAAAGGAT
This sequence comes from Balearica regulorum gibbericeps, assembly GCF_011004875.1. Lineage (NCBI taxonomy): Eukaryota > Metazoa > Chordata > Aves > Gruiformes > Gruidae > Balearica > Balearica regulorum. Next base: position 57,986,673 of record NC_046184.1, read on the forward strand.
TCCTGGGAGTGACACCAGTGGCCCTTTCCTGCTCCTGAAAGGTCAGGGCTATGGTTCCTATGACCTGCTGTGTCTGGTGGGATGGGTCACTCTCAAAGACAGAGAGGGAGACAGCAGTCCTGCTTGAGGAAAGGACAGGACGTGGTATGATGGAGCACATGGACCCCCGAAATACTTCCCCCTCTTAGCTGCCTACCCATGGGCGGGTTTGCTCTCATCTCCTGTGCAGGGCAGCCCAGGATTTTCCACCTCTGCCCTCACAGAGAAGGTCTGTCACCTTCTGCCACAGAATGAACTGCATCCAGGCTGCCCTGGGGATGACCTGCTGTGAGAGCTGTGAAGCCACAGCTTTTGCTATAGAAAGAAAAAAAAATTAAAAAAGCTGTTCCTTATTCATGGCAATTGCCCAATGGCCCTTCCTCTTATCAGGCCCTACTCACCTCAAGGGGGTTTTTGTGTTGCTGTTCATTGGCAGGCAGCAGTTTCTCCCTCAGGACTCCTTTACTCCTCACTGCCCCCACCTGCCCTTCCCCTTCAACTCAAGGCAGCAGAGGGAGGAGAGAGGCTTCAGGACGAGAGGCAAAGCTGTCCAGAGCCTGAGGAGAGAGAAGAACGAGAACTTTCTAGCTGGGACCCTGCCCCTTCATTCTCCCACCACCACCACGGCAGAGGGAGGGAGAGCAGGAAAATACCTGGCCTGGTTTCATGAGATCTGTCATGTTTTTGGCTACAGATCCCGGCCCCGTCCTGATGCCAGGCCCTGCCCAGCACGCAGGAGAGTGATGGCTCCAGCATCCCGGAGCTCAGTGCCTTGTGGCGTTCACTGCGCTTTTTACTTCTGCTGGCTTGAAAGACCGTTGTGGGTCTGTAGCACTGGTTTGTCCATTTGCACAATGTCCCCACACTCACCCCACCCCAGCTGCCCCTTCCCTTCCTCACCGACCCCCAAGGTTACAACATAGTGAATAAGACCCAATAAACAGACTGTACATTCCTGCCATGTCTGCGATGTGTTGCACCTCGGGGCGGGGAACAATGACACAGCCCTGAAGCAGTGAGCAATGGGACAGCTGGGGTGGAGGCATGTGCTAGCTGTACCCCTCTTTCGGCAGTGACAACCCAGGCAGCACCATGCCAAACTTGGTACTGGTGAGCCCTGGCCACTATAGGATGAAGAGATGAGGTCTGATTCATGCACTGAGTTGCTAAATTCTCAGCTGAGCCCCATGCATTCCTCAGTAAGGTGCAAATATTGTGTGCCAGTCAAAGGCAGCGGGGTCACACACCTCAGCTTTGCCCTTCCCCTTCTCAGCCTCCATGTGTTCAAAGGACAAAGTTGTCTCCCCTTGGGGACGCACAGAGGATGAGATACAGGCTTTGGGAGGGGACACCCGGGCCCGGACTCCTCTCTGTGGGGACTGTCCCTGCAGGTTGCTGGGGACACCCTTTCACCAAAACATTTCTGCATTAATGCTCCTAAGCTCACGTCACCCACAGTCATATCAGTACTGGCACTCACTCATGCTGCCAGGCACAGGCAGAGCGAGAACAGGAAGGGGGAGGGCAGGAAAAGAAAAAAAAAAAAGCAAGGAATGAGTCACCGGTCCAGACAAATTGCCTCCAAGTCACTAAAATTAAGCTGAAGAGAGTGGTCCCAGCGGTACTATGGATCTGGCAGCTGTGAGCATCTGCCTTCCTGATGCATTGCAGGGACTTGAGAATAAGAAGTGTTACAGGGTGGCTGCTACTGCCACTGCTTGGGGGTGGGAGGAGGGCTCAGGGTGCAATGATTGGCAGTGCAAAATCCTGCAGTCCTAGGAGGGCACAGGGAAACTGTGGAGCTGATCCAGCTTACCACTCCCCGATGCAGCACTGCTGAGTTTCAAAGGCTGCTTCCTGCACTGAGGAGGTGCATGGGTAGTGTCAGCAACAACCCACCACAGTGAAGCCTGAGGTACCCTGCTGCCAGGGAAATTTCTGCAAATTCAATTCATGGTCAGATCAGAGTAAGGCAGTTAATTCACTGATGTGAAACATTACCCACTGATAATGTCCAGAGCAACCCTGGAGGACATTCTGTGGCAGCGAGCTCCACAAATGTCTGTATTGCACATGGGCTGCCGGATGAATTGCCTAAACCCTGTCTAAAGGTAATGTAAATTGTGTCAGCATAAGTCCAGAAGAGCAGAAATGAAGCTCTGGTGTGGGCATATACCTGTTGAAGACCAAGGGACACAAAGCCCCTGAGGCTGGGACCTAGCCTCCCTTAACAATCCTAAACCTTACTCAAACCAATGAATTTCCAGTGGATTATTACTTCCTCTCCAGTTTCCAAGCCTTGGCTTTACCTCCTCAATCCACCCTATTCCTCAGCAATGCAGAGGGGCGAGGCTCACCATGTGCATGAAAAAAAATCATATGTCTGCCTACCTGTGGAGGTGCACAGGCTGAGCTCTCCTGAGAGAATTCAAGCAGTTTGCACAACCCCATTGGAGCTGAACAGAGAATGGGGCAGGACTCTGAGCATTGAGGAAGCAAGCTGGAGATCTGGAAGTTGTCATCCTATGACTGTGCTTATGCTAACAAGTCCTGCAAAAGGTAGCTGGCCTGGGTAGAGCTCTGATATTGCATGGCTTTGTTTCTTTTAAGACACTAGCTCACGGGCTTTCTGCATGGTGGTGCAGATACCTGCCCTGCCATGACAAAGACAGCCACTGGGTGCTGCCCATGCCATTCCTTCCCCAGTGAGACCTCATTTCTCCTGAGTGTCTCCAGAGACCATTGTGGCCAAGACCTAGGCTAAAGCATCCTGACAACTTTGAAGCCCTGTACTGCCTTCGCCTGTTCACTTTTAAGCAGCACTGGTTGGACATAAAATTGCTCAAGCAACTTTGGAAGACCAGGTTTTAGACCCTGCTATGATCTGCTCTCAGAGATGCTCCCGGCTTCTGTTAAGGCTGGAACTGGCCCTAGGAGCTCCGATGCCTGTCACAGCAGTGCCAAATGTCAAGAGGTGGGTGACTGCACAGCACAAGGAGTCATTGCTGTTGGCTGCGGGGCAGGGAAGGGGATGAGGACTATAGGGAAGCACTTTGTGCAGGGAATGGCATTGGGAAATCCTGATTTCCTTCCTGGGAGAACTGCTCACACAAAGGAGCTTAATTTCTCGCCCTGACTCATTTCTTCTGGGTCCACCCCTTGCAGCAAAGATGAAATCTGGTGGGAGAGTTTGTGGCTGTTGAATTGGGACTTTTTCCCAAAGAAAGTGTAGAAGGCATGAGATCGTGGAGGGAGCCAGGGGAGGGAGACAGTTGAGACAGGCAGCCCCTCTATTTGCCCATCTGCCCTCAGGTCCATCCAGCTGGAGGTGCTCGCAGGGCAGAGCAGAAGGGAAAAGGGTTTGTGTGCTCAGCATCCACCCCAGGTTCTGAGTATCTTGCCAGCCAGAAGGCTTTGCCACGTCCCTGCAGCTCTGAGCAGCACCAGTCCTGCCTGGAAGATCCTCGGAACAGGGAGCCCCTCTCCTGTGTGCCCGTGGGCATTTACAGGGCGCTTTGCGCTGCCACAACTCCTCCCGCCTAGGGGAGATGATCTGAGCGGAGCCCCCCCTCCTGCCACGCCACTCTCCCACCACACAGCTGCTCTCTGCATCCCTCTCTTCATTCTTTCCCTCTCCCCTCCACTGTCCCCATCTCCTTTCACCGCACTCCCTATTCCTACATCCTCCCCTCTGCGCTCCCCCTCTCCCTTTGCCCTTCTCCTGCCCCTCCCTCTCCCTCTTTCTCCATCCCAGTCTCTTCTCCCCGCTTCTCTCTGTTCTCCTGCCCTATCGTCCATCCCCTCCTTCTCCTTCTCCTTCTCCTGCCGGTGTTTCCGTGCGTGGCGCCCATTGGCTGCCGGCATCCATCCCCCGGTAGCCGCCACTCCACTCCTCTGTCTGCCCGAGCCCGGCAGACGAGACCCCTTTCCCGCAGATGGCGAGGGGAACGCGGGGGAGAGACCCGCCGGCGTGAGGGTGAGGGACCGCGCATCCCCGGAGGGACGCCAGCCCGGCCGGCTGGCCACCAGCGGGCACGGCAGTGGGCCCCAGTCCCACACCAGTCACGGAGGGGGAGATGGGCAGGTCCAGGAAGAAGGACTTGCGCCTCCGGTAGTACATGGTGGGACTCACTCCCTCCTGGGACTGCTTTGCTCAATTGCTTTTAAGAAAGGGGAAGGGGAAAAATATGACACGGATTCTCCTGGTGAAGCAGAGGAAAATGTACATCCCAACGACACGTAAGTACCAGGCGGCTCTGCCTGCTCTTCCCAGATGTCTCCCGCGGGCATGAGTCCATGCAGAAGTTAACTCTGCAGTCCCAGAGAAACAAACCTGCCAACCCCCACCCCCACCCCTGCTCCTGACCCCCCAACTCTGCCAGCCCAGCCTGGTCCCTACCAGAGAGCTCAGCCCCATGGTGAGGCAGGGGGAGTCCCGAGCTGGAATGGGGCCATGGGAAACAAGGTGGACAGGAGGGGAGGATGGCAAGAGGGTTGCAGGTTACTGGACTCTGTAGTCCCTCCCAGCTTTTATTCCTGCTTTATAACCAGGTCTAGGCTCAGCTTTTAGCATCCACCTCCTCCTCTCATTCAATGCAGAAATATATATATTTTTATATATATATTTTCATAAAGAAAACAGTGGCACTGATTTACCTCCTACCTCTCTGCTTTCCCCTGCTCTCCAGATGTACAGACCAGGTATATTCTGGCAGCACCTGTTAGGGGATCCCAAGCGTCTTGCAACAGGTGCAGTCCACATCACTAGGGACAGACCCCAAGCAGATGCCAACACATTATCAGTCTGAGGCCAAGGTTCCTCATCAATTCCTGCCTACGTGGGTGCTGCCAAAGCAGCCAGCAGAGTGAATCCAATCCAGATGAGGCACTGGTGTCCAGTGTTTGTTCTGTCAAACTAGCCAGAAATGTGATATGGCGTTTGAGCTGGTAGATGGTATTTGACAAAGTTAGAATGGCACAGACAGACCACACCTGCTTAAAGACGAAGTTTCTCCACTGCAGTTCTCTGAAGAGGAGAATGAGTTTATAGTGAATCAGCGTTTTGTCGCATGCCTTAGCATTTTTGATAGGGCTTTTGGAGCTCTGAAGCTGGGTTTACTGTATTGCTAAACCACAGCCTGAGCAATCAGCTCTGAGGTCTGGACCCCAGACACTTCCCCATATGCTCTTCAGCCCCAGCATGAGTGTCCCCATGCATATTTGGTATTTGTAGGGCTCTGTCTCCAAATGCTTTTTTTGGAAATTCCTTTCCTGCAGGAGAAATATCCAAAGGGATTCCTAACTATGTTCCCACGTTTTAGAGGATCATCATTTTATGAACATACTGCTCTGGTCTCTGCCACGCTTTGCAGGGATCTTTGTCCCCAGAGCAGCCACTGCCTGCCCCTTTCCTCCAACAAGTGACTTGCGTCACTGGAACAGCACTGGAAAAAAAATATCAGAGGAAAGAACCTTGAGCTTAGAAATAGTGTTTCAAATCACTTCCTACTCTGCCCATTCACTGCAGTCACTCATGATGTGTGGGACAACCCAGTACTGCAGGACCCCAAGAGATGGGCTTCTATCAGGACAGTGTGTCACAGCCCACGGCACCTGCAAATAAAGAAAGTCAAAACAATTCCAGTCCTTCAAAGCTCATTTAAGTACAGCAGGAAACATTTATGCAATAGCCTGTAGAAATGGCCTTGAGACATAGTTGACCAATTGTGGTTTTGTGGGGCCTATCAGATGAAGTTCTTCCAGCATAAGAATTTATACACCTGTGGAATCTGTTGGGTTTGCCTATCTGGTATCCAAGGAATCCATCCAAAGCTCAGGTGTCCCCTAAGGTTTACAGAAGCTGGAATGACATCTACAAAAATGAATAAAAGCTGTAATATATAGACATGTGTGCACAAAGTTGTGATGCTACAGAGTATCCCCCCTGGGAGAAAAGTCTCTGGAGTGTTTCTGGCCTCCTGAAAGTAGTTAATACTGGGAGCCCCTTCCTTTGACATCCCCAGTTTTCATTTCAATAACAAAGGAGCTTCAGAGCCCTAAGAGATTTGTTGGGATGGGTAAAGGTGAGCCTCAGAATCCCTGTTCTCTTCTACCAAGCCATTCTCATTTCCAAGGAACCAATTCATCAAGAGGGTGACCCTGCCAGTCCACACTTTCAGAAAATTTTGCCAGAGCCTGGGTGATACTGAAAGCATGACAAATCTCCCCTGCGTTAGGTTTGCCAGAGTGTCTCTGGTCTGGAGTATATGCTGGGCTCTATCACTCATATATCTGGAGCCCTGACAAAAGACAAAGGGCACATCCTTCCCTTATCTGTCTCTTCTCTCCCTGCAGCTTCTCACCCAGTGTCAGCAGAGAGCTGGTGGACAGCTTGTTTGTTCAAGGCTCTTTCTGAGTGAGTGGAGTGCTGTTTCCATGCCAAACCTTGATGTGACGGGCAATTGGGCACCTCAGATTAGGAGGGCTGGGACACTGCTTTGGTGTTGCAAACAGCTGGGGCAGGCAGAGCCTCTTCCATTAGCAGTGTGTTGCAGGGTGCAGAAGGAGAGAGAGAAAACAAGAGAGAAAGAGTCAAGAGAGATCTGGACTGATCCCTCTTGGTGTTCCCAAAATAATCTAGGTCTTCCTTTACTCTCAAACTGGCATAACACAAACCAGCTACCTTCCAGCTCAGGTGCTGAGCTCAGCCTCTGGGCTTGGATTGAGAATGGAGGTGCTTTCATTGCTGGTGGGGCTAACAACCCTATGATATCCTGGCCAGTCCAAACAGAGCTTCAGCAAGCCAGAGGATACCCAGTGAATGGGGAGCCAGAGTTGGAATGGCACTTTGTCACTGGATGCTCTTCCCTCTTTTGTTCATAAGGCACCTGCCACTCATAAATGAGAATCAGGCCCCTGGTGACTATGTCCTCAGTATTGCAGCCATTAGCAGAAAATGAGAAATTTCCCTATCCTAGTCTGTGGTTCTTTCCCCAGAGGATCTTTCCCAAGGGGAAAGGATACATTGGCCCACATTGAGCCATGTTCCAGTTTGTCCCTCCATGCCCACCGTGCATCCCAGGACTGGATGAGGTCGATATTGTCCTACATCTTCCAGCAGCTGCCAGCATCCACACTCACCTCGACTTCCCATGCCCATCCATACCTACATACAGTAAATGTGGTAGTTTTTTCTGTGGCTTGTTCAGCTGTCATGTCCCCAGTATCAATGGCTTTTTTCTCCCCCTCTCACCTCCAGATTGCTAACTGATCCTGCAAGGACACTGCCCCCTGCCCTCTTCCTTGACTCTGCTATGGACACTTCTGCTTTCAGCCTCCCCACGCCGGCAGTGTCAGAGGAGGGGAATGCCTCTGGCAGCTGGGCAGGCTTCACCACCCCCAACAGCTCCACCACCACCAGTCCTGGTGTGGTTGTCAGCGGTGTCCTCATCCCCCTGGTGTACCTCATTGTCTGTGTGGTGGGGCTGATCGGGAATTCTCTGGTCATTTATGTGGTCCTACGGCACTCTGTAAGCGAGTCAGTGACCAACGTCTACATATTGAATCTGGCCCTAGCTGATGAGCTTTTCATGCTGGGCCTCCCATTCCTGGCCGCACAAAATGCTCTGTCCTACTGGCCTTTTGGGTCTTTCATGTGCCGCCTGGTGATGGCTGTGGATGCCATCAACCAGTTCACCAGCATCTTCTGCCTGACAGTGATGAGTGTTGATCGCTACCTGGCCGTGGTCCACCCAGGGAAGTCCTCCAAATGGCGGACAGCACGAGTGGCCAAGGCTGTGAGTGCAACTGTGTGGGTGCTGTCTTCCGTGGTGGTGCTGCCCGTGGTGGTCTTCTCAGATGTCCCCTTAGGGATGAGCACATGCCACATTCAGTGGCCAGAGCCTGCCTCCGTGTGGAGAGCTGGCTTCATCGTCTACACTGCCACCCTAGGATTCTTTGGGCCACTGCTGGTGATTTGTCTCTGCTACCTTCTTATCGTCGTGAAGGTCCGTTCCTCTGGCAGGCGGGTGAGGGCTCTGTCCTCCAAGCACAAGCTTTCAGAGCGCAGGGTAACCCGCATGGTGGTGGCTGTTGTGGCTGTCTTCATCCTTTGCTGGCTCCCCTTCTATGTTCTCAACATAATCAATGTCGTCTGCCCACTGCCAGAGGAGCCGTCCCTCTTTGGTGTCTACTTCCTCGTGGTGGTGCTGCCATATGCCAACAGCTGTGCCAATCCTATCATCTATGGCTTCCTCTCCTACCGCTTCAAGCAGGGCTTCCGGAGGGCCATCCTCAGGCCGTCTCGCCGAGTCCAGAGCCAGGAAGTGCCAGCATGTCCCCCAGAGAAGACTGATGATGAAGGGGAAGAGGGTGAGATCAGCAAGATCACCCAAAATGGTAATGACAGGCAGGAACACCCTTTAAGCAGTGGGGAAGGAGAAAACAGTGAGCAAAAACCACTCCCTGAGGAGCCTGTGGGATGTGAAAAGAGCAACAAATTGCATGTGAGTTATTTATGATGAAAGGGATGGTGCAGGAGAAAGAGATATTGGGACATGGGATCCCCTTCACCCTCTGTGCTTTTCCACCAAGGCAATGGGAGAGGTTGATACAAGGAAATATTCATGGCCGAAACTCTGCTTAAAGATGAAGAGGGCTCCATGAGCTTGTGGAAGAAGCAAGGCATTGTTCTTGGCTTTGGAGGGGACACCTCAGGTTTGTGTGGTACCAGGTAAAGGAAGAACTGGATTCAGGGAGAGCTGAAGAGGTGATGGGCACTGACAGTATGGAGAGAGCAAGGCCAGCCCTAGACTGCATGATCCATCCTTAGATCACCCAGCTGTGCAAGGCACCAGCTGCCATTTGACTGTGGCACCTCAAGAAAATCCTCAAAATGGCATATATGACATGTACCATTGAAGATCTAGAACAGGCATTTCAGTGCCTTGGTTATCTTCCTTATAAACAGGAGAAGTGGTTTACCCTAAAGGAAGAACAGGAAGAAAAATGTCTGCAGCTAAGACATGCTAGTTGCATGAATGTCTGACCCTTCTCTAGCTCTTCAATAAGTCTTGGGGACAGTGTCTCTACCCATGCTGGTCCTGGCTGGAGACCACTCTGACTGCTCAAGGCCTTCTCTTTCTTACCAGGGCTCTCATGGACTCTGGGTAGGTTGATGAGACTTAGCTGGGAGAACAAATGGGACAATTTTTTCCTGAACCTCATATTCTTTAGGGTTTTCCTGGTGCCTCTGCACCCTGGTGCAGAGGTAGAGAAGAAGACAACAAGGCATGGGTTGGAGGCAGAGTTTCTTACAAGCTGAAATGCCCTTCCCCTTTTCCTCTATCTAAGCCTTACTGTAAATAAACAAAAAGCTTTTGGACTTAAAAGGCCAACTGGGCAGAACTATTCTGTGTGTTTAGGGGAGGGAGGGTGCTATAGACTTGGTTCTCCTGAGAATACACAATGTCTTGGAGATGAGTTGGTCTTTGTATGGAGTAACATTTGGCTGGTACAGAAGATCAAGGCATATATCAGTACAGGATGGGGGCAGGGAGCAGAAGGAGGTCATGGGATCTCCAGTGTGTGAATTGATTTGTCTTATGGGAAATGTCAGAATATTCGGCTCAGGATGGAGAAGATATGATGCGTTTGCATGTGTAGAAAGGTGGTTGCATGCGAAAGTTTGATCACTGGACTGTACGTGTGTGAGAATGCCTGAACAGGGTTAGAGATAGAGGAGCCAGTGCTGGTGGGAGATGTGCATGGGTTGGGCACTGATGCTAATCTGTGTGTGGCCGTGGGGCGTGTATAAACGTGTACAAATGTAGATAAGGGGTATGTGTGTGTGTGAGTGTATACAAACACAGATGAGGAAGTGTGTTTGTGTAACTGTGTAGATATGCTTGTGCAGGCATACAAGTGTATCTAGAAATGTGTGTGTGCGTGTGAATACTTGGGTAAGAGTGTAAGAGTATGTGTGTTGCTGTAAATAAGTGGTGGATGAGTGCTTGCTTCTGTGCATCAGCTGTTGGAGGGAAGTTGTGGGTAGGCCCGTCTGAGTGTGCAGGCTGGAGGAGCAGCAGTGCACAAGGGTGGGTGGGATGAAGGTCTCTCCCTCCACTTTGGCTTCATTCTATTTTAACAAATGGGAAGGAGGGATCCACCAGGAGGAGACGTGCCTCCCTGAGGTCAGGTGATGTTGGAGGAGGCAGTCCATGGAGGGTCAGTGACAAGAGCTGGGTGATGGAAAGGTGTCTCACAGGTGACTTGAGAGAAGGCATAAGGTGGGAAGGGATGGCACGAGGCCAGGCATGCTGGGACAGAAGACAAAAGCCCTGTACTGGGAAGCAGAACAAGCTGCAGCAGCTGAGGATGATGGGAACAGAATCACTTTATGAGGAAGCAAGAGACAAGGTCACCCAAAGGTGATGTGAGAACAAGTGAAGACCTGGTAGGCATCAGGGGAAGTGGAGTGCAGGACACCTGCATAGCAGAGCATCAGGTGAGGAGACATGTCCTAGCCAAGCCAAAGAGCAGAGGAAGTGTGGGAAGGGACTGCAAACATGACCAAGCAAAAGACATTCAGTGGTGCCCTCAGCCACTGGTACAGCTGTCACCTCCCTGACAGAGGTGACAATTGTCCCTATGAATCCTCCATCCTCTTGTTTTGTCTTTGAGCCTGGGATGCTGATGCCAAGCTGTCCAAGCCTGTAGGCTCAGCCTCAGGATCTGAGCTATCAGCAATACCACACAGCTATTGCTTTGCTCCTCTTACAAAGCGTGCTTGCTCCTTTGAGCGTGGGCAGTCAGACACCCAGGAGTGCTGGCTCAACTCATGGGGAAAAGAAAGTGCTTGGTAGCTAATTTCTATCTTCTGCTACCTCTTCACATCTCCTCCTCCTTCCAGCCATGCACCAGCTGCCCATACTGTGGGCCCCAGTGAGAAAAACAGCTAAACTATTCATGGGTGTGGGATACACAGTCTGCTGGACTAAAAAAGCATCTTTTTTTTTTTTTTTTTTTTGCTTGGGGAGCTCCTGCAGCATCCACTGGACAAAGCACAGTCAAGAAGTCCTAGCAGAATGAAGGTGAACTGCCAAAGCTCCTGCACCTATATGGGGCAACAAACAGTAGGAAGATTAAAAGGTCTGGCTGCCGAGTGGTCAACTAGATGGACACCACAGCACTTTAAATGGGGGTCTGTGTTGCTCCTTTTGCAGTGAGAAACAGGGCAAGGGGAATGCTGGGCACCACTGGCACAGCAATCACTGTAGGATAGAGGAGAAATCATATCAGCTGGGGACCACGTAGCGCTGCTCATGGCTGATGACCAGGCGCTGTAGAAGGTCAGTGATAGTGAATGAGGACGTCACAGGAGACAGCTCAGATGGGTGGGGGGCAGATATAGGAAGGTTTCCTTCTCCACAGAGTGGCTGCCCAGCTGCCATGGGGAGATGGGGGAGTTCCTTGGTTGCCAACATGCTTAACAGAGATGCTCTCCACCACTGAATTGAGCTGAGACTTCATTTCGCACGCCTTTGCAGCTCCATCTGCTGCAAGTCACCACTCAAGAAACTCCACCGACTGGTTGGCTTCTTAAAATACCTACATCTCTGAAGAGCCCAAGCACTGCAATGCTAGCCAGCACCAAGCAAGTGCACCAAGGAGACATCATTTTGATACATGGAGTCAGAGACCACTAGCAAGGCAGCTCTGCAGGGGAGCCTGCTGGGGAAAACAAAATGTTTTCCAGGGAAACCTGCAGAAAACTGGACGTCTTAAAACAGGAGTTTAAAAGAAAAGAGTCACAAGTATCATATTCTTCTATCTTGTGTTTTCTCCTCTATGCTGCATCCTATTTTTCAGTGACAAATTGGGGAAAAAAATGGAGATAAAATGGAAAATAAGACTGGGGGAGGGAAAAGAAAAGTTTTGGGTTTTTTTTTGTCTGAAATGCATGAGGACAAACTAAGCGCTACAAAATTCTGCAAAGTATCACCATTGATTAAAAGGCTATTTTTCATAGGAACGGACATTTGGAATGACAGACAGTACCTCGCTGCCTCCTGACCCCTGCTGCTGTCCTCAGCTCTGCCTCCCTCCTGGTGAATCCCCAGCTTTCTCTGTCATAATAGCATTAATCTGACTGCCCTTTTGATCCCTCTCCTAACCATGGTGTGGTTGACTCCGGGCAACCCAGAAGCCAACGGGACTGTGAGCAGTTGCTAAGTCAAATTCTGGCCGTGTTCAGGGGGATTTGTTCCAGTCAGATGTGGAAACGGATTTTTCTATTCTGGGTGCAGAGACACGGAGATAAGGGCTCCATCAAGCCCTGTGCTGCACAAAAGGTTTTATTCTTGTCACGTAGAGATCAGAGCTGCAAGACTAGAAAAGGCCGCAATGATTTCAGCAGCATTGTGCAATGCCTCTTCCCAGCAAACGTTTGATCATAGCCGGGGGTGCTAGAGGCATGGAGAGCCCATCCTGCCAGTTGCTCAGAGAGTCCATGTGTACATGTGTATACGTCAGAGTGCACAGGAGCAGATACAGAGAGGCATATATATGTGATGTGTATATATGCATACAAATGAATATTTATGTGATTGCATGTGTGTATGTGTGGGTACATGCGACTGTGTGAATGTGTATAAATATATATACATATTCATGTCTGTGGGTGCTTTGATTCAAGTATATCTATATGCGCATGAGACCATATGTGGCCACCCACACAGATGCACACATACCCGGGACATACACGTGCCTCTTGGCCTAAGCATGAACACAAGAACACAGCACAGACACCTTCATACACACAGCCCAGGCATGGGCTAAAACTGGGAGATGACAACTGGACCTTGCAAATGACCCTCCCCACACACGGACCCACCACACATGCACACCCAAGCACATTTCTGCCAGCCCAACAGTGATCTGGGGCAGCTTTGGACCACTCAGTTTGACCCTTCTCCTCTGCAGTAGATCTTCAGGAGAGAAGCTGGAAGGGCAACGAATGGTGATCGGGGAGGGGTTCCAGCATGGAAAAGCGAGGGTGCGTTTCCAGGCTGCTGCTAACACAACCCACACTTAATGTCATTTGAAGCTGTTGTTAGGGAGCCGCTATATTTGTCATCAGCAGGAAAACACAGCAGCTAAGCTCAGGCAACAGCAAAACTGTCCAGGCCACGTTCTGCTTCAGCTATTGTACAGAACTGTGGAACAAGGGGGTGAGGGGAGGGGGCAGGAAGCAGTTAATCAGTTGTTGAAATAGGGTAGCCAGTAGATAAGAGATAGGGAGATACAAGAAAGGGAAACAGCCTTGAAAAGAAGATGCTCCTGGCTCTCCTGAGGATTCAACAAGGAATTGAAATGCTTTATCTGCTCGAATAAGTGGAAAATATGCAAATATTTGCTCATAAAAAAATGTTGTGCTTTGCCTTCCCAAGCATAAAATATGCAAACGCCATGCACAACGCAGCCAGCTCACTCAGATCTCACACTTACCACGTCATGTGCGTGCGCACACGCACACCCCCCCACGTCTATGCAGCCTGGGAAAGACGTGTGCCTGGGCTGCAGCATGTCCTTCTACACATGACAAACAGCACCATGTGGGAAGGAAATACATACGCTTTGCCTGACGACCTGTGCGTGCACGGACTGTGCCCCATCACTGTTTCCTTCGGTGGTCTTCACTCGGGGCAGCTGCTAAGCTGCGGGGGGGGGTGGGGGGTGGGTTTGCAGAGAGGACGACGGAAGGTGAGCCCACCTCAGCCTCTACCTGCCCTCGGCCACAGGTGCCGGGAGCACACACAAGCGGGCTGCCCGCCGTTTGCAGGCAGCCGGGCAGCGCGGGGCGGGGAGGAGGCAGCGCGGGGCGCTGCGCGGCGCGTCCTGCAGGGGGGAGTCGGCAGCCGCCGTGCGGGCGGGCGGGCGGGCGGGCGTGCTGCGGCCCAGCCGGGCCCGCTTCTCACACACACGCTGTCTTCTCAACTGGAAGTGTTCTCGGGTTTGAGGCAAGGGCTGTGCCCGGCGGGGATGCTGCACGAATGGCTGGACCCAGCACCCCTGCACGCTCCGTGGTGTGCTGACTGCAGGAACGAGGGACTTTAGTCGGGACTTCGATCAGGACCCCCCACCGACATTGTATCTTCTTGGAAATCCCATATATTCACCATGCAGGTGTATGAGCCTGGAGGGCCATGCAGAGCTGTTAGACCCTCAGAGGCATTGTAGCTACAGCAAGGCATCACACAGCTTCAGCAGAGATCTGTTGCTGTGAAAAGCATGAAACTTCACTGCATGGGTATCAAACAACACCTATGCCTTGAAGAAAAAGCGATCAACATGCTTGAGCTAGACCAAATGGCCAGACAACGTGGCAGGACTCTTGCTCTGTTGACTGGTTTTAGGACCAGACTCAGGACAGTACTACCAAGTGATGGTGGAACCTCTGTGTTTCAAACCCCCCTGGTGCCAGGGTGTCTCCCTTAGTGGGAAGTACCTGTCACAGATCCAAGAGTTTCTGTGAGCTCTTAAAAACCAGCTTCCCCTGTCATGCCACAAAGTGCTTGTTTCTTTGGTAAGAAAGCTCATGGGTACTTCTGAAGAAAATTTTCTTGCCCTAACCACTGTCCACCTTTCTCAGCCCTACTTGTGAGAGTTGAGATGCCCTCACTAGTGATCTACTGTTCATAACTGCTCAGGGCAGGGCTAGGGGACGACACTACAGAAGAACAAATGGGTCTACATAGGAGTGGATGGGAGGAGGAGGCATTTAGATGCATTCAGATGCAGAGAAGCAGAGGGCAGCAGGCTGGGCTGAAGGTTATTTTTAAGAACTGGTTCAAACAGACTGCAGTGTTGCCTGGTATCTCCCATCCAGCCAAGCTGTTGGGCCTAGATGCTCACAAGGCAGCAAAGTCTTGCTGGTTGCAGCAGGGTTAGCACTTGTGGTCACATGCCAGAGTTTGGGGTGGATACTGGCACAGTTTCTTGTCTCAATGGTTCCACAGGCAGGGTCACAAGGTGGGGGTAAGAGATGGGACACTGAAGCTGGAAAAGCTACCTGTGGGGAGAGGGACAGCATGGGTGCAAGGCATCCCCCACCGATGCAGCTTGTCAGCCAGTCTCTGATACACTGTTCAGCTGGGTCTGCCAGACACGTGGTGTCTCGGACTAGCTGTGGGGGCAGTGGGAAGTGGGAGACAAGCTCACACTTTCATGCTCAGTGCTGGAGACTTGCCAGGTCTAGCAACAGCTTTGCTCTAGCGATGAGCGCAGGTGAACGGCTCTTCCAGCTGCTCCTCAGCCACGTGGCGTTTCAGCAACGCACAGCAAAAAAATGTAGCGGCTCTGCCAGGCCTTGATCTCCGTGTGAGACAGTCCAGGCCGCCAAGCAGCAGAAATCCCTGCTGGCAGAAGTGCCCTTATACTCAGTTTCAGCCTGCGTAAAGCCAGGAAACGTGTCGTTCCTGGTTGGTTCAGGCCCCACATGGGCAGAAGTTACGAGACAAATGTAGCCACGCAGCTGACGTCCAACAGGCCTGCCCATTCTCGGAGACGTACAACATATTCTAAGCCAATAATTTTATGCCGTGTTGGTGCTCTTGGGTAACGAGGGCTGGCTGTTACACAAGCCTCGTGCACATCCGTGGAGTCCACAGGCTGGAAAAGATTCGTCTTATCGTAGAATCCTAGAATAGTTTGGGTTGGAAGGGACTTTTAAAGGTCATCTGGTCTTCCCAACCCCCTCTGCAGCCTGGCTGGAGATGATTAGCAATCCCGATATGTCAGAGAGCCAGCTGCTGCTACAGGGTAACCCGAGGGCACCCCAAAGCACTGAAGCATAAAAACACACTGCCACTTTTCCTTTGTCTCAGGTGCCCCCCTCCCCCTTTTCAGGCACTACGGGAGGGCAAGGCAAAGGTACCCGGCAGCGGTCGGCCAGCGATGGAGAGGAGGTGAGTGCAGAGCAGTGCTGCCCCTCACTCCCCAGCTCTTGACACACACGTGAGCTCTCTTTCCAAGGGTAGCAGCGACAGTAGCGAAATGCTTGAACTTTGCTTCCAGAAGGAATCAGCTGTTGAGCTAAGCAAATCGTGATGCTGTGTGGGGTGGGTGGAGGGAGGGAGGGAAAGCCAAGCCTGACACGGGCCAGAGCAAGGAGGGAGGCACTCAAAAAGGCCTCGGAGGCAGGATGGAAAAGACAGTAATTACATAAGAGCACTTGGCGAGCATCTGGCTGCAGTCAGCTGGGCCTTGCCAGCCCTCCCTCCCTGTGCTGCTAACCAGGAGCAGCTGAGGATACGGATAACCCAGCGTGGGACCCCTCCGGAGGGGAGCGGAGGTAAGAGGTCCTCCGCTTCCCCTCCCAGCTTCCGATGCTCTTGGAGAGTGGGGGCAGAGGGGTGGAGAAAGGAAAAGCAGCTGCGGTGGAGGAGAAGCAGCCAGGAAGGGGAAGAGAAGGGGCTGTTTCTTTACCTCTTGGTGCGGAAGATACCTTTGCTCTGGAGGTTTTGGTGAGGGAGGAGCTGTGAAGGGGGAGTGTGTGGGTGTTTGTGGGTGAATGCAAGTACCTGTGTATGTGTACCAGGGCAGGGAATCCACATGTGCAGCAGGGGAGCGGAGCTGTACGCAGGGGCTGGAAAGGGGAGAAAACATCAAAGTCATTTCCTTCCTTCTGTACCTGTGGTAGAGAGGGTTAATGGGATGGAGGCAGTCACTGGGGGAGAGCCAGGCTTTACCCCCTACTTTGCCTGCGTTGGGGGAGGTGTAGGAGAAGGGAGGAAATGTAGAAGGAGGATGAAGCAGCTGCTTTTGAGCAGGGATTGTTGCAGTCCAATCTGGCCAGAGCTTCCCTGGGCTGCCTCCAAGGCAGAGCGTGCGATGAGGGAGAGAGAAGATTGTTGAGCACACAAGGTACCTTCAGGCTTGGGTTACACTTAAAAGCATGGCTGGCATGGGGTTATTGGATAGCATTCTCAAAACTCGTATCTTTGAGCATTCAGCCATACAAGCCAAACCCTCCTGCAAATGTGGCTGCTCTGGCAAAATGTTGCTGGTACAGCCAGCTCCCTTCAGGGAGCTGGGCAATGTTACCCTGGCTAAAGTGTCTTTACTGGCAGAAAGTGCTGCCCAGCTGGGCAATGCCACCAGTGCAAGTCTTTGTCTGCTGGCTCCCTGCAGGTGCCTGTTCAGCTCAGATGAGACATTAAATACAAAGTCCTGCTCGCTACCTGCTGTGAGCTGTTCCTGCAGTCAGATGAGAGAAGGGCAAAGGCCCAGATGATAAGGTCCTCCACAAAGAACATTTGCTTGGTTGTGAGCAACTTGAGAGTGCAGGTGGAAAGGCGGGATGGAAATGACGGCAATGGCCTTCCCTGCTACTTGTTCCCCTTGTAAAGGTAAAGGCGGCCAGACGGTAAGGCAGAGAGCTGCAAAAGAGGGTAATGTCATGCTTGGAAATAAGGCAGGCAGGAAAACCTGAAGGAGTGAGCCACTGCAATAGCTTTGATGGAACAGAGAGGAACTTTGCCGTCAGTGTCAGTCTCTGAGTTTTCATGCACCCCAGAAAATTTATTGGCTTTCAACAATAGTACTGTCAGCTGCCAAAATTCCCACCAGCAGCAGGCAGGAGTAGACAGCACAACTGATCACAAAAACCCACTTCTGTCAGTCGTCAAGGCTCCATTAGCAAAAAGTGTTGCCCTAACCTTTCTCCCTCCCATTTTCCAAAAGGGGAAACTGAGGTACAAGCAGACATGGGAGACTTGCAATGGGTCTCATTGCATGTCAGTGCTGGAGCCCAGCTAGGAACTCACGAGCACAGCAGCACATTTCTTGGTTCTCTTTCCACCCCATCTGGGAGGCATGTTCACTCCACGTTCATGGAGCTCTGGGCTGACAGGCAGCCTGAGAATATCTCCAGGACTCCCAGCCCCCCTTCCTCCCTTCCCCCCAGCTTACAGCACATATTTTCTCAGAGTTTTCTGCTTGCTTCTCCAGTGGTGCTGGGGTCCTGCCAAACGCCAGCCACGCTTTGGGAAGTGGGGCCTCCCATTCCCAAACCAAACAAATGGGAGAAGGAAAACAAAAAAATAGTCCAAGCATACACAGACACGCACAAAACCCTTTCCCCTTCAGAAACCTTAGAGCCTTCTCCAGCTTCTCTCGGAAACTGCAGGAGGCACAGTGCTGACTTGGCACTTCTGAAGAGAGCTATTGCCCATCCTTCCTCCTGCCTCCCAAAGATACTTATGTGCAGCCACACCGGGTGTAAGTTCCCAAATCCAGTTTTGCTGCAGGGTAGGAACCCCAAAAATCCTCTTCCCAACCAATTCTGCAGTGTAAGAAGTCCCTTATCCCCCACCCCCTGTACCCTCCCTCCCCAAACGCCCTTCATTCCTAGGCTCTGGTGCAGCCACTTAGTGCTCACCCCAACAGCACAAGCATGTCAGCTTGGCGCCAGACTGGGGGCAAAGATCATGGCCAGCGTTTGCTCCAGATCCTCAGCTTTGCTGGCAGGCAGCTCCCTGCAGCGGGGTTGTGCTTCAGGCCAGGCACACCCCTCCTGTTGGAACTGCTTAGCCTGGGACCTGACCAGGGGACGTGACCGGGGGATGACACGCACCAGAGTGCAAGGCTTGGGGATCTGCCCAGGGAGAGGGGATGACCAGAGGGAAAAAATGGATGCCTCTCCCAGTTGGCAGATGAGCCTGCTAGAAATATCATGCCTGGGATGAGAGGCTGCAGGGACGTGCAGAAGAAACAATGCAGGAGCGAATGAAAGATGAAGTTTGGAGACTATGAGTGGGACAGGTACACCTAAGGAGAGAGTGTGGCCAGCCAAGTGAAAGGGTAATACATGAGATGACGAATAACACAGGGGACTGAAGGCAGAGTCCTGCACCATCCTACCTGAAGAAAAATCTGTCCCTTGCATTGATGCACCCCACCTTGACCACCCTGAGATGCTCAAGGTAGGATACTGCCCTGCTGCCAGCCCACGCTTTGCACAGGGTGCAATCTGTGCTGCATGCATTTTGCTGACCAGGGCTAGGCTGTTTGGAAGTGAAAGGCAGAGAAAAAAAACAAACACATATATAAGGCAAAGGAACTACATAGGAAAGAGTTAAAAGACGCCGATGAAACCCAAGCCGGTTTGCAATGGAGAGCGCCCAAAGCCAGGGAGGGAGAGGAAAGGGGAGGGAGCAAGTCCAAGCCCAGCTTGTGCACCCAGCCAGCGCTCAGCAGTGCCTGTGCCAAGAGCCAGCTTTCTTAAAGCCATGGGCGCGGGGGCCAGCTTTGCAGGCGGAGGGGAGCCCGTGAGCAGGGGCTGGGAAGCACAGAGGGGAGCCCTCAGCCTCTGGGGTGAGCTGCCACGCTGCGCTGGGGTGCAGGCAGAGGGACGGGGAGCAGAGCCTGGGAGAGGGGCTTTCTCAGCTTGTTTGCGTGTCTGTCTTTCGTAAGCATGCTTCTCTGCAGGCTGCCTGCTCCGAGCTTTGCTTCCTTCATCCTCTGCAGCAGAGCAGCTCCCCTCTGGTCTGCCTGCAAAGGCCTGGCACTGCCTGCTGCTCTCAGAGGAGCCGGCCATCCCTTTGGGAAGGTGCTGGGGTTTGGCTGAGAACACAACTGAGCGTTGGTGGGAGGGGGCTGAGGCACAGAGAGGGATGGGATTTGGTGGGGGGAAGGAGGGAGCTGAAGTTAAGTTCCCAGCCCACAGGAGAAGGGGCCTCTCTACAGAGTGATGTGGGTCAGACTCCAGCTGGAACGGGGTGGTTGTTGGGTTAGACTCCGGTAAAGAGTTGATACCTTGTGACTGGAGGGCTGGAGAAGTTTTTTACAGCCCTCCCCACAGATTCAGCAGCCTACCAGAGCATGCATTTGCTAAAGGGGCTGTGTGGTTTGCCATGTCTCCTTCCTAAATCCCAGCCTGGGGACTGAATCTTTTAGTGGTCCAGTGGTTTGCCTAGTGAGAGTCAAGCCCTCTTCCAGGGTTAGCAGCTAGTCTCTATTGGTCTGGGCAGAAGGGCGTGGGGCATCCTCTTGGGCCGTGTGTTTTCTACTCAGATTGCAGCCTTGAACCTCCAGGGACTTCGAGCATGTAAACTCCCTCCACAGGACAATGCCATTTCGTCCCACCCCTGGCTCCAGTCACAGAAAGATGTTTTGTGGTGATCTCTGCTCCATCCTCCATGTCCTTCCCTTCTGATACCTCACTCTGGCGCTTCCTCATATCTTCCCAGGTCACCATGGACATAATTTACCTGCGCATACCCCTGGCCTTCCTTCTTCTCCCTCTTGTTGTGCTCGGGGCACCCACTGATGAACCCAACCTCACAGAACCAGCCCCTGGTGCTTGCAAGCGCTGTTGTGACCCACTGGACTCTTCCACAGATGCCCCACCACTCTCTCCCAGCCACCACCACTTGCCCTACCCAATGCCAGAGGTCCGTCCCTACATCAACATCACCATACTGAAGGGTAAGTGCCCATCTTGGACCTGGGATTCCAAGGCCTGCTTAGGGACCGGTGGCACTGCGGTGGAGGTGACAGCTGTGTTGCTGGCATGCTGGTTATGCAGACAGACTGCCAGATGCCATCCACACACACTGTGCCCAGGGTTTAGATGTTTTGTGCTGGGATCAAGAGTAGCCGGGGGGGAGGGAAGTCAGTGCGTATCTGTGCTGTGACCTCTGTGTCTCAAGATCCTGCCTGCTACCAGCTCTTCCTCCTGGCCAGCACAGGAGTGGCACTGGCAGCCTCTTGCCAAGCTGGGAGGACACCTTTCTTGCCTCAGACTTCCAGAGTCATATAGTGCTTGAGGGAAGGAGCAGTCTTTATCCAGCTGCAAAATAAGCAGGTTTCGAGGGTAGGCATTGGCACCTGGGAAGGCTATGGGGAAACCTTCTCCAGCTCCATGGGTCACATGCATTTTGGAGTGGGAGGAGGGCAAGGGGAGGCAGCAGCTATTTGCAAGCACCTCCAGGCTAACTGGCAGTCACCCCCAGCTCATTCCACCGTGCTGTGGCTGGCTTGGCTATTTTATTTTAGATTTAAATAGGCTCCCTATTTTAGATCAGCTCCTCCCTTCAGGGCTCCCCTTTTAGCCTTTGCTGTGGGCAAAAGCCTGTTCCCAGCTGGATCCTGCTCCACTTGCTTACTGTTGCTCTGTGGTTCCTCTGGGCTAGCTGGGCAGATGCTCCCCCTTCCCTGCCCAGCTTGGAAATAGCTGCAGTCCATCAAAGCTCAGAAGAGTGTCTGGAGCAGATAGACGCCTGGACTAGAGTGAGATGTTGCAGGGGGACCTGCAATACTGTGCAGGGGATGGAGAGGAGGAAAAGAACAAGGTGCAAATTTGGGATACTCTGACCCCCATCTCTTCTCTCTTTACACAAAGTATGTTCTGGTGCTGCTTCTCTCTCTGTATTGATGCCCAACTGTGTGATAGGCAACACACAAACCCCAAGGTAGAACTGCAGTATTAATTATACAGGATGCCCAAAGGATGCTGGTATTGTCAAAATACCAGCCCTCTAACTGAGGGCTATCAAGTCCAGATTGGATCTTTTCCCTCTGACCCACCTCATTGTCCCTCTCTAGTCATATTCTTCCACAGGCATTAGCACTTCTTCCCCTTCTCCAGCCTACAGCAACAACAGTGTGCACACTACATGGATAACTGGGTCATAGGAGAGGTGTCTAGGAGGTCTGGGGCTGTAGTGGAGGTAAAGGAGTGTGGAGGAGGAAGAAGAGGTCAAGAGCCCCAGTGGTACTTTGCACTGCTGGGCTCCCTCTCAGGCTGGTCTCCTAGGGACAGGTCCTACTGTCTCCAGCAAGGCCATATCATGTGGTGAGCAGGGAGGTAGTAGGAGAAGAGACCCCAGTCACACTGAGAGAGCTCTGCTAGCTCCTTTCCCATGAAGCACAATGATATTGTGACCCTCAGGAGCACTCCTTCTTCTGGCATTGTCTCATCCTTGAGCAATCCTCTGCCTCCTCATTAGGCTTTCTCACTGCCACTTCCATCTCTCCCTCTGATATCACATAGGAGTTGTGTCCTCTGTTTCCTCTTGTAGGAGAGAAAGGAGACCGGGGAGAGCCTGGGATGCCAGGGAAATGGGGCAAAGAAGGACCACGAGGCGAGCGGGGTGCCCAGGGCCAGAAAGGCAGTAAAGGACAGATGGGCACAGCGGGAGACCCCTGCAAGCATCAGTACGCTGCATTCTCTGTCGGTCGCAAGAAAGCGCTGCACAGCAGTGAGGGCTTCCAAGTCCTGATCTTTGACACCGTCTTCGTGAATCTCTACAGCCACTTCGACATGTTCAATGGCAAATTCTACTGCTATGTAGGTGGACTTTACTATTTCAGCCTCAACGTCCACACCTGGAACTTCAAGGAGACCTACATGCACATCATGCACAATGAAGAAGAGGCAGTCATCTTGTATGCCCAACCCAGTGACCGCAGCATCATGCAGAGCCAGAGCCTCATGCTGGAGCTTCAGGAAAATGATGAGATCTGGGTGAGGCTCTACAAGCGGGAGCGGGAGAATGCCATTTACAGTGATGATGTTGATGTGTACATCACTTTCAATGGGTACCTGGTCAAGCCTAGCCTTGAATAACTGCCTCTCCTCCTCCTTGAGGCTTCTTTGGCCTTTTCCTTCTTCCTCTCTCTCTCCCTTTACTGCCCGCAACCACTGCAAATCACTTGGAAATGGGCCTGTCAAGTCTCAGGCACTGAGTGTGAAACTTGCCGCACTGGCTCCCACCTCATGCTCTCTTGTAGCCAGACCTGTATTTGTCCACTTACAGTGTGACACTACCATCTCTCACCCCCTTAACTCAACTTAGGTTATTGGCTTCTTTTAAATCTGCCAGTGAGCTGTGTCTGGCATTTAGGGTCCTAGAGCAGGAGGAAAGCTGCTCCTGGGGATGTGTCCCTCCTTGGTGCTTCATACACAAAGGACTCCTGTAGAAAGGGCTAGAAAGTCCCCACTGCCCAGGTGCATCCTGGCTCCTCTCTGTCCCAACTAGACATGCCAGTTTTGCAGCCTGCAACATGGCCTTAATGTCACCTCTCACACCTGTAGTCTGGAGAGCGGACTGGGTTTTGATGGCCTCCTGTAGCACAAGGAAGATGTAGGAGAGGTGAAAGACAAGTCTTCCAAAAAGGGGACTGTTGGCCTTCTGAAGTATGTCATTGGCTTTCCTTAGACACCATTCTGGGTCACAGAGTCCAGGTTGGCTGTAAAATCTAGGCCTGCTGGGATTGTCCACCTCTGTGCCAGCTCTAGCTTTTTGAAGAGATGAAGAGCCAGACACTCAACCAGACCCTTCAGAGGCATCTGCCTTTGAATCGGTAGACCCCACCACTCTATTCCCACTAGGGATCATAAGTACAGAACGAGAGAGACAACCGTACCAAACCTCTCTCCCATACCTCCCCTGGGGTGCTGCTCAGTCTTGCTTCCCCAGACAGTGAACCTGAATCAGCTGCCTTCTTTGGCAGAGGTGCATCCATGCCCTTCCATTGGTATCAGCAGTCATCCCTAACCCTTGCTGATGTGAGGGGAGAGTCAGGCCCTGGCTCCTGCGTGCCATTACATTGTCCTCCTAAAGGTGGTTCTCCCACATTGGTATTGAGGGACTGCTGCTTCAGGACCTAAGCTGGAGGCTGTAAGGGCAATTGCAGTTAAATTAGTTCCAGACCTGGGCAGGTTGGCACCTCTTTGCCTCTGTGATGGAAAAGAGATAGAGGTGAGACTACAGCACCTTGCCCCAGGGTTAAAAGCTTCCCTGCCACATGCTCTGTGCCCTTTTCTGACAATCTCATCCGAGCAACTGAGAAAAGCATGTGGCTAAAACAAACCCTTGTTCTTCTTGTCAGGTTGGAGATGTCACAGTGGGAAAGAAATGCCAGCGGTAGGGTTTTATAGTACCATTTGTACTGGTCTCACACTGCTCTCACTCACATCCCTCTGGGATTGCTACAGTCCTGGCGGGGGGAGCAGGTGAGGCTGACTCAGCACTTTGGGAAATCTACTTCCACATGTTGTGATGCTCCTGTGAACAGCAGTGCCAAGAGTTCTCTCTTTTTTGAGTCTCAGGACAGGACAAGCAGGAGAAACTGTATTTCTCCTCTGCCCATCACTGATAATGAAGTCTTCTGACTTATCTAGCTTCTGCAGTCTCGTGATTAGCCACAGTCTCTGCCTATAGCACCTGGGACTACCAGAGATCTCCTATAGGAGATAAACATACAGGACTAGGTCTGGTGCACTCACCCCGGGATGGCAAAGGCACAGGGACCCAGGCTAAATATTAGAAATGAACTTGAGAGAATTGCAGGACATTTTCTCTCTTGCCCTGTTTACTTACCCTCCCTGCTTTGCTAAGGAAGCTGTACAGACTGGAATGAGTTTCAGGGGCTTTCTGCCCTGGATCCTCCTCACCACTGTCACTGAGGCAGTGGGTATAAAAACAAGGTTTCACTGAGGCAAAGTTGGGTTTTTCCCAGGGAAACATGGATGATGGGATCATAGGAACTAAATGAGACTGTGAGTTTCTTCCCCTCCCTTAGCAGGTCAAGCGTGTGGAATCGCTCAGAGACAGGATTTCAGGCAGTAGAGAGGAAGCAGCATGCCGGAGGTGATGCTCAGGACCAAATCCCTTTCTCTCTTCCTCAACAGGCTGCAAACCCAGATATTGTCTATTTACAGTGTATAGCGCCCCTGTGTCTCCCTGAAGAGAAGCAAGCCTCTCTAACACTGAATATCTCCAGAAACAAGCTTCCTTCTTCCTCCTTTTCTATTTGGTGTTTGAATGTCAGTGATAGGTCTCATGTGCTACCCATGAGCAGCCAGATGATGCCTGATGCACATGAGAGAGGAGGGCAGGGGGACCAAAGGGTATGTTTAACAGGCTTCTTGGTGCTAAACAAGATGGCAATTGCTTGGTGCTAAATCAGATTTCAGAATTATTGGGTGCTTTCTGGAAGGCGTAGTAGGCTGAGTTGTAATGTACTGTGGAATTCATGGTGCTTTATGTTACAAAACCAAACTCCAAGAACTTTTGTATATATATAATTTTTTTTCAGTGGTATTAAACTTTTTTCCTTGTTTGTTTTGCACTTAGATCTGCTTTTACCTCCCAACCTATTCTATCTAGCTCTGGTTGTTGCCCTATAGTGCAATAGAAAAGACACTGACCTGAAAGAGGTGAAAAATCTAACTCAGGTCTGAAACCCCCCTGGGCAATCCTTGGCAATCTTCTCTCTGTTTCCTTTGTGGAGAACTATGACTTTAAAGCTGTTTACTACTTTGACACTTCTAATTATGACAACACTCTCCTCTCTGCTGTGAAAGCTTTAAGCAATTCAAGGTAGGATTCTTTGGAAATTACCAAAAACCCCACAACACAATGCTAGGTTTAGGTTTCAAGTACTTAACTAATTGTATTGAGGAAGGCTTCGCTAATGCTGGACCTCTCTTAAGAGGGATCAGAGCCGTTATCTTGTGAAATTTTAGCACATCCTTCTGTCAGGTACTTAGTAAGCATGCCTGTTTTCTGTTTCCCCTGTGGTGTTTCTCTTTTTTCTGCCAAGAGTTAAAACCCAGGAAGTACAGACATAAGAGGGACATTAAGCTGTTGACTAGACACTCCTGCTTGCTAACAATCGGGTGGGTGGCAGTTCCAGTGTTAAGCTGGAAACACATTTTTGGAAGACCTGTATGTGATGGGAAAGGCTTGAGGTTCAGGTCAGAGGTGGAAAGACAAGTGGCAATTGCCTATGAAGTTGGGGAAAAACAGGGAGACATGAGGGGGGAGTGGAGACTTAGAGGCTTGAGTGGAAGATCTAGGAGGGTTTAAGGACCATGAGATCCCTATTGAGGTCTCAGTGCAGGTCAAAGAGGTAAGTGGGGTTTGGGGTTTTTTTTAGCATATTTGGAGTTTGGACTGAGGGGACTCCTGCTGAAGTAGAGGAATGGACAAGAAAACAAGAGGAGATGCCCATATAGGACCTTCTGGTTTGAGTTTAATTCATCTTCACATAGCTTCTCCTGTGGTTTGACATGTACCAGACACTTCATTTGGCAAGGGGTGGAAAACATAATCATGTGCATCCTTACAGGCTGCTTTGGTCCTGTGTCAGGCCCAGATCTAGAGCTATATATATCCTAGTAAATGCAATACTCTGTCAGATTGGGAGCCCAACCTTCTTTGGGTTTTTTATTTACTTCTGAGGAAGCAGATAGAAACATAGCCTCAGGAAGTGCAAGGGTTGTGCTTGTGCATGTTCCTGGCCCCTTGAGGTGAGATGCTGGTAGATCGGAGATGCCTTTGTCACACTTACAAAAGGTGAGGAGTGAGGGAGGAGGGAGGAGCGGAAATGTGTAGAACCTTCTAGAAAAGTTTTCTATAATTCAATTCTTCAGCCTGCCCACTTGGAGAGGAAAGTGCCACCTGAAGAGTGTCTTCCACCAAATCCCTTGGGGCTAAGATGCATGCGTGACAAATGGAGTCTATAGCCGGTGCCACCCATCACACTATGGGCACCTGGCTGGGGACTTGCCATAGGTGAGAGTCAGCTCAGGCAAGATGGACCCTGCAATGCTGTTGAAGGAACAAGGACTACACTGGGTCAGACCAGCCCTGCTGCCCTGCCAGTGGGTACAGCCATGCCCTGACGGCCATGAGACCTCCAGTCACCTCTTTCAACCCAGGGATGGGTCCTTTTCCATGCAATGGGGCTGCCATGTGATATGTGAGCCTGGGGTTGGTGACAGCCAATACCTCTCTCCTGGGCAAAGCAAAAAGCATGCCCTGGAGCGGGCAGCTACGGGACTACCCCTGGGGCTGTGCCTCTCTTTTCCCCTGAAAGACAGGTCCAAGCCCTGCTGCAAAGGGCTCTGTGGCCACGTCTCAAGCTTGTTCAAGGTATGTGCCAAGGGGTTGGCCCTTTGAACTGGCTTCCTGCGGGTTTGTGGTCTTGCAGGTATGAAAGGGGGGGGGGGAGTGGGAGAGGAGTTAAAGGGCAGGATATGGTGCTGTCTGTGGGGAAGGAAGCAAGTGTCTGGGCCAGCTCAGGAGAAGGTGAAGGCCCGGCGATAGTGCCTTGCCCTGTGATAGCTGTGGAAAAGGGGAAGAAAGAAGCAGGGCAAGGAAAGGGGTATAAAAAGAGACCTTTGCCTCTGCTGCAGGCACTCAGATGGACACAGGTGTATGTTCCTGCACCCAAAGTGCCACAGAGGGCAGGAGTGCAGCATGGCAAGACCTGGCTCTGCATCTCCCCTGGCCCTTTGTCAAGGGTGTTTCCAGCAGATGCCAGCAGAGCTCCCGCCTCCCTCCATCCTGTGGATTGCAGCTGGATGCCACCGATGGGTTGAACCTGCCCCAGATCCTCTGTTTCTCACCTTCCCTTTCCCGTTGCTGGCTGGGAGATGCCGTTGGGCCCAAAGGGCTGGATGCAGACCCTGCCCATGGCTGTGTGGGTGATGGGGCACAGCTGCATTGCTGAGGGCCATCGTTTCACCGCCTCGTGTGGCACAGCCCTCTTTTGACCACAGTGGGAAAACAGGCATTTGCCGAGCCATACTGGGCTTCAGATCTGGCCAGCTCGGTACTGCGCTCTGCTATGACACCCACACATGTATGCGCACACACATACCAGCCCCATATGGACACCTTTTACCTTCCTGCCAACGGAAACTGTTGCCCTTTGCAAGCCTGGCTCGCTCTGAAGATGCTATCAGGAGGTGGGTAGAGGGAGGCTGAGGCTCCAGGCCTCTTCAGTACAAGCATAGCTCCTTCACCTCATGACATGCCTCCCCCCTTCTCCCACAAGTCCTCTGTAATCTCTCTCCCCACAGTTATACCACAGTGAGTGCCAAGGCAGAAGGTTTAAATCAAAGGCTTCTGACCGTTTCTCAGCCCACGGACCTGTCCCATCTCTTGAGTTTGTGTCACTTCTTAACTCACAAGTGACCAGGGAATTATTGCAAATCTCACACCTTTCCCAGTCTCTGTTTGCAATGACTAAAATGGGAGGGAGCAGGATGGAGAGCTCATGGATTGGAGAAGCTAAGAAGTATGGGACTCCTCATTCACCTAGGAAGGCTGGGAATCCAGCCTTGGGTGAGTGGGAGCTGGGGAGCTGGGTTGTTTCTTGATTCACTTTAACCTACTTGCATCCATGCCTTCGAGACGTGAGGGTGACCTGCATTAACCTCAAAGCTGCTGAGGTGCCTCCAGTGCCAGGGAGCCCAGGCAACGCAAACTGCAATGCACCTCTGAGGTGGGAGATGTGTCCAAGCCTCACTGGTTGCTACTGATGGCAGTTGCAATGCTTCGAAGTAGCCAGGGGAAGGAAATGTCCAAGGAGGGACAGAGGACAACAGGTCTTCTGTCTAACTGATGCCCATTCTATAAGCATAATTTTTATTATTCTGGTCCCCTGCTCTAAAGTCCTCAGCACTCTTCATGTGTTTGATGTAACAACATCCTAGTGCAAGAGTTCGGAAAACATCTTCCATGGGGTGCCTGAGGCATTCTCCTGCATGCCCTACACATGCTTTTCTGGGCTCATGACATTCTCCCATTTGCCCCTACACAGACTTTTTTTTCCCCCCATGTGTCCTCAATTCTTGCCCTGAAGTAGTGGAATGGAGTAGAGCACTAGAAAGGACTTTCCAGCCAACCATGCCCTGTCCCCTGCAGCCACAGGCAGCAATTCAGCAGATCCCATGGGCCAGGGGTCCACAGAATCACCATTACCACAGTCCAAAACATTTCCCAAGCCCTGGCTTCACCTGACTCTCACTTTTCTCCATGCGGTATGCTGGTGGCATTGTTTGACTCTGTAGAAGAC
Source organism: Balearica regulorum gibbericeps (assembly GCF_011004875.1). Lineage (NCBI taxonomy): Eukaryota > Metazoa > Chordata > Aves > Gruiformes > Gruidae > Balearica > Balearica regulorum. Next base: position 58,015,587 of record NC_046184.1, read on the forward strand.
TTATGCAGGCTTTTACAATTGTACTGCGTTTCAAGCTTGGTCCTGCAAGGCTTTGAAATGTTTTTTTTGAAATACCATTTGTTCGTGATATGTCAGAGTCTGAAGCACTTCCCTGACCCTAAGACAGGCTTGCTTCTCCTCCCCCAACCCCATCCCCGTCAGCTGCAGAAGCAGAACAGCTATGCCTTCATTGCAATGGCTAGAGGAGGCAGGGACAGCAGTGTGTTGGGTCAGCCAGTGACTGTCTTGTCCTGCAGGGTGGCAACCTGAGCTCTGGGGAAATGGAGAGAGGATCACTGCATTGCCTTGTCTTTGCTGCAGGGCTTTTTTTTTTTTTTTTTTTCCACTCCCCCCCTCCTTTAGAGTCCTGTGCCAGCCCTCCTCACCATAGTGAAGCGCTGTGCAGAGAGCTCTCTGAGTGCAAAGTGCAGGGGAAGCGGTGGGAGGGTCAGGTGAGGACTGAGAAGGGCGAGAAGAAAAGGTCAGTGACGCAAGCCCAAAGCGATGGCTCTCTGCTGAGCAGCTCTGCTGTTTGTCCGTGGTGCGCTATTTCTACTTGGCAACAATTCACACATCTGGGGACCACAACTCCTTCCACCGCCCACGCTCTTCCTCCCCCGTCACAGGGGCTGAGGCAGGGGAGGGGGGAAGGAGGGAGAGAGACTGCACCAGGCTACCAGCATAATTTCCAAGACCAAAGGGAAAATAAAGAACAATTTCAACAGCCATCTCCCCTCTGGGCACTGAGCACTGATGAAGGAACCTGCTGTCTGCAAAGGAGGTGGGGAGAATAGAAAGAAAGGGGGGATCCTTTCTCTTGGGGTGCAGGGAAGGTCAGCACTGGAGAACTGTACTGACACCCTTGTCCTTGAAGCATAAAAGCAATAGTGCAAGTTTCCCCTTAGAATTAAGGTCTCACCTGGGTAGACCGTGGCTAAGGGAAGGGACCCTGGTGCCTGCAGACACGTGTTGTCCTTGGCCTGTTTCCAGGGTAAGCATTTGAGAGGAGCCAAGCGCTTGATCGTCTCTGTGTTTCCCCACCCGGCTGCAGCTGCGTGTGCATGCGTGTGTGTTTATGTGCACGAATGTGTGCACAGGTGCAGGCAGAGGGCATTCCTCCCCCAGACGTTCTCCACAGCCTGCTCCCAACTGTGGGGCATGGCACTCTGCCTAAAATAGCCCTCCTAGCCCCGTGCTGGCTGTGAGGGCTGCAATTGCTCTTTTGAGCTGCAGGGAGAGGGAGGATGAAATTATGAACTGCTTCAATGCTCTGTGCCCTTTCCTGCTTCTTATGCAGGAGGTGCTGGAGCAACAGGGAGTGGCGATACTCAAAAGGGTGTTCCCCTCCTGTCCATGCATACCGCTCTTAGGAACAGAAGAGGTGGAAAGTGACACCCTGGTCTTATCTTTCTCTCAAGGAACGAAGTCCCATTTCTCCTGAGACCTCCACATCTCATTTCCTAAATACAGGTGCACTCAATGGGGCATATGTGGTGAGATGTGGCTTGGGCTTTGTGTTTATAGCAATGACCCGAATTGTCTCACATATAAAGGGCTCTGTGTTGCATCTCTCAAGGAGCACCTTCAGGCTCCTTGGAGGCTACAGTGGCGAAAATAGTAATTTCCACACTGCTTGGTTTTTTCTCCAAGTGGTGGTCTTGCAATGTTCACCAGGATCTGGTTAGTAGTCTCCAGTAACAAGCAGCCTTTCCTACTCCAGCCCTCCCATCCAGAAAATGGACTCTTCAGTTGCATGCAACCATACCCAAAAACCTCGTCAAGCTGCAGAGCCACTCTGCAACAAGTAGTTCACCTCAGAGGAGGAGTCCCTAGGAGGAAAAGTCCTCAGAGGAGCAAGCCCAGAGCTGAAACCCTGACAGAGGTTGGCTTTCAAGAGGGATGAGTAGTCCTTTGGCCTTACCTGTTTCACAAGGTGATATATCACTTGGGGGACCGAAGTGCTCTCAAGTCCCTGGGTCAGGTTGTGGACCTGGATTCCACCCTTCCTTTCCATTCCTTCCATCTAGGCACACATATCTTCTGCCTCCCAAGGCGGGGAAGAAAGAGTAAAGCACTCAAGCACTCATGAGCAGCGATGTTAGAGGGGAAAATGGGGGCGGGGGGGGAGGCTGAACCTGGGAAACCATAGAGCAGGGAAAAAATTGCGTCTCCTGACTGAGCCCAGGGGAGAGACAGGAGTGCAATTCCTGAGCACCGAGCTGTGGGGGACAGGCAGCCGCATCCAAACAAGTCATTTCTGCTCAGGCATTTTAGTGACATGAAAGATAATAATTGCCATAGTCAGAAATCAGTAACCCCCGGAAGGGCTTAAGGGGGAGAAAGGGGTTCGCCTTTGGATAAGCATGACATCCTCAAGCATATTTTAAAACAAAATCAACAATCTAATTAACTCCCTTTCTAGAAACTGGTCAGGCACAGAGATGAAGAAAATGGAGAAGGAGCAAGGAGAGCTCTGAACAGAGTGGGGGTGGTTGTTGTAATGATTTTTGGCTCTAGAGAAGGAAGGGAAATGTGATTACATTGGGAGCAAGCCTGGCTAATCAAAGCACCCAAGGGTTTATTCCCAAGAATCTCCTTGCAGTGTCATGTCTTGCCTTCAAGCAATTTTGAATGTACAATAAATCTCTGAATTCTTTTCAATTTATTAGGTCTGGAAGCCATCATTGCTTCCTATCAGGCTTGTCAAGCATTTGCACACAAGCCCCTCTAACTAAATAGAGATGTAACACATTGGCAGGCTGCAAAACAGAGTGGGGCTTTATCTTTCCAAGACCGCCCAGGTAACAACATAATAATTTCCCTCAAGGACAAGAGCACACTGGTGCTGAATAGCAAATCGGCCAGCGTTCAGCTTATTATCTTGCTCCGGTGCAGATTTGGTGTAGAGCTGGTCTCTGAATCCAATGCTGCCCTCCTGTAGATCATATAACTTTCACAGGCTTTCCCTCTTCAATACAGGTCTGTGAGCAAGTTCAGTAGGCACTCTGCCCATGCATCTTCAGCATTCAATGCCAGGGGAACCCTCAGGGACTTGCATAGGCACGTTTTAATACTAGAAGTCAATGATGTCCCAACAGACCTGGGCAGCGCACATCTGCGTGTGATGCAGGATCTGGTGCCTGGTCTGCAAATCTCAGTTCTTGAAGAAGACGGGAAGTTGTCCTTTATGCCCCTTTCTCTGCTGTGGAAATTGAGATGCAGAGAGGATGTGAGAGCTGTACAAATACGTTGATAGTCCCATGGGTACACCACCTTCCTTCCAGTTCACACTGTTGAGTTTTCCATTGCAGGTGTGCCAGGCTAAGACCATCTGCATACGGAGACGCCACGATTCAGCTGACAGAGACCACTTGCCACGCTGGTTTGGCTCAAATCTGTGCTGTGCCTAACACATTATGTCCACAGGCTCAGACAAGGGCATAGGTACCAGCCTTTCTTCATGTTGCTAAGCCCACAGTACTGAGGAACACAGAGTGCCAGGCCCAAGGTGAGAGACCTGGTCTTCAATGAATGTCTCTGGGGAGGGCCTCCGGGTCTGAGCAACCCTTGTGGCACCACAAACACCCATCAGGGATACAGGCATCCATACCTAGGAGCTCTCTTATGCCTTGAGTCTGCTGTGTGGGCTCCAGCCCTTCAGACCAAAGTCCTGACAGTGTCTAGTTCTACCCAAACATAACAAGGAGCCAGGGCTTAAGTTCTGAATGGGGGCATCTCGTGACTGTCCCGTGAACTCACGCTCATGAGTTCATAGCGATGTGTTCACAGCCAGGCAGGCTAAGAGTGAAACTGCTTGAAAGTAGCATGCTTCCCCTCCCACCCTTGTTTCCCCACTTCTCTGGGCCTGTGACCATCACTGGCAGGGAGTGAAAGTGAACACCTCCTCCATCACCTCCCACCTGTGGCCCCAGGCTTGCCATGGGTGAGAGTGCCTGCAAATGCCTCAGCTTCCTACCACTTTTATCCATGTTCTGCCAAAGCCTGCAGGGCTAGGGAATCCCTACTTTTGAAGATTTTGTGTATTTCTGTGTATATTTGATGTCTTCTGCTTTTATCAGGCTGATCTATCAGGACACTCTGTGGGATGGAAGTTGGAGGGGAAGAAATGAAGGAATATCATCTGCTGTGTAGGTGGGCTTAGTGTTTGCTGCCCAGCATGGTTAACCCATTGTGGTACCTGATCCCAGAACTTAAACTCCATTGCTTAAATGCCTCTCCACTTAAACACAGTGATGGAGATTAACCTGAAGGCAGCGTTTAGCCTATAGCAGCAATATCCCTAGGGATGATGGAGCAGGAGGGAAAAGAACAGCTTGACTCTTTAATGTTGGCACAAGGTTGCCATTTTGATACAAAGCAAAGCCTCTTTTAGACGGGTAATGTGAATAAATTCAATAAAGAGTGCACTGATACACTAAACAGTGGTTCCCCATGGGGCCATTTTAACAGACTTTTTTCAGAGTAGAACCGCAATTTAAGGGGAAAATAACGGCAGATGTAGAACAACGTCGTCGTTTTGAGAAGCGTACATATACGAATGGCAGGAAATTCAATGTAAAGGTTATAGTTAAAACAACATTATTTGGAAAGTACCAAAAATAACCTACAGAACATCTAGAGATCTTCACAGTATATCCTGTCAGGAAGCGAACTCTGGTGGCCATCAGGGCATCTCTGCCCTCATCCCTTCTCCTCCTGCTGGCTCTGCACCCTTCCCACTGCTCCACTCCAGAGCGCCATGGGGACAGGACACCGAGTTGGATCTATTGAGACCACCACTGAGCTGGGTGGTTTGTAAACTGCAGGCCAGGCATCCTGCTTACCCTGGGACTCCAGTCCCAGCAAAGGGAAGGGATGTGCCTAGGCTAACAGCAGCTAATGAGCTGATAAATCGTGGGATAATTCGACATCACACAATACTTTTCCCTGTCTCGCTTCACTCTCTCTGTCCTCCTGTTCACCTCTGCCGTTCTGCGGAGACTCTCAGTGGATGCACAACTGAAAATGAGAAGTTTCAGCAGCGCTGCTCTTCTCTAATGAAAACAGAGTTGGGGGACGGGGGGGGGGACGGGGGGCAGGGGGGAAGGGGACGGGGGGAGGTACGGGGTGGGGAAGATGAGCCTGCGCATAAGCACCTGCCCCAGCCTTGAGGATTTTCAAAACTTACATTGCTTCTGAAACACAGATCTGGCCCAAACAACACATTTAACCAAACCTCCAACACCACACTTTTACCTGCTGCTTTAACACTGAACAACAACGCTGACTAGTGAGTTCACCCGTCTCAGTCACCATTATGGGGACAGGAAGGTAATCACAAGAACACCTCGCGTGTGTCGCTGACAAGGTGGTTTTGTTTGGCTTCTCACATTACAAATGGCACCATTCCTAACAATGTCAGTGTAAAGGAGATAAAAAGGGCCAAATTCTCAGTAGCACAACATCCTTGGCAATCAGGTCTGAAAACTGTGCTGACAGCAAGTGTATTTATCTGTATCAGATGGAGCCTGGACACAGTCATGGTATTATGCCTGTGTAGGAAACCCTTTTTTACTTACATCACATAGTTGTTGTTTCAGTACATTTTAAACTATTTCCAATCGAAATGCTGAGGCAGTCTGTCTCCACATATCGGTGTTTGGCTGTCTGTTAGCTGGTCATTCCCCCTCCCTCCACAATTTTGGAAAAATCAGTAAATTCCAGTCACACTTGACAAAGAGGTATATCCCTTACTACTGTTAAGTAAAGGTGGCTGCATAGAGGAGAACTGGCTCTGTTAGGACCCTCATTGGGAAAGTCTTCAATGTGACATCAGCCCTTACCAGATATCAAAAAATCTGCATGAGAATCTATTGTAAAGACCCAGATCTAGAAAAAACAGTTTCCAGTTAATTGACTGACCAGATAAATCCTTGTTTTCAACTTTAGGAGCCACTCATCTTCTCTAGGGACTAACTACATGGTAAGTTTTCCTCTCCCACTATTTCAGGTGCCACAGTGCACAACCAACCGCATCTGATTCTTACACATTAAAAAAAAAAAAAAGGGAAAAAAAAAAAAAGAAAAAAAAAGAGGGAATCAGTGGCTTGGGTTTTTTTCCTTGATAAGCTGAACAACAAATGGGTGCTTTGTGCTCTCACTTTCCGGAAGTGGTCTCTGGTTTGAAGGAAGGCACAGATTTCTCAGTCTGAAGGACAAATGGGAAAAACGATGGTTAACGTGAATACTGCATTGCAGCTGCAGAGCTGGTGATACCAAGAAGTTACTCACAGAGCACTTCATTGCTTCAGCTGAAGACTTCTATGCCAGAGTAAACTGTATTCATTTTAAGAGTTCCTGGGAAAGGCGGGCTGTGCCCTGATGATACATACCATTACAGCTCCAACCTGGTGGGACCCTCCAAGGTGCAACTATCACAGTCAGTGATTATCGGAGCAGGAGAGCACGCAGCCCATCCTCTTCTCTACTCCTCTTCCACAGAGAGAGGCTGGCTGGTCAGATTGCCCAGCTGCACTCACAAAAGGTGGCCATAACAGGAGTCTTCAGATGACTAGCAAGACCATCCAAATGACACCTCTCAGACTCCTGGCCCATGTCATGTGTGGTGAGGAAAGAGATGTTGCACTCCAGACTGCTGGCTAAGTGTGCTTGATGCTGGAGTGGAGTTTGAACTGCAATGTTTTGAGAGCAGCCAAGCAGAGAAGGACTTGGGGGTACTGGTGGATGAAAAGCTGGACATGACCCGGCAACGTGCGCTCACAGCCCAGAAAGCCAGCCATATCCTGGGCTGTGTCAAAAGAAGTGTGGCCAGCACGTCAAGGGAGGTGATTCTGCCCCTCTACTCCACTCTGGTGAGACCTCAACTGGAGTACTGTGTCCAGCTCTGGAGTCCTCAGCACAGGAAAGACATGGACCTGATGGAGTGGGTCCAGAGGAGGGCCACAAAAATGATCTGATGGCTGGAGCACCTCTCCTTTGAGGAAAGGCTGGGAGAGTTGGAGTTGTTCAACCTGGAGAACAGAAGACTTCAGGGACACCTTATTGTGGCCTTTCGATACTTAAAGGGGGCTTATAAGAAAGATGAGGACAGAATTTTTAGCAGCGCCTGTTGTGATAGGACAAGGGGTAATTGTTTTAAACTAAAAGAGGGTAGATTCAGACTAGGTATAAGGAAGAAATTTTTTACAATGAGGCTGGTGAAACACTGGAACAGGCTGCCCAGAGAGGTGGCAGATGGCCCATCCCTGGAAACATTCAAGGCCAGGTTAGATGGGGCTCTCAGTAACCTGATCTAGTTAAAGATGTACCTGCTCATTGCAGGGGGCGTTGGACTGGACGACCTTTAAAGGTCCCTTCCAACCCAAACTATTCTATGATTCTCCCAGAAATGGCCATGAGGATCCACTACTGCAACCTCCTCAAAATGGCTCTGCCCATGCCTTCAAATCACTGTTTTGCTCCAACAGTCTTTCTTTTCGAAGTCTAATATCTTTTGAGATCCAGTCTCTAGGCTGGGCTGCCTGTGACTAAAAACTCATCCTCCTCCCACACCCTTTTTCTACTACCTGAAACCAAGATCCCTTTGTTGTTAAAGGAGGCCCCATTCTCCAGGTTTATATAGTCCTCAAAAAGGAACTGCCTGGAGACTTGAGATTAGCCTCTGGCAACCTTTGGTCAGCAAAACCTGCTTGCTGGACCAGAGCTTGGGCCTTGAGCTGCTCTAGGAGAGAAAGGTGAGGAGCGCAGAGTGTGGTGACCACTGCGTGTCTAAAAGGAGATTCTCATCATCTGGCCCCACACCAGCAGCCATCTTCGTGCAGCCCAGACCAGACAGGAAACATGATGTGCTTCACTTCAGAGAATTATATTTGTGTATGGAAAAAGAGGTGTGCGGGGACACGTATGCATGTGCATGCCTATCTGTGAACTGGGCAACCATTGGGCTGTGGATTTGTGTTTGTGCGTCTCTCTTGGCTTGTGAGGTGAGCGCAATGTGTGCTGGGGGAGACATCTGCCTGTGGCGAATGGATCTTCTAAACTAAACGCGCCCCACAGGGCCTGTGAGGTGTTATCCATCTGTGAAGGTGAGGGCATATGAAGCTTTGGAAGAAGGTAGACATTTTTTGCATCCTTTTCTGGACAAGCCATGGCGAACAGGCACTGCAGCTGCTGCAGGGCAGTGTTGCCTGTCTGGCCTAGCTGCGAGGCTCAGGTCGGAGGAGGTGATTCTTCCTTGTCTGGAGTGAGTGAGGTGCATGGCTGGGTAAGGAGGCCACGTGATGGGTGTTCCTGCGGTGTCACACCATCTGCAAGTGTGAGGGTTGTGCCTCAAGCTTGCTCACACTCAGCACTGCCCTGGTTCCACTCCTGCTCTGACCCAGGATAGATCCTCTGAAACTGGGGCACTGGTGGGGAGGCTGGTTTCGTTCTGGTGTTGCTTAGGTCAATGACTCGAGTTATTTTTCACAAAGTGGTCCATGGTATTTCTACCGCAGATCAACTCCTATGCCCGGTTTCAAATTGATCTGTGCACGTGTGCAGACCCTGAGAGTGATATGAGTGGTCTTTCTGGGTATCTGCAAGAGGAAGCTATGAGTCTCTTGCTAGTGTCCCAAAAGGACACTCTTTTGCTTCCCAGCAATAGTTACAAACTGGTCCCAGTATATCTGATCACTGCAAGCTAACACCTGATCCCTCCACCCTTGTTTCTGCACCTATTGCTTTACCAGCAGGAAGTAGGACGTGGTTTGGGGCTTTTTATTCTCGGCCTCGCTAGCCTTTTCGATACTTCAGGGCCTCGTCTCAGTCTGACAAGGCAAGCAAGCGGCAGCTTCCTGTGCTAAGGTGAGAGGGAGAAGACAGACCACGCACATACAAGAAGAACAGCTCCACAGCAGAATTGCTGGGCTAGAGGCATCTCTCTCACTCCAGCAGCATTGACTGGCAGCTGGACATGCATTGAGCTAGGATATCTGCCTCCATCCCTCTCCCCTTCCCCCCCTCCCCACTCCCCTCACAGTTTGACGTCCAGCACCTGCTTCCAGCCGACCCCGAGACCCAGTCCCCAGGGACTCCCTTCGTCTGGACCACCGGGTGCCTGGAGCTGGAAGGTAAAGGGGGTGATGCCAGCTCTCTCCCACGTGGGGATGGCTGATCTAAAAAGTGTCTTGGAAGGAGTTTCGGTCTGACAAACTGAATCTCACCGTTGGGGAGGGCTGAGCACGTATTTATCTCTCTGTCTCTCCACAGACCTCTCAAATCATACACCACATCTCACAACCACGCCGCCTGCTCTCTTTCTCTCTCTTTCTCTCCCCTTTGTCTGTGAATGTGTTGTCGTCATGTTTTTCTTCCTCTGAACCTAATCTTTTATCACAACGGGAATCGATATTATGCCTCATGCCAGCCCTTTATAAACCGTCTCTTCCCGCTCTCTTGGCAGTCCCAGCAGGGTCCGGCAGGACTGTCTTGTTTTGCGCAGCCCTGCCTGGGCTCCAGGCTTGCTGAGAGGTGACGGTGGTCTCTTCTCCTGTGGGCAGAGACAGACCTTGAGGTATGGGTGTCCAGGTGGATGGGGAGAGTGGGAGGCTTGGATAAGAAGCCCATAAGCCTGGTGTGTCTAATATGGAGCATGGCTGTACAGGCTTTGTAAGACAAGGAGTCTCCCTGGGTGCCACAGGTGGATGAGGGGTGCTGCAGAGTTTCCTAATTACAAAGCCCAAATTTTCTGCTACACCTAAAAGTATGGCTCCTTCCAAGGTAGCACAGGGTCTACTTCACAAGGATGGTGCATGGCTAGTGTGTGACTGTGTAATATTTTGTGATATGGTAAAGCCTTGACTTTCCAGAACTTGGTAAACTCCTTCTTCTCCCTGATTTCCTCCCCTGTCCCAAACAAGCCATTCAAAATCTATCTCCTAAGTCATTAGCTCTGTAACTAATTTTTGTCAGTTGCAGCCAGAGACCCCTCTTACTCAGCAAGCACCTAGTTATTTCAGCCGTACGACTTACCAAAAAAAGAAGCTCTTCAAAACGCAAGCCGTGTGCAACTAAGGCAGGATTCTCTACCTGAGTCAGCAAGCAGCCTGAAACAACACATGCGGACTGCTGTGCACTCAGACACATTTCCAGAAGGCATTACTCCTGCAAAAACCTATCTGTGTTGCAGTGCAAACGGTTTCAGTGCTGAGCAAAGCACTCAAGACAGGAAAATGATGAGGTGCTGAGGGAAAAGCACAGACTCTGGAGTAGAAAGGGTATGAGTTTCTGAGCCTGGAAGATCAGCACTGGCTTTGAGTCCTGCCCTGGGACGGTGGATGCCTCCTGTGAGATGACATCTTCCTAATTTGCATTGCTGAGCTATGTTGGGGGGGGGCGTCTTCTGTCTTTCAGTGTGTCACCAGTACAGATGAAGCCCTCTTTGCTGCTTCTGTGTCACCTCTGGCTGTTCAGCCTCATGCCTCTCTCACAGGCATCAGACTCAGCACAAGGTAAGAAGTGATTCCCTTCACCTCTGCCAGCTGGGCAAGCGGCGGGGGGGGGGGGGGGGTGTCAGTCGGAGCAGTGTATTCGCCACGGTGTGTTGCTGTGCAGTGCTTGTGTTGTCACATAGAGCCAGAGGAGTTTGCAGTAGTTAAAGGTCCCTTATGAGCACATCAGCCTCCAAGGACGGAGCAGTGGCTCTGCCTTTTTTACTTGGAGACAGTTATCCAGCAGAGGAGTTAGTCTGTATTTTTGGATGGGGCAGAATTGTTCAGGGTGATGGTTGATGCCCAACATCATTGCTAATTCAGTCACGCTGCTGTCCATCTCTTCTCTGCTGGCAGGTGCCTCCAGCCTAACTTGTTGGTATGACTCACGGGCAGCTCTCTTCTGCGACTGGAACCCAAGCAGGGACCTGGTTGAAGCACCATGCCAGCTGGAGATTATATCGAAGTTAGCTTTTTGTGACAGGTGGGTGACTGGAGAGGCTGAGGAAAGCCAATGCTTTGAATGAAAAGTGTCCTGGAAAGTTTGCCACTTTACAAAAATGTAAGTTCCTCCTCCCCAGACCAGGTGTAGTGGAGTCACAGAGCTGCAGAGCCTAGGGGCTTTGTCTTGAACTGTGTCTCTAATCCTGTGTGGGCTGAGATGCTGGACACTGCTCAGTGTTTGTTATCTGACGGTCCCAAGCTGTCTAGCACAGCCCATCTTCCAGTTCCATACTATGTCTGTGTTTCATTTTCAAAAAAATCCCTCTTCCTTGGTAGCCACCCTCTGGACTGAAAGGCATTTTCAATGGAAAAGGAGGATGTATAGAGATGAGGGCAGAGGAGAGTGGAATTAAAGTTACATAGGGGCCATTTGCCCATTTTCCAGGATGAACTGGGATGTGGCACCCTGAGTGCATAAATGAAGGAAAATATTGTTCCCCTTGTCTCCCCTGGCCCTTTCATCTCTCTCATTTCATGATGTTTTCCTCTCCCACACATCTCCCAACAGAGGGGTAGGTGTGTGGACAGTACTGCAGTGAGGGCTGGCTGAGTCTCTGTGGTCTCCAAGTATGACATCTCCAGCCAAGAGATTTACCAGCTTACCCCAGGGCTGGGGTAAGGAGAGGCTCAGTGTGATTCTGGCAGTGGGTGGGTTGCTCATGACTCTCATAGAGACACCTCCAACAGGGTGAGATTGGCAAATATATTCTGGGGCTTGGTGCACGGACCTAGAAAGCCAAAACATTTATGTTGCTCCATGTGTATGAACCACAGAGGCTGGAGCTGGAATTTGGGCTGGATTTGGAACTGTGCCATTGCTTGATCAGGGCTCTAGGACTCCACTTTTTCCCAGAATCAGCAAGTCCCAGGCTTGATCTGACCTTACGACTGGAGCAGCCTGATACCCCCTCAGCTGCCACCCCATGGATGCTCTCTTACCCTGTAACCTCCTGTGCTATAGCTCAGCTTGGGCTGTCCATCCACACTTGTAAGAGCACTAGAGAGGTCATGGTATTGCGCTGCCAAGCGTGAGGTATGGTCCTGGCTGACTGGGATGTGACCTGGTTCAGAAGATGGATTTCCCTTGGTATCTGAGATGCTACAGCACCATCAGTGGCTTGAAGAAGACCTGTAAACCCTAGACGGGCTGAAACAGGTACCTGTCTTCCAGGGCCATGTTGGCACAGTTGTGGGCAGCAGGTGTGTTTAGGCTCTGCTTGCCCTCTGTTATCAGCAGGAAGCAGAGAAGGTAGCAAGAGGGTTTTGTGAAGACTTGGAAACTGGAAACCTACTGTTATCTTTAGCTTGAAATAACTGGGATGCATTGAGTCTACAAGTGCCAACACATAAAATTTGTCTGAGTGATGCAGTGGGGAGAGAAAGTGGGATTACATCCTTGCTGTAACCTGTTCAGCAATATGGTAGGATGCAAAGTGCCTTGAAAGGCCTTTAGCGTTACATAAAGTTTGACAAAATACAAACCAGCCTCCCCAGCTCACTGGAGTTGTCTTGCTTAAAACTCAGGTTATTTTCCTTACCTGAAAAATTCAAGGAACACTGTGAATTACCCAAGGCAGAACACATGACAGGACTGAGGAGATGCATCAAAACCTTCAGCAAAAACAGTAATGTGAGTACTTCATGTGGGATGTCCTGGCTAGCAACAAAGTAGAAAGGATTTGTATGTGGATTTGGGGTGTATAAACAGTGTGACACCCAAGAGCGGTATAAAAGGCTCAAACCTAATCCTTGACTCCAGTTCTGAGATTGGGCTTGTTGTTGCTGATAATGCATCACCCTTGTGGGTTCCCCTGGTTTCATTGTGAGCTGGGCCATGCTGTCCTGACGCATGCAGAAGAGGTGCAAGACAGACAGATCACATGCAGTGTCCCACGTCTCAGTTACCTGGGTTTGGTCCTAATCCCTTCCTCTGAGGAGGGATGGACATCACCACCAGCTTTGAGGTCATCTCCCGACCTCATTTTCCTTGAAGAGGTCAGTACCATTTTCCAGATCATTAACTACTTTGAAGCCTGGTTAGATGTGTCAAATGCAAGATGCAACAGCAACACATCACTGGAGCTAATGGTGATGCAAATCCTCTAGCTATTATTCTTTATTTAAATCAGTCTTTTTTTAGACTCATTATGTACTTCCTTGTCATATCCAGAATTACTGTAGCCCTTGTGTTTTCAGAAGAAAACACACCCAAATATGAGCTAATTCTCCTTATTGATAAAGTCACAATCAGTTCAAATGGGAGACAAGCTTTCTCACATTTGCACATCATGTGCAAAGACAAATTGTAGGGTTGGTAAACAGCTCCAAAACCTTTTCTTTCTAATCAAGCTAATTTCCCTGTTGCTTATTTAATACTGTATGATGTATCTGGACCTTTAGTATCATTGCATTTCAAGAGTAATATTTAATACTAATGTCATCTCAATCTTACCAATGAACACAAAACGTTTTAGTAAAAATATTTTTCTCAATAAATGTGACTCATAGAAAGTAACCTTTTTCCTGCTTAGTCTGCACATGCAGCAATCCTAGCAAACTAGTATATCACAGTTATTTTGCGCCCTTCTCGCTAATGAACAAAAAATAAATTCCAACCACATCAAATATAAATCTTTGGTTCCTCACTCGCTACTGAGGCTTATGCCTTTCAGCCACAAATACTGTCCATATTTATTGTTGAGTATTCCTAAACCTCTTATGCGTAAGCAATGCTTAGAAATATGAATGTTTATTGATGAGGGTTCCGTGTCACTAATGGTAAATTTTCCTTGCAGACTCAATGCTTCACCACTGCAGACCGCCTTACCATGTCTGTCCATTGCCAGATTGGAGAGAATAGGTCTATACCTGTGCGAATAGAAGATTTCAGTCCACTTGCAAATAGTGAGTACTCATCTGTCTTGCAGTCTCTGAAGTTTCCCCATGAAGTGATAGCTAATTTCTCTTCCCCATCCACCCCATGCAACACCCATAGCTGATATAGACTTGTGTCTTTTCCCTGTCCCGCGCTACAACTAGCACAGATGAACCATGTTGACTCCTGCCACTTGCATCTCTAACATGCAGCGTTATGCCAGCCGCTTCCTGTCCTGTCCTGTATCTGGGACAATGTTGAATGAGAGTGTTTTAAACCAGGAGTTCTGGCTTCAAACAGGCAATGACAGCTCAGCTGACCTCCTGAAAAATGTGTGCTGCAAGAAGGAGGGAAAGTCTTGCTGCTCTTCCCGTGCCCCTCTTACTAGATATGTGCTTCCACCCTCCTTTAAGCCAGCTATGGCATGCATCAGTATTTGCTGAAAGGATTCAGCTCACTAATCCAGCAGAAAATCATCTGGTTGGGTCTTTTTTTTTGCTGGATGTGTGAATGTACCTGACTCAAGGAGAGGTCCAATATTGCTGCATGGTCCAGGAAGGCATGGCTGGAGTCAGGGAATAGGAAGGATCAGCCCAGACAGTCTGTGTAACTCCATCCTCTGTGGCGGTAGCTCTCTGAAAGAGCAGCTGGGAAGCAGCTGTCACCCCAACCATGTTCCATTCCTGTCTGTACAATTGTCTTGTGGATCAGATCACCCCTACAAGACAGGATGCATGGCTGTGTGGGAGTGAGTGCACTGACTGCAGGGGCCACTCTCGCAGGCTCGCAGGAGGAGCTGCCTTTAATGTAGTCTAGAGACATCAGGCCTTTTGCCTTCATTGACAGTGAGGAAGAAGGAGGAACAGAGAAGGGGAACTCACTAACCCTCTCACGTGGCCGTGGCTGGCTGGAGTCTGTGAGCACAGCCAAGACACGAACCATGCTGCAATGGGGATTGCGGTGGAGCCCTGTTATGGACAGACAGTGTGGAGGTATCAGCCCTGCTCCTTCTCTCTTTCCAGTAAAGCTGAGGCCTCCGGGAAATCTTCAGCTGGTTAGCAAAACCGAAAACACCTACAACTTGACGTGGAGCCTGAATATTTCCTCTCACTATTTGGATGGGGAGCGGGAATATGAAGTGCGGTACCGAACCACGAGTCAGTCCTGGGAGGTGAGTACAGAGTGGGGCACTGGGACCTGTCACCATATGAATCCTGGTCTTCTTTATGTCACCCAGGACTTGCTCCTGGGCCTCCGCTCAGGATGAAAACAGTTTTGGTGCAGCTGGAGAGCAGATGACACCTCCCACCTTCTTATATGTGTCACCTGCGGCCAGTGTTTGGTGATGACATGAAGTCAGATAGGAATCCTATTTTACTTAATGCTGTCACAAAGAAATCCAGACAGCTCCAGGAGAGACCTGGAAGGAATGAAAAAAAGAAAAGCGAAGACAACTTGTACTCTAGGGTGAAAAACAGTGCACAAGGTGAAGGGATGTGAGACAGGTCCTCTCTGAGGGCCTTGGAAGAAATGGGTATATAAGGCTGTAAGCCACGGTGTTGATGATGCTCTAATTTTGCCTTGCTCCTAGGACGCCAAGAACTTCACCATTAGGCAGGACCAGATGTGGGTGGTGTTCCAGAGCCTCTCCCCCAACTTGAAATACGAGGCAGCTGTCCGTGCAAGGCCAAGTGCCTCAAGTACCTACAAAGGCGTGTGGAGCGACTGGAGCAAGACCATACTGTGGAGGACACATGCTGACCGTAAGGATCAGGGTCAGGCAGTCTGGCTTGGAGGGGAAAAAGGGGAGTCAGGGAAAATAAACTAGAAGGGCCAAGCAGGCTGAGAAGCTGGAGGAAGATGGATAGGGAGGATTGTGTTAATCAAAGAGCAATAGAAAGGTCAGAAATTATCTGTACCTCCTAATCTGTTAGGTCAGACTGGCTCAACAGGGCTTAAGGGCAAAGACCCCTTGACCCCAAAAGAACCACTCTGACTTACAGAAGACAGGAAAAATCCACAAGATGTAAATAAGGGACTGTTTCTACAGAGCAGCAAGGCCAGATGTCTGATCTGCAGAAGCAGTGCCCAGGACTGGCATTTTCCCAGGTGCTCCTGTGACCTAGGAACGTAAATCCAGCTTTCTAAAATGGCCCAGTTCACTGGACCCATTGATCTGTGAAATGCAATGAAACAGAGCACTCAGCTCTTGAACCAAAGGAGACCTGAGCCTAGGAAGCAAAGTCTCGCAAAGAATGAAAGAGACTTAGATGCATGTAAGTCCCTTCCAAAAAGGTCTGCTGAGACTTGCATCAGTCATTACCATGTACCGCAGCATGGAGGACAACTCCAGCCTTGAAAGATAATGCCCTGAGCAAGTCTCTTCGGTGAGTCATTGGCTGCGGTCTCCGTCATTTCTTTTCCAAAAAATAAGGAGATAGAGGTTATTCCTTCTCATGTCGCCCCCACTCTACCCCTGCTCAGCCCCTCCCTGTTGTGCCTGGTGCTGGCATAAACAGAAGAGCTATGTTTAGAAAGGGCACTGTGTTGCTGTGGCGATCAAATTTTGACAGTGTGTGATGTCAATGAATAGGATACAGCCGCAACCAGTTGTCATAGCAACCAAGACCCAAAGATAACCAGGGTACCAGAGGCAGAGGAGACAAAGTGATCTGAGTAGCATCTCAAGGACAGGCAAAGAAAGAATGTCCTAAAAATGTCTCCTCCTTATTTTATTTTTCTCTGCTCCCTCACAACTACTCCAGAGGACCTCTGCAGGCCCAGACCAAGGGGTGCTAGGGATGGAGGGACACGGGGGTGGCAGGCAGAGGAGATGATAGGCACCAGAATAGCAAGACCAAGCAAAAGTGCATGGGCCAGATGTGCGTGAAAGAGATTAAGAAAAGTTTGAGATAATGCCAGACAAGCCTGAGGAATGCTGACAGCACTGGCAATGTGGGAACTCAGTCTCTTTCTTCTAACCCTACAATCCAAGTACCAAAATCATTATGTGGTAGAAAGCTGTAACCTTCCTAGCCTCCCAAAGCTTTCCTACACCTCTCGAAAGAAAGAAGCCAGGCCCTTGACCTCTAACCTTCTCCATCCTTGGTCCTCCTGCCTTCTCAAAGACCCATGAACCCCATGACCCTGTCTCCCCCACAGACTGATAATGGTGTTTCAAGTGCCCAACCCCACGCTGATTTTAGGACTCCTTGCTTTCCTTTGCAACAAAACAGACAGATTGATGGACACTTCAACCAGTAGAATGTGGCACCTCATCTGTGGCAATCCCCAGCTGTGGTGGTGTTATGAACAGGGAGTTCAACCTGTTCAGCACAAATTATCTATGCATGCCAAGTAGACTCTGAAAACCATCTCAGCTCAGAGGCATCCTACACAACACAGTAGAACTCATTTATCTGACCTGTATATTATAATTTTTTATAATACAATGTTTTATATATTATATAAAATTATAATAAAGGCTCACTTTGATCAGCTTGAACAGCCATGGAAGGGATGCAGTTCCTACCTCCAGAATCCTGGCTAAATTTTCACAGCAAGTTCCTCGTTCTCTCTTATCTTGCAGAAACATCCCGTCCGGTCTTGCCAGCTCTTATAGTGAGCACTTGCATCTTTGTGATCATCGGGACTGCCTTTCTTATTAACTTACGGACCCTGAAATGGTAAATGAGAATCAAGTTTTCCTCTCTGTTCCTCTCCTGCATCTTATGCGTCTTCTCAAAAGCAGGATTATTTTTCACTTGGTATTACTCAGGATAGAGAGTGACTTAAAAACATGGTTTCTAGCTCAGCCTTTTGAGGCTGACATTTGTCTGGGGAGATATAACACCACCCAAGAAGATGTGGTTTCACCACCACCATCATGCTGTGCCGCTCTCCTGTGACCTGGTGCCATGCCCTGGCTGAATTCAAAACAGCTGCCTCAGCACTTCTGTTGCCCATGCGTTAGAGTGGTGTTACCTGGCAGGGATGCACCAAAATTGCCTCTTAAAAAGCAGGCCACTGGGTTGAGCACTCCCTCAGTAGAGAGGACCAAGCAAGCATAGGTGCCGCTACCTTCTCACTTAGTTAAACACGCTGGCAAGAGCTCAGGCAGGACATGGTGACGTTTGGTCTGTAGTCAAAATGAGGAGTACAATTCTTTCTCTCCCTGGTCTGTGCAGTCCTGAAGTGTCTCATCACATGCTGATAAACATCTACATGATGCTTTAAAGATCTCCTTGCCAGTGCTTCTACTCAGGCACTGCTTTTATTCAGGACTGAAAGTATCTCACGAGGTTACTCTGTGCAATAATACGGAGAGTGATGTGTCAGCATGGCAAGGTTAGAAATGGCCTCAGGTTTTCTCATCTCAGGACAGGGGCAGAGAAGCAGGATGCTGATATCTGTGGCACGGAGCAGGGAGAAATGTTCTCAGGGATGAGGCAGCAGAGGCTGGGATGGTTCCTCTGTAAGGAAAGAAGGAGATGCATATTGAAGGAAGATGGATACTGAGAAAGTCACTGGTCACTGTGTTTTACCTTGAGTCATAACAGAAGGCTGAGGAAGTGTTAGCTATATGGCATAGAGAGAGATAAAAAGTGCTCCTTTCTCCACAGAGTATAATTAACCTGGGGGAATTGGGTGGAGGATAATGCTGAGGTAAGATCCAAGGAAGGATTAGACATGCATGAATAAAAATAGCATCTGCAGTGATGTAAGGTAGTTTATATGCAAGACGTAGCAAATTCTGATGCTTCAGAGAGTACACTGATTTCTTCCAGAGGTCAGGAGTGTTTTTCCTCAGAGCATCCCACACCAAAGCTTCAGCAAAGAGCTGACAGGATCAGCAACCTCTCTGAGGAACTGAGGAGCAGATTAGATCACTTCATGCTGCCTCAGGATGAAAAACACACTGGATCCAGTAACGTAGAGGCTACTGGGCTGGCGCAAGGTGTGCTCAGATGGCTTGCATGGCCGGTGTGTCCTAGTTATACCACACAGTGTCCTGCTAACAGGACAGACAGACAGTTGTGGCACAGCTTTGCCAGCGATGGTCCCATTCAGACAATGTGGTCTTCTGAGTCATTGTGGTGGCAGCAAAGCAAAGAGAGGGCAACTCACAACAGCTAGAGCTTGGTAACTAGAGAGACTTACCCAGCTTGTCATCAGGATGGGGGGCTAAGGGGACAGGTGGCGAAGTTAAGGTGACCAACCAAGGTAGGGAAGAAGCCAGAGAACTGCTGGTTGTGCTTCCCTTGGGAAAAGGCTGAGGGGACTGTACTGTCCAATGCCAGGTTTAACTGCCTCATCCCTATACCTCTTATCCCTCAGCTACTGCATTTCAGGCCACTCAAAAGCATAGAGAGCCCTCAGACTTGTATTTTACCTCTCCTCCATGCCAGGGTAGTATGCATGAGCTGCGCTGCTCTCTCCTACCCCCACCACAGTGCCAGACTGGTCAGGATCAGGCCATGCTTCATTCCTCCTTCTCATTCTCTTTTCTCAAGGTTTAAGAAGATCCTGAAGATTCACATCCCAGACCCCGAGAAGTTCTTTCCTCCACTCGTTTCAGTTCATGGAGGTGACATTCAGGTATGGGACTGGGGATGGAGCCACGTGGTTATGAGGGAGAAATGAGAGAAAGAAGGGTCCAGCTGCACATGCCCGGGACAGACAGCTGGTTGCTGGACCTACATGTGCACACACAACACCAGCTGCTGGGTTGTCCACTCGAGTTTTATTTTCTGAATTTCTAAAACCTGACACTCGGCTGAGGCATCTCTAATTACAGAACCGAGAAATGACAAACCATGCAAACCTCAGCACAAGGGACCTGTGGGAGGGAGCTTGGCCTCTCAGATCCCCTTCCACCCCACTTCTGTCCCTCCTTGCCTGCCTTAGGCTGCCCAGCCCTTCCCCAGATTTCCTGCGGTGATCCCCTCCTCCTGGCTGTGAGCCTTTCCTCTGCTCCTAATGTGAATTGCCATCATGCTGGTTGGCACTTAGCTGTTTTCTGCATTCTTGTTCTCCTTCTCTTCTTTCTCCACCCCCACTTTCTCCCTTCCCCTAATTTCTCCTTGAGTATAGGCAGCTGCAAGGAGACACCGTTCTGTGCAGTATTAAAGGGAACATCAGATGCAAGACGTGGGAGGTGATCCCAAGGGACATCTCACTTTAAGAAGGGTGGAAACAAACTGCAGAGGGTCCAGAGGACAGCAAAGCTTTGGAAAAGCCTATGTGCAAAAAGCCTTAGAAAGCTTAAACTACAGGGGAGGAGTGCAGAGTAGGGGAATGGGGGTGTGCAGCAGGCACTGAAGACACTTTCTCAGTGCAGAAAGTAGAAAAATTGGCTTCACTGGCCATAAAGGCAATGAAGTTGGGTGTTATCAAAACATGTTTATTTTTAAGGGTAATGATGCACTGCAGGATGTCACTCCTGGTGAGTGTGGAAATCTAGGCACAGGGAGTCTGGAAGAGCACTTTAGACAAGAAATCTGCATAGGGCCACATAGATGTATCAGAAACTGGTTGAGCACCTAGGAATAGATTGCATGAGACACATCTCAGTGTGGCTTTTCATGTTTCTACCTTCACTTCATCTTATGGTCTTGCTTTTTTTTTTCTTCCCTTCATTTTAATCCTCCATCTTCTGTTCCCCCCCTCCAGAAATCTCAAAACATAGGCTTGCAAGATCTGCTTATGATTTCAAAGTGACAGAAATATATACTCTCTCTGAACATGAGGCATCATGACTGTGAATTTCCCTCCCCACCACCTCCAGCAACTCTTGCTCGGACAGAGAAAAGGTCACTTGATTGCTGTGGGTGCTCAGGAGAAGAAACCTTTGGTTCCTCACTGTTATACTTTGGATGTAACAGTCTCTCTCCTGTGTTTCTTCCCCATCAGAAATGGCTCTCCTCTCCATTCTCCACATCTTCCTACTGTGTGAACAGCACAACCCCAGAGATCTCCATGCTCGAGGTGATGCAGAAGAACGATCATGAATCCCAGTTTCTGCTTTCCAAGGGAACCCTGACTCCTGATCCTCCCTTAGAAACCAGTGGGCACTCTGTATCCAGCTGCTTCACCAACCAAGGCTACTTCTTCTTCCACCTTCCCAACTCCTTTGAGATCGAGCCCTGTCAGGTCTACTTCACCTATGAGCCTTTCACCCAGGAGGGCAGTGGCAATGAGGATGGCGAGTCCTACCATGCTCTCCCCTCCCCAGACCTCTGCACACTGGCAGAGGACATGCCCGTGTTGTCCCATAACTTCCTTCATTGTATCAAGGCGACCCGGGGCTTCCAAAATAGCTCCTTCATGGAAGAGACAGAAGGTGAAACCCAGCAGGCCATTGCTATTTCTGGGGCTCTCCAGTCAAGTGAAGGCACCTCACCAACACCAGTTCTGAAACAGGATGAGAAGGTGATGGACAAAGCAGCTTTACAACCTGCTGAGGCCCTGTGCCAGCTCAACACTGACTTTCCTGACCCACCACACCTGCATGACAGCAATACTATCGATGTAACGGAGGGGAGTGGGAAGGCAGGCACTGAGATTGACCCCTGTACACCAGCAGCATATGCTACCTCTTCTTTCTCTCAGCCTCCACCTCTAAGGCAAAGCCAGGAGGAGGATCCATGCAGAACAGCCTTCTCCAGCCAGGTCCCAAACACCGGTGCCTACCTTTCTCTGAGGGACCTCCAAAGCCAGTACAGCCATTGCTCTGTGTAGGATCTGCCTGAAGAAAATCCACAGGTGGGAAAGGCCTTCTCTGCAGGGAAGGTTAGATGGACAGTTTTTCTATTCAGGACATGAATGTGACTTCAGCATCAGCCCATTGGGACTGTTCTTTATTGAAGCTGGAGAACACAGTTACCCTAGAGGGCTGCAAAACCACAAAAGGGATAGGGTGGGCAAGGTGTAAATTCATGGATGGCTACATGGGCAGCACTAGTTCCCAAGGTAAAGTGTTAGTGAAACAGGCCACTAGAAATAAGAGGACATTTTGCATGGAGAACTGGGCTAGTGGACAGTAAAGCCACACATGGAGAATGATAAAGGCACATTAAAGCTGTTCAGTGGCTACACAGCAAATGGAGATGTAGAAGCTTGATTCTTAGGCATACAGGCCAACAAGGACTCACCTTCATAACTGAATCTGTTTCTCTGCTATTACTGGATTTGATGGCCTAGAATCCCCTTCCCACACTGACCAAGTGCCATTCTGAACCTCACCAGCCTGTTTTTTCCTTTCCAGTTCCCAGCAAGAGGCCGTGCCAGCACTTCCATGCCCCACATCTTGGTGTAACATAGCACTCAGCTTTGAGGCTGAGCAGGCACATGGTCTGTTTGCCTCATTCCAGCTGAAAAACCTCTAATGGGAGGGAGAAATACCTGAAGAGGTGGATATGAGATTTTGTACAAG
Source organism: Balearica regulorum gibbericeps (assembly GCF_011004875.1). NCBI lineage: Eukaryota > Metazoa > Chordata > Aves > Gruiformes > Gruidae > Balearica > Balearica regulorum. Next base: position 58,037,890 of record NC_046184.1, read on the forward strand.
GGACAGTAGCACTGCCAGTGAGTGCTGGGGCTGATAATGAAATGGATGAAGATATCTCCTCCTGACTGACCAAGGGTGTATTTTTTTTCTGTGATGTCCCCACTTCAGGTTTTAATCAAAGATGACATTCTGAGCTACTTGGCTCAGCTTTAGACTTGAGTCTCTAAGGTCAGCTCAGAGCCACAACTGTGTCAGCTGTGTAAGCAGTGCAGTGTAAAAAGAAATCCCCATTATTGGGTTAAAAATACTGGGGGAATCCCCCCCACGCCCCCTTCTTTCCCCCAGGTCTGATGATGGCAGTAAAAAGAACGCACACAATTTCCCATTCTTGCTGCATTATTTTTCATGAAATCGAAAGCCTCTCTACCCTGCTGGCAAAAGACAGTTATTTGACTACGATAAACTGATTGCAGAATAGTTCATCCCACATCCTGTATTAGTGGAAAACATTGCAACGTTGCTGCCCATTCCTTCCATTGCTCAAGGGAAACCATTGCCTAATTAGCGGCAAAGATATGGTGAATGAGCCCAGAAAACCAACCCACGAATCAGCACCTTTGCTGAAAAGAAAACCTCAATCCACTCACAAAGAATGGGGATAGCAAAAACTACCTTTTTTTTTTTTCTTTTTACTCTGCATTTGCTGATCTGAGTTGAGAAAAAGTAGCACACCACAGAAGAAAAGCGGCAAGGCAAAGGAAGATAAACTGTTCTGGTTACATCCATCCTTGCATTCAACATCTGTACTGTCTGTACGTTTTCTTGCTATATTTCTGGACTATTCAGGAGTGTGAAAATACCAGCCCTGTGCTAAAAATCTTTCTTCTAAGAGTTTTTCTATCAAAAAGGTCAAGGATACCAAACTTGTTGGTACTTCTGCCACCCCTGTGAGTATCACCCAGAACTAATTATTCCCTACGTCTGTCTGTACAAGCATCGAGCTTCCCCTTTGTCCTGGTCCCACACTGTTACCTGAGCTTGTCTAATGCAGTCTGAACGTTATTATGAGTCCCAGCTATGATTTCCACCAGCTTGGATTTCACCTCAAAAGAGCTGCTGAAAGGAGCCTGCAGGTGAGAGGGCTGGGGGAGCTGTATCCCTCCTTTCATCATCTTCTGCATCAAGACATGGACTGCTCCATTGTCTCCAGGAGACAGCAGGTGAAGAAGACCCCATAGCTTCCCAGATAAGGAAGCACAAGACTTGTCCAGCTGTTTGTTGTACTTTGAGAATCTTCCCAGATGGACTTCAAAGAAAGACACTGACTCCCTTGCCCCTGATGGGCAATTTTCTATATTACATGGGCCAAGGATCCTAGTTGTACCGATGTTTATCCTGTCCCAATGTAGATCTTCATAAGCTTTTCAATTATTCTTGCTGCTGAGTACGACAGGAAAAAATCACCTTCTTGTAAATAAAAGAAATATTAATGAATCTACAATGTTTTTCTGTCCTTTGGGGTGGAGGGAAAGCTTTTCTAAATATGCAACTAGGCAAAGCTTTGCTTGGACCTATATACCTTTAGTTGTCCTTCCTACTCCCTTCCCCAAGGGACTCAGCCACTGAAAACAGAAAGCAGAGTTGGAAGTGATCCTGCTGCAAGCCCCTGAGGACCATCCTGCTGGCTCAGTATTCCCCCCCCAACCCTTGTGAAAATGCTGACAGCTTTCAAGCTGGCAAGCTGTTAGTACTGCATTCGCAGGCACGCTGGGTGTGAATGTGTGACACACTGCGGCAGGAAGCGCTCAACATCAGATCTGGTGATAACTGGACCTTTCTTCCAGGAAGACAAGATCATGTCGTCTCATATGTGAGTAACCCAGGTTGTGACTACCAAAGGCATAACACTCTCAGTGATACGGGGCTCGTTCTCTGCTGGGCCCCCAACAGTGCTTTGGAAGTGTCGCATGGGGAGCAATGCCCTCTCAAGCTGATGTGAATGCACAGTGTGTCGTTCGCAAAACCACAGAAAGATGCTATGACAGTGTTCATTGGTACCAGAGGCAAACCAAAGCTGAACCGGCACTGTGTGGAAAATATTGAGCTAATAGCCACAGACACGAGTCCTCTCTTTATCTTAACCCCAGAGACAGCAAAGATAGCTATCACATCTCCCATCTCTCTCTTTCCAAGATACATTGTTCGTAAATAGGCAACACCACTCTCAGCCTGCTCCCACATCCTTTTTTTTTTTTTACTGTGGATAAGCAGAAAGCAAAGGGTACTTGCAGCAAAGGAATTCTTCTGAAGTCAGATCTGATCAAGGTTTTGGGTCCTTGGTTGATTCAAAAACCTGCGGTGATAGATGTGGTATGCTTGCTTAGATAGATGATTGAGATTCTATATTTTTTGTTCTGCTGAAAACACCAGAGAAGGAGGATGCTTCTTTCCAGTAAAGTTGGATACAAAAAAGTAAGGTCTCTGGCATCGGGAAATACCCTCAGCTGGGGTCTGACCCACTGTGGCAAGCCCTCATAGTATAAGCTTGGGAAAACCACATACAAATACGTATGTGCCTAAAGACGCAGCTAGTCCCCAGTTATCTGGGGAAATTTTGGCTCAAAGTAACTTTTAAAAGTGAAATCTGGTCTCTTAAATCTCTTGAGCAGTTCCAAAAGCATTTCTTATTGTCATTGCATGCCTCGGTTTTCCATATGTACAGCAACGAGTTAGTCAGGATAACCACACTGACACATTCCCAGTCAAACACTGCAGCTTTGCATCCACATTTAACGTTTATCTACTAGAATCTACCACGAGGCAGCTACAGCAATGGCTTTTGATCTTCATGCAGTCCCAGACCTGCAGTTCTGAACCAGTGGCACAGCTGAAAGCAGATATCCCTGCCCAGCTGCCAAAATAAGCCCAAATGAGCTCAGCCCCAGGTCAATGCCACTGGCTGGAGCTCAGCCCCAGGTCAAGAGTTGTCCATGTCTCCTCCCCTCCTCCCCCCCCCCCCCCCCCCCCCCCCCCCCTTTATTGACAGAGTAACTCTATTTGCTCTAGCTGGAGTGTGGTTGCTTTTTGTGGAAAACACAGGGGTATATACAGAGCTGCAGGGCTGTAAGCAGAAGGTGGTGCAGGCAAGGTAGGTGAGGAGGAGCCAGGGCTATAAGAAAAGCAGATGCTGCAGGAAAGAGCAAGTGGTGGTGCAACACAGTGTGGGGAGCCCAGTGTCAGGAGGCTGGGGAGTGAGAAGTGTGAGAAGACCAGAGGGAGTCTTGCAGGTCGGGACTGAGAGACATTGTGCTTTGCTTTCATCTGCATGACCACTGTGGTAACTGGACTCGCTGTCTACTGCCATCTTCCCTCCTTCAAGCAATCTACACCTACCAGACAGCGTCTGCTCCATCTGTGTGCTGGGAAGCCAACACCCTGTGTTTTGCCTCTCCCTCCAATGGGACCAAGGAGGGTAGCTAAGAAATACAGCAGTTGCTCAGCAACTCCCTGTCCCCCGAGGAGGACAACGTAAGCTATCTGCACCAGCCTCCTGGGTTGTTCTCTGCACAGCTGGAGGTGCTCCTACCCTGAGTTTTTCCAGGATCCCTCTGCTCAGCCTGTGGATCTTCTCCCCCTGCAAGCCTCTGAAACCTTCATTTCAGAAAAGAAAAAAGTCATTGTACAGGGTGTGCTGACCCATCGTGGCAGGACCGTGCAGGACAAAGGCCGAGCTGAGGGGACATGCATCAGGTTATTGATCACTGAGGAGACCTTGAGCTTGGGTAAATAGATGTCCTCCTCTCTCTCCCCCTCCATGCATGTGTGAGCTGGCTTGCATAGGGGGTGCGGGCCAGGCCTCGCAGGCGGCAGCGGGCTTCAGAGGTAGGTCTGCAGCTCTGGGGGAAACCCCGGTGCCTACCATCAAATCTTCTAACAAAGAGGCTCTTCTGCTGCTGCTTCCTGCCCTCCTCCCCCCCCCGCCCCTCTGTCTGCGGTTCTTTGCTTGTGCCTGCTGTTTCTGAAGGGATACTGTGGTAGCAGAGAAGTGCCTTTGCTCTTTGCCTCTCCTGGACTGCCCAACCTGGTTCACTGGGGAGGAGATCCTCCCCAGGGGTTGCACAAAAAAGTGACCCACAAGAAGCAAAGGAGGACAGTCTGTCCTGGACCTGTTTGTACCACTTGCCTCTCTGGAAGGGTACATTAGAGCAAGCAGACGTGCAGCTGATTGTCTGAGTACTGATGTTCAGCAAGCTGGGTTTAATTTTCCAGAGTGAGTTACCTGGTGCTTACGTTCTGCAAACACGTTTCCATGTTGCAAGGCAGCCTGGAAGGCCCACTCGCCCCTATCATGGGAACGCTCCAGGGTATCCACGTGGGCTATAATGGGTGTGAGGCCAACCATCTCTTCCCATGTCTGCAACAAGTCCCTCCTGCACATTCATGCCTGCACAGTCACACACACCACTGGGCACGAGGACAACTCACACAGACAGGCCACAGGCATTCCCCTAGACCTCTGTGCCCTCCCATGTGGATGCATTCACATCACTTTTCTCTCCAGCCACAGAAACACATTAAGCCCTTGGGAGGGAGCTGTGCACTGGGTGATGGCAGAGGAAAGGAGAAGGAAGGCGGGTGCGATAACCAAGATTAACGTGGTTCTCTTGGGCAATGGCATTTCTTGCCCTCAGAGTCTGGGGCTGACAGAAGGGGAGCAGTCAGGAGGAAGCAAAAGAAGCAGCCTGGGGTAAACGAGGGTCAAAGGAAGACAGAAGGTGTCCCCTGGCACAAGCAGAGAGTGGTGGAGAGCTGAAGGTTTTTCAGGTGCTCTCTCCTCACTAGCTCAGCTAGCAAGTCACTGTGAGCAGGGGCTTAGCCCTGGGACATACAGTCTGGTGGGAATGGCAAGGTTTGCTTACTTTTAGGGACTGAGAGTAAAGGCTGTGGCTGTTTTGTGCAACTTCTGTGTGCTTTTGAGGTCACAAAATTTATTTTATGTTGATTTCTAGGTCAATACAATACCAGTTTTAAAACCATTCCCAGCCTGGGAGGACAACACTTTTGTCTCTGGAGAAATTCATTATTGTACTCATTTGTGGTTTTGGCAGAAGCAAAACACAGGGAATGTCTTTGAAAATTGAGGGATTACCCAGGAGGCGTAGACAGGACCGTGTCCTGGAAGCCAGTCTCCCACTGAATTAGGCGTTTTACTCACATTTGCTCTGAGCAAAGTCTTTTACGGCTAGCATGCAGATCTCTTGGGACTATAGATCTTGGGAGAGGAGCACAGAGATGGCAGAGCACCTCCAGAGACAGATGTAAAGGGATGCAGAAAACCCAGCCTGACCATGGCGTGCTGTGTCACTAGATGCCCCTGATGGAGGCCGAGGAACAGGAGGAAGATGCCAACTCTCTCTCAAAGGACGGATCAGAGACTAACTCCCGTGACTGCCTCCGCTATGTGCCCCTTGGGATAGCCTTTCTTTTGTTGGCTGGAGCTGCTGCAGCAACCTGGTATTTCCTAGGTAAAAATTCAACATATTTTGTCCCCACACAGGAGGTGGATGGGGTGTAGTCAAGGCAATGCTCAGACCAAAGTGCATTAGTGACTCTGGGTGATCTTTACAGACTCATACATAGGGGTAAATCCCTCTCTCCTACATATCAGAAAGGTAATCCAGTAGTGTCTTCTGTTGGCAGACTACAGACCGTGGCACCTGGAACCGGCCATCCTGCAGTTTTACTCTGGAAGCCTCCAGGTCCTCAATCGCCAATACTCCCCGGACCTTGGGCAGGTGGAGTCCAGAGCCTTCTGGTTGGAGTCAGCTAAGCTCCAGAAGATGGTGAGGGCAATTTCATGACCAGAGCTGGCCCTGAGGCAGTTCAGTGAGTAGAAAGAGGAAGGGGTTAGGTACCCCCATCCAAATGACAGACTTGATGGGTCTGTACAGCAAGAGGGATGAAACATAGGGTTGACCGTAGGCCCTTTGCCACTGTAACATTGCACAATAGTTATCGGATGACATTCTCGTTGCAGCTGAAGGAACTGATTCGTGCCACAGACCTGAGTCGATATTACAACTCGAGCACAGTGTATGCCTTTGGGTGAGTAGCACCCAGAGCATTTTTGCTTGTTTGTGTGCAAAAGCTTCCGGTCAATTGTACTCTGGTTTTGCTGAAATCTGGCCATGACAAACTGCTGCAGTCCCCATCATGAGCTTTAGGCTAGGCTGGGCAGTCCAGATCCAGAATGGTTCCAGCATGACAGAGCTGGGGATATTTTGATGTTCACCCGAGGTCATGATGAAAAGCCAAAACTGAGCAATTTTTCCTAGAGGCAAAAGTTCAAGAGATGAAAAAAAATTACTGGGAAGAACTGAAAAAAAAACAAAACCTGGGCTTGGCATTCTCAGTAGAAACTAAGCAGCTGGAAATTAATTTCTCTAATTCAAGAAAGTCACTTTATGGCCTGATTCTAGGCACCAGAAGGGAGAGGCCAGAATGCACCATGGAAAAAGTATTCCAGCCAAGAAGCATGGTCCACCTGGGAATAGGGTAACAGTGGAATGGGACAGATATGGGACTACAGCTTTGCAGTCATCACAGTAGATCAAGAAAGCAGGAATAACTTCTAAACTGATGTATACATATGCTTCTGATTTCTTTTTCCATGGAGAACTACACCCCTAAATTTGTCCTTCAGCTAACGAAAATTCCAATTTAGATGCAACTGCATTTTCAACTGGGGAAAGAAAAGTTTCACTTGCAATTCTTCCTCTAGTCTTTTACTCAACACAGGTTTGTTTCAACATTTCTTCCCCCTCCCTCAGCCATTTTTCTCTGCCAGCTGGTTGAACAGAGCTTTCCCAGTCACAGTGTCCTGCAGCTTGAGCCTGCCCAGCATTAATGGCTTGTGGTAAGGTACTGAGACATACTTGTCACCACTGGGAGGTGAGACAATGAAGTCTTGAGTGTTTCTTTTCAATGTCTGGTCAGTAGTAACCAAAGGTCATTTCTGCCTGAAATGATACTACTCATTAGACCAGTCTTGATTAATTATCACATTAATTTGAGTGTGTATGGTCATCACTAAAGGCAGATGGCATAAAACATCTTCCTCCTTTGAAGGACTGAGCATTAACTAGCACCATGGACATAGCAGCTCTCCTGCCCCACTCAGAGTGGTTCCTCTGGGTCACAGCAGCGAGATGGAAAGTCCACACAGATATGTCTGATTTGTGGAAAAACAGTGGGTGGTTAATCTCTGGGGTTTGCCTCTCCAGTGATTCTGGAGAGGAAGAAAGAAGATATTTGACATGCTATTTCTCTGTTAGGGAGGGGGCTCTGACCTTCTTCTTCTGGTTTGCCCTCCAAATCCCTGAGAGTCAGCGGGAGGAGTTGACTGTTGAGAGGGTAAACACAATGCTCCACCAAGAGCTCTCCATCAGCTTCAACAGTTCGGGCAGCCTGTCCTACCAGACGGAGTACAAGGTCAACCCAGACTCGCTGGTTCTGCTGGGTAAGTACCAGCTGCTCAGCTGTGGCCTGAGCAGTCAGAAATGCTCCAAAGTTTATAAGGTGCTGATGGGAGGTTACAAGAGGCCAGAAGTCACTACTGCAGGGGATAGAGGAAATCTGAAGAGGATAGGGAAGAAGTGAGAGTCAGGAAATGCAGTTACACATGTTTCCTCCTCATAGAGGAGAACTGAAGTTTGATTTTAATAAAGCATCCTTCCTTTGAAGAATTAAAGATACAGTTGACCATGACCAGCTAGGTAACTTTTTTTTTTTTTCCTCCCATCAGCTTTGGCTTCTGCAGAGTAAGATCTTACACAGGTCATGACTTTGATCAGCTCAGCTCAAAAATAGCAAGCAATTAGGTTTCCTGTGTTCCTTTGGGAGATTATTCCAGGCTACTTGATTGAGAGAACAAAGGCAACGTACCCAAGTCACCACTAGTCTTACTCTGAGATAAAGCATTATTGCCACTTCAATTCCTGACATATGATTTTAGGGATTATTTATTGTTGCCCAGAGTTAAGATCACAGCCTGTTTAAAAAGCCACCCCCACAGAACTGCTCTGAAATAGGTGCTAGATAAAGGACTAGGGGATGTGTCTATATTCAATGCATCCAAGTCCAATGGAATTTGTATTTGGTCTTTATAAAAAGACTTAACTTCTCAGCCTGATCTGATCCCTCTTACAGAGCCCCAAACCTCACAGGCCATAACATACATTGTGTTTCTTCTCTCCCCTGGGGACTCTCATTTCCAAGTTTCTTCTTCCCATGAAGTGATACATCTCCACGGTTTTTTCCCCAGACATGTTATCTTGCATTTTTCTAAGGTGAATCTTATTTTAATACATCCCATCCATATTTTCTTTAACTTTTCCTTCCACATCTAAATTGTTTTGATTTGGGGGTCATTTTTTTTGTGTCCCCAAAGAAAAATTCATTTCCTCGAAATGATTTTCACTCCCTCATCCAGACCATTGTGTTAAGATCTTACTCTGCAGCTGCATTAGCATCTCATGAAGACATCTCCTCCCTCAGTTACCATCAATATTCTACTTCTGATCTTTTTCCAGCATACCAGACCTTATGCTCAGCCAATTTAATTTAACTTTCTTAAGAAAGATATGATAAGACAATATGCTAAATGCTTCCAAGTCAGCCCATCTAGCATTTTCCTTTTATTTGCTCACTTCATAATGTAACTCATAAACAAATAAAAATGATTGTGCCATTCTTTTTAGCTGTTTCCAGTTCCCTCTTATCTCTTTTGCATCTGTTTCACTGTTTTATTCACTTCAGCAGACCACACTTCTTTCTATTTTAGATTTTTGTAGTTTCTCCATCTCCTTCTGCTTTCTCTAGTCCTTTCCACCTTCCTCTCCAGTCAGAAGCACTGTCTAGCAACTGTGGCAAAAGCCAGAAACCTCTTACACTGCTGGGCCAGGATGACCTCAAGACAGTGACTTAACCTCTGGCTTCATTTGCTCTGTAAAATTGGAGTGAAAAAAATAGCTAGCTAATAGCAAGTCATTAGCACTTCATTGCTTTCTGATGGACTCATTTGCTGACCTGCTTAGCTCTAAACATTAAGTCTCACAGCCTGCCATAAGACACAGAGTTGCAAACTATTGACTAGCTCAGGAACCTCTCCAACATCTCCAATGCTTTATTTTTAATGACTGCTACACTCACCCCAGGACACTAGCCTTCCCTTTCACCAGAAGAGTTTCAGGACTTCCTTCTCCTTATAGGAACTCAGTTTTAATACCTTCAGATAAAAGAGTACTTAATATCAGCTCAGCATACGTCCTTCCCTACAGCACATGAACTTCTCTGGGAGCCTGCCTTATGCGTGCAGGATCATCTTTTCCACAACATCTGTTTTTGCCATGACAAAACTGCTCAGCTCTTCCCACAGAATTTCAAGCTCTTCTTAGGAGCTACAGATGACCAAAACCCTGACCTAAGCAAGCCCCCAACAACAATTCTCACACCCAACTGACCTCACGATGCCTTTTATTTTGGCAATTATAACCAGTAGCACCTGATCTCTAGTTGCTCCCAGTTCAGCTGGGAGGCTGGAGCAAAGCCCAGCTCTCCTAAAAGCGTTGTCCACCCTGTGACTCTATTTTGCACAAGTTTGTAGTCCTTGCTGGTGGCTTTCTCTGCATCTCCCTTCTCCAGAGGTGGACTCTATAAGGATGTTGAGTAGTTCATCAACCAGTGGTCATCAAAAGAGACCTCCTTCCCCATCCTCAGTAACTCTGATGCATTTCAGTGAGAGTTATTTAAACTGGGAGAACAGGGGAGGGGTAAGCAGACAGTGAAGGCCCTGGGAAGTGGGCTTGTGCCCTGTGGTGTGGCTGGCAGAGGATAGGGGTGGCTGCCTGAGGCAATGCTCAGCCCTCCTGGGAAGGAGAAGAGGTCCTGGAATAGCACACAAAAACAAACAAGGAAAAAAGGCAGAGAAGCTCACGGTGGGCTGGGAAGCATGAATCTGGGCTGTTGGAATTGGGGCAGAGGCTAGAGAGATTTCCCAGAGAGATGAGGTAGGGAAAGCATGGCTGAAACAGGTCCCTGAGAGCAGACTGAGAAATACCTGGAGCTGCCCCATGCCACTTACATAGGAAGTAATGGAGTCATCACCTGCCATGCTAGAATTCACATACTGCCAGTTTATCTTTTTGTTTATCTTCCTTTATATATTTCCTTTCTAACAGAATCCAGTGTGAAAGACATAGTAGTGCTGAAATCCACTCTGGGTAGGCTATTTTTTCCTTTCCTTTTGAGTTTGTGGGAGGGATTTTTACAGGGGACAGAAAGCATGTTGGCTTCCTGGAATTGTAAATCCTGGGAAGGGGAGATGAGAACAGTAGCAAGGGAGCACCAGTGCTGCTGCTTGGCCGGATCCATACTACCTGATGCGGCTACGTGCGGGACCGCTCCGAGCATCCCGACACCTCTGCCCCAGTACCACACCACTGTGCAGAGATACCAGCTCCCAGTGCAGCCACCTTAGTCTTGTCCCTGTCCTGATGAATCCTGTCAAATAGCTTGGTGTACTAGTAAAACTAGTAAAAAATGCTAATTCCAGACCCCATGAAATCCTACAGGGTGGGATGGGGGTTTCTCTGCGTGGATCTGCTCTGGATGTGGTGTCAGTCATTTAGGAGTATGTTGTCTTAGTGATGCTTGAAGGTGCCTTTAGTAATTTCAAGCAGTGTTGTAAGTGCTGTGGCTGGCAGCTTGTATTAGATATACTATTGGAAACTGACCTTTAAGCTGACTTTTACTCAAAAATCTTGGACTGGAAGCCTGCTGAAACCTGGAAATCAAACAATGGGGGGGTGTAAATCCAGGAAGAATATGGGAATGAGAGGAGAAAGAGATGAAGAAGAAAATTAAGCCAGTGGAATGTGTTGTGCTGATATTTAAAGTCTGAGGTAGTATTGGCTTAACCAAGGAATAGGGGACAGTTCTTACAGACAGAAACTGGGGCACTGGTACAAAGGGACTGGTGCCACTGCAACGTATGTAAGAGTAAAGTGAGATTACTGGAATGAGTCAGCCTTACCCTGAAATGGGGCTCACATTGATATCTCAAGGGACAATCCCATATCTTAATTTCTCTTACAACCACGTCCTAAGCCCCGCTTTGCCTCCATTTACACCATCCTGAGGTTTAAATCCGTGTATCTTTCCCCTGGCTTCAGGTTGCTACAGGTACAGCTATGTCCAGGAGGATGACATCCTAAGGCTGGAGGGCCCTGACTACTTGGCCTCCAGTTGTCTTTGGCACCTCCACAGCCTCAAGGGCTACATGATCAAGCTACGCCTGGAGTGGACTCTCCCGGACTGCAGGGACCGCCTGGCTATGTACGACGCAGCTGGGCCCCTGGAGAAACATCTCATCACCTCGTAGGTAGCTCCTGAGCAGGGCGAGCACAGCAGGGAAGCCAGGCAGGATGGCACGAAGCACCACAGCAGGGGAAAGTGTTAGACTACATCAGAGGAAATTCTCTTTGATGCAGAACCTGCCTCTCGCTGATCAGCTGAAGTCACTGATGTGGGATATCACACAGCCAGCCGTGCAGTCTGAGAGATTACAGCAGCATGAGCTGTCTCTCTGCTGGCCCTTTATTTGATTCAGTTAGTGCCTCACAGCAGGCGTGTGCTGTGGATAACATAGACCTCCATTGTCTCTCTTTCTCGTTCTTTAGTTTGTTTGTTGCTTGCTTCACTCCCATCCTTTTATCTCTTTCCCCTGAGGATCTATGGCTGTAGCCGGCAGGAGCCCGTTGTGGAAGTCCTTTCATCTGGCCCTGTCATGTCCATTGTGTGGAAGAAAGCCATGTACAGCTACTACGACCCCTTCATCCTCTCAGCACAGGCGGTGCCCCTTAGAGGTGAGGAAGGCTGGAGGAGGGAGACCACAGATACAGGAAGGGGACAGGTTGTCTCCTACAACATCATAGCTCCTAGTGGTGCACCATCCCCATTAGGGTCAGAATTCACTCTAGATTGCAAGGGTGGAGGTGGTCAGTAAAAAGCAGGTGAGATTTTGCTCCCTCACCTGGACTCATACATTAGCTTGAGTCTTTATAGCCCAGCTGAGCCTGAGTGATCATGATACTTTAGGAGCAAGCCCAAGTTCTCACACTTGAACAGACCAGATGTGGCCTGAACATCATGTCCAAATGGGCTCACAGATAAATGTCATTCAATATAAGAGTCTAAGGCAGCAATGTACATTACCGTTATCCTTCTTTGAACAAGATGAGGAGACTAGAAGTCTTGCCATGTAGAAATGAAGGGGGATGGTGGAACATCTCCGTCACCTCTAGCATCAGGCCTTAGAGCCTCTTTTCTCCCCTCCTACAATGGGATGAGTACATGGCATCCCCAGACTGAGGTTGAGCTGACAGGTAGCAGGGATTTCAATGTCTGTATTTACAGGCTGCGAAGTGAATATAACTCTGCAGGAGGGCCTGGAGCTGCAGGGGAAGATCGGCACCCCACACTACCCCAGTTACTACTCGCCCAACACACAGTGCACCTGGCACATGACGGTAAGAGCCAGTTCCCACAAGAGCATCCACTCCATCCCTGAAACCCATGCGATACTCTCCACATTAGCAGGGGTACAGCCAGTGCTCTCAGTCAGATCATCATGAGAAGCAAGCAGAGGGTGGCAGCCTGCCTAGCCTCCACATAATATCTGTTTCTGAAGGGGAAGAAGTCTAATATTGCATGCCATAGCAGAGGATGAATCTGGAATCTGGTCTCCACAGGAGTTCTTCAAGGCAGAAACAGATTGCTAGAAATTCCTAGGAATTACCGTGCTTTGAGATCAGCAGCAGAGCCACTCTGACCTGCAGCCTGGCTCCAGTTTAGAGGATGCTTCCTTCTGGTCTGCAATGTGTGCATTGGCAGCTGTCCCCTTCACATCCACCCTGCTCATTTCTGTCATGTGGAGTGGGCTGCAGCACTCATGGGAGCCATCTACACTCTGCTTTGGAACTCCTTACCTGCAGGTCCCATCCCTCGACTATGGGGTCACCCTGTGGTTTGACGCCTATGCACTCAGCAGACAGAAGCATGACCTGCCCTGTACCCAAGGCCAGTGGATAATTCAGAACAGAAGGTGTGTGCTGGGGTCCTGGTTTCCATCTCTCACTTCTCACCTGGGATTAAACTGGGATTAAACCTCTGCAGGTCCCCTGCTCACTTCAGCTATGAGGTCTGAGGAAGGAGAGCCTATCACCACATTCAGTGGCCACTATTTGTACTGGTGCCTCTTGCTTTTCTACTTCTTCTTCAGCCTCTCTTGTTCACAGGCTCCCCAGTGAGCACATTTCTTACAAATTTGCTTTGAGCTACCAGCCTGCCTTCTCTGTCTTGCTGTTTGCATCAGGCTTCCTAGTTTTCTCCTGTGTGTGTAACCTTCGTGTCCTCCCACGTCTCCTGTATTTGCAAATCTGCCTGTCACCACCTCTGCAATATTATCTGTGTGTGCCATTGCCTTGCATCCACCTCCGTATAGATCTTCCTCCTCGCTCCATATCCTCCTGCATTGACTACAGCCACTTTCCCCTGCAGGACTTCCCAAAATCAGTATCCATATATAGCTGGGGCTGCTGCCCACCACTGCCCAGGTGCAAAGGACTGAGAGCTGCTGCACTCCCATCTCCTCAAAGCAGGCTTCAAGATGGATGGACCTATGGCTTTTGTTTTTCCTCCCACTTACTGCAAAATTGCCCCTTTCCCTCCATAACTTCCCCCAGCCCATATGATTAACTTCCTTTCCAGTGCTCCTGTGGGGGTAACTTCTTTTCCTCTGAAGGATCTGATCCAGAAGCTATGTTCCCCTGGCTTAGGATTTCCACTTTTTCCTCCCTGCCTTCCTCTAGTAAACTGTCAGCGCCACAGTTTCTACAACATGGCTTCTTCAGGAAGATAAATTTAAGAACTGAATTGCTTTGTGTGGCCTGAATTCAGCAGTTGCCCAGAAAGTGGGAAATGTCCAAAGATAGTAGGGTCACTCTGGACTCTGTATCTCATGCCATACTGAAAGCATTTTGCCTTCCTGGCTTACCATCACCACCCAGTTTGTCTGCCTCCCTTCCCATCCCAGCCCCCACCAAGTCCCCTTGTCCCACTTTGTGGTCTTTTCCTCCCTCCCTGCTCGACACATCCCACCTGTGTTTGCTCCTCAGGTTGTGTGGCCTGCGGACCCTGCAAGCCTACGCTGAGCGGATCCCAGTTACGTCCTCTGCTAACATCACCATCATCTTCACCTCACAGATCTCCTTAACTGGCCCCGGCGTACAGGCAGCTTACAGCCTGTACAACCTATCTGACCGTAAGTTCAGGTTCCTTCCTGCTCCTTAGTGGGGTAGTGGCTACCGTAGCCCCTGTGCGCTTGGCTTGTGTTAGAAGAAACACAAGACACAACCCATGAGCCCTAAGTGCCATCTGCCCTTCAGGCACATGCTCACAAATGTGGTGATGCACACACCACTGATCTCCTGAAAAGAAGAGGCATTTACATGCGAAGCTGCTTCTGCGCATGTGGCCCTGCCTCGTGTTGCCAGAGCATCCAGAGCCCAGCTTCAGAGGGCTGCCTACAAGCTCACCCCTGTGCCCACATCACAGACTGGCCTTGAGAATTTAATGAGTATCTCTGACTTGAAGTGACTTCTATTTCTAATTATAAGGGCTCTTAGAGAGAGCTGTTTCCTGCTCATCTTATAATCCATGCAAGTGAGAGACAAATAAAACCACACACAAATACTCATACGCACATGTGCAAATGCACGCCCACGGTCATCTTTCCAAGGTTTCTCCATCTCCCTCCTAAAGGATGCCTGTAATGCGTACCAGTCCCTGCATACGTGCACCTGCCAACACCTGTCTAACACCAACCCCTTCAAGGCCCTGACCGAGTTTTAATAGCAACTCCAAATAACCTATTTCAGCTTTTCCACAGCATTCAGGAGTCATGAAACAGTGCTAAACCAGAGGTACAGCACACCAGGCGGGTGGTTGTCCTGGCTCTTTCCCGTTGGTACAACGGGAAGCAGGGAAAGATCCCACCTTCCCCTGGTGCATAGCCTGGCTCCATTTGCCCTTCTTCAGAGCAGATGACGTGGCAGATTTTGCAGAGCGCAGTCAGCAAGTGCCACCAGCACGCTGTCGCAGCACACGTGTGGTCAGGAAGGTGTGCGGCTCCATGCTCCACTTTCAAGCCACAGTGCTCTGCTGCAAGGAGGTTTCCAGTCACTGGGGACTAACTACTCTCTGGTGGTTTCACAGCATGTCCCGGGGAGTTCCTGTGTTTGGTGAATGGCTTGTGCGTCCCAGCTTGTGACGGGATCAAAGATTGCCCCAATGGGCTGGATGAGAGAAATTGTGGTGAGTGATTTCTTTTCCTCACGGGTCCCTGGTCTCGGCAGGACACAGCCCCTTGCTCCTCCAAAGGTAGGGAGAGATGAGGAGGATTCAGCTGGCTTAGGTACAGCCTTGTACCTCCCCTCCAGGAGCTTAAACCTCTGCATCCATAAAAGCCTCATCCCACTGCCGGATGGCTTCAGCCTGCCCAGGAAGGAGCAGCAACGCTTCTTGCTCCTGTGCTTAGCAGTCTGCCTGGGAGAACCTCCCTAGTACCCGTGCACCAAGAGCTACAGGCAGCCTGAAAGAAGCTCCCTGCCCAGGCTTTCCCCCAATTTGTCCTGCTTTCTCCCCACCCGGGGGCCTGACAATCAACCTCAGCCCTGGCCTACAGCCCCCTCTGCTGTCATACCACTCAGCATCCCCCTCCCAACCCTCCCACCCTGCCCACACCTGCCCAAGCCCACCCGCGGCCATGCTCTTTCCCCTTCCCCCCCAGGTCTTTTGTGACACTTGATCTATACAGATCCTCACCCATATGTTGCGCCCTAGTTTGGGAGCATCTAAATCCTCAATCAGCCATCAATTCTCCATGCCAACAGCAGTTAGTGCTGACACAGACACCATCCCCGGAATCCCAGGACTCCTGCAAAGCCCCATTCTCATAGGAACAACTATTCAGGCTCAGACATGACACCTAATGTATCTATTCTCCCATTCCTGGTGTGAGTGGAGGGGCTCATCACATTGCTGTCACCACTAATTTTTCATTAGTTGTCACAGCTATTTTTTCACAGACAGAAAGATCCCTGAACCACTGGAGACAGTGGCAAATTCTGAAAGATTCAGAGGAAGGTATAGAAAAGTCTAAAGTAAAAAGAAGGAGAAATCTGAAGTTTTAATTCAGTGCTGGAATTGTGGGAGTTCTCACAGGTTGGGTTTTGTGTTGTCTGCAGTCTTGTTGGCGGTGCACTCCGTCCCATCATCCAGCTGTCTGATATCAGGGCTTGCTTGTTTGCTTCCCTTATGCAGACAAGGATACATATGCATCCTTACAAATATCTAATACTTTCTTGAATCCTGTTAGCTTCTGGGATCCATGGATATCTTGTGTCATTCAGTTCCACTGGTTAACACAGACCAAGACTGAACAAAAAATATATTGGTTTCTCAGTGCTTTCAAACACCTCTTTGAATTTGAAAAAGAAAATATAGAAACATTGTGATTTCCTTCCTTTCTTACACTCTTGCCACTGTTGCATCCTTGCTTATTCACTCTGTGTCTGTATGGAACAGTCCCTGCCTTTAAAATCAATGTTCACATTGCCTGACACCTCCAGTCATCTGGAAGCCTCAGACTAATTACTGAAGAAATTGTCGTCATTGCAGTAAGAAAATGCCTGGGAAGTACTGGCCCACCGTGCTTGGTGTTGCACATAGATACACACAAACACAGGACAAGGGGACAGTTCCTGCTATGAAAATGTATAATCAGAAGTCAAACTCTGTGATGGGTAGGCACCTTAGGCCCATCTCCATCCTGAGCAGCTATCAGAGCTCATGGACACCAAGGAATCCATCATTGTTCAGGACTCACCTATCAGAGAGTAAGGGGAGCAGCAGCTCTGTAGGGGAAGGTGACCCATGAGCTGAGGGTCACAGCAAGGTAGGAGGAACCATGAACTCACCAGACAAGATACAGTCCTACAGAACCTGAACCAGGGAAGCAGGCCAGGTCTGGTGATGGTAACCTGGGGTCAACCAAGAGTCCAGTGACCACAAGACAAGTCCATAGTGATGAGGCAGGTCCAAGGCCAAGCCAAGAAGTCAAGAAAAGTTAAATCAGCATCAACGAGGTATAAGACAGGGTGCAGGCACACCTACAACATAGATTAGGCAAAAACCAATAGCAAGGACTCAGATTAAATGCAACTCCTGAGCAAAAGAGAACCAGGCTCTTGCTCTTCATGGCGGTCTGTTTCAAGACTACACAGTTGCACTATACCAGACCTGATATTAAGCATAGGCTGTGAAATCCTTATGAGGTGGGGGAAGAGATTGCAGAGCCTACTGGTGCACTTATGGCCCTGACCTCATACCTGATGCCTTGTCTTGCATACCTAATTCCTGGGCACTTCCCTCCCATGCAGTTTGCCCTGCAAAGTTCCAGTGCCGCGAGGACAGCACTTGCATCGAGTTCAGCAGGGTCTGCAATCAGCAGCTGGACTGCATCAACGGGAGCGATGAGGAGCAGTGCAGTGAAGGTAGGGAGGGGACGGTGCTGGGCTGGCAAATACCTTCCCCCACGCTCGAGCCGAGGCTGTCAGTAGTGTACTTCCCTCTTATGAGGTAAGGGCACCAGCTGGGAGTTAACGTGCCCAACCTGCTCACAATGTTTGCTTTGTAGCTGACCAAGCTTGCTCAGGAAATTCCCTGTCATCATTTAAGGAGTTCCCCCAAGCTCTCTGGTGCTTTTTTCCCCCCACTCAAAGGACTTCAGGCTGTGTTTGCAACCTGCCACCCTCCCTCATCCCTGGCTCCCCTTCTTCTTTGCAGGGGTTCCCTGTGGTCCTTTTACCTACCGCTGTGAAGATGGGACCTGTGTGAAGAAACCCAACCCCCTGTGTGACACCACTGCAGATTGCAAGGACCTATCCGATGAGAAGCGCTGTGGTGAGGAAATGCTCAGTCACACATCAGCCAGGCAGGTTCAGGATGTCACATAGCTGCAAATCACCCCCTTTTCCCCCCACAACCCCAGCATAAGCACCCACCATCCCTTGTTCCACCACCTTCTCCCTACCCCAGCCCCATGACAGCAGTGCTCCATCCCACAGTGGCGGTGGCAGGAGCAACGAGCCAGCTCTCTGTGCTGAGCTGCCAAGAGGTGTTGTCTGCTCTTTGGACAGCTGCTCCCCAGCTCCTTCAGGCAGAGGCATCAGGCCAGAGAGACGTGTCTCACAGGCCAGGTCCTACCCACAGGCTGCCTGTTGAACCACTGTGCTGGCTTATGTGAAGCAATGCCATCCTACAAGGCTCCAGCCAGGGAAATCACCTGTGACTGCATGGTCATTGGCAGGGAGAGAGCTCGTGTTCTGATTTCCCTCCTTGGTATTTTTGGAGCCTTGGTGGGCAGCAAAGGGGAATGGCTGCGAGGGTTCTCTGACAGGACAGCAGATAGCACAGATAGGGCTCTGCCCCGACGGCATCCCCAGACTGCAGCTGGAGATGGGGTAAGGCTGTGCAGGCATCAGGTGGGGCATGGAGGGAGTGCTCGCTAGACCTGTCCTGGGCAGTATTTAAAGTATCTGCTGGCTGCATAAGGCAAGGGATTAGAGGTCAAACTCTTCAGTCAATTAAGTGGGAAAGGAAGGGCAGGCACAGTGTATCACGTTCCCTTGTCCTCTGAAGTACCTGCTGTGTCTCCTCCTCCTCAGACTGTGGCCTGCAAGCCTCTCTCAGCAGGATTGTGGGTGGTGTGAATTCTGTGGAAGGGGAATGGCCGTGGCAGGCCAGCCTGCAAGTTCGGGGACGCCACATTTGTGGGGGAACACTCATTGCTGACCGCTGGGTGGTCTCAGCTGCGCACTGCTTCCAGGATGAGAGGTAAGTGGAGAGGAGAGGGTACTGGACGGGAGAAGGATTTGCATTGCTTTCCATGTCGCACGTGATGGAAGGATCATCCAGCTTGTGAAAATGTCACAGGGTAGCTGTACTCTTCATTTGGCACCCGTGCCACGCTTCCCTGTGGCTTGGAGCTGAAGAAAGGGGTATGGATACACGCACTAGTATGTGGGCGTGCATGCAGGGAAAAAGGGGCAGTGCTGGGATTCACAGAGCCGTTTGAGAGGGCAATGGTGGTGGAAGACATGTCGCAGCTCTGCCTTTGCTTTGATCTGGGTTGTCCCTGTGCTGTCATAACCATGGAGGCATCAGCATGTGCTAGGATGGGGCCAGGATAGCCTTATCTGGGGAGGATGCTGTTTGGGTTCCATGCTGCCCACCTCCACAGCCTGTCCTTTTAGGAGGACGCACAGTCTCTCCCTCAGTTCCTTCCACCCAGTGTACGTACCACAACAGTGGTAGTAACATACAGATCAGAGGGGTTCACTTACTTATTCTTTCAAACTGAGAAGAAGTGAGGAGGAAGAAGGTCCAGAGCTGTGCTGGGTGACAGGGCTGGGTGAGGGAAAGAGTGTGTACCCACAGTCCCAGTCTCTACCTCCTCTAAACTCCCCTTTTCCTCTATCAGTGAACCAGTGGGGATCCCCCACCTCCCCAGCTACTACTGCTGGACTTCTCCGGCTGCCCTTCCTTCCTGATGCCATGTGAGCTCAGGGAGGAGGAGCTGCTGGTCATCCTCAGTATGGTGACACCTGCCTTGGTAGGACTGGGGCTGCTTTGAAGTTGTGCTTCTCACCTCACCCTGCTCCTGCCATACTCCTACCTGTGTTCTACAACCCTGCAAGGAAGCCTACCAGCACTGGGAGCAAGCCTTTCAGGTGGTCCATGTGGGCTAAATTTGGCCATTTTGGAGTGTCCCAATGCAGAATGGATGGAGCTAGCAGAGCCCCGTTAAATGGTGTATGTATGTGCTTGTCAGGGAGAGAATTTAAGTGGTGTGCACTTGCACATACTTGCTTGTCTAACCTAGATACACCTTTTAGCCTGCTTTGCTAAGAAAAGTAAGCAAATACAAGCAAGTTGCCTGTGTGTAAGAGTGTCTGCCCAAAGTTGGTCCCACTGTACAAGCATATCAAGGCATCAAAGAGGTGTCCCACCTAGTTTCTTGAAATCAGTAGCCAAATAAAAAAGAGGTCCCTCTGAGGGAGATGATCATCCGTATTAGAGACTCCTCAAAAGACTGTGACAGAAGAAGCTAGGCTCTGCCCATCTTTCTCTGATCATGTGATGAGTTATCTTCTCTGCTGCATCCTACAGACTGGCCTCTGCCTCCATCTGGACCGTTTACTTAGGTAAATATTTGCAAAATGCCACCAGCCACACAGAGGTGTCCTTCAAGGTGATTCGCCTCTTCCTTCACCCTTATTATGAAGAGGACAGCCATGATTATGATGTGGCCTTGCTCCAGCTGGACCATCCTGTGATCACCTCACCCTTGATCCAGCCCATCTGCTTGCCTGCTCCTTCTCACCTCTTTGAGCCTGGCCTTCATTGCTGGATCACTGGCTGGGGAGCCCTGAAGGAAGGCGGTAGGTGCAAGATCTTTGCTGGTGGCCTACTGTAGCAGAGCCAAGGTGGAAACATAGGTTCAGATGTGGGGTAGGCAGAATAGACTTCTGTTCAACCCAAAGCATTATGCCACCTTCACACCCTTTGATTTTGGGTCACAGGTTGGCCAAAGATACCTGTTGAGGGCCTTGAAACCTCATTTGGAGAGTCAGGCATGAAAGTCTGGTAAGCTATATGGGGACAGCATGTGTTCCTTAATCCAAAGACTAGAATAGCCCTTCAGGAATTAGGGGTCTGACAGGGGCTATTCAACCATTGCCACAGCATGGAGCAGCCCCAGTCCCAAAGCCCGACCCCATGCCTACACAAACATGTGGGGTCCTGTTGGGTCGTTCCCCAGAGAGCCTGACCAGAGGGAGTTGAGATAAAAAAACCTGGTCTTCATCAAACCAGGACTGGGTCTCCTGGGGACACCTGTGTGCGGCCCCTGCAGCAATATTTTCCTCATGTCAAGAACCCTAGGACCTGGGTCCCCCCAGCAACACCTGCACTAGTGAATTCAAAGGCAGCAGTGCAGGGTCCCCTGAGGATCACACAGCGTAATTTTTAGCATGCGCCCTGGTACCATTTGACTATTTGGATCACGTAGCACCCGCACACTGCTGGGGCATAGCATGGCCCAAGACCTGTTTGCACAGGGTGGTATGGATTTGTCCATTCTGTTTTGTGAGGAAGAGTTTAGCTGTATGGGCGTGGCCTCTTCATGTTCCCTCCCCATAAGGAAAACAAACAGGCCCAGGCTGTTCTTCAGTAGTGCCTGGTACAGGAGTATAGATGTGCTCACCTAGGTCAGCTTAGTGCCTTCACTCACACTCACACACTTGCTCCAGTTGCCTCCTGAAAGGAAACACTCAGGGGTCTATCCAGAAGTGGACACTCTGGTTTGCATACTTAGCCAGAAGAGCTTAACATCCATTTCAATGAGAAGGAAACCCAAAACTCTGATATCCCAGCAGTTTCCCCAAGCCAAAATCCCCCTCATCCCAAAAGCTGATGTGCCTACAGCATATCCCTGTAGAGAAAGGTACTGCAGGGCAATGTTACTCCTTCCATGCAGGTGAAGTGCTGTGCTGAAAGTCAGAGACTGCGATGCCAGCGGAGAGCAGAACAGTAATTCAGATGTCAGCTTTCAGCATGCAGTGAGATGGACATGGGCTGGGGGATCACAGTAAATGGTGGAAAGCTCCACCATTGCTCACTTGCACTGCTTTTGGTGCTCTACCCCTCAGGGCACATCAGCAATGTTCTGCAGAAGGTAGACGTTCAGCTCATCCAGCAGGACATCTGCAGCGAGGCCTATCACTACATGATTTCTCCCAGGATGCTGTGTGCTGGGTATCACAAGGGCAAGAAAGATGCCTGCCAGGTAACAGAGGAGTTGCGGGATCTGGGTTGGGTACTGGAGGTGGGGTGTGTCCCAAGTCTCCCAAATGCATTCCATAGCCTGACTCCCTCAACCCTTCCTCTGGTCTAAGTGGCCAACACAGATCTGAGGACCACTTCTTCCCAGCATCTTTGCCTTAGACAGGATCCGAATACACTTAAACTTCTCCTTTTCTCATTTCAGCCCATTCTCTGCTCTTTAGCTCCCACTTCTGAGGCTACATCAGCCTCTTCCCCCCTCAGCCTCATTAGCATCTCTCACACACAGTAACCTGTTCATTCCTTCATTACTATCAATCTCAAGGAATTTCTCTGTCTCCCATCCCTCCGGGTATCCAGGGATATTCCACCAGCTTCCTTGCTCTCCCTGTGTTGGGAGAAACCCCACATATATTGGAGTAGAAGGAAACAGTAGAGCTGTCAGCTTTTTGGGAACTGGCTAAGGGGGAGGAATTTACATGATGAAGGAATGCAACAATGGGTTGGATGTTTGCACTGGAGACTGTTTTTGACATTTGCCTAAGGTACAAGGGATGTTGCAGATGTCCCAGACATGAGTTGAAGGGGATACAGGAACCTGCATACAGAGGGACTCAAAGCTAGTGTAATCACCCAGCAGGAGAAGCTGGCAGATCATCACCACCCCATTTTTCTTTCTCTTTCTCCAGGGTGATTCTGGAGGTCCGCTGGCCTGCAAGGAACCCAGCGGCAGGTGGTTTCTGGCTGGTTTGGTCAGCTGGGGAATGGGATGCGCACGTCCAAATCACTATGGAGTATACACCAGGATCACTCAAGTGCTGGGCTGGATGAATCAAACCATGAGCTGAGAAAAGTGCATCTCTGCCTTCTCCCCATCACATGGAAGTCATTCCCAATCTTTCTCACTTGCGTCTCAGAGAGAGTTTCTGTGTGGGATGTTGTCAGACCCAGGATGCTCTTCTGAGCAGGGTAAAAAAAAGCCTGCAGTGGGGATTGTAGAGAAACTCAGGCAGACCCTCTTCCCCCTCAGTGGTTCCCAGGGAGCATCCCAAGGTGTTTGTAGGCCATACATCCAAAAAAGTTGACGGGGGGCGGGAGGGATGGAGGGGGACACAGACGACAGGACACACAGCAACAGTCCCAAGTTGATTGTTTCTGAGAAAAGGAGTAAGGGGACTGAACTTTCCGTGAACCATGTGATTCAGCCACAATCTTATGCTGGAACATTTGCTGAAAGAAAATGTGACTGATGTAGTTAGAGATTCCAGTAACTGTGAAATCAATCTGCCTCCCTCTTCCTTCCTGCTGCTTATCCTTCTTCCCCCTTCCCCTCCCATCACTCCTCCTCTTCCATCTCCCTAATTGCTTCTTTTCTTAGCTGGCGCGTGCTGTTCAGTGTGCTGCTCAGCTCAGCCAGGCAACTCTTCACGTCTCACTGATTCCCAGGCACAAGTCCAGCATCACACCCCCAAGCGCGTGTCCTGCCTCCCTGCTCGAGCAGCACCCAGCCTCCTCTCCTCCGCTTTCCTCAGGGAAAGGTCCCGGCCCCTCAGTAAAGTCATTTGGAGCAGCCTCCCATCCCCTTCCCTCAGCCCTGCTAAATACCTTTAACATGAAGGAGTTGCAACTGCTTCCATCTCCTAACTCAGATAATCCAGGAGGTGAAGGAGAAGGCTTAAGGGCACAGTGCTTAAACAGTGACTGCTATGGGTTTGGGTTTTTTTACTAAAGATATATATGTGTGTGTATATAAATATATATACACCCGATGGGCCACTCTCTAGAATTAGAAATAAAATTAATTTGAAGGGTTTGTTGGCTCTAGTTTGCCTTACTCTGTTAAAAATTATCTTGGGGCTTGTATCTTTTTGACCAAATTCCAGTCCTGGCACTGGTAAAAGTTTCCACACCCCTGCCCTCCCTCTCAGCTGTGTCCCAGGCACAGTGGGGTCAACAAGCTGGCTAGATAGGTGGTCCTCACTTATTGTTATGACTTAGGGGTGCAGGTACCAGTAACCAAGCCTGGTCTGTAGCCCAGCTGCCCGCAGTGGGGATGCAGCACAGACCCAGTGGGAAGTACCTCCAGCCCCCCCAGAAGACAGGCATAGCACAAGCAGCTTCTGGTGGCTCCAGAATGAAACCAAACTCCCCTTCTCCAGCTCCCAGCTCCTTCTACCAGCCCCAAATTTCTGCCACTTGAAATGAGAGACAGCAAGGAGGAACAGACTGTGAATTTTATTCAGGAGTTACAACCTGGTGTCCTCAGACAGAGCAGTGAAGCAAACACCCCGCTCCCCGAGGCTGGGATCTCCTCATGCTTGCAGACATGACATCAGGTGCCAGCGTGTTCCCGGTACCCGGGCAGCATGCCTGTCTCCTCCTCACCCTGCCCACACAGGGCTGCTCTGGCTGACAGGGAAGGAGACACCAAGGAACGTGACATCCAGCACAGGGACACCCCGCGAGCAGTGGAGGTGTCCCAGAAAAGGGCAGTGGCTCTGTATTTTCCCTCTGGCCACAAGCCCAGACCAGCTACCTGCAAGAGCGAAAGGGCCAGGGCTGGTCCTACAGCAGCTGCCACCACCTCGGGGACCCAGTCGCATCCAGGGTGTTCAGGGACCGCAGTGGCTGATCACTGATGTCCCCAGCAGGGGCCACTGTGACATTAAGGAAAGCCAGCTTGCTAGGCATGGCGGGGGGGCCGCGGGCTCCAGCCCCTACAGCAGCCCAGGGGCTCCTTGGAGCATCTGCCCTCCTCCAGGGCTGAGGCTCAAGCCTCCGAGGTGAATTTGTAAAAAAAGAATGGCTGCATGTGAAGAGTGAAGGGGGCTGGGGAGTGTCACTGTAGGGCACGGGGCATACACTGCAGTACATAATAATAAAGATATAAACCAGAAATTAAAAGGCTGGAGTGGAGTGTCGGGATCACATCCTCAGACCTCTGGCTTGTAACAGCTAGAGAAGGAGAGACACAGAGAGAAACAAAATGAACAGCAGGAAAAAAAAGTGATGGAGCATGGAGGGGAGAGTGAGAAACAGGAAAAGGGAAATGATAGAGGAAATGAGAACAGAAGAAAAATAAAGATTTGAGGAGTGAGAGTGGGAGAATAGAGAAAAAGGAAGAAAAAGTCTGCGTGATTAACATACACTGACTTGTAAGAGCACAACGGTCAGGTCCCACAGCCATGGACAAGGAGGGTCTCGAACAGAGGGAGAGAGAAATGTCAGCCAGCTAACAAGTGCCCTCTGCCAGGACGGAGGGTGGCACTGAGCAACTGTGGTTTAACAAGAGACAGTTTTCCAGTATGAGAGAAATCCTCCTTCTAAAGCTTTCTGTACTGAGCCCCACGCACCCTGGCCGAGCAGCCTCCCTGACCAGCAGGCAGAGCACAGCGGCTCATTTTGCACACAGCTGCAAGAACATCTGGAGCGGGGACTAGCCACTTCCGTTCTGCCTTCGCCACCCTCTCTCACTTCGCCTCACCCTGGCAGAGGCGGTGGGGGGAAAGCCCAGGGAAGCGAGAGCAGGGAGGGGAAAAAATCACAGGCTGCCTTCTGCAAACCGCTCTCGGGCTGGCAGGCAAAGGAGCTGCGGCCGGCAGTCTGGAGAAGCGATCTGGCATGCGTGTCAGGCAGACACGTGGCAGACTTCCCCCCTTCCCCGTGCCACTGCTGCCTGCTTTGCATTCATTTCCACCCCTCTTCATTTCTCCCAGCTGCGCTCTCCTTTCTGCTGCCAGAGCCTCTGATCCGGAGCAGTAGGGCCTGCTTGGCAGGTAAAGGCACATATAGGATGAGAATTGGAAAAACCACCTAAGGACTGAGTCAACCTCCCCTCCCTCCCCTTCCCTCCCCAAGCTCTACAAACCGGGGCCATACCCACAAGAGGGAAGTGAGTCACTCATGCAGTGCTCAGGCTGGCGAGAGCCGAGAGTGCGGACAGGTAACGTACCTGCAGAGGAGGAAAAGTGAGGAGCAGAGAGAGACAGGGCCCCAGGCAGGGACTGCTCTGAGCCCTGGGGGGAGCAAAGAGAGCAGAGGGAAGGATGCTGGAGGCTGGGGAGTGGAGTGGGGTGGGAGGCAGGTGACAGTGCAGGACGGACATGGAGGGGAGCAGGATGGAGGGTCCAGAGGCAGAAAGAGTTTAGTGCAATCCCGAATAGACAGACAGTCTGCAAATAAAAATATAACCATAAATAAACCGAACAGTTTAAAATATAAAGCAGCAGCCACAGTAACAGCTCTCCCCTGTGAGCTTTATCTCCAGAGAGACTCCTGGAGAGGACTTCCCCCACACCCCACACCTGCCCTAGTCCTTCCCTGCTGCTAGCTGTGAGCTCTCACCAGAAAGGTGGACGGGTCTATGCTTGGGGGGTTATTTTTATCTTTTTCCTCAAGGATTTGCTGCACCTTTCTCCTCTGCTTCTGCTTCTGCCTCCTCCTCCACCTCCTGCTCTTCCTCCTCCAGGTCCTCCTCTGTGCTCTGTGGCCCAGCATGCAGGACAAAGGGAAGAAAGAGTGGAGATACTTGCAAGATGACCCATGGCAGTTCTTTCTGACACACAAGGGAATAAAGCAATGGTCACGACGCCAGAATAAAAAGGGACCTTCCCCCATGGCCAAGACAGCTCTGGGTCAGGGAGCAAAGAGACTTGTCTTCCTCTGGAGCATCAGGTCAGGGCTATCTAACCCATTTACAAGTGCTGCGATCCCACTGCCCAACAACAGCCATCAGTCGCTAGTGCTCCTTTCTGTATCCTAGGTGTCTACAGGATGTCATGCACTGCCACACATTTCTGTCCTTCCCTCAAAAAGGAAAGCAGATGATCTCCTGCCCTTTAGGCTGGGACTTAGCAAAAGGAAGGAGAACGCTGCAAAACCTTCAGGGAAATCACACCATAGCAGCAGAGTGACACACACAGCATGGTCATGAGAAGGCATGAGGGGGATGTTAGAGGAGCATAAGAAAGTGGCAGGGTCACTTGCTGAAGCCATTTGCCACACACAGCTGGACACCACCAGTCTCAATACACCCACTCCTCCTTTTGGGCAACAGGTGTAATGCCATGGTGCTGAACACCAGGACAAGCCCCTGTGTTTCACCACTGAGGTGCAGCCCCCAAAGTCACAGTGGAGAGAGGAAAGAAAGAGGGAGCAAACGAGCAAAGGGTCTCATAGGCAACAGGAGAAGGGCCATAGCAAAGTCAATCTCACCTTGGCTTTGTGGCTGGGCTCAGAGCTCAGGCCACTTGGGGAGTTGTACAACTCTTTGGAGACCACACACAGGAACTCTGTCTGATCCTCATTCCCATAGTTATAGGATGAGCCAATGTTGACAAGCTAGAAAAGACGAGAGCAAGAATCACAAGCACATGTTACTGCAAACATCTACTCCACCTGGGGAGCAAGGCAGAAAGCCCACCATGTAGCAGGGAGTTCAATCCATACCCCCAATAGAAAGGCCTCATAACTAAACTGAGGAGGCAGCACAGAGAACCAAGAGAGGAGTCAGCCGGGATGCAAAACAGCTTAACCTCACACAGCATCCTCTACAGCTCTAGAGAAGGGGCAAGAGAGAGCCAGTGTGATAGCACCATCAACAACTGACCCAGCATTCTCAGAGAGGGAAGGTGCCTTGCCTGTGGACTGTATGGTATCCATAATCTTCTTCCCAAAAAACAGCTCCTGCCCAGCCTCCTCTACCTTCTCCATACCTGCTCAAAGCGCCATCCATCCGACATAGTGGAAACCATCTGAGTGAGCTCCTCTTCCTGGCACTGTAGCACACGGTAGACATGCTTAGGAGGCACCTGACAACAAAATTGCAGAGCATGTTGACAACGGTCAAATGCTAAAGGCTGTTGCCCTCCAGCAGAAGGAAGTAGTAGTACCCCTCCTTGACAGACCTGTCCTCTTCCCCATGTCCCAGCCTAAAGGGGAGTGGAAACCACAACCCAACTTTCTACTATGCTGTCATGGGGAGCAAGAACAGTATCTCTTCTGGAGAGCTTCCTGCATTGTCCCCAGAAAATACTGGGCTCTTTTGATGGGGAGTTTGCATTTGTTATTACAAAGTCATTTATGCAAATGCAACAAATGCTGATGGGGTTGTGCAAGTGCAAAGTGACTGTGTTGCTGGAGGCTTACAACCTGAGGCAGACACGATGAAAAGTGAGATGTCAGCCAGCACTCCCAGAGACAGATTTTAAAAGGTTATTGGCCAAGACAAGGTGTGATTGTGCTACAGGACTGATTCCTCGTGCCTCAATTTCTGCATTTAACTCTTCCACAGACATGTCTTCACCTGTTCCCACTATGTTTCTATACAGGTATCCCCATGTGATTATACTTCCAGGACTCCCCACACCAGAGCCCTCCTCCCCATGCCTCCGCTCTCCTCACAAACATCCTTCCATATCCCATAGCAACCTGGTGGCTTCTTCCAAAAGCTAGAGGAGATGATTTGCTTTCAGGGGCTACATCCAGCATTACTTCTGGGGATGCAAAATAAGCCTATAACTTGTTTATTGTAACTAAAATGGTGGTAGCCTGTCTCCTGCAAGATTTTGCTATGCAGACATTAGCACGTAAATTCTAATTAGTTGCTTCTTTCCATTCCTTGCTGCTTCTCCCAAGAGTGCTCTCCCTCTAGACTCTAGAGTCTCCCTTTCCACACTCCCTCCTTTGCCCACCCCACTCCATCTTTCCTTGCCATTTCTCTCCATACCTGAGTTACTGTGTAGTCCTTCTCCTCCAGTCGATCCTTGATTATTCGGATTAAAGGACCAATGTTATAGAACTCAGCTTCTTCTAGGACCCCTGAGACAGACAGAAGGACCACAAAGACAGAAGGTTAACAGCCCATCTTTGGTTTTTGACTTGCAAAAGATCAATTCTGAGCTTCCCAAGGTCCATAGCGAGAAATGACACTCCAGCCTCACTTTTTAACAGGTTTCTGTTGCTTGAAACTCTTAGTGCAGAGAATTGAACCCTGGCTCTCTGCATTGCATTCCTAATGCTCATCCCAATTTCCTTATGCTGCCTGCTACTACAGAAACAGGTGCCACCAGTGAAGGCTTCTGCTGAGGACCGCTAAGACCTTTCACAGATTACTGCCCAAGGAGAATAAATGTTGGCTCCAGCCTCTCTCAATGGTCACCAGTTCTCACCTTGTCCAGGCCCTCTTTGGAAGCCAGAGAACCACAAGTATTTCTGATCTTGTCACCAAAAGACCCTAAAAAAATCCCAACTTTCCTCCTGGGCCAGTTGGAGTTGCACCCACCTTGCAGCCCCATATGACTTCAGATGATCTTTGGCTCTCTCCTCTGTGCTTCACCTCAAAGCAGGTAAACAGAGAAGTGTTTTGGTTTTTTCCTCAATGATGTCTGCATCCATCACACACACACCCCATCCCCCCCCAGACTCAGCTGTCTGCTAACAGGCCTTCAGGGGAAGGGAGGTGGGTTCCCAGAGGGTGCGGGAGGGGAGGGAGGCTAGGAACGAACACTCACATGTCCCCAGGGCAGTACACAGACAATGCAGGTGGGAGGATTGATCCTTCACTACCTGACACACTCAGACCCCTTCAGAGTCCCTCATTCAGCCACGAATTGTCTAACGGGTTAGCTTTATGTCAGCCTGAGTGTCTGCAGCAGGAACAAAAGGCAATGTTAAACTGTGAACAGGACTCCTGTTTATGCTTCAGATATGATGTTAAAACCTGTGGATGAACTCTGTCTGACCTCAGGATTACACCTGTAAACACCTCAGAGTCCTGTTTTTTCCAATTTTGTACCATTGCTTAAATATGTTTTTGGAATTATAATTCATAAGACAATCCTGAAGAAAACTTTCCTTGCATTAGGTAAAAATATGTAAGAGAGAGAGGCAAGAAGACTAATGAACATGCAGAAACGGTGCTTGGCTAGGGCTGGACAGCACAGCCTGTCTTTGGAATTGGCTGCTTGTTAGAATCTAGCATCCAAAAATTATGAGGCATTAGGAATTATTAGGCTGGTAAAATCGTGATGATGTTACTGAGTTCTCCTGTTGGACCTCCTGTCAACCTCAAATGAAGGATTGGTTTGTCCGGCTTGCTCCACTGGAATTGCTGCAGTCCACAACCCATCAGAGCACTAGTAGCATACGTTACATATCACTGATTAATGATGGTCTTTATTACAGTCAGTAGAAGAGATGAAGTTGGTCTTGTTTGGTCTTCTGGGTTTTCATTCCTCATTAGAACCACTCAGTCATTAACAGAAAACTCAATCACTAAGCCTGGTTAAAAGCAGATAAGGAACAAGTAATAAAATGGTTTATTGAGACTGAGAGATCTTGCCTACTTCTATCTCAGTGACACCTCTGCTGAACTAACAGTCATGAAGCCACAACACATGCAGGATGCCTTCCCCACCTACTCCAAACCCGCTTAGTGAAGGAAACATCAGTACGCTTTCCAAGAGCTGCACACAGGGATAGCCCTTTCAAATTCCCCCGCACCAGCCTCCAGAAGGAGAATGAGACACAACAAGGTCAATAACAAGTCCTACTGTGTCCTGGCTACAGCAGCAATGTTAAGTGGGAAGCTTCTGAGCTCCAAGACTCACCCTCTTCAGCCATATCTTTATCCAGGACCAGCTTCCCATGACGAAGGAAGTTCAGGATAGGTCCAAAGTAAGTGGGGTCCCGGTCTATTAGGTATGCACCAGTCTCATCCTAGCAACAGACAATGAGGATAAAAACCCCATGGGAAAGGTATCACCTATCTACAAATGCTCCAGACTAGAAGAAAATACAAACCCAAGCAAAAACGTTCACTATTTCTAAGAATCCTTGGAAACCAGGGGCCTTGCCCATGGTTCAGCTTCTCCATGGTACCATCACTTACACAGTGCACATAGCAAAGTTCTCCAGTGGAAAAACATGCCACTGCCACACTTTTGTGAGATGATCCAAAGGATGAGGATCAACTAAAGGATCCCAAAGCACACACATGCATAGGCAGTTACAGAGGACAACAGCCAGCCAGCACGCAAGGGGGATATCTTGACCTGTACGCACAGGTGAGGTGCAGAGCAAGCTTTTTGCAAAGTTCACCACAGCACCACAGAATTTTGGGGGAAAAAAGACAGATTTTTTGAAGTTGTGGCTGAACTCTTTCTACAGGCTTTACCCCCGTGGCAAATGGAACCAACCTCAGTAATTTACACTCCTGAGATGGACTACAGAGAGGCCCTAGCCAAGTCAGTCCAGCTTGGATTTTAACTCCTGTATTGTTATGCTCAGCATGCCTGTCTCGGCATGGACCAACGCAGCTGAGAAAGCAAAAAAAAAAAAAAGGTCTCAGGCTCCTTCTGCAACTGTGTGTACAGACCTGGTGTGAGAGAGCAGAGAGACCCTTTACAGGGGACAAGGCTAAGTCAGGCAGATACAGCTCGGAGGTAGACCCAGGGGATGTGAGGGGATAGGTGGGTAGGTGGGAGAGCAGGGGCGGGGAGGGTGGCCTCTCTTTTCCCTGTGCCAGGCTACAACACAGCAAGGTGGGATCTGGCAAGGGGAAATCCTTCCCAGGAGAGGGGGGGGAGAAAGAGACAGTTTTCACTCAGTTACTCCTGCAGCTGTCGGGGCCTGGCTCCATCCCTGCATCTCTCCAGCCCTCCCCATGCTCGGTGGGGCACGGCGCGGGAGGCAACCCAGCTGCCTTACCCGGTCCGACTGCAGCTCCTCGCCCTGGCACAAGCGACACAGGAAAGATTTCTGCTCCCGACACAGGGTCTGCCTGGTGGTGAGGAAGACGGTGCCCCCCACATTAAGCCTCACCCACTTAGCCTGGGTGCCAGCGGGTGGTGGGATGTCCCAGGTGCAGCATAGCCCCACGGTATCCTGCATCTCCTCCCCGCCCTCCATCCTCATCCTCATCCCCCCCTCCCCCAGCGTGCAGGGATGGCCGCAGGTGCTGCCTGCTGGGGAATGCCGGGATCTGTAGTTTATCTGCCTCTCCCTCCGCAGCAGCTTTGTTTTCCAGGGGCCAGGGTCCTCTCTGTGACCACCAAGGGTGTCCTGGCGGGAGGAAGGATGCTCTGTGCTGGAGGATATTGCTGCAGCTATTAGGGTTGGGCAAAACCACAGCTCCACAGCACTGATGCTCCCTGGCTTTTTCCCTGTTCCTGTTTCCACTAACCATGGACCATGGACCGGCCAGCATTTCAGAGTTGCAGGGTGTTATGCAAAAATTGTCGGCATTTATTTCCATAGACATCCTCTCTGAATCATTAAAAGGTTCTGGGAACTGTAGTTTGCAGGGACATGCACAAAAGGGTGCTGGGAACTGTAGTTTTCCCAGCCCACTGTCCCTGCAATGAGGATGCTTCAATGAAGGGGGCTGCACTGTCCTAGATGACCCCAGCTCTGCAGCTGGTAGTCTGCCTTCTTCCAGTCCTGGTTCTTGCCTGCAAGCTTCCTCGGAGTCAGGAAGAACAACTTGCTCCCTGGCAGTCAGCAGATTAAGCCCATCAGCGCTATACTCCACAGCTTTCCCTTCAGGACATCCATTACCACCAGCTCACAGCTCAGTGCTGCACCAGTTGCCATGCTGTTCTTGCTGCAAAATGTGCAGACCATTGCCTTCTTGCTAACATATGCAGGGATGCTTCTGGGAACTGTATCCTGGATCTGCATGAAGCGCTGGCAGGGGGGCAAGAATAATTTCTTTTCCAGTTCAGAAGAGTTGCTGACTCAGCACACTCCCCCTTTCCAGTGCTGCCCTACCAGCACAAACCGTGCCATAGACCTCCTGTGTCCTTCGCCTGAGCTCCTGCCATCCCTGTTTTTGTCTGGGCAACAGAGAGCTCAGATTTTAACTTAGCTCTGTGCAGAGTTTTACCTCTGCCCCAGGCACATATCATCCGCTGAGGCCGATGTGCCAATCCTGCCATATGGAATCGAGCCCTGTCTCTGCCACTCATGCCTGCCAGGCTGAGCCTGGAGCTCGGCAACTCATGTCCCATGGGACTCTGTTCAAATGCAGTCCCTGGCATGGACACAACCTTAACGAGCTTGCTCTCCAGCAGCTCTGCTTTTCCCACTTCCACCTAAGCACAGCCATGTTTGCCAGCAACTCAAGCGTATTAGGAGTGGAAAAGAAAGGCTGATGTTTCACCTGAATGTGGCCCAAAGCCTTCCCTCACCTAAGCAACTTTCTGGCACTGCCTTGCCAGGGCAATGCAGCACTGCAGAGACAGCGTGATGCCTTGCAGACGCTTTATATTGTTCTTGCACCTAGACCTTTGTGTCTTTTGAGGTGGGAGTTTATTGGGGGAAGAGGGTGGATAAAGATTATATTTTACTCTTACATTCCTTTTCTTTTCATCCTTCCCTCTTTAACTTACAAATCACTCCTTTTTATCATTACAGGACATGAAAGCAGCATCACCCTTCCCCCAAACCCCAGGACTTCCTTCACAAAGGCAGTGTAAGTGTGTACTTTGCTCTCTCTGTGGAGGAGTGCAAAGGGGAGGAGAGGAAGAGAAGGTTACATGGAAAAGGTTTCAGGATTGCTGAATTTAAGCATAGGAACAATTCAATTGCTGCAGGTTGTAAATTCCAATAACTCAGATCTCCTCTAATTTATATCAGGAGCTGGCCAGCACTAGAGTGACCAACAATAGGGAGTGGATGAAAAATTATTTTTGCCTACCTGTACAGAGCAGGCTTTGGCCCAAATTAGTGCCAGCCCTTAGACCAGTCTCCACTGAGCAGTGGTGGGCATCAAAGATGCTCAGACTAACACCGACCGGAGCTGAAGCATCACAGTGCAACACAGCTCTGGGCTGTGGGACTGCTGCCCTCCTACTTCTGGCTCTGGGTCAAGCCACGGCAAATCTGACACCTCTGCCCTGCACTCTGGTGTACAAGGGATGCAGGACCCTGTCTGTGCTGGCCACAGCTCCAGCAGAGAATTATGGTGAGGACTGTGGCTCTCTGATATGAATGCAGTAGTTGGGTGGCAGCCTATAGCCCCTTATCTCCCCCGCCAAGAAATCCACCCTGCCTTTATTTTCTTCCTTCTATCAAGGGATCACCCTGTCTCTCTTTCCTCCTCTCACAGCCCCTCAGCCTCTTGTTCTTTTTTAGGTCCAACCTCTTGTTTTCAACACCTTCTTCCCCAACCTCTCCCATACCAATGCTGCTTGCAGGTCAGGGATAGTCCATATTCAGAGCACACCTTCTTCCAGCAACACCAGCCTCCATCTTTGGCCAGCACTTCAAGTCTTGCTCACCTCAGGGCCATGGTGTGAAAAGTTAGTCGGTAAATCAGAAGGGATATACTGTGAGTAAGGAAAGAGGTCAAGATAGAGCACTCCCATCCCCAGAGCCTTCTCTTCTGCAACATACAGCACAAACTTTCCTGGAAAACCCCCAGGACAGGGCGCTCCCCATTGTACATGAAAATGCTCTTTAGAAAGAAGTCAGTCCAGGGTGAGTTACTGACTGAAATGCTATGATGAGTCGGTGGTGTGGATTAAATACAGACCTGATTTTCACACCATCACCAGACACAGTTCTGAGATGCAAATAGCATGTCCTTGTTAAGGTCCATTAAAACTAAGCAAAAGAACAGAGGAGAAATAAATTTAAATAATCCAATGGCAGTTCCTCCTGCTTTGATGATAACTGTACATAAAATACATGCACAGAAACAGAGAGACAGCAGCAAGCAAGAGCTTACACAGGGCTCTGTGGTAGTGTACAGCACTGCTGAGTACCTAGCTAATCATGGGGACAATTGCGCAGATAGACTGGCAGCAGGAAAAGCTAGACAGACATGGGGTAGATAGGTGATGGCAAGAGCTGAGGAAAACAGAGCAGGGGGTAAACTGAGAGCTTCTTGATTCAGCAGCGAGCAGGCCTGCAGTGCAACCCTGCAGAAAGCTACACACACTGCAGCGCTCTGTACATACATTGCAGGGCTCCGTACATACGCTGCAGCCTGACGAGTCAGCTGGGTACATGGCGTTCAATACATCACTGACATTGCGGAGCTGTGTTTGTTGTGTTGCGGAGCGTCAGTGGGAGCAGGGATCACCGTGTGTTGGCACAGATAGTGTCACCACTCTGGCAGGCTGGGAACACACATCTGGGATTAAACTTGCATGATCATTTAGTTAATGAACACTGTGACATGAGGCACCAGAGAAGAAACCATCTCCTCTCTCTTCTCTATGGGAAGTGGGAGGGGAGGACAAGTAATGATCTGGCATTTGCCATTAAGCCAACAGTGAACTGGGAAAAGAAAACTCCCTAAGCTGGACTTGGGGGCAGGAGGAAGACAGTTCACTTGTAGCCAAGGGAGTCCAGCTTGACCGCCAGCTGAGCCAGGCATATTGGAACTGGAAGAGAAAGGTCCCACGGGATGCAGGCGAGCTAATCTTTCTCCAGCAGTGGTCATTAGTGGAAAGGGACAGCAGTGCTGGCAGAAGAAGGGCTGATTTGGGAAAGCTTGCAGTGGAACAAAAGGTTTGCTGGGAAATGAAGTGTGAAATAGTGCAACCTGACTGCTGGGCAGCAGTACAGAAGGAAGAGGAAGGCAGAGGATGAAGATGACATGTGAGGAACAAGGGATGGGATTACTGTCGGGAGAACCATTGACCAGACTGTTTTCACAGAGTCCAAAACTGTTTCAGAACAAAAGTATTACAGATAGTAAAATATACCAATAAACCAATAAAGGGTTTACATGCTGGCCTGGGATTCTGAAATTAGAGCAGTAAAAGCTCCAGTCTCAAGTCAGCCACAGGTCAACGTGACCTTATTCCTACATCAGGGCTGTTTTTTAGGCTACTTTTTTGCGACCATGAGCCCTATCCCACCAAAGAAACGCTATTACCCTTTCCCTGTGGCAAATTTTCCACAGGAGAGTCACGAATATTAGTGATTTGCATTCATATCCACTTCTCCCCTTCCCAGTTTCCAGTTCTCATAGGAAACCCACCCACTGAGTCAGGGACATAAAGATGTGCAGAACATTTATAGTCTCGGTGCAAGTTCCTCAGATGTTCCATATGTCCAGTAGCATCTGTTATGGCTCAAAATAGGTTTTTGCAGTCTCTAGGCTTTGAAAACATTGTCTCAGTCTCCTCAACGTTCCCAGTGCTTTGCCTGCAGCATGAGAACAGATCTCAACTAAAAGGAAGGAGAATATCAGAAAACACTCATGGACAGATTTTTGATATATGATGTAACAGGGTATACTCCAGAAAGACAAAATATTTTGTCACGGGGAGGAAGTTCTCCATTTCTCCTCTGTGAGGAAATCAAGGCAAAGCTAAGCATCTGGCAAAAGATCTGCCAAAAGCTGGGAAACTGAAGAACTGCTGAGATTTTGTGGTTCAAAAAAACCTGGCCAGGAGAAGGGCAGTTGAGTACTGACATCTTTGGCACACATACCAGAGAGGGGGAAGGGCCCTGCTAGATGTCATCGAGCCACACAGTCAAAATGTAGAGCAATGGGAGAGGGAAATCCTTCACGCAGTTTGCGATCTCCAGGTGGATGGCTGGGCTGCACCAGACACCTCCCCGCAATACACAGGACAGAAAAGCAGCTCAGTCTCAAAAGGAAGCAGTGAGATTCTCACTGACCCCAAGATCTGCTGGAGGTCAGTGAGAAAAAAGAAACACAGCACTTAACCTGCACTGCTGAATGTTCTGGAAGGACAAGAGCAAAAGCAGCCCCCTGCATCCACTGGAAATGATTAACAACGTTTGAAAGAATATGTAAATTTTCTCTAGTAACTAAATTTTCCTGGAGAAACAGAGCAGGCACAGCACTCCTCTCTGTCAGTACAGAGGGGCCTGGCCACATACTGAAAAATCAGCCTCACCTCTCAGCCACATCCAGGGCGTTAAACCTTAATGACCCACCACGTGAAAACTTCCTAGCTTGGCTGATGGTGGGAGAAGCTAGACATTCTCAACTGAAGACATCACAAGCCAGATCCTGCTATAAGATTCCATACTAAACAAAACTGTACAAATATCTTTAAAGTGTCATAAAAAGCAGCGCTCACGTTGCGTAGATTGGGAGGCCCCTCCATAGCGTTTAGCACCACTTGCTTTTCCCAGCCAGTCACCCCAGCCACTGCTTATCCTTTCGTTTTCACGTCAACACCATACTTCAGGTTAAAAAGGTTTTGGGCTTTTTTTTAAATGCCCTCAGTTACAGACTGCAATCAGCTGTCCTGCATGACATGTGGACTAGTTCTTCCCTTTGCCCTGCAGGAAACAGTTGCTAGAAAATTACCCCACTTGGGATAAAGGAAGGTGTTGCTACCAGCCTTTAAAACACAGTGATTACCTGGGTGGGGAAACTCATGAAGCATGACAGTAGAAAACCTTTCCCTAGCAGGAAGAAGAAAATTAATTAAACCATCAATTAAGATCCAGAACTGAAGAGTCTTAACAATTTGCAGGGCATGCCGTAACCTGCAAAGAAAGCCCTTTTGGGAAATCTAAGCCCAAAGAACTAAATGGAGTTGGCAAATATAAGGGTTTATTATTTTATCCAGATCTGTGCCTTGCACTGCCTACTGAAGGGTCACTCGTTTCAGACCCCTGTGCACTCTGTATACTCCACACTTGCTGTAATGCCAGCCCCAAGTCCCTGAAGAGCTGGGTTGTTACACTGGACGTAAGCATGGAAATGAAACGCTTTCAGTCACTGGAAATGGGTGGGAAGAAGGGTCAGGCTCTATGTGTGGGTGTGAAGGACAGAGGAAGAAATCATCTGGACAGTGAAACTCCAGCTCCACAGGAGGCAAGCAGAAATGGACCTTGTGTGCCTGCAAGCCAAGCCCAGGAAGAAGCTAGGGCTGCAGTCAGAGGCCAAAGGAAATGCAAAGAATAAACACTCTTCAATAGGAGGGGATTCAGCCCTCATATTCAGAGGCTAGGAGGGGACCCCGCAAATCTATAACCATAAGCACCCATAGCATCCCCTACAAAGGATGGCCCCATCATCGTCAGATGGCCACAAGTACCTGTTGCTGCAAGGCCAAGAGCAGAAACTGTCTCATCAACTTTCTAAGTTACCAGTGAGCCAGAACAGGTGCAGGGGGCTTGTTTTGGTTTGGGGTTTTTTTGTGTTTGTTTGTTTTGATGTTGGGGTGGGTTTTTTTGAGAGGAGAAAATCCTAGAGAACACATTCTTGAACATTGTCAGGAATATCCAGGAGGATTTCAACTCTCAGATATAAGACAATGGTCTCGGCAAAAAATACTTGCCATTGGGGGCTATTCTTCTGGAGGTCTCAGTTCCCCTAAGTTTTTTAAGGTTACATGGCAAGTCTCATGGAAAGAATGGAAACACCCATGCAGTCCAATTTTCACCATGTGAACTGACATCCAGTCTTTGAAGAACAGAGCTGTGACTGACTAATGTGGAGTTTTAGGCCAAAAAGCATATGGACAAGGACT
Organism: Balearica regulorum gibbericeps; assembly: GCF_011004875.1. Taxonomy (NCBI): domain Eukaryota; kingdom Metazoa; phylum Chordata; class Aves; order Gruiformes; family Gruidae; genus Balearica; species Balearica regulorum. The sequence continues at coordinate 58,076,325 of NC_046184.1, forward strand.
GAAAGGAGGAAAATGGTGAGAAGTCCCAACAGAGAAGCATACCATTGTCTTTCCTGGGACAAAGAGTTTGTTGAGGGTAAGAGTAGTTCAACTCATGAAAATAAGGAAACATATCATTTGAATCATCAAGGTAGAGTGATCCCATACAAACAGAGTTCCTGGAATCACCCAAGCAACACTCATATTAAGTTCCATTCAGCAGAAAGACCTTGAAACACATGTTTATTTACCCTTTTTTAATCCCAGAATCTTTTTTTTTCCCCCCAAGGGGGATTTTGGACCATGGGGGTACAAAACTGGCTAAGTACACATTGCAGTTAGAGTCCAAGTGCAAGAAGAAATCCAAACCAGGTCTCTAACCTAAGTGCCTACCTGGAAGTCATATTTGCTCCTTTTGTTTTTCCCCTAAGTTTTGCACTCAAAATGGCCATAAAATGCATGGATGGCTTCTAGGACAGAGGCAGAGACCACGATCACAAGGCACAGTTATACAAGTATGACCACGGTATAACGTCCTGAGTCATGAGCTTGGCTTGACTCAATTACTTCTGCATGCTGCCACCAGCACTCTCTCTCCCTTCCATCGGATACTGTAAAAAGGTCACAGAACCACAGAATGGCTGAGATTGGAAGTGACCTCAGAGGGACACCTGGTTCACCCCACCCGCTCAAGCAGGGTCACCTAGAGCTGGCTGTCCAGGTCATCTTTACACTCCTAAGCGGCGGTGGTAGGGTAAGGAGAAAGTGCCAAAGCACCGTGTGCACGTAGTTGTTACCCAACACCTTCACCTCATGACACTTAACCAGGAATGCTAAACCCATCTTTTCCAAATCCTGTTTCAAGGCAAATTATCTGCACCAGTGGGAGACGAAGCAACTTATTACACCGTCTTCCCCTTTCCCTCAGAAATAATATTTTCAGGCTGTGCCCGCATGTACCACTCCACCCAGGCCCCATCATACACAGCGACATCTGGTTTGCCACAGAGGTATGCCCCCAGAGCCACATGGCAGGCAGTGACCCCAGAGCCACACGTGGCTACCATCGGCTTTAAGAGGTCCACCTTCTTCTCCTGGAACAGACTGCGGATCTGCTCAGGGGTCTTCTCTAAGCCAGACTCTGTGAGGAAATCGGTGAAGGGGATGTTCATTGACCCAGGGACATGACCAGGCTCAATTCCTGGAGGAAAAACAATACAGATAGGAATTAACCTCTACTGTCTGGGACAAATCCATTGCAAAACTGTTCTGTGTTTCACTGGGAAGATAAATTATTGTTTAGTGTATTTTTAACAAAGATAAATGTATTTGTTTTAACAACTTTGTTTTACTGATTACTCAGGAAGGATGGCTGTAACCTGGAGGTTACAACATGGACACAATCCTGTCAAGTTCTGTTTGTCCTCCCAGTTCCCTCCACATCTTCCCTACATCAGAGCAACCCACTCTGATGAGGCACTGACTGAAGCACCTCCACAGGCCCTTCTGAAGGAGAGTAGCATCAGTACACGAAGAGACCAATGAATATCTTTGAGGTGTGTGAAAGCTACATTCCTCAATGCAGCCTCCCATGAAAAAAAAAAATACATGGCTTCCACACTCCTGAATTTTCAAAGGGCAGCACTTGGTGGTCAAAAGGAAAGGAAGACAGGTGGATACACTGTCTCAAGTCCCATCCCATAAAGGCCAACCATATTTCCCTTCATTACCTCTACAGGAGTCAAACTGATGGGCACCTTAAATGAAGCCCCTTTTTATTACGCTAATGTCTCAAGAGGCACATTACCATCTCGGGGCTCTGGCTCTACTCCCCGGAACCGTCCTGCAGCACGTGCATCCACCAGCTGGAAGCGGTGAGAATCCAAGTTATCTAAGACATCCTCATACGTTTTCACCAGAGACTTGTCCAAGGAGGCGTGGAACTCAGAGGGAGCTACCTGGCTTTTCCCAGAGCTCAGCACATTCCCCTCTCGCTGCCAGTTCTTCAGGCCGCCATCCAGAAGGGAGACAGCTTCGTGTCCAAAGGCCCGGAACATCCACCACACCCTGGGTGCTGAGAAGAGACCTTGGTCGCTGCCATCATACACCACAACATGGGAATCATTCCCCACACCCAGCTTCCCCACATACTCAGCAAAGTCATCAGCCTTGGGCAGCATGTGATCGTAAGGTGAGGTACGGTCACTGCATTGGTCAATGTCAAAGAAAACTGCACCAGGGATATGGCGCTCCTCAAATTCCCGCTTTGGGTCACGCTTCATCTTTGGCAAATACCAAGATGCATCCACGATTCTCAAGGCCAGACCAGCTTGCTGGGACTTAATGGCTTCTGAAAGCCATTTTGCAGACACCAGAGCACGGTAGAGGAGTTGTTGCGACATTGCTCCTGAGGCCTGGCAGAGATTACCTGACTCCTGAAGTCTGCCTGAATCCACCTGACTGCAAAAGGAAGAAAGTCACAAATTAGAGACCAGCCTTACAAAAAATGACTGGACAAAGATGCATTTTGGGACCAAAGACCTGTGTCTGCACTGAGGTGCAGGCTAAGCCTACAGTGAGGGGTTTGAAATGCTCCAGCCCTGAAAATAAGAGTTTCACAGAGTTCGGCCCAAACCCTGCCCCGAGCGAGACAGCCATGGCACAGTCTTGCCCTGTGCCCAGCCCCTGTAGCCCACCAGGCCCCTCCACCACCATGGGCCACCAGCCAGCGCTGACAGCAGCAAGGGGGGAGCGGGGCAGCCTCAGAGACCCTGAGCGAAGGGGGCCGAGAGCCCCGGGGTGAGGCACAGCTCTGCCCCCGCCGCTCTCACCGCCCCGATGCCCGTCTCCAACCGAGGCCTTACCAGGGCTCCGGCGCCCCTCACACAGGCCGGACCCCCGCCACCTCCCGCTGAAGCCCCTCCCTCCTCGGAACCCCCAGCCCCGGCGGAGCTGCAGTTCCCTCCGCGCAGCAGCGGCGGAAGGACCGGGTTCGAGCCGTCCCGCTGTGCCGCCCCATACCGTACCTTCGTGCTGGGCCTCAGCCGAGCAGCACACGCCCTCCGTCCCCGCCAGCCATGGCCGCCGCCGGGGGGCGGGAGCTGGGACCCTCCCAGCGGGCCGGTCTCGGGCGGTGCCGCCCGCCCCCAGGCCGCACCTCCCGCCCGGCGTCCCCACGCCGCCGCCATTTTGTGTGCGTGTGTGTGTGTCCCTACCGGCGCGCCCCCTCTTGGCTTCGGCCCTGCGAGATGGCGCCGCAGGTGCTCGGCAAGGCGCTGGTCACCGCCAAATGGCTCTCAGAGGCCGTGCGGGCCGGGCGAGTGGGGACGAGCCTGCGGGTACTGGATGCCTCCTGGTACCCACCGCAGGAGCGAAATGCCCGGCAGGAGTTCAAGGAGAGGCACATCCCCGGGGCGTCGTTCTTTGACATCGAGGAGTGCCGGGACCAGTCCTCCCCCTACGACTTCATGTTGCCCAGCGAGTCCCACTTTGCTGACTATGTGGGGCGCTTGGGGGTCAGCAACGACACCCACGTGGTGGTGTATGATGGGGATGAGCTGGGCACCTTCTATGCCCCCCGTGCATGGTGGATGTTCCGGGCCTTCGGACACAAGGAGGTCTCTGTGCTGAACGGCGGCTTCAAGAACTGGGTGAAGGAGGGCCACCCCGTCACGGCAGAGGTTACCCAGCCCAGTCCAGCTGTCTTTAAGGCCAAGCTGAACACGATCCTGCTGAAAACCTTTGAGGAGATGATGCAGAACGTGGGGTCCCTGCGGTTCCAGGTCGTGGATTCCCGCCCCGAGGGCCGGTTCCGGGGGACTGAGCTGGACCAAGGTAATGGAGGTGGGAATGACACCTGCCCCCTGCACCAGAACGGGATGAGTGTTGATACTAGCCCAGGTGTAACAACTCCACCTAGCCAGCAAACAGATTTTCCTAATGCACAGGAATGTTTCAGCCTAACTCCCTAATTTACCTTAAAGGATCCACACTTGAGCATTTGGATCCCAGTGCGCTCATAGGTTGCTTTTCTTGTAGTTGGTTGTAAAACTGCAGGAGGAAATCGCAGAAAAGGTCCGCAGCCAGTTGGCTCCAGGATCCCGCGTCCCACACCCTGCAGAAGTTAATCAGGCATAATGCAAACACGGGAGGTGGGAGCTCCCAGGGGTTTGTTCAGGGCCCTATCTATCACTAGCAGACACGCACAAACTATCAGTATTCATACAGTCACCTCTCACCATAATGAATGCACCAGCAAAAGCTCGGGTTTTAGGCAATACAGTAACCCAAGGGACATTTTCCTTCTTGCTCTGGTTCCCAGCAAATAGAGAACTTGCTTTGTCCTTTTGCTCTCTGCTATTAAATCTAACAAGCTTAAGTAAGAAAAGCTTCAAACCCTTGCTGAATGTATGGGCTGTCATCCTCTTTCTTTTCGATGCCCCAAGTAGCAGGAACAAAAATTGATTTTGTTGCCTCAGTCAAACACTGGACACAAAAGCAGTAGGGGTGGGAGAAGTCCTGTGCAGTGGGGACAGCTGGTGTGCCTGGAATGAAATTTAAGTTTGTTGGTAAAGGAGGCCCTTACTGTGTAATTTAAGCCTTGTTATATCCCAGAATAAACTCTCCTCTAAAAGGGAATCACAGAAATGGCTTAAAAAGAAATACGGGTTTCAAAAACAAAGCACAGAGAAGCACAGCAACAGTTGTTGCAGGCGCAGGCATGCGGCAGGCTTCTGCGGTCATGAGACAGCGCTGTGCTGCTGCCTCATGTGCAGGTTGTAATTCTCTTCTGGCTGTTTTCTTATGTGTGTGCTGCTGTACAGCCATTGAGTGTGACACTGTGTCCTGAAATAAATTCCCTGTCTGAACCTCAGGAGCGTTCGGCTGTAAGTGGCTCTGTACATGTGGGTCACGTGTCTACAGTGAGCTTCCCCCCGCCCCCCCCACCCCCAAATTTGCTCAACAGTGCAAGGCAACACAGAAGATGAGAAAGGTAATGGGAGTGACAGAGGAGACTGTTGTGGGAAGAGAGGGGGAGTTAGGCTTATTGCTCATTCTGTTTCTTCGCCTACTGCAGCCCATCGAAGTAAAGGTTGAATTTTAACCTCAAGACGTGAATAAAACCCTCCTTGCTGGGAGCTGGTGGACTTTGCATTCTCTTTCCCAAAGTGGGAGTTGTCAGCAGGTGACAAATAACTGCAGCCCCTGATAGCATCTTGAAAACAGATTTTTCCTTTGAAATGAGTCAGCACAGAACAGTTTATTTGTGGTGGTCCAGTTTTGCTTCCCACAGCAGATCCAGCAGGATAAGCACTCCAGCTGCAGCTGCTCATTCCACAGGAGCTTGACAGCCGCCTGAACCAGTCTAGCCATAGTGGTGCTACAGACAGCAGTGGGTAAAAGGCAGCACTTACACCTAAAAGAGCAATGTGAAATCAATGCTGATTAATTACAGGGGTCATCCAATCAGGGAGGAGAAACGTTACCTGCAATTTAGAGAAGAAGAATAGTCTTGAGGTTAAGGAACTTGCTGTGTTCTCAGGTGATTTCAGTTTAATTATTGCCTCAGTTCTTGACTTCCTAATTAAGTCAATTAATCTCTCCAGTTCCATGAACTCCATCTCTAGATGAGGCTAATTTCAGCTGACTCTTTTGCCTCTTTAGCTTTTCTGTTCCTTGTGGTAAGAATTAGTTGTCCCTGTTTTATTTTTATGCAGCAGCTACTTTGCTGGGATTTAGACCTCTGTAGCATTTAAGATAAGAAATAACATGGGGCTAATTTTTAGTTGCTAGGAGAGGTTTACCCAGTTTGCCAGGGCGGAGAAAAATGGACAGCATTTCTATAAGCCAGGTTTCATAGATCTTTAATGCAGGTATTGCTTTGGATGAAAAAGCTTGGATGTTCATGCATGGTGTACAGCATAAGCCCATCAGATGTGCAGCCCTGACCTATGCACTGAGTGGTTAAAGGTGTCCCTGCAGCGTGCTGTGTTTCTGGAGGAACTAGCAACTCGGGCCTGCTTGCTAGCAGTGATTCAGCAATGGCCCAGCCAGGTTCTGCGAGGGCCTACTTATTCAGGTGCTGTCAGGTCTGTTGAAACAGCCTGAACTGAGACAATCCCAGGCAATCCAGGGGCAGATTATAAAAATAATTACATGATGATTATCAGTGTTGACACTCTGAGTATTGGGCACCGAAAAATGAGGAACAAGAATTATAGCTGAATAAATGCACACAGAAAAGTTGTGAATTTCTGAATCTTTTGCAGACACCTGAGAAAAGCGGGGAAAGTTGCCAGATAAGAAATCTGTCATCTAAAAAAGAATCATAGAATCACTTTGGTTGGAAAAGACCTTTAAGATCATCAAGTCCAACCGTTAACCTAGCACTGCCAAGTCCAACCGCTAAACCATGTCCCTAAGCATCACATCTACACATATTTTAAATACCTCCAGGGATGGTGACTCAACCATTTCCTTGGGCAGCCTGTTCTAATGATTGACAACCCTAAGAAAGCAAATCCAAAGTAGTTTCATGACCTTCCAACTATTTTTCTTCTCATTCTCAGCCCTTGGGTAGGCCTTGTCTCCCTTGTGCATACACAACTCTTAAGGTTTTGCCCATTTTCTCACTTTTCAGTCCTCCCTGCCTCAAACATAAAGCTTTTGCTCAGCTTGAATGTGCAGTGGCAGTGAGAATAAAATGTTCCTGCTTCTTCCCTCTCCAAGTGGAGTCTGCAGCTGGGAGTGGACTGGCTGTGCTTTGTCCATGAACATGGAGAGTGAGAGACTTTATCAAAGTCTGTTTCAGCCCACAGGAACCTACAATCCAAAGCTGCCTGTTTGTGTGATGAGGGTGACAAACATCAGCTGCCAGAATTAGCACCATGGCCCTGCTGGTTCTTAGAGCTGACTGTTCTGGCTGTATATGCACACAGTATTTTGACATTGGTGGCAAAGGCCTATTGATCTGACTGTGAGGATTTCTCAGGGAGCTGGCCAGGACCAAGCTTAAAGTGTTCCTTCCAATGAGTTCATGGTAGGTTAGGTGAGATCACTAACAGTCCTTTCCAAGGCATATGATTTGAATGGAAGAAAGAGATAAAAAAGGAGGCAACAGAGGAGGCATTTGGAAAAGAACAGCTATCTGCAGCCAGCCAACTCCAGGACCACAGGGAGTTAAATGTGGACAAGGCACATCCTTTATCTTTTTGATGTTAAGAAATTCCATCTGGAGCTTTCACAAAGGGAGAAGCTAGAGAAAAGAGTCTGTAGTCTTAGATAAATACCCAACAAAAAAAATGTTTAAGCAGAGAATCTTAACAGATGTGGAAAAGGGGATTAAGCAGTGTAGAAGGTAACATATTACAGGTTACAAATTGTGAGGGAGGATTGCCAGAAGCCAAGCTGAGTGAGACTCTGCAAAAGGAATTAAAACAAATAACAAAAACTGCTGGAGCAAAGTGAATAAAAAGAGAACAAGGAGAGAAGGAGTAAATAGGGTTGCTATGCAGTTAGCAGAGGTTCCAGATGAAAGATTATTTGTGTACAGCCTCAGAATTATACTGAGTCTGCGCTACCGTCTTTTTTTTCTCCTGAGGATAAGTCTGCAGAGTAGGGGGAGGGGTAGCAAGAAGAAGGGGAAAGAAGTAGAAATGATCATTTCTAAAGAGGAAGTATAACCAAAAGATATCCATGTGCTCAAATCTGTGAGGCAGATGATCTCCATCCCAAATATTTGTCAAAAATCAGTAATGTGACATTGCAACTCTGTGAGACAAGAATTTAATAAATCTAATCAGAGCGTCATTCTGTAGGACAGAAACACTAGCAAAGTTTGTATTTATATTTAGGATAGGAGGTACAGCACAACCTAGGCACCTGTTCATCTATTATCATAACATGGATAGACTAGAAAGCTTTCAAAAAACTCTTCAAGAAAAATTATTTGAAATAAAGGCAAAATTAAATGAAATACCTTGGTAAAGTTGCACTGCAGCTAAGGGCTCTATTTCCTTCCCAACAGAATTAACTTGCCATATAAGAGAAATGGGAATATGCATGTCTGGAAGTTATGTCTAATCTTTTCTTCCAGCCATTGGAAGCACCTACAAGGTAGACTTGTTCCATTTGGACTTCATTAATACTTTGGACATAATATTAGAGGGGCAATTATTAGTTCAATGTGAGAAGAGGGCAAATAGCACAGGTACTTTTAGATTCCCAAAAAACTGAGAGATCAGAATAGTTTGTGCTGAAAGCAGATCTATGGGGCTGGAAGTTCCCAGCATGGTGCCATCATTATGCTTCTGTGGTTTATTTCATATTTTTCTGAGGCACTGAAAAAAGGGAGTTGCTACTGAAATATGCTGCTGGCACAGCCTAGGGAAGGTTTAAATGATCACATAGGGAGTATTATGTGAGGTACCAGCTGCAGTGATAGAAGTGACGGAAAGTATAACGCTACAGAGAGCAAGGTTGGATGCTTTGTAGCCTGAAACTCCTAATTGCTTGTGTTTCTCTACAAGCTGAAGACCCACATTTGGAAGCAATAGAAGAGAATGAGACAGGTGAATTAGTCGGGTACAAGAACCTCAGATGTGATCTGGCTTTGACAACAGCAATTATTAACCTCCTGTCTACCAGTTGAGATGCTAGGGAATGCCATTTCCTTATCCAGAAGCCCAGTGGTCACCCAGAACTGTTTCTAGGGTTGCAGAGGCAGTGAAAAGTGTGTCTAGTGAGCTCTTACTGGGTTTAGGCCAGGGACATGAGGCTGTTGGGAGTGCTGAGTGCTCACTGTCAGCATGTTGGAGCAATAGCAGAAAGAGAGAAAAACTTTTTCAGCCACAGGGCAATGTTAGCTCAAGGATAAATGGTGTATGGACTGACTGTGATGAATTTAACTTTGGAAATTAATATTCCTCCTCATGTGAGCAAGGAGGTGCCTCAGCGGGAAGTTTCATGGCAAGAATTCAAACTGGTTCTGAGATGGATGCTTTTATGAGAAGGAGCGTATAAAGTGATCACTGTAGTAGCTGGGAGCCAGACTCTGTAATCCTAGGGTTCCTTCCTGGAGTTTCTAAGGGTGATTGCATGAATCTGGCATGGAGTATGCTCCGTCCAGCCTTGCCTTCCAGTCCTGTGTTTCTCTGCTCTTGTCCTAGCAGAGAGTGAGCTGATAAAAACTTCCGCAGTCACTCAAGAGTGCTTCTTAGGCAGTCCAAGGGATCGTGGTCATGCAATGTTAGCTCTTTCTTTCAGCTGAACACCCACATACATGAGTAAATGCGGTTTCTACAGAATTCCCCATCTTTCACAGAGTGCAGGCATTTATCTCTGACTCCAACAGACTTTTGAATCTCTGGAGCAAGGAAGTCTCCCTATAGATCAAAGTAAAAAATGCTCTAAAATGAGACTATTCTTTTCAGTTCTGCTCAGCTCCTAACTGAAGAGTTGGTTAAGGGTGGTGAGTGTATGTCACAGCAGTCTCCACTAAGAGAGGGGTACAAATCTACTTATTTTAAGATATGTGAACAGTCTAGAAAAGTAGTCATGGCCGTGGGGCCTGGGACACCTAAGAACTGAATCAGTGGCCCAGCAAGCTTCTTTGAGCAAGAGCTGACCCTTCTAGTTCAGCCCCCAGGACTTTTTGATCTCAGTACACATCTTCCCAGTGCCCTAGGATGCTGTGAGAGTGGTGTTCTGTGGCTCACAGACTTGTCTGTATTGTGGTGATCACCAGTACTGCAGCAGAGCCTTGCAGAAATCCCTTGCCAAATGACAGGGTCAGGACCATTCACTCTGTGGGAAAGTGGTAGCCTAACCCAGGCATGTAACTCTGTCCAGTGAGAAGCTCTGCAGTCTGAGAACTTCAAACAAGGTTTTCTCACACTTATTTTTTGTGTTATTTTTATTTGCCCTCTGTCACACAAACACTATATTAATGAGCATGGGTTTTGCAGTTCTCTGTACTGAAGTGATGAACTGTTGTTTTCTGGAACTGGAAAAAATGTGGTGAAAGCATCAGTCCTAAACACTGTCCTTTTTTTTGGTCTTTTTTTTTCTTTTTTTTTCTTTTTTGTCTTTTTTGTAATTTTTTTTTATTTTTAAATGTTAGTCCCTCCAGAAGTCAGCAGTTTTTCTCCTGACTTCTCCCTGTAATGCTAAATATTTCTGAAGGATGCATGAGGTGACTAGTAGACATCAGTGCCAGATTTCTAAGGCGCTCAGGGAGGATGAATCAAGAGACAAAGAAGGTCCATCTGGAACAGGGAGAGATCTTGTGAAGCTGACTTAGGGCAGCTTTGGTTGTCTTTAGGCTCTCACTCTTTGTCCAGCAGAGCAAAAATCTCCTCCTCAGTACCCCGCCAAAACCCTGTTTTCCTCTTATGACGTATTTCATCATGTCATGACATCACTCTCCATGAGCGATGAAACTGCAGTGTTACTATGATGTGTGATGTCAATCTGTGACTTTACTTTAATCATTTGACTGCGACAAAGGTTCCCTGCCCCAATCTCTCCTATCTCCTGAGATCAGTTACCCTGATGATTTAGGCAAGTGGAAAGCTGTCTGTGAAACAGGTTACTATTTACATGATTTTTCAGGGCTGTCTCATTGCAAGTTCAAATCTAGCAAGGAACCACTCCCTGAAATGCATTTTCAACATAATATATGTTTCCTGCTCCAACAAGGCTTGATCCAAAGCCTCTAAAAGTCAGTGGAAAAGCTTCCATTGAGTGTAATGAACTTTGATTAAGCCTATAGTGACAGAGTTTGAATTTCAAGGGCGTGATTAAAATCTTATCCATCATATTTTTATATCTGCTTCTCTCTAAAGACCTCGTTCGTGAGAGGCAACTTTCAACTTGCCTGAAGTAGTCAGTTATACCAGTAGAAGAACAGAACCCATGCTGATTTCATCCATGGAGTGGATAAAAAAGTGATACAAAATCTAAGTTCTCACTTCTCTGACCCCATTGCCCCAGGATAGCTGCCTCGGCAGTCATGTGGCTGATTTTAAGGTTGTTTTACTTTGCTGAGATAAGATTTTAAAGTGACACAGGAATAAACTGTGAACAGATAACTACTTTCACAAATTCCACGTACAAGCCAAACTTCCTGCTTCTGAAAGCTGTGTCACTACACACTGCTGGCATACTTTGGGAAGGTCAGAAATGCACTGCTGCATTTCTCTTTACACAGATCCCTCTAATGCCTTTGTTAGGATCTTTTCTGTGGTGGTTCTTTGATTCTTGTCACATCTAGGGCTTCTTCAGGTTCCTACCTCTCATAGGTTTCAGGGAGGAAATAGTTTGCTAAATATTCTGGAAGGTTTGACTTCAGCAAAGTTCAATAATCTTTGTCCTCCTCTTTTTAGCCCCATGCTGCTTTGCATCTTCATCATCACCTGAAAAAGATGAGTATCTTGGAGAGAATGTGGGAGTAGCTGCAGTGATGTTTCTTTAGTGTCTCTTTTGTAGGTGTCTTTTATCACCTATGTAAATGTCTCCTTGCTCATGTTTCCTTTTCTTGTTCACTCTTGCAGGGCTGGAATCTGGTCACATCCCTGGCTCTGTGAACATACCCTTCCACTCATTCCTAACAGAAACTGGCCATGAGAAGAGTATTGAGGAGATCCAACAAATATTCCGTGAGAAGAAAGTGGATCTCTCAAAGCCACTGACGGCCACGTGCCGCAAAGGTGTCACGGCATGTCACATTGCCTTGGCAGCCTACCTATGTGGCAAGCGTGATGTGGCTGTTTATGATGGTTCCTGGTCAGAGTGGTTCCACCGTGCCCCACCTCGCTATAAGGTCTCTGAGTTGAAGCGCAACAAGGCCTAGAGGGAGAGTTGGTTTTTGGGCAGTGAGAGCTGACAGCTGTCTCCAGCCCAGGGTACAGGGAAAGGGAGGAGGTGGAAGTAAAGAAAAAATATGCTGATTTATATTTTGCCAGTTTTTCTAAGAATGATCGGTAGATTTCTATTGATCTTTGAACTTCTCACAATGAATAAAATCTACATCTAAGATGATGCATCTGTGAATATTTCTAATTCTTCTCCATTGCCTGTGACCTGCTTGTGCTGGGTGGGAACAGCTTTGCAACACAAAGGAGAGCTGTGCTCTTCCTTGGAGACTTGCAGAAATTCTGGTAGCCTGGTGAGAGCTCAGGTCCGTGGTGGAGCAGAATGGTTGAAAAGTCCAGGGCTAAAATATAGCACTGGGTGCTGGACACAGGAGGGCCAAGCTGTGGTTCTGTCATTGATTCAATGACCTTTTGCCAGCCCACCATCTCCCCTTTTCTAATGCAGAAAACAGGGGCACCTTCCCCTTCCTCTCTGATGGGGGTCAGTGAGATCGTGTGAAGCATTTGGAGATGCTAGAAGATGCAGTTCTGCTGAAATACAGTCTTGTTGATTATTGTGACTGTGTTACGAAAGTCTCCAAGAAATCCTATGTATGTGATGAGAACTTTTGGGCACAGGTGTTTCATGAGACATGAGCCTTTTTCCCTCCTCCTTGTTTGTTTTTTTCAATCAGCAAGGATGACCCTGATCTCTGCCATGTTTCTTCTGGTTCCCATGGAGACTACAGCTCATAGATAGAGGGAGGGTTGTTCCCTAGCAACTGTCTCAGCCCTACAGCCTTCATCCCACCTCCATACCTGGACTTCAGCAGGACCTGCCTGCTTGTACAAATCACTGTGGCACCACACAAGGGATCATGGACCAGGTGAGAGAAGTAGTTATGGAAGAGGCTTTACCTCTTGTTAAATCCTGGATCTTTTCTTAAAAAAAAAAATATATATATATATAAAAAAGATCCAGTGTCATTTTGACACCCATGGAGCTTCTCGGGTCTGGAAAGTCACTTAAATCTCCTCATAGTTTGGAGGCCCAGCCAGACATGGAAGGCATATGAGACAAATCTTGACCACATCTGGTGGCCGGTGAGAATGGCATACCAATTTTTACACCTGTCTGAGAAGGTTAATGTTCTGCCTGGGAAAGACAGCTCCCTCCATTGGCTGCATGTCAGCAAAGTCAGAGTGTTAGGCTATGCTAAACATACGTTTTTGGGGGATTTTTTTGTTCCGAAAAACAGATTAAGTTTAATAATTTTTAGCTCTTTGATCAAGATTTGTCTTTTCTGGTATGTCATCTGCTGTCCCTCACAGAATTAGCCTAGCAAAGGATTAGGTAGACGTAGTTCTGTGGCTTCTTTTATCCAGGAGGATGGTCAAGTGGCCTTAAAGTTCTTGTTGGCATCAAGACGAAGGAGTCTCAGAGTGGTGCTTTGACTTTGGACCTTCAGGCTCAGAAGCAAAATGAACAATAAGCAAGAACAATAATATCACATACAGCTACAAACTAGAAAGTAGGAACGGGTGCAGGCTTCAGTGTCATTTTGTCCAGGTGGAACTGGGGAAATGAAAGTTACCAATGAATGGGATTTGGGAAATGAGCACATTGCCTCATTACACAGAAATTCTGCTTTGTTGGAAGAAATGGGAGAAGAGGAATTTCAACAACAGCAGACTGGAAAGTTCTTTTCACTGAATATAGTAATAATAACAGACAAACATGGTTTTGTTTTAAATAGGAGGTGGGAGTTAACACAGGAGTTTATTTAGCAACACAGATTCCTGCACTTTGATCATGTGTAAATGTTTGTCTCTTCTTTAAAAAGAATGAAAAGTGTTACAGAAAAGAAGCAGATCCTGCTTCCTCTCTTCATCTGTTGTGGCCCTGTTCTTTTTGTGGGAGAGGTTCTGTGTCTTGATACATTCGAAGAGCACACAACCCTGACTGCTGCAGAGCACTGGCACAGTGTAAAACACAAGCTGCTGGTTCAAGTCAGACCTGGTGAGTTTTGAAGCGGTAGGCTTCCTGCCACATTGCCTGGTGTCTCCATTCCAAAAACTAGCCTCAAGAGCAGAAGGTGAGCATATATGTCATGTCACGAGCTCATTTGACAAATGCAAACATATATCCCTACCTGATCCAGCTCCCATTTGTACTGCTGCTAGTGCCAGAAGGCTCACAATTACTGTATTTGCCACCGTGGGCCATGGCTTCAGTTGTAACCTGTCACAGTTTCACATGGGCTGAGCCTGTAGGGTCCTGCTAGGCTGAGGAACACAGACCATCAGCAGGACACGACTGAGGGTTACACAGACATTCCCGCTGCAGGAAAGACGTGAGCTTCCTCCTAGTGCAGGAGGCAGTTTTGCAAAGGCTGGATGTTGGATCAGTCACATCAGCAGGACTGGCAAAGCAAAACGGGATAGTTGTGCCAGAGTCAGGGAAGAAACCCTGTCTCCAGCCTGTCTCTCTTCCTTTGTGGAGCAAGCCTTGCACAGGCATTTTATGTTTATCACCTCCTCTCCACGTTTTTTCTGGCCTTACTTTAATGCACCAAAGGAAGAACTGTTGTAGTTGTACAGCACATAACAGGTCTGACATCTCTAGGTGCTTCATAATAAAAAATTACATTTTCACTGAGGTTTTTTTCCCATTTTGGCTTGTGTTTGCACCACTGCCTGTGAAAACTCTTGCAGCTCAGTATTCCCCAGAGGCACTGGTTGGCCATGTCCTAGGCAGGCTGTCCCATGCGAGCTGTTAATGTGAAATCTTGCAGGACTTCCATGCTTTTTTAATCTGAGAGAATCATGGGTTGTAGGACCAACTGTGCAGGCAGGCAGGGACAGATCTATCTTGATTTGGGAAGGTGTATAGTACATTTGTGTGAGAATAATCTACATCATCTAAAGACGAGCAGGGCCACCGTCCCCTTCCTTCCTGTCTCTGAGCCTGACACAACTTTCGTTTCTCTCCCAAGGAGGTGCTAGAGGTTTCAACTTCCCCTACACTTGACGTGGCAGAAAGTGACTCTGTGTTGGCCAACAGTACTTCAGGTAAGCAAGATGGCAGAGAAGCTGTCCCTTCTCCAGAGCTTGCTTTGCAGTACAGCTTGTGAGGCTGTATGTTATTCCCTCCCTCCTTCATGCATGTACCTCTGTGAGTGAAAACTACTCGGACAGGGATCCCACGTGCCGTGGGCTGATGGATAAAATTCCCTCTGCCTCAAGCATGTCTTCCTCCACTGGTGGACTTGTCTCACTACCTCCCTGCACAAGCACAATAAGCCACTGATGTGCTGTAAACTCATCAGGAAATACCGATGAGCCACAGAGACTATAAGTGCATGTTCACGAGAGTGAGGGTGGTCATGGGTTGGAGGGGCCCCTACACATAAGAAAACACAGACCTTTGTGTGCATGTTTGACCACAAGGTTTTTACTTCCACACTTGTGTGCAGTTGCATCTCTCAAGAGCATTTAAGACTCCTCAGAAACCTTCACCTGGTTCAGCAGGAAAATTGGTAGTATGCTGCTAGGTTGTTGGTTTTTTCTTTTTTCCTTTCCTCTTTGAGACCTTTAATGTTTCTTTTGTTGTCTGACAATGGCACAATGACATGTCCGGTGGTTTACAGCTCCATTTATGATACCACCCATCATAAAAACAATATCAAATTCATTGACCTATTGTTTTTGTCTTTAAGTGGAACCTGAAGAAGGAAAAAAGGAACATCTTCCAGAAGGCTTATGTCCCAGCAGACAGAAAACACCCCAAAGGAGCTCTAGCAGAGCCTCCTGGAAGATCTCCAAGGGCCCAGTGGCTCAGGGAACAGCAAAGAACTCCACATATATTAAGTGCCAGGCATCTCCTTCTGCAAAGCGTGTTCAGACTGAAAAACACAGCAAACAGAGTTTCCAGGCCAAAAGTTCCCCCATGCAGAGTCTTCATTCAAGAAGACTTGAAGAGGAAAGAGAAGATATTTCTGCCGTCAAAGACCCACTAGTGGGGCATGAGCCAAGAGGGAGGAACAGCACTTACCGCCTGTCTGCAATATCCAGGCAGAGGGAAGCAGAAGACACCAAATCTGTCTCAAATGCCAAAGAACCAGTACCAAACCAGCACCAAACCCTGATGTGTAGAGGTCCTGGATCTTCCCAGAAGTCCATCAAAGCCAGCTACAAAAAAGCCAAGGAGACCTGCAGCAGATTAAGTGCCAAAGATTCCTTAGCATCATTAGGGCCAGATATGAAAGCAGAATGGAAGCTCCTTCTGGAGAAGAGAAACAGTTTGATCTGTGCTAACAGCAAATACAAATTTGCCAGTGCACATGACCTTACCAGTGATGAAGAGGTATTGGAGGAAGCCATTTCATGTATCCTTTGTGGCAGGTTGAAGGCCGTTTTTATGGTGTAGCAGGGGGCTGAGTGGGTGGGATATATTAGTGTATTAGCAGTTTCTAGAAGACACGTAGAGGGATGGATTTGGGCTTCACACTACAGGGCAGTGACACATTCCACAGACAGCCTTTCCCATGTCTTTTTTAATTTTCTTTTGCCACCCCCCCTTGCATTTATAAGGTTCCTGTAGCCAGGCAGAGTCCCAAATGAGTGAGGCAAAACAGTGTGGTACCAGAACCCAGTCTAGGGCCCAACACCATCATCCCTTTCTAATCCCCCCGCTTTTAATGAGTCCTAGTTGTCCCATGCAATTGCAATGCCTACAGAAGCTGCTGAGGGACACTCAAAGCCAGCTCCAGGTCCCAGGGATTAGTCATAGCTCAAAGACTTGTGCAGGGTGAAAATGCCAGGAGTTTGCTGCACTTAGGGAATGTGGACTGACAGTGGTTCCTTGTTGCTGATGTTTTCAGGAACGGCGAGCTCTGTGCAATGCAGCATTAATCATGGGACAGAAAAGACTCAGCGACCGTACTGAAATGCTAAAACTGTCTTTGAACTCTACATCTTTTGCTGATTACAACCAGCTGGGTTTTAACCTGAGATCAAATATCTTTCAAGGTGAGGAGACACACATACCTTTGCCTGACCTTCAAAGCTGGCTCCATCTACATTTTGCCTGGGCTCAGGGCAGCCACACTGCTTTGAGTAGAGATCTGACTGTAGGTGACCTTCACTTTCCTCTCTTACTCTTTCTATCCACAGTCACTGCTTTTCCAGGCTGTGGTGCTTTGAGTAAATGAAAGCTAAAGCCTCCCTTTCTAAGTATTCTATCTCTTTCTTTTCTTTCACTCTTTTTTTTCCAAGGTGTGAAAAGTGAAGGTATATCATAACCCCTGTCCTCCATGTTGAGAGCTGTCCATTTGTAGTTCAATGTCTCCTGTCATCTCCATCCTAAGTTACCTCCAGTTCCAATACTGATGTTATTTCTCTTCAAGACCTTTAGAAATGTGGGGCTCTGAAATGTCTTCCCCAAACTTCTGTTTCCAAGGTCCCCAGGGATCCCTCCATCTAAACAAACATTAGGAACTAAGTATTCATCCCATTCTTGTTACCATCATATCCAAGAAACCAAAATAATGGTCTCCAGTTCCAGTTTCTCATGTACCAGCATGAGACTGATTCCTTTTCCTTATACAGTATGTTCCATGACAAGACCTTGCTGGGTTTTGAAGACTGCATTGTCCTGGGTTTGGCAGTCACACAGAAAGGAAGGACATCTTTCCCAGGAAGCTCAAAATATTATTATCAAGGAAAAGATACAATAAAAAGGAAGGTGAAGAGGAAAGGGTAAGAGATTAAAATAAAGCCCCTCAAATGGCTAAAAGTCAAGAGGGGATAAAAAGAGAAGTCACAGTTGGAAATTATTTGTAAGTATTGTGGCAGAAAAGGAGCTCAAGAAGGCCTGAAGTGATAAGATGGTGCTTTTTGTGGAGCTGTGCTGCTGAATAGGAAGTTACTGACTTGAATGAGGAGATTCAACAGGAGATAAGTGGGCACTTGACTAAAGAAAGGGCACTGGGATACAAATAAAGGTGATACCTTGCAGCACCCTCTGTGTGTGTCTCATACTTGAGGATAAATTGGCAAACACAAGCTCCCTCCTGGGTGATGATGAAGCTATTCAGCACCTAGCCACACACCTGATGAAAGGTAGTACAGGCGACACATGCCTTTTCTTGAGCCCTTGAAACTGCTGGTGTTGCTGAATTCCAGGACTGCGGTAGGGTGATTTCTGTGTACAGTTCCTTATTTGCTGTTCCTTGCAGGTGGCCCACTGGAGAGCCGAAGCTTGATGAAAGATTCCTACACCCCTGATATAATTCAGAAGGCAATCAGGGATCCCAAGAACTGGCATGGAAGGAGGACTGATGAGCTAGGTATGGCTTCTGCTAGGCAAAGTGCATTGCTGCATTCCTGAGATGGGTGCTGCTTCTGCCAAGGACAATGGATGGGTTTGGGCAAAGGTGTGAGGGGACTAGAAATTGACATTTTCACAAGAGAGGAGCTCTCCAGCTAGAAAAATCCTTGAGGGATAATAGCACTAGAAGGGATGCTGCAACTGAACTATGACTTGCCTTCTTTACAGGGAAATGGCATCAGAAAAATGCCCTAAATCTTAACCTGCAGAAAGCACTGGAGAACAAATACGGGAAGAAAAAAGGCAAGCCTTAGAAGATGAAGGTTGAGGATTGGAGTGCATTCAGCGAGGGATCTTTTTCCTCAGCCATCTAATAAACCTCCATATAAAGCACGAGCCCATCGCTTGCTAGTTGTCAACAGCAGATTTGTTGCTGGTGCTCTCTTCCCCTCTCAATGATGGTGTCTTTGGGGAGAGCAATGCAAGATAAATCTGAATGTGAATACAAAAAAAAATCACTTCGTTGGTCACTGGTAAGATGGGCCTGATTAGTGTGTGCGGCACACGCCCTTGCAGAGGAATGTAGTGGTGAGAGGCCATATAGAAATTCATCTGCTCAGAGCACATAAGGTGGAGTAGGACCTGTGAGCAGTGTAAGAGGGTGATGGCAGGGGGGGTCCATGTGTGTGCATGCACATGTAAACTCATGCTTGCCAAAAGATTCATGGTATTTTGACAGCTGCCCTAGCAGTCCAAAGAGAAGTACAGAGGATGCACTGGGAATGAACCAGTGTTGCCCAAGGACCTGAAGGCTGCCTACCTCTCCCCACAATGAAGGGAAGCTTCAGAGCTGTATGTACATAGCAGCCAGACACACCAAGCAAAGAACCAGCTCCTTACTGATGCTTCTGAGGTGACTTCAGACTCTCTGCCAGCAAGGCACCAAACGGCGTCCACTCAATAACCTGGGCACAACTCCATATGATTGGCACTAGGTGCCAATGTGGGGTAGGAAAGGAGGATTCTCTGCCCACTATTCCAGTTTTGCTGTTCTGTCTGCCACACAGAGGATTTCAGGGAAAGCTCTTACCCTGGCAGGGAGCACCAGTAATGTGTGGAAACAAATGGAAACTCATCTGAGAAGTGGAGGCATCAGGGTATTCATTAAAGCCCATGCTATTTGCAGGCCAAGCTAATGAAAAAAAAACAAACCAACCCAAAAAAACCAACAGAAAAAAACAGCTTATCCCACCTAAAGGAACAGGAAAGCTGCAAGAAGGCCCAGGGCTTCTCCAATCTGCAGATCACCCCACAATGTGACTGGATCCTTACTGAAGCTCTCATAAACCATTCTCGCTCCTGTCAGCTCTTTCCCTAACTCAAAGATAAATTTTTCTGAGTGAGAAGCAAATGTGTCCACCATGCAGTCTGCACAATCTGAAGTGCGGAGAGCGTATCTGGAGAGTAACCAAGGGCTACCCAAGGGCTCGAATGATGCAGGACATGCAAGGTCTTTAGGGCTTCCTGATGTGTTTCTCTCACAGTATTTAATGGCCCTTATTGCAAGATCCTGCTTCCAGCTCCAAAGTGTAGCAGTTTGGTGAAGCAATCACGAAGTACGTGTCTGGGAATAGCGATGCCCTGATCTTTCCCATCTGGTCCCAAGCTTTCACCATTTGAAAAGACTGATGCTTTGCTCCCTGATATGAACTGTTTTGGGGCAGAATTAGGATTGTTACTTCACCCGTCATTGGCTGGGGATTAGATAACTACATGCTGACTTTGTAAAAGTAGTGAAGGAAGTTAAAATGTAACTAATGATAACCAAGCAATAATCATTTTCCACCAGCAATAATTAACCATTTGCAATTCAGGTGTTTCCAGGCAAACGTCCAAGTCTTTCAAATTAAGGAGACTGGCCAAATGGCAGCTTGTAGAAACCTCCCAGTGGGTTTTCCTTGTACATCAGTACCAGTTGCTGCTGCCTGAGCACACACCGTTCCAGCTTCAGGTGAACAGTGCAGCTCTGTAGGAACACCCTGCTCTCTGTGTTGCATCCAGCACTTGATGACCAACATGACTCAGGGTACATAATAAATGCCATCTTCTGAGACCGCAGCAGGTCCTAATCCAGAAAACATGGAGCTAAAGAGAAATCCACTGACATCATTGTTTGGCGTACTGGAAGCAGGTAGTTAAGGGCACAGTTAGGTAATACACAAAATGTAACATGTGGGCTGAATCAGCACATAGATTTAAAGACCTATTTCTAATAGACATTAGAAATAGACATTAGGACAGGCAGAGTGCAGGATTATGGTACAGCTTGGAGTAAATGGCCTTTGCTA
Organism: Balearica regulorum gibbericeps; assembly: GCF_011004875.1. NCBI lineage: Eukaryota > Metazoa > Chordata > Aves > Gruiformes > Gruidae > Balearica > Balearica regulorum. Next base: position 58,096,835 of record NC_046184.1, read on the forward strand.
CCCATGAAAAGCTCACGAAGAGACTAGATCAGAAGGGAAAAGGACTGAAAGGTCTTGTTGGTGCACCACTGCACTCTGTACACTCTGCAACTGCATTGTTTGCTTCCTGCAGTGGAGTAAAGTCACTTTGTACACTTTTTACAACTTAAAATATTTTATAAACACTGAAATAGTACAAAATAGTTTGCATTGTGTAATGCACTCAAGTGGGTGACAGGTGTTTGATGCCACATGAATGTACATGTGGCAATCCCCCTTCACTTTCTGTGGTTTGCCAAATGTTACAGCTCAGCCCGGGGCAAACACTTTCTGATGGGTGACACACTGAAAGTTGCAGAGGTAACTGAGATGATAGCTTTCAACGAGACAGCCCAGCTGCTGGGAACAATCAATGCCTCAAGTCTCTGAGTGCTGAACAGACTAATTTAGCCAGAACCTTGGCAAGGAAGCATTACGCTGGCTGCGTGGCACTCTGTGTTGACTAGACTGCTTTGGGTACTCAAACATGCGTATTTAAAGCCATCTTTGGAATCTCCAAATAGTGTGTCAGGTGCAGTTAGACAAGAACAGGGCTGAAATAAGTGCTCATGGTAGCTGAAATCTCCCTTCTACCCATTCCTCTGCTCTCAGCAGTTCATTCATTCTTGCTTGTTTTGTGCTAGTACTGACACTTCCCTGCCCACACTTTTAAGTGAGTCAACTTGATAAACCAGCAGAAAATCAATACAGGAAAAAAAAAAAGCAAAGTTAACAGGTTAACAAATTTTCTAAGCAAAGGACCTTGTTGCAGGCAAGGCAATGAGTGATGGGGTATGCAGATGTTGGGGAAGAGGAGTGGAAAGGGAGTGGAGGGGGAAATGGCCTTTCACTGCTTTTTTGTGCAGTCGGCTTCTGCTATGTAGTTCCACTGAACTCAGCACTTTGCAACCTAAGTAGCCTGTATTTCAGTGATTTTACAAGGTCTGATCATTGGGTGGCAGCTCTGAGCCAATGTTTTTATCTGATAGGGCAGAACTTTGGAAAAAATGGGTTCTTCTCTGGTTTAGCTAAACTTTTCACCAAAATAGCTATTTAAGAACTGTTTTGGTCATTTGTAAACAGTCAATGCACTTGAAAAAATGGATAATCATAGTATAGAAATTTGAAATAGAAGAAATTTGAAATTTTGAAATCCAAGCTTCTGCATCACTCTCCTCCTACCTTCTAGTATTTCTTGCAGAAATGGGTATTACCCAGTTTAGGCTTATGTGTCCTTGCAGTTGAGGCACAGATTATTCTGCAGGATATCACTTTTAATAAAAAAATCCTGTTCTCCAGCCAATCTTCTTTTTTTTTTTTTTTCTTTTTAAGTTTTCATTTAACCTTCTGACTTCTGCCTATCTTGTGCTATCCTGGACAATTCCAACCTTTGGTATCTCCACTGCAAATTATTTTGGATGGCTTATTAAATAAATGATAACAACTGTAAGAACAGGAGTTAGTCACTGCAAGAACTCTTATCAGTCTTTAGCCTTCTATTAAAATCAGTCCTTTATGCTGTAAAGCTTGCACTGAAATAAAATTTCAATTCAGAGCTACATCTATCCTGAGGTAAGCCCAGTATTCCTAAAAGAATGGAGTACTTACTGCTGATCCTGCCTATAATGGGATAAAAGAGAAATCAATCCAGCGCTGCTTGAAATGTCTAGAGATCACAACAAAGAGGCAGCAAGTGAATTGACTTCAGTAGATTTCACTCTTGCACACTGGAGTTGAAATACAATTGTTTCTTATGTTTGAAGGTATTTAAAATGCTATTATCCATCAAGAGACAATGGTGTTTTGAGGGTTAGGAATTGCTTGTGGGGTTCCCCTTCACAGTGGTAGAGCAAAGGAGCCATGGAGCAAGTTAAAAAGAAAAACAAACACAAACGGTATTTTGCTCAGGGTTCTCTTTGGGTTTTGTTTGCCACAGACTCCTCTCTGAAGATCTGAAATGTTGAGGGGGCAGCGTGGTGGGACTGCAGACAGAACCAAGGCTTTGTCGGTCAAAGCTGCCAAGAGCAGCGACCCAGCATCAGAGGTGGGATCACCACACTTGGAAACAGTAAGGGAGGTTAAGAGGAACATCTCCTTACAGATGGACAATGGACTCTCTCAGATCTGGGCAAAACAGGGGAATGGGCTACATAACCAAGAAGCTTTTGGGTCATATCACTGATTTTACTAAACAAGCCTACCAGTGTTTATGCTGACTTGCCATTTTATCCCTTTTAATAATATTCCTTTTCTTTTAAACCCTTGGATTCATTGCTCTTGAGCAGGAAAACTGATTATCCAAGCTCATTATGTGTCCAAGCAAAATCATTTTATTTTCCTATAACCTGAGAGCCTTGAACTGAAATTGATTACCTATTTTTAGAAAGGAGCCCTGGCTAAATCTGGCTTCTTCCTCTGCCAATCACACCTATCAGGGGAATGTGAGCCTATCTAAATGCAGGTACATGGTAATTATGGCCTGTCCCTTTTACCAAATACATTAATATAACTAAGAAAGGGGTAGGGTCGCATGCTATCTTTCACTATGTTGGACTAGAAGCTGAAGGGGAGAGGTAACGTTTGTGGAAAGAAAATAGGATTATAATGGTGTAATAGTTCAAATTTTTTTCTTGGTTATCTAAGACCCCTACAACTCTAACAGGCTTTTCTGAATCTCAAAGCTGGCTACTTTCCTTTCCACAACAGCTTTCTTTAGTCCTCTGAATATCTGAATCACCTCAATATTCTGTGCTTTGTCTTCCTTGCCACTGATGGATCCCCCATCATGTGCAGGCTATCTGATAATTTTAATGGATTTCCAAAACTTATTTACCTGATGTGGTGGGTTGACCTTGGCTGCCCACCAGGTGCCCCCCAAAGCCACTCTATTACTCCCCTCCTCAAGTGGACAGGGGGAGAAAAATATGACGAAAGGCTTGTGATTCGAGACAAGGAAAGGGAGAGATCACTCACCAATTACCATCATGGGCAAAACAGACTTGACTTGGGGAAATTAATTTAACTTACTGCCAATCGAATCAGAGTCGGATAATGAGACATAAAAAGCCAAATCTTAAACCATCTCCCCCCCACCCCTCTCTTCTTCTAGGCTCAACTTCATTCTCAATTTCTCTACCTCGTCCCCCTAAGCAGCACAGGGGGATGGGGAATGGGGGTTGCAGTCAGTTCATCACATGTTGTCTCTGCTGCTTCTTCCTCCTCATGCTCTTCCCCTGCTCCAACGTGGGATCCCACCCACAGATGAACTTTTTCAAAATGAATTCTTCCCATGGGCTGCAGTTCTTCACAAACTGCTCCAGCATGGGTCCCCTCCACGGGGTGCAGTCCTTCAGGAACAGACTGCTCCAGTATGGGTCCCCCACGGGGTCACAAGTCCTGCCAGCAAACCTGCTCTACTGTGATCTCCTCTTGGGGCCACAGGCCCTGCCAGGAGCCTGCTCCAGCATGGGCTTCCCACGGGGTCACAGCCTCCTTTGGGGTACATCCACCTGCTCCGGTGTGGGGTCTTCCACGGGCTGCAGGTGGATATCTGCTCCACCATCAACCTCCATGGGCTGCAGAGGGACAGCCTGCCTCACCATGGTCTTCTCCACAGGCTGCAGGGGAATCTCTGCCCCAGCACCTGGAGCACCTCCTCGCCCTTCTTCTTCACTGACCTTGGTGCCTGCAGAGTTGTTCCTCTCACATCTTCTCACTCCTCCCTGTCTGCAACTGTTATGCAGCAGTTTTTACCCTTTCTTAAATATGCTATCAGAGAGGTGCTATCAGCGTCACTGATGGGCTCATCTTTGGCCAGTGGTGGGTCTGTCTTGGAGCCAGATAGAACTGGCTCTGTCAGACACAGGGGAAGCTTATGGCATCGTCTCACAGAAGCCACCTCTGTAGCCTCCCCGCTACCAAAACCTTGCCATACAAACCCAATACACTTGAGGATCTTTCTGACTCATCTGCACATTCTTACTGGGTTTTAGGCTGGGGACAGGGTAGCAATTGCCCATAGTGGAGGAGAACTGTTATGGTGCTGCCAGGATTAAATATATCTATGTAGTTCTCCAACACAGGCTTTTTGGGAAAAAAAATACTCCTTTTCAAAAAATAGGTAATGACATTTTTGTGGATTCTGAATGTCCATGGAGACCTAAAGGGTCTCCAAACACATCCAGGTGCAATTCAGGAGAAGAGGTTGGTGCTTGACCTGAAACTGGGACCATGACACCAGTTTTCCCAGGAGAAAGCTCATGGCAAGAGTGGTCACTGCGGGGCTGGGGCTCCTGTGAATCATGAGGTAACTCCCCAGCAGTGACCGGTGGCGGAGGGCTGGAGTCGCTGGCTGATGGCAGTAACAGGCTCTCTGGGGTGAGGTACTCCAAGGGGCACTGCTGAGGAGATGCGATACAGCTAAGAGCCTTTGGAGATTTCTGCTCTTCTGTTCTCATGTTTGTGCCTTCCCCCCAGGCTGGTGGGGCCGGTGAGACTTGTTTCTCATTGTTGAGGTGCTGCATCATTTCCTTCTGATGGGGGAGCGGGAAGGGCTGTGGAGGACCTGCTCCTGGCTGTTCTTGCCTGGGAACAGTCTTCCTTTGGGAGGGTCACATACTGAAGGGAACCTGATTTCTCACGAACTCCCACTGGGTCCACTTCCAGGGTCTGATGCATATCAGGCTGGGAGGACATCACTGGGCTGTACAAGTATGGACCATTGAAAGCAAAGCAAGTCTGGGAAGCAGTACTTGCATGAGCACTCTTGCATGGATGCCTGGTAGACAGGCAGGATGGACCAGCAGTCTGATCCAGTGGGCAGACAAGTGCGGACAGTGAAAGTGAGGTTTCATGTAGCACTCCGGAAGTCTGACAGGAGTTTTGTGGAGCCAGGGTAGCATGGGAAAACTGCACTGTCTTTGCCTCAGCTCCGTGGAACTCTGCTGGACTCTTAGTCATCCTGTTCAGGTGAAAAAAACAGAGGACTTAGCTGCTATTGGCAGCTCTCTAACTGACAGCTCTTTAAGGAGGTAACTGCATATAAACAGGAGATGCTTTAAGTGGATACCCTGTCTTCCAGGAAACCAGAAGGAACCTTTGGCCACATCTCTTGTACCTTCCTTAGAAGATCCAAGCCTCAGCCTTTTCTGTGCCACGGCAAGAAATCAACTGTCTCCCGCCAACTTTTCTCAATGCCAAGATATGCAAGCACAAATCAGCTTTTGAGAAAATCTATGGTTTTTGCTGTAAGTAAAACAGAGCCAAGGACCATTTTTTGGCCATCTGGTAAAATGTCATAGACTGGCTGTGTCCACACTGTATAGCCATGGTAGTCTTCTGGGTCTCCCACAGTGTCTCTGCAGTCTAAAACACAACTAAGGTTTTGTGTCTGTTTTTTCAGTTCAAAGTGCACAACATAATGTGACCACTGTGTTACAGCTGTATTCATAGTGTGACACAGGATGTGTGTTGCACGGCCTGGGTGCAAAGCCTGCTAGAATACTGTTGAAGGAGACTGGACACAGCCCAAGCTGGTACAGTTGTGTCCATGTTGCGCACCGGGAATGGTTGCTACCCTGTGCTATTTCCCAAACTGTGCCAGGATGTTATCTGGGAGAGCACTAGTTGGCATAGGCCAAAGCGTGGCAGGGAGAGTGCTGACAACAAAGCAGTGCAAGCAGTTACAAGGCAGTGCTTGATACTACATCTTGGCCCTGATTTATTTAGCAGTATATGCTCAGGCAATGTGAGTGCTAGCGTCAGCATTTATGCAGCTCTCAAGCTTTCAGTGATGCTTTGCAGTTCTTCAAAATAAAGGGCCCCTGTCTCTTACAAGCACTGAATGTGGAGCTAGATAAAGGGAGGAGACAAAGATTTCAAAGAAGTAACAAACATAATCCATCTTTCCTTCACATGACTTACAAAAGTATATATTAAAAAGAGCTGACCCTCTCTCCTAAGAGGCAGGTAATTATCATGCAACCCATGAGTCAATTTAATTTGTGTCAGCCTCCCCAACTGCTCTGCAACTTAGGATAGTTTCCTGAACAGAGCACTATGGTCACCTCCCCACTCCATCTTTAAAGACCTGACACAAATTTGAGGCTGTATGGACAATTTGGAGCTATTTCAATCAGCTGCACACTGGCCGGGACCACTGCAGCTCTTCGTTGCTCACATTCCACTTTCAAAGTCAGACTAAGCTTCAAGGAGCAGAAAGTATATAATTTCTAGAGGATGACAAGGTAAGGGAATATGTGTATTTTCATGAGAGGGAAGTTGTGTTCAGGCGGGCTGGGAGGAATTCAGCCAACAAGATTTCCACCCTGTTACATCAATGCTTTTTATTCAAACCTATTTCCAAAGGAAATGCAGAGGAAGAAATGGAGCAGTTTTCTTATCCTCAGACTTCCAGCCAGGGAAGTCAAGGTCTGCAGCTGCAACAATTCATTACAATTTCCATAGATACTTGGAAGTTATACAGGTGAAAATGCTTTGTCCTCCCTATTGCGATAGGCGATATCCATGCATAGCCTGCTCTTACATCATGGTTAGTAAAGAACTTTTCAAGAATGCAGTAGGGAGCAGGCTGCTTACTTACCCATCCAGCACTTGAAGGCAGTTAATCTGCTCCACCTCCTCAGAAGTGTTCTGCTCATTGAAGGGCACCAGGCTGGCTGGCCGTTGGCTGGCAGCTTCCTGAAGAGAGAAAATAAACATTGTTAACACTTCTGAGAAAAGAGAGATCACGTTAAGTAATGCCAGGAAGAGCCAGGAGCCATGGGCACAAGAACTCTGGCAGCACATTTGTGATATACAGTTAGGACAAGAATGAGCTTCCAGGCATTCACATTGTATAATTAGTTTAACAGTATATCAACCTGTGTTATGGAAGTAATCTTTTCTAAATAACTTTTGTCCCAACAACTTTGCTGTTCTCATTTTTTAGGGCCATGCTGTTTCCCCACCCAAACACAGTAGAAACATTGCTACAGGCAATCTTTAATAGATTGATACAGGTTAAAGAAGTGTCAATCTGAAAGTATTCCTGGCACCTCCACCAGGTGGGCACCTTCCTGGCACCTTCAAAGATGGGCAATCCCACCACTGTGGCTACAAAGTATGTCCTGTCCCCCAGAAGACTATTCCTTCACTTCCACATTGTCTATCCCTGACCCATCTTTATGCAGCATTGGAGTGCAGGGCTGCTGCAGCTGCAGGTTCCTGTCACAATAAACCTCAAAGCTGCTCTTTTGTGCAATTCCTACTCTGACTGAGCAGCACATGAGGACACTCTGGGCAACATTTCACCTGTAGAGCTAAAATGACTGCCATTCTGTACTGACTGACCAGAGAAACAGTATTGCTGGGATGTTTCCAAAGTTTAGGATAAGAGAATTTACTACAGGGATGAAAACTCTCAAAACCACAAGACTGACAGACGGCACTTGTGGATGGAGAGCTGGGTATGAGATAGGTGACAAAGCTACTGTGCTGCTTTTTTAGAGTGGTTGGATGGCCTTGTACAGACGTTGATTATTGTGGGTGGGCAGAAACAGAAGCTGATGAAGTCTGTCGACAGCCAAATTAGCAAGAACTTTAGAACAATGATTGATCTGCAAGGAGGATTTATCAGAGCCTCCAAAACATGCAGATATGCATCATGTAAAGCAGTCTGATGTACCACACTTCCCCTTTATCAACTGCTGACTGGATGCATGCCTGAAAGATATTGCTTGCTGACTGACTAAGGGGCTGAGAAATCCTGGGTGCCAGATGAACAGTTAGCTGAGGACCATGACAGCCCACCATGTGCAGCACCCTCAAGAGCAATGCTAATACCAGGCATTCCACTTAAGGTAAAAATATAAAATGGGGCAAAAGGACTTGCAAGGTAGGAGGTGAGGCTGATTGATAGAGAAGACAGGGATGGAAAGCTAAAAATGTTGCAATTGGAGAACTGTTAACTTAATCTTTGCAAAGACCACTCTTCCCTGGAGTTGTACATCACTGACTTGCACTGCAGGAAGCCAGAAATGAGGTGGAAGTCATTTAGCTTAAGCAGAAGATAAAACACAGTGGCAAAAATAGCATGAGCTCTCTGTCTGTAGAATGGAGATTAGCAGCATTGCCTTAAGGAGATAAAGACATTAGAGATGTGAGATCAAATACAAATCCAGTGATTCCAGGGGAGACTCACAGATAGTTAAGATTATGGAATTACGATAGTGAGGAACTGAAACATGCAAGACTGAGCTCCAGGAAGGAACCTAGCCACTGTTTTCATAAAACTCCAAATATGCTCCATGTAGGGCCTCTTTTGGCGATATCCACCTATTGGGATATAATTTCTTTGTCTCACAAGATTTGCATGGCCCTTGCAGATGAAATCAGGAAATGGGTGAGGGAGAGAGATGGAAAAAAAATGAAGCCACTTTTACTTTTAAAAATGCCTCCAAAGATACAACTGTGCAAACTACACATCTGCTTTTCTTTGCCCTCTCCTTCCTTACACGGACGAAAATGTCCATGTCCAGGAATAGCATGTAGAAGGAAATAGAGCTCGCACAATACAAAGTCAACCTCCTGCAACTGCAGAGAAGTGTACAGGGAGGTAATCATGCAAAGCCTATAGAAGGTAGCACTGAAGAGAGTCAGGCAACATCCCGACCAGGTGCAGAGAAAGGTCAAGTCCATCTAGGGACAATAGGTTTCATGTATAAGGAGTCTAAGAGGTATTTTGGAGGCAAGAGATGGCAAAACTGGCCAGGTGCTTCAGAGGGGAGAGTTGGTTTTATTTTTCAACTCTCAGGTCCTGGATACTAAGGTAGGAAAATAGGCAGAAGACCGAAGTCACTAGTGAAGAGTTTCATGATGCTCAGCCAGGATCCATAATCCTCCTAGACAGGACAGCAGTCTTCTCAGTGGCAGTCCAGACCCTGAGTTGGCAGCTCCCCTTCAACCAGACATCCCAACACATCCCTCCCTTCATTCTTTTCACCCTGGATTAAATCTATGTCATACTTCTCCGGAAGCAGCTTTCAAGGTACAGTTCCCCCTTACCCCCTGGTAGCTCTGGATCAGGAGACTCTTGCTGGGGTTCGGAATCTTTTCCTCCCACATTTTCTTCTTTCTGCAACAACACCACCACCACCACAGAGTTTTCAAGATTTGCTTCTCCATGTGGCTACAACCAGAAAAGCCCTGCGCCCTGAACACTCTGCTGCTCTGCACAGCGAGGCACCACCAAGGCCCTGGCATGCCACCACCCGACTCTCACCCTTGCACAGACACGCACAAGGCTGCCCATTGCACACCAAGGCTCCATCTGTCGTGGGGGACAAGCAGTGCCTCGCTCAGTCTTTATGCCACCCACACGCCCAACGCGCTGCTAAATCTCCTAGTCGCAATGCAAGCCTACCTGAGGAAATACTTAGAGCTGCAATAAGCAACTGCCAGCAAAGCGATGAGGAGGACTGGCAGCATCACCGGCAGAACCACTGGTGGCAGAACTGAAACAGAGAAGAGAGAAATAGGTATCCACCTGCAGAGGGGCTGCAGGTTGTTCACTCTGGTCACTCTTCATGCAAGCAGATCAGGGAAATGTAGGAGCATGTCAAGCGATAGGATCATGAGGCCTTCAGACTGTTGCGGTACCCTCCTCCAGAGTGAGGCAGACCAAGCGTGGCCTGAACTGCTTACTGACCAAAGGAGTTCATCGTTGCCTGTACGGATACTTTTTTATTTTTCACTGAGATCAGAGCAAACAATTTATGCTAATAAAAAGATGGTTAGGCACCTTACCCCACGATGAACAATAGGCATGTCTTCAGGCATCTCAGGTCTGCTTCACTCTGTACAGTCCTGAAGAGATGGGCTCTCAGAGAGTTTCTAAGACAGACCTTCCTCTGCTCATGGCCATAAATGATCATCAACAACATACCAATTTCTTCCTGCCTACACTCATCAAAATTTTCCTACTAGCGTACCACTACAGGCTTCCCCAGGACAAACGATGTAAGATCCTATTACTTTGGGCACAAGACCATACTGATAGCAGACGTTCTGCCCCGAAGTCCAGAAACAGTAAAATCATGTCAAGGTTCCTGTCTCCAGCAGAGTCTGCTGTGTGTTTTGCACAACTCTATGGTCACTCTGCAAACATAAAAGACTGATGGATTATATTCCGTCTTCTTGCAGTCTCGCGCTCTTCAGGCACTGACAGCAGAATGGACTACTGGAATCAGGAAACAAGGATGGATCTTTGGGAAGGATCTTGGCCTGAGTCTCCATCTGGAAAACTTTACGGTTGGTTGTACTCACCTTGTGAAGGGGAGTAGGAAAGAAGATCAAAAGGAGGTTGTTCCTGCTCACCTCCATCACCACCTTCGTCAGCATTGCTGCTGTACTGCAAGGGTGCAAGGATGCAGACACGACAGCTACCTTGTTAAGCGACCCCAGCTAGCTCATGGCTGGGCCTAACTACAACCCCAGCTGAGAGAATGTATTTTTCTGTAGAGGCGTTTCAGCCATTAACAGCCCACAAAACCTTACAGAAGCAGCCTACATGAAAAGTACCATTCCCAGTTGTCCAGGCAAACTCCTCACTCCATTCACTCCAAGGCCCCTTGTAATCCACAGGCATATTCACTCTTGCACGCATTTTCCCCCTATACTCTGTAGATGATGCCAGCATCTGCAGGGTGAGGATGAAGGGAGGTTCATCATTGCTGATGTTTAACGTCTGGACAGTCTGGGGAGAAGAAGAAAGCACAAATGTTGGAGTGAAAGGAACTGTCTTTCCCTTTTGCCCAGCAAAGAGAAATCCAGGACTCCTGCACTTCTAAGACTTACCTTTTTGTATTGGTTCTTTTTCCAGTACTCGACTTGGTATTTCTGGTTTATGTAGCCATATTCGAAAGAGCGTTTTATCCACCACAGTTCATACTCTTGGTTCTCTGTCGCTGTTACTGACACATTTGCAGGTGGCAGCACCTTAACTGGAAGACACAGAATGTCTCAGAGTACTTCTCAATATACTGGTCCAGCACTTTCTTTCACCACTCAGAGTGGTTTCCAGAGACTGAAAACAATGTTGATGAGTTGCATCCGCAGGCCTTGAGGGAACTGGCGGATGACGTGGCCAGGCCACTCTCCATCATATTTGAGATGTCCTGGCAGTCCAGCGAAGTTCCCGCTAACTGGAAGAGGGGGGAACATAACCCCCATTTTTAAGAAGGGTAAAAAGGAAGACCCAGGGAACTACAGGCTGGTCAGTCTCACCTCTGTGCCTGGTAAGATTATGGAGCAGACCCTCCTGGAGACTATGCTTAGGTACATGGAAGATAAGGAGGTGACCGGTGACAGTCAACACAGCTTCACTAAGGGCAAATCGTGCCTGACAAATTTGGTGGCCTTCTATGATGGGCTTACAGCATTGGTGGATAAGGGAAAAGTGACTGACATCATCTGCCTGGACTTGTGCAAAGTATTTGACACTGTCCTGCATGACGTCCTTGTCTCTAAATTGGAGAGACATGGATTCGATGGATGGACCACTCAGTGGATAAGGAATTGGCTGGATGGTTGCACTCAAAGAGTTGTGGTCAACAACTCAATGTCCAAGTGGAGAACGGTGATGAGTGCGTTCCTCAGGGGTCGGTACTGGGACCGGCACTGTTCAACATCTTTGTCGGTGACATGGACAGTGAGATCGAGTGCACCCTCAGCAAGTTTGCCGACGACACCAAGCTGTGTGGTGTGGTCGACACGCTGGAGGGAAGGGATGCCATCCAGAGGGACCTTGACAGGCTGGAGAAGTGGGCCCGTGCGAACCACATGAAGTTCAACAAGGCCAAGTGCAAGGTCCTGCACGTGGGTCGGGGCAATCCAAAGCACGACTATAGGCTGGGCGAGGAATGGATTGAAAACAGCCCCGAGGAGAAGGACTTGGGGGTATTGATTGATGAGAAGCTCAACATGAGCCGGCAATGTGCGCTTGCAGCCCAGAAGGCCAACTGTGTCCTGGGCTGCATCAAAAGAGGTGTGACCAGCAGGTCGAGGGAGGTGATTCTGCCCCTCTACTCCACTCTTGTGAGACCCCACCTGGAGTACTGCGTCCAGCTCTGGGGGCCCCAGTACAGGAGAGACATGGAGCTGTTGGAGAGAGTCCAGAGGAGGGCCACGAAGCTGATCGGAGGGATGGAGCACCTCTCCTAGGAGGACAGGCTGAGAGAGTTGGGGCTGTTCAGCCTGGAGAAAAGAAGGCTCCAGGGAGATGTAATTGCAGCTTACCAGTACCTGAAGGGGCCTACAGGAAAGATGGTGAGGGACTGTTTATCAGGGAGTGTAGTGACAGGACAAGGGGTAAAGGGTTTAAGCTGAAGGAGGGTCGATTTAGATTAGATGTTAGAAAGAAATTCTTTACTGTGAGGGTGGTGAGGCACTGGAACAGGTTGCCCAGAGAGGTTGTGGATGCCCTGTCCCTGGAAGCGTTCAAGGCCAGGTTGGATGAGGCTTTGGGCAACGTGGTCTAGTGGAGGGTGACTCTGCCCACAGCAGGGGGGTTGGAACTAGATGATCTTTGAGGTCCCTTCCAACCCAAACCATTCTATGATTCTATGATTTATGCCAGGTAAGAGGTCTCAGATTTTTAACACTTCGTAATTCCCCACATCTTCATTTTCTAGTCAAATACAATAATACAGAAAAGCAGTAAAGCAATAGTTGAAACATCTGTACTGGTCCACCACATTTCCAGAGATTTTCAGCTCTCTTGGAGCTACTACCTGATATTTTCACCCACAGCAGGAGCTCTCCCAGTGCTCCTGGGAGTATCATCAGTACCTCCAGGTACATGCAGGCAGAGATGATCCACCTGGCACACCTCACGCAGCAGAGGAGTCCTACCTCCTCCAGTGCTCCAGGGACCACTGCGCAAACCCACAGGAGCCCCAGTGGCTTCCTGAGACTTCACAAAGCGACACACTCCCCACAAACACCTCTCACCACAGCTCCCTGTCACCTGGGACACTCATGGAGGTCAAACATAGAGAAGTCAGCTGGGTGACAATCGCTCACCAAGAAGCTCTGCTCACAACCCAAATTTCTACATGGCAGTTTCCACTGCTGCCGCCTTCCTCAGAGTAACAAGTGCCACTGAAGAACTCCACACCTACATGCCACCTCTCCCAGACCTCTGGCCTAACACAACTTCCAGTTGCTTTCTTCATCAGTCCCAGTCTCCTCCTCTTCCCACACACTCTCCTCACCACTGCTGTCCTCAGCCCCAGTTGCCCAGCCAGGCATCTGTCCAAGAAACAACCAGGAGAAGCAAGAAACAACACAGCAACTCACTGTTCTTATAGGCTTCAATCAGTTTCTCCTCCGTCTTGGCCCGGACAGACACATGGTACTGGCTCTGGCTGCTGTAGTTGCTAACAGGGATCTCACAGCTCTGGAGCACATACGGGACGTGGGGCAAAGCCTTCTCATGCACAGGAGAGCATTCCTCTTCTCTGAGGGGAGAAAAAGAGGTTGTGTGGAGACCAGGAGGAGTGGGACAGAACAGAAACTCCATGGGAGAGGCACAGGCACGCTGCCATGGGCACAGCACGTACGCTGATGCTGGAGTGGCCCTGAAGAACAAGCCAAAGAGGACAGAGGTGATGATCGCTTTCTTCACTTCCCAGCTGCACGTCAGACGGTCTGCACCATTGAAGAGGCAGTGAAGGTTCCTGGGATGAAGGCCACCTTCAGAGAAGATGAGAGCAAGCTAAGTGACAGGAAAGGTCTGGCTTCTCAGCCAGCGCTTCCACCCCTGCATGGCCCCGCTCCATCCCACGCTACCTTCAGGGGTCTCCCATGACACCTCCGTGCTCCACTTGCTGTACTGCCCAGAGGAGCCACTGGCCCGCCCCGGTCTGGCTCGCACACGGGCAACGTAGCTGCTCCCCGGGACAAGGTCCTCGCGGCTGAGTTGGCAACGTGTGGTGTTGGAGAGCAAGAGCGAGGCAGCGTTCTGTTGTTGGGGGAAAGGAGGGAGAGCGGGGAAGAGAGGAAATTGGGGAGCTGAGGATATGCACACTTAAAAATTAACAGATAAAACAAAGTGCATCCTCCTGGAAGGTGAAGCAGCTTCAAATGTATTTTGCCATTTTCCCACATGTATCCCCACAGGCTCCTGCTGGGATGTGCTTTAATTCCATTTGGGAGGGATTCAGGGCAAAATCAATTCCAACTCAAAACCAAGTGCAGTGCTTTTTTTCAGTGAAGAACAGATCTTTGCATTCAATTCAGGACAAATGGGTATTTCACTGGGCAAGTCACTTGCAAACAGAAAGAGAGCCCCTTCCGCCTGACCTGAAACAACGTTTCTGGCATCTCCTCATAGTGCCTGACAATGGAAAGGACGTTCATTTGCACAACGTTTCCCACAGGCTCTCAACCGCCCAAAAGGGTGCAGCCCAAACCAGGGCAGCCCGGCTCCTCCGCTCTTACCTCCCAGGACTCCCAATCCCGCTTGTAAGTGACTTCATACTCCAGTGCATTGCCCAGTGCTTGGCTTCCATCAGCTACTTTCCAGGTCAGCAAGAAGTCTCCTGATCTCATCAAGCTGGCTGAGAGGTTTTGAGGTGGGAGGGTCTGAACTGGAAGGTGAAGGTACAACCCGTGAGAGGAGATAGTGAGGACAGGGAGATGAAGAGCAGAAGAAAATGCCTAGCTGATGTTCTATGAATGACAGAATCGGGATATTTAATTTCCCTAGAGTGCCACAAATAATCCATGTTTCTTTTTCACCACAAAGTGCAAGCTCTACAAGACAGGAAATATATTCATGAACAGAAGAGGAAAGTATGGAGAGCAGTGCTGTTGTGCAGCTTTGTAGCAACTTTGTGAAAGAATATGCTGTAATGCATGTAGAACATGGTGCTTAAACAGAAGGCTGTTTTGATATCTTCCCCCAATCCCAACCAAGACACTGGTTAGCTGGCAGGTCTACTCCCATTTTGTCTATTGTAGTCATTGAAGGTAGACTCTGCACTGAAGCTGAAGGTGGTAGTATGGGCTTACGGCCATTGGACTTCACTCTTGCTTACATTTCAGGTTAAGCACTGACCTAAGCATCTTTTTAGGATTAGATAGTCAACACATTAATCTGAAAAAGTTTTAAATACTCAAGAATAGAGACAAAACTTAGCGGTTTGTCTTTACCATTCTGAAACAAGTAGACATTTAGCTCTGCCTGCAGTGTTAGGCCAAATTTGAAGCTGTATTTTTTTGATTCATATCCACGGATGAGACACACCCAGTGCATTGTGAAGTTCTGGCAGTCAGCATGGTTTTCACCTTTGTGGGACCTGCAGGTCATTTCTTCATTCCTGGTTACACAGAAGAAAGCATGACTAGATGGCCCAAAGTGTGGTTTCTGAAACCTTCCCCACATGCTATTGTTTCTAAATCAATGTTTATCACTGCATTATGTTGGCATACTACTGCAGTTCATTAAGTGGCATGAATAAATTCTCTAATATCAAGCACATTTGCTTTATTCTCTCTTCCTTTCCTCAAAGGAAGATACACCCACAATAACTCTTTTGGGTTGGTGGGTGTCTGGGCTCTGAGCACAACCTCTTTCATGCCCCCTCTCCCCCCAGAAAGGGGTTTCGCTACCCATGCTCAAGGCTGTCCAAGCTGGAATCAGCCTGACTGAGGGTTTCCCCACCTTCACTTAGAAGCTGCTTTTAATTTCAGGCCTTTGCCTTTGGTCCCTGCCTGAGCTATGATGCAGCCATATCTATGCCTGATGACACATGTTGCTGATTGTGATCTGTGGAATTGACTTCCTAGCTTGACCTTAAGCCTGGCTACTGGATAGGGCCTTCCTTGGGAGTCTGGATCGATGGCTGATCATCGTCACTCTCACTGTTCTGCTTTTCTTGTTACTGTGGTACTATGGGGTTATGCCATTGTCAATGAGGTCAATTTCTTGCTGTCACCCTCAGCTCCTAGCTCACCTTCCCTTAGCAAGCAAAGCTTGTTACTTTCATAACAGTAGGGTTGGCAGTTTACATATGTACATATGTATGTTATGCTATGGTTACACTAGAGAAGTCAAAGAAGGTAAGCCAAAGAAATGCAGCTAGCAGATGAGACAGAAGTTTTGTGAGGACTATGGGACTGCAGTCCTCCTAGAAAAAAAAATTCTTTCCATGCAGACTGTGGAGTCCTTTGTGCCACAGAAACACTTCTGTGGTTTGTAGACTTCATTCCACAGCAAACTGCTAACATTTGGAGTGTGATTCAATGCTCTAGGGACTGTAAGAGGCACCTTTTCCATTGACTTCAACAGCTGTCAGGTCAACTCATGAATGAATCCTATTGCTCTTTCTCAAAAACAAAACCAAGATAACTTCTTGTTCTTATTTCATGTTTTCTTCCCCCTCTCAAATCTCTCTGCTGTTTACTCCTCCATCTCCTGCTTCTACTATTATTCTTTTTCTCCTTCCCCTACCTCTTCCTTCTTCTCTATCCCTTTCTCTCCTTCATACTCCTTAGTTTGACTGTTTTGTTTTCTTCTTGAAAGTTACCAGAAGCGGTAAAAAGATAGTGCAAGACATCTCTGAGAGGAAACCCAATGAGTCATGCACATACAACTTCTATATTTCTCACAGTTTGCTCTGCAGAAATTATTTCAACATAGCTATGCTCTTACTGGCATAAGGAAGAAGAAGCCTTCTTTGCCATTCTGATTGGTTATTATCACCACTGCATCTAGTGTAACACATCCTTCTCCATTCGGAGAATGCAGTAATTACCATATCCTGCCATATTTCGTGTGTGTGCTCTCACAGCAAAAGCAGGGCAAAGTGATTGAAAAGATAATGAAAACAACTTGATTAGCATGCTCCACTTCCTGTTCTTCCTTATCCTGTACAGATCCAACTTTCTCCCTAGCCTGGACATAACACATGTATCTGCAGGCCAGATATTACGCTGGCTGCAAGCCCTGTCCACTGTCCTTTTGCCCAGCTCCATCACTTAGGTTCAGCAGCCAAGCCCCTTTAGACCCTTCACAGAACACCATCCAGGCACTTACTTTTCACAGCAGTCAGAGATCAGAGTCACATTCACGAACTGATGAGCCTCTGAGCACTCCATCCATGTGCAAGTTGTAAGAGATAAGTGGTCATTATAACACTGTAGGGTCTGCATTGGGATGCTCTCTGAAATGAGGAAACAATGAGAAGACGGATGGGGATGAAAGAGGTAGTGGGAAATGGTAAAATGACCACAAGGTCTGCTACTGTACTGGAGAAGGCAGAGACAGAGAAGTGAGGAGCTCAGTGATGAGATCTGCTGGGAATATCCCCAGTGGTGTTGAGCTCATACTGAATGGATTTCACAAATAAAATTTGGCACTTCATGGGAAAGCCTGAAGGCCAGAAGTCTCCAAGAGCAGCTGCTGCTCTCAAGAATAGGCTGGACTGTCATTATGTTGCCATTTATCAGAATTTTATCGTGACTCTTCAGACTGAGAAAGCCTCAACTTTTTGCCTCTGCTTGTTTGTAAATCAAAATGGTCACACAAGAAAAGTAAGATTCTGGTCTACAACCTGTGGAAAAAAGCTGGAATCATTTTGTAATAGGTAAAATTAATTTTCAAGAAATATTCTAATTCAAAAGTCCAAAGGGTTAAGCTTGGTGTTTTTAAGCCTCATTGGACTTCATGCCTTTGAAGAAAAAGGGCCTCATAACACTGGCTAAAACTTCAAATACATCTTCCCCTTTCTGTTCCCCACCACCAGACAGGAATCACAGCCATTCTGATACAGTGAACTGTGATCTAAGACTTCAGATTGTACCTGTTTCTCTTCCTGAACTGCAGAGGCCTGATGCTTTATGAAACTCGAACACAGATGAAAAGCCGGTCAAGCAAGCGTGAATATAACACAGAAAGCTTAAAAGAGCAGCTCTTCCCAATGAAAAGCCTGTTGTCTCCTATGAATGATCTTTTGATATTCCCAGTAGGAGGAAATGAGTGTGCCAAGACCAACCAGGCAATGCTGGATGGGTATTTATTTAGCTGAGCACTCACATCAGCATCAGTGTCCTAGGATCAGCATAATTCTGAGTCCTGGTAAATCTCTGCATAGTTTTGCAATAAAAAAGAGTCCAAGCCAAATGGGAGGACCCCCAGGACGTAGGCAGCTGTAGTGTTGACTTTTGTACCCCTTAATGATACAAAGAATCTGGGAGACATTAGAAAAACAACTTCTAAGAACATAATTATAGATTTTAAAAAAGCTGAACAAATGCTCTCACCAATTCACTGCTCTTCTAGCAGTCAAGAGATGTCTCAATAGAAATGAAGTAAGTGCAATATGTGAGTGATTTATTGTTTAAGGCAAAAAACTAGATGCCTCATTAAGCAGGACATTCAGCTTTGCCTTTGTGGGTTGTTGTCATGGTGGTGAATACATTCACGTGCCCACCAAATAAGCCCACTTGCTTTAGCAGGAGTTGTGCTTCTAGGAAGTCATATGTAAAAGTGAGAGACACTCACTTTGGTTAGCTACAATGACATTTAAGTCATGGAAGGAGAAAGCTTCCTGATAAGGAAAACACATTTCAAAAATCTAGTGGCTGAAAAAAACCTGTGCCCTTCTATCAGTAAACAAATATACCTCATAGGTGTATTTGCAGAGAATCTGCTTTTCCTTTTTCTTTTGTGAAAAACCTCTGTGCAAGGAGGAGCTGTGTCTGTGTTGAGGAAAGGTCACTATTAACCTGGGAAAATGAATCTGCCCTTTCCTGAGAATTCAAACTCCAAGAAGAGGTGCTGGAGCTGTCTCTGCTATGATGGGCACTACTGACTCAGGGTCAGCGTCCTGGTTCTGGCTAGGATAGAGTTAATTTCCCAAGGAGCCAGGACAGGTGAGCCAAGCTGGCCGGGGGCTATTCCATACCATGTGACGTCATGCTCACCATAAAAGGGGGCTAGTCGGGGAGCGGTGGGTTTGGTGTGGCTCCGGGATGGGCTGAGTGTTGGGTTGGATCGGTAAATTGCTTTCTGTTATCACCCATTGTGATTATCTGTTATCAGCACTGTTGTTGATTGTTTCCCTCTCCCTTGCTGTCCCAGTAACCTGTCCTTATCCCAACCCTCGAAGCTTTGCCGTTGTTTTTCCGTTCTCCTCCCCATCCCGCGGGGGGAGGGGTGGTGCTCAGCTGCCGGCTGCAGTTAAACCGCGTCAGTCAGCTTGGTTGAGAGCTCTGTTTTTCAGAAATAGCAGCCAAGAGATGGCAAGGAATGATTTTGCCATTCTTAGCAGCCCTAGGGTTGCAAGAAACACCTGTGCCCAAGTCAAGTCACTTTCAGGTCCAAAAAGTGAAATATGCTGCAAAGACAAGGTTGTTTCAGTCATCATAGGGTTATTGCTTAAAAGACCACAGAGTCCATGGCATTCGGTACTATGAATCACGTTAGGCAAGGGAGCATAATCCTTCCAAGTATCAGAGATATGCATCTATCTCTGGAAAGATAGGTGTGCAATGGGTGCATTTTCCAATATCTTTTATTTCAATATCTTTTATTCAATACCTCAGAGCCTCCAACACTTAAGAGTAATGACTAAGTTCCTCACTTGCACAGGTGCTGTGCCTCTGCTCTGCCAGCTGTGTTATCAACCAGCTCTCAGCTCCCTGTCTCTTAGGAAGCAGCCAGCCCTCGCTCTAAATCTAAAGAAAAGGAGAGTATCACTTGGAGGAAGGACGAGTCAACAGACATAATGAAGAGACACCTATTGTTGAGGAAAAAAAGGCAGGCTGGAAAAAATTTTCTTTTGGTGTAAATCAAAATGATATCTAACAATGGGACAGGCAAAATCACAGCTCATACTGGTAATAGTCAGGCCTACTCAGATGTGACTTCATGACTAGACAATTTAAGTACATATACTAACAGCCTTTGAACATTGTCTAGCCCGTGAAGTTTGGGGTCTTGCCTAAATACTATTCACAACTCTTCCATTGACATAATCTGAAGTGTTTGTTGTAGCCCTGGTAACTACATATGTGTACACTCACAGAGTCTCCTTCTCTGTCACCAAGATGAAAGTAGAAAATAGAGAGGATGGAGAAATAGCAGGCTAAAAGAAAAGGAACAATAATATAAAAGAAAGGAGGAGAAAATAAAGGGAGTCTGAAACTCACCTCGAATAGTTCCAATCCCCAAAACCACACATGGAGCCAGAAGAAGACTGATGAGTTCCCTCAACTTCACACCTTTGCACACAAGCATGATCTTATGTCAGGCAACAACTCCTTGCATCACTGGCTGTTCTACCTCAAATGCATGCTCAACAGCCACTGTTCTTCCTTCTTTGTCACCAGTTGTAGCTGAAAGCAAAACTCATGTGGTTAGCTGGGAGTGTCTTGGGCCTTCTGTTGGTCCCGAACCACCTCTTCCATCAACACTGGCATGATCTCTCCGAGTAGCTTCATATGAAGATAATTTATTAATGGCAAAACTTTCTGCCTCTTCACCAGAAGGACAAAGTTTGCTGTTTGGAACTAATGATAGGATTTTCCACCTCCTTCCTTCACCTTGAGAGTAAGAAATAGCCCCTAAGTTATGAGAAGGAATTAATTATCCATGTTGATTCTCCCATCTGATCCATGCAAAGAACACCCTGCTGTTCCATTGAATCATGAACCTGTCCAAAAAGAAGCACTTCCTTGCTTCTCTTACCGCTCCTACTCACAAAAATGTACTTCTGGTGAATTGAGAGATCCAGTCCTCCTATTTCTTCACTTTCAGACCTGATTCACAGGGCTTTTAAGTCCTTGTTTGTTGAGGAGAGAGGGCTCCTTGCCAATTCCTTCCTCACAGTAACAACACATTTGCCTTACCTGAATGCTGAGTGGTCTTCAAGGCAGGTGCTGCACAGCAAGTGGTTGTTTATTCGACTTTCTCATTTATCGCTCACATGGAGTCAGTGCAAATGCAACTGCCAGTGGGACACCCACAGCCCTACCCCTTCAAATCAGCCTGTGCTCTGTTTCCCTTGCAGTCCTGCTGTTGTCTTCAGCATCAGAGGCATGTTTCATTGGTTCTCTGACCTTCCTGTTTATAGCATAGGTCCGGCAACTAGGTTCCTGATCAGATACCATACAATTATGAGGAAGAGAGAAGTACTTTTTATGGTTAAATTTTGCTTAAACAATTTCCAAGAAACTCAACTAGTTTTTCTGTAAATGAGATGTAATGATTTCTTAACAGAGGCTGAACTTTGCTGCTTGTTCTCTTTCGTGTTGATCTGCACGCAAAACCTGTCCTTTACATCATTATTCTCCTTATGTGCAATGTTTTCTGAAAGGAAAATTTATTGCCATAAAGTTAAATGGTCATTAAATAAAACATTAGTTTACATTGTGAATGTTGTCTTAAAGATGCATTGCTGTTGCTAAGCCTGACCTGTATGAAACTGTCTCCATCCACTAGTAGCACTAGAAGTGTGGATTCTGCTTAAACCAAACCCACACTGTTAAGGGATTAAAATTCAAGCCATGGTCTGATTGCACATTTTAATTTAAGTGATAATATCACTCTGCATCTGTAGAAGTGAGGAAAATACACTCAAATAGAGACAATGTAATTTAGCATATATTTAGATCTTTTTTTGACCTTAGGGAAAAAAGGAAGGGGAGTGGTGGCACCTAAAGAAGTGAGAGACACTGAGGTTTCTTACTGCTTTCTCTAACCTAGACTGCAGTCTCTGTGAAGAGACTACTACAGTTTGAAAGTACCAGAGTTCAGGCAACTTTGGATTACATCCTCCACAATATAATTTCTTATGAATCAGTGACAGCTGGAAGTGCATTAGAAAAATATTTTTAAAAGCTAAGAGAAAAGCATAGTAAGCCAAAGAGAGGAAGAAGAAAGGAAAGCTACTTAGCAGTAATCTTCAGGATATGCTGTAACGGTGAATGTTGCACACAGTGTATGGACATGAGCTTGAGAATAGAGACTTTTTGTGTTCACAGTCGCCAAAGGGCACATGTGCACACTCCTTCTCTTCATGCTTCTTCCACAGGTAAAAAAAGAGGTGTAAGATTATCCCTTCAGTTTCTTCTTAACATGCAGAACAATTATCCCACTTGCGTGCAGAGACCTCAGTAGAGAAAAATGAGGATTGGTAGTGAATACCCATGCACTCTGTCTCTTGAAACTTCAGTCATTCATAAATAATTGCTTTTTCTTCTTTTCATGCTTGTTAAACACACTCACACTGTGTGTAATTCCAAGCAATACTCTGTTACTCTTCTCGCTTAATTTACTCCAATTAGGTTTTGGCATCCCTAGACACAAAGGATCTACCTATGAAATGGAGTGCTTCTGCAGTAGAGCAATGCTTGCTGAACATGAGATTAAAGTTCCCTGGGATGTACCTGAGGCATGCCTCTTCAGCGAAGCTGTTGCAGTAACTTGAGCTTGCATGGAGTGTGACCGGATAAGTGATAGCAAATTTACCATGCAAGTGTCATAGCAGAGTCTGACACCATCAGTCACCTTGTTAATTTGCACAGAAATCACTGTGGCAAGACATACCTATGCTACAAAGGCCTGAAGACTTCTGGAAGGCTTCTGGAAGTTGAAAGTCAACTTCATCATCATCATCAGGCTGTGAAGTGATGCCTTTCTTTTTAAAGGCCTCACAAAGGGAGTTAACTGGCAAGTTAATTCCCTGTCTAAAGTGAAATCCAGTAACAACCTTTAGCAGCAACTTAGGGTAGAGATTCAAGAAAACTCTTCTGATACAAAGACCAAGTAGGGAGATGAGTCTAAATCCCTGGATTTCTCCTGCTCTGCTTTGCTGAGGCATAGTGAAAGCAGCTTTCATGGGTATATACAAAAAGCAGTGAGCAGATTGCCATAAATTCAGTGGTAATCTCTTCCGGACTACTGGGATGGGCTCTTTGACCAGACTGACTTTAACTAATCCTTTCAGAAAACACAGAATTGTGAATTGACAAGACACCAAAAGGCCATTTGTTAGTCAGTTAAAATCCTTTATCCCAAAGTGAGATATAACTTGACCGAATGGATGGACAAGTCAAGCCTTTCAGGTCCAAGACAGGACATGAGGATGAAGCCAAATCATCCTTCGGACACTGTGTGGGTCTTGTCAAATCTGTACAACCATCCATAGCCTCTCTTGCACCAAGTCAAAGTTTTGTCTGGCATGTGATGTCACAGATTGATATCACAGTAGCCAAGTATCCCCGAGTGGGCCAAGTGGACCTTGTGTGCTGGACCTGGTCTTCACCTCCAGGAGGAGGTCACCTCCCAAAAAGTGGCCCTGGGTGACATCAACACTAGCCAACAACTGTGTCATGAGTTACGCAACAAGTACCATGTGCACCAAAGGCTGATAGGTGTCTTAAGCAGGAAGGGCTCCCTTCAGGAACAGAGAAAGGAAGATATGTCCTTAATTTCTAATAAAATTAAGATCATGACCAAGTAAATAAAAACATGGACAAACATTTTACTAGAGAAGACACATGCAGTTGAAAAGATTGCACATAGCATGAGGAATCTAGACATTCTTTTAGTAAGTGCTAAGAAGGACTCAATGGTTATGGCCCATATGCACATCACCAACAAAGAAACAGCAGGCGGGAGTTCCTGAAAGCAAAGTTTAAACCAGGAGGCTAAAAATGCATTCCTACATAGTAGCAGTCTTCAGTGGTCCTGATTTTATATACTGTGTCAGGTAACAGAGACTCAGTGCATGATTGATTAAACTGCATAGAGGAAAGAGGATTATATTTATTGGTATCTGGTAAATATTTGAAGCAGATTAAATTTATATAAGATGGGTTCCACCAAATCAAAACAGAATCAGTGCTGCTGACATTTAAGATTAAAAATGCTATGAGGCAATTTTAAAATGAAAACCAAGGAAATCATGCCAAATGTGGAAAGTAAATTGTTCAGATTGATATATCTGCGTGGTCTGAAATCACAGAAGGACTATGACTTAGAAAAATGGATAAAATACAAGGTAAGAGAAAAAAAAACACAACCAAAGAAAAGCAATAACCCAGGTAAGCAGAGCATATAAAATTATGCAAGCAAATCAAGACAAATGCCTACATATGTCTGCAGAAATTCTTCCCTTTTAAAATATGGTTTAAATGGCAGAACCATTGGCAAATGCCTTAAAAAATGTAATAGACATTATGCAAGTTTGATGAAAGAAGATATTCAGTGGAACACTAATACATAAATATACATTTTTTACAAGAATAATAGTTTGCATTTACACACTAATGCTAAAGAGAATATAGTGTCAAACAGAGTATGTGTCAACAATTGTGTTGTACTACAGAATTTCAATGGCTGCAGAATTTCATTCCTTACTAAAAGGAATGGTATGCTGCTAGTGCTACGCTGTCAATCACCTGACCAAAAGGAGGTGAGTGAATGGTAGAGATGACCAGGGACCCTGAAGGGCAGGCAAACAGTAACAATGGGACAGTCCAATCGTACTAGACTAGGTAACCATCACAGTGAACTGTGATGAGGCTACGTCTGCTCTGGTAGACTAAACCAGGACAAGGCAAAGTTTTGAGCTCTGGAATGAAATCATAGACCCCTCTCAATTGTTAGCAAATACTTTGACATGGCTTCTGTCTATGTCAATGAGCAAGCTAGGGATGGTTTCCAATATGCAGTGTGGAAGAGGCTACCTTCTACTGTTGGAGAAAGAGCGTGGCTACGTGAATCTTCCATGACTACTCCACGTCAATCGCACTTACAGCCAGAAATGGACCTTGGTCTGCTCTTTTTGCTAGTATAGATCTAGTCGGATTCTACTTTTTTTAGCCACTATAAATGATTGTTTCTTGGAGCTATTTGTAAAAGCATTCACAAGAAAAGAAACAAACTGATTTAGTCCTGAATAATATACAAGACCTAGTACAAGTCGAAACAACAAAAGGCACAAGTTTACCACAATAATGTTTTAAGGGCATACATAAAAATAACAAGACTGGGAAAAATAAGCCCAAGAATCTATTAAAAGGGTCAAATGTTTGCAGTGCCAAAGGGGCTGTTTAAAGAATCATTTAAAAACTCAAAAGTGAACTTAGGCCTTTTCTAAGTCTACCACACCATAAAGATAGGGTTATTGTAGCCTTAATATTCTGAAAAAGTAAACGAGGTGAGACAGAGAGAGAAAAATGATAACTTATAATGATCTTTTCCAACTAAATCAGTTTAATAAAACAGAATTACTTTCTTTACAAGCCTTGCATAACCTACATTCTTACTCAATTGCTTTCTTGTAATAAAATCTGTAAAGGAACTTAAAAATTCAATTGCCAAACAAGTAATTGTAGTAAATAATCATAGGCTTTAACAGACCTCAGTATCAGAGAAAAGGAAGTACCAAATGCAAGTTTTTGAGGAGTAGTCAGAGAAGAATCCAGGGAACTACTGACCAATCAGGCTGGCTTTTGTACAGGATAGGTGATACAAACTATAACAAAAAATAGAAATAGTAGAGAGAAATGTACTGGGGAAGAGTTGACATAGCTTTTGTAAAGAGTAGTCATGCCTGATAAAACTAGTAGAGTTCTTGGAAGAACTCCAGAAGCAAATAGATACAGGGCTATCCAATTAGTGTATTATGCCTAGATGTCTAAAAAGCTTGATGAAGTCTCTCAAAAATGCAGTGCCAAGAAACTAAGAGATAAAAGGAAGGTTCTCATGTAGATTAAAGTCAGTTAAAGACAGAAAACAAATGAGAGAAATTAATGGTTAGTTTTCATATTGGAGGAAAACTTTAAGTGAGTTCTCCCAGGAATTTATAATCTTCAACATAATTATTAATTATCTCGAAGACTGAGTGATGAAAGATCTCTCACCCAAGAAAGACAAAATTTTATCTAGGGTACTCCAATCTAACAATGATTCAGAAAAAGCTAAGTTATTAGGTATAAATGGGGTATGAAATGAGAACCATAGAACCATAGATTCATAGAATGGTTTGGGTTGGACGGGTCCAGATCCTCTGCCACGGGCAGAGACACCTTTCACTAGATCAGCTCAAAGCCCTCTCCAACCGGACTTTGAACACTTTCAATGATGGGACATCTGCAACTTTTCTGGCAACCAGTTTCTGTGTCTCACCAGCCTCATTGTAAAAGAATTTCTTCCTTATATCCAATCTAAATCTATCCTCTTTCAGTTTAAAACCATTGCTCCTTGTCTTGTTACCACAGGCATTGGTAAAAGGTCTTTGTCCATCTTTCTTGTAAGCCCCTTCTATATATTGAAAGGCCACAATAAGGTCTCTCTGGAGCCTTCTCTTCTCCAGGCTGAACAGCCCCAACTCTCTCAGCCTGTCCTCATAGGAGAGGTGCTCCAGCCCTCTGGTCATCTTCGTGGCCCTCCTCTGGTCTCGCTCCAACAGGTCCATGTCTTTCTTGTACTGGGCACCCCAGAGCTGGATGCAGTACTCCAGGTGGGGTCTCATGAGAGCAGAGTAAAGGGGCAGAATCACCTCCCTTGACCTGCTGGCCATGCTTCTTTTTATGCAGCCCAGGATACGGTTGGCTTTCTGGGCTGCAAGCTCACACTGCTGGCTCATATCTAATTTTTCATCCACTATTATTCCCAATCCCTTCTCTGCAGGGCTGCTTTCAATCAATTAATCAATTCAGTGTTAATAAATACATAGAAATTCATGTGACAAAAAAGAAATAACTATACAATAATATCAAAGAACCTGTAAGAGCAGACAAATAATAATAGTAATGGCAGAGTCCAGTTATCATCGACTGGCTAAATAACATGTTTCTTGAATATCATATTCAGTTCTTGTCATCTCATCTCTGAAGGAATACTGTAGAACACTCTGTAGAAACAGAACAAGTACAGAAGTGTTGTCGGAAATATGGGATCTATAGGAAGAGAGACTAATTACTATGGAATTCTTCAGCTTGGAAAAAGAAACAACCGAGAGATGATTTGACAGAAGTTTTTAGCATCTCAAACAGGAGATGGTAAATAAGGAATGATGGTTTATCAATTCTCCTAGAACAAGAACAAAGGAGCAACTTAAAATGGAACTGGCATAAAATGAGTCCAGGAAAATGTGGGAAATTTTCTGTTTGAATGTTTTTATATATCAACGAATTGATTAATGCTTTACTATCAGATATTATGAAGCCAAAAATTAAGTGGTTTTAGAAAGGGATTAGTTGAATCTCTAAAGGCCAGAGCCATTCCATATGTATTATCTACAACAGCTTAGATGCAACCTCTAATTCAGGAAGGCTCTGAGCCCGATACCAGGTAAATATATCAGTTCATGATTTAATTATTTACAGTATACTTTTCCATGTCTACTACACCCTGGCTTTAAGCATCCATTGCAAATTTTGGCAGAGACAGAATACTGGGCAAGATGAAATGACTGTTCAGACCCAATGTACTAGCCTTATGTTCCTATAGTAGTCTCTGCTGCAAGTAGAAGGGAAGAAAAGGGTGTCTTTACATGCTGAAACAGCATCATGAATCCATCATGAATCTGCAGTGAATGAAATAAATAAACTCAAAAATGTGTATCAACATCCTATCTACCTCTGAATGCAGCAGAAGGACAAACAGGTTAGATGTACACTGCAAGGTACAGCACATGCAAAAGTACGCATCTCAAAAGTTTGCAATATATGTGCAAGCTGTGAACAAGGAGCTGGAAAATTTTTAAAACAAACAGGTAAAGCCATCCAAATGTTTCAGATAGCTTTACATCTACTTTTCTAGACAAACAAATTAGGCTTTAACAACAAGGTCCACAAGCTCCGCTACCAACAAGCTGCAAGAGACACACTGAATCTACAAAGCCTTTGATCTAAAGCTGGGTCATGTTGAGCAGGTTTGCAGCGGGGTCTGGGTCCACCCACCTAATGCCATGATGAAACATCCATTGTGTAATATAAGGAGTTGTTGGTTGGAGCATACCAAATCCTGGCAGCCACTTGGAAGGACTTAAAAAGGGCCAAAACAGGCATGAAGTCATTGTGCTACTCATGCCTCACATACAAAATATGACGCACGAGGTTTCTTTTCATGGAAATTTCAGCTCGGTAGTGAGCGCAGAGGGAGCATGGAGGGAGTGAGAGGAAGAGGTAGAGATTGTTCATTGGAGTTGTATGGGAATAAGATTATGTGTACAAATGCGTTTGAACAAGAAACTACACAGGGACTAGCAGGATGGGCTGGTTTGTTTTCCATTACCCTGCAGAGATACAGGATTCTCAGAAATTCTCCAGCTATTGTTCCTTGAGGCCTTGAGGGTTTTCCACTGCAGGTTTCCTTTTCTAGCAAACCATTCAGCCTCATTTTCCTTCCTTACATAAAAGACAACCCCCAGGCTAGCAGAAACAGAACAACAGACTAGTTCAGCATGGATCTTAATTAGAACTATTGAGGTCACAATATACCTAGTACCCTAATCTCATGCAAATTCAGGTAGTATATTTCTAGTTGAGGAAGATTATGATAAGGGAATAATAAACTGAGTACTTCAGAGCAATGAAGAGAAAAATGCCTGCTGTTAAAACACAGGCAGAATCTTTGATGTTTGAGCATACAGTAAGGAAAGGGTTGCAATGATTTCATAACTGTATATTCAATGTACATAGAGTTGTAAAATGTGATTTACAGTATTAATTGAGATGCCTACCTCTTCTTTTTTGACTATATGGGAAACATTGGTGAATCATCACTCAGATATACAGGCTCAGGGGCTGGAACTACTTAGTGGGAAGCCCTACAGAGAGGAGCATGCCATAATTGACTCCTGAGTCATCAGAACGATAATTCTTCTCCCGTGTATCAGTACCTAGCATTGGGAAAGGTAGCAGCAACCTCCTTTCGCACAGTAACTTTGTGGCTCAAGCTAACGATCAGGAAGTGGAAGACCTGGGACTCACAACAGCTCCTAAGTCTTGACTCATCAGGCTACAGGATTGTAAAATGTGGTCCACTGCAGCTGGACTTCATGCAGAAGAGAACGGAAGATTCATAGGATCAGCAACAGACCATGTTTATGGAAGCTTTAATTCTGTAATCCAGTAAGAATTCCTCTGGCACAGCAGAGACATAGGTTGTGACCCCTGGTTCCAATGTTCGTTACATATTTTATTTAATAATGTTTAGGTGGATACTGAACGCCTCCCTAGAGCAGAAACTGATTCTGCCGTAAAACTATCGTTATAGTTGCAAAAGAAAACCATTGTTCAGCTCCCCTAGCCTGACAATAGCATGTTACTCTGCAAGTTCCAGGCTCCTGAAGTGATCTTCAGATTGTAATATCTACTCTGTGGGGTCATATCGAATATTCTTCTATCTATAAATCCTGTATCCAAAAGCAGCCTCTGCAAATGCCCAGTGAAGTGCAGAAGGACAGGAGGAACAGATAGCACCTGGAGTACTGATCACAATGCAAATGGGCTTCATCGAAAAGCCACTGAGCTGAATAGAAGTTCTCCCGCTCACTATTCTTCTTTGTTATTAAAACCACAGCAATTCAAGGCCCAGCAAGGTGATGCATATCTAAGATGTGAATCCTGATACCAAATTTGCATATGAATTTGAATATCTCCTTTCAGTAGTGCCTAGATGGAGCACAATCATAAAGCCTGGAAGAAGTTGTTTGTTTTACTCATACAAGACCAAAGAAGAGACTAACAAAAAAATCCATTGATTAGGACAGAACTAAATTGAAAATCTCCTAAAGTGTTCATCAGTATTCTCTATCAGAGGCTGCAGCTGCCTGCCTTTTGCTGTCAAGAACACCAAACACACCTTGCACACCTTACAGATTTAAAATAGTACTTACAAGGATTTAAATTCTGAAAAAAAACAATGCATTTCACTGCAATTTCTGAATCAGCACTGTCCCATTAACCCAGCAGGAGGAATCAGCTGGCACAAACACAAAACTCCTTCTCATTATCTCTGTCAAATAATATAGCGAAGTCAGGAGAAAACATCCTACCTCACAGGTGACATAGCTGAACCTACAGAATTTTTTGAGGCCTGATCAGATGAGCTAATAGCAATGCTATTGTAACCACAATGCTCTTAACATATGAAAGGAAAGATTTGTAGGAAGAAATAATATTTTTTATTAGTACAAATTTTATATTTGAAGAAAGAAGCGTGTTTTATTGGAATGCAAGCCCACCTTCAGGTCTGAAACCAAAGCCTTTTACTGATCACAGAGTGACAGTTCTGAACAAATGCTCTTACCTTGCACCACTTTCTTTACAGCAGAACTGGGAAAAAAATGTCTCCTCTTTCTAAACACAGCTTATTACTCAGGAAAAAAAAAGACTGTTACATTGTTAAGATTAATTATATCATACATAATCAGCTAATAAATTTAAAATAAAATCGTATAGTACTTTAACACTTAGAAAAACCCCAGCAGATACAGGCTTGTGCACCTTCATAACATTTCTTGCATGTCATTTTCTTTTACCTGCCCCACTCCCTCCCACTGCACTGTACAAGTCCTTGGGTTTTCTTTCAGTAATGTATCTTCTTCCCCATAGTTCTCTCCAGCCTACTTTACGTATCCCAGTAATGTTTCCTTCTTACCTTTAGAAGGTAAGGTATTACTGTGATACACTGCACCTTAACATTAACAAAGGTTTCCTGAACTTCAACGATTTTTTTCTAATTTTTTATTTACCCATCTATTACTGTCTGGGTTTTTTTCACCATAGACAATACCTATCTCATCCCAGTAGTGGAAAGATAGAGATAGGAAAGCTCCTTGGTGACTCTTAGGTCTATTGTATACACACACACAAGTTGAACAAAATTGCTTTTAAGAATATATGTTCTCTTTCCAAGCTTTCCAAGCCTGTCTTCTTCTGATAGCGCTTTATGCTGTTAAGTCTGAATTTCCTGCCACAATTTTTTGCCTCAGGCAATCTAGTATTATTGCAAAATGACTGTGATCTATCACAGCATCATGAGGAGGCTAAACTGTTCATTGTGGATAAGCCAAAAGTTTGAAAAACACCAAGAGGCACTATTTGGATTGTCTTTCATGCCAAATCTGTGAAGGCGACTGAGAAGGATATGGAGCTACTTGAAGTCTTTTAACATGTTTAACTGGAAGCTGGAAAAGGGTACTGGTGTTTATTTGTTCCTAGGTTTGAGGGTTCATTTTCATCAGATAGTTGCAACCTCTTTCAGTTACCTGTAGCTTTGGTATTCATTAAAATTTGCCCATTTAACAGATTTCTGTGATCCTCAAAGATTGCTGCCAGGAAAAGTAATCATCTGATTTCAGGTTTTTGAAAAGCTGAATAGCCTGCATTTTTGATACATCCTTTTCCTTGCCAGCGATGGATTCATCATCAGATACAGGCTTTCCAGGTGTTGTCTTGCCTTCAGAAGGTTTCTTGACTTGGTGGTCTTCCTGACTAATATCCATCTTCACACTGGATTTTAGGCTGTGGAAGCAATAGTCACCAACCTGGCAAAGGAAAACTGGCTCAGTGCTGTCAGGGTTTAACACCACCAAGTCACCCTCTGACAAAGGCTGCTTTCTAGGAAGATCATTTCCCTTCTGTAAGACAGGCAAAGAAATCTTTGCGGGTTCTGAATGTTCATGGAGACCTAAAGGGACAGTAAGATAGTCTCCAAATGTATCCAGACACAATTCAGGAGAAGAGGTTGGTGCTTGACCTGAAACTGGGACCATGACACCAGTTTTCCCAGGAGAAGGCTCATGGCAAGAGTGGTCACTGCGGGGCTGGGGCTCCTGTGAATCACGAGGTAACTCCCCAGCAGCGACCGGTGGCGGAGGGCTGGAGTCGCTGGCTGATGGCAGTAACAGGCTCTCTGGGGTGAGGTACTCCAAGGGGCACTGCTGAGGAGATGCGATACAGCTAAGAGCCTTTGGAGATTTCTGCTCTTCTGTTCTCATGTTTGTGCCTTCCCCCCAGGCTGGTGGGGCCGGTGAGACTTGTTTCTCATTGTTGAGGTGCTGCATCATTTCCTTCTGATGGGGGAGCGGGAAGGGCTGTGGAGGACCTGCTCCTGGCTGTTCTCGCCTGTGTGGAGCCTGGGAACAGTCTTCCTTTGGGAGGGTCACATACTGAAGGGAACCTGATTTCTCACGAACTCCCACTGGGTCCACTTCCAGGGTGCGACGCATATCAGGCTGGGAGGACATCACTGGGCTGTACAAGTATGGACCATTGAAAGCAAAGCAAGGGATTGCTGTCTGGGAAACAATACATGCATCAGCACTGTTTCTCCTTGAAACAGGAAAGGAATGACCAGCAATCTGACTTGAGCAGACAACTGGGACATGCTGTGGCTCATTTAAAGTATGGTATGAGTTCTGTAGGTCCAGTGCAACATGAGAAACATCTGTCTTTTTTGCCTGCTCTTCAGAGGACTCTGCCAAAATCTTCGACTGCCTGAATATGGGAAAGTTAAAAGTTGCTCATGAGAGATATTGTTGTGGTAAATATTAAGTATAAAACAAGCTTAGCTGAAAACACACATAGCTACACATAGGGTTAGAAAAAAATCTTTCTTGGAGAAGCAGGCTAACCCAGATAGCAAAAAATTGTATCCCATCCTCAAAAGCAACTTGTATAGGTTTTTAGTGGCACAACATTTGATTATATCCCACTGTGACTTAGGGAACTCTTTGAGACTATCATCCACAGCATCGCTATAATGTGCTGTTCACTTACCTGCCCACAACTTGAAGGAAGCTAGCCTGCTCCATCTTTTCTGAAAGGTTGTATTTGTTGAAGTCCAGCTGGCTACTTGTTGGCCAGTTTCCTAAATGTACTTTCTGAAAATGAAAAAGCAGACATAGCAAAAGAGCAGTGTCTCACTGGCAGTAGAATCAAGAACCATACATTTCTCATGGACAAAGAAAACAAATAGGAGAGCCTACAGCATCTGGCAATAGGGATACAACTTCACTAACATGACTAGAAGGTGTGTTCTCCAGAAGTCAGTTACTTCAAACCTGTATTGCCTTACCACTGACCTAACTACAAGTACTCAGTGAGCCAGCTAGGAAAGATTCCCTCCTAGATTTGATATTTGTGAACAGAGAAGGACTCGTGGGAGATGTGATAGTAGGTGGCTGTCTTGGCCACAGTGATCATGAAATGATTGAGTTTAAAATTGTCAGAGTAATGAGAAAAAAAGGATAGCAGAGTTGCTAGCCTGGATTTCAAGAAATCAAACTTTAAGCTATTCATGGAGCTACTTAGCAGTGTCCCCTGGGAATCTGCTTTTGAGGGCTTGGGAGTCCACAAGTGCTGGTCAGTTTTTAAGAACCATCTTTTAAAAGCACAGGAGCAGGCAATTCCAGTGCTGTGGTTCATATATGCAGGGAGAAGACATGAAAGGCCAAAGCTCAAGTAGAGTTAAAGCTGGCCAGTGTTGTATCAGACAAGAAGGGCTTTTTTAAGTACGTTAATAGCAAGAGGAGGTCTAAAGAAAACATTAGACCAATAATTGTTGATGATGGTCACCTGACTAATAGGGATGAATAGAAAGCAGAGGCATTCAATGTGTTTTTTGCCTCAGTCTTTAGTAATATTGATAGACCTTGGGCTGCCCATTCCTCAGAGTCAGAGCACCATGAGTGCAGGAACAGTGACTTTCCATTTGGGGACACTGAAATTTTAAGTGACCATTTGTACCAGCTGAATGTTCATAAGTCCGTGGGGCCTGATGAGATTCATCCCGGAGTACTGAAGGAGCTAGCAGATGTTATGGCGGGACCCGTCTTGATCATATACCAAAAGTCTTGGGAGTCTGGGGAGGTCCCTGCTGCCTGGAAGCTAGCCAATGTTATTCCAATTTACAAGAAGGGCATGAAGGAAGACCCAGGAAACTATAGACCTGTTAGTCTAACCTCAGTTCCTGGAAAAATTATGGAGACGATCATATTGGGTGCTACTGAAAGGCATTTAAAGAACAATGCAATCATCAGGCACAGTTAACATGGGTTCACAAAGGGAAAGCCTAGTTTAACTAATTTGATATCCTTCTATGATAAGGTCACCCACCTAGTGGATGAATGGAAAGCAGTGGATGTAGGTTGGATTGATTTTAGTAAGGCTTTTGATACTGTCCCTCACAGTCTCCTTCTGGACAAGTTATCTAACTGTGAGATGAGCAAGTACACAGTGTGCTGTGCGAAGAACTGGCTGAAGGGCAGAGCTCAAAGGATTGTAGTGAATGGGGCTACATCTGGCTGGTGATCAGTCACCCGTGGCGTACCTCAGGACTCAATTCTAGGGCTGGTTCAATATTTTATCAATGATCTGGATGCAGGAGTTGAAGGCACCATTAGCAAGTTTGCAGACAATACCAAACCGGGAGGTGCTGCTGACTCTCTCAAGGGATGAAAGAACTTGCAGAGGGATCTAGATAGATTGGAGCATTGAATGATCATCAAGGGAATGAAATTTATCAAGTCCAAATGCTGGATTCTGCACCTGGGACAGAGTAACGCCAGGCACAAGTATAATTTGGGAGAGGAGTGGCTGGAGAGCAGCCCTGCAGAAAGAGGTCTGGGGATGCTGGTTGACAGCAGGATCAATGAGCCAGCAGTGTGCCCTGGCAGCCAAGAAGGCAAACCACATCCTGGGGTGCATCAAACACAGCATAACCTGCCAGTCAAAAGAGGTGATTATCCTGGTGTATTCAGTGTGGTGTGGCCTCGCCTTGAGTACCGTGTGCAGTTCTGGGCCCCACAATTTAAGAAGAATTTTAAGGTACTTGAACGCACCCAGAGGAGGGCAACAAAGCTGGTGAAAGGGCTGGAAGGAATGTCCTATGAGGAGCAGCTAAGGATTTTGGATTTGCCTAGTTTGGAGAAAAAGAGTCTGAGGGATGATCTCATTGCTCTCTACAGCTTCCTGAGGAAAGGAAGTTGAGACAGCGGTTCTGAGCTCTTCTCCTGGGTATCCAGAAATAGGGTGCATAGGCAAGGTTCAAAGCTGCACCAGGGGAGGTTTAGGCTGGACATTAGGAATCATTTCTTTACTGAGAGGGTGGTCAAACCCTGGAATAGGCTTCCTAGAGATGTGGTCGATGCACCATCCTTCTGTGTTGGTGTTTAAGGGACATTTGGACAATGACCTGAATAATATGTTTTAACTCTTAGTTAGCCCTGAAGTGGTCAGGCAGTTTGACTAGATGATCATTGTAGGTCCCTTCCAACTAGCCATTCCATTCCATTCCATTCCATTCTCTTCTAACTTTATGTAGCATAGGGGACAGTAGCTGCTCCCTAAAGGAGCTCATAGAAATGCTGCAGGTTCCTACCACAATAAGCATCAAAGCTACTGCTTTGTGCAGTGTCTCCACTTTTCCAGCACCATAGGGGACACTGGACAATTATTGGAAGTCCTGAAAAAGAGAGAAACAATGAACCTTTCAAGGTACAGTTCCCCCTTACCCCCTGGTAGCTCTGGATCAGGAGACTCTTGCTGGGGTTCGGAATCTTTTCCTCCCACATTTTCTTCTTTCTGCAACAACACCACCACCACCACAGAGTTTTCAAGATTTGCTTCTCCATGTGGCTACAACCAGAAAAGCCCTGCGCCCTGAACACTCTGCTGCTCTGCACAGCGAGGCACCACCAAGGCCCTGGCATGCCACCACCCGACTCTCACCCTTGCACAGACACGCACAAGGCTGCCCATTGCACGCCAAGGCTCCATCTCTCGTGGGGGACAAGCAGTGCCTCGCTCAGTCTTTATGCCACCCACACGCCCAACGCGCTGCTAAATCTCCTAGTCGCAATGCAAGCCTACCTGAGGAAATACTTAGAGCTGCAATAAGCAACTGCCAGCAAAGCGATGAGGAGGACTGGCAGCATCACCGGCAGAACCACTGGTGGCAGAACTGAAACAGAGAAGAGAGAAATAGGTATCCACCTGCAGAGGGGCTGCAGGTTGTTCACTCTGGTCACTCTTCATGCAAGCAGATCAGGGAAATGTAGGAGCATGTCAAGCGATAGGATCATGAGGCCTTCAGACTGTTGGGGTACCCTCCTCCAGAGTGAGGCAGACCAAGCGTGGCCTGAACTGCTTACTGACCAAAGGAGTTCATCGTTGCCTGTACGGATACTTTTTTATTTTTCACTGAGATCAGAGCAAACAATTTATGCTAATAAAAAGATGGTTAGGCACCTTACCCCACGATGAACAATAGGCATGTCTTCAGGCATCTCAGGTCTGCTTCACTCTGTACAGTCCTGAAGAGATGGGCTCTCAGAGAGTTTCTAAGACAGACCTTCCTCTGCTCATGGCCATAAATGATCATCAACAACATACCAATTTCTTCCTGCCTACACTCATCAAAATTTTCCTACTAGCGTACCACTACAGGCTTCCCCAGGACAAACGATGTAAGATCCTATTACTTTGGGCACAAGACCATACTGATAGCAGACGTTCTGCCCCGAAGTCCAGAAACAGTAAAATCATGTCAAGGTTCCTGTCTCCAGCAGAGTCTGCTGTGTGTTTTGCACAACTCTATGGTCACTCTGCAAACATAAAAGACTGATGGATTATATTCCGTCTTCTTGCAGTCTCGCGCTCTTCAGGCACTGACAGCAGAATGGACTACTGGAATCAGGAAACAAGGATGGATCTTTGGGAAGGATCTTGGCCTGAGTCTCCATTTGGAAAACTTTACAGTTGGTTGTACTCACCTTGTGAAGGGGAGTAGGAAAGAAGATCAAAAGGAGGTTGTTCCTGCTCACCTCCATCACCACCTTCGTCAGCATTGCTGCTGTACTGCAAGGGTGCAAGGATGCAGACACGACAGCTACCTTGTTAAGCGACCCCAGCTAGCTCATGGCTGGGCCTAACTACAACCCCAGCTGAGAGAATGTATTTTTCTGTAGAGGCGTTTCAGCCATTAACAGCCCACAAAACCTTACAGAAGTAGCCTACATGAAAAGTACCATTCCCAGTTGTCCAGGCAAACTCCTCACTCCATTCACTCCAAGGCCCCTTGTAATCCACAGGCGTATTCACTCTTGCACGCATTTTCCCCCTATACTCTGTAGATGATGCCAGCATCTGCAGGGTGAGGATGAAGGGAGGTTCATCATTGCTGATGTTTAACATCTGGACAGTCTGGGGAGAAGAAGAAAGCACAAATGATGGAGTGAGAGGAACTGTCTTTCCCTTTTGCCCAGCAAAGAGAAATCCAGGACTCCTGCACTTCTAAGACTTACCTTTTTGTATTGGTTCTTCTTCCAGTACTCGACTTGGTATTTCTGCTTAATGAAGTTATATCCAAAAGTGTGTTTTATCCACCACAGTTCATACTCTTGGTTCTCTGTCGCTGTTACTGACACATTTGCAGGTGGCAGCACCTTAACTGGAAGACACAGAATGTCTCAGAGTACTTCTCAATATAATGGTCCAGCACTTTCTTTCACCACTCAGAGTGGTTTCCAGAGACTGAAAACAATGTTGGTTTATGCCAAGTAAGAGGTCTCAGCTTTTTAATACTTCTTAATTCCCCACATCTTCATTTTCTAGTCAAATACAATAAACCAGTAGACCGTTAAATAACAGAAAATCCATATCCATTCATATTGACAGCACTGCCTGTATACAGAAAAGCAGTAAAGCAATAGTTGAAACATCTGTACTGGTCCACCACATTTCCAGAGATTTTCAGCCCTCTTGGAGCTACTACCTGATATTTTCACCCACAGCAGGAGCTCTCCCAGTGCTCCTGGGAGTATCATCAGTACCTCCAGATACATGCAGGCAGAGATGATCCACCCGGCACACCTCACGCAGCAGAGGAGTCCTACCTCCTCCAGTGCTCCAGGGACCACTGCGCAAACCCACAGGAGCCCCAGTGGCTTCCTGAGACTTCACAAAGCGACACACTCCCCACAAACACCTCTCACCACAGCTCCCTGTCACCTGGGACACTCATGGAGGTCAAACATAGAGAAGTCAGCTGGGTGACAATCGCTCACCAAGAAGCTCTGCTCACAACCCAAATTTCTACATGGCAGTTTCCACTGCTGCCGCCTTCCTCAGAGTAACAAGTGCCACTGAAGAACTCCACACCTACATGCCACCTCTCCCAGACCTCTGGCCTAACACAGCTTCCAGTTGCTTTCTTCATCAGTCCCAGTTTCCTCCTCTTCCCACACACTCTCCTCACCACTGCTGTCCTCAGCCCCAGTTGCCCAGCCAGGCATCTGTCCAAGAAACAACCAGGAGAAGCAAGAAACAACACAGCAACTCACTGTTCTTATAGGCTTCAATCAGTTTCTCCTCCGTCTTGGCCCGGACAGACACATGGTACTGGCTCTGGCTGCTGTAGTTGCTAACAGGGATCTCACAGCTCTGGAGCACATACGGGACGTGGGGCAAAGCCTTCTCATGCACAGGAGAGCACTCCTCTTCTCTGAGGGGAGAAAAAGAGGTTGTGTGGAGACCAGGAGGAGTGGGACAGAACAGAAACTCCATGGGAGAGGCACAGGCACGCTGCCATGGGCACAGCACGTACGCTGATGCTGGAGTGGCCCTGAAGAACAAGCCAAAGAGGACAGAGGTGATGATCGCTTTTTTCACTTCCCAGCTGCACGTCAGACGGTCTGCACCATTGAAGAGGCAGTGAAGGTTCCTGGGATGAAGGCCACCTTCAGAGAAGATGAGAGCAAGCTAAGTGACAGGAAAGGTCTGGCTTCTCAGCCAGCGCTTCCACCCCTGCATGGCCCCGCTCCATCCCACACTACCTTCAGGGGTCTCCCATGACACCTCCGTGCTCCACTTGCTGTACTGCCCAGAGGAGCCACTGGCCCGCCCCGGTCTGGCTCGCACACGGGCAACGTAGCTGCTCCCCGGGACAAGGTCCTCGCGGCTGAGTTGGCAACGTGTGGTGTTGGAGAGCAAGAGCGAGGCAGCGTTCTGTTGTTGGGGGAAAGGAGGGAGAGCGGGGAAGAGAGGAAATTGGGGAGCTGAGGATATGCACACTTAAAAATTAACAGATAAAACAAAGTGCATCCTCCTGGAAGGTGAAGCAGCTTCAAATGTATTTTGCCATTTTCCCACATGTATCCCCACAGGCTCCTGCTGGGATGTGCTTTAATTCCATTTGGGAGGGATTCAGGGCAAAATCAATTCCAACTCAAAACCAAGTGCAGTGCTTTTTTTCAGTGAAGAACAGATCTTTGCATTCAATTCAGGACAAATGGGTATTTCACTGGGCAAGTCACTTGCAAACAGAAAGAGAGCCCCTTCCACCTGACCTGAAACAACGTTTCTGGCATCTCCTCATAGTGCCTGACAATGGAAAGGACGTTCATTTGCACAACGTTTCCCACAGGCTCTCAACCGCCCAAAAGGGTGCAGCCCAAACCAGGGCAGCCTGGCTCCTCCGCTCTTACCTCCCAGGACTCCCAATCCCGCTTGTAAGTGACTTCATACTCCAGTGCATTGCCCAGTGCTTGGCTTCCATCAGCTACTTTCCAGGTCAGCAAGAAGTCTCCTGATCTCATCAAGCTGGCTGAGAGGTTTTGAGGTGGGAGGGTCTGAACTGGAAGGTGAAGGTACAACCCATGAGAGGAGATAGTGAGGACAGGGAGATGAAGAGCAGAAGAAAATGCCTAGGTAAGCTTCCTCATTTCCAGACTTATTCCTGCCACACCATGTAGCTCCTGCTTGAGTCCCCTTCCAGGTCCTGTTCCTCCCAGAAACGTGCCCTCTCCCTTCCTTGCCTCATCCTCTCAATGTGGATCTCTTTGGCACTTTTCACAATGGAAGGGGAATTCAGTTCCTGACTGAATGGCAAATACATTTTCAAAGATCCCTAATATTCACTGGAAAATGAGAATTTGGTATTTAATCCTTACCATTTTGGAAAAGATCAACATTTAGTTCTGCTTGAAGCATCTTGTTAGGCTTGAAGCTGTAAATATCATCTACCCCTATTCCAAAACTGATAGTAGTGTTGCGACAAACCCATTGCACATAGGAGTCATTTTCTGTCTGGCGCTTGCAAAGCATCTCATTGTTCTCCCTGTGTATAGAAAAAGTGATTTATAAAGATCTGTTTTAGAGACCTATAGTTAATGCAAAATTAAATGCCTGAAACCAATTCCATCCCATTCTGTTGTCATAATGTATTCAGGCACTTATAACCTCTTTTCATTGTACCTATTAGTCCTGTTTTGCATCAGTTAATATGACAAACATTTACACCAGGATTTTTGTCAAATACCTTCCCATTTCAAAGTTGTGCAGCAGAATGTTGGTTTGGTACCAGCCTATTTTTGTCAGTTTTTAGCCTAACTCTATATAATCTCCTATTTTTAATGTAAGAAACAGTATGATGAAAAATAATGTAATGGAAATGCACATATTACTCAGAGTGAAAGGCAGTAAAGTTTCTGATAGTCCTCAGCTTCTTGAAGACATTCGTTTTGCAGTCCCAGGAAGACACAAAAAAAAATTCTCCAACCAAACTGTGCTTTTGTATCCTTAGTAGTTCTGTTCTGACAAATGACCTTATGTATTCATTAACGATTTCATCCAGAATGTTAATCATCCTTTTAGATAGCCTTTCTCCAGGCCAAGGAGCATCATGAAAATTAGAAACATATTTTAAACTAGACAGGAGAGGATAAGCTTTGTGTGCTTGCAGTAGCCTGAGCTGCTGGAGAGATGTGTTGCTTCTTTTTGTACCCCCTGGACTTTTGTTTGTGCTTATGGCTTCATGCCCAGTATATTATATTGTTCCAGTTCACATGAGAAATATTAAGTTGTGAATATCTAAGGCCAAATACTGTCTTCCAGGATAGGATGGAGTCTCCTAGTCAACTGCATGTCAGCAAGCATTATTCAGCACCTTTGCTATTTTTGAAGGTTGAGTATTAGCAAAGAAACCAGGGATATTCATGAAGTATGGGTGCGGGTCACCATACATGTGCGTACCCTTAAACAAAAGAGTCAGCCCAAGGGTTGTGAAGTCCTAAAGATATTTCTATCTACTTGCCAGTATTATCTTACAGTTTGGGATTTAGTCAACTATTCTTCACCTATGAGCTGACCTTGTTTAATCATTGGCCATTTTGATTTCAGCAGTGTGACTGTCCGCACTCAATACCTGCTTGTCTGATCAGTTCACTTCAGTCATGTTTCCTGTGTGATCCACACATTCCATCATGTGACAACGTTCCAGAAAATCCTCCAAAGGTCCAAGTAATTTTATATCATCTTTTCCCAGAAGTGTCAGCTTCAAGGTCCTGTTCCAAAGACCTTCCACTGATTTCACCTGCTTTTAGGTCTATTAATTCTCTACAACAAAATAAAGAGTTCTTTCTCTTTCCTTTCCTTCCTCTATCCCCAGACTCTAATTCATTTTCTTCTCAGCTTTCCATCTTTGTCTTCCACTTTCCCTTGACTATTCCTCCCTCTCTGTCCTTTCTTAACCTCACAATTGATCCAGTCTGGTGATTCTGTTCCCTTTGTCATAAGGAAACAGATGTAACAGAGAGATACTGTCATAAACAGACCAGTATCTCTGGGAGGAAAAGTGATAGCACAGATGAACTTACCAGTCTTCTCTATCTCACAAACACACAGTCTATACATGTTTCTCAGAAGTCGTCCAAACCATACTCTCAGTGATGCTTCTAAATGGGCAAAATAACATGGGGAATGTCTCCTCCCTTTTAGGTTTATAGACAACACTCAGGCTCACACATGGTCTAACACCATCTTCTCCATTCATAGCAACCTATATGCCCCATCTTCATATCTATGATCCCATAACAAAATTATGGGAGAATAATCGTAAAGGTGATAAACTCCACTAGCACACATTATTCATTCCTCCCTTCCTAGAAGAGGCCTCAGAAGCAGACACAACTTTTACTTTAACCCAACGACAGAAAGAGGTGGCCGTGCTTTTGGAGAGCCTGACTGCTGGTCCCTGGGATTCCAAGTTGTGGCCAATTTCCCTTTAGACTTTTATCCAGCAGAGCACATTTCAAGTACTTACATTATAATATTATCCCTTTTGTAAAGACTCATACCAACGAGGGCATGAGCATCTGAATGCTCCAGCCATGTGCAGGTCACCTGGGAGTTGTAGTCATTGTAGCAGCTCAAGCTCTTCATAGGGATACTCTCTGAGAAAGAAATTCAGGCAAAAAAGATGCAGTGATTACAAATGTAAATAGTGAGAGATAGCAGGAGGTAGAGTGATTCTGCCAGCAGAGTGGGGAAGGCACTGATAACAGTACTCTCCTCACGGCAGCAGAAAAAAACTCTTGGTGAAAATATGTACAGAGTCATGGCCATTCTGCACATCTCCACAACATGCAAGTGTCCAAACCAAGCTACAAGTAACAACAATGAAGTGAGACCTTTGTGCCTGCAAGGCACATAATTCCAGCTAAGATATCACTTGAAAGAAAGAAAGAAAAGTAGCTCTCATTGCGTCAGAAGAGGAAAGACATTAAACTCAGAAACACAAGCAATGGCTGTGGCAGATGGTCTCTTTATCTGTCAGCAATTCCACAAGAAGAAAATCAGGTCATCTGGATGTTGCTGTTGGTACTCCCCACACACACACCCATCTTGTGTCTGTCCACTTGTCAGAACCCTGTACACTACCATCTGAATCACGCAGCCCTTCATTTTCCTATGTTTTCACTAACTATCAGGGCCTATTCCTTCTTCCTATTGACTCATTAACCAGTCAGCTTGTTCATCTCATCCATTTGACCAGTATTTCACCTGTCCACACCATGAACATAAAACTGATTTGTCTGCACATGTTTCTGCTACACACTGATTTTGATCATGATGTCTGTTCTACAACATAGAAGATGGTGGCAGAAGGAAGGAGAAAAGAAAGCAGAAAATGAGAAAGAGCATTAGCTGAAAGAAGACGACAGATACAAAAAGAAAGGCAAGAATGGAAGAATAAAACAGGATATAAAATTGAAACTCACCTCGAATGGCCTGGACACTGAA
This sequence comes from Balearica regulorum gibbericeps, assembly GCF_011004875.1. Classification (NCBI taxonomy): domain Eukaryota; kingdom Metazoa; phylum Chordata; class Aves; order Gruiformes; family Gruidae; genus Balearica; species Balearica regulorum. Next base: position 58,139,960 of record NC_046184.1, read on the forward strand.
GGCCAAATACAGATTCAGCAGAAGGATGAAAATCGCTCTCATGTTCATTCTGCTCTTTGCACACAAGCTTGATCCTAAATCAGGAGAGAATTGTTTTCATTGCCCACTGGCTACTCTCTTACTCTGCTTATTGTGGAGCTTCTTGTTTCCATTTCACATAAAGAGAAGTAAAACTGAATTAGGGAACTTCTTTAGGCTTCGTGCTGGAGTGACATTCAGAAAGAACTTCTACCAAGTATTTATTGTAGGATAAAATCCATGTCTTCTTATTGTGTGAGCTTGCAATATGGGCAAAGAATGAAGAAGTAAATGCATGTTTCCAAGGAAGTGCAGGGATTCTCTTAGCAGAGTAGCAACAAGAAACAATCCTAATATGTGAAGAGAACTCAGTCTTCAAATTCATTTATCCTTCTGCTCTTCATGTTCAAAGCCCTCCTAATGAACTGCAATGATGTGATGGTTTTTACCTTTCCTTAAAAATATGATCCAAAACCACATAGCTCCTGGGAGCTATAGGGGTTGAATTTCCATATTCATTCACTTTCAGATTTCTCTTCAACATGCTACTTTTCCAGCTGCTCCCCAAACAAGCTGCAAATTGTAGAAATAATACCAAAGAAACTATTTCTCTTTTTTTTTTGGTGATTGTTGAGATTGAGAGTAGATTGAGTGGTTCAAAGACCATGGACCACATCATTGTTCAATACTGGAATTCAAGTTCTTTTGGCCGTCTCTCATTGCTCTCTCAAACTCACCTACTCAAGTATGTTACAGAACTGAGACTCTTTCCTACTTTAAGGGAGCGTGGAAAAAACTCCTTTTAAATTCCTATTGACTTTCAGATTCATGAATGCCACTTTCTTACACCAGAAACAGCTGGCTGAGCCCTTGAATAATCATTACAGCTAAGGAATCCCTTAATGACTCACAAGCCCTTGTAAGAGAGCAGACTCTGGCATTTTACTTCACCCAGAGAGGAAGCAGTTCCCTTACCTGGATCCAGAGCTGTCTGTGAGGCAGATGTTTCAACCTGAGGGGTGAGTCTCCCTCTCCAGCCTCCCCCCCACAGCATCAGAATTGTCTGATGCAGACACCAGCAAACCCATGTTTCCCTAGAACTGGAGACAGAAGGTATAAACTGACCACAGCATTTTCTTGGCAAGTAAGTCTTCAAAATAGCTGCTATATCTTCTGTGCACCTCAAATGCCACTTTCAAAGAAGCAGACCACGCCCTTTCAAGGAACGGCTGTGTAATTGCTTGTAAAATAGGAAGTCTGCACTTCCTATTTTAGCCCCCAAAGTACGCACTTAGATGTGACTGTTTAACTGGGAAGGGAGGGGAAGGAAGTTTGTCATTCTCAATCTGCATGTTAACAATTACCAGATCATGAGACTAATGTATTTTGGAAAAAAAAAAAAAAAAAGAAGAAAGAAAGGATTGTCTGCAGCAGAAGTGAGAAAGACTAAGAAAAAATTCTCTGGTTTTTCCTCCAGTGCTAGTTCTTGCTTTACTCTAGGCTAGACAATCTTCAAGGCAGGGATCATTCTTCTATACTTTATGTTTATTTGTACATATATATATTGGAGGGGGGAGGGGGACAGAACTACCTTTATCTCTGTAACCCTTTAATTTGAGTCATATTTTAAAAAGTAAGTTTTACTGATTGCAACAATAATTAATAGTAAATTATAAGTATTATAGTGCATAGAGGAAAGCAAAGAAAACTGGTGAGAATAGTCGATCTGAAGTTATCCTACATCCAAGGCAGCCACACTTTTAAATCCAGCTTTAAAATTTAGCCCAGTAGCCTTCAATAATAAGATCTATAGGAAAGTTAGGTAGCCATAAGGGAAAGACACACTTAGGTTTGTGCTCTCAGGGGTAAACTACAGGGGACTAAGATGAGTCCCCAGATGCAGAATATAACTGGCAGTGTCTCTCTGACCTGCACTGCTACTACACCTTCTCTAAATCCCTGTAGTACTGACCAAAACCATTGTTAGTACAGTTAGGTTCTCACAAGAACTACGTCAATATACAAGGAAAAAAAGTATGCTGTGAATAAGGGAAATGTGCAGAACAAGAAGGAGGATATGAGAGTATCTGAGGAAATCTGAGGAGATGATTGGTGACAGCCAATATGGCTTCACTAAGGGCAAATCATGCCTGACAAATTTGGTGGCCTATGATGGGCTTACAGCATTGGTGGATAAGGGAAAAGTGACTGACATCATCTGCCTGGACTTGTGCAAAGTATTTGACACTGTCCTGCATGACATCCTTGTCTCTGAATTGGACAGACATGGATTTGATGGATGGACCACTCAGTGGATAAGGAATTGGCTGGATGGTCACATTTGTAAACAGTGCAGTAAATGGCTCGATGTTCAAATGGAGACCCATGATGAGTGCAGTTCCTCATGGGTTGGTATTGGGACCAGCGCTGTTTAACATCTTTGTTGGTGACATGGACAGTGAGATCGAGTGCACCCTCAGCAAGTTTGCCAACACCAAGCTATGTGGTACGGTCAACATGCTGGAGGGAAGGGATGCCATCCAGAGGGACCTTGACAGGCTGGAGAAGTGGGCCCTTGCGAACCACATGAAGTTCAACAAGGCCAAGTGCAAGGTCCTGCACATGGGTCAGGGCAATCCCAAGCACAACTATAGGCTGGGCGAGGAATGGATTGAAAACAGCCCCGAGGAGAAGGACTTGGGGGTATTGATTGATGAGAAGCTCAACATGAGCCGGCAGTGTGCGCTTGCAGCCCAGAAAGCCAACTGTGTCCTGGGCTGCATCAAAAGAGGTGTGACCAGCAGGTCGAGGGAGGTGATTCTGCCCCTCTACTCCACTCCTGTGAGACCCCACGTGGAGTACTGCGTCCAGCTCTGGGGGCCCCAGTACAGGAGAGACATGGACCTGTTGGAGCGAGTCCAGAGGAGGGCCACGAAGCTGATCGGAGGGATGGAGCACCTCTCCTATGAAGACAGGCTGAGAGAGTTGGGGTTGTTCAGCCTGGAAAAGAGAAGGCTCTGAGGAGACCTTGCAGCAGCCTTCCAGTACCTGAAGGGGGCCTACAAGAAATCTGGAGAGGGACTGTTTAGAAGGGAAAGTAGTGACAGGACAAGGGGTAATGGCTTTCAACTGAAAGACAGTAGATTTAGATTAGATGTTAGGAAGAAATTCTTCACTGTGAGGGTAGTGAGACACTGGAACAGGTTGCCCAGAGAAGTTGTGGATGCCCCCTCCCTGGAAGCATTCAAGGCCAGATGATTGGATGGTGCTTTGGGCAACCTGGTCTAGTGGAGGGGGGTTGGGGGCAGGGAGTTGGAACTAGATGATCTTTAAGGTCCCTTCCAACCCAAACCATTCCATGATTCTAGGAAATTGTGTGTCATTGGGACTACCAGGAGGTGTGCATATAAAACCTGCTGACAAGGATGGGATGGGCAGAAGTTCCTTTGCATTACAGTATAAAGACAGAAAGGAATTCTCCTGCTCTGATTTTCAGAGGCCAGTAAGTTTATGTATGTTCTTCACCCACCTTAGAAAAGGGATTTCTTGTTTCCCAGCAGACTTTTTCACCTCCCTTTCCTTCCTCACTCAAGCAGCTCCTTCATCTTCAAGCAGATTTGCCGAGTTGCTGGTTACATCACAGGATCTAGCAGTCAGTGAAAATCTTCAGATATTTTTTTTGCTCTGTTGAACTCCAGAAGCAGGTAACAACTAATCCTGCATGCCAGAAGCTTTGCAGGCTATGCATGCCAATTAGGTTTCAAACTTACAACGCATTCTCCTATGTATTACAAGGTGTAAGATTACTAACATTAGCATTGTATATTGCTTCATCTCCTTCCTAAACCTCGTTGCTACAATGCTTTTGAAGTGGGCAGTTACGTTTTGTAACATTTTAGTAAAATAACTTCAACTAAAACCTTCCATCATTGGAAAAAAGGAAAACATAATCTGTGTCTCTTCTGAATATATGTTTTCTACATCTGAAATTTAATATGCATGGATTCCTCAGGTGGAACCTTTGTACCTGGAAAGCAGATGTGGCCTGTAGCACGTCTTACAACTCTTTGGAGAGTGCATTTTCTTATACAAGTCTGCACAGCATTAGTATACTGCTAGAACTATGCACTTAATAAAGTGTCAAGTAAGAAATGATTTATGGATCCTAATATAGCAAACTATATGTTTATCTTTAAATATAAACTCTTTCCTTTATTTCCAATACACTTATATGCATAAATGCAGGTCTACAGTAATAGAATATTAAAGCTGATGTATATAAATAAGTTTATGTATATACACCCGGAAGAAAAAAACCAAGTTTAAAGGATAAGTCACCGTAAATGCTTTTGTTGTTGTTGAAGATCTTGTTACCTGATAGCGTTACAGGTAACATCTAAGAAAAAGAGAAAACATTATTTGCCAGTTTTTGGAGGGGCAGGTTAGTTATTCGTGCATCATTAGTTAACTGTTTCTTAGTACCTTCAGATACTTGTTAATCTTCCCTTTTGTCTGTACAAATTTTAGCAGCAGGTGAAGGACAAAGTTTTTTTAAAATGAGGAATTGTAGCTTAATGCAACAGAAGCTAACCATGGTGTTTGAAAACTCTTTTAACTTCTTATTTTTTACTGATTATATTTATACTTGGTGGTATCTTTTTAATACCATAACTGCATCGTGGTTTTAAAATACAGTATTTTAGGTATCAAACAATTTATGTAAAACATTCATAACTTGTGATTCTTCCAAGCAGCAGTAAATTTGTTCAAGAAGAAAGTATCTTAATGGGATGACCATTAAAGAAATTACTGCAAGACTATTTTTTTTCAATAATGAGCTTCTCCTTAAGGAAAGCTGAATAGGCAACATTCAAACTCTTCTTCAAAATTATCTCACTTTCAAGCCAAAAAAAAAAAAAAAAAAGAGCAGAATTATTTCATTCCCCCCAAAAAAACCCTTTTTAATAGAAACTGATAAAATAAACTCATGGGTAACTTTATTTGTTGATGAATCTGATACAGTAATTTCTTTTTAATTCTACTTTGCAATGAGGTGTCAGAAAGCAGAAGATAGAGAAGAAATTGCTATTTGAATAGGCATCACACACATTTTCCCAGAATGCAGAAATAAGTAGTCTGTACAATTACAAAAAGGTCTATGAGGAACACCACAGGTGTACTAGGTTTGATTGACAGAATTCAAAATATTGGTCAGTGGAAAGAAAAAAGTTGCAGCAAAGGTGGGCTGCAATTTCTTCACTGAAATATGAAAAGGTTTTCCTGATGCTTCCAGAACAAACTCTGAATGTCAGTCTCCCACATGACAGAAATAATTACACATTCATAAGCACTGGCACAAAAACCTTCATATCAACAAGTGAAGAGAAAATTATGGCAGTCTAGAAAACAAGCTTATGAAGACATTCTGGACAAATAATTAGCTCTGGGAGTGAGAATAGAGATTACAGCAGGTCTTGGGGCTCAGGACATTAAACCTCTATTGCAGGCTAACACTGACTTGCTTTATGAATAAGGCCAGTGATTTTATTTCTCTGTTCCTCGCTTTCTCTCATTTCTATGTAGATGTCCCTGTTACAGAGGAATGCTAAAAAGATGAAGAAACTAAGTACAGATATTACATTGAAAGGTAGTATATTACTAAAACTCACTCTTTTCAAGCTCACTGTATAGGTACCTGCTGGAACATCTCTATATAGCATTTACGTTGCTCTTACTGAGTAGCACCTATTCCTGGACTAGTGTTGTAGACACCCAAGTCATCTTTGTGAGTGATGTGCAACTTCCAAGGGAAGAAATGCTTCTCAGAGGGCCTTGTCCTGCTCTGAGACACCATGAGTTCAATATCCTGATCGGAGAGCAACCGGATCAGATCACCATCAAGGTCCCGGTAATTCAAAACAATGTCATCTTGGTCAAACTCCTTCCTGGTAGAAAAAAAAGTGGATTGATCCCCAGAAATCAAGAAGTGCCTGGGAGGTGCTACATGATGAACAATATACTGGCAATCTAATTCAGTCTGCTAAAAGAGACACAAAGCCTTGGGTGTCTTGGCATTCTTGATACAGCTAGTACTAGAAATCATACAGCCACATTCACGGTGTGTTGTGTTTAAGCTAAGAAATCTGCCAGAACCAAGAACCATTTCCTGTAACATCACATGAATGGCACAATTAATCTGTGAGTTTGATAAAATTCCCACACGTAAGAGTTGACTGTAGTTATTACCCACTTTTGCCTACTTATGGTTGCTTTTTTTGAGGGGAGGGCAGGTTAAAGAATGGAAGAATATTAGCACAGGTGTTCTATTACTAATACTTGATGTTCTAATGTTTTGATGTTCAACACTAGATTAATCTAGTTTAACAGGTGTTAGAAGGCGGTGTCCTGCATCCTGAAGAAGTATATTAGACAAAAGATCCTTTCATGGGGGTATGGCTCTGATCTTAGAACAAGAAATGGAAACTTCTACCCAGCATAATTGAGTTAGAAGTGTGTGGATTCCATACTTACTGACAATCCCAAGGTAGACTAGTGTCTGCACAGATGGCCCTGGGCCAAGTCAAAATACAACTTCTTCAGGACACTTGAAAAGTATTTCACAACCAAAAACTGGTTATGACCAAGTAGAATGTGGAAAATCTAGGACTGGAAGGAACTTGACAAATGTTTAAATGGTATTAAACATACAACTAACTGCTTGCCTTGTACCTCATCAATTCCATGAGATCTTTGAATGATGGAATGCTGCTCAGATCCTCTTCCACTGAGATATCCCTGTAACAAGAACAAATCTAATCATTACATATCAGGAAAAGAGAATTGTTGGCATTTCTTCAGCAGTAAACTGGAAGACTATTTTCTTATTACCTGATAGTGCTCATATTCTCATCATGGTAATAACAGCGAACTTTATTAACTGTGTCTTCCTGCTGTGGTAAATCTTTTATGATTTTCACAAAAGCACATGGGAAAATCCCAGTGGCATTGTCAACTGTTCCCTGCAATGACAGGAAGTGTTAGTGTGAAGAAAACCATGCCATTTTGGCCACATACAGTAAGTTCTGGAATTCAATTAATTTCCATGGAAACAACAGCAAGAATTTTTCTACTATTATCAAGAAAAGAAAGGCTATGGAAGTGACCTGATGGTGTTCCTATGAAAAGATTATACAATTGCGTAGTCAAATACATGTCGAGGGAGTGAAACAGTGTGTAAAAAATGAAAGTCAGATGGTTATCAAGGAAGGCTGTGGTGTTTGAGCAAGCAGAGATACTATATCAGCAAACGCACAGTATGTTCTCCTCATCCTTTTCCAGAACACTGCTACATTGCCCAAGTTCTCTCTAATCAGGCTGACGTGTGTTGTGGTATGAAGCATGAAGTATATAGCAACTCACCCTCAGGCAATAAACCAATTAATCGCTGAAATGGAGTTTCCATCTCCTTTCTGTGGCCTTTTTGTGTACTAATCACTTCCAAAGAATTTAAAAACATTCCAGCAGAAGCAAATGCAAATGTAAACTGAAGTCTAGAGGGCAGAAAATTTGTAAGCTAAAAACCATCAAGGAAGGAAACAATTTCAAATTTGGAGTCAAGGATTTATTCTTGACAGTAAGACCTGATTATGATACATTTTCTCCTTGAAGGGTAGAGACAGGACCCAAAGACTAGGAGAACCTTTTCTACTCATATATTTCAAGGTATGCTAATAATTCAGTGCCACTGTTGCAGTCTTACCTCCAACCAGTCTTTGTTTACTCTGCTGAGTAGGTAGATCAAGTCTCCTTTCTTGAAGCTGAGTTCCAGTTTATTGGTTCCAGAAAAATCAAACAGTGCCTATGGAAAGTAATATGGAAATTATTCACAGAATTACAAAAGTGGATCTTTCCTTCTGCTCTGTTCTTGGGGTAAGAGTGTAAAGCAGCATGATAGCATGCACTTTGTCATCCCAGATGTATTTCTGGGGTAAGGTCATATATATGACCATAGTCTGCAGTTCTCACAATTTCTTCTCCTAATCAGCACACATAAAAATGCTTTGAAGAAGTAGTGAAAGCCCTAGGACAAACACAGCTCTGTGAGAGCCACATGCTAGGATTCTTAAAGTGGCAAGACACTGAGCACCAGAGAAATAAATATAAAGAAGTTGAAAGCACTTAAGAGCAAGTAAGTCAACAGAGCTCAAGAGAACTGACAACTTGAAAACTTCAAGTCCTGAGAATTGAAAATATATATATTCTGGTTGCAGTTTTACAGCTTTCAGATTTGCTGCAAAATATCACAAAGAGCCTTAAAAATTTGCAGAAGTGTTGTGTCCTAATTTAAGGGTAACTAAATGTTGGGTTTACATCTAGCTTTCAGGCCCATATGCTAAACTGAGAGATTTGGGGAAGTCTGGAAAATTGACATGTAGTTAAACTGGGACTTAGATACCCCCTTCAGGGTGCGAGGGAAGGGGGTGGGTGGGGGAAGGAGGTAAGCATATACTGCCACCCTAACAAGCTGTTCTTGAATAACTACAGTGGCTGAGTTATCAAAAATGCACATCTCCTCCCATTGTCCTGAGAGCACATGGTAGCCATTTAAATGCTCTTAGAGGAGCAAAATTGAAAAGGTGTTCTTTATTCTGTGTTGAGGTGGTTCTTTTGGTCTTGTTAATGCCAAGAATTCTCCTAATGAAAAAAGACAATGGCTGCCCTTGAGCTAGTAGTTCATATGTCTAGTTAATAACTCTTTCAAAAGCCTTTTTTCATCTGTTGAAAAGTTTTGGTAGGTATATTCAATATTAATAAATTAATAGATAAAATTCAAGAGATATGACTGATCCAAAACCTGCCATACTCAGTGTAAAAAACAAAACCAACAAATCTCAATGCCCTTGTGTGCTTTTTTTTAAATCTTACCTGGCAAAATCACATGTTCCAGGAAGCAAGACTATGCTCAGACAAGTACTGGTTACAAAGCAGTTCCATGTGTTTAATACCAAGACAATATACAGCAAAACACAAGGGAACAGGCGCTTTTCAGCATGTCTTGGTTTCATCTGAGAGAGAGTTAATTGTCTTCATAGTAGCTAGTATGTGGCTATGTTTTGGATTTGTGCTGGAAACAGTGTTAATAAAGATATTTTTGTTATATAGACATGTTTTTGTTGTTGTTGAGCAGTGCTTACACAGAGTCAAGACCTTTTCTACTTCTCACACCACTCCACCAGCAGGATGGCTGGGCGTGCACAAGGAGTTGGGAAGGGACACAGACAGGACAGCTGACCCCAACTGACCAAAGGGATATTCCATACCATATGACATCATGCTCAGTTTCTAAGGGGCTTGGGGAAGTGGGGGGAGCCAGTGGCATTTGGAGTGATGGCGTTTGTCTTCCCAAGTAACTGTTAACACGTGATGGAGCCCTGCTTTCCTGGAGATGGCTGAACACCTGCCTGCCACGGGAAGTGGTGAGTGAATTTCTTGTTTTGCTTTGCTTGTGTACGCAGCTTTTGCTTTACTTATTAAACTGTCTTTATCTCAACCCATGAGTTTTCTCACTTTCCCTCTTCCAATTCTCTCTCCCATCCCAACGGAGGGGAAGTGAGCAAGTGGCTGTGTGGTGCTCAGCTGCCAGCTGGAGTAAAACCATAACACAGTAGAACACTTATGTCACAGAAAATACTAAGATGCCTCACCTGCAAAGCTTTTAAACATATGCTGAAATCAATGAGACTGAAGCTTGTGCTTATTTTAAATTTAATTTATGGGTATCACTGTGTAAATGTGGACCATATGGCAGTAAGCTGTACATGTGTCTCAATTTTGAACCTCCTGTCATTCTGACTCTACAATAGACCTTCTTATTACTCAAGTAAGGAAGAACAGAACACTTCTTTCCATCCTTTTTTTCATTCCCTGTTGTTAAAATCAATTGCTTTCCTGTGCTGATTTCACTTTCCCTTCTTTCCTCAAGCTCTAATTGGAGAGGGCAACTTGATCAATGAGATACCGAAGTAAAACAGAGTTTAATCTCCTATGCTATGACAGATTGTGCAGAGTGCTCACCTCTGCCCGTGGAGTTGCCATGCGGTCAAGAATAGGTGCTTGAGGTGAAATGCTTTTACTGCAAAGAAAGCAGACAACAGGGAGGTAAATATGTCTTTCTAGTCATCAAAAGTACTACACGATCAATAGTACAGCGTCTGCATTTTCATTATTTAAGAGGCAGGCAAACCATAGATCACTGGAGAAACTGCATGAGACTCTGTGTGCAGCACTGAAGGAAATAAATACGGATCCAACAACAGTGCCCTAGTTCTCTCAGTTTCAGTGCAGAGCAGCAGCTATCTGATGATGTCTGCTGCTGAGAACAGATGGAATTTTCAATACAGTCAGTATCCTGGACCTCTCTTCCACAGCACTGCTCAGCCCCCCTACTCTGCCTTCTGGGCATCCCTGTTTCTACCATTTATGGCATTCAATTCAAACTCTGCCATCATACACGTATCCAGGAATGCATGCACACATGCAGTTTTTGCACTGTTTGAGGTAAGTGAAAAGAAGGCAGGTCCATCTTTGCTATGTTGAAAGGAGAATTAATTTGTCTGAAGGGTAATGAAGTATGATGTCTACTTAGCAGTTCGCCAAAGGGGTGTCAATACTGCTATGTGGGACAGGCCCCTGTTTAGACAAAAGATGGGAACAAATTAAGTATTTGGTTTCGTTTAGTGTCTGAGCTAGATCTCACTGAATTCAGTGCCAAAACTCACATCATTGACTTCAGTGGTGCAAGCCTATGTCCTTAAGCTTGGCCTGTATATTCTGCATATTATAATAGATATTACCATTAAAGAATTATCAACGGATAGAGCTGAGCAGCATCTTTTTAAAAGCAAACTATACTCTCATTTTGTAATTTTCCTTTAATGCAAGTACCACATCCACTTTAAAAATTTGAGATTACTGAAAACAAAAAATACCCTGTGTTCACTCTACCACAAAGATCCTCATATTAGGACTTCATGGATTCACTTGGGAAACACATTGGTGATCCTTATCTCTCTCTCTCCCCCCCCAAAACTGGACAACATCTGTTACATCAAGCAATGCCGAAAAAACACGTCAATCACTTACACTCGGCGTGTCCGTGGGCGAAGCCGTCTCAGTCTGTGAGGCACCTGTTCACTATCAAAGGTTGAGTGGTAGAAGAACAGCCGTACCTCTTCATCCATCAACACCCAAATGGGTAGGCAGAGTAGGTTCTGTGCCAAGAGCAAGTAGGAAGCAGAGTGTAGCAGTAGGAGAGACCAATTCTCCATTTATTTACATGTAACAAATATGCCTCTCTGACCTACAGGATCATGAAGGATATTGATTACTGCCAGAAATCTCCCTCCTCTCCCTTCTCACTCAGCAGGACACGGCTGAACAGCTGACAGTTTCTCCTGTTTACTCCTGGAGCTGGCCAATGTATTGCTTCACTCTTTTTGTGCCTGATTTACTGCAGAAGGAATAAATTGCTCTTTGTGTTTCCCTTCAGAACGTGAAGGACTGTGGAAAGAAGGCAATCTTAAGTACTGGAAGTCTTGGCCAGTGCTTCAGACTTCTGCTGATTTAAAGTCAGGTCTTCAGTTAACCTGCACACAAAAAATTTCTCTCCTCGATGTTACTGGCTGTGTCTTCACTGTAGAGCAGGTACACCCAGAAGCTCACCCCGCTCTTCTAGTCCCTTAGGCGCACATACCAACTCCACCTTCACACAACACCTGGAGATTCACCATTTCCTCATACATCTTGGTTTGTTGGGTTGGGGTTTTTTTGTTTCATTTTGGGTTTGTTGGGTTGGGGGTTTTTTTGCAAGTGTATTTATCTATATATGAAGGCAGTGAGTGAGCCTTTGTGAACTGCGTACTCCAGCAATTCTGCAGTCTGAACAATCTGGGGAATAGGACTGCAGGTTGTCCCACAGTGTGGACACTGTGTCTTCAGGAAAAACAATACAGAGAGAACCAGATACCCCCGACTGCAACAGTACTGTCTCTCTTAGCTGATTTCAAGGGGTAAGTATCTGCAGTGCTTGGAGCAATCTCTACCTTAAAATTAAGTTTTACCTTCATGTAGACATTTAAGATAGGAATCCTGTTCTCAGCAATTTCCTTTTTGGCCCCAACATAAACTTTTCCTGGAAAATATAAAACCTGTGACAGTTATTGAGGAAAAAAAATGGAAGCAATCAAGAGAAAGTAGGATCTTCAAGAAAAGACATCTTTTCTAACAGATTTTAGTTTTCTAAATGAACTTCATAGAATGACAGAATCACAGAATTGTAGGAGTTGGAAGGGACCTCTGGAGATTGTCAAGTCCAACCACTCTGCTAAAGCAGGATCACCTAGAGCAGGTTGCACAGAATCGCATCCAGGCAGGTTTTGAATATCTCCAGAGAAGGAGACTCCACAACCTCTCTGGGCAGCCTGTGCCAGTGCTCAGTCACCCTCAAAGTGAAGTTGGTTTTCCTCATATTGAGATGGAACTTCCTGTGTTCCAGTTTGTGCCCATTGCCCCTTGTCCTGTCGCTGGGCACTATTGAAAAGAGTCCGGCCCATCTTCTTGACATCCGCCCTTTAGATATTTATAAGTGTTGATGAGATCCCCTCTCAGTCTTCTCTTCTTCAGGCTAAACAGACCCAGCTCTCTCAGCCTTTCCTCATACGAGAAATGCTCCAGTCCCCTAATCATCCTCATAGCCCTCCGCTGGACTCTCCCCAGTAGCTCCCTGTTTTCCTTGAACTGGGGAGCCCAGAACTGGACACCGGACTCCAGATGTGGCCTCAGTAGGGCAGAGTAGAGGGGAAGGATAACCTCCCTCGACCTGCTGGCCATGCTCTTCTTAATGCATTCCAGGATACCATTGGTCTTTACCACAAGCGGAGGGACTGCCAGTAGAACTTGACTTCTCCAGCATCCACAGCTGGATCTAGTTCCTTGTCACAACTACTTCCCTACAATGCACTCCTCTTTAGGACAGCCTGGGGTTAATAAAGCTGCTAATCATGCACAGATTTGGTACTGACAGCTTACCTGGCAACATGGGGAGTGTGCAGGTAAAAGGGCCGTTATTGCTCTCTGCCCCATATCTCTCCTCTAGTTTGGCATGGAGGGCATAGAACTGACGATAGCGTCGGAAAATCAGGTATCTGCCACCACCTTTAACCTTTACTTCAATTACAAACATCTGAAACAGGGAAAGGGGATTCAGTCTGATATTCGTACTTATAAATACTTACCAAATGAAAGTGAGGCATACAATAGGAACATAAGATCAGTGCTCCGGTAGTGGGAATATTGTCTTAGGGGCAGAGTAGAAAGCAAGCCTCCAGTTAAGCATCTGCAGATTCAACTACTAGAAAATAACGAGTTAGTACCAGACAGTGTGGTATATGTGTGGGTCCAGCTCTCCCAGGGATCATATCCCCATGGCTGCTTTCTATTACATAATCTTAAAAGGAAACCTGAAATGACTAGATGCCATTTTATGCTTACACACCTTCCCTCAGTGACAAACAAAACTTATTAGGGAGGTAAATATAAATATTTTACAGTAGGATGCTTTGGACATCTAAATCTATAGACAGACATCTAAATGAATTGATTTCAGAATTGAAGGCATTCATACTTCTTTTTTACTCTAAAGTACACAGTTTCAGAAATTATGGTCTGACCTCCTCCGACCACTATCTTATTTCTTGTATCTTGCCAAAATTGCTTTGCTCTAAAGGAGCCCATGATTTCCATGCACTGACCTCTGAGTCACGTTGCAGCCATATTCTTCAGAAAACATAAAGACAGAGCAACCAAACATCATCATATTCCAGAGTAAAACCTACACACTGCAGTGGGAAGGTTTTATGAGCAATGTCTCCAGCAAAAGCAGCATACCCTGCAGAAGTCAAACTGACCTGATCTTATCCAAAACCCCTCTTCAGAAAATCTCATAGTGTTTTTCCCTACTATTCCTTTCCTGTCTACTTGTTCATGAAGACAAGACCCTGTCCTTCTACCCTCTTTTAATTCCTTTCCCACTATCTTCACCAAAGCTACAGCATTCTAACAGGAAATAAATAAAAAATTAGGTAAGCATTTAGAAAGCAAGCAATGTTAGAGGATACACCTCTGTCTCATTTCACCCAGACAATAAATTTTTAGACTATGATAGATTAACCTCCATTCCAGAAAAAAAGAAGCACTGAGAAGTTCTCTGCATGGAACTATTCATGCCACAAAGTAACTACATCAGATTAACTGTGTTTTGCTTCCGACAACCAAGTAAGTCACAGCTGAGGGCATATAGAGACAGGATAAACCTCCCTTCTTACATAATAATTAGTAAATCCTTTCTTCTCTTCAATATCTGCTATGTTAGCTGAAACAGGTACATCATCTGGAAGCTGGTCAAAATCACTGTGAAGCAAGAACAAAAGATTTAGGTTACTCAAACTGTCATTAATCTTTGGAGGTCTCTATGCCATACAGAATAAAAATAGATAGGCAACATCACATTATCTAGTGTCAAAACCAAAAAGTTAGAAACTCATGTTGTCATTCTCTTCCTCTGTAGGTCTGATCTTGAGATGTCAAGTTTCTTTAAGTTTAGAACAAGTCAGTAACCATTGTGAAGATTCATCAAGCCTGAAAAACATCCTTATCATTCCCAGGCTTGCTAAAGTAGCAGGACTCCAAAAGAACAGTTGAGCTGGTAAGCTTTTCCTGAGAAATATGATCAACTGTGGATGCATTCTTAATCCTTCCTACAGCATCTAGTAGACTTACAATAATAACTCTGCGACAGTATCTCTTATTCTAAGGAGATCATTTTATACCATGATGTATGCTGTTATTATTACTGCATTACTGTAGGGAATAGGAAACAGTTCTGAGCTAACAGCTTGTTGTGCTAGGTGCTGTAGAAACTGACAGCACAAACATAATTTCTAAAAACCTTACACTCTATGTGTAAGATGCATACAATCTACCTTATACATATAAGAAACAACAGAAGGATAAGCACAAACAGAAAAAAGCAAAGAAACAAAGACATCCTATTGTTCTATATCATAGCTAGTGGTGCCTACACCAGCTGTCAAAATGTTGTCAAGTTTTATTGTAAACATCACAGTAAAGCAGGCTTTTAAAGAGGCTTTGAAAAAAGCATGAGTAGCCTAGCAAATATTTACAGGGAGACCTCCCAGTCACAGTAGATAACCTGAAGCAAGCACAAAGATACTTGAAAATGTCAAAATGTGTGAAATAACACATGATACTGGGCAAGGTTAGAATTTTGCAGATTCTAGAAAGTATTGGATTTGAAGCAAGAGAGAAGGAAGGATTCCTGCAGGAACACCTAAAGAGCAGCCATATGACCACACTCTCATGTTTCTTGCCTATATTGCCCACACAATAAACCAGCATGGATTGGCAGGTTCTTTTTCCTCTGGGACCTTCTCCTTGGTACAACATCTTTGACAAACAGAAGACAAATTCACCTTTGCTTCGATCTTACAACTCAATGTTGTTAGAGTGGTATTTATCTTAACACTTAAGTAAAAAAGATCAAGAATGAGGGAAAAAGGATAACAAATGAGATATAGAGAGAAAGAGAAACTTTAAAAAGGATAATCTAAGAAATGCCAAGCTGACATAATATTAAATAGTCTGATAATATAAAAAACATGGCAGTTGGCTCAGTTTATTCTGCTAGGAGAATATCCTAAGCAGGGGCTTCCACAATGTGTAGCCCATCTGGAAGGCAAAAGTAACGATGCAAAGTCTTGCAATAGCTTGCTGTACGAGGAGAATGACATGAATTAGCACCACCCACAACACTGTAAATACTACCACTTACTGTGAAGAGGGATGTGGTTATGGACATCAAGAGATATAATTAGTCATATCACAAACACTCATATCACAAACCCCAGTAAAAGGGAAACTGTTTGCAGCTTATAGAGGACAATGACCCACTATTGTCCTAGGTGGTGAATAATCCCCATGAAAAGAAGAAAGTCCACTCCAACTTAAAAAATGGTCTGCTCCACACTGAGCTTTGGAAGCTACAATAACAAGAAGACTTTTAGAATCATCAGAGAAGTTTGCACCCAAATTAAATGAACAGATCATAGCAGTTACATGGAGGCTTGTGGGGAGGAGGGAGGAAGGAAAGACACATTACCTCTTTTCTCGCAGCTGCCGGGGAAGGGACATGGCTTTCAACTTCTTAAATCCAGATGGCTAAGCTCTATTCCTCCAGTTCTTGGGCAGTTTCTGATTGAACAGGATGAACACAGTCTAAACAATTATCCCTGTGTGAATTAAGACTCCTTTGCAAGGCCTCAGAGATCTTTTTTTTAATGTTTCAGTGTCAGACGACTTCTTCTGTATCTCCCCACCCCCATGAGATTGAGGAAGTACTAGAGGAAAAAACAGTCATAGAGAAGGGCTGTTTTGTGATGTCTGTCATGTATCGAAACTGCCACAGTTGAGAAACCAAAAGCCCAACAAAAAGCAGAAACTATGAGCCACATATTCTATTGTCCACCTCTTCACCATAACATCTGCCTCTGTGGAAAGCCAGTATGAGTGGGCTCAACAAATTCTGTTTTGCCACAGCTAAAATGTCCCCATATACACCTCTATGCTAATGTTTGTAAACTAGGATGAATACTTCTGATCCCTTCTTAAGGCTCTGTGATTCCTGAGAATTCTCCTTTCCACGGACCAAGAGCCAGGAGGTGGAGCTAAAGAATTAATTTTCAAGTGGGAGTAGAAAGTATGGTCAGGAAATATGTCAAACATATGGGTACCAGGGTATCAGGCAGAGGAGATTAGGAAAAGAGCTTTGAAGGATGGATCAATGCAAGTGAGAGACGAGTCCTTGAAAGAGCAGAGATCTTTTCAGCTTCATGTGCTCAAAACAATCTGCATTTGCCACCTACAAAGACAGGGTAATGGCTCCCCCAAAGAGAATCCTGACTGCCCTGCCTTGTACACAAAGGGTAGTGATATAGCATTTGTATAAAATCAGTTGACAACCTTTCAAGAAGAAAATAAAAGGAAGAAAGTGATGAGGAAACCATCATTTCCTAACACTGTGGATAAGTTGCAGCATAACTTATCTGCCTTATTCAAAAGTTGGCATGTGTAGTACCTTTGCCTCCACGTTCCAGTCTTTGACTCTCTTCCATTTTCATGTTCAATACATATTTGGTTCCTTCTTCCATTGTCAAGCACAAAAATTCTCATCTGAATGGAGCAAAAGTCAACCAGCACCCTTCAAAATAAAACTCTATTTACAACTGTAATCATCAGCCTCAAGAGTAAACTGCATTTCACTGCATTTTAATTAAGTAAATTCTTCACCCATCTCTTTCCTGCGGATAACTGAAGGCACAATTATAGAATTTGAGAGGGGATATAGTGTCTCTTGATCAGAAGGGACCAGGAGAAGCTACACATTTCTGAACTGTATTTTCTGAGTGATCTGCTACTCTGTGCTGCTCACACAGACTTACAGTAGTTTTAAGTGGTGATCATGTTGGATACAAGTATTTCCTCAGACTCTCACACTCTGATGTGTATTCCATTTTCTTGATTAGGCCTGCTAAATATGTCGTCCTCATGTAACCTGAAGTCAGGCTCATTATTCTGTTCCCTTTGCCTTGAGGGAGACAGACAATAATCAAGTTTTCTAACTGCAGTCCTCTTGCTTTCTCCCGACGTTCAGAAGGAAATACGAACAGATCACCTTGACCAGAACCCTTAATCACAAGATCAATATATATGAACTCATGAAAATTCAGAAGGGCCCTCCTGACACCTGCAAAAAGATTGTGGAAAGCACAAGATCTGTGCAAACTTTAATAGAAGTGAAAGGGAAAGGCTGGAGGGGTGATTTGAAGGTAACTGTTTATATTTGATGTATATCATAGTTTTGACAAGAAAATCATAAAAAGGATATTCTAATATTTTCAAATCTCTTGGAAAGTAATCTAGATACAATGCAGGCACATCTTTTAAGAGACAGAGGATATGACACAATGCAAAAATACTTGCTCATTGTTTAGCTGGAGACACGTTTTTTTCAAGAACAAGTCAACAGACAAACTCATAGACAAATTTTCTATGCAACTGCTTTGCTGTAAGCCAAGCAAAACAAACTGAGAGCAGCTCCTCAATTCCACTACTTTCTACTAGAGACTATAGCCAGTAATAATACTAATCTCACAGTATAATGCTAAACCTGCTAAGAAAGTTTCTGATTCTGCAATATTTTCTTGTTCTGAACCAAACCAAAACCAAGAAAATGGTTAGAAAAATGCTGCATAGTTATGTTCAATCACCTGCCATAGAATAAATTTGCAAAGTGACAGAGTAAAGTAAACAAGAATAATATTATTTAAAAATGTCTGGTCACATCCCAGATTAATTTGTAAAGGAAATAACATTTTGATAATCACTGCAAGGAAACAGAACATCAAATAGAAACACATACAGCAGAGTTGGCTTGCAAGATACTTCCATTCAACTTCTTCTTTTAAAAGGATATGTGGAATATTTAATTCTGTAGCATACACATCATTAGTAGTTGAGTGTCTTTTCTTCTGTGGTTGCTTAAGACCAAGCTGCAACTGATAACACTGATTTGGGAAAAGTGATTTGGGGCTGTATTCCATTTTCCATTCATATTACATACTTGTACAGATTTTGCTTTTATGGCTACCATCAGTTTTACAGAATGCTTTAATACACTTTCACAATATTTGTTTTCAAATACAGTCATGTTTAAACTCCTTATCATTATTATAATAGCACACGAATAATGATCTACAGCTCTGCAAAATTTTTGGACAAAAGTTATGTAAGATAAGCTACCCATGGCTGCCCTGTAAACTTCAGCGCTCTTCTGCGGGTAGTGCTACAAAATCCTTAGAAGGCAGTTGATCCAATGGTAAGTAACGAGACTTTCTTCAATAAATGCTTTCAGGACAGCTGAAAACAAACCCATTAAAAAAAAAATGTTGTTGAAGTTGTCCTATCTTTCTGAACTTCTCAAAAATAAAAAGAAGAGATAAGTTGAGCTGGTTTTATATTCTTCATTAGATGATGGCTCAATCCATATTGGCTGAGTGCATGGATACTCTTGCTGTCTCACATTGTGTTGAGAGGAAAAAAGGAACAGGAATATAGATAAATAGAACTTTGGAAATTTACTTTGATTTAAATCTGGACACAGTTTCCATGACTGCTTGTTTAGGGTGAAATGTAACTAGTAGGCATTTGCAGAAAAGGACTATGATCATTCCCTGCTGATATAAATACAACTAAACAATCCATCATGAACTCAAGAAATTTAAAGGTCAGCATCTTCCACTATTCCTGACAGTGAATTTGATAGTGTAATTTCTAGAATAAATTGCTACTCAACATGAAAGGGCTTTACAGAACCAAATATTAAAGAAACAGCAGCCTTTTTTTTTTAAATAACATTTTTCCTGGAACATCAAACTAAATTCCGTAATTGAACCTTTACTTTTGCACCTCAATTACTTAAGCAAAACAGGGAATAAGCATTGCAGGAAAAAATACCCCCAAAACTGAGGAGTTTTTAAGTCATGATCAGCTACTTTGGAAATATGCATTCAACAGTATCATTCTGGGTCTTATTAGTTCATGATGCCATAGCCAGATCTTTCCAGTTTTTCTTACGCAGAGCAATATCACAAGCAGTATTATGATCTTCCTCTCTGTGGAACACAACTCTTCCTTTACAATAAATCTGCATCCTTTAACAATCTTTTAAAAATATATAGGATCTTTCTCTGATATAGTAAGATCACTTCAGATTGAAAGAGTTAGAGGAAGTCTTACCAGAACAGTGGTAACTTCTCCTTGATGAGCAATGGTGGGTTTTGTTCTTGCAGAGCTAAGATGGATATTGATGCCCAAGATGAGGCTAAGTGAGAAAAATGGAAGCTCAGAAATAGCAACAGAACATTTCCTCACCCAGACAGCGTATCACTGCCAGAATAAAAGAGGCAAATAGAGAAGAAATAGGGCAGAGCTTGCGATTGGTACTGTGCATGACAGATGTGGGCTGGAGGTGAACCCGCTCCAGTCAACTACCAGTGTCAAAATCTGGTAACTGGCCATTGCAGACAAAGAAGTAGGATAGCTCCATCCAAGAACTCCTGAGAGCTATGCCTACAACCATTCCTCCAGAAGCTTAAAATCTAGTTTTAAGTGCTTCACAGCAGTGACTTTTTGCAACAGGAGAGTCTCTGTTTTAGTCTCCTAATCATCTTGAGAGTCAAAAATCTGTCAGTTATTGCTACTCAAGACAAAGAAAAGCCTGCCATCATCTGTTTCACAAGTTCAAAAGACCTGTCAAAATCATGCAAAAAAAAAAAAAAAACAACACTGAATTTTCCCAAATCTATTTTGAATAGAGTTGGGATTTGCTAAAATTTGTGCAGTGCTGTATTCAAACCATCCTACTTTATTCCTAAGTGTTTAATTTTCCCATCCATTTGATAAAATCTTGTGAGCGAATTGCTTTTGTTTAATTTAGAAACTTTAGAGAAGTGCCTTTAGCGAAGTGGAAGTTCTCAGAACCAACAGTGAAGAGAGGCACCACTGACCAGTAAATCAGACCTCAAGTGGACCAACTCCCCCTCGGAAGGTTTTATCTGTGTCTTTGGAATATACATGAATTATAAAGTAACTATATTCCAAATTTTGTCACCTCAGGTTCCTAAAGTTAAGGAAATAAATCTGTACCTTACTGTGGACCTAGTTATTACTGGTATAAAGGTACCTTTCCATTCGGGACTCAGCTATATTTGGATATGCACTTTTACACTGGTATAATTGTCTTTACCCTCGGGGAATTGTACTACTTAAGCTACACTGATATAATCAAAGAAGCAGAATTTTCTGGTGCAGACATATCCAGTCTGCTCATTATAGAGAGTTTATGGCTCATTTTCTAACGGTTCATAAATTGGGACAATATTCCCTAATAAAATTGGGGGGCAAAGGGGCTAGAGGTTAGGATAGGCAGACAAGTGGTAAACATAGAGGCAATAAGTATTAAAATCCTGTAATTTTCAAAGTTCTGTTCCGTCAGTATTCCTCACAGCATATACTCACAGCCTGTCTCTGCTGCTGCTTCTCCTACTGGCTTTTTATTACTTCAGCCTTTATTCCTTGAAAGATAAACTTGTGGAATGAGCCCACCAATTACCATATCAATAAGCAATTGGACCCCAAGCCAGCTGCCAGTTTGTCCATTTCAAGCGTGGAAGGCTGGAGTTTGTGCCTCCTATGCCTCAACAGGCAGAAGGCTGCCTTGTTATGTGAAGCCCAGTCTAAATAAGAGACCTCTCAATTAACTGCATTCAATCAGCCACTGGCTTGCTGTGATTCCTTCTGCCTCAGCTTTGCCATCTGTAAAACGGGGCTAACAGTA
This sequence comes from Balearica regulorum gibbericeps, assembly GCF_011004875.1. Classification (NCBI taxonomy): domain Eukaryota; kingdom Metazoa; phylum Chordata; class Aves; order Gruiformes; family Gruidae; genus Balearica; species Balearica regulorum. The sequence goes on from NC_046184.1 coordinate 58,161,507, forward strand.
ATACTTTTCTCATGGGGGGAGAGTGAGGAGGAAAAATGCTCAGTAGAGGTATAATACTTTGGGAAAGTCAGGTGAAAAGTGAGAAACCGCAACCATTATCCTTAGTGGTGTGGTTTTGCCCCAGCCGGCAGCTGCTTGTTCACTTTCCCCCAGCAGGATAGGGGAGAGAATCAGAAGAGTAAAAGTGAGAAAACTTGTGGGTTGAGATAAAGACCCTTTAATAGGTAAAGCAAAAGCTGCACATGCAAGCAAAACAAAACAAGGAATTCATTCACCACTTCCATCAGCAGGCGGCTGTTCAGCCATCTCCAGGAAAGCAGGGCTCCGTCATGTATAACAGTTACTTGGGAAAACAAACGCCATCATTCCAAAACTCCCCCCTTTCCTTCTTCTTCCCCCAGCTTTATATGCTGAGCATGACGTCATATGGTATGGAATATCCCTTTGGTCAGTTGGGGTCAGCTGTCCCAGCTGTGTCCCCTCCCAGCTTCTCGTGCACCCCCAGCCCACTTGTTGGTGGGGTGGTGTGAGAAGCAGAAAAGGCCTTGACCCTGTGTAAGCACTGCTCAGCAGTAACGAAAACATCCTTGTGTTATCAACACTTTTTTCAGCACAAATCCAAAACATAGTCCCATACTAGCTACTATGAAGGAAATCAACTCTATCCCAGCCAAAGACAGCACACTTAGCAACACACATGCACTCAAAATCACCTACAGTGCAAATTGAAAACAATATAAAAAATATAGCCCTTTAAAAATGTGCCACTAATGCTCTGATGCCAGGGCTTACAACTGATTCCCAAACCCTTACAAAAGAATGTAGTTGCTAAACTATCACATATATTAAACAGCAGTAGCCAATGGGCTTGCCCTATTATGGAAAAGAACAAGGACACAAAATGAAGAACAGCTTTCTGCCCCAGAGCGCTATCTAATCTGGGGATGCATCATCCTGCTTGGTTTGCTTCAATAATCTGCGCCAAACAAATGCTGGACTTTGAAGCTGCAATTTCAACTAAGTATGCTAAGTATCAGTTTAGGAAATTCCCTGTCCTCACATACTCTTGCTTTTTCCTGCCCCACAGGATGGCACGTCTGAGGCTGTGCTGCAAAATACATCAGCTAACTAATCCAGCTGTAAAAACATTTTTTTTAAGACACAGATCAACTTCCCAGCCCAGCTCACAGCACAGACATCAATACAAAGAACAAATTTGGAGGAATACATTAAACCAGCATTGCTGCCTGATAACTTTGTCTTATGAAAGCACTCTGATAACGCAGTGAATGTTTCTGTGTACGTGTACATCCCCAAACAATTCAGGCAAGTGTACATTTATGTCTCTTGGCAATCCATCTCCACATACAGATGCTAATGCAGCCTCTCTCACACATATGCTTCAGGGCAATTTAACACTGGTGTGGCAAGGATTTTACCTACCGCTTTTATAAGGTAAGGAAGGAGCCAAAACCATGACCTTTTCTGTAATAGTTTTCTGAATGAGATAGCTGCTACTGAGATAGTATCTCAAGAAGCCAGTCCTTGAATAGCTGCTTCTCCTTGCTTTAGTGCCTTTGCCCAGTCTGCCAGCAGTTTATTTAGTTTTTAGGATTTCACTACAAACAACTTGCATAAACTGTTGCACAAATATGCCCTTACAGTGGGTTTCTCACCAGGAATCAGACCAGAGGAAGGTGGAAAGGAGGGCAGAAAACTATATGTCAATAGCACTTCTTCATGAGTGAAAAGCCATTTCCTTGAGAAAAAAACAAAAAGCAAGAAACCTTCAGAATAAAGGAAAAAGAGAAGGGGGGCAGGGGGAGAATCAAACATTCCTGTTACTGAGACATACAGTAAAATCTATTTACTACCCAAATAATCTTTGCTCCAAGCCAGCTGCTTATGACACTCTCAGATATGTCTCCTGCAAAACAGTTAAAGGGGAGTTGACGTCCCGTTCCAGTTCTTTCTGTTCCACCTCTTGCCTCTGAGTTCTGCTGAATGTGACATTTTTCCCTGGCGCCTAATACACAGAACTCTGCTGCTAATTTTATGCACAGAGTTCTCATGCCGTGTAATTTGAGGCCAGAGACTCCTCCAACAGCCTGCCAGATTACACACCCTTCAACGCTGCTTCTGCTGCAGAGAAATGGGGGATGGGAGAAGGAAATACACCAAACAAGAAACAAGATTTCAAACTTGTCCAAGATGTTTGGCTGATTTTTTGCTCTCAGACCTACCAGGGATCTGTCTCCAGCTCTCCCTGTCCTGTTTGTCAACAGACTGATCCAGGGCATTTGCCAGCAATTAGACTCAGTCAACTTTAGGCTCTCACTTTCCCCCTCTTTTTCCCATATTAGATTCTGACTACTTTAATACTACATCAGGCTGTTGGCCACAAGGCTCTTTTAGTACTACCCTGAGACAGAATAACAAGTGATTTCTACAAGATCAAGGGTTTAAAAGAGAAACTGGTGTCTCTTTTTCCCCCACCTTGGTTAACCACCTTGCATCTCACAGAGAGAGTCTGCACTGTAATATTTTCCACTAAAATGAGAATGGACGAGTAACCTTCAAAATGTGTCCTGATCATACTTGAAAGGGGATTGAACTGGATGTATCCCCGCTGAGTAGAAAAACCTTTGTGCCAGACACCCCTCATTGCTTCCAGCTAACTGGACCAGTTTTTGCTGAAGACTTTTAGTGGAATCATCACTTTCCACAGTACAGAAAATACTGTATCAGACCCATTTGCAAATCATGCTACTTACTTCTACCCTGGTGCTGATAATGCCAGAAGGAGAACACCCCATACCACTGTGTTCTCCCAACTCCAACTTCTCCTTCTCTTGACTGCATCAACCAATAGGCAGTGAGGGAACTACAGGTTAAAAAGGGAAGAACAACTTTGATAACAAAATTATTCAATAACTTCTTCTACTGCAAACACTTTATGCCAGAACAAAATTAACTGCACTGCCTAAAGACTTCTTTGGATGGTACAGTGTCCTCCTCAATAATGCTTCTCTAATAATTATGTTGGCCAGCAGTACTAAGTATAGACCTAGTCTTAAAAAAACCCCAGATCTTAGGCCTTGCTGTACAGCACGTGCTATTATAGCCCACAGGCCTATCTGAAATCTTTCATGAGAATTTGAGAAGAGCTGGAACTTTTGCTGCTGCTCAGCTGCAACAGAACCTCATGAGCTTTGACATCCGGAGAACGAACTTTGCAGTTCCTCTCATCATGAAATAAGTGCCTAGGTAGAGAGAACAATGGAGGAAAGACTGGGAAGAGGAACATAGTCCTCAATTCAGTATCTAGGGCGTGGGATAAACAAAAGATCAGGCACAAAAGTCAGATAAGTTCATATACTGATCTGGTACTGATCAACGTGTTCAACTGGAGAAAAAGAAGAGAAGGAGAGGAAAAATAAGGACAATGCACAGTTGACAAAAGGAAAAAATAGGGAGGTGTGGAAAGAATCAAATGTAAAGAAGGACTAGGAAGAATCCATCCCTCCTCTAAAGACATGCATTGCATTTCCAGACTTGACCCACATGTGTCTGGCTATCTAATTTATGAAAGACATGAAGCTGTCCAGCCAGCAGGCTGACTATAAATTATCTCTCTTAGATAAGCCAAGATGATTTACATTTGGAGAGAGGAAGGGAAAACTGATGAATAAAAATCTTGGCCTTGCCCTCCGGGACACTCCCTGGGATATACCCTGTTGGCACGTAAAAATCCGCAGGTGTCCTGGGGTGGCAATATTCCTTGCCAAGACCTCTCCATTATAAAAGCTAATATATCAGAGCCTTTTTTCCACTGCCTGACAGCATGGCTACCTAGCACAACTACACTTTCAGATCCACAATACTTCTAATTTTGCTGACCAAGCTTTGCTCAAATCCTTGCTTTTTCCTCTTCCTTCATAAATCTTCATTGTTTATCTCTGTTATTTCTCTCTATATGTGCACTTTTTTTTTTTTTTTTGCATTAGCAAAACAGTAGCCAGTAGGTCAAGAGAAATTATTTTTGTTCTCTACTAAATGCTTATAAGGCTGTATCTGGAATGCTATCACTAGTTTTGGAGATCCCAAAACAAGAGAAATATTGACAACCTGGATAGAGTTCAACAGAGGACAAATAAGTCTGGAGCATATGAGATACAAGGAAAGGCTGAAGTAAATGGGTTTCTTTAGCTTAGAGAAGAGAATCACAGAACCATAGAATCACAGAATGGTAGGGGTTGGAAGGGGCCTCTGGAGATCGTCAAGTCCAACCACTCTGCTAAAGCAGGACTATCTAGAGCAGGTTGCACAGGATCACATCCAGGCAGGTTTTGAATATCTCCAGAGAAGGAGACTCCACAACCTCTCTGGGCAGCCTGTGCCAGTGCTCTGTCACCCTCAAAGTGAAGTTGGTTTTCCTCATATTGAGATGGAACTTCCTGTGTTCCAGTTTGTGCTCATTGCCCCTTGTCCTGTCGCTGGGCACTACTGAAAAGAGTCCGGCCCCATCCTCTTGACATTTGCCCTTTAGATATTTATAAGCATTGATGAGATCCCCTCTCAGTCTTCTCTTCTCCAGACTAAACAGACCCAGCTCTCTCAGCCTTTCCTCGTATGAGAGATGCTCCAGTCCCTTAATCATCTCTCTAGGAGTTCCTTGTCTTTCTTCAACTGGGGACCCCAGAAGAAGACTGAGAGGGAGATCTAATTGCTAATCCAACAAAACAAAGTGGGATTAAAGAGGAGACATAGCTAGACTCTTCTCCTAAGTGGACAATGAAAGGACAGGAGACAAGAATCACAAGTTGCAACAGGGGAAAAATCTCACTGGACATAAGGAAAAATAATTCAACATGACACTGGAACAGGAGCCCAGAAAGGCTATAGGATCTCCATCCAGGGAGATTTGCAAACTTTGACTAGACAAGCTTGACTTTTCTTTTATATTAGCCCAGCTTTGAGCAAGGCATTGCATAGATGACACTCAGTGGCCCCTTCTAACCAGACGCTATCTTCAGCTAACCAAAGTCTCCATCAGAGTTACTGATCACCTTATCCAAGACAATCCACTAGACCTAAATTAAAATCTCACGTGCATTTGATAACTGTGAACATTTCACACAGTCTGTGGTACAGTGCTATAAAATTAAATTTCCTGTTTAAAAGAAAAAAAGGAATGGGAGGAAACAGAAGTTCTCCTAAAAACAAGACTTCTAAAAACATCACCTTTAATAACTTCATAGCAAAACATATTGATGGATATTTTCAGATTGGATTGCCAGTAAGAAGGAATCAACTCATCTCTGTGTGTTGCTTATACTACCTACCTCGTGCCTCTGCAAATTCTTTTCTTTTCCCTCCTCACCATTTTCCCCTTGTGGCACTCATCCCTCTCCAAGCCCATCTTCCTCCTCCTACTTTCCTCTCCATGTCACCTTTTTTTTTTTTTTTTTTTTGATCCCTATCTCACCCTTTATTCTTCTAATCCTAAATCTCTGATACTGAATTGGGAAAGAATTGTTCAAGACACCTTCCCTAAAGAGTAGCAGCCAATTATTTGGCTTTGGGCCTGCTCCTGCTTTGTCAGCTCTCTCTTGTCAGCTGATCTATCAAATGTGTGGGGAAGCTTTGGAATGACTGAGAAACCCATAAACTGATCTGATAATCCCAGGGAAAGCTTGCTCTACATTAATGATTCTTGTAAAATAAACAAGAGATTTTGATGCCTAAGTACCTTAGAGCAGCCTTCCTCAAATCTTGCCTGACACACCAAGTATTCAGTGCTTGAAATGGGGAGAGGAGGGGAATATGGCTACCATGAAAATTAATAGAGAGACTAAACTTATGCACAACACAAGCACTAGACCTGCACTAATTTTATTAACAATAAATATAGTTTTTTCAGGTTTTCTTTTGCCTTAGTAGCTTGACTCCCATTATCCTCAGTCTCTTTATTCTTGTTAGTGTTATGGCCTTTGGACACTGACACTCTTACTGTAAGAAATAAAATACTTACAGAAACTTAGCATGCCTGGCTATATGTCTGGAACAGTATAAAAAAAAGATGAAGAAAAATTTACACAACTTGAAATTGAAGTCTTAAGACCATTAACTAGTGAGCAATCAGAAAGGCTGCAGAGTTTTACAAACATACCTGGTTCAGAAAACAAGAATCACAGAAGATAACACTTTCACTGCATAAGTCCAATTGGTATTTCAGAGATATAATTTGAAAATTCAGTGTAATTTTGCTCTCAGTTACAGAAAAGTTGCTGTTCATGTATGTTTGAATGCCAGACCACCTTTGTCATGATGTAACTATACAAAGTGTTTATGAACACCAGAAATTTTTATACTAGAAAAATTGTTAATTTCTCTCACTCTTGAATCCATATTTTGATTCATCAGAGCAGACATGTATTCATACTCAGAGTGCTTTCTTTCCAATAGTGCTTTATTCCATATGTTGCAGAAAAAATATTTCGATACAAAACATACTTGCTTGCCTTGGCAATATAGTTCACATTTTTACTCCTACTGATGATTGTCTTATCCTTTCAAAGTCTATCATATTTAGCTAGGCTAACAGCAGACACTCTATTTTTACATATAATCCTTCTTCAAATCTCAATAAACTCTTAACTGAAATAATAGCCATCCAGTTACTAAACCCACAAGATAATTAAACACTGTGTGAAAGGACATTTCTTTTAAGAAGATTTAAATTTTATCAAATGATTACTCCATCTTAATTTGAATAATAATTATTCAAATACTTTTTTCTTTTTAACCTTTTCTCACCGAAGTCCTTTCTTGAGCCCTTGGGCAATAGAAAAACTAAAAATGTAACTGTGGGATAGCAGATGAAGGCGTGAAGAAGGCAAAGAAAAAAAGGCATGAAATAGTTACTGGATTCTCATTTATGCTCCAAATCTGGCTTCAGAGGGACTATTCATAGTTTAAAAGTTAAGCATAAAGTAGAAGGCTGTGCAAGATCACAGTGCCTTTGGCTCAAGAATTGTTTCTCACTATGAGACTTTTAAGTACAATACTTAGGAGAGGCCCTAGTTACAGTTGGATCTGCAAAATCTGATGCAGTATAAAAACAAGTGAGAAAGAAGTGTTTAGGAAAAGCAACTTCTAGTAATTTCTAATAACTCTATTCTCCAAATAAATATCTGACTGAGTTTTCTTGTGTTGAATTGGTTTCAGTCTCCATTTTTGACTGCACATATGAAGTACTGGTCAACACATCTACTTTTCTATCCACAGACAGTGTTAAGAAGATGTGGTAGCCATGCTTAAGAATTCACACTTTAATGCTGCCACAGAAGTACAAACACTTTACCTAAACATGAAAGTCTATAAAAAGATGTAATGGGGAAAAGGAATTAGCAATAGCTTTTTTTCGTGGGCTAGCAAACTATCTAGAACTACAGGAGAAGGGTGTTTGCTATATGCTATTAATTCCAATCAGGATATCCTTTCCTTGACTTTGTAAGGGAACAACTCTCTTAAATAGTTACATGTTTGGTTTTCTTTCTCAAAGTGTCTATATCTACAAAAATCCCTTCTCAAAACCAGTATATTTACTTCTCTAAGTATGACTGTATGGTGTTCTACCATTCTAAGGGAGACTTCAGCAGATGTTTTTGTTCTGCTGTCTCATCTTCAGGCTCCTTTTTAGGAGCTATTAGTCTTTAAGGTTCCCTAATCCCCCAACTAAATTTATCAGCAGTTGATTTCAGCCAAGAGTTAAGCTAAATTAAACTTTGAAATCCCTGTACAGTGTATCAGATGCACTTCTGGTAGGGGAGGTGGAGCAGAAAACTCCAAATGTTCCACTTACAAGAGGCAGGAGAACCATGCTTTTTCCTAAAGGTTTCTCAAAGCTTCCACGCATTTTTCAAGATCACCACAATTGCCCTGATTTTATAAGATCAAGGCCTCAACTACTGAAATAATGTGTCATTTAACTCCATATCAGGTGTGTGCATGCATATATTCACCTAAATTTGCACACAGGCACATATCTACAGGTGTGTATATTATATATGGAGGAAATATGTCTACACACGCACTTAGGTTAAGGCTGCATGCATGCTTGAGACATCTGTTCCATCTGACACACGTGGTGAAAAGGTATTTATGTACATATATATATATGTCACATACACACATGTGCGATAGATGTATCTGTTCCCCAGTCTTTGTCCTCACACAATCATTTCCTTGTTTGCTTCTCTCACTCACACTCATAAGTAATTATCAGAACAAATATCCCTCCTGGTCTCACTCCTGCGCTTAGCAAGTAGCAAAATACACAGTGTCTTAAATAATTTGCATGTCAACATCAATAGTTGGTTAGTTTTGGTGACAATGTATGATAATCCCTTATCACACACAAAAAACCCCAACATACACACACCCCCCAAAAAAACCCAACAAAAACCCAAAAACCCCACATAAAAAGGGACAGTCCAGTATGTACTCTTTCTTAAAAAGAAAAAAACACATATCGAAAAAAATATGAATTATTAAGAGGAAATGGCATAAGATACAGATTTTTTACCTGTGTGCCAGTAATTGCAATCTAAACCGTCAGTCGTTTTCAGAAGTCACTGATACCTAACAAGAGATCAGTACTCACATAGATTGATGGTGTCAAATTCCTAACAGATTGGCCTTCTCTCTACAAAGTAATTATTCAGTGGTACTAATTTATCCCTATCTCTTTGCAATTTCTGTAAAAAGCTCTAGAAGAGAGGTCTGGTGAAATCTCCATTAAAAACACTAGAAAGAGTCCCAATGACAACTGTGGAAGGTGGCTAAGGTCCTAAAAAGACAACTGAGTTGAGACTACAGCTCTCTGGATGTAAAATCAATGCTTGCAAACCAGGTTACAGTAAACTGGTGAAATAAAAACAAACTTCCTCTCCAAAGACTTCATAGCATTTACTCTGAGGACACATCAAAGATTTGTTTCCAAAAGCATTTGTCTATCATTTTCATCAGCTTTTTTTTCAGGAAAGTGTGTGTGAGAAGTGTGATTTCTGCTGCCTGTATCCCCATAGCTACTAGAAACAGCTAGAAAGGGAATTGGGCACATCACAGCACACAAAATGTCAGGTTAACAAATTCCAGCACAACAGCTCAGAGAAACAGACGCTTGCTTTCTCCCACCTTCATCCTCCCATATCACACTAAAAGAGAAGGAAAAAAAGTCAGCAACAGAAAACTAGCCAAAGCCCTGTAAAGGAATCAAATATGTCCTTCAGAAATTTAAACCTCTCTAAAAATAGGATGAAATGCTAAGCAAGTCACTTGTTTTTACTCATAGGAGTAATAAAGGGTCCTTGTAAGGGATTCACACAAGTTCTGTGCTGTTACAGTAGCATCTGTCTCCTCATTGCTGGAGAGAAATGGTGAAGAGGATTTAGAGCGTGTGTAACCTGAGAAAGAAGTCATCTGTCATTCCCTCACAGGGCATTAGCAAACTTTCCCTCTCCTGGGAGAATGAAGAGCCACTGTCCTTCCCCTGTCTCTTGTGATTACAGCTTTAAGCATTATTATAACATACATGCTTATGAGAAATATTAACAATTAGAAAAAATCTAGCTCTATTAAGAGAAGCCCAGTTGAAAAGGGGCAACATTCTGGGCAATACACAGGGTGAACCTGGTAGCAAAGAAGAGGTCAAGTAACAAACAGATCCTCTCTGTGAAAGGGATGATCCCTTTGCTCTACTCAAGTGAAACTGCTATCACAAGCTGTGCTTCTCACAATCAAGATCAAGAGCAACAAGACTAAGGGAAGATATTATCCCAGGACAGGATGCAACATGCAATTTCTTGTGCCACTACATTGTGTGGTCTCATGCAAACAATTGATTTGTTGGCGTTTCAGTTGTCTGCCCTTTAGCAGGAAGAAAGTGTTGTTGGAAAAATAAATCCCAAGACAGTCAGACTATAGTAATGGAAGACATGGAGGTACACGGAGATCAGTGAGGTTCTTAGTATGCTCTGCTGCTTGTTTTTTTTCCTTCCCAAATTAGAGGGTAGAAATGTCAACAGAAGTGCAGAAAAATAACAGAGATGATACATTTCAAAGAGGCAAAATGCTGCCAATCAGCACATCACCTGTATCTGCTTCATCCAAAAGCAAGATATTAACGATCAATTTACTGAAATATCTCATTCTTCTTCAAGACAGCACCTTCTGTGTCCCACTGAGATCAAAATTCAAAGGGCCTGGGAGCTACTGCCTCTTACAAGTAACTGTCACAATACCATAGCATGAGCTAAAAGGGCTGATGCATATCATTCAGATCTGTGCCACACGCTACGTTGATGCTCCACTTCTAGATGACAATATTCATTTTACCTACACAAGGAATATTCACAAAGTTTTTAAAGGAGGAGTGCAAAAAGGTCCTGGAATAAGGTGATTTATGTAAGAGATCGCCACCGTGAACCTTTTTAGGAAGGAGAAACAATACGAACATCCAAGAAAAAAAAAGTATGCCCATAATAAGCATCAATTCAGATGTACAGAATATAAAAAACATCATGTAAGTTTCTATAAAATGGGTTAGTCCAATAAAACGGCTTCTTTTTTTTTTTTTTTTGTAACTAATGTTTTAAATTGTAGGAATAAACTTTTTTTACATTGTCTAGGAAAAAAAAGAAAACCCTATATATAAGATTATGAACAAGGTAATAAGATGATTATCAGAAGGAATATCTAAAAAGGAATTGTAAGAAGTTGTGGTACACTGGTAATGGCAAGGAAGATATACTTCCCTTAGGAATGTGCCACTTTTATAAAATTCTCTCCAGAAGACAGAGGATAAGGATGTTACAAAAGATAAACTCAAATTCTCAATTTGACATTTACCTGAGGGAATCCTAGATGCAGCAGAAGTGAATGCTGCTGGACAAGCTAACACTTGAATGTCCATCCATTCTCTTAAGAAGTTTAGCATAGGTAACAAGAGCAGAGATTTCCTTCTTGAAGTCCTCCCTTTAGGCAACCGAAAGAGATAAAGAGGAGAAAGTACACGAGAATTCATTGTTTGGGTCTGATTCAGGCTGCGAACTTCATGGAGACATTTTAGTGCAAATATAAGTTTGTTTTGTGTGTATCTGTTTATGAACAACTGGACTGGGGCTGTTCAACTCATTTCATCAGGATGACTGAAACAGTACTACAGAATAATGACTTCTATTTGCTGATGTTCTCCTTGGTTGGATTCAAATTGTGACCTGAAAGATTCTCTCATTTACCAATCACATAAATCAAAGAATTGTTTTCTAATGAAATATTGACAATAAATAAACAGCTGGCCCAACCCTGCTCCTTTTCTGCTGATAGTTATAGACTTTCTTAGCCAGCAATTTCTACTTGGGAGGTTGGCAGGAAAAGCCCCAACTTGCCATTTGAGCATCACTGCTATAAAATTCTTCCCACTCGCTGTTTACCCAGAAACATATGACTCCTTTACAAACCTCTGACTTTTAAATCCATCTCACCTGTGCACTAACAGCTCTGAAACAAATTATAAGAGCATAAGAAAAAAAAATAAAAAAATCAAACATTCATTAAAGAATAACTATGAAAATTTGGGTTACCACAGGATTCCAAATTCTAACACTGAAGTCAAATTTCCCCAAAAGCTTTTTACCCTCATGTAAATGCTTTGACTGCTCTCCTACCAGCAGCCTGGTATAAATGGGAATAAGTAATGAAGCCATCTTTCTGCTGTGCTAGTTTTTCTGGAATATAACCCCTGTGGTAGTAATTACATGAGCTTATCCACCCCAGTGTGAACAACACCAGAGTGTCAATTATGACAAATGTCTGATACCCACAAGTGTCTGTTGTAAAGAAAACCAACTGTTTCCATTCTCTTAACCTTGGGGTCAGGGTTTCCCACTGGGACTAACAGCTTTTTTTCCTGCTATAAGTATCCATTTGAGAGTTGCTAGGAGGTGTTATAATATACAGACCTACTCTTTCAGCACTAGCTTTTTTCTTGTTTGGTAATCTAAGCCTAACTCTCACCAGGGATTTACACAGAAACATCTATCACTGTTTTTCATTTGTATTATCTCCTTTGGGTGATACTGTTCAAGACATTTCACTTTCTTTTCCACACCATTTGCAATACAAGCTGGAGAGTCCCCAAAGCCCACTGGTAGCATGGACTATTAGTGACCTACTTCTAGCCTCTGGGGTATCTTTTGTAGCCATTTCCTATTTCCAGCTTTTGAGCCAGAGGAGTTGTATGTAAAAATGGAACCACTAAGCTTTGATCCTAGGAGTACAGACTTCTCTCAGGCAAACCAAAGAATAGTCCGTTGCATGGACTATGAAGAAGTAATGGAACTTAAAAAGCCTGGATCAGTCTGATATACTCCATCTGGCAAAAGGAAATTATAATTAGTATATACAAAACAACTGACATTTTCAGTCACAGGGTAGTAGTGTAAAATATATATAGATATATATATATAACGGAACAAATATGCTCACATGCAGCCTAAAGAGGGCATATATGAATTCAAGAGCAGCATATAAGCAAAAAATCACAGTTAACATGGACTGAAGTTCCCTCTTCTGTATTAGCGAAGAAAAAGATTTTTTTCTATGGGTATTGTGAGTCACTCTTTTAACTTATTTATTTTTCATATACATTCTGTCCACGTGATCTTTTCTACTTTTTTTTTCACACGTGTGGTATTATAAACTACACTGAGGAAAATAAGTTAAGAACCACCATACTGGATCAAAATAAGTTTCCTCTAGTCCTCTAGAGGACAGTATCCTGTTCCCAACAGCGGGCATAGACAACAGCCTTTGGAGGATTGTAAGCACAAGGCAATCGCATTATGACACTTTCCCCTAATCCTGTCCCAAATCCCAACCATTTTAGCTCAGGAACTTCACAAGCTGGATGTGGCCTGTATGAGTTTGGTAACCTTCAGTGGATCTGTCTTCCATGAATCTGCCCATTCTCCTCTCCAAAACATAAAACCTCTTAACATCACAACATCCTTGGCAGACTAAATTTAATAGGTGCTACATTCTTTACTATGTAAATTTATATTTTGAAAAAGTTACAAGTTGTACTCACCAACATGAAAAGTTTAGTGGTACTTTTGCCAGGAGAGGTTTGTCCTAAAATTCTGGAGAACTTCTAATGTAGGTATTGACATTTCATCTTCCTAATAATTCCCAATTGTGTTATATTAATTAAAGCTCATATTTACTCCTACTTCTCCAAAAGATTTTTGGTACAGGGAATCTTGAATCACAGTATTGTATGGTTTATGGTTATACAGAGCACCAAAGGCATCTCATTTCCGCTAAGAAGGATAACGATATGATATTTCTTCCTTTTTTTTTTTTTTTTGAAGTAAGATGAAAGGACCTAGGACCTTGTGAGAAAGGCCACACTTTAGTCATAATTTACAGGGAAAACACCAAAGAAAATACTGCCATTGTAAGGATTCCTATCCTGCCTCTAAACATAGGTGAGACCAGCACTGAGCTTTGCCTTAGAGAAAAATGAAGAAGTTCCTTTATAATGCATGTTGGCTATAAAATGCTTCAAAATTTTTTTAACCAAAATATGCTGCAGGCATACAAAATATGTTTTAAAATATTTTAAATTATTGCATGAATTCTTTCCAAATCTAAATGCAATGTAGATGGCTACTAGATTGTACGTCTTGGACTGCAGCAAATTCAACCAAATTTGTCATTTTTGTCTTATATAACACATTGGAGACTATAACAGATACTTTAGAATACTCTACAAGCTCAGACAGCAAAGTAACTCTATATTATGCTGGGCACCACAATCCCAAGAAGATGCCTACAAAACCAGAGAAATACCAAAAACAAGTAAAAAATATTACAGGTCTAGAGAGGCTGATTCATGAGAAAAGATGTAAAATAAATAATTCTGTATAGCTTGGCTAACCCAAGGACTGAAGGATATTATAACTGTTTGTAAAATCAAATAAAAGGCATAAGCACCAAGAAGACAGTGAAAAAGAAGGCTGATCCTGAGACTTATATGACATTGATGAGATAAAAACATATAAGAGGAATTTTAAATGGCAACCAAGAAATATTTCTTATCAATGAAACCTCTAAATTTTAGAATGTTTTCAAATAAAAGAAATCATATGGCTTCTTTAACAAATAAGTAGGAGAAAAAATGCAGAGCAAGTGAAAGATGGCTAACTGGTATCCCTGAAGACTGAAGTTAATTGTCATAACACATGTACTAGACATGGGAGATAGCAGCAGGACAAGCTTCCTTTTTAAAGTGCTATGCTAGCACTATGATGGTAACATCAAAAATTTCAGGCACATTGGCTGATACGGACCTGGAGCACCTTATTTTTCAGATTACAGTTATTTATGTGTGGTAGGAAAGAGAAAAAGAAATGATAGTGGATGAGCATCCTAATTAACTCTGCAGTATATATGTACCCTAAAGGGGAAGCCCAGTTCTAATCTTCTCCTGAATGAACCCGACTGAGATGACAGTAAATATGTAACCACATTACTGAAATTGATGAATGCAAACTTCCTCCCTAAATTATATCATTTCATGCAGGTGAACTCTCAGTGATCCTGTTGCCACAACTGTCTATGTCTTTCAGCTTCAGGCAGATTTGTACAAATAACCTCAAAGTGTCAGATTTTGATTGTATTCTTCTAACTACAAAAAAAAAAAAAAAAAAAAAAAAAAAATCCCAACAACAAACCCCCTTTTAATTAATGAAATACTCGACATGTAACAAAGACCTCACTATATGCCCGATGAGGTCATAAATCTGCTTCTCTCTTTGTAAATAAGCCTTAGTAGGAACTAACTAAAAGGATAAGAAAGGATTTCCACTAATCAGGATTGCTTTCACATGGCTGAATTACACAAAGGAATCGCAATGACTAGCACTGCACTTGCTCTCCTTTCACCCGTGGACAAATGCACTCTTTCCAATGGAGCAGACCGAAATGGAAGTCACACTACAATAGCCAAAAAAACCCAGTTCTACAATCCTTATGCTCTCTAAGCTGCCAAAAGAAGGTAAGAGAGAAAAGTTTTTCTGCCAGCTACCACATGGAAATAGAACATCCAGCTAACAACCACAAGATACTGGTATATCTAAACCAGAATCTAATCTTGGTACTACATCAAGGGTATATAATATGTGAAAGTGTAATGCAAACCCCACATCACTGAATTTGGCAAATAGCTTACTATGAATCATACTGCTCCAAAGGCAACACACCACTTGGTTGAAACATTTGGACTCACAAGAGTCAGCTATCTCACATTGTAATTAAATACAAAGTCTCACCTGCTCTGACCTAGGGCACCGACGCAGTGTTTGTGAAAAATAAAGGAAGCTACCTGAAAGGTAATATTACTTCCCCTACTACTGTAGCAAACTGAAAATTCAAAAACCACTACAGGAAGTGTAATAAAAATAAGAGAACATTAAACTGATTGAATTAACCTTTGTCATGTTTGATTTAATAAAGCTTCCTCTTTAGAAATTACCTAAAGCTGCTGGAGAATTTCCAGTTTATCACAGAACTCATCATCAAAATTATACTGTCAGTAGAGAAATATTTTAAAATATTCTTATCCCATACATACCTCAATTATCTTTCCTCCCTTCTAGGATCAATTAATCAAGCTAGAAAATTCAAATCTCACTTTTGCAGCGCCTGCCTTTTCCAAAAGATCATTTCAGTTGTATCACAACAGCCTTGGTTACTTTTTAACCTAAGAACTGTTGGGTTTCAGTCCTGAAACAGAATTTTTTTTTTTTATTTTTTTTTTGCTCACAAGCATACTGTAGATAAATGTGATTCATAGGCCATTATAAAATGATTCCCCTTGCCAGAAAAGCGTTAAATATCAAGAAAAGTGTCCCCAGATGGATTACAGAATGGCAAATAAGTCTCAATGGTGTTTTTATTGTTGTTATTATTGCTTGACAGAGTGAAAATAGCGGTGTCTTCAAAGGTGTCTTTCCCTGGAATGAGCAACTCAGCATGAAGAGAATTTATACGCTGAAGAGGTTACAGACAATGTATTATGACTGTATATATAGTATCTCTTCATTTATAATGCCCCACCTCTCTTAAGAAAGCTCAGGATGTAAATTTTTTGGACTTCCACAGCACCTTGCCCGGTGGATCTGAAAATGGAGATTTTGGATGCTCTGGTAAGTATGAGCAACCAGAATTACACAACCGAGTTTGCTGTTGCCTGCAGGACAAATTATTTCTGCCTTCCTTCAAGGCCAAGAGGTAAAGCTGAATGTTGTAGCTTTAAGTGCAGGAGGCAGTTTAGGGCCGTTCTCTCTTGTTTCGAGTAGTATCTGCCAGGGCTAAAGACTGAAACTCCCGAGCGTACCTCTGCTTCCCTTCACACTCATGAGGAGCTGGCGTCTTCCTGTTCCCTTCCTTCTGAGCAGAGTCCCATCTCTAGAATTGAACCTCCCGATTCATCGTGATCTCCCCGACGCCTCCTTCATCTGATGGAAGATGAAGCGCCCATTTGCCCCCAAATAGTTCATCACATCGCCTGCCTCTCCCCTTAACAATAAAGTTTCAAGCGGACCATCAGTTTGCCGAAGTAATAGGTTTTCACAGCCAGGGGAAGTTGAGTGCCAAGGATTATTAATAGTGTTCCTTGATTAGTTAAGGGACAGATAAATGTGATACCGCCACCAAAATCCCTGAATATCTGATACCAGTGAGGAGTGGGTATCAGCTGCCAAAAATAGAAAGAGCAGGAGAGATTATATAAGTGGGGTTCCCTACCCCGACGTCCACCTCTTTCTGACCACCTCCATATCACCCTTTTCAAGCGTGCTTAGGAGAGATACAAAAGGTAAGTAGCAAGAAAATGTTCAAACTTCCACAGCAAACGTGGATTCGCCCGCTGCCGGCAGGAACCCAGGACCTCCGCCGCAAAGCAAGCAGGTCTGGCTACCTTCCATCACTCCGACCCTATCCCCCTTCCCACAAACAAAAGCCCAAAGAGGTGCAAATCTTCCAAGCACTGAGGAATGGCTTCCCGCAGAGAAGACTCCAAACGAGAAGAAAAGGCCATGAAAAGGAGGAAATAGGTGAACACGTTGAGGGGCAATGAGGAAAAAAGGAGTAGAGAAAGTGAGAAAATGGAAATAACGGAACAGGGGAGGGGAGAAAGTAAACAAGACGGCGAGCAAGGACTCGGTGAACAGAATTTAACGAAATGCTCAGTCGTGAACCAAAGGCAACCATCCCCATCCCCCTCCAAAACACGTCGCTGAAATGAAATCTCTGTTTATACACAGACGATCGTAAGCGATGGGATGAAGTCGCTCTCCTTGGTGTGGTCATTAGGAAGATAAAGGAAATGTGTCACCCTTTTTGCAAAGGATCCCCGGCTTTCTGCTTCAACTTTTGGCGTGGGGGCTTCTCGCTACTCATTAAATTCCCCCTGAATTGTTTGCTTTTGACAAGGGCGGGTTGATTTCTACTTAATTTACTTGATCGTTTACTTAGGAAGAATATAATCGTTTTGGGGGTCGTGGAAGGGGGAGTTGATCTATACGAAAGCTTCTGTGCAGACAACCTGGAAATCCACGGTGATGATTTTGCAAGTAGTTCGGGCAGGAAAATTGGCAAAATCTCAGAAATAAATAAACGCGTCATTCATCTCGCAGGGATGATGAGAAAAAGGTGAAAGGTCGAGTGTGAAACTGCCAATTCGTGAGACGCCTTTTATATTAGAATAACATAACAGTTTTGACTAAAGCTTGGTGGTTAAAAGCATCTAGAAGTTCGCTAGCTGTCCTTAAAACGGAAGCAATGCTGAGATTAGAGACGGGCCTCAGCCACTCCTCCATGTTTAGATCCCCAACTCTCCGCTTCGTAAGTTTTACGTATGTCGCTGCTTTCACTTTTCAGGCCGCGGACGGCGCAGCCTCTGGAGCTCGGAGCAGGGGACGGGAAGCTAGGGTCAATGTTGTTTACGCTATACAAATGGCTCCACCTGATCTGAAGCCTCGTTTTTCTGGCACTTCTCACTTTTCGCCTTCACAGCATGATTAGGCTGTAGCGGCCTGACAGATCCGATGACGAGGGAAAGCGGGGCCGTTCGCGCATCGTTAGGGATGCGGAGGAAGCTGCCGGGCTCCCGTCCCCAGGACACGGGCACGGAATGCGCCTCAGACGGCGGGTAGCTACACGCCTCTGGCCGGTTCGCTTGGTATGAGGCTAGTTAGCCTGATCGGCGTCTGCCAGCACAGCAGGCAGCGCTGCGCATCGTCTCTGCCAGCTACCGGCTTGAGTTACCGGCGAGGGCAGCCCTCCAAATGTGCTCTGCGATGTCAGCAGAGCGGGGTTGACACCGAAACACGAGTCACCCGCAACGAGAGCATCTTCACTGGCGGATGGTCAGGAGCGTTCGTTTGTAGGGACCTAAGAGGAGGCTCTGTGGCTCCAAGAAGGAGGAAACGGGTTTGCAAAAGGTCTGTAAGGGGGGGGGGGGAAGAAACTGCGGCGACTGAGGCCCAGCTCCTTTGCAGAAATTAGCAACGCAGGGAAGCCGACAGCGATGTCGTATCAGGCCGGAGGCGTCTGCACTGGGAACAAGAAGGGACTTTCATCTCTTCCGCCATTTAAGGAAAAGTAAAGAGACGCCAATTACAGAAGATCATGCACGTTGATTCCTCTTGTAAATAGCTGTATATTGATGGGTCTACATTTTACGCAAGTGTAAAACAGACTAACGATTGGCGGGTTTTAATCTGTGCTGCAAGAGGCTTTTTCAACTCCGTCCTGCAAGTTGAACTCCGCTGAAGCAAGAGACCCGAGTAACTCGAGTGCCGTCTTTATTGCACCTTCCACCTCCCGGCCCCGAAGCAACGGTGACAGCTGAGCAAGAACTACCCGTACGGGAAGGTGCACGGAGCCCTTCTGTGGGGCTGCAGTTTATTTCGGGTGACCATCCTGTAGATCAGGGAAAGGTGCGTTCGGCCTAGGGAGAGGGACTCGGCTCCCCCATCCGTCTCCTTGTTTGTCATTGGAGAAAACCAAGCCTCTCTTGTATCTCAGGAAATACAAGGAAATGGGGAAAAAAAAATTTCGACGAGAGAAAAACGACAGTCCCTCCCACAACGAAGAGTCGCTATTTAAAAAAGGGGGGGAAAAAAGGGGGGACCCCAATGTCACCTCCTCCTCCGTCCTTCTGCGCTCAGTGGCATGCTAATGACTCACCCGTTATAGCTGAACTTGGGCCGCGGAGAAAAAGAAAAAGAAAAAAAAAAAAAAGAAGGATGGAGGCTCATACTTTTAGAAGCACGGAGGAATTACTGACAGAGCGACCCGAGTTTTTTTGCAGCAGCCGCCTCCTTTTTAAGGCCGCTCTCTCGCGGTCCCGTTCAGGACAAGGGTGCAATTGCGTCAGCGGGATCGGGCTGTACCCGCTGATGGCAGCGTGGGGATCTCGCTGCCACCGCTCTGCCCTCCCCCGCCTTTGCTGAAGCAGAGATGCCAATACTCCTGCGGAGATCTGCCCTACTACTGGGCCCTAACCTTGGCTACCTCAGCCTAATGGCTCCTGCCCAAACTCTGAGAACGAGTGGGACTACTTGCCATATGGGCACAGTTTCTTGGAGAAAAAAAAAACAAACCAAACAAACCCAAACAACCAAACCCTAGAAAACACATTACAATTCCTAAATCTTTTTTGACGATGTGGGGAAGTGCCCGATCCCGCCTGAGAAGCCCATCATTGCACAGGAGCTCCTCACGAGCATGTTGTCACCTCGCATTTCGTTTCACCATATCACATCGCGGAAGATTCTGCAGCATATTGTGCATTACAAACGGGATCTGTAGGATTCGCAGGGATGTGATAATTAATTCAGTGACGATGATGCTTAATATGGACTGGCCCGAAAGAAACGAGGTCTAAGAGGAATATGTGTGCGAAGGGGAGGGGGAAGGGAGAAGGGGGAGATGTTTAAAGTGTTTGAACGATAAGGCAAATGTTCAAAAGCTACATTACATTTGCTTCCCGACCTCAAGAGCAGCTTGAAGCTTGGCATATGCTGCAGTTCCTTACTCATCACTGAATATAACTGGTAAAGCTCGTCCTGACTTACTAAAGGAAAAGGCTCTGCTCTGCACCACTAGCTTTTCCACCGCACCCGAGAACTTGACCTTGGCACAACTCTTTCTCCAGCCGGTATCACGACAGACTCTAGCACTGCTCCAGTAAGGCTTAGGCTCCAACCTTCCAGGGAGCGACCCCCACTCGCGTCCTCCCCCACCCCGGTCCCCGCAAAGGCATCCCCGTCCCCTCTCTTTAGCCGAACCCTCGCGTCTGTGGACTACTTGGTGCTCTGCAAACTGGAGAGCGACAGCCCACGGCACTTCTCCACGCAGAGCTATATAGCTGGCACGGCTCCAGCCTTTCCCGGTGTGCCATCCCCACACAGCACTGCAGCTTTGGTCATATGAGCAGAAATGATGAGAAAAGCACTTTTTAATCTTTTCGCACTTGCTTCCCTGTTCAAACAGTTGCAGGATGGCTATGACTGACGTGCTCAGCGCTGAGGATATCAAGAAGGCTGTGGGAGCCTTTTCAGGTGAGTGCTTTTTTTTTTTTTTTTTTTCCCTCCCCTTTCGTCTCTTCAGCTTAGGATAGTAGTGCATTTATTTAAGCTCGAGGAAGATTAGAGGATCCGGCTAGACAAAATATCAAATAAGGATATGTTTTCAGAAGTGCAGTGAAAGCGTGACAGGTTTATCAAGTGCAGGGCTGCATCCTCAGCAAAGTTGCCCTACACATTACAGAGCTGAAATATTTTAAAGGAAAGCAAGCAGTAACTGCGGACAGACTTTGCTTCTACCGAGAGGATACTTTCAAAGGGAACAAAACCCTCGGCGAACCAGGGTGGATTATATCTTGATGTGGGATAGGGAAGTCAGCCGTGGATGTCGGCATCTTCCCAGTCACCCCTGAAATTCAGTTTCAGGTATTACAGAACTGCTGTTTCTCGTTTCAAGGAGACAAGAGACCGCTCTTTTCTTACTTTCTATGCGGAATCCCCGGGTGGGCTTTGCTTTTCGGGATGGAGCAGAAGGCAACAGTAGAGCAAGCGGGTGCACTGCTCGACTGCAGAAGCTTTCTGCAGGACGAATGGCTGCAGCGGTCCATACTTCCCTCTTACGCTCTTCCGGGTTTCAGATATTCTCTACCTACCCCTCTAATTCATCGCGACCTCTAACCTGACAGTAAACCCCCTTCGTGCTTACAGAAATTCGGGTAGTTAAGGTTGCTCTCAAAGAAACGCCAGAAATCGTGCTCCAGGATGCACAACTCGTATCTCTCCCCTCCCTCCAAACTACCTGGCTGGTCCCCCCACCCAGGAGAGCAGCCTCTTTCTGTCCTGCTCTGTGCGATGACCTTCCCAAACAGACAGAAGCGCAAAACCCGCTGAGCCCGAATAAACTCAGCAGCCGGAGAGTCGAAGGGACCAACAAAACTGCTTTGCTCGACCCAGCAGCTGTTTTTCTCATTAGCTTCCATTGTTCTAGGTCCATCTCCAAGTGCCGGAGCAGACGCAATTAGCAGCAACTAATGACAGATCTCAGTCAAGCAGATCCCGAAAGGCTGAGCCTCCTTAATTTTATGTAATAGGAAAAGCTGCGGCGGGAATAGGGATGCATCGGGAAGAAAAAAAAAAAACAAAACCCAAAAAAACAACTCCACAGCACGTTTTGGAGGTCACTGTATTGGATTTCTAATCTACACCCGCCTAATCCACACCACAGTCGTTAGGCTAAATGGGTGGGACAAAAGCGGGTGCGGTTAAAGGACAGGAGAGGTGGAGCAGGTAAACTCATTTATCTCGGCTCCGATTTCAAGGGCTCCGGGTTTGGCGACCGTGCCTCACGGTCTGGCGGGCAGCATACAGTACAGCGCTCCCTTGCAGTCTTTGAGCTTACAAACACGATTGCACATACCTTTAGCGGTCGAAATGCAACACCGATTTCTAGTAAGCCTTCAGGAGAAACAGAACTGAAATAGCCATGTACTCCGAAACACTTCTCGTCAATGCTAGGCTCCGTGGTCGAGCAAGAGTGGGGGGGTTTTCCAGGGGTGGAAATGTCAAAAAGTGACAGCGATCTAATAGCCAGCGTCTGCTCTCAGATGACTGTTTTAGTGTAAAACTTAGCAAAAGAAAAGATTTCAGGCACTGAAAGGAGACCAAGTAGGTTAGACTTCAGCTCCTAACTCTACCACAGACTTCTTGTGTGACCTTGGGCAAGTCTCTATCCCTCTGTAGCTCAGCTCTTCATCTGCAAAAGGGAGACACTGCCCCTTTCCCCCTTTGCTTATTTCGATTAGTGTCTGTGAAGCATGGATGATTACAGCGCGCACATCTACCTTCTACCACGGCTGGGCTCGACTGTGCCTCCCAGGGTAGGACACGCAGTAGTAAGGAAGAAAACCACGGGTATATGTTGGTATGTGTTTCAATGATTTTTCTAAGCAGTACTCTGGGTTTTCATCTCCTACAGCGGCTGAATCTTTTAACTACAAGAAGTTTTTCGAGATGGTAGGATTGAAAAAGAAGAGCCCAGAAGATGTGAAGAAGGTTTTTCATATTCTTGATAAAGATCGAAGTGGCTTCATTGAAGAGGAAGAATTAAAGTAAGTAAAGATACGTCCTTTCTCAAATAACCTCCCCTTAAGAGTCTTATTTCCTGTTTTGTTTTTTACAAGACTCCAGTACAATTCAATCTCTTGACTAGTATTTGTGTGCAATAATCAGTCGCTTGCTGATTATATGATCTAAAGTGTGTTGGAGGGAGCTAGTTGTAGCTTTTACTGCAGGACCCTGAAATACAGGAATGATCGATACCTTACAGATAGTTCTTCAGTCAAGTGCAGTTTCAGAGTAAAGCGCTCTTCCTGAATGTTGGAGAAGGTCAGCAACAGAAGATACAACCCTGGATTCCAACTCATATATCAAAACAGTGGTACAATTAAATAAAAAGTGAAACTGTTCTGAAAAAAACTTTCCTTTTTTCCATGCCTCCTCTTTAGGTTTGTACTGAAGGGCTTTACCCCAGATGGAAGAGACCTATCAGACAAAGAAACAAAGGCTCTTCTGGCTGCTGGAGATAAGGACGGCGATGGTAAAATTGGAGCTGATGGTATGTGATTAGAGGAGTAAACTTTGACGGTAACAATCGAATATCACTCTTACGTACAAGAGCTGAGGAAATCTAGGAATCACTGGGGGCTGTGACCTTCTGAAGGACACAATTTGGATTTAATGAAATGCCAGGTCCTGCTATGTTTGCCATACCTTGCTTGCAGGCTTTAGGGGAAACGGGAGCCGAGTTCTGACACTAGAGGGGGCCCGAGTTTGCAGAAAACGAGATGTAGTTAAGGCACTACACCACAGGACTAAGTGCCGATCCAACTTCTACTTCAATTAGTTTAATTTTTCTGTTGATTTCAGTGAAGTGAGGATAAGGACACTGACAGTTCAAAGACCTGGGCTTGACTATAAAACTTAGAAAAGACAAAGTAAAAAAGCTGAGTACCAGTATTTCTGCTTGATGATTAGTAAATAGGAAATTAATGCATGACTTAGCAAAACAATGCTCTTAAAATTCAAAGTACAGTCAGTCTGCTATGGAATTTCTAAACAATAACTGTCTATCCAGCTTTTGCTAGTGTTTATGTGGGTCTTCAGAGCTAAGAAAGCCTGTCACTCCCTTTTACTATATACAAGAAAAGAACAACTTTTCTTCTCACAGCATTGCTTAAAAAAATACTGCTGTTTTCTATTCCCTTTTGGGATGAATCAAATTAGCCCACATATAAAATTTTTCCGTTTTCCTCTTCTGCATCCCTGAGACACACTGGAATAGACATTAAGAGATGCATTTCTGAATTAAATCTTTCCTCATTGGAGGAGATAGTAGCAGAGGTTTGTGGTAAGAGTAGCAAATCACCTAGACAGCAGGCAATTGCTAAGTTTTCACCATATTAGCAAGCCATACAATAGGGTGAAGTCTAAAAAAAGATCTAAAAAACCTCACAACTCTGTGTTACCTGATCTTTGGATTTATAAAAAAATGTCATCTCCAAATAAAAAGCAATTAAAAAAGGAATAAAAAGCAAAATAAGGTTGACTAACATAGTTTCCCAGTTTAGAAGCTAAAAAAATGACATGCAAAATCATCCACTGACATATTAGCTAAACTGCCTGCCCATAGCACACTGGCATATCAGTGACTATGATCCTGTTTCTAGACTAAAGCCTCTTAATTTCTCAGATCATGATTCTATTACTGTTGCAGAAGAACAATTGTGAAGCACTTAGGAGAAGTTCCTGCTAAACTTTAGCAGCGCTAAACCCGAGGAATGCGTCATTATTTGAAATTTCATATGCTTTAAAATTAGTGGCAGTGGTACTAAAATCAATGTGCAAGATTTTCAGAAGAAAACTTGATTAAGGTAAGTAAGTTTACAGCTGATCTGCCAAGCTCACATGAGAAACATTCTCAGTTATTCCCAGAAGGTTGCAAAACAAAAGCAGTATCAATTGGAATAAAAGAACTATATTGCGGAATCATTTTGGCTTATGCAAGAGGATACAGCATTAACTTTTCAATTTAAGATTGACCATAACTTTTTTTTTATAGCTGAAACAATGTTTGAAAGCCCGTACATTGTAACAAAGCATATGAAACACCTCTTCTCCTTATCTCTTTCTTCTGCAACTTTTACCCTTCCTTAACTCTGAAATGGGATTACTCTGAATTTATAGGCAATAATGAGAAGAGAATGAAGGGCTTTTTCCTTTTGCTTCTTCTGGCCATATCCCTACTATACAACATTATCGGTTTCTTTTCCATTTCTTAAAATTGACTCTGACAGCAAATTGTTACACCAGAAAGGCCTGAAATACATGCATAGTTATCAGCTGGGACTGTGACCAAAGGATGAGGATGACAGATACTTTTCAGCTTTTCCTTTAGTTCATAAATCCAATTCTAGATTATAATTGCCTATGTAAATAAAATGTAAAGTTATGAATGTACATCACATTCATATTCAGTATTGCAATGTTGTATATCTGTTGCAAAACATTTGGTTTATTCCCTGTAACTGAATTATGAGGCATCACTTTTACCCCTTGTTTCAAACATCACCTTCATACATCACTAAGAGATCAAAAACATGCAGCCTTTCACAGGGATTAATATTAATTCACTAGAAGGCCCTTGAATGCTGTCCTTCAGCAGGCCATAGCAGTTGTAAGAACTGATCTTCATGGATTTTTAACACCACAGAGCCATCTTTTTCAGACATATCATCACAAACATTAATCCTAACCTATCAGCCTTCTTCCACTTAGAGGCCTTACATTACAAATTTTTTCTTAGGTCTCCTGCTTTAAACCATTTATCATTCCTGCAAGACTGTTCAGCTCAGAAATAGTTCCACCAGCTTACCTTTTGTCCAATCAAGATTTGTAATTTCTGGCTGATCTGCCAGTTTCAAATGGTTGAAAACTTGAAGCCTGTTCATGCAAGACATGATCGTCTTCTGTGTGATGTCAAGCCCCCTCCATCTTCCACAGATGTGAACAGATGATGATGAATTGGAAAAAAATTGCAGGTCAAGGCCAGGTTAACTAATAAAACTACAAACATTAGCTTCCAGATTGGATTGGGAAGTGATGCCTAAGCAGCTCTGTCAGCTTCAGGAGAATGCTTATAAGAGGAGAAAAGAAAATGAAGATTTCTGCTTATAATGTTTTTTTTTAATCTATTTTGTGTATTAGCACTAGACATGCACAGAATGCCTTTCAGTTTCTTGATATTAATAGACTTGAGAACGTACATAGGGAATTTAAAGATCATGCACTGTAGACAGAACAAATCAAAATTTTTATCCCAGTAAGTCAAAATATTTTCCTTGATACAGCTCAACTTCTGCAAATATTTTAAAATATTTCAATTATTTCTTTAAACATTGGAAAAATGAGACATTAAGCATTCAAAATTACAACTGGTAAGTCATGGCCTTGCCACAGGTAAAAGTCAAGACTAAAAAGAAAAATACTTCAGAAGTCCTTTTCTTATCCCTCTTTGTGCTCTTGTATTTTCTAAAATTAATTAGTGTAAGTCATTACTTATGAATTTTCCTAAACAGATTTGCTATTGTACAGATAATGTAAAAAACACATTCTGATGAGAGAAATCATTAGCCTACAACATGTTCTCTGTAATTATATCTGTCATTTCAGTAAAATACTACAGGGTATGCATTAGGCTGGTATAAACTACTAAACTATACTGAGCACTGAAACAATCCTCTCTTTTTAAGTCAGAGCTTTGACACAAGACAGCTAGTAAATTATTTTACATGACAAAATAGTCTAAGTCCTTATAATTTAAAACTATTATTTGTGCAAATAAAGACATAATTTTGTTTGGAAGGAGAATTACAACTGGAAAAGAGGATGTAGTCAATCTCAAGGATTCTCTCACTAGCAGGCCAGTCAGAGGCAATAAACATTTATAAGAATGACCAATAGGCAGGGGCTAATATATGGTGCCTTATCTCAATACTTTTGCATATATGAATACACTTTGTAACAATGCCTCCACAAGCCACCTGTGATTGGGCTAACCTTCATATGAAAATAAATAGTGAACTAGTTTACCAGATTATTCAGCCAAAACATCTTTGAAATATTTAAAGTATACCGAAAATCCTTCAAAAAGTATAAAGCATATAACAGTTATTCATGAAGGAGTATTTTATGGTCTGCTGGCTATCAGAAAGTACCCATGAAATATATTACCATTAAGTGATAGTATCACTATCATAACGTATTATAGAAAATATTTGGCTACAAGTCTGAATAACCTTTTCCAAATATATTCCATAGATACAAATTATTATAAAAAGGATTTAGTTTAGCTGTAGCAAGTATGACAACTTGCTCTAATAGAATATGCATAGTTAGTTTTCCCTCTTGGAAAGGTTTCATCCATTGCAGTTCATGTTTCTCTCTGCAGAATTTATTCACACAGTGATATAATAATCATAGCCTTTTTCCTTTTCTTCCCAGAATAGTCTGGGTTTCTATCACAAGTACTTTATGTTATCTCTCAAATTCAGTTTGCAACACTTTCAATCTATGTACCCACTGTGTACAGGATTTATACACGTTTTGTGTTAAGTAATCTGCATCACTAATCCTAATTTGGATTTACATCTTTCAAAATGATGGATAAATTTGGATTTAATTTAAACCCTCTGACACTTTTATTTCTCAGTCTGGTTTGTCAGCATTTGGCAACATGTTTTTTGGACACGTCATCAAAAGTACTGTTTGTACACACCAGTGAGAAAAGATCTCACTTGTTCAGAGTTTAGCATTTTTCAACTGAGTATTAGAATGTTTTTAAAATGCCTAATTTTCATTTGCTATCTTTTTTTAGTTGCAAGACATTATTCTTCATTATGTCAAACTTCAATAATTTTCTCTTGAGCCTTTACAGTTGACTGCCTTCCCTTTTGTCATTTTCCTCTCAGCTGATTACGTTAAACCCTTAAACCACTCTCTCTGTATACCCTCTAATCCCTTTATCATCTTTGTTGCCCTTCTTGGGATTCCCTCCAGTCGGTCATTTTTAACGCTCTGAGGCACACACAACTGTGCAAAGTATTCTCATGTGTAACTGTTCCAAGGTTAGATGGAGTTAGGAGTTATAACCTCCTTGGGTAATACAGTATTCAGAGCGCGGTATGCCAGGCAGCTATTCACCGGGATACAAATGTGTCTTTTCCATGCTTTGTCACCCTGCTGAAAGGCATTATATATACCAAAGCATAAAATAACCCCAAACTGCAGATAGATGCATTTATGTAAATATTATGGGTGTAACACTAATGAAAGCCATAGGGCAAAATCCTGGGCCCTCTGAGATCACAGGAATGTTTCTCATTATCACCAATGTGGTCAAGATTGATAGGTAGGTTTGTGTCAGCCCTCTGTTTTCGTAATCTGTCATTTTCAGTCAATTTGCCATTAAAAAATTGAGCTTAAATGTAATATATTTATAATATAGAGACATGAATACTCTGAAAGACTCATTAATGAGTTTCTTTGCCAAACTCTGATATAAAGGAAATTTATCTCACTGCAAAATTAAATTTCTAGTTCTTGCCTTCATCCCATTGAGAATTACAAAGGAATAACAGGGAACTAATCAAGTTCTTCAGATGAATAGTAGTGGACAGTCTTGACAGTCTGGCTTGTATAGCATTTCTCCCTTACCCTCAAAAAATCCTTTCATTTCACAGTAAGAGTTCCCAAGTCATACCTTCCCTTTAATTAACTTGGATTTCTTTGTTCTTCTGTTATTGTGATCTTTCTGCTACACCAGTGTCTCTGTAATCATTGTAATATGCTTCCTCCTTCTTTACATTTTCCTTTTTTAATATTTTCAAAAAATTTTTCCCTTCTCCAGAATTTGCAACTATGGTGGCTGAATCATAAAGGCTTTGACAAATGCAAACCCTTCACCCATCCTTCACTGCCCAATTCCAACCACCTCCTGCTGACTGCTTTGGCTCCTGTTCTATTTATTTATGTTATTTTATACTCCGGCTCTGTTCTCTCCAATCCTGCAACTCTGTAATTGTGCTGAAAGACACTGTTAAAATAATAAAGGTCACATCAATCTGGGCTTTATTCTCTCTCACTATAACTTGTTTCTTATTTCATGGAGGCTTGGCACACACTGAGAGAAAATTTTACTCTTTTTTGCTGACATCCCTGCTGCTTTATCCCTAGCTAGAGTAAAGTGGGAAGAAATTTTAAAAATTATTTGAGATAAAATATGCATATAATGAGTCATTCAGTCCAAGTTCTGAACTGTGGCAAAACTGACTGCATTATTTTTAAGCCATCCCTCCTAAATGGATGCATACTCATAACCTGGAAAATCTACTGATGGCAATTACCCAACTTCATTTGGCAGTTTGTTCCTTTGACTTAATCAGCGTTATAGCTAAAAAGTATTTCCTAATATTTAACCTACATCTCCCCTGCTGCATTTCGGTGATCAGTAAATCGATCCTGTCTCTATCATTTGTTAAATTTGCCTGGTGCAGGGGAATTTTTGAATAAAAGGTTTGACAGGAATATCAGTTGGTGCCAATCATGCATGGGGATAACTTCACAAACTATTAAAAAGCGGTCACTTATGAAACACAGGATTTGTTTACTAGCAATGTTACACAGCTATCTAGGACAGGAAGAACAGAATACTCACAAGAAACAACAATATGAATTTCAGGAAAGGGGACACCAAGATTCAGGTGTGCTGCTACTGTTGACACTCCCACTGTTAAAATAATATATTAAAAAAATCCCATAAAACCCCATTTCTTCTAAAACTTCACCAGAGAAGTGAGTATCTTCCATTGACTTACAGATAGGTAACTGAGACTCAAGCTAAATAAATGACTAGCCAACAGTAAACTTATGACAGAGCCAAGAGCTAAACACTTGTTTCCCAAATCCTGTTCAGTAACTAGTAACTTTGGCACCAAGCTCATGCTTTTTTAAAATTTTTTTATTTTTTATTTTTAAAAGCAAAGATTAAAGCAGGAGGGGGGTGGGGGGGAATGATTTTTTTTAGGCAACATCTTCCTCACATCTTGACAGAACATTGATTGCACTAAGAAGGACGGATATTTGCCATTTCTGTATTCCAAAGTATTCCCTGCAGCACTAAGACCTTATTCCATTCAGATTTAGTATCACTAATTTAGTATAAAGAAAAAGATAAGGCTGAAACCCTGTCACCATCACGTTGTACAGAATACCCTTCTCTGCCACAACGATTACCCAATGCTGCTCGGGAAGCCAATAGTGCTCCCTAAAGCCATTCTAGATTTTCACTCTGTAGTAACTTACAAGGAAGACTTTCTGCTGAAGCTGCTGTGCGCTCAAAAGAAATCCTTTGATTTTGCACAATGTATATACAGATCTGAAGACTGTATTGATTTTTAATTATTCTAAATAAAGCATATGAAAACCGATTGCAATGAAGCAAGACAGTTTATTTACTTCTTTTTTCTCGGCGCTGCTGACCTCAAGTGGCAATAAAGCTAATTACAAAAGTATACAGGGCTACATGAAAAACATTAGGAACCCAGCCACGAATAAAGATCCATATCAACATACAAATCGCTATATCAACAAAGCCCTCTGTAGTCTCTGTCTATTCTTTGAATCTGCAAGGTTTTATATTTTAATGCATCACTGGATGGCATGAAAGCTGAAATTTTATCCAGGGTTTTAACAAAAAATAGCACAATAGAACAAATAGCAAATAAATACAGCCATTAATGAGTCTAAAAATTATTTATAGTACATTATGTGCAATAAAGTAAGTTACAGAAACATTAATGGGGATGTTTTATCGGCATAAAAGTCTGAAGACCCCAATGATTCCTCTATCAGTCTTTCTTCACATTATTCCCCCAATCATTCCTGAACAAGCAACACTGACTGCCTAATTTGGCCTGAAATTTTTCAGCTATATAGTAATGGCTGAGATGAAAAGAAATATCCTTTTACTTTCAAACTGAAAAAGTTACAATATGGGTACCACTTACAATAGGTAGAGACATCTCCAAAATACCATCTTTGCTTTCCATGGTGACAGTACCTGATATTCTAAACATGCATTTGGTCAGTTTATTCAAATATATAACTGGTATATTCAGAAACTATGTAATCAGAATTCTCATAAAATCTGTATTAAACCACCTTTTTTCCTAACTGTATTTTAAATTCAAAGTTCAAATTTCAATATTTCATGCCTCTACTGCTGAAGAAAAAAGAAAAAAAATTCAAGTATGTGTGTAATATAAATAAATCTCTGCCTAAACATAAAATTACTGCTTTATCAATTATCATCAAACTATTACTATTTTTTCGCTGCTGGCTCTTCAATGTTTATATTAGATGCTTACTTTTCCCACCCAAATTCCTTCCAAACCTTCCCCAAATCTTGAATTGTTCCTTTTCCAATTAAGAAAAATTATCAGAATTTTTCTGTTAGGTGGATGTTATCTAGTTGTGGCTCAAAATGCAGCAAACAAATGCACAATAAAACAGAAAATAAAACATTATACATACAATATATTAAGTTATTCACTGTCATATCACTCTCATTTTAATGTCTTTAAGACTGTCACAGAAACTACTGTAAAGACTGAAGAAAGCAGACTTTGCTACAAAATTTAATCAGGCTTTCAGCAGTGTGGATTATAGCACGTTCGACAAATACAAAAAATCCACATACCCTGCAATGTACTATTTCATCAAGAAAGCTGTTTTGATTTTCACATGCATAAGCAAAGTAGCAAAACTAAGTTTCTCCAAGAAACATTTACCTTAAATTTCTTAATTGGCATCTTACATCATCTTCTTTGTCCTGAACAGTAAGTGTTCCACAATTTTCTCCCCTGTTGTAATGCAGTAGAAGTTACAAAAAAACCCAAAACCCAAAGAACCAACAACTCCAGCCATCACGTTGAAGACAAAATTTTAAATAATCAATACATATCCTTTCCTTAGATTCATGGCCACTGGCTTGTAATGAGACACAACTGGATGATTTAAGATATGTAAATTATGTTTACATATACAAAAAAAGACACTACTTGTTCACATTGGTATTATATATTGCTGGGAAAGAAATACAACTCTCTCTCAGCTGCAACTCAAAGGAAGAAGAGCCAAAACCCCAAGTCAGAGACAAACTGTGATTTCCTGACAAATGACATTAGCATTTAACAAAAAGGGTTTGTACCAACAGACCATCACCAACTTTTAAAATTTCTCAGATCACCATTTACCATTACCAAACCCTTAACCAACAAATTCATAATTGTTTATGCTTTAAGGGTCCTGCCAAGCTCTTAATGGAGTTTCATGGATCAGCAATTTTCCACATGTCTTATTTTGGGAATCAATGGACTGGAGGCCATAACACCTGTTCACTTTGCAGAAGCTGAGCTAGGATTTATATTTACAGTCTATCCACCAGTCCCAAGTTCATTACTGCCTAATGTCCTATGATTGCTTCCACTCTTTGTTCAATTCATCAAAGCAAAACTTGTTCGTTTGCTTCTTTTGCCTTTTCTAACTTTGCATCTTTTGGGGGTAAGTAAGGACACTTTTCCATAGTTTCTGAATACTTTGGAAGATTGGAAATACAGTTCATGTTCTCCTTTCCAGCAACACACACATCATTTTATCAAAGCCTCTGTGCTATAGTATCTAAACATTAACAATATTCTGTCTGAAACAGAGTTAATATTGTTATTGAATTAAAAACTACAGCATTGCATAATATTTGCAACAAATTCTGCCTCAACTAAATAACGTCAAAGATTATGAATTTATACAAGGTTCATTGAAGACACAAATTACCCCATAAAATGTTTATTAATGAGTATAAGGCACAAAGTATTTAATTTTACTCTAAAAATCCCAGATTGAGATTTAAGTGGTCAGAGGATAGAGAACTCATTCTTTTATTTATAAAACAATTGCAAGTGAAAGAAAAATTATATGGTATGCATTAACACACAAAAATTCAGCTGTGGTTAGAGCATGTGCTGACATTCTTGTTCTAACACCACCCAGGAACCACGGGTAACACAGACACAAGAGCAGAGGCTTTAGCAGATGCCAATGATTAAAATACCTCCTCTAGGTCCTGGACTCTCTCATTGCTAATGTGTGCTTGAACCTGAGCTGCTGCACCTTCATTCTGAGAGAGTATTTTGGCAGACTCTCTTTTCCAAACAGACACATCCCTTAGAAATCCCAACACTCTCTAGAGCTCCAACATTTAAAACAACTTTTCTCTTAAACAAGAGAGAGCGAAGCCAAATATGTCTAAAGACTGTAGGATCTCCTAATGTGGGATAATTACTTCACAAGGGAGGAAGAACATCTCTGGTTAGTGCTCTTCCGGTTACTAAAGTAACAAAGTTTACCAGAGGTTGTGTACATTTTTAAAGACAGAAGTTAGTATGAAAAGAAATACTAGAGCCTCTTCTGCAGCCACTAGAAAAATAGAAGGGACTCACTGCATGAGCTACAACAATAAATGGGTCAGAAGATCCAAATAAAAATACTGGAAGGCACTTAATAAACATATGGAACATGAACATAAAAAAGATGGTTTTTTCATAAACTCATTCAGTCTTCCACCTAGGAAAATCTAAGTGATAGGATCTTGTCAGTGCCTGAATTAGAATGTCCAACTCATATTGCAATAGTTTTTAATTCTAGGAGATGTTGGTCTGAGCAATTAATGGTTTATGTACAATAATACAGTTGGTTTCACTGGTGTTACAGTGGTACAACATGGGCATTAACAAATGGATACTTAGGCCTTCAGGTGGTAATAACACAGTAACTATCTGTTAATTCCAACTTTGCCACTAGTGCTTCCAGACAGGTCAGAAGAGGTGCAGGACGAGAGGTCAAATGCTTAACCGTTGATTCCTGGAGGGAAGGGCCATGGGTTGGTGAACAGCCAAATGATTCAGAAATATTTTCAGGTTTTGGAAATGTTGCCTGGAAGGCTTTTATAAATTCTAACATTTTAATTGTTAACAAACTCCACTTCCTGCATTTTCACAAGGCAAGGCAGTTTAAAAAATGTATCACTACAAAGACACGAAAATATATAGGTAACAGCAAATTATCAAGCACTTATTCCTGCTTTAATATAAAGAGGAATGAGAATGATGTGGCTGTGCTAATTTTATGCTTCCTTCTGCAGATGAATGAATATTTTCTGTCTTAAAACATTTGCATTCCCCCCCTTAAAGTAATTTTCAATTTTGCTGGATACAGCACAATTGCATCTACTCTTTCAGCTGCAATGGGTTGTTGAAATTGAGCTATTGCCCAGCACCTGCTCTTAGTCAGAGAGCTGAAATCAGAGGTTAGGGGAAAAAAAAAAAAGATTTTATGTCATTGTAATGCAAGTCTCCTTTTAGCTTTGCTGCAGTCAGTGTTCAATTATGTTCTGTAACAATCTCCATTACTAGAGCCAGCGTTTTTCTGTTCCTCTCTGCATGCATTAACTTTCTTGTTCATATGCGATAGCCTTCTTAGCAAAGCAGAGGAGTCTTAAGAGGCATTTGTCCATAGATTTAATGAGCCTACATCTTGGTTGAGGATCTCAGTGTTCAAATGTATCTTCATTTTGAATGCTCCAAAGGAAGATAACTGATATAATTTAAATTATTTCTCACTGAAGGCCTGATAGGTCAAAATTAACCTGAAATTTCATCAAGTCTATTGAATACACAACACACAGCATGTAACAACGAAGGGCTCCCATGTAATTTTTTTTCCTGTTTGTATCCTATTTCTACAAGCTCAGGATCCTTCTCATTCAGAATTTTTATAAGTTCAGTGTGTAGCCCAGATGTTTAAGACTTCATCAGAAGCAGGAACCAAGGTTTCTTCATCTGTAAGAAGAAAGCCACAAAGACTCTGACCAGCAAGGCTCAGCAGCAAATGGGAAGGAAGTAGCTGGTGTGAACAGCTACTGGGAAAGCAGGAGGAGGAACTTTGCTTTTGAAGTAGGTGAGAGCAACAATACATGGACAGAGAGCTCTGAGACAGGGGCCAGAGGGTGAACAACACAGAAATTCAGGGTCTGGGACCTGGAGAAAAGGAAATCCAGAGCAGGAAGGATTGGAGATGATTAGAGGGAGGATTTGAAGAGCTTAGAGCACAAGAGGTTTTATTACAATATAAATACATTATAATAAACTGACCTTGAAAAGAAAGGACATGGATAAGGTGGAAAAGTTTACACCTAAAAATTAACCTGTTATAAAAGTGGAGATGATAGAAAACAGAGTGCTTTAAACTCTTGAAAATCTAATTAAGAGTCTCAAATATTTCTCTTCTCCTTCCTCCATTAAAGCTCCAGGTCCTAGAGTCACATGGTTGCCTCTCAGTTTTCAGAAAGGGGAAAAAAATTCTAGCTGTCATGCCTGCAGAGAAAACCTTGAATACTCAAACCCTAAAAACATAAACAGAATATAAATCTAAATATAACCTTTTATTTTTTAATAAATCTCATTATTTGAATGTAGTCTGTCTTTTTTTAACATAAGATATAGCATTAGTGTAAACCTAGCAGCTGCTTTCTAAGCAGACACCAGCTAGAGATCCAAAAAAAGATTCCCAACCGATATCATCATCATCACCACCACATAATGACTGGCACGCTGCAATTATGGGTAGCTCATTTAAAGATATCATATATTCATATATTCTGTATTTGACAGATTAACCCCTTCCCCATGATGCAGAAGCATACTCAACACTCACCAGCATCTAGTCACCCTATGCACGACTCTGTGCAAAAGAGCACAGACAATGATTGGTCCAACAATAGCATACTCACACCTGAGAAAGGTTCAGGCCACACACAAGGCCACAGCAAGTCCTCAGCCTGTCACAATACTCCCCCTTGCAGAGATCTATACAGCATTAAGACTTTCTGTATGAAGTTCCAGATCCCAGATCAACTATCTATGTCTAATGCTTTGGGGTATATTGCTAAAAACTAAATAAAGATTTAGGTTTTGTCACCATCAGTTTTTCTAGCTTCCATGTGCGAGAACAAACAAAGATTCAAGCTGGAAGTTTTCCAGACATATGCAGAATAATTATTCCCCCAAAACTCTCCTTATCTTTATCCTTGTGGATTTGAATGCATCCTTGAGAAATCTGTCCCTCATTCCATATTCATCAGAAGAGAGGACATAACAGTTACAATTAGCATACTCAAACCAAGTTTATAGCCTTGTTGAGGTACCTACCCTACATCTAATAATTTACCACTTTTCATTGATGCCACAACTGCCATTCATTTCTAACCTCCACTTTCCCAACGTAGTAGATCAGAAACAAATGACAGATATGCCAGATCAGTCAGAAGCACTGTTGTAACTGCCAACAAATCCTTTGGCTGATTCAACCATTTCATAATCATCTTACATTTCAGTGCACCGAGTCTCAGCCAAAAAGCCTTCATATCTGTGTCTCAGTCCCTACCACAAAAGAGCAAAATCTGAAGACCTGGAACTATAATGCTGTTATCAACAGTGATATAGAAAGCATCCAAACTCATACTTCTATGCTAATAGCCCCACTCTGAAGAGAAACAAAAGGCAATTTTGGGGGATGCCAAATGAAGTAGTCCCCAAAATAGATGAAGTTTCTATTTATTGTACTACTTGGGGAAAGTGTAAAGAACAGAAATCTACAATAAAATTTACACATCCGTTCTTGCAGTTTTCAAAGCTCTCCAGACATATCAGTAAACACTTATAGTCCATTCTGTAAGAGTCTATACAGATTTAAAAAGCTGCATGAAGTCTGAATATTCATCCATTTGCAAGATACTTGTGATGTTGTTTTGTCACGCTGTTTCCTTTTAGTAACATCGGATTTAAAAAAGAACTGATGAAACACTTTGTATTTAAGAGATTTCTTACAGAAAAATCTACTAATTCCTTTCCTCAACATTAACACCCTCCTGAAAAGCATTGCTTACTCCAAGAAAAGCTACATTAGTTCCTCAGTAGCTTTTATTAGGCAGCATGTTCAAGTTACAGGTTGTAACCTGCTCAACTCAGAACGTATCTAGAATGTTTGCATCTATACATGAAGAACTATAAAAACAAGTCCTAGGAATATTATTGAATTCTGCCTCACAAAAAAATCACTTTTTAACAGGTATATGTTGGGAAGGAGACGACGAAGTGATTTACATGGGGCCCGACAGAATCTGAAGCACAAGCCACACATCAATCTAAAAGACTGTATGACCTTGGTTTAATCTTCATTGTAAAGCCTTACCTTGCTTCTGAAATTCCTTGCCACTCCTACTGAAGCTGCAGTTCCACCATCGCTGCCTTCTGTGGCCCAATGAAATGCAAGCTGCACATGGACACATGCAGTTTATCTGCCATTTTGTGACCATTGCCTAAAGGAACATGACTTCAAATTTCAGGGTCCCGTGGCTGTCAGGGCAACTTATCCTGCTCACATTAGAGAAAGGGCACTCCCCACTCATAGCAATCTTGCTGTATTTGAGGAAGAAATGAAATGTGTGAATAAAAAGAATGCTTTATTTCTCTTAGCTGGTTTTAACCTAATAAACACTTCTCTAGGGTAAGGACATCATCCTCTGTTGTTGTTTCGTTGTTTGTTCATTTTTGGTTTTTTTTAAATCCACAGGGTTTCTCTTCCCCTCTCCTTCTCACGTATTCAAGATGAGAGAAGCTTCAGTGAGCACAGCTACCAGTATTCCAATTTATTCAGCAGCAACCCCTGTGGACTGCTAACAGCAGACCACAATTCTGCTTGGATTACAAGGTGTAGATAAGTAATTCCATCCTTAATCTATCACTGCTGGTAAGGGAACAACTTTTACCTGCAAGAAGTCAGGCAGAAGAAAAGATTGAGACTGGGGGAAAAATAGCACGGAGCGAAAGGACAGCAGAAATAGAGAGGACACACGTCCATTAAGAGCTCCATGTGCAAGTGCATGCGGAGGTAAGTAGGAAATGAAGGAATGGGATGAAGGACCAGGGTGCTAACAGAAAAGTAGCAAACAGGAGGAGAAAGGAGATATTCTGCTTGGAATCAGGCTCTTTCAATAGCAATGAAAATCTCACTTCCAACATAATCTATGCCTTCTATTACACTGATCCTAGTGTAAAATGGTAGAGATGTTTGAGGCCTCAGTAAATGCTGATGGATACCGCTACATTACAGCCACGATCAATAAATCTCAAGTACATCATAATGGAACCTCAAAGCCTTCGCATACAGACCTGTCAGTAAACTGGGACAATATTACAAATAGACAACAAAGGATAATGCAAAGATTGCAGAAATGGAACAACACAGAGACAAGTGCATTTCTTAGAGGATGGAGTGGAAGACAGAAAAGATGAAAAAGGAGGTAAGCTATTTAGACATAAGTGATGGAGAACATCAATAACTGCACACCTGTTTTATGTGATGGAAGATTCAGGAATGGAAAAGAAAACAGTGAAAGCAGTGATGAGACCTGGGATTAATTTTTCTTTTCCTTTTTAAAGGAACCCCTAGTAGTCACTCCATCACTGTACTTCACTACAGTCATCATCTATCATTAAAGTCTCTGCCCAGTCAGGCTAGAGAAGTCCCTTCTGTATTATCACAGAAACAATGGGGTTTACATCCATATAAAAGACTCCTTTGATTTTGCTATAGGTACTTATTATTTTTATGTTATTTGCTTGTCTGGCTAGATGTCTGGCAGATATATCACCTAGTCCCAAACATGTAAAATGGGTCATTGTTACTAGAAAAGACCAAAAAACGCTGCCTTCTAAGCAGGTACTACATTGAGGTTAAAATAAAACTTGGAAAATTTTCTTTTTGACCAACTCTACTCTTGGAATGTCCAACCTTATAACCCAAATACACATGCATTATTGATTATTCTTTTCTTCCCAAGCTCACTTAGTGCTTTTCACAATAAGCAGATTCTGTGCTCCACAGTAAACCACCTAATGTGTAGCCAAAGTTTATACCCTGAAAAAAGTATTATTTGCTATTGATGACATGCTTTCTACCAGCGTAAGATCTTTCAAAGAGACTGGAAGGAGGGGAAAAAACAGGAAGCCTCACATTCAGCTTTTTCAGCTCTAAGCCAAACCCATTATGTTTGACTGGGACTGCTTAAGGAAGACAGAAATTCAGTTTAAAGATTAAGAATAGGGCACAGAAATAGTTTAAGAGTAGTCAAGGGAGATCTTAGTAAAAATATTTGAAAAAGAAGAAAACCAATTAAGTAAAGGAATCAACCTACTGCAGCGTGAAAGATCACAAAACTAACAAAGAGTAAAAAAGGAACAAAAATCTGAGATACTAACAAGAAAGCAACTAAAAAATTGTGAGCAAGAAGACAAGTCTCTCTGGGAGAACAGTAGTATAGTCAAAAGCAAAAAAATCATCAACTGGAGGAAAGGATAACAGATTAAATTTGACCCAGGTTGAGAAGAAACATTGGTCAACTTCCACACTGGACACATAGGCCTCATAAAGCATCTATTTTAAATACACTGATCCAACCCCCAACCAACATCGTGAAATTCAGATTTGTGGCCAACTTCAAAGCAGCTGCATCAAAGAACAGAGTGGGGCGCAGACAGGAGCAGGGCACTTGCAATTCCTGCTCCAGTATGACTTCACCTCTGAGCCCTGAGGGAAAAGTGACCCAAATCAGAAGACTCCCACAGCCGGTGACAGGACACAGCCCCCTGCCCTCTCCTTGAGGCGGGCCATACACCTCCTACCCCACAACCGGCCCCGCTCCTCAGCCGGCATAAGAGACACCCGCCCGCTGTTAACAGCCAAGCGCGCGCCCTCCCATTAACCACCCGCCCCTGCGCAGAACGGGCGAGGGTTATAGCGCATCCCTGCGCCACAGGACAGGAGAGCCGGGGGCGGGGGGGAGGAGGAGGAGAAAGACGAGGGTCCGATCGCGCGCATGCGCAGAAAGGCACTTAACCAGGCGTGCGAGAGGGCGCTTCAGCACAGATGTCATTCCGTAGGGGCGGAGATGGAGGCTTGTCTCCCTCACTCTCGAGCCCCTGTTGCATAGTTCCTTGTTCGTCACTTTATTATTTTCTGCCCTGTTCCCAGTGGGTTAATTTCGAGTACATAGTACGGTCCCCCGTGTTCTACCCAATAACAAACCGGCTCCTGAAAACATACTTAGTTGCTGGGCAGAAACTCCTCCGTTATCACCGTTACACCACAGCGCCATCCGCTGAGCGCCCTGCCCCGCCTTAGATACTGGAAGGGGCGGGGAGTCGGGTTTGAATGACAGGACTCTTAGTGGGCGGGAAAAGACAAGAGAACCAATGACAACTCCAGGTAGTATTGATGAGCAGGGCTCACAGCCAATCGAGTTGGGCAGGCGATCCCCCATGAAGGAGGCGGGGCGTTCGGTTGCTAGGGCCGCGTTGTTGCTAGGGCCGCGGCGGAGCGTGGCAGCGGCAGCCGCTGCCCTCCTGGCCCGCCACCGCCTTCCCCCGGGCCGGGGCGATGGTGAAGCTCGCTGCCAAGTGCCTCCTGGCAGGTGAGTCCGCCCCGTCCGGTCCCATCCGCCCCGCTGGGGATGGCTCCGTGTGGGTGGGGCGAGGCCAGCAGCGGGGCGGCGCAGGGACGCCCAGGCCCCCTCAGTGAGGAGGGAGCCCCGGGCAGGTGGTGGCAGGCCGCGCCGGGAGGAGGATTCGCTCAACCCCTCCTCAGGGAATCGCCCCGACGGAGAAGAGGTGGGGAAAGAGGCGGCAGGAGAGGGGTGGGTGCCGCAGCTCCCTCGGGACGGGAAGGATGGAAATCCCGTTTGTTGTTACCTACCCTGTGTTCTCTCCCTCCTACGACATGCGAAGAATCAAGAGCTGCATTCAGGGAGGCTGTGTAGTCAGACCAGCTGAAATGCGAGGGCAGGATCTGAAAAATAGAAAAAAAAAAGAGTATTTCTACAGTCTGGAAAAGTGGGCTGAGGATGGGGGAAGTGTGAAGGGAGCAGGGTAGACAACCGAGTCCTGCCTCTTACGGAGGAAAAATTCATGTCAGAAATTGGGATGATTCTGAGTGTGATGGAAAGGCAGAGCCTTACCAAAGAGTAGAAGGACGAAGAATGTGCACTTCACTGAGTCATCTTTTTCCCCAAGCAAACTGGAGGTTAACCTGAAAAAAGTGAGGTGAAGACACCAGTTTATTTAGTCAGGATGGATTGCAGAGGTGTTGAAAGTAAGTACAGCTGACTGTTAACACTGCAGGAAGAAAACTCTCCTTTTTTTTTCCCCTCTACATTGAAGCTCTGTGCAACCTCAGCAAGAAGCACAAATCCATAAAACTTTTGTGTGCAGACAACTCCCAGGTTTAACTCTTTGCTCCAAACCTGTTTTCTTTCAACCAGAATACAATGCTTCCCTTTTTTTAACCTCAGAAGCAGCTAACCATCAACTCGCACAAAGTTAGATGTGATCTTTGGCAAAATGCAAAAGAA
Organism: Balearica regulorum gibbericeps; assembly: GCF_011004875.1. NCBI lineage: Eukaryota > Metazoa > Chordata > Aves > Gruiformes > Gruidae > Balearica > Balearica regulorum. Next base: position 58,202,802 of record NC_046184.1, read on the forward strand.
TTAATCTGTCTCCTGCCTCTGTTGATAGTTACTGTGGACAGCATGAGTATCTTGCCTGTCTTCTAGATTTGAAACTTACACATCGTTTCCAGTTTGGAAGTTTCCAGGTCCCAATGTAGGCTTTGCATAAGTCTTTCAAGTTGAGTTTAGTTTTACCAAAGGTCAATTCCATGACCATTTTAAATTCACATAGGTTTTCTTTGGATGACCCAGTTACGTGCTTAATGCTAATTGGGTCTGGAGCTGCCTTTTCAATTCTGTTCACAACACAAACAGGAAGGTCCTGTCCTATATGTAGTGCTCCTAAGTGCTGCAATAATAGTCATGTATTCTTAAAAATAATAAAATAATGAAGCAGGCCAGGCAAAATAACTTCTCTCTTGCGGAAGAGACCAATATAGTGAAAGAGACATAAGAGATGAGTAACCACAACAACCTAAAGGGAACAAGAAAATGCAATTTCATAGGTAGGAGCAAAAATGTCAGAGATGGAACAGGGAACTCTTGTGTACCTAAGGAAATGGTTATGAAGAATAGAGTGGCTTGCAGTATTGGGAGCTGCACCAAGGTCAAAGAGAATAACAGGGGGAAAGGGCTTTTATTAGCAAAAGAGAGACTATTAACTTGACAATAGAAAGCGATTCCTGTGTTATCTCAAGGGTAATTTAGAGACACACAGTAAAAGCTGTTGTTGTTGAGCTTACTGTGGAGACACTATGAAAAGGTTTTCATTGCAGAGACAGTTGGCAGTAGCAGGCATTTTAGAGACACACTACAGATTCTGGCAGAATAACAGAAATATGGATGGAATAAATACTGTGGTGTGCAATACTGGCAGATGAGACCAAACTAAATGACAAGGGTAAGGAAACTTATTTTGAGAAAGAGTAGTGATGTAATGGACTAAGAGGATGGCAAAGAATAGGAAGAGGGAAAGAACAACTGGGGCTGCCAAACTGAAGAAAGGCAACACATTAGTTAAGAATTTGCACTGGATGCTGCCTGCGCAGTTTGGATCAATGTATGCTTCTCTATCTCATTTTACAAAGACAGATCTAATTGTCTATTGAAATACAGAATAGCTTGCACTCAGAACAGAGTGTTGTCTTCAGCACAAGCTTGAACTGATCAGGGAACAAACAAGCTGACTTACCAGATTTTCCTGTCTAAATATTATGAGCTCAACTCATCTCAAAGTAAGCAAGCATGCTAAAAATCTTTAAACAAGAACTACATTTGTTTAATGCATCTAGGAGCAATTATCACTATCCAAAACACCCTTCCTCCTCTATGATATTATGTGAGCAGATAGTTTTCCCAATTTCCTTCAAAACACCATCTAGGAAGCTGTAATAGGGTTGAAATATACCCCTTTCTGGGTTTATGAACTAGGTAACATAAAAGACTTGCATTCCAGGCTTGGCTGTTGTGAGTGTTTCTTTAACGGTAAAGCTAGAACCACTGAGGTATTTAAGTCCTGGTTCCTGTCCTTTGAACTATTCAGGCTAGTGAGACAATATGTGAAGACAGGATAAGCCTTTTGGGAACATTAAGTTAAATCTTTGTTTTGCAAGGATTATGATATTTTTCATGGAGTGGTATGGGCATATGTGAATTCTGCAGTTCTCTGCCATTGCTTTGGATCTTACAGAGTTTTGTAACAGCAGGCCAAAGCAGGCAGCTGCCAGGTTTGCCTGAAGTGTTGTGTAAGCCATACCAGAAAGCCTTGGCTTTAGAAAAGCAAAAAATAAAGCCTCTTGGTTTTCCTTCCATGTATGGATGAATCAGCAGGCTCTTTCTCTCCAGCCAAGTGACATTTGCTTCTGTTATGGCCAGGATGCAACTAATGAGCCACCAGCAGCTTTGAGTCACCAAGAGTTGCTCTCTTAGCAGGGTCAGCAAGAAGAGTTTATCGAGGAATGTTACCAGCTTAAGCAGCTTGGTAATATAAATGACCTGACTCTTCCCTAAATTCAGTATGTAACAAGGATTTGAATTTGGGCAAATGGGTAATCTAAGGAGAGGAAATAGTCTCCTATGCAGCCGAGTCTCCCTTTTCACATTGTGGTTTTCTCTACATGGTAACATATCTGGGAAATTTTAATTCTTAGGTAAAGACTATAGGGTAGACATGAATTTTAAAGAAACAGCAGTTCCACCCTGCTCTGGGTCATTCATAAAGCAGAAATCTGATCTCATCACCAGTATGCATAATGGCAATATTTGTTTCTTCACATGGGTATTACCTTTTAGATTGTTTTATGCTTCTTGTGATAGTTGTATTCAGAGTTATAGCATCCAAGCTTTTATAGCATGTGATAGTAACAGAACCAAGGGAAAATAAGATTCTCTAAGATGAAACAAAAATCTTTTCTGTTTTTTGGTTTTGCAGGAGATCCAGCTGTGGGGAAGAGCGCTTTAGCCCAGATGTTCCGCAATGATGGGGCTCATTTTCAGAAGAACTACACACTGGTAAGCATACGGCAGGCTCAAACTGATATCTGACATTTTTCTAAGTTGCATGAGAAAACTAAGAAGGTCTAAAACAAAATAAATAATATGATTTTAAGTTGAGGCATTCAAGGTGGAGTCTTACAGGGTTTTCTTTCTCTTACACCCTAGATTCTGAAGAGAAACCATTTAATATTCTGTAAGTCTTTACATTATGTGGGTGCTGGTTTTGAAACTTAATGCAGAGTAATTTCGTTAATGTTATAATTTTCCTGCTGAACCAATGTTTTCACAAGCTTTAGTGGTGTTAGAGAGCTTCCCCCTTTAGGGAGTGCTCTATGAAAAAGCATTGCTGAAGGAGAAAGCTTTTAATTCCAGCTATTAGATGTGCGTGTGGACAGTGCGCTTATCACTATGCAAACACGAAGATGTGCTGCATAGCCCCAAGATAATTATAATCTAGAGAAACTGTTCCCAGATGAAGAGGATACAGTTTGTAGTCTTTCAGTGTGAGAATCAATGGTGATGACTAATCAGAAGCAGGATAAAAATAAAAGTAAATATAAGTAAAGTAAAAAAAAGAAAATATGAATGTGGAGGAAAAAAACCCTAAAATATGTTTATTCATTGAAATAAAGATGGAAACCAGAAGTTAAGGATAGAAATAGAACAAACAAACAAGCTACAAAGCAAAATGAGATAAAAGGTGGAAGAGGCACAAATAACCTCAGTCCCATATGTTAGCTGATCACATGGTTGGCGCAAAACGTTCTAAGGCACGCTTTAAAGCAGCAGTGTGATAGTGAACGTAGCCCTGCTGATTTCAGCTAATACCCTTAGTTGTATATAAGCAAATCTCTGGACATTGGTTCTTCTCTGTCTTTTTTCCCCTTCAGAGCAAATCTATGTGGCTTTGACATGTAGGTGGGAGTATGTTAGGAGAGCTATGAGGAGTTCCCAGCTGTCTATGTTCGATAGAATTGTAATGATTCACAAGAATTGCCTCAATCCAATGCATAGTTACTATGCAGTCAGATAGGCTCTTAAAACTCTTCTGATCCTTGTTTTGCTGATTCTTCTTGACAGACAACGGGCATAGAACTGTTGGTGAAGGCTGTATCAGTTCCAGAGACAAGTGATAGTGTGGTGAGTTTTTCTGTGACATAAATTGGGTCAGAAAGAGGCATCCAGAGCTCAAACCTCACTTCAGTCTCATTCTGGTGGAAGATTGCTCTGCATGTTCATAAGGCCATTAAGTTGCATTAAGGAAATGAGGCTGATCATGTACAATTCCTGATACTCCGGGGGTAGTTTAATCTTAAAAATATAAATTTTACATACTTGTATTCAACATGACATTTTAAACAAAAGCTGTTGCCAGCTTTGTTAGGATGCTGTTCTGTCTTCTAGGGCACTCAGGTTTAGTTCATATTTCTCAGAACTACAGAAGCTGGAACTTATCTATTTTTTCTTAATGCCTTACACTCCCACTAGTGAAATGTGGAACGTGTGTATAATTTTGTATAAATAGTGCAGGTTACTGTCCCACTCCACATATTCTCTTTCCAGTAGGCATGGAAAACAGACTTGGGGCCTTGGAGGTAACCCTTTTATGGGTTATACATGAAAAATAGCTATTTCTTTTCTCATGCTACCTGGAGTATTCTCAGTGCAGGAAACTTGTCCCTTAGGGACATGACACTGCTGTACTGAACAAAATGCAGGAGTTACAAATTCCAGTATTTACTTCAAAAACTTTTCCTTACACTGCGTTTTTCCTGGTAAGATCCTTTTTTCTGCTTCTGCTTTCAGGAATTCTTCATTTTTGACTCTGCAGGAAAAGATCTATTTTCTGAAATGCTGGAGAAACTGGTAAGTCTTATGTAACAGTCCTCTTCTTCCAAAGAAGTGCTTTTGCTTTGAAGATCTGAACTCTCCAGTCTGGCAGATGTAGCAAACTTTGTCTTTAGTGTAAATGGGAGCAATTACCTCAGTTGCCAATGCATCCTGTTCTACCTCTCTAAAACTTGTACTAGAAGAAATACTTTCCAGAGGAAGTAAGTCAGATAGTCATTCAGTTTTCTTACAAAAGAAATAGGGATGTTTAACTGAGAATCACCGTGTACTTTTGGTTAAAGTTATTTTTATTTCTTAGAAAAACATCTATTTTGCTGCTACTCCAACAGTGGGGGTTTTTTGTGTTATAGTAATGTGTTTGATCCGACAGGACTCATTCTTGTCCTTGAGCATAGTACTGCCCTTGATTTTTTTCCTTCACACATTTGTGTCCCTCCCTGTACAGTTCTCCATTGTATTATCTCATTTTGAGACAGAGGATCAATTAATTGATGCAAGGTTTCATAAGATGACTAAGTCAACCTAATGGTTCATTGCTCTACAAGAGGCAATTCCATTTTTGCTCTTGCACTAGGTCTGATTTGCAAGCAATGCCTCTAGAAGCTGGCTCAGCTGCTCAAACTGGAAGAAAACCTTTATACTTTTTTCTCTCGGATTAATTTTGTGCTGATTCAGCATGAAGAATCGGCTTCCCCAGGGATCAGATGAAAGCCAGAGCCGATCCAAGTAAAGGAGCAGGACCATGCAGACAGGAATGGGCAAAAAGAGCAAGACCACCTTTCCCAGTGCCAGCTATCCATTTAGTCAGCTCAACCGAAATGTGAAACCTCAGCCAGGGCATAGGATTCCTGTATGTTAGGCCTTTTATTTTTGTCTTAGCATCTGTGTTTGCTGTGTTTACAGACTGGCTGTTGACCACATCAGTTTCATTAGAGCTGACAATGTTCCTTTCTTGCTGTGCAGTGGGAGCAACCCGATGTCCTGTGCCTTGTGTATGATGTCACTAATGAGCAATCTTTCAACAACTGTGCTAAGTGGTTGGAGAAGGTGAAGGCTCAAGCAGTTGGAGTGCACATCCCAGGTAAGAAATGGGTGAGATTCTTGTTATCTGCTCCCCGTGTTGTGTGACAGCAGTTGTTCCTGTTGAAATGTAGCAAAGAGCATTTATTTTAAGCCAGGGGCAGGCATGGCTTCCTCCAACTCATTTGCTTTTATCACAAATCAGATAAGGCATGAATATGTTTCCTTTGTGGAACCTTTTCTAGGTAGTTGTAGACTGTTCTCCACGCCTCGAACTTTTTCAGCCACTTTTACAAATGTTCCAGCATTTCTTGCTAACAAGTCAGCGTTTCTGGGTGGTTGTTTTTGCTTTGTTTCATGCTTTTTTTTCTGTAGGTGTCTTAGTGGGGAATAAAACAGACCTGGTTGGTCGTCGAGTTGTGGAGCAGAAACAAGCACAGGAGTGGGCTCAGAAACATGGCCTGGAATACTGTGAGATGTCAGTGGTGAGTATCTGCTCTTTTCACCATCTGTGGAAGTGAGTATTTGTAAAGTTATCATCTCTTTCAGGTAAAGAAAGATAATCGGGGGCTCTCTTCCACTTGTTTGTGGTCTACCTCACCCTCAGTTTTAATCTGTCTTTTGTGAAGCAGTAAGAGCAGAAATAGTCAAATGCGTATTCCATCTGTCATTCACAACTTTCTTATTTCTTTACAGAAGGAGATGAAAAATTTTGAGGCCCCTTTCCGCATCCTGGCAAAGTCATTCCACCAACTGTACAAAGAGAAAGTGGAAACTTTTCACTCACTAGCTTGAGGGCCGTGACTGGGATGACTTATTTATCCTCTAAGCGTCTTCTAGTGCCCAGAATCCTGCAGGATGAAATACAGAGAGAAGGAAAAAGATGAGCTATTTGCTTCTTCATGGTCATCTTCTGGTAATTCAAAATAAACTAGAAATAAGCAAGTGGAAAGACACTCTTCTGAAGTTGCTACCTCAGCATTCCTTTCATGTCCTCTAACTTGGTTCTCTGCTCACTGAAAGTCTGCTAGGTTGAAGGAGGCGGGGAGTAAAAGGGGAGGGCAGAACGGAAATTGCCAGCTCTTTGCTTTGATATTGTCTTGTCTCTTGTCTGAATAGACTTCCTGCTGCTACAAGCAGGGATTTAGAGGTTTCGAGAAGGAGAGAGGAAGCTGACAGGATATTTTTCAACTTAAGCAACCCAGTCTTGATACATATGTTGCAGGGCAGGAGTGGTTTGGCCCGGCCACTTGAAAAGCATTTTTGGTAGGAGGCCTATGCCCTAAAATCAACACATGGGGACTGAGATGTGTGGGGACCAAGCTGGATTTAGGTGTGTTTCTAGAAGTGCCCGGAGCAGAGACCTGTTTTAACAGTGTTACCCTTATCAGTTGTAGGACTGATATGCTGATGACTAATATGTGTTTCTGACTTACAGAATCTGGTTGTTTTCTTCAACGTGGCTCACTTGCACTGCCTGGTAGGAACTCTCTTGCATCTGTACCGCTGTCACTTGGTAACGCAGTGCCCTCTGCTGGTCCCAGGTCACAAGATTTCACAAGAAGCTGCCTCTTGAAGTGAGCAGGACTTCCTACAGGCACGTCCAAATTGGCCTTTCTGCAAAACGGGGTCAGATAGCAAGAATACTTCTTTTATTCTAAAGACAAGTCCAAAATTTAAAACAAATTATCTTTTCTTCTTCAAGTCATTGTCATCTTATGTGGTTTTGTGTCATTTTTCTTTTTGTCCGCTGAACTTGGCAGTACCATGTTCTCGTTAGGTTCAGTTCTCAATCCCTTACTAGAATCAAAGTCCTCTTTGTTGTTAAACTTTCTCTGCTTGTCCTTGAATTTTGGATTAAAGACCACGATTCTGATGTCGCTAGTGGAAACAGGAGTCAGGAAATGAAAGACAATCTGGCTGAGTTACTCTGACTCAGCCATATCTGGCTGGAAGTTTTGTGTCGGAAAAGGTGAAAGCCTAGAGACAACTGGTCTTTTGCGTGGAGTACTGATGTTGCATATGTGAGAGCCTATTTGCTAAGGCAGTATGTGAAAGCATCCATGGTAAGGTACTGCCTTGTCACTGAGCCTAACACCAAGGAGTTCAAAACTGTAACCTTTCTATTCTCTCAGATTATGTTAGCCGCCCTTGGGCAAGGTAAGCTGAATTCTGTGGAGAGTAAGCACTGAGTGATTTTTCAGGCAGGCTTTTCAGGAATCTGTGTTTCAAGACTTTTATACTTGCATTTTATAACCATTTTTATGCCCAGTGCTAGGAAAAGTACATTGGATTGAACATAAGAAATATGGCTGCAGATGTTGTAGCTGAGTTTATGAAGCACTTCAAGAATCTGGAGAAGCAGCTGGGCTCATTTCACTGGCAACAGTGTGTTGATGCTGGGAATTAGCTGGGGACCATGAATACCAGCTAAAGAGGTTGAGCAGGAGCTCAGCCCACAAGAAAAGAAAATGAATAGATTCTTTTGCTAGAAGTCACCTCAAAAAATGACAGAACCAGCTGGGAAAGCTCTTGCTTCTTCCAAAGAAGGAAGGACTCCTCCATGGGCTGAGGGTAACTAGAAGACTCACTAGACTCAATTAGATTAGCATTACTGACATTTGTATCTTACATGGGTTGTCTTGTTAATCCTGAGGGATGTCTGTTGATTTACATGGGCTGAGTAGAGTCTTGCCTGCAGGTGCTCATACCTCTAACTATTAATAATAAAAGTTATTTTGGATGCTGTGCTGATCTAGTTAAAGAATTAAAGAAGGTTGGTTTTGATTTGGTAGCTTATTTCACCCTGGTTCTATTGATGATGTGATTACAACACAAGACAGATATTTTTCATATTGAAAATAGCATGCCAGGTGTGTGTGCCACCTGTGACGTGGTGCATAGGGGGGATGAACACCTCAGGAATGGGTGATGGAATGAATCCTATGCAATCTTTAACCGAGGAATTCAATCTCTTTGCACCAGAAGGACCTCCCATAACTTCAAATAAACAGTCTAAATGCACCAGTAAGATGAAGATTGGTGAATGCTGTTTTATTAAATGAATGGAAAAGCTGGAGGATCTCATTAAGGGAATGCTTGCAGTGGTGATTTGTGATTTATAGGGAAGCTGCTTTTGAGAGGTTAGTGAAGAAAAATGCATCCCATGCAGGGAAAGATATATTGCCTGAGAGAGGAAATGTATGATCTAATTAGCTAGCAGTAGGGATTCACCCACTGCCCCTTTCCCTCTTTCCACAGGCCATGACTAGAATTAGAAAAGAGGTTGTGTCTAAAGCATGTTGCCGAACTTCCTTTTTACAGGACTATTTCAAGCACTAATGTAGACACAATTTAATGTCCTTCAAAATGGTATGTTTGACAATAGCCATTTCAGTCCTTCTGAATGCATTTTAAAAGCATAATATATTGTCCTTCCTGGCTAATGTGCTATATAATACCAGCATGATGCAGGGGATGCTTGTTGCTATTTTCCTAGCTTATTTGTGACCTTGGTTGTAGAAGCTAGTAGTGAAGAGTGGGTAAAGAACATGGGAGCCAGATATAGGAAGGCTGTGGAAAATAGTTTTGTGTCTGTGTGAAGGAGTTTAGGGTGGTGAGTAGGTGTGCTGGACAAGGAGGATGAGTAAGTGTCTGAAGCTGTTATTAAGTTTCTCTTAGTGTGTTCAGTAACTGCTGCTGTCACATCTGTAGGGTGAAGATGCATGTTTGCTGCTTACAGCCTTAGCATCACTCTGAATTACAAACACCGTGGAGAACAGTGGGAGGAAGGCAGAAGGCCTGTCTGCTGACCAGGAAGCTTGTTGTCTTCTTACAGCTCCCCTACTTTGTCCAACTGTGTAGTGCTCTAGGTGCTCAGCATGGGTGTTTACAAACCAGAAAAGACCCAGCTCAACCAGAACTGAAATTTCAAAAGAAGGAGGAGGAAACAACCAGGCCTTTAACTGTTTTTAAGAGATACGTAGTCCTTCTTTTTTCTGCTTGCTTGATTAGAAAAAAAAATTCTTTCCTCCTTGGCATCCCTCCTTCCTACCTTTCCTTTGGTCCTCATGATTCTGCTGCACAGAATCCCTGTTATACTTGCGCCCTGCTTTACTTAGCTTGATACATCACCAGCTGATTTTTTTTTATCCTTCTAATTTCTGCATTATCTATTCCCAAGGCTGCAAGACATCTCTTCTTAGAGAGACTAATAGACGAAAGAAAACAAAAGTGGAATTTTTAGTCAAATTGTCTTGGAAGAAAGAACCTTAAGAAGCTGACTGACATTCTGAAATCTTACTGGAAATTCATTTGTGTAAAGTTGTCATATTAAAGATGCTTTAATGGTTTTATTTTGTCTTGCCAGACACATTCTACTGTGTAGTGAAATGCAGGATGTAAAATTCCAGAAAGATCAGGTTTTATTGTGGGAGTTAATAGGAGTTTCAAAGCTGATCATACCGTGATAAGATTTGTTCAGTCTTAACAAGGGAGTGGTCACTGCTGCTCATAATAAAGCATTAAACATACTGAAATGGGGCTGTCAGAACAGTTTCTTCTAGAGATTTGTTCATTTTAGAGACTTAAAACTTAAGAAAGGACATCTTTCAGAAAACCAATCTGATAAATGACACCATTTGGTCCAGGGTTATTTCTGATATAACTTCAGTGACTTAAAGGGCTGGATTTAGTCTTTTATGCCAATTGAATCCCCTGGGTAAGCTTCATTTCTTTACCCGCTATACATCTTGGACCGATCTGACCTGATAGCAAAAGACACATGATGTTGTTGAAAATTAAATACTGCCTTGGGGCAGAAGGGTAAACTGTGTGGCCTCCTGAGGTCCTCCCAGCAATACTTTCTATAATTCTGTTAGATTAAGTGGGGAAAGAAGTAGCATGGAAAGCACAAAACAGGCTAAGTCGTAAACTAGCAATTAAACTGGGAGCTAGGCTGGGCTACAGCAGAAAACGTACAATCTATCCCAATTAAGAGCTGTATCTCAAGAGAAACCAGGAGCCTGACGCAGGTGCTGACAGTAGGGAAAACACTGCATTTCTGCTCTGTAGGCAGCGACTGCTTTCTACTGGTGCTTACACAGATCCATGGGGGTCCATACCTCACTCAAGACTCTGTTCTGCTTTTAATAATTACTGTATCTATGATGTTCAGGTGGCAACTGCTTGCAGTTGTTGTCTCATCTGCCTGTATAAAGCCAGCAGTGTGATGGCAGATTATCTGCTAGTAGGAGGAAGGCATTCCTATTCTTGACACCATCTGTAATAGGATCCCCCTCTCCCCATGCATTCCCAGTCCTTCTTTTTCTATCTCATATCCACTTCTAGATGGAGAGTATCCACCTGTGCTTGTTCTTAGGAAGTAATTTTTCCATCTTGCAGATGGTATTCCATGGAAGCTGAGGCTAAGGTACTTCTAGGACCTTCTGCAGCAGAGGTGGAGTCTGAGCAGGAGCTCTTCAAGAGCCATGTTGGCCCTTGCAACATCTCAGCCTAAGGGCATATCATCTCTCTGCTTCTCGCATCCTATTTCCTCCTCCTGCTGTCATCTTGCCTTGAGAACAATGTCTTCTGTGCCAGTTGCCCTTGGCTCTGCTGACCCGGAACAGCAATGCTTGGGGGAGGGAGAAAGAAGCAAGCTACTCAATTTCTAGTCTTTTCAGGGCTCTTTAGGTGTTGTGACTCCTTGTTGAAGTTATCTGAGAGATGGGGATGTTGCTCAGTCTAGAGTGTAATTTCCTGGCAGGAGACCCCCAGCTGAGTCCTGGCAGCCGCATCTTGGCTCTTCAGAGCTTGCCGCAGTGTAACTTTCACAGGCAGTGGCTGTTCTCATTCTGACTTGGAGTTTTTGTTTGTTGTTGGTTTGTTTGGTTTTTTTACTCCTTGGGGGTCTTTCTCTCATTCTTCTGTCACGGCTTCACATATTTCCTCCCCTAGAGCTGTTTGTCAAGAGAAGCCTGGAATTGCTCTCTTTCCTGGTCTCTGAGATCAAATCCAAATCTGGCAATGTTTAAAAGGGAAATGTGACAGACCCTACATGTCAAGCTGGGGTCAGGGATGGGGTCAGTTTGATGAGTTTCCCTCCAGCCAGATATGCATCAATTGGAGAAATGTGGAGCCTGTAATCTTTCTGCACAAGTACTGGAAAAATACACTATACGAGGACTTTGAGTTAGGGAATGTGAGCAGAGTAGGTATATAGGCAGAACTGATCAGCAGCTGTGTCCCAAACACGGGAAATGCAGGAGCAGTAGGGGAGTAGGAATATGTAGGAAAGAGTGGGGTTTATATCCCTTCATGAAGTGCCCAAAGTATTTGCTGAGGCAGAGTGGGAGGGTTGGAATTAGGGATGGGAAGACCTAAGGCTTTTCCTGGCTTGTAGAATGATGTATGGAAATAAAGTGGGAGGAGAAGTAATTTTTGCATAAGCCATTGAGAGAAAATGAGGATACAGAGTAGAGCTGGATGACGCTGCAGGTGGGAGGGCAGGTGGTAAGAATAAATAACTGAACAGAGATTTTCAGGGCCAAGATCTCGGGGCTGTAGTCAGTTTGGGGAATTCAGAGCCATGATGAGTAAGGTCAGTAGTAGCCATCAGTTTAGGTTCAAGATGTAGGGCCTGCGTTAGAACAAGGCAGGACGAGTTAAAGTCTGCTTGACAGGGTTGACGCTGGGGTTTGATAGGGCAATAGCGAGAATCGGGAATGATAAGCCTAGGAGTAGTGTGGGGAGATAAGAACAGCAAGCTGTGATGCTGTGAGGAGCAGAGGCTGGAGACAGCATATCCAGGTGAGACCAGAAGAAATAGAGTAGGTAAGCTAAGGACACTCTCAGACTAAAAGGGTGGAAAAGTGTGAAGAGATGCTGGAAATTCAGACTGAGTACAGTTCTTCCAAGGGGATTTCTAAGTGGAGGGAAATAGGCGCCCACAATGTTACCCACACATCTTTGTATCATTCGAAACACAAATTAGTTCCAGCTCTATCTCTATTTTCTGTTGCCAAAAAAGTGAAGTGATCTATTTGCTTAAGCCTTTTTTTTTTTTTTTTTTTTTTTTTTTTTTCCTGAGGAGGGAGGGAACAACACATAAACTTATGCCTAATTGTGCTGCAGCATCCTGAATTGTTATGTTAATCTCTTCAGGGAATGGAAAGAGAGCCTGCACCTCACCTAACCGAGCAGAAGTGCCCCCTACAACTTGAGCATTGACATCTCACAACAAAAACTTCATGATCAGTTCATACAGCAGACGACCTCCTCAGAATATCAATATTTAACCTCAAAAATAGAAGAATGCAATGTGTGTGAGGTCAATGTAAAGCAGATAGAAATCACTCTGTTCATGAATAAAATTACTTACAATAAAAAATGCTTTCAGCTCTACATGTGAGGAATTTCTTTTTTTGTATTGGTTTCCCTTCTCTGCTTTTGCTAATTTATTTTGATTCCTGTGAAGCATCACTTTTTCTTGGTCTAACAGTTGTGCGTGGCCATCGTGTGCTATTTCTAGGGCTTTGTTTTTGTGATGTTGGGTGGCTTCAGCTTGGGGACTGTGAAACTGGAAGTTTTGAAATTCCGGTTGCAGTTGAAGCATCAGTCATAAAATCTGCTTGTAAGGACAGCAGAGCAGAGTATCTAGGAAAGATGTCTTACAGGGTTAAGATAATGCTTTTCAGTGCTATTGTCAGCAGAGAGATGTCAGGCTGCAATAAACGTGAAAATGTTAGATGGAGAAGGAATGCTGGTGCGTTTGGAAATGGTAACTAGTGTGGGTTTCTTGTAGCTGAGGTAAATGCAGAGGAAAGGCTGCTGCGAGTGTCTGGATGGAGATGTCTGGGGAGGTAGTGGAGGAGGCAAAGGAGAATGTCATGAAACTGGGTAAGGGCAGGAGGACAGTTCTGGTATGAGCAAAAGGAGAGTAATGCAGAGTAATCCCTGCAATTGTGATATACCTCCCATACCAACAGCCCTCCCCATTATCCTACGACCACTTAGATCCTCCCCTGTACTTTTTTTTTTCTAGGGTTATAAGCTGCCATCAGGAAAAAACCACCAGTCTTTCTATCCACTACCACACTCTCCTACCCCTCTCCTCTCCATCTGATACTAGGGTAGAGCTTGTGCCTTGTGCGGCTGGCTAGCTCTGGCACGAAACTGGACTGGTATAGGAGCAAGAGAGCTGTGCCCATGTTGGTTGTGTGTCTCTGCGCGGGTGAGGGGCATCCGAGGCAGGAACCCTTTCCTCCTTTTATCAGACTGCGCTCATTTATTATACCATCTGTTTTCCCAGTGCCGGAGATGATGCTGGGGATATGTGACTTGGGGCACTCAGGCAGAAACTGGCCTGCACAAGGCCGGCCATGTGTTTGCCTCCTAGCAATGCAGCGGTCAGCAGCAAATTCTTTGCTACCGCCTCCTCTCAGTATGGGAGAGAGCAAGCGTGGGCCTGGGTGTGTAGGAGACACAAAGAGATGAAATGTGCAAGGGAGGGGGTTAGGGGGAGAAGGGGAGAGAGGTGGACTGGGGTACATGTGTATCAGTGGGAGAGAACTGTGGGAAGGAGGGACAGACAGACAGATGGGCAGAGTGAGGGAGAAGGGAAGAGGAATGGATTGTAGAGAGGGAAAGACAGAAGGATTGGGTGGGGGGTAGACCAAAAAATGGACTGGCTGAGGGACAGCGAGAGAAAGGCTGTGAAGCAAGGAGAGACTGGCAGATTTGGCAGGTGTGTGGTGTGGAGATAGATGGATAGTCTGTGGGAGAGAGAAGTGTGTCAGCTAGGTACTACACTAATAGGTAAGTGGATAACTACAGAAATGGAGATAAAGTGTGTTTGTGTGTGTAGGTGTTTATATAGGCCTGTGTAAGGAGATGAATGAAAGACAGGAAGAAGAGCCATAAGGAAAGAGGAGAGAGAAAGCAGAGGAACAAAAGAGCAAGGCTAGAGATGAACCGTGGGGAAAGGAAAGGCGTGGGAAGAAAGGCAAGGCAGCCCTCAGAGTGCAAATCAGAACTGGGATCAGGCAGGGGGGAAGAAGGGGGTTCATATGGGAAGAAGGGGGACTAAGAGCACTGGTGTGTGGGGCTGCGGTTTTCTTATTGGGACCTGAGAGACGACGTAGGGCAGAGATCAGAGCATAATTCCCCAGTACTAAACAGAAGCATTTTTATGTATGCAGGGCTTGCTGCCAGTACACAGAGAGACCCAGTGGACCGGGGAGTGTAAATGCCACTGTGCTAGTGCAGACTGTTTCCTGCCTGCTGAACTGCAATGTGTACCTGAGCATTTGCAACCTGTGGACTGGCTGTTTCCAGTGTACCTGCTTGACTGGTAGGAGCTGTTTAAGATGGCAGCTCAGGCATTTATTTATCTTTTTCTTCCCCCTCCTCATTTTCCTCACAGTGTACTCTCAATGGAAAAGGAGACATGAAAAAACATGCCCAAATTCACAGGCACCTTCTTAATTCTTCCGCCTCATCTCATAGACACCACCTTGCTTTGCTGCCTGACTTGACCTCCCCTCCTTCCCTTTGTCCAGTTCTTTTCTCTCTTTTCTTCTGTCTTTTTTCATCTCCTTCTTTCTCTCTTCCTTCAACTTTCTATCATTTAAAATTTTTACTCTTCCTTGCAGCTCCATCCCCCTTTCTCTGTTGTGTTCTAGACTCTTGGTTTACATGCCTTCTCTTGTTGTTGCAGCTTATTCCTTCTGGTTGCCCTGTTTCTTTTCTTCTGCTTCTTTTTATCTCTCCCTGATTCCTCTGTCTCCTTCTGTCTGTGCCTGTCTGCCTGCTTTCTCTCACTCACTGTCTGTCTCTCTTGAACTGGGTTGTGAATTCTGTTGGCATCAGAGCGGGACAAACTGTAAAACCAAGGTTCCCGGAGGGCCAGGTTGTGATCATTTTATTTTTACAATGTCCTTGGATGTGTAAAGGTGTTTGTTTGAGGGGGAGGAGCAGTGCATGTGCTCCATGTGGGAGAAGAGAGAGGAGCGCAGGCCAGAACAAATGAAATTTATAACTAATATAGGTCACTTGCAGAGAAGAGTCCCAACGGTCTGTGAAACAGAGAAGTGGTTTGTCGCTTCAGACTGGCGACTGGAAAGACGGCAACTGAATAGTTTTATGTAAAAGACACAAGCAACCTGGAAAAGTGTCCTGTCAAAGAATGCAGTAATGGTGAGCATGGGAGGAGGACCAGCTCTGCACAGGGGACTGCTCATCTTCCAGCCACCCCTTTAACCCAGGGAATAACTAGCCTGAGATTCCCTTTACCCGCTCTGAGCTGCCTTCTCCTGTGCACGATCCTGTGTCCCTGATACGGAGGGGGGAGCACGGCTGAGCTACGCTTCCTTGTGCCCCATTCCAGACTTGCTCACTGTGTCAAAGCAGACAGCAAACGAATCAGATGATAAGCACAAAGGAGAACCATACCCCCACACCCTTGGAAGATGGGCTGGAGTGTTTGGCCAGCCTCTACTGGGGTCTGTGCTGCCAAGGAGACCCACGTAGCCAGCCGAGAGGCATCGTCAAGGCCCTGAGCCGGGTCTGGTGGAGCTGGATGAGCCAAGTGCACTGCTGGGAATTGCTTTTCTCTGCAGCAGACTTCTCACTTCCCATGATGTGCCACAGTATAAGTAAACTCTGCTTTCAGACTATTCCTGGAAGTTTTTACAAGTGGTCAGAGGCTGCAGTGAATGACTGAAAGTGGCAAATCCTGATGAGCGCAGCATTTGGTCTTGGGACTTCTGATTTAATTTCTATTAAGAATTTTGTTGTTATACAAGGTCAAAGTTAATCTGCTAAGGTGACATTTAGACATCTAAACAGATACCCAGATTTTCAGAGGTATTTGGAGCCTCTACATGTCTGCAAAATCAATGTGAGATGCTGACTGCTCAGCACAACTGAAAATCAGGACAGTTCTTCGATGTCTAAACAGGGAGTTAGAAGCCTAAATAAACATATGTGTTTTGTTTTCTTTTTAAAATAGGCCTCTATTCTCAAGGCAGAGAATATCACCTCTCTACGATTTCTATCTGTGATATACTCTTCTGTGCATCACCACAATGCTCCAGTCTAGCATCTGACTGGCTTAATCTGATGTGTTTAACCTACTTCCTCTATAAGAATTCACATTGGGAATCCTAAACCATTACAATGGTAATATAAAACCAAATCCTAGAAATTCAAATAATGACTCTGCAGACACAATAAACTAGTTGTCTTTCTCTGAAACAGTGTCTAAAGTACATGCACATCTCATGGGATGCCTCCCTGACTATGTGGGACTACAGAAAGAAACCCTTCTCACATTAAAATCAGTAGCCCGTTACTGACTTCACTGGGACTTACTGATTTTGAATTTTCTCTCACAGAGCTCCAGAACAGGTGTTGGGATATGTGCTTCTCTTGCTTTGTCCATCTAAAAAGTTAGAGGGACTAAATAACATATCCCAGAGACTAACCATTTCTTTTGCTTTGCTTAGGATGTTCCTTCAAGAGTTTCTTGATTTATTACAGAGCATCAGAAAAATTAAAAGTTCAATATTCCTCCCACGATACCCTAAACCATCTGACAGAAGAAGAGCTAGGGATGTCCTAAAGAAGACAAAAGCTGGCTTGCAGAAGGGTTACCTGAATCGGTACCACCAGACCTAGGAGAGCAAGTCTGCCCAATACAGTAAGCCCCAGTGATACCTCTGTGGCTGCTGAGGACCAGATGGCAAAAGCTCATGTTTGGGCTGGATTGTGGCTTTAAACAATGATATTGAATAGATGAGGCTGCACAGAATCCTCTTATTTGTCCCCATCTGTGCCCTTTACAGTGGAAGAAAGCCTGATATCACAGAATATCGATCAGTGTCAACATGAACCATCCTCACTGTAGGCCTCACCTTTCCCTCAGCATTTATCATTGTGCTGATGCTTCCAGGAAGATTCTGAAAACGTTCAGTTCAGAAAAAAACAACAAGGCCTTTCTCTTTCTTGCCTTATTCTTTGCAATTCTCTGATTGCTGCTAGATTTACATGAAAACAGTCTTTTTTTTCTTCTTTAAGAACTAAGCGACAGCTGCTGCACATTTCCTAACCAGAGTTTCATGAACCTGTTAGTCAAGAAACGATGACTTTTTTAACTCATGGGTTCCAAAGTTGACCAGAGGAGGCGATCCCTTACCATGAGAGACAGATCAGGAGTGAGAGTCTGTTCTAGTTACATTCAGTGGATGGGTGAACAAAGGCTTTATTGGGAGCAAGACAGTTACTTGTGCCCATATTTAATGCACAATGGGCAGCAAGACCCATTGCTTCTCTGATCCATTCTGGAGACCCTTTTCCTGTGCCTTGACCTTAGAGCAGATTCTGATTACAAAACCAGTGCTATAATCTTTTCACCAACTTTTTGTTTCTTGGAATATGCTTGCAGGGTTAGATGTACATTGAGGTTGGTGGGAACTATCTGTGCCTGATTTTGAATATGAATGGGAAGAAAAATTATTTCCATGAAAGATCTGGGGATGCAGCAAAGTAGAAGGAATGGCTTTATGCTTCTGAATAAGTGGGGCTCAAATTGGATTTCTATGGTGTATGGTTTATGGAATAAGGATGTATAGAGACATGTATTTATTTATATACAGGATGGTCCAGCATGAAGGTAGTCTGGGATTATAGATCAAATGTAGGAAAATGTGTGCTCTGGAGTGGAAAAGTATGAGAGACAGCATCTGGGTGGGGAGAACAGTGTCTCTAGTTTAACATAATTGTGCAAATACATGGGGATAGAGATGCTGGTGGGATGGGGAATGTTCTCATAACTGATTTTCTCTGCTAGTCTTATTCAGTAAGTTTGTGTCTATATGTATGAATATATATCCTCACTGAGGATACTTTACCAAATACTGGAATTCCAGCTAGAGTGACTTGTTAGCAGTCTGCCCTCTGCTAGACCTAATGGGTTGCAGGCATTGATTTTTTTTTTTTTTTTATTCCTATTGATTAGGAGGCTGCTGTACATACAAATCTCGGCACAGCATGGAAGGAGAAAGAGAGGCAAAACGGTTCACATCCCAGCAATTCATCATGGTGGAAAATTCATCCTGGGAATCCCAGTCTTTTCCCATTATCTCTTTCAAGTAAAGAAAGAAGCCTTTACCTTTTTCAAGAAATCAACCCACAGGGCTCATGAGCTCACATTTTTTTCTCCAACCATCTTCAAGTAGCAAACATTTCAAAGGTTACCATTCAATGGAAGAAAAGGTTGTGTGAGAAAAGGGAGTCTTGCATGGAAAGAACAGGAGTTCTAGCTTCAAGGCTCAATCTGGAACATATTTCTTGGGTATCCATAAGTACCCAACTCATTTATAACAGCACCCAGATCCCGCTAAAATCAGTGCAAATATTTTCCCTTTGGTGGGCTTTGCGATTATGCTCTGAATTTTTCAGTGCCTCAGTGCCTCCACAAAGTAGTGAACATTATTTTGAAAGAGTGTTATCAGGCTAAATGAATTGTTTGCACAACATTTAGCTTGGAAGAGGATATAGGTCAGAAACTGAGGGAGTTATGTATTGCAGCCTTATAACCTCATACTTGGTCCCTGCCAGAGTTCCACTCCTGTCTAACACAGGAGTTTTTAATGCACTCTCAGGGCAGCACCAGCACCAGCACCGCTTTTGCATGGCAACCTACTCATTTTAATTGTTAGACCTCTGTACCCTGTATGTCCCTTTTTTTTTTTCTTCCTCTCTGGTCACAGTGTTACACTAGAGATGAATCTCCTGTAGTATTTGAATATTTGATGTTTAAACTGCCTTCTATGTTGATCTTCAAGTTATATGAACCTGAAGATAAGGAGAGAGGACCACAGAGGCTTTTTCCATCTGTATTTATCTCCCTATCTCTATCTTTATCTCATCTCCATCTCCATCTCTATCTCTGTTTCTGTCTCTATGTCTATCATCTCCACCTGTGATTCTCTGGCAAACCACAAATCTTCTTTCCTCAGTTTGTTAAATTGGTCTGAGAAAACCACCAGCATGCAGATATAATGTGAACAATGTTTCTTAAGAGCTTTGGGACCCTCAGCTTTGGATGCCAGTGATGACTGCTCCTCTGCTTGTCTAATCATACAGATATGTGACTTTTTTTAACTTTCTCCAGTGAAATCTCTTAAATATTAATTTTCTTTCTGCATCATATCTTGCTTCTATCTTTTCTGCCCCATTGGCTTCCAGTTCTATAATCGTCACCCTAACCTGAATTTCTTTTTCCTAACATCTCCTCTGCTGGTGCATTTGTCTATTAACACCTCTACTCTGCCTGCCAATACAGCTGCATCAACTCCATCTCTTTTACATCTCATTACAGCAGCTCCATCTGAGCTGGCCTCCCCAGGATGAAGATTCTTAGACACCAGTTTTCATATACTATTGTGTCTGATTTTGTCCTGTGTGCTGAAAACTGCACACTCAATGCACAGACACTCCATTCATTTCCATTACCATCCCATGGAGTTGCTTCCGACTTCGTGCCCTTCATCTCCCTTCCTGTATCTTTCTTGTGCCCCTTTTTTTTCCCTACAGCACTGCCCCTTCTCTCCACAAATAGCAGCACTCTTGGTTTGCCATTGGAAGCAGACTTCCTGCGGCTCCCTGTCTCATCAGCTTCTCATTTCAAGTAATTTAAAATGTAATTTTAAATCTCTCTATTTCCTCCAGACTATTAATTTCTCTCTCCTTACTCTTCTATAGATGTCATTCTGCATTGCACTATTCAGTAAGATGCGACTGTTGTGAAAATCTGCCACAGTGTTTTTATTCTGTATTCTTGTTTTGTATTATCATTTTTAATGATTCTTTGTAGGAAAGATGAAGTCTCAGCACAGCATCTAGCCACAGCACAAGCAGTCACACAGGACATTCTGGCATTTGCATTGCCTTTCTTCCATTCTTCTCCTGTGGCATTTAGAACTGTAGAGGGATTATTGTGAATGGTCTTAGAGTGTATAAGTAGGGTAGCAGGAAGAGATTTATTTCTGGAAATTGGGAAGTGTGAGGCAGGAAGCCGTGTTTAGTCCTGATCCTGAGATGTACTGAGCCCTCATAGGTCTCACTCCTCTTAGCCAGAGATTAAAGAACTCCCCACACCGCAAACCTGGCCTTCTTACACTGGCAGTTTCCCTGGGGAAAACATGCCCCTATCCTGTTGCTGTACTCACTTCAAACCATACTTATCAAAGCTGTAGAAATATGTAATAAAGGCAGCAGTTCTGGACTGGTTTGAGGGTCTTTGTTTTGGCCCAGCTGCTGCTTCATCTTCTGTATCTGATTGGATTTGTTAAATGTAAAGATAAGTAATGCTGACATTTCAGCAATACTTTTCTTGTTATAGATGAAATCTGTCATTTCTCACAGTGCTGGGGTCCCCTGCAAGCCCAAATACACAACCTCTGCAATGAGTGATCACTTACCCTGCTAGTCTCACTAGACTCAAACACCAACAGAAGCAAGCTCCTCAACCCAGAGACAACCCCTGTCTGCGCAGCCCATCATACCCTTGACCCAAAGTTGCACTACCATTAGTAGCAGTAAAACAAACCACACGGGCTACACAAGTGAGCCCTAAGTGAAAACACATAGCATCATCCCTTCTCTCCCTCTCCTCTTTGAATGACCCTGCTGTGTAAACATGGGTGAGCCTTCAAAGTGCCTGAGACCTTTTTGCTTCCACTCCAGCTAGGTTGCTTGCTGCACTACGCTGTTTTGAGAATACAGAGTAACTGAGGAGCCCACCTTCCTTGGAGCTATGAGGTCCACAGATTTCCAGAGTGCCTTTTATGTCCACACATGTGATGTTGGTGCCTGATGGGTTTGAGATAGCCAGCTGAACTTCTTTCCTCTTCAGGGTCTTTCAGGCTCCTGGCCCAGCTTTTCTACCCTCTTTTGAAGAATGAGAAGACTTGAATACTGGGGTGGGGATGGAGGGGCACGATCACCAACACAAAAAGAAAATGGCTCAGAGTCCCCCAAATTACTTATTCCTTATGCCTTCCCTCTTCAAGGCCCCTTCCTTCTTTCAGGGGATATGTCTCAAAAGGAAAGGAGAGGCCCTCAAGTGATCTTCTCTAGCTCCCCCAGTTAAGATGCTCACAGAGCCTTCTCCTCACCACAGGCCATCCCTGTAGAGCCATATCTTCTACCAGCTTAAGGGTCTTCTCTGCATCTCTCTGCCTCTCAAATTCCTTTGAACCAAGAACAACAGTTCAGAGAGCCTGTCAACAGCTACCATCCTCCACATTCTTGCAGCAAGGTGTACTCAGAGTGCTAAAGGCGCATTGGGGCCACCTCCTCCCTTGCCCATCCTCATCACTTTAGCAGCTCAGTGAGTGCAGAAAGAGACCTCCAGCTCCTGTGGCAGAGGACAAGGCCAGGAGTTCCCCAGGCGAGGCTAGGGACTGTGGTTGGACTGCAGCCTGGTCTGTGCCCTCCAAATTGGGGAAATGATCAGTGGTCTGTAGGGCAGCCAGTGGCCCCCCTTGCTGCTTGCTATAGAGCCCTTCATGTACAACAGTCCTGGGGGAGATTGTCCTGAAAGGGCAGTCTCAATCTGCACCCAGAGAGGGAGAAAGGAGGAGAAATAAACGGAGTTACAAAATTGCAATGTGGCTGAAGCCCTCCAACTGGTTCAACTTCCCCGCAGCCCCTTCCCTCAGCCCCGCTCCCCCACGCAGAACAGCAGTGAACCTAAAGCAGCTCTTCTGGTCTCTTTTTCACTGAACAATGAATCCGATCAGAGAGAAACAAAATCGGTAGCATCAAGAATTAGATTATTTCTTTTCTTTATGATTGTTGCATTAATGAGCAGCTACATGTATAGAACCAGGAGGTGACTAATGTAATTAACCTGGTGTAATGATACTGCTGAGGAAGAGAGAGAGAGGATTATGACATACTTAGATGTCAGTATTGCACAATTTTGTATATGTTCCCAGTACTATTGGGTTGTGCCTGACACAGGAAACTTAAGCAGTGATAGATTTCAGTCTTCATCCATTCAGCTCATGCATCTTTCTGTGTAAAATGACGATATGAAAGGTGGATTGCTTTCTGGGGTTGTTGTTGTTGTTGGGATTCAGTTTGGCGGTTCCTTTCCTTAACAAAATAATAGTAATAATAATAAATCATCCATTCTCGTGAATAATCTTCCCAAAATGTCTGCTTCTTGGAGCGGGCATTGGGATTTTACAGAAAGCTATAAAGACAAAGTCAGAACGCAGGGATTCACACAACACTGGTCAGGGGGAGACAGAGGGACGGAAAAACGAGCAACACCAAAACATATGCAACTTGCAGCGAACCTGAGAAGAGTGAAAAGCAAGCACTTAAAAATCATAACAACAGCAATGATAACAGTAATAGATGCTTATTTTTAAATTACCCTTCCGCGTTACATTTCACCCTTCTCCTGGGGAGAGAAACGGCTGACTGAAGTTTTGTGCGGGTCTAACTGCGGTGTGCGGGTTGCACTTGCAGCTCTGGGCACGTACGGCGGGGATGCAAAGGAGGCTGAGCTGGGGGGGGGGATGGGGTGGGGGGGTGGGGGTGGGGGAGCGGAGGTGGGGGAAGAAAGGCAGAAAACGAGAAAGAGGGAGAGCCCCAGCTACGCCTTCCTCTGGGCTCCGCGGCAGCCTGGGGGAGCAACCCTTCCCGGGGCTGGCAGCGGCGGGCTAGGCGCAGGGAGGGGGGAGGCTGCCCCCTCCGCCCCTCCCTGCCTGCCTGCCTGCCTGCCCGCGCAGAGCGGAGGAGGGCGGCTGCCGCCCGCGGATGCTGGGGCGCGGGCGGCGCGGGCAGGGCGGGCGGCGCGGGCAGGGGAGCTGTCCTTCAGCACCGCGGGCCGCGGAGCGCTCCTCCCGCACCGCCGCCCGGAGAGCTGTCCTGCAGCACCCGGGGGCCCGGGAGCGCTCCTCCCGCACCGCCGCCCGGAGAGCTGTCCTGCAGCACCGGGAGCCCCGGAGCGCTCCTCCCGCGCCTCCGGCCGGGGAGCTGTCCTTCAGCACCGCCGGCCACCGCCGCCGCGGGGGAGCCGTCCAGCGCCGCGCCGCCTCCGCCGCCGCCGCCGCCGCCGCCGCCTTGATGCAGTAGCGGGGCCCGGGAGTCGCCGGGGGCCGCCGCGGGGGCAGGGGGTGCCGTAGCCGGGCTCCGCTCCGCGCCCCCCCGCTCGGGAGGGGCGCCGCGCCTGTCCCCCTCCTCCTCGCCCCCCCCCCCCCCTTCCCCCCAGGAGCCCCCATCTCTCCTCGCCCACCTCCGCCGGGAGTGAGCGCCGCGGCTGTGCAGAAAAGCCATGGGAGGCAAGACCTCGGCACCTGTTCAGCTGAAATCAAGGGCTTACAGTATACTGGGCAGTCTGGCTTGGTGGTAGGAGCGAGCGAAAGGAAGGAGAAGCAAGCAAGCAAAAGTGAGAGAGGATTGGAGCGACTGCCGCTGCCGGGAAAAAAAAAAAAAAATAAAAACCCAAGGAAGATAACTGGGAAGGAAAAGGATTTTCATGGCGCAGGCTGCAGAGCTAAGCAAGAAGACTGAAGGTTGCATCTCTGCTCTTACAGTCTCTAACTGTCTAGGTCCAGATAATGAGAGATTGTGTTGAGGATGCTGCTGCTGCTCCCCTGTTCACTGTGGAAGCCATCTCCAAATTAGCCATTACATATGGAAACTGGAGACCAGAATTTTAGAAAAAGGGATTAAGGCGTCTCGTTTTGGGGGGGGTTCTCTCTTTATTTGTTTGGTTTTTCTTGGTTCTTTTCTCTCTTTTATTTTTCTTTTTCCTTTTTCCTTTTTTTATATTTCAACCAGAACGTTTCCGATTTAAAAGGCAAGCCTCTTCCCGTGTGGTCTTTCTAATTTACACTCTTTTCCGTGGGCTTTCTTACCTCCCTTTTTTGATATCTATCTCTCTATATATACCCATTATATTATTAGTCGGAATTATTATTCTTTTATTTTATTAAACACACACACCCCAAGAATCAGAAGGCGGTTGGGTATTTGTATAATGAAGAATTATGGGGCTCTTTGACAGAGGTGTTCAGATGCTTTTAACCACCGTTGGTGCTTTCGCTGCCTTCAGCCTGATGACCATAGCTGTGGGGACCGACTACTGGCTTTACTCCAGAGGGGTTTGCAAGACTAAAACTGTCAGTGAGAACGAAACCAGCAAAAAGAACGAGGAAGTCATGACCCATTCTGGATTATGGAGAACCTGCTGCCTGGAAGGTATTTGATTCTGGATCTCCACACACACACCCCCTTCCTCTCCCACCACCCCATGTTTCTCCCCCCTCTAAATAAATCCCTCCACATTCCACCATTTTCTCACTTCATTCCTTTCACCACGGATCGAGAGCGGTGGGCTCAGTTACTCAGGGCACAGAGGCAAGAAGACAGGCAAAACATTCTCTGCTCCGTTCCCTTCTCCCTTCCTCTTCCCCACCCTCCCACCTCCCCCACCTTCCCCTAAAATTCACTTCCCCCCTCCACCTGGAATAATGTGTGTGTTACAAAAATACCGAGAGACCCTTTCTAAAAACAACTGTGCGGTCTGTCTGTCTTCAGCTTGTTTGTATTGCCTGGGAAAGCAATGCCAAAATACTGTGTTATTGCTGTGCTCCGGCTGTAACCACAGAGTGAAATAATTGCTCTCTTTGCAAATGGTTTATTTGCAAAGACAAGACCGGGAGTGAGGGGTGATGTGGGGAGGGGGTGACTGCAAAGCACTTTGGATACAATTATCGGTTCACTTTTGGAGGGAAAAAGAGAGAAAGGAAACAACCCTGTTATGTCCAAATTGCCTCCTACAGTAAATCTAACGATTCCAGTCATCTCGAGCAGAGTTCAGAGCATTTCGTAATGTCTGTAAGCCACCACATCTCACTGGGCTGGGTGCAGAGGGGTCTAGTTGGCAGCTGATTGGTTTGGTTTGGGGCTGGGATTTTCCCCCTGTTTGTTTGTTGTTGGGGAGTGGGTTTTTGTTTGGGGCTTTTTTTTTTTTTTTTTTAAGGTTTATGGTAAAGGCTAAAAATAAACAAGTCTCGGAATGGAAAAAATCAGCCTAAGTCTGATGTGGTGGAACTGAACAGCAACTCAGTGACATGTCTGATGGCAGAAGAGACACCGCCGCAGCCAACTTCTGGAATCAGACGTTCCTAAGGGAGGGGGAAAGAAAAGAGGGGCCAGTGATTCGCTTTTAAATATGTGTTGCTCAGTACTGCTATTGGCGAACGTGTGGGCTGGGGAGGTGGTCTTCAGCCTGTGCTGGAGGGATAGGGGCAACCGATGTAAATGTGCGGTTTATGTTACACACGTAGCGAGGAGGAGAGAGCGAGAGCACAAGTGTGCACATTGCAGCCCATTGTAAAAGCCCTGTTTATGAATCAGCTCCCAGCTGGAGGGTGGGCTGCCGGGGGTTTATGGACATCCAGGGATAATGTCTGTGTCTGTCGGTGTCCACCAGAGCTGGGTGTGCCTGGAGCTCCCCGATGGGAGAGAACGGGGAGTGGGTACCGCAGAACTGATTTTCTAAGACTGGCACTGGGAGATGGAAGGCAGGGGGGAGGGGGAATAAACTATGTATGTCCTGATGTCTCTCACCAAAGCAAGCTAAAGCTGCTGTTTGGAAATGGTTGTGCCCGGGAAGAAGCGCGAATTTCCCCCCCGTTCTTGGTGCAAACGGTTGAGTGATGGCTGGACATGTTTTGAATAGCTAAGTGACTTCATTGAGCGATGGTCTATTTGACGCATACTGCATTTAGTGCCCTTTGTCAACCCAAACTGCTGCCTTTTAACATATCCTGCAGAGGAGCTCTATGCTGAATACTATATGCTGTCTCCACGCCAGAAAATCAATAGCAGTAAATTAATGGGGGATGTTTTAAACACATTCGCTCACACACACGCACACATTTCCTCTAAATAGATAAATATAGAGAGGTATATATTAATAAAAATGAAAAGCCTTTCACACAGCTATTTATTACAGCTGGGGAAGGAGACATCTCCTTAATTAAAAATTAATGAGAGAGGGAAGGAGAAAAAAAAAAAAAAAAAAAAACACAAAAGGAAGCCCAAACGCAAAGCCATGCAGGGAAGGGAGGCTGCGGGGAAGAACTCCCTTCCTGAGCCGTGTCCCCAAGCTGGAGGGCGGAGGGAGGCTAGGGTGGAGACAGGAGGTATGAGGACCCTGGCTGGGAGAGGCAGTGAATTCAGATCATGTCTATCTGCCCACAGAGCCGTACCCAGAGGGACGCGGTCTGAGGGGGAGGAGGAAGGGGCGGGTGAGGTTTGTCAGATCGGAGGAGCTCAGGGCTCCTTCTCCTTTACATCTGACAGGACCCCACAGGCACTGTGGAGAAGTGGCTTGCATGGCAAAGGAAAGTGCCAGGATGCTTCCAATTAAAAGCTCTGAAGTGCCCCCAGCCCCCCCCGACGCTGCACTGCCAGCCCAGTCCCCCTGCCCTCCCTGCTGATGCTCTCCAACGGGCTCAAACTGCAGCCCTGCACGAGGGGTGTGAAGTTCAGCCCGAGCGCAAGCTGCACGGCCCTGGCAGGGTGCTCTCGCTCACCCCAGCCGTTTGAGGGTTGGGTTGGCCTCTTCCCCCAGCCCCTGGATGCTGGGCAGAAGTGGCGAGTGGGGTAGGAGGGTGCAATGCACCACACAGGAGCTGAACCCAGCTCTGAGTCCCTAGCCTGGGGGCACAGGTTGCACCAAAACTTGGATAAAGGCTCGGTAGCAAAAGCATCTCAGTGGGAGGCAAAACCGGCCCTATGGCCACACGCTGAGCAGGGCCCGGGCCCGGGTTTGCCTCATGGGGTGGCACGGCACAGGTCTGGCACCGCTGCTGCCGGGATTGCCTCCGCTTGGCTTCCCGCAGCCCCACAGCCTGCATGGGCTGGTGTCTGGCACTCTCTTGTCCCCAGGAGAGCACAGCTAACTATCCCCACCATCCCCTGGATGGCAGGCCTCTTACTGTCGCGTCTGATCACCTTAGGGGGGGTTATCTTCTTTCTCGGGTGAAGGAATCAGAAAGGTGTCCCTGGTTGACTCGTTCTCCCTTGTGAAAGCTGCCTGCTGGTGAGCGGGAGGGAGAAGGGTGCAGCAAAGGCTCCTTTCCCCCATGATGCAGAGGGTGTGCAGATTTGTGGAGGGAAGGGCTTGGTCGCAGGAGGCTGTAAAAAGGGCAAAACCCTTGGACTCTGCTCACACCCTGCCCACAGTGTGGCAAAGGCACCCGATAAAGAGTCTGGGACAGACATGCTTCTGCTGCGCGGGGTCAGACCTGTCAGGGCAGGTCTGTAGGGCGAGGGGAGGTACTGAAGAGGAGGTCAGGAGGCTTTGTAACAAGAAAATAATCAAAGAAGGAGCCCAAACTGCCTCCTGCTACTGGTAGGAAGCCTCTGACGAGGTTGCCTTCATTTCTGGGGATGTTGGGGAACGCTGGCATTAGTCAACACTGTAGGCTGTCAGAGATGGTGGACTCCTTGTGTTCAAAATATTGTGTTAAATTGTGTTTTCTCTTCTTGGCCAAGATACCCAGTAGCAAAAATGGATGTGGGGACTCAGTCTCGGGCTGTACACACAGATATGCTGCGGTCAGAATTGCAAGTTCCTCTTGGAGAATTTGGTCCTCGGGCTTTCAATTTTCAGGTTCCCCTCTTTTCAGCCATTCTGTTCCCTGCAGTGGAGTGTCAGTCAGAATTTTCAGATCTTTGTATTGCTCCAAAGAGGAGTGTCATTTGGGATATTCCTCCTCTATCAGGATTTCTTTCCCCCCTTTCTTGTGTCCTACAGTGAGCCCTTGCTCCATGGTGTGGCTAAAGCAGAAAGGTGGTGTCAGTTCACATTACTGCAGATCACACTTCTGAGGTTTTTTTTCCCTAATCTTCCTTGAGCTAATTCTTTCTCAGACTTTGGGGTTGCTCAAATGTGTCCCTAGGCCATTTAAAAATCTTTGCCCTTCAAGAAAAATGGCCCTTTTCAGCCCTTTAACTGCGTAGGCACAAAACACACGTACACCAAGCAATTGAGATCTGCAAGCTCATGCCACACATGGATACTGCACCTCTTACAACTTTGAAATGGCTGCGGATCTTCCAGCCTAATTCCTTCTTGGCACCAAATGCTTTAAAACCACTTTTTATTATGAGTGATGCCTTGTCTAATTCTTTCATTAGCTCCTGTAGATCTCCTATAGGAGCTCAAAAAGTGAGCGACGATGCCTTATCAGGGTCTTATGAAGCAAGCAAATGAAATGTATTTTATATCTGTAGGTTATTGGTTTTGTCATGTTGTCATTATTATTAGGAAAGAGATAGGTCTGGGAGGCTTTTATACTGAGAAGGAGGGAGAGAAGTGTCCAGGGCAGGCAGGCAGGCATGAGTGATGCGCATGGGGTTAGACATCCCTGTAGATCTGACTGGTGTGAAGGCAAATAATTGAATGGATGCTGGTGCAGAAAATAATTCCTGCCTAGAGACCCTTCCCAAGGAAAATTAATGAGCTGATCTGTTCCCTTTCCAGCTTGTTATATCTGAACAGCGCATGAGAGTTAAGTGCAGTTTCAGTGTTTGCAAAAATGAAGAGCTGACAGCAAAGTGAGGCAGGGCACAGGCAGTGGACAAGCTTCTGCCAGACAATTCTGGCGCTGCGTCGCTTCCTCGCGCTGCCTTCTCCCACTGCTGTTTGCTCCTGAGCCACCTCTTTCCTTTCATGCCCATCTTATGAGTGGTTTTTTTCCTTATTTTTCCTCTTAGCTTTCCCGATTTCCTTTCTTTTAGCCTTCCTTTCTGTCAGTGTCCCTAGTTTTGTGCTGTGGAATTGCCTGCCATCCTACTTCCAAGGATCCACAAATCTACCAGGGTCCTTTCCCCTGACTCTCACTGTCCTAATCCAGGGGCTTTTCTGAACACACAGTGAAAACAGCAGTAGATTAAGACAGGGTCTCCACATCTTCGTGGTTTGGGAATGGGAGCAGTCTAGCACAGCCCTGAGATGCAGCAGGAGGCAATGGCCCAGCACATAGCTGATTGCTGCTGGCACTGCATCTGCCAGGGAGAAGGAGGATGCAGAGCTGGACAGGCCTTGGATGAAGAGGAAGACAAAGGATTTTTAAAAGTGGGGTGGCAGATGGTGAGGGAGAATTACTCGGGATCCCAGACTTGGGTGGGTTTGGTTCACGTCTCAGCTTAAATGCACACCTGACTGTAAGTCACCCAGAAGGTAGGGGCTTGAGGGGTTGAGACCTGCAAGCTCAATTCCTTTGTAAGATTTGACAAGGAAATGCTGTTCCTCACCAGTGAGTTGCTAGAACCAACTTTTAAATTGCTTTTAAATTATGAATCTTCCTACTGGCAGAGAAAGAGGAATGGGTTAATATTGTCCTGAAATGCACCAGAAATTGTCTTGCTGAAGAGAGTGAGAGCGAAATGCAGTGGGAGGGACATGGAGATGCAGTGTGGCAGCAGTAATGTATAAAGAAATTACACAGAGATAGAACAAATGTCTCTTTGCCAGGGAGACCAGGAGCTATTCCTATCCAATGTTTCCCTTTTAACCCATCCCTTTCCCCATGCAGCCCGCTGAGCCCCTGTCTCACTTCGCTGCGGTTTGGTACGATCTAAGCAAGAGTTTTGGGGGAGGAGGACCGCTGAGGTTTGACAGCAGAATCTCTGTATTTATTTAATTTAAAAGCAGTAGCGAGGAGGTTGCCGGGGGGAGCAGGGAACATTTCAGGCTCTCAGATGGCTCTGCCCCCTGCCCCTGTTTTAAGAGCAGATTCCCAATCAAGCATACCCGGTTTATCCCAGGGGGAGCCCTCGCTGCTCCGTTCTGCGCTGCTTCTCCCTTCCATATTGCACTCGTTGTCAGGGGATGTGCTGCTGCCTTTCACGGGCACGAAACCTTCCCCCTTGTAGGGGGGGTCTCGGGGAGGGAAGGGGGCTGCTGCCGGGCAAATGGGTTAGCAGCGGGGCTCTCGCTCTGTATCCTCTGCCCGCAGCCCCCATCCCAGGGCGAGAGCTACCCAGCAGGGGAAACACAGATCACAGAACAGGTCAGGCATACGCAGAATGTATTGTAAATATGATACACCTAAAAGTTATTTTTCCCTTGCCTGTATGACCCCAGCTTTTTCCTTGCCCTCCATCTTTGACTCATTCTATCCATCTCCATTTTAATTTGCTCTCGTTTCCCTCCCCTGTTTTTCCTCTTGATTTTTCTCTTTCATCTTCATGTCTCTTCTGTGCTTTCTCTCAAAAGCAGCTTCTCCATTATTTCTCCCTGTTTCTCTCCAAGTTCTCCGAGGCCCATCCCCCTTGCTCTTTCCTCTGTTATATTATCTTGTCCTTGCTCTCCTCTGTCCCCTTTGCTCCTGCCATCTCACCTCTCCGTCCTCTTTCCTCTTCTCCCTGCCATCATTTCCCCCTCCCTTTCCCCTATCTCACATACAGTCACACCCCCCCCCCCCAGCTGAAGGACCCCATCCATTTGGAGCTGTGTTGCCTCTATGCTCTAAAGCAACTCTTTTCCAACCCCTCTCTGGCTCTCCCCCTCCTGCTTTCTCTGGCCAGTGTCCCCCCTCCTCAAAGCAATGTACGACACCAGTTGCTGTCGCTGTCTTCTCTTGCCCCCAGGGCAGCCTGGCTACCTCTGAGGGGGTGAGACCCAAACCCCTCCTTCTGCTCCCCTCATTGCTCGTTGCCTGTGGTCAAGCCAACAGCCCTCCACTTCACTGCCTCCAACCTCCCGTGGCCGGAGGGCTCACTGTCAGCTCGGCCGATGAGCTGGCTCATCTGCATGCAGCCAGCAACTGGGCTGGAAGGAGCTCACAGCAGCCCTAAATACCCTCCCTGGCAACCCTCAGACATGGATCAGGCCAGGATCCAAATGGAAAATAAGGGTCTCTGTAACCATAACCCTAGGGCAGTTGTTGTGCACTACAGTGAAGGATCTCTGGTTGTCAGGAAGAAGTGTCTCAGCAAGCAGGCGTCCTTTTCAAGCTGTTTACAGGAGGATGATTTTCTCTGAGATTCTCAGGAATGCCTTAGGGGGTGAAGTGAATGGGCCTGGGGTCTCCAGGCCCAGTGGATTTGATGATCGGCTAAATGAACCTCAGTGAGTCAGGTCAGAGGGTACCGCTGGCTGGTGGGAAAAGGGGGATGGCGTGCCGTGCAGGGCTCTGCACGAACCACGGCGGCTCACTGGATGCCAAAAACAGGGATATTGCTGTTAGTGCAGCACACAGCTGAGAGAGAAAACCCAGCACCAGCAAGTCCCCAGGCGTAAAGAGTAGAGCAGGAGGGATAGCAGAGAGTGCAGGAGCAAGGGCCATGCAAGTGGTGGATCCGCAAAGTCAGAAGAGGGTTTATAAAAGGGGGACAGGGACAAGGAGGAGTAGGAAAGACCGTGTGTATGAAGGCAGCCTGCAAGACGAGACGTGCTTGCCTAGGAAAGGAGGTGAATGAGAGGGAAAGTGATTGGATTGTATTGAATAATGAATGGGTTAGAGAAGATGGATCAGTAGCTCTTGATTTCCCCATTTTGTAACACACAGACAAGAGGACCTGACGTGAGTCACCGGAGACCCAGTTAAAGCGTTCTCATTTGATGCGTATCAGGGCTGTGGAACTCACTGCCACCGGAGCTCCCGTGGCCAAGATTTTAACAACATTTAGCAAGCAAGTGGGCATTTACGACAGAGTTCACGAAAATTAAGCATCCTCCTAATGGATGTGAACAGCATTTTGGGTGTTTCGTAATTCAGCAATTAAGCCAGTCGCCATAAAAACTAGGATAACATTTCACAAGGGCAGTCTATCCCCTATCTGACTGCCATGTGGTTCTTGCCTCTTCCCTGAAACATTTGTCAGGGATTAAACTGAGCTCGGATTTACTTAGTCTGGCATTTCTTTTGTTTCTAGATGCTATGCTATGCAGTTGCAATATAAGATGCAAACTAGGCCTGCGTTTCTGCTGGTCTCAATGACTGCCCTAATTTGACAAATTAACAGTGAGTTTAGGTATTTCTATCATATTTTTCTAGGAAGGATCTGGGATAGAGAGCAATTAAGAGCATATGGAATTAAGCGGAGTCCTTTTTCTTCACACCCCAGGGTATAAAGTAAGTAGTTAGCAATGAAGGTGCTATATATGTGTGAAGAATTATTATTGTTGAAGTCCCTGCTTCCCAGAAAGCAATAGGCTTTGGGTCTCTTTGATGCTATCGTGACTAAATTAGAAACGAGGTTGTCTCTTTTCTCTTGTATCTGTGGAAATGATTACTGAACTGGCATCTGATGACGTACAATACTGTAGTGTTTCTATGCACAAGAGATGAAGGCCCGATTCTCCCCTTGATTGCACCAATGCAACCTCACTGGCTCGGATGGAGGCACGCTGCTTACGCTGTCCGTGTAGGCAAGGGGAGAATGAGGCTGAGGAAGGGCTGTGCGTGCTTTAAACGGCCGTACCCCCAGGGTCACCGCGCGTCCCCGCTTTGCCAGTCCGTACCCGACAAACCAGGGACTAAATTCACTTCCAGTGTGAGTGTGTGCGACCGCCCCGAAGTTAATGAGATTCTGCACTTATTTATGCCAGCTGTTCATCCACTCCAGCAATTCCTTTTTTAAATATTTCCATTGTCATCGTCTTTCACTCTCATTAGAAAAATTCAACCTGGCTGCCCTCCCTGTGGGGCAAAAATCCTCTTACGGACTCCTCACCGTGGATTGGTGAGTGTGTAAAATGGCAGAGGTGACCATGAACCCCCTGGCATTCACCTTTCTCTTTTTCTTCTTTCTGCATTTCTATCTTATATTGAATCTCTTCTCTTTACTGACAGCTTTCTGTCTCCCAGCCCCATTTATCCTCTTTGTGTTACAGAAAAGCTCTCCCATAAAATCCCAAACAATGCAATCAGAGTTTTCATAACAAGCCCTGCAGGATAGGTGAAATCCACTTCTGCTTCTGTGGCACAGGCTGCTGAAGTTTTTATACTAGCTTCCTATCAAATGTATAACTCCCCAGAGAAGCATATGGACTTTATCCTGCACCTCCTATTCCCCCAGAGCATGTACTCCTACCTGCTAGCTGTGAAAAACAGAAAATGAGGATGGTATACAAAAACTTGAGAATGCAATGCCATCCCATCCATGGGTAGGAACGTTTCTGATGTGTGTTTTTGCTAGAAGCAAACAACTATAAATTTCTGATTTAGCTTGTTGTGTAAAGTATACATTCTGTCAAATAAAGAATAACACTACCCACCTCCGTTCTCTGGATTTTCTATCCCTTTCTGATTTTTCTCTTCCTATTTCTCAGTTTTCATTCTCCTCCTGAACATGATTTTTTTTTAGTGTCTGTTTTATTTTTCTCCTCCCACTGCTTCATAACTACATTTCATTCTTAAATTTGCTATCGCTCAGAGAACTTCTCTCTTTCTTCAGGTCTTGTTTATACCACCAGTGTAGCTGCAGTTACCGATGGATCACACTTGAACACTGAATATTTCCATGGTTTATGGTCATGTTCATTCAGTATCATAGACCATGCACTGTCAATCAAAACACTTTTGATCCAACCTTATTTGCTCTCTCCTGCAACCTTACTGTGAAATGTCCATTATAACCAGTAAATTTCTGAGAACCTGTTCCTGGAGATTTATTTCCTCCTGAAGATGTTGCCTAATAATTTTCTTTCTTAGTTTCGATTTTTTTTTTTTTTCATTCTTAGTTTCAATTTTTCTTCGTTCTCTCCATCAGTCCCCTTTGGAATTTACTGTTTCTTCTTTTCTTCCCTTTTTCTCCCTGTCATTTCTCATGTCTGCCATTTTGTCCCCCAGCCTTCACCCCTGAGGACATTTCTTTTCTTCCCTCT
This sequence comes from Balearica regulorum gibbericeps, assembly GCF_011004875.1. Classification (NCBI taxonomy): domain Eukaryota; kingdom Metazoa; phylum Chordata; class Aves; order Gruiformes; family Gruidae; genus Balearica; species Balearica regulorum. The sequence continues at coordinate 58,237,066 of NC_046184.1, forward strand.
ACATTTCTAGCCCATAGTCCTCCTGGGTAGGAACTACTCCCCTTGATCCCACCCTGTTCAGCTACTAGGGAAAGGTGGTGGAAAAGGATTGGCAACTAAGTTGTGTTCATGTGGTGTGTGCACACGTGTGCGCATGTGCATCTCCTTCCAGACATGGTTGGTATGAAAGCGTGGTGGTTGAGATGAAGTGGCCTGGCTCTGACTTCCACCTTTCAGAGAGCCATGAGGAGTCATTTCTGAATGCAGATGCTCCCCAGAATTGCCTTCAGAGTACAGGGTCTCAAGGGATCAATCACCAAGAAAATCTTCTGCTTCCTTTTAGATTCAAGCATTGCCCTTTTCCTTAGGCTGAGGGTCATGGGTTTTTGAAGGACAGTTGCAGAACCATGAAAGAAGACATTTTTCTCTTGCTCATTTTTGAGTGAGGGAGTGAATGAACTGTGATAAATATTTTTCTGTATATAGCTAGAGATGTCTCAAAGAAGTGGCAGAGGAAACAGATGGCAGAGGCCCTTTATAGGCAGCTGCTGTTGTCTCTTAAGGTGTCACCATCACAAGAAAAGTGGTTGTAATTGGGGAGCTTCAAGATCAGTAGCGCTTGAAAGGACTCGAGCAGAAAAGAATGTCATCCTGCGTGAAAGGGGTGGGGGGGAGACAGAAATCAAATATTCAGAGACCAAGGAACAGTGCTTGAGAGGTCAAATAAAGTATAGGGAATAGGTTGAAGGAACAATGAAGTTTTAATGACGTGACTGCAGGATGGATGGTTTCCCTGTGTTTGGGAGTTCATACTTGGCCGCAGACAGTGCAAATATCGTAGGCAGGGTACAGAGCTGGTTTAGAGTATTTCGGGGACAGCACGAGGGGCTGCTGTCCAGAGGGAACAACTGAGTGAAGGACAAAGATCCCCGATGCACTGTGGAAATGCAGCTGGGGGAGAGGGGAGGTCCAGGAATAGCTATATCCAGGCTCCCAGCTCCTCCAACTCACTTCAGAGTACCCCTGCAGTGTGTGCTTTTGGGATTGGCGCGGGGGGGGGGGGGGGGGGGGAGTGGTGTGCGCTATAGTTTGGTGTAGAAGCCTCTGTCCCAGATATTCCTCAAATAATTTGCCTGCCTGGAGCCCTATCATCTCAGTGTATGCAGCACAAAGAGAAATTGTAAGTTGATCTGTAAAACAACAGAAATAGAGATGTATAGCTGCTCTCTCAAGAAATAACCAAGGCTAGGTTCCTTCATATCTTCCAGGCTGGGAGGGATTGCACAGTGGACCAGATCCCTAAGTCTTCCAGTCATGGAGCTGTTTAAATCTCTCCTGCTCCCCTTGTGTGTCCAAGTAGGAGCCATGTATTCCTTTCAGGGAAAAGAAAATTCACAGAAAAATTCAATAGGAGGTTTGGGAGGAAACCAGGGAGGATGACAGGGTCTAGCAAGGGTTTGGGGTAACAGAGCAGCTGTGGACAGGCTTGGTGTTGGAGACTAATTGGAGCTGAATGTTGCACAGTGTCCTCCAGCTGAGACACCTCCATTGTAACTGTACTCAATAGTCTCGAAGGAAACAACTGCCAAGAGCAGAGCAGAGCAGTGCAGCTGTTTTGCTGTTGGGAAAGGGAGCCACAGAGAAACTAATATGTCTACCCTGCCGAGTGAACTGCAACGCAAACAGCAGCATAGCACACAGGAAAAGCACGGGATCGACAATTTTCCTAAATTTCAGGTGACCACCTAATCATTGCACCACTCTTCCCCAATCATCGCTCCACTCTTCAGTCATCACTTTGCCCGTGTGTTCGCAGGAAAGCGTAACTCAGAAAGGCCAAGAATGGCTTTCCAGGAATTAATTCCAGGGGCTGTCTAAGATCACAGGAGAAAGGTGTTTTTCTGCGTGCTGCATCATTACAGCTTGGCCCACATTTACAGGAACAGCAAGGGGGAAAGCGTTGAAAGCAAAGCAAGACTGCGAGAAAGAGCACTGTGAGGATGTAAAGGCACCAGGGCCAGGGAGGATTTACACTCTTCTGCAGAACCTGAAGGGACAGGTTGTTTCTGGGAGCAGACTGATTCATCTGTGGAGGAAAGCATCTCTGCATGCTGGAAACAGAGGGGCGGTTGGGGCTGGAAGGGTCTGTGGCAGCTGGAAAGCACAGCTGGCCAGAAGGAAAGACTAGGCAAGAGGGTACCCAGGATTTGGGCATGGCATGGCATGGCGAGGTGGTAATAGGAATGTGGTGTGAGTGCTGGAAAGAGATAATTGAGAAATACAGTCTGAAAGAGGAGGGTGAGTCAGGAGAAACCCTGGGACTCAGAGGTAGGAGAGACTTGAATTGCATTGACCCACAGCAATTTGGAAAGTGTGACCAGTGGTCACAGCTCCATGTCATAAAGTATGACAAGTGAAATCTGGGGAGAGGAAGAATAAAAGGAGCTGGAGTATAAAATTTTTGTCCCAACTTGGTGATGCCCAGAAATTTATCCATGTAAGCAACTTAAGGCAGGTATGGCCACCTCCTACACCGAGGCTCTCTGCTGGTCTCATAGCTGTAAGCACAAGAATTTGTCCGTCTTCTGGAGGCACACGGTATGGTTTTCATGGCAGAAAACCCATGGTTTGTTCAGATTATCTTTGGTAAAGCAGGGGAACCAAAACTTAATGCTCTTCTCTGTCTGCTGCTCTTTGGCAGAGGGTTTCAGAGTTTTTCACCTTTTATTGCCATTGTGCCATTACAGCTGCACCGAAATGCTTCATGTAGGGTGGAAACACCTTTATGCTAGACACCGTGCATACACAAAAGCTGTCGTCCCTGCATCAAAGCAGTGACAATCTAAGATGACAAATGACATATGAAAGGCAGCAAAGCAGAAGACAGCAAACATGTAGAACTTGTTTCTGCATTGTAGCTTTTGACATCAGTAAGAGGGTATTACACCTAGAACTGACTTCATGTCCTTCTCCAGGCAGAACAGAATGCAGAACAGGTCACGTCTGCCCAGTGCCAGGCAGTGCCAGAAGGAGATACCTGAATAACTCCAAGCAAGCTAGCTTAGGTATTTCAAGCCCTAATGGCTACTCAAGCATGGTGCTCTGCACAGGCAAATTAGCAGAGTGTCTGAGAGCTGTCAGGATGCAGCGCTTACTCAGGTGTGCTGCTTCCAAGACCCATGCAAGGTCACATCACATTGTGCCATGGGGACTTGTAGTAAGAGCCTCTCTGTTCCCAATCCAAGTCTAATTCCCATATCCCCATACGGGCATGCCTATGTAGTTAGAGGGGTTTTTTTTTCCCCTATACTTGGTAACCACAGGTGGTCTGAAGGGAACAAATGGTCACATCTCATTCTGTTCCTATGGGAGGGGTACTGTATTATTTGGGGTTCTGAAAGGGAGCTTGGTCCCAGACATGTCTCTGAGTGCTTGAGAAATCTGGAGCCAGAAGATGCCATCACAGCTGGATTTCTCCTTTGCAGTTTTAGCAGGCAGGGCTGAAGGACACAGAGACTAATCTCCATGTGACCTGCAGATCCTGTCCTTTCACATGAGGGCTGAAGCTTGCTGAAGAGGCAATGCTGGAATGCTTTTGCCCGTGTGGTATGTGCCCTGGGGATACACGGTCACTTCTGTCTCTAGGGTTGTCACTTACCAGTGAAAATTCATTGGATTCATGACAAAACTGCAGGATTTACCAGCAAAGAAATAGTTTGTTCTGAAAATAAATAAAATCTGATCTGGAGGTGGTAATTTACTCAGACACCCAAGAGATCACTTATTTTGAGTATCTTGTTTAATTCTCACTGAGACTGCTAGTTTTCTGTCATTTTTGATCTTAGTTTTCTTGGGAAAAGGTGTAATATCTTACATGGCTTCTTCCCCAAAACAAAAACAAAGGAAAGGACTCAAGGAGAGGAAAGCTCCATGGCCATCACTTCACTGACCTGCACCACAGCAGGGACAGAGGTTGAACCCGCATCCAAACAAATTCTTAAGACCTATATGAAGCCCTGCTCTTCTTCAGGATCCACTTGAAGAATTAGATCTCTGCAACAGATACACAGTCAGTAGCTTTTCCCAAATAATGAACTAATCAGAAATACTAAAAATAGGCTGCATTGGAACATCAGTTCAGCCATTTGGAATGTAGAGCAAACGGCACTGAATGTGTTTAATGAAGTGAAAGACCTTTGTTTTTAATCACTGAGCTATTGATAAATTGTTGATAGGTGATCAAATGTGGACCTTGCTTTCAAATGTTGTGACTTTATGAACCTGCCAAGACCCTCTCGAGCCACCCTTGTTCCTTTCACTGCTAATGTAGTAGGACTTCCTGCCCTTTTCAGGACCTAAAATAAGAATAATTGTAATGTCATCTGGTTTTTTTTCCGGATAACAAACATTTAGCCTCTGGGCCAGTGATCAATTTTCAAGAATAAATGTTCATAGTTGTACAAAATCAGACCCTGGGAATTGGGTTGAATATGTGAGAGAAGATGACAAGATGGGAGGCAGATCAGTTCACATCTCTACATGCTGTTATGAGAATAACACCAGGGCATTAGATTAGAGAGATGGTGAGAGCGAATGAGTGGGAATTGGGTTTTTAATTGTACAGCAGCAAAATGAGTTGGGAATCGGGGTAGAGCCTGTGGCTGAGGGGAGATTTAATTTTCACACAGGGAAGGAAGTGAGCTGGGACCTCATGGATGTTAGACCAAGGGACATGGAAAAGGAGTAAGGGAAACTGAGGCTCTAATAGGAAAAATTATGTCTATTATGAGGGTTGGGACAGTACTGTTGAACCAGTTTAGTTCATGACAGACCCTCCTGGCTGTTCTTCACATGTGGACTAGATCTTCCAGTGTGTCTGGATTATACTCGGTCCCAAATGACAGAGGAGGAGAAAAGAGCCTTAAACTACCATCACATTCACATGTCCCTGAACTTATGTCACTCTGGATTTCACATACATACAGAATGTCTTCAGATGGAATTTCAGCAAAATTCTTTGTTGTTTTGTGTTATTAAATGGGGTGAAACAACTGGAATGAATTTGAGGACCAAGCCCTATATCTACGCTCTGGCTGACATATGCTGATACATTAGTGATGTTAGTGGGCAGTTTGCTACGCACCTTGAAGCTATCTTTACTTTTCCTTCCAGTGGAGAAGAATCACAGTGTCTTTCTCATGGTCTGCAGGAAATCTCAAACCATATTTGAGATATAGTTTACACACTTTACAACAATGTTTTAAGACTGGCTTGCATAGTACACACAGTTCTTTGTTAATATTATTGGGGTGGGGGACATCACCGAATCTGTGCTAAGCCAGGATAGTAATTAATTAGCTGACTGAACATTTGTATTCTGATTATACACTCACAAATTATTCAACTCTATCCTATTAGGAACCAGGTTTTCCTTTTAACCTCAACTGCAAACCAGCTGTCCATCAATTATGATGTGCTTATACGTTAGGGTGATGAGAGCAGCAGAAAAGCCTAAATGGGTTGCTAGAAAGTGCTACAAGTAAAATAGAGATGTATTTCATTAGCGTTGGGAGGATTGGCCACTCTTTAATTGGATGAATCACCCAATGGGTGTGTTCCCGAAGCCAATCAGAGTGTGCCAGTTCAGTAGAGTCACAGTGAGCAACGCTGTGCTGCGTCATTTGGCATTCTCCAGTGAGTGATTAAATCCATGTCATTTGTAATAAATCAAACGTTGTCACAGGGTCAATCTTGTGGGTCATGCTAGGTTATTGTGGTGATTTTGCAGTGGTCATATCAGGTACTGCTGTGTCATACAGGATTTTTCTGGGTCATGGGGTCATGCTGGGTTCCTCAGATACCATCTCTTGAACTCACCAGGAGCCCTGCTAGAGCATGTCAGGGGAATGACGAGAAGGATTTGCTGTGTAGACTTCTAGTGCACCTGGTTACGGCCTATTCTCATGGCTGAAATGCAAATGGAAAATGTGCGTTTGTCTTGTTTATTAGTTTAAACAGACACTGTGACATTTGTGGTTTGTCCCCTCCAAAACAACACCTACCCAAGGCCCAAAACAGGCAAGATCTAGTCTTGAGCCAGTGACTTCTTTTTTTTCAGAACAGAAAACATCGTGCTTTTTCAGTTAATTGTACTGCTGCCTGACTCCACAGAGTCAGAAGGAGATCCTGCCCTCTGCTAACATCACTGCACATTGCTGGTTTAAGTTCCCTGTTATAGGGAAACCCCCACATAGCCAAGAACTGCATAAACCTCCCCTCCATTAGGGGATGTGGCCAAAGGACGAATAGTACAAGTAACAAGACATCATGTTCCAGGAGTCCCCTGCTTCAGTGGTAGCTTGTTTTGAGTTGTGATTTGGTCAGGTATATGTTAGAACAGCCTGGAGGTGACTCTAACTTGCATCAGAGACTAAGCCAATCTCTTCTGGTCTGATGGTCAGAAAAATACAAATGCAGCACAAAGCCACCTTTAACCCCCACACCATCCACCCTGTTTCAGACACCACTGAGAAAGCTGGAAATCCACAGCTTCCCTACAGAAGTCACTTTGAATGGCAAGAGTTTAAAATATTGACATTTTTATCTATAGGAAGACTATTCTGGGATTTTTTTTAAAGATCATTATCTCCTCCTATGAGGTCTGTGTGGTTAGTTGAGTAGTAACTGATGCTTGCTTTCACAGAGAAGGAACATAAGAATAGTTTCAATAACAATTTTAAGCCTCTCAGAATAAATTTATTTTCCATGACACAAATGGCACCCCCAGAATAGAGAGTGGCAGATTGTGGCATGAAAGTTTTACTGGTACCAATCAAGATGACATTTCCAACCCACTGGTGCCATCGCTGGCCAGGTAAACAAAGTCTAACAGATGATTTACTGAAGGAAATGTCCCATTTTTCATCAGCAGTGAGTTTTCAACTTGTGCTTTCTATACATGCCATTGCTCTCCTCTGCTCTCAGCAACAGAAGTCATTCTGCTAGTGCATGGTTTTTCACTCCTTGATGCATTTCATCACCCAGTGTCCCTGGAGCACAAGGAAGTGCTCCCATGCCCATTCTATATGTGGAAAATTTCGGACAAAGGAAGGTTAAGCGGTTAGCCAAGTATGCACGAAGACTGCGGCAAAGCTGAACTCACTTTTCACCAAGTCTGAAGTCCATATCCAGATCACCCTACCACCATTCCAGAGCACTGTTTACCTCACCACCTAACACACTACAGAAGGGTATGGCCTGTTTTCCAAGTGTGAAGTACATAGATGATCTCTAAAGCACCATGGAAATGTCACGGATTGCAATCAGTAACGTATTAGAGCCGATTCAAGCTCTACGGTACTACTTGCAAGCTCCCAGATTCTTTGAACATGGGAGGTCTCTGCAGGAGCTGCATCAGATCTTGCTGGTCTTCTGTTGGAGTCAGTGAGTGAGCCAGGAAAAAAGTTATTCCCTCTGCAATTGAAATCAAACTCATCTTTTCCTCAACAGAGCTATTTTAAGTCATTCATTATTATCTTTTTTTCTCTCCAAAGCAAAGGCCGTTTGATACTCAGAGGTTGTTAGAACCAAAGGGGAAAGAGAGAACACTGGGGTATTGTTCTTGCTGTGATTGCTGACTTACTTGGTACCTAAAAAAGATTTTATTAAAAAACAAACCAACTCTACAATGCTTTGAGTAAGAGGAAGAAAACAGCAAAGGACAAAAGAAAAAGAAAATCCATGCTGTTGAAGTCTCGGGCAGTGTCAGGGAAGTTAGGCCTGAAGTTGACATATTGGGTCAAATCCATAGCTACTACAAGTGAGCATAAACCGCTGATTCTTACATTCAGCAATGATGCGTGTGAGGCTAAGATGCAGATTATCTCATTTAACCTTTATGATGTAAGAAGGATCCAATTCTGAGTTGTTGTGTACATCTGCGACAGATGGTGTTTAATAGCAACAACAGTCACTGTGGGTATGCCTTTCCATGTCTTGCTGGATTCCAGCTTTCTCCTTGGGCTTTCCATGTCAGTTGTAACTCAACTGGAGAAATTTTCAGGTATGGTTTTTCTACTGCAAAAGGAAATTTTGTCCATGGAAATTTGTCCACATTAACTTGCCACTGCAGTGCAGCCTCGTGTGTGCTACGTGATGCAGGCAAAGACACAGTTTGGCACCTCATATTGCTTGCTTTCTTCCACACACCAGCACAAGGAATCATCTCACAATCATCCATTCCTTTCTTTCTCCACCTGCTTGTCTGGGGTTTTTTCCTTCTTAATTCCTGTTCAACAGGTGCCTTCAATTCCCAAACATGTTCCCAGATCTTTTCCAATGTCAGCTGTGGAGCTAAAAAGGGATTTTCTGAATTTGATTGATCAGGTTGTCACAAAGCTGGCTGGGAGCCATTTGTTGGATGCTCATCAGATTGCTGCCGCAGAATCCAGCTGCTGTTTCCAATGTGCTTTTAGCTTCTGGAGCGTAAAGAGAGACAAAAGCACTACACCTGACTGGGCATCTCCAGGGATGTTTGAGGGACACAGAGCCTCTATCGACCCTCCCTTCATGAGAGCTTGACCTCCTACTGCAGTTGCCTCTCCCTGCAGGCTCGCGCAGCTTCCCCAGGTAGCTTTAGTGCAGCTTTTCACAGAATCCTGTCATGAGGCATGAGCCTTCTGGCTTGCACTTTAATTCATCAGGCACTGCTAGATGTAACACATGTGTGATAAAGATGAACTTTGCACATAATGTCTGAACCCAGCATCTCTCAGAAAATAAAGATCATCAGAAAACAAGAAGCACAGTGTCCCCACCCACTGCTCCCTCTCCCTTTGACTCAGTGGGGAATCACCAGCTCATAATTGTCTTTCTGAACATGGTTATTCACTTCACTAAATTAGGCTTTTTTCTTTGAAAAACCATTCAGTCCCCTCTCTGCCATCCATTCTCGCCTGTCTCTTGATGAAGTTTCCTGTTTTGTTCCTCACCCAAGTCTGTCTTTAATCCTTTCCATCTTTACCTGGCTTTGTTCAGTCCCACCACCTTTGTGTTCAGTCTCAGTCATCACCCGCCAGGATTCAAGGACCAACTACTGTCAATGATGTATGAAGGACTCTACTGCCTAAAAGCGAGCAGGCATTCACACTGAAGCTATTCTCATCGTTACAGCAATGTAATAACACCGTGACATCAAGGAGAGTGCACAACTCATGCAGACATCCCACATCAACATGAGGCTCAGGACCAGCTGTTCAACAGCTGGCACCCAGGGAAGAGGCATTTAAACCTAGTGCTGTTCTAGTAGCATCGCAGGCTCAGTAAGTACAATGACTTTGAAAGAGGGAGAGGTATTTATCTCAACAAGTTGATTGGGACCTTCAGCTGCTCATCTGGCAAGTGTTCAGAGCTGCTCGTTCTGGAGAACACTTGCCCACCTGGATCTTCTCCACGCGTTCAAGTTCCCCGCGCAGGAGCTTGGAGCAAAAAGACAAGATCAGGACACAGATTATCTTCTAGCTGTTACGTGAGTCAGGGACCCAGTGCACAGCATAACCTGCATGTTTTTATAAAGGGAAATAGGTCGAAGCATCACACTGTCTGTGGCTGCAGCTCAGCAGGTGCTCCATTTGCACACTACAATTTATGAGCTGTGCTGTGGTATGATTTAGAGGGTAGAGGACAGAGTGCTTTGGTTTCAACAGGGACATGGAGGTAAGGGAAGGCTTCCCGTGAATGGGCTGTGAATACAGCTTAGGGTATGAGACAGAGTCTTCCTACACTGACATGCCCACACACAGACCAAGTAAGGATGACTCGATGGGCTTTTATTATAAATGATCCTTGGCTAACAACATAGACAAAGTAATTTATGGCTCTTCCTGCATTTCTGAATAATCTTTAGTAGGTTGAATTGTCCATAAATCTATTGCTGTTCTTTGGATAGAGGTGTGAATCCAAGGACTCTCTGACTCTTAAAATGATGAAGTTTGGCAAGCAGAAGTCACTTTTTAAATCAAAGATTCATTCTTCTCTCATTTAAATACTGCAGGAAGTTGTGACACACTTAGAGGAAGTAAGGTCTGATTCTGGTAAACTGGGCTGAAATAACTTGCCATTTTCAGAGTAGGATGAAACACATGGCAATTATAATGCAAGATGCTTTATGAGGATGTAACTGTTTAAAAGCTGATTAGGAAAAAGAAGGACTTGGCATCAAATCTGGAAGGGTAGTAGAGGGAGGGATGGCTGCATGGCAGGACTCCTGTTGGTGTATGAATGTCTGCGCCATGGTGGCATTGTTATCCCCTTCTTGTCCTGACAATATACAGTCAATGGCACTTCAGGAGGTGGGTGGGGGACATCTGGTTAATGAGGAACAGATGGACATCATCGGACGTGCGCTATACCTGCTCTTTCCTTCACTGCTCCCTCCCTCACTCTCTGATTTCTCTATTCTGCCCTGCAGCTGAGCTCTTCCTTCTCCTTCCTTTTAAATGGGAGGGAGTGTTCATGTGCTCCTGAGAAACAGCAACAAATGGCTCTGGTCAGAGCCCAGTGCAATAACAACAAATGCAGTTAGGAAATGTCTCAGCTGTAGCATGTACCTTTCTCTGGGATCCCTACATGCTGTACTGGTCCCCACTTACTGCATCCCTTCCCGCTACAGTTCCTGGACCCATCATGGCAGTGGGCAACATAGACCACTTTCTCGTGTGCCATTTCTTTGATATGACCTGCTTAATGATTTGAGAAGGACTTTCTTGAAGCCCATTCTTTGGGACTTGGCAGTTTACTCTACTGTGAAAAGGTATTTGTTTATCCATCCTGGCTCTCCTCTCGTTAGCTCGTGGAGGCGATTTTTAGAAGAGGTGCAATAATTAGAGCTGGCAACCTGAATTTCCCTTCCATCCTTCTGGTCCCCTCACAGCACATAGCTAGGATTTGTGTTTGTACTCATGTGTTGTCATCCACTTAACGGGTGCCAGTAAAGTGGCTTTGCTGGTCTCCCATGAAAATCTGAAAAGCTGAATACAAACCAGATCCTGGGAGAAATACAAATTCCCAAAGGCTTGTGCATCTCACAGCTCAGAGGAGACAGCACAGTGTTCCTAGATGTGCTTCTACAAATGAAATCTTCCTAAATCCCTGTGTTCCAACCAACACTGACAAAATAGCAAAATAATTCCTATGAAGTTCCAATTGGCTTTCATTAATACTGGTGACTTTCATTGAGATTTTCTCCCTGAGAGATATGACAGAAAAGTCAGTCCCTAAACCCCTTCTCACTCCTTATAACAATTGTACTTCTCTGCAGTTATGCCTGCTCACAGTTACAGTCGAACTGATCCCTCCGTTTAAGTTACACGATGTGCTTATGTAACACCAGGACAAGGTTTTCCACCTTCCTCTAACTCACCAAGTATTTTAGTGTGGGTGAACAAAGTCCCCTGAATCAGTCCCTTTCAAGGGCAGCAAGCAGAGGTATAGTCAGCAGTCCAGCTGTGCTACCTTCTTCTGTCTCTCCTAACCTAAGAGCTGTTACAGTGTCCAAAAATGGGATTAATTTTCTGTGTAGGTCTGTTTTGGATAAAAGGCCTCTGTGTCCCTTCTGTGGTTTCTACTCCAGCTGCCTTTGAGACACATTGGATTTTATATATAGGGCAAAAACATAATGAATGAGGAAGGAGAACTTCAAAATAGGGTGATTTAGGTTGGGTGAGGTGGAAACCAAGTTAATTTGCTTGAGTTGATCATTTCAATGAGGAAAATGGACTGAGTCCTCATGGTATTCCCACCATAGCACACAAATGCTGAGTTAGCATCCAAATCCATCCTCTGCCAGGATCTTGACTTTATGGGCAACTCAGAAGTATTATTCAATATACATCCCAGCCAAAGCATCATGACTACTACATCTGATTGTCCTTGGCTTTCCTTCCAAGATCTTTTCCATACAGCCTTTCTTTCTACCTTTTCCCAAACAAGCCCTCCTTCCTCTCTTATATCCATGGGGAGCTGACAAGCAGATTCTAACACAGTGAGTTAGCAATACCTCAGCAGCCTTACAGAGTCCAATAGCTACTGGCAGGATGGAGAAACATAAAAGAAAAGGCTGTTCATACTTCTCCTTTTGCCATTCATCAGAAGTTGAAGCATGCTCGTCTTAACTTTACTGTGCATGACACCCCACCCCCCCATCCCCCCTGACTTTCTTCTACCTGGGACATTTCTTTCATTACAGCAGAGAAGATCTTGACCCCAGCCAGAGTAACCTCTGAAGTCCAGAGGGGCATGACTGTCTTTACAGTACTCCTCTCCCACAAGCTATTGAGCAACACAGTCTGGAACTGGTGTATGCTTCATTGAGTTCACAGGGAGGTGCCAGTCTAAGGATCCCATCCAGAAGTCCTCAGGGAGAAAATGGGCTCAGCCATCCCTGGCAGCTCATCTCCAGGCTTCACCATGCACATACAAACGAGTCTGTCAGGCCAGTCAGCGCTACCACTTTCCATCTGCTTGCATGGCTGTACATTTCTTGCTTCATCTTAGATTCTTTCCTCAGACACATCTCATATCTCTCCTTGGATACATTCCACAGGGACGACAATTCTTTATGAAGCCCTCTACCCCCATAAAAGAAGTATCTCCTCAAGGTCACTGATCATCCAATCCTGCTGCAATGGAGTTGGGGTGGTCTGGGAGTTTCTTACCAGCATAATGTCTCTGTTTGACAGCTCCCTTCCCTTCAACCTCAGGGTGAAAGTCTTGGCAATAACGCCATCTTCAGTGTTCCACCTCTAAATAGCCTTCCATCTGCTGAAGAGTGAAAATCGGCGTCGGTGCACCCGAACCTGTTCCCTTGCAGGGAGATTTTCTATGCACTGCCCCAGATTTGTCAAGTCCATTATGAAGAATCCTGTTGTGCAGCACTTCAATTTGAGACACGCTGCTTTGTAAGATAAATGCAGGTTGAAACCATGCAGCTGCATTCCTAGAGAAAAGGGCTACAATTCCCCAGAGACCCTCGAAGGTCCAAGGTAACTGCAGTCATGACCTCATTGCCTGCACCAGTCTCATCAGTGCAGTAATGGAATGAACTTGTACAAGCCCCACTGGAGAAAGGACACAATTTATAATCCCGATCCTCTCTTACACAGCAAGTGCATGCCCAGAAATGACCTGGCATGCCTCTGAGGAAACCTTATGCCCAGGGAAGGAGCTGGAATTTACTGGTAGGTTTAAGAGTCAGTAGATTTTGGATTCTTGCTGTGATTTCTTGTGAACTGCAAGCTGATTTTTTACTTTTCACCAGAATGCAGCAACATCCAGTGAAGTGCATTGCTTTTTGGCTGTTGAGACTGTGTCATTGGGATTTCAGGATTCCAATGGCCCTGCTCTGTGCACAGCACTTCTCAAATGTGGTGAGACCCATGGCCTGAGTTAGAGTTTAGTTTCAGTTCTTTCTCTCTGATTTAGTTTCACTGGTAAGTTGGAAATAATAATGCATCATAAATCTTAGATGAAGTCTGGGTTTCCATCCCAAAATGTTCTCTGAAGCTTACCAGTTATGAAGAATGTCATGATCAGCCAATGGGGTGGATCCACTGGAATGCTCATCCTTTTCCTACGTTTAGACTAGCATGGAAGTTTCTTCTACTTTAATATATGATGCACTGACAGAAGTCTGTCAATATGTTGCCAGACTGGGAAAGTCTGTTCTCCCCTATACATGTTTTTCAACCTGATTCCTTTTCTCCTTGTAAGTTCTAGTTATAACACAAGTTTCAGCAGCTGGATCTTGTGGTAGGATGAAATTTTACAGTTGCTCCATAGGTATTTATAGCCTGGTCGTTATCATGCTTTGTATGTATTTTAGCACTAGCTTGCCAAGCTTTGCAATGACATAGCACTGACTTTCACCTCCAGTTGTGCTTGTTTATATACACCCTCCAGTCACAGGGCAGGGGGTGTTGGTGAAGAAAAGTTTGGTCAGAAAGTTGTGTTAGTTAAGTTTGAATCATAGGATGACTGAAGCATTCAGGTGGGAAGGGACCACACAAAGTCTCTAGTCCAAGCTACTGCTTGAAGCAGGGTCGGCTGTGAGGTCAGGCCAGTTTGCTCAGGATTTTATCCAGCTGGGGCCAGGTTTGATATCATATCCCAGCAGAACTTCAAATGAATGTGGTATATTGCTGAAGAACAGCCATCCCCAAACTTCCAGAGGCATATGGTTTTTTAAAAATTAATACTTTGGTCTTGTGGTTTGTGCATCACACCTTTGAAACTTATCCCAGCTTCTCACTCCAGCAGTCCTCAGTAGGTACTGAAAGCAGCCCATCTTAGATCTCAAATCAATATAAGCTGTAAGCTCTGCTTGGGCCATATACTTGTAGAAAAGCCAGAGGAAGCACCTTGTATGACTTTTCCTAGGTGGTGCACGCAAGTAGAGACAAAACAGTGCTTCATCTACCTTATCACAATAACTAGAGAGTAGCCAGACAGTAAGAGATGTAGGAAAATGTGAACTGCAGTACCAAGCTCCTTGGGAGTTCACTGTGTGCACGTCGGGGGCTATGAACCCACGGAAACATCTCTGAGGCTTCTCTGCACCAGTATGTGAAATCCCACGCACCCTATTTCTAGTTCTTGCAGTCAGATGTACATGGGGCTCCCCTCTGTCCTGGGGATGAGTGGACTCCTCTTTGTGAGCCACCTCTTACAGGCTTCTGTGCACGTAACAGGAACTTACTGCCTTTCTGTTGGCAAAGGTCTAGGCTGGAGGAATTACTGTCTCGTAACCCATCCAGGCCATCCTCAGAGTTCTGGGAGCAGGGACGGGTGTATGAATCCAGTGAAGTTGTCTCTGGTCAGCATGGATGCTATTAGATTTGGACTACTGCACTGAGGTATAATGCCCTGTCAGGAAGGACAAGGAGAAAAATATCCCTCTGAAATTACATTTATTTGGCTCCTTATTCAGGAAATTGTACGACAGCTCAGGGAGTATACTACTCTCATCATGCAGTGCAAAGTGGACAGGAAAGTTTTAACAGCAACACCAACCAACTTAGCTGTTTCAGATTAAAACTACTTTTTTTTTTTCCTAAACATGACAAGTGATCACAGTCCCCATGTGCTGAGGATCTACTGCTGTGGGTCTCAGAGCTGCAAAACTGTGTCAGCCAGGGCTGCTCAATAGTTCAATGGTCTATTGGACAAATGAGAGGGTGAGAAACACAGTAAAAGGCAATCTGAGACCACGTGAATGTCTGTCAGCCATCGCCACCATTCTGGAAAACCCTGGGTTGTAATTAGAAACAGTTAGTATTTCATAAAGCAGTATCTCCTACTGTGATACATGTTAGATAAACACACACCAAAAGGCTTTACGCTCTCCTACTGTGAGGTGTGTTAGACAAACACACAAAAAAAGACTTTAGGCTGGCCCACTGGATCTAGTCCAACCAGCAGCCAGAGGAGCCCCCCCAAGCTCCGGGCTCCCGGGAGAGGCTGCACCTCTGGGTGGTACTGCCCGCTGATGCTCCAGAGACACCGGCCGTAGGGCTGCAAACGGCTTTGTGCAGAGACTCCTGCTAACAGTGCGGGCCTCTCGCGGGGTCAGAAGCTTCCGCCTTTGCCGTAGCAGTGGCTGCATCGGTCTCAGGCATCTCCTCTTTACCGTCACCTCCAGTAATTCCTCGCACGCGCACGTATCGGTCACTGTTAATCCCACTTTCCCGGAGCTGACTGCCCAGGCCAGCTCGGAAATGGGGCTGTGTTAGAGAGCGATACTGTACTCCAAACCTAATGCTGTGCAGCCGGAGGAACGCAGTCAGATGACTTTGCAAATGGCCCCAAATTTGCTTGCTCGTATTCACTAATACGCCCCGTGGCACAGAGTGTCACTGCGCTACATATGGTAGGTGAGCACTTGGTGGTTTGTTGGTTTAGAAATGTGTGTGATTCCCAGGGCTGCTTATCGGTTTTATAGCTGGCTTATAATCTATATGTTAGGCGTGTAATGGTGTACAGTAGCATGATTGATCCAGAGCTAGATGTGGTGACACTGTCATCTCTGTCATCTCTCTTTTAAACAGTTCATCAGATGTTTGCAATATAAGTTTCCAATACCAACTTTATTTACCCGCAGCCATTACTTTGCGCTGCAGCCATTTCACTGCACACAACATCTGGGTTTTAATTTCAGGACTTCTTCATTCAGGAGCAGAGGCCTTTCATCCAGTGAGCTACAAGAGCGGTTTCACTGGCTCGGATGGAGAAGATGGAAGTTTATAACTAATAAAAATGCCAGCAAATCGTATACATTTGGCTGCATTCACAGCTTGAGCTGAGTGAATTGGAGGCAGTGTGAGCCACTGTAATGTGTCGTTTTCTCTGTCCTGCCAGCACATAACTCACACAACTTGAGCTATCTTAACTACCGCTGGACTCCCCCGCAGTTGTCCCTTGCTGCCCAATAAACAGGATAGCGATGTGGTGCTCCTAATAGCACCTGTAAGACTACCCCGTACTACAACAGTAGCATTCCTGGAGCAGCCAAGAAAAGAAACATAGCTGAACAGAGCAGTAATTGAGAAAGCTGATATATTTCTACCAGGAGAAGGTAGCAATTCATACCTTCTACCTGTCATTATCCTTAAATATTGATTCTCCAGTCACATTTTCTTTGTTAAATGGCTTATTTCATCAAGGAGGGATTCTGTGGTTGCAGTCAAACTGGGACTGAGCATATACGTGCACTTGGAGTAAAAAGTGGATGTGACTTGAATTTTAGACTAACCTCTAAGATTACCCTTTTAATGAAAACTCAGCACGCTACATCTCCCAGTGTTGGTTAACTCCCACCGTTTGAAGGGACAAGTTGCGCTCTATGAGCCTGTTGTCAGGATGTTGTATCTTACTTTGCAAAAATTATGTGGTGGTTATCAGATGGGCAAGGAGATCGGTTTTAGTAAATATCACATAAAATATTTGTGTGTGATCATTCAGTTTACTTTAAACAAATTTGCTTCAATTGTGTTCCCACTCCATTTGTCTGCCTTCTGTGGCTGTTCCAGCAACATATTTACTGGCACGGATTTTCACTCAAACAGCAACATCGAAGCGAACATGTTCATAAAAAGCAAATGTTGAATCTCTAATAAAAAAGTATTGACTCTGATGAGACACTGCTATTAATGAGTTAAAGCCACTACCAAATTGGTACCGGAATTTTTTGTCTGAGGGAAACTTAGAATTTACACACAATGACAAGAGCTGCAAAATATCTGTTTTTCTGGACATATTTTTAATATGCTTTTCCTTTTGGGGTGGCAATGGAAACTAAAACATTTTCTATTTCCAGTTGATGGCATAGGATAGAAGTCATTTAGTATATGTATCCAGTCAGAAAAGAACTGAATTCCAGATCTGATATACTTAAAGCAATGCTGGCAGAAATGGATTAGCAAACAAATCAGAGGTTGAATTGCCCTTGTGTTGTCAAAAAATGTCAGTCAACAAACAAATTAAGGGAAATTATTCTTTTCCTCCAAGAATTATTTGAAAACAGATGGGAGCGAGGGTTAATAGTTTTGAGGGAGTATATATCTCCCAGGCTCTTCAAAAGAGAAAAGGGCTTTCTGTTGATCAGGCATGGAATTCTATTTTTACATTGCTTTTCAAGCCCATCTTCTGTAACATTTGTGCTGGGTGCTAGAAGAACGCAGGCTGGCCTGGGTTCACAGTGGAAAAATACAAGACTGAAGTTTTAAAAAACAATTGAAAACAAATCTGAGATCAATTGAAATCAAGACAGAGGGGAAAGAGAGAGTCCAAAAAGCAGAGAGACGGAAATGTTAGTCCAGGCCAAGGAAGCAGTATTGGGAAAAGATATGTCAACAACTGGAGCTGTGGGACACTGAGGAAACCTGTGCTAGCAGAGAAATGTGAGTAATGGCGCAGACTGGAGCAAATCAGCTTGGAAAATGATGGAGAGGAATTTGAAAATTTGCCTCGAAACAAATGGGCAACCAAGAGTTTGAGGTGAAAAGGCAAAGGTGTAATACCAGTTGTGTTCAGTTGCACACACTGATTTGGAAAAGCCCTGAGTAAGAACATTTCAAAGGTCAGACCATGCTGTAGATATTAGGACTGGTAGATTTGCTGTTGTGACATACCTAGGTAGAGAAGATGAGTTAAAAATTCACAAAAAAGCCCAGGTTATGCCTAGCATATGCAGAACGGATTTCAAAGAGGGACAGGAAATAAATATGGATTATCTGAAGCATTTTAGATTAAGAGGAACTATTCTACCTGTGAAGGAGTTAACTGAGAAAAGTTGATACAAATCCAGAAGCTTTCTTAGGCAAGAGAGGCTGCAGGTAAGCAGGGAAGAGCCAGTGCAGTTATGAAAGGTATGTGTATTTGAGTATTATTGACATTAAAGTGGTTGGTAATGCTCACAGGAATTTTTCGCTGAAACACATTTTTTGCCTGTGAATGTCAGTTTGTTGAAGCTGACACTCTGCAGGAACATACTTTCTAGTCTCAGCGGAAAATGTTGCTTAGATCTGAGATGGGATCACTAGTCAGAAGGAGAGAAAGAGAAGAGGCAATCAAAAGAGCCAAATAATTAATTAACTCATCTAGAATACAGGAAATCCAGGGTGAAGTCTTTGCTGGGTGCGAAGAAGAAATTGGAACCACTTTGCACCATTTCAGTAGTAAGCCTAGCTGCAAAACCACTAGTTCTTCTAGGGCAGGGTTATTTTCTCCCTTCCTCACAGAAAACAGCTGAGGAGGTCTGGATATGTCACAGCACGAGCTGAAGATTTATTCTGAAACTTCTAAAATACCCTGATGCTTTACACCATCACATCTCTCCACCACTTAAGGCAGAAAGAGGACCCTGGAGCAGCAGTATCCTCGTGAATGGAGGTCTCTGGCTCTGATGCCAGAAGTAACTGAGCTCTGTGTGGCCTTGATCAGATGGTATACAACTACATTTTCATAGGTATTCATTTCTTAGTGCCTCATCTGAGATATTTTGCACCTACTGTTCTATTCTGTATTGTTCAAAGGTGCTGAAGACCTACTGCTCCTTTTCAAGTCCTATGGCAAAGCAATTCGGTTAAGTTATTTCAGACTGGGTTCCCAGAAATGAAGATGCATATAATGAATGAACACATGAAAAAATTTGCCCTAATATCTCTGTGACTCAGCTTTTCCATCTCTACATTTGAGAAAACAATTCTTACTGATTTTGCCAAATGCTCTATGGATGAAAAGTAGTATGAATGTTAAGTATGATTATAATTTTTATTAGAAAAAGATTTAAAGGATCATTTATCCCTGGAGAAGGGATCCCAGCACAGAAGAGGCATCCCTGTCCGAAGAACTCCTTGAAAGTTGAGCAGTTTCTAAGACACCAGAGTACCTTCATCGCAATGAATACCCGCAGACGGATGGAGTGGGCAACCATTTCACGAGGCTGCCACAAGGTAAAAAAGAAATGAGACCAGGCGTCATTAGCAGAAAGGAGATCATTAGATTTCTGCGCTACGGTCTGCATGAACCTACAGTGAAAATGGATGAGGACAGTCCTGTAGGAGAGATAAGAGGGATTGACTCTCTCAAGCGCTCTATGAAGAATAAGAAGGCTCTGGGTGCTTGTTAAATGGAACGGCAGTGTCAATGGAGAAGCCTGAGGACACAGCAGATAATGGCTTATTTTCAAAGAGCTGAGCAGAGTACCAGAAGCTAAGGAATTACTGGAAACAGGAGTAAAGTAAAAAGCCAGAGTAAGGAGATAGGCCTAAATGATGAGAGGTACCAGGGTCAAGAGAAGTAGTTGTTTTCTTGAGCGACTGAATTATGTCAGATGTTTCCAGGGCTGCAAAGAGAGTAGGAGGAGAGGCATGAGAAAGGCTCAGGAAAGGGGGGTGTTAAGTCTAAGTGAGATAAATCAGGGCAATCTGTGATTGAAAGATGAAAAAAGTATATTGTACTTGTCTGGAAAAAGGCTAGGAGGTGAGAACAACATGGGTGCGCTGGGAAGAAAACCAGTGTCAGAGAAATAAGGAGGAAGAGCTAATAAGAGCCTGAGAAATGAAGAAGTAATAGGAACAAGACTATCCGTAATAAACTGCCCTAAGTCTCCTGCTGGATATGGAGGAGGGAGTCATACCGTTGTTTCTGAAAGTATGACCCAAATGATTGAAAATCAGAGACTGGACAAAGTCTCCTCAAGAAGATCTTGAATGGATGGATTTTGTTCGGTTTGGGTTTTGGTTTTTAATGTAGGTGGTGTTGGACAGAAATGCAGATTAACACAGCACTGCAGGTATTGCCATAATGGGCTGAGAGAGGAAAGGAGGCAGCCAGTCAAAGTGCAGATGAGCACTAAAAAGCATGTGGGGAGAATGCTTGAAGGGAATCAAAGGCTTAGTGTAATCCTGAGATGAAGAGACAACAGGGATTGGTGCAAATTAAGCAAAAATGGGTTCATTAGGACAGAGTACCAGACATAAGGAAGCCTAAGGTGAGAAACTGCATGCCAATAGTTGGGAAAGAAGGAGAAGAGGAAGGGGCAGCATGAAGAAAGAGTTGCCACAGTCGGAGTAATAAAGCAAAGACTGTAAGAGGTCTGAAAGATCACAGAAGGTAGGAAAATAGAAGAAATTCACATGCAAAAAATTGCTTCAGGAGTGAAAGGTCAGATGAGCTGTTTAAAAAAAAAAAAGACAGTAACTACTCAGGGTTTCAGAGATGGGAGCCACAGGAACAGGAATGTTTCTTGCTCATGCTGGCAGTTCTGGCCTGCAGGAACTACCCTTGGTAGGACGTGATCTAGGGAAGCTGCAATAAACAATAGAGACAGTGGTATCGATCTCCTTGGGAACCTGCAGAGTGTTGAAAATGCTCTACTGCTGGGATTATCCCTTTGGTGAGGTCCTGAGGTTGGAGGCGATCCCACTTTCTTCTCTGTAGAAATGCTCTGCACCCTACAACCTGTGGGCTGGGCTGGGCTGGGAGATCCTCAGCCCCTCAATGTCATGTTCTTCTTCTGCTGTGATGGCACCCATCCCACTGCTCATAGACAGCCCTTTCCCTACGACTGCCTCCCCTTACAAATTAACACTCCTGATGCATGGCTGATTGATTAGGCAAAAGCAATATAGAGACAACCCTTTACCAAGCTATTTAGACCAGATCACGAAAGCACAAAGCCACTCAATTCTCAGAGCCGGAGAGGCCCAGCAGGACTATAGGGGAGGCTTAATACTCACACTAAAACACCCAGCGTGCAGCAGCTACATTATCTTTTCCTTACCTGCTGTTCCACTTGTGTCACTCTCTCTTCTCGAATCCCCGTGCCGACTTCCAGTCTCCTGCTACATCAAAGTTCAGTTCCTCATTTCATCTTCAAGGCCTCACGTGGCTCTGTCAGAGCTTGCTCCCTCCTTCCTCTCCCACCCTACTCAGTGCTCACTCAGCACATCTCCTCCTCCCCGGCCCCCCTCCATCCCCCTGCAGCAATGACTCTGTTCCTTCTCTCCTGCTGCCCTCTCCTCTCCTTTCAACCTTATTCACCTCCCTCATGCCTGCCCTCAGGACTCATTTATTGCAGCTAGTCTTCCTGTGTTAATGACTTCCACTTCTCCTACGCCCTTGGCAAGCTTTGCCCCTTCTGACTATTAACTTTGTTTACTATATTACATCTTTAGAATGAGGAATGATTCAGAGATACCCAGCCAAAGCCAGGAGCAAACAAGATATGAACATGCCATCGCTCAGCTTGTGACCTTTCTCAGGCACCTCCTTCCTTTATTCCAGCCTGCACGTCTCAGACCTAATCTTGTTCCCACTGTTTTCCCACTGGCCTCACCAGAAGCAGGATCCAGCCCTCGTAGTTGCTGCCTAATGGCTGCCGAGAGCCTCTTCTGAAGAGCTGAGCATCCCCACTTGCTAGTGCCCCAAAGGCTGGGTTCTTTGTACTGTGAGATCCTGGGGGCAAGATTCTGCCTTTTTTAGCTGCCAGTAAAACACCGTGTACACATGGTGGCATGTGGAAATGCATAATAATGCTTAACACTACAAGCAGACAGCATTAGCAGGGAAAGGCTTTCCCCTCCCACTCACCCTTTGTCTATCTGTTTCTTTCCCGTTGTCAAAATTTAGCATCCTCCACTGAGAGACTTGGTTTTGCTCTGATGCTTGGAAGGCATCCAGTCCCAGCTCGCTCGCTTTCCCTGCCAGTCTCCACAGGTATTCTGTACATAGGGCTTCCAGCTAGTCAAGAAATGCTCTCTCTTTTCCCCCCTGCCGGGGAATCTCTCAGTGCCGGGGTTGTTACAGGATCCCAGTGGTTAGGCAAAGTCATTCATTCTTGCTCTGATGTATTAACCACCTCTGCTCCGCAGCACACCGTGAAGTGCACTACAGGAAAAGAGGAGCGCTTCAGTAGGAATGGAGAGCAGCCCTGAAGAGGCATTTACACAATGCATTTATTATATCAGGTCACAGAGGAAGCAAGAGGAAAATCTGTGTGGTTTTGGTTCTAGCTTGGCTGAAACTCATTTTGGTGTTCACTAGAAGTGGCTCCAGGAGAGACAGTTTGGACCGAAGACTAATGCATAGACCGAATTTCATGTTTGAGGTCGACATGACAAAAAACAAGGCCGCAGCCTTCCAAGGCTTTGCTGATCAAGAGGGCCAAGAGGACAAGGTCTTGGTGCACAATGTATCTCCGAGGGCGGTTTTGAAGAAAGAGACATAGACTGAGATGTAGCAACTGCGGGTAGAGTTGAGTGGACAAGTGGTCCCCAAGGAGCAGCTGGCCAGCTGTGCCTTCAGCAGCCACAGCTGTGCCAGCAGGACCCAAAGAGAAGCTGCAAACATTTGCTAAGGTGTATGGTAGCTGACATGAAGTCAGGTAGATGCACAGACCAGGCTGGAAAAACATGGAGAACTATTTTCCTGTCCCACAAAACTCTGAAATGATAAAGCTTCCTGTTCTACACTGGGGTGGGACAAAGATGGGTTTTAAAGGCTTTTTTTTTTAAACCAAACCTGTAAGTTAGATGCACTGAAATTGTCAGCAAGCCAATAGTGCAAGTATTCACCTTATTCACCTGGGATTCAGGCGGTCAGGTGAAAGTCTCTGAATCTCTCTAAGAAATTTTCATTAAAAACTGACCAACTTCAAGAGAGAAAGACTTTCAGCAGTGGCTGTAGCATGGGCAAAAAAAGGGGATTTACTCATGGAGAGACAAACACACCGTGAGACTGAAATGCTGCCATTCTTTGATCTTGGCACATTTCCTGACTGGCAACTGCAGTTCGAAGGTGAGATAATGAGGTTAAGATCTAAGGTGCAACACAACATTTGTTGTTGCTTCACAGACTGCTGTAGCTATAGCAGCAAATTAGGAACTGAGGAAAAGGCTGAATTTTCAGACCGGTGATTCCAGTGGAGAACTGGTAATGTTTTTCAAGGAAAAGTGGGCAAATCTGGAAGGAGTTTGGGTTTTGGCAGTCTTTACAAGACAAGTTCTTGTTTTACAGACTTTAAAGCAGGGAAGTTTCAGTTCTGAAACCTACATTACTCTGCGTGTAGGGTAGGTGGGGAGGTCCAGTTTGGTGTGAGAAGCTCTGATGGGCATATCTCCAGGTAATACAATCCTGGCCACAGAAGGTGGCTTGGTACCTGGCTTGGACATGATTCAAAACCCTGAAACAGCCTTTCAGGTTTCTAACTGAGTGGAACTGGACCAGATCACATTAGAAATAATATTCCCTAGTCTAGTGTTGTGAGTAAATTTTATCCCATTATGGATAGCCTCCTCCCCAGGACACAAGAGTAATGTTATGTGTAGAGTAGCTGAAAACGCTTCAGAGATTAGCCCTAGCACATAGCTCACACCTACAGACTCTTCTGTAATAAATTAGCGTGCTCAGTGGATGAAAAAATACTGGTGCAGCAGCACGGCTTGCAGTCAAGCTTCAAAGGGGTTATTATGACTGAGCAGCAGCACTTGCTCCCCCATATGCTTTCTCCGGCTGTGCCACAGGTAGTTTCGCACTCCTCCTTTGCAGCCTCCCCTTCAACCTCCCCTTTCCAAATCATCCTTCCCTGGATGACCTCCACTTACCTTTCTTGCAGGCATCGTCCCTAAATCTAGCACACTTTTCTCCTCCGCTGTTTTCTTTTTAAAAGCCAGCATAAACTAACAGGATACACACGCGCATACAACCGTAAATGTCTCATGATTCTGTGCTGCTATAAACCTCTCTCTTCCAAACACCCTGCTGGCACTGTTTGCTAGTTAAATAAGCCCAGTGCTGTGCTTAAGTCTAACTTTTGTTGTAAGTGCTTCAGGAGAGGGCCAAGTCACTTTGTTTCCCTGTAAATCACTGGGGTACCTGCCACGCAGAGGAAATAACAATAATAAAATTATTAATGTTCTAATACCAGCCTCTAAAAGCTAACACCACTCACAAGGTTTGGCATTTGTTTTTTGCTCAGCTGCATAAAAGGGGACCTAAAATCAAATCTGTGCAATATCTACTTTAACACCCAATGTTTGGATGTGGATTATGAGTAAAGCAGCAAGTTGAAACAGCAGCAGCTCGTCTGGAGACATTGAGAGCCACAGCATAGCTGTGCTAACGCAATTTGATCAGGCTCACACGGGCCAGCTACCCTGTTTGGCCCTGTGGGATACAGACTGTGTTTACCAACACTTTCTGCACTCCAGCGACCCAAGTCAGAAAGAAGCATGATGTTTGTTTCACGTGTAACAAAGCAAACTCTGACTCTTTTAGCACAGAGGGCACTGCTTTCCTAAAGCTTTCGCAGACTGGTCCAGTTGTTACTCTGGATATTAGCCCTACCAGTAATTGCACCAAAATAATCTCAGGGAAGTATGACCCTAAACTTGTTTGAGACCCGTATACGCAACACACGCAACTCTTCAAATTCCGAATCTCAGCATAGCTGGGAAATGCAAGAAACAATATTAAGCCACGGTTTGATTCAGCATTCAGGCTGTTTGAGAAGGGGCTGCAAGGCAGTCAGCTCCTCTTTCTGGGATAACTGGGAACACCAGTGGCTTCCTCCCCAGCTGTCTGTAAGAAGGGGCTTGCTGTACATCAGGTCAGCCCTCCACTCTTCCTGCCCCATCTTCCCTCCAGTTTCTTATTCTTTATTACTTTAGGAGCATTTGGGAGGCTTTGGATTGTTTTGTGAGTGAGGTCCAGGTCAGGAGTTGATTTACTGGGGGTGAGCATCCTAAAGAGGTTCAGCACACTCATGTTCCCCTCACGCCAGGGTGCTCCCCAGAGCACAGCGCTGGGTAGCCCTGGCCCGGCGGGGGAGCGGCTCTGGGTTGGGCTTCTCCCGAAACACCGGTGCTGCAGGGTGAGATGCAGCGACTGCTAGAGGAGATTGCAAAATTAGAAAGTCCTGGCCTCAGGGGTATCATTTTCTGATTGTAGGTAGTGCATTTCAGGGCATAAAGGGCATGAGGCAGAAAAGCTCCACGAGAGCGTGGTCCTGCACGTTACAGCTCAACCTGAAGCGCTGCAGTCAGCAGGGCTTTCTGCCAAGGAAATCCTATGCCGAGTTCCCCCCTGGCCATCTCTGGTGGGCTGCCTGAAGGGACAGCAAAAAATCCCAGTGCGCTTTCTGAACGGAGTAAGGGATAACCAATATTCCCTGCCTGGGTAGAGCTGCCTCCGCTCTCCGAGGGCAAGCCTGTGCGAGCTCAGTGAGCGCGTAATGGCTGCCATGCTCGTCTGCAGAGCCACCGCGCTGGGGGATCTTTCTCACTGTTGCATGAAGGGCTTTGGGTTCCCTGGGGTATAAAAAGTGCTAGAGAAAACCCAGCCCTTCCCTTGTTCTGTTTCCTTGCCTAAAATAAAATTCACACTCATCTGCTGGGCTGGAATAGCCAAAACAGGTTGTGCATCCCCAGTGGAGCTGCTCATCCCAACTCTGGCGACCATGGCCGGACCCCCAATTCTCAGCCAGAGGTCATTAAAGAAAGCAAGCGGTGCCTACCTGCCCAGTCCTTTTTCCCAGGGGAAGGGAGGGCAATGAGATGAAAGGCCCTGAGGACCACCGGCGCAGGGTTGCAGTTTTCCCATGGGAAGCAAGCTGAGGAATTCCCACGCCCTGCTATTCCCTATAATTTCTACTGCTGGTTGTCAATTATGTTACATATTTGACAATTCCTACTGCAGGCTGATGATGTTGTGTGGGAGAACACAGGAGACTTGCTGAGACTGCCAAATTGCTAAACGCGTGCGATGGGGATCTCTCCCTTCCTCCATGTGTCTGAGCCTTGGAGGGGAAGGGGGAGGAGAGCTTAAGTGGTGCAGAAGAGGGAGGATGGGTTGAAAGCTGCCTCTGTCATTGACTTGCTCCATTCTTTGGATTATTTCCCTGGGGTTCTCGGGTATTTTTATTATTAATAACTAATAATATTTTTTATATAGCGCTTTGCATCCTGAAGGACCCTAAAGCACACCACATACTTCATAAGCTAATTACCAGCTGCAAGCCTAATTCCTCTCTTGGTTGTGACCACATCTGCTGAAGGAGCAGCTCAGAGTCACACTAGATTTACACCAGTTTAACTGAGGACAGCGTCTCCCTGTAGATCCGGCTGGATATGTCAGAGACAAATGCAGTGTGGAGTCAGAGATGAAACATTTGAATTGCCTTTTCTCCTCCTTCGTAATTTAAAAATGACTAAGGAAATTGCATTCAAAAAGCCTTGTGAACATAGCATTACAATTGCAAGATTCAACATTTGGAGTTTGGGAATAGCCAAGTTCAAATTCCCACTGGTGTAGGGGCTCAGCCCACATCTGAACCAAGACACTGTAGGCTTGTGGCTGTGTCCCAGGCTGCACAGGCCATTTTTCACAGTGTAAGGAGGCCTGGTTTCCCCTCTTTTCTTGCCTGGTAAATCTGTGCCTGTGCATGGTAACTTTCAATCATCTTACCACTGACCCAAAACATGACCTACTGTACAAGGTGAGCCTGGCTCTGATGCATGCTCACAGAACAGCAACAGAGTTATATCTGAGGAGAAAAATGCAACCCAATAGAATGAGCTGAACTATAAATTTTCTGGCCACCTGAGCTCTGGGTCTTTGAGTTCAAGTTTGAGATGGTTCAGTCCCTATGTCCTCATCCGGCTAGGATGTTGTTTACATGCTCTGATTTCTGAGAGTTTGATGTTGTAACCCTATATGCAAAACCTGTCCTAGTTACAATATTGGTGCCGTGATAGGAAAAAAAAATAACAGAAAAGAGAAGCAACAGCTCTTAAATACTCCCTTCATCCCATCCACCCCATTCCCTTTAGGCTTATATTAGTGTCTCCCTTCCTCTGACATCTGGATGTGCAGCCGCAGATTGGGATTGCCTGTGGTAGCGATGGAACATCTCCTCTCCTCCCACACCTTATGCACATCATTTCTCTCTCACTGCAGATAATTGCATCACCCTTCCTGTCACTCGGCTCACAGTTGTAGTGTCACATTTGACTCGTTACACACACACACAAATGTTCTTGCTACAAATTGCCAGATTTTTTTTTTCTTTAAATCCTCTGTAATATCTTGATTTCTTTCACTGCCCCTTTCTGATTTGCTTGGACTTCTCTCCACGTTCTGATCAACTTCTGTTTTCACTTTTCCGTCCTCCACCCCAGCAGCTCCAGCACTTAAGTTGTACTTCTAGAGTTTAAAAACCACATCATGCTACAAAATCTGAGCACAACTATTTACAAACCCTTTTCTCAATTCTCTTTCTGGTTCCTAGCTCATTTAAAGACCAGTTCTGCCTCTTCTTGCAAGGCAAAAGCAATAGCTTTTACAGACTCAGCTGATATACATTGAAAACTCTGCAACAGGGTTCATATGCCAGAAAGTTCATATGTTTTTCCTACCTAGACTGACACTAGTCACTCTAGCAATTGTAGAGATATTTTCTAACGTCTCTGCTGGGGAATCAGAGATATTGTCAATGCTTTACACATTCACTGAATCACACAGGAAAATATCAGTTAGAAAAAAACAAATTATTTCATTGACATTTATCATAGAACCATAGAATGGTTTGGGTTGGAAGGGACCTTAAATATCATCTAGTTCCAACCCCCTGCCATGGGCAGGGACACCCTCCACTAGACCAGGTTGCCCAAAGCCCCATCCAAGCTGGCCTTGAACACTTCCTGTTCCTTGAACACATACATATGAACTCATCACATGCATTTGTTATATATGTATATATAAAAATATTTTCAATTCCAGAATGCCAGTACAGCAGGGAAATGCAAGAAATACAGCATTAGGAGGAACAAAGTTATCCACAGCTTTAGATGATTTAGATAAGCCTAATACATTTTTGTGTTTAGTACTATTTTCAGAAGAAATTCAGCTCAGGTTTGATTCCGGCGAAGTCTAGAAAATAGAGGCAATTTTTACCGGGAAATATGTTTGTACTGGATGTATGCAAAAAGGATTTTTTGAATGATTTTTATTATTGCTGTGTTGAGGTTTTTCATTTGTAACTTGGACAGATGTCTAGCAGTCCCTGAAAACCAGCCACCCGCAATGTTTCAGCTTGTAAAGCTCAAACGTGCTGGATTTGAGTTTGCACCAAAACGTGTTCAAGAGCCTTTGCCCAATTTTCCCAGCCAATCTCACTCTCGGCCTGTGACAAAGGATGGGAAATTTCAAGCCACAGCGAGGATATTTTTGAAAGTTACAACCCTGTAAAAAGAGGGTGTTTATAAATGGAAACCTTCATATAATCTTAATAATAGGTTTTGCCTCCACTGCATCTCCACCCACGTACAAGGAATAGCTATAGCCAGCTCTGAGGCAGAGTCTATCGGCTACTTAGCAGCACACAGCAGCGTTACAGAGCGGGTTGGGAAGGCGAGGAGGCTGCCGCCTCCAAGGAAAAATGCAAAGCGATTCAAGGCTGAGAGCAGGCGCGGGGTCCGGCCGTAATGCAGCGCGATCCCCGCAGCTGCAGTGCCAGGCAGGCGGAGCGCTGCAGGGGTCTGTGCGGGTAACGCCGGGACCTGACGGGGCTCTTCTGCAGGCCCGCACTGCCGAGGGCCTGCTGGGGGGGGACCCTTGGTGTCTTCTGCTGTCGTCAGCCCCCTCTCCTTCGCCGGGTGACTGTCAGGAAGGGCTGCAGAGAGCAAGCGAGGAGTAACAGCTGAAAAAGGCAGAACAGGAGCCTCGTATTGGCTTGGATGGGACTTATCTCCCTGGCGTTCGGTGGCTGTTCACTCTACTTCTCTCCTTGCACCTTGCCATCTCCTCCTCAGTGCTATCCCAAACTGGCTTCTCCCAGGTTTTTTTTTCCCCTGCCTGTGTCTGCGTTTCTTTTTGAATTTATTAACCACCTCCTGACTAAACTCATCTCCCCAGAATTAGTATTATCAGGGCATTTTACTGCTGTAACTTTGGTCATTGCTAATGGGCTATGATATACCCCGTCCTTCGTGCTCATCAAGGCAGCAATGGTCTGTAAGGCAGAGTTTGTACCATTTTTACTGCAGTAAACTCCCTTTATCATCCTTGGCAACAGCTGTAATAAACATCATTGTTAATAATAAGGTGAGGAGAGCTGGTATAATGGTTCTACCTTGTAGGCAGGGGGGGATATTCTTTCATAACTATAAGATCAATTTCTATTTTGCATCAGTTCTTTTACAGTGTTTTTCACCACAATATCTGAATTATTTCCAGTGGCACATTAAGTGATGGGGCTTGATATCACTCACATGTGGTTTGTTCTTTTATCCTCTCCCCAGGGAGAGAATTATGTATGCAACATACTGGTTATGTTGCTAGGGTTTGATTTGGTTTTTTATCATATGCACTGCTGCATGTTTATGTTGGAGAAGACCACATCAAAGCAGGCACGTTGCATTTAGATGGGAAGGTGGTCTTTTATTCCCAGGATCTCTGCTATTGTCCCAGGCTCACCCCCGCAGACCCCATTTGCTGCCCCACTGAGGTTTACCTTGTAGTGGAAAGTTCTTCTTATCCCGAAGGAGAGCTGTGGACTATTTGGTCTTAAAATTACCCGCCTGAGTCAAAAGGTATTGCCACTGGCACAGCATCCCCTTCCGCTGTGCAGGGTTAGAGCTGCTAGAGCAGCACCTGCTCAAGCCCCAAAATGACCATCCCTTGTGGCACAGTGGCTACGCTTGCTGGTATAACCCTACACCCTGTAACAAAGGCCTTTAAATGCGTACTGAGGCATGTGAAAAGATGGCCTAATTTTTGTAAGGTGCTGTCTATGGAGAGATTCCCTGAGAGGGATAATGAGTGCTTTTGCAAAGCCAACCTTTCTTTTGGGCACATCAGCACAGGTGGGCAAAAGCAGATGCCTGCAAGCACTGTCTGTGCTCCCTGCCACTGTGAGCTTCATCAGCTCCAAATCCCCCAAAACGATGAGTGCTCTCGAGTGCTCCATTCTTGGAAGAGTGGAGAGCAATCAAAATGCCTTCAAAGGGCTTTTCCTGTGCTTCCCTTGGCGCTTCATGAAACCTCACTCCTTCCCCTTGAAGTCATGTCAGGTTGGGCATTAACAACTCAATGTCACTAGTGTCATTTTTTGACAGGGATGGCAGACCTACTCTCCTGGGTTGGAAGCTCTTTGCTGATACGTGTAAGAAAGACACACCAACAGTTTGCCACGTAGCTGTGGAATTTCTCTTTCCAGCCCAGAGGCTGGATCTGAGCCCCACTTCACCGTCTGGTTCCAAATGGACTCTGCTCAGAAACAGGGTCCTGAAGCAGAAAGAAATGTTTGTGTTTGTGTCTGACTACCCGCCCTTTGTGCAATGTTTCTTGCATTTCTTTCACGGGTAGACAGCAAACATTAGTTTAATCCGCAACAAAGATTACTTCTAAGGCAGGAATCATTAAGGGTGAATTTGGGAGAGCTTTCACGTGTGCGCAACCTTTGTGTTTATCTGGGAGATGGTCACATCAAAGATAAGCACATTACATTTGAACTGGTGGGTGAGGAGAATTATCTGGCCCAAATGAGCCAGTGCCTGATCACTTTAATATTTTTAATCTAAATACCCTCAGTCTATTTCCCTGAGGCAGGGAAATACTGTTATTCCCATTCTGAGTGAAAGAAGAGGGGGGTTAAGTGGCTTACCTAAAATGATACAGGGAGTGTGTGGCAGAAAGAGGTACTGAATCCTTGGCCAACACCAAGCCATCTTCCCGAGCTTTTAGAGACAACAGCTATATCCAGCCCCCTTTATTTATTTCTCTAGAAGCTATCAAGCCAAAACCTCTGCTAAATTAGAGAGTGAGACTGAAGGAAAGCTTTCAGTGGATTGCTTTTTTCCATAAATGGAAATACCACAAATCATTCTGGGAAAGCAGGTCTTTCTGTTCTCGTCCCTCTTTGTCTGCTTCTCTCCTTTTGGACGTCTTTTCCTCTGCCTCTGGCTCCCAGTTTTCAGATGTACAGTCCTGACCATTTAAAAGTGTTCCCACCCTGCAGGAAGGGAGTAGCTTTTCATTCTTTGGAACTTACTATTTTGCAATGGCTTGCACTCTGCAGGCAAGCGAGACTTCTGATAGAGACAGAGCTGCACAAAGCGGCACAAAAATAAACCGTATCACCAACAATACCGAGCCAGGTTCTCATCGGGGGTAACTCGGTCTGACTCTCGCTGCAGCAGAGCTGATGGCTGCCAGCTGTCCTGGATAGACAGCATGTACCCAAACGATGACCTGGCCACACTGGAGGAGGTCTCTCTGAGCAGTTAACTTTGGTTTTCATGCATCTTAGATATTCAGTCCCTCTTGGCAGTATGGCAGGTGTCTCTGTTCTTAATGCTCCACCTGGGCAACTTCTGTCCGGGTCCAGGCACTGAGGGGGTGCCCGTTGTACCAGTCCTAGCTCCTCCAGACTGCATTTTCCAAAGCTTGGGCAGGGGACAAGCAAATGGTGGGGATCTCATCTAAGGACTCCCAGTAGTACCCCGGGCACTTGGGGGCTGCTCTGTGATTTTCCACGGACCTGGGTGTCCACAGCCTTTCTGTCCGGAGACAAGTCAGAGCTCCTCCCTGCCTCCTTTGCAGCCTGCACATCCCAAAGTAGGCTGCTTGAAGGAAGCCCACACCAGGGAGAGGGAGGTGGCTGCGATGAATGAGAGAGACTGAGAAACAGGAGGAAGATCTGGTGGGTGAGCACAAGAAAGAGGATGAGGGGAGAGCCTGAACTGCTCTGGGAGAGCAGCAGGGAAGAGGTGGAAGCACATGGCTTAAGTTTCTCACAGTGGCATGCAGGAGAAGCCAGAGAGTTCGACACCTGCCTGTTTCAGGGTTCGCAGCATGAAACAGCTCAAGTCAGGAAGAATGGGAAGGGCAAAGGGACACAAGTGCAGAGGAGACATTGCTCTTACAGCTTTGAGGGGCTCTCAGAGCCCTACACGCCCTCCCAAATAATGATTTACTCTTGCTCAGGCATTCAGGAGTATTAACTACAGGGTGGCACATGGCTCTTCTCTCCCTGGCTCTGCAAACCGCGTGTGCAGCACGGGAAAAGGCTGTTGTGTCAGACCTCGGCAGCGCTGCTGAGCTGCTCCATCCCCCTCCCCGCGTGTGGCCGCGGCACTTCCACCAGCGCAGGTGCCAGGGAGTCTGCTGCACCATCTCAGCAGGCCACAGATATCCGTCAGAGAATTGCCGAGTGACCTTGCTGCAAGAAGTGACATCGAGGCCTTCCTCGCACCGAGCAGGTTTCTGAACCACTGCCATCCGTCACTCACATACTCTGTGCGCTTGCACAGCCGCTGGCACCAGCGCACCCACACCATGCCCTCTTTAACACGTCTCTGTATGGCACGAGGCAGAGGAGTGCTGTCACCCCCATTTTACAGGGTGGGACTTTAAGGCAGAGAGAAGTGGTTTAACAGCATGCCTGTGGCAGAGCAAAAACTGAATCTTGTTCTCTTATATTCCCAGTTAGAGCATTAATGACCTAAATTCTGCATCCTTTCCCCATCCATCGCCCAGAGGAGCTAGGAGGGTGTGGTAGCACGGGTGAATAGTCAGCATCCAGAGTCACGGCGCTCTGTGCTGAGCACAGGCAAAGCAGGGGCTAAAGTGGGACCAACGCTGCGCACCCTGCCCTCACAAACCCCGACAAGGTTGAGCCAGGGAGGAGGATCAGCCTGGCACAGCATATCATCCTGCGGTGAAGGGCAGCTCCTCGATGCCAGAGCATTTTAAGCAAGCCAAGGCTGGACACCCCACTGGCCAAGCACCCTGCTGAGCCAGATCAGTGAGGCCTTTTGGACAGTCAGTACTGGGAGCAGATTTTCAAAGAGTCTGCATGTCCCCTCACCCTGCCTAAGCAGCTGAACCTCTAACTAGCTATCCCACACAAGTCCATGTAAAAGACACCCTGTACAAGATGCAGCTTCTTTCCCAAGCAGCTTGATTCTTCACATAGTAATTAATCAGGCTCAAATACAGCAAGAAACAGAATGGGGGAGAGGGAGAAGAGAGGAAGCAGGGAAAGGATAGCACAGAGTGAGGGATTTCCAGATGCAGTGCCTCTTCCCTCCCTGGCTGATTCCAACAGGGGGGCTCTGGCTGCACACCGGGACCCTCACCTGGGAGGTGCATGCACGCTCTGACTGCTCCCTGAGTGTGTACGGGCAGGAGACACTCAGCGTTCAGGATGTGTTGGGCAAGGAGCTGAAATCTGAGGCTGAAGACTTCTCCGGTGCCTCGGAGAGCGGCAGTGTTCACGTGCACTGTACAGCAGTGATCACAGCCAAAGGACCAGGGTGATAAGCTGCTCATCTGTTGTGGGCAGATGGCCCCAGGCAGTCAGGGGCAAGCAGGGGAAAAGACCCCCTTCATGTTGTACCTGCCTTCCTCACAGGTATTTAAATGGGCAAGTAGCAGGGTGGGAGTGTGGTAAAGGAATTTGCTTGGCTATGAAGCTTTCCTTCCAGAAGAGCCATGGCTAAGAAGCAGACACTTCTTGAACAAGGTAACTGGATTGGGAATGGGTGATTAATTATCTCCTTTCATAACCCACAGTTTCAGTGTGGGAATAACACTACAGAGGTACATGGAGAGGCTTTGTTCCTACTTTCTTCTCCTATTACTTACCTCTTACATGTGCGCACACACTCCCCTCTGCTGTCTCTAGCATCTTCATGGAAGCTCTTTGAACTACTAGTTAAAGGCGACAGGTATCTCAGAAGCATCAGACACCAGCCAACTGGATGCAGAAGGAGCCGAGCTTGGGGGCTGACCTAGAGGAACCCACCTACCTGCCTTCTACAGCTATTTGCTCAGCACTGCCTCCCAAAACATTCCAAACCTTGCTCCAACAAGGCTTGGCCTTGAGAAGAAACGCAGGGGAAAACCTTTGAGCTTGGTGATTCTTCCAGCTGTTCCCAAATATCTGAAAGATCATTGGAATTCATCTGGAATAAACCTTCCAAGAAATTACTTGGGTACCTGACCTGGTCCCTGCAGGTCTCAGCCAGGGTAGGGTTGGCCTGGAAGATCATCCCTTCCCAGAGGTAACAACCACAAGTCTGGTGGCTTCATTGTCCCCTCACCCTGCACACCCAGCTGGTCCAGAGGCTGGGCTCAGGGCCAGGGTGGCAGGTGGCTTTCCCCAGGTGCCACAGTATTGTCCAGACTCAGGCTCCAAACTCTTCTGCTGAGGGATCAGTCAGCCTGAGCCACTTTAGTGGCTGACCTCTGTTGAGGGGGCCCATGGGATCACCATGCCTATCCATGCACCTCATGTGGGCACTGCATTCCTCCTTTCTGGGCAGTCCATCCATGCTGTGTTAATGGCCAGCGAGTGCAGGAGTCCAGAGGGAAATGTAAGGGAAGGCAGGAGAAAAAGTTTGGGAGAACCCCAGGAGGTATAATGAAATTGTCTTCCACATGGTCACCCTGTACAAGCATGAACAACCTGATCCTTTGAGATACTAGTCAACCAGTAGTCATGTTGATGACATGGCTTGAGGATTACCTCTCTGGAGTGGTATTCCTGATTTCAAGAGGAGAGAGACATGAATGATGAAAATAAGAGCCTGGTAGACATCTCAGATGACAAAAAACTGGGAAGATGTCACTGGCCTCCTGCTGGGATGCCTTTGCTGGTCGTGGAGCATGTGAAAAAAGATGCCCCATGACCAAAGCTAGCAGAAGGCCCTGTACATAAACCAGCCTGACGAAACAGAGGGTGATCAGCCCAGCTTCCCTCACTTACGGCAAAAGATTTTGCTCCCCCAGTGCAAAGGGTGTTTCACTGCTGAGCTGCATACACACACTTGCACCGAGCTTCTTGTAGCCTTAGTCTGAGAGGACACAAGAGGAGGCCTGATAAAGGTATACAAAAACAAGCAGTCATACAGAGAAAGTAGATTAAGAGCTTTTGTTCTTCTCATACCGCACCAGAGTAACGGGATGTATCCTGCCCGTGAAATGAATAGCAAAGTCACAGCTGAAAGAAACAAACACTTTTCCACCCAAACCTGACCGCCCTGCCATACACAGCACTGCTGGGAGGCCACACCAGGTGAAAGACAAACACCCACTGGTCGATGGGAAGGGACCCTGACTCTCATGCTTCGCAGCATGACCCAGACTCTGGCTCCTCTTCCCACACCACCTCCCTCAGAGGCAGGCAGTGCTCTCCTGTCCATCCGCAGCAGGAGCCATTCCTGCCGGCCAAAGCCTCCGGCGCTTTCCGCCGTTGAGCGAGGGGCACTGGGCTAGGTGGGCCTCAGGCTGGATCCCGACGGCAAATCCCATGTTCCCGTGCAAATAAGAGGGAGATACGTGTGCAAGAGGGAGATACGTGTGCAAGTGAGTGAGGAGAGTACCTGGGCATTTAACAGGGATCCATACATGAGTGGGCGTGCTGCCTGGGAGGCCGGGCGGGCGCAGAGGGCGATGCAGAGGGCAGCTGTTCCTGCGAGGCAGGTTTTGGTGTTCTTATTTGTTCTTTTTTTTCTCTTGTTCCCTAGGGAATTTTAAAGGTCTGTGTAAGCAAATCGATCACTTCCCTGAGGATGCAGATTATGAAGCCGATACAGCAGAATATTTCCTCCGTAAGTCTGCAGGCTCTTCTCCTTGCAATGGCTCGTAGGTGCTAGCATCGGATGCCTTTTGCTTTCTGAAGGTAGGGTGGTGGAGACGCTGGGACCTGTGAGGTTCAGCGGGCCAGAGGAGGCGATCCCAGAACCTCGCCACCCCCCAAAAATGGCTCCACTCTCGCCTCTCTGGGGCCCTGCCCATGAGACAGTGCAAGTTTCAAACTCATAGTAACAACCAGAGG
This sequence comes from Balearica regulorum gibbericeps, assembly GCF_011004875.1. NCBI lineage: Eukaryota > Metazoa > Chordata > Aves > Gruiformes > Gruidae > Balearica > Balearica regulorum. The sequence continues at coordinate 58,273,439 of NC_046184.1, forward strand.
CATTTTTTATTAACAGCAATTGATTACGATATAAATAAGAGTCTTAATTCAAATCCATTGGAGAGCTGCTGAGTGGGCATAAGGTCAGGACTGGGCTAGCTGGGGCACTGTGAGTGTGTGTGAGTGTGTATGTCCTCCTAAAGCAGAGGAAGTTTATATTTCCTTACCTGTTACTCGAGTTGCATCAGATTTAAGAAATTAGCTGGACTGTGTCCGAGGAGCACCTATTTCTGTCTTCATCAACACTTGCCTAAAGAGGGTGCAGATCTGATCTTTGCTGGTTTAATGAATTTAGTGATGGGAACAGGAAGCAGGTACAAGGACAGTCAGAGCATTTCTACCTGCCCCACTTGCTCGTCCTTTAGCACAGCTGAACAGGGATCACTCCTCTTAGGTCCCCACCTTGCTATCCTGCCCTCCCTTCACAAGCCCAATGCCTTTTGACATCACGAGAAGAGTTCTCCCTTCAGAAATCTGAGATAAGAGCTTTTGACCTCTCAAGGTTAAGTATCAGAGGTCTCCAAAGGCCAGGAGTCTTTCAAAATAGCTCCTTGTCATCCGGGCGTGCTCCAAGCCAGATGTGGAGACCCAGCCCTGCGGCAGCGATGAGAGAGATAATTTAGGCTCCGCGAGGCTCATTTGTATGTGAAAAGAGGCGGATCTCATGCTGCTTCCTCTTGGTTTCTCAAACAGTTCTTCATCCACTGTAAATTGTAAATAACCCAGGGAGACTGCTTCTTTCAGATGCCTTTCTGCAGCATTGGTCTCTAATTCGCTGCATGGCCGCTGAACGGCAGAGCTGAAGACTGGGGTTTGATCCACTTTGGCACAGCAACTGTGCAGGATGTCTCTGAGGGCAAACCAGCTCTTGCAGAGTTGTTTGGGAGCGAAGAAGCTGCTTGCAGCATCAGCTGCATTTCAGAAAGAAGAGTTGGGGGAGGAGGACGAACATCTCAAGAAGGATGGGTCTGTTCCCTCAGAGGGAACAAGATCTTAAGACAAAAATTGGCCTTACGTCAGGGCCTGACAGTGTTCCCAGGATAGAGCCCTTTTTAAGAAAGAACCAGGTTCAAAGAGGGATTTGGCAACTCAGTAAAGGACTACACGGGTCAATCCTGAGGGAAGTGGGATTTCTGCCAGCTTAGACCTGACTGGAGAGGGACCCCACTGAACAGCTTCTTCCCAGGATTTTTGCCAAACCGGAGTCCCAGGATGCTCTGCATGGGCGATGCCTGGAGGTACTGGCAAGAACTGCTAGGAAGAAGTTGTTTATTAGTATCAGACTAGGCGATTCTGTCATTCGGGGACCAGGAGGATTGTGGGGTAGTGTCCGTGGCCTGGCTAGAAGGGCTAAGACTTTATTTCTGCCAGCTGTCCACATAAGGTGTCTTAGGCTTTTTGAAATCAAACGCCTGTTGTCAGAGAGGAAGCAGAAGCATCCCTGCATTTCTTTGCTAGAAGACACTTGAGTTAGAAAGTAGACAGATGATACGAGGGAGCATCCGAACACGTCATGAGTCCTCTTCTCTTTAGAACAAAGGCTCTGGACCCAGGAGGACTGGGTGAGATTCTGCCCCTCTCTTGCTGGCATGGTCCTCCTCAGGGGCGGAGCGAGGCTGCTGCCCTCCCCCATCACATAAAGTCCACAGCTCCCCATGTCTGACCACTTTGTGTTCTCTCAACATACGCGAATTTCAGAACTAAGACCCAGATAAAACTGCTGTGGTCAGGGCCAGCCTGTGGGACTGACCGAGCATCCCTCTAGAAACCCTCCAAACAGCAGGTGTCTGCTTGATGTTTGTTTACTGCCATTTAAGCTTCGCATTGTCAAATCCCGCCTTGCTTTCCAGAAGCTATTAAGAAGGTTATTATCACTATCCTGTTCCCTGAAACATGGCCAGGCAGAACTGGAAAGCAAGCAAGAGAGGTTTCTCCATGCCTTTTTCATTCCCCATGCACAGGCAGTGGGCTAGGACCCCCCTCAAAGAGCTGATTGCTTGTGCCTAGTAGGATCCTGATGCCAACAGGGTCTTTGAAGCACGGTCTCTGCCCACTTAGGAAAAAGTCCTGTGCTTGCTTTAGTAGGGTTCATTCTTGCAGGCAAGGAGGGATTAGCTTTCATCCCCCTTCCAGATCTTTGCTCCACAAGCAGAATTGCACCAGCCCACCTGATACCTTTCTTTATCAAGCAAGGCTTCATTTCACATTTTAACAGCTTATTTTCTCTTGAGAAGGTGGGAGGGAAGGCCTTCCTGCTTAAAAAATATGAATATTGGCAACACAAACTCAGGCAGACTGTTGGTACCCACTGAACAGCCCAGCAGTAGTGTGTGTGTGTATGTGTGCATAGGTGTGTGTATACACAGTCCTGGCCTTTCACTGTGTAAATACGAGAGAGTGCCCCCCAGAAGCTTTGGGGTACGTTTTGCATGCGCATATGAGCGTATATGTGCATCTATGCCATTGCCCTCTGCTGGCTGAGCTCTTCCCGTATCGATTGATGGAGAGTGCGCGTGGGGAGCTGGCACATCCAAACACATCGCTGCCCTCTGAAAGGAGCCCAGACATTTAATCACTAGGATAAGCCCTCCGTTTCAGCGCGCAGGGCTGGGACTTTCACTTCTCAGTCCTCACTGCAGCCGCAGGGCGCTGCACAGCACTAGGAGCTCCTTAGCTCCTTCCCAGCTCTAAAAAAAAAAAATAAAAAAATCTCCTTGAGATGTTCATGCCCTTTCGGGAGGATTCGAGATTGAGCAGCTCTGCAGGAAGCATTTGGGTTGCTGCTCTTTGAAGAGCAGGCTCAAGCGGCAGAGCCCTGCAGGAGAAGCTGGATGGTGCCGGGGCTCCCCCTCCAGCTTGTAGTCCCCCCAAAAGCAGAGGAAAAGGCAGCGGAGGGTGGACAGGCAGCACGGGCAGGCTCCCAGCTCAGCCACTGGCCCTGCAGTCCCCTCCACCTCCCCGCATGGGGCCACCAGCTTCGTGGCCGAGTCAGCAGTCAGGGTACAGGAGAGCTGCTTTGGACTGCTCTCTTTTTCTGACACACTTTGTTTCTCTCTCCCTCCCTCCGCCCCCCAACACCTTTATCCTTCCTTGAATTACTCCCCTCCCTGCACATTACCCCCCGTCTCTCTCTCCCCTTTGCCCCCGCCCACGAAACGTGCTCGCGTCCCCCCATCCCCTTGCCCCGGTGCCATTTCCGTGCCCCTTTTTCCTCTTTCTCACACCCGTGCTGTTCTTTCTGCCCCTCTCCCTCTCTCCTCCGCAGGGGCTGTTAGAGCCTCTAGTATTTTCCCGATCCTGAGTGTGATTCTGCTTTTCATGGGTGGACTCTGCATTGCAGCCAGCGAGTTCTACAAAACCCGACACAACATCATCCTTAGTGCCGGCATCTTCTTCGTGTCTGCAGGTAAAGGGATGCACAGGGCCTGACGCCCCGGAGATGGGCTCTGGAGGGGGGGGGGGGGGGGCTGCCCAGATGGGGCATCCTGCAGGAGCACAGTTGCCTAGGTAGGAGCGTGTGTGTTTCCCAGCCCTGACGAGGGATGAAAGCAGCCCGCCAAGGATGCCTCTCCTCCCTGCCTGCTGGCCTGGCAGAGGCAGGCAGCAGTGCCCTGCAGGCAAGGGCTTTCCTGCTGCTTGGGAGCTGCTGGAGGCAGAGGGTTTCCCCACATCCAGTGTCTCTCAGGGATCAGCTGGGAGCGCAGTCCAGGGATGCGGCAGGCATGCGAGGAGGGTCTTGCCCAGGTTTCCCACGGAAAGCTGCCCAGGGGAGGGGATGGGTGGTGGGGGGCCCCACTGTTCCCCCTCCTGGGGGCAGGGGCTCAACCCCCCAGCCCCCACCACCGCCATGTGTGACTGTCCTGACGTCTCCCTCTCTCTCCCCCGCCGGCCGGCTGGCAGGTCTGAGTAATATAATTGGCATCATCGTATACATATCAGCCAATGCTGGAGACCCCTCCAAGAGTGACTCTAAGAAGAACAGCTACTCCTACGGCTGGTCCTTCTACTTTGGGGCCCTGTCCTTCATTATAGCTGAGATGGTGGGAGTGCTGGCCGTCCACATGTTCATAGACCGGCACAAACAGCTGCGTGCCAACGCTCGTGCCACGGACTACCTCCAGTCCTCCGCCATCACCCGCATCCCCAGCTATCGGTACCGCTATCAGAGACGCAGCCGCTCCAGCTCCCGCTCCACTGAGCCTTCACACTCCAGGGATGCCTCTCCTGTCGGGATCAAAGGGTTCAACACCCTCCCATCAACAGAGATCTCGATGTACACCCTGACCAGGGACCCGCTGAAGGCAACCACCACCCCCACCGCCACCTACAACTCCGACAGGGATAACAGTTTCCTCCAGGTTCACAACTGTATCCAGAAAGAGAACAAGGACTCTATCCACACCAACACAGCCAACCGCCGGACCACCCCGGTATGAAGCCGTCGCCAGGAGCTGAAAATGGGGCAGGAGCGGGCAGGAGGAGACAGGGTGGGCTGTGGGGTGGGGAGGGTGGAAGGGGGCAGGGGGCAGCGGCGGGGAGGGGGGGAAGGAGGAGGTGGAAGCGCCCCTTTGGGGGGGTGGGGACCTTCCCGACGCAAAAAAAAAAAAAAAAATCCACAAAAAACAACAAAAACCAACAAAAAAAACCAACAAAAAAAAAACAACGAACAAGCAGATAAGCAGACAAACAAGTGAGTGAACAAAAAAACCAAACAAACAAATGAAAAGGAAACGCGAGGAAAGAGACAACAGTGAAAAAAATTCTTTTAAAAAAAAAGAAAAAGAAAAAAGGAAAAAAAAAGAAAAACTTTAAAACCGAGAGAGATTTAAAAAATAGAAATAAATTTAAAAGAAAATGCATGATTTCCCATGTACCATTATTTTAACATTTAATAAAAACAGACTTAAAAAAAAAATAGAAGGGATCCAAGAAATAACAAATGACAATAAATCAAGTGGGAGGAGGAGGAGGAGGCAGCTCTTTGGATTTTGGGGGGGGGGGTTATTCTTTAATTTTACGCTTTGTTTCCCACTACCTTTAACCCAGCACAGACTCCTCGGGGAACAGGGGATGGGGGTTTGGCCGGCAGTGACTTCGGTGTTCTTGGGCCCGTTATGGAGGATCCCGGGGTGTCAGGGTCAACCGCAACCTGCTCTGTTCCCCCCAAGATCCATGGGGATCCGCTCGTCCCCCGTGGGTCCGTAGGGGTTACAAGTGACTCCTGTCCCTAGGGAGCGCAGGGGCCGATGCAGAGTCACCCCTCCGCAATGTCCCCAGGGGGGGTCCCCGCTTCCCCGGCCCTGGGGACCCTGGGGTTAATGGTGACAGTGCAAAAAGCAAACAGACACAGTAAATAAAGACACACACACAGAGACATAAAAAAAAAAAAAAGGACAAAAAAAGGTTTCTTAAAAAAAAAGTGGCAATTTTTTTAATAAAACAACAGCTATAAATAAATGTAAATATAATAAGTGGATTTACTTGCAAGAAAAACAGATAGTATTTTTTTCTTTTCATTTTTTGTTTTCTCCAGCTTTAAACTGTGAAAAAAAAAAAGGAAAAGCAGGGTGCGGGGTGGGAGGCGCAGGCAGAGGCCGGGGGGCTGGTGGAGGGAACTGGGGCTCCCACCCCTTCAAGTTGAGGGGGGGATACGGGGGGGGCCAAAGCCTAGGGCAGCGTGCCAACGGTGGGGGGGTGGCATTCATGCACACGTGTGCCCAGGCGTGTGCACGCTCTCCTGTGAATGCTCCGGAGGCACCCTGGGGTGGCCGTGGGCCCCCCAAGTCTGTCTGGACCCCCCTTAGGTCCCACCAGTGGGGCTGCAGCCATGTGGGGGCATGGCAAGGCCCGCTCAGCCACCCCCTGAAATCGCTCCTCTCCCCAGCTGCTTGGCCTGGACACATGTACCCTCCCGGCCCCCATCCCAGGCAGCCCCGCACTCCAGGCCTGAGGTGCCCGAGTCCCAGCGGCCATGCCAGGGAGAGGTACAAACCCATTGGGCGTCTCTACGCCCGCTAGGTTTTGTCCTCATCCCTCCCTTGCTGGGGGGTCCCAGACTGCTGTGGTCTCATCCGCAGCAGCGAGGCGAGCTGGGCCCCCGCCATCCTGCCCTGAGACCCCTGGTCTGGCAGGAGCCCCATCCTTCCCTGCCGTGCTGGGGGAACGGGGCACCAGGGGTGGCAGGAACCACTTTTAATCCAGCTCCCCCCATGATGGCCGCCACGGATACAGGCAGAGGGGAGATGGCAGCAGGGGAATGCGGGGGCCTCTCTGACACCCCATGAGCCGCCGGCCAGCCTGGGGCAAGGACAGGCCCCCTTTGGGGGCTGCTCCCCGAAAGTAGCAGTGCCCCGGGCAGGCACAAGGCCAAGGGTTGTCTGGATGGGGCCGCCGAGCCCTTCGGCAGCTCAGACCCACTTTTCAACTTTTTTCCGTCCCCGTTCCTACTGCTCCAGTTTTAGGAGCCGTGCAGTCCTCCGCTTTGGGTCCCAGCGGGGTTTCTGCTTAAAAGCAGTCTGATCCTCCCTGCACCATATCCACCCCTCCACCCCCACCCCCATCCTGCTGCTTTACCCCCCCCTCCCCACTCCAGAGCAGGGCAGGGGGCAGCAGTGAGAGGGGGTCACCCCCAAAAACAGCATCACAGGGCAAGAAGATGGGTGTCCAGACAACCCCACACCACTGAAATCTCCTCCCATGACCCCCCCCCAGCCCTTTAAAAACAATTCACAGGGAAACAACCGCCACCACCACCCCCATTGCCCTTGCCCCCCAAGGAATAAGTTAAAGCTGGTTTCCCGGACCCTGGCATAGAGGGCGGGCGGCGTTGGGGTCTCCATCCCCAGCCACCTGATGTGGCGCAGAGCTGGGGAGCATTCACAGGGCTGAGCGCGCCCCCGGGGCCAGGAGGGAAGGGGACAGTGGGAGCAGGAGGCGAGGGCTGGCGGGGAAGCTTTTTTTTTCCGAGGGTGTTGCTCATGTCCAGCTCAAACCAGTACAAGAAACAAACCTCCATTTTCTTTATTTTGTGGTTTTTTTCAGACTGTTAAAAAGAAAAAAAATTTTAAAAAGAGAAAATGACAAAAAAAAAATCCTGGTACATGAAATAAAGATTTTTTTTTTTATAAATTGGTCCTCGTTTATGTAGATTTATTGGGGGGGGATTTATTGTCCCGCTGTGCCAGAGGAGTATCTGGAAAACCAGCAAGAGAGTCAACTATTGCAGACTGTCCTCTTTGGTGATTCAGTGGACAGTCTTGCTTCAATTGCTCTTATCGAATCAATCTTCGAGATACGAGGAGGAAGGACGTGGCAAGAGGAGAAGGCTTTGCCACAACTTTTTTTGAAGTAAGTGTGGGTAAACTCAAGTCACACACATGGGCTTTCCCTGCTGCCCTCCAAAACATCTGCTCCAGCCCCTCTTTAGCCCCCAGCGTCGCCCCTCCTGTCCCGTTCCTCCCAGGGTGGTGTTACCACAAGGGATAATGCCCCAACTCCCACCCGAAGACAGTGGCTCTCATGGCGGCCAAGAACTGATGGCGAGCTCAGAATTCACACGGGCTCCCTTCAGAAAGGGAAGAGAAAAGAAAGGAGGCCTTATGTTTTTGGGGTTTTTTTTCAGCCATTCATGGGTTTTCTGGTGATTTCCTCAGTAGCTGGGCTGGCAGCAGCTGCCTGGTGGAAATGCTCGGGGTCGGAGCCTGGAGCGAGGGGTTAGTTACAGCCAGAGCTGCAGACCCAGAAAAGGGTGAGGTGGCAGCAGGGCAGGGAGGTGAGAGCCCAGCAAAGGGGAAGGGCCTCCCAGCGTGTCCCCTCATCTCCCACCCCACCACCAAGACGCCAAGATCCCTTCGCCCTCCGCTGGGCTCCTGCTTGCCGTGGGACCCTCCATGGCTTTCTGGAGCAGACCAGGATCCCGACCAGACCTGGCCACCACCAGCTCGGAGGGGTGACAGGGAAGGGCAGCCACCTGAGTGACAAAGCCGCTCTGAAGTTCAGCCAGGGTCTGACCCATGGCGGGCGAGTGAGACCATGAGCTGAATGAGCAGGTGGGACCAGGAGGGTTAATTTGGCAGCAGCAGGGAGGCAGCGGGGTGAAGTCACACTGAGCTCCAGGTGTCCTGGCAGACACCGATGGGTCGTGGTGCGATCACAGCACTGCGGTCCTCTCTGCCGCCCGATTCACCTCGCACAGGTTGATACCAGTTCTCAGCATCTGGATCCCCCAGCTGGCACCTGGGGATCCCCACTCCAGCCCTCCGCAGCCCCCGCCCCTCCAACCCGCCCCCCTCCAGCTCACCCCTCTCCTTTGGGCCCCCCATAGCACCGCACACCCACCCCGTGCCTCCCCAGTGTGCCTGTCAGCACACACATTTCGTGGGCCGGCCGGCGGGGCGCTTCACTGCCGAGGTGATTGGGGGCACCTGCCGCCCCATTTCTGCTTCTCCTCAGGGGACCCTTCCCGGGAGCAGCCTCACCAAGAAGGAGGGCATGAGGAGGGGAGAACCAGCAAAGCAGGACAGGCACTGGCTCCGGGGGACGTCAGGGAGCTCCCAGCCCCGCCACACACACGTCTAGGGTGCAGCTGCCTCCCTGCCCTGTCTAGCTCACAGACCCCAAAACCTTCTCACCCCCTCCTCATCCCCTTGCCCGGCTCTGAAGCCGCCACCAGTGCTGGGTGCTCCCACCCAGGTATGGGTGGGATGAGCTGGAGAAGCCCCCCCGTATCTTCTCCATTCTCCCTGTGATGTTTCCAATCCCAGCCCGCTGCAAAGCTGGCGGCAAGAGGGTGCTCCCTCCCCCCCACCCGTGCCAGTGGGGCACGGGGGAGATGCAGCTCCACTCCCCATACGATGCCATGCCCAAAGTGGAGGGGGTGCATGGCTCAGCCTCCCTGCACAGCTCCATGAGATGCTCCTGCCTCGCAGAGTGCAGATGGTCTTACTTTTTCCTCTCTGCTTCTCCCCTTCTCCTTCTGGCTTTTACAGGATAGGGACACAGAGCGGGAGAGGCAGGGCAACTGCACCAGCCTGAATTTAGGTGTGGGGAATGCTGCTCAGACGGGGCCAGCCTCCATGCCATAATAATTAATACTAATACTCAGCACTTATACAGCACTTTTCATGTTCAAAGCACTTTACAAACATTAACTAATTAATCTGTCATATTAAGTGATGTCTTAAAGGGGCAGCATTGAAAGCAAAGGGCTTGTGTGTGGGTGGCAGCCCTCATTCCCTCTCTCTCCCAGAGCGCATTAACAGTTTGGAGGGTGTGAGCCCCTAAAACATTACCCTGTGCCCCTCCTGGGTCTCAGTGCTTCCCATGCCACTTCCTTGCCTCTCCCAGGGCTGGCTGCATGCTCTGGCAGGTCTACCCCGGGGTGAGCAAGGCACCAGGGTCTTCTCCACAGCACTGAGCTACTGAGGTCCTGGGGATGCCAGAGACTTGTGACTCAGAGGTCAGTTGAAATATTTGGGTTGGAAAAGTCCCCCTGCCCCAGTCCTAAACCCCAGCAGTGGGGGAGGAGAGCCAGCGGGCCCTTTGCAGCGCAGCAGGAGTAGAGATGCAGCAGGCAATCTGTTCAGATGTCTTCAGCCAGGTCCCTGTCGCGCCCCAGCTCTGGGACCTCTCTGGGGACAATGGCCGTTCCCTGGTTTCAGGCACCAGAGGCAAGCAGCACCCGGCCCTCCATGGGGCTGATTTCTGACAGCCCCTCCCTCCAAATCTGAGGACACACTCTCAAATGCCGGCTGGGCATCTGCCAGGGAGAGTACTGCCCCCCTCAGATGGAGCAATCCCTTAGGATGGCTCTGGCAAAGGATCCAAGCTCAAGAGGGCATGCTCTGCCCAAGGGATGCCAGCCAGGACTGGCAGCAGTGCTCGGTGCTCCCTCGCTGCGGAGGCAGCATGGCTGAAGAGGGGGCTCCCTTTGGGGAACGGTATGGGGCGAGGGAGTGCTTCCTGCTGAGTAATGGCCGGCTCCTGGCGCTGGTGGGTCTGCTGTTAAATGTGTGCTCGCCGCTCCTCTGCTGCCTCTCTCGTATGGATCACAGCCAGGGCTGGCTGGGTTTTGCTTCTGTGGGAGGCACTCCGAGAGCTCCTCATGTGGGGAAACCCAGATACTTGACTATTAAAGTAACGCCGGGCATTTAATAGCATCACTGAAACAGTTTAAACACCTAGGAGTGGTAATTAGTAATAATGGTTTGGTGAGGGAGGAAATTAAGACCCAGGTATGGAGCCCAGTAGTTTTCTCTGCAGATAATTTTTAGTGCCAAATGACTACAGAGAGAGGCCAAGTGTCAGACACACAAGCCTACTGTTTTGCTTGTGTGTGAGGACTTACACTGGGGAGGAAGACAGCCACATATCTCGCCTTTCAAAAGCCGCACACAGAGGCCAAGGATGGAGAGAGGCTAGAGAAGGAGAGCTGACGGAGAAAGGGGGTCTGTGAGGAGGTACGGTCAACCTAAAGAAAGCCCCTAGGTGAGCAAGGCTGGCAAAGGGCAGGCCAGCTGAATGGCCTGGAGGTCTGACCAAGGGAAGAGGTGGCTCCAGATGACTCAGGATGCCCTCCCCAGGTGCCTTCCAGCTCTCCCCAGGCTCTTCTGGACACCTCCTGGAGAGACAGAAAGAAGAGGCAACAGTTTTGGTAGGGAAGGGAGGCAGAAGGAGGGCAAATTTTAAGAGTAGCCAAGGACCTGTATAGATTAAGGGGATATGAATTAAATGTCACCAGCCTGAGTTTTCCCTCCAAGAGCAGACAAAACAAGTCATCCCTCTCGCTAAGCTGAGGCATGGAGCTGAACCCCATGGGGGCTGCTGTCCAGTATGCTGCTCCTCACCCAGGTGGGGCATTTACAAGAAGTCCTGACCAAACCGAGCACACTCACGCCATTTTGGTGGCTCTGTGGAGCTCCAGAACAGCCATGCAGCCAAAATGCCCCATAGAGAGTAGAAACTCACCTTTAGCCCAGGAAAGGGGACAGGGAAAACATCTTTTTCTGGGGATCTCTGCCCACAATGGTAGGGCAGACATCCGTGATGTCCCAGTGTCCATGGTGGATACTCCACCTAAAACAAATAACCACCAGCTGGTAGAGAGGTGCTAAGGACCTGTCAGGCATGGAGCTGCAGTGAGGACCCTGCCAGAGGAGCCAGGACCCCCATGGGCCATGCTGCTTCCCACGGGCGCAGCAGCAGAGGCAGGAGCACCCAGGAGCAGGCTGGGTGCTCACTCAGCCTTCATCTTCCCAGGCTACAAATCCCAGCTTTGACCTGGCTCCGGCAGAGCCAACGCAGACGTGAACCATTCTGGCAGAGCGTTGTCATTTGTGCCAGTTTTACACCGCGGAGAGGAGTAACGTGTGAATGACGCCAAATCCTGCTGGCCTCATTTCGCTTGCCCTTTATTGAAACCTCCGAGCCTTGCAGCCCGGGCATGGAGCGACAAGGGTGCAACGGCTCATGTGTGCAATGAGGGCTCGGATGAGGCGGCCTTGGCTCTTGACATTGCGGAAGGTCCGCAGTGAAGGAGCCCGCTGGCCCGGCACTGGCAGCTTCAGCAAAGGGGTCAAGATATACGAGTATGGGCTGAGTCCCAGAAACAGATCTGCAAGGGCAAAGCACTGGGCTCGGGAAAGGGTTTTCATTGCTGCTGCTCCTCCTGCTGCTCCTGATCCCCTCGGGGATGGAGAAAACAAGGGACTTTGTTCTCTAGGGACCTGTCAATCAGAATCTGCCACCACCATTTAATTTGCTGAATTTATGCCTGCCAGGAGCGCCTGCCTGGCTGCCTGTTCCTGAGCAGGCAGTGCCATCCCGTGGGATGAGCTTGGCACAGCAGCAGAGTCTCAAAGCCGCACTGTCTGGGATCCGGAGCAGCCGCACAGCTCCCACAGGAGATGCAGCAGTGGGACCCTTGCCTGGTGTCCCGCTGCTGCACAGGGGTGGCTGAGAACCCTTTCCAGTCTGCCAGGACTCCTCTCTACCTGCTTCCCCTCATCCCTCCTCTCCTTCCAGCAGGAAAGCTCGGATGGGACACAATGACATAACTCACCTGGATGTGGGGGTTTGGCTCACTCCCACCTGGGACAGGCTCCAGCCAGCCCAGGGGCAGGTATGATTTTAGGAGGGAAAGGCAGACAGCAAAGCTCTTACCCTGAGCTTGGTGTGGCCGTGATGTTTGAGGCAGCATGTCCCAGCAAGTTGCCTGCCATCAGGAAGCCTCCCCACCTCTCCTCCCCTAAATGCAGTGCCTCTGGTCCCTGGCTGGTGCCAGGCCTGGGATCATCCAGGAGTGTTTAGCAGGGAGACACCTCATGTGTGCAGAGAAAAGAGCAATCCCACGGGGTGGTTCCCAGGTCAGGGAGCCCCACGGCTGCCCCACATCTCCTCCTGCCCCTGCTGCTCTCCCCCAGGGGATTGGCGCTGCTTGTGGGCCCTTTTGGGGAATGAGCAGTGCAGGGAAGGTCCCTTCCCAGCCCCAGCCCCTTCCCATCCTCTCCTGCAGAGGCCACAGCAAAGCTTGGACTCGACCTTGGGAGTCAGCTGTGACCTTGGGAAGTGCCTCATCCAGAGGGACAGGCTGCAGATAGGGAAGAGGAGAGAAAGAAAGACCTTGGGCTGCTGCAGCAGGAGCTTTCTGGAGCAAGGCTGAGATTGTGCATCCTTGCCGGCTGCCTCGGGGTGCCTGACGCCCGATGGGGGACATACGCAGCATGGCTTTGCCAGAAGGGACAAAAGCGCCCGGCTGACTCCTCCAAAGACAGAAGAGAGCAGATGGCGCTGAAATCTGCTCAAGAGGAGAGGAAGGAATAGCCCCGAGGCTCTGCACTCCCTGTACCCTGAGAGGGACATTTGTCCCTGGCCAAGTGTGTTGACCAGCCCCATCTCTGACCTACCAAGGGGCAGGAAAGAGAATGGCAATCACGGGCTCACTGGGATGCTGCGTGTCCCTTGCCACTGTTCTCTTTTGTGGGGGCCTTCCTGAGAGTCCCTGGGACGGGAACAGCATGTTATACATAGGTAGCATCTGCATTCGACTCCTTACTGCCTTGATAATTAGGTCTTGTGCAAATGGGGTTTGACTCTGCTCCCTAGCAGAAATCACTTGGACTCTCTTTCTGCCTCCTGATGTCCTGTCCTCTTTGCCTGGCTGGCATAAACAGTAAGCTTTCCAGAGGAGGGACCAGCCAGGCAAGATCATCTGCATAGACATGCAGAGCATGCTTAGCCCCAGAAGATTCTGATTACCCTAACACTGATGATGTTGAAGGAAATAACTGTGGGTGCTTTGGTGCTGGGCAAGGGCCCTTGTAAAGAAAGCCCGCGTTGCCTGTGGTTCTGCTCACACACACTAGGATACTTTTCAGGGCAGCACTGAATGTAACTCAAGCACTGGAGAACCGCAGGGCACGGAGCCGGGCTTCTGCAGCTGAAAAGCAAACTGCTAACTCAGTGGTGAGAAGGCACGGTGTGCCTCGCACCCTCCATCACCCAGGGGCCCATCCTCTTCCCCGCTGTTGGTCCGGCTGGATCTATGCAGCATTTCCCAGATGCAGCAGCCATGACCTGCTTCTGCCTCCGTTGACACAGTTCCCCGTCACCATGATAGCTTGTATCTCTAATGTATTTCTCCTCCGGTGACATGGAGAAATATTGTCCCTCCCCGAGCAGCACAGAGGTGCCATGTTCCCACTGGGGAGGCTCACCGGGGTGGCTCGGAGGACAGCCGCAGAGCAGGAATTTGCAGCTCAGCCTGTGGACTCCCAAGCTCATACCCCAGCCACTGCACCAGCCTTCCTCTCCTTCTGCAGGCTCGGAGCCAGCAGGGACGCTGCCGGCGCCAGCTGCTCTAATTGAGCTTTGTAGAATAAACTTGTGGAATTAGCCTGTTGGCTGCTGGGATAAAATCCAGCGCTGAGTGCAGATCAAAGGAGGCAATCTTGCTGACGGTTTGTGGGGAGACAGCTGGGTCCGGGCTGCTTCTACAGCTCCGGGAAGGGCAGTGCTCAGCAGCCGAGGACAAGGACCGCTGCCTCTTCGACGATACATGCGATCCAGGCCCTGATGCTCAAAGCTACAGAAGCCTTGGGCTGACACCAGTGGTAAAAACAAAGCCAGGCAAGAGAAAGCACTAATTCAGGCAAAGACAATTTTTGAGTGTGCCATATATTTGTGGCTTTTCCCGGTAGCATGGAAGGAGCAGACAGTGCAAGGCCAGGCTCTGAACCCAGCCTACAGAAGCAACATGGTTTAAGAAAGGGGAAGCCTGCCCTTGCCAGGTTTCTGTCTGTCCTTGCAGGTGAGATGGTCCAACCCAGCAGCCACGGGGAGAGCTCAGCATGGCAGGAAGAGGAAGAGGGAGAAAGCTTCGCAGTGAAAGCACTATCTGCTACCAAGAATAATAAACTCAGCACATTCCCTGCGTGGACCTTACTGTACGGGCATGGCTGGTCTGAACACACGCAGCAAATCTGCCAGGTGCCACCTGCTCCCAGCCCCGCTAGATCGCACAGGCAGCAAATTAAAAATCAGATTCGCAGCACGTGCACAGTAAAGTTGCTTTATGGCCGTTTTTCCAGGGTTCCTGAAAATCCGATCAAGCATTTCCCCGAAAAAGCTGGTGAGCAACTGCCAGGCAAGGAGGGCAGGTTTATAGTGCAGCCTCCAGGGCACCCAGGAGAGGGATGAAGGCGCTGGAAAGGAGGCCACACGTCGCAGCGAAGCACCTGGCCTGGGAGAACAGCAGACTGAGAGGGCCCATGAAAGAGGGCAACGGGAAAGATGGGATGCAAAGGGGAAGGCCAGGGAAGGACAGAGGGCTTCCCAGCCTGTGAACACCAGCCTGTGGCAGAAGCCAGTTCATATATGGCCAAGGTTGGTTACAATGAAAGCCCAGGAGCCAGAAGTGAGTTTAGCTGCTTTAAAGATAATGACGATAACTTCGGAAGAAGGGTCTGACCTGAAAAGGTGAGCAAACGTCAGGCTTTTCCGCAGGGGGAAGGCGTTAAGGCTGGGGACTATTTCCCTTGGTTTCTGGGTTTGTCAAGAAGCGTGGGGCAGTGGAGACTAAGCATATGGCACAGGCATATGGAGAGTTTGGTGTTTAGTGAGGAAAAAACCCCACAACTGGCTATTTTTGATGCATTTATTACAAGAATGAGAATAGGAACTACTACAAAACAGTGTTTTAATGTGAACATTAGTCTTCCAATCCTCAGCTGCCTCTTTGAGTGGAAGTACAGTCACGCAAGCTGGAAAGCAATCCCTGTCTTAAGGCTTTCCAAGGCATCTTCAGTCAAGGCAGAGGTGATCTATTTTCTAGGAAAGGCCCCTAACGGGTTGGGCGTTTGGACTTGCCTTCCCTCATTTAAACCTGGCAAACCCCTGGTAACACTCCCCAAGCTGCAGGAGGAGGCTGCCGCTCAACACAGAGCCAACTCGCAGAGCGACAGCTCTCCAACAAGTCCCAAACCACGGTGGAGACTGATGGCGGTGAAGGTTTTGGACTGGAACAGCCACGGCGCTGGAACGAGCCCCTCTTTTAGGGATCTGCTAACACCAGCACACAGCCCAAAAACGGAGAAGTGGGAGACAAGAACGGAAAACCAGATGGGAGCAATTTATCTTGGCTGTTCTCATAAGCATCTTCCAGGGAAGAGTGATTAGCCTTATTAACTGATTAAGTGATTAATTAACTGATGAACTGAAATTATGGATTGAGGATCAAATGATTGCAAGCAAGTGTATTTTGAGTACTTTTCTAGGAAACGATCTATCTCACGTGCCTTTAACGAAAGCTAGAGGCCGGGCGGTGGAACCATTTGCGGCAGCGGTGCGTGGGGTCGGCAAGATGGGACGAGAGGTGCACGCGGCTGCGGGGTCCCGGCGGGGCACGGCACAGGAGACGGAAAGCGGGAAGTGAGACAGACCCACTCCCTCCCCTCTCCTAGTAAATGTGAGCTAAACGTGACAGCAAATCTCACCTGCTTCAAGATTGGATTTTTTTTCTTAGAACCTTTCTTCCCATTTTTAAGAAACTGGAAGGTTATGTCCATGCCCGGAGGAGCATTTATCCTGCACTGGGCACTCCCTATGCATGCTCTCTCCTCTGACCCATGCCTATACCCAACCCTGTCCCCAGAAAAGGTAGTCTGGATGGGCTAAGCCCAAACTGCACAGGACCTATCATCTCTGGGAGACAGCAGCAGTGTTATATTCTCTTTTAAGCACCTCACACAGGCTCGGGAGTGAAGAAGAAGCCGTGGAAAAGAAGGGCTTTCATTTTATTAGTCTGTTTATCATTGCTTCTCTTATTCATTCCTTAGTCTGGTTTTCTTTTCAGGATTTCTTGCTCCTTTTATCACCATCTCCTAAGCAGGACATGAGCATAGCAACTCCTTCCACCAGCTGCCCCGGCTGGGGAGGGTGAGGGACGGGCGCTGCGGGGGTTACCTGGAGCTGGGATCACACAGAGCCACCGCCAGCGATCGGTGAGGCAGTTCCAGCACTAATGATGTTTGTCTCCAAAAAGGCTGTTTAGGTGAGACAGTTACAAATTGTATTTTATAAACTGTATTTCTATAAGTGGATTTTTTCGCTGGCGGGGAAAAGCGCTTTAATAATCCCACTCCTGATTAATGGCAGGGTGTCTTGGCAAAGCAGAGACTGCTGCAGCTTCAGTTCTTTTTCAAGGAGGAATTACAAGCGGTAAATAAAGGAGAAAATGCACACCTCTCTGCCTGGAAAATATTGATCTAGACACTTCTTAGGTAAAAGATACCCACTAAAATTCTCAAAAGAGTTTTTAGCCTGTGAGCTGAAGAGATCTGTAAACTGGATCCTGCTCTTTTTAGGGGTAGAGAAAATTTCAATCACGCTGGCATGTGAACACCTGAGATTTAATGATTTATTGCCCTCACTCCCTGAGAAGAAACACAATCCCAATTGCAGAGACAGGGATCCGAGGCACAAGCTGTATTAAATGACTGGTTCAGGGTGTCCTAGAGAGGCCACAGGGCTGAATCCGAACTTCCAGCCCTAGGTCTCCCCTCCAGCAGGTCAAGGAAAGCGATCAGGGACAATGCAAAACCCTGAACACCACATTGTGAACACAGCAAAGGCAACTGCAATTCCCATTCTTCGCACATCTTTACCTAAGTCAGGCGTTTCATAAGAACATCTAAACCACACAGTCGGTTGAATGATCACACAGCTACAACCTGAAAGGTATCTGTTTTTCTACAAAACCATTGCATAGTTTGGGATATATTTTTATTGCAAGAGGCTGTGTGTGAGAGAAAATTAGGAGGCACAGCATTAAGTCATGGTTCCTGTCCTGACACATGGCTTTATTGATATACTTCTTGTTCAGATCTCTGTAAGTCTGTTCTCTATCAAAGTCATAAATCTCTCAACTTCTATCTCCATTTTTATGGGTGGGAACAGGAATTTACCTACCAGACTTCACAATAATTCCATCTCATGTCTGTAGAACAACCTGACACACCCAGATGGGCGACTACATGCTTGTAATTGAAGTCTTCATTTGACTAAGCTGAAGATCAGTATTCTTCCAATACATTATTTTAGGCCAAATAATTTCAATTCAAGTTCTTCCAAAGGGGGGAAAAAAAAAAATTCTTGAGATTGGGCAGTCCCTTGTATGGTCATGAAGCCCAAGTTATCTTCATGAGATTAAACAGGAGGAGGAAGTTTGTTGGACAACTTATCCCATCCCGCTGCTATCAGGCAAGTCAATTACACCCAAACCATTTCCAACAGTCATTTGCCTACTGCAGGCTTAATTATTTCTGCTAAGAGAAGTTCCACATTTCTAGTAAGTTTAATCATCATTACCACGGGAGAAGATGTTTCTGACACCTCACCATTGTTTGTTGGAGCTGCCGTGCTTTCAGGAGACAGGGAAAATAATGTTTTCTTCCTCTTTGTGACAGCCCTGTACGAACTGAACAGTTTTGTCATGTGTCACCCCCGGCTCTTCTACTTAAAAAGCCAAACCCAAGCTTTTTAATCGATAGGGCAAATTTACCATCATTAACATCACTCCTTTCTCACTCCTACTCATTTTTGTTACTAAGCGGTCATTAGGAAGGAGGGAGATTTTGGAAAACGACGCCGTCATGGCAGAAGACACGACAAAGCCGGTGACAGACCAACTCCACTGGGCACACGTCACACAGGACGCAGCTTCACGGAGCGTGCGGGCCCCCCGCGGCCCCTCAGCAGCGGCGACAGGCGGCCTCGACGCCCTCGGCTACGAGGCCGGACACGGGAGGGAACTCCGGCCGCGGCGGATGCCGGAGGCGCGGAGGCCGCGCGGAGGCCCCGCGGAGGCCCCGCAGCCCGCCGGGCCGCTGGCGGAATGCGCCACAGGGGCGCTCGCGTCCACCTGCCGCGCGCCGCGGCTTTTCTAGCCCGGTTCCCCCTGCAGCTCTATGGCCGTGACGTGCTGCGTTCTCTGGAAGGGAGGCGCTTTACGGCAGCCGCGCTCCGCTCCCCCGTGGCTTTTTTTTTTTACGACAGCGGCGCTCGGCGGCGCTGCTGTCGCGCGGCGCTGACGCGCAAAGGGCGGGCCGGGGTTGCGCGAGCCCTCTTCCCTCGCCCGCCGCCGCCGCCGCCGTATCCGCCGCCATCGGGGCCGTGACGGGGCCGCGCAGGTGAGAGGGGCGTCGAGGCCGCCCCGGTGCCGGCCCCCTTGTCCTACCGGCACCTGCTCGCGGGTATCGGGACCCCCGGCCCCGCCCCGGCGCTGCCACCGGTTCCGGTGTGGCCGGGTCCTCGCCCCTCCCCCCCCGCACACACAGTGCCAGCGGCGACCGGGACTCCCCGCACCCCCACCCCGGCCGCTCCCCTCGCTGGGAGCCCGTCTGGCGGAGGTCGCCTCCCCGCACTCCCCGCCCTTCGTCGTGGCACCGCGCCTTGGCCTGTGCCGGGGTGAAGGCCGCGGTCCCCGGTGCCCCACGGCAGCGGGCGTCACGGCCTCCGGCGGGGCTCACCGAGCGGCAACTGAGAGCTTGGGCTTTGTTTGTTTTCATTTTTTTCCGCTGTAGAAGTTTAAAAAATGGCGAAGTTTGTGACACCTGTGATCCAGGACAACCCCTCCGGCTGGGGCCCTTGCGCCGTGCCCGAGCAGTTCAAGGACATGCCCTACCAGCCCTTCAGTAAAGGAGACCGCCTGGGAAAGGTACTTAGTCGTGCCATGGCCGGTGGGGCTGCTGCCGAGCGAGCCCTTCTGACATCCCGCCTCTGCACGCCGCCACGGCTTTTCGCTTCTCACTACCGCGGTTGCTCTTCTGACACCATTTGCAGCGTATTCTAACACTTAGCATGGTTGTGAACAATTAGCAGGGCTGGCGAGCGGAGTTGGGAGTTGAAAGAATTCGTTCTGGAGCGTGCAGCAGTATTTGCTTTTGCTGCTTTAAGTCCTGCCTATATAAAGTCAGAGGTGGGGGGGAATCTGTCAGGTTAATAGTCACTTATTTTGACTGTTTATGCTTGTCCTTAGGTGGCTGATTGGACAGGAGCCACGTATCAGGATAAAAGATACACAAGTACGTGTTGTCTGGTGGCTGCTCCTCTGGCTTCTCTCCTACAAAGTTTTCTTTGAGCGTCATTCCTGCTTTCATGTCTCACACCCACTCTGGTGGTTACCTGCACACCTCAGCAAGAGGCTTCTTCAGTTGTGAAGCTCCATGGGGCTCTCCCTGTCCTTAGGGCATACTCCTGGTTTTTGTACTGCCCTGTGACTGGGGCTTCTCAGGGAGGCTTGGGGGGGGGCGGGGGGAAACGTGCTGGCATAAGGCAAGAGTCCCAATTTATGCATCAGACTTAGGTGAAGGCAGTTGGAGGGAATTTTGGGGAGAAAGGGGCAAAGTGTCAGGGTTTTTTTCCTAGAAGCTTGGTGTCAAGATGCTTTCTTATATTTCCAGACAAGTACTCGTCACAGTTTGGTGGCGGAAGTCAATATGCTTATTTCCATGAGGAGGATGAGACAAGCTTCCAGCTGGTGGATACAGCACGAACGCAGAAAACAGCATACCAGAGGAATCGTATGCGATTTGCACAGGTAACGTGTTTTCAGGAACAGGCTCAAAGGAGAGCTTCAGCAGCACGGAATTATTTTTCAACTAAAATGTTCTTTTTTTGTTCTTTTTTTTTTCTTTTTTTTTTTTTTTCTTTCCTTCCTTTATTTCTGCAGAGGAACCTTCGGAGAGACAAGGACCGTCGGAACATGCTACAGTTCAGCATGCAGACGCTGCCAAAGAGTGCCAAGCAGAAGGAGAGGTAAGGCCGCAGATACAAGCGTACCGTACTTGGGTTGGAGTGTGAACATACTGTTGATAAATTTGTTTAGTTACTATAACAGAACCCACTAGAGCGAACAGCCAGAAAAGAGGAATTTCAGGATATTTCAAGTCCGATGTTCTGCTGATGTCACCAGTAGTTATAAACATGGGTTTCAAATGGCTGTCTAAGAATTTAGAAGAATTTTTGAATTGTGTTTAGAAAGTAAATATGACATATTAAAGCAGAATATACCCTTTCTGAAAACTGTGTTGCGGTCTTTGGAGGTAAAAATATTTAAAGAGCCGCTCAGAGTAGAGAACAGAACTTTTAACGCCTCGAGCATCTTGATCAACAGACAGCTCAGCAAATGTTTCAGTGGCTCGGTGCCTAAAAGCACTGCTCCTCTGGTGGTAATTTGGAAGCGTAGAACGGTTGTGGCACGTAGTGATTGAGAACTTCTGTTCATGGCTTTTCACGTATTTGTCATTTTAGAGATCGTTTGCGCCTACAAAAGAAGTTTCAGAAGCAGTTTGGAGTGAGGCAGAAATGGGACCAAAAATCACAGGTAAACAAGCTTTCTGCTCCCTGTGATGGTTTGGTTTCTCTGGCTGTGCTCACGGGGCAGCTCCTCTTGCACAAGTCCTGATGTGCTGTGTCTCTGTTTCTCTGTCTCTCTGTCCTACCTCTGGCCGCACAGCAGAAGCCTCGTGACTCCTCTGTTGAGGTTCGCAGTGATTGGGAGGTGAAAGAAGAGATGGATTTCCCTCGGCTGATGAAGATGCGCTACCTGGAGGTGTCAGAGCCACAGGACATGTGAGTTCCTAAAACAGCAGTTAGCTTGCTTCCTGAACTGACTGGATTTTTGGAACGCAGGAGGGCAAGGGTCTCCTGGCCTGGTCCCAGTGTTCTCATTGAGGTGCCCAAAGCAGGGGGAAGTAACGGAACACCCAACAGGCCTCTCTGTCCTCTGTGGTCCGTGGGTGGTGGTTATCTGTAGGGGGGGCTATGAAGATGATCCTCTTACCTCTGCAGAGAGTGCTGTGGAGCCCTAGAATACTATGACAAAGCCTTCGACCGCATTACAACAAGGAATGAGAAGCTACTGAGGAGCATTAAGCGCATCTTCCATACCGTCACTACTACTGATGACCCAGTTATCCGAAAGGTATGTCTACTGGTTTGTAAAACCCAATAGTGTGTTTCTCAGACTGTGCTGCTGTTACAGATCCGCTGTCACCATCAGACCAAAGTTAAGGGCAGAAAAATTCCAGATCTCTACGTGTGCAAAGAAGAAAGTAAAAGCTAGCTGATGTCATTATTTTTCATGGGTCCAAGGCAGAGCTAGATTCATGCAAAACTAGGAATACTGGCCAAGGAAAAGCTGTAATTCTGGAAAGGCGAGCAGGCCAGTACTTGAGCTGTGTTGGGAAAGAAACTTCTATGTCAGAGACGTGGTTCTTGAGGTTTCTTTTGGAGATGAGGAACGCTCAGAGATTTCTCTCTTTGACCCGATCAGCAATAAGGAACCAAATCTTCCCAACAGACTACATTTTGTAGTGGGTTTCTTACTTTTTCCTTGTTTGGGTGAGGGTGAGCCGGGATTGCTGGGTAGTACCTCACGTTTTGTCTAGCAGTCAGTGATGTACCTGCCAGCCTGGCTTCCTCAGCGTGGGAGGAGAAATTCATGATGGTGTTTGCTAACGCTTCTGCTCTTGGCTGGGGAAGGGAAGGGGTGATGCTTCTTGTTGCTGAAACACAGTTTTCTCCTCCTCCTGTGTCCGTAGCTGGCAAAGACCCAAGGGAATGTGTTTGCCACAGATGCCATCCTGGCCACGCTGATGAGCTGCACTCGCTCCGTCTATTCCTGGGACATCATTGTCCAGAGAGTTGGATCCAAGCTTTTCTTTGACAAGAGGGACAACTCAGATTTTGGTGAGGAAAAAGCCTGAAAGAAATTTCTGTTACAGTAGCTAAAGGGTCTAATTTTCTTTTATGCTTTTTTCTTTTTTTTTTTTTCTTGAGTTCATTCTATGTCTCAATGTCCAGACTGAGACCCCTGGAACAACCTGATTACTGCAGTACCCTTGCTGGCTGTGGGGGTAACTTCAGTATTGATCTGCTCCAACGTGGAGCGAGAGACTCGCTGAAGCTGACAGAGTTACTTCCCGAGTATAACCACTTGCGTCTGGTTTTCTTCCCAGACCTCCTGACAGTGAGTGAAACAGCCAATGAACCACCACAGGAAGAGGGCAACTCCTTTAATTCTCCACGCAACCTTGCCATGGAAGCTACCTACATCAATCATAACTTCTCCCAGCAGTGTCTGAGGATGGTAAGGACAGGTAGTCCTGGGTAGTAGGGTCTGTGTTTTGGAGAGCCTCAGGAAGAGGCTTCACTAAGGCTGGTTTCATACAACACAGAAGCGTTTTAATTGACAGAGGTTCTTTACACTGATGTTCTTTCAGTTTTGAGAGTTGGGATTGCTTCTGGTGAGCAGTGTGACTTTGTTGTAGAAAGATTTTCACCTTTATTCCACAAAGCGGAAATCCCACTCCCGTTAGTGAAGCAGGCAGGCTTCTGAGTACAGTTAGCGAAGCTGAAGTGCCAACAGAAGTAACGCTTTCCACAAAGTGACTTGTGAATGCAGGGCTTCTCATCAGCTGTCTTAATAACTCAGCCTTTTTCTATATAGGGGAAAGTGGTTGCTGTTGTTATAAGAGAATATTTATCCAGTAGGGGAGAGCTCCCTCAGGATTTTGTCCTAACATGCCCTTCTGTTTTCTTCTGCAGGGAAAGGAGAAGTACAAGTTTCCCAACCCAAACCCCTTTGTGGAGGATGACATGGATAAAAACGAAGTAGCCTCTGTTGCGTACAGGTATGTCGATCTGTCTGATGCCCAGGTTTGGCAAGGGCGCAGGATGTCAGCGTGATGCGAGGCAAAATGTGTCAGGAGCGTTATTGATAGAAGCTTTACCATGAGAGGGATTGCTGGATGTCCTCACGGTGAACAGATAGAGGGAGAAAGGATTTTGCTGAGTACTTGGATGGATCTGGAAGAGAACAAGGGTCAGAGATAACCCGCTGGATTATTTGTTGGCAGGTACCGAAGGTGGAAGCTGGGAGATGACATAGATCTCATTGTCCGCTGTGAACATGATGGCGTGATGACAGGAGCTAATGGAGAAGTGTCGTTCATCAACATCAAAACACTGAACGAGTGGGATTCCAGGGTGAGGAAGGACGAGATCCCAAAGCTAGCTCTAAGTGCTTCACTGCTGCCTGACACGCCAGGTACAGCAGGCAAGATGAGACAAACATCTGGTGGTGTTCCCCGGGTGCTTACATTCCACCAAAGGAGTAGAACTTTGGTGGCCAAGCAGTGCTGATGAGATTCTCCCCTAGATGTGAGGTAGCTGGTTTGAACCCTGTTCTCGTCCCCAGACCTGTTCCCATGCTTCCCTCGTGAACTCTTCCCTCACAGACTTCCCTTCGTAACCAGCACCACAAACGTTGGCCAATCCCCGCTGTTTGCGTTTCTCCCTTTCCTGTGCAAGGGCGTTCTCTGTGAGGTGCTCTTCACTTTCCCTCATATGATATCATAAGGTAGATAGAAGAAACTTCCCTACATGATGTCAAGATGGCTGAAGAGGCAACTGCTGCTGCCTTGTTGAGTTGACTCTAGTTTTGATTCTCCTCTCAGTATTGCAATGGAGTAGACTGGCGCCAGAAGCTTGACTCTCAGAGAGGAGCCGTGATTGCCACGGAGCTGAAAAACAACAGCTACAAATTAGCCCGCTGGACCTGTTGTGCGCTGCTGGCTGGATCGGAATATCTTAAGCTCGGGTAAGACAGGGTTTTCACACCAAACATCTT
This sequence comes from Balearica regulorum gibbericeps, assembly GCF_011004875.1. NCBI lineage: Eukaryota > Metazoa > Chordata > Aves > Gruiformes > Gruidae > Balearica > Balearica regulorum. The sequence goes on from NC_046184.1 coordinate 58,297,626, forward strand.
TCAGGTGTGTTTTCCGTGGTTTAGCGCAATATATGTCAAAGTGAACCATTGGTGGAATGCGTAATCGGGAGATCACGCCATGGTTTGAGTGGCAAAGCAGGGAAAGCTTGTGGTGAGCGCGCCAGCCTTGCTGTAAGCCACTTCCCCGCAGCGTCCGGCCGATGCACCCCTGCTGTGACCGACCTCCTGACACCATGCGCATGATGGGCAAGCGGCCTCTGTGGTGCTCGGCCTGCTTGCCGAGATTGCCAACGAGGGAAATAAATGCGGTGACTGTACCGCCTGTCAGGAATTTGATCGAGATCTTCAGTGCCCCGTTAGTGAGAAATTGGGTGGAGGGGAGGTATCACTGTAGCCCTTCTTGAACCATCGGCTTAAAAATCTGAGTCTGTGCTGTGGATGATGAACAAGAGGCATTTACTAACTCGGTTCTGGTGGTTCTGCAGTGCTGGGTTCTGCCCTTGGGTATGGGACTGATGCATTTGCATCTGTTTTAAGTCCAAACTCCCTGCTAATTGTGCTATTGCTTAATTTTTATCTGTGGGACTAATTCTCTGTCTTGTGTACCTGCCTATCCAGTTTGGGGCAGTGGTATGTTACTGACTGACAGCTCATAGCGAGGAGATCCTCTGAGCTTTCAGTGTTGGAGTGTTGGGATTTTTCAGCCTAGAAAACAAAACTAAGATGATCACGCTGCTTTTCTTGGTGGTGGTTCTCTGATGGTTGGGCTTAATCTCTTGATAACCCTCTGGTTTCTTCTTACCCCCTCCTAGGTATGTATCCCGTTACCACGTGAAGGACTCTGCCCGCCACGTGATCCTGGGCACGCAGCAGTTCAAGCCAAATGAGTTTGCCAGCCAGATCAACCTGAGCATCGAGAACGCCTGGGGCATCCTGCGATGTGTCATCGACATCTGCATGAAACTTGATGAGGGGAAGTACCTCATCCTCAAAGACCCCAACAAGCAGGTGATCCGGATCTACAGCTTGCCTGATGGCACCTTCAGCTCTGATGAAGATGAGGAGGATGAGGAGGAAGAAGAGGAAGAGGAAGGTTTGTAGTGTACTTGGTGATTTATGCTTTTAAGTGATCTGCTGATCTGGATGAAAAGAGGTGGCTTGTGACAAAACGGGATCTAAAGGATGAGATCTGACGAGCGCAGTGATGAGAGGAGCGAGGCTGGAGAACGTGTGGTCTCAAGGGTGGGACTCGGTGGTGGGAGAGGTGTGAATGATGTTGGGAGTGCTCCGTTGGAAGCAAAAAGAGCAGCAAGTTAGAAATGCAGATATTGTGCCTCGGCATGGATACTGAGCCGATTTTAGCAGGGGTAGGGGAGAGGAGCCAGGTCCAGAGCACAGAGTGGGAAAGTGGAGCTTCCCAAGGAGCCCTTCATTCAACGGCACCGGGATTTGGGGGGGGGGGGGTGCTGGGGTTATTTTTCACTACAGTTTTAGAAATGGGAGTGACACATTTAAAATGCGTGGTGACCTAGCCTGATTGAGGTAACTCAGCAAAGGCTTTTAGAAGGTGAATGTTGTAGTTGAGCAATCACTAGTTGGTCAGTCTGGGAGGGTGGGTGGTGGGTGCTGCTGTGCACACCCGCCGTCTCGCTTCGCCGCCTAAAACCATCTGTGATCCCCGACGCGTCATCTGTGAGCGCTCTGTCAGCGGTGCGAAACCGTCCGACCTGGCAAAACATCTTCCAGATTTTTTTTCTTAAGCTGTAAACTTTGCCTGGCTGCTCTGGTTTTTTTATTACGGAAATTTTAGGTCGCCACGTAACTTGCTCGAGCGCGTAAATGGTGTAATTCCAAAGGCCGTGTGCGTGTTCTTGGCTGAGGGGCGGGTTTGGTGGGGACGGGCACGCTGCGGTGGTTCTTGTTCCTCGGGGGGGTTGGCTTTGGTGGGTTCCTTCCCCCCCCCCCCCGCATTCGTTCATCGCTGTTTCTCTTCCCTTTCAGAGGAGGAGAGCTGAGCCCCGCCCTCAGGCAAGGGCCTGTTCTGCAAATAAATCACGAGGGGGGAAACAAAGCGGAATAAAGTGACGTTTGTTGAGTGACGCTGATGTGTTGTGTGTGCCTGGGTTCGGGTTCTCTCCCCCGGTACGGGGCTGAGGCGGCCGGGGGCGGGAGAGCGGCGGGGGGAGGGGCTGGGCGCCGGCGCGAGAAGCCACAGCCTGTGCCTTTAAGGGTCCGGCTCCGCCCCCCCCGCGAGCACGTGGTACGCGCGCGGCGGCGCCATGGTGCCGGCGGGAAGCGGCGGCCGCGTCACGTGACGCGGGGCGGTGGCTCTGCGCGGGGCGCGCACCTCCCCCTCACCCACCCCTCGGCGGGCGGCCGCGCTGCCCCCCCCCCCCCCCGCCCCTCCCGCCCCCGACACCCCCCTTTCCCCCGGCGCGTGCGGCGGGCGCCGAGCGGGAGGAGCGGACCGGCGCGAGCTCTATGGTGCAGGTGCGGCTGTTGGCGGGACGGGTCCGGCCGGCTCGCGGCGGCCCCGCGCGCCAGGTGCGCCGCGCGTCACGCGCGGCGCTTCGGAGGTGATGGCCACGTGCCGCACGCCATTGGGCGGGGGCGGGGGCAGCGGGGCCGAGACCGGTCCCTATTGGCGGGGGAGCGAGGGCAGCGCGGGGCACCCCATCTCTCATTGGCTGATGGGCTTGCGCCTCTCTTTCCTATTGGCTCTTGCGGTGCAGAGGCACTGTAGGGTCTTTCAGCCGTTAGCCCACAGGTACTGCCCCGCCTTCCCGCCCGCTGCCCCCATGCCATCTGCCATTGGCTCCGGTGGGGGGCCCTGTGTGCCCATTGGCTGGAGAGCCTGGGACCCATTTTGCTATTGGCTAGCAGGGAGCAGGGCCCCACCTCAACACCCTCACCCTGGCTTTGGGGCCTTGAGGGGTGGTGGGTGTATCATGGCGGTCGGGCTTTGTTAGAGGGCGGGTAGGGCCGCGCCAGGCTGGGGGTGTCTTGCAGGGAGGCCTCTGCTTGCCCCCCTGGGTGACGCCCCTCCGGTCCTCTCCCCTGTAGGGGTGGCTGTCGCGGCCTGGCCATGGCCCCAGTGGTCTGCAGGACGCTCCTGGGGCTGGCCTTGTATGCCGGCAGCCTGTGTGCGGTGAGCGGTGCAGCTTTTCGCTACCACGACTACTGCATCATTGGGGCTGGCCCCTCAGGCTTGCAGGCAGCGTATTTCCTCCAGCAAGCTGGCCGGGATTACATCATTTTTGAGCGGAGCCACGCGCCCGGCAGCTTCTTCGCCCTCTACCCTCGCCACCGCAAGCTCATCAGTATCAACAAGCAGTACACGGGCAAATCCAATGACGAGTTCAATCTCCGCCATGACTGGAACTCACTTCTTAGCCACGACCACCGGCTGCTTTTCCGACGCTACTCCCGTGACTTCTTCCCCAATGCTGACGCAATGGTGCGTTACCTGGAGGACTTTGCTTCCCTGCTGAAGCTGCGGGTTCAGTACAACACGGCCATCATCCATGTGACACTGGAGAGGGATGAGCAGGCCTGGAACGGCCACTACTTCCTCCTGACTGACCAAGACAGGCAGAACTACAAGTGCAGGTAATGAGCGTATCCGGGGCTAGCTACACCACAGGTATCTTCGAAGTCACAAAATCACAGAATAAATTAGGTTGGAAGAGACCTGTGAAGGTCATTTCATCTAAGTCCCCTGCCCAAAGCAGGACCAGCGATGTGAGGTTGCTCAGAGCCTCACCTAACTGAGGCATGAGTATCTCCAAGGATGAAGGTTTCACAGCCTCTTGGAGACTTGACCACCATCACCAAAGCTTAACCACCATCACAAGGAAAAACATTTTGCAGGGATCAGCAGGCGGGGTGGGCGGGTGGAATAACTGCTCTTGGGAAGGCATTGCCTTTCGTGAGCCACGTTGTCCCTTGGATGGCTGAGGACCTGGCAGGGCAGACCCAGACTGGCTGCGATTGGCATCACTGCAACTTCCATGCTTGATATGTTTTATCACTATATAATTGCTCTCTGTGGAAAAGAACCCAACACCTTAGTCGTACTTGTAGCCACTGCTGCCTTTATTACAAACTCAGGTGAGACAGTGCAGTGACACCTCATCTCTGGTAACCCACACTCGCTTAGAAGAATCAGTAATTAAAAGTATATCCCAGCCAACTGAAGCCCTGGGTTAGTACAGAGCCGGCAGGAGGGAACCAGAGAAAAGTGGGGCTGTTGCAACAGAGGGAGCCAACTGTGAGGAATAACCCTTAAGGCTGATGGTCCCTGAATTCCCCTTCCCCTTGTCATACTCATGCCTGTGTATCTTGCATTGCCACTGAGCTATATTCCTAAAAACCGTCTAGAAGCTACTCGTGTGAACATACGGAGTATATTTCTCACCTCTCCTGAGAACCTCAGCTCTATGACAGCAGGTCACACTGGCTGTCACTTGGAGGTGCGCTGGCTGGCAAGCTTGGAGGGGACAGAAGGCAATCCCGGACACCCACGCACTGCAAGCAAGTTGCTCTCGGGAGCTGTGTGAGCAAGGCTGGGACAGCAGGCAGTGCTGCGAGTCTCAGCTGCCTGGTGTTTCCATCTATGTGGCAAAAATTTCCCTAAGATTCAAGTAAAAACTCTTAGGGAGAGATATAAAAAAAATTACTGTACTTACAGTAATTCTTAACACTAAAAGTATTTGCTAACATGTTTTTATAACTAGGAGTTACATTTTAAAATATTGAAAACATTTTCTATCCCTTTTAAAATGACTTTTCCTGCTGTATTAAAAGGCAACACAAATTTTAAATCAAAGTAATTTTTATAATTTTTTATATTTTTATATAATCAACTTGTGAAACACTTTGGTATTACAATATGTGAGTACATATGAGCAGCACTCGCACACTCACAAAAAACTGAGGGAGACTTAGGAAATAAGTGGAGCTTATATGTACAGCACCCGCATTGACCTTTTGCTATGTATGATGATGTTCCTAGTCATCTTTGTTGGCCTGAGGATAGGGAGGAGAGGAGCAGGTCATTAGATGAAGCTGGGGAGAGTTTTCTCTTGAAACCATGACCTGTGCAGCTGCTCCAGCATGGCTGGAGGCAGCACATCACAGCTGTCTTCCACAGCAGGAGGAGTGATGAGATGGAGCAATATCCTCATACCCATAATTCCTGCATTCCCTAGCACTATCCTTGTTTTTGCAGCTCTTTGTTGGTCGCCACTGGCACGTGGGTCCCCAATGTGGTAAACTTTCCTGGCTCAGAATACGTTGAGGGTTACGAGACTGTGTCCATCAACCCAGAGGATTTTGCTGGCCAAACTGTGTTGATCTTGGGCCGAGGGAACTCAGCCTTTGAGACGGCAGAGAACATTCTGGGTGTCACGAATTTCATTCACATGGTGAGCCGGTCCCGCGTACGTCTCTCGTGGGCCACCCACTACGTCGGGGATCTGAGGTAGGAAACTCCTCTTCTTCCTCTTCCTAACACAGCCAGAGTACAAACAAGGAGAAGCGCTTCTTGCCCAGGCGACGAACAGGGCTGGCACAGGAGGCGCTGTAGTTCTGGGGGTCACAGAGGAAACATGGGGCCTTCTGTCTTGAGGTCCTTGGTTTAAAGCTATCCAGGTTGAAGTTGCTGAAGGCAGGAGCTTGATGAGAACTCTTCAGGGCTTGTGTGAAATAGGAAAATGTCCCCTTGGAAACTGTATCATTAAAAAAGGCTGACTCCCAAGTTGTTCCCTTGCTTGCAGTCAAGGAGGAGAGCTGAGAGGTTGATTACATCCTGCAAGGGCAGCGAGGCTGTGCTACCTGTGCTGTTCCTGTGAACCCTGAGGCTCTGGGGATAACCTTTGCACTGATGGGGAGTGTGGGATGCCTGGTAAAAGCATCCCATTTCCACAAGCTGAGACTGAACTGTGGATCCTACCTCTCCTCCCTTCTTAGGTTTCCCTTTTTTTTTTTTGGTAGAGCAATTAACAACGGTCTGCTGGACACCTACCAGCTGAAATCTCTGGATGGGCTCCTGGAGGGTGACCTGGAAGATCTGGCTATCGTCAAGGATGAGAAGGGGAAGCTGCACATCACGCTGCGGTTCTACCTGGAGAACAGAAACACCAGTGCAGGCATCAACTCTATCACCCTCCCGCAGGACGAACTGGATAACTTTGCCACCCGTGCACCTTATGACCGTGTCATCCGCTGCCTGGGCTGGAAGTTTGACTTCTCTATCTACAACAGGTGAGGGGGAACCAGGATCTCCAGGGAAGCAGGTATTTAGAGTGAGAGACTGTGATGGGCCTGACTAGGGAGGAAAGGGAAGGGCAGGTCCTCTCCTGGCAGCATTGCCTGGACCTCCACGTGCTTTGAGCTACCTGGTTCTGCACAGTCCTTTGTTTACCCTGCAGCTATGGCCGCATCCCAGTGGGAATGTGTGTGCCACAAGCTGCAGGGCTGAGCAAATGGCAATGTTGGGACTTGGGTGACAGGAAAAGCTTGTGCCTTTAGAACTTAACATCCTGACCTGCTAGATCACGTGGGAAAGGCTAGCAATGTTTTTTTTGTTTAGGAGGGTTTTTTTGAATGAGGATGGTACAGGTACAGATCACTACAGAAAGGTTTTGTATGCTTTTTTTTCTCTGAGGATGCAATCTTCACTCCACCTTAGTTTGTCTCCTAGTACATCCTGCAGTTGAAAACGATACCGCTAACTTCACTGTCTTCCAAAATTTGCTGTTAGTGGCTCAGGCTGGAATTTGATCTTGACCAGAGCTACCCTGAGATGAGCACCTTTGTCTTCTGGAAGATCCTCGTTGACTTTATGCTCTTGGGAAAGTAGTAAATCCCACTGAACGCAGTGGGGGCATGAAGCAGTGTCTTGCAGTGGCTGCAATATAATGTGTGCCTTATCAGAAACACTTTATTTTTCCACCCCTGCCCTTCCTGACAGCCTGCTCCTCTCTTTTGCACATCAGATCCCTTAGAATGATGCCAGGAAAAGGGAATAAAAAGAAGTATCCTCAGATCAAACCTAGTTACGAGTCCAGAGGCACTCGGGGGCTTTTTGTTCTCGGCACTGCTAGCCACTCTATTGACTTCAGGAAATCTGCTGGGGGCTTTATCCATGGATTCCGGTATACAAGTGAGTACTGGGGTGTACAGAAAGGGCAGAGGTGAGAATTGTTCCTCCCTTTGAAGGAACAATTTATAGCTTACTGCTGGAAAGAGATCGCCCTTAGTCTTGTGCTGGCAGTAAGAACGACTAAACACAGCCGAGCTGCAGCTGTGTCGTCTGAAGTGGAGGAGAAGTGACTCGGGGTCATATCTGAAGTTTTTGGTTGTCTGTCTTTGTTTTGTCTTCTGTTTCTCTTGCCCATTGTCTCTTATTTATGTAACACAATAGATTTCTGCCTGCCAGATGCTCTGCCTCGTGACAGGCTGCGGGTGAGAGGTCTGTGCTGTGGAGTTAAAACCCAGCGGCTTTGGGCAGTAGAGAGAATTTCTGTCTTTGTGTGTGTGTGCGCCCATCCTTATCATTAAAGGACTGCTCAGAAGTAATGAAATATCCCTGAGGACCCCCCGCCCCCTCACCAACCACTTAGCATCACATCAGCTTTCAGAGGGCATCTCCACTGCAGTTACCAGTGATTGGGGTGGGAGATCCTGAGCATGGATGAACTGTAAAGCTTATTTATTGTGTCCTGCCAATATCTGTGTGTGCTGCAGCACAGCGACAGGATTTCTTAAAAGGATAAGCTTGGGTTTTTAAATAAGCTGTCTTTGTTTCTCTTGATGCCTTAGCTCGTGCAGTCCACCGCCTATTGGAAAACCGTCACCATGGTGTCCCCTGGCCATCCACAGTCTACCCTATTACACAGCTGACCAATTCCATCATCAAGCGGGTGAATGAGGCCTCGGGCCTCTACCAGATGTTCAGTGTCCTGGCTGACATCATACTGCTGAGAGAGTGAGTGAGTAATTATTCCCAGCACTGCACTCCATCCTTTCATTCCTTTTTCTTTACCACTGCTTCCCGTGGTGCCACCTCACAAATTGCTCCTCTGCTGCCTAAGGACATCACCGTCATGTAGGCAGTCACCTCAAAACCTGTACCACTGCCGCGAATGGTGCCACTACACCCAATTCTGCCGATTACCTCTCTTAAAGGGCTGAAATGGTCCAAACGTTCCCTCTAGGCTCAGAGCTGTAGTACCCTTGTGCTGTCCCCAGGGAAAAGCTTTCCCTGAGCAGTGCTCTTGTAGAGAGGACTCCCACAATCTGGGAGAATAATGGGGTCTTGTATCAGTATCTGCAGCCTTCGTAAGCTCTGCATCAAGTCCAGCTCAGATCTGTAATGACCAAAAATAATTACTATCTGATGGCTCTTTGGCCTTAGCCTTGACCAGCTGAGGGCGTGTGGAATCCCAGCTGGCTTTTATCTGGTGGAAGAGTCTGACGGTTGTGGTTGCAATTCACAGGAATGCCACAGCATTTGAATACCTGGAAGAGTACCCAGTTGGAGTCCTGGCCGAGCTGGAAATGCACACGGGGAGAAAGGCTCCCAGTGGGCTGTTTGTCATCATCATGGAGTATGGGAGGAATTTCTCTGGGGCTGACAAGGATGTCTTCTACTACAACCGAGCCGTGGGAGAGGCGCAGCATGCTTGGCAGTCCAACTTTTTGCACCCTGTTATTTACTATTACAAACGCCTCCCAACAGGTAAGCTTTCTTGTCTCTCCCTGCTAATTATCTGATATGAGCAAAACGGAGAGGGATGAAGATACTGAAGGCATTGTGCAGCCTTCTCCTCCATTTCCTTCACGTCCGTCCTCCGGGGCGCCCGCCATCACTGTGTGAGCTGAAGAGAAAGCTGGGAGTTGGCAAGAATTTTCCATTGGTCAGACCAATACAGCATGGGGAGGGTGGTACCAGAGACCTTGCATTTGAGAGTAAGAACAAACAGGTGTGCTGGGAACTTCACCATTCCTAAAAAGAGCAGCATTGCTTCCCTTTGGCTGGCACCCTGCGTGTGTTTTGCATTGTCCCTGCAGATGAGGCTGAGCTGTTCAGTGTTACTGCCAAAAGAAAGCTGCGCTCTGTGGCCAGCCCGGGTCCGAGGGGTCGTTCAGTGATAGAAGCAGCCAAAGGCAAGGGTTTGAAGATGAGTGCTACATGCAGCAAACAAACACGCTCAGAATAGATTTCCTTGGGAAATGAGTGCGCTGAATTTTCATCTCCAGAAACCTAAGGTCAGGGTCCGGCCTGCCTTGCACGGAAAGAAGCGTGATGGGTAGCAGCATTAAAGCTTGGAATGCAGCTCAGCCTGTCTGGCAGTCCCTGCCCAGGGGGAACGGGAGTGAAATGACAGGGAAACACTGCGGGCAGGGAGAAGGGGCAGCTGTGCAGCGGCAGGGCTGTTGAGGACAAAGCTAGCATAGGGGATTGCAAATGAAAGTAAGGTAGAAATTAAAAAGGTCAGGACAAAAGCTGGAACAGCTGTCATAGCTGCTTTCCACTCCCCAAGCTCTTTTTAATGCCATTTTGATTCTGAGAGATTCCCTTAATGTTCTCTTCGCAGAGCATGAGATGAGACTTCGGCCCCCAGATTGGCCTCTCCCCCGCCCAGATGCCATCCATCACATTGTGGAGGACTTTCTGACAGACTGGACAGCCCCAAACGCTCACATCCTGCCGCTGAGGCGGTTTTTGGAGAACTGCCTCAGCACTGACCTGCGCAACTTCTTTGCAGGTAACTTCAGCGCAGGGCGGAGGTGGCAGGAGGAGGAGGGATGTGAGGGACACGTGACAGGAGCGATCTCTTCTGCAGATAGCTGGGATCTCCCTGTGGCCAGCTGGTGGTCTCACCGTCAGTTGCACCTCTTCCATGCACTACCCCAGAGGGTAAAAAGTGCCAGTGCTGTGTGTATGTTCCCAAATAGCCTTTGCTCTTGCTCACCACCAGACAGAGACTGCCCCAGGCACGCACGGATTTAGGGAAGGGTGTATGAGGTTTGGTTCGATCCCTTTTCTAGCTGCAGCTTTCCTTCCTCCTCCATTATATGAATGTTTCTTTGTGAAGAGATCTTTTTTCATGTACTGATGATGGGATTGCTTTCCCATGGGAAATGGGAGTGCTGGGATATGAGAGTTGATCTCTGACTGGTCTGGGAACCTCCTGCAGGAACCCCACGTGGCACACAGAAGGAAGCGATCCTGTGGTAGGAAGAAGATGCCAGAGGACTGCAGGCTGAAATCCAGCTCCTTTTCCTCTCAGAGTGCAGACTGGAGATGCCACCCTGCATCTCCTTAGCTCTGCAGTATTGAGTCGATTACTCTGCTGCCATCCAGGGCAGGGTGCTGGGTGGGAAACTCCAGTCATCTTCCCTCATCCTCTCTACCTTTCGTTCCAAATGAGTCCTCAAGAGTATATGGGAGTTATTCTCTGCAGAGTCTGATTTTTTTTTTTGATCCTTTCCCCCGCAGAGTCGTGTTTCCTGTTTGCCTTCACCCGTCAGAAGCTGCCTCCCTTCTGTCAGCAGGGCTATGCCAGAATGCAAGGGCTTGTGGGGAGCGAGGGGCTCCGGCGTCACGCAGCAGAAGCTGGCCTGCTAGAGGATTACGCTCTCACAGACTTTTCGGGCAACGGACCCCCTGAGAGTCATGACGGGTCACAGGACCAGCTGCTGACAGATCACGCGATACCGGTTCGTCCGCTACAGCATCTTGTTAATGCCAAGGATGAACTTTAACCTTTCTCGCTCCACACTGAAACCCATAGGTGCTGTTGTGACAATACTGTAACAGAGATCCACAGCAGGATTCTGCCCTGTCCCATGCACCTCTTCCATCCCCACGCCTTCCACTGATTGTGAGTTGCCAAAGACCTGCTCAGATCTTGCTGTTACAAAGAGGACCAGCGTGCTCTGAAGGATAAGCAAGAGACCAAAACCCAGTGATGCTCCTGCGTTGTCCTTGCAGAGTTCAAAGTTGCCTGAAGATGATGTTTGTGTTTTATCTTTTAGACCAATATCCGCAGTGACATCCGGGGTCAAAGAAGAGAGAGCACAGGAATGCCTGGGGAACTTAAAATGTCACGTCCCTCTTCTGAGGTGACCTGCTCGCACCCTGTGGCAGCCTGGTGCAGGCTCTCTGGTGCCTGGACACTGTATGTTGCGTATACTTGCAGATTGGTTTGTGTGCTGAATCCCAACGCGGTACTCCAGGCAAACTTTGTGGTATTTCTCCTGCAGTTGAGTTAGGGCAGTTGTGAAGCCTGAGTGGAGAGGGGTGGTCTTTTTTTTTTGTTTGTTTGCTTTTTTGTTACCATGTAGGTCAGATAACTTGTTTCCCAGAGGGCACTACAAGAGCCCCTTCCCTCTAGGGAGGATGATTAGCTTGCCTGGAATGCCTGGGACAAGGACACTTTGAGTTCAGCTCTGCTGTCCTCATCTCTTGTCCCGCACCAAGCAGCCTGAAAGGTTAGCCCCGTCTTTTATAAAGCATGACCAATGTTTCTCCTATTTGCACTATGTCCCATCAAGAAAGTTTTGGGTGGACTTTGATGTTGTTAAAATGCTTGTCCTCTATTTCTTTTATTCCCCTCCGGTCACCTTGAGATCTTACTGGCATTGACTGGGAAGCTGTCTGCACTTTATTGCTCCTTCTGTCACCCACCCCGTGTTTGTCTGTCACCCCCCCCGCCACGGGCACCTTCCACAGCCCCGGAGTCGCAAGGCAAGAGCAATTTTGAGCTCAACCTTTCGATGTCCCTGTGATTTCTAGGAAATAGAGAAGGGGGGGAACTGGTTTTTACCTCCACGCACGTTTTCCAACCCCTTAGCATCTAAAACAACGTATACGCTGTTCGTTCAGTCCCTGTACGCGCTGCCCTCGCAGGCGTTCCCCCTTCCATCCGTGGATGCCCGCAAGAGAGCCGCAGACGCTACGTTCACAGCCTACGTGTTGCCTGGAAGTGTGATTCCCCTTAGAAAAGCAGCGATCTAAAAAACCGGCACCCCCTGACCCTTCACGGCCTCCAGCCGGAGCCGGGGGTCCCCGTCCCCACCCTTCGTGTCCGGCCTCGCTCCTGCTGTCAGGGGCGGGGAGCGCCGGCTCCGAATCATTTTCCGTCGGGCGTCGCGGTTACAAACGCCGCGGGGGGGGGGGGGGAGCGATGAGCCCCGGCTGGTTCGTAGTCACCCGTGGGAGCAGGGTGGCAGGTTGGACTCGGTGCCCTGCCCCGGTGCGTTGCGTGGAAGGGAGTGAACTGCTGGCCGCAGGGCCGGGGGGGGCCGGGCTGCGTCCTCCGGGACAGCTCACGGAGGCTCCGATCCCATCCGATCCCCTCCGATCCCATCCGATCCCATCCGGGGGAGCCGCCGGCTGCGGATGGGCGGGACGGGACGCGGCCCACGCCACGTGCGGAAGGTGCGCCACGCCCCTGGAGCGCTCGCGGCGCCTATTGGAGGGCGCCGCGGCCAATCAGCACCTAGGGCTCGCCCCGCGTGACACAGCCGGCCCGCCCCCACAGGGCGGTGGGAAGGGGCTTAAAGGACGGCCGCGACGGCCAGTCAGAGATCGACGCTTGGGGCGGCGGCCAATCGGCTCGGAGAGTGCCCGTTCCGTTATTCGCAGCCTTCCTGCGGCGACGACCAATCAGCGCGCGAGTGGGCGGGGCGCTAAGCGGAAGTTTGGTTGGGCGTGGGTCACCTCCGGGCCCGGGAAGGTGCGGGGTGGGGGCTGCGGTTCGGGGCGGGGGGTGCGTGTGTGTCCCCGTGGGTTTGGGGGGAGTGAGAGCCCTATGGCTGGGGGGCCCCGTCCTGCGGGGCTGGAGGAGCAGTAGTGGGGCCCCCGTGGGCTGTGGGGCGGTGTCCTTCCCCACGGGGTTGGGAGGGGGCTGACAGGGGAGCCCCATGGCTGTGCGGCCCTGTCCCACTCGTGGGGCCTGCTGGGATCCTGTGGCTGAAGGAGCCGTGCCCCATGGTATCAGGGCAGCGTGGCTGGGGGGGGCCTGCCCCGTGGGTGGGAAGGAGCGGGGCGGGCTCTGCTCTGTAGGGCCGGGGAAAACGGGCACCCTGCGCTTGGGGCGGGGGCCCTGCCCCGCGGAGGTGGGGAGAAAGCTGGGGTCTGTAGCTGGGGGTTGGGGCCCCATGGCTGTGGGGCTGGAGCTGCAGTGGCATGGCAAGGGATGGGCGTGGGGCGGTAAGTGCTCCACTGCGGTGCCCCATATGTTTCTGTCTGGGGCACCTGCTGGCTTGGGGGCTGCTCTGCCGAGGAGGCTCTGAGCAGAGAGCACTGTGGATGCACCCATCCCACATATTTTCTCCTCTCCCCACAGATGGCCCAGAGGCTGGTGCTCCAGCGGCTGCTGTCCCTTACCCCCAGGACATTGCCCCCACAGGGGCAACGGATGTTCCGTGGCCCCCTGGCACCCCACAGGAGGGCCTTTGGCACCTCAACAGGCTGCGGGAGCACCTTCAACGTGCAAGACGGCAGTGACTTTCAGGACCGAGTGGTGAACAACCCCAAACCGGTTGTGGTGGACTTCCACGCACAGTAAGTTCCCCCCCACAGCTCTTGCGCCCCTCACTGCAGTTGGACACGCAGGTGTGTCCCTGCTGCTTTCCTGATGCAGTGGCACTCTGGGTGCACTGGGGATGTGAGTGTGCCTGAGGGCTTCCTGAGCTGTGGAGCTGCCGACCGCCCGGTGCTCCTACGGCGCAATCCATAGAGGTTTCACCCATTGGGTTGAACCGCTGTGGAGGTAGCTACACCCTGCAGGAGCATAAAACTAAAATGCCAGGAAGGCGTTCCCTGGGGGAACTGCACCTCCCAAGTGCTTGGGTGTCACCCTGGCCCTGGTGTTGCATCATCCTGTAAAAGACACCTTAAGAAAAAGCTCTGATATCTCCCTTTTTTTAGCTTCGTGGATTAAATGTCCTCTTAAAATCACTAAATTAACAGCCATGTAAGAACGCTGCGCTTGGTATACTCCTGCACCGTCATGTTCTGTCTTTCCAGTTTTCTTATGCTGCGTGCTGTTAAGGCAGGGCTTTTGACAACAAATGCCTTTATGTATTAATAACAGCCACATGATACCAACAGCAGCATTTGTCATTGTTAAAAATGTCGTCATCCTCTTGCCAGTAAAAATATTCCTAGATATTATCTGCTGGATTAACAATACTGATTATTTTTGTTTTCTCAAGTATTTTCATAGTCCTGCAGTGCTGTCACGTGAGCCTGTTGTGGCTGATTCTGGGCAAACAGAATATGAAACAGCCTGAAAACTTCTGCTCTGAACAGACCAAAGTGACAGCCCAAAATGAATGTTAATTGGGATCATCCAGGGAGGAGAAGACAAATAGTTGCAAGTCTGAAACCTGATATGGAGGGAGGCTGAGGAGGAACGAAGTTTACTAGAGCTTCGATTTTAAAACCAAAGGGCACGTAGAGCTTTAACTCCTGTTTTTCTTGAACCGAGTTCACAGCATCCTAACTGGTGCAGACAGAGGATGCAGGGAGTGGTTTCTGTGTACAGGACCTCACAAACTCTGCTGCTGCTGCACTTGGGTTTGGAACAGGTGGTCTCTTTTTGAAGAGATGCGACATCTCTGGGAGTTCTCCAGCTAAAGGGGAATTTCTGTAAACCCCATGGTGAGTGCGGAGGGGAAGTCTATGGTCTGATAATTGTCATAAACTGATTTGAGTTTGGGCTGTGACCCCCTGCACCTGGCAGCGACGCTTGCTTTAGGGCAGCTTTGTCTCAGCAGGGTCACAGCTCTGCACATACGCACCAGCGAGGCAGGGTAGGGATGAACAGCTGCAAAGAGGGGGCAGGAGGACCACCAAGGCTGGCAGAGTGGACTGCAGTGTGAGAGAAATGATGTCAAAAGCACCAGGAATGCTGAATGGTGACCTCTTCTTCCACTCCCCACCCCCCAAACCCATCCAACCCTCTCCTTTGACAGCTCCTTTGTGAGAGAAACGTTTTTCTAAGCCGTGGTTTGGGAATGGTGTTTCCAGGCTGGCTCTTGAATGGAATGGCAATGGCGGTAAAGGCACTAGCGTACCAGCAAGCCTTCCACAGCCACTGCTGCGCTTGCCTCCTCTAATGTCTCCTCTCCTCTTTCTCCATCAGGTGGTGCGGCCCCTGCAAGATCCTAGGCCCCAGGTTAGAGAAGGTGGTGGCCAAGCAGGAGGGGAAGGTGCTGATGGCCAAAGTGGACATTGACGATCACACAGACCTTGCTATTGAGTACGAGGTAGGAGCTGGAAGAGCATGGGCTTTCCTTTGCTGTTGGTGCCAAGAAGGTCCCTCCCTGGGGAGAGGCGTGCCTGCACAGTGGTGGTGTTGGCGGGGAGGGGAAACCCAGTGCCTGCAGGTTCCTGATCCTTTGGTGGATTTTGCTGCTTGGTTCCCCTCCAGCTCTTCTGCTTGTGCTCAGCATCCCCACCTCTAATTCTGCAGAAGTGTGTCCTCTAAGCCTTGCAGGCGTTTGTCAATGTAAATGCTTGCCTGCCCTGGAGGAGCCTCGCAGCATATGCAGTGTTTTACTGCATGCATGCTCAGGTGCAGGGCAGGAACATGAAGTAACAAGCCCAAGTCCGTTCCGGTCTTGAACACGGTTCTTTGCGCAGCCAGCCTGTCCTCTTTCCCTTCCTTGTTCAGGATTTCTTGCTGGGTGATAATGTCCCTCCCTCAAGCTGCAGCACAAGGAGAAACCGTGAGTTTTGTTTGGACAGGTGGAAGCCAGGTCGGAGAACACACAGAGGCAACAGGAGCGTGCGTCCCACTCTGGAGAAGCACAGACCTTGGTGCTTACGCTTGTGTTTCACGTGCCTGTCGTGTATGTTCCCTGAGCTGCCTTGCTCCCAGCAAGGAGCAGAGTGGCTGGAGAAAGCCATGGCCTTGGTTTATGTGATTTATTTATCTTTTCCCTTTGTCAGTGATTAGGTAGCTTAAGAAATGCAGAAATCCCTCTGACAACTGTGCTTGCCCCCCCCCGTTGTCTCTCCTTGTAAACACCACCACAGTCTGTGGAGACAGGGCATCTTGCTGCTGTGGTTTACAGGGAGGAAAGTGTTTAATTTTCACTTGCGTATCACGAAATGCAGCTGCTCCCCCTCCGCAGATGAAGTCCCGCTCCCAGGGTGGAGGCTAGCACAGGAAGCTCCTCAAGTTGCCCAGCAAAGTGTGAACCACCTCCTGAGCAAGCTGTCATCTCGTTGCGCCTGGAGGAGACGCTCTGGGCCGTTCCCACACCCTGCAGAGTCGGAAGGAGAAGGAAGTGGAAGCAGCTTGTTCCCTCCCACTCTTTCCCAAGGAGACCTTTCTGCATGTGCTGTGGTGGCGTGTCCGCCCAGCTGGTGCCCACAAATGTGACTTGCAGCTTCCACAAGCTGAGCACGAGAGCCTCCAGTGCTCTCCTCTGCGCTGATGGGCTGGCAGATGGGCTCCAGGCCAAGGAGGGTGCCTGCCGGCTCGTGAGCAGGGCTGTGTGTCACAAGGCCGACGGCTGGATGGCTTGAGGGTGCTGGTGAGAAGTTGAAGAGGGCGAGGTTGTTTCAGTGGTGGTCAGAAAGTGTGTAAATCCTCATAGATGCAGACAAGGCTCTGGTAGTAACCACCCTAAGGAGAAAAGGAGAATAGAGATTATTAGCTTAACTCTTGTATTGTTCCAAGCCTTCCAGTAGACGAAATTAGGTGGGATTACAAGAGGATAATCTCAGATGACTGGAAAATGGCAAACAAGAGAGTGTGCGTGTGAAGAAAGGTCTGTAAAAAGAGGCTGAAAATTCCTGAGCTGTGCAGGCTTGATGACACGCTGCCTGTGCTCTCCCACCGGACAGCGAGTGAGCAGCTGCACAGCCCACGGTGTACACGCATTTGTCTGCAGGGTCTGCCTGTCTTGCAGCCCTGGTGGCATAGGTGCAGGCAGGATTTGGGCTGTAGGCAAGGGCTGGCTGCCAGCAATTCCTTCTGGAGCCTTTATATATAAACACAATGAAGTTTTTGTTTTGCAGGAGGGCCTGTGGGTTGTTGTTGCATCCTCTAATCTGAGTGATGCATGTTACATGACCATTATCCCTGTGGCTAAGACCCTATGCCTAGGCAGTGTCTGTGAGTAGGATAGCTGCAGACAGGTAGGGGTAAAGGAGATGTTTTTGCTTTGGTCTTCATAGTTTGGGGCATCCTTTTAAAGGCAGAAGTTTGGTTCATGTGCTGAGCACATGCTTGGTTAAGGTGATGTGAGCATCAGGGCTGATGAGAAGACACCAAATTGAGATTAAAGAGGGACCAAAGGTAGTGTTTGGGAGAGATCAGGAGAACCAAAGGTGGAATTTGGGAGGGATCAGGAAAGATTTACTTGTTTTAAAGCCATTACATTGGGGATCAGATGTCTGCAGGCTGAGAAAGTTCTCGTTTCAGGGTCTGTGCCACCCCCACAACTCATCCAGTAGCTGCCAGGAAGTCTCCATCCATGTTTATTCCCCTGCCCATGCGTGCAGCCCCCGGCTTGCTGCCTGATTGCACAACATCCTCTTCAGCAGCCTCTTTGGCGTGGGGGGAGGCAGGGCGAGGGGGAGAGACCCCCTGGAAGAGCTGAGGAATGCTGGCGCATTCCTTCACACGCGCTGCCGCCGTCTGCCCTTGGCTCCCAGCCATCCTGGCTTAGCACGAAGCAGGGACGCGTTTCCTGTGACTAGAGACATCCCCAACGCCCTTCCTCGTCTGGTTATGCCCAGCACAAAAGTTCTTTCTCTAGGGATTCCTCCTTTTATCTTACACCTTTCATCTCTGGTTGTGGCCTTTCTCTGCTCCTCCAGCCTGTTCCTGACCTCTCACCCTGAGAGCAGAAAGGGAGAAGGAATACTTTTGTTTAATCTGCCATCTCTTAAAATTCTTTAGATTTGTCCCTTGCCTTGGCCTGTTGCCCGCGCATGTGGCCACTGGGAAAGGGCAGCCCCTTCTCCGGCTGGGCAGCCCTGGAGAGCTGCTGGATGCAGGGATGGTCGTTCATCAGCGGAGCTCGGTCCTGTGTTACGCCTCATTCTGAAGCCTGGGTGAAATCCTTCCCCCTGCTTGTTGTGTGGCACCTGAGCTTGTGTAAAAGCTCCAGTTTCAGATGGGAGAGAACTCCCTTGGTATGGATGCTGCCAGGAATAGCCTGGATGGCTGTGCTTATTTATTTATCTGTTTGGTCAGTGCTGATCAAAAGCAGCCTGACTTTTCCTCTAGAAATGCTCTTGAGGGAGGAGGAGGGGTTTTTTTAGGTTCAGTGTGGATGAGACCCAAAAGAAAGAAGAAAAAAGGGAAGAAAAAAAAAGCAAGCCCCAACTTTCCCTTCTAGAAATTCCCATGGCTTCTCAAGCAGCAAAACAAAGTACATGCTCCATTACTGGGCCACCCTTGCTGCAGCTAGCAGGAAGGAAGCTGTTAAAAGCCTCATGTTCTCTGGGCAGAAACAAGTTGCTCGGTGCCCCTGGTTCTCACCCAGCTCTGCAGCACTAGCCCTGGACCTGCCACCCATTCTTTGAGGTTTGCTCAGTGCCATGAAAAGGGAGGAGATGAAGGGATTGAGGCTGCATGAAGCTAGTGGGTGTGCTGGTCAGCATGTGGAGCCCTGGAACTTGGTTTTATCTGCTCCTCTGTAGTGCTTCAAAGAGTCACCCAGCCCGTAATGGCCTGACACTCGCTGTTGCTGGTTGGGCACACTGCGTTTTTTTGGATTGAGCTGGGGTAACTGCGCTCGTTATTAACACGCTTTGCAAACCAGAGGGAGGCTCAGCAGAGCTTTGCCCTTCTTAAAGGGCAGAGAGGGAAAGACCAGTTGAGTGCAGTGCCGGTACCTTCTTTCTTGCCCCAAAATCACAGGGGAGCACGTTGGCAGCACTGTCGCCAGTACTGAGGCCCAAGCCCTCCGGATCAGCTCCTGCCAGTCACTAGGAGGAGCTGAAGATCGCACGTTGCCGCAGCCCTTCAGATGAGGCTGTTCAAGCCCTGGAAGACAGACAGACTGCTGGGAGCTGTGCTGGACTGGCCAGCTGGGTGGGAAGGAAGGGAAGCACAAGATGTCCCTTTCATCTCAGGCTCCCGATGGGAGAAGAGCCAGCCCTCTGGCAGGTTTCCTGAAGAAGGATTTGCAGATCCTTGCTGGCAGCGGGGCTGGCAGCGCACGTGGGAAGGCCCCACAGGCGGGGAGGCAGCAGGCGAGATAAGGACAGGACGTGTTTTGGGGGGGAGGCTTTGCAGAGATAAGGGCACCAAAGAAACATGACCGGATCTCTCTGTTGCCGCAGCTCTCCGAGCTCTGGTTGCTCCTTCTCCGAATCATGTCCCCAGGGTCTCTTCTGTCGCCGGTCAGCTGGCAAGTCCCTGGGGATTTGTGATTTCCACTGCTGTTCTCTTGGATAATTCTCAGAAAACTTTGTTCTGGGCTAAAAAAGCGGTGCCTGGAGCAGTGCAGCTGCCTGCTGGCTCTGGTCAGAGGGACATTTTCACTTCTTACCTAATCGTCAGAGATCCGCAGGGGACAGCCACTAGTGTGTGACCAGCTAAAGCACTGAAAACAGGAGCAGAAAAGGAAGGATGGGTTGGAGGGGGTTGTCATTACCAGGGTAGGATGGAGCAGGAAATCTGCCTGTGCAGTGGTGGGTGGGGAACCCTCAACCAGCTCCAGTCCTGTCTGGAGAACACAGGTTCAGTCTGATACCGCCCTGGCCCTACACTGGCCAAAGGTCATCATGCCTGAGAGGTGTCCTGGTAAAAGACCAGGTTTGTTTGCTTATGGTAGGACAAAAGAGAAGAGGAGGAATTTGTACTGGGCGGGGGGGAAAGATTTACCTGTTTGTTTTTATATGAGCTTTGGGTTTGTCTTTAAATTTTTGGGTCTTGTTTAAACTCAAAAAGCTGCTCAGCCTTGACTTAACCAGTGCAATGTAAGTCAGTGCAGAGATGAGGCCACAGGGAGAGGAGGAACTTGGCTGGCCTGTGTTTTGCAAGCGGACGTGTTACCCTTGAGCAGTGTATGCTCAGCTCCCTTGTAGCCACTTCTGCAGAGCTCCATTTGGGGCCTGGGTGCAGCTGGGCTCCCTGCAGCCTCTGCTTACCTCTGTCTCCCCATTTCTGTTGCTCCCAGGTGTCAGCAGTGCCGACCGTGCTGGCTATGAAGAACGGAGACGTGGTGGATAAGTTTGTGGGGATAAAGGATGAGGATCAGCTGGAGGCATTCCTCAAGAAACTCATCGGAGCCTGAAGTAAAAGGGTGGCTGTACCTCTGCCTCTGGACACATCCATGTTGTGCATTCCTTGCCAGGGAGAGCTGAGGGGCACATGAACTGCCTGCCTTGTACCACCTGGGGTTTTCTTCTGGTTTGGGGTTTTTTGGAGATGCACCATGTTGTAACCCTTCCCTCCCACTCCCCCTTCTCTTGCACAGCAGTAGTTGTAAAAGGTGCTGAGGAGCGGGGCTGCTTGTTCTCAAAATGGGGAATGTGGCTGGAATTAGGAGCCTGTGTTTATCAGCAAAGAGCTGACACGCGGAGCTGCTGCTGAGTTAAGAGGAGGAATGTTTTTCTCTTTGCCTAGCATTTAATAGCCCAGAGCAGAGGGCAGCTGCTCCCTGCAAAATGTGGGTACATACCTGTCCTGGGTGGGTTTGTTTAAAGCTGAGAACGCCTCTGCTTTGTCTGTGAAACCTGTCTCTCTGTCCCTGTGTCCTCATGTGGCTGGGACAGGTACAACTCCTCCACAAACCCACTGGCTCCCATCATAATTTTATAAGATAAAATAGAAGTATTTTATGGATCTTCTTTTGTAGGTCTATAATTAAGAGAACTTTATTGGTCACTGCTGTCTAGCTGGAGAATAAAACTTGATTTTCAGAAATCACAGGGAAGTCCCTTGTCTGTCCAGAGAGATGACAGGGAGCATCAGCAGCACAGTGGCTGGTTCCTAACAATGGGTTGAGAAAGTGCAGGTTACAACTTGATCCCTACTGAAAGGTAATGTGCTGAAAAACAAACAAGTGGATTAGTTCCACGGGGCTTTCAGTGCTGCTTCTGGGACCCCCTTTGAGTGCTGCTGGGTCTGGGATGCCAGAAGGAGGACTCACCTCCTGCGTGCAGAGGAGCAGCAGCTTGTTGTGCACAAGGAATCAGCTGTGCTTGCTACCCTGCCACCCCCCCAACCCCCCCCCCCCCCCCCCCCCCCCCCCGCTTTTCTCCTTTCCTGCTCGAGGAGCCTGAGAGTGTCCCTCTCCCTTTCGTGAATGATTACATCTGCTCACACAGGTGAGCCTTGCCAGAAGGCAGTCTTTTGTCTTTAATTGCCCTGACCTTTAGACTAAGGGAGGCAGTTGTGTGTTCCTATCTATCGCAAGCAGCCTTCAGCCCTTCCCATCTCTTCCTCCTCCTCCCCATAGACACCTGTTCCCAGCTAACCTGGCTTCCAAGTGCTGCCGGTCTCCCTATGCAGTGCCTGCTCCCAGCCTCCTCGTGTGCTTGTCGGCAGAGTACAGCACCAGGGCTGATGCCCATGTAATGCTTAATTCCTGTTTGCTTATCTAAGCTGCATGAGAACATTGTAAGTGCTTAATAACCATGTACAAGCTGCTTTTTTTTTTTTTTTTTTGCCTTCCCAGCTTCTGTTTCCTTCAATCACTCTTAACTCTGCTTTGGCTCTGCTCCATTTCGCCTCCCTGGCATAGGTTGTTATGAGCAGCGGGGCAATTTTCTTCTGCACGTGTGCAATAACGATTTATGACCTTTTGAAGCAGGGGAGTGGAGATCAAAGTCCTGCACGTCCTGTTGCAACTGCAGCGCTGCAGGCATCGCTGCTGCTACCTGTTTCCATCAGTCACCCCAGGGCAACACCGTGAGGTGGTGCTGATCCCCCGGGGTGGGTACCTCCCCATCCACGCTGGGCTGATCTCACCCCTGGCATGCTGCTAGAGGTGATGTCACTTGGATGTAATTTGATAAAGAACTGTTGGTCAGTTACGATGAGTAAAAACTTACATTTTATTTTATTTGGGAGACCACAGAAGCTATGCTGCTTGTGTCCTGCTCATGTTTCAGGCTGGGCAATTTGCCCTGCAGTTTCAGTGTTCCTGCTCTGTAAACACTTCTAGTAACGACCATCTCCATTTTCCTGCATGAGCAGGAAAAATAGGGGAACAGCGTCACGTACCCGACAATAGTCAATGTTCATGCTTCACCGTCGTACAGAACAGGAAAAAACACAGTGACTTTGCATTGTGTAATTAAGGGGCAGTATAAATTAGCTATTTTATCACTTCCTTCTAAGGAAAAGTGGAGCTAAGGTACCATTCAGCTGTTAAAGTGCCAGCACGCTTTAGGGCGCATTATGTGAAAGCCACAACTGTTTCTTTGAGATAAATGCTGAAGGCCCACATGCAGGGTGCCCTGTGGAAATCCTTCAGAAACAGCATGGCGGGCGGAGAGGAGGAGAGGTTTGGGGGGCACCTTGAGATTCTCCCAGCGCTTTGCACAGTTTTTGCCACAGGACAGGACTTGAAGCACAAGGATGTTTTCTGTGGCAGGAACTTAATTCAGCTCCCTGTTTGCTGACTGCTGGGGGAGGCTTCAGGGATTCCCACAGCTGCTGTTAATAATGGAGGTGCAAGTGGGAAGCACTACCAGCAGTGTATTTATGTAGCGGTTAAAAGAGGGGTTGCACAGCAATTTTCATGCCACCTGAAAGTGATGTTGGTCTTTCCCTGAGAAGAGAGCCAAAGTAAAAGGTAATTTCTCAGCAGCAGGTGCTTTTTCCATGTCAGCTGGGAAAAGGATCCAGTCGGTCTTCCCTTTTGGAGTTAAATACATCGAATGCTCCTCTGATCTGTTGAGCATTTTGCTCTTCTGCCCTAGCCTGCACACATTACAGCAGCTTTCTCAGCTTCTAATGTTCCTGGTGGTTAAGAGGACATGGTGGTCGCTGCCTTCTCAAGGGGAGCAAAGCCGAGCTAAACCCGCTTCTGCCTCCCCAGGCACATTCTGAACCCAACACTGAGATCCCTCCTCAAAAGTGAGGTGCAGTGCCTCTTGTCCTCGTGGTCCTGTCCAAGGCAAGCAGAGGTTTTGCATTCATTTCTGTTGGCTTTATGCTTGCATCAAGCCCCAACACAGCTGCTCCTTGCCCTGAGATGTTTGTGTCTGCCTGCTAAACTCCATGTTAACCTCTACCTGCTCCAGGCCACGGAGAATGCCTGCAAGGAGGGAGAGCTGTGTAACCTACTCCGCTAAGGGTGCTACGCCAAGAGCAGCTTGAAGCGCTTGTAGAGGATGGAAAATTCAGGTTGCTGGTTTGCAGCAGGCAGGGGGCTGTGTATATGGGGTCCCTTGCAGCTCTGAAGGGGGGACAGTTTTGGTCACGTTTGGTTCCAATGAGGTCTGGCCTCAGCAGGCCGTCCACCCAGCACTGACAGTAAATCCTTTGCTTTATCAACATTTTATATGATTCCTCCTGCACAAAGAACAAAACAAAGACCAGCTCCATGTCAACAGGGAAACAGCCACCACTAACGCTGCCCCAGGCAGGGCCTTTCACTAGCCTGGCTGGGCTCTTTGCCCTGTTTGTTCATCACTTTGAGCTTTTACTCCCCCCCCCCCCCCCCCAATTTTTTTCAACTAAGTACTCACAGTATTCAGACAGAATTGGCAATTAAAATCTCCAGCCCTGCAAGGCTGTTAGCAGCAATGTTTTAAACTCAGTGTTGTTCAAAACTGCTGCTGAACCGTGTCAAGCGCTTGCAGTGAGTTTCTTCTTCCTCCAAGTTAAAGAGTAACAATTGCACAGCTGCAATATCCTAAGCAATAAAAAGATAAGATAGAACTAATCAAAGTCTTGACTTCCAGACCAAAACCAAACTAGATCACCTGTTACACAGTCCTGCCCTCGTTACCTGCCCCTGTATCCCACCCAGGCTCAAGTCCATCGTGGAGGAGGACTCATTCCTGCCCCTCTTCTCAAGGACGTGGGCGCACCTGTGAGCTTCGTGGTTTCTCTGCCTCTGCAGCTTTTAATTTCAGCAACACTTTCCCTCTTAAAGCCTTTCTCAGGCAAAAACCAGATGCTGCAACTCACGGTGAGAGTGGTAACCGTGGGCTGGGTGTGAAGCTGGAGGGGGCTGCTGTGCTGAGCCATGCCTGGTTGCTTTTTTCCCCCGAGGTACGTCCTACCATCGAGGGAAGGGTGGAGGCAGGAGCAGCAGAGGAAATCCATGCAATGGCAAAGGGTAGGAGGGAAATTTCTTACACCCAGAGGAGCCAAATGGGAGGAAACTGGAGGCCTCCAGGGAGGGCTTGAAAATGTGGCACCCCACATCCTCATGGGGGTGGAGTGAGGATGAACCCTGTGTGTCCCTTCCTGGTGGCAACAGGTCCCCACTGGCAGTGAGACAGGGAGACCGGTCCTGTGAGGAGAGGCCAGAAGGGGACGCCGGGGCTGCTCATCCCCTGTGGGCAGAGGAGAGCTGGCAGCTGCGGGCAGCAGGGCAGCACCCAACCTCCTTCCCGCCCACATTGACTTCCTAGGCACTTGTAATCCAAACAGTTGTGATAAAAGTGCACTACAATTGACTGTTTTTTCTCCATGGCCTGCAGCTACTGTGGAGTAGCGTCGCTGTACATATATGTATGTGTTTATCCACTCACATACTCTTGTTCTCTGTTGTGGAGACTGCCAGGAGCTTCTGGGGCTCACAGATGTCTCCAGCAGCTGTAGCTGCTGACAGAAGAGGACAGGAGCCAGCCTGCTTGTTCTCCTGCTTAGGGGAAGGCTGAGCTCCTGGTACCCTTCTTGGCACACACCACTCATCCCTCTGCTGCTGAAGGCACCCTGGCTCCATCTCTCCCATGAGCAGAGTAGTGGTTGAGCAATAGTGAAAAACAGGAAATTTTTTGCAATGAGAGTCCTCAGAAACATCCACTTCAAGCTGTCCGGAGGGTACAAAATGCACCAGAGATTTCGGTGGTTTCCAGAGACGATGGTGACCTCCAGCCACCCGTGCAGCTGCAGCTCCTCCATGCCGGTCCCATACAGCTGGCAGCGAGAGGGTGTTTGTCCCAGCTGGCTCTGCACGAGTAGCTTCATGGCCTCGGGACACAGAGGAGCTGCATCCCCTGAGGTTGCTTTCTTGCTCCAGCATGAGGCAATAACGCTTTGCTGCAGGGCCTGTAGCCGTGGGCGCAGGGACTGCAGGGCTCCTTTCCTTGCAGGTGGCTTTAACCGCAGGGCCGTGCCACACTGCAGCAGGTAACGAACGCCCTGGGCCCGGCTAGCACAGCGGCTGCGATGGAGTGCCGCACTGCAGGCAAGATCCGGCACGCCCGCCAGTATTTATATAACCTCGTTTTGCTTTAATCTGGCTTTTTAAGTAAATTGTCAAAGCCCTTTCTGTTCACTAGGAGCCTTTTTTTTCTTTTTCTCTTTTTTTTTTTTTTGACTGCAAGTTTCATCTTTCAAAGCTCGGCTAGTTTTGAGTGATGCTGAAAAAGCCCATTTGCAGTGGCTTTTTGTTCCGTGCCTGTATTGTTCAGGCGAAAGTGGTTGTTTTCTTTTCGTCCTGGCATAACTCAGGAGTGACTGCAAAGTCTGAGCTCAAACTTTCTAAAAATACTCACCCGTGAGGAGAGATCCAGCATGCCAGTGTTCAGACCCAGAGATTAACGCCTTAGAAAGGCGCGGTGGTCTGAAAAGAAGCCGGTGGCAGCACCGCGCCAACTCTTTGGGCACTGTAAGCCCTGGAGCTGCGATGCGTGGCGGGCAGAGAGGACCTGCGGAGTGCTGCGGGTCTCTCTGGGCCACACGGACCCAGGTACGGGGGAAGTCCATGCAGTGCCTGCAGAACCAGCCCAGGGGAAAATCTGTCTGTGGGAAGGCTATCGGGTGACTCAGAAGTCGTAAAGAAAAGCACTTCTTGCTGCTTGGAAAAGCAAGGCTGAACGATGAGTTTGCTCCTCACCAGAAGCTGGTCTTCGTAACCACATCCTCTTCTCAGAGCATGAGACAGGCGGCTCTGGGGAAAGGGAGGATGGTAGGGACTGAGCAGAGCAGAGATCTGGCATATGACAAATTGCAGGAAAGCATGGAGGAGCTCCTTTTTGTCCTTCCACTGGCTGACTGCAGGAAGCTCCCCAGGTGACAGCTTTAGCAGCTGCTGGGACAGGAGATCTTATTGTTCTGCGCTCGTGTTTACAGCCATGCCAGTTTTTGGCAGGAAGCTACAAGACAAAACCCTCATGTTCTTCTTTCTCGCTCGCCGGGTTTGCTCTCAAGGGGCTGATCCTTCAGCTTAGCTCTTTCAGCTTAGCTCTCCACCTGAGGAGTGCAGCTTCCCCTTCCCAGCCACGTTGGGTCCCATGGGCTTTGCCCTAAGATCCTGGCAGGAGCATGGAGACTTTTCTTAGAGCTTGGGCAATATTAAAGGTCGCTGCTGTCACACCTGTCACTGCATTTCTAATGCTAAACTATGCGGTTGCCCAGCACACCAACCGCCTTGTACCTGTCTGGGCCCTGTATAGTTCCCGTTCCCCTTTCCCTGGCCTTGGGCTCAAGTTCTGTTCTCAGTTTGGGTTTTCTTGGTGACATTCAGAGGAAGCACATTTGGGGTTTTCTGAAGCTGTCTGGCGTTGCACAGGAAGGCAGAAGCTGGCAGCACCCTTGAGATCAACGGATGCAGGAACATGAGGGACCCATCACTGCTGGTCTCACTGGAGCCTGCACCACAGAAACTGGCAGCATGTGGCCGTGTCCACAAGCAAACTCCTTAGGTTGCTGTCATCTCCCTGTTCTGCTGCTCCCCTCGATGCTGTGCCTCCCTGTGACACCGTGCCCAGCCTGTGGCAGCTGGTGGTACATGGCTGACCCAAGGACACGATTTCCAGCCTCGTCCTCTGCAGCCAGGGCACGGTGTGGGTGAGCTCTGCTGGTGTTAAATCCCAGGCCTTGTTCCTCTGCCTCCTCTTTCCTTCCCTCTGCAGGGCTTTATTCCAAGACTGGCAATGAAGGTGACGTCCCCTCCAAGGAATCAATGGGCTGCGGCATTTCTGGTGAGGATGGCTGTGCACTGGAGGCTGCTGGCAGCAAATCCCCCCGCCACGGGGCTGACGGGGCAGGCAGGTTGGTGTGTCACCCGCTCTGCTAAGGGGCGTCAGCCGGGGTTTTGCATGGAGCGGATGTGCCCGGTGTTGTAATCTCACCTGGAGAACACCTGGCTGCGGTTCAGCTCCCGCCACGCTTGCCTTCGCCCATGATCTCATGGGGTTTTGCAAGTGCTGGCTGGGCACAGCCAGCCCACGGTGGGGGAGCTGCAGGGAAGGTGCAGAACATGGGGTGATTCAGCCGGGGAGGCTCTCTCCCAGCTGAGTCAGGCTTTATTCCAGTGTCTCTGTGCGGGGAGGATATGTCTACAAATTGCAGGATCCCACACAAACTGTGTCTCCCCCAGCCCCGATCCTGGCCAAAGCCAGCTCCTGCCATGGCTGCTTCCTCTTTGCGGTGCTGCTGCTCTCGTGTCAGCCCGGCAGGTTGTGCCGCCCTGATAAATCACTCGATTCCCAAGAGCGGGGACAGAGCTGCCAACGTACAGCTCCCTAGACTGAGGGGAGGGCAGTGGATGGACCAGCCACGCTGGGGGGGACCCCACCACGGATCTCATCTGTCTCCCACTGGCTTCATGTGTCCCGGTGTTTTCTCCTGCCACACATACAGCAGTACGGGTAGCGCCCAGGGTGTTTAAATCCCGAACGTCTGCATCGCAGAAAGGGTGAATGGGCTCTCCCCAGGCAATAGGACCCGGGGGTGACTGGCAGCACTGTTGGCACTTCGGAAAGCTGTGACCAAACACCTGGAAAAAGGGGCCATGGAGGCCAGGCGACTGCACAACAGTGCCCACGTGGAGATAAAGGAGGGGCAGCTTCTGGCTGTCACCCGTGGGCGCCTCTCAGCAGCCCCTCGAGCTCAGTCTGGGGGCACTGGGAAACAAAATGCCGACTAATGGGGCTGTTCTCCTGCCCCATTTGTGTCCTGGCCTCCGGTGGCTCTGCCCTCTCTCGCGCCAGGACAGGGGGATGGGACAGGAAGGCCCTCGTTATTCAGGACTTGCTAATTAGACGGGAATGTTATCTCCAGCCCAGATGTCAGCTCTGACCTCCCTCTAACCTTCTTCTGCAAATCAAAACAGATGCAACTCTGTTTGTTTTAAAATAATAAAAATAAGCATTTGGGATAAAGCAGGAAAACCTGGCCCTGGGGGTACGGCTGGGGAGGGAGGAGGGCACGCGACCAGATAAGCCTGGTGAGATATGCCAGGCTGCAGAGCTGAGAGGGACGGGCCACCCTGGGCAGTGAACAAAGTCCCATGGGTTATGGTGGCATTTTAGGCCCTCTAACCTATATCCAGCAGTCGTGGGGGCGCAGACATGACTTCCCATCCCATCCCAGCTGAGCCCCATTGGTCCAGAGGTGGAACTGATGGGGAAGGTGAGCTGAGTTTGTATTTTACCTCCTTGCCTTGCTTTGGGATTGACCAAAAGGTCTCAAAAGGAGATGCTGATCCCTGGAATGAGCTCTGCGTTTCAAACCTGACCTGACTGCTCATGCCACCTAAGGCAGTCCTCAAATTGTTTCAGACTAAAGGGAGCTGGGTGACATGAACAGCTGGTGATTCCTGTCCTTGGTTTGTAGAAAAAATTGTTTTGTTGCATTTCTGTAATAATTTACTATAGCTGGGGAGCAAACTTTGCCCAGCTCAGAACTAGGCCAGATCTCTGGGTGCCTCAACCTATGTTAACCCAGGTTTACGTCTCTGTTCTCCATAGCAGACTGCATTGCTTCGCTTCCCCCTTGTAAGCCCACAGCTCCAGCCTGGAGCTGAACACCACAGAGGTCTTTACCCAACACCCCTTGTCCTTCTGTGTCAGACATCCAGGCGCCCTGGGCTGCAGCACCGAAGTTCCTTATGAGAGAGGCCTGATGGCAGTTCTTGCTGCAAAATGAGGAGTGGATGTGACCAGCCGAGAACCAGCACTGTCAGGCTTTCTCATTCTGCTGCAGCCTCTGTATCTTGTGGCAGCTGCTGGTCCAGCCTTGTCCACCCACATACCCTGAACTGCCCCAAGCCCTCTCTCCAGGGACTCCTCCTGATGGGGCTTTCAGCTGTGTAAGGTGGCCTGGGAAGAGCTGAGCTGCACACACAGCCGGCAGTGCAGAGATGTCCTGTCCCTGCCTCCCTCTTCCCTCCCTGCCTGCAGATCATGTCCATGACCTATTTGTTAGCCTCATACCTGATATCTCATATCCTTGTGGTGCATTTCCCCCATCCACAGCCTGGAACTCATCTCAGCTTTCCCCATTTCCCACCTTTTATGAAGACTTCAGAGGGATCGCTCACCACGCCACAATCCTGATATTGCAAAAGGCACTGCTGATTTGCAGTTACACATCATTTTGCCTACCATTATCCCCAAGACAGCAAAAAGGTAAAAGTTTTGAGGTCTTCCTTCTTGCTTGCCTCCTTTCATATCACCTGCTGGCCCACTGAGTAATGGGTGCTCTTTTTTACACTCTGAAGGTTGTGCCTCACAGTTATGACATCATGGCAGTGATGTATCGCCCTCAGGCAACATCACCAGAGCAGAACATGATTTCTGTTGTCTTCCAGTCCCAGCTACTGCCTGGTACACCCTGTCTCCCCAAGCTCCAGGGTTACTGAAGCAGAGTAATGACTGAGATGTGAGTAATCGAGAAGCTACCTGACCAGATTTAGATCTGACTGTAAACATCTTCTCTGATAACAACGGGAAGGAGGATCTGAGCCACTGAAGGAGAAGGACAGTGCACAGACATCCCTGGGTACGCATATGGACACAGCATATGGACAGTACAGCTCTGCTCACAGAAACCAGCAGAGCTTCCCGGACTTGAGTGAATTTGCACCCATTTTTATGACCTAAACTTCTGAGCCAATATTTACATGATAGGCGGATGCATTGACTCCCTGTGTGACACAGTGTATGTGCCCTAACACGGGCTGGTACTGTGCATGCACACCCCAACAAACGCACTCACAAAAACTCGTCCTTTTACAAGTAGGCAGACACCTGTTCTTCTCCAGGAGGTGAGACGGACAACTCCTCAGGCTGCTTCAGGATAGTCCTTTGCGTTTGGCAAGAGGGACATTAACAAATGGGAGTGACTCCACTGGAGGAGCATGAAGCTGGCCAGGGAGCTGGAGCATCTGACACATAAGCAGGGGCTGAGGGAGCTGGGTTGTTTTGCAAAGAGAGGAGATAGCTTCTAAGGGGGGTTATCTAATTGCTGTCTTCTACTACTCAAATGGAGGTTATGCAGAAGGGAGAGTCAAATTGTCAGATGACAAGAAGCAAGAATGGAGATTGTGGATTTGCCACTCTCAGAGGTTTTCAAACCCCAGCTGGATATGGCCCTGAGCACCTTGATCTAACCTTAAGGCTGGTCCTGCTCCAAGCAGGTGGTTGGACTGGAGACCTCCAAAGTTACCTCCTGCACTACATGATGCTGTGATTTTGGTAATCCTACATGTTTGGCAATAGATGTTCCTTAATTCAGATGCTGATTGCAAGCACTTGCATGTGGGATGCTATAACAACCCCTGTGACAGCCACACAGCTGCAGTAAATTCATTCACGGTACCACTGGAAAGGAGGCTTTCTGGCCTCTCCCAGGCTGCAATTCCCTCCTGGTTTCTGACCAGCTTATGTCTGGCTGCCCACGACTGTGCATTTCCGGTGCCTCTCTAGCACCCAGGTAGTCAAATGAACCAAGAAAATGATCAAACTGGAAACATCTCTCTTTCTTTTGGTTCAGGTTTGTTTCCGGTTGGATCAGCTGGCTGTGTCATCTGGGACTGGCAGTGGGAATGTGATGATCAGAGGAGGGAGGGGAACAGGACTTCTTCCTTCGGGGGCTGCTCAGATTTGGGTTGGCTTTGTACAGTCGTCAAGACCCAACCCTGACCCTTGTGAGGCTGAGGAGGAACACGATGGTCCACCCTTGCAGGTTAACATAACCCACGTCACTCATCCCAGGGCAAAGGGTGCACAGCTACTCTTTCTTGAGCCACAGATAGTCTGCAGGCAGTTAAGGGGTGGTTGTTGTGGTAAGCTCAGGAGAGGGGGGGATCACCTGAAATCACTCCTACCTGTGAACCACTCCCACCCCCATCTCTTCAAATATGTGGCTTGAGAACTATAAAAACTCAGTAGGTGCTAGAGAAGGTAATTACATCTGGCAGCTCAGGTGCCTCTGTGCAAACCTAGGTGTCAGAACTGGTAAGCCCGTGTGGTAGCACCTCCCCCACTCAACCCTGCACTTCTGCAACTTGAACCTCACCACAGCTATAAGAAGTGTATTATAGAGGAAGCTCTTGGTGCCTGTTTCCTCCCTTATAAAACAGACATAACTGCCTCCTGGAGAGCTAAACATGACTGATTTTGGTAAAGATGGCAGAGGGCTGGTGGTCAGCACATGCTTTGTCCTCTGAAAAGCCATCCTTCCGCAGCTCACAAGTGGTGTGTATAATCCCTGCCTCCTGCCTGCTGCTCCTTCCCAAAACATACCAGTATCCGCAAAAGGAGGTGGGTGCTGTAAGGTTTGGGTTTTTTTCTTTTTTTTTTTCCCCATGGAGAGAAATTGAGTCATACTGGGGTGATGTCCTACAGGCTGGCAGCAGGCCCAAAACCAGAGTTACAGCCTGAATACCTGCCCACCATACCCCTCTCCCCCATCCCAGCCACCATATGCATGTTGCTTAACTTTTCATGTCCTTGGTTTAACAAACTTGTGTCAGGAATTTTATGTGCATAGCAACCTTATCTGATGACAGTGACATTTTTAGCATGTTTATGTTCGGTTTTATTTGTAACCAGTTTCCAGTGTAGTTCAGCTGGGTGGATTGGACAGGGTTGAAATGTGTAGGAACACCATGCACATTGGCAGCTCAGCCAGAGATACTGGGGGGCTCTGAAGCACATCCAGAGGCAAAAGGTTCTGCAACGGAGTTTGTGCATCAGATCTGCCAGCTGCAGCCTTTCACACACTCGCTAGTGTCTGACAAGCCACACTGGGGGGGCCGAGGGGAGGGTTGTTTGTTTTTCCTCTTTTTTTTTCTTCCGGTTCTCAGTACTATCACAACCAGATGGGAATAGGTTTCCCACGTTGGTTGCAGGGGACTCTCCAACCTAGTGCTCCCAGATACTCACAACATTAGAAATGCAGACGCTTCTGCTTCACCACAGCTCTGGCTAGTAGGAGGTGTGGGGGAGAAAGGGAGGGGAGCCGGGTCATTTTGTAGTTTGAAATTTAAATTCAGCGAGGGTTCCCAGGGTTTTTCCCGGGAAGGAGGTCAGCAGCTTATGCAAGCAGATAGCCTGGGAGAAGCATGAGGAGCGCCCCTTGAGGCTCCACCTCCGCAGCTCTGCTGTGAGTGGAGTGCTCTTGCCCATATATGGCTGTAGTTGTCCCAACGAAAGCACCATAAATAGTTGTATGATCATTACCTGCCTCGCTCTGTGCAAGATTGGGCATCTTCCCAAGTCACTCTTCCTGCCTGAGGCTTCCAGGGCTCCCCCCCCAACTCCAGCTCCGGGAAGGCAACATTTCTCATGTCTCTGCTCACAGATGTGCAAGCCCAGGCCACGAGGTCCAGTTTCTTCAGGTGCTTTGCCCTGCACAACTCCTTGCCTTGGACTGTTCTACGTGTAGAAAGCCTCTTGCCTGAGACTACTCACTTGCTTTACAAAGTGCTGTGGGAGGGAGGCTGCGGCTCACGTGTCTATGCACCTTTCTTCAGCTGCTCATGGGCCAAAAGTTTCCTTAGTTTGAAGGGTGACACTTTCATTCTTCAACTGAGAGTGTATATGCAGAGGAAGGTGTAGGAGGAGAAAGAAAAACAGTACAGCAGAGCAAAACAAGACACTAGCAGAGACGGTAAGCAGCCCTATGCGAGATGTATCTGCTTGCTTCTTTTCCAGGGTGTGAGACCCCACAGGAGAGGACGCGTCCAGGCGGGGGGCTGCATGACAGGGAAGGTGCTCTGGTGACTAGCATGTAGGCAGGGATTGTACCACCTTGCTGAGCTTGGCATCGCATGGCTGTGGCACTTCTCTTGTGGGGTCCCCTGCACTCTGCGCAGCCACTGAGGATCTGGGGCACATGGGGGCATGCAGTGGGGGAGGCTTAGCTGTGCCATGTAGCCCCTGCTGCTGATCTTGAGGGAGGAGGCTGTCCTCAGGGTCTTATGTTCAGCATGTGAGCCTTCAAATGGCTACTCTCTCTGCCATCTTTTCTCTCTAGGAAAATCTTCTGGGAGCACATTGCCCTTTCCGAGATGCAGTGCGTTCCCATGGGGAATATCTAAATGCAGAGAAGACCTTGCTGTCTCCTGGAAGGAGAAGCTTATCATGATGAGGAAGACGCTGTGGGCTGAGCAGCAGTCTTAGACCAGCAATCAGCAGACCCGGTGTATCCGTCAGACAATTACTTGCCTGTTTCCTGATGTGGCTGAGTTTTACTCCTCCCCTCCTTCTCAATTTTTCTCCAAGTAATGAAGCAATTCATTGTCAGTGCATATTTTAAACACTGACTCTCTTGGTTCCTGTCTTAGACCCAGCACACACTTCCCAAAAGTTTCCTGTGGGCCCCATCTACAGCAGTTTAAACATTTTCCATCATACGTGAAGCAGCTCTGCGCTGGCATGGGGTCTTCGGTTCCCTGACTTGCCTGGTCAGTCGGGATAGGATCCTGTACCCAGTCCCTGCCTGGGACCTGCTGCAGGCATTAGGGCCATTCTCAGCCTTTCCTTATTTCTGATTGCTCTCTCACGCTGAGTTTGTCTGGTTTGTTTGAACTTGAAAGCTCTTTGGGGAAAGCAACAGGAGCTGATCTTGGCTTGAGAATCAGTCTGTGCTACTGCAACACAGTGAGAAAGGAGGACTGTGGTTTGAGGTGCAGCAATAAAGGGGGGAATGCCTATCATCACCAGATACCTTCTCTAGACTATCCTCAGTCTGTTCCAGAGAGGAGAGGCAAGATTGTTCCCAATGAGAACTACTGTTCTTGGGAGGCTGCCACCAAGAATTATGAGTTTTCCTCTAAATGGTCTTTTCCAGGTCTGCTGGCAGGCCAGGAGACACAGATCCTGTTGGGAACATAGCTTGAGCTACTCTTTTCCGCAGTCTGACATAAATGCTGCTCACCTGCTTTCTGGGCAGCTCCTTGGACACAAAGGCAACCTTCAGGGAAGACAGATGATGCCCCTCATCTATGCTTGAATATCTGGGTGTCTTCTACATTATAAAGGTATTGGCTAAACAGCACTATCCCAGGCAGCAAAAGGAGTGTGACGCTGGAGACTGAATCATAATATGCTTCTCCTGATACTATGGGTTAAAGTGCCTCACTCGACCTTTCTCCAGAAACAGAGAACAAGATTAGAGAGCAGTGGCGTGAAAGGTTTCATGCCAATGCAAGGTGTAAAACATTTAGCATTAAGATGGCAGTTGTCCTTACAGTACACTTTTCCACCATTGGGATTGCCTCTTTGAGGCAGAAGTTCTGCCCCAAGCTCCTGGGTTTCTTCCTTCCCTTGCTGGGAGGCAGGGGGCGGGGGGCGGAAGGAGACATACCAGTGCCAGGGTGGTTGGTGCGTGCCAAGAGGTGAGGTCATTGCCATCAGGAGGAAGCATAGTGTTGGCAGGGAGGAGGGCAGAGGCCTCTCCCTTCCCAGCTGTTGTATTTCTGGGTCTGAGCACATGCTGAGCAGCTAGCCAGGACACTGGCAGGCAGAAAGCTGTCCGAGGCCAAGCAGAGCCCTCTTTTTAAAGCAATCTTTGCTTTGCAAATGGAATGGATGGAGAGGGACTGGAGGAATTTCACAGCCTCTCTGGCTTTCCTACATTTCCTCCTCCTGCAGGGGTGAGGGTAGCACTCATTTCAGAGCACACAAACCCAGATCACATTCTGTCCCATCCCCAGGCATTTATACCCAGAGTCATTTCCAGGGGACCATAATCTAGATTTTCAGTTTTAAAGGAGACTTTACAGTGATCTGAAAAGACCTTGGACTCCTGTATCCTGAAGAAGCACAAAAAAAGGCATCTTTAAGTGCTTCTAATTATACCTTTTTTTTTTTTCCTCCTCCTGCTTTACATATTTTCCTGCTTGGTTTTTTTTCTTTTTTTTTTCTTTTCTTTGCTAATTAGAAGACTAATTTTAGAAATTAGTCATGTCCACTCTGGAAAACTAATAGAAAATTAGTAAAAATGTGGTAGCATGAAAATGGAAGTAAGCCTGGGGAAAGGTAATTGTTCGTAACTGAGGGGTTTTGTTAACTCCTGTGCCTAATTAACACACTACAAAGAGGAGCTTTTGTTGAAACTTCCACACCCTGCTTTCTCAATTAAGGTACAAGAGAGATCATAATAAAATGAGCTTGGAGACAGCTGGTATGTCCCCTAGCAAAGCCAAACCTGATTTAGCATTCCTTAAGTAAAAAAAAAACCACCATGCACAACCTTCTTTTCCTGTATATGATTCTTTTTTCTCCATGTAATGCAAAGGTCTTTCTCATGGATTCCTAGTGGGAACAAAAACCTTAAAATTATGATCCTCATTGCTGATGTGTTTTTAGCCCACAGGAAAAAGGGGCTGGGATGATTATTTTCAGAGTTATGATGGCTGCTAGAAGAAACTTTGCAGGAAAGCTGAATCATGGGGTGAGCATCTTGTTTTCATTTTTCTGTGTTTTGCTGTGCCACATCTAAGGGGCAGCTTATGAAAATTCAAAAGGCTTTTATACATGTACATTCCTCTATAAAGAGTCAAAGAATTATAGGCTTCTGTGCTGTCTTGCAATTAGCCACAAACTTATGTACAGGTGTGTGTTTCAAGCTCAGTGTTAGATGCTGCTGTAATCAGGAGAATGATAGAGTAGCAAGAGGTTTAAGGATGCTTTTACTCCATGTGTAAACAGAAAAGACAAGGAGGGAGTGGACAGGATTTACCATGGGCTGAATGCCTTGACCCACTAGGTAGAAGAGAGCAGAGCTATTTTCTTTCATGCTTTAGATTTGTATCATGCTTGGATCTGTGAAAAGTTCAAATGCTCTCTTCCACAAAAAAAACCTTTTTTTTTTTCTCTGAGCTGGTGCAGAAGGCAGCAGTGCCTACAGGACTCCTTCCACCCCAGCCTAACACAAGCTGCTACCTCACGTAAGGAATTTCACAAGAAGCCCCCGAGCACCTCTGTCCTGTGGGTTTGGTTTCTCTAACACTCTCCTGTCTCGAGGTAGCTAAGATATATTGCAGAGCAGGTGCTAGCCTGCAACTGGACAGCCCAGTAGCCTGCTACTCCTCAGTGAGGTACTGATTTTTGACAAGAATTGTGTGTTATGCGAACACACAGGATGCTCAGTGAGTTGCTTTCTTTGTTCCTGACTAATCCCAGGAAACGATACTCTGATAAATGGGAAAGAAGGTGGCTGTGTTAAATGGAGCTCTTGTCTGCACCTCTGCTAACAGGTGGTTTCCCACAGTGATGGCACCTCATGTATCTGTTGGTATTTTCTCACATCCTACAAAGCTAACACCTCAGTAAGTCCTAGCTAGTTTTCTGCCTTCTGTGCCAGCGCTCAGTTCAGTTTTCTGGTCCATCCACCTGACCCAAACAGGGGGCTGAGAGTAAGGGCAACACACGGATCTTCTTTGTGCCCAGCTTCCTGCACTGGCCCATATGTTTCCAAAGGCAGAGCAGACCGGCAAAGCCATACAGAACAGTCCACGCTGACAGTGGGAGGCCAGAGGAGCTGGGAGAATTGAGGAGGCTCTCAAGGGAGCAGGAAAGAAGTCCCAAATGTGGGAGGGAATCTTGGCAGAAATGAAAGGGGGGTTGTTGAGCAAAGTATGCACTGGCTCCAGACGCACAGAGCTTGCAATATGTTATACTGAGAATCCGTGGGTGTGTTTATAAGACCTGCTGCTGACTTGCAAGCACAAAGGATGTAGCCTCCTCTTATCAGAAAAATGTGGGCTTCATTCTTGCAGAAGAGGGAGAACGAATGCTTGTGTAATTTCACATTGAGTCTTCTTTCTGGCAGTAGCCTGAAAGAATGGTCTCAAACTTTGGCTTTCACCGGACTGTCTTTGGTTTCTGGCAGACAAAAGTGGTGTCTTAAATTGTGGCAGGCTATAAACGAGTTAGTTCCCCTGCAGTTCCCACAACAAAGCTACAATGAGAATCTGGATGACTTTCTACAGCACTGGAAAAATCCCTTTTTCCTAGCATCTCTTGGGCATACTAGAATATTTCAAGCTAGTTTCACTTTGTCCTCAGCCAGCTCCCTGGAATGAGAACCACAGAACCACTTCATTTGAGCAAATATTTGGCCTTGATTACAATTGCAGGCTGAGCCCAAAACCAAACAGCAAACATGAAGTAAGCTAAGAGGCACCATTGGTGGAGCAAAAGCTCACACAGTAACCTCAGGAAAGGAAGCAAGCTGAAAGTAGGGGCGCTCTCATGTTTTTGTAGGGAGGAAAAAAATAAGGGGAGACTAAATTCCTGCTACAGGAAGATGTTTCAGGAGAGGAAGAGGGAAGCGAACATCCAGTTAGATGCCTTTTGTTTAGAGGTCCATAAAGGTGACTGATGCTGAAAAGCAATTTAAATCCATGGGGAAAAAAAAAAAAGCGAAGTAGATAAACACCATCACCTTTAGGTATTCTCTGAACTTAGTCCTGTTTTCCACATAGCGTAGTCACCTTGCTACTGAATTCTTGGTTCTGTGAAAACATGGCCCAGCCTCAGATGTAGGGAAGGAAGAGAGAAGCAAAGGTGGCATAAAGCTCTCCACAGCCCTGCCTTATCAGGACAAATTAAACAGTGTTTACATGGATTTGTCAACCTCTTTAAAGTATTTTTTCCTTATCAATATCTGACCTAAACCTGGCAAGTATGTTTGCTACCTGAGCATCATACACATGATAGATGCAGGGTGACAGAGGGGCTGGGGAGGGATGTTATTCTCCTGTCAGCTTATCCTCTGCTGAGTAAGAATGCCCCCAAGCCCTTCTAAACTCAGGAATCTGAAGCATTTCTTACCCTCTCTGAGCAAGGGAGAAGGAAAAGGAGGTATTTGACATGTTAATAAAGGATCCTTGGCAATTGTTGAACCAAGGGAGCTGTGAGGCCAGGACAGACAAGTCTAAAATTACATGCATCGTACTTGCTGAATTATCACTGAAGGAGCTAAGCCATAACAGATT
The DNA here is from genome assembly GCF_011004875.1 of Balearica regulorum gibbericeps. Classification (NCBI taxonomy): domain Eukaryota; kingdom Metazoa; phylum Chordata; class Aves; order Gruiformes; family Gruidae; genus Balearica; species Balearica regulorum. Next base: position 58,335,939 of record NC_046184.1, read on the forward strand.
GTGTGAAAATGCTTGATTTGTTTTCTGCAGCAAAAACTTGCTGTGCTTATTTAAGGCAGGTAACAGGATGTGTTCTGCTGGTGTTTTGGACAAGTCTGGGTAGGCCCAAGGCAGAAGATTCAGATTCCAGATGTCAGTTTTGGGGCAAAAATACTTTTTCTGGATGGTTGTATTACTGTTGGCTCTTTTGTATAATGTGGAATGCCAGCTTTCTCCAAATTTAAAGCTGAATAGAAAATAGTGAGCAGCAAGAGAACAAGGCCAGAAGAAACAAGGTTAGGAAGGGGATATACTGAACTAAGAAATGCCTGTTGTTTAGCATTGTGCTTATATCCAGATGGCAGAGATGATTATATTAGAATTCCTTGGAGGTAAAGAGCTCTAGGCCATTATTCTTAGTATGTCAGATCAGGAATGTGGTGTCTCTAACCATGCATAATAGAGTTGTAATCTCATATCAGGTTTTGGAGAAACTCACAAGCTCCAAGAATAGAGTTTTCCTCTGCCTAAGACACAAGTTTTCATTTAGGTGTGTTTCTGAGGACACTTCCATGACTTCAGTCCCAGCACAATTGTTTGATAACCTACTTCCCCAATAAAGGTCCCTTCTACAAGATGGTGTCACTCCCATTTTATCAAAAGGGGGGACTCTGGCACAAGATAAATAAACTTACTGCTCTACCTAAGTGATGGGTAGAGATTTATGCCTCTGAACGGTATGCCAAATGAACAGAGATGCTGTGTGTAAGCACTGTTTTTCAGCCGCAGATCTTGTCATTAATGTGTTAAGAAAGTAAAACCATGTTCCTTTTTTTACTAAAGCTAAAGCAAGAACCACAATGAGGGAGCAGAAGTTCAGCGAGTTGTTCACACAGGATTGTGTGGGTGGAGGGTTGTGGAGAGGTGAAAAGTAGAATAACTGTTTTAAATGCTAAAGTATGCCAGGTACGGCTCCTCCCCAGTCTTGGGGTGCAGGTATAGTTCCCTCTTAAATTTTCTCCATCAGCAAAGTCAAACACTCCTGTCATGGTGCCTCAGTTTAATCCCGTCAGTTGTGCTGATGCATCTCTCTGTGGGCCTGTAAACTAGATCAGTGAACTGATCTTTTTTCTTAACCTTTTTCAGCTCTATTTCAGTGATCCAGTTTACAATATGGCTTTTGAAACATCTGCATCAGCACCGCTGGAGCAGTGGTAAACTATGACACAGCACTAGGAACAAATGGTTAGTGGGAGGACAGACAACATCTTAAACCAGCTTTGCTGATGAAGAGGGCATGATGGAATCACACCCTGACATACGAAAATGAGCCAATTAAGCCATACCTTTTCCACAGCCATGCCATAAGTTGGGTAGTCTTGCTAAGGGTAACATCATTCTGTAAGAAAAGGGATACCCTCCTCCTAACATCTGCTACTGGCTGCTTCTGAGACAGGTTACTGGGCCACGTTTCCCTTAGTGTGCTGCAGTGCAGCTCCTTTATGTCAGCTGCTCCTGGTAGAATTTGGATGAACGGAGCTAGAACTTGGGCTTAAATGGTTAGTTGCTAAATTTGGAAGCTCTGACCCTGCAGTGGAAACATCACTTGCTTTCAGTCCTTCCATATCTTAAGTTCAGGGTTTCCCACCTTCTGCACTCTCACAATTTGGATTTGGCATTTGTTATGGGAGCAGAACAATAAAGAATTGATGTAAGGGGAAAAGGAAGTTATGTGCTAAGAGATGGTGCCTAAATTGCAGACAAATTTCAGACTGTTAAGAAGGTGTAGGCGTGAAGTCCAGAGACATGCGTGTGTGGCTTTCTTCTTCTACAGACCGACCTCAAAAGAGCCATTTCCTTTTGTTATGGTACATGAAAACTCTTCAAGTTCTCACCTGCATTTATAGCTGCTGCTTTGTATGGTTGTACATATTAAAGCTACTCCATAACTGCCTTTTTTGAGGAATTCTAATTATGAATCTGCACTGAAACTACTGGTGTTTCAGGCTTTTGCAAAAGCAGAGCTCAGGGTTCTTAGCAATACCAGATTGTGACATTTTCCAGATCCATACACGTGCGGTTTCTGTCTACATCCACTGTGGTTAGTTATTTAGCAATGTGACTTCTCTGATAAAGTAAACACCTTTTGTCTCTGTTACTCTTCTTGTTTCACTCCCCTGAGCTCATCAGTAAGAAACTACTTTTGGAAGGGATTTCTTCTGCCTCGCAAAGCATTGGAAATTATTCACCAAAATGAATTTAGCCACTTTACCTGTTTGTCAGATACAGAAATCAAATGTCCCTGCATTTATTGTTGATCACAGAAGTGCAGGCTTCTCCCAGGGATTGTTCTTTGCCAACAAACTTAAGCCCAATTGTCTTGGTTTAGACCAGTGTAGGGGAAAACACTGTAGTTCAAAGCAGGCATTTGTTTGGTCTGCAGTTAAGGCTGGCAAATTGAAGAGGCATCTCTGGTTGCTCACTACTTAACACATTTTTTCCCCTCTAGAAATAGTACAGTACCATTGATTTACTCCTACCAAACTGGTAAATCTGTCTGCCATTGAGATGATGTTTTCCAGAATTCAATGACCATTACACCTTTGTTCTTCCAAAGGATGCTGGCTTGCAAACATCGATGGAAAATGTGAGTGAAGTTGATCAGAAGGATCCAAATTAACATCCTGTAAATTTGTAGAAAGTAACAGATGTATAAAATTAACGATAGCTTTTTTAGTCATACTTGTTTCTCTCTGAGGTGTGTCTCCTTTTCCGGGTAACTTCCTGCCACCAGATCAACACAAAAACCTGTTGCACTTATTTTCAAAGTAATCAAGCTATGGAAAACAGACATTCCAAATCTGACTTGCCTCAACTACCACGCATCTACAAATCTGACCACGATGGAAATACAGAGTGTTCAAAAGAGGTGGGATGATACACTTTTTGTTAAGGGGAAGGATGGTGTAAACCTGCAGCAGTCTTTGTTCTGAGCTCAGTTTTGATGCTTTACTGCTGAAGTCTTCAAGAAAGTTTTGATATTGATTAAACAGAAGTGGGATCAAGTTCTCAATTTTTTTTTTAAAAAAAAAGGCAAAAAAAAAGTGCCAAACCTTAAGAAGAGAGTCCAGACTGACCTTAGACTTAAATCTTAGCATCAGGAAGAGCACAGTACATATGAGAGTCAGAAAAGAATAAAAACATTTAAAATGCCCAGTATCATATGCTCTTCAAAAATAACTTTGTGGCAGCCTCTTTATGCCTGTGTTTCATGCTTGCAGTCATTATCTTTTATTTCCTACATTACTGCCGCTGTCAGTTCGTTCTGCCTCTTGTAATTTGTTTTTGCAGCTAAGACCTGCTATTTTTCTCCTTTAAAAGCTTTATTTAGACTCGATACTGACTGCTTTCCTTTGCTTACCTCTCCTTTCTCAGCCCCTTGGCTGTAGAGGTCGCCTCTCCTGTTCTTAAAACAGTAGTCACCTGTATATGTAGTATATGTATATATATGTGGTATATGTAGTCACCTCCACTATTTTCATTCTGCGTCATTTTCATGGTAGAATTTAAAACTCTGTTGTTCAACCAGTAAATATCCTTTCCATCTGTTGGTCACTTTTTTTCATGGATCAAAATGAGTCACTGGATACTGAAGACTGTTTCACCATCTAAAGTATCTGGTTATGTAGGTACCTTTGGTTGTCATAATTCCAGCTTCCTTTCATTTTCTGCTTTGATGTACTAGTGAAGACCTATCCTGTATGTTCCCTCCTCACTGCCAAATTAAATTCTCTTTTTGTACCTGCATTTAAATTTCTCATCTCTGCCTTTAACAATGACACCTCTGTATCCCCGATACTCATCTGTAGAAACCTTTCAGTGATTTCTCCCACTGCCTTTTGTGTCTTAAGATACAAAGGTCTAGCATTGTTTCCAAACTGCTGCAGTGAATCTTTCTAAGCCTGAAGTGTTTCACTTAGACAAGAGATGCTTACTCGAGACACTTCTCTGCTAACCTCCCTCTTTATTGAAACCTCTTTCACTTGGTTTGCCTCTTCCACATGTAACTTTGATATTGTCAGCAGTAAACTTCACCTTATGTTTTCAGTCGTTGGCACTTAACGTCTGCAAATCTGCCCTCCTCGCAGGAAGCCCCAAAAGAAGGGAGCCTTGTATCTTTGCATGCTTGTAAATGCACAATAAACCTCATCTGCAGAGCTGGATCTGACATATGGACTTATATATGCTGTACTCTTTTCAGGACTTTATAGTCTTGCATCTTGGCTACTGCTTCCTTCACTTGTCCTGAAGTTCAGCCTTGAAGAGCACTGTAGTAAATGCAAAGAGGCAGAATTACGTCAATTCTATTTTTTTCACACCTCTACTGTTTTGGCATGCCTTTTTTAATACACTGCAAGCCTCCTCTGACACACGCCCTGCCTGTTCGAACCCCTCAGCAGCACCAGGGGCTGCTTATGCCGATACTTCTGCTTCAGTTCTGTTCCTTTATCGGATGAAAGGAAACTCTGACTTGCATCTCCTTATCGCGGTTATTTTACACTATAAGACAACAGGGTTGGGTGGGGACTTTTTGACCGGGTGGAGATCCCCCCCCCCCCCCGTCCCATTTCCGAGTGCTTCTGGCACGGCCTCCGGAGGACGGGGCTGCAGCCCATCGCCCTGCTCTACGGGAGGCTGACCCCGAGTTCCCTTCTCCCCGGCCTGGGGGCACGCTGGGGCCGGCGCACCCGAGGCCCTCCGGAGTGCCAGCGAGGCAGCGCTTCCGGAAGGGCAGAGCCTGGCGCGGGCCGGTGCCCGCCCGGCGCGGGGCATTGTGGGGCCCGCGGGGTTGGCCTGGCACGGGGGGTTGTGGGAGCAGCTTGGCACGGCTCAACCTCGTGGGGGGGGGGAAGGGGAGCGGGGAGCTTGGGCAGGGCCCCGTGGCCGGCGGGGGGAGGCCGGGGTGCGCCGCCTGCCCCTCCCGAGCCCCTCGGCGGCCGCTGCCGGCCTGCGCTCCGCCGGAGGGGGTTGCGCTGGCGCGCTGAGGGGTAGGGCTCCGCGCGCGCCCGAGCGTTGCTAACCTCCCCCTTTCCTCAACGGCTCGCCGCTTCCTTAACGGCTCTCCTCCGCTCTGCCCCCCGGCTCCTATTGGCGGCGACGTCCGTCAGCTCTAGGCAGCCGGCTACGCTATTGGCTGGCAGGGCCGCGGGGAGGGGGGTGGCGAGGGCGGGGCGGTGGCGTTGCTGGGCCGCGGCGGCTCCTCCCGGCCGGCGCTTCTCAGTGCCGGTGAGCGAGAGGCGGTCGCGGTGCCTGCGGGAGGAGCCGGCAGCGTGAGGATACCACTCTCTCGCTGCGAGGAGCGCAGCCGCCGTCGCGGCGTTTCCCTCCCTCCGCCGTAGCCGGGCTCAGGTGAAGCCGATCGGGTGGGGCGGTGGGTGCGGGTGGTCCTGGTTTGTCCCCCCTGGCGCCGCGCTTCTCCCCTCGCGGGTTTCGCGCCTCTTTGTCCTGCTGGGGCGAGAGGGTGCCGCTCTCCCGCTGCTCTCCTCCGCCTTCTCCGCGGAGTCGGGTGGGAGGTAGCCCGGCTGGGCGCCCATCTACCGTGCCCGGGGTGCTCCCCCTTTCATTTGGGGGCGTGTGTGCCGCCGCGTCGTGCGCTGCACGGTTGCGTTATGCCCAGGGAGTTGCCTCTCCTCCCTCCACGCCCTGCTAACTGGCCTTCACCGAGGTGGGGTGGCGTTATTCGCGCTCTTTTTCACCGGATCGTCCTCTCTCCCCTCCCTCCGGTGCGTGTCCCTGCTTCCCCCCCACACCTCGCGTTTTAAGTGTCCGTCCTTTGGAAGTAACGGGCAGGAGAAAATAGGACCGTTTGGCAGCTGTCAGGGCTGTAGCCTGAGTCACAGGCTGACAATCCTCCTGCAGACATTGCAATGGGCTTGGCTTCCGCCCTCAGATCTTGACTTCCTCGTTCGGTTTGGTCTGTACAGTGAAGCCAGGAGAGAGGGAGTGACAGGACAAGATGAAGCTTGCAGTAAAAACTCTTGCAGATAGCTTGTGCTTTCAGGCATCATCTCTAACCGAGTAGGAAAAGTTTTCCGGCTTTTAGCGATATCGTTACCGACCTGTCTCCAGTAGGTGTGGAAAGTAACAAGTTTCATAGCCCCCGAGGGTGGTGTGTACCCAGTGGGTTTAATAAGGGTTGCTCCTAATTTGCCTAAACACTGGGTAAAATGAGTTTTAAAGCAATATCATGCTTCTGGTAATAAAGTGGAATTCTTCAGAAGTGAACTGCATTGGTCGGGAAGCTCTTCATACAGTGGCTGTTAAATTCCTTTTTCTTTCTTGCAGTTCCTTTCCTTCCTCCTTTTTTTCTCTTGGAACACCATTTGTGCTCTTCATTTTTCTTTTTCCATAGGTTTTTCTTCTGAATCCTATGTTATGGTGTCCTGAGCCACACTCTATCAGAGTGGACTAGGAACCTAAGCTTTTTTCTAAGTGAGCAGCTCTGTCCTAAACAGGGTGATGTCTTAAGTACTGTATAAGAAATTTGTGCTTCACGCTTGCAGAGATACTGTAGTAGATGGACTTCCTGCAGACTATGATATCTGTGCCTCTGCCGCCCTACACTATAAAGAAATATAGGTTAATTTGCATGGACACTGTTGAACTGTGGCTTGAAAGATTAAATTACACATCCTCAACATCCTTACATGTCCTGTCTGTAAGCCTACATACGGTAAAGTTTTAACTCCAGACTAACAGCGCTCTAATCAGTTATTGCTTGTGTAAAGATGCTTTTGACATTAGTCACTAGGTAACAATGTGACTAAGTTCACTTATCCGTAGCATTCCAGTAAAAAATGGCAAATCGTGGTGCAGATATGTATTGACTCATAGATGCACTGTCTGCAACTGTAGCGCTCTCTCCCAAAGTTTAAATGAGATAAGCAAATATTTTTGTTAACTGGAAAGTTGTAATGAGGGGGAAGCAATTGATAAATGTAAGTGGAGCTGCCTTTAGCACAAAAGAGTTTAGAAGTTGCTAATCACAATTGCCAAAACTGTATAAACACAAGATTGTGCTGCTAATCTGACCTTGTAAAAATAACTAGAGTGAAATCACACAACAGTTCTGTGAAGCTCTGTGTCAGGTGGAACTGTTTAAATTGACGTGTTCTCCTTCTTGATAGCTTTATTTGTTCCACTTATTCATAGTGTGTGCACTGTCCTTCTGGAGGTGAACAGGCAAATTTTTCATTAACTCTAAGCTAGCTGCAAAATTGCTACTAGTGGATAGAAACGGGGATCTGAACTTCTGCTGTTTACTGACCTGGAACTTCAGAGTGAGTAAGTATGACCGGCACCAAGCTGGTGAGTTATGAGATTCTTTTTGTAATACGGTGTCATCTCTTGGATACTTGACTTGTATAGCCAAGATCTGATTTTGAAAGTTCTCTGGAGAACAGACTTTGACCTCAAAGTTTGCTCTGCCAGGTAGCATGTGGCTGCTTCTGTATAAACAGGAAGACTAAATAGGTTCTGTCTGTCCCAGAAGAATGAGTGTAGAAGCTGAAGGCCTTCTATTGGACTTTGTTTGCATAGATTGTTAGGATATTCCTACCATGATTCTGGAATTATTTCTTTTTCTTTCAAGTTATTCTCATAAGAAAAAAAAATGCTAGGGTGATATTTTCATCTGAAGAGAAAAAGAAAGAATAAGCTTTTTTTTTTTTTTTCATTATTTCCTCTAGGTGGATTTTTATATGCTTCAGAACGTTTTAAGAAGACAAATAGGTTGTGAGAGCTACACCATAATCTTTTAAGTGAATCAGTAACGAATGAGTAATACTAATAATAAAAGAATAAAATTACTTGTCCAGTAAAATTGTAGGAAAGGGATTAGAAGACTTTCTCACTTAGGAGGCTGAAATAATTTGTGTTGTCCAGCACATTAGTTTGGTATTATGAAAAATGTTGCAGAGTGTTTAAACTGTGTAGTGGGTGGTAGCTCTAATACTCATGTTTGAGTTGAAAACTGTCTGGTGGAGTCAGATGCCACAGGTACTTAAATCTCTGCAATGCTACTTGGCACCTCAAATATTTCTACTACAAATGCTGAGACTGACATTTACCACTGCAACAAGCTATCTCGAAAACTTGAAACATTATTACCTCCCCAGATCTTTAAACATTCAGTATATTATTTTTAAATAACTAATAATTCACAGGCTAGTCCTCTGTCAGAGTATTCGCAGGTACAAGGCAGTGTGTATGTATATCGGCATGGCTGCTAACCACATGAAAATATACTTCATTTGTACTGGGAGATTAAAGTAGTCTGACTATACCAAAAAATTCAGGTTTTGTTCTGTTAATCTCCAGGATACTGAACAGATGGGACAGGACACATGTTATAAGTATTGTGACTTCTGAGCTGATTCTACTGAATCTTCTGCTTCTGCCCCCATCCCTAGGCCCATGTCTTGCCCAGATTTGTGTCACTTATGAATTGGTCTGACTCTAATAGGGTAAGATTATAAGTGGAACGACTGGAGGTACAGGAACCCATCTTGTTAATGCAAGGTTTACCAAAAGGGGAATTCAAAGTTAAGGTTGTCTTATCCCCCACCCCTGTGTACTACATCTGCTTTCTTGCATAGTAACTTCAAGTTATTGGGTAACGTGCTGAACCTAACTGATGACTAAAGTATATTTTAGAGACCCAGAGTTAGTGTGCATGTCTACTAAAAGGTGTCCAGAAATTTTAATCCTGAGTGTATGATGTAATAAGGTTTTGATTGTTTGAGTCAATAATGCACTCAGTGCCCTCTAACATCCATTTTTATCATTGATTTTTCATATAAATGTCTTATTGGTCTTTGTTTTCTTAGTTTATAATTGAGGCGCAGCTGTTTGCATGTTAAGCAGAGAAATTGTGTGCCTGACGTTAAGTCTTCTGTGGGTTGGAACAAAACTGTAATAGCTTAGGATTGCCTACAGCAGCATTGTTTTTGCTGGCAATTGCTCTAGCCTAATGGTGGCTTGGTGACCTTGTACCTTAAACTTCTTTTTCAGTTTAAGCACACCATGGTTCTAATTGAGTTTCCTGGTGTAGAAAGAGATGGAAACTAGCATCCTGATTTAAATAGAGTATGACGAGACAAACACACAAATGCAGCTTCTGCCCTGGAAGCTAATGCAAATGGGTGTTGTCCAACTAAATGAAATGCATCAGTTTACAAGTTCATCTTAATTATGGTTTATCCGCTTCACTTTTTCCTTTAGCGGCTGTGAGAACTTGTTCTGAGTGCTTGAAGTAATAATCTCAACGCTGATTTGTCTTGCAATCCTAGGCTACTGCAGTGGCTTAACATCTTCTGACCTCACTCCAGCCCAGTCATGTTCAGCATAGTGGAGTAGTCCCTCTTTTCAGTTAATGGCCCCTTGGCCTGTTACTGTTCAGCACAGTATGTTACCTTTCTGAGCATCCTAAAAAGTCTGAAGAAATAGTAGTGTCTACAATTTTCCAGTGATGGAACTGGGATTGATTTCATTGTATGATACTTCGGGAGCTAGTACTGCTATGTCATGTCCTTTTTAAACACGGCGAAGTGGAAACTGTAAAATTGATCTAGCATATTTGTCTACTGCAAATTATTTCTTAGAGAAGTATTGCAAATGTATTGTTGTTGGATGCAGAGAGGTATAATGAAATATAACTCTGCGTACTGTGGTTTGACTCCATGACCTCTTAATGAAATTTATTCCTCTGGAGTTTTGTACATAGAGTTTGGATTCTGCTTGTCTTCACAGCTAGAAATTTAAATTTCTCCTAATGCATTTATGCTGACTCTACTGAGATTAGTAAATAAAACCACATGGATGAGTGATTTCAGTAAACTCAAGCTAATAATTAATATATGTTGAGGGAAACTTAAGTTGGAAATCTGTATCATAAAGTCTCTTTAACTGATGAATACTTGTATTCATCGAAAACTACCATTTTAATGAGTCTTGGCAGGAAATCCATTGTGATATATGCCTCAACACAGAACTGGAGTTTTGATTTGAATGAAAGCAAAGTAGGCATTCAAACTTGTAAGAAAAGAGGTTTAGAGAAATTTTACAGTTCAACTTTGACAGTCCTGTGCAGTCAGATTTTTTTGGTTGGTTTGTTTTTGTGTTTGGGTTTTTTTTTTTCCCCTGTTGAGCAGCTTCCTGTTTAAAATCTAATATTTCAAGTGTGGTCTCGTAATGGTTTACTTCCCTTTTTATTGTTTGTAGTGATGAGAGTACATTCATCTGTGTTTTTCTTTTAAGGTAAAGACTTAACCAGTTCACTTGAATTTAGGCTCTTTTAATCAAACTTGGAGGTGCAGTAGATTTGACTTTGGTTGGTTGTGGCCAGCACTCAATCCAGCTAGTTTTGCCAACATACTCAGAGTTGATTTAAATACCCAAGGGGAAAAAAAATAAATAAAAAAGGAAACACTTAATTGAGCCTACAGCAAAATTTCAATAAAAAAGTTTAATTTTGATTGCTTCTGTCATTTTTTTCAAATGTGACTTACCTACAAACTGATAGAAGAGATGTTTTAAATTTTTAGTCAGTAAGCTCTTTTTGGCAGTAACTGTTACACTGTAGGTCTGCTTGCTATTTAGTGCAAGATATTCCAGTCTTGCTGTGCTCTGAATCAATAAAATCAATTATTTTGAGAAAAGTGAGAGTACAAATTAATTTTCATTCATGGACTATCAATTTAAGAAAAAGAAACACTATCTTAGGACTTAGGCATATTTGAACAAATGTAAGATACTTAAGAAGTTGACAACAAATAATGTAAATCTGAAGTCAAACCAGTGAACTGGATGAGAAAGCTCCTGGCTAAGCACTTGGAACTAGTTGGTTGTTGAGGTAAGTTGACTTTTGACAGGGTGGTTTTTTTTTTATGTTGATGAAGAAAAATACTGTCTGGCTTCTGTTTCGGTCATGTCATTCATAGTTTAAAATGTAGAGGAAGGTATTACCATTTTTCTTTGGTCTTTTTTTCTTATACCCCCTCTACCCACCCAAAAAACGAGTGGCTGTGTTTTTCACTGTGTTCAATTAGTGGAACAGATCAGAAGGGGTGGATTTGAGATTAAGGTATGCAGAAGCAGGCAATTTAATTCATAAATTGCTGACTGCAGATAACTATCTGGAAAACAATTTTAGTTACTTTTTTCTTGTAAATGCATCTGAAGTAGTCCAAAAAAACCAATTTTTTTATTAGTGGGATTTTTGGGTTTTTTTAGCAGAATCCCACTTAATATATTTTATTCTTCATAGATGTTCAGATGTCTTTATTTCTGTTGTTCAGAGGTAGAGATGCTTTTATCTCTTTTTGACATCAAGTAAAATGTATTCAGACTTTAGAGAATTGTTTAAATAAATGGATATGGGGATATGGATACAAGTATATTGTAGACTATTTGCAATAATTAAGTAATTAGATACTTGAAACTGTTGTGTCTGCTTACTGACAAAGAATTTTCTTTCTTAGAGGACTGTAAGTAGAAAATAAGATTTCTCCACAGGCACAAAAACGCTTTAAACTGTGACTTAAGATTTGTGACTTAAACCAGTTCACTTAGCTTTTATCATATGCGTTATATTGCAGTATGAATGTTTATAGCAGACACTAAAGTCTTTGACCTTTCATTATGCAGTAAATTAGTCTGAATTGTTTTAATGGCCCTCCCCAAGTCAAAGTTTTGTGTAGATGAACTTGAGTTTGCAGTTTAATGCATTATATGATGGGAAATGTAAAATGAGAATACACAAATGTGATGAGGAAGATGTATTAGTCATAATTTTGATTTAAAAAAAGGGATTGCCAATTCATTAGACAAACTGGTGTAACTCTAAAAAATAAGTATCTGCGTATATGCCAGTGCTATGCAGACAATATGTGTGCATAGCCAATGTATCTTATTCCTCCACAGAGTGGGAGTTAATCTTTTTACATGGCAAGTTCTAAGTTTTTTCCTAATGGGCAGGAATTAGGATTAATTAGATTTTAGGAGATTTTAGTTATTCAATGCTCTAAAAACTTACTGTAATGTAGATTTAACTGATGAATATTACCACACTGTATTATACCAATTCTGTCATGAAAAAGTACAACTGCAGTAATGGTTCAGCTCTTGCTCATGTAGATAAGGAGAAGCATATCATAGAATCATAGAATGGTTCAGGTTGAAAGGGGCCTCAAAGATCATCTAGTTCCAACCCCCCTGCTACAGGCAGGGACACCCTCCGCTAGATCACGTTGCCCAAAGCTTCATCCAACCTGGCCTTGAACACTTCCAGGGATGGGGCCTCCACAGCCTCTCTGGGCAACCTGTTCCAGTGCCTCACCACCCTCACAGCAAAGAATTTCTTTCTAACATCTGATCTAAATCGACCGTCCTTCAGCTTAAACCCATTACCCCTTGTCCTGTCACTACACTCCCTGATAAACAGGGAACCACAGAATGGTTTGGGTTGGAAGGGACCTTAAAGATCACCTAGTTCCAACCCCCCCTGCCACGGGCAGGAACACTCTCCACTAAAACAGGTTGCCCAAAGCCCCATCCAGCCTGGCCTTGAACACTTCCAGGGAGGGGGCATCCACAACCTCCTGGGCAACCTGTTCCAGTGCCTCACCACCACAGCACTGTAGTGTATATGGTTTTGGATAATGTTGTTAACTGTGGTGAAAACACATGGAACAGTTCTGCTACTCTATGGTCAGTGTTTCCTCATGTTGTTTTTTATCCTGCTGTGTCAGAAAGCAAAACTTTGTTGGAAACTTTCAAATTGTATTTGCCTTCTCTTACTGGGACAATGGAATGTCATGCTACAGCAGTCTCCTGTCAGAAGGGGATAATTTTCTTTTTTTTTTTTTTTTAAAAAAAGGTATTTTCCTGTAATGCCAGAACAGAGAAAATTTTATATGCTATATAGCCATGATTGTAACAGTTCAGACTAGGTTCCTACTTCAAGTGCCCTTGATTTTACTCATTTCAGATGGACAGATGAGTCCTTTCTTCTCCTTTAATATAAAAATCAGTGCTTCCAGATCCAGACAGGAGGGCATGGTTGGATGAATTCTAAAATAAGAGATGCTTAATGCTGTTCCTTTTTAAAGATTGATATATTTGACACTTAGGGGAGAAAGCATAGGTCAGAAAAGGAACAAGCTAACCAGAAAAGAACTTAAGGCTGAGGTGTACAGACCAGGCAAGTGTTCCTTGTGTGCTCTGCTGCACCAGGGGCATTCTCTAGAACATTGCTTATAATGGATAGCTAAGTAAGGACCCACAAAACTGTGCAAGACCTTGAATGCAATAGGGAAATGTTGCAATCAGAATGTTTCAAAGGTTTTCAGACTGTCTTGAGCTCGGTATTTATGCTCTGTGAGGTGGTTTTCAACCTGGCCTCCTTGTACATCCTGGAGCTTAAGTCTATGTAGCTTTTCTTTCAGTTCATGAGTTGTTGTTGTTCTCATGTCCAGAAAGAGTCACTCTCCTCCTGCCTTCCACCTCCAAGATCAGCTTCGTAAACAGACATAGGTCCTCTTAGTGAATCCCTATGTATAGCTAGAAGAGTTGAGAATTCAACTTGGACCATGTAAAGGTCTTCTCTGTGCCAGGGTTTTTGCCTGCTGTCCCCATAGCTGCTGTTAATGGTGGAGCAGAACTATTTGAAATAGGAATAAAAATATGAGATACAGCAGAAGGCTGTTTGTACACAGTCATAGTTTGGCACAGTAGTTTAGGCTATAAGTGTCTAGAGAAACTTGGTTCCCTGCTGCAATGTAAAAATAATACTTTTTAAAATGATTTGCCAGACATATTTGCACTGATTCTTGGTTCTTTCCAATATGAGCTGGAAGAAAATTAGTATTACTGATGCTGAGATCAAAGCAAGTTCTCAGTTTATGTAAGCAAGAATAATTGCTCCTGTAAAGATGACTTTATCTTAGCCACATACATGCTAAATATTTGTCTCTAAAAGAGTGAACCAGAACCATATTTTTCTTCTCTGTAGTCGGGTATAATTATTTTATTCCTTGTTCCCTCTTGCGATGAAATGAAACCTGGAGTTGACAAAGATGATAGGGAGTGCTAATTGATATAGAAATGTGTATTGGAAGAGCTGCCTTATGCTTCAGTGCCCCAGAGAGTTCTTGGCAGATATCTTTTTTTGCCTTAAATCAGAATATTAGGGAAGGGATGAAAAGTGACCCTGAGATAACAAGGACAGGCTGAAACTTTCCAAGCTACTTCCTCCCTCCCTCATGCAATGTCCCTAGGGAATTCTGCATGCCTGATCAGAACTTTTGCAGTCCATTATGCCTCCTGAAAACAAGTCTTCCAGCAAAACAGCTTGAACAGCAGGGATGGGCTGCAGTTTTCTGAACTACAGCTGTCTCCTTAAGTGGGATTACTTTGCTGAGTGGTCACGAAGAATGTGTTCTCCCCCTGGAATGTTTTCCTTGTGGGCACACTGTCTCTGGAAGAGGAATTCTCTCCTCTGCTGAGAAGGCATGTACTGTACGTGCACTAATGAGAAACAACAGTTTCAGAAAGTGTATTATGCAGGATTGTAAACTTTGAATATTTATTCAAAGTGAATGGGGTTGGGTGGCTGCCAGCCTAGCTTTGTCATGCTAAAGACTGGACTTGAAATCAACAGAAGGCTACCCTCCCCCTCCCTAAACCACTGTTTAGTGTGTTTAAACAATGTGTCCAGGCTTCATAGAACTGATTAACTTTATTGGTGCCATGTACATGGTAATGTGTCTTTGTGTCTCACTGAACTGAGAAGGTGCAATTAAAACAGGGGTAAGCATCCCTTCCCTAGTATTAACTCAGGGAAGCTATGCCTGGCCATATTTGCCCATAACCTACAGTGGTTAATTTCTTTATTGTATGCAGTGCAGTTGCCCAAGAGCATTTTTGTGCTTGTATAGCCCATGGTGAAGCCTGCGCTATCCTGTTTTCACTCTTTGGTACCTAAAAGTAGCCTCTTCAGATTGACGTTAATTTATGTGACATCTACATGTGCTGTGCTTGTAGCTTCTGTTCTCCCAGTCTTGCCATTCCTTTGAACCCAGTAGAGAGAAAAGGTGACTGCTAAGTGGCAGGTAAGGACAGTGTCTTACTTGTATGTGGCTTTGTGGCGTTTGCAATTTGCCATAGAAAGTCCTGGCTTCACAGAGCAAACCTCCTGTGTCAGCTCTTACAGTAGAATATACAATTGCTGCTTCACACGTACCAGAAATGGGGTCTTGACAGCTGATAAAGGGAGCTGGATGTGCAGAAACTGAGAAACTTATTCCATGTTCATTGTCCTGAGGATACATGCCAGATACTTTTAGGCCACCTGAAAGATACAGAAGTCCCCTCAACTACTTTCTTGTGTCTTTTGTGTAGTCTGGTCAATAGATCACTTTTGTGTAATATAGGTATCTTTTATATATTAGATAATTAGATTCCTCCTTCTTGATTCTTGGAGCCCTGTGCATACAGAGAAGGTACTTTAGTGCTCTACCTTGAGTTTAACTTAGAGTAATAAACATGATAGCTGGCAAGTCTGGGCAGCACTACAGTCAAACTGAATATGCAACAATAATTGCCAGCAATCTGCATTCCAGTTGTGAAATAAATCTTTCAGCAATGTATTGTGTGCGTCAGACTCTTGACTAGAGAGGAAAGCAGTGAACTACAGCAAGTCTAATAGCCCTAATAGCAATCATTATGAATGCCAAATCTGAACTAGAATAAATGAGTCTGCATGGCAGTACAGTCCCTGAACAAAAAGGGTAAGTGTAGCTGAATGCCTTCAGCTCAGGGGGCTATCTGTGAGGGAGTATTAATTGCAAACTGTGTACTTGCCTGATGTTGTATTCTCTAGTGGGATAACTGAAGTTCATGATTCTGGAGTTCAGTCTGAAGCATCAGGCACTGGTGTGTCACAATATACTGAACTTGAGAAACAAGCAGATATAACCAATCCATCAGTTCAGCTTCCTGCCAGCTTTTCTCCTTTCCTTCCTCTCCCCTTCCCCCCTGTGATACGTTTCTCACCCTTAGTCATTCAGACTTCAGTTTTTATATAGATGTCACTTACAAATTGGAGATGTTTGTGCTAACAAACTTTGCAGTTTTCTTTCCCATAAGCATCCTGGCACATGGAGCTGTAAAGTGTTAGCCTAGTATGTCCTAAACAGATGAGATCTGAACAGTTTTTCAGTGAATACAAGGGAATTATAGGGAGGTTTTTTTGATGGATTAGGTTTTGGGTTTTAATATTGTCAGCTCATGGTCACTGTAGACAGCCTGGCTACTAAAGTCTACTTACTGTGCTTTCTAGCTGCACTTAATGCAACTGTTCTGTTGATTTGGTGAACTGTATTCAGCTGGTTGGGGAAAGTGAAATAGTTGAGTTTGCAAAAATAGTGCAAGTATTAGCTGTTCAGATTGTACACTTAACAAGGATTCCCATCACATGAATGTTACTGACCAAACTTAGTTTGAATCATTAGCTTCTTCTCAAAGTCAGATTATTTTTAAATGCTGTGTATTAACAAAGACTCAAGTCTCTTCACTGAGGACAACTTAGTTGTAACTGAAATGGGACTCTAAGTGACGAGTAGTGCTGTAATTTTCTACTGTTAAAGTCCTATCTTGCCTGTAGAAATGGCATAGATTCTTTTTGCTCTGTGAAAAGGCTTTTTGTCTTGTATGCCATTCTCTCACAACCTGCTAAAGGTAAAAGAGTTTTGACAATGGCATGAGAACTGCGTTCCTGAAATAGTTTTAAAATGTGAACTGTATAAACAAAGTGAATTAACTTGTTTTAGTCTAAATGTGTTTGCTATTTATTGTCACCCTCATCTCTAGGGTAGTTCCTCTTGCACTTCTGGTTTAAAGGCCACTACACAAACCATGTGGGGGGATCAGTTAATTTGAAATCACAGAAAGTTTTTATAACAGTGCCTTACTGGTGGATATGAAGCAGAAGAAAACTTCTAGTAATTACACACATATGTTCCTTTTCATGCAGGCTCAGTCTTATAGCAAAGTTCTCAAATGATGATCTGCATTAGCAAGTATAAGGTACATGTATTGGACTATTTTATGTTCTCTGTAGCCCAGTATTTCACAAACTTCTCATAATTCATTAAAGTAGGGAAATGGTTTGCGATTAAAGCTGTCTATTCCAACGTAGTGATGAATCTTTGCTAATAATGAGGCTGAAGCCTAAAAAGAACAGTGTGGCAATCCCTACTTTAATGGCAGTTCAGATAACTCAAACTGCTCTTCTGAATATATTAATTCTATTTCTACTTAAGCTGTTACCTTGATAGTTTAGCATAGCCCAAGCTCATCTTATTGAGCAGTGGCTCTGTCCCAGAAAGAGCTCTGTGGCTGCTGACAGAGTAAACATTGGGGGGGCAGGATAATACAAATAGTTCTGGAAAATTAAATTGCAAACAGATAATGTTCTATGCTTTTAGCAGTTGCAAAACACTGTAATCCAAAGGAAGGAAACTTGTAGCAGAGGCAGTTTTTAAACCTTTCCAAGCCAGACAAGGTGTTTGTTTCCAGGGTTTTGGGAAGCACTTGATGCCTGGAGTAGGGAGAAGAGTGTGTGAAGTGTCTCATGATTTAAGCCTGAAGGCTATGAAATTGTAGGAGGCTAAGGCTAACTTCTGTCCATATGATTGTATTCAAATGAGGGGTTTGGGTAATTCAGCCTAGTTCAAGGGGAACGCACGGCATCTTAACTTAAAGCCAGCATTTAATTCATCTCAAAAGAATCTGCAGAGAAATATGTATGTAAAGGGTTCTTGATTTTTTTTTTTTTAAGGTTGGACTACATATTATTAATATTTTGGCCCCATCCTGTTCATGATTGTAGAGACTGCCTTCCCTCTATCTGTAACTGTATGGCATCTTTGTGGCAACTATGTAGTTAGTTAAATGGCAAAAGAATGTCTTTTGACACCTGAAATAATGAAAAACAAGCAACTTCTGACCAGTATGTTCCTCAGACTGCTATGAACCACAGTAAGGGAACATACTGGGTTAACAAGGAAGTGACTGTAGTATTTCATTTTGGAAACAATACTAGGAAGGAGGCATTTAAACTCAAAACAAGGATGGTCTGTCTTCCTTCTGTATTTTTTGGTCTTCTTACTTATAGACTGGTGTTGCATCAAAAATAATATTGTTAACGGTATTCTCATCTGACAGTTGCACAATAGCCATGTAAAGATAAATGTCCTTGCCCCACATAATTATCTACACCCAAAATGCAAACTACTAGGCAAACAAATTGCTTCCTAATTTGTTCCTAAAATGGTAATGACTTGCATTCGTTGTGAGTTGCTGTAAGGCTCCAAGAGCTTACTGAGATTACTTCCTTGACCACTTAAGGGGTTTTTAGAAATGCCCGGTGAAAAGGAGCAGTTTTGGAGCCCATGAGATGGAACTTGCTGAATTTGATTCCTCTGGTACTGTTCTTGTGGAGAAGGCAAATTAATGGTTGGTTTGTGGTATTGCTACTTTAGAGGCCCTGTGGGTTAGAAGTCAGCCTCGAGAATAGCACTAATACCATGTTGTCTTAGTATGGTCCTCCAGTTTTTTTAGTTCTAGTACCTGATGATCCTGTCTGGAGGATATGATAACTAGTCTGAGATGGTGATAATAAGACTCTTTGCTGCTGCCATGCAATAGGACAATTTTCAAGTCTGTTTAAAGTTTGAGATGCAGACCATCTTTCAATCTGCTCACTATTTGGTAGTACATAAAAACCTTAGTGTTTGGTGAGATTTTAGAATAGCCCTGTCAGGCTATTTCTCTTCTTACTGTGAAAGTTGTTTTCGGTCCTGGCAATAAAAAGGGAGAGATGCTGTAGAATGATCCCTTACTGGCTGAAGAATGCAGTCTTACTGTATGCTAGATAATTCGGGGTTCTCTTCCTGTGAGGAATTTGATTAACCTCGCTGTAGCTATCTTCTTTCCTTAGTTCTCTTCAGATCTAGAACTGACTGGGGATACCCCGTGAAAGATTTCATGTGGTCTAATGTATTTCTTATCCAAAAATAATTAGTCTTTATCCCAGAATAAATCTCCAAGGTGTATTGAATGCATGTACTCTAACAGTAAGGGAGGAATATGTTTCAGTGTAATGTAGGACACTTCAGATGGCTGTTTACTTAGGATTCCTCAGGAAATGATGAAACTGAATTTAGCCGAAGCATACTGCCTCTGTGTCCTGCCTGATTATAGCCAAAAAAGGCAACTGGTTAGATTCTGGGAGTTGCATAGGCAGGAAACTGTGTAATGGAGGGTAGAACACAGCTGTTGCCTTGCCAAACCTGATACAACTCTGAACACAATTGAATATTGCTTTCTTTCTTTTTTCTTTTTCTTTTTTTTTTCCCTTTTCCTCTCTTCCCTCCACTCCCTTTTCTCAAGCCTTTGGACCACAACCTGGAGATGATACCCTGCAGTGTCATGGAGTCTCAATATCCTTTGCTGAATTCTTAGTTTTCTCTATTTCCTATGTACTCTGTCAGGCTAGCTGTTTCAGTCTGTTCTCATAGCTCTCTTGACAGCTCGAGTTTTTCACGGCAGCCTCCTGATTGCTCCATCTTATCTCTGCAACAAATATCTTCATTGTGTGTGCTCATTAAAATCTGGATTTTCAATACAACTATGAAAAGCCAAGAAGGAGGAGTTGCTCTGAGAATCACATTGAGGTGGAAGTGTCACTGACCCTGTGGGGAAGGAAAGATGAAGTAAAATGTGGATGGCTGCTTGGCATATCCTGTAAGGCTTAAGACAAAGATTTTTAAACTCAAGCTAAAGGAAATGATTATTTATAGAGTAATTTTCTCTTTGTTTGCTAAAGAATTTTTGACTGTGACTATACAGCTATCCATGCAGTTTCTGGCACAAAGTTGCATACCACCTACAGTGATACATTTGTTGAAAGGAATTTCCCTACGTGCTTACAAATGACTGGTGTGGGCATTTGTGCCCATCATTATTATAGCTGCTGTTTTTCTGGCTTCATTCACTGCCTGCTAATGCTGGAACTCAACATCTATTGGTGCTGTCATGCATATTTTGGGACCTGAACTGCTTCTGTCCTGCTCTCAATACCTTTTTGTCTGCTGTACCTATAGTTAGACTTCACCTATTTCATTTTCAGGCTAGTTTGTAAATATGGGTATGTTCTGCAGAAAAGTTATCCCTGTAGACCCTGACAGCCTTCCATGACATGAATATTGATATTTTCATTTCCTGTTCTTTTGGTGGTAAAGAGCTCTAGCTTCTGTCCAAGTTATGAAAAACATATATTGAGGACACTGGTATCTTTGTGAGGAAGGATCCAAGA
Source organism: Balearica regulorum gibbericeps (assembly GCF_011004875.1). Taxonomy (NCBI): domain Eukaryota; kingdom Metazoa; phylum Chordata; class Aves; order Gruiformes; family Gruidae; genus Balearica; species Balearica regulorum. The sequence continues at coordinate 58,356,355 of NC_046184.1, forward strand.
GGTAATGTTTATGGGACCTTGTAAAGAGGCTGCTGTTACATGGTTAATGAGCCTTGACGCATGCAGTCCTTTCTTCTGATTGAAAGGATTTCTAAATGGCACCAATAAAATTGCTGCCTTATAAACTGGAAAATCCCTGGCGGTAGTGTTCTGGTTTTGATGAAACATTAAATCTAGGGTGCCATTTTCTGAGCATGCTGCTTATATCTCCTTCTTGTAGGGATATTACTCTCTCCTCTGCCTGACCACAGCTTCATAGAAGGATCACAGTGGACGTTTTTTGGCTGTAAAATTTCCCGACCACAGGTTTATTCTGTCATTGTCCTGGAGGTATTTTGCTACTGAATATTATCTAGAAAAAAAGGTACAAACTGGTGGGCTGGGTGTTGCTCCTAAGCTGGCGATGGAAAGTATCTAATGTCAGTCTTAACTGGTGTCTTCAAATTATCGATTATGTCTTTTAGAAGCAAAGTGCGTCTCGTGTTGTATAGACTAGTATATGGAATTTCTAAGAAGTTGTGGTATTTGATTCATAGCTTATCAGAACAAGGAGATAGGAAGTAAAAATGTTGATTAAACATTTATGGTTATATTTCTGAGCTAATGTCTCTACCAAGTAGAGCATTTAAGGGCTAATCTTGACCTGAACCTTACTGACATAGTATCTGTTGCGATTAGTATTGGCACATCTTACACATTGTTTGATGCTTGCCACTTTAATGTGCTTTCTCTTTTCTGCCAGTAATGGCTTCCAAATGCTTAACGGTCAGTGTTTTGTTGTAGGGTTTGGTTTTTTGTTGTTTTTTTTTTTTTTTAGCTGCTTGCTAGTTCGTTTTTTTTTTCCATCCTCTTGGCAAGCAAAACCTTGACCTTATTGGAAGTTTGACAACTTACCAGTGCTTACTAACATGAAACTAAAGGAGGGGGAGGCATGCTGTGATGACCAGGGAGATGGAGTACTTAGCATGTGCCTGTCTGCCTCTAAGAATTTGCAAAACAACTTGAGGTTTTAAAAATACCTTCTTTCCCCTCTCCCTTCTCTTTTTGCAGGTCCCCAATTCTAAAACACAATGTCGCAAAGAGATGCAGATAAGTACCTTTATGTGGACAAAAACATCATTAATAACCCCCTGACTCAGGCTGACTGGGCAGCTAAGAAGCTGGTATGGGTTCCCTCAGAGAAGAATGGGTTTGAGGCAGCAAGCCTGAAGGAAGAAGTAGGAGATGAGGCCATCGTGGAACTGGCAGAGAATGGGAAGAAAGTGAAAGTAAATAAGGATGACATCCAGAAGATGAACCCCCCCAAATTCTCTAAAGTGGAAGATATGGCAGAGCTGACATGCCTGAATGAGGCTTCTGTGCTTCACAACTTGAAGGAGAGATACTACTCAGGACTGATCTATGTAAGTAATCTTGTCTATTGGGGTAAGAGTTCTTGATTACATAGTATGTGAACTTATTGTAATCACTTTGCTTCTAAAATGTGTACGTTAACCTTTCATTGCCCCTATACACAACTCTCATGTGACTTAGCTTCTTCCCTCTACTTAAAATTGTTTCACTAAACTATGCCAATCCCCCTCTAGTTAATGTTGAAGCTTTCAAAGAATGCTGTGGTAAATCTGTCCTTAACATTTTAATGTCTTCATTTGCAGGATGTTTTGAATGCCATTTAACTTTCTTTTAGCAAGAAGTGAGAGCAGTTAGAAAGTGAGCCTGATCTGAACTGAACCAAATAATAATAAAACCACAGTCCTAATATCCCTAACATCTGAACTGCTTTTTTGCACGTTTGGAGCTTCAGTGGGAAAGAATGCTAATGCCAAGCTTTTTGTGTTACAAAAATTATGGATCTTGGAGTGTCTTACTAGAGAAGGCATATATGTCCCTGCATGTGTTTACAGATAGTAAATATTTTGTTTTCTTTCCACCCCAAAATGGACAAGAATAGAGATTCCTGCTTCTTACTGCTGTGGAAATGATGAAGATACCATTTATGGTACCAATGGTCATTTCCAATAAAGCATGCAGTAACTGCTTCACTAAATACCAAAAGCAATAAATAGCAAAAGGTAGAGAAGGAAAATTTGGAACCTTGACCTGGTTCTTCAGTTCCCTTCTGATTTTCCTCTTCATGTGGCCTCTGTTTAGCCAGCAGATGTTGGTCATGATAGCCTCTACTTTATTAACACAAGCTAGAAACTCTGACTCTGACTAGTGCTGTGACCACTGCTTTTCTGGAGTGGCACAAAAGCATATAGACAACTGTTGCAGAAATCATCCTTCAGAGAACATCTGAAGGATGCAAAGCTGATATAAATTTAGTCTGACCCCCACCGTCTGATCTCAAAATTTTGAGAGCTGATGTGGTTTGAGGTTGATGCAGTTATTTATTCTCTGTGGTCCATAACTCCTTTGAGTATTGGTCAAAATCTATTCTCAGAGGGAAGAATCTTTGTATTGAGATGAAATAGGATGTGCAAGAGCATGTGTAACATTTTTAGAACAGGAAACATTGCTAGCGTGTGCAGTAAGTTGTTGAAAATAATTCAGTAGCATCACAAAGTCTGTTGCACGCTATGCAATGGGCTGTTTCACATATCTTGCAAGATATCCTCTGAAATTTCAGACACAGTCTGTGACTGTAATAAATTGAGTTCTTCTAATTGGATTGTAAGAAGTACTAAAAAATCCCCACACCCTTCACCCAAGTAAGCATAGCATAGTAATTCTCTATTACAGAATCTTAGTCTTGCCAAAACTGTGTTTCTGTGCACTTGTGAAATGGACTGATCTCACCTGTCAGCAGTTCTCAGCAAGTCAGGAGATTAATGCGAGGGCTTAAAATACTTTCATTGGAGTGGCTGTTAGTTGATCATTAATCCTCTTGAAGAAAGAGAGTACACGCAATGTATCTCTAGCATAAATGTCTCTGGAAAGATCATGAGCATAATTTAGGTCTGCTCTTGTCCTTTCTCTCTTCTTTGCCAGCAGGGCTGTGTGGTTTTGTGCCTTTTTTCCTTTCCTTTTCCTTTCCTTTTTTTTCCTTTCCTTTTTTTTCCTTTCCGTTTTTTTTCCTTTCCTTTTTTTTCCTTTCCTTTTTTTTTCCTTTCCTTTTTTTTTTCCTTTCCTTTTTTTTCCTTTCCTTTTTTTCCTTTCCTTTTTTTCCTTTCCTTTTTTTTACTTTCCTTTTTTTTCCTTTCCTTTTTTTACTTTACTTTTTTTTTCCTTTACTTTTTTTTCCTTTCCTTTTTTTTGCTTTCCTTTTTTTCCTTTCCTTTTTTTCCTTTCCTTTTTTTTCCTTTCGTTTTTTTTCCTTTCCTTTTTTTCCTTTCCTTTTTTTTTTCCTTTCCTTTTTTTTCCTTTCCTTTTTTTTCCTTTCCTTTTTTTTCCTTTCCTTTTTTTTTCCTTTCCTTTTTTTCCTTTCCTTTTTTTCCTTTCCTTTTTTCCTTTCCTTTTTTCCTTTCCTTTTTTCCTTTCCTTTTTTCCTTTCCTTTTTTCCTTTCCTTTTTTCCTTTCCTTTTTTTCTTTCCTTTTTTTCTTTCCTTTTTTTCTTTCCTTTTTTTCTTTCCTTTTTTTCTTTCCTTTTTTTCTTTCCTTTTTTTCCTTTCCTTTTTTCCTTTCCTTTTTTCCTTTCCTTTTTTCCTTTCCTTTTTTCCTTTCCTTTTTTCCTTTCCTTTTTTCCTTTCCTTTTTTTCCTTTCCTTTTTTTCCTTTCCTTTTTTTCCTTTCCTTTTTTTCCTTTCCTTTTTTTCCTTTCCTTTTTTTCCTTTCCTTTTTTTCCTTTCCTTTTTTTCTTTCCTTTTTTCCTTTCCTTTTTTTCCTTTCCTTTTTTTCCTTTCCTTTTTTTCCTTTCCTTTTTTTTCCTTTCCTTTTTTTCCTTTCCTTTTTTTCCTTTCCTTTTTTTCCTTTCCTTTTTTTCCTTTCCTTTTTTTCCTTTCCTTTTTTTCCTTTCCTTTTTTTCCTTTCCTTTTTTTCCTTTCCTTTTTTTCCTTTCCTTTTTTTCCTTTCCTTTTCCTTTTTCCTTTCCTTTTTTTCCTTTCCTTTTCCTTTTTCCTTTCCTTTTTTCCTTTCCTTTTCCTTTTTCCTTTCCTTTTTTCCTTTCCTTTTCCTTTTTCCTTTCCTTTTTTCCTTTCCTTTTCCTTTTTCCTTTCCTTTTCCTTTTTCCTTTCCTTTTCCTTTTTCCTTTCCTTTTCCTTTTTCCTTTCCTTTTCCTTTTTCCTTTCCTTTTCCTTTTTCCTCTCCTTTTCCTTTTTCCTCTCCTTTTCCTTTTTCCTCTCCTTTTCCTTTTTCCTCTCCTTTTCCTTTTTCCTCTCCTTTTTCCTTTTTCCTTTTTCCTTTTTCCTTTTTCCTTTTTCCTTTTTCCTTTTTCCTTTTTCCTTTTTCCTTTTTCCTTTTTCCTTTTTCCTTTTTCCTTTTTCCTTTTTCCTTTTTCCTTTTCCTTTTTTTTTTAAAAACTTTATTTTTCTGTCTGCCCATTCTATGGCTGGTACAGACAAATTTTGAGCAGGGACCATCACACTTTTCAAGAACTAAGAGCTTGAATCTGAGACCAGTTTACTGTTCCCGTGTGCTGATTGGTTCTGCACTGAGGTGACTTGCTAATAGACTGGCTTTCATATTGACCCTTTCTATTTGGAATGCTTTATCAGAAGATCATTTGCAGCTTCTGTGTTGCTTACCTGAACTGCCTTGTTTGTATTCAGTGTGAAACTCAAAACTCAACCTTACATGTTCCAGTTATTTCATTAAAGTTAACAGTTGCTGGAAAATAAACTTTCTGATGCTGTCAGCTTTGTGCCATGCTGCAGACAGTCCTTTCAGCTCTTCAGAGCAAGTTTAGCAGTTAGAAAAATAAAACTAGTTCCAGTTTGGCCCATGTGTCACTTGAAACAGTTAGCGAAAGGTAATGCCAGAATTCTATTTTGAGATAGTAATGTCTGAAACAAAGTACAGATTTCCAAGCCAGCTATGATTATAATAGATTAGCCTTTCAATTGGAGTGTTGGGTTCAATTCAGGGATTTATGCTTATAAGTCTTTACTTGTACTTTAATAAGATGAAGATGACTCTTTGTCCTCTCTGTGGTAGGGCTGGCAGCTTCTGTTCACTGTAATTCAACTTGCTTCCTATATAAAACTCTGTCAGCGTGCTTGACCAGCAGTCGTCACATAGTGGTCTTGCTCAGTTGCCTATCCCAGCTGTGATTAGTTGCCTCTTTTCATTAGACAAAATATCACCTCACACATCTGTCTGAGATCATTATACTGCAAGGAAACTTCCCTTAGGTATTTCTCCTGGGAACCAGAATGCTGGAAGAAGGTGATGACTTCTTCCTGCATACCTGCTTCATGGCTTCATCACTCTAATTGAAATTAATGTTTTTTTTTTTCTAAACTGCTGCTGTCATCCATAAGTGCTTCAGTCCAGCTTCAGACTTTCACACTATTCTTACTTGAAAAGCGACAATTCTGATTTGTCATGGCCGTAAAAAGTCACACAAATACAGACAGGAAAATTTTACATTCTTTGTGGAATATTACCATAGTACTTGCTACCATTTTTCTTTTGCTCTCGCTTCAAATCCCCCAAAAGCATCAAACAGGCATTTAGGTTTCTTAAGATCTTCAAAGGAGAAGAAGGTCTGTGGCATGAGTTACAGTTTTGTTGCAGAGGGAAACAGGGACTATATAGGGCATCTTCTTTTCTCTACTATGTGCATGTTGCTGCTGCTGTGGGATTTGAGGCAAGATGGTTGCTAATGCAGACAGCTGGGACTGGCAGCCTAAAGGGCTTTTCTTTACTGGTTTTCCAGAACTCGGATAAAATTACAGCTCTTCTAACAGTTCAGTTGACTCCAATGTCAATTATTTCCATGCCAGTATAAGGAAAAGGTGTATTGCATGTACTGTGAACATGCTGCTGTTGAGTTGACTCCTTTCTACCTGTTGGTCCTACTCTGTCTTTCACTAGTGTAGTCAAAGGTCAGGAAAGCATGACCCAGTCTTTCTGCTGCTGTTCTGTGCTGTACAAGTACTGTCTGATGAGATGGAGAACTAAGGCTGAGGCAAAAGAAACTAGCATTGCTAAGCTGGTTTCTGCAAACTCCTTAAACTGTTCCTTTCAAGCACTACCTCACATCTAACCTGACTAGAATGTCTCACTGAAACTTAGCTTCCTGGAATTTTAGAAGTGCTACGCTAAAAGGTTTTTAACCAACTTTGGAAAGAGATTTAGTGTTTTCTGTAAGCTATTCAAATATCCCTCAAATATTAAAAAAAAAAAAAAAAAAAAGTAGGTCTGGAAACATATCCCGATAGTTTATAATGGAAAAGCAACTGTAAATACCTATAAAATTTTTGTTTTCTGGGGGACATGGGGTGTAAACTGTATCTGAATCTGCTGCATGTAAGAATGGGCTAATGACTTAATGTTAAGCCAGTGTGTAGAAAATTTGGATATAAGAGTGTAAACTGTGTAGTATATGCTATTTTTCACCCTTCTGATCACTGTAGTCTAATCCTTACCTTTATCTAGCTAAGGAGGCTAAATCTGATTAAGTACTCTCTGCGCTCATTATGGAGAACTCTTTACCACTCAGAAGCACTCTTCATTGAGCAAACAATAGAAGAGATGGTAGCAATAGAAATAAAAAAGTGCCAAATGTACTCTTTTCTGGTAGCACTGCAAGTTGCTGTAGAAAGCTACTCCTCTCCAGATGTTCCAAACAGCTGCCACTAAAATTGTTCGGGAACTAGGGTAGCTCTAAACCCCAGGAGCAAGGCTTGGAATGCTATTCTTAGAATATCTAGGAAATATCTAAGAAGCCTCTGCTCCTCCTATTCCCTTTGCAAGCAAAATTTTTGTTAGGGTTTTTTTGAAGTTACTCAGATCTCTTTTTTTTTTTTTTTTTCTTTTAAGAAGCTTAATATTTTCAATAGAAGTACTTTGACAGTTGTCTTCTAATAGAACTGTAGAATTTAAGCCAGAGGAAACCAATTGAGAAATCGAGGTTTGCTGTCACAAAACAATGAATTACCCATTTGAGATGAATTAGAAATAAACTTTGGCAAATGTTGCTGACTCTTTAAGCATGAAATACTTTGGAATTGTTTTCTATATTGACTGATTCAGAACTATACTACACCAATGACCTTACAGTTTTGAATCTAGTTCTAATTATACTCATTACATTATTTATAATTAGAGTGTTCAGGCTGGAAGGGTCTTTAGGAGGCCATCTAATCCAACTTCCTGTTCAGAGCAGGGTCAACACTGAATTCGGCCTAGTCAGATGGTCTTGAAAACCTTAGAGTACACTGGTCTTACTTTTCTTTTAGTAAGTAGTTTGGATTGAAGTTTTATTACATTGTAGTTGGTCAATTAGTGGATAAATCCCTAGCAAATGTGAGGTGGAACATAGTAAAATGCATGTTTCTAGCATCTAAGCACCTATCTTATATAATGAAATGGACACTTGAATATAGGAACTTTGAAAAGAAGAAAAGCCAGTCCTAGTGGATTGTTAATTAGCCAGGGAGCAGACCAGTTTGATATCAGTGTGACTAATGTGTCCGGTGATGCTCTGTGCATGCTTGGAAAGGTTGAGTACTAGTCAAGTTGCTATGACTTGAGCTGTTTTTCAGATTCTAATACTGCTTAGTGGGAAGCATCCCACATGGCATCATTGGAAGAAGCACTTAAAAAAAGGACTGATTTGTTTGTTTTTCCAAGTAATATACTGTTAAGATGTGCAAGTATTACAGCATTTTTAATTCCTGTCTTTATTTGCTGGGATGTTTTCTTTCCAGACCTACTCAGGCCTGTTCTGCGTGGTAATCAATCCTTACAAGAACCTGCCCATATACTCAGAAGAAATAGTGGAGATGTACAAAGGCAAAAAAAGACATGAGATGCCTCCTCATATCTATGCCATCACAGACACAGCCTACAGAAGTATGATGCAAGGTGAGTGCTGACTGAGATAATGACTCTTGTTAAAATCACAAATCAAGGTTGCAGTCAAAACACTGTATGAGAACACAACCTCACTGCTATCAAAAGGCATTGTTGCCCACTCTGTCCTTGCTTACAGACACCGGACACCTACTTGCTACCAGCTTTTGTGTTCAGGTGAATAGCTTCCTCCTGCTCAAGTGGATTGAAGAACTAAGCTAAACTTGACATAAAGAACAGACTGGTGAGAATGCAGGGGGTTCAGAGAAGCAGGCAAGGAGAACTGCCTATAGAATGATAGCTGTAGGTGGGCAAGTATGTGTATTTGTTGATGGAAGCTTTTAACAAAAGTATTTAAAAGCCAGTCATACAGATTGGTTGGGTGAAACAAGCTTAGTATAACCTGTATTTTGAAATGTGATGGTCAGTGGTAGTCTTACTGATCAGGAGTTGTTTGGTTACATTTTTATTATGTTAAGAATAAAACTTGCTATCAGACAATATTAAATACATCTGTTGGTTTTTCATAGAATAAAAGAAAGCAAGCAGATTGACCTATTTCTCCCCCCTCCCGCCCCATGTATATAAATGAGAAGTAAATAACCATATATATTATCTGCTGCTTGCTTGTCACTTGAGGACATGTAAATATGGAGCTCTGAATGTCCTGTGCGTATCCCCCCTTCTCAGAGGAGGTCTTTCACAGAGTCAGTGCTTGTGTTTGGGATGCTTGGAGAGTATTCGAGTATGGAGATATTTTGTGCTTTTCTTCCTGTTTGTAGCTGGGTTATATGAAGAGGCATGCATGTAAGTTTTATAGGATATAATGGACAGTTTGATTTGGCATGGCTTGTATGGATTTGATTACTCCTTTATTTTCTGATGATTAGCAACGATTAAGATATCTGTCTCTCCTAGGTCTTGTCATTAGCCTCACTTTTTTGAACAAAGGCCAAATATAATAAAATCATGCTTTAAAATTCAAGTTAGACTCAGTTTTAAAGAGTTCTGCTTTTCCCCTGCCCTCACTACCACTTGCACCTCCAAGCATAGGAGGACTATAACAACATGGTTGCCCAGAGTGGAAAGGGAGCAAGAAAAACTCTTTCCACTTACGTGCATTAGTGGCTTTAAACAAACTGTATGTGTGGAGAATGCTGAGAAGGATTGCTGAAGTGTGGTGCCGAGCAGAGCACGTAAGAGAGCTAACATGGTGGATTGATTAAGCTATATTTGTAAAAGCCTTGGGTGGGGAGAGGTGAGCCATACAGACGTGCTGCAGTGGACTGATGACAGGTTACTGATGGCAATTTGTTGAAGACATGGCAGCTCTTGAAGAAATACAGCTATGCTACTGATATGTTACTCTGAAAGGAATGCTGTATCCAGAGGAAAAAACTTGTTAACCTGGACCTATATAGTACCTCGATTCCCTCAGACAAAGACTGGATCTGCCATGAAGGACAAGGACAGATGTACCACCTATACTATACGTGGTAGCATGGTTGTCCACAAACCTCTTATCACTGTTTCGCTTCCTTTATTACTTCCTTGTCTCCCTTGCCCACTCCTTGTCAGCTCAAGTACCAACACACATTTTTCTTAAACAAGCTATTGACTTAACCCTACTGGAGTTACTGTTCCCTAGAAAGAAATTGTTTCTGCGTAGAGCCAAAATAGTTTCTTTGGCATTGTTGTAAGGAGACTGAAGTCCTTTTCCCTCTAAAGACAACAGTTAAAGCGTATGGAACTGCACGTGCATGCATCTTGTCCTTCATCCCTGCCAGATATCAGTATGTGGCAGCGGATATCCAGACATCTGCAATTCTGCAACAAGAGCCAGGTGACATTCCCTGGTCTGATAGTGGTTCAGATATTTTCTTTCCTTTTCAAAAGAGAAGGTGTCTCTGTCAAACCAGTGCTTTAGCGATGCCTAAAACTCAGAAATTCCAGACTTGAATTGTTAAAGAATGGCAGCCCTGCCTCTTTTCCTAGCACAGCAAAGTTGCTGTGAGCTCTGCTGGAGTGTTTACCTTTCCCAGAACAATTCTAGCTATGCAATATTCTCAGCAGTATTGACAGTCTAGATGTTTACCCCAGCTCTTCTTTGCCTGGTTTGAGATACCTTGTCACTGACTTTCTGGAACAGTTCTTGGATGTGAATATCATTCCCAGTTAGCTTTTGAACTAGCCTGCTTTGACCTTTTTAACTAGGTTTGGAAAGAGTTTTGTGTATCTACTGCTTCACATGCACGTATGTTAAGAACTCTAGAGATCATTTTAGGGTTATTTGCTATCTTATTTCCTTATTGCAAAGGGTAACAGTTGTATTCCGATATCTGCTACTGGGAGTGAAGGCAAGTAGATTGTTGCAGTATCTCTGGTCCTGGCTAGCCTCTAGGGCAATGGAAAGCAACATTCCTATTGCACTTTCTCAGTTTTGCTTAGCGGTGGGGGAGGCTCGGTGCAGCAGGCAGTGGTATGGCAGGAATCTGTACAGAGAATAGAAGATGAAAGGGTCCGGTGCTCTACATGAGCCGGAGGCATTTAGGATTAGGCTGCCTTCCCTAGGCTGCTTTCAGAGCCCTGAAGACTGGAAATCCTTCGTGGTCTGGAGAAGTATGGCAAGCTGTTGACTCTGACTTCTGTCAGCATGGGGTATGATTATCTCTTAAGCTGATGGAGTGAAAAAGCCTTGCATGCTAATTGATTTGGACTCTGATTTTTTGTTTGTTTGTTTTGTTTTCAGTCAATTTATGGTATTCTAATAAGCAGGCCATTCAAAGGCACGTTCATCAGGAAAGGAATTGGGAATGGAGAGGAAGATGAGAGATTTATTCCAACTTCTGCTAATCCAAAAACTATTTAACCCTTTTCAGGCATCTATGCTGATGCACTATGGGTGAGCTCGGTGCTCTTTTTGTGTCTACCCTGATTACTCCATTCACAAAAGTGTCATGTGGCATTTATAAATTCCAAGAGGTTAAATTGTTTTTTGTTAAATTCCACCAGAAGTACTTCTTTGAAGCAATAATATGATGGAGAACATGTTCAAAGTGATTTTTTTTTCTTTCTATTTTTCTCCTTTCTCTGACCCAAGACATTAGAAATGACTCAGAAATGAGACTAAAACATTATTTTGCTACATGGTACTTGAAGAGACTTCCTGTGCTTCAAGAGCAGAACTCTGAAAAAAGTGTAACATGTTTGTTTTTGGAGAAAACAACCATTTATCTTAATGCTTCTGTTCCCTGGGTAACCTGGATCCCAGAAGCCTCAGATCTGACTGCTTTCAGAAGAATTACTCTTCTGGTGCTGACGATTGAAGAACAGTGCCGGCAAGTGGAGTGGTGTCTTGAGCAAACAAATCATTATTCTAATGCAGCAAATGTACAGTGAAGGAGTACATTCTTTACCTCAATTCATAGTCTCCAGGGGATCTATTTAGAAAAACATATTTTAAAGCTGTTAAACAGCACCTGCTTGTCTATTTGGAATACATATAGGGAATCTTCTGTGTCAAATACTGATAGAAGCTATACATTTCATTGGTGTCTGGAGCATGATGCTGTTTTAATGCCAGTGTCTGGAACTTCTGTAATAGGTTAGATGAGTGTGATTATTCTGGTCTCCGAAGCTCAACCTGCTCAACTAAGAGATAGGTAGGAGAGGGAATAGACAGCACATTGCTAATGAATGTACTCCATCTCCTTTCTTATCCAGTTTCTCCACATATTAGTGTAGGGCTCCTAACGGTTCACTGAACAAAACTTAAAATAATTGTGCAGTGATTAAACCCTCCTTGACCTTGATGGATTAGCCTGGAAAAGGAGCCTGTGCAGCCAGCACCTTGCTGCTATTCACTTGAGTTTGGTAGTCTCTGGGTTGGGTGTTTAAAAGAAAAAAATCTGAAGCATAGTAACTTCATGAATTTTATTGGCCTTGTTAACATTAAGGGAAGAAACTGTTGACTATTGTAGTTATGACAAATCACTTGCTGTTGTAGATCTTCACATGCACCTCAGGCTCAGTTGTCATTTTCACAAGAAACAGTCCCCTAGATCTGCTTCTATAGAACATGACATTGAAGTATTTTATTTGTAATTCTTAAACGTTTACATATTTCTTAAGTTTCCGAGCTAGTGGAACACTTGTGGTTTAACTTCCTTGGTCTCAAGTTTTGTTTCTCAGCTTGCTTCTTAGCAGTGGTCTGCTATGCTGCACTGTATATTGTACTGTCCCAAAGTGCATCTTTATTTTATATACAATGTTCTGCGTGTGCTTACCAGTTCAGGGATACTTGATTGACAGAGCTGTTCAGATTATGTAGAGGCACAGATGTCTCTTTCAAGTTGCATATAAAGGTCAAGTTCTGTTTCCACTAAACCCAAAAGAATATAGCCTGTGGTTTCACTAGTTGGTTTCCAAGATTTGTCCAAATTTCTGATGCAAAGGGCAATGTTAAGTTTGGATACTAATTATGGAGGATGGTTTTTTTGATGGTGTTTGTATACAAATGGCAAGAAAAGATGTACGTAGCTTCTGATTTTCTTAAGAAATGTTTTACATGCTTTGAATTACTTGAGATTTCTAAATGCAGCTCTCAAAATCTGTGTCTCGAAATGTGGTTTTCAGTAGAACAAGGAGCTAAAAAAGAGTCCATTGCCCATTTGTTTTTTAGTAGTTACCACACCCTTTTTGCTTCATTCCTGTAAACCAGAGCAGGAGCTGTCTGGCAGTCACTTATGCAATGGTTCAGCCCTTGCTGTCAGTCTCCCTGCAGTTCACTGTTTTAGTATGTGAGCAGCCTGAGCTTTTGCAGGCTGTATACCAGTTTTTCTTTCCTGTCAGAACTTCATAAACATTTGTCTAACCTAAAATTACAGCCTAACTTATTTTCCTATTTTGCTATCTCCAGATTCAGTTAAGGAATGCTAGAGAAAGGGGTATGGGCTTTAGTCCAAAAATGGCTTGGGGAAATAAATATTTGCATTTGACCCAGTAGGATGTATTTCATTTTTTGAAATGAAACTTACTTTTCTCCATGTGACTGTCCTCAAACTTCAGATAATGCTAAGCTGAATCTTGGCACTGCAGTGTTCCTGCCAACTCAAGTGATTTTTCTCCTTTGTTACAGCTTGAAGTTCTGTTGTTGAAAGCAGTCTTGGATATGCTATGTTTGTCCTTGATTTGATTTCTTTCTTTCTTTTTGTTTTTTTGGTACGTGATGATAGATTATTAGCATTTTGAAACTTCTCTGTAGTACATTCCTTAAATGATAATGCAAAAGCAGGCTCTTGGGGTCTGTCCTGGTGTTCCCCTGGAGTGTTTTTGATCTACTCAACTAGCATGTAGGTTAGAGCACCACAGTGAACATATTTGATTAGACTTTTATGCCAGTGGGGTTGTTCCAAGTAGCAGAGTGTGTCAAGTGCCTGGGGCTCCTGTTTAGGGCCCTGAGGGAAGGACTTTGGTTGTAAGATTATGTTGAGGTCAGAAGTAGAAGTTTGAAGGGGGACTGAGGAACTGAAACTACTGCATGGTTGAAGCACTTACATGCATTTATTCTTGCTTTAGGTCAACTCTCTAACTTGGTCAGGCAGGCAGTTGGGTTACAGGCATTCACCACGATGTGAGGGGAGGAGTACAGTAACGGAAACGTAGAGGGCCAGGCTGCTCAGTTCAGACACTGGGTGGTTAGGAGGTGGGTGGTACCATCTCGCTATGGTTAAGCTTTTAGCTTTAATGAGTCAGCTATAGGCAGGGGGACTGCAAGCCAAGCCTTTGCCTTTCAGCTACACTTCCTCTTAGCTGGAGAGATGATGTCACCATTGTGTGAATGCTATATTACTTCTCCTTTTATGGAGATGAACAGGCTTGAAACTGGAGTCACTCATGCAGAGGAAGTGGGTGATAAAGGCCTGCTAGGATGTAACTGAGATGTGGAGCTTAAATTGCACATTCTCTTCTAGCCTCCCAAACTTTTTCTTCTCCTATCCCAAAACATCTATCTAAAAACAAAATTCAAGAGTTTAGAGCTCTATTAATTTATCAATTATGCCAATATATTCAACCACAGCAGTTCAGCATTCATTCAGATTTGTTGTTTTGCAGTAGAATATTTGGCTGAGGACTTTCAATGTACAAGATGTCTCTCTTATGAAAACAAATTTTTGTTTAATTAAGTTTTTAATGTATGCTGAAGGTCCTGGAAGCAGTCTAAAATGCAGTCTTTTGTTTTTGGACTGAAGAAAGTAAAGAATGAGTTGGATATTATGGGTTTTTTAAATATAGTGAAATTAATCTACTGATCTTATTATACTATACTGCTGTATAGTTTAAATTTGAAGGATGTTTTACTTCCTGAATTTCTGGATGCTTGAGGCTGCTGCTTCTTATGCTCACTTGAGTACTATGGTGATGAGAACTAAAGAAGAGCCTAGATAAAAAGCTTTCCTTGCCAGCTGCTCTGAAATACAGAACTGTTGCTATAATTAACTAATGAGTTGTTATTCTGGATTGTTTTTAATAAGTGACTCTGTTTAGGATTGAAAAGCAGATGCAGATTTCTTTTAATCAGACGTTTCTTGATTGTGTTATTATAAGCAACTGAGTTTATGGTACCCAGCACATTCTCTTTTGCTGAGTAGGTCGCTTGCACAACTGACAACTGAGTAAAGGCAAGTGCTGACTGAAGTTGTACAGTACACCCATGTTGAATGATCCTTTAAAAAAAAAAAAAAAAAAGGGGTGGAGGTGGCCTATTGTCTGGGCAACCGAATTCTGATTCGTGATGGCACAAGTCAGTATTGTATGGAGAATGAATATTGGCACTCAAAGCAATTCTTAATTAGAAGTGTGTTGAAGAGTTACGCTTTTGTATGCGTTAGCTCTTTGGCCTTCTGGTCGGCTCCAGTTTCCTGTTGCTCAACACATTATTTGAGTTGTCTGTCTCTACACAATTAGAAGAATTCCAGCTATCCCAATGACTGCTGCTTTGCAGTCCTGGGAAAGAATTTCCCCCGGATTGCAAACAGGAATGTTGCCTTTTATGGCAGTGTCTGAACCCCGCCGGTGACTTGCCTGCACTCGCAGGTACGTTCCTGCTGGCTTAAAGCAGAGGTGACTGACACAGCTGCAGCAGGCCACCAGGAAAGTATGTTGGGGGAGGAAAATGTAGTGCCGAGAGGGCTTTGAACACTGTCTGTGACTTTTCCTGCCTGAGCGCCTTTCAACACCTTGCTTTGTGTTAAGGCATGGAAAAATCCTGTGCCTTGCCCCTTTGGGACTTCCTCGGGTCACTCCAGGCTACTGTTGCTACCTTGCCTCATTGGAATGAGGTTCGAAAAGAGCTTCTCAACTAAGTGCAGCAAAACTTGTCATGATCAAAAGTGTTCAGTGCCAAAGAGCTTTGAGTATTATCTGATTTTGTTCATCTTTTTTTGTTGGGCAATTGGTTTATCTGTCTGCTTACCAATTTTTTTTTTTTTTTTCTGGAATAAGGATCCTCTCCTGGAGAAGAGGGAAGGGGAAGGCATATGCTTTTCAAGTGCTTAGGGCTCCATTATGAGGAGCTCCAGCTCGTAATTCCAGCACTAGAGTTGGCTACTGGGAGTAAGGAGCACCTTCCTTAGGGTTATCTCCCCCTCCTGCCCCCCCCCCCCTTTTTTTTTAAACTCTCTTTCTCAACTTGGTTTCTTAGAAGAGCTTCTGTAACACCTGAATGCAAGTATAACCTTTCCTCGGACAAGTAAGCTGCTTGTTTATAGTCAAGCTTTCAAAAGTTAGATGTTATTCAGAGGCACAATCTTTTCCTTTCACATAGCTGCTTTGTGATTGAGAATTGCACCCAGGTGTCGCACTACTGAAGAATACATTTCCTTAGGCAATCCATAAATGAGTCATTAGTTATTCCCCTGATCCACCCTCAAAGTGCCCAGTCACGCAGA
Source organism: Balearica regulorum gibbericeps (assembly GCF_011004875.1). Lineage (NCBI taxonomy): Eukaryota > Metazoa > Chordata > Aves > Gruiformes > Gruidae > Balearica > Balearica regulorum. The sequence goes on from NC_046184.1 coordinate 58,372,259, forward strand.
GGGCTGGCATGTGCCTGCTGAGCTCTTGACCCACTGGGAACCTTGAATGGGTAGTGCCTTCAGAGCTGGCTGATACCTACACTGCCTGTCCCTCAGCAAAAAGGTGCATATCTTTAAGGCAGTGAATAAAATTCAGCACTTGAAAAAATGAATATGCAATGCTAGTAAAGCTGCAGTATCTGGTTTTGAATGCTTAAGAATTTGATAGGCCAAAACCATTTGAGTGGTGATTTTCTTCTGCTTGCTTTCTTCCAGTCTTAGGGTTGATCAGCTCTTTCTGAGAATAGTATTAACAAGGATAAAGCAGATTATTTTCCTCTAAATTTTTGTGCTCATCTGCATACAGTCGGTTTCCAGTAAAGAAGCTTAAGAGTAGGAGTTGCCTATCTGTAGGGTGTGGACCTAATGTTTCCGTTATTGGTTTCACAATAATTTAAAAAGAGATGATAGAATCTCAAATTCGGTTAGTTTACCTGCTTTCCTTATTCCATGAAAATGTGTCCAAAAACTAGATATACTTCTCTCTTTATAAACTGAGTTTATAGGAGCTTTTTCTTGATGAATATGGGGTTCATGACGTTAGGACTGAACTGCTAAATTCACTTGCACTAGCAGTGTTTAAGGGTATAGAAAGCGTTTTCAGGTACTTGAACTCAGTATCTGACTATAAAGCCTTCCCTAATTACAGCTCAATCTCTTTATGTTGCATGAAACAACTCAACTTGAATGGTGACTCAGTTATGTTGTCTAAGTATTCTCTGGTGGGGAGAATACTGAAAGCACTTGGGTTCTCTAAGCTACTGGAGAAAGGAATAGAAAGAACCAGTAACTTAAAATATGGAGACAGTCACATCCATGAACGTACTGATGAAAGTTACCAATTGCTGAAATGAATTATTAGAGCAATCCAGTGAATTTTATACTCTCATGAATGTCGTGAGGATTGCTTTCTCTCTCTTTAGAGATTAGACTTCAGTCTAATACAAAATTGGGGCTCAGCATGGTGGAAAAAGGAAAGAATGATAATAACTGGATGAAATCTAACTGCTGTGTTACTGAGGTTCGCAGACTGGCTGATCTGATTGTCCCCTGGTCTTGATCTTAAGAAAAAAACCCAAAACACCACAACAAAAATCAAACAAGCCAAAAAAGAACCCACAGCCAAATGGATAACTTCCAAACTAATGGTGATTTTGAGTTTGGTGGCACAGTCTGTTTTGTGAGTGCCCCGGTAGCTCTTGTGGACTGTCTGCAAATGACTTGCTGTGCCTAAGTCTGTTCCATGTCTGAATAGGACTTGCTGCCCCTGCGGTGACTACAGCAAGCTACTAAGGCTGTTGTGGTGTAGGCACAGGCACTCTCCGGTCTGCCCAGTGCTCCCAACTGGTTCCTGGTGGCATGGGGGACGAATAGGATACAGACTCGGCGGAGGGGAAGTGGGGGGGAACACGCACAACACAGACAAGATGCACAGGGTGGAGGAGTGGATGAAAGGTGAAACCAAGGCAGAAGCAGGGGAGTGTGTTCACACAGAAGTGGTAGAGGAGCAGCGGGATGAAGGTGGATGGACTAGTCGGAAGTGTAATCATAGGTGAAAGCTGAAAGGAAGTTAAAGATGTGGGAGAAGATAGTGGTGGATAGGCCGGGTGAAGTAAGTCCTGTAACTGGAAAGATGTTATCATCCACAGCTGGGAATTGAACACAGGAATTAGTATGTCTACTAGTATGTCAACATGAAAAAGTTTTCTGTTACCAGCTGCTCTATTAATACAATAGATGATGGTGCCACAAATAAATCAGCTGTAGAGGACTTAGGCTGCTGCTCAGCATTGTAGTTTTCAAGTCCATTCTCTACAAAATAAGTAACAAAAATTTATCACTGAGCTTCCAGTGTTTCTTTTGGAGGTGAAAGCCTCTGTTTGATTTGATGTTTTTGGGACTTTACGATTTGTAACGGTTTCTGTCCCACTTCCCCATTTCCACTGTTCTGCTGATAACTTTTGTAAATCAGTATAAGCCCAGTATAAAGGGGGAGAGGCTGAAGAAGTAGATGTACATGCAGCTGTCGCTCTGTGGTAAAGAAACATTCAGTGAGAGAGCTCTGTATTGTTTGCAGAAAAATTGTAATGCAAAAAATATTCTTTCTGGATGAAGAAAACTAAATTGCGATGGTGCCGTTATACTTTGGCAGATGGTGGGAGATTGGCATCTGTTGCCAAAAAAGGGGTTACCCGGCCGTATTTCTGAAGACGCTTGGCAGAGTTTGCTAGTTCCTTTTTTTGTCTTTGCCGATTTCATTCTGTCACAGAAATTTAATTTTAGAGTCTCAGTCTAATTACTTTTTAAAATTTTATTCTAGATCGAGAGGATCAGTCCATCCTTTGCACGTGAGTATTACAGCTCATCTGGATGTCAAAGTCTGTGTTAAAAATCTTGTTTGGAGGGCTCTCTTAATTATAAATGCTGGGAGTGGGCTCAATAAATCAGGTAATAGTGGAGAGTCAAGGAAGGTCCCACTACAGTTCTTACAATATATATCCAATCCTTTCTGCAGAATAATTTTCTTAAGAATTGGAGGAAGAAGGGAGGTTTTGAAACAGCGCCTGTGCTCAAACTCCTAAAGAAATACAGCTTTGGCAATGGAAGAGGCTCGGAGAAGTCCTTCAGATTTGATGCAGCTGTTGTGTTTAAGTACACTCATACTGATGAGGCTGATACAGTAACAAATACTCTTGATACAGCAGTTTCTCTTCTAGATAGAGCAAAATTTGTTGGCCCTCAGTTCTGCTTCAGGAATTGGTATGTTTCTTGCAGTCAGGAGGCTTCTTTTTGAAAGATCCCTTCATTACCTTTCACCCCAAGCTCTACAGCAGCCTCCGGATTATTCCTCAGCCACTTGGCAATCTTCGTATCCAAGTGACTAGAAAGCGTAGTTCTTTATTGCCTTCTCTCCTCCGCGCACATGTACAGAACCTGCACCCAGCAGTAAACTGGGTGAGGGCTAGCCTGCAGTCCAGCTAGACTACTACCACTTGACAGTGCAACTTGTTTTTTCTTGGTTTTGAGGGAGGTTTCCTAATAGCTAGAATGCAGTTAAGGAGCTCTGTAGCCCTTTTGGGGTTAGAAATAAGAATATGTCCCTCTGCATCTTCTTTGTGAATAAATTGCAGATTTTCTTTACAGAGGTGAATCAGGAGCTGGTAAGACGGAGAACACCAAGAAAGTCATTCAATATCTGGCTCATGTCGCTTCCTCACACAAGTCTAAAAAAGACCAGGTAAGTCCTGGGTTTAATGAAGTTTTATTGATGTACTGACTTCGCACAAAAAATACATATTGGCTGATGGTGCTAAAAGCCTTATTGGTCAATAACAGCCTAGCTACTGACACTTACCAGGGGACTGAGGAGGACAGTGAACTATGAAACAGTAAAAGTTTGTCAAAAATTGCAAGCCAGGGAACATTGTTCTAAGTCATAACTCCTTTGAATTCAGTGGAGCTACAGTGGGGATAAACTCATCCACAACCTTTTGGATTCGTGGGCAAGTGCATGGGCAAGAGACGCTGTAAATGAAGCATCACCCATACTGATCTTTTTACACAGATGTATTGCTTATAACCAGTCCAGGCAGTGTAAAACCTTTGTAGATTAGGTCTGGCTATTATATATACTATCTCAAATCTGGAGAATACAGTGATAGGCTAGTGGACATCAGCTGAAAACTTTAAAATTGTAGAAAACATTAAAAGGGTGGAAAACAGCCACGTGTTAGCAGCACATGAAAAGAAGGGTGGTGGTGATGGTGGGAGGACTTTAAAGATGTCTCACTTATATTTTTTTCCCCTCCCTCTCCCCCGATGGACTATTGCCGAATTCGTCAGTTGTATCCGCGTAGGTGAGCTGCACGTTTACTGCACGTTCTGCACCAGGAATGCGTTTTCTGTCCCATTGTGTGATTTTTTTGAGCAGCTTTTCACTCCACACCAATATCACTTTCTGCAGCTAAAACAAATCCATAGACAATTCACAATTTATTTTTTTTTTTTGTGTGGTGCACAGTAATCTTTTTGTGAGGATGTTCAATTGGACACTAAAGTAATATCAAGAATACTTGTGTTCTGTGTTCAATACTAGTTTGCATTTAAAGTTTTTCTTGCAGGATTTTCCCAGATATACCATTCAAGAAGTATTCCTCCAGGGCAACAGGGCTGGACCAGGCTTTCCTAGAACCATAAGTGTCTAGTGTGCGTGGTGTCCCTAGTAAGACAAATGTAGTTAGATGTTCAGCTTTCTGTTCCCTGCAGTGAGATGTGGCTGCAGATTGCAAAGAAAGGTTGGATGAAAGGCTGACCTGCAGACAGGGTGTTCCAGGAGTGTGAGCTTGTTAGAACTTAACACGTTGGAAATGTTCACTGGTGAGCTGTGTAATGAAAGCCAGGCGCCAAGTGTGTCCACTGTATCTCTGTATAAGAGTTTTCCCATAGTAGCTTAATGTGTAGGCATGTCTTATGTGTGTAGAGTATATGAATAAGAAGGCATCTCTGCACGCAGGCATAGTATGTGTGTGTACACACATAGTAATAAGTAACTTCTGAAATTCAACCCAAAAAAATACTTTCAATGTGCCAAACTTTCAGGCATATGAAGGCTTTTTCCATGCTCTGTCAGTAGCTGTATTTAGAAACATGCTCCTTGTTTCTTTTTTTAAGTGTGGAAAATGGAATCATGGGGTTGAGTTAAGTATTCTTCCACTGCTTATCCTTGAGCAAAATTTCAACCACCGAAGCAGGATGGACAGTCTGCTTAGGAGAATAAAACAGTCCTAAGTTGGACTGGTTGGTGATTTGCCCAAGTTTGGTTATTTATTCCCCGCCCCCCAAGTTCTGATTCTTCTGAAAAGTCCTGCAGCTCACCTTTTGCTCCACTTTTGTGACTAAATGGTGGCACTGGCCTTACTGGGGAGGATTTAGAACTGGAGTCTTTGAATGGTAATTGGTAAGGAGTGCTCTATGCAACAACTCTTTATAAACCTTAAACTTGGAAGCAGATTATAAGGGTTTATGAAGATGAATGCATTAATTTTTTTGAAGATCTCGGGTATACTGGTCACAGCAGATTTATTCCATAGGGTTCAAACCTTTGTACTGCAAGACGAGGCCCTGAACTTAATCAATGGTAATATAGAAAGTAATGGTGCTTTATCTACCAGAAAGGTTTCTTGACTGTCTCCTATCAGAAGTTTTGGATGTAAACCCCTGTTTTTCCAAGTATCAGAGCAAAATCAGTTTTATAAAGCATATTCTTCAACTCTCGCTCTCTTGTTTTGGAGATAGTGGCAGCTTCCACTGATCCCAGTGCATTAGTATATTCAGCTAATAGCTTCTAGCTGCATGGTGTGACTACTAAGCACATTGAGGCCGCTTTTGGGGTGTACTGAATCTAATTATATAAACACTTTTTTCATTTGATGAAACTTTATTTATGGAAGTTGAGATTTTATGTTTTCCCATGTTTAGTCTCTGCTTCTCTACTGACTTCTCAAATCATTAAATTGTTTTTTCAAGATGAGGATGTTCACAGCTAATCAGAAATTCATGGGTAATAGTTGCTAATGCTTAAATATTTGTAATGAAGTTTAGGTGATGGATGATTTTTCTCCCTTCTCCATACAACCCACTGTTGTTGGGACTCAGTTATTTCAGAATCTCTCACATGACTCCAGAGAAGAATACAAAAGCAAATCCCTAAAGTGTAAAAACCAAACCAAACAGAAAAAGCCAAACACCATCCCCCATATTTTAGTTTTTTTAAACTGCATGCTGTTAAAACTGGCTGTGATTTCTAGATGCCTTTCTCCATACTTCTGAAGAATAAATGGCTGGCAAAACCTCTACTTTGCATAAAAATAATTCCAAAAAGTGTATAAGATGCAAAATATTCAGAGTACAAGATAGATATCAAGGATTCTAGTTGCTTTAAATTTGCGTTGTAACTTCAGAGCAGTAGAGAGTGTACTGAAGTGTGTGTGCTGCCCAACCATGGGCTGACAGAGCCAATTATTGCTTCTGTTTTCATGAGGAGTGTTGTACATCAAATGCATGCCAAGTATTAAACAAATTTGTTTCAACTCAAGCAATAGCAGTTACAGGTGTCAGAAAATTGGCAGCGTCTTAATGATAGGATCCATAGAATTTCTAGAAGGCTTTGACAGACAGCTCCGTGTTATACTCTTTTTGCTTTGCAAAATCACCCATTATATAATAAAGTGAAAGGTAACTGTCAAAATTTAAGGTAAAAAAAAACCCCAACAAACCCCACCCAAAAACTCCTTTAAAATTTTAAAGATAAAAGGGTTGTCTTTTTAAACCAAGCCAGTGTACAGTGCATGCCAGTGAGGAATGGATACATTGCAGTACTTGCAGCCACTTAATCTTATGTGCCATTGCCATGGCATGCTGAGAACTTGCTCTTTCCACTCTATGATGGTACTAAGGCATGTCATGATTGCTAACTGACTTGACCAACTCTAGCGTTTTCCTTTCCCCACAGCTCTATATTGCCACCTTGGTGGTTTAAGAGAGCTAATCACCTCTAAACTACAGTTTACCAACACCTACTTGATGTTAATGACACTTTCTTCCTGAGGTACTAAAAAACAGGAGAGTCTGTAGTATGGATTTCTATAAAATTTTGATCTTTGCTTAGCTAAGCATGATCTTAGTTTTATTTTTAGCCAAATACTTAAAACAGATTTGATGTCAAAGCCTAACTTCTGTTTAGAGGAGAAAAACGGGCTTTATCTCTTCCCTCCTTGTTCCATAGTTGGGTTGAAATGCTATGTTGCTGGCATCTCGTACTTGCGTATTAACAGATGGCATTTACAAACAAAGGCCTAGGACTTCACTGCAGGTTGGGGAGGAGGAATGGGGTGATGAAAGAGTGTTCCAACTTCAGTACATGTGCCAGAATAGGATGGCAAATGTGACTGTCACACGGTTTCAAGGACTGAATCCTAGTTTCAAGGTTTTCTCCTTACAAAGCCAAATGCTGACTCTGTTGTGAAAGAACAGATGTCCCAGCTCAGGTTCCCTTTCCAGGGCTATCTCCCTGTTATATATACCTGACAGTGAATAAAAGTGTTTGCAGCAGCTGGCCCTTCTGTATATGTGTGGTTCTACAGGGACTGAAGGTCCTGTTTGGCCTTTCACTTTGCAAGCTTGAAGCGATGTGATTGTGGAAGTAAGAAATAAAGACTTGTAGTTCTTTGTATAGTTTCTCATGTATCTTCCTATTTTTTTTTTTTTAAATTGCATGTATTTTTAGAGAGACTGTGTAAGGACTAATCTGTTTTGTAATGCACTTTGAAATGAATGGGAACAATTTTCCTTTAGAAATACCCTTAAATAATTTGCCCATAAATTCCAGTTCTCATGAATCAAACTTCATTTCCATCCATTATGCATAGGAAGTCTTGAGTACATATTGATAACTGCTAAAAAGAGAAGCATTCTTCTAAACTGTCATTTTCTGTCTCTAGAAGCTTTTTAGGTAATCTTGAAATAGCATTTATCAGAGAGGACAAGTAATTTTTAAAAACAGCCAGGGATATATCTAGAGCCTGCAGGGAAAGGTGTATATGCTTCAATGGTCTAGTACTTGGCAGGGATGAAGGTTCTGAATTTTCTTTTTCTACAGCTCCAGCCTTTTGTGTTCCTTGAGGGGAGGAGTGTGTGAATTTGGCAGCAGAATGCAAGCGATCATGCAGTTTGTGGGATACTACTAATTCTCTTTTTTGTGTGTCTCCTTACAAAGGAGGTTTTTGCTTGTTTGTATTTTGGAAGATGTAGACTCCTAGTGCAAGTTTTTTGTATTGTTGCTCTTTTTTTAAAGATCATGAGACCTTTTCAGATTAGCGTCTTAACCTACTACTAGCAGAGTTCAAGGCTGTCTTACAGTAGCAAGACAGGACTTTTCTCACTCTTCCAGCCTAGATGCCAAGACACTTCTGGGATGATCTCGGATGGTACGGTGTTTCACTTTGATCCTGGGAAGTCTGTGGGATGTTATGGCCAAGTGGCTTTCAAGTGCTTCTTGTTAACAGAAAGACAGCACTGGGATGCCTGTGTTGAGGAAGGGAATAAGGCATATTTGTGAATGTTTCTGTTTTACCTAGATAACTAATGAGTCTCCTTTGAAGGTTTAAGGGATCGTCTCCTAAGGTTTAATATGGCTTCTCTACAACAGATGCCAAGCTAGTGTGAATTGAAACTTCAGTGCTGGTTTGCCCAAGGTTTAATGCAGTAAACTGCTACCTAATTTATTAATTTCTGATTTCTCTCTAGGGAGAACTGGAGAGACAGTTGCTCCAGGCTAATCCCATCCTGGAGGCCTTTGGAAATGCCAAGACAGTAAAGAATGACAACTCTTCAAGATTTGTGAGTATCCAGTGTGGATGCCAGTGTGCTATGCTTTCCAGAGGGATGACTTGGTCTGCTTTTGGATCAATTGCTGTCAGGGAGAGGACAGGGATAGGCCAACTGTCTGTGAGTGACTTCCCTCAAATTAATCTGGGAAGTGAATTTAATTCAGTGAATTATCCAGAATAGACCTGATAGGTCTCTGGAATGAAGAAACCTGACCCTGTGCCAGGATGATCTGTGCCAATTTTTGTTGTAAGTTTATTATAGTCAGTTTTATCCTGAAGGGCAAATACTGGTCCTTATTTTACTTGCTCTGGAGAGCAATGGACAGCCTCTGAGAGGCAGGTGGGGGAGCTAGAGCTGGAACTAAATGAAAATGGTTGAAGCTAGTGTTGAGGGAGGTGGAACTGTCCAGATCATATAGCACATGAAACTAAACAGACCCTGGTTGTGGGAAATCTAGGCTGAAACATAATGATTTGAATTGTAGGCTATCTGAATGTCAGAAGTGTCTGAAAGTGTTTGGTGTCTTGTTTGTTGAATTGTAGTTGTAATCAGCAGGAATTGCATATTAGCTGACCTTATGTTTTGCCTAAAACCTGCCTGACCTGTTCTGAACTTCCTTTCCTGGATTAAAAAGGAATTACTGTTTACTGCTGTTTCTAGATAGCATTAAAATTAGTATTCATTCTATTATCTTCCTCTTAGGGCAAGTTCATCAGAATCAACTTTGATGTCAACGGCTACATTGTTGGAGCCAATATCGAGACCTGTATCCTTCCTGTAACCACTTGAAAGGAGAAGTTAAAGGCTATAGAGGTGGCAGTAATGGTACCTAGCAATTTCTTCACAACTGACTTTCTGTTTGTCAGGTCAAGAAAGTGGTAGGAAGCACTTAAATTTATGCTAGCAACATTACTGTTGTAGTCTCCCATTTCTTCATATAGTATTTTGTGACCTTTGTGATCATGGTGGAAATCTTTTCTGAATGAATGAATTCTCATCTTAGGAGGCTGAAGTGGAAGCATAAACTGTGATAAGATGAATAGCTTTGGAATTTCATAAGCCTTTCCCACTTTTGTCTAAGGCAAGTAGGGATGGATGGCCACTGTTGTTCTGTTTTTTATCAGTTAAGTCTCTCATGTCATAGCCATCATTCAGAGGCTGGCAGAACTGAGACCAGAAGCTCAGTGGGTTGTTGACTGATAGTGATTGCTAAATCAATACCCTTGTTGATTGGCATGAGGAGGACATCAGGCAGTATGAGTTTTTTTTTTCTCTTGCCATAGAATAGGAAGTGATTTGTATGTTCTGCCATGTGCCTTGACTCTCTGAAGATCTGCTGGAGAAGTCACGTGCAATTCGTCAAGCCAAAGAGGAGAGAACCTTTCACATCTTTTACTACCTGCTGTCTGGGGCAGGCGAGCATTTGAAGAGTAAGTATGATTTTGTTGTAGTTATGGGGTTCCCTCATCACGACGACAGAGGATCCAAAACACTCGTAGGCTAGGACCTGTTCCTTCATAGTTTCTTGGCTCTGCCTTTTAGGTATGGTCATCCCTCCTCCACTTCTTCCATACACTCACACATCCCTCTGCCCTCCCTCTGCACTTCTCGATTCCTGAAAACTTGCTTCTCTGGTTCCTTCCTGCACTTGTCTCCTTGCCAGCAATGACTCTACGCCCTTCCTTATCTAAATCACTGTTCCATGTTTAGTCTCGTCTTGCATGATGTAAACCCCTCTAGTGCAGGAATGGTCCTACCATGATGTGCTCAGCGTTTAATTGAATGGAGCAAAGCTGCTGGCATCTAAGCAGCTGTAGAAGTCTAGGATTGTAGTTCACCTAGCTCAGCCTAGTAATCAGGGTACATGCTGGGTGAAAGCTGCAAATTGATCTGCGGGAAGGACAAGAGAGGCCTTTTCTCATAGTTGCTACTGTTTCAAGACCTATAGATTAACTTTCACCTGACTTGAAACAAATGAGGTGTCTGAAATGAAAGGCAAATTTACTTTCAAGTTAATCCCTGCTTCATATAGGCTTAGATCATAATGATGATTGACACTGCTTTGGTGGAGTAGTCCAGGGGAGGGAATAGAAAGAAGTAAGGCAGAAAAACTCTAATTTTATCTAAAATATGTTAAATGTTCAGCCTTCATTAAAACTGGGCTTAATCCCAGATTCATCCAGCACCTGCTAGCATATGCAAGTCAGAAATTTGATCTCAGTGGTAGCTTGTTGTCTATTTAAAAAAAAAAAAAAAAGAAGCCATACTAACTTTTTTCTGAATTCCTTCCTAAGCTGATCTGCTGCTGGAGCCTTACAACAAATATCGCTTCCTTTCCAATGGGCATGTTACGATCCCGGGTCAGCAAGATAAAGATATGTTTCAGGAGACCATGGAGGCAATGAAGATCATGGGCATCCCAGATGAGGAGCAGATAGGTATGAATCCTCTGAAGGGCTTGAAAATGCAAGAAAATGAAAGAGGGAACAGATCATATCTCTCTGGAGCTTCTTTATTCTGAGGTTCTTTTTTTGTTTGTTTTTTGGGGGGGGGGTGTTAGTTGGTTTTGTCTGGTGTCCGTCTTCCCCCTCCAAGTGAACAGTGTGCAAGTAATAAACTTAGTGGCTTTGCAGTGACCCACCTCAGGACCTAACAGCACAGTTTCAGTTTATACAGTTAACTAATGAAAACATGCTTCTGCTTGCTGTTTTTGTTCCCCATCTGAGAGCTGTATATCCAGTTTATGAATAACATATCCAAGATATAAGAATCCCCTCATTCTCTTGTGCAATGCGCAGCTTGTGTGCTCCCCCTATCCCTAAGCAGTGGCTTTAAAGTATCTAATCCAGCCACTGCTGGATTAGTCCTTTGAGAATGGCTTGGTCATAGTGCCTTTCTTTCCAGCTTAACGCTGAACTGCTGATCAGAAATTAATATTGTCTGATTTTGGGAGCACAGTACCATGACAGTGAAGCTAGAATTGCATGCAGCCAGCACAAAGTGTGGTGATACGTATTCACCAGAGCTCTGTGCTATCTCATTCATGATCTGCCTCACTGATTGGTAACAAGTGTTCTGCAAAATTTCAGTTTCTAAATGTATAAGGTCTTCTAAAACTAGGAGTATTTTTTCTCTACACTGAAGCAAGCATCTGTGGTGGTTTGAGGTCACCACTGCTTCTGCTGGAGGCAGCAGCTCTTGTGGCTTTAGGGAGTATTTGCCTGTGCCTTAACTATTGCTCTTCACAGTCCAGCCTGCTATAAATGCACACTGTTGTTATCCACTGTTTAATACGCTTCTTAAAGTCCTGAATCATCGGAGACTGAAAGTGCTGTATGGAGGTGAAGAGAAATTTGCCTAAACAAAACAAAAAAATTTGGCAGCCTAATTTATTGTCAGGATGTTCTGTTATGCTCAGTTTTCTGAGTTGGGTTTTTAATGTATGCTCTAGGGCATCTCTTTGCTGTCACATAGATGAGCTATTGGTTCCAGCCACTGCAGCAAAGATAGCTTTAGTGTTTTGCACTTGTTGTTCAAAGAGTGAAGTGCATTAATGTTACTTATTGGCTTAGAAGAGTAATATATATATGGTAGCTGGCTGGCTGGTACATTTACTTAGTTTTGATGTAAAGTCTAAACACTCACTATCTTAATTTATGAGCCAACATCAAAATAAGCTCTCTGTCCAAGTGCCAGGACTCCAGATTCAGCTGTCAAACCACTGAATTTCATAACATGCCACTAGGAACATACATGTTCCTTTTCCATTACTCCTGATGTAGCATATATAGAGCCTTTGTTAGCTCTGCTATCAAAAGAATATTGTTTTAAAACAAATGTTCTATTACAGGTAGAAATTAGGGAATGAAAAATCTTTGGTACAAGATCCCCTTTGCAAGTGACTGGCAGTTTATTTTGCTCAAGGCAACTAGAAGCTATTATGCAACAAGCTTTGATCGATACACGGTGAAAATTGAATTGATGCTATGGCATTGAAAAATGTCTTTCCTGTCCTGGCATCTGATGCTGATTTTGTCGTGCACCATTCCAAGAGTAGGAATATATCATTAGCAATGGGTGGGGTGCTTCAGCATGTAATTAGTAATAGTTATGGTACAGGCACTTTGCCCGCATCCTGCTGGCCTTCATATGTTATAATGTATGTCTGTATGGACTACAGACCTTGGTCAGCGAGCTGAAAGTGATACAGGGTTAAAGGAACAAAATCTTCCATGTCTTAATTGGTTTGTACTCTTAATAACTGTCTTTCCTGTGTTTAACAGTAGTCATTGAGGAAAATAGTGAATTTTGGCCCTTTAACAGAGATCAAATGTTTTATTAAAAAATATAGATGTTGTAGAGTGGTGCATTACCTTCAATCCTGTCTCCCACTTTACTATAGTGATGTTGAGAACGGGTAAATTTCCAGGCTGTGTAGTCTTGCACAGGAAGGACAGGGAAAGTCCTGTGTCCTGAATGGGAGTCATATAGAGGAATTACCTGTGGTGTTTTTTCCTAAATTCCAGAAGGATCTTTGAAATGTGGAGAAGGGCATCTTAACCATGTCAGGAAAGGTAACTGGGTCATATTGGGCTTTTTTCCTGATACTAAGCTGCTATTATTATTTCAAAAGGTCTGCTGAAAGTTATCTCAGGTGTTCTTCAACTTGGCAACATAGTCTTCAAGAAGGAGCGTAATACAGACCAAGCCTCTATGCCAGACAATACAGGTAACCAATCTCCTTCCCCCTGCAAAGAAAAAATGCAGAAAAAGCCTACAGGAAGTTCTTGCAAGTAAAATAGTATATTATAGTATGTAGGAATGCTGGAGTCTTGTTTTTCTATAAGGTGAATTAATTGTCAAAGGGGCTGACATGCTACTTCATACAAATACACGCTGTTTTGCCAAGGGTGTGTTTGCAGCCACCCATGGGCAGGAATGCGGCACTGTTCTTGTGAGAGGGCTAGGCGGGAAGTGCACATGATGACCAGATGGAAAGGATTACTCTACTGGAATATGTAGTGTGTGTGTGTGTGTGTGTTTTAACCAAACTAGGAATGATTGCTCCTACAAACCTATATTATCAGACCTTAAGGAATGTTCTTTGCTGGCCTTGTAGTTAGACTTGTAACTATATGAGTAAGGTGGATAGTTTTCTGGTGGGTATAAAGTATGTGTATATATTTTAATTGCACTGCCCATTGTTGCATGTGTAAATAGTACCATGTTTCACATGACAGAAGGCCATCTGTTGGAAGACTTAGCTCTTAGATCTTCATTATAGATGTACTGCAGAAATATAAGAGGTTGCTAATTTATCTTTCAGTGTTTATATGTTGAGCTATTATTATGGAAAATGCTTTAAATGGCATTTTGGGGAGGAGAGGAAACCATTTAGGTTTTAGATCTTGAATCTGAAATACAGAGTTGCCTCAAAGACTAAACAGTTGATGAAGACAGAACAATTAGCTAAGAAATACGTTACTTGACGTATCCTTAAATCGATTACAGACTACAAATGTTCTAAAGCTTCCATGTTATGACTTAGTGGTATGAGAGTATTGCTTCAAATTTACTCTCGTGGCTTCTGGAGAAACTCAATAGCCTGTAGGATGGGTTGCAAGAGTTTTGGGGGGATTTTTTTGTTTTTTAAGATACCTTTCTTTGTCTCATCAACGTGTTCTTCACTTAACATTTTTTATAAACTGTTTCATGACTCTCTTGGGAAGGCAGTTGCAGGGATGTTTTTCTCTTGCTTTCTGTGAGAAAAACAAAAGAACATTAATCTCTTTCTTGTTTCCTCTTTTACTGTCTTTAGCTGCTCAGAAAGTGTCTCACCTTTTGGGTATCAATGTGACAGATTTCACTAGAGGTATCCTGACTCCTCGCATCAAAGTTGGGCGAGATTATGTCCAGAAAGCTCAGACCAAAGAGCAGGTATGCATTCTTTAAAAATGAACGAGTACTTTAGTCTTTAATCTTGCCGCCACAAAGCTAACAAATGTATTAGAGGTTTCTGTAGCATTTAATAACCATCTTTATGACTGCAATGTGTGGCAACCACGCTTGAATAATGTAGCGTACGTATTACTTCTAGTATTTGCTCACTTGACCTGTATGAAGATAGAAATCACCCTGCCCCTGTAGCACTTTTTCTCATCTGTGAAGAGCAAAAAAAAAAAAAAAAAAAAAAAAGCAACTCTTCTAATTTTGGTGACTGTCTGTCTGTCCCAAGGGAGTAAGTTCCTTCAGTGCTGTATGCAAGGAAGACATTTTCAAGTTGCTGTAATACAGAAAGCACCATTTTTGAGTAGGTCAGCTAGGGTGGAAGAATTTGCTGCTCACCCTTGAAATTGATTGTAAATTTTGTAACATTCTTGAATCAGGTTGTGCTGTAAATGAAACCTGACCTAGGAGATAATGGCCTCCTGAACAGAGCAAGGCCCTGTGCTTACTCACTGCATGGCTTCTTTATGAACACAACCTTATTCTCAGTGTAAACAAACATTTCCCCATAACACAGAAGGGATTAAGAAGAGAGTAAAGTCTAGAAAAATTCACAGGCTGTCTTTCCATGCTGCCTTTCCATTTTGATATTTAATTTCCTGCTATGCTTAGTGTTTCTGTGTCAATTCCAGATAGGGTGCTGGTGTGGGAGGGAGGGATTTGGCTTCACAAATCCTAAATTACAAAAGAATTTCGATGCTTTTCTTTGGGCCTATGAAACACACTACGTTACTATAGTCTTTGGAGATGACTGGGCATAATTTTTCTTTCTTGAATACCAGACATTTGTTTCTCCAACAGGCAGAATCCTGAAATTTGCCTTTGACGCATTAATTTAGTAAGACAAAATCTTTGCTCTTGTTTATAGAGTATCACTGTGCCATCTACTTTTCATTTGGAATAACCTCTGAAATGAGCCTTGTTCAGTGAGTTAGATGGTTTAGAGAAAAATCTCAGACAACAGTTGACCATTAGATGCCAAAACTGTAATCTGTGTCTTCCTTTGGATTATAATGTAACTCCTGATCTTTGTCTTTTTTCTATTTAGGCTGACTTTGCCATTGAAGCGCTGGCTAAAGCCACTTATGAACGTATGTTCCGGTGGCTGGTTATGCGTATCAACAAGGCGTTGGATAAGACCAAGCGACAGGGTGCATCCTTCATTGGAATCCTTGACATTGCTGGCTTTGAGATTTTCGAGGTAAGGAGAGGTCATGTTCTTACATTCAGCACAGTTTACCGTGGAGCAAAGACTGCTAAAGGAAATCACTTTAAAACTGGAAAAGAATAGTATAGTTTTGGAATGGATGTGTATTCCACATTTGTTATTTGAGATCCCTGCTGACATGAACTGTCAGATATAATAACCTAAGTGGTTAATTCTTTAGTATTTTATGTATTCTAAAAATGTTTTATCTTATTGCTCTATATTCTGGTGCTTGCATCTTTTTTGGCATGTGCATCAGAATTATGTTAATTTCACAGTTCCAGGTGTTCTTGATTCTTTATAGCTCACAACTTAAGAGTTTGCTAACCTACAAAAAAGTCTTTAATAATGTCATCTAGAGTTATGGATCACCACTGGACTTAAAATTTTATGTCCCATTAATCTGTCCCAAAACATATAAAGGATGGTCCAATGAAACCTGTTAGTATCATTAAAAATTGTTAGAAATGGTTTCTTCTTCTTCCTGATGAGTTTTGGAAAAGGCAAAGACAGAGTAGGCCAAATCAGAACCAACATATATTCTGACCTATGTATGCTCCTTTCTTCTAGAAGCATGAAAATCAGGGATCAGAGTGTGGTTTCACATACAGCTAAGCTGATTTAACAGCTCCTTGATACATAAAAGGGGTGAACTTGTTCCTTTTCCCCTCTACTGCTACTGGCCGCCATTGCTTGTACTGTTCACCTCTAGCCCTGCAGAAAATATTTTCTTAGGGTGTTTTATAATTGAATCAGTCTGCAGTGGGGAATCTGGGCATAAAAACTGATGCAAGGTAAATGTAGGAGAGGAAGAGCTGATGGAAAAGAGGGGAAGTGGGAGCTCCCTCTATAGGTGGCAGTGAACTGGTAGGCCAAATCATTATGTCTATGAAACAATTTTAGAATGTGGTTTTGCATTATACTTAGTCTGAAGCAGCCACATGCTGCCATCAGAAAAGAACTATCCTGCCATCCCCATTATCCCAGCCAGGCAGCTCCTCTCAACCTGTCTTGTGCTGGATCTAGCTCATGTGCAGCTGCAGGGTGAAATGGACCAATTTATTAATGAAATGGAAAACTAAGCCACAGAAAAGTTCTCTTCAGCAGCTGCATTACATTTAGTGTGGTCTAACATGAAAATGTGCCTTTGGTTATTAACCTTGTCCTTACAGTTTGAAGAAATCTAGAGATGTTGAAGAATTTTCCCTCACTTTCCTTGCTCTGATTTTTGTATATGAGGATTAAAAAGGGACTTTCCAGTCCACATGCTTTTAAGAATTTGTCTTCAGGCTTCTGTTGCTTCCTCTTCCTGTGAAGAAGACCTGCCAGCTCTGAGTTTGTGAGAAACATTGAGTCTTTTCTGTTCCGAGGTTAAGTAGCTGTAGTAATTCTTCTGCTGTTTACAATTAAAGATTCTTTCGCAAAGTCTGAGAAACAGCATGTATGAACTTCCCTAGGGATTGCCGCAGCGATATAGTGGCACGTGACAGGGAAGGCAGTTCATAAGCAAATGGGATTATTGACAAAGGGATGTCCACCCCGCACAGAACAATAACTTAAATTCATGAATGACAGATGTGATCTTTCGTGCTAAGAGAATAGTAGGTGTGTCTTCAAAAACAACTGTTCAAACATATTTCTACCTTTCTCTTCGTTAGCTGAACTCATTTGAGCAGTTGTGTATTAACTACACAAATGAAAAGCTGCAGCAGCTCTTTAACCACACCATGTTCATTCTGGAGCAAGAGGAGTACCAGAGGGAGGGCATAGAGTGGAATTTCATTGACTTTGGCCTGGATCTACAGCCCTGCATTGACCTCATAGAGAAGCCGGTAAGCTTGTTCTGCTGTCAAGCAGCAAGAAATGGCTGCATTAATTTTGTCATTGAGCACATAACCTCTACCTTTAGACTGGAAACTAGCTTTCTAGCTTTTGTAATCCTCTGCTGACACTGTGGTATGCTTAGAAGCAGAAGGGAACAATTTCGTCTTTGTCTGAAAGTGTGTCACCGATAAATCTGTTGGTATCAGTTCTGTAGGAAATAGTGCATGAAAATAGATCTAGTCAGCCACTTTTTCCTCTCACAAAATTGTCTTCATTTGTGTAGATTTGCATGGTACTAGATGTATGTGTGGCTTACCATAAGTAGTGTGAACTTCCTTACTTAACTATAAGTGTGATGAGAAGCTGTGAATCTCTGTTGCTTTCATTCTGCTCTAATGAAACTTGGAAATTTATAAATTTCATAGTACATGTTCCAATAATAAAGACTAGTTTGTAAAATATTCTGCTATGGTCTTCTGCATTTAGATGCCTGGATATTTGCAGAACAGTGTGACAGTGTTCCTTCTATTAAAAAGATATTTTTTTCCATGTAAAACAACCTAGACAAATGTCATGGAAGAGACCTTTGCATAATGTTAGAATTCAGATGAGAGTTTTGAAGAATTATTAACAATTTCTGTTAGTATGGAAGTAGTTGAACTGATACCCCACAACAGGTGAATGTGATGGGGATCAGGCTTAAGTTTGTTTTGTTTTGGGTTTTTTTTGGGGGGGTGGGGTGTCCTCTAGCCATCTAAAGGTGTTAATTATTGGTGTAGTCATGTATTCAATGATGTTTCGATGTTTCCTTTCAAGGCTGGGCCTCCTGGTATACTGGCTCTGTTGGATGAAGAGTGCTGGTTCCCAAAAGCAACAGACAAAAGCTTTGTGGAAAAAGTTGTACAAGAACAAGGCACCCACCCCAAATTTCAGAAGCCAAAACAGCTAAAAGACAAAGCTGACTTCTGTATCATACATTATGCTGGCAAGGTAAAAAATTAGTAGCTAACATGTGAACATTGGAATGTCTGCTATATTTTCTAATGCATAACCACTGCTCTTAAAAATGGCTGCTTACCAAAATGGCTGTCTATGGGGAAACCAGTGGAAGATTTAATGAAGTTGTTCCATTCCTGTGGACCTTACAAGGGCCTAAGGGGATTTGCCTGCAAGTTATATATGTATAGTTGATAACACGTCAAACTGACACCAGTTTAAATTTTTTCTTTGTGACTTGGTGAAATTGGAGGTACTGTTCAGAAACCTTGCATCAAGACTTCATCACCAAAAATGATGATGTAGTTGGCTTTTGTGTCACACTCTGGGTGGTGCAAACTAGCATTGCAAATCCTTTTCCTTTACTGACAGAACAGAACATGCAGCTGTTTATTAGGGTTTGAAATTTGTAGGTATGCTTGCTTAGATGGCAAATCCAAGAATGATTAGGTAATCTGTTGTTGATTGTGCAAACCTTAGTGCTACTTTTATAGACTTTGCAGGATCTTGTTGCATCTTGTGCTGCAGAAAATTCCCCCCAAGTTTCTTGACGTGTGTATCTCCTCCAGGTGGATTATAAAGCAGATGAATGGCTGATGAAGAACATGGATCCACTGAATGACAATATTGCTACTCTTCTCCACCAGTCGTCGGATAAGTTTGTTTCTGAGCTGTGGAAAGATGGTATGTAATTAAACTTAATCTCATTTGTTTTCTCTTGTTTTATGTGGAAGAGTTTGTTTGATCATCAAAAGTTTGTGATGAGTTGTGTCGCTTTTCTCCCAGAAGACTAAGCCATCAAGATGAGCATTATCTGGAACATCCTTTGCTTAGATCACGGTATTGCATTAAAAGTTCACTGTAACTCATGAGAAAGGTTCACTTGCATCAACTTACCTTAAGCTTGCTGCCTATATAGCAATCATGTCTTAAAACCAAGAATGCCAAGATAAAATATGAATGCACCATTATGTCCCAGCAGCTTGCATAGCTGCAACACTCAAACACAAGATCTGAGGTTGAATCTATGTTTTCAGTCCTGCAACTAGTGTGTTCTTTCTGCAGTGTCGGTCAGTATTTTACTCTTATCTTCTCTGGGTTTATCTGCTTTTGAGTCTTACTGTTGCTGTCACTTTCTGTGGTGGGTTTTCTTTGACGTCTCTGTCTGTTGCAGAGATGCAGAACGTTCAGAGAGCCTATTTCTATCAACACTTTCCTATTCTTCATCTAGAACCAGGTGACTGAGAAACCCAGCTGTTGTGTCATGTGTGTAATGCATCCTAGAGCCATGCAAGAAATGCTTCCGTTAACTTCTCTTTGTCCCTTTGTCATACCTGCTTGTCTTTCTTGTTCATTTCCTCTGCTTTGTGCTAGTAGCTCCTCACAGACGTTAAAACAAAAGTAAAATTCTCACCTTGCAAGTGGACACAAGAAAAATATGGACGTACTCAGGTGCCGAAGGTTGCTCTTGCATAGGAACAGCTAAAAGCAAATCCCTGTCAACTGTTTGAACATAGAGCTAGCAAGGCTGTATTTCTTGCAAGATTTGGAAGGAAGATTTCTGAGACTGCATTTAAACTGACATCCAGTTTAATTTTGATCTAGTATTGGGATTTGACTTCAGCTGCTGATCATTTAAAAGACAGTTAGTTTCGCAAAGGAACTGCATGAAAAATGTCTGTCAGCAACTTGTGCCTAACAAGGCCTTTGCTGTGTGAGACTCCTTTTGGCCTTGAATTGTCAACTGAACTACAGCTAATCAGTTCTCATTTATTGTTCTTAGCTGGATCTTCTGCTGCAAGTGACTGTCCTTTTTGCTATCTTGATGTAGATTGCAAGGCTCAAGATTTTTAAGAGGATTGTTCCAGCTGCAATCTGGGACACTCTTCTGTGGATTTCCCTGTGATGTCATCTAGTAACATAACCTTCTTTTCTTTCTGATAAGACAACCTTGACCCTATTCTAAGAGGTGCTCTAGAAGTGAGCAGTTCTAAATTAGTATTAGCTGCAAATCAGAGTTTCCTTTCTTGTTCTTTTGTAGAGGTTTCTCTTAAGAGGTTTTGTTTTCTTTTTTTTTAATCAGAAGCCAGTTGAGCACAAGTTGATGTATTTTCTGAAGTGAAGATTGGGAGCCTGAGTTTAGGCATCAGCCAGCCATTAAAAATAAAGTGAAGTAATTGCCTGAAGCCCTTAATAAAAATGTACTGGGGTGTGGAAATTTATAGTGATACAGTTGGTTTTGGTTGGATGGGTGAATTTTTATCTCCATGTAGAAGAGCAATAGGAAGAAGTAATGCTTTAGTTTCTTCTTGACCCTGCTACTCTCAGATCTATCTGGCTTCTGTTGGGGGGGGGGAAAAAGGGTCTGTGAAGTCCACCCATCAAGGTGATAGCTTCATCAGTGCTTGGATGTCACTGTGGCATAGCGGAGAAACTGTTGGGGCAGGGAGTTCTGACTTTTTCCTTGTGATATTGTTCATGTCTCTGTCATAGAATACTTGTACTCCAAAAATAACTCAAACAGTGGTATCCTGAGGTTTGGTTTCTATCATGCCTTTTACCATGTTTGCACAGTTTACAAGTAGATACAGCTTATCTGATCACCCATCATGGCAGGTCTGCCTGTAATGCAAGAGTGAAGCTGGGCTTTTTCTCTAACTGTGGCCCCTTCTGGGTCAGAGTTAACTTACAGTTGACTCTGCTGGGCTAGCAGCTAGAACTCTTGGTTTGGTGTTTTTCATTATAACCTAAGCAAGTAGAAGCATCTGAAACTCACTTCTAGATTGCTTTTCCAGAGCTGCCATCCAGAGCATCAGTAGAATATATGTTTGGGAGTAAGTTTGACTCCATCACTCAAACTTCCTGTAGTGAGCTGTTGCTTCTTTTTTCCTTCCTGCTCCTATCCCTGCACAAATTCTGTACAGGAGTCAACATCTGTGTAGAGATGAAGCAAAAAGGATCCTGCAGCTCCTCTCATTTATCCTGTTCTACCCAGATGTTCTTTGTAATTCCAGTGTTTCCTTGGTTTGTGGCAAGAATTTTAACACTCTGTCTTGTGCTCTCTCTAGTTGACCGTATTGTTGGACTGGATCAGGTAGCTGGTATGTCAGACACAGCATTGCCAGGGGCCTTTAAAACCAGGAAGGGTATGTTCCGAACAGTGGGACAGCTCTATAAAGAACAACTGGCTAAACTCATGGCTACCTTGAGGAACACCAACCCCAACTTCGTCCGTTGCATTATTCCTAACCATGAGAAAAAGGTAAAGACAGTTATAACAGTACAGCCCGTGCAGTCTTACATGGGCTTCCTGGGGCATGTGGCCGGGTTGCTATCTTTTGTTGGGTTTTGCAAGAGATCTTAAAGAGGTCCTGTTTTCTCAGGATATCTCAGGATATCTTTTTAAGGTCATGCTAAATAACTGTATAGTTATGCAAATTTTGGAGACTGATCTTTGTGGTTCTTCTTAAGGTGGCATAAAAGCTTTCAATTGCTTCTAACTGGAAGAGAGAGAACTGCCTGCTTTACAAAAAAGATGGGGAGGCAAGGGAGGGTAAGCCCCTTCTGCAAAAGCTTTGTGGTATTTATAAAATATGCTTTTTCCTCACTAGGCTGGAAAACTAGATCCTCACTTGGTCCTTGACCAGCTTCGCTGTAACGGAGTGCTGGAGGGAATCCGTATTTGTCGTCAAGGTTTCCCCAACAGAGTTGTATTCCAGGAATTCAGACAGAGGTAAGTCCTAGAAAAGAATCTGAAGCAGTCTTTACCCTGGCAAAGTTAAGACGTAAGTGCAAAACTTGCAGTATTTTATTGCAACTAGATTGCTGCTGTTTGCAAAGGCAGTGCATCTGTCCCTTGGTATTCCCTGGCACAAAGCCTCCCAAAAATATCTTTGACTTCTGTAGTGTGTGTAGTTAAGGTGAGGCATAGAAGACCCATCTAAGACTGCTGTGTCATGCTTTGTTGTCTAGGGATGAAATTTTTATCTTCTAACAAGACCATAAACTGTCAAACTCATAATGGCATAGAAACGCATTACTGATTTTTTTTTGTTGTTGTTATTGTTTTCAAATATACTTGTGTAACTAGTCTAATGCTTTCTTCTTTTCAGATATGAAATCTTAACTCCAAATGCAATTCCCAAAGGATTTATGGATGGAAAGCAGGCTTGTGTGCTGATGGTAAGACTTCCCAGAAGCTCTACTTGAATAGAATAAACTTCATGCGTGTGGTTTGGAAATCGGAGTCGTGTATGTTAAATATATCTTGTGCTCGCAGACAAAAATTCCAGTCAAATATTTTGTCTGAGAAGAGAAGGGTGCAAAAAGCTTTCTCTTGGCTTCGCAAATGAAGGCTTTTGACTAGCATGAGTTTCAATAATCCTAGGCAAAGAGGATCTTTCTGTTCCACAGAAGCATGCACTTTGAGATGCCAGCAGTATTCATGGAATCAAAATGCTTAGAAGCATTAATGTTATCTTTAGCACATGCTTAAAGTATGAGCTTCAACAAACTTTTTGTAATGGCCTGCTGATGACAAATGCTTTTGGTGAAGGCTCCAATTAATTTCTGCAGAATTGCCTGCTTCGAAGGGAAAGCTTTGGTTCTGTAGCTTGAAGACAGGAAGAGACTGAATTGAATTTGGCTGTAAGGGATTCCCTGTTTTCTGTCTTAAAGGAGTATACCTTATTCCTCTTAACTAGCATAAGTGTTGACAGCAAATCCTTTAAAGGACAGGAAAGTTGGTTGGGGTGCCTTTTTCTGACAAAGATTAGGACTGCAAAAAAATAAATAGGAAGGTTCAACAGATGTGTTTCCTTTAGGAAGGAAAGAGGGCTCTTGGGACTAAGCATATGTTCCTCACAGCATCCTTGTAGTTCTGGGTACTTGATGTGGTGTAGTATTAAACAATGCTTTCTATACTATTTTCTGTCTCTAGTTACCTCCATTTCATGCTGTGCTTGGCTGAGCTCAAACTCCTCTGGGAGTTTATTGGAAGCTAGCAACTTTGGTTGGCCTGAGTGGCTCATTGTAGGAAAGGGGTATCTTACAGCCATGAGACACAAATATGTTTTGTGATGTTTCACATGAAGCATTCTTTGCAGGAGATGAATTCTTCTCTCATTTTAGATCAAAGCATTGGAGCTGGATTCCAACCTTTATCGAATTGGACAGAGTAAAGTTTTTTTCAGAGCTGGAGTCCTTGCTCATCTTGAAGAAGAGAGAGACCTGAAGATCACAGATGTCATTATTGGCTTCCAAGCATGCTGCAGAGGCTACCTGGCCAGAAAGTAAGGACTGTGTTTTGTAAAGTACTTTATAAATGTGTATTTCTCCCATTCAGGTACAAGTTTCTCCAAAAGAAGTTGATTAGAAATTATTTTTGTCAGAAGGGCCATGATTTATTTGTTGTATATAACAGCTGATGGTTGTTTTAGGGTTTTCTGATCTCTGTAATGCCAGACTTCTGGCATCTGCAAGAAACCCAACTCAGTGTGCTGCTATCCCACATACTACCAGAGCAGTAAAGTTTATTCCTGTCTCTAGGAATACCATACAGAGGGCAAAGTTTTTGACAGAAGAGCTCCAAATGTGCAAAACGAAAAGGTCTTAGTATAGTACTGATCCAGGAGTTGCAGGATTTCTCTTAAGCTATTAAGTGGGAATGCAAATTGTACAGTTCTAAAAATAAAAGCGGTATCCGTCAGATTGGCAGGGAAACACACTTCTGTTTCAGATCTTCCTTTTTTGAAGTGAAAATAGTCAGGCTTTTCAGATTAGAAGACATTAGGGAAAAACTTTATTAAATAGGAAGTTGAATAAAGGAAAGGATAACCACTCTTACCTGAGCAAAAAAACAAACACTTGGAAAGAGAGAGGAAGCTAACTGGAAATTTTGCTGGTTTATTAGGAGGGAACCTTCTAAAGTAAAAATGTAGAAGTATCTAAGAAAGGGCTTGGTGGAGAGAATTGCATCCTGCTGTGGGTTCCTTTGTCTGACCTCCACTTACCTTGCAGAGCCTTTGCCAAGCGCCAGCAGCAATTGACAGCCATGAAAGTGCTTCAGAGGAACTGTGCTGCTTATTTGAAACTGCGGAACTGGCAATGGTGGAGGTTGTTCACCAAGGTATTGTTTTTCCCTTTGCAATTTGGACAGTTTGGTTGCAATTTCAGCTTCTCAGGTTGAACCAGAGCACAAAACCCACTTCCTGTACCATTAGGCTGGCTTTCCACTGTACCTTGATTCATTTAGGCAGAGAATATCGTAACATATTTTATAGCTCTGCAGTATGTGGGCATAACCCAAGTGCAAGGCTATATCCAAGTAATGTTGTGGAAAAGCAGAAGTCATCTTTTAATGCCTTGTGCCTAAGAAGAGTAAGAGGATCACTTGCTTTGGTGGTATGGCACATCAGAGAATTACTTACTACATGGCTAGTCAATTTAGCTAGACAAAAATTGTTAATGTGGGGATGGCTTGCCATCTCTTTCCCCAGGGTCGTAAGAGCAAAGGAAAAGCACTGAAGTCTGTTCTTGTTGTTAGACTTGTAGATATTTTACCTTTATAAGGACAATGAACATATAAAGAAATGGGTCTCTTTTCTAAATGTATGGCATTTCTTGCTTTTTAGCCATGAGACTTTGCAGCAAATGAGAGTTGAGAGCAGATCTTAAACTTTTCTTCTTTTTCTTATGAAATGACTTCTGAGGGTTTTTGATGGGGAAGCACAGAGATGGGTAGTGTTTGGTTTTTGTTTACATTGACCTACCTGTGAATGTCCCCACTGTATGGCAATTTTTTTATTCTCCTGCTATTACTACTTAGCCCTTGAGGGTCTGGAGTTTACCCAAACCTTTCCTGATGCATCCCATCCTGAAGGAGAGTTGGGCAGGTAGAACGTGTGTTATTGGCAGAGTAGATGATGCCTAGTCATCTATGATCCTCCCAGTGTTCACAACGAAACAATTGGTCAGCCCTTCAAATATGACACTTATCTAAAATACTGTTTTATTCAATGCTTATCAAGTACGAGAGCATTTCTTCATGTTTTCCTTGTTCCTTATAAACATCTCATTCCCTTGGTTTCCCTTTCAGGTGAAGCCCCTTCTGCAAGTAAGCAGGCAGGAAGAGGAGATGATGGCCAAGGAAGAAGAACTAATAAAGGTCAAGGAGAAGCAGTTAGCTGCAGAAAATAGACTGAGTGAGATGGAGACCTTCCAGGCCCAGGTGAGTTTGCAAACCTCATGTGTAAAAGTCCTTCTCTCTCTACCTGGCCTACTACTTGAGAGCTCCTCCTTTGCTTTATTGGTCTGATATACAAATTGTAGAACTCCCAAGTTGTTGAAAAATGGGACTTGGCTGCCATCTTGTTCAAGTTCCTTTGCCCTTCTTCCCCGCTCAGTTCCTCTAGCAAGTCATTTTGTACGGTGACCACTTATTGCCCTTCTATAGCCATGATGTGAAGAAAAGTCTCCTTTGGCTGAGTATTATAGCAAACCGGTTGAATTCAACCTCGTCATTAATGTAATCCTTTTTGGGGGGGGGGAGGGGGGGGAACTCAAAAGGTGGCAGCAGGGTTGTTTTTCTGTAGGGCTGATAATTACTTGTATTACTTTTGCAGGGGAAAACTAGACAGTATCCTTATTTCAAATGGATATGGTCTTGAGAAATTTAAGGCAAACATAATATGTGTTTGCAGTGCATGGTTTCTGAAGGAGAACAAACACTTAAAAACTGTGTTTTGATATTTAGCTTTTTCATTAGCAGCAGGAGACTGCTGCAATGAATAAGACTGTAAGTGTGGAACACAGGAGCACATAACTTCAGTTTACACAGATTGTTAAGTTCTTTGGTAAACTGGAGCTTCTCTTATTTCTGGCTTTGTCCAATGTAGCTAATGGCAGAGAAGATGCAGCTGCAGGAACAGTTGCAAGCAGAAACTGAACTCTGTGCTGAAGCTGAGGAGATAAGAGCTCGCCTGACAGCCAAGAAACAAGAATTGGAGGAGATATGTCATGACTTGGAAGCAAGGGTGGAGGAAGAGGAAGAACGGTGTCAACATCTGCAGGCTGAAAAGAAGAAAATGCAGCAGAACATTCAGGTAATGCCTTAGGAATGCCGTCTCTTGTCAGTAAAGAGGATGGTAAGGGTTAGAGTGGTTCTTTTGCCTCAGCTTGGAGAGAAACGGGAGAGAGAACAAAAAAAAAAAAAAAAGCATAGAAAAATCTATCTGTGGAAATAGCAATAGAACACAGGGATTCTGGTGCTAAGCCTGAGGCATTCAGCCAGTCATCTGGAATGAGCTGTTCCATTCTTGAAAATTAAGATGATGGCCACTTGTCAAATAATTAGACAAGTCTTTGCTTAAGCCAGATGTTTTAGGAATGGTAGCATTGTTTATTCTGCTAGAAAACTTGTTTGTTAGAATGCAGTATGTTACATTAAGTCATGACAGAGATGTCATTTCTGGAAAGTACCTTGAAGGAAGGGTAAAGAAACCTTCCAAGTTCTAGTATTGCTGCTATGCTGTTACATTGGTTAGTGAGCAGCACTGACAAATGCCTTGCTTTTCTGTGGGTGTCGTGAAGGAACTAGAGGAGCAGCTTGAAGAAGAAGAAAGCGCAAGGCAGAAGTTGCAGCTAGAAAAAGTGACCACAGAGGCCAAATTGAAGAAACTGGAAGAAGATGTGATAGTTCTGGAAGATCAGAATCTCAAATTGGCTAAGGTAAGATTCCTGCAGCTTCTTACACAGGCTAAAGATGCACAGGTGTTTCTCCTGGAGCCACCAACCAGAGGTTGACCTTTCCCATAATATGGGGAAACTTATGAATGAATCCAGTCTTGTCTTTGACACCTCTGACCTGAATTTTTGAAATTAGCTACCTGCCTGTATTCTTTACAAGTTAGTATTGTATGATATTTAAATAGCCTTGACTAAATAATGAGCCATGAGCAAACGTTTTCTGATACATTGTTATGCCAAACAGAAATTATTGCATAGACAGACTTCTCTTCCAGCTTTGAAAGGGCTATCAAATACAAATCTTTAAGGAACCATTTATTTGAATACTATCTGTAATCCTGAAAGGATTTATTTTGTTCCAAGATTCCTTGTAGCAGGAGTAGGCACTTAGGACATGGACATCTTTAAGCACAGGCAACTCTGGAAAAATCTCCTGTAATTCTAGCAGCTGCTTTGACACTGCCTTCTCAATTCTGCAGGAAAAGAAACTGTTGGAAGACAGAATGTCGGAATTTACAACGAACCTGACAGAGGAAGAGGAGAAATCTAAGAGTTTAGCCAAACTCAAGAATAAGCATGAGGCCATGATCACAGACCTTGAAGGTGGTTTTGGTTTTGTTTTTTTAAAGGCAGATGCTGCAAAGGACTTGTCTGTTTAGTTTTAGGTGGTTTCTTGTTAAAATTTGTGGAACTTGACAGTTCAGTTTCTAGAGTTTTAGTTCTCTCCAGTTTCTGAGGGGTTAAAAATTAGTCTATAGTGTGTATGTCATTGATCGGTTTGATGGGGCTGTTCAGTGGCTGGTTGAAGGTTATGTGCCTTGTCAGCTGAGCCCTTGATCTAAATAAAAATCCTCTCCAAAGCAGCAGGCCAATGGAGAAGAGAGGCTGGTTCTCTTTCTTCTCCTGCTGTGGAAGTGTTTCCACTTTTCTACTTCCAGCAGCATCAATCTGTCAGGGTTAGTGCTGTTTCTGATATCCTGTTTGCACAAGTTCTTCAGAGTTCAAGCTGGAGGCACTTCATCTGGAAACTGCCCAGGTTAACACAGCAGGAGCCAGCCTATTTCATGTCAGTAAAGGGAGAGCAGACCTTGTGTTCAGCATCACTCAATGAGTGCTTCTGCCTGTGTGGTGTGGGTGTTGGGAGAGACCGGCATTTTGCTGGCGTTGTTTATTACAGTGAAAGGGGGAAGGAGGTTTGGCTGTAAGATGAGGGAAAGGGAAATTGCCCAGATATGTTTTGAAGGCAAAATATGGGGGCAGTTGCATGTATAGGTCCTGACAGAATAATGCAGTCCAGCTACAGTTTGGACAGTTGTATAATTAGGAGAGAAACTCTTGCTTAAATAGCTTTATTTTCTGTGCTTATACAATATTCTTTGAGTATGTGTCGTCCGTGTAACAATGTGTCCCCGTCTCCATCAGAACGTCTGCGACGTGAAGAAAAGCAGAGGCAAGAATTGGAAAAGACTCGTCGAAAGCTTGAAGGAGACTCCAGTGATCTGCATGACCAGATTGCTGAGCTGCAGGCTCAGATTGCAGAACTCAAAATGCAGCTGGCCAAAAAGGAAGAGGAGCTGCAGGCAGCCTTAGCTAGGTGAGAACCTGGCCTGTGGGGTTCAGGGACCACCAGGCTGGGAAGTATTTCTTGTCTTGTGTCACTTTGGAATAGGGACTAAATAGAATCTGTGGCTGTTGTATTTCAGCCTGTGGACTGTTAAGATCCATGTCCTTGGCATCGGAGTTCTTTGGCTGCTGCGCACTGCCACGTGCTCTGTACAGAGCTAAACTATGAATGTAATGTGCACTGCACACATTTTACTGGAGCAGTAAGATTTCAGAGGGGGTTAAATAGTGGCAACACATTGTCTCTCTGGTAGTTGCTATTATTCATCTATTCAGTAAAGTGTCCAATTTCCAATGTAAAATGGTGCTTTCTCTTCTGCTTTCTTCTGTTGTCAGTCTCTCTCTGTCCCCTTCTTTAAGGTAAGTAATCGTGCTCTCTCAAGTATTGGGAAATAGAACTTAGAATTTGTAGATGATATATGGATCAAAGTTTGAATGTAATATTGTAGAGCTGATCATTCTTGGTAGGACAGGTGGTTTTATTTTACATATGGTTTAAATCTGACTCTGACCAGAACCCTATGTTGAACACAGGGTGGAAGAAGAGGCAGCTCAGAAGAACATGGCCCTGAAAAAGATCAGGGAACTCGAATCCCAGATCACTGAACTGCAGGAAGACCTGGAGTCAGAGAGAGCATTCAGGAATAAAGCCGAAAAGCAAAAACGGGATCTGGGAGAAGAGCTGGAAGCATTGAAAACAGAGCTAGAGGACACACTAGATTCTACAGCTGCTCAGCAAGAGCTCAGGTAACTCAAACATGTAGCTGTGTTGTCTTACTTGGGTTTTGACTTTCTTAATAAATGCTGCCACATCTAGTCTCTGACCAAAGCAAGTCTTTGCCTCAGTGATTACAGAAGGAGGTAGTGTGCAAGCTATCGTCAAGACTGCATTACCTCACCTGATGTAAGAAAGTTAACTTGCTCCCTAGCCATAGTGTATGAAAGTTTCAGGGGTATCGCTAACTTTCAGGCTATTACTTTTTAGGCTGGAAGTAATGCTGCCAACTTGCGCTTAAGAAGGGTGCAATGCTGAGTTCTAACTTTGAAAAGTGTCTTTATAGTTTGTAGGGCTAAACAGACCTTGGTATTTTTCTTGCCTTAGGGATGCTGTCAGTGGATATATCCATCTGCTTGATTCTCTCCTTGGCATCTAAATGGAATTTGTGAATTTTGCAGGTCAAAGAGAGAACAAGAAGTAACGGTTTTGAAGAAGACCCTTGAAGATGAGGCAAAGACTCATGAGGCTCAAATCCAAGAGATGAGACAGAAACATTCACAAGCTATTGAAGAGCTGGCAGAGCAGTTAGAACAAACCAAACGGGTATGTGGAACAGAAAACACAAGGCCAGAGCAGCCAGCCTCCCTGAAATGATAGCTGCTCTGTGACCATGTCTTAAAGCTGCAGAAGAACATGAAGTGTTCATGATACTAGGCTTCCGATACACGTGCTCTTCTTCCCTTGGTAGATAATTTTGCACTATGAAGCATATATGAAGTTGTTTTAAATAATTGCATTCATTCTTTTTTTCCCATCAGGCATGTTATACTGCATAGCCAAGACATTCTTTTCACTGCTAGCACTTGCTGACTTCTACAACCTTTCATTTGAAAATCTGATGGTGCAAGACTATCTCCTGTATTGTCTTCTCTGATTGTTAGATTGTCTCCTGCTTGTCAGTGGCAGGCTGTTAAATTGTTTTTTCTGAGTAAGCAGTCTACAACTTAGCTGTTAAACATGCAACATTAGCTTGCTTGTTAGAAAAAAAGTACTCAGTACTGCCATATCTAAAGTCTGAGGGGTTTTTCTGTTGGTTTTTTTTTTTCTCTTCAGGTGAAAGCAAATCTTGAAAAAGCAAAACAAGCTCTGGAAAGTGAGAGGGCTGAACTGTCCAATGAGGTGAAGGTTCTTCTGCAGGGCAAAGGGGATGCTGAGCACAAACGGAAAAAAGTAGATGCTCAGCTCCAGGAATTGCAGGTGAAATTTACAGAAGGTGAAAGAGTGAAGACTGAACTGGCAGAGAGGGTTAACAAATTGCAGGTGAGTGGCATGGGTTTTCCTTAGCTTCTGATTCAGCTGAGGACTAGAGAGAAAAGGTTGTAGGATGGTACCTCCCGATAGCTAGTTCAAAAATCTTGTTCCTCCTGAGGATAAAGTTCCTACAGAAAGCAAATTCACAGTTTGCTTCTCAAGGACTATGCAAACTCCTTAACTCATTGCCAGGCCAGAACATTTGGATTGATGTTGCATATTGTTGCCCTGAGAAGGTGAAGTAACCATTTGCCATTTGAGTTTCATAAGTCTTAAAGTATCAGCATGTCTGCTCCCCTTCAGCAAGCAGCGGTTTGTACAGTACAGTTCTGTAAACGTTCAGCTGCTTCTGAACCTAGAGTGGCACAGACTGATGATTGTGTAACCAATTTGGAACATAATGTCTTGAAGCTTTGTAATGTGGTTGATGGTGATGAGGGGTGGCTCAAGGGTGATGTGGAAATTTAGGAACAACGAATCCCTTTGATTCACACAGAGCATTGTCTTCTGCCTTCTCCTTTATGGAGGGTTGTTGTTAAAAATTGAGCATTACCAGTGCATGTACTATCTTTTGGAGTGTGAAAATGTAATTTGGAGACTCTAGATACAGTCCTGATGCAGATAATATAAAATAGAAGAGAGTTAGTTTAATAGAAGCTCTTAGAATTCTTGCCAGGCTGCCTAAAATCTCATACAGGCCTTAAACCAAACCAACCAAAACCAGAAGGCGGCTGCAACAGAGGTGATCCCAAACAGAAATCTCTTGTTGACTTCTCATATTTCATCCCTGGGACTTTGGAAGTGATACATTCATTCCCCTGAGAGATCATACACATGCCTTACTGTTGAGAGGTGCCTCAGTTTTCACTTTTGGGTCTTGTAGCTGCTCACCTGTTCCTGCCTTTGTTTTTACTGATGCATTTAATAACTGATACTCTGATCTCTCCTTCAGGTTGAGTTGGACAATGTCACAGGTCTTTTGAACCAGTCTGACAGCAAATCAATCAAATTAGCAAAGGACTTTTCTGCTTTGGAATCACAGCTTCAGGATACACAGGTGAGAGCTTTGGAAGCCAAGGCATCTACGTGCAGCCAGTGTCTTACAAATTCTTAAAGTGAGAAATCAATCTGGGCACCATTAAATACTGGATATACAACACTTCAAAGGACTGAGTCTGGCTTTTTTTTGCTGAGCGCTTATATTGCATGGTATTGAGAGCATTTCTACAGAAACAAGCTCTTTATATTCCTTTGGCTTCCTCAGTATGTGGAACGTATGCAACTTTCCCTGTCTTAGATTTAGAAGTCCTCCTTTATCACCTTTCCACGTGAGAGCTCTTTAATGCTAAAACTGCACTGGAATGCTAGGTTCTTGCTTGAGATCTTCATAGTCAGTATTTGACAGAGGTTTCATGTGTGTGATTTCCAGTAAATTTGTTAAGCAGAAAATTTTATTTCCCAGTGGATGTTGGGAAAGCAGTAGATTCAAATGATTTGGTACTTTTTCAGGAAAAAAAAAAATCATGCTTAGTCTTATACTTTGGGATAAAACCACTACAGTTAATAAAATATGACTCTTTTGGTCAGATACCAAGGAGAATGTTGGAAGGGACAGGAAGAGTGCACCAAACCTAAGATACTACCTAACCTTGAACAGTCATTGAGGTTCTGTCTGCTTATTACTCTTTTTGAAAAACAGACTAGTGCCCAATACAAAAAATTATGCACTAGTTTGAAGACTGGTGTTATTAGTCTCTACAGATCCTTCAGCTCAAGCACTGGCAGCGTAAGTCAATAAATGTTGTTGCTAAATGACCAGTGTCTTACAATTCTAAGACCAACGTTGTTTTTAACCATGCTAAATCACTTCAGTGTGTTGTCCGTTTCTTTGATACTTGAATATGAGAAAGTTCCATAGCAAAGTACAGACGCTGTTGTTGGGAAAGGTTTTCATGCTTTGTGTACTACTCGGAGGACTCCAGAAAGGACTGTGGATGGCTTGTGTAATGAAGTAATATCCTTTAATCATTAGCGTGTACAAGAGAGTAGGACCCTTCTGAATATTTTGTTTCTATACAGACTCACTGGAAGACAATTATTAAAATTCTGTCTTTGGTTGTCTTATCTATGAAACAAGTTGCATACTTAAACTCAACTTCAGAAGTACTCATTCTGGAGAGAGTGGGTGAGGACTGTGAGCCTTTAAAGCCAAGGAGCAGTGCTGAATTCCACTGGGGTGTTTGCTTTATAGGAGCTGCTGCAGGAGGAGACTCGCCTCAAACTGAGCCTCAGCACTAAGCTGAAGCAAATGGAGGATGAGAAGAACAGTTTCAAAGAGCAGCTGGAAGAAGAAGAGGAGGCAAAGAGAAACCTGGAGAAACAGATCTCTATTCTTCAGCAGCAGGTACAGAGTCAGCATCCCGTAAACCAATGACTTTTGAGAGAGGAAGCATAAGCGCAGGTCTGTCTTGAAGGAAGTAAAACATAAATGCAGAATTGACTTCTAGTAACAGAACCTTTCCTGGGAAAGGGTGATCCTGCTGATTTGGGTGAGAGAGGAAATTAAGAGGTCTCCAATGATAATCATACAAACTGCTTGTAGGTTTCTACCCAGGAATTCCTTTGGGAATTCAGTCATATAGTATTTTGGGGGGGGGTGGTGGTGGTGGTGGTGTAAAAACTTCAAAATGAGCAGACATATTTCCTCAACTTCTGGTGTCAGTAAACTACATATAGCATTATCTGTAGCGTGGCTTCACATGTGATCTTTTCTGTCCTTCAGGCAATAGATGCAAAGAAGAAGATGGATGATGGTCTGGGCTGCCTTGAGTTAGCAGAGGAAGCCAGGAAGAAGCTGCAGAAGGACTTGGAGGGCTTGAGCCAGCGTTACGAAGAGAAGACAGCTGCATATGACAAGCTGGAAAAAACAAAGACCCGCCTGCAGCAAGAGCTGGATGACCTCACTGTGGACCTGGATCATCAGCGGCAGATCGTTTCCAACTTAGAGAAGAAGCAGAAGAAGTTTGATCAGGTATGACTTCAGTCACTGGGCATTCAGTAGGTGTGTCTTATTGACAGGTCTGCCTTAAGAATATCTAAGCAATGCTGCTTGGAGAATGCATATTTATTTCTGAACTACGACATAGCATATGGAGTGGAGAAACAAACTTTCATAGAAGTAAATTAATTCTGTTCCATGCATAAGAAGTTTAGTGATGCTCCTTTTCCCAAAGGGATAACATTTATATCAAGACTACGTTCAAGTTTGAAGTGTTGTTTGCAGATCATCTTTAAGAGAAAGTTGGAAGTAATAGGTTGGAGGCCTAAGGGAATCAGAAGTTTGCTCATTTGGGGTCAGCACAGTTATTAAAGGTGGGATGGCATTCTTCATTCTTGAAGCTGCATTTTCTTGGTTCTCTCTATCCATGGCAGAACATTATTAGGAAGGCACTAACGAAAAGATGCGTGTTTACCTTGTTAGAAAATTGTCAGTAATTTCTCAGAATACTGATGCTGTGCTCTTGTAGCTGTTGGCAGAGGAGAAGAACATCTCTGCCAAGTATGCAGAAGAACGGGACCGTGCTGAGGCAGAAGCCCGTGAGAAGGAGACTAAGGCACTCTCACTGGCCAGAAACCTGGAAGAAGCCATAGAGCAGAAAGCTGAGCTGGAACGAATCAATAAGCAGTTCCGTGCAGAGATGGAAGACCTCATGAGTTCAAAGGATGATGTTGGGAAAAGTGTAAGTATGAAGTTAAAGTATCTGGGCAGGAAATGTCACACAGGTGATGCTCTTAGTTTAATACTGAAAAAAGCTTACGCTAGTGTGAACACAGAGAAATGTAGTAGGGAATACCGGATACATTGTAAGTTTGTGAATATTATGTTTCTATTACATTAGTAAGTGAGAAAGATGGAAGAGCCTGGAAATGACCCAAATGAGGTAGTGGCGAACTGAATATTAGCTGGTATCATTGTGGCAGAGATGAAGGTATGATGCGAGCCTGATATGTACAATACCAGGATTAGGTAGGCAATGGAAGACAGTACCCCCAGTATTTCAAGATAAAAAATGTTATCGTAAGCAGGAAGGAAAAGAAAAAATTCAGAGGCTAAAAAGCTGTTGTGGTTTAACCCAGCAGGCAGCTGAAACAACCACACAGCTGTTCGCTTACTCCCCCCACCCAGTGGGATGGGGGAGAGAATAGGAAAAAATTAAACTTGTGGGTTGAGATAAAGACAGTTTAATAGGACAGAAAAGGCAGAAAATAATAATGATGATGATGATAAAAGAATATACAAAAAAAGTGATGCACAGCACAATTGCTCGCCACTCAGCTTGTTCCCGAGCTGTTCCACCTGCCGGCCCACTCCCCAGTTATATACTGAGCATGATGTCATGTGGAATAGAATATCTCTTTGGCCAGTCTGGGTCAGCTGTCCTGGCTGTGCCCCCTCCCAGCTTCTTGGGCACCCGCTGCCTTGTCATTGGCAGGCCAGTTTGAGAAGCTGAAAAGTCCTTGACTGCTTGGAAACAACTAAAACATCAGTGTGCTATCAACATTATCCTCATCCTAAATCCAAATCACAGCACTATACCAGCTGCTAGGAAGAAAATTAACTCTACCCCAGCCAAGACTGGGACAAAATTGTTTTCTTGAATTCTGTCAGAACCAGAGGTGTCCAGCTCTGCTAAGTCTGAGTAGGTCAGGACTGGGCTAACAAATGCTTTTCTGTTTCTCCCCACCACCACACGTACATGACCAGAACTAATGGGTGATAGTGATTCACACTGGCAGC
Organism: Balearica regulorum gibbericeps; assembly: GCF_011004875.1. Classification (NCBI taxonomy): domain Eukaryota; kingdom Metazoa; phylum Chordata; class Aves; order Gruiformes; family Gruidae; genus Balearica; species Balearica regulorum. The sequence continues at coordinate 58,407,914 of NC_046184.1, forward strand.
TTATGAGGAGCTGGCTTTGAGGAGTGTCTCTGCCCTAATACAAGGGACAGATGCAGTGTTCTTGGACTTCTTTGCTCTTAGCATAGGTGAAATTGTCTGCACTCTTTGAGGAAACCTTACATGTGGTACTGTGCTGTAGGTCCATGAGCTGGAGAAGGCTAAGCGAGCCCTGGAGCAGCAGGTGGAGGAGATGAAGACACAGCTGGAAGAGCTGGAGGATGAACTGCAGGCCACAGAGGACGCTAAACTGCGGCTAGAAGTGAACCAACAGGCCATGAAGGCGCAGTTTGACCGGGACCTCCAGGGACGTGATGAACAGAATGAAGAGAAGAAGAAACAGCTGATTAGACAAGTAAGAATTGCTCTGTAAATCCTGAAAGTGTTCCATACACAAAGGCACTTGTGTCCAAAGATAGTTAGACAGACAGTGCCAATCCACAGATTCTTGTTAATGGTAACTCTCCAGGCAGCGCTGCAAAGCTGTGAGAGACTTTCCTCTTTGCGTGCATGATTGTTCAAACAGCCTTTGTATATCAAAGGAACCCATGTAGCTTTATTAGTGAGGAATGTTAGCCCCATCCCCCTGCCAGGAAGGATGAAAGCAAGTCACATGCTTGCACTTAGGTACAGTTGGAAAGGGGGATGCAAAGAGTAGCTGTGGGGAAATCAAGGACCTGAAACGCTGATCCCTGTATTTATCCTAACAGGTGCGGGAGATGGAGGCGGAATTGGAAGATGAACGAAAACAGCGCTCCATTGCTGTGGCTGCCAGGAAGAAGCTAGAGATGGACCTGAAGGATTTGGAAAGCCATATAGACACTGCTAACAAGAATCGGGAAGAAGCCATCAAGCAGCTCCGCAAACTGCAGGTGAGAAGCTGCAATCGTTTTAGCTGTCAGTGTAGAGCATTTACCCAGGGAAATGGGATACAAGATTTCACCTCATGAGAATCATGCATCAGTGTCACAAGAGCAGCAGAGCCTTGTAGCAATTTACCGCAACAGATTTATTGGCATTTCAAACATCCTTCTAACCCTGATCTGCCTGTTTAACTCCCTGGGAGATAAGCTGTAGGGAAAGTCCACTCTAATGCTTGCCTCATGTCAGTGTTTTTGGAAAGGATTATGGAGCTGCAAAGCTAGAAGGACTTAAATATCATTTAGGCCTTCTCCTACCCCAAGAAAGTTCTGTTAGGAAAAACTCCAGATCCTCCCCAGACTGTCCATTCCCTTGCTTCATTAGAAAGCTTCCTGTACCCTCCCTTCCCCCATCCTTGTATCTGACAAGATTTTATTTTTTTTCTGCAATTTAAGCAGTCCTGTTTGCTTCCATTACTGATACTCCTCGTTAGCTGTGAAATGGGAAAAGGATGATTCCTTTTGTTTTTACAGCAACCTTTTTGGCAGCTGAAGGTGAATGAATCCCTGTTTCGGTTTTCCCTCCATGTTTCCCGTAAGACAAACAAACCCAATTTGTTAATGTGGATGCTCTGAAATTCATCCTTTTTTGTTCTCCTTTTTCAGGCACAGATGAAGGATTACATGCGGGAACTGGAGGACACGCGTACTTCCAGAGAAGAGATCTTGGCACAGGCCAAAGAAAATGAGAAGAAGTTGAAGAGCATGGAGGCAGAGATGATCCAATTGCAGGAGGTAATGGAACATGCATGCAAGTCAAGGGTTTGTTCATTTTCTTTGGCCAAGAACTAAGTGTAGCAGTCTAAGCTCGAGTGGTTATTTCCTTTCTTTTGTACTTTTAGCTCTGCACAAATATGAGGTCCCCTTCAAAATGCAGAATTTGGCCCTTTCTTGACAGCTGTGATAGGAGTGTGCAAAACAAAGGAAGCCATGGGGTGGGTGGGGAACAGACCATGTCTTATAATTAAGTCTGGATCTAGCTAGAGACCATACCACCCATTACCAGTAACTACTTTTTTCCTATGCTGCATTAATTGGTAGCTTCCCATTGGATCACTGACCGTCTCGTTTTCATTCCAGGAACTTGCAGCTGCTGAGCGTGCCAAGCGCCAGGCCCAGCAAGAAAGGGATGAGCTGGCTGATGAGATTGCCAACAACAGTGGTAAAGGGTGAGTAATGTTCCCTGTTTAAGGGTGGAGGAGCTGGTTTGAGAAAATACATTGCAGGCTGTTATTTTTAGGTAGACTGCAGCACGCACTCTATCCCCTCTGCTCTTGAAAGACTGAACTTATTTTGTAAAATTAGAAGTGGTGAATTATTCCCAAGGCATTAATGCCACCAACACTGCTTTAATGATTGTGTCCTTATAGAGCACTGGCCATGGAGGAAAAGAGACGCCTGGAGGCCCGGATAGCTCAGCTGGAGGAGGAGTTAGAAGAAGAACAGGGCAACACAGAGATAATCAATGACCGGCTCAAGAAGGCAAATCTTCAGGTACCTGTTCAGGCTGTGTGCGCCAGTAGGGGTTCTCCAGTCTGTGTAAAATGTCAAACTGCACTCTGAGTAATGCCAGCCGCTGCTTTGTGTACAGTTCAGGCCCTCAGAAATCCATAGGTGCAAGCAAGACAAAACACCTGAATACTGCAATACAGAAAATAGGGTGGGCAGTCAGAGCTGATGTTATCTCACAGGTTTTGATCATTTAAATCGTTGGGTAGCTGGAACAGTCTCCCAAGTTTATTAAAAAAAAAAAAACCACAACTCCCAGTCCCTTTTTTCTGCATTAAGGGATTATGAGAAAGATGATCTGTAGCATGCAGCTCCAACTTGGCATGCCGAACAGTGCCACAATGTGTTTGGAAAATTACTTTTCTGCCAGTTCTATGCTTCTTGAAATGGACTAACCATATGGAATTTGTTAGGCTGCTATAGAAACCATGATCTTAATCTGCCTGTTCTCTTGCCATATTTTATCTGCCCAACTTTGAGAGTCAAACGTTTTGTTTTCTTAGCACTCCAAAGCCAAGGAGCTAGGCTGATGGTTTTCCAAATGGCTTGTTTGCTCTGGTGGATGACAGCATAGTTGTCTGCTTGGTTGACTGTCACCCAGAGCCCTGGCTTGGAAGTGGACTGAGTTCTTACCCTTTCACCTGTGAAAGTCAGCATTTTTCAGCTGCTGCTTTGTAGTGGAAGTAGGCAGACGGCAAATAAATGATAAATTAGTAAAGCACATGGATTGGATCCACTTGCCTCAGGATTTTTGTCATTCACTGAGACTGATAATTACTGTGTTAAGTGCCAAACCATGGCCTTTGTCCCAGAGAGCAGTGTATGTGATTGGCAAATTTAGCTCTAAGAGGAGGTTGATAAACCTGTTATTCAAGGAATTACTTTGAAAAATCTGGGTAAACTAAGATATTTTAAGAAGTGCCTGCCTACAGACAGCTCCCTCTGCATCAGAGTTATTCCAGGTATTCAGCTCACCCCGAGGGTCCTTTTTCTTTGCGTGTCAGCATGTGTCTGAGAAATAAATCAGCCTTTCAGGCTGGAGCGCTTGATATGCTACTTCTCTCTGCAGATTGATCAGATGAATGCCGACCTGAATGCTGAGCGTAGCAACGCACAGAAGAATGAGAACGCTCGCCAGCAGATGGAGCGCCAGAACAAGGAGCTTAAGCTTAAACTGCAGGAGATGGAGAGTGCTGTAAAGTCCAAGTACAAGGCTACCATCACAGCCTTGGAAGCAAAGATAGCGCAGCTGGAAGAGCAGTTGGACATGGAGACAAAGTATGTCCTAGTAGAAACTCCGTCTGCTTTACAAGCCTCCACCCGCTCTGGGGTTTTAAGCTCTTCCGAACAAATTCTGATTTGTCCGAGTGAGGGTTTCATCCTAGATATACTGGGTAGTACAGAAGTAAGATCTTTGCAAACCTTCCTTGTTTTTCGCTGTAGAGACTTCTAGCTTCTTCCAGATATAACCACTCCTAACACTGCAGCTCTGATACTGTTGCTGCCCCTCTGGAGCTTTGTATGTGTGTGACATCACTGCCTTTTAGTCATTTCTGGGAAACATTGCCTCCCATCCCCTTTTTTTCTAAGTTAGGAGGACTTCTGCTATCTCTTTTTGTTTCTAACTTGCCCTTGTCAAGTCTTCTTGTTGGGGACAACAGGAGATAAGTTCTTGCCTGATCATCACTGTATTTCTGTGTAGGGAGCGCCAGGCTGCCAGCAAGCAGGTGCGCCGTGCCGAGAAGAAGCTGAAAGATATCTTGCTGCAGGTGGATGACGAGAGGCGTAATGCTGAGCAATTCAAAGATCAGGTGTGTATAGTTACCTGTGGCATTGGTGAGTTTTCTGGTGGGAGGATTTTCCTTCTATGACCAAGGCATTGTCTGCATTTAAGAGGGCTCTAGCATTAACCTTCCTATGGATTTATCTTCTTTTCCCTCATGGTGATAATTACAAGATAATACAGATGAAAATGTACTGCTTTTAAGGAAAAGCTTGGAGCTGTCGAGTCCTAGGCAGCTCCCTTCAGGAAGGGAAGAGAGGGCTTTGGGAGCTGGTCTTTGCTTCTCTAATTACCATGCTGTCACCCTGGGGAAACACTGATCTCTCTCTCCCATACACGCTCAGGCGGACAAGGCAAACATGCGCTTGAAGCAGCTGAAACGCCAGCTTGAGGAGGCAGAAGAGGAGGCCCAGCGAGCCAATGCATCCCGTAGGAAGCTCCAGCGTGAGCTGGAGGATGCCACTGAAACAGCTGATGCAATGAATAGAGAAGTCAGCTCCCTGAAGAGCAAACTCAGGTAAGGCGGAGCATTTTGTGCAATACCTCGGCAGCCAGTCCAGCGTAGTCTTGCTGTAACCGCCCACGGCGGCAGCTGCCCACAGCAAACAGTGTGGCCAGGTACTTCCTTGCCTCTTTCCAGAGCCTGCACTGTCCGGTGAGTTCAGTGAAACCTTGTGTTGCTGACATACTGTCCGTCCTTCCCTAGGCGTGGGGACCTGCCGTTTGTCGTGACACGTCGAATTGTCAGGAAGGGTACAGGAGAGTGCTCCGATGAGGAAGTGGATGGCAAGGCTGATGCCGGTGATGCCAAAGCTACTGAATAAGTCCTCCCGTTTGACCCAGGTTACACGTGATGGAGTGACCCATCCACCCTCCCCTCTTCCATTGGACTTTCAGCAAACCCTCTCCTCCTAAATTGGCTGGGGATCTGCAGAGCAAGCCCAGCTCTGTGTATCTGGAGCCATAGGGCATCTGTGTTCCTAGTTTCCTCCTCTTTCCAGTTTCCTAATCCACTTTGTATTTAATGCCAAAGAGTTGGGGCTCTGAAATCTGACCAGCAGTTTGGCCGCTACAGAGGCCTGTAGAACTGTCTGTGCCACATCTGCTGGTGAATCCTTAACACAGTTTGGAGGGAGTGGGGTTAGGAAAAGATTATTTTTGCTGTAAATCTCCTTTTGTCTTTGATTCTAGCTGCAGGGAAGGTCCTTCCTGTATTCTTTCCCCTCCCTCTTTGTTTGCTTTCGGCAATCATGTTCAGTGACCTCAGACTTCTGCCTCTTTTAATCTGCCCACCCATGTGGTTTGGGAGCAGTTTCAGGAAAAACGGTGTGCTTTGGCCATGGCAATTTGCCCTTTCTTCTTTCACATGTTTCCAGGGAGGGGCGAAGAGGGAAGCTCCTCTCAGGACCAGTTACCTGGAGGACTTGCCAAAGTTGTCTTTTTTTTTTTTTTTTTTCTCCTTTTTACTGTCTGGACAGATCTCTGAAGTGCAATGATGTCCTGTTAGTGTCTCTGCCTCTGAGCGGTTTCATCTAAGGTAGCGTGGACCAGTAGTTAATGACAGGCTGGGGAAGCAGAACAATGTCCTTGTGCTTGTCTGAGAATCTCTGGGGGACCAAATATATTTAATGGCAATAGACAGAATCTGGGGGAATTTCATAGGGTAGTGGGCACAGGGTGGGAATAAGGGGAGGGAAATCCCTTCTATTGACGTGTCCAAGCCTCTTGCACCTGCTCTGTAACCAGGGGTTGGGATTAGTTATTGTGCACCATTGACTAAGAGTATATTAAAAACCCTTTAATCTGCACAGATATATGTAAGGCCTTTGTATCTCTCATAATAAGTAATTAAGAAAAAAATAAAGGTCTTTATCACTGCCTTTCTATTGGGACCATGGTTATATATAGATAGTCTTTACTTTTCTACACCGTACACTGGTTGCTGGATTTACCTGTATTCTTAACCATATTGTATATGCTGCGTTTAGATCTACTTATGAGCGAAGTAAAAATAATTAAATATGAAGCGCCATACTGTATGCCTGAAGCGCTCTAAATGCAGGAGCCTCGTGTCCCAATTGCTGTCACAAAAAAAATTAATTTTTTTTTTTATATAATAAAAGTGCCTTAGCATGTGCCTCAGCTGTGTGTCACCACTACAGTCAGTAATGGTTTACTGGTGCTCCACTGATGTTACCAATAAAGATTATCCATGTGCTGCAGTCCGTGTGCGTGTGTTGCCATTCCCTCCTTCCCTACGCGGAGTGAAGACCGTACGCGTCATCTCTGAAGGTAACGGCTGTGGGATGGGAGCATCGACCTGGCCTGCCTGCAGTGCTGCCGAGTAACTCTCCAGAGCTGAAGTCGGGTGTCGCAGTACCCTCGGTCTGTCACCGGGGCAGCTGGCAGTGGCCAACACCAGGGATTTCGGAGGAAGGTAATTGCACCTTGTCTGCGTGCTTTCAGAGAGTTACCTATGCAAAATAGGAGGCTGTGAGTTTGAGCCAAGCTAGTTCTGTTCTTCGCCTGAAGGTGGTGTTTCCGAGTCTGTAACTAACAACTGCTGCAAACAAGCTCTTTTCTTCGCCTGTATTTCCAATCTCTGCAGTCACGGGAAAGTGAGGTTAGTAGAGGAGGTGAATAGATAAGTCTAGAAGTCTGTTTCATCAATGGATTGGCAAAACTGCCTCACTCATCTTCCAGCTTGTCCTCAGAAAATCTACTTTTTGTAACATTTTTGCTAAAAATTGCATAAGGAACTTGTGGACATATTAATCTTCTTGTCCGTGGCTCCTCAAACCGCCCCAGGTTCTCCTGTATCCTGGTGCCACAGCCACGGCATAAAAAGCCAGCAGCACCGGCACCTGATAACTGTAACCTCATCCCTCTCATCCTGTGTTGGCAAAGATTTAAACCTTGATGAGAAAGTCTGAGTAAGAAGTTGCGGTTGGGGCTGGGTCCGACCCTGGGTGGGGGCGATGGGGAAGTAAGCGCTGGTGTGCACCGAGAGGTGTATGGCGCAGCCAGCAACTGCGGCTGCCCAGGCCAGTGCTGGCAAACCAGGAGCAGGGAGGGTGCAACTTACAGTAAACTTCTTCTCGGGGGAGAACATGTGTCTGCCCAAAGGGTGGGATTTCTGTCTGAGCAAATGTTGAGAGGGGAAAAAGTCTTCTCATTAAGAAATTTAAGTGTAGGAAGAAGTTTAATTAAAAAAAAAAAAAAGAGGGAAGCGCAGAAGGAGGAGACTTGAAGATTGACCGTGCACGAGTGGGTGGAACAACCACTGATGTTGTGTCACACAGGCTGCAGCTTTTGAAAGCCTGGCTAGGGGCTAATGCATGAAGGGATGGAGGTGCGGTCCTGACACGTGGAATACAGGCCCTGCTGTGCTGATGTCTTGTGTACACAGTTAAAAATGGGACTGGAGTTACTCTTGTCTGGGAGTTTACTGAGTTCAGATACTTCAATCTTTTTCCAAAGTGTTTTGCAGAAACATGCAGGGTATCTCTGTGAACACCATGCCCTTTAAATTACATTAAAATGGCTTTCCCAGCATAGGAGCATCTTGAGCTAAGGCCAGCTGGCCAGGTGCTGCTGAGGTACAGAGCAGAACTACCCGAACACCTGTGTGCTGACACGTGCTGACACGTGCTGACCCTTTTAAGCTGAGGCCGGTTTTTGTGCCCTTTGTGTTGCTGTGCGTGAGCCGGTGTACAGCTTGGATCCTGAGCTGCCCTGTGCAAGATGGGAAGAGACTTTTTTTTTTTTCCTTCCACTGGCACAGTACTTTCCTTCAACTTTTCACCTCTGTGCATCCCCATGGAAGAGCCAAAATTAGTCTCCCACAACATTTTCCACTTTGCAGAGTGCAACCTTGAGCTAGCAAGTTCTCGTGGCTCCAGGTTGGTTGCTCTGTGGATCTCCAGAGCTGCTCAATGCCTCACAGGTATGCTGTAATAAGCAAGACTGGCCAAGAGACTGAACTGGGACCTGACCCATGGGCCCTACAAGCGTGTTGTTCCTGGAAGTTGGTGCTAGAGGTCTGTCTGTTCTTTGCAAGATCCAACCTCAGAGAAGATCGCAGCAGGCATCAGAAGGGTCCGAATGAGAGGGGGCACGTGGATGTGGTTTCAGAAGATGCCAGAGCTGGTAGTAAAATTGATTTCAAACATTTCCACCCTTGCACCAGACCATTGTGCGGGCACAAACGATCTGTAAACCAGATCATTAAATATAATAACTCTGGCTAAAAAAAAAAAAAATCACAGTGGTGCAGGTTAACAGTGTGGCACTTGCAGGCTCTTTTAAGATCAGAACCAAGGGGCAGAGCAATCGGCCCTCGCAGCCTCAGGGAGGTGGAGGCAAATTGCTAAACCCACAGCATCGAGTCCTGCACCTAGAGCAGCGGAGCCCTCAGCTGTTCCCTACAGCTTCCCCCAGGGCAGAGTGAAGACAGTGGCCATTAGAGCCAGTTCCAGCAGGGCTCCTGGCACAGCAGCCCTGACCTGCCAGGTTTAGGCGGAAGATTTAGCCCTCTTCTATTTCCTTCCCAAATTGTCTCAAGTACCGCTTAATGTAAATGGAGAATCACTTTGTCAAAGCCCAGGGTGAAGATGAAATGCCTGTGGAGCTGGGATGTCTCGGTGCTGGACACCGGAGGAAAACTGCGGCCTTCCCTGCCTGGGGGGTGAGGGAGGCCTCAGAGCAGGGGTTTGAGTGATCCGAAACTAACGTGCAGGCTGCCGCAGCCCAACTAGAGACCAGTGAGCACCAGGCCCCAGGGGCATTTAAAGCATTAGTTGTTGTCCTGCGCTGTCCAGGAGCACCCATTTGTGTGGACGCACAGCCTGCTGTGTGGCGCTTGCTACAGGGAGGAATCTCTGGAGCTGGTGTGGGTCCCCCATCCTGGCCTGCTGTGGGGCTTGTCTGGAAGCCCAGCCCTGAGAGCTGCTCATCTGGCTTGGGAGAAGCTTTGCCCCAGCCCTGCAAGCGAGATCCCAGCTGCCTGGCCTTCCTTGAGGAGCCTGGATCTGAGCTTTGCTGGGGGCATGTCCTTTTGAACCTTGCCTCTGAGCACAGCTGGAGACAGTATTCCCAGTTCCAGATAGCTAATACTAGTAGATGACTCTTTGCTGTTGGTCTGGACCTAGTTTTTCCTTCCCCTAATGTTCCAGCAGTGGGAGCGAAAGCAGAAGGAAAAAGAGAAAAGAAAAAAAAAAAACAAAACCCACAACAAAACCCCCTGTAGTCCTAAATTTGTGGCTCTCCCATCCTTGCTACTGTTTTGAGCCAGCGAGGCTGAGCAAAACAAACAGCTGAGCAGCAGTGCAGCAAGAGGAAAAGAAAACCGTGAAACATCTCGAGCGATGATGGTCTGACACACGAGAGGTGCTGGAGTCCCTTCTCAAGCCAGCTCCCTGCAGTGTAGCAGCCTCCCCCACTGAGGCTGGGGAGTCCTGCCCTACGGTGCTTGGGTAAAATGTGCAGAGAAAGACTCTTTAAAATCAGTTAGGTAAAAGTATGGTCACCCTCTGGACTGGGCACAAGGAGCATTTCAGGCAGGCTGCCTTCTCCGCTCACCTACGGTGGCTGAGGATGTGTGCAGGCAGCAGAAGTGTGCGGGACGTGGTGCTGCCTGGGTGCACGCGTGCCCCGCGGGAGGGATCTGCTCTGGAGGTTTCGCTATTGCTCAGCACCCCAGCCCTAAGGAAGAACGAGGGAGGAAATGGAGGACTGATGATGATGGAGTGGCTGGCCTCGCGATGTCATGTTACTTGTAATGTGGTTGCATGCTGCTAATTAATATGGAATTATACTGTGGATGGCTTCATTCACTACAGTCTTAATTGACTTTTGATGGAAATTGTGCAGAACCTCATGGAAAAGGGTGTTATGGCAGGGTGTATCACTCAGGATAAATGGATTGCTTCCTTAGGCTCCTTTTTAGAAGAGGAGCCATCACTCAAATCCCTGACCTTGTGTAAGGCTGAGGCTGAAGTGGGGCTCTGTGGCCAGACAAAGTCTCACTGGAAAGAGAGTGCTAGAGGAGGGGACTGGTGGTGGTCAGCTGAGAGATTTGCCTAGAAGCAGCGAGATGAACTGGGTAGCCGAGAGATGTGCTGACCAGCTGGCCCCGTAGGGCAGCCTACACCAGCTCTGTGGGTGAAGTGATGGCTTGATGGAGGGGAAAAAAAAGAAAACACAAGTCTTGGAGCTGCGATTGAAGAAATTTGCTTCCTGCTCTTCATTCCCACTGTATCCAGGGAAACATCTCCCTGTGATGCCTTATAAAGAAACAGCATTGCACCAGAACCGAGCCCACCTTTCGCTTTTCCTCCCCCAAACTCCTGGCATTGAGCGCTCCTGGTGCGGTGGCAAGGGAAGCATCCTTCCTTCTAACCCGAGTACAAGAGCACTGAGCCAGCTTTGGCTGCCTCTTCCCTCCCGGACCACTCTTCCCAATCCTTGGCTGTCCCTGGGAAGACAGAGGAACCTGGCAAAACCTCTCAGCCCTGCAGGCTGCTGGATGGATGCAGCCTCCCCAGGCTGCCCCACGGCCAGCGGGCATGTGTCGAAAGCTTGTTGTTTCATTTCCTTCTCAACACTTCCCCCCTGGGGGCTGAGAGGGGCATGGGGGCTGCGTGCTCTGTGCCAAATTCATCCTGGGTTGGAGCTGGCTCTTTCAGACCCTGTCTCTGCCTCCCAAAGCCTCCCCTGCAGCTGGTGCAGGTGCAAGGAGCTCACCCCCAGAGAAGATACCAGCTCCGGTCTCAGGCAAGGCTCTCAGCTTGCATAAGAAGTGCTAATGTTGTCGCTAGGAACTGCAGCAGGCTTTGAAGCAGAGGTATCGGCACAGCTAAAACAGGTTTTAACGAGGTAACACGCAGCCCAATTTGTTGTGTAGGCTTTTGATCCTTTCTGCTGTCAATGTAATTGCGTGCCATGCAGCTTGCAGCGAGCCGGCTCATCGTTTTCGGAAGCACGAGGCACCCAGCTGTCTCACCCTGATGTGCCCTTGTGGGTAAGGCACAGATAAAGCTCTTGATCAGCTTTTGCTTGAAGCCCAGCTCACCATTTCCCTCTCACCTGGGAAGTTTCTGGGAGGCAACTTCAAGGACATGGCTTATGCTCCAGCGAGGATCTGCAGTTCAGAACCTGTGGTGGGACCCACACAAGGAGAGGTGCCAGGTTTGTGCTGTCCATGTTTACTCACGCCCTTGCTGTGAAGCTGAAGGGAGTTTATCTGCACCACATTTGCTCTCCTTTGCCAAGGGAAGTGCTCACTTCTCTGCTGCAGCCAGAGAGGTTGGTTCAGAGGAGAGATGGCCAGCACAGCCGGCAGGCCTGTTCCACTGGAGACCAATGTACAGCATCTCTACGGTGAAGGAGGAAATCTACACCAAGAGTAAAACCTCACCTATCCCCAGAGGCTGCTTGCCTGCACCGCTTCCCTGGGCAGAAGGTGAGGAAACCAGAGCTGTTGGAATAGAAAAGCTGGCGGGGTGGCTGGGCACGAGCACCTGAATTCGCAGGGCTGACTGGTGCGGGGCGTGCGTCCCTGCTGCCACCGACGGAAGCGTCAGGACACAGACGGGACGAGCGCAGGTGCTCCAGCTGCCGAGGATGTGGCGTCACAGGCAGCGTGGCCTGCAGGGCTGGTCTTCCCCTCGCAGGGTGTAGCACGGCCCTGGCGTAGCTCTGGGGGACACTGAGGATGAGCAGAGCCTGGTACCGTGTCCCCATGAAGGAACCCGACTTGTTTGCTTTGTGCAGCAGATGAATGAGGGTTAGGGAGAAAATCACGGAGGGAGACGGGATCGCAGCTTCTCTGTGGCTCCTCTCATAACCCAGGAGCAAAGAGGTGTGTGACGGAGAGAGGAGGTGGGCATCCACTGCATGGACATGGGGCATGGCACGGGCGGAGCTGCATCCAGGATTATCGTGCAGGATCATCTGGAAATATTCTCTCTCCAAAGCCAGATTTCAAGGTCTTGGTACCCTGGGCAGATAGAGCAGCTGTTCCCTGCTCTGCTACCCAGGCTGTGACAGAGCAGTCCCCCAAATCCTCCCTCAGCATCCCCCCAGCACCTCTATTAGCTGTGCTACGGGATGCCTGCTCTCCATAGGGCTGCAGTACCTACAGCTCACTCGGCAGGGAAGCTGCCTCATGACACCACCACGATCTATTAAAAGCTCCAAGATGATCAAAATAAACTGTCACGGGACATTCATACCAAACAAAAAGCACGAGCTGGACTTCTTCATCTCCTAGGAAGGATAATCTATATTTGCAGGCAAGAGAGATGCCCTGAAGCCGGGGGGCGGTTGGGTGATGCTGGCGGGAGGCTGCCCAGACCCACTTCTCCATCCACAAGCAGTGTGTGGGCAGAAGCTTTGCTGCAGGCAGCTGACTCTGATTTCCCCATCGAGGAAAGCCTTTCCTGACCACTGGGGTGGAGGAAGGAAACATCCCGCAGCAGGCGCTGTGGTGGGAAGAGCTGGGGCTGGAAAGGCTGGTGCTCTCCTGGCCGTGGAGAGGGGCCTGGGTGGGAGCCTGCGGGGCACCTCTCGGCCACAGCCCAGCTTGCCGGGGCACGGGGTTGAGCCCTGTGCTGGTGTCTGTGGGGCAGGTGTATTTCAGAGGCTGGAAACTGCCTTGCCTGGCTCTTGCAGGCTTTTTTCTTTATTTCCCTTTTTTTCTCCTTTCCTCTCTTCCCTGAAGGTATCAAATGCTTTGATGCTAGAACCAGTCATAGCATAACGTTTCACAGAAAATAAGAAAGAGGTGCTCGTGGCAATTCCTGCTCTGCAATTTGAACTTCTCTCCTCTTTAAAAAAAAAAAAAAAAAAAAAAAAGAGAGAGAGAGAAAAAAGAAAAAAAAAGACACAAACATTGATGGGAGAGTGAAAATATAAAACTTGCCTTTAGCAAATACTCACACGTGTGACTGCAGCTGGGCATATGGTTATGGAGAAGCTGTCAGGTAAAATTTGGGGATGTGTGGATTTGGTAAGGTCCTACTCCTAAATTCCAGCCTTAGAGGATGGTGTGGAAATTGTGGATGGAGAATACTGGCTGTGACTGATGGACTGGGATACGTTTAACAATTAAGTATCTCAGAGAACTAATAAAGAATAGTTTCAGCTGAAGAAATTCCTCACGGGTTGAAAACTGGAGGAAGGGGATGAATTATCAACAATATAGCAGGTGAAAAGGGGTCGCTTTATTTATTTCCAAATCACAGCAAGACGCGATGTGTACTTACCTATGTTGATTATGAGCCCCGCTGAGCTTGATTATAATCTGCTCTCCTGGGCAGGCATGCTGTGCTCGGCGGCACGGAGGAAGTGCAAAAGCAATTTGTCTGTGCCAGGATGAAATGTGATTGCTGGTTGCACGCTGCACCAGAGGCTTGTTTCCAAGGATCAGGGATCCCACACCTCTCGGCCAGGCTATGAGTGCTAAAGCACATGGGGGAAGTTTGTTTCAGCTGGTAATATTTTTGGGCCAGTTTCTGACTGTTTTGGTACTGTGACACCTAAACTGGTATTTCGTCACAGCACAGAGCTGATAGTGTCAGGTGATCTTCAAACCCAAGCTACGGCTTGATAACAGCTTTGTATTAAATGGAGAGCTTTGCTATAAACTAATCCTAAAGCAGCAGCCCCGCAGAAGTAGATGAGCTGAAAACCACTTTAACAGTGGTTTTAGTTGGAGCTCAAGCAATTTATGAAAGGGATTACCTGGCGTGATGTCCGTGCTAGCAGAGGTCTGGGCTCAGTGACAGAGGATGGCCACGGGCAGCACGAGCAGGGATTCTGGGTATGCTGCAGAGGATTTTGGGTAAACTGCAGAGACCTCAGTGGGTGCTGGGGAAGAAGAGGGCTGAGCAGAGGCAGGGCAGCAAGCCCTTGGCTTGTGGGCTCACGGTCTCGGTGGCTCTGGAGCCTTCAACAAGGTTTTGGCAGGGGGGTTTGTGAGTTTGTCCCTGTTCACGGTCTGAACCTCTGGCTCTCGTTTCTCCTCGTCTCCCTTCCCCTCCTAATGGTTCCCGCTGCAGGAAAGGGGAGGAAAAGAAAACCCACAGAAGCAGAGGGCTGAGGGATGCAGGGGGGGCTGCACCCTCCAAGGGGCGGGCCGGCTGGCTGGAGCAGATGCAGGGATGTTGGTGAGGGAGTCGCAGTGGGGGTGGGTACCCCCACGCTTGGGTGGGTACCCCCACACTTAGGTTCCCATCGGTCCAGGCCAGCGGGGAGCTGTGGAGGAGGGTGCAAGTCGAGGACATGACCCCAAATCCCCAGTGACCTTTGAACAGCAGGAGCCCAGAGGGTCCCTTGGGACCCAGTGCCTGGCACTGTGTGTGTGTGGGGGGCACAGAGCACCCCCCTCCAGGCAGGACAGGCAGCTGAGGAGGTGGAGGCCCTGGGAGAGGCACCGGTGAGGGACGAGCAGCCTGCATGCACAAAGCAACCCCCTGAAGGAGTAGAAAAGAGCAGTGCTGAGGCTTTCTTAAACCCTTACATGTATATGCACGCATGTGGGTGTGCATACCTGTACATATAACTTATATATGGGTGTAAACAGATACATGTATGTAAGTTTGCATTAAGTAGAATGTGGATGTTATTCAGGGTAAAGTCCATCACATGAATATTGCAGTTAACCTCTAAATACATACTGCAAAGTGAGGAAACTCAGTGTTGAGGTCAAATACAAAGCGTATTTGGTAAGGGTATTCGGGTAAGAGACAGACAGCTGAGGCACCCCCACAGGCTGATGGCTGGAGAATGGGAATCAAGGAGAGGAAAAGAAACTGTGTCTTTAAGAATCACTGCAAGCGAGTCCAGGAGATAAAACTAAAGTGAATCCTCCACAATGACATGGCTATAGCCTGGTACCGCAATTAAATTTATTTAGGTGCCCTACCTGTACATTCCCACTGCTCAGATTGCTTCCAGCTTTCCCCTCCGCTCTAAATTGCCTGAATTTATAGCACGTACTTGGGAGACTACAGCAATTTCCCCATTCCATGTTTAACCCATGTTACCCAAACCTCCTTAACTCCATCTGAGCACAACTCATGTGAAGGTAAGTGGTATTAATAAAGTCTGAGGCGAGCCTCTGGAGGGAGTGGGCGACGGTAATCCTGAGTCATATAGCCGATTCGGCCGGCCCCTACGGCGCAGGGCTGGTGTCCCCGGCCAGCTCCACTGTCACTCAGGCAGGGATTTCCACCACGATTTTATCATTTGCTTTGCAGGGCTGTGGATATCCCCTTTTGAATTTTGCATGGGCTGGTAACGTTTTATTTTGGTTTGAATTTGTAGCCCTGCTCGCCTTCCAAGTGGCTGTGCAGCAGGCAGGAATAGGAGAAGGGGCTGGAAAACATGACTAAATATGGCTGTGTTTCTGATTGCTACAGACTGCGGGATTAGCGGCCCCTTCTTGCCAGCAGCCACAGCTGAAGTTCCCAAGGTTTGAGGAGCACTGGGAAGAGCTCAGAACACCCTCCTTCCTGCCCCCCTCCCCCTTTTTTTTTTTGTTTTCCACAGAGAAATCTGCAACCTATTGTCTGGGCGAGCAAACTTGGCACCCTCCAGCCGCCTATAAAATTGCATTAGGCGTTTATATTTCCTGTAGTGGATTATGTGTTGTCTGGATTTTGGATAATTCCGGGAGAGAGGGTTAGCTTTTTTTTTTTTTTTTTTTTTTTTTCAGCGGGGGCTACAAATTGCATTTGAAATAATTTCATTTTCTTGGAGATAAGAGAGCACTGGCAACTGGCAGAGCAGACGGACATATGCCAAGACAGATGTAGGCAGCTTCCCCTGCCTGCAACTTGCACAGGCGCTCTGGCCGTGCGCACAAGTCACAGCCCTGATTCAGCCCGGCACCAGAGTACTCGCCTTGTCCAGAAGCGTGTCAATAACCTCATTGATTGCAATGATATTTCTCATGCTTAAAGTTAAGCGAGCGCTTAAATGTCACGCTGAATCACAAGAAAAGGATTTCTTCGCGCTGTCGCGGAGTCAGTTCTCTTGACCCAGCTGGCTCTGTGTTTGTGCACGCATCGGGTTTTTATGCGAACTCTTAGTATTTATCAGATGTAGTATGTACAGGGGATTTTCTTTATAAACTAGGGTTTGCCTAACTTTGAAAATATCCTCTTGGCTTGTATGTAGAGTATGTATTGTGCTTTATCGCTGTTTTCTAATTTGGATCAGAAGCCGAAGAGGCAGTAACTATTTCTAGAGTAGAGAAATCACATTAAAAAAAAAGAAGTATGTTTTCAAACCTTATTTGAAATGTGTGCTGTATCAGCAACAAATAGCATGGTGAAAGGGTAAAAATCAGATTGCAAGTGCTTACTGGTACAATGTTATCATAAATTCATGTAGCGCTTTTGTCTGCAAAGGAAAACACACAATCTAAGCGCTCAATTTTGTAAACATATTTATATGAGTAAGTAGTACGCATCTCATAGTCCCTCTGATGTGAATGCTGGACTACTGAATAGCCAGCAGGTGGAGTCATCTATAATGTATGTGTTGTGATCTGGAAAGTTGAATAAGTACAACTGGACACGTGGAAATTTCAGTTGAAAGTTGAGACCAAGGAAAATATGAGGAATGGAACTGGAAAACTCTGCGAAGAGGACACAAAGAGCTAAAACTTTAGCAGCAGAAGAGGAGGGGCCTGCAAAATGTTTGGAATAGCGAAAAGCTGGAGCAATCCTGGAAACACTCCTGTGGCTTGGATCCCGGGGCGTAATTCATGCTGTTGTAATTCGCACAGACGGCTGCCGTCCCAAGGGAAGGCTCGAACAGCTGGGAAACATCAGGGTGTGGGCCTGCTTCAACCACACACCCTTTCTTTATGCCTGCATCAGTCACAGAAGTGAAAGGTGATACAGGGATTGCTGTAGAAAATATCTGCAAGCTATTCTCTGCCCTGGGAGATGGCTCCTCTTGCTAGTTGAGTTGCGTTAAAGACCAGCTTAGTTTGGCATTTTGTATATAACAATGCACTTTTAGATGCTTTTCAATAAACCGATTATGGAGAAAGAATCAGCCTTGACTCCAGAGATCAGCCATGTAGTAAATTGAATTGTAGCTAAAGGCTCTAATAAACAGGGTGCTTCACTGAAAATGAACAGGAGTTACAGGGTAACACCCGTTCTGTTTGCATGATGCCCCCAGCCACCACAGCGGGTGTTTTGCTTTGTCCTTCGCTTGGTCCCCCTGTTACACCAGGAACGAACGCTGCCTCCGGCGGGGCATTTCCTCTTCTCAAGCTGCGCAGCCTCCAGCCTATTTGGAAACAAGCAGCTGCAAACAATGATTTGTACCGTCTGTGTGCCCGCGTAGGCTGAATAATAACGTCATGGCCACTCGGCTGCTACGGACTCGTGTCAGAGGGAGAAGAGGGTGGCACAGCCCTGACGTACTTCAGAGACGCAGCCAGGTACTTGCGCAGTGGCTGTGGCTCCAGCAACGCTACCGAGGACTGCATCAACAGCAGTCATTGCTGCCCTGCTGATGTAGACTCCAGCCTCCAGCAACCTCTGGTTCACTCATGACAGGCAGCCCAGGGGAGTAAATGCCAGGTGTTTCCCTGCTCCTTGATCTCTGGCACCCAGAGGGTGGG
This sequence comes from Balearica regulorum gibbericeps, assembly GCF_011004875.1. Taxonomy (NCBI): domain Eukaryota; kingdom Metazoa; phylum Chordata; class Aves; order Gruiformes; family Gruidae; genus Balearica; species Balearica regulorum. Next base: position 58,425,771 of record NC_046184.1, read on the forward strand.
GGAGAGCCAATGTTTTTCTTTCTTCCGGTCTGCGTCCCCATGCACTCCCCGTGGTACCTCCATGGCTCACACTATTTATCTTGAGCCCGTCAGCCCCACTGTCTCAACAGGAAAACAAGCGACCTTTCATTTCCCAGACATGCTCTTCACACAGTTTCCTATTATTTTTTACATATATATATATACACACACACATGGGATATAGTGGGAGGCCCCTACATATTAGAAGTGCTGAAGGACCTACTTTATTTCCCATCCTTCCAGGCATAAGCAGTGCAGGCAGACAGCATTTTTATGCTAACTGCATGTATGCAGATAACTGCATCTGCACTGCAGGTGTCGTGCTGCTTTAGCAGCATCGGTATACCTGAAATGACACAACTTTTGTACATGATGATACTCCACAGAACCACAGACCAAGCAGCAATTAGCAACGACAAATGTGCTGCAGCGATGTTTGAAGTCAGCAGGAAAATGAGTCGGGAAAGTTTTGCTCTGAGCTCTCTGGTTGATTCCCAGCTTTCGACATTGCTGCTTTGCCAGAGAGCCGAGGTGCTTGGTGGCATTTGCTGAAGCCAGGTGTCCTCATGGGAAGAGGTGGCACTGGGAAAAGATCGGGTGCACTGTGGGTGTTGGCCCACTGACTGACAGCTGCCAGCACCCTTGCGTCAGAGTGACATATTGACATTGGCCTCCTGCCACTGTTTGGGGACTGGCATCCTTCCGGCAGACGGTTTAAGTCAGGTGACAAAGTCTTTGGATTTTGTTGACTTAGGTTATGTGTGCTGATCGGTGACAAGAAAAGGCAGCTTCTGTTAATAAAATTTTGTAGCAAAGAGCTGGCCCGAGATAAGCAAGAAGAAACATTTACCTTACCCATGCTGGTTGCTACGGAAAGCTCCAGCACCGCTTCCTGTGAAACCAGGACCAAAGTGCAGGCTGAAACTTTACCTTGGCAGCACTTCATTACCTGTGGGAGTACTGCTGTCAGGAGGAAGAGCGTTTGGCTCCAGGAGCTTGGCTGGCAGGATGAAACGGCAGGAATGAGCAGGGTTGGGCAAGCCACTGAACCTCCCCTGACCCACTTAGCAGAGACAGAATGCACTGGCAAGGAGAGGGGCGAAGATGTGGAAAGCGGCGAAGGCAAGAGGGAGCCAGTCAGCAGGATGAGACATCATGTGTAGATGATGGAAGCAGCAAGAAACTGTTCTCAGTTGTGGTGGTGGAGAGGAGAGATTTGCTTTGAACTGTCTCCTAATGATTTCTATGCCTTCGGGTCAAAGACTAATAGCTGAGTTTGTGCCTGACTTCACGCCTGTGCCCTCAGAGCCTGCGTGAGTCGTTGCCCCTGCTCCACCTGAGAACATCGTGGGATCCAGCTCTTTGTACTTCCATAGACATCCTGTACTTCCACCTGGCATCCTGATGCCACCTGATCTCCAGCCCAGTGGGAGCACCAGCACACGTTCCTTCAAGGAAACTCTTCAGAGGGTGTCTTTCTTGGGGTGGGGTGGGGGGAACCCCCCCACAACTTTATTCTAAAATGATATGAATCTGTTCAAAAAGCTATATTCTCCATACCAGCTTCTGAGAGCTCTGTGGAAGGATAACGTTTCTTACAGTTGCTTCTTGTCGATCTGTCAAAGACAAAGCACTGGTGAGCGCTCTGTCTGTAAAATCATGGCATGTAGGAGCCTTCGGCAAGAGCGCTGTGCAGCGGTGGAAGGGTTAACAGAGGAGTCAGCTGTCTCTTTAGTATGTCTCAGATGTCACATACAAATACCTAAAAGGCAGCTGGGTTGTGTGAAAGGAAATCAACGGATTAAGATTGTAGTCCCAGCTCAAAAGCTTTTTTATGACTTCAGGAATGCCTCATATCCCTTCTGTTAAATGGAGATAATACCTATTCCACGAGCATACTGTGAAGATTAATTCATTAATCTTTTTTAAGTGGAAATTGAAAGAGCCAGAGAAATAATAATGTGAAATATCATGGCAGTAATGACAGAAAGCAGATGATAGCGTAGAGCATGGCAGCAGCAACTGCAGGTCAGTTTGGCAGGGAGGGCGCAGTACCTCGCCTCAGCTTTTTGAATCCACACCATAACTGAGGGTGCTCTGTGCTCTGTGGTGGTCCTGGCTGCTCCGCTGGCAGGCTGCAGACCATGGCCAGCCGAAAATGCCTCGCCAAGGGACCTGCCTACGGCACCGCCAGCTCTCCCGGGTGCCGCTCTGCGGCACAGACCCCAGAGATGGTGGAAATGGGGTTAGGGGAAAACGAAGAGAAAAATGGAGGCTGGGCACTGTAAAGCAACTCCATCTTTCGCTGTCCCTCTAGGGGAATATCAGACAGATGACTAGATCACAGTGAGAGGAGCGGTCCAAAGTGCACATAGAGGTTTGTCTCCAAACTGTTTGCCTTCAGGTTGAGGCCTTCTGCAGCACCTCACAGGCAGTATCTCAACCTGCACACTTCACCTAGAACCCCTCATTAAAATGAGGAGGAAGACAAATACAGAAATGCTGCTTTGCTCTGAACAAAGAGCATCCCAGTCATGAGAATCTCAGCCTCTTTTCAACCAAGGGTGGACTGAACATGTTCCTTAAATGTTGTTTGACAGTCTGGCTCATTTTATCAAACCCAGTCAAGACGAATGAGACATGTGTTTACCCTTGGTGGGTGAGCAGACAAAAGCTGTGTGTAATTGTCCTCTGGGTGCTTGCCACTCCATGGGGATTTGTAATCATTTTGAAAAACAGAGATTTTCCCCGTCACTGGAGGAGACAAGCTGGCACCTCAGCACAAAACACAGGGCTTAAAATAGCTTTTAACGTGGCCTTGAAAACTATTTTTGGATCAGAAAAAATGTGGTGTAAGGGAAGACTGGAGTTGTGTATTGTAACTGTCACTCAAACCCAAAGACTTATCATTTCATGAAGATCAGCAGATGTAAAGACACACCAAGACAACCTAACTGGTCCACAGGCTTCGTTACACATGGTGATATATGAGAACTCAAGAAGGGCTTCCTCCTATGTGCGTTGACTCACTACGACCACCTGCATTCCCAGTTTTCTCCTTTTCCTCCAAAGCATTGGCAGGCAAAGGAAGAGTGGCATTGCCATCCCGTAATAAAGCCAACCGCAGATTTGTATTGTGATCTGCAGATTAGTTCTCCAACAAGTTGCCATGGCTTCCAGACTACTTTCAGGACAGTACAGGCTGCCCGTGCGTTCCTTGTTCTAGAGCAGACATCGTCCTTGGTGCAACCAGACAGCAGCTGCGTAATAAAGATCAACTTCACATTTCTGGTGAGGATTCCCAGATTTGTTTCTCAAGATCTAAAATGTAGAGACATACGAAAGGGCTGATGAACAGGCTTCAAGTTTTTGAAGACTGGTATGTCCACCTGGTTGGAAGTCATCTGCAGCAGAACGAATGAGGAGTTGTATATAAAAACGCAGGAGAAACGTGTGGAGGCTATTAGGAATGGGAAAGTAGATCAGCCGCTTTCTCAGGAAATCAGATGCAGACTGGGGCTGTGAGATGAGCCCTGGGATGCGCTGCTGGAACAGCATGGAGGAAGCCTGGAAAAGGCGAGAAAAGACATACGCCATCAGCGACGGGAGGCTGCGCTGAGCAGGGGCAGCATCGGGGACGGATTTGGGCAGCACATCCCCAGAAGCTGGGTACCCCTGAAGCAAGGGCATCGAGTCAGTACCCCTCTCCCCAGATTCACCCCAGTTCAGTACAGCTCCTTACAGGCAGAGCTGCGCAGGCCGCACCCCAAAAGGCAGCCCCGCACGAGTGGGGACAGAAACGCGGCTGTGCCTGTGGCGGGGGCTCGGGGGACGTGGGTCTACACCCCTGCAGCCAGCACAACTGCCCCTGCCCTGCCGGGGGGGGGGTGGTCCTGCACCCACCGCGCTCTGTTAAGAAGGCCCAAACCACAACGCCTTTGGCCCAGCCCTGTTGCAAAAAGACACCGTCAGGAGCAGGCAGAGACTACGCCACCTTCGCGCCTTAACCCTGCGGCCATCTCCCGCTCGCTGAGCCGCGCTCTCGGCTCAGCCCAGGACCGCGGGGGACGAGGCGGCCGGGTGTGAGGCCGGGCGTACGCCGCCTGCGGCGGGCGGTGGGTGCAGCGAGCGGGCGGCCATTTCCCGCCGCCCCGTGCGGCTCGGCCGCGGCGGGCGCGGGCGTCCTGTGCCCCGCGGCGGCCCTGCCCCGCCCCGCCCCTTGCCGAGCCCCGCCCCCGCCCCGCCCGCCGCCGCCGCCGCCGAAGGTTGCCGAGCGGGGGTCGCACGGCTCCGGCGGCCCGGCCGGCGTTTCCGGAGATTGCCGAGGGGCTTCGGCCCCTCCTCGGCCGCCGCCGAGCCCGTGACCGAGGCGCTCCGGTGGGTCGGAGCCCGCCGCGCCCGCTGCTCTGGTCGCGGCGCGGTGCTCGCCCTCCTCCTCCTCCTCCTCCTCCTCCTCCTCCTCCTCCTCCTCCTCCTCCTCCTTCTCCTCCGGCAGCGCCGGGCATCGCGGTGACAGAGCGGGGCGATCGCGGCGGGGGGCGGCCGGGGCTCCGGCGGCGCGGATGGCGGAGGGCGGCCAGCCCCCGCAGCAGCAGCAGCAGCCACAGCCGCAGCTCCTGGCCGGCGGTGGCGGGGGGGCCGCCCGCGGCGTGAAGCGGGAGCCGGAGCTGGAGCAGCCCATGCCCGGCGGGGACGGTGCCGAGGGCGGCCACAGCAAGCGGCTGCGGACGGAGGCGGAGGCCGACGGTGGCGGCATGCAGGTAGCGGGCAGGGCCGGGCCGGGCGGGCCCTCGCCGGCTTTCCGCGCCGGGGCTCGGCGGGAGGGGATGGCCGGGGGCCGCGTTTAATTTGGTTTGCGGGATTCAGCGCGTTGCTTACGGTCGAGCGGCCCTGTCCCCGGCCGGGAGCGGGTCTCCTGCCCGGGGCTCCCCGGCCCGAGGCGGGCGGCTCCCGGGGCTCAGCCCTGCACGTGGAGCGGCGGCGGCGCGGGGCCGTGGCCTTCGGGGAGCCGCTGCTGGGTCCGGGGCCCGCGGTTCCCTGCCCACCACCCCGCCGGGGACCCTTGGGAGGCGGTGGAAGGGGAGGCTGGGCGCCGGGCATAGGCAGCGCTTTGAGGGCCGGAGGTGGTTTACCCGCGCCGCTTCGGGTCTTGTAAACCATCGGGAGAAATCCCGGGTGCTGCCTGGGAAGGGGGAAAGGGGTCGTGGGGCGTCGGGTGGGCGTCTTTCAGCTTGGCACAGGGGCTGCCAACAAGACGTTCCGTTCCCATCGTCTTCTGCCTTCACGTTTTGATCGTCCCCGAAACGTTGTTCTTTCCAGGTGCATTTGCTTTTGTGTTTGTGGGGCGATGCTGCAAAGGTATTTCTGCTTTCCTTTGTCTGGGTGTTGCACAGGGTTGTTTTATTATGGCAGTTGCACTGGCCTTTTTTGCTTCTGTTCCTTGCGATGAGTATATCGGAGCTCTTTGGAAGCAGTGTGATTTATTCATCTGAACTTGTTTCTCTTCTCACCTTTGCTTGGGTTGGTAAGCGCTGTTGATTGTTTCCAAGAGGAGCATCCTGTCCCCTCCAACGTGCTTCTCATCTAAATGCCAAATGCTGGCCAATGATCTTCCCTTTTTATGTCCTAGGCTGTCCCCAGTTTGCGTGCTTAAGACTTTTTTTTTTTTTTTAAATAGCTTGCAGCAGCAGGGTTTTGTTTGTGGTTCTTTTTGATGTTCAGCCTTTCCTTGTGGTCTCTCCACCTCACAACATCACTTTTTCCCCAGCATGATGGTGTGGGCTGAACATAGGCTGGAGCTTCACACCTGAGTGCTGCCGCTTGTGTTCCCGTGAAGGCCAGCGAAAACCACACCGTGCTCTTGTATTCCTTGAAGTAGTATCTTCTCCCACACGTAGGTGTCAAGCATGACTCAGACAATGTGTATAATTGCAAGGAGAAAGATGCTCAGTGTTGAAGGAGTGCTTATATGTTGTGTTTTGGTAGGAATTATGAATGAGCGCGTGAATGTGGTGACGTGAAATTCTTCCAGCTCTTCGGAGTCGAACTGGGGCACAAGTCCTGCGTAGCTACAGGAGATGCATCAGTTTACCTGCAGTTAGTGGTTAAACTGGCTGATGTTGATGTAAACCAGCAGTAAATCAACTGAAAATTGCCCAGGAAGGGACTTGAACTGGTTTAGCAAAAGAGTCTTAATATTTATTTTTTTTTATTGCAAATGAGTACAGTTTCTGTATACATAAAAGGCTCCCCTCTACATTTACATGGAGGAAAGTGTTTTGTTACCTGTTCAATGAATAGTACAAGATATTAAGATTGCAGCATTCAACCATGGGGCTACAACAGTGCACGTGGCACAGCAATGTGTAATGCTGGTGATAATGGTAGTAGGGATTAATTGTGGATCTTAGTGGAGAGTCGGGGTTTGTTTCTGTACTAAACACTGGCAAACAGTGGAGAAATTAGGTGGAGAAGTGCAAGTGGTAGAGCCCAATCTTAAAGTTAAGTGTGTTCGTAGTATAACTCTTGTTTAGACTGGGACTCCTATATTGTAGCTACTTGGTATTCTAAGCGTAATTTTAGTCTTTCCATATGCATATATTTGGAAAAGATTTTTCAATCTTTTCACTATAAAAGATGAAAATAAATATATGTATGTATATATGCACACACACATATACCATTATACCCAGAAGTTTCCCTTGACTTTTTTTACTGTTAAAGAGTGTGATTTATTTATTTGGAGATTCTTCTTATGTTTATAAGCAAGAAATACCAAATTTGAAGCCAAACTTAAAAATAATATCAGAGCTAGGAAAAATATGTTGTTTAATGTTTGGGAAATTCGGTATCTTTTTACCTAAAAGTCAAAACACAAGATTGCCTTTCATGAGGATTTCTGTTCAGATAGTGTATTGTTTTGAAGTACCTTGTTTTAGAATAACGGATTCTTTTTAGTAAATTCTCTGTTTAACTGCACATAATGCTTATAAGAGGCATAAAGAGCCTATTCTTTAATTTTTTTTTTTTTCCTTCCCCTCTGTTATGTACTAGAGGCTTTCTGGAAGCTGGAAATAACACCACCAACTGTTGTACCTTGTTTTTCCTGCAGATCCTGTCAATTTTATACTTCCTGTTCCAGAGCCACAGGCTGTTGCTGTGTAAACTTGGTGACCTCGTGTCTCTGGGCTGATAGTGAGGAATCCCGGGGTGCCATGCTCGCCACGGTTCTTCCTTTGCATAACCCCTACCTAGCAATGGTTCAGGATATGAATACGGCTTGTAATGCTGAAATAAATAATTTAGTTATAGAAATTACTATTGCAACTGTAAAACTAATAGCTTTTTTTTGGGGGGGTGTCTATTAACATGAAATATAAAAACTAGTCTGTAGGAAGATAAGATAGTAGCTAGTTATTAAGAACTCGGGGCAAAGTGTGCCTTGAAACTTCAAGTAGCCCTTAAATTTATTTGGCTTCTTGTTTTCTGCTGTCTCAGGCCAGCATGCTCAGACAGCTTATGCAGTTAGGGTTTCATTATCTAATCCATCTCTGATCAGGCCGGATAAATGGTGTTTGGCCAGTGCTGATCTTGTTAGGAGGGTGGTGTAAAGCTGCTTGAGTTGGGATTGGGACAAATCGGATCATGGCTGCTATCTGCTTCTGGGACATATTTCAGTTAATCGTGGCGTGGGAGGAAAAGGTCCAGCACAAACCGCTGCTTTTTAGCTCCCTCTGGTCCGTAAGTGGCAAAAATCAAACGCCACTGGTCAGGAATGCCTTCTGGAAGTATTTGGATATGTTTGTAAGCCTTGGAAGTGAAGGGCCCCAAAGGTACTGCTGCTTTTTAACTGTATGAATAGTAGCTAGGAACTAGTTTAGTCTCTGTTTGCTGGCTTGAATGAGTTGAATCATTTAGATCAGCTTGCTGATCTCAGTAAAAATAGTACCTAACAGAGGGGAGGGGGAAAAAAAAAAAAGTAAGTAAGTTTTATTGGCTTAAGTCACTTGTGAGACTGCACCGAAATGCAGTTGTTGAGGCGGCTGTATTTGCTGCTTGTCAGAAGAGGTTGACTGCTGCACAGGTGGAAGAGAAATTATCTTCGCAATAACCTCATCTTCCCTCACGCAAGGAATAGAGGAGGAGAGAGATGTTGTGGCTAGCTGGGAAGTGTCCCTTCTTTCTCTTTGGAGTAGCAGACAAGGGTGTGATTCCGGGGTGCTGTGTTTGTCTTCCCCATCGAGGTACTGGAGGTGTATCAGCCAGCTTACACTACTGAAGAAGGTTACTAAAATATCTTCTGGTTGCTTTGCATGGGGTTGGAATGGGTTAATCAACTCCTCATTCCGTCCCCAAGCTGAATTTTGATTTAACTTTTTTATGGGGTCTAGGCTGGTTAGTGAATTAAAATTATACCTAGGGGTAATGTGTGGTTAGAATTAGATGCAAGGTGTGAACAGAGCTGATCCTTGTTCCTCTTTCATGAATGACTTGTGTGCTCAGTATCCCTGAGTATTTGGGGAGAATTACTCTTCTGCAACCATGAGCGTGAGTGACTGGTCAGGGAAGACAGTTAACGCAGCTGTGGTGTATGCCTTATTCAGTCCACGTATACTTTTAACGGCAGCGATGAGTGCTGACTTTGTGTTGTCATTCAGGCATGTCTGCATAGGGTTCATGAAGATGACTAGCAGTGTTGAGATCAGTCCCCTGTGACTAAATAATGACGTTATAGATGATAAGTCTTCTCTCCACAAGAAAGTCCGCGGTTTCTCTCTACCGTGAGCCAGAAGATGGTCTGTAACACCCTCTTCCAGCTAGACTGGAAACCTTGAATGGCAGCGTGCCACCGAAAGGGAAGAGCAGGGATGTTGCTGGTGCTTCATGACAACCAGTGTCCCTGTTCAAACTATGGCTTGTTTCTGGTGCTCCAGAGGAGGGCATGACATGAATCTGCTGATAATTTCCAAAGACAGGTTTGGGTTTTACAAGTAAGAATTGAGAAGGGGCCAGTGAATAACAGCTTTTGTGCTGTGGGGGACCCTAATACGGAAATCTGTATTTTTAAATTTTACAGAAGAGAACAGCTAGTTCCAGTAAATCATGGAAAAGCTGTGTAATCAGGTTAGATTTTTTCCTCCCTCTTATTATTCATGGCATGGTCATCTTTGTGAAGAGATGCGGAGTAGTACAGAGGATATAAGATATTCTAGAAAAGAAACAAAGTTCCAACTTTCAGACGCTGACCCCTGCCTTGGATCCAGGATGAGGTTTCCTGAGATGCTGTTTGGACAGACTTGCTGATGTGATGGGACATAGTGAATTGCGTTTAAGTTTGTTATTATTTCTCTGTTTGCTTTTGTCCTTTGTTTTTTTTTAAATATTTGAGTGTTATGAGTTAGACCTGACACAGTCTGGGAAGACTTAGAAAATCTCCAGTTCAAAGAAAACACTTGGCAAACAGACTGAAAGTTGGGATTTTAGAGATGTTGAGAGCACTTTAATGTTGGCTGTTTTCTTGCTATATTCAGAAAAATGGAAAGTCCAAGTAAAGTATTCTGGATGCTTTTGTACCCCTCCAGGCTCTGTCAGTATTTCTCTTTGGATTTCAGAGGTTTCTGTTTAAAGGTGGTGGCCGCAGTTGTAAGGTTGGAAGCTGAACAGAGGTCTGGCTTTACTGGAGATGGTTTCCTTCTGCGTATGCGTACCAGCTGTAGCCATATACTTTTTTATTTTTCCTTTTCAGAATTCCGATTTAGAAACATGAGCACGCTGGCATTTTGCAGAAAGCCAGAGCTCTCTCTTGTATTTTGAAAAGCTTGCCCACCCAGTTGAGTTCAGCGCAGTGTACCTCTCTCCCTGGTGTGTCCTGTGAACCAGCCTCTGTCGGCTTTTCCTCCCAGTGACCTGGCAAGCAGGGTTTCCACCTTGCCCTCTTGCTTCAGGGGTTCATGCCTCTGTTTTCAAGACTGTCTCAAAGAAGCGCTGGTCACTGAAGGTTAGCAGTAGTGTTGCTGTGCTACCTTTGTGCTTTATTGTGGCCGCACTGAGGACTTTCAGCGGTTCTGCTGCGGTGAGGCTGGTGGCAGCAGGAATACCAGAACACAGGCGATGCAAAGGAGGCAGCAGTAAAATAAAATAAAAAAATTAACTGCTTCATTTGCAGTAGTGGTAGGGAAGCAAAGCTGAAGTTGAGACGGACCTGAGCTGGAATGCTGTGTGTGGTCTGCAGCCCCCTAGAGACTGCTGCTGAAGGACATACCCCTGGTAACTTGGAAAAATAAAACCTGTCACCAGCAGCCTTTGGTTTGCTGCACAGGAACCTCTGCCCCTTTGGAAAATGTAAGGGTTGCATGGCTTGAAGGTCTTTTAAAACCTGCTGCTCCATGCTGCTGACTTGTCTCATGACATGGGGTAAACTTTAGTTTTCATAGGAAGCAAAAAAGGAGGGCAGGTGTTTTGGTCGGCTGGAAGCCTCTTATTTAATTTGCCCATCTCGGATATTACTTGACCTTCTGTGTGCGTGTGTGTGTTTTTGAAATGTGGTGGCTGAGGGATCAGAGGAAGGTCCAGAAGCAAAGTGAGAGAAGCAATTAGAGGTAACGAGTTCCAGTTCATTGAAGCATTCTGTTGATCTACATTTTACAGTGGTATTGAGTGGACGCTGGAGTGTAGCTGTCATGAGATAATCCCAGTGTTTAGGGATTAGAGCTGCTTGATTGCATTTTGGGCCTTAACTCCCTTTGCTCTCCAGTAAATTTAATTTTGCCAGCAATCTTTTCTTAACTCAAGAAAATACTCGTTTGAAAGATGTGTGTGTATTTTCCCCAGAATGCTTCCTCCTCCCTCTGCCTCACTTAAGGAGCGTGCCTCCTTTTTTCCAGGTTGAATTTGAGATGTTTGTAGGAGCCAGTCCCAACAATGGCAGGGGCTGCATGAAACAGACCTCACCAGGCTTGGACCGTGCCGCCCTCCTGACCCGCAGCGTTCCTTGTCGGGGCTCTGCCGAGCTGTCCCACTGAGCCGTGCCAGGGCACCTCTCCTGCAGAACTTTGCTGTCTGCTGGGCTTCTCTGAGAAGGGCCTGTTGTAGGTCGAAGTTTCTAACCTGCATTCTTGGTTCTGGAGGATTTCCACGGTGTTTGGGAAGAGGCTTGTGAACTGTTCCAGTCTCTCTTGTCACACATACGTATGGCATCTATCAAAACCACCCCTAGCAGCTACCTTACTGGACTGAAGGGAATGGGATGGTAACTCTTTAGCAACGTTATGATGTATTTAAGTAGCCACAAAGTAGGAAAGGTTATATACAAAAGCCCCATTGTTTAATGAGGGGCAACAGCTGAACTTGAGCTGGATCCAGCATCTGTTTGGGCAGAGCAGGAAACTTTGGCAATTTCTGCCAGCTCAGTTGGTGCGACATTGGTGTTCAATCAGCTATGCTAGTGCCACCTCCTAACCTTTGGAGTGTGGGCAGAGTGTACTAGTGATTAAAAAAGAGCTCATGAGATCTTTCACTTGCATCTCTTGGGTAGGACAGTGGGATTCAGTCTGGCATGTTGGTGAAGGGCCTGTGCGTTCCCAGGGCTGTTGCTTGTGTTTGCCTTTGTCTAGGAGAGTTCGTTGTGTGGGAAAATTGGATGCTTGCTTCAAGGCGTGTGGGCTAGAAGCAATTGTTGCTTTTTCTGTATGACTTTCTTGGGTTTTATCTGCTCGTAATTGCCTCGGCAGTAATGCAAGTATTAGCATAGAGATGGGGAAGAACCTGCACCGTTTAAAGGGGAAAAAAACCCCCCAACGTGTCAGCACTTTTTACCCTCTGGCTGTACGTAGCTAAATTTCCTTTAATAGAGAGGCTGAAGAAGCAACCTTATGTGGCATTTCTGTGTGTTGCAAATATCAAAATATTCTCCCCAGAGGCCTTTGAGGCCCTGGGATTTGGATCCAGCTCAGGTTTCTTCCAGGGACCAGAGCATGCTCTTTTATCTGAGGCTTTCTGCACAGCTTTTCCCCTGCTATTTCTGTAGAAGATTCTTGCAGACAACTTGGGGTGGTTGTCACTGTTGGGGGCGATGTCCGGGAAGAAAATCCCACCAAGGCATCACTTAAAAGCCTTGATTTAGTGCTGTGTGGGCTGAGGAGAGGCTGTAGCTGGCATCCTAGGCCTATAATTTGCTGTTTGCGGTTGCCGTTCCCGTACCCAGAGAGGGTTGGGAAGGAAGGTGGCCTTTCCTCCAGCCTGTTTGCCCCCCTTGGGCTGGGGGAAGGCTGGGCTCTGCCCTGCCGCAGGGTTGGGCGCCTTCGCCCTGGAGCCTTGGTTCTGCAGGCAGCGCAGCCAGGCATGACACTCAGAGCAGCCACTGCGAGATGGTGCTTCTGATCCATCTCTGCCTGACTTCTGCCTGACTTCTGGTTTTTATTCTGCTCTGTGGCTTTTCTTCCTTTTTGTGGGAAGAAGAAATGAAGGGAAGTGTGTGCATTAAAAGGTTTCTCCGTTACCCTTCATACTCTGCTGTCCTGGAGAGAAGGTCCATTAAAGAGGCCTCTTATGCTTGTTTCATGTTAAAAGCCCTGTGTAGCCTTGGAGTGGAGCCAGATTGGGATCAAGTATGTTTTTTTAGATGCTTCTCCTTGCCTGTGGGCACCAGTTCTCAAAGTGCATCTTTGGAGTGACCTGGGATGGTTCCTGGGATTAAGGACCACGTCCTCTAAGTGATGCTTCTTCTAGTCCCATGAGTGGGACCAGCTGCACAACCTAGGGAGATCTAAAAGGTTCGTTCAGGGAAGGAAACCGAGGCTGTGGTGTTGCCGCAGCAGATTGAGCCGTGGGGCATACTGAAGGAGGTGGAAGCTGGCAGCATGGTATGGGCAGATGTCCTGGGGCTGGTGGGATGTACGATAGCGGGAAGCAGGAGTTTGTGTGATGTTTGCTTCAGGAATGATCCAGATTATGGAGGGAACTAAGGCAGTAAAGTGTATGCATCACTTCTGGTTTGCTGAGATCTGAATGTCTCTTGGGCAACCTGCAGGAGACATCAGTTGACTTCTGAAGCTCCTGCCACCCTGTTATTTGTTTTGTCCAGGAGTAGAAGTTGAAGTGTGTGAAAACACAGAATGCCCTCGATACTCCAGTTTTTTGTGCTATGGTGCTGCTGTGGGAGCTGGTGTTTGTCCTGGGTGGTCTGAAGTTGCTGGGCACTGTCTCCTAAATGCAAAGGGGTGAGGAGACAGAGAATGTGGCAGAGAGAGATACAGTGCTGCAGTGGGCTGTGACCGGGGGAGATTTAATACGTGGTGCATCCAGTGTGGTAGGGGTCGGAGCCTGTACCTGGCAAGCGCCCAGCAAGAGGATGTGACAGGAAGGCACCGTGTGAGGTCTTAATTATGTGGTCGTACATTTTATGTTTTTAGGGATGGCTTCACCTCCGTAAGTACATCAAATGGATAACACTCACTGAGGCACTATAAAATGTAGCAGGAGTTTTGTTATCAGTTAAAATGGGTGTGAGGTCAGGCTTTGGACTGAGAGCTATTAAATATTTCATTTCTTCTTTGCATCTCATGCGTGACCCCAAACCGAATTTACTACAGATAATCTAAACCTTGCGCTGAATACAGAACTATTAATTTTTAATGGTCTCTTCTATGGTACTCACCGCTGTAGTGTGGGTGCTTCACAGATACTAATGATCTTATTTTTGCAGTTTTCCTGAGAGGTGGAAAAGGTGTATTATCTTTTACTGTAGAAGCGGAGAATTGAACTACTGGTAATAAGACCGGTTTTGCAAAAATCCTATTGACACGTGTAACCTGATTTATTTTTTTATTTGTATTTTTATTGTAGTTGGTGGGGTTTTGGTAACGTTTAAATCCTTGATCTACAGCTCTCTACAACTTCCACTGTATACATGAATACCCACAACTTCCACAGGCTGATTAAGTGTGTCATGTTGGGCAAATGTAAAGTGGTGCTGTCTTAATCTTAAAAAAAAAAAAAAAAAAAAGTGGAAAAGCTTGAATTAAGTAACTTGATCATTATCGTAGCGAAACTTGGAAGTTGAGGTTTGAAATCTAACTTTTTAAGTAGAAGGGGTTTTGCTTGTTTTTAAGTGCAAAACTACATACCTTTTGGTTTCTGCAGCCATTTTTCCTGCTCAGAACACAGCGCTTTCTAGGCTTGGATGAAGAGGGAGTCAGGTAAAAACAGCAGATAAGTCTGATTTGTTGTAACATCCCTGCACGTGAGGAAACAGAGTGGAAGTTGCGTGGATAGCTGTAACTGGTGTTTTTTAATCCACAGCCCTTGACTTTTGCAATTGAAATACTATTTTAGGAGAGAATGTAGCTACCTTGCCTTTTGAGTTAAAAGCGTGTTTTGGTCTGTTAGCAAGCAGAAAGCTGCTGTGTGGACAGGAAAGGCAGGAACCGGCTCCTGACTTGCTCCCTGCGGTGGCTGCGTGGGGGGCCAGCAAGTCTCCCCCTTCCTGGGGACGCAGGTCTCAGCATGGGCGCTTATGGGGTTAGCGGGGAGGAGAGGGAGGCAAGCTAAGGCACGTTTTGCTGGGGAGGCTTTGTGACAATTTTGGGCCGCAAAACAATTCTGCTACTTGGGATTCAGGTGTCTTGGGTGAAAAGTACTTGGGTGACCATGGACTTGGTATCTCCTTCCTTTTGCTTGTTGAATAACTTTTCCCTGATGCATCCCATTGCTGCCTGCTTCTTATTGCTTCTGCATGGGTGTTCAGTTCTGTTCTTCTTAGCTGAGTACAGCACTGACAAAAGGGGGGACCAGAAATGTGCTGTATGGATGGGGCTGTGCCATCTGCAGAGAGCCCTGGAGGATTTTAAACTGGATGCCCATCTTGTCACCAGGATTGTCACACTATGACGCTGGAAGGTGTATAAAGCTGTAGGGGAGGAAAAAACCACCCCATCCCACTACTTTTTCCCAAGAGGAGATAAAGACTAACCTGGGAAAACCTTCTTTGTGCCTTGGTGTGTGTTCTAGGAACTCTTGTTGCCTTGAAGTGAGGGGAGGAGATGAGGCTGGAGGCCTCTCCGGTGCCCGCACGCATCCAGTGGAGACCTGGCATCTGCTAATGTCACCAGCTGGATCTAACAGCTTTTTCTCTGTATGACCTTTATACCTAAGTACTTCTTGGAAACTTCTGACTTCCTGGGCTAGTCAGATTTCCCTAAGAGTGGTGGTCTGCATGCCAGGTGCCTCACGCTGTGAGAGCTGGGCTGAGAGGTCACAGTCACAAACAGCAGAGGCAAGACCATCGTTTGCCAGGGTGGGATGGATTCAGCAGGAGGTGATAGCAGTGTTTGAACAGTGCTGTGTGATGGTTAAATGTCAGCCATGGGCTGGAGAAAGCTTCAGAGAAGAGAAGGGGAAGAAAAAGGGAAATGGACCAACTATGGATTTTGATTTTTCAAATAAAGAGCATTATAATGGGACTTAACTCTTTGTAGTGTTTCCATCTGTCCATCCCTTCTTCCAGTGCCCGCTTCTGACCAGTGAGTTAATCTTGTCCAAGAACTGGACTGTTGTGATGGACTTGGATGTGGTGAATGAGACTAAGACTGGCATTTGAGTATATGTTGTCTGACCAGTTATCTGGTATATGTGTCTCTATATATGTCTGTGTGGCTATGCCAGGAACTTGAAATGATGCTTGTAATTAGGGCTGGTTTTTTGTGTGTGCCTCTGTCCACTGATTGCATCCTTCAAGAAAAGACTTGTTGTGTTTTACCATCTTGCCCGATCTCTTCTGCCTTCTGTCAAAAGGGGCATCATGTTGTTAGTGCCAAATACTGCAGATTCAGAAAAATAACTTTTCTCTGTCGATAAATCACAAGTTAGCGCCACTAAGAATTCTTGATGCTTCATGTTATGTCCTGAAACCTCTCTGTCTGTGGGGATGAGAACATATCTGAGCGTATCTCTTTCCGCCAGACTGTGACCAATGTATAGGTTCTCCTGGGGATGGGTGTTTCCCAAGGGGGGAAGCTGTTGACTAGAATAGATGGAGGTGCTGTGAGAAACTTTTGTGTGTGTTTTCCTCCTATTATTCAATGCTTAAAAGATTGAGTAAGGATTCCTCCTCTGCTGGTCAATGAGTTGATGTTTTCATCTTGAGTGGTATCAGGTATTTGTGACTGCTTTGCATGCCAGGAGGAGCATGAGTTGGATTTGCAGCTTGGACCACAACTCCTTTAAGGACTAGGAATTTTTTGATGAGTGATTACACGTAACTCTGGGCTGTTAGTTGATGGATGTAGATGGAGCATGTCCATGTTGCTTGGGAAGGTTTCCTTAAATAGGCATGACCTTTCCAGTGAAAACAGGAAGATAGTTTTTGCGTTGTGGTTTTTTTTTTTTTTTCTTTTGAGCTTGGTGTTTGTTTCATTTTTGGAACTCATGATTACTGCAGGCATTTACCATAGAAGTAGCTTACAGTATTGGTAGCTTCATGGGGCAGAGTTTGGCAGCTCTGTTCGAGTTTGATAGGGAGACTGGCTTGCTTTGCAGTACAGTGTTCAATATAGCATTTGTTCATCCTTTCTTTATTTGTTCCATCCTTTCTGTACCAGCAGCTACTTTTCACCTTTGGTGATCTGATTCTCCTTACCATGCTGGCATCCAAAAATCTGAGGCATCTCTATATACAAGGAAAAAAACTAGTCAGTGTGCATATTTTAACATGTAGATGGGGAATGGATAGTGCTTCACTAGGTCTGGTTCATCCTATGATAAAAATGTTCCTGTTTCTGTTGGGTTTTAGTATTTGTTGGTGTGGGGGTTGCAGGCAAATTGGGCAGAGTGGTCCTGTCCCCTCAGAACAAGGAGTCCTCTGGCTACATGTGAATATGGTGACAGTCTACCTGAAGTAGTGCCTGTCCCAGACCATCCTTGGGAGATGTAGCAGGAGATGGGTGGCTTTGACCCCTGTGTGCACTGAAATTTTCCAGGATGCCTGGTCTCTGCTATAGCATTTTGTCACTGCTGCTGGCAAGCTCCTCTATGAACTCTGTAGTCTGTCTCTAAACAAACATACAGTCTTTATGCTTGGGCTCCCATATCTATTGTAAGGTATTATGTGGGTTTGCCTCTCTTGGATTTGGTGCTTAATAAAGAGATAATGCAAATACTCTGGAAAAGGTGTAGTAGTGGACAAACTGACTAGCCTTGATGGCATAGTAGTATCAAGTGTTTTGTTTGGCTTGTGTGGCTTACTTGATCATCGAGGTTAGTCTGAAATACAATTTTTATGTCTGTTCTCCTGAGCAGTTTCTTATGTCTCAAGGCCTGAATTCTTGGGAATTTACAGTTAAGATTCAGAGGTTTGTTGGTTGGTTTTGGGATTAGGAATTTTTACTTTTGTTTCCAGAATAGGATTTTAAAGACAATCCCTAAATCTCTGGGCCCTTTGGGCAGGAGTAAACATGTGGCATTGTTCCCCTTCCATGGGTGAATTCCTACCATTGTAAGGCTTTCTCTGCCTCTGACTTCCTGGGCAGGATTTTGATGATGAATATGGTCACACTAAGTAGTGGAGAACTTCTTAATAGGTCACTTCTGAACTTAAATTCTTAGGTAAGTATTTTTCTGTCTTGTATGGATTTTCCTGGGGTGCAGAGGCTGTTGAATGGTTAGCTTCATTCTCCAGACAGTGGTCTTATCTACAGATATCTCCTTTCCAGCAGAGCCAGGGCAGGTGGTGCTGACTTCCCAGTGATACCTCCAGCTACTGTTAAATTAGCCCTGGCTTGGAGTTGCTGGAAGTTCGTCTTGTCAAAAGCTAATTCAGCATGTTATGTGTGAAGGTAGTTGGCAGGGTAGGAAAAAAATGATGTACTGGTAGGAAACTTTCTTCTTACCTGGAAGAGCTTAAACAGTAAAAATGTAAAATGTCCAGTAGGAAAATTTCTTCTTTCTTGCATGATTAGCAGTGATAACCAAAAGTGAATTATACAATGCCATGTTCAGACCCCTCTGATAGTATTGTCACGGCTTCTGCCTCTGTTTACAGATTTCCCGTGTAGCTGAAGACTGGTCAGTTCATTGCTGCTGTATTTAACCATCTGAGCAGCCACGAATCTGGCAAGGATGGAGCATGATTTTCACTTGCTGCTTGGACAGGGAGGATGTACAGCAAAATGAAGTAGTGCTATTGCTTGGGAGAGGGGTTCACAGTCACAGCTCAGATATCAGATGAAGGGAATAGGGAGGGTTCCCAAAAGTCTATTTTCCTCCACCGCTTCCAGTGTGGTTCAGACACTCGAGTGAGTTAGGTAGTGTGAGGTTTTTTGTCATGTACGGGCTAGCCAGAGACTAATGTATCCACAGAGTTTGTTCAAGGCAGATAGCATTACAGGAATCAAAACAGATCTCTTGGTTCCTGTTCATAGATTTAATCCTTTGTTTTTAGCAGTTAAATATCCCTGTATTCTTTAGCCTAGCTTCCATTATCATAGATTTGAGCCCTTCTTAAATCCTGATGCACGTAATCGTGTAGTGTTCTTGTTAGGAAGAAGTATGGTGTGAGATAATGTGCAGAGGAATGAAGTAAACTCCACCAGGTCACCTGTGGAGGAGGGGAAAAAGCACTGGCTGCCGTGGGCCATCCTTCCTCCCCTAGTTTGAACTAGGTGCCCTCCTTGCTTAATTGCTGCCCACTTCATCTAAGGATGGTCCTTGGAGAGTGTTGGGAACGCATGGTGAGCTGCACACTGCTACCATCTTGTGCTGCATCAGCCTGCTGTGTAAACAGAAGGTACACTCTGCAGCGTTTTAACTACAGCGTCTTTCCCTAGCACCAAAAATTCACTTAAAATTTAATACATATATGGATCTGCATCCTGTCCTGTTGTTTAGAGATGTTCCATATTTTCTTTAGGCATGTGCAAAATATGTGGTATGGTGGAAAAGGTTGTACAGGTTTCTCTTTTTTTTTTTTTTTTTTTTTTTAATGCTGTCTCCCATGAGTCTGTATAGCTTGTGAGACTGGGATGATACTGTGTGCTTAGCCTTACAGCTGAGCTGGAAATCTGGGCTTCACCGTGCCACGCTTGCTTTTCTTGTTTGTTTGCTTCCAATTTTTTTACATGGAGTTTACAGATATTGTTGCAGTTTGCATAACAGAAAGTGTCCCTTTGTAGCAGCTGATGAGTGGATGGCAAACAGCTGATTAAGCCAAACTTCCAAAGGGCTTTTGAAAAAAAAAATAATAGTAGTATTAAATTTATGCTTTGCAAATGTTGTATCAGTTCTACTGGGTTAAGCAGCGTTAGGCCACCTGGTGTAGATTGGTCTGACTGATAACACCTGTTTTCTCTGGGCCACCAAGGGCTTGTCTGTGGGGTATCTATGGTCGGCACAGCCCCTGTGTAGTGATTCCCTGTGTTGGGGTGCATGGTGTGAAACCTTACCTCGAGGCTAAGTGATCTGATGGTAAACAGCTGCTGAAAGAAGTGATCCTTTCCTTCTGCTCTCCATGTGGCTCTTGAGTTTCTTTTTCATGATCGCATAGAAAACGTGTAATGCCAAAGAGAAGTTTATTGCTAAATCCAGTTGGCTCCACTGTGGTGGATGTTGTGGCTGTCTGCCTGCTAGGTCATGTTTAAAAAGAGGGGATGGCTTGTGAACCTGCTGTTTGGGGAAGGGTGTGGCACTGTGCCTTTCACATCCCTTCAGGTATTGGAGTAGTTTATCTGTAATGCACAACTTCACTCTCAGTGTGCAGCAACTACATCTTCCATGGTAGTTTAAACTGATCTGCAGGTTAGCCTGAGGTACTGCCGGCCTGACCTCTGTGCCGTGGTGCTGGCAGCAAGGGACACAGGGCACTAGCTGGGGAGTCAGGGTGTCCTGGGGGGGCTGCAGCACGCTGCAGGGGTGCGGGTGTCAGGAAGGTCCTGCCTGTGGGTGCAGTTGGGAGGAGGAGAGGTGTAGCTGAGACCATGATGGGTAACCCCAGACACTGAGGGTTAAAGTAAAGCAGTGAATCACCAGGGTTTTTCTGTGTGTATGTGCAGTAATGATGGCAAAAATTTTCTCCTTAATACTGTTTTTTTGGGGTTTTTTTGGGTTTTGTTTTGTTTTGGGTTTTTTTTGTTTAAAAAACAGTAACTGCATGTTGACTTTCTGGAGACTGGGAGACTCAGGGAATGACCTGAGAGGAGACTCTGGTAGTGTTGTAGAAAGAAAAGCTGTTGAAGAAGCTGGGTTGTGTCTGCTGTCCCTTCAAGAGGGAAGGTGGTGTTGAGTGCTTGCTGTGCCCATCTCTCCAGTGCCGAGAGCAGCAGTGTGTACGTTGACATGGCACGCTGCACCCACAGTGCAGCTGCACATCACTTCTATCACCTGGGCAGCATCTGTAGCTCTCACAAGGAGAGCCCTTTGCATGTTTAGTACCGCCACGCCGCTGTCAACCTCTCTCACGCCCACACCGCTTCAGGAGTGAGCGGTTGTCTTCTTCTGCAGAGGAGGGGGATAAACGTTTGTTTGTCTGCGGTTTCTCTGATTAACTGCGTTTTCAACTCTGCCTATGTAGCTGACGGCAGGCCCTCCTTCCCCTCGGTGTGCGTCCGCAACGTGCTCATGTGCCGGCACGCGCGAGCTGCCCTTGAAAACAGACCAAACTTATTAAAATCATTGCTAGTTGCCATGGCAGCTGTTGTCGCTGTGGGCTAATAGGAAAGGCAATTACTGCTGCATGCTGGGGAGCGTACGAGGAGAGTGTGGGCAGGGGGGACAGGCGACTGTGTGCTGATGAGCTGTGTGACTGATAGATCGGTTGTCACAGTGAGCAAGCAGCAGAGAAGAGAAAGGCTGGAGATGCCCTGTAATGAGGTTTGGCCAAATATGCCATATTTCTACCTCCTGGGCAGGCTCGTCAAAACATTCCCACCCTTCCTTTGATTGTCAAGGGGAGTCCCGGGGTTGAGATTCACGTTTGCAGCTGGGTGCAGTGCAGTGCTGCTCAGTGACTCTCAGCTGGCCCAGAAACTGAAATGGGGAGCTGGAAAACTTTATGCACGTTGAAGAAACTCATCTGGCCCCTTTCCAGCTGTTTCCTCTCTGTAAATATTCCTTCTCGGCTCTTTGCCGTTTCCTGTAGGTTGAAGGTCATGATATAAAATAACTCTAATTTTCTTGGAGTGAGGTGGATCGGTTATGAAAACTGAGGTCGGTTACGTTTCAGGATGCTTCGCTGATTCTTGTGTGCTGCTGTACCAGTGGAAGGCCAAGATGTTTTGATTATGAATCTGTGTGTAGACCCCTGTGTATGTGTAGGTGTCGTGTGGTCATATGGCAGATGCTGGGTTTTCGTGCTTTTTGTTGTGAATTTAAAGCTAAGGGGAAATTGCATCCTTCATCTTTTTCACTGAATTTGGGCATCGTGTGCCCATGCAGTGCCAGCACTGTTTGTGCCCAATGCAAACATTAGAAAAAAAGGGAATGTTTTATAGTGAGTAGCTTGTAGAAAATCAATAAATTCTTTGAAAGATTTGAGTTGGGGAAATAGGTGAAAGCTGTAAGTCTGCAGCTTCTGTAAAAACTTAGGGATACCAGAAGCTGCTGTGGCAGTGTTTGACAGAGCCTTGCACCTCCAAATCACAACTCTGTCCCCTCCAATTCATGCTGCTTTTCTTTTCCCTCGTGCTAGGAAATGGCCTGAGACCTTGCTGCACAGGAGCTCTTCCAGGAGGCCCTCCCTGGCCAGCAAGAGGCATGTCACACAAGTTTCCTCTGGCTTCTGAAGTCCATCATGGTGTCAGTGAAGCTGAAACGATGGTTGTGGTCCCCTTTGATGGGGAGACAGTCCCAGGGGACATGGGGGAGGCTTGTGGTCCAGTCAAAGTGAGAAGAATAAAACAGTCCTCCTGGAGCATGCAAAATCAGGACCTTGTCTGAATTTTTCTTGTTGTTTTGGTTGATCTCCCAGCAGCTGTTTCCAACTGCCCTGTGGATCATGCCCCGTTGGGGTAGTGGTGGTGACTCACCCGGCTGGGATGGTTTCCACAGCTTGTGAGAGCCCGGCTTCCCAGGGAGCCATGGCACCAGGAAGGGGAAGGTTTCTGGTGCGTTTGATCCCTTAGTAAAGATTATGCTGCATCTGTTTAATTAGAAACTGCTGCTTTCTTTACCGGTGTACTAAATATAAATGGAGGAGCTGGTCTAATATACTCGAAGTTGCAAATGTCAGGAGTCAATAGCTTTATTTTCCTCTTGCCAAATCGGATTTGTTTTTAAGTAGTGCCACTAAATCTAATGATGCAGTAATTCCTGTTTGTTAACAGGAATGAGAGATTTAGACTGAGAGGGACTTTGTACTCTTCTCCCCCCTCTCTCTTGTCCCACCTCTGTTTACAAAGGAAGAGTTACTGGTTTGCAGATGTTTGTACAGTATGATCTGAAGTGTCAAAAGGCTTGATCTAAATATGATGTGTACTAAGTTTGTGTTCATCTAAAATATAGTGGTTAAGGTTTTCTCTCTGCACGTTTTTGGTGCAGATTTGTACATTCCAAACATTACCTTTATGACAGTCAGCAAAGTGCCCAAAAAATTTGAAAAATATAAAAAAATGCAGTAAATATAAAGAAGGTGCTGCTGGAGCCCAGGCTTGTGAGGATTTACTTGGGGTTTCACGTTCGGTTTGGGATTCTTTGTCTGCTGAACTACCGTCTTAAGTCCTGGCAGGCCCCAGGGAGCTCTGTAATGGTACAGACATCTGTGCTTAAGATGCCTTGCCCTGTCCGTCTGCCTGTGCAGGAAAAGGAGTAGGTAGCAAATGAGATTTTTTTTGCCCCTGGGGCTCCTACAGAGCACAGTGGACCTGATCTACCTCCATCTGCTTAGCCTTGTACAGTGCCATCGCACACGCTGTTTGCTTGAGCGTGTCTGTGAGCTGTAGCACGACGCCCGGGAAGCACAGCTCGCTGGGACATTGCTGGCACTGCCACCGTGTGAAGTGCTCGGCTTCAAATCAGTTGGTTGGAAAGTCCTTGAGAGCAGAAACGATGAGAACTCCTCATGGTGAAGACTGACTCAGTGCTGTTATCAGCTGCCTGGTATGCGGTGAGGCTATGCGTCTTGCCGTCGGCTGCTGTAACCGCTGTTTGTTCATGCCCTGGCCGATTTGGCATGCTTTTGTTCCAGCTGGTGGGATAACGTGGGGTACCTGGTCTCGGGGCGAAGCTGGCTGCCAGGCTGGAGGAGGAGGGAGCACGCTCTTTATGTGCTGGAGGCATTTTTGCTGTGTTTCAGCACGTGCTGGGGGAGGCATGCCGTAAAAATGGGAGCACCCAGAACATTGAGTTGATCTGCCGATCTCTTCTGGCCTCGAGACCTGAGGTCTGGCAGAACAGTTTCAGCATTGGATATGTTTTTGTGGAAAAGTGAGGAAAGAAATCCAAATATACTTTCTGCCTTCTTGAGGTTTTCCCCTTCCTAGTGGTAACAAGAAGAAATTGTGTTTCTGGAGTGTGTTGAGTTGTAATCAGTGTCTGTTATCTGTCTGTATGGAGGACACGGAGACTCTCCCCAGTGTTTCTGTGTGCTCCTGGTCATCTGTAGACATTGCTGACCAGCACAGAGGGTTTTTTCCAAAAGCTGTTTCCTCTGCTGCATGATGCAATGTTGAGTCAGTAACCCTGTTGCTTTGAAGGTTAGCATTTTTTATATCCCCAACACTTTGTTATTGTTTTCCCTTATTTCTCTTTTCCCTCCCCAGCTTTTCCTATTTTTGATAAACTAATCTAATGCTAGCCTTTCCTAGGGCAGAGCAGTGGCTGTAAGAGGAGATTAGCCTCCGTCGTCTTCTGTTTTAAGCTTTGGGAGCCAGGCTGATGGAGAGCACATGACCCTCCTGGTGGCTTTTCCTTCCCGGCGGGACACAGGGAGCTGTGTGCGAGGGGAACAAGCGGTGCTGTGTAGCGCGTCGGCGCTCCGCTCCCGCTGGTGGCAAGGGCAGGCAGGGCTGGCCGGCTCCTGCCAGCGTGGCACGGTTCGGCAAGCCGGCGGCTTTCCCAGGCAGCGCGGTGCTTGCTCGCCTGTGTGTCGTTTGCGCACTGGCTTCCCGTTTTGACCCCGAATGTAAGTGCACGGGGTGGCTGAAGGCGATGCAAGCCAGCTTCGTCTTTCCTCGACGCGGTGTAAGCGAGCGGAGTGCCTGCATTATTCACTCCTCCTCAGCCTGCTGTTCCTATTGAATTCCCTGTGTTAGGGCACCCTGCCAGCACCCGGTGATGAATTCATTGCTGCGCCTGCCCCAGGGGCACCCCACGCCGTGTGTGTTCGGGGGAGCGGAACCGGGGGGGGGTGGTGGCCGCCTGTGCCAGGCTCGCCCTTGAGTTTTGTAGCTGTGGGTCGGTGGGACTGGGTTGCCCCAAGGTCTTTCCATCCACGTTGTAGGTGGGTGCCGGTCCTTTTGCTGCTTGAAGGGTTGTTGGCAGCTTTGCGTATTTATTTATATCTGCATCTGCCTTGCAGCCGTGCTGAAGTCTGCCCGGGTTCCCAGGTCCTAATCTTTTTCTACCATCTCTCCCTATGCAGTAACTATTGTATTCTAGCTGTATTTCGTCTTCATGGTGTGGATTTCTCGGCAAACCGCGTCCTTATTTTTTACATACAATTTGAGGTTCTCCTCTTTTCCGCATCCTGAGTTTTCAGAAGTGCTTGTGCTAAAAAGCAATCACGTTTCACATTTCGTGAGAGGAAACATTTCCTTTATTGTCCTAATGGAAACCATTTCCCATTTGCCTATGGTGTTAGTCTTACTAATCTGAATAATTTTATTGTTAAACATTTAAAAGATCTCTACTGTTCACATTATCGCAACTCATAAAAGCTACTGAAGGCACGTTTTATACTTTCGGAGGAGATTATCACGTCTCTTTGTTAAGAACTTCTGGGTGTGTGCTTCGTGCCATATTCATTGTGTTGATCTCAGCTCTGCTTTGTTCCTCTATATTTTCTTTTTTAAGCAATTACAGCAGGTGGCTGGTCCCTGGGGAAGCTTCCTTTGACCAGCGTGCTCTCTGGTCCTGGTTGACAGGGTCGGATGGAGTTTCAGGTCCTCCTCCTGGCTGCACAGAGGAGTGGGGTTTTTTTCACCTCCAACTGGATCATGTAAATCAGTTCCTCCTTTGTCTCATCCTCTTTGTCCAGAATCTCCTTCTGGTGATTATGATGAATAAATCAGCCTTGACTTTGGATTGAAATTTTGTTTAGTAGTTATGTTGGTATTTAAAAACTAGTATATCTGATGAGCAAAATAGGGGTAATAATCAGAATTGTGACCAACAATTTCCCTCAAAAACTGATTTCTGTAGTAGAGGTGATATGTAAATGATTGAGTAAAAAGTGGAGGGGCTTTTTTTAGAAAAAAAAAAAAAATCCTGTGCTGTTATAGCCCTCTGGGATTTTAGTGTTTGAGAAAGTGCTTTGGAGTCCCTTGGCTCTGACAGATGCTGGAGAAAATGGACCTCCCTTCCAGAGGGAAACCCAATCCTTTCAGGCCAGAGCAAATGCAGGATACTGGAGGGTGTACCTTTCTCCTGACCAGTGGGAATCTTTTCCTGATGAACTTTGTCCCCTCAGTCACAGGCCAGTCTTTCAGAGTCACTGATGTCTCCCCTGCCGCAGTTTGCAATCTGTGGCTATGATGGGGAGCCTGGGGGGGAAGGATGTGTTGTCCTTCTTTTCCCCCCAATTTTGACTCTTATACTTGGGGCAGTGGAGTATGGTGATATCTCTGAAGTGATGGCTGCAGTATCACTTGCTGTTGTTTCTCTAGCAAGTGGCAGAGGCGATTTGAAGCAATGCAACGGAGAGAGAAGCAAAACAAACCCCAGGAAAGCCTAGATCATTGCGTGTGTCCATGAGCATCGACTGGTTATTGAATCAAAAAGACCAGAAGGAAGGGAACAGAGAGTGAAGTCACCTGTTTTGTCCTTTATACAGGCAGGGATAGAGAGAGGTGTAGTATTCCCTGTCAAGAGAGGAGAGGAAAATGTCTGAAACAAGCTTCCTCCTATTGCTTTTAAAGTTGGATGAGTGGAAGGGAGACAAATTGTAAAGGTGTGAAGCCTGCAGCAGTCATGCAGCAACCTGGAAAAGGTCTGGCGCTGCACTTCCCTATTAGCACATGGGGCTTGCAAATGTGTTTTTTGCTGTGGGTAAAAGCATTCAGCCCCTCCAGAAGTAAGTATAAAAGCTGATGGACTGGGACTCGTGAATGGTAAGGCCTATATGTAGTCAGTTGAGGAGCTAAGCCTTAGTGTGATACGTGGCTTCTAGGGTGGAGGAGAGAGCTAGAATTGCTATCGACAGAGTTTGGGGCCATATGCTCTTATATTATTTTTGTGTAGTAGAGATTTTAAGTTTTGGAGCTTCTGATTTGTACCCATTTTGGCTTTAGTAATGGCAGCAGGAGAAAGGGAAAACTTGTTCTTCTTCCTTCTCTCTCTTTTCTTCCCTCAGGAGATTTTTGACTGTTTCCAGAAGGGAGCAGATTTCCGGCTCCTTCCCTCATCTTCCTGATCTGATTGAAGAGCAGTGGGGGAGAGAAGCAATCTCATTCAATCTGTGATTTGCATGTGTTCAGCCCTTCTGTCCTGAATCTGTACAGTGCCTTTCTGTGCGGCTGATAACAGCTTTCCCATGCAGCAGCATCTGGGTGAAATTCCAGCATCTCTTAATTTTTTTTTCTGCTGCTACTTTAAAGCTGCAAGTAATCCTCCAGGCACCAGCGCTATCTTTCAATGGACTCTGACTGATGCAATGCTGTATTTATATGGGATGGGATTTGGGAGGTTCAGTTTTTCACCCGGGAGGATTATAAACTTCATTTTCACACAAACATTTATACACTGCAGGTGGTAGTGTTGGTGCCTCAAGACTTGATTTTTGGCAGTAGGAAGATGCACTGCAAATCCAGCAACTTTTTTCCTTTCTGCAACAGTTCTAGTGCTGCAAGATCCTAATTGGTGTTGGTCATTGCCTAGAAAGTTTAGGGGTCTGTTATGTTTCAGTTTTGGTCGGTTTCATATATATAGATAGTGTAATATATGTGCACAATGTATATTTTATATACACACACAACATTATCTTCTACAGTCATAGTTCAGGTGCTTTCTTGTAATGCATTAAGCAATGTGACTAATCATGAGATGTTTGTTCGTTCCTATCCTTTTTAGGAAAAGCAGTATGTGCTCCTTCAAGATTAGTTTTTGAAGATTTCTGTTCATTTTTTTAATGTAAAAGAAAGGGGGTTTTTTGGGTTGGTTTTTTTTTAATTATTATTTATTTATTTGAGAGGATTAGAAGTAAGCATGTGCCTGCCACTCCTGGAAAGTGATGAAGGTTGCAATGCTCCTTGTCTTCAAGAGTAGTGTGTTTTGCAGTATGACCTGTGTAAATGCTCACCCTGAGATCTGCTTAGCCGTTTGTATGGAGAACTGCAGTGGTTCAAGGCATTAAATTGCCAGCTCCACTTTCTGTGTGATTTGGACTTTCCTAAAAGCTGAAGTCTTGTGCTGTCACTGTCACCATGCTGTAGTCCACCTGGGAGGTAGTGAAAGCATTAATCATTGAAGCCAGGTCATATTGCAAGCTAGGGTAGAGTCTCTCAGCTCTTGGATATGAGCGGATCTTGTTATTGAAGGCTATAGCATCAGACTGAGAAGCAGGACCATTTCTAAGATATGGATAGCTCTGGTGATGGAGGATGCGTACTTTTAGTGAAGTCTTTTGCGTGCCTCTTCCTACCGTTAACATCCTCCCGAGAATCAGTGTCAGCCAGTATTTCTGCAGTTGGTCCTGTCAAATCCTTGGCATCTCTTTGTGACAGTGGTTTATGGGCTTGTAGAGAAGAGCAGTGTTTTTTTGTCTGAAAGTCATGGAGGTCACAAATCCAAAGCACTGAAAAGAGAAGGGGTCTATGTGTGGTTTTGCAAATTCAGTGTGTGTTTGGGGGGGGGGGGGGAATTAGCATCTGTTTTTATGAGTCCTTCCCAATTACTGATCTGAAAACTAGCTACCAAGCATGGGTAGATTTAATTGATAAAAAATTTTCCCTCTTGGATTCTCACAAATCTGTAAATAATTAACAGACCAAGCATGACAGCTTTGTTTTGGATACTTGTGGCTACTATCTATAGAGCATCCCTTTGCTCATGAAAACTCACTTAAGCAGCTCCAGTCTTTTGGTAGAGCAGCAGCAGCAGACTTGAGTTGCTCCCTGCTTCTGAAGGATGAAGAAAGGAGAAAAGTATGAGCAAACATCACCCGTATCTGGTTAGGCCATACAGTATTGGAGATGTTTTGGCATGAGGAAGGGGAGCCGTGGATCGTGATCAGAAATAAGACTTTCTTCTGATGCCTTAGATGACTGCTTGATGTTTCTTATGGTCAATTTTTCAAGGGAGTAAAAGGCTCTGAAATGCATAGAGGTCAAGGATTGGTAGTTTCTAAGAAGGAGGCTTGTCAGCAAAGCTCACGTTGTTGCAGTTTCATCATTGGTTTAAGTTAATCTAAGACTGTGCTTTTATTGAAAGAGGAGCCCTGCCTTCTCCCTGACTCCAGACATGTGGTCTTACACCCTCCCATGTACAGGTGTTAGGGATTACGTGGACTGTAGTGACCACCTTTGTTCACGAAGCTAATCCTTCTCCTTTTTGAGGGATTAGTTTCCAGGAGGATCAACAAGCTGATCTGAGTTGCCGTGTTCTTCTGTGATCCCTACTGCACATGCAAGAGATGAGGTAGGGATGCATACTTGGGGGCAAGGGGGGAGAAAACAGGGCGCTTCCCTTTGGTAGTGTGATTTTTGAGGTTAGCTTAATCTGACTGTGAAAACCATACTCTTAGAAGGTTTGTATCACTGTGTAGCTCAAGGGAGTTGAGTTTTAATCTCCTTATACTTGGGCCGAGCAGTTGTTACCAAGTGCGCAGAAGGAAGGAGCAAGTAGAACTGAATTTATAGGGCTGCAACTGTCTAGAGCTTTGAATAAAAAAGTTGGCTGTATTTACAAAGAAACCTTGAGAAATAAAACAAAAGGCAAGTGGTGCTTTGGCATGGTTTGATACTTTGACCGACCCTCTCATCTGCTGTTTGCCACGGTGTCTTCTGTCTGCTCCAGTTCAGGACTTTGCTATACTGCCTGTTTCTCTGTACCTAATTTAAGATGTTTGTGTGTTCAGTGGGAGGGTGGCTCCCTTTTTTTTTTTTCCTTCATCTGAACGTGCCACATAGGGAAGATACACGATGCTGTAATTTCAGGAGCTCAGTGTTTTTAGCTTTCTTCTGTTCTGCATTTCATCTGTAGGCTCAGGGAGGGAAATGTAACTTCCTAATGCAAAGAAGTCTCCAGGGATTGCACACAGAAGAGGTTTTCAGACTAAATTGTGAAGGAAACAAGCTTTAGGTGAATGTGCTGTGACAATCCCTTCCCACGTGTGCACACCTACAAACCAAGTGGTAATTTCAATTGCTTTTAAAAGTTGGTAGAATTGTAATGCTATCACCTTCCTAAAAGCTTTGTGAAAAATGATGGTAAGGTGAGGAGGGGGGAGAGATGCAGACAAGTGCCCTACGGAGGGCAAGGCGCTCAGGACTTGTGGATTACACACCCCATATGGAGCAGGCGGACGGATCGATCCGGCTTTGCCGTGGCGTGTGCTGCTTTCTGCCTGGCGGGACCATGGCAGGGGACATGGCGAGGGGGACTGTGGTTATAGCTGCGGGAGGCTGGGACGGGAAGGGAAGCAGCCCTCGGGGGCAGAGGGTACAAATCTGCGAAGAACTAGTTTCGGTTAGTTCCACCGCTGGTAGAGCGGCTTGTTTATTACATTGTTTTGCAGGCAGGGAAGGGAGGGGGCTTTGATGCTTTGTGTGGTGCTGGCAGGAATGTGCAATCCAGGGGTTTTGAGACCTCCTGGGGGTGTGTGGGGGGGTCTTTTTCCAGTGGCTTCAGACTATCCATAAAGACAATAGGGTGGAACTGAGGCTCTGTAAGGAGGTTGTCTGCTGTTTCTGAGAACTTCCTGGGCTTTAACTAAATCTAAAGCTGGTAAAAAGAGTGAAATTCTTTGCAGGCTTGCGGGATGCTGCAGGCAAGAACTGTGTCTATCTCCTGCCTGTTCTGCAGACCCGGGTCTTGCAGCCTCCTGGGTGTCTGGGGTGCAGCAGCCTGGTGCTTTAATGCTGCAGTCACCGCAAAGATCTCTGGCACCTATCTTGGCCTTTTACAGACCCGATTTGTTCCTGTGACCTCGTGCTGTTTAATTGCAATCTTATTTTTGTGGTTGACAGCCGTATTTAAACATGGGATGTACAATAGTATAAGAATATCCAATGCCTGAGACTGCTGGCAGTCTTACACTTCATTTTTCCATTAATACATAAAGTTCTTGGCCCTTCTGGGTAGAATACAGGCAGCGGCAGCAGCAGCTTTTCCCTTATAAGCACGGCTAGCACTCCCATCTGGGCCAAACTGAAGAATTCAGACCACTTACAGATACCTCGCTGGATAATTTTGCTCTCCACAGTAACACAATCTTTCTTAGAAATGCCTTCAGAGTGGCTTGCCTAGCCTCTGTGTGCAACGAAATGGAAACTAACTTACTGTAAATGCCTCGTTTTATCCCAATAGCTGGGTTGGGTGGTGGGTCGTTTTTAATCTTCCTCTCTTTGCTGAGCACTCTCCCGACTTTTTGGATGCAGCCTTCCAAATGAAGGGCAGGTCTGTCTTCCTTTCTCTTAAAATTTCGAAACAAAGCACGTACTGAAACTCCTCTCAAAACTATTCCAGAAAGGAGGTGTTCCTCCTTTGGGAGGGAAGGAGATTCTTCGATTAGTGTTCCCTTCCTCCCTGTTTTAACCCCTTTCTAGCTGTGATCGTTGCCTGCGTGGGGATGCTTTGTTCCTCCAGCATAAGTTACTTAGCTAGGTTGGGGTGTCAGCTATAGCTTGCCATCCTGGACAGTTTGTCTAGGGTGGGTATTTCTGGTAGCTTAGGCAGGATTTCTCTCTTTTCATATACTCAGTAAAGAGGTGTGACCACAGCTGCCATGCTGGCATCTCAGAGCAGTCGAGTTTAGCAACAGTTAGCTTTGCAGTTGCAGTGAGGAGGTTTGTATAACACAAGTGGGATCCCAAGGATTCCTTGGTTAATGGCTGAGAAAACCTGTTATTTTAAGACTTTTTTTTTTTTACTTTTACAGATTGCACTCCGGTTATAGAGGGCCTTGGCATGTGGCCACACCCCATCCAGACTGTGTGTAGCCCATAAAGAGATGACACTCAGTTATCGGGTGGATGTAAGAAGAAAAGCAAAGGCATGTTTTCTGTAGTGGAATGGCTTTGTGTTATAGCAGGAATCACTCATGTTATTTTTCATATGTAATTGCTTAATTGGGATGTTGAAAGGTTAGCTTTGATTTTGTTTTGATATGTTTCTACATTTTTGTATGCAAGTGTGTAGCACTTGGGTGTCTAATTAGAAAAAAAACCCTGAAAAGTACTGATGTGTGTGGGAGAAGTGAATAAAGGTAAAGGCAAGGAGGGAAGGGCAAAAGCCCAGCAGGCTTTACTTCGTCATGGAGATAGTAACCCTTGCAAAGGGAGTACCTCTCTAATAAACTGTTACATGGGGATTTATTCTGGTAAAATTCAACAGTCGTGACCTCTCCTGTTCCCTTTTGAAATACTAGTGAATGGCATTTTGGAGACAGACACCCTCTTTGTCTCCAGAACATGTGCTGAGGAGCTAATGGGCTGTCCCAGTCCTTTTCGGAAGGAGCCCTTCAGGGGCTGGAAATGGCTGGATCAGTCTTTGTTGCCCTTCTGATTCTTGGTACCGCTGAGGCAGCAGGGGAGCATCACCATGATGATGTGCTTCGCGTCGTGGTCTTTCCACCCTCTTAAGAATAGAATTAAGTCTCTTGCATGCATCTGGAATATTTGTCTCTGCTGGAGTGGGTTCTCTGACATCTGTGTGCTATTTATGGCACAGAAATGAGAGCTTCCAAGGGACCAAAATTCAGGGTGAGCCCTCAATGTGCATGGCTCCCATTTGGGGATATTCTAGTTGCGGATGGACTCGCTGTCCATGTTTTCCCCATGTTGGTCTTATTAGGTGCAATTAGTGCCCTGGATGCTCTTTCATCGGGGCTGCTTCTGAAGCAGTGTGCTGCACAGGAGACGGAGGGTTTGGTCTTTCCCTGTCCCTTGTGATACCAGTTTGGGTTACCCCTCGTGAGCAGAGGGAGCTGCCACACTGTGCAAGTTGCCCTCACAGCACTCGAGGGGGTTCGTTCTCTTTTATAGATGCCCTTTTGTTCCCTGCCGTTGCAGGGAGAGGAGCTTTCCAGGAGGGGGACAAAGAGGCCAGGCTTAATGGTCTTAAGAGTGGATTTATTTTTTTTTTATTTTGGGAGGGAAGGCCTGGGAGTTGTTTCTCTCTAACTGTTTCCAGATGGTGCTGCTGGAACACAAAGATTTCTAGTGTGTTTGGGATGGTGGCGGCTGAGACCCCCAGCCCCCCTGGCGCTTCCTGTGGAGCTCCACAGTCCTGCAGGCTTAATCAGAACCAGCCCTGGCTGCTGAGGAGCTCCTGAAGCCTGCCTGTTCTTCAGCCTGTGCCCCAAGCCCTATGCTTCCTCCCTCCTCCGGGCCTTTTAACCCCTTGCCATTACAGCTCCTGCCCTTCAGCCTGCCTGCCTCGCTTCTCTCCTTTCTCAGGCTGGCTGTGGACGGTTGCAGTGCCTTGGAGGTGAAACTGCATTTGGCTAGACTGCTCAAAGAAATTACGTCTTTGGGGAAAGGGAAGCTGGTTTGTAAGGCGAACCTGGGAAAATAATTTCTGTAGCTATCTAGGGCGGCTTATGCAATCAGGCCAGCATGTCCAGGGCACAGAAAATTTCTCTTGCACCTATTTGCCTGCAGCACTTAGTATACAGCATGATTTTGTCTGAATCGTGCTGTTGTACCTCTCTTTCTTTTTTGTGCCAATTTCCCTAAAAGCAAGGCAGTTTTAATTTTGTATCACAGCCTCTTCACACCCAACCAACAAATTGGTTTCAGCCTTCTCTTCTGCAGGTAATATAACAACTATAATTTCATTCCGGAAAGTAGGAGTACTCTTCTTTCCTTTTTGCCTTTGAGCAACAGCCTCTGAATATCTGCAGAATCAGCCAAGAAGCTTGTGATCAACTGACTTCCTTTCTGGATCTGAGGTCTATTATCTCCCTTGCCCTCTTCTCTCCCATATTCTCTATCCTGTTGTCTGAGAAAGCAGAAGCAATGAAGCCATCTACTAAGGCAAAACTGTGTAGTCCTCTTCACCTTGCAAAAGCTTGTAGCCATTGTGATTGAGCAAGCTGGATTTTCATACCGTGAGCATGTTGCCCTGTAATGAGTGGTTTAGAATGAATTACATGTGAAATGCTTCTTCAGCCCCACGTAACAATTACAGCATCTGAAGGTGCCCCCAGTGCTGGATTTTAAAGCCTTGTTATGAGCCCTCTCCCCTTCCCATTGAGTAAGAGTGGAAGTGAAGATGAGCTGCCATTTTAAAATGCTTCTGCCTGCTAAAAGAGGAGGGAAATCAATATTCTGTGCTATTGACTTCTGTGCATGCAGAGTGTCCTTGTATTTGCTGGATCATAGACGTCACGCTGTGCACAGTATTCCCAGGGGCTTCAACTTGCACCGGATCTATTGTTGCCAGCATAGGTCATGGACCAGCAGAGGCAGGCTGTATTTCCTTTATGGTTGGAGCAGTATGAGGAAGCTGCCATATGTAATCCAAAAAAAAGCGTACTTTTTGCACATTTAAATTACACTAAATTAATGAAATCTCATCCCTTCCAGAAGCTGAAAACACCTCTTGGCTGATCTGGAAAATGAAAAACCCAGTTGGTGGAAAGCTGCTTCTGGCCTCCAGAAAGCTACTTACATTATTTAAAAAAAAAAAAAGGGCATCAAGGAAGAATCTGCATGGTTGTAAAGAATCTCTGTAAAATATTTCCATTTTAGCTCTTCTTTTTTAGCTGTGGAAGTGCATTCTGTGTATGAAAGTCCCTCTTCTCTCTGCAGAATTAGACATCTGTATCGTAACTTTATATGGATGCTGTCAGCTTTAAATCTGAGTATGCATTTGTAAACTTGTTGCATACTGATTTTTTTTTTCTTTCCAAACCTGAAACTTAAATACCATCTTTCTGGGTGGTTTGTTCAGATATATATTTCTGTGTATACAGTTCTGCAACTTCTCCTATACCAACTAATTATTGTTCCTGCAGTATATAGAGGGTTTCTCAGAGCAGAACTGCCAGGGGGTTAGAGTTAAGAAAATAATGTATTTCAAATACAGAAAATCACACCAGTGCGTTTGGGCAGTTTCTCCAGGGCTCTGTTTGACAGGGACGTGGCTTCCCCCAGAGTCACCCTGGTCTGTCTTACTGGCCACCTCATGGGCTTGCCTAGCAAATTGCTCCAAACTATTCAAACTCTGGTTGGGGCAGAAAGCTATTTTTATTAATCTGACATCACCTTCCTTTCTTGTCTTCACTGTGTCACTGGGCTTCCCGCCCGGAGAGGCTCTGGCAGGCCTGTCCTCCCTCCGGCTGGGCTCCGCCTGAATCCTGCCTGTTAGTGATGGCTGCGAGGAGGGCCTGCAGGCCCCAAGGCAGGTCACAGGCTGCCTGGGGCTGTGGGGTACCATGACCTGCTACAGAGCTGGGCATCCAGCTTTGGAGAGCTGTGGGGTGGCAAAGCCAGTGTGGGCACTCGTGCTGGGGGCTGAGGCGGGTGAGAGGGCAGAGGTGGGGAACCCTGTCTGCTGCCCCTCGGGGATCCGTGGCCCTGCGAGGAGGCAGTTGGCCTGGCGCAGGAGCTCTCCCATCCCGCTTGTCTGACATCGTGGTGGCTCCCGCTGAAAACACGGTATTTTTAGGAGAAAGGGAAACATGGACGGGGTGGGGGTGGGGGCAGACCGGAGGCCGCCGTCGCTGCGGCAACGGGGCCAGAATTCCAGGAAGGAAGAGGGGCCGGATGGGCCTACATCCCGGCCTCTGCCAGGCCCCGGCCTCCAGGCCCTGCAGTGGGGAGGCTGTGGGCGCTTCCCTGCTCCTACAGGGGCAGCCACTGGCATCAGGCCCCCTGTGCCGGAGCACTGTGCTGGCAAGGGCACCTCTGGTTTTCTATCCTGCAAGAGGCGGCCTCAGTAATTCAGGTGGGTGTGGGAAGCCAGCCGGCATGTGTCTTCCCAGCTGTCAAGGGCAGCAGTGTGCAGTGTACTCGGTGTGGCGCCTTTTATCAAAATATTGGGCTTTTAGTCCCCAAATATGCTTTAAAAAAAAAAAAAAAAAAAAAGCAATGAGTAAGAAGTAAAATGTAAGTCCTGTTGCTTGCGTCCAGAAAATCGTACAGGTTGTTGATGTCAGGACACTAACAGGGAAGCAAATAAAGGGAAGTCCTTTGCTAGATGACATCTGTGTGTCTGGAAACTGGCCAAAACTGAGAAGCAAGTTTAATTGAAAGTGAAGACAGCTGAAGGGAAGCGTCCTGCACTATAGATGCAGTTATTGGAACTGCAGAGTGATTAGTGAGAGCTATATATCAAATTAGGGTAAGTATCAAGGGAGAAGGGTGACATTAAGATCCATTTAAAAACTACTTTAGTTCACTTTTTCATTAATAATCAGTAATTCAGCCTTAGATGCTGCTTTTCCCATTAATTTTATCCACAGACAATTTGGGGTATGGAGGTGGCACACACAATCAAGAAGGCAGATTGAATGCATCAGATTACACTTGGACAAAGAAACAGATATTTCCTTTTTGTTTATATGCAGTAACTTGTACAAGTAGGGGTCTGATGAAGAGTTACCTATTTTCTTGGTAGCTGGTAATAAGGTCAAGTCATTTACAGTTTTACTAGCGCTCTGCCACAGTTAAAGTACTAGAATGACTTTTTCAAGCACAGGGTTTCTGTCTCCCCTGCTATGCAAGAAGTAAATCAAAAAAGATGGTGAAACCACTGGGCTGTGGCAAACAGTGCTGGGATTTCTGTCTGGCTCGCGAGCTTTACTTTTTCGTAATCGTCACTTTGAGATTAATAGCTTAGTTGACAGTGTTTTCAGCTTTTTTTTTTTTTGTAAAAGTCTTATTGTCTCTGTTCTAGAAAAGCGGCAGCTTCTTGTCTAGCACAAGTCTCTGATAAATGTGTAACTTATGCTATCTCACCACTTAAAAATCCCATTTTGCTCTTGGGAGGAACAAACAACTTTTTGTCGCCTTTATTTTGTTGTTCTGTGTAGTCCAGGGGTTTCTGGCTCTCCCGAGCTGGGGCTCTCCTTTGCCACTTCTGTTTGAGCCACTGGTCTGCTGTGCTGCCCGTAACTCTTGGGGGTAGCCAAAGCAGAGGCAGATGAGCTGTTCCTGTGTTGGCCTTGCTGCTCTTGCTCAGAAGCTGGGGGGCGGTTGTGCAACTCTGAAGAATTGCATTAACTTCACTCCACTTTTCCCAGCGTTGCCAGGAAAGCGGGCATGCCGCAGACCCGGGGAAGAGAGATTGCTTGGTCATGTTTCTGAGGTTATCTTTGCAACTGAAAGGACTCGACACTTTAAACTGAGGCTTGGATTCAGCAGGAGTTGATTCTCCTGGCCGGGGAAATATGGATGAACTCACTAAGCTAACAGTTCCTTACTGGCAGAGTTTTCATCTGTAGACTTTAGGCTTAGTTTGGCTGTCAAGAAACAATTGCTAATCAGGCCTCCTTGATCGTTGCCTCTGTCAAAACGGCAAATCCATGATGTAAAATTAATTTGCTCTGGGGTCAAGTTAGGTCAAAGAGATTTGTTGCCTCTCTAAGCTAAAATTTGGTTTTATTTTTAAGAAAAGGGTGAGAGGACTTCGAGACCTTTCATTATGTGTTACAGCTGTGACATTTTCTCCAGAGGACTGACACTGCTCCAGTCCTCTGTGGCCTCTCATAAGTTAACAGCACCTGCCAAGCTGATCACTTCTTACTGATGTCCTGGTTTACTGACCATTCCATGTGTTTTCAAGATGTGTCTAATACAGCAACTTTTAAAATTCATTAGGTTGAGAGGTGTCAAAAACCCAATGACCCCAAAACCTGGCTGTTCTGCTGGTGCAGGAGCATCTCCTTTGCTCTTCAGTCATCTGCAGATGGCTGTACCATGTTTACCTTGTGACCCGAGTCAGTCCCTGCAGCTTGCAGCTTGTGGCAGACCTTACTATTGCAAATGCCAGTGGTATAGAACTCGTGTTAGCAAGGCTGGGAAATTAAACAAGGAGGAAAATTTGAAGTAAAGGGGGATTAAATGTTTAGTGGATTTGACCGAGTTGTGACTTTCATTCTGTTGAATCCAGTTGGCTGGCACAGAGACTGTTACAGGGGCACAACCACAATGCTCGCGCATCCTACAGAAGAGTGGAAGCCCGTGCGTGAGATTATTGGTATGGTTTGAATAAAATCACAATATGTGTTGCAGAAAGCTGATGTACTGTATTAGCTTCTAGGTTTTTTTTCTCCCTGATAAAGTAAATCGCAAGTACCTGAGAAATGCCTTTCGGTGGTAAACATAGTAGTGAAATATCCCAGTGGTAGTTTGATTTGATTTTGCAGGCTAGCACTGCCTAACTCAATTTCTTTACGAATGTCTGGTTGCATGTTGGTATCAAAAGAGAAATGTAATTGACAGGAGGGAGCTGCAAGAGAGATGGAGTTATCTGGGGGTTCCCTCTCCTGCCAGGCTGCTGTCAGAAGGCAGGGGCCCTCCATGTTTGTGGACAGGGTATTTATCCATGTTAAATCTTCCCTCTTTCTCTTTTCACTTCCATTTTGTGAGATGTGCAGGCAGAGGAGGAAATTGAGCTGTATCCCTAGCCTCTGCTGTCTTAGATCACCCGCTAAGTAACAGGGTTTTTCTGTCTGGAGGTTGCTGGACTGTCCTGTTCCAGTCGTAGGAGTTTAACGCTTTCACTTCTTGCTCTGTTTGGTTTTCAACAAAAGCAAACTCTGTATGGAATAATCATGCAGCAGGCCCCAGATTCACCATTAGTGACCTGTAAAATTGGCAGCGCTGGAGATTATTGACGGGAGACGGTTTCCCTAGGCGCTTCCTGCCTTCTCTTGGAGAGTTAAGTTCAATTAGAGCAATGATACGCGCAGCGGGGATTTTGCAGAGTTCAGTACTTGGTAGTAGCATTGCTGTATGAAAGGCAGAGATATCTTTAGCCTTTTTGTGACCTTAATGCTCCAGCTGCTACCCTCTTTCTAACCTCTGCGTTCTCCAGACTCTCGCTTTCCTAATGTAACGTTCTTTCACCTCTTCTTTTACCTTCTAATGCAGCCGTATCCCTCAAATGTTTTTAGTCTGTGATTTGTGGGGTTTATCTTCCAAAAAACAATGTGGAGATTGCCAGCTGTGGGGTGGTTGGTTTTTTTTTTTTCTCTCCTCCACTCAATTTTTCTTTTTTTTTTTTTTTTTTTCTGACCTCTCATGTGCTGTGGACTGCCCTCAGATCTCTGTAATGGTTATTCTCTTCCTTTTCACACTCTTGTGATTTGCTTCTACTTATGAAACCATTCTGTATCTAGAAGTGGTTTCTGGGCATCCAGGTCCTTTGACTTCAGGAAATCCCACAAAGTTTGGTTTTGTCTTTTTTCTGCCACAGCCTCGTGGTGACAGTCCCTTTTGTTAGTCCCTGATGTGAAGAATATCATCCTCAAAATAACGATTTTTTTTTTCCTTGCTTCATTATAATTTTCTCTGTGTTCACTGCCCATATCTTTAGTATCTGTAGGGGCAACTTCTCTGTTTATTCCTAATTCTCTGCGTGGAAATCTTTCTGGTTTCCAAGGTGTTGAGTAAGTTTGGCGCACAAGCGTGTTTGAGGTACTGACCTCGCAGGTGTGTGTACAAGTACTATTAAAAGCGTACCTGGAATGGTCTTTCAGGACAAGACCTTATCTCCTGATACAAGGCGGACGTTTATGGCACTTATATCTAAGTTGGTAAACTGTAACGTTTATGCAGTTAACGCAGTCACAGTACTTTCTTATAATATGTACTTACATTGGGGGAGAAAAGTACTAGCTGTGCGTATTCATTGTGATGTTGCTTGGTTTTTAATTAAGTTCAGTTAAAACCCAAAAGCTTTGGGTGATGCTGTAGCTGTCAGTCTCTGCTTCTTCCAACTTCTGTGTCTTTCCTTCTGTTTCTGTATTACTTGTGGAGTTTTGTGCTTTACCTGCTTGCTGGCTGTATTTGAGAAGAAAGTACTCACAGGGTGGTCAACCTAATTAATTACTGTTAATCCCCAAAACTGGCTGCCAGAAGTTTTGTTGTCCTTGAAGCTCTCGTGCTGTGTGCGCTACTGTAGCTTTAGCGTGAGAGCCTGAGGAGAGGCTGGATGTTTCCTGGCAAATTTCCATGGAGAATCCCCTGGGCAGGTTTGAGGTAAAGAGGAAGAGAGGGAGGACAAATATGAACTTAAAATAGCATTTCTGGTCCCTATATTGAATTAGTAGCACCTTGCTTTTTAGCAGAAGTTGTCTTAAAGTGTTCTTGTGTAAACTGTGAAATTGTGCTAGTGGCTACCTGCCCTGTGTAGGGCAGAAGACCTCTCTCAGGTAGGAGCTGGCCTGTTTAACCCAAATAGACCAACACAAAACCCAAAACATCTCAACAAAAACTCTTCCTGACAGAGATGATACATCATGGTCAGATTCATGCCCAGAATGTCTTTGCTTTTGACAATTTGGGATTGTTTCGTTAGGGTCTTCCCCTTGGGCCTCTCCCTGCTCCCCCCCCCGCCTTCCCCAAAAGCTGCGGGAGAAAATGCAGGGCTGGCTTAGGAGTTTCTCCTCCTAAGTCATAACAAGAGATAGAAACAGACTTAAAAACTGATTGTGGAGGGTGGCTGTCTCCTTTCCTCTTCCTAGCATTCTGCTGGGAGTTGCTTGTGAATGCACAAGGGTACCAGGGTAGAATTGATACAGGCTTTGTCTAGTTTAGTTTATCCTCTGCCCAGGGAGAAAGATGCACGCATGAGGTGTGTGAGTGCCCTGTCTCCATTTTGAATAGGTGGTGTTGGAGGGAGAGTAACAGAAAATAAATTAAGAAACAGAAATAAAGATTTAGGAAGTATTGTGAAGTATGTTATCTTAATCCCCACTGCACTGCTAAAATAGAGACAAGTCTGGGAATTTCATGGAGAAATTCCAGAAGTCTTGGAGAAGGTTCATATATTCCTGCAAAGCCAGGGTGGTGGGGCTGCC
This sequence comes from Balearica regulorum gibbericeps, assembly GCF_011004875.1. Lineage (NCBI taxonomy): Eukaryota > Metazoa > Chordata > Aves > Gruiformes > Gruidae > Balearica > Balearica regulorum. Next base: position 58,466,119 of record NC_046184.1, read on the forward strand.
AATAACACAAACCATACAGGCTCAGAGTCCCTTCTGGGTTGAAGGAAGAAAGTCTAGAGCACTGATTTCCCGTTGGGAGTGTGTGAGGTATTTCTCAGGCTTACCGAGGTGACTGAAGTTACACTGACTGCTTTTTAAGTACATCTTAAACTATTAGTATAGTTTTGAAAAGGAGAAAATTGACACTTTTATGGCTAATGTTTAGGGAAACATTTCTTCAAGACTGGGCAAGGTGGGCAGCAGCTTCTGTAATTTTATGTTCTGTTTTGTTCATTTTTCGTGATGGTAAATGAAGTTTGCATATAAAAATTGTTTGGGAAAATTACAAAAATTATACAGAACTGAAATTACAGGGGGTAAGGTAGGATTAGTTTATGCTTATTTTATGGCTTCGAATTTTTTTTTTTGTTCTGCACAATTTGGCATATGCAGTTGAAAATGAATCTTAGGTATATTGGCTTACATGGAAAATAGGAAACTAGCAGAATACTTTAATCTTAGCTCATTCTTCCCCCATTTCATGCAGGTTCTTGGTTTTGGCTGAATTAAGACAGACATAGAATTCCTTCATTTCTATTCCTTGTAACCACTACATTCGCTCTTTGTTTTCTTGTCTTGCAGAACGAGCCTCTGACTTCAAGTTATCATGGATACCCAGCAAGAGACAATCAAGTAAGAGTCTGATTGCAGTAAATGTGTGTCCGTGCATCTCTGTACACTTATGGATGTTTTGTCAGACAGCTTCCTGGCTGTCTTGTTATGGAGTGGAAATTGTTTTGTTCTATTGTGGAATGCTTGTAGAGATATATGTGGTAAATTGAATGTTTTTTTAATGGCCTCCAGCAGTATGTGGCAACGTGCCTGGCAAGGGGGTTAAACATCATCCACATTACCAAAGGCTTAGGATATTCTTTATTCTTAAAAATATTGTAACTTAAAATCCCTATCCTAAGCTCCCACTGTATCTCCTCAGTGTTAATGAATAGATGTTCAGTGCCAGTGCATGCTTGGCTCTGTTTTATACTTATTGCATAGCATCTGGGGAAGCAAAACAACACTGAAGTTTTGTGAGAGTCTGCTTTGCTGGTGGAGTAGGGAATGACACTTGTCTTGCCTTTCTTTCAAGTCCTGCAGGGCCCCTGCCCCTTGCGCTTATTTGGGATGTTCTCCTTCTACAGCAGTAAAAATTATACTGTTCAGTGTATTGTATCTGTAAGCGTTCTCTTGCCTCCTAGCAGAAGACAGAGAAATCCCAGATGATGAATTTGTGCAACGGAAGGAGGAGATGCTTCGGAACAAATGAAATTTAATGGGTTGTAAGATACAACCGTCACACATTAAATCTCCCTTCTTAGGATGAATTTTTTTTTCAGCGTTCTGCAGTGTAACAGGAAATTAATATGCACGGAAAATCAATAAGGCAGCACACTTCAGTAATGAGCAAATAACAAAACCAAAATCAGATTCTTTAATACTCTCAGGTACTGCTGTATAAAGAAAGTGATTTTCATCATATCTTGATGAGGCCTTGGTATATGCAGCAACAGCATAACGGGAGATGTTTTTATGAAGTGCAGCATAGTGCAGCCTCAGCAATTGAAGAGCTTGAATCTTTGGTGCTTGTAATGTGTGTATGGATTTCCATATAGGAGCAAATTATTCAGAATGTCTACTGAGATATATTAAACTGTTAACCAGCACAAATAAATATTACACGCTGGGATGCTGTGGGAATTGTGTTCCTACTCTATCCAGGCTGAGTAAGGTATGCTAAGTTGAGAGGCAGAGCCAGTCCCACATCCTTAAAGCTGGTTTTGGCTTTTCCATTCTGGTAGTACCCTCTGCACCCTATTTTGTGCTTCACTGTACTTACCCATTTGGGGCTGTTTTCGGTTGTCTTTGGATATTTCATTTTGGTGACTTACCAGTATGTCCCACTTCACAGGTTTCCTCTTTCTCATCCCTTAATAACTCTTTTGATTTGAAAGTCCAGAACTGCTGTTGCTGGCAGGTCACTAGATCAGCAGAAATGGGCATGGGAAGCTGTACAGCAGCCAGGGTGTGAAATGAGAATTACACTCTGGGCAACCCTGGAGGGCTCTGTATGGGTCAGCACAGGAAGTAATGTATATTAGCCAGTATGCATATGTATTTCACATGGCAAATAGCTTTATGGAAATTTCTTAGTAGACAAACAGCTTCAGTTTAACTTGAGTATTTTCATTTTAGCAAATTCTTGTAAAAAATATTTTTTGGCTGGGTTGTTTTTTTTTTTTTCCTGCTCTCGGTAACATCTTGATCTGTATTAAGTGTTTGTCCTTCTGTCCTGCTTTTGGGCCTGAAGCAGCTTAAATTCAGGTCTGGTTTTCACTAATGAGGTTTCAAGGCTTTTAGCTAATCTGATTGGGAGCCTCTAACATGATGGCAGCAGAGAAAGAAGTCCTCTGTTGCCACAGACTGGGGCTGGTGTTGGAGAGACAGCAATGGCTGATCCATCACCTGCCTTTCTGCACTGGAGAAGGAGGAAGGAAGTGGTATGGGAATATGTGTAGCAATCCTGACCCTGTAAGAAAGCAATGATGAGATTCAGGAGCAATTGTGTCAGATTTCCTCAGATTAGGAACTGGATTTGAGCTGGTGCATGTAAGTCTCTGTATCTTGCTCTTTCCCATTGCAGTTCTTTATTGTAAATACTTGGACTGTGCTTTTTACCACAATGTTTTCCCTAGCAGAAGTAGCAAAGCAGAGCTTTATTTTTTCAGGCGTGTGACCACAGCAGTCCTGCTAGAAATTCTGTGGAGGTAACTTGCCATTTCTTTCACTTTATGTAGCATCCTACCTCTTTGTTTGTATATCCTTTTCGCTCCTTCAGGCTCTAAATGCTGTTAATTGCTGGCTACAAACCTTTCACTATGCTGTTTTTACACCCTCTAGTGGTTAAATCATACCCAGATGTTCCAGATTATTGTAGTTTTTCTTCCTGCCAGTGAAAATATGTGATTGATTTGAGTCCTCGCTTTAGCCATTTGGGAATGCTTAGGTCTACAGTATGAAGTTTATTTTGTATCCTTTCCCAAATATTTAAGCATTCTGTCATCATAATGCATGGGCAGTAGCACTGAGGCAAATGAAATGGGTTCATGTCGAGGCTATGTTCTTAATAATGGTGGTGTATGATTGCTTTATGATAACCCAGAGCTTTGTATTGTTGTGCAGCCCCCCTGTTCCTCACTTGCCCTGCCAGAGTGCTTTCCTCCTGGACTTTTTGTGGTGACAGGGCTCAGGGAGCACATGTACTAAATCGTTACGGTATAAGTTTGCCTAAAAAGAGAAGGCTTTGTTGCTGAACTTTTACACTACTAGGGCTGCGTTACTGCCGTGTAAGGAGCTGGAGAGCTCTCTGGGACTGTTGTCAACTCTTCAAGGTTTGCTCTGTGGATGTCTAATACACATACAGGAATGGCAGGATGCCCCTCCTTTTCCCTAGAGCTAGGCTGATGGCAGGAATGAATCCCTCAGTAAAGGGAAAATATGGGAAGCGTTAGTGTAACATTGTTAACCAGGATGAGAACCAAGTCTTTTAGTGAAGAGAGCTTATTCTCTGGGGACTATTCAGTGCTTTATCCCTCTGTTGGGCCTGCCAACAAAATGGTGTTTCTTTTTTTGTAACATGAGCGCCTGCCTAAAATGCAGTGAACCAAGACTTCCTTGCTTCATTTCCCAAGCTGTGACAAACAGCTCTGAGGTACTCTGAGTTCGTCTCAACATGGAAGATGACTGCTACAGCTATACAGATGTAACTTTTACATATAGACAAACTCATCCAGAATAAATACTCTGCTTCCAGAAAGCTATTCCATGCTAACTGTGGGAGCTTGTTTTATAGATAGCCAAGGCCTATGCCATATTGCTCTAGTGCTCTTCATGTCGAAATGTATTAGACATGATATTTGAAATTTGTTTGAGTGCTGAATACTGGCATGTCTGTGGCAGAATTTGGCAGCTGCACAGACTTATTTTTTTCCCCAACAGGAAGCAAAATGAGCAAGAACACCTTGTTTAGCTGCCACTAAAGGGAAGAGAGGAGGAGAGAGAGTTTATGGAAGCAGGAGGTAATTGCACACACCAGAACTGGGTCAGGATGTTAGAGCTATTACACCTCTTCTGTTATGGAAAGTGATCCTCAGCTATCACAATGGGTTAGGATGTTGGTTTGAAGCCTCTTTTAAAAGCTTGTACTTATGTGAGTACAATTCTTAAATCAAACTGGGCCATTGGCTCGGTATTAATGTGGTGGAAACATCGTTACCTATCACGAGTGACATTTCCTTGAACAGCTTAATTTTGGTGGATGTTTTTCCATCTGAGCACTCACCAGGCCTGACCTGTTGTTCTCCTGTATGTAGATGAGACTGCAGCCCAAGGTAGCATGGGTGCCCATGGCAACTGCTAGGAACAGCTTTATCACTATCCCCTCTGTGTGAGTTCAAGCTTAAGGTGAAATGATGTTAAATCCTCTCCAATTGTCAGCCTGTTCCCCTGGGTCTTTACTCACTTGCTGCTTTGGAGTATCTGTTGGAGCATGGTAGGCAGCAGCGTGCTGTGTGCACTTCCCTCCCAGGGTCTGCAAGCTGGTCTGGGTGAACAGTGGCAGCATCAGTCTGTGAGAACAGGAAGCCTCCCCTGTTGCTTTTTTTCCCCCGTTTGTTTTCTTTGCCCAGTCCCCCGTGTGTCCCCCCTGATGTGGGGAGTTCGGCAAGGAAGCCCTTCATCCTGAGATGTGAAGAGTGTGCGTGAGCTCCCGTGGGGAGGCAGGACAGCAGGTCACTGGGCTTCCTGTTGGAGCTGGCTGCACAAAGGCACTGCTGCTCCCGTTGGTGGCTGCTCCTGTCAGTGGTCTCTCTGCAGTGAGCAACAGGGATCTATCTCAGCAAAGTTCAGAGGTGAAAACCTCTGTCCTCTCATCTGTGTGGTCTGAGGCTCCTTCATCTATCTTCCTCTTCTCCATTGTGTGGGTGAAGCGTGAATTTGGGGATATTGCTGTAACGTGATTAGCAGCTGAGTCGTTCAGTCTGGATTAGAATATCCACAAGAATATCTGGGTTTAGCATTAACAGACAGATGATCTTGTCATAAAACAAATAAAAATGACCTGGAGGAAAATGGTTTGGCCACTTGTTTGTTTTTATTTGTACCATGATAGCGCCAGCCACAGTCTCTCCAGTGCCCTACTTTGTTGGTCTCAGAACAAAGACTCCCTGTCTCAAGAGTTTAAATCTGTAAGTAGTGTTCCTGAAAAGCATTTTGGTTTTTAATTTGTTTTCCTGCTTGTAACTGACCATGAGGAAAAACCCTCTGGTCTGAGTATACTAACTGGCTCAGTAACCAGTGAGATGGTGGCAGTGGAAGTGTTAAGTTATTCGGGAGCTAGAAAGGAGAGATGTTTATGGTTTTTTGGTTTGTTGCTTACACTTCTGGTTTGAATAGAGTGTATTTAATGTAAATGCTTAAACTGAGGGACAGAGGGAGGGAGGGAGGGAGGAAGGCCTTAAATAAAATTTTAACAGTTTACTCCTTGAGTGAATAGCCAAGACAAAGATCAGGAAGTGTCTGAGGTCCTCCATATAAAATGGAGAAGACCAGGCTAGGTGTTCCTGGTGCTTCTGAGAAGTGCCTCTTTGCTTGAAAGCAAACAACCCAAAATTTGGGATGGGACCGAGCTAATGAGGGGTGGCTGTTCTAAACATCTTCCTTATGTTTACAATGAGGTGAATTAGAGTTAAGACTGCCAAATCTACTGCTTCCTGGCTTCCACGGCCTCTCTTCAGGCAAGCAGTGAGATGTTTCCACTCTGTACTAGACAGGACCAAAGAGATGTTCTGTTACTGACCTAACTGCAGTGTCCCATCAAAAATAATGAGCTTGACTTTAGAGAACGTGGTCTGGGTAAAAATGTCCAGTGTATTCAGGAGATGGGAAGCATCTGTGAGGCAGCTGCATGCAGAGGGGTTCAAGGGTGTCTAGTGGGATAACTGCTGGGGAGGTACCGTTTAGCACCTCAGCTCTGAAGGATATGGGACGGTTGAGATGTGTTATGGAAAGGCATTCAACACTGCAGGAGGGAAGGAATTTGAGAAATCCTTTACCGGATCGCATCCAGCACTGTTTATAACTCTCAGCACATTCAGATGGTAAAAAAGTGTTGACAGAGTGGAGAGAGTTAAGTTAAAAGCAATGTAACTCATGATATCTGAGAAGGAAAATGGAGAGCAGAGTGTTCAGCTAAAAACTGAAGGAAGAGTGGGTTGCAAACTGAAGTTCAAACAATCAGGTATGAGTTGGAAAAGGAAAGGTAAGATCCACTGAGACTGATCTAGTAATACTCTGAATCCAGAACTGTCTTGGTAAGACACTTGGTTGATCACTTGAAGCGCGAAGAAGTGGTTCCTTGTTTTCTCAAACCCAAACTACATCCCTAAGAAACTGCAGGAAGGATTCAGGAATTGGGATTAGAAAAAAAAAATGTAAGGCATATACCACTAAATACTGATCCTGTTATAAACCTGCTTTCTCAAATTTCACTCCGAAGTAAGTTGCTGTGCTAATATTGGCCACATTTTCCCCCAAATCTCTCCGTTTAGCTTCTTTCCTACCATCAAAATCCTTAAATAATACAGGAATCACCATCTCTTGCAGTTGATACAAAGCTTGCAAACAGAGCGCTCTGGCCATATATTTATTTCCCTTTTCCCTCATGTTGGCTGCCTTTCTAGCCTCTCTGAATACAAGGCAGGGAATCCTTACATCACAGAACCTCGAATACCTTTCAACAACACCTTTGGCGACTTGGTGTCTCACTGTTACTCAATAACAAGAGAGAAATAAAATAACCATGTGGAGGAAAAGTTGCATGAGAAGTTAAGGAGGAGCGCATCTAATTCAGATGTGTGGGAAGACTTCCTGACAATAAGCTCCTTCGGCCCCATAAAGAGCTTCTCAAGGGAAGAAACGATTACCTTGCTGATGAATAGTCCGGCCAAAGCTCAGGGGTTGTAAGGCGTTGGCAGGAAATGGGCTGGGTGATGTAATACAAATTCCTTTCATGTTTGATTCAAGCAATTTCTCATCTCTGCTTGGGGTTAAAGAGAGGAGATATGAGTCATCCTTCTTGGGAGAGGACCAGGAGACCACTTTTTCTCCTGCGATGTACTTTTTCACCGTTGAAGTGTTACCCAATGTCTGCAGAAGTCTTGGAGACTCCCAGACCCCTCAGTTATTTTGGCATGAGGGACAGCATCTTGTTTAGATTTCCCCTTTTGAATGATTATAGGAGTGCTAGAGAGTGTGGCATGTGTGTTTAGAAGTAGTCTGTAAAATGATCGGTTGGAGGACCAAAACCAAACAGTGTAGAGAAAACAGCCTGTTGATGGATATTATATCCTACTGAGGATGTGAAAGCGGCTCTTCTGGGTCTGACAGAAGGTCTCTGCCTTTCAGTGTTCTGGCTTTGACTGTGTTTAATAGCAAGTACCTAAAGCAGAGGGAGCAGCGCCAAGATTTGGTGATACTTCCGTTCCTCCATACTCTTGAAGCAATCCCGCGGCCTTGGGATTTCCTGGCCATAGGTTTTTAATTTTTTTTTTAAGTCACCTGTGACAGTTTTTTGTTTATTGAATTTGTCTAAATGGTTTTTGAGCTTATCTAAATGTTTGGCATCTGCAACATCCTGTGGCAATGAGTCTCCCTCTTTAGGTGTGGTTTATGGGGAAAAAAGTTATGCGCACGGTGAACTTGGAACTAAAGTGGTTTTAAAGCTTTCAGGTGAGGGGGGCTTGGGGTCCTCAGCTTGCCCAGCTGCAGTTATTGCATGGGTGAGGATTTTTGTCTTTAACTGGAAAAAACCCCAACAAAACGAAATCAACCAACAAACCAGAAGAAAATGTAAAAAATTTGTGTGCATTTAGTATTTTTTTTTTCCTGCATGATTCTAATCGCTTTGCTAAAGTTACTTCTAGATACCCGTAAATGAGCGTGCGTGTTGCAGATGGGCACGCCGGGTGTTTGAAACGCTCTGCTGCAGCGTGGCAGGGGGCTCAGCTGTTCGGGTTTGGCCTTCGCGCACCCGGGAGAGCTCGGAGAGGAGGAGGAGGAAGAGGGTGCCGGGGCGAAGTGTGGCTGCGTGGGACGGCCCCGCTTCGGCCGGGGGCCGGGGCCGCTCTGGCGGCGGGCTGCCAGGAGAGGGCAGCCGGCGCACGGCCAGCGCTCGCCGCCCCGCCCCGCCGGCGCTGGGGCCCGGCCCGGGGCGGCCGCTTCTTCCTCCCCGCAGCGCGGCTCTGAAGTTCTCCCCTGGGACAAGCCCCAGGCCGGCGGTGTAGGGCGGGAAGGGCTAAAGCCGTAGGGAGTAAGGTGGAAGTGGGTTCGGCCTCTTGCGCCCCGCAAGCCTTTGGGGGTGACTTCTCTTAAGTTTCCGGAGCGGCCTCTTCGATAAGGGAAGTTTTGTTTAGAGAGCTGGGGAGGGGATGTGGCATTGCCTGAACTCAGCACAGGGAGCATCCAGGGAGGGCTGAGACTGGCCCTTGCTGCCCCTTCACGGGGCCTGCTTAGCCATTTGATTCTTTGAAGAGCACAGAGAAAAAGGTTTTTTGTAGCGCAAGTCTTCGCTCTGTTACAAAATGTCTGGGCGTGAGCAGAGTGGAAATACAGGAGGGATGTTTGAGAAGGAGTGCTGGTAATGGAGAGCTGCTTTTAGAGGGGAGCCTGAGCTGGCAATCTCTAAGTGCTTTCCCGGCTTGAGCAGGCTCCTGGCCCAAGCTTGTCTTATCAAAAGGCGCGTGTGCTGCACAGCACTGCTGCTGCTTAGAGGGCAGTGCAAGATGGATGCGCTCTTATGGCGAAGGTTCAGCGATGTCCTCCTTCAGGCCCCTACAGGCTGTGTTTAAGTGATCAGTTGTCTCCAGTGTGTATTCTGCGTATCATGACATCTCACAGCTTTCAAGTGAATGAAGGGAGTGTGTGTGTCTGAATAAATACTATTCTTCCTTTTTTTTTTTTTTTTTTTTTTTAAAGGAGGTTAGAGCTGGTCAGTATAGTTACAGAATCTGGAAAGATGCTGAAAAAGATCAGATGCTTATGGTCAGATCCTTTACTAAAGTAAATTAAGGCAAGAACAGACATACATTGCTATTTTTTAAGGACCAATCATGTCAGATCAATTTAATTTTCTCTTCTGACATGGCAGCAGGCCTGGCAGATGGAGAAAGCTACTGGCTTTGGACCTAGTTCCACATGACCTTTACATAAACTAGGCAGATGAAAGGTGAAATTAAGAAGGGGCTGAGCACCTCATTGGAAAACTGTATTTGGAGTAATTATGTCATGCTTTTCTGTGTATGTGTGTGATCTGGAGTCTTAACATGGTCTGCCCTGGCTGCTCTGCTTTTCTGTACTGTTTATCAAACATCAGGGTAATGAAATAGTGACTGAAGATATATACGTGGAGGGTCCGTGGCAGCCTTTGGAGGGTAGGATTAGATGTCAGAAAGATCACACAGTAAAGTGCAGAAATGTCCTGAAATCCAACAATATGAAATTAAACAAAACCAAGCTGTGTTAACAAAAGAAACCGTATACACAATATAAAATGGGGAATAGCTGGCTAAGCAGTAATATTGAAGGAAAGATCTGTGGTAACAGGAGATATCAAACTGAGTATGTGCTGTTGTATTTTGTGATCTTGAGAACCTGGAATGCATTTCCAGGTGTGTTGAGTAACTGCGGAAGGTAGATATTCTTCAGAGCTCAGCACAGAAAGCAGAGCACTGTACCTAGTTGTAGGCACTTCAGGAAAGATACAGAATCTGGAAAAAGTCCAGGGAACAAGAAAAGGAAGCTCAGAGAGCCTGACACAGGAGGAAAGTAATGAGCTTGTTCCCTCTTTAAAAAGAGTAGAGAAGTATGGAGGCTGGGGGTTGATTATTTACTGTGTCCAGTGAAGGCAGCTTAATTTGCATCAAGGAAGACTTAAACTGGATATTATATGGTAAACCAACATTTTCTGATTCAATGTAGTGAAGCACTGGAATGGTAATTTAGGGGACTGGAGTTCCTGTTTCTAGGAGTCTGTAATAACAAGTTGGGCAATTCCTGATGCATGTTTGTCTAAACATGCTCTATGCTGCCTCTGAGCATGGAGGACCTCTTGTCTCCCCTGCCCTGTACTTCTGTTATTCTGTGACAGTCAAAACCCAATTGTTACCATCTACATAATTCCACAGCCATATGACTGCTGTTGTCTTGGGCCTTTCTCTTTTTTTTTGTGTGTGTGTGTGTGTGTCTAAATTGTAAGATAGAAGGCTCCTCTGCTCCCATATGATCTTAAAAGTGCCAGAGATCCTTTCTTTGTGACAGCTGCCTCATAGCTCTGTTTCTTCCTGAGCTTGCTTATTACTCAAAGGGTGCATGGTGTTCAGCAGCTCTGAGTCAGTCCTTCCCTCTGTCTCACAGTAATAACATGTATCATGTATGAACCTTGGAGCTGTTTGATGTCTTGATTTCCCTTTAAGCTCTCTGGCCAGATCTCCATTTCGAGCATACTTAGAGGAGAGATTTAAAGAAAAAAAAAAATAAAAAAATTAACATAAACACCTTTTTGCTACCCTACCTGCAACTCCCCTTGCATGAAGAAAGGACTGAGAGAATTCAGCAGGAGCATTTTCTCAGTCTGGGCAGGGAGCATGTTTCTGCCTGCCTGCAGTTGGGATCTGCTGTGGGAGGGCAGCCAGTGTGTGTTATGCAGAGTACGGTAACTGCTTCACCGCCCCACTCGTGCCGGCCGCTTCAGCAGGACCCTGAGTAAATGAATGGGATCGCTTTCTGTTCTGCTGACTTCTGCATGGTGAGTGAGCAGCTCTGCATTGGCTGGGGAAGGATGCTGTGTGCAAGCAGACTACCTCAGCAAGCTACGCAGGTGCTCCCGAGAATAGCTGGTGGATAGAAGATGGTTCCATTCTTCTCAATATTAAGGGAGAGGTATTTCCAGCCGTAGCATAATGTTGCTCAGAGCAGGCATTTGCCAGATGGTTTCAGCTCCCCTGAGGCTTTGGGATGTGAAAGGGAAAGGGCCAGGAACACACTTTTGATTCATTCCATTAGTAGATTAATCGGCACTGTCCTGGCTTAATAAGTCTCTTAGATTTCCCAGTGGAAATGGCACATGTAATTCTGCCCAGGTCACGCTCTGCACACCTGTGTTGAAGCTTTCACAGGAAGAAGCTATGCTGCTGCAGGCAACATCTACAAAACAAGGCTTGGGAGGGGGGTAGGGTTTTTTTGGTGGGAGAAGTGAGAGAAAATATTTTTAATAAGTACTGCTAAATAACGCTAGTGGGAGCGAGATGGCTTGTGAGAACATGCTTGAATTCTGCCATTTTGGTGGGGGATGCGTTTAAAAATCTTGCAGTGGTAGTTTGATGTTATGAAGCTTTTTTCTTTTGCCTTTTTTTTTTTTTTTTTTTCCTTTCTCTATTCTGTATTAATTGCTGGCTAGATTGCATTTGCCAGGAAGTATATGATTAGAGGACAAGGGTGCTCTTCCTGATAAAGGTCAGAGGCTGCTGTCTCAAGAGGCTGGTGATAAAATGAAGAGAACTGTCTCACCATTTTTAGCTGAAAACCTGAGCAGATGCTGTGCTGCTATTTACTTGCGGGGGTTCCTGTCCCCCATGACCTACGTCTTCCCACGCTCTTTCTGCAGGCCAGCCAGTTGTTGGGGAGTGGATTTAGTTGCTGCTGCTGCCCACATAGGAGAAGGTTTGTAGCTCTTAGCAGTTTTAGCAGGATCCTGTGTTTTAAACTCTTCTGGTGCCTGTGGATTGCAATGAGCTGCACTCCGATGTCACAGCAGCACTGAGCTCTGCTTGCTGCCAGACCTAATGGAAGTTTACTGATAGGATTGTATCTGATGAGACCTGTTGAAATTCCTTCACGGTTGGATTTTATTGAGGAGAGACTTCAGGTACTGCCAGCAAAAACATCCTTGCTTTTTCTGATCCATCATTCCCAATATACCTGGAGAGCATAGGCTACTCTTTCTTACAGGTCAAGATGACAGCAGTGGTTAATGTTGGCAACAATTTGATCGTCATCTCTATTTCTGGGACACCTGTCACCCTGGCTCCTTGCCACGGTCTCCCTAAGCTAAAACAGTGCTCCTCAATTCCAAATGCTTGGAGAACATGTTGTTTTCCAACCATTTATGGCAGACAGCTCCAATCCTTTGCAGGGTCTGGAGGAAGACTGACAGGGGCCCGAAGGAGTAAATGTCATGAGACTCTGGAGCTTTGTGTTGAAAGCTGAGATAGAGATATTTTACATCTTGCGGTAGACGTAGCCGGATTTAGGCTCTTTGGTATTTCCAGTAGAATGGCATTTCAGAACTGGGAGGTGAACTCTGACAACAGTGTTGTCCCCAGTTGCTGTCAACTTCATCCCAGACAGAGAAGTGCTGTATTTCTTGAGCAGCTGCTGCTGTGGGAAGAGTGCTAGTCTCTGAAATAATTTGAAATATACTGGCATAATAGACAGATAGAGCCAGCCCTCTGAATTTCTCTCAAGAATTAATCTAATCACTGTGTAATATGTTCTTACTGGTCTATCCTACCTAAAGGGCAAACCTAACTACATTAGGCACAATTTGGAGCATTTGATTTCCTTCAGACTTAGAATTAGGATACAGCTGACTATCCATGCACATATTTCGAGGTTTCTGGGCGTCTCTAATCCAGTTTGTAGTGACATTAGCATTAGATAACCATAGCGAGGCCTTTATCTGAAAGGAAACATGCATTCTTCAGGTCACACAAGGATGAAAAAAAGATTGTTCTGGTCACTGTTGCTTTCTGGGAATTTGGGAACAGGGAGGGATTTCATATATTGTTGTTGCTAGTTGCTTTGTTACCAAAGTGAGTAGCTTCTTTAGTGTGTACAGTAGTTGTCAGATATTATGGCTACACTTCAGAGGTTAAATTTGGATTAAGATAAGATGAGAATGTATTGCATAGGACCTAGGGCACAGTAACTGCACATGTTGACTGGCCATAGTTACTTCACGCCGTTTGTCTCATCTAAACTGAATGTGAGGGAGCTGCTATTCATTGAATTTGTCTTAGGGACTGGAGGGGTAAGGAAGTTGTAGTCAGTCTCTAAGGGAAGAGTCTAATTTAGCCAGGATTTGATAAGAAAAGGCATCAGAATGGAATTTACAGTACTGGGTGGGGGTTTTTTTGTTTGGTTTGGTTTTGGTTGTGGCTTTTTTCTTTTTTTTGGTCATTGCAGAATGTAGGGAAGGTGGAACAGCCTTAATACAAGCTCGGCTGAAGGTGCTTGAGAGTCATGGTATGTTTGTACCCCACAGACTGCAGTGATGCTGAAGACCAGATCTATAGCTGGTCTGCTCCTATGAGAGGCAAAATCCTCCTTATTCAAATACGTCAGTTGACACAAGTGCCAAGAAATACATCTGAATTTGTTGGAACATCCCACGTAACAAACTCTGGGTGTTTCCAGTACTCACTGCATGTGAGATCCGCAGAATGGCAAAATCCCTATTGAAATGGCCCTATTAAAAGATATAGGTAGGTATCTACCCACATGCCTTCTTGAAGGTCCCTTATTAAATATATACACTAAAAAGACTTTGAAGAATGGACTATCTTTTGCTTATAAAGCAGGAAACAAGTTGTGCAGTTAGTCTTTACGTACCCATGCTTTTCTAAATTGTTTTATGCTCATAATTCCCTGAGGAACCAGTTAGATGGAGGGAGCTGTTTGCTGTGACCATGAGAATAATCCAGTTAGATGGTATAGTTATGGTGCAGGTATGGTTAAGGACTGCTTTGCTCAGAATGAGATCAGAAGAAGAATTGCCTTTCTGACAGCTGACCTTTGCTGATCATTGTGAATTGAAGTTGGGGATATTGTATTTTATAACTAAATTTTTCCAGTAGCTTTTCTATCCTCTAGAAATCTTCCTCTATATTTTATATCTATTTATGCCTCTTGTCTTATGCTTTATTAATGGCTTTTACATTTGAACAGTCTGCTGTTCCTTTATGTGGTTTGACAACTGCCAATACCCCGTTGAAATATTTTGCTTTTACTTCCGTTAATGGCGAGTTCGCCTGGATTTTCTTACTACCATTACGTAATGGAAGTATCTGCAGTCCCCTGACACATGTGTTTGATCTCTTTCCATCCACCCTTACTTATCACAGGTTGATGTGTGTTGCACCAAAGTCTTTTCACAATTTTGTTTTGTTGTTCCTCAGGAGATGTCTTTCGGTGTTTATCGGTGTTACATTTTCATTAGCCGGAGTCATTTCTTTCTTCTTTGCTGAATATATACTTGTGCCATTTCTCATTCTGAGGCTGTATTTCAGTCATTCAGCTAGCAAAAAAAAAATATCACAGACTGAAGGTATTTTGTCTTCATTAGGTACATAAGGCTTCTAGGTAATGTTGCAGATTATTTTTTCTTCTCAGAGGGTCAAATGGAAGAATGTTATTTGAATAAAAAGAAATAAAGCAGCTGTGACAATAAGGATAAAAAGATGTGCACAATGTGATATTTGTTAAGCTGTTTTCTTTCCTCTTGTAGGTTTTGTATCTGTATATCCTCTTGTATGTGCAGTCTAGTTCTGTGGTTTATTAGTCTTTGAGTCTTTCTAAGTTGGAGAGAATGCATTTTATACTCTTAAAAAGGGATGTTAAAACCCAGTCTTCAAACTAAGCGATACAGGATAGAATTTTATTCCTATCTCTAGCAAATTTACTATCCCAGGATTTGTAAACTGCTTTCTATAGTGTAGTAAATTAGATCTCAGCAGTACAGGGCCTATGTAGATAAATATAGTAGCCATTATGCTTTGATATAGTGGTATTGCCTAGGAAATTACTACTGTTATTGAAAAGGAATTTGCTCAGGGCAAGAGGGTATCCATTACTTCCTGAATAACTTGCTAACATTGTTAACCTTCCTTTGCACAAACCAGCCAGAAGGAGCCCCTTTCTGCAGGATGGTATGGTTTTCCATCTGTATTCCTCTTTTTATCATCAGCAGGCCTAAGCCAAAGTTTCAGCATATTTAATAAACCACTGTGTGGTCCAGGGAAGAGAGCTACACCCTGTCTTCTCCTCTCCCCACTGCTGCAATACTCTTATCTTCATATTCTTTCTTAATTTGCTGGGTTGTTGCCGTGCTGATGAATCGCTGATGTGGTACACCCACTTGATGTGGTAAGCATGGAGACAAAAAATGGTTAATGATGGTGTAGCTCCATTGATGAAGTATTTGAAGCAGTTCCTCTCTTGCCACCCAAAGTCTCACACCTTCAACAGGATAACACTTGGATGCCATCAGTTCATCCTTTGGTATAGCTTCCCTTGTGGACTGTAAAGAGATGAGTTGTTGAGGTAGGAGCATCTAAATGTTTGCATGCTCTTGAATGCTTGACTTTGAATGCTCTGGCTTCACAATTTAGTTTTGTTGATTTTAATTTAAAAGTGTATTTTTGTCTGGGAACACATTTGCAGCAAAGGACCTTTCCTAGTGACTTGAGCCTTCCAGAATACTGCTCTTGAGTGTACTTGTGAGGACAGGAAAATCGCAAACAAAGTCTAAAAAGCCTTTCTGGGTACCCATTTCCTTCCCCCCTATCCTGCGCTACATACTTGAATGATTAGCCTGTGAATTGAGACCTTCTGAAGTTTATTTAAGGACTTAAATTTAATTACTATGTGAAGTCAGTAGCAGGACAGTCCCTGAAAATTGTTGGTTTTGTTTGCATGTCAAGGTGTTTTATTGTTTCAGGCTTTCTGCTTTTTGTGGAAGATAAACTAGCCCTTGATAGTTTGCTTTTAAATAAGTAATCTCTTTTCAGAAGCCTCTTGCTGCGCAGCTGAACCGTACCTGCAGAAGAGAGAATAGGGAATCCAGTTTTCCAGTAATGAAATGGGTTGCTCTATAACAAAATAGCTTTTTTCTTTTTTTTTCTTGTAATATGCCAATGTTTGGCTTATTTGCTTGGCAAAACATCTAAAAGGGATTGTGGTATTTTTCTGGGTGATTTATTGTACGTACTTTGTATTCTTGCTTCCTTTCACAAACAGGATAATGCAGAAAGAGGCTTCCTGGAGTCCTTTTGGATGTTGAGAGGAAAACTACCTTGTGGTTCAGAAATTCTGATAATCAGAGATAATGCCAGGATCCTGAGCAGAGGCAGTCTTTGCAAATGCGCAGTACTCTGCCACCAGGGTAGTCTCCAGTGGCACCCAAAGGAGTAAACCAACCTCAAAGAAGATCCTCTTATCTCCATAGGAACTGGATGTGCGCTCAGGGCTGCTGCCTTTGCCTCTCCCCAGATAGCTCCCAGCCTCATCTCTAATCTTCTTAAAAAACAAACAAACAACAACAACAAAAAACCCAAACAAAAAAACCCAAACAAACCAAAAATCAACCAACCAAACCAAATAAAGACAGACACAAGGCATACCCAAACCTCACAACTAGCAGGAGTCTGATTCCCCTGTTCTCTTGCCGGGACGTTCTGCCAGAGTCAGAGAGCAGCCACTGAGTTGGACAAACTTCCCTCTGAGCACTGCAGAGCACATCTCCCTTCCCATCTCCAGGCAGACCTTTTGTAGATGGTTCTTGAAGTGGTTATTGTGGTGGGACGATGATGGAGTCTTCATCCTCAGTCAGAATCCAGCTTCTGCATAAAATGTGAAAGCTCAGTTTGGCTTTTGGGTGTGAGAGGAACTGTTTTCCTTTGGTTTGAAATGAAGTTTCCCTCTTCAACCTGCCCCAACCTCCCTTCCCACTTTTCAGCCAAGGAAAACTGCACATAGATTCAACAGGACTTATTAACAGTAAAAAAATTTCATTTTATTTTAGAGTTCAAGCTCTTCTTAAAAACTATTTTATGGTTTTGTTTTACAGGAGAGATTGCTAAGAAGCCTTATTAAACATCAGAAGTAGATATTTTTATGATCACTATTTTTCATTCATGTATCTGTACACTCTCCCAGGTGCGTTCAGGTGCACAATTTAATTTGCACTCCCCTACCTGTAGGCCTTCTATTTGTATCTTTGTTCTGCAAACCTCCCATTATCAGACCCCCCTTCATTTTTTGCTTTGCTCAGCATTGAGATGTTATTTTAGCTCTCATTAGTGGAAGAATTCCAACCTGGATGCTTCTAGGAAAATTCAGATGCTGCAAAAATTATATTAGTGGCTTCACCGGTAGCACTGCTTTCCTGATGAAGTCTTCTGGTGTTGACAGAGGTATAATCTTTTGGCAGAGCTTAGCTAACAGCAGCAGGGCTTTAATAATACGGGCTCCAACAAACACCTGCATTCAGGGATGTCATTGCATCACAGTTGTACTTTTGGCCTTACAGCAGGTTTAATGTTAGTACTGTCGTCAGGGCTTATTAGAGCTGCAAATGCAGGTCGTGCAGTTTGATGCAGACTGTAGGCCTTTCAGTGTCCACACCTGAATATGTTCACAGCTGTAGTTTGGTTAAAACCCGCTTGTTATCTGGTTACATCCTTTCTGTTTGTAAGCTCAAGCTAGATAAAGAGGACTACATTGCTGTTTGGGTAGCTGTTGGAACATCTTCCTTAGTTACTGCTGGAATGGAAAGCATTTCGTTATCACAGACTGCAACAGCTGACTGTTCTCCAAATATAGAACAGAAATGTGTATTGAATGCTTTGGCTTTTTCTTCAGTATTGGGGAATGTCTCTACCTTTTCCCCACAGTAGCAGGTCAATGCGATTGCTGGGGTTGCTATTCTTGAGAAGCTTTGAAAAAGCCATTATTGTCTTCCAGCTCTAGCTGTGGATTTCACCTCCTGTCGTTAGGATTCCCTTGTAATATTCTCCCCCTCCCCCTTCCTAATTTCCTTTCTATTTCCTGCTTTCAGTTTTTCTTTTTTTGTCACTTGCTAGAATGTATACAAGTGTTGAAGTGTGGTGATGTGACAGGGAAGCCCAATAAGCAATCTCTCCAGGAAAAAATATGCCAATGTACCTCTGGTCCCGCTCAAGTGCTGAGTTTGTACGTAGATACACTGGTTTGGTCTCTATTCTCCTTCCATATATCCAAATGTGATTGTCACAATCATTTATACCTAAGTTACTGCCAATTTCTGCTTTTACAATTGATTGCTCTTTCCTCTCAAGATGGAATCTAATATGGAATTGCCTGTTTTCAATGGAACACTTCTTGAACTAAGAAATTGTTTTCTGTAATTTAGAAATTTCAAGGGTGTTCTTTGGCATTAGCCCCCCGATGCCTCCCGCAAGTGTCGCTCCGTTTGAAATTCCTGGCGATCACATGGGTTTTTCCCTCCGTTACGAAGAGGTGCTTAGCAAGCCATTCATCCTGTATGCTATCTAATGTGATTTCAGTAGTGTGTAGCAGACACACCAGCTCGTACCCTGTCTTGAGTTTTATCTGCTAGAATGTTAATCCATGAGCATTTGAAATCATATGCCTCTGAGACACAATCAGCTAGAAACAGATAACGTCAGCTTGAAACTGTGCCATACCTACTCCCTGTTTGCCCACTCAGATCTTTCCTAAATAGGTTAGAACTTTTTGTAAATGATTTTTTTAAGCATTTGGCTTATTTGAAATTTATATACCAGCAGTATTTTTGGGTTGAATTTATACACATAACTGAGCAGCCACAATTCTTATAAATTAAGGCTTTTGATACTGGTACAGAAGCAGGTAGATATTTTGTTACTGTTTCACCAGTGCCTCTTATTTTGCCAAATACCTTGATATAATATTAAATAAGTGCTTCCTTGCTCCCTTTTTTCGCTGTCCCCTTTTGTTATTTGCTAATACCTTCCTTACGTCTCTAGGAAGCACTAATATCTTTGCAGACTGCTTTCTTCCCCTTTCACTTTGGTTTACACAACCGCCTCCCATCAGAGAAGAGGGACCAATGTTTCACTAGGCTACAGCTCTCTGAATTTTTTTCTCTTAGCCTGGTATATATTCATTTTTTTCTTTCTGCTTTTAATCCTTTTTGGGATTAAACAGGAAAGATCCCTAAGAGATCATGTGTATTTCTACATGCAGCAGCCTTCCAAGTTCCCTGACATACATCCTGTAAAGCACTGTTGTTAGGATTAAGACAAAGCATTTGCAGGGGATCCTAGCTACCTGTTTCAGAAGCCTGTCTTAGTCATGTCTGTCTTTGTTTTTCTGGAATTAGACTCATTAATATACTGTTGTCCTCTTACTACTTACAGATTATTTTGTGTTTTCTTAGGATAAATTTTCCAGAACAAAGAATGTTTTCTATTGATATCTTTTACATGCCAGCTAATGTAGTTGAAAATCTATATAACCTGAATAAAAGCTTAAAGAAGGCCTAATAGCTCATCTGGTTCTTTTTCTCCCTGTATAATTATATTGGCAAAGTAACTCTTTCTTGCTTATAATCCGAGGCTAGCATGGTTACTCCACTGCCACCAGTGCTGTCTGCAAGTGTGGATAGTCTTGGGCGTACACTTCATCATCATCATCTTCATCATCGTACACTTCATCATCATCTTGGTGTTGGTTTGAACCTCTGGGCAGCAGCAGCAGCTCTGTTGAATCAGAGCAGTGGTGCCTCTAGAGGCATCCCGCAGCATCATTTCCTGACTGGTCGGGTACTCCTCTTGCTGCTTGAGAATATTGAGTGTTGAGAAACCTGCTCTTGCAGTTCATCAAAAAGTGCTCCAGGAGGAGGGTATTTCATCACCAGAAGTCTGCTGCTCTCAGTAATCTTCCCATATACCTTCCATGGAGAGGTGGTGGCCTAGTAGCAACAGTGGCAGATGAATTTCAAGCCAGTATTTGGATGATTTGAGGAGGGTTCATAGGTCTTGTTTTGCTTTGGAGATTAAATGCAACCTGTCCAGCTGTGGAGTTGCTGGCATGATTTGTAACGAGTCCCAGTTGTCGAAATTAAAGAACAGCCTTATTCTGAAAGTTTCTCTTTTTCTCTTCCATGGAAGAGTAGCCTAAAGGATGAGAGAGCCTGGGGAAGAAGGGGGAGAATTCCCCCCCCCCCCTTTTTTTTTTTAATCTGGAGCTTGTTGGTCACTCTTCAGCTTAGATTTAAGCAGTCATCTTTTTCAAGTCTTTTATGGAAATATATATTAAGTAGGATTTATTTGGGTTTGCTCACCTAGTCCACATCTCTCACTTTCTTCTCTGCATACAAGGAATCTCAGTTTTCATTAAAATTATAGTAAGATCATTTTTGGATCAGGATTCTGGATCAGAAGAAAATCTTGAAAATGTCATCAAAGTTACTTAGTGCAGAAGTGCCTGCCTTGATCTCCAGGCTGGCTGAACTGGTAGCTACCACCGGTGCGACTCTGCTGCTGAAATGTTAACTGAAGTGTCTGTGATGCAAATGTCAGCATTGCCACTGTTTCACTCCTCTTGGAGCATTTGAGAACAGGTTTATGGATCACATGCTTTTCTCTTTGGAGATGGTGGTGCATAGGCTTTGGTACAGTAAGTGATTTTCAGGAACATTGCTTTTCACTCTCTCGACCTGACCCATCATGCCAAAAGGTGAGAACAGATGGGAGTCCCGAGAGATGCTGCAGTTGAAACAGCCCTGTGAGCTTCCTGAATTGGGGCTCCTGCTCCATCCCTTGAGCAAGCAGGGCTTGTGTCTTCCTGGCTGTAAACCTCTGAGCAGCTTTCTGCCTGTCTCTAACGAGTGTGTCCCCATGGCTGCTATAGCAGGTCATGACGACAAGCCTTCTCTCTAGGTTTATGTGTGGGACCACAATGACAGTCATGCATTTCCTTAGAGCATACCATGTGTTTCCGCCTGTACCTGCGACAAGCCCAGCCCCCGCGGGGTGTGTTTGCAGCTTGCTGAAGGCGAGGGGAACCTGCGGAGTGCGGAGCGTACCTGGGATGTCTGTGCTCACTGCAGTGGGGAGGCACATCAGTTTGTTGCCCCGTAGATAGGGCTTGATTTGTGGGTGGAGCAGGGCAGGCCCCACAGCTGCTTGCTTTGCTCCCAGCCCACTGGAATCTGTGAGTAAAGGGAGTAGAGGTGATACGTGGAAGAGCACCATTTCTATATCTTTAGCTGAGATAAAAATATTTCTTCAAAACTCATTTCCAAGGATACCAATGCCTCAATGAAAACATGATTTTTTTTTTTTTTTTAAAATTCCCCCCCGTTTGAGTAGAGGCCAATTTTAACTTAGCATTTGGAGCCCAGCGAGGGAAGTCGTTTCGTCATTTTGAGGTGGGAAGGGGGCGAGAAACCCGTTTTCCTAGTTTGGAAGAGCGTTTTAACTGATTAATGAGATGAGAGGTGACACTTGTCCTGTGGCATTGGGCATGGGGGATGGGATGAGGATTTGCTTGTGCAGGGAAGGGCTTGCTGGAGCTTGTCAAGGTAGCTGGGGCAAGAGTGTCTTTTACTCAAGCGTGCCTTTGCTGGGGCTGCCGCCCCACCAGCAGAGCTTTGCAAACCTGAAATTGGAGAGCAGGCTGGGAGCGCGAGGCTGCGAGAGGGTGCTTGCCCCAGTCAGACTTGGGGGGAAGATGCCTCTGGGCAAGTGGGAACCCGATACACTTGGAGGAACCAGAGCCAGCTGCTGCTTTCCCTTTAGCAGTATGCAAGTCTGTAAAATACTCATGCAGAGCCACCTGCGAAAGCAGATTAACCCCTTTATTTGTGAGTCGCTTGTCTTCCTCAGCTTATGCTGATGGTGGTTGTTTCTCCTGCGGGAGCTCCGGGGTGGCTGGCACACCACAGATTTTCTCCTTAGCTTCAGGATTCCCGTAGCTGGGCTCCCCAGTGCCTGTCAGTGGTTAATGATTAAATACAGCTACTGAATTGTAACTGAATTTTGGGTGTTGACTAATGGGGTAGATGAAGACATGCAGAACCTGCCTATGCATCGTGCATGGCTACTGCATCTGCAAATAATTCCTGGAGAAGCAATTAGCGGGATGGGGGGGAATGGGTCCTCACCCCCAGTGACCTTGGAGGACAACACTTTGCCTCATTCATGTCTAAAGATCCCTTTTCTAAAGTAAGCACGCTCCGGTGCTGGGAGCCGGTGCTGGGAGCCAGGCTGCATTTATTACTAACCCCACCCATCCCTGCCTCTTGCAAGAATCCTGTGAGGCCGAGATTGTGTTTTTAGAAGCAGAATGACAGAGAGAAATTCCCTGGAGGCGAATGCAGAGTGTGTGCTGTGCACGCCAGTACAGACACACGGGGCTGGGAACTCCCAGGGAGAGATTAAGTGCGAGAGAAGAGCGCAGAGCAGCCAGAGCTGGAGGAGGGGGGTGGAGGAGGCGAGACGCTTTCTAAGCCTCAAACTGAGACGTTTGGATTTTTTTTTCTTTTTAAAAAAAAAAAAAAAACAACCAACCAACCCTCAACCAACCTCGGTGTCGACAATCTTACTGAAGTGCCTCTTGTGTTGCCGGATCATCTCACTGCTGGGTTTGAAGGACCCAGGCTAACATGATGTACCTCTGGGTGAGTAGAGAAGCGTGTGTGAGGGCTTGCACACTTTGCACATATAAGGAATGGAAAGCTGAAGGACTCTGCACTAACGTGAGCGGCCTTCACCGTTGGGCTTAGCTCTCTGCAGCCTCTACACAGAGTGGGCTTTAGTTTTTCCTTGTAAAAAACAATATTTAGAGCCAGTACTGTTAACTGGGTATTGAGCAGGCTTTTCCTGTGGTTATAAGTTCCTCTGGAGAGAACAATTTTGGGCAGGTGCCTTGGAGACAAAATTTTTGGTATAATGCCGCTCACTGTCTGCCATCTGTGAGACTTGTGTGAGATATATATATATATATTTATGCATAAGACTGTTCCCATGTGCCTCTGCTTTATGGGATTTTGGTGTTACTGAGAGACATCCCAGGTAGTGGAGGAATGCTGCTGAAAGGTATTTGTAGTCACTAAAGGTTAAGAGAGGAGCAGGGAGGGAAGAGATAGTTTTGCAGTTTGGGGGTGGGGGGAAAAGCTGTTTTGACAAAAGTTGGATGCAAGGTTGTTTTTCCAGAAGTGGCACAGTTACTCAAGTTTCTCATGGAGTATGGAAAATAATGTCAGGAAAAACATGTGTAAAGTGTTATATAGATCCAGCAAGTAAAGTAAAAGCATATATAAAAGCATATATATTTTCAGCCCTTTGAGCAAGGACTGGAATTTCCTCTGGAGCAGTCAGCTGTTGGGCTGCTCAGTTAGTCATCTACGTGTAGTTTTGTCTGCTCCTGGGCACCCTTGAGATCAGCAGTTTGCCCTTGGGTTCCTTACCTAGATATGTGAGGTGAAGAGTAATCCATTCCCAAGTTTTTTTTGTAATTTTTTTTTTTTTTAATGTGTTCATAACACTGAAGGTGGGGGCTCTCACTGCCACTGCTTTTAGATTCTGGCTCCCCATCGCTCCCAAGAACAAACACTGGTTTATTTTAGCAACAAAGCAAGCCTTGGAACCCGGGCAGAAGGATTTGACTTCCCTCCTTTGCACATACACACACTATCTTTGTTGCAGGGTAACTTGATTCTGCACCGGGGTATGCACACTTGCCTGGTTTTGTCCAGCAGGCCCTGCTGGCAGGCACGTCCATCTTCTCTGCTCTTCCCCTGCTGCAGCCTGGCGTGTGGAACCCTGAATTGGGATGCCGGTTTTTAGTGAGAAAGGTTGGGCAGGCCCTTGTGGCTCAGCTAAGATTGTGCTTTGGTGGGTGTGGGGTAAGAGGAGAAGTAATTCAGCCATTCAGCCACGCTGCTGCTGATTTTAGATAAGCAATAAACAATGGAGATGTTCCTTACCCAGCTGAAATGCAGAGGATGCCGGTGAGTGTGGGAGCCGAGGAGAGTTGCCCGGCTGCCTCTCCTCCTCCCGCTGGTGAGGGGTGCACAAGAACTGTAGCATAAAGCAGAGGTGTCAGCCTGCATAAAGACCGACTTCAGCTCAAAAGGTGAAGCACTGTCCCAGATTCTTGAGAGAGGATTGAGTTTTGGGACACTTTACAATGGATCAAGACCAGTACCCTTCCGTGGGCTGCTGCTTCCACCTGCACCCTAAACTTTGGGCAGTGCTATTGCTGTGCTTGTGTTGCAGTTAAACTCTAGAGGAGTGGGGAAAATAAGTGTTAAATGCTTGGATAGCTGAAGGGTTTTTAAGGGCACCATCTAGGCATCGTGCCACGATAATTAAAAAAAATTAGTAAATTCATGCTATCTGGTTATGATCTTTCCCTTCTCAGTGCAGGTTACCCTATTACTTTCAGGGAATCTTCCCCTCCTTGTTTTTTTCAGGAACCTTTTCCTCTGTGCCCATTTGTGTTTCTGCTTTAAGCTCTTTTTATCCCAATGGGCTACGTAACCTTTAGCAGTGAGAACAAGGAGCCCCGAGTGACAGATCTGGTTTGGTGTGTGGTTTGCTGTACCTCGACTGTGCCGGTTTCTTGCTTCCCTGCTCACAGATTCCCCCCATTCCTCGTTTCCTGTGCTGTGTTTTTTCTGTGCCTCTTGTCCTTGGAACGTCAGGACTTCAGTAGATGCATGGAGATTTGTACTGAGTCATTCCTTAATTCAATGCATGAAGCTACATTAATGCAATGTTAAGTTTGAGGTTTTAAATATGCAAGTCCTGAAATCCAGAATTAAGGTTCCCACAGCAACCATAATGTTGCCCCCCGCCCCCTGCCGGGGGTGGGGGGGGATGGCATGTTACAGAATTACCTTCCTTGAAGAGATTGTGCGATAGTGAATGGTGTCACATTTGACAAATAATAAAATAAAAAGGGGAACATGCCGCCTCCTGTTGCTGTGGTATGGTGTGGATACTGGACCCAAAAATACAGGCTACACATCTGTAGTCCCTGATTATAATGCTTTGTATCTGAAATTAAGTGGTGGTGTAGCCTCAGTTTAGACTGACATTCCTGCTTGCTGAACTGTGTTCCCTTGGGTGAAACTTGTTGCAGGATACTCTTAAATGAGAGCCTTGTAGACTGCAGGGGATTGTGGGCTGTGGAGAGCTGGAGAGTGGGAAACTTAAAATATCTGTCATGATGACCTAATGCTTGGCATTGTGAGGGAAACGAAGCCTGCAGACTAGCTGTGCCGTTAAATATCGAGAGAGACTATTTATCTTAACACTTTTATTGTGTAGGATGCAGTTGTATAGAGTCTTTCTGAAGCAGAGATGGTAAGATAGATTCTTTCTGATGTTGCAAACTGTTCAAGTGCATACATCTGATTGTCAGTGTTGAAAGTCAAGGTGGGTACTTTTCCCTGCGTATAGGAGGTGCGTATAGGAGCTTGAGTTTTGCAGACATTTTGTTCATAGGGAACTGTCTAAATCTACCTCTGTCTCTTCTCTCACTTATCCCCCTTTGCCCGCAGCTGTCTGGGCTCCTGAGTTGCTCAAGAGGGTTCCTAGTCTCCAGTTCTCTGGATGGGCTAATTGGGGCTATGAGGGCGAGGGGGTCTTCACTTGGAAAGAGATGTATACTGTCAGCACAGGGGCAGGCATTCTGCTGGTGACAGCCAGGAGCAGAGTGGTTTGAGTGTGGGAAAAGTGTTCAACCCTTTTCTGGATAAGAAAGTCCTATTTTTTTCATTTATGAGCAGATGAATCTTTGTGTACTGTGAGTCATAAGATATAATCTAGAGTCATTTCATTCCAAGTATTTTGTAAAGAGCATGATGTGTTCTGAGAGTTGCATGTATGAATGTTGCCTTGTTGGAGGTCTGTTGTTACAAGAATGGTTGAAAGGAAGGGGCAGCAGCCCTAGCAAGCAATTTATCAACCACCCTTCTCCTGCACTCAAAGACAGCTGAAACTATCAAAGGCAGGAGGGACCAAGGTAGGGAGGTCCATGCTGTTGCTAGGCTTCTGGTAGGAAAGCACTGGATTCATCGCTCTGATCTCAGATTATAGTGGATATAGATAATTTCCTCATTTCTCACAGCCATGTACAGAGTACATGCTGAGTGTTTGTGAGAGGGCTGGCCGCCTATTGCAACTAGAAATGATTTCTTTCTCTAGAGCCCTGTGAAAGCGAAGATCTTACCTAGACCTACTAATTATCTACCATACAAGCAAGAATAGTGCTAGTAAGCTTGCCAAGCTCGTTTTGAAATATTTTTTGTTGGTTTTCTTCCTGACCTGCCTTTTACTTGCGTTTTTGTCACTTAAAAGCCTCTTTTTCGTTCACTGGAATAATTTTTCCCTCTAGGCTCCGAGCTCATCAGCTTTACCACCAAGGGATTGGAAACTCAACTCTGCTGCCAAACATTGGTCTTAGCAACGTGCTCTTCCTCACACCACGTTTTTCTATTATTTGTTTGTTTTTTTTCATGAGGGGTGGCTACTGCCAGTGAAAAGTATGGTCATTACGGCGTGGCTTTCAAAGCATGCATTTGATAGCAGCAGAGCAAGTGGCTATCCGGGGAAAAAAAGGCCTCCCTGCTCTGATCTGGTGCCAAGCCTGGGGCAGGTATTGCTGGGGAAGTCTGGCTGTGGCTGTAGGCCTTTGGCTGGAACCTGTTTGGTAGGAATGGCAGATAAACACGGTCAGGCCATCAACTGAAGCTCAAGAGGGGATGGAGAACGTGCAGTTGCTGTCTATGAAAGGCGCATGCACGGTGTGGTCAGCGCTAAGAGA
This sequence comes from Balearica regulorum gibbericeps, assembly GCF_011004875.1. NCBI lineage: Eukaryota > Metazoa > Chordata > Aves > Gruiformes > Gruidae > Balearica > Balearica regulorum. The sequence continues at coordinate 58,492,864 of NC_046184.1, forward strand.
GGTTAAGATGTGGTAGCCTCTGGGAGACTATGGCTGTGAAGGTGCAGGAAGGTTTTCCTGAATGCATGTTAGAGGTCAGATGCGGGTGAATTTCTCTGAGTATGGTAAAAGGCACTTCATGTTAATATAGACACTGATTTTGAGATTCTTGATCTGGAGTAGGAAAGCCCTGGAAAATCATAAAATGGAGCTCATGCAAAGATCCCTGAGCTAGTAGCCTGTGAACTGATTCCCCAGCTTGCAAGTCCTTGCGGTGCCATACTGTGGCATGCATATGTAGCAGCTTGAATCCAGAAGTAATATAGTTGTATTTGTCCAGCACTGCAACTGAGATAATGAGTTCTGCTGCTCGATAAGGTTTATTAGCTTTGGTGCAGCACCTCGTGAACATGGTTATACTGCTTCCACACCCAAGCTGCTCTGTGCACAGCTGGTTTGGGGATGTCTGCATTGCGTTCCCCTGGGGGTTAGTGTGACAAAGCAACTTACATCTATTTGCATCTAGGATTTTATACAGGCTTTGGAGATTTGGGAAACGGAGAAAGAAGAGTCTATGAAAGAGATTATATAATATGACCACCTGTGTTATTAGAGGACTAGAGTTGATAATCCAGGTGATCTTTTCCAGTTCTGTGTTCCTGCAAGCCTGTAATCCTGGAACATGCCAAGGTCACTCCTGAGACAAGAAAGCCCAGTGCACTTCAAATTAAGGTACTGGCTTCAGAGAAGGGAGATTCGGGATCAGGATGATCTATTCTCTAGGCTCCATTTGCTTATTATAAAACGAGGTAAAATCAGTGCCCAGCACATTGCCATCACGTTCAGGAATTTCCTTCCCTGATAAGTTTAAACAAAAGAATTAGAGGGATGTAGGCTGGCTGACTCGGTGTGAATTTCTCCAGCAGCTCTTCTGCCTGTCTGCTCTATTCCCACCTGTCCAAACAGCCATGAGCACAGGGGACTCTGTTTGCTGTAAGCCTGTCCAAGTCTTGGGAGACTGACAGGGACCGGGTCCTGTTTAAGTTAGTTTTTCACCAAACAGCCTGTTTATCTTGGAAGGAAGAGAATAAACCATAAGAGAATAAGAAAAGAATAAACCTCAGCCTTCCTGGTTTCCAGCTGAAATCTTGAGGAAGAGCACAGATAATAGTGATTTGAGACTGAACATCTGTGTTTCCTGCGCTTCCCATGGTGCTTATTTGCAAATCTTAATTCCAGCAGCGCCGGAACTTTTACCCTTGTCCTACCCCCCAAGGTTATGGTGATGGTATAGGAAAGGTCTTTGAGTGGATCTGAATTTGTCTCTTTTTTGCCACAGCTCTAAGCAATCACTAGGGTATCAACTGCGTATGTGTGCACGCTTAACCGAAAGTATGATTGGATGGCTTATGCGACTAGCTGGAAGAGATCCCTTCGCCCTTCAGTGAGGGCTACTGGGTACAGCAGGAGTTTGAGTCAGGTTGTGGGGTCAGACAAAATGTTTTCTTTAGGGAGTTGAGTTTGGAGGAGGATCTGCGATCTGTATCCGGCTGTATTACGGCTGCTCTGGATGGTGCTCTGTACCGAGGGCGAAGTGACGCATCCTGTGGCCGTGTGTCGGAGGGGCAGACTGTGCTGATGGACCAGTGCAGATAGTTTCATGCTGGAAGTGGAAAATGGGCTTGCAGAAAACTAAGAAATCAATCAAGATGTGCTTTGGGCCCTCTGGTGCTAAATTCTTTTGCTGAAAGTGTTAAAGATTCCTCAAAGCTGTGAAGAAGCTTAAACAAGTAATTAAGTTTCCCTTGTCTGTCCCTTAAATTTAGGTTTCATTGTTCTCAGAGTCCTACGTCTCATGACTAATATACTGCCTGCACAATGCTCTGGCTGATTTTTTACCAGATGGTTCTCGGGTCTGTAGCTGAATCCAGGGCAAAGGCAGTTAGTTTTTCTCCTGCCTCAAATAAAACATGCTGTCCCCCACACAATGCTCTAATTGAATCTTGGACATTAAGACAATGATGAAGTGAAAATATTTTGTCCAGATGACAATTTTTTTAGATATTCATAGGGATTGTAATTCATCGTGCTTTAAGGAGCTGGCATAGGATGATACTGGAACGCTCCTCTGTACTTTTTGAAATAATTTATAAATCATCTAATGTGGAACAAAGTTTAAATGCAGAAAAATGCTGAAATTCAAATATGTATACGTGGCTAGAAAATAGAAAATGTGCAGTGTGATCTGCCTGTTGCTATTTTTTAACTTTTCATTTCTGTTGTAATGGCCTCCTTTTTCATCCCACCCTCAATCACTGCGGTGATGTTTGCTTGCATCTATGACGTACCTTTTAGATGGAGAACCCTTCTGAGTAAAGACGAAGCATCTCTTGGGAAGGTGGCAAAGCCTTTTTGGCAGCATAAGTAGGGTACGTAGCTCCATCAGGACCATCTGACCACCTCAGCAATGCTGCAGAGCAGCTTTGCTCACAGGCCTGTTGGATCCAGCAGTAGTTTCAGCTATTTCCCCCCCACCCCAATTTATTACACTGAGATTTTTGGCTGCTGCTTGAGTGAGGAGGAGCAGTGAATGCCAATTACTTCTTTGGCCCAACCAGCTGAAAAGGAGAAGCACATTCAGCATAGGTGAGGCTATTGATTTTGGCATCTTTTAAGAAATGGGCAGTATTTGCATTTTAAAATTTTAGTGCTGGAGCAATTTTTCTCTGCAGCAAAGACTTTGCTGGAGTGTATGTAGTGTATGTGTAACTGCTGTCTTTAAACACCTTTAGGACTCAGAAGTGCTGAAATATGAGATGCTTTAATGCTTTTTCCTTGCATAGGGAGCATTGCTCTCCAATGCAGCTGTTTAGCTGTTGCAAACAGGTGTGCGATAAACACCCCTTCCCTTTTCAGCTGAGCAGGATTGTGATAGATACCCTCTCATTTAAACATGCATATTTTTTTTCTCCTACAAGAATAAAAACTTTAAAAATAGTATACATATCTGGAAAGAACCAAATGCCTTGTCCTGTTTCTTCCTTTCCTTCCCCCCCTGCTACCAACTCAAATTACTGGCAAGCTTTGGAAATTTGGGCAGGGGAATAGAGGTGCAGCTGGCCTGCATGTGTTGGACCAGCTGTAATGCAAATGATACATGCTGAAAGAGGCTCTTCTCACTTTTGTAATTCTTGGATATTGTTGTGCAACGGGGACATGCGACAATTTGTCTTAAATGTGTTTGCTGATACGTTCCGCGGAGTATACTGCATCCTTTGTTCCTCGCCGGCAAGAGACAATATCAAAATCCAATTGCCCATCGGCAGCATGTCTGAATGCAGCTGTGACTGTCCTCCTGGCTTTCCCATCCGTCAGTCCTGAGGTGATCCCATCACACGTGATACCAGTTCATTTAGAGCTGGCCGGAACATGGACTTGGGTAAATCCTCAGCTTGCTTGAGTGTTTGGACAATTACTATAAACCACATTTCCCCCCCCTTTGTTTCTGAAAGCAGCAGTACCTATTGCTCTTCTGTCGTGAGAGGGCTGAAGGGGGAAGTGCCTGCCTGACCTGCACGCCCGTTGTCTGTAGGTACCAATCAACTTTTCCACCGCTTATCCAAAGTGGTAAAAGCATGGATGCTGGGGGTTCAGTTGTGTAAAAACAAAAGCTGATGTTGATTTAATCCCATTACATTGCGTTGATCTCTCAACCACTGGACTCTTAGTAGGATTCCAGCTTTAATCCTGTAAGGATCAATCTGGCCCGTTGCTTTTCTGTCCTGATCCTAAATCCCCCTTTAATCTTGTTAATTACACCAGGCCTTTTTTGGTTTCGTTTTTTTCCCTTGTGGATGAGCAAAACCGCATTAAATCTTCACGTTGCCATCTCTGGTTTTTTTGCCCTTTGTTCGTCCTGTTGAGGAGCAAGGTGCTCCTGAAAGCTGGTTTTACCATTACAGCCGTGCCACATCAGCCTTTGGTGGTCTGGTGTCTGCTGCTTCAGACTTCATGGAGTCAGCTTGTCACACTGTGGTGCCGAATCCCTCCTGGTTCTGTTCAGAATTTTTTTTTTTTTTTAATCTGTTGTTTGATATTGTGCTGCCTGAAGAGGGTGGGGAATTATGAGAAATGAGAGCCACTTCAAAATAAGAAAGAAATTTGGAAGAAAAAGGTTTTTTCAGAGCAGAATCCCATTGACTGGCATTGAGGGCTTTGGGGAAGAAGACAATGTCAGGGAGTATGGAGCAGTCCTAGAGTGATGAGGCAAAGACCCTGGGGTCCCAGGAGAAGGCTTGGACAGTCCCATGGTCCACAGATATATTCTGAAATTCAGCTGCTTAAATCAGCCTTTTTATGTTTGTGTGTTTGGTGGCTTAAGGAGAGGAATAATGCACATTCAGACTTGAGGCTCTTTATCTTCACATTGCACTGTCTGCAGGCCTCCAAACCCAGTGCTGCCTTTTCTGTGTAACGCACAAGGCCAATTTCTCACTGTGACAATCTGCTCCTGGCACTTGCAATAATAGAAACTAGCTGTGCTTAATGTATTCATCTCTGGTATTTCCTATACTGTAAAGAAGAAAACCAACCCAAAATTGCACCTACATTTGCTGTAACTCGATCAAGAGCTGACAGATCATTTCTGGAACATGTCTGTGCTGGGATCCTGACCGCTCTGCCAAATTTTATGCCTTTATCTTGCAGTGCTGCTCCTTCCCTCTTCCCTGCCCATGCTACTCTGCCTCACCCAGCAGAGGCTGCTTTTTTTCCAGCCTTTCCGCCAGATCCTGACTTCCTACCACGCTGTCAGAGCATTGCGGATCTGATTTCCCTCCTTGCCAGAACGCAGGCCGTAGGGACGGGTCTGCCATAGAAGTAGCCAAGCTGATTCCCTTTTAAACTGAATAGAAGGGAAACCGATTTTGGATCATGGAGGATGAGCTCTCTGGATGTGTTTATTCTAATTAAAGCAGCTCTGGTGCTTAGCTTTTGGAAAACATTTAGAGCTGTGACAAGAGGCAGTGATTGCTATTAAGCAAACGTGGGCATTTTCCCAGCAGTTTTAGGGTTAAGGAAATTGCAGAGGGGTGACATGGTGACTGTGTTCCCTATTTTTGTGTGTTGCCAGTAGCGAGAAGGGGGAAACTTTGATTCCTAATCCGCTTTGGAGGAGGCTCCGTATCAGGGCTGCACAGAAACATCCAGTCAAGCAGCTCCTTTATCATAAAGGGGATTTTAATTAAAACTGTTCTCGCATCATGAGCGGAATGAGCGTCAGTGCCAGCCAGCCCTGTACTGGGCATTTATCTCCTTCAAACCACATTACCAGTAATTGCTGCATTAAATCAAAGTCGAGGGAGATTACAGGTCTGAATTGGGCAGGCGGACGGTGCCAGTGCGGGGAGCTCCGTGCTGCTGAGCCACTGATATGGGAACCCCCTCCGCCCCCCAACCATGGGTGAAGAGTCAGAGGGCTACTGGATCCCAAGAAGCCCTTCTCATTATGGGGTGGGAATTTTTGTCATAACCTAGGAGGAAAGTGGCAGGCTGTAGGCTTGGAGCATTTTAATCTGCTGGTGTTTTTCTATTAACTTCCTTTTAAAACAAACCAACCCAATAAAAAAAAAAAAACAAGCCCTGTGGCATTGCCATCTCACCCCTGTCTCATGTTTGGATCCACCACAGGCATTTGCTTTTGCTCATCCTCTACTGCTTATTCCAGCCCAGAAACTCCAGCATAAATCACCTCTTCTCTGGTTATATCCCTTTCTCTCTACCCTCCTTGTCACATCACCACTATGGAGCTGCTAATTTGGTTCCTCTTTGCCCTGACATGGGAGAGCTTCTCCCCTTCTTCACCTCTCTCCCCACTGAGGAATTGTATCTTCCTTGACCTGTGGTTCCTTTGCCAACTATGGCTCATTAGTTCGTTTAATTAATTTTTCTAGGTTTTTAAGCATTCTGTTGTCTCGAGCTCTAGAGCAGCTGTTTCCCTTCTTCTTGTCCCTATGCTTTGACCTTGGTGGCTCCAAAAATCGTCTGATCATCCTAGCATTGCTCTTGCTTCCACTCTCCAGACCTCTGGCGGGGTGAGGCTGAGGAATGGCCGTGCCCACGTGAGGTTTTAGGCATGTGGACTGGCCGAGGTAATTAGATCTCTGTGGGCAGTCAGTGAACTATCAAAATGTGACAGCTGGATTTCTAGGGGCTGTTATTAGATCTGTCCCATAATTGTAAAGAAGGTAAGTCAGGAACAGAATGTGCTGAAAGAGTGGCGGTTTTTTTATGTGGCTGTCATTTTCTTTGTTTTCATCTTGATGCATTTTCCTGTTCAATTGCAGACAATTTGGGGCAGTTGGTTTTTTCTTCATTTTGCCCAGAGATGCCTTTGGCAATCTGCGATTCTGAACTTCGCTTCCGGAGGGGTTTGTGCATCTACCCCGTTCCTCTGCTGCAGAAAAGGGTCTCATTCCCAGCACCGTACTGAGGACCTGGTAATGTATGTGAAAGAGGATGCTGCATCTCAACCTGCCTGCCAAAGCAGTTGAGTTGCAGACTGTTGAGCCGTATGAGATTTTCAAGATTCATACAAGTTTCTCAGAAGCTGTCTAATTCAGAGCAGTTGCAGGAGTTGTGCCTGCTGTGCCCCTTCAGAGCTTGAAGTTGCAGCTTTTGCTTCATTACAGTGTGAGCTTGAGATGCAGCTTAAGTGTTGCCCTACTTTAACTCTGGCCTACGCACGAATCTCTAGCCTGAGATAAGTGGTTCTTTTAAATTAATGCTAAGAGAGCCATAAAGCCATAGAGGCTGAAGTTCGACTGCTGCTGATAACCAAGCTGATAAAGCAGAGGGGTTGCAGTTAATTTTTGCATTGGTAGTCCTGTTACCATGAAGTGAGAGTAGCCCTGCTCTCAGTAACTGGAGTAACTGGAGAGGTGTGCAGAGAACATGAGCCAAGTCTTTGATAGAGATTTCTTGATAGCGACAGAAAACAGAGATAAAGGTTTTCATGGGAGCCAGGAAACCATCTTTATGGCTTCCTGGTTTTGGGACAGAGGATGCACATAGTGGCAAATTGGGGTGAATGAACATGTGTGAAGTTTTTTTAGAGGTCACAGAAAGCTGCTGAAAAGAGCAGAGATCTTGATTGTGCAGATGGTGCAACGGGAGTAAAGCCCTCAGTGGTTGTTGTCCAGGGATTTCAGCTGCTGTGGCTTGTTTTAGAACTTGCTGGGAGTTGAAGTCAGCCAGCAGGAAAGGCTTTTGGACTGCACCATGTCAGGCTTTATTCTGTCCGTGTGGCTGTTGGAGAGAAGTGTGGGTGGGTAGCAGTTAGCTTACATGCCCGTAGTAGACCTCTGTGCCCATGTCTTGAGACTGTGAGAAGAAAAAGATTTCCAGAATTCTGATCGCTCCTGCTTTCTCAGAAATAGGTAGGTTTCAAAAAAAACCCCAGAAATAACCACCAAACAAAATCTAGGTGTTTGTTACCTTTTACTATTTTTGTCTTAGTCTGAGGCAGAAAGTGATGTGAAGACTACTTCTTGCCTAAGAGCTGGCATAGCCTCAACATACCTCTTCTGTTCTCCACCACAGCCTTCTACTTCTCCACTAAAACCACCAGAGGAGGGACACAGCAATAACTAGCACATCTGCCCCAACAAGAGTAGTCCCTGGGGTCACTCCCTACATTAAAGCATGACTTGCTGCTGTCACCATTCATTTAGCGTGTCTGACTTTCCTCTTTCAGGGTAAACTGCATCGTTCTTGCCAAACCTCAGCTTTGCATGCTATTTCTGGATCCTTTCTGTGCACTCAGCAAATGCACCGAACTTTTAACAACAGCACTTCTGGTATTTTGCTCTTGAATCTCTTTTGAGCTGCCTGAGTTTGGGATTAATTTTTTTTTAATGAGAATGTGGAAAAAGCAGGATTCATCATCTGAAGCTTAGCAGTCAAGCAAGATTTTGAACTGAGGCCTGTAGAAATTAATGGACAGATGCAATTCTTCTATCATGAAATTGTCTTTGCAGATTTATGCTGAAGATGTCGTATTCTGTATACTGCCACACTGGAACCGTTTCCAAATGATTCCTGAGATTTATTTGGTGACCTGCTGTTGTGGCAGCTAAAGGTCCTGCCTGCATGTTCTCTGATTCCTCAGTTCCTTCCAGTAATGCAGTCTCAGACCCAACTATCTCACATAGACTGGGCCACCTGTTTATTTCTCTTTTACTTCCAGTCTGTTAGGAGTTTAGTTTAATATTTTTGACATATTTTGTCTCTTGCTTGCATGGTTACAGTGTGTGGGCAGCTGCTCTGCTATTCTGGTTGAACCAAGTTGGGCAGGGAATGCCTTTGCTCCTGTGTCAGAAGAACAAAATGCTGCCCGAAAAAACCTTTCCCCCAAATTCTGCTTTTGTTTGTGTAGCTGGGAAGCCATACCACTCTAAGGTAGGAATAAATTTATATTGATACTAGCGTAATTTATTGTGTGGACACTCTTTAACTTGGAACACGTACCTTTTTCTATTTTAGTTTGTCACGTGGAAGCAATTTGATAAGCTGGGAGGCGAGGTGGAGAGGAAAATCCATACCAAACCCGTCTCCGTTAGGGAGCAAGCGCTCAGCTAGATGAGTAAGATGGCCATGTACTGAAATGCAGTACGATAGTTGATCATGTGCTCCCTTCACCCCAGGCAAAGGCGAGGTAAAACGTGTTAGCTCAAACACTCCGTGAAAGTGGTTTGTCCTGTGAGCGTTTGCGAGGGACTGGGAACGTGCGTGGCATCACCGACAGCCCCATGGCTGCCACGCGGCGACTCGCTGGTGAGGCTGAGATAATGGCGTAACTATACTTACACTATGGGGGAAATGGCCTGTTGCGGTTCAGCCCTAGTTTGTGATTCATTCAATTAAAAATACTTGGTGAGAGTCACCATACTACCATCTGGTGACTTTTAATAATATTTATTCTTGGGAAGATAGTCCTTTTAATTAAGGAATTAACCTTAATTTTTGTAGGCTTAGCGTAGATCTGGAGAAATGTTCAGGCTTAAGCTGCTGTATTTTGTAGAAAAGTCAAGTCTTTCTCTTCCATCTCCCTGTTAACTGTCTAGGTATAAAAGTTGTCCCCTTAAGGATCAGCTAATTGAACTGCTGCTGCTTGTTAAGTGAAAAACCAAGTGGGAGTATGAGAGACAAAATGGGCAAAGCTTCTCTCTGAGTTTCTGGAGCTAGCCAATAGATCTAGCAGCCTCTACAGTAAAGGAAAACTGCCTCTGCTCTGTTCTTTTTGTCTGTGTCCCCTTTCTCCACTGCCCCCAAAGGAATAGAGAAAGGCAGCGTGGCTGTCGTGTAATGTCTAAACTACCAAGAGAAAACATCTCTTCTTTGATGTTGAAATTCTGCATCTGGACACCTTTTTGTTTTTCATGTAACAGGCAAGAAGCATTTTGATGGACATGCAGCATTACCAAGATCAGTGCATATACAAGTGGTCCCAAAAGGAAGCTGTGCTACAGTCACCTCCTTTGCCAAATGGCTTAGCCCAAAAGTACACTTATTTTCTTCCTGAAGCAGTGCCAAGCATTTAAAGTTCTCCTTGAAAGGAGGCCCAGGCCCAACACACGGGTATTTTTTTTTCCTGGAAAATCTGTGTGTACTTTCTTTTCCCCCTTTATACTGTGCGTCTGGTAATAACTAAGGCAGGCGATGCAGCCTGTCTGGTTTTAGAAGCACTTTTTGGACTTGTCGTGTGTTATACTCAGGTGTGCTGGAGTTTTCTCAAGATAGCATAATTAAAACCTGTTTGGTAATGCATGTAAAGTGATGGTTTGGGGTAGAAATTAAAGTTGAAGTTGTGTCTTCTATGTGCTGCTAGTATATCCAGACTGCTGCCAGCTTTATTTTGCAACTTAATCACTAATATATTTTTGTGAGTTATTGTTCTGTTAAAGCTGCCTTCCTGGGAGCCAGGTCATTAGCTAGCATCGCGCATAAAACCTCAGTTCTGGGAGCACAGTCTTTTGACAGAGGATTTTTCAAACTCCAGATGAGTGTTTATTGTTGCCTTACATTTTTCTTTTGTCATAATTTCAGAAACAGACTTTGGGCAATCTGAGTCTTGCCTGAAGTGACTCCGGGTTCTTGTCCGGCAGCTGAAGTTGTGTGGGCAGGATCTGTACTTCTAACTTCAGGAAGACTCTCCCTACACAGATCTAACTTCAGGATCAAGAGTCTTTACTCTCTTGACAGCCATGACTGTGTAGACCGGGTATTCAGAGAGCTTCTTTTCTGGTTGAGGAAGAACCAGGCTTGTGATTTCATGAGTCCTGTTTTGGTCTGTAAGTTTCTGGATTTTGATAATGCTACTGTTCTAGCTGGATGGCTGTGAGAAAGCTCAACAAAACAAAAAAACCCAAACAACCCAGTTGTCCAGCAAACAAAGGTCTTGCAATATGCTGCTTTAGCAGACCGACATGGTATCGTTGCCCTGCCTCCATTTTCCATGGCTTTCCCTAAAGCAGAGTTGTTTGAGGCTTTGAAAATAAATGGCACTTAAGAAATAATTAATTCTGACCTATCCTTTTATGCTGTGTATTTGTGTTTTAAAACTGTGCTAGTTTTCCAGTCTAGACAAACCATTAATATTTAATAGCTATGCGTAGATCATGCAGTGAAGAGCTGAGGGCAGTAACAGGATGCAGGTATCTTATGTCCGTAGTTCAGAGTGTACACGGTGCCTAGCTGTAAAGCCACTTTTGATCAGTTTCAGGACTATGGAGCTTGGTTGGGGAGTGTTTAGAGTGGTAGAGGCAGATGGAAACAAACTCCATCACTCGTAAGTAAATTGCCTTGCGAATGGAGAATGTGTCGTAGAAGAAGATTGAAAAGGGAGATCTCCGGTGCTTTGAGGGGAAAGGACATGACCAGGAGCTATCTCAGCTTCTGTTTTATTAAATACTGTATTTGGTATTTTTCTCTCTTAAATTTTCCTGAAATCATGAATTTTATCCGTGAAAACTGGAATGTGTAATGGCTGGTCTTCCACTGTCTGCATGAGGTATTTACTTGACAGAAGTAGCGAGTGTGATGGGGCTATCTTCTCTGCTACATGTGACCTGGTATTTGCTGCTTTCTCTAGTTTTGGGCTTCTTAGGCCTTTTGCCAGAGGGATTTTAGTTTGTCCTGATGTGTTTTAGGAACATTAATCCTAATGAACACGAGGAATCAGTAGCGCTAACTAATCAGACTGGGCTCAGGCAAGCAGTGGTTCCTATGGCTCTACCAACGCACTCAAATTCTTCCCTGTGATGTCCTTACTACGCTAGTCCACACACTCTCGTTTGCTTCTGCTGCTACTCCACATCCCACAGAACTGCTGGTTCCATTTCTGCTTAATGCATCTCATTCCTGATCTTCAGCATTTGCATGCTTAACATGTTTCGCTTGCAAAGAACACGCTGGCTTGGTGCTGAGTTAGTAGTCTCTTGCATAGCTGATCCACCACCAGATCTTGCTCTTAAGATCAGGACACCAATGTAAAAATACCAGGTATCTGGAATGTGAGGAAAAACAATTCATGCAGTCACCTATTTGTCATCATCTTTTCTTCTGCTTGCCACTTCAGAATATTGAGCTTTCCTGTGCATGCTCTGCCTACATTTATGTCCTCCCCACTTGAAACGCTAATGATTTCAGGGTCAAAATAACAACTAGACCATATGTAATTTTTCTAGTCATTGGTTATGTTAAACTGGGAAGAGAAAAAATCATGCAGCTCTTCAAAAATGTTACACTAGTTCAAACCAAACGAGCAATACAGCCGAGAAAATGTAGCCCTATAGAGGAATGATGACTTTCCAGTATAAATTCTCACCTGGAGTGAGCGAAAGCCACCTTCGTGTTCAGGACACGGGACTTGCTTTGGTGCAAAATGAGAATCTCTTGCCACTCTAAAGATGTAATCTTGGTACCGTGTGCTGCTTGTCTAACACCGGTACGAGCTGGCTGAGCTGCTTGATCTATTTAGCTGCTATGGAAATCAGTACGTACCCAGCCAGAAAATGCATCCTTGCTTGCTGGCATGTTTCCTACATTTACATCAGTCTTTAAAAAGCAGAAACATATTGTAAGCTGCTCATCAGATCCCTGATGACCCAGTTTAGCAGATGTAGTGATTGGCTAATTGTTAAAGATGCCATTTTTGGTGGGTGAGAGGAAGAGCATCAGCCAGGCATCTAGCGATGAAGAGTTAGAATCAGCGGAGGTAAGAGCTCTTTAGTGGGAGTAACTAGATAAGACTTGGATTAATTTGTCTGGAGAACAGAGAATTATACTAAAGAATTTATAAATTCAGTTTATACAATGAAACTGTTGGTGTAATTTCCTTAGTAAAGATCAATGTGGTGTAATGACTATGCAGCACGGAAATATCTCAGACTCCATGCTGCATTGTTGTGTCCCCACACTATCACAGTTTTTTAGCAATTTAAAAAAAATAAATATGGAAAATGTCTGGAACCACCATGGATGCACTTCCAGCATAGAGAGACTATGGCTAGCTTATATTCTTATAGCTATACTTGTAATTGTGACCTAGCATGCTTGCTATAAGCAGTCTGAAGAAAGCAAGCAAAGAAAAGCCCCAGGGCTGTGGTCTTGCATTTTTCAAAAATGCACCTCAGCCTGCAGACATCAAAGGGAGCAGTGCATGTGAAGCAAATTACTGGGTTTTGAGAACGTTGGGAAAAACTTGTGTAATCTCCATGCCTTGGTTAGTACACAGAAAGAGGAAAATTAGGTAAATGCTGCTGCAGTAGCATGTAAAACAGTATCTCCAGGTAAAGTGATGGGTAGGCAGGAGGTGGAAAACAATAAAATTAAATGTTAGTAAAAGAACAGTAAAATTCAGCAATATCTAGATGGGTGATATTCTTAGTTGAGGGAGCTATGAGCTGTGTGGTCAGTAAATGCACAAACATATCAGGTTGTTTTTTCAGGCTCCTGACATTAGAAATAACAAGTAGAGGAACCAGAGCTACTGGTGCAGAACATGAAACTGGATATTTTAGAGGTAATATCAATCTGCAGGAATAGTAATCATGGCTTTAACATGCATTCAAGATTATGTGTGGTTCAGATAGGGCAGATGTAAAAGGTGATAGGCTGTATTGTATGCAGTAGACTGTAAAGAAGAAAGAGTAGTAATACTGATAACGCAGGATCTGTTTCGGGTCAAAATTGCTGTGGGGAAGAATGGTAAAAGAGGTCCCAGAGGGAGTACTGTGAGTCTGCTGTAATCCCTCATAGGAATGGATTTGGATACAAACTTGTGGCTCTGAAATGATGTTATTCCCAGTGCCATTAGAAAGAGAAATATTAGTATGAGAAATGTTGATTTCTCAGGTATAGCTTGGAGAACAAATGCTGCTAATAATAATAGGGTCAAAAGATTTTGTCACTGTAGCATCGTCACCTGTTGTTGAGACAGCGAGTGAATTACTGATACTATGACTACTGCAGGAAAACAAGCTGTTTAGAAGCCTCCATGTCCTCACCTTTGGATGGGGTGATCATGATACAAGTTTTGATACATGAAGCAAAATATTTAATGAAGTTGGTGAACTGGATTGAAAACTCAGACTTGAATGTAGAGGTGTGTGGTTTAGGTTCGGGGCTTTTTTAATTATTATTTGTTAGCAGTACTTTGGATACAAATTCTTGATAGAAGTAAAGGGGAAAAAGCTTGTAAGAAGAAACTTCAGCCTAACTGGAGGCATAATCACCTTATTAAAGACTATTAGGTCCAAAAAGAGAATTTACAAGGGATGGAAAAAGGACTTACCAGCAGACACTGCTGTGCCTTTAAAGTCAGGAACTGTAGGGATGAAGTGAGAATGGCCAACCTTGCAAATGTTACTAAGAAAATGGGTGACAATTTCTCAAAATACAATTAGAGAGAAGAAGAAAAGATACGAGGCCACTTAGTGTTGAGGTTAGTATAGTTAATGAGGATAATCTTATTGTGATAACAAAAATGAACAAATCTTTTGTTGTGGTTGGAGGTAGAGTTGATCATAGAAGCACAGGCAGGCTGGGTAATGGGCATGAACCTGCTGAAGAACCACCATGTTGGAGGTTTCAAAGACCGTAGTGCATGCAGGCTGGGCTGGGGAGTGGGGTTGCCTCAGGAACAGTGATACCTGTTCCTGAAAGTGAAACAAACCAGTTAATGGAGTTGCAGATCTGATAAAAGTTTTAATCTATCAAATCAGGACTCCTATCAGATATTTGGAGAACAGGAAGCGTAATAGCTCTATTGACAGCAGGGGATGATCTGAGTAAATACAGACCTGCTGGTCCAACCTCACCTGTATGCAAAATCTGAGACAAAAATAATAATTAAAGGCTTGGTCACAAATGAAGAATGAGATAACAGGCAACACAAATCCATCAGAATAGGATTGTGGCATATCAGTTTATCTGTCTTTAAGATAGCCAATTTTCTTAACTTGATAGGCATTTTTCTTAATGGGGTGATACGTCTTACTGTGTAGATGGGTCCTATAGCACCTGATCTGGTGCTACAGAGGAAAGTATTAATGAGGCTAGCGAAGGTGCAGTTTAGTGCTGGAACTGTGAAATGGATTAGGAGCTAACCATGTTGTTCTGGGTAATGTCTTAAAAAAAAAAAAAACAACAAAAAACAACCCACACACACAAAAAACGAGTAAAAGCTAGATCAGGTACAAGAAAGGGCTTCTAGAGACTGGGGAATAGCAAGCCTGTCATGTGAGAAAGGGCTGGAACAGCTGCTCGTTTAGATGGGTAGAGAGGGGATACATCAGGGAGGTTAATTGTAAGGGAAAGAGAAAATACGGTTAAGCCAGAGGACAGTACTGGCACATGAACAAAGAACAAACAGCAATTGCTCAGGAATAACGTTAAGCTGGAGACACAGTTCCCAGATGCTGGGGAGTGCTGTTCTAGAGCAGGCTTTTGGCCAGGGTAGCATAGCTGCAAAACTCAGTTCTACAATGTAGCTTGATATATTTTATGAGAAGATTAGATGACGTTGTATGATAGCAATTGATCTCATTTTGTGTGTTGGGAGGTCTTTTCCAGTGTTCATATTTCTGTAATTTTAAAATTATTCATATGTGTAAGCATTTGCAGGAACAAGGCTATGATGTTATAACAGTTACCTAACTTGTGTTACTGGAAAGGCATGTGCATAGCAGGTTATATGGTAATGCAGTTGGGTCTTTATCTTGAAATAAAATTATGGAGTGCGGCGCCATCTTACATTTGACTAATATTGGTTGCAAGTCAATGTGTGCAGTAGTAAACCAGCCATTATGGCCAGCCCTGCAGAAAATTGACTAGTTTATTCCCAGTCAGTAAAGTCTGTTTAGTCCTGCTGTATGCATCTTGGCACATACAAGTTTAAAAACTGGGTTTTGTCATTTAATTTTCTGTGGGACACAGGAGGCATGATGCTTTCTTACCAAAGTGTCACCCAAGTATCTTAATGCTGGTTAAAGCATAGTACTTAAATCTGCGTCAAAACTTTAAAGCATGGCAATTCTATCTGGATCTCTAGTTAAAACAACAGGGGAGCTTAGGTGATGCTCCCTGTTCCCCCTCCTTGTTTTGCCCATTTAATGGTTATTTATAGATAGTAAGATATCTGCACTAGGATTTGGAAACATTATATTCCCCTGAGGCCTGGTTGGAAATGACAAGAATTGGATTGTGAAATAAATGTAAGGTTTTTAACTTAGTTAGGGTTTTTGTTTTAAAACCTGGGGCAGTAATATGGAGTAGCAAAAACAGGCTGTGGAAGAGACTTTGGGTTTTTATAAATTAATGCCTTTTCATAAAAAGATGTTATTGGAGATACTAAATTGCCTGAGTGCATAGTAACGAGTTATGCAAAAGAATGAAGGGCAGGCACCTATTGAACGTGTAGTTACAGAAAGAAGAAGAGGGGGAAAAAAAATAAACATTGGCCGTTCAGAGGAAACCAGATACAATCAGTGCCCCAAAGCAGGGCTTGCAGAAGGAGTGCTGAGAGGCACCCAAACAGCCCTCTGAAGGTGAGGAGGAGGAGGAGGCAGCATGATGTGAGTTCCAGAATGCTGGTCTAGGGCAAAACAAACTGGTCAAAGGCAGAATGAGATGGAAGTTTATTGTGGGAGCCTCATCCTTTTTCCCCAGTGAAGAGCTCTAGAAGCATAGCTGCTTTCCCATTTATGGGCAATTAATTTCTCTCTCTGTGCAAATCTTCATACAGAAACAATGGCTATAGAAAGTTTTATAATTTTTTTTTTTTTTTTTTTTTAGAAGTAGAAAATGTCATGCTTTATACTCCCCAAATTGGCCATGCTCCTTTTGTAAGGAAGAAGTGGCCTCGTGCCCCAGGAAAGATGATGAGAGTGGGCAGCAGCTGCCATAACCATTCACCCAGCTCCTAGTTGTCCTTTTCCGAGGCATCTCAGAATGAGAGGGCAGTGGAAGCAGAGGACAAGCCAGGAGCTGTCCTGCAGGGCTGGGTGGGTCAGAGGGCTGCAAATTAGGCACCCTTTACCTAAATTACCAAGTGCTGCACATGCAAATCTTGCTAGATAATGATCCACTCATTTAACTTCTTGAAAAAAAAAAAAAAAATCTTAGGTTTAACTCTTTCTGAGGGGGAGGAAGTTATCAGTAATGATGGAAAGGCAGCTACCCCAGAGCTAGGCTGAGGTAGATGTTTTGTGGTGCATGGCAGCACTACAGAAAAGTTAAAGATTAGAAATGGAGAAACTCTCCACCATATGCATTTAAATTGGAGGCGGGGGTAAATTTGGATAGCCCTTGGGTTTGATCGTTGTAACATCCTCATTTTTGAAACTTTGTATGGAACGGTTTTATCACTGCTCTCCTTTGTACGACGGTGGGAAGCGTTTTTGGGTTTGGGCTGTTAACTCTTTGGGAGCCCGGGTTTGGGCCGTTGTCAGCCTGGTGCGGTTTGGCATAGAGATGGGTGAAACCTTGTACAATTTGCTACGGGAGGTTGGGCCCCCCAGCACCCCCCGGCCACGATATGTCTTCTAAGAATCGGCAGCGGGCTCTTGGGTGTCCGGTAACGCGCCCGGCATGCAGGGCCAGCGGGGTGAGCCTGCCGGCTTCTGTCCGGGCAGCTTCCCATCTGTCCCCGTCGGTCAGGGAGCAGATTCCTCCCTGGGAAAGGGGAGGATGGGCTTCCTAAAACAGGCACAACAACTGGCCCTGCCCAGCCTTGCCCCCTTCTCCCCACTGCTCGCCTTCCCCTGTGGCAGAGTTAATCCCCCACCCCCCCCACCCCTCGTATGACTGGAACAGCTGAAGGGGCAACCTGCCGGCCCAAGGCCGGGATGGTGGGGGCTGTCCCGGGGCCCAGTTCCCCCCACCAGCCCCGGTTCCGGCAGCTGTCCCTGCCTGCCTCAAGTGCAGAGGGAGGGAGAGGCGTTAAACGATACGGGCGCGTACTCCCTTGTGAAAGAGATCCCTTCAGTGCGAGATATCAGTGTGGCTTCTCCCCTCTCCCTCCCTCCCTCCCCGACACCAAAGGGTTTTACTATGCTAATCCCAGCACCTGTCCCTGCCGAGGACAGCAAGAAGGGTATGGGGGTGGGGGAGGAACAGTCCCATATGTTTTTCCCTGTCCTGGATTGGGAGTGTTCCCTCTGACGCACCTAGAGCCCAGAACATATGCTCTTTTCAGATCCTAAATGCTGTTTGCTTCCTCCCATCCCCGGCAGCGGTGGCTGCGAAGATCCTGTGTCCCCTTCTTCTTGGCAGTCGCTCTGTTTGCTGCCCAGGAGTCGCAGGACACTCCTCAGTCGAGGCTTGCAGGGCCGTTTTCAGTAGGGGATTTCTAATTTTAGGAGCCTCTGCCGCCTATGGTTGAGCACTGCCTTGCTGGATCCCAGAAGAGAGGGGCTGAGCCGAGCCGAGCCAGGCAGCTCCTTTTTATTTTCAGCTGAGCTAGTGTCAACCTGAGTGGCCCCAGAGGCCCGAGCCAAGCACTGCGCAGGCTGCCAGAGTCCTTCCCACAAGGCTGAAAGACGGAGACTCGGGTTTGAAGCTTCCAGTCCTGTGTCCATTTGGCCTTTAGCTGGAGGATCTTTGGCTATGTATGGTGTGTATTGTATGGATTACCAATACCCAGTCGTCCAGGTAAGCAAAAGGACAGTGACGACTTTATAGAGTCTTGGTGTTTGCTCTGTATGTTCTTTGGGCAAAACTGGAGCTTACATACTGGTTTTGTAGAAGGACGCTGCTTCCATGCTGGGCTCCTTGGCTTGGTGCGTGCCAGGCCTCAGCAGCCCGGAGGCTCTGTGGAGGGCTTTGAGGCTCTTGCATGTGAGCACTACTGTTTGACACTTTAACTGCAAGGTCTGTGTTGTTTGAGACTTGTGTGGTTTTGTCTGCATTTTTGGCTTTTTTTTTTTTTTTTTTTTTTTAAGGGGGGCTGAGCTGACAGCAATGCCACACTCTGCAAACTAGTCTGTTGTTGCATGCCTTACTGCATTGTCCGGGCGCATGTGACTTGTACGTGTGACTGCAGTCCGTCCCGCAGGGATGGCAAGCCACCGGGAGCAGCTCCTCACCTATTTTCCTCCTCCTTCCTCTGAAACCATCCACAAAATCTCTGACAAAGTCTTGTTTGTCACCTTTTTGCTTTTGGAGGTCCAGCGAGGATGTATAGGGTGATAGGATTGGGTGGGTTTGAGAGCAGCACTCGGGGCAGGGCAAAGCCTGTATTGCAGCCTCTGCTGGGGGAGGGGGCTATATTTGGAGCACACGTGAGATTTGCTGGCTGGGTGTGTGGAGTCTTGGAGAAGCCAGAGACTGTGGGTCAGGCTCAAATACTTTCAGGGCCAAGTGAAAGATGATGTTCTCTGCACAATCCTTGGCTATTCAGTGTCAGCATTCCTTGTCCTCACAGGCACCAAATTTATCCAGAAAACGTGAAACATAGACTGGCAGTTGAAGATTATCTACCCCGAGATACTTCTGATAGCCTCTAAAGAGTATGTTGTTAGGTTACTTTGTACCGGGGTGTTTATTACGCACATGAATAGAATCCACCAGCAGAAGTGTGTCTTTTGGTTGTTAAGATTTGTTCCTGATAAATTGGTTCTTTGCACTTGAAACTTTTTTTTCTTCCCTCTGGCCTTGATCCAGCTGGCAGGTTTGCTCCATCTAAGCTTGAGCCAGCACAGAAATGCAGGTAATGGGATGTTAAAATCGAAGGCTGTGCTTGCTTTCCACCTTAGCAGCAAAGGGGAATTACAGGTATAGCAAAAGTGAAAGGAAGACAAACCCTGAAACTTGATGAAAGCAGAGTACTTGTGACTTTCTCCTCTCTTTCCATTTCTACCAGTCCTGTGAGTGTTAAACTAACCCAAGTGTATGTGTAGACCACTTAGTCAAACTAGAGGTTAGTTCTTCATCTGTGCTCTCACCAGTGTGATTTCAGTGACCTTGCCCCATCACCTGCTGCTTGAACATCCTTCTCCAGCTTATTTTCCTTTAGGATTTGAATGATGGGAGCTAACTAAAACCCATCGTGTACATCCGGGTGAACACAGAAGGGAATATAAAAGTGGTGCAGACATGCTCAGGTGGGAGCAATGAGCTTTGCCTGGTGTGTTAAGGATGATGAGCTGTGCCCTGGCACTGCAGAGGCAGACTAGTTAAATTTGCCTATAGTTATTTCAGAATGCTACTTCTACAGCACGGTAATGAAGTTTTAACGCATATGTGACTGCGGTGCACAAGAAATCATGAGAACTCATAAGTATTGGCATCTAGAGCCGTTCTGAATATATTGCTTTTTGAATAAATGCTGTAAGTAGGAAGAGATGATCTCATGGCTCTGAGCTGTATGTTGTTCAGGCTTCCAGCCTTCAGCTCTACTGTTCTCTGTTGTTTTCAGCAGCATGTTCTGCAGTTTGAGTCTTTGATTTTTCTCAGTAGAGGGTAGCAAACAGTGATGGTAAATTGGGCAGTGGTTCCATGATTTGCATGTAGGAGAAGCTAAGTAGAGGCCCACCAAACTTATTTCACTTGGCCGTGAGAACACATCTGAACCCCCAGCCCACAATGGGGAAAGGTGAGTTGCACAGATTCACCAATTAATTTTATCAGTCTTGTTCATTATCAGGTGTTGCTTTGTGGGCTGCAGTAGAGCCCAAGACAACAAAGACCTCAAGTGTTACCAAGTCTGATCATGTTTTCCATGGTGTTCTTGAAGCTTTTGAAACTTTGTATCAGATGTTCATTTCAGATGTTTACCAGTAATCAGAGCTCCTGCAGGCCTGCATTTCTTGTTGCCGGAGCACATCCATTGGAAATTGGGGCTTTTCTTTCACTAAACGGGAGCAAAGGTGGATATATTCCAAGCATGGGGGAGGAGATGCTTTCTGGCCTACAGTGGAGATGAAAGAGGGAGACCAGCAGTAGATCACACTGAAGGGAATTCCCACTCTGCTGGCACCTGAGCAAAGCAGTTGTACCAACTGGGTGGTGGGAGGCAGTGCAAGTGAGGGTTCAGTATGCTGTTGGGCACCTCTTTTTTTTTGTTGTTGTTGTTGTTAGAGGATTCTTTTTGATGGCAAATATTTTGTAAAGGTTCCTAAGGTGAAGGCCAAAATGGATTAGGAATTACGCTGTCCCGGTGAACAGTGGTGGGATGACGGTTCTTTGTCCTGAAGGTCTGTGCTTTAGATCTGAGACACGAAGTTGCCACTTCATGGCACAGAGGAGACCAGGTGAATGCAACAGTTAATTGGAGAAAATAAGCAGATTATCCTGAGTGATTTGCAGAGGTCTGGTGAATAAGGTGCACGTTGCTGAAACTTGGTGCTTTGTCATGGCAAAGGTATAAGGAGGTCACTGTGTTTTCTGCTGCTTTGAAATGGAATTTACACTTGACCCAGAATCGTGCTCCAGAGTCTCAGGTTTGTAATAGGGGAGGAAAAAAAAAAACCCCAACAATACTTTCCCTGGTTTTACAATACTGTCTGTAAACCTGTAGTATCATAAGATACAAGTTAGCAGAGAGGATGAGATGACTCTGACTCAGAGCCCCGCGGGCCGCAGCCGTGGAGGCTGGCTCCTTCCCAGCGGACCCCACACCACGGTAGACTGTTTGGTCACATGGAGTGGCTGGCCCGTGGCTCTGCCTCCCTGCTCCGGTGGGATGTCAGGGCTTGCCGGCGTCTTGGTCTCAGGCTTTTTATGCCAGAGGAGCAAGCGCGGCTGGGATGTGCACTCCCGCTGGCTGCCTGCTGCCTTAGGAGAGAAAGGGGGAGGGAGGGAGCCAGAGGTCAGTTTGCAGTGGTGAAATTGGGAAAGTGAAAAGCGCCATGGGTCAGCACGGGCCGTCTGGACAGCAGCGCAGCAGCAGAAGCCCGTGAAGAAAAAACCATGAGGTTTTGGGCAGGGGTGGAGTTGGGGGTGTTTTTGAGTGTAAATTATAACTGGGCATATTCATGCAAAGGAGAGCACATGGGGGATGCAAGGTGTTACTGCACTGTAATTTGTTTTTTCTGCTGCAAAAGCCTGGGGAGTCTCTCTAGTACCAGGTGTCGAGACAAGACAGCAGAGGGGCAACTTGCCTGAGCTGGTTTTATCTCCGTGTCACGAGCATCGGCACAGTCCCCTTGTCTAACAGAGAGAACAGAGAGTGTTCAGCCCTGTCCGCAGGTTTCCGTGGGTGCAATGTGGGGAAAAAATCAATCAGAGCGTCTCAGATCCCGTCTGCCAAATGGGGTAGCAGTGTATCGGTCTGTTTTACGGGGTTGCTGGGAGAACAAATGCTGCCAACC
Organism: Balearica regulorum gibbericeps; assembly: GCF_011004875.1. NCBI lineage: Eukaryota > Metazoa > Chordata > Aves > Gruiformes > Gruidae > Balearica > Balearica regulorum. The sequence continues at coordinate 58,514,712 of NC_046184.1, forward strand.
GTGGAGTGCTCAGGTGTTAAGGGCCAGATGCTTACTGAAGATAAATGAGAGGGGAAAAAAAAGCCAGCTGGGAAGGAGTCCAGCGATCTCCAGTTTTTATGATGAAAGAAATGCAGATCCTGGCATGGATATTGCTTCCGGTTCATCCAACGCACCGTGTCACCCATGCGTTCTCCCCTTTGTGGCAGGAGGGAGGTCTGTGCAAAACTGACAGCTATCTCCCGAGCATCCTCCTGCTGGGAGATGCTCTCTCCTGCCTCGTGAGGTCCAGGCGGGGGAAGCCGGGCTGCTGGACCCGACGCGCTGGGAATGGTAGGTGCGGAGGAGCCCCGGCAGGCCCTGGGGTCCTGCCGGGCCGGGAGCAGCGCTGCGCGGAGAGACCTTCCTTTTGTTTCCAGCTCAAGTCTGGGCCTCGGCCGAGCCCCTTGGTTCCCGGGGCCGGGAGGTGGTGGGAGCTCCCGGCGGGCAGGCGAGGGAGCACCTCGCCGGGGTTGCGGGCGCGGCGGCGGCCTCGGGGCGGCCGTGCCGGGCGGGGCGGGGCGCGGCGGGGGCGGTCCCGGCTCGCATTAATTACCTTCGGCATTCGGGGCGGCGCTTCCCGCAGCCATCTGGCTGAGCCGGGGGGGCGGCGGCCGGGGAGGGAGGGAGGAAAGGGGAAGAAAGGGAGGAACACGGGAGAAGAAAGGGAGGAAAAAGGGCTCGGGGGGCACCGCGCCGGCGAGGCAGCGCAGCGCAGGCACCCGCCGCCGCCCGCCTCCACGGGGCTGCTGCCTTTTTTTTTTTTTTTAAAGATTTTATTTTTCCCTCTTTTTTTTTTTTTTTTTTTTCCCTCCCCCCCTGCGGCCGGGCTCCCCCATTTTGGTTTATGGAGAAAAAGAAAATGGTAACTCAGGTAAGGCTGGCGGGCGGGCCGGGCTGCCGGTGCCGCGCCGCGGCGGCTGCCTGCCCGGCTTTGTCTGGGCGGCGGGCGGTGAACGGGGGGCCCGGCGCGGTGCGGAGCGGCCGGCAGCGGGGGCTGCCCCGCCGCCTCCCCGTGGGGCGGCCGTGGCTCCGCGCCGCCCCCGCCCGGCGCTGGGGCGGGAGGGAGCCCCGCCGCGTCGGGAACCTTTGGGGGAAAGGGGTTCCTGCAGTCCCCCTGCCCGGAGCAGCCTCGCAGTGCTCTCTAGGGAGAAGAGGTGAGTGAGGGGCACGGGTGCCTCTGCTTCCGAGTTAGGTTAAACCCGCCTTTGAACGACCGATCCCGGCAGAGCACGAAGGTAAACGTTTTCCCGGCCGTTTCTCCATCCGGCTGCGAACGGTGCCCGTGAGGGCTGGGAAGCCCTTGTCGGCAGCTGTAGGCGTGGGGCTGCCCGTGTCTTCCCGGGGGAAAGCGGCTGACGTTTCCTGGGGAGCGCACCCAGCTGCCAGGGCCATCGCGTTTCCCCCGCCTCGCCGAGGGGATTTTATCGGACAGTGCTCGCCTTGTAAAGCTGCCGTATGTTTTTTGGATTTTTAATTTTTTTTTTTGTTTGGGGTTGTTTTTTTTTTTTTCTTGTTTTGTTGGCATGGCATCTGCAAGTCGCCACCGGAGGGAGGGGGCAAAGGGGGGAGGAGGAGGAGGAGAGTGGCATCGCGGAGCTAGAATCCTTTGGAGTTAGGCATTATATAATGCCCCGCAGTGCCTTGCGGAGCTGGAAACCTTTGGGGGATATTCCCAAAGGGGGTGGAGGGAAGGACTCTCCTAGGGAACTTTTCATCAAATCTGGGTTTCTCGAGTGCTTTTTTTCTGCGGAGCTTTGCAGTTTTTAGACTAGATGCATACTGCCTTGGCTTTCCTTAGCCCTGGCTGAATGCCCCCCCCCTTCATTAGCTGCTACCAAGATCCTTGTGTGTCTCCACTGCAAGGGGCAGTGCTTTCGTGGGTGCCTGGCTCAGAAGAAACCTGCTGCAAGAAGTGGCACCTGCTTTGACCCTCTCTGTCTCTCATCTTGCATTGATTGTCAGTGGCTGAAAAATAGGTCTCTGTCCACTCTTAAGGTATCTTCTCAGGCTCCCAAGCCCCTCCTCCTCCTTCTGCTATTTAGTCCCTTCCATTACAGATTCTTTTTTATCTGGACCAAGGCTTTCTGTTTTGAGATGGAAGAGCTTGGCAGAAATCTCCTGAGGCTTTCTATACCTATATTTAGTTCAGCAAACGATGCTGAAAAGCTGTGTCTCTGCAGTCAGGGTCCATTCGTGTATTGCTGTGTGCTCAGAACGTGCTCAGTTAGATGGAGGTGCATGCCCCTGAGCTACAAATTGGCGTGTGTACGTTTTGGAGAGTTGTTCTGCACAACCTTGTATTGCAATGTGCCCTCGGCCACAACCATTATGCGCGTAGCCTGCATCTGTGCAGTGCAGAGAGGTGCCTGGGTCACCAGTACACAAGTGCGTGTAGTTTGTGCGTGTCTAGCACTGAGCACCCTGAAGCATGAGTTGGTTGGTTTGGAAACGTGCAGAGCTGGGAAGGATGAGATTCTGGTGGAGCACAGGCTGAAACAGAGGAGGGTATAAACTTGTTTAAAGGTTTAGGATATCCTGGTAGGCTTCAGGGAAATCTGTCTTCCACATAAATTGTTAATTTACAGATGTTGGAAAAGAGGCATCAAGACTGTGCATTATTAGCATTGGTTGACCTTGAATTACGGCTGAGAGTACGTACTATCTAGGATAGGTTTTCAGGATTGGTGCTGCATACTTACATGCTCATGCTGAAGAAGATGCATATTAAAATAACCAGTAGGGGACGAGAGCTCGAACTGTGTCTCATCAGTTGGGGCTTTCCGAATGAACGGCTGATAACCCTTTTATGCAAAGTTGAGGGAGACAGCGAAGGTGAGTTCAGCTGTAGCATAGTGCTGCTGCTTGCAGGGGGAGCATTTGGCTTCTTAGGCTGGTCCTTAGCAGTACTTCACTGCAGGCTCAGCTGAGTCTGGAGCTGAAGGAGCGTGGCGCATCCAGGACAATATCCCCAGCCACGTTTCTCTCATTCTGCGCTGTTTGAAGCGGTGGAGTGGCCTTACTCACAAGCTGTGAAGGTATTTCGTTGGGGCTTTGTCTCATTTATGAAACATAAATGTTGTTGGTGTGTTAAGCTGGTAATTGCCACTGAATGAATTCAGCATTGCTACAGTCTCTTGCTCCATTGGTTCAGTCTCCAGAAAACACTACCTGCCTGGTCTGCGTTCTGTGGTATTTTAGGGAGCAAGTTCACCCATCCTCCTTGGAAATCTGGGAGATCAGCTTCTGTATAGGCACGAAGGCCTGGTAAAACAAAATAAACGGGAGTGTGTGGGGCGGAAAGATTAGAAACAGTGATGGGAAGAAATGGGAGATGCTGGAAGGTAGAATCGTGCTTGAAAAAGAGGAAACCAAAATTGCTAATGAGAGCTAGAGCTCAGATTCATTAACAGAAAGTACCCTGGTCTTATCCCCCTTAATCCTAAATCAGTGCAAACGAATGTTAAACGAGACCCAGTACATTATGTGCTAATTACAGATAAAAGAGAGTGTCTTGGGTGGATGGGAATTATATGCTAAAAGGCCTTTTCTCTGTGCGGTGCATGGTGAGGTTGCTGGCTTGCGTGGAGCACAAAGCCCTCCCTTTCTTGGACAGCCCAGTGCCTTGCTGGCGTTTTCCTCTGAATCTGTTTCCCATCAGGGTTGGGAGAGGGGGAAGGTGTCGAGCATCTCAGAGAGTGGGAAGGGAGCTGCTGCCTCCTTAAGGAGTCCCGCCAGCCCATGTGGCAGCCGGCAGTGCCGAGAGCGAGCATGTGTGTGTGCGTGTATGTATGTATGCCTTTGTAATGAATCACCCCGCCATTGTCTGCTCCCCTCCCTGCTGCCAGCGATGGAGCCTTTCACCTGGGCTGCGGGCCCTCTTCCAAGATGGGAAGAGGAGGAAGGGTTGCTTGTGGTAATTAAAACCAGACCGGGGAGAGCTGCTATTTTCCAATTGCAGTACCCCATTTTCTCTCTTTCTCTGTCTTGAGTTCCCAGCTTTTGATGTGGGTGTAGGCAGAAACATCTGAAGGTCCCCTTTTGTGCAGCTGTAGGATCACCAGTCTCCATTTTGTGGCACCATTTGAAGCATCTTTGCTGCCCTGCCTGCCAGCGTGCCCCATCTTGTGCCCCCCAGCACCCCTCGGAGGCTTCAGCCAGTGCCGTTTATCTTGGCACGTGTTTGACTTGCTACGCTCTGCCCAGGGCTCAGGGAGGTGATGGCGTTTGTGGCTTTGAGACTAATTTATGTCCTTGTTAAAATGAACCAGCAAGCAGCCTCATTTTTTCCAGAGGTTTTCTTCCCTTTCCCTTCCCCCTTCCATAACCCTTTCCTTCCCAGACCTCATGTGTAGCTGTGATACAACCTTGTGCGGCCAGAAGTTGCCCGCTCAGTCAGTGATTTTTTTAATTAAAAAAAATAACAAATGCAGAGCTCCTTAAATGGAGATCTTATTTAAATCAGAGCAGCGGCTGACTCATTAAAGGCCTCTCTGTCTCCTTTTCGTTCCTCTGCCTCATTCCCTTTCCCTATCTTTCTCTACATCCCATTACAGTAATGGTGTGATAAAGCAGATCTTTTTCTGTGCTCCATGTTGGGATCTTGCAGGGGGTGCGTACTTGGAGGGGGGGAGGAAGACAGGAGATGGGGAGCCTTGTCACGACAGCCACCTTGTGCTAGCTAAAAACGTACAATGCATCCCATTATAGGAGACCGTCCTCCTTTGTTTGAACTGTCTGCAAGGGAGACTGAGTCCCAGAACTGCCTCCCCCCTCCCATCCCCTTACGTCTGCTTTAGGATCTGTTCCCCTCCAGGCAAGCTGGATGCTGCAGGATTCCCCTGCCCCCTTTAAAGAAATAATTTGAAAAAAAGAGCTGCTTGTGTGTGTAGTGGAAGGCTCCTTCCACACACACACACACACCCCCCCCCGCCCCCGACTTCTCTCAGGAGCTACAACTATTCCCCTGTCCCCTTTCCTTGCTTTGAGGACTGCATCTCCCTCTCCTTTCGGGCCAAGCGTCCTTGCTGTTTGCTCCTCAGTTTGGTGTCACTCTTGCAAACTTACATGAGCTGTCTGAAGGGGATTGCTCTCTTCTCTGTCCACGGCCTTGTGCTCTTCCCCAAGCACAAAGCAGTGCTTGTTTAAGTGGTACCTGACTTTGTGCCTATGCCTGTCCCCTAGTTTTTGCTTCACTTCTGCTGTTTGTCGTAGGACTTTTAGTGCTGCAGACACCACGTCAGCAGCAGAGGCTTGTGCAAGAGGAAGCCTGGCCAGTGACTTTCCCAGGAGAAGCTCCCGTGGGAATTGAAAGATGGATCTGTGGTTCACTTTCCCTGATGTAAGGACATGGTTGCTTGAGGTGGGCCTATGGGTTGTGTCTCTAACTGTTGTGATACTTAAGAGATTTAACTATTGGTCAAGAAGGGCTAATTCTTAAGGGCTTAAAAATCATTGAGGCCTGTCAGAACACAGTGAGTCGTTTTTCTTTTTTTTTTTTTTAGAGTCCTTTTCTCTTTACCACCTTTGCTGAGCACTTTCAGATGCGTTGGAGTAGAAACGAACTGCTGTAGGTGCTTGCAGAGCAGCCTTGGGATGGCAGAAGCTGCGTTCAACGTTGCCTAGGCAGGATAGCAATGTAAAAGGGAACTTGATACAGAAGTGCCATTTCCTTAAGTGCCTGTCCTAGAAATAACCTCACTGCTCCCTAATGTATTTCTTCTGCAGGTGACTAGGTAACTATCCCCAGCTACCTGGGAATTGAGAAATGAGGATGCCTAAGTTTGCCACAGTACACACAGCGATATTCAGATGACAAGGCTGTGTAAATTTAACATACTGTTTTATTGTTATTTTAAGAACTATTAATTTGTGAAGTATCTGGATTAGTGAGAAAGTTGTAGTTGAGCTACCAAAAATACTGAAAGTTGAGGCTGAGGAGGAGGGAAACCCTTGAAACCAACAACATCTTTCCCTGCAGGTTATTAATTCATGATGGCTCCATTGCACTTAATTAGTATTGACCAACCTTCTACTACAAAATTCTAACACCAGTGCAAAAGGGGGCTGCAATGGGGTGGTGTGGGTGGGGGGTGCTGATGGTTTTTAGACCTGGATTCTGGTCTTATTAACTGCTTCAGGTAAAATGCTCAATGTTCCTGTTTTAGATACGTTTTCAGCAGACGATGTGTGCAGTTAGCTGCCCCTTTGCAATGAATTCCCTAACTTAGTTGTCTCCCAGCTGCAAAGTCACAGAATTCACTAACAGGCATCCCTTGGAGGTCTGAGTACCAGGGAGGAGGTGCCTCAGTCTGCTTTCAAATATTAGGAAGAATACCTGACTATATTCTTTTAAATATCTGACATGTTCCCTGGAATCAGAGTAGAGAAATGTTAACCTTCCTACCAAAAGTATTTTGTTTGCTCCTGTAGAGTTATTTATGATTCTCTGTTGTGCAGGATTTTTTTGCTGGGCTTCTGGAGGTTGTGCTAGGACCAGTGAGGGCTGGAGATGTATAGGCCGGTTTTGTAGGGTTCACAGAAGCTAGAGCAATTAATGCTCAGCTGAAAGCTTTTTGAAAAAATAGTGTGTGCTTTGCCTATATAAAAGAAAATAGGACAAACGCTGGGCCTGTTTAACAGTGCACTTTGTTTAAAATATCTGATTTTTTTTTTCCTTGCAAAACTGTCCATTGAGCAATATTATTCACAAACTGAATTGAGAGTTATCAAGATGGTAATGGGAAGGCACTTCAATTCTGGGGCATTTCCATATTTTAAGTTGGGAAGGAAACCTTCATTTGTTCTCTTTATTTCTGTGTCTATTTATGATAGTCTTTAATCACATGATTGCATGCTTTTTTTTTTCCCCACAAGAAAAGAAAGAAAAACCAGACAGCCCTCCACCCGTCCCCATCAGCTTCTGTATATGTGGCACCACGATGACCTCTGCAAGTATCAGTAGCAGGGTTGGCCATCCCAGATGCATCCCACAGACCTCCACCGCTTTCACTGACTGTGTAATTAGCTGTCATTTTCTGTGCAGGCCAGCTTGATCTGTGTTTGCCAGTTGGTTTTGGATATTTGCTGACAGCAGAGAAATGATGACTTTTTGCAATATTAGGCTCTGGTTTAGGTTTTGGGAGTGTACACTAGTAGGCACATTTTCCCCTCTCTTCCATCCCTGCATGACCTCTCCTGTCTCACCTTTTGACATCCATCATGGATGGATGGGTCTCCTCCTCTCACTCTCTTCTTGTGATCCCTGATCAGTAGCTTGTACCATGCAAGTCTATGTCCATGGTGTCCCTGTCTCCATTTCTCTACAGTTACGTGTCATCCTGTTTCGGCACACTACTACTTTACTTTGATCATTTCAGTTCTTTCTCAGCTGATTTTTAGGCCTACTTATTCTTTTTCTACTTCTCCTCCCCCTCCCTGTCCTCACTGCAGTCTCCTTGTCATACGCTTTTTTAACTTCTCCACCCACTCCTTGCATTCCTCATTTAGTTTGCCTTTTCTGTTCCTATTGCAGTGAAACTTGTCTGATCTATCCCTTTTCCCCCCACCACTGAGTCTGTCCTGTTGACGCTCAGGCTTCTTGTCCCAATTTACTTTCCTTCTGCTACACTTCCAGATCTGGTTCTTGGGTTTTTTGGATTTGAGGTAGATAACTGCTCTTCCATGTTACTTGATCCCTACAAAGGGAATGGTGCAAAGCACAAGAGATGGGTCATCTCCCTGCTGTCATTGATCTCTAGACCTGGCTCTGACATGGCTGGTGTCTCCTGTGAAGCTGTGGATAAGCCCTGAACAAGAGCATCAAATCACAGAAAATGGGGTGCAATTGGCAGTGCCAACCATCCTCGAGTGTCTCTCTTTCCTGTTAGAATAAACTATGTCTAAACCATTCCTGATGGCAAGTAACCTGCCTTAAAAACATTTGTGTGCCGCTGCTAGCCTTGACAATCCAAGTCCTTTCCTTTCTGTGCACTGCTAAGTCTTTCCTAATATTTAACATAAAACTTGTTACCACCATCTGTTCTTTCCATGATAAATGCAAAGAATGGATTGGTTCTTTCCTTTTTGGCAGGTTCATCATATCATAGAATGGTTAGGGTTGGAAGGGACCTCAAAGATCACCTAGTTCCAACCCCCCTGCTATGGGCAGGGACACCCTCCACTAGACCACGTTGCTCAAAGCCCCATCCAGCCTGGTCGTGAACACTTCCAGGGAGGGGGCATCCACAGCTTCTCTGGGCAACCTGTTTCCAGTGCCTCACCACCCTCACAGTGCAGAATTTCTTCCTAATATCTAATCTAAATCGACCCTCCTTCAGTTTAAACCCATTACCCCTCGTCCTATCGCTACATGCCCTTGTAAACAGTCCCTCTCCGGCTTTCTTGTAGGCCCCTTCAGGTACTGGAAGGCTGCTGTAAGGTCTCCCTGGAGCCTTCTCTCATCCAGGCTGAACAACCCCATCTCTCTCAGCCTGTCTTCATAGGAGAGGGAGGTGCTCCAGCCATCTGGTCATCTTTGTGGCCCACCTCTGGACTTGCTCCAAGAGGTCCATGTCCTTCTTATGTTGGAGGCCCCAGAGCTGGATGCAGTACTCCAGGTGGGATCTCATGAGAGCGGAGTAGAGGGGCAGAATCACCTCCATTGACCTGCTGGCCACGCTTCTTTTGATGCAGCCCAGGATATGGTTGGCTTTCTGGGCTGCAAGCATGCGTTGTTAGGTTTTGCATACTGGAATATTTTTTTTCTTGTTTTTAGATTTTTTTGTACCATCATATTTGGCTTTACTAGCAGATGTAGTTGATAAAATGTAAGACAAGCAGTGTAGTTTTTCATAGTTCTGTTACAATGTTGGTCAGATTTTGGTGGCTTTTTAGTATAGTTGCTAAATATAGATCCCTGAAATGCAAATTTTTCTGTTAAATACGAAGTCCTTGTAGGCTTTTCAAAGTGTGTGGGGTGGTGGGTTTTTTTTCTCTTTTTTTCCCCCCTTTAATCATAAACAAGACAAAATATTCCCCCTACTTCTTTCTCGGGTTGGATTGATACGGCTGAAGCAACAAAAAAAATTACCAACCCTGAAATCAAATGCAGATAGCATGAAAAAAAATCATTTTGAATGATTTCTCAGAATTATAAACAATGGAAAATAGGGTCTTACAATGGGAAGTATCAACCAGCCTGGCTCTACCAGGCCTGCCTGTAATGGAGACTTTCACACTGAGTAGTCTCTAAATACCTAGCTGGAATTGTACTCCAAGTAGCCTGTAATCTGAGGGTGCATGGAGACACCAAAAATGTCCAAGTAATTGCGAGGGTGATCTTCTAGCCACTTCTGAAGGCTGCCCTCGGGCTGGGAGTCTTGAGTACAGTTAAAACCCTCTGAACTGTCCTCCCGGTTATCCTGCTTAAAATTCATAGTCTCTGCAGTTGTGGTCCTGTGGAGTTTAGGATTTCTGTGTGCTTTATAAGTCCTGGTATGCCAAACTGTCTGACTTGGAGGGCATATTTGACTTCCAGATAATTGCTTTTGATTAACAAAGATTTAGATAATCAGAGTTTGACCTATGCAGTGCATAGACCATCATTCACCTATTGGGTCTCACTGGGGCTCCTTATGTGAAGCCTATGCTCTCCCTCCAGTCCTATAGCAAAACCTGCTTTAAATTACTTAAAAAGACCGATTTAAAAATGTCTTGGAGAGGAGTTCAGATTTCTTGGATAGTACTAGTCCCCCTTTGTCTCAATACCCTCCATGAAGAGTGAAACTCTTAATTTGATTTGTTGTTCTTTGTTGCTTTTCTTATATTTTGCTATTGCAGCATATGAAAGGAGGTTATCAAAATTGAACAATTATGCAAAGTACTTTGGAATATTAAGGAGCAGAAGAAAGAAAGGCTTTTGTTTTCCAGCTTGTGTCCCTTCCTGCTTTGTAAAATGCGGTTGAGATAAATAAGGCAGCAGGGGAAAGGATTTCAGAATTTCAACAGGCAGAGTTTTAGATCTATGTTGTCTTACAAAGACTCCTTCCAGCCTCTATCAGGAGGTGGAGGAGAAAGTGTGTGGTAATTTGGTGAAATCAGCGAATTAGTCAATTTGTTGACTGTTGGTCAGACTATAAGGTATTGTGGTATGTTAGCTTTGCTTAGTGTTCAAATATTTAATGCCTATTAGTTTGCTTTAACTTTTTTTTTGCTTTTCTTTGTGTGAGTGATGAAGCTGTTTTATGTTGTTACGTTTGCTTTGCAAAACCATTCTCTGGTCTGCCTCCACCCTGCTCCAGGATGAAGCTCTCTTCTGTCTTGAAGCAGAGGGAAGGGGAGGAAAAGTACTTCTAGGAGTCCCTCTTATATAAGTTTAGTTTGTTTTGGAGGGAGTTGGGGGTGTTGGTGTTTTTTTGGGGTCACTTTAGACCGTGTGATGGAGGCAATCTGTGGTGAAGAGTGTAGTGTGGTGAGAAACAGGCATGAAGAAGGTGGTGACTGGAGGCTGTGGTGAGAACTTGGGACAGTTCCCTGCTCCAGGTGTCCTTCACAGGGACATGGGTGACAGGCTAAGTGTGACTGCTGAAGAGGTGCAGTCAAGGAGGGACTGACCCTCTTGGTGGCAGAAAAAATTTAGGTCATCCAAAGCCACTTGCAAACCTTCATCCTAAGAGAAATTTTCCAAGGGACTCTAGATCTTCAAAGCTTCTTTTGGTCAAAATGCTGCAAGAGGTGTGAATAAATTTGTCTGGTAACATGGACTTCAGAAAGGTGGAAAAAATACTGCAGAGATCCTGATGCTCTGTCAGAAAGCAAGACTTGTAAATGCCTTGTCTTATTCAATGAGATGAATGTAAATAAATCAGGTTAAATCAGATTAAAGATCCCTAAGCCATGTTTTCCGTCAAGTCTGAAACTGTAGCTTTGAGCCAGCCTGATGGCAACTTTGGCCATAGACAGAAGGAAGGTCCTCCTGAAACAAGCCCTGCTGTGAAGGAGGTAAGAGAGGCGGTGAAGTTACTGTCCCTTTCAGCTCAAATGTCTCAGGACTTTTTTGTTGTTGTTAGGGATACTTTTAATTGGTTTTGACAATGAGCTACAGGAGTTACTGCAAGCGCGGCACAGAAGTCTGGAGAAAGCTGCACCAGAGGCTGCAGACTTGAACTTCGTTCAGATCTGTGCCTGCCCTGCCTCCCAGCTCCAAGCCTCCCTGCCTGATGGGTGGCCGGGGTCCTGCCTGCTGGCTCTGTCACGTGTCTCCCAGCCAGACCTCTGCTTAAAGCAGAAGTATCCAGAAAGCCAAAGTGGCTTTTTTTAGTGGGCGGGTAGGAAACTCTGAGGTATGTTATGTGTAACACAGGGAAGAAGAACAGCTAGAGCTGAGTAATTGGAATTTCTTAATGTTTTAGAGGAGCGTAAAGGAAGATAAATTTCGTTCTTCTAGGGTTTTTTTTTTTGAAAGCGACTACAGTCCTCTATAATGTAGTAGGCCTCTAGGTTAGCTGTGAGGCTCTGTGTGTCACCATACAATTATTTTGAGATACTATCTGGCCTAAATCTAGGAGAAAAGAAGCTGGTGGCAGGAAAGAACCACGTTTGATTTACACAATTTAAATGCAGAGCTGTGATGAGCCTCCAGGCTACTATTCTGGCAGTCCTAGCAGAAGAGTGTTAGCATGGGGCCAGGTCTCCTGCAGTTGATCCAGCTGTGAAGTGGTTTGGGAATTGCCCTCAGCTGTATCCATCCCACCTTTCTGGCTGGAGTTACTGTCCCTGTTGCTCCTCTGCACCCATGTGTGGTCAGGTGCATCAGTCCTGCTGTTGCTGAAGTGTCTGTCACTTCCTCTGGTGTGATGTCAGCAGTACCCAGCAGAAATAGAACACAAAGCTATAGGCTGAGACCTATAGCTTTGTGAAACCTATTCTCTCTGTGGTCACCAGAGATCGGCTATAGCACGCAGGTGGTCCTCATACCCTGTGTTGCAGAATTCTGGGGTTCTGGAAAGGTTTTCTGTCCCAGACACATGCTAGGGGAAGCTATAAGAGTGATGGATTAAGTCATCATAATTTTAATCTTAAATGATTTTTGGAGTGCTGCCCTTTTAAGTAAATGTTGGTGGTTAATTTCTGGATTTTAAGGAGGTTTTTCCCATGTATCAGTCTTCCTGTGAATCTTTCAGTGCATTTTGAAGGCCTAAGGAAGCAAAAGCACTTCAGGTAACAATAAATACGTTGGCTGCCTTGGGCTATTACTCATGGTGTCATTGGCAACTTTTGAACATTAAGTCTTCCTAAAAATTTAACAGGACACAAACAATGCTTTACCAACCTGCCTATGTGAAGTTGGAAAGCATCACCCAGAACAGAAAAGCAGGTTACAGAGCACCGATTTGGTCTTGCCTTCGGTGCCCAGCTAGTCCTCTAAGCTCTCAGTGTTGCCTACCCTTTGCTTGCAGCGGAGCAGGGCAGCTCAGATTCCTTCAAATGAGATGAAGTTAAAACCAAGTGCTGAAAGCTTGTGCTGAAGAACGTTTTTCAGGTTTGACAGTGATGAAGCATGTCTGTGGGCTGTGCTGGCCCATCTGGGGATGATTGCATGGAGTCCATCCAGCAAGCTGGGTCTCCGGCTTCCCAAGCTGAGAGTGTGTTGGGTTGTAGAGGGACATCTGTTTTGAAGGAGCATGTTTGTAGGACAGAGCATCTGTCTGTCTGTCTGTTTCATGCAGCGACCTCCGACTGAGGAACGATTCTGGTTCCTTATGTCCTTGTTGCTTCAGATCAAAACTTTTACATCTTTAAAGCAACAATTCATTTCTGCTTTCTTCTTGTTTTCAGTTAATCATGTTCCTTCTAAAGCAGTGGGGATTGGCATCTTGGCTGCTTATATACTTGTGCTACAGGATCTCCCCTCTCCCTGTCCTCAGTTACACATCTCATCTCTTAAAGGAGATCGTTGCACCTTTGAAAATTAGAAGAACTGGCAGAGTCTGCTGAAATCTTGTGGTGTTTTAGGTCAGCTGTCAGTGATAGTAACCTGATCTACGGCAAATCTTTCCCTCCCTCTCCCCAGGGTGCCTGCTCTGCCCTTTGTGTGCCAGTGGGGCTGATATGATCCAAATTAACTTTTTCATCTGTTTGCATTTATTTTCTGAGTCATGAGAAGTCCTCAGGAGCCACAAGATTAAATGTTGTTTTCCTTCGTAACACTTTTTGTATTGTAGCAAACATTATCTTTTCATTCTTGCCTGGGATCAGATGCCGTTTTTTTCCATGTTAATGTGCTGCTGGGTATGTGGCCCATCATGGGAATAACACAGAGCTGCACAGTCAGCAGAGGAACACTTATTATTTTGATGTCTGCTGCAAAATGGTGGCTCCTGTTCTAAATTACTTGGTGAGGTAATTGCTCATCTTCCAGTATATTTTGCTTCCTCTGCGTATGATGTCTGCTAATAGGATAGGAAAGTACAAGGTATTTTTTGGGCCAGGTTGGGTCTGACTTGTGACTGGATCCTTTAAATTTTAGTGATATATGAAGGACAGTTGGGGTGGTGGTTAGGAGCAGAGATGTAAAATCCCAGGACTCACTGCTGGCAAAGCAGCAGGATTGTTGTCACTCTCTGAACTACACTGCTGTGATTGCTATTTTATATTTTTAATATAAACAGCATCTTTTTGGTGGTGCAGCTCATGACCAGTCTTGAAGGAGGGATGCTGCTGCTCTTCCAGGAGCCTTCGGACAGAGGGAGGTGGCAGGTGATTGATTCACCTATTCAGTAGCTCCTCTTCCTTGAAATGCTATTTGGAGAGAGGTTTTGCCATTTGACAGCTCAATACTTCACTTTGGAGCCAATTTGTGTCATAGAGCAGGGGGATGAGGGAGAATTTCATTAATAGGAGACTGGCCATCCCAAGCAGGCTCTGCAGCACTGGGATGATGCCTTGGTCTCATCCCCTTGACCAGGACCATGGATGAAATAGCAGGAGCTCTGGCTTGTGGTAGGAAGCTCACTCTTGATGTGCTGCAGGGTCTTTTCTACACATGGCAAAGACCCTTCAGTGGCCTAAAAGCAGCTAAAATAAGGCTGCAGGGGAATTTAGCAGTTTAATCCAAGATTATGCATCTACAGACGTTGCTGAGTTGTACCATACCCTTGCACATGCCCTGCAGTGCCCAGGCCATGACAAGGCCAATCCATTTGGTGCCTAGCTTGTACCTAAAGCTGGGCCAGGATCCAGGTATGAGGAGTGTCTTCTCCTTGGGCAGCCCAAGAGGCATCTTTGAGAGCACGTGACACATTGAGATTGTGGTTTGGTTACCATCATCTTTTAAAACATGGGCATCAGGAAAGGCAGAGATGCCTCTCTTTTTATATGCTACTAATTACAGCCTTTACCTGGAAAGGAGATGCCCTGGTGCAGCTCAGTTAGCCAGGGCAGGCTAGCTTGTGCCTGTCACGTAGGATAACCCTTTGGCTGTTGGCTGCTCTTTGTGAGGGTGTCTTTTTGACTTCTGTTCACTAAGAGTAGGCTTAACTGTTTTCTGAAGGCTTCTCCACGTGTTGTGTGACCAGCAAATATCTTGTGTCTTTTGAATCTAGTGAGATATGCAATGGAAGCTGGTATGAAAGTCCATTTTTAGAGCATGGCCATGGGTTTTATGGTCCTATAAATTTGATCCTGAACAAGTGTCTTAAATGATTTTGATCTCCTTCAAAATTTACTGCAAAATTTTAGTTACCCTCTGAAATTGTCTTTAAAAAAAAAAGGTGAGTGCATAGCTAAGGTCTTAGTTAAAAACCCAAGCTTTTAGCACTATGAAAGTCAAAATAACCCCCAGTACATGAATGACATGCAGATGACAGCTGAGTAAATGAATGCATTTTCTGTTATGTCCTAAACCTGTTTTCTAGCTGATTTTATTTGTGCCAGTGATGGCCAAGTTGTGTACGTCTGTTAGCATCCCACAGAGAGCCCAGCAGAGCTGCTAGCAACCGAGAAATGCCCGAGTATGAATGCACTGCTGAAATTAAGTTTAAGGGAGTTGTGGGGAAGAGAGACAGGCTTTCACACTTTTCTCCTTGAGCTTTTGGGTTTGGTGGTCTTGGTTTTCTGCTCTTTCCAGGTGTGATATTAAAAGGTTTAAGACCCTATGGAGTCTTAAAGCAAATTATTTTCTCCCTGAGTGTGAGCGCTAAACCCCAAAGCTAAAGGCCCCAGAAGAGGTGAAAGCAAAGCATGTGGTAGCTGTGTTCTGCACCTCTCTGGAGAGCAGAGCACCTTTTTACTTTTTGACGGTGTTTTTGCTTGTTTGGAAAGTAACCGGAGCTGTGCTCATGAATATTTGAGGCTCTTAGGTGTCTCTTGAGGGCTGGAGGGAAGGAGGGCCGAGGGAGGGCAGGCGGTGCGGGAGCCGGAGGGGAAGAACAGGGAGCGGCCCCGGCCCTGCGTGGTTGTCTTGTCTCTCTTATTCTAGTAGACTTCTCATCAGGATGAATGTGCTCTGAAATATTTATTGCCCTGTTTAAATATTCATCGCTGCAAAGGCAGCGCAGCCTGATGGCAGCAGCAGAGCCTCAAGGGACAGGGGCTGCAGCAGTCCCTGGCATTTCCTTTCACTAATATGATAAAAATATATTTAAAAAAAATAATAATCGGGCATTCCCCCACTGCAAGATTGACAGGAGCAGTCAGGCGTACGTCTCGGTGTTTCCTCTTCGTGCCAGAGACTTGTGTTTGCTCTCAGGCTCGTATGCCGGAGTGCTGCTCTTGGTTGCCAGATGCTAATGCTTTTTTTTTTTTCCAGGCCTGTATCCTGGAGCGAGTGGCTTTGTTTAGCCTGACACTGTGTGTGTGAAAGGGGATGTACAGAAGGGGAGACCAACTGGCTGAAAGGGTTTAAGTTTTGTGTAGCCCGTTCTCTTGTCTTTCTGTAGGTGTGAGCAGACAAACAGAGCGAGGAGGGGAAAAAAAGGACCTTTAATGCACTTGGCTGTGAAAGGTGGAGGTCTGCTGGGAATTATGGAGGGGTAAATTTCACGGGAGCTCATGCAGTAACGTATTAATGGAGCTGCAGATGCTGACAGGCGTGCCACCGAAATGAGGTGCTCTGATATCAGTTTAGCTTTTAAGGTTTATCGATTTAGCTTCAGTAAAATAGCACAGTTTAAAAGTGGGACTACCAGTAATGTGCAATAGATTAATGTGAATATTTGGTATATCGCTGTTGTTAAATCCACGTGTGTTTTCTGTGACCAAGGTGTTGATGCGGTGGTGACAAGGGAAAGCAGCGTGCTTCCAAAGATGCTGCAGAGCAAGGGGGCTGCAGGACCTGCCTTAACGACACCCAGCCCAGGAGAAGCCATCTGAAAGGTGGTCAGATGCGCTGCTGACCTCGAGCTTCACCTTTGAGCCATGCAGGTGGCCTCTGTAAGGGAGAAGTCTCTGCTGGCTTGTGGTTACTGCAGGAATTTGGTAAACACACGTTAGCTGGAAGGCCTGGGGGAAAGAGGCTTTACAAGGATATAATAACAAAGGGGAAATCTTTCCTGAGATACCTGACAAATTCACTGTGTGTAAACCACCTTTATACTGGCTTACATGGGGATGCTCTAAAAGTTAAGCATAAGCAAAGCAGGTAGTGGCAATAACATATGCTAAATGTCCCTGTAACCTCTTGTTCTGGGATGAAGTGGCTTTCAGGTGCATTTTCAAGTTGCGCTTAATGTAGCGTAACTATGGGCTGCTGTGAGAAGAATAGTCCCCCTCATCTCTCTGCCCTGGCCATATGTTCAGCCTCCTCAATGCTTTGGGCATCATGCTTAGGCAGATATAAAGCGAGACAGTTCAGTTTATGACCAAACAGATGACTATTGTTTGGATTAATTTTCTGGCTATGGCTGTGGCGTGACTAGATCTCACAACAGCCAGGGAGGGAAGCAGAGCCACTGCTTCTGAGGCCAGTTGGTAGTTTATCATATTAGGTGGTATGCGAAACTGTACCTATGCTTTTCAATAGCTTGTTCCTGTCCATAAGGTGAAGTCATTTTACTTATAAATGTGTCTGCTGCTTAGTTTAATCTGCTTTAATTTATGTGCATCGACTTCCACCAGCCCTTCTTAGCTTTCCAGAATGTTGCCCTATAGATCTGGCTTTAGATCATCTCTTCTGGCCGTGTGTGCATTATAGGCCATTATGTCTCACTCAGGTACCTCTGTTTTGAATGACATGTCTTCAGCATGAAGAGATGGAAAGGACTGAGTCCTTCTCACTAGCTGACTTAATGACTGTCATTTAGAAATCAGTAAACAAAATAAAATGGTGTCTTTTACCAGAGCTGAATTTATCAGACTCAGCTTCTGGCTATTGGCTTTCTTGATGCCTTTGTTCATTAGATTAAATATTATTAGTGCCTACTTTTTTTTCTCCCCCACCATTAATATACTTTCATAAAATAATCAGTTGCCACTTAATTATTTTTTTTTAAATTACAAGCAAAATACATCGGGCTTCTCAAGTTTTTCAGTGTACAGCCATGTGGCTTTTTGCAATCTTGTGATCATTTTTGTAGCTCTCTTGTGTCCCTTTTTGACTTTTTAATTCCCTTTTTAAAAGTCGTATGTGGAAGCATATTTTTCATCTGTCTGAGGCCACATACCAAAGTAGCAATGCTTCCTGTGCCCTACCTGTTGGTAATATATCCGAATAACTGTAGTCACTTTTTGTACCAGGTTGCTGCACGGGTGAGTTGCTTCTCCATGACCCTCCTCTCCTTTTCAGAACCTCTGCTTTCCAGGATGCATAGTGGAGGCTTCCTTGACAATGGAAAACTCCTCTTGGAACACAACTAGCAGGAGATAGGAGAACGCATTGCTGGAATAGAAAGTAACTGTGGGAAGAAATCTGCGTTTTTAAACCGTCAAATTTCTGTTCTTGAGCATGTGCCAAGTCAGTCACAGATTTCCTCTGCCCCACACCCCGAGAGCAGCTTGATATAATATTGTTGCTGTGTTACTGAGCCCTGGCACTCGATTCACAGATGAGTCCCATTTGCCTGGGCTAGGGCTGTGCACATCTCATCCCCTCTCTTCTGTACTGAATTCTGACTGTACCCATGATAGGCCAGTGGCAGTGAAAATGTGACAAGGCTGAGACATTTAGCTGCTTGCATTTAAAAAAAAAAAAAAGGGAGCCCCAAGAGCTCTGGTTTTGTGTTTAAGCATGCTGTATATGTCTTGTCCCCCACTTTTGCTCCATAGTCACGTCCGAACGCACGGCTCCTCGCTATGGTTTCTGCCAGCTCTGCAGTTCTTTCTGAGGCATTCAGGGCTCTCCAATTGATTCCAGATGTGCTCTCCCCTTCCCTGCACTTTCTCCCTTCCTCCTCCTCCCGCACTGGCAGCGGAGGCAGGGCAGCTTTTCCCTGTGAGGTGCTGGAATTAGCACAGGCAGGCGGGAGGACTTTCCTGCTGGCCACTGAAATTGGGGGAATTGAAGGGGCCTATGTAAGTGCTGTATAAGTGAAGGTGCCAGACAGGGCTTTGAGGTTTATCCATCCTCTGGGAGCCAAGTCAGCTCCGAGCAGCACCTCTGCACAGCTCAGTACTGCTTTCAGCTCATTCCCCTCACAGCAAAGGAGAGGGGGACAGGGAAGCCTGATGCCAAAAATGATCTTCAACATCCTTCCTAGAAAAGGAAGGATATATAGAGAGATCTGGAAGAGTCTATTACAGATAGCTGTGTCACATAGTAAGGGCTTTGAAAAATTCCTGTGACTAAAGTAGATAAAAATCTTTCTAAGGGGCTGAATGAGCTTCATGAGGATTTAAACATTCAGGAAAGCCCTTTGAATTCTTGAGGTTGCAGGAGTAACTCTCCACACTCACTGAGATTTGGTGATGTGCTTGCAGATACAAAGCGATAGTCTATTCGCAGAGCAGAGATGTGGGATGAAAAATTGCTTATCGGTCCAGTTCAGGTACCTGATTGGGGTTGGAGAAGCAGATACTAGTTTTTAGAAATATGACATCACCTGGAAAGCTACCATCTTCCTTGAAACAAAGCCATCTGAAGTGAGCAATCTGATTGCAGAATTAGCTGAGATGACAGTAGCTGTGACACTACCCTGACAGCCTGGTCGACTTACCATGGGACCAGGTGGGATTTTCTTCCCTGTTACATTTCCATGTTCTGTAGCCCTTCTTTTACTGAGCAGCACGAGAAACCACTGGTTAGCAGTTAGGAGTAAGGCAGAAAACCAACACAGGCAGGTCCTCTCTCCCATCTTAGAGTCATGTGCCGTGATACAACCATGGACCACTCCTGAAAGAGCAGTTACCACACTCCTTCCCCACCACCAGCCTCTGGTTCCTGCTGCTTCCCTGCATGAGGATCTGCAGTCATGCAACTGTGAGTGTCATCGGTTTGCTAATACGCTGAAAAGCTAGTTGCAGTTAGCTTGGATTAAACATACATGACACATCTGCAGCACACTGTTTCTTAGCTATGATTCATTTGAATTCTGGTCCAACAGAAGAAACTTAACCCTCTTTGCCCAACAGTAATCTCACTTGTGTGGGAGATGTTTCTGCTGCTCTGGGTGCCCGCTGGATTAGCGTATGACTAGATTCGTAATATTTTGACACTTTATTTTCATACTGATTTATTGAAAGCTAGTCGTCTTATGGAAATCTTTTTTTTCCCTAAGAACGTTTGACTATGAATGTGAAGCGGAAAATATTAACTTGGAATATTGCAGAGGTGGGAAGAGCACAGCCAGGGTAGGTGCTAAAGGACTGATCTGGAACAAAAAATTGAGCCTGAGCCTTTCTCTTACTTGCTGGCTTTGCTGCTGAGGACGTATCCATCCTGGTGACTTTTTCCTTTGTTCCACACCCCCACCCCCTTTTCCCCAATAATTCTCAGAGGTAGTTTCATTCCTAATATGGAATGGAAACAGATGTTGAGACCTCGATGTCGTCTCTTGAAGCACAATTCTCTCTTTCTAATCAACCCCAGAGAGCGTGAATTGATTGAAAGCGTTTGTTGGGATGCCTTTGTGCCAGTAACATTTAACATTTTTTTCTGGAACAGGGGATAATGTAGATTTCAGGAACAGAAAATCAGTGCTTTTTTAAAATCTGAAAGGTATGTTTCAGGCTGGTAAGTAGGGGCTGTAAGGCTCTGGGCCTTATTAATGTTGCATAACTCTAAAGCTTTGGCTATATCCAACAGGAAACCTTTTTGCAGGTTGCCCAGGGGCTTCTTAATTAAGCATGTATGTGTTCAGCACCAAGAGCCTGTGTTTGTGCCTTGGGATAGAGCAAAAGTTGACCACTACTGGAAATAATGACAGCATGGGGATGAGTGAGTGCTTCCTGTGTATAAAAGTAAGATAAGACTGTAATGTTCTTTCATCCTTCCTTACAAAAGAGAGGCTTGAACTTCTTCTCTGCGAAGTTCCTAAATGCATTTAAAAAAAAAAAAAAAAAGGCCAGCTGTTTTATTTTACAGAACAGTTTTTGGTGGCCTGGAATGATAGAGTGTATATTGGAAGATAACTTGTTCTTCCCTTACTTTGCATATCTAGGAGAAGGAAGGTTGAGATTAGATAGTCTAGTGCAAGCTTGCACCAGGAAGCTGAAGAAAACATGCCTTTAAATGGTTAGCTAGGTGTGAGCTTGAGTGCAGGCATCTTCCCCCCCCCCTCCCCCCAGTGGAAGATTAATTTATTTAGGCTTAAGTTAATCCAATGTAAAAAGTGTTTCCTAAAATGATTGCATCCGATCTAAATTCAAAGAAAGAATGCTTACGTATAAACTTCCCTCTGATTTAACAAAACTAACATAAAACTCCACCAAGTATTTGCAAAACTACCTATACGTAGAGCGCTGCTTTTTGGAGGATTCAGGAGGAACTGCTGTGGTGCCTGTGGTAGTAGAATCAAAATCCAGCATCCTTTTCTGTTATCCCAATATGTCATTGATCAAGTAAAGATCAAGCTGCAGATGTGCAGATGAAATACAAACCCCTTATTATTGTGATCCACTTCAAGATGCTTTTATGATAAACCCACATCAAGAAAAAGTGTTGATTTTATCAGTCTGGGTCACCAGACAGACAGACACGCCAGTCTCCCTCTCTGGAGTAACAGAAATGCCTTTGTAGTGCGGACTGTTGGTTTCAGGTTAGGGTCACACACCCCTCTGTATCCAGGAAAAGATTTGTATGAAGATGAAGAATATGAGAAAATGGTTATATCCTTTGTACCTCTAAACTTTCTTTTCATAGGCTTTTTACCTACTCTTCCCATTCAGAAATTCATTAGTAATGAAATAACCACAATGTAGAAAGCGTTATTACTGCATTTTGAGGTAAAGAGTTTGTATGATGTTCGTGAGCATCTGCAGGGTTCACATTGTCACTGTTGTGGCATGACTGGGGAGTTGGAAAGCCATTGCTTCATCATCTGATACATCACTTTGGCTTTTATTCGAGTACCTTCATGACCCCAAAGAGCAAAAGCACAATTTTGAAAATCAAGGCTTAGGTTTCACGTGCTGTGAGAGCTGACAGTGCAGGTTGGGGTTTATCTCTGGTGTAATGCCCCAGCCTGTGGTTTTCTGGAGGAGATAATGCTCGAGTTCCTGGTGAGTCTTGCAGTGTCCCTCACGCTGCTTTATATCCGTTCCCAGTTGCGAACAAATTGCTTGCTGGTACCTTTGTTATCATCAGCAGGTAAATTTTGGGATTGTCTGGGGAGAGGGTTAATGTATGCTAGAGACTGCAGCTCCCCTGCAGCCTGAGCTCATCCAAGTGCTGGTGCCCATGGTCCTTCCCTCCTCGGCTTCTCCACTTCCTCTCCTTTCTGGCTCCCATTCTCCTCCAATTCTTTGCCAAGCTGTTTCAGCACTCTTAACTGGGAACAAAATTAACCTGACAATAAAAAGTGAGTCAGTTTTCGTTTTGTTTTTTTCTCCTTGGATATGTGCCTAGCTGGAGGTGGGATGGCAATGTTGTCCAGCCAGAGCCCCTCTGGAGTGTGAGTCCCACCAGGGCTCCTGGGAGAGGAGGTTGTGTCAGCAGGGGCTGGGAAGGGGAGCCTGCTACAGCAACCTCAATTTGTGTTCCAGCGCATGTTCTTTATTGTTCTCTTGCTCCTGTGGCAGCAGGATTGTGTGACAGGAGCAGTGCCTGGCCTCCTCTGTGGGAGCCGTGTGTCACATTTGCTTCCTGGACAGAAGGCTGTGACCTGGGTTGGAGGAGGGACAGCGCAGTCCCTGTGTCCCACTGGCTGACAAGGATCCCTTTCATGTGGAGAGTTGAGGGCGGGCAGTGGCTCCAGGTTGAATGGCTGCGCCAGGATCTTCAGATGCGAGCTACAAACATTTTTTTGATGTTTACTAAAGGGATTGGGTTAGTGCGGAGAGCAAATAGTTGTAGCCTGGAACACACTGGTCTTCACAAACAGGTTAATTGCCTTCCGTTAACTGCAAGTCAGTTGCTTCAAGGTTTCATAAAATGAGTTCAGCAAAGGCATACCTATTAGAAACCTCATGCTGCTAATAGGCGTATACTTACATTTATCCCAATGATTTGGGGGTTACCAGAGTTGAAAGGCATATTTAAGAGATTCTTTGATGTTTACATGCTGTAGCATTTCTCTGCGTCTTTCTCTGATGCTTATGACTTGCAGTAAGTTTATGGACAGCACAGACCATTTACTTCCTGGCAATTTGTATGGAAATGTCTATACAGAAATTGTAGCAGTTCAGCTTTACTAGGATTTTAATTTTTGTTTGGTTATGCTTTAATATCTATGCATATTATGGCATACAAATACAGAAGAGATCTGGAGCTGCATTGCTATAAGGCTCCTTTCATATCCCTATAATTACACCCGTTTCTCTAATGAGCAAAACAAAACCAGCCCTTCACAAAATAGGCTGATCTTTGACAGTTTTATGGAAGTAGGAGGCCTTTGTTTGCATTTCTGGTGTTCGCTCTTGGTGCTCCAGTGCCGTGATCTTGGATCACCACCTGCTGTCTGCTGAAAGAATTCATCCTACCTCGCATTTGCTGAACCACGTTGCTCCTTGTTGAGATGTGGCCCCCAGCTCCCACCCTTCTGCAAGATACCGCTGTGTGCAGTTTCTTACTGTTTCTCTGCTTAGCTTGGAGCTACAAAGTTTGTTAATTAAGTTAAAGCTGCGTAAACTCTTAGAAACGTGTCCCCACTGGGGATTTTTCACTGGTTTAGCTAATTTGTTTTTTAAACAAAATGTGGGATGGGTTTGTACTAAGCTGTGTAGGCAAAACCCTGACCTAAGGAAGGAAGTTGGCACCTGCAAGGATGCGGCTGGACCTTTGTAGGGCTCAGCACAGAGGCCTGAAAGGGGAGCCCAGATGGATATCCCATATCCTCCTTGTGCACTGAGGGCTTAGGTGCTCATGAATCAGATGTCAACATTTTGCAAGAGGGAAGCTGCTTTGAATTCCCACCTGATGTGGATGAGTGATTTCTGTGGGAGCAGAGCAACAGAATGAATAGAAAACATAAGAATTGCTGGTTTTCTTTGAACTATAGGTTACCATATATTGCACTGAAGTTTCTTCCTTTTTTTTAAGGAGTGTGTGTTAATTACACTGAGTTCCAGTTGCGCTGAACAGCTTTTCCCAGTTTGGTGAGCATGGGATGACAGCTAGCGTGGGTCAACGCATGGCAGCACAAACTCATGGAGAGAGTCTGTTAAGCTGGAACTGCTGAAACTATTCCTGCAGCCAAATGTCCCTCAAGCTCCCCTCCTGGAGACGGCTAGCCACCTTGCATTGTGGCCGAGAGAAGTGTCTGTCTGCTCCTGAACATTAGTTAAGATTTGTTTCATGCCATCACACAAGTTGAAGACAGCAATAGTTTTGGTGGGGAGCTGCAGCCAGGCTTTTCTAGTGCTGTGATGGCATCCTTCTGTGTGTTTGGGGATAGTGGCTACTCTTGGACATATCCATCTCAGTCTGTTGTTGCATTTGAGTCAACGTTTAAGAGAATTTCATGAGCTAAAACTGGCAGGATTGGTAATGCAGTGAGGTATGTTGTCAAGGCTGGGTAGACAAAATACTTTCCGCTGAGTCTCCTATGTATGTACCTTGACCAGGAAGTTTGGGGGTTTCTCCATGTTCTTTGTACCTCCTGAGAAGTGGGAAAAGCAGTGCCTCTGATTCCAGGATTGTCCCTGGTGGGTTAGAAGTAGTGAAAGGAGTTCAGGTTCTATGTTGGAAGATAAATGGGATTTTTTTTTCTTCTGTGTTAGTTCTTGAAAATATGAAGTGTTGCGTAAATGTTGAAATTGGGTAGAATTAACAGAAGAGGTAGCATCTCCTCTGGGTTTGGAGGGTATCAGTATGTTGCGAAACCTGCAGAGATCTCATCGGGAGTCTTTTTCTGTAAACACTAGAGGAGGCAGAATAAAAGTAATTCTAAGGCATCAAAGGAAATTAAAATTACAAAAAAATCAGATGGGAAATGTGTACATAATCGTATCAAGAGAAAAATAATTTGAGATACAGATACTCCATGCAATGATGAAACCTGGACAGGCATAATGGTGATAGATCTACAGATAACCTGAGACATTAAATTAAGGATACATTTGTAATAAAAGATAGCATTTTTGCATGTTAGTGCAATTAGGGGGAAAAAGGGGGGGGGGGGAATGTGACAATGGTATTAAAATGATTTCATTTTGCACCAGAAATCCCTTGTTTGAAAATCTTAGGAAGGTCAGAGAGAAGTAATAAATAAAGTTACCAGGATATTTTGGCTTGTGAGGTGTGATTAAGCTCAAAATAAATATGTATTATCAAAACACCACAAGCAACAGAAGAGAGAGAGCACTTTTCGTCCTTCAAACGTTTGTAGATAATTGAAGAAGGGAGAGAAAATATTTAAAAGGTTGAAATGTGTTTTAACTGGAAGAGACAGTATTAACTGAGGGGTAAAAACATTGAAAGTAAGATTATATAAGATTTATGGACTGGCATTTTAAGTAGTCTAAGAGTGAGATTAAACAAAACGCTGGAGTATGTCCTTTGGGGAGCAGCCCTGCACCGTTGAGAGGACGGCAGAATAGGTTTTGTTTGCAGCTAATTAGCATTCTCTTCCTCCTATCCGGGGTACTACCGGCTTGTAAATCTAGGTTGTTCTAATAAAATTGGAAATAGTTTCTGCTACTGCATCTTTCCTGGGGTTACCCTACCAATGTTTAAAATTCTAAAAAAAAAAAAATCAGTTTCATATTTAACTCCTATTTTAAACAGAAGTAATGGGCAGGCAGCGTGGGCTGTATGGAAGCACACAGACAATTGGATATAATAAAATATTGTTAGCAACACTCCATCTGGCATTATCCCAGATGGAGTGGAACTGTCGTGACAGGGGATAAATACTGCAAGTAGGCGAGCGATGGGGTTGCTGATACCTGGTTTGCAATGGGATAACCATCATTCAGCCTCTCCTCCTCCCCGTTTGTGAAACTTGCCCTGCAGTTCTTGATGATGGTTTAGGTGGAGTCAGAAGCTCCCTGCTTTGAAGCCGAGAATGGCAAAGGAGTGAGGAGAAGTGGAGGGCTGGTGCAGCTGCCCTCCTTTCAAGGGGGGGTGAAAAAAAACCCCTGTCCTGCTTTCAGAAAACGTGCTTGTTGTGTGAAAAACCTCCGCAGAGCTACTAGCACGCGACACAGGGCTGCAATGACTCGGGGGAGTGCGTGCAAGGAACTGAGCACTGGCCGTGGCTGGCATGCTTGCCTGAATTTTTCTTTCTCAGATAAGGCTGCAGAGTTTTGTGTTTCTGCAGGCAGCAAGGCTTTGCAGCGGCTGGACTTTAGTTAATGAAACCATCCGTCGTTCGGCACGGGCCAAGGCTGCAGTTCAGCTCCACTAAGCGGTATTGAATGCCCTTCCCTCTCCTTCTCCCCAGCTGCGGGAGCGCGTGGCCACGTGGCCCCCAGGGGAGGCAGACCAGATAGACTAATGTCAGAGCAAATTTGGGATTCAGCCAGTGTCTGAATGACCTGGTGCTGGCTGGAGGTGTGCTGCATTTATCATTGTTTCCTTCGCC